>NC_084882.1:19451230-24451230 GCF_023558435.1 Drosophila sulfurigaster albostrigata
TGGCTGACTGGCTTCATCGTGTGCGCTCTCCTTTATGGCATTGAATCTTCATTTTCGTTAGACAATGACAAAAATGGAGCATAATAGATAAAATTAAGTGCAAGTGCAGCAGACATGCGATAAATGCTATAACCAAAAAAGGGGGTAGACAACGACGGGCTTGGTACATGGCATCCAACCTCAAATAGCTAAGCATGAAGCCATTAATAAAGTGTAGTCAATGGCTTTCAGCTAAATGCAACGGGGCGCCAACAACAACAAGAACTAGGAAAAAAAATTGCCAGCTCTGCCTTTTGTGTGGCTGGCAACGCGTTGGTAAAACGTTTAAGGCAAATCGTTAGATAAACTTTTGGCAGCTGACAGGCCAGCTAAATGATATACGAGTATGACACATAAAGCATGATAGTCAGCTGATATAAATATAGATCCTAACTGAAGAAATTTGTATAGGCAACTATCAAGTTTGAGGTCAAAATCTAGTGAAATAAGAGTTCAGCAAATTGAATTAAATATTCTGTGAAAATCTTTCTCTTACTCCCTTGCATATCATTTACGCAGACCTCTTTAGTCTGCAGCTGGCTCAGGCCAAAAGTAAACTTTTACAACTTAAATATGAATAAAATACATTTTGGCAACCTTTGGCAAAAGTTATACGACGCTCCACCTTCTGCTTGCCACAGCAAACAGAGAAACAGCAAAGAGCAATTTTCATCAAATTTTAGCTAAAATTTGCCACAAATTTCACGCAAATTTTGGCATTATAACTTAAAGAAGAAAACGAAGACGAAGGCGTGACGCCACCCGCAACTCAAACACCAACATTGTGGCAGGTGGCAGGTGGCAGGAGGCATGAAGCACTTAAAAAAAGGTGCACTTAAAGGCGTAACCTTTCAACGTTTGCCACCTACGCAACTAACAGACTGAAACGAGTGAACACAAAGGGGGCGTGGCAGTGCTGGAGTGTAAGAACAATAATAATTTTAATGAGTTATAAAAAAAAGTCCTTTTACAACTCGTGCAAATAGGCATTTTCAGCGAGAGACTTTTACAGCCAACAAATAAGTATAATAACCGCAGATGTTGTTGTTGCTGCTTAAATATAGCAGAGAATAAAGTATGAAAATGTAAATGAAAATGAAAATGAAAATGAAGAGAAAGAAATGCTCACAAAGCATAATGATAATAATGCGACGCATTCGTTGTGAAATGCAGCCAAAATAATTTTGAAAGTTTTAAACAGCGTTTTAGCCAAAACATAATTTAGTCACAATATTTTATGGCTCAATTTCCGTTTTTTTTGTTTTCTCAACTTCCGCACGCGGAACGCCAATGAGGCGCAACCAAATACGAGCACAAGTTGAAGCTATCACGGGTGATTAAGCACATTGCTCCAATCCCAATCCCAATGCAGAGAAGGAAAGACACAGCGACAGTCACTCACTCATTCACTCACTCAGTCATTCAGTTTTTTTTGCACCAAGCCCAGGTTTTTGCCCTGTTTCAGTTTGTGAAAAATGATAAATATGCTCAGAGATCTATTTCGAGTCACTCGAACTCGCTTTTTTTTTTGTTGTTTTTGTAGGTGGGGTGTGTCACTTAATGGCTTTATGTCGAATGCTTAAAGACTGAACAGACACAAGTTTGTTCTTACATTGTTTTTATTTGAGATTTTCAGCTGCGGCTTTTGTTATTTATTGATGATCTCTTGTCAATTTTTGTTTTTCAATTTTTTCATTTTTTTTTTTTTTTTTGGGTATTCAAGTCAAGGCAATACAAACACTGTGGGGCATGGCTGGAGATGATCTGCATGTAAATACTTTATTTGTACTCGCTCTGATGGGAAATTGATCTGGAGTTTGAACAAATTTGTAAAGACCATAGAAGTCAGCAATGGAGTGATTAATGTGCTGCTGATGTAACGGCATAGAATTGACAAATTTATATAAAGTTTTCGATGTAAACAAAAGCTTGAAAATTATAGACATTTCTCATAAAAACCAAGCAGTTGGTGAAATATAAACAGAGTTAGCTATATGATTTAGTACTTGACTGTGTTTAAGCAATAACACATTAATTTCTATAAAAAATTGTTTATTATAGCTTTATAAAAACAAAGGAACTTAGCTGCTGAAATATAAACAAATTTGAACACAAAAATGTTCATCACATCTTTTGATTTAGTATTTGAATTATGACAGAGTTGATCTTTACTGTGTTAAAGCTCTAAACACATTAAGTCGAAATTTCCATAAGGTGTTGTTAGTGAAGGCTTTATAAAGACTATTAAATTGAACTGCTGAAATATGAACAAATTTTTACACAGCATTTTTCATCACATTCCTCGGATAAAGTTTGAATTATGGCAAGTTTGAAGAGTTGATCTTGACTATGTTTAATCATTAGGAAGAAATTTCCATGCAATATTGTTTGTCATGGCTTTGTGAAGACTCAGCTGCTGAAATATAAAGAAAACCTTACACAATGTTTTCAATCACACTTCATTTATTTACTATTTGATCTTATCTGTGTTTAAGCATTAACACATTAATTTCTATAAGATATGGATTTATAAAATCAAAGCAATTCAGCTGCTGAAATATAAACAAATCTTAAGACAAAGTTTTTCAACGGACTTCTTTGATTTAGTATTTGAATTATAGCAAGTTTGATGAGCTGATCTTGAATGTATTTGACAATTACAAACATTAAGTTGAAATTTTATGGCTTTTAAAAAAACTAAACAGCTCAGCTACAGATTTGATTATTTGCTTTACTTTTTAAATTATGAGCAATTTAAAGTGATGATCTTTATTTAAAGCATAAAGAATTCAAAGAGAAATTTGTGCAATCTTATAAATAGTTCCCGATAACGAAATGTTGAAATGTCGTCATTTTTGTAATTAATTGCTGCACATAAGTACAATTTATCTAAAGTAGAAAGTTGTAGTTGATCGTCTTATTGAATGGCATAACATAAATAATGCGAACATCAATCAGGGAATTGAGATACGGGAGACACAAATAATACCGATAGCTGTGTGTCTTAATCGGCTTTAAATTGTTTATAGCTTCAGTTCACTAATTAAGTAGCACTAAGCGCATTTCGAGCATCGAATGCAAATCTTGGACCAAACAACTAAACAACATTGAATGCCATAACAGACAGGCCTGATAGAGACCATCAACCATCCAGAGAGAGAGAGAGGGGCGTAAGAATGGGGAGGGAGGGAGGCAAAACTACAAGTTGTATATTTGCATTAACCCAGTGACACATTTTGACATAATCTGATTAATTGGCGTGTAAAGGAGAAATAAATTGAGATGGCTAATGAAGCGCAAATGGAGCGAAGACTCTCCACTGAGGCGTCAACGCCCACAACAAGCTGCAACTGGAACTGGCAACAAGTAGCATGAAGCATGATGTGAAGTGAGGTTACTAGGAAATTGAGTTAGAGAGCGCGCCATGCGAGTCGCTTCGAATTTCTAGCGAATAATAATCATTTACTTGGCAATCGGTCTGTCTGTCTCGCTGGCCTCGAAGTCTGTCTGTCTGCCTGGCTGGCTAGATAGTCAATTTTTCCGCCTTACAATTAATTGATGTCAACGGCTTGTTGCAACCAGGAAAGATTGAGCAACGGCGACCGCAAAACGCAAACGCAAAACGGCGTCGTCTATCGTCGTTGCTTGCTTTGGCAACTTCATCAAAAGACGCGTCAAAAACTTGGCGGCAACTTGGCGGCGTTTGTCTTTCTTGTGGCTGCAGTCGATGTTCGTGGTGGTTATTGGTTGGTTGGTTGGTTGCTTGTCAGCCACTGCCGCCAACGCCGCAGAATCAATCAGGCATGGAAAAGCAGCGCACTTTCTCCCCCTTCCCTTTTCCCCCATTTGGGGGTCCGCCCACATTTCCAATTTATTAAATGACATTTGTTTTGTATGGCATGGCCTGGCCTGGCTCAATGTATAGTATTTGCCTAGATAAATACAAATACGGCATATATATTAAGTATACGCCACCAACATATATATTTGCGCCTATGGCCCCAAAGCATCAATTTTTAATTTCATTAGCGTGGCTGCGTGGCCCCAAAGCAGAGCCCCACTTTGGTTTTTCATTATCTGTTTTTCCAATTTGCATTTGCCGGTTACAGCACTCGCCATATTCCGGTTCATGGTTTGCCCATTTGAATTTTAAATCATTATTGATTTTCTTCGTGCTTTTTTTTTCTTGTTTTTGGTTTTTGCGCCCGGTTTCTGTTTCCCTTTTCTGTTTATTGTTGAGCTATGTTGAGTTCAGTTGAGTTGAGTTGTGCTTATCTTTGGCCCATTTTGCGGCCAAATTCTAAACAGTCTGTTAGCCACGCTAAAGGCGAGCACAGTCCATTTGGTAAATTTCAGGGCCAAACAAATTTGCTAATTACCCCAAAAGTGCACAAAATCTGTGTGTAAAGTACAAACAACAAATCGAAAGGTGTGTAAGAGGAGAGAGCGTGAGAGTGAGGTCAAAAAGAACATCTAGGCGGCAAAGCATAAACAGTTCTATTCAATGAAGATTCTTTCGGGCCTTTTCAGTTGAAAACACCACAAAAATAGCTAACAATAGGCAGCAAAACATTGCGTGGAATTCATTCACCAACAGCTGCTTGCACTTAATGTTTGTTTAAACTTAGCAAAAGAAAAATGTTTAAATCTAAACAAAAATTACCAATTTATATTGATTGAAATGGAAGTCAACTTTAATTAGCAATTAAATAACAGGTAAATATTTGTGAGTAAGTTCAATTTTGCTTTATTTTATAAATGATTAATCTTTAAAGACTGCAGCTTCAAGAAACTATGAAATGATAATTTGAGGAATTATTCAAGATTCGCAAATGTTTAAATCTAAACAAAAGTTGGCAACTTAAATCGATTCAACTGGAAGTCAACTTTAATTAGCAATTCAATAACAGGTAAATATTTGAGACTAAGTTCAATTTTGCTTTATTTTATAAATGATTAAACTTTAAAGATTGTTGCCTCAAGAAAGTATGAAATGATAATTCGGGACATTCTTTAGCATTCGTCAATGCAGCGAGAAATATTTTATAGAAAAATGTTTAAATCTACACAAAAGTTGGCAACTTAAACCGATTGAACTGGAGGTAAACTTTAATTAGTAATTAAATAAAAGATAAATATTTGCGAATAAGTTCAAATTTACTTTACTTGAGTAATCCTGTTTTCTTTATTATATTTCAACACACACTCTTATTTTGAAAATAAAACAATCAATTTGGCAAAACATTACTCATATATTGGATTATACAAAACCACAAGAATAAATAAAGAAGGCAATTGCAGGCAAAAACCAGCTGCCCATAATCGGAAAAATGTTTATTTAATAAATAAATTGGGGAAAATTGCGCAGCGCAGCAAAAATACTCGTAACTAACGTAAAATATTTCATGGGTGTTGTTGGCAATTAAAATACTCGTAAAAGAAAATTCCCATATGAGTGAATGCGAGTGAGGACTAGCTTGTATTTATTTTTGTATTTTGATTTTCAATTTACATATGGATGCAAATTGCAAGCAGGTAGCAAAACATTCTCTGTGGCACTCTGAATGCGCAAATCAAAACTTGATGCAAATATTTGAATGAATATAAATTGAAATATGCAGTAGTAGCAACAGCAAAAGAAAAAATAATAAATCTGAATATGAATGCAAAGTGTGTAATGAAAAACTATTGTAAACTATTTGGTATGACTCATGTTGCATGTGGATAATGGAAATTCTAATGAAAGTAACCGCAGCATCAGCATCTGTTGGTCATTAAAGTTCACTCTACGAAGAAATCTTTCTGGGCTTCAGTTCAACAACAATTTGCCATGCTTTCGAAGATAGTTTCTTGCTTATTAAAGTCGCATTAAAGCCGCTGCCAAATGTGCTCTTAACTGGGCTTAAAACCATTTGCAATGGCTCTTTTGTTGCCTTTTACTTTCCATTTTGTACGACAACAAAAAGAAAAAAGGGGGAACGGTCATCGCATCGTCGATGAGCTAATTGTACTTTACAGGTATTTGTCCCAGTCAAAGTCAAATCTCGATCTGAGTTTCAGTTGCAGTTGTCTGTAAATGCGGGCTGAGAGTTGACGTTGATAAATGACTTGGACTTTTGTTGCAGCAGCATCTCTGAACCAACTAACTTGACAATGCACAACTGTAGTTAACTCTAGTTCATGAACTTTCCGCATTGTTGTTGCTCTTGTTGATGTAAATTTTCTGCTCAATTAAGCTGTCAGCATTTTGACAAACATTTGCGCTCATTAGAGCACGCCTAGAATTATTAATACTTGGCTGCCAAAGCAAACGAAGGCAACATCAACTGGCAAGTGGCAAGCAGGCAATTTGTGGGTGATTTGCATAAAATGCCACTTGAAGTCTCGCGTGAGTTGTGATTTGTATCCCCCTGTCCACGCCCTCTCTCCCACACTCCTTTTGGCCACTTCCTGGCCATGGTCATGCCTAAACGGTCCCTTCGACAGCTGATGATTTGAATTATTTCATTTGTTTGCCCAACTGTTGATTTGCTTAACAGTTCAATCAAGCGCAACGGCATTTTCGATTCAGGGCGTGGCACTAATCGCAGATGCGGATCAAAAACGACTACGAAAAGAACATAATCGTCAAGTGGCGCCAGCGGCGCAATATATTTAATTGAGTGCAACTCTCCAGCAATATAATTGTTCAATTGAAATGAATGTCCACTGGCGACCGAAGCTTCACAACATGCGACAATTAGTGCAGCATTTTTTAATTGATTGCCGCCGAACGTTGCATGCCACGGGCATGCTTGAAGTGCATGTGAGGAAACGCGAAAAACGCATTGAAAACTATCGACATTTATCGAGCAGCTGACTTGGCCAAGACTCCGATAAGTAGGCTTTACGTGCTCATTGGAAAAATCGAGAATGCGGAGAGAAAGAAAGCGATTGCTGCGGCAAGAAAGTATGAAATGATAATTTCGAGAAATTCTTTCACATTCGCAGATTGCGCGAGAAATGTTTTCCAGATGTTCTTCGAATAGTTTTACGAAATATCTTTAGCCGGTATTCCTTTACAGATACAGATATAGAGACAGTTCTTGTGGCAATCTAATTCACTTATCTGACACGCTCAGCTGCAATTTATTCAGATAACTTATTTATTCACACCAACCAGCTGTTGTTGTTGCTGTTGTTGTCGTTGCTCTTAGGCAAAAAGATACATTACATCTGCAGACTGCAGATACTTGAAATGTGCCACTGCCACACGGCCTTACCACACCCAACAACAGCAGCGCAGCAAGCATTTTTCATCGCCTTTGGCTGCCACAAATACGAATACGAATACGAATACGAGCTCTGCTTTTCTTATGCAATCCAACGTATGCAGACATTTTATGCAGCTCCATCACTTGGCATGCAAAATGTGCAACAGCAACTGCCACTGCAACAGCAACAGTAACAGCGAGGCGCCTTTGTCTGTCATTTATTCGGCAGTTGCTTCTTTGAGCCAATAAATAAGCGCGTCAAACAGTTAACACTATTAACCGCATATTAATTGGCCGAAATAGACACCAGCCAGGATTAAGCGACGCGTCACGAAGTTGCAAGTTGCGACATTTGCCTGACATTTGTATAAATTCCATAGAAGGCGTTCGCCATGCCACATGTGGCAAAGCCTTAAATGGCATTTGGCGTCTGCGAGTCGCGTATGTCAAATGCGTATTTGCCTCTTCTCCTCCTGCTCCTCCAACTTTTGCCTGCCATGCAAATGTCAAGTCGAGAGTACAGCGAGTATGTGGGTGACGACGACAGGCGGCGGGGCGGGGTGGCGTTGTGGCAACTGCAGCGATAATTGCACATTTGTGGCACGCAAAAATTGCCGCGACTCGTCGTCGTCGTCGTCAGCGCCAAACTAATAAATATCAATTGTGTACAGCACAACAACAACAAGTTGTTGCTTTGTCTTTGCATTTCTTTTGCTGTTCTTACAACATGTTGAAACATCTCACACAAACACATACACACATGTACAGATGCAGACGCACATGCAACGCGACTTTACACATGCATAAATTAAACGCAATTAGCATAAACAATTTTCAGCTTTTAGCTGTAATCAAGAGTTGGCGAAATTGCAAATGGCAACTGCCAGGAGCACTCGATGTTGCTGCATGCAACCAACGATGCGTGGAATGTGCTGCAAATACGCATATGGCAAAATCTACTATGGAAATTTTTGGATGTTTGTCTGCAGTCTACGATGCACGTTTGTCGAATTTGGCGCTGATAACTGCCGCATTGAGAAGGGAAAAGGTGAGGCAATTGTTACAAATGATTGCATCACAAATTTCTGCTGTTCCTTCGAGTATTTACTGCTGTCTCCAATTAGGCACAATTTGTTCAAGTACTTATAATAGAAGTGCTCTCAGTTGATCTTCTCCTAATGTTATTAATTATTAAGAGTTGATTTTGTGAATATTAGATTATTGTAAGTAAGATTTAAAGCCTCTAATGTTATTAAGCGCTGCTTATTTGTATTTAAAATATCAGACTATGGTAAATATTAAATATGTGCACATAAATCGAACTTTTCTCTCTTAGCTGCTATATAATGTTTTGAATATCCGAATATTGTGAGTAAAATTAATCAAAGGTTCTTTATCTTCTAGCTCTTGAGCGACATTCATAGCCATGTAAACTTTCTAACATATAAGATGGCAGGAAATGTAATTGTGTTTTCTGTAATCTATAGCTTTAAATTCTATCATATTTTTAATACATTTTCATTAAGAGCAAAATAAAATTTAAAAATATATGTATCGCATATAAATTTGATAAGTTATGTGAATTGTAATTTAAAATCTCAACTTTATGCCTTCAAATGAATTTATGTATTCAGTACGATCTAGCCTTGTTCTGAATTGAAAATTTCTTATTTAATCAATTCTTTAAATGTACTAAGAATGTCATAATATTAATCTATTGCTTTGATAGTAAATATAAATATAACTGATAAGTTATGTGGACAGCTATTTAAAATCTTTATATGTTTGTTTTCCTAAGCATTATTTTGGTCCTTGCCACTTCTTATTAAATTAATTGACCCATTTATAGCACACAATATTTGCACAGTTGAAGCACTGAGTCAACTCTTCTGTGAATTCGAACTGTGATGATTTCATATATATTGCAGCTGCTCTTGAATCAAAGTTTCAAGTAACATTTGTGCAGACAACGGCGAAGAAGCCTCAAAGCAGCAACCCATAAAACCTCCTTGAGTCCAGCCAAAAATATGAACGTGAGCTCATAAAATAACGAATACGAATTCGAATACAACGACGACTACGAACCCTCGAACAGAGCACGACGACTCTGCAGTCTGGCTGTTGAAGAGCCCGCACATGGTTGGTGTTTGTTTACACTTTATATATATACATAATGTATATATATATATATTCGTATACATTTAAAGTAAATACAAGTATCTGCATGTGTGCAAAGAATGCCAACAGCGTTTTCTGGAAAGTATTTACGAATACTTATGCTGCTTAAATGCTGTTTATTAGCAAGCCAATAAACGAAATGCAATGGTAAACAAGCTGCAAATTGCAAAAAAATAT
Organism: Drosophila sulfurigaster albostrigata; assembly: GCF_023558435.1. NCBI lineage: Eukaryota > Metazoa > Arthropoda > Insecta > Diptera > Drosophilidae > Drosophila > Drosophila sulfurigaster. The sequence continues at coordinate 19,460,878 of NC_084882.1, forward strand.
TTTGCTTAAAATAATTCATGAAACTTAAATAAATATACTGTTGAATGTTTGTTGTAAGGTGAAGCCAGTGAAGCATGGGAAAATCATGTCAAAATAACGACATAAAATCTGAAGACAATGAAAAGTGTTTCATGAAACAAGAATGAGTGTTGAAAATTGAAAGTGAGTAACTCACATTAAATAAAATATATTCAAAAACAAGTTCTTTAATGCAGTTGCAAAAATATTTTGTTAGCTTTCCATATGTTCAACATTCCAAACATTTCCCTCAATTACTTTGCTCACATTCACAATAACATAATTGCAGGGTATCAAAATGCTGGCAGGCGGCGCTTGGCAATAAAAATACGTTTTATTCAAGTGTTATTCTGCACGGAAACAGATCTTGTTGTTATACGATATAGATATACACACTCAAACCCATAAAAAACAACATCAAAAAACAGCAGGGTAAGCAGCTGCAATGAAACAAAATATATCCTCAAGTATTTCCATTGCAATGCAACATAGTCAAAAATTTTATTTGTTTCTCAGCAAGGTCGAATAAAATTTGATATTGGTCAATGGAATTGGAAATGTGTTTTTGCAAATTATAAAATTTGTAAATTATTTTGTTTATTCATGTGGAAATTTGTGATGGTTAATCAAAGTGAGTATTTTCAATAGATAGAAAGCTTCTGTGCTTCATCAGAATGATTAGAAATCAAAACATTTGTGTATCAATTAACATTTATGACCTCAATTGAGTGAGTGTCTGAGCAATAAAATTGTGCATAAAACATTTAATCAGGATTCAGCTCGCGCAGCTTTTCAGATTGTTGTTGAGAACATTTTGCAGTCCATTTCGTTGATGTATAAAAAAATGTTGAGCTATTGCATTAATTGGTTGCGTTGTGGCGCTTATCTGTTAAAGTGGGTCAAAGTTTTATGATGGGGTTCAAATCCCTACCGCAACCCATCAACATGTGTACTACAACAATGTGTGTTGTGCTGCTTCTAATAAAAAATATAAAACATCCACACAATTGGCCCATTAAAAACCAGATGAAAACCGAGACGAGCTGACTCTGAGGGAAGCTTTCAATTTTATTGTACAATTTTTGCGCTGCATTCGGTGGCATTAATTGTGGGCCTTGAGGTCGCTTTTCATCATCGTCATGGGCATTGACAGCATCATAAAAAACAGAGATCCCCTCTCTACTTTGTGTACTTAGAGCTTATTGTTATCGAAATGTTAGATAAAAGTGACACATTTATGAGCGTATTCCACGACTTTGATGGAAGCAGAATATTATGGGAATGGAATGTGAATGTTATGTTTAACAAATGAATATTATTATTATTATGGAGAGGGGGCCGAAACACTTGTTGTGTGTGAGATTTATGCTGGGGGTTAATAGAAATTTGTGTACAACAAAAAAGAAAAACAATAAAAGAGATAAACATACTTTGAGCGTGTTGGTTATTAGAATCTGAGCTACAACTGAAACTGAACTGGTCTGCAAAATAAAAAATAAAAGAAAAGGGATAAAGGGGAAACAAATTGATAAGAAAACGTGTATTTAATTGGACGCAAACAAATCAGATTAATAGCGTGTTCAAATGCATTAATGAGAGTAACTAAATCTAGTATTAGAAACGGGAATTCAACTTGACTTTATTTCGAGTTAAATGACAGCAAACTACATGTGAGTGTGTTGACATCATCAGACAGAAGTCGACCCTCGATTCGGGCGACGATTGACGAGGAGCTCGCTGTGCTTAATTTGCCTGAAATGTTGTTCATTTAAAAGTGGCTGCTCCATTTCATTAGATTATGGGATGTTTGCGAGGACCTTGAGCGAAATTCCAGACGAAGTTTTGAGTCATGTTCATGTCCTAATTAACCAACTGACAACAAAGACATTTGGGATCGCGCCTTATGCCAGTTTTGCAAAATGGAATGCGCACAAAGAGATAAAGCCAACACACACACACTCACACACACACACTGGCAGCCGTAATAACAATGACTAACAACTGTAAAAGATAAAAAATCGTACTCCCACACACACAGAAGATGGATAATACACACAGAGACAGAAAGATGCTGGAGATGAAGATGTGCGACAATGTAAATTCAGTTGAGATACATGCGAGACTATATGAAAAACAAGACGTTCGAGTTACTCTCGACTCCCCAACCGATGACAAACAGAAAGGAGTCCCACAGTCTCTGTCTCAGTCTCTGTCTCTGTCTCTGCCTCAGTCCTTGTCTCTATCTCTGTCACTGTGTGAGTTTCAGTTACAGTCAAAGAGTGCCTGAAGCTGACAGGGCAACAAGCAAATAAAGCGACAACTTTAACAAATACTCATCGTGAGTCCTGCTCCCTGCTTCCAACACACACAGCTGGCAACCATAAGCTTACTAAATCTGAGCAACGCGCTCGCGCAAAAATAAAATAAGAAAAAACTCCAAGAAGAACAAGAAGAATTCAATAAAATGTTAAGTAAATAATAATAAACGACCTTCGCTGGTTGCCACCGAGAATCTCGCCTTTAGCCATTTTGACAGCCAAGCGTGGGATATTAAAAGTGTGGTCGCAATCTTGAGTTCATTCATTCCCCACTTGATCTGCATATATGTACTACTAGTTAGCTTATCTGCCTGTAAGCGAGAAGAAACGGTAGACAAGTCTTTTGCGTGTGTAATTAAAAGATAAACCTCGTGTAAATTTCATTATCAAATCCAAGTGGCGCAGGGCCAACGTTAACACCGCAACAATAACAGCAATTAATAGTGCATTTGGGGTCAATTTAATTGCCACTAAAAGCCATCAACCTCCATTAGCAGCTGTTGTCATATTTAATTCTGCGATATTTATTTCGCAAAAGTCGCATTTGCTATGCAAATAAATATATGTGTTCATAAATAAATAAATCTATATTGCGTTCAAAATATATTTTGTTGTCTTTGGCTCATTTTATTTGTATTATTATTTTTTGGCAACGAGAAATGGTGTGTTGTTTTTTTTTTCGGCACATGCAGCAAAAATCGCAGCTTAACGCCGTCGCCATATAGTTTCCCAACGTCACAATAACAACAACACAAACAGCAATAATAACATAAACAGCAAATGAATAACTGAATACACTCGTATATTTAGTCTAGATAAAGTATCGAATGCAAGAACAAAATACACGCGAAACCGAGAGTAACATTTCAAATAAGTACAATAAAAAGGGAGGTGGAAGAACAAAAAAAAAAAAGGAAAAACAAAGCTGAAGAGGCGCATAATTTTAAACGTGACTGCTACAAAGAATTTCATTTCATTTATCACACAACATTTTTGCCAAGCGACCGAAAGACGTCGTCGCCGTTGCCGTTGACGTTGACGTTGACGTTGACAAAAATTACTCGTGTTATTATAAATTCGACCTTATTACTCTTGTTACTTTCGTTTGTTCTACAACAGTTTTTCGCGCTTTTCGAATCTTTTGCTACTGCTTCGAGTTGTAGTTGTCGTTGTAGTTGTTGTTGCTGCTGCTTTTGGCATTATATTTCACTTCTGGTTAAAACGAATGCGCCCAAAATTTATGGACAGGGCTTAGAACATAACGCGAGGGGCGGCACAGAAAACACTTGGTTACTTTTATAGTAGCTCTTTTCTATTTTCAAATGATTCGTGTATCCTTGCACTGTGACTTGCATTTGTATCTGACGGATGCAAATGTATCTTTTTATTGTTTCGCCGGTTGATCGCGTTCTGCGCGCGCGCTCTTTGCATCGACGAGAAAAAACGCAACCAACTTACGCGCCGACGTCTCGTAAACTGACCCAACAACAAAGCCGGCGGTCGTCGCATGCGTTAACAACACAGCAGCGCAGCGCACTCAGCTCAGTTGACGCTGGCAGCGACGCCAACGTCGACTGCAGCCACTTTGCGCTCAACTCCCAATTGCTAACGAAACTTGTTCTCCCCGAAAAGCAGACACAACAGTGCCTCACTACAATTCACTCACGCATCGGTGAGAACTTGTTGCTCGCATTTTGAGTATTGTTTATGGAAATATATATTTGTATCTTTGTATCTTTTTATCTTTATTTTGATTATTTTATTTCCCCACTTGCGCTTTTTGTGGCCTCGCTCTCTCTCTCTCTCTCTCTCTCTCTCGCTCTCAGCTTCCGGCTCATTAAGTGCTTGTCGTATGGTGAGTATGTTGAGTGTTGAGTGTTGAATGTTCGACTATTGAGTGCCGAGTGCTGAGTGTTGAGTGGCTTGTCTGCCGGCCAATTGAGTGGCACTCGTGAGTGTTGTTTTTATACTCGTAACATTTCAATGAGCTTTACGATTTGCCTTGTTTATTGCCACAGTTTCTTTCTTTCCTTCCTTTTTTTTTCATTTTTGGTTTTGTTTGTGGTTTTTTCTCATCTCTTGTTTTTTTTTTTGGCTTATTCGAGACGATTTATAAATGCATTTGAATGGCCTGTTTGTCGCTCTGTTTTATATTTCCCGCATTTCGATTGTTTTTATTTGATTTTTATGGCATTTAACACGCATATTTTTGCGCGCGCCTTTTGTTGTGTGTTCTGTTTGTGTGTGTGTTTGATTCTCTCAATGATTTGAGGCTTATGAGTCACGGACGGGTTGTGGATCATTTATGGAGAACTGAAGGATTTACAGCCACGATTCGATGTTTATAAACAGGCAAAATAAAAGCCATTCAACCCAGTGAGATTATGCTTAATATGTGCGAACAGATGTGATTGCCAAATACTTCAAGTTGAAGTGAATGAAAATCTCATTGAAAACGAATAAGAATTTGTTGTGAAAGAATGTGCATTTGAAATTAACTAGAGTTTTCTTTGAAATATCTACAAAAAAATCACTTGCATCGTTGCCACATGCCACAAGCAGCCGCAAGCATTACTTGTAAATATTCCTTTTGCATTGCTCAAAGCATTTTTACTTGGCCAACAAATCTTGGTGCTTCTCGGTTTCTCTCGTTCGTGCACTTCCTGTTCTACTCACATGTCAGCTCATAACATTTTTTCCATTTTTCTTATGCGGAGAAAAACAATGTGAAAAACCACACACTCAACACACACATGGCATGTCAGTCAGCAAGTGACAAATACATTCTCATATGCCAATGTCTTCTGTCAACTGTCAGCTTCATTGAAGTCTTCATAAATCGGCAGAAGAATTCAAAGAGTTGATATGCAAAATGCATTTGCTATTTGCTATTTGTGCCGCTCACTGACAAAGTGTGAAAAATGCTTGCGACGAGTTTTCCATTTTCTTTAATTTTAGTCACAGACTTCTCTGTCTCTATCTCTATCTCAAACTATTTCTCTACTCTCTACGGATTTGGCCTACACACTTATGCCGCCGGCAAAGGACGTGGTAGAAAAATGATTTTTATTAACTGCAGACGCGACACTGTAGACAAAACGAACTTCGGACTGAAAAACGGGCAGCCACGTTTTTGTTTTGTTTTTTCTTTTTTGTCGTTTTCTGTAAGTGTCGCTGGAAAATCTATTTTGAGCGCATAATTTTTCACGCTGCCACCTTTTGAGACAGATATTTTGTTTGTCCTCCGCATCTACTTCTTTGGCGCTCTGCATATGCATTCGCATTCGGATTCAGATACAGATATATATCTTTACCAAAAGGCGATTTGTCGTCGTTTGCAATGCTAAAAGTATCTATGACTTTAGTTTCTTTTGCCAACTTGTTGTTGTAGTCTCTGTCTTGTCGGATTTCCTGCATTTGCAAATTGAATTTTGCTCTGCGACTCGTTTAGGAAATTTCATTGAGCCATTTGCATATGGCATTTGCCTTCAAATGGAATTGTGTTGAAAGTGTTTTTTCTTTTCGCTGAGAAAGGCATTTTTGCAGTTATTACTTTTACTTAAACTTTGGATATGCTTTGAGGAAAACCAATTATCTAATTTCAACGGAAGGAAATCTAATTAATAAACGCTTGACTAAACCCTTAATTCCATTTAAGAGTGTGTTCATTTGGTAAAGTGGGCAAGTCGATTATTTAACTATTTGATGATAAATGAATGTGCTTTTTATTATTACCAAAAGTGTTTACACAAAAAATATGAGCATATCGCAAAAAAAGCCCAAGTAAATATTTATGAAAAGCGCCCAACTTCCAATTGGTTTGAAAGGGTGAAATTGTAAATTGTAAATGCGGTGTTCCACACAAAATGGCGCCACCAGACATTGAACATCGTGCAACACAAAAACAACAACAAAGAGGAAGATAAAAAAGAAAAATGACAGCGCAAATGAATTGGCCCGAATGTTGCGATGTACGAGTGTGTGTATGTGTGTGTGTGTGTGTACATACGATAGGAATACTATACTATATGAGTGTGTGTGCATTGTCAATATAGCTGAACACGTTTGACAATTATACACGGTTGCATTTCGTGGCATATTGGTGCAGTTTCGCAAACAACAACACAACAACGACCAAAAACAAACAGAAACTGGCACAAAAAGTCAATGACTACGAGTGCAATATGTGGTCCTCAATTGATAGCGAGTGGGCGGATGGTTAGGCTTGGGGTGGAGAGCAACTTTTGCAGCTGAGCAAAGTAATCGCCGAGCGCAGCTCACGGAAAACCAAAGCCAAAGCCAAAGCCGAAGCCAAGCCATTTCAGCGTGACAATCAATTGATTTCCCAAGTGGTATAAACGGAAAATATTTTTCCCCCTTTTCATATTTTTCAAACATTTCTATGCTACATTTTTTGACATTTTTACGCTAAGGGCGTTCTGCCATTTGTAATCAATGTTCGAAACATTTAATGGCGCGGTATGTGACAAAGTGTCGCTTAATATTGCATATAAATCATCGCGAACTTTTATTTCCGTCTAATTAAAAGAAACAACAAAGCAACCAGGGATCAGGAAGAATTCCAGAAAAAATTACACAACAAGTAAAGGAAAACGAAATGTAAATATTGTTGCTTTTGGTATGAAAATGAAATATTGCCAGCTGCTGTTTGATTTCCATTTATGTATTTGTTTTTCTTGTATTTAATTCTGTTTGTTGCTCTCAACGCTCAAGGGGCTTGTTTTAAATGCGCATCACAGTTTGTGATTTTTTTCTCTTTTTTTTTTAATTTTGAACACAATATTTTTCATAACTTTTTATTTGTTGCGTGAATTCCAATGAATTTTTTACATGGTTTCTGTCCCAGCTACGCCAAATGGATGCTAAGTGGAATGGATGTAACTCAAAAAAAATGTTGCATACTTTTAGGGCTGCCTCTAAAAAGAAAAAAAATTACTTGGGCTGCACACAAAATTAAAATCTCTTCGCTTCGCTTCGGTTTGGTTCTTTCGTCTTAAAAAATTTAAATTGATATTAGATTTAAAAAATCCAATTTATTGCCATAAATCAGAAAGGCAAACATGAAAACGACCAACATATTTCACACTGCGTATGAGTGATTTATAGAACGATAATAAAAAAATACAAAATTGATTCTATGGTGCCTGGCCTTGCATAATAAACTAAACTGCAGTCGCACTTGCAGCGCTTCCCCCATATTTTTTTTCGCAGACCCAACTGGGCGAGCAGCCAGTAGAGCACTACGGCTAAGTGGACTCAAGGACAACGATGACAGGCAAGGCAAACACAGTCCAGTCCGGCAGCTGCTCCTGCTGTGGTGAAGCTCAGCGGTCATAGAGGGTTAAATGAGTTGGCCGTGTATATGTCTGTGTGTGTGTGTTTGTGTGGATGCCGTCAATATCGACCACATGTGGTTAAATTATGGCGAAGAGCGCATTGTGCGCTCCCCTTTGGGAATGCAGTTCAGCACTGTTCTTCCTGCTGGTCATTGCAATTTCTATGCGCTTCAGCCACATATATTTTTGCCATTTTTACAGTTTTACAGGAAATCAATGAAACATATTTTATAGCGTTAAGCAATTGGTTTCTATTCAATTGGCAATTCTGACCGCTATTCGTTGCCGATTTTCAGCGCATTTAAGTGGGTTAAATGGTCGCATTGTGTTGCCTAACGCTGGGCTACTAAGTGGCAATGCAATTTGATGCTCTAGAGCGTATCCAGGCTGTCATTGTCCTATTGTTGTTGTTCACCCTACTCTTGAAGTCCTCGCTTATTTGTCCACTGAGCCAGAAGTTGCTGCTGCAGTTTCCGGACATGGAACACACTCGGAGCATGACCAAATTCGAGGCAAACCTAAGTGTGCACTTTTCATTAGCATGTTTATTCGATGCTGCGCTTCGCTTATGGTTTTCTAGAGCTGCTCTCAGCTTCGGACTTGCCGTGACATTGATGTGGTCATGCATCATCTCGGAGTCGGATTAGCGAGCAATGCAGAGAGCTGAAGAGAGTACTAATTGGGATCACACTTGAGTGCGGATTGTACAGCACAGCATTGATTAAGCCTGTGTGGCAAATGCAATCCGCATTTTGCGGCTAACCAACTGACTGCAGTTCATTATGATAACATTTTAAATTTTCGTTTTTAAAGTGTGTTCAATGAAATTTCTTGCGACTTCATTTGCATTCCTTGGAATGCACAATACAGCTGCTGCTGTTGCTGCTGCTGTGAATTGTATACAATTCTCTGGTTGGCCATTGTTTGCCGCATGAAAAGCAGCTGCCACAAACAGCAGTTTGCTTGTGCAACAATGCACTTTGCAATTCCATTTTGCAATCGCGTGCAAAAAATCACTTTAATTTCATTAATGTGAAACATGCAGAAAAAGGTGCCAAAATGTTGGTAACGTTCGAATGGAAATTGTGGTGCGCTTCTTTAATTTATATTTCACAGTTGACAATTTAAAATGCACCACATGGCGTATGCTTAATAAGCAAACCGTAAATGCAACTTTAAATTCAATTAATGCAAGGCTTGTTTTTAATTAATAGAATCCCTCTCTCTTGCAGAAAGGCACAGTTCAAGCAGAGATAGAGACAAGAACATTTGTGTGGTCAATTAACCGCAGTGCATGCAGGAAAATGCTGCTTGACTTCGCCTGCTCTCGATGCCTTTCTAGTCTGGACAACGACAAAGTTTGTCCCACAGCTAGAGCCAGAGCCACAGCAGAGCTGAGAAGAGGAGTGTGAGTACTCACAGGCCAGGCCATTTAGAGAGACTTCATTTAAACGAAACGAAACGAAAACGAAAAGGAAGGCAACCGCTCCATAAAGCGCCTCCTTTAAGCCTTGTACACTCAAACTTTCATTTGCGCTGCTCCATTTTTGTGCTGGTTTCGTGGTAATTGTTTTAAGTTGCATTTATTTAAACTTTTTACGTTTTTCCTCTCCTCTCTTCACGCTCTCTTTGTCAAAACACCCACGCTTGCCAGTCGGCAAACTTTGCTCTGCTCTACTCTTGTTGAGCAAACTTTTTTTAATTCTATTTAATTTTTCGCTGCTGCTTGCGTCTCTGCCGCTGCTGCACGTTGTTAATTTTGTTAAAGTTTTTCATATCAGTTTTTATTGTTGTCGCGCTGCACATCAACCTGCGTTGCGTGGCAAGCAAATTTTATACTCGCCAACAATCGCTTGTCATAATAAAAAACTATAAGAAATTACTGGTTTTTTATGCGATATTCAACTTATCACAACTTTCATCGCAAACTTGTATCAAAATTGAATATTCAGCAAAGAAAATTCCACGAGAATGCTTCTGCGTTAACTTTGCCTTTGAGTTTAAGTATTTGTAGTGAAATTTTGCTGCGATAAAGCTTGAGATAAATCGTTGTGCAAGCTTTGCAAACTAATATTGAATTAATAAGACAAGAATTCACACATTGGAAATTTAGATTCATTTTTAGACAATCTGAAACATTTTTATTAAATACAAACTCGTTGTGCAAGCGTTGCAAAGTAACCGTAAATTAATAAAGCAAACATTACAAATTTAGATTGATTCCACTTATTTGATTTCATTTAAAGGAAATTTGAAACATTTCTATTAGTTGCAGCTTTAAATCATCATATCTCTGACCAATTGGAATCATATTTATGTGCAGAATAATTCATAATTGATTCACAAACGAGATTAAGGAATTTTCAAGCAATTTAAATTGCAACTTAAATATAGGTCACTTCAAAAGTGAGGCGTGGCCAATTTATTCACACAAATTCTCATGTATTTGTCTACAGATTGACCCAATAAAATTAAAATTGTTCCTCACCAGGGAAAACAACATAATGTATGTATGTATGCAAGCACATAAATTGAAGCCGAAAGAATGTTATCTAAAATGCATAACACGAAAGCAGAGACAAGAGTCCGATTTAAGCAATAAATTTGCACAAAATTGTTGCTAGATTTATGCAGGCTTGCTTTTAAATATATGTATAGCACATGGATTATCAGCGTCTACCTCAATGTTTGGGGCTAGAGAGAGGACACGTTAAAGCCTAAGTCTTAACGCTTGTTTGGGCCAAGCAAGTTACTTCGCTTTTTTGCACTCAAGTGTCATATTTATGCGCACTTTGTTGCAAATATAAATGTATTTCTATGTTGTTTTGTGTTTCCCCCCTAGAAACATTGACATGCTGCATATTGTTTCGTTTTATGGCATTCCCTTTCCCCCCCCGCCCCGCCACGCCACGCTCCACCTCTTTCTGCCGTTTGTTTCGTATTGATTTTCGCTTGGGCTTAGCCCAGTTGCCCAAAAGTATGCTATGCTTGTCTGTGCACTCAACGAGTTATTCACATGTGAATGTGTGTGTGTTGAGTGGAGGGGGGAATGTGTGAGGGGTCGGGTTGTGTGTGTGTGTATGTTATACTCGCATATCCATTGTTTGCACACTCTGTGACATTTTTATGCGGCCAAACTTTGTTGCATCAAATTTACGGTGCGTATGAGTAACGACAGCCGTTGCCATCAGTCCGTCACATTTGTGGCAAATATTTTGTTGTTATTCCCGCTGGTGTTACTCTTGTTGTTGTTGCTGCTGCTATTGCTGTTACTCTTGCTACCACTGCTGTTGTTTTGCAAAACCAAACGACAGGCATCGTAAAAAGCACACTTGCATTTATTAGCCATCAGGCTGAAACCCACAAACCGAATCAGAATCAGAATCCGAATCCAAATACGAATACGAATCCAACAGCCCCCGAAAACTCAAACCAATCAAACTGCCAAATTTCTAACGTTGCCATTCCACATTTCACATACATTCACATTCAACATTTTCCTCTACTGCTCTACTGTAATTGAATAATAAATATATGGCTTAAATTTTGAGGGTATTGCGATGCGGCTTTAAGTGTTGAGTATTTGGCGTTAAATTTAAAAACTTTGAATATTATAATTAAATTCCAAAATAATATCGAAGTGCGAATTGAATTGCAGCCATTTGCATTACATTCATCTCACACCCATCTCGCATTGCGGAAATTGCGGAAATTATTTCAGCTCCTAATGACGACACCATTCAAAGGCCTCCGCGCAATTTCAACTCTGATTTGATTTCGTCTACAAATTGCTTGCTCCAAAAGTTTGTGCACACTTCGCACACCCGAAAAGAATGAAAAAGAAAGGAAATATAATTGCACACATACACCCACTGACACCTACACTGAAACGCACACCCACACACCCACACACACACATAGAGGGAAAAAGGACCCTCGAAAAGAATAAAAGTTGAGAGTCGACTCGAAGTGAACAAGAACACGAGCTGCTGCTAAAACAAATTGGAGGCCATAAAAAATTACAAGAGTAACAAGGTGCAGCCCTTGTGAGTCAATTCAAAAATTTCCCAAGAAGAAAATTCACCCGCAAGTCATAAGAAAATTATGAAAATGTAAGTGTAGGAAATGATGAAGTAACTAAGGTTATGATTGAGATTGGGGAAATGCGCGGACGAAGAAGGAGGTAGAAGGGACTTACCGTCATGTATTCATCCAAACGATGCTTCCAATTGTCAGATCTATCGATTAGATTGTTCCATTGCTCCGAAAGTTTTCCCACCTCCCGCCGGATGCTGCGTGTCAGCTCACGGCTCTGCTCCTCGGCGGACATGTAACGTGAGTCGGAATCGTGTGCGGCTGCAAAGCAGAAGCAGAAATACGAAAATTATATAAAAATCGGCAGGTAAAACAGCAAGCAGCAAGCAGCCAGCCAGCAGTGAGAAAGAGAAAGAGAAGCGTAAAACAATTGCTCAAGTTGGAGAAGTCGTCTGTGTGTTGGCACGTAGCTTTATGAATTAGAGATGATATTATGGCTCTTAATGTCTACCGACAGCGATGATTATGCTGAATGTGGGGTATGGATGGAACTTTGATTATGCTGATTGCGCACAGTGATTAAATTTGCAATAAAATGATCTCAGTCGAGCAATTGTGTCGAGAGTTTGGGGCATAACTGAATGACAGCCACGCTCAAGGGATAACTCAGTGATAACTTTAGCAAGTCAGGCAAATCAAATAAACACACTAAAATTATCGATTAGCCATAGACGAGATGCTATATATATGTATTATATATGTATGTGTGTCAACCAAGGAATTCGCTTGAAAAATATTTGAAATGTCGTTAGACAAACTTGACGTGTGCATGTGGAGGAAATGGAATTGGAAATGCAAGAAAGACAGAGAGCGAGTGACAAGTGGCAGCTGAGCAAACCGAAGCAAACTAAAGCGAAGCGAACGAAACCTCAACAGTGGCACAAAGAAGTATGACAACAACAGGCATTGCCCCGTCGATGAACGTCAGAGTCAGTTGGCTAAATCTAAATTTAATTTAATGCACGAACGGAGCGAAGGCGAATAAGTTCGCAAGGGAAGAACGAGCGGGCAATTGCCAAGTTGTTTGGACAGTCGACATCTGGTAATATGACGTTAAGCAAATATCAAGGCTGTCTCTGATATTATTTGAGCAGGACATGGCATCTCGTCCACTCTCTCTCTCTCTCTCTCTCCGTTTCTAATATTCAAATTCAATTTAAAGATTGAGTTTATCGCTTCGCATGTTTTTTCTGCTCTTTGCGTGCCTCACTGAATCTCTACGCTGACTGACGACAGAGTTTGATGGAGCTGGATGGAAAAGGAAATGCAGATGAAGGCGAGGCAAGGATGAAACCTTAGCGGCAGCAAAACTTTTCCTTTTCTTTTTTTTTAGATATTGCCTTTCATTTCAATTTTCATGGAGTTTTCTCTTCTTACGGCCAACTTGAAGAATTAAATCAAAAAACTAGTTTAAATTGTAGATTTGAAATCGAAATTTTTTAAAAGAAAACTAGTTGCGAAAGTAAAAGTGTTTTTGCTCATAAGTTTTAAGACAAACTTTTGTTTTATTTAAATACGTTTAAATCAGTATATTGAGCATTTTAAAACAAAGTTTCTGAAATCTTTACTATTGAAACCATTTACCAAAACTTTGAATTAGTTTCTTGGTAATACTTTTATGTGGCATTTAAATAGCGAAATAAATTTATGAATATTCAATTAGAATGATGAAAATTAATTTATATTTGCATAACGAAGTGATTTCATAACTACTTTAGAGGCTTTGGAAAAAGTGGTTTATTTGATATATTATAATATGGATATATTTAAATACTGTTTAAATTGAGCGCCACACAATAAACACGAATATCAATGGTTCAAATCAAATGCCAGTCCAAAAGCACAGAACCGTAAAGCCTGCCACAACAAAAGCAAATAGAGTAACACCCATGTGTGTATCGAGTTCACACATACAATTCGATTTTATACACACACTATCGCAGTATTGATAGTCGGCACTAATAGCGTGCTAATCCCACTAATTGCTTTGGTTGCAATTATCGTTGACGCCTTCTATTAGACAGCCTGAGGGGCGTGGCTGTTGCTGATCTGTCTGCCTCGCTATTGGCAGCAAAAAGCAAAACAAAATAAACCAAAACTGAACCGAGTTCACCATAGTCATTTGCTAAATTGTTAACTGTAGTTAAAAAGCTGCTAAGCCCCAAGCTAAAGGACACGAGTGAGAATGTTGCTGCTGAGATAAGTTGCTTGACTGTCTTGTACCCTGTAGGAAGCGAGGGAAATAGATGAGAAATATATTCTTCAAAGGGAATGTCTTATGCTTCACAATTGTTTTTGTATCATATGCGAATAATAATTTTGATAAATGATATCTTGATTCTTTTACTTAGATCAATAAAGAGTATTTAGTAGACCATAGTCTAAAGAAGACAAAGTTAAAGCAAACTAATCAAATACCAATTCTGAAGTTGAAGACTAAATTTAGTTTTGCGTATCATAATATTATCTACATGCTTTTTTATCATATACGAATATCAATTATAAGTGTTTTAATTTTCCGTATCACGAACTCTAAAAATCAATGAAGAATATCCACTTTCGAATCTTGATAAAACGCAAGCAATTTGTATTTACGTAATGTAAAACAAGATTTAGTTTTCACCATCAAAATGTTTTGTTCTTTTTATATTATATGAATGTTAAGTATGGCACTACTGGTTGCTGGCAACGAGTGGCTACGCGAGCTTTGGGAAAGGATATGGCAGCACTGATCACGAAAGCAAGATCGACGAAAGTCAGTTGGTGTGTCGGCGTTGACAGGAACAGTTGTCCTCTAATCGTGTTGATCATTAATCTGATTATTATATCATTACTTCATTACTTTTATATTTTCTATCAATAAATTACTCTACTTTGTTACATGAATAGCAATTCGTATCACGAACTCCAATTTAAATCAATGTAGAGTATTTAGCTTGTCATCCTCTTTCGAAACTTGTTCAAAAACACAGCGAACTATAGAGTTGTAAAAACAAAGCTAATGCAACGAAATCAATTGGCAATTCCGCAGCAGCCACTGGCAACAACAGTTGTCTACTTTTAGGCGCCTCACGTGCGGTAAAGCTCAGTGTGAACGCTTCTCTATGCATGTAATTGTCTGTGTACGCGTGCGTGTGAATGAGTGTGCGGTTGTGTGTGGGTGTGTGTATGTGTGTGTAGTGTGGTCAACTGCTAAGCTGCTGAGTGTAGTTGCAGCAGAGCTGAAAAGAGGTGCTCTTAAATTTCGTTGTTGCCATTTGATTTTGAGATTTGGCAAACAACTCGACTGCAAATTTCGTGAATGAGTTGATGTTTGGCAATTCAAACACCGAACGAATGAATGAATGAATACAAGTGCAAGAGTTGCTAGCATTCCAAACATGAACTAGTAACATTCAAGCACTTCTACATGGCCGGTTTATTGCCCAATCAAAAAACGCATACTTTAAATAGTTGAAAAATTCATGGAGACTTTTTGTGGTTGAGGTTAATGTTGAAACCCAAGATGGCTGTTTGATGGCAGCGCGTTTAGTATCTGGCACGACCTCGTGGTAAAAACATAATAATTTAATGGAATATCGTAAAAAACTTACCCTCCGTATCGCTGGTGTCCGAAACGGGCGCCTCGCTGGCAATATACTGACGACCGCTCGTTAAATTGCTCTCAACAATTGGGCGTTTATCCTCCAGCTGACGTCGAAAAGCTTTATGATCATCCTGCAAGTGTATAGAAGACAAAACCAGCCAAATAAGAAGAGCACTTTTATTTTTTTTTGTGGGGCAAATAAAGTCTATGTTAGTTGTCAATGGTGCAAAAAAAGATTTATGCACCAGCCACAAATAAAAACCGAGCAAACTTATCGCTGTAAGTTACAAAAAAGGAGGCGATTTTGGTCAATTGCAAATGAAATGGCCAAAGTGTTGTTCAAGCGTTGGCCCAATAAAACATCATAGAGCCAAGTGCAGCAAAAGAGGAAAACTCACAATAATAAATATCGTGTTTAATGCATTTAGTGGAGAAAATGGCAAAAATGCAACACTACGCCGAGCCAGAAGGCAAAAGGCAATACAAATGAAAGGCAATACAAGAAATGTAGGAAATACAAGTACAAGCCAACTTCTTACACACACAGATGCAGAAGCACACTCACACATTCGCATTAGCCCTCTAGGCAGTCGAAATGTAAATGTCCGGCAGACCGTAACTTAGTGGCAGGCAATAGATTCAGCAGGCTCCAAGGGTGAAAGTTGCCTCATTTTTTTTGCTTTTGCTGCCTTGCCACACAGCGGGAGCTGCTTACGTATGTGTGTGTGTGAGTGTAGGTTTGGGGGTAAGTGAAATTCAAGTGGCGCACGCTGTGTTAGACAGTGTTTCACCATTTTCAACTGGCCCCAGTCTGAACTAGAAGCTGTTGCTGCGAAATCTACTTTTCCCTTTTTTTTCCTTTTACTTCCCCTGACTGAGGCTAGAGACTCTTAAGTGATTTCCGGAAGCATGCACATATATATACACACACGTATGGAATGGGGGAGTGTGAATGTTTTTGACATAACAAGCATCATTTAACAATTATTTAAGAATTCGCTCGCAAACGCAAAAGTGGGACTTTCAATTCAACGCAAGCAATTCGGTCAAGTTGGCCACTAAGATATGAAAGCATTGGCTAGTCTGAGTCTATTCCTCTCTCTCTCACTCCATCTTTCCCTCTCTATCCACTTCTATCCACTGGCTAGCTGCGATTCAAGTGACTTCGCATAAAAAAGAAGAGGCAATTGCAATGTACACACTTATAAAGCACATTTCATATGAGGCTATAAAATACATTGACGCAGCAACTTCTGAATTATGTAATGGATATTCCTCAACCCTCCTCTCTTTTAAGCTTTTCCCTGTTATTTTGTGTGTGCCAAGTGTGTGCCTGAAATGGCAATGATAAGCCAAATGCCAGCAACTGAATCCAAATTAGCACACTTTGCACATACGAACGTAATATTACAAAATAAATTGAGCACTTAACAGAGATCATCTCAAAACACTTGAAACTAATAATGAAATAAATGGTAAGAATATTTCAAACCAAAATGTAAAAATAATATAAATAAAGTTCAACAAATTTAAAACAGCATATAAGGTAAGCATTTTATTTTTGCTAGCGAAAAATGAATGTGATTAAAGAAAACAGGTAATATTGAAGTATAGTTCAGAAGTTATAAATTCTTAATTTAAAATTAAGATAGATATTTGAAGACATAAATTAATACAAAAAAATTTAAAATATAAAAATTGAATAACGCAAATTAAAAATAAAACAAGAATTGTAAAAATGAAGATAAATATGTTAAGAAATTGAAAAAAGTCAATCAAATGTAAAAAATATTAAATGAAATAAATAAATACGAAAAAGTCAGACAAGAAAATATTGAATAAAACAAATCAAAATAAAATTAATGAATGAGTTGTACAACTGAAGAAAAATATGTTGAGCAATAAATAAATGCCAAAAAGTATAAAGACGGTATTATAATCTAATGCGAATAAATTAATTTAAGTAAAAATATTGAATAAAATAAACATGCAATATTCAAATGTTGTTCGATAATTATTTATTATTTCAAATTGTTTTAATTGCAACTTATTTTTATCTCCACTCGGCTGACTGTTTATTGTGCGCATAATATTAGCATTTGCATTTTTGAATATTGCGTATACGCTGTGTTGCGTTGCGTTGCCAACAAAAAACGCACACTATACAAATAACAGTCACAAAATCGAAAATGATATTAGTTTATGCTATAATTGTGCATTAGTAAACATGCATAAACAACAAACTTATACTATGTACGCATACAAATTGTGTATGCAATCAAATAAACAAAAGGCCACATGCAAATTCCATGCGAAAAGCAAATGAATTCAGTTGCCAAATATGTCCGATTCGATTGATATTCAATTTGATAAGCGGAGCTTAATATATTGTTTGTGTTTTGCCTCTAATGCTAATATGGTATTAGCAGAGATTTACCATTTAAGCTGAACTCATTTGTGGCAGAATTTGCATTCATTTCGCTGAGCGTGAACAATTCCCAGATACTACTACTATATATAATTATGGCTAAATATTTGCTTGTAAGTCCTCACACACACACACATACACGTTTATATATTTATTCACCTACAAGCACGCACACATAATGGGCTTGGCAACCACTTTATGCGCCATTAAATCACAGAGAGACCCTCCAGTCACACGCAGAACGTTTGGCATTCTCATTCCTCACTCCCCATTCCTCACTGCTCACTTCTCCCCCATTTCTCACTCTTCCCCATTTGCACACACACCGAGGCGAAAAATTACAAATTGTGCCAGAAAATGGCACTAAAAATGCCAGTACCCATCCTTATTTCCCTCCCCTCGCTTCGCTTCGCTTTAGACTTGTTGTGACCCCAAAAGCCTTCCACACAATTAGTTGGCCAGAGCAAATTGAGGTGCAGGTTCAAATTGGGTCGTTGCTGGCACACAAAAAGCCTCTAGCGAACCTCATGATGAGCAGCAGCAACAGCAGCAGCAACTGCAGTGCTCAGCTTTATGCTCATATTTGGGGCATGCCAAGTACTCTAAATATCATCTGTATACATATTTTGCTGAAGCATCGCACTTCAGATTGACAGACCGAACAAATTCGAATTGAAACTTCATTCTCAACTTACCAATTGCTTTTGCAAACTCGCCGCATCGCCGCGCACTGGACCCAAGCCCAATGTGCTTAGCTCTGTATCCTTGCGAATGACCCACTCGGTTAGCTCGCGGAGTGACAACAACAGCGCATTCCAATGCTCCGAATTTGATTCCAAGCGATTTCTGCAAAGAGTCACAGATATAGAGAGAGAGGGAGAAAAGGTTAGCAGACGCCTTGAGGAAATATAAATGCCATCATAATATTAAATTTAATTTGCACTTTACAACACACAGCTGTCTGTATGTTTGTTGTTGATTATCAAGCAAGTAAAAGCCGCCGTCCAACGACCGCAAAATGTCAGCGACAATTTGTCTACTTCCGCTTCGGGTTTGGCTGTAAGTGGTGTAAGAGAGTGTAAGAGAGAGGTTGATTCTAATAAACCCGCCATTTGCCAACCGCCAGAGGGCAACGAGACAGCGACCCAAGTGGCCGGTCGTCTATGCTTGAGCTACAAATTTGGAGGAGCTGTCGCTGTAATTGTGAAATGCCCTGGCCATTTTCATTTTCATTTTCTTATTCGTTTTATTTCCATTTCCAGTTTTATTTGCCGGCCAAAAGGCGGCGGCATCCTGTTCGCCATATCGCCAACCATATCGCAATGGCATATTTTGCGCCCCATTTTGTGAAAGCGGCAAAAGAATGTAAAAAATCTGCATCCGCGAGCGCGTGTCTCTCCTCTGTAATAACAATAGTCATCCTCTTGACTTTGGTCTAAGGGAACAGAGTTTGGTGCTTTGCGCCTTGTGCCTTTTGTCTGTTTATCTTTGGCCAAATTCCTGGGCTCCGTTTTCCTTATTATTTTTGCTTGGCTCGCATTTGGCTTGTAATTAAGGCAGAGCATCGCATGGAATCCCATGGCATGGCATATGCATGGGTTACACAGAGGCAAATTATAAAAGAAATAACTTGCGTCGGAAATATGCTCGGAAATAAGATGTATTCAAATATTCTCGGTTTGGCTTTTAGCTCTGCTTCCACTTTCCACTTTCCGTTTTCCTACTTTTCTTTTATTTTGTTGTCTTGCCACTTAAGATACCGAGTATTCTGTTCCACGTTTCGCCTCGCTTATGGCAAATGTCTTGTCAGATTTCCTTTCCTTTCCTTTTCATTTCTTTTATTTTGTCATTCTGTCGTTGACTTTTGCAGACACAATTAGTGTGGCACAAGCAAATTGAGCCTGGCCAAAAATAATTTCTGTCAATGCTTTAAGAATTGAAGGAAAGGAAATTCATACGAGAAAATCATCTTGTATAGTTTGTTGATTAAAACGTAATTGAATTTCAGCAGCTTTCTATCAATTTCGAGTGGAGAATTCAAATCGAAAAAGTCTGAATGGGGATGTTTAAAATGAAACTCAAAGAAAATGCACAATAAATGCTTTAATTCAGCATAACTGTCAGTGCTTAATACATTGATTGAGTATGGCAATTCTTTCATATTCATCATGCCAATTCGCACCGGAGTCGGATTATGTATTGCAACCCCATGACAAGAGCTCTGAATTCAGCTGTCCCAAATGTAATTTAAGGCAGACCACAAGCAAGCACACATATACACATGACAACCACGATGTTATATCAAATGGGTTCATCAATCTTCGCTCCAACTCAAACAACAATCAGACAAAGCGGTCGCCAGACGCAAGTGGAAGAAGAATGCGCTGCACATTTGGAACACCTGTAGATGCCACAGGAAACATAAACCAAACTGCTGAAGGCAAAGTTTAGAGAGTAGAAGAGGGAAGAGCAGACAACGATAGAAAGTTCAAAGCCAAGAAGTTTGCACATAAATGACCCAAAGCAAGAGTCGAATTGAGCCGCATGGCTAATACAAACAGCCAAAAAGCGATGCGAAATGCCGAATGTCGAATGCGAAGCGAGGAAAAACTTTTCAAGTGCTGTCCAAAATATTTCATTGGAATTTATAAGCTAGCAAATCTCCAGCGAACAACACAAACAACGCAAACTGAAGCCAAAAGCAAACACAAGACAAGAAGAAGAGCGCAACAGCAAACAACAACGCAAAGAAAAAGAAAAGCGAGCAGCAATCGCTGCTGGCCACCAAGCCACTATAACAACAACAGCAACAACAACGATAACAACAACGGCGGAAGTGGCCAAACTTGGCTAACGGAAATATGCCAAAACGCCAACAATGAGCGTAAATAGAAAGCGTCGCGAACTGACAAAGAATAATCGTCAGAAGTTGGCCAACACAAAAGCCAGCTAGCCAGCCAAAAACAGCCAGCACAATGGACCAAAAAAGGGCGGACAGCTGGCTGCTGCTCCTGACTGACTGACAGTGGGCGTGGCTGTTGGATTTTGAGCACACTTAAGGTGTCATTCGTTAGGCTCTTGTGGCCTAATTGAAAAGCGCTCCACAACACCAACACCATCAGAAAAAGGAAGAGCATAGCGCAACATAAAATATTGTTGCCTACTTTTGTGGGTAGGCGAAGCGTCGTGTATACGCAGCGTTGTACGAGCGATGCCACATAATTGCCATTTATATTCATTTTGCGGCCGCTTGTTTTTCAACGATTTTCGCATGTCATCATCATTATTCATTTTAACCATCTTCGAATGCCTCGCCCCCCCACTATGCAAACAGCCGCCTGACTTTGGCTCGCCATCAGCATCATCATCCCGTGTCCATGTGGCCGGGCATCAATATCAACAAGCGGACAATATTTGTATACGCTGGCGTGCTTTATTTATGAAATGTGGAAATTACAAACACGGCCCGACACAAGGCACGAGGCACGAGACACGAGACACGCTGCCTCCTGTTTGCACTCGATTTCATCACATTGTTGGCTCGACTGTCGTCAGCTCGTCTCACTCCGCATCACGATGACCAGAGACTGTGTCACACTCTGAACAATAAAGAATGAACAATAGCTTATACTGTCAATCTCGCTCTCTCTTTCTCTCTTTCGCTGCCTCTTTCTGGCCACGTTCTGGCTGTTTTCACGCGTAACGTACGTTTATTGATTTTCATTGGTGGCGAGGATGCCCGAGAACTCATCGAACTCCGCTCTTACATCTGGCTTTCTGCCTGGTCAGGCGTAAAGTGTTGTTGCCCAGCGTTGAGCGCTTCACTGACTAGCTTGTTTGTACTGTTATTTTCGCATTTTCATCAACACAAAGTCTCTTAACCCGGCTAGCAGCAGCAGCAACAGCAGCTGTAGCCTGTCTGTGAAAAAGTGGCCAACAACTTGAGCTTAATTTGGTTTAATTAACGCGTCAGCTTGCAAGGCTTTCAACGTTCTTAGCTGTGAACAAGAGTTGCACTTTAAAGCTACTTAACAGCTGACAAGAGAACAAGCTGCATGGAAAGAGTATTTATATCATTTGTGAATTTAAAACCAAATGAAATATTCATTAAATTATTGAAATATACGTCGGTAATCTAGAAACCATTACCATCTGCCAAAAGTAATAAATTACAAACTAATCCACATTTATTTCTTAATTATCAATATGTACATCATGTGCACAAATACTCAGCAATATTCTAAACCTGTTAAAATATTTGCATTTAAATAAATGCTCAGAGAATGTGACATGTTATTTTCCCTCAATCGACCTTTTATGCACATTCATCATACGCCGCGTGGCCCAGTTAATACTACCGCAATGGCATGGCCATTTAGGCTGCACAACAAAACAACAAACTGCGAGCGTGGCAAAACCAACTTTTCGGATGTGGTTCAAGCATCATCATCATCCTCGGCAATAACAACAAAGCAAAAAAAAATATATGTAAAAAAAACACTTGAAGCCGTAAAAGAGACCGAAAGCGAACGCCGACGACTGGCTGAGTGTAGGAAGTGTGGGAGGAGGAAAAGCACTTACCTGATTGCAATACTTTTCGATTTTAAATTATTCCAACGTTGATTCATTTCATCCAAGCGACGCTGCAGCATAACCGCATCCTCTTGTGAGGTGAGCGAACCCAAAAGTTTGCGGCCGGTGCCATCGAGACGATCGTAAACAACGCGATGGGTTTCAATTTCCGATTGTAGATCCTGCAAAACGAAAAAGGTTCAATGAGTTGGCACAAAAAAATGAAAGAAGTAGAAATCGGAAATGCTAATAAATTAGTGTATGTAAAATTTATTCATAAGTGCGAGCCAGCGGGTTTCACGGTTGCCACACAACAGCTGGCACAACAGCTGCCCGGGAAATTGAATCTGAATTTCAATATCAATACAGCGAGAGAGAGAGAGAGAAGTCTAAACAAAAAGTGTGATATGCAAAGCGCGGCTGCAAACATTTCAGACAAAGCACACTCTATCGCACACAATCTACACACTCGACAGTCACACGCTTGCTCGGCCCCGGCCAATGGAGCACATCCTGGAGTAGGATTAAACGTCGGCCATTTAGCACAACAAGCAGGCCATGAAATTGCCGAGCAGGCCATCAATAAGCCCGCACACGCAGCTGGAGGCCAGCTAAATGCTTTTGTGTCCACTCACAATGCTCTCTCCCTCTCTTCATAGTGTTTTCAACATGAGTGACAAGTTTTTAAGCGTCCCCCTTCTTTCCACAAGCTGAATCTTCTCGCTTTGCAATTATTAACCGCATGTGACCTCCTCTCTTTGCCCAGGATTTGCTGCAGCCTCTGTGTCTGCTGTTTCTCATTTCTGGCTGTCAGTGGCATCTGTTGTTGTGGCAGGTGTTTTATTTGTCAACTTTCGTTCCCCCCTCTTCTCCTCCCCCTGCACAGCAGAAAAAAAGGCTTAAAAATGTTTCGGCTTTTGGTTTTGTTCGCTGGCGTTTTGTCGCTTGGACCCGAAAAACTCCAAAAATTTAGCCAGTTATTTGCTGTGGTTTTCTTGGTTAAGTCCCTGGCAAAAATACATATATACACACACATACACACACACACACATCCAACTATATGTGTGTCACTGTGTATCTGTTTATTAGTATGTGTGTGTGCTTCCACTCTGTGTCTTGTGCATTTTAAGGCAGGTTTTATGAGGTTTTAGGGCTTTAACTTTGATGTGGCTTAGGTCATGCGGTAGAGATTGCAAACGTACGCTGAGAGTGGAGTCGGGTTGGAGTGCTCAGAGCAGCTTAGGACTACATCATAAGGTTGCACAGCTCAGCTGGAGCACAACATTGCTGAGGTTTCCCACTGTATGACATTAATAGTAAATTATATTGCTGGACATATGTAAGCGTGTAATTAAAATATTACCTAAAGATGAGATTGAAGTAATATCATAGGTTGGCATCTTGTTTGACAATTAAAGAACAGCGACTAAGGTCTGCTTGGTATTTTGATTTTAGTTAAACAATGCTCATGTCTTGTTTGACAACTTGCAATATCATCTGAACGAAGACTGTTTCTTTCATCACCTGCTCATCATAAGAACTATATTGAAATATCGATTATAGTATATTGAAGGCAATGTTTGAGTTGATTTTGTTTAACTACCTCCATAAATTTACCTTTAGAGTCTCCCCTTCTATGCACTTCAATCTCTATTTTATCCTCAGTCGTAAAAACTTCATGCAACATCTTTGCATCTCTTTCTACCTCATTACAAATTTCTTACTTGCTTGCTTAAACTATAAATAATGTACTTGGTTGAATTTTGATGGTTTTGTTTGTGCAGTGCACAGTTGAAATTTGTAATCAACGAGTTTGGCTAATTGAATAATTCAATCAATCAATCAATCACTCACACAAAACGTGCCAAATAAACTAATTAAAAGTGGAATTAGTGGCGCATACACACACAAACAAATGAACAAACAAACATATATGCTTAGCATATAGCTGGCTAGTATAAAAATAGCAATGTCGGAAATGGCTTCTAAAATATGTGACTGTATGTGTGTGCGTATGTGATTGAGTGAACGACTGCATGTGTGTGCGTGTGTGTGTTTGCTAATTAAACCTTCATTAGGGCCCCAATGGCTTTTGTTGTGTGTAAACAAAAGAGCAAAAAAGAAGGCCAGAAGAGACGCGACGAGACGTGCAAAAAGTAAGTGAAGGAAGAAAGAAGTAAATAAATAAACCCGAGCAGCAAAAGAAGCGCAAAAGGGCGCAAAATTCGACGACGTTTTTTTGCGCTTGGAAGCTGTGTGCGAAACGAGGCTTCAATTAATTTGGCTTATGCATGTCACACACACACACGAACACACGCACATATGTAGTAATACACTTACAACACACACACACGCAGGAAGACCTACGCATAAACAGAGCAATTCAATTAATGCGCAAAAATTGTTTATACGCCAATAGAGCGGAAATGAGCGATGTTGCTGGATGGGAGGAGGGAGAGAGGGGCAGAGTAGGGTTAACGCGTAAACCAGACAGCAAAACAAAGCATTTTTAACGAGCGCGTGTGTGTGTGTGCGTGTGTATTTGTGGGCGTGGCTCGTGTAGCAAAAGCCGATTAAATCAATTAAAATGAGAAAATGCCAATGGCAATGGCGTCTCTAATAATGTCAGCAGTTTGTCGCGCTGCACTTGGTCATTATCCTCGCTGTCCTTTCCCTTTCCCCCACCGCCATTTAAGCTGCTAATTAGTGTGCCAGAAAGACCTTAATTTGCTATGCCCACAACCCCAACACACACACACTCACACACCCACACACACACACACACGCAAACCACACACTGTAATTTTCCATCAGCTGACCATTTTTCTATTTCAATTTAAGGACATTTGCTGTAAATCCTGGAAAAGCCGCAAGGATCAGGTATTTCTCCATTGTGAACGTTGCTTTTGTATATATAGAAGAAGTGTGAAGGCCTTTTAACGTTGACTGCCTCACGCTTTGTTGCCTCATTTTTCATATTTCCTGCTGCAAGACTTCGGTAAAAGTGCACGCATGCTTCCTCCCCAGCTTCCTTCCTTGCTTCTTTTATGCGCTACGCTTGCAGTTTTAAGCCCCAATTAAGTAAATGCCCAGCTTCGTCTTTGCCTGTCAGCCTCAGCTGCGTTGCATTTATGCCAGCACATAAAGCGAGACTTGCTTCTCGAATGGCATATGGACACGCACCCCTCACCCCGCGCTGGTGCTCGAGGCAATTTGTTGCTGTTCCTGCTGCTGTGTTAACTATGACTGCACTCTGCGCTTTTCTTTTTAAATAATTACGCATTGCCCTTCGTCGAGAGCTGCGCCTTTAATATGCATTAAATGAATTATTTACCCAGTTTATGCTTTCTTTATTTAATTTCATTTTTTCAACACAAGTCACTTCTTCACTCTGACAATTCATAGACGACAAGGCAAACAGTCTAAATTATGCACATGCTGTGTGTATGAATATTGAAGCGACCACAGTGCGTATGATAAATATATACAAGAACGAACAACTCACTTGCAATGTCTGCATGAATTTCAAATCAAATTTTTGAGTAAAACCAAAAAGATACCTTTGGGTGTTTTTTATCATAAATAATAGCGCAGCATATCAGTCATAAAAGAGCAGGCAACAGCGGAAGGAATCAGAGAGTGGGAGGCGTACAAATAAAATGGAAATGGAAATGCGTTTATAACGCGCTCATAAATATATTAGGGGCACATAATAAACACATCAGCAAGTGATGTCGACTCCCAGCGAGAATGGAAGTGACGAATGCTTAACAAGGCTGGCCAGGCAGCTTCCTTCCTCTTCGTTCCTCCCCTCGGGTAGCTGACTGTCAGCAGGCCAAGGCGTGGCAAGTCGGATAGACGGGGAGTCGAGAAAGAGTGTGCTGTGCTGTCAAGTGGGGCTCACCCGAGGCGTTCATGCGGCAGTGACAGCAGCCGTTGCGGCCCCTCGACTATTCGACTGAACGCAAAAACGACAACGACAAATTTAAAGAGGACTCTCGATGAGGGAGCAACAACAACAACAACAAGAGCAACCCCCAAATGTTGTCGTTTTACATATTTTAGTCAGCCTCTTGTTTACATGCATGTAAATCCTTTATGGCCAACTTTAGCTGTCATTGCCAACAACAACAACATCGAAACGAAAAGAGAGGGAACAGAAATTTGATTTTCAGCGAGACGCACACACAACACAAATTGTGCTAAAGTTGTTTGCTCGATGCTTTGCAGCTTATTTGATTATGTTTATTTCACGTGTCACCTTTCACCTGAACGAAACAGAAAGTGTATTATACGACTGACTGCACAACGTGCTGCTGCTGTCTGTTTGTGTTGAGAATTTAAATTTGCAACTCGCATTTAATGCCATTTCATTTTTGTCGACAGCTGACGCTTTTGTTTCGAATAACATTTATTTTATTTGCTTGCAAACTTTTCAAACAAAAAAGAAGTGCAGTGAGAATGCAAGAGGCAAATCAAAAATTCGTAAAACTGGAAAGTAACTTTGAAAATAGAAAGAAAGAAAGAAAGTTGCTTTGGCTAAAATACTGCCTACTTTATTGCCTTAGAAAACTAACGTTAAAATGCTGCCAGAGCAGCAAAAATCTAAGCTGAAAATCATCTGTGTGCAATATGAACTTGGCTGCACTTGACTCAAGACTTATCTGTAAACTTTACGCTGCACTGAACACACACACACACACACTTGCGCTCATATAAACACAGCTGGCTAATGGGCTAACAAGACCACGTTTAGCAGGTGAAACGAGAAAGCCAAAACCTAAGTCAAATCAAAGTGCTGCGGTTGCGCCTCGGTTCTATCTCTTTCTCTTTAGCTGGCAAAGGACACAAAGTCAACCGAGTCAGTTGAGTTAAATGCTCATGGTTTTTGGTAACACACACACACACACTCACACTCACTTTGCTGTTGTTGTTGTTCTTTATATTATTAGACGCCCACATACGCTTTACTGCATCCGTGTGCGCCCAGTTTAATTTACTTTGGCATCCACCTTTGTGCGAGTACCTGCCGGCTTCCTTCTTCATTCTGTCTGTACGCTGCGCTGTGCTGCGCTGTGCTGGGCTGGGCTGGGCTCATAAAAGTGTACGGTACAAGGTAGTTTCGGCCACGTTTCTGAGACCCCGGCAACCAAGGCATACTTTTGCCATCTTCATCTCGTTTATAATCCTTTTTACACGCCGCCTGCAGCGGCTCTCCTTCCTTCACTCGGCTCAAGTTTATGGCTCTGTTTCCAGTTCCCTTGCCAGTCAGCATTATATTTTTAACCAGTGTCGCCTTCATTGTTTTAGCCGGCTTTTCCTTGTTCTTTTTTGCATTCAAAAGCCGCCCCTTTCCTTAGCCTCCTCTCTCCTTTTTGTTTGTTTTTTTCCTTTCTTTTTGCTTTTTGCAGCTCGTTATGTGTTTGTGGTGCCTGCTGCCTACGTGTCATGCTATCACTCTTGACTCTCGAGTCTCGAGTCCGTGGTAACTTTAATGGCCCAGCACGTAGAGCGATTGGAATGCTGTGTGTATCGAGTCGATATAGTTGCCATATAGCATAGTTGTAGCTTTAAACTCATTTGATATGTTTAAACCCCTTTGAGAACCACTTAGCTTCAGCAATTTCAAAAGCCCGTATCGCATTGCTGTCCAAGTTTCGCAAGACTCGTAAGTAGCTTGATGGGTAGCTAGCATAATCCTCAATGAAATGTCCACAGCTGTCCAACAGAGAACAGACAATGGACGAAGGCAACCGGATACGGCTTACGTTTTACCTTTGACCATTTGCTGTCTTCATAGAGTTTTCCATTTTGCATCATGCTGCTTTGCCTGTCCTGTCTCTGCTGTCTGCTGTATTTCTTATTGTTTCCATCTGCAGGTGAGCTCTCGGTTTGTTTCTTTGTGTGTCGGAATTGTCCTCTTCGCATCTCAGCTCGGCTTTGAGCGCGTCAACGTCATGGCCTGCATTCCGGGTTGCCTTTCTCCACATTTTTCTCCCACTTTTTTCGCTTTTTCACTCTCAAGAAAAACAAAGAGTTGCGACAACAAAATAAAGAAAACAACACAAATAAACAAAACAAACGGTGCCATTATTTTTGTGAGGCTTGCACGTACATACGCCCGAGCACCTTGGCTTGATCCCCAGCACCTCAGTCCCTCTCCTCCCCGTCCCTCCTCATCCCTTGCGAAGCTGGCCATTGTTGCTGTCGAGTCCTCGGCTATTAACCCAAATCCCCCGAGTGCCAGTTGTTAGTATTTCAATGTGTCTGCCTCGCTGACTCTAGCGGAAAGTTCAACGGCAGCGACACACAGCACAAAAACAAAAAACAAAAAACATACAAGTAAATTTATGTTGTTTTTTGCGTTTGATGCATATTAATCATACGCCATGTTTGCCGCGCTTGCATTTCAATTGGCCAGCCAGCCAGCCAGTCCGGCCGTGCGTTTATTTTTTACAGCGTGTTGACATTCTCAATGCAAATCCATTTGAGGCAAAAATTAATTAATTAAATGCCATTTATGCTCAGCATCCAAACATTCAAACATTCAAATACCCCAGAGCATCCGCTTTAATATACTTAGTGAGTGTAGTTGTTGTAGCTGTTGCACTCAGCATGTGTGTACATAAGCCGCTTTAATATCGCATGGATAAAAGCGCACACACAACATGAAATGCTTGTAAAAATATTTTTTAATTAAAAATGCTGTAAAAAATTGTGGGCATGCTGCTAACAGTGAAAACTAAAAGTGTTGAGTGAAAAAAAATGCCAACAATTTTGTTTGATATTTTCATAGTTTTTGGCATACTTTGGGGATTTTTCGTTAGGGTAGGATATTCAGGGCTGTCTTCAGTTGATGGCTAAAGAATTTTGATGTGTATATTTTGATATTAACTGACAAAGTGACTTAATTATTCATTTAGTGGTTAAGCTTAAAGCTTAGTAAAAGAAAGATAAAGAAAAGCTTTACAGATTTTAGTAAACTATTTAAAAGATTATTGATATTGGATACTAACCGAATAACAACAGCTTTATGTATGCACTGTATCTATTTTTATTGAAATCCTTTGTCTCATCTAAATACGAAAACAGTTGCACAAAATCCACAGAAACCATTCGAAATTCAACAGATTTAATGGCTATGCAAACTGAAATTTGTTATGCAATTGCTTGCAGATAGATGCCAAAAGCTGAAAGCTGCAAATCTCTCGCTGTCTCTCTCTCTTTTTAAGTTGATGGAATTTATTAAGAGACCTCCTCGGTGGTACTTCATGCAGGTTGTCAACGTTTGTTTGCCAACCGAAATTTATTATGCGGCACGTTAACGAACATTTAGCAATGCTAACAAAGGCCCAGCTTGGCGTATTGGCCAAGTTGGCAACAGTTTTCGCGTAGCTGGCACAAAAAATGCATGCTTAAAATCAAGTGAAATGTGCCCTAGCCAAGTTAAGGTTTCAGTTTGTAGAGAGAAAGCAAATGGAAGATGACAGCACTAGAGTCGAAATGTTGGAATTTTTGCATTGAAGATTTGCGTGACGTTCGTTGCAAAAATATTTTGCATAGCAAACGAGGCTAAAGAACGAGGCAAAAAGGGAGCGAAACGAAGGCTGCAAACGCTCATTAAAATTCATAAAGGAGCACAGCCAAAAAGAGAGAAAAACAGAAAAACAAAAAAATCAAAAAAAAGATAGAGAGCGAGAGAAATGGTAGAAAAACTGACAGCATCCAAATGTGTTATGCCATTACTTTTGTTTTATTTATTTATTTTCTTTTCCTTTTCTTTTCGTATGCAACGGCGAGCGAAGGGAAATACACAAAGTAAATTGAAATAAATAAAATGCGGTGGCATCATAATTGCGCGTCTGCGGCGCGCATATCCTTGCGGGAATAATAAAATTCCACATACGACCTCGGACTAAGACATGACGCTGCCGAAAATATAATTGAGAAATGTGTTTGCCTACAGAGAAAGAGAGTGAGAGTGGGAGAAGGGAAGATGAAGTAAAAGAGAGAAACAGAATGCGTGGTAGAGACAAACCAAAAGTAATATAAATATAATCCTCAGCAAATACAGAAAGAGAATTCATAAATTTCTCGCATATTCGTAAGTCAATTAGGCTCAATTTCAACTCATGAGAACTTTGTCATAAAAAGAGCAAATTTAAATATGTCACCAGAATAAAGAAAACATTTTCTTTTGTCAATCTTGAATTTAAATGAAGCCAAAAGCATGATGTCTAAGCAAGAAGATTGAAAACCTATAAACAAATTTATTAAGATTAATGTGTTGAAATAGACACCTAATAAACCTGTAAGTCTACTGTTTAAACAATAAGATGGAAGAGTATAAATAACTTTAATAACATTTGTGTGTGAAGGATCTTACTTACACTTTGTGGAGCTAATGCATTATACTACTCCTAAAAAAAAAAGAGCGATCTAAGAACTAATTTTATTTTTATTCAAAGAAGGTCACCAGAATAAACATTAGATTTCCTTATGTCAATCTCAAATTGAATTAAAGTCAAAGTCATGTTGTCTAAGCAATACTTTGGAAATTGTATTTAGAGCTTTGCTAACATTTTATAGTTGAGAATTTTATGTTAACTTATCTATCAAAATCTTATTTGAAATATTTGAATAATAAATTAATTTGAATATCCTTGTTTTTGGAAAAAATAACGACCTAAACATTAATTTTAATTGTATCCCAATTTTCTAGCTTAGACAAAAAAGAATAAACTTTTAACGCCAATCTTAAATTTATGCAATAATATGGTAAGTCCACTAAGAATTTTATTAGCAGTTGTGTGTTGAAATATTAATGTAGAATTATCTATTAAAATCTTGTTCCGTAGTCAGATTTGAGAAACTGGAATTAAAGCTTCTGAAAGAGCTTGTTCAAGGAAGAAGCCACAGACAAAGTTTTTTTCTTATCTAGATTTTGCTGCTATTCATATAAAAACAATTAAATAAATTACATCTGGTTAGTTTCTAGTATTTCCGGCTTAAGCCACAGCTCCTTGCAGTATTCTCCACACACACATACACACACACATATACACAAAAGTGAAAAAGAAAATTAACTGCACTGGCAGCAAGTTTAATTTGTTTATTAAATATAAACGAGTTTTGTGTGTTTCACGTTTACATTTTAGCTCAGACGTCGTAGTTAGTTGCCCAGGGACGCTCATCCACAGACTCATCATCATGACGATGAGAGAAGTTCGCAGACAGAGAAAGAGACAGAGACAGCGACAGAGGGAAGGACACTTTGAAACTACTTTAACTTTGTGTGGTGTCCTGGGAGGCCATGATGCTCGTCGCATGTGCTTTTGACCTGCTCCACATGTCTGAGCCTGATGATGTCTATCTGGGTTCAGTTCAGCATTTAAACCATTTCGTGGGTTACTCATAAACAGGCACTTTTATGTGGTGTAACCGGCACAAGTTTGCACAGGACGAGGCCACTGAGCGGCATTTTTAAATTAGTCGTAATAAATAATTAAGCATACGACACATGTGCACACGTATGTAGAATTTCGGTGTCTAACTGAGTGTGAGTGTATGTGTGTGTGTGTGGCTTTTTCGTGCAATCCTCTTGCAGTGCAAACAGTAACAAAACTTGCAGTTGAGATTTTGCTCGTTCTATTGCTGTTTATGTTTGAATTGGCAAAGTTTTGCGCCTCAGTAAATAATTGGGAGTGGTGACAAAAAGCGAGCAGCAAACACAACTTGCAACTTTTCATGTGTCAGCACAAAATGAAATATAAACAAATTAAAAAAACTGAAACAGAACTTTCAGCTGCGTCTGTCTATAAACTGTAGTGAAGAATATGTTGACGTCATGTCATCAACAGGGAAAAAGGATGCAAAAATGTTGCAGACTTGGCAATTAAATATGAGCGTAAGCTTAGGTATATCAACATTTCCATAACGAGAGCCGCTTTCATTATTTACTATACAGCAGCTTAACTTCAGTGTGGGAGTTGAGTATCTTTTTTGCCAGCAGAACGTGCAGCTAATTCATCAACATTTTTAATTAACTTACTAAAAAAGTAAACGAAGAGCGATGTCTGCTCGGGGAAAATGGGAGAGAAGCAAAATAACAAGGGATAGAAAAGTAATGATAAGCCAGGGACAACACGGTAGTCAGCTGCTGCTGCTGCTGCTGTTACTGTAAGTCCTTGCTTCTGGCTCCTGCTGCTGTTGCTGTTGCTCGTCTCAGCCAAGCAAAGTCACGTAGTGACAACAACAACTGCAACAATGAGACAATAAGTGGCATGCAAACATCAACATCAACAACAACAGCAGCGGCAGTAGAAGTTCAGACGCAACAAGGAAGCCAAAAGGAAGCACAATAACCATATTGAATGCCCGCACAGGATGCCAGTAAACACAGAGACATAAGTACAGGACATTGGCCAACTCGACAGACAGACAGAGAGACATAGAGGCGGACAGACAGTTGGCCCGGGAGACAAAGTGCAACTAGTTAAACGTTTTTCTTGTTGTTATTGTCGTGCAGTTTGTCCAAGTCGAAATGGCAATGTTCCAAAAAATATATATAGAAGAACAAGGCACATCGATGTTGTCGATTGATTGAACAATAGAGAAAAGTCAGGCTATGGATGTCCAGGTGCATTTAATATACTCTTCAGCTAAAGTTCTAAAACAAAGAACACTTGTTTGTGTCGTTATTTATCCTTTTGTGTTACATAATTCAACACAACAGCATAATACTCTTTGCAGTAGAGTCAATCAAAGCTAAACCTCAATCACGCTCAACTAGACAAATTGTTTGAATGGAAACGATGTAATGAAGAGACCATCACAAAGCATCTTAACAATCGAATCATCAACAACAACAGACTCGATGTGCTTCGAATAAATTTGTGCCCAACTTGATTTGCTGTTATTTTGAAAAGAATACAAAGCGCTCAACTTTGAGATATAATTACAGATTACATGAAAGTCTTATCTAGATATGTAGAAGTATATACAATTAAGAAGAGCAGAGCACTATTTATTTTCATTTGTATAAAAGACAAACAGCCAAATTTCTTTAGTGAAATGTAAAGCTAAATAAAGTTTGAAGCAAACAAACTCTTTAACATAAAAATGATTTCTTATAAAACATTTGTATGGTCACAAAAAAAAAAAGATAAAATAGTCGCTATTCATAGTCTACAAATATACCGAAAATATACCACACAATACTAAAATATAACAAAGTCTATATTTATGAATAATTCACAACTTGCTTTTAATGTAACTATAAAATGATTTGTAATAAAACGAAGCCTGTGGCAAGTGTTCAATATGCATTGTCAATTGTATAAACTAAACAGAATGAATGCTTATAAATGCGCATATCTGCCAATTACCCGTTACATGTTACAGTTGCCACCATCAAATTGCCTGCATATAGAAATATATTATGATGTGCCCTCTGGTCACTATTCGAATATTTTATGCTGTATAATATAGCATGCTTTTGTGCTGGGCTCTGTATGAAATATAGTCTAGCTATTATATTTCATATTAAATTCGAGTTAATTTGTTTTCACATTATTTTTCGCTCTGAGCAAACACAAGCACAAAAAGCACACACACACACACACATTTACACACTAATACAGATGTATATATATATGTACATGCAGAAAATTTGCATATGCTCGTTTAATTAATTAATTACCACCATTAAATTATGAGCATATTTTTTAAAAGCATTTGCTTTTTCTCTGAGCATTTTACGCGCAATTTCAGAAAATAACTTTATTCATTTTTTTTTTTTTTTGGTTAGAAACATTTATGAATGCAAATGAGTGTTCTGTTATATGTGTATGTGTGTGTGTGTGTGTGTGGTTTTCAGTGTTTGTTTGTGTGTTTGATATCGTCATAATTCGTTTTACAGTTTATTTCATGTTTTTGTGAGTGTGTTCGTTCTGTTCTCTCATTCCCAAGTTCTCAATTTAAATTTATGCTGTCCCAAAGTGAATGCTATGTTTATAAGCTCGGTTTTCATTTTTTCCGACATTTTTGTTGTTGCATTTGTTTCATTTTTTATGTGCTAGTTTTTAATGTCCCATCGCAGCGCTCACTTTGCATAACTAATTAAAGTCAGTTGACGCTTTTCATGCGCCATTTCTCAACTCTGTTCAACTCGACTCCACTCGAGGCAAGGCGACTCGTGTTGAGTGGAGTCTCCTCTTGGACCATAAAAAGGAAAAACGAAAAATTATTATGACACGCAAAAGGCGTTTCAAACGCAGCCCTGGATCAGGACTTTAGCTTCTTCGTCTTCTTTTTGTCATTGCCCACTTTAAGTAAGGGCGGATTGAAATTTACTATGAATTAAAAATGCAGCGACATCTGTCAGCCTTTTAAGGTTTCCATTAAATGCACAGCTAAACATTTGAAACTAAGAAAACACAAGCATATATTTAAGCTGGGGAATACTTGGGCAAAGTAAATAGTTATTAAACTATTAATATGAAATGAGATGGAGTTGAGTGCACTTGGGAATAATAGAGAAACGTAATTGAACATGGAATGAAAACATATTTAGAATGTTACAAAATTATATGAACGACTTAATTAGTGTCTTCTATAGATGTCATTTTAAACTGCACAAGTTCTGTGTTCATAATTTTATGCTGTCTTTAATTGGATTACAGATTTCACTACAAATTTTTATACCCGCTATAACTTTGTTCAGGCAGGAAATGGCAGAAGGAGGTATCTTCGACCCTATACAGTATATACATACCTGATCAACGTCAACAGTCGAGCATTCTTACTGGTTTGAATTTATATTTTAAGATAACTAATTTTAATTTCAGTTCGAATTTCTCTATTAAACATTTCTTTGATTTAATTTTTGGTGCAGATTTTATAAGTTTATAATTTCACTTTTATTTTTATTGCATTATAAGCTGCAGATTATTTTCCTTTCGTAATTTTCTTTTTCGCTTCCTTAAACCTTCTCAACAATAAACACGTAAAAAGTTACGTACAGTCAATTTTTAAGCAACACATAAGTTTGGCTCTTGCAAGTTACCAATAGATATGAGCATTAAAAATTCAACAGCCTTGCAAGTTTTTCTCGCACCAAATTGGCCGATGACCTCTCCTGACCCCAAAAGAGTAACAACAACAACATCGACAGAAGCAACAGCAAGAGCAGCAGCAACTTTTCACAAATTATCAACGCAGTAAATGAAACTTTGTTTGTGGGAATGGCCCAGAAATTACACACATACAGAAGCAGCTAAAAGTTTTTTAGCCCCAGCACAAGTTTAAAAAGTGATGTTGGCGGTGGCAACTGCATTGGCAGTACACACACTCATACACACACACACATTCAGACACTCGCACACTCACACGTGTAGGTAATTATGTAATACAAATAGGTAATGGAAGTTGCGCAAAAACTTGGTCAAGCAGAGAGTGAAAAGTGCTGTGTGAGTGTGTGTGGAGAGTGTGTGCTAAAAACCACGTGCTTGTTGGTCAGTTAGCGCACAATTAAAAAGACAAATAGCCCGGCCAACTGGTCAAGGCCCTTCTCTCGGGTGTTTTTAGAGAGAAGGTAAAAGGTACACTCACACACACAAACAGGCAGATTTGCGGTAACATTTTCAGTAATTAAATTTATTAAAATAAACTGCCAATTTGCGATCGAGTTGGTCATTAACTTTTAATGAAAGGAGCGACCAGAAAACAAAAAGTTGCACACAATGAATTCCGGGCCAAATGTTGATACAGAATTTAATAATGCCAAATAATAAACAGAAACAACATGAAACAATGGAGAGTGACCCACCCAGCCGCTAAAAGCTGAGTGAAAAATGCAACTTTTAATGTGCCACAAAATTACAAATACAATTATAATGCGCATGGTTGGCTTTATGTATTTTATTTTCCTCGTTTTTTTTTCTGGCCCGCGTTCATTGTTGTTGTATTTAATGGCGTTGAGGCAAAAGCATAAAAGCGTCAACCTTGTTGCCACTTTACAAGAAAAATATTATTGCATCGTTGCTGATGGCAACACCAGGCGGTTTCTATGTCAAGAGTGAACAGCGAGTGGAAATGGAGGAAGAATATGCACTATATGTTGCATTTTCTATAAGTGCTTGGAGTGGAGTGGTAAACACAAGTCTGAAATGCATTTCTAGCTAAAGGCGACAGCTAAGAATTCGTAAGAAATAAGATTTACTGCAGCCACGTTAAATATTGCCAAATAAAACAATTCGAGTTATCTGATAGTAAAGAGGCGCATAAAAAAACAAATTAATATTGCGATGGCTTCAAAAAGTCGTTCGGCCGCATTATGATGTCAAAAACAAGCAACAAGGAAAAATATTGAAAATGTTTTGAAACACGACCAGGGCAAAGGCAAAAGCAAAGGCAAAAGCAAAGGCAAAACTTTTAAGGCCATAAAAAAGATGCCACAAAGTAAACAACATGAAAATAACGCAGACAATCTATTGAACAACAAGAAAGAAGAATGTACGAAAGCAACAACAAAATAAAAAAACAAGAAAGCAAAAAGAAAGAAGAAAAAAAAACCCCAGCGAGACGTACATTAATAAAGTTGGCAACTTGCAGTTAACTTTACCCGTGAGTGTGCTTAAACATTATAAACAGCAATAGGGAAAGGCAGCCACAAGAGCAAACGGCAAATGGGCAAACAAACGACTAAATTATGTTGGTCGACAGGCGCCTAAAAGTATGCAACACGCACCGAAGCCATAAACAATATTAAACCACAGCATCGCTCGCTTGCTTGCTGGGGGGAGAGCACAACTTCAGCCACGCAGCAAATGGCAAACTGATTTAAAATTAAGCGAAATGATTTTACCTAACGTTGGAAAACAACCACACAAACACGCACACACCCTCCAATACAAATACACACTCACTCACACACAAATGAGTGTCATCAATCACGCGGCGAGTGCGAAAAAAACGAAGTGAGAATGAAAGCAAAGTATGAAGATGGAATAAGGGAGTGCACGTTACTTAAGAAAGGATAAGCAGTTAACTTAATATCGCTAACGGAAGCGTTGCTGCTGATGCTGCTGCTGCTGCGGGAAATGTTGCTCATTTCCCTGATATTAAGTAGCCGCCCTGTCAGTCCGTGCTCCGAACTCGAGTATCAGCTGCTGCCTGACTGCCGGCAGCTCGAAAAACTTTTTTAATAATTTTATTGCTCAAAATTCGGTGTGCAATTATGCTAATAAATTCAATACACAAATCGGTGCGTTCATTGTCTTCTGGCGCTGATTTAATGCGTTCCACTTTCGTGACAAGCAATTTTAAAGTGGGTTTTCCTCCCCCTCTCCCTTTTTCTTTCCTCCTCAGCTCTTTACGTCTTCGGTCTTTCTAAGCGATAAAGTTGTTGGCCTAAGTGGCGCACTTCAAGTTTTGCGGTTCAGCGCAAAACACACACAAATTCAAAAGTTCGTCTCGCACTTTGTCAACTGACACACTTCACCTCTCCGCTCTCCTCTTGCCCACTGTCTGCACACACACATACATACATAGACGCATACAATTGCGGCTGCTGCTGTGGCTTCGAGTGGCTGTTTATGTCGCAATTGCCTGTCTCTCGACTCTTTATTCGAAGCTAATAAGTGTTGTCTCTCGACTGCAGCAGTTGTTGTTGCTATTTGTTGTTTTTCCTTTGGCTGCGGCTCTTGATAGCTTCCTGCGCCTGCCACTAGGAAGTTGTTGCCTCGTTTAGTTTATTTATTTGAAAATGATTTTGCCAAGCAAACCGCAGGTACTTGAAATTAAATTATTTACATTTTGCCTGTCATCAACGCCAAATGGGCAAAACACTCGACAACAGATTCGCATCAGCCAGCCAGCCAGCCCCACCTGCACTTCCTTCCCCTACTTCCTCTCTCTCTCTCTCGTTCTATTTTGCACACTCTCCTTTTAACCAGTTTCTACGCCTTCGTCTGGCATACAAAACTTTGCTCATTTGCATTGTTTGCGGCGTTCATGTGTCTGTTGACACTTCCGCAAGCAATAAATTGTTGCCTTTGTTTTTCAAGACATTTTTGCCCGAGTATGTGTGTGTGGGGAGAAGTGTGCTTAAATCTATTTATAAACATGTTTTTTGCAGCTATAGATTATGCATCAAGCTGGGCAATCACCCAACTCAACTCCAACTTTGCAAGTTTATTGAAAAGCAAGTTGTCTTTTGTCTACATTATAAATCCAAAAGAAGCATTGTAATCATCTCTCAAACACGCTATAAATTCTGCATTCTACTAGATGTCTTACTTTTGGCTAAATTTCTTTCAGTTCTTCACAGCACTTTAAGCAGTTCAGCCATAATTCAATGGCAAGTGTTTGAGACTCATAAATATAGAGCCTATGACATTAAATCACACATGAAGCAGATTAAACAGTGCTCAGAAGAGATAGGCAAAGAGAGACACATAAATTATGATGGCAGCTGCAAGCAAGACAACTGAATCGAAGCAAAAGCAAAACCAAAGGCCAGAAGGAGTTGGGAATGGGTGTGTCAAGTCTTACAACTCTTGAAATAGCACAGACAATTGGACTAATGTGCACAAAGGAGAAGAGAAGTCTGCCCGAAAGGCAGACAAATTACGCAAACGAAAAGATACAACAGACAATACACACGAAAAGTATCTCACAGATACATGTTAACAGCGACAATAACAAGTTATGCGACAGACAGACATCCAAAGAGCGCATAACAATAAAATGCAAAGAGCAACTTGGCAAATTTATAACACAAAACTATGGCCAAAATACATGGGAAGGAAGTGATGAGGATGATGGGGATGAGAACCAAAGGAAAACACATGTTGGTCTGTTGATTGTCACGTGTATGCTGCTGATGCTTCCTTCTCCATACTTCTTTTAACATAGTTCTTTGCGTGTGTGTTTTCCTTTTTCGTAGTCTACTTTTTGGGGCCAGCGAGCTTATCCACATTTGACAGCACGACACTGAGCGCTCTCTCGCTAAAAGTATTTGGCAAGCAGATTTCTTGACTTGCCATTTACGACACCGTCACCGTCACACCATCAACGCGACCCTCTGAGTCGACACGTTCTCCGAGTTGACTGGCTCTTAAAGGCGTAAGCAGCTTGCTTCGTGATACTTCACTTTTGTTAGAAGAGGCCTGGCCAAAAGTTTTTGGCTAGATTTAAGTGCGCCGCCAGTTGAGTTGCTTAGTGTTTGAGACACATACACTTACTTATAAAGCGCTTACTTAAACCACAGCACATTAGGCGACTCTCTATGTGTGTGTGTGTTCAGTGTGTGTTCAGCTCATGTCGCAGGCTTAACTTTGATTTCTTTGTGTAACTTTCTCACTTAAATGGGCGTTAGAGCGCTACAAAACTGTCGTCACTTGCAAAAGTTGAATGCCGAAAACTAAAGAAAGTGAATAAATTTTCGGGGGCTTTACGCAGCTTTCTGTTAACATCAAGCATAGTTCTTTATTTTTTATGGCAATGCATGATAAACGATATGTGGGCAAATGTTTACCTCAAAATGTGGCAAACGAAATCAACTCGGACTGAGACTGAAACTGCTGCTAAGTACACTCGTTTGGCTTTTTAAATATTTAGCAAAATTCTTTTGACAGTCGTTGCTGCAAAAAAGAACCTTTTATGGGATTTTCTGTGCATTCGCTCTCACTCTCTCTCTCTCTCGCTTTTCTCTGTGTCAGCTTAACATTTGCTGTCCTTTTGCTTATTGATTTTTTTTGCTGTCAGCTCCCCCGCAAATAAATGTCGAAATAAATAAAAGTGCAACATAAAACTAAAAACCAGGTCGGACAACTGCAAAGCCACAAACAAAACAAAATAAAATAAAAAAACCAAACGAAACGAAAGCCAACATGATCAAAACTGAGTACAAAATTTATAATGTTTGAGAACTTTTGAGTTGAGGTTTTTGGTTTTGAGTTCTTATTCGGTTTCACAGTAGGGATCTATTGTGTGTGTGGTTTCCACAAGCAATTCAAGTGTGAGATAATGTTATTTTTGCCCAACCACAAAAGACGCCGTTGAGCAACCCTTTTGGGCACAGACACAAAACTACAATAAACGCACACACAAGATAAGATGAGGAGCATGAGAGAGTGAGAGAGAGTGAGAGAGAGAGAGAGCTGTGACATTTGAAAATTCTTTAAATATTAAAATCTTGATTAAGTTAAATGCGCATTTGGGGCCAACGCCACACTTAAGTACACACATTTTGCATTTGCTATGCACATAAACTGATTCCATGGCCATATGCCCCCAAATGAGGGACAACAAATCTCTGTTTGTGTCGTGTTCTTAGAGTTGGGTTTGGGTCTTCTTCAGACCGCAAAACTTTTTACTCGAAAGTAAATTCAACAACAAATTGCAAGCACGATTTGAGTCTACTGTCAACGCTGTCTACTCTCTGCTGTCTCCAGCTGGACACTTGAAGCATGCGAAATTTGTTTACGCGCTTTTATAGATTCTTTTTTCTTGGAGGGTTACTTTTGATTTTGGGTCTAGTAATTGGTAGATCTGACACCTACAGTAATAAAAGCTGCTTCTTCAATTAGCCGCCTACAATTAGAGCCTTAATTGCGCCCACATTCGTCAGCATTTCCAGCCCTCCTTCTCTCCCCCCTACAATCCATTCCCATCCCAAGGGTTGACCCCAACCATCGTTTAATGCTCAAGATTTTCTTTTCCTTTTTTGCCGCCTTTTGTTTCGGTCGTGCATATTGAATTTTCTTTTTTTTTTGTTGAGAATTTTTTTGTTTTCTGCTCGCGAAGCCTACTTAAGTTGTCATTTTGATTGCTTTTGAAGCTTTCTGAAGCCTACGCTAATTTTTCTTATTCCCCGCTCTCGCTCTCCACCCCCCCCCAAAACAAAACTCAGTTATTTCTGTCGTCCTCCATCTATCATTTTGTCATGCTGTCGCGGCGCAGCTAACACAATTTTCATTCATTTTTTTTTTGGTTTTTTGTTAACATTTTTTATTCTGCTGTCTCGCATATTGAGAACCAGATTTGCATGTGACATTTCTGAAGCAAATGGAAACGGGGAATAGGAACCCAAAATCGCTGACACTGCGCCAAGCAAATTGGGCACGACATTGTCCCCTTTGCTCGCAGTCAATAAATAATTTTTTTGTTGTTGGCATTGAATTATTAAGTGACAACAGAGGATAACAAAAGAGCGTCGATTCCCGTTCACTTTCACTTTCAATTTCACATTTTCCCCTTGGCCACTTGACAGTCAGTCGCAGAATTTTAGGGCTAAATCATTGCAATCTGCTTAGAGCATTTTATGTGGTGTGGGTGCTGGAAATGATGTTATTAAATCCGCTTTAAATTTAATTATTAACTGCCATTGAGAGCAGGGCTCGCATTTCCAATTCAATATTGGCAAATGCCCTGAACATGAGCGGAGGGACAAAAGAGCTTAAAATAAAATACAAAAGCAAAACGGATAATTACATCTTTGAATCCCAAAATACCCAATAAGCTGCTATTCTAAAATGTGAGTTAAATTTACTGAGCTGTAATTTTGATTACTGAAATAAACGGTTTTCAAATAGTGTTGTTGACATAAAGAATTTCATTTTTCATACAGTTCTGAAATACCTGCGTTTGATTAATGAGCAGCTCTGAACTTACCTGTAAAGAAACAAAAAGAAAATACAATCATTAAATATGATTTAACTGGCTATAAAGATTGCAAGGGAAATGGCGAAATTGGAAAATTCCTGTGACATTTTTATAAACGCGATTGCCATCGAATTCGATTAAATTAGAACGCAACGAGCGAAGTTGAAGTGCTTTCAATGGTCAGCCTTGACACGGCCAAAAGGAAACGGGAAGAGGAAATCAACAAACTGTTCCTTATGTCACTTGCCATAAGCGTATGTCTATTTTGTAGGTCAGTTTTTCTTTGCTGCGTTTTTCTATATATTTTCTTTCTAGAATTCATTTCCTCGCATTTCCTGAACGAACTGAACGCGGTTTAAATCAGCGCTAGCTGAGGTACAGCTCAAATATTTTTATATCAAAGAATATGTTGCGCCTAGCTTGAGGCGTTGAGGCACCACAATAAACAGTGAAGAAGAAGTGGAAGAAGCAGTCCGTAGTGTGGCAGCTGTGGCAGTTGTGGCAGGCGGGACAAACACAAACAACACAAAAAAGTGATGGCAGAAATGAGCAAAACGGCAGCACAGCAAATGAGATTTTTAGGTCAACAAAGTCCAAGCCAGGGAAATACAGGCAGCAGCCGTTGAGGCCACGCGGTTTGTATGTCACTTGCTGCCCGAGTTCGTCTCACTTTGCGTTTCACTCTCCCTCTTGCCAGGCTTTTTTCTTTTGTTGCGGAGCTTTGCTGCCTTCTGCCTGAACGCTTTGATGCTGCCACGCTGGCCACGTGTGTTCATTTCAGGTGCTTTTCTCTTTTTCACTCTATTTTTTTTTCTTTCTGCTGCTGTAACCAACTCGTCGCTTTATAGGCTAAATAAATACCGCAACAGCAGCAGAGGGAGAGAGAGTATGGGTTATGGCCTGACTTGACACTTTTGTGCGTTGGTTTTTGCCTGCCTAGCGGCGTGTTATGTGTGGTTGGCTTTTTATGCAGGTAGCTGGCCGGGTTCAGCTGTTGTGTTTGTGAAACTTCAATGTGGGCGAAAGTGCATTGCATACTTATAGGCACTTATGCGACGCATTACGCAGCTGACCTCAATTCCTAGCTGTTAATAGTGTTTCGAGTGCAAGAGGCAAAAGAGAGAGGAAGAGAGGGAAACAAATATCAAGTGCAGACTGTAGACTGCAGACTGCAACGATTTGAGGCATCTGAAGTTGGATAATCCTTAACTATTTATAAACAACATGTTGACCCAAATTGAAGCGCCTAAAAGTGCGCTAGCTGCAAATGTTTTCATTCAATTTCGCAACTTGCCGAGTTCATTATATTTTCACATCATTACCAAGTCAGTTCGTAGCAGACGCTGCCAGCCAGCAGCCAACAGCCATGGCCAGACACCAGCCAAATCCGAACGGAATCCAACAACGTTGCACGTTTTGCTATAACTATGCTAATTTTAACTCGTTTCGAAAATAACAAACTCACATCTAACCACAGCCACAGGCGGCGTAACAGAGACAGCAAATGGAGAGAGAGTGAGGGCGATAACTGAGTCTCATAACGCTGACGAGAGTTGTTAGCGCGCGCCACTTGCCTAGCGTGTGTATGTGTGTGTGTGTGTGTAGGCAACAACCACAGACAGGCAACTAAACCGAACAGGACACAGGCAACCAGACATACACACATATGCTATGCGTTCGTTGCTTGGTGCAGATTTCCCATGTTGCATGTTGTTGTCGAAAATGGAGATGATGATTTTT
This sequence comes from Drosophila sulfurigaster albostrigata, assembly GCF_023558435.1. Lineage (NCBI taxonomy): Eukaryota > Metazoa > Arthropoda > Insecta > Diptera > Drosophilidae > Drosophila > Drosophila sulfurigaster. Next base: position 19,504,660 of record NC_084882.1, read on the forward strand.
ACTTCCTTTTCGGTCTGGTCGCAGTAGAACGTTTCATTTTTACACAGCTACAGCTCGGGTTTTTTCTTTCACTCCTCTCACCAGTTATAATTTGAATGTAAAGCTTGCACAACGTTGCGTATGTGTAACGGCGCAGGCAAAGCTGCGACTCAGGCACAGGCATAATGAATGCAACCCTAGATGCTGCCTGCTGTCTGTTCGTTGCGAGTCATTAATGGTCACAATTATGACTGCCAACTGGTGAGTAATCAAGAATTTCTCTGTGCATATTTCGAATTCAACACAGCTCAACCATAAAGAGAATTACAAAAGTCCATTTGCCACAGTCGAATGTCAAATATGGTTGCAACATATGCTAAACATTTCCTTTCGCTTATTTTTCAATATATATTTTCGAAGAGTAATTTAATGGCTTTCTTTATGCGTAAGCCATAAATTTATTTTTATAGCAATAAAAATGCAATTAACCCTGAACTATGAGTTATGATGAACTCGGCGAAAGAAAAGACGAAGAAGAAGGCAGCAAATTAAAGGTCATAAATAATTGGAACTAATTTCAACAGCAGTCGACCATTCACGCACACACTCGCACTGAGTGGAGATGATGTCCCGTAGCACACACGGATGCGGACACGGACATGAAACCCAACACACATGACACATAATCGCATAAAAGTAATAAACTCGGCAAAAAGTGGTTGGTTGCATGACAGACTCACTAACTAACTGAGTGACTGAATGTGTGTGTGTGTGTGTGTTTGAGTGCTTTGAGGGACAGAAGCTGGTTGTAAAGCTGGCACAAAGATGTTGCCTTCATCTCACATTAGGGCACATTTAAACTCTCTATGCTAGCCAGACATAATCCAAGCGTAAACGTAAGACCAAAGAATCCCGCATGAACGTTGTCAACGTTAGCCAGAGAGCGAGAGAGATATGAAAAGATTAGCTTAATAGTTTATCAAACCAGAAAACAAAACTTGCTCAACAGACAAAAACTAAACTGGGTTAACACAATATTTAAACAAAAGCGTACCAGATAAAAGTGCTGAGATCTATCATAAACAATGCAGAGAATAAAGCCAAGCACTAACTCAATTATCAATTCTAAACTAAAGAAGTAAGAGTTTTTTGATACTCGTTAGATGTGAATAGAGCTGAATAAATGCAAATTGTGCTTTTCGAATTGTCAAATATTATTAAAGTCACCTTTAAAAGGGTCTTCTGTGCCTTGAATTTCAAATGACCAACATTAACGTAGAGAAAATGTTGAATATCATGCAACAATTTTTTGGAAATATTATCGGTGTTGTAGCAAGCCAACTAACAGTTTATTAGTATGTATGGCGCACATGCCAGACAACGTTGTCGACACTCGTTTCTCTCGTAAATGTTGTGGCTATCCAAGCTCAGGCAACATACAACTACTGATGTCCTTGTTGCTGCTCCTTCTGCTGCTACTGGTGCTGCTGCTGTTGGTGTCGCTGTGATGTGGTCATGTCATTGCTTCAGCATGCTGATAAAAATTTTCAACAAACTTTTGAGCTAACGACATCGCCAACATGAAAGCACAATGTGTGTGAACGTGTGTGGGGTGTGTATCTAACGAGTTTTTTCTCAGCTTGCCACACGCTTTTCCGCCAATTTCGAGTGACTGCCACGCGGCGGCCATTTTGAAAAATGTCCAAACACTATTAGCTTTTTTGCTCCCCTCCCCAACCGAAGGAGGAGCGATGTGCGACGAGGGTAGCAATACAATGGCTAAAATATTAGTTGCTACATGTTTCGTGTCATGAGGCTTTATTGCTGTTTTTTTGCTATTGTTGTTGCCCCCTTGTTGCCACAGCCACAGCCACAGTGAGTGTTGCACAGCAGCAACAGCAGTTGCAGCTGTGGCATCACAAATATTCATATATAAATTTTACTTGTCGAGAGCTGAGAACTCGCTCGGATGCAAATGCCAAAATGTTATACAAATATTTAATATGGATTTATGATGCGACATTAGTTTGATAGACAGACATATAAATGACATTTGGAGAAATCTCACAAGACCTGCAACTGCATGTTGCGACAGCTTTTCTGCTGTCAAGTAAATGATATGGAAATTGATGACGATACACTGAAATCTATTAGAAACTTTACAGCTATGACATTTGCAATAAATCTGGGTTTCAAATTCAAGTAACAAAAGAAAGAACAATTAAAAAAGGAAAAAGAAAGAAACTATGTAGTGCAAGCATTCAATCTGGGTTTAAAATTGAAGTAAAAAGACAAAGAAGAGTTTGAATTGTTTATGTTCAATATGAAAAAAATGATAAGAAAGAAAATAAGCTACTAGAATTGATGCAGCTATAATACTTTTATTTGGTCGGGGTTAAAATAAAGGATAAAAGGAGAAAGAAGTTTAAATAGTTTATATTTAATATTGAAATAATACAATTATTTTAATTGGGTTTAATCTAAGTTAAACTAAGCTAAATTCAGCGCAGTTTTTATTTGCAAATCTCCATTGTGTTCAATGCATATTTCTTCCACAATTTATTGTACGCTTTATGCTGTCTTTACAACTCACAAAATTGCATTTATCCCATGAACTCTCTAGTGCAATTCATTTCGCTTTACTATGCCATTGTCATTCCTCACAAAATTGTATTCCCAAATCAATTCTAATTCATAGCTTTTGGGCCAACTGTTGCCCAAGACAAGAGCAGGACGAACAGGCAACACAGATAGGAACGAGAGAGAGACAGAGAGAGAGACACTAGAAAACTGGTCGTAAATGCCCGTTTTTCAATTTTCCACACAATCGAGCGCAAGAGACGACAACACATGGAACTATGTGCTCAACTATTTCGAGTGTGGAGCACAAACACACAGTGATACAAATGTCAGCCACTGCGTATGTGTGTGTGTGTATGTGTGTGATGGAAGGGAGGAGCGCGCCATAAATAAGCAGACTTTTCAACACATTAAACACAATAAATCCGAGCCGTAACAAAGACAACGAATAAACAACTTGACGCGTCTGTCAAACTGGGCGTTGAGTAATGTCAACATAGGCCAACAACAACCATGACAGACAAAAAAAAAAAGAAAAAAATGTGAGTTGTTGGCAGCATTTGGCATCTGAACTCGCTGAGTAATCTAAAATCCACACGGCGCGCGACTCAGACACAAAATCCAATTGAGTGTGATCGCATTGTTGCTGTCAATGCTGAGGCAAAAGCCGCGCAGCACATTTGCCAGCATTAGTGAGATTGCAATTACGGCAATCGCTCTCTCTGTCCCTCTCTCTCCCTCAGACTGCGCCTAAAAGCAGACTGCAGAAAAAAGGACATGGCATATACAATGCAATAACCATGACGACGAGCTAAACTGCAGTTGAGCTGTGGCAACAACTCAGCTGCCTTCTGACACTCAGTCATCAGCTGGTTGCCAACTGTCCCCATTTCATTCCCCCTCTCCCTCTCTCCGCTCCAGCCAAGCATACGCCTTTAATAAACACACTCGACCGGCTTTTGACTTTGATGTAGTGCGCTCGAGAAATGTCAAGTTGTCTCACTGTTTGTTTTGCTCTCTAACTCGTCTAAAAAAATGAAACGAAATGGGAGACAACTAATAAAGCTAAGGACTGGCTTTAAAGTCTGAGCCTAAAAGTCGATTACCAACTAAACGCCAAGTGAAAGTAAAGTTTGTTTAGTCCTGAAGTTTAAGTGAAATTGCCATTTAAGTTCACGTCTCTCTATGCGTCTCTCTTTCTCCTTGGAATAGCTCAATTGATGGCACCCCTTGCTGACAGAAGAGGGGGGCACAAAACCCAATTTCCTGTCCACACGTTGAGGAAAAATCATGTACGTGAGTTTGTCTTTTTTCCCTTATGCAAAATTCAATTTGGGGAAAATGTAATCGATGCTAAGATGTGCAAAGAAAGTACATGACATACACATGAGGAATAAAAAAAAAAGGAGAGTGCATGAAAATATGCTTAGAGATATCGGTTGTTGTCGATTGTGTAGTGTGGGCGTAGGGGCGGTGTATGGGCGTGGCATGACATACACTTGCGTACAATGCGAGAGTTTATTTCTACATCACTTGCTGTGCTATCAAGTGCACCCAAAAAAAGCTACCAACTAGCTGCATTGCCCGAGGGGACAGCTGCAGAGTTGGATGCTTGAATTCCCTGTGCTTAGGAAATTGCGGGAAGTGGGTATGCTTAAATGTAATCTTCAATTGCAGCATTTTATTGATGAATTCATTTGCACTTAGAACACAGCGTTTATAGTGGTTAAATACGTAATATACTTAATAAAATATTACTTGCGTTTAAAATTATTGTACTGTTAGTGAGTTTTCTTTATCATTATTATCTTACTAGCAATTGAAATCTTCGCTAAAATAAATATTTGGAAATGCAGCAAATTATAAATGAAATCAGCTCCACTTGAAGTAGAACAAGAATTTATAATTGCAGCATTTTATTGATAAATTTTCACTTAGAACATAGCGTTTATGGTGTTTAAATAATTTTCTGCTTATACTTAATAAAATATTAAAAGCATTTAAAATTAAGATATTGCTAGAGGGTTCTCTTTAGCATTATATATAGAAATGAAAATTTTTGCCAACACAGATATTTTTAAATACATCAAATTATAAATGAAATCAACTTCACTTGAAGTATTGCTTTATAGTCTTTAAATATGTACTATGTTGCGTAAAATGAATAATTAACATAATGCTTCACTTTTTGATCAATTCAGTTTCACTTGAAACCAACCAAACCTACGCTGCTAATAATAAATATATTGAATATACTCATATTATATTTAGTTCTGCATAGCAACGATTCATTTATTTTCAAGAAACTGACACATTTGCTTAAGAAAACGTTCTCTAAATAGTTGAACGTTACTTGAAGGATTTACTTACATTATTTATAATTATTATATTATTATTTAGGATTATTAAAAATTAGGGTTCACCATCTTGCGCATAATTGAGGCAATTCAAACCTAAGCTTAATAAAAATACTTCTTTATAAAGGCTTTAAGTGATGCACTCCGTACATATACTAATAAAATGTAAAAAGTATTTAAAATTAAACTACACCATTTAATGTATAATTGCAGCTATTCTTTGGCATAACAAGTTGATGCATTAGCCAACCCTCCGCACATGTAATTGCCCTGCAGACGTGGGCACATCATTAACTTGAAGGGAAACGCTTGTCAGGTCGACATAAAATATTTGTAATTGCATCTGAATTATGGACAGTTTAACATGCAGAAAATTTGCTGGTAATACTTTTTTTGTTGTTTATTTTTGGCGTATGCTTAATGGATGTCACGTATACGCAGACGAACCGCAAACGAGCTGCGGCTTGTTGCACTTCTGAATGTGGGCGTGGCATCTCACTAGCTGATTGACTGAATCTGCTTCCTGCCCCCATTGCCAGTGATATTTACGTAATTGCTTGCAATTTTATTTCATGTAAATGTGTGTGTGTGTTTGAGTTTTTTTTTTACATCTGGGAGTGTGCAACATTTTAAACGGCAATGTGGCAAATCCAGTGTTCCATTATGGCACTGTGGCATCGATCAATGCCCGAGAATGGAGAATGCAGTTACGTATGCTGATTAATGAAGCTGCCATTCAAAAGCGCTAAAAGGGTTGCCAGCCACCAATATCAAATTGAGCTGTTGCATGCTCCCTCTACTCCCTTCCACCCAAGAACAGATGGAGCGAGAGACAGAGCATGCGACAGTGATAAATAGAGAGAGGAGAGGAGGGGAAAGGGATAGGGAGTGAAGTACGGTGAACAAATTGGGAAAAACGCCGAACGCATTTCGTTTACCGCCTGCTGCAATCTGTGAGATACTTTTTCATCTCTTTTTGTGTGTCCCAGCATTTGCATAGCACTTTCGTTGCCCCATGCCCCATGTTAACCCAGTTGCATGCTGCACAGTTGCACGTGGCACGTTGCACCTGCAAAAACGCCCTTAAGTTTTTTCCAGTTTGTTTGCTGTGCTGCGCTACCAAAGAAAATATGTCAAAAATCAGCAAAAACGAAACAGAGCAAAAAAAAAAAGATTCTTTCGATCGCCTGCAGCTTGCAAATTTTCGTATGTTTGCCACACACACTTACACTCACACATACACTCACATCAACTTAGTCTGTTGCACGTTGTGTACTTTTGTGCTGTCTACTGCTGAAGTTTCAGCACCCTGACGCCTTGTCAGACACCGAGTTGCAGCCTGAATGAATGCAAACAACTTCGTTGACTGTCGGCTCCGATTTTCTCTTATTTCTGCTTACCTTTTGTTTCTAGGTTTATCGCAAAAAATGAATTTGTTTTTCGACATTTCTTTTTTTTTGTGCATTTTTCATTGTGCCAAATGCAAACATAAAGTGAACTACTTTGCGTACAGATCGAATTCGAATTGCAACTCACAATTGCAGCACGCCCTTAGGATGAAGTCAATTGAGATACTGACACGTTTGCAGCTGCAGGTTTCAAAGCATTCGAAATTTGTTATCGTTTATCAATAAGCCCTTCAAGCTTCAAGTTATGACAATAATTGATATGCCTGGAAAGTATATATTTTTTGCATTTCATGCTGTTTCATTCGAAATAAATGTAATATTTTTCGAATTTTTTTGATAATGTAATTTATTATTGCTATTGCATTACAGTAGCTGCAACAAACAATAATTTAATACTGTTGAAACATGAATAAATGATACACGCCAGCTGCTTAAAAGTTGTTGCAGCACAATTCAATTTGATTTAATTGCAGCGGCGTAAAGTTTCGCGCTGGACAACAACTGCTGTTGTCCCAAAGAGCGAAAGCTGTTGATTAAACGAATTTGTAACATGCTTTTCAGCGTATGTTGTTGCCTTAATGGGCAACGTTCTCATGTTCTCGCCTCTCTCGACTGTGAGTAATGAAGTGCTTTAAATATTAAAACCAATTTACGTGACAACATACGCGTGTTATGAAGCTTGTTACCCGCATTCTTGTTGTTATTAATTCTGTGGGATACCCAGCAAAAAAAATTACAAAAAATTCGTAAAAACGAGAAAGAAAAACGGAAACAGCTGACGTATTTCCATGGCTCCTGAACCTGGGCTCTGGGCTCTCGTATTCCCAGGATCGTGTGACCAGTAAACTTTTGCAATTAATCAAGATAGGCCAACCAGCAAGAACAAGAGCACCAGCAGCAGCATCTGAACAACAAAAACAACTACGACGACGACGACGACGATGACAACGTCGCATTTGCATGAAACGGGCGAGAGCATATGGCAGACACTACCTGAAACAATCTCCATCTGCCGCTATATCTCACTTGCTCTCACTCATTCTCTTTCTCACTCTCTCCTCTCTCTCTGTGTGGGCGACAAAGATTAATAATAATAACTACGACTAGCACAGCGGTCGGTCAGCAAGTGGCATAATCATGATTTATGACATGCAATTAATAAGCGACATGCCCAACCAACCGCCAGACCAGGCATCCAACCAGCCAGTCAGCCAGCCAGGACGAACGCCAGGACTCGCAATTGAAAGCTGTTGAAAGCATTCCATGCCCCACCAATGCCGTCCTCAACTACTGGCTTCAACCTCCAACCTCCAACCTTCCACCTATATAGCAATTATTTAAAGCACGCACTTTGTTTGGCCATTTTGTTGTTTGTTGCGGTTGCGTTTTAACCATTGCCATAAAAATGCAAAATAAAATAACCGCAAAATACAATATTTGAGGCAGAGATTATTATTATGCGGCTTAATCATAGAGAGAGACGCGAGCATGTGCTCGCTTTAATTGATTAAAATCGCATTAAGTGCAATTAATTGAAACGCAAGTGCTTAAATGAATGATCATTTTGCAGCCATCACCTGATCTCTTAGCAATTACGTTGGATTAAATTCTGCCGTAGAAATTGATTTAAATGTATGGTTCCTATATTAATGGTGCAGGTTTCAAATTGAACTCAACACGTTGCTCGTCGAATACCCTGTGATTTTTTGAATAAGATTGTAATACAAGAATTATTAAATACACTTTTAGCTAATTGGATCGAGTAGCGAACTTATTTGTTAATATATCAATTTTAGCTAATTTAGTTTACTTCAAGTAAAGAATAAGCGTTTTTTATTTAATAAATAGTAAATAGTTTGCATATAAATATCTAAAGCGATGTTGAATCTAGTTCTAGGTAAATTTATCTAATTCAAGTGGTCGACAAATTTTGTCTCAAACTTAATATTAAAAAGTATAAAAAATCTATTATGATGATTTATTTTGGCAAGTTTAAAAGCAACAAAACTTTAAAGCAACAGTATATTTGTTTTGAAAAATAAATAGTAAGTATGATGTAATTGGATTACAACAATGTTTTTATTGATGTTTTCAAAGAATATGTATAATGTAGTAGCATGCAGCATAAGAGAGTCTCTTACTTAAAAAGGATTATATCGAACTACTTATTGACAGTGTTCCACATGAACACTAGTAGGGCTGCCAGATGTATACCCAACAAAGTAGTATAAAAACACCGAATTTAAGTCGCAACAAGAATTTATTTATTGAAATTAATTTAAATGTAATCCCTTCTTAATTATTTTCAATAAATTAATTGTTGAAGAATTCTTGAAATTTATTAATATTACTACCTACAATAATTTTAAATCCCTACAGATATTTGCCTCTTCTCTTAAATTATTCTGCCTTACGTGGTATCCCTCTGTCAGCCACTTTTATCTGTCGCAGACTTAATTACTTGTATTCCTAGGTGTTGACCCCAAAATGGCAATTATTAATAGTTGCTGTAGTGCTCATTGTTGTCCTGTTTGTCATGGTTGTTGTTGCTGCTCTTGCTGTTGCTTTGTGTGGTGTAACACAGCTAATTAAAATAAATGGCTTTTGGCAATGCTGTCAGTGCGGTACAAAGTGCCAATGGTCACCCTATTGGCCGTCAATGGCGACCACCATACTGAATGTTTGTTGGCCAAAATGAGTGCAAATGACGTTTCGGTTGGCCGCTTATTTTACAGTTCATTTATCGCAAAGGGTCCATTTGCGAGGGCATTTCGGGGATGTCCTTGTTATACTAGCAATTACTATTGTTGCTCTCGTTGTTATTGTTGTTGTTGCTGGCTTTCGCCAGCAGTTTAAATAATTAGTTTGTAATGAAAATTGTTTGGCCTGGTCTGGTCTAGGGCCGTTGACCGCCAAACGCAATTATTTTAGTTTGCGGAAATTTTGTGCAATTGCTTGCAATTGCATTATGAAAAGCAGATTTTAGCCATTTATATGTGTGTGTGTGTGTGTTTACTTTTTACAACGCTGGCAACAAAAACATTGTGGAAGAGCCACACGAAAGTAAACATCAAAATTTAAATGCATTTCATCAAATAAATTACTGAAATGACATTAAACAAATTGCAGCAGTACTGGTAAGGGGGATAGTATAGTCAAGTCTCTACTAGTCTCCCTACCAATGGCGCTGACCTTTTCATCAATTTTGCAGCCGCTTGACCTGCACTTATGCACGTAGGGACGATTTTGCGGCTAATTAAAACTGAAAATAAATCCAATGATGGAGTTCTGGATATTCTAGAAATCATTTCGTATTAAATTAAAGTACTTCACTCCTATTTAATATACCCAACAAAGTTCATTCGGTGTTTGGAGGGTGCGCAAAGTATGCTTGTAATTAACAAATTTAATTATGTAATTATGCACATAAATTGCCTGGCAGTTGTATCATATTTCACTGCACTTTACTCGCAATTTATATTGGTTCAACCATCAATTACGAATTGCCATTAAGAGAGCGCATTGCAAATGCAAACCGAATAAATGTATTTACTGCAACTTTTAACTAATTGAATCTCTCAAATGATTTCCAACTGAAATTTTAGTCAAGTCACTCTTAGCTGGCGAAAATCATTTATTTCAAATTATTGAATTTGACCAACATTTAGACCTCATTATTAGAAATGTTCTATCCATTTTAAGTTTTGAATTATTTAAAACGCATTTAAGTAATAAGTATAAAAGCGAAACTAACCAGAGCAAATCCTTTAGCAAGTATTTCACTTTGTAGCCTTGACCAAAGAAATGTTTGGTTAATACTTTACTGCAGTAAAAATTGTAAGTGCAGTATTTAGCTAGGAATTTTTGTCAAATAAAATATGTGAAGTGTAAAAACTAAAAAATGTTTTGAAACTTGCTGCAACATTTTACCAAAAGTTATGGAATGGAATCTAATTAAAACTTTGGATTCGGAAGAGCAAAAAAGGCAAGTTGACAAAATGCATTTAGTAATTTGTTTCTAGTTGCTAAAATTAAACCGCTTCTTTTAAGTATTAATTTAAGAGATATCTTAGCACTATAGAAAATTATTCCATTTAAAGATGCTTTCATGATTTTGAAAAGTCAACAGCTTATTTGCAGAGCTTTTCATGCGTAACCAAAATGATGACCAAACTCTTTGACTAGCCACAAAGTAAATATATTATATGTATGTGTATAAATGATTTGCATTAGACTCGGCTTATTTGAATTACGAAACCAATTTCAAGTTGTGTCCGACAGATACAGACACAGACACAGTCACAGCCACACACATATGTTATATATATTTTACTGTGTGTGGAGATTCAAACAGAGAAATGCTAATCAAGAATGGCAGCCATAAAATGATGATATGCATATGCATGGCAAATGAATTGGAATTGGTACGAAGAAGGGAGCACTTTGTAGACACACACACAATGTGTTAACTGATAAAGACAGATAAGCAGCAGCAGCGGTAGCCACAGAGACAGGTGCAGGTCCTTCGGACCATAGACAATTAGAACCGAGCTCGTCATCATTAACCCGCAGAGCACATATCTGTGGCCATAACGGGTTAAGCCCATGGCCAGGGATAGCACTTGGCATTTCCGTTTCCGCCCTGCAGGCGTGCTAAATTGTACGAAATTAGTTCTCTGATTTATTTTGCATATCAAATTCTCAGCACACACACTAGGATAGCAGAGGCAAAGGCAAATCAAATTTCATATGGAATGAGAAGTGGATGCTGCTGCTAGTCAGGACATGATAGACCCACTGATTAGCTACTTTTGGGAATTTTCGTGACTTGTCGCTTGATTACTTCTCCCAAAATTGCCTGTTGCCAGTTTTATGGCCTTTATACACACACATATTCACAAAGTGTGCGACAGACAGGCTCAATTTCTCTCTGTGGTTCATCATCATGAATGGGCCGACTACTAAAACTACACATAGAATGAGTGGGCGTGGTTTACCGCCCCCCCATTCCAATCTCAAATTTGATTAAAATTTCAATTTTGCTTCCTGCGCTTTCTCTGACGATTAGCATTGAAATTAGTTGCCTGCCCTCAAAATGACTTTGTAGTTTATTAATATTAATTGCTGATGTTCAGCTTCAGCTATTTTCGCAAAATTGATGGGTTCGTCTCGCTCGTCGTCGTCTTCTTCGTTTTTGAAGTTTTAATGCGCTCTTCTTTTGGGTGTGATGGTAAATGTTTAACTTTCTGGGTCATTAACTGATTTGATGGCTTTTGCCACATTATGCAATTGAGCGTAATATGCGGGTGGACAAGATAACTTCGACCAGGGCAGCTGTAAATCGAAAGGACATCGTTCTTTGATGTATGTACGATGAAAGACAAACACACTGACCAAATACGCCATATAAAGTGACCTCAAGGGAAAGAGATTCTCAAGTGAGATAAAATTAATGACCACCACGCTAAGTTATTGCTTATTGGTATTTTTATATCATTTAATTATGATTGGTTTTACTAGCTTCAAAGTTGAATTTCGATATAAAACTAATTAACTTCAGAATATTAATTTTTATCAACAATAATTGTGATTTAAGATGACAATTTTGTAATATCGAAGTAAAACCATTAATGGATTTTATAATAATATATTTGGTGGTTCTTTTCTTGTATTCTATAAGGTATTTACTTTATGGTATTTTGCAGTTATGCCTTTTGCTTTGGTTTTCGTACCCATATTATTTTTTAGCTCTGACCTCTTTCCAAATAATGATTGAATTATTGCGCTTATGTATATTTATTATTTATTAAATAATACTGGTGTGTACTTACAACTTAATTTGAGTTAAAGACAAAGCTTAAGACATACCTGTAAGCAAAATAAAATACAAATAAGTTAATGAAAGATTACTTTAAATAAAGACGAATTAACATATGGTAATGAATAATGATAAGGAATATTGGGAAATGAACTACACCAGTTGCCTTTGCATATCTTAAACTTTTTACTCTCTTTTTCTCTGTCTTGATTATTCTAGTTGCTTTACTTACCTGACTTAAACGATCTTGACTGTCGATGATATCGATAAACAATCGCATGCGATCGTCGAGTATTTGGAATCCATTCCTGGGTAGCAATAACAGATTCTGCACTGCATCTCGAATGCTGCCCGGAGTTGTGCTGCACGAGCTGCTGTCGTCGCTGTTGAAACCATTTTGCAATTGCTGAAATTGCTGCTGCTGCTGTTGATGATGTTGCTGCTGCTGTTGGAATTGCTGTGAATGTTGCTGCTGTTGCTGTTGTTGCTGCTGTTGCAGTTTGAGCTGCAGCGAATGCTGACGCAATGCCTCCGAGCACTTGCGCAAATAATCATAGGAACCTTTCGATTTGTACTTATCGGCCATCGCATGAAAGCTGTCCAATATCTCATTAAAGTCCGTCATAAGCGGGGCAGTCGAGGGCGTGGTCGTTGCACTCGACGGCGTTGTCACCGTGAGTGCCAACGAGCCCAGCGAACTGTTCGATTTACTCATCACCATTTGTTGTTGTTGCTGCTGCTGTGGTGAACTTGTAATCACACGCAGCTCAGTGGTCAACGAACTGCTGCCATTGGCAGCCAAGGTTTTAAGGCTGCCGCTGCTGGCCGAGCTGCTGACCACTTTGCTGGGACTCAGAGCCTGCAAGTCCTCGCTCATCAGCCGCAAATTGTCGGAGATCTGATGGAAGCTCTCCGAGGTGACCAGCGAGTGTTCACGCTGCTCTAATTTGGCATTGCTGCCGCCGGGAAGAACGCTGCTCTTGGGTCGCCGTCGACTGGGCACACCAGCTGCTGCTCCATTGCCAGCAGCCGCTGTATTGCCCGCTGCTGTTGCCACACCAACCACCCCTCCGCCAGGTGTGCCAGAAGTCACATCGGGCATTTGCAGCGGCTTCGAGATGAACGAGTCCAGCGTCTGCGAGTTGCTCAGCTTGCTGGGCTTGTCTGCGTTCTCAGGTATTTTATTGGCGCGTATCGCGTCCAGAAACTGACGCAGCTGATCCGAGGGCGTTGGCGGCGGTGGCGGCTCCTCTGGCACAGTTGCAACAGTTGCAACTGCAGCCACTTTGGCTTCGCCATTGCGTTTCAATGTTGCTGTTGCTGCCGCAGCCGCAGCTGCGGATGTTGCTGTGGCTGCTGTTGTGGTTGTTGCTGTTGGCTTGAGCACATCGTCGGGCATGTGTTGCTGATACTCTTGTCGCATGCTGCTTCTAATGTTGTCCAGAAACAGACGCAACTGATTCGAAGGCGTCTGCACTTCGCCGGCGCCGGAAAGCGATGCCAGCGATTTGCTGACGATCTCTGGCGAAATCATATTTGGCTGAAAGTTGTTGTTGTTGTTATTGTTGTTGCTGCTGGTGCCATTGCTGTTGGGCGTCAGCAGATTGAGATTCGTTTGCGATTGCTTGGCCAGCTGCTGCTGTCGCTTCAACTCCGACAACAGCTTCGCCTGCTCCGAATATTTGCGCACACTTTCGGTGATGGTGCGCAGTTGCTCGGAATAAGCTCGCAGCTGATGCTCGAGGTAAGCTTGATCCGGTCCAGGTGCTGGTGCCGCATAACTCGAAGGTCTGTTGTTCTCAGGCTTGCCGTTCTCCTGCAACGCCTCCTGGCTGTTGCCGTGATAGCTCAGCGAGTGTCGCATTGTGTTTGTTGCCACTGTGGGTGTCGCTTGCAACATGTTGTCGGTGCTGCAGCTCTTCTTGGGACTGCGCTGGCGACCCAGCGTGCCATTGTTGTTGACGCTGCCATTGCTATTGCTATTGGCAAAGCGACGCAACGGTATTGGTGGCGCCTCCGTCTGCATACCGCCGCCTCCTCCGCCATTATAGCGATCGAGACTGCGAGGCCGCTGCACGCCGTTGCCATTGAGTTGTCCGTTCAACTGCTGCTGTTGTTGTTGCTGCTGCTGTTGCTGCTGCTGCAACGAGGGACCATTAGGTCTAGGCGTACTCTGCGAACGTCGTGGCACAGCTGGCACGCCGCCAACCGTTGCTGTTGCTGGCTTGCGATGCTGCGGCACTGGCGGCGCTGGCTGCCCATTGGTGGGACTCTGACGATACTGCTGAAAGATGGCCGCATACAGCGACTCTTTGTCCGCAGCCGAAGCTGTGGTTGCTGTCGTTGTGGTGCTCACCAGACTCACAGCATTGCGCAGCTGCTGCTGCTGTCGCGACAGCTGCAACAGTCGCTGCTGCTGCTGCGCATTGTAGTCCACAAAACTGGAGCGAGTTCCACCGCCAGCGGTGGGCGATGCTGTGGCTGCCGAGACGGCAATGCTGTGTGGTCGCTGCTTGAGTCCACGCAAACGCGATGGCTCCGCATACTCGGGCATCTCATAGCCACTCGCAGTGGTTGCTGGCGCCTTGACAATGCTGGGCGCTGTTTCCGTTGGCGACGGACTGTTCAGAAACGGATTGTTGCCCTTCAATGCAATGGGCGTGGCAGCCCCTGGAATGCCCGCCGTGGGCAGCATGTTTGTCAGCTGTGGCGGTGGACCGGGCGAACTTTGCAGCGACTGTTGTTGTTGTGTGCTGCCGGGATAAAGCAGCGATTCACTTATATGCAGATCGAGTTCATGGGCATTCGGCTTGGCGTAGATGCTGTTCGCTGCATTGTTCCGAGTGGGGGGCGTGGCTGCTGCTGGGTAACCAGTTATGCGAAAGCCATTCATATTGGCTGTGTGAAGCGATTGCTGTTGTTGCTGCTGTTGCTGTTGATGCTGCTGCTGCTGCTGCTGTGCGTTCTTTGCCGTTATTGTCGATGTCATAGCGTGCTGAGCGGTTTGGCTACGTGGCCATTGTGCGCTTTCGTTGCTTTTGTCTGCTGCTGTTGCTGTTGCCACGCTTTGGGCATGGGAATTGTTGTTCAAATTGTTGGCCACTGGGGCAATCAATCAGCCAATCAATCGATCAATCAATCACTTACATCGTCTTCAACTTATCAATTCAACTGCACTACGTGGGGCAATTACTGAAATTTGTATTCGACTCCGTCGGTGGCTGTTGCTGTTGCTGTTTGAATTGAACGCAGTTTGCATTTAAATTTATTGTCGCACCCCGGGGACGTATACGCAATATTTCGTGTGCTTTATGGCAATTGACAATAGTTCGTAGTCCCCTTGAGCTATAAATGACGCGATTGATGCATTTCAATATTAAATCAATGTGTGCGCGCGTTTAACCAGTTATCGACTTGACATTAATTTAGCGATTGTTAATCGATCTAACTATTTAACTGACATACAAGAATGGGTTGGTAAAACTGATAGTATTCGAATTCAATAATAGTATTGCATGTCATAAGAAGTCTAAATTGAAAAAGTCAACAGAATACATAGAAAATTATCTCTCAAAATTATTTTGTATTTCATTAAATTTCAATTCAAATAATTTTGCTTGATACTCGAAGTAGTGAAGTAACTACAAATATTTCTGATATTACCTATATAATTGCTATATAACTAATATTGAATTTAAAAATAATTTTCAATATTATATGGAAATATATCACAGCATTGTTTTCTAACGCAATAAAGCATGATTAGTTATTAGCTAAAATTATTTGGCAATTAATTTTCCTTAACTGACATTATGTTTCAAAAATTGTTAATTAATGCCCGAAAAAGTAAAGTACAGATTTCCGATGCTTTTAATATGAATATTGTTGAATTTAAAGAGAATTCTAAAAGAGTAAAATTTTAAATCTAAAAGTTATTAGTTAAGATTATTATGTATTGCCTTTTCATGAACTGAAATCTCGCTTTATTTCACTTTAAATAACTTAGGAAGACGCCAAAAGTAGAAAACACTTCATGTTGATAACAATAGTTGCTGATAAACTTATAATAAATAACTTAATTTAACATTTGAGCAGCAATCTCTTGCTTGCAAGCTACCAGAACTATTAACATAATATCGATTACATTGAATAGCAATTTAATAAGATTATTTCAATTTCACATTCGATGTCTTTCAGTGGCAACATCAATTCCCAACTGAGACAAGACAAAGTCCAAATATATTTGCTGCAAATGCGAATGCAGTAAATCGAATGCAAAATAAACCCCACTGCAAACATGGAAATAATCAGCTAACAAATTGAGCATTGCAGACAAGCGAAAGCAGGAGAGCGGCAGGCAATGTAAATATCAAATTGCTGGCAAATAGTGCTGGCAGAAAAGCAGATGGCAATACCTGTCCAAATATTTCGATAAGCCATAAGCTCACGTCTTTGGCCTTGGCTTTGTCTTGGACTCTGTTATGCAGGCCAAGGAATTTGGCAGGACGAAAACTCAAAATTGAGATGCCAACGATGCAGTCGCAGTTGCTAAAGTTCTCAGTTCCCAGTCTGTGGCGGGGCTTTGACAAAACTATTTATGACTGCTTCGTTGGCTACGTGGAGACGAAGACCGTAATATTATGTGGCGACGTGTCAACAGCATTACATACACAGACATAACATACAGGAGACGGAAGCATTTGCACGCTTTAGAGCATAAATACGCCATAAAGGGCAAATGGGTGACAATGGGGAGTGGCAAAGGGATGAAAAGGATACATGGGGAGACGATGGCAATGCTTGCGGTCGCTCGGCTAAAACTCGGCATTAACATAAATATTTAATAAAAAATGCGCATAAATTATAACAAAAACCAAAAAAAAAAAACGAAAAACAAGACAAACTCGCTGCAAATATGAAAATAAACAAATGAGTACGGCGAGGAAAATGAGAAAATGAAACATGCCATAAGGGAAAATGCGCGCGCAAAACATGTTACAAAATACATACGCCTCACACACACACACACACACATACTTGTACAGATGACAAAACATGTGCCGAGCGAGTTGAATCATTTGCATGCAACAACAAAAATTCAAACTTAAGTACACTGCGAGAAAGTTGACAGTAGTGATAAATAAATACATATCATTTGTATAAATTTATTGAATATTTATAATTAATTTGCAGTACAAATTTTGTTAACCAAAAATAGAAGACTGAGAAAACTTGTTGGGTACAAAAACTTTAACATTTTCATTTAAAATTTCAATTAGGCAACACAAATTGAGATGGCAGCTGATTGAAGCAGTTGTAAATTTATGCGCACCGCATTTGGAGCTGTGTACACAGAGTGAGTAGCAAGCTGCAATGTCGTAGAAAACAGAGATAGAGAGAGAGAGGAAGAGGGAGAGAAGAGGGCACAGAGAATGTTGCTGTTGCACTTTGTCAGCTCGTCATGCTCAGCTGTCTGCTACGTGCTCAGCTGTCTGGCTGTCTGTCGTGGTTTATGACTAGGCAGCTCACTCACACACGCACACACAAACACATGGACATAAACTGACACACAGTCGCAGAGAGTGTGTCAGTGTGCTAAAGCTGAGGACAGTAATATTAGCAGCTGCAACAGCAGCAAAGTAACTTGTATCAACACTTTAGCACATGCACAACGAACTCAAGAGCGCCACTTGGTAACTGCAGAGGGACAGAAGAGTGAGCAAGAGGGGTGGAAAAGCACACGCATACTACACCTGCTGACCCTTAGAGCGTTGCCCCTAAAAGCAGGCAACACAAAATGCCAGCTTCAGTTTTGACATATTTAGGCTAACAACAACTACAACTACAAGCATTCTCTGTCTCTGTCTATCTATCTCGCTTGCACTTCGAACTAACTGCAGCTCTTTACTCATTAGGAATTCCAGCTAAATGTTGCTCTGGCCCATCCTCAGAGTGTGTATTGTGTGCCAAGATTTCGAAATGCTTTTGAATTTGCTAATGAACATAACTCACGAGCACACCGTGACTGACTGACAGACAAACAGCCAGAGAGAAAGATAGAGAAAGAGAGAGCGAGAGAAGTAAGGAGATACAGCTGGAGGACTGCGTAAGATGGAGAAACTGTGGCAAAGTTTTTGGTATTGTTTGTTTAAGTTTTAAATTAATGACAGCATATTTACTTGCGGTTGCTCAACTAGAGCAGCAGCTGCTGCTCTCCATTCTACTTCTACCCTGTTTACCCACTGACCAACTCTTCAAAATAGATTAACAAAAATTAATGTTATGCTCGGTTTGTGCTTGGCCCATAAACTTGCGTTCTGCCTCTTCCTCTCCCTCCCCCTCTTCCGCTGCTGCTCAGTTGGTTTATCTGCATCAGAGCGAGTTGAAATTAAATAAGATATGCTGTCACTGTCATGGTTTTGTGTGTGCTCTCCATCTCCGTCTCTATCTCTCTGACTGTTTGCATGTTGTATGTGTGTGTGGCTGATGAATCTCGGCAGCTAGGAATTTGATTCAATTTGTGGCAGCAGCAGCAGCCACCATGGCAAATACAGACCGCATCTTGGGTTTGTCTTCGCATGCAAAACACTGTCACATAGCCCCAAGTGCTGTCTCTAAGGGTTGCTGTCATCCGTTGTTTGCCCTCTTGGCTTGGTTATTAAATGATTTTGCGCAAAAGTGCAGCCGAAAAGTGGCATCAATTGCAGCTTCCACAGGCACTTCAATTGATATCAATGAGTTCAAGTTAAGCATAATGTAAATCAAGTTGCCGCATCATCAATCCACTCAATTAATCTAATTAAAAACATGGCAAAGCCCGAGCACAAGCACACAAAAACACAACCAACAAACGAAAGCAAAGACCACACTCAATGATTTTCAATTAATGTTTAAGCTCCACAGCAGCAAAAAAAGAGTGAAGAGCAAGAGCTGGAGTTGAACGTGTAACCGCTGCACCACAGCAGAAGCAACCGCTGAAAGAGGAGACTGAAAAAACCAATCCCCAAAGCTGGAAGCAATTTTTTAAAACAAACTATCGACTAAGGCGCCAACACACACATAGAGACAAAGCAAACAAGGATAACAAATGAACAAAGAGTTGGGCGAGGAGAAGGTTGTGTTGTATGTACAACTTGCAATGGCCGAAGAAACACTAAACAAATAGACATGATAAATTAAAAAGCAAAACGTGTATAAACCAAACAGCAACCATCCCCATCTCGCTCTTCCTTATCAGCGTGTGGGCGTGGCTCTGCTATGGCATCTCGTCGCGCTTTGAAGGCGTCGTCTGAGTCCGTGCTTGAAGTGTGTTAAGTGGCATGCCCCGCAGGCCTCCACACTCTGCAAAGGGTTCAGAAACAGCAGCAGTAGCAGGAGTTTCCTCTTTAACTCATCCCAAGCCACCGCAAGAACGCAGGATAAATAACAAAACGACACTGATAGGGAAAAGGGAATGTGGCAGCCGAAGATGGAAAGCAGCAAGGCGGAAAGGGGCGGGGCCAAGAGCCTTGTGCGGTTAAGCCTTCTGGCAGGTGTTGGAGCGTTTGCAAATGCGAACGATTTGCAATTTGCATAGTCCCCGATAGTCTCACTAGAGTTGTCAAAGTGCTCGAAATATTATATTACGTATACGTAAAATTATGAAATTGTTGTTGATATTTGAGGGCATAAAAAAAATGATGCATATATTCTAATCATATATTTATGATTACACTTATATTAATAAATAAATTGAACTGCCTATAAATAAATACATATCTTTAGAATTACAAGAGAAATCATATTTGTAATAGAACATTTCATTTGCTAATAACAAATCATATTTTAAGATGATCTATATATTATTGAAGCATAGAAATTATATTGTATTTATTTTCTAAAGTCAAAAAAACCTTTATTTATTTATAAAATTGGCATGCTTTTGATCAATCCCAGGAGTTTGTTGGCAACCCTATAATTGACATCTGAAACAACACTGCACTGAGACTGTGCTATCGCTCACACTTGCCGTGAGTTAAGCCAATAGACAGTGCCAACATGGCCAGGACACCTTCGTCGTTGGTCGACACTGTGCAAATACGCAGTCAGCCAAGTGAGAAATGAAGACGAGACGAGTTAGTTAGAACACAGCCACAGCCAGAGAGATAGCCCAGAGATTGGCACGCTTCGCTGCCATTTGGCCTAACCCCACAAACCAAGCAACTTGCCACCCACCATCCACCACCCACAGAGCTCTAGTAACCACCATGTGCCAAGCCTCAAAAGTGGGAGGTGGACATAAATCAGTTGGCGCGGGTGAGTGAGAGAAGGTTGCATAGAATTGGCTAAGAAAGAAAGCGTTGCCCGACACCAATGCGAAAACACTAATTGAAACGCAAGGTAGAATTAATGGCCAGGGAAATGTAGGAACATTTTTGTTCTTGGCCGGAAAGAAATTTCAAAAGCACAAAAAAAAGAGAACGAAAGTAAAACTGAAACGTAACGGCACTTAAGTTGGCCAATTAAAGACAACGCCCGGGCAAGAGCGAAGCAAATTGTCTGACCAGACACCAGCAAAAAGGGCAAAGATGGCATTTAAGACAAGACACATTCCCCCTTTCCCTTTCCCATTCCCAATGACCAACAATGGCCAGAAATTAGTTTTTCTCTCTTTTTGGTTAGACAATTTTATTATGGCCTAATTGAAACAACAAACGGGCCACAAATGAGCTGACACATGCGTGGCGATATATGAAATAATTAAGACCGTATACACAGTTCTCTTTCGCTTAATTATAATGTATTTAAGTGTTAATTACGATGGCAGATGTTCTTCGACCTAGAAAGTAAGAGACACGAGCACGCTTTGCGTGTCTCAGGTGAATGACAAGCGGCTCGTTGATTTGCCAAGCGAATCGATTGCGGCATTAAATAGCAATTTGATATTCTTTTTATTGTAGCTCCTTGTGGCAGAAAAAGGTGGCGTAGCCGACAAAGAAAGGCCAAGTCTATGCTTAATAATTTTGCGGCATTTGCGGCTCAAAGTTTTAATCTACTAAAAGCTGACAGAAGTGTGATTATGCTACCCGGGATTGCCCATGTCAAGATGCGTGTGTGAGCTTTGTTTTATGACGTGTGAGCATGACATTAAGTTGAGGTGGGTGTATTTCGATGTGGGTTATAAATTTGCCACACACACACACACACACAATGGATCATATAAAATGCAGACTTAATGCCAAAAAGGAAACGACTTCAAGATGCTTTTGCCGCTTTTTTATGTGATTGAATTTTGGCCAAGCGAATTGCTAAATTCTCTTATTTTTCTCCGTTTTTATTATTTTATCTAGTCCATCACAAACTTGACCAAATTGCACAATGGGAAAGGCATTACGTATACGACACATCAACCCTGTCGTTATTGTAATTATCGCAAAAATGAAATTCAAATTACAATAATAATCATTTAAATAATAATAGCGAAAGTTGGAGGCGAAATTTGAATGGCGTTTGAACCCTTTATATAATTTATTTATGAGCTGCGCGTTTGCCCCTTCGGCTGTTTTCTGTGTTCGCTGTGTTGGGGACATTAAAACTCGATTACATAATAAAAAGTTCTCGGCTAAAACGTGCACGGCACACAAAATCGTCAAGGACAGAGCGTTAAAGGGTAAAGAAAAGTTCCTCATCAACATTAATGCACAACATTATCGGCATTATTTTTGTAACTATTTCTACACAAATCGATGGGAATTGAAGTTTAATTGAAACCGAGTGCAAAAAATTGTAGCACAATGTGCAGGCATTCATTTGAAATGTAAAAAGTTTTGACGTGCATTTTCACGCACAAGTTGGTGGATAAATAAAATCACAATCAAAGTAATTGAATTCAACAAATCGTCGACAAGGCGAAACTGTGCGCAAAATTAATTCAATTCACTTACAATAATAATTTGCACAATAAAAACAGCAACAATTGAATGGACAGCAACAACAACGACAACAACAACAGCAGAGTTTGCCAGCTGCTTGTTTGAGTTGAACGGTAAACTTGCGCCCAGATTTAATCACACAAAATGGCTGCCAGTTACCGTTACCAGTCACTTCTTGCTATAGACACATTCCAACGCATTCCCTGCTTCAGCTCCTGTTGCTCTCGCTACGTGCTTCTCTATTGGCTAAGCAAAAGTTTTCCCAGTCTGCCTCTTCCTCGTCCTCGTCGTTCGTTCTCGTAAAATTAATGAATCTGTTATGCAAAATCGACAACTAGCTGCAACAGTAACAAAGTAACAACAACGAAGTAGCAGCAGCAGTACAACAAATGCGGCAAACAATTAAACCAACTTGGACAGCAGGTGGAGCTGAGAGAGCGTCGCTGTTGCTGCTGCTGCTTCTGCTTTCAGATAAGTAAGTAGTTAAGTAAGTTTTACCGAGCGCAACAACTATGCGTAATACGCATAGTTAACGCTGATCAATCGAATTTGTTGACAAGCAAACAATCTGCAAGCGGGGTTAATGAAGCGGATTAAGATTGTAAAATACTTTCGAGCAAATCCCTTTACAAATTGCAGCCATAAACAGTCGCTTAAGCGTAGGAGCAAATGAGACAATATTGAGGTCGAACTATGTTCGAGGGAAGCTTTTACGTAAGTAATTATTCCTTTGTTTGACCCAATTACGATGCTGCTTTATATAATTGTGTATCTTATAATCTGAAAGAGCAGAATATTCACCAGCTGTTTTAGACAAATCATGTACATACATATATAATTTCTTGAAAGATTATTTTTATTAGGAAATATAAAATTACTCATATTGATTACAAAATGTTACATTTCTATATATCCAATCTTAATATTCCTTCCAGCTGCTACAAAAATAAACATAGTTATTAAATACAAAATAGTCACTGAAATCATCAAACTAAAATGAATACTTGCTACGAATTATATAAGACAGCTTACAACCATTTAACCCCAATTCAGCTCATACTCAAATTAATTTTTAATACTCAAAAAGGACCGAAACAAGTTCTTTTTATAGTTGAAACTATATATGAAACTATATATGCTATTATAATATCAGTTTCTATCAAAATCCAATCAAATGACTGGTAAAGGCAATAAATGTTGCGTATACGCAATATTCAGTTGAACTGTTCATAGCGATGTCTTGACATTGCAACATGCTTAACTCGCTACAAATGACCAATTCCATTTACAAGCGGAGACCAAGCACTGAAGCAAGCTTGTTGGGAACACGCGTCGTATACGCAATATGAGGCGCGCGCACTTGCCGCAGCGAAAAGAAATTGCGAAAGAGATTGTAGGTTTTTCCTTTTATTTTTCTTTAGCCAAATACTCGCCCAAGGCTGACTTGAGGCACGTTCTGCTGCTGCTGCTGTTGCTGCTTACAACAAGCTGCCCTTCGGCATCCTCACTTTATTTTTATACGCATACGCAAACGAGTGTGAGAGTGGTGGTGGGATGCTATAGAGAACGCCTTGTACTTGTACTTGTACAACACTTAAATCCCAATTCGTTTTCGGTCGCTACAAGAATCACAGCACAGTGACCCAAAGATGAGCGAACAGAGGAGGGGAGAACACTTACTTAGCATGCATGTATGGATATTTTATTGATACGCAACTTTGTGTGCGGCGAATGCCGCTGGGCTGTTGTTGGGTTCGGTTCAGTTTGGTTTGGTTTTGTTTGGTCCCGAACTGAAGAAATGTATGTGCGTGGCTTTTAATGCGTTTTTCAAGTGAGGTCTGCTTGTGAGTGAAGCTTGTCCCACCCTGCGGCTGCGTCATATATCGTATGTAGCAAGGGCATTTGCTTCTATTTTCTCTGTTTTTTTTTTTTCGTTCTCTGCGTGCCCAATTGAATGGCCATGGGCCAGACAAACGCCAACAGCAGCAGCAACAGCAACAGCAGCGTGGAGGACGTGGTAAGTCATATGGAAATCCCTTTGAGTTTGCAACGTTTTTCTTCTTGGCTTACACATTTTCACACTTGCGCGACCATTTTGCATACCCTAAGCGTTGGCTTAGACACCAAAATGTGTGGCGTATTAGTTGGCAAACATTTCTATTAACTTTTTCGCAGATTTGCTTTCCTTTGAAATTAGCTTTTTAGGGTATTTGCACGTCTGTCTCATTTTTGTTGTTATTTTTTGGTTTTTATTTCATTTTGTGCGTCAAGCGATTCATTCATCTTCTTTGGCGTGGATTTCAGGCTCCGGCAACAATCAATAAAATTCAAGTTGCCTTTTTGCGTCAAGTTCCCGCCATCCTCCTCGCTCATCGCGTCTCGTCTCCACACACAAAAGTCATGCCAGCTGCTGACACAATGTGCGAGTTGTGCTGGGTTTCGAATCTTCTACTCTATATATATTGAATGTCAGGGTATTTGCAAATGCCGCCTGATTAATGACGCAATAATTGTTGCCACACGCCACGCCACGTCCCCAAGACCAAATAGCACAAAAAGCCAAATGGTAAAACGACCCGCAAAACTCAACTGGACTCGACTCGTTTCGACTTTCGGTTTTTGGCTGTTTAAGTTTTACTTTGAATGGCGTTTTTTTTTTTTTTTTGTTTTAGCCCGAAACAAAGTGTTAAAAAATTGACTTTTGCATGCTTTCACGGCTTTTGGTGACTCGCTTAGTGAGAGAGAGTGTCGTGTTCTGGCCATTTGATAGGATTATTATCGTGTTAGCCACGCCATTTTGGCCATTTGATTTTCTGCTTTGACTGTGACTGTGCTGTGCTGTGGCCAAAGAAGCGTTTCGACGTTACGTTCAATTTACCAAATTGCTCAAATGGAAATGTTTAGCTAACTCTTCTTGACTTGTGCCATTCACAGACTTAACGAGGCTTAAAAACACAGCACAGTTTCCCCTTCTCGATTCGCTTTGTAATGAGACTGATTTATTGAGCAAATTGTGAGTTCGTTTTCCAATTGTTTTGCTTAAATGTTGATTTGAATTTCAATTGTATTTAATATTTAAGGAATTATGTGTAAGCTGTGTAATTAAACGACATACCAAAGAAATGTGCAAAATAAATTAAATCTAATAAATCATCATCAAATATGTATGGCGTATAATTCCAAGGCGACTCCCACTGCGCGCTGCATCTTTAGTCATTAGCCGAGGGGCTTATGTGCTAAGTAAATCCCTTGGAGAAGCAGACACTCGCACACACACACACACTTACACACAACAAATAATTGCAGGATGCGTAAACAAAGCATAATTAACAAAAGAAGACCGGAAAAACGAGCGTTGGCGCTGGCGCTGCCGCGATGGAAATTATGCAAAAACGCGGCAAATAAAGTACAAATTTATGTTGTAGAAATGTACCATAAAGGATTGCAGGATTCAGAATTCAACTCTGTAGCTCTGAAGTTGGTTGCCAGGCGCGCTAATTTGCTAAGCTCGCTTAGAGCCACTTTCCATTGGACGAGACGCGACTCCCCGAGGCGGAGAGGCAAGGGCTTTTGCGGAATTATCATTAGAATTTAAATTGCCTTTTGCTGCCGGTTATGGGCACAGGCAATGACGATGGCAACGCGTTGCCTGTGAAGCTCAAGCTCAAGCTAAAGGTAAAGGTAAATAATTTGTGGCGCCACAACGCTTGGCATATTTTTTATGAGCTTATTCACCCTTTTTTTTTTGTTGTGTTGCCTGACTCGCCTCTCCATATTTTTCTTACGACCTGCGGCCCATAATTTAAGCACCTTTTTCTCTAAGCTCTCTTATCTAGCTGAATATTTAATTAACCGCAATGCCCAAGCATAAAGGCGAAATGAAAACGATGGAAAAAAATTAGTGCAAGTACAACTGAAGTCTGTGTTAACTTTCGTAGGAGAACTGTGAAAATGTTCTGTTAACTGGGCCAAAAAACAACTGAAAGTTTTCTCAAAAATTGTTGCAACATTTTCGTGACAGATTCCCAAGAAATTTACAAACAACACAGAGTGTGAGTGGGAAAGATAGACGAGAGAAGAGCTACGCAACATAGAAAAGTTTCCAACTCATTTTCTACAGTTTTATCTTATTTAACTTTTATTATCTGTGGCGCTGTGCGCTTGATAAGCTTTATCTGACATGTGTATGGTTGGTCTTTTGATGTTTTCCTCGTGGTTGTTGTTGTTGGTGTTGTTGTTGCTGTGGGTGTTGCAGTTGTTGCTGCTGTTGGCATTTTCAAATAGTTGTGAACTTTATCGCAGCAACAAACAGACGAGCGAATAAACAAACAGCACAGCACAGAACAAAATCGAGACAGACAGACAGAGATGAACAAACCAACAGCGAGAGAGATACCGCATTTTGTGGCTGCCACGCCCACAAGCCAACACACTAGCATCAGCGATGCCGCCGCCTTTGCCACATGTCGCTTATAATTTGCTGTAAGTTTTGCGTGTCTGTTAACTGACATTTTGGCTTGTGTGGTTTTTATGCGCTGGCTCTTGACAAACTACAAAGCTCAGTGCTTTATATAGTGCAATAAATACCCTGTAGGGGAGTGAAGGTGCGCAGGGTATGCACGTTTCTGTTAAAAGACAAAAGAAAGCTAAGGCTATCAATTATTAGGTTTAAAGTGTTGTAAATGTATCCATATTATATGTATCATAATTACATAATATTTAAAACAAACCTATCCGTATTTAGTTTTAAATATCCTGCATTTTGTTGTATGGTCACAATTAATCTTAACTTTTTTACATATGTAATATTATACCTATTGAAAACTAGATCGATGTTGTCTAATTTATTTGAAAGCGGATTAAATATAAATATAACAAGTAAGAAAGCTGCAGTCGAGTGCACTCGACTGTGAGATACCCGCTACCCATTTTGAATAAAAGAAATATATTTTGCGATAATTTTCTCAAAATATACCGAATATACTGCAAAATACTAAAAATATACCAAATAGTATATTTGGTATATTGATATAGTACCGCATTCAAAATATACCATAGACGGCACAATATACCAGATTTGTCATCTAAAGCAACTAAGACCCTAGTAAGTACTACTTACTAAGTAGGCGTGTTTGCCCATACAAAAGTATTTCTTTAATAACTTCGACAATTTTCATCTGATCGCAACCAAATTTTCAGGAATCATAACTACTATAGTTATTATTATATATACCAAAATTCGCAACTCTAGCTTTAAAATTACGCTTGTTATTCGATTTTTTGATTTGCGGGGCGGAAGAGGGCGTGGCAAAATTTGAAACAAACTTGATCTGCGTGCAAACATAACAAATGCTGTCGAAAAAATTATAGCTCTATCTCTTATAGTCTCTGAGATCTAGGTGTTCATACGGACGGACGGACAGACACACAGACGGACAGACGGACAGACGGACAGACGGACATGGCTAGATCGTCTCGGCTGTTAACGCTGATCAAGAATATATATACTTTATAGGGTCGGAGATGGCTCCTTCTACCTGTTACATACATTTCCTGCCGGCACAAAGTTATAATACCCTTCTACCCTATGGGTAGCGGGTATAAAAGTAGAATAAGTTTTTCCTATTTTCCTCACTTCATAACTAACTAAACACCTACAAAGGATTAAGGCAATACAATATAGGAAGCTATTGCTACCGAAAAACATATTCACTCATTCTTTATTATTTTCAAATATGTGAAAAGGGAATTGACATTAATAATGTTTATCACTTGATAATGATCTGTTTCATCATTTATTAGTTGCACCTAACGGAATACATGCCTTACTGAAAAGCGGGTGAAGTTCAAATATTGGTCAATATTTCGAGTTACTTAGTTAATGTTACCTCCTACATAATAATAAATAAAGTCGCTTCACAGAGTATAAAATCGTCAATCATATTCCCTCTGCTTAGGTGATTTGCCTACATATGAAATCAGAACATGAAAACTGTTTCACTTTTATTTAGTTTTATTTTTACAGCATTTGTTTATGTCTCGACGATGACATTGAAAAATGCACATGTTGTATCTCATCTCTAATGTATATAGTACATTGTACTCGTATATAGTAAAAGTTCATATCTATTCGCTGTCTCGCAATCAGTCAAGATTATGTTTATGTTTTACAATATTTTTCTGGCTGATACTTTGATTGACATTTGTCTGTCATACCCTCGACAACCAAAAAAAAAGGAAAAACTCATATACTACTAGAATTTTTGTCGCTCTGCTTTATTTTCGTTCTGCACACTCGGTTGTTTTTCATTTTCTCTTTTTCAATTACATTGGATTCTGAATTGTGTCGAAGCGTCGACTTTTTGGGGCATTTTCTGTTTTTGGCAATTTTTGGCTTTTCGATTTTTCAGCCTTGACGTATTTTCATTGCAACTGTCGAACATTTTTCGTTGATTTATGGTCAAATATACTACAGAGAGTTTTCAGTTGCAAATTAGCTTTCAAATATTCTCTAAAGAAACTCTGCTGAAAATCAATGTGCATTTTTTCAGTTTATGTTTGTAATGTTCTTAAATTAAATGCGATTTTGTATCTGAGAGAAACCCGAGTAACATACAACATTAAGACACTTTTAATATGCACATAATTCTGTTAAATTTTCAACTAAAACCTTGCCATGATACAAGTACTTTGTGGCTGCTGAGAGAAAACAAAACACAAGAGAAAAGTTTGTTGTTGCCAAGGCGATAGAAAGATACTCTGCAACTATTGGAGTTTACTATGATTTAAACGAAAATTCCTTAGGATTAAGAAATATTTCATATATTTCCAAGCTATTGTTTAATAGACAAACTAAGCCAATATGTTACATTCCCGATATGGCAGCTGCAATACCTTTTCGACAAGAGCATAACAAGATAGAAAACAGAATAAATAATAGCAGCTTTGTGCTGTTGTTGCTGCGTGTTGATAACATGCGAAAATGTAGTTAACATTGCAAAACAGTAACGAATGAAGTGGAAGTGGAGCACACACAAAAAAATAAAAAAAAAACGAAAGAATAAAAGGAAAACAAAAACAGAAGCAGCAGCAGCAGCAGCAGCAATGGCAACGGCAGCAACAACTCATATGCGTTGTAAAGAAAAGCGAGTGCGCACAAAAGTATGCAGCAATAACTGCAACGGCAGCTAAACAATTGCAATGCCTGTTGTCTGTGTATATGTGAGAGTATGTAAGTGTCTCTGTGTGTGTGAGTGTGTCTGCATTTCCAACTGCATAAAGTTCGCATTTAATTTCGTTGCATTTACACAAAAAAAAAAGAGAAGAACGAAAGAGAAGGAAAAAAAGAAAAACGTGTAACGTCGTTTTTCACAAATATCTTGCTCTGTGTTCTGGCTGTTGTTTTGACGTTGTTGCCATTGTTGTTGTTGTTTTTATCGCATGTTTGGCCGCGAGTTACCATTCGTGTGTGTGTGTGTGTTGCAAATGGAGATGCGCAAACACACAGAAGCACAAACTCAAACTTCAACGCCAACAAACAACAATTTTGTCTGTGCGGCGTCTGCAACTCTCTTCTCTCTCTATCCCAACTTTAATAGCTCTATCTCCCTCTCTCGCGCGCTCTGACGCTAAATTAAATGCAATAACATTCCTGGCAAAAGTGCGGAGAGGTCACAGCAACACAGTTAAATAAAAAATATTCAGCAACCGGTTGCAATGGAGCCCGCAACGGAAACCCTACAGGAGAGACTCTAGACTCCAGACTCCAGACTGCAGACTATAGAATGTGTTTTTTAGGGGAAATGTAGCTCACAAGTTTGTAATGCAACGGGAAAAACAAAAGGGGACGAAAAGCGATGAGGATAGACTGTGTGTCGCATTGCAAATGTGTCTGGGTAAAGTGCCACGTTAAAGCAATTATAGTCGAAGTGAAGATGTAATCTCCATGTGCATTGCACTTGCACATGAAAATGACAAATAACTTCATCTTTCTGTGATATACGACCGCAAAGAGGTGTCTTACGTCTTGGTGTCTGCAAATGCCTTTTACTTACGCTATGCGCTGATAGCCAGCAGAGTAAACTTCATTGCGTGTTAAATTTATAGTTTGAGATAAGAAAATCAAAGACTAGAAAAAGGGGAAAATAACCCAGCAGCAAGATATAACAGCTTAAGATAAAGTTAACACAAGCAAAATAATGATGAATGAATAAACTTAGAAATAAAGAAGTAAAACACAATTTTAGATTCTGATTTTAACGTCACTTAAAATGTATAAAAAAAGAGCAATTGTTGAAATCAGAATGCGAATGAAAATAGCAAGGACATGAAGCCTGAAGTGCAGTTTGAGGAATCGGAAGCAGAGCAATCTCGGACATCAGAACGACGATCCCAAAGATCAAGTCGAGGAGTACAACACATCTCAACGCGATCAACGGGATATGAAAGTGGACAAGACGATATTTCTGTGGGCGGTCAAAGAACGCCGAAGTGCAAGAAATTTTTAATTGTCATTGGCTACTGTGTGCTGTTTATCATATTTTTCATTGTCATATTGATTGCCGTATCGAACAGTTGAGAATGAAGTTGAACAAGGAAACCACAACAAGGCGAACAGTTGAATGTGAAGTTGCAGTTGCTTTGTTTTTTTGTCGTTGCAATTTGCATGTTCAGTTCGAAACTGTCTGGACGAAGCAACCTCAAGAGTGTGCTACACTTTTTCTGTGCCTTTTTCCTGTGATGTCCTGACCGGCCACGTTTTGACCGCTGACTGATGCCGACGACTGACTGACAAGAGGCACTTGAATCTAGTTACTGTTGTCGCTGTTTGCCGCCAGTTCAGTTGACCTGCAGTCCTCTTCAAACTAACCAGCAAAGCACACACACACACACACACACACACTGAATGAAACACTGAATTTTGTGGCTTTGATGGCCATTGCCATTGCATGTCCTGGTCCAAGTCGAGTGGCAGCAGCCGCCATTCCGTTCGTCAAGTGCTCCACAGGGCTCTCATCCGCTCTCCCTCACTCTCTCTCTCGCTCTCTCCTGCTTTTGTTTCTATGTAAAGTTTTTTCGCTTTGCGTTTTCACAATTTTTCCGCCTTTCCGCTTGTCCTCCCTCTCCCCATCCCTATCACACTCGCACTCACTTCACTTGTTTGTGTGTTTTTCTCATTTCGTATTTTTTTTTTTGTTTTTCGGGCGCTTTGCGCGGAAATGTAAATTAATTGGTTTAACAAAGTGCACTTGAATTGTTGCTGCGGGTATGTGTGTTATTGTTTTTGTTGCTGCTGCTTTTATTGTTATTGCTATTTGGGATACTGAGAAGCATTCATAAAACCACCCCAAAAAACAGAAGAGGAAAACGCATAGAGTTAAAAAAGAAGCGCATCGTATGATTGACTCTTTGACTTGCAGACAATAAATTCTAATGAAAAACTGTTCGAAGAGTGTTAACTTTAAAGAGCACTTTTCTTAAGAAAACTGAAGAATTTAAATTAAGATTGATTACATATATTTATAAGTGACTCAATTCTATTTAATTTGCATTTATCTTTAAAGTAAATAAACATTAAGTATACACACATTTTCAACTGCAAATATTAGCCATTAAACTATTTTCTCATGCTCTATTTCAACAGCTAATTTATAAATTCAACTTTCAACTTTTTACACCCAAACGTAATCAAGACACATTTAGTAGAAATGCTTTAAAACGCCACCTAAACTATGAATAAACACCCACTAAACTTAATGTTATTCCACGTTTTGAACTTAATTGATTGAGATTTTACAACAGCTTTTTCAACTCTAGACCGACGTTGCACCTCTGTCAGCCACTCGAGCGTTATAATTTTTAACTAAACAGACTATTAAAGGTGAAGTGGCGCTGCCTCAGACAACAAAACAAGCCAACTGACCAAAGGGAAACGAAAATAAAAAAACCGAATCCAAGTCCGAGTTCGAGTTCGAGTCGGAGAAACAAGCTCAACTCGAAGCTCCAATCAAACGACTTTTGGCGGACCCACGCAGATCAAAGCAGCTGAAACAGACAATCGGGCAGACAATTTCTCAAGTGCTTCTAAGCTGCCGTCAACATCTCAAACAATAACAACTCAGACAACAACAACAACAACTTGAGCATCAACAACAACTCAAACAACAAACTATGACAACTTCGATGCCTACGCACAATTTGTGTTTCTTTGTTTATTTCATTGCTTTTGTAAAGGGTATTACGTGCTTTGTTGTAAAGCTTGTTACCCAATAGTGAAGACAACTAGCATCAACATTTACCACTTATTACTGGGTGTGAAAGTGACAACTAACTCTGGACAAACTGGACAAAGTAGAACTACTTTGGCGCAATGAAATGGATACTCTTATTAATAAGTAGAACTGCAATTAATTCCAGGAATTTAATTTCGAATTATATATTACATATATAGAGATAATATATGAATAGTTAACATAGTCTAAGACATTCTTCTTAAATGTTTCAAACATATTTTGTAATTCATTTCAATTTCGTTATAAGTTACGTTATGAAATTATTTAAAATAAGAAATACTACCATTATGTCTCCCTATTTCATTCACAATTATAAAGAAAATACTGAAAAATATTATTGAAATCGACTAAGCTAATAAATACACTAATTAAAATTCCCACTGAGTGTAGGTTTAAATTGCTTAAGAAATGTTTTTCATTAGACCCTTTACTTAAAAGTGAATAGTTCATAAAATGTATCTATAATTCTATATAAATTTAATATTTGAAATTAGTATTAGACGAGTAGAATTTTTTCATTATTTTCTTTTGTAAGAAATAGCCGATAAAATTAAACTATTTGATTAAATAATACAAAATTTTTCTTCTAAACAACTTATAATCGCATTGCAAGTGTAAATTGACTTCGATGTGTTGTTTAGTTTTTCTAATTTTCTTCAATATTTTTGTTCGTTTTGGTTTGCTCTTTGTTTGTGAACTTGTTTTGGTTACTTGTTGCTTTTTTCTGTGTCTGTCGCCGCCGCCGCCGCTGCCTGCAACACCGCCGACGCCACAAGCGTCAACAGGTAAATGTAAACATGCCCCAAACACAGAGACAGAAACAGAGACACGCGACCAGCTGGCGGAGACAACAAGACACCAGCCAAGCAAAGAGTCCAAGAAGAAAACGCATGTTTGACATTTGTTATTGACCAACAGCGGCAAGCAGCAAAGCGGCAACAGACTCTGTTGGCATTCCCCTTCCCCCTCTCTCTCTCTCTTTCTCGTTCTGCCGCCCGAAAAAGGGCCATGCATATTTTCTTGTCGTAATGCGCATTGACAAAGAAAAACTTGTCGAACGCAAAGTCTTTTCGAAAGCGCGGAAATCTCTTTATGAATGAAATTGGGACTCAAAACACGACGCGCCTCGATTCGTTGCGACCCAATGGAGACTGTGTCAAGTCAAGTTAGTGTTGTCATTTGATAAATAATGGTCATTCAATGGGTTGCTAAATCATGTTCCAGCTAGACAAGTTGAAAGTTTATCTATTAATACGATCATCATGGTCAACGTGATCAATCAATGTGCTGTTTTGCCTCTTCGATTTCAATTCAATTGTTCTTCTGTTTCTGTGTGTCTGTCTCTCTCGGCTTCTGTTTAAATATCTGATTGTTTGTTCTCTGTTTGAGTTTGTTGATTTTGAAAACCATTCAACTCTTGGCTTGAAGATGCTGTTTGAGCATAAAAATAATTATGTTGAATATAATTAAGATGAAGCACTTGAAGGCAATTACACTGCGTACGGAAGTGGAATGTTCATACTTGAAAACTATTCAAAAATATTCTTAAAGCGAGTGTAAGACAAGTAAATATGTTTATAATTATCTCGCTCTCTTCTTCAAAGAGAGATTGTGTATTTGTTCACAACATTATTGATGAATTGAAAGAAATGTTTTTGTTTTATATAAATACAAAACTATTAAATAAGCTAAATGTTCAAAGACTTTCATAAAATTATTAGTTAAATCATTTAAATGTATTTTAATTTAAGATAATTTTGTTTAAAATATATTATAACTTTAGTTTGATATTAAAGTTATCTTTTGATTGAAATCACAACACTATAAACTTGTTTTAGATGAGAAGAACTCAAAGAATTTAAAAAAAAAAGTCCCAATGTCCTAAATATTTCCAAAACACATCGTTTAAAGTCGAGTAAATAGATGACTAAAATATTTTGTCCTTTTCCAAATATTCATCTTTAATATAATCAACGATCAATGCAATTATTCCTTCCCTAATTTATCAGTACCATGTAGAAAAACGAATTTAGTTAAATTTCAAAGTTATGTATTATGAAACTCATAAAATTAAATTTCGAAGATGAGATCCAATTCAGGGCAAGATTCAAATTCTAACAGATGTTTGCTTAAGATGTTGTCAATTCAAGATTAGAAAGCGATCGTTATATCTGTATCATATCAGGCAATTGAAGTTATTTATATCGACGCCTTGTCAACAATAAGCGTAACTCACACATTGATTACCACCCTTCAAATGCAATAGAATGCCATTAAAAGTTGTTCGAATCAGTTATACTCGAATCAATCACACTCAAATATTGCTCATTACGTTGCACAAACACTTGTCAATTGCCCCATTTTGGAGTGTCAACCGAACTGCATGCCACAAAATGTCGCTTTAATTATGCACGATTTGAATGAAAGGCAATCAGAAGAAATATTCGTTCTACAGCCCAATTACAATGCACAATGCTCCAAACGATTCTTGTGTTTATTTATGCACCGCACACACACACACTCAAACACGTTTAACAATCACATATTTGCAGTTGCATTGTGTTCCAAATTTAGTATACTCCATATTTCATAAGATGGTATTAAAAAAAATCTTGCACAAATTTCAATTTTCATTTCAATTTCACTTAGTGTGTTGTACAATGAACGTTGCACGTTTCGCACGCGTTGCAAAGGAGGCCAGGGAAATGTGTGCATAATTAATGTACACATTTCACTTTAAAATGCACACTCCCACACACACACACACACACACACGCACACGCACGCACACACACTCATGCAGTTAGGCACTCGCAGAAATGTATGCGGAGGGTTGGCAAAATGGCGACGACTTTGCTTTAAGCAAAGATTTGCGATTAATTGTTGCATGGTGGATTCAATTTACATGTGTGCATATCCAGCATATGTGTAGGATATGCATAAGTGTGCGTGTGTGTGAGTGCAATACACGCCTGTAAGTATGCAACGCTTGCGAATTTCCTTTATTTATTGCAATTTACCGCTCAACATTTATTATTAAAATTTGTCACAAATTTTTCCGTTTTTTTGTGTATATTTTTGAATTTAAAATTTTTATTTAGTTTTTTTTTTATATGAATATTTAATATTCTTATTAGAAGCCGGTTAAAATAAATCTGCGCTTTTTTCGACCGTAATCAACGCGCGTCCGGGCGCATCTCAGAACACGAACTAAACGACGACAAAACCAATGGCAAATGCGAACCAAATGCCGAAGCAGCGACGCTAACGCCAACGCCACAGCATCCAGCGGCAGCAGCGACGTCGGCAGCGCAGCAGCTGGCAAGTTATCCAAAATAGCGACACTCGCTTCAAGTCGGCATCGACATCAACATCGGCATCGGCATCGGGCAGCGGCGTGTGCCGAGATAACAAAAACAGAGAACGAAAACGAAAACAGCCGTCGAGAGGGAACTCGGAGTGTAGAGTTTGGGGGCTGCTCTCTCATCAGAGCGCTCTCCGCTCTCACTCTACACGGCGAACAGCCGGTAAATATAACGGTTTTTGGCCGGCAAAATACAACAAATGAAATGCATGTCAAAGTAAAGCATATCAAATGCAAGACTCACAATTACTCTGTACAACAATAAATGAAAATTATTTTATAGTAAATGTAAACAAATTAATTAAAACCTTTGAAAACTAATAATACAAATATTTTGTATAAAATAATACTCAAAAACTTTTAAAATTCTTAAATAAATACTGAACTGTTGAATTTTAAGTGAGACCTAAAAAAATAAAACCAAATGCGTTCCACAATAATAATTGAAAAATATTTTTTTAGTAATTAAAATCGAATGAAGGTGGAATATTAATTAACTTTTAAATTTAAAATTGACTATTCGTATAGTACAAATGGATGATGAGAATATTTTAAAATAAGTTCCTAAAAATTTAAGAATTATTTTTTTTATATTTTACAAAAAAGATAAAGAACACGTACTATTTAAATGTAGTATTAAAACGACAAAGTTTTGCATTTATTGTTAAAATTAATAAGCCTTTTTCTAAAATGCACACAACTAATATACTCCAAATCCAACTGTAGACAAAACAAACTTTGACAACAAACAATTTATCAAAGTTCTTATCAAGTTACCGAGCATTAGCAGCCTACAGAAGAAAACTCTACCAAAAAGCTCTTATACAAGCTAAAGCTTTTGGAGACTTGCTGTATACATATCCTAAAATAACTTAAAGCTTGTTCTTGAGCTTTTGTAACGTAAACGATAAATGGTACAAGGACTTAGCTGGTATTTCAACCCCCTGCAAAAGTTTTGAAATTTTACGATACACGTCCTAAAAGCTCGAAATGATTTAAAAACTCAAAGACAACCCATTAGAGTCAATTCACTAAATGGGAGTAAGAGTGATAAAAAGGATGCTTCACATGAATAATTAAATGCGAAAAGAATCCAAATAAATTATTATAATTGAATTGCTTGTGTGAATCCTGCATAGAAATGTGCGCGTGAGTGAGCAGAAAAACGAAGCGAAAAGTGAAACCCAAGAAAATAAAAGTATTGAAAAGAAAAGTGAAAAAGGGAAACGCATTTAGAATAATTGCCTCAAAAAAATTGAATGCGTAATTATAAGAAAGTGGAAGAAGAGCAGCCACATGAATAGATGATGTTGTTGCTGATAATAATGATGATGCTGCTGATGACGTTGAAGGGCCAGTAACCCAAGTAGATCAACAGCAACAACAATAACAGCAACAACAATAACAACAACAAACATAGAAAGGGGCAAACAAACAGACGCCACGCAGCACTTGAAATACGCGCCGCACTTGCGAGTGATGCGTGGGTGCAACATGCTGAGGCATGCCTTTGGTGTCGCTGATAAGTGCCGATGAGGCACACAGTCGATCTGAATCGAGGGGAGTGGGCGTGAGTGCGTGTCGTGTGTGTGTGCGTGGCTGCAGCAATGGCAATTCGGATTGCAAATGCAATTGAGACATTAAGTGGTCGAGAGTTGCTCGACTTGCCAAGAGTGGGGTAGGGGGGGGAGGGAGAGGAGAGGAGCTCGTTCCAATCCGTGCCGGTCAACAAAGTACGCAAATTCGAGTAGCTGCACATAGTACTACAATATTGAGCTCTCAAGTGCCCCAGCTCCCAGCTGGAGATCTGATATCACAAATGGCTTGCATGTTTCATGGTCATGCAGGGAAAATGGAAAACGGTTTAAGGCAAATTAACTGATAAACTCAATGGAGCGTGAGGAGGAGGAGGCGGCGACTCATCGAATGCGGGCCAATTAAACGCATAGCAAGAAAAACGAAAATGATGAAGAAAACACATTAATGAAAACGCTTTAAGGAAAATTGCAAGCATGCTCTTAATGATTTGTTTCACAAATGAAAGAGTTTCCCCATGGGTCAATGGATAAATAAACAAATGAAACGTTGCCACAATTTAAGTCTTGGCAAATGTTATTGAATAAAAGAATGATTTTCTGAATACCTCAATCTTATTTATAAAATATTGTATGTAAATAGAAATAAGAACAAGTCTTATCGAATAAAAAGTAGTTGATTAAATATTTGCAAATCTTTCTGTATATTAAAATAATTGTACCGTATTAATTGTTACTGAAAGTAATTATATATATTATTACAGGAAAAGTTTAATATTTTGCACAAAGAAAATTTCTACTATTTGTATTTTGTATTTAAAAAATGTAGAACAATTTGCTCCACTGTGCATTTGGTGGGGCCAATGCACCACACACAATGTAAAGGCACTTTGCAGTGCATAAATCTATCAATTGAGCTCACTGTTTAATTATTTTACAAAGGCAGCGGTGTGTTCATAAAAAAGTTCATTTCGACTCAAGAGGAGCCATTGGGGTCAGAGATGAAGTGGGGAACGAAAGGCGAAAGATATATCTGCACTTACCTTGAACATGAGTGGATTACGTTCAATGTCCGATTCAGCATTTTCACAAAGTGTCTCCGTTTCCGAGAGAAAAGCCAGGAACTATACAAAAGTGAAAATTAGTTAGTTATGCATTGGTAGATGGAATACTATACTTTTACTTACCTGATCCATGGAGCGATCAAATGATTGCAGACTGTGCACGGCTGCATGAAGTTGTTTGCCACGATTGATGACGCCATTGTTCAAGTTCGAGTAGCTGCAAAATTAATTGAATATTAGAATAGTTGTTGTTTATTTTGATTTTTAATATACTTAGATTTATTAAGAAATTAAATCAGTGCAAGCAAATTACAAGATTAATTCAAATCCTCAAATCGAATCATAAGTAAATTCGATTTTGCGATTATCAAGATTGACACATCGTCTTAACAAAACCTTACATATATTAATGCTCTATTTGATTTAAGTCTGCTGGCGAGCGTGTTGTCTAAGAAAGTTTTCTAACAATGGTTTTATTTTTATTTTATTATATATCAGTATAAAATATGTAATTAAATTAAATAATTCAAGCTGAAGTCCTTTGCAGCCAGTACTTATTATTATTTGAATTTATTTTCCTTAGAATCCTCAATTTTCTACTACTTCATACTATTCAAAACTATTTCTATTCGATCTCTGATATGTTAATTGAAATGAGTAAAAATTTATTCTAAAAAAAGTTTGTCTATACATAAATCAATTTATACAATTATGTAATGTATAACATAACTATATTTTGTTGCTTTCAAACCTTCATATTCTACATTCTTTTACAGTCTAATCAATTTAAAATAATAGCTCTTACTGTTCTTTTGCGAAATGTATAATTCCATTACAAGACAAATTTATTAAGAATTCTATTTATACAATATATTCATTTCATCCAAGCTTGTAAGTGAGCTTTCCTAATATAATCTTAAGATAATTATATTTTGTAATTAAGTCATTGCTTGCAGCATTGTTGAGCAAAATATCTTTGAGATATATTGCATACTTAAGCAATGTAAAGCTCCGCAATGAATGCTTTGCAAATGCTGAGTTGAAAGGGAAAATACTTGAGCAGCTAACAGTGAACAGTGAACAGTTGTCTAACTATGATGCTCTGTGGGCAGAGTGCGCAAGTCATTGCATTGCAATAAATGCAAATGCCGAGAAAGTGATTTGAATTTACTACGTGAAAGTTACGCGAGGCTTTTGCATATAATTAAAACCAGAAGCCATCGTCGAGGTCGTGAGCAGGATTTTCAATATGCACTCACCGTTGATTAATGGCTTCCGTCATCTTTTTAATTCTGGAAGTATCATCGTTGGGATAGACTGCAATTAGATTCTGTGTCAAATCGCTGAAGAGCTCAAAGTGCTGCTTATTCTGATGCAGCTCGGCGTGGAAGGACTGTGAAATATATTTGAAAATTAATTTATGCACTGCAAAGATGCAGATAGAGAGAGAGAGAGAAGTCAACTCACCTTCTGCTCCTTCTGCTGTGCCTCCAATATATCAGCTGTGGTGGCAATTGTGCCCATTCGCTCAGCACGCTGTTCCATGCGTGCCAACCACTTCTCTAGCTCGAGACGCTTCGCCTCAAAGCTGGCCAATTGAGATATCGAGAAATTGAACATGATTAATTAGATTGACCTATAAAAATAAGGATAAGGATAAGCGATAACCTACCGCTGTGAATCGCTCAGCATGCTCTTCAACTGTGCCGCACGTTGCAACACACACTGCGACGTCTCATCCCAATGCTCCCTCAGTCGGGTAACTGTCGAAAGCGAGAAAGGAAAAATCAATTAAAAATAAAATTCTATTTTTCCCCTTTTTTTTTAGATGAGTTTTGCGTGTACTTCGTTAACGGTTATGGTTACCAATCAAAACAAAAGAAACAAACATATTATATAATTATATAATGGGTCACAACATAAATTAGCTGGGAACTGGAACTAGAGCTTAGAGCTGCAACCGGAACCCTTGTCCCAAATCGAGAGTTATGTAAACTTTGCCATGCAATTTCATTAGTACAAAAAACTGCGTTAGCTTTGTGTTGAGTTCTTTGTTTTCAGTTTTGTTTTTGTTTTTCTTTTTTTTCACGGGAAGTGTTTTCGAGTGTCTGGAGTAGTTATTAGTTGGAGAGTCCACTCTGGCGCCGTTTTTAACGGGGCGGAAGCGGAGCGGAAGGGCGTGGCTGTTAAGTGTCACAGAACTTGGTTAGCGGTTTTTGGTACACAGATTGTTTTCGTTTTTGTTACCTTTGAGAAAGCAACGTAAATAGTCTAAATCAGCTGAACAGTGCGGAGCTAATGAGAACTGTTTTAATTCTGGTCGGAAATGAGGAAATAAACAATAATAATCATTTTATAAACAGTCAAAATAAACATTAATGGTATTTATTGCAAAATTATAGCGCATTTTCTTCCCGTTTTGATTCCCCCTAAGATTCGAAATAACATTTAAGATAGTATAAATAGTTGTAAGTGCTTAAAAATCAAAATTATAATAATATATTTAAGGAAAACTATTGTAAATTAAAAAAAAATATTATAAGTAGGATAAATTACTGACAAAAATAAATTAACAATATAATTTTAATGTAAATGTAATATTCTGTTGAATAAGAAAAATAAATGCAAGCATAAAATTCTGCTTAGCATATGCATCAGATTTTTAACAAGATTGTTATAAGCTATCTTAGGAATAACATCATCAATTCTCATACTAATGATTATATCTGAGCGCAATTTTATATAAGACAAATATTCCACTTAAAGGTAAAGGATAAACATCTTGAACACTTAAAGCTTTGTTTGAAATAAAGTCCAGTAAATTTAAGAAGTTCCACTTAAATATGAATTATCAATAAATTAAATGATAAACAATATTGTTTTAAGTATATTTCAATAAATCGCACAATTTCCACATAAATGCAAGTTATGAATATAAATAAAATGATAAAAACTGCTTCAAATACTGTCTTTCAGTGCAAATTAGAAATATAAATTAAGTGGTAGTTAATATTGTTTCAAATATTGTCCAATTAATCGAAACAATGAGACAACTACAGATAACACTTCAAAAAGTTAAAAAGTCTCTCTTATTGTTTGAAGAGATTTTAACACGATAATTCAATCTTTCAATTTCTACGTAATTGAAAATTATGAATACAAATTAAATGATTAAACAAATTGTTTCAAATATTGTCCTTTAATGCAAATTACAAATATAAATTAAGTGGTAGATAATATTGTTTCAAATATTATCCAAAAAATTTCACCAATGATACAATTATGAATATAAATTAAATGATAAACAAATTGTTTCAAATATAGACCTTCAACGCAGAAATATAAATATAAATTAAGTGGTAGATATTGTTTCGAATATTGTCCAACAAATCGCAACAATGAGATAGCAACTACTACCTCAAAAGGTATAAAATTCTCTCTTATCGTTTGAAGAGATTTCAAATCGATCTTTCAAAATCTTTTCAAATGTTGCGCCACATCTTCAATCTTACCCTGCATGCCACCAGCTGTTGTTTGAGACATTTGGGTCTCATCGTGAGATGAGCGACGCCGCATGCGCAGCTCTTCGCGAGACAAGCCAGCGGCTCCAACTCCGACGCCAACTCCAACTCCGACGCCGACACCGACACCGGCGCCAGCAGCAACCTGAGCGGCAGCAGCAGCAGCGGCCGCAGCTGCCCGCGACTGAGCCTGATGCTGGAGCAGAGCGGCAGCCGCCGCCGAGCCGGGCAACTGGCCCATGTTGTGCACAACTTGAGGCGGAATGTTGCCCAAGAGTTGCTG
The DNA here is from genome assembly GCF_023558435.1 of Drosophila sulfurigaster albostrigata. NCBI lineage: Eukaryota > Metazoa > Arthropoda > Insecta > Diptera > Drosophilidae > Drosophila > Drosophila sulfurigaster. Next base: position 19,546,773 of record NC_084882.1, read on the forward strand.
GCGAATCTGTTCGCGAAATTCGCTGCTCAGCGGCATCGGCGGCTGTGGCGACTGCTGCTGCTGCTGATTCGTTTGTCCGGCTGCTGCTGATGCCGGAGTCGCCGCCTGATGATGTCCCACGGCATTCAAATTGTTCTGCATGCGATGGCGACTATACTGCAACTCGAGTGGCAGATTGCGATCCAGCGAGCGCATATGATGTTCGATTGTGGACCGCATCGATTGCTCCACTTGCGAGGCGGATGCCGAGCTGACCGAAGAGGATGAGGAATTGTGCATGGATTGCTGCTGTGCCTGGGCACGCAACTGCTTCAGTTCCTCGAGTGATTGTCGTGAGTCACCAGCTCGACTCTCGTCCAGCGACAAGTTGCGCTCATAGTTCGAGGTGCGCAGATTCACCGAGCTGCCCAAATGTCGCCCGCCACCAGCGGCTAAGCTCGCCTTGAAGCTCAGATCAAAGTTGTTCTGCACAGCCGCCTCCAGGCTACGCAGATTCATCTGCTCCTGCATGGCTCTCTCCATGTTCCGCAGCCCGCTCTCAATGCCACGCAACGCATCCTCAGAGCCAAACTCATCCGTTGGCGAAGCAACAGCTGCCGCTGCTGTTGGTCGCTGATTCAGCTTCTTGGCTTCGCTGGCTCTTGTGGGCGCTGGCGATGGCACCGGATTCACATTCACATTAGCCAGGGCATTCTTCGAGCTCTGTTCGCTGAGCGCAGCCACCGCCGATTGCAGCACCAGCGGCGGGGGAGGTGGCGGCATTTCAAAGGGATTCGAACAGCGTCTGGCTGCCATAGCCTCTGCCGATAGCGTCGAGTGCTTCTCCGGCGGCGGCGGTGGTTTCTCCTTGAACTTGAGCGCAGCCATCGGCGAATTCTGTGCACTGTTCTGCGCCGAGCTCTGCGCCGATGCCGGCTTCTTGGGCAACGGTGGTGGCTGACGCAAGGGAGGCGGCAATCCGGGCACCACCATCACCTGGCCATCGGGCATGCTCTTCAGGCTGTGCCGCTTGGGTGGTATCTCTGGCGGAGCCGAACGATCGCTGGAGCCACGCGCTGGTATTGCGGGCACTGGCCGACTTTGCGGTGGCAATGGCGGTGGCATTGATTTTTGCTGCTGCTGCTGTTGCTGCTGTTGTTCCTGGGAGCTCTGCTTGCGCAGCAGCTGCTGAGCGCGGAGTGCAGCTTGGGCAGCCAGCTCCGAGTTGAGTCGTGGTATTTGTGGCGCCAACTTGGGCGCTTGCTCATCGTTGTTGTTGGGCACTGTGGGCGGCACTGGAGGCGGCGGTTTGGCAGTCATCGTAGTTGGATTTCCTGGCTGTTGTATTTTGTGCGTTACGTTGTGCGTTTTCTAGTATTTGTTGCCTGCTGCAGTTGTTGTGTGATCTCTGTTGGATTTTGCTTTGGTTTTGCGGTGACTTGTGTCGGGGACAAGGGGGAAGCTGTGTGTGTTGCGGGCTACGCGTTTTTCACTTGATATTCGCCATCATCACGTGCGGTTTGCATTACGCATATTGCGACTTCGTTCGCGACTCAATTGAAAATGCGCCTAGTTGTTGACATTGGCAATTGATGAAATGGTAATGGTAAAAGGCGAATGGCAAAATCGTAAATGGTAAACATATGCAAGGTGGCAAGGGGGGGTTTGGAAGCCTCCTCCAGCGCGGTTTTTTGTGTGCCTGGTCTGGGTTTGTTTATACAACGTGCCGGAAACTCAACACGGTTACAGGCCACAGGCAAGCATACAAACAACAACAACAATCAATGGGCGCAAGCAAACGCCAGCAACGAAAAAGAGAAACCGACACAATTCTAAGAGCACTTTTCGACACACTCACACCCACTTATACACACACTTCAAGATTCTCTCACTCGCTTGCTCTCTCTCTCTCCTTCTCTCTTCTGTTCTCTCTCACAAATCGTCGCTCTATCTGTTTTTCACCACACTTTGTGCCGCGCTCTGCGCCGGCTGTCAACGCGAACACAGAGACAGAGGCGGCATTTCACCGTCTCTCTCATCACACACACACACACACACACACATACACTGACGCACACAAGCGTTGCATACTTTTTGGCGCTGTTTTGCTTTGCTGCCTGCTTCGAAGCACAGTAGTTATTGCATACAAAATACTGAGCATTTGAGACTAACGAATTTATCATCGGTATTTTCAATATTTATGTTTTTCAACGGGCTTATTGCTGCTTTTATTGTCACATATGAAGTACTGATGTATCTTTTAAAAGCCTTGAGCTTATGACAGTATTTTTTTTATACATTTTTCACTAACACTTCTTGTTCGAAACACAGCAACTGATACATTATCTATACTAAGTGTATGCTCTTTAAGAGTCTCTTTAAGTAGCATAAATAATATGAAATATGTAGTTAAATAACATTATAACAATAGCAGATGACATTGCTGTTAAATAGTATCGAGTTTATTAACCGAAGTGATTGAAATTTGGGACAAAGCAACAAATAAATGTATTGTAATATAATTTGAATTTAATTTACATTTCTAATGCAAAACGTGTAAATTGATTAGAAATGTAAATTTAAAAACCTAATATAAACAATGTTCAATTTGCAGATGAAAACAACTGCAATTCTTCAGAGCAAATGTACCAAATTTAAGTTTGACATTCTTAAGGCATTAAATACAGTAGTCTGGCATAGTGGCCTCATATTTAAACTCTAATTGAGTATCAAAAACGGGCATAAATGATACAATTTAATTTGAGAAAGATGAAACTTTATGTCATAAAAACTGTAATAGCAAAATAATGCATAGTGATTACTGTATCTGTCTAGTTCCTATATATATTTTATTTTTATAATGTAATATTAAAAACGAATGGAAATAATACTCGCATTTAGTTTAAAGAATGTTCCAAATTTCATTACTTATACAAGCTACCCATAAGATAGAAGCATATTATAACAGGCAAAAGGAATATTTTATTATTTTTGGGGTATATTTTTAGTTGAAAATGGGTAGCGAATGTCACTGTTTAATACTTCAACTGTAATGCATTAAAAGAAATATTTATTATATATCACACATCATATTGTTTCAATATATTCCCTATTAACTACTGTAGCTATGAAGTTATTTGATGGCGTATATTCTTTAACAACAGTTGAATATCAAAAACTTTAAACATTTCAACAATAATAAAGTAAAACAATTATACTTTATATGGCAAAGAGTTGAAATACTTTAAGACACAGAATTTACTGTAGCTAAAAAAAAGTCTTAGCGTATAGAGTGGATTGCACATCAGAGACACACACAAACGCACACTCACAGAGGCACTCAGTGACTGTTGAGAGAACAACGAGGCGCCTAAATGTATGCAGTAAACTTTTACGCAGCAACACGAAGAACTTTGCCTTTTACTCGCTGCTTTTGGCACCTGCAACAAGAAGCAACAGACAAATTTGGTATTGTTATTGCTGCGTTGCCGTCAGTTGTTTGTGCTTGTGTGCTTGTGTTTGTGTTGCATGTGCGCTTTTATTTCGCCGTCCAGCAGTCAGTGGCATGGCATTAACATCCCAAAGTAAAACGGCCCGTGGCAGGTGCATTTAACTTCTGGCACACCTTTAAATGCATCTCCTCATCATGCAACACAATGTCGACGCTGTCGGCCATTTTCGCTTACTGCATTTTTATTGTTCACCTGCCACCGCCTGACTGACTTCTGTCTGCTTTGTTTTCGCTGTTATATTCCTTTCTCTTTTCCTCACTGCTTTACGTATTGTTCTGCAACAAATTGTAGCATTGCCAACGACAGAAGCAGACAGCCAGTTTTTGGCTTTCAGTTTTATGTGTTTGGCTCGAAAAATGCTTGACTTTGTTTAATAGTTTTTTAAATCATGTGCAAACCGGCATAAATGCAAGAATAATGTGTTGTTTCCTTCATTGTTTGCCTGCTGTTCGCTACATTAATTACAGTAGTGCTATTTTTATTTATTTTGCATAATTAATCTTTGAGAATGTTAAACAGAGATTTTAACTTTAAACTGGCTATTTGTTTGGCTTAAAATAATGTTTGATGGCTGACATTTGCCTAAGAGAAACTGTTTCAATTAATGGTTAAGAATTAATTAACAAAATGCCAAATTAATCTGGCTATCATGAAGAGCAAGTATTTAAGCTTTTCTAGCAGTGCTTTAATAATCAATATAATACTTTAAATATATCAAAATGGTCAGACTATTCAATATATTAACATTTATATGAAGTATATTTCCTGTTTTCCCACAAAAGTCAATTATATTTATGAGCGAACGAATCTATCCATCAATGTGAGTTGTGTTATGCTCGAAATACCATGAAAAGGGCAACACAAATGACCTTAGCAGTGTGTGTAATATTTCAACAACACTCGATTGACACATCCATTGTTTTTAGTTCACTGCCAGAGCGCATCATTAATCATACTCGCCAAGGAAAAGAACTGAAAGTTGACTCTTTAATACACATTCTCTGCCATAAAAAAGATTATTTTAAGCTCCTTGCAAATTGTCTATTTTCAGCATAAACAATATGCAACAATTTGCAAAAACTTTCTCAACAATCACACAATTTGATTGTCGCTGTGGAGCGAGTTAAGTGGAAGGAAAACAGTAAAACAAGTGGAAAACTATTTTCATACAAAACACGTTCACGTTTGCGTTTGCCGTTGCGGACATCTACAGAAATGAAATGTTGTTTTCCGCTTAAAAGTATGCAATCAAGTCAAATAACTTGAGTGTGTGTTTCGACGCCGCGCGCGTTTCGTGCTCTTGTGTTGTGGTTGTTGATGTCGATGTCGATGTCGAAGTTGTTTTTGCTGTTGTTCGAGCAGTTGTTCGTCGTGTTGTTCTTGCTGTGTTCGTTGCCATTTGAGTGAGCGGCAACATTTTTGTTCTCATCTTTTTTGCTTGCGTTGCTGTTTTTGTGAGGCCTCCAATGAATTGCCATTCACAACGCACAACGCACACACACACACACACACACACCCCTCAAGTTATGCTACATAATTTTTTCTCAGCTGCTGCCGCCTGCGTCGCCTTCGCCTTCGCGTTTTCCGCTGCGCACTCATGTAATTTATTGAAACACATTTATTTCCCTATGATGTGAACAGCACCAGAAACAACAACAACAACAACAGCGACATCAAGAGGCACAACGTTGCCTTATTGTTGCTGTTGCCACAAATACGCCCACTTTATTTTTGCGTCTCTTTTGTCGGTTTCAGCTTCGTTTTATTGAATATTTATATGTAAATTCTGTGTCCGTCGTTGGGGAATTTATTATTATTATTATTATTATAATAGAATTTTCTCATGTTATATGTATTAATTAATTAGACGAATGCTAATATTATGCAGCATTTATGTTAAAATCTTGTAAATTCCTAGACAAAGTGGCCATAAATTTAAATTCCACAGCAATTTGCTTCTAAATTTCATTTTATAATATTCTAAAATGGATAAAATTAAGATCTCATTTTTGTATACAGAGGGAGTAGAATATATTTAAAATTCTAAAATCGAAAGAATAAACGCCACATTTCATTTGATTTAATGGTGCATAAAAAAAGAATTTACAAATAAAAATTTAGCAGAGAATAATAAATCAAATTTCTGAAATGAAATATTTGCGAAAATAATAGACTGCATTTGCAGAAGATATCCTTTGTATTTTTGGCACTTAATTCCATGACAAAGTAAAGTATTAAATAAGCCATAATTCGATTTGTTAAATCTGAACTGCAGCAGATAAATATCCAGTTGCATTTATTTTCAATTGCTCTGTTTCCTTCTGTGCTAATGATTCCTTTTATGCATTTTTATTCAATTTGATATCTTTCAATGTCATTTTTAATTTGTCATTATTGCAGTCCGGCAATTTATTAAATAAATTTCATTTATTTTGACATGCCAGTATCAATGGTGTATTCACTTTGTTTTTTTATTTAGTTTATCCCATTCAATGATAAATATCCCATTTTTTTTGTTGTTTGAACTTTTTGCATTTATTTTTATCGACACCATTTGCATTTGTAATTTCCGTTTTAATAGTTTTGACTGTTGCATGCTGCGGGCATCGGATAAATTCCATTAAACTCGTGCATTTCATTAATTCTGAACTGGGTTTTTTTTTAGCTTGCGTCTGTTGCTTTTGTTTTTTTGATGCTGCATTCTTGCTTCTCTTATTTATGTGCGCGAGTTCTTTATTTGTTGTTGCGAATTTATTTCCATGCGCTGCTTTGCAACATTTCGTTTGTTCGACAACAACATTTGCGGCTTTTGCCACCCTGCGAGTTTATTGATTTACGAAAGTAGCGGCGGTAACAGCAACAACAACAAGAGCGACACCGGCGTAGCAGAGGGAGCGAACAAGAGAGTGAAAGACAGTGAGAGAGAGAGATAGACAACATGCGGGGGTGTGTGTGTATGAGAGAGAAAGCGATAGAGAGAGAGAGAGGGGGACAGGGCTGGGCAATAATCCATCGCAGACAAAAACTTTAAATGCCTTTTTGTGGCTTGGCTTTAGTTGGCACTCAAAAGCAGCCTTAACACACACACTCACACACACACGCATACGAGAAACACACACACACACGCAAAGACAAATCACTTTAAAGTCCTCTCAAGCACATTCACACGAAACGAAACGATAGCAATCTAATGCTTTGCTAATTGAGTGCAATTATTATGGCTTAGTTTCTCGCTTTTTACGACATTCACGAAGCACAAAATTTACAGTTTTTCATGAGGCAAAGTCAGAGGCAGAGTTTTTCACGCGTCGCAACAAAGAAAGGCGGCACAAGAAAAACAAGTAAGCAGACGAGATATGGTTACGACGACGGCGACGGCGACGACGACGACGATGACTAGGACTACGGCGTTAAGGAGTCGATTCAGATTCACAACCGTTTGCCCACGAATGTCCTGGGCTGACTGCTGTCGCAAAGTCCGCACAACTGGCCCCAGAACACAGAACACAAAGAGCGGCGTTTTCAACACGGAACTGTTTTTACTACGCTTTCGCCACGCTCAGAGCTCAGAGCTCAGTTCAGCTCAGTTGAGTTCAGTTCACAACTCCATAGCGCCATGGAGCTGCAACCCCCAGCAGGAGAATCTACTGGTTGGCATAGGGTAAACAAAGACGAACAACCGTGCTGTGCTGTGCTGTGTGTGTGCGCACACAGCAAAGCAACCCCAACATAATTACAACTCGCCTCCCCACAAAATGGTAAAGAAGAAAAAAAAACGAAACTGAAACTTGACAAATAATCAACCACCCACCTGGATGTCTCTCTCTCTCTCTCGCTCTTATCTCAGTGTGTTCTCTCTTGTAGAGTTTCGATTCTCTTTAACCGGCATTCCGGCAGTTTTGTTTTGCTTTTGTGTGTGTCATGCGCATTAAGTTGCTCCATAGCCGGAGGAGCAGCCGGAATTTCAGCCCATTCTGGGGCCAGCAACCTTCCTGCCACATGTTGTGACTGTCGTCTGTCGACTGTCGACTGCCGCCGCCGCCTGCCGCAAACCTTGACAACTGATAAGAAACTTTTTTCGTTCGCCCTTTTATTTCTCTGTGTACTTCTTGCGTTTTTATATATTTATTTGTAGTTGTTGTTGTTGCTAACAGCTTTGCACAGGGTTGCACACACTCCAAAAGCGTGCCGGGGCCATTGACGGAATTTCTGTGTCTCCGTCAGTGTGTGTGTGTGTGCGTCTCAGTGCGTGTGTATGGGTTATGTTATGTTCTGTTTTCATAGCGTAGTAGATATTTGTTTTAGTCCCCTATCCTCCTCTGCTCACGGGGTTGGTAATCACGTGGGGACTTCGAGGAAATTGTTTCGTCTGCAACGGCTCTAATGACTGCAAGCCCCAAGAGTGACAAGAGGGGAGAGGGAAAAAGGGGACTAAAGCGACACAACATTTCAAGCCAAGTGCGAAAATTACAACAAATATACATTAATGAGAATGCTTCTATTACAAGCGAATCGTAAATATTAAAGAGATTTGTGCATGTTTATGTTTTTATTACAATTTAATTTGGGAACTTTAATAAAGGAATTCAATATAAATGCATCTCATTTGAGACCTTAAACCTCTAAATTTCAGATTCAGCACTTTGAAAAGTAAAGGACATTTATAGAATTTTAATGATATATTTCTCAAGAAACACATACAAATATTATCAAATAGATATATGATAAGTTTACTGATTTATTAATTTAAATGTTTATTATTCAGCTGCACTTTATATTTTCAATCAAATTTAATTCATGAACTTGAAGCAAGCAATTCCATACTTTTGATTTAAGTAAATGTTGATAAATATAAACTAAATTATATTGATTTAAATCGGTGGTATATTTGAATGTAGTGCTATATTAATATACCAAATGTAGTCCTAAGTATATTTTAGTATTTTTGCGTTATATTAATTTTATGTATTTTGGATATAGTACTTCATCAATATACCAAATAAAGCCTTAGGTATATTTTAATATTTTTGCGATTAATAGGTACGAATAATACCGCATAGGTTTGCTTTTATTCAAAATGGCTGCCGGGTATATCACAGTCGAGTACACTCAAATGTAGCCTTCTTATTGAAATTCTGATATTTTTGATATTTTCAATGTAGAGCTCTCGATTATCTTTGCATGAATTACATGAAAACTTGTAATTATTAAAAACATAAGGATAATTAAGTTGAAATTCTTCAAAATCTGCTCCCATCAGACAATTTATTTAATTGTGCCAGCGCATACCCTTAATTATTTTCCCAGAGAGTAGATCAACTTTGAAATGCAGAGTTTGTAAGCGTACTCCAAAAATAAAACGCAACTCACTTTAATGAATTTAATTAAAATTCATTCTCGAGCATATTCCAGATGTCATTGTGCCGCAGTGTGGACGCGCAGGACTCGCAGGACTAAAGAGCAGGCGGCAGGACTCGCACACAAAATCCGCACTCACACATGACAAGCACGTACAGTTTAACCCAAGACAATTTGCGTAATGAGTGTGAGTGTCATATCCCAGGCACATCCCATGCAACAGAAACAACAACAGCAAAAAATCCAGCCCAAAGCGAGTTAAAAGGCACATAGAGAAAAGAAGTTTATCCTCTGGGCTGGTGACAAGAACAGAACAGAAAGGCAGCTAGAGCAAAACACTTCTTGGTCTAACGTTCAGCAAAATAGTTCAAATGCCAGAGAACCTGTAATATTTACAAACACACACATTTTTTTACATAATTTCATTCTGTGTGTAAAACTATCCTGTGGCAAATGGTCGTAACTTGGCGACTAAACGGCTGACAGCGATGACAATTATTTAATTTAATGCGTGCTTTCAATTCCACGAGAAGGAGAAGGAACAGGAGCAGGAGAGCGTTGAGTGCTGAGCGTTGAGCGTTGAAAGTGCTCTCAAGTTTCATAAAGCCTCCAAGTCTCAAGGAAAGCCAAATCCAAAGCCATAGGCAAAGCAATAGCCAGCGAGACAACGACAAAACCCAGGCCAAAGCCCAATTGCCCCGGTGGCAAAAGGTCTGAGGTTAAGCAGCCATGAAGACTACACTTTTAAGTAATTAAAAACAAAAGAAAAACTCAAGCAAATAACGAAGTTTTCATACACTTTTTATTCGACGATGAAGTCACCAACACAACGCGAATGCGGAAAGCGTATTGCCAAGTTAAGTTCACCAAAGTACTTGACGAAATTAATATATTAATTATTTTAAGCATACCACAGCAATAATTTATGCCATAAAACTTAATTAAAGCAAAGTCTCGGCGGACATTAACAAAATATTTAAATACTCTACTGTAATCTTTGAGCGTATCAAAAATTGTAGTCTAATATTAACATTTAATAAATTAAAATAAAATATACAATTCAAACTATATGACACAATTTTAAGACGATTTTCATTACATATATACGAAATATATATTATATAAAAAAAAATATTATATAAAAGAATTCTCAAATACTTTTAGATTTTTAAATTTTTCCTATTTATTATTTATGATTCAATAATGAACACACAACATAATCGTTTTAGTTATATAAACAAGTTAAGCAAATTTTAAACAACTTATTAATGTGTACATTTTGTAAAGATGCATTTTCTGAATAAATAATATCACAAAATATTTGATCTACATTTTATTAAATTGCAATGAAATAAACAAAATTATGGTAAATCATTTTATTATTAGTCATACAAATAGAAATGATTTTTTGTAAAGTAAATAACCTTTAAAATTTTCCTACATTTTTTAGAATATAAATACAAAATATCTCATATACTTAGTATATTTTTATCAATGATAAAAAGTTTAAAAGCGTTATAACTTCTGAGCTAAATAGTTCATATTAAGATATCTTTCCTAAGAACAAATCCTTAAAATACTTTATTTGTTGATTATTTGAACCAACATATTGATTATAATTGTGCAAAAGTTTCTGGATGTTTAAACTCTTCCATAAATCAGCAATTCCTTTCTGGCAAGAGCATTCAAAAGCGAAAAAGTTGTTGAGACGCAAGCAGACAGACAGTCATTGACTACCAGAAGGAGACAATCAGGGGGGGGAGTCTAAAATAGGAGGGAGGCCAGGCCTATTAAAGCATGTAATGGCGTGAAGTGGGCGTCCAACTGGGCGCCAACGGAGAGTGTCGCCTGCACAGGGGGAGGGAAGGGGAGGGGAGGAGTTCGTTTTGAAGTCGGCACTAAGAGAGAAAGACGGCAATTAGAGGCAATTTGGTAGCCGGGTTGTGGCCGCTTGCCGGGACCACATGCTGAGGACGCTGCCTCCAGACTCTGTGGCAGCGAGTGCGTTGTCCTTACAGTGAATGCGCTTTGCCTTCATTGTTGTGGTTGCTGTGATTGTTGTTGTTGCTGTGGTGCAGAAAACTGCAGCAACAGCCGCTGCACTAAAATTGCATGTCAAAGACAGATTTACGAGCCGCCCACACACACATTGCCCCCATTTTCTGCTTCTACTTTGCTTTGTAGGCATTTTATTTATGATAACAGCACACAACTAGTCAGCAGGCAGCAGATGGGCCAACTTGAGAGGGGGGCAACCTAGGGGGAACGAGGTTGGAAAAGCTTTTGCCTGGCACGCCAATGGGCCATATGAGATAATAAATAATGGTTTAATTAAGCGTCAGCTTACAAAATGCGTAATTAATTGATTTTGTGTGCAGTTCGTTTGTTCTGCGATAAGCAAAAAGTGCTGGGCAGGGAACAAGTAGCAAAGCTAATGCCGCTATCAACTGACCCAGCCCAACTGATTGCCTGACTCTCTCTCTCTCTCTCTATCTTTCTTTCTCTTTCTCCTAAACCAAACCCATTGCAGTCGATACTAATTGGGGTAATGCACAATTGTGGAAACGTTTAACAAATTGTTTCAAGACCACTGTGCACAACGTTTGGTGTTTTGATAAAAACAAAATGTGTCTGGAATAAATGCTGCTTGCTAAATTGTGGCTTTAGTGCAAGAAATTGGTTGACAGAAATTGAAAAGCTGTTCTCCATAAATACTGCACGTTATCAATTTAAAAATTAGCTGCAACCAGCAAAGAAATAACTATAATAAATCTTTCGAATGTCATAATCAGGCAGTAAATATTGTAGAAGACACTTAAAAGCCAAAAGAGAGAAAATAAGTAAAACTAAACATACAATTCCACATAAAAATTGAATAGATAAATAAAAAGTTTAATAGCTCAAATAAATATTATATAGAATAGACAGACCACCCATAAAAATGAAGTTGATTTGAGCATTACGAAATATTAGTTAAAAGATTGTGAACACTTATTATTTAAATCTTTATAGTGCGTAGAAATAACTTTACATTTCATTCACATCACGAATAAACGGATGTTCGCAGTTATTTATGATTTATTTTGTTGAGGGGTTGTAGACTTAGAATAAAGAAGAAAAAAAAACACTAAACGTACGCTCATAACATTTAATCGACGAGTATATAGACTAAGAATACGACCAAAATAAAATGCATTACTATTAGCATAATAAAAGACGGTTTAAATATTTATCATTGAAAACTTTATACTTGGTACCAGCATTTAGAAATATGTTGATTTAGTTAAAATCCTAGTTAACCTATAAAATCACACATAATCGTTAAAAGCATACACCCTCTGTGCTCGCTTCGTTTACAGGGTATGCACAAAGGAATCTCGTCCCTTGACTACGGCGATGGCATCAGTAATGCGCCCTGAGGTACCACAACAAAGACGATTCCCCAGTACCTTGTGGCATGTGGCATGCGGCATGTCGCATGCATGCAGAATGTAGCCGTGCAGCAACAAGAGTCAAGAGTCAAGCAGACGATGCTCGTGTAGAACGTGAAGCGCGAGCAGGACAAGTTACAAATGTTTATGACAAACCAAACATCATAATAATCTGTAGTAACATGTGAACACAACAAAAACAAAAACAATAAAGTGCAGGCCAATCCCCTTGAATAAGAACAAAACTATATAAGCTGCACACACACAGCAAGCAACAACAACAACAACAACAATGAGAGTATGAAGAACAGTGGCTGCATGTAGCATAAAAATGTTGGTTGGCCCCCCCTCGACGCTTGTCAATTAAATGTCAACTGGCATAAATGTTGGCAGCATTAAAATACTGCAAAGAGTAAAACAAACGAAATGCAGCAGCAACAAATAACACGGGGAATTCACTTTATTTGCGACGTGTGATTTTTTTTAGAGCATGCGCCTCGAGGTATGCTATAAAAATCCACAACTTTCTCTTGCACGCTCTTTCAGCATTCTCTTTTTTTTCTTCGACCAGTGACTGTCAAACTGTGCTAAGCAAATTCACCATCAAGAGACTTACTGAGACAGTTGCTGATTGGATTTGGTGTGTCTGTGTGTGTGAATGTTTTTTTTTTTTTGGGCATTTTATGCATTCTCAAGTTTTTTGTGTGCCAGCTTGGAGTGTATTTTATTTGTGTTTGTGTTTGCTATGAACTTTGCCATTGTCTTTCATTGCCAGTTGACAGCGTTGACTTTGCCGCCTCTGTTTACCCTGTTTTGCGTATTCATCAAAAGCGAGCATATCAAATTAGCATTGCACTCATGCACACTGCAGATTTATAGGGTAGGCTTTGAGCGACTATCAAAGTCCTTTGTTTTGTGCTTGTCCTTTCTTGCTGCAGCTGGGCAAAAGACAGCAAAATGCTACGCATAGCGAGCGACTTGGTGTCAGGAGGTTCACGGCCTCGTTATGTAAATGTTTGCAGCCAACTGCCTTCCTCCACATGTGCTGCCCCCACCTTTGCCCCGTCCCGCCCTCACATGCGCTGCCCATCACTAGCTATGGGCCAGTTAGCCAGCCAAGTGGCAAGTCTGAGTTGGCAGTTTTAAGTGGATCTAGTCTCTGTTTCTGCTCTGTTTTCACTCCCAACGAGTATGTGAATTTCCTCCTATGTGTGTGTGAGCGTGTGTGTGTTGCAGTCTGGCAAAGCGGAAATTTGTTTGCTCGCAAATCGTTAAGGGAAATGGTAAATGCTATTCTGGACAGTGCTCCCTAGGTGGAAAGCAATCATGGCATGCAATTCATAATGGCATTTAGCAGATGGCAAACAGTCAGCAGACAGCAGTCAGCACTCCTCAGTCAGTCAGCTAAATGGCCTAATCGAATTACCAAGTGCCATCGAATTGCCCAAATTTGTTTGATGAAACGAGCAAAATTCAAATCACTTCCAGCAAATGAATGGAGCAATTATTGATTAGCTATTAAGCTGAGCATAAAACAATGTGTAGGCCTGGGATGACATCAACTTTATTAACATTTTACCCCCATGGCAACTGCATCTGCAGTTGTTGTTAAATCATAAATATAATTTCGGCAATGCAAATTACATTTTATGCATAGGCTTAAGAATTAGTTGGGAATCTGTATTCGAAACACATTTATAGGCATATGAGCTAAATACTGAAAGCTTAAATTCGATAAAGAATAAGTACATGCAATAATACATCAATTATTTCAATAATCTTCATGTCTTCTTCATAGAACATATAATTTTATAGCTGAAAACTCAAAGTTTAATGACTAAAAACTTTGCAAAAGGTTTACTTTCAATAATGAATTAATCTACATCTTATTCAGAAGAGATTATCCATTTTAAATTTTTTATTTGTAGACCTTTTTTAATATTGTCATTGCTTTAATTTAAAAGAATGTGAACTTTCGTTCCAAAGACTAAAGTTTGAAGACTAAAGACATTCCGAAAATGTCATTATTAACATCGATAAATAATAAATAATTGCGTTCAATAATACATTTATCTTTGCACTAATCTCTATGTCTTCATCAGAAGAGATCATTTTCAAAAGTACCCAAAATTGTTCCCCCTTTAAGAGCTTTTTTCTAACCAGCCTTGCCTTTGGTTAGGCCCAATTTAAAAGCACTTACCTTTCTCCTGTAGCTGCTGCCGCTTGATGTCACCTTTAAGCACTTCCGCCGTGTGGACCAGTTCATTGAGTTGCGGCTTTTTCATTTTCAATTCACGCAAAACTTTCTGCAATGTTGAAAATGCATTTAAAGTGGACCACTCAGAGTTGCACTCCATTTTTATATTTCTCTCTATTTCTCTATTTCTGTATTTCTATATTTTTTTCCTTTTTCACTCACCTCCTGTTTCTCGATGGCCAAGCGAACGGCATCCACATCGTCGACGAGCACACTCTGTATCTTGATCATGTTTTGTTCCCAAGTTAGCCAGTCGGAAATGTGCAGCACTGACTTATCAAAGCTGCTGGCCAAAGTGCCGCTTCCACTCGGTTCGTTGTTGTAATCTGTAAAATGCAAATTGCGAAATGTTCAGTAGGCAACAACAAAGCAAAACAAAAAAAAACAGACAGAAGAAAGAAAATAAATAGCAAAACTCAAATGCAAAGTGAAAGATGATAATTAGATGGCTCTCTGATTCTTTTGGGCCGAACAGATGACGACGACTCAACCTCATTAACGGCAGCTGCTGTGGTTCAAAAAGCCCAACAATTGTGGTCAGTTTGCCCCCCATTCGCAGTGGCATTCGCAGCTTGTGGTTCAAGTGTGCCACATTTCTAGAGTTCACTCTCTCTCTCTCTCTCTCTTTATCAGTTGCCTGTCGGCTCGTTTCGTTTCATTGCGTTGTGGCTCGCCTCGACTCGACTCAATTCAACTCGACGAGACTCGACTCAACTCAGCAGTGTTTGGTCTTTTCAAAAAGTGCCTGTCGAGCGGCGCATAAAAAAGCGTGGAGTAAATGAAAAACTATTTCAATGAAGCCAACTTTCGAGAGGCTTTATTGGACTGCGATGCGTCAGTGCCTGCACAGTGGTGCAAGGTGCGAAGGAAAAAGATCGAAATTAATTTATAATATCTAAATATACAATATATAAAGTACTTAATACATTTATACAAGGTGTGAGTTAGCAGTATTCTACAATAAATCTAGCTTCATCAGCTTGTTCTATTAAAAAAATATTGTCATCAATTCTCAATATATTCTAACATTTTCAATCGACAGCATATAATCATAATTCCATCAAGTGAAAAAATGTTACAAGAAGATCATTCAAATAGAAAATAATAAAAATGTATTATATTTTTGGAAATGAGATCTACTCTATCTTTTCTACTTCTTTTTCAATAAAATTTAAAACTAGGAAACATATGTTGAAATCATTTCACTAAAACTATCATTATTTATTTATTTTTTTTATCATCTTCCAGTTCTTGTAATATAAAATTTAATATTGTCCAAGTTTGAATTCTAAAACTTTTACTTTAAACAAGAAAACAGAATATAATATAATAATATTACATATACATTTCTCTTTTCTAAATTTTTGTTTTGTTTACATGTTCACAGCTCTGTTGACACTGTGCAACATTTTTTGGGAGATGCGGGTCACTTTGAGGGGCACTTGTCAAATGCTTGAGCACGGATCGTTGCCTGCTTTAAGGCGCGCGACACTGAACAATGCACATAATAAAATTATTTTTGATATTTTCGCTCGTCTGTTGCTCATTTCTCATTCGCCCGGGCAGCCTAAATGGCAATTTTCAATTGAAAAGCGCCCAAAATTGCTGAGCCGCCAACCAACAAAAACATTTCAAAGCAAACCCAAAACGAAGAGGAAGATGCGAAAACGCTTGGAATACTTGGCGCACAAAAAAAGTATAAAGAAAGAATTGAAAGCAGCGCTTGGTAGGCGGCCAAAGTCCCGCGTAAGCCTAAGAAAGTAGTACAGAAATTTATGAAAGTTTTTGGGAAGGCTTAAGTTGCACATAAGCCCTGAAAACAAACCCAATAACAAACTATACCATATAACTATGTTTGTGTGGGTGTGTCCAGTCGCACTTTGTTTTTGTTTTCCACGCCGGATTAGAGTCTCCCCTTGCTTTTTTTTTTGTGCTTCAAGGGATTTGGATGCGGAGATGGAAAGGGAAAACGTGAACAGGTTTTGAGGCAGGACCGTTACTAGACACGTCTATGTGGGGAAAGTAAGGAATGAATGAATGAATGCCACATGTCTGTATGCATTTAGAATGAATTTCATGAGAGTCACAGCACATAAGAGGCTGTTAAGCAAACACATATGAAAAAAAACAAGCCATGTATGTAACAAGCCCGGGACACCCACACGTAGTGAAGTAGCTGGAGAGGAAAAACACGTTAAGTGCAAAATATCTTTTCACTCATTTTGACGCATGTATTGTGCCCTTCCCATTATTGTCTTTTGTGCGCTGCCACACTCGTCTCCTCTCTGGCAGGTGCAAAATGGTAGAAAATCATTACAACACAACAAAAAAAAAACGAGGAAGGAAGATGGGCAAAAAAAAAAAATGTATGTAAGTGAAACACGTTGAAATTGCCAAAGGAAGTGGGCCTGATAAAGCTAACGTCGCCCCACTGGTCGCCAGCAAGGGAAAATGTCATAATTCATTAAAAACGCTGGGAAAGCGTGTCGTCGTCGTTTCTTCCCCGTCGCGCTGCTGCTGCTCAATGTCACTCAGCGCTGTTGCTGCTTACACTTTTGCCAGCAGCTCCTCTTTCAATGCTTTTGTTGTGTTTAAGAATCAATGATGATAAATATAAACTGGCAGCGACTCTTTAAACACATTGAATTAGTTTTGGGAACTTACTGAACGACCAGAAGCGAAAGTCTTTCAAATCTTGTATTATAAGATAATATATCAAAATCACTTAAGCACTCAAAATAATTGAATTAGTGGAATTTAATAGTGGACCACTTGTTGTGACATTTCATCGTTAACATGAACTAGTTTCACTTTCACATTTTATTTTAATAATAATTATACATATTAATTTATATTTTTAATTTACACTCATTCACTTCTTTTTATGACATTAAATTATTTAGTATTTTTTCACACAATTTTCTCTTTTTATTTATTAAATATTTCATGTAGTTATTAATTTTAGGCATTTGCTTCCTTTCGGTTGAACGTTTTGTTTTGAAATGTTTCCGCAGTCCTTAACAGCTGTTTGACCAAAGACCGAAAAAGCTTGACTGTGTCATTAAGCGAGAAGGCAAAAGCTTGCAGTGTTATAGCTACCAGCTTTTGCTACGATAGCAAGCAGTCCAAAGTAGGCAGCGCAAGCAGTGTCAACTGAAAACGTTCAGTCCCAAAATAAATCGACACTACATGAATACACACATCTTTTGAACAAACAACACAACATAAAATACTTAAGAATTGTGAATCGACAAAAGGTTACATTATAATATACAAAGACACTAATCAAGAATCCATCATGTCTACGCCAAAATCGTCCATGAAGTCCCGAAATTATGAAAGCAAACTCTCGAATGCCGTAAACTTTGTGCATCATGCCCGTGTGAACGTTGCTGATCGCGACTATGGCCTAATGCAGGTCACTGCACAAGCTGGAACTCCACATCCACGGATACTAACTGCCATCAACATAGACACACTCAAAGAGCGACTCGAGGAGGAGCACGACAAACACTTAAAAGGCAAAAAATCAATAAATCAAGAATCGGTAGTGGCAAAGCATTTCAAACCTGAGGGATCTCGATTATTTTCAAAAAATCGCGAAGGTCACATCGTGCCTTCCGAACATGGAGACGTTGGCGCACTTTTCAAAAAGAAAGCTAAAGAACCGCGTAGCAGAAGCTGGAATGCTGCAGACGCAGCATCTTTAGCATCGAAACGATCCAGTAAAACCATATCAGAGAAGTCCAAAACGAAGGAAAAAGCGAAATTTGTAAGAATTGCCGGGAGGAACTCAGATTCATCAATTAGTTCTTCAAACAGTGTATTTAGTACTCAAAACTTGAGTTTCAACGAGCGTCGTCGCTTGTTCCACGAGGGCGAATTTACCATTGCCAAGAATGGGAAAAAGATGAGCGACAATTTCATGCCGCAGCATGGGGAGCATTCGTGGAGTCCGAATGAACACATAGATAGCGAAGCTGAGCAGGCTCGAGCTGCAATCGACGTGTTTATCAAAAAGCACGGCTTCGTTATGGCGCCGACGGGCACACTAACAAATTTGCGTCGAATCTCATCGAATTTGAGCAAGCGGACCATCTCGGAGCATCCGTCGATAAAAAAGTATTCATTCGGGAAATACAAAAATTGCTTGATGATGCATGCGATGAATAGCAAACATTTATTCAAATGTATCCTCAATGCATTTTCACTATTTCTCGAATGCTTTGCTGACTGACCGGAAAAAAACACGATGCGCTTTTCACTTTATATAGATTTTAGGCAGCATCTTGTAATCTTTACCTAAGTGTGGCAACATTTTATTTTGGTTTAATTGAAGCAAGTAAAACGTAATAAATATATTTCAACGAATTCAGCATTTTGATTTGATTAAAGCAATGCAAAGTGGGCTCTGAAAGCATTGACAGAATACTTAAGATTAGAAAAATATAAATACGAAATTTACGCCTACAAACTGAACCATATTCATCACACAAACTACAGCTTACAACTTTTTAGAAAAATGATAACTACACATCAGCCCAAAAGATCCATGCTAAGGAAGCGATCAGTTCCGAAGTTCGAGAATAATCTGCAAATCATTGCGCCGCAGCGTCCGAATATCGTAGACCGCGATTATGGTTTAATGAGAATACCTGGTCATCAAGCATCGACTCAGCATCCGAATAAGACCTTGGGAGTGCCCAGCTGTCCTTCGGAGGATCGAGCTGAAGCAGCATACAATTCAACGATCAACTTTGACATAAAGGCATTGAAAAAATCGCATCTAACACCGCGTGAGCACATGATGATCGGTACACCACATCCAAACAAAGCTCTCGCTCTTGATCCAAAGATTCTCATCAAGGACTACGAGGCCGTGAAGGAACGAATGTCGCTGAGGAACGCTGGCAATGAGTTACGCTGTAACCGTCAGCCGTATTCAATATTGAAAAAAGAACATGCAGCATGGGAAACACGACAAGAAAGTCACCATTAAACTTCCATCTGTAGGATGCTATATCCCATCAACCAGTTCTTCCTCTGATGACTCCAAATTGGACTCTCTGCAGGAAGTTAACGCTATTTCACCACCTACTCCTATCAAATCGCAAAACTTAAGCTTTCTCGAACGTCGACGCTTATTTCATGAAGGTGAATTTACGATTGCCAAATACGGCAAACGAATGAATGAACGTGTGATGCGCATTCCTAAAAAAACAATAGTTAATGTTGAAAGTGAGCACATTCGAAACGACAAACAGGCTAAAAATGATATCGAGAAATACATCATAAATCATGGCTTTCGATTGACCCATTGTGCACTTAGCAAAGCCGTATATATAATCCAAAAATAAGTTTTCATATATATTATCCACAAAGAAGTTTCGGTAACAAACAATCAAATTCTTAGTTGAATAGATTAGATTACTTCTATATGCATTGTAATAAAACCGTTTGTTTACGTTTCTCAAAACTCGATAGCATTTAGCTTTCTTCCATTGTCGTATAGCATTCAGCTTCCGATTCAGGTTCAGCTAATTCAAGCAGTAGGCGCTGCAAGCAGTTTTACAACGAACATTGTTCAGTTTCATTGAATTTGAAAACTGTTCACAACTACACTTTGCGCACTTAAATACTAAAAAAAAAAAAAGAAAAGAAAAAATATAACAAACAAACAACTACTCAATAAAAATAAGGAATACTCCAACATAAAAAACAAGCATAGTTTTTAGATATGCTACTAAGCGGCCAAAATTTATTGTTTAAAATGAATAAGCCGGCCAAGAAGTCGCACAAAATAAGCATTTCAGCACCATCTACCATGAATCTGATGGATCGCGATTATGGGCTAATGAAGGTATCTCAAGACAAAAGCAGTACTCCATATCCACGATCATCCAAGGGCGTCGACCCTGAAGTGCTGCGTAGTCGTCTCGATTCGGAACATAAAGACTCATTTTTGTCAGTGGGCGCGGCATCCGAAGTAGAACCAATAGAGGACGAAATCGTTGGTTCCCCCTCACAGCGTATTTCCTACCACAAGGCGCCAATGCACATAAATCAAAACATTTCGAAGAATCTGACGCACCATAAAGCTGTTTTTGGATCAGATTTGTCCACTGCACGCTCAGTCAGTATATCGAAATTTGCCAAAAAAAGCTGGACACTCGAACAGGGGTTCGACCACTCAATACCTATCCGTTGGTACCCCACATCCCAAGCAGCGTATTGTCCTGAATCCCAGCAATTTGTTGCGGCGCTTGACGGAAATCCGTTCTCACGAAGTCGTTGTTGCAAAGCGAGAGAAAAAGGTCAGCTTTAACATAAGCAGCTGTTCTCTAACTGCGAAAACATCTGAATCTTCTAGTCGATCACGAAAAGATGGACTTTCCTTTGCAGAGCGTCGACGTTTATTCCATTTGGCAGAGTTTACGATTGCCAAGAATGGCAAGAAACTATGCGATTGGCCACTGTCCGAAGATTGGCAGCTATTCGAAGAACGCGATTCGCTTTATTTGAACGCCGAGAAAGCAAGAGATGAGATGGAACAATATCTGCGAAAAAGAGGCATAACAAAGAGTATCCACAATATTGTCACGGGTCCCATGACTGCATTCCATCGCGGATCAACTGTTGACAGCATCAGGGGCTCAATTGTCGGAACGACCCCAAAGGAAATGAGCTCAGATCCAAACATCATTTCCAAAAAGTCATTTGTTCGAATCGAGGAAAAATCAATTCAGTTGGAAAATAGCGAGAGTTCCATTCGTTCTTAAATATGTTACGAAGCTATCGAATTAAACTATCGCTATTTACCGAATGCACATACAAATTACCAATAAATACTTATTTTCTTGTATATTGATTTTCAAAAGATCTTTCACTATCCTTAAACTATACGCTGGATTCCTCGATCCGTATTGACCATCGAAAGATACTTTTAGGACTGGTCTAGTTTTGATACATAGACATATTAGTGAATCCAAAAAAAACTTGCTTCTCTCCGAAATATAAAATTTAATATTCTAAACAAAAGATACTCTTACAGTTCCCTTTTAAAACTATTGCCTTGGTCTAACTTACATCCCCAATGACTTCTCCTGCATGATTGATCAAAAAACATATTTGCTCGTTCTCGAAAGTGCATCAAAATATACTTTCCCGCACGTATGAAGATACAAAAATGGGAATGCAAATAAATATAAGAAGCCTTTGTTGCAAATTCCGCTTCTTGAACTTGCTCTAGTTGGAAAGCTATATGCAAATGAATTCGTGCCCATCAACAGTTCTTTAATGATTGATCCACAAAACATATTTGCATCTGTTGCCCGCTAGTGCAACCCAAGAAGCAACACATAAACCCGTAAGCAAACACCAAAAATATGCATATGAAATGTCAAAAGTGCCACTGACATGACCCATTTGGACCCCTTCCTCCTTTCGCCAACCCTCGCCTCGGGGCCCTTAGTCGAACAGTGCTGTATACGGCATAAATATTTACCAACAAAATAAAATGAAAACAAACGCCAAGAGGGGGAGGCAAAGTAAGAATAGAGCAGCTGCAACAAGAGCCATAGTCATAAAATGCAACAAAATGTTGCTGGCTGCAGAAAAATGTGAAATTGAAAACTTCAAACGCCGAACAAAAAATATGTGTGTGTGTAAAAACAATTACAATACTGAAAGCGAATGGCAGAAAAAAAAAAAAAAAGAAATATTGCTGCGTGCTTATTTGAGGCTTTTTGCAGCTGCCATTCAAACTTGACGAAATATGTGAATTTTTAAATATTTTGCACATTTCAAATGCAGCCGAAGATGCAATAGTGATTTCGACCAAACAAAATAATTGAAAAATAAATGCATAAATTACTGATGAGCTTCAAATGAGCCGCAAGTTAAATCAAGTTGAAAACAATTTGGCTTACACTTCATTTCATGAACATACAAATTAAACATTTATGCGATTACGCAGCGGAATAAAGCTGAAAATATATTACAAATTAATGAGGAAATGTTTTAAGAGAATTGACTATTGATTGAAAGTGAAAAAATATTTTACAAATTTTAAAACTCACAGCAGCTCATATTTATGTAAAGAAGAGTACGTGAGGATATTTTGAAATAATTCGAAATATTGTCAGCACATAAAACCACTGACAAATGTGACTAGCAAATCGAGTTCATATTGACACTGGCCACATCGTGTTATTGACCAAGGTTATGGTTAAAAATTTAGCTCAACACGAGAGCAAAAGCAAATGCAATTTGAAAATTATTACAAACCAAAAGGGAAATAATACAAATGTAGAGAAAATCACTTACCCTGTCGTGTGGCGACGCCTGATCCATTGCTGTTGCTGTTGCCGTTGCCAATTTTAGTGCCATTTTTCAGTTCGGTCAATGAGAGCTCAATCGAATCGGCATGAGCAATCAAATTGTTTTTAGTCTGAAGTGAAAGTGGGGCGAAAATACACAAAAAAAAAAGGGATGAGTAAAGAAAATGGAGACAGAAAGAAGTTTGTGCGTTTCTTACGAACCTTTTCGATTTCACTCATCATGACGGGCGTAACCTTTGGCATTTGAGGATTCTTTCCGATGGCTCCGACAATGACCTGCAAATCGTCTCGGCGTTCCTGCAAAAAACCAAATAGATAGATGTACCATATAAAAAAGGAAACTAACTTAGTTGCAGCACATACAGCTTAAGCTCCGTACTCTTTTGTGATGAAAAATTAACAATAAATCAGGCGGAAACGGAAATGGCAATGGAAAGAGGAAGACACTAACAAAATGGACACCACTGGGAAGTCCAACCGAGTTTGTTATTCAATTCCAACTGTGAATTCCCCCTCTGCAAAAGCAAACTTCCTCAATAGCTCTGTGTGTGTGCGATGCGATGCGATGCGTTTGTGTGACACGAGTGTGAAGATAGGGAAGTGTGGGGCATGTATGTATACCGCATCCGATGCGTTTATCAGCCAACAAAATTGCATTGAGTTCAACTGATTAAACACAATTTTTTGGCGCCAAGTGAAATTTTCTCGCACACAAAACTTTAATCAACACAAAATAAATTACGAAAGATTTTTTGAAGCAACGCCCGACCGTTTCACATATAAAGACGCGTCGAGACTGAACACAAAACACAGCATTTGCTGCCGGCAAACAGTAAGAGAAAAACTCAAGAAGATTGAATTGCTTAATTTCGCTTCCCTCTCTCTTTAATTGATCTGAAAGCTGTGCTCTTTAGAACTGTACCAAATGTTTGATTTTTCCTTATTTTCTTTTTCTATTTTTAATCATAGGTTTCCCACTTTTGCGTATATTTCATTTCATTTGGGGTTTTTGTCATCATTGAGACCAGACCATAAAAAAAAAGAAACACAAAACAAAAATAAAAATAAAATTAAAATAAACAACAAATGCACGCATTGATTAATGATGGATTTCAGACGACGGCATTATCTAGGGATTGATTTTGTCGCGTTGAAAAGAATTTAGTTGGCTGACGATGAAAATTTGTCAAATCATTTTAAATTGCAGGCGATTGGAAATTGCCAAATATGAACATAAATTTCATGACAGTTCAGTTAAGGAGAAAATATAAATGTAATAATTTATTTTACAAGCTTTTTAGTTTAGTTTTAGTTAAATTGCGTTCAATTGTAAATTAAATTGCTGAAAATTAATGTTATTTTTTCAAGTTTAATAAGAAAATAATGTAAATTAAATAATGAATTAAATAATATCAAGAATTTTTAAAAACAACAACTAATTGCAGTTCTTTATAGAACTAAGAATTTAAACAGATGTTTTCAATTTGCTAAATTAATTTCAAAGAATATTTCAATAGCAATTTATGAATATATTAGCCAAATCGATCAAGACACTGTGCATTTAGTCATCTCTTAAATTTAGTTCTCTTTAAAGAAAAAGCAATCTCATCTCTTCGCGGACTACACACAAATATTGTTTGTTTGCTTCTTGTTAATGCAGTCGTACGACAAGATGTCTCGATGTCTCGACGTCTCTGTGTAACTATGTCAAAATTTTTGTTGGTTTATTTTGGGGAATTTCTAATGGCAGCATTTAGTTTTGGTTTGGTATGGTATGGTTTTGGTTTGTGTGCCGTTGCCCTGAATTCTCAAGAGGCCAATTAACTTGTGAACGCCACACGAAAGAGAGCAAAAAAAAAAAAAAAATACCAAATAGAAAATCATCTCGGTCATCTTCAAAGATGTCGAAAATTGTGATGCGAATATAAATAATGCCTGAGCGATTTTTAGAACGAAAACAATGCACAAATATTATTAAATTCAATTAAGTTTTGGTCAATTAATTGTTGCATTCGCTGGCAAAAGGCCAGCATTTAATTAAGCTGGTCACACTTACATTGATATCCTCCATGCGTTTCTCTAGCTCAGTGCTGGACTTAAGGTCAACGGGCTTCTCAATGAGCACGTTAATGCGTCGCAATCCCTTCGTGACCAGCTCCTCAATGTTAACACTCTCCGGCATTGGACGTGGAGCTGCCGAGCCAGTGATTTTGCATCTGAATGAAATAATGAAATTCAAATTAGAAATGAAACTTTTCTGATGGCTCTTTGTTGTCTCATTTACTTGGCCTGTTGCACCTCGCGGAACTTTTCACGCAATATAATCTGGGTGAGCATGACCAGGCGAGAAATGCCGCCTTGTTTGCCATGGGTCTCAAGCACCAAGGAGTCGCCCCTGGAGATCAATGTGGCAGCATCAGGCGCAATTAGAAGTCGCAAATCCTCGCTGAAAAGATTGAATTTATTTATGAATTGTAGTAATTTAAATTCAAACTTTTTTATTGTATAGAAACAGGTAAAAGATTATTCAATAGTTATTTAAAAAAAATGGAATTTAATTTTCTATATTTTATGAAAATAATATTGAATAAATATTTTGTAAATCAATATGAAAATTTAATTAAATTTTCCATTTTTTATATTTTAACTTTACTTAAATTTTAAATACTTCGCAAGAAGAGTTTAATAAATACTGATAAGTTCGATAAAGGGTTTGAATTTCAAAATTAAACTCAATATGCTATACATTATTGAAAAATTCTATTGACTTTTAAAGAATATTTAAATTAAATATGAATATGAATAGTTTAAATTAAATGTAATTTTAATCTTTTATTTTTATTAATACTTTAAATCTTAATTATTAAATGTTCTACATTGTTCTATATTTCACAGGGTTGCCTCTTACAAAATCCAGTTAATATTTGTAATAAATTTACATTTAATAAGAAAAGTTCAATTATATTTTAAATATAACATATATTTTTTAAATGAAACTCAACTTAATTTTGCTTTTTAATGCATCGACAGAATTGATAATGTTTCATTTAATGGTACATAAATAAAATGGACGTTTTCTACTTACGCTTCGCTTTCGTGACACTGTTCGATCTTGACCTTGGTCAATTCCAGTTTGTAGATCATTTGTTCGGCCAACTTATTAAAGTCCTGCACACGTTGTTCCAAGCCAGTTGGAGCACCAGCTTCTCCACAAGGGGGGCTCTTCAGCGTCTCATTGGAGTCATCAAGAGGTGTCGAGGGCATCGAGCTGAGCACCTTGCTCAAAAAAGAATTTGGCTTCTTCGTCGAGGGCGTCTCAATGCGACTCTGCGTTAGTTGAGCGATAAAACGAAAAAAGAATATGCAAGAATATCGAAATGATGAAACCACCTTGAGCTACAACAAAATTACCGTATCACTATCGGAGTCAAACGTTGGTGTCATTTCCATCGAGAATCGTGGTATCTCCTCATCATCAGAGAATACCAAGGGTTCGATATCGTAACCTGTCTCCTTATCGGGACTATAGAAACTATTGCGAATGGGCGATTCGGGTTCTGTGTCCGGCGTCAGCGCCTCCAATTCTGGTTGCAACTGACGCCAGCGTTTCGCCTTGGGACGCTCTTCAGTTGCGGTTGTTGTTGCTGTTGTTGTTGGTGTTGTAGTTGCCTCAGTTGTTGGCTGCTGTTCGGTTTCCTCTTCGGAATCACGCAGAATATCACGCTCATGAGCTATGCGTTTGCGTTTCTCATCAAAGGAAATGCGCTGCTTTTCCACACGCAAAAACGGAGTGCTTGTATTGCCTGCTCCAGGACGCAGCAGCTCCGTTTCATCTTCTTTATCCTCCTCCATCTCAGCTGTCTTCAGCTTTGGTGATTCGCATAAGGAGCGTTTGCTCTTGCTGCGTCGCACCTCTTTGCCTTCGGCATCTACGCGCAGCGAGGAGTCCGAGTCCTCAGACAGATCCACAATCTGCACAGTCTGCACATACTCGGGTAACAGCGGCTCCACGCTCTCCAAGATGTTCACGGTGTCCACGATTTCGCCTTGCTGAGGTTCGAGAGCGATGTTCTGCACAGACATCTTATCATTCTGTATGTTCTTCACCTTGATCTCAACCACTTGCGCAGGTGCTGCTGGCGCCTTGCGTTTATTCTTCGATGGCTTTGGCGGTGCCACCGATTCGGCAACCATTTTAGCAGGATTCAACGAGATCTGGGAGAAGAGAGTGCTCGATTCGGCCAGACGAAACGTTTGTGGTGGCAACAAATCTGGCAAGACTTGTTCGCCCGTTGCCTCCGCTTCGGTGGCTGCCTTGGGAGATGGCGAAGAGGCGCCGGCAGCTTCGCCGGCTTGAGGTGTGCGCGCACGTCTTTGACGCACTGTATCGCTAACTACAACAATTTCCGTATCGTCGTCGTTGGGTTTGGCCAAAATGCTTGGCTGATTGTGGCGCGTTTTTAATGTATCCTGTGCATAAGTTTTCAATTGAATGTTTTTTTTTTCGATTTTTGCCAAATTATGTTAAGGTTACAAAAAGCAAGTTGCTGTACATTAGCATTGGTGAAATATTTGGATGGATTGGACGCAGCCGCACACCAAAAATTGAACGCCATTATAGGGGACAGTACAAAAGGATATCAATATATATAAAACATATAGATATATATATTGATTTGAAGCGTGAAAATGACACCAAGTTAAGATCTCGTAGAGCTAGTGATACGGTGATATCTGGTATTTTTTGTTTTGGGTGATGGTTGTTGGTTTTATCTTTTTTTCTGGTTGTAAATTAGCTTTGGTGGAAAGATTATTATGAATGTTTAATGTTTTATTTATAAATGTGTGTGGGTGGTAAATGAAATTGCAAAAGAAATTCATAATCAACAAATTAAATTAAAAATAAATAAAAGTATAATATATAAAGCAGTTTTGGGTTAGCAGCATTTAACTACGCTTAGATTAAGGCCACACAAAATGTTTGTTACAAATATAAAGTTTATAAATAATTAAAAATACAAATATTTTACAGCTTAAATTTGAGGTGCAAGTTCTTTAAGTTTTTCTCTTGCATAAAATACACGATTTTAAAATGAGTTTGGCGCTCGCTTTGGCAAACGGAACTCGAGAAATTCGAATCCAATTTAAGTGCGACCCAGAATGAAATGAAAAGCGAATGAGGATGCTGAAGGACTTCTGTATGTGTATGTGCATGTGAGTGTGTGAATGTGGTTACTTGTGAATGGGAAACCAAAAGAGTTACGATGACAAACAAAGAGCGTAAAAAAGTGCATGAATGGGAATCGAATAAGCAAAGGAAAGAGGTGAATAAATGAAAATGACAGATAAGACCGACCGACATATAAGTTAGCGTATGTTTCAAGGACACAATTTTATATACAACAAGTTCAAGCATTTGCTTAAATTAAATTAATGATATGATATAATGATTAATAACGAACTGGCAGTCGTTTAGTACGCACCACAACAATCGCAATCACTTGTTGCTGCAACTTTTCAATTTCCGGATTCGAGGGCACATTTATCTCCTTCAGATCATGTTCCATGGCTCTGTAAAGGTCAAAGAATATTTATGTTATTCATTTTATTAATCAGACTATCATTTATTAACAGACTTTAGCGTATCCAGTGATATGTTATCCAAGTTCTGCAGAGTTGCCTTCATCTCAGTCAAACGTTTGATGATATCAGCACTTGTCAACTTATGATAGGTCGCCTTCAGACCATCGATGCGTTGACGCGTCTCCTGCATGCAGCTCTGATCACAGGATTTGCTGTACTCATTGTAGTGATCCTCGCAACGCTGCAAAACATCCTCAAACTCCAGCAATATGGAGTTGCGATCGTGCAACTCCTGTGGCGACTCGAAGCGGCGTATTAGCTCATCTGCAGACTCAAAGCATTGCTCAAGTTGTCTGGCCAGTTTAAGAAGACCCTCTAGAAAAGCCTTCGACTGTGTAACATTCTCGCCGAGCGCATTGTACAGATGCTTCAGTGCATCGATGCGTTGACTCAGCTGCTTCGGTGACTTGGTGTATTTATCCTCGCACACTCGACGTCCGGTCTTTATAGTGCTCTCGATTTCCGCCTTGATTTCAGAGAGTGTGCGATAAATTTGCTAAAAATAATGTAACATTAATAAAGAGTTCATTTTATTGCTATGCGTTACATACCAAACATTTTTGATACTGCGCCTGCACGGTGCTGGGACCAGCTGAGGCCACATCCAGCACTAAAGTGGAGTGCTCCACGTTGCGTAGATCGCCGTAGGCACGATTTAAACGCGACTCGTAGGCGGGCTGCGGAGCAGTGCATTTGTTCAGTTTCGCCTGACAGGCCTTGAAGCGCATCTCCATCAAATTGAGTTGCTCCTGCAACCGATTGGCAGCTCCTGTTTTCCCCTTGCGGGTGTGCTCTGCAATCAATTCAGTTATGTCTTTAAAGTTGCGCTCGTTAATAGCAAATTCGCGGGCCAAAATCTGAAAAACAAAAAGAAGGTGTTAATGGTGTGCTATGTAATATAATTCTTTCGAATAGGATCCAATTTTCCTATCAATGGGAATTTTTTTGAATACCTAACTATTCGTATTTGAAATGCCAATACGTGAGAATTGGGATACTTCTTTAAACTTTTGAAAATCATTACTTCAATTTTTAGATAGCTACTGTTTAAAAGGCTCAAATCAATGAATAAATGCATTTGAAAATAATTAATTTGATTAAAAACTACTACAATTTCTGATTAATACCAATCTGCATCCTAAAATTTTAGTCTACTAAATCTTTTAGCCTGTACTTCTTGAAGCTCTTTTTAAAAATGTATATTGATTATATTTGTAATTTACGCCTATTTTCCCTACCATTCACTAATTTTAGATTGGTTTTTTCCTATAAAAATAAAATAATAATAAATTGATGTCTAATTAACTATGGGAATTGAGCTTTTCCACTCGTTCGCTTTTAAATGAATTATAATTTAACGCTAGAGCCCAAACTTTCTAATATAACTTATATTTCTCATACTCAAATGAAGACATTCCATATTACCTGAAAATCGTCGGGCAGATCCTCAATGGTCACATCGTTTTCCAGATGCTCGCTGAGTATGTCGTCCATGCGCGTTAGCCACGCCTCCAGTTGGACCACCGCCCGCTCCGATTGCTCCGCCTCGCTGACCTTCTCCTCGAGCAGTTCGGTGCGCTTCTTGGCCTGCTGTTGCAGCTGTGTCCAGCGCACTACAATGCCATCGATGTCCTTGCGTATAACATCGGCCATGAATTCATTATCAATTAGCTCGTTGCCAATTTCCTGAATCTTGTCCAACCACTCTTCGGAGTGAGCGCGCAGCACGTTTTCCAGATCCTATATGAAAGTGTGAATAATTAAAAGAGCTATAAATAAGAATTAGAGATTCACTTACGTCAAGCTCTTCCATAATTTCCTCGGCATCAGCAGCGTTTTCGGGTGTGTTGCGTATCTTGTTCTCGAGGCGATCCAAATAGCCAGTTTCGCTGACCATGAACTTCTTAAACTCACCCAGCTGCGTGGAGATGTGCTCCAACAGCGCAGTCTTGGCATACACACGTTCCGTGACCTCAGACCAGCGAGCATTGAGGCGTGTAAACTGTTTGGCTAACGTGCCATCCTTCTCCTTCTCCTTGTCCGTCTCTTGTTCGCTGTCCTTGTGTTGCAGCTCATCCATTTGCAGCAGCAACTCACCGCCCAGCTCGTTGAGCTCCCGAAATTGCGTGGCCTCCCTTTCGCAGGTTTCCTTGAGCGTCTGAAATTTGCATTTGCTCTGGAACAGCTCATTGGAATTGCCAATGTCAGCGACGCCAGTTTTTGGCGTGTTTGCCTCCAGTTCACTGAGCCAATGTTCCGTTTGCTGCAGTCGCTGTTGAATCACCTCGATTTGCGACTGCAGCGCCGACTGCTGTTGACGCTGGGCCTGATGCAGTTGCTCCACCTGCTGGTAGAGCGCATTCAGCGCACTTATCTGCGACTGCAGCGTCTCACGCTGCACTTCCTCCGACTCCTTGATGAGTATCTCGCTGAAGTTACGCGCACTAATCACATCAATCTCCAGCTTACGCAAATCCTGCGCTTGCACCACTTCTGGAGCACTGCTGAGCACCGCTATAATCGAATTGTATTCGGCTACGAAATGATTGAGGTTCTCAATCGCCGTCGTCTGCTTGATGACGCGTTCGCTCAGCTGCTCCGGCAATCGTTGCCAGGCAGCTTGCAACTCAGCGGTCAAGAGCTGAGCAGGCACACGTTCATAGATGGGTTTTAGGGACTCCAGTTCATCGACGAGTTGATTGAGCAGCTGCTGCTGTTGCTGCATTGCCTCCAGATGTGAGACACGCACTTTTTGCCCCGCAACTTTCGCGACAAACTGTTCCAGTTGTTGCACCTGTTGGACAAGATTCTCGCCTCCACGCTGTTGGATAAGCGTCTGCAACGCTTGCTTCATGTCGTGCCAACTGTCGTAGAAGATGCCAAAGTCCCGCTTCCATTCGATCAGCTGGTCATCGAGTGCTTCGGTTGCTTCGCGTGCCTCGGCAATCTCCGTGGACAGTGATTCCATGTGGCTAAGTCGCTGCTCTAACGATTGGCAGCTGGCTGAGCTCGCATGTTGTTTATACCAATCCCGAGAGTCGGCCAAGACGAGCTTGAAGCCTGTCAGGCTGTTGTAGTAACGCTCCTTGGCCAGCAGCGTGCTGCTCTCGTTCTGCTGGTTGGTCAGGCGCTGATTCAATGCCGCATAGCGTTGCTCCAGCTGCTTGATGTGGGCTGCTTCTAAGAGCAACTTGCGAGCTGGTTCCTCTTGCTCACACACTTCGTAGAGTTTCTTGAGTTCGGGTAAAGTGTTGGCACGACGTTGAGTCTCTGACTGCAATTCCTTGAGCAGCTCGCACTGATTGCGCAGACTTTGACGCTGCAGCTGCTGCAGTTGCTGTTCCACATCCTGCACATGACTAAAGTGCTCCATGATCTGCGTCTCAAGCGCAAAGAAGTTATCACCATTGCGCAATTTACGCTTCTTGCTTGCTAGTTGATCCTGCTGCTGCTCCTGCTGTGGTTGCTGTTGTTCTCCCTCCTCCTCTTCATCACCGAATCGGATAATCATCTGATAATCCACCCAACCTTCGGGACGCACCACACGACTGTCATCGTAGCTGGCACGATCGCGTCCAAAATTGAAACCCTTTGTCTCAATGCGCAGCGTTTGTACCTCAAGAATTTGCTTGAGAGCATCTAGACGATCCTCGTAGCTCTCCAGCTGCATCAGCACACGTTCACCTTTGTCGTCGCCATCCTGTAAGGTGGCAGCTACCATTTGCCGCAGATCAATGAGATAACGCTGCAACTCGAGCAGATCCTTGGCACAATAGTTCAGCTCATTGATGCGCTGTGTAATGCCGCCCACATCGGTCACATCCCGCGTCTCCATGCGCTTCAGATCCTGCTCTCGAGCATCCAACCAGCGTGAGATGCATTTGTATTGCTGCAACTTTTCGGTGCGCAAATCAATCCACTTGACCACATGCGACCAACGCTCGCCCAACGCACTCAAACGATCCTCGAGATCATTGAAATTACCCGAGGTATCGTTGACTATGACCACCATGCTGCTAATGCTGTCCACCAACTCCTGTTGCTCGCTGAGATCGGACTTCAGTTGTCGGGCTTCGGCTAGCTGCTGCTCCGCCTCGCTGAGAGTGGGTCCAATGTCGCTCATATGCGAGATGCGATCCTCGACATTAGTGAGAAACTGACGCAATTGCTCCAGTTTCTGTTTCTGGAACTCAGCCAGACGCATGAGGATCTTCGCCTGCATATCCAAAGCACGCAAACGCAGCGTCTCCCAGCGTTCATTCAGCAGCACCATCTGTTGACGCACCTCATTCTGATCCTCCTGTGAGAGTCCCGAACCGTCTTTCTTCTGCGACTCATTGATCAGATTGCTGCCCTCCTCGAGCGCTTCGCCCACAAACTCCTGATGTTCAGTTAACTTCAGCATAAAGTTTTCGTTGTCGTGAAACTGCAGCTTGGCGGTCTGAAAGTCCTCGGGATCGGGCAGCTCCTGCGACAGCAACTGCTCATCCTCCAGCAGCAGCGTTAGCACCGCCTCCAGAGCCGTCTGATAGCTGCTAATCTCCACACTGGCATTTGTGGCTGTGCTCAATGGACGCACTGCACTCGCCTTCAGCTCCATGCTCGTCGCACTGTCCGAGGTGTAGAGCTCCCGCTCGGTATCCAGCGGCACCTCATCGAGATCCGTAATACTGGTACAGGGTACGCGTTCCCTTTCGCTTGCTCGCATCGATTCCATGGCATGGAACAGACACATCACATACATCTGTATCGACTTGTTGTCCGGCTTGTGTGTGTGCACATCCTCCGCATCGAGCAGCTTCTCGATCTTGAAATGCCGATGAGCCAAATCAAAGGCCAAATGTAGACGCTGCAAGGCATGCTGCCCCAAAGCCGTCTCCAGATCAAGCTCATCCAGATGCGCAGCCAATATCATCAGAAAAGCGCGACCATCGGCCCACGAGCTGGCGAAATCGTTGAGTGGCAAGCCATGGGGTTCGGTATATTGACGCGCCCAGGCTAGCAGGGATTTCTCAACGCCATTGCTGGAATGGCTTTTGACTAGATGCTGGCCATTGAACTCGAGCGCAATTAGCCAGATGAGGCCCAGGGTGAGCTTGGCATTGCCGCCGACAATGTCATCACTGGAGATGTTGACCAATCGGACGCCATGCTGTTGAATCACGTGCAGCACCTTGTTCAGATTGTTGATGTGATGCACTCGC
This sequence comes from Drosophila sulfurigaster albostrigata, assembly GCF_023558435.1. Taxonomy (NCBI): domain Eukaryota; kingdom Metazoa; phylum Arthropoda; class Insecta; order Diptera; family Drosophilidae; genus Drosophila; species Drosophila sulfurigaster. The sequence goes on from NC_084882.1 coordinate 19,580,496, forward strand.
ATGCGACCCTTTTCGGGTTTCTGTTTGGGAAAAGCGAGAGAACAGACGAGAAAAGAATTTATTACAAATTATTTTGAAATAAGTTTTAAAGCTTATATCGATAACAATTCGATGTCGACAAGCAAATAAAATTAGAAACAACAAAAGCACTATAGAATTAATCGATAAGTACATTATAAACACATCTCTAGTGTCTAGTGAAAGCACTAGAAAATTAATCGATAAATGAATGCATCTACTGTGAACTTTTAAATAACCAACATCAAGTTCAATGGAAAAAATGTTAAAATTACTTTTCAATAAATTTATATTATTCTTTGAATTATAAAATGATAGATATTATGGTAATTTAAACACAACAAAGACAGAAGCAAAATTAATATGTATATATATTATTTTTATTTAACAAAATCGATGTCTAAGGGTCTGACGCGATAAATTGGTCCCAACTTATAAAATGAGGGAACAACTTATAAAATGCGCTTTATGTTTTTTCAAAAAGCATAATAAAAAGAACTGTTATTATTTGTTTTCTTCTAAAATGTCGTTCCCTACATGGCGTTTTTGTTAATAAAATCGTAAAAGAGTACATTTTCCTGTCCTCTTTTTCTTCCATTATTTAAAGTACGTTTATGAATAAACTTGCTTTTTCAATTATCAATCAATAACTGTCATTGGTAGCAACTCAATTAATCCATGAAACAAATTTAGTACCATATTCTTAAATCTATAAAAAAAATAATAAATTATGATCATAGCTACAAAGAAGATGACAGTAAACTTTAAGAAACTTTATTATTAATTCAGTTTGACCAATTTAAAAATTAACTTTAATTCAACATTTGCATCTTAATACTGATAGGAGTGCCAAACACTAAAATGTTATTATGCTTATTATCTTAACTACTGTAAATTAAATTAGCTGGCATTAAGTTTTGATTTAAAATGCAAAAGAAGAATCCTATTAAGTGCCAGCAAAAGTTATAGCACCATTTCATATTCCATTAACGAGATATTTTAAAGTAAAATTAGCGTTACCACGAGGAATAGTGACAAATTAATAGTATTTTAAATACAGCTATAAAACCATTATATCAAATGGACTGTAAGAGAAATGCATTGATATCTATGGTTTTAAACAAGTTTTTATCATCAATAATTCTGCAACTGCAAGTAGAAAACTGTTAAACGAAAACCATTTATTTTTTATGCATTGGCAAAAAGTAAAATAAAATAAATGGAAAACTCTCTCTTTTGCCAAAGCGACTGGCAAAGCGAAGCTCAAAAATTGAGTAATAAAATAAGAAAAGTTTTGCAGAAAACTGGTAGCTTTGCCATCAGGCAAGCATAAACCATGCAGGTAAATTCCCACAATGTTAAAAGTTTGAAAATTGTTGGGAGAGCTAAAGACACTGGCTGCACTTTTGTTAAGATACGAGGAGCAAAGTTAAAGCTTTAAAATAGTGGAGTGATTAAGAAAAATTAGCATAGGCTAAAGAAATTTAAAGGTTATATAGGTTGTAATATAGAAGTTGTCCCTGATAATAAAGCTAATAAAACGGAGCCTCTCTTAGGATTCTGTCCACCTAGTAAATAAATTAACTAAAAATACAGAGACGAATTATTATCACGAATTTGTATTCATATTTTTTTTGTCAAGTGAATCATAATAATAAAGTTTTTAATTGAATTGTGTCTTAATATAATATTTATTAAGTTAAATTAAGATTTAGGTATTTAGTAGTGAAAGGATTTGCAATTCTATGTACTTTTTAAGTTGTAGTCAATAGTAGGAGAATAATTAAATGAATGAAATACAAATCTTTAACTTACCAGCTGTGTTTGTGTCAGTGTGCTGAGCAGGGCCAACAGACGATGGCCATCTCGAAGGTCCAAGAACAAATCGTTCACTGGCGAGCACTGGGTATTGCTTAGATGTGAATTGATCCATTTCGTAAAAGTTTTCTTCTGTATGTGCTGTCGTTCATCTGCAATAGATGGAATTGATGGCAAATTGGTTAGAGAATTGACTGAATTGAGTTAGCTATGTTAGGCTATGCAGTTAATAGGGCCAGGCCAATCTCTGCCCACCTCGGGCTGCATCGGCCGCCTTTAATGGCATTTTGTAGGCCATGCCACACGTTGCCCCAGAAGAGAAGCACTCGTTATGAACCAGTGCACGTCCAAGGTGGTAACGTTGTGCAGTCTTGTCTTGTCTTGTCTCTCTTGTCCCATTGTCGGGCCTAGCTTCAACTCGACTCTGCTAATGAACTGAACCGAAAACGTGCCAAAATCAATTAGTATAGTCCGAGTAGATTCGAAGTCGTTGTCCAAAAGCCCCGAGTGTTTTTCCCTAGTCCCCAGTCCCAAGTTCCTCCCCTCCCCCGGTTCCATTTCATTTGTCAGTTTTGTGTGAAACTGCAATTGTTGGCCAAAACAATTTGCATGTAACGTCACTTTGCCAACGTTTTGCACACCCACAATACGAATGAGAATGCAAAATCGACTGCGACTGCGAGTGCGAGTTGCTCGTGTGGTTGCAACAAAGTTCCACTCTCCAGTCGACAAATTGAAGCTCTGATTGATGGCGGTTTTGGCTTTGCCACGCATCTTGATTGTCTTTCTAACTGACACAGACAATTACTCATTAAACCGCAGTTATTGATGATGCTTCCACTCATTGCGAAGTGAGGTGAGTGTTTATTATGTACCCGTAATTATGCAGATGTAGATTTTAGTTCAGATTAGTTCGTGTCATTAACTCACGCGATATGTTTCCCAGCCAACGAATTTAGTTGCATACAAAGTAACAAGTTTATCATTGACTTTCAATTTACATTTAAATATTTTGATTTTTTTTAACGGAAGTTAAGAAGTCTGCCTTATGTTTGTTTCAATATCATTTTTAAGAATGTTTTTCTTTAATTTCATTTAAAATTAAAAGTAAAATAACCGTATAGTCTTGTTTTTAATATTAATCATGCTCTCTTGTTAAATGTTTATATTTATCAAATAATAAGATAGACTATTTTTATCTTAAAGTAGCAACTGGGTAGTAGCAATTCATCAAAATAATTATTTCACAACAATAATTTTATTTCATTTATATGTAAATTATGTGAATTTTTTCATTTCAAACATACATACTATATGTAAAAGACTACAGAAAAGTGTTATTAATGTTTTTGGTAAATAATAATATAAATTTTTATACCCGCTACCCATAGGGTAGAAGGGTATTATAACTTTGTAAAATGTATGTAACAGGCAGAAGGAGGCATCTCCGACCCTATAAAGTATATATATTCTTGATCAGCGTCAACAGCCGAGACGATCTAGCCATGTCCGTCTGTCCGTCTGTCCGTCTGTGTGTCTGTCCGTCTGTGTGTCCGTCCGTCTGTCCGTATGAACACCTAGATCTCAGAGACTATAAGAGATAGAGCTATAATTTTTTTTCGACAGTATTTGCTATGTTTGCACGCAGATCAAGTTTGTTTCAAATTTTTGCCACGCCCACTTCCGCCCCGCAAACCAAAAAAATCGAAAAACAAGCGTAAATTTAAAGCTAGAGCTGTGAATTTTGGTATATAGTATAATTACTATAGTAGTTATGATTCCTGAAAATTTGGTTGCGATCAGATAAAAATTGTGGAAGTTATTAAAGAAATACTTTTGTATGGGCAAAAACGCCCACTTACTAGGGCTCTTAGTTGCTTTGGCCGACAATCTGGTACATTGTGCCGTCTATGGTATATTTTGAATGGTGTGCTGTATCGGTATACCAAACATACCATTTGGTATATTTTTAGTATTTTTTTTAGTATTTTCGGTATATTTTGAAAATAATACCACAATATTTTGCCCTTATTAAAAATGGGTAGCGGGTATCTCACAGTCGAGCACACTCGACTGTAACTTTCTTACTTGTTGTTATTTAATCAATGCCATTCTTTTTTGCAGTTTTGTTCATTTTGAGCTAAATAGATGTTGTCTGAAATATATTTATACTTATGAAGAAGAGAAATGCTAATAATATCTTTTTCTTTTATAGAGGAAACTATTTAGGTAATTCATCAAATAAATGCTCGCTATTAAAGCAAAGCAATTCTTACATACACAGGGGGTGCCACAGAAAACACTTTCGCTAGAATTTCACTTCAATTTCACTTGTAGGTACCACAGACCCCTTTTTACAATGGTTTCAAAAACACAGACTATTTTCTCTGTGCTTTTCCTAAAATAGTTATGAAACTTTACGTTTGTGTAAGACAATTCATTGTTATGTAAATAGTGTTTAATTTGTAATTAAACTGTGCTTAAAAAGTAAAAAAAAAAACATTCAGTGGCATGGCGAAAATCTTTCAGTGGTTTGACGTCTGATGATTTCTAAAATAACTAGTGATTGCTATGGCACCCCCTAATAGTATGGTTTGTGATATTTTGAGAATTGTGGAAATTATGAAATCTTATTTAGAATATATTTGTATTATTTGCTGTTTGAATCAAAAGCGAATGCCACTTGGCCTCGATTCCCTCGGAATACTCTTTAATTGTCAATTGCAATTTGGTGACTGCACTCTAGATAGACTTTAATATCAATCAACTTGACAATTTCTTTCGGAGATTGACGCATTCATTGCCGCAATTGGTGACAGCTCATTAAAACTGGCAACTGCAATGAATGATAATTATCTTGATATCAAAGGCAACTTTGTGCAACATGCAAGGACATGGGGATTACATTTCAATGCCAACGGCAAGAGTGATGAAAAGTATGGTGGGTCCTTTATAAGGGAAAACTCAACAACATCGAGTCTGTGGCACGTCACTCACTTGAGTGCAGTTTAATTGCCATATAAATGAAGGCAGTAGCTTTGCTGCTGTGCCAACTAATTGCTGGCATAAACTGTTAGTAAGACTGCCACCCACTTATCATACACGAACACACACACACACACGAACACACACACACATTTGAACACACCCAACCACACATTATTGATCGAGAACGACGGAATGTGGAAAGCGAGTGGAAAGTAACAAGGCTGGGCCAACAAACTGTTGCATGTGGCCGACAAATGAGGCCAACTGTAAAGTGCGTAGTCAGGACGTGAACAAGAACGTGGACCAGGCTAATATCCTTTGACATTGCACGTACAAAAGTCGTCAGTCAATGCAGCAGCAGCAACAGAAACAGCAGCAGCCAAGGAGTCTGAGCCGCAGAGACTCGCCTCTGACTGTTCATCAATTAATTACCAAGTGGACTTGGTGTCCGAGTTCCGAGTTCGAATTGAGTCAAAGTCTTTTGGCGGAAATTTTGCGTGACGTTTGCTAATTAAATGAAATTTCATTATTTGCATTAATTCGAGCTTACGAGTCTGCACAAATTAGCTTAGTTCTGTCACTCTCTCTCTCTCTTTCTCTCTCTCTTCACAGACAAACTGCAAACAAACACTCACCAAGCAAATTGCCTTTGCTGTCGACAATTAAATAAAATTTACCATACCAACAGCACAATCTATGTTGTCTGCTGTGTCAGCATCAGCTTCGCAGAGAGCATCGCAAAGGAGCATCATCATTTTCAGTGTCAATTACGGCAATTTCAGCAACAGTTGCTGCTGCTGCTGTTGCTGTTGCAACTGCAATTGTTACTGCAGTCTGCATTTTTTTTTTCTTTTTGTTTACCAGGAAATACTTTTTTGTGTGTGCCGTTTATTTGCCTCTCTTAATTTCTTGCAGTTGTTTGTTTGTCTTCCAAGCTGTTTGCCAATTGTTTTGTTTTTTCTGGGAAAACTCTTGTTCACCTGAGGTTGCATTGGTTTCGTTGACATTTGGTTTTGCTAACAGTTGGTAGCAAAGTTCGATTCGTTCAGCAAATAAGTGCTTTAAATGCTTCATCAATGTTTGGAAATTGATTTGTGGTTAAGTAGAGAAAAAAGTAATCATCTTTGTTTCTAGGTAATTGATTGATTTGCTCTTTTATTATATTTATATAATGTTGTGGTCTAAAGTTTTCCTTTGTTATTTTCCATAGCTGCTTCTATTCACAATTCATTGAATTTATGTTTTGTTTAATTACACATCTATCAATAATTTACACTTTTTCCCTAACCTTCACCCAAGTGGAACCTATTCAATGTATACTATATCCATTTGCCAGCTTCATTGTGCCGAATTTCCTCTTCACATCAGACAAACAATTGCGATATTTGTGTCAAATCAATCGACAACCTTCAAAAAGCGAAACGAATAGCGTAAAATTTGCAATTCATATTTGTCGTCGCTGCATTGTTTCATTTGAATTTCAATAACAATTTATGGCAAATTGAAAACCAAATAACATGAAACTAAGCAAAAAAAAAAAAAAAGGAATGTACAAAAAAATTCTGTATTTACTGAGCCCAAATAATAAAAGTTGTCTTGAATTGGATTCAATTGAATAACGGACAAGCTGACAGACTGATGTCATTACGATCAAATTCATTTGCGATTCTTTCTCGATTTGTCGCTTTTGTGGCTCCATTGCGATTCCATTCCCGAATACACATTCACACCAATAACACCCACACAAAGCACAGCAGCAACAGCAACAGCATCAGTTGGTTTCGATGGTAATTTTCATTGTTGTTGTCGCCTTTTTGTACATTTTTATTGCTTTCAATTATAAAACAATAAATCGACATTTTATAGCTCTCAAAGCCAGACAGCGGCATATGAAAATCATTTTCGCTGAGTTTTGAAGTACCAAAAACAACAAAAAGAATACAAGTAAAAAGGTTTTTTGGGTGTTAACCATAAAAAATATCGATTACCCGCCGTTTTGTCAGTCAATAAAAAACTGAAGATAAAAGCGTCTCCTGACGAGCAAAGTGTTGTTTTTTAATTGATTTGAGGTATTAGGTTTATAACAAATTCAATTTGACGCAATCTTTTGTATTCCTCGAATGTCTAAAGCGTTGCGGACTCAAATTGTTTGATTGCGAGCATGACATTGAATTGAAAAGGTGAATGTATATTTTTAGCATGCCCTTTCGGTGAATTTTATTTTTAAGCAAGAGAAGTGGAAGCAAGCTGAAGCACATAAATAGTCAAAACAACTTCATGATTAACCATTGTAAGTACTTCAAAAATATGAAATAATTTACCGAATTACTACAGAATTATAATTGGTAAATATTTGCTCTATTTGGGAATATAAATTTGAAATGTTTTGAATGTTAATTTTAATCGTAAGTATAAGGAACTCAAAACAAATGAATAGTCAAAACAACTTCACGATTAACACTTTATAAATTACATAAAAATAAAGAAAAAAAAATACAAACAATAGAAATTCATTGAAAGTGCTTGGTATTCACTCTAATTCGCAATTAAAATTTTGACTCTTATGAAAATTATTTTTAATTATAAGTCGAAAAAACTTGAATAGTTCTCTGGAACAATTAAATATTCAACACAACTTTAAAATTAATTATTGGATACATATGATTAGCTTGTAATTATACATAAATAATAATAGCTTGAAATCATTTTCAAATATGAGAAGTGAAAAAACTTGAAGCAATTTATTAGTCAACATGAACTAACTATTTTATAAAAGTAATAAAAAAGATAATTAATTGGACAAATTAAATATTGAATTTTGCGCTGAGTTGAATTTTACTTTTAATAATAAGAAATGGAAGTCAGTTAAAAGCTTGTTTAAGGCTCAATTAAGTTTAAAATAACTACTCAATAAGTAACAAAAATGAATACAAAATAAAGGGTAAATATTTTTAATTTGTTCTAAATTATTTTGAATTTTATTTTTTAGACACAGAAAGTAAGTTTTAAGACTCGTAGAATACTACTTTAACTTTAAATTTATCTATTAATAATAGATATATATATATATTCTTACTTAAATTGCAGTAGACATTTATTTTTAATCAATAGAAGTGAAAACTTTAGTAATCTGTCTGCAGAAAGAATGTCAAAATTGTAATCCCTTAAACTACTTTGCAGCTTTAAGATTAAGAGCATTTCAATAATCCATAATCTATTGCTTGGAGGGGGAGCCAAAACATCAATATATAAAAAGACAAAACAAAACAATACAGGAGAAAAGTGATGTTTATATATAGAAATAAAATGTAAACAAAAATACAGCAAGGCGCTACAATTTGTTTATTATTGAACAAGCGTTTGGCATTTGCCATTGCTCCGATCCGGAATCCGGATCCCTCGCCTTTGGGTCAACACAAGACTCACGCACAGTTCGTTCTCAACAACAACAACAACAACAAAACCAACAACAACAACTGGGACAAAAACAACAACAGCAACTGCTGCATACTTGGGGAGACTACCGTAACAAATATTTATTTATTATGTACGTATTGTATGTTTGTATTGGTGCCTCAGCGTGTACTTGTATATGTGTGTCACGCACAGAGCGCCAAGAAAAATCCAAAAAGGTGAAGGAACTCGTAGTGTGGCTTTGAAAACTGATAAGCGTCTGACTAGCTATCTATCCCCATACACACATACACTAAGTACGAGTATTATTATCAGCCTTACGATTTAAATGAGTGAGCACTAGAGAAGCCAAAGCATGGGATTGGGCTATTCGTTCCGATTCGTTAATTATTCAACAATAATATCAAGACCAAATTGAAATTCCGGTCGGGCAAAAAACACAACAAAAAAGTAAAAACAACAACAATAAAAGTAAAATGAGAGCATGATTTATGAGCATGATATAATACTCTGTGTACCTTGTGTACATAAGGTACAGTAAAGACTCCCTAACTTACTAACGAGCTATTGTAAAATTAATAAACATTTACCCTCCAGCAACTGGCGAGTATCTTAAGCAAATTTAAGGTTTTTTTTCTGATAGCACAATCAAGGGAAGAATAAGATAAATTCCTCAAAATATATTATATTAAAGAACTTTTACATTTTGTTGTAAATATGTCAAAAGTTAACTAAACTAAATTACCAACTAAAGGTGTTTAAAAAGCTTTTCTTAAATATGTTATTTCTGCTAGTCTTAGAATAGACACATGCTTACTTGAATGGCCAAAAAAAATGTTTGTGGCTAGCTAAACGGAATGTATATGACGGATGAAAGCAATACGAAGATAAGAAAATATGAACTAAAGTTTAAAATGTGCTTGGAGTGAGTTTTCCTTGAACTACATAGATTCCTTGTAGCATTCTATGAAGGACCGGGTATATGAAGTTATTACAAACAACGGAGGCAATACTCAGTACTAAAATTATTATTTTTTATTTCTAATGAATCAAATATTAACACCAACTAAAAATTGAAATAAAAAATAATAATTTTTCTTATAAGAAATAAAAAAGCAACTAAAGTTACTCAAAATAAAATGTTTGAAAACCATAATTTTGTTATACTTGAATAATCATTTGAATTAATTAATTAAATAATCATTAAATAACAAATATTTCTGCATATCAACTTCATTTCAATTCTCATTAAAAGCAAAAATTTTAAAAACACTTCTAACCCAAGACCAACTGTGTCTAAAAGATGTTTTCTAAATATAATAAATATATTATTTCTTCTTTCCATAGATATAATTAAGTTTGGTGATTAAAATGATTCTCTTCAATATTTTATTTTTGTTTCGTATTATAATAGATTTTATTATCATACAACTAAACTTAACTTAACTAAATTACCAATATATTATGGTATTATCTGCTCTTGGCAGCAATTACTGCACTTCCAAGTTGCTGACGTCAAAAACGCCATAAATCGGGTGAAACTTAACATAAAAGAAAATAAAGAAAAAATTGCAAAAATATGCGTAATGAATACTCTTTACTTTGGAGCAAGCTAAAGTATGATGATGAGATGCACAGTTTGTCAAAAAAACAAAGAATTGGAGCAAACTTTTTCGTGTTAAAATTTTATTTTCAGGTTTCTGGTTGTTCAACTTTTGCTAAGTTATTTTAACAGCCGTTGAGGCGCGTTTGGGGTTTGGGGTTTGGGGTTAGGGTGGAGCTGTGGGTTGAGTTCCCTGTACGCATCAGTGACTTTGTTGCCATGACTTTATAATGACAATACCATAAAGCCGGCTCGACTCAACTCAACTCAACTCGACTCGACTCAGCATTGTCTGTGTGACCCCAGGCAGCTTCAATTTTAATTGCCAGTTGTCGCTGGGCTTTTACAGCCCATATGGGAAATGCAGTCTCAGCAACAAGACCAACACCAACATCAACAGCAAGAGCAACAGCAAGAGCAACAGCAAGAGGCAACAACATCACTGCCAACACCAACACCAACATGATCAACATTTTCCATTTCATTCATAATACTGAGACTAAAACATTTTTATTGTTCTACTTACATACAAACGAACAACGTGTACTAAATTGTCTGCTGGAATGTGCTTTTTATACCCTGGCTCTAAAAGGGGGTATCATAAATTTATTATAAACTGACTGAAGGCGACAAGCTAACTCGCATATTCACTTAGTTGCTTTAATCATTTTTGGTGTTTGATGATATATTTATTTTTTAATTTATTAAAATTCGCAGAGAGTATTACTTGAAATACAGATTTTTTAATTTATTAAAGTTCTTTGAAATATAAATTTATTAAAATTATGTAAACTGTTTTCTTTGTAGTACAATTTTTTTAATGGATTACAATTCTTTCAATGGTTTCTTGAAATTCCCAAAAATAACTTTATAGGATATCTACCTTTATATCATGCTTTTATATTAAAACAATTTCAGTTCAAATGAACACTTACAAATGGAATTTGTTAAACTGGTTATTGAACATATGTACAAACCGTGTTTGAATATTTCATAACAATGACATAATAAATATAATAAAAAGAACAGATTGAAGCATCTGGTGTTCAGGGTGTCTCTCACTTGAATTGGAAACTATTTCCAGGGTATATGCTGGTCTAGTAATTTCACCCACCCACTTCATTTTTTTATCAGACTTATTGCCTTTGTATATTTCGATTACCGGCACTTTTGTATCGTTTTGTACGTGACGCCTTCTTCAATACGTCGCATGTGACACGCATTTCGATAGTTGAGTTTGTTTTTTGCTCCCTTCATTATTTGTTCTCGCTCTTTCCTGACTTTTTTATTTTTTGCGTTATTTTTAGGAAATATTTTGTATGTACATATATTATTGTTTACTGTTTTATGCACTCAATTGAGTTTTTATTTATTTTCAGTTTCTGGCGAATCGAAGATTACATTTCCTCGCCAATGTATTATTCAATTTGGGATGTGACGAAGCCTGAATTAAATATGTGAAAGACGTTGCTGAAGGAAATTAAAGCTGAGAGCTTTTGCTCTAGTTTTTAAATTATATAAAAACAAATAAAACTCTAGTATAACTGAATAAATGTATGGTATTCAGTTCTCTGCCGAAAATTATAAATACCACGCCATGCTCTCAATTTTCATTTATTTATTTTCTTCTACAAAATTTATACACCTATTTACCAAACAGCGAATTCTGATTTATCAGCAATGTTTTGCAAATTGCGATTGCTAGCGCACTTGATAATAATAAATGTGCAAAGAACCGTGCCAATTTGAATTTAAAATACATTTCCGTTTATTTGAGAGAGACAAACACAATTTCTTCCACAATTTAAAAATCAGAGCGTACATTCAGAGTGGCGCTCATTTGGAGCTCGTGTATTGCCTGTTAATGGCCACAAAGTTCCCATATTAAGAGACAGGCAATTGAACAAGCAACAACAAATTAAATGCATCATTCAAGCAAACATTTGAGGCAACTTTGGCCCGCATAAATTAGTATACTGACTGCATTTCAATATGTTTTCCAAAAAGAAAAAAAACACAAAAACACCGTAAAACGAAATACACAAAAAATGTCAGAAGATCATGGGAAAACCTGTTCCAAGCAAACGAGACCAGAGACCAGAGACCGGGGACCGGAGGCCAGAGAGCTCAACCAGCATATCCAACACTTTCAGAGTGCTTCTTGACGTACCGAATATGCTGCCAAAGGCTTATCAACGTGGGGGACAAACAAGACCCGAGTCATGTTTATGTCTATAACCAGCTACAGCCAAAAGCCAAAGTCAAAGCCCCCACAATGGGCCAGCAACCACCTCAATCTCCACCTCCACCATTGCGTCGACGTCATTGTTTGGCAGCGGCTTTTGGACGCCTGTCGCTTAGCTGTTTGGTCTCTCCGTCTGTCCGTCTGTCCGTCCGTCCGTCTGTCTGTCCGTCCGTCCGTTCGTCTGTTGTTGGTTGTTTCGCTGGCCGAACTCTTTGCACTCCGTGCAAGCGGAAGTTTTAACTCATTTTTGTTGTTTTACAAATATGACTTTTTTTATAGCTCAACCACAGCTCCGCTGTTCGGTCAACACTTTGGGCAACACTTCCGACATTCGGTGTTCGCTGGATTTGCATAGACTGCCGGATGGGCAGCACCTCAAATTAGCATGCAACGTTACATTGCGGAGAGTGTGACAATATTATTATTAATTTTGCGTAACTACCGCTCTCTAAATACAGTTATTTCATTACAACTTTACTGCAGCTGTAATTTGAAATGGTTATTTTCTATGTATTTTAATTATATCAATTAGATTCGCTAAGAACTCAAAATGATTTCATTCATTACATTTTTTATTTTACATTTGTTGTTTTTTCTTTTATTTATTTTTTGGACGAAAAGATCCATATATAATATTACTCATTTAATTGTCGTTAGGAATTTTATAAAAGTAATAATAATACACATCAATTATCCAAATAGAGTTCATGTTAATTTTGTGTTTTTTCAAGGTCAGCTATATTCAATTTTATAAAAATAATGTATGTGTATGCGTAAATAAAATAATAAACGAAATTTTGAAGCTAGTCTCTTTTAAGTTATTAAAGAAATACTTTTGTATGGATAAAAACGCCTTTTGCAATAGCCTTTTTTGCTTTTGCTGGAAATCTGATTTTTTAAACTTTATGGTATATTATGAAATATAACATTCGGTATTTTCAGTATTTGGAATATTTTAAAATTAATACCACACAGTTTTGATTTTATTCACAATGGGTAGCGAGTATCTCTTAATAGTTTTTAATGATAATAATAACAATTTATTTCATACTAAAAAAGGTTTTTACATTTGTTAAATAATGCAATTATATTTAAGTTTGAAGATCATCTCGACTTTAATAAATATAAAAGCATTAGCAATCATATGCATTTAATTCTCAAAGATCCATATATAATATTACTCATTTAATTGTGGTTTTTATTTTAATTGATTTTAATTATTTGTATACAGCATTTGACTATAGTATACAATTTATTTTTCAATAATAGTACCCATACACTTTTTGTAAGACAATAAATTCAATTTATTAGGCATTAATTTCTCTTTCAAGTTCAAAGTTACAAACAGCTTTACACTTTATTTAACTTCAAATCAACTTTAATCAACATAAAAGCACTATTTATATATCTTAAAATTTTTGTTTATTATATTTATAATTTTCGTCCCCGCTATTAAATGGCTTTTACCGCTCCGGCAAGTAGCTTGATTTGTGACTTTATGTACTCCATGCACTTTAGAGTCTATCTATAAATATTCATTAAATTATTTTAGCCATATCTTGGCCAACGGCCCACTCTAAACACTTTACGCCTTATTAACTTTCGGCTTAGTCGACGTTGCCTTGTGGTTTTCTTCAAAATTGATTACAAATCCACTTAGGCGGCGAGTTTTTTCGTTGAGCTGACAAAATACCGCGACTGCTGCTTAAATTTTACGCATTCATTAATGTTTCGGATAATTGAATTTACTTATCGTGAAATTCATTCATTCATGCAGCCAAGCAACGAAAACACCAACATCAACAACAAAATGAAGTATTGGCAAATGCTTACGACAAACTGCGATAGTGATGACACGACTGGGGAATCTACAATTAAGTAGAAGCAGCAAAGACAAGAAAAAAAAAAGAGTCAACGATTTGGCAATTGACCATAAACTGGTTGCTGGCTTAAACACAGACAGCAAGAACATATATTCGTAATAGCCAGGAAGCAGGCTGCAGATGTCTTTTTGCTAATTTTAGTAATTGAAGAGAGATTGCACACAGAATTATTGGAAAAGTGCAGGTTCTATTATCTGGGAATTTGTGTAATTGGAAGAGAGAGAGAAAATTAGAGTTTGTCAGGAAAATCTAAACAAAACTGAACTGAAAATAAAATAGTTTAATGTTGATTTGTTGAAATTAAGAAGATTTCATAAATGGGAATTATTTGTTATGTATATAAATTAATTTCATGTTAAAATGCATTCGCCATTTGCTTAAAAAAGTATTAGTTGGAAAAACTAAATTAACGTATTGTAAAAAAAGAAGAACGAAAACTAAATGAAATCTCACATTAAAATTTATCGACATTTTGTAGCGATTTTGGAAATGGAAAAAGACTCTTGTATATTATGTATTAGAAAAGCGCAGACTGGGGTAAATTGAACGTTCAAGTGTATTTACCATTTACGTTCAAAGAAAAGTAGAATTTCTCTGGAAGGACTAATCTAAATAACGTATTGTAGAAAGAAAAGAATGAAATAAAACTCTTATTTAAGCTAATTCCATCTTTATATTATTTTTTGTAGAAATTAAATATAATTTATAAATAGGAATAACACAATATTCTATGTTATATATAAGAAAAGCACAGACTGACAAAAAGTATTAAATTAAAGAAATATTAAATGAGAATAGAACAACAAAAATTAAACTCAAATTCCATTTACTTGCATTTTGCTATTATATTTGTGTATAAATTCAAAAGATTTCAGAACAATAACACACTCTTCTACGTTAGATATAAGAAAATCGCAGATTCTGACAAGACTAAACTAAAGAAAGTATTGAAAGAGATTAGGGCAAAAACATACACTCTTATTCCATTTAATTGCATTTTGCCATTATATGTGTGTATAAATTTAAGGAGGCTACAGAAATGGGAACACACTTTGCTATGTTATGTATACGAAAAGTGCAGACTCTGGTTACTTGAATGTTCAAGTGTATTTGCCATTTACTTTGGCCATGCGTTGCCTCTCCTAGGCCTTATTAAAGCCCACTTAGGCCGAATGGCTCTTTAGTTGCCGCGAGGACTTGCACTTGACTGGGCTAGACCAGGTTGCTGACTACGACTACGACTACGACTGAGATGACTGCGACTGCGACTCCATCTGCCCATTTTGTCTGCTTATTGCTCATTTTTATTTTCATTACATGTGCGCTTCATTTTTGTATCCCGCAACACACACACACACACTTACAACACTCTCTGTCGCTCCCCTTTTAAGCCGCACTTTAATTGATAGGGCTTTAACTTTTTGTAGCTATTGCCGTAACATTTCCCAACGGAGCGTGAGAATACGCTTCAGTCATGTGTTATTAATTTATACGACAACTTATACTCGCAAAATTATTGGACAAACAAACTGAAGAGACAAACGGACACACATACACATAGAGCTAAAGTAGAGTTAAAAGATACAGAAGCCCGCTTGTCATTTAATTCGTGACAATTAACAGAATTTGTTTGTTGTTTTTGTACTACGATGTCTTTCAATTTCAAAGGAGCAGCAGAATCGACTCAAATGTTGACCCTGGCCATGGCTTCTCCCTTCCAATTCCAAGTTGTTCTGTTTATTTACTCAGTCTCTCTCTCTTGAGACAAGTTTTCGAGTCTGTTTCATGGCTATTATCGATTTATTAATTTCGTTATTGTCACACTTTCGATGCGTAATAAAAAAAAAGAACAACAACTATGACTATTATTTATTTATAGTTGTTAGACAGGGAATTTTATCGTTTAATCGGTGTCCAAATATTCAATGATTGCCTCTAGATGTACAACTAATAGTTTAGTGGCAACATAAATATATCTGCATGTTTCTATTGTTTTCAATTTGGCAATTTTTTCGGATAATTGCTATCCGCTATCAACGCACAAAAATTTCATAAATAAAAACATCAATTAAATTATTGAACAATTTTTATACACGAAATGAAAAAGCAATATATATAAAACCAATAAATTGGCAAATTTATTAAAGATTAAATTTGCGGCCATTTAATTGGTCGATATTAATTAAAGTTTTCTTCAATTTTTCATTTTAGATGCTCACCAATTGTCATGCTACATAAATTTAATATTTTGAAAGTTCTTTCAATATCAAACTTATTTGGGAAAAGAACAATTGCTTCTCTAATATCACAAGTTATTTGACGTTGTATTAATTGAAGAATTCTTTAAATTTATATATAAGTAATTGCAATGCTATAAACAATAAATATTATTGTGTTCATTTAGCATCTAACTTGTATAGAGAAAAGAAAAGATGTTTCTTTTAATTTCGCATTTCATAAAATATTTTTGGATTTTTTAAATTGTATGTTATATGTTGATAATAAAGTTGCTATACAATTTTACTGTGAAAAAAGTTATATTAACTTATTTAGAGATAAGTTACAATATATATTTTTAACTGTTTAAATTATGATACATTAAAAATTGTCATATTAGTTGCTCAACATTTGACAGGCTAAACAAATTTATGCCAAATGCGAAATGCCGAAAGTTATTTCCATAAAAAAAACTTATTTAAAGAACAGAGCAGATGTTTCTCTTAATTCTGCAAGTTAAATTATCTTTCTTCAGTTATATAAATTATGTTATTCAAAAGGAATGCCAACTTTGACTTTCGCGTGCTTTGAAGCCACATGTGTTCGATGGTCGATCCCCCCGGCTCAATCTTGACTTCAGCATGAACCCAATCAATCTGTACGCCCCACAAGTTAAAATATACAAACTACAGCAGCAGCAGCAACAGCAACAGTTGAGATACCCTCAATACACACGTATAAAATCAATTCATAACTCAAACAGTGTTATCAGTCACATTGATCGATGTGGCGTGCAACGAAGCAAAAAATACAGAAAACTAAGAAAACGAAATAAGAAATAAAAATGGAAAATATGAGCAGAAAAGAGAAAGGGCACTTTGAATGGAGAGTGGAGAACGGAGAGTAGAGTGAGGTTTAAGTCAGATACATCAGATGGATGCATGCTATATGCACGTTAGCGATCAGTTTTCCCACTGCAGTCGATGATTTGTAACGCTTCAATGCGGTTTATCATGTTTGTCTTGGCGTCGGAGACAAAACTGCGAGAGTCAAAGTCGGTTTGAAGTTGAATGGAACACAAACAGCATTTATGGTCAAGTGAGTTTGCAAACATTTCACTCACTTTGAGATGCCTTCAAACTTGAGCTTGAGCTTCACTACATCTTTTTTTGCTTTATTGCTTTTACTGTTGTCTGTTGCCTGTTGTCGTTGTTGATAACTTGGCCCGCAATGTTTGGCCATTCAATTTGCCTTATTGGGTACGCAAACTTTCTAATTAGACATTGTTGATGGAAACTGTCTGCGGCATTCAGTCACTCAGTCAGTCAAGCAGTCAAGCAGCCTCTTTTCTATGTGGGGGAGAACGTTCGTTTTCAATTTGCGATAATACTTATTGATGCCAGTTGACAGTCGACTCGAATGTTTATTTTTAGTTGCGAGACTTACGAGTCGAGTAATAACAATAGCTACAACAACTTGTCAGGTGCTTATACAATTCTCAATTATCAAGTATTCTACAGCTGTGTATTAGTTTATACTAGATACCTTCAAGTGACTGCGTTTCAACTGTGTTATGAATCGTCACGTAGTACAGACTCTTGAGAAAACTCAAGTTGATCTCATCTAAGTTTCTAACATATATCTATAGGGAAAAGCCTGTAGATGATATGACTCAGCTATGTGTGAAGATATGGCGTACAGCTGAATATAAAAATGTATTGATAGAGAACATTTTCAAGGTGAGATAAGATGATAAATTATAATAAATATGAGAGCTAATCCAATACATTTTGTAATATGTATTATTGCAAATATTTTAAACTCGAAGAATATTTGACTTTAATTTCGAAATAAACCATTCTTCTCAAAATGATTTTTTAACGCGGCAATTTAGTCAAAAATTTATATGATAAATTGTAAATATATGTAAGATTTTATTCCAAATTGAACCCCAAATAAATTGTAAATATATGTAAGATATTATTCCAAATTGAGCCTTAAATTTTAAAATGAATAAGAGTAGAGTAGAGTAAATAAGTGTTATTTTTCACATAATAAATTTAACGTGTGACCAATTTGCAAATTAAATTATAAATTAATATAAATATTTATATCAACTATACTTATACTAGAATAGAATATAATTGAGTAATAGAGTATAATAATTTTAAGGGAAAATAAATACACAAATGTTTACAAAATTTATTCTACTCAATGGCTATTTAATATATTAAATATACATATAATAATGTTGTAAATTAGAGAAATAATAGGATGTCTAATAAATAT
Source organism: Drosophila sulfurigaster albostrigata (assembly GCF_023558435.1). Lineage (NCBI taxonomy): Eukaryota > Metazoa > Arthropoda > Insecta > Diptera > Drosophilidae > Drosophila > Drosophila sulfurigaster. Next base: position 19,598,971 of record NC_084882.1, read on the forward strand.
AGATTTTAGTAATAATAAACTTCTTTCTAAATAATAAATTATAAAACTCGTCTTATTGTATTTTCAATACAATAAAAACTGTAAACTTTGTTTGGCACGCGTATTAAATAAGACGAGTTCATCAGGTTCGTACGCTCAATTTCTGCAATTGGGAATTAACTTTAAGCTGATCCATAGAAATTGGAGCAGCGCACTCAAAATTGCGTGCCCATTCAGTTGAGCTTTGACCAATTTTAGGTCTCAGGGTCTCGAGAAGCGATCTTCCCGAACTGTTCAAATTAACCCCATTAAGGCGCTTCGATATTGTCGTGCCCTCATTAAAGTTCAGTTTGAGTTTGAGTTTGAGTTGAGAAAGAGATACTAGAAGTTGAAATAGAAATGGAATTGTATCTTTGCACCAGCTCGAAGCCGACCACGATAACGACCACATGTTGCACACGCCCGGCACGGGCACACACACAAATACACAAAGATATAAACACACACACACATATTGTGTGAGATAGAGATACACAACTAGAGAGACTGGAGCATCTGCATCTCGCTGGTTAAGCAGTTAATGATCAGACAAACAGCGGGCGTGGTTCAATTTGCCGGCACTGGCGGTTTCGCTTTATAAACACCACAAGCTGAAATATCTAAATACATCCATCTCCCTCTCTCTCTCTCTCTCTTGCCATCTCTATCGCTCTCTGCGTAAGCCGCTAATGAGATCCGACCACTGTGAGGTTTGTGTCGTCTATCGGTAATTGAGACTCGATTTTGTTCCGAGACCGCACCAATTTGTGCTTGCCATTCTGCCACACTCAATTCGTGTGTGGGTTACTCGCAGTTTGGCTTTTAATGTATCCATGTATCTATGTAGGAGCACTTAAACACACACACACACACACAACTGCATCAGGCAGCTGCTGCCTTTGGAATGCGAATGCGCATTTGCATTTGGCCACATGTGGCAGACAAACAGCATGCCACACAGCCAAGTCTGTCTGTCTGTCTGTCTGTCTCTCTGTTCCGCAGTATGCTGCCTTGAATGTGGAGCAGCCGCCACAAACGAGTGAAAAATAGTCACGCCCATAAAAAAAAAAACAACAAAATTACTCAAGATTACAACTCGCAATTTGTTACTTTAATGGCTTTCCATTTGCTTTGCTTTGCTTTTGGGCCTCTGTCGCTGAATGATTGCATTTCTGGTAGCTACCAGATCATAAATTTGCCATGTGATCTCATCAATTTGTTGATGACATCTAATCTATGCTCACCTATTGAATAAATTCCTCTAACTTGGGCGTTCTGTTTTCTCAAAATTAATGAGCGCATTAATGGGCAAATTAATCAGAAAAGTGCAAAATTGGTGCCAAGTGTGTGAATTGAGAATACTTCTAACATGATTTTAGATTTTAGTTTTTTTGATAACTTAAAGCAACATTCTCTAATTACAGTTCACAATCGCTAATTAAAACCACTTAGCTAATAATAATTTCTAAAACAAACTTTAAAAAAAAATTATTTTGATTTAATATAAATAAGTGAAACTCAAACATGAAAAAGCTTAAATTCTAGTTTGTTTTCGGAGAATTCTACTATATTTTTATTAAAAAATTTAAAATAAAAATTATGTTTGATACTGAAAAAATCTCTCTTTATAATAAGAACAATTTTGACATAAATTTCAAATACAGATTTATAAACATAAACAAATTCCTAAATATAAGAAAATGTTTCATTTTTAATTTGAACATCATTATTGACAAAAAATTATAAAATATAGTTTTATGAATATAAATTGTTTTCTTTTATTATTTAATTTGGTATTTAATTGCATATAACTACAATTTAAATGAGACACTCCATTAAAATTCGTCAGCTTACCAATTAAAATCGCCGGTTCCATATTCCTTAATCGCTTTAATGCGAAATCTGCCTAAAATCCAAAGTTTCGTTTCGTTTCAATGTACGTTGATTTTTATTTCCAGGTTGTAAAAAATAAAATCGTTGAATCACATACACAACATTCACTTTTTTCTTGGTAATTGATTTTAAAATGCAAATATTTTTGGCTACTTTATGGCCATTTTTTCACTTTCGCACTTGTATTTATTCGGTGTTTTTTTTAACTCTTTCGTATTATTTCGAGGTAATTAATGTAAATAAAGGCGCGTCGTGAATTGTTGCTATACCACAAAACATAAAAAAAACATCTAAAAAAGGTGCCAAATTTGATGGGAAACAAGAAATGAAAAGTGACACCTGTAACGTTCCCGCTTTGAATTGTTTGCAAAAGCAAAATAAACAAAGAAGGAATATGAAAAGCAAACACACCGAAACAAACACAAAAACAAACAAAACAGCGAAAACGAAGCGGGCAGAGCGAAACGCGCGAAAAAGAACAACAAACTACTTTAATGAGTTCTTTTTCTTTTTTGGTTTTGTTTATTTATTTAGTTGTTTGCTTGCACGCTGGTTAATTTAACACGTCTTTTAGTTTGTTGTTTGCTTATTTTGATAGTGCAGTCCGTTATTCACATTATCACAATACGAGTGCATCAGTGTATTCCTTATCGCAAAGAGCTCCAGAGAGCAAGCTAGAGAGCAACACAGGTGTCTCTCTCTCTCTCTCTTTCTCTCTCTAAGGTGATCCGAAAACAAACACCGGTTGATGAAACCAAGCAAACGGCATGGTTGGCAATTGGAACACGGTAAGAAGCACGCTCATACATTCCAATAAGCACGCGCATGGAAAGCGAAAACCAGATATGAAACACTGGAAACACGATGGAACAGACAACAGTTTCGCTGCCTCTAACTCTGCTGACGTCGCCGTTGCTGTTGCTGTCGCGGGTAATTTGTGAGTCAAAGAATCAGCCAGCAGCAGCAAGCAACAACAACTACATGCGTTCTGCTTGTGTGTGTGTATGCGCCTTCAGTTTTGTTTGCATGTGTGTAAGTGAGAAAAAAGAGTTAAAGACAATGCCATAGAAAAATTTATTTCTTTTTCGCTGCCCGACAAACAAAAGGAAGAAGAACACAAACTGGGTAAACCAATTGGAAAATATTTTTCCAAACTTTATATTTGCACTTTATGGTATTAATTTTTGATAGAAACGAGTTGTTTTTGCACACTATACACTTGAACTTGTTGCGTCGCTGCCAACGATGGCGTCAACGTCGGCGTCCACTTTTAATTGAAATTTTTTGCACTGGCTTTTTTGGCCAAATATTCACATAGTGCTTGGTGTGTGCACAATTTTTGATTACACATTTTTAATGAAACTTTTTGAGCCACTTTTATGACGAAGACTCGCATACAACGAAGCGTTGCTTTTTAAACGCTTTTTATTGCTACCCTTTGCACTGTTGCTGCTTCTTCCTCACACTTTTTTCGTTGTTTTTTTCTTTACCACAACCGTAAGACGCAAAAACCTTCCGCGCACCTATTGCGATGTTTCTCGCGCGACTGCGCTCTAGTGACTGTCTGATTGGAACAAACCGATCTTTACTGTAAGCGGCAGTTCTGCCCTGTTAAAGTGCAGAGTGAGAGCGGTGAGAGCCAGTGTTGCCAGTTTAGCAATTTTATGGCTAGTTCTAGCCATTTTGAAAGGCCGAATGCTAGAAAAATTAAGAAATTGCTACTAGCGCTACTTTAGTTATTTTCGGCAATTTTCTGAACCCGTGATTTAGGTCTGTGAAAATTACCAGTTACAGTACTTACAGACTTGCTTGAAAATTAATCGAACAGTGATTTCTACTTTGACCAACTGCTTTGTGTGTTTCATCTCTAGTTACATTAAGTGACGCAATGGTGCCTAAAGTGCTTTATACGCAATTTCGCGAGTTGCATTTAAGTCTTAAATATTGTTGTACTAATAATGCGAAATTATTTAAGGGCTCAAGAGTAATATTTAAATTTTAAGAGTATTCTGAATTTGAAGTGCGGCTGAAAAATATAACAATGAAGACTTGTAGATTTAATAAAATCATTATGTTAAATTAAAATTCAATTTTTGGTTATTTTGGGGTAATTTGGTTATTTTTTGGGGTAACAAAATGTTAGCCATTTTTTCAGCCATTTTTACAAACAAATTTGCTATTTTCAGCTAGTTTTTTTCGTAAATCTGGCATTATTTTTTGTTCAAGACCTGGCAACACTGGTGAGAGCGCAAAGTTATGTTAGTTTACATTCTTGGTTAACATTAACCGCTTAGATCTACCAACAGTTATTAATAAATGGTACTCAATTTAATTGCATTTATTTAAATATTGTTGTACTAATAATGAGATTAGTAATAATTATATTTAAATTTTAAGAGTATTCGAATTTCGGCTTATGCTTCTATGTTAAACAACATGATGCGCTCAGTGCTCGCTGCTTGGTTAACAGCAGCTGAGCACAATGGCTCAAATGTTTCATTTCCATCCTGTTGCGCTGAGCGCTGAGCATTGGAATTTGCTCTTGAAGTGGAAAATCATAATTGAAAACGAATTGGAATTAATTGATGAACATCGATAGAGGAAGAAAGTAACAGTATGATTGATCACGTCTCTTATCAAACGACATTTAGTTCTCCCTTGTTGTTTATTTGCAGTGCTGTGTTTTGATTTTGTTGAATGTATTTGATAGAACCCCTGTTACAAATATTTAGAATACTTTGTAAATAATAATAATAAGGAACAATCTATTACATCAAATGTGAGCAATCGACCTAGGGATGCTCTATGGGCGAGACTACTTAATGGGAGACACGTTTGGGTGATAATGAAAATAAATTTTTGTATTGAAATTGGGATCAATTAAGGTAAGATGGATTGATTGATAATTCTATAAATTTGTATTTATCCTTTTTCGTCTATATCTACATAGTTAAGTGAATATTTCATTTTGATGTATATTGTGTATAGAAGTAAAGAATATTACTATTTAAAAATATTTGTAAATAATAATGTATGATATGAATGTACATATGTATATAAAATGATTCATTTTTTTTCATCATATTATCGTAGAACGTCAATTTCAGTTGGTATGGGGTTAAAATCCAGATAAAATCAAAAAAACTACAGTATATCCTTGCATACGTTTTAAAACAAATTTAAAGTTACATAAAGTATTACATTTAAAGACAAACTTTTAGCTATACATATGTATATTATCTTATACATGTGTACATATATAATCACGTATCTGCACTGGACTTTTCACATCATTCTTTATGTATGCAAAAGTTTCAGCCCAGCGGCATTTTTATCAAAGTTTAAAGCTATGGCAAACAGAAGATAAGCGCAGGAAATGTAGACACTTCTATTAGGTGTGTTGCTACCTATATCGTATATACTATGAAAGCACCTTATGTATTTATTATGCACACAGACCCATATCTTTTTTGTAAGAAATTGCAGCAATTCGAAACTTACCCATAGTTTTAACCATAAACTCGTCGTAGTTCATTAAAGGCGGAGTTGAGGCGCCCTGAACAACATATAAAAAATCCTCGTCACTGCAAACGGAATCATAATCGCTGGGATCGTGCATGATGATAGTTGGTGATAACAATTTCTGTGTAAAAACAACTGCACCTCACAACATTTTATTAAACAACTTATCAAAGAATTAAACAAATTGCGAAAAACACTGTCGCATACTTTTAGGCTGCACTTCAATTGTATTAAGATAGAAAAATACTTTCACTTATTCAGGGGAACACACCAAACAAATATTTACTGCAGTTACAACTGAATTTTTGTTATGATCTGTAATTGTATTGCATTTTATTGATAACACAAACGAAGCGAATCGAAACGAAATGAAACGAAAGCTGACAACCGTATAGACGAGAATTTAAAGTGCGACTAAATGCGAGAAGTGCTGAGACAGAAGTCTAATCAACCTTCGAGTAAAACAAATAAAACGACTCTCGACTGATTAGAATACTTAAGAACTGAAAACAGAGACTAATTGTGGAATTTGCTCAGCAAATTTTCTCAGTTAACATTGCCTATCATAACATTCATTCTCTATTTGGGCGAAAGTAATTCCGAGAGAACTGTCAGTTCTAATAGCTCCCATATCTTATCGCTATAAACTCGTATGATATTGAAACAAGCAAATACCTGAAAATGCTTACTGATAGCTCAATTTTTGTTGTTGTTAATTAATTAATACTACTCTAGTCACACGGCAATATGTTGATTCTTAACATTTCCAAATGTGCTACACAGATAAGATCTGACGAGTTGCTTAAGAATATGATGGGAATGCGCGAATTATTATCTTTACGACTTGGACCTATCTTTAGAGACGATATCTACACTTAATCTTTGAGGGAATACCAGTTCCATTTTTCCTTATTATTATGTAAAATACAGCGATGAATTTCTGAAATATCATATTGAATAATCTTATATGGTATATCCACGTTTTCCCAGAGAGTGTAGAGATGATATCTACTCTTCATCTTTGAGGGAATACCAGTTCCATTTTTCCTTATTATTATGTAAAATACAGCGATGAATTTCTGAAATATCATATCTATCCGTTTTCCCACCCTCAAATGAAAAGATTCGTTTGTTTTTAAAACAGCACACCAAAGAAATAGCTTCATTGGAATGTTAAAAATTGTATTTAAGTGTCTGTATTTTTTAATCTATACACATAGAATTGTTTATATATAGTATATAGTAATATATATATGTATTCTTTTCTTGCATTGTAATTGAATTCAAGTTTTGCTTAATTTCATTTCAACATTTTCTTAGTTGTTTTTTTGTGTGATTTTTGAAGAGTCATTCGCTCTTGTCTGCTGCAATTATTTTTGCTACATTTCATCGGATATGTTTATTGATATATGCTATAAGAAATACTTGTTATTTCTAAATTTAAAACGTAAAGAAATATGATAATGAAAATAAAATCAGTAAATATATTCCAAATCCCATTCTTTCTCCACTGTTTTACAGTCAAATGAGATTGGCTGCAAAATTTTGGTGAGTCTGAAATTTGGAACATCCCTTGGATAAAATAATTAAATAGAATAAGTTAAGTTGGTTCTCAAGTGAAATATAGTTTTGCAGAATTGTTTCAGCATTTTAATGGTTTGGGTCAGTTTTAGGGCTTAAAATGCTGAAACAAGTTACAAAAGCAATTAACGAAATTATATTTCAAATAAAGCAAATCATAATGGTAAATTTCTTTATTTTTAAATTGTATTTCTCGTTTTACTTATTTTCATATTGTTTGTAGATTTTCAGCTAATTCATTTGCTTGTTTTGTTCTCATATTTGATATGTTTTCGTTAATTGATATGTTGCATATTATATTTAATAATAGATTTTTCAATTGTTGTACCGTTCTTGCGGTCTCTCATAGCGTTGGGTAACATCTATAGCAAATCCGCTGATATGTATGCGATATAGTTCTGTGGCTTATCTTATAGTGTCTCATAAATTGTTTGTATATCATTATATTCCTTAGATTGTGTATAATAAATTTTAAAATTTTCAAAAATATGCATAAAGAAACGCACAATTATTTATTTTTTTTTTTTTGGTTTTTGCTTTTGTAGATATGTTGAGAGTTACGATAGGATTTCGAGTAAACGATACAAAAGTGTTGTATTACATTTAGTTAACAAATATGCAAATATATAATAATTTATAAAATAAACAAAATAAATTATCACTTTTTATATATATTTTTTTGTGTTGCTTACTTCATTTCTTGTTGCGTTCGTATTTCATTTGCATCGTTATGAAATTTGTAGTTTGTCTCTTTATTTACATTTTGGGGGAGCATATACACATACATATGTATATATGTAGGTATATAAGTGTATTATATATTAAGTTATAAATATTCTTGTATATTATATATATCTGTATATATATATTTCATATATATATATATATAGTTCAATGGATCTTTTTCTTTCATGCTTCATTCAAAACCACTCTTAATTTATTATCATTTTGAATATGTTCTTTGTTTTTGGTATATATTAATTATTTAATTATAAACATTTAAATTTAAATAGACAACTAGTAGTTACCGAATTTTCAAATTATTAAATCATATGAATTGTATTTTTTGCATTTCTTTTTACTTTTCTATCAATACTTTGTTTTCTACCAGCTAATTCAAGGTACTTATAACTCCATTATTTAGTTTGTAATTTGTTGATAATTTTTGATGTGTTTTCGTTTTTCATCTGCGTTTTTTAGAACGTTGGGTTCGTTTACTTCCTTTGCATCGAACTGAACTACCTTGCACACTTCCCATTTACCGGGTATGCGCCGAGATATTTCCCATTTCGTATTAACAATTCCGTGCTCTTTCATTTCACATAATATTTTCGAATTAAATTATCTAGTTGAATAGGTAAGCAAAAGTTAGTCAAGTGCAAACTAAAATCATTTGTTTTAGTAGCCAATTTTGTGGTTGAGTTTCTTATACCATTTGTTATAGATCGTTTTTCAAAGGGGTCAGCTTCGAGGTAGTTTCAAAATTGGCCACTAAAATAATCCATCATAATCTCATGAGTTTCATTTTGGTTACTATTTTTCTTTGTCGTTTTTTTTTTTTTTATTGGTTAGAGATTCGAAAAAAGTGTTGAGTAACATCTTATATATTAGTAATAATAATAATAATAACATTGATATGTTTTCATATATATGTATTTTGTTCCGTTTTGTTCGCATTTTGAATTCGTTAATTATGCAACTCGACAATTTTGTGTGTTTTTTGGTTGTGTTTTCGTGTTCAGTAGCCCGACATTTGCCACCTGATATATATATATATGCGATTAAGTGTTCTATCATTACTATATCATTACAACAACAATAGCTGCAGGGGCTTTGCTAGTAGGATATACAATTACACTAAGTTCTAGACGATATTTTCTACATCTAGGTAAATATATATAGTTGCATATATACGAGTATATAATAAGTTGATATAGAAAAGAAGTGTTCTCAAAAATTGACTAGATATTGGTTTATTGGAAGGTTCTTTACTGATAGCATTTGGTTTCCATTTATAGCGGTTGAAACACTTAGGATTTCAGGATTAAGTGAATACCTTTTGTGTGTTTTTTTTTGTGTTTTAGGGGATTTTTGAAACTAGAAAGTTTTTGTGAGGCATCTTGAAACACTTACTTAAATAGATCGATTAAAGTCTGTTAACACATACATATACATTTAAGAAAGAGATTTCGTATCATAATCATTAATATCGATTTTTCGTTTTGGTTTGAGTTATTATAATATTTTTCTTTTGTATTACTTGATTTTTTTCTTTTGCCCAACGATCCTGCTTCCTAAATTTTTGTTTGCATTTTAGTTAATCATTTTGTGAATTTTTCATTGTAATGTTGGTTTTCGTTTTCGAAATTTTTTGGGTTAATCACTGAAGGGATGCGCGTTAATTTTCTCAAAATTTGACGAAGTTTTCAACACAAAATGAACTGAGAGATCGATTGAAAGAGCGCAGAAGAAATTTGGGAGAAAGCATTTGTAGAATAGTTTAGACGATTTTTCGCATTGTTTTTTTTTTTTGCATTTCGTATTTTGTAGTTTTTGTCGTTAACCAAAATAGTTCCTATATTAGTACTATGATTTTTTTTCTCGGTTTTTTCTATGATTTTGCATTTTTTTTCATATTTTTGTTGCGTTTTTTTCGGTATATTTTCTATAAAAAGTTTCATTTGAATCAAAATAATAAAAGCATAATTTTGAAATAATTAGCATAAAACTAAATAGATTTGTTGTTGAAAAGAATCAAATTACGAGAGTTTTGAGAAAATATTTCATTTATGACTGTAGATGTGTATGTATATGACTGTGTGTAAACAAAAAATAAGTTTTTAATTGTTGTAATTGTCGTATGGAGTTCCGAAGTATGAATAAAAACTAGGATTAATGGGCTGTGCATGTGAATAATAAAATCCAGAAGCCGGATCAGGCGCTACTCAGTCAAGGAAACCAGTGTTGACCAATTTCTCCAAAAAGAACTTGACATCACCCAATTCAGAATCCTTGATGCCCAGAGATTTCAACATGCCCAAGTCTCCATTTTCCACAGCCATAAAAACAGAACGCAAGTGCTCCAAGTCGGATCTGCAAGAGAAAATGTAATAAAGTTTCAAATTGTTTATTACTCTTCATTTCAAAACGAAACTTTTTTTGCTTCTCGGAAACTGTAAACTTTATTTGGACACAAAGCAGAGCCACGTACTTATAACAAACTATTGTTGAAAGAAAAGTAAACTGTGGTGAAAAGTCAATTTTGCTTTAGTAAAAACCAAAAAGTAGGAATCATTGTTGGGGAAAGTTGGATTGAGATTAAGTTAAGGAAAATAGTACATTTATTATGGTCAAATGTAATTTGCTTGTAAGTAAATTTTTGGGAAGAATAATATGACCGTAAATAACCATGGAAATAATTCACAAAATCTTCACCGAAAATACTTCTATTTTGTTGCAATAAGATATTTACTTAAAAAACTCAATTCTCAAACTGCGAAAGTAATAATCATGTTTTAAATTTAAGTTGCTTAACCAATTAAACGAAAATGTTTGTGCAATGTAAAACTTTTTGGATGTCAAGTCTTGGAATACGATATATTTCAGAAACTGGCAACACAATGACATTATATTTATCAAAACTGTACACAGAAAGTACACTGTTCAAAATTTGAATTTTAGGACAAGTTCAATATTGAATTATTTTACACAACCTTCGACGAAATTATGTTAACAGAAATTTGTCTTAGTATATGTTAAATTATGAAATTATTGTTCTATAAGATTTAAAAAGGATATTAAATTAATAGATTTTAATAATAAAGGCTGAATTCTTAACTGAAAATATTGCATGTAGCATAGCATATTTAAATTCTCGCGGCTTTAAACAGTTCAATCAAAATTTCTTTTGCTCTTTAGTTTTAGCGACATGTTTAAAGCAAACTTTGGATTGAATTTCATGAAATATTTGTTTATTTTAATCTTCACCTAAAATAAAACCGTTTAATAATCAAATCCAACTATTTTAATTTAAAAATGACAGCTAAATATTTGCTCCAAGAAGTCTGTTTTCAATTAAAAATGTTATAGAGAAATTTGATGCCAATTTGGGGAAATGAAATAATTTTTTTTTATAACATTTAGAAAAGGAAATGTTTATTTAAAACTTTGCTGAAATTAATAGGTTTTAATAATTAAGACTGGATTCTAAACTGAAAATATTGCATGTATTTAAATTCTCATTGCTTCACGCACTTTAATCAAAATTTCCTTTACTCTGGCGACATGTTAAAAGGAAAATTTGGATTGCATTTCAATAGTCTATGCAATACCAGAGTAAGTATTTATAATATTTATCTTTACTTAATATGAATGGGTTTAAAACTCAAGTTCAACTATTTTAATTAACAAATGAGGTTAAATATTTGCTCGAAGAAGTCTGTTCTCATTCGAAAATGTTATAGAAAAAGTTGATGTTTAAAATTGAAACTCTCTTTGCTTTAAACAATTTAACCACAGCTTTTAGCCACTGTGTAATTTTGAAGATAAACATACGCGCCGAGAGAGAGAGCGACAAGTACACATGAGTTTTGTGTGGCGGTTTGCTTAAAATTATACGCTTTAGTTAATTAATCCCTGCAGGTGCCTTTTGTACTCATCCTCATTCTCATTCTCGTTCTCGTTCTTGTTAATGTTTGTTTGTGGTCCGAAACTTGATGATGAGCATCATCTCGAAACGACAGTCACGAGTAAAAGTAAACAGAACAACAAAAACAAAAACAAACACAAACACAAAAACAAGCGCGACAAAGGCAACATTGCAAAATATACATTAATATCATTATCATTTGCGTGTTCTCCGCTCGAGATGTTGATGTTGAACCCTTCAGCCTCATACTCGCACTTGTTGCCAGTATTGCCTGCCACAAAAGTGCTCTCGCAGGCCATTGCCAAACTTTCTGGGCCATGTCACATTCGGGCGTTTGTGCGATAATTTGCGTTGATGAAATTTTCTAAATGCCAAGAGGGAAGTTCCAGTCGCCAACCAGACACAGGCATAAGAGTCTCTCTCTCCATCTCATTCATGAATTTTCGTTTCGTTTTTTTTTTTTTTTTTGTTAATTTATCAAGCTGTGCGTGGGGACTTTACGTGTCTAGTCTGCCTCACAATTACCCACACTCTGCACAGAGTTTTGTGGTTGTTGTTGGTTCATTGTTATTGCCCTCCATTTTGTGGTTAGTTTTTGTTGTGCTAATTTAATGAAATTTCACCTTTATATGAGAGGTAAGCCTGTTGGACCTTTGCTTGTCGTTAGCTTGTGCTTTATGAGTGCGTTTTCGCCATTTATCACATTTACAGTTCGTCTTAGTATACCCTGTAAATTTGGTAGGATGAGAATTAGCAGATGTGAACTAGTTGAAGCTTTAAAGCTGACTGAAGACATTTTTTTAAGCAAGAAATATTCTGAGAAAATAAGGTCACACAAACTGCCTGCTCATATTTTCATTTTTTTAATTAAATAACAACACTAAGTTATACGGAAATGTATTATCTGGAATACTACGCAAATCCTCGTTATTTAATATTCGACAAGAGACAATAATGAGCTGCGTGTTTTGAATGAATGTCATTGAAACATTTTAATGAGTGTGACTAAATAAACCACAACAAATGTTGTTATCTTTATAATTAATTATAATACAGTTACTGTTTGGCTTCCAAGTAACAGATTTTTTACGTGATATTCTTAATAAAGAATTCAATGAGATGTAAAATTCTTAAGAAGTGTATTATAAAAGAGGGTCCAACTTCAAAACAAGATGACATTATGGAAAAATGTAAGATAGCTAACAAATTGATTTATTCATCTTAATTATTTACCTTTACATACACTTTTTTCTCCGCACTTAAAATTAGTTACCCAAAGAACAAAAAAATTTACCTAATTATGAGTACTACAAAGTATTTTTAGCGACAAAGTCTCCGCAAGCCCGATAAGAGAACGACTAATTAAATTTACTACACTCTTTAAGACGTGTTTAATAACAATTTCGCTCTTTTGTGAAAAAGGACCTTTTCAAGGACAAACATACTATACAGAGATCGATGCTGCTGCTGTAGCTTGCTGCATAACCATATAAAAAGTTTATAGGTTGGCAAGTACCCTGAGCTCTACTTGAACATGCATAAATTGTGACACAACTTTGCCAACATTGTACAGGGTATAATAAGCCAAGGGAACAAAACTCAGTGTGTAAAATGTCAAGCGTACAGCCGAAATAAGCAAATAAACAACAAGCAAAACAGAAGCCAGACTAAAAGGGAAAAGGAAAATGGTGAAAGGCACGTAAACGGGTGACAGCATAAGATATTTTAAAATTTCATAACATTTTTGTGGCTGGTGACCAGAGGGAGCAACGGAGAAGGAGACGGAGATGGAGATGCAAAAGGACATACGCATAATTCAAGAGCAGCGTCAAGGACGTCGCTGGATGTTGCACAAAACAAAACAAAAGGCCACCAGAGCAAAGGGGGGAGGAGAAAGGGGAAAAGGATGCTGGACTCAAAGTAAAAATAGCTCTGGGTAATGCAAAAGGTTATTTAAGAGCTTTCATTATTTATACTATTTTTGGTAACCAACTTGCTCGAGGGGTTTATGCAACTCGAGGCACTAAATTAAAATTTTGTGCTTCATGCACGACAGCACATGATGCTAAAACAAAAGGATTTCTCTCTCTCTCTTTCTCTCTTTCTATGTTTTGGCACTCGGTTTGCGGCACCCTCGAGCATTTTGGGTTATCTGACCTTACTTCATTAGATGCAGAACGGCGCAAAAGTCCTCAATCGTTTGTGATTCACTCAAAGCAATGGCCACCGGCTCAACGCCTCCCATTGGGGCAAGGGCGTCACGTGCCTTGCTGCCAAATAGTTTCTCCAGATAATTGGGTCCATGTGAGGCGATTAAGCTTTGCAAAAAGGATGCAGTCTCCTCCACCGGCGGACGCTTGGCTGCACAAAAGAGAAGCGAGAAGAAGCAAAAAGGAAAACGTATAAATAATTATTTAGCTGTAATTGAGTTTTAACCCGTTTCAGTTTTCAAGTGCAAAGTTCGTGTGGGAGTTAAGTATTATGTTTGCAGCTGCTAAAGATACTTTCTCGTGGCCATAATTCACTTTTTGATTACGCTCATAATCGATTTTATGTACTTATACTGCATATGGCCGCAATAAATTTCATTGTGTTTTCATTCACAATTGCACAATCAATTATTAACAAATTGAAAATTGCAAAATTAATTACCAATGCAGAGCTAATTGAAAAGTAAGTATACTCCTCTGTACATATTCATTTACATTTATTTCATCGCTTTGTCTGCACTCCCTGAACTTTATATCGATGTTAATCTTTTATGTTTATTGTCAATATCACATTTATGTGGTTAATAAAGTGTGTGTTCGATATTAAAACATTATGAGACCTGGGAGTCTTTGTCTTAAGATTAAAAATTAAATTATTTAATTTAAATTTATTCTATCTGCTATTTATTCTGTCTGCTATTGCTTAGCTTTATATACATACATCAATTTGCTATTTAATTTTGTGAATCAATTTAAATTGCATCCAATTAAACTCATTACGATTATTATCAAAATTGCATTTATACACTTTTATTTGTAAAATGTAAATTTACTGTAATAAATTAATCATTTATGTATACAAATTATCAATGTTAAAGATGTGGTTATTAAAATGTTTACTTACTAAAGAAACCATTCGAAAATATAACTAAAAGCAACTATTAAGCATCTCTTACTCAAGGCATGCTCTAGTGCATAAAGTTTCAAAGTTTTTGCATATAAATTGCAAGTGGAAAAGTTACAGATCCTTTAGCAAATTATTGTTATTTATATGTAGCCCAGCCTCAAAGGTGCAAACTCAACACTATCTCATTCTTGCAGACATTTAAACTCAGTTTTATTTTGCAATTTAAATAACAACATCCAGAGGCACGTGCCAAAACTTAAATAGGGTTTTAGTTCATTAAATATTTGCATAGGAACATGCAAAGAAATTTGCCAAATTCATTGGACAATGGCAACCACTTTTAAATATTTAATGCATGCTTGATAACAAGAAAGTTACAGTCGAGTGTGCTTGACTGAGAAATACTCGGTACTTATTTTAAGGAGAAGCAAAAACAGTGAGGAGCCAATATTATCGTTAAAATACATCAAATTAATGTATCGAAAAATACTAAAATATACCAAAAGTTATATTTGGTATTTCAATATGCTACAGTTGGGTGTGATTGACTGAGAAATACCCTATACATATTGTTTACAAAAGCAAAATAGTGCGAAGGCGATGCCATCGTAAAAATATACCCAATTAATATACCGAATAAATACTAAAATGTACGAAACTCTTTATTTGGTATATACATTTAAAAATATACTATAGAGTAAAAATATACTAGATTGTCAACCAATGTTTAAGATTTCTCGAATAATTTCTAAGACTATCTAACCGCAACCAAATTTTCAAGAACAATCCTTCTATACCTTCCTTCTTCTTTAATACTGTATAGATAGCGGGTATAAAACCCCAATTTAATATTAATTTCGTAGTTTGAAACCCAATGGGAAACTAAACCGAGACGTTGCTTGTTATACAATTTATTTGTCATTATTTAAATGCTCAACGAAAGCAATCCTTTATTTGATTTGCATTTCTTCTGTATATCGGTCAGATTGCCAATGTTTAAAGGTCAGACAAGAGTCAGTAGAGCAGTCAGTCAGTCAGTGAGTCAGGGGACAATCAGTCAGTCAGTGAGGCAGTGAGTCAGTGAGTCAGTCATTCAGGCAGCTAGTCAGTTGTTAAGTTTAAAAATACAAAGGAAGCACCGCTTGACGTTGGCTTTTAAGCCAACTGGCTGCACTTTTGAACCCTAACCCCTGTCGACATACATATGCTGGCTGTCTGTTGTTAGCATTTTTAATGGTTGCAAGGACACGTTAGCCTCGCATACAGCGTGGGTGGGTGGGTGTGTGTGTGTGGGCTGATTCAGTTACTGACTGTATTTGTTATGCAAATGGCGCAGTTTGCCAGCATTTTTTTTTTGCCTGTTTCAGCTGCTTCTGTGTGAACATATCGCCTGGGAGCGCCACATTTCTATATACATTATATCAGTTTGTGTGTCGTCTGTTTGCCTTTAACTTGTTACATATTCAAGCGATGTGTATCTGCACTCCAGATAGAAAGAGAGAACCCTACGTAGCATTAGCAGGCTCTTTGACTGCCCGCAGCCTTGCTTAACGCTCCCAGCCCTTTTTTTCTTTTGCTATACTAAACTGAAATGTTAACTTTACATTTCCCTTCTCTTTTATTTTTTGTATATTGTTGATAAAAAAAAAACGATGTATGCAAAATTATGTTAATTTCCCAGGGGTATTCGAGTGCAGCGCATTAAAAGTTTTTCCAATTTTATTGCAGTTACTCGTACAACATATAAATATTTTCCTTTTTTTTTACTACAATGTGTGTATTGTTTTTGCATTTGAACAATACTTGAATGTGTGTGGAACTTTTTTAAGTGGACTGTTAAGCATTGGAAATATATGTTATATTAGCAAAATTCTATTAGTTGGAGGGCAAACCATTTATTGCAATTTCATAAGCAGAAAACTTGCTGAAATTACTTTTATTTTATTGCGTTTGAAACGCTTAAAGCTAAGTAAATCTCACAGGAAGCAAATTTAAATCTGTCTACAGCACACTTGAAACATTTTTAATTAAAAAACAACCTACTTTCAATTCAAATTCAATTCTGATTTCAATGCCACTTGCTACCTGCCGCATTTATAAGCCAAGGCGAGGCGCTAATTATTATTCATTAATAAACACTTTTAGAATGGCGTGCCAAGGCAAGGAGGAACTAAGCCAGTTTCAGTTGCTCGCTGTGCTTCTATAAATTAAGGCAGCAACAATTGGCTGAGCGTAAGATTGGGAGGCCAAAGAAGGCGGCCAAACTGACAAACGACAACTTGAGCTTGCCATTTAGCACCCCCGGAGATAGACAGCGGAAGCCAGAGAAAGAAGAGAAAGAAGAGAAAGCGTAGACGACGAAGAAGAAGAGTGCGGAGTTTTGTAGCGCATAATTTATCAAAGACATTCGAGCCTGCTGCTATAACTTGCGACCGACACTTTGTAAATGATTTCATTGTCGAAAATAGTTTTTTCTTTCTGCGTCCCTTGGCAATTCTTTTGCGGAACAATGGCACACGGAAAATTTACGGCAAACTGGCGTCCTGACTTTGTCCTGGCAACGCATTTTGCTTCGTCGCGACTTTCAGTCAACTAAATTGTGGCAATTAGTGGCAACAATTTGCCGTTTGCTTAAAGTTTCGCTCATCCTTTTGCTGCTGGGTTTGCCACCCACAAAATTACTCGCTCAATTTGCGCATTGTTTGTAGATTTAAAATTTATCTCTTGACTCTCTATTTATAGGCCAGCAAATATCTTAATGGCGGTTTGTGTAACAATTGTTTGGGTGACTTGATGTCACAACTTTTATCTGAAAGGTACTTAATAATTGAGTAAGAAATTCTGGCATTGATTGATGTGCAAAGTGTTTAAAAGAAATTTTTATATTACTAAGAAACTTGCATATTAATTTTTGTTAATAATTTAAAATAAAAGTTTACTATGGTTCATTTTCATGGCTGTGAAGATAAAATAAAAGCATAGTTCTTATATTTTTTTTAGAACTTTGTACCTGCCTGAAAATTTGAATTGCAATAAACGCCCACTGCAAATGAGTCTTAGCTGATTTAGCTGTCAATCTAGTATATTTTGTATTGTACAGTTTATTTTTAATGTAGTAAAATAGGCTTTGGTATATTTTTAAACAAACATGCATATTAGTAAGTGCTAATAATATATATAAAAGTTTATTTTTCATGGCTATGAATGTATATCTATCTATGCATCTATAAACTATCTTTTGAGCAAGCAACTGTATCCTTCATTGATGTGAGAAGTATATTTATATCTAGTTAAATTGACAACAAAGAAACTTACTTATTAATCACTGCTAATAATTTAAATGAAAGTTTACGTAGCTTGAAGCATTTCTTCTTCTTGGCTGTGCATACAATATGAAGACTGCATCCATCAACTGTTTTTTTTATTTTCAGTGAAACTCAGTCATTGTCGAAAAGTTTTGTTGCGGCATGTTTTACACATTAAATTCATGCCGCAAAACTTTCAACGTGCAAAACTGGACGACAAAATTGAAACTTTTTGATTTGCTGGCAAAAGTTTTTCAGCTTCTGCTGCTGCTTGCCTCTGTATGTGTGTGAGTGTGTGTAGAGCTAATTTGATTAGATTCAGGCCAAGAAGAACTACACGAACATAAAGTCGGCAACTTGTGTGCGAAATCTTGTAAAGTGCAACATCGTGTTACAAATTCAACTGAGTAGCCCAATCTCTGGATTTGGCAGTGTTTGGCCTGCTGGCCATGTAAGATATTTGTGTCCTTGACATTTCTGACACACACACACACACATATGACTCTAACAGGCTTAATTGGAATACGGCCTTTAATTTCCTGCCCGGGATTCTGGTAGCAACATTTTGCCAATTTTAAGCTTCAATCGAAAATGTTGTGCCAGATTTTTGATTGCATTCCTAGGGGGCACAATTTCGCTTGGCATTGATTAAGCCAAGACATCAAATGGCCAGATTAATTGAATTATTTGCGCTTGTTTCACTGCAGTTTTGTAACTAATTATTGTTATGTCTTGTGGCCAACAGCTCGTATGCGTAATTTATGCAAAGCCAATCGAAAACTTTCACAGTTCATCGTACTTACCCGCTGTGCAAAGACGCATATCCTCATCATAGCCATCGGAGCAATCGGGCGCACCATCGCATAAATATTGTATGGAAATGCAATTACCATCGACGGGACATTTGAATGGCTCGTACGCATGGCAGGGTTCTGAAAGGAGGCAAGAGAAGCAAAGCAAAAATTCCATGAAATACGCGAAGATTTGAACACTCAAATAGTCATTTCAAAATGAATGATGTCTGCGTTCGCTAGAACGCCAAAAGTCAATTTTAAGAAAAGCAAATCAAATCTGCAAATCTCAGATGAATTCGCATTTTCAATTCAAAATAAATAATTACTTTTTTTGCTGCATAAAGAGAATAATTAATCAATAATTTTGGCGTATTTTAAATATGAGAATTGTATATGTGACTTCAACTTTTAGTTTTAAATATGTAAACCCCAAAGGATAAAAAAACACTTAATTTAATGCCCAATGGTTGTATCTTATTTTGCTATATATTCACACATATATTTAACATGTCAAACAATTGTACAAATTCCTCTTTATTCCCTGTCTTTGCTGTTTACTCGTTACTTTGGGGACCTGTAGCATTGCAATCGCATTTGCGCTTGTTAAGCGGATTTATTCAACATAAAACACAGAGACGCTTAAATCCATATACATATGTATGTCTTTTCTTTTTTATTTGCTTTTTTATTTTACGGCAGATTTTGTTTTTGTTTTTGCGGTTTTAACTCTTGTTATTTGCATTCTGGAATTACATATATTTTACATTTGTCTTTTTATTGATATTCCGAGCACTTGAATTTTTGGTTAAAGTTGCATAAACAATTCAACAACTTGCCAAGAACTATCAAAGTATAATTGTGCTTCTTTTACACCAAAATATGCTATCTTGTTTATTCTCGCATCACTTTATTTCCACCTGGAGTCTATTAGCTAAAGCTGCATAAATTTGAATTGCAAAAGCAATTTCAACATGTTGACGTTATTTATGCAACTCCAGTGAAACTTGCAAACAACGAAGGAGAAGAATATACTAAAAGGAAATTGCAGCTAAAGTTTAATAGAAAAAATGTCAAGTGCCAAGTTGAAAACTCGAGCATTTAGCATTTTGATAAAGTTTTCAATCTGGATATATTTTAAAATTGAATTAAACTTGGGCGCAAGCAATGCTCTATAAAAGGTCAGGTAAATGGCATCAGGTAATTCTTTTTAGCTAATATATTTTAAGCAGCTCTTTTATGGATAAAAAACCAAAAGACCGCACATAACCGTAAAGTAAATGCGGTGCAAAAAACCAAATGTCGGAAAGTAAACCTCTTTTTGGCACGGCTACATTAAAGCCAGACAAATGAACATAAATACCTAAGCCAGACGGGAAACACACACATACACTAACACACACATACATACGCACGCAGAAATAGCAGCGCACAAATGGCAGTGAAAATTGCTGGTGAAAAGCTGAAGTGAAAAGCTTTGCTCTTTTGTCCCTGGCCACGTGCCTGGGCGAAATAAAACCAATTTACGCAGTGGAAATAAAAATGCTGGCGCAAATTCACAGTCAAAACACAAAAGAACCTAAAAACACAAAACAACAGCAGCAACAGCAGCAACAACAACAACAACATCGAAGGAAAAACATGCGAAAATTAAAATACCAAATTTTTGAGCTGCGCTCCATGCATGTTAACAAATGGTGCACGATATAGGCGAGGAAAGCACAACGAAAACAAAAGGCAGGAGCAACAGCAAAAGGACAACAATAAATTCAATTAACTTGCGCCTTGTTTGGGTTTCATTTTGATTTCCTTTTCTCTTCACTCAACAGAAAATGGCCTCAGAGTGCGCTTCGACAGCTAATGCGCATTTAAGGAGACTTTTATGAAAAGTGAAAATTAGTGAATGAAATTGAAGGGGAAAAAAACAATTGCAAAGATGAAAATAAATTAATTGCGTTGATTGTCAGTTAATGAATTTGCCTGTTTGTCTTTTCCATTTAACAATTAAGTGCACATTTCTGATCCCTTTTTATACTCAGCATACAATTTGCAATAGGGAGTGATTAACTTGCTTAAACATCATCATTTTTAATGGTATATAGCGCATCTGCTGTTTCAGCATATCCATTTCAAATACTTGTTTTCATTAATCAATTTTTCATTAATATTTATGTTGTAAATATGCTTTTGTTTGTGTAATTGTAATTGCCCGAAACGCATTTAATTCAATTTAATATTCTGTAATTAATTCAGATTATGTTATTGCTAACATAAATTAATTAAAAGGCAGTCAACATCAAACGTTTTGACTTGATTAAATGATTTTATAGAAGCAGATATATTTGTAATTTTAAACATTGAGTTTAAAATACAATCAAAGGTACTGTCAAATATGAATCTGATACAAGAATACACGAGTTTCAGATAAAAAAATTCTAATTAAAGTAAAGACCTTCTCCTTTTTAAATTATGATAGGAGACAATAGATTATGACAATAAATTTGGAATCATGTTTAGAAATGGCCAAATTATTTTAATCAACTTTAAGCAAGCTTACTTCATTTAGTCAATTAAGAAATCAATACCTAAATTACAATTGAACAATTAGTCAAATCATGCAATACTCATACGCAGCGTATGCAAATCATTTTCAAACCATTCAAAACAATAAGCAAGTCGCTTACAAAATCAAACGATTATCGTTTAACCTCAAAGCAACTAAATCAACACAGAAATTCGAAGGGGCAACAAGGGAAAAGGTTTGTGTGTTTGTATCTTTGGAACAACAACGTAATACAAAGTATTTTCCAGAGAATTGACATAAAAGCGACTTTAAGTGTGAGCATAAAACGTTTTGACAGCTTTCCCAATAAATGTACGTAAGTTTATTGTGGCGAACCCTTTTTTGTTGGCAATGTTTTGTGCTGTTGGTTTTTGGCAGCTTTTTTCGTGGTCCGCAAACCTTTTGACCTTTACATGAATTTTCGCTGCGATTTCTGCTACGCACACACATAGACATACACATACTCACACACAATAAAGCAAATCATCATTCAAGTTGGCAACTTGGCAAAAGTACTTCGTAGTCGCACTTGTTTACTTGCCAAGTGAATGAATTATGGTATTGCTCCCTTGGCTTGTCAATTATCACGGTCCTCTGGGTACATAAATTCCAATTGTTGCAACATCAAATGCTAATGAATAGCTCGCGGCTTCAGTTCAGCTTTCTTATGTTCCAAATTTGTATTCTATGAAATTTTGCGTTCATTGACAGCAGTCTGAAAATTAAGTAGTCTGGCGCGTGCAACAGGGCGTATGTGTGATAAAAGGCCAAATGCTTGACAGCCCTCAAAATTATAGGCCTCCTGCTTAGCTGCTCTGTGGGGAAAGTGTACATTGACATTTTCACCAAAACTAAGTGCTTAAGCCCTTGAAATTACAGTCATTTAGTTCACTTTAGTTGAACTTGAAAATGTGGGAGTGTCTCTTGATAATTATACCTCAATTTAAGAGTGCTTTGAGTGAATGAATTTAAACGCACTTATGCTAAGCAGTCTTAAGGTTTTAAAGCAGCTCTAGTCAACATAGACAACTGAGATTCAACTAGTAAGAAAACTAGTGTCGAGACGAAATTACATACTGAGTGCGACTGGAAAAATCCGCTTTCCGTTGGCAATAATAGCAAAACAGTGCCGTATTATGATATAAATATATCAAAATAGTATACTGAAAATAAAATTCTAAAATATATCGAAATGTATATATGGTATGTTCATATAACGAGTGCCATCTCGTATCGTCTCGAAGTGTTCATACGGAAGAATATTGTTTTGAAACACCTTAACCATTACTTATTTCAAACAAAAAATATAACAAATAAGAACGCTACAGAAAATATGCTCGACTGTGAGACTGTTACCTCGGATGACGAATATATGTACTTTATGGGGTCGGAGATGATTTGTTCTGCAAAAACAGGCACAAAGTTAAGATACCCTTCTATCCTATGGGTAGCGGGTATAGAAATAAATTAACAACAACTCTTTATCGTTGAATTCCAGCTTAAATCGACCAAAACTACAGACAAAACGTTTAGAATCAATTTATGTACAGCTGATAGATGCAACCAACTGTGTAGCTGACTATAGATATCTACACATTCTTCTTCAGATTTCCTTCCCATTCGTTCCCATTAACAAACACTAGTGCTGTCCCCAAAAAAATGCCTATTGATTGAGCAGAACACATTATGTGCAATGAAGTGAATAAACAAAGTACTTCGGAGCAGTCAATAAAGTCTGTTTGCTTGACTTGATTTTAAATTCTGTATTTGTTTAAGGTAAGAGGCAACAAGTGCGCACAAAAGTAGGCAACTGAAATTTTCGTAGTTACAATTTCGTCTTCTTTAACCTGAAAATAAATACAAGCAGAGCCTTTGTGTGTATGTGCGCTTGTTGCCTTGGCATGAATTAATTTACGAAAAATCCAGCAGACCAAATGAGTTGACTGTGTTGAATGGAAATGAAAATGTGGCCGAAGCTTGTCAGCTGTGGCTATGGCGGTGGCGGTGGCGGTGTTTTCTGCTGGCAATGTACACTTAATAAATGTTGCATAAATGTCACAGACTATGGAAGACGACACGCACCTGTCAGAGCTGTAATACACACACACACAGTGTCACACACTGTGCTGTGTTCTCTTGTGCCCGGTTGTGAAGAATATTAAGCATGCGAGCGCACACACAATGTCCGGCCAAAAGCATAAACATAAAAGCCAAAATAGCATTTTGTGCTAAGCACTGCACGTGACACGTTGCCACAGACAGGAAAAAGCAATTGGAATTGGCATTGAAAGCCCTGAGCTGATACTGAGAAGCTGAGCAAACTGTGTGTTGTAAGATGAGAAAAGTGTTCGTCTGCATGTGTGTGTGTGTGTGTGTGTGTGGTAAAAAAGTGTTGACACATGAGGCGTATGCGCAATATGTGTTGTCCCCATGTTCAATATACGCCTGCCAATTGCACTCGGCCTGTCACACGCAATTGCCAAGGTGTGCCCTGTCATGTGGCAAAGTTGTGGCAAACTGTCTTTCTTGGCTAGCGGATAATAATAATAATAATCCCAGTTTGGCGGCAAGTCAATTACTCATCTGACTAGATTCCATCGTGCAACTGTTGCAAAACAACATGACTCATCGAATTTTGCGTGGAGGTAAAACGAACTCATTCTTTGGCCAAGTACTTTGTGTGCTTCCTGCGGGCAGACTAAGCATATTCTCGACCACAACACAACATGACGTATACGCAATAGAAACTAAATAATTATACACGCTCGCACTCACACACACACACCCTATTATAAGTGTGCTCTTATGAAAATTACTTTCCTTCCGTTGTGCCTTTATCGTGTACATGTTTCCCACCCTTATACATGTATGTGTGTGCTGTTGTTGTGTTGCCTTCAGTTGGAAACTAGTTTGATTGCATATAACTAATTGTTTTGCTTATAAATTAGCACATTTGTATGCACTGCCACGCTCAAGAACGACAACAATGCTGACGTAATTTATTATAGCAACCGGAGACATGCATCTTCCAGCAGACACATAGATAGACAGACATTACATAGAGATAGAGACAGAGAGAGAGAGGAAGAGAAATATATCTCTAGTAGTGGAGTAAGAGTTCAAATGGTACGTGTAGAGCCGAGACATGTTGATTTGTTTCATTCGCTTTGAATTGAATGTTCTAATGGCACGAACTATGTCTTGATTATAATACTCAGCAGCTGCAGCTGAGACGTCTTTCTACTACTTACTCCTATACAATAGTATAGATAAACAACTATGCAATATGGGAATTCTAGCAATAAAATAACGCAGCTGCAGCAATAGCTGTTTGTACAGTTTGCTTTTGCGTTTGCGTTTGTGGCTCACAGTCAAGTGGGTGAAATCCCCGCAGCGAGTGTTGTACGTCAACTGTTTGATATTGTAGTTCTGCAAGTAAATATTCAACAATCGATAAAGTGGCTACATCTTCGCTTCAAGAGAAATACAAAACTTTGCTTCGAGGTGAAGTTTGTTACGCTGTTTCAACCATATTCATTTTTTGATTGTTATTTCTAAAAATACAGTTGCGATGTTACAAAACGTATCAATTTATATTTTTAGTCTTCTTTGTTTATTTGATATTTCTTAAAATGAATATTTTAAAAACCTTTTTTTAAAAACCTTTAATTAAGGGTTTCATAGAACTTGAGTAGCTTCTAATTATAACGAGAATTTCGCTGAGATTATCCGCTGTTCATTTACTTCGACCTGCACAAGTTGAGCTGAACTCTGACCTACGGAAATTGACCACTTTAGCCAACTAAATATTTAATAAGCAAGCAAGACAAGATAGCCAAAGCACACATATTGCGTATACGCAACAAAGTGCAAGTCATATCATCCTACACACATACTAAGTCTCTGGGCCATGATTGTGTTCTCAAATACAAAGTATAATTAAATTTAATTGGCTTTATTGCGAATGTGTGTGTATTTATAGAATGACGTAGACTTGCTACTAATATTCATTATAGCCTCCCAATTTTAATTAATTAAATTATTTGTACATTTTGCTGGCCAGATAATCAGCTAATAATACCGTTTGATTAACCAATTAACTCGATGTCCAAGCAAATAAACAAGAGAATATAGAAATATATTATATTTGACTTGAGTAAGACGATATGCTTTCACTTTGCACAAAGCTTTCAACTGAAAGCCATACGTGTCGTATGCGCAATATATATTGTGCTGGCTTTGTCACGTCAACTGCAATTTACAGCCAGCAATTGCAGCTTAGCTGACTCATGCAATTGCCCAGGTGTCAACTTGCACTGCATTCGCCTCGTTTTAAGTTGTTGCTGTAAAAGTTTTACAAGCAAAATAACAATGGAAACAATATCAAAACTACAATTTCAGATGCATGATTTATTTCGTTTTATTATTGTCCGCTCGTAGATTTGTATTACTATTTTGTTCTTTTCGTTTTTTTTGCTGTGAAAGGCGTGAAAACTGTGGAAAAACGATGCCATAAATTTTGCACTTTTATTGACGCTAGCCTCGTAAAAAGTGCATTTGGTTTAGCGGAAATAATGCTGGCGAATATGCGACTATAAATTCTTGGCAAAAAATTGTATGCATTTTTCCCAAGCGTGTGTTCGTGTATAAAAACGTGTAAAGCCGTAATCGTAAATTACATTTTCTAATAGCTTAGCCGGATGTGTGCAGAACTAATGCAATTTATGTGAATCGCTGCAGAACGAACACTGAAAAAATGTACGAAAAAAATGACAATCTAAAAGGGAATAATTCTTTCACTACTTTAACTGCAAACGTATTTTCCTCTTCTTTAAAAGAAATCTTCTTAAATATATTAAGTATACGCCTCGCAGGCAGTTCACATATGTGTTGACTCTCTTTTTTATGTTGCCGCTTGCAATTTGTTGACAGGAAATGAACCGGAAATTGTGCACATCATTAAGTTGAAATGCAATTTCCAGGTGCATTTTTTAAGTTTTCCTTCGGCCATGAATATAAATATAATATGCAATTTATTCTTTGCCCCAAGCAAGGCAAAAAATTTCATTAAAATAAAATGAGAATTGCATTTTGGATGAACGAGCACAGCTGATTAAATTAAATAAACAAATTTCGAGTTAGAACAAAAATGCGAATCAAAATTTGAAAGTCTCTTGATGCAAAATAAATCGTTTAAGGCTTGAACAATCGCCACCGTTTCTAGTCGGTGCAATATCTCAATTGATGTTGGGCAACCAACCAAAGTCAGCTAACTAAATTCTCCGTAAAATGGTTAGTACCAGCTTTTTTCCCCCCGTTGGCATTCAGTGCAAGTCAACCGCAAATATTTTCAACCACATTTTCTGCTAGCTGTTGGTTTTTGATTTGCGTTTTGCTCGCTTTCTGTCTCTCTCTCTTTATCTCTCTCTCTCTCTGTGTCTCTTAGTTTTGCTGGCATGCTTTTATTTTTTGCGTTCAACACGCAACAGACAAAACAATGTCATTAAAGCAAAATAAGCGAACAGAAGTAAACACTCTCCCACATCCTTCTATGCCTCTCTCGCCTCTCGTCTTCTACAAAAACGCCCCAAAAATATTCACAAAATGGCTGAGCGACCATGTGTCAGTGGCTGCAATCAACCAAACTGCCAACAACACACACACAGACAGAAACACTCACACACACACACAAACAGACAGCAACACTCACACGCAGACAATTGTCCATCGGCATTTTTCTACCCGCATCACATAGTGTAGAAGGGTATTATAACTTTTTTGCCTTCAGCGAAGGTATACGAGTAGAGTAGTCAGAAGAAGATTTCTTTAACCACATAAAGTATGTATTTTTGATCAGCATCAACTGCCGAGACAATAGCCATGTCAATCTGTCCGTAAGCCCGTATGAACATATAAGTAGATATCAAAGACTATAATAGATTGAGGTATAATATTTAATTCGACAGCACTTGCTATGACTCCTGAAAATTTGGTTACGATCGTATAAAAATTGTAGAAGTTATTTAGAAATAATTTTATATGACAATAAACAGCTTCAATTGTTGCCTTTTAGTTGCTTTGAACTCTCAGGTATATTTTGAATGTAGTACCATATTAATATACCAACTTTAGTCTTCAGTATTTTTTTGTATTTTTCGCTATATTGTTTTGGTCTGCCCGTATACATAAACACATAGATCTCAAATACTATAAGAAATAGATCTATAATTTTTTGAATGGTAAAGTATGGTATTTTTTGCACTATATGGTATAAGTTGAGTGTAGTTCTATATCAAATATAGCCTTTGGTATATTTTCAATATTTTTGTGATATATTAATTCGGCATATTTCGCACTCTTTTGCTTTATTCACAATGTGTAGCGGGTATCTTACAATCGAATACACTCCACTGTTGCTTTCTAAGTTGTTTCTATTTTTTTTTTTTGTTGTGTTGTTGTGGGTGGCAGGCTGTCGACTGGCATCGGTGGCATGTGGCATGTGGCATGTGCTAACAATGAACAAACTACACCACACCAGTTAAATATATACAAACACACTCGTATATATATATTTGTACAGTCAAAGTTCGCATTAGTCGAAAATAAACGTTATACGTTGGCTAAAACTACAAATTTCGTAATTCGAATGCAAATTTCGCGGGTTTCATTTTACACAGCACTTACGCTTGAGTTTGCCAAATAAATAGCTTAATTAAACAAACTTTGCGACAAAACGCTAAAATAAACGCATCGTTATTTGGATTGTTTCGAATTTCTCGCATGGTTCTTGTTACTGTCATAATTTAATTTGATAAATTTCATGGGAATTTGTGATTAGCTAGAGTATGAGATAGTGCAGAGTAAAATGAGAATATTTACTAATACTAAAAATAGGAAAATGGTTGCCTCATAATAATAATTAGAAATCGTGTTAGAAGTCGGGGAAATTGAGATCTATATAGAAAATTACGTTGCTGATTCACTTTTGAGTTTTAATTAGATAAATTCACATAACATTATTCTAAAAAAAATGATTAATAAATAGCTACGATTTTATTGTTCATAAATTTCGCATAATTTGTGAATCTGATAAACACATAAAATTGAAGTATATGCGAATTTAAATTATTAGAAATTGTAGACTAATCAAAATAAATACATATTGTTATGGAAAAATATAATATAATTAAATTAAATGTTAAGCTTTAAGCTTTATGCTTACTATTAAATATTTAGAATATGGAAATAAAGATACACATATTTTAAATAATAAGAAATTGAATTCGAAATAAATTAGTTGATCATAAAAAGTAAATTCATAATAATGAAATGAGATTTTAGAGACAAGGACCATAATTTATACTATAAGCCTTAGCTTGTATTGATAGAAAATAAACAATTAAATGAACAAATAAATGTTAATACACTAGTTGTTATATTTATTTAAGTAACAACCAAACATTAGCTAAAAAAATAAACATTAACAACTTTAGAACAATCAAATTAATAATGTTTACAGCTTTTCTAAACGAAACATTTTCGTTTTCCATTACATTTTTTTTGTCTGCCATTTACAATTTAAAAGAAAAATAAACTAAATTGTCAGCAACTTGTTTGCTTTTCTGATGTTAGCAAGCTGCCAAACGAGTCGATTACAATTGTATGCAATTCAATTTGTTGTTGTGTGTGTCAACAACTTTTCCACTCACTTTCACATGCAACAGCGAATCAAACTCAAACTCAAACACAAACACACACACACACACACACACATAGGCGCACTTACAATTAAGTGTTATATGCCCCAAAAACGACAAGTGACTAAACACGATTGATGTTAAGCCAAACAGCTCACTTGTAGAGGCACCTGGCAGCCATTCTGCTATTGAGTTCCTCTAACTGAATGACACTTGCGATAGTAAATGTCCATGGCGTTGTGGATGAAAGCAAAAGGAAATCAAGCAAATTGGTGGAATTTCCGTTTCCTGCTTTTACTGCGAGTATAATGCCATGTTTGTCAACGATTTTCGTTTTTTGGCTGCTATCAAAAGCTGTGCACTTCTCTCCCTTTGAATAACAAAGGAATAAATGTTTTGCTTTTTTATTACCTGACATTTTTGTTAAAGAGTCATAAAGGATGCTTTAATTGCCCGCAAGAAGCGCATTCAATTGTCGTTAACAGTTTGTAATAAAAATTGAACTTGTTTCTGATTTAGCGTGGCAAATGCGTTGATGTCACATTTGATTGCCCATTCGATTGTCAATTGCGAATTTAATGGACTACTATGTAGTAGATATATACTTAGCAGTGCACAGTGGTTCCGCAAGAGGCCAAAAATCAAAAAAAGTGATAACAAAGAATAGAAAAAAATTGCACGCAAATTGTCTCTAAAATGTTCAAACTTCTTGATGGCAAACTGGTTTTGTCTGGAAATCTAACGGGACTTTCTAAAAATAGAATGCAAAGCGTAATCATGTGTACATTTTTGCAGTGCAGCTGTACTAAGCAAGAATTTTTACAAAACAAAATTGCGATTCAAAGTGGTCAAACGTTTGTCATAGTGATCCGATTTTCATTATTCAAAATGCATTTTGAAGTTGAAGGTATTTACTTTAAATGTATATATTAAGAATTAAATAAATCCAACAAATTTTTTAGTGAAATTAACAAATTCGATTTAATATTTTTTGTATATTTTGTGAACGTATTTTTTATGTTTACCTAAAGTTTTAGTTGTGTTCCCCCCCGATTCCCCCATAGATATTATGTTCATTGTATTAATCAGAGTTTTTACTTAACAAAGTGTTTAAGTCATCTGCAGAAACTTGCCGATGTGTGTGAAACAATTAACAATCTAACGCAACCTTTTATTTCTTCAAGGTCAAACCTGTCCAGCAGAGCCCCTGTGTTTGTTTTGTGTGTTTGTCTTCGTCTTTTCTTGTGGTTTACATTGTGTATAAAACTTCGTAATATTGAAAAATATTTGTTTTTAACTTTTAATTTCATAGGCGACATAAGTCAGTGTGTGTTCGCACGCCTACATATTTTAATATATGGTGCTCCAAAAAAGGCACACACGCTGGAAAATTACGACAAGTAATTGCTGATGTCCAACAAGACTTGATAAACAACGGCTTTAGAGATGAACTGAATGCTTGTATTCAACCAATTGAGTACATTTGCAAAAAATTGTTGATTTTGGATGCGTTATAAACGTAAGAAATCTTCTATTTTACAATATGAGTCTGATTGGCTGACTATAAAGCAGACAATTTTATTGAAAAATACAAAAAATGTACCCCAAGAAAATGCGGAAAGTGCTCCACGCGGACGTCAAAAATTAAATTTTATGGAGTCTTCAACGAGGACTAAGCGTCGGCGTATAGCTCAGCTGGTCGAAATTGATGAGACCGCTGTCTCTGCATTACGCAACGAAACCAAACCCAAAATGTATTGCCAGCGGATCCCACAGAAGTAATTTCTCTTTTAATGGAGACTGGAATGACCAAGCACCAATACTTGTTGATTCGGAATTTTGTAAACAGCAAAATATTATTCGATTTTTTTCCTAGCTATCAATGCATTTTAAGCTCTAAAAAGAAAAGATATCCTGACAACATATCTGTAGACGAATCCTACGCAGAAGTCGAACTTCAAAGCTTGTTTGTAGACGAATCCTCGCAACACAGCCTCGAGCATACTTGAGCTTCAATCTAATGTTATTGAAACAATTGCAGATGATTCTGTTGCTCATCTGTTATTAATTGGAAAATGGGGATTTGATGGAAGTACGGGCCATAGCGAGTACAAGCAAATGTTTTCCAATAATGATGTAGACGACAAAAGTTTATTTGTTACATCTTACTTGCCTCTTCAACTTATTTCAAAAATTGATCACAGAGAAGTGAAGTATCAAAATCAGAGGAGAAATACTTTAAGGAGAAAATAAATTTTCTAATACCTACAGAACTATGTGTCCAAAAGAGAAAAATATTCGTTGAGCATAGCTTACAATTAACTATGGTAGATGGAAAAATTTGTAACGCTTTAAGTGAATCGCATTCCACTAAATGTTATATTTGCGAAGCAAAGCCAACGGAGATGAACAATTTGAATGAATGTTTGGACAAAAAGGTATCAACAAAATATTTCGAGTTTGGATTATCTCCACTGCATGCAAAAATAAGATTCTTTGAATACTTTCTTCACCTTTCTTATAAGTTAGTCATAAAAGTGTGGCAAGCCAGAGGGCCACAACAAAAACAAAAAGTTTTAGAAAGAAAGAGAGAAGTTCAACGGGATTTTCGAGATAAAATGGGCTTAATAGTGGACCAGCCTAGAGATGGCGGCAAAGGAACATCCAATGATGGCAATGTAGCGAGAAAATTTTTTTCGAATCCTCGGTTGTCTGCAGAAATTACAGGCCTTAATGAAAATTTGATTCATCGTTGTTCCACCTTACTGCAAGCTTTGGCATCGGGACACAAAATCAATGTACTCAAATTTAATGAATATGCCCTCGATACTGCGAAAGGGTTAATCAAGGAGTATCCCTGGTACTATTTGCCTGCGACGGTTCACAAGGTGCTTATTCACGGATCTGCTATTATAGAGCACGCAATTGTCTCAATTGGAGAGCTCTCGGAGGAAGCTGCAGAGGCGAACAACAAAGAAATAAAGAAATGCAGACTGAATCATACCCGCAAAATGTCACGAATACTTACAAATACAGACATATTGAATTATTTGCTTTTACGGTCCGACCCATATATTACTGGGCAGAGAAATATTGAAAAAAAAGGACAACTTAAAATTATTTCCCTCAGTTAATAGCTTGCTAGAGGAGACATCCTAAAATTTTTGTATAATTTTGAAGTTACAACCATTGTACATTTTGTTTAGTACTTAAATGGCTCATAAATTGTTATTGTTTAATTATTTCTTAAATTTTATTGTTTGCGGTTCATTGGTTGGCGGATTTTTTCAACTACAAACACTATTTACGAAGCTTGGTAAAACTTTCAGCCCTCTAATGCCATTAAAAGCATTTTTGGCCGCGCTTCCCTACAAGCGGAACCACTGTGCAGTGCCTTAAAGTCGCCTTGACCGACTTGCGACGTGTTTGGGGGGAGAACAAATATTCTACAACACTGTTGTGGCAGAAAATAGCATTTACACAAAATGTCAGCGACATTTTGTTGTGGCTTGTGACAAGGTCCTTTTCGTCCTGTCCTGGTGACACATTTGTTGACCACATTAATTGCTTTGGCGGCCACAAAGGCCAACGTTGCCATGCGTCACTTGCATAAACTTGTGGGTCGACCTTGCACTTGGCTCCTCCAAGCACGTTGCAACTGAAATAATGCTTAAATAATTACCACTTGACGCACACACACACACACAGACACAACTAAATATGACAATTAAGCCAAGCCAGCGTAGAGCATGGCAAAAGACGTGGAAAAAATAATAAATGCTCTCGCTGCGTTGACGTTGAAACCAGGCCAAAGCCAGACAAGTCAACTCAGCAGCAACATCATCATCATCATCGTCACCGTCATCATCGTCGTCGTCTGGCAGCTCATAATGCCATTTAAGTGCAGGCAATTAAAAATGTGGCACAAGTCGAAGCAGCTGCTTAGCTGACGCTATCATTAAACTCGAGCATTTAACACGGCTTCAAAGCAAAAAAAAGGAGTGAAGCTCCATAATGTAGTGTATTTAAAGTCCGTCCTTCTTGACTTTTTTGTTTGCTACCTTTCACAAAAAAATTCCCGAGGCGTCGTAAACACGACACGACATTACCGGCAGGCCAGTTATTAACGAGCGGTAATCATAAAAATTTTGCTTCGCTCCCCCGCAATAAAACAAACGGGAAATGCACAAACAAGCCAAAAAAAAAAAAACTGAGCCTGACTTGAGTCGCTTATTTACGCACGTATTTGCCAAATTCCTGCGGTCTCTGGAGCATTCATTTGAATTAGGCGCCTAATTGAAAGCACGTTAAGCCTGCCAAGTTGTTGTCTCAGCTGCCGTTCGTGTTCGTGTTCGTGATCGTGTTGTTGTCACTCGTTGTAATTGATTAATGAGCGCAACATTCGTTTTGATTAACGCCTCCGACAGCTTTGTCTAGTACACATAAAATAAAATATTATGCATACGCCATGTTGGGAGGCATACAGAACCAGCTAAGCAAACAATTGTTTTATGAAGTGTCACCTGTTCTGTGTTTTATGCTTTTTACATTTTCGACTGAGACCATTTGACATTCAATGCTCAAGAGACAACACCTTGCGTCATAATCATCCCGGATGACAGGCATTTGGTTATCTGTCTCGGCTTAATCCCCACAATCAAATGCATAATACTATTTCAATGCAGTAAATGCCAAAAGTTAAAGCTAAAGTAAATGCCTCATGGTCTGATAGAGTATCAGGGCTGTCAATCAAAGTGCCAGCAATCTCTTGGCTTTATTTTAAATACATTTTCAGCAGCCGCATTATAAGCCAAGCGCTTGCTAATTTCGCACACATGCACGCACACATGAGCACACCCACACACACACACACACACACACACACACACACACACACACACATGTATGGTATACACACACACCAGCTGGGATAACGATAAAACTCGGCACTTTCCCTACGGCAGCTTAACGCCTCACATTTGACTATCTCATGACAATGCTCCAAATAATCCTGCTCACGGCAACAGGAGCTTGTACACACAACAACAACAACACAAAAACATCGAAGCAAATGGGGAAAAAATGAAAATAAGCCGGATGTGAATATGTAAATTAAATCCAGACAAAAAACAACCAACACAACGAGCAACAAGCCGCTCGGCGATGGCGACACAGGTGTGTGTATGTGCTCTCTTGAATGAAAGAATGGAAGAATGGAAGCAGCACAGCAGAGTTAATAAATTATTTACATTAAATCGTTTTGTGCGACTCGCAATGCTTTCTTTAAAGCCTGCCCAATGTTCTCCTCCTAACTCGCATATGTGAACGTTCTCAACCGCCTTCGCAGTTAGCGAAAACTCAGCAACAGCTGCCACTGGATAATCAAGCAACCAGAACTAAATAATGTACAGCAAATTAAATACATATATTTTTGTTTTTTGTTTTTTTTTTTTTGTGTGTGGGAAGTTCTGAGATGAAGCACAAAATTACCAAATGAATATTCATGAGTAAACAATATATTTAATTCAGATTTGTCCCCCAAAGAAAAAGTTTAAAACAAATATATGCTGCCTTTAATGTATTCCAATTTTATTATAATTAAGATATGGTTAAAAAGTTTGTCATATTTGATGACGTCTATAAAAAAAGAAAGAAAAATTCTTCATTGGATTTATTGCCTTAGTTTCCACATTACTTTCAAGACTTTCAGATTAATTCTTTTTTCCAGTGGAGTCCTAAATTACAAATACTTAAAACGCAGCCCTAGTTAACTAAGAGTTGCTCATGAATATTAATGGCATTAAAAATACAATACTAATGAAAACTAAATTACACAATTTCCAATTAAAAATGTTTATAATAGCAACAGACCAATAATAGAAATGCATTATTAAATAAAGTAATAAGCGGCTTACAATTTGCAAATAATTATCAATAATAGAGTAATAAATCGTAAATTCTTTGCACAATACCCAACTCATTATTCGATAAAAATGAGATTATTGAATGAAATACTAAAACAAAGCTGTAATAATTAATAGCAAATTTTTATTAAATTTATATTGAAATGTATTGAATTTTAAACTGATGGCGTTTTATGTTAATGTGCAAGACTTTCTTGCAATATTTACTACTGCACTTAGTACAACATTCAATCATTAAATTTGATTCTGTTCAAATGAGATTGCCTAACATTTTGCGCGGCATGAGATATTGGCGTCCAACGGAGAGTGCCGTTCAAATATTTATGACGAATTCATTTAGCAATAAGCAAATCAATCAATCAATTGAGCAAGGCGACCAACTGCGTCACAGCGTCAACAACAGCAACAACGAGACACGCCCACATTGTCGATGTCTATGCTAAAAGCCTCCCAGGAAATGGGAAAGTCGAATTCGAGGAGGGAGTCCAACGGCGTGGCGTGGCAAATTGCGTGCTAGTCGTCAGCTGGTTGGCAACCCTTGCTACCCACACATTCACGATTCGCGTATCTATCATATCAATCCAAACATTTGATAGAAAACTCGTATTTTTGCACAACATCCTTCGTGTTTTCCCGTTGGCCGCACATTTATCAGGCAATTACCGCGTCGCTTAATTTATGGCGCCGACAAATCCGTCAATTTGCTCTGCAATCCTTCTTCTGCTTCGCCATCATTAAATCCATTTTTTTTTTTTTTTCGTTTTGGTTACGCCCAATAAATTTAGCTTTGCATTTTCCAATGGCATTTGCCTTCTGATTGAATTACATTAAGTTCTGGTTAAGCCTCTTTTCTTTCCCTAGTGCAATATCGAGCTGTTTTCTTTTTGCATGCCTTTTGATTGGCCCACTTAATGGCTTTGTAATGATTTTCGTTATTAGCCTCGGGGACCTCGGGCTAAAACAAGTTGCTGTCATTGCGGACGATGATGGCACTAAGATAGCAACCAGCAATTTGTGTGAACCCCCAAGCACCAAACTACTATTGCCAATTAAGTGCTGTATCGCCATTTGTCATTGTGGATTATTAAGGTTAGTCGGCGATGTTGTATTGATTTGACATTACCGTTCCTGCAGGGCTTTCACATGTTCTCTATGCCGATATGTTTTCGTAATGTTTGTTGTTTGGGGATGTTTCAAAATGTCGGACAAATTAGAAATCAATACAAGCTTAACGCGCGGCTTGTAAAGTTGTTCAATATATGAGCTAAGTAAATTGTCATTGTTAATTTCATTATTGTTGATACTGAATGTGATAAAAGCTATCGAGTATTCGAATTAAAATCAATATGCGACAATGAATTCACGTTTGACTTTGGGGGTATATCAATTAAAGGCAATACCATTCAAATCATAGTGCAATATAAAATCGCTCACTAATTATTCACGAACTTAAAGGTTTGCAAGCCTGGGATTTCTTAGGTGTTGATCGAGTTGTCGAATTTATTCTTATTCAAATTAATTTTTCAATTCTAAACATAAGCCCTTAGCTTGAAATAGTTTTTCATTAATATGGAATATATATTTATTCATCTTTAAGAAAAACTTAATATCAATTATAACAATTCATAATCTCAAGAAAACATTTATTGTTCAATATAATAATTTGTGAATACTTTTTAATTGGCGAATGTTTCAGAGATGTGGTTAACATTTCCGAGCAAAATTTAGGCACACAAAGATAGCTACAAACGGTCACACTCAAATTTGTGCAACTTGCTAAATGAAACCTATATCTCATGTCATTTATTTCGATCATCTGGGAATAGCGCTTAGTCAATGATATTATTAATAATATCAACCTAACATCTATTTTCCGAATTTTCATTTGTGTTTGCTTTTGCAATCGATTATTTCATATCACTATTATTCTGCAATTATGCAAATTAAACTTCTGTTCGTTCTTTTGAAATATTTTTTTATGATAATTCAAATTCTGTTCATTTAAAAATTTGAATTATTAATACCAATATAAGACAATGCATTTATGTTTTAAAATGATAAACATTCTATGAATCAAACTAACTACTATCGCAAATAATTTTTAGAATGTTGAAATAATAATTATTCGTAGCTTGATTTTGATTTCAATTTCCATTAGTATTTGCTTGCGTTTATTTCATTTATTCAACATCTCTTTAAATTGACCATTCTGGTAATTCAACTTCTCTTCTCCTTTCACAAACTATCCATGCTAATGTGCAACCTGTAGCAGCCATTATCTAAAACACTTGTCCACACTATTATCTCCATTATTTTATTAATTTACCAGCAATGCGCCAGCTTAAGCCGAGCTTTCAGCTTAATACTAAATAATTAATAAACTATTCCTTAAGAGTTTAAATGTTTGCTCATACTTTGAAGCACACGGGAGCTCTTAGAGTATCAGAGGCAACAGGACAGCTTATGCAAAATTCGCTCACCACAAGGCGAATGAAGCCTTTTCAACTCTGGCGAAATTCCGACACGGAATGCAACAAAATCTAATAAAAACTTACACTTTAACCCCATTGTTGAGCTCTATAGTGCTTCAGTTTGGCTGTTTAAGTGCCGTAGTCGGAGTCCAAGTCGGTGGCGGTCCAGCGATGGCATGATGCTGTTGCTGCTTAAATTGTTGGCAACGTGTTGCCAAGCCAAAAGTCATAAAAGAACCACCAGCCGCACATTGAAGCTTGGCTTAAATCATTGCCTCCACTAATAATGAAAAAGCAACCGAGAATACTATACGAGTAGAGAGAGATAGCGAGAGTAAAGTGCAGAGGACAGGGGGACTTTTTAAAGCAAAGGCAGCGCAATACAGCGAAACTCATAAAACTTGAGCAATCGCGCATAAATCTCCTGCAGACAAAATGGCCAACTGTTGTTATTGTTGTTGTTGTTTATCTTTGGCCAACTCGGTCTTGGTGCTTTTTTCTTCTTTTCAGTTCCTTTTTTTTTTTCTCGAGTCATGCAAAAGTTTGCATGCGATAGCGGGGAGTATTGGCATTCAGCAATAATAAAAGCCACTGGGGCAAATCGAAAGAACGGAAAGTGGGTGACAGGTGAAAGCGGCGCGTGTTTCATCTGATGGATCTAAGTAAAAGGGGAAAAAGAAATTCAAAGTTGGCAGGTGTTTTATACGGTTCTTGAGTGGCTAATCAAGACAGCCTGATCTCCATATATATGTTATTCCTTTCTATTGAACTTTTATTATCACAAGTAGCAAATCAATGAAGCAGTTTAAAACGCAACTCAATTGACTAGCAAACTTTTGCTTTACACACTGGAAATTGAGGCCTGTTTACAGGGTATAAATATAAATAGCAACTATTGTGACTCTTGTGCGCTATATCTGTTGTCACGTTGTTCGCATAAAACCCTTTAATGCCTGCACCGCACAGTGGTTCCGCCAGTATGGGAGTTGCGGCCAAAAATACTTCTAGTTGTTATATTGCTACGAAATTTTGCCCAAAATTCTATAAAAATATTTTGTATATATAGTAAAAAAATTGTCTAGATCGGAATACTATATCCTATAGCTCCCATACAATCTTAGTATGGCTTATATGCCGATAGTGCGCCAAAATACTTCCGGTGGAGTTACAGTGCTAAAATTTGATTATTAGCATCCAAGATATGTATAAGACTATTTAAATTACCTTTCTGCTTTCTTCTACTAAACTAATTACTTTTCGAGTTTTTTCTGCATTCGTTCCCTCTTCTGTGCACCAAAGATCAAAGATGTACATGCGTAAAAGCTCGTAGTTATAAGAAGCGCCAATAAAAAATGATAATATAAAAATAAGCGAAGAAAAGAATATGTAAAATTGTCCACAAACACAAAAAAAACATCACAAAGGCAAAGAAGGAGCAGCAGATTGAGTCGCAAACAGTAAGATAGCTTGAGTTTATTAATGAGTATATACACATCTGCAAAAATCTGCAGCTGAACTTAACATTTTTATTACCTGAAAACATTGGCAAATGCACTGATATCACTCATAAAGGGGGAATCGGGGGGCAACATACCTAAAAATCTACTTAAACAGAGATAATGACGATCACAATTCACTGAAAATTAGTATTAATTAAAATTAAACAATAACAAATAATTAATAATTCAAATTAATTTCAGTAAAAGATCTTGTAAAAGTAAATATCTTCAACTTTAATACCCTTTTTAAATATTTCAATTTGGTGAATTTTTGCGAACGTCCGAACACTTTGAACTTCACTTTTGTTTTGACAAAAAGCCCACTAAACGCAGTTGCAGCAGCAAAATTGAAGACGTGTTCACACTTTGCATTCTATTTTTAGAATGTCCCGTTAGATTTCCAGAAAAATCTAGTTTGCAGTGAAGAAGCTTGGACATTTTAGTAACGATTTGTTTACTTTTCGTAAATTTTTGTTGTTATGACTTTTTTATTTTTGGCCTATGGGCGGAACCACTGTGCACCGTCGCCACTTACCATTAAAAGCATTTTTCACCCAAAAAATCATGGCAAAAAAAATCAATATATAAAAAATATAAGGGTCGCCATTGATTTTACATGCAAACGACTCGTCCATAATATTTTTGTGCGCTTTATTTATATCATCACAAATCGAAACAGCTGCGCTGAAATCTTTTTGAACTTTGAACGGCATTGGTTTAAGTATTCTGTGATTTGTTAAGTCCACACCTCTTTTTTTACCCAACAAATTTCTATGGTGAGTTTTATAAGACTCTTTTCAAAATACAATATTATGTTAAGCGAACTCATTGCCTTGAGTTTATGTTTAAAATTCCTACGAAGAATTTTAATTAACATACATTATATGTATAATACAATATTATAATAAGTCGACCGTAGAATGAAATTTATTCATGCTGATGAGCAATGTAAACCATGTTTTTTGTTGGCAAGAAACTTTATCAAAAGCTAAGTCTGCTTGCAAGTGTATAGAAAATTCGGTTTATAAAAGCAACCTTGAGTATATATTTCTTTTTGTGGCTGCCTAAGGGTTGGAGGTGTAAGCAAGCGTGTTCGTGCCACGGCGCTGTAGTCAAACATCTTTGCAACATGCAATATGAAAGGCAACGCCAACAGCAGCAACGTGAATGGCAGCACATAAATCTGTAAATGTGATAAATGGCTGTAAAGCGTAACTTAATGTTTATTTAAAATAATGATGATGAGCTGCTGTTCATGCGGCTGCTGCTGCCTCTGTGGCACGCGGCAAGTGGAGGCGCTGGACTGTAGCCATGGCTACAAGGCACCGCCAGTTAGCAGTTCCAGTTACCAGCAAGCAGAGCTAAAGTATCGTATGCAAATTTACCCAACACATTAGACGAAATTGTCAAATGTCAGTTGTGAGTGGCTCTGTTTAAGGGACGCGCGCTGCCAACTGCCAACTGCCAGCTGCTGCCTTTCAGATGTCAATTATTCATAAATTGCGCATACGTTGACGCTCATTACGCATACGACCCGTGTGTGCGTGTGAGTGGTGAGTGTGGTGCATGAACACACAAATTGCTTTAATTTTGTGTGTGCGTGCATGTAAGTAAATGTGCGAGTATATATATGATATTAATTTGATTTACATATCGCCACGTGGCAGTTGTCCTTTTTACCTTTTTACGAGACGGCTCGCACATGTATTTTGCTTGGGCATTTCGTTATTAGCATAATTTCAAATAGCTGAAGCGGAAGGCCGACGTCTTTTGAGCTTAAACTTTCGCACAACTTTGTGCTTCTTGTAATTTCTGTCAAATGTTGTTTATAATGCCGACGCAACCGAATAATTTACGCACGAAATCGAAAAAGTTTCGGCCAATTGTTTTTATAACGCGTTTCGTTTGTTTTCCTCGCATCTTTGTTTGTTTGTTTGTTTATCTTGGCTGCTGCTGTTGCTGGTTCCGTTTACGCTTAGTAAGCGATCACAATGAATATAAATGAATACATTTTCACAAAGTATTTGCAAACTTAAAAGCATTATTAATGGCTCCCCATCGTGCTTGAGTTGCAAATAAATACTTAACTAACTTTACGACAGGTATCAAGTTGACTCTATAGATAAGGAAAACTGTAGTTAATAATTGTTTATGAAGTTGGGCGCTGCTCTCGTTGATCTGCTGAAGTGGGAGTAAAAGGTCTCTGGTGTCGTTGAGGCAAAAGCAGCAGTCGCTAAATCCCCATAGATACATTTTAAAATGAAATAAAAGCCGCACTCAATGTCTGCGAATAAAAATCTGTATATATTTTATATTTATTTGATGTGCCAGGCCACAATT
Source organism: Drosophila sulfurigaster albostrigata (assembly GCF_023558435.1). Classification (NCBI taxonomy): domain Eukaryota; kingdom Metazoa; phylum Arthropoda; class Insecta; order Diptera; family Drosophilidae; genus Drosophila; species Drosophila sulfurigaster. The sequence continues at coordinate 19,640,340 of NC_084882.1, forward strand.
TTTATTATTTATTTCTCTCTCTTTAATACTCTCAGTCTGGATGACTGACTGACTAAATACACAACGGGATGAGTAATGACAACTTTATCGTTCATCTGTTTGACTTGGGCGTTGTCAACGCTGTTTTGTTCTATGAGCCTGTCGCACACACACACACACACACACACACATATACATATTTGATTATGCTCGTATTGCATTGGGCGCTTGTCAAAATAAATTCAACTTTGATGTATTTGCCAGTCAACGGCGGAGTAATCATAAGATGACATGTCTTGGGACCAACACACAGCACCATTCGCATTCGCATTCGCTTTATGAATATTGTCCCAACATTAGGGCATCTATTATGCAAGACGGCACTTCCATTTGGCCCTCGACCCAACAATCATAAACTTGACTCAATGCCGTCATTAACAGTTACAAATGCCCACAAAGAACTTGGGTTCGCAAATCTGACAGGAGTTCACTGAAATGGCCTGCAGTCGACAGTTCAGTTTGCTCTTTTCTGCTTTCTGCTTTGCTGTTTTCACTTTTCTGTTTTCCCTTTTTGGTTCTTTTGACACATTTTGTTATGGAAATGCATTTATTCTGTACAATTGTATGCAATAAGCTGTTTTTATTGGATTTCCTTTGAATTTCATTTTCGTTTCCTTAGCGCAAACAAAAAATGTAGCAGACTTTTCGGTGTTTTTATTTTTTCATAGACTTTACACCTCAGTCTAAAAACAAAGTCTAGAAATGAGCCCGACAAGGGAATTTAAAGGGGATTTCAATATTTCAGTAAAATGTGTAGCATACTTTTCGGTGCTTGGAAATAACTCCAAGCAGAAAATTCAAAGAGGGATTTTAGCGTAAATTCTCATAAAACTTTTAACTGAAGTCATTGCTTTAAGCCAATAATATTTGAAGATGAAGAACGTAAGAAGCTTTGATGGGGATCGACTTATATTTCCTCACATTAAGTATACATTAAGAATAAAATATTAAAGAGGGACGAACTTATGTCTTTCTCTTAAAGCTTCGCCCTGCCTAGGCTATAGGAAAACTGTCTTTAAACTCTACATATTAGATGCCCATTGAGTTTTCTTTCAGAATGTATAGAAATTGTTTTGTTCGGCTTGTCTTGATGTAGAATCTCAAAAAACAAATCTTTTCACAAAATTTCAAATTACTTTAGACGTTTTATCATAAATAACAAAACAAAAATTAAAAAAAAAAATCAAATACAAGAATATAAATCCAGTTGAATGTGAAGATGCAGGCGCATCATGCCATGCCAGATTTCCGATGCCGGAATAACTGCCATCACAAGGAATGTCAGCGTCATGCGCCGCTCGGCATCATCGATCAGCATACGCAATGCAAGTGCCTGGGCGAGGTGAATGCCTCATCGATATTCCTGGAGAATGTACTTGACTTGGCCAACACATTGGCCCAGATTATGATCATCTGTGGATTGCACGAGTGCAAAGCCAAGTCCACCGTCGACATTATAACCTACGCCTTTCTGCACTACGATCAGGTTTGCTATTGCATCGACACGGTGCCCAAGAAGCGTTTGCGCAAAGAGGATTTGTTTCACGAGCTGGGCAAAAAGTCGCTGATGAACAAGGTCGAAGCACATCTGGCCTATAGTATCATCAAACGTGGCTTCAAGGCCTTCTACTACGAGCCCAAGGAGGAGCTGACCTATGATGATCAGGGCAGGCCCAGCTACAATGATGAATGTGTCTGGGTGCATGCGGCCCGCAAGTCAGCCGAAAGTTTTGCTCGCTTTGATGGACTCTCGTGCAGCGAACAGATGGCCTACGAGGCCAAGATTAAGGTGGCATTCAAGAAGTACTACGATCGCATGCAGACGCGTAAACGTCAGCCAGAAGGCGATGATTGCAACTGTTGTTTCTGTGCCAAGAAGCGCGGACATTTGGTCTATGCCAAGGAGCCGGTGCCTTGCAGCACCAAACGCAAGCCGAAGCACGTCTGCCCCTATTGTTGCAAGAAGAAACAGAAACAACAGTACACTCATCCAGCCCGCCAACAGCCCAAGTGTCCCAAGTGCCATAAGGCACGCAAATTCTGCTGTTGCGCCAAAATGGACTTCAATCTGCAGTGGGTCAAGAGCATCTGGGACCGACCCGATTTCAATCAGTATTACAAGAACGAAATTGCCGAGATCGAAGAGCGTTTGGTCAAAGGTTCGTGCTGGTTGCCACCCGAACCGCTGGCAGCAGATGGTGCCGATGGCGAAGAAGTCGAAGAGGAGGAATTTGTGCCTGCGGATACTCAGCTGGCTTTGGCTGGCAAGAGTGCGGCCGCATTGCCGCAGGACGAAGAGGAAGTGCCCGAGGTGCCAGCCACAGAAACTGTCGGCGATGGTCAAGATGAGGTGAAACCCGCAGAGGATTAAAGTTCAAAGGCGTCAGTGAAAAAGTACAGCAAAATTATAGTTCACAAATTCTAAAAGACATCATCATGGTCATCGTTAAAATTGTAATAAAATTTATAATAAAGGCAAGATTTTAAACAACAAATAAGTTGCTCAATTCAAATATAACACTTACGAGTAACGCGTCTAATATGAAGATTAAATTTAAATTCAAAATACACATCTAAAAAACATTTTCAATTTATACTTCTCACTTTCTCATTTATTAATTTAATTAAAAACAGACAACAAAATTATCCCATGCTTATTTTGTTAATAAAATTCAGATTAGAAAATGTTACATGTTCGAAGTAAAGGTCAGCTACTTCAAAATCTAAATCAAATATATGGCAGAACTTGAGGATTGACAGTGAAATCATTCCGCTCAAAATTTATCGTCAGAATGAGCTGTCGCACCGCGAAATGGAATTGAGTCGGAATTGAGCGAAAGCAATTGCTTTGACAACTCTAGATATTATATATTATATTACATACAAAATTCAGTTTATGACAAAGTAACTTTTAAAATATAGCATTACATTATAATGCAACAGCATGTTTAGTCGTCACGAGCTGACAACGTAATGCGGCGACGTCAAGAACGAGACGAGTTGTTCTATGCCCTCAATTTCAATGGCACCGGCTACTGCGAATGGAACTAAAATGGCCTGGGCATCGATTATCAGATTCTCGCTGGTCCCACTTTCATTCTACTCTTCACCATAGCCGGTGTCTTCATGGGTTTTGCGGCCGACAAATACAATCGGATCAAGATGCTCACCGGCATTGCGATCTTCCTGCACAGCAGCGTTAAGCAGTATTGGCATCAGGTGATATTGAGCATGATAATCGCCGCCGGTGAGTCCGGTTGCAATCCCCTCGCCACCGGAATTATGTCCGATGTTTTCCCGGAAAGCAAACGTGCCTTGGTTATGGCCATCTTCAACTGGGGCATCTATGGCGGCTATGGCATTGCCTTCCCTGTGGGTCGTTACATTACCAAGCTCAACTTCTTCGACTTGGGCTGGCGTGTGTGTTATCTGGGTGCCGGTGTCCTGACCATCATTGTGGCCGCACTCACTGGATCGACGATTCTGAAGGAGCCGGAACCGAAGGCAATCGGTGAGGGAGATCGTCAAACGGCCAGCGGTAAAACCGACATTGTGGCAGGTGATCAAAAGTCCTGCCATGATTATGCTGATGATTGCCGCCTCCATATGTCACTGTGGGGCATGACGTTTGCCAACAATGCGGATCTCTATTACAACACCTATTTCCCCGATGTTGATCTCGGCTGTTGGTTTTTTGCCGTTACCATTGGCATTGGCAGCGTCGGTGTCGTTGTCGGTGGAATTATGGTCGACAAGATTGTCGCCCAAATGGGCATCAGATCGCGTACCTTTGTCCTTGCGCTCAGTCAATTGATTGCCACGCTGCCCGGCTTTGGTTCCGTCTACTTTGATCCCTTGTGGGCCATGATCACGCTGGGCCTGAGCTATTTATTTGCCGAAATGGTGTTCGGTATTGTGTTTGCCATTGTCGTCGAGATTGTCCCGTTGCGTGTGCACTCCTCGACCATTGGCGTCTTCCTCTTTGTGATTAACAACATTGGCGGCAATCTGCCCATTCTTGTGGATCCCGTTGCCAAGATGATCGGCAATCGCGGCTCCATTATGATCTTCTACTCGGGCTTCTATGGCATCAGTAAATCTCATTTTTACACCATCTTTTGGATTGCAACTAATACATATATATTTGCTCTTTCCTTCGCAGGCTCAATTCGTTTCCTCATCAATTGCTTCCTGCTGGAGGGCAAGCCCAAGACAGAGGAGGTTGTTGCCGCCCAGGAGTCGCAGCACAAGGGACTCGGCGGCGATGCTGTTCTCAATGCTTCGTCACTGTAAAGCTGTTCGCACGCCACATTTACCAGAGAATTACCCATATTCCGTATGTTCACTCGGATGCGTATGTGTGTATGTGAGGGTGCGTAAAATACGACAAGCAGGAAGCACCAAAACTTGCATGTGTGTGTGTTTCGTCCGGACGAAAAATGTTTACGAATTGTCCTCAGTTGAGTGTAAGAATGTGCACAGCAAAAGAGATCGTCAAAATGAGGGCGACATGTTAACCACCTTGAGAACGCTACACACACACTTACGCAAGCGCGACAAACACACAAACAAACAGCGGCGCCAACAGCAATGCCACCAAACTAAAGCAGGCCATCCACGGGCGAGCATGTTCGCGAATATGTTGTGCTCGACGAAATTTTTCTCGTGGATGGTAGAGTTCGTCGTCAAATTTCGTGTTCGTCAAAATGTTCGCATGAGATTAAAATTATTCTATTTTGTCTGTGTTTGCACGAACATGTTCGCCAATGGATGGCAACGTTTGCACGAACATCATTTGCGCAATCGTTTTGTAGAGAGAAGACGTGTTTGCAAAGCGCAAAATGAGCAAAAAAATGTATGAAAGAATTCATTTTTTTATCTGCAAAATCAATTATTATATTATTATATTTCAATTATTATACGCCCAAGGCTCTGGGGAGAAATTCCTGTTAAGAATTTCAGGTCTCTATAACTTTGGCCATTACTAAATTTAACAGTTTTTCATATATGTCGTTATCCGCTGACATGTTGACTGCTTGAAAATTGCCTACAAATGATGTTCGCGAACATGTTGGCCCTAGTTGGTGGGCAAATGAAATACAAGTTGGCGAGCATGTTCGCAAACATGCTCGCCTGTGGATGGCCTGCTTAAATGCAAGGCAAGCAACAGCGTCAACAAACAACAAAACGAAATACGGCGAATTCGTGACCAGCGCTTTTGACAGCTGCAGCGAGTTGCCATACTGTCCATCATTCGACTGGACATATTTGCGAAAGTTATGTTGAAAAGAAATACAAAAACGCAGCAGTCTGGGTGATTTGATTCTCAAATTCTAATTTCAACGACGAAGGAACTGGGCGTCAATTTTAGTGAAGCGCGTGTTGTGTTATGTCTCGCTAAATCTCCTTTTTTTTTTGATTTGTAATATAAAAATAGAAAGAGAGTGTAAATATTATAAGTGTCTAAAAACTACAACCACAAATAAAGAGCGGCGCGTGTGCTTTCAATTTTACTGTTGTTGCTCATTTGCTTAAGGAAACGGTGCGTAGTTTTTTCTCTTTTTCAATTTTTATTTTATTTTGTTAACTGAAGTTGTAGCTGTAGTGTGGTCAAAGTACCTGTGTATGTGTGCATAAATTCAGCTGCCGTTAGAAACGCATATTAATTTATGTTGGCGATGTGCAGAAGCTTTTGCTAGGCCGCAAATAAAGAAAATTACCAACAGACAATAGACGTTGTTGTTGTGTTGCCTGCCAATCCGTCCACATGTGTACGCGTATGCTGCTTACACACACATACATACATACATACAAACAAATAAGCTTGTATTCTAAGTGACAAAGCATCATATGTTTCTAGAATGCAATTCTAGAGATGGTGGCGAGTTTTGTATCATTTCGTGTCTGCTTTTACATATACATATGTACATATTTATTTAGTATGCTAGCTGCTAATTGATTCAATTGTTTATTTGCTTTCGTTCTGCAATTTTCGACGCCAAATTATTTGCAAGAACTATCTCCAATATTATACTACTATTTGTGTGAATTTTACTTGCGCAAACTCTAACAAAGTGTCGTATTTGTGAGCGTGTTCGTGCATGTGCGGGTATTTCTCTTTCGTGTTTCTTCAGTCAAAAGAAGAAGAACAAGAGTAATAAGTAAAGCGAAAATGTGTGACCGCATTTTGGAGTGCTGAGCGATTATTTTTCTCAAACCATCGATAGTGTCGATAGTGCTATCGGTAGTGTGATGCTTCTTAATTGTTAAATGTAGAAAATACTATAAAATGAAATTTAAATAAAACTTTATTATAATCTTAACTCTTAAAAATACATTTGTTGCTTTAGGTGATCTCTTAAATTTGACGTGTCCACTCGTCCTGTATTCCTTTTCGCAATTCAGACACTTCGCCAGTTTCTTATCGCTTCTTGCTGTGTGTTGCTTGCGTCCGAGTCAGCGCTGCTGCATTGACATGCTACTTTGACATCACTGCTAGGAGTAGTTGAGCTGCGTCGTTTTGCTTTAATTGAAAAAACACGTTTTGAATACTTAAAATAAAACTTACAAATACACTTGCACTTACCTTTTTCCACAATTGTTAGGAACTTATCCATGCTATAACTTATTTTTGCTTTCCACTTTCAACTATATTTTGTCCTTGTGATGTGAGACGCCGCGTACAAAACTATCGATAGTGCGATAGCGCCAAACCATCGAAAGTGTCGACAGTGCAATCGATAGTTCTCCACCTCAGCATTGCTGAGGTGACACGATGGCAGTGCTGCCAATTTGGATTTTTTCCCGTCAAATCTGGCTTTTTGAAGGCTAAATGCGGGAAAAATTTGTGAATGCGGGAATTGTGAAAAGCGGGAATTCTAGCTTTTTAGAAATTGTTGGCTTTTTCCCAACTTTTTGTGTTGTTAACACAAAAGTACAAAAAGTACAAAATATGGAAAAGTGGCAGATTTACGATAGTCACTTATAAACAATCCAGAAAATGTGTTGGCGTATCGGTTGTTTTCTCGAAATACGCTAATTTTATCACTCGCTTAGTGTTTCCATTTTAATTTGATCAAGTGGGCCAACATCAGCAACACAAACAAATTTTGATCTTTAAAGATTCTGGTGAAAACCGGAGATTTTTGAGTTTGCAACTGTGGCCATCCAAATATTGTGTTTGCCCTGGTCATACGCGATTTCTGGCTATTTGCCAGGTTAACCAATTTAAGGAATGCATTCTAAGCATACGTTAAAGTATTAATTTCAAGCAAAAGATATATCTATTCATTTTTATTGTAATATAGAGAATCGGATTGTGACGGATGGGAAAATGCTGCGTCGACTATGAAGTGCCTATAAAATATCTACAGATGATAGGCACTAATATGTCATACGCAAATGAGACAGACTAAGGAGATAACGATTAAATAATGCAAATCTTTATCTTTTAAACAAAAATGAACTTAATAAATTGTTATTTTTAAAGACATTTTTTCTCTTTTTTTTTATACATTTGTTTTTAGCTTTTTTTGGATTTTTAATAATTTTTTAAGCTTTTTCTCTATTCATTCCGTCAAAACAGCTTTTTGCTGGTCAAAAGTTGGCAGCACTGCACTTGTGCAACTGCCACTTCAAGTACCGCCGCCAAGACGAATGCTGTCAACGGAATATCAAAGAAGGCGCCAGCAGTTGCACCTAGGAAACCAGTATTCGATGCTAAATCGCAGGCAACGTTGCGCCATTCAAAGACTATGGCCCCTGCTGCTAAGGCGCCAGAAAGTAAAAACAAACCTTCTGTGCCGGCAGCTAAATTGCCAACGCCACAAACATCAAATCCAACAAATTTGGAACCAAAGCGATGTGCTATTCTACCAGAACCAACGGCAACAAACCCAAAGACAACAACAGCTAAAAATGCAGCTGAGGAAGCGCAGCTAAAAGAGATGTCAACTGCTGTCATAGAAACAATTCCCTTGAACTTTGGCTCAATTGCGTCACAAAAGTGTCGTGCAAATCCACCAGCCCCCAGTCCTGAGTTAATAACTGTTCAGGATGACCTGTTGGAAAGGAGGTCGACTGCTGCCACGATTGTTGATCGCGAGCCTGAGCGTCTTGTAGCAGCAGAGATTTCGGCACCTAAGCCTGACCTTGAGCGTCGCTCGAATCCGCCTAAACCGACAAAACCAAATCTGGGTCTCGAACCCTCACTTGCTGCCCTATTGCCCGACATAGACTCGTCGATTGGCAGCAGACGCGTGGATTATGTGCGTAGATCTCCAAGGAACACACAAACGCCAATGCATCCAACTTCGTTGACCGATGCCACGTTGCCCAAGTCGACAGTTTTCGTGAGACGACCAACGGTTGTTCCCGTTCCAACAGATGATGCGAAGACTCAGCGCCGATCGAGTCTTCCGGCACCTGCTGCTTTAGAGGAGGCGCGCAAGAAGTTGGCGGCATTGGCGGCTACACCGGAAACAACACCTGCTTCACCATCTGATTGCACTGATCCACGTGGTCGCAGTGGAAGCTATGCCACCCAAATACCACTCAAGGCAAGTGTGTCGCCCATCCAATCCAGTGCGAAAGGTCCGACGACAAGTTGGCCCCGAAGGAAGAACATTCCAGTTAAGAAATTTCCATTACCTCAGTCCATTCCAGTGATTGGATCACCCAGCGGTAGTTCGGCAAAGTCAACGACTCACACATCGCCGCCAACTACAAAATCGATCCCGGCAAACATCAACAACAACAGAAAGCACAATGTCAATTTGAACATGCCGAACGCATTGCATGGTTCAATCAATTTGAATAGGGCACCGAGTCTGAATAACCTGTCGCCAGGTAATGTTGATGGTTTTGCCAACGGATTTAATAATGGACAAGAGGATTCTAGTACTCGACGCTATGGCAATCTTAACGGTGCGGGCTCACGTGATCCACGTCGTGCTAAATGGTGTCAGAGCAATGGACTCCTACAGCAGCAACCTCAACAACACCCCACAGGATCACAGTATTCACCACAAGGTAGCGGCAAACGGCGTGGAGATCCATCCGGTTGGCAGACATCCAATAATCCAGGCAACTACAGCAGCTACAATCCCGGTGGCACGGATTGCCAATGCCCTTGAGGGGCATTGGATACACCGCCACCGAGACTTGTAACTCTTGATTTCCGTCCGGTTGCGACTCTGACATTTCCTCATCTGCCTGTTCTATTGCGACTTGCGCTTGTTGCTCTACTTGCTGTTCCACTTGCTGCGGCTGCTCTTCTTCCTTTTCGGGCTCCGGTTGTTGAGCTTCTTCCTCTTGCTCTACGTTCCGTATTAATTCTCAACTGCTGATAATGGATCTTCTTCCGCATCGCTCTCATTAGCCAATAATTCCCTTGGAATTGCCGTCGCCGGTAATTGATACTTCCAGCTTTGGCGATGAAGTGTCGTCCACATCGAGCTTTACTTCTACGTCTACGTTGAATCGACTCTGCCTCTGCAGGTGGTATCGTACCGCCTTTAACTCGCTCAGCCTGAGGAGAGCTCTGTAGATACTCGTTTTGTTCGAGCTTGCACTCGTGGATCACAAGTAGCTGCTCCTCGTCCGGTCGAGTTGGTGGCATCTTACTGGCAGTCACTGACTGACTGTTGGCTGCTCAGGGGCTCCGTCTTGGCATTGTTGCTGACCGGCCTTATGCGCACTTTTGATTCGTCTTGGATTTTGGCGAGTTTCTTTTGCTTTGCAATCTTACTCTTGTGACGTACAATCAAGCGCTTGGCTGCCGCTTTTATATTGGCCGCGGGCTTATTCGCAGTCTTCGTGCATTTGAGCAATTGCTGTAATTGCGCACAACGGAGTTTTTTCGTTGTCTGACGACACAAAGCCTCATAGTGACGTCCGCGACGAGCCTCATTACGTATATACGGTGCAAACTCAGCGCTAGTGCTGTTACTAACACTGTTGTGCTGCTCCGCGTCGTTGCGGAGCATGCCCGACGTCCGGTGGCGCGAATCACATCGTTTGCATACATTTGGGCAATGTCATCGTTGAGCCTTTCCAGCTCACTGCGTCTTGACCTCTTCTTGGGCGGTGGTGAAAGCAGATTCTCAACTGCGGTCTTTGCTGCTGGCTCGTCCAGCCGCGATCGCCGCTTGCCAGTCAAAATATTTTGCGTTGAAATGCTGCAATTGTCGCTGGTCTTTTCAAACATGATGGCCAAATTTCTATTGACACGTTTCTGCGAGGACTGCGCAACTTTAATTTTCTCAGCCGTCACCTTGTCATTAGTGTTAGCTGTTGCTGTTCTCTCGATGGTCAACGAGATCCTCGCTGACACACACACTTACGCAAGCGCGATAAACAGACAAACAGCGGCGCCAATAGCAATGCCACCAAACTAAATGCAAGACAAGCAACAGCGTCAACAAACAACAAAACGAAATACGGCGAATTCGTGACCAGTGCTTTTGTTCAGCTGCAGCGAGTTGCCATACTGTCCATCATTCGACTGGACATATTTGCGAAAGTTATGTTGAAAAGAAATACAAAAACGCAGCAGTCTGGCAACTCGACGATGCTTTTGGCCCACACATTTATTTACTTTGATTCTCAAATTCTAATTTCAACGACGAAGGAACTGGGCGTCAATTTTAGTGAAGCGCGTGTTGTGTTATGTCTCGCTAAATCTCCTTTTATTTTTTTGCGTTGTAATATAAAAATAAAAAGAGAGTGTAATATTGGTGTAAATATTATAAGTTTCTAAAAACTGCAACTACAAATAAGAAAGAGCGGCGCGTGTGTTGCAAATTTTACTGTTGTTGTCCATGTGCTTAAGGAAACGGTGCGTAGAGTTTTTCTCCTTTTCAATTTTTTTTTATTTTATTTTGTTAACTGCAGTTGTAGTTGTAGTGCGCCGTTAGAAACACAAATTAATTTATGTTGGCGGTGTGCAGAAGCTTTTGCTAGGCCGCAAATAAAGAAAATTACCAACAGACAATAGACGTTGCTGTTGTGTTGCCTGCCAATTCGTCCACTTATGTACGCATATGCCGCTTACACACACATACATTGTATATCTTTCATTCAAGACATACTATTGAATGTAGTACCATATCAATATACCAACTATGCCATTTGATATATTTTTATTTTTAGTATTTTTGTGGTATATTATTTTGGCATATTTTGAAAATAGTACCGCTTTTATTCAAAACGGGTCAAAGTACCTGGGTATGTGTGCATAAACTGAGTCGCCGAACACTGCACTATGTAGAATTTGACCCGTTTTCGTGGCCAAAACTCATTTTTCGCAAGTATTCAAATTTCCGTTTTTTTTTAATGTTACCATGTTGAGAAATGATCAAATCGCGATATTGTATACATAAAATGTTAACTTAACAGTTTAATGTTAAAATAACAGCTGTTAAAGTAAGCTGTTGCAAGCAGACACCACGTGCAGTGCTAAATGTTAAATTTGCGGTGCAATTTCAAATTGACATATCTTCCACAAAAAATCATTAAATAATAAAATTCAAAAAGAATATCACTTCTTCAAGTTATTACTATGTGTTGATACTAATATGTTTCGTGTTTTGTTAGTATTTTTCTAATAATTTGTATATTTAGCAAGTGATGTCCCCTTGTCACTTTTCGAAAGAAAGTTGAACTTTCCAAAAGGTTTTAACTAAAATGTTCAAATTTGTTCAGTGAGTATGTATATACATGTTTTAGATTTGACAATTCTGAATTCATAATATGTAATATGTTTTTTGCGGTTTTTTGCGTAATTTGAATTATTAGGGAGCAACATTTTGATCAGAATTGCAGAACTGCTAGAAGTGTGGCGTAAGCAAGGAGCTTTTGCGAGAAACAAAATGCCATATACACTTTCATAACTTGTTGATCTTGCTGTCCTATTAAGATTACTTGCGTTAAACCCTGAAAAAATCGTCACTTTTCGCAAAATGATAAACAAGCCCTTGGTCAAGCCTTTGAGATTTTTTTTTTCTTGAATAACTTCCATATTTTTTATCCGATCTGGACCAACTTTGCAGGACGCATTTGAAATAGGACATTCATCTTGTGTTCCAAAATTGGGGTCTCTAACTTGAAAATTACTTTAGATATTCGCTTTTTTTCAATTTCTGTGGGCGTTGACACGCCCACTTTTTTAAAATACCTTTCTATAGTAATAACCTTCATTATACAAGAAACCTGCATTCAAAAATCTTGTTAATTTCAAAAATTTTAATTTTGGCCACAAAAATGGGTCAAATTCAACATAGTGCACTGTAGCTTTCTTGTTATAATTTAAAGCCTATCTATAATATAAGTCTTAATTTTTTCTTTTTTCCTCAATTGGGGATTTCATTTCATGGCACCAGGACCTGTAATCAACCATGAGTGATACAGGGGGGATGATGTCATCGAAGTAAATGGGGACTCCCCATATAGTCGGGCAAAGTTACGCGCTTCAGCTCCCTTTGTCAGGACCTTGATGACGACCTTTAAACATAACATGACAAATGAGCAGTGGACAAAACTGAACATGTTCAGCGAACTCTTGGAGAGCGAGAAGTACTACATTTTGCAACAAATGATCATAGTTACAATACTAATCAAATCTCCTTCCTATATAGCATGTCGTCGGCGATGTTTGCGCGCTGTATGGAGTCGAAGCTGACAAATATTGAGACGAAGATTAACAAACTCAAGTCCAAATATGAACCTGTAAGTAGATAGTTTATCGATAACATCCGACTTGCTGAACTTATTATTTCATATCGTTTGCAGTCATTGCATCCTACGGAGGTGATCGTTATAGATGACGAACAGCCAAGTACTTCCACAGCAGCGTGGCGTAATGCAAATGGAGCCAATAAAGGTAAGACTCAAGAGGCTAGCACTTGTGCAGTGCTGCCAATTTGGATTTTTTCCCGTCAAAACTGGCTTTTTTTGAAAGCTAAATGCGGGAAAATTTTGTGAATTGCGGGAATTGTGAAAAGCGGGAATTCTAGCTTTTTTAGAAATTCTGTTGGCTTTTTCCCAACTTTTTTTGTGTTGTTAACACAAAAGTACAAAAAGTACAAAATATGGAAAAGTGGCAGATTTACGATGGTCACTTATAAACAATTCAGAAAATGTGTTGGCGTATCGATTGTTTTCTCGAAATACGCTAATTTCATCACTCGCTTAGTGTTTCCATTTCAATTTGATCAAGTGGGCCAACATCAGCTCACAACAAATTTTGATCTTTAAAGATTCTGGTGAAAACCGGAGATTTTTTGAGTTGGCAACTGTGGCCATCCAAATATTGTGTTTGCCCTGGTCATACGCGATTTCTAGCTATTTGCCAGGTTAACCAATTTAAGGAATGCATTCTAAGCATAAGTTAAAGTATTAATTTCAAGCAAAAGATATACTCTATTCATTTTTATTGTAATATAGAGAATCGGATTGTGACGGATGGGAAAATGCTGCGTCGACTATGAAGTGCCTATAAAATATCTACAGATGATAGGCACTAATATGTCATACGCAAATGAGACAGACTAAGGAGATAACGATTAAATAATGCAAATCTTTATCTTTTAAACAAAAATGAACTTAATAAATTGTTATTTTTAAAGACATTTTTTCTCTTTTTTTTTATACATTTGTTTTTAGCTTTTTTTTTGGATTTTTTAATAATTTTTTTAAGCTTTTTTCTCTATTCATTCCGTCAAAAACAGCTTTTTTTGCTGGTCAAAAGTTGGCAGCACTGCACTTGTGCAACTGCCACTTCAAGTACCGCCGCCAAGACGAATGCTGTCAACGGAATATCAAAGAAGGCGCCAGCAGTTGCACCTAGGAAACCAGTATTCGATGCTAAATCGCCGGCAACGTTGCGCCATTCAAAGACTATGGCCCCTGCTGCTAAGGCGCCAGAAAGTAAAAACAAACCTTCTGTGCCGGCAGCTAAATTGCCAACGCCACAAACATCAAATCCAACAAATTTGGAACCAAAGCGATGTGCTATTCTACCAGAACCAACGGCAACAAACCCAAAGACAACAACAGCTAAAAATGCAGCTGAGGAAGCGCAGCTAAAAGAGATGTCAACTGCTGTCATAGAAACAATTCCCTTGAACTTTGGCTCAATTGCGTCACAAAAGTGTCGTGCAAATCCACCAGCCCCCAGTCCTGAGTTAATAACTGTTCAGGATGACCTGTTGGAAAGGAGGTCGACTGCTGCCACGATTGTTGATCGCGAGCCTGAGCGTCTTGTAGCAGCAGAGATTTCGGCACCTAAGCCTGACCTTGAGCGTCGCTCGAATCCGCCTAAACCGACAAAACCAAATCTGGGTCTCGAACCCTCACTTGCTGCCCTATTGCCCAACATAGACTCGTCGATTGGCAGCAGACGCGTGGATTATGTGCGTAGATCTCCAAGGAACACACAAACGCCAATGCATCCAACTTCGTTGACCGATGCCACGTTGCCCAAGTCGACAGTTTTCGTGAGACGACCAACGGTTGTTCCCGTTCCAACAGATGATGCGAAGACTCAGCGCCGATCGAGTCTTCCGGCACCTGCTGCTTTAGAGGAGGCGCGCAAGAAGTTGGCGGCATTGGCGGCTACACCGGAAACAACACCTGCTTCACCATCTGATTGCACTGATCCACGTGGTCGCAGTGGAAGCTATGCCACCCAAATACCACCCAAGGCAAGTGTGTCGCCCATCCAATCCAGTGCGAAAGGTCCGACGACAAGTTGGCCCCGAAGGAAGAACATTCCAGTTAAGAAATTTCCATTACCTCAGTCCATTCCAGTGATTGGATCACCCAGCGGTAGTTCGGCAAAGTCAACGACTCACACATCGCCGCCAACTACAAAATCGATCCCGGCAAACATCAACAACAACAGAAAGCACAATGTCAATTTGAACATGCCGAACGCATTGCATGGTTCAATCAATTTGAATAGGGCACCGAGTCTGAATAACCTGTCGCCAGGTAATGTTGATGGTTTTGCCAACGGATTTAATAATGGACAAGAGGATTCTAGTACTCGACGCTATGGCAATCTTAACGGTGCGGGCTCACGTGATCCACGTCGTGCTAAATGGTGTCAGAGCAATGGACTCCTACAGCAGCAGCAACCTCAACAACACCCCACAGGATCACAGTATTCACCACAAGGTAGCGGCAAACGGCGTGGAGATCCATCCGGTTGGCAGACATCCAATAATCCAGGCAACTACAGCAGCTACAATCCCGGTGGCACGGATTGCCAATGCCCTTGAGGGGCATTGGATACACCGCCACCGAGACTTGTAGCACGATTGAACATAGGTCGGTTGTTGTAGTTGAAATTCGGACATCCGTTGATAAAGTGACTGTTGTTACAAAAATAAAGCAACGACAACTGGATGCGGCGGCGGCGGCAGAAAAAAAGCGAAAGCAGCAAGAAGCTGAGAAGCTGCTAGACGACGGACAAGCAGTTGCGGCACCATCCCGCATTGAAAGCGTTGAGGTGATAAGAGGTCAGAATAGTGATAAAACCAATACGTGCGAAGAGTCGATCAACGTTGACAATAATAATAATGAAGAGCAAAGCTACAGCAAGTCAAATAAAACAAACAAATCGAGTAAGAGCCATAAAGTGGCAAAATCAGTTCATTTTGATAAAGAAAAATCGGATAGTGCGGAAAAAGTACCTAAAAGCGATAAAACAGTAGATAAAGAAAAAGCGGACAAGTCGAAGAAAGTGGTTAGAGTCGATAAAGCTGATTTGGATAAAACGGACAATTCTGACGCAAAACATAGTTCGTGTAGTGCGGCGAAAAAAAAGAAATCCGAAAATAAGAAAGACGAGGATGTCGACGAAACGTCCAATAAATCTGAAGCACAGGAAAAAGAAAAGACAAAGCATTCGAGCAAAGCTAAGAGCCCAGCAGAAAAGTCTAATTTGAACGAGAACAAGGAGAAAAAGAAACCGACGGCAGATAATACAGACAACGTTGAAAATGAACCACCAAGCGTGGTTGAAACTCACAAGCAACAATCAGCGAACAATGGAACTTTTGGTGGTGTCAGTCTCAATTACGAGGATCTCGTTGACCATCGACGAGAACAGCAACAGCTTAACTCTAATGACAAGGTGACGGCTGAGAAAATTAAAGTTGCGCAGTCCTCGCAGAAACGTGTCAATAGAAATTTGGCCATCATGTTTGAAAAGACCAGCGACAATTGCAGCATTTCAACGCAAAATATTTTGACTGGCAAGCAGCAAAGACCGCAGTTGAGAATCTGCTTTCACCACCGCCCAAGAAGAGGTCAAGACGCAGTGAGCTGGAAAGGCTCAACGATGACATTGCCCAAATGTATTATGCAAACGATGTGATTCGCGCCACCGGACGTCGGGCATGCTCCGCTCAACGACGCGGGAGCAGCACAAGGAGCAGTGTTAGTAACAGCACTAGCGCTGAGTTTGCACCAAGCGCTTGATTGTACGTCACAAGAGTAAGATTGCAAAGCTTAATAAAAAGAAACAGTCGCCAAAATCCAAGACGAATCCAAAAGTGCGCATAAGGCCGATCAGCAACAATGCCAAGACGGAGCCCCCTGAGCAAGCCAACAGTCAGTCAGTGACTGCCAGTAAGATGCCACCAACTCGACCGGACGAGGAGCAGCTACTTGTGATCCACGAGTGCAAGCTCGAACAAAACGAGTATCTACAGAGCTCTCCTCAGGCTGAGCGAGTTAAAGGCGCTACGATACCACCTGCAGAGGCAGAGTCGGATTCAGTGTAGACGTAGAAGTAAAGCTCGATGTGGACGACACTTCATCGCCAAAGCTGGAAGTATCAATTACTATATCGGCGACGCCAATTCCAAGGGAATTATTGGCTAATGAGAGCGATGCGGAAGAAGATCCATTATCAGCAGTTGGAGAGTTAATACGGAACGTAGAGCAAGAGGAAGAAGCTCAACAACCGGAGCCCGAAAAGGAAGAAGAGCAGCCGCAGCAAGTGGAACAGCAAGTAGAGCAACAAGCGCAAGTCGCAATAGAACAGGCAGATGAGGAAATGTCAGAGTCGCAACCGGACGGAAATCAAGACTTGGATCAACAACACACGTCTGAACAGAACATAGAGCAACAGCAGGTGTTAGACGTGGACGTGGACATGGGCGTGAAACAGAAACCGCATGTGGAGGAACAGAAGGAAAATGAATTGGAGCCATATGAAGATGAAGAACTGGCGTCGGAGCAAAGGCGTAAGGGTTCCCGCAGCAGCAACAAGTCACTATTCCGCAACTTTAACAAGATTTGCAATAAGTTGAAGAGTCGCGGAAGTCGCTCCACGGGCAACACCAATAGCATCGGAAGTGCTAGCGGCAGTAACATCAAGGGCAAACCCTCAAATTCACCCGACCACAGCTCCCTCGAAAGCGAAGTTCCCGAACTAAATTCCCAACCTGAAGTGATAGTCGACCTGCCATCAGCGCCTACGGTATGGCCATCTGAAACCGAAGTAATCCCCATACAGTATATGATTTGTGTGCAGAATGCTGCATTCCGTTTGCGAAGCTCACCGACCCTGAAGCTTGCATATTATTGCCGAGTTCCAGACTGCTTATTTCTCTTCTCGAATGAGATAGAAGGTCTGGAAAATCATTTTACACGCAGTCATCCGTCGCTGCGTTGGAACGGCAGCTGTACTGAGTGCAGTCTACCCGTCAAGGAAGTGCCCGATAATTTGAGCATTCGCGAGGAGCTGCGGCATATGGTGCTAGTGCATGTGGATGAAATTGGGGCGCTTAAGCCACCAGAGCCGGCTGTTGAAGTTGCGCCACCAGAACCTGTGCTGCCCAAGCTGCGTGTGAGTCGTTTCACGGAAGATCGTCTAGTCCCAAAGGCCGAACAAGCAATCGAAATCGAATCGGAAGCTGTGCCCCGAGAACCCGTTGTTGAGAATACAACGCTTAGGAGTTTGTTACTCGCCCAATCGCGTCTGCCAAGTCACCAGCAACAGCAGCTGAACGCCGCCGGTGTCGGAGAGTTTCCATGCGCCAAGACACCGCCAACGACTGTGGATGTGCCCGATGTTATAAATCGCGACTCGGAATTGGGACTCCAAATCAATGATGTATATAGTCTCGCCGATACATCCATTCCTCTCATAACGGGCGTGACGGTGCCATTACCTGTCACCACTAATGATGACTACGTCATTACCCAGAGCCTTACCCAAAACTATGAGGGTCCCATTCCGACGGAGATCAACATATCTATTGAACCCCGACTGACAGGTTCACCACCAAGGAAAGATCGCACACAAATCGCTGGCAACCGATTCCGTTGTATGGCGCCCAATTGCAATTACTGCTCCCACACAGTAATGTGCATACGGGAGCACATGAAGTTCCACAGTTTCAGTTTCGGACCGAAGAACTATCTGCAATGCTCCTATTGCAGTCATGTCGGCAAGGATGTCGATGAATATGTTCAGCATGGTGTTCTCCAGCACGGTTTGGCCAGTCGCGAGGAGCTGCAAGAACCCAATGCCGACGAGGTTGAGTTGCCTATTGCGCCGGCAAAGTTGCCGGTAGCTGGAAGACAAATGGTGGTCAAGCCACTCTTTCACTTTGTGCGCAAGGAGGTACGCTACAAGTGCGGTGTACCCGACTGTGGCCAGCATTTCGACACAGAGCTGGGGTTGAGCCAGCATCTGAGCACTCAGCACAGCTACGGAGATTGGTTTAAGTGTCCGCATTGTAACTATGAGGATCATTTACTAATACTGGAGAAGGTGCTGGAACATTTGAAGTATCATAAGCGATACGTTTATCAATGCGGTGCGTGCCGCTCGTTTGCGCCTGAACGCTCCATAATCGATCACCATATTCACATCAAGCATGCAAAGTTGGGCGATGATGTGGATGTAATTATCCATAAGCGTGATGATTTGATAATGCACACCAAGTTATCGGAAGTTCGATGGTTCAAGTCGTGTAAGTTTATCTAAAATTACAATAACTAACTAAATATGCCAAATACATCTACCAAAAATATATTGAAATTTTGCACAAGTTTGATTTATTATACTTAAAGTTGTACTTGATATAACGAGAACGTAACTCGTCATATTGTTAAAATATACCTAAAATATAGTAAACTTAATTGAATATACTAAAAGATGTATTTGGTATATTGCGAACATAATTTGTCATATTTTTTTAAAAACACCTAAAATATGCTAAAAAGTTCCAAACGTTTGATTTTTATATAACGTAAAAAAATGTGAAAGATACAGTCTAATGTGCTTTGTCTCATACAATTTACCATCGTTGTTTAAATTAGTGTATCAACCGCGCACTTCGACCGATGAATGGTTCTGTAATCTATGCCACGCTGTGCTCGCCAACAAGCATCAGATGATTGGACACACGGCGGTAGCACACCAGCGTATGTATCAGTACTGCTGTCCGTATTGCGAATACGGCTGCAAGGATCTCATGAGAATCGTCAATCATATACGTCGTAACCATGCCAGCAAACGCATCCAGCCGCTGCGATGTTATCTGCGCATTAAGTGCAAAAATCGCCAGGCAGGTTTTATTTGCAGCACATGCCATGCGGCGACCTACACCTTATACAAGATGGGCAATCACTGTCTGCAGATGCATTTGAATCGCTTTCGGTACAAGTGTCGCCACTGTGACTTTGGACATACTAAACATCGCCCCGTCGCCGTTCATATGACGCAGGAACATTCCGGATTGCCAGGTCTACCCATTCAGAAGTTCGATCGCTTGTCCAACGACATGCTTGACGATGACTTTTGGAACATGGCCCAAAAATTTTCGTCAAAGGGTCACGTTGAGCCACCTGAGGCAATCGCTTCCAATAACCATGCACAGGCCATTCAGATCTTTGAACCCATTGAGTTGACGTCGGATGAAGAGGATGACCTAACAGATAACGCTGCATCTGCTCAGGTACGTTTTTATGATTCTACATTTATTACTATATTTATCGGTATCGATAGTAACTGATAACTATTTAGTTGGGGGCTTATTTTATAGCTTATTTAAAGAAATTATAAATCAACGAAAACAGTCGGCCAAATTCAATCGATATCTGACTACTATCGTTATCGATAGTAACCAATAGCTGTTTAGTTGGATGCTTATTTTATAGCTTGTTTTATTAATTAATAAAGTTTACCTAATCGACATATCGCTTTCTCTCTCTCTCTCGCTCTTCCTCTCTTGCAGAAGCAGTACGAGTTCGCGTGCTCGCATTGCACAGAAACGTGTCACAACATTGACGAACTAAGATCGCAACACTGGGCGATCAAACATCCCGACCATCCCTTCTACTTCTGTGTGCAACCGCAGCTGTGCTGTCCGGTGTGCTACGGCTTCAAGGGGAGTGCCAAAGCACTGCTAGAGGAGCACTTTCCGAATGTGCATCATCGCCGCACGTTGGTGGCCTGCGATGTGCGTCAAATGCGCGAATGCGGCTACTGCGACAAGACGTATAAAGAGTGGCCAGAGTTGGTGCAACACATGACAATCGAGGCGCATCTGGCCAACGATCTAAAGAATCTAACAGATGGCGAACTAAACGAACTGATCGAAATGGGAAGCACCAAAAACGAGTATTATCAATGTAATCTGTGTCGGGTGTTGATGCCATCGAGTGTGGCAATTGCGCAACACGGAACCGTGGAGCATTCGGATGCAGAGGAGACATTTAGCTTTCGACTGGTGAAGAACACGATCATCTATCACTGTTCGTTCTGCATGTACGCCTCAGTGGATGAGTTGGAAACGTTGCGTCACATGCTCGATCATTGCAAACGCTTTGGCACCTGCCACTTGTGCGCCGAGCACTTGAACAGCGGCTTCGATGAGTACATACAGCACTGCTATTCGAGTCATCGCGATCAAGTGGATAACTTTGATGTCATTTATCCGTATGATGATCTGAAGAAGTTCCTCATGCAGGTGCTGTATCAATTCCAAAACGGACTCATCATCAGCAAGAGCAGCCTACGCGACACTCGCTTCAGTCACGAACATGTCATCCATCAGCTGTACAACGAGCTGCGCAGCAAGGCGGCCAAGCCGCCAATACCGCGAATGCTTTTCAGTCAGCTGCAGTCACGCAATGTCACCGTCACGCTGCAGTTGAACACAACGACGACACCGACAGCGATGCCTCGGATTTAGCAACGTCGCAAGACATTTAATCACAACCATCTGCAGCAGCTCACACAACAACAACACCAACAGCTAGCGGCGCGTCAACAAACCCAACGTAATCTGGCAAACATCTTTTACGGGAAAATTAGCAACTCCTTCCCAGCAGCAGCGGCAGCTAATCCATCCGACTTCGTCGACGGGCGTCGCTCCCCAAGCCGCTGCCCATTCTGCAACGCATCGCTAAGCGACGCAACACTTATGTGGACCCCGGACAAATGTTTTTAGCCAAACGTCCTTGTTTATATTAGACTTGAACTTTAAACCGAATCAAACCTGAAACCATCGCCACATTGATCAACATTGTCATGGTTCATAAAACCAAACTTTATTTTTTTTTAAGAGTTCACACACACTCTTGTTAATACCTAATAGGTGTTTAATATCGTATTTATAAGTAAAGTGATATATGCTCAATTAATATGTTATACATTGCGCAACAAATTGGATAGATTATAGATATGTTCGGCAGTTTAAAACCCTGATTGGAACAATGGAATAAGTTATTATTATTACTTTACGAGCATACTTTGTCGCTTTCAATATGTCTTGTCTATATATAATGTTATGCATAATACATCTATGTTATATATAGACGAGACACACTTAAAACTACAAAGTTTGGTCGTCATAATAGTAATAACTTACTCCAACATCAGGTTCTCAACTGTCTAACAAATCTATAATCCACATAATTCGTTGCGTAATTAGATTATGAATCAATCTCTAATTGTAAACACATTTTTTTTATATAATCATTTGAAACAATTTTGTAAAAAGCGTTGATGTACGAGGGTGGGCTGATAAATAGTCGGCCTAACAAAGAAAAAATTTTTTTAAAAATTCGTAAATATTTTATTCGATTAGTGTTTTCTATTAGCTGATTACTGTGAAAGTTTCATGTGGTTTTATCAACACCGGTAATTTTGGCGGGACTTTTAGCGCATTCACTTTTGCATTGTCGTCAACATGAATAAAATCGAATATCGTGCTATCATAAGATTTCTGTTTTTAAAAGAGAAATCCAACGACGATATTAAAAATGAGTTAGACAAAGTTTATAAGGATTCAGCTCCATCGTTTTCAACAATAAAATATTGGACTGCTGAATTTAAACGCTGGCGGACAAGCATTTTTGACGATGATCGCCCGGGTCGTCCTAGAGAAGTGACAACACCAGAAATTGTGGATAAAGTCCATGGAATGATATTGGATGATCGCCGAATCAAGCTGCGAGAGATTGCAAATGCTCTAAACATTTCTCGGGAACGCGTTGGAAACATTTTACACGAATTTTTACACATGAGAAAGCTTTCGTCAAGATGGGTGCCGCGATTGCTCACAATGGAAAATAAGCGCAACCGCTTGCACATTGCGAAGGAGAGTTTGGATTCCTGGATTCATCACCATACACCAGAGAGTAAGGAACAGTCAAAGCAATGGATTTCAACTGGAGAAAAAAAGGCAAAGATCGGTTTGTCGGCCATCAAGGTGATGGCAACGGTTTTCTGGGATGCCCGAGGTGTAATTCATGTGGATTATCTGGAAAAAGGCAGAACAAT
The DNA here is from genome assembly GCF_023558435.1 of Drosophila sulfurigaster albostrigata. NCBI lineage: Eukaryota > Metazoa > Arthropoda > Insecta > Diptera > Drosophilidae > Drosophila > Drosophila sulfurigaster. Next base: position 19,663,189 of record NC_084882.1, read on the forward strand.
TACGGGAGAATACTATTCCAATCTCTTGGGACGATTTGATTCGGAGCTGAAGAAAAATAGCCGCACATGGCGAAGAAAAAAGTTTTGTTTCACCAGGACAATGCTCCCGCTCACAAGAGCGTTTTCGCCATGTCGAAATTGTGTGAATTGCACTACGAAATTCTACCCCATCCACCCTATTCTCCAGATTTAGCACCCTGTGACTATTATTTATTTCCAAACTTAAAAAAATGGCTTGAGGGTAAGAAATTTCATTCAAATGAACAGGTAATCTGTGAAAAAACGCCTATTTTGAGGACCTGGACAAATCCTATTTTATGGAAGGTATTGGGAAACTGGAGGATCGGTGGTCCAAGTGCATACGTCTAAAAAGAGATTATGTTGAGAAATAAAAAAGCAAAATTTAAAAAAAAACGTATTTTCTTTGTAAGGCCGACTATTTATCATAATCGTATCATAATTAAGAATTACTCTTGAATTTTAAGCCCTTTCTTAAATTATCAATTCATCTATAATCTATATAATTCGTTGAGTAATTAGATTATGAATCACTTGCATTATTAGATCTCCCATATTTCTGCAGCTCTTAAAGTGACTCTTATAAAGGCCTGAACAAGAGAGTGCATGGCAAGTTTCCAGAAGCCATTTAACAAACAGCAGCACTATTAAGGCATAGTACGTGTTGCATTTCTGCATCTACTCGTACTTCATCTTAACCGCAATACGCCTGGCAGCAGCTGCTTGCTTCTGCGGCACAGATCCCACACACAAAAGTGCCTGTCGACACTTACCACAAAGCACACACACACACAAACACACATGCACATAGAGGAGACATGGCATCCACAACACGATAATTCCCTCGCCAACCACAACAAGAATGGGGAACAACAGCAGCTGCAGATGCAGTTGCATTCGAGTGCAGCTATGAAAGGCATTGCAAATGCCTGGGAATCCTTTAAATTGTCCAATATTTCTTTTGCTAGTCAGCATAGTCAGAGGAGATTGGTTTATTAAAACGAGTTGTGTCAAGCTATTTGCATCTGAATACCCAAGTGCATTGTACTATATATTGCGAATATAATGTAGAGCAAAAAGTGCCAGAAGAATACGCACACATACATGAAAATAAATATGTTATGAAAACAATAGTTGTGAATTTGCAAATGTTGAAGAATTCTTTAAAAATGTAATCTCTTCAAAAAAAAAAATTATATAAGTATCTAATATAAATAGTAATAAATAGATAACAATCATTAAAAAATATACATTTTAAAATTTCTGAAAATCTTAGAAAACGACAAAAAACAAATAAATAAAAGACAAATAGAATACCTTTAAAATATAAATTGTCTAAATTACTGAAATAATGCTAACTTTCAATTTTTAAAAATGTAGGCCAGTCAAATAATTTACAGAGTAAAATGTTGTCGAGCTGACTCTAGTCGAAAAAAATCATTATTGGAAGGCTCTTAGCGTTGCTTTTGCTTTTGAAGTCCGCACACAAAGTTTCTCGTCTATTTATTTCACTAATCTCAAACCGTGTTGCAGCGTCGATCAAGTGCAAACGTGGATGGAAATGAAAGCAACTCGTTGCAGGCAACATGCAACCCGCAGGTGAGGAGAACTTTTTGCCCGCCTGTCGCTTTTGAAAGCCAATGCCAGGACGAGGTTAAAAGCGTAAAAGTTTTCTATTTCAAGAGCATGGCAAACTGAAATCCTGCTTATGGACTGTCATAAACACCTGCCAAACAGCAGCAACAACAACAACAAAACTGCGGCGAAATTAATAATAGGCTGAACACACGCTGCACATTTGAAATGTGTTTTGTTTTGTTTTCAAGCGACGGCCGCACACATGCTGAAATGCATGCAATAAATAATTTAAATCTATTCTCGCCGCCACAAAAGCCACAAAATCGAATTTCGATTTCTATAATTTGGCCAATTCACGAACTTTATCCCACTGCAATCAACTCATCCATCGATCTGTGTCTCTTGTGGTTAGCGGAGTGACAGGAAATTGACGCTGAAAAGTATGCTATTGTTTTGATTTCAATTTTCAATTTGATTTTCATCTCATTTTATCAAATATTAATTGCTGTAATCGTGTAATTACATATTCAGCTTTGAAGTATCAATTATTTTGAATTGCATTTGCTTTGCATAAAGCGATAGTATTTTTCCATAAGTCCATAAATTAGCATATACTTTGCATCATTGAAACTAATGTTGAGTAAAGTGTGAGGCATCTATTATTCAAATTACCACAGGGAATTGTTTTACACTCGCATTAAAAATGCGAATCTCACACTATGATGTGCATGCATAACATTACTAAGGCTGATGAGCTAAGTTGCCGCAGTAATAATTAAATAGTTGCCATAGCAAAAGTTTGCTGGAAAGTGCAGCATTTAAAAAAAATCTTAAATACAAAATGCGAGCAACTAATTAGCAGCGCTGCAGATACCTTGAAAATTACGTATACGCAGCCAACTTTCCGGGCGTAAAGTTACCGCGTCCAACTGAGAAACCTAATTAAGCTAAAAAGTTGCCAAGGTGTAACATGAGTGAATGCAAAACAAAACTGAAAATGAAAATGAAAACGAAAATTATATCAAGTCATAAATTACGTGAACAAACAGCGAGCTGCTGACAAGAAGGCAAACAAGCAAAAATCAATTTCGAATGAAATGTAACAGCAACAGCGAAATCCAAATGCTGAATGCATTGAATATCTATATACTTAGTCCACACCTGAACGTGTTTTGTTGCCTTTCCGGTTATGTCAGGTCGATGGTTGAGGGCGTTGAGGGCATTTCAACACCATAACATAGTATGGTATGGTTATGTGCAATATGCAATATTGAATTGCTTTTAATGCTTGCAGCTAAATTGGATATTCAAAGCCAGACGCAGTCAGATGCAGCCACGAAACGCCACAACAGCAAAGGCAAGGCAAGGACAGAGAGGCACACCACAACATCGAAGACCAAGAAACCAAGAACTTGGCCAAGCCACTGAATGTGCGCAAAAGTCACAAGTGGATCTTGAGTGCAAATGCTGCAAATGGTCTCAACTAAAGCGCATCTGCATCTGCATTTTGTGGTTATAGTTTAAGTATCTTTTAGCTGTCACGTTTGCCGCCGAGACTGTCATTCCTTGAGCTCAGCTGGCATTACCAACGGTTTGGCTATATGCCAAATTGGATTTTTATATCCATTCTTTTCAACGACTGTCTGCAAAAAAAATATATGCATTAAGGGCGAGAGCACAATACAATATGCAAATGTGGCATTAAAATAGAATAACTCTTATTTATACTAGATGGCTTGAATATGAAATTCTGATAAATAAAATGCATTTCCACGATGTTTACTCAATTGTCAAGGCTGCCTTAATGTCATGTCTATTACGGTTAGAAGGCACTAAGCAGGCAGATTGCGGAGCAGAGTAAAGTACTAAAAATCGTGAGTAGTCTGAGAGCTACATCAGCTCTCTTTTTTAGTCTTCTTCATCTTTAGCTACTTGAGTTTTTACTCAATCATGCCTACTTTCCATTTCCTGCTGCAAATGATCAATTATTATCGCGTTTCGCTTGGCATATTGAACTTGAGTTTCGAGCAGAAGCCACAAATCAATATGACACGCCCGCAGCTTGTCTGTTGTTGTTTTCCATGTTTTTGGGGGCGAACCGCATTTTCATACACTTTGGCTTAATGAAAAAGCCATGTTACACCTGCGCTATTTTCGCTGGCCCTGGCCCACGTTGCGTATGAGTAATGCATGAAGGTCCTCAATGACTGGCTTAACCAACGCGTCGTGTCGCGTCGCGTTGACTGTCTTGCTGACGGGGTCTGTAGGTGTTTTCTGCATATTTAATAAGTTCTTTATTTTTTGTGCGCGTGCTAAAACTTTAACGGGGGCTGAGCGAGAGGGTGTGTCGAGCGCATTGTAAGTACACGCACACACACACACATATTAAATAGAAGAAATGTGAAAAGTGAAAAGCGAAACAAGAAACGCGAACTCAGCAAAGTACAAAAAAAAAGGAAAAACACTTTCGCTTGAATCGCTGTCGGCAGCCCGTAAAATTGACAAGCCGTAAAAAGCGATACATATATAGTAGATATGTATATGTATAGACATTTTTGTAGTTGCTATTGTTGTTGCTGTTGCTGTTACTGTGGGGGAGCGAGCAACAATTTGGTCTGCATTCTTTGTGAACCTATAGACCATCGTCAAATAATATTACGCCATAAAAAGCGCGCATTGTGGAAAGTAAAAGCGAATATTTTAGCCATTTACTCGCAGTTAGTTATAGCTGGCTGCCTTCGGCTCAGGCTCATTACCATTATATGTACAAGCAATAAAAGTATGCATAATGTGAATGCTTAAATAGTTAAAGGACCTCGCAATCGCCAGTCGCAATATTCACGTTACTACGTCACTGTTTATATATATAAAAGTCTTCAACAATATCTGTATCGATTCAAGTTGAGTCACAAAATCGATTTGAATTGACCTTTAGCCTACAGTTGGGGTCTTTATTTTGTTGACAATTGCAACTATACTAGATAAACTTGAAAATTTACATTGTGGAAAGACAAGTTTGTCCTCAAAGTATAAAATGAATTCTTAGTAAACAGTGAAGGAATTATTTGATAACATTCTTTCTGCTGATTATTTGCATTTGCAAATTAAAAATTGCAAATATTTGTACATTAATTGTTCATCGTAGAACTAAAAAACTATTTTCTATATCTAATATAATAAAACGTGAATTGTTATGTTAAAAGCTAAATTGTGACTTTATGTTAAGCCTTTTATAATTGCAATATTTTTGAGGGTTGTCATTTTCGCAGCTGTGTATATATAAACTGTTTAAATATATTTCTAAGTTAAATTTAAGCATATTTCTAAAACTATTTTTTAAACTGAAAGCAGCGAAGATCCACTTGCTAAGCTTCAAAGCCATATTAGACAACATTCCCAAACAATTGCTTCCATTTCTCTTCTAGTCAAACCTTCAAGCGCCACAATTTTTGGCCCATATCTGTGACCAAATTAAAAGTAGTTTATGTCTCTTAATTTCCATATAAAATGAGAGCGATATGCGTTGCCTATTAATCTACATATGATTGGGTTGTGTTGTGTTGTCGCTGACAGTTATTAAACCCTGCGACCATATGGCTGATTGGCATGCGCTGCAAAGTCGTTATGCCAGTTGGGTCAATGTTAACGCGGCGTATGCGTAACGGAAAGTTGTCGAGCGAAATGACGAGTGGTGGACAGAGGGTAGCAAAGATATTTGCATACGCATATCTAATAAATTCATAGATTTGCATATCAATGTTCCAGTTTGCACAAAATTGGCAAGCGGGCAACAAATCACTCCTGCGTTTGCCTAATTAAACTGTCAACGTAATTAAATTTATCACATTTATGAAAACATTTGCCAAAGAATGTGCTGTGTGTTGTTTATCTTCGACTAGGCTGCCCGCTGGCAATTTTATAACAATGGAAAATTGCTTGCAAATGGCTTTGACAGTCGTGGTAAATTTACTAGTTATTTTACCCAACGTTTAGCTTGAAATTTATATTGTTATTATTTATGTCCTCAGGCCCACAAATTGCCCAAACACTAGAGGACGGATACGCTTGGAAAGTTTTGCCTAGCAATAACAATAAATATTTTGCAAAAAGTTCTCTCTCGCATGTAGCAACAGGATGGGCAGAGTAAGACATTAATTTCCGAAATATTTCTTTTGTGCAAGTTTATGTTATTTGAGAGGTATTTGCAAATACTTTATGATTTGGTTTTAAATTCGATTGGTTGGCAATTTTAATTAAAATTGCGGCTTTTACGGAGCTTGTTGCATATTGTAAAGCTTAAATGAATAAAAGATATTGAACATGCAGAGCGTATTCAATCATTTTTTAATTATTTATGAAGAACATTGCACATATGAAGTAAAAATAACAAAATATGTTTTGAGGCAACACAATATTTCGTATACGTAATTGAAATGTTTGATATAAATATTGATGCAGTAAAGTAAATGCGATATAATTTTGTTGATACTCTGCACTACCCAGAACATGTTATGCATACGCGATGTGTTACATTGACTGCACATTTTACACATTACGCATACGCAGCGTGTAACATTGACTATGAACTTTTTTGTTTGTAAAGAGTATTCTAGCTTGTTTTCTCAACTAAATTGCGATTACTTGTCTATTGTATACTCAATTAGGCATATTTATTCAACATTGAACTAAGTAAGCTCTTATGTTTGTTATTCAGCGACTAATTGATTTCCGAACATGGTGATTATTTTGGTAACAAGCGAAAGCAAATGAAATTGAAATTGACGTCGATGGCGATGGCGATGTTCATATTGCTAGTAGTTTTGATGACGCCATAAGACTGTCCATTGATGGCTTTCTCTTCATTAGCCAACTGTATTCATGTCGGGTAATTTTTGTATTCTGTTTACTAGAGGCGCAATCATAGTATCGATACAATCGTATGCTATGTAATTCAATTAGAATTCTGGGAGTGCTTCAATCAGAAAATGCTACGTGAAAGCTCGCTGTGAATTATGTAATATTTAATTTATTTGTTGTACAAAGCAGAACAGAGCAGAGAACACAGAGAAATGGGGCACATAATTCGAGCATGTGAGTGCACTCGGGTGTATTTTCGTAAAAGCAAAGCGTCAACAAATGGCAAACAAAACGTAGCATACGCCAAGACGTTCGCTGGAGCGTGCCACAAATGCTAATGCAAATGCGAAAGCAAATATGAAATACAAAACACAAAACGCAAGTTGGCGCTTGCCGCTTGCCACTACCACAATGGGGCATTATATTGGCTTACAACATTTCGTGCTGGCATTGAAGCCTCGTTGCCCATTTACGTGATCGTTTGCCACCACAGCTGCGGCTGCTGCCTGCTGACTGCTGCCTGCTGCAGTTGCATGCCATTCAAAATGAAATCTCCATGGAAGCCAAATGGGGCACACACTCTAGCACACCACATCAATGAACCCCAAAAATGAAAATTGTGATTATAAACCCAGCATTATGCTGTATCTACTACCACATGGCCACCTGTGACCTTTGACCAAAGAGGAATCGAGCTGAGCTGCAGTTTTACCGCCATCAAGTTTATTAGTTTATTTCCTGCACAGTTGAGCGGCTCTTCTAATTTGATTAAAACTTTTGGTTTGCTACGCTTTGGGAGTCGTGAGCGACTCCCGAAAAACTTGGGCTGCTGCTGTCAGCTTATTGTGCTAATGTTTCGAAATTAATTTTCTTGCCCAAGCAATTTTCCTCTTTTCTTAATATTTTCCGTGGTCTTTCGCAACATGCTGCAACTTGTTCGCTGCGTGCCTCATTAGGTATAAATAAGTACAAAACCCCAAAAACTGAATTCGTGCCGCGCGTAACTTTTAATGGATTTTTTCCACCTCTCTTTCTTCCATTTAAGCGCACCCAGGAAACGGGAAGAGTCAAAGGATTGGGCACGTTCTCATTAGAGGTTCATTCACAGCCATGTTATCAAATATGACCGCTCAGCGATTTATGTTTATTGCTCTTTTGCCGTCATAAATTCGCTTAACTCTTGAAATATCTTTTAAGCTAGCTGTGAAATATTTTCCCCTGAGGTCAAATTTATTGAAATTTTAAGCGACACCTTTTGTGTGACACGATAATCGGCGTGAAATCAACTCAAGTCGATTGCCCTTTCACTACAAAAGCCACTTAAAAACTAGTTTCAATCAAGCATCGCTGAGTTGCTGACACATAACTTGGTTGCATGCAGTAACCACTGAAAGTGGATAACGTTGCGGCAATTATCCAACCATAAAATCAAAAAAATGGAAGAGGAAAAGGAAACTCTATTAAAATGTCATGCGGTGCTTTGTAATATCCGGAGCTTTTGTTTGCAACAAGCTCAGTTCGCTGCACAATTATTAACTGCCATGAACCAGAAAAGCAAAAAAAAAAAAACGTGAAAAACTAGAAATTATGACCAGAACCACGTTCGTTAGTGGCCACGTCAACGGTGGCCAGTAAGGCGGCCAAAGCCAAATGCCACAAATACAATAGCGACCGACAATGACCGCCTGAGGTGAGTGATGGACACCGTTGAAGGAAACGTTGACGACACAGGCCATAAAAAAAAGTAAAAAAAAATAACACGGCATACCGAGAGAGAAAGCAAAGCGAACGAACTGCAGGAAAATGCTTTCAGCATTAACATCTAAGCATCGCACTATCCCATCAAACTTAGACCACAAGTTGCAAGCTCCGTGTTGCATGATCCAACACTGAGTGCATTTTGAAGTTTCCGGAGTTGTCAAGTAACTTTGAGTTTGGGATTAGCGATTTCTAGTTGGCCATTCAATTATTTCCATGTAAAGTTCAAATACAAATATGAAAAAATTTATTTTCGAAAAATGTAAATTTTTTCAATCTTTTAGAAAAACAATTTTTATTGTTTATCAGAAATTTCACTAAACCTATATTGACATTTTTGTTTCCAGTAGAAAGTAAAATTTTCGGTAAAATGAAATTACAAATACATTAAATAAATATTGACAAAAATAAACATTTATTTTACCTCGACAGACTAAAATATAGCACACAGCAATATATTTTATTTTTCATCTAACTGAACTGAAATTACTTGTATGATATTTGTATAGAAATTCAGCTTTGCTACAAAATCTCAACACAAGATTTTCTCTATTTTACTTTGATAATTGAAAATTCTAGCAACAAATTATAGTTTTAATCTGAGATTTATCTCAAATGAAATTGAAATTTAATCAACAATTTTAATGACTTCAAGTTTGGTGTAAAGCTTAAATACAAATATGCAAAAGTAAGTTATCAAAATTAAAAAGTTATTTTACATCGACAATTTAAAACATAGCCACACAGTATCACAATTTATTTTTAATCCAACTTAACTGAAATTGTTTCTATATGTATAGCAATTCTTAGACCTCAGCTTTACTGTATAATCTAAACACAAAGTTTCCAAAGTTAGTTCACAAATATATCCACACAATTTTATCTATTTTATTTTGGTAATTGAAAATTCTAGCAAAAAAATTACATTTTTAATTGAAATTTTAGCATCAATTTTAACGACTTTAAGTTTGCTGAAAAGTTTTAATATAAATATGCAAAATATAATCAAAAAACACTTCCTTATTTTCTGTTGACAATCTGAGCTTCTAGTAGCAAATTTTAAATAAATATGTTTGTACAATATTTAATGACCTCAACTATGCAAAGTAGTGTTTCCTGTGAAGCTGCAAGTCTTTACCCAACGGACATACTTTTGCATTTTTTATGCAGAGCAGAAATTATGGCAACTGCATGTGACAGGTGAAAAAAAAAACTGGAATTTACCAACTGAAGTGTGTAATGCAACTAGAGTTGCTGTCAAAACGACGACTGAGCTGACCTTTAATATTAAAAATTATTAATGCTGTCTGCTCATAATAATTGTAAGCTTTAAAGTTGTTGACTGTGTAATACTTTTTAAAAAATAACTGAAATATGTCAGACTTTCTCTGTGATCAATATAACCTATTGTCAACAGTTACAGGGTATAAAAAAAAGGTTTCGTTTGCTCGTCATTTGAATGAAATTGGAAACAGAATTAAACATGACTGCGACAGATGCAGTTGGAAATCTGATAATTGCAAAAATTGAAGTATCCATATAAGAGAATAATTGGATTTAACAGCGAATTTAAAAAAATATTGCAACATTTTTTATGCATTTATTATTGAAAACAATTAGCTGACTATTTATACATCAATGCACGATACTTATTTAATACATGAATTATGCATAAACAATGCAGTTTTCTCCATAACAAATTATTACGAATGTTCAACTTTAATTTCAAACTCTTATTGCAGTTGTTTTACGAGTCGACTGGTGTTAATTTAATTATATAATAAATAGTTCCGTAGGTAAAAAACAACTGCGGAAAATTCCAAACAGTTAACGGAGAGCAATTAAAACCAAGCACAAATGGGGCACGAATGCATTTGATCCGCGAGAACTTGGCTAGTTTATATAATTGCAAAAGTTCATTTTAAACACGCAAACGTTAAATATTTGCGCATTTCGTTTGTGGAAAATATCCTGGGAAATATTTAACTTGCAAATGCTCTACAATAGAAAGCTGCTCATAAATAGATATATGATAAAAAGTGTATAAATTAAAAATAATTAATGTCCTGCATACGATTTTCACGCACACACTTTTGTATTCGAAAACTAATTAACTAATTTAATTTATGCCCAATTAAATTTGATCAAACTCAAAGCGTATTATCGCCATCAATTTAATTACGCAATTAGTATTTAGTTTCCATTGCTTTCGCCATCGCAGTTCGCCTAATTCATTTGCAGCCAATTATGTAAATTTAGTGACAAACAAAAATACGTAAATGGGAATTAATTGAATTACATTAGCAATGCACTTACCATTGCGCTTCTCAGATGGATCCGCTTTATGGCCATACAATCGACTCAAATCGATGGCACTCGCTGTTTTCTGGAGCAACAACAGCGACAGGATGAAGGTGGGCCAGATCGAGCGTCGCTGCTGCTGGTCCATGGTCAATGGCATCGAGGCGGACATCCTGCTTAAAGCACTCGCGTTAAGATTTTCTATTCGTTTAGTGTGTGTCTCTCTCTCGATAACTACAATTTTATCTGCAGTTCGTATCTATAACTGAGTCGGAAACAAAAATCGAGGAACAACTTTGTTTTTTCCAACGCGCACGTTTGCCGCTTTATTCGAGTGTTGTGAGAAAGTTTTCTAGTTAGTTTGCGTTCTGTGTTCACCGCCCCCCAGGCAGAAATCTGTGAGGAGTGGATCAGGGGTGGAGGGAAGCGAGAGTGAGTGGGAGATTTTTGCTTCGCGTCACGACCGCGTCACTCTCTCACTTGCCACTTGCCACTTGGAGTGTTGTTTCTTTCCTTCTTTTTCTTTCTTTGCTGCTGCTGCCGGGTTGTGATTGAATTATTGTTGGCACTTCTGCTGCAGTATCTCTCGTTAACGTTACGTGGTTCTATATAGTATATATATATATATATGTATATATAGTTCGCTATGCTAATCGCCTTCTAATGGAGTTATACGCACCAGAAATTAGCTTGATTCTTAAGTTAACTTTTCGTTACGTTGATTCGATTTCTACGCGTTTTATTTCGTTTCTACTACAAAGCAAGAAGCTACAAACCGTTTGGTTTTACTTTTCTAAATATTTTCGGTTACGGTTTCGGTTTCGTTTTTCGTTTACAACTTAAAATCGAAAAGAATTTGCAGGCAAACAAATATTATGTTTTAGTCGACTTTTTTACATTTTTCTACACTGCAACGAGAAGATAGAAAACAAATGTATTTTATTAATTAGAAATAAGTAGTCAAGTCATATATGTTAAAAATTCGTTTTGGATTATGTTTCCTTCTCTTAACTTTAATTGAATAGTCTCAATAACAGCTTCATTTTATAAAGCTACTATCGCGCTGACTTTCATTAGCCCCTAAAAGTATGCTACATTTTGTAACAAATTTGATTGAATCCTTGAAACATTTTGAAACCAAATCCAATCCAGTTGATCATTGTTCTTATAAAAAGTATTAATTCATTCATGGTCATAAAATTCATATCGTACAACAGATTTAAATTTGGATTTTCCCTTTCCTACATTTAAAGTGTTTCAAGACTTTGGTTTACTTTCCCCTAAAAGTATGCAACATTTACTAACAAATTCGGTTTAAAGAATGAGAGGTTGAGAAACCTTCGTTTTAAAAGTATTTAGCCAAATAATGTGACCATAGAGAATAAAATGTCAAGTTTAGTTTTGCTAAAACAACTTGAGTTAAATGCTTGGCAACAATGAGAAACGATTGAGCAGCAAACTGACCACAAAGCGCACAAAAGTGTGGGTAAACTGCTAATGAGAAGAAAAACAAAATGATAATATCATTGAAGTGGGGCAAAATAATCAGAGATAAATAGGGGCAAAGAGAAAAAAGAGAGCGAGAGAGAGAGAGAATGAAGTGCAATTAAAGCAAACTCAATAATTAAGAGCTAAGTACAACAAACATGAAAGTGAACAAGCGTATGCCTAATTAACACAATATGAACTTTCACACCAAATTTTCACTTCACACGCGAATGACACACACATGGCATACACACACACACACACACACAAGCACACACACATGTGAAGTAAGTCAAACATAATGTGAATATAGATGAACGTCATACGACAGCAAAGCAATTTACATGGCAATGTCGACTAATCAGCTTAACAAACTTTAACATCCATTTTTTATTTTTGTTTTGGGTGCTACGAAAAGTTGAACAACCCTTTTGCCTGTTAAGAAATGTGGTAAATACACACACAAACACACACACACACACACACAGTTGCAGATTCACATGTGTGTATATGTAATCCACTCGGGCCATACTTGAGCGCGTTTTAATGACTCTCTGGAGCACCCAAAACACATACGCAGCAATTCCAGCTAAAGGAAATTGTTTGAAAGCAGCCAGCAAGTAATGAAAGGGAGCCCGAAACCAGACCTTTAATTATAGCCAAGGTAAACCTTTTTTTTGGCTCTGTGTTGTTGCCTTTCTCACAATTTTTGCTTTTCGCTTGAGCATTGCTTAAGAGGCAAAAAAAAGCATACCAAACCGGACACAACTTTATACAAAAGTCAAGCTGGCTGAAGGCGAAAACTTTTACCATACTTTTCCGGGGGCAATCAAAAATGTAGCTCAATTCCTCAGCAAAGAGATGGGCAAAACTTTGTCTAAGCTTCACGCTCCTCAGCACTTCTACAGCTTCTACATAAAATACACAACCAAAAAAAAAAAAAATGATAGAACATCAAGAAACACAAGCGACAGCATATTAATTAGTCACTTTTCCTTTTACTCTACTGAAGTTTGCCCAGCTTTTTTTTTCGTTGTTTGCCTTTTTTGGTTGCGTGGACATTTTTGTTGACTTTAAGGAAGTTAACTTGCTAAACATTTAGGTTGCCCTTGGACCGGCGGCTTTTTAACTGTCAATGTTGATGTAGGCCTTGTCTGGCCAAGGCAATAACAAAACGGTAAAAAAAAAACCCCTTTTCCCACTGCTCTAATTAAAGTGCGGGAGAAGCTAAAGGAAGAAAGATGAGCACACAATGTTTGCTGGAATTTAAATGAAAATTTATGTGCTACCAGACGAGTTGCAATTGTTTGGCACTGACAAACATGGAACTGCATATGGGGATTTATGTCGAAAGCGGACAAATTGGATTGGACTAGAAGCTCTAGTCAAGTAGAGTTATTTATGTTTGTCAAGCTCAGTCTAAGTGAATACTGATTAAATCTAAAATGAATCTAACACTGAATGAAAATTGGCTTATTAAATTCAGAGTAGTAAAAGAATTGAAATCAGAATTTAGATGAGTTTACTTTTTTTGTAACTTGCAGCTAATAAAATTGTCGTTTAATATGGCAAAGTTCTTTTCTTTTAACAACTTTCCTAATGATGCCGAGAAACTTGCGGAAATTCGTTCCTTTATTAAAATGGTCTGGCAAAAGCAATCGAATACGAAATTCGAGCGGCGGATGTAGGTGAATTCAGCCCGCGAGAATTACATCATAAAGCCTTGTGACAATTCCCAGCCAGACATAAACCAAGTCAATAACGAACCACATTCTTTAATAAACCGAAATGAAAGTTTTTGTGTGTGGTAACGATTTAACAAACAGTAAAAGGCAAAAGGCAAAAGACGAAGGCGAAGAAGCGTTTCAACCGCATTAAACGTCAGGGAAAATACATTTGGCGAACAAATTATATACTCCAGAGGCCAAAAACATAGCGAAAATATTTTAAGACGTGTTTGCCGTACACAAAATGGGGAATGAACGAAACGAACGAAAGTGTAACCACATGGCCTGGCCAAAATACTACGGCGATAAGCCACAAGGGGCGAACAGACGGCAGATGGCAATAAAGTAGGGAAACTAAGTGAATTATGGAGATAGGTGGCAAAATGTGTGCACAAATAAAACAAATACTCGTCGTATACTATATATAAAAACGGCACAAATTGTTTTAATAAGCAGCATTAGAGATGCCTTTTGGTAGCAAAGAGTAACCTTTTTATGGGTGCCAAAAGATCAAGTTGTGACCAAAATTGAAACTAAAAGTCAACAAAACGAGAGGCCAAATGCTTTGCAAACCTATTTAAAGATTAAATAAAATAGCACACGATGATAAATGAAATTCGAGATAGAGAGCATTACTAGAGACGGAGACTGTAATTTTTGGGGAGCATAACTTTTGGTTACCTCTGGGTACTTTTAAAGTTGAAAAATGTATAGCAGGCGAAATCACAAACAAGCATTAATTTGCATAATATGTATACGAGCTGCGAAAGCAGAGACTGGCCGCAACAGCAGCAACAACAACAGCAGAGAGAACAATAATAACAGCAACAACCAGTGAAAAGCTGAGCATTTTTCCAGCCTTTTTCATATAATTTTGTAACGCTGGCGACCAGGTTTGGGGGCTTTGTGTTTCCTTAATGCATAATTTAACAGCTGCCGTTGCCGAGGGACGTGCGGGCGAAAGATGTGAAAGAGACACACAGCCTGGAGTGAGAGGGAGAAAAGCGAAAAACGAACAGAGACTGAGACTGAGACTGGGACAGAGAGAAGGCATGGCAACACAGTGAGAAAGCGCGCTCAAAAACACAAAATAAGAAGTAGGCAACAATCAACAGCCGCGTGTTGTTATTCAAAGCACAAGAAAAAACAAACACACGGCGTATACGCAACATGAATCAACTGGCAACGGGCAACTAACGAGGCTGGAACTGAGACTAAGACTGCAGATGGCGGCACTCAGATGAATAATGTGCAAAACGACTGTTCTTGAATTAAATTCTTTGAAGCACACACACACAAACACACATAGAGTCACAATCACAAAGACACGTAGAAAGTACACATAAACTTGGCTATAAGATTTGTTTGTTGTTGTCAATACGGTTACTTGATTTGGATTCTCATTTGTTTTTTTTTTTTTTAGTGCGCCAAAGAAGGGTTCCACATTTCTATATCATATTTTATTACAAAGAAACCAACACACACACACACAGACACAGACACTGTCACACACGCACAGCGAAAAACGCGGCAATATCAAGGGCAATTTTTGTATTTATTGTAAAAAAATCCATTTGCTGAATATTGTGTGTATATATGAGTGTATGGTAAGAATATATTTGGTTACAGTACGTTTGAGTACGAGCCAACAACTCGAACAACTATTTACAACTCCGCTTGAGTGTAAGTTTCAAACTCGACTGAAGCGTTGAGCGTTTTGTCGCCGTCTTTTATGCACTGCCAAATAGACTCAAAGTGCCGCCAGCTTTGAGTGCAACGCCTACGCGATTCCGAATCGCTCTCTCGCGAGACGCTCTCGAGTGTGTCCTTTACGACCAGAGCAGAATCTCATTTTCCACTCAACTCAACACACAAAAAAAAAAAATAAACGTAACACGCTGCCTGCCCATAGGGCTTTGTTTCCTTTCGGCCGCTCCCCATCTTTGCGTTGTGTCAAGTGCAAAGGTGATGAGAATGAGCGACTCCTTTGGGCCAAGCTGCCTCTCCCATTCCGTCTCGTATTACAACAAGTTGCCACACTTGGGCAGACGCTGCTGCTCTTTACTTGTGGATTAATAAATAAATAACGCAATTATTGCGAACCAAAAAAAAAACAAACTAAATTACAAATGTATTAGAAAATATACTAATTCTTATATTATTAATTTATATTTTTAATTTTTTTCATTATCTTTTATTCTTTGTTTTATTAGTTTTTATTGAAGATTTACTTTTACAATTGCATTTCAAACGGAATTAATAGAGTTAATTATTAAAACATTTTATTTTGACTATTTTGCGCACATTCGTGAAATTCCCCATTAATAGTACAAATTAAAAGCAAGCTTGATGGATCACGAAATAGAGCGATTATCAATTTGGAAATCTCAAAATATGCTGCCATTATTTGTAGTTGACAATATAATCTCTGTGCTTATCATCTGAAATTAATTTAAATGTACATATACATCTTTATGTACATATTTAATTACGAGTATATATAATACTACATTTTGAAAAGAGCATAACAATCCACATTTTATTGTATCTCTCTCATGTATAGATAATCATTTCATCAAATTGTATATGTAATTTTGTTGTATTTTTTTTAGCAAAGCATACATCTTCATATACATATTTAATTATATGTAGTACTACGTTTTGCAAAGAGCATGTATATATAATCATTTCATCAAAATATATATGTTGTCTTCTGCGTATACATTATTTTTTGCCAAAGCTTTTCAGTATGTTTTCGTTCTCCATTGATCAAAGTACTAATTTTCAAAATGCGCAACATATTAATATATACAGCATTAATTCTGGTTGCACATGGGATATTGTTTATAGGAGGAACAAATCAGTCAGAGGTAAGACAAATAATCTTATTGGAAATATACTATAAAGGTAAACAGTTTGTGCTTAAAATAAATATATTTTTCGCTTATCAGATATGTGAAACAAATCGTCAACTTCAACAATGCAAAAATGTTACGAATAAAGTTCTGCAGCCATTATTAGATTATACACCCAAGGTAAAAGACGAGCTGGGTATATTTAAACAAAAAAGAGCAATTACAGAATATAAGACAAATCGGAGATATAATAAAGGGATCATAAAAGAATTGAGAGGTCAGATAATTGATCTTAAAAAAAACATAAAATTTCAGAAAAAAACTATTCAAAGGTTAACTCAAACACATGAGATTTTAAAATTAATCAATATGAATAAGACAAACAACGATTTGGAAGTTAGTAAAACAGATATTGATAGGCTAGAGACAGTAATTATTTCTCATAGTTGTATTTCGGATATTCATCCAACAAGTGTATCTGGCTATGGTTATTTCGATGTGTTGTACGATAATAAGACAGCAGGTCCTGGCTGGATAGTCATTCAGCAGAGAATAGATGGCAAAGAAAATTTTGAACGCGATTGGAACACTTACTCAGCGGGCTTTGGTTCTTTTAGGGGTGACTTCTTTCTTGGCTTAGAGAAAATTCATCAACTAACGAGCTCGATGCGCTATGAACTTTACATTCACATGGAGAAATATGATGGAACTACTAAATTCGCTCATTACGATCATTTTATAATCGAGGGCAGAGATCAAGACTATAAATTGAGCAGTTTGGGTAATTATTTAGAGAACGATGGGAAAGGTGACTATTTCAGATATCATAAGGGCATGAAATTCTATACGTTTGACCGTGATAGAAGTGATGGCTGCGCAAAGGACTTTCGAGGAGGCTGGTGGTTCTTTGGTTGTGCAGGATGGTAAATGCAAAAAAAAATATATAATATATGTGAGATCAATGTTAAATTGTTGTAACCAATCATCTTCTATACAGTTTTTTGAATGGAGTCTACTCGGAGACTGACAATGGGGACAAACTGTCAAATAATTTTTGGTCTGAATACGGAAATCTTAAGAGGACACAAATGCTTATACGCCCATATCAAGAATGATTTAATTCTTTAATGAATTCAAATACTCATCAAGACAACGAAAAACAGCAAATGCGATTTTAAATAAAATAAAAAAAAAAACACATTCATTCAACTGAATTTTGTTGGTTCTATAAAAGAAATGTTCATATATATTAATAGTAATAATAACATCGATTTCAATTTCGTTTTCAATTTCAACTTTTTTCAATGCTATGAATACTTTAGTTATTATTGTATGTATCAGAAATTCTAGCTTCAAAATTACGAGTATTACGCGAATTCTTTCGATTTACAAAGGCGCAAGTGTGCGGGCAGACAGACAGACGGACTTGGCTATATCGTCTCGGCTGATCAAGAATATATATACTTTATATGGTCGGAGATGATTTCTTCTGGCTGTTACATACATTTCTTGCGGGTCAAGTTGGGTAGTATATAAAAAAGCCAGAAACAGCAGGGTGTCTTTGTACACATGTACATAATGAGCTTAATATTACAAATTGAAATGGGCAAATCCATTTGAGAAACTTGATAAGCAAAAGCACATATCAATTACAATCAGACCACGAAAGCAGAACTCTCAAGGTCACGCAATGTGCATCAAATGCGAGAGAGCGGAAGACAATAAAAAGCAAACTCATCAATATACGTACTTACGAGTTCCAAGAATAACCGCATACATACATCTACAATTACACATCGCAGCACCGCAAGCATTAAATGTGCGCGTAATTAAAGCAACTAATATTAATTAGTGGCGGCACCAGTTCCACTCGAATATCCCTTGGCGGGATGTGATGATGCTCGGCGTAACTTATGACTTCCTGGTAACAAAAACACATGCCAATGAAATCTAACCCAATGACAATCTTATAATTTTTGCCAACACTCTCGCTGCTGAGTGCAAAGCAACAAGAAGCACAAAAACAAAACACAAAATACAAATGAAAAGTAAAAGCAAACAACAAATTTAACTCATAGAAGAGAATGCCGGTTACGTACCCGCCCCGTTGACGTCCCACGCAACGAAAAAGATACTCGCAATCGAGCAGAAATAGCTCTGTATCCAATAGTTGGCCCACAAAGACACGCACATGGGCGCCCACGCTATGACGAGAGCAGCGCTGATTCGCTCCAGTCGAACAGCTCAAGAGGGGCAATTCGATGTTTCTCCTTCTGAAATTGCGTTGGCGTTACACTCAAAACGGAATCGGAGGGGGAGGGAGAAGAGAGCTTTCGGTTTGTTTATCTTTTGGGCCATAGCACAAAAACAGCCAACGGCATTTATTTCATGGGTTTTATTCGACATTTTCACTTCATTATAAAAATGTTTATTTATGAACTGACATTTCAAAATTCAACATCTCGTTTTGAGGATATATTTTTGTAAGCCATGGTTTACTTTATTGTAGCTGTCAAATATTTTGAAAATATCTTTTACAAAATTATAGCTGGCAATTGACGATCTTAACTTTTAAATTGTTAACTATATGATATATGAAAGAATTATGTTTAAGTATTTATTTGAATTTAAATTTGGCTAATAAATAAACTAACAAGTAAGAAAGCAACAGGCGAGTATGTTGGAGTGTGCAGAAGTGAGAGTGCCAAAAATTTAAAGCAAACTTGATCTACGCAATAGCATAAAAAATTTCGAAAAAAGATCTCTATATCTATTTTAGCCTTTGAGATCCAGTGTTTCATACAAACAGGCGGGTATAACTACATCGTCTCGGTTGTTGACGCTGATCAAAAATATCTATATTTTACATACAAAGTTATAACACCCTTCTATCCTATGGATAGCGGTAAAAACGAGACAGAGAGGTTCAATATGCATAAATATTCGATGTATTTCTTGACATATTCGACATGCAAGTCTTATCAAAAATTAAAAAAAAAAATGTTATTGTAAGCTAGTGTTAGATTATTTTTCGGTTGCATAATTAACAGTAATGCATTAATTCATAAAATTACAATGTGCATAAATACTCCACGTAATCGGCACTTCTTATCAATAATATTGTTCTACAAAATTGTCAGCCCACACTTCATAATAATAACCATTTAATAACCATGCATCATAGGGGCAACTTTCGTATGTGGAACACAATGTTAATTTCCTATAAAATAGCAGCGCAACTCAGCTAAAAACTTCAGTTGATAATATGAAGCGCTTTAGCCAATTCATCTACTTCATTACCTCGATTATCGGGTTTGCAATGTCGGCTGGAAAGGCTGGCTTGAATCCTTATCGACGCAACGTGGAGCTGTTGTTGCAGGAGCCAAGTTCAGGATTCTATACGAAAAACGATGCAGCTGCTGTGAAAGAACTTTGGATAAGTCAAAAACTGGACCATTTTGATGAATTCAATACGAAAACATGGCAAATGGTAATGAGTTAGACAGCAGACCAGGCTTTAGTTACTATGGTTTTTCTTCAGCGCTATCTGCAGAACGCGGAGTATCACAAACCCCAAGGACCCATCTACATATTTGTGGGTGGCGAATGGACCATTACTCCAGGATTACTAAGCACGGGTCTCACACACGATATGGCTGTGGAAAATGGTGGCATGTTGTACTACACAGAGCATCGCTACTACGGACAGAGTTGGCCACACGAGTGAGTCAATTAAATGCTTAATTAATTGTACATATAATTTCTGTCGTACCTTAGAAATAATAGCTTAACCGTGGCACAACTTCAACACTTGAGCTTGGAGCAGGCTTTGGCAGATTTGGCTTACTTTATACGCTATCAGAAGTCCCACAATCCTCATTTAAACCATTCCAAAGTTATATTAATTGGTGGATCATATTCGGGCAGCATGGCTGCCTGGATGACACAACTCTATCCGGAACTCATTGCAGCAAGTTGGGCTTCCAGTGCTCCACTGCTCGCCAAAGCGGATTTCCATGGTAAGCACCAAATTCGTATTGCAATATAAATCTACTTTCAATAACTTTTACAGAGTATATGAAGCTTTTCAGCAGTTCACTGCAACTGAGCTATGGACACAATTGCACAGAGCGTCTGGAGATGGGGCTGCAACACTTGGTTGAGTTATTCAAGACGAACGAAACTGAGAGTTTACTGAAAGCGTTGAATGCCTGTGGGAATTTTAATGCAATGGATGCGCTGGATCGCATCTCATTTTTCAATGGCATTGGCAATTACTTTGCATTGATTGTGCAGAGTTACAGGTGAGTTCATCTACAGCTTGCACCTTAAAAAATGCAAATGTTAAAACAGCTTTCACAACACAAAAAAGTACGTATATTCCGGTGCTGTGCAATGCACTGCTGAGGCAGCAGTCAAGCGAAGAGAAGGCTTTGCAAAATGTTCTCGAACAGCTCTATGCGGATGACACGCAGTGTCAGGACTTTAGTTATCAGGCCATGCTGCAACTCTTTGAGGAACATTCAGACCAAAGGTCGGGCAGTAAGTGTTTTCGGTTGACTGATGAGAGAAACGGGAAAATTGAAAATTTGTTTTGCAGCACGCGCTTGGCTGTATCAGACGTGCAATCAGTTTGGCTGGTATACCACAACAATCTCGGACAGCAACTCATCCAGCAGCTTTGGCAGCCAGGTGCCTCTTTGGTATTTTGAGCATCTTTGCCGCGATTCCTTTGGTGCTGGGCAAACATCAAGCAAGCTGCAGGCGAACATTGCTCGACTGAATGCACAATTCGGTGGCATCGCTTTCAATCAGAGTGAACGTTATCGCGAGGTCATCTTCACTCATGGCCAACTGGATCCGTGGCGAGCTTTGGGACAGCGGCATGGCAATCAGGCCATAGTTCTATCAGGTATGTGTTGGCTGTGTGTGCAATTAGCTGGGTAAACTTGAGGGTTAATTTATCGTGTGTCTTGCGGCAGGATACTCGCATGTGGAGGATTTGGCCAGCATCAATGTGAAAGACACAGTGTCCATGAATCTGGCCAAGCTGCGGGTCATGTCCTTTCTGCGTCGACACATTGCAGCCATATAAATGACTTCAAGCGTCCCCCATACATTATTAAATCAACAACTTGTTGTCCACGTGGAAGACAATTTGTAAATTCCTTTATGTGTAGGCGTTGGGTAAACAGAGACAAATTGAGTGACACTTGGACGTAAGTGAGATGTGTGTGCGTATGAGTTTCTCAAGAGCCAGAGTGTGTGTGTGGGCGTAAGGACTCTTGTTTGAGTGTGTGTGTGTGTGGATGTGGGTGGGTGTATATTGTTAGCTTAGCTTGAGGCATTGAGCAAAGCAATTTCTGTTGATTAGCAAAATGCATTTACGCGTCGTGTTCACTTTGTTTGCTGAGTTCATAAGCAAAAGATCGCTGCTTACTTATTTGCAAAGTAAGAGAGCTTGTCTTCATCAACTATGCAGCAGCTTTTTACATTTTTGAGTATGTTCAGTTCCCACTTTATATGATCAAGTGCGAAGTTTTACACGCTACGTTGAAACATCGTCTACATCATAGTTAATAAAATGGCCCCATAGCTATGAATTGCATTTAAGGATAAGCAAACTCTATTAGCTAACACCTCAAGTCTCCAAACCTCTTGGATGACACTTTGTAGATTACATTTGCTGTATTTTTCACTACCATGAAAGTTGCTAGACGATTGTTACAGTAAGTTAAATTTCATTTAGTTCATACCTCATATTTTCCATTCATTCAAGTTCAGTTCAGGTTTCTGTGAATGCCTTCTTACCTAGCTTACTTAATCTCAGGTACAAAGACTTAGTTTTTCTGCTGTTGCTTTCCCTTTGACACATGGACTGCTTTTCGCACGTGGAGACTTATAAATATGCTGCAATAAAATCTTACATTGTTGTTTATATTTATCCGTTTAATATTTCGATCACAAACTTACACTAGATATTTCATGCCAAACGGTTGTCGCTTGTTTAAAGACAATTCGCTTGCCAGCATGGCGTATACGCAATGTCAATGCAATATACTATACAACACTTGCACAAGCATAGCGAAAGCCAAACGACATATAAAATGTTTTTACACAAAAAGTCATAAAATGAAAAAATATGAAAAACCAAAGAGAGCAACAGTGTGCTTCACGCAGCAGGAGCACGCATTTTGGATGGAATGTGTAATTGTCAGATTTTCCATACAACATGTGGGCGAGTGAACGGCAAACGAATTGTTTCAGGCACGAGAAACACGTATTGTACATTCCAAAAAGGATTGCAAGGCACATGACAGTCGGTGTTAAATTATTGAAGCCAAAGATGCGCCACCGCATACAACGCGAAAGTGAAATGGGCCTTGCTTAGAGATGAACACGTGCCGTCAGCGTGTATGAAATTCTATTTAGTTTTTTTTTTCAAAATATTTATAAAATAATATAAAATAAATCTGAAAATAAAATAAGTAAATAAATATGAGTCGATAGATGCGTCTACATTTACTTCTATGTCTAAGAAGGTTATTATAAACTTAGAAAAGGTGACTGCAATAAAACAAGCGCCATATATTATATGTGTTAGCCCCGGGACTTTTCAGCCCATGTGTTAATTACATAAATTAAAATACCAACATTAAACTTAAGAAGTTGTAATTTTCATTTATTCAGATAATTTCACATTTTCTCCAAATATAGATCTGCAATTATGTATTCACATTCTTCAGATATAATCTACACAAACATAAGCAAGATCTGATTCGTGACCGACTCGTGTCACGACAAAGTGTTATCACTAGGCCACACCATATGTAACTTCTAGCCGACGCCAGGAGGCGCTTAACGGCAGTGGAACGCTATGAAAAGTTATTATTATTGAAGCTCGTTCTCGATGTTGTCGTTGTTGTCGCTTCCATTTTTGATGTGCTTTTTCTCAGGCAAATATTGCAAATTGCTTAAATGGCACAATTGATGTTGTACTTTCATTGTGTTTACTCGTTCTCTCCGTTTTTTTGTGTCTTTCTCTTCGGTTGGTAATTAATGCCGAACGGATTATCCAAAATAATCCCAGCATGCCGACAAAAAATCATTAATATAAGTAAATAGCATTTAATGCGGGAAAGTACAAATGTGCATTGAAGATTAAGAAAGATTCGTACGCTGCACATTGGGATGAAATGCCTTTATTTTGGCCATAACCGTAATTTTAAAGCTAGAAAGTTGAAACTTGGAGAATTTGCTGCTTATATTATTTGTGAATTTCGGATTTTTTATTTTTTATTTTTTTTTTTGTTTTTATTTTTTATTTTTTTTTGTTTTTAATCACCTCTAAATCGTTTTCCGGAAAATCATTTGGAATTACCCAGTCAAAAGAGGCCTTGACATTGCGATTTGAATCCAGCCAAATTTTTAGTTAGTCACCCCGACAAAGAGAAACCTTGCTTGTATCTATTGAAATATTTAACCCCCCCACAAATTCCCGCAAATTAATTAAATGCTACCTGAATATACACATAATAACTCATACTACCACATAAGTTGTTATTTGTTATCTGTTGTTTCTTGCTAGATATGCTCCACGAAACACAAATATTTTAAGGTTAGAACCAACAAAACTAATGCTTACGTATTTCATTAAAAACATGACAACACAAAAACAAATATAATTAAAAACTTATATAAATATTTTCTACATACCATGAAGAACATTTTCCAATTTAAGGCATTTTAATAAGTCAAACTGTTTAAAAATACGACAACGCCAAAATTAAGAAATTTTACTAGTCAGCAAGCTTGCACGCACAACGTGGCAAGAACAGCTGACTTTAAACAGCTGGTGCAAGACGAAGGCTGCGCAATAAAATTCAAATTAAATATTTTCGATGTCTAGGGACATTTCTAAGCTTGAAATAATTGCAACATTATTGATATATTAACATGAACTTTTTAGGTTTTTTGCCAAAATAAAGGCCTTTCATCCCAATGTGCGCTGTAAACGTGAAAGTCCGCATAAACTGTTTTGACAATCGGTATAATCGCTATATTATATAAATATACATAATAATGTAATGACATTTAAAAGCAGCTAACTGTTATATATTGTACGAGTATGCATATAATTTAAGCACATTTCCTACCAATAAAAATTATTTTTTTGATCGTACTAAAAAGAAACCTAGAAAAAATCTAAATAAACTAATCAAAAAAATTAAAATTGAAATATTTTAACAGACTATTCGATATTTTCTAATTATAAAAATTATAAGAACAAACACTTAAAAAATTGACTTATTCTATTAAATAAATTTAAAATATGTATAATAAAATATTCTTAAATAGAATAAATCTTATCAAATTAATAAATCAGTTGGATTCAAACAACGTTGTAAAACCAAACACTGACAGAAACATCGCCAATGGCATTTCAGCGAAAGCTTATAGCCCTCTTTGCTCATTTATAAGCTCTGAAAAGCTCTACCTACTCATGCGCTCAGCAAAGCACACGCTCTCACACTCAAATAATGCGGCTCTCAGCGAAAGCTTTAGCTCTTTGACTCAAAAGTCTGACTCGTATGTTATGAATGGAGCAGGCATCCTGTTGCTTGAACAAACTTGTAACAGGTGGCAAGGCTTCGACAGTGCTCAATGCTCAATGCGCTGGGAGACAGCTTTAATGGAGCTGCTGGCATTTGATGGCCAGATGGTATATGAGCATTGCTAAAAGGCCAACCCCAAAATAAGAACAAAAAAAAAAACTGAGCGGAAGTTGATGCGAGATGGAGAGAAGGTCTGAAACGCTTTCCGCAGACACCTTGACACTGTAACATACAAATACTTGCAAAGATTCAGATACAGGTCGAGGTACAGGCAGACATTTGCATGTGTTGGCATCAAGCTGAAATTACAATGGCAATGACAACAATTACTCGGCACCTCGACTCGGCAGCATATAGTCGGTTCTTAAGATTACACTAAGGGTCTTTGGGTTTGTTACCTTGAATTTTTTCCACTATAAATTGTTGCTAGGCTGAAATAACACCGACAAAAAGTGGATTACACGGCTGTTGTCTGACAGTTTATGCAGCCCTTGAATTAGGATAAGCTGCAAAACTTAATGGAAATGGTTCCCAAACAAATTGCTGGCCAACTAAGGATTAGGGCAAGTGTCCTTGAAAAGTGAAGTATGTAATTTGTGAAGAAGTTGCAATGAAGTGAACTAATGTAAAGTTTCATATGGAAGTTATGAGAGTGTTTTCAGTTTAACCATCATAAGTGTAATGTGAATGAAGTGAACCAAAGTTTGCCATTTATTAAGTATGAATAATAATCGCTACAGTTCTATAAACATTTTTAATTACGTTTTATTATGAATTTAAAATAAAATTTTAATTGTAAGTACTGAAATATATTTTCAAGAAAGATTTTTAAAGAATTGAATTTGTTTTTAAGATTTTTGTGTATCATTCGAGTGCTTCATATGTTGAGGAAATGTAAGCATACAAATTTCCAAAGAAGTCTGTTTCACTTGAAGTACGCCCATCTGTATCTGTTTTTATGTATCAATGTCAAACTTCAGACTTGGCGTAGGTGTCGCGGTTAATTCCCTGGATACATCGCCATCTTCTTCCTACCACCCACATCAATTATGCTAAGTAAAAATGCAAAGTTATTCAACTTAGTGGCTTGGCTAATCGGTAGCCAAAAACTCACCTGAGGCAGCCGAAAATAAATCACATGCGTCTCTCTTTGAACTCTGTACACACGGGCACACGTCAAATCAAAATATTTTTAAAGGCATCCCCTTCTCACTTAAAATTCTAAAAGTAAGTCCATCATTCGTCGTTGCTCAGTGTTGCATTCACTTTGGTTTTCCTTTTTTTCTCTTTTGGCGCAAGACGATCTTTGAAAACTTTTGCGCTCTAATCAGGATTATAATTTAATTTTTCCTACCTCCCCCGTGCGAATTAACCTTGTCTTCACCTCAGCAGCATTGCCGTTGTCCCCCTCGGTGCACTTAATTAGCCATGGGCCAATTATTTTCCAGATTTCAGCCACTTGGCAAGTGAGCTTTAATTGAGCATGCTTGCCCACGTCGCAATTCCGTTTATGTCTTCATACTTTCACATTTACCCAGAGGCTTTTCATGATTATTACAAAACGTTAAGGAGCAAAAAAAATTGTATAAAGCATATTTATTTTTTTGTTTAAATGTAGCTTTTTGTTTATCATTAGCGAAAACCTTGACCTTTGTCAAAGGTTTCTTTAATATTTGTATGCCAAGCATACGACAAAAGTAATTTTAAGAATGTATAATAAAATTTTCCGAAAATGTGTTGTAATTGTATTCCTACATATTAATTGGTTATGTAAATTTGATTGCAACTATATTTATCAATTGAATAAATTTTTTAGAAAGCATCAGACATGTCCTAAGTATATACATACATATATGTATATACTTCCCCGACATTTCAGACGATTGTTTTTAGCTTTTTAATGAAAAGCTTTTTCACAAAAGTTATTACCAATTAAATAACATGAGTAGAATTTAAACATATATAGTACTACATAACAAATCAGTTAGGTGAAGTGTTCTTGGAATTGTCCCCATTTGACTTGTTTGTTTGAGGACTCGATTTCTTTTGGTTATTGGAGAATTTTCTATAAGGATTCGGATTCGCTTGATTTACTTCTGTTGAGCGTCGCTGGGAGTGTGGACGAAAGCCTTGAGGTTGAGGCCCACATTGGGGACCCTTCTTCATGCAACTGCCATTCAAATTCATTTTAGCCATTGATTCACTCAAATTAGTTTGATATTTCTGTTTTCTTTGCCAGTGGTATTCAAGATGATCCTTAAACTTGGGAAAATTACCAGTTTTGAAACTGCATTGGTTGCATTGAACGGGAAAAGCTTTTCGCAAACTCTCTGCCCGCTCCGGTGACATGGGTTCAATAAATCCTTTAAAATTTATGAGGGCGTGGACAGTTTGAAATGTGATAAACAATTCAGTATTGAATGTATTCCAATGCTGATTTCGGCTCATGGTATTCGCACAGAAATCCTTGGAAATGACATGCATATTCAGACGATTCATAAATGCATCCATTTTAAATCCAATCAGAAAATTACTCAATTGCGATTGTGTTTGCTGTTCAATGGTCTGAACGGCCAGCTCCAACATATGGTCCAGCAGATCCAAATGTTTACGCGTTAGCTTCAATTCAGAAATACATACAAACAGATCGTTCTGAGAACAATGAAAAACAGCATATTCTTACCGCTGTCACATTAACAATATCCTCCTTGGGTAGAACAACAAAGTGATACTTAGCTTTCGGCACATCCACATTGCGAAGCACCGCCGCTTGATTAGTTTCCATGACGACATCCTGGCCAGCTTCCATTTTGCGGGTCAATAGACCACGTTGGAATTCGACGTCCGTCTCATCTGCCATGACCACATTAACTATAAATGATTGCAAATTCTTTTTGTGATTGTCAATTTACAGTGTGGTAAACGCTCCCAATATTAGTGATGTGCAATTTATTTACAGATCGATAAATTCAATAATGACGTGTTTTTAAAAAAACAAACAAAATATGTTTATGTTTTACATAGATGTTTTATATTTTTCATGAAAAGTTATAAAATCGAATTAGGAAATTTATTGTTAAATAAGTATTTAAGAAATAATTAAATCGATGCAACTATCGATACATAAAGAACAACGTTTTAATTAGCTGATGCAGCACTTTGCTCTTCAAATGATATCATATTTCTACTCTGACCAGTTGTACAGAATCTGAAAGCTTATACATTGTATGTGCATACATAGATACAGGCATTCATTTTATACATATTTATTTGCAAGGCACACTTATTATTAAATACATGCCTACATATGTACATACATACATACATAAATATATTTACTGAAAACATATTTTCTTATGTATGTATAATGTAACATTATTTACAGCAACTACAACAAAGTTACAGCAACTTTGTTGGATTCGCTGCTTTGTTGCCTGCAGATTTGTTTACGTTATTGTTTAGGCTTCCACTTGGGTTTGTTTTGGTTAGCTTTGTTTGGTTGTTCCTTCAGTACTGTGGAGTCATTGCAAATATCAGCTTTAGCATTTGGGTTCTGCTTCTGTTGAGGCCTAGGCTTAGTTTGCTTGGCTTTATTCGCTTCAGATGGCAATCTATTTGAACTATTTCCAGGTGAATCGACACCAGGTTGATTTTGTTTATACTGAGGATTTGGAGTCCACCTGGGTTTATCGTGGATGGTCACATTCTCCCGATTGTTAGGATTGACAGGGCATTGATATCGATTGAAGTTGGCCATATTTGGTGTCTGCTTAAATGGATTGAACCGGGGAGGCGACTCAGTTGACTGCTGTGCAAGAAATCGCATATAATTCTGTTGGTTAATAGTGTTATTAGCATTCAACATGCGGGGTTGCGGTTTTTGAAATTGGTTTATGCTTTGATAATAATTGCCCTGAGCAAAAGGTGGAGGTGGTCCCATTAGGCTCTGCCCAAGCAGAGGATGCAAATATGGCTGATGGTGTCTGCTTGCATAGTTCTGGAAATGCCTGTCAAAGTTATTTTGATACGGCAGCGTTGACTGCTGTTGCTCGCATTCGTTTGGCACATGATTTGGACGCTGGCGCCAATTGGCTGACGTGGGTTTTGTCTCTCTGCTGTTGACGTTAGTTTGATTTTGATCAGATGGATTTGAGCGCCACTGTGTTGACTGCGGTTTCAAATCCTCTGGTGATTTAGGACTTTCGACGTTGCTTTCTTGCTCATCCAATTTTGATTCATCAAGCATTTGAGTGATCTTCTCCAGTTGTTTCTTGACTTCAATGTCGTGTTCACGATCATTCCAATGTTTATACAGATGACCTTTTAATTCGAATAATTTGGTGGTCTTAAATTCACATTGATTACACTGCAGTGTTGTCACAGATCGCAATTCTAATGCTTTTTTCCTCAGAAAGTGGCTCAATGCAGCCTTGTGAGCGTAGAAGTGCATAAGCAGCCTGATAGGTAAGAAACAAATCTGAATGGAAGCTATTCCAATGCGATACTTTTTTTAAACGAAACAGAATAGAAATCATTTGATATCACATGCATGCTTAGCCGATCCATAAATGCATCCATTTTGAATCCCACAAGAAAATTACTAGATGACAGGTGATTTTGCTGCTCAATGATTTGATTGGCAAGGTCCATCATATGATCCAAAAGCGGAATGTGCTCCTGTTTTAACTGTAAAATATATAAAATGTATATGTATATTGTGTACTTGATTATCTCTTATCTCTTTTCAATGAATGGTAAAGTAATGGTAAACTTACTAAAGACACATTTGCAATATCTTCTTTGCATACGATAAGAAAATGATATTGTGCTTTGGGGTAACGATCCTTCATTACCGCTGCCCTATCACTTTCAATCAATATTGCGTCCTTGTTTTCCTCCAAACGTTTAACCAACGCGTGCCTTGCTACGCTTATGTGTTCCATTGCAGTATCAAATAGATTCTGGGAACTACCCAATTGTTTTTGTTTCTAGAATGTACTGACAATGTAAAACGATAACTATCGACACTTGTTAAGCTTTAATTTGTCATCAACGAATAATAGTGTAGAGCAGTGCACAGTGGACTTATAGATACTTTAATGATGCAAAAATATCGATGTGTGCGCATATCGATTGAACAAATAGTCGATAATTGCAATAGCATTTAAAAAAAAGACGTCGGTTATAAGTGAATCTTTGTAATTCAGGGAATAAAATGGTTGTAAGCTATTGAATTTGTTAAGACACAAAACAATTAAAAACATCTAAAAGGTCTAATAATGCTGTACTTATAGTTTGTCAATTTTTGTATTACAAGAAAATACATATGAAATCATTTATCCATGGCCTAAATAGTTTTTAGTATACACCTAATCTATGCGTAGTTACACCTAATAAACATCAAATTAATTTTCACTTTCTTCTTTCAGATTAAGATATATTTTTCTCTTTCAAATAAAGATTTGCAAGTTTAAAAGATTAAACGAACTAATATTGTTTCTTTAAAAATTGCTTTTGAAATGAATATAAATGTTTCCAGTTGTTCAAGTTTACAAATGTATTTTTGTTCTTCTATTTTTATATCAGTTGCTTAAATGTATCATAATAACAGAAATTTTGTAAACTAGTTTCTATAATAGACAGGCGCTGTAAACTAAATTTTTGACTAGTTTATACTATTTTGTAAAAACTTTAGGGCAATAAATTTGTCATGTTATGAAATGTTGGTTGATAAATAAACATTGTAAACTCACTTACAATTTGTTGGCTTTTCAAATGTATGTAAGACTAATTTTTATAAAGCACTGTGATCTTGTAAATGCTCCTTGAATGATGGAATATTTTTCGCCACAAATGAACACTGATTACATTTCAGCGGAGTGGCAAGCAGCGCTTCTTTTGTAACTTTTGATAAGCGTTTGATGGAGCCTTCGATATTAAGCTGAGTATAAAGGGCTTTATAGAAAATGGTAATATGTATATTATATTGTTTGAACAAATATATTTCAATCAATTAACTTACAATCGTAGGGCAAAAAGAGCTGAGTGTTGAAACTGTTCCAGTGTTTTTTTGTCTTTAGGCAGCTTGAAACGAAATCTTTGGAAATAACATGTAAGTGCAAACGTTGCATGCTAGGCTCGGCATGAAATCCAATTTTGAAATTGTCAATCTTTTCGCCACGAATTTCTATGACATTGTGAGCCAAGAGATGCAATTCTTCCAAAAGCGGTAAGTGCGTTTTATTTAGCTGTTATAGAAGTTTGTTATGTGGTGACGTACTTTGTTTTGAATTTGAGTTGAGTCTACCTGAAATATACTTGCGATATCCGCTTTGGGTATCACAAGATAATGATGGCGCGCTTTTGGGAATTTATCGGCAATAACAACAGCAACGTCTGTTGAAATTATCCAATTTGATGGATCCAAAATTGTTTTGATTAACCCGGTTTGCCAAGACATTTCACACAATCAGCTGTTTAACAGCAGCTGCTTTACAGCTGCCAGCAGTGCTGCACAATATAATGATTTTAGCGTGAACAGTGCTGGTAAGCACAGCTAAACGCAAAATGCTGCGTGCGCTAAATGCGTTAATAAAAAATATTTGTTGTATATATTTAGCATAAAAATTATGTAATTGATTTGTATAAATAATTTAAAGATTTCAGATTTATTTTATTGCTATAAAGAAGAAAGCAATAAGTTTACGCTCATTTTGCGCGCTCCATACAAGTGCGCTAACCAACACTGCAGCCAATTGGCACATACAACCCTGCACGCAACCCTGCAGCAACAACAATGAAGAGCCACAAGAGCCGAGAAGAATATTATTTGTTTGGCCGTCTAAATGTGCTTGTGTGCAGCGTGTGGGCAAGTAAAAAAGTGTGTAGAGCACAACATACAAAATCAGCGCTGCATTTTTTACGCAACGCAGGCGAAAATTTCTCAATTACGTGATTACATTACAATTGGAATTCATTCGAATTTCGTTTTGAAGCGTCCACTGCAGCGCCAAGCTAACGGAAATTTGGCAACTCGGCCTATTTGAGGAAATTGACCAGACAACACAATACCAAATACTTCGAAAGATTATTACGCAAAACTAAAGACAGATGGCGAGCGCAACCGAGGTAAAGAAGTCACGCCTCATGGCCGAACCATTGCACATACAGCGCCTGGAGGCGGCATTAAATATGCGACCCTTTATGGAGATGGCTCGCCAAGCGCTCAAACAACCATTGAGTAGCGGTAGTGGGGGAGAGGATAGCGCCACTGAACTAGAGGCAGAACAAGATGCGCCGGTGGATGACTCCGATGATTCCTCAACGCGTGTGGGTGTGGTAAGGTTAAAGCATAAACAGCGACAACGTAAACGTCTCCTGGGCAGCAAAGAAGGTATGTGGAATAGGTGAAAAGATTGCAGTCCATTGGGTAATTTGTTTGCCTTGCAGAACGACAAAGTGTCAAGGCACAAATCTACAATTTCAATGACTTGACCAGTGATCGGGAATGGCTCTACGATCTCATACTCAGCGACACTGAAAGCGAGCCGCCAATGAGCGATGAAGACGCGTATGTTGCCCAAATGTTGCGCGAGCATCTCCAAGAGCAACGCCAGCGCAAAAACTATTACAAGAAACCCACAGTAAGTGTCCATCTAAAATACATATATGTAGATATCAGTTAATCTATAATTTCCGTTTGCTTACAGAATGCTCAATATGCTTACTATGGCAGCGGTTTGCTGTCCAACCACGATGTCTACGCGGAGCGACAACAGGCCACAGTTGGCGTGCGCAAGCGGCGACGTCGCACCAAGCAGGAGATACTCATGGCACGCCTGGCCGAGGCCCAGGCCGGACCAAAGCCGCCCAAGCAGCGGCGACGTGGTCGTAAGAAGCGTACCGCAATGGACTCTCCGGAGTCGGGCGAGGTGCACCCCTCGGATCTGGGCAAGTACAGTTTTGGCGATACGTTGGTTGGCAACGATGACGATGACGAGGATAATGGCGAGGTGGATTACAAGCGAGAGCTGGCTAATTTGGCATTGGATTATCCGGAAGAGGATGAGGAAATCGAGGAGGAAGTGGATGTTGTGGGCGCCACCGACGGTCAGGTGACTCGTGTGCGTCGACGTCGCAAAAATCCTGAAGTGCTGGCGGCTCGACGTCGTCGCATCTGGCAGATTATGTCAAAGAAGGAATGCGCTCGAATGCAACGCATCAAGAGCAACAATCATAAGGAGATGCTATCGAATTGCAAGCGTGTGGCCGGCATGTGTGCCAAGGTGGTGAGGCAACGTGCGCTCAACTCGCAGCGCATCATGAAGGAGACAGTGTGGCGAGCCAAGCGGCTGACACGTGAAATGCTCACGTATTGGAAGCGCTATGAGCGCGTGGAGCGTGATCAACGTCGCAAGCAGGAGCGTGAGGCGGAAGAGCAACGCAAGCAGGATGTGGAATTGATTGAGGTGAAGCGACAACAGCGAAAGCTGAACTTTCTCATTACACAAACAGAGCTTTATGCTCACTTTATGTCCAAGAAACTGGGCCAGGGCACGGAGGAGGATCAGTTGCGCATTCTCAGCCAGCTGGACGAGGAGCACAATGCTCGACTGGCTGTGCACGATGATTACGATGCTGGTGAAATGAAGCAGCTGGCGCAGGCGAATGCAGAGGCTGCACTGAAGCGTGATTTGGACAAAACGCGTGCATTTGATGTACCCTTTAAGAAGGAACAGATGCTGGAGCAACTGCAGGAACTAGAACAAGCGCAGCCAGCGGTCACTGAGCAGATGAAAGATCTGCCACAGCCCAAGATGTTCAAGGGCACACTAAAGGGTTATCAGATCAAGGGAATGACATGGCTGGCAAATATCTACGATCAGGGCATCAGTGGCATACTGGCTGATGAGATGGGCTTGGGCAAGACGGTGCAATCAATCGCATTTCTCTGTCACATTGCCGAGCACTATGGCGTCTGGGGCCCGTTTCTGGTCATCTCGCCAGCATCGACACTGCACAATTGGCAGCAGGAGATGGCACGCTTTGTTCCTGATTTTAATGTTGTGCCCTATTGGGGTTCGCCCAACGAACGCAAGATCCTGCGACAGTTTTGGGAGCAAAAGCATTTGCATACACGCGAGGCCAGTTTTCATGTGGTGATCACGTCGTATCAGCTGGTGGTCAGTGATTACAAGTACTTCAATCGCATCAAATGGCAGTATATGGTGCTGGATGAGGCTCAGGCCATCAAGAGTGCCGCCTCGCAACGCTGGAAGCTGCTACTGGCCTTCAATTGTCGCAATCGTTTGCTGCTCAGTGGCACGCCCATACAGAACAGCATGGCGGAGCTTTGGGCGCTGTTGCATTTCATTATGCCAACGCTCTTTGATTCGCATGATGAGTTTAACGAATGGTTCTCCAAGGACATTGAATCGCATGCAGAGAACAAAACGGGCATCGATGAGAAACAAATTTCACGCCTTCACATGATTTTGAAGCCGTTTATGCTGCGCCGCATCAAGAAGGATGTGGAGAACGAGTTGTCCGATAAGATTGAGATTATGGTCTATTGTCCGCTAACCATACGCCAAAAACTCTTGTATCGTGCTCTTAAGCAAAAGATACGCATCGAGGATCTATTGCATTTGGCGAGTGGTGGCTCGACGGCATCGGCAGCATCGGATGGCGCCATTCTGGATCGCAACTTTACGTCGAATCTCATGAATCTGGTCATGCAGTTCCGCAAGGTGTGCAATCATCCCGAACTCTTTGAACGACGCGATGCCCGGAGTCCATTTAGCATGCGTTGTGCTGAATTTGTGCTACCTCGTTTGGTCTTCAACGACGGATTGTTAAACACTGCGCTTCCCAGTCGCAGACATTTGCTCTATAATCGGTGAGTTACCCCTTTGAAAAGAAACTTATATCAATGCTAATCTGGGATTTGTTTGCAGTTTTAATATATTTAAGGCGGCGCATATGCAGTCTTCACTTTTTGAGGATGTCCATGTGAACAGCTGCTTTGGTTTCAGTCGCCTCTGTGATTTATCCCCGTCCGACATGGAAGACGTCACTTGGCATGGGCTCATTGCTTTGTAAGTATGCGTATTTGGACTAATTTGTAACATTAAATAAGTTGCATTTTATTTAAAAGTCTGTTGCACTATCGTCGCGTGCTTGCCAAGCAGCCGTTGCTCTCCTATCGTCGTCAATGGTGGCCACATCAACCTGCCACGCGCTATCAGCTGTTGGAGCCAACACTTGAGCGTAAACTTGTGCCAGATTATTTGCTCACAGATAGTGTGCTAAGGAAATTCATCTTTACTGCAGTGGTACGTTATGGAAATTTGTATATGGGAAATACTGCAATTAATTTATATTTGCTTATGACAGACATCAGGGGAGAGCAGCGTTTATGCTTTTGGAGATTATCTGACTGTCAACATGCAGGAGACTATTGAGCATCGTGTAACACGCTCGAAGATACTTAAACAGAAGGCAACGCTCATCGAGGAGCTCGTCGACGCCAATGGACAGCCACAAGTGAAATCGGAGACCGATATGGAGATTGAATCTGTTGAGGTGCAAACCAAATCGAATACGAAGAGCGATGTTAAAGTGACTACACTGCATTTACTGCCCGAGTTTCCATATCATCCACGCAAGCCTCAGATCTACAAATGCGAAGCTCTGCAAATGCCACGATTCCTCTATGGACTGGGTCAGCGTGTGCAGGCTGTGGATAGGCATTTATAGTGAGTACTCCCACCTGAATCACCAATGCTAAAGTCATCTGTTAATCTCTGTTGATATTCATTGTGATAGTTGTGAAAGTCGTGCTGCCGCCTGGACCCACATACGACATCTGCAATGTGAAAATAGTATGGGCAAAGAGCTGGTCACGACGGGCTTGGCACTGTGCAAGCCGCGAAATGGTTGGTCATCGATTGTGGTGCCCGACAAGGAGACACTTATCACAGATGCTGGCAAGCTGTTTGTGCTCGATAGTCTACTCACACGCCTTAAGGCCGAGGGTCATCGAGTGCTCATCTATTCTCAAATGACTAAAATGATTGATCTACTTGAGGTGTGTGTATTTACTGAAATTGCTGAGGTGCACATTTTAATGTATTCTAATTTCTTATTTTCAGGAATACATGTGGCATCGCAAGCATCGATATATGCGTTTGGATGGTTCCAGTAAGATATCCGCACGTCGTGATATGGTTGCCGATTTCCAAACTCGTGCTGATATTTTTGTTTTTTTGCTCTCAACGCGAGCTGGCGGATTGGGTATCAATTTAACTGCAGCTGATACGGTAAGCTAACGATTTTCTATATTATCACTTAGTTTAAACTAACTTCTTCCGACAGCATTGCCTTATATTTTCTTTATAAATTTGGAAAAATAGTTCCTATTTAGACTTGGTAGCTGAAATCAGTGTAACTTTTCTCTTTTTGTTACTTGAATTCAATTAGAAACGTGTCCAGCATTTTAAGTTGACAAAATTGATTTGGTATTAGAATGGATTTTTCCAGTCATATGTTAATAATGCCCATAAGCACACCGGCCAAGTTGCCGCATATTGTGGCCAATCTAACACCACACAAATCAGCTAGTACTCCCATGCCACATTCGATATCATGTAGTTTTGATCCAGAGAAGCGTAATGGATTGGATTTGGATTTTGAATTAACAGATGTTGTGGAACCACCAACCAAAGGAAATATTCGTAAATTTATTGCTACGCGCAATGGACAATTGAATTCAATCGGAGATTTCACTGATCAATTAGATCGATCAATTTCGTGTCCATTTCAGAAGTCGACGGTCAAGAAACAGAATTGCGTTTTGCATATAAATTACAATGGACAACAGGCGGCATTAGTGTGTCAGGTGCGAACCAATGATTTGGCTGCACTTAAGCATCGCTTATCGCCGCTGTTGCGTCAACATAAATCACGCTTTCGTAACGTTCAGATCGAGCGTAATCTATTCAAGCCCACTGGTCTCATCCATGCCCTTGTGACTTGTCAAACGCCCATCGATTTGGCGTCGTTGAAGTTCGATGCACAGCGTTGCAAGGCGCAGGACTGTAAGGTAATCAGCATGGCTGAGGGAAAGCTGTGCTTCAATTGCCAACCATCGGACTTAGCAAAGGTTACAGCCAGACTTAGGCTATGTGGCTATAAGCCTCTTCGCTCCGAGGTTGGACAATGTGCGCGGGATTCGTTGGTAAAGTTGCCAGTGGCACAATTGCAACGCTATGCGGAGTTCCTCAAGGCCCTTAAGGCGGACACGGACATGGTGAAGGTCTATGACAATGTGGAGAACTCGACGGCGACGCTGCACGGCTGACAGCAGAGGAGTCAGCAGAATTGGCAGCTGGCAGATTTATGCAAGTGTTCGATGGTCTTGTATCCATTTGCTCGACTACTTGTTTATGCATTGCGCGGTCTTTGGGATCGCCCGAGCAGCTTTTGTCATGATTTACACATTTTGATCTTTATCACAACAATGACACTGCCTAAAGCCACAAGAAATTCTCAGCCAAAAGGATGCAATATAGACTTTGTCTCTCTCTCTCTCTTTCTTACCTTTTCTCTTTCTGTTTGATTCGATTTTGTGGTGATTTCTGGCTGATGGTGGGACTCTGGCTGGGGCTGCTGGGCTTCGTGTGAACATTTTCGCTTGGTTCCTAAATCATTTTGTCACTGATTTTGATTTGTTATTCGCGCTCGCCGCGAAGTAATTTGGTTTGTCTCCTCTTGTTTGTTTCTCAGTTTTATTGTTTGGTTCTCAGGCTCAGCTCTCGCTGTTGACTAATTTCTTTTGGCATTTTGCCATGCCAATAAGTATTTGGTTGCGATTCTTTTCGCGGCTGCTTTTATTTCTCAACTGATCTGCTGAAAAGAACAAATTATAAGGATTATAAATAAGTTGAACACTTTTGTTATAAATTATTTGTCATTCTAGACTAGTTTTAAATTATTTTGAAAATATTTTACAAATTGCAAGAATTTTTATTTCCCTTTTTTTTTTCAATAAAATTGCTGAAAAATTATCGCAGTGTGTGAGAAACACAATTCGGACTGCAAAAGTATTTACTCTTCATGTCGTTGGCGCATACCAAAATAATTTGACCGCACAAAACAAAAGCGAACTCAACACTTTGGTATTTCTTTGCCTCTCCCTCTGTTAACGGAAATCGTTGAGGCCTCCACAAAATTGTACCAGTTACATTTTAAATGATATGAGAGTATTTCATTAATTGTATTTTATGCCATTTATAAACAAATTGTATGGCATTGTTTATTTCATTTGTGAGCCACAAGATTCGATTTGATTCCCCAAGCGTCATTATCATGCGCGTCTTGATTTTCGTTGTCCACAAGATTTATGACATTTTCGAAATCGTAGCAAATGTCTTTAAGTAGCCGCAGTCGATCGCTTTCGTCACCTCTTCGTATGCTCGTCACGTTTCAGAATTTAGTGCAATTCATTGGGTGTACAAATTTCTTGTCTCTCATCGGGCTATCTTAATCTATGATCCAACCGACAGTTACCATGACAAACTCTCCAACTTGTCATACCTTCCTTAGTGTATTTCCTACTTATCTTCAGTAATTTTCATTTTAATTATAGACCAGCAAATACATACATGTAAGCTAAATATTATGTATAGCCTAAACTCCTTTTGCAATCATATAAAACACCATTTGCTCAATTGATGTTTTTTATAGATAGTATTTTCTCATAAAGCGTGCCAAAACTTTCTATTACATGAAAAATTTTTGATTTGTAAGTAAGCTTGTCAACCCAATGCATATCAGGCAAAAATAAAAATGGCTATATAGTCTCGGGAGTTGACGCGGATCAAAAGTATATATACTTTATAGGGTCGGAGATGTGACCTTCTGACTGTTACATACATATAATATCCTTCTACCCTATGGATAGTGGGTATAAAACGTCGAAAGGCTGCATCGCGATTCGCGTCTTCAGCTTCCAGGCGGCCCTAGAATCTTTGCTAACTTTATTGCTTAATCATTGCCACAAGTTTCACGAATAAATATTTGCTATAAAGAAAAACACTTTTGCTGTTGGGTGCAATTTTTGATGACAGATTTATGGGGATATATATATATATATAAAGTGCGTAATAATATAATATTGAGATTAATATACGTCTGACAACGGCGCAGAATAGTGCAGACTATTGTGTGTGAATAAGAAAGAATTCATTTTGATCAATCAATTCTTTTTTTTACTTTTTTCAATCTTATGCAAGCCACTCGCGAATTAGCTCTGCAATACGCTCCTTAGAGGCACGCAAGGCTGCACTGTCAGAGGCGCCAATTGAGCCCAGATCAGAGCAGTGAGAAGCTTGTGGATAAATCGTGGC
Organism: Drosophila sulfurigaster albostrigata; assembly: GCF_023558435.1. Taxonomy (NCBI): domain Eukaryota; kingdom Metazoa; phylum Arthropoda; class Insecta; order Diptera; family Drosophilidae; genus Drosophila; species Drosophila sulfurigaster. The sequence continues at coordinate 19,702,794 of NC_084882.1, forward strand.
ACCTTGTGCCAACCCGGCTCCAACCTTGGCCCATGGATCTAAACCACCTTGAGTAAAATAAACACCCTCAACGTTTTCGATACCTCCAAACTCATCATTTGTCTCCCTGATTAGCTTGCGAATATTTGCCTCAGAGTAGTTAGATCCGAAAACATCCTCACAAATATCAGTGTAAAGGGTGACTGGGAAATTAGATCCAAATGGTTGATTACGACTACCAGAGGACTGGAACCAGCCAAATTCACTGCATGTCTGGAACGTCCAAGCCAGACCATCGCCATCGTAGTTGTCCTTCGCCCACACGTAGTAATCGACAGCGTCCTGGTATTTAGTGCTGACACACTCCGGATTTTCAAGTCGCCATTGCACAAATTTAGACAAAGCTTCATAATCATTATCGCTGAAGTTACGAAGATTCGTACAGTACTTGGCCAAATCATTGTTTTCAGGTCTGAATGAAGGAAATAATCGTTGGAAAAATTGGGTAGAAAAATACCTATTGTTACCTCTGGTATTGAGCGATGTTGGCGAAAATATTCGCAACAGTGCTAAAGTATTGCCACTGATCTCTTTCGTCATTCTCGTCAAAATCACTGCAGAGATTTAATTCTTTTTAGCCTGGGCTCCTTGTCCGTTATAGAATAAATTTTCAAAATAGGAGGTCGCATTGTCAATGATGTTGTAGCAATAGTCTCCTCCTAGCTCTCTGTATGCTTCTCCAACAACTTTCATGAACTCTGCAAAAGAATCGTATGTGTACGGTTGGAGTCATCGATTTGTACGATAAGTTAACATACCTCTAAAGTTAACCTTGGCTTCAAGGGAGCACTGGATGCCCAACTGCCAACAATGACATCGGGATACAATTTCTTAAGCCAGGTTGCCATGGTTGCAGAGTAAGAACATCCTTGAACGACGACCTTCGAATCCTTGTACTTGTCCTCCTCCTTAAGTACCTTAATAACATTCACCACATCGGCCAAGGCTTGCTTCACATTTTGATACTTGCTAAGGTTTTCTGTGGACAAGGGCCTAAAGGGAGCGTTAAGGGGTTAATTAATGCAAGAAATAGGAAAGAGTTAGATCTATCATACTTGATGGGAATACTCTCGCCAAAGAATCTATGTTCTGTGGTGAGAATGGTGCCCTTGTGTTCCTTTGCAATGTCTGCCAGATGTACATTTTCTATATCTCCAGGTTGTATTACCCATTCGCCACCAAGATAAATAAATATCGGGGATCCCTCCACAAAGTGGCGATCGTTAATCAGAATGCGCTGAATATAGTTTTTCTGGGATTTTAGTTTTGTTGGTTAAATGATATATTATTCAATCTTACGTTTTGCCAGGTCGCAGTATTGGCCTCATCAAAGTTGTCGAGTTTTTGGGTGATCCAGTGAGTCTTAACATGGGATTTCCTGGTAGTCGGATGCCTTGGTGGCCCTTGGTGCATTTCCTTTAATGTTTTAATGAAGGCAGGAATTTCAGGTTCCATCAAACTAGCTGTGGAGGCGAAAGGTGCTAGCACTAATACTAGCTGTAATATCACTAAAGAAAACTTCATTTTGTTGGTGTGTTAGGAAACTTTAGACTGAATATTTACTCAAAACCGCAGCCTATTTATAATAAAAATAAGTCTTCAATAAGCCATCGTTTCAGGTAATAAAGCCCAAGCATTCTCGCAATCATAAATAACACAAATAAATTGATTGATATTTTGGAATATTTCTATTACAAAAAGAATTTGCAATTTCTATGTTATCGAAACAAAACTTTTAAGCTCAAACGACCCAATTAACTAAAGAAAGTAGCAATAATATTTGTAATTTATATTATTATTTATTATTATTATTATTAATATTAGTAATATTAATATTATTTTAGTAATCAATATTTAATCATTTTTTAAGAAATCTTCAAATAATTTAGATTTACTTACATACATATATAAAAGTTTACAGGTTTATCGGCCCTCAACCGTCTCCCATTTTATTAAATGGAGTTGTCATTTGTTGACCATTGAAATTAACTGCTATCAGCTATATATCATAATTTTTTTTGGTATTTGTTCTTTCATAATTCAACAAAAGTTATGTTACAGAAAATAATACCAAGAAATATAATCGGTCGCTTAGGACCTTCACTTCAATGTAAGCAAATGACAATTTGGGTTATTGAAATCGATTGCAAATGAATGTTTTTAAAAGCGTAATATAATACCTAACATATTTGTCTCAGCTTCGCCAAGTTGCACTTTAATATAAATATTTTTATTTTAATGATGTTTCCTTGTTCAAAAGAAATAAAATTGATAAAGTTTAGTGTTTGTTTTTGTTTAAGCTTAGAAAACAAGTGAGAAAGCTACAGTCGATTGTCCTAAAATATACAAAAGACTGTATTTGATATATTTATATAATACTGCATTCAAAATATAATGCTGAAATGCCTAGCTAGTATGCGTTTTTGCAAACACAAAAGTATTTCTACAATTATGATCTGATCGCTATATATCTGATCTATAGCTACTATTGTATGCACAAAAAATCGCTCTAGCTCCAAAATAACGCTATTTTTTCGACTTTGTCGATTTGCGGGGCGGAAGTTTGCGTTTGAAATGAACTTGATCTGCATGCAATAATAATATAATTCTGCATGCAACAAATTATGACAATCAAAATTATAGCTCAATATCTTATAGTCTGTGAGATCCAATGTTTCATATGGATAGACGGACATAGCTATAACGTCTCGGCTGTTGACGCTGACCAAAAGGGTTATATGATTGGAAATATGTCCTTCTGTCTGTTACATTTCCTGGAGGCACAAAGTTATAATATCCTTCTATACTATGGACAGCGGGTATACCAAGTCGAAGGGGTGTATAGGGTCTTCAGCTTCTTATAAGCGGCCCTAGAATCTTTGCTAACTTTATTGCTTACTCATTGCTACAAGTTTCTCGAATAAATTTGTTATTATTATTATGTAGCCCCAAATATTTGCTATAAAGAAAAACACTTTCAAATTTGGGTGCAATTTTTGATGATAGTTTTATAGGGATATATATATATATATATAAAGTGCGTAATAATATTGTATTGAGATTAATATACGTCTCATAACGACGCAGAATAGTGCAGACTATTGTGTGTGAATAAGATTCACATCCAATTCTTTTTTGTTTACTTTTTTTTCGATCTTATGCAAGCCACTCGCGAATAAGCTCTGCAATACGCTCCTTAGAGGCGCGCAAGGCTGCACTGTCAGAGGCACCAATTGAGCCCAGATCAGAGCAGTGAGAAGCTTGTGGATAAATGGTGGCTCCTTGTGCCAAGCCGGCTCCAACCTTGGCCCATGGATCTAAACCACCTTGAGTAAAATAAACACCCTCAACGTTTTCGATACCTCCAAACTCATCATTTGTCTCCCTGATTAGCTTGCGAATATTTGCCTCAGAGTAGTTAGATCCAAAAACATCCTCACAAATGTCGGTGTAAAGTGTGACTGGGAAATTAGTACCAAATGGTTGATTACGACTAGGAGAGGACTGGAACCAGCCAAATTCACTGCATGTCTGGAACGTCCAAGCCAGATCCTCGCCGTCGTAGTCGTCCTTCGACCACAAGAAGTAATCGACAGAGTCTTGGTATTTGGTGTTGACACATTTCGGATTTTCAAGTCTCCATTGCACAAATTTAGACAAAGCTTCATAATCATTATCACTGAAGTTACGAAGATTCGAACAATAGTTGGACAAGTCTTTGTTTTGAGGACTAAAGAGAAAATAACCGTTAGAGAAAATTGGGTGGTAAAAACACCTATAGTTACTTCTGGTATTGAGCGAGGTTTGCGAAAACATTCGCAACAGTGCTAAAGTATTGCCACTGATCTCTTTCATCGTCCTCGTCAAAGTCACTGCAGAGATTTAATTCTTTCTTAGCCTGAGCACCCTTACCGTTATAGAACAAGTTTTCATAATAAGATGTGGCATTGTCAATGATGTTGTAGCAATGGTCTCCTCCCAGTTCTCTGTAGGCTTCCCCAGCAACTTTCATATATTCTGAAAAATACCCACATGAATATATATATATATATATATGATTAATTTACACACCTCTAAAGTTCACCTTGGCTTCAAGGGGAGCACTGGATGCCCAACTGCCTACAATGACATCGGGATACAATTTCTTGAGCCAAGTTGCCATGGTTGCAGAGTAAGAACATCCTTGAACGACGACCTTCGAATCCTTGTACTTGTCCTCCTCCTTAAGTACCTTAATAACATTCACCACATCGGCCAAAGCTTGCTTCACATTTTGATACCTGCTAAGGTTTTCTGTGGACAGGGGTCTAAAAGCAGCGATAAGGGGTTAATTATTGCTAGAACTAGGAAAGAGTTTGAGTTAGCGTACTTAATTGGGATACTCTCGCCATAGAATCAATGTTCTGTGGTGAGAATGGTGCCCTTTGTGTGCCTTTGCGATGTCTGACAGATGTACTGATTCTATATCTCCAGGTTCTATTACCCATTCGCCACCGAGGTAAATGAATATCGGGGATCCCTCCACGAAGTGACGCTCGTTTATCAGAATACGCTGAATATAGTTTTTTTGTGGGATTTTAGGTTTGTTGGTTAAATGGTTAATTATTCAATCTTACGTTTTGCCAAGTCTTATTATTGGTCTCATCAAAGTTGTCGAGTTTTTGGGTGATCCAGCGAGTCTTAACATGGGATTTCCTGGTAGTCGGATGCCTTGGTGGCCCTTGGTGCATTTCCTTTAATGTTTTAATGAAGGCAGGAATTTCAGGTTCCCTTAAACTAACTGTGGAGGCGAAAGGTGCTAGCACTAATACTAGCTGTAATATCACTAAAGAAAACTTCATTTTGTTGGTGTGTTAAGAAACTTTAGACTGAATATTTACTCAAAACCGCAGCCTATTTATAATAAAAATAAGTCTTCAATAAGCCGTCGTTTCAGGTAATAAAGCCCAAGCATTCTCGCAATCATAAATAACACAAATAAATTGATTGATATTTTGGAATATTTCTATTACAAAAAGAATTTGCAATTTCTAAGTTATCGAAACAAAACTCTTAAGCTCCAATTAACTAAAGAAAGTAGCAACAATATTTGTAATATATATTCTTATTTATTATTACTATTTTAGTCTCCCATTTTATTAAATGGAGTTGTCAATTGTTGACCATTGAAATCAACTGCTATCAGCTATATTTAATAATTTTTTTTTTGGTATTTGTTCTTTCATAATTCAACAAAAGTTATGTTACAGAAAATAATTCAAAGAAATATAATCGGTCGCTTAGGACCTTCAATGACCATTTGGGTTATTGGAATCGATTGCAAATGAATGCTTTTAAAAGCTTAATATAATACCTAACAAATTTGCCTCAGCTTTGGCAAGTTGCACTTTAATATAAATATTATTATTTTAATGAGGTTTCTTTGTTCAAAAGAAATAAAATTGATAGAGTTTGGTTTTTGTTTTTTGTTTAAGCTTATAAAAAACAAGTGAGAAAGCTACAGTCGATTGTGCTAAAAATATACAAAAGACTGTATTTGATATCTTGATATAGTACTGCATTCAAAATATATCATAAAGTACAAAATATACCAGATTGCCAGCCAAGGCAACTAAAACCCCTAGTTAGTATGCGTTTTTGCAAACACAAAAGTATTTCTACAATTATGATCTGATCGCATATCTATCTGATCTATAGCTATTATTGTATGTACCAAAAATCGCTCTAGCTTCAAAATAACGCTATTTATTCGATTTTGTCGATTTGTGGTGGCGGAAGTTTGCGTTTGAAATGAACTTGATCTGCATGCAATAATAATATAATTCTGCATTCAACAAATTATGACAATCAAAATTATAGCTCAATATCTTATAGTCTGTGAGATCCAATGTTTCATATGGATAGACGGACATAGCTATAACGTCTCGGCTGTTGACGCTGACCAAAAGGGTTATATGATTGGAAATATGTCCTTCTGTCTGTTACATACATTTTCTGGAGGCACAAAGTTATAATATCCTTCTATGCTATGGACAGTGGGTATACCAAGTCGAAGGGGTGTATAGGGTCTTCAGCTTCTTATAAGCGGCCCTAGAATCTTTGCTAACTTTATTGCTTACTCATTGCTACAAGTTCATCGAATAAATTTGTTAATATTATGTAGCCCCAAATATTTGCTATAAAAAAACACTTTCGCTGTTGGGTGCAATTTTTGATGACAGATTTATAGGGATATATATATATATAAAGTGCGTAATAATATAATTTTGAGATTAATATACGTCTGACAACGACGCAGAATAGTGCAGACTATTGTGTGTGAATAAGAAAGAATTCATTTTGATCCAATCCAATCCAATTCTTTTTTTTTTTTTTTTTTTCAATCTTATGCAAGCCACTCGCGAATTAGCTCTGCAATACGCTCCTTAGAGGCACGCAAGGCTGCACTGTCAGAGGCGCCAATTGAGCCCAGATCAGAGCAGTGAGAAGCTTGTGGATAAATCGTGGCACCTTGTGCCAACCCGGCTCCAACCTTGGCCCATGGATCTAAACCACCCTGAGTAAAATAAACGCCCTCAACGTTTTCAATACCTCCAAACTCATAATTTGTCTCCCTGATTAGCTTGCGAATATTTGCCTCAGAGTAGTTAGATCCGAAAACATCCTCACAAATGTCGGTGTAAAGGGTGACTGGGAAATTAGATCCAAATGGTTGATTGCGACTACCAGAGGACTGGAACCAGCCAAATTCACTGCAAGTTTGGAACGTCCAAGCCAGACCATCGCCATCGTAGTTGTCCTTCGACCACAAGTAGTAGTCAACAGTTCCTTGGTATCTGGTGTTTACACAAGCCGGATATCCGAGACGCCATTGCACAAATTTAGACAAGGCTACATAATCGTTGTCACTGAAGCTACGAAGAACCGAACAGTATTGGGCCAAGTCATAGTGCTCGGGTCTACAAGAAGATGAAGAACGTATAGAAGAAATAAGGTAGAATAAGATTTATAAATACATACTTCTGGTATTGAGCGATGTTAGCGAAAACGTTCGCAACAGTGCTAAAGTATTGCCACTGATCTTTTTCGTCGTCCTCGTCAAAGTTACTGCAGAGGTTTAATTCTTTCTTAGCTTGCGCTCCCTCTCCGTTGTAAAACAAATTTTCAAAATAGGAGGTCGCATTGTCAATGATGTCGTAGCAATATTCTCCTCCCAGCTGCCTGTAGGCTTCTCCAACAACTTTCATAAAATCTAAAAAATACCCACATGAATGTGAATAAATATATTTTACAGTATATTTTTATATATTTTTTTTATATATAGTTTATATATATATTTTTATATATTTTATATGATTAATTTACACACCTCTAAAGTTAACCTTGGCTTCAAGGGGAGCACTGGATGCCCAGCTGCCCACAATGACATCGGGATACAATTTTTTGAGCCATGTTGCCATGGTTCCAGAGTAGGAACATCCTTGAACAACAACCTTCGAATCCTTGTACTTGTCCTCTTCCTTAAGAACCTTAATAACATTCACCACATCGGCCAAGGCTTGCTTCACATTTTGATACTTGCTCAGGTTTTCTGAGGACAGGGGTCTAGAACGAGCATTAAGGGGTTAATTATTCCTAGAATTGGGAAAGAGGGTGAGTTATCGTACTTAATGGGGATACTCTCGCCATAGAATCGATGTTCTGTGGTGAGAATGGTGCCCTTGTGTTCCTTCGCAATGTCTGCCAGATGTACTGATCCTATATCTCCAGGTTGTATTCTCCATTCGCCACCAAGATAAATAAATATCGGGGATCCCTCCACGAAGTTGTGCTCGTTAATCAGAATGCGCTGAATATAGTGTTCTCTATGATTTTAGTTTTAAAGGTTATTTTATTTATTATTTATTCGTACGTTTTGCCAAGTTTTATTATTGGCCTCATCAAAGTTGTCGAGTTTTTGGGTGATCCAGCGAGTCTTAACATGGGATTTCCTGGTAGTCGGATGCCTTGGTGGCCCTTGGTGCATTTCCTTCATTGTTTTAATGAAGGCAGGAATTTCAGGTTCCATCAAACTAGCTGTGGATAAAGGTGCTAGGACTAGTACTAGCTGGAGTACCTTTAAAGAATACTTCATCTTGATGGTGTGTTAAGAAATTTCAGACTGAGTATTTACCGAAAACCACAGCCTTTTTATAATAAAAATAAGTTCTCAATAAGCCGTCGTTTCAGGTAATTAAATCCTAAGCATTCTCGCTATCGGAAATAACACAAATAAATTAATTGATATTTTGGAATCTTTCTATTACAAAAAGAATTTGCAATTTCCATGTTATCTGTATAATACTCTTCGGCTCCAAACCCCGCACCTGAAATAGTAAACAAATTTTTCACATATATTTTTTTTGTTTTGCATTATAATTTTAGCGTTCAATATATAAAAACCATTTAAGAGAATTTAGATTTTTTATGGGAAAGCTAAAAGCTTTAACGGCCCTCAACCGTCTACTTTAAGAAATAGAGTTGTCAATTGGCGTATTGAAGTCAAGGGCTAGATAATTACCCTTATTTTAACGACGAGCACTTCATGTAATACATACAATTGACTGCTTGATAATTGTTTTTTTTTAACAAGTATATTTAATAGATTTTAATAATAATGAAAAAACGCTAATATTAACAATATATGGGGAATTCGATCTTATGCAAGCCACTGAGCAATGAGTTCGGAAACACGCTCTTTAGAGGCGCGCAGAGCTGCACTGTCCGAGGCGCTTATCGAACCCAGATCAGAGCAGTGAGCAGCTTGTGGAATAATGGTGGCTCCTTGTGCCACACCAGCTCCAACCTTGGCCCAGGGATCCAAACCACCCTGTGTGAAGTAAACGTCCTCAACGCTCTCGATGCCACCAAAATCAGCATTTGTCTCCTTGATTAGGTTCCGAATTTTAGCCTCACTGTAGTCAGATCCGAAGACAGCTTCACAAATGTCGGTGTAAAGGGTGACTGGGAAATTAGTACCAAATGGTTGATTACGACTACCAGAGGACTGGAACCAGCCAAATTCACTGCATGTCTGGAACGTCCAAGCCAGACCATCCCCGTCGTAGTTGTCCTTCGACCACACGTAGTAATCGACAGCGTCCTGGTATTTAGTGCTGACACACTCCGGATTTTCAAGTCGCCATTGCACAAATTTAGACAAAGCTTCATAATCATTATCACTGAAGTTACGAAGATTCGAACAGTAGTTGGACAAGTCTTTGTTTTGAGGACTAAATAGAGAAAATAACCGTTAGAGAAAATTGGGTCGTAAAAACACCTATAGTTACTTCTGGTATTGAGCGAGGTTTGCGAAAACATTCGCAACAGTGCTAAAGTATTGCCACTGATCTCTTTCGTCATTCTCGTCAAAATCACTGCAGAGATTTAATTCTTTTTTGGCCTGGGCTCCTTGTCCGTTATAGAATAAATTTTCAAAATAGGAGGTTGCATTGTCAATGATGTTGTAGCAATAGTCTCCTCCTAGCTCTCTGTAGGCTTCTCCAACAACTTTCATGAACTCTGAAAAAGAATCTTAAGTGCATAGTCATAGATTTTAACGACTGATTTACACACCTCTAAAGTTAACCTTGGCTTCAAGGGGAGCACTGGATGCCCAACTGCCCACAATGACATCGGGATACAATTTCTTGAGCCAAGTTGCCATGGTTGCAGAGTAGGAACATCCTTGAACAACGACCTTCGAATCCTTGTACTTATCCTCCTCCTTAAGAACCTTAATAACATTCACCACATCGGCCAAGGCTTGCTTCACATTTTGATACTTGCTCAGGTTTTCTGAGGACAGGGGTCTAGAACGAGCATTAAGGGGTTAATTATTCCTAGAATTGGGAAAGAGGGTGAGTTATCGTACTTAATGGGGATACTCTCGCCATAGAATCGATGTTCTGTGGTGAGAATGGTGCCCTTGTGTTCCTTCGCAATGTCTGCCAGATGTACTGATCCTATATCTCCAGGTTGTATTCTCCATTCGCCACCAAGATAAATAAATATCGGGGATCCCTCCACGAAGTTGTGCTCGTTAATCAGAATGCGCTGAATATAGTGTTCTCTATGATTTTAGTTTTAAAGGTTATTTTATTTATTATTTATTCGTACGTTTTGCCAAGTTTTATTATTGGCCTCATCAAAGTTGTCGAGTTTTTGGGTGATCCAGCGAGTCTTAACATGGGATTTCCTGGTAGTCGGATGCCTTGGTGGCCCTTGGTGCATTTCCTTCATTGTTTTAATGAAGGCAGGAATTTCAGGTTCCATCAAACTAGCTGTGGATAAAGGTGCTAGGACTAGTACTAGCTGGAGTACCTTTAAAGAATACTTCATCTTGATGGTGTGTTAAGAAATTTCAGACTGAGTATTTACCGAAAACCACAGCCTTTTTATAATAAAAATAAGTTCTCAATAAGCCGTCGTTTCAGGTAATTAAATCCTAAGCATTCTCGCTATCGGAAATAACACAAATAAATTAATTGATATTTTGGAATCTTTCTATTACAAAAAGAATTTGCAATTTCCATGTTATCTGTATAATACTCTTCGGCTCCAAACCCCGCACCTGAAATAGTAAACAAATTTTTCACATATATTTTTTTTTTGTTTTGCATTATAATTTTAGCGTTCAATATATAAAAACCATTTAAGAGAATTTAGATTTTTTATGGGAAAGCTAAAAGCTTTAACGGCCCTCAACCGTCTACTTTAAGAAATAGAGTTGTCAATTGGCGTATTGAAGTCAAGGGCTAGATAATTACCCTTATTTTAACGACGAGCACTTCATGTAATACATACAATTGACTGCTTGATAATTGTTTTTTTAACAAGTATATTTAATAGATTTTAATAATAATGAAAAAACGCTTATATTAACAATATATGGGGAATTCGATCTTATGCAAGCCACTGAGCAATAAGTTCAGATACACGCTCTTTAGAGGCGCGCAGAGCTGCACTGTCCGAGGCGCTTATCGAACCCAGATCAGAGCAGTGAGCAGCTTGTGGAATAATGGTGGCTCCTTGTGCCACACCAGCTCCAACCTTGGCCCAGGGATCCAAACCACCCTGTGTGAAGTAAACGTCCTCAACGCTCTCGATGCCACCAAAATCAGCATTTGTCTCCTTGATTAGGTTCCGAATTTTAGCCTCACTGTAGTCAGATCCGAAGACAGCTTCACAAATGTCGGTGTAAAGGGTGACTGGGAAATTAGTACCAAATGGTTGATTACGACTACCAGAGGACTGGAACCAGCCAAATTCACTGCATGTCTGGAACGTCCAAGCCAGACCATCCCCGTCGTAGTTGTCCTTCGACCACACGTAGTAATCGACAGCGTCCTGGTATTTAGTGCTGACACACTCCGGATTTTCAAGTCGCCATTGCACAAATTTAGACAAAGCTTCATAATCATTATCACTGAAGTTACGAAGATTCGAACAGTAGTTGGACAAGTCTTTGTTTTGAGGACTAAATAGAGAAAATAACCGTTAGAGAAAATTGGGTCGTAAAAACACCTATAGTTACTTCTGGTATTGAGCGAGGTTTGCGAAAACATTCGCAACAGTGCTAAAGTATTGCCACTGATCTCTTTCGTCATTCTCGTCAAAATCACTGCAGAGATTTAATTCTTTCTTGGCCTGGGCTCCTTGTCCGTTATAGAATAAATTTTCAAAATAGGAGGTTGCATTGTCAATGATGTTGTAGCAATAGTCTCCTCCTAGCTCTCTGTAGGCTTCTCCAACAACTTTCATGAACTCTGAAAAGAATCTTAAGTGCATAGTCATAGATTTTAACGACTGATTTACACACCTCTAAAGTTAACCTTGGCTTCAAGGGGAGCACTGGATGCCCAACTGCCCACAATGACATCGGGATACAATTTCTTGAGCCAAGTTGCCATGGTTGCAGAGTAGGAACATCCTTGAACAACGACCTTCGAATCCTTGTACTTATCCTCCTCCTTAAGAACCTTAATAACATTCACCACATCGGCCAAGGCTTGCTTCACATTTTGATACTTGCTAAGGTTTTCTGTGGACAGGGGTCTAAAAGGAGCGTTAAGGGGTTAATTATTGCTAGAACTAGATAAGATTTTGAGATATCGTACTTAATTGGAATACTCTCGCCAAAGAACCGATGTTCTGTGGTGAGAATGGTGCCCTTGTGTTCCTTTGCGATGTCTGCCAGATGTACATTTTCTATATCTCCAGGTTGTATTACCCATTCGCCACCGAGGTAAATGAATATCGGAGATCCCTCCACAAAGTGGCGCTCGTTAATCAGAATACGCTGAATATAGTTTTTTTTCTGAGATTTTAGTTTTGTTGGTTAAATGATTAATTATTTAATCTTACGTCTTGCCAGGTCGCATTATTGGCTTCATCAAAGTTGTCCAGTTTCTGGGTGATCCAGCGAGTCTTAACATGGGATTTCCTGGTGGTGGCCTGCCTAGGAGGGCCACGCTGAAGGTCCTTCAGGGATTTAATAAAGTCAGGAACTTCTTTTTTTGGAAGACTAGCTGAATAAGCTAGAGGCGCTACTAGCGCAAAAAGTAGGACTAAAGTAAACTTCATCTTCTTTGGTTGTTGACAATTTGTCGAATGATTTTTTTACCCCGGTAGGTGGCCTATTTATTTAAAATGTTCTTTAATAGATTGCAGCTACTGATAGCAGTGAAGTAATGTGCAAATATTGGCAATAAATTTTGTCTTAAGTCCTCATATAATGCTGATAAAAGCTTGGGTTGTGTAAGTCACGTGTTACATCACGTTGTCTGAGATGCACTAATGCATTACAATTCTGACATAATGCATTTTTATTGGTTAAACATAGATTGGAAATCATTCTACTTCAAAGGAATATTTTATATTATTTTTATTTGTAAATGCTTTTCAGATGATATAAGCAATGTGTTTTGTAATACCTTATGGTATAATATAGCGAGTTGTAATGCTTAGAGAACATTTGCTCTTAATTCTTTAACACTTGGAATGGATGAAATTCTACAATATTTCAACCTGTCTCGCAGTAGAAAATCCGGTCTTGAATAAATAATTTAAATTACGATGTGAAAACTGTCGATATAGTTTCGTTCTTTTAAATATCGATGAAAGAAAAATATATTAGGGAAAAATAGTGCTTTCGCTACCAAAACCTAAACCTTAAATAAAAATAAAGTTCATACTTTCAAATAATATTTTATAATTCGTGAGTTTATTAAATATTGGAAAAGCCGACAATAAAAATCTAATAATATTATTTTTTATACTTTATAAAAATCATGTTATTATTTCGTGCAACAAATTGAAAAATTTAAGAATCGAATACGATGTTAAACAGTGTAAAGCTCACTTACACAATTTACCTCTACCACTTTACCTCATTCAATGTTTGGCATTTAATTTATGTCAATTATTTGAAATAAAAGGTTTTGCCCCTCATCTATTACAAAGTTATTGTTTAACTTGATGTACAATGGTTATCAATAAGTGGAACTTAAAAATTTAAGGCCCTTTCGAAGGGTACTTTGAAGAAACCTCATAATGATGATTATTGGAAATTTTTGTACTTTCGAGTTTATTTTATATAGGTAAACTATTTAGGTAACTATTTTATATAAATATTGCTCAAATTATAGAGTTATAGTTAATTAGAGTTAGAGTTAATTAATTTAATTTTTAGTTTAACAAATTGTGAGTATTTGTATTTGAACATGATTACCAGCCAATTGATTAATTCCTATTTTTTCTTATTAACCATCAGAAGAAATCCTTGCATGTTTCAGAATTTAAACAGTGAATAGCGGTTGTTTTTGATTAGTTAAAAATATTTAAGCATATAAATAGTCTCTATATATCTCTAATAGTCTCTAAGATGCAGTGTACAGACTGAAGGACAAACAGACATTCGGTTGTGGTGGTCTATCCTTATTTATAGCGCTGATTGAAAAACGATTATAATGATAATTTTTTTTGCAATCCACATATTGACATCCATTCTAACAAATCTGAAATGCTAAAAATCAGTTTTTTTTTAATGTTTTTATAATATAAGCAGTATAAATAAATTAGTTAACCAGTAGTTAACCAAAATCATTTTAAGCCGCCTCGTTTTTTTAAACAAAAGTAGTTATTAATTGGCCCATTGATACACGAGAATGTTCAAGAATTACTTAACAGTATCATGGTTGACACAGAAATCAAAACCAATCAAATTCCAACTTTGGTAGATCTTAGGTGTCAAAGATGGAGGCGGTTTTAAAATCTCCATCATTTTGCAAAAATATTGGCACTACCTCGGTAATATTTAATTTGTTATACACATGTTAGAAGTCATACTGTTTTAAAGGGCTCATTAATTATTCATATAAATATACACATTTTGAAATATGTTATATTTATATTAATTAATAATTTTTGTTTATCTAGAGCCGATTCACTTTTTTGGCAGCCCAAACTAATTGGATTTTCTCTATTAATATTACGATCGCTTTAATAATAAAGCGATAAATATATGTTTATACTATCTTATAGAAGTTTATAGAAGCAAGAGAAGAGTTGAAATAAACGTTCCCAACGCTCTCGTTCCACCAAAATTAATATGTTGTAACACAAATAACTTAATTGAAATTTTTGATAAGTTTTACGAATTTTTCAATTACAAAAAGTGTTTTTGATTTCTAAGTTATATATATATTGACTGATGTAAATAGCAACAAGAAATAAAGCTACAGCCAAGTGAGCTCTGAGCCAAGTGACTGTGAGATACCCGCTACCCTTTTTTTTTTAATAAAAACAAAACAGTGAGATATCGATAAAAAATAAAAGATAAATTTAAAAAATATACTGATAATAAAAATACAGTACAAAATATATCAGATTGTCATCCAACCAATAACCCGACTGCACCAATTTTTTTGTCCATATAAATTTGGACGTGTCAGTAATATAAAACAAACATGATATGGTGACAAAAACAACAAATACTTTAAAGCACAATTATAGCTATGTCTCTTATAGACTCCGACACCTGTGTTCATACATAAAGTTATAATACCCTTGTAACCTTTAGGTAGCGGGTATAACAATGTATTTAATATATCTTTATTTTTTCAGTCTTATTGTGTTAGCTTTCAACATTTAATAACTATTTTAAATACCTTCAATGAATTTAGATTTAATAATATGCAAGTTATCGGGACTATACCGTCTTCCACTTCAAGAAATAGAGTTGTCAATTGGCCTATTGAAATCAATTGCTAGATAATTACCCTTATTTTAACGACGCGCACTTCATGTAATACAATTGACTGCTTGATAATTGTTTTTTTTTAACAAGTATATTTAATAGATTTTAATAATAATGAAAAAACGCTTATATTAACAATATATGGGGAATTCGATCTTATGCAAGCCACTGAGCAATAAGTTCAGATACACGCTCTTTAGAGGCGCGCAGAGCTGCACTGTCCGAGGCGCTTATCGAACCCAGATCAGAGCAGTGAGCAGCTTGTGGAATAATGGTGGCTCCTTGTGCCACACCAGCTCCAACCTTGGCCCAGGGATCCAAACCACCCTGCGTGAAGTAAACGTCCTCAACGCTCTCGATGCCACCAAAATCAGCATTTGTCTCCTTGATTAGGTTCCGAATTTTAGCCTCACTGTAGTCAGATCCGAAGACAGCTTCACAAATGTCGGTGTAAAGGGTGACTGGGAAATTAGTACCAAATGGTTGATTACGACTACCAGAGGACTGGAACCAGCCAAATTCACTGCATGTCTGGAACGTCCAAGCCAGACCATCCCGTCGTAGTTGTCCTTCGACCACACGTAGTAATCGACAGCGTCCTGGTATTTAGTGCTGACACACTCCGGATTTTCAAGTCGCCATTGCACAAATTTAGACAAAGCTTCATAATCATTATCACTGAAGTTACGAAGATTCGAACAGTAGTTGGACAAGTCTTTGTTTTGAGGACTAAATAGAGAAAATAACCGTTAGAGAAAAGTGGGTTGTAAAACACCTATAGTTACTTCTGGTATTGAGCGAGGTTTGCGAAAACATTCGCAACAGTGCTAAAGTATTGCCACTGATCTCTTTCGTCATTCTCGTCAAAATCACTGCAGAGATTTAATTCTTTTTGGCCTGGGCTCCTTGTCCGTTATAGAATAAATTTTCAAAATAGGAGGTCGCATTGTCAATGATGTTGTAGCAATAGTCTCCTCCTAGCTCTCTGTAGGCTTCTCCAACAACTTTCATAAAATCTGAAAAATACATACATGAATGTGAATAGTTATATATTTCTTATGATTAATTTACACACCTCTAAAGTTCACCTTGGCTTCAAGGGGAGCACTGGATGCCCAACTGCCCACAATGACATCGGGATACAATTTCTTGAGCCAAGTTGCCATGGTTGCAGAGTAGGAACATCCTTGAACAACGACCTTCGAATCCTTGTACTTATCCTCCTCCTTAAGAACCTTAATAACATTCACCACATCGGCCAAGGCTTGCTTCACATTTTGATACTTGCTAAGGTTTTCTGTGGACAGGGGTCTAAAAGGAGCGTGAAGGGGTTAATTAATGCTAGAACTAAAAAGAGTTTGAGTTATTGTACTTAATTGGAATACTCTCGCCAAAGAACCGATGTTCTGTGGTGAGAATGGTGCCCTTGTGTTCCTTTGCGATGTCTGCCAGATGTACATTTTCTATATCTCCAGGTTGTATTACCCATTCGCCACCGAGGTAAATGAATATCGGAGATCCCTCCACGAAGTGGCGCTCGTTAATCAGAATGCGCTAAATATATTTTTTCTGGGATTTTAGTTTTGTTGGTTAAATCATTAATTATTTAATCTTACGTCTTGCCAGGTCGCATTATTGGCTTCATCAAAGTTGTCCAGTTTCTGGGTGATCCAGCGAGTCTTAACATGGGATTTCCTGGTGGTGGCCTGCCTAGGAGGGCCACGCTGAAGGTCCTTCAGGGATTTAATAAAGTCAGGAACTTCTTTTTGGAAGACTAGCTGAATAAGCTAGAGGCGCTACTAGCGCAAAAGTAGGACTAAAGTAAACTTCATCTTCTTTGGTTGTTGACAATTTGTCGAATGATTTTTTACCCCGGTAGGTGGCCTATTTATTTAAAATGTTCTTTAATAGATTGCAGCTACTGATAGCAGTGAAGTAATGTGCAAATATTGGCAATAAATTTTGTCTTAAGTCCTCATATAATGCTGATAAAAGCTTGGGTTGTGTAAGTCACGTGTTACATCACGTTGTCTGAGATGCACTAATGCATTACAATTCTGACATAATGCATTTTTATTGGTTAAACATAGATTGGAAATCATTCTACTTCAAAGGAATATTTTATATAATATTATTTTTATTTGTAAATGCTTTTTACATGATACCATATGGTATAATATAGCGAATTGTAATGCTTAAAGGTTAATATATTTGCTTTTAAAAAATTCTAATATAGAAGAGATTTGACTATAATTCAACATGTCCCGAGCAGAAAATCCGCTCATAAATTAATAATTTCACTAGTCGCGTCAAAAAGGATATGCATATCCATATGGTTTCGGCTCCTTATGTTTCGATGAAAATAAAATTTATTTTGAACAAATATTGCGTTTGTAACCAATATCTAAAGTTATAAGTAAAAGTATTATTTATTTAAAAGGTTAGTTATAATTAAAATTAATACTAACGCTATTGGTAAAGCAAGGGCAGCGAAGGCCTTCAGCTATAAGTAAAAGTAATCTGAAAGAAATACTCACATACATAATATTTTATAATTCATTAATTTATTAAACATCGCAGGTGTACATTGACATTTTTTAATATGACACAAATAAAAAACTAATGACAATCTTTTTAAACTCTATAAAAAATCAAAACAAAGTTATTTCCTATTTTGTAAATAATTAATAATTCTGATCGAATGTTAAATAGTGTAATGCACACTTCTACAAATTGCCTCTATAATCATTACATATTGCCCATTTGATTTTGGTCGACTAATGGCAATCGAAAGGTTCTTGCCCCCTCAGCTATTACACAGTTATTGTTTAACTTGATTTGAAGTGGTTATCAATAAGTGGAACTTATAAATCTGAGACCCTTTCGAAGGGTACTTGTTTAAAGAACCCTCGTTATGGTGATTATTGGAAATTTTTGTACTTTCGAGTTTGTTCTATATAGATATACAATTTAGGAACATAACTGTATTTCTTTGACATATATCAAAATTTAAACGAAAATATTCATAATCGTAAGCGAATTTAATTATAAACAATTTTAAACAAATGTGGTATAAACAAACAAGAAAGCTACACTGGAGTTAGGTTGATGTTGTCATACTTGCTACCTAATACCGAAAAAATACTTAAATTCAATATCAAATATTAATTTTGGTAGATCAACATTCAAGATATATTATAAGGTACCATATATGTATACCACGGTGTCAATCAAAGCAAATACGATGCGACAATAACAGCTTTTTGCTATATACATATTATTTCTTACATAACTTTTATCTGATCGCTAAATTTTCAGAAATCATGCTGACTATAATTAATTTTGAATGTACGATCACGAGCCTGCCTTTAAAATTATGTCTCTATTCGTTTTTTAAAAACCACTACCTATGAAAGGGTATGGTCATCTCTGACCACATTACATAAACTTGATCAGCGTCAACAACCGAGACGATAAAGCTACATATGCTCATCGGTTATTCTATCGGTCCGTCCAAATTGAACAATGAATCACGCAAATTTATATAGCTATTTTAATGGTAAACCCGTCCTGTGTGTAACAAAATAAAGTATTGCACTTGACATTCTTGACAAAGAAAGCTTCTAATAATTATCTGGTAATCGATCTGACCGCTTTAAAAAATACTATAAATATTGATGTGATTAACATATCGAGATTATTTCTAATACAAATTTTTATGTCGAGCGTATATTAACATCTTAATTATTGTTATACAAATCTGGATAGTTGAATTACATTAGTTAATCAGCAGGTCAAAAACCTTATAAGTCGACTTGCACTTCAATTGAAATGGTTGTCAATTGGCCCATTGAAATGAATTGATAGATTATTAACTTCTTTTTAACGACAAGCACTTGATATAACACAAATGAATGTTCGATATTTATTTAATAAATCATAATAATAGAAATTAAAAATGAACAAAGTATTAACAATATATGGATGAGAAATTTAATCTTATGCAAGCCACTGGGCAATTAGTTCAGATACGCGTTCCTTAGAGGCTCGCAAGGCTGCACTGTCCGACGCACTAATTGAACCCAGATCAGAGCAGTGAGAAGCTTGTGGAATAATGGTGGCTCCTTGTGCCACACCAGCTCCAACCTTGGCCCATGGATCCAAACCACCCTGGGTGAAATAAACATTCTCAACGCTCTCGATGCCACCAAAGTCAGCATTTGTTTCCTTGATTAGGGCCCGAATCTTAGCCTCAGTATAGTCAGATCCGAAAACATCCTCACAAATGTCGGTATAAAGGGTGACTGGGAAATTAGTGCCAAACGGTTGACTGCGACTACCAGAGGACTGGAACCAGCCAAATTCACTGCAAGTTTGGAACGTCCAAGCCAGACCATCGCCATCGTAGTTGTCCTTCGACCACAAGTAGTAGTTAACAGCTCCTTGGTATCTGGTGTTGACACAAGCAGGATATCCGAGACGCCATTGCACAAATTTAGACAAGGCTACATAATCGTTGTCACTGAAGCTACGCAGGACGGAACAGTACTGGGCCAAGTCATAGTTCTCGGGTCTTCAAGGAGAAAACAAGTTTAGAGGAAATTTAGCAAATTAATATTTATGTTATGTTATAGTTACTTCTGGTATTGAGCGATGTTAGCGAAAACGTTCGCTACAGTACTGAAGTATTGCCACTGATCTTGTTCGTCATCCTCGTCGAAGTTACTGCAAAGATTTAATTCTTTCTTAGCTTGCGCTCCCTCTCCATTGTAAAACAAATTTTCATAATAGGATGTGGCGTTGTCAATGATGTCGTAGCAATAGTCTCCTCCCAGTTCTCTGTAGGCTTGCCCAACAACTTTCATGAACTCTGCAAAAGAATCGTATGTGAACGGTTGGAGTCATAGATTCTTACGATAGGTATACATACCTCTAAAGTTAACCTTGGCTTCAAGGGGGAGCACTGGATGCCCAACTACCAACAATGACATCGGGATACAATTTCTTGAGCCAAGTTGCCATGGTTGCAGAGTAAGAACATCCTTGAACAACAACC
Source organism: Drosophila sulfurigaster albostrigata (assembly GCF_023558435.1). Lineage (NCBI taxonomy): Eukaryota > Metazoa > Arthropoda > Insecta > Diptera > Drosophilidae > Drosophila > Drosophila sulfurigaster. Next base: position 19,723,187 of record NC_084882.1, read on the forward strand.
TTCGAATCCTTGTACTTATCCTCCTCCTTAAGAACCTTAATAACATTCACCACATCGGCCAAGGCTTGCTTCACATTTTGATACTTGCTAAGGTTTTCTGTGGACAGGGGTCTAAAGGGTTCGTTAAGGGGTTAATTAATGCTGGAAATGGGAAAGTGTTTGAGTTATCGTACTTAATGGGGATACTCTCGCCAAAGAATCGATGTTCTGTGGTGAGAATGGTACCGTTATGTTCCTTAGCGACGTCTGCCAGAAGCCCTGAGGCTATATCCTCGGGCTTAATAATCCATTCGCCACCAAGGTAAATGAATATGGGAGATCCATCCACGAAATTGTCTTCATTAATTATAATGCGCTAAGGATATTTTTTTTGGTGTGATTCTAGTTCATTAATTAAAAGTTATATGCAATCTTACGTCTTCCCATGTTGCCTCATTGTCATCGTCAAAGTTGTCCAGTTTCTGAGTGATCCAACGAGTCTCCGCATTGACACGCTTGGTGATGGGCTCTCGCGGTGGACCACGCTGAAGGTCCTTCAAGGATTGAATGAAGGCAGGAATTTCAGGCTTTGGCAGACTAGCTGAATAAGCTAGAGGCGCTACTAGCGCTAGAACTAGAATTAGAGTATACTTCATCTTGTTTGGTTGTTGACAATTTGTCGAATGATTTCCTAGCCCAATAAGCGGACTATTTATTCAAAATATTCTTGGATAGATTGCAAAATTGATAGGCGTTAAGTAATGCGCAAATATTGGCATTTAATTTTGTGTTAAGCCCTCCAATCATGCTGATAAAAGCTTGGGCTGTATAAGTCACGTGTTACATCATGTTGTCTTAAATGCCCTACTAATGCATTGTTTTACCGACATAATGCATTTTTATTTGTTTCACATAGATAAGAAGTTAAATGACTCCTAAGGAAAGTTCCGCGTTCTAAATATTTTGTAGGGTGTTCTAAAACTCAACAGAATGTCCGTCTGTCAAGTTTGTTTTCTATATTTGCCATTCCAACGTCTCCCCCGCAATTCGAAAAAATCAAATAACTAGCGTATTTTAATTTTTGATATATTCAGTGATATCTACAGTCTTTATGACTCCTGGAAATTCGGTTGTGATCATCTAAAAATTGTTGAAGTTCTTTTAAGAAATTATTTTATAAAGGTCTTCTGCAGTCGAATGTTAGTTGCTTTGACAATCTGGTATATTTTCTAGCAATCAATACACCAAATACAAAAATAATATAATTAATAAGGATTTATTATTTGACTACCTTGTTAAATAGTGTAATGCGAACTTGACTCATTTACCTTTGTAATCGTTGAGTGTTGACCATTTAATTCGGTTTAATTAGAAGTAAACAAAAGTTTTTTGCCCCTCAACTATTATACTGTCATCACTGTTTAGCTACATGTGAAATAATTATCTATAAGTGGAACCTGCGCAATAAATAAAGCTTAGGCCATTAAAGGGAACTTATCTTTGAAGTGCACTCTGCTCATCGCGGTTGATTTATTAATAGATAGATAGAGGATAAGAGGAATAAAGAATGATTCAATTGAATAAAAATAAAATGAATATAAGACGATAGTCGAAGTATGCCACATTTTTCACCTTGAATTTAAATGGTAACAACTTCTACCCAACTGTAACTGAATTGAAAGAAAGACGGTGATACGTCCTTAACTAAATTAAATTACAGAAATATTAAGACATAATTTGGAAAAAAAATTGAGTTGTCCATCAATTTCCCTGTGCTATTCGGGTATAAAGCAATTATTTGACTTTATAGCTCTAATGATAAATATCATTGATGCTTTTAAAAACTAGAAATAAAAAATCGTCTGAAATATCTTGAATTATGCATTGCATAAGTTTAGGCTAAGTGAGTGTTTCTTTGTAAATTCCTGTACACTCGTTTTCTATAAAAAGAAGAAGCTTTTATCAGCACATTTTCACAAGTTTACACTCTTTATTTGGCTTATCTGTGAATTATGACTGAAATAGCTGAGAATTGTTAACAACGTTTAGGCTAACCATTGTCGCACTAATTCCGCAATACGTTCCTTGGAAGCACGCATTTCTTGGGTGTCGATAGCGGAGATTGAACTGAAGTCAGCACAATGGGAGGCACCAGTAATGACCGTGGCACCCTCGGCAACGCCATGACCAATGGGGTTCCAGGGATCGAGACCTCCGTGAGTCATGTAAATGTTCTCCACTTCGGGGTTCATGCCACCAAAGTCCTCATTGGTCTGGGCAGTGTTGCTCACAATTTGCGAGCTAGCATACTTCGAGCTAAAGACATCCTTGCAGAGTTCAATGTAGAGTGTGGCAGGGAAGTTATTGCCAAACGGCTGATTGTTCGAAGTTGATGACTGATACCAGCCATACTCATTGCAGGTCTGATAATACCATGGTCGAGCTAAAAGCATAACAAATTATATAAAATCAGCTAGTAATCAGTTAAGAGGCAATGTTAACAACTTACACGCGTCAAAGTTGTCAATGCCCCACAGATAATAGTCTACAGTGCTCTGATAGCGTGCATCAATACAGCTTGGATAGTTCCAGGCCCAATAGGCAAAGTTGGCAATGGCCGCCGCGTCATCATCAAAGCTCAGCAGAAAGTCACAATAATACTCAATGTCGCCAGTTCTGTCAATATATATAAAAAATTGGTAAAAAGAGGAAAATACAGGCGATATATAATATTTGAACCTACGTTTGATATTGCGCGACGCCGGAGAAAATATTGGAAATGCTGCCAAACAAACTCCACTTATCGAGATCGTTGTTATGATCGAAATCACTGCAAAGACGCAGCATCGCATGTGCCTGAGCACTATTGTTGACAAACATCTGCTCCAGATCATTGATTCCCTTCTGTATGCGATCGTAGCACTGTTGGCCACCCAATTGCTTGAATGCTTCTCCCACAACTTCCTTGTACTCGCTGAAATCAACCTTAGCCAGCAGAGGAGCACTCGATGCCCAGCCACCCACAACCAAGTCGGGATAGAGACGCTTGAACCACACAACCATGGTTGCCGAATAGGAGCCACCGCTAAGCACCACCTTTGAGTTGGTCAACTGAGGATTCTCCGCCTTGATGGTGGTAATAAATTGAGCCACATCAGCCAGAGCTTGCTTCACATGCAGATACTGCAGGCTTTCGGTGGACATATCGCTGCAAGGAAACAGATTAATAATGGATGATTGGATAGAGTGTTAACATGCTTACCTGGTGGGAACGCTCTGGCCGTAGTAACGATGTTCGGTGTAGAGCAGCAGACCTTGGTGCTCCTTGGCCATGTCGTACCAGTGACCCTGCAGAATCATGCCAGATGAGGCTTCCCATTCGCCGCCCAAAAATATGAAGATGGGACTACCTTCTGTTTGGAATTCATCGTTGACCAAATAGCGCTGCAATCAACCGAAATTAATTCACTATTCCTTTAGCAATTCCCTTAAATGTGCTTACCATTTGATAGGTGCCCGTGTTGGTTTCATCAAAGTGATCCAGTGGTTGGGTAATCCATTTCTCTTCGACCGTGGCACGATTCATCACAACCTGCTGTGGCGGACCACGATGCAAATCCTTTAGAGTTTTCACAAGAACAGGCACATCTTTCTTCCACTTGAGGGCATTGCTTTGACTGGCCAAAACCAGCAGCGCCAGACTGACCAACTTTATTGCCAGCATTGCTCGACGTAAATGAAATTCTCAATTGGTCAACAGGTAGTTTTAAAGGCTGTCTCGCGATCGCAATATATCGATGGCCAAAAAAGATGGCTATAAATTCACTATGCGATAAGCAAGCACTGATAAGGTGGGCTTTTTAGAAAACCTCTATCTTGAATTTATGATATGCCATGATTGCTACTAATATTTCCTAGTATTTACGAGAGATTCAATTACTTTGTTGCCACGAGTAGAGAGAACTGTGCCTTAATCCATGCAGCATATCTGCTCAAAAGAAAATCGGGGTATTTCCATATAGCTAGGAAGCCTGTAAAATGTTTCAAAATTTCCACATGATCCGTTTATTGCAGTCATAAATACACACATTTATAGATAATCATTATCGCTAAACACAATTACTAAAATAGATGTAGCAAACTTCAATTTAACCATTGACGCACCAATTCAGCGACACGTTCCTTTGAAGCACGCATTTCGCTGGAGTCGCTGGCGCTGATCGAACCAAAGTCCTTGCAGTGAGCATACTCTGAAATATTGCATATATTTAGTAATTTCAAATAGTTAATTACTTTCTCAATCTTCACCTGGTAAGATGGTGGCCTGAGTTTCGTTTTGGATGCCCATAGCTCGCCAGGGATCCAATTGGCCGTGAGTGATGTAAACATTCTCCACATTCGGTTCAAGCCCACCAAAGTATTCGTTAGTTTCTGCCACTTTGTCGCCAATGAATGAATTGCTGTACTGCAAACCATAAACATCGGCACACATTGTGGTATAGTAAGTGACAGGGAACTTGGTGCCAAAGGGTTGAGCAGCTGAACCTGAAGTTTGATACCAACCATACTCATTGCAAGTCTGATAGATCCATTGACGCACTGCAAAAATGTACTTCGAATAAGTAAATGAATAGCGCGTGAATACTAATAACTACTCACTGATGTTGCCCGTGTATCTGGACTCCAGAAGTGGCGCAAGTATGGCATCATAACTGAGATCGTAGCAATTGCCACCGCTTTGAGCAAATACAGTCAACAAATACTTGCTGAGGCCAATCAAATCGCTGCTCTCCGACAAGATTGTCTGACAAACGCCCTCAATTTGGCCAGCACTAGAATATTCATAAAATTCAAATTAAGCAAAGTCTACAACTATTTAATTCTAAGCTCACTTGTGTGTCTGCACAACACCTGCAAAGATATCAGAGATTTCACTGAACAGTGTCCAGACATCCAGATCGCTGTACACATCGAACTTTTCGCACAGTTTGAGTAGCGCCTTCACCTCGCCACCACGTTTTGTGGCAAGCATTGTCTCCAACTCAGCAATACCATTCTGAATACGATTGTAGCAGGCAGAGCCGCCCATCAAGGCAATAGACTGACCCGTAATCTCCTTGTATTCTAAGAAAATTTAAGCGTAAATAAGTTGTCAAAAGCAATGCAATATTTGTACTTACCTACAAAGTTGACCTTGGCAAAAAGTGGTGCACTGGATGCCCAACCACCGGTGGCCAAATCGGGATACGTCTTCTTGAACCAGGTGACCATGGTGGCCGAGTAGGAGCCGCCCACAATGATGACTTTGGAGTCACTCAAACCCTCATAGGTTGCCTTCTTAGTGCGTATGAAATGCGCCAAATCAGCCAGCGCTTGCTTCACATGCAAGTACTGGATGTTCTCATTGGACAAGTCACTGTAGAGCAACAAGTATTTTTAACTCAAAATCAATCTAATCTCTCTTGATTACAACTTACGGCAGTGGCTTGCTTTCGCCATAGTATCGATGTTCTGTGTAGGCCAAAAGTCCTTTGTGCTCCTTGGCCATGTCGTACATGTGGCCGCCAGTAACGTATCCTGTCGAAATAGCCCACTCGCCACCAAGGAAAATGAACAGCGGTCCGCCAGCCTCGAAGAACACATCGTTCAGCATGTAGCGCTGCAATTAAAAGTTACGTATTCTTAGTAGTCTTTCAATGATTATGCAATGCATGATTCATTACCATTTGCCAGGTGCGAGTTTCGGCATCATCGAAGTGATCCAACTGCTGTTCGATCCACAATGTTTGCACCTCATCGGCACGATTCTGATTTGCTGGCACCGGTGGCTCCTGATGCAGTTGCTTGAATGTCTGCTGGAATATGTTAGCATTAACCTGGGCATAACCCAGTGTTAGCAGTGCCAACGTTAATGCGATTACACCGTGCGCCATCGTTGTGGATTGATCGACAACTGTGACTAAAGTTTCACAGCGAGTAGCTAATACTTCACGCTTAGCGCTATAGGCAAATCTTATCGAGGTATGCAATTAATTAGGGTATTATCGCCTAAGAGGTTGTAAACAACAGCACAACATTGTTAGCCTAAAACCTCAACACAATTGTCATGCGGTGTGTTAATCATTTTGTGCTAGTCTAACCTTAGTTGGTTTTTACTCCATTTCAACTGATAATACTTATCGATAAGGCATAAATAGCGTGCTCTACATCATTGTTAATTAGCGAGGCTATCGCTTAGCAATCGATAGACAATTTTGATAATTTATTTTTAACATTCACGTTTAACATTTGATTAGAGTTTCGCGCGTTGTGCCATTGCCATTTATCCAGTCCCTTATCAAATCGATGGCTTTTTGCTGAGCCGCTGAAGTTGTTGGCCAATCGGTTGGGGCACGTGCTCTCAGTTCTTTGCAGTGTCCAATTCCTATAAATCAAATATATAGTATAAACTTATTTGCAAACGGCATAAAGTTGTACCTGGAATGATTGTAGCACATTCATCGGTGATGCCCGCCCAACGCCAAGGATCATCTTCGGCTTTTGTAAAATAAATATGATCAACATTCGGATGTTGAGCTCCATATTTTGCAGTGATTTCATCAACCTTGCTACTGATGTAATCGATGGTAAATTTGGGCCCAAAGATCTCTTTACACTTTGCTACTTCTTTGCCAAACGGATGAGTATCTCCAAAAGGTTGATGTCGTGAACTTGTGGTGAAAATGTCTCCAAACTCACTGCAAGTCTGATAAAAATTTTGACGAGCTGAAAAGATTCGCTTGTGATCCTTGTTGCATTCAGTATCAATAACTTAACTTACCTGCATATTTGGGATTGAAGTTTATCTCTTTAACTTTATCCGAATGGTCAATAACTGTTTGTGATAGGAATAACTTTAGTAATCGACCGAACTCATTAATATTCTTCGGGTCAACTGATGTAATATTTTTGCACAACTTTTGCATTCCAGTCGCACTGAAAACGAAAAGTATTGTCTATAATTAATAAATCTATAGTTTGCAATTAAAGACACTCACTTGCGATGTTGTGCATGTACTAAAATAATGGAGCGCATATCTTCATAATATTCAGTCAAATTTAGTAACTTCAACATTTTATAGGTATCGCTTTTCTGCCTTTTGTGATTCAAATATGTTTTGGAAAAGTGCTCGACACGATCATAGCAAGCATCTCCTCCGAATTTTCGTAATGATTTGCCAGCACTCACATAGCCATCTGAAGAAAACAAATTAATTACATTAAGCAGTCAGATTTCGCATTGAACATTACCCGAATAATCGAGCCGATAGGCAAGTCCCGCCCCCGCTGCCCAGCCACCATCGATTAGATCTGGATAATCTTTGCGAAAGTATGTGACCAAGTTGGCAGCATACGAACATCCGATTATTATGACTTTAGAGTTAGCTATCTCTGGAATCGTGGCCTTCTGTTGTCTTATAAAATGCGCCAGATCGGCTAGTACTTGCCTCGTAGTCAAATATTGTAGGTTTTCGACTGTCATATTTCTGTGAATAAAGTGAATTTGAAACTGTCTTCTAGATATTCTCATTAATTTGTACTCACTGGACTGGCCAACTTCTGCCATAGTATCGATGCTCGGTTTCAAATGCATACGCATTGAAAATTTCAACAAGCTCAAAATACATTCCAAAAAAAATGATTTTTTGGCACCATTTCCCATTCTGCATTTATATTGATCATTATCGGTCCACCAGGCTTAAAGAATGTATCACTCGCCAAATATTGCTAAAGTCATGATTATTGTTATTATTATTCTTAGATCAACATGTGATCAAGTTCCTAAAACTTGCCATTTGCCACGTTCGTTTGTCACTCTTGTTGAAATGATCCACTTTTTGTTCAATCCACATTGATTTTTCAACGATATCCATGAACGCTGCCAAAATGAAAGTCAATTGACTGAGCAACAACAAATACACAAGCTTCAGCTTCATCGCACTTAGTTCTTATCGATTCGACGCCAACAAACTAATGTTGAAGGAACTTATTAGCTCATCTTTTTTATAAGCAGAAAAGTGTGACATAAATTTGTAGCAGTTAAATTAGATTATGTGCTTGAAAAGATCAAATATACACTGCGATTATGCACGGTGAACGTAAAAGCATTGCAAAAGTTTATAATTTTAAATATAATTCTATATTTTTCAGTTTAAGATACACTTTAACTATACACTTTAGCTTCTTAAAAAAGATATACAACTTTGGTGATTGTCAAGTGAAAGTAAAATTATTCATAAATTAAATTGAATCTAATTGAAATTGCATTATAAATTGAATTGGAAATGAGATGTTCGATGTTAGCAAAATATTTTGGAATGTTTGCTATGATAGAATGCCTTGTTTTTACTTCCCCCAAGTCATAATCTATTTTATGTTAGGGCTGAACTGTCCGTGGCTTTATCTCAATTTAAATGAAATGCAGAACATGGTTGTTAAGCGGAAATGCTATCCCAAAAAAAGGAACAATACAGAACACTCATCAGCCAACACGTGTTCTAAATTCAATGTTCAATATAATTAGGTTTATCAGTGCCGGAAATGGCAACCCTTAAATAAAAATCGCTGCACACTTGCACTCTGCACATGCAGCGCATACAAAAGAAAAAAAAGAGTTTTTCTTGTGTGAGGAAAAACAGGAAAGGCGTAGAAAATCGTGACACAATAAAGTGGATTACCAAAGAGCCCGGTATCGGTATTTTTCCTTTCTTATGTTTGAGATATGCATATCAAAAGGATTGCGAAAGGATGTGCGTGTCTTTTACGCATTTGCATATTCATTTGAAATTCGAATATTGAACCAAGGATGATATTTAATCTGTTTCTCTTATGCTTATGTTACTTACAGGTTATCTTCTATGATTCGGATTGGAATCCCACCGTGGACCAACAGGCCATGGATCGAGCCCATCGTTTGGGCCAGACCAAACAGGTGACCGTTTACCGTCTGATCTGCAAGGGAACGATTGAGGAGCGCATTTTGCAACGAGCACGAGAAAAGAGCGAGGTAAGCAAAGAAAAAATGACTTGAGTGCCAGGAAACCGCAAAACTCTTTTTGTGTTGTACTTCTTTCTTATTTATCAAAAACGAAGCAATTGCTTGGGGTTCCAGCAGCATTGTTTAGCCGCATATTAGGCACGTGCGTGGACTTCCCTTTGGCGCATTGTTGCGCCTTTTTCAAAAACTGGCAAATGAAACACGAGCCGCACACATGAAACACTTGTACACGACTCTGCATTCATTGTTTGGGGGGTAAAACGATACCGGAAATTAATTATACAATTGGTTAGGCGACATTTTGGTTACGCCTTTAAGTTCTCTTCTATATATACACAAACACTTGGCCATTGTAGTGCCTACTGTCTGCATTTATTAGTTTAATTGCCGAACCCTTGATTATCATATTAAAGTGCTTAGACCGACAGAGAGCGGAAGAAAGTCCCCTTGGCGCTTCGACGTGTTTCATTTCACTTCCTGGCGCATTGCTCTTTTAAGATTTTTGAACCAATTTATGCATATATTAATGTTGATATTTATCGCTGCTTCTTTTGTAGATTCAACGCATGGTTATAAGTGGCGGTAACTTCAAGCCCGATACGCTGAAGCCCAAAGAAGTTGTGTCTTTGCTTTTGGATGACGAAGAAATTGAAATGAAATGTAAGTTTTGCTAAAGTCAAAAAGCTGACCTAATTATGTAACTCTTGATGTATGTTCTCTGTTAACAGATCGCCAGGAAGCAAAGCTGCAAGTTAAAGAGGAGGTTACTGCATCCAGCTCCCCCGTTACAACGGCAACAGCGGCAACATCAGGCGCAGCTGCAACACAGAATGAACGCAAACGACGCCGACCAAATAAGGTAAGTGCAAAGCCCAATGCCCAATACCGAATGCCCAAAATGGACAACAGCGAAAAAGAATTCGTAATCTAAAGACTTCCGGTTGGAGTACAAGAAAGTATTTGTAGCTATTACGAGAGAAGAGTTTTGTCGCTTTAACGCATGATTCGAATGGCTGTTAATGGCCAGGTTATTAGACCAAGTTTACACTTGTTACATGCGACGACAAGTTGCGCAGTCTCTCAATGAAAGTAAATGATCTTTTAAGTGAAGTTCAAATTGCGACTTGGCCATATAGAGATACACAGCATTGAGTCTGGCTTTTGTTGTTCTTACTTGGGCACTGTGCACGGTGGTCATGGTCACGTGATTCATGCAACAGCAGCAACAACAACAGCAGCAGCAGCAACGACAATTCAATTTGCTACAAGACTCAACTCATCGCACTGGGCTTGTCTTGGTCTGCTACGTAGCGTGCTTTGAACTTGCTGCCAGCTTTGGATCTCTTATTGCTGCCTATATACAATATTCATTCATCCAAGTGTTGTGTTGTGTTCGTCTTCCCCATCGTGTTGTCTAAAGCAAACACTCGCTGCTCTAACCAACTTCGGACTTGCGTCCAACTCTCGTTTGGCTCTTGGGCTCTTGGAAAACAGTTTCAAGTACCTTTTGCTTGGTGGTGCAGCCCACCTTCTCGCTTCTCGGTTTCGCTAAATGATTTTGTGCGTTCAATGGAACACTGATTATGGTCTGTTGCCTCTTTTTCTTTTTCATTGCTTTGTTTCTTCTTCTGTTTCTTGTTTTGTCTTTACTCTTTTCTCTCTGGGCTCTCTATGCTGTAAGTTTTTGGATGAGTTCTACTCTTAGGGGTCTCTGTGTGCTTCACTCTCAGTCGGTTTGGAGGGGTTCGACTTGCAGTCAAGTTCATATACCACAATCTATAAGTACTTTTTATGGCACGCAGCCATCTTGTTGCATGCTTCCTCTTGCTGTGTGCTACCTCTTGCACTGCAACGTCTGGCTGTCAATTCATTTACTGTTTGTCAGTTCAAGTTTGAGGTTAAGTGGCATTAACCATAGATATGCTTTCTTTCTATTTATACTCGCATTAAAATGATTCACTTGGAACTGATTGCACTCGTTCTGTGTCACAGTTGTTACATGTTTTTAACGGCTTTCAGACCTAACAACCACTTAGCCTCATTAGTGTGTGCTCTATGCTCCATTGAGCCAGATGCAAGTTGAACTTTAACTATTCACTCCCAACAATAACAAGTGTAATCCCAAAGTAGTAGCTACTGTGCTGCATATCTTGATAATTGCCAACGAAATCTGTGCAAATTTTATGCAAAACTGTTTAAAATCTACCCCACAGTCCAGCTAACCCCTGAAGCATGTCCTCATTCCCAGTTCCCGAAACTTCTTAGACCTTGTAGCTGATCAACCCGACAAGAAGAACAACAACAGCAGAGTGAGGCATAAATTATAAAGTGAAACCTTTAGCTAGGGTTGGGCCCAGTTAGCACTTGAGGATGGGGTGGAATATTTAGATAACAAAACTATACACATACTTCAGCCTTATTTCCGTTGCTCATAAAAATGCTAATTGATCGTTATTGTTATACTAAAATGTATATTTTTTTTATTACAATTATAATTTTTAGGACGTTAATATGGGTGGCATTACAATTGCGGCCAATGAAGAAGACGGCGCCAGTTGCAGCAAACGCATTAAACACGAGCTGGATGAGGATTCAATTGATGTTGGCATTGCGTCATCCACATCCAGCGCTGGCACCGACAGCACCAACCAAATACTCAGCCAAGAGACTTATGTGCCAGGTGCAACATGTGTGTTGCAACAGCAACTGCAGCAACCGACGCAAGCTGACAATGATTCCGATAATGAGGCTTTAGTTGTCGATGGCGATAGTCCAAGTGGCTTGTCGCAAAATGATTCAATGAGTGAGTACCAAAATTATATTAAACTTAATTCCCTTTACACATAAACCAATTTCCTTTATTTAAATTAAATTACAATTTATTCAAGTACCGCTTCTTTTTTATATTTGCACTCGCTGTCAGTTCACATAAGCCCCATTTAACCAGCTGTATTGCAACATGCAACACAAATTCTTAACATATTCCAATCACTTTGTAATTAATAATTCAAATGATTTGGCAATTGGCATCGCGAAGGCATCGCAGAATGCGGTCGAACAGCTGAGTGAGTTGGCTTTAAACAACTTGGCCCGTTTGTTATGAGTTGCAAATTGCATGTGGGATGTGCAACAAGAACTACCAGCAACAAGCAACAGCAAACTTAATGATTGCAACTTGTTTGCCGCATGCAATTTGCATTCGAAATAAAAGAGCGCAAATATAAATAAAATTTGAAATTTGTTTAACAATTAACCAATCGAAAGTACAAGACGTTGAAAAGTAGGCAACAACAGCACGACAAGTGCAACATCAACAGATTTGGCAACAGGCAACGAGACAACAAACAAGAGGCAACAACCACAGCCAACAACCTGCTAACTGATTCCAACTTGTCTTTGGCTTTGACTATTTGCCTGGTTAACTGCTTCGCAGATGGGTTTACAATGCGATCGTAACAAATTTAAGCGTATGTCGTTTGCTCTTGTTGGCCTGTCGGTTGATAACGTTTTCATTTGTAATGGCCAACTCTGAGATTTGTTGCTGCATTTGTTTTCTTTTTGTTTTTTGGCCACGTACGCAACCCAATTTAATATCGCGCACTCGCTGTCAGAGCTTGCCATTTGCTGCCAGTTGATTATGTTCCTCGAATGCGGTTCGCTTGTCAGTTAGTTGGAGTCGCTTTTATTTTTATATTTATTTTTTTGGCCTATTGATTTGCTTGGCTTACTACCACTCTATAGCAAAGAGTGCATTAAAATACCACAAACAAAAAACGAGGCGCTCATAAATATTTTTTATATGCCATTTCATTGGCGTTTTTTCCTTTTGCTGAATGCAGGGCTTGGCAAATGAAAACATCTAATTTAATCAATGGCTTCACGTGTTTTGGCTACATAAATTGTGTTACTCGTTTCGAGTTTTGTTTTTTTGTTGTTTTACCTCTTCTCTTGCCTTGATTTCGTAATTTCGCCGTCTTCCTTTTTTCTGTGCACATTTATTTGCTGTTTGTTGTGGGCCAAAATGAGAAATTGTCATGATACGAATTGAGCCAACGGATTTGTCTTTTATTGATATGTTCACATTTCATTGCCTCAAACGAGCTGTTTGGCATTTAAGTTCACTTTTTTTATAGTTGTTAATAATTAAAATTAGCTACGAGAGAAAGACGGGGCAAGATTTATTGATTTATCGAATAGGAAAAGAAAATAAATATCAATTATTATAAAAAGTTAGCAATTAAGTACTTGAATTGAAATATCAAATATTTGATTTACAATCACGGTTTATGTACTTATCTAGCTCAAAGTGCAATTTTGAATAAGTTTAATTATGCTTTAAGAATCTCAACAAGAGCTGCTTAAAGAATCTCATTGCTCCACTCCACATCCGGTCTGAGACGCAACCCTAACTAACTACTCGAGAGTTCATCCAATTACGCGTGCCTCACGCACTCGACACTAGTTAAAAGTTAAGAGATTTTGCTTCACGAACGCAGTTTACTTAACTGCATTCCATGATACAGACACTTGATGTGGTCCATAACAACGGAGTCTTCGCAGTTTTTCGTTACGTTTTACCCGCTGAGAGCACATTTAATTTTATGCAGGCAGGATTGTTTTTTCTCTTGCCTGTTGATTGTAAACAATTTTTCGCATTTTCTTGGCAAACGGCGCCAGAAATGTGGGTTAATTTTACACAATACTAGTCGCAAGTGAGTCCACAAATCATCCGGTTGCCTAGACATCGTGCAAGGCATTCAAATTGTTTCTGGACATTGTGTAACGAAAGAGAGTAAAACTATTTCTTAATTGATTTCATTTAAGTTTCGCAGTTCATTTCATTTTCAAATGGACACGTGCCAAGTCGCAGCACTTCATTTCTGTTTTTGATTGTGCAAAAAGATACGGATTACTTTCTCAACAGTCAACAACTGCATTCAACAGATACTTTACCTGTCTGGCAAACAACGCCCAATTGAATGTGGCACACAGAGCGTATTCATTATTCATTAGCTGTGGAGCATAGATCCTTGTCCACTTTGTCAACTTGCAACTTGTGATACATATAAATAATTAAAGAAACAGTTGTAAAACAAGGTGCAAAACTCCCAAAGAACAAGACAATAACAACGATAAACGATAAATAAATAAATAATGGATAACAAACAAAAGCGATAAATACAACAACAGACCAAAACAAAAAAAAAGTCTCTCATAGAATACACGTTAGCCATGAGTTACAATTACGCTCAAATCTTGGCAGCAAATCAAAAAAACTGCGAACAAAAACGCTGATTGGCCACAAAAATTCACACAGCTTACAAATAATTACAAAATTCATGTGAAGAAAAAAAAGAATCTGAAATGTTGGCATACGAAATATGTGCGTTTTGTTGAGCTTTAATAAAAATTAACAATAAATTGCATAGGCTCGTTTGCTAATGGCTGCGTTTGAGTCGTGTATTTATTATTGTTATTTGGATTTTCTTTACTGTCGTTCGAGCATAAATTTACACCTTATTGGCCCCCATAGCGCCCAGAGCGAGTACGTGCCTCGCAGGCCAGAACTTCGATCTCTGCACTCCGCGTTCCTCTCGCAGTTTAAGATATATTTTCGTTGCATGTGTGTATAGATGTATCTGTGATCCGATTGACGGTTGCAATCGTGATCACAGTTGCCACTTTGTCCATTTGATTTAAAACTTTATAATTAAAGTGGTTTTGACTTAAATTGGTTAATCATATTTACTCAATGTGAAGTATTTCCAACGAGAAAACTTAAACATGAGCAAATGCATAACATTCAGGCGCACTTTGAGTATAGAATTTGTTTCGGTATTTGCTTTTGCTTAACTGCAAATTGGCGATTATTTCATTTAAATGCGAGAATTTTCGACGGTTCTTAAATCAAATAATTAGTGAAGGTATTTTTGAGCAATGGGCATGAGTTATGTTACAACAGTTATTTGCTAAGAACTCAATTTGCATATTTACAAGTTCCATTGCGATATGGATTTTGTAATTGCTATTGATAACAAAAGTAACTACAATGTGAAGTTATTGAAACTCCAAATATTTTAGTTGGTTTCTAAATTAAGCAGATTGCAACTAGTAAACAAAACAATTTGTGAGCAATGGCTATAATTTATGTAACCACAGTTGTTCATTTAGAACTCAATTAACATATTTATATATTACATTCTTTGTTGAAGTGTTGCAAAATAATTGAATGAATAATAAATAATAACGTCATACAAAATTCATAAGAGGTTATGTTTAAAAATTTTTTGTCGACTGCAGGTGGCAAATAAATATATTCGTTATATAATGTAGAGAATATTTTTTAAAGATATTATAGAATATCACTTTTTTATTATCAGTTCTTAATGGAAATGTCTGTAATGATCTCTACATTATAATTCAAGAACTATTTGAACTTTTGGTGGCAATTTTTCGTCTTCTTTGAATTGCAAACTAAGTATATTCAAAGCATAAGAAATTCATATGCAACTGTTGGAATTCTGCAAAATATTTGTCATCTATTCGAATAAATCCGGCAACAGCAAGTATGTTATTTGAAAAGAGTTGCATATATCCCCAGCCACAAAGCAAACGGCTTAATCACGCACTCCTAGCCAGGAAGAAGAAGAAGGAGATGCAGAAGAGAGGAGCACAACACAATAATGCTGGCGACACGCATTCGAGGTCATAACCCAATTCCTTTTGTAGTCATTGTCCGACTGCCTTACGACGACGACGACGACGACACCGAAGACAACTATGAATTGAACCGATCGCAGTTGGATGAGCTTGGTTAACTGGCACTCTTCGAGTATAAGTTTACTCGTTCTTGCTGCTGTTTTATCATCAATAGCAGCTTTATTTTGCTCGGATGCCATTCGACATCCATTACAAAAGCTTTGCACTGGCTTGCGTTCTTCGATCTTGGTTCTTGCGACTTGCGTCGATGCCCAATTGAAATTCGGTGCGCATTGCAATTGATCGCACTTTTTTGCCTTGTGATTGTTGCGAGTACCTTTCTAACGTTGTTGTGTTTGTCGTCGTCGTCGTTTGCTGGCCCGCTTGCTGGCATTGTCGCCCATCTTCATTATCATCCAGGCTGCCGCGTGTTGCATTTGATGATGTGCATCGCCGCCGCCGTCGTCGTCGTCTTCGACTTGCAACAGCGTTGCCTTCATGTCGCCACATCGTTGTTGCTGTCGTCGTCGTCGGCAGTTTGTTGGTTACCGTTGTCATGATTTGTTGTCGCCAGTTTCTAAGCTGGTCAAACCACGATTTTGTGTCTGGCTCTTTTTACTTGCTTTGGTTTCCTTTCTGTCCTCTTACCACATGCCTCTCTCTCTCTCTGCCTGCTTTTGCTTTCGTGTTAGCCAACGCAGTAGCCAAGCGAGTATTATCGATGCCTGTAGAATTTTAATAATTCACAAGTCACTTTTTTTGGTTGTGTTGTGTTTTTTGTTGCCCTCCTTCGCTTGCTTGTTGGGCATTTCCTGTTGCCGGAACTGTTACTTTACTCTAAGGACAACACTCAGACCAAGTTCAAAGTCATCAATCTGAGTGTGCGACTGTTTGTATGTGTGTGTATGTGTGTGTGTGAGTAACTCATACTCAACCGCAGAGTGCTCATAACATGTATGAAATTGACACCACATATGCCATCGGGACACATCGAAGGCATCGAGTGGAGCTGGCGGCGGAAACAAAAGCAATTTTACGCTACATTTACTTAATGATACAACCCTCGATACGCCAAGGCAGATGTTGCTCTTAGTACCACCACAAAAACGATTGGCAACTGTGAGGATATAGTACTTGTAATTAGCTTACCAAATAGTTAGTTTCTTTTTGTTGTCATGTTCTATTGCCCTTAAACCAGACATTGATTTCTCATTAAAATGTAAAAGTTTCGTTTGATATAAATTTCCGAGTATTTTTATGCTTTGAAAAAAACAATGCAGAGCATTGAAAAAACATTATTCGAAAATTATATCAAATTGTAGGTTTTTAACGAGTTTGGACAAAAAGTCAAAATTAACGGCACACTAAGTGAAAGAATGAGCTCGATCAGCAACGTACAGCCCAGTTGGCTAGAATGGGTTAATCGCAATGCGCTGCCAAAACAAAGATATTCGCCTGGTCCAAGAATGGAACCGACGCGTTGGCAAAAAGCTGGACCCATGAGCCGGCAGCAATGGGTTAATTTCTACAAATGGGTGGAGACAAATGGCGGTGTCAATTATCAGCGATCAATAGAGAAACCCAAACGAAGGTCTCGCACTTATATACCTGGTGTATTCTTTTGTGTGGAGCCCAAGGAAAAGGAGAGGCAAGAGAAGAAAAAGCGATTGCAAGAAAAGTTCGATGATCTGAGTGTTCCCCGCTATAAGCGCGATAAATTTATTGCACCACCCCAGAAACCGTTTCCATTTCGACCACAAATCGATTACCGGCGGCCACAAAAGAAACCGGAACGCGGTCGTCCTTGGCCGATGCCAATTGTGCCGTGTTGTTTTCAGCACGAGGATGTCAAGGCGGCCTTCTGGGCAAATTTACGTTTTCCCATCTCAAGAAATGCGCTGCGAGCGAAACCCACACAGAAAATCATTGAGTTGGCCCAACCGCGTGTCTATCCACCAAAGCCACATTGTCCCATCCCAATAGATTGGGATAATATGCCGCGTAAGCGGACAAAAATGACTTTAAATCAGTGGAGGATGCATTTGTCTAGACTCGAGTATTTAGCTAGGCCGAATCGACGTGTGCTGGCTGAACTGGAAATCTGTCGGTGCTGTAGATGCAAAAAACGAATGCTCAGCCAAAGAACGGATTCGATGTACAGCAATTCGATGGGTTACTGACAGACAATAGACGATACATTTTTGTCTAATGTATGTCAGTAAGTCAGAGAATTGCTGCTCAATGAATCCAACTTGATAAATGAAGATTGTCTAATTTCATAGTTTAAATACACAAACACTTTTACATTGCAAAAGATTTGTATGTTTTTGTTAGGGTAATGAGAAGAGTGTTAGGTTGGAATATAAAGTGTAATCTATTATTCTATTAGTCGATTTATATTGTCCTAGCTCGCATCCCAGCAGCATTTAAATAGGCACTATATAAGCAATATCAACTAACATACATATTTATGATTCCTTAAAGTTTAATTATGATCCAATAAAAGTTGAATTGTTGAGTTAGCCGCTACATAACACGACTGACAATCTGGTTTTGAACTATATAAATTTACCTGTATATGTATGTATGTTTCAATATTTTTGTGTATATTAATTTAGAATACTGTATGAAAAGTATCCCTCAGTCGAACACACTCGACTGTAGCTTTCTTATTTGTTAGTAAGCTTTATATATTTATTATTATTATTTTTAATATGTATATAATTTGATCATCTTTTTATCTAAAATTTAAATTGTTGTACCTTTACTTCATAGAAAAACTATTTCAATTTATAAAAGTTACATTTTGTAGAAGAACTATTAAAATATAAACCGACACAGTTCGGCTTTTGTAAACCAAATCTATTTATTCATCTTTTACATTCAAATTCCGAAATGAAATTCTAACTTTAACGCCTTGACTTAAATGGCAAAAACTAGTCGAATTTATCCAATCAATTCCAATATATCAGTGTTTTTTTAGCATGCCTTGCCTTGCTGGCTAATACTAATTTTACGGCATTATTTTCATAAACGTCTACAAAAAAACATATGCTTAGCGGCACAAAAAAAAAAAATTGAGCATAAATATATACATTTTATTTAAATTTAAAGTATAAAGTTGATTTGCATAACACACAATGAGTAACGAGGACGAGACTCGCGAGGCTGATGGAGGTGACAAGGATGAGAACGCTCCTCCCGAACCATCGTGGGTGGCATGGGTCGAGCGCAATGCTCGTCCCGTGAAACGATGTCGTCCGAAAGTGGAACGCCAGTTGACACGCTGGCAGAAACCGGGACCCATGTCGAAGAAGGATTGGCGCAAGTTCTTTGAGTGGGCGCTGGAAAAAGCCATGCCCAAGGAAGTGCCCATGGTGGAACAACCTGTGCCCTGCACGGAAAAGATATTGCCATGTGCGCGAGCCAAGCGTGAAATGGAAATGGAAGAGTTAATGGAGAAAATGGAGAACCTATCGAAGCCGCTGCCACGCAAAGTGACCCCAAAACATGTTTACTATCGCGAAGAGTTTCACTACTCGCCGGTCATTGTGTGGGGACAGCCAGCGAAACACGACAAAGGACGACCCTTCCGAGGACCCTTTATGCCCTGCTGTTTTGTGAACAAGGATATCGAGGATGACTATTGGGCTCAGTTACGGTTTCCAGTGCGTCCATCAGCGTTAAAAGCACGTCCCACAGCACGCATTCTCAGCCTAGCCAAGCCGCATATAATGCCACCAAATCCTCCGCATTGTCCCATACCAGAGAAGCCTGTGGCGGCGTTGGATGAACCGCCACCGAAGCGCAAGAAGTTTACGCCACGCGGCTGGCGATTGCATCAAATACGACTGATCTATCTGTCGAAGCCAGTGTCTCGTCCCGAGTTTGAATATTTCTATATGTAAAGTCAAGTATTCCCTTATGATTTGGCAAATGTAAAATTTCCTGTGCAGTTAAGTTTTGTAGTAAATCATAATCTCACACTCTTACAATAAGGTAGCCAATCTTGCAATCTACAATTGCCAGCAATTTCACGCTGATTACAGTAGCCGTAACACACAGCAAGAAAAAAACTCTGGCCAAGACTAAGGCGAAGGCAAAGCAAGGCGGCGCACTTAGTCATGGCAGGCGCATTAGAGTCGTCTCTGGCAGTCAAAGGTGAGCAGCCACAATGAATGCCATTGTGGCAGACTTTGTGCTTCTCTCGTTGGTATCTTGGCGTCTCTTGGATTCTCTGCCCAAATGTCTGCTTATCGAGCGTAGCAAACATGCGTCACATTGGGCCAAGACAGGATCAAGGTTCACAAATGATCATCAGTCAAATCAATTAGATAATTGAATGAATGATTTCTAAAATCCGATTATGCACAGCAAAGTATATTCATGTCTTTAAGTTCCTTAAGTCGAATGTATCTGATTTTCCTGCTGCCTGACGTTTCGTGTTAATGCACAATATGTTGGAGGGGGCCAACAACTTTGCTGGCAACAAACAAAAGCGAAAATGTTTATTATCAATCATAAATACGTGTTCTACCTTGTAAAATAGTAGTCGAAATATTATCAATAACAGCCAAACATGCGCTGCACAACAAGTCCTTAAGTATTGAGAGAAAGTTTGTAAAGAAAGCTTAACTTTGGACACATTATTATTTCAATATGCGAAGCAATCTTCTCTACATTTCTAGTACAGATTATAATTTCTATAAAATAAACAATATATGGAACTTAGTAATTATTTTTTATTTAAATTTCTAAGACTTTGACTATAACATTTAACTATATAAAATATTTTATTTTATTGTTTGTAGAGCATTTCATAGTCGATTCCCTTTGCCTGTTAATATTATTTTCTCTGCAACCGTTTCGATGACTTTTGGGGGTAAATTCTGCTAAAAAGCGAAACTTTTGACAATTTCTGTGACTTGCTGCAATGCCGCGCAACGTTTGACCGAAATCCATGGCAAATGCAAAGCAACAACAACACCAACAATAACAATAGACAACAAGCGAAATAACAAATTGCCCAAAAAAGTAAATAGTGTATGGAAAAAAGGATTGCCTTCGGATTGAATATTATTGATAAAACTTATGGCACACACAGGGCATGGCAATTCAATATATATTGTATATTTCCTTTTTGGCACTCGCTCTCGATTGAGGCGCTGGATGGATGGATTGTTGGGGCCCCGAGAGCTGGGAGTCTCATTAAAAACTGCTGCAAGTTGTTGGCAATGCCACAAAGGGGCCAACTAGTCGACGACTACGACGTCTAGCGGCAGAAATGATGATCATCATTATCGTCTAACTGACGAGACGCAAGTTGATCATGAGCGACTCGGTCGAGACGAGACGAAGATCATGATGTTGCTGCTGCTGCTGTGTTGATGTTGATTGGAATTGGGATTGTGATGATGTTGCTGCACTTGCGTTGCATACCAAAATACTCGTAGCACAAGCGCCTAGCAATGTCGCCAATGCGACAACGACAACAGCAACAGCAACAACAACAACAACAAGTGGAACAACAACCACATTGTTGTTCGTCAGTGGTTTGTTGCCCGTCTCTCTTGTTGACTTTGTTTTATTTATGCAATTTACAGTTAAGTCAAAGGGAAGAAATACCAAAAAAAAAAATAAACTAACACAAAAACAAAAGGAAAACCTCGTTGCGCGCTGTCTATACACAAATAAAATATGCACTCACATTCACATTGAGATTCACATTCGCATTCAGTAGAGTGGCTCTTGAACCCTGCACGATGAAAGGTCTACAGTTTTCGACTTGTTCTGTTCTTTGCTGACAGGAATTTGTGTTTAGGCCTTGCTAAGAAAATGTAACACGTTAAGTACAAATATGGTCATGACACACATTACATGTTGCAGAGCAGCTGCTGTCATTCAACTGAGCGCCATCTGAAGTGGGTGTTTGATTGATGATTTTCGATTTACGCAACAAAAGGATTCTGTAATATTTACTACGTTATATTTAATCTTCAATGTTATCAAGTCCAGTCAACTAGCTAAATAGGTTGCAGCAAGTATTGAAGAACATATTTGGGTGAAGAAACCAATTTTATTTTATGAGAAAATTTACTATAAATTCATGCCAATATATCACTTTTTATAACAGCATGTATTGAGCTTATTTTCATTTGAAACAATCTTGGTAGACTTAAGTGTTTGGTGTATTGGATCATCTTTAATTTAAAAACATAAACTGACCTATTCCTAGTTATTAGTTGCATTGCTACACAAAATAAAAAGCCATAATTTTCGGACATTTGAACTTATTAAATATGCTAAAAATTGTAACAAAAAATTACTACCCAGAGATGTGGCACTCC
Source organism: Drosophila sulfurigaster albostrigata (assembly GCF_023558435.1). Lineage (NCBI taxonomy): Eukaryota > Metazoa > Arthropoda > Insecta > Diptera > Drosophilidae > Drosophila > Drosophila sulfurigaster. The sequence goes on from NC_084882.1 coordinate 19,745,249, forward strand.
TCCTTGAACTCTGACCTCTGTCAGCTGGCTAAAAGAAGATATCCATAAGCGTATCAGTTGCTTAAGTAATAGCTTTTCGGCTGCCACAGAGAACCGCATAATTGCTGGCGCCGAAATGAGTGAATTTATGGCATAAAATTAGATAAATGTGCTGTTAAAATGTAACAAAAAAAAAAAAGAAGAATTCGGCAATAATATATTGGAGTTTGTTGTTTGTTTATAACGAGCTCGCTGTTTGTTTTACCGGGTGGTTGCTTTGTGCCAGCTGTTCAATGGGAACCGCAAAAAAGGCAAAATGAGGAGAAACCAAAAACAAAAAAAGTAAATAAATAAAAAAAAGTACCCCAATTAATCAATAAAACCCATAATTCTTATTGCAGACTTCCTGGGCGATTTTGGCGGCATTTCGTCGGTGCGGCGACGTCACCACCCGCGCGGCACGAAGCGAGGACGACCACGTGGCAGCACACGACGCGGCGGTGGCCATGGATCGCTGCAGCGCGTGCCGACGCCGACGACGTCGACGTCGATGACTTCGCCAGCGGTTGGAACTGCAACTGGAGCGACCACATCACCGCTGCCGCCACAGCAGGAAGCGGCGGCTGAGGCTGCAAGTGGCCCGTCCGTGCCACAAAACGATGAAGGTAAGTGGCGAGTTTTTTGTTGTTGTTATTGAACTACTTCCTGGTTTTTTACCGTCGCGGACTCTCGAGTGTCACTTGTCGCTAATCGCTGTCATAATCACGTTTATCGCCTGCCTTTTACATGCTTACATACACAAGTATTTGTGTGCTGCATCTTCACCAGCAGCAGCAACAGCAATTGCTGCCACTTGAGTGGCATTATCTCTGCACTTTGTGGTCGACTTCCCCCTTTTTTTCCTTACTCTTCGATTGCTTGTGGTATTTTTGGGCTGCCCGCATTTATTTGGGGGAATATTGTAGTACGTGACAATTTCAGCGCGCAGCACAAACCATTATCATTATGATCCTCATCATCATTATTATATTCATTGGCATCCAGTGCACTTGGCTCCCCATCGGGTTGCAACTCTTCATTCCTTTTAAAGAGCTTTACTTGAGCGTTCTCGCTCTTTACGCAGTCAAACCAATATTTGTTTAAAGATTTGCATCTGGCTGCCTTATCGTAGATGTTGTGGGGAAAACAAGAAGGTAGCAATTGATTTTTTTAGGCTAACGAATGTGAATACACTTGACGATCATGACGACATTATAAAGAGATAGGTATCCATATAATATATAGGGGAAATTTTATAGAAATCATTAATTTTTGATACACCTCATTGACAAAGCTAATTTATAACTAGTCCCAAACATCAGAAAATTAAAATAAAATACTTATTAAAAAATATATAATTCTTCATTTCATAGAAAAAAATGTATTCAACCCTTTCGAAAGTGTATAAAACAATTCCTTTTTCAAGTTTAAACTGTGAATGATTTATCAGTTATAACAAGTGCTGTAAAGTACACATACTTTTAAGTAAAGTATTCTTCCAAAGCAATAATGAAAAGCCTTTGTAAAGTTGATAATTAGCTGCGCTTAAAGTTCATATTATATATTATATTATGTAACGAAATATTCCACCATTACAACAAATACAAATCTATATAATATTTATACAAATTTTCATTAAGAAACTGCCAATTCCGTATCCAATTAACGCATTTGTAATGCTTGAAATTATTTCCCAAACACGTTTCAAAACTTATATTGATCTCTCTAACATTTCAATATCCAATAATTGAGAGCTGTGAGTGAGCTGTCGATTATTGCAAATTATGCAAACAGCTGCTCAAAATTTAAAGCCAGAAATTAATGCAGCCAACAGACAAAACTCAAATAGAAAATTGTGCACTGATCACTATTCGCATGCAATTTTCAGTTGAAAATGCCTAAGGAAAAACAGAAACAGAAAAACACGTTGGTTGGCTGGCGCACATGTCAAATTTACACGACAAATGATAATTGCATAAATCGCCTTAAATGCTCAGACTCATAACCAAAATGCTGGTGTACTGTAGTCCGTGTAGTCGCGGGGTGGAGGAAGTGGACAATGCAAATGCTGCGGGCAGCGCCAGACAACACGTGACAGAAATAAACTCCATGGTACTCAATGGAGGCATAATCTCAAATGCAAATGCAGTGCAGACATCAAAGTGATGTAACGACTAGAAGATATCGTAGATAGGAAATAAAATTGATTGATGAAGAGAATTCAAAATTAAATTTAACAAGAAAACGATAATGACTAAAACATTGATTAGAATAATAAAGGAGAACTTGCAATAAAAATGAAATTTTAATTTTAATTTAAAAAGAAACATAAAATTGATATTAAACTAAATTATTAACAATGTTTGAAGTAACTAAAAGAATTTACAATTGACACAAGATTAAAACATTGACTGGAATAAATGCAAAAAAAAATGATAAGAAATTTATGTACAACTGAAACATTAAATGATATTTCTAAGTAAATCGAATAGGAACATATTTATAGTATAACTATTGCAGAATTTACTGCATTTAATCAATTAATTTGAAGCCTTATTCGCATACCCACAACACTCGCCATTACAGGGTATTTTTGCAAACGCAACATTGCATAAATGCCACTTCTCCACGTTGAATGGAGTGTGTGTTTACAGGACACTTTTGGCTCGTGTAGATTCGGCAATTAAAAAAGCCACAATTGAAGCGCCCAAAAGTATGCAACATTGTTGCCTGCAAAAGGGATGCGGATGTGTGGCAGGATTCGCTGCCGAAACGTGCAGCCACAAGCGTCGGGGGTATTAGCGACAACATTGTTGCAATTTACGAGCTACGCACTAATTTGCTTTATTTGCATTTGAAGCAGGGGATTTAATGCACATTCACATTAATGGACGAGTACTTTACTGCCGTTTGGCTCTATCACAGACTTCAACTAATCCGCTTTTATAAATTGTTTCGTTTTGCAGACTCATCTAGCATTTTCCCCGTGCTCGCCAGCCCCATGGGCACACCATCCGCCTCGTTGGTCAAACGCGGACCGGGACGACCGCGCTCCAAGACATCGACGCCTGTGAGTCGCGGCACACGCGGTGCTCCCCGAGCCAGGCGACCCATGGGTCCGTTGCTGGTGCCGATTGGACGTAGTCCCGATGCCACGCCCCCCGCCAACAGTCCGGCCACAAGCCGAGCACCCAGCCCCTCATCACATGGAACACTCGATTAATTTTTATGAATTCCATCGACTAATGTGGTGTGTTGCAGTCATTGTTAATGGCATTTATAAAATTCATCAGCAGTTAGGCAAAATAAATTGTATAATATAAATGTTGTATTCTGTAATGACAAAACTAAACAAATTATATGGTTCCAAAAAATAAATGAATATCTGTTTCTAATACTTTGCTTTTTAATGTAAAACGTTGTTATAACTTTCTTTATCCAGAAAGTGTAAGTAACGTACTAAAGGAGTAATTTTTGATATCAAGACTACAGTGTTTATGATCACTAAAAAAAAGATACATATGTACTTCTGAAGATTTTTAAGAAATATAATTATTTCTATATGACAAATACGGGTATTAGAGTCTTTTTTAGACAATCTGGTTTTTTTTTCGAACTCTAGGGTTATGTTATAAATATAATACTTAGTTGTTATTTGAGTATATATTGGTATATACTTTTATTGAAAATGAGTCTGCGGATCGAGGACACTTAACTGTAGCTTTTTTCTTGTTTAAGTATCAGTTTTTTGTTCAAATAGTTTTATCCATTCTAAGATGACATTTAAAAACTTCTGACAATGTCTTCCACATGAAGAGACAAGCACAAGAAGAGTCGAATAAAAAACAAAAGAAGGACAGCTGGCGCTCTTGTTGCTATATATAAAGTTGAGTGAAAACCATTATGATGCTGACTTTGTCTAAGATAAATTGAATTAGAGACGGCGAACGCGCACATTCATCATCACCGGGAGACAGGCAGCCAGCAGGCGCTTGTGATAGATAGTCCTAGAGAGCTAAAAAAACGAAATCCGAGTGCCGAACCCTCGCCGACAAATAGTAGGAGTAGACATTTTAATTTCCGAAAAATAGACTAGCAAGAATGCAGCAGAAGAATGCTTGCTTCTTGAGGGTTTCTTTCTTTTTTTTTTGGGATCAGCAGGGACTTAAGTGCCAAGACATTTCTTCATATTGTTGTCGAGCATGCGCGCATCAGTTTAGAATTTAGATCTTCCTCCGGGTTGGGGGTAGCTGAATTTAGTAGAGCATGCTGGTGCGTTTCTTCTTTTCTTTTTTTAACAGCAATGAAAGGGATGCGAAAAAGGGGAAAGAAAAAATTAGATGCTGCATGCCAACGCACACACCTTCGAGATTGCTGTTGTGTCTTGTCTTTCATTCTTTGCGGCCTTTTGGGGTGTAGGCTGTAGCGGAAAGGATTTGTTTTTTTTGAAGCTGAAGACAATTAAGAAGGAGTATGCCAGGACTTGGATTTCCTTGCGCTCCGTTAGAGAGTGAATTTAATCCTTTTGCTTATTTTTTCAAGGTGTGGCCACGCAATGTGTGCATGCTGGGCGTATCCTTGTTATTGTCTTGATTTATCGACCAAGCATCTTGGCCTCGTGCAGCTTACAGCTTATAGAGCAGCATGGAGCAGCACAAAAAGGATTTAAGCCAGCATTTTGTGGTTTATTAGTTGCGCTGGATTAGAGCGCAAGAATAGAAACGGTAGCAGCTGCCTTTATAAGAAGGAAGACAGCCTGATGATCTGCGGATGTGAAGGCGGTTTAAGGATCACAGGAGCGTCATCTTTGAACTAAACTTAAGTAATAGAGTAGTTCTAATAATAATTGTAGTGTTAAAGATAATGTAAATAATTAATATACAAAATGTATAAAGTAATAAATAAAAACAATTAATTTATAAAATTAAATAAATAAGTAGTTATAATTTAGAAACTAATAATAAACAAATGTAAACTAATAAACTAATGTAATATAATAAGCAATATAAAATTTTTCAATTTTAAAGTAATTTTCTCCTCTGCCGACAGTAAATAGCAAATATAATTCGAAGCAAATATAGTTGATAGTGCGATGGCATAAACATTAAAAGAAAAACAAACAATTAGCTTCAAAATCAAGTAAAAAGTCGTATCGCCGACAATTCTATGCTATTCTGAAATTATTATGAAATATTCAAATGCAAAATTAGCAACTAACGTTGTCCACACCTTCGCCTGCTTCACAAACAGCTAACATGAGTTGCCAGTTGTCGCCAGTGGGGCGAACCTGCAGCCGGCATTTAAACAATTTCTTTTTGCCGACTGAGAACAAGAACAACAACAACAGCAGACGGTCAAGACGATTGAAATGCTGTTTGCGATTTTTAATTGAAGAAAAAATGCGCAAGTGTGCGTTTGTCTGAGTCCGAGATCGAGTCTCTCTGCATTGTAGCTAAATCTTAGCTTTTGCCTCTGACTGTCTGTCAGCTGGTTGTGTGTGTTTGTGTGTCGGGATCGGGATGGCTGCTAATTAATAAACGCACTGCCGGCAGGGGAGGCAACCGATGAACGACGACAACGAAAATTGCAACGACAACTGCAACAGCAACTGAGGAGAAGTCTGGAGCTGAGACTGAGGTTGTGGCCGCCCGACGCCGTCGCAGATGCCACTTGGCATAAATGCACACTTTTAAAATTGTTGAGATTCTCCAACTGTAGCTAAAACGTGCAGCTTTATGACAGTCGAGTCTCTCTCTCTCTCTCTCTCTCTCTTTCTCTGTCTCTTTCGGGACGAGTCCAAACACCAAATGAAAAACTTGTATAAACCACTTGCAGTCGGCATCAGAATATTAAGAATTGTCATATTGAAAAGTCCAAGATGCCAACAACAGTCAATGCCAAGAGCTACATCTGTTGACAACAACAACAACAACAACAACAGCAGCGAAGTGCAACACGAGCTCAAAGCATGATCATTTTTATATACCTGACAAACAGTTCCATCAAGAGTTGGAAATATTCGCTGATCTCCCCTTCGAATATACCTTCTCAGCGAGTAGAGTATCTCAGAATGTTGCATAACAAGTTTTGCCAAGTTGTGTTATTTGTGAGTTATTGTCTGACATAGGGGAGCGTGTCCTGTTTATTTCATTAGCTTTTGGGGCCCTAACATCATATTACCGTTGAAAATGCTGATGTTTTCTTTTTGCCTTAACTCTTCTCGGACTTGTCAGGCATAATGTGCTGGCATTTCAGTTATTTGACTTTATGTTTCTCTTTCGTTTCATAAATAATGAAAATCATGCACTGTAACTAATTGCAGAACTTTGAAAAAATTTCCCTTCACGTTCTTCTCATAATTTGATTATGGGCTTTATTTTTGTTTTTTATGCCTATTTTCTCTAGTTATTATTTCTGTGTCTTGATTGTGGCGCTAATTTAATGTCATGCACACTTAATGGCTGCGCTTCTGTATGGACTCAGCAGACGACGGGTGTTGATTACAACAAACTAAATTATGTTTTGATACCGCATTCCCTCTGTCAAATTGCACTGAGAGGGTATGATGATTTGTTACAGTTTTTGCTAACAGAATCTTATATTAAATATCTTTGCTTTACTAATCTTCACTGCTGAAGTAAGTTGTTTGTATTTTTCATAGCTTATTCTACTAAATATATTCAGAAACTTAATTTCAGCTTGCGAAGTATTTCATCTAATTACAGGGTAGCGGCTACTCTAACATTCTCATCTATATTTCCAATGTTTTTATTACAGCACAAATTTGTTGTTGCCTGCTTTGCCATACAATTATTTTGGCAGCCGATGCGTGAATGCGTCAAATGCGACGTTGCGTGGTGGCCGAGACTCGAGGGCTCGAGCTGAGCATTTTGTCTTCTTTGGGTTAAAACAAATGACTTAGACAACGAACGTGGCAACGGAAATGCTTTAACAGTTTTATAAGTTTATTAATTTATGCCCGATAATAAAAGTTTGGCATTAAAACTAATTATGTCTTGTGAGTTGACTTTAATTTGTAATGCGATTTGTTGATGAACTTACCTCAATGACTGACCTTTGCCTTGTATTTGTTTTCACTTCAGACGGAGTTCTACAAAAAACATAATAATTTTGTATGAAAACATAATTGCGATTATTCCCATAGCCTCATACATAGAGAGGCCATGATATAGCCAATGCTTGTATTGTAGTAACTTGTTAACTTAATTGACTTCGCTTTTTTTTATTAAAAACTAATTCAATAATGAAAACATATCAATAAACACACACGCCGATGCCCGGCGTCGACAAGTGACGGCTTTCAAAATTACTTCGCAAGCAGTTTGCCAAGATGCCTTGGCACAAAAAAAAAAAAAGCACAGCATGTCGTTGACAGGAGGACAGGAGCACAGGAGAAGCAGGAACAAAAACCCACTGCAACAACAATAATTAAAAAAAAAAAATTTAATTGATGCATTAAAGCAGGCAACAAGTTTTGCTGCAACTTCAACTCCAACTTCAAGTTTGTGTGTGTTTTCTGTTTTTCTGTGTCGATCATCAGCTTTTCTGTTTTTCTTTACATTATATTTCTTTCTCTCTCTCTCTCTCTCTCGCTTTGGCAGCGTCTTGGCGCCCGTAAAAATTGTAAGAAACAAGTAGTAGCTAGGTAAAAAGCTTACCATACTATTTTTAACTGTCTGTCAGGACCCAGGGTCCGTGGTATCATTAACAAACTTAAAGAGCTCATTACAGGGCCAGCCCGGCATGAGTACGTATTTGAAATATTTACATTAAAATTGTTTTGTCGTGAATGTCATTTTCGATTTTGCTGATGTCTCTGGCGGCATTGCTTCAAGTTCTCATCAATAATTGTTATTTATTCTGCTTGTCATAACAAATGACTGATACAGCGAACTTGGATGTTGTAAGACAGAAAATATAGTTAAGGAGTTGTGAATAAATTCATAAACATAAACATATATGTATGTATAATTGTGTTGTTTTGATCTTATATACATATTGCTTGCAATTATAAATGAGTGAGGTAACGAGTTTAGGTGATATGAGTGAGAATAGAGTGACAAAATTGTAAATGGACAAACATAAGATTAAATTTGATTTAAATGTCATACCCAATAAGTATTAATAATGTACATAAAATAAGTTTATTCTATATGAGCAATTCTGTGTCGAAAATTTTCGACACTGTTTACAGTATAAAAAACATAAACTAAAACAATTTTCAAAACAAATAAGGGTTATTCTAATAACTCTGGAGCAAAGATTGAACTTAGGAACTTTTTCTGTTTAAAATACATAAATCCAATCAATTTTTGTTCATTTTGATAGTTCTTTTAAGACAGAACAATATTTCCAATATCAAGAAGTCATCAAGATTCATCTTTATTCAAAATAAAAAAAAAATGTTTTTGAGTTTTATTTTTCACTTTCTTTACTTTTTCCTTTACGATTACTCATATAGTACATATTTCTTCCAATAACAAATAACTGAGACAACGAACTTGAGTGTTGCACAATTCACAGAGTATAAACATTTTTCATTAAGTGTACATTAGGTAAATGCAAATACTTATAAGAAATATGTATAAAATGCTTGCAATAACAGATAAGTGAGGCAGCAAACTTGAACATTTATAGAGAATTGAGTAGGTTTTATTGTTAAAAATACGACTATATACAACTAGTTTATAAGCCTTTTTTTGGGTATATTTTCGTTAAACACTTACTGAATGCGAATACACATGTACATATAATAAGTATGTTTGCATCTGGAGCACATATTAAATTTTCAATTTGTTGCCGCCTGTTTGCAGCCTGTCCAATCAACATGCACATGCACACTCCGACAGACTGGAGCATAAAGTAAACAATTACTCAATTTGGCCTGGGAGCGAGTGGAACGCTCTTTACCATTAACATATCGCATCCTTTGGATCTGCAGAACTGCAGCCGCATGCAACTTGACAAATATGCTTTCAGCTCTAATTATACACCAAAGGAGCGAACCGCGAATGCGCATGAGCATGCGCATTGAGTTCGCCGTGTGGCAGGACACAATGGATGGGAACTGCAACAATGTTGAAAACCGTTGCTGACCGGGGCAACGAGACTGACCCCAATACCAAAAAATGTTGACCAGGGCAACCCTTTCAGACACGTTCAGCGGACAAGGCTGTATAATTACGTCGAATGAATATGTGAATGTCAACTGAACAACGGGACAATAAAAAAGGTAGCAAATTAAATTGTATTAAAATTTTTATTTCATTTCTTATATTTTTTTTTTGTGTTCATTTCAGTTTGTTGCGTGTGAACGAAACATCGCAAAAACTGAAACACAGTAAAAATAAGAAATACGAGCTATGCAAATGAACAAAAGTGAAAAGAAGAAATTTTTTGGGGAAGTCTGTGAAATTTTAGAAACATTTCAATTAGGCTCGCTCTGGGGCTTCGTTATCTGCTATCAGCTATCTTGAGCAGTCGTTAAAAATTCAGTTTGAATGAGATTAAATTTGCATAAAACAAATTTGTGGCGAGCAAAGAAATGACAACAAATTATCAAAGGGTCGCTGACTGTGACTGTCACACAATGTTTTGCTTTATCACAATCTATTATTCACTTTTACAGCAACTCACAGCATAGACCTCCCAATTAGCTTGATTTATTGTAATAAACTCGCCAATCTGTTTATTCTTTTCTTTATTTTTAGCTCTCTCGTTGAGCTCGAGTATTTCATCGAATGTGACTCAAGCAGGTTTTGTTTTTGTGTGTCTTGTATTATTAATTATTGTTGAAAACATTTATGTTAAGCACGTACAAAAGAACTGTCAAACTCATCCAAGTTGGTGCCGTCAACTTGGCGCCACTTTGGCCACATGCAATGCAATTTATTTCTGCTGAAATAATTAAAATAATAAATAATCTTGGATGCACAATTTCTCGCTCTCTCTCCCCGATCATTTTTAAGCAGCAACTTATAAAAAAAAATTGGCAGGAAAAGTTCGCGTGTACCAAAAAGGGCTAACTAACTAGCTTATGAACTAATTATGCAGGCAGCAATGCTAAAAAAAAATGTACATATTTACATTTTTGGGCATGAAATTGTTGCACATCTTCACATTTGGACAACTTTGCACAGTGGTTGCAAGTTTGCTAAGAAGAATATATACTTCTGCCTTTATTTTATATAACATATCACAAATCATGGTAATCTATTACACTTTTTAAAGTTCCCATACTCTCGAATTTCTCTTTCCAAATCTTAGCTTTTCAAGACGATATCAATTTCAATTCAAAGCTAAGCGATTGTGTAAGCTATTAACCTTATGCTAATAAATTAGGCCTATTATATAAATTGAACACTAATTTCAACTATATTTACGACAGCCTTTTACAACTTTTTTACACCTATCGGTGATCAGCGTTTGACAAAATGGAAATAAAAACAGAAAGCTGTCAACTTTAACCGTGTAAAAATCTTGATAACTTTTCTCGCTTTAGTTTTACTTCTTTCTAAGTGCAACAAACATTTTCCCCCTCTTTTTTCTTTAAATTTGGCACACTGTATAAGTTTTTGGCTTAGCTCGTTTTTGGTGCTTATTAGAGCGGCGCCAGTTAATGACTTTTGGCAGTTGTTGCGCTGCTTGCAATGTTTGTCATGCCATGAACTTAATTCATAATTTATATGATAAATTTATTTATGAACAATTAACAATTTCAAACAACAATTTTCGTGTCCGTTAGCCTGTGCCTGGGATCATTGTTGATTTTCGCTTTTTTTTTTGGTCTAGCAAATCTGAGTTCGTTTCTTAAGTCTTTTGTTTCAGTGACCACTGCAGCGGACGCATTTCGCTTTTACTCAATAATACAACTGCAAATTGCTGGCGGTAAAAATCAGTATAAATTAAGCATTAAATGCATAACATCACGGATCACGGTCAATGCATACACATGGCAATTTCCATGCAAATTATATACATTTATGCGCCCAACATACACACGTATTGTCCACAAGAAAGGTTCACGCACGACGAGGTTTGGCTGGCTGCACTCGATCGATCGATCGATCGATCCCATCGATGCATCGCATCGTTGTTGTTGGTGATGATGGCCACACTTCGGGCGACAACGTTGCAAACTGTTTTTCGCACCTCACGGCCCTGAAAACCAACTTTCCTAAAGTGTGAACATCAAGCAACCAACTCTGAGCTCTGAGGTCTGAGGTCCAGTAGCTGGACACGCGCAAAAGAAAGTGCGAGCGCCGCCGCAACTTGCCCCGAGGACATGTAAACTGTTTGAGGTGTGGCGAAACATGAGCGCCATGATAGCAGCAGCAGCAGCAATGACAATACCTATGCAGCAGCAACAGCCAACTGTTGACGCTGCTGGTGACGACACTTTCTTTTCCTTTCCAGCAACAACAACCGACAACAACAGCAGAGGCAGCCACAGCTGCAATCAAATTGCGCCCTGGCCACAGGCAATTTAAGAATTCTCAAGGCGAAAGTCCATGTGAAGTGCGTGCGCCGCTGCAGCAGCAAACATTGGAGGGCGTGTGGATGGGCTGGTGGGCGTGGCAGATAGCCTGCAATGTGCACCGCAAATTATGAGGTGTTATGTCAATGCGGTCGCCGTAGCCACAACCACACAACCTCACATCAGCCGCTGCGATGGTCCAACGCTGGCGTTAAAGTGCCTGAAAATGTGCGCTAAAAGTCACACGACCAAAAGCTTGTGAAAGGCTTCAAAGTGCCCATCACATCGCGTTGGCTATATAATTGAAAACGCCCCGACGAAAGGGAAATCCGTAAGCTACCGAAAGGACGCTGCAATTAACAGCCTCTGCAAAAGGTATTGCTGTAATGCATATAATGAAGTTCACGTCTACATTGGCTGCATAAAAAAACAGATGATTAATCATTTCTTGTATACATTTATTAAAATATATTATTCGCGTTGAAAAATCGACAGCAATTTTTTAAAAAGTTCGATAAGTGAAGTGACAATTTGAAGAGCTTATATTAAATATTTTCATGTTTTTTTTTATATATATATTTTTAGTTTTAATTCTCTCCCATAATATTGAGCACAAAATTAAAACTATGTAAATAATATTTTATTTTCATAATTTTTAATAGTTTAACTTTATTCACATTACATTTAATAATAACAAATTTCAAAATTTATTTAAAAAAAATTTATAATAGATCGTTTGTGTTTCACTTTGGATGAATTTTTAATCAACGAAATTTTCAGATAAATAATATTTCAACTTGTTTCATGAATCTGAGTTATCTACTCTTACAAACCCGTAAGAGTTCATTTAAAAAGATTTAAATATTGGATTTGTTTTGAAAATAATGAAAACAAAAATCTACTACATATAATTTGTCAGACATATTTCTTATATCACACTTGTTTATTATTGCTAAAATGATCTAATTCTGTTTCTAGAGTTTGTCACCTCATAACTCATGCACTTATTACTAATGCACTATGATGTATGTTTATTTTTATTAACCCGATTTCAATAATCGAATTTCAATAACTGAAAGAACTGAGTATTCTTGACTCAAGCACTCTTAACTAAGGCATTTCATCTAGCTTAAAATAGTTTGCAACTGAACAGGTTGCAGACCAGTTGCATGTTGTTGTTGCAACTGTAGTTGTTGTAATTGTCATGGTTGTTGTTATTGACTTCACTTGTTGTCATTGTCGTTCGCCAATGGACTTTGTCGCTGTCATCGTCATCGCCATCGCCATCGCCATCGTCGTTGGTCGTTCGATTTGCGGCTGTAAACGTGCAGCATTTTATGAAATTGCTTGTTGTTATTATTATGGTTATTATTAGTAGCATTTCTTGTTGTTGCTGCTGCTGTTGCTGCTGTGTGTCATTTGAAGTTTGGCGCTGGCGCTCTCACGACGACGGTTCTCTACGAAAATATAAACATAACAATCATTACAAGCAGCATTACAACAACTGCGCAGAGAGGAAAATAAAAAACCGAAAGCTGAACAAAAAACATTATTGATATTTATGAGAATTATGTCGACTTCCTGCTTTTGCTACACGGCTACACGGTGGCGTCTTAAGTGGCGCTAAATGCGTGCATTTAATATAATAAATCTCTTTTGTTGTTATTTATTATTATTTTCATTACTATTATTTCTTGAGTTTTCAGTTTTCGCTGTTATTGCTGTTTAAGCCAAGCTTTGTGCGGCTAGACACGTACGCGTCAAGATTAAGTGGCGTGAAGTAAAGTGAAGTCAAGTGAAAGGGTCGACAGCCTGTAGAAATGCTGGCTTAATCGTTAAAAGCCGAAAAAAATATTTGGTATATGGGAAATTTATAGCTAAAAATTAGGAGAACGCTGCAAGTTTGTTGCCTAAGTCTTTTGTTTAATGGTGAACTTTCTGAAGATTTACTCTTTCACAAAATCAATTGCATAGAGGAAAACTATTATTATAGTGAAATCCTTACAGATATTCCGTTAGCATGGTCTCGGCTCATGCATCATTTCGTGGGACACTTGGATGGAGGAGTTTTTTGAAAATATATGTGGCCATTGTTGCGCCATTTCATGCTCAAACGGAAGGCATAGAAACGCACAATGTTGTCATGCCACATCCATTGTCGCAGCTTGGCTTATTGATTGTTTGTTTTGCCTGCTGCCAAAGGCGTTGTCCTGTTGACAATTGGTCATAAGTTAGACTGGCCAATGGTCGGTCATAAGGAGTAGCAACAACAAAACATGTTGCAGTGTGTCAACGCATTGTCTTCCCTAAGTTATGTGCAGCATTTACAAACATTTCTTTAAGAAGTCGACAGTAAAGAGTCTATGAAATCGATTGCCCAGCTTCCAAGAGAGGCAGCGATAATGTGAGAGCAACGCCCAGCGGAGTGCAATCTTTGATTAATCATGGTGCCAAGTTATGAATGAAGCGTATAAATGAAATGATTCGAAAAGTGAAAAGAGCATTCTAAACGCAATGTTTGAGAGCATGTCGAATAAAGAAAATGCTAAAAGTGGTTAGAGAATACAACTAAATGTAAAGTCATACGATTAAGCTGGAGAAAGGGAAAGGTTTGGAAAGTGAGAATTCATTTCACCAAGAAAAATTAGTAAGAGTAAGAGATTAGTTTACCTAACAAAGTAAAACATTTTTACAATTCTTATCGATTGAATAAGGTTTAAGTATATCGTGATTACAAAAAAATATATATATAATTAATATTTCAAATCGTAAATTGTTATTTAATAAAGTTGGAAAACTTTTTGAAAAGGTCATAAAAAAAAGACTTCTTAAAAAATGCTAATCTGGAGAAAAGTGAAATTAACTAAAGAAATTATGTAAATAGTTTCAGAGCAAATTTGTTAAATTCTACAAATAAATAGAACAAAATGCATATACGAGTCTAAATGATATTTAGAAAGAGTTGGTAAAACTCTATAAAATAAAACCATTGAAAATTGTTTTATTATATTAAACAAATTCTGTTAAATTGTAATATACAAATTATATTTATAATTTAGTATTTTGAAAATGGTTACAATATTTATTTAATTTTTTAAATTTATATTGTTGATGATTATATGAAGAATTCTATAAGAAGAAATATGAATGTTTTTTGTGATATAATATTCTAGAATGTATGAGTACACCTTTTAAATATTTATATAAGTGTACAACACTTATTTATTGTAATGTTGCACATTGTGTTTTAGTAAATTTCTCTAGCTTCTTGTTTATTTTGATGTATTGACATGCGCATTCCCCCGCTGCTTTCTCACACAATAAATAATTCGGCAGCTCCCTCGCTGACGCGCCAACGGCACCCACATCTGCCCCGTGTGCCCAAATAGTGTCAACACAAAAGTCAAGAGAACAAAGCAACCAGCATATAAGACATTACATACGGAGAACGACGCTCACGCTGGCATTGGGCAAACAGTGGCAATATTTGCCTGTTGTTTACAATGTTGAGCCCTCGCCTGGGGACGCCATGGGTCGGTTTCTTGAGAAATTGGCGCATGCTGTGAATTTGCGCAGACATATCTATCTATGAGTAAGTATTTTCACCATATACCATATTCCATATAGTGTACTCATAGTCATAGTCATAGTCATGGACAATATTGCGTTGCTTTTGTTTGGCAGCGGATTTGCGATTGGGATTTGGTTTTTTGTCTCTTTCTCTTCTTTTATTTTCTTATTTTTTGGCTTTTGCATGCTTTATTTTTCATTCACGCCAGCGACGGAGACACGATGATACATTGTGCGAACCCACAGTCAGATATCAAGCCTAAGGCTTTTTTTTACGTTGTTGCTGTTTTTGTTGTTGTTGGTTGTATCTTGGCCTGTTCGTTTTGTTGGGTTGCCAGCTATAAAGTGTCAACGGCAACGGCTACCGTTCTACGTACAAGTTTTGTAGCATTTCTTCATATTTTTGTGGGCAAACAAACGCTGGCATTTATCTGATCCTGTTGAGTCATGCAAGCTGCAGTCTGCTAGCCAGCATTTGAATTATGGAGATGATAATGCGTTTGCTTATGTGTGACATGAGTGCCATTCCGTGTCGTTGCCTTTTCGTTATTTCGTTACAGCGCTATGCCAAAAGCCAAGAGACGCGACGCAGAAATTTACATTTGAAGCAGCCACAAAGCAGCAGCAAAAGAGCTGGAGCTGCATTCTGTGGTCGGCAAGTGCCTGGGATCTTAGCTCAATTAAATGTCTTGTACTGGACGAACAATCAGCTCGGCACTTGCCGAAAAAGAAACAACTCAAAACTTAACACGCGCACACTGTCCGCTTAATTGAGTTGATTAACCCTCCTGCAACTACTCGAGTCTCCACCATCACCATCATCATCACCATCAGAAGACAACGACCAGGTTGCTCCATTCTGGAGCATGTTGCAGAAAAATTGCCACCGCAGCGACATGCGCTTGAGAAAATAAAAATATATAAATTCACAAACATGCCACCGCCAATGTATTTATATAAAGCAAAAATAACGGTAACATCAAAATATTTCTTGCAAACATTGCGGCAATCAACGCCTGACAGGGCTACCGCCTTCTCCTCCTCCTCCTCTCCTCCTGTACTCCTCCTGCTCATCGCCTTCTTCCGCCCTCTTTTGGCATGTCATGCTTGGCCTCCTGCTCTTCTCAAATTAACGACACTCGGCACAGTCTTCATCGTTGTTTTTCTCCGTTGCCGCTGTTGTGCGTCTCCGAATGATATGAAATGAAATGCAATTTTTGAAATAATTAAATATGATGCCCAACATATTTTCTTGCTTCCACATGCGTCATGTTCTCGCGTTCTTCACCTGAATTTCGCTGAAATTGTATTTGCAATTTTCACCACAGCACTAAAAATTCATTATGTAAATTTTTGTAATGAACTTTTGCTTTTCACAATAAAGAAAGTTTTTTGCAAATAAGTTCTTAATGAACTAATTGCACTTCTGAATTAATGATGAACTTTATTACAAATAAAAAATTTGTTTATCTTTTTAACTGACAAAGAATTCTAACTTTTAGAAACTAGAAATATAATTGGAACAAATACAATGTATAAATTTCTACTTTTAGAATATTAACTATACATAAAATAAAAGCTATAAAAATATAAAATTAAAGGAAAATTCATTAAATAATTAAATTAAATTCGAAGCATATACAAATATTCCTAATATGCTTTTATCTCAAAAATATAATTGTAATTAACCCGAAAAATATTCTATAAATAAACTAAATTAAATGCTAATGGATTTATTTTGTATATTTATATATTACTATATTCAAAATATACCATAGAGTACTAAAAATCCCAAATTGTCAGCCAAAGCAGTTCAGATCTTATTGCATTAAGGAGTTTCTTGCCATACAAAAGTATTTGTGAAATAACTTATACAATTTGTATCTAATCGCAATCACTACATTATTATTGTATGGGGTCTGAGATGACTCCTTTTGTCAGGTAAACATATTTTATGCAGGAAATAGAAAGCGGGTATAAAAATATAACCACGATTATTAAGGCACCTACTAGTAAAATAAAAAAACTATATTAAATTAAGTTTATAAATAGTTTGAACATTTTAATCATCTCTAAACTTTAACTCCCGAAATCTTACAACTGTACAGTTTTTCTTAGAAGATCTCCTACTTTATTTTGGTGGTCAAATCCGTTATGAGCAACTGTTAATGTGCCAAAATGAGAAGAGAAAGAAGTGTAACTGTGGACTACTTCAGAGAAAAGTCGACTTACAACCCATATTCTGTTCACTAATGACAAGCGACAAATTAATGGGTTCAACATTTTTGAGAAGAATGTGGCAAATAAAAAATAGTCGAGACACTTGGCACTTGACCCTGTGCACTCATTAAACCTCGCACACAGATTGGGTCCATACTAAGACATGAGAGCACATGGGTTCCACTCTCAGTTTGTTTGATGGGGTCTATGACAGCAGCAGCTGCTTGGAAGGCCCAGTTCAGCGGCCGAAACTCTCACTAGGCACTTAAAAATTAACACTTTTGACAGCCAAACGGACTTTCAAATGTACAACGACCAAAAGCAGGCAACCACCAACTGGTTGCTACAACAGCAACAACAACAACAACAGCAGCAGAAAGAGTTTGTGGCAAGGCGCAACAAAGTGTCAATGTGGCTGGCAGCGGCTTTAACAAGATTGGCAGAGAAGACGGCAGATGAGACAACGACAAAGACAGCAACGACGAACTTAACTAAGGCCAATCTGGAGATTTTTCTCATAAGGTGCAAAATCTGTGGATATCATCATAAAACTCAGCAACAACAACACAGAAACGAACCCTCAAAATGCCGACTGAAGAAACAAAGTCATAAAAGCCACAGCCACAGACTGAAACCGCCTCTTTTCAGCTTCACTTACGAGGAGGGTGGGAAACCCAGGGAACAGGCGGGGGGAACACACTGAGGAAAGGAGGAGCCAAAGTTGGCTCCTAATTAGCTGAGCGGCTGCTCAACAATTGAGCCGAAATGCGTCTCAATAATTCTCCTCTTTAGCTGTATATATTTTATTACATAAGTATTAAAAACACATACGAGCATATATATAATTTTTGTTGTTGTTCGTATTTTCCCCCAATTGCGCATCCTGCGGAGGTGAACGGTTAAACAATGAAGCAGTTAAAATGTGCGGCTAATAAATAAATTAAGTCTTTAACGATGACAACGGACCTCGGCTCCAACTAAAAAAAAAATAAAACACGGCAGGGCGCTCTCGAACATCTCAATTATGTTGTTTAAGCTCATTGTTTTTGGATTTTTTCTTAATTTTCTTATGGTTATGGTTATTTGAGTTGCTTTTGTTGTTGTCGTCGTTGTGCTTTGCGGTTTATCTCCATCCGCAGATCGCAGATCGCAGGCAGCAGCCAGTTGCCCAAAATTGCGGAAATTCGTTGTTACATTTTAAATGGGCTCATAAATGTGCGGCCTCCCCTCTCCCGCCATCCCCCGCGACCATGCCTACCGCCCACCAAGACTGACCCCAGTGGGTTACTCACCCCGCTGTTCTCAGCCCCAATGCAAATCATTTTTGACTCCAATTAAAATTGTAATAATATTTTTTTAAAGCTTTATTTTGTTGTTAATTCTCTTAATTAGCTAATTTGCAAACAATTAAAGCTAGAAAAATGTGTTCGCCAAGATTACAACATGCTGTGGCATTTGCCACAAAGTTGCCAACTCATTTGATTTCCGATAGAAGCTAACGAGTGAATGATTTCATGTTAAGTCATGCCGGAAAACTTACTCACCAAATGGCGAAATTCAGTTCAGAAAGTGAAATGTTTGTGGAGTAAATATTTTGAAATAAAAAGAAAGCTTTCGTGTAATTGTTGTGTAAACAACGTTAAAACATATATAATTTAGAAAAAGTCTACTTAGATATTAATATTAGTGCTATAGTGCAATATAATCTAATTTCAAATTCAACTATTTTTTGCGGATGTAGATTTAGTAAACAATAAGTCTGCTTGAATTGTGTATATTTTTGTGTAGAGCTGAAACATTATAATAAAATCGTTTATATGTTATCTTACAATCTCTAAAACTTTAATATCCGATCTATCAATTTAATAAATAAATTTTCATGAACTATCTTTAATTTCCTTTAAGTTTTAAATAAAATATGATCTGAAAACCGCATCAATAATCGACTATTTTCTGTGGATCAAATTATATTTTGATTTCTTTGAACTATCACAAATTCTTTTTGAGTATCAAACAGAATATGATCTAAGAACTGTAACTTTCCTTCAATTGAATTACCTTTCATTGAAGACACTTGATCTATACAGCACCGCCTGCACTATTCAGTGTTCGTAGCAATTGCTCTTCATCTATTTTGCTAGAAATCTATTCACTCTAAGAGTTATTGCCAAAAACGAGACGCTGTTCCCACGTTTGGCCAATGTACCAAAAACACAGTTTTATAACCGTAACCAGACACACACATAGCCATAGCCTGAGAATCTTTCGTGATGTCCACCTACAAAAACCTTAACTTAAAATTGAAGAGGAAAGAAGATCTGTTTTGTTGCAATCCCGTAGTTCCAGCTGCGTGCGACAGAGAACAGCTACGCACGAAATTGTTTTTATTTTTTCTTTCTCTTCTACTATCCCCCATCTTTCTTTCAGTTTTTTTCAATGTTATTTTTTGTGTTCTAGCAGGTAGAGCATTTCCGAACAATTGAGTTTTTAAAATGACAATTTTAGTCGTGCTCGCTGTGAACATAAATAGAACAATGCCAAATGGATTGGCACTGGAAATACACCTGAGCAACAGCACCAGAGTGAAAGATCACTTCTATTATGATGCGGCACAGAGAAAATAATACTTCATATAATTAAAAACGGGAGAGAGACAGCACAACAACAACAACAAAAAGAAACACAACAAGTACGCTTTATAAACATGCGATGGAGAATGGCTTAAGAAAGCAGCTGCCAAAAAAAAGTATTAAAGTAAAACAAGTTTGTTGCCTGAGTCTTTTGTTTTGCAAGCGGGCGCCCATCAAGTTTGTTTTTATTTTCCTTTGTATTTGCTTGTTGTTGTTTTTGGCTCTGAGCCTTCTTTCGATTTAACGCTTCACTACTGACAAATGAGTAGCATATCCTGTTGATCCTGTTGCGAGCAAATAATTATAATGCTCTACCACGTGTGAACGCTGCAAACTTTAATTGCAAAAATAATTAAAAGCTCATAAATTAAGGAAGCAGCAAAAAAATGAAAAGTGCAAATTTAATTATGCCCCAACTCAATTAATTCATTAAGCAGCAAACAACAGAAACAAGAACAACAACAACAAGGCGAGAGTTAAATCAATCAACGCCAAATACGTGTATTCATTCTCCCTAAGGACATTGGGCAGTATCCACTTGTCAGCCAATTGCAACCGGTTTGCCAGGTAGTCAGTCAGTCGAAGTTAAAGTTGGAGTTGGAGCTGCTCCTTGTGCACATCCTTACTTAGAATATGTATTATGCAAGTGCCGTTTTGCAAAAGAAGTGCAGGGAGTGCGCCAAGAGCCTTTCATAATTTATTGATTTTATATGGCGTCACATTTGTCTCTTTGTCTGTCTCGCAACACTGAGCGCTGACAGTTTTTTGCCACTGCCATCTTCGCAGCGACATTTTGACAGTTGCAGGCTGTCATCCCAGTCAGCCGCTGTGCTGTCACTTTAATTGCAACTGACGCATTGCCAAAAAAAAAAAATAAAACGGAAAACAAAAATAATCAACTACTGGAGCCAGCTTTTGCTTCTTCCCTTCGAACGATAAGCTCGACTGTCATTTCAATTTTTCATGCTGCCAAATAAAGAGCGCAAGGTGCGCCTACTGGCCCCTCATTTTGCTGTCCTGCTATCCAGTTTTATTGAAGTACTGCACTATCAGTCCCATATATGATTAAATAATATGTAATGCTTCGCTCAACCCTTTGGCCATAATTCATGACTGTATGCCAACGGTAGTTTGTGGCTTAAGTCTTTTGTCTTGCGACAGGGTGAGCCAAGTTAATTATTGAAGATTGCATCATAAAGTTGTTTATATGCATGCACAAGTTTGTCAGTAGATGGACTTATTGATAACACTTGTTGTTTACTCAACTTGTGATTATTGATAAATTAAACTCGATATACCATTAATATTTAGCTGTTGATTAAATTGACTCAAAAATAAGCTAGACGAGATTTTTCCTATATTTAATGTGAATGCTTAATTTAATTTTTCAATTAAATATTTTCTGACTTTTAAACTAATAACATCAAAATACTCGATATTCATTTAATATTTTGTTATCGAATTATTCAAATTCAAAAACAGCTAAATCGTATTTTTTATACATCTAACATAATAATAATAATTTCTAATTTAATTTCAAATTATCATTTAATATTTTTATCTTCTATTCTTATTTATTATTAATTGCAAACATACCATTCAATTTTCATTACTTATTTTATATCTTCTGTTCACATTTAAACCAGAATTACATCTATCCTTAATTCCTAATTTATATGAAAATTCTCCTTAAATATTTACTTCAAGAACTACGAAACATGTTTCAAGTCTACACACATTCACTCCATATTAAAAGAAAGGAAGTTTGGGTAACTTTTCACGCTTTTTCGATTCGACTTTCCCCTACTTTAATGAAGGTATGCAATTATGCTTTGAATATTTATGATATTTAAGAAATTGCCTAATTATCGAGCCGAAAATGTGTTGCATGCTGCATTTACCGTTAGCTTGGCTTATTATGGATTCACTTTCATGCAACTGCAACACGAAGTTGAGTGGAAAGTGCAACCCTTATGCCTCTTGCGATGAATAGATAATAAATAAGAAAAATGCAGACGAACTGCAATTAAAACCGAAACACGAAGAGGCAAGAGTTAACCCTTTTGGGCCATTAATTCTAACAAAACCTTTCAGCCATCACGCTGCAGCAGGTGCAAAGGTTAAAGCCGAGTGCTTATGATATCAATATAAAATGTAAATGAAATGATCTAGAAGTTGACGAGATGATGGGGAGAAAACGGGAGCTTGAATACGTTGGATAAGTGAACAATTAAAACGCAATTTTGTGCCAAATCCTTGGTAACTGTAACTGCAAGCAGATGCAGCTGCAACTCCAACTGAAACTGCAACTGGAAGTGTTGCAACCTGTTGCAGATGCATATCACATTTTTTGGCTGCCCGCTCATTAACAGAATGACTGCAACAACGGAGCATCGGAGCGCAGAGTATTTAGTTTTATTAATTTTGATAGTCAAGTTTGTGTGTCGCCTGCCACATGCAACATGCAACACGCGTGCTCAGTGCAGCATGACCAAAGCCCAACCGATTCGAACCCTAGACAGCCCAACCAAAGGGTAGTAGACACGCTCGCTTCATTCTTCTTAGCCCTTTATCGAAATGCAGCCAAAAAATTAACCAAAAATACGGCAGGCGACGCTTCGTTTCGTGTCTCTGCCTCATCCGCATCCTGTGTTCGATTTCTACGCTTTCTACACTCACTCTGCCACTGCCACTGAGACTGCCACAGACACTGCCACGTTATGGTCTGCCTCGGTTCGCTTCGGTTAGGAACAGGTGTAATGATTTTTCTTTTGCACCTTGACTTTTGCTTCCGTTTTGCAGCTCTTCTCGATAACTTTTTCTCTTTTCGCCGAGGGGTAATTTGTGCACATTTACTTCCTGAGCACAAACAAATGTGTCAGCAAAAAAAAAAGCATTCAATATCTGTATACAGACTGCTCCATTTGAGTTGTCACTTCTGACTCAGACTTGAAAGTTCCACTAACTGAATCTTTTTGTCTTTTTCTGCAATGAACTCTATAAAATAATATTATGGTTAGCTTACTATAGCCATGACTTGCCCAATTCCTTTTTGCGATGGTGCTCCTCGGACTCGGAACTTGTAAACATGGATAGCGCATAATGCAGAATAGGCAAAACTACGAAAAGTTTCGGAAAAGTTCGCCAACTAATCTTCATTATGCAGCCCCAGACCACGCAGCTTACGATATCAATTTTGTAGTCGCTTGAAATGAATATACTTTGAGAATTTATTTAAATTTGTGTTATCGGTTTGAGTTGTGTGGCATTGTATTGAGACACCCTGTATTTTTGCCCCTGTTTAATCGTTAATTTTGTACTAAGGACTTTATTATCGACATTGAATCGCAAGCGACACAAACCAGAAGCATTTAAACACACTAAGAGAAATTTTCGGGCATGCTTCCAATATATTAAATATAAATAATTGACCAATGAAAAATACATACAAAAATATATACTATATTTCGCAATTACAAAAGTAAAGTTCTGAATAACTGAATATAAGGAAGAATAAGGAAATTAATTAAAATCTAAAAGTGATTATATCAAAATTAAAATAAATGAATAATCAAAAGAAAATGTATTAAAAGTAAATTTCTGAGCAATTGAAACATTTCTAGAAATAGATTCTTAACTGTTCATTAAAACTTAGAACAAAATAGTATACAAAATGTATTGATATTTTACATTTTGAGTAATTTGTTGCTCTTCTAAATTTACTAGCGAAAGTTTTAGAAATCCTCCTTATGCTAAAATAGTTCTATTTAGAATATTCAAGTTTCAAATTTTATTTTTCGAATATTTTATTGGTCATATAATATGTTTAAGGAACGTAAATAATTCAAATCTATGCTTTAATATTTATATTTGAAATTTTGCTGTGTTAATATTCCACTGTTTAATTTAATAAGATTATGAAAAGGGATTTAATTTCTTTCACTGTACTTGCCATGACAATGTAATATAACCGCAAGACAACTTCCTCAATATCAATCATTACGCCTCTGCAATATTTCCTACCCCCGTATAAAACTTTCTTCATAAACCATTCATGTATGTAGCTCCTCTTCCCTCAGTACAAAATCCCAAAAAAAAAATAAAGTGAAAAAACAGTTGCTTTTGGGCTTTTGCGAAGCAGGTTGGGTAAGTGGCAACTGCAATTTTCAGGTGTTAGCCGAGTTGAGTTGAGCTGAGCTGGGGGCAACCCTTTCATTAGACGAGGCAAAAATGATATATTTAATCCGTTCATTCGGTCCTTCGATCGTATATGCAGTCAAGCGAATGCTTGTCTTCGATATACCAGCAACAACAACATTTGGGTCTGGTAATGATAAACCTGATATGGAACACACTTAAGGGCTTAACTTGGGTAATCTGCAGTTTGTTCAAGTAGAAACAGCAGCGACAACAACCTCAACTTCAGCTTCAACTTCGACTTCGACTGGAACTGAGACTGAGACTCCGACACAAACTGTGACTGGGCCAGCGAAATTAAAACATAAGTGTGCGTAACACAAGATGCGAAAAGACTTTATCACTTCGTTTTGCCGTATATGCGGAACTGATTTTATACAAGACCCGTCGAGTATAAATTCTGGCCGAGGGAAATTTAAATTTCCCTCGGCTGCGCTGGCAGAATTTGTACTCGACGTTTCTTGTAGAAAATGTGCGGTCCAGCTCTTGCCGAGTGCTTAGATTCTAGTGCGTAGTTCGGAATATGCAAAATAAAAATACGCTCAAAATTATATGCAGTAAATAAAATGTTTATTGTACTTCAAATTAAATTTATTAAAACTAATACAATGAGTACTTAAATTTATATATAATATTATCTCTTTTACTTATAACTAAATAATCTATGTGATGTAGGAGGGACAATGCCTTGTAGGCTCTTTCGTGGTCCTCAAAACTGCAGAGCAGTGCACTTTCTTGTTCAACTCAAGGAAGGGAGAAAAGCAGGAGCAAACAGATCGCAGATGCAGTCATCTAACGATCTACAGAAAAGTCTTGCAGTCTCGGTCTTGGCATCGCTCGTGCCACAGTCGCTTGCTTGCAGGTGGATTTCTCAAGTGGCTGCGTCCGTTCTCTTATGACAGCATAAAAATATATGCATGTGAGTGTGACTGAGTGTGCATGTGTGTGTGTGTGTGTTTGAGTGTGTGCGAGAGGGCTGGCATTGAAAATGAGAGCAACTGTGAATAGACTTGACTTCACATGGGATTCATTCATTCTGTTTTGAAGTGGAACAAGTGTCTGGCCATTAAAGCTGTTCGGTCAGATCTGAATTAAAATTGAAATTGAAGTGAATTCAATTAGAAAAACACAGATATAAGTTGAAGTTTTAATATAACGTATATAGTTAAAAAAAAGAATATTTAGTCTATGCCATGTTCCCAATTATAAATATTCAAATATTAATATTGGATATTTTGTTCATGGTATATTAAGAACTGCTAAAGAATACACTTTATAAACGTCGTACAAATGATAAATAATTTTAGTAGTACGTATTTCTCTATGCTAGTTCGATAAACTGATTATTTTAATATAACATTAAATTTAAATATTAGATATTTGAAAAAATAATTAAAAATTTTAGAAATGATAAATCTATTTAAAAATGCTTACATGTTTTATTTCATAAATAATCTTAAATCGCATAAGGCTAGCAATAATTATGCGCAAAATGAATTACAATTATTGAGAGCAATGCACATTTTTAGCTACTTGAAAATGTAAAGAGAAAGACACTATAAAAACAAAACTTAACCATATAACAAAGATTTTTGAGATGTGAACAATATTAGAATTATATTATTAAATTTTTAAATATTAATATCAAGTAATAAACGTTAACAAAAAAGCTTCAAAGAGAGTGAGGCAATGTATTTAAAGTAGCATCTGCAACTGCTTCGAATACAGATTTTACATGGAAGACATTTAAATCAAAATTGCTAACTAAATAAATTCAGTTCTTGAAATCAACTATGATTTCAGAGGGTATTTCATTAGCAGTTTAATATTTATATATCAATATTAAATATCGACAACAGATATAAGATTAAATTATGGAGTTTAGAGTCTCATTTCTACGAATACAGTCTTTACATGAATGATTTATTTATTGGATTTAAATTAAATTCTTTATGCGAACTAAATGATTTTTGATGACACTATTGATTTATTTTTAGACGCTTTTGTCAGCATCGACGTGAATTGAATTGTTATATAATTTAATCGGCAATTTGATTGACAGTTTTATTGTCAAATCGGATAGACTTTTGAAATTTATAGCAGTCATACGCTACACATTAGCTGGTGTGATTTTGAAATGAATGTCAGCTTAAATTTGACTGCCAGAGTTTGACTAGCCAAGAAGCTAGAGAGCTCAGTTCTTCATAATCAATTATGTGATAGAGAAAAGGCAAAAGGCAACAGAAGTCAATCCCAAAGGAGCCAAGGAGCAGTTGTTAGACGCATTATTCATGCTTGCTTAAGACTTGGCAAAGCAATTTCTTCGTTGACTTTTTTTCTTGGGATGCGGAGGGGGAAATGCAATTGTATGTTGTATGTTGTGTGGTGTCAGAAGTCGCAGAGCAATCCATCAATTTAACAGCCATGGAAAATCGACAAAAGTGAGTGCGAGAGACGCGTCAACAAAGAAGCAGGAAAATCGTAAAATAAATTGTACGAAAATATATCAAAGGACAATGAAAGGACACAGTAGTAGTCATGGGGTGGAATTTCTTGCAATTCGAAAGAAACAATGCGACAGTAGTCGATGCAGCAGCGCAGCATGTTGCAGTATGCAGTGAGGGGGGAAAGCAAAAGATCCTTTTTTGTGGCATGTTTGCGTAATGTTAACAAGAAGACTGTGCAAACTTTAAGTTGGCCCACCTCATCATCTTCGGCAGCTGGCGAAGAGTCAACAAACTGTGGCGCACACAACGCGTGCCATATGTCAAGTTCAGAAACTAGTCGAAAAAATCGACGCAGACAAAAGTTGTCGTCGTCGTCGTGTGTAATTAAAAACCACACGCTTATCATTTATTTACGAGTATCCAAGCAAATCGTCGCCCTGCTCCAAGCTGATGCGGCTGCTGCTGCTTCTGCTGCCCCAGCGCCGGTTTTTGATTGGCTTCGCGGCGGCGCATTAAATGTCGCATTCAAAAAACGAAGAACGACGATGACAAAAAAAAAAATCCTGGCGCTGTTGTTGTGACAGCCGGCGTAGTCCATCAACTGCAACAACTGTCGCCCATCGGCATCAGGTTCACTTTATACGCTGCCAGATTTTGTTGTACTTTTTTCTGCATTTCGTTTTTGTAGTTTTTGGTTTTTTGGGGCTCGTGTGTGGCAACATCGACAGCAGCAGCGACATGCGACATGCCGCAAACATTCCACTCGATAAATTTCCAGCTATCAAATTGAAGCTCCGCTTGCCGCATATATTTTAAACCAAATATTAAGGGGTTCCACCTCTTTTTTATGGGGAGCTGCTCTCAGAGGGGGAAACTTGCACTCTGTATCTTGTGGCATGCGAGAGTGAAATGTCTGTGCGGAAGCATCTGCCAAAGTTGTCGTGTGTCTATATCAGTTATATAAATATATACAAATTGAATGCTTTCATGAGACAAACGAAATTTAATTTAATTGGAAAAATGCAATCAAGGAAGTACTTCAATAATAAGAAAATTTAAATAATCATAAGAGCAAGTAAATGAGAAAGTAAAATGCCGCCAAGTGTGGCTTATATTTAACTTTATATTTTATTTATCATTTGAAGCATTTAAAATTGTTAAAGTAAATTTAAATGAGTCACTTTTATAAATTTGGGGTTATATTGTATGTTGTTATATGTTCTGAAGAACATTAAATTTGTCAAAATAATTAAAATTGTCAAAATAAAAAAAAGAAGGTTTCAAAATAGGTTCTTCCGTTAATCTCGACAACCTGGTTTGTTTAGTACCCTATGATACATTTTGAATGTAGTACTATTTCAATACAACAAATGTTGCCTTCGGTATATTGTAGTATTTTCGCGGTATGCTTATGGTATATTTGTAGAATAGCACACTTTTTTAATTGTTTTATTTATTAACTGATAATATAACATTTTTTATAAGTTGTAAACTTTTATTCAGTATGTTATTAATCATTTGAAGATACTTTAAAATTTTTATTAAGCTTTTATTAAGTTTTAAATAAACAATAGTAAAGTGAATAAAATGAAATTGATAACCAGCCAATAAAAAATGAAAGAGCTTCTATACTACATGAAGCCAATTCAACTCTTTCTATAAATAGTTTATGTATTATAGAATCTAACTTTTATATCACAAACACTGAATTTAAATTCAGCCAGAGCTACAAAGAATTTATAGATCGCAATTTCCAACCTCGCGCGTTGTCTATAAAGCCTAAAAGCAAATTGAGTAATTGAATAATTGCTAATTGTAGTTTTATGTGTCTAAGTCATGCTTTGGCAACAACAATGTCTGCAATGACCAACATCAGTATGTAAAATTCGTGTAAGCAGCAACAAACATGCGTCGAACATCAACAAAGTACAAAGTCGTAAATTCAGTGGAATTAACAAATGGATGAACGCTTTTAAAACGCCTCAACGTGGCCAACGCCCGAGTGGCATGATAAATAAGTTAATGGCAAAAAGCAAGAAAAGAAATAGACATTTGAAGAAGATATTGGCATGCGTGGGGCAGTGACAGACATGGGCAATAGATACACACCCAAAGAATGCTTTGCTTGGAAATCGTATTGAAATATTTCCCAATAAACGAAGCAACAGTTTGTAGCACATTTCTAACTAAGTAGCAACTGCTGTGATTGCAACCATTTTGTAGCAACAGCAACTACTAGCGGCAGCAGCTGCTGCTGCACTCACACGAAACATAAAAAGAGAAATAACAAAAGTAAATCTGTTTGGCATGGTAAAAAAGAAAGAAAGAATGAAACAAATCCAGACTGCTGACTGCAGCCTGTTGCGCACAGGATGACTGCGTTGCAGTAAGTATTATCCTTCGAAAAGGTACCTGCTGTGACCATGCCAACTGGCAAAGAGGACCCTCAATCTGTTGCACATGTCCCTAGCTCTCTCTCTCTCTCTCTCTTGAATTCTCTGTTTTGATTGGGAATCTGTTGCAGTCGCAAGGTGTTCCACTGACCCTATTCTCGAGTAGTTTCCAAATCTGTCCATATGCCATGCGAGTTGAGTTTTAAGTACAGTTGCCACACACACAAACCGAGTTGGTGGTGATCATTTGGCTAGTTAACAACACCCACACCCAATGCGGAGGAAAAGCTAATAAAGTTGTCATTGCAGCACGATTGAGCAGTTAACCAATGATTTTCCCACTACACTTGCGGCACGTACAGCAACCAAAGAAGCGGAGGCAGCAATTACCCAGAGTCATTACAGTGGCAAAACCAAAGTTGGCCATAACAAGCGAGTGGCGCTATATAATCATAGACGACCACGTCCGGACTCGCTCAGTAACTGGAACTGGAGTTAACTTGAAGTAGAGTGGAGTAGAGTGGAATGATGTGATGTGATGTGGCGTGGAGCTGAACCCATTGGCCAGACGGCACTCTAAATCAATTAACAGCACGTCAAAAGTGTTGAAAATTGGACCAACAAGTGCAAGGCGGCCTCAGCTAATAGATAAACTGGTCAGAGAAGGGAAGAAGGGGGGGCGGAGGAGCTGCTTTTGTCTGCCACTGCCACTGGCAGCTGGGAAAGTGAGGTGCAAAATGTGTAGCACAGGCAAGCGGAGCAGAGCAGAGCAGAGCAAGTTGTGTCTGCGTTGAAGGCTAATCAGCATGCAAATAATGTTGCCGCCTCTGCAATGAAGATTAAAGAGCCATGTAGCATTGATAGCCAGCGTAGTCGCAAGGGGGGAGACCAGCAGAGAGAGAGGGGGAGGGGAAAGAGACCAAAACCAGTTGCAGCTCGTTGAGAAAAATTATTGAGTGAAATGAATTTGTTAACACCTCCGAGGCAAGGCGAGCAGGGCGTGGTCCAACATGGACCGATAATTAAGTATGCGTCACGTTGGCGTTAGGCTCGCTTCTCCTCTCAGCTACATATTTGACTGCCCCATTAGCGGGCGTATGCGATTTTTATGTGCAACTGCAACTGCAACGGAGACTGCAACTGCAGACATGTCTTCATTAGCCTCACAAATGATACCAACTAAATGGCATTGTAATTATTATGATTATTTGCCTGCTGACTTTGTTTATTTGTTTGTCATTTCGATTGGCGTTCACTTGCCACATTGCCACACATGCCACAGCAGCAGCAGCAACATTTGATTTTGGATTTCGTTTCGTTTAACAAGTTTTTTTCACTTTTATTTATGATGAAGATGTCAATCTGTCGGCCAATTGGCTCTGTGTCGGCATGTGTTTGCTTTTCCAATTGCCTGGTCTGCTTTCGTCCGCTGCTCTGGTCCACTTCTTGGCCATCTATCTATCGACATCGTGTTCGCTGTGTGGTGGCTGTCAGTGTCAGTGTCACAGCGACATGTTTTCCCCCCATTTCACATGGCCTGGGAAAAGTTGGCTATACACAAAAAGATCTGTTCGTATTCGTATTTGGATTGATGTTGACATTTTAAATTGGAACTCCACACAGGCTAATTGAAACATTTACAAATGCTTTACTTATAATCTAACGAGTTGTTGAACTCTGCTACAAATGCAAATTGCTAAAAAACAAAACACAAAAATAAAGAAACGTATTTACGATAAACCAAACAATTTTATGACCAAATTTCATTGAGGCATTTACCAAATGGAAGGGTAACTTAGCAGCATGTTCTCTCTTCGCCAGCACGTGTCGCGCTTACAAATAACTCCCAAATGGCTATGATGATGGCACAACGGTAGTCCAGAAAAGCATCTGAGGCTTTGCCGAAAACAAAAAAACAAAAATCATGGCACGTATGTGTGTGTCACCGACATGGCACACTCACGAAATCTCTCTTCTGCTTTTTTGGGGGGGCATTGGACAGAGCCTTGGAGTTCGACTTGGACTTGGAAGAAGTTCGACAGTGACAATTCGGTTCCGACCAAAGCTTCTTTCGGGGCCTCGAGGCGTGCGGCTATTTTATGTCAAAATAATTGTTAATCCACAAGGGAGCTGCGACAACATTTTGGGTAGCTTCGTCATCGCCATCGGCATCGGCATCGACTTGGAGTACATCGAGTACATCGGACTACAGATATTTACGAGTAGCTGTTGCACTCGAAACGTGACAAGCTTATGAAGATTTATGGGGTTCAGTTGGGGCCGCCCATTGGCGACATTGTCGCCATTCTCCATTCTCACGATCGGTGTTCGATCGACAGTTTCTTTCCTGATTCTTTTGTTTTTTTGTGATTCTTAACAATTTCGTTTGCTTAATTTAAGTACAAAGTACGTGCAAGACACCGAGACACCACATGAGACACCAGGCATTGATTTTTAATTTATCCATTAAAATGCAATCATCACGCCCGCCAGCCAAATGTTCGTTGCCCAATGTCGCGACATTCCCAAGCTCTTCGATTGCTGTGTACTGTTTAGCCCCACCTCCAGTGTTAGCTCCTTTGTTTTATAATTTGCACAGAAAATATGGCACCATAATTTCATCATTTTATATCCCATTTGCCTGCTACATTTAAATACTCATTCACTTCGAATGCAGACTGCATGTTCTCGCGAATTCGAGTACGAGTAACTCAATCGATACCCATTCGCATTCGCATTGTGAATATTTAATTCCTTCTACGAACTGCTCCATTTTCGTCATTTTGACATTGCAAATGGCCGCGCTGTGAGCTGTTTTTAAATGCTGAATTAAAGTGAAGACTATCGTGAAATAGCTACTAAAAGAATGTTGTTCTTAAGAAATCAAAAATATGTTTTTATTGTAAAAAGTATTGAATATTTAAAGACACTCACGGAAAAATTCATTCAAATCATTTGGGTAACTTCAATAGAAATATATTAAAATTAAAAGTTTTTAAAAATTAGTTTTATTTTTTCATATAAAATGGCCAATTTAAAATTAAACATTACTATTAGATTATAACTTCATTGCATTTTCTAATCTGTGTATTAACATTTCTGTTTCAATTGGAGAGAATTCAATGAATTGATTATTTATTAATTTTACTATTCTATATTTCGCCCTTATAGGTCTACATATTATATTAGATTGTTATTTAGCTTCATTGTTAATCTGTTTAGGTATATCAAGTAAGAAAACTGCTAATAAAAAACTATTTTCAGAAGTCCGCTACCCATTTTTATATAAAAACAATGCACTACGAAAGCGGTATTGATACAATTTAACGAATTAGGATACCTTAAGCGCTAAAATTTACAAAAAGTTTTGTTTGGTATAACGATATACTTTTTTTTATATAAGATAAGATAAGGCACAATATTTTGTGCAGTTAATTAGACATACACTTTTTCTTTTTAAGTAAATGTATTTAGTATACCTCCTGCTATTCTTATAGTGTTGTGGAAATTCTTGGCCAGCTGATAACGTTGACCCATTTATAAAATCAAGCAAACCCTGTAGTCACTGCAATCAATCAAGCATGCTGAGAGCAACCTGGTATCTCAAGGTAGCACAATATGCACTGTGTCAGCATCACTTCCCGTTATGATTAGCATATTCAGCTCGACAGGCGCAACAGAATTGTGAAGAACTGTAGCCCAACTCTTTTCCCCACTCGCAGATGCACATCGAAGTGCAGAAGGATAGACACATGTTTGACATTATCAAACCGCAGCGGTTGTTTGAATTTTTAATGCTCATCACACATGTTGA
Source organism: Drosophila sulfurigaster albostrigata (assembly GCF_023558435.1). Taxonomy (NCBI): domain Eukaryota; kingdom Metazoa; phylum Arthropoda; class Insecta; order Diptera; family Drosophilidae; genus Drosophila; species Drosophila sulfurigaster. Next base: position 19,778,035 of record NC_084882.1, read on the forward strand.
ATGGGTCAGAGAGGCTGTTGTTCAAAATGGAAATAAATTCAAAAACCAAAACCGAACAGTTGTGATTTGTGTACGGGGACAACTGTTGCACAGAAGGTTTCTTCTGTTTTGTTTTTTTCGGGAACCAAAACTGGGTAAAAAGATCTGCGATTGGGATTTCAGAGTAGTGGAGAATTGAGACTGCAACTGGGACTGAGACTGAGAATGGAAATGGAAATGGGACTGCTATTATTTCCGATTTTGTGCTCCGTTTGTTTTGAGTTTTGTTTTGATTCTTGAGCCGCGACTGCTGTTTCCGCATCCTTGTTGTTCATTCGCTTCGCATCGTTTTTGCGCATCTGTCGTTGAGACAGGTATGACTGTGGACAAGGATACAGGTACAGGATCGATTTGCAGTTCGCAGAGCAACAACTACGCACCTTTTGCATGATCGTTTGCTTCCTCAACGCGCATTTCACAAACCGGAAGTTTTTATGTCTTTTGTAGCTAATCGTCAAGGATCACAGATTTCGGCAAATTACAACGAGGCGGGAGGTTAATGAGCATCTTTTTGGGGGAAATTCCCAAGACGTGAAAGAAAGAAAGAAAGGCAAAAGAAAAATATTATTTACAGACAGTTCAGAGGTTGAACAGGTTTACCGTTTTGCCAAATTTGCATGACCGGATGTTGTTGCTCTCTTTTTTCTCTTGTTTCCTTTTGCTCTGGGGTGAAAGGTGATGCCGGTGATCTGTTTGAGTTGTTTCCTGAACAATTGGGATTATAATTGAATGTCAACTTCTTAAGCAGATCCTTGAAGTGAAATTCGAGTTGTTCTTTGATAGTCGGATAAAGAAACAGATTGGGCAACTATTATTATTTTGCAGTTTTTGAATTCGCATAAGGTTTTTTTCTATGCAACTAAATTTCGAGAATGTTCTCCCCCTTTTGGTAAAGTTGTCTTCCACAAATCAATCGCTTTTAATGGCATTATAAACGACTCTATTTTTTAACTCCACAGCAAAAAACATGAACAGAACATGGCAGCACATCGATTGGGGTCTAAGTTGCCATCAAGATTAAGCCAAGCAACAGGAGATAAAGCTGCAGTGTGTGGCAAGGACAATGCAGTGGAAATTATGATATAAATTATACAATGCACATTGCAACATTTTAAAGGAACACCGGCTGCCAGCAGGACAGCAGCGACTGCGGACTGGCCAGGACGAAAATCGTGCAGGACAATAGCGTGTCGAACAACAGCAACAAACTACAAACTACCTGCTGGCTGTCAGCTTGAACCTGCCGATGCTTATCACCGGTTTAAAGCGTCTCAAATGAGTCTGGCCCCAGTGTGACGGCCAAGCGGCAAGGTGAGGACTTTGTCTTGGCAGCGTGACGTGCGATTAGAGATTAGGACAAGGACGACACAAGAGCTGGTCAGTCGACCCCTATGCTAGCTACGTTTAAAAATAAAAAAGAGAAGAAAACCGAAACAGACATTGAAAAAATTGTATCTTGCTGTTAGACAAATGCCTTCATTGGAAACGATTCACAATAGTTTTCTCATAAAATTAGTTTTAAAACATAAAAAATAGATAAGTTGAAGAAGTATGAAACCTGCAGCAGTTGCAATGTTTTAATGATCTTTAATGGTTATGAAGTGTGATAAGGAGAATAATAAAGAATTTGAGTTCTTGAAGAGTTATTGTCTTTACATATTATATATTGAAGTATCACATTCATATTCATCAATTGAAGAATAACTAAAAATATGAAGAGATATCTTTATTAATATGGTAATGAATTTTATCACAAATAAGTTGTAGTTTAATTATTAAGTTATTTTACGTGGAATGTTTCTTAAAATGATTATGAAAAAGTATTTCAAAAATATAATATATTTTGATTATCTTTTTAATATCGACAATGAGTTGTTACCATTTAATAAAATTACATCTTAAAATTGGAATTTCAATATAATAAAAATTTCATAATATATTTCATACTGTACAACATTTAAAACATGAATTCTAATTAAAATTTAATAATTCAACAATTCTGGGAGTATTTAATCTAATCCAGCATTCACTGATAAGATTGGGTGTAAGACAGAAAACCCAAAGTGGATAAAATATTAAATTCATTTGTAATAATTACGGAATTGTAAAATTATCGTAAGAAACAATTACATTGTATAATTTTCATATATATTATGATATACATTTTGTCAGTTAAAATTCACAGCCAATATTATTTAAAAGTTTAATTATTTTAACGACAAATATCGGCTCAGATTCAATTCTTTTTTTACAAGTCACATATAAGTCCTAAACTAAACAATTCTACTGCGAATATATCCTTTAAAAAGTTGGCATACATCTGGTATCTTCAGGTGAGTATTAAATTCTGTGCGTCGCAAATTGTCAAAGGCTTAGACAAACAGCAGCAGCGGACAGACAGCAGACAGGAGAAGGGAATTAGAAACAACAATGCGAAGGGATTCAATGTGACGAGTGAAAGAGCAAGAAGGATAATCGCTATTGTGGAGCATGTTTGCGTAAATTTGCAGGGCAATTGTCGCCAGAGGAAACAGAAGGATTAAAGTGCTACCCAATATAAAAATATGAAATTGTTGGCAGCTGTCAGGACAACATTATGTGGGTGCTTTGCGAGGACATTAGTTGAGTATTTGGCGACAATCGCTTGGCATTGAAGGACTTTCGGCAGACGCATATGCTAATTGGAGAGCAGCAGCTGACCGGAGACTGGCGACAGGATATGAACGGCTGGCAGAAATTTCTATTAAAAAAAAAAAAGTATCACATCATTATTTTTTCACTCGACTTTTTCGGTAATAATAAGGACACGCACGCTCCAAAAGTGAAATGCAATGACAGGATCAACGCTAGTGACAGCTGCTGGCTGGCGACACAGCACATGCCATCTAAAGCAGGATACGCATATCCTGCGCGTTTTACAAATTTCCAGATTTTCTCTATTAAAAAATTCGTGCTCAGCCTCATCCTGGCACGCGCTTGACCTTGACATTGTGCCTAGACCGAACTGGGACTGTACACAACTCTGATGATGATGATGACGAGGCGCAGCCGGCAGCTAGTGGAGGAGTCAAGCGTTGGCGAGAGCACGAAGGAGAGGCACACACACACACACACTCACACATACACACATGTACAAAAGGCAGACTACCTAGCAGTGTCTTCATTTTTTGTACGTTTTACTTGTTTTTTTTCTTGTTCTTGTTGTTTGTAAGTATCCTGTTCCAAATGTCCTGCGTGTGCATGCGTACAGCAACAACAACAACAAGAAGAACAACAACAGCAACAACTACAATGCCAAGAAAAGACAACAGCTAAAAAAGAAGCGAACAAAAATTGAGCGGGGCAGATGTTTCCTCAACAGGCTGCAAGTAAAAAATAAATAACACCACGCATGATCAGTTCACTTGGTCTTGGTCCTGTTTCTCCTCCTGCTCCTGCTCCTGCTACGTCTGCTTTTTTCTTTCTTACTTTAGCTGTGTTTTTTAGTGCGTAGCATGGAACATTGTCCTCAAAGTTCCTTTGCGTAAATCTGCTGACTACGTCGCCTATTGTCTCTGGCAGCCTTTAAGGGAATCAGAAGCAAGGAAATCATTATTATTATCATGCTTAGGACATTCTAGAACTGCGGGTGTCTTTCAATCCGCTAGATTGTCTTCTGACTTCACTTCGCTGACTCCATAGTTTGTGAACACAACTCAAGGTCGCTCTTTCATTGACTATGCAGCTCAGGTTTGGCGGCACATGCTGGTCAGCTTCTTGGAATGACGCAAATCATAAACTTTTGATGTATATATTGCCAGCTGCAACAATATATTACGACTTATGTTAATATATCTTCACAAATTCATTCATACATCCAAACATAACGTTTGCAGAAAAGGAAAGGCTGAAAAAAGAAACTTTAAGTAACTTTAAGTAACGAAATATAAAATAATATATTGCTTGGGATATTAAAGTAAAAATTTTCTCAATTATCTCAATTGCTAAAAAAAATGTAATAAAAAAATGATTTTTTTGTACATATGATATTTTAACATAAAATTTTGAAGACAACTTTAAAAAGGGGACACAATTAATTTAGTTATTTTACAATTAAAATAATAAAAACTTCAAAAGCTATAATGTTATTATTTATAATAATAATGAACTTCTAGGCAGCTGCTTGTTTACTTTCCTTACTCAAACTTCTTATTGATTCAGTTAAATAAACTATTTAATGACATATTTTATTTAAAAGTCGAAATGTAAGAAAACGACACAATACCATTCGATATTTTAAAATGACAGTAAGTATAGTATACATTCATTTGATTACTATTTTATTGACAACAAATTTTTAATTTTCCTTTAAGAATTAATAAGTAAAATTAAAAATTATAACAGCATTTAAATACTGCATTTTCATTTATTTAATTATTTTTTATTAATTACTCAAACAAACAAATTTAAAATCACAAATCGTTTTTGTAATATTAAAATTCAGCTGTCTCTATAAATTTTCACTATATTATTTTTCTTTTTAATACCACTAAACACTCTTAACTACTCTATGACCCACCAAGCAGCTGCTTCTTGACATTCATTACTCAAACAACCATCATATTGAATCAGTTTCATAGCCTGTTTAATGACATTGTCAGCCAAGAGCAGCTGTATTTATTATAAGCCTCCCACAATATTATTGATGAATCAATTGAGTTCAATAGAGTGTACATCAAATTAGCCAATTCCCTTTTGAAAATTGTGAAAATTGCATGCGTTTCCTTGCAAATTTATACAATTTTTGACAACAATTTTTGCAGCTTGCAGCTCGATGAACCCTTTGACAATTGTGGCAATTGTCGCTTGACATTTGCGCCAGCATGTTTGCACAATTTGCGCAAACATGACCCAGAAATGTCTATTGATCGCATTGTCAACTCGTTCGCATTGTATTTGGAATCCTTTTCTTTTGTGTTTTGATTTTAGATCCGCCTTTTGATTAGCTGCGCTTGCGGTGCGAAATGCTGAAAGTCTTTCGGAGATTAGATTCTGTGTTAGTTTTCGATATGGATATGTCAATAGAGGTCGCGTGATTTGTTTGCTCAATCAAATTGTTAGATTTCCAAGCATCTGCATAGTTGGCCATTGTTTACGTTTGATTCTTTGAAACCGTTGTATAGTTGTTGCTACGTGCCTTGGGTGAATCCTTTGGCCTTAGCATCTGGTTGAGCTTCTTAGAAACCAAAACTGTGAAACGCTCTTAATAAAAGGGCCATAAATCTACTCAGCCGGAGACGGAGTGCAATTCACACTCAAGCGTGATACTTTGACTGATTGTTATGCAATGGTCCAAACACATCTGTTCCGGCCACTTCATCACCATAGAGCAAGCAATGGGATATACTCGTACATATATATTTTGTGGCATGCAACAAGCGAAGCCAAGGTGCAAGTAAAGAGTCCTTGGACCGAGGACACAGGTTCAGTGCGTGCAGCTTGTGCAGCTTTTGTTTACACTAACTCACTTGCTGAGTGGCCTCGACTGACCCTGTTTGATCCTGCGGCCTGTGGCCTATGGCCTGCTATCCTGCTGCTTGTCTGCTTGCTGCTTTGCCTGTTGCATGTGCGCTTCCTTTTGTTTTACACATTTGCAGCTGCCACGCATTTGTGGAAATGCGTATTTGCATATGCGTACGCACAGTGGGTGTTTTCTCTGTTCTGGCCACACAATGCCGAGGCATTTTTCTACATTTTACGCATCACCTGTCTGGATAGTTGATCCTAACAATGCCACGTGCTTTGTTGACCCAAGCTGACCTGTGCACACAGTGAACTGAATTTGCTGAGCCAGCTTAAGTCAACTTCGTGGGTGTTTTTCTAGTTCTAGTTTTTGAATAGAAAACATATTTTATCGCTGCACATCTAAAGCAGACTTTAGCTGCAGATTTTTGCTAATTTGTACACGAACAATCTGTTCGATCTTAAGTTACGGATTGTAGTGCAGATGCTAAACTGATAGGCCTGATGAGGCAAATGCCCAAAGATTAAAGTGAAAAAAGTATTAAAAATGTTTTCAAATGTTGAATTTGGATTTATTTTTGATTCACATTCACAAAAAGACAACAGCACATTCCTTAGAATATTCTTTTCAAATTTATTAAGTAATCTGAGTTTATTAGTTGAATTAAATATCTCTAAGAGTCCTACCTCTTCCGATCAAATTACTTTGTAGCCAGATAAAGAATTTTAATTTTCTATTTCCACAAATTTATTATTTTGCTTTCATCGCATATTTTGTTATTAGCTACAAGATTGTTTCTAAGTAGAGAAACAATAGCACGAAATATTCTATATTACTCTCAAGTTTAAATACAATGCTGGAATCTGAAAAAGAATCCTTTAAAATATTTGAATATACAATAATTATTGAATTTTCTTCCTCATTGCTTATATTTGAAGATTATGAATACGATTAATTTAAAACTTTTAGCAACTTTTCTAGAAAACTTACATTTTACAAACTCTAGAATCTGAAGAGAAATCTTTTCAAAACAAGCAATAAGTATTTTTAGCATCAACTTTTATATCGAAAGAGAAAATCCCTTTCTCTCAACTTTTAGGAATTCTCAAAATTCTAAACTTCCAAGCTCTTGAATTTGAATAAAAAACTTTCAAATCGAACCGAAAAGTATGTATTGTTTCTCCCAAGTTTTATAATGATAACATCTGACTGAAAATCTTTTAAAATCGAACCCAAAATATATTATATTTCTCACAACTTTAATAAGACAGAAACTAAAGAAAAACATCTCAACATATTGAAAAGTATTTAATACAAAATACAATCTTTTATATTATAGTTTATTAAAGGTAGTTTCCAAGGAACTCTTATTCTGTCTGAAATAATATTTTACAATCTCTCTCCTCAAAAATCCCCCGTCAACCACAAACTGCATTGTGCCTGGGCATTGGAGCATACTGCCGTATCTCACGAGGCTATACCTTAGCTATCAACCTTTTTCAACACATTCAATAAATTGCATCACATCGGGAGCAAGAAGAAAGCGAGTCGCTGTCCCCGTCCCTGTTTTGACACCATTAAATGCACATTTCTGGCATTCAAAGTCTGTGAAGCATAGACCAGAACTTTGGTTGCGTGCATTGTAATAAATTTTATATAAATTTGACAAAATGAATCAAAACAATGCAGTAACGAAGGATGCAAGGATGGCCGAGCGAAACGTAGCAGTTAAAATGCAGCGACACGCACGAAATGCGAAACAATTGCAGCACGCGGCAGGACACAAAAACCCTGACGACAGCAGAAACAATGGGCCAAGTACTTGAGTGGACAATGAGCCAAGTCTTTTCTTGGTCCTGATAAGACTCTCGGACTAAGAAATGCTGGCAAACGCAATGGCAAAGGCAAAGGCAGAGGCGGCTGCATGCAGCACCTGGTGTTTGTTATTTACTGACACGGCCAGGACAACGAGCAAGGACGGCGGACGTTGCAGTACAGTTTTGGCAAAAACGCATCAAGATGCAACTGCAGCAGCGCAAACAGCACGTGCTCTAGCTTGTCCTTAAGTGGCTGGCAGAGCTGCCACTCGAAGGACATATGGAGTATAACTCTGTTTTGTGTTGCAGCCGCCGCATCCCACGAGAAATGGGAACGGCTCAATTATGAGCGTCAAATTAAATTTTGGTAACACAAACAACCCTTTTGTGCATCTCTCTCTCTCTCTTTCTTTCTAGTCTGGTCCTTGGACATTGGCCAGGTTCAAGTTGAGGTCCAGGTGGTAAATCCCTAACCCGTCGACGATAATTACGCCATGCGCCGCGCATTTGACTTGGCTTTGAAGGAGCCCAAACTCAAACTCAAACCCAAGCCTCAAACTCGAAAACTCAAACGCGAACATGAACCCTTCGGCAACTGTTTCAATTTCAACTCTTTGCTCTTGGCTTGGCGTCTGCTGCTGCTATAATTCGATGGCATCTGTAACCGAGGGTTTTTTATCCTTTCGTTGTTTTTAGCCACGTAGATTTTCAACAACGTCGTTCATTAGTCCATCCTTTTTTCCCATTTCATTCGATCCTTCTGGCCCTCACTATGTTTCTTTTTCTGTCTTTTTTTTTTGGCAGTTGGTCATTACGCATGCACTGGCAGATGCTCTTTCTTCATCTACGTCTTCGTCTGCGCCTTCGCCTTCGATTCGTTTCGTAGAAGGGTCAACTGTCCATTTGGATGCCGTTGGCTGCCGCCTGTAAACAACACCTTTGATTTTGAGCTCAAGTTGAAGTCGAAGTCGAAGTCGATGGTAAAGCTGGCAGTCAAATTGAATTCCCTCATCTGCTTCTGTTGCCTTCATCTGGCTGCAGTTAGAAGGGTTTGCCCTTAGTCCTTTGGCTCCTGCTTTTGATGCGACGCTCTAGATAAAGCTGCACAGCGGCTGCAGAGAGTGAGGTAAATTAAAATTATATATAAATAAAAAAGGAAAACTTTGCAGCCGTTCCCTGCTTCCTTGGCAGTCAATTTGGCTAACAATGTTTTAAATCCAAGAACTGACAGCCAAAAACAACTGTTTCGGATGTTTTGCTTTCTGATACTAATCGGAAATCATCCAAATATATAATGAGAGACAATTGTTGAAGTTGAATGTATCTGGCAAGTAAATGAAGTATTTTGGATTATTTCATTTATTTCAGGAGATGTTATAAAAGAGTAAATAAAAACGGATTAAAATTAAATTACTAAGTTGTTATTAACTCAAAAATTAATATCGAAATTGTTTCAAAATATGTAGCATGTTATTGTTTTGATACATTTCTTAATATATTTTCTACTCCGTTTTTATACACAAACAAATAACATCTAGATTGAAGAAATCTAGATCTCAAATTTTTTTGATCTTAAAAAGAACAATTTTAATACAACAAGATTAGGTTGAAACAGTCTCAAATCAAGATTTTTATGCTAAATTTCTATTTTAAAATGAAAAGCACTTTATTTTAAGATTGAAATATTTATTGAAGAATGTTTTTTTCTAGATTGAAAAATAGATTGCAAATCTTGATTTAAGATTTAATTGTTGATTTTACTTTTCTTTAATTTCGGTTTAAAATACATTCCAAACTTATCTAAATCAAACCAAACAAATTTTTCAAACATTTTCTAATGTATTCGCATCATGCATAGTCTTCATTAATGTCATGCTAATATAATTTTTCAAGTAATAAAGAGTATTTATTTAAAAATCTTTGAAAAATATATCCACTTAGTTTTCGATTTGTTTTAGTATTTAAAAAATGCCGGAAAACATATTGCAAAGTACTTACTAACTCTGCTGACACATTATGCATAATCTTCTTTTATGTCACTCGTAATCTGTTAAATAAATTCATTTACTTTAGCTGCAATGTCGCAAATGACTCGCAACTGTGCAAATAATGAAATTAGTTGCAAATCCTTTGTATAAACAGTGTCTGAATAAATCATTTACGTAAAATGAGCACAATTTGCAAGAAGCTGTCAGCAAGCAACAAAGAAAAGTAAAACAATGAGACGAAGAAATGAAATAGTAAAATGTAAAGGAAAAACTAACAATGATTTGGCGATAGTAAGGAGTCGTGTCAGTCGGTAGCCAGGAAGGATATCGGTAGCCTTGGCGACAGACAGACAACTCAAACAACTGTCCACAGCTATGGCATATGGCGATAGATACTATTTGCTCGCATTCTATAGAAGTTTGTGGAACTCAATCCCTGGTCAAGCATCAGTGGCATCGTTATGGACTTTAAGTGGCAAGAACTCGCCGTCTGCAACGCCGCATGTGTCGTCTCGGATGCCATACAACAACCAACAACACAAAAAAAAAAGGACCAAAAGGAATCACTGTAACTCTGCAACTCCGTCTGCGTCTGTGTCTGTATGTTGTAGGTGTTGCCAGGTACAACCCACCCAAGAGTCCAAGGTCTGCGTCTGCGTCTGCGCCTGCGTCTGGTGGCTCGAAGGTCCTGCGGTGTCGTTTACATTTGTCATTCTTGTGGTTTTTCTTCGACTGCCTTTTGTTTCGTTTAACGCATCTTTTGGCATCGCTTACTGCGGCTGCGGCTGTGGCTGCCACATAAATTGCTTTCGTATTACTTACAACAATTTGTTGCCAATTCTTTTTGATTGAAATTGAGTTCTATATCAAATGTTAATTCCCAAAACTGCAAACCATTTCCAGCTCAATTTGCAGCAATTACCAAGGATTCGTAGCAAATTTAGCTTAGCTCAAATTTCAAGTATTAAATGTAATTTAAATAGCTGCTAAAAAATGTATAATTAATTTAATTGTTAGGAATCTTGCGATCAACAAATTCAACTGTTGAAAACTCTTTTCTCTAATTTAAAGAAAGATATCTGCTGAAATTACGAAGATACATTTTGTAGTTAAGTATCTTTAGACAAAAGACTTATAGTTGCTTAGTTGGTTAAATACAATGATTCACAACTGTCTGCGCAAAACTCTTTTCATACCTAAAAGATACGAATGTATTTGGGAATTTAAGTCAAGTTTAGCTACTCAAATTTAAAATGTTGCTAACATGAACTTCGCAATACATATTTTGTTATCTTATAATGTGAAAAACTTGCTTAAAATATGTATCTTAGTATGTTTCAGATAAATATATTAGTAAGTCATTCTCACAACGAAACAAGAGTATATCATTTATCATAGCACTATTTTGTAATTTAGCAAATGTTCATATTAGATCATATATAAAATTTAATATTAAACAAAGAATGCATGCTATATTTTATTATAAAGAAGCTTTTGATCGTTTCAAAGGTTATATCAGTATCTCTCTTCAAATTCTGTTCATTTAGCTATAGCATATATTAAATGTAACTAAGACAACTGCTGAAAAATTACAAATAAATTTTATAATTATAAACACTTTCATTTTTAAGACTGTTCAGGCTGTTTAAATTGTCAAATATCATATATTAAATGTAGCTAAGATAGTTGCCGAAGAATGCAAGAAACACTTAATTGTTAGGTGTTTTATGGCCATCAAAGTCTCTGTTTTGAACTCTTGTTTTTTTTCCAAACTGTGCGTAATATTTCTCAGTGCTAAATGTATCTAAAAGATACAAAGGTATTTTGCAATTTAGCGCACCCTTTTTGAGCTGGTTTCGTCCCTCGACATAGCTTTGAAATTACTTTCTGGTAATTGGTGAGATCCGAGTGAAAAATAGAACATATTGCTGAAAAGCTTGAAGCAGGCGCAAAACGCTGTTTGGCCTGACCCCGCGGCAACCCCAGCGGTCAAAACTTTGAGCTGGGCGCAGAGACAACAGTTGGTCTCTGACAGCAGCTCTGACGCTGAGTTTGAGATGGAGTTGGAGTTAATGTTGCTCGAGTAGTTGTAGCTGTAGTTGGAGCACCAACCTGCCAGTCTCCCTCTCTCTCTCTCTGTCTTTATGTATCTATCTCTCTGTCTCGCTGTCTGGCTGTAAAATTGCCAATGCGCATGCGCGCCGGGGCAACAATTTCACATTTAATGATAATAATGATGGCGATAATAGGCTAAAATTAGTTAAACACGAATTATAACTAAAGAAACAAAATACAAAACAACAAAAAAAGGGTTTGGATATTGCGAGGGAGCGCGCAACATGCCAAAGATAAAGAGAAAGAGGGACAGAGGGGAGCACTCAACTATTTCCTTTAGCAAGTTAAGTGCCGCCAGCTGTTGTTCGAGATTGGCTCTGGCAAAGCCAAATTGCCTTGGCTCAAAGTAAAGTTGGCCAACTAATTTGGCTCAGGTGCTGCGCACCAGCGAAAACGGAACAAATTTATAACAATTTTCTGATCGGTAGGTCGGTAGAAATTGAGTTCCATTTTCAGCCATGTGATTGAAATGCTGTTAACCAACAAAACTAAACTATTCTCTACGACTCTCTATTAAACGCATTTCCCTCCAAGCTCTCAAGCATTTTTGTCACGTCCATAAATGATAAACATTTTGTTCGGCTGTCGAGTCTTTCGAGTCATTTTATGGCTACTTACTTGCATTTACGATTATTTTGGGGTTGGCCTTTGCCTTTATTTTTGGGTTTTTTTTTTTTTTGCATTTGTTTGTCACCCAAAACTTTGATCTGACCGCCACCGGGAGACAAGCGGAGAGTCGAGCTATTAATGAAGGTCCAGTTTAACGAGTTAACAGACTATTTAGACGGCTTTAAACTGCGCTGATGAGCTGCAAGTGGCTGCCAACTGGCTAACTGACCACACACAATTGAGCTGAAACTTCTTGGCTGCCAGCCATGGGACATTTTTCAAGCTCTGACAATGAGAATCATTTATAGATTGCACTCGAAGACCACCCATAATTACTTCCACTTATCTCATGATAATAGATTTGTTCACATTTAAACAACAAAAAAGTTGAAAAAAAAACTCCATTTGATTGCATAATAGCTTAAAATTCAAATTAAAGCAACATCCATTTGTCTTGCCTTATTTCAAATTATATTGAAAGTTGCATTAAAAGCTGAAATTGTTAACTATAAAAGGCGCTTAAGACCCTGAGAGTCATGGCATGACTTTTAAATTCACTTCAAGTTGTCTGTTAGCTTAAATAATAACAATAAAAATAAAATTATCAACTGCAATATTAGAAACTTGTTCCCATCATTAGATTTTTATGCAGCAGCTTAACTTTGAGCTCTATTAATAGCTTGAAAGTATCTGGGAAGTACATAATAGTTCTACAAAAATGAATTATAGAATATCAACTTAAATATAAGCTGAGTTTTTAATAAATATTAAACAGATATATTAAAAAAAAATGGAAAAAATGTAGAATATTCGTTATAATTACTTTTGACCAAATTAAATAAATTGTATACTTTAATTAAAAATTATTTTTTTAGCAAATATTTTAAATATATGTACATATATTACTTTACTCAAAGTATTGAATTTTAAACAATTATATTATATACATTGTTTGTAAATATTTTCTTATTATGAGAATTTGCCATTTTTCAGACTAATGTTCCTATTTTTAAGAATTTGTTCTTAAAATGTTCATACTATATTTTAAGAACACAAATTTTATGAAAAATGTGCTTGATTTTAAGAATGGTTTTTTCATAGTTGTAGTGTTATGGTAAAGTTACGGAATAATATCTCAGTTCCTTCAGCTGCTTGAACAAAACATATTCAACAGCATTATCTTTCATTAAAGTTGAGGTATATTCAATAACATACTTGAGATCCTTGCGAATTTGGAATCGGAAACCGTTTATTGAGAATGAATAAACTCTTCTTTTCATACTTGACCCAATTGCATAAGAAATTTGCAGCTGATCGCACATTAGGCTCCAGGGGCTTGTATTATGGCTATCGATTTCCCGCAAGATGGAAATTATGCCTCAAGAAAATGAAGAGAGAATAAAGGAAACCACTCAGCGGCGCAGCTTGAACTATGAACTAAGGCACAGACAACGGAGCTGAATTGAAATATTACATGATGGATAACCAATCAAGCGATTATCCTTATAATTATAATGATGTGCCAGTCAGCCAGCTACTGCTGCCTGTGTGCTCCAGTTTTTGGGCCTTATCGCTGATCGACCACAAAATGCAATAAACAGAAGGCGCAATGCAGTCAAGAAAATTTGACAGGCAAGTTACAGCTTCATTTTGGCCGCACACAAAAGAGCCAAATGTGAAATGTATAACATACATATATAGAACAGAAGAGGAGGAGGAGGAGGACATCAGCCAAGGCATTCTTTACGCTTTGACGACAGATTTAAAAGATGTCAGAATAGTAAGAGAGATGGGGGGGGAAACTCATCTGCTAGATTCGTTACAGACAGGGGTGGAAGGAAAAGAGAGAGGGAACAGACCTGCAGACAATGCGCTATACGTTGATCTTTTGTCTGACTTTGAGCCATTGTCTCTGAACTACCGAAGTACAGTCTCTCTTTGTGGTCTATTAAATGAAGATTTGTAGCCCGATACGGCATGACTTTAAGGATCATTTTCATTGCGCAACATAAGTCGAAGTCATAAGTCGAGATATATATATTTTAATTAAATTAAGTACAGGCAAAAACTAATAAAAACTAAGCGATCGAGCGCAGAGCCCACTTAATGAGGCGCAACAAAGTATCCGGGGAAGGGGGAAAAACAGGATAATCAAAGTCATAAAAACGACGGAACGAGCTCGTAAAACTCTTATCCTCGCGGACAGATGCTAAAGCGGAAGGATACGCAACACTTTTATTGCACTTTTGCGCAAACAGATAAACACAACTATATAGCTATGACTATATAGATGGTCTGAGAATCGAGCGCGTGCCGTGCCAGGTTTATCTTTTTTTCCTTTTTTTGAGCAGCTGCCACCTCGATAAGAACGATCCATCGAGTTCGCTTTGCTCTTTTACCTTTTCATTTAATTTTCAACATTTCAAATCGATATCGTTTGGCTTTGTATTTGCTTAGATTTCGGTCGGTTCGGAATACTATCTTATCTTCTGCAACGCTTGAACCCCTTATCTCTATCTGTATCTCTATCTGTTGCTGGTATTTGTATCTCTCCATTCAAACTGAGTTTGTCTCCGGCTTAAGTGCTGTCCGCTTTGCACTTCTCAGTACCTGGCACTGGCACCCGAAACTGAAACTGAACTTAACCCCAATATTTCTCAGAAATATTGTTTGTCTGCGCATTTGCGGAAAGCTTAGCACGCGCCAAAAAAAAAGATACAAGATACATTTATAAAGTATTCTTTATTTGAGCTGTGTCAATATTTTTTGGATTCCTTCGGTATTTTATGTAACGGCATTTTTGAAAAGGGAATTTCTTATCAGAGGCGACATTAGAAACATTCCACGATTGAAAGGGTTCAAAAGAACGGATCTATCTATTTTGATATTATTTTTCTAAATAATTGTATATTTCTCACAATTTAGGTACAGTTCCGCATCACATTGATTACAGTCACAGTAAAACATGCTACATGAAGAATGAAAAATGAAGAAACGTCGCATTCAATAAAAATAAAGAAGTCAACAACATCATCGGCGACAACAGCAACAAGCAACAAGCGACAACAACAAGGCGAAGGTAGAGATAATCAGCCCGCATAAATACAAATTAAAGTGCAGGCGACTTACGGTTAATATATGCAACAACTACAACAACAACTACAACGACAAGAGGGGAAGCAACAACAATGATAAATACAAAGAGAAAGAAATAGCATAAAAATTAAATTTGTCGCGTGTTTGCCGCCTGCTGCTGACGAAGTAACCGAAAAGAGAGACTTTAACTTGAAGTTGAAGACGAACTTGGAGTTCGAGTTGTAGTTGAAGTTGGAGTCGAAGGCGAAGTCGAAAGCAGAAAGATGGCAAAACCAAGTTAAAGCCAGCGACTCTCGAACTCGGGCCCAGCATTCATTGCTAATCATGGTAATTATGGCAATGAAAAAGTTGCCCAGGCAGCACAACCAACTGAAGAAGATACGTAGAGTTTGCGAAAATGATAGTCCCAGGAATACCCTGTAGTAAAGTGTAAGATATCTGAATAACGAAAAATAAATTAATTAATTGAAACTAAGTTATTAAGAAGTAAACAAAAACTTTGCGATATAAATTAAACGAAAGAATACAAAAAATAAATTTGTTGAAAGGTTTGCAACATAAAGTCATTAATTATTTACTCTATTAATATGAATTATCTATAAAAACAATAAAAAAAAATTTGCTTGAATATCAATAAACCATTAATACTAATGAACATGCATAACATTTAATGAAGTGAAAATATAATTTTTCTTATTTATAATCAAGTATGTGTATACATACATAATAGTTTATAAAAATGTAACAACAATAAAAACAATATTTCAACAAATAAATGATTTGTATTTCAAGAAAAACTCATTTTATAAATTACATGTAAATGTATAATAGAGTATTAAAGTGATTATAATCTAAATATGTAATTTATTAATAAAATATTTCGACAATAAAATTGTCTGAGTTTCAATATGTTTATTTTATAAAAAAATGTTTCATTTTATTATATTATATTTTTTAATAGACTATTAAAGTTTATTAAAATTAAAATGTGTTCTTAGTGTTAAGCAAATATTTTTAAAATGTAACTGTTTTAAATGCTCAATTTTTACAGAATACAAACCCATTTCTTATATGTCGTATTCAATTTTATCTATACTTAAATAGGTCTGAGTATAAAACATATATTTTTTACATAATAATTTGTTTGAAATCAAAATAAACTTATTTTATAAAATATTAAATCTAGTATTTAATATTACATACATGATATTAAAGTGTATTATAAAGCATAATATTTATAGTAAACAAAAGTCGACTATACAAATCTCTTTATCTGATGATTGTTACTAAAAATATTTAATTGAATTCAATTATCATAAGAGCTTGATTCCCCAAAGAGAATTAATACAGGGTATAAACAGAAATGAAAACCCAACTGAGGAGCACTTCTTTATTTTTTCGTGTGTCTGTCTGGTTGTTGTCCCTGATAAATAATAAAAGAAAAAACAGTAAATACACCTGTTGGCAGCAGTTGACGTGCATGTTGTTGTTCTGTCTCTCTCTCTTTTCGCTCTATGAGAGTGTGTGAGTGTTGAGTGCTGTCTGTGTCTGTATCTTTGGATGTGAATGTGACTGACTTGTGGCTGCGCATGCGCAAAAGTTGTTGCTGCTTGCTGCTGGCAGAAAAACGGAAGTTTGTTGGCATCAACACAAACACCGGATGCAGCTTGCCTGCTGCTTCTTCTTAAACTGCTGCTTCTTCTTCTTCTACTTCAACTGCTGCCAGGACAACAACGCATTACTCGTAATGTTGTTGCATTTTGTTATTTCGTTTTTTTGGAGTGCAACAGGTTGTTGGCTCCCATTGGCAAAATGTGGAAAAGCTTTGCTAAATAATTTTGTATTTTGTTTTCGGGGAGCGACTCTTAAAATGATTAGCTCTCTGCAGGGAACTCGTTTTGCTTATCTCACTTAAGCAACCCCGAAAAAAGGGTTTTCATTATGCTTAATCTGACCAATTCCCAGCTGCCGGCTTCGTTCTCATCAACGGTTTTTGTTTTTTAACTCAACTTTCCATTAACCTGTAATCTGTTTGATACATATATTCTCACCACATGTGTTTCTGTGTATGTGTGTGTGCATCAGATTTTCATTATCGCTTAAAAGTTCATTAAAAATGACAAAATGCACAGGAAGCTACTGCGATTATTTTGCATGTGATTGCAAAAGTTGACAAAACTCATTTAAATATTACTTTCAATTTGGGTCAGCGATTCCATTTGCGGCCCCAAGTAATGCGATTTGACAGCCAGATATGACGGGTATCTCGTAGTTTATATTGAAAAACGGTGTAAAATATGATAGTCGCATAGCGATTAAAAAATGAAGGAAGCTTTTCCAACAGATCTTGTGGTATTTCATTACCAAAGGAATTTACAAAAATATTATTATATATTTTATATATTTACCAAAGAAATTTACAAAAGTATTATTTTATATTTTGTTAAAATATCTATTAAATTTTTAATAATATAATATAAAATTTATATAATAATATATTACTAAACTGTATGATAGATTTTGCGACTCTAATTTAAGTATTGAATGCAATATAAAATATAAAATCGTAACAAATAATAGAAGGGTCAAAATTCAGACGGCAAAAGCAGAAATTATCGACCGAGTAAAGAATATAAATTCTTGATCAGCGTCAACAGTCGGGACGATATAACCATGTCAGTCTGGTATCTGGTACAATATGGTATATTTCGTTCTCTACGGTATATTTGTAGTACTATACCAAATATACCATATATTACATGCTACTATATACCAATATATCAAATGTATACTTATACAGTATATTTTAGTATTTTTGGTATATTTTTAGAATATGGTATTATTGAAAATGGGTAGCGGGTATCTCATACTTCAAGCATACTCGAACTTTGTTACTTGTTTTGTAGGTTCTAATTAAATTATGTAGTTCAGGATTGTTTAACTAATAATTAATATACATTTATATATAATTTAAGGTGAAAAAGTAATTGTCATTGCCTTTTCAACATTATTATTTTTTATTTTAATTTGAAAAATTTAATATTACATACAATGATAATTCGGTATTATGTTTAGATAGGTTCAATAAATTCATAATATAACAAATTCCTAAAATAAATTAAAATATTTTTACATTTATCGTCTTAATGTTCTCCAGTTTAACAGGGATAACCATCGCACCAATAAATTGCTCCCCTAGCATTCAGTTTTAATGCTAACTTTTCGCCCTTAAGTGAGACAGGAGACAAACTTTATTGACAAAGCAATTTGAAATGAAAAACGTGGAGGGGGATTTGGCTTATTTGTTATTTTGGCTAATTGCCGAAATGGTAAGACTGCAGGATAGCAAGGATAACCAGATAGTCAGCCAGGACTAAAGTAAACAACATTAGCAAGCAGCAATTTGCTGATATGACGACGCTGTCTAGACAGTCAGGTTCATTGCCAAGGGTCAGTGTCAGTTCAGTGTTGAATATAATATGTTATTTTTTTTTTTAGTTATTTTAAATACAGGTGCACCTGCAGTGTCTTGGAAATTAATCATTTAGGCCGAGGGAGTGCGCCTCAGAACGCCCACCGATGTTACCAAATTGCAGACGTGAGTTGGCCCAAAAAAAATGAAATAAGAAAACATAAAAATGATTGTGCAAAATGGCTGAACTAACAAATCTCTTGGCCACTTTTGCTTTGTCGGCCCGCCATGGAGATGGAAAATGGAAAATAGAAAATGCAGCAACTCAGCAGCAGGTCCTTAGATCGAAAACTACGTGTGTCAAATCGCATTTTGTAGGCACGCACTGGGACGTGTCCTTTACGAGCTGCCGCCTGATCCTTTGGGTTTTCCTTCGATTGGTTTCGTTTTGTTTTTTGGGTATTGCCCGGCAATGTGTTTGGAAAATTCATTAGGCTTCGAAGTGGAGTGAAGTGAAGTGAAATAGAGTACTGTACTTGCCAAGTGCAACATGTGCTGTACATAGGATGGAAATGGTCGCATATCGAGTACTTGACGCGATAAGATATAGGCACTTGAATTATTATAGCATATGCCTCGGAGGCCACTTTAAGTGATCCTTGGAATCAGTCGAAGGTTTGGCATTGTGGGCAAAAATGCGCTGTGAAATCAATTTCAAGAAAAAATTCAATATTCCATAAGGCAAAGTATGTTAAAGAATTTTGAGAAATGCCATTTGGTAAGGGCTAAGATAAGTAATTTAAAGTTGTGAGAGCAAAGAAATAATAAATAAAATAAATATGTAGATAAAATAATAAATAAATACAAATAAATTATAAGTTAAATTTACACTTTATGTATAATTTTTCAATTAATCCCGAACCATGTTTATTATCATATTTTAAAGTTTTTTAATGGTGGAATATAATGATACCAAAGTTTGATTGAATAACAAGTGATTTGAAAAGAAAACACATATTTTTAAATGTTATTAATAAATATAATACTAACAATAATGAAAAATCAAAAGCAAATCAGTGATATATCGAAATATTGGTGACTACCGCTCTTTTAAACCTTGAACTTGATTTAAGATCAATCAATTTCAATAAACTAATATTATTCACCCTCTATAAGTTCAGAAAGTATTCCTTTTATATTAAATATATAAAAAGTATAAGTATTGAATATAATTATTGAGGTGTAATCCATTCCTTCTTTAAGTTTAAGTTACCTAAATCAATTGTTGTCAATTTTAATAATATTTTCAATTGAAGTTGTTTAAATCATGCATCATTGTGCAAATAAAATAATAAATACTGATTCAGTATAATAATAGATAAACAAAATCATATTCCCAAATTGATTGCCAAAGTTAAAAAACCCAATTAAAATTGCAGACAAGACACGGAACTCTTCCGAAAAGCATCTCGAATTTCATCCACACTAACCACACACTCTTACTCTTATCAAGCAAATATTTGACAAGTCTCATAGGCACAGATATTTGCTGAAGCTGGAAACCCTTTTTGGGGAAACTCTACTTGACTTAAGATTTCCCTGACTGTGCCTGTGAAACATTTCCCTCACTTCCCACGCTTAGAGAACTTCCGTTTGCATAAGATCCTCAGATACCAGATTCAAACACAATCCAAAACAAGAAGAATTCCCACACAAAACAACGCGCTGAGATTCCCCAATGAGCCAAAACGAGGATTATGCAATACACCTGATATACACCCTCGCATTTGTTTTTTGGTTTTTTGGCAAACTGAGCTGAGGGTGCTCCTTAGTATCTCCCTCTTCTTTGCTCTCTATCTCGCTGTCTCTGTCTGTCTTGTGGCCGCAAAGGATGCGCCACTTCCGTTCTCAGAGCGCTGAGAAATCAGATAACATTCATTTCGACTGCTGCCAATTAGGACAACAACAGTTTCTAACAGAAAGGATTAAGGACTAGAAATTGGCACTTCACCAGCTGTTGCGGGAGTCAAGATTAGACTGAGAGTGAGACTTTCTGAGACAGTGGGAAACTGGCGAAAATCACATGGAAATTCACACGGAAGTAAATGTCGAACAATCAAAACAAATCTCAAAACTGTTCTCAATCTATCGAAGGTGCTCAACAGCTGCCGTCGTTGCTTCTTCTGAGCCTCCTGGGAACATCGAAATGGGGATAGTCAAAGTACCTGCTGCTTGCAACATGTGTATATGTGTGTGTGTGTGTCTGTGTGTGTATGTGTGTGGGAAGCACACATGTCCTGCTCTCGGTTGAGTTCTGTTCTCGATGCTTCCTTTCACTGTTTTACGGTTTTGCATGAAATCAAACATAAAAATGTCGATTTCAGTGTTCCTTGTGTTTTGTTACATTTGCATCCTGTGGGAAACTCATCGTTGCACTGCGAGTCCTGCGAGTCCTGAGAAAACTCGGTGGAGTACACCTGCCAAGGGTGGCAGCGATAGTATTGCGGTTGGGAAATCTTAAGGAGACAAGGGAGAGTCCTTTGCGTGAGGAATGTTTTATCTGAAGAACTGAAGGATGCATTGAAGTAGTGATGTTAAATTGATTGTTAGGTTTAGGATTTGGCTAGGATAATGTTAGAAGATATGAAGATTGTTCGAGAAAGTTCGAATATCCTCGTTGAAAGCAGTAAAAAGAAACTCTAATGTAGTAAGACAAAGAATAGATTTACTTCATCGAATGTTCTGTCGTATTAATTGTAAATTTCTTGGTCTATCCAGGTGAAGTAGAGTAGCAAAGAAACTAATTGGTATTTTAATATACTAAGTAAAGTAACAAGGAGACTAACTAGTATTTTAATATACTAAGTAAAGCAACAAATAAACTAACTAGTATTTTAATATACTAAGTAAAGTAACAAAGAAACTAACTAGTATTTTAATATACTAAATGTATATCATTTATTTTAAGCCCAATGAAAATAAACAACAGATATTTAATCATTAATAAAGAAGCTGACTGATATTTAATAATATATATAATAATAGTAGAGACGAAGACAATTACAAAATCCAATAAAAAAAAACTTTCGCCAATTATCCTGATTACACAGGATATTTCCAGTCCACACACAGACTGTCCAGTCTGAGTAAATACTAAAAATGAAGTCATCTCATATTTGTGACAGACGCTTAAAACTTACGACACTTGAAGGCACTTGAGAGCGAGGAGACACTTGACTTCGTTTGTCGAGACTCGATTTCCAATCGATCGAAGAGCCAAACATCCGGGCAAAGAACCAAGTCGGGAGACACTTGTTGTTATTATTTGGCGACATCCGACATCCTTATTTGCATGGCGTGGGCAAAGCGCAGGAAATGTGCGCGAGGCAACTGCAAAACTGGTCACAACAACAGGCACAACAACAACTACCTGCTGCGTTGTCATCGTTGCTGTTGTTGTTGTTGTCCTTCGCGCAAAACCGGAAGTAGTCAAGGCTCAAGGTGCAAAACAACAAGCCAGCAGCATGTGGATGATGGATGGCTGCCTTGGCTGGAGACTGTGCCAGGGACACAGACTGAGACTGAGACTGAGACTGCGATAGAGACTGAGACTTGGACTACGATGGCGACGCAGCTTCGCCAGGACACGCGTAATTTGATTCGCGCTCATAGACAGCGACATCGACAAAAAAAAAGGATCTACACCCGCGCTCGCTCGCCTTTGTTCAGTGAGGAAGGAAGGAAGGAAGGAAGTGCCTTATGAAATTCCCACGAATTGCGAACTTCTTCTTCTTCTTGAGCCTGTTGCTGGACTATCGCAAGGATCCACGCCATCCACACTTCCGGTTTGCTGCGTCGTTGTATACAACTTTTTACGCATCCACCACAACACCAATTCACAAAAATTCACTATTCACAATTCACAATTCACGAATCGCGCCTTTCCAGTTTCTGCAATGTTTTCGATGAATGAAAACGCGCAAACGAGTTATGCTGTTTCATAACAGGATGTTTACTGGTATCCCCAACAGGCTCTACTCCTCTTCTCTCTCTCTCTTTGCGTCTCTCTCGTTTTATTGCACTCCACAAGGACACTACTGTGGAATCATTTGAATAGCAGCGTCCAGATAATTCTCGGAAATTCCCCAAACCAAAGTTGGACAAAGCATAAAAAGGATACACCAAAAAAATATGAAAAAGGATGCGAAATCATATTTGGCTGCAACTTAAATACAAATTCATTAACTAAATTATTTGGCAGATAAAGTTTCATGAATGAAAATATCATATTTATTTTAAGGATAGTAAAAAATTAAATTAAAAATTTGGTTGACATTTGGTTACGTTATTAAATATGTACTATATAATAATATAATGAAAACTAATATATTTTTAATTAAATCTCCATATACATAGAACTGTAAAATACCCGCTACCCATTTTCAATAAAAC
Organism: Drosophila sulfurigaster albostrigata; assembly: GCF_023558435.1. NCBI lineage: Eukaryota > Metazoa > Arthropoda > Insecta > Diptera > Drosophilidae > Drosophila > Drosophila sulfurigaster. Next base: position 19,801,066 of record NC_084882.1, read on the forward strand.
CATACTCCAAAAATATACTGAATTTATATACCGAATGTTATATTTGGTATATCGGTATGGTAATGATTTATTTCTTTTAATACCCGCTACCATTTTCAATAAAACCTTATTCTAAAATATACCAAATTAATATACCGAAATATATTAAAATATACCAAAGGTTATATTTGGTATATAATGGTAATGATTTATTTATTTTTAATAGAACTATCTATTTAAATTTCAAATATATTAAAATATATTATATTTGTATATAATGGTAATGAGTTAAATAACAGAAATCTATTTAAATTTGAACTATTTTGTATTTCAATAGAGTTCAAATAACAAAAGTAAATTTAATTTAAAAATATTAAATATAAATATGTAGAAGTAAGCTTATATATATTATAAAAGTAAGCGCTAGCTGATGTTCGACTTTATTTAATTGTAGTCTTGTGCTATCAGACTGACAATAAATACAAGTATAAACAGTTCATAAGTTTTTCGTCAGCCCAGCTGCCTCTTTTCTGCCTTTTCCCCCTCTTGTTGCACAGTGTCACAGCCACGCGACTAATTTCCAGCTTTTTAACAAAACAGAAAAGTAAACCTAAAAAAAAGAAAAAGAGAAGAAAACATCAAGTGCGCTGGTCCAAGTGAAAGATGAGCAAAGGCGAGACGAGAAGCTGCAGAGAACGAGGCGAGGAGATCAACAAGTGATCAACTGATCAAGTGAGCAACTGGGCAACTGATCGACCGATCGTCAGTTCGCCAATTGGCCAAATCGCCGCGTGCGTGTGGAGTACATGACCCCAATTTCTTTTGGCTGTGTGTTTTTTTGGTCTCTTCGTGTGCTTTTTTTTTGCGCTCTCTTCGTTGTCTTTTTGTCTTGGCTTATTATTCAAAACGGCAAGGTGCCCGGCGGCTGTAAAGACAGCAAGGCGCAGCAGGGAGGGGAGTGTGGGGACACCCTTTTGGAAGGATGATGTATGTTGCGCTTTCAATTTGGAGCAGCAGGACATCTGTTTGTCCAACCTGGACTCTTGGCTACCTGCGCAGCCCCCAACAAAAAAATACAACACACAGCACAATACAATACAACCGGTTTACAGGTGCTAACTTGGCTCAGAGTCAGACTCAGACTCTGAAGCTGTGGCTGCATCGCTTTGGCCCTTTCGGCTTTGCTGCCCCACAGCCCGCAGCTTTTGGCGGCCATAAATTTGTGTTTAATTTAAAAACTTTTCACTCTTCTCGCTCGCATTTTACTGCCTAATTTATGGCGCGAAAAGATTTTTGTTTAAATATTGAACTTCCCAGGAGTCTGCACAGCCCAACTCCAGCTCCAGCTCCAACTCCATCTCCATCTGCATGTCCATGTCCCACTCCCAGTCTCAGTTTCATGCTTGAAAGTGAGGTGAAACTCTTGGTGGCTCTTGTAAAATTGGGTGTTGACTTGATTGCATTTTTATTATACCCAGCAGACAGGAGGAAAACCGGGTAGTTGCAGGCACTTCAATAGAACAGCAAAAAAATAGTTTTATTGCTGCTGAAATTGCAAAAGAAAAGGCTTTGGAGCGGATAACAACACTAGCGACACCTAGCGTGTAAAACGTTGTCGTATGGAACACTGCGATCTCTTTAATCTAATCTATATAAAATAATTTTATTTACAAAATCAGTAATCAAATCTATATAAAAAAGTTTCATGTACTCAATTTTATATATTTTTAATATATTTTTTTTTGAATTTCATTATATTTGCATTTTTTTGCATATTTAGTGAATGTCTATTTTATACAATATTTATATTATTATAGTTTTACCTATTGTTTTACATATATTGCAGTTTACTTTTCAAGTTTTTTACTTCTCAGCTATTATCAAATAAGTTATAAGTTTACCATAAAAATATTTTGTTTTAAATATGCGACAATTATCTTTTATCCGTTATCCTTATCTAAATATACAGGGTATTTTGCTGTTGAGCATGCTTCTCCTACTTTTGTTGCTGCACTTTTTGCACTTCTGCTCCTCCTTCTTTTACTCTCTGATCATGCAAATGTTCTCGTCGCCCCAAACAATCCACAAAAACATGCAAATTAATGAAGACCGATTTTTATATACAAATTTCGGACAACTCTATTGAAAAGCCGCCCTGGAATCGATTCGTTGGATGAGCTGCAGCTTCCCTTTTGGGCCATTTATCAGTGTGTCTAACCCCTCGGATTCTCTTTCTTGAGTTCCCAGCAGTCTTGGCTCCTTTTGTGATTTACAATGTTTGCTAATGTTAATGGAACAGCATTAATCTTTTTCAATTTTCCAAGTCTCATATCATTTTTTTGCAACTTAACGTTCTCCCTTAAAAATTAAGTAAAATGAAAATAATTGTTGAATATGCTTGGTAAAAGATTTTGAAATTAAAAAATGTGTACATTTAAAATTAACTTTTATTGAATAGTTTTTTATGGAAATTCTTCAGCATGTGCACGTACATTATTAAAATAATAATTATTTTTGATTAGTTGAAATGATTACTGAACATATATTTAATTAATGAAGTTTTACCAACTCTTTGCATACCTCTTAAAATTTCTTGATCGTTTTTTTCCATGCATTTTTTTGCTTTCTGAGCGCCAAAAACTATTGAAAAGCCTTTCACATGTAAATCACATTTCATAAAAGAGCTAAAAATCCTTTTATGCGGAGTTCCTGCAGCTTATCTAAGGTTCTGCTGCCCCTAAACAATACAAAATCCCGAACGAATAATCAACCCTTTTATAATCAGGAGGGTTCAAAAAGAAATCATACATTGACGATTTTGCGCGGGCAACATTTGTACCCAACACTTAAATATAACAGCTTACACTTAAAAATGATTTAATTAAAATGTATATTTTATTAAAACGTAGTTAATCTAATGTTATTCATTAAGGTAAATTATTAAATGTTGCTGATTACCAAACACCTTATTTCGCAGCGCAGCAATGTTGCTGCAACATTTCGCTCAACTCGCAACATTTTCAAGAAATGTACTAAATATGCACACAAAACGCGTTTCGCTCTCAGCAACACCAAAACACACAGCAGCTGTCCCGTTTGCACGCGCAGGCGCACCCAGCTTACCGCTCACATACAGCAGATGTAATACAGGGATGACCACGAAAAAGTACGTGAGTACGGCAGACGTTTTGTGTGTTGCGCTCACGAATGCGCTCTCCTTTTGCGCGCTCTCCCTCTCTCACTATGTGTGCGCTCTCTCTGCAGCAGAGCGGTCGCCGCTAAAAAGACAATTTCAAAAATAAAATAATGTCTGCTTTCATTCTGTTTTGGATTGTTGCGCTGTGCGGTTCGTTGCGGCCAAATACGCTCAGTGGCTCATATCGCTCTTACGTCGTGCTCACATCGCAGCGTTCATCGTTTATCGGTCGTGTGTCGCGCGTCGCTTTCAAAAAAACAAAAAATATATTTTTGTAGCACAACCACGAAATTGCAATTTTTGAAAGTGCAACTTAAATTTCCAAATAAATAATAAATTTCAAGAGTGAAGAAGTTTTAACGAAACACAATTATTGCATGTGTTTATGTGTGTGCATGTGTCTATTTTTCTATATGGCGCTACATTGAGAGTGCGTTTTTTATATAGAAATCATCAAATTTACTAGCGGCATTTTTTGTGCCCCCCTTTCCACCCTCCACCCCTTTCACGTGTGTGTGCGAGAGTGCGTGAAAGAGAGAAAAGGCCGCAAATCGCCAAAATAAAAAGAAAAATTATTTCGTCTTGCAATAAAAAACAAAACGAAAAAAATGTGGCGCGTGCACGTGTAAAATAAAATAGCAAAAAAGAAACACACACATAAAAAACAACAACAAAATGCACGCAAAAATAGCAACAACAAAAAGCATGTGCCGCAGTTAGCTGCAAATAAGATAAAAATATATGAAAAAGAATTGCCAAAAATACAATACAATAAAATACGCAAAGTAAACTATAATATTTTGATGTTGTAATTGTGTTTATGCGTGTGTAGCAGCAACAACAGCAACAACAACATTGCCGCCTCACAAGGATTATTACACTAAAAACACACAACCAACAACTTCAACTTACTTCAATAACAGCAACAACAACTTAAGCAATAAACATGCATTGGATTAAATGTTTATTAACCGCATTCATTTGCTCCACAGTCATTGTGCAGGTGAGTTTCAATCGTCCTCTTGCTTTACCTTTACATCATGCATTAATTTTCATAGCAGCAGCTACTTGTTGTTGCCTTCCTTTGCCTTTTTCTTTCGTTTTTGGCAATTCTCGCTTTACACACACTCGCACATAGTCACATGAATGCGCGCCTGCGTTTTGCAGCTGCCGTTTGCATTTGTATTAGTGTCTGTCGCCTCGTTTTGCATGCGGAGCTTTTAGCGTTGCCAGTTCTTACGATTACACCAATTTTAGCAGTTTTACAGCCAATTTATGGCATATCCGTACGCATATCTGAAATAACTCTGTAAATAGCTAAATTTTTTATAACTTGATCATTCTCCTTAACTTGAAACCCTTAAAATTCATAACCAATTTTAGTTTTCATTTAATTTTAAATTATCGCAAGCCAACTTTCTTTAGCTGCATCAATTATTTAAAACTTAAATTTCATAGTTAATTTCACATTTTGAAATGAATCCTACGAAGTTGTAATTTTTTTGTTTAATTAATGTTTTAGAGTATCATAACTTATTCCATGATTTACTAAAATCATTATTATAAATGAAAATGAACGCAGCTGAAGAGTGATACATTCTTCACATTTAATTTTCGATTTTTTCATCAAGTTCAATTCCGTTATTCCTTAAAATAATATCAATTTTAGGCAATACGAAAATCTGAAAAATAGGCGACTACTGTAATACGATATGCTAAGTTTCTCCCCTTTCAAAACAGCTGAGCAAACAGGGGTTGGTTTTGGGCAAGGGCGACGACACCCTTCGCTCACTTCTCGTTCATACGGTTATTTTAGATGAAAACTAGTTTTGGATTTTTTTCTCGATTGCCAAACAGGTCCATGCCGAAAATTCAACAGCCTTTAGACAGGCTCAAAAAATTACCACCAACGGCGTATGCCTTAAAAATTAAAAAAAAAAGAATGAAACGATATGCGTATAAAATAAAAAAAAAAAACGAGAAGCTGCTCGATTTCAATACGTGCAGAGTGTAAAGTCAGAAGAGAGTGTGTCGGTGTGCGATGTGTGTGTAAATGGCAACATCTGCCGCTGTCAACATTTTTGCATGCGCTTTTTACATGGGCGTTTTTGGCTACACTTTGCGTAGGTCAACGTCAACATCATCGTCGTCGTCGTCACACATGCGCAGCTTGCTTCTGCATCTTTCATTGATCTTTAACGCAGGCAGTCAGCAGCATCCCCTGGCCACATTGCATGTGGTTCTCCACACAGCTTTGACACGTTGCGTGCTTTACTTTTGCTCTTGTTTTTTTTTTTGCGCTGTCGTCTTCTTCGTTTTCATTTAGTTGCTAATTTTAACAGCACTCGAAAAACTGTCTTGAAACCTCCTGCGGTCTCGAGAGACGCCGATTCCACCAGCTGAAATGTTTTACAAGTTCAACTTAAGAAAGTGCAGCTGTTGTTGCCTTGCTTCAGGACAACACAGACTTTTTCTGCTTGCTGTTTGGTCACACTAATTTAAGGCAGAGCATCTCTCACTTTACTTTGGTATTAGAATTGATTGCGCTCTCCCTCTCTTGCTGTCTTGTTGAGTATTTTAGTCTGTCTGTTTAACATATCATACCTAACATGCAGTATAATTGTTGTTGTGCTTGTTTTTGTTCTCCGTTTCATGCAATTTTCATATTAACATTGAGACAGCGTTGACGGTTTGAGTGAATGGATGAATGAATGGCAGCATCTTTTCATCTTTTTCTTAGCTTTTGTCTCCGTCTTCGTATTGCGCACTTTATAACATAATTAATTGCAATTTAGAAACGAATGTGTGTGCGAGATGTGGGGGAGCAACAGAGACAAAGATGTGGAAGTAGTGACTCCCACACACACACACACACACACACACACACACACACACACTGGCATACAGAAGCTGTTTCCCAAGCCCGTTGTTAACGGTTGATTGTGATGATGAATTTAAATGATTAATAAACAACGTAGCAAAGCCAAAGGGCACACGCTATCTCGCTCTCACTCTTCCTTTCTTACAGTACTCTCTAAGTACGTATCTCTTTATCTCTCTGTCGCTCGTTCTTGCTGTTTGGAGTAGCAAATGCTAAGCAAACACCTGTAAAATGAGTGTGTTCAGTTAGTTTGCACATGTGTGTGTGTGTGTGTGTGTGTGAGTGTTTGTGACTAACCCACAACATTCAAACTGTCAGTCAGTCAGTCAGTTAGTTAGTCAGGCAGTCATTGTAAGTTGACGTTGAAGACACTGCGCAGAAATGGCAAAAATAAGAAAATGAAGAGAGAGAGGAAAGAGGAGTGCGATGTGGTCTTAACTAGTCGCGTCAGGGCTGAGTGATCACAGTATAAATTTACCATAGCTCGTAAAAACCAACAGCTAACTGAGCAAAAGCAAACTGAGTCAAGCAAAAGGTAAACAATGCAACGCACTATTTTCTAACACTTTTAACAAGTGTCTTCTCCTCCCCGTCTTCTTCTTCTTCGTTTTCGTTCCCTCTTGGCATTTCAGCTTTCAAGTTCTCTTCTCGTCAGTTTCTCTTCCTCTTATTTATGTGTGCCCAAAAGGTCTTCAAGCGTAATAAAGTTCATAGTTGAAGGCAAAACAAGACAAAAGAACTATAACAAGTGTATAAACAAAAAAATTCATAATAATAAAATTAAAACAAAAAAAAAATTATGAATTCGGATTGCAACAAGTTTTCTTTGCTTTCGACAAAAATTCCATGAAAATGTGTTTGTTGGGAAAGCATGGAAAGAAAAAAGATTTGCTGCATTTTCTGTGTGTGGGGGCGACTTAAGCGAATTTCCCTCGCTTGGGAAATTATGCCCAGCTCTCCCCAAAAAAATAAACGAAAAAGCAAAAAGTGTGAGAAAATATGTTAAACATTAAAATGGTGTCAAATTGTTGGACAAAACTATTGTGGTTTCTGTCATTGCACATCTTCAATCTTTGCAGCGCTTTGTTTCTTCCCAACAAACACGTGTGTGTCTGTGTGTGTGGTTGTGTGTGTGTAAATGTTTCAGTGTTATGCAAATTGATTTGCTTTGTACATATTTTGACAACTGCCTGCACCTTTGTTTGACTCTCTCTCTCCCTCTGTCTTTGTGTTTGTGCGCTGCATATCAAATAGCTGGATAGTTACAACTCCCAACTCCAAGCTTCGACTCCCATCACCAACTACGGCTGTCTCGCTCTTGCACTTGCCTTTGCTTAACCTTCCTTCCGCTTATTGCTTTTTCTAACATTTCTTTTATGCGAGCTTTTTATTAATTCAGTTTCGTTCGCTTGTCTCCAGCATCAGCAACGCATCATTGCTGATCGTCTATTAATTCTTTTTTCTCCTTATATTATTCCATTTTTTTGTTGTTGTTGTTGCCTGCACTGATCTTCTTCAAAGCGCCGTTGAAAACAAGTTTTTGGTCGCTCTTAGTCGCTCTCAGCAGCTGCCAGCTGCACTTTATGGAGTACAAGCAAAAGCAAAAAAACAAAAACAACAAAAAACAGCAACAACACTTCAATTCACTTTTAAGTCACGTTTTGCTCTTTTTTTGCGCTTGATGCTGCTCTTTCGCTTAAGTTGCAGCCGCAGCACCAGCTGACAACAACAACGGCAACAACAGACGTTAAACTGTTATAGCCTATGGGGCTTTTTTGTGCTCTCTCACTCGAATTGCTCTCGCGCTCTCTTTGGCTGCTCTCTCTCTCTTTTAAACATGGCGAGCTCTGCAAGCATTGCACTGCTGTTTGTTGTTGTTGCTGTGGCTGCTTCTTCACCTGGCGTTTGGTTTGCTGCTTACACCTTTTGCTGCGCCTCCGACTAAACTCGGCGTCGCGTCGCTTCGTCACTTTGTCGTTCTGTTCGCTCGTTCGTTCGTTTGTCGTTCGTCCGCTCGTTCGTTCGTTTGTTCGTTTTAACCATCAATGTTGACCGGCAAAATCGTATGCCGTGGGAAACAATTCGGTTTTACTTGTACATTTTTTTCAACGTTTTTCTGCGCCTGCCTGTTGCTGTCGACGTCGCTGCTGCTGTTGATGTTGCTGTTGCTGCTGCTGCTTCTTTTTGTGCTGCTCTTTTGCGTCCGTTTTGCCGTGTGTTGTTTTGTTTTCGTTTTTTTTTTCTTACTTCTACTCATTTTTTTTGTGCTGGCCTGCTGCTTATTAATACACGTTTTGTTGTACGTAGCGCAGCAGCTTCGTCGTCGACGTCGACAGCGACGGCGCAGTCTGCTGCATTGCATTTGTCTGCGCGTTCGTTGCTTAAGTCTTTAGTTTTGCGTGTATCTTGGGCGTTTTTTTCTGCTTTTTCGTTGGTTTGGCTTACTCATTTCTTTAGTTTTTGTTTGATTTTGCACAAGGTTTATGGTGTGTTTGCATTCGCAATTGCAATTGGAATCAGACTCGCAATAAAACTTTATAATTGCATTATCTCATTTATCGACGCCCTTCTTCTTCTGACTAGTTTTCTTCAATTGCCGCTGACAATTACAAAAGGATTCCGATAAATGTTAGCGCCAAGCCCATTAAATGTTAGTTAAGCGGCTTTGCTACAGTTTTTCTTTTCGCTTATTATTCTGTTCCCCTCTTTTATTACATATATTTTTTTAAATTACATCTCGTATTGTGGCAGCCACGCTTCGGCTTTTTATTTCGTTTGGTTACCCCAACGGATTACACCTGCGCGTCGAAAGGGGCCACAGCATCTGAGGTAGGCTGAGGGGCAACCTCAGACGACGCACTTCTGCTTAATTGAGCAATTAAACACCCATGTTCGTACAAAGAGATGAAGTAAACCAGCAACAACAACAACAACAACAGCCAGCCACGTTAACAATAAAAGCTTCCCAAGTCAACCACATGTGGAGCACCGACTGCTGCTCTGTCTGTATGTCTCTCTGTCTGTGTTTGTGTGCTCTCTGCTCATGTCTTGTTAACAATTAAATTGTCATTTTAACAAGCTTCACTTGTTGTTGTTAAAATGTTAATTGCCGAACAGTTATAGAAAATGTTGAGCGGCAATCAGAGCAATAACTCTAGAGCGCCTATTTTTGGGCATTGCCTTGTTGTACTAACGTATTGAGAGCTTTCTGTTGTGCGCCCATTTATGGCTGCCTGTGAAGTCATAATTACTATATGGCTTAAGTGCTCCCAGCAAAAGTCCATATACACTTGACGACGCACCATAATCAGCGATGCACAAAAATTTCCCTATAAATTTCCCAATATGGGAAATTTTCTAATCAACTCAATAACTCAATTAAATGATTTTATAAAGTGTTTGCCAAATCATTCGTGCCATAAACTAAATTTCCCATAAAAGGAAATTCTCTTGAAAGTGTCAAATACACGCGCTGACCTATTTCACAAATTCGCTTCACACCTTGTAGTCGTAAAATCACCAATTCGAATTAATTGAGAAATTTATGATGACGACGACGACTATTAAAAGAAAGAAATTTGCAAATCTAAATATGCAAATGCGGCGCTTCAAAACCAAAACAGAAATCTAAACAGAGTTGGTCTCTCTTCTACCCAGGTTAAACTTGTAACCCGAAAAGCCGAAACGAAGTTAAAAAAAAATCGACCGCTTGCTGTGCATTTTGCTTTGCTTTTTGTTTGCCTTGCTACGTCGTTCTTGTCTCTTAATATTTCATAAGCTCGTTTTGTCCTTTGCATGGGTCTCTTTTTATTGCCTTTGCGCGAACTGCAGCCAAATTGCTACTCGATATTGGTATTTTTGGGGGCTTTGTTGCTGATCGCCACGTAAAATTCCACATTCAGTTATTTGCAGCTCCTCTTTTTTCGATATTTTTTTTTTTTGGTTAAATACCATGCTGAAAGATTTATTGTTCATGTTTGTTGGTTTATGGGGATGCTGCATTCTTGCTGATTTTTCGTGTGTTGTGTCTGCAAAGCCAAACTCGATCTCGATCTCTACATCGTGTCAACTTTAATGAATTGCTTTTTAATTTGATTATACTAATGCCATACTCTCTTTGCTTTCTTTGTTCTCCAGGTTCACAGTACCGGCAATTTCGAAGTGCGCCTCAAATACTTCGGCAATGAGCATGGACGCGACAGCGAGGGACATTGCTGTAGCGGGGAAACGGATGCGACGACAGGCAAGTGCATTGGCACATGCAAGACGCGGTTTCGCGTCTGTCTGAAGCAGTATCAGGCGACCATCGATACGACATCGCAATGCACGTACGGTGATGTTGTGACGCCTATACTTGGCGAGAACTCATTCAATCTATCGGATGCGCAAAGCTTACAGAACAAAGGCTTTTCCAATCCCATACAATTTGCCTTCAACTTTGCCTGGCCGGTAAGTACACTCTCGATTCTCCCCAAATAACTCTAGTCTGTAAAAAAAAGTATATTTAGCACTGACTCATCAAGGTCTCAGTTCAGTTGGGATTTCTCCCCGCCCTCGGGGACAATTCTACTCACTCGTTCAGTCAGTCAGCAAGTCAGTCAATAAAATGCTGTTCAGTGATGTCTCCTCTTCAGTGTAATTTCTTTTTAATTCTTTCCTCTTGCTAATTTGTTTGGGGGCTTTTTATAGCACAACGTCTCTCTCTGTCGCTCTGGCTGAGGCATGTGTTTCCGCCCGTGTGTCCTTGTCAAGGGTTGTTGGCGCAAACATCTGTCGGCTATTAAAGTGCGCTGAAAAACGCGTGCGCCACCGCGTCGCACCACCAGCGACAATTTCCAGCTCGCTGCTTCTACAGCGAGTGAAAAAGCGAGCGAGAGAGGATCCAGGGTTACAATCAACCCCTAAAGAGCGAACGTTACTTTTCTTCCATTTGACTTTTGATCGTGTTTGAGCAGATTTAAATTTATTTGCCGCTAGAAATACAGTTTTTCATTTGCAATTCAATCGACTTTTGCGCTTCTAGTGCAACTAAATACTTTAGATCAGCGTTTAACTGACGCTTTCAGCCATGGTCTTCTTTGCGCACGTGTTTGCTTAATAAATTGCTCAAAAAACAGAAGAAAAAAAAAATTGAAATACTGCAACAGAAATTCTTCTTCGCTGCACCTTTTATGCTCGAGTGGCCAAGTAATATATGATGGAGGTAGCATGCCATGCATTTCTTAATTATTACGGGGCACATTCGCTATATACCAACTCACCCCACACACACATACACACACACACAGCTTGCCGCCGCGCTTACCTTGTGCTGAAAGTTACTCAAGCTGCAACGCGGCGGCAACCCGCTTGCATTTTGTAACGTATTTTTCAAGCGGTTTTCGTTGTTGCTGTTGCTGCTTTGGCTGTTGCCCGCAGCGTGTGTGCGGCTTACTTAAGGGGTGGATTTTCTTCCCCTCTCTCTCTCTGCTGCTGTGTTGCTGCCAGCATACACTTTACTTCCTAATTGTTTATTGTGCTACGCGCATGTGCAGCGTCACTATTATTATCATTACACAAATGTGTCTGGCTGGCAGTCTTTTGTGGAAGTGGCAAAGTCATGCTACGCCTGGGGGGGAAGCGAAGAGAAGAGAAGAGTCGCTAGCTAGATGTTGGCACGTGAAATGTGTAAGTTGCATACATATTTTATCAGTTCTTTGCAGCGAGCCAAGTGCAAAGATATGCATAAATATGCATGTAAAATGCAATTAGCGAAATTTCCCAAATGGGGAAATTTACAGCAGCTAGCTCAGCACGCGCCAAAAGTATAAAATATTCATATTTACAATATATAGAAGGGAGGGAAATTTCTAGAGATGCTTGGCACACTTTAAAGCTTAAAATATTTATATTAACATTATGTATAAATAAGGAAATTCCAAGATACAAAAATAGATAGGAAGCGAAAGGGAAATTTCGAATTATTTCGTCTATTATTGACATTTGCAAACAGAGAACTGACTATTTTAATACAAATAAATGCTGAAAATAGAGCGCAACAACACTTTCAACTTTAAATATTTCTAGGTCAAACTATAAATTTAATTATAGGAGGCGACTAGACGCGACCGGTCGTCGCATCAACTAATTTAATGTTGCACTTAATTAAAACGAGGCACGGGATGGGCACGGGGCACGCATGCCATGAAAGCAGCACGCCAGGGAGATGTTCTTCTTTTTTTGCATCAGCAGCAGCAACAGCATTGGGGGTTGCCGGAGTCATCATCTCCCCTACTCCGCCTTATCCGCAATGCCAGCATGCGCCTCCTCTCATTCAGCTGTGCCTAAAAATAGTCGAGCGACAGCAGCAGCAACTTTGACGCTCCTCATCGTTGTCTGTGGCTGAACTTTGTTACTTCTGTCCGTCTGTCTGTCTGTTTGTGTGTGTGCTGTCGAAGTCCGTCTGCGGGTGTCTTCTCTTGTCTTGTCTCTTGTCTCGGTTGCTACGTGGCTACCACTCCTACTCTTGCGCCCTATGCATTTGGCATGCACTTCACCCTATGCTGCAGATATTGACGTTGATATACAGCGCCATTGCACGCGATCCACGTACGCTGCACACCCAAGAGTATGTGTGCTTGTGTCCGTATGGATGTCGCTCATTTATTTTTGGAGCTCATACATATGCACACATTTATATATCTTTTTTATGTTTACTTATGTATTTTATGTACGGCTGTTTTCGTCATAACTCAACATAATGTAACATGGTGTCTATAGAACTTGCCGCAAGACGCTCCATTCAATATAATAAATTTCCCTATTTGGGAAATTTTTAAAAAGTGGCAAAACAAGCATTGTGAGTACACTTGTTGTGTTTGTAGTTGGCTAAAATACAAAATATAAAATTTCCCTCGCTGGGATATTTTCAACCAAAGGGGAAATTTCAGAATTTGATCACACTCAGCAATTGTGACTACTGTATGACCGAAAACTGTTGTAGCATTCAATTGATTCATTCGTTTTATTCATTTCATTTGGCCATTGTCAGGCCGTCTGATGATGATCAATGTCTGATTTGTTTCCTGTCGTGCCCATCAACTTTATGCCCATTTGCGAATGCAATTTTCAATGTCTGGCCACACCAAATGCACTCAACTCCATTCAGACTCCACTTGAACACTCCACAGCCACAGCTGGAGGTTATGCAATCTGCCTTATCAACTAAATTAATTCTACATCTGACTCCCACACACGAAAAATCTACTCAACTGACGACGCAATCGAAAGTTAGTCAAAAATTAGTCATTTACATGCAACGCAATGCTGCATCGTCAATCGGTCTCTCCGAAAGCTACGCAATCTGACGCCCAACCAAGTGTTAGTGTTAGAGACACCTCTGCAACTCGCGTTGAGTAGTTCGTCGAGCCTCTCTCTCTCTCGCACTCTCAATACGCATTATGCATTTTGGATTTTGTGTCATCTCTGCCGGTTTTTTTCCCGCTTTGCCTCTTGCCTCACCCTCCCCCAACTGCTGGCTGCATTGGTAATCAAGTGTGAATTGAGGGCGCTGCCAGTTGCAAGTTGCATTTACATTTGCATTTGCACTCGATTGCATTAGTGGCTTGTATTGGATTGGATTGTGGATTGTGGATTGGTCTCGTCGTCTGGCCTGGTCATGTGGGCGGCGTTAGTTTCGAGCATGTTTCGGTGCTGTCATAATCTGTTTATAATGAGCTTTGTGGGCTGTGGGACTGCGTTTTCGATTTGTAAAAGCTTTCGAGCCATTAGGTTAGTTATGGCCCAGATGGATATCTTTTTAACTATACAACAAAACTGTTCATTTCCCGTCTCTCTAGCCAAACAATTTCTGATGAACTTTCTTTAATGTGCTTTCTTCTTCTCTACTTACAGGGCACTTTTACGCTGATCGTCGAAGCTTGGCACGATACGAACAACAGCGCGAATTCGCGTTCAAACAGTAAGTACACCCAAAAAAAAAAACAACATTATGAAATTCATATCCTGCTAAGAATATCCTGTGACACAGTTATTGCTTCCTCGGTCATAACTGTCGCATCCTGTCGATCGACGACAGGATCAACGACACCTGATCTGATCGAATTTCTAGTTTCATTTTCAAACTAAACGCAACTAACCAAAGCTCTCTCGACACTTGTGTGTATAAGATTTCCGGCACATTGAATGGTTTTAAATAACCCTTTTTTTTTAAGCGCTTAGTTGGGGATAAACCACGACTTGTCGCCTTTGTTGTCTGCTCGCCTTGGCAATGAACGGAAGTGTGCTGAGGTCGACTCATCCTCTCATTGTCTTGGCTTGTGTCTGCCTTGTTTTTCTTTTATTTTTCTGCTTTTTGGTTTATCACGAATTTGTAGTGCTAGGCACAGGACTTAATCGTTGTTGATTATTTCGCTGTGGAATTTAGCGATCGTGTAGAGCGTGTAATTCATCTTGGAACAATGCGACATGCTCCCAGAGATTTCCACTCCCGATAAGGACCACACACCAAACATACATACGAGTACAAATATCGATTTAGTCTAGTGTGGTCCATTACCAAGGATATTCAATCTTGTTCTTTTCTTTTTTTTTTGTTAATTTTTTTCTTTCTTTATCTGCTGCAGTTTTTCTTCTTGAATTTTCCCACACATACACCTGGCTGCAGCAGCTACCTGCCTAATTTCTACCTGCATTAGAGATTTCTTTTCATCTGAGAAAAAAATTCATTGGAATTTCTTTCTATTTCTATTTATAAGTTGGCCTAGTCCTTTGTTGGAATTTTAATTGTTTAGCAATCGGGCATCCTGCTGAGAACTTTGCTTGCCAGCTAATAGATCTTTATCTGGCTCCGTTTTTTGCAATTTCAATTTAAAGCAGTTGCTGTACGCGCTTGTCAAGGATTAATTTCATTATTTCAAAGTTGTTGCAGTTGTTTCTCCTTCGGTTGTTCGATCTCCCGCATACTTGAAGCTGCATAGCAAGTTTACGCCTGTCTCGAGTGCGTTGCATTGCCAACGAGTTTAGCAGCTCTTTTTGTTATATTCATTTAACATAAATTACATACAAAAAAGGAACAGCAGCTAAGAAAAAAAAAAAAGAATACAACAAAAACGAAGAGGGAATACAACACAAAAAGCAACAAGCCACGAGACGAGGCGAGGGAGGTGAAGGAGGCAGAGGAGGAGGAGGAGGAAGAGTCTCTATCCGTATCGGTCTCAGTTTGGGATTCAACTGTTGCGACCTTTTCGCCGGCTTTGCCTGCAGGCAAACTTGCCACAAGTTGTGTGCCTCGAGGAGAAGCTGTGAGAGTGAGAAAGGAGAATGGAGAGAAAGAGCAGGGAAGCACACACACACACACACACATACAGCTTGACCGCCTTCGTTTTGCGTCGTGCAAGGTGATTCTTGGCTTGATGCGTCGAAAATCTTTCAACTCATGGCTCTTAAGATTTTCGCTGAAGTTCTTTATTTTTTGCGTGCTTTTTTTTTGGTTGGTTGGTTGTTGTTCACCTATCCCTACCTACCAATTAATCTCTGCCAATGCCAAAGTTGTTAGTTGCACGTTGTTGTTGCACGCTGTTTTGCTGCTTTGGCTGCTCGGCTGACTTGTTGTTGGCTGGCGATGTTGTTAAAATGCTTATCTTTTAATTTTAACTCATTGGATCAAGCGGCAGCCCAGCAACAGTCGCAGCGAATCCAGCGACCACAAACTTGTTGCCGCCGTCACCGTCGTCGTCGTCGTGTGTCTTGATAAAATGGTATTTTATAAATTCCTTTAGAAAGAAGTCAGAGCGCAACGTCGACAACGACTGCGACTAAATATTTGCAGTTGTCGAGTTGCCTTTACACTTAAGCCTTGCCCCTTGTCGAGAGTCAAGTTTAAGATGCTGCTTGTTGCAAATTTGTTGCGCACAAATTTCACTCATTTGTTTTCAAGTGTTTAGCAAATTTCCCAAGTGGGGAAATTGCAACTAGAGTTGCTTGCAAACAGCCTAACAAGCTTCACATGTGTTTTGGGATTCTAATTGGATAGTTTAGAAAATTTCCCGAGTAGGGATATTTTTGGGACATACTTGGGAAATTTGTTGATAGACTTTCTACAACCTATAAAATGACTTTCCGCATTGGTCTCACGTTAATCATGACATTCGCGGCTTCTGTCAAAATTCCCCAGGCAGGGAAATCTTGAATTGATAACACTCAGCTGATATTTCCGCCTAGAGCAACCATTAATCATGTTATTAGGGGCCAGTTTTTCAATAATTGCGAAAGTTGTCACACGCAACTTTTCAATTTGTGTGCGAATTGTGTCTTTTGAATCCTTTTTTATAGATAATTAAAAAAATGCCGTTTTGCGTAAATATTTGCGCATGATTTTCTATATTTCCCTCTGCACACAAGCGCTCACTTGTAAGCTCGCAACAACTGGCCAAACTGGACCCCAAAAACTTGCAGTCAAATTGTGCGTTTCGCTTGAAGCGTTGCCGGCACGTCGCCTAATAACCTGTCATGCCACAAGTCTCACATGTGTGTGTGAGTGTGTGTGTGTGTGTTGCAAATGTAAATAAAACCACAACACACACAATTCAATTCGGTTATGCATTTTTTGTATTATTTATTTTTTGGCATTTTTGGGGAATGTTGTTGGCTTGGCGCGAGCGTTTTTCCATGTTGCCACGTCAGGTGAGGCAAGTTGCAACTTGGCTTAGAATTTCTGCTGCATTGCTGTAATGCATATTTTTGGCTGTGGTAATTAATTAGTTTGCTATATGGATATGGATATTTCGGTACTAACCAGTTGGTTAGCTTGTCAACTCAATTTACGTATAACTCTCTCTCTCTCTCTCTTTTACTCTTTGCATCTGTCTTGCTTTAATCATGTCAATTGCTGCTCTAATCTAAATCCCGCTTAAGCGACTTTCACTCTTGGCTCATCTTGCGAGCAACTTTTGCTTTTGCGTCTCCCAAAATATGCCACACAAACTTTATTCTTATTGCGAATGCAAGATTTTTAGCATTGCCGAAGATTTATGCAGCGTTTTTTATACTTTATTTATATTTATTTAGCATTCGCTGTTGTTTTCTTTATTTTTTGTTTCTATTCGTATTTCCAAACTAAACAAAACTCTTGGCCCGCTTCGGCTTCGACGTCGACTTCGAGTTGAGTTGAGTTTCGACTTGGCTGCATGCAATTCGAATAGTCATGCACCTGCAATTTACTTTATAGACCATGGCATAATGTGGCTACACACACACACACACACACACACTTGCAAACAAGTTGCCATCCAATAGACCGGTCTCAGCTCGAACAGCTGAAAATGCAACTGTCGTCTGTGTCTGCTTCGCCTTCTCTTTGGCTTCGCTGTCTCCCTCCCTCTCTCTCTCTCTCTCTCTGCTTCCAGTGTGTGTCGTGTGTTGCATGGCTGGCTGACTTGCTGCCTGACTGTTGCCAGTTGCCGCCCGCCGCAGACACTGCAAAAGAAATATATATACTATAAATGTATATATATATTTGCTGCTATCCGCATACCTTGGCACTTGACTTGCAGTTGCCGAGTTTGAATATGGATTTTTGTACAAATCTGTGGCAAGTTTGGTCTATGCTTAATCTTTGAAAACAACCAAAATTCCAAGCAATAGCCGCAAGCATTTAACCCATTCTCACTCTCGACTCCAATTAATCTTCATTAGGGCCGCAAATGCTCCTCTTTTTTTGTTTTGTTGTCTTGAGTTTCTCACACACTCGTTGTTATTATCGTTATCTTTATGCTTATATTTATGTTTATGGTTTCGGTTTCGTATCTGTTTCAGATCTGCTCATCCAACGACTGTCCGTGCAACAAGTTCTCGATGTCTCATCCGAGTGGAAGACCAACAAGTCCGAGTCCGCATACACATGGCTTGAATACGGCTTTCGTGTCACCTGCGATCCGCACTATTATGGCTCCGGCTGTGCCAATCTCTGCCGGCCACGCGATGATCAATTCGGTCACTACACATGCTCCGAGACTGGCGAAATTATCTGCCTAACGGGCTGGCAAGGCAAATACTGCGAGAAACGTAAGTAACTTGATTATATTGTAGTGTTTAAGAGAGGGAAATTTCATGATAGTAAGGGAAATTACAATTTGGAGAGGGAAATTTGAGAGTAAGTAACTTAATTATGTTGTAGTGTTTAAGAGAGGGACATTTCCAGTTAGTAAGGGAAATTTCAAGTTAGAGAAGGAAATTTTAAAGTATGTAACTTAATTATATTATAGACGTTAAGAGAGGGATATTTCTAGTTAGTAAAGGAAATCACAAGTTAGAGAGGGACGTTTGAGAGTAACTTAATAATATTATAGACTTTAAGGGAGGGAAATTTAAAGTTATTAAGAAAAATTTGAGATTTGAATTTCGTATTTAAAAAGAAAGGGAAATTTGAGTTTTAAAAATAGTTATGACAACTTCTCGAAGGGAATTTTAAAAATAAATATTCAAATTATTTAGAAATAACTAAAAGTTATTCCTTACTGTTGAATCACATCCTTGAGAACCGGTTTCACAATTTTTATCGAGTGGCAAATATCATCAAAGTCGAGATGGGGGCCCAAAACTACTTGAGTTCCATTCTCCATTCGCCACAAAATGATTTTTACATTCTTTTGCGCTGAAGCTCTTCTCAGTCATGTTTGTTGTAAATGTTGCTGTTGTGAATGTTGTGTTTGTTGTTGTTGATGTTGTTGCCTTGTCAAGTGCCGCGTTTCTTGTGCCGCACTTCACGGGCAACTCTCATTATTATTGAAAATCACTTGCTTGTCAAATCAAATGAGATGATTGTACACAAAAAAACAAGAAAGAGAGACAGTGAGACAGAGAGAGAGAGGGAATGAGACAAGGAGCTGCTAACGAATTAAAAGTGTAATTATATTTTGTTTGTGAATGCGTAGCTATGAATTCGATGATTTGACGAAAATTTGAATACAAAAATTATTCAAAGTGGAAAAAATCAAAGTCAAACAAATAAATTAAAAATCAATGAGGAGAAATCATTTGTCATTTGGCATGTGGTATGGGGCATGTGGTATGGGGCATGGGGCAGAACAAACAGGCGCAACAAAACGACGTAACGAACTGAAAACCCAAAATGAAATCACATGAGGAAGCTCAGGCCACAAAACAAAGCAAAACAAAACAGAAAAGCAACAGCAATAACAACAACAATAACAAAACTCGGACACAGACCCTTTATAGTAGCAGCTACCTAGGCAGCATTTACCTGTAGATCACCAGAGAGGGGGTAGGAGGGGGGGATGTCGAAAAAGAAGGGACACACTGTGAATCAGAGCACAAAACTGAAACTGACGAAGAGCACAAAAATCTTCCCACGCCAAGTGCAAAGGGGCCCCCGAGGAGGTTCTCTCCATATACACACATACATATATATTCAAGGTGTGGTGGACACACACACACACGCATAGAGGGGCATGCAACAGCAGCAGCAACAGCTTCTTGATCATCATCCTCGTTGACGTCGCTTTTTGAGTATCTTCCTGCAAAGACGACGACGACGAAGACGATTGTCGAACGTCGTCTGCATGCCGCACATTGCTGAGGACGAGAACGAACAGAACAAGACGAAGGTGAAGAAGAAGAAGCAGACAACATAGAAGAAGAAGAAGAAGCAGACTTCCTTTAGGGCTGGACACGGCTGATTACACCTTAAATGTGCCTCAATCGTTCGGCTGCCTTTGCCTCTCGCTTCCTTTTTGCTGCTTCGCTTTTTTCGGCCACAACAATTTTTTGGTGTCCTTCTGCTGCTTTTGCTGCTGCTGCCGGTTAAGCAACTTGCCACAGCAGCAGCTGCCTCTTCCGCTCTTCTGCTTCAACTTAAATGAGCTTAAATTAAGGCAAAATTATTTTCCAGCAGCAGCAGCAGCAACAGCAGTAAAATAAAAAGCCAAAACGTGTGGAGCGACCGAAGCCGAAGCCTTTATTAAATTGGCCCAAAAAGGTTTTTGTCTGTTGTTGAATGAAGCTTCTTCGTTCGATCTGCGTGCATTTTAATTTCAAGGAAATGAGCTATTTGCAGCTAAAGTTTTTTGTGTTTTATGAATGAATGAATTGAGCACAGCTGCTGCCCAAAAAAAAAAAAAGAGTGTGTGTTGCACTTGCAAGATTTGCCAAAGATACAAATGTATCTGAGGGATGCTCAAGTGAAAGTAAATAGCAAAGCGGCCAAGAGAGAGAGATAATCGCAGACTCAATCTAGAGCTTGCGGGCGTGTGAAACAACACAGTGAAGAAGAATTTCTTAGCCACGTTTACTTGGCTACCAGCTACCAGCTAACAACCGGGTAACAACAGCAATCTCACTTTCGCAGAACGTTCTCTCGACCATGTAATAAAAATCATTGCCAATTGCCAATATTACGGCTTATATATATTATCTGCGTGTGCGGGGGAATTAAAAGCAGCAGCAAGGAGAGGGGCAAAGGGGGATGGGGAGGGGGAAAACACGTTTTTGTGATTTTCTAGCAATTTTCCCGCATGCTGTTGCTTCTCCTGAATGAAACTCTAAGCCAATGTTTTAAAGAGCTGCCTTTTTGTGTGTGCATTTGTGCATTCGCAATCTTCACGATTCTCCAGCGAGCGAGTGGAAGAAGAAGAGTGAAGAACCCTTGCGACACAAGGCGGGCGGGCGCAACTCCCCTACTTCCTGTGTGCCACAGCCCAACAACGCGAGGTCCATGCCACACAGCCCAAGAAACATGTTTGCCACATTCTTGAAGCCCTCTTCTTCACTGCTTGCAACTCCTTTTCTCTCTCGGTCTCTCTCTCTCTCTCGCTCTTTCAATACACAATCGAAGTTTTCGTCGAACCTTTTGGAGCTTGGGAATCTGTTTTCGGGCCGCTTGTGGCAACTTGTAGTTGTTGCTGTTGTTGTTGCTGTGGCTGCTGCTGCTGCTGCAAGAGCTCTTCGTTCGTGGCCATGGGATTATTTCATTTTGTGGTGTTTCCTTTTTGGCCTCGTCGCGCATATTAGAAACAAGTTATTCCTGCTGCGGCTCGATGTTGTTGTAGTTTTTGCCTCTGCCTCACAGTTTGAGAGTCACTGGCGTTTTCGGGGCCATGATTCATTTGAGCCCCCGAAATTCATTTCTCTCTCTGCTTTTATTTCGATTTTAATTCGAGAAGATGTTTTAGTTTTTTTGTTTTTGTTTTAGTGGTTTTTCATTGCTTTGAAACGCGTGAAAAAGAAAGTTTTATTTTCCACTATTGTTTTGTTTCTTATTAAAATCGAAATGTGGGCGCCACACGCATGTGGCACGCATGCTGTGTGGGCAGGTGTTGAGAAAGTGTCGCTATTATGGGCATTTAGTCAATTTATACAAAACTAATCAACATATCAATTAATTTGATTGACATTTAATCCAAACTCCGCTTCTTCTTCTTCTATTTACAGCCAAATGCGCCAAAGGTTGTGTCCATGGTCAATGCGATAAGCCCAATCAATGCAAGTAAGTACAACAACAAACAACAACAACAAACATCAGAAACAATTTAATTTACATACATTTGCATTATGCATCTAGTTGTTGCTTAGCAACATTTCTCGGCAACATGTTGCTAATTAAAGCTGATGAGCTTTTTGTTACCTTTGTTTTTTTGTTTGCTGCACGTTTTTTTTCTCTCGGTTTGTTTGCCAAACTCGACAACAACAACAAAAACAACAACAATTGTCATTGGACACACCTTTTTGTTTTTGCTTGTTGGCTACCAACTTTGTTAAAAGGGCAAAAGCAACAAACGTTTAGTGTGGCACGTTTTTGTTTTTATGCACAAGGAAATTCTTGGCTTGAGTGCATTGGCTGTCATTTGATTGCCGAGCGGTTTTGCATTACAATTTTATTCGAGTGCCGCTGCTGATGCAAAAAACAACAACAACAACAACAAAAAAAAAACAAAATATAATCAAACACATAACCTGCAAACTGCAATTGAATTACAAAGTTTTCCCACATTTTTCATAGGGCAGCAGCAACAACAATGACAAAGCAAGGTGTAAGCCAACACTTTTGACGACGCTCGCAAATATTTTATGCATGAAATTTCAAGCTCAAATCTCAAATAAAGCAAAAGCAAAGACAACAAAAACAAAAAGGCAAAAGCAGCTGTTGACTCGCGTTGCCAACTCTTTCGAGTGCAGAAAAGCTAATTGCGCTTAGATCTTTTCTTTGATCAAAACAGCACAGGATGTTGATCATTATTTATGCATTGCTGGCCAATAAAGTTTCCCCTCCCCTCGCTCTATCACTCTCTTTCTTATTCTTCAACATTCCCAACGGAAATCAAACATTTTGTGGTTCAATAATTGTGCCAAAAAACATAAAATTCAGACACATCATTGCCACAAGCAGCAGCAGCAACAAAGCCAAAAGTGTTATTGATTGTGATTTTGGGATAAAATGTTTACTTTATAAACACAGACAGACCCCTTCGCCCTCCTCTCTCTCTCTCTCTGCGCTCCCCTTTAGTTCGTAGAAAAAACCGCAAGCAGTTACGCTCAAGCATGCGTGTGCCACTCACAGCCCAAAAAGCAAAACCATTGAAAATTAAAGTGCTTTTACTTCGAATGGTGGGAATATTTTAATAATTCTAAGCGCGCACGTTATATGACCAAATACACACTCGCACACAAACACACGCATACTCATTGGACTGGTAGTTGGCAACGCTGTTGTTTTTGACATTTCTGCTTGTGTATACACTGACGCATATCAATTACCACTTGTCTGTAAGCTTACTCTCGCTCTTCCCCACTCCTCCCCACACACCCTCACACAAATACACCTACTCTTGGCGACTGCTTTGAATTATTGCCAATTGAGAGTTTGTGGGTGAAGGATTTGTCTTTTGTCTTTGTTTGTCTTTTGTGTTTGCATATTAATCGAACTTGCATTTGCTGCCAGTGAGAGCGCGTGCGTACGTGTGTGCGTGCGTTTGTGTGTGTGAGTGTGTTTCATAGGAAGCGCAATGCAAAGTGGAACGCGCAGCGCTGCGTTTAAATAAATTAATTTTGTGCTTGCGATCGTGAGAAATGCAAAAGCCCCCCTATATCTCTCTCTCTCTTTCTGTCTCCCTCTCACTACATTGACTGCGGATATGCACACTTGAAAATAACTGCAGCAACAACAACAGCAACAGGGTCGCATCATTTTATTGTTTCTTTTCTTTTTTTGCTTTTTGACTTTCAAGTTGACATGCCTTTTCCTTTGACTTACCCCCTTTTCTCCTTTCGGCGCACGGCTGTCAAGCGCATATCCCGCCTTGGGGGCATCTCACAGCACTTGAGATCATTTGGGCAAAGCAGAAAATGGAGATGAAGAAGGAGCAGTAAAAGTGCACATCCAACGCAAATTGCTCTCTCTCTCTCCCTCTCTGTCTGTATGTCTTTGCTTTGCTCAGCCAAGCGTTGCTGCGCCCACATAGGCAATTACATACAAATACCAATACAAATGCATATGTATTGATTTGTGTGAGCGATTTGCTAAACAGGTGATGCGTTGTGTCTGTCTGTCTGCTTGCTTCGTCTTCTGCTGATTCGCTTTGCTTGCCTTTCGCATTTGCTCCAAACTTCAAAAGTAAACCAGCGCCGCAAGCGCAATAAGCGTGTCCAGCGTCCGCTTTAGTTTAGCTCTTTTTCTTTTTTCGTATTTACATTTGCATATTTCATTGATGAAACATTCAAAGAGAGAAAGAGCGAGAATACTAATTGTAGTTGTAGTTGGCAGCCCTTTTTCGATAAATATCGATGCTCTGGCAAAGCGGGTTGATATCACTAATTGTAAATGTAGTTATCGATACACTGACATAGCGGATCTTTTGAATTTGTGAACTTTCAACTAATTTCCTCAATTCTTTTTCTCTATTTGCAGCTGTCAGAATGGATGGCGTGGACCACTGTGCGACGAGTGCGCACCTTATCCCAACTGTGTGCACGGCACCTGTGAGAAGCCCTGGCAATGCATTTGCAAGGAGGGCTGGGGTGGTTTCTTCTGCAATCTGGATCTCAACTATTGCACCAACCATCGTCCCTGCTTGAATGGCGGCACTTGCTTCAACACCGGACCCGCTCTCTACACCTGCCAATGTGCGCCCGGCTTCAGTGGCAACGACTGCCAGACCGAGATCAGTTCCTGCGATGCCGATGTGAATCCTTGCCAGAATAACGGCACCTGCGTCAACGAGAACACAGAACGTGGCTACAAGTGTCTCTGCCCCATGGGCTGGAACGGTCGCCTCTGCGAGGAGAAGCTCTTGACCTGCGCGGATAAGCCTTGTCATCAGGGCAGATGTCGGGATACGAATACGAGCAACAGCAAGCAGGGATTTCAGTGTGATTGCCCCACGGGATACAGCGGCACAACTTGTGAATTGCATCTGGACAACTGCAGTCCCAATCCCTGCCAGAATGGCGGAACCTGTCAGCCCAATGGCAAGTGCATCTGTCGCGACGGCTTCACGGGCGCCAAGTGCGAGCAGAACATCGATGACTGTGTGGACAACAAGTGCCAGAATGGCGGTACCTGCATTGATCTGGTCAACCAATATCGCTGCCAGTGTGCACCCGGTTTCCATGGACCACGCTGCAGCCGACGTGTCGATCTCTGCCTGACAATTCCCTGCGCCAACGGCGGCAACTGCACCAATCTGAACAACGACTATCAGTGTGATTGTCGTCCCGGTTTCACGGGTCGCGACTGCTCCATCGATGTGGACGAGTGCCTGAGTCATCCTTGCCACAATGGCGGCACCTGCATGAATCGTGTCAACAGCTTCCAGTGTCTCTGCGCCAACGGCTATCGCGGAACGCAATGCGACGAGGAATCCTACGACTCGGTGACGTATGGAGCACATCAGTATGATGCCACCACTCAGGCGCGTGCCGATGGTTTGACCAATGCCCAAGTGGTGCTGATTGCCATCTTCTCTGTGGCCATGCCGTTGGTGGCTGTGATTGCCGCCTGCGTTGTGTTCTGCATGAAGCGCAAGCGGAAGCGTGCCCAGGAGAAGGACGATGCCGAGGCCCGCAAACAGAACGAACAGAATGCGGTGGCCACACTGCATCACAATGGCAGCGGTGTCGTCGGCGTTGGCGTCGGAGTTGGTGGACTCCCGGCTGGAGCTTTGGGCGTGAAACGCGGCAGCAGCGGTGGCTTGACCTTCGACAACAGCAACCCGAACATCATCAAGAACACGTGGGACAAGTCGGTGAATAATATTTGTGCCTCGGCTGCTGCTGCAGCTGCTGCCGCCGCTGCGGCGGACGAGTGTCGCATGTACTCGGGCGCCTTGGCCAATTATGCGGCTGCCGCTGATAACAATGCCAACTCGGAGTTCTGCGGCGTTGGCCAAATTGCGCCGCTGCAGCGCGCCAAATCGCAGAAGCAACTCAACACCGATCCCACGCTCATGCATCGTGCCTCGCAGCTGCTCTCCGCTGGCGCTGCAAGTGGCGTTGCCTCCGCTTCGGCAGCGGCAGCAGCGTCAACGACGTCACCAACCAAAGACTACAGCTCAGCAGCGGGCGGTGCAACGGGAGCGGGCAGCGAGGGCAAGGGTAAGCGGATCTCAGTGCTCGGCGAGGGCTCCTATTGCAGCCAACGTTGGCCATCCCTGGCCGCTGCTGGCGTTGCCGGCGCCTGCTCCTCACAGCTGATGGCTGCGGCTTCAGCGACGGGCAGCGGCGCGGCGACGACGCAGCGCACTGTGGTCTGTGGCACGCCGCACATGTAAAGACAAAGACTGCAAAGGGACAGATGGGGAAAGAGAACGAGAGAGACAGAAAGAGAGAGAGAGAGAGACGCCAAATGGGCCACACGTGGCTTTGTTGTTGATTGAAGCAGTGCAGTCGTGAAAATTGTAACAAGCTTAACTCTACACCCACACTCACACACACAATTGTAAATTATTTAAATTTCGCATGGACTGATCAAACATTTCATTCATTCACTATCGATAACTTATCGATGAATTCGACTCACTTGACTTGGCGCTCGTCGGCGCGGCTTGTAAACTCTCCACGGCATGTAGACAAAGCGCCAGCAGCCAACTAAACACAAAAACTCTACACTGGACAACACACAATACAAACAAATTCTACACTGACGTTTTGCATGTTACTGAAAAATCTGCTTCAATTATTATTATTATTATTTTGAAATAGTTGCGATCAATTGTACATAATTAATACTTTACGCAAAAAATCGAAAACTCTACACTAGGCGTTAGATTCTAAGCATAGAATTATTACAAGAATAATGAAAGAAATTCCTCATTGACGCGCAAGCATTTTGTACATAGTAATTATAGGTAAAAAAAACAATCGGATATACGACATACACAAAAAAAAAACATAAAAAAATACTTAAAAATTGACTATCTCGCGCTCTAATTTTAAGTGTCTAAAGTAAATACATTAAGCATATGCATTAGGCATAATTAAATTTAACTCTAGCTTAATTTAGCCTAAACAAACAGACAAACAAGCGAAGACAAACAAAACATTTAGTGATTCTTGTTATAAGTTCTTAATTATAATTTAGTTTCTATACCACAAACACACACACACACACAAAAACACTCTCGATTCTTATTTCATACGATTTTTTGTTTTTTTTAAACATTTCTTTTATATGATTTTTTTTTGGCATTTTTTTTAATTTGGAGCTACTATTTAAAAAGCAAAAGGAAGTCAACAATATTTATACAATTTACACATATATGTAAACTGAATTGAATTTATAAATCTTAAGCGTAAATTATATGAAAAATTGAAAACAAATTCAAAAACACGAAACAAAATTGAATGAAATATACAAAATACAACAAACAAAAACGCACGCATATTATAATTATGTAGATGTTGGTAAAGTCTTAACACACACACAGAAACACAAAACAGTATAGTCTTATTATAATTACTTTTGTTATTCTCAACAATGATTTACATTTAATTTTGATCTCAAGCCCATTGAACGCAAGAAAACTGTTTGCGAAATTCCAAAATATCAAAATTAAATCTTCAAACTTACAGTTAAATTGCAAATGGTTCCTCGTTAGTGTAAAAACTAGTTGTAAAAGTGCTAAATACAATACATATATATATTTTTATACATTTGCTACTTAAAAGAAAATGAAGAAAACGCTAAACTCTCCATACACACAAAAGATCAGCGCTCATCAATACTTATCTCAAGTAATTTTTGTATATACTTAAAATCTCTCTTTATACACATTTTGTTATCTACGCTCATTCATGATATATGCTTAATATACATTTATATATACACACACCTATATATAAATATATATATTTTTTTTTATAAATATTTAATTTTTTAAATAGTCGTTTTTAGTAATTTATATTTTTATTGCAAACACAAAAATTCGAGAAAACCCTTAAAAAAAGAAATCCAACACATGCGTCAGATTGTAAAAAAAGTTCATAACACCTTAAATACACACAACATATTTATACAAAACGATAAAACACATACACAAAAATAGTAGTTACATGCATACAATTGTAATTTAGTGTTGTACTTACGATTTAGTCTAAACAATTTTATGAAATTTTAGAAATTAAACAAATGAAATGAAAAACGCAAGAAAGAAAAACAAGCAACAAAAAAAACAAAAAAAAAACGAACAAACAAAATGCAAAAGAAAAAAATATGAAAAAAAAACAATAAAAATTTGTATGAATGAATTCTAAAAAAAACAAAATGGCTTTATTACTCAACTTTCAGCTGGGGTGACAACTCTGCGGGATTTACGAACTGGGAACATAAAAAAATGAAGAGAAGATCACAACTAGGAAGTGCTTGAGATAAACAAAATAAATATTGACGTTTATTATGCAACATTTGCATAGAGAAGAGAAAAATTAAAGTAGATTCGAGTGCTAAAAATGCCATTTTAATTGCAATGCAAAGGCGCAAAAATACATCAAATAGAGGAGACAGCATCAACAACTAATTAAAGAGAAGAAGAAAGCGACAGTGGCTGATGGACTATGGGCACAAAATCAATTATTTTGAAAATGTTTAGTTTAGCATTGAAAGTTAATCTTCATTTTTAAAAATGTATATTATGGGGGAATTTTTTAGAATTTTTAACTGATTCCATGTTTATTTTTCAGCATAATAATATATAGTTTTGGTAGACCTATAAAATAAAAATAAATTACAATGTGTTTTCGCTATTCTTGATCATGAACTTAAGAGAAACTTTGGTATGCTGAACACTGTTGAAAAAGTGAAATTGCGCTGAAATATGTTAAACATGAAGTAAATATAAAACGAAATGGAATCTTTGAAAGGATTGTCATTTTAGATTATGTTAAAAAAGCGAATTAGGAAACGAAAAATAACTTTAGCATAATTTAGCAATATCTATTTGCATTCAAATTCATGAATATTGTATTGCGCTAACAAATCTATCAATTAAATATGTATAATGAACGAACACCTTATCGCTGCCATCAATTTGAGCACTTGAAGTGCCATTCTATCCCATAGTAAATTACCGGTCTGTGGCATTATAATCGTACAGAGGCAGAGCCTGGTCGTAGTTCTTAGTTGCAGCCTGGTCACCGGTCGCTGCAACAAAGCATTAACAATAAATTCTCGCATGCCATTGTGAAATTCTCACAATAATCATAAATAATACTTTATTTTTACTTCTTAAACGGCGCTGCTGCTGCCGCCGCTTGCAGCGGCAGTTAATGAAGTTGCTGCGGAGTGCGTATGCTTATGGGATGTTGCAGCATTGTTGCTGCTTTGTTGCCTTGTCAACATGGGCCACAAATATCATAGCTATATAGTCGTAGTCGTTGATGGGCGATCCGAGATGCGCGATGCGAGATGCGGCTCGAGACTCGTTCCTTTGCCTAATTAAGCAACTTTAAACTTGGCAACACAAAGTGGCAAGTCATTTGGACAGTGGGCAGCAGCAGTATACGCTATGTGTCTGCTATATCATTTACAAAACAATTACGCATACGCCATGGCGGCGAGATGCATCACAGAGAGAGTGAGAGCGCAAGAGCGGTCCACTTCAATGTTAAACCATTAAAATGCACTATGAAAATATTATGTTAGGTTGTGCACACTTATGAGAGAGGAAAGACGGAGATGGAACTTGGACCCGTGACAATGCTCATTCAAACAAGAGATTTTACGGTCTCGTTTCGTTTCGTTTCGTTTGTTTGTTTATCAAGTTGCGTTTACTCCACATTTTGTCATTTCATGGGCCCAAAAGATCGACGACTCTATCACTTGGCACCTAATTGTGTTTACGTAGGCGTCGTTGGGTCCTTCACAGCCAACTCGAAATTAACTCATTGAAAACCCGCTTCAATTATGTTTAGACAAACAATAACAACGAGCCACAGCGTTGACAGTAATAACTGACCCCATCATGGATGCCAAAAACAACAACAAACACAACAACAACAACATCAACAGAATCCAAATCCCAGACTCTGTTTGTATTTTTATGCCTTTGTCTGTGCCTTTGAAACCAGTTGAAAAATGTTTGGCTCAATTCTCATAATACAAAAACCGAAAAAATCCAAAACCAAAGGAGAAAAAATAAAAGAACAGAACTGAGAAAAAAAGATCAACAAGAAGTTTGTGTTCTTGTTCTCATTCTTGTCGCTTTGGCTTGTCTCCTATATAAAGTTCTGTAGTCGAGTTTTTCGGATTGTTTTTTGTACTTCTTGTTGTTGGTTGGTTGGTGGTTTTTTTTGTCGAATCCATCGTGCATTCATTGTCTGCAGCTAATCGCCATAAAAGATCTCGCTTTTCATCTTCGTGACGCTCAACTGCGTTGTTGATCTTGAAAATTTGCTCTAAACGAGCGGAGCAACAACAACATGAACAACAATCAAACAACAACTATAGCAACAACAGCAGCAACAACAACATCAGCTGCTGCTGTTGCTGCTGCTGCTAGATACGAAATCAAAATACATCGTAAACTGAAACTGAGCAATCCGATTGCTGGATTTAAATGCGCTCAGTGCACATGATCGGAAATTGTTGCTGATGCTAAAGGATTTACCTATCAACACTGCGAGAAATGCGGTAGCTAAAAGTAAGGTTGCTTAGCGAGGAAATTTCTAAATGTTAAATTAATATAAAAGTTTAAGGTAATACTTTTCTAGGTTCGAAAAAGAATTTTAAACAGAACGAAAGACTATAAATATGATATATGTATATAATATTTTAATAGAAGAAATTTAGTATGATATATAGCATATATATTAATGTAGTAATAATCATATTGTATCACCCGCAACCTTCCTCATCCATTCATACTGTCAAGATCGTCCCCATTTCGCTCAGTGCAGGGCTACTCATATTTCAAAAAGTGTCTACGAAAAACGAACACCGAACGAAACCGTAAATGGGCCATAATTTAATGAGCTCCATTCATTCATTTCGACAATTACGTTCCCAAATGAGAAAACGAACTAGAGACAGAGACTTGAGACTGGAGACTGCGACTTCGACTGCTCACAAACAGCTCCAATTCTATCAAAGCCGAAGATGAAACCGAGGAGGATGAGGCTGATGCGGCTGTGGATGAAGATGGAAGAAGGAACAGAAATGAAAAAAAAGGTCATCTTATCATAAATAAACTGACATAAAATCAAGAATCAAATTCAAAGCGAAGACAAGGCAAGACAACAAATCCGTGGCCAAAAAGTACATTGTGGAGAATTACACAATAAATGAAATGCAGACCAATGGAGCGCACTCAGTCGGTGAGACAGGAAGGCATCAGGGGAAGGGGTTGTTGCTTGATGGAGACGAAGCCAGAGACAGAGACTGAGACGTCGACGTCGACGGCAACTTGGCACGGAAAGACGCCAGACAAAAAGCGCACACAAAAAATGATTCACTATGGAATTTTATGAGCTGAGAACATTTTCAAACTGCCTTCAATGCCATGGGATACAACTCGGCGAGCGAGTGTTAGTCTCTGACTGTGACTATGAGTGTGAATGTGTGAGTTCGAGTGTATTCACCAGCTGAGAGAGCTTAGCAACTGAAGTAGCCAAAGTCGAAGAATGGCTTATCTATTCGGCATGTAAATGAGATCGATAAAATATTAAAGTAAATGCTTAGAGATGCAGTCCGAGATACGACAAAATCTAGCCTAAACCTTAAGCCTTCCTTCCCTCTCTCTATTCCCACTTGAACCTAATTGAGTGTGAAGTCGCCGGAGAGCGATTTGTGGGGATTAAGATTCAGCTATCTTCGAACTGCAGCTGAGTTTTTGGATTCAGGTAGCGCCGTTGCCCATTTAAACCTAATAAATTTCATTTAAACGGACAGCAAACAAAACGCTTCAACTTCATTTCTACTGTTATAATTTATTTCACATAACAAAAACAATTCCCGAATACGAATACGAATACAAATCTGCATCCGCATCTGTAGCCATAGCTGTAGCTGTATCTGTATCTGCATCCAAATACAAATCCATTCGAGAGATAAGAGTGCAGCTTCCAAAGCCTTTCCCCACCATCATCTTCATCTCTCCTTGCTGTCGTTGACTTTGTCTTCGTTGTCGCTGCATAATTTGTCGTCGCTTGTTTTGGGTTTTGTTTTTGTTCTTGTATCTTGTAGATACAAGAGTTGGACCCGCTTTAATTCGTTTGAATTTTGTTCAAACGGCCAGCGCCAGCAGCAGCCACAGCAGCAACAACAGCAACAGCAGCAGAGACAGAGATCATCGTGTGTGTCTCTGATCTCGGCTTGAGCTTTTTTTTTTTTTGGTTGGTATTTTATTAATGATGTGGGAACTTCTGTTCTCTGAGCTGATTTCTGTTATGTTTTTTCTTTCTTTTTGTGCGTTGTCTGTGTTGCCTTGTAATGCGCCCATTTAGTTTTCATTAATTATGTGAAATACTTTCATTAATATCGTACTCAACCAGTTGGAGATTTATCCAACTTAAGTCCCAAACACACTGAACACACAACAGCCTCTGGGCGCCGCTTCAGTAGGTTGAACTTTTGCATTCTGACCTGATTTGCTCAACTTGACAAGTTCAATTTGAAAAGATGAATGATGCGAGTTCTAATTCAATTTAGAAGATATTTTTATTTTAATAATTTTGAATTTCATTGATAATTGATGATAACATTATTGATATTTTTCACTATCGTAAATTATTCTACAATTTTCAAGGTACTCTTAATGTTAATTTTTATAAAATTCCTTGGATTGACGCTAACTGATAATCTACATATTTACATCTATAAATCTGTTCATAGTTGTCTCTTAGTTAAAGTGAAATAAGAAGCTACAATTCTAACATTTATTTATAGCAAAATTATGACTAAAATGTAGACTAAAATGTAAAAATGTAGATTGACACCTTATTAAAGTTGTCGTTAAATTATATTTTCTTAAAATTATTTATGCTATGCTGAAACTTCACTTTCTCGTTTTACCTTAAATGGAAGATCATTGAAAGATCCGTCACAAAGAATTTTAAGATTAAACCCAATTGACCCACATACTAAAGTGCGAGTCAGTTCTGCTTAAAAATACTTAAAGCTGACGCAAAATGCAGTATTTACCGGCAAACAGCAGAAGTCAGAAAGTTGGTTCACACTATTTGGAAATACGTATCGAGAAAAACAAATACCGCAAATATAAATATGCAGGGTGAAAAAAGCATAGTCGAAGATGCCAATACCGAAAAAAACGGTTTTCAATTCGGTTTATTTGTCTTTGACAAACAGAGAACCCAGAAAAAAAGGTAACCAAAGAGAAGTCGCATTGAAAAACTTGAAATAAATCAAGCACATGCCACAGAGTACGAGAGAGGAGAGTAATAAAGAAAGAAAGAGAGGGAAGAGTACTGAAGCTCTAGCCTCATAATCATATTGATGTATTACAATAGTTTGTGGAAGTACACGGATCGTCTCGTGGCTGTAAAAAACAGCCATAAAAACTACAAAACATTGCTGTGAGCTTCGAGCAAAAGAACCCAACAAGAGTTACAATCCAAATGAGTTATAAGTGTTGTTGTTGTTGCTGTTGTTGTTCTTGTTTGTTCCATCCATACCTGCAACAACAGAGCATCCGACAAGATTGACATGCGTACGCTGCGGAGTCGAAGTCAAAGTCGGAGTCGGAGTTTGGAGCCAATGTTTGGAGTTCCCTTCAACCTTCTCCGTCTCCTCTCTGCCTGAAAACAATACGTAAACCAACTGAACCGACTGCTGTTAACGATGTGGGCATTGAGGCTATATAAATAATGGAAATGCATACTAATTAAATTGTGAGAACTTTGTGTCTTTGCTGCCCCTGAGATCTCAGAGATCTTCTTCACCTAATGCCCAATGATTTGCACTCAACATCAGTTTGCTTATAGATAGCATCTCCCCCACCCTCCTTCTATACTCCACTATAATATTTTCCCTGCAACGAGATGCTAATTATCACCAGCTGGCCATTCGAGAGTGTGAGAGTGTTGCCACACTAATTGCATTTGTCAATAGCTTGCATTATCGACTGTCTGCCAGTGTTTGTCCAACAATTTCTTCTTTGGTTCTCTTCTAACAACATGTAATTCTTTTGTGCACAAAGGTTTCGCTTTTCGTGCTCATTCCAACGAGTTGCTGATTACATTTAAATTGAAAGTTGAAATCTAAATTTAACACTTTGTCTCTTCATAATTAGATACTAGTTTTAACTAATTGAATGATAATTATAACAACTAATATAAAACAAGTAAGAGTGAGACATCCGCTACCAATTTTTAATAAAATCATATTCTGCAAATAAACCATTAAAAATACTAAAATATACGTTGGTATATTGATATAGTACTGCATTCAAAATATACTATAGAGTACTAAATATTCCAAATTGACAGCCAAGGCAGTTAAAACCTCATTGCAATAGACGGACAGACAGACGGATAGACGGACACTGATCAAGAATATATATACTTTATAGAATACTTCACTTGCATTTCATTTGTTTATTTACTAAAAATGAAATGTTTTGTAGTGTTTTCTTATTATTTTTTATACTATAGTTGAAATATATTGCCCACAAATTTTATAAGAATAAAAGTTTATCATAAAGTCAATAATTTGTTCATTGATCTTATATGTATTGTGTGTAGCTGAATAAGACCAATCCTAAACAACTCACATATACATTTAAAACATAGTACAACAGGAGTGAAGAAGTTTTCTTTTTGTCTTCCAAATTTGATAAACATTTCCTTGTTTATTTTAAACTATCTATAACCATTTGCATTCTTGATAAATAATGCTATGTAGATTACTCATTAGACCACTAAAAGCATTATTTTTACATATCTGCCACATGAGCCAATTATGCCACAGGCTTCAAGTGCAACAGTTAGTTGCTAGTTGTAACCATGCTTGCCTCACAAGGGATTCCAAAATCTCGGCTTCAAAAGAGTTTCACGACTTTGCGTTCAACAATGACGACAACTTAACTTTGCACACATCTCTTGTTTCGCCTTCCCCATTCGCCCTGTCCCTTCTTGCCACTTTTGGCTCCCACTATTGCTCTATGTGTGTGTCTAATTCCAAAAAAGACAAAAACACAAAAAAAAAAGGCGAACACAATCGAAGAAAATGTGAACAATTGAACAAGTTGCGGGCCTTTGGGCGTCTGCTGATGGAAGGAAGCTCGATTGCTACTTGCTGACAATGCCAATGCAATGCACAATGTTACCAGTTACTGGGTACTGGGTACTAGTTACTCTCCGCTGACACAACTTTCAATGCAGTGCGCACACAATAGAACCGAAAACACATCGAACAATTACGGTACTCGGTACTCAGATCATTCGGTGACCGCTATACGCCTCAGTCTCAGCCTCAGCCTCAGTCCCAGCTTCATGCTGTTGTTGTTCTTGGCTTTGGAAAATGTCCAAACATTGTCGGAAATTTGTTAACTTTAATTTCTGTTGCTTCTCGGACAGGTCGGTTGCCTGAACAAGCGTTCGTTGTTCGATGCAAAAGGCTTGTGGATGATTCCTTTTTGTCTCTTCTCCTCTTTTCGATCGATACGAATGAAAGTCGCGGGCGTTGTGCCATTTTCCATCGCCGTTGTTGTTGTTATTGTTGTTGTATTGTCTTTTATTGGCCAGTTAATCGAAATTATGACAATCCTTGCAATAGCTTTTAACGGTTTCCCGTATCGACATTACGAAGCTGTGCCGTAAATTTGTTTGTCAACTTGTTCGACAGCCGCGCCGCTGAAAATGAATTGTTGGTCTATTAGTTGCCCACTCCAATCCACTTCACTTCACTTCACTCCACTCCACCAAGGCAGTCCGCCTTTTTTACCACCTTGTCGGATTGCTAGTTGTTGTTTTGTTGGTAATTAG
Organism: Drosophila sulfurigaster albostrigata; assembly: GCF_023558435.1. Lineage (NCBI taxonomy): Eukaryota > Metazoa > Arthropoda > Insecta > Diptera > Drosophilidae > Drosophila > Drosophila sulfurigaster. The sequence continues at coordinate 19,836,567 of NC_084882.1, forward strand.
GAGTTTATGGAGTTGCTAATTGACAACCGACACGTCTTTAAAGTAAATATGGAATGTGCTCGAAACTATTATGCGAAAAATATGCATGTTAAAACAATCTTGATTTATCGCAAATTCACAAGTTTAATGCGCCTTTTTGATGATTTCATTTAATAATATTTATTAAGCGCATAGATTGCATTTCAAATTTCAATTCGTATATGGTTATTCTAAAAGCTGCAATTTCAGAGATTTTACGTTTAGCTGTGAAACTATTTTTATTACCTGTTCATTAAGAAAAGGAATTTGCATTTAGCTTTAGGCACTCTGATGGTTTGATTGCATTTCCTTTTCGTATATAAATCTTTTGTATTATGTTTATAATAACTCATACTTTTAAGAACATATAGTTACAGATGTTAGCAAAAAGTTGTCAATATAATAAATAGTAAAAAGTAACGAATGTGTTGCGAATTTTAAAAAATATACTATAGCAGATAATTTTAAAGAAAAATAATGTAACATAATATAAGAATTTTTAGGAAATAAAGGATAATCAATGATGAAGGTTTATCATATTAAATAATTGGCAATATCTTATATATAATATACAATTACAAATACTAAACTGATTCTCTTTATAAGGTAATAGCAAAAAAACATTTTCAAGAAATGAACTCATTTTAATGTAATAAAGAAAAAAGTTCAAGTTGACTTGGTATTAATTATAAAAATCTTTAATTAAAAGAAAAATATTATATAACAATTTGTATATAACTACTATTGTAAATAATTTATAAATATGAAATCTTTAATACTTTATTTATGCTATGCTTGTCTCTCTGGATATTTACAATCTTTGAATTGCTATTACAAGAATCTCTCGATAAACTTTGCTTTCATAATTAAGCAGACTGTTTGCATTCCGTAACCAAATTAGTTAAATTATGCATAGCGAAAAAAAAAACAATAAAGAATTGCTGGCAAATCAAAGACATTCTTACAACTCTCTTATGACAGCGATGAGGCCAAAACTGTGGTTCTTTGAGTGGAGTCGGGGAGTCGGAGAGTCCATAAACGGAAGTCAGAGCTCATCAAAAGCGATCCAAACAAAGTGGCTCTCAGCATAGGTGACATTTTTGGAATATCCATATGTATATAGCATATAACTGAAATAGTGGTAAGAGTCTTTAGAGTTGCAAAGTTGCGAGGGACAAAAGCTTTCTCAGCCATTGCAAACTCGTTATGAGGCGAACACAAATCAATTTAACGATGGCCTAGCCCAGTTCAGTTCAAGCTGAAGATCGGGTTTTTCGAGGCTGCCACAACATCAATCGCAGTCGCAATCGCAGTTGAAGTTGAAGTCACAATCGCAATCACAATCGATGTTCATTCACTATCAGAGTGGGAAAAAGACAACAACCGAGTGAACAACTTAGCAACTTGCAACTGGGCAACTGGGCAACTGTCGGCTTTGGCGGCGTCGAGTTGGACTTCCTGTTGTCGCGTCATTATTGTCCATCATCATTTCCATTCGTAATGAGGCGCTGGCTACTAAAATGAAGTTGATCTGCAGTTCATTTAGATGCCGCCACAGGAGAGTGAGTGCCTCACATAGCGGGCGGGGGGCTGACTGTTTTGGCCCTGCACGATTCTCTTCTCTTCTGCCCAATGATCAGCTGTGACAATTTTTCCTGCTTCTTGCTTCTTGTTGTTGTTCTTGCCACAGCACACAAAAAGCAATGCTAGGCATAATGTATGGGCCGCAGAGCCTTGTGGCAACCTTATGTACAACATTTACTATGTTCGCTGACATTCTTCGCGTAATTCTTCAATTTCAATTGCATACTACGATAGACCCAGCTACAAACAGCAACAGCTTCCCAGTTGTCGTTGTCTTAGTCGTTGTCGTTGTCTCGTCGATGCAATGTCTTCGACTTGCTTCTTGTTTGTGTGTTTTTCCAGTTCTTTTGTTTCGTTTTTCCTTTTTGCCAACAATTGTCGCGACATTTTTCTAGGTAAAACTCACGATCAATTGGCGACACGCTTCTTCTTGGCAGCCAAAACCTGTCGACGTCTGCGTGAGTTGTAGCCCCAGTCCCAGTCCTGTTCAGTTCTTCAGTTCTCCAGTCTCGAATCTCTTCAGTTGCAGCCTGAGATGCTTCTCCTTCTTTCTGCCTTGGCATCCTCCGATCAACGCATTGTTCTGAACCGGCAGCAAACAGCAGCGATAAAAGTGTTTATCATGTTTGCAATTATATGCTAAAATTGTAATTGCAAATGTTTGCCTAAGCTCTAAAGGGCCTTTACTTTTCCAGCCAGACGTCAGCGTTGAGCTGCATGTGAAACCTGCCTCAGAGCAGAGCTGAACTAAGCTGAGCCGAGCTGAGCTTCACTTTGAAGTGTTTCGTTGTTTAAATGGATTTCTTAAACGGTTCTACTGAACATATTGTATTTACCATTTCAATGCTGAGAACCGGATGTGAAAGACTTTGACTTGACCAGCGCTTCCATCATTTAAGGTGTGAATACACCACGGAAGCATAAGCACTCACTTTGGTTATTCATATTTAACGGCTTTGAATGTACTTCGAAATTCAAATTACTTTAAAAATGATTATTTCCATTATCGGATAGTATCGGTTAGATCTCTGTTTAACATTCAACTGAATCATCTTTATTATTTAAATTAACATACTTAGCCACTCTTCAGAGAACACTCAGAGATCTACTAATCTTTTTGTCTATATTCAACAATTGAGTTGGTTGTTCATTTTGGAGGGCTCTTTTGAAAAGCATGTTAGAAATATCCATTTGATAAGAATCTTTCAAGATAATTAAAAGTTGTGAGAAAAACCCACGGCATAAATTAGAAACGACAAGAGAAAAAGGAGGCTAGTTAAGCTGAAGAGTCGTTGAGGCATTTGTCTTGTGATTGTGATTATGGATTATGGACGTGAAAACGGGTGGGCGCACCTGAAAGTGAGGCTCATGCATCATGCAAGGCATCCAAGCATCCAGGCATCAAGTGGCCATAAATTTAACAACTGACCTCAGCTGCATCAACACTCCATCAAAATCTCGGCACTTAATGTTCGTGTGCCCACCCAAAAAAGGCCATGTGATGGCGATGGCGATGGCGATGAAGATGATGTTGCTGATGCTCAACTTGACGACGGCGACTCCGACGACGAAGATGGTTGCAAGTGCAACATGCAGGCAGTTTGGGTTCAGTACTGTGTCTGAGGTGCATCCGAAGTGCAGCTAATTTAAGGAAATGCTTACTCAACGCAACACCGTCCGACGACACCAACAATGAACCAGGTTTAAAGCGAGTCAGTGACTTTGTGGGGACAAAGAGCGAAAGGGATGGAGACATATAAAGAGGCGCTCTGTGCCTACATCAGTATGGAGGCGTTTTGCTGCTGCTGCTGCTGCAACGCGTGGCGTCCACTTTTGGTTGTCAAGCAAATTACATATATGATTTTTATGTGACAAATGAGCTTAAGATGTTGTCGTTGATGGGACAGTTCAGTTTCGGTTGTGCTTCACTTCGTTTTCTCTCGCTTTGGCCAACTAAGCGTGGCACGATGATGGCAACGTGACACGCAAGTGCCTCACGTGAGTTGAAGTACTAAACGTACTACAAAAAAAAATTACAAGATGGCATAACTAATTGTGCTTATCAGGAATATTTATTAATGTCGCAAGTGCTTTACAATTAAAAAGGCTGAGTACTTGATTAACTAGTAATTGTTGATTAGCTTAATTTACTTTTGTTGAACGTGTTGATTAGTTTTTGTATACATTGTATATACATATATTGATGATTATATGATATATTGATTAGCTTAATCTAGTTTTGTTAAACACTTGCAGCAAATACGTCTTTAGGTTTTAGGGGTCACCTTGATTTGTCATTTCATTTATTTCAATTTTAAAAATTTTGTTATTGCGCTTTTAAGTATAATTACATAGTTTTAATTATTGATATATTTATATTTGAAATATTATTTGGTTAGCATCTCCAACGCACTTCGATTCAATTCTAAATATATATTGAAAACATTAGCTTATAAGTCAATCTAAATTGTAAAATAGTTTCCTCCATATAAATCAATTCACTCTTCAACTTCATCTGCTTAGATCATCTCACGCACATCGCAATTTGTCCAAAATGATCGCCTCACGCACCCATCTCTAGATCACGTTTACAACATGCTGGAGGCTTTTACTATTTTCTAGTCACACTCACGCACTGCGATTGACATGCTGACACATATCGCAGTCTTGTTTTTATTTTTGTGCGTTTTGTGAAGGCTTTGGCTTGGGCTGTTGCATCTGCTTTTCAATTTTGTTTTTATGATATTTTCTTGTAAAGATTTGCATATAAATGCTGAACATGTGTTACGCCCGCGCTTCTTGTTTCCGTCTTTCGACTTTTCTTCAGCCTTCGAGTCTTCGAGTCTTCTGTTGTGTTTGTGTGGAAAAGTGAGAGTAAAGGTCTCGACTCGATGCTGCTGTAGCTTTTGTCTGCCATTGGACGTCGCTTTGCTTGATTTATCTCTCTCGCCCAGTTGAGTTGAGACTAGCATGCAAGTATCTTTTACGACGTGTTAACTTCGAGGTAGGTAGAGACACCTATCCATCTCATTTGGCAGTTACATGCAACTGCACATTCCATCCGTGTTTTCACTGCATTAAAATAGCTGCAAGCTGCGTGAGTGCATTCAATGCGTTCTCTTCGATTGAACCATTGTCATAAGCGCAATCGTTAAATTTGGCAAATATGGTTAAAGCGGGTCTTAACTTGTCGCAATGCTCTGCAACAAGCTGCAGCAAAAGTATCTCAAAGTTTTCCATCAAATAGCTATAATAGAACCTGTCACTTTGGCATGCTTAAATGCCACTTTGATGTTAACTTTGATTAGAAGAATGATTAACTTATAATAACTCTTTTCTCATAAGAGAAGTTTTATGAACTTTAATTACAGCAAATTGAATATAGTTTTTAAGAAAGTCTGCTATTGTCACCTGGCTGTAAATAAATCACTATTTAAAGCATAGATAAAACATAGAAGATAAAACAATGAAATTCGTTTAATTTCCATCTTTAATCAAAATAATAGGGAATGTTGGCACATATATTATCAGCACCTAAAAGTAAATTTATTATAATTATTAAAACAGTCTGAACAGCTTCTTTTGACATATTTAAGTCTTTATATCGCTATCTAAAGTACATTCTGAAATAGTCTCCCCTTTAGGAGCCCTTCCAATCATTGTCAGCCATCGGATGAAGTATTTGCCTGCCATTCCCAAGCTAATCTGGGCAACGCAGACATAGTTGACCTTTGGCCTACAGCAGATTTCTGCGTTGACATGCAAAATTCTAAAATGCTGAAGATGCATGTGGATGAGTTAGAGCCAAACTCATTAAGTCGAACAAGTGGCGTTGCGCATGCCTAGGCCATGGCTATAAACAAGCCTTTATCTGGGCAAAAGTATGCGAAAATTCCATATGCGACATTATTCTCATAACCGAAGAGCCTATTAGCTAAGCCAATACACTCGCAACTACTTCAAAGTGCAGTCTGAGATTCCCTCTGCGTCTTGTTGTTGTTCTCAAGTTCTTGTTCTCTGTGACTGGGCTGCAGTCGAGTGTTGGACCATAAATCACAGTGACGACGATGCGACTAATTAAAAAATCGACACGCTAAACTGGCAAAAGACGAAATTAACATTAACTCTGTGGCACAGTCAGCGAGTCAGCGAGTCCAGGGCTGCCTCAGGGGGAAACAAACACCCGCCGACAGACGTCAAGTTGAAGTCAAGTCAAGATGGGAATCAACATTTTGGTATCTCGCAGCCATAAAACAAAGCACAGAGAACAGAGAAGATAGAACGGAGGGTGCAAGCATGGATGCAACAGGCGCTACGTCAATCGGACTGATTGCCTTTGTCCTTAGCTTCAGCTTTAGCTATAGCTTTTGTCTCCTTTTGCGCCTCTTGCATTTGTTTACCCGACTACAACAACGAATTTTCAACAACGAGACATCGAGTACTCGTAGAACGTAGAACTTACAGCTCTTGTGGCCACTGGTCGCCTGTAAAAATAATCGACAATAATGTCAACAAGTTTTTGCGTAAGATACTCGTACTCGTACTCTCTGGGATTCTCGATGCTCGATTCTCTTTGGGATGCAGCACTCTGGCTGCTCAGCTTGTTGGCGATCAGTTTTGCTTGGCGTGCAGGTGATCAATGTTTGCGATCAACTGCAGCAACCGGAAAGAACGACTCGTAAGTCAACAGCAGATTTAAGCAGTCGAAGTGCACTGCAAGAAAAATATGGCCAGTTTGGTACTTACTTTTATTTATATTTCTAATTGATTTACAGTTAACTTAGAACTTCATTTAAGAGCATATCATATATACATACATATAAATATAATCAACTGGATGTTAGTATTATTTATATTTGTATTAATTTAAAGTGAATTTAGAATTAATCTTGAGGATTAAAAGGATTTTTATAAAGTAACAAAATATATTTCAAGAATATTGGCCAGTTTGGTAATACATTCATTTGTATAGTTTATTAATTTTCATCATTTCTTATGAAACTTAACAGTTTAAAATATATTTTGAGAGTAAAAATATACACTGCAAGAAACATAATGGACATTTTCTATTTCTATGATTTATATTTTTTATTACTCTAATTTATAATTAATTTATAAATAAACTAAAGAGTTTGCAATATTTTTATAGGTAAATTATTTAAAAGTTTCCATATTTTTGGTTTTATCAATTTTAATTGTTTTTTCACAATTTCGATGGTTCACTTACATTTCTTAAATGTATTTAACATTAACATTTATTATGGCTATTTACATTATATCATCAAGCACTATGAGCAAGTTTTTCTATTCTGTATCGAGCATTCACCTATTGCATACTTTTTTATTGCTCGCTTTTTTTTTGTTGTTAAAAAAGACTTATAAAAAACCTCTTTATGCTAAAAGCAATATATTTGTTCAACCATTAACTTTTCTCACAGTGTATCGACCCACAATCAGCTTCTTCTTCGATAGCTACAATCTTCCGCTGTCCACCCGTCTTTTCAAGTCTCTCCCCTTTGCTTTCCCCTTTCGTCTGCACTGCAGTTCTCTCTCAGCATTTTAGCCAGCGACAAGGCTCGTCATCAACGCTCAGTGTTGATGGCATTAATTCGATAATGCATAAAAATAAGGAATACGCTTCATTGGACTCTAATTGCTAAACGCAAACAGCAACAACAACAGCAACAACAACCGCAATTCGTATACAACGTGAAGATGACAACGACAGTTGAAACATCCTCAGTCTGCATTAAAGCCAGGCTAAGACTGAGTGAGGCTGAGAGAGTGCGGTTGCAAGTGCATTTGATGGGTCTCGAAGTGGAAGCCCTTTTGGTTGGTCAGGTTGGGATAGGAAGCGGGCGGACTGATCGACGACTGCCCCAACAACGTTGCGTGTAATTAAAACGCAAACTTGTCCCGGTGCCAGTGCAATCCTGGATTGCCATGGATTGCAGTTTGAAGTTGAAAGTCGAATGGGCAAACGCAGAGGGAAGCGAGAAGGGGCAGAAGTAGGTGAAAGACGGAGTTAGCCGGGCGCACAGGCTGATTTCTTGAAAGATTTGTAAATGTAAACTTTCGAAAAAGAAGAAATAAACCAGAAGTAAATATCGACAAACGTCGTCGTCGTCGTCGCCGTTGTAGTTGTTGCGTCTCGAAGAAGAAAAATTAAGAAAAACTTAAATGAGTTAAAAATTCCACACAACTGCGTGAGAAGTTGCCGCCAGTCGACAGTCGAGAGTCGAGAGCTGAGAGTCGAGAGTCGAGAGGCAGTCGCAGCAATCGAGGCTGCCTCTTGTTGCCGTTTGGTTTTGTTTTCGGTTTTGCGGTTTATGCATTTGGCCTAAGCGAGAGGGATACAGAGAGGGAACAGAGGTGAGGTGAGAGACAGCGAAGCAACCAAACAACGTTGCATTTATTGATTGCCGCGCTGCGATTATTGTTTAAACTGTTTTCAATGCGTTTACTTTGTGTAAATATTATTTTTTCAATTTATGAGCCACGCCAAAGATGCCATCCGTCCGGATGGTTCGTTGGATGCATCCCATTCTCCATTCCCCTGACCCTCTCCTCCCTCCTCCTCTTTACTGCATTCTGCGTCCCCTTCTCTCATTATTCCCAGCCGACTGTCAGCCTGGCTGACAGACAGTTTGTCTCTCGGTTTGTTTTATTGCGTTGGCGCGCAGACAAATATCAATTGAAAATCCAATGAATCGAAATTGGAAATCCTCAAGATACAAAATCTTCATCATTAAAATTGTGTCCCACTCCAAAGTGTACTCTGCCATGGGGAATATGCGATTTGAAAAGATTACGAGACATTTGATTAGGTTGACAAATTTGTGATCCAAGACTTTGTTTAGGATTTGACAGTTTTAGATATTAAATTTATACACTCGACTATATAAATTAATGTTTACCTTTATATCTAAAACAATTTTATAAATTATGTATTAATGTTATAATTAATATACATCTAAAACAAATCTTACATAACCTATATTAAATATTTATTAAAGAAGTCTAGTATATTGTGATCTTAGACTTTGGGTTTTTTTAATTTTCAATATTTTTTATTATGAAATTTTCGAGTAAATAAAAGTAAACAATACAGAAAAAACATTTATAATAGTTTTCTTAAACTTAAATAGTATAATATATTAATAATTTACGAAAGATCGAATAGATTTATATTAAATACTATTTCAAGGTATAGAATATAAGGGCTTTAATTTCATAAAAAACTGTTTTGCAATGCTAATACCATAAATTACGACTGACCTAATAAATTGAAATTTCATTGATTTATTCTAAAATAAGATGAGAATACTAATCTTAAAAAAATCAAATAATTTTCGTTTAAAAACAATGTTTTTACTCAAAATTGTAGAGTAGCTTATCTTCTACTTGACTTTCGTTACAACATTTCTTCATTACGTTTGAAATATGCCGAAATGCTTTAATATTATTAATTTATTATGATTTAACGGCAGTTGCTCGTAATTGGCATTCTCAGCATTGCGTTAGCTTCAATTTTCGACGAGTAAAGAATTTGGTTTTTGGGAAAGTTTCCGCAATTGCAGACGGAGGTAAGCAAGAAGTTTAAAAAGTATTAAAAAGGAACTGTTGAAACAAAAAGTAATTATATAAAAACGAATGATTTTCCTGCACGCTTAACTGTCGTATCCAGATAAAATGGGAATGGGAACTCGCACAAAACAGCTGTCAGCGAGGTTGATAACTCAATAGAGATATGTTGAAGCCGGACTTCGAGTGTGTGTGTTGCACATGCGCAGCATGCCACGCTCATTTGGCATAACGAACATTTGTAGACAAGCGCCATCTAATGCCAGTCGAAATTGGAGTTGGAGTCGAAGTTGAAGCTGAAGCTGGAGACGTCTCCAGCTAGCAGGCGCTGCGTGTGACTCGGTGGACATGCTGGGTGCGACAAGCTGCCAAAGATCAAACGTTGTTGTCGCCAACAGCATGCGGCAGCAGGTAGATGATGACGAAGCTGCCTCAGATGTTGATGACGATGATGATAATGATGATGCGGGTTGATGTCCACAACAAACGAAATTGGCGAAAAAGAAGTGAACACGTCTCAGTCTCAGTCTCAGTCTCAATCGCTGTCTGACTTGGCAATCATAATTATCATTATGATGTTTTGTGGCCAGAGAGTTGCAACATGTGGCACGCACACACACTCTCCGTCCACTCAGTGTCAAACCAAGCTAAAGATATATGACCATATAGCTCTGATCTAATTAATAGGCTGCATAGTTTTTTGCACCTGCGTTTGCTGCGTGAAAATTTGTTAAGTTTACTTTCAATTTTCCAATCTCCGCCTGCCTCATCTGGATGGATGCACAATGTGTTTACTCGCATGTGTTTTTTATGGCAAAACACGATCGCTACGTGCGTTCGTGTCCAGTTCCAGTTGCAGTTGCAAGTTGCAAGCTGCCGCTCGAGCTGCACACATTATTAATTTGTATGATATAATCGGTTTTTGGGGAGGCGTGTTTCCTCAATTCGCGCCATGTACAAAAAATTAGTTGCCATTTGCTTTGATTGATGGAAATCCATAATAAATGTTAAATCGTTATTAAAGTCATGTTGTGCTGTTTTGATTGCCGCTAATAAGCGTAATTCATAGCACATTAGTTGTCTCCAATAGTGTTTAGTTTATGGGCATCAATAACTTTACGCTGTCGATGCTTGAAGACGAAAAAGCGAAGATATTGGCAAGTGTTTAGAATATAAATTAGTGCCAAGAAAATAATACACTATCTACATTTAATATTTGGGATTAATAGAGTCATCTCAGTAAGTTTCTTAAGCCTACACACCATTTAATTTGACAGGGTTAACAATTTTTTAAGGTTTATAATATATTCCTATAATCGGGTTAATTTCTATATCTCCTATCTATGGTATATTTTGAATGTAGTATTAATATACCAAATATAGCTTTCGGCATGTTTCAGTAAAAAAGTAATAACGCATTATCTTACAGTCGAACAAACTCGATTCAGGATTTCTTACTTGTTTTTTGTTTAAACTTACAAAACACACTTGGATAATTAAGATTTTTGTTGAGGATGCTCTGTTGAAATTTCGCAAGATAAAATTACTGTCGAAACTCAACAATTGAAAGTTAAATAAATCAATCAATGGTATTGATATCTGAAAATCAAGATTTATTCAACTAAAAAATTCAAATAGTAAAAAATGGATACTTTAATATTAAGGAAAGTGACTTTTCCGAATTGAATACAATTCGATTAAAGCTGACATTACAATTTGTCTCGTTTTACAAGAGTTTTCGCATGTAAAAATCATAAATGTTACTCTTAACTTTAATGTGCCTAGTTGATGAAGATATATAGACAGTGCGAGCAATGTGCCGATTTAATGCCAGCATAAATCTTACGAGCAAACCAAACCAAAGGCGAACGAAACCAAATGGAACGAAATGGAAGTTGAAAGCACAGCAATGTCCATTTTGGCCATTTCGGCGTGGCAACACTAATTGGATATTCACACTTTTACACATTTGGGGCGGTGTAAATGAGGCAAAAAGGAAAAAGCGCCACTCCCAAAATAGGCAACTGGTAAGCGCCAAGTGGCAAGCGGTAAAAAGACATTCAACGCATACGCAAAAGTAACAGCAACAGCAACAGCAGCCGCAGTGAGCATCAGTTACAGCCAAGTCAAGACAAGTGTGTGGAGTGGGCATTGTGTGCAGTTTATGGCCAAGATGGAAAAATGGTAACAAAAGCACTCGTCATGACGCTGAGTATCTTGGTAACAAGAGCGAAATGTGTGTGTGTGCGAGTGTAGACCCCAAAAATAGGCATACCAATGTGTGCGCATGCGCGGAATTTATGGTGACATTTGAGTGATTCGCGCAACGTGTCATGAGCTGCTCTCGAGGATCAACAGGAGCAGCGGGAGCAATGTTACGTTTTGGTGTAAAAGCCAATTAAATTGGTAGAGAAGTGGAACATTGTCGGCATCGGAATCGGCATTGGCATCGCCGTCCACTGTCTGACTTATGGCCCAGCAGCATGTAATTGCATTGAAGTCGCATCCAGCTCGCATTTTGGCCGTTTCAACTCTGCCGATTATCCCAGCTGTCTTGTTGTTGTTGTCCACTCCACTCAACTCAACTTAACTCCACTCCAATTCATTCCATTCCAGGCTATGCAATGCATATAAGTGGACCACAAAATTAGCGTAATTTTCATTCGCCACCGACGCAGCCAAGTGGCTGGCGACTCTTGGACAAGTGTCAAAGTGAAAGAGGCGAAATGCGAATACGATTGCGAATTCTCTCGCACAGGTTGAAATTCTTAAGAAATGCAGATGCAGAGCTTCAAGCTCCGGTCACACACTTTCTGATCTTTTTATGGCGATAAGAAGGCTCGACCCCTTTTGCGCATATGGCACACATAACGATTATTCCATATTTACTTATTGTACTTATTGCCCAGCTCTTCAGGTCCCAGGACTTGAGGTCCAAGCTGAGATTTCGCAGTCAGTCCCAGACACAGACCCAGAACGAGAGGCTGCAACAGAGACTGAAACTCAGACCGCAACGCAGGCATATTATTTGCGCGATTAAATTGATCGCGGCTGCCTTTCTGCTCTGCTCTGTTTTGTTCAAGTCTGGGGTCTCTCCTTCAGGCTCTCAGCATCAGCATCAGAGCCAGAGTCAGAGTCAGGGGCAACTCTGTGACTCCTACTGTGCCTGTGTCTGCGTCTCTGTATGGACTTCAGCTCGAGTTCGAGGCTTCTGCAGCAGTCAACTTCACGCTTCGCTCAAGCATCACCAAATAAATTTCATTGAGCGTCCCTGCACAGTGGTACAAGTCACATAAATGATGCTTAAAACTCTATAAACAGAAATTGAAAATTATTACTGCGTATTTCTTCAAATTTGTTAAAAATAATGTGAAATTTCGAAATTTATATCATAAAATAAGATTTTTTTTTTAATAATAAATAATATTTACATTTATTTTTTTTATATAACGAATAAAAGTAATATATGTATGTATTATCCTAACAACACAAGGGAAAATATTCACTATTGAAATTCTGAAATGGTCAGCTTATAAATTACTATATAGTATAGTATAATGAACTATACGATGACAATGTACACTAGATAAATATGTTTATTTTATTAATATTATTATACCAGTAAATAAGTAATATTTCAAAGGTAAAGCATTTAAAATTAAAAAAAAAGAATTTGTGGGACTTAGTTGATTAAAAATTTATTACGATATCGCAATGAATTTATACTTTACATACATATATTAAATTCTTTTAAGTTAGTATTCAAATTATAAAATTAAAATTGAAAGGTTATTTACTTATATATTAACCTTAACAATCCTATCAACCTCAGAATGATTTAAAAACAATTTAATTCAATTTATCAATATTTTATAATTATCTTTCAGTTATTTTTGCATCGTCATCCATTATTACGAAAGCCATATCCACATTCTAAATTATTTTGAAATTTATTTAATTTCAAATAACTTTTTGTATACATCTTCAATGTACACACTATTTTTTTTTCAAATATTTTTGTAATATGTGAATATTTCTGAGGACACTGTGCATAGTGCAGCAATGTTACTGTTGCAACAGCACTCACTTTGTGTGATCCATGGCGATGCGCGAGACTGAAGCTTCTGCTCCTTGCGTTGCGCTGCTGAAAAACGCATTCCAAGTACTTTACCTTTTCCTTTTGCTGTTGCTGTTGCTTTGCGTTTACCTTTAACTTTACCTTTGCCTTCGCACTTACCTTTGCCTTTACCTTTACCTTTGCGTTTAGTTTACCTTTTGGGTTTGTGTTGAGCTTTAGTTTTACCTTGGCATTTTAGTTTTGATCGCTGAGTGCGCTGCATGCCGCAGCGCATGCTTCATCTGTTGCATGTAGTTACCGCTTTCATGGCTAAGTGGTTGACTGGACATGGTCATCTTATTTCGCTGCTTTGTGTTTTGGGTGAGCAGGCCTCATCCCGAACCACATCCCCATCCCCAGCCTCGTCCTCAATGTTGTCGTCATTCTTTTGGCTGTTCCTTTTGCTGTTGCGTGTCACGTACAAGCAATTCGCATGTTTCAAAAATGCTTTGGACATGGCTCTCTGTTTGTCTCGCTTTTTTTTTAGGAGGCTTTTGCCACAGCAGCGAGGTTTTGCTTTCGGTTTTGATAGTCACCGTCAACTTCGACTTCGGTTCTGTTCTGTTCTGCTGGGCGCGGCATGTTCTTGCCACAACACGATGCAACAGAAGGCAACACAAGACAACGCGGGGCAGGCGAAGGCACATACTTGAGCGCATGCTTAAAAATAAATGTTAATTCTTTTATTTATTTCCTTTGTCAGATTAAACGGTTTAAAGGTTACACAAGCGCGTAAAGGATCCTCCTGCTCCATAATGACTGGCTGCTGTGTAAATCAGTCACGATGAAGCTGCTAAAAAAATAATGCATTTAATGGTCAGGTCATTGCAGGCAATAAGTAGTAAATATTTTACGAACTTGCCAGGCGGATACACAAGGTTATCTAGACTTACGTACAAATGATGGAACTTTCCTTCCTCCTCGATAGCATTGATAAGATGTCTTCTTTCTTCTTCTGACCCCTTCGTATCTCACTTTTATCGGTCATTCGCACTTACACATCCCAATTAAACACACGACAACTCTGCAGTGCTTTGCCCTGCCCTGGCTTGGCGAGACTTGGCTCGGCTTGGCCAACTCTCGTCTGATATAGCTGGCAGATAATGTGTGGAGTCAGTTGACTCCCTTGGGGCAGTCACATACCAGTTCTCACGCTGCGTCTGGTCACCTTTTGGTGACCAATGGAAACCAGTACACATCAATCTGCTGGCAGTGTCAACACCCCAGCAGTCGCCAGTTGCCAGTTTGTAAGTGCCAACTGTCTAGGAACCAGGCAAAGGCAAAGGCAACTGGGCAACGGCACCGGTTACCACCAACTGTTCCACTCCTGTTGACGTGCGATGCCCTAAAAGGATATTGCACTCCTATTGACTTGTTAATGTGATCACTTTAACTGACCCAAATATAGTCAAACGTTTCAATTTGTGCAACGCTTTTGGGCAATTGATAGCCATGATGCCCACAGCCCACAGAAGTCAACTCGATGTCGAGTCAGTCGCTCGCAGTCTCTGACTTGTAGTCTCGCTTCCCAGTTGCAGTCGCAGTCCCAGTTTCAATCGCAGTTCATCGTCACCAGCGGACAAGCGCGTAACGCGGTTGTAGAGCGCCTTAGGCCTTAGGTCTTTTTACAGTCTTCAGCGTAGAGTCAGCCTCTGCCTACAACTCAACTCAACTCAACTCAACTCAAGTCGACTCCACTCAACTTGGCTTGGCTTCATTTCATTTCGTTTTGTTTGGCTTGGCTGGCTGTTGTCTTAGATCGTCTGACGCCAGTTGACAGATTGCCCCGAGGCTAAAAGTCGCTGTCTGTATTTGGGTTTGTATTTTGGCTTTTGCTGGGTGTTGATGAGTCAGTGATATGACTATAGTTGGAAAATGCTTGCAGCAAGTTGAATGTGATAGTGGGAAGCCTGCGTAATTGAAATGGATAAATTAAGGATAGCGTAAAGTGGCATTAAAACGCATCCTTTCACTTTCACATATAATACTAATTCAATGCACCTTGAGGCATAAACTTGACCATAAAATGTTAACTTGACTGCAACATATTAACTGAGCAGCGGGCCACACGCTACGCCAACAATCATTGATCATTCGTTAGCTTTGGCCAAACTTATATTGAAACATTAAAGATGCTTATAGAGAGGAGGAATGCAAAAGGAACAAGACTGGTCTGACTAAAGAGAAGGAGAACAACATCATTGAAGAACGCATTTCATTAACCTGCTGCAAAGCCCAACGACTGGACTCCGACTCCACGCTGCAGTGTATGAGAAGTTATGAGCGAACGTGAGGCGCAGCATGGATGCTGCGGTAATTTTTTCCTTTCCTTTGCGCTTTTTTTTTTGCTTGGCTTGCCGCCTGCTCATCTCAAAGATTATGAAAAGTGCCTCTCGCTGCTCGTTGCTCGTTGCGTATGCTCGCATCTTCAAAGGCTTCAAAGACCAAAATGCAGTCCAGGTTGCCAGTTTGCCGGGTTGCCGGGCTTGCAATCAGGTTGCGACGATCTCTCAGTCAGAGTCAGAGTCAGTGCCATCATCATCCGCAGTCGACGCCAACAACAAGAACAACGCAGCTAAGTGCAACGCTCAGCATGTGCAACAACATTAAGAGAACGACGTCGACGTCGCAAATGTTCAACAACCATTTGTTGGCAATCTTAAGGGCCATAGAATAACACTGTTGCAACATAGAATGCTGCGTCGTGTGTGTGTGTGTGTGCACAGCTTCTTTTTGGGCTGTCTCCTTTTGGTATGCTGCGTGTGCTCTATAGGTGGTCATTATCACGACTCAACTGCGCGTCCTATGGGCCTGGGAGCTGGGCCAGATTGCACCGAGATGATGGAGCGATGCAATCTTTAAGCTGCGCCCTAACCCTGCAACATAATTGCACTTTTCAAATGCTTTTTGCAACGCACTAAAATGTAGAATAATATTATAACTCATTTGAAAGATTTTTAGTAAATGTTGTATATATTAAACACATAAATTTCACCATTTTTTGAAAGCTTATTCCATATATTTTTATTACTCATCAATACTACAATATTTTGTTGTATGAGTAATTTTATTACACATACGCACTGCTGTCCATTTGAACTAATTATGTATGGCCCAAATCTCGCAATAACTAAACAACCCTAATCAATGTAGTGTAAAAAGCACACACAAAATTCTCGTAGCTGTTTTTTGTTGTTGTTGTTGCTGGCAAAAATCTCAGCAGCAGCAGCAGCCACAGCAGCCGCAGCCCAACCGCATATTCGAACTGCTGTTCTACTTAATTTGCCGCTGCGTGCGTTGCCGATTTGGATGAGGCAGCAACTGTGCCTCGGACTGCAACTGCAAGAGGAGCCACCAGCAGATATCGACGAAGCAGACGGCACAGCAGAGATACTCAAACCTTTCCACCGCAGCGAGCAAACTCAGCTTTCAACTTCAGCTGACCAGCAAGCAACAACAATTACCGCATTACCGACGCGCTGTTGACTGACTGACTCTCTGACTCTGACTCTAAATGTGGCTAAGGATGAAGATGAGGCTGAGGCTGTGACTGTGACTACGACTGTGGCTGAGGTTGAGGACGTTGAGGGCGTCGTGACATGGCGGTGGTGGTGGCGGTGGCGGTGGCGGTATCCGAGTGACTTCTGCGCCACTTTTGCGGCTCGGTTTTACTTATTTGATTTGTTTATGCAGATTAAATGCAAACGATCTTGATAATGACATTAACCGACAGAAGAAGAAGACGACAGCGTCAGGGACACGAAATGAGAGACGTTTTCAACTGGGAACAACTGCGACTGCGACTGCGACTGGCTGGGACTGTGTTGTCTGGATTGTTAACTTGACAGCTTTTGAAGGCAGCTTCGTGAGCCTCGCACCGCAATCGTCATGAGCAGCACCAACGGCAACAGAAGTGAAAGAGCAACAGCTGAAGCAGAAGAGAATCTCCACGAAGATGGATGATGGAGAAGCAGGCGGAGAAGGAGCATCTGCAGTTTGTCCAGTGTCTGACCCAGCGCCGCTTTTGGTCAATGTGCTTAAAATTAATGCCCGAAACTGAAAACGCGTCTGAACTTTGGCTGCCCTGTCCGTCCGTGGCTTTCCCCTCGCTCCTTTCTTCTTCAACAACTTGTAGCCTAATTAGTTGAAAAACGGATTATGCCAAGAGCTGCAGCTACAAATGTCGCAGCTCATTAAAGCCGATGCTGTTGTTGCTTTGGATCTCGCACCTTGCCGCTTGATATGCGAAATTGTGTAGTGCAATTTTTGTGTTTTACCATCGATGGCCATAAACAAAATGCTCAACAAGCTTTACAGCACTATTAACATTAAAAGCAGTTAAACACTTTAGCTTTATTGTACCGCACAGCACATCGACTGAGCCTGAGCGTTAAAAATCGCCATTAAATTGGCCAATTCGCAAAAAAATACACAAAAAACCAGAAAAACGCCGCTTTAAATTGCTGACTTCATAATTTTTGTTGGCCCGAAAGACCAAAGCAAAAACAAGCAAATCAATATCAGCCATATTTTTATGCTTGGCGCATGCGCTCTCAGCTTCCGTGGCGTGTGTTTTTCATACCTCTGATTTTTTTTTTGTGGTCTTTGATTTCTATTGGGGCATCGATTCAATTTCGAATCCCTCTTCACGGTTCTCATTCGGTTCTGCCGCCTGCTTCATTATCATTTAGCGACGTTTTTGCGACTTTTCTTTTTACATTTCCGGTGGTCGAGTCAAAATTAATCAACAGCTTCATGGTTATCGTGTCCAATATCATCATCAGTCGACAGCTCAGCCGCAAAAGTCAGCGACCGCATCGCAGTCCAGGAGTCTGAATCGATCCGCAAGAAGCTTCATCATAATTATCGTTGGCTTCTCCTTTTTTAGTTTTTTTGTGCTTTTTTGCTTCACTTGTTGCTGTATTTGTGAAAAGGATTTATATTTGAAAAGGAGTTGGCAAACTTCAATCAAATGATGAGTTTGAGTGAAGCGTCTGTTGAATTTCTTCTGGTTTGTAATTGTAGTCGAATTAGTTATGCAAATTTATGTTTGGAATATAATTATAGGTATTTACTTTATTTGTTTAAAACTGATTATTAAAATTCAAAATCAAGATTTCTTTTAAATATATTTATAGATATTTACTTTATTTGTTCAGCCTGACAATTAATATTAATTTTAACAATTGGCTGTCAATAATTCTTTCTTTAATATTTACTAATTTCCAACTTATGATTTCTCTAAGTTTATGTGGACATTGTAAGCCATCCTCAACGCATTTTCCCAACGTTATTAGATGGTCTTAAATGCAGCTGGCAATAATATCCTAGACTGGTCTACAAGTATTTCGATTTTTTTGTAACCCGCACCGTAACAGCAAAAACAACAACACAGAAAATAATGCCAAAAGTGAAAGCTTCGGGACAAAGTCATTTGAAATCAACTTAATGCCAGCATTTCATCTTCATCTTAGACAGAGAGCAACAACAGCAACAACTACAGCAACTGCAGTCGACAACCAAAACAACTCGCAGTTATTGAAATTCAATGTAAATCTATGGTGATATGTCATACAGGCGTAGAAAATGCGCCAACGACAAGGCAACAAAAACAAAACCAACTCCGACTGCAAGTGGAAACTCAGTCACAGGCTTCGACATGGAGTCGGAGGCAGGTGCTCGATGGCTCGCTTCCCAGGCACCAAAGAGTTAACCAAATTTTCGTTAAAACGAAAGGCAAACTGTGCACGTCATCGATATTTTGTAAATGCATTAAATATATGTATTTAATTCGAGTTGGCTAAAACGAAACGATACGAATTGAAACCAAGCTGCCTGACAGAGAGCCTGCAACAGGTTGCAGCTTGCAACAGTTTCATGTGCTGCCTCTTGTCCGGTTGCGCATTGCAAAACTTGTCAAACGCAAACGCAATCGATACGAATATCAATCAAATCCATAGAAAAAAGCTCAACACAAAAAACGAAACCAAGCGAAAAAAAAAGAAAGAAATACTTCTATTCAAAAGCCGTTGACAACCGTAGGCAGTCAGTGGACAAATAAACGATTCGAAATCAATAAACCAAACATTTATGCATATGATATTGAACCGATCGCGGCGACTTTAACGACATTTGAAAATCCGGAAGCGATAAATATTTTTCGTATGTTTGTGTGATACCTTTTTTCTCTCTCTTGATTTTAATATACCCTACACCCATAAAATGTGTTTGAGGGGAGTAGAAGTTAGATAAAGAATAAAAAGACGCACACAGTCTGTTTTACTAGAAGAAAATATTCAAATGTCAGTAAAATTTAGTCTCTCTTTAAAGCATTCGAATAAATAAGAAACATTTTGAAATAAATTATACTCGGAATATTATAAAGTAGTTTTAAGAATTTTCAATTTTAATGTAATTTTGAATGAAGAAATACTAAAAATATTTTAGAAATTCACAAAATCTGTTAGAAAGGAAACTAATTCAAAATGATTAGTAAAAATTTTCCCTTTTTGTTTCTCAATTTTTTTTACATACACAGAAAGAAAAAACGTGCTAAAATCAAATATAAAACCTTCAATAAAGATAGTTTGCTTGTCAAAATTGAACCAAGAAGGTTTATTCTTAAATCAAGATTGATCAGAATCTACAAAAAATGTAGATTGCCCAATCTTGAAATTCTTGATTATAATCTAGTATCAAGAATGGAAAAATCTTAAAATTCAACCTGAAGGCAAAATTTTCAATCAAAATAAAACAATCTAAAAATTGGATTGCTTAAAATAAATAAAAATAAACATTAAAAAATTTTTAATAGAGAAACACTAACCGAATTTGTAAAACTTCGCAATTCAATATCTAGTAAGTTCTCGTTTTCATTACAGGGTATCTCCATCTGTGGCTTATTTATTGTATGACACTTTTTAATAAGCAAAGGAAATTCGTTGTAAAATGTGACTCAGTTTGTGTTTTGAGGTGTCGTCTTTCGCTCTGTTGTCTTCGCTTGCTGTTGATGTTGTTCTTCTTACAGGTATTTAGCTGCATTTTATCTGTTGTTTTTTAGTATTTTAATTTAAATAACTTTTGTAAATACCCTTTGTCTTTTGGGGGCCTCGTTCGAATGCTGTGGTGGCTATTCAGAGTGAGTATTTGGGTCATCAGTGGCTCTTGTATCATTTTGTGGTTTTCACATTTTTATTTTATGATTTCTGCGCCAACGGTCAACGTCTTGGTTGTTTGGGAAGTTTTGCAGATGCTACACAAATTAATTATGACAGTTTATTTATTTAATTATTTCAGTTGACTTCAAAGCCAAATGCCGCTGTTTCTTTTATTTTTTTGCGCTAATTATGTTGTGACTCAGACAGGGATTAGATGTAAAATAATGGTCAGCATGGAAATGGATGAGTTGTTTTTGTTTATGCTGCCATAAAAGGAAGCGATTATAGCGGTGACTAAAGCATAGGATACAATAAAAATAAATGGTAGCGCAAGAAGGTGATAATGAAAAGGAAGAAGTGTGGATAAATAATGATCGGATTATGGGTAGACAGATGGAAATAAAGATAACTCAATGTGTAGGTAGATGCGTTCAATATATTTATAGAAATATGAAAGAGCTAAGAATTAAGTAGTAATATTAGTTAGTTGATATGAATATGAAGTAAATAAATTCTTTGTTTTAGATAGATGATCAGCATCATTATCGTAAAATGAATTCCGAATATGGGTTTAAAATTATGTAAATTAGAATAGAATCCTAGTAGTTAGTACATCTAGATATCTATTTTAAAATTAATATTCTGTGTATAACAATTTATTTATAAAAAGCACTCAAATACTATGCTTTCACATATATTTTACTTTCGATGATTTTATTTTGCGATAATAAACTTCATTGTTGTATATACGAGTATAAAGAATTGTATAGACGGGGTAAATATATTAATAAGAATATGAATCACATCTGAATAGAATAGTAAATTTTAGTTTATATGAATATGTTAAAGAAATATTCTACATATGTATTCTAATTTAAATTTTTTCGATCATTTTATTTCTACTTTCGATAGTCAACTTAATCGTCGTACAAAAAATTCCATATTTCTGCAAAAGTATAGATAGACATTTATGCATAAGTATTGTTTGATCATGCCTTGCCTATATTTGCTGTTGCTTACGAATCCACTTGTAAATGGTGAAGACCCAATGACCCGCTTCCCCGCTCTTCTCTCCCCCTCTCATATTTTCCGCTTTAAAGAGGCACAAATCCATTAGGCGCATTGTTGTTCCGCCCAGCATTTTGGCAAATGCATCGCTAATTGTTGGTTCTGCGCAACAATTTGCAAACAAACTTTCAGTTTCGCATTTGCTGTGCGAGGAGGGAAGGGAGTCTGGGCCATAAACAAAGATTTTTGTGACACAAGACGAAATGAACCCGCAAACTTTCACCTTTTGGCAAATATTTTATCATCATTTGGCAAGTACATTAAACAAAATTGCAGAAAATGTCATAGTTTGAGCACAAGCCCTGCAACAAGTCAGAGGCAAAGGTAATCTCAGTCAACAACCTGTTGCAACTTGCCTGTTGCCAGTTGCCTGTTGCCAATTGTGCTTGGGGGTACTAATTACCCTGTGGTACTGAAAAACAAATTTTCAGCCACATATTTACATGGTGGGGAGCAGCCTCCAAAAAACCAAATCAAAAAAAAAAAAAGAAAAATAAATAGTTGCTAGATAATTTGTATAACCAAAAGCAAAAGGAAAAACAACAAACTAAATACTAAACACTTAATGCACGATAAACAAAGACTGCAGCTCCTAAAGATGTTGTCGTTGGTCTGTTCAAACTGGCAACTCGGCTGACTAAGCCAAAGACTGTCAGGCAGCCCAGGCTGCCTATCAACGTGGGCTCATCAACAATAACAATATCGACGTCGACGCTTAAGCTGGAGCTTCATTAGCAAGACAAGACTTGAGACTCGAGTGAAACCTTTTAAAGAGTGAAACCAGCAACAGCCATAGCAACAGCAACAGCGTTGACCTCCGCGGTCTGACCTCAGATTGTAACGCCCGCCCAGCTCCTCGGTTAACTATGTATGGCAAATCAACATGCAACATAAGTACAAGCCAGATAAGCTCGAGTCGCGGCCAAACTCTTCTACTAGGCCTGGTCTCCACTGTCCTCCACTGCACTGTGCTCTTGGCCTGGCCGTTAGTTGAATTAGCTGGGCCAGCTACTTACCTTAGCCTTGCCATGACTATCTGGCTGATGCATCTGTTAGTTACACATTTTGCTGATTTAATTTTCATGTTGCAAGTTGCAATGCAACACCGGCAACACTTCCATCAAACCAGCTGAGCTGAGCTGAGCTGACCAAACCCAAGAGACGAGACTCTGTCTCTTCTCCATCTCCATTCTCCTCTGCCCATCCTCGCCGGACGTTTTCCAGTCAATGTTGCGGCAAAGTGCATAATTGGTTTATTATTTTTATTTTATTTGCTCTACCGCTTCCTGCCATATCGCGCGCATCGCTGAGCACCACAAAACCCTCCCAACAAGCTACACCCTTTCCATCTGCTGCCTTCCCCCCCGCTTCTAGCATCCACAGATCTGTGGGCGCTTTTTTGCCCTACCCTATTTCATTCTGCTGCTGCTGCTGCCGCTCTCGTGGCACTTGATTTTCATTGAAATCGTCGACATCTTCTGCCCGCTCTTTCCTCGTTTTAACTCTTCTCGTTTTTTTTCGTTTTTCGTTTTTTTGTCATCTTTGAAGTGTGTCTCAACGCTCGTCGAGTCGACTTGCCTCGACTCATCGCTTTTTGCCAGCAAGGCGTGATTTACATTTTTTTTTTTGCTTAGCTTAGCTTTTCTTTTTTCCTTTTTTTGTTTGATAAAATATTTGTGTCTACTTTTGGTTTGTGCACCGACTGAGTTTTCCTTTTTATCGTGCCAAGGTGTGCCATCAATTGTGTCTGTCTCACAAACGTTTTTCCTCCTTGTCGTTTTCTTCTTTTCTTTTCTGTTGTTTTTTCCCTTTTTTTTTCATAATAAGCATGCGCCACATCAGCGGTTTGGGCAAATAAGAAATGGCAAGCAAACTAACCCAGTTGCAGTTCTTCTGTGTCTCTTATTCACTTTCAAAGTATCACGTTAAGAAACCTTAAATATAGATCAATGTGCTAAAAAATTGAAACGAATATTCAATATTATTATTTTGTTTATTCACCTTCAATATATCACCTAAAATATAGATCAGAATGTGCCCAAAAGTTGCTATAAAGATTTGACACAATTATTTTAAATATTGCCATCAAATATTATAACAGCAAACACAATTACAATCAAAAGGATCTACTGAGAAATAATGATGAATATTCTACAATTTATTTAGTACAAATTTATTTGACAAAAATATATTTATTATTTATTGACGCCTATTAATCTTTAAGATATTAACTGGACCGCAATATACTGACAAATGGTAATGAATATTCTGAGCTTTATTTTAATTTCTTAAAATAAATATATTGCCAAAAAAGTAGAAATCATTTAAGTGCCAGCAAATATATTTATTGTTTCTGATTTAACTATGAAAATATGAATTAAAGGAAGATTAAAATATAAATCATAAATTACTGATATATAGTGATGAATATTGAAACATATTTAAAATTGTAGATGAACTTTACTGTCAATTATTAATCTTGCTTAAAGTATTGCTAAACCAAATCATATTTACTTAACTAAGATTTAAATCTAAATTCACAAATTTTAAATTTAAACTGCTTTCAATTCCCAAGTAGACTAATCAATTATGTTCCAACTCGCCTAATTGCAGTGTTAACACGTTTCCCAATTTGTATCTTGTTATCGAATAAGTATCTACAATCAAATTCATTAGCGATCGTCAGTTGCAATTGCTTTGTTAAAGTTCACAGAACAATTATCGCCATAGATTGACCTTGAATAGTCTCTCTGCCGTCGTTGGCTTCACACGTCAATTGACCTATGGTACCTATAATCAAATATGCCCACACCCAGCTGACAATGACCACCCAGTTGTGAGCGAACGAAATTAAATGTGAGCCAATTAAATACCGGAAGCCTGCAAAATTATTGCATTAAATAACTAAGCCTTTAATTACATGGTGTTAGAGGCAGATCGAAAAGATTTTTTAATGAATGGAGAGCGAGGGATTGTTCTGTTGTCAAACAAACCGCAAACAAAGAGAGCAAAAGAGCCAAAAACGAGATCGAAACAAGCTTCGAAAACTGGGGACTGTTTTGTTGGGACATAAATCACACGACGAACAGACGCCAGGGATTTACTTTGAACTCGAAAAGATCAAGATGAAAATCAAAATCAAAATCCTATTAATCAACGATATGGCCCATAGTCTGAGACAGAGACTGAGACTGAGACTCTGACTGAAGCTGAGCTGGCGGTTTCAACAAAATTAACACCCAGCTAATGCCAAATGCCGACAAAAGCTGATGAAAACGAACATAAACTGAAACCAAATGCCGCTGCCAATCTTTTAGTTTTGGGGGCGCTTTACGCCTTCGATTCTGACACCCTGCCCCTCCCTCTCGTATCACTATCTATTATATATCTCTGTAGATGTGTGTGTGTGTGTGTGTGTGTCTTGTTAATTGCGTCTAATAAGCAGTTTGAAGTTGTTCTCACAAAACGCCAACGCCAACACCGTCGACATCGACATTGCCATAGACGACTCAGACGGTTGACCGTTCGAATACCCATGATTAAAGTCGTCCTCATCGTCATCGTAGTCATCGACGTGGACGACGACGACGACGACGTCGTGTGTTGTCTGCTGTGCTGTGGTGTGCTGTAGTGTGCTGAGTGTGTGTTGAATGCTGTGTGCTCATTTGAATCTCTACGAGCTGCCGCCTGTTAATCTCAAGATCAACACATTGTGCAGTCAGCCACGGCAGCGGCTTCATAAAACAAATATCGTTTCGTGTACGCTAACTAGTCGACTTGCGACTTGGCCACCATCATCACCATCACCATCACCATCATCATCATCAGCACTTTGATCATCGTTCAGTTTTCTTGGCTTGCTCAATTTTTAGTTTTGGGGGCGCAAAAGAATTCTTCTCTTCATCTTTTTGTATTTTTGCTTTATTGATTTGAAAAATCTAATCATGCAATAAATTGGCCAATTGTTTTGCGTTCACTCACTTCGTCCTCTTCTTCTTATTCTTGGTCAGCTGGGCTCTACACAAACAACCAAACAAAAAAAAAAATAAATAAAGAAAACAATGCCTACTCTTGGCCTGGTCAAGCTGCGCTTGTATTGTACAGATCTCGTGTTGTTTGCACATGTTTGATTTATTGTATTGTACACTGAAGCTCTCCGTAAGCTTGTAATTGATAGTTGGAATTTGTAATTAATACTCGGCTATTTATAGCGTGCTGAGAGCTGGAGTTCGAGTCGGACATGAGAACTACTTACTTATGTATTATGTGGTAGCCCTTGGTAGCTCTTGTTTGACTACCAACGGTTGCAAGGTGTTGTTGATTAGCCGAAGGAAACTCTACATAGGAGCCAGTGAATATGTCTTTTAAGTGGTGGCAAAGATGCAAGTCGAAAAGAGATCATACAGAATAAAATATCGCTGAGTTCTTATTTCTTGTATATATTTTTTTTAACTCTGATCATATTTTTATCAATCCTACGGATTCAAAGCAAAATCATAATTCCCAAATTAGTAAAGTATAAAGTATTTTATATTTTCGATAAATGCGATAAGTGAACTTTTTTAAGAAATATTGATGATGTTTTTATTATGTATTTTAAAGCCTTGAAGCATAATTAATAAAAAAGTATATCTCAAAAATATTTTGAATTTCTAGTTGTAATATTTAGCCGCAAATCAATAAAGAATGTAATAATATTTTATAGTTCAATGGATAAAACAGCTAGAAAAGTGATAAAACTTTGTTACGAAATAAATCTAAATTTTTCATTATTTATTATTATTTGTCTAATACTACTTTTGTAAATCTTTTCTGAAGCATTAGAGCAAAAGTGCATAAAATTGAAATTTTTTTTATTTATTTCTTTTTTTACTCCGAACTTTTATTTGCAATCCTTTTCTAAAGCCTCTAAGCCACGGCAGTTAAATGTTATGACTGAAATTAATAAAATTTAGTGGAAAACTTAGTGATTCTATAGTTGTAATATTTATTGCGTGATTTCGTTAGGCGCATACACTTGTGAAATGTTTGCAATAAATATTTATTTCTCATAACTTTATTTGGAATTCCACAGTGATTTTAATCTTTGCTTTTCTTCATGTAATGCGCTTATGACTAAGCCAGAGTCTAACCTAGTTTGAGGGAGCACTGTGGGCCGCAGCACACTTGGCCAAATAAGAAAACCCGTTGGGCAGCAACGTCGACAGCGACAACGACGACGACGACGACGACGACAACTGACTGTCAGCGTGGCAAGCACTTGTTGCATGCACCACCACGAGAGCTGCAGCAGCAGCAGCAGCACAAGTTGCTGATGCCCCACAAAATGCAGTCGCTCTAAACTATTTATACTTAAGTATAGTTTATTGACGCCGGCAACGACTAAAACTCCAGCAAAATGCTGCAAATGTCAACAAGTTGCTCGATGACGATGCTATTGATGCCCGCCTATTTTTATTCGTTTTGTTACCTCCGCTGTCGCTGTTGTTGTTGTTATGATTGTTGTTGTATGAAATCGATTGGCAACAATTTTTTTGTTACGACTGTTTTGCGATTTGAGCTGAAGTCACAGCCGGAGAGTGGGCCAGCCAACACGTCTAAAGATTATTTTTAAGGTGCGCACTTTTGAGGTTGGTCCTCCTGATTTTCCAAATGCAACGCCTGTTAGTTTACCGTTTTCGTTTTGCTGCCACCTCCTCGTTGCATGCCCCCTGCTGCTGTTGATGCTGCTGCTGCTGCTGTTGCCGATGCGACGTCGAGAGATGAGAGATGAGGTTGCATGCAACGGGCGGACGCCGTCCAAGCCGATGTGTATTTCGAATGCTTCGAATCATGACTGCCAACAATCGAATATCGGCAGCGTCTTTTTTACAGTGGTGCACTCTCAATTTAATAAATGTTAATTTTGGAATTGCACTTATTAATTTATATGTATTTGTAATTTAATATTATTTAAGTCAAGCTATAAATTAAAACATTAACTCTGTAGAGCAAAGTAAACTTAAATAAAATAACGCCAGTTTTTCAAGTTTTAATATTTCAATTTTTAATATAGTTCAGTTATTGTTAGGATTAATTATTCCTAATTTTATCTGTTTAAGTAGAACAGACCAAATTGACTTGTACTTTATTTTTTTGGTCTCTTTAAGGGCTTACACTCATAAATGTCCATTTTCTAATAATATTTGCAAATGTTACTCAACTATTTTTTAGATTAATTGATCATCTAAATAATATTTGTTGACTTTTTATCCATTCTTATCCATTCACAGGACTCTATTGCTCATTCGCTGACCTATCGATTGTTCCCACTGTGCTGTTGTTGCGGCGCGTTCTTTGACAATTTTCAACGCCTTCGTTGGATCAACATCAACGCTGCCTGCATGAGATGGCAACTGTTGCTGTGGCCTGTTGCGGTGGTGTTGCTGCTTCAGCTGCTGCTGCTGTTGGTAGTGCTGAAGCTGAAGCTAAAGCTGTAGCTGATGCTGCTGTTTGATGGCTGGAAGACTTTGGTTATTCGATGATGTTTTTTGAGTTTTTCTTTTGTGGATCGGCAATGGGTTTGTTGTGCCAACGGCGTTTTGCTGCTGCTGCTGCTGCTGTTGTTATTGTTGTTGATGATTTTATTATTATTTTACCTATGCACTTCCTATTGAGTAATATTTGATTTGCATTCCAGTTGATGCGCATCACGCTGCAGCCGCTCGTGGCTGCACTGAATGAATTGCATTTTAATTAGATTCATGGTTTTAGGTGAGGTTCCCAATACTCAAATCTCAGAACATTCCCATTGCATACCGAAATCATGTCTGCCAGCATTCGTACTTCATACTTGTAATCTCAACTCGTACCAACCTCACAGCCTGGCTCTGACCTTTTCCAGCCAGCATACTCGTACTCATAGTTGTTGCTGCTGAGCTAACATTCCAATTTCAATTCCCTAACAATTGTTTGTTTGTCTACCTCCCTCCCTCTCACTGTGTGTCTTTTTTTTCTGTTTTTGGCCACTTAAAAATGTTACTTGTGTCAACACGATGTCAGCCTAAAACAAAATGCCTTCGGGCTGTTCATTAACACCTTATATACACACATAGCATAGAGTTTTTTTTTTGTAGATTTCACAGTCAGAAAATGAAATTCCATGTGCGGTTTCATTAATTGTGTTTGCCGATGCCAAGTGGTAATGAGATGGCCGCGTCTGTGCCAATGGACATGACTTGTTACAGGTTCTTAGCCAGCTTCACAAACAAAGACATCATCGTTGCCCCCTCTTCCCCCTCTCTCTCCACAATTGTCTTTACAGTCTGTTAAGAGTTGTCTCTTTGTATGTAGGCGGTGTCTATTGGCTCGGTCAGGTTTCTAATTTCAATAATTGTTAATTGCTTTGCTGAGTGCTTTCTGTAGTTGTTTCTGACTGACCAATTGATATTTTGATATTTTCTCCCCCCTCTTTTACACTTTTTCTGTGTTATTGTTTATATGTTTTGGTGTACAGGTTTCAAATGTCCAACAAATTAACGGCTCTTTTAATTTATTGAATGTCGAATGAACGTTCCGTTAATAATTTTACGATTATATCACTTCCAAACAGGCTTCAATAGAACTTGCTACAGCTATGTGAAATTGCGAAATACGTCATTATATCGATAGTTTCGACAGTCGCAATACTGAATATTAATTCATGGATAATATTTTTAATATTGTAATAGTTTTAGCTTATTAAGGCCGTTTAATAATGATAAACATTGATTTTTATTCGTGACTAAAGCTATAAATACAAAATGTATTCTGATTTTCTATCGATATCTTGGAAATACTATCGATACTTGTCTACAATTTATTATGAAACTATAGAAAACAGACGTACTATCAAAACGAATTATTTTCAAGAGTGACATGTGCATAATTGCAACTAATACTATTTGTTGTATATGCCTAACACTAGTGGTAAATGTTGGTCTCCACAAATTGTCAAATTAGGCAAACCTTTGGCCAATTTGGTAATGTGTCGAAGCAAACGAAAAACACACCGCAAATAGTCGTAACTCCACGAATTTTGCAGACGCCTTCTGCAGACTGTGGCAAAACTTTGAATAGAGCGTAACTCAGAAAATTGACGTCTATGTTAGTTAGTCAAAGTTATTACCTGAAAAAACACACTAATAAGCATAAAACAAAATATTTTTGACTACCAAAAATAAACATTAAACAGCCCACTGGAAAAAAATGAGAGACTTGCGCAACTTGTTGCCAATTGATGAGGTAATACTATATCTGAATAAGACTGTGGCATGGGATAGAATGGAAAGGCAACTGAAGTGCAATTAAAGATCAAAGCGTGGGAAGTACATCAAAGAAATTGCCAAAGCAGAATCCTTGGGCACATAATCCCTTTGATCGAATTAAATTGCAAACAGGCGATTTGGCTTTAACTCTGGCAAGTTGTGCAACGAGATATTGATTGTGTTGTGGCCACCATTAACCTGGTCTACTTGGCCCAACAGGCACTTGAACCCAACGTGCCCAGCTTGACACCGTTTGCCACTCAGTTAGCCAGTCTGTCTGCCATCCATCCATCCAGCCAGGCAGCCAGGCAGGCAGCCAGCCACCCACTCGACTCGACTCGATGAGTCGCCTCCTTGTCCATAATATGTCTCAATCTCAATAAAGTTTGCCGACTTAACGCCCATCGAATTCGTGTCATGGCACAAATTTCCAAGTCAAGCGAAACGGAAGTGTCGGCACATAACAAAGTGGCCCAGCCCGGCCCACAAGCACTCAGCACGAGGATATGAATGGGAAGGATATAGAGTATGAGGCCAGCCTTATTTCTTATGGCATATCAATGGCATAACTTGTACAAAACACATAAGTAATTGCATCGACCCACAGGCAAGGCTGTTGTATCCTTGTAAATCAGCACGCCAAAAACTTTTGCTGTGTGTTGCCTTTGTTTTGTCACGTCATTGTTAAAAGCGACAGGCCGCCTTCCATGCGATAAACAATGATGCAGTACACCCACCCACCCACTGCACCACACTGCACCTTTCATTGCCCTGGCAGTTTCCTGGCTCACCTTCTGATTGCAATTTCGGGGTGCCAAACATTTGGCAGGCAACCAACCAGCAGCAAAATTGGTGCCAGCTGAAAAGTTATTTGTTTATTGATTGCCGTCATTTTATTTCACGTATAATTTGAATTAAAAATTTGTTTCGACTCAGCTTGTTTTCCTTTTTCTTTGCTATCAAGGACTTGCTGATATCGTTAGCAATCGATTCAATTGCAGTGTTGCCGCAACCTGATTTAAGCTGCGAGGTACTTTTATTTGGGTTTATGGAGCGTATGTGTAATATGTAATGTAATAAATTTTTGCTGCTGAAGTTAAGGCTTTCTTTTGTGTGTACGTATGTAGTGAGATCCATTTGACAGTTCCCAAAATTAACTAACAATAATTGATAGTTATGTGTATGTGTTTAGTTCTTATACGATTATAAAATACACATTAAAGTCCTTCTTTCATTTTTGCAGAGGAAATTAAAGACATTAATTAAAGACATTAAAGACATTTGTTGACTAAATATTTTTTTAATAAACTTACGTCTCAATTAATAAATTCAACAATTAATACCTTAAAGGAACAACATAAGTATTTTAGAGTATCTACATTCGATCACTTTCATCTGGAATTTTCTCCCTTAGACTGTGACAATTCTCACTCAGCATTGGGAAAATGGAATTTACAGTTTCTAATCATCATTATAATGTAACTTTGTTGACGTAATTGCACTTTCGAGTCATCGTGTAACATAAACATCAACATCAACAACAAAAGAATACCACACAGCTTTTACAGCTTCCGCCTGTGTGTGAGTTAGTATGTGTGAGTATCTCAGTTGTGAGTATCTTCTATCTGACAGTTGTTTGTATCTTTGTTTTACTTACAAAGAAAATTTGCAACTTAATTTTTATGACTGGAGAGAAATTGTTGCTTGCGGTTTCAGTTTTCAGTTGTTCTTTCTGCTGTTGATTATTATTTTTATTATTATTATTCTTGCTTACTTACTCGCATGTCTGTCTTAAGGGAAGACAAACAAAACAAAACGGAAAGGCAAAAAAGGGAAAAGGGCGCCATTCGGCTATAAAATGTAGCGGAGAAATGTCAAGTGCAGCGCCAGCGACGACATAAATACATTATTGGCATCTCAGCGGGATGAAGATGCGGGGAGAGGATATATTCTGACTGCAGCGTCATCGTGCTTAAGTTTGCCCCGCAGCGAACTTGCAACACTCGATGATGCATTGCTGTTATTTTTAATTACTGCCAAGTCGCAGCGCAGCCAGCAACAATGTCTCGCAAAAGTATCTGTCAGCTACATACTACTCGTATGCACATGGCAATAGAGTATGTTATGTGCATGTGAGAACATGCACTTATTAATTACGTTCGCTTTTCAACTTGACACAAGTATTTTGCATATGACGTCATTAGCCATGTGCTGTTGACATTTAAGTCTATATCGGGGGTCACTTTGTTATTCATTATATGTTTTTGTCGTTGTTTTCGCTTTTCATCTGCATCTGTATCTGAACTTTTCGTTCTTTGTGCGCTCGTCGCCCATTGTCTCTGCTCTGCTCTGCTTCGAGTGTTGGCCACAAGCAGGAGGGTGGCAAAGGCGTCAGTCTATATACATAGTATGACGCCAAATGTCAAGGAGCTGTGGGCAAAAAGCTTTGATCTTGTTGCCCAAGCCACGCTATTAGTTGGCCTACAAGTGCTATGGGCCAAATAACGTTCACACTTAGCTCGACTTGAGTAGTGCATATGAATCTTATATTTTTCAGCAATAAATCATTATCAATTGGAAGAATTTGCTTTGCTTAAGGCTTTCATCTTCAACTGACACGTCTTAAATGCCACACTTCAGAGTAAATTTAATTTAACAATGCAACAAAAAGCATTGACTAAGTTGTCCAACTCAAGTCAAGTTACCAATTCAAAACTAGTAAATAAATTAGCAATTTGAGAAAAGAGAAAATATCAGAAGACATTTTCATTAGCATTGCCAAAGAGGTTTCTAATTACTTTGAGCCATGACCATAGTTAGACTTGTTTTTCTTTTTGGGCTGCAGCGAGGTGTGGTTGGCTTTGTGGCAAACATAAAATTTCATTTTCCTATTTAATTACAAAAGAGTCGACTCTCACAAATGAGCTGGAAATATGGTGTGCTTGGTGCAGGAGCTGAAGCGTTAGCGGTAGCAGGCCATAAATGAGTCAACGAGACGACCCAAGGCAAAATACCAAGTCCTGGCCATTTGCCCCATTCTCCATTCCCATTCCCATTTCGCATTGGCGGCAAAGTCATAAGCCACAGAGCAAAACGGCATGAAATAAAGAAACGAGTTAGCTGCAACAGCCACAGTCGACCCTGTCGAGATGCTAAAGATTCTGTGGAAATGTTTATTAAAGTCGAGGATTTTATGATTATGCCGCACACAGTCGTAGAACTGGCCAAGAACCAAAAGCTGCTGCGACTGCTGCTTCTGCTGTTGCCAATAGCCAGTGGCGCGGCTGCGTAGGCAATTAATTTGGCCAACAGCCAGCATCGATGAAATGCCATTCATATTGCCTGCCTGCCTGACTGACTAGCTGACTACACAACTGCCTCTGCTTGACTGCTTTCCTGCCAAGCTGCCAAGTTGCCAACCTGCCAGGCAGACTGGCTTCCATTCCAAAGAAATGCAGAGAGCCAGCATGCATCTAAACTGAGGCTATTCAAATTTCAGTTTGGTAATTTGCGAGCCGCACAGCTCATACGGTAATTATGTGAAAATGCATTTTGGTGGGCCCCAACTTTTGCTGCCACTGCCACTTTTGGCCTCACCTCAACTTACATCGTCTCTCTGTCCGTCTGTCTGTCTGTCTGTCCAGCCCACCTGCCAACCACTGTCAATGCATCTCGACTTATTTCATTTGCAATCGTGGCCCGATTGGCAATTCGCTGCTTTTCCCACTAAACCAAGCTTAACCAATCGGCCTAACTGTTTGGGTGGCTAACGTTTGTGGTTGTTGCTATTGGCCCACCTGGAAGCCAGAAGCTCACAAGTGTGTGTCACTTTTAGTTGTCATATGCACAACAAATATTGCGTTCCTCGTTTTTTGGATACTACTTACTGTTAGAATCAACGATCCATACTGGTGATTAATCAATTTTTACTAAAACCCAACAGTTGGATAGGTGAAAAATAAATAAACAGAGTCTATTAATACTCTATAAAACCTAACAGCATCAACTGTGGAATCAGATAGTTCTCAGCCAATAAAATGAATATTTGATTAGATACTTAAAAATATAAAAATGGTAGATAATACAAAAGCCATAACAACTGATTAGCCCCAACGGAGTGCAACAGCTTAATAACATATGTTAACTACTTTTTAGCAGCTTTTAAACAATCATTGGATGATCTATAAAATATATGTATTTTTTATTACCCAATCTAGAAGTATTATACTTAAAAAGATAAATATTTAAAGCAATAATAAAGGTGATTTTTTAAAACACGTAAGAAAGTCCGTCTGTCTGTCTGTCTGTCAGTCAGCCTGCCTGTCTGTCTGTCTGTCCGTCAGTCTATCTGTGTGACTGTCTGCCTGTCTGTCTGTCTGTCTGTCTGCCTGTCCTTCTGTCTGTCCGTCTGTCTGTCTATCCGACAGACAGCACGAGCACAAGCGTGATCTACTATATCGGTTACCCGCTTTCAATAAAACTCTATTCAAAAATTATACCAAAAAATATATTGAAAAATATACCAAAACCTAACAAAGAATGTAATTACTACGAGATAAAATACTAGATTAAATTAGTTTTGTAAATAACTTCAAATGTCTATGAAATTAGTAAAATACAAAAAAATTTATTATTCAGGATATATCTTTAATAATAGCTATGGAATAACTTATTATAATATAAAATTTTTAAATGATCAAAATATAAGTGTAACAAACTTTAGCAAATAATTTGCATTATTAAAGAAATAAAATAAAAAGTATTGAGAGTATATGCTTATGTACTTTATTCCCAAAAATAACATCGATTGTCACATTCGACGTGGTAACATTAATTAAACAAAATACATGTGGCAACATGACATGCAACAGAAACAACGCCACAACGATAGGGGCCAAAAATATTGTCAGAGATGGAGGGAAATTGCAGAGAAAAGTTATGAACTATATACAAGAGTTTATGCGGCAACAAAGTTGTAGAAACCATTTTCCTCCAATTTTTGCATATTTTCAACACACCAACACAACACTACACTACACACTGCGGCAACAGCAGACGGGCGACAAGCGAGGCAACATCGGTCGCAGCAACAAATCAAATAAGGAAAAATGTCGCCAAACTTTTCAATTCAACTGTCAATCAGTTTGAGATAGCGGCGGTCTGAAGAGCCAGCGGCAACAATAATGACATTTATGCAAAATAGCCATCGGCAGACCGACTCAGAGAGCAATGGAAATTGTAGCTGACCTGACTGCATTGCACTACTCTTGTTGTATGCACTGCGGGGCGAGAGTCGAGCGGACGGAGACACCAAAGCCAGGCTGATGACTGGAGCCTGACTGTGTATGTGTGTGAGTGTGTTTGTGTTTTGGATGCCGGAGCTGATGCCGGCTGCCTTTTTGCCTGTGCTTGGTCACCTTTGCCATAATAATTGCACTTGCATTGCATGCAAATCAAATTGTCATCACCCTGCCGTCTTCCAACTGAACTGTAGGCGTCCATTGGTCCACATCGTCCAGCGGCTCGCTTTATTGGTCCCAAAGGAGCGCTGAGTCTCTCATACTCATACCCGCCGACATTGACGATGGTCAGACAGACAGTCGAGGCAGTCATCCAACTATCCAGGCATCCAAGTATCCCAGCAAACAAGTCAGGGCATTGCCTGAATGATCGATGACAGAGTTTGTGTTTGATTGAAAGCAATTGGTGGCACCGTCACTTGGTCTGCGCCTCGCGATGGGCGCGGATAGCGGCATCAACGTCTCGCTCTCAGTCTCTAGGCTTTGTGAATGCCCTTACAATGGGCACGATCTGTTTTGCTATGAAGTACGTAACTACTTGAAAGATAAGCCTACTATCTGCATGCTTTTACTAAGTTATTGTTATATAATCTTGATAACTGCATCTGCATTTAATTGCACCTAATTGAATAAATTTAAATAAAATTAGACCTGAGAGTAGTTTAATTTATAATCTAATTGATCATTGCATTTAATTGCACCTCCCTGTTTATGTAAAAGATTATGCAAATATCTGCATTAAAACATGTTCGTTGCTATCGGGAAAGTAATTTAAAACTTTTATAAGAACCTATGTGGATTTAAACAAATAAAGAAATTTTATATTTTAATTTTACTTTAAAGTTATAATAATTTGTTTGCACAACACTGATGTACCTTTTCAGTATACAAAATAAGGGTACAATTGTTAATACCAAAAATATTTACAATAATAACTGTAGTACATATAATTTTTGAAAATTTGGTTTTAAAAAAATGTTGTTTGCCAAAAAAACTGTTCTCTTCTTTGAATGTAGTAGTATATCAATATACCAAGTATAGCCTTCGGTAGATTTTAGTATTTTTCCGTGTATGCATTTAAAAACACTGCCGTGTTTGGCCTTTATTGGATAATTGACAATAGCTTTCTTATTTCTTTAGTTTAAATCTGTACTTTCATACTTTGCATTTAATTTATTTAAATATAATCTACAATCTACATATTTTATACTGTCTACTTTCATCACTATACTAAACTTATACTGCAAGTGTATTAAAAATGCGACTTGCAACTAAGTGTGATCTCATCTTTCTGCTTTTACGGCCAGTCAATGCATTGTTTTTTTGGGTATGCAGACTTTACGGTAGCTCGCTTTGTGGAAATTATTGCCACACGCGTTTGGGGCGCATATGGAAAAATTTAGTGCCTGACAGTTTCTGCGTTGGCGATGCTTAAGTATCTTTTTGTTGTCGTTGTTGTGGCGGCTTAGCGCGTTTAACGGCAAATTTTGATGCAGTGCAGCCATAATTGCCATTTGTTTATAGCTGCATTGTGAGTATTAGTTACATACCGAGTTATGATTGTTACGAGTCACATTTGTGGTAAATGTAAAAAAAAGTACTAAAAAGTATTCCAATACCAGGCTTATAACGACTACCAATTACAACAAGTTAATCCCTTGAATGCCGCTATCAACTGCAGTTAATTATTTTAACGCAGCTTGGTTTATGTTTCCAATTATCTGCCTGAGTCCTTTCTATAATTAACCGAATGCAAATAAGCCGCATCGCTCCCTTTCCATTCCCCTTCACCTTCTAAAGATGCGCGAAATGCAATGCTATGGCAAATCCGGGTAACAAATTAATTTGTCATATTAACAATTGCCGCATAAAGTCACACGCTCGCCAAACCCACCGAGATGTGATCATTACGTTGATGATCATTACGACAAGGGCCCCATCCACAGGCAGCAAATGACTAACTAAGCAACCAAGTTGACTAACTGACTTAACTGAGCCTTAGCCTACGGCAATGGCTCTCAATCTGGCTCTGACGCTGACGCTGACTCTGACTCTGACTCTGACTCTGGTTTGTACTTACATACATTGAACAATACGCAAACTTACAGCACTCACTGTGTGCTGTGTTGATGTGTTGCATTTCGTAGATTTTTTAATTGAAAAAACATGTTTTACGAGCATCGCTAACCACGACGATGACTACACCAACAACTACATAGCAACTACGTAGTGCTTATTCAAGTCAGAATGCCGCAGGCGAGAGTGCTCGACTACCAGATATCCCCCAATGAGCTGAAAGGTTCCCATCATTTAAAGACACCCACTGCTAACTGAAGTTGCGCTTCTCAGAACTCACGCTGCTGCTCCATAAAATGCAGTGTAATTTGTAGCAAGTAATTAAAATCATGATTTTTCGTGGTTTTCAAATTGGCGTGACTTACATCATTTTGAAATATAAATACATTTATTTAGAACTAGAAATCTTAAATTATTTTCCAAGTTATATTAAAAATAAAGGAATGTGTTTATATATTATTTCAATTATAATTAAAATTATTTAGAGCAATGAATCAAAGGTATTATATTTTATCAAGCTAAATTAATAAATTTATAGCTAGGAATGATAAGGATTAAATTGCTACAAAATTATTTCAAATTCTATTTTTTTATTATACTTATAATGAGGATTCATTAAAATAAAATTACTACCAAAATTTGAGCCTTGGTTGCTCTTTACATTCAAATACTCAAAATACTCACTTTTAATAATTCCTAATGGGTATCTAGTGACAGAAAAAAACTCTGGGGCGCAGTCGCTGTAGAAGATGACGCTGTCGTTAGTTAAGAAACGCGCAGTTTTTAAGAGCCTTAGTGCTTAGGTGCTGCCTAACAAGTCGACTTTAAGTACTTTGCCAGTTAACTTTTGCATCTGAAATCACAGCAATGACTTGGGCAATGAAAAATCTGCGCATTGAATGCATCATGACTTAATCTCGACGCAGAATAATACAATGTGTAGTTCTGCATTTAATGCATAAATAAAATGGAATTAGTTTTGCAAGCCACATTGGATTTATTGCAAAACATTATATTCTTTTATTAGTCTAAAACTGTAGATAAACAATTTCAAGCGCCATTAAGAACATATAAAAATTGTAAAAAAGTTAGTTAAAATATTAAGAAAATTATTTAGTCAAGCCGGTTATAGACAATCCCACTTAACCTGTTCACAAACGTATTTTACAATATCTTTTAATTCGGTTTGAGAAATGATAATTTGCTCACTCAACGCTGATAGCTGAAGCATACTTTTGGGCTAGTTGTGGCAGTCTTCTCTTTGTAGTATCTGCAATCTGTGTTGAACTAACCTGGCGTTAAGCAGTAACAATTTAATTACAACTTGACCCATTCGCTAATCAAATCTATGCTTTACAAATGCATTTAAAGCGAAGCCAGTTGTTAACCGTTAATGGTCAACTTTTAATTAGCAATTAACTCCGGAGTTGCATAATCTGAAGCTGCAAACTAACAAATGCCAATGCAAGGGGCATGTAAAAGAGTTAAAGAAGAAAATGCAATAAATAAACGAAATACAAATTAAATAAATGTGCGGCATTTAAATGCAACTTGCCAGCAACTTAAAGCACTCGCCGCTAATCTCTGGCAGTCTGAGAATCCTAACCGTGGCTGTGGCTCTAAGGCGGACTGACTCACTGACTGACTGAATGACTATCTGACTGGGAAAGAGGCACGCACATTGTGGACTGAAAGTGGGACTTGAAGCAGCAGAAGTTGGACTCTGACTGTGACACTTGGCGCATCTTTTAAGCGAGTGACCGCAAACGGCAGATGGGCGATTAGGCTGAAAGTCAAGCTTCAGCTACAGCTTCAGTTGATAGCCACTCTTCTGCTGCTCCTGCAGATAGAAAGTTTGCGCTTGCAACTGACCCGGCTACTGAGCCAATGAAAAATGCACGCAGCAACTTTGCCAGCTTAGCGAGCGAGACCCAAAAAGATCGAAATGAAGAGAAACGCAACGAAACGGAGAGAAATGCAAAATAACAGCCATAACAGAATGCAAACGCGTAATAAAAATTAAAAAACCAAAAAAAGCACAAAAAAAAAGAGTGGAAAGCCCAATTCCTCTAACTCTCTCGCTCCCACACACTGTCTCTTTCAGTCTCTCTGCTTGTGTCGTCTAACTAACGGATAAGCGCTGTGAAATTGACGCTGACAAGCCTAGAAGTTGTTGTTGTTGTTGTTGCTGGCCAGTTTGCATGAAGTGGGCAACGTTGCGTTTGCTTAATCAGCGCATTTGCATCGTGCGTTGGGTTGCGTGCAACTGTTGCCATGCTGTGACTATCATTAATTTTTCATATTCATAATCATCATCTAGTCAACGTGCTTTAACTTGAACGAACGAACGCACACTGCCAGTTAGTTCACACTCTGCCACAGTCTTTAGCCATAGTTGCAGCCACCTTTTGCTTTGGTGTCAAAATGCTTTTTTCTTTCACATTTTTCACGCGATTTATGCACCTTTTTGTGGCATCATTGCCCACTTCCTCTTCTTCATTCTCTTCAGGCTCTTGTCTCATCTCAACTTGCTTGCCACTCTGCCACTTACAACTTGCCACTTGCCACTTACCACTTTGGTTAACATCTTTTACATGCAACGCATTCTGGCGCCCAACTAACAAACAAATTTTTCGAAAGGCTCCTTTTTTGGCGGAGTGCTGATATTTTGATGAATGCACATGAAAGTGTGTAACTAATATGCGTGTGTGCCGCAAACTATTTATGTATGTGTGAGTGTGTTGATGCGAGGGGCAATTCAAATTGTAGAAAAGATGAGCCAACGATTAAGTGCCATTAAACCTGGACACGTTAAGACTTTCTTATTAAAAGAGCTCGTGTAAAGTTGTGCGAAAATGTAACTATGTTAAGAAAAGATTTTGTAAGAGTGGATACATATGTATATATATATATTTTATAGATAGCATATTAAGAAAAATAAAAATATTTTTGAAATTTCAATAACATGAAATATAGAAAGAAATATTCTAGTTAATATGGTAAACATAAAACATAAATTTAAAATGGAAATTTACTTATTAAAAAAGTGCCTTTTTAAATGAGCATATATAAATTTATTTATTATTTCTGTAACAGCATCTTAGCAGTGGGTGTTGCATTTTGACATTAGAATTATTTTCAATTTTGCAAATAATTCAGGCATAAAACAATAAAGAAACCTAGCCTGCAAAGAATTGGGTATAAAGCAAAAAAATCCCATGTGCCAATTCCCATTGTAAGTTGAGCGGCAACAAGCACTTTTAATTTGAATACCCTTTAGACATCTTGAGGTGTTGAAGAGGTATGCTAAGTGGAAAAGATTCCAAGATTAAAAAAAATTAAGATTATAAATTTATTTGTAACCTGCTGGTATAATATTCAAATGTTTCTTATCAACTTATCCTTTCCGGCTGATTTCATTTGTAATTTGTTAACATTTTTAGTATAATAGCTAATTTAATAAAGTTATTCTCTTTATTAAGCTGATCTTTTCAAAGAGATTGTTAGGAACGATTAAGATTCTACAGGGTATCTATTCGTAAAGCAAGCTTCGCTAACTTTAGCTGCTCATGCAAATAAATAGGTGAGCATTGAGCTCAGTAGGGACTCCAAAAGAGTGCTAAAAGTGCGACAATAAAAATCAAGGCGCTGCGTAGAGTCGAACAGAATCGTTAAATTTTGTAGAAAATAGTGTGAAAATGGTCTCACACATACACACAAGCAGCTGCGACGTAAGTATGTGTTCGAATATGTGTGAGTGTAGGTGCTAATATGTAAAATAAAAGAAACTTTAAATGGCACCGGTTAAATTTTGGACGGCTTAATGCTTGAACGCTTGTACAACACAAGCGAAGACAGTTTAATTACGGCGTGAAGTTGTGCACAGTCCGTCGTTTGTTGTATACAGAGCCGACCGATCCGGTC
This sequence comes from Drosophila sulfurigaster albostrigata, assembly GCF_023558435.1. Classification (NCBI taxonomy): domain Eukaryota; kingdom Metazoa; phylum Arthropoda; class Insecta; order Diptera; family Drosophilidae; genus Drosophila; species Drosophila sulfurigaster. Next base: position 19,877,680 of record NC_084882.1, read on the forward strand.
TAGCATTACCAACAACAACAATAACTTAAACAACAACTAGTTGGTAGTTAAGCCTTTTTTTGTTTTAGCCTTTTGTTTCATAGACTTGAGGCGCGATTTGTTACCCCAGTTTGATGAGGTTTTAATGCAAGCGTGAATCATAAAATCGAAGCTTGATGACGTTTCGAGAGAAAGAGAGAGAGTGGATACGAGTCGAGTACTCGAATGTCTCTGACTTATGAGTGGGTGACCATAATAGTGTATTGCAAATTTCCCCTGGCTCTTGGCCCTGAGGGATCAGGTGTCAAAGTCAAAACGATGAAGCGCAACTTAAATTCTGCAAGCGACGCGAATGGAGGATGATGCTATGAATTAACTGCTAAATCAATTGATTTGTTACCCTAGCTAATTGCAAATAATTGCAGTAACATTCACCAAAGTCTTAATCAAAACCGCAGAGAACGACTAATCAATCATATGGTAGACCATAGGAAGATTCCTCAAAACTTGCAGACCATCATATTCCTCTCCCAGGCTTGAAGAACCATCAATTAGCCAAACCTTTCTCATTTGGTAATGAATAATTACTTAGAATTACCATTTGGCCGCCAGGAGCTTTTATGGCCTTTTTGGCTAGGGATTTTATTTTTTTTTTAACAGCGACGCCAATCACATTCGATGCAAATGAGTGTCCTCCCCATGCCTTTTGGACCCCCTGCCGTTTAAATGTTCGCCAACTTGTTGTGGCTGCATCGCAACATGATCAACTGCCAAAGCAGTCAAATAAATTAATTGCAGAAGAGCTGAAGAACGCACAGTGGAGAAAAATGCAACAGGTATGAAAATGGCAACAGTAGATTAACAAAAATAAAACAGTAAGGAAAAGGCAAAAGTCGCGTATACTTGACTTAAATATACTTCAAAATCCCAAATTCATATCCCAAATTAATATACGAGAAAATAGTAAAATATACCAAAATGCATATTTGGTATATCGATAAAGTACTACATTAAAAATATACCATAAAGTTCATAATATACCGCATTGTTAACCAAAGCAATTGAAATCCGACAGCACTAGCTGTTTTTTTTGGCAAATTAAATGATTTCTTGAATAACTCCTTAACTTTTTTTGATCAGAACTTTCCAGAGAAATCACATTTTTGCATGTTATAACACCCTTTTACCCAATGGGTATCGGGTATAAAAAGATAAAGCCATCGAGAGGAGATCACCCAAGTCAAGTTGATCGCTTTATTAAGCCCAAAAAAACAAAAACAAGTTACTGTCTGCATTTTAAATCAATAACTTTGGCAATTAAATTCCATGCGGTGGTCCACGGAGAGCCAGCGTTTAATAAAGTTAGCATTTGTCTTGTCAAAAATTTATTGGCATTTGTATTCTTAAACTGTTGCTGTTTAGCGATTGTGATCTCTGGTATGCCGCCTCATTTCAAACTGACCGCCAGCAGCGATTGTTGTGGACATTTTTCTGCCGTTGTTGTTGTTGTGGTTTTCCTGGGGTACAATTAAAAGACATGAAGCGATTGCCATTCGACTGGCATTCATTTGACTTGATTGCCGACAGTTAACAATGCGAATGCGATTGCGATTGCGATCGGTCTCTGTTGATAAGCCTCGGTAACAGTCAATTGCACAGTTTTCACCTTTTGCCTCATTGCGAATTGATTAACTTATGCAAATGCTCGAAACTGTTACCACAGATCTCACAATCGCACACCCCCAACCAAGACAGTCGAGGATAGATAGAGGACCGAGGACTGAGGACGGAGGAGGACTGAGGACGGAGGAGTCGCAACTGTGACAAAAGGCGTTGCCATGCACGCTCTGCAGTAAACCTTCCCTTCTGCTCCCTTCTTCTTCCTACTTTCAGCAGCTTTGATTTTTCTTTCTTTGCTTCTTTTTCTGTAGTTTTGTGTAATTTCCATCAAGCGGCGCTTTTCAGCTTTTTGGCCAACAGACATGGCATGGCATAAAGATTCTCATGTTTTTCCCTTTTTTTAAGTTTTTTTTTGGACAGCTCCAAAAAGCAACGACGTCGTCATCGTCGCTGGTGTCGGTGGATTTTCAATTTCTAATGTAGTGCACGTTACGCCCTGAAGGGGTTTTTATTTTATACTTTTCAACTTTACGGTTTTATTTATTTATGCTAGCGTTGCTTTGCTCTCTGGCACAGTGGTCTTTAATTTGATGAAAGGTTATCATAAAGGGCGATGCCTTATTCACTAATATGTGTACTATTTATATATATTTTCATCATGAAATTAATATTAATATTCCTATAATAATAATAGTCTATAAACAACATACTTTTAGAAAATTAATACAGCAATCGGTTAGACATATTAACAAATTTATTAATCGTATGCAGTTGCGATGTTAAACATAACATATCACATAGTTCCTGAAATAAATATTCCAAAAACTAATAATATTTATTTAATTTGGTTAATTCTTAATCTAATAAAAGTTAAATTAAGCAAGTTTCTTCTCTCTTTAGAAATAAATTTCTTTTTTGTGAATGAATGCCAACTATTTTCTCTTTCTTCCCCCTTCTACTTTTGGCAACTTTGTCCCACGGTGACAACCATCAGACGCCATTTGATGACAAACTTCAAAACGTTTGCATGCAATATTTGTTGTTGTCTATTTTATGATTGCTGGTTTCTTGTCGATGTTGCCAATGTGGTCTATGTTGTTGCTGTTGCTGTTGCTGTTGCCATTGCTGTGGTGTTGGTGGTGCACACTTTTAGTCATCACCATGTCAGCGGCTCAGACAGCGATCCAAACAATCAAAATGATATGCAAATATATGTAAGAGTACCGCTACGAAAAAGGCGTGGGTTAATTGTGACTTTATCATACGACGACTTCGACGACGACGACGACGACGACAGCCAAAAGCAACAATGAAAATTCGCAATCGAAAGGAAAAAATCAAATTTATTACAAATTTAAGCATAGAAACCAACACCACGATAGCGCATACAGCAACAACAACAACAGCAGCCCTAGCAACGACTGCAACAGCAACTTGCAACTGGCAAACTGACAACTTGCAACGAAGTCGCGACGATGCGGCAAGTTATAGATTTCGTCATAGTTGTCAAGGAGGAGGAGGAGGAAGCAAGCAGGGAAATCTGAAAATCGGAAAATCTGAAAATCTGTTGTAAATAAACCTGTCAACCGACACCAACGCGATACACTGTGAACTACGAACTTGCAGACCGCCCAGTCGGCTGTGCGCTGTATGCTCAGGGGGGGCGTGGCCAAAACTAAATCGTTTGAAATACATAAAACACATTAACACAGCCAACCTGGGAACTTGGCAACTGGCAACTGGGAATGGCTAAGGGAACGGAAATGGTCGCATGCATGTCAAGTTTTCCCATAGCAACGCAAACGAAAGGCGCCTCAAGTGGATTCAAGATTTGGACTGAAGCGTAACATATTCAACAAAAAAAAACACTTTAATGCAAACAACATCGTCATCATACACACAGTCTATGATCTGCTAACAGTAACACTAACAGTAAATCCAACCGTAGCCATAGCTGTAACCGTAACGATAACGATAATAAACGTTACGTTAGCGTATCCATCTTAGACACACAATTCCTGCCTGTAGACGAGCCGAAAACCGCGACCCACATATTCGGCATCGCTGCGAAAGGGCAACACAATGGGTCCGGCGGCAATATCCCTCACTGTAGCATGCATGTTGAAATCCTCGTTCTCGGTGCCATCGTTGAACCTCTCTCCGCACAACCGCACCGAATTGATGGCTATGAAATCGTCCGGGCAATTGAAGATGCCAGCGCCAGCCTGACCATCGGAAACCAGATCATTCTCAGCTGCAAGCAAAAAAATAGAAATCAGACTATGAATATCGATTAACTATTCATACCTACATTCATCCTTGTTGACGATCTGAAAGTCAGGCTGATCGCCACCCAATTGCTCTGTATTATAACTGATGCTACACACATTTTTGGATCGTGCCAAGCATATGGCATAGTTCATATTGTTCTATAAAACAATCAATAATCATTTAGTACATATTAATAATGAAAACTTTGATTAAAATACCAAATAAGTGGCCTCCCGATTGCTTACAATGCTGCCATCCGCATCGTAGTTAAAGGACTTGATAATCCCTTCACCATCGCTATAATATTGCAGGCAATTATCTGGCGCCAGATCATCATCAACCTGAGTTATCTTGATATTGAAGGAGCGACCACCGCCAGAGACCTTGACAAATACCGAGAAATACACTTTGCCCTCATTAGAGTCTCCGACGTGTACGTAAACTTTGGGGTAACCATGGAGAATAAATGTAATATCAGCAGATCAAAGAATTGTTATGAGTACTCACTGTGTTGACCAGTGTTGATGCCACAGAGAATAGGTATATTAAAATTAGTATTGTGGCCTGATATAATAAATTGATCATCTATGCAATCGCCATTGGTGGGGCGACTAAGCTAAAGAAAAGTAAACAATATAGATGAGTTATAAAATAAATAAATAATACTATACTATAACCAACAAACTAAAAAAAATGCATATTTTAAAAACGAAATTTCAAATTACAAAAATGACAAATAGACAATTTAAATCAACTATTTTATAAATAAAAAAAACTCCTTAAAAATTTTATCATACTAAAACTCTCAAAATAAAAAATCAACATATGTATTTGAAAATACAAAACAAAAATTTCTAATTAAAGAATTAACAAAATTTAATTGTTAAAATTCATAGAACTTTCAAAATATAAATATCGGAGTACAATTTGTTAGTAAACTTGCTCTAAATAAATTGTGAAATCATATGCATTATTAATCGTATGCAAAAATGAAATGTTGGATATATTTTATTGGCTGATATTATGGAAACTTTAGATTTCTGATTTTAGTTAAAATGTATGTATCTTTTCAGAACATAACAGATCGTTGTATTCATTTTAGTTAAGTTAATTTTCTCATAGATAAGTTAACTGGATATAAAAATCAAGTAAATCGAACGATCTCAGATGATTTCAATAACACAGACACACCCAAATAAATGTATCAAAGTACCTCAAACATTTGGAAATCGAGTCGCAGCTGCTGCACACCTTTTCGCACATTAACGATCAGCACACAGATCATCATTTCGCGCACCGCTTGCGGATAGTTGGGACTCTCGAAGTATACGGTCTGTTGGCTGGTAACATCGCCGCAACCGTTAACAACTGAAAGCGAAAGCAGATAAGCGCGAGCATTAAAAAAAAACCACTTGACGATCACTTTATGTTGCTGATCGAAAACGTATTAGATTGGCAACTCACAGATGCAACAGGCACCGACACCATCGGCACAACTCTCGGTGGGAATGCCACCCAAACTTTTGCACTCGAACTCGTGATAGCAAACACCTTCCATGGTGCGTATGTCGCCCATGGAGACACTGCACTTGGTGTTGGGGAACTTGATCACCTCGAAGAGACTTAGGAAACCCTTGCCCTTGGCTTTGGGTGCGCTTGGCTGCTTCAGTATGAGATTCGCTTCGACTGGTGAGCCAAAGATGAGCTGCTTCAGCTTCAGCGCCAGTTTGCCGGGAAAAGTTTGCGGCTGCATGATGGAGCTGCGTGTTGTCGACGGTGTGGGCGGCACTGAAGGTCGCATCGAAGGCCGAGGTGTTGGCATTGGCATTGGCATCATATCAGAGGGAGCGGGAGTGGGCATCATATCAGTTGGTGGCATTGTCTGTGGTGGATCGGGCAGTGGCTCTGTTGTCGGACGCATGGGTATTGTTGGCTCTGGCTCTTCATCCGGTGGCATGGTGGTCGGCGCTGGTGGTGCTGGCTCTGTGGGCATTGCAGGCATCTCTGTGGCAGGCATTTCTTGTGGTGCTGGTGGTGCCATTGTCATCTCCGGCTCCATTTGCTGTGCGAATTTCTGCAGGTGGAAGCCCGGCTGATAGCGTAGCGTATAGTGGAAGCCAATGCCATCGATGGCCATGCCGCCGAATCGCTGTGGCGCTGATGATGATCTGGTGTTGCCACGTCGACTCTTCTTGACGCCCATCGTCACAAAATCACGTTGATCGTGGTGGGCCACAGCCACGCCCACATAATAGAGCGTCAAAACGAGAGCGCTTATCAACGCATCGCGTTTTAACAACATTATTAACGGAACTTCAGTCAGCGACTGCCTGTGGCATGCCGCAAGCTGCAACGCTGCATCTGTCGCAGCCACAACTGCCACAACAACAGTTTTGCGTTTGCGATGCTTTTCTTCTTTGGCTTTATTAGAGCATTAATTGTTTGTAGTTGTTCCCCGGCATTTTCCCGATTACTCGGCACTGGGCAACCTTCACTTTTGCAGTATTTTCTTACGTTTCACGACAATCAAACAACAAAGTCACGCTATTGTGATCTTGGCCACATGTGGCCCACGTTGTGGCAGCTGTGGCTGCCTCTCCTCTTATGGCTATGACAACTCTTGTTGCTGCTCTGCGAAACAGTTGCCAACTATGTGAAATATTTTTGCAAATTACCTCAAAAAATTGTTCACCTTCAGTGTTTAACTTTTGGCTGCTCTGGGAAATGGAATAGCAAATAGAAATGCTGAGAAAATGAGTCGACACAAACTCAAATAGAAGTCGCTCAGCGCAGCTTGCGACATGGCCGAAAATGTTGCTTTAAAGTCAACCGCATTTTCTAGAACAAAGTTCAAGACAGTTGTAAAAAGATGCCGTTCTTCTCTTTACTACTTTTGTATCTCATAGATACTTTTTATTGCTCTCCAGATACCTTGGTATTTGCATATCAAAATTCTTTAACTGTTCTATATTTTTATATCTTTGTTTTATTAATACATAATCTGACATTTTTCTTAGAGAAGCTTTTGTGTCTTTATTATTTTTCTTTTACTTATCATTTACAATTGCTAAACACACCTTTACATTTTGTAACGTATTCATAATACTTATTTGTACATATTTTGAAACATTTCTTATCGGCAAATAGATCTGAAATATTTCTGTTAAACTCTACGAGCAGTTTGTTAGCTTTAGATGATCTATTGTATGCAAATCAACAATGCAGACTTTGCCCCGTGCATGAGCGTGATTGATCACGATTAGTTAAACCAGCATGATGATCCATCCATTCAAGTTGTTGATAATGATAATCTTTAAAAGAAAAACGCCCGCATTGTCGCTACGAAATATGAGCTGCATCTCGTATTGGAATTTTGTTTGTCAAGTGTGCAATTATTTATAATTTTAGCCAAGTTGTTAAGCTGTTTCCAGCTGCCAATTGACGCTGTTGCTGTTGTTGTTTGTGGCTGCTGCTGCGGCTGCTGTTGTTGTTGTTGCTGTCAGTAGTGCATAATAATAATAATACCCAATACCAATTGCAGTTGTCGTTCGTTCGTTCGTTGGCTGGCTGTTGGTGCTGCCAACAATTAACAATTTTAACCTTGTTGTGCATGATGCATGTGCTGATAATGATCATAATCATGCTCGTAATGATCACAATGATGATGCACTTGCACTCGCTCATGTGCATAAAAAGCTGCTAAATGATTTTTTATTTATTTGTTTTTTGTTTTCGTTATTTTCATTTCACTGTCTTACTTAAGAGGCTCTTCGATCGTCTTTGCAATTAAAATGATTTCAATTTCAGTTGCGCCAACTCAAAACATTAGATATTGATATTTATTACCAGATGTTACTCATTTGCATACTCAATAATAGTCTCAGCCGATTGACGGCAATACTCTCATTAGGCACTATTAATTATGAAAGTTTTAATTGATGTGGAATCACAAATGTCGACTTATGAATCAATGTTGCAATCGAATAACGAGTCATCGTTTTGCATTTAGCCGTAATTTATTTGAAAGTAATTGTCTTTAACGCAACTGACATCGATGGGGTTGCGAATACTCGAATGCTCGCATACTTTGCTTCGCATAGTATTTGCCAAGAGGCGAGACGATCTCTGTCTATCTGTAAGTTATTCAATTGCTCTGAGGAGCACTCAAGTCTAAACTGTGGTGAATAGTACGAGTACATAAGGAAAACGGGTTGGCATTTGCATTTGCATATGCTCGTAAGTATTTATTGCTATTTGAAACTCTGCTTTTAGAAAGTTATAGTCACAGTTGCAACACAATTTAGTGCGTCATAAAATTAGCAAATAACAAATTAGATGCTGATTGTGAACATTCTCAATATGATCGAAATCTTAGAAATGGCTTTCTAAAGGTGATTATTATTATTGCATACGAATGGTTATCCTATCTTAAGCACAAAAAATTTTTGTCACCGTTCTATAAATATTCAAATTGATAATTGAAAAATAAATGGTTCAATCAAGTGATAGATTTTTCAATAATAGTTGCCCAATCTTAATAATATAATATTCTGGCTAAGCTATGAATATTGAAACTTATAATTAAAAAATGCTTTAATTTGAATATCAGATAAATTTAATATTTTATATCGAATATTTATTTTACCAATATTAATTAATACAAAATTTTGTAAACTTATGAAACAAACTATTAAAATATTATATATTTACATGTACATTATAATAGCTGTTCAATCCTAAGAACATAAATCATGCTATGGTGTGAATATCGAAATTAATGATTGGAAAAAAAATGATTTTATATGAATAGAAGTGAATAATTTTTTTTTACTATTATAAAATATTTATCATTAAAGTATTTATTTTAATTTTGTAATAATATTTTTCCGATCTTAATAACAGAACTAATACAGCTTATGGTGTGAATATTAAATTTTTTTATTGAAAAAATTCAATTAATTGCAATTAATATATAACACCTTCAAAATATATTTAAAAATTGAATTTCAATAATTTCTAAAAATACATTGTATTTATTAGAAGTGCTCGCACTTGACAAATACAAATCGCTTTTTGCAATAGTTTCCCATATTATCTCATAGGCTCTTGCCGATATTTACACAACACTCGAACAGTATTCAAAGCTCAGCTGCTGGTTGCTGTTGCGAAGCAATTGCTGCCTTCATGTCTGCACTGATGTCTGTCGTCGCCTTATGGCCAGCCACGTACAGACAATTCCCAGCCATTAATTGAATCAAATCGAACGTTACGCATGCGTCACGCGAAATGACAAAGGGGAGCCGCCAATGCTCCAATGCCATCAACTGGGAGAGGCTCTCACAGCACATATATGGCTGCTCCATAGATGACGACAACGACGACGACGACGATGATAATGATGAAGAAGACAACGATGATCAGAAATGAAGAGAACTGCAGCAGCCTGGGGCCAGGGCGTCCACTTCAGACAGCAGCATTGTGTGCACATTATTGTTATTGCTATTATGTTATGTATTTGTATGGTCTAAGTGGGAATCGCAGTTGGAGCGCAGGAGATGTTCAGAGTGGATGTGGGAGGAGTGGTTGCTGGTGTGGCTAGAAGGTAGCTAAAAGAAGCTAGTGTGTGTGTGTGTGTGTGTGTGTGTGGAAGTGATCAGCAAAACTGGATGCTGGGCACTTGGCAACCGGCAAATCAAACCGTGGTAAAAACCCACTTAATTGACATTTAGTGGACACTCGAATGCGAATGCGAATGCAAATTCTGTGTGTGGAGGACGAGCAGCTGCAAGGCGAGTGCCAAAGAGAAGCTGCGTTAAACGGCAACAGCGATGAACATCAGCATCGAGCATCAGCAATAAGTACTCGCTCGAGTAGTAGTTTTTTCCTTTTGGACTGCTGTCCATTTATTGAATGAGCTGGCATTCTCTAATGCGACTTCAGCTCCAAAAGCCACGCCAATGATGACGTTGATAATGAGCATGTTGCCTCCTGGTTGGCCCCTTGCTGCTGTTGTTGTTGTTGTTGTTGTTCTAGCCATGATTTCTGAAGATGCAAAGCAGCAACAGCAACAGCAGCAGCTTCGGCAGCAGACATCATTACAATATAATTGATGGGTTATAACCCACTAACGGTAGATTCGAAAATATTTTCCTTTGCATTTTGGCTATTTGGCCAAGTTGATGGCAAGTTTTTGCATTTTGGCTTATGAGCAGACAGCCAGTTTTTTTTCCGTTTAGAAATTATTATTGTTCCATTTGACAGCTCGCAAGTTGTGCGTATGCATCGATTGCCGATTTATCTATAATACCACCAAATCGGCTGGGAAAACGTATGCGCTTGACATAGAAAACTGCTTTGTAGATGTGCACACGCATATTTTGTGGCTTTAGGAGGTGTTTAATTTGCCAAGTGGCCAACTGATAGCTAAGAGGGTCAGTTCATGGCTATCGATATGGTTAATGCACAACTAATCTTCGCTGATTTCATTGCATTTTCAATGCCAAAATCATAAAACATTCAACATCTCGGCCTGCTTAGCTTTTGGACCACATCGAAGTACATAAGTAAAAAATAAATAAAAAGCAAATCATTAATTTCAATGCCATTTGCTCCGAAACAAAATGAAACAATAACAGAATCGAAACGTTTACCGAAAAGTGTATTGCTCATAATAACTATCGATACGTTTAAGTTCACAAAAAGTCCAAAAATTACAGAAAGCCATTTGCGGTTATGCTTTTTCCCCCTTTGACTGCAATTCGTTTTGTTTCACTTGTGGTCTTAGTTGCCGTCTTAACCGCAAATGTGACGCCTTTGATACTCTATAAAGAAATATTTACAGAGAGTGAATTGAGAATTTTTAGAGAAATTACGAAATATTCGACATATTTAGATCACTTCGCATTAATTTTATTTCATAGATATGTGCATATATAAAATTTAAAAGTTGTTGCGTAAAAATAAACTGAAAAAGGAATCAAATTGCTGCTAACATTGCTGATAACATTTTTAAACTTCATTAAGTACTCAACAATATATAAAAGTATGTAAATTTTGATATGTAACAGAAAATTAATTTAAATTTCATTCTAAATTACGGTTTTATATCTACAAAATGATATCTGAATAATTTAGTAAAGAGTATCTTCAAGCCAAGCTCTATTAATATTGTATTTTATTTTTATTTCTGTTAACGTTTTATTATTTTAATACAATTGTTAACAAGGCGAGCTCGCCAATTAATACGCTGCTATAAATGTAATGGAATTTTTATATAATTGCATATAATAATTTAATTTATAATGTTCAAAATATGTAATAATATATTATGTTCTAGTCTTTGAAGATGTTGTATAAAAAATTTGTTTTTTTTTTGTTACTTTAATTCATTTCTTTAATTAGAAAAGATCAAATTGGCAGCTACCCTTTTCTTATAATATTAATTTACATTCACTTGTAAAATATTTATAATTATTAAATATAGCTTCAAATATTAAAATCAAAAAATTTTAATTTTCATATATTATTTGAATGCATTTGTTATTTATTCTTATATAAATTATAATTTTTGTATTTTTATCTTAAATTCCTGAAATTCAAAATAAAACTGTTAGTAGTTAGTTTAAATCAAAGCAGCTACAACTCTGCATCAATAGCTATTTAGCATAATCAACTAACCCGATTCAAAGTTATTTATTGCAGCGCTCCTGAAAGTGCGTTGTAGCCTATTAATGGCTCCAATTGGCTAATTGTGTGCCGGCCTTTGTTGCCACAAAAGTTTGGCCCAAAAAGGATGTCAGGCGGAAGCTTAGCTTGGTTTTTGGTATTCGGTTTTCAGCCAACGTTCGTTGTCTGCGGCCATTGGCATTTGGCTTTTTTTGGCACAACACATTTGTGGCAACACTTGCTGGCTTTGTTCTGCACTCTGACTCCTGTGCGTGGCTTGCGGCTACTGTGGCCATAGTGTACCTCAAACCCAACATTGATCAAGATCCATAATGAGCGATAACTGCAGTTGCGTCTTTTTTTTGTGCTGCTGTTGCTGTTGCCGTTGCTTTTGTTTCGTCCTGAGATTACGAGCGGTTTTTCTCAAATTCTGCCCCAAAAAAAAAAAGTTACGTATCTTTCGGATGCAGAGCAAAACATCCGCATAACGTACGGATCGCAGAGTTAAATGTTGCATGTAGCGGCATTTTTGTTGTTGTTGTTGTTTTCGGTTTGTCTCTGTGGCGCTGCAAAATTAAACTGTTAACTTGCCATGTTTAGCTGCCATTGTTTTGGCCTGTCCTGTCCTGTCCTGTCCAGACATTGTCTTAGCTCGTGGGTTACATATGTATATGCCGCTGCAAGTACAAGTAGTATCCGCATCTGTATGTATATCTGTGTATCTGGTGTATATCTGGTATCTGTATCGCTATCTAATCGCTTTCTAATAGCCTCAGCTCGCCTGGCGATCTATGTTACCTGTCAGCGGCGCTTGTTTGCTTAATAGATTTCTGCCTAACAATTTTTTGTCGATGTTGTTGGTTTTTGTTTTTTGTATTGGCAACCCATTTTAAACATATTAATAAATTAGAAAATCTTTTTGCTGCTATTTTTCCTCTCTTAGCTTGTTTTTTGCCTGCTGCTGGCCTTTAAACTTTGTTGCATGTTGATCGCCGGATTGTCTACAGAGTTGGCCAAAACAACCTTCAAAATTAAGTTGTCTCAGTTAGTTATTTATTTTTAATTACTGCCAGCAACGATCTATGTGGCTTTTTGTTGTTTTTTCTGCAGTTGCTGTAATTAATTATCCATTGAAGTGTGATGAACTTTAAACGGATATCGATAGAGCACTACTACTTAGAGTAGATCTAGGATTTGAGTAGACAAATTGTGCATAAATCAAGAAGTTGGCATCTCATTTGTTTTATCGTGAGAAGATTTCAGCTACCAAAAAAATGCAATTATTGTTTACAAATTTGGTCATTGAAAATCAATTGAACTACAGCATGTTTATAATTTAAAGCTAAGCTAAATTTAAACTCTAATTACACATGCAAAATAAGTAAAATATGTTTCGAGTCTTCATAGATCATTGCCAATTCTGGAGGAAGAGTCCAAATGCAAATACACTGCCTGGGGAAAATACTTGCAGTAAATGTATTTCCGGCAACTCGTTAGCTAAATTATGCAAAAATTATTACATTCAATATGTTAGAGGCATACATCAAGCATTTAGCAACTTTCTACATCTGCATAATAAATTGAATACATCAGAAACTATAAATAATTGCCAACAACTGGCAAACAAGCAACAAGTTCAGCCAACAAATGAAGAAATTTTGTTAGAATTGCGATTTTTGAAAAATGTACAAACTCTGCGTAAGAAGTATGTGTGTTTGTGTGTGTGTGTCTCACAGCGAAGGCTAATGGCCCCTCAGACAACAACATGCCAAGAACAACAGCAACAACAACAACAGCTTACAAGCTGGCCAAGCTGTGCGAGACAAGTGCAGGTAACACCATTACCTGTTGGCCAACCTGTACAGTGTACACAAGTCAAATGCGACGAAATATCTCACAGGCAAATCCCAAAAAAGATACTCGTAAATGGGGAAAGTATTTATACGCAAATAGTCATAAATAGTCTTCAGCAAAACTCGACTAACTTTGGAGCATAAAATGGACAAAGAAAAACTCTAGTTGAGCATAAAATTGCTAAAGAGAAAACCCACTAAATGTTAACTTAAAGAATTGCTGAATTTACTGCACACACACCCTGTAGGGTATTGAGAACTCAGGCATGCCGCTGCTGGTATATGACACATGTGTGTGCCACAAGTCAGAAGATGACCGCGACCGCAACGTCGACGCACGACAGCCTCAGAGTCAAAGGCAGATACAGAGACAGAGACGGAGATGGAGACAGACAGAGAGAGAAGTTGGGGCCAGGCAATCGGCCAAACTGTCAGACATGGTGCGTTGTGTGCCAAAAGAGCAACCGCAGCAACACAAGCAACTGGCAACGGGCAACGTGCAACAGGCAACCTGGCAAGCAACAGACAACGGACATGGACAGCCGACAGTCGAACAAGCAACAGGCGCAAGTCAAGTGAATGGCCAATGACCACCAAATTGGCAGTAAAGCATACAAAAATAACTTCAAATGGTCAAAAGGTTAACAAAATCAAGCAGTGTGCGCAAAGAACACAAACTGTGGAGGAGAGTGGGGGAAGAGGCACTTGACTGTGTTGCTGCTGCTGCTGCTTGGTTGCGTTGCTTATGCTTGTGCTGCAGCTGTCTCCGCCAGTCAGCAGCAAGCGCAACATGTTGCCAGCATTCCGTCAGTTCTTGTTGTTGTTGCTGTTCTGGCTGTTGCTGCTGCTGCGACGGCAGCAACATAATCCCCCAGCCAATGCATTTTTGCAGCGACTCCACTAAAAAATGATTAATGAGTTGCCTCATTACTTGGCGAAAATCAATGTCGCGCATATTCTCTCCTTCTGGGCCCAGAAGGAAGTTCTGGCCCAGGCAGCAACTTGGCCGTGTTGCTGTCGTTGGTTGCTGGCACGTCGTCGCATAATAAATCGATCATATTTTTACCATGCCAACTCAAATATCACAAACGTCAGCGCTGATTCTCATTTTGATGCTGATGCTGATTCTGATTCAGCTCCAGTGACAATCTGCTCCTGCGACGTGTGCGAGTCGATGACGCCAACAGTCTGCATCCGAGAGACTTGCCACCACACATGTGTGTTGTGCACAACCTTGGAGCAGAGCAACAAACACATACACACACCCTCTCGATGTGATCAAGTGACTGACTTCAATTCTCAGTTTTGTCTGATCTCGCGCTTCGTGTTTTGTGGCTTTTTCTTTTAATTGCAATCGCGCGCCTGCCTCACTAACTGACTAACTGACTGACTGACTGACTGGCTGGTTACTTGCCACATTGCCTACTGCTGTCTCCATCCCAGTTGGCAGCTTGCAGCCTGTGGTGGTGCTGACTGATTTTATTTATTAAACTGTTGACATTCTGTTTACCGCTGGCGCTCAGCTTCTTTTGATGTCATCAGCCATCAGATATCCGTATCAACAGCTTCGGTGGCGCCTCCAACGGTTTAAATTTATTGCTGACTGTAGTTATTGATTAACTTGCATCGACGACAGTTTCGATTTCCTGCAAAAGAAATGCTGATATTTTTGACTGTACATTTGAATGAATTTTTGATTTTAATCAGCAGTTGACAGTAGCGTGTTAATATACAAAAAATGTTTCTTACCTCTGTTAACTTACAGTTAAAGTATTGAAATCCTTTCAAAATCGTGAACTTAATTGTCTTTTTTTTCGGACGATATTCAGTCGAATATTCGCTTTAACTTAGAAACACTCTACTATATTGCACGTTCAAATATTATTATTTAATTGTTAACAAACATTTGAAAGGAATCCCTAAGTTGTAGAGTTCCTTGAACCGGGTGTAAATATGAATTTCGATGTAAAAATATTACTGACGGCATGTTTGCACAGATATTTTCATAGATCAACGTTGAAACACTTATATTTTTGAACGTACATTGGAAAGAATTTTTGATTTTAATCCTCAGTTGCTTTTTACCTCTGTTAATTTTCAGAAGCTGCAAAATCGAAAAGAAAGATTAATTTGTCATTGCTTTTATATGATATTCAGTTCAAGCACTCTGCTATATTCCATTTTCAAATGTTATAGTTTATTTTTTAACAAACAATTAAAAGGAATCTGTATAGAGTGAAGTCAGTTATGTTTTCAGGTGAAAATATAAATAATGTTGGCGGAGATAGTCTAAGTAAATATTACTTACTGGAATATTTTCATAGATTAGCGTATATCCATCTATTATATCGTGCTTACCTAGTATTTCAAGTGTTGCTTCGAGATATTATTGTTATTGCTGCTGACTATCTGCTAAAACGGCTAAAAAGAAGTCAACTCAGCAGTGAAATACCAGGGAAACACAAATAAGCAGCATGTAGAAAAGTGGGTAGTGAGGGAACTAGTTATAGATGATACCACATTGGTACTGACTTTGTATGTTTTTATATAAAAGTTTTGTGACAGTTTCGGCAATGCAATAGTTAGTTAAGCTATGAAAATATCTTGGTGAAATATCAACACTCCAATATCTTATAGTTTACTTTGATAAATTAAAACCTACCTAATTGCTAACGAAAAATATAATATATAAACACGTAATCATCAGTACAATGTAGAAATTTCTAGTTATTGAGGTTTACAAGATTCGTCAGGTCATTGAATCGTTACACTTTATAACACGCATGATCTCTTTTCACATGACAAGCTTGTTAATCAGTCGAAAAGTGAAAGTGTGAAATAATAAAATAAAATAAACGAGCGCATTATCAATGCGCTTTAAACACACACACACACATCGAAGGTAAAATGATAATCGTAATAAATGAAATATTTATTTTAAATTGAGTCAAACTGCAGTTTGTTCTGCTCGGTTGAGGCCAATAAACCAAAGCGATTGAACTCTTTATCGCTGTGGTAAAAAGTAAACAGACAAATATTGTAAATTATCGGATAAGTAGTGCCAAATCGAACTAGTTGAAATTGTATCTGGTGCTTGTAGAATTTATGGCCCCTATCAAAGTCGGGGCTGGTTAAAGTTTACCTTTCCCACATGTCACAAGCACTCCACTTCCTTCCCTCTAGATACCTATTTCAATAACTATGTAGTAGGTACTGCAATTAGATCAAACGAAGGCAGTCAGATATTATAACAACAGCGACATTACATGGTTATGGCTTATTATTATTGTTGTTGTTGTCGGCGACACAAACAAGTTGAATGGCATTGCAAATGTGCAACAAGAGGAGCAGAGAGAGAGAGAGAGAGTGGTTGCCACAGTGGCAACAGCCACAGCAACAGCAGCCAAGTGCCAGCAGCAGTTTGATTGTTATTGCCAATGAATGAATGCACTTGCTGCCTTTGTCTGTGAGGATTGTCTGTGCTCTTCATCTCCATCTCCGTCTCCATCGCCATCTGCATCTCCAGCTTCGACTTCGGCTCAACTTTGCCAGCGCCAGGGGGCATGCAACACATTTTGCGGTCTGTTGCTGCTGCAGCTTCTGCTGCCATTGTTTTCTGCTGCTGTTGCTGCTGCTGCTGCCCTTTGTTGTTGCGTAAGCCCAGGGGGTGTTGATGTTATTGTTGTCGTTGCTGTGGCTGTTGCTGTGGCTGCTGCTGCTTCTTGTTGTTATGGAGCATTTGGTATTTACAAATGTGTTGGCAATGAATTTGCCGCCATGCCGCAAACAACAATTTCCGTTTGGCATTATATTGCTACTCCACTGCACACCATTCCGTTAGATCCTGCCACATGCAACTCCAACTTCAACTCCAACTGAAACTCCATCTCCGATTCAAACTCGAATCCATATTGTCGCTGACATTTTCACACTTTCATTGGAGTGGGAGAAAAACTCGTTAAGTTGCCAGCAGCTGCTCCCTCGGCAAGGGATTGAATTAATCCTTCTGTTGCTCTTTCTGTTGCTGTTGCTGTTGCCTGATGATTTATTGATGTCGTTTTTGCTGTATATGGTTTATGACCATTCCCATTTGACTCTCAACTTTAAATTCAATTTCAATACTGCACCAAATGCGAGTTAAAGTTAAAAATGTAATATTTGCAATCATCTTCAATATTTAAGAACTTATTTGTAAATTGCGCCTGGGCTGATAATTATTTCATTAAAGCTAAATTAATATTACAGCCATTAAGATAACAGAGATTTATATTAGATTAGGAACTATATTGATCATATCTTACGCGGACTCCTAAATATTATAATATTATATTATAATATATTAAAGCCATGAAACCATGGTTTAAGTTAAATTAACTATTTATTCTATGATATTTGGAAGGTTTTTCTGTTTCTACGATATTTAGACAAATGTAAATATAGAAAAAGTTACAAAATAAATTAGGATATATTTTTGTCTCTTACAATATTTTGGATATTTTAGGCTATTTATTTTGCTTTTAGTTAAATTCACATTCTTAAAGAACAACATAAAGTAAAGTATCAAGTAAATAAGAAATGTTTTCCAAATATATCCATAAATTGTTAAAGTAAATAGATGTGTTACTTACCAAATCATATTCTTCTATTTTCAATTCCAACACATTCTAATTAAAGCAAATAAATTACACTCTCCATCGTTAAAAATGAATATGACATAAAATTAATTATACAGCTCTGAAAATGCTGAACAGACAATAAATGTTTCACATGCTTTAAATACCTTTTCAACGAGAGCAATTCAAAAGCTGTTGAGATTTCAACACTCTTTTTTGATAGGAGCAAGTAATTGATAAGCGAGTTCCCATTGTTCTGCTCAGTGCTGCTGCTAGTGCTGGGAATATGCTCGTAACTACATAAATTAATGTGCATACAATACTTGTACAACAAGGCTAATAACAATCGATACAAGGCAGAAACCGAGGTAGAGAAGGTAGAGGCAAAGAGGCCAAGTCCAGAGGCAGTGTCGACAGCAGGAATCGCCACTTCTTCAATTGATTTTGAAAGAGGCAGCACGAAACAGACTTTGTTGGTGGCACTGACCATTCATTCCTCGGCAAAACGGTGACTGTAGTGCAGAAGGGGAAAGGGACGGGGAACATCTAGAACAATGGATAAAACTGTATAACGAGTGGTATTGAATGAATTGATATTGGTATCGGCATTGTGTCCTGCACAAAAAACCAAAGCAAAGCAGAAACAACTGAAAATCGTATCAATTGAAACCAGTTTTGATGTTGTCGTTGTTAACACATGTTGGCCGGGTCGATTGTCCAGACATATAAATTTTCAAATGCCAGCAGCAGGAACTGCAAATGCAAACTGGAACTTGAGTAGGCTTTGGCTTTAAGGTCGCATATGAGTTTCGAGTTTAGTGTAATTTCTGGCAGACGGCAAAACAATTTAGCTAGGCTCATTTTTATTTCGTAACGTCAATGAGCAGTAAGTAAACAGAAAAAAAATTTCGTAAAATTCAAGTGGTTGCACAATGTCCAACCTTCAAGATGTACCGCTCGCCGAACCAGAGAATATTCCACCGCCCACAGAGCAACAGAATGTGACTGGCAACAAAAGCAATTCGCTGAAGCGCTTCTTCAAGATGGGCAAAAAGTCCGCTTCCAGTCAGGACATCAATGCCGATGCCTGCGAAGTGGTGGTGGAGGATCAGGAGGGGATCAAAGATCCGGCCAAGCCGCGCACAATTAGCCGCTTGTTGACACGATTGAAGGGCGCCAACAAAACAGGTGATTATTATGAGGATACACTTTCGACTCTCCATCTCACAGTTAATTCAGGCGACTTGCCAGCTACAGAAGCAACGACTGAGCCCGCATCGGGTTCAAATCCTCCAGTTGTTGAGGAAGGCAGCGAGAGGATAGCGCCAGCTCCGAATGCCAAGCCCACATTGAAGACATCGATCTCAAGCTATTGGAAGCTGCTGTTTCATCGCCAGAAGGCAGCAAATCGACAGGGTGCAGATGCTGATGCTGCTGGAGAGCAACCGACAATCGAACCTAAAGAAATGCAGCAGCAACAGCAGCAGAAGTTGGTGCAGCAGGAGCAGCAAACTGATCCCATTAAGGCGGAAGATGCTTACACAGTGACGCCGGCAACATCGAAACAGGAGCTCGAAACAATGGTGCCAATAAAGTTGACCGAACTGAAGACGGCGAGTCACTGCATACCCCAGATTTTGGAGGAGGTGCAAGTGCTTCCAATCTCCGATGAGATTGCCGATCCGACGCTGGAGGAAGCCATTGAAAATTAGGTTGAAAATTTTGCCAACTATGCGAGCAAAAAATAGAAATTAGTTGAATGTTATTTGATTTTGACAAAGCGCTTGCCAACCTTCTGCCCAATTATTGATTACACTTTATCGGAAGACTCTCTTCTCTCTCTCACACACACATAAGCACACACACAATGACGTCACACTTTCACACTAGTTTCATCAGCTGCAGCAGTTAAGCTTTGCATCAAATTGTGAGTGCTTAATAAAGCATTTATCAAGCGTATATTGATTATATTTTACTGCATACTCAATCCCTTAATAGTTGGTAA
Organism: Drosophila sulfurigaster albostrigata; assembly: GCF_023558435.1. Taxonomy (NCBI): domain Eukaryota; kingdom Metazoa; phylum Arthropoda; class Insecta; order Diptera; family Drosophilidae; genus Drosophila; species Drosophila sulfurigaster. The sequence goes on from NC_084882.1 coordinate 19,897,686, forward strand.
ACTGATTCCGATTTGCTTTTAGCACAGTTCAAAGAGTTCAGTTAAATCTCGTGTTAAAGTGCGAATCGGCTTGTATTTCTCCCCATTGTTTTTGGCCAGGTTAAGAGGTGCTGTCTAAGCCAGACAACTGACAACGGTGACAACCCTTAAAGTTTTCACTTTCCACTGAAGCCCTAAAATGAAATGCCATTTTCAAACGAATTCGACTGAATAAAAATTGTATATTTTTGTAACGTTTTCATTTAAAATTCAAGACAATACAAACTCTGTAAAAATGTGCATTTACCTACCACTAAGAATCTCCTCACAGAAATGAGCTCAATTAACAAACATTATTAAATTAATAGCTATTCTAAAAATTAACCAATAGTACAAAAAAAAACTTGTTATATAATTTAAACCTGCGCTACAATTATATTTTAATAAAATACAAATTCAGATTAGATTTTACGAAATTTCATGAATAGCTTATTTGGAATAATAAGTTTGATTTGAACACTTTAGAATAATATGAAAATACATTTTATAAGTAAATGTATTTAAGGAAAAATAAGAAAAAGAAAACAGATCAATTTAACATATTAAATTAAAACAATGTAAGGAACATTCCATTTTTGAGGTATCAAGTATTTTACACAATTCCCAAAAAATATATTTAATGAATTATTTATTATTATATAATAAATTATTATATATGTAGTTATACAAATATGTTTGAAAATTAGAGTAAAATTCATTCAATTTAAAATTTAGAGTTCTGGATTCCCTTTTATTTAATTTGCAATGCAATACATATTATGCTTAAAATTACTACTTTCATCACAGCACATCCATCACACGGTATGTTGACAATTTCCAAGTCTCCAAAAAAGCAAACCTGTAGCCTTCTGATGGGAAACAGCTGGAAATTATTTACAAACATTACGTGCCAACTGCGCAGAATCGACACGGCAACAAACTGATAAGCAAAGGACTGACTTTGTAAATATTTACCTTTTGCGCCGACCAAAACAAACACTTGTTGAACGGTTGTGTGGGCGTCAAGGGAAAGCACGAAAGGAAAAACTCGCGAGCTGCGAAAATGCGAATGTAAACATGGATTATGCGCATGTCCCAGTTGCAGCTGGTTTTTGCTTTTTTGGCCCGAATGCGGGGTGAGTGTTAATCAGCAGTGAGAAAAGTGGGTCAGTACGCACTCGCCCTCGCCGTATGATGTGAATACAAATACCGCTACACAATCAAAAGAAATAGATACAAACTAAATCTAATTAATAAATATTGGTACAGAAATAAAATTCAAATAATTAAATGTGTTGCTGAGTCTAAAAAACTCTTAAAATGCTACTTCAATAACTGAATGTCAAAGCAAAAAGCAACAGGGTCGCCGGGCGCATCCAACAGATTTTCCAGCTATAGATATTCTTGCACAGATACACACCACAATCCGGGGCACAGTTTAGTTATAGAGATTTTTCTTTGTGGTCAAGGTGCGCAGTAAAAATTGTAAAAAATTGCAAATTTATTGAAAAAACTAACAAATTTCGAGGTAAATTTATGAAAAACACAACAACTAATTCCAATTTATTAACAGGCATATGAAGTTTTCTATTTATCTCTGAAATTTCGTGTAGTTTTCAACATTTTACTGTGGCAGCATCAACTCTGTTGGCTGCCACCGATTACGTAATGTTGAAAACTGCACAATTGATAGATAGCATTTTGTAAATTGTATAAATCAATTTATTAATAGAATGCGAAGTCCCTCGGCAGCAGTTTCGGCAATGCGAAGGATTTGTCTGATATAATGACTGGCAGCTTTAAGGTGCAACTCATCAACATGGGCACTCGCGCTGCCGCCTGTAAGTATGCCACAGAAGTCTCCGACTCTCGGAGTCTCAAAATCGTTGCGTTTTTTTCCTCTACTTTACAGTTCAGGCAAAACTGAGAGCCCTTCATGAATACCATGTACGCTTATTGCACAACGTCTTACCTGCGCCCTCTGGCGTCGATATTGCTAACAATATCAAATACTTTTCTCAAACTCTATTAAGTAAGTTTAAAATGAAATTCGCACTAGCTTAATTCGGTTCATAATGATTGCCAATTTTGAACAGCTGTCCTTAAAGATGTGCGCACCTCTCCGCACGAACTTATACGCGATCCTCTCGAAGACCCAACTCGCATGTCTGCCTATCCAAATCTCGAATATGGCAATCTCTATAATGCACTTACTATGCTCATTGATGTGGCACCTTGCATCCAGTATGGACAAATCGGTAAGTAATAAAATTGCTATAATCAATACGGAGAAATATTAATAAATTATTAAATAAATTATCACGTATTACTACGTGCAACATATTATATATAAATTTAATGGTATCAGTATAAAGAAGTTTAGTAAAGATTGTTTTATTTCGATTTTTATTGTAAAAAATCAACTTTAATTTGTATTCTTAGTTTTTCTTATAAAAATATAATTTACATTTTATTTTGGATATTATAATAAAACTGAAATGTGATAATAATAATAATTATTATTAGGACTATTATTATTACTAAAGTTGAAATTTTGATTTGTATTATTTCCCAAAAATTATAAAAGCCAGCTTTAACTTCTATTCTTGATTTTTATTATATAAATCAAATTTTATTTGCATAGTAATAATTTTTTTATCGAAATTTATTTCATAATTCTATTGTTTACTTTCAGTATATGTAAATATTTAAATATTATAATAAAAACTAAGCCTGGCTTTTTTATTCTTAAAATGAAAATTAATCATTTTTTCCTATTAAAATCATCATATTACAACCGTAATAACTAGTATTAATAATTATAAAAACAATAATACTGAATTCACCCTTTATTTCAGTCTTCGGCAAAGCTCTACTACAATGTCTTAGCTGCATTCTACCCTTTCTTGACAAGGATCTTATTGATAATCTACCCTATCTAGTCAGCTCTACTATATCTGTACTACCGCCAGCCTTGCATCAGGATATTGTCAATGCGCTGTGCTACTATATCTTACCCTTTACTATAAGTACGTATTGTGCATATCTGTTATACAAACTGTGCTAATTTCGATTAACATTTACTAGCACGTCGCAGCGCCGATGAGCAGGAATGCCAAGCTTGCCAGTCAGTCTCCTCAGTCATCATGATGGTTCTGCAGTACTCTAAAAACCCAGGTAACGATCTTAATATATATATAATATAATATATATAGCTAAAGTAATATGTATTTCCAGCCCATCACTGTCAGCTTTTAGAGTGTCTGATGACGCTGAAGCACAACGTGGTCAAGGACATTCTCTGTGTGGTCGCCTATGGCACAGCTGTCTCTCGCTCCTCGGCTGCCAAGCTGCTCTTCTACTATTGGCCCGCCTTCGATGCCAATCTCTTTGATCGCAAGGTGCTGCTCTCAAAATTAACGAGTAAGTATTAAATAAGTGAAGAATCATTATTTTCTGGACTTTAAACTGAAGATTGAAACATTGTTTAAAGAGTTACTTTGACTTAATTTGATTTCAAATCAAAATGTTCTTATACCTATGAAGTATGATATGCTATTTTGTTAGATGGTAATTTTAAATTCTGCGTAATTCCAATTCTTTTGTGTAAAGCATTAATTTTTAATGTTAAGAGCAAAAATAATTAGATATAATTCTTTAATTTAAATTGCGTAGTTTCATTATCTGTCTTAGTTAAATCTTAAAATTAATAGAAGATTAATATAGGAACTCATTATTATTTATGATTATTATATTATTTTATACGAGGGTATTTCTTGCCTATTATATTATGACCAATTGGCTTTTTAAAAAGTTTGAACTTGTAACTAAGAATTTTTTTCACTCAGTCTCGGAACGTTTTAAAGTCTTAAATCCAATTTTATTAAATTTGTTAAAATCATGATTAATATTATAATTATTAAACTTATTAACATTATTAGTATAGAATTCCCTTGTGTACTAATAAATATGTTTGCTCATTGTAGACGACCTGGTGCCCTTCACCTGCCAGCGTGAGCATTGCCCCAATGCCGGCAATGCTGAGGCAGCCAAAGTGTGCTACGATCATAGCATCAGCATCACTTACGCCCCCGACTGTCCTCCTCCACTCTATCTGTGCATCGAGTGCGCCAATGAGATACATCGCGAGCATGCGAATCTCGAGTTTGGTGACATTCTTCATCCCATGCAGCAGGTGTCGATGGTGTGCGAGAACAAAAACTGTCGCTCGAATGAGAAGTCAGCCTTCTCCATTTGTTTCTCCACCGAATGCGCCAGCTACAATGGCAATCATCCCATACGCTATTGTGGCCAGTGTCACAGCAATCGTCACAACTCTCGACGCGGTGGAGATCATGTGGTGCATCGCAGCTTGCAGCCAGCCTGGCAAATGGATCCAGAGATGCAGATGCACATGGTCGAGTCTGTGGTCAGTTTGCTGCGCGAGGCGAAGCCACTCAACTTTGAGCCCGGCAAGGAGTCCTCCTCGGATGCCAAGAAGAATGGCCACGCTCTCACACCCGACAACATTTCACTCGAGGAGCGACAGATGCTGGGCCGCTATGGCATTTGGCTACTCGTCGGTCGCTGCACTCCGACAGCGGACACACCTGTCGAGGTGCTGGGCAGAATTCTGAGCATGCTCTTTCACTGGTTCCATGTTACAGCCTACTCTTATGACGGTGAGTAGATATAGTTATTTTTTGACTCCTAATTCGTGCAAATCTCATCCTCAACTACAGCTGCTGGTCAGATTGAAAGCACCATAGAGAAGCTAAAGGTGGATCATGTGTGTAACTGGCTCAAGGAGATCTGTCGTATTCACTATAACGTCTTCATCTCCTGCTTGCTACCGCATCCTCCGGAATACGCACGCGTTGGTGGACACTGGGAGACGCTCGCCTCCCGCACCAGCCACCTCAAGGAGGGACTGCAGCGTCTGATCTGTCTGGTGCCCTATGAAGTGATCACCTCGGAAATCTGGGACTACGTGATGCCACATTGGATGGAGGCCATCACGAATGATGTGGCCGAAAAGGAGCTGAATGAACTGAAGATTGTGCTGAGCAAAATACTCGATCCCGAAATGTCGCCTCTGGGATTCGATGCCAAGACCATGTACAATTTTGTGGCCATTCGCTTCGAGAAGACAACGGCCAAGGTACAACAGCAGGCGCTGCACTGGCTGCAGATACTCACCAAGCTGGAGATACTCATACCGCTGGTCCAACTCTTTGCCATGTTTGGCGACGGAGTGCGCATCATGAAGTACGGCATACAGCATGAATTGATGCGCGAGAAGGAGAAGGATCCGCAGGTGCAACAGCAGCAGGCCAAAATACCCAAGACGCCGTGCAAGGAGAGCAAGGCGGAGATGGCAAATCCACCCAGACGGAGCTCCATTTGTAAGTAATCAAAGTAATCGGCCAAAGTAATCCATTAAATGAATATTCTCTCTTCCAGCACCTGTTGTCGAAGATGACTCTGGAAATACTTCAGCAATTTCAGATGATGAGGCACCTACAAATCGTCACACGGAATTTTCCACTGATGCCGAGCATAATCTAACCTGTTGCATTCTCATGCTGGATATTCTGCTCAAGCAAATGGAGCTCCAGGATGTAGAGCAGCACATGGGCATTCATACCAGTGTCTGCGAGAATGTCTCACGTCTCATCAAATGCATGGTAACTGCTGCTCGTGTTGGTCTCAGCAGCCATGTCTGTGCTCTTAAGGTGAGTTAATCTAAACAGGGAAAAACATTTTCTTTATAAAAAAAAATTATGAAACCGAGAAAAAAATTTTATAAGCAAATTCTAAAACAATTCTAGTCTATGCAGTTTTTAAATAAACTTGTTTTTAAATACTAAAAATGGGAAAAGCTTAAATTAAAAAAAATAAATAAGTAATTAAACACATTTTCTAATTTTTATTTCATATTTTGTTGCGATTACTAATTAGCATTTTTATATACTGTAACACGTTTTTAGTGATGGCATTCAAATTTTATTTGGATTGAAGTACTGTATGAAAAGAATAACAACATTTTTATGACTGAATTTTTGAAAAATAAAACAAGAATAAAATATATTGAAATTTTTGTTACAAATACATTTTAAGAATGAAAACTAATGTCAATACTCAGACTCAAAAACTTAATTATACTCATTAGAGTAATTGCTGAGTAAAGCCTTCACATTTCTTTCTCTTTCAGGTGGCAGAATGTGCATACTGCGAGGCATCCACGATGTGGCATCAGTTGTCCACCAAGCTGGTTGAGTTCATGGCACCCCTGAATCCTGTTAGACCACCAGATGTAAGTTAAACTGTGTTTATATATAAGAGTGATATGCTCACATTGATCTTAGGTGCCTATTGAGGACATCATCGAGGAGGAGAAATCGTCACGCAAGTCGCCGCCGGAATCGGATAAGGAGAAGACCCGAGAACGCGACGTTTCCTTGTCAATGGCACCATTGCCCATTCCCTTGGGTCCACTTGGAGGCTTTGCAGGTAAGACGGAATATTTCCTTGATTTTCCCACCTGCTTAGTTTAATTTGATAAAATATTCGAATTCGGATGTTAAATATCTATCGAAAAAGTCGTCAAAGTTAAAGCTCCCCCTCAACCCACCCGTTATAAATAAAAATACGAAATACTTGTAACTAACCACCGTAAAAGTAATGCAGTGAAAGTCACCCAACTTTTGTAGCTAAAGTAGCATCATTGGCCAAACTATAAATATAGTATATATTGAGGGCCAATGAATGGTATGACGCCCTTCGAAGGGGGCGTCCCTTGTATACATTCAATTAACTTAGACTTAAAGCCACGTTTAAAGCGCATACCAAAAACAAAAAACAAAAAAACAAACGAACATTGTTCCTAGTTACCTTTAAACTGCACCTGCTATGCTCTGTAAACAATTTGCATATATAAACAGTCCCTGAAAACCTGAAAACTAGACCCAGAAGACCCCCCCTCCAAACGCAACCGCAACCCGAAACAATTACTTAACCCAGTTTAAACAAGATCGAGACTAAAACTCCAGCCACACTTGAAACATATCAACAAGAACAACAATAAATTGATGAGATTAAAACTGCGTGTGAAACGCATAAATTCCAAAAGTAATCGCATTTAAACATTTTCCATTTAAACTAATTTGGCTTTAATTTATATGTCTATCTCTTGCTATTTAACTATTTCTATCTCTCTCTCTCTCTGTCTCTACATAAATATATATATATATATCTGTATCTGTATCTGTATATCTTTCTCTCTCTCTATCTCTAACATATTCAACGCGTCTACTGTATAACTAACTAACTCGCTCGCTCGCTCGCTGTCTCGCTCGCACACGCACTTTTCTCGCGCGTACCAACTGTCTGTCTATCACTGTCACACACTGTCTATCGGATCTATCGACCCGATGAATTAATAACCCAACCAACTCTTGCTATTCTTATATACAATTCAACAAATAACAATTAACAATTAACAATAACAAACGAACGCCAACTACTATCATCAAAAATACTAAAAAATACTTATATATATACTATCTATCAATCATTATCAGATATCTTTAAGCTAGATCAATTCTTTTCAGACGATGGAAAAATTATTATAATGGCAGGTGATGCACCCAAAAGCAAATTTTTCATTCGTTAAAGAAAAAAAAACCAAAAACAAAAACAAATTCTACAAAATTACTCACAACTTAAAATAATCAATAAAAAAATTCACATTACATTCTTAACATTTTGTTAATCAGTTCGAAAAGCATTTCGTTACAAATTTCAAATTCAACTTTCAATACTTTAATCACAAGAAAAGACATCCACAAACTATCATCCACCTCAGCAACACCACCAACTAAAACAAAAACAAAAACAGAAACAGACTCTCGACACTCTACCTCTAACTCTTCTATATCTCTGTTTAGCTTTCTAGAATACATATGATTTAGCATATAACAGCTTTAATATACTTACATACATTATAGATGAACGTACTTGTAGTGATAACTGCCCCATTTGATCCATTTAGTTGAATATTATCTTTCGGTTCGGTATTCTCGCAACTCTTCACACAAATGCGTTCTCCACAAAAACACAACAGCAACAACAACTACTCGTACTCCAGTAGCCAGCGTGCCTTGAATACTATATACATTTTCGTTGATCTATAATTTTTACGAAACGAATATTTTCTATAGGAAATCGCATTCTTTTTTCCATACTTGTCTGTGAGCGTCCTCAGTTTGTTCCCAAATCTCGAGAAATTCAAAGAAAATATTTTATTTGGTGGAAATATTATATAATCTAATCTTACATAATTGAAATAATAAAATATATTAGGCTAATTTACTTTACTTCAAATGTACTTAAATCTGAACTGAATTTGAACTGAACACACTCACAGACTGAGCCCCTCAATTGGAAATAGAACATTTGTTGAAAATTCTATACCTGCATGTCACATTTTTCAGTGAATTTTTGGAAAACTCCATGATCAATGCCATTTGAATGACCTTTCTAGGATTTATACTTATGTGTATGAACTTGGTTGCATGCCCCATTAGTTGAATGCAATGCGTTATCTTGTCCACTTAAACGATTTCGATTTCATTTCTAGCAAAAGTTCAATAACCAAAATCTGTTTGCCAGATTCAAGCAATTACTAATCTTAACTGTTGATAACCCTGATACTCATACTTACTTTTCTCTCTATAAAGGTCCTGTCCCTGTGGCCGTACCGCAACCTGAACCGCACTCCGTGGGCGGAGTGCTCGTCCATATGCCCCACGTCTGTTCCGTATGTATTTCGATTTTAAATATTTGTAAAAACATTAGAATTCTCTATTATATATATTAACTTCTTTGGTTACGAACACTTGAATACACACAAACACACACACACACACACACACACTCAAGACCAATATTCAATATCAAAATAATAATAACAAATAAACCAAATATATTATGCGTTTAAGTAGGTATCTTGAATAATGAAACACACCCCATATATACAACTATACCAATATATATATCGATATACATTTTTTATAAATATCCAAATAATTTATTACAGCAACATAACAATACAGATTTCAAATGAAAATTCAGTTGACTTCGGTTCATTTCATATTCGAATTTCAAATTTCCAATTTATGATTTCGATAAGCAAAAAAAAAAAATGCAAACGCAAACCAATCAAAATCCAAAAGCAACGTTCAAAAATTCTACAAAATTTTTCATTTTTTCATATATTTTTTATAGAATAACGAAAATGGGCATTCAGTTGATAATAATGAATTGAGAAAAGTTCACGCCACAGACGAGGTACTTTGTGCATTCATTAACAAAAACCAAACCAAAAAACAAAAACCAAAATACAACGTGCTACAAACAGTTTCTTTTTAATATTAGTTGTTTTATTATTTGGCTGATTAAGCAAACGAAACCATCATATAATTCGATAATCGTATTCGACTATTTCAATTTGTCCATTTTGTTTCAATTATTAATCTAATTTTTTTATATATTGTACTCTTCGTGTTAAATGTATATAAATTGTACAGCGTGTTTTCTCATATTTTTATTTTGCTTACTAAAATTCGTCCTACATTCATTTTATATTCTTTTTCATTCTAATAATTATAAGTCAAAACTGAACATTTAGTGTGATGTTTAGCAGCTTTTCAACAAATAGAGAAAATAGCGTTTTGTTAATTCAAGTGTCAAATTTTCAAATAGAATAGTCTTATTCGGAATGCCGAAGATTTAATACTCTTGCAGATAGATTTATTGAGCGAATTTTAATTTATGCTAAGCTCAAAACAAAAGAAATATATATATTATATATTAGATTTCCGATTGCTAGTTTTTTTTATTAGTATAATTATTAACTCTAAGCTCTTCATAAAATTTTTATAAATATTATTAAGAACCCATCTGCAAGTTTATACTAATTCTAGCTTCTATTGTAAATTATTTTAAATTAGTATATTTTCAACTTGTTTAAGGTTTTTTAGCAGATCAACTAGAAAACGTCGTGAATTCAATAAATAGATGTTTTGTAGTTGAATTTCTAGGTTATACAATTCTAGGCTGGTGAATCAAATTTCAAGTGTTAGCTTCAAATTTCTAGATTAATTAAATTTTGTTCTTTTAAATTTCAAGTTTTCCTTTCACTCCCGTGTCTCAAAGTATCTTGTATGTGTGTGAATATAAATTGCGAAGTACTCGTACATGCAAACGGAAAGATCGTAATTGAAAATTAATAACAATATTTAATACTTATCTTACGTGTACATTTTATTTGAATATTACTCTCCACATTTCTCCATCATACATATGTAAATATTACCTTAATTTATTCAATACTCTTTAAACACGTAAATCAACGTTTTTAATTACCTTCCCCCATTTGATTTGTGATCATTGTTGATGAGCATGTTCCGTGTACCAAGCACCGTCACAATTATTTAAAAAGTCCACCAACAAAAAAAAAGAAGATATCAATAACAATTGTACAATAATACCGTTAATGCACAAATACTCGTACCTTAACAATTTTATGCAATTCTTACATGTTTTTATGTCAATTATTTATGTACATTATTATATAATACAAAACCAAAAAATACAAAATGATATAATGATAATGGATGTGTAAGTTGAAGCGTGCAAATTGATTGCATTTGTCTCCATGTGTACTAAATGTGTGAAGAATGTAATCTCAGCCGTGTACACCTAATGTAAAATAACGTGTAAATATGCCGTAAACATGTTGCAAATTGTCCGCCATAGATTGTGTAAACGATGCTTCGCCGCAATGTAAATCCCCTTTGCTATCTAATGCAGATCATGACGGCAACGGTTGAAACAGTTTCAGAGCAACTCGATCTGGCCTCCATATTGCCCACAGATCGAGCCATCGCCCGCTCCATCACGCTCTCCGATGCAGATGTTGGCAGTGCCAATGTTAGCGTAACCAAGGCCTCGGTGATGGGCGAGAATGGCGCCAATGGCAGCAATGGCGGGGAGAATGGCAGCGGATCGGACGAAGACGAGGAGGAGGAGGATAGCGATGATTTTTGGCACACTTCGGTGGGCAAGTTTAAATTTACGCTCGATCAGTTGCCACAACCACTGCAGTACATTCACCAACTGCTAACGGTACGTATGAGTAATATTTGAAAATGTTTTTTATTATTGTGCATTTTATTATTACAAGGATCTACTTAAATAATATCAATTTAAATTGCCCCTAATAAAATTATTATTTGAAAAAAAAACGTGACAAAATTCTATTTATATTTTATTTTTGTTCATTATTACTAAAATAAAAAAAAGAAAGAAAATAAACAAAATTATATAGATTTTCTTCTTTAAATTTGCTTTAACAAAACATATTTTTTGCTTTAATAATATTAGGAGTCAAGATTATATTTTATATTCTTGTTTTTAAGTATGTGTTTCGTTTCAACATTATATATTTAACGCCAACTATATTAAAGATTATAAAATTAAGGTAGAATGCAATGATATGAACATAGAAGGTTAAATTAATGCAAATGTTTGTAAGGACAAAGGTTTATTAAATATGAAATATATTTAGTCTGCGATTCATTAATAAATAATTTTAAATAAGAAATTTTATTTTCATATATCCAAGAAATAAACGTGATGAATCTTTTGTCTAATTGCAAAGTATATTTATTATGATTTGTACCCTATTTTCGCCTCTATATATGTGATATTTTTAAATTACATTGAATTATTTTCTTCTTTTCTATAGGAAATACCCACTATCAAGAAACCGGAGATACTCTACTATGTGTTGCAGTGCCTCAAGACGATGGCGTTGCATGGCGATGCTTTGGCAAAGGCAGCAAGAGAACAAAGGGGCTTCTTCATCTGGTGCCAAGAGAATTTGTTGATCAAAAAGTGAGTAGCAATTTTATTCAAATGCGAATATAAATATTTGTATTGCTCTTTAGTTTGTGGGAGCTGTGCAATGCGGAGCACTCGCACATCTGTCAGGTGTGTGTGCCGCTGTTGCTGCACTGCATCACGCTGCCGTTGGGCTCCGATGTGTTCTGGCGCGTGGTGCAGGAGGCCTTCCACGATGTGGATTGGCGGGTACGCTTCACGGCAGTGGAACGAGTAACCGTGATTACACGTTTTATGGATTCGACACCGCTGCGCTCTGAGGTGGGACTGCAAACGGCATTGGCGACCGCCTTCTGTCATCTGATTGCCAGCATGGATGACATCAATGTGTATGTGGCGCAGCGGGCGACTCTCTATATCGGAACCATACATGATACGGCAATACGGTCACTGCTCTTCTGCTTGGAATCGCAATTCGATCTCTTCATTGTCGATCGACCCGTGGTCCTGCAATCTGTCTATCAGCTGCACAACTCTCTCTCCGATCGCAAAATGCTCGGCTGGGAGTTCTTCCTGAATCGCTTCGATACGCTCTTCGTCGAGGCACAAATCAATCTAGAGAAATGTGGCGATATTTCATATTTGCGCGATCTCCGCAACTCCGACAATGGCAGCGAAGCGCTCTCGGCCAAAATACTGAAAGCCCGCGAGGCGCTCAGTCAGTCGGACACCAGTGGTAGCATGGCCAAAACATTGAGCGCCTCCTTTGGCACCAAATGGCCCTATAAACGGACCATGTCCGCGCCAGCCAGCATGGCACCACGCCAGGATTCCAAGTTCGGTGAGTACAACATTCAATGTAACATAGGAAACAGTCTTAAAATCAAGGGAAAAAGATTTTGAATTTTGCTGAGATCACGTCAATTTAAGATAAATTCAAAATTCTTATATCAAACGATATCTGAAAGCTTGGTTGCGATCATTTAATTAAGAAATAATTTGTATATGGTTAAAAAATAGACTAAAGTTGTTTGGTCTTCATTGCTTTGAATGCAGTACTAAATAAATAGTTGAAGTAAATATCAGTATATTTTCGCTATATTTAAGCGATAATAGAGCACTGTTTTGCTTTCATCGAAAATGGAAAGCATGTATCTCGACTGTACTTGTTTAACCCTCTAATGCCACTTTCCACAATAACGCAATGTAAATGAGTGCCTCAAGGCACTCTTGGGGCTTAGAGGGTTAAAGATAAAAAAGTTCTCAAATTCAAGAAATTTATTCAAGATTTTAGTACATAATCTTTCTTTGTATATTAATCAATTGAAAATGTATTTATTTTTGTGATTTACAGCCGTGCCGGAGAAAGAGAAGATCTACAGTCGCCAAGTGTCGGCACCCATATTGAAGCGGAAGACCTCGCGCTTTGGATTGGGTCAGTTCCTAGGGAGTAGTAGTGGCAATCAAAATGCCAGCACAGCTAGTCATAGTGTCGCCACAACTAGTAATCCATTGCATACACGCTCGAAAGCCGCCCTGCCACCGCCCCCCCTGTCCCATACACCATGCCCCGCCACACAACACTGCGTTTACCTATCACCACCATCCACATCCACATCACCATCCGCATTCACATCCACATCATCCACATCCGTATACACACGCGACACACCATCCCCACACACACACTTACACTCACACACATCCGCATTCACACACAGCTGGTAGTAGTGCACAAGTAGCGACGTTTGCCTCGGCTCATAGTCAAAGTCACCAGTATTTAGTGCATTGCGTACCGCCTAGTCATCACAGTCCAATGCCCACGCTGCAGGAGGCCGAGACCTTGCTGCGCTCCCAGGCTGCCCAGCAGCCCTTTCAGCCTACGACTAACGCCACAACTTCCACAACGATCACTTCGAGTTCCATGCAACCAGCAACAGTCGCAACAGCAGTAGCATCAACAACCACAGCGACAGTGACTACCAATGCAACTAGTACAACAAGTGCTGCTGGCATGCCAACAACAGCATCCTCGACATCGGGCCACACCTTTGCCACCTCCCTACATTCCCATTTCCAAAAGCATCCCTCGGCACCAAATCTGTTGCCGCCACAGCCAATGGTGACTGCACCCAGTCCCAGTCCCTCGGCACTGGCCTTTCCCATGCATTGCACTTGTGATGTCGCTCCGCATTCGGGTGCCAATGCCGCCGCCGCCGCTGCTGGCACCACGGGCAGCACCACGGCCAATCCAGGTAGGTTGTAGAGCATGTGTGTCCGACAACCAATATCTATTGATGTTGAATTCATTTGATTTATTTGTGTTATCTGTTCCTTGCTCTCTGTTGTCCAACCCTTCTCCAACAGCTGTAAATGTTTAATAATGTTCCTTTTATCATTTTGCAATATTTAAATTATCACAGCTCGTTTAATTACTTGAAAATATACTTATCACTAATTTTTCAAAATACATTCCAGAATTTGGAAGCTTCTTAAAGCACAATTCTCAATTAAATATCCACAAGGTCTTGGTGAAGATTAAGCCTTCGATTTTTCAGCTTTCAGCTTTTCTTCAGCTACGAAACTCTCAGATCAAAATCTTTTTTCAATGTTAAATATAATTCAATTTGTTTTTCCCTTGCGCACGTTTAAATTTTAATTCTGAAAATATCTATAATATAAATGATTTTTTAATTATGTACAACTATTTTTTTAACTTTACTAAAAATGATTCGAGTTTATAAATTTTTATAATTACTTACTTATGGGCACTGCATGACTTCTTCAACTTTTCAATTCAGCTTTTAAAACCAATTTCTTAACCGGTCTATAACCGTTTCATGCGACTAATCTTAACCGATATGCGTATCGTATTTGGTGTAAGTGCCTCTTAAACTAAAAGCCTACTCAAAAGTTTCAATAGTCAGAAAGTTTATGAATTTCTGATAACAGTTAGGACATCCTTTAACATATCTATTCTTTGTTTAGTACATACATTTTCTGTTCTCTTTGAAATGTTTGTATAAATGTTAAATGTGATTTTTGAATTTAGCCGATCGATGTTGATAAATGTAACATTATTGCTTTCCACACACACAAAATCAAAATCATTTTACGTGTACCCTTCCGAACTGGTATGTATGCTCTCTGAACATCTATTGTGAACGTATCATCGTATAATATAAATGTCTCTCTCTCTCTGTACTCTCCTACTCTTTCTTGACCCACAACAAAAACAACTCTAAATTCTCGAAAACTTTACAAAACAACACCCTGTGTATATACAAAATTTTCGTACATACAAAATATACACACAAGCAGTATATATACATCCAATTATATATACTATATCTGTATCAATCAATTTCAATCTATTTGTGCAATTGGCATGTGGCTGTAAGAAAAACAAAACTCAAAATCCAAAAAAAAAAAGAAAATCATGAATCGGTGTTTTTCCCTTTGGCATATAAGCAAACATAAATCACGTCGGTAGAGTCTAATAATGTGTACTATATCCTCTTTAGATGGACACATCCATTCGCTGGGCGGACTTAACGATGATAATCTTATCGGACTACTAAGTCGCATTACAGAACTGGAGGAATCGGATCGAGAGACAATTCATTTGCTAGTCTTTATGTTGATGCAGTTCATGTCACGCACAGATCAGGCATTCCCATCGGAGGATAAACCCGTGACCAGGACCCAGAATATTGTGTTGAAGCATTTGTTCTTGCTCTTGGGACACAATCAGATCGACAAGACCTTCCACACCACGCCCGATTCATTGCGGTAAAATAAATCAGACCAAAATGTTTTTGCAGCTATTGAAATTTTCCACTCTTTACAGTGTTTCTGCTGTCTTCAATGCTTTCTTGGCCAATCTGCCACAAGTTCTGGATCAGAATCATTTGATTGGAGGTCTCATCTTGCCCTCGGTCATGCAGATCATTCTGTATGCTCCCAATCCCACCCACACCTCGGGTGAATCCTATCAGAATATTGTCTTCAACTATTCTCTGTGGCATCTGGAGCAGTATCCGCGGCGCAATTGGCTCTTCACGCTTCTCGTTGTACTCTACAAGTATTCCTACACCCAGCCACCGTTGAGCGGTTATGTCATCTCGGCCATACGCATGATTATGAACAGTCTGCGTGGACATTTCCATCAGTGTCGACGCATTCCCACAACTACCATACTGGACATTCAGGGTGTGGGTGGTGCAGCTAGGTCGCGCGATGTTAGCCAACCTTCGCTTGGCACAGATCCCGATGATAAGGAGGCCAGCCCACCGGCCAGTCCCATGTTTCCATCCGAAGGCACCAGCGCTGCCTCCAAGAGCAAGGGTCAAAACGTGGCCTTCACACCTAAGCTGCAGCACGCGTTCCGCAAATACAACGATTCCAGTTTGGATGCCGATGAAACCGAATCCGAATTGGTGGCCATACCCGAGAGCGATCTCTCGGACAGCACTCTTCACGGCAGCAGTGCTCCGGTAGGGAAAGAGTTCTTAAATCATTTGACTTTCTAACAACTGTGTTTACTTTGCAGGGCTCCTTCGATGACACCATTCATTTTGAGGACATTCTGCCCACTGCTAAGATGGAGCTCCGCAATCGACGCACCGTGGAATACACCGAGGAGGTAAGTTTCATCATGCTTATACGGGGATGACGCTGCGTATACTTAATATAACGTATATATTATATTACGTATACGCAGCGACATCCCCGTTTTTGTTTGATATCCAGTTTTGGTATGCGAAGACTGATTTTCATTAGGATGACCGGAAATTTAATAATTATTATTATTATGAAATGCACTTCAATTTAGCCAAAAGCTAAAGCACAACTTTGACATGTATTAAAAAATTAGAATAATAAGCTTTTTTTTTGGGAATATTTTGTAATATTACTTTTAGTTCTAATTAAAGGTTATATTCATTTATGAGAAAAGGAATTTTATGCATATTTATATATGGAAAATGTATATTTAGAAAATATGCAAATATTCAATATAAAATCAAAAGCGATTATCTAATTATTTTCGAAATTTTAAATTTATCAAAGAAAATAAATATTAATTCTAACGCAATATCTTGTATTATAGTAGATACTTGTTTAAATTTTAAATTCGTTTCGTTCCTCGTAAAAGGAACTATTAAAATTAATCCTTTTCTTACCTTTTTTATTCACAGAAGTCCAGCAAGTCGCTAAAGTCAATGATCACTACCAAAACCGGAGATACGTATACGACCAAGATCAAGGGCAGCACCAGCGAATCCGTAAGCACCACCGTGGTGACAACGCACACACGTCACAGCCTTCAAGAGGGTGTTCGCATGATTGTCACACCGCTGGTCGGACCGGAGACTACAGAGACAGCCATCGTGAGTCCTCCCGTGGACGTTCATCGTGCGGTGACCGTGCGCAACAAGTCGCTGGAGAATGCCGCCGCCTCTACATCGAAAATGTTTGCCGCGATTGCCACGAATCATCTCAAAGCGTTGGGTGCACTTCAGGATATGCCCGCAGCCACCACAGCTGCTGCTAGCGTGTCCAGCAAACCCGGCTCGAGCAGCGGCAGCGGCAGTCGCTCGACTAATGGCGGCACAGCTGCTCCAGCGGTAACAACCAAACCCATTGGACGCCACAAGACGATTGTGGAGTGCAGCGCGGGCACATCGAGCTCCTCGGCTGACGAAGCTCGTCGCGAAAAGAAGTCGCAGACCAAATCGCTGCGACGCACAGATAAAACTTATGGTTCACCCGATTCGCCGCTCTCCAAGATGAGCGTCATGCCCAATCCTAGGGATGAAGTCGATGCTGGTCTGTTGCCACCGCCCAAGAGCATTGCTGCTCTCGAGATACCAACGCCAGAGCGTCTGCTTCCCATTGGCACACAGGACACAGTGGCCACATTAGTGGAGCGTGTGCGCGATGGACTCAATCTACCGGACATCAGTCACCTGAAGCAGGACAGTCTGGATGTGTCGGAGAGCACCAAGGACGATGTGACAGCCAGTAGTCGCAACAATTCGCCACGTCGCCTGATCAAGCAGGTTGCCCTAGAATCGCCACCTAATCCCAATGCAGCTGCTGCAGCCGCTTCAACGGATGCACAGACGCAAGCGTCTTCGCAGGGACAAGCTCAGCCTGATTTGCACACTTCCATACTGAAGAATGTCACCCAGGATCTGAAGCAGACTTCAGGGGACCGTCCAACAAATGCCGCAGGACCTTCAGCCACATCGAACAGCATTAAGCGTCCACGCCAGAAACTTGCGCCCTTCAATGTGGACACCAATGCCATACCAGATATACGCTCTCGCTATGCTGGCTCCTGGCCACCGCCGCCTTTCCAGCCAGCGGAGGAGCACGATGAGGATGGCGATGAGGCCACCGATATGCCCAATGGTCACACCACACACGCAGCCAATCATGCACCACGTGGAGTAAATAAAACGTCCTCAAAATTGACCTAAGTTTAATTCTTTCTTTCTTCTGCAGAGCTCACGACGTGTCGGCGACTATACCATCGTGGAACGCTGCTCGGATTGTGGCGCTGTCATCGAAGAGTACACGGATGAGGAGATTGGCATCTTGATTGTCATTCTAGGCACCTTCATACATCGTGAACCCGCCATGGCAGCTCCCTTTTTGCCCGAGGTGCTCACCATCTCATCGCGGTAGGTTCAACTAGAAAATTGCTCCAACTGCTGCTGACTCTTGACTTCTTACAGCATCTGCTTGAGCGGAACTCATGCCTGGCAGGGTGAAAATGGTCTGCCACTAGCCAGCAGTGCCCAGGCTGTAGCTCTCCAATTCATACGCTGTGTACTGCATCAGCTAGCGCCCAATGGCATCTTCTTGCAGGTCTTCCAAACTCAAATGAAAAGTAAGTACAGTAGGCCAACTTCAGTCAAAGATAAGTCCCTCAATTATTGACTTCTCTTGCAGTCAAGATACGGCACAATCACTTCCGCAGCATTGCCAAGGCGCTGCAGGACTTCCAGGATCTAAATGCCACCAGTCCCATCTACATGGTCTGCGAGTCGTTGACCTCCAAGAAGGCTTTGCCCATCGATCAGCTGCCCGTAATCTTCCGCAACATGGCCGAGTATCTGCAGTGCGTGCCCGCCGAGGCGGGAGTTGGACTCGCTGTCTGGTCACAAGCAATGCAAGCCATGGAATCGCTACTGCGCCAGGTCATCGTAATCATGCCCAGCCTAAGCAATGCCGAGTATATGCTCGATCTCATTGCGGCCACATTGCGATTGAATTGCGTGCCTAAAACACTGCTGGATCCCTACTCCAAGATCATGGCCTATTGTGTACAGCACACGAACCTGGAGTATCAAACCCTTTACGATTTGTGCACGTTGAATACACGCTCCTTTAACAAGGATCGCGACAAGAATTTGCTATGCCGTCAGATGATCTTTGAGTTTGTGCAGGCTTTGAAGTTCAAGTCTAATATACCCGATCATAATCTGCTTATGATCATCGGCTTTGTGCTGCTCGATGCAGGCGGTACTCTTTCACCTGGAGCTCTGCCTGGTCTACCAGATGCAGCGCCCGTACTGACCACCAATGCAGCGGATTGCTTGCGTACATATATCAACGATGTCATTGATTTTCTTGCCGATTTCCATACGCTGAGCAAAATCAAGGTGAGTAGGCAAGAGTCTCGATCATTGTCCATTGGAAAGTAAGCTACATCTTTGCAGAATTTCAAGAATGGACAGTCGAGCAATGGATTGGGCGAAGATACCTTGGGTGGCGTGCTGAAAGGAGCTGTGGCACAGTATCTGGCTTTGGAAATGTCGCGTGGCAACTCGCGGGACAACAAAGCTGTCGCTCGCTATCTTCCATGGCTCAACAATGCCCCCTCCTCGTTGCAACAGGGGTAGGCTTGAAGCACAATGAAATGATGCCTATCTCTAATTAATAATTGTCTGCTTGCAGTCCCAAGGAGTTTACCGAGTGCGTGGGTCACATGCGTCTGCTTTCCTGGCTGCTACTTGGCTCCCTCACCCACATGGCATTGATGCAGCGTCGCCAGGAGACACAAACGTTGCCACCTCCAGTGCCACCAAATGTTGCACCTGGCCAAGGACAACCGCCGGCAGCAACTGTGCATTATCAGCATCAGGGCGTCACTTATTCCCAACCAGTGCCGCAGGAAGCTTCTTGTCACATTGCCGATCACATTCAGGTCATATTCGCTGGCTTTGCCGAGCAATCCAAGACATCTGTGCTGCACATGTCGTCGTTATTCCATGCCTTTACGCTGTGCCAACTATGGACCGTCTATCTGGAGCAGATGGCGCACAACACCAACAGCAATGCCGAGGGCAGCACGTTGGGTGTGCTCTTTGAGTTCTGGACCAAGGTGACGCCTTGTATACTCCAGTTGGTCTCACATGCCAAACCGGCGAACAAGGATATGCATGCACAGTCCAGTGTTGATTTCCAAACGCAAAGTGCCAATTCAAAACTGTCCGAGATGGTTAATTTGCACTTCCTCAGCCTGCTCGAAGCGCTGAAGGAGACCAATTCGACGGTGCTTGGCAAATTATTGCCCATGTGGAGCACTGTGCTCTCGTCGCAGACACAGCTCTCGGATACGTTACATGTTCGGCTGCAGAATGTGCGCGACTATGCGCCGGATTATGAGGAATTGCAGACCAACAAATCGGAGGCGCTGCTCAAGTGGTTGCAGCGTCTGCAATTCAAGATGGGACAAATCGAGTTGCAAGCCTCAACAGCCACACAGTTTTACTCCATTTAAATTACAGATTAGCAGCATATTTGCCTTAGAGCCAAAACCACATAGAATCTACATGTTATCGATGTTGTAATCTGCGTTACGAAAATATAGACAATTTATAATGTTAATTGGAATGTTTCACACTTGAATTAATTATTTAAGAAATTCCTTTGCATTTGGTTGGACAGGGATTCAATTAACTAACAAATTACAAATCAGGGATTATAAATAATTATTTTGGCAGATCGATTGAAAATTTTTTTAGATAAACTACTTAACAGCAGTATTGGTTAGTAAAATAGATTGGATTTAATAACTTAAAATTCAAGGACTGCTTACAATTTGATATATCAAGAACTTCTGGCCAATCGACTGACAACAATAGATTAGATTCCACAAGTCTTTCACAAAATATATTATGTTTAATTAATTATAATGTCGCAAAACTTCTAGTTCAACTAGTGTACCCTATACTTCTAAGCCTCCTTAACAATCCTTTCAAATCCTCATTCGTAGACTGTGTAATGAATACCAGCGCTTGCAGTCTCGGTTATTGTTGGATCATGCACTTCATTCTCCTCGCTCGAGCGCTGCCTGCCCTCGATTAGATAATCCACCTGAGGATTGCGATACTGTTGAAAGGAGGGTTTAGTTTTGAGTATGGAGTCCTCAGGCAGACGCATGCTTGTCACTTTAGCGGTGAGTTGTCGGTTGGCCAGACGTTCCTCCGCCTGCTTAATACGCAATTCCTACCAAGAAATGAGACAAGATTAAGATTATAGCTGACCACAGTTTATATCTGACCTCCATACCTTGACTTTCTGCATGAAGTCAACTTGCAGATTAGCTGATTCTGTGAGTGGCACTAGCTGAATCTCTTTGTGTTGGATGAGCGGTGGCGTTGCTGCCGTCACCTCCCAATATTTACCCTTTTTTGCGTATGCGTTCCTTGGCCGGATCATGCACATTGGAAACTGTGGTTCGAAAAGGTCTAAACTTCTCGCGTTCGCCTGTCGTTGCCTGCACCTCAGTCTTTTCAATGAGATACAGAGCGTGTTGCTCCAGTGTTGCGTCAGGGGAACGTTTAGCCAACTTGGACACATCAATTTCAATTATTTGAGCTGGGACAGTTTCACTGGCACTGCTGGACACGCTCTGATCTGCTAAAGCTGAATCCGGTGATGCAGGCGCTGGTCCAAATGATGCAATGTCGGCCAAATCATCGGCGGTAATCAAAGTGGCGGGCGGCGGCAGAACTTTCACTTGTCGCTCGTGCATTGTACCTTGGGCAATGACACGCAACGGATCCATTTCCTGCTCGTCGTCACTGTCTAGCACATCGTCCACATGCGAACTGTCGTCCGCTTGACTACGACCTTGCCACTCAAGATTATTAAGAGTCGTCTTGCCCTTGGACGCAATGTTCAGTTCGCCAAGGAGCTCGGCAGCGGCGTCTACATCGTCCCGACGTTTAATCTCGGCCAGCAACTTATCGAAGGCCTCCTGTATGCGCTTCCCCTTGTCCGGCAACAGTTGTAAACGTTTTCTATGGAACAGCCAAACAACATTCAATAAGCGTTTCTCTTTCAAAACAATTCCCATGCAAACTTACTTGGATGCTAACAATTTGGCTTGCCTATCCTTGATTTCGAGCAGTTCCGGATAGCGCAGCGTCTTGAGATCTTTGGCATGATGTTCCTTAACTTGTGCAGTGCCAGGAATTCTGTTCAACGGTGGATGAGCAGTTGGTGCACTCATCTTATTTGACATTTGGTTGTAAACTCACTGTTTATTTGCCGCGACATGCGTTAGGGTTACCATTCTTGGAAGTTTACAGTTATCGATGTCGATAGAAAAATACCAACCGCAAGTTATTATCGGATAAATTTTCAAATATTTAAATCACAGTTGACTGTCAATTTGAGTCAAAAAAAAACAAATATTACAGCATGAACTAATAAATAAGTAATTAATTGTAACCATGCCGAACGTATTAGTTAAGCCTAAAGGCCCATATGAGCTTAATAAGCGATTTCGGCATATGGAAGAACGTCAAATGGAATGGAATCGTCACCAGTTCAGGAATCAAAAGAAAAAAACATAAATGGCGTTTACTTAAATTACTTTCTTATTATTTTGCATTTTACATATTCTTAGCTGCTTTTTCAATTGGTTATTTTATATTTCTTGTAAGGCTTCTCATACCTGCTAACCATCCACGTCTGCCAAAGGGAACAGGACTATCCTCCGTACCAGGACATTTTGTGGGAAATGTGAAATTAATACGTTACAAGGAGAATCAAATAAAGGAATTAAGTCCATATGTTGAGCAACTCGACAAATTTGTTGCAAAATATGGCACAGAAGGAATGCGTCATTTGAGATCGTGCAATTTGGATAATTATTGGGGATACGATTCTGGACTTCCATGCATTTTACTAAAACTCAATTTTGCTCTTAATTTCGTAGCTGTTACCTATGACGATTCAATAACACTTCCCAAACAGGTGCCCAACGATCTATATGATTACATTCTGGAATTGTCAGAGGAACATCGCACAAATCGCATTTGGGTAGCCTGTAATTTCATGGATAACCAAACTATAGCGGATATCGAATATGTTCCCTATCGCTATTACGATTCGGATGGATTATTTTTAAAGAGCAATTCGTTTATACGCTCAATCTCTGAGAATTTAACCGATGAAGTTACGAAAGAGGATCCAGCATACCGTCGAGTTATTGGCGTTCAATTTCATAATCTTCCAGTTAATCAGGATGTTTATGTAAAATGCCAAGTGTGGGCGAAAAATATTCCTCTAAGATTCGCAACGACTGTATTTGTACTACATGTGGAAGCACTGAAAATTGAAGAGAAAGTGGAGGACGATTATTCATTATAAATCAAAGTAAACATAGCACATACATATGTATATAGAAATTGAAACTAAACGCAAACATTATCAAAAATATATTTCAGTCCTATTTGTGCATATCTACATATTATATATTTTCCTGAATCAAGTAAAATATGCCAGAAGACCATATAATACCCGCTGGAGACTACAGAATCCGCAAGAGATTTCGGAACGAGGAGATCATACGTCGCAAGAGAGACATGCCCTGGAGTAAAAAAAGTCTTGGACCTAGACCACAATAGACTTTTTGGACGTACAGCTTGGGGATGGTGCAGAATTATTGGATTTTACCTTGTATTATATTTGCTTCTAGCTCTGATTGTTGTATTCTGGATTCTAATATTCGTTCATTTCTTGTACAAACCTGATCGTCCCTTGTGGCTCAAAGGTGCGCCTGGTGTTTCAATAGTGCCCACAGGAATGAGTACAATAGATTTTCACCCACATGACGAAACGGAAATCGATCCCATAGCCGACAATATAGATCGATTTTTTAATAAAGTCGAAGCAAGTGGACGGAGTAAAAATGTTTTCGATGCGTGCAACAGGGACAAAACATGGGGTTATTATACGAAAGAACCTTGTGTGTTCGTTAAATTGAACAAAGTGTATGGATTCGAGCCAGAAACTTATGAATCAGAATCGGAGCTACCCAAAGATAGTCCCAGTGAAATAGCAGATTTAATGGCCCAATATGGTGGTTTTGCAAAAATTTGGTTAACATGCGATGCGACTGATGAGGAAAACTCGCCATCAATCAACTATATACCCTATCCATATTTTGATACAAGCACCGATATGAAAGGTTTAAATCGTGTGGTCGCCTTACAATTAAGCGAAATGCCTACAAACGAAGATATAACCATCATCTGCAAAGTATGGGCTAAAAATATTCGCATTGATATGGAATATCGGGGTACTGGTCATACAAGATTCTCGATTAAGGTGCGTGGAAAGGCGTAGCTCTATTACAAAGTTTGGGTTTAGATTATTTACAAAATTATATTCAGCATAAGGAAAAATAAAATTATTCTCCCTTCACAGGATTAATTACATATGTAGTTTACAATTTTAGATATTCACATAAATGAGTTTTCTATGTAGATATGATTTTTTGAAAAGATCGCAGTAGAATCAAGTTATTACTCAAAAACAGAAAAGTTGTTCAGCTTGAATAAGAATTCACTTGCAAATTAATTAATATCTTAATGAAAAAAGTGTATTAATATAATTTTCAATACATTTTTATATGCAGATTTAGTACATTTTGCAGATCGATAAATTTAAAAAATTGTGCTTCGGTCACACTGCATGGGTGAGTGAATGAGAGGTAGGGATTTGCCCTAAGAGCAGAATTTCGTCAGCAGACAACGCGTCAACGAGAAAATGGCAGGCGAGGATTTGATTGTCCAGTTCCAGCAGCTCGGCATGAGCGAGCAGAAGGCCAAGGAGACACTCAAGAATGCAAATGTGACCAAGAATCTGCAACTGGCGCTTGCCGAAACCAAATTGCCGCTACCCGATGGCGCTGGCATGTTGCTCTACCACATGGCTAGCAAACTGAAGCCACAAATTGCCGGACAACTGCCGCTACTGGTGAAGTATATAGTGGAACGCAAGCTGGACAATACTCAACGTGTGGATGCCGCTTTGGAATACTTACTCAAGTTGGGACAGAAGAAGAACACCACTGTTGATGTGGCTGAATTGGAACGCGAATGCGGCGTTGGAGTCGTCGTCACACCAGAGGAGATTGAGCGCATTGTGCAGCAAAAGATCAAGGGCAGCTATAAAGAGATACTGCTGGAGCAACGCTATCACTTTAATTCATTTAAGATAATGCAGGAAGTGCGCAACGAATTGAAATGGGCGGATGCCAAGTCCTTGAAGTCGGCCATTGATGTGGAAATCTTTGATCTACTCGGTCCCAAAACCGAGGGAGATTTGAAGCCACTGCCCAAGCAGACGGACAAGCAGCCAAAGGCCAATGCAAAGGCCGAAGTCAAGACAGTCGCAGCTACTGAAACAGATGGCGCCAATACGATTGCCGAGCTGATGAAGACCAAGGTGCATTTCCATGCGCCGGGCGAAAACTACAAGACCGATGGCTATGTAGTCACCGAGCACACGGAACAACTTTTGCGCGATCATTTGAAGGCCACAGGTGGCCGCGTGCAGACACGTTTCCCACCCGAACCCAATGGCATACTGCACATTGGCCATGCGAAGGCGATCAACATTAACTTTGGCTATGCGGCGGCACATGATGGTGCTTGCTATCTGCGCTATGACGACACGAATCCCGAGAAGGAGGAGGAGAAGTTCTTCATTGCTATACGTGAAATGGTCGAGTGGTTGGGCTACAAACCCTGCAAGATCACCTACTCCTCAGATAACTTTCAGCAACTCTACGATTGGGCTGTTGTCCTGATTAAGAAGAACCTTGCCTATGTGTGCCACCAGAAGGCCGACGAGCTCAAGGGTTTCAATCCGCCACCAAGTCCTTGGCGCGAACGTCCCATTGAGGAATCGCTCATTCTGTTCGAGGATATGCGACGCGGTAAGATTGATGAGGGCGCGGCAACGCTGCGTCTCAAGCTGACGCTGGAGGAGGGCAAAGTGGATCCGGTGGCGTATCGCATCAAGTTCATAGCGCATCATCGCACTGGTGCAGCGTGGTGCATTTATCCCACTTACGATTACACGCATTGCCTCTGCGACTCCATCGAACAGATCACGCATTCGTTGTGCACAAAGGAGTTCCAGTCGCGTCGCTCCTCCTACTATTGGCTCTGCAATGCTCTTAACATTTACTGCCCCGTGCAGTGGGAATACGGACGTCTCAATATGAACTATGCGCTGGTGTCCAAACGCAAGATCGCCAAGCTCATTACTGAGCACATTGTCCATGACTGGGATGATCCACGTCTGTTCACGCTAACGGCGTTGCGTCGTCGTGGTTTCCCTGCCGAAGCCATCAACAATTTCTGCGCTCAGATGGGCGTCACAGGCGCCCAGATCTCTGTTGATCCCGCTATGTTGGAGGCCGCTGTTCGGGATGTTTTGAATGTCAGTGCACCACGTCGTCTCATTGTGCTGGAACCGCTGAAGGTGACCATCAGCAACTATCCGCATAAGGCAGCCGTTGAGCTTGAAGTACCCAACTTCCCACAGAATCCAGAGCTGGGTACGCACAAGATTACGCTAGATCGTGTGCTCTACATTGAACGTAGCGATTTCAAAGAGGAGCCGGAGAAGGGCTATCGTCGTCTCTCCCCGCAGCAATCGGTTGGCCTGCGTCACGCTGGTCTGGTCATAAGCGTTGAGCAAGTAGTCCGTGATCCAGTCACTGGAGACATCGTAGAACTTATTTGTAGCAGCAAATCGGCGGAGGAGGCTGAGAAGCCCAAGGCGTTTGTGCAGTGGGTGTCGCAGCCCATTCAGCTAGAGGTGCGTCTCTATGAGCAGCTGTTCAAACACAAGAATCCGGAGGATCCCAACGAGGTGCCCGGCGGCTTCCTCAGCGACATCAGCGCCGACTCAATGTCCGTCCTTTGTGCCTATGCAGATCGCTCCTTGAAAGGCGTTAAAGTGTACGATAAGTTTCAGTTTGAACGCATTGGCTTCTTTTCGGTGGATCCAGATACAAATGGAAGCCACATAGTGTTCAATCGCACTGTTGGACTTAAGGAAGATGCAGGCAAGAAGTGAAAAATGATAAAATCAAGCTCACATGATATTTTTATAACATATATTGAGAGACCACAATAAATACGATTTGTAAAATCACTTTTGCTCATTTCTTTCCCTCAACCATAATAATGTGGTAACCAAATTTCGTCTTAATCGGTGGATCGGTGTAAACGGGATTGTTGACAGTCGAAATGGGCAAAGCGAAGGCTGCATCCTGGAAGGGTCCGACCATGGCGCCGCGTATCTGCCAGCCCAAGTCGCCGCCTTGGCGTGCCTTATCCTCGCTGTAAGCGGTCGCCACTTCGGGAAACTTTTGACCTGCCTTAAGCTTCTCCATGGCTTCCATAATCTTGCCTTGCTTCTCGCAGAGAATGTGCCGCACTTTCACAGAGTTGCCGCCCTTCTTCTCCTTGCCAGCACCTGTGAATTACACAGTGTTAGTTGGCTTTAAGCTAATGTGCATGCATATTATACTTTTATCCTCCGCCGCTGGCTTTTTTCCACCTTTTGCGGCATCCTTTCCGCCTTTTGCATCCTTTTTGGGTGGCATGCTCTATTTGTAAACAACAACTACAATTACCAAGGTTGCCACTGCGATGCTCAGCACATGTGTGCTGCCACTTGACAGTATTGTAAAATAACAAAAAAATATCGATAAAACATAAGCAACTCTATGTGAGTGATTTTGTAGAGAATACGGTATATTATAATTTATTATAAATAATAAAAATAATGCAATTAGTATTACATTTATACTTTTATACCGTTTCGGTGTAATTTGATTAGTTTTGTTATGTGTAATAGATTAAAATCAATCAATTATCAAAGAAAATTGTATTTTTGGTATATTTGTCTGTAGAAAATGACATATTTTGGTATTCAGTTTGTGGTCACGCTGCCAACAACTCGCCTCCCCGCTCCTTTTCACTTTAGCGAGGCAAAATTTGTCACATTTCCTTGGCAAAATTGTAAGTTTTGTCATTGTAAATCAAGTGTAAATAAAGTAAAAACGTACCAATCTCTTTCCATACAGTGCAGTTAGTGATTGATCATTAAATCATCTTGGGTAACGTCAAGACTAAAGCGTAACACAGCAGACAAAGTAACACTAGCAACAACGAAGCAAAATGCCTAAGAATAAGGGAAAAGGTGGCAAAAATCGTCGTCGTGGAAAGAACGAAAATGAATTCGAAAAGCGTGAACTGATCTTCAAAGAGGATCAACAGGAGTACGCACAGGTGACCAAAATGCTGGGCAATGGTCGCTTGGAGGCAATGTGCTTTGATGGCGTCAAACGTCTGTGTCATATTCGGGGGAAACTTCGTAAGAAGGTAAGTGCGTGTGAGTGTATGTGATGTGGGTGTATGTGTTAGCCTTTCTATGTGTGTGTCTGTGCGTGCGTGAGTATCAGTGACACGGTGCGCTATTATTTGTGTGGTAGTGTGTGTGTGTGTATTTGTTTGTGTGCGAATACGCGTGCATATCGAATCGTAAATTGCAATGCGCTTTGCTTTGTTTGCCGCCCTTGGGGAAAACAAATTATCAACATTTTCGCTATAAACAAAGTGTACAAAATTATTAATATTTTAGTATTGACAATTTAACAGCTGCATACTGCTGCCTTGCATTTGTAAATTCGGAGAGAGCATTTCTCTTTTGCATTTTACACTGTCTCTGGGCCAATGGCCTTCAAAAATTGCAAACAATGGCGAATCATTTCTCGGAATTCTTATGTACATCCATTTCTATGTACGCGTCTGTACCTAACTTTATACATACTTTCACTGTCGTATACTAAGATTTACGAAGCGCTACCTGTTCTCTTCTCTTTGGGTTTACACGTCGAATCTCTTTAAATGTCACGTCCAATGTTTTTTCAGTCTTCTTTGTCCATTTCATTTTGCTGCCTACTAAATTCAAATGCCAGATCTCTAATATTAAATATAATACATATTTTACTTGAACAGCAAGGCATTACAATCATTACTTTGCCTAAAGAGACAATTAGGAATGGAAGAAAACAGTCTCCTTAATAAATAATAATACGTATGTGTAGATAGATACCTAATCACGCTTGAATTTCATTAATTCGTCTGCAATAATTATCGAAATTGACAACCGAGTAATCTATTTAGGAAAATGTCCCAGTCACTAAGCGTTGATAAATACATATGTGACCCATTTTTGCATTTGATAAATTTCGTGGTATTTACCTTTAGAGAAGATATCTTCACTATTTGTCTAATCATCATGTGGATAATTTTAGTATTTATACTTTATGTATTTCATACTAAACTGACTACATTTCATAATTAGTTTCTTTAGAACTTATATTTTTTATACCTTACTTTTATTTGTTGATCGAATTTTAAAATTAACATTAATTGTCAGTTCTCTTGTTATGTGATTGCACGCATCGCCTATTGAAAAAACATTTTAAAATACAAATTACTATGGATAATTTTAATATGTATGCTACATATATGTATATCCTATATTTATATGTATAGAAAACCATCTTAGTTATCTATTTTATTGGCTATCAAATCTACCTTTATACTATATAGTAAACTGTAGAATATGTAGATATTTTCTAATAAATTACGCATTTTAAACTGTCTATAAACTAGACTCGATTTCATGGTACTTTCCCTTTAATGTCTATGAAATCTACGACGTCAATACTAAATGGTAAACTTAAGAATATCCTAATATTTATACCCCCACGTATTTCTTAATAAATTACCCATTTTTGTCTCTAGATAGACCAAACTTCGTGGTACTTACCCTTAAGGAAGTATCTTAGATGTCTGTCACAACAACGACGTCACAAATTGAACTACGTAGAGCTGTAAACTGCGTCATTGATAGCAAAGAAGAAACCTAGACGTTTGATTAATTTACAATATTTGACTACGTAACCAAATAATGTCCAATTTCATATCGGAATTCGCATAACACAAAAGAAACAAGAAATCTAATTACCAGATAGCAACGACAGATGTAAACTTAAATAAGCCTTGTGAAAATCAATTTAAAACGCATTTGCAATAGCACAGCTTGTCATAAAATGGCACACTTCTATATAGTATAGTACATATATGTTTGTATGAATGTATATTACCAAATGTGGACATATCGCTGACAAATTAGCACGTGTTGATTGGTCAAAGTAAATTGGGCATCATGATTATAATCACAATCGCTGCAGCGCAATGGAATCCATTGATTAGATATGAGGAAAGCAAATGGCAAAGACATTTAATAAATGTACATAAAGTACGTCGCAATAGGGTTATAAAACAACATCGCTGTTAGCCAGGCTTATGTAAATGGACTTTAAATTAGGTTTTGTGGCCTTATCAGTAAGGTCATTTTTGTTGCCTCACAATGACTTAAGGTTTTAATTGTTATGGCAAGGCGCCATTTCCCCAGACTAGTGCCAAAATTTCACCATATATTTTAACCGTAATGTAATGTGCATACCTTAGATTAAACCTGCAGAGTGCTGCTGCTACTAAGCAGTTCATATTTAATCTTTCGAGTGGTTTGCTGGGGATCTGTAACGTCTCAAGTGCTTTATTCCCTATAATAATGATAGTCTGCTACTATCAAACCTGTTGATATTCTCTTAAAACAGCGGGGGGTAAAGTTGAGTCAATATTTTGATAGCTACTAAAGTTGGAGGCGTGTGCTAAACTTAGAATTGCATATACTAAACCCGTAGGAAATGTCTATTGGTTAATAGTCGAATTGTATTTATTTTTACTATATTTCGATATAAGATCAGTTCGATCATTTCTAAAATTACAGTATTTTGTGCAGTTAATTCTGTTTTCTAATCAACTCGATCTTAATGCAGTAAAATATCTAATAAATGGCCTAACTTTTTGCATAGTTCAAATACTTCGGGCTATAAAGATTTTTTCCAATATGTATTTCGTTTGTATCCAAGATCCAATGTTTTATATAGATCTTTTCTTGCTTACCCTATTTCGTTTGTTGCCATTTATATTACCATGTTCTATATAAATCCTGCTAATCGGTTAAAAAGCAAAGAAGATAATTTCAAATAACGCTTGCTAGTTTATTATGCATTGTTAGGAGAATAGCTATAAATTTTGTATAATCAATTATTGCCTTAAAGTTAGACAACAGTTGTAATTCATAGGGGAGGTAAATACCCGCTGGTGGTTGACTCAAGTCCCAAAACCTTATGATCGATTTGAAAATTTAATTTCCTGGAAGCGATTAACCGTGTCAGCTGTTATGCTGATGATTCCAAAGTCCACCAAGATCTGGGAAAACATACTTTGAGCCATTCGCAAACATGCTGTCAATCATTAGGCAGGCGGCATGGATACGACGACGACGACGAGGCTGAGTGCAGTTGTAATCTCCAGACTTAATCTCTGGTAGATTTCCCTTGGAACACGCTAGCGTGTCAGAGTCTAGGCGAATGTTGAGTCAAGGCCCATGCTCATTTTGCTAATCTGCCGACATCTGCGTGACTAATGCACGACTCAAAAAAAGAAAACGACGAGTGCCGAGCCCCGTTAACTTATCTATGAACGCCACCCTGGAAACGTAAAGTCAATTTCACAATAAACACAGTTTTTTTTGGACTGTCAGAAATGATACTCGGGAAGTGTAAAAATATATATCTTTTTTTTTATTAGGAACACATTTTTTGCGTCTTGAAACTTATATTACTAGGATTATTAAGGCAGTAACATTTGCTTTATATAAGTTTATTACTTAATTCTACTGAGATTAGCTTTAATAAGTTATTTTTGGTTTTGTTTTTCTTTGAGGTTATCATTTAATTTTGTTGTTTTTTTTTCGATTTTTGCTTAATTCGAGCTGCGATCAGGAACTGTATCCGTCCTAGAGTTGTTTTCTTCTTTACATGAATTGTGTGGCAGTGGTGATGATCTGATTGATCCAATCGGTGAACGCCGAGACGCGCACAAACACAGAGGGCGCGTTCTTCTGGCCACATGGCATGCGTCCCCAGGACACGATGCCGATGACAATGTTGCTTTGATCCAGATGCGGTTCGCAGCACTCCTGCATCAGGGGTCCTCCCGAGTCAGCGGTGCAGATGCTGACTCCTCCAGTGAGTGGCCCAGTGCAGAGATTCGTCTCGTGCAACTGGAGGCCGGAACGTGCGAGAATCTGCTCACAGAGCGTCATATCCAAAATGGGCATATTCGCCTCCTGCAGCTTGTGCGGATAGTCGGGCACAGCTGTCATCGAGACATTGCCCCAGCCGTAGAGCGTGCCATAGCCCTCGGGTTGGGCATCCTGTTCGGGCAACGCTGCCGCCTGCACATACTCATTGAACTCGAGCGGCTTCTTGGTGTAGATGAGCGCAATGTCGTAGGGATTCACTCCGCCCAAGTACAATTCGTGGCGCACATAGTAATCGATGTTGCGCATCTGAACGCTGGCCGCCTCGCCACGACGATTGTGGATGTCATGGCTGCCGGCAACGATTACCGAATTGGCCACCGCCTGCGGTGAGCTGAGGCAGTGAGCGGCTGTGAGTATCCAGTGCTCGTTGATCACAGTGCCGGCACAATAGTGCACCAGACCCTGATCCGGTGTCCTCATCTGAATGCTGACCACGTATGGAGCCGAATGTGCTTGCGCCTCACGCTTGGCCAGAAACTTTTTGCTCCAGTGCGTCTGTTGTGGCGACTCGAGTGTGCTAATGCGGTTCTCCAACAGTCCATAGCTGGACAAATCCATGGCCATGGTGCGAGCAGCCAAGCTGCTGCCTCCGCTGCATTTGCGGATGGGCAGCTGGCCGCTGTTGTGGGCAGCTGAGCTGAGCACAACCATTATGCTGGCTATTGTTGTGAGTAGCACTGAGTAGATACATCTGTAGGATATGAGCATGATTATGTCCTCGCTCTGATTGCAAGCCCCGCACGTTATTAAATTGCTGCTGAGCGTAATTTTGACGGTTTTCACGTCGCGAACTAACGAAAATTGCTTTTTATAGTTTTTGTTTTTTTTGTTTTTGTTTTGTATTTGCGTTGAGGTTGTTGTTTTGTGTTGCTTGGTTGTGGATCGTGTGTGGTTGGCAATATCAAGCACACACACTCTTTTTAACTTTTTTGCTTTGGTGTGTCGATAACACTTCACTTGTATTCCCTTTAGCTTTAGCATGGAATTCACTTTCAGCCGAGCTGATTTGCCGTAATTGTTGCTTCTCTGTTTGGAGGTACTTTAAAATTTGCAGTTGCCTCTCGAGTCGGGGCCGTATTTATAGCAAAGAGTGTGCGAAAATGCCAAAAGAGAGCGAAAGAAATTCAAACTGACTTCAAGCGCTGTCATTGGCTGATTACGCTTTTATCTAACAGCGAACTTGAAAGAGAGTGATTGAGAATGCGAGAGACTTGCTGTTATCAATTTGATAAGAAAATTTGCGTCTACTTTTATTAAACTCTTTTTTGTTGCCTTGTGAAATGCCCTACAGATGTTTGAAAGGTCTGTTGTTATGCAAGGAATATTTGCAATGTAATACAGATTCAAATAAGCCAAATCATAATGTTTAAATTATAATTTCTATATGTTCACAATGAATCATTCGAATCAGTGCAGTATTAGCTTGTCTTCAATCTATAACAAATTGGTGGCAATTACTTTGTTGCATTTTTATTTTAATACCTCAAGACAGATAGTCAATGACATTAAGAAAGTGTATTTAAAAGTTGTCAACTAGCCATTACAATCTTGGGTTTTTTTATCCATTGATGACTATATAGGCTCGCTATTTCAATCAGATGAAGCGATATTAGGTTGCCCCTGTCTATATATAGTATTGCTTTCATATTGGCACAGTGACACCTGCTGTTTGAAATACCAGAATACCAGAATGATGACGAAGTGAGCCCCACTCGAGGTAATCAATGCAGCGTCCCTCACCTGCCCCGGCCTTTGGTGCGGAGGGGGGCAATAACACAATCAGCAATTAGTTAACAAACCGTTCCATATTATTGGCGCTCATCGGGTGCTTCCCAGACCCGTGCCATGCCTGGCTCTGGTCTCGTTATCTATCTGTAGCGCTCTCCCGCCCTTGGGTAATATGCCAAATTTGCAGCGCTTTAGTCACGAAGCGTGTATCTATATTACCTGCCAGCCATATCGTAGCGCTGCGCTCTGATACTCTGATATACAACTATACTCATGCCCAAACATGTCCATTTCCTAATTATTTGATAGGGCTAAGCCAGTGCCGCACGCCATCACTCACACGCTTCGTCTTATAGCTGGCTGTTGTCTGTTGCTCCTTTTATGATTAATACTCCAAAGTTCAATCACAGTCCTATGTGTGTGGTTATTTTGATGGTATAACGTAATTCTTGAATTATTCGCTCGCTTAATGATACTTTTCAGGCGAATTCGTTATCAGTTTTTCTTGTTATCACTCTATTTGGGATCACTTGGCTATATGAATATGTATGTGTCATATTTAATGCACTTACTATGCTACCAGGTATTTATTGCACTCACTGCTCTAATAAAAAATACTACGACCAGGCCAGGAAGTTCAAACTGAGGAAATGAATTTTATCAATGGGAATTCACTCCGCAAGTCCAGAATGCTGTAGGTCAGTTACCTCAAACGTTGAGTAATTGTCCGAGTTGAATTCGTGAATAATTGTGTATTAAAACTAAGTCCAAATATTTGCACGTATTTAACTCTTCCGTTGACGTCAATGGATTGCTGAAAACCCAGCAAACTAAAATGCTATGCTAGTCATATCTTTAACGTTTGATCGTTTTTAAAGTACTTTTAAATGCAGTAGTAAATAATTAGTAGATGTAGATAAGCTTCTCAAAAAAATAAAAGGAATTTGATAACTTCAAGTGGCTTAATGCGATCTTAACGACCACCAGCATTCCTTTTTAGCTGAAAAAATGCATATTTATTAATCAAAGGCTAAGATAATGATTATCTCCTAAGTTCGTAAAGTGAATACCATAAATTAATCACTTAGAATTAAGCTACTATAAAAGAATAAACCTGCACATTCAAAATTAGTTTTCCTTACAACTAATAAATATAAAAATCGATGTCATGGTTTCTGATTTGATATAAAAAGTTCATGTTCATTATTACCCATAAACTATATAAAAATTAGTCATTTTTATAATACATAGTGCTGAAATCAGCAAATTTTATTCAATTCTGATAATACTTGTATATAAGTTTTAAAGAAGATTTCTTCCTCTCGATATTGAATTTCGTAAATAATAAGCGTGCCACCTGCTCATAATGTACGAAAATAGAAAGGATTATAAATGTGCTGGTATTTATTGGAAGTGAGTAAAAGAATTTAACGGAAGTCCGATAAATATGGATTTATTAGGTGCAATAATATTTTAGTACAAATTAATAAAAAAAAAAAAAAGTATACCATGTAAATACTTATCAAAAAATAAGTGTGAATATGGGCGAAAAAGTAAAAAACACGTATCAAAACATTCGTTTAATTTTTATAATGATTGATCTTGATTAGCATTAGAGCTATTAATGATTTTGGATTAATTATTCTGTTTTAAGATAATTGCAAAAATGAACGAATTTTTATATTTTATCGTAATGCAGACAAAAATCCATCCAATCAATCTTAGCTCTAAATATGCAGTCAATCCAAAACTAACCTTTACCTAGTTCTAATTTTCGCCAGAGAACTGCCAAAGAATCTTTTTGTTTAACTATTTTTAATATTTATCATTTTATCTCCTAACCAGCTTAAGTGCGACTTCCTTGCTAATCTTGACGTCATGTTCATTCATAAGATTATTAAAAAAGATTGTTCCGTGTTGTCAGCCAAATTAGTTCTCAGTCAGTCTTGACAAGCCTTTCAGAACACAACAAATCTACGCACTTGTTATAAATGTGTTTTCAATTGATAATTTGCTGATAATGATGCGAGTATCTGCAACATGAAAAAAAGACACTCACGTGATTAGCAGATTATGAATGTTGTGCTAGAAACATGCAGGTTATTTACTTTTATTCTATTACTTCGAATTCGGAAATATTTTTATTTAGCAAACACATGAAAAATGAAGCAAATGGTTGCGCTTCATTGTGAAATACTCAGAACTCTCTGGCGCCCATTTATTTTAAGATCTGCTATCTAAATATTACAAGTTGTTGAGTCACGCGAGTTTCCCAATGAGATACGTGTTCAACAGTTGTATGTTTGCTAATGAAATTGGAACATGTTTTGTGAAGTGTCTGATAAAATGCTAAACAGCTTGTTAAATGCTTTTCTCCCTCTTCTTTTCATTGCAGGTGTGGATCAATCAGGGCGACATCATATTGGTGGGTTTGCGTGACTATCAGGACTCAAAGGCTGATGTTATATTGAAGTACACACCCGATGAGGCCAGAAATCTGAAGACGTACGGTGAATTCCCTGAATCGGTGCGCATCAATGAGACAGTCACATTCGTCGAGGATGGCTTCGATGAAGATATTGAGTTCGGCGATGAGATCAGTTCAGAGGATGATGCTGATTCCGTTGACAATATCTGATTAACAAAAAATAGAGAAGCAACATCGGGGGCGATAGCAGCAACAACAACAACAACAATAACAGCAACAACAGAAGCATCAGCCGAAGAAGTAGGGAATTAAACAAATTTGTAAAAAGCCGACAACAAAACAAAAACCAATCTCCCTTCACCACAAAAAAAAAATAAACAAATAAATAAACATCAACACTCACACCTTCCTTAAACACTCACAAATTCACACGGACAAGCTTCGAGGAAAGAGACTAGAGAGCAATACATCCTGTGCGGCATTAGTAACAACTGCAAGCGAGAAAAGGAAGTGACAAATCCATTATTGAATTCAGCAATAAATCTTTAACAAATTTAGCGTTATTCTTCGACAAATTTCAAAACTTTCTTTTATTATTCGGATGCCAAATTTCAATAGTTCGCTTTTCATCCATCAATGTTCAATTATGAAATGAAGTCAACAACACCAAGTAGATCTTGTTATAAAACGAAAATGAAAAAGCAAAAACAAAATATTGAAAATTGAAAACAAAGCATCATTACGAGACACAAACAATATATTATTTGAATTAAAAACACAAAAAAAGAAAAGAAAAAAAAGCGAAACGATATTATGTAGTTACTTTTTTAAACAAACCAAAACGGATCAACTAAAGGATAATGAATTAAATACAAATGGTTCTACATACATATAGGGTAACATTTTGAATTGTAGCTAGCGAGTAAGCAAAATCAAAAGTAATCATCTCGACAACAAAATATGATATATCGATGTGTTATTCGTAGATGTTCTCAATTTGATTTCCTCCATCAATTTTTGTGTTCTCCCTGCCAGATCAGCAGAATCTTTCAGTGTTCCTTTTTAATTTTTATTATTGATTTTTGTTTGGTTCTTTTTACCTAAAGTCATAATATTCCACTTTGCTGTCCCTTTGCATTCAGTTTTTAT
The DNA here is from genome assembly GCF_023558435.1 of Drosophila sulfurigaster albostrigata. Taxonomy (NCBI): domain Eukaryota; kingdom Metazoa; phylum Arthropoda; class Insecta; order Diptera; family Drosophilidae; genus Drosophila; species Drosophila sulfurigaster. Next base: position 19,935,496 of record NC_084882.1, read on the forward strand.
ACGAAGATAAATAAATGCATATGAAAAAGTAATGATTATTGTAATTAAGAAAGAACAACAAATTTCAATAAATAGTTAATTTAACCGAATGCAAAACAGCAAATAAAAACGAACGAGTTTCATTTTCTTTGGCAGACACAAACACGTATTTATTAAATGCACAGAAATAGCAAATTACAACTCTTCGTGACGGGAGGGAAACTTCTTTAGGATGGCATGATATAGATTGTAGAATGCATAAACTGAAACCGTTACAATAACAAGCAATGCTCCTCCAAATGCGATGCTCAGAAAATTGCCATCAATAATGCCAGCAGAGCGATGGCGTTTTGTGGAAAAGATTTCCTCGGTTGAGGCTGGATTATTCTGTTGCTGTGCCGTACGCTCTGCCATCAAACGCTTCATGGTACTCAAGCGTTCCCGCAAAACCTCCACAGATTCCGTGTCCAAGTCCGAAGCCCCTAAAAATATAACCGATTTGGATACCTTCGAATGCAACAAATATTTAAGAAGCTTACCGCCTGTTTGTGTGGTCATTGTTTTAGGCAATAATTCCTGGCTGATTATGCTTCTAATATGTTATTATTTAGGTATGCTAACGGGTTTGGCAGGAGCACCAGGGTGTGAAACAGGCGCATGTGCATAACGGCCAAAATATCGATTTCACTGTTGAGTATTGCTAAACACTAGCGCGCAAGTGTTGTACAGCGAGTGAGCCCATCTTATCGATAAGTGGTATTTTTGTCCAATTTTAGTCACTTTTTTAATAACATTGGCAACACGTGCAACGCGCGCACATTGAGTGTTTGTTTTTAGTTGATGTACATTTAAATGGTTTAAAATGGGTTTAACTAAACAATATTTAGCGTATCGTGTGATAGACAGTTTCAATATCATCGCATCTGGTCGTAGCAATGTGAATTTCGCCGTTGTCGATAAAAGCGAGGGACGTTACGTTGCGGCTCCGGCAGCTGAGAATGTGATTATCTGGGACTTGCGGTGAGGACCGATTTTAATTTAATAGTGTTTAAATTATAAATTATATTTTTTCATAGAATGGGCGATCGTAAGCTGACGCTGCGTCGCGAGAAACATGAAGTTACCGCCTTGCGTGTCTCACCCGATCATCTGCACATTGCCGTTGGCTATGCGGACGGCGTGGTTCAGATCTTCGATCTCAGCTCGCGCACGTATTACGATGCTATCTGCTCGTTGGCGCTGCACAAGAATGCTGTCAGCATACTGCGGTATGATGCACATGGTATGCGCTTGGTTAGCGGAGGTCTGGACACTGAACTAGTCGTTGTGGATGTGGTAGAGCAGGCTGGACGGCAGCGCCTCAGTGGTCATAATGCTGCCGTAACAGATGCACACTTTCTGCAGCGATTGGTGGATCAGGATGTAGTGGTCAGCTGCTCAAAAGATACACAAATCAAATTTTGGAATCTGGAAACACAGTTCTGCTTCAAAACCATTGTCGACAATCGCACGGAGATCTGGGCTTTGGCTTTTATCAATGATCTGATGGTTGCAGGAGCTGGAGAGAGCGGCATGAATGTCTATCGACTACGCAAACGAGACACCAACGATGGTCAGACACTGGAGTCCGCTGTAGAAGGTTTGGCTATCGATGATGAGGATACAATTAGTCCGTTGAGTGTCAGCAACTGTGGCACCATTCAACGAGCGGGTAAGGGACGTACTGTCAATCTGGTTGCCGATCCCAATGAGCGTGTGATTAGCTGTCATGGCACCAATGATCTCATCGAGAGCTTTTACATTTGCACACCTGAAGAGGCCAAGAGTCGTCTAGCCAAGCGGCTGAAAAAGGCTCGCAAGAAGGCCGAGTCTGCTGAAGCCAACGAACAAGACGATGAGCAGCTGTCCAAAGAGCTGTCGCTGAGCGACGAAATCAAACGCCTAGAAAGTATAAAGACAAAGCAAAAGATCAAATCCATTGATGTGCTGCTGGGCGAGAATAAAGAATTGCGAGTTTTGGTCAGCTTGTCTAACAATAGTCTCTGTCTTTACTCGCTGGAGGCATCCTTGAAGTCCCGCAAGGCAGCAGACACCAGCGTCAAAGTGTTGCGCTCCCTCACACGACTTGGACATCAATCGGAGGTGCGTTCCGTGTGCTTCAGTAACGATTCGCTGGCCATTGGCTCAGGTGCTGGTGATTCCTTTAAGCTCTGGGATCGCGATGCTATGCAATGTATGCGCACAGTGTCCACGGATTACATTCTATGCTCACGCTTTGTGCCTGGCGATCGATATGTGCTGCTGGGCATGAAGAGTGGCGCACTGCTGATTGTGGATGTCGGCGCTGCGGATATTATTGAGAGCATCCCCGCTCATGAGAGCGAACTCTGGAGCATTGCACTGCTGCCGGATCAGAAAGGTTGTGTGACGGGTAGTGGAGATACTACACTGAAGATCTGGAGCTTCGAACTCATCGATGCAGGCGAAGGAGCTGCCCAAACCAAAGTGCTGTCGCTGCTGCACAAGAATACCCTGAAGCTGGAGGAGACGGTGCTCTGTGTGTCCGTCAGTCCGGACATGAAGTATCTGGCCGTGGGTTTGTTGGATTCCACTGTTAAGGTCTTTTTCCTGGACACCTTCAAATTCTATCTATCCCTTTACGGCCACAAGTTGCCAGTGCTCTGCATGGATATCTCCTATGACTCGCAATTGATTGCTACCGGTTCCGCGGATCGTAATATTAAGATTTGGGGCCTCAACTTTGGTGATTGTCATCGTTCGATCTTTGCGCATGACGACTCGGTAATGTCACTACAATTCATACCCAAGACACACATGTTCTTCAGCTGCGGCAAGGATGGCAAAGTGAAGCAATGGGATGGCGACTCTTTTGAGAAGATTCTCACTCTTCCCGGTCACATTGGTGAGGCACACAGTCTGGCTGTCTCCCCTAATGGTCGGTATCTGGTCAGTTGTGGCTCTGATCGCACGTTGCGCATGTATGAGCGCACCGACGAGACGATTGTACTCAAGGATGTGCAAGAAGAGGAACGCGAGCAACAGGAGAACGAGCAACTAGCCACCGGCGAAGACAACACTGTGGCACTGCTGCCTGGCCTGAAATTGCCCTCTCGCAAAACTGTTGGCTCTGAGCAGGCAGCAGAGTCGATTATGGAATGCCTGGAGATCTCGAAACAATTCGAGCTGGAAGCCGAAGAGAAGGCCGAGCCGCATCCTTTGATGTTGGCGCTGCAAGTGAAAAATCCCAATGATTTCCTGGTCGCTACACTTGTGCGCATACGCACCTCCGACATGGAGGAAGCGCTGCTGTTGCTTCCCTTTTCTATCGTCTGTGAACTGCTCGAACGTCTGCCCGCTTTGATCAATCAACGACCCGACGAACTGGAACTGCTATGTCGCGTTACCGTATTCCTTTTCAAGGTGCACATGAAACCCATCGCAGCGAGCAAAGCGATGAAGCCGCTGTTGATCAAGCTGCTCGATCTGCTTAAGCGTGATGTGCAGCAACTACGCGATGTCCTGGGCTACAATCTGCATGCGCTGTCGCTGTTGCAGTCCGAGGTGGAGCAACGAGAAGGCGTCCAACTGTTCCGGGAGGCGACACAGATCAGGCGAAAGAACGAGAAGAAGCGACGCCAGGCGGTTAAGCGGCGCATCCAGATACAAATGGTTTAAGATGTGTTTAATGTAGGACTTTAATTTTATCAAGATAATCTACAATAATAAGATGCATTATTGTAACACAAACGAGCATCACTTGCAATTTTAGCCAGGAAGCGGGTGTAATCAACAGAGATAAAAGAATTGAGTGAAATGGTGAGTGTATCTGATGGGGAGGGGGAGTGGGGAGGAGCGGGGTGTGTGAAGAGTAGCGTGTTGTCTGTGGTCGATAATTTGGAAAACATAAAACACACAACAAAAACTGGACAAAAGTGGACGACAGTGACGTCTGACGTGAGACATAGGGAGCAATGAAAAAGTATTTCCGATTCAACAAATGCCAGCCTTTGGATAGCTGCCAGCATCGGCGGGTGCATTGCCACAAGGACCTGTGAGAGATGCAATGATGGTTAGCATTAGTAGTAGTCGTGATTTGGGCTAGAGAGAAAAGATTGGCAAGATTTAACTCCAAATTTGTAAGCTCTATTATTACCTCAAGAAAGCAAATGTCAATATCTAAATTTTAAAAAACTTAATGGAAAATGGAAAGAAAAGAAAGAAAGATGGTTTGTATATCTAGCTCTAATTGTAAGAACGTTCATATAAGCGGTCAGGTGGACAAGGTAATATCGCCTTATTTGTTAGCATATCCAAATTTCTTTAAAGAAGCCTTAGTCCGTTAGTTATAAAATGTAATGTAATAGTTTTTCTATCGTCGTCCAGGCTAACTACAAATAAAAATAACCCTCGCAATACTCCTTTCACTATACTCACCGCCGCAACGCTGAAAAGCACCAGGTGGCCCGTAGCTGAGCTTCTGTATAGAGCACTTCTCCATAGCGCCGCTGGGTCGGCAGTAGGTGGTAGCACGGGCCCAGGGTAGCGGCTCCTTGGGCTGCACGCAGTTGGGCAGATAGCTCAGCTTGTAGGTGGTGCAGTTCTCCATGGGCCCGCTGTTGCGACAGAAGCCCTGGCGCGGCTTGACCGGATCGGGTCGTGGGAAGCACGTTACATCCACTGGCATATAGCTCAGCTTGTTGACGGTACAACGCTCCATGGCGGTGCTGGGACGACAGAAAGCCGTGAGCGGCATAATGGGAGCACGACGCACATGTGGCTTGGGCACAAAATCGTGCTTCTGTGTGGTCATGGCATACATGGGTCCATCGAAACGCAGTCCATTCTCCATGGGACGTATGGGCGGTGTGCGTTCCGTGCAACTGGGTTGATACGAGAGCTGCGGGACTAGTAAATTAGCGAGAGTTTGAAGAGGAATATAGTCTTCACCTTCTGCACGGTGCAACGCTCGAGAGGCTCCGTGGCACGACGGAATGTGTCGCGTGGCATGATGGGCATCGGTTTGGTGCGCGACGCATCCACGGGCATGTAGCTCAGCTTATAAATGGTGCTGGAGGCGCCAGCATCGTTGCCCAGAAACTTCAGACTGTTCATGGGCAGCATGGGTGCAGTGCGTCCGGCATTGCAATTGGGCATATAGCTCAAGTTGTACGTGGTGCAAATGTTCTGATAGTTGGGCGGCACACAGCGTATTTTGTCAGCCCAGGGTGTTGGCTCCTTGGGTGGAATGCAGACCGGCATATACGACAGCTTCTGCACCGAGCAACGTTCCATGGGTCCGACGGGTTTGCAATAATGCGAATTCTGTGGCATTAGCTTGGGCGGCGGATTCGCGCAAACATCCACCGGCATGTAGCTCAACTTCTGAATGGTGCATCGTTCCATGGGCGCTGTCGAGGTGCAAATCGCCACATGCGGCAGGCAAGGAGCACGCTTCACATTGCCCTTGGGCACATAGTCGTGTTTCTGAGAAGTCATCGCATAAATGGGACCCTCAAAGCGCAGCCCACTCTCCGCCGGCAAAATGGGCATCGTGCGTTGCGAGGGACACGGCGGCATGTAGCTTAACTTCTGAACAGTGCACTTCTCCATGGGAGCAGTATTGGCGCTAATATGATTACAGGGGCGCACCGAGACGGCGGCCAGACCGGGGCCACAGTTGCCGTAATAGGAGCGTCTGTAGATAGTGTTCGTGTCCATGGGTGCATTGGAGCGCATTAGATGCGACTGTGGGATTATGGGCAGCGTGCGTGCTGGCTGCTGATAGCAACAGCCGGAGTAGTCGCCACAATCGCAGGGCGGACACGAGGCGCCGGGTGGACAGGGTGGATAGTCCACGGGCGCCTGGCAAGGATCACAGGATGTGGGGCATGCATTGCAGTCGCCAGACATTGTCCGCAGGCCGAACCGAAAATCAAACAATTAAATCTGCAAACGATCCTTTTATATTATGACAAACTTTACAAAGAGAGTCTGTAAGGTCTTCACCACCCACCTGGTTTAAGAAAGCGTGCTTTGTGGCACGCTTCTTTTGACGAGCGTGTAATACCAAGATCCTTAAGGAATTGCCACTTGTTAAAGGAAATAATTTTGTTTGCCCCGAGTACAGAATAATTGCTGTATCGTTAACACATCCGAAAAAAGAAAAAAATATAAAATTTTGCTTTGACATACAACGATGAAGTATTTACAGATTATACTGAGGCTCCCGGCTACGGAAGACATAAAAAATGTCGAGTCTCGTTTGAACTTTGCTCCACAGGCAACTGTGTTCAATGTTCAACATTAACAGATCTCACCACCCACTCTATACAATAAAATATTAGGCATTTACTTTCAATAATACTTTATTTAGACATTTCCATTGGTTGAAATCGAACACTGCTAAATCCGTAGTTGAGGTAGTAGCCACGTTGCCTGAGCATCTCGGCAGACTGCGAATCGATCGATATAATAAGTTTCATGAGAGGTCCCGACTGTGCACGATAAAGCATGTGCCAATCGTCGACAGCCAGTCCCTCATTCTGCTCATCAATCAGGCGCAGCGAATACTTCACCGAACTCGTCGCCAGTGCTGGAAAGATGCCCGCAAAGACCCGCTTGAAGGGCACTTCAGTCTCGGGTATCACCTGCAACGAGGCGCCTTCCCAGGGACGCAGTCGCGTGTCCATGGCACGCAGCCAGTTGACGGTGTCGATGTCGTGGCAGCTGACCGACAGCCAACCTTGGCGAAAATAGCAGCCAGAGAATTGTGGTTTCACGGTGTCCGCATCCTGTCGCTGTATGAGATCGATAATACTTTGCTGCACCGCCTCCAGCTGCGGCACACTCCACAGTTCGCTGGGATAATCGCCCGGTAGTATGGCCAAATTGAGGCATTGTGTCTCCTCTTGTACCGGCTGCTGCACAACAGGCTTTGCAGCAGGTCCTCGTAATACTGGTGCTCCAAGACGCGCTTGCACTGGCAATCGTTCGCTTGGCGCTGGTGAAGGAGGCGTCGGCAACGAGATGGACATGAGCGGCTGAATTGATTCTTGCCAGCTGCCTGGCGGCTCATCGTAGTTATCCTGTTGCTGAGGTGGCCTGCGAATCGGCTGCTGAGCCTGTTGTTTAGGTTTCTTGCCAAACTTCATTGGTTGTAAAGCCCGCAGTCTAGCCTCATCTGGATTCATCCCGGTACGCACGAAATGATGGAAACGCTTCTTGGCCGCACCGCAGAGACGAATTCGTTCCACTGGCTGGTCATTGTTATATTGTTGTTGTTGTTGTTTTGGTTGTTTTCGGTTTTTGTTCATTCTAGTTTTGATTCCCACGAGTGTAGGGGTCGGGTAGGTCGACCGTGACATAGCCCCCAGTATCACGGCAAGGCGATTTGTAAAATTGCAACCGGAGGTCGCCAGGTATCCGGAGGTCACCGTTCGAAGACAGCAAAATTCACGCAGCTGCCATGCGGGCCCATTGGCACGGTTGCGATTGACACCAGGGCCTTGCGGGTTTTATCGAGTTGTCCTCTCTAGATCCGCCATATTCAGTCGAAAGCAGTAGCACCTCGAGCAGGATGTGGCCAATTAAAGGTCACGTATGGTCGGTCTTAGGCAACACACAGCATCAGCATCAGTGTCTGCCTCTGCCTGCCACCGTGGCACACACACACAACGATGTGCCACAGCAGCAGCGCTTGGCTACCAATTGAGTATTGTGTATTTTGATAATTGGTTTACATTTATTTCAGTTCATCGTATAGTTTGACATACATATGTGTATACTTAGTTGCCTGAATATCTAACTAGGTTCTATAGCTTAAGAGCTAATTTCTTTCGTTCCGTCTTTCGGATAGCACACACATCGTTCATATAAGTTAATCAGATTATGCAGCAATATTGGAAATGGTTTAAACGGTTTGCCTAACTAGTTGACTATAAACTAAAAAGGGAACTAAATCCACAAAAAAAAAGCATTTACATAAACATTTATCAAAACGCGCGCAAAGCTATAAACTAATAAATAACATTAACAATCAAATGGAAATCAAACAATTCTTTTTATTTTGTTTTTTTTTTTCTTCAAAGCCAATTCAGCATTTTGATTCGATTCCATTAAAATGGATTTGTTAAAATAATTTCTAAAGTCGCTAATTAATCTTAACAGAAATATCATGTTTTTGTGTATGTATAATTAGTTAATCGCTTTGTGTTTTGTGTGTGTTTCTTTCGGTTTGTGTTGGTGGAAATACAATATGGTTCAGTTCCAACAACATTATGCTGCTTCGCCCTTATCGACATAGAATTCCTTGTATAATAGCTATTTAAATATAGTTCTTGCTGTTTTCTATTCCTGCTTCTGCTCCAACTGCTTTTTGATATTATCGTTAATATGTATTGTTTTTCTCCTTATTTTTATATCATTGATTGCCCTCACAGCGTAGGCAGATTTTCGGGCTGATACTCTAGGAAATTGGCCGGGAATTGACCCTGTCGTCCATTCACCTCACCATAAAGCCAATCCTCGTTAATACGATAAAGCACATTGACCAGTTCGTTCTCCTGCAAAGCACAAATGCATTAATATCGAGGTTTGATGATTAAAGTACTTCCAAGTACTTACTCTTAAAGCCAAGTCTCCCTCCACCTCGCCAGGGAAATTATACAAACAACGCACCGTCGTCGCGTGCTGTTGTTGTTGTTGCTGTAGCGGTGGCTGTTGCTGTTGTTGATGTTGATGGGACTGAGCTGCACTTTCCGCAACACCGCCCAATGGCACCTTGACTTCCACATAATTAACCGGAAACAGACCTTCGCAGCCAGCACGCGTACGTCCTCGGAACCACTCCTCGGTGGGCTGCTCCAGCAGATAGATTTTTTCATTCTCCTGCAAAGTGGAAAACTGTGTTAATAAAGTTGCAACTATTTCATAGTATATATTTTCTATTTACTCTAAAGCTCAGATCGCCTTCCTCGACGCCGTCAAAGTCGTAGAGCGCTACGCAATATGCCAGTTGAGCCTCCTCCACATAACCCGAGCTGCCGTTGCTCAACGCCAACGCATCCACTTTGCCCGAGATCACGTCCAGCAGCGAAATGTGACCAGCCGGAGCCGCAGAAGCAGCTGCTGCTGACAGCGGCGGTGGAGCACCCTTGGGCATGGGTGGCGATGGTGGCGTGCTGTTGCCATAGGCAGACATCGGTGGATGGCCAATGAACGGCGGCGGCTTTGGTGCCTTGGGCTTGGCCGAGATCTTCGGCTTGATGATGGTGGGCATGCTCAGCGATTGTGTGGGCGGCAACAGACTGCGACCATTGCACAGCGGATTATCCGAGCTGCGCATTGATTGCTGCTGCTGCTGATACTGTGTCGTCTGCATTTGACGCACTGGCGCCGCACCAAAGCTATCAACGCCACCACCATAGATGTTGTTGTCCACCGCTTCCCATGGATCCACCAGGGGGCTCTGTGTGGCCGGTCGTGACCGTGTGTAATCATCCTCAAAGCCGCTCTCCGGCTGCGATACGCTGCCATTGTTGGGTGAACTGAAATTGCTGTCCGAGCTGAAGCTATCCACGCTGACGCAATCGCTGTTCGACTTCTGTGTGAATGTGGGCGATGATGGCGGCGAATCAAAGCTGATGAGCTGTGCATCTGCCTCACTTCGATAGCTGTTCTTGGTCACATTCGTTGTTGTCATCGACGTGGTTGTTGTGCTCGCCGTATTCCACGCCGCATTCCAATCGTAAAGATTGGCACTCGACGTTGACGTAGCCGTTGCTGCAGTCGAGGACGTGGCTGCCCCGGCATGACCGCTGCTCAGGCCGTAGACGCGACTCTGCGCTGCGGCCTTGGAAGCAGCAGCCGATGCCGTTGCCGTCGTCGACTTTTTGCGATTGAATATGTTGCTAATGATGCCACCAGCTCCCCCGCCACTGCCACCGCCAACAGCACCACTCGCCGTCGACGTCGTCGTCATTTTGCGACCATTGACCTGCACTTTTGGCGGTGGCGGTCGCGGCGGCGGCATCTTCTTAAAGCTGTTGCCATTCCCAGCAGCGCTATCGAATGGTGAGTCATTCCAATTGGTCGCTGGAGTGTAGCGTGCCTGGGGAAACTTTCTCGTTATGCTTGATCCCGTTGTTGTGCTGCTGCTATCCACATCAAAGAAGTTGTTGTTGTTGTTCCACTTTTGCTGATGCTGTTGTTGCATTGGTCCCTTTGGTGGCGGTGGCAACTTGATGGTCAACTTCTGCAACCCGCCGTTGGCTGCCTGCTGCTGCTGCAGATGTTGCTGCTGCAGTTGCAGTCGCAGTTGCTCCAGACTCGCATTCGCACCCGCCGCTGCGCTTTGGCCTCGCGATCCTGGCGGCGCTGGCGCTGGTCTCGATGGTATGGTCATTGTGCCTGCAATTGAAAGCGAATACATCAACGCACTGCGAGTAATTTGTCGTTAACACTGCTCAAGAGATGCGCCTTAAGAGATAACGCTTATCGTTTGCGGTGTGAATGATGATAAGCAACGATAAGAAATGATTCTAAGTGATGTGTGGAGCGTCGTTTCCCTAGAATTCTGACATCTCTCCCCAAAAAATACGACATGTAAAGCCGGAATATTCCTACTCAAAATTTTATTAACTTAGGTTTCTGTGTGTGTTGCTGAATTGTCAACAGACACCACAAAAAAACACTTCTCTTCACACACAGCATTTGTCTCAATTAGTTTGCACTTAAAACGGTTGAAAGCTTTTGGAAATACATCTGCTTTAATTGCCTCCATTCAGTATAGAAATAAATGTATTTTCTAAGATGAATATTGAACAGTTCTTAATAATTTAAGACTGAGAATAATATAAGTAAATTATTCACATCTTCACTTCAGCATTAATTTCCAGCTTGCATCCCTGTTGAACAATTCAAAGAGGAATATTATTATCGACTAGAAATAATATAAATTTTTCCGAACTTGCTACAGTTCAAACAGAAAAAAAACACTTTACACTAAATCTCTTTATAAAAAAAAAGTACTAAGAAACAAATAAATAAATGTTGTTCAAGTTCAATTAGCCTATATATAATAATTATTATAAATATTTGCTTGTATTTGCATCATCAAATCCATATAACTTATTTATATCTTAATATTGCTTTAATATTTTACGATTTTAAATATTTGCTCTAAATCAATTCAACCATTTTATTTAATTTTAAGCGTAAACATTCAAATTAATTTCGAGTGTTTTTTTTCCACTTGACTGTTTAATCATTCAATTATAGCACATTATTAAAATTGTGCAATTTTCACAAAAGAAAATAAGCACAAAAGTTATTTCCAGACAGAATGCGCATATTGTTTATTTCTAGAGCAATTTTAATGGATCACGAAAAATAACAAAACACTTTATAGCGTAACCTGAATAAAATCACTTTATAGATTGGCAAAAATAAAAACGTAACTCTTACAATTGAAACAACTTGGGCAACTGTCTGCAATGACACTAATTTGTTAAATCACGTAACACTTTTATTGTTAAATTGCAATCGACTGTTGTTGAGCTGCAACTAAACTCGACAGCTGATTAATATTAAATAAACACTTCTAATTGCCGAAGCCATCCATCATCATCAATGGGGAAATGTTTAAAACGTAAAAAGCAAATCGATCAACAAGCCACAAGAGAATAGTAAAAAAAAAAAAAAAAAAAAAGCACAAAAATTGAACAGAAAGGAAAACAACAAATAAATAAATAAATTATTAAAATACAATTTGGTGCCAGTCATTTACGTCATCAATATAAAGCGAGTAGGACGCCCACAAAAAGACTTTAACAATGGGCAACAAATTCAACTTTGATCAGAGAACCAAAATTAAAATGTGGGAGGAATGCAATTCCGCGAAAAAAAATAAAGAGTTCAGTTGGCGATTACGCTAAAAAAAAAAGAACAACAATTCGGTGGTCGGCACATCCCAGAACGACTGATTGCATTAACAACAATAATATTATAAATCGTATTCAGGCGCCAGCGAGAGCTTGAGAGTCGCATATGCTCTGAAAGTGTGCTTATCAAAAACAAATATTCGCATACATTTCTTTTACGCAGCAAATAAATTCTGTTACTAGAATTCATTCATTTTTTTAAGTACGTATTTCGTTTGCCAAATGCTACTGATGTTGCTGATAATAAATATGATGCTAATGATGATGCTGCTGTCTAATGACCTCCAGCTGCGTCATCGCAAAACGACGAATTCCCCAGAAAATAATGGCAAAAACAATAGTCCGCCCAGTCTATAGCTAATTACATAGTATATGGGACTTATTTACGAGTGTAGTATGCATATAGATAGAGAGCATTTTGTATTTATTAGTCTGGCAGCTATTCGATAACTGAGTCAAGCATTCTAAGTAGCTGGGCGGTGGAATGAATGTGTGCCACTTTTGTTTGCTGTTTGCTGACTGTTGCACATGCCACGATTATACATGCCACATGAGCAAATACTGAACTGCGCCTGGATAATATGCATATATGTATGTATCTTGACACATGGCGCAACATTGTTTGCATTAAAGTTAGACACGGAATGGGAAAAACCCGACAGAACATGCAGGCAAACGACTTTGAGATATAAAGAAAATCAGCAGCCAGTTGTTGAATAAGCTTGATTTTGTTTTTTATTTTTATTTTTTTAACTTCACTCTTGTTGACTTAAAATGAGTTTAAGATATTAAAAATATATAAATAAAAATAAATCACATACAAAAGAGTTTAGAAAGCTTGAGATTGAGACAGATATAATCAAGTGTGAACTAAAAACGTCGTAAATATATTTGAATAATCAGTTCAGCTTGACTAAATGTGATTTTACTCCGCATAAATATCAATTCGCATGCTCTTTAGATAACAATCTCTCAGAGAACAAAGTATCTATTGTTCATAATCGTTCACAAACTTCATGCAACAATTTTTGCAATTTGTATGCGCAACTCTCAACAGAAGCAGCTGTTAGCAGTATATTTTGTTTCTTAATTCTCTTCAGAAATTTCATAAACTTTCATTTCCAAGTGTAAACAAAAGAGCCACAAATATTGAATGCGAAATCCATGTAAATTTTGCTGTGGATCTAAAAAGTCTAGATGAATACCGTTCATATGCTATTTACATCACAATCAAATGGCAAATAGACTTCAAGCACGAACCCAATCTAAAACTAGTGACTACGAAGACTAAGAGATTCCACGTAAATATCAAAGTCAACAGCTGAGTCAATATGAATCGAGACTAAATGAGTTAGAGATACAATTTTTGAGCAGCATTTATTGTTCGATAACATTTTTGGTACATTTTGAAGGTAATACTTTATAGATGTACCAAACATAACATTCGGTATATTATATCATTTTTCGGTAAATTAATTTAGTATAATTTAAGATTAATATCGCATCGATATTTGTTTCATATATACCCTTTTCAAAAGGTGTCAGAACATCACCCAATTCATTAGCTTGTTTATTGTAAACGTGGCACGTTTTGCTCGACAAAAACATCAATGAGCACTTACAGAACTAACAGAATCAATCTAATTAAAGTCACCTCTGAAGGGTATACGAACACGTACATGAATATATATGTAGGTACAAACATATATACGCTCATCTGTATTTGTGTGTCTTTTACCCCTAGCTACATACGTGAGCTCAACTTGTGGCAAGTGCATTTGAATTTTGGGGCCTTTCCTGCTAATTAAATCAATGTGTACCATTTAACACACGAGCCTCCACTGGATGTATCCTTCCAATGGGTTTGCATATATAATCGACATATCGAAATATATCAGCTCACAAGAGATGCAATTATCGTATTCGTTTTTGCCATGTCTAATCCAACAACAATGAAAGCTTTTACGTCAATTGCAGAGCAGCTCAAATTGTGCCTCCAATCAATTAACAGGCATTAAGTGATTAAAGAAGAGGGGGAAAGCGAAGAGAGCTGCAGCTAAAGAACTATTTTTAGTGCAAACGTGTCAGTTCCACGTTATATTGATGAACGTTAGCTCTAACTAAGAAGATTTTACGACATTTCATTCTGCAAATACATAGATGCAAAAAATTGATTAAAAAAGAATAATATCACATTTAACCTTTCCAGATTTAAATTACGACAAGGTAAGAAAGAAATGTTTATGAGAATGTTAATATTATTCAATATATTATTGATATTGCGTTAAAACTAAAAATCAATCAATATAACATCGACAATTTTGCTTCTAGGCAAAGTTTTTCCCGAAAGGGTTAATATTCCATTCATATGCAAAAGTATTTTTGAGTTAATCTAGTCAGAAATTGCATTTAAAGTGTTTCGCCAACTCAAACATTATTGCGATAAGACGCTTACATTTTTGTTGTAGACGGATCAGAGAGCTTGTACTTTTCCAAAGACCTTTTATAAAATATGTGAACTATGCCTACGCAAGCATTCCCTTCCGCTGCTGATAAATCCGAGTTTATATTTCCTACAGTTTCCTCTAAATTAAAATGTTGAAATATATATATCGTATACTAGTACAGTAGAAAGCTTTTTATATAAGCTAACTATCTAATTTCTATGCCAGTTTGATAAATAGCTTCCGCTTAATACGTCACATTAGCTAGTTAGTAGCAAGTTTCATTTTTAATGTGCTTAAACATGATGTCATCTTACCGAAATGATGTTAAATTAAAAGTATGAATTTTGCCAAAAATTTATAAATTATTTCAAGTTCACAAATTTCTAGTGTTTACAAAAATTATATTATTCTTTTTATAATTTCGAAACAGGTTTTGCCAATTAAAAGCGAATAATAGACTTAACTAATTAGTAACAACTCGGATGACATGTTAAGCCTTGTAAAACCCAAACTAACGGCCGTAGAATTGTCGCCCTTGTCCAAACTAAGCTCACACATACCTACATAAGTATTTGTATGTATGTGTGTGTGTATGCAAAGTGTTGTAAAAGCTTAATGCACTGCTAAGGTCACGCCTAGGTTTGTTATAATGCCATTGTCCCACACATGTGCACAGTAATGTACAGGGTATAATACATAGAGATATATCTTTGTGTATAGTTGGGTTTTCGTTAAATTGTTGCCGGCGACAACCGGTTAAAGCTGAAACCGCCCCGCAAAGTGAAATGATTTGACTAGGAAGCAGTTTTGTTGCACTCACATGCAAGTTTTTATGCTTTTTATTATACCCTGCACTTCCAGCAAGGGTATGCCAAAGTTGAGTGTCACCATGAACTTGTTAATTTTATGATTTTGAATAGTAGTAGCTTCGCAAATTTTGCGTGGGTCAATGGCGCTTTCAACTTGACGAGGCACACATACAGATACAGATATGTGCTCAGGTTAATCATGAACCGGCGACAACTTTTACTTAAAGTACTCATAAAACTTGAACCACGCGCGCTCTCAAAGCTCTTGTAAGAAAGGCAAAGCAGAACTCAGCTGAACAAAAGAAAGTGCTTTTTTCTCTTTCAGACTTGCTATTGTCGTGGTGTATGCGTGTGTGTGTGTGTGTGTGTGAAAGCATCTCAGAAATGATAGCAAAGTGAGAGCAAATACGTGTAGGTCGGTCGATCACTTCGTCAAGCATTGTCAAGACACACACACACACACACACACATACACATTCAGTGCACACTCATAATAGAGTTCATGAACATTATCACAAATGGACTCTTAAGTAAATAATTGATTAACTATAAACGACGTTTCAAAGAGACAATTTTCTATGCTCTATTTTATATTATTATTATTGTTCGTATTGTATTCGCTGAGACAGTTTGCTGCTTTTGGCACTGGGCAGCAATTGTTGATTGCTCGACATTTCGTCAATTGGCAAACCCAAAACAAAATCAACAATATCGAACACCAGCAACAACAACCACATTCAATGACCTTGAGCTTTTATTTTCAATTGTTAAAATGCTAGAAAAATAATCAAATAAACAAGAAAACAAATTGCTTACTTACTAGATCAATACCCTTGCAGCAATGTTTTTATTTGGCTACCCAATCTAATCTAATCTACAATCTATGCCACTTTCATTTTTAGGTAGATAATATACATTGCAAAGGCAGTTTTATGATTTTTTAGATTTATATTTCATACCATAAATTCTGCATTTTTGCAATCAAGTTTATGGACTCAACTGATCGTCTGCACTATTTATTTTCTCTTTTGAAGTTTAAAGTAATTTCTAAAATCATTCGCCACTTTTTATCTATGACTTCTATGCATATTTCATTGTCATGCTTAGTTTGATAAATGCTGCACACGTTAAGTATTACAAATATGCCGATATGTGAGGAATACGTTATATATAGTAAAGCAATACGTAATTGAAACGCCATTCGAAGCGCCATCAAAAAAACGTCTCGAACCTAAATTGAATTTATTGCGGCAAATAAAGAATTTAATGAACTTACAGTCAGACACACCCTTACACAAAGATATATATACTATATGCTATATCTTTTCACATACAGGAACGCCTCAATTTCAGCTCTGACGTTGAACTTGCCAAATTATATGAACATATATTATAAGTAGGAAGCAGTCTGTGAGGGAACGTGCCCAAGAGAACACGCACATTACTTAATGCTATTTAAGTTATTAAAAACACAGCAAAAAGTTCATTCAATTTACATAAAAAGCGTTGACTCAGTTCCAAAATGGAAGGGGGTGGGAGGCTTTTGGGCCGCACAGTGAATGTGCTTTGTTTGACGTTGAGGTTGAGGTCTTTGGAAAAGATCTCATAATTATGATGACTGGGAAGCTCTTTAGAACGACGGAAAGTGAAAGAGGAAAACAGAGACTGATTGACTAATAAGTACTCGTTTTTACTATTGCCTTACTAAGGAAATTTAAGTGCTTTACACAGCAAAACGATAAATATAATTCAATATTAATTTATATGAATATTTCCCTAACCAAAGAAACCAGCAATTATCGTCATATTCAAAAATACGTATTTCGTATTAGCTCATATCATACATTATAATAATATTTTATTGTATGGTTTGTAACTTTGAAATGAATCAGCCAAATTACCAGAATCTTGAGCAATTCTTAGTACATACGTTAGCGCTGAAAATCTGACTTTATTTTAAATTAGGTTTTAAATTGAACAATCTACAGTTCTAGCCAAATCTACTGCTTGTAAGTAGATTGTTGTCATACAATTTTTAATTAGTGATTTAATATGGTTTAGTAGATTTATTTGCGCATTTACCATTTGGGCTGACAGCTGCTAGTTTAATCAGACACTAAATAAATTAGTCAGGACAAAGAATCTTATACATAGAAGATGTATTAAACTTCTTATGAAGGCACATTCGCTCACTATCCTTAAAATGAAAGCAAACTTCTTTTGAGGCGCCTTCTAAGGTCAAGGTGTCTGCTTCATAGTCGCATATCAATACAGTTGTTGTTGTGAACACAGTTTGATATGCGACACATAACAATTTACGCAAATTTGTGTAGTTTGCGCAAATGTTTGACATATTTGCACAACCACACAAAAAGAAACAACAAACGAGAAAAAACGAAAAATTGAAAAGTTTAAAACGTGCACAAACGTCACAATCTTTTGTTGTCTGTCATAGCAAACACGCACACAGACACATGCGGTATTTAGAGATCTGGCAAAATACAAAAACACGAGTTAAAATTACGAATACGAATGTGAATGCGAATGTGAAAATGAAAATCCATTTAAATAGCATGCGATTGTTATGCGAAGGTGTGTGTGAAAAGCAAATGGAATAATCAGTCTGACTTAAACGCGCCTCCCATCAGAAGAAGTTCAGCAGAAAGCAGAAAATAAAATGAGCATCAGAACTGGTTATAAATGAAACATAAAATACACAACTTAAAATTCACATATTCAAAGGAGTATGAAATCATTCATAGATTAAAGCCATTAAATGCGCTGCAAATGGAATACGTATAATAGTTAGTTTTATTCTACTTATTGTATATAACAGCATTCTGTATAATAGTTTGCATTGCTCCTTTTGTTTTGTATGCCAGTTGGCGTCTTCGCTTTTTTTTGTTTTTGTTTTTGAATAACGTCAGGTGGTTGAGAATGAAAAAAGATAAATGTATTTGCTTAAACTGCACGTTTGCTTGTAACAAATCATCGCGGGTGCAGAGAGAGAGCGAGAGAGTTGAGCATTCATCATATTCGTTGGATTCGGAATTTTACGTTCGCATTCATGCGTTGCAAGTCGCAATCTAGGTCAAAGTTGAACAGAAAGCTTAACGCATGAATGCATGCAATCACACTTGTCAATATATTTAATTAAGCTGATAAAATGCTGTTGAAATAAACTTTTAGTTTATCAATAAATGCGCTATTATCATAGGGAATCTCTATAATTAACATATGATTGATAATGTTGTAGCAGATAGCTTTTTGTGGCTATCTATTTATTCTAGCAACAGCAAAAATAAGAGAAAGCAAAACGTGCAGCAAATGGCTATGCGATAAATTTGCTCATATGTGAGAGAGTGTTTGCTTGTAAATGTGTTTGTAGTTGTGCATGTGTTATACACTTGTCGTTTCCTGTTTTGTACAACGCGACGCTATCACAAAATGGAAGGCGACATAATAATTACACAAAAAGCAAGAAGAGAAACCCTTTCAAGAACTTATCGATAACTTCTGCCAGCTGTCAAAAGCGGCAGCCTGCTGCATCTTGTGGCAAACTCAGTGAGTTGGAAAGTGAATGTAACAGACGGAAGCAGAACATGCAACACCTGCTGCTGCTTCAGAATGAAAACGAAATGCTTGACAGAGTGGAAATGCTCAGAGGGAAGTAGTGTCAAGTCAACTCAACTCAAGTCCTGTCAAAGTGGACAACAACAACACGCTCACACACTCAATCATATATTTGCAGTTGTATTTGTTCCTATTCATATTTCAACTAAGCCACAAATCAAACAACAAATAACGCAGCACACAACAACATTATGCAATGTAACATTTTTTTTTTATTGTACAATAGTTGAACGCGTCTTACATGCTTACAAAGCGTACGATAAATATGTTTGTGTGTATATAAATAAATATACTATTTGTATAGTAAATATGTGTGCAACAATAAGTCGACCTTGCTGAGCAGTTTAATCAAGTAAAAAACGAGCAGAGGGAGAGAAACATTCGTCATTCAATGGTTTATACTTTTTTACGTTTTTTATTAGCATTAGAACAAACCTCTCGCGAATGAATTGGCAATTAAAGTTAATGATAAGGCGGGTAACTAACCTTTTGCTGATTTGGCCGTAACGACGACGATGCTGTTTTGTTGTTGTTTTATTTCTGCTGCTGATGCGCTCCAAATGTGTTACGGGTTAACAAACAAAAGCCAAGACCGGACCCAAGACACAAGACCAACGACCAACAGGCCAGGCCAAAATGACTAATACTCACTCACACACACACTCACGCTACACAATAGCGAAAACGTTTTTGCCGCGCGCGCTCTTCAAACTAGCCACTAGATGTTAGTGTGCGTGCGTCACACACATACACTGGCAGAGACAACAATAAAACAACACGAAAAAAGGCAGCTGCAAATTGCAGTGCTATTTTGCTAGCTACGCAAATCGATGGATGGCTAGCTGGCTGGATAATTATATGTATATTCTTCACTTCACAACAGCAAGCAGCACACTCACACTTAACTAACTTTATTTATCGCAATTTGTTGATGCTTTTTTTTTATTTGCATTAGTATTTGTACGCTTTGTACAAATTAATCTCGATTTCTTTTTGTAACTGCGCCGCGACTTTTGTTTGCTGCGTTTTCCGCTCGACAGCTGCCAGCAGTGTGCCCACAAGTTGACTACCCAAATATACCAATACCCTAACTACTTACTTTGTGGTATTTTTGCAACCAGAGTTGTGCCGCTTCTCAAAAGATAACGTTAATATGGAATAATATAGATATTATGTAGCTATTAAATTAACAAGTAGCTTAAAATAATATATTAAGAAAATTTACATTTAAATGTCTAGGTGTGCTGTGCAACAAAATTCGTTTTAAAAAATTCACTTTTAAATAGGGAACATTTACCAGCACTGCGCAACAGCTGTTCCTCAATTGTTGTAGGCAACAACATAACCAACGGAAAGCATAAAAACCAAACAAAAGAAAACCCAAAACTGAAAAACTTAACTATCGCTAATATCTTAAGGCTGGGCCTATTATTGCGTTCATACAGCATGGCCTGGCGTTCCGTGGGTGCTAATAATGCGGATTTAATACGTCAGCTACGAGGTAAGAGACCAACAAGTGCGTCTTTTCAAATTTTTATTTCTTATATTATATGCATTTTGCATAGATTACGGCGTCATTGCGTCTGAAGCTGTGGCAAATGCAATGATTGCCACAGATCGTAAGCACTACTGTCCTCGTAATCCGTATATGGATGCACCGCAACCAATTGGCGGGGGCGTTACTATCAGTGCTCCTCATATGGTAACATGAAATTTAAGAAAAAAATTTTCAGATTAATAAAACTAAATTCCCTTTTTACACAGCATGCTTTTGCTTTGGAATATTTACGTGATCATCTGAAGCCTGGTTCTCATGTACTGGATGTGGGTTCAGGTTCGGGTTATTTAACTGCTTGCTTCTATCGCTATATAAATGCAAAAGGCGAAAATGCTAACACTCGAATCGTGGGCATTGAGCATCAGCATTCTTTGGTCGCTTTAAGCAAGAGCAATCTCAACTCGGATGATGCAAGCATGCTGGACTCAGATCGTATGCTCATTATTGAGGGAGATGGTCGCAAGGGACACGCAGCCTTAGCGCCGTACGATGCCATACATGTGGGAGCTGCTGCTCCCGAAACGCCCACCGAATTAATCAACCAGCTGGCCAATGGAGGACGTCTCATTGTTCCTGTTGGCCCCGAAGGTGGCTCACAGTATATGCAGCAAGTAAGAAGCTAACTTTACATGCTATGAATTGAATTAAACAATT
Organism: Drosophila sulfurigaster albostrigata; assembly: GCF_023558435.1. NCBI lineage: Eukaryota > Metazoa > Arthropoda > Insecta > Diptera > Drosophilidae > Drosophila > Drosophila sulfurigaster. Next base: position 19,956,536 of record NC_084882.1, read on the forward strand.
TGATTTGCAGTACGACAAGGATGAAAATGGCAAAGTGCAGATGACGCGTCTGATGGGTGTCATGTATGTCCCCTTGACCGACCTGCGATCTTGACTGCATTACTTGGGAATGGTGCTGGTTCCTGTTCTCCTATTAGGTTTTATCCTCTACCGATTATGGATATATTATCATTAATTGTATTGGTTCTAATTGGTCTACCTTAGACATGAATTTGAATTGCTTCTTGATACCCATTTAATTAAGTTATATTTTATTAACAAAAATAAAGAAACAATGGCATAGACAAGCTAATTTGCTTAATTTACAATAACAGAATTATTAAGTCTTCGTTATATTGATCATACAAATATTTTGAAATAGACCGCGTCAAACGTTATCGATTGCTTTATTGTCAATTCGGCTATGACCGATTTTCAGGGTTGCTGTCGTTAAGTGTTATCGATTTAATTACAATCAGAGCCAGAAGTTGTGAGCTGCAACAGGTCCAACAGGATAGGCAGGAAAACAATGGCGAAGGCAAATGTTGGCAAGCTGCGCATTAAAAGTTTAAATGAATTGCAACACATAAGCAGTGCTGATGAAACACTTATAAATTCGGCTACTGACAAAACACCGGAAAATGCAAAAAAGGCGGCAAACAGAAGAGCTGCAACAACAACAAAGAAGAAGCACATTGAAAAATTAGAGGAGAATGCAGCTGAAAATAAAAATAAAACAACAGTTAAACGCGGCGCCAAAAAGGAACCGTTGCCGGGTCAATTGCGCATCGACAACTTCTTCAAGAGCTGCGCCAAGAGTTATAAAGTCGAGAAAATGAACAAAAAGTCGAAACAGGGTCGCAAGCCAACAGGATGCAAACGCTTGTTTGACAATGAATCAGAATTGGCAACAGAGACAACTGTAACGACAGCGGGAACGGGTTCAGATGTGGAATACAAGCCGCAAACGAAACCCTGTCGCAAGCGGACACAACCACAGCGCAATGCCAAAGCAAAGTGCAAAGCAACACCATGTGATATCATTGATCTCTGCTCGGATGAGGAAGAGATTATCATAAAACAAAGCCCATCTTGCAGAGCTCCCGAAACCTCGCCCATTAATGAAAACACTGGAGTGCTTGCTGACTTGGACCCACAGCAAACAGAAGCCAGCAGCTCTATGGTTGTTATACCATGTCGTAATCTCCCAAATGAAGAGTCAACAAATGATGCTTCCGGCAAGGAGAATATGCCCCTAAGACGTTCACGCCGACGCCTCCCGCCCTATAAACTTGTTGAAGGCACCAACTTTGTGGTAGATGGCTTTCAGTTTGGCGACATTCCAGGTGCAACGCATTATTTCCTCAGTCATTACCATGCCGATCACTATGTGGGCCTCACCAAGAAGTTCGCCCATCCCCTTTACATGAGTCCAATTACGGCGCGCTTAGTGCGCACTTTTATACCCATTGCTGAGCAGTATTTGCATGAGATCGATGTTGATGAGACCATTACAGTCGATGGCATTGAAATCACCGCCTTGGAAGCCAATCAGTAAGTCCGATAAGAAATATCTAATCCGATCGCAGTCGGTTAATCTAATACCTTACAGTTGTCCCGGAGCAATTATGCTGCTCTTTAAGCTTAGCACTGGAAAGTGTATCTTGCATACTGGGGATTTTCGTGCCAGCTTTGAGATGGAGTCACTGCCCATCTTTTGGAATCAACCTGACATTGATCTGCTTTATTTGGACACCACATATCTGGCTGAAAGCTATGACTTTTGCCATCAGTCAGAGAGCATTACACGTCTGTGTCACTTGGTTAGTGAATTTCACGAAAAACATGCCAGGAAACGCATTTTGCATGTTTGCGGCTCATATGTGATTGGCAAGGAGAAGTTGTGGCTGGCATTGGCCAAGGAGTTCTCGCTGCGCATTTGGACTGAACCTCATCGTCGCAAGGCAATCGATTGTCTCAATTGGCCAGAATTGCAGGAGTTACTCTGCGATGATCCCTTTGAAGCTAACTTGCATGTCATCAGTATGGGCAAGATAAGCTATCCAGTAAGTGGAATTTCGCGACACTAATACATTTCCAGTTTTCTTATATTTTCACTCTTGTATTCGACAGCAACTGGATCAGTACTTTAAGCAATACGAGGGACAGTATGATATGCTCTTGGGCATTCGGCCCAGCGGGTGGGAAAAAAATTCGAAGCCGTCGTATGGCAAGCGTATCAGTGTGATCGGCATTGAATACTCAGAGCACTCAAGCTATAAAGAATTAGAGCGTTTCGTTCGCTTCCTCAAACCAAAGCAAGTAATCAGCACAGTTCCAACGGGACGCGATCTCAGTGTGACGGGCAATGTGCCCACAAAATGGTACCAGTATGAGGGATGCGGCCGCATGATTAGCATTTCCTATCAACCGTCTATTTCGTCATACTTTCAATCCCGACTGCGTTTGCTGCAGTCCAAAATGGCTAAGCGTGCTAGTATGGCAGTTAGTCCAATGAACGCTAATCAAAATAAACAGGGAACAAGCCCTGCGCCATCGAACGAAGTCATAATTCAGGATGCTATAGACTTAATTAAAAATTATCTGGCAACTCATCGCGAGGATTGAGCTTAAATGTCGTCCATGTTTTAGAATTAAATTGTATGTTTTTTGTATACTTATCTTTTTAATATTGATAATTGAAAGAACCATTCGAATACAAATATGTATGTTTAGTCTGCTCTTGAAGCCATTGCTATATTTTTCACATATTGAATAAACCAAATGTTATACAAGGCATGTTTGATGTTTTTATTATCGTTTGTATTTCTGCACATTTAATCGAATATACATATATATATATAATTATTTATTTATATCTAATTTCGAATCTAATCCATATATTTATGTATATTTTTTGTTTCCTCTAGTTGACATAGTTACACTCGCTTAACGTAATTATCCCAAAAGGAGTTGGGTTGACTTTTGAGGAGTGTTAACTGGTATAGTTTTTTTTTTTATTAATGATATTCACAATGAATAAGGAGAAATTCTTCACTAAGCTCCATTGGCTTAAACAATAAATATGAGGTTACTTTTAAACAATTCTTGGTGATATGTTTTAGGTATAAATTAAAATAGTGTAGACAAAAAAAAAGCGTATGAGCTTCGAATTATGGAATGAAGATAATCTATTGATTTTTGTTGCTCATTCATCTTTTTTTTTTTTAAACAGTTGACCACACGAAACAATATAACCTGACAATCAGCCAGTTAACTGTGATCATGAGATGTGAATGTAATTTAAATAAATAGCAAGTGACTTTTTTGCCGAAAACAAACAAATTTAACAAAATTCTTTTCGCTGTGGGAGGATTACAACTAAAAATCGTTTGGCGATAATTATAGTAAGTAGTCGATAACAACAAAGCACAACAGGTAGGCGACAATTTATCTTGAGGGTCCCGACCACATCATCAATATATGTATATACCTGGCGGGTAATACGAGAGTGCCCAAGTGGAGCGATCAATTAACTGCAAATAGATAAGGCGAATTAGTTTATCAAACCTATGAAATTTAAATGGTGTTCTTGACCTACCACCAAGAGAAGAATGGACTCTTGTTTTGGAAGCGCTGCGTAAAGGAAAAAAAGCGACTGCCGCTGGAGCTAGAAGGAGAAATAATGTAACATTACTATCGAGCAGTATTTGGAGTGTTACAACATCTACTTACCGTTCAACAACGACCGCAGGCATTTGGACCAACTGCACAGGTGATTTTCCATCACGCAGCGCTTGTGTTAGATTCAGAATCTGACCACGCATCACGGACATTTGTCGCTCAAACAATCGCTTATCGAAACCACGATCCTGCTGAAACAAATACAACAGTTCCGTGCAGATCTCCTCCACGAAATTCATGTCCGATAGCTGTGGCAACACCTGATCCTTGATGTCATCGCTGAACGGTACCTTTGCCTGTGGCAACCAGGCCCAATGATAAGGATATGCACGCCAAGAATCGGGATGCTTAAATGGGAATGCCAAGCCATTGTCAATGGCAGCAATTTTTATTTGCGGCGCCTCGACCAGATTCCATGTGGGCTCCTCAGGCATATGCGCTGTCTTCTTGGAACTCGTATTAGGTATATCTTCATCGTCGGTGCTCACACAGCTGTTGCTCACATTCGATGGCTCATTTATGCCCATCGAAGTGGGCGATGGCTCCCCGCCACCAGCCGTTGCACGTTGCAATTCAGCCTCCAGCGTCACTGGCGCCGACTGCTCGTTCAAATCGATTATTGGCTGTCCCACAACGGGATGCGAACGTGACATTTTGCGACCTCCAGTGCCGCCCACTTCACCCACCAGCTTGGGTGCTACATACTTGATCAGCCAGTTGTCGTTGCCCCTGTCCGTGTTGCGTATGATGTAGTCCAGCACCACCAAACGTTCGAACTGCAACTGAAACGATTTCGCTAGAGCTGGCGACAATTGTTCGTGCTCGAAGCGACGCAACCAATAGTCGGCATCCTTGTAGCCCTCGACAAACAGCTGAAAGGAACCAGTCTTGAGCGGCAGACTCATGCGATTAAAGTGCGCCGATGGATAATGCTCCTTGATGCGTTTCTTGAGCTTGGCCTTCTGCCGATCGATGCGCGCATAGTTGAAACTCTCGGCCACCAAACGCACCACTCGCGTCTTGGGCACCACATTCAGATTGAGCTTGCGATCCACCAAACTGGCTCCAGACTCCGACAAGTAGCTGTTTAATTGAAGGAGATTTAAGTATATACAATATTTCAGTGTGAATTCTTAATCTACTTACCCTTGATTGGGTATCAAGCAGGCGCGACCAAAGCAACAGGGACAGCACAGCTTGTGCATCCATTTGGTCCACTTGGGATTCAGTCTGCCATAGGGCTCCTCATCCTTGGGCTTAAACACGGCCAGACAGCGTTGCTGTAATGTGATAAAATCATATTTTAGTGGACAGACTTTGTAATTTGTAAACTGTAAATTGTATCGAGCTAAACCAAAAGTCTTGCGAGTCGCAACTTTGCTGCAACACTTCCCCGTTTAGTCGCGTATTTTGTTCTATGCGCTGTTTGGAGATTGCCAGCTTTAAACTCTGCAGCTGACATCTATGCGTGGCGCATAATTTTCAAATGTAAGACTTGAAGTTGTACTCACGTTTAATGCATCTTTAACAAAGTAGGAACCGCTGCTGCCTTGATAAATTCTTTCCGGCAGAATGCCCTGTTCGATAGCATATTCCGCCTGTGCCACAATCTCCGAGAACAGAGGATCGTCTGCAAGAAAAATCAATTATATAATTGTTAATGATTATTGTATTAGGTAATGCGGAAATTACTAATGAAATTTGTGCGCAATATGAAAATGCGCATTGCCCTTGACAGCGCCTAAAAGCAGACTGCAAATTGTGATTCAATTATAAACGAAATGTGATGTGTGAATAATTAATAACAATGACTTGGGTCTGTAATGTGTCTCAGGCCATGTCGTGACACAGCTGTTGCTATAAATAGCCAACAGACTGTGGCCTATTGATTGCTTTAGAGAATTTCTCTCCCTTTCTCTACCTATGAACTCAAAGTTTTCGTTAAACTCGCCCAGATCCTGGCAAATGCTGAACACGTGCTGAACGAAATTGTCGCGACTGGAGCCCACCGAATTCGGCATTGGAATGACAATGGAAAAAAGTAACGCAAACAGCTTGCGATAAGCAGCCAGCGTTCAATTAAAATTGTTGGCCCAGTTAAAAGTATTTGCATATCTAAAGCATTTCGATAAGGTGCCACACATGCCTCGCTTGCCACATGGCTGGCTGGCTGGCTGGCTGACTGCCTAACTTACACATATTCTTCAGCGGACAATTGGCACATTGGCATTTGGGCTGTTGGATTTTCACTTCGGTGGCAATCGAGTCATGTGTTGTGGGCTGCGAGGAGTAGACAACAGGTATTTCATCCTCATCGGAATGCGATGGCAGATAATCCTTCTCGGCGTCGTGACATTTTTGCTTGCAGCAATGACATTCATATGCCACATAGCTCGATACATCTGAATCATCCTCTTGAGTCGTATTTTCACTGTTGCTGTTGTTGTTGTTAGTTGACTCTTTTAGTTCAATGTGCTCAGCTTTTGGCTTTGGTTTTGGAGGTGGGACTGGCTTTGGATCGGTCTCTGTGTGTTGGTCGCGATGAGTCGACATTGCTGCATATCGCTTTACGTATCCAGTTAATGTTATTGTTGTCTATGTCCATTCATCGACAAAGATATGCTGCGCATTACCCATTTTTACTAATACATGCAATTAATTTGTAACTTGTTCAATTTTGTTTATCAAACTTTTGTGAAGAAATCTTATTTCAATTATTTACTGAAGGGAAACTCAAATGCGATCACAACAATTATTCGTCAAACGTCGCGCAATTTTTTTTTTTTTTTTTGCCTTGTTGGCTATAATTTTCGCGTATACTATATCACATAATAATATGCACAAATATTACGTATACGTGTTTCAGATTGGATCAGCGCACGTTGAGTCGGTCAGTCAGCTTTGTGTGCAGATTGAATTGAATTAAATAAGAATTAGTCAGAAATTCAACTTAATAAAAAAAAGCACAACAGAGTTGAATAGCAAGCGAGAGAGAGCGAGAGTACTTGTTGGACTATGAACAAAATAGAAGTCGACTTGTTTATACACTCGCCAATTAAATTCATAACCAGCATATTTATCTTTTAACTACGTCATACATTTGCAGCCATATATAGTCGAAGGTCAGGCAACCAACGCTATTTATACTTTTGTTTAGTTCTGAAACTATTACACTTTAACAATAAATAAATAATTCTATTTTTACCATTCAAAACAGTTTTTGAATACGCAAGGAATGCTGCAATTATCTGCAAAGTTCAATAACTATTTGAGGGTTTATTTTTATTTTAAAATAAACCGTTTTAATAATTATCTGAACTTTTAACTGAAAATTGTTCATGTAAAACATATCAGACGACTCAAAAATTGCACAATTAAACAAAATGTTACATTATTCATTCATTTTACGAATGAATTCATTCTAAGCAAGTATTTTGAATGGGCAATTGAAATAGTAAATAGCATTTTAACTATAAATAACAATTTTACTACGGATAGTATTATCCGAAATGTGTACTTATAGCAATGTTTTGATACAATTATCTTGAATATATAATTTAATGTAATGTAAAATCGATACACTCATTGCTCTGGCTACCTAATTATCCATAAAAACTAAAAAACTAGAAAATAGAGATTACAACCAAACCCACATGTGCCATACAGGGTGAATCAACAAGACGGAATAAAATATAAAGCTGGAAATCCCTTGGCAATGTTTCCTACTCGAGATAAAGATAAAAAGCAATTCAATTTCACAAGTAGCTTGCTTGAGTAGCAATGAGCGACACAATGAAGGAAGCCCCACATGAGTTGTAAGACTTCTTTTTGCTAGTTTGTTTTGCCAGTTTGACTCACCGCCAAAGGTGTTTGACATGAGGTCAAGATGATCGTGTCCACGTCCCAATGCGCCAAGTAGATCAGTGATGCGACTGCCGTGGCTGCCACCGCCGAGCAGAGGCTGCGATTCGCGATTATCGCTGCCCGCGTCCGTCGACATGCCCTCGAAATCGATTTCTGGCACCAAACAAATATCGTCGACCTCTGCGTCGTGTGGCAAACGTGTTGTTGTCGTTGCTTTTAGCGGTGATGTGGACGCTGATGTAGCAGCGTTTGCCGCTGTCGTTCCACGTCGCGTTGGTGTTGCAATCTGACTAATCATCAACGCTGCTGCTGCCGCTGACTGCTGTTGTTTTTGCGGTGTCGTTGTGCTTGATCTGCCGCTTAAACTATCGCTGCTCTCCTCAGAGTGCTGTTTGCTTTTAGCTTTGGCATTGCCATTGCGTAGTGCAGGCGGGTTTCTGCTTTTGTTGTTCAGCAACACAACGCACTCTTCTTCATCGTCGCCATCTGCATCGTCGTCGTCGTCGCCGTCGTCACCATCGTGCAGCAATAAGAGTTGATGTTGCGGTTGCTTCTTTTTGCTGTTGTTGTTGTTGTTGGTGACAAAGAGATCTACATTTTCGACTTCGTCGCCCCCACCAGCGGCGCCATCATTGTGAGCCACATCATTGCTCACAATGTTATCAGCAGACGCAGCATCATCATCATCAACAGCAACATCATCATCATCATCGTCCACTGATAACAGTATTTGATCTCTATCTCTCTTAGGTTTACGCCTCGAACGTCGCTTGCCATTGGCCGCCTTGCCAATTGTATTTATCTGCATGGGGTAACATTTTTCATTACAATTTTCTGATCTTTAATCATTAACAGACTCACCTCCACTTGCGTCGTCAACTGATTGAGACCATTGTTGGCTTCGAAGCCATTCAGCAGCGGCGCCAGCTGATTGCTGCCTGCTGTTGTTGTCGTTGTTGTTGACTGCTGCTTGAGAAAATCACCGATGAGATCCACTTCATCCTCCAGCTGCAGCAGAGGCGCTTCACTCTTCGACTGGGCGTTATTCATGACTATATGTTCTTAATTTCTTTTTGTGGGATGGGGTGGGGTAGCTTCAAAACGATGAATTGGGGAATGCAGCAGCAAGAACACAAACAACAAAGGCGCGCGTTGTGTGACTTTTTTATGTGACGAACACTGTTATCTGCTGTTGGGCTCAACGCCTCTATTATTCTGAATTTGCATGTTCTACAATTTAATCTTCAATTTGGTACAATGACTGTTTTTGTTGTTTTTTGGTTGCTTATTCTGCGCATTAGCAAATTATTGATTTGGTTGCTCTCGCTAAAGATTATATATATATCGATTCTTTCCTGCCAGATACGAAAATGATGAGCCACCAGACTGTCCACTCACCCACAAATCAGCTGACGGCACTGTCCACTCGTTCATAATGGCAATTGTTCTTGACAAAATTCTACAATCGATTACTTGAGGTTTGAAATCGTTTTTTTTGAACCGTTTAGCAGAGTGACCATTTATGCCCGTGATCAGTATATTATTGTGAACCAGTGCTGCCAATAAATTTTTTATTATTTATATTTTTAACCTACGGGATTTTAATCAGCTCAGTATTGGTGCTTAACAACAATAATAACTATTAATTGAAAAACAATACGGTCTTTTTTTTTTTTATGACACATACTCAATTTAAAGTCATTGTTGGTATATTTATGTCTGAGTCATTTTTTCAACTGCGGTCCCTCTGTCACCACTCAAATGCAATGTTTACATTTTTTTTAGTTTATTGATTTTAGATAAAACTTGATCTCATTTTTTTAACTTTATTCTTATTTAAATATCTAGTTAAGCTACAATGCGATTTCTTTATAGTGCAAGGGATCGTCGTAACCTGTCAATGCCATTCAAGACTTTAGCAAGCTCCCGTTGCAGATTTGTACTTTCGGCAACCACTTCTATGGATTTCTTGAATCGCTCCACCGCAGTCCGCAAGCTCATTGGCGGCAAGACGCTAAACCAGTGCAAAGGCTCCACGTAACCGTTCTCCTTGTCGACAGAATGTCTCTCAATGCTGACCTCATCCGTTTTATCATCATCTGCTTTGTCGACAACTCGACAAAGGGCATTGAATTCCGCACTGTTCTCAGTTGGAATTTGGGCTGACGATAGCGATTGTCCGCCTTGCTGAAACTTGGTCCGAGCCAAGAGAATGGCACCACTGGCGTTTGTTCGTTCGATATCCAGGCGGCATTGAGTGTGCGCTTCGATTAAATGAAACATGTCCAAGTATAGGGAGTCCAGCAATTGCCCAGTGGCATTTTTGTCACTTTTACAATTATCAGCAGTCATTTTTACACTTGTTTTGAAGGTAAGTGAATGAATTTACAACTTTTTGTTATGAAGACAGAACCAATCATATGATCAATAACAGCCCTGCTCTTGTGCAACTTTATCAAGATTAACAGTTCGTACATATGTTACCTAATGAAATACGGTCACACGTCGACCTTGTTGTGAAATATAGTAACTTTGCATATCTAGAGTTTTCAAAAAAATTTATTGAAAAGAATAATAATTAATTCAATAATGCAATAATCTTTATCAATTATTTACCGAAATGTCGTTTTTCCCCCCCATATAAAATTGATGAAAGAATAACATTTCAAAAGTGCCGCCATGGATAAATGTTTAGAGCAATGAACTAACTCAGAAAGTGAACTAATGCTCAGCCCTGCTGTTAACTGAAATTTCCATCTGCAGATGCAGCTGTTGTTTTATTACCCTTTCGATAGAGTCTTTCTGCTGTGTCACAATGATTGTAATTTTTGTCCAATATCGCAAAAATAAATTCATTGTGGAAAAAAGTCTCAAGCATTGTGGCACACTTTAAATCAAGATTTAATCTATTATATGTGATTATGTATAAATCAATATATGTTAATATGGAGAGTTCAGCTAGGGTATGTATGCTTCGGTGTGGGATGATAAGATCTCAAGTAGTGTTATAGCAACGCGACCGCCGGATTAGAGAAAGTTATAAAAAACGGGCAGCAATTAGCAAGTAGTAGTTAGTTTACAAAATATTACTAAAAGTGTCAGTTAAATCTGTGCGCAGTTCAACTATTTAACGACAATCACAGATTACATAGTGGAAAGTCGTAATACTTTACAGTATTGTCGTGCAAACAATAGTTCCAAAGTTGAAGTTTTATTTGAACAGTGCTTTCGATAAAATGCGAAGTAGCGAAAATACGGAGGACACGGATTTGCGTAGCCGAAAATGCGGAAACAACAACAAACTCGATGACGGTGTTCATGGTGACAAATCGTCTTGGTCCATTGAAGCACAGGTGCTGCCATCTATTGATATGTATATGTACTAATATTGGTGTGTCGCTACTTTGCAAGTTAAACACAAGTGACCAGTATAATTAGCAGAGGTGACATACGCTCAAACCAAATATCACGAAGCTATTACATGTGTTTCTGCATGTGCTTGTGTGTACGTGTGTGCGTATCTGTGTAATTCTCAGTGCTGTCAACCCTTGATGACATTAGAAAAACAATAAAGCTAAATACATAACCAAATGCAAAGATAAAAGGTGCATATAACATTTTATACAAAATTTATAGCGAAATTGGTTTAAATGTAGACTTAAAAAATTGGACATATTAAAAAATACAGTTTATATTATTATACAAACATTCTATAAAAAATTAAAAATATTAGATAGATAAACTAGCATATTCAAAGAATTCATACAATTTTTGTATACAATGTTCATAGTTTTCTAAACAACATCATTTTACTATTATTGCAAATCACTTTTGTGTTTATGATGTAATATCATAAATATATTTGAGAAAATATTCATTCATACTTTATAGATAAATGTTTTGCAATACTGAGAAAAAGTAAAAAAAAGCTACATTTAAAAAAGGCCAGAAAACTTGTTTCCCACCCTTTACAGCTGAGTTGGCAACACTGTCATTTAGCCAGGTTAAGATTTTTTATTACGAAGTGAGATGTATTGACGCCACATCATTTCTGCCAAGAAAGAATTATAGCTGCTAAATATAAGCACATACATAGATATGTATGAGTTTGTTTATCTTATCAAAGCACAGAAATCCCACACATATTCAACGCTCATACGAATTTAAGTGACTTGGCGCTAATTGTTATCTCTTATCAATTATTCAGACAACACGAAAAACTAACATAGAACTCAGTGAGTCAACTGACAGCAATTCCCAGGTGAACAATAAAATGTCAACGACTCCAAGCAAGTCTGTCTTGCACCGTAGTAGTCTTGGTGAAAGTTCAACAGAGGATTTGGACATTCGCAGTGCTAACAACATGTGGCGCAATGAGTTTAAGCCAAACGACGAGGCTCCAATTGAAGAACGCGAGGAACAGGTGCCAGCGAGCAAGAAGAGATTCATCGACATAGTTGATGTTGTCATACGCATTGTGATTGTTGTCGTCTTCTTGTGAGTACAATTGGCATCTGTTTTAAAGCCACATAAAAAAATGACTCACGTTTTCCATCCACGTTGCAGCAAATTGGAAACGACGCCCGCATTCAAACGGGAAATACACTCAGAAGAGCTGTGGCTCTACAAGAATCCACGTCGGCCCGATATCGTTAGAGGCGGTGATCTTTTGATACTGGTGATAACTGTTCCCCTGTTGCTCACCTTGATTTTCTATGCGTTCACCAAGAATCGAAGAGATTTCCGTGCTGCCAGCTGGGCCTGGACATTGGCCGTCTGCTTGAATGGCATTCCAACGAGTCTCTTGAAGATTACCGTGGGTCGCCCACGGCCAGATTACTTTTATCGCTGCTTTCCCGATGGCATCATGCTGTTAAATGAAACGGCAAACACGATGGGCTCGTCGCTGCTCGATTTTAATTGCACGGGCATCGCTAGTGAAATCAACGAGGGGCGCAAGAGTTTTCCCAGTGGTCACTCGTCATGTAAGTACACCAAGCTAATCCAAAAATGAAGGCAGTCTCTAATATTTACTGGTATTCTTACAGTTGCCTTTGCTAGCTTTGGATTCGTTACCTACTATGTGGGTGCTAAGCTGCATGCCTTCGACGCTCGTGGACGCGGACAAACGTGGCGTCTTTGCGTTGCCATTGTGCCCCTCATTGTGGCGACCTTGGTGGCTGTCAGTCGCACCTGTGACTATCATCATCACTGGCAGGATGTGACAGTTGGTGCACTAATTGGTCTCGTCTGTGGCTACTACAGCTACAGACAGTATTATCCCTCTATCTTCTCGACAGAGGCGGGCAAACCATTTTCTCGTTGGTCGAGAATCAAGCGCCGTGAGGCAAGTGAGGAGTTGGAGGATACAGGGGATGGTGGCGATGTGCTGAGAAGGCCGCTGCTGGGCAACAGCAAGGAACAGTCCAAGTGGTACTAAGCAAATATATTATCACATAATTAGCTTTACTCTTCTAAGTATTGTTATAGAAAGAGGTTTACATTACCAATTCCTAAAAGGTAATCACCTAACATTTTAATGTTGGCTTTAAAGCACACCACTGTGCAGGATACCAGTGCAGCTTGGCTTAAATAGATATATAGGTGTATCTAGTAGTTTGTAGCATAGTGTAAGCTGGGACACACTAATTCAAATAAGGGTATTATATGTACTTTAGTTCAATTCGAAAGCTTTCTTTGCTAGTCGCCGAAACAAGATGATAATAATGTTGTTGATGATGCTATCGTACAATTAAACTAAACATTGTCTGGGAACAAATAAACATTGACAATATATATCTCGCAACTGAAACCATTTAATTTCGTTGTTCAACAAAATATTCTGAAACATCAAACGAACAATTTACAATAGTTATGATGAAGCTAAAAGAACTTAAGTTCAGAAATCTTAGCTTAAGCTACTATTTCGTTTATGTAAAAAATACTCCGCTAAATCGAACGAACAATTTGTAATAGTTATGACGATGCTATAGTTCAATTAATATCAAAGAAGCTGAGTTCAGACATCTTGTAACTTAAACAATCATTTCGTTATTGTACAAAATATTCCAATAAATTAAACAATTTATCATTTAATTTTCTTCTTTTATTTGGCTAAAATGTAAATTTTAACGAGTTTATCTTTATTTATGCTTATTCTGCAGCAGCAACATCCGAACATTGTAAATACAAATTTGCTACATCCTCAAAAACTGTGACCGAAATCTAGCCTAAATTTTTGACCAAGTGATTCAAATGCATCCCTTTAACCCATGGAGTTAAAGGCCTGCAGGAGCACCTGCTTCTCTCGCTCCTTTTTCTTTACGACATCCAAGCTGCGCTGCCTCCAGGTGCTCTTGCGCAACTTTATGGGTCGACTGCCCACATAACGCCCGTCCATTTCTTTCATGGCGCGTATAAAATCCGCTGGTTCACGAAAGCTGACGAATCCGAATCCCTTGCTCTTCCCAGTTCGTTTATCGCGCACAACACGGGCACGCTGGAACGATGGGAACTTGTTGAATGTACGCGTAAGGACTTCGTCGTTGACATCGTTGCCGAGATCACCGCAGAAAATGCGAAAATCGTCATCCGGCCAGTCGGCCAATGATGAATCCTCCCACACAGTGCCGCCTGCAATTCGGACCGTTTTGCGATCCTTCTTCTTTCGCTCTGTGGTTTGAAATGATTGCAATGCGGATGAGGCACGCGCTGCCTTGATTGCCTCCTCGGCAATGGGATTGGGTCCTGATTTTTCCGCCTTGAGCTTCTTGAGTTTCTGTGTAACATCAAACTGAATGGAATTGATGTTGATATCAATAGCTGGCGCCGTAGCTACTGTGGGCACATGCACCGACTGACGACACTGATACAACTTGGGCGCGCTGCTCAGAACAACGGGAGTGGGGGCCATGGTCTTGGCTGGCGATGTGGATGTTGTGTTGCTGCCCGTGGGTACGAAGGTGGACATGAACGTGGGTGGCGGCGGTATCGGTGGAGGGGGCACCGTTAAACGCGGCTGATGCTGTTGCAGCCTCTGCTGTACGTTTGTATACGTATTTGCCGCGATTATTGGACGCACTTGATTGGGAACGAAAAGATTGCGAGCGGGCGGTTTGGAGATCTCGGCTTCGAAGCGCGACAGTTCGTCCTCGATGTTACGACGCTTGGTGCCCATTGCGAAGGCCGTTTCGTTATAAATAAGTCAAAATTCTAAAAATTAAAATCAATTATTCAATTTTCACGGCAAATGCTTCCCAGACAACAGATGTTTGTAGTGTTCCAGAGTGACCATAAATTGCATATCAAAAGATACCCTAAATCTCTTTTCCGTCAAACTTGGCTACAAATAATATAAAAACATAGATTTATTTTGCAAATTTTATTTAATTTGTGTTATCTTAATATATGTAAATATATATAATTAAAATGTTAGTGCCATACGAACTGGTCTAAATACGGTATAAATTTAGTACATGTGCCGGACAAGAAAAGTTTCTATTGCAACTCTGTTAGTGTATCGAGCTGATGTGAACTTCGATATTTTTCATAATACCGATAATTCTAGTTGTCGCTACAACAGCTTAGTGCAAGAAATAATACATAATTTAATTAAACAATAAAAAAAAATTGCATTGCGTTTTAACCAATTTGACTGTGATAGCAGCAAGTATTTTCGAAGCGAATCACATAGCTCAAAAAGAGGCACAGGTGAATCGCAGCTCATACAAACACACTCACATTGTTGAAAGCAACAACAACAATTGTACAAAGTTGAAATAATTAATTGGCGTACATAATAATGCCACCAAAAGAACGCAATATAGCTATGATGGGTTACCGTTCAGTCGGTAAGTACAATGCTAATCTTCTCCAGCTACAACTTTAGTCTGACTAACGTTGTTAATGCTACAGCTGCTGTTGAAGTATTTAAAGTTCGTGGGTGCGTGTAGCCTTGTTGTTGTTGCTTGTGCTGTAATTGCGTAGTATTTTGACAACACAGATACAACAACGACAACAAGAACGACGCAGCAAACAATTTTGTACATCATAACAAATAATTGCGTCTCCAATAGGTAAATCATCGCTCAGTATACAGTTTGTTGAAGGCCAATTCGTGGACTCTTATGATCCAACAATTGAAAATAGTAAGTAACAAATATGAACATATGTATGTACTCATAAACTTAACAGCTGTTTCTTGGAAAATATAAACAGCATTTTCACATCATTTAAAATTAGTCATTTTTATGAAGGACGATAGTCAACTGTTCATGCGCTTTATTCATGCACAAAGAACGCAATTCGACATTAGCACGAGCTTAACACAATTTTTACATAATTTATTACAGCATTCACCAAGGTTACGCGAGTCAACTCGCAGGATTATGGCGTTAAACTGGTCGATACAGCTGGACAGGACGAGTATAGCATATTTCCGGTACAATATAGCATGGATTTCCATGGCTATGTGTTGGTATATTCCATAACTAGTCAAAAGTCTTTTGAAGTTATCAAAATTATCTACGAAAAGCTGTTGGATGTGATGGGCAAGAAATAGTATGAACCACTTTAACCCTTTCCCTTAAATCTGCCTAAAAATTAATCGTTGTTGCAGCGTACCTGTTGTCTTAGTTGGAAATAAGAAAGATTTGCATCAAGAGCGCACAGTTTCCACAGAGGAGGGCAAGAAACTGGCTGAATCCTGGCGAGCAGCATTTCTCGAAACATCTGCTAAACAAAATGAAGTGAGTTTAAAGCATACAATTTATACTTTCGAATTTTTCCATATCGTTTTATCTTTTATAGTCTGTGGGCGACATTTTTCATCAATTACTGATGCTAATTGAGAACGAGAATGGCAATCCACCAGAGAAGAGCAGTTGTATTGTATCATAAGTGTAAAGCGAAAATGGCAATGGCAATATGAAATCGGTTCATTATCTATTCTTATGTAAAGAATTTTTGTCTGAGAAGCATGAAAACATATACAAACTAGTAGTTACTAAGTTAATACGGCAAATAAAAACAAAAACACAATCACACAAAAACTAACAACAAATATTGAGGTGCCACAAATTAATGCTCAGCAGCGATTGTGGTAACCGTTTAGAAAACAAAGCAGGTTTAAGTTAGTACACTTTTTCACAATAACAATAACAGTTACAAAATTTATATGCAAAACTTACAATGTCTTTAGTTTCAATTTAAATATAATTTGTACTATTAATCCAATATCTTTCGTATTGTTTTCTTTTTTAATTGAGTTAGCTATTAATTTTTCCATACGTGCTGATTAATTAGCCATTATAATTATTATTTCTTAATATTCATTTTTATTTCCATGTAATAAAGTAAAGTATTAAAAATTGTTGGACTTCAATTTATGGAAAGGGGTTTCGACGAGTATTGTAAAAAATGATTAAAATACAACAGTATTTTTGTCAAGTAGAGCATTTGAAAACTAATCGGAGTAAAAGAAAATTGATCTGACCTACTTAAATAAACATCCTGAAAACCTTTATTTTATATGATTTTCCAATAAATAAAAAGAGCGATATTTCCGCTGAATCAAAGTATCAAATTACAAAATTAAATGGTAATTTTTTTTTTTTGCCTAATCAAGTTAATTATAAATATTGTAAGTTATTATTATGTATGACTTCATCAGTGGAGTTTTTTTTTTTTTTTTTTTTGTGTTAAACTCAGCGCCAACATTGCAGTGTTGTAAAAGTGGGAAGGTGACAACGTCGCTGTTTACCACTAAGCATATTTACAGTCGCAGTGCTGGAAAGTAAAACATGTCAGAAAAATGCGTTGTTAAGCACTGTACATTGTTTACAGTCAGTCCGCGTTTTTATTTGTGCGTTGAGGCAGTAATTGTTTGTTTGTCGAAATGGATTTAAATACATTGCTGCAACGTGCACAAAATCTAGCAAAAGGAAGCGCGGAATGTGAATTGCCAGGTGTGGAGAGAACGCTGCAGCAGGTGTTGCAAGCCACAGAACAATTGCACAGTCGAGTCACCCAAACGGGCGCCAAAGAAATACAAGCGTATGAAGAAATGACATTCTTATTTTACCGACATTTTAGAACTTGTATAATTTAGGCAAATACTGCTGGGATCCAAGGGCATTGATTTGCCTAAACTAAACCAAAAACTCGAGGCGCTTCAAACGGGAAAAACATTTGAACCAGTGGAAGCTGCCAATGCCGACACAGATGTCTCCACATTTTTGAAGAATGAACGAGAAAATGCGATTCTCTCTGTCATCGAGGATACCAACAAGAATGTACATAAGTTAATTTCACTCATATATGAATTATTAAAATTCCATATAATTTTGTGCTTTCGCAGATTAGCGACTCTGTGAATAAGCAAAAATGGGGCAACTTAATAAGCAACTGGAACGAAGAGAAAACCCGTTTGCTGGATGCCCTAATTGCGCCCTCACAGAATTTCATAGATCTGCAGCGGCTGCCCGAACAGATAATCCTAAACCCCGACAGCTCTCCTCCTTCCTGTCTGGATAAACTGAGCTTGAAGTACGCCCAGGAATTGTGCCAATACAATGGACTAGTCTTGAGAGGTCGCCCACGGCCCAATTTGGTGCAGAGATTCGCCCAACTAGCTAGCCAGTTTGGCGATGCACGTCTGGCCGAGATGTGGATGTTGCTCGCGTGTGTGACACAAGTGGGTGAAGTACCCACTACACCTTGTGATCCTATTAAAAGCCGCCAGCAGCGTCCAGAGTTTGTGCAGCATGCTAAAACGTATCTGGAGCGTCGCTACAGACTCTACATCAGTTCGGTCATGGTGGCCAGTGCCGATAGCTATCAACTGGTGCGCAACTATGTGAGCCAACGGTTTAACGGACAGCAGATCATTGGTTTAGTGGACACAGCCGGTGGCAAACCATTGTGGCCACTCATCTATTATAGCTTACGTTGCGGCGCCGTCGATACTGCTGTGGAATTTCTGCGTGAGGCTGGACCGAGTTGTGATGAGTTTGCCCAGCTCATTGCGGATCGTCAAGCGGGTGTCGTGAACTCGAAAATCGAGAGTCAACTGAAGCTGCAGTATGCCAACAAAATACGCAACACTACGGATGCCTATAAGAAGGCCGTCTACTGCATTTTGCTTGGCTGCGATACGAATGAAGTGCATGGCGAGGTTGCCAAGACCATTGATGACTTTCTCTGGATTAAATTGGCTATGCTGCGTCCTGGAGATGCAGCTGGCTATAGCCACTTGCAAACCTCGTTTATTGAAAACTATGGCGAAAAGTATTTCAATGCAAGCCAGCAACCACACCTATACTTCCAGGCGTTGGCGCTTACCGGTCAGTTTGAGGCTGCTATTGAATTTCTTTCCCGCACCGATGCCAATCGTGTGCACGCCGTGCACATGGCCATTGCCCTCAATGAGCTGGGCATTTTGGGTGGCGTGCGCAGCGTAGCTCAGCCTCTGCTCACCATTGACATTGCGGATCCGACGCCTATGCGTCGTCTGAATCTGGCGCGTCTCATTCGCCTCTATGTGCAGCGTTTTGAGAGCACAGACACCGCCGAGGCGCTGCACTATTATTATACGCTGCGAAATTTGCATGATGCCAAGGGGCGTAACATGTTTTTGACGTGCGTCTGTGATCTGGTCGTGGACAGCGGAGTATTGGACACCAGCATCTTTGACCTGATATTCGGACAACGCAAGACGGGCATTGTAGCCGATCAAGAACTCAGTGGGTAAGTTTAATTATTTTCCTTCATTAAAGTAAATAGTACCTTAACAATAAATGTTTCCACAGCGGTTTATTTCGACAATTTAGCTGTCCGGAGTTTGATACACAAACGATAGCTGGCTTGGTAGCTGATGAGCTGGTTGCCCGTGGCAGCTTTGAGATGGCAGTGCGCTTGTATGATATGGCTGGTAAACTAAACCTGGCACTGAAACATATTTCCATTCTATTGGCTCAAGTGGTGCAGCAGCCGGCCGTAGAAGGCACATTGCGTGCCCGGCTCAGCTTGGAGACTGAGCGTTACAGCAAACTGCTTAGTGCACGGAACACGGAGATTGAACCCAAGATCCTTATAAGCTTTTCGTTGCTGCGGGATCTGCTTAAGTTTTTCGATAACTACAATGAAGGCAAGCATTTGGTGGCGCTAGAGCAGCTCGATCACACAAGACTTATACCGAATAACGTTCAGGAGGTGGATGAATGTCTGGTGAACGTTCGTCGTTTAAGTGGTGAGGTCATCAAGGTAATACCTGATGTCATGGTGGCCGCAATGGACATTATCCATATGAAGTACAAGCAGATGAGATCGGGCACAGAACCAGTTAGCATAATGCATTACGAGCAAACACAACAGTTGCGTGAACGTGCCAAAGCCATTGCAAACATGGCAGCTACGATGCCCTATTGTCCCACAAACCAGCGGCTGTTGCAGCTCGAGCTGTTGATGCATTGAGAACAGCAATAAAAATGCAGAATTAAACTTTTTCAACTGTTTACATTGATTTAACGGGTATTTAATATCATTATTTCCGTTAATTAATTAAAATAAGTTTTTGCTGTTAATGTATTTCAAAGGCTTTACATTTTAAATTGCCGCTTATTGTGTAAAAGTAGTGTTGTAAAACATCTATACACGTCAGCTGCACTTGGCGTGGAACCAGCTGACGCCTGCGTCGCTTGAGAGCACTGTATAAATGATATTATGTACCAAAATCTAGTTCGGTCACATTACGCTTCTGCTCGAGATGGCAATAAATTTTTTTGTAGAAAACGCGTACTTTTTCTAATCAGCAATATGTTTTCGATGGTATAAAAAACAGCAGTTGTAAGTGTCCTATATGTGTGCCTTCAATATGCAATTATAAATTTTACATACAACAGATTCATGTTGCTTTTGTGCTGCGTATATAAATTTTAATGAAGCGCAGTTTTGTATGTGTAGTCTGTGTGTGTGTACGGGTTTTGTCTGTCGCCGCTTTTGGCTCAGAAGAGTAGCAGGTGTGGGCTGCACATGCTAAAAAACTAACTTTAATCGCAACTTGATATTTAAAACGAGGTAAAAAAACACAAAAAAGAAGACAGCGTAACACAAAACCGACGACGACAACTTCGAGTGGTAGTTTGCGTGTGTGTGTGTGCGCGCGTGTATGTGTTGCGTATGGATTCGCGTGCGTGTGCCGCAATTAAACAATAAGAAGCACAAGTGCTGTTTGTGTTTGTGTTGTGATGGATGGGCTTTGATGGTTGGGTCGGGGGTGGTGATGCGGCGGTTTGTTTGTCTGTGTTGTGTTGGGCGTGGAACGCACAATTGCCAGGCGAAACTTTTTTTTGTTGTATTTTTTGTTGAAGCAGAGGAGACTGTGTCCGAGAATCCGTCTCGTCAGAGTTAACGAAGCACGAAATTGCGTTAATGTTGAGAGAGTTGTGAAAGGTTGTGTGTGTTTGCATTCGCCAGCAAAGCTAGTTAATGATTAAAATGTTAAGCCTATAGTACTTGAATTGCCTGCGCAAAAAAGCAAACGTGAAACGAAAATGTGTCTGGCCTCGTAAGTAAACTAATTGTTTACATGATGAGTGCTCTCGATCTTTGCATCGCTGGAATTTTTTCATGAAATTATATTGTGAGCGATCGCAATAAAAACAAATACACATGCGAGATATTTTCAATTAATGATTTCAATTGCTGTTTTTGTGGATTTAGCAGATTCCATACATATTTTTTTGATTTTCTTTGCAGCTTTTGATTTTCGTTTGAAACGATTGAGCAAAAGGCAATAACACCAACAACAACAACAGCAACAACACGCACAGTCTGGCAATGGACTAAACAGCTGCTAGCAAGGAAAACAACCACACTATGTCACTGCAACCGCCAAATGCAGCCGCTGCGAACAGCGCTGCAAGTAGCGGCAATGGCAACGGCAACCATCAGTTGCTGCGACCTCAGACGCTTGCTGCGCCGGATCGTGAACCCGTCGAGTTTAACATCAATTTGGTTGGTGCACCACCCGAAGTGGAGCAACTGGTGGACCAAATTAAATGCGTAGCCGAGCAGTTTCTCTATCACTGGAAAAGTTTTCCCATTGGTAAATTGCTTACTATGGAAATTCAGCGACTATATTATAAACATTCCATTATCTATTACATTTCTCTAGTGCTACCACAGCCATTGGCCAGTGGCAGCCTAATTGTGACGACGCAGAATGCGACAAATAGCGTCAGCGGTCGCAAGAAGCGACCCATTAATCAGAGTGACCTATTTATAGCGCCGCCCTTTGATGAACTGGATGCGGTTGCCTCCGATGGCAGCGGCGAGCCGCGTCGCCTCACAAATGCACAATTGAAAAGTTTACGCGAAACTGGGTGAGTTTTGGGGTCGCATGCAACAACAAATCGAAACCGAAAATGAAACTGAAGAGCTGCTAATAATAATAGTGTGATGATGATCAAGATAATGATGATGATGGCGCAGTCAAGCAGCAAATATGCAGCTAAAATAGAAAGAAACATAAAACAATGAAGCATGCAGAGGGCGTTACACATATTTTGTTTAATCATTAAGCAAATTTCGCTTCGTATACGCAATACGCGTTAAATATGCTGCTTTGCATGCGTATACGTAACATAAATGCCGTCATAAATGCTGCTGCTGCTGCTGCTGCTATTGCAATTTGTCTAAAACGCTTCGCCAAAGAAAGCAAAAATAAATAGGCAGCAAACAAATCATTTGTCACATTGCGCACGCACCACAAAGCCACAAAAGCTAATCGCAACAAAAACAAAACACAAAACTCTAGCATGTCTTTTTCAAGTCTTTATTGGGGGCGGCAGAAACATCTACTATACAATTTTAAACTTAATTTGCATGCAACACTTCTGATCACAAAAAAAAACACACAACTAACTTCTAACAAACATTAAATGCGCAAATGTCTGTGTGTGTGTCTGTGTGTTTAAAGTTGCAATTAACGTAAACCAAAATGTGTTTGTATGTGAAATATTTCTGTAAAGCTTGCAAAAGGATAAATATGGAAAGCCGAAGAAATTAACTTTGGAACAATTGGAAACAATACGTAAAAATGGGTAAATAAACAACAACAAATAAGCAACGAACAACTAAAAAACAAAACCGATATAAATGTTTTGCGTGTTTGCCATTTGCAATTAAAAAACATTAATTAGTCAGTGTTACCTACGCCATAATGTACATACTATATATAAATATATAGACTATATATTTTCATTTTCAAAACCCAACATGCATAAATTATGCGTGTGCTACATTAAGTTGTTTTGTGTATTTCTTTAATGTGTGTACTACTCATAAATTTTTAGCTACGTCAAAATTGATGCATGCAAAAATCGACAAAATCGAAAATCGACAACAAAACAAATGCATGCAAAATGAATGAGCGAAATTTTGAAATGTCTTAGCAAACTCCCCCAACCTTTGAACCATAATTATTTTAATCGTGGGTCTTCCCTTCATAGAGTCACTTTTTGCGCGATAAAGCGTGAAATTTTATTTGGTTTACATTTGAAATTCATTTTTAGTTCAGACTTAGGATAGTTACTACTAATCTCATTTCATTTCATTAACACAACGCATTTCACACACCAATTGATACTCAACTAACGCACAAACAAAATTCCAAAAAAAAACACATTCACATCATATCACACCATCTGGAAACATTACACAGAGAATCTGGACCACGCTTGAGCATGCCAATTCAATTTGTCATTAAGTTATGTGTGTATTTATCATATTGTATGTGTCTTATCTGTTGCCTCACGCATTCGCTTTCCTCATTTCCCTATTGAAATAATCACTAACATTTTGTACTTGTCTATTATTTACACACAGTGAATTCGATGTGCCGAGCTTGCACTTTACCGGCCAAGTGCACAAATGGCGTCTGTCGCAGCTGTTGCAGAAGGGAACACTGCGAGCCCACGACTCCTTTCTCAGCGATCTGGCGTTGGCAGCACGCTTTGTCGTCGTCACGGCCCGTGCTCGCATCTTCTCGCATTTCTTTTCTGTGGTGCATGCAGCGCATGCACTGCTCGATGCTCTCATCCGGTTGGCGGACATGTTTATTGGTGTGCCAGCGTTGTTGGCTCACAATCTGGACTATAAGATCAAAGAGGAACGCTGCCGTTTTCTAATTGCCGAGCTAGTGTGTCGGGTAAGCGCTTTACTTTTTACTTACTTTTTCGTACTCCTTTCTGATAATTGTCTTTGCCTTCTTGCAGCCCGAATTCGAGGATTGTCTGGATGGCTTGTGTTCCTATGTGCGCAAGATGCTGCGTCGTGCCACCATGGAAAAGTTTGATTTCAACAGCTGCGAGGTGACACAACCGGTGCCATATCTATTCCTCACACCCAAGGGCCAGGAGATTGATCTACGCTTGTTCTGCCGCGATATCATGCGGAAAGCGTTGCCCATTTTGGTTGGCATATTGGAGCGCGAGACACGTGGTTGGTTTTTGCATTTCCGCGAGCGCCTCATTGCCGAACTGCGGGCCAAGAAGCTGAACGATAAGGAGATCGAGGAGGAAGTCAACGAGGCGGTCATGAAGGAATATTTGCAGCGTGTCTACAGCTCGATTATGTCGAATGCCAAGTTGGCAGAGTTGGGCAATGGTGTGCCCCAATTGCTGGTGGAGCAGGCGCAATCGGTGGTCATCATGTACAAGGCGGTGGACAAGGTGCAACAGGATATTAAGCGCACACGTGAGGATCACCAGAAGTGCCTGTCCAACGATCACTCTGTGTTGTCTCGTGTTGCGCCCTGGCTGCGTTCGAAGCTGCGCAATGCCGAGCAGCACAAGCTTTACAAATGCGCCTGGTCGGCGCATGAGGAGGCGTTGAAGATGTGCAGCCAGCACAATTTGCATCAGACCGCCTACTTTTTGTCACGCGATTTGGCTTTCATGAAGGAACGAGAGCCTGTGCTGCTAAAGGAGCTCAAGAATGCCAAGACACCTACGCGTAGCTTCCAGTGGGCATGTCGTATTTGGTCGCCGCAGGCGTGGATCATTCGACGCAATTTCCAAGGGCAATCCGATGTGATTCCCACCGTGATAAGTCAGCAAGCTACATCAATTGTTACCCCACGCTCGGATCCCAGCCAGCCTGTATTTCTGGTGGAGAAGGAAATGCTACGCACGACCAGTACTCGTTGGCCCTTCTGGAGGCTATTGAATCTGTTGCAGCGCACTTGGTGTTGGACTTGGAACATGATGTTTCTGCTTGGCATTTTGGTACCGTGGTGCAGTCCGCTGGGATTGCGTGCACTCTTCTGCATCAAACCCTTCATGCCGGATCTGGAACTATCGCAAATCAATGGGACACTCTTTCCCCGCAAAACCAGCATCACGCAGACCTTGGCCTCGCGTCTCATCGAGCTCTGGCGACACATATCAAAGTCACGAACGCATTTCGAAACGGAACCGGATACAGGTGAGACATTGAATAATTTGAGATTGCCATTTCAATAATAATATTTCCATATATTATTGGTAGGCTTCATTGGCAAGGGTTTGACTCGCAATTTGAATCGCACTTGGAACTATTTTGTCAAAGGATTCCTGGGCACTATTGTCATTCTGTTTGCATTCCCACTGATTTGCCTGGCAACCAGTTGCCTTAGCATTGGTCTGGCATTGTGTGCACCGCTTTGGATACCCGTGTTTGTGCTCCTGCTTCACATCTACATGATACTGGTGTATGATTTGGATGCCCCGGATAATACGCGAAATCGATATTGCATTCTGCTAGAGGCGCTCGTCTGGAACTTCCTTGTACAGGGCCTGCTGCAGCCACTGGCAGCAATTTTGGTAGCCACGCTGCTTTGTCCGCTTGCAGCAGGCCTTGTATTAATAGGTACTTAAACCATTGTTCGGATCTTAATGGACAGTTAATAATTATTGTCATTACTTTGTTAGTTGGCGTTGTGCGATACACGTTCCGTTTGCTTTGGGATTCGCTCACGTTTCATTTGTTCATCAAGAAATGCGGTCGTGTGCCAGCTTCGGATAGCATTGCTGTGAAACGGATTGCTGGACCCGGTTTGGCACTGGATTATTACTTCATCATACGCCCCGAACAGGCTTTGGCAGCACTAGAGGCTAAAATGGAACTGGATGAGCTGCAGGCGTATCAACATGCCACCGAACGTGTCGTGCTGCAACCGCAGCAAGATTTCCTGCAGTTTGTCGAAGCCTGTTTTGGACCCTTCTCCGCTCAGCTGTCGAAGACGGGTCCATATTTGGCGCTTGACCGGGAGGCACAGGATTTAATGAGCACACTACACGAGAAGCTGGAGAAACGACGTAGAGAGCTGCAAACGACATTAACCACACAGGTCAAGTCGCGCATTAAGCTGAATACCAAAGAATTGAAGGTAAAGAAACTTATAATCTAATGTATAAAGTGCTCTTAATTAACATTTCGATTGCCGTAGATTGCTATACAACTGGCCGCCCATTTACTCGAGAAATACTATCCGTCTCATGTCATCGGTAGATTGTCGATAAGCGAAGAAGAATTTTGGGATAACAAGGTAAATAAAGTCTAGAATTGAAAGTAATAATGAATTATGTTTAATTAATGTCTTTTTTTTATTGTTTATAGGGTCTCTCGGTCAATGATTGGCCGGGACTCGCTGGTCTCATTTACACAGAGATATTTAGTTTAGATTTTCTAACGCCATTGACTGAAAACGATACGCATTTTAAACTAGAACCACATGCCTCGCTTGATCTAATACGTTATACGGAGATGGTTAAGAATGCCAACGATGTGATCGGTTCGAAGGGCCTCGACTTGCTGGGCAATGTGTATGCGCCACGTGGCAATGTCCAGGTGCATTTACCATTTCTTGAAGTGACTGCTTTCAATCCGCGATCACGCATCACGTTAACTTTCCGTAAGCCTGAGAAGCGGTAAGGAAATGTAGTAGATTGTAAATTAGAATTGTTAAATATCTTATTTTATGCAGCGATATGTCGGTGGGTTTAACGACGCCGCGTGTGCGTGCACATCGTGCACAACATGTGCCAAAAGCGGCACAGGATGCCCCCAAGCCTTGGCGTCCATGGAAGCAAAAGAGCAGTGAGCGTAGCGTTACCGAAAAGCTACTCATACCGCTGCCTGTTCCGCATCCTGTGCACATTGCAATTGCTATTTACAATCGCGATACGGAGCAACCCATACCCTTGGACTCGGAGCTAGTCTGGGAGATACTTAAGTCCATCGAGGACTGTCAAGGCGGCGATGCAATGGTGCGTATACGCAATGAGCTTAATTAAATTCGAATTAATTCATGTACTTGCACTCACAGGCTGTACATTCAGTGGCGCGTTACCATGGAGCGGTGATGGAGTCGAGCAATGATTCTCTCGCCACCAGCAGCAGCATTGGCAGCACTCGAGAGTCTGGCTCTGGTTCAGTGTCTGGCTCGGCAATTGGCAACGGCACCGAGACTTTACCCTGTGGCAATCGAGAGGTAAATAATTCGATAAATTTTAACGTAATTAGAAATTAATGGTAGCGTATTCCAAACAGGTTTGCACGCAGGTGAAAGTTGATGCAGAGCCTGCGCCCAGCGCCTCTGGTTTCCATTGGACGCTGAGCAATTGGGGCGCGGCACAAACGGCACGTCGACGCACCAACTCAAATGTGCGCGTTGACTTGGCTAGTCCCGAGGATATATCGCTGGATACGGATAGTTCGCGTGCTGTTTTCAACAATGCCTACGGCACCACTGTCTAAATTGCTTGCCATCAGCATCTACAACTTTATATATACATAGATATATATGTATACATTTAGGTACAAATACGAGTATGTATGAATGCGTGTGAGCGCCGCTTCGACGCCTTAGCTCGCCTGCATTTTACTTCAAACAACATTCAAATTATTCGCATTATCTGCAGTTAGGCTTTTGTATATGACACGCATAACCAAAATGGCATTTTGCGAATTAATAGCTTTATTTGACTAAAACTCGTTCGATTGATAATGGGCTATATGTTGGGCACTCCCCGAATTGTTTGTGTGGAGGGTATTCGAATGGCTTAAGCAGGCATCGCTAGTTAAAGTGTAGTATGGAACAAATTTATTCATATACATATATCTACATATATATATATTTACATACACATATGCGTATATGGTATACATATATAATTGAGTTGATAGTATACAAAAACTTATTCACATACACTGATACACATTCACACTCACTCACACACAAACAAACTCTAAACAAAAAAAAACAACAAGAACTTATTTCTAGTCGCAAGCAAATTTTATGCAGAAATTTAACTCGAATTCTTCTTATGCAACTAACAATTAGGAATACTACAAGCTATAGCTTCACGCTCGAACAGCTTTAACAAGCAAGCAAAGGAAACATTTAAGATCAGTTGTAGTTTTTAGCTTTTGTTCCGATTTGTACAATAACAAATCAACTAATACTGCGCTGTGTTCCAACAGCAAATTCCGTCGGCATTTCAATCGCTTTAATTTTGTCTGTCTGAAAACACATTTCAAAATTTAGCTTCATTTACAAATGAATTAATGGTTTCAATGATAGATTTGATCATTAAATTGAGTTAACCAATAGTGAGACTTATAAATCCACGTGGATAGTTTCAATGATAAGAATTTCAAATCCTTTTTTTATAGAGTAGATAGATATTGCATGAGATCATTAACACTGACCGATTTACAAATATCATCTTCATTATAAAGCAGAAGGTTCAAAAGTATTGTGTTCCTATATACAAAGTATTGTATTGAAATTGTATTTTCAATTAGGAATCTCAAAATGTTAGTGCTCCCTTGGATCGATGCTCAGACAGATAACTGATCAATTGCAATTATATATTTGATTTAATGAAAATTAACTGATTGAATTGATATCAAAGTACAAGTATAGCAACAACTGTAAACAATAGAAGACTATTAGTTATTATCACCATTTCCCCGAATCAGTTTTGTTGAATATTCCAAAAGAAATACAAATTTTGACCGATGGAAAATTAAATTCTGGCACCACTGTGCAATGGCCATGAGATTTTCTTTGTACCTAAGAAATACAAGGACCTAATTTTAACAAAACATAAGTAACGATAAATTTTAATTATACTAGATGCCACGAATTGTACTATGAGAAGTTAATGAAATATTGTTAATTAATATTAAATATGGTATAACAACTAATTTATATACTTACACATTGTAACAGACAGTACGTGTATTAAGTACTATGTTTTTAATACTACTTCGATTCCTTCTCTTTCTCTTCCAAACGAAAAACGCAAACATATACACAATTGAACATAAATAAATAGTATAAACAAATAAAATAACATATTGTACAACAAAAACCAAAAAAACAACAGCATTAAACAAAGGCAGTAAATTATACCATTAAAATGTAACTTTTCACATTTATAAATCTAGTGAGATTAAAATATACAAATTATGATTGTTAACAATTTTTCAAAAGTATCTGCCGCTTTCCAATTAATTAGCTGTTATCCGTATTACAAATCTTTCTTCCCCCGCCCATTCTTACCTATACATATGCCCTCCAAAGTATTCTATATCCAATCTTTTTCAATATTGTTATTTTAACTGCCACACAACTTTTAGTATTATTTTATAACATTATCTATAATTATTTACACACACTATGCACTGCTCACTAACCTCATTTTATAACTTCAGCAGCTTCCAGTGTTTGATTTTTCTATACCTTTTTTTTAATAATTATATACTACAAAAATAATGCAATCTGCTAACTGTTCAGTTGAGACTAATCTGAGCACTTGCTTCGATCGGTTTCAATTGAGCATTTAAGCAAACTAGCCCTAATTATGATTTTAAGCAAAACATGAACAAATTGAATGAAATTTTTACATATATTCATACATATATATGCATACAAATATACATACATACAAGCATAATTATGTAGTTATACAACTTAAACAAAAACCATACAGATTGAAACCAGAAACGATAATCTCAAGAGCGCATTGAACAATTTTATGAAAATGAATCGTAGTTTAATTAATATGTAATAAAACAAATGTTGGATAAAAAATAAATATACATAGTGTTTTTATTTTAATATAAGCATTATTTTAAAATTCGTATATGCTGCTATGATTGGCATCAGTAACAGCTTTCTACTATTCAACGACCACTTCAGCTTGCTGCTGACTTATGTTCGCCTGGTGTTTTACCTGCTTATTTCAACAGCTGGCGACGGCATCAACAAGAGACGCGTTCTTAAAAGTGTACTGCATACTTTTAAGGGCACACAAAAATAATTTAAGCATTCTGAAAATTAGTACTTCGGCGGCTATATCCTCGCTTAAGTGTTTAGAACATGGCTTCCCAAGATCACAAAATCAACTCTAACGATTTACACTCAAGAAAATGAATCAAAAATTCCCTAGTTGTGCGCTATTTTCTGTTTATTAAAAAGATCCTTGTTACCTTGCACGAAGTTAGTCCTGTGTTATATGTCAATATGTTTTGTTATATGATTGGGCAAAAAGACATCACGATCTTCCTTCAAATGACCGAGAATCGATTGAATATTTTAATTGTAGAGCAATTTTTTACGTCTACCCTTGATCAAAATTTGATAATTTTTTATTTGTAGAGAAATTTATCAAATCCTTGAATACCAAAAAATCTGGTTATCCTGGATACCAAAAGATATATTCTTACGAGATCCTATAAGAGTTGATCGTGTTATGATGATGTAGATGATATCATTCAACATAAAAATATCCTTAAAACTTTGGATAACCGGATAATCTTCCTTTTTAGCATGAGAATTTGTTTCCGATGATAGAGTTTGTAGATTATGAATTTCTTTTTATTAAAATAGCTTAATTATTAAACAGATTCTTAGGAATATTAATTAATTGTTAGCTTATAATAAAATTAACCAACAAAACTCGCATCGAGTACAAGGTAATAAACAATTCGAAACGGTGAATATATAAGGGAACGTATAATCACAATAACTGATTTTCTGTTTGATTTCTTGATTGCAACTGTAGATTTGATGATGATTATTGTAATTTACAAATTACGTTTGTATGTTTATATATTATTAACAAAATAATGAATAAGTAACTTAAAAAACAGCTCAAATTAACAATTAAGTAAATTTTCCAAGTCGCTTTGCGACACATTGCCATTGAAACAGTGTATATAAAGTGGGTATAAAAAGGTTATAGAAATAGTTGGGGATAGGAGAACAACTTGTGGAAATGCGGATCAAGAAATCCACTAAATAACATTTTAACAGCCCTAAGTTCTCTGAGTGAGTGTACTAGTTATATATGAAGGTACTTTTCTTAGTTAAAGTACATGGTTTTTTCATTTTTGATTTTTTACTTAGAAATGGTCGAGTCTAATAAACTGTCTTGAGAAAATGTTTTACTGGCATTCGATTATAAGTAATACAGATTGGATACAAATAGTATATGGTCCGGAGTAGTAAAAGATCTCCGAGTTTTCTTCTAAAAACAAACGGAATTATAACATTTTATAATGGGGCTTCCCGAGTGACCAACTACTGACTGAGATTGGAACAAATTACGAATGGAAAGTAGTGCCGAATACTTTTTAAGTTAACTTCTATGTAGTGCATGATCTACACAAGGGAATGTTTTAAATTCAATCGACTTGATTTCATTTGATTTCTGTGCTATGCTAAGTCTTGCGTTAACCCATATTTTCTCAATATCTAATTTCTGGCTCTCTGGCCGTCGTGTTGAGCAGTCCCAATCGCTGTTTCTGTTTGCGTTGTTCCGTCATGTGATCCTTGAGCTCGTGCAGCTGTGTCGAAAGGTTCTTGATCAGCAGCTGTGTCTCCAGCAACTGGGCCTGCATGCTGCGCAGTTCGATCTGTTCGCCATCGGCATCGACAGCGGCCAGTGACATGGCCCTTAATCGTGGAAACCATTCCAATATGCCGGCCTTCACCATGGCGTATACGTAACTTTCGGGTCCAGTAAACTCTGTGGGATCCTTAACCTTGACCAGTACAATGAAGTACAAGTAATGCCACATATTGTGTTCGCTTTTGATATGCTCCTCAAAGCTGACCGTTTTGTTATCGAACGCGGAGCGATTCAAGGAACAAATGAAGCAAGTTGTCTTCAATATCGCTTCCTTTTGCTGCTTCT
This sequence comes from Drosophila sulfurigaster albostrigata, assembly GCF_023558435.1. Lineage (NCBI taxonomy): Eukaryota > Metazoa > Arthropoda > Insecta > Diptera > Drosophilidae > Drosophila > Drosophila sulfurigaster. Next base: position 19,988,311 of record NC_084882.1, read on the forward strand.
CCGACCTCAGATCGGCAAAGGTATCGATAATCACACCAAAGATTAAATTCAACACGATAATGATGACAATAAAGAAGAACAGCAGATCATAGATTACGCGTGCTACGAAGAGACCCTCCTGCAAGTCAAAAATACTCATTAAAAACTATAATTTTAGTGAAGTACAATAGCTTCTTTACCTTGCTGGATGGTGCTCTGAGTATATCGCCAATGCCACCTCCATTGCGCAATCCTTGGTTCAAAGTTGTCACAATGCACATAACTAGCGAGTCACAGGAACGTTCCTTGGCATCGCCATTGGTAGCCACCTGTTGTGAGGGGTTTCCATTGCAGCCACCTAGCTCATCTGGCTTGGCGCATGTCTCTTCTAAGGACGCAGGCATCGAGATAGTGACAGGCGTTGTAGTTTCCTCCTCAAAGTCAACTGAGACGAGGAAATCATCTTTGAAGAACATATAGCCAATGATGGAGAATAGATAAACCAATATTAATGCCAAAACCGCAGTCAAAACGATGGAGCGACCGTTACGAGTTACAGAGCGAATAACGTTAACCAGAGTTTCCTCACGATAGACGACATCAAAGAGCTGAAATACACATTATGGATTAATTGGATTTCTTTCGTATATATAGATGCCACATACCAGCAGCGAGTAGAAGAACGGATGGAAGATCAATCCACAGAAGCAAAATGCTATATAAATGCAGTGATAGAGCAGCTGAACATCAGTGATGATCTTAAGGAAGCGTTTCTCTAGCGTGCCTTTGTTACCCATTATGCTCACAATATGAACGCTCTTCAGAGTCACCTGCAAAGATATATTGAGATAAATTAGATTACATTTAAAATCGATTTGATTTAGAGTATTACTCACCGTGACAACGCCCAATAGGCAGAGTGTCGATTCTGGACCCAGCATAAATATAAATCGGAGTATTACAGAGCCAATGAATGTGCGTATCCCCGATTCGCGGGGCAGCGTTATCACAATTACCAGCGAGAATATCAATATGGCCCAAAATAGCAGAGAAATGTGCGAGCTGAGTTCTGAAAATGAATTAAAAAAAATATTAAGAGACTAATATTAAATGGATATATGTAGTAGATTCTGGGCTAAAAATAGAAAGTGTAGAATACCACAAACAAAATTTACTTTTAGATAGTAAGTTTGAATAAAATCTTTTGATGCAGACAGAAATTTTGGAGAAATATTGATAAATAATGATCCTTTGACAAACCAAATACTTTTCGCGGTAGAAAAGAAATATATAAAATATGTTTGTTTATAAAAGAAACAAAAACATTTACCTAAATGGAGTACATAATTCACTTATAAAAACACATCTAATTGGATGAGAATTTGTAGGTTTACCTGGCACAGTGTTGTCAAAGGGATAGAAGAAAGCCACAATCATGTTGATGACGACCACGCAATTGAAGAGTATGTTACTCCACAATGACATATAGCTGCTAATCCAGAAGAGCAACTGCTGACCTGTAAATGAGGAATTTTAACTGTTGTAGATACTAATCAATCATAACAAATGATTTAGTACATACTTCGCAGTTTCTTTTGCCACTTCATCTCGTTGAACATCTCCTCGGCCTTGTCAAAGAAGTCTGCCACCTTGGATCCCTGATCATCACGTTCGGCCGTGTTAAGTATTTTAATTTTCGTGTCTGTGGTTAGATATTCGCATATTTCGGGTATGGGAAATACAATTTGCTCCAGAGTGCGGTCATTGCGAACGATCTAAAGAATACAAAATATATTTAATTTCTATAATTCATAGTAAAGTTGTGAGTGAAGAACGTACTTCAATTTGAGCTGTGTGAGTGGCGTAATACATCAGAGCCTGACTTGTCTTGGCATCAAAACTGGCCGACTGAGGATCCTCGGAGGCCTTCAAGAGTGCTGCCAATTCCTTGTTGTGCTGTGCCAGCTGATGGCAGAGTATATAAATGTTGTGTCCGACCTCGCGTGGGCTGACCGTTGCATCATCGTCATCTGTGGCTGCACTGGGCTCATCCGCATCGTCCTGCTCATCGATTAACTCCTCCTGGTGATAAGCTTTGCAAGCGACTTCGACCAGCTGCTTTGGGTTCATGTTGTAGAGAATGCGCTCGGCATTCTCGCTGTCGCCGCGACTCTCCATGATGGCCAGCAGCAGCTTCGAAGCGTTATTTTTGAGCTCCAACACCAGATCCATGCGATTCTCTCCCAGCGGATTAATGTTGTTCAATATCAAGGCCGTAATAATGTCCAAACCGTTCGATTCGTGTGTGGCAATGCAGTTCTGGTTCTCATGGCACGGTCCCTGACAGTACTCGGTGAGCGTCTCCAGCGTCTGATTGATGAGCGCCACATTGTGCTCGTTGATGTAGAGTCCAAGTAATCCAAGGCCGCCTGTGGTGGAGCCACAGATGCAGTCAAGGAACATCAGCGTCTCAGAAACAAGATTGTTGTTGGTTTTGTTGTTTTGATTGCGCAGCAGATTCTGTAGATCAGGATTGTGATTCTCGCAAAGCAGTTGGAGAAAACGTAGAATGGGTTGCATCACAAGCACCTTGTTGGACAGCTGATTACGTTGCTCCTTGGTGTCGCGATGCTTCTCTAGTTTCTCAGCAAGTATATCCTCAAGTGGACTATTCACACTGATCGCTGAACTCTCCTCGCCCGAATGTATATTCCGAGCATTGCCATAGGCTCGCGCCGTGGCCAAACCTGCATTATGCAGCTCCCGTTTCAGTTCATCCGTTATGACGACACCATTACTCTTGATGCCATGCTTGCGCGAGATCTTGTCCAGCTCCATATTGGCGTCCTGCTTGTGCTCATGCGCCTTTGCCGCAATGTCTGTGGTGTTGACGGAGACCGTTGATTTGATCTCCTGTTGGGCATCCTTCATCTTCTCAAAGAACACCTTGAAGAAGGCCTGATTTAGATCATCGCTGAGAAACTTCTGGAACATGCCCTTCTGTATAATGGGATTGCCGCCCTCAAGCAGCGCGATTCCCAGTTCAACAGCTTCCACAAAGATGTTTGGCGAATGTACCGATTTAATGACCAGTTCGACGACTAAATCGGACGCACCCTCGCGATCCAAATGATTCTGCATTTCGTGCAACGTTTTGCCGGCACGCGCCAAATACTTGGCACCCGGTCCATGGGTGACCAGGTGCAGCTGCTTGGCCGGATCGGAGGCAGCTGCAGCGGCAGCCGCAGCAGCAATTGCAGCCGCTGCCGGGAGCTGAGAGTGCTCTTCCTCTAGCTTAGGTGCACTCTTGGTCTGGAAATAGCGTAGTAGCAACGTCTGGCGTAATGCGTCACCTTTTTCGCCATAGTTGACATCGATGGCCATCATTTCGCGCAGCGTACGCAGTACTTTGACACACATGCGCTCCTCCTTCTCCTCGAGCAGCTTCTCTGTGTGCTTGATCAGTTTGCGTATAAAGCCGCCGCTTTCACAACGTTTCCTCGCCTCGGTACCAGCGGGAAAGAGCAGCTCAGAGCGATAGAGTATATCGACAAGCAGGGAGAGTTCCGCTTCAACGACCGGTTTTAGTTGATCCTCTAGCAGCGAGACAATGTCCTGCAAACCCTCAATAATCGAGCGATCCCAGCGCATCAGATTGGCGGATTGTTGCGTCTCGTATTTGGGTTGCTTGGAGGCCAGCAACCACTTGGTTGTTTGACGCGTCAGCATCGCCGTCTTGCTCGACATGTTGGCCACCTGTTGCTCCAGCTCCAGTGGCAACACAATGCTGCGCATCTTCGCCGACTCGGTCAATGTGCGTATGCAGTTCTCCACATTGAAGCGATCGGCCAGCGACAACCATTTGCATTGGGTGAGACGATAGGCTGCCTGCAGAAGCTGCACAAAGATCACTTGCCGCGACTGAATGATCGTGCTCTGATCGGAGAAGGGGCTGGAGAAGAAGCTGCTTAGTAAGTTGGTAACACCATTGAGCACATAAGCCAGCAGCGTCTTGTTCGCTGTGGCCGTAGTGTTCGAAATCAATTGATTGAGATCGACGAGGAAACTCTTTTCAAAGAGACTCCACATGTGACCGGATGCATAAATCTCCTTCATTTCCACTTCGGTATCAATGTAGCAATGATTGAGGAAATCCACATAAGCCTCTTTTACTTCTGGCATGCATAGAGGATGACAAATGACCGTTACAATGTCATCCAGAGATATTAGATTGTTGCACTTGATCTCCGTGTAGACATTCTTGCCCATGGTGCAGCAGGCGAGCAGCTTGACCAGCTCCACATGATACTTGAGCGGACTGTCGTCGGGCAGTTGTGTGCGTCGCTGTAGCTGCTGTTGCATCATCTGCACAAAGTGATGGAACGATGTCTTGTCGTTGTAGAACACCAGCACATCTTCTCCGGCATTGATGAGCTCCTGCATCACCATATCCTGGCACTTGCGTATGAATTGATTCTCTGCCTTGACGATTGTCTGCAGGAACTGCAAGTAGGCCACATGCCGGCCATGGATCTCGATGCAGTGCACAAAGTGCTGAACAACCTTGTCGGTCACCTCGTTGCACAACGCCAGGTTATCCTTAAATATTGCGCACACGGTCTTCGCCTCGAGTATCTAAAAGGGAATGGAAAGTAGCAGAATTATTTACTGATTTAATTGTGTCGCTTCATTAACTTACGCCTGGATTAAGGAACAAGTCGAGATGATTGTGAAGCAGCACTTGATTCTGCTGATTGCCAAGGCAAAAGTTCTGCAGAAATTCGTGAGCCAGACACATGAGCTCCTTCATCAGCACATCGTCCTTTTCGTCGTAGGGATTCTGCAGCAGATCTAGGACCACGGTGTGGACTCCCACATTGCGCAGCAGTCGCTGCTCATGCTTGCGTGGCTTCACAATGGGACCTGCAAGAGGAACAGTTCGTATCTTAAGATTGTTCAAGCAGATCGTTGGATTTCTGTTCCCACCTGCTGTTACGCAGAACTTGTTCATGCGTATAAGGATCTCCTTGACCTTCTGATACTCGCTGCGCTGCTCTGGCGACAATGTGGCATCATACTCCAGACTATCCGCACCTCCCACAGCATCGGTGCCCAGCTCATCTGTCGCCTTGGCCTTGTAGACCCACAACTCTGACTTCTCCACACTCTGTCGCAAGATGTCCAAGTCTGATTTGATTTGCTTGTAGGACTCCACATCGCTGTCAGAGACAAGCAGTTGCACCTGTAAAGTTGTAAAAGGTTTGCTTAGTTTATATCACATCTTGTTGTGCAAAATTCATTATAAATGTTGCAAAAATAATACATACAAAATCAAAATATCTTTCAGTACGATATGCGGTATACGTCCACTTTAGTGTTAATTGGTTAGTTGATTGATTGAGATGTTGAGTTGTTAGTTAGTTAGTTTTGGTTAGTGAGTTAGTGTGTGTTAATAGTGCGTGTATTACAAGTGTGTGTTGCATATGAGAAATGTTACGTGTAACGATTATTAGTTGAGATCGAGAGCGCAAAACGAGATCGAGAGCGCGTTGCATGCAAACACAAGAGAGATGAAGAATATATATTGAGAGAGAAAGAGAGAAATTAGAGAGCAATAACGATAATGCAAATGCCCAAGTAATCAGATTAGATTATCTAATATGTAACTAGCTACAAATAATAATCGGCACTCCGAAATTTGAATACGCTTGCAGAGATACTTTCAACAACTTTGATAAGGCCGTGATATCTAAATTAAATTGTAGTTGTAAAGTTTATAGGTTCATAATATAAACTGTATTAGGTTTGCTTTGAGATTAAGTTTTTAATGACGCAGACCGACTTGCTGACATGCAAACATTCTAGATACGTGAATACAATTTAAGGTCAATTGGTTATAGTATTTAAAGTATTACCAAATGAACATACAAGTTCTATAAAATAATCTCTAGATTTGAAGTTGTCTTTCTTAGTTATTAATAAACCTTTTTTCATATTTCATTTAAAACTAATGGACTAGACTATATTAATATGTATCAATAAATTACATTCAGGTAAGTTTGTAAGATTTCAATCATTGAGCTGGCTTTTATAATATTATTAAAATATATACTTATGAAATTTAACATTCTGATACACTCTGCAAGCGTATAACAAGGCTGCAAGCGGAAAAATGTTCAATTCGTCTCTTGCTTCTTTCTCAATTTCAACAGAATGTGCATCGAAATGTTGCCGCCTTGTTTGACTTCGCATCATTCAGTATCACCTACGGTAGCCTTTACTTGATTAGCTTACCTGGCGAAAGGCTTGCAACACCTCCTGCCGCTGACTAAAGTGCCTGAAGAGCAGATGCAGTGCTCCCGAAACCAAAGGCGCATAATCATGCATGATCAGGTGCAGCAGCACACGTAGAAAAGTGCGTCCACCTTGTCCATCCAAATCCAAATTGGCGGCATCGCTGCGTTCGCAATCGAAGATGCCCTCCGCCTGCACTCCAATCGATTCCAGATCGATGTTCTTCTGACGCGCTGCTGCCGCTGAAGCAGCCGCTGCGGCTGCAGCCATAGCTGCCTCGGCGTCGGCAATCTGCTCCGAATCTGTGGTGCCAGCACTGGCAGGTGGTGTTGATTGTGGTTGCTGCTGTGAAGGATCCTCGTTGACAGGTGTGGTGGTAGGTTGACCCTGAGCAACCACTTCAGACTCATCGAATTCACGCTTGAATATCGACAGCAGGCAACTGATTCTATAGTCGAGACGCACGTCCAGAATGAATTGAAGAATTTCTATAATCTTGAGCTTAGTGTCCATGACCAGCGGATATTCTTTCATCAGCTGCGAGACAGACTTGCGTTGCTGCAGCGCTATTGAGGGAGCAGCAATCGCTTGGCCAACTGATCCAAGCGCCAACGAGGTCATCACTGTGCTCATGTCACCAATGGAGCGCAGCACGCCGCCCTCAGCTGTAAGACGAAAGCACGGGTTAGCTTAAAAACAGATTAAACAACCATCAACGAAGCTTACCATCGTTATTGGTCTCCTCATCGACAGCTTGTCATTTGGGAGATGCAGAAAACTTACTTAGCTAACTAATCTAAAGGGATTTATTAGATCCCAAAATAAACTACTCACAATCAATATCCGTGTTTACAAAGGCGCCACCAGTTGTTGTCTCCGAAACGCAGTCTAGAATGGAGAGCAGTGTCTTGGTCAAACGCAGCAGATCGCTGAAACTGTAGAAGCCAAAGTAGATCAAGTCTCGGGCTAGTTTAACGACCTGTAGAAGGATACAAAAATTTTCGATAAAAAATGCTTTAGTAGAAATTCTTTTAAGGCTCACCTCGAAGGTCAGTTTGTTCTGTTCCTGATCCGTAAAGAGCCACGCCTTGGTGGCCACATTGCACAGATAGTTCTCCACAAAAGCAATAGTTGTGTTGAACTTGGCACGACATGCCTGCTTATTCTGATCCGGCTGCTGATTCTTGCCATCGTAGCTAAGCGAGAGTCATAAGTTTAGATTGTTAACTTAGATAGGATAAAGCACATTACTCACTCCATTATGGACATCTTGGAGGGTATTTCACTCCAAAGTCGCGCATATTTCACAGGCGTCACAGGTTCCTGCGGATCACGATCGACATGCATGTGCAACATCAGCCTGCAGAAGGAGGCCCGTAGCTCATATGGCATAGTTTCATCTGACATGCATCTGAAACAGAATGAAGAAGGATTAATAAATACTTTGAAGGAAGCAATATGGTACTCACTTTAGTATCAAATCAATGTCTAGTTGGGGCGACAGTCTGTTCAGCGCCAGATACTGACGATTGAGGCACATGTTGGAGAACAGATTCAGTTGATGGCGATAATAGTTTAATATGGCCGCTTCCTGTTCACAGCCATCGGCTACGCAGTTGGCTAGATCCGCCATCGAACGCGAAGACTATACAAGGAATGAAAATAATGAAATTCAAAGTTGATAAGCTGACTTGCTTACCGGTTGACCCTTCCACTGCAAATGTATTTCGTATTTCTCGCCTGGCGAAATGGCATCCTCATCATTCAAGCTCGCACTGTCCCAGGTGGTGGTGGTCGAAGTGGACTGTACATCGGAGCGATCCTCATCGTCGCCAGCAACCTCAGTGAGTGTGGCCAAGCAAACATCCTCCGAGGCGCCTTTGTAGCAACGTACAGCGGCGCCACCACGCAGCGCTTTCACTTGTGTATCGATCAAAATGTCCACATTCTTGTCGCTGAGTACGCTCTTACAGATCAGCTCCTGGGTGACGGCAATCGCTTTGCGATTCGAGACGCACAGATCGGAGAGGTAGTCGAGGAAACGCGAGTCCCAGTTGTGCATGTTCTTGCGCACCAGACCCACAAATGTCTCGATCTCAGCGGCCGTAATGTGCTTCTCCAGCAGCTTGCGATTGTTGTGCAGCAGCGCCGTGATGGTGTCCTCGGCAAGTATATCGTAGCCGATCTGCTTCTGCATCAGGCCAAAGTGTTTGGCTATGTACTCCTGATTCTTGCGATAGTCCTGCTGCGAGAGACGCAGTATGCGATAGCACAGCCGGAAGATGTTCTTGTAGGGACTGTTCTTTGGATCGCTGAGTTCGTCCAGTCGCAGAAATGGTCCATCACCTGCCGTGTGCTCCTGGAATGGTCCCTGGAGTATCTTGAACAGCTGCTTCAGAATGTATTGCTCGCGGAGCAGCTTCTGCCGATCGCGTATCGGATTCTTAATGGTAAACTCCAACGCTTTGGTCTTGTTCTGCTCGTTCTCCATGCCCGCAATGAAGTAGACAATGTCCTGCAGCAGTGAGATTAATGCACGTCTCTCATTGATCGAGATGCTGCCATTGTCCAGTTTGCTAGTGACCGTGGCCAGCACTTTGCACGCATCGTTGGCAAAGTCTAGATCACGCACTTCCACTGGGGATACAGGTATCAAGGCGAAGGCTTCTTTATCCTCCTTTATGGGTGAGCAGCAGACCTTTGACATGACTGGTTTATCGTCATCTGCATCAATGGGTATGGATGTGGCATGAACCCAGGTGTTAGAGCAGATGTGTTGCAGACGCACATAGCTCGATTGTGGCACAAGACTGTCCGGGCGCGCCATTGTGGTGGCATCCAGCACAAAGACGGAGGCAATGTCCGCGGAATATGGCACCGACACAAGGCGATACTGTTTGCCCTTCGGTTTGTCTATTAAAGTAGAAACATATACATAAATTATAAGCACAATGCGATGTCTAACGTCTGACCTACCATTCATAGTGGAGTTCATGGTGCAGCTGAGTCCCGAGTCCTGCAACAGCGATTCGTGCACATTCATTGGCAGCACACCAGCAGCTACATCCAACTCAGATTCAGCAGCCAGATAATGACCTGTGGCCAAGTGCTTAAAGCGGTACAATGAGTTCCAGTCGCCGGCACCGCCACGACATGAATCGTGCTGCACCACCTCGATCTCCCAGAGCGCTTTGCTGCTCGTTGCCGCCGTGGCGCTGGTGCGTCCTGTGGTTCGCAGAAAGACATGGTATTGCTTCTTGTACTCGTCCATCGTAAGGAACTTCTCCTGCTCGGCGTGAAAGAGTCGCACCACATCGCCGCCCTTGAGTATGTGCTCCTGATTCTCCTTGTGCTCCATGAACAGCGAGATTTTCCACGATGTCGATGAGTTGAGTACGTTAACCTCTTTACAGCCGGGATTATCGGGCAGCTCGTAATTGGCAGCCACGTGCAGATTCTGTTGATCCGCATTCACCGGACTCAAAATCACTTTATCGCCCACCACCACATAGTCGCCAATGGAGCGCAGCTTGTAGAAGGGTTTGATGTAGAACCAAGAACCTTCATTGCCATTGGCATCTAGATAAACACGCATTGCATTCTTCTCCAGCAACGATGGCAGACGCTTGTTCACTGTCAGATACTTGTTGGACTTCAAGTGGAGCAACTGCACCACAGCGCGTCCATATTGTATAAAGGTGCCGAGTAGCTTCTTGTTTTCGGTCTCATTCTGTTTCTTCTCAATCTCCGCTGCGTGCTGAAATAGATTAAAGTATTTAGCTAAAATATAATAGCTTAATAACCACCATTCAAACTTACATGCAAACGCTTTAGCAGATTGGGATCTGTATTGGAGCTGGCTGATTGCTTGGCTGCCTTCCAGAATTGCTTCTGTGCCGAATACCGATTCATGGGACATATTTTGATAAGGCAATCTGTAAAGTAAAAACCAAGTTAAATGAAGTGCGCTTAAATCAAGTTAAAATTGCAGTATTTACCTCGAAACTTTTTGGGTGGACAACTTAAATCTCCCGCCTCGGGACACACAACCGTTCGGTCATCCACCAAGCTATGGGAGAGCAAAATACGAGTCAGTTTATTATATATGAAAAGAATTAAAACTTCTTCTTGCTAAGTGTATGTTTATCTAGGCTAAAGTTTGGCAGATTTAAATAGAGTGAGAAAAAAGTTACGAAAATATCTTAAGAACTTTTGGCTATTGTGAGATTATTTACAATAGAGTGAGAAGAAAGCTATTTGAAAGAAATTAAGTGGTTTTTTGTATTTATTGAACTACCAGCAATCAACACGGAGCGGAACCACATATAATCCTTGGGTTGAGTACATATTGGCATTGCTCAAATTTAAAGGAAAAGTTGGGGAATAAAATATATATATTACTTTATTTGCAAGGAATTGTCTCTATGTTTTATAAAGCTATTTCTTAAATGTGTCCCCCATTAAATAAATAATTGAAATGTAAAGTATAATAGAAATTCTTTATGAAGTGAGGTGTGTTATGAATTAATTTAAATTAGGAAAATAAAAATATAGTATGTACTTCAAGGACATTTTCCAACGTAAGGTCTCTCGAAATACTTAAACATAAGTTATAAATATCAAAACAAGATACCTAATGCAATTTTCTATCAACCCTGCATCAATTACAAAGTACTCTTGAGGCACATATGAGTGGCCCTTCAATTGCTCTATTAAGACCATCAAGAATACTAAAAGGTAAGCCGTCGTTGCCTTAAGGCAGTGTGCAACAGTTGGCAGAGCACTCGGGAGTCTGTCAATTGAAATGTCATAGAGTGCAAGTACGAGTATGAGTACTTGTACTGAATGAGTGGTGAATGTGAGTGTGAGTGCGAGTGCAAGTGAGTCGACTACAAGTGTGTGCGACGAATGGTACTCACCCGAGTGTGCTCAAGAAACCGCACACGCTGCCCTCCGCATAAAGCGAAACAATGTCGCCCAAGTGAAGGAAGCTCGCCGAGCCAATTATATTGTCGCCCATGATGAAGCGCGGCGCGGAGAGAGGGGGGAGGGGTGTGGAGACACGTGCTAATAGCGTATGCTAGTCGCTAGTGCGTGATGTGTGTATGTCTCTCTCTCGCTCTCTCTCTAGGGGTGGGGTTTAGCCCCCTCTGATTCCTTTCTGTTGTTTGCTATTGTTTTGCTTGCGGCCGGTTATACGAGTTAATTGCACAGATTTGTCGTTGTCCTCGTTGTGCTCCTTCGTCTTCGTCCTTTTGCTTCTGCTGTGTTGCGTATCCTGCGCGAGTGAAACGAAAAGAGAAAAGAATAATAACAATATTAATTATAATAATAACAACATAATGCAGACATTACAAATCACATGTGCTCGCTCTAATTATATTACATAACCGGACTATAATTAGTCTGCAAAGTTATCGTAGCCTTATCAGTAGCTTTACTGCCGTTGACCCACAGTGCGTATGAGCAACGTGCCGTTCCATAGTTGAGGGGTGTGTCGATATCTGAATTATGCATAAATCGCAAAGAACAAAAATAAATTTCTGTTGTGGTTTCGATCCCAATATGGTCTCTATACATATAGAGAAATACCCTTAATATAGTCATATCTATTTTGGAACACTCGTAGCGCGCATTAATCATTCAATTGATAAGCAAAAAAAATATATTTGTGAATTAAATAAATTATAAACAGTTTTCGAAATGATCTGCTATAATTAGCAGACACTTTAATTTAATGTTTTAAACTAATTTCGCACGAATTTAATCATTTAATTTATTAGCTTAAAGACGGCAAAAAACTGAAAAGCAGCGCTGCCAACTTCGCGTTAAAGCAATGCCAACTTATCTAACAGTTTTCATGTTTATCGTTTATCTTCAGAAACTTTCAAGGAAGTCCGGTGAAATCGAGCTAAAAGCGTATCTCAACTTCAACTTGACTTCCTTGACTGTCAACTCAAGCACTTTCCCATGTATCCTATGCTCATACAATATGTATCTTGTGCTCCCGAACTATAAGGACACTCTTTATGTGGGTGGCTTTGCTGGGGTTGATGACAGTTGTAATGTACAGTTTCGTATTTCGAATATGTAAACTTGTCGTTTATTTTAACGATTTTCAGTTGTATCTGCACGACATGCTTTTCATTTTTATGATTTGTCACTATTGTTCTCAGTTAATGGCAGCATTACGACTGAAACGAAGGATAGGAATATGAAAGAAGCAAATAGTAATGGCTTTTATTGTTTCACAGACTTAATGCTGTCATACCGCATTGATTTTAACAGCATTGGAATGCTTCTTTGATTTAAAGAGTGATATTTTTTCAAAGCATTATGAAATCAATTGGTTTCTATTCATCTATCGTTGCTCTGACGTTCAAGAGTTCCCATAAATAAATATCAGGTATTTGGAAGTAACACGTTAATTACAAGATCCAACAGAAAAATAAACATTGCCTCAAGTATAACAAACAAGGGGAAACTTACGATTGAGAGTGATGAATTGGAAGATACCCTATTATTAATACATGTTATATAACTTTAAAAAGGGATTTATAAATACTCGTGAGAGTGTGCAATTAACTTAAGTGCTTAAATAATATAGTCAAATTTTAAAAATCGTATAAGCTATTAGATAATAAAATATTTAGCTAGTTTTTAGAGACTCTATGAATCAATATTATTATTCCCCTTTCAAAACTTGCATCACTCTTTCTAGGGTATATGAAATCAATAAAATACATGAAATTTCCGGATTCTATTTGTTGATATATTAACTATTTAATAGGTGATTATTTTGTTTTGGGTCAGTCACCGACTGATTTGTACGATTTATTGTGGCCACTGCCCAAAATGTGGTGCTTTATGGATGGAGAAATATTAGGAATATCCATTTGATATTATGCTGTTTGTTATTGTTGTTGTTGTATACACACATGTGTGTGGCAAGCACGACACTTGCATAATAATGAGTTGGTAGAGCTTAACTTGCGTATACACATAATTGGCAATAGATTTATTTGACAGCTCGACAACTTTTGTAATATGACAAAATTCCAGGAAGAAGGCTGCTCGCTAATTAGCATAAATCTCTAGGCCAAAAGCTTTCCATCAATTTCGGATGCTTGGGCTTCAAAAGGGGAAATTAAAATTTCATATTTATGTGCACACATCCTTCCTTTGGGGCACGGCCCAAGCGAAAGGCATTCAATGAATTCCCAGAACGTGAAAGTAGAGACCAGGCACCGAAGGCAAACAAAAGTTTTCCCTGCCAGTCACTCGTAAAATGTGAGTGGCAGTGCCCCATGGGGCAAGAGTTTCTGTGTGTTTGGCAGGATACTAACCTGAGCACATTGTTGGGCTGTTGGGTTGTTGGGTTGTTGGACAAACGGAAACGGGGAAAAGCGAATTGTATTTGTGCAAAATGTGTGTTTAAATCGTGTCAATGTGCCAGCTGCAGCGGCAATCACACATCAATCATTCATTCATTCACTTCGGCATTTGTTCACTGATTCAATTCACATTCCCGTACAATTTTCACATGCTTTTTTTTTGTACGGCGCCGACTACGATTAAATCAGTTCACAGCCATGAAATGTGTGCATTAATTTCTTATCATAATAAATTATACACAAATATTCTACTTTTTCTCTTTCACTCTACAGTAATTCTCTCACTCATTCTCCCTCTTTCTCTCTCTATCTATGCCTCATTGTTTTTTGTGGCATCGTTCACAGCTGTTGGACAATTAAATAGAATTTATTTAATATTGCATAAACTTTAATTAACAAGCAATTCAATCAAATATCTACACACACCCACACATAGGCGCCTGTGCATGTGTGTGTGTGAAGGAGCGATGAATACACATGACGAGCAGCAGACATTTGCCTACAATTTTTTTTTTTAGCTTACGGATGCTAACACACACACAAATACACACACAGCGTTCACTTGACTTTATTCGCCAGGTGTACATTTTCATGCTTTTGTTAGAAGAAGAAGAATAACCACAACACTTACAAATATCTTCACCAAATTTTTTCAGATGTAAACAAAATCGCGGCACTGAAAAAATCGTCGTATTTATTTTTCGCTATTTTCTTATGCATATATGTTTTGTTATTTTTTTTTTTAGTTGTTGTTGTCGTTTATTTTTCGCAATGGATTTTACGTGGATTAGAATAAATAAGCAAAGCTCATAAATAATTGATGATTTTTTTTCTGGTAGTAGCTAGAGCTATTTAAATTTTTTCTTATTCGGATTCGGATGCTTCGCGGCGACGAGAGGAGGCGAAAACGTTTTCAACGTTCCGAGAGAATGCCGACGGCGACCCACAAAAGGCCAGCGCTCAAATGAGAATGCTGGAAAAGCTCAAGTGTCGAGTGGCTCGCTGTCAAAAGCTCAGGCGAACGCACAAAAAAGCTTTGCTCAAATGTAAGTCACTGGGTTCCGGTTGATGTTGTTGTTGTAATTCTTGCTCTCCCTCTATGTTGAGGGCATGATACAATTATAGAAGGTAGTCTCGTCGGCAAAAGCTTTCGTCAGTACGCATTCGTTTTTTGACGCAAGAGGTTGTCTGCGGACGAATTTTTTTCTGCAATTAACCCTTGTGCAAAATGACATTTTGCAATGTATGCCGTAGACACGGATAGAATTAAAACATTTAGAGAATTAGAGAATTCTCATATATATTATTAATATTGTTCATTACCAATTTATATTTTAAAAATATGTCAAGGAGACATTAATATCAGCTTCAAAATATGTAAATATTGATATCATCGTCTAAGGGTTAATGCGCATTTCATTGTCGTCTCGCTTACACTGCTGTGCTGAGACTCTTTCACTCGTACTCATTTGTATGATTATAGAGGTTGTGCTTTTTCCGACGAGACTACCTTGTATTATTGTATCATGGTTGAGGGCATGATACAATCACAGTCTCGTCGGAAAAGCTTTCGTCAGTACGCATTCGTTTTTCGACGCAAGAGGTTGTCTGCGGACGAATTTTTTTCTGCAATTAACCCTTGTGGAAAACGACATTTTGCAATGTATGCCGTAGACACGGATAGAATTAAAACATTTCGAGAATTAGAGAATTCTCATATATATTATTAATATTGTTCGTAAACAATTTACATTTTAGAAATATGTCAAAAAGACATTAATATTAGCTTCAAAATATGTAAATATTAATATCATCGTATAAGGGTTAATGCGCATTTCATTGTCGTCTCGCTCACACTGCTGTGCTGAGACTCTTTCACTCGCACTCATTGTTATGTTTAAAGTCGGACAGCTTTTTCCGACGAGACTACCTTGTATTATTGTATCATGGTTGAGGGTGTAGCTTTCTGAGTGCTTTTTCGCACACACAACAACTTTTGCTTTCATTCATGTGTATTTTTTTTTGCCATGTTCGTCTCACACTTTGCTTTACGCATGATACAATTATACAAGGTTGTCGGAAAAAGCTGTCCGACTTTGAGTGCGAGTTTGAGACGACAAATGCGCATTAACCCTTGATATTAATATTTACATATTTTGAAGCTAATATTAATGTCTTTTGACATATTTCTAAAATGTAAAGCGAACAATATTAATAATATATGAGAATTCTGCATGCTCGAAATGTTTTAATTCTATCCGTGTTACGGCATACATTGCAAAATGTCGTTTTCCACAAGGTTAATTGCATTTTCTCCGCAGACAACTCTCGTCGACGACTGAAAGCTTTTTCCGACGAGACTACCTTGTATAATTGTATCATGGCTTTACGCATCAACGCTGCAAATTAGCTTTCTTAGTTGTGCATTAGTTTTGCCTTCCTCTCCCACTTCCGCTCTTTCTCTCGACTTACGCTTTCTTTCGCTTGAGTGATGAGAACGCTGCTGGCGCGTGTGCAAATTTGATTTGATTTGAGGCAAGTTTCGTCAAAGCCGATGACTTTGCATGCTCATTGAGAATGCAATTGCATTTTCCGGGTCAGGGTCACGATTAACTTTAGACCTGTGCATCAACAACTTTTCTCTATTCCGCCGCAAATCAAATGCCTGTAAGCCTGTTGCTTATTTACGAGTGTCTTCCTCTAACAAAAGATGAGCAGTTGTAGTGCTAGAAACTCAACAGAGTGCTTAAGTAATAAATACAACAAAAGAGCTGCTTTAGCTCAAGGTCTGAACTTTGAGCGCGACTAAGTAATATTTGCATTCTCAGAAAAATGCAAATTGCTTTAGTGCAAATACAGAAAATGTTTTCCTTTTCTTTTAATTTAAGCTCATTTTTATTGTTAACAACCTTGCGACATTGATTGACCTAGGCGCATAAATTGTATGTATGCTCAGAGTAGAAGCAGAAGCAGAAGCAGAAGAGCTTTATTATCGGCCGTGTCGAAGCCACTAATCCAATTAGACAAAGTACACAAAAAATGCAAATTAAAAACGAATCAATCTGAAGTGGAATTAAAAGCACTTAACAGTTAGTCACACTCATACTAACAAGCAAGTATGAAACTTACTGATAAAATCAAATGCGTGCGTCGACCGCAAATCACAACAACAGCATAAAAGCGCACACAACAAAAGCGCTACAAGTGGCCAATCGACGTTGAAGTCGGCAGCGACGGTGACAGCGGCAGCGACGTTGTCGGCGACTGCGACGCTAATGAACGCACGTGAGTGAGCTGGAAAAAAATCAGCTGAGCAACGAACGAAAACAACAAAGCGAACGGCGTGCAAAACAAAAGGCAAACTATTTGTTTACATGTGCAGGGCGCAGGCGTAGCGCAGCTTTCGTTGAGCTTGCAAAGCTGCTGCCACTGTGAAAGCTGCTTTTTGGCAACGCGAAAGCTTCGTAAGCACAGGCAGAAAGTTCACGTCGCCAAAGGGATATTCTTCAGTAGCAAAGCGTCGCGCAAGGCGCAAAGTTGTGACCGAAGTAGTCCAACTCAAAGGGCGAAGAGCGAGCGACAGTGAGGCACAGATTGCCATTGAGTGTTCATTGCGTGGCGACGGTGCGTATGAGCTATTGGTTGAACAATTCGCGGAGTGGAGGCTGCCAGTATCATCATTGGCCGCCCTGCGTGTGTGTGTGTAAAACGATTGTTGTTGATAAAATGAAAAGCTTCTGGTTTAGCAAAACTTCTAATAAAACAAATAAGAAAAGCGAAAATAGAACAAGCGAAATTAAAATTTATGTGGCTCAAGACGAAATTAAACAGTGAAAGTTTGCCAAAGTCTTTGGCCAAAAAAAAAGAAAGAAGAAATTCAAGCAAGAAGCATAAAAGTTCTATGTGCCAGCAACTGTGAGTGTGTGTGTGTGTTCGTGAGTCTCTGTGTGTGTATGTGCGCGACAGCAAAAGGAATAGAGAAAGCAAAGCATCCCGTAGGAGTGGCACACATACAAAAGTGTTTGCATAACTTAAGGCGACCCGACTCTCTGTGCCTACAAATACATTGAAATATACACATACACACACACACTACATAGTTGGTATAAAGCCAATATAATTTGATTAAAGTCATGTCCGAGTCGCAGCACAAAAGAACTGAACCACAAATATAGGACGAATGCTGCTAAGCATTGATTCATGTGAAAAGTAAATACAGCAACAGCGAATATTAGCTGTCGATGCGATGCGCCAGGATATTTTCTTTTTCTTTTTTTAAAGGCGTGGCTGCTGACAGGCATCCTGTCACAGGTACATCCTCTCGGTTTCCGTTGCAAATATGTTCATAATTATGACACAACAGCGAGCATCCCTTTTTTATACACATTTTATTAAAGTAAGGATTACTTGAGTGGCTTTTTTATTTAAATAAATTTTGCATCACTTGGTCATTGGTCGTCTGGGTTGCCAATAAACAGCTTAAGGATCCACTCAATTCAATGATGCGCAGCGGAAAAAGGGAACATATGTTTAGCAATTCGTGTGTGAAAAATTTAGCAAAAAGAAAAGACGATGCTATTGTTGAATTTGAAATACTCTGGTGCACACGAACTGACCGGCATAAGGGTCCTGGCATAATGTACATCCTTTAGGCTGTCATTGTGTTCTTGAGTCTTTCGAAAGTTCGTAATGCCCACAGATCAGCAATATAAACATAAGTATATGTAGACTAACTTTCTGCACACTCTCACACACACTTGCACACACGCCCAGGCCATTCTTGGCTTGACAAAGTCAGCTGAAACGCAAACGCTTTAGCAAATGGTCCTCCGGTTGCTCCTTGTCGTCGATGCCGTTGTCGTTGTCCTTCGCCGCTACTTTATTGGCTTAGGCAGCTTTCGAACTAAGACGAACGCACAATGAAAATGGGGGATATAAAGGTTAAAGCAACAGGAGCAAAGAGGCGAATTTCTAAAGTTTTTTAGGCATTGATTGAAGCTTTTGTGTTGTGCGACACTTTTGTCGAAACTGTTCCCCCTCTTTAAAATCGAGACTATATTACCCCAGTTGATCCTTCTCTTGTAACCAGCCGCCCCTGAGCGTCATAAAACAATTGACGTTTATTTTTGGTAAATTCAATTAGAGCAGTATGTGAGTATTTTGTGAAAGGACGAAAATTTGTGCAGCACATCCGGTTTGTGTTGAGCATGAGCTCAAGGAAATCCTGCCAATTTGATTGCATCCGCCATCGGGCGAAATGCGATGAGTATGTCAGCGATGAGTTAGAGATGATAAATTCAGAAGCCACATGCAAGTCAAATGATTTGCCCTGTGCACCTGTTGGCGGATATTTTCCTATTTAGTACTCGATGTCAATTGAATCACAATTTCACAATCAAATCCACAATGTCAACAGTTATTAAAGTTTTGCGAACAAAAATAAACGCCAGCCGCAAATTTAAATTGATAACAATGCATCATGAAATCAATGGAAAAAAATACAGGGTCATTCAGTTAACAGATAATGTTGATTGTTCACTGACTATAGAGAAAATGTTCTGAATAATTAATGCAATTAATTTTATCATTTTTAATAACTTTGGTTTGGTGTAACAAAAATACAGAGTTAATTGCAGTTCGTGCTTAAAATGTTTGTATTCCCAACAAACTTTATTTATAGCTTGAAGATTCAATAAAACCCTCATAGATAAATGCATTGTTTTTAACAATTTATACAATCTGTAATATTTCATTTAAATTCATAATATTGTTAAGAACAAAGGGAAATAATAAAACAAATAGATTCTAGAATTTACTTTAATGTTCTTTTTCTATAGCAAAAGTTATTACTATGAGTTGTAAAGCAAAAAGTTATGAACCCTTTTTTTCCTGGCTGTCACCCTGTATGATGTAAATACGTATGCACACGTTTTTCTATGCATAAATATGCTTTTATATAGCTCTATATATGTACGTTAGTGTGTATCTGCATGTCAGTTTGAATTACATAAAAGCCACCGCTGTCCGCGGCTTGCCAGTTTCAATCAGGTTCAAAAAAAAACACAACCCACACATGGCACTAATATCAACAATAACAACAACAACAACAACAACAATAACGATAACAACAACAGACATAACAACAATAACAACAAAATACCAATTAAACAAAATGTAAGCCATGGCACGTTCGCCATGTGAAAACATCACAACAAAAGCAACACATAAACGACAACACAGGTCCTCAGAGTTTTGGAATGAGCAAAAGAGCGCAACAAATTAGCGCCAATGTCTGGTAATACAAACATATGTATTATATATGTGGGGGGATATACTTGTCGTATGAGTCAGAGCAGCGGTGATGGCTGATTCCCCATACTGCAGTTGCGTATGGCTAATCAACTATTTATAGTCCATCAATAGCGAAATAATGCAAATAACATACATGGAGAAAATGCATTTATTCCATAGACACCAAAAATGGGTTTACAATGCACCTCTATAGAAGACTTTCAAGGCCTCGAATTATGACGTAAACTATCAAAATATCTCTTTCATAGTCTAACATATTACTTATAGGAATTAAATTTAATCGACGGCATTACACAGCATTTATTTTTCATTTTTCCGAATGTAGGCAATATTTTAATGATTTCGAAACCGAAATCCGAAAGTTCCGCTTATTAATTTAATAATTGATTTTATTCACGCTATTTATCTTTTACGCCAAATTCTTCTTCAATTATTTATTGATACATTTATTTATTTAACCATATTAATTATCAATTTTTAATTCGATCTAGATTCTATGGCATTTATTTCTCGTTATTCCGAAAGTAAACAATGGTTTATTAGATAAATACCAAATATAGAAAATTTACCACAATTATTACTCTTCATCGTCATGGTTCCGAATATTCATTTTATAATTAAATATAATCTACGGCATTCCGTTGTATCTCCTATTTTTCTAAGGTAAACAACGATTTCAAAATTCCAAATTTTTACGTAAAATTTTGCCACAATTATTGCCTGAAATATCTCCTTAGTCATATTTCTGCATTTCAAACTAATAATTAAATTTCTTCTACATGCTGCAGCAGTTATTCCCCATTTTTCTAAATGTAAACAATGATTTTATAAACTTTGATATTTTTCTTAGAAAACTTGCTTTGATTTGCAGAATTTTTATGTAAATTGTTAAAGAATTCCCAGCATTTATGATAAAGATCTCATCTGAATCAAGATATACAATAAATTTCATCTTTAATTACTTTGAAGGGCATTGAGTTGTAACAGTTTCAGTTCGAGTTCCAGTTCACGTTGGGTTAAAAATATTTGTATCTTTTATTTATAAGATAAATTGTCGTTTAACTTTTTATGTTGATTGGGCATATTGAAGTAATGCAGACCCGCATCTCGTCAAAGGCAAAAAAGGCATTTTTGTTGCCGCTCAATTGATCTGCAAATTATGCACATAACTATGTATAGTCTACATATAGTCTTCACATACATAACCACATAAATCAGATATTACAAGTAGTGGATGTGTGTGTGCGTGTGTGAGCTTCATGCATAACTCAAAGTGCTCTCGATGGCTCAGTCATTGATTTTCGCTGAAAGTTTAATTGAGTCGTCATCGGCAGTTTGCTCTGGGTTCTGTCTGCGAGTGTGTGTGTGTTGTGTGAGAGTATTTACGAATCTTTGTGTGTGCATGCGAATGTAAGTGGGTGCCGTTAAAAATTCTGCAATGCGCGTAAAAATGTTTGCGCCGCGCGAGCTCGAAAAAAAAAAATTAAAACAGAGAAGAAAAGTTGAATGCAAACGCGTGCTGTCGCATCATCATGCATGTGGCGCCATCTGCCCACCCCATACAACAACTGCAACAACAAGCTTCGCTTCGTTTTACGTTGCTCTGTGACAGCGCCGACCCCCTCACATGAATACGAAAAGCTCTCTTTGCTCTCGCTCTCTTTCTCGGTGGCTGTCTGCTATGTGGCGCTTAATTAAGCACGCGTCTGTCTGCTGTAGAGTGAGAGTGTGCGAGAGTGAGAGGGTGTTTGTGTTGTTGTTGGGAGTGTTTGTAATTGATTCTGAATAGGCAGCGAGAGGTCGAATCTTTTTGCTGTTGTGCTGTTGTTGTTGCTTCTGTGATTTGTCTTCAATTATTCAATGTGAAAGCAAACTTGTTTTTAGCAATTAGCCACAATGCCTCTTTTATGCTATCAAAGACTTTTACGGTGACCTGGTTAAAAAGTGCAGCGAGCCCTTTGAATGCCCATAAAACATGCAACACTGTCTGGGCGTGTGTAATGAGCCCAGTTGAGCCACTCCAACAGGTGGAACGGGTTTTTATAGGGACATACACACACATACATATGTGTGGAATGTATAGCAAATTGAGTAAATTGTCGTTATGTACTTACAATATCAGCAGCAGCGTTTTGTCGTATTTTATAATCGAAGCAATTGTGCGCAGCGTTGAGATTTCTTTTCACAGATATATTCACATTTTATTTTTCTTCTTTCGTATTTTTTATATTGGTAACTGAATCATCTGATCAATCACAGACATAAGTAATATACATATATTTATATATGTACTTGGGGGGAGGGAGCACACTGGCAACTAGCTCGTAAATCGAATAATTTTATTGCAAATTAATTTTTATGGGCGCACACTCATAGAGACACACACACACACACTCGACTCGAAAAGGCACTTGAAAGAACTCAATATATTTTTCACCTTGAGTACGCGCACTTAACCACAAAAAGCGCAAAGGGGAAGCAGAAACAAAAACGGTGACCGTATACAATAATAACAATAACAATGTTTGAGCAGCGACTGCGGCAGCAACGGCGACGTCGTCGTTGCTATTTCACAGTTTCTGTTTCTGTCAATGAGCAAAACGCAAAAAAAAACACAAAAAACACGCGACAATAATTCCGTGAAAAGCAACACAGAAGACGTTGGATACAAAACGTTAGCCGACAATTACTGCTCCCCCGCCCCCGCAGCACACAACAACCACAACAACAACGCCAAAAGTCAACTTTTGAGACACCAAGTTGGCCGTTGGCCGCAGCTTGAGACAAGACAATGACTGCGGCGTCAGCGTCAACGTCAGCGTCGACGCAAGCAAACAACAAATCACACAACAATGCACAAATTTTCATTTACAATTTTCACATAATTCCATGCATGTTTTCGCTTACGCCAATATCAACACTTGAACCTTCAATAGGGCCATGCACTTTTTTAATAATTTAAAACACAAATTAACAGCTTAAATAGTAATAAATTGTGATTTTCAAATGCGATACGTTTTTATAATTGTGCTTGCGTAGCGAGCTGCGCGATAAGGAAAAACCGCGGCAAAGCGACACGCGACAACATCGACGACTGAACTGAGTGCGAGTGAGCAACAAGTGTCAAAAACATATGATCGTCAAGTTTTCAAAAGTCTGGCAGCACTGGCGTCAAAATTAACATATGTAGCTTAACACCATAGATGGGGCAACGCTATGCATACTCACGATCATTACTGGCAACTCTACCCGCGGTTGGCGCGGATTTAAGAAGAACTAACAGATAATTTCCATTTTAAATGAAAAGCACTAAACACATAACATATTTTAATTGCAGAAAATGTACAGATCTTAATCAATTGAGAGGGAGCTTGTGAGATTGACGCGCACAGTTTACATTTCCCCAAAGTTTGTAAATAACAAAAAGTCCCCCTGCAGCAATATGGCTGCTGCATTTGTTTATCGCCTGCTTTTGTCTGCGGCATCTATTGTTAATGTGCTGCCGATTGGAGCACAAAGGCATACAGCTTCAGATAATCCCTCGACATACAATATAGGCGGTGTATTGAGCAATTCCGACAGCGAGGCGCATTTTCGCACAACAATAGCGGTAAGCGTATTATCCCCTAAATGGATTGCCAATTGCCAATGTGCTTTCTCTCTTTCTCTTCCTTCATTCTCATTCCCTACAGCATTTAAATTTCGACCAGCAGTATGTGCCACGCAAGGTTACCTATTACGATAAGACGATACGGATGGATAAGAACCCAATTAAGACCGTATTTAATGTCTGCGACAAGCTCATTGAAAAACGTGTAAGTACTAAAAGCAAGAAAGTACAATTTCTCAACTACATGTAGTTGGCAGAAAGACAGACAGACAGGCAGGCGCCAATGCAAATGCAATTACGGTGCCATTTCCCCCTGTTGAATGCCAGTCGTGCTGGGTCTTCATTTTAATAATTCAAAAGGAAATGATTCGGAAATGAGTCGATGACAAGCGGTAATTCGGCCGTGCATATCACACACAGAGAGACGGAGTCGTCCAGCAAAAATCCGAGCAAAGTAAACGATGAGCGATTTAATATAGTCATGGTTATGAATTCTTGATTTGGTGTGCTTCCACATGACGTAAGGCTGTTGATGTAATGAGCAGGCTATATGCGAATGTTCATCTTAAAGTGAATTTTTTTTTTTTATTACGTGCAAATTGTTAACAAACATAATAGAAATGCTTCATGAAGTAACTTAACAATAATACTCTCTGGGTTCATTAATCAAACATTGCCTAGTACATAACTCAGCTGTGTGCACCATTCGAATCAATTTGGAATTGTGCTTCCATGCCGACGCAATTGTCATTTATCATTTGCCACCCAAGATGTGGACGCTTTTAACCTTTCATTACATACTCTGGAGAACGAATCAGTGTCAGTTGAGAATCGTGGCGAGGCGAGTGGAGTCGAACCAAGTCGAGTCGAGTCGACTTTTTGTCGTCTGTCGTCAGGTTCTGGCAACAAATGATGTACATATATTTTGGCAGTCAATTACAGATCCTGGCAACGCCCAATTCGATTTACACTTCCGCTTGTCTGCCGATTGTCGATTTGCCCCTGGCTCCCCCCCCCTTTCTCTACCCTCACCTGTCGCATTGCTCATTTCCATTGATTTTGTGTCGTTTTTCAGGTCTACGCGGTTGTTGTGTCGCATGAGCAAACCTCAGGCGATTTGTCGCCAGCAGCTGTGAGCTATACAAGCGGTTTCTATTCCATACCCGTCATTGGCATATCCTCCCGAGATGCGGCCTTCTCCGACAAGAATATACACGTCTCATTCCTCCGCACTGTTCCCCCGTACTATCATCAGGCGGACGTTTGGCTCGAAATGCTCAGTCACTTTCTGTACACGAAGGTAAGCGAAATGAGGACCAGACCAAAATGTTCTGAATTATGATTTGTTGACATATGGCATTGTCATTGCCATCGACAGGTAATCATCATTCACAGTTCCGACACGGATGGACGCGCCATTTTGGGTCGCTTCCAGACCACATCGCAGACCTACTATGATGACGTCGATGTGCGAGCAACCGTTGAATTGATTGTTGAATTCGAGCCAAAATTGGAGAGTTTTACGGAGCATTTAATAGACATGAAGACGGCACAGTCCAGGGTCTATCTTATGTATGCGAGGTATGTAAATGACCCTGCAAATGGAGAAGCACAAAAATTAGTTAGGGCGTCGACCAAAAATATATGGAAGGGACATTTGGTGACCCTTTTAAGGGCCTCCTAGCTCCTAGCTTTGATAATTTATTGTTGGGCGTTTCCTAAAAGTATGCTGCATAAAATAATCAATAGAAATGTGAAACTCTTTAAAGTGACTTTCTGCTTTAATTCTGTATTTTTGTATGAGTTGATAAATTATGTTTCTTATTAGTTATTCATTTTTGTTTAATTGGAATTTAAGCTACAACTTAGTTAAGCATTCTTAATTTAGTGCCATAGCTGACAGGAATATTTATTTAATTGCTACACAAAATAATTGAATAGACTTATGTACTGCTGAAAGGGATTTCCGCTGGGTTTGCGATAGTTAAAACTTTATTTATAAAAAAACTGCCATTGATATTTCAAGTTATAAACAGTATCGAGTTATATTCAGTAAACACTATTCAACAGGAAAATTCTTTATTTTTGGCGTCGCCTAGAAGTATGCAACACAAAACTTATGAGCTTTAAGGAATTTCTTCTTGAGTTACTATTGTTAAATAGGACTTATATTTTGCAATTCAATTAATTCATATTTATTAAAAATATAGTTTCATTTTTTTGTTTTCTCTTTTTTTGTTGTTTTAAAGGCATGAGTACATAAAGTAGAAGTTCTCATAGATTTAATAAACTGCCAGAACCGTTCAGATTTTTATGCATTTGTAAAGCTCTGTTGGCTGGCAGGCTTATTACATGACACGGCCATTGTGTCATGTCCCCGAACATGAATGATATATTAACGAGAGGCCATTGTTGTATGTTCTGCCCGCAGCACTGAGGATGCGCAAGTGATATTCCGCGATGCTGGCGAATATAATATGACTGGCGAGGGACATGTGTGGATTGTGACGGAGCAGGCGCTGCATGCGGACAATACGCCGGACGGAGTGCTTGGCCTGAAGCTGGAGCACGCCCACGGCGACAAGGGACACATTAGGGGTAAGTTAAGTGTGGCTGGGACAGTGGCTGACAAAGCGCTTTAATTATGAATCATAAATGGATGCTGGCCATGCAGGATAGCGTTTATGTGTTGGCATCGGCAATTAAGGAAATGATTTCAAACGAAACTATAGCTGAGGCGCCCAAGGATTGTGGCGATTCGGCGGTCAATTGGGAATCAGGTGAGCAACTAAAATTGAGAAACAAAAAAAACCGATGCAACAATTTAACCTCTCGGTAGGCAAGCGTCTGTTTCAGTACCTAAAGTCTAGAAACATAACGGGAGAGACGGGTCAAGTGGCCTTTGATGACAATGGCGATCGCATCTATGCGGGCTACGATGTTATCAACATCAGAGAGCGTCAGCAGCAGCACGTTGTTGGCAAGTTCAGCTACGATAGTGTAAGTTAAAGGGAATTTTATAAATCTTCATTTTTCATTAAGTTGTTTTTTATTGCTCCAGTTGAAGGGCAAAATGCGCATGCGGATCAACGACAGCGAGATCATCTGGGGTGGCAAGCAGAAGCGCAAGCCGGAGGGCATCATGATACCCACTCACCTCAAGGTGCTCACCATAGAGGAGAAGCCCTTTGTCTACGTGCGACGCATGGGCGATGACGAGTTCCGCTGTGAGCCTGACGAGCGTCCCTGTCCGCTCTTTAATGCCAGCGATGCCTCAAGTAGATAACTAAAATCTTCTATTGGGAATTATTATTGAACTAAGAATTGTTTTTTGGTTTTTAGCTAATGAGTTCTGCTGTCGCGGCTACTGCATTGATCTGCTCATTGAGCTGTCGAAGCGTATCAATTTTACCTATGATCTAGCTTTATCGCCCGATGGCCAATTTGGGCATTACATACTGAGGAACAGCACTGGAGCTTTGGCCTTGCGCAAGGAGTGGACGGGACTGATTGGCGAACTGGTCAATGAACGTGCCGAGTAAGATCTGTTGCCTTAGACAGTGATTGTGGTTGCTTCTAATTGAGCAACATGTTTAACGTACGATTGTTTTTTTCTCTTTTATTTTTAGCATGATCGTTGCACCACTAACCATTAATCCGGAGCGTGCCGAGTACATTGAATTCTCGAAACCATTCAAATACCAAGGCATTACAATACTCGAGAAGAAACCGTCCCGATCGAGTACTCTTGTGTCTTTCTTGCAGCCATTTAGTAACACGCTATGGATCTTGGTAATGGTGTCGGTTCATGTTGTGGCGCTCGTCCTCTATCTGCTCGACAGGTGCGTAATAACTGATTCCTATTTCCCCCTTCCCCCACCTCACACACGCACACAAACCCAGTGATACTTGCCTAAAGGGAGGAATGGATGATTTGATGAATATGCTCGTTGCATTTGGCGGTTAAAACGCAGCGAGCAAAGCGAACATCCTCTCGTTGCAATTTTACACTTGTCACCCTGTATTCTAAAGGTAGAGTCATGTCTGTTTGTCCGTCTAAAACTTTTAGATATAGTGCTATCTATTTGAAAATAATACTTGCTACTTTATCGACTACATTTATCGAGTTTGTTAAAGAATCCGCCAATCTTATAACTTCCTAAGGAGTTACAGATTAGACAATTTGTTAATGTCAAAAATACCTAAATGTTAAACGATTTATGAGAGCTTCATATGAATTTCATAACAAATTAAAAAAAATACAAACAATTATGAGAATTTCATATTTTGTGTATTTTTATTTAAAAAATTAAACAAATAGTATTTAATTATCAAAAGTATTCAATTGATATTCTTTAAATAACTAGTTACAAAATGAAATACAAATTTATAAATTAAAGATGATTTATATGACTTTCATATTGATTCGATAGTACATAAAACAAATGGATTATATGTTAATTAACTTTAAATCTTTTCTAAGATATTATATATTAAGAAATAGAATCAATATAAATTTTCGGTGAATGCCCCGCAAATATTATGGGGTGGCGAGTACTCGCAAGTCGAGCACACTCGACTGTTCACTTTCTATGTATGTTTACTATTCCCACGACATCACTTGACCATGGTAGAAGATTTGTATGACAAACTGTATATTGTGTTTAACTCACATGGACTCTCTAATACCGCCTATGTAGATTCTCACCGTTTGGACGCTTCAAGCTCTCGCACACGGACAGCAACGAGGAGAAGGCCCTCAATCTCAGCTCTGCTGTGTGGTTCGCCTGGGGTGTGCTGCTGAATAGTGGCATTGGTGAGGGAACGCCGCGCAGCTTCTCGGCCCGTGTGCTGGGCATGGTCTGGGCCGGTTTTGCCATGATTATTGTCGCCTCCTACACTGCCAACCTGGCTGCCTTTCTCGTGCTCGAGCGTCCCAAAACAAAGCTGAGCGGCATCAACGATGCTCGCTTGCGCAACACCATGGAGAATCTGACGTGTGCCACCGTCAAGGGGTCATCGGTGGACATGTACTTTCGTCGCCAGGTGGAACTCTCGAACATGTATCGCACCATGGAGTCCAACAACTATGTGACCGCCGAGCAGGCGATTCAGGATGTGAAGAAGGGGTAAACGTTTTGCCAGCGAAATTGCAGAAATCGCTCTCCTCCATCTAGCTGAACAAAAAACCCAAAACCAAAAAAAAATAGTCGCATGATTTTGGCACCACCAACCACAACAACAACAACTCCAAACTACAACAACAACAACTCGAACTCGAACTCCAATCAACTACAACAACAAATCTCACTTTCCACGCAATTCAAGCTCTCTATCTCTGTTTATCTCTCGCTCTCTATTTCTCTCTTTCTCTCTCTCTATTTAGTAGCTATATCGTAGTTAATCGTAATTGTATTCGTAATCGTATTGACCCCCAATTTCCAACTATAAATGTTTTCTATCAACTTTCCTCCTTATATGTTGTATTTCTTTGCACTTTCAATCTCGTTCAGCTGCTCATGAAATTGCTTTGTCTTTTGCAGCAAGCTGATGGCTTTCATTTGGGACTCGTCGCGTCTGGAGTATGAGGCTTCCAAGGACTGTGAGTTAGTCACTGCTGGCGAGCTCTTTGGACGCAGTGGCTATGGCATAGGATTGCAGAAGGGTTCACCTTGGACAGATGCTGTAACGCTGGCCATACTGGAGTTTCATGAAAGTAGGTTCACTATGGAACTCATAACTTCTTCAGCTAACTAAATTTTTGTACCAATGCCAGGTGGCTTCATGGAGAAACTGGACAAGCAGTGGATCTTTCATGGTCACGTGCAGCAGAACTGCGAGCTGTTTGAGAAGACACCCAATACGCTGGGACTGAAGAACATGGCTGGCGTGTTCATCTTGGTGGGCGTGGGCATTGCTGGAGGCGTGGGGCTCATCATCATCGAGGTCATATACAAGAAGCACCAGGTGAAGAAGCAAAAGCGACTGGACATAGCACGCCATGCCGCCGACAAATGGCGCGGCACCATTGAGGTAATTCTTCACTTCCTTCCTGAATTATGTTAGACAGGCCAATCTAATGTAATCCCTCTTTAGAAACGCAAAACGATACGCGCCTCGCTGGCCATGCAGCGTCAGTACAATGTGGGTCTGATGGCATCCCATGCACCGGGCACCATCAGCCTGGCGGTGGACAAGCGACGCTATCCTCGCCTGGGTCAACGTCTGGGACCGGAACGCGCTTGGCCCGGCGATGCTGCCGATGTGCTGCGCATTCGGCGACCCTATGAACTGGCCAAATCCGGATTGGCACCGCCTCAATTGGGTCTGGGAAAGACGCGACCACAACAGAATCAATTGCCACCGCGCTACTCGCCCGGTTATACCAGCGATGTGTCGCACTTGGTCGTTTAAGTTAACATTTTGAGCTGCCCTTTGGGCGAATAGCAAAACAAAAGAAAACCAAAGATAGTATTACGATTACGATGAATATGAATTATCGCCAACGATTATACATCGCAATGTGTCCCATGCTCAATACCTGAGGATTTACAAAGCCAATTGAGAATTTATACCTAAACATTGCATGCCACTAATTTGCTGGGACTTTAATCAAGCACTGGGAGTCCACTTTAAAGCAGCGTATTTTAACTTTCACATAATATAGTATTTTAAAATACTAACTCTCTTTAATTTTATTAAATATTCATATCATTCCCTCGTTATCATATCATTTATAGATTTGAGATGATCTATGAAATAATTTATTTTTCTTTTTTGTAAAGCTTTATTTGACTATAGTAAGAATTAAATATCATTGTTATCAACCTGCGAAGAAAAAAATTATATTTTGTTCAAAAAATACTCTTTATCAAATTCTCTTAATCTTTATTTGTCAATTCTCTTTCTCACCAAACATAATCAAGTGTGCAATTAAGTCCCAGCAAAATATAAAAACACAGATGCCACAGATATTTACAAAAACATATAGGAAATTAATTATAAGTATGAACGATCGTATTGTTATTACTAAGCAGCATTTATTTTATTGTGGTTAAGTTTGTGTAGATTCCTCATAAGATGATAAGAATTTGTTAAACTCTGTCTCTCGTCTGCTTACTGCTATGTATATTCCAAAACTAACTAAGTACTACTATACTTTATATACCCCGCTTCAGCGTCTACTTGTACTCTAATCCCAAGTTGTTGTTATAGTATCGATCATCGATTCATCTTAAGTAGCCCATCATCATACACACAAAAACCCACCCATTGTTACTACTTCAAAATCAAAACTCGAATACGATTTTCTGGCTATATATTTGGGCCACAAACGAAAAGCTCCGATTTTCTGCTAAACTACGAACGAAGGAAATACTCTACAATTTATACACTACAAAGATTAAAGAGAGTTTATTATGTCCGAAACAGCTGTCGATGTTATTGTTAATACACCTTCTCATTAACTGGCTGAATTTGTATTAATCAAATATAAACAAACCAAAATTAAACGAGACACTTAAACAAATATAGAAATTAATAAAAATTTACAGCTTAAACGAAACGAGAACTTAAACTAAAAGAAAAAACTTTAAAAGTCATTAAACAACAACAACAAACAACAAAAACAAGAAAAGTTAAGTACATCAAATGTCTACTTCATAAGTTATAAGTGTGAAAGTTAACAGCATAAATGTGGATCAACGGAACATTCATTAACAAACAAAAAGAAAGCAAATAAGAATTTTAAATGTTTTGAATGTGTAAACTATTTATGCCAAACCAAATAAATATAAATATTTATTAGAAGAAAATACATCCACATTGGATTTCATTTGCGCTTAATTAAACGGGGAGGGAATGAGTTTCTATACAAAATTCAAGATCAACACTCGATGCCTCCACCTCCACCTCCAATTTTCATTGATATCATTTCCTTTTTCAATCAGTGCGAAAACAACAAATAAATATTTATCCATTGGCTGCGAGATTTCTGTTGTATCTCAATTTTTATTTTTAGCATTTACGAATGATTGACAGGTTAAATGAATATTCATTTTGGCAATAATGATGATTGATGGCTTCATTAATCTGTTTGCATTTCCATATTGAATCGATCTTTACGATTGCTCTACAAATCTGTTTCCGATCAGCAATAGTTTTAGCTATACACATTCGGGAACTGCGCGTAAATCATAATCAATCAACAGGTATAACTTTTTATCAGTTGTTGCCTATCTTTGGCCTTGCCTGTGACCCAGTCTTTACCAGATTTAGTTAGTTCACCTTATCGACTATCGACTTATGCAAGCCACAGACAATATTCCCACTTAAGACTCTCCCTATGGAACTCTTACGAGTCGCATTAAATAAACACTTTATCTGCACGTAACTCTACTCAGTGCTCTTTCTCTCTCTCTCTCCTCATTTTGCTTGTCACACATTCATAAGCATAACCTTTTATTTAATTAAAACAAAACTTTAAACACCGTTAACCCATAAAATCTGACCCTTTTTTAGGGCATCCCAGCGCACAAGGAAGCGGCAAACAGGTTCTCGAGAAAGTGCCAAAGAGATGTGACCACTTACAACAAACTGTTTGTGAAGTGAGGTGCATAAATCTCTTGCTGCTATTATAAGAACAATAAACAAACAAAGAAACAAGTAGGCAGGCGCAAGTTGAGCATGCTCGACTTAAGGACACGCTGTAGGGATATAGAACGTATAAATTGGTTTGATAATATGATTTATGATATTAAAGTACTTTATTCGACAGCCGCTCCCAGAGTTGTTCGATTTACTCGCATTGATTAAATTATTTTATTTCAAGCTTACGATTAAATATCATATTAGGCAAGAGAATACTATATACGTCAACATCATGAAGGCCTCAATTACTTTGATTATTTTATTATACTAAACATTTGTATTTCATATTTATCATCTTAAAGCAAAGAAAGAATTATTTTCTTAAATTTAAAGCAATAATAATAAAAGCTTTAAAACGATTAATTTTAAAAGTATATAAATTATAAATTAAAATTAAAGAAGAAAATTTTATCTACAATTATAGTAAGTTAATTTTAAAATCCTACTTCAATTATTGCACTAATAAGATAATTTCAATTTCATAAATTAACTTAAAATGTTTTGTCTATTTTTATCTAATTAAAAGACTCTCTTCCTAATCTTTTGAAGGGTAAAACATTTATTGCGCTTACATCACAGTTATTGCCTATAGCAGTGACTAAAAATAAATAAACAATAAAGTCAAGCTATCGACGAACCCTTTGGAAAACAATTTAATTGCATTTGATAAAGTTGTGGAGACACGTGTAAAACTGCTGACAGATACAGATACTGTGGACATTGTCTAAAAATATTAAATTAATATAATTAGGGTAATTAAATATTTCATTCTAAATAGTTTTTTATACACATTCATATTTGCTGCTGTGGGTTTTTTTTGCATTTTTTATCAATTGTCACACTCGCCGGCCATCAAACAACAACAGCAACAGCAAGATGAATAACAGCAACTTTGTAGTTGCTACATCCAAGCAGACAACCAGCCAAGCAACTCACCATCGAAGCAACTGGACAACAGCCAGACCAGCCGACGCTGAGCGAGTTGTAACTGCAACAAAGCGGTTCGAATCGGTCTGATTAATGACGGGGCGATGCTGGTGAAGCATCTGCTTCGTAAGCCGTTTGGTAAAGGAGAAATAAAACGAACGAAACAAGTAAAGACGCTGCAATTGCAAACGCGTGACTTGCAAATACCCTGCGGCCATAGTAATGGATTCTAATATTAATCATACGCAGAGTTATCCAGGAAGGTGGTAATAATGGCATTTATACTAAAGATTATTAACCATAAAAAGTTAAATATATTAAGAATTGTTCTTGTTAGATTTAAATTCATGAACAATAAATATATAAATAGAATTGAATACTAATGGTAAACCTTATTGAGAAACCAAATAAGGAAATTAAAAATTAGTAATTATATAAATTTTTTTTTTTATTATATCCTTAGTAAGTTTTATAATTCCAACACTCCATTTAATATTTATAGTGTGGAGTATACAAATTAAAACAATAATAAAAAAAAACTACACTTATATTTTCCTGTAATATGTAATCTTCATTTACAATACTTACGTATGGCAATTAGAAAGATTGAACGTGTAGAAAACTTCATTAAGATTTCAATATAAAGAAATATATTAAAAACAAATATAAATAGAGTTAAATTTCCATTTCTTAGTAAGTTTTATAAATCAAATCTCTATTAAAAGTAAACACTCTTTGCAATATTTGCAGTATAGAGTATACAAATTAAAAAAAAATGCATTAACTGCGCTGAGCTCAGGCGGCCTGAAAAATCCCCATCATATCATATGTAGGCGCCAAGTCCATGTCCCAATAACAAATGCTCTAGAAGTGGAAGATGAAGCGATGCAGGAACAAAACTAGTTAGCCTCATGCAAAGATTCAAGGCGCACAAAAAGTAAATATATTGAATGACAATTCTAATATTTGCATTCGATGACGTTTTCTGTTGCCTGTGGAATTACTTGGAAGACGTTGACTCATCGCATGATGAGCCTAACATGGATGCCATTTGAATGCCTCTTGCGAACCGGAAAAGTTTGGTCCACTATCTAAATCGGAAGTCAATAATGTTTAATAAAAAAAAAATGTGACAGTCATAAATTAAAACTTGGCACCGCATGAACTTTGATAGCAAGTAGTTTAAATGGTTGGATTGTAAATAGAAATAGCCTAAACAATTAGAAAAAAACTCAAGTGAAAACTAAATAAAAATGCCCAAATCGGGTTAAGGGTCACTCACATTTCGGCAACTATCTATTTAAGGTAACAAGATGAACTTCCCAAATGTGATGTGGGGCAGTTGAAACCGGTTTGCAGCCTTGCTAAGAATTTAGCATCTTTTATTATTTACGTTCCGTAGAAAATGAAATTGTCTGTTGAAAAATGGCATGTGCCATTGGCAATGGAATGCCGCACTTTTGATTTCGATGCCATAAAGCGAGAAGCATGTAAGATTGGGGAGAGTATGCTGAGTATAATTGAAATCTTGGCAAACGTTGACAGACTCAACTGTTCTGTTCTTTATCTAATCACTTAACACAAAGCTAGCTAGATATAAGTGGCTCTATAAACATATCGATCGATGGGAATGCAGCAAATGGCAAATGGCAAATGGCAAAAAAAGGGATCCAGACCCGAAGATGCAAACCAATTGACGTCAGGCATCCGCATTCAAGTCGAGTCAAGTAACCCAAACATCAGTTCGAGAGTCACACGCAACAATTGAAGAGGAGACAAAGGCTCAGCAAAGCGATTGTATCTAGATACTTACTCGATCTCTGCGGAATTGTCGCATCGCTTGCGTTAAATTAAAACCTTTTTTAAAGTGGTATAAAGCAGTTAATTCAATTAATAATCAAGTGTCAAATAATTTTCATTTTTTTCTTGTCGTTTGATAAGTGCCATTGTTGTTTTATTTGTTGTCTTTTATAATAACCCAAAGCCGCAGCTAATTGATAGGTGCCGACATTTGCCGATGCCCGCCTGGAGACCCCCAAATCCAAATCGAAGCAAGTTCTCCTCCCCGCTTCCCCCCCGATGATGCAAGATCTATCGACTATATCATGTTATTGGGAGATATTGAAATACTCGTCGTACTCGTATATAAGTCTATTAATTAGCAGTTACAAACTGTTATACAATGTAAACGACTTGTCAACTGTTAAGCATTTTATTTTCGTAGCTATAAAACAATAAATTTGTCTATTTCAACAACTGTTGTCTCTTCCAATTAGACAAATTTGTCCCTAGGCCAGCTAGATACGGCGCCCACGTGGGTCTATATATTCCCCATATATTTCGGACACTCGGACACTGTCCACAAAGGTGTTAACAAGTGCAGTAAACGCCTTGAATGTCAAGCAAACTGCTTGCAACAGGTTCGATGCGGTTCGATTGTGATTGACGCCATTTCCTTGGAACACTGCTTACTATATGTCAATATTTTTCAATATTTGCTAATCGCCGAACAGTTCTTTTGTTCGTGATAGTAGCTTAACCTATCCCAAGAACAGCAGACACCTTAGAAAGTCGATAGCTGACACCAGTTTGAAGTGCT
The DNA here is from genome assembly GCF_023558435.1 of Drosophila sulfurigaster albostrigata. NCBI lineage: Eukaryota > Metazoa > Arthropoda > Insecta > Diptera > Drosophilidae > Drosophila > Drosophila sulfurigaster. The sequence goes on from NC_084882.1 coordinate 20,024,075, forward strand.
TTACGTAACTTTAGTCACCTCGAAACTGAGTAATATCTTTGCAAATTACATATGTCTAAAATTAAAACTAATCTTAATTACAGCCAAGCAATAATAATGCACTTCTATACATACATTTTCACATTAAAACAAACAATAACAAATCAGTTTAAAAATTGTGCTAGACTGTGCGATACTCTCTTCTACGAAAACACAAATTTTAAATAGTTTTGATATACAAATTAAGATCTTAATTTAAACTACATTTTAATAATAAATTCATTAAATTGAGATTGTTTTGCCATATTTTTAGGTGTCGTAATAAATGTCTTTAAAGAGTATGCGAAAAATAAAATGAATATCAAAGCAAAACATTTTAATTGGCCAACCATTTGGGTTTTATGAGCCCCCAGCCTATAAACAAATTAAGTTTATTTCTTTAAACAGAAATAATTGCGTCTTCAGGCTTTCGAATTCAACAAAGATAGAGCATACTACCTCTAGGAATCGAGTCTTCCTAGTTAGAAAATATAAAATTGCCACCACAAACCGATGCAATCGAAAGACTAATGGGAATCAAGCAGCAGGGAAACAATTGAAATATGACAGCTAAAGTAAACCCTGCTGCCAGTTTATATACTTCTACTATATAGGTATATATAGACTCTAATATATATGCATATGTAAATATAACTATATATAGATCGGACAACAATCGATTTCTGAGTAGCAATATTGATGGTGCCTTAAGTCGAATGCATAAAAATAAGAATTGAAATCGTATCAAAATGTGCGGCGAATCGAATTTGAAAATTATAAACAAATGTGTAAACTATTAATAATTGCCATGAGAAATTGGTCGAAAATACAAATGCCAAATGGGTGTGAAAAATACATCGTAAAAGTATAAAACTTCCAGTTACGTATCATATATGCGAAATGAATTTATTAATAATAAGTATAATAAAGAATTTACGACTTTGGTCGTGGAGTGTTAGGTAAATGCATAGCAAAATGCAATTATAACACTTATACAATGCTTCACATTCCACTAATAATATACAAACATAACAAACTAATATACAGATTAACAACGGGTGACAAAAACAATAATAATAATGATGGGCAAAAGTGACGAAGCAAGCGCAACGAAAATGTTTAAACTCATTGCTGATACAATTGTTTAGATAATTAACAAATACTTTTTTTTATTCACACACAATTCGAAATTATCTCTGTACACATTCGAGAATACGATTATTATCGTCTGTTTTAGCCACAATCATCATCATCAGCATCGAGAACACGTAATAGACATGCTCTGAGGTGAATTCAAGCTGAAAACCATGACGATGAACGATGTGGGAGTAAATTTTTGAAAATTTCCAATTTACCGGAAGTAAGACGCTCCGAAATATTTTTCAAAATAAGATCTAAATAAAAATGAATTTCAGAATTATTGTCTTTCTCTTTGTCTTTGTCTCAATGTGTAGAGAAGGCGATTGTAGATAATTGAAAGATATCTCTAGGATTACTCAACTTATACAGCCCCATAATCGTCAATAATATCGTATAGTCATATTATATATTACATAAGGTATCTGGCACATGCCCTGCAGGCATAAAGCAAGATAAGATACAAGAACAATATTTAGAAAATCTGGTTAGAAGTCAACCCACATTGGGGAAGCGTGAAAATATTTAAGTATCATATATACCGTATGATAATCTCTTTTCCGATTACATCTGCAAACGTTTACAGCATTCTTTTGCTTTGGGGAATCTCGACAACATTTGTAAATGCGTAAATATTTGGGGAAGTGAAGGCTGTTTTGGTTCAACAACCCGTAGAATGAACTAATAATGTAATTCGAAATCAAACAAGAAACAAACAAAATTAATAAAGGGCTAAAACTTGTTTGAAACTTTGTTGCGAAAAACAGACACCTTATACATTTTCCCATTGTCGCAGTAAGAGCATCAATAGAAATTGCAAAGAGAACTACTGAAGAGCAAATGGATGGCTGTTAACAATATCAGCCAGAAGCTGTAGAGAAGCTTAGATCTGCGGCATATCGTTAACGTTAACGTTAACGTCTTTCATTCTTGGCACGACAAGAGGCAAAGTCGGTTCGCTTGCGATCGTAGACGGAGGAGAGCTACTTTCATATGCTTTAATAAGAAACAGCAACTCTTTTCGTGTATGAATTGTAACTGCCTTTTGGCTCAGCTGGCATCGGGTTGCCAGCCGCCAGCCAATCAAACCAGATAAAACCGATTTTAATTCGATTAATGGGGTTTTTCGCTACGCTCTTTGGCCAGATTGTGTAGCTGTTGTTGTAGTTGTTACTGTCTCGGTCTGGGCAGTAAAGATGTGTTGTGATGTGAGTGAGAGTGTGAGCAAGTGTTTGTGTTATTCGAATGTGTCGCCGTCGCATTGTTATGAATTAAGTAAACAAAAGAAACAAGCTAATAGCAGCCTTAGGCACTGCAAAGAGGAAATCATTGACAAACTTGAACTAAACAGAGATGCGTGTGAAATTAGACAAGTGTTAACCGACAATGCTAATTAATCTGGTATTTTGTATTTTGCGCCTAAATTATCACAAATATACCAAAAGCAAGCAACAGGTCCTGGCGCTGTTAACACTGCAGACCACTGTTAATGTAATGTAAATTCCATACATTGTAATGTTTACCCTTGTTGTTGCTGTAGTTCCTGCATAATCACCATAGAGAGCGCGTTGCTCACCAGTGCTGCAACTGCTTGCTTTCTTGCTGGCTGCTGCTGGTTTGGTGGTATGAGTGAGCGAGTCGCAAACAAACACTTGTTGTTGAAAACTCACCACACTCACTGGCGCTCGGACTCTCCCTCGCACTCGCACTCGCACACAGGCGCATTGCGCTTATTCTTACGCTCGACGCTCGTATATTTTTGATTGGTAATCAAGCCAAAGCCGAAGCAGCAAACAGTCAGAATGGTGTCCATAATCAAACAAGAAAAAATACCATAATAATCAAGCGGCAAAAACTCGAGAACACTCAAACGACGTGCGACAGCCAGCGCGTTAAGTTGTAAGTTGTAACCGGCGCGTACAGCATTTTGTTAGTAGTAGAGTACAACAACAAAATCAATGTGCTAAATACGATATCAGCAGCGAAATATTCACAGTGTGTTTTTTCGGAGTGTTTGTTAAATATATATGCCAGACAGCATTTCGTTTTGGCAGTTAAACGTTGTTGAAACTTCGTCGCGCTCACACGTCGTATACGCAACGATTACGGCTCCGTTTATCCGCACGACAAACTCGCAACTGGAGTCTTCTATTGGTTAAGGTCCTGCTGGACCTACGTCGAGTGTGCTCAGTGTGAATAACAATTCATTGTTTTTGTTGAAATCAACTCAACTCACAAAAAGAGAAAAAAATCCCCGAGTGTTTTAAAAATAAAAAAAAAAAGTTAAAAACATATAATTATTCGGAGAACAGATATAAAGTTGATTCACCATCACAATGGCAGATCGTTTTCAAATCTCAAAGGTTAATGGCAGCGCCAACGTGAACGCCGCCTTCGACGGCGAGCCTGTTTCCGCCAACAACAGCAACAGCAACAACTGCAACAGCAACAGCAACAATGTTGAACACGCTGCCAATGGACCGGCGACAATTGCTGCGGATAGCTGTCATGCCCACGACAATCATCTGCAGCCCAAGGCTGGCGATGGCGGCGAGAATCGTCGCACTTCGCGTTTATCCTTCCGTGGCTTTGGACAATTCCTGCGCAAATCCGACGCCGAACGCAAGTTCAGCTTGGCTCAGCTAACAAAGTGGGTGTTATTCAAATACTACATTCACATTTATTCACAGTATTTGCTCAAGTGTAATTACTTTCCGCTCTTTGGCCTTTTGTGTATTGCTGTTTTACGATCCGTAGTATTAGAATCTGCCTTGCGGTTTCGTTATATTTCAGTGTGTTTTATGTTGCCGCACTCCATTAAAATCCAACTTGAGTGCAATTTAATAGAATTGCTTTGTTGTCAACAGCGAACCAACAATGCCAACTTTCAATCAAAACCGTTTCATTTCATTATCTCGCCCCCTGAATTCTATAATCATTCTAAGTATTATCGGCCAAGATTACCAGAAGCGTAGTAATTATATTGCTGCGACATTCAATAAAAATGAAATTCAATCTATTCAATGAACTTAAACTGTCTGCATTTAATTTTTGTTATAAACTCAAAGATGTAATTTACATCAATTTTGTAATAATTGTAAAAAAAAAAAAAAAAAACACATTCTACACCAATTATATGATCACGCTTTGCTCAGAACTATTAATTATTGTGAACAAGACTAGTTTTGTGATTATTTTCCCTCCGCTCACAAATTCAGTTTACAAAGTACGCAGTTATATCCCACATGATAATGATAATGATATTTTAAACAACTTTCAATTTGCATAATCAAAAATGCTCGCACATATTTTGAATACTGCTAGTAGTATTTTATTGTTTGGCTAAAGTGCCTATAAAACCTGAATTCTGTATAATATTGTTGCAAAAACACAAACGGAGAGCAAAGGAAGCTTCAAAAAAAACAACTCAAACAAAGCGAAACATGGAAAGCAATTTTTGCTTTTATTTTGAGTTTTTGTTCAAAATGAGTAAATTGTCAAATGACCTTTTGGCAATAACAAAATGTTGCCAAAAACAAAAATAAATAAAAATGTGAATGTTTATATATTTGTAAAGCTGAAATGAGGTTATTTCGGCTTTTATATTATTTATTCCAATCACGTTTATCAGATGCTTAAACTTCAATTTGAATGAAGACTGCATTGTAAGGAAAATGTTTGCAGTTAAATGCATTCATAAAATATTTACTTACTTTTTAGCATTATAGATCATAAAAGTACACAACAACAATTAAGCCGTTAAGTGTCACGTGTGAGTTATGTGAATAGCTTAAAAGCTGAACTTGTTATTGATGAGTTTTTAATGTAAGCTGTTTGCTCTCGTATCAAAGATTTATCCAAATCCAGACTGGAGGTGATCAACCTGGGCGATCTATAAAGATCGGTTTCAATTGCATCATCTAATTTATGTATATTAATTTTAGTTGCTCATTAATTTAGGAAATTATGACATTGAGAAATACTTTAAGCACGAGACACACACACACACACTCATACACACACACACACAACATGAAGTCACACGCTCGACCCATGGGCCAAGATCAGTTTAATCAATGAACAGAGGGGGGGTAGAAAGAGGGGTACAATTGGGAGAAGAAGAAGTGCACAAATTACAGTTGCTTTCTTATTTCTCATTTCGTGCAGCGTACTTTTCCAGCAATAAAGCCAACTGCAAATTAAATTCAATTAAAAACATGCCAAGAAGCCATCCAAAAAATGTTCTGTAAGCATTCAATTTGCTGTATGAAATATAGACGTTCATTTGATTTCAAAAACTTTGCGCACGGCAAACAAACGAAACAAGTTACATCAGCGTCCAGTGCAAATCAATAAACATATGTGCGAATGTAACAAGCGGCAGTGCACGACTTGGAGATACCCTTTAATAAGTTTATAACTTTTATATTCCATATACAGTTGATAGAAAAGCTTTCGTCTGATAACTGAAAACTAGTTTTCAAAGACGATCAATTTCTCATTTAACATCGTGCACCTTGAATCGATGTATTGAATTTAGGAAAGAAGCAATCAATTTGTAGCCCAACCTAACCCTCAACTGGATGCGTTTTTGTTATGATTCAACGGGGGATTCAGATTGCGAGTTGGAATCGGTTTGGGGAGTTGATGAGTTCACGAGCTCTGATGAGTTCTGTGTGCCAACAACAAATTAGTCATTGTCTCCGGCTGCCAAGAGATGTGTGAATGTGTGTGATATCATCTCATCGAAAGGAAGAACAACAACGGGGAGACAATGCTCGTAAACGAGTTCAATTGATCGAACAAGTGTGACTTGAGTGTGTTCCCCCTCGCTTCCTCACCATCTTTTCCCCCTTCTCTCCTTCAGATGCTGCGGCTCCAATTGTCCAACTAAATCATACTAGCTAAATCTCAACGAAACCGCCGCACAACCAATAGATCAATATATACACACACACACACACACACACACACACACACACACACACACACTCTTACAACATGCAATAAGAATTGTTTATACGATCGTAGCTCAGTTGTCTGCGAGAACTGTCTGCGGGCTGAATGAATTATTGTGTGTATTGGGAATTAAGGAAAATCAAAAATAATAACAACAAATGACTTTTGCCTCACATCTGTAAATTGCAACGGCATTAGAAGCCCAGCTAATTGCCGCGCCATCAGATTTTCATCAGATACCAATTGAGTTTATTATATATAACATATTTATTATTTTGGGGTTGATCAGCTGAATAGGGAAACAAAGCAATCTAAGTTGCAACTGGGACAACCAAATTATCTGTTTATTTCTTTACCGCAAAGTATGCAACAAAAAGCAGTCTCAACTTTGTCAAATCTTAATTAAGTGTCAACATCCTTCACTCAGTTCATTAAGTTAATTTTGATGATGCGCTTCCGGTTCAATGGCGCCAGAAGATGCAGTCATCTCTTTTCATTTCCCTTGCCACATATTGATATTTCTTTTTTGGCAATTTTATTCGTAAGCTTTTAAATTATCTCTGGCATTGGATTTTGGAATTGCCGTTTCTGTGTTTCTGTTTTCATTTCGAATCAGTAAATATACATAATAAAAATTAAAAGAGTCTGCACGTTTCATTTTCCTTTTGCAGACCAGACAGCAACAGATCAATAACAACAAACTAAGAGTGTTATTTGAATAGAGAGTGCAACTAGGAGATACCCTGTAATTAAAGTTGTAAAACTATTCTAATGTTTATTGTAAATTAATCTTTTTTGCAACTGTGATAAATAGGTTGATGTATTACAAACTGTTTCTATGAGCTGTAAAACTTTGACTGCTATTCTAATGTTTCTTGTACATTAATCCATTAGAAACTGTGACAATCTAGTTTGATGTGTTACAAACAGTTTCTATGATCTATTACACCCTTTTGCCGTATTTTTTAATGAGTATTAATAACGTAGCACAGTCTTGGGCCATTTTTCATCAAGTTTTTTGTGCTGTTTCCATATTGTGAGCAGTTTCCCCTTTGGCCACCTTGACCACTCTGCGTGTTTTTGTTATAAGTATTATTTATTTTCTTCGTTCTTTTGGAATTTTGGTATCGAGTGTGTTTCTTGTGTTTTCGCCTCTCGAGCGGATATTTGTGCTTCGCATGCTGCAGGCTACGGACATGCTGCCTGATGCGATGATAGTACTAGTGCCTTTTTATCAGTATGCTAATTTTCCACACCAAATCGAACAATATTAATCAGCTATAACATAATTGTATCATTGCAGGGAAACGCTTCCGCGTTTGGATAACTATCGCATTTCTATGCGCAATCTGAAACGTCCCTCAATTGGAGAACTTCAGGGCGAGGCAGCAGATCAGGTAAGTTTCGCGAATCGAGAGAATTATAGTGAATACTCGTATAAGTTGATAGTGATAAATGTGCAAAGTACTTCAAAATGTCATAGCTCAATTATTGCATTTTGTTGGCTGAAAAAGTGATTCGATTGTGTTGTGTAAGGACGGTGTGCAAAATATAAATATTTGTTTGGAGATTGAGAGGATTGGAATTTGAATATTCATTACGAATTCTTTATCAATCAAAAAAACATTTTATGTCAGCCTCGTGCCAGTTTGATGAGTGCTTTTAGTCACTTTAATAATCGTATAATAGGGTCAACATTAGCCATAAGCCTGATGCTCAATGAATGAATCATTTCATTCATTCATTTCAGCAAAAGAAAGAAGAAAGGTAAAGGAAAGAGTTTCTCACAAAAGAATACCATAGAATATAAAAAGTAATGGCAAGTAAAAGATAACAAAAAGAGTACAAAAACTAGCATTAATAATATTTTAATTAACTAGATTTTTATACGCTCCACATTCAATCCCATCGAATTAAATTACCCATTCCCATTTACATTTCCAATTTTATTTATCGAACAAGTCGCTTGTTGCTTTCAACTTGTCATTTACGAGAGTAAATATTGTGATATACCACAATGATTAGTGACGCTTTTCTGGATTTTCATAACGAAATCCGAATATTTTCCCTATTAGATCGAACAAAAACTTGTGCGGACTTTGCTGCATCTGTTTGTGTATATTTGAAAACATCTCAAGTGCTTAGAGGTATAAACAGTAAAATTTGTGGGACGCCTACAAATCAGCAAAAGATAAAGAGTAGAAAAACCGAAAATTTCAGCAAAAGAAATCAAAATCAGTTCGGATCGTTGTTTTTGTTATTTTTGCTGCTTTATGTACACAAGAGAAGAGAAGAGTACATACTTTGCTTTGGAAGTTGTCTAAGTGTATGTACATAGTTTATTAATACGATTGTTGTATTTATTTACTTGAAATATTTTCACATTTTCAATGCGTTTTCCATGACGTATACGCAATATTATTTCCCTCTATTCGTACTTCGTACTTCGCAGAGATTTGTGCGCGTGTAAACAAGACGCGAAATGATGACGTTGCCTTTGGTTTTAGCATTATTATCTGCCAAGTTTTTTCGTGTTCTGTGGCACCTTTTGTTCATCCGCACGGCGCCTTATCATTCAATTACTGAAAGAAGTCGTGGCAAGTGACAAGTGGCAAGTGAGAAGCGGCAGAAACCTCTAGATACTTAGTCAGAGCCACGGTTTTTATGCTTATCGCCAAAGCAGTAAATTTTATGCGTCTATTGCGACTTGCGGTCGAACACATTTTGCTCTTCTGCGCGAATATTGTTTAATTAATTCGCTTCTCTCTTAGCGCGCTACTGTTACGCGTTATGGGACTACGCGGCGTATGATAGATATCGTAAAAATTGCATTACATCGCCAAGGGCTCATTAGGGGAATACCAATGAAACGCGTCGCATAAAATGTAATTGACGAGGCGGCTTTAAGTGTTCATCCATCGCAGACCAAAAAGCTTAACCCACAATTATATTGCATCTGATAACTAAAGTAAAAGTTGTTCGCTTCAAAGCGTTGACATATGCTCAAATAACAGATGTTCGAAACTAAACAATCGCATTTTCATTTTCATTTTCATTTTGCAAATCAATGGCAATGATAAATTTCTATAGAAGAAATTAAATATTTATTTCATGAGAATTGAAGCTAGCTATCAAAAGTGATCTTTGAAATAGTGAAATTTATGAAAAGAAAAATCAACATTTTACATTTTTATTGGGTTAAATTATTTCTAAAATCCTTGGCAAAAAGTAAATTAAATTTACGATGAAAAATATGTTTAAGAATTTATGTAGTATTAAGCTTTAAACTTAATGCACATTTCAATTTATGTTTAATGCTAAAAGTTAAAATAATTTTAAAAATGTTCTCTGTTTAAAAAACTCAGAGATAGTTGTTTTTTTTTCAATTATATGCATATTTGCCACTAATTTCCAGACTACTCAATTATATTAATTAGTCTAAACAAATATTCAATATATTTTTACATACTAAAGTGTGAATAGCAAGCAGCTTGTTTAGAAATTCCATAAGAAGCTTAAAATATGTGAATATTTAACAAAACGTGTTTTAGCAAGATGCCAAATTTCATGCATGTTTAAGCACAATAGCACAATAAATAATTGTGTATGTTTAAAAATTCGTGTGCAGTTAGTCTTAGCATGAAGAATTAGTTTTCATATAAACACTATGAATTTCTTTATGGCAGCTTGCATACAAAGTCTTAAGTAGATTTGCACTTCAGACCACCAAGAAAGAGAGCGAAGTGTGAAGGAGGAGGAAGGGTTCGTTCGACATGTGTCTTGAAAGATGACACCAATGACAGCCTTGAAGCCAAATTAATTGTCAACAAGATGGCTGCAGCCATGCAACGCTGCGTTGCGCTGCGCCGCATGGGCATTGTTTTAACTGGCCACCCGGCAACAAGCACACACAGAGCACAATGGCAATGGCAACAGCAATAACAATAACAACGACAACTAGATGGCGTTAGTCAACAACATTACAAGTGTGAAAAATGCACATCGCGTATCATTAAAATTGACAGCGGCAGCCGGCAGATGGCGCTGTCGTTGTCATCGATCGATGTCACTGCTCGCAGTTCAACGAAGGATTTCTATTAAAGCTCATTCCCTCACATATGTGTGCTTCTATGTGTGTGTGTGTGAGAGAGTTGAGAACCTGTCAAATGTGCTGACAGTTTGTCAATGCGATAAGCATTCAACTTGAAAAATTGTTTACTTTCAACTGGTAATAAATTAAAATGTGGCAGACGAAAATACAATAACAAAATACGTATAAAATCAAACATTTTATCACTCCAGTTCTCGGCAGTTTTTCGGTTCACCACTTGTTTTTTTGACAGCAATTTAATAGCAAGTTGATTGCGCTTAATTTGACAACGTTCGATTTAATCCATAGCACACTCAACAAGCCAGATAAAAATGCTCTCGACTTTCGTCTACTGCTGAATCAGCCCTCGTTCAGTTTAAGTATCCCATAATACTATATGCATAAATCATATGTTTGCATACCTTCTAGGTATATCGAACATGTTTTCCGCGCAGCTGAAAAGCTTAGCAAAGATTTTAGTGTACCACGCGGCGTATGCGCATTTTTCTTTGTATTCGCATTTTGTGAGTGTTTACATCATCAGCAGCGCGCCTGTGGCGTATTTTCTAACGACTCGTGCCGCAGCAGCGACCGGCATTTTTCCATTTTCTATTTTCCCCTTCTTTTTTTTCTATTTTCCATTTTCCATTTGGCATTTGAATTGCGCTTTGTGCTTTGTGTGCTGCACTTGCTTGGGGGGCATTGTAGTAATTACAATTGTAATTTGCAATTCATATCAAAAGAGTCGTTGCTATATTTACAACATTTATCGATTCCTTTATACGATTTTACTGCTGTTTATTTAGCACATATTTCTCGAATCGTTTAACAATACAAACACAATGTTTTCGCCCCTATTCGCATTGCTCTTCAACGACTTTAATGGGCAATTGCCAAAATGTTTTCACAATTGCTAGTTGTAATAATTCGCTGATGCTTAGAGCTGAACTGATCAGCTCACAAGAAAAAATTAAAGATTGAGCTCAATTTTCAGACATTTTCATACAAGTAGCACTTTTTTTTTGTGCTGATCCGGTTGCTTAAAGGCTCAGCTTTCAACTAATAATCCTGCCTAATTTAAAAGCAATACAAATAATTTGAATTCGCGGAATTTCGTTTTCCCTTCGACTAAACTATATTTTTGGATAAAGTTCAAATATCAAATATTATGGTAATAATAATAATTGTGTTGCTAAAAATATATTTTCGCAATCAGCTGTCGCATCGTTAAGTAGCTGTCAAATTCAATCCCCATCTCATCATACAAGTCACAATTTCAATTCCAATTCCGATTTCTATTTTGTTGCGCGTGGCTTTTGTGGCTAAAGAAATTTTCCACGCATCGGCAAGCGCCTTTAACTAAACTAAATTAAATTGCCCTGACGAACACAAGCCACACACAAGCAAAGAGAGAGAAAACTGAGTCTGTCTGTCTGTTCGTCTGTCTATCTGTCTCTTTGGATGTCCAACAGCTTGTGTTGTCTGACGGTTCGAGACTCTTTCCTCGTGGGTGTGTTTCGAGTACGTGCGTCCGTCTGCCCGACTGTCCGTCTGTCTGTCTGTCTGACAGTCGCTGAGCGCCGCCAAAAATGTGTAAACAATCAACATTGACCACCCACAGCCAGGAGAACACAAGAACACAGCACCAGCTAGCAGAGCACAGAGCACAGAGCCAAGCTGAGTAACTAGGCAACTGTCTGGGGAAGAACGACACGAGTTGAATGGGGTGTGTGTATATTACACTTATGGGCCATGGACAATGTCTATCGATGTCACACAATGTTGTGGCGGTGACTCCTTCTTTGCCGCCTCTCTGACATCGCACATTTTAAAAACATTCAATTATGTGAGCAAACAATAAAATAGATGAACACAGCTCCAAAAAGCTGGCAAATAATAAATAAATACAAGTAGCCAAACAATAACAAAACTCAACCTGTGAATTGCGAATGGAAAAATATTTCGATTGCCATCAAAAGTTATTAATTTGTCACCATTGTAAATGGATTAAATGAACACAGACAATCAATTGAAGCATTGTTTACTTGTTTCGTGTACATTTAGCGTTTAATTTTTTTATTGCAATTCGATTTCAAAAACGTAGAAAACTTTTCAATTTGTAGTCATTCTCCATTTTATACATTTTGATTTAAAAAATATAGAAATCATTCCAATTATTTATATTTCTTCACTCTTATATCATGTACATTTAAATAATTAAGGATTCTCCTATGAAGTAATCAATTTACTTGCATCGCAAATATTAAAATCATGTATGATTATCCAGCCTCCACTTTTCGACTTACTTCGTCATTTATTTTAACATCTTGTTCTCTTCAATGATAATTGAAAAGATAAATGTATCAATACGAAGTCACAAGGTGCTAAATTGATCGTAAAATCAATAAAGCAATGTGCGAAAATTGTAATCATCGGTTAATTTGTGCAAATTACGTTCGGGGCACACAAATTACTTTGTGAATAATGTGAAAACTAATTGAATTATTTAGCCATTAATATTATGATATAATTTGACTCGAGATATTGTAGTATTCTAATTATTTGAATTATTAGCTTACAATGTAAATGAGGGCAGTTGACTTAAATTGAAATAAATCAATATTAATGTCTATGATAATATCTTACAATAAATAGATTTATAAAAAAAGCTATTGACTTCCATTTAATAGACGCTTCGATGATGTGCGACTTTTCGTATGGTTATAAAATTAAAGCGAAGCTTGCGGAAACGTTAATTATATATATTAGTTCAGAGAATAAAAAAAATGCCTTATTTAAATATAATAAATCATATGACTTAGTTTACTGACGAGTTTATCTCTGTTATTTAATGTAAAAGTTAAAAATACACAATTATTTACAGCTTGCGTTCCTTAAATTTTTGTTTTCTTACTTTAAGTAATGTTAGATATTGAATAAAAATGTATATATTTCTTTTTTTCATAGACAAAGTTTCTATATTCTTACCTAAAAGTTTTTTTTTTCGATTTTTTAGAGCATTACCATACCAGATGCCACGGAACCGGAACCAACCAGCGGTCAAATTAAACTTGGCTGGATTGTGGGCGTCCTTATACCATGTCTACTCAACATTTGGGGTGTCATGCTGTTCCTGCGTCTCAGCTGGGTCGTCGCCGAGTCCGGCATCATGTGGTCGTTAATTATAATCGCCATCTCGGCGGTGGTCTGTGTTATAACGACGCTCTCGCTGTCGGCCATTAGTACCAATGGCGAGGTGAAGGGCGGCGGCGTCTACTTCATCATCTCCCGCTCCCTGGGACCCGAGTTTGGCGCCTCTGTTGGCGTTGTGTTTGCCTTTGCCAATGCCGTCTCGGCCTCCATGAACACCATTGGTTTCTGCGAGTCCCTCAATGTGCTGTTGAGTGAGTACAAGAACCTTAATAAGAAAGAGAGAGAAAGTACTAACAATATCTTTTTACCATATTCAGAGGGTAACGGGTTGAAAATATTCGATAACGGCATCAATGATATTCGTATTGTGGGCACTGTTACGCTGTTGGTTCTGATCCTTATCTGCTGCGTGGGCATGGAGTGGGAGACCAAGGCACAGAACTTTCTCATTGTCACCATTGTGCTGGCCATATTCAACTTTTTGATTGGTGCCGCCATTGGACCACGAGGTGATGAGACACTCATATCTAAGGGCTTCGTTGGATTCTCCTGTAAGTAGAGCCCATTGAATAGACTTACTGCGGTAGCTAACTGTTTCACTTGATTCCCAGGGGACACCTTCAAGGAGAATTTTGTGTCGGACTATCGCTATGCCGAAGGCGTCGATCACGACTTCTTCAGCGTGTTTGCCATCTTCTTTCCCAGCGTTACAGGTATTCAGGCGGGCGCAAATATTTGCGGCGATCTGAAGGATGCTGGCGCTGCCATTCCTAAGGGTACTTTCTGGTCGCTGCTCATCTCGATGACATCGTATGCGCTGTTCGTGCTCTTCGCTGGCGGAGCCGCTGTCCGCGATGCTTCTGGTAATCCGCAGGATCTTATCAATGGCACTTTGGTGGCTTCGGAGCTGCCCTGTTTTGAGAGCAATAATTGTACCTGGGGTCTGTTCAATTCCTACGAGATGATGCAGGAGATGTCGCTCTGGGGACCACTTATCTATGCCGGTTGCTTTGCGGCCACGTTGAGCACGGCGCTGACGAATCTGTTGTCTGTGCCGCGTCTGGTGCAGGCTCTGGGCATCGATCAGATCTACCCGGGTTTGATTTTCTTCTCCAAACCGTATGGTAAACATGGCGAACCCTATCGCGGCTATGTGCTGACCTTCCTGATCTCCACCGGTTTCCTGCTGATCGGTGAACTCAATCTGATTGCGCCACTCATCTCAACATTCTATTTGGCCTCGTATGCTCTCATCAACTTCTGCACCTTCCATGCGGCCTTTGTCAAGCCTTTGGGCTGGAGACCTACGTTTAAGTACTACAATGCCTGGCTGAGTCTGTTTGGCTTTGCTTTGTGTGTGGCAATAATGTTCCTCATCAACTACGTGGCCGCCATTATAACTTTCGGCATCATCTTTGCCCTCTACCTGGTCGTAATGTATCGCAAACCGGATGCAAACTGGGGATCCACAACTCAGGCTCAGCAATATAAGGCTGCGCTCATGGCCGTGCATCGACTCCAGAACGTCTCGGATCACGTGAAAAACTATCATCCACAGGTGCTTGTCCTCTCAGGTGATCCTAAGACGCGTCCACCACTCGTTGACTTTGGCTATCTGCTAACGAAGAACAATTCGCTGATGTTTGTGGGCAACATAATACCTGTAAGCAAATGAAGTTGTCGTTGCAACTATAATATATTAACTATTTAGCCGATACTTAGGTTCGTGTGGGCTACAAGAATCGCCTCAATCTGATCAAGGATGGCCAAAAATACTTGGATGCGCGTAAGATTAAGGGCTTCTACAATGTCATTGATGGCTTTAGCATTGAGGATGGCATCAATGCGATGATCAAGTCGACAGGCTTTGGCAAAATGTCACCCAACATCGTGCTGGTGGGTTACAAGCCAGACTGGAATCGCTGTCGCAAGGAGGAAGTTGAGAGCTACTTTTCCATATTGCAGTACGTAATTCAATCTTTTATATGGGATCAATTCTAATCGCCTCTTTACAGCAATGCCTTTTCTCAGCGCATGGGCGTCGCCTTGCTGCGTCTGCCCAATGGCCTGGACTTCTCGGAGCTGAGTCCCGAGGTCACCATTCCACCCAGCAGTCTGGGACACATGAACACAGCGAATGCCCAAGGCTTTACCAACGAACTAATGCCTGCGGCGAATGCTGCTTCCGAACTGTTGCACATTGATTCCAACCTGAATCTGGCCAGCATGGATAGTCCCAGTCCCAACTCGTCGTACACCATGCCACAGCCCGCTCCGATGCCCAACATGCAGCGCACTTCCCGCAGCTACAAGGTGTCCAACAATGATGCCGCTGCCATCACGTATCATACCAAAGGCGGCTCCGAGGTGCCGAAAAATGTGCTTGAAGCAGTCACAATATTCACACGCAAGCAGCCCAAGGGCACCATCGATGTCTTCTGGCTGTACGATGACGGAGGTGGGTTAAGAACTTAGCATGCTAAGTCTATCCAACGCTTATAATACAATTTCTGTTATGAACAGGTCTGACAATTCTTTTGCCATATATCATTTCGATGCGTTCGCATTGGCAAAACTGCAGATTGCGTGTGTTTACCATGTGCCATGGCAAGGATGAGGAGCAGGAAGAGAAGAGGTAAATTACCAACTTATCACAAACTAAAACGAAGAATATTAATCGATTTACTTTGCTTACAGCATGGCCAGTCTGCTGACCAAGTTCCGCATCAAATACTCAGAGCTTATCATGCTCAAGGGCGTCTCGGATCAGCCGCGTCACGACACCATGCTGAAGCACAAGCGACTCATCGAACCCTTCCGACGCAGCGCCCGCAACGAGTTCGGTATCACCGACGAAGAGCTGCACAACATGGCCGAGAAGACGCAACGACAGCTGCGCATCCATGAGCTGGTCGTTAAGCACTCCTCCAATGCCTCGCTGGTGGTCATGTCGTTGCCCATGCCACGCAAGGTAAGGTGGTCTTCAAATCTATTCCATATTCAGTTCATAATATGCTGTCATATTTTCTAGGAGGCAATATCCGCACCTTTGTACATGTCCTGGTTGGAGATGCTGACGTCTGATATTAAATGTCCTGTGGCATTGGCACGCGGCAACCAGACGCCTGTGCTGACACTCTACTCTTAAGCTAATCGATGCGACGCAACGTTTCCAGTTCGAGTACAATTTAGTATTATTAGCGTTTAGGCGTTTCAAAGTTCCGTGCGTCGCCACCACCACCTATTAAACAGAAATACTTATGTACTTTTATATAAACTACACGCAACACACACGTCGGAACGGAACTCCCAAAACTTGATAGTCCCTAGAACGTACGTTATAGCAGCCCCCAAAACTCCCCCCAAATTAGTTTGTAAGTTGATAACGAATTATACTGGTTATATATGCGCATATTGTCTAAATATAATCGAGTAATAATAAACAACACAATTACAACTTGTGTGGCATCTATCCAGTTGAAATAGCTTCAGCAAATCTTTGTTTGTAGTCAGCAGTCAACATATACATAAATATGTTTGTCTATTATTTGATGGATACAAATGTGGCATAGATATAATGCATGTTATAAAATAATAATTCTCTAGTAGTAGGCGCGTCGTGGATTATTCTGTAATTAGAGAAACCTCACTTGGTATTTCTACTTTTTTTATATTATTTTGCTTGGCTTACCAATGGGTTGGGACGAAAGCGATAGGCCAACATCATGCGCTTACGATACGCATCGTACTCATTGTCGCAATCTTCTGGCTGAGCAGCGCTGCTGACTCCCAGACCCTGATTGCCATCTCTTTGTGGTGCTCTACAAAATACACAAGTAGTTAGATCAAATTCTTAAGCTCCCTATTGGTAGTAATTACTTATTGACTGGATCGACAATGCCAGCGCCGTCTTGACCCAGACCTTGACCCTCTTTCCAGCCCAGCTTTTGCAGCATTTGGAAGCCAATGTTATCCTCCTTAAGTTTGTACTCTTTGTAATCGCTCAAATCTGGTTGTCTATTGCTCTTCTTCGCCTCGTATTGTTCCATGAATTTCTTCAGCTCTTCGGGCGGCAAAAAGTCACCAATATGGTGCTTTCCCTCGCTCTGTTTAGTCAGTGCATTCGCCCACAAATGGGTCGCCTCCATTTCAGCTGTGCGCAACTTGTGCTCCCAAGTACCACCATCAACATCCTCATCCGAATCGTATTCATACTTGAATTTGCCACCGCGAGCTAAGCGATCAATCTCCTGACGCTTGCGCATCATGTCCTGATACAACAAATTCACCTTAAAGTGCTCTTCGCACTGCTTCCATTGATCCTCCGACAGCTGAGTGGAACCATAATTAAGGCGTGCATATTGCAGTAGAGCCGGATCGCTACGTGTTATGCTGCTCAGTATGGGCTTGTTCTGATTGCCAAAACTAGTGGGAGTACCTAGAGATGAACGAACGAACGGTTGTGTAGCTGACCCAGGAACTAAGTTGCAAGTTGCCCTATGCTATGATGACATTTGCTTAAAGTGGCACCAAAAGTATTAGATTCATTCAGTGGAACTTAATTCAAATGCAAATTGAATGCTTTTCGTTTTGTATTTTTTTGGTTTTTTCTTTTTTCTAATCTTTATTTGCCACTTTTATCAATTGTCCTCCGAGCATGGCACATTACTCACTTGAGCTACTCGGTAGCTGCTCCTTCTCGCCCCAGCGGCTTTTGCGCTCCCTCTTTCGTCGCTGTCGCTGCGTCTCTCTCTCGTCTCTGTCGTCCTGATCGAGCAGCTCATTGCCTTCACCATCAGCGGCCAAGGCAGCAGCCTCCTCTTCGCGCTCCCGTCGCTCTTCATCGCTCAGCTCATTGCGGCATTCGATGCGTCGCTTAATATTGTCACGATTGCGATCCATCATACCTCGCATATACTCGTCATCCGAATCGAAATCGGCACTCATTGCCGACTCCGGGTCGTATTTATCCGCTGCTGAATTGCTGTTATTGTCCTCCTGTTGTTGCTGCTGTTGAGGCAGCGGTTGCTGCTGCTGTTGTGATAGCTGCTGCTGTTGCTCCTTGTTTAGCTGCTGCTCGCGTTGTCGCTCTGCCCGCTGGCGTCCATAATCGAGGAGTTGTGTGCGATAGCTTCGATACTGTTCGCAGCTCTTATCATAAAGAAACCTATTTTAAAATTTCAAAATAAAAAGGTAAAACAACACAATGAAAAGTGCCCAATTGCAGAAAATATACAAAGACATTATATGAGTAACTGGTATTTTTTGTTTTTGTTTTAAAGAATCCTTCGGCTTTTAATCCTCCTCCAAGTGTCTGGGTAAAGGCGACGTCAACTCACGGCCTACATACGATGTGTGATTTGGGTACAATGTGCGCAGGAGTCAGGTCTCGAGTATCATTTAACTATGCTCAAAGATAGATCGGACTCTCTAGATATTAAAGTCTCCATAGTTGTTGTTTGTCAGTGTGGTATTATCAATTTGTTGATAATTAGAATAAAAGCTATTTGAGTACTCTATTCGTCTGGCAGTTAAAATTAAAAGTAATGCTCCCACTTGCAATTAAGTTGTAAAAAAAAAAACTAAAGCAAACCTCATTTCGCTGTAATTGGAAAAACATCCCCATTTGTAACTAATTTACGAACTCGTTTTAATCTAAATTAAATAGCCCTGCGCATGATAGAATGTGCAGCTGATTTACCACAAGGCCGGATGCAATTCGCTTCTATGCAAACGTATTTTATCTTCGTAATCTTCACCATTTTCGGCGACCAGTGCGATTAGGTTTTCTATGCACGTTGGCAATTGTATGCACGTTTCTGAAAAAACTACATAAATTGCTTTAAAATCGTGCACAACGATTTGTATAATAATAATAAATTTATAAATAGGAATGAAAGTTATTAGGATATTGTGTGAATGGTGTTAGGATTTTAAGGAAAGGGAGATTTAAAAACAGGATTTGGGTTTTAATGATTTGATTTGATGAGGAATATTTGTGGAAAAACAGAACAGAACACGAAAAACATTAATTGTGAAATTATTACACACCTTGTGGCGGTGTTGTCAGCTGTGGTTGTTGTTGTTGCGACTGTTGCTGCTGTGGCAGCTCCTCGGGTTGCGTGGGAGGCGGTGGAGGTGGCGGTGGATTTACCGTTACCAGCTCGGGCAGCAATCCCAACTGTTCGCTCGGTGTGACATTCGGTATTTGGATGGCCTCCAGATTAATCTGTGGCTTTGGTATTGCATTCAAATCGAATTCTCTTGGTTGCGGTATCGCATTCAATTGATGCATTGCCGCCGCCTCGGGCGGCAATTGTGTTGGTCCCAATTGCATATAGATGGGCGTTAAGTTTGCCAACGCAATAGGCAACTGTGGCGGTGGAGGCGGCGGCGGCGGTGGCACTGCAGCCGGATGCAGTAAGTGATGTGGATGATGATGATGACCGTGGAAGAAAGCCGGCATTGGCATTTGTGGTGGTCCCTGTGCCAGTAGTGTAGGATTAAACGCAAACGGCGGTGGTGGTGGCGGTGGGCCAGGCAAACTAAATGCCAGAGGATTGGGTGCTGTATTCGCGACAGTCATGCTGCCAGCCATGGAGGTGGCGATGACCGCAGCCGCTGCACTCGTTGCTATTGTGCTGACAACCTGCTCAATTGGCTGCTGTGGACTGTTGTTCTCGCCACTTGGCGAGTCAATGGCATTGTTTTCTTCGCTGCTGCAGGGAATAAATGTATGTGAGTCGAGATTTTTCAGTTGGCTGGCGTACATATGGATATCGCTTACCTAGTAGGCACCACTATAATGGGTGGCGCTGGCTTGGGCTGTTCGTGTTTTTCCAGTATCTTTTTAAAGTTCTCCAGAAAGGAACCATCGTTACAAAACGTATTCTTCACCTTGGGCGGAGGCTGCTCGACATTGGGTTGTGGCAGCTGCTGCCGCTTAAGGCTAAATGTGATTTTACCCGTCTTTCCGGTAAAACTGTTTAATGTCTTGGGCGTTAAGTCGTCACCTGTTCTTCCCTTTCCAACTCCAACGCCCGTTTGATCGCCATTCTCCGTTTCCAGCGCATCGCCTGCTTCTTCCTCAGCAGTCCCAGAGCACTGTGGTGTTGTTAGCACCTCTTCTGGCTCTTTTTCGTGCTCCTCATCGTGCTCATCCTGTTCGGTAGCAGCAGCAGGCGTTGTCACTGGTAGCAGCGTTTCCATCGTTTTCATTTGAGCTGCCAAAGATTGGGCAGCGGCGACGGCTTTCGCCAGCTGCGCTGTCCTCTGTTTTTCGAGTATCTCTTGTCGCTTCTTGGCAATTATCTCCTCCTGTTTGCTCATTTGCGCAAAGCGATCAATGCGATGATTACGTTGCGCCATACCTTTGCTGTTTTCTGCTCCGAGTGCTTATATAAAACCTTGCTGTCTGTCTCTTTAGATAGTTTTGTTCCCACGGCAAGTAAAAAGTTTTCATATAAAAAGTTTCCAAGAATGGCCACTCTATGCAAAAAGCAGTGTGACCGCTGCTCGCAAAATACCAAATAATTCTAAAATGTTCTCTGGCAACCAAAATACTAAAATCGCTTTGGCTTGTATGATTTTTATTAAATTTTTCGTTTTTGTAAACACATAATTATAAGGGAAGCTATTTGGTTACTTGGTTGTTCATTTGGGGAACGCTTTTAAGTTTTTTATACTCCAAATATGTGTAATAAACTTTGTAAACAATGGATAGGATTATGTTATTCCGAAATACATTTCACATATATAGTAGTTAAACATTTAGAAAAACACTTAATATTGGCAGTGTGTTAAATGATCGAAATAAATTGAAATTTTAAATTCTGAATTTTCGCACAACATTCACTTAAAGTGAAATATTTTTGTAAATAGGTTACGTTTTACATGTATATTTAGATAATTGATAATAAGTGTATCTAAATGCGCCTAAAAATACAAACTGTTATTAATTCGATTATGTTTGTTTTACATAAAAATAGAGGAGAATAAATTAGTTCGTAATATATGAATTGATTTCTTTAAATTTATCTAAGTAAATTTAGGTACTATTAATCCTTGCATCATATCAAAACTATTTCCGTCAGGTTGAACAGTCTCGATCGCTCCATTTGCTAGTCTCACTTTTAAGAACCCATAATCGTCAATTCCAACAACGGTGGCTTCTTTTTCTTGATCATTTTGAAGGCATATCTTAATGCTCTGTTCGCTTTAAAGGAAAGAAATAAACATTGTAAATCTGTTTTGGTTTAGTCAATTAAATTTACCTATGCAGCCAAAGTTCATAGTACAGTTCGTAAAACGATTTGAAATTGCCGTTTTGTACATCAGCCAAAAGTCTTTCAATTTCATTGAAGACCAAGGCAATAAACTGTTCGTACTTAAGCAATGGTAATTTCACTTCAGGCATTCGCACATTATAGTCCCTTATCATATCGTTTATGCAAACCGTTGGCTTTGAATTGTTTAGATTAATGCCACAGCCAATGTTCACTATTGCTAGCGAACCCAATAAAGTGGTATTGACGACAAGTCCGCCAATCTTGTTATTGCCATTTGCAATAATATCATTTGGCCATTTTAAGGCTATATCCAGCACCTGCAAAATAGCGGTAATGTTGGTATATTTTTGAGTCGTTACTTAATGGTTAAATAGGTAAGGTCACACTATTTGATTGCATGTGATGGCAGACAAACAATCAGCTGATTAATTATTGATATGAAGGAAAGGTATTAAATTGTGAAATTATAATAAACAAAATAACAAATACATTATTACAATTATCGTATTGTTTGTAATTAGTAATAAATTAAGTATAAAAAGGCAAAGTGATTAATTGGAGGGCTTGTACACTCGATAGCTGTGACATATACATATCGATAACTCCGACGATAGTTTAGCAGCTCTACTACTTGGGTGTAGAGAAATTCCGTGCGTGCAGCAACAACACAACGAGCGAGCACCCGTTCTGTCTGCCCCCCAAAAAAAATAGAAAACCAAACGAAACGAAGAACTATAAAAATTATCGC
Source organism: Drosophila sulfurigaster albostrigata (assembly GCF_023558435.1). Taxonomy (NCBI): domain Eukaryota; kingdom Metazoa; phylum Arthropoda; class Insecta; order Diptera; family Drosophilidae; genus Drosophila; species Drosophila sulfurigaster. The sequence continues at coordinate 20,046,468 of NC_084882.1, forward strand.
GTTTTTTTCGGTTTAGCAAAGCGGAAGCTTGCAAGCTATTCGCATTTAAACTACAACTGTGTGTGTGTGCATGTGTGTTTAAGCTGAAAGCAAAAAGTGCGACAGAATGTGTGGTGTCGAATGTGATGGAGGAGGAAATCACAAACGCTGATAATAAAAACGCGTCTGAAAAAATCAATCAGTTTTTCTTTTTTCTTAATGCTGCTGTAAAAGGGGCGCGCGGGCGGGCGACACAACAAAAATGAGCAGCAGCGCCGCCGCCGCCCAGCTGACTGCGTCGTCAGTCAGCAGCAGCAGCAGCAACAACAATTCAACAACGACGACGAGTGAAAGCAATCTTATCATCATACAGGATATGATTGAGCTGTCGGCCAACCATCTGGAAGGATTGCGCACGCAATGTTCGACAACAGCCACGCTCACACAACAGGAGATACGCTGCCTGGAGTCCAAGCTGGTGCGCTACTTCTCCGAGCTGCTGTTGACCAAAACACGGCTCAACGAACGTATACCCGCCAACGGTTTGCTGCCCCATCATCAGGCGACGGGCAGCAGTGAGTTGAGGCAATGGTTGCGTGTTGTGGGCTTGAGTCCCGAGTCGCTAGCGTCGTGTTTAAGTCGACTGACAACGCTGGAGGAGACCTTGCAGCTAAGCGACGAAGAACTGAAACAGCTGCTCGCCAATAATCCCAGTCATCAATTGGACGAGGAGATGCGTCGTCTAACCAAAGCGCTGCACAATCTACGCAAGTGCATGGAGACTATTGAGAGTTCCCCAAGTGGGAACGTGGACCCGGAGCAATGGCATTGGGACTCTTGGGATCGACCGCATGCGGCGCCAACGCATCACATGCATCATCGCGGCAGCATTGGCAACATTGGCCTGGGCGGGGCACTGAGCACATCATCGCCGCGTGCGCATCATCGACAGCATCCGCATAGCAATCTGAAGGCAACCAAGGTGACGACGCAGCAGCAGCAACAACAACAGCAACAGCAGCCACTGACTGGTTCACAGTTGACCTTAACGTTGACGCCATCGCCACCCAACTCGCCCTTTACGCCGAGCCACGCCTCCGGCACCGCCTCTGCAAGTGGCACTCCGCAGCGCACACGCAGCTCTGCCACATCAGCTGGTGCAACAGCAGCGTTAACAACTGTGGGCACGCCACCGCCTGCGAAAAAACATCAAACGCTGCTGATGCAACACACTACAAGCAGCGCCTCGGACAGCAGCAGCATCGTGGGCGGTAGCAGCAGCGGCGCAGAGCAACCGCCACGTCCGCCACGCAATCGCCTGCCCACAGATCCCAGTCCCGATAGCCACAGTTCGACCAGCTCCACGGACATCTATGTGGACTCGGTGAACAGTAGCAGCAATGTGTTGCTGGTGCCACCGTCACCGGGTGTTGCTCACGTGGGCATGGGACACACGATCAAGCATCGTTTCAGCAAATGGTTTTGCTTCATGGCCACCTGCAAGTTGTGCCAGAAACAGATGCTGAGCCATGGTCTCAGGTGCATCGATTGCAAGTACATTTGCCACAAATCCTGCGCCCCTCATGTGCCGCCATCGTGCGGCTTGCCACCGGAATATGTGCACGAGTTTCGGCAGACGCAGGTGGGCGGCCGTTGGGATGCAACGCAACTGGGTGTGGCTGGCAATAGCAAGGCGTCGCCGGTGCTGAGGAAGAACACACTGGGCAAGCCACAACAGTTGCAGCAACATCAGTTGCAACAGCACGGCGACAGTAGCTCGCCCAGCTCCAGCTGCACAAGCTCCACACCTAGCAGTCCAGCACTGTTCCAGCAACAACAGCAGCAGCAGCATCAACAGTTGCTGGTGTCGACGCCAACTGGCTGCCATCCGAAGCCATTGCCAGCACTGCCAACACAGCAGCAACATCCACAACAACAACAGCAGCCGCATAGTCAATTCAACTTCCCCAACGTGACCATCACGAGCAGCAATGCGTGCAACAGCAATGCGAGCAATGCTTCACAAACGCTTATCTCCAATGAGACGACAGCGGTGGGTGTTGTTGTTGCCAGCGAATCACTGACCAATGGCAACAACAATACTAACAGCGCTCACAATGCGAACAGCAACAGCAGCAACCACAGTGGTAACAACAGTAGCAGCAGCAACAGTCACAGTCACGGCAACAGCAATAACAACAGTAACAGCAACAGTTGCAGCAACAACAGCAGCAGCTCGAACAACGGACACATTCATTCACTAACCGGCAGCCAAGTGTCCACACACTCCACAGTCTCGCAGGTGTCGAATGTGAGCAGCAGCGGCAGTGCCACCTACACGGGCAGCTTGGTCAACAGCGGCAGCTTCTTTCCACGCAAACTAAGCAATGCGGGCGTGGACAAGCGAATTCCCTTCACCAGCGAATACAGCGACACCCACAAGTCCAACGATAGCGACAAGACGGTATCGTTGTCGGGAAGCGCTAGCACTGATTCGGATCGTACGCCAGTGCGTCTGGATTCCACCGAGGATGGCGATTCGGGGCAGTGGCGACAGAATTCGATATCGCTCAAGGAATGGGACATACCCTATGGGGATCTGCATTTACTCGAACGCATTGGCCAAGGGCGCTTTGGTACCGTGCATCGTGCGCTTTGGCACGGCGATGTGGCCGTCAAGCTGCTCAATGAAGACTATCTGCAGGATGAGCATATGTTGGACTCGTTTCGCAATGAGGTGACTAATTTCAAGAAGACTCGCCACGAGAATCTGGTACTTTTCATGGGCGCCTGCATGAATCCGCCGCATCTGGCCATTGTCACGTCGCTGTGCAAGGGCAACACACTTTACACGTACATTCATCAGCGACGGGAGAAGTTTGCCATGAATCGCACCCTGTTGATTGCCCAGCAGATCGCCCAGGGAATGGGCTATTTGCATGCGCGTGACATCATACATAAGGACTTGCGCACGAAGAACATCTTCATTGAGAACGGCAAGGTGATCATCACGGATTTTGGACTGTTTAGCTCGACAAAGCTGCTGTACTGTGATATGGGATTGGGTGTGCCCCAGAACTGGTTGTGCTACCTGGCGCCAGAATTGATACGCGCTCTGCAGCCGTCCAAGCCGCGTGGCGAGTGCCTGGAATTCACCTGCTATTCGGATGTCTTCTCGTTTGGCACCGTTTGGTATGAGCTCATTTGCGGCGAGTTCACGTTCAAGGATCAGCCAGCGGAATCGGTGATTTGGCAGGTGGGACGCGGCATGAAGCAATCTCTGGCTAATCTGCAGTCGGGGCGAGATGTCAAGGATCTGCTGATGCTGTGCTGGGCATACGACAAGGAGCAGCGACCGGATTTTGCACGTCTACTCTCAATGCTTGAGCATTTGCCAAAGAAACGTTTGGCGCGCAGTCCATCGCATCCCGTCAATCTCTCGCGTTCTGCAGAGTCTGTCTTCTAAGCACACTCATACTCACATAAACAAAAACACACAGGCACAGTTTCTAATTAGCACAATTCCATGTTCTATGTAAATGTAAGCTGCACTTACACACACACACAGAGGCAAAACTCATCATGTAAACGGTGTGCGTGCAAAATGTCAAATGTGAAGTAAGAAAGCGACGCAGAGCAAAGCTCACCCCCCATCCCCATTTCACCCCCCACTATGTATGTAGCATGTACGCAACTCGACGACTCTCAAAGCAAAGTTCAAATGTGCAAAAACGAAAACAAAGCGATTACTGTAAATATAATACGAATATATCCAAAATTCTAGCAATTTACAAATGCATTGTAAAAAAGAAATATGTATATTTAATTTTAATTTTTAAAATTACATATGTATGCAAATCAAATGTTAAATTAAACACAAAGCATAATGAAAAGACACCGTTGAAATATGTATGTTTAAAGAGAACAAAAAGAAAACTTGAGAAAATGCATAATATATACTACATAGACAGACGGACAGACAGATAGAGAAACATACATAAATGAAAAGCAAGCACTGTGGCAAATCTAAATGTAAACGTAAATCAGGTGAGCAATTTTAAAATTGTTAATTATGTGTAAGCAAAGCTCTATATATCTAAACATAAACAAATATATATATAGTATATCGTATACATATATGCATATGTATACAGGTGTATATTAAATTGTGTATTGTAAATTATAAGTATATATTAGCAAACGAGTTGATGCAAAAAATAAACAAAACAAAAAAAATATATATATATATACTATACGAACAATTGTCAAAATAAAAACTATCACTTAACATAGCTGCTATTCCATGCAATCTTTTTTATTGGCCATCAAAATTAATGCAATTTCTGCAAATTGAAATTTGCTTTCCATATTCATAGCCTTCTACTGCTGTTTCTCCTATCACTCCAAATCCTTTTACTATCGATATACACTACTATCGCTTCGCATTCAACAACTATCGATTCAGACACTACTTCAATCTACTGCAACCACTACTATATCATAAATACAATGACTTGAAATACTAAAACATAAAAATACTCTTATACGCAACGAAAAATGCATTAACTTCTTATGAAATAATTTGTTTTAAATAACACACCGGATTTCAAAATGTGTTTTACAAAACTACAACTGGTATACAAACTGTGTATATCAATGTTGAAATATTTATGAGTGTTATGAAGACTACAAAAGATCTTATGATAAATGTGTAGAAACATCATTACAAATATTCTGTTGATTTTTTTTTGGGTACACTGAGGATAGTCACCTAAATGTTAAGTAGACCACAAAAGATCTTATGATACAGAAATGTGTAGAGCCATTATTGCAAGTGTGCTTTAAAGTTTTCTGGATACAAAATGGGATAGGTTTAGCACTTACCTTATATTGTGGATGGCTTCGTAGAGTGTTCACAATAGCGGCTCCAATAATGTGTTGTATCAAAGGCAGTCGGCTCCCCAATGGCGAATCTGTAGCAATGTGCAGTTGTGTGGAGAACATGGCACAACCCAAAGGACTAAGCCACTAAATGCGAAAGAAAATCAAATTTATTATTACACAACTCATTTAACGGATCTTTAAGATAGTTACCTGATTGTTGCTGCGACCCACGCCTGCAGTCTGCTGCAGTGGCAGCACAGCGATGCCATGCACCAACTCTAGATCGTTGATCACATACATCGAGCTGCTGACAACGGGCGCATAGATGACCAGGCGTCCAATGTGCTCAGTTTTCAGGTTCTGCAGAAAGTTAACATCAATCCAGGAACGGAATCATAATTATTTTTAGTTTTTTTTAAATATTAATGCAAAATTATTAAACATATTTCGAAAATTAATAGAAATTATAGTAAATGTAAATTTATATTTTTATCATTTGGAAATGGAAATTATTTATAACAATATTTTTTAAATTTTTATTTAAATATAAAATACTCATATTCGGTTAAATTATTTTTAATTTGTAAAACAACATTTTTTTTCAATTTTTAAAATAGTTTCTAAATTTTTGTTGTGTAAACTTGTAATTTTAATACAATTTGACAAACCGAATTTATTTATTGATTATTTCAAAAATTTAAAATTTGTAATTTTTGTGGAGTTATATAATAGTTTGTTATATTGAACTTAATTTTCATTTTCAATTTGTTAAGAAGAAGTTTAAGCAATTCATTTTCGTAAACTGATATATAATTCTTGTCATCTCTCTCAATAAAATTATTAAATAATAATAATATGAAAAAAATACTATTCCAGCACTTACATCAAAATAGTCCACTGTTGAGAAATCATCTGGACAGGAATGTATCAGTATAGGCAAGACGTTGGTATTTGCCGCTGGCGCCGTATCATCCTTGCCACAGAACTTCATGGTCAGCTTGGGCGTGACAATAACGTTTTCAGTGCCGCTGCAACGTGGACGCAGTTTCTCCAAAAGCTCAAATTTTGACTGCATTATAAACAATGATTAGGACTGATGGGGTAAAATATTCTTGGATATTTACCTCATGACGTCCCAAGAAATAAGCCTGTTTAAAGATGACTCCAGCAGCAGTGGGATCTGCGGATTCAGCACCTCGAACCTGGACGCCCAAATACTTGCGCAATAGATCCGTAAAGATCTCGAGACGTGTGCTCTCGTTCTGCTTGAGGATGGCGAATTTTACTTCATCAAACTCAAACTCACTGGGATTCGTCTCCAGATGAACCTGCATCAAATTTAAGAGTTTTAAATGCAATTAATTTGGGGAATGTTAAAGAAATTACCTGGGAGAAGACAGCTTTGCCGCCGCTATGCAGACTGTTGGCCAGCATCAGGCTGGGCGTGTTCCAGGTCTCTTCAGTGCCCAGCACTTTGACATCCAGCTTGTGCGTCTGACCGCTGAGATCCTTTAGTTCCATGGACCTTGGACATACTAGAGCTCTAAGCGGCGTTCGTTTCGTATTTTGGTTTTGTTTTTTTGTTTGGTTTTTTATTTTTTAGTTTTGGTTTGGTTTTTGTTAGTTTTTGTTAATGGCAAATAGGATAATAATAGTAGAGGGCGCACACATACAAGCACATACACACAGACAGCGAAGAGAGCGAGAGATAAACACAGTGGACAGCACACGAGGATAAACAGAATAATAATAATAATAAAGCAAGCCGGATTTAAATCAATTAAAACAGTTACATTTAAATTTCAAAAGAGAATTGAGTGCGTTGTACCGATAAAAAGTAGTTAAGAGTATTTTTGTGAAGAAGTACCACACATAAAAACACGATATATCAGATTGTGAATTCGATTAGAAAAACCAAAAACAAATTGAGAAAAACGCCAATTTGAGCATGAAACGTTTGAGAAACACAAAAGAGATTGGAATTAGTAAGAAAATGGTTGAGAGTACCTTAGGTAAAGTATTCGAAAAACACAATATTGAACTACATAAAAGAGTATTTACAACTGGTTTCTTCTTTCGTTTGTTCTTTATACCTATTTGAATGTAGAAACTTTGAATTGAATTGATTAGGTGCGCCTGCAAGTATGCAGCAAAAATAAAACGCATCTTGCCTAGGCGAATATCACATGCATTGGAATGAATGAAGGATCAAGTATAAAGTCGTTGTGGATTAGATAATTAGCTGTATCACACTCGGATGTTGTGGTGGGCATGTTAACTTTCATTTCAAAACAATTCCAAAACGGGGAATCACTTCGAAATCTATGGAGAATGTCTGTGAAATACAAACGCACAACTTACGGTTTACGCGAATGACTTGGACCCGCAGACTCCTCGCTGTCGGTGGAGAAGTTCTTCTTGACCGGGGAGGGTTGATAGCAAAAGATGTGATGCATCATCTTGACACGTTGCCACTTGTCGTAGGAAAACTGAACCAACTCGTGTTCTCGCACCTGCAATTAGCCGACAATCAGCAGTTACTCAATTACGATCAATGTCTAATCAAACTCACCTCTGCTGTGCGATAGTTGGGCAAGATGAAGTGCAAAATGTCCGAGCAGATACTCAACACGCGACCGCCTTGCAGAAAGTAATCGACCAAAACCTGACCAATGCCAGGAGCTACAGAGCCGCAGACTACGAGTAAAGCTGTCTGCTCAATCCAATATTTCTGTGCCGCCTGGTGTGGCGTCAATGCATAAATCGTGTACACATCGCGCTCTAGCAGCTGACGCAGTGTTGCAATCGCCGATTCTCGAGCACTGGCACTGTCCGAATAGACGAGCACATTGAGTGGCTTGCTTTCGCCTAGACTATCCTTGTTCCGACGCAACACAGGACGTGTTCGGGAGGCAGTGGCAGCAACTCCACTTGTCGGAGTAGTTGGTGGTGAATTGGGTTTGACGGCCACAAAACTTTTGCTCGGTGTTGATGTCTTTGATGGTGGCGTGGATGATCTAATTTCAACTGCTGCCTTTGGGCTATCCTGCACATCGATGGGTTGCTGGCGTTGCGTCACCTTGCTGGCTGCAATCTTCTCCAGTTCACTAGGCTTATTCAAAGGACTCTGGACAGGTGAAGGCTGCTTCAACGGCGTAGTCAACGCCTTGGCTGGTGATGTCGCCTTTGTGGTTGGCTCCACCACAGCCACCGCTTTGACTGGCGTTGTTCCACTCACAAGTGGCGGTTCAACCTGACGTTGTGGCGTCAACTCCTGCTTGGGCAAACCCGTCTTGCCTTCGGTGCGATTCTTTTGCAGCTCAAACTCGGTGGCCTGATGAGCCAGCACACTAAGTGCACGCAGATCTTTCAAATGCTTCTGCCAGCTTTCGGCATTCATGTCAATCGATGTTCTCGATTGACGCTTCACATGATTGGTCAGCAGTTCAATTGGTTGCGGTTGTCCTTCACGCTGAACAGCTACAACACCGCAACAAAAACATTTAAAAAATAATAATCAATGTTAGTTCCAGTTTAACATAATTGAGACAACTAATCAGCTACGGGCTTACACTCAATCCGCATCAGTGGCAAGTTATCATTTATGCATAAATTGTTTTGTAAAAATGTCATTATCAATAGTTTGGTGAAATGCTCAACATCCGTTTCGATGAGCACCGCCAGGTGGGAGTCAATTTTCCATGCTATTAGCTTACCGTAATCTTCAAGCTGTAAAGAGAGAAAATATATTCGATTAAATGGAAATCAATTTGATCATAGAGGGTTAACTTCGATGCACTCATTCGAGGCTTATCAGTCTGTAAATTCGGAAATGCCATTACTAATTCTGATAAGAAATGCAACTACATAAAGGTAATAGTGGATGATAACTTTTAGTCTGTTTCATTCGATCAACTGTAAACAATGCCCGTTGAAATAACCGCGCACTTCCAAGATATACAACTAAACAATTTGGTTAGAAAAATATAAAATAAAAATATAAATAATTCATCAATTATGATATATTCACAGATTGGTAGCGGTTCCTATGGAGATGTCTACGAAGCGAAATGGCAAACTCAAGGCCGGGAAAAATGTATTGCGGTGAAGATAATTCGAAACAATAGTCAAGTATCAGAGTCCGAGAAAAAGAAATGCAAAGATGATCTTCGCAGGGAAATTAGCAATCTACAAAAGTTCTACCATACGAATATTGTACAATTATATGGAGTATCTAAGGATGGGAACAACAGAATTTGTCTACTTCTGGAGCATGCAGACTGCGGATCACTTCACTATTTTTTACATGTTACAAAAAAGAAAAAAGTCACTGTTGTTCACAAGCTAAATTGGATGGTCCAATGTGCCAGGGTAAATACTTAATATTATTAAATTTGTATTACTGATATAACTCGTATAATTCGTACTGAAATAATTCGAATAACGTTCATTCCAGGCTTTGGAGTACTTGCATCAAAATAAAACATTTCATCGTGATCTCAAGCCGCAAAACATGTTGCTTTACCACAATTATTGTACATTAAAGCTATGTGATTTCGGGACAGTGAAACAAATCAGAACCAATAATACAACCGGAACTGGTACTTATGGTTATATGGCTCCAGAAGTTGCAGTAAGTGCTTTATTCTAGATAAGATTATGATTTAGTACATAATTTATTTTCAAAGGATGCAAGCAGAAAATACACCGAAATATGTGATGTTTTTAGCTATGGCATTGTTTTCTGGGAAGTAATGTCTAGGAAAAAACCGTTCTATGATTCTGAAATTAAGGATCCAATATCCATTCAGAAAAACCTTCTCCAAGGTAAAACAAAAAAATACTTATGTGCAGTATTACTTATTTTTTCATCGCTCTAGGTAAACGTCCCAATATACAAGATATGAAGTTAAATAAAGATTTCAATTACCTAATTAAATTAATTGAATTGTGCTGGAACACTAAAGCCGATATGCGACCATCTATGCGAAGTATCGCCAATGGCTTAACAAACATTTTAATTTAATTTTGTGTTGATTAAATCGTGTTGAGACATATGTATGTGCTCTATGAATAAAGCTAAACATCTATAGAAGACACTCGCGTTGCTTATCAATTCAAATGGCTAAAAAACATTTTAAAGATAAGCTGTTATCAAACTGCAATTCATTCAATGCCTTGTGCTTTATAGCTTACACTTCCGTTAAACGCGGAACTAGTTTAACGATTACAGTGAAAACTCTACTAGCCGAACATTCACCAACAAGCGAATTTCGTACGGTTCAAAGATTACTTAATTTTTTGTTGGATCTATTTCACCACAGTCCTTATTGCTTATAATAGTATTATTTTGTAGTTAAACTAATTTCAATTAAAAATAAAAATAAGTTTTAATAAATGTATAATAAATTAATTTCCTATAACACCATTGTTTTCTGTATCTAATATTTTGAATGCGGTACTACACCGATATACCACATATACCATTTGGTATATTTTTAGTATTTTTGCAGTATATTTGGTATATTTTGAGAATAATACCGCAAAATATATTGCTTTTATTTAAAATGGGTAGCGGGTATCTCACAGTCGAGTACACTCGACTGTAGCTTTCCTTCTTGTTCTATTATGGATTCATACTTTAACGACGACCATGTCAGCGAGAAATAACTATCCGTTAAGAATTTTCTTTAAAAATAAACATATTTCATTATACAACGGCTTACGTTTCAGAGAGACGTGAACCCGACACAATAAACTTTACGTTTTAGCAATCCCGCCATTATCACTTTAAAATTTCATTGTGAATGACAAACTTTTTATTGTCGGACGTAAAATTATCGAAACAACTTGGAATAGAAATTGATGATGCCAGATGAATGGCAGGTGTGACCACTCAAACCAGCTGACAGTGTAACACGCGCAGTCACACTGATTTAGCTTTTTCCCTCGTGTTGGTCACTCTGAATGTTCTATGATATAAATGTTCTACATTCTCTAAGAGCTCATAAGTGCACAGTCACATTGGCCAATGTAAAAACCCATAAGAAAAAAAGTCGGTTCGAAACGTAAAAAAACTGAGTGCAGTGGAAAAAGGCTATTGTTCAATAAAAGAAAGAGAGCGTAAAAATTAAATTCTAAATTAAAAGTGACATAATCGAAATAGCACAGAGATAAGAGAGGGAAACACTGAACACAATTATGGAGATAAGCTATGCTGATATAACTTGTTTGGAGATGGTAAGAGTAAATAGGCATTGCAAATAAATTAATAACTTAATGTTATTCGATTTTACACAATAGATTGATGGTGGTGCCTTTGGTGATGTGTTCAAGGCAATTTGGAATTCTAAAGGGTTAAAAATTGCTGTGAAAAAAATAAAAATCCCTTCAGAAGAAGAAGAAATGAAAGTCCAAAGAGAAATCCAAAATCTGAAAGCTTTGGAACATACAAATATTGTCAAATTATACGGCTTTTCTAAAGATCCTGAAAATAAAATATGTATAGTTTTGGAGTATGCAGAATGTGGATCGCTGTATAAGTATTTGCATCAAACTCAATACCACATTCCCAATGACCTTAAGATAGATTGGATGCTTCAATGCGCCGAGGTGAGTTTTTTTTTTTACCTTCATGCCAGCGATTACTTTAGTTTCGTACTCTTTATAGGGAATGGATTATTTGCATGGAAAAAACACATTCCATAGGGATCTTAAAACAAAAAACCTGTTGCTTTTCGACCAATATCGTAGATTGAAAATATGTGACTTTGGCACTGTGAAACAAATCACAACAACTAATACAGACTCGATTGGAACAGCTGGTTATATGGCACCTGAAGTTGGCGTAAGTTTTCAATATATGATCAAAATTATTACTTAGTTGATATATATTATTCCAGGAATCGAGGAGATATACGGAAAAGTGCGATGTTTATAGCTTTGGTATTGTTTTCTGGGAAGTACTGGCGCAAAAGAAACCCTTTGAACATTATGAGAGCCGTCCTAGACTGGTCCTAATGAATATGGTTTCTAAAGGTAATCAAAATTTAAAAACATAGCACTTCTGTATTAATTGTATATTCCCGCAGGTGTACGTCCGGATATGAGCGATATAGAGGAACATGAGGACACGGACAACTTAAAACCAATAATTAAAATGTGCTGGGAACCTCAGCCTGAGAGACGTCTGACTATGAAGAGAGTGGTTTATCTTATAAACAATCACAAAAAAAACATGTTATATCGTGTATAAACAGAGTCTATATAGTGGCACCCATCTTTTATTCAACACATTGTAGAATTATTCGCAATTTCAAAATAAATACATTGTTAATTATTATCTACCCAATGCGTAGATATAATTTTTAATATATTAATTTCAGTATCGCCAACAAACATTTTAATTTAATTTTGTGTCGATTAAATCGTGTTGAGACATATGTATGTGCTCTATGAATAAAGTTAAACATCTATAGTATACACTCGCATTGCTTATCAATTCAAATGGCTAAATAACATTTTAAAGATAAGCTGTTATCAAACTGCAATTCATTCAATGCCTTGTGCTTTATAGCTTACACTTCCGTTAAACGCGGAACTAGTTAACGATTACAGTGAAAACTCTACTAGCCGAACATTCACCAACAAGCGAATTTCGTACGGTTCAAAGATTACTTAATTTTTTTTTTGGATCTATTTCACCACAGTTCTTAATAGTATTATTTTGTAGTTAAACTAATTTCAATTAAAATTAAAAATAAGTTTTAATAAATGTATAATAAATTATTTTCCTATAACACCATTGTTTTCTGTATCTAATATTTTGAATGCGGTACTACACCGATATACCACATATACCATTTGGTATATTTTTAGTATTTTTGGAGTATATTTGGTATATTTTGAGAATAATACCGCAAAATATATTGCTTTTATTTAAAATGGGTAGCGGGTATCTCACAGTCGAGTACACTCGACTGTAGCTTTCTTACTTGTTATATTATGGATTCATACTTTAACGACGACCATGTCAGCGAGAAATATTTATCAGTTACGAATTTTCTTTAAAAGTGGAAATTAGGAACAAGAACAATTTGTAATTTGATTACTGATTATCTATATCTGTTTCAATTAAACATATTTCATTATACAACGGCTTACGTTTCAGAGAGACGTGAACCCTACACAATAAACTTTACGTTTTAGCAATCCCGCCATTATCACTTTAAAATTTCATTGTGAATGACAAACTTTTTATTGTCGGACGTAAAATTATCGAAACAACTTGGAATAGAAATTGTTGATGCCAGATGAATGGCAGGTGTGACCGCTCAAACCAGCTGACAGTGTCGCACGCGCAGTCACACTGATCTAGCTTTTTCCCTCGTGTTGGTCACTCTGATTGTTCTATGATACATACATATGTTCTACATTCTCTAAGAGCTCATAAGTGTACAGTCACATTGGCCAATGTAAAACCCATAAGAAAAAAAGTAGGTTCGAAACGTAAAAAAAACTGGGTGCAGTGGAAAAAGGCTATTGTTCAATAAAAGAAAGAGAGCGTAAAAATTAAATTCTAAATTAAAAGTGGCAGAATCGAAATAGCACAGAGATAAGAGAGGGAAACACTGAACACAATTATGGAGATAAGCTATGCTGATATAACTTGTTTGGAGATGGTAAGAGTAAATAGGCATTGCAAATAAATTAATCACTTAATGTTATTCGATTTTACACAATAGATTGATGGTGGTACCTTTGGTGATGTGTTCGAGGCAATTTGGAATTCTAAAGGGTTAAAAATTGCTGTGAAAAAAATAAGAATCCCTTCAGAAGAAGAAGAAGAAATGAAAGTCCAAAGAGAAATCCAAAATCTGAAAGATTTGGAACATACAAATATTGTCAAATTATACGGCTTTTCTAAAGATCCTGAAAATAAAATATGCATAGTTTTGGAGTATGCAGAATGTGGATCGCTGTATAAGTATTTGCATCAAACTCAATACCACATTCCTAATGACCTTAAGATAGATTGGATGCTTCAATGCGCCGAGGTGAGTTTTTTTTTACCTTCATGCCAGCGATTACCTTAGTTTCGTACTCTTTATAGGGAATGGAGTATTTGCATGAAGAAAAAACATTCCATAGGGATCTTAAGACAAAAAACCTGTTGCTTTTCAACCAATATCGTACATTGAAAATATGTGACTTTGGCACAGTGAAAGAAATCACAACAATTAATACAGAATTGACTGGAACTTGTGGTTATATGGCACCTGAAGTTTGCGTAAGTTTTTAATATATGATCAAAATTATTATTTCGTTTATATGTATGTATTATTCTAGGAAAATAATGGGAAATATACGGAAAAGTGCGATGTTTTTAGCTTTGGTATAGTTTTGTGGGAAGTACTGGCAAGAAAGAAGCCCTTTTACAATTATGAGAACATAAATGAACTGGCCCTACTCAATAAGGTTTGCAAAGGTAATCAAAATTTAAAAATATATAGCACTTCTGTATTAATTGTATATGCCCGCAGGTGCACGTCCGAAGATCAGCGATATAGAGGAACATGAGGACACGGACAACTTAAAACCAATATTTAAAATGTGCTGGCAACATGAGCCTGAGAGACGTCTGACTATGAAGAAAGTGGTTTGTATTATAAAAAATCACAAAAAAAACATGTTATATCGTGTATAAACAGAGTCTATATAGTGGCACCCATCTTTTATTCAACACATTGTAGAATTATTCGCAATTTCAAAATAAATACATTTATAATTATTATTATTTGTAACCCAATGGGTATTTTTAGATATAATTTGATCAATATAATATATGTATCTTTACAAATGATAAACATAAAAGTAAAACCTATTTTTCAATTGATAGCATTTGCTAAAATATGTAAATACTATTATGAAAAAAGAGCATGTTGCAAAAAGTTAGCAAATCTTTTTCCGCACTATTAATTTTTTGTTATCTATGGTTATTGAACAAAAACTTTTTTTGTTATGTAAATATCAATTTCTGGATTGTATTTTTGAAAAGAATGCAAGATGTCGAATTAGCGAGAGTAAAATAAAAGCTTCTCACAAATAATTTTAATTGCCACTGAATCTATATACCCTTTAAGCCGAAATAAGCCGGTAAACACACGCGGAAGCGCTGATAAGTCGCTACTTAGACAAAACCTGTGTTGACCCGACTGAACCCAAATTATTTCATTCCACGAATTCTACAGAAATCACGCCAAAGTTGGCAAACCCAAAAAACATTGATCGACTTACCCGAACCGCTTTGGTGTTTGTAGTTTGTAGACTGCCGGCATCCCGCTGCACTTCGATCTGCGATTCAACGAGGAGATGCAAATGCTGCGACTTATCGGGCGATAGTGTGATGCGGGGCAATGGCTGTTGCTGCTGTTGAGCATCTGTAGGCGTGGTAGTTGGCGTTGCGGTGTCTGAGGCGTGGGCAAAGGGCAGCAGACTGGGCGCGTTGGGGAAGCTAATCCATGGCGTAATTTGCACCGCTTGCAAGGGACGCAGACAGCAACCGCGTTGGTTGCCATGCAACCACAATATATCCGTGACCTTGGCCGCATTACGATTACCGCATAGTTCCGAGCTGGCAAATGTTGGATCTGCACACATACACAAAGTATTATTTGTTGCTTCAATAAAATTGTACATTTATGTGTATGTATGTGTGTTCTTCCTACTCACCGAACCCATCATCGTTGCCAGTTTGAAGCGTGTAGAACGCAATGCTCGATGATTGCGCCAACTGCTCTGCAATTTTGTTGCATGCTCTTTGGATTCGCCAGGACTGCACCAAAGTGGCGCTCACGTAATATAGTGTCAACATATTTGCAACTTAAAAGAAACAATAAGCGGCAACACGGCAGTTTTAATTTGCTATTATTGTTGTTGTGGCCATTACACACACACGCACATGAGAGACGAGATATGCACACTGAAAATACGCACGACAAGTTCTCGGGCACTATATAAAATCAATTTGCCGTGTCGTAATTTTTGTGTGTTGTGCAAAATTGAATTTGCATTTATCACTGCTGGAGCGCTTGCTTCCTTGCCAACCAACCAACAACTGTTTGACACACTTTTCTCATTTCGCTATGTCATGACATTTATTGTTGATTACTTTTACACGCACATTCGATGAGACGACGCGACGCTTCGCTTTGCTCCCCGTGTAAAAGCTTATCAACTGTAGAAGAGGGTGTTTTGATAAGAATGCAAGTCATTCACAGTGATACGTAATAAAAAACAGCTGTTAGGTTAGCGTTGGCCAAGAGCTTACACACCACTTTGTTTACAACATTGTTGTTGCTTGTAGAACATACGGAAACTCAGCCGGCGAGCTTTTAAAAAATTTTGATGTTTTTAAAATTATTTTTGGGGTATTATATTAACGAATATATTTAAATTTTCTAGCAACTGCTACTTGTAATTTGCAAAAAATATTCGATACTTGTATGTTCTCCATCAAAAAAATTGTCATTCACAGCGAAAGTTATCATAATAATGGCGGGTGCTTAAAAGCACATTATCAATATAAATAATAAAATAACATTTTCAAAATCTTGCTATTGGATTACGATTAAAAAAATAATTGAAATATCTTCCGAAGATTACAATAATTATGCTGTGTGCTTTTTTAAGCTTAAAGGTAAAAATACCAAAAAATACTAGCAGCTATCGTCATGCTATCGTTTCAGTTTGAGCATCTACAGCTCTCAAAAGCTAAACTGTACACTCACGTTTTCAAATCTAATAAATTTTGAATGTTGCCTTTGATGAGTAAATACGTTTTCAATTAAACGATTAAGCTTAGGGATTTCATTTTGGTAGCTTAGCTGTAGTAGTGTTTATTTGTAATCAGTTATTAGCTCAGCCATGGGAATATATTGAAATATTCGTTTGCAACAATAGAAAACAAGTTTTGCTAAGCTTAAGCAACTAGCAATTCATATTGCCTCTCTCTTTTTCTCTTACACTTATTAGGCACGGTTGATGTCTCGTTTTGAATGCCGTCATTCGGCCCATTTCGGCTTGCCTCAACTTCGGCTTGAATTGGCCAAAACACTGTGGCCAAATCGCAGAGCAGTTAGTACGTCAACGTCGCAGCTGCATGTAAGACGTGTTGTCGACGGTCGCGCTGTGAGTCGGGCAAGTGAATGAAGCAAAAAACACGTTAAAATTTCGTCATCGTTTTCCCCGTTCAACGCGCGCGTAAAAAAGCAAAACAAACCAAAATAAAGTGAGTGCAATATGCAGACAGTAACAATGTTGTTGTTGCTGTTATTCTTTTTACTGTGCTAGTAAATATATTGTGTTGTAGTTGTTGTTGCCGTTGCTGTGGTAATTCATTCTTATTTGTGTGTGTGTGCATGGGTGTTAATAATGTTGTTGTTGTTGTTTTTCTGTGTTGGCCACAAAATGCGCGCATTGGGCCATAATAAACATAACAAATTAATTGCAACAAACATGTAATTGCAATTACCAAGATTGAACCACAAAATATACGATTATTGTGCATGAAATGTTTGCGGCAATTGGCCAGAAATCATGTGTATTGATTTTCGCCATTATATATTAATGCTCCACACACAACAACAAAAAAGCACACACCAAAAATACGCAACAAAAATTGTAACGAAATTGTGTCCGTGCCTTGGTCCGTTGCTCGCACATGAACTACACACACACACGGAGACACGTACACTCTCACACTAATGCGCACATAGTCATGCTAACAAGCAGGCGCCAACACGCACACACTACCAGTCACTTACACACACACACACACACACACACACACACACACTAATACAAACGCCAGACGTCGTCCTCTTTGGCTGTAACTGACAGCTGCCAAGTGCCAGAGCTTGTCGTCAACAAGTCTATCAAAAGTACGTTTGTCATTTCTGTTGCAATCCAGTCGCCATTCCCCCTCCCACTGACCCGCCACCCTTTCGACGAATCAACCAACTAATACTGTGTGTGAGTCTGTGAATTTCCTTTGTGTCTGCCAATATTTAGTTTGTTTTAAACTAGCCAGTTTTTACGGCTAAATATATGTATGTATGTATAAATAAATGTACGTTTGTATGTGAGCTATATTATATTGCCCCCGATCTCTCAGCCAAGCTCTGCTCTAAGTGCTTTCGCTCTTTCATTTGCATTTGTTTGTTCTGCAAATACTCGAATCATCGCGAAAATCCATTTCATAAGTTAATAACAAAAGCAATAAAATTGAAAAGAAAATTAATTTTCGGCCCATCGAAAATTTAATACCCTCAATACCTTTCTAATAAAATTTACTATTTAAAATGAACAATCCATTATATGTGTTAACTTTTAACTTATATTAAAAGATACAATATTGTCAGCAATTTTATTAAATACGTCCGATATATTGTTCAAGATGCGTTCGAGTTTGATATATTAGTGTATTATTATTTTTATTATTTATATATAATATTTAAAATAAAAAATTTAGTAATGTTGAAATAAAATAAAGTAGAGATACATACCTAATAAATTAGAACTTTTTAGAACTTTTAATTATGTACTTTGAAAATAAAGTGATTCTAGTTTGCGTGCTTTTAGTGCACAAAGTTCGTTTACCCCAAAGATAGGCAACGATTAAGTCGAGCACTCCCTTTATCGTCCTTTTACTCGCAATGACGCATTCAATTGTATTCATTCATTGTATTCGCGATGACGTTGACGATAATTAAATGACGGCAACTTCAGTTCGTATTTGTGATTCGGGGGTACGCGATATTACAAAAAAAGCCTAGACGCATTACATAATAAATTCAGACTAGACGAACAGAAGCATAATCGAATTTAGATTACATTTCTTGTTTATTGTGAGTAAAGTAAATATAATAAGAAATTAATAAAAATGGCTTTGTTTTCTTTTTTTCCTTTATATTGTGAACTTTGAATATGCTTTGCACTTAAATTGAAGCTTGAGCCGCGAGCCAATGAAATAACGTGGTCAAGCAGTACACAAGATTTAATATTTTGATTGAAATACCCTGTAACTTAAAATGACAAAAAAAAAAAAACAGTTTATCTGGTTTACTATTTATTTCTATTTTGAAAATAATGGAATTCGAAATGAAAATGTTGCCTCAAGTCTCAAATGTCTAAAATGTGTTTTAGTTCATTGAATTTGCTCATTCGTTGACAGGGTGTCTCAAAGTCGAACACGCTCGAGGCCACTATGCAGTTTTGATTATTTATTGTTGCTCTAGGGAGCAATGGATACAGTATTGTTTTGTTATGTAGAATCATTTGTTTCTGCTTGGAAAAACACTCGAAACACTCACGTATTTGTTTATTCGTAGATTTATAGTTATTTATGAATCAGTGCGAGTGAGAGTGAGAGAGAGAGAGAGAGAGAGAGAATTGTAAGAGTGTATTGTATGTCGGGTTATGTTTTGCCAAAAGTTCTACAAATGCCTCATAAAATACCCGGCTGACTTCTGCAGGCGTCGCTGCTGTTGCTTTATTCAAATTGAGTTGTTGCTTATTCATGCATTTTGTTGCACTGCTGCATGCTCCATTGTTAGACACAAAACACACACATCTGTGTACACACATATGTGTGTGCGTTTGTGTATGTGTGTGCTGTTGTAGTTACAGTCATTCATTCATGAAGGTCTGGCAATGTTGTTCCATGCACAACACGAGGCTTGACTTGCCCCACAGTCGGCCTGACATTTCCATGGTGTGTCTGTCAGAGCTCAAGTATCTGTTACGTTTAAATGCCGGTCCACACACACACACACACACACACACACAAACAGACATATACATGCATAAACAAGCACACACACTCATACTATATTGTATGCTCGCCCCAAGTGTGCACTTTCACTTTTTATGCCGTTGCGAATAAACAAAAACTGGCAAAACGACAATCGTGATCAGGTTTAAGTTTTTAAGTCTCTGTTTCAGTTTCAGTTTCAGTTCTGGTGATGGACGCGTGTCAGGTGTACACAATATGCAACCAATTGTTTTAAGATACGAAAATACTTATTTACAAAATAGAAAAACATAAAATTTACAAAAGTATGACGCATATATATTAAAAAAAATTAAATTGTACCAAACAACCTGTCGACCTATAAAGCGAAAATCAAGTTGCACTTTAATACTTGTAATTTAAACATAAACAACGCATGAATTGCATAACAAATAAAACTGGGTTAATATTGGTATTGATTTAAATTTTTAATTTATTTAATTTGTGTTTATTAAAAGTCTTTTTTAAATGAAGTAAATTTGTTTATTGAAATCTTTAAAACTCGAATTTCATATTTGCCATTTAAATGTAAATTATAGAACAAATTAAATTGGTTTATATATTTTGTGAAGGTTTCATTTCAAGATATTAATTTTTTTAATTGGAAAATTGTCATTTAAATTATATAATACCACGAAAGTAAACTACAGTTGAGAGTACTGTTTCAATAAAAGCAACAAAATTTAGTGTTATTCTTAAAAAATGCCAAATAACTATACAGAACATACCGAAATTGAAATTGAATTGAAATTGGTAGAAACAAAAATTTTTTTTGGAATTTCTAATCTGACATTTAAACATAAATTAAATGGCAAATAAAATTGTTTTGTTTAATTAAAAAAACTTCAATTTAAAATTGTAGTTTATTTGGAAATATGTTAACTTTTCTAATGCCAATATTTGATTATAAAACTCAATACCTTGGCTTCTGTGTCTGGTCAAAGAAACACGACACGAAGCCAGCTCTAGTTGCAGTTCCGTATTGAGTTTCATGTTCGGCATTTTGCTGGGCTCTAAATCATGCATTCAATTGCCATGATTGCCACCGAGAGGCACATCGAGAGAGACGGAGAGAGACAGAGAACGAGATGGGGCAAAGAAAGCCTAAAACAGACAGAGAGAGAGAGAGAGAGATAGATAGAGAGAGAGAGAGAGAGGGAGAGGGAAGTTTTAACCAATCATGTGCATTTTTTTAGTCTTTTGTGCAATCGCAATCAACATTTGGGCAAGTAACATAATCATAGTGTAAACTGCGGCATGTTGTACAATATGTTTGCAATGGTTGCAGCCTAGCAAGGGGAGAGGATAAGAGCAGAGTGGAAAGCAGCTGCTGCGGGTTAAATTATAATTGCAACGTGCAACGTGCAACATGAATGAAAGGTTTTATGTTTAGGGGTAGATGCAAATGCATTTCTAATTGCCAGTTGATGTTGGCCACAAAAACATTTCGATCAATATTAATCATACGCCTAATTGTACAATCATTTGACCAGCATGTTGCGCATACGCCGCATATGCCGCAATTGTTCAACGTTCATTTGGCACGATAATTCATATATATGTTAATGGAAAAATTTCATTATTTATATTTTTAGATGGCAATTTGTTTACCTGTTATTATATTGACAATGAACAGGCATCAAGATAATAAAACGGCAGCTTAATAAAAAGAAAATTAAGCTATGATACACTATATAAATAAATACATTTTTGTTGTTTATTTATGCATTTAAATCCTACAGAAATAACGATCAAATTTTCCAACTATTATTGCTGAATTTTTAATTCACTCCGCCTCAAATTTGTATTACATTTCGCTAAAGTGTCAGAATGATTGATTTGTGTGTAGGGAAAGTCGAGACTACAACTTGCTTTGGGCCTGTTAAGATGTTAGATTTTGGGGGCTGCAACTTTAGCTGCTGCAATACATCAATGTCAGAATTCGACTGCAAACTACTATATGAAGGAAATTGTGTAGAGTGTTTATTCCATAAATAAATCAAATGGTAAATATTTAATATGTAATCAATAAAACCGGGAATGGATTCCTCGCACATCTCAGTTTCACTTTGAAGAGCACATTAAATTATATTCTTGGTGCTAAATCTGTAAATCTATTTTTGTAGTCTTGCAGATAAACTGCATGTTGAATTTTAAGCTGTAGATTTGAAACTCTCCCCTAAGAAAAGTCTCTAAGGTGAATCAATATTAATACCGTAGTGCTTACATTTCAATTTCTAGTAATTTTATTTTTATTTTTATGTTCATTTTCATTTTGTGGTCGTGCAACGTGCAAATAGTTGCCCCTAAACGTTGCCATCAACATGCCTCACATTCGCTACCCTTTTTTATTCTTTCACTCGCAGTTTTTCCCCCTCGTGCAGCTCCAGTGTGAAATGTGTCGACTGCACAACGTACACAATATTCAACGTGTAAATGATATAAAAAATGGCAGCACTACAACCAGAAGGGGCTGCCACGTTGCCATGACAGGCAACAGCAGCAGCAACAGCAGCAACAGCAGCAGCAACAGCAGCAGCAACAGCAGCAGCAACAGCAGCAGCAACAGCAGCAGCAACAGCGGTGGCGTCAACGGCAACAGCAACTACAATAAAGCGGGGTGACAAGTGCAAATGTCTAACCTGCAGCATTGCTTGCACTCAGCTGCATTTCCATGGCACCTCAGCTGGTGTGTATTAATACCCAGCACTTGAGCTCCGCACAGAGGGGTATGATGTGTGGGGTGGTCATGGCGTGTGGTGAAGTGTAGGGTGGCCATGCACATTGTTGTTCGGGGGTGTCATTAGTTGATGTAGCGAAGGGTTCTAATTTGCGTGAGGTTTCAAAGTTTGAATACCCTTTGCGACACTTGCAACAGAGGGGGAAGATTGTTGTTTGGCGGATGAAAATAAAAATGAAATCTAACTTGACATTTTTTGTCGTTTTCGTGTTGATTTTCTCTTTCCTTCTACTTAAATCTGTCTTTTTAAACAATAAGTATATTGTATAGTTAATATTAAATTAACAGAATTGGAAGTTTTCCAAGGAGTACTGCTTTTATATATAACATCTTTTCAGTTGGTTAGATTTATCTATCGGGGAGTGTTGTGGAATCTATCGATGTATTCTTACTAAATTTATTTATATTTTCTTTTATGGATGATCTTTGTGAATATTTGCATTAGATACGTAAAATGGTGCATTAACAATTTGTCGCAAAGTTTTTGATTGGTAACGCTAAAGTATCTCAACATTTGAATTGCTAGTAGTCCTCCAGAGCTGTATAGCGTAGGTCAAAAAACTCCTCAATATTCAAATTTTAATATTTTCGAATTTGATAGCACAACTTACAATATAATTACGAGTGCTCTAACTTAAAATAAAAGAAAGAAAAAAGATGTTAAAAAAATAATGTTTTTTTTTATATTGTATATAACTTTCTCTAAAATCGTAACATAAATACACTAAAAAAAGTTAGAAGTTCAAAATAAAATTAATATTAAAATATAAATAAGTCCAACTTTGTGTATTTCTAATTTATTTCACGATTCTTCAAATTTTTAGACGTATACTTAATATTCTTTAACTTTTGTTTACAATACAAAAACTAATCAGAATATTTACTTAGAATTTTTAGTTTAAAGTTATAGTCGAAATATTTTTTTTATTTTGCTGCCCTCTAAATTATTGCAAATTGATGTTCGTATACTTAATATTTTATAGCTTTTTTTATCCACACTGTTTTACAGGGTATTTAAATATAGTTCAGCCGTCTAGTGATCTCCATCCTTTGTTTATATGCACGCGAATGTGCGTGGGTGTAGGTGAATGCGTGTGTGTAGGTGTTTGTATACTTGAAGTGCACGCAAAGTTTTGTTGTGCATTTGCCATGCTTCTATTTTAAGGACCAACTCGTGTGGTCCTATCCGCAGCATGCGTACAACTTGGCCATGGCTGTGTGGCAGCGTGTGTTTGTGTGTGAGCTTGTCATTCTCATACCCTCGCTGCAATGCTGCCTGCCACATGCCACCTGCTGCTGCTGCTGCTGCTTGCATGGTAATTGTGCTGTAGCTTCTGATATGTTGCACGTTGCGTATACGTCATGTGAGCGCCGTTAGACAAACAAGCGTTGTTTTTTTTTTAAATGCCCTTACGCTGTTGATTCTAGGCAGCACTGTTGACTGCCTGCTGCATTCTTCAGTCTATTACGTCTCTATCTCTATCACTCACTCGCATTCTCTCTCTCTCTCTCTCTCTCTATCTCTCTCTATTTCATTCACTCATCATCAGCGTGGTATTTGCATTGCGCTTTTTCAGCATTTTCATTCTATATGCACAAACAACAAACAAATCAACTTATTTGCCAGCATTTTTTGGTTGCATCTCATTCTCAGCATTTGCTCTATTTATAAAGAGAGCGAGAGTGAGAGTGAGAGCGAGAGGTATACCGTTATTGCCCCTGTTGTTATTGCTGTTGTTGTTGCTGGTCATGCTGTAGCTTGTTTGCTTTGAGCTGAACTGATTGAGTGCAGTTTGCACACATCAGGCTCATGGCCTCCCATAGAGTTGGTCCAGTGGTCAGCTCAAAAGTCGAATGAAACAGGCAAAGCGATTAAGGCAAATTCGTAGAGCAAAAAAGGAGAAATAATCGAATACGCACACATACTATTCGAGCATCAAGCCAGGAATTCGTTTATGGGAAAAATTCAATTTAAAACATAACCGACATAATAGTAATATGGAATTTGATTGAGAATTTCTGCCTGGAATATTAAATTCCAGCCAATCCTTCGGCATACCAAACTGTCGGGAATCCAAATTTGGAACAGAAAAGGGAAATTATGTTTAATTGATATTTGGGTTTTCCGGCATTTTTAGACCCTTCAAGTCAATTAAAAAAGTTTAATTAAAATTATCAGCAATGTATGTCCATCATCTGCCTCTTCCTTACACATTCGCACATTCCCTCTTATTCTCATCTGTCTGTCATAATCAAGCAGTTGGGCGTAAACATGAAATTGTTTTTATCCTGTCATGGCGCAAAATACAAATTTTTCTTTTGAATTTTCAGCAATTTTCTCTTTTATTGCCTTATCTTTTTTATGTGTTCATTGGGTAATTAAAGTAATAAATAATGCAAGAGAAAATTGCGAAAAGTATTTAAAAAAAAAGACACAAAAGAAAAGGAAATTTCTATCCAAAATAATGTTTATTATAAAACACATTTCGAAAAGTTTAATATTTATTATTTATTTAAGTAATAAGTTCTAAAATAATTTATATACAAAAATGTACAAACCAATTACATAATTGAAAATGTGCAGTAATTAAAAAATTAATAAACGAAATGAGCATTGAAATATCGCAAACCTTTTGTTGCATTATTGAACAGCGAAATAATTTTTATCTTTGTTATTTTATTTGTGAAAAACGCATAATCATAGCTTACTTCATTTTTGCATTAACTTTTGACACTACAAATGTTGTTGTATGTGTAATGAAATTATTCCCTTGTTTGCTTTTGCTTTGTAAGCGTTAATCATTGGCTCGTTCTGTGCGTGCGTATACTTAATACTCCACCTAGAAAAATCATACGCACTGTGGCACTTCACATACTCATAGTACTTATGCGCTTTTGCATTCAACTAGCTCTGCTTGTGCAGCTGAGCATTTATTAGCTACAAGAGCTTTCGTTTTTGTTTGAAGTGATTTACATAGGGATTGAAGTTTTCTACAATAATAAAAAAGAGCATCTTGCCGTTATTCTCGATTGCTCTTTGCTTAGTGGCTGGCTTCGAGTGTGAGCAAGGGTTGTGAGAATGTGGGAGATCTATCAAGAGGAAAGCAAACATTTCATTTCATCATCAACGCCATGGCAGCCATTCATCCAGTCATCCATTTGCCAAAGAGCCGAAGAGCAGGATTCTACTATGTAATAGTAACTTTATCCATTCATGTCCAGCCGCATAAAGATACATAGACGACGATGACGACGACGACGCAAACGACGAGAGCTTTGCAAATCAAATCTTTAAAGTTGGCCAAGCTGCGCGCTTATCGATGTTGCTGCAGGCGTTCCTCATCACATTTCCCTTCAGTTCCTCCTCTGCCCCTCCTCACACACTTTCTTGCCGTTCTCGTTACAAAGTTGTGCAATAAAGTTTAACGCATTTTTTGCTTCATGCACTTTGCTTCATCATCAATTTTTATTGAAATTGACACTATCTGGACAGCAAACTGTGGGGTGGCAAGTGTGAAGGGCGATTTAGGGGGTAGGCGGAAGGGGGAACGGGGATGGGAGCTGCGCGAAATGAATCAGTGTAACATTTTGTCAGGGACACTTTTAATGAGCAGCAACTCGAGCAGACAGAAAATCCACTTTGCTCGTTCCCGGAGGGGGCGACGGGCTTATAAACTTGCTAATTGGATTAGATTTTTGCGATATGAAGTAAATTCATTAAGAATCTTTTTATACTTCGTGCTGCTGCGTACTTTGAGGGCTTTAACGTTCTCAACTGCACATAAATGATATTAAAAATTTATTGCCAACTTTTTCTGCATTTTTATTTTTGTTTTTTTCATTTGCCTGCCTGTCATCTGTTAGCTGTTTCATTACAACACTTGGCAACTAATAAGCAGCGAAAGTTCACACAGTAAAACAAAAGCAACATGAACAGTTCATAAAAAAGATGAAAACAAAAAAATACACGTAATAGAAACAGTAGCGAGACAGCAACAAATGGCAAACAGTAAACAGCTGCGACATAGTCTTTTGGCTGGGAGAGTGAGAGCTTTTGACCATCTTGGAGTGTGAGAGCTTTTCAGCATACTCGTAAAAACACACAAGCATACAAATACATATGCATGCACAGAGTAAAGATGACTGAAAAAGATGTTCAACTGGTTTGCTTAAAGCCATAAAAGACAACAACAACAACAACAACAACAAGCCACAGCGACAGCGACAGACGAAACGACAAACGAACCGAACCGAGGCGAAACGAAAACAAAAGTAAACGGCGCGCAACAAAGGCGCTAAAAGAGCGAGACAACAACACAACAGCAACAGCAACATTTTTGAGCACAATAACTGTAAATACTACATAGTAAAGCAACACAATCAAAAAACATATATTGAGTCAGTTAGTCAACTGAAAACTGAGTCAATACACGTTGATTGCCAGTGGCGAGTGGCGAGTGGCGGCTGAAGTGGATGGAGAGGCTAATGAAATCGAAAGTGAATGAATGCATTGCGTGTTTTGGTCGAGTGTAAATATTGCATAAGTTGAACTGTGAATGAATTCTTACTCTTGCGAGTGCGAAAGCTGTAACAATTGATTGGCAAATATTGTCCTAGAATTCACTGCTTATTATGCATTTAAATGATTTCATCGACACAGTCGAATAAACTTGGCTGTAAAACTCGCTGTCGCAGCTGCAGTTTGTGGAGTTTATTATAATATTCAAATGAAATTTTGTTGACATATTGACAATAAGGCAGCCTCATTCTTGTTAGGTACTAAGAAGCAGAGCTCTAGCTGTCAAAAGCATTATTTAGATTTGTAGCATCGAAAGGATGCGCTGCAAATTTTGAAGTATGGCATAAAAACAAGTTAAATAAGTATTTACACTTCTACTCTATGAGTAGCGAGTATAATATTATCACAAATTTTGATAGCACTTTAAGATTCTCAAAGATTCAGCTGCTCAATATTCAACTTGTTGTCAGTATTTAATACATAATAAATACGCACAAGATAGGTATTTTTTTAGTATTTACGATAAAGTACCTCTTTAGCGAAAGTTCATTATTTATGTAGCATCAGTATTTTTGCCCAAGAGTAACTAAGCCTTATAGCCTTCGAGTTTTACGACTGATTTTAGTGCTCGTCGTAATGCCAGTCATTATTGTGGCCCTGTTTAATGACTGTCCCTTGGCCCCGTCATTTCGCAAAACAAATCTTGCAAGTAAAAGTAAAGACAGGCAGAGGCAAGACAAGGAATTTATGCTCTTTTTAATTCGCCTTTTGGTCTCTTAATGGATGAGCCTTGCGGCATTACAATGAGCAAACAGTTGGGGACCAATTAGTAGGTTAAGGGCCACAAAAGTAATTGAAAGCTCTAAGAACTAATGAGTTTGTGCAGCATCAGCTTTAATTTACTGCAATGCAATTATGAGGAAAGGATTCATTGATCCAGGGCCTAGATTCCAAATCTAAATATAAAGAGCTTTTTATTAAAGTTATTAGGTGTCTCTAGCCTTTTTGTTTTACTAATAAAAAGCAATTATTCATACTGCTTACAAACTTTCCTTCACATTTTTACTAATATAATAATAATTTATGGTAACCGTCGTCGCATGCAGACGTGTATTTATTGTGCTCCGAAAAACAATTCACATAAGTGCAGTACTACTACAATATCGCGAAAAGTCTGCGATGAAATCGCTAATGTTTATATTGATTGATTTTAATTAATATAAATCATATTAAAACTCTAATTAATCAATCTCGATTACAATGAGTCAAAACCGGATATACAAAATTAATATGTCGCAAAAATACTAAAATTCTGACCTAAAGCTGTATTTCGTATATCTATATACTTTGTTAATTGGTACTGATGAAGAATGTACTTTATGGCTTCCCGAAAAAAAGAACAAAAACAATGAACCTATTAAGCCGGCTGGAATATGGATCCTCATTTTACCTGTTAGATAACCCGTGTATTTACACTTCTAACCGATTCAAAATCTCAGACGCCTATGAGTAGCGAGTATAATAAGAGAATATTATCACAAATTTTGGTGGCATACACTTTAAGATGCTCAAAGATTCAGCTGCTCAATATTCAACTTGTTGTCAGTATTTAATACATAATAAATACGCAACCACTCTTTAAGGTTGAGCTCGAGCCAGACAATAAGCAAGATAGATTTTTAGTATTTACGATAAAGTACCTCTTTAGCGAAAGTTCATTATTTATGTAACATCAGTAAGCAGTGAATTTTCAGCCAAGAGTAACTAAATTTTTGTGTTAGGCTTTTTATGCCTTATAGCCTTCGAAATTAACAACGCATCTCATCTCATCCGTTTTACGACTGATTTTTAGTGCTCGTCGTAATGCCAGTCATTATTGTGGCCCTGTTTAATGACTGTCCCTTGGCCCCGTCATTTCGCAAAACAAATCTCGCAAGTAAAAGTAAAGACAGGCAGAGGCAAGACAAGGAATTTATGCTCTTTTTTAATTCGCCTTTTGGTCTCTTAATGGATGAGCCTTGCGGCATTACAATGAGCAAACAGTTGGGGACCAATTAGTAGGTTAAGGGCCACAAAAGTAATTGAAAGCTCTAATGGATAACTAAAGATGAAAGTTCCTTAATAAACTAATGAGTTTGTGCAGCATCAGCTTTAATTTACTGCAATGCAATTATAAGGAAAGGAAACATTGATCCAGGGCCTAGATTCCAAATCTAATTATAAAGAGCTCTTTATTAAAGTTATTAGCTGTTTCTAGCCTTTTTGTTTTACTAATAAAAAGCAATTATTCATACTGCTTACATTAACTTTCCTTCACCTTTTTACTAATATAATAATAATTTTAAGGCAATATCAAATTTCTAAGCATCTTCTTGTTGAAATACATATATGTCGAGAACCAGACCGGGGCACCGTGGTACGTTCAACGAAAACATACAACGCGACTTAAACATCCTACCAGTATAATTCGAAGACACTTTAAACCGAAACTTATACTCGCCATTGGGAAATGGCAAGAACTTGAAAAATTTGTCCTTGAACATCCAATTATTCACAATCAAATTATGCTGCAATTCATCAATAATTAAATAACATTTTTTACATGATAGGGACATAAATGATTCATATTGGAATTTTCGAGCAATGAATCGAGCAATGAATGACAATTGAACATTTCTCCTTTCTAAAAACGGAAACCACTGAATTTTTTAAATAAAATGAGATTGATCTGGAAATATATGGAACTATACGATTAGTTAGACATCTACAGGAGATTTCTGTACTGCAGCATGCATATTTAATCCAACATTTCCACGTCCTAGCACCATAAGATTGCATTGCTTAAAATGTACAAAAGATGAGTCCAATACTTCACACTCTATGTTTGTAAAACGTGAGATAGAGATAGCCATTTATCCAGCCAATAGCATTAAAAATACAAATACTGTGCCCATAGTTTGGCCAACACAACACTTCAAAGTCGACTGGCCGAAAATTTAAAAATACATATTTCAAATATATGTTTAAATTCGCTAAGTTTATCATGTAAAAATGTACAATAGATTAGGTAAATTGCCAGCAGAATATTTTAAAAATATTAAACGTATCTAATTAGTCACCATTTACCCAGATATATATTTATTTGATGTGAAGATTTCAGTGCATACAGAATGTATTATCAAATATCATTGATGATATAATGATATAAAATTACTTGAATATATAGACTATGGATTATGCGTAATTCAGATTACTTAGCTCATTGCCATGTACCAAAAAAATTTCCCAAATGTTAAAAATAGTCTTTGGATGTTTTAGGATGCTATTAAATCTCGCACAAGCAAAATGTTGACAGATATTTTCGTTTTCCAATGGTTGTCGGTCGCTGGCATTATTTGAAGTTGGTATTCGCCAGATGGTAGCGGTAGGAATTTGAAAAACTCTTCTTTAAATACCAAATCTCGAACAATAATGTCATGCTGAAATTAAAATTTATTAAATTACAATTGCATTCATATTATAACATGTTTGGCTTACTGCATAAGGACAGGTGTGATTTAGATTAGATGATGGGGCGATACCATCGTGAATGATTTTAATGAATGATAATTTCTGTTTATCTCGCATAAATTTGCAAAAATCTAAAGTTGTGTTAAACATAAACGGTCGAAATCCATTGAATTTTCGTAATAAACTCAGATTTACCTATATTTTAAAAATAATTTAATGAAATTTTATTATATTGTACGGTAATATAGAAACCTTAGCATTATTAAAAGGTCCTTTTAGGAGTTTCGCATGAATATTCAAAGCCACAATTCCGCGTCCAAGTAAATTGAGATCACATTTCTCGTAAGCACAATAAGATGGATCATATACCTCACACTTAACGTTTGTAAAACGTTGCGATATGCCTGATTGAAAGCCTCCGAATAATACTAAAAGTATGAATGGAACCGACATTGTTAGTCTAGCAAAAATGTAATAAAACTGATTCGTTTACAATTCGTTTTCAAGTCGCAATCAACAATATCGACTATATGCAATTAACTGCTCATAACTCGTTCGGATGTTAAATGCTTTCGAAAATGATAAAATGTAATTCATTTCAGTGTTTTGGTTTTGAAATGGGTTTTTAGTTTCGAGTAGAACTAAACGGTAATAATTAAAAGATAATTAAGGCTAGAGAAATTGTATTTAAATTGCAGTTAACATGAGTTAAATAAACTTTAGCGAATTAGGTACCAAGTAGAGTAAAACGTGATGTTGTGAAACTTTACAGTTTTATTAAATAATATCCAATATCCAATATCTCACATTTAATATTAGTAAACAATGTGAGATTGCTGGCATAATGTCACCTGATAATAGTAAGAGGATAAACGGAGCCAACATTGTATGCCATTAAACTGATTTATAACGATTTTATAAACGTTCCATAAATGAAAACTATCTAAAATCCATTTGATATGCATAGTTGCGTTATTTACTATTAATTTATTTTACCTCATTACCGACAGATTGACATTTAATTCAATATTTGAATTTCACTAAAATTATGTTCCAAGTAAGAATGCTACAGTCAAGTATGCTCCAAGTTACCAAGTACCAAATTAACATTGAAAAAAATTTAAAATAAATATGTAGTATATACTATTATAACGATGATCTAACTGTAACAGCCATTTTCACCATACACAATTGTTTCTTAAATAACTTTAACAATTTTTAACTGACGTAACATGTTAGTTGTCGTGTAAACAATGTTGCGGTTAGCTTAGACGCGACTTTCTACACTCTTCAAAATATTATAAATTTACAAAAAAGAATAAATTTACTCAATTTTTATAAAATTATTTTATTTATTTATTTATTTATCGCAAAGTAAGATATAACAAAATGTTTGCTTTGTGTTTAATCAAGTAGAACAAAGTTCGATTCTCTGGAAAAATATTGTTATCTTGAAATTCAAAAAAACGAAAATCATCACCTTAAATTTTCTCTGTTCCCCATTGCAGTTGGCCGGAATGCATAATGGAAACGCGTGTAACAATCATGTAAAATTGCGTTAAAAGCAAATGCCAGGAAATGGAGTGTGCGGCATGGAAGAGAGCGAGAGCATCAAATTGGTATTAGAGGTTAACAAGCAATTGCAACAGCCGGCGAAATAGAGGCGGGGAGAGCTGAAGGAGGCAACAGTTCGTAACAACTGAAATTTGTGGGCGTATGGGCGTGGCAGCGTTGAGGGAAGCAAAAAGCGACGTTGACTGCACACACATTCACAGACACAGGCTCGCCCATATACAGACATAAAAGTCAATTAATGTACAATTACAACAACAAGAAGAACAACAACAGCTACAACAAATCGCTTGCGAATCAGATGTGAGACGTGAGGAGAGCGAGAGAGTGAGAGAAAGAGAAAGAGTCAAAGTACAGGATAAGCGAACGGAAACGGCTGGCAACAGAAATTTCTTCAAATTACACGCAACGTGAGTTGTATCAGAGAGGAGACAGAGAAGACGACGACGACGAAGTCGAAGGAGGAGGTGCAAGGAGGGGTGTGCGAGGGCCCAATACCAAATCCAATGCTCGCTGCCGGCCACAAAATGACTTTCGTTAACAAGCTGAGCAAAAGCTTCCGCTGGCTGCGCTGCTCGACACTGTGCGCCATTTTGTTTTATATGTTTTTTCATTGGCCTCATATTGCACAGCACCAGCCACAAGCTGCAGCAGCAGCAGCAGCAGCAACAACAACAACAACAACAGCAGCAACAACAGCAGCAGCAAGGGGAGCAACAACAGGAGCTGAGCACAGTTGACCAGGCCCCAGTGCTGGCCAAGTCTACGCCCAATAGTCGCGACCAGCAGGAACTGGAGCAACCACAGCAAAAGCAACAGCAACGGCAAAAGCTGAAGCTGAACAATTTGGATTTGGGCAATGCTCAGACGAAGCAGACGGAGCAGAGGCAAAAAGTGCAACCGATGTCTGCTAATGAGGTGGGTGGCAGCAGAGATGGAGGAAAAGACGGAGGCGGCGGCAGCAAACCCAAGTCACAGCAACGACCACAGCCCGAAACAGTTATAATAACGACCAGCAATGTGAACGAGAAGCAAATACTTGCTAAAGCTTTCAAACGGTAAGTTGCGGCTGAGTTATGGCCTGCTCTATGGCAGGTCTGGTCACCCTAGCTTCCGCTAGCTGGGTGTACGCTTGATAATTTGGCGCTAGTTTGGCGCCAGCTTCATTGTTGCTGCCTGCTCCTTGCTCCCTGCTCATTGCTGCCTGCGGCCATTGTTCACGCTGCTCTCTTCAGTGGGGGGGGGAGAAGTGAAAGATAGATGGAGAAGAAGCGAGAGTTACAGCATAGAAGCCAAACACAGTGCGTAGCATAATTGTGTGTACGACAAATTGTGAAATTTATGGCAGCCATTGAGTTGTCTTCTTCTTGTTGTACATTTGATCGATGTTCGCAAAGGTGCTTTTGGGACCTCACGAATCCAATTTGTTATTTCGACTGATTTTGATTTGCTTCCCATTGGCCGTCGGCTAATCGGATTACCGGGCCCGGCACACGCCGAATGCCCATCATAATTATTGATTAAAGCGAAAACGTGTTGACAGCCCCAAAAATGGTTTTCCGTTATCAGTTTTGCTTAAGAGCAAAACTTTAAAATCTCAGCTAAAGATTTACGCTTGAAATCCTTGCGCAGCACATTTATCATGTATCTGCTGTAACTGACCCGTGAAAATTTATGACGGTTCTTAGCAGCGTCTACGATTTCTGCAACAAGGCGTATGAGTAATGTGCCAATAGTCGCATGAGTAATGCGAGCCTTCGGTTTAACAGTCTAACGATGGATAATTATGCTACTTAATATTAATAAATGCATTTAAAATTATATTTTAGATAATTGTAACTGTCATTTTCTATATGAATTTTGATTGGCAATTATTAAAATATATGTGACATTGTCATTGTTAAAAAAGTTTCATTTTGAGAAGCCTTCAGAGTTTGTTTTTGGTATTCCAAAATTCTTCGTAAAATATCTTCTATGAAAATATAAAATGCAAAACAATTTTAATTTCAATAAATACTTTTAAAATATTGTTTGCTAATTTGTTCAATAAATTGCCTTTGCATTTCAAAGAGATGTAGAGCAACTTTATTTTTAATACCAAATAATCCCCAGTTAGCCAAGATACATTTCGTCCAAAAATTGTCTAAAGCCAGCTTAAAGCCATAAAATTGTTTCAAATTAAATTGAACAAATCTGACACACACATGCATACACACACATACGCACACACACGCAAGCAAACATAAAAGAGACTGACAGCAAATTGTGCATAGGCTTGGGGAAATTTCAATAATGGCATTTTGTGCAACTTGACCTTTAGTCAATTTATTAATATGTTTATCTAAAAATAAACCTGGCATTGACAGGTATCAAAGCTCGAAGCAAAAGCTGCAAGCAGCTTGACAATTCTGTCAAATTGTACGACAGGCGGGCGGCATTGCGTATGAGGCTGAGGCTGAGGCTGAGGGTGAGACTAAAATAAATTTATTTGTTTTACTGTTTTGATGCTTTTTGCCAAGAATTATATTTGGTTATTTCACGTTATGTTGGTCAATTAAAATTTCAATCGGCTTTATGGATATCAATTAAATTTAATTGCCCGATAAGTAAATGCCAAAAATGCCGTAAAATTGTATATGACATTTTTATTTTGAAAGCACCAAAAGGAAAATTCGAAATAACAACATGGAAATTCCCCTAACAGCTGTCAAGCGCTGTGGGTTCGCCAAAGGCTTTGCCATCTGTGCGATTTGTGTTTTATATTTAATCCTCAATCAAATATTAACACAACCAAAATGCATGCACACAACATACACAACATACACACATATAACGTTGCAGGCCTTTAAATTCATTTAATTTTCATGTTTCCATTTTGTGCTCGAATTAGTATTGAACTATCATTAATTTTGATTAGGTAAACGCCATGTAAATAACGTTGTTTACTTATGCGCATCCTGTGTTGCCTCCCATCAAGGACATTCCCACTTGAATCAGTTTCAAAACTATTTTAATATTTATTGAATAGATAAGGCCAACATAAATGCATATGTGTCGATGGCAATTTTACAATAAAACTCTGCAAATAAAATACAATACAAATATAGATTGCAACCCATTTTCAACATCAATGCATATTTACAATGTTAAAGTTCGAAATTTAATATATCAAAGTTGATTAGTTTTGTGCTCTACACATTAAAATTACAATTTCTCTTCCCAGTCTTCACTTCTACTATATAGAATATATTTTTGTGTGGAATAAATTCTTACTTTTGGTCGTGTCCCCAGCCTGCCATTTATAAGTGGAAAATGCCAAAAGTTTTCTGCCCAAAATGAGAAAAAGAAATTGTATGTGAAATTGCATTGCAGTGAAGATTGCTCCACATCTGAGGCAAAGTTTATTTTCGATTTTGATTTCGATTTGGATGCTGATTTTGATTGCTGTCTGCGACGAACTTAGCCGTAAATTTGCAAATCACTTGCCAGATTTCACAAGTTTCAAGTTTGTTTTAGTGTGCGCAAGGAATTTAAGGCATTTATATTGCTCGATTGCATCGGAAGTTCAAATGCTTTTGCACTTTATGGGTTTTACCTATATTGACCAGCACTCGACAAGAGCCAACACTTGTCAGCTAATTACGCAATTGGAGAGGCAACACACCAAATACTGAAAGTACAACTAGTCGGAAAGTAATTGCTATGGACGACACAAGTGCTTTCTATAACGATTACAGCTGCACACTTGGGGGTAATTATGTGTATTCAAGCAAATAAACACAAAGGACCCTCTTGCCATAAACTCAAGACGCTCTCAAATTGTACTATTACAAACATTTGCACATATCTAAGGAATTCATATTAAAGCTTAAGATTTGCGCGTCAGAAATCTGCTGAAGTATTCTAAACGTTTATGCTTTGAAATGTTGAAATAGTTCCGCATTTGATTAAGTTGCAGGAAGTTCAAGTGCTTGGGTTGGTAGACAAAGAAATTAGCAAATTTTCGGGGGACTTTCTAATTGAATAAACACTCTAGATTGGGTAAAACTTTTAAAGCCGAGGAATTAATTTAATTTAAGTCGACCAGTTTATTAGCTTGAAATTGAATTAAAGTGGTGGTGTGTTGTATATTTAAAATAACAATTATAATTATTTCATTTTCATCTAAATTACATTTTAAATTCATTTCATAGATGTTGATAATTGAAGCTTAGTAAATGTGAGTTTGAATTTAATGAATTTAATTTTAAGCAACAAAAATTTAATTGAATGATTAATAGAATAATCCCTCTTTTAATTACTCTTAAGTCAGTTTTAAGAGTCCGAATTATTTCTTTTATATTTAGTACAACAAATATGATTTATAAATTTCTGTTTAATTTTACAGCGAATATGAAATTTATTATAAATTGAATTAATTTTTGTTTAAATAAGAATATGAATTCGATTTAATTATTTTGCTTAAGATCTATGAAATGTTGAAATTTTTAATTGAGTATGAAACTAAATTAAAGTAGACTTTTTTTATACATTTAAAACAAGACATATATTTAACATTCATTTAAACACTAATATAAAAAGCATATTTTATATGTGCGTCAGTCATTCCTGAGAGCATGTTCTGTAATTTAAGTACTTTAAATAAAAAATATAATAACTATATTTATCGTTTCATAAGAAATTTTTTTAATTTATTAGAAGTATTGAAAATGTAAACTAGCAAAAGTAAAGTAGTTACATTTTTTATATCTGAAATAAC
Organism: Drosophila sulfurigaster albostrigata; assembly: GCF_023558435.1. Taxonomy (NCBI): domain Eukaryota; kingdom Metazoa; phylum Arthropoda; class Insecta; order Diptera; family Drosophilidae; genus Drosophila; species Drosophila sulfurigaster. Next base: position 20,083,282 of record NC_084882.1, read on the forward strand.
AAATACAATTTATTTATTTTCGCTTTAAAAGGAAACAAATTTCAATTTAATAAATTAAATTTAAAACTGTAATTCAAAATGAATTTAGGTAGCGATTTTTTATATACAAATTTTAGAATCACACATATAATTAACAAATTTCGTCTTGACACTAATTTAAGCTCATTTAAATTATTCGCTCAAAACCATACAAGGTGACTTTTCTAGCAGAATTCGCATAAACTTAAGAACTTAATGTTAAACTAAGTGTTTAACTGTTAGTTGCCCTGGGGGGAGCATAAACTTACTACAGTCATTCGGAGTACAATGCGAGTGACTTAGTGGCAGGAAAAGCGTCGAGGTGTTGCTAAGGACAGTTGAATAATATGAGGTAGAAAGTCTCAGCAGGTGGGCAGAGCTGGGCTGGGCCCGAAAGATGACAGCTATAAGATTGCCCCAAACAGGTGTCAGCTATTAAAAGTGCCAGAAGCCAGAAGAGGGAGGGCAAGGTAGGTGAAGCAAACCAAAGAAATAATCAACAAATGGCAGCTGGGGGAATATGTGGCTGAATGTGTGTGGTATTTCCCTTTGAGTGTGTGTGTGTGTGTGTGTGTGTGTGTGTGCGTGGGCACAGTGGTTTCATTAGCATATAGTTGAGGCATTAGAACTTGAATAAATAAACTGGCAACTAAAGCGATTTCAACTTGGATTCCTTCCGCAAAACTTTTGTTTGTTTTCCCCGAAATTTCCTTCTTTTTTTGGCATTAAACTCCACTTCCATTTTGCGGTCTCGCCATGTCGCAGTTGGAGTTTGAGTTTCGCTGACCTCAAAGCTTCCCCAAGCGAACAAATCCTCGCCAGAATAAAAAATATAAAAACAAATAAGCCAACGACAAAAAACGAAAATGAAGGAGTAAAGTGTAGAAGATTTTTTTTTGCGCACTCTCACATCTTCTACGCACAGTTTTTGGCTGAAAAGTTCTTCATTTGTCGTCTGCGTTTTGCACATTTTTGCATTTTTTTCCCTTTATTTGTTTGCCAAAGGACGACAGAGTTGTGGGGCAAAGAGACCTCAGACTTCTGAGCACGACGGGTTTCGTTACTAGACAAAAGTGCATTTTGCATAAGCCTTGTGGTTTTTCCTTTCCGAATTGCTAGTTGTGGATATTCTGTTATTTTTTTTTTTTGTTGCTTGGTTTTCTTTTATGAGACATCGAAGAAGATTTTGTGAAATGGAATCCTTGCTTGGGTTTGTCTTAGACGACGACGACTGCTTGCCATTTGTGTCAAAGTTGTGCATGCAAATAGTCCTTGATATCCTTTTAGCAATGCAATAAAATCAAATGCAAGCAGAGCTCTCAACATGACAGTCTTGCCTCGATGCCAAGGCAAAGTCTGTGATGATGATAATGAAAATTGAAAATATCCTAAGTAACTTATGGATTGAACAAATTGAATTGGAAACTTAATTTTGAATATCGATGTGAATAGCAAATTGTAGCAAAATTGCGGGTAATAAGTTTAATAATTTGAGAATATCACTTAGAATATTTTGAATATAATGAACTTCAACTTGTTTCGCTTTTGATTTATGACATCGAAAATGTCTTCGTTAATTTGACTTCTATTGCTGCAGCTTTTTCGTAATCCGATACTAAAGCCAAACATCTTATGTTAAGTGACTTTTAAATAAGCTGTGGAAAAGAGAATAGATAAGCAGCTTTTTAAAGCAGCTTTATTTGAGCACTTAGAGACAATATACATAAGAAATATGGAGAGTACATTTTCCTTTTGAGTCACTGTAGCATATTAAGCAAGGAGAAGCAAATAATGCATATTTGAATGGAAGGCAGAGTGTGAAGGCGTGAAGAATAGTTTTTCATCTTCGTACTCACTTTGTTAATCATTTTCGGCAAAGATCGCAAAAAGCAGCTGAAGTGAAAGAAGAAAGTTTTGTAGGTGAAAAGAGAATGCATATTGCGGTAGCTTTAGTTCATTTGGCTTATGGACCCTGCGGTGTATTGTCTTCTCGGTGATATTAATTAATCAGCTTCTCGACCAAAACTTTGCACACGTATCAAAAGTCATCTCACAACTAATGATATAGTTTCCGCTGCTAGTTTTCATAGTGGCAAGACTTGTTTAGTCTTTCTTATTCGCAACTTTTCCATTCTAGAGAAACTTGTGAGTGCGAATGAAGTTTTTGCTCTGCGTTGCGTTACGTTGCGTTGCGATGCGTTGCGTGTTGTGTGCGCAAGTTTCGCGTTAGTTTGTGGCATGCAACTGGGTGAGCCAGCGGAAGCGGAAGTGTGGCACTTTTGCGCAGTGCTAAATCAATGTAGAAACCAAAAGCATGGGTGGCAGCAGCGTAAGGGTTATACTATGTACCATAGCAGGAGAGAGGCACCATCAGCAACAGGAACAGCAACAGCCACAGCAACAGCAACAGCAACAGCAGAACTGTCCTAATTGGAATGCCCCCAACAGGACGTTAATGTGCCGCGTGTGATGATAGCTGCGCTTCGCCAGAGAAACGCACAATTAAAATTTATAACAATAGTCGGTGTCGCGATGTTGCCATGGCAATTCCAGATACAATTTAATTGCCCCCAAATGGGCTTCGTATTGCCACTGCACACACACACACACAGACACACAGGAATATAGCGAGAGAAAAGCGGCCTTTGCCACATTATTAAAATGAAATTTAAATGCAAAAGCCACAAATGATGGCTATTAATTTCATCACACGCAATTATCACAACATTTTTCGGTCAGTTAATTGCCGTTTAATGCTTTGGCGACAACTGCGAACCTTTAAATCGGTTTCGTATCCTTTATCGCCAGATCTCTGAGTTTCTAATATGGAATTCCCCTTATGCCAGCGATGTTTTAATAAACTTATGAGCTTACCTCAAGAAAAGAGAAAAGCAATTCGTTTTACTATAAAAACAAATTTTTGCTTTGCTGCAATAAGGAAAATTATAATTTCTTTGCTGGGAAATATGGGAAATCAGATATTTGTTCTTTTCACTAAGAAATTTATGTTTGTAAGAATTAGTTTGATGAAATGAAGACAAGTAACATTTCTTGACAAGGATATTTTATGAGTAACGATTAAGATATTTCTTCTTTCCACGACAAAAATCGAATTATCAACTTCGATAAGAATTTGTATTTCTTTATTGCAATTCAAGTCAGAGCTGCACTTAAAAAAAGTACAATTTCTTGACTTGGATTTATGCTTGTAATGCTTAGGAAATTCTCTCAATTAATCGAAAATATTTAAATGCATAATTTGGAGATAAATAATCTATAATGCATTTTGTTGTCTTAATTAGGAAAATAATTTATTTAAATATTTATTTTTTATATGCAGTTATCAAATCTTTCACATTTTTAAGACCAATCATTTTTAGAAGGCAATTTCAAAAGATTCTTCTACACTAACTTTTCTAAGTGAATCATCCGCTTAATTAAAAGAAACTAAAACAAATGTGATACCTGCGACCCCATTTCTAAATACATTTTTGTGTAGGGTATTTTAATTATATGCACATGGAAAACTTAAGAAAATCATAAGCTTAGTTGACGGCTGCTCTATGCATAGTTTGGTTTGTTGAAGTTTAGTTTGAAATTAAAAGTTTAAATATTTAAATTAAAATCTGCAGGCACAACTTAGATCTTATGCAAACAGAAGATTTAACTTTGGTAATTATTAATTTGAGGCCTATGTCGTTATTTATTTGCAGTGCTGATCGAAATCATGATGGTCGTCTAACCATCCAGGAGCTGGGCCAGTACATAAATCGCCGGATTGTGGAACATATAGACATCGCCATCATGAACAATGCTCGAGAGTTTCGACGTGTGGATATTGCTCCAGCTGATGGACTGATCACTTGGGATGAGTATCATCGATTCTTTCTGCGCGAGCATGGCATGACAGAGGCCGACATCGATGAGCACGATGAGATCAGGCACACCTCACTCAATCGCAAGGCACGCGAGGATATGATGAGGGATAAGGCACGTTGGTCTGAGGCGGCGAGAACCGATCTCTTTACGCTGACCATCGATGAGTATCTGAGCTTTAGGCATCCCGAATCGAGTGTTGCCAATCTGTTGGAGTTGGTGGATGATTTGTTGCGTCAATTCGATCAGGATGGGGATGATCAGCTGACCCTAGAGGAGTTCTCCGATCTGAATGTGGATGATGATGAGGATCTGCTGCGCAAGTCGTTAATCTCGAAAACATTAGTCGAGCGGCGCGAGGAATTCAAGCGCATCATCGATAAGAATCACGATGGCAAAGCCGATCGTGGTGAACTGTTAAACTATGTGAATCCCAAGACACCACGATATGCCCTCCAAGAGGCGGCCACTTTGTTCAGCTTGTGTGATGAGAACAAGGACGAATTGTTGACACTCAAAGAGGTGAGTTTACTTTAAAATAAAAATAAAAGAATATATCTAATAGAATCTTTACAGATGACTGACAATGCGGAAATATTTTTGCAGTCCAAGATGATCGACACGGCGAATAGTTTTCACACTGAGTTCTAATTAGAATAATCAATCCCGATTTTACACACTTCACATCATCTGCAACCGTCCCTCCCAGTTCAATCTAGAACCATCCCAGCTCACATCTATCAGTAAAAAGAAAAAACTATATAATCTTTGTGCATTTATAGTGATATTAATTTGTAAGTTGTTGCACGTAATGTTTAATAATAACAAAAATAAAATACACACACATTACTAATGGATAACAATAATAATAATATAATATTTAGGTATAATTTTGTTAGAACTTTGTACTACGTAACCATTAAGTGCAAGAGGCAATTCATTTAATGTGTGATCTTAATTAACAGTTTTACTTAAGAATGCAAAGCAATTGGAAACCGAATACTCCAAATTATACAAAATACAAAATAACAAAAAAATTACACAATAATATACGTAATTTTATGTAATTAAATGTTGTTTTCTTTAGTGGGAGTGGAAAATTGAATTGAAATTGCCATGATTAATTTATGGTAGTCATTTCAGTTTGGTAATTTACTGACTATTGAAAGACTTTTTGTTGGTTATTAATTATTGCACATAGTGAAAAAATTTATATTGAAAAGTAGATTGCACATCTTTAAGAAGTTTTCAATCTTTAAAAATAATCCCGAATTAAGAATTTAAGATTCAGAAATCTTAAAACAGGATTTAGTTTTCCAATCATGATATCAATCAATGAAAAATCTTCTTTCGAAAAGTTTTCGAATTCAAGATATTTTGTCTTGTTTTTTAATACGATGAATTGTAAATCTTGAAATGCGAATGTTGTAATTCCCTTCCTTTAAAATTTCTACCTTGTTTCTGATGTTCTTGCTGTTATAAAAAGAAAATTTGGCAGAATCTAAATTGAAAATTTAATCTTCAACTTTGAGTTTATTCCATTCTTGAAACAAAAATATTATCTTGAATTTCAAGAATTTGCCATCTAGGATTTTTTATAGAATTTCGTTTTTGATTTTAGAAATTAAGGTAAATTCTGAAATAAATTTTTGGTTCAATTTTTACATCATACAATTATGATTCAAGATGTTATTCTTGATTTTAGCAGGTTTTTTGTTCCTGTGTGGAGTTCTTCTGTATGATTTATTACTCAGTTATTATTATTTATGAGATTTACTTAAAACACGCACAGTAAAAGCACATCCAACGGGATATTTGATATACGATTGCATTATGGCATGTTTGCAATAACAATGCTGAATATGCGATAATATTCTGAGAATACCTGAACTGCAAACACTATTAAATACTTAAGCCAACCATGTTACCAAAATTAGCTCTAATTTGGTCATGTCCTTACTGATTTATGCGCATAAGAGCAATCGTCTATCGCCTGGGCACTGATTTCGTTTGCCTTGAGACCGCCCTCCCCTGGGTATCTGTTAGTCGAGCGGACTCAAGCACGTTTTAAGGATGTCATAAGTACTTGTTTTTCTTATATGACATCCATTAGATGCTGTGCTATCCATGTTAAGAAATTAATTTGGCAACGTCTTTAAGCCTCTTATTCCGTCCTGTTTTTCCGCTCAGCAGACAAATCGACGTCATTAAACATAATCCCATGTTCAATTTGTTGTTGCTCCTCTTGCTGTTGTGCAGAAAGATAAATAAGAGGAGACAAATGATAAATAAGTGGCACTTGAGCATGGCCAACGAAATGGCAAAGAAAACCTGTCCCCACTCCGCTCCCTCCGCTGTCGCCTTCAATGCTCATGGCAACCACGCCTGGTGGACTATGAGAGAGCCTGCCAAAGCTTGATGAATATCCTTGAGAATTTAACAGGCAATTGACTTACTGATGGGTGTTAATACTTCTTTAATCGCCTCATCGAATTTCCATCGGTTGAGCGGACCCGACAAAAATGATTTTAAAGAAATGATAGAAGTGTGAATAAACGATTTCAGCAGCTAGAGAGCATCTTCCAGCCGGATAAACTCTCAGTTAAGTAGAAAATAGGCTTTTTGTTGGAAAAGAGGGAACTCAACAAAAGGGATGTCGACAATAGTCGGCAATATAGCAATAGACAGACGAATGCGTAATTGAATCTAATTATTCGGAAGCTTCAGATAATGAGCACGTAAAACGCAAGGAATAACATGAACAGGATATGACCAGAACATGACCACACCAGAGAACACAAACACTCGGACAAACAGAGAGTTCGACATTAGCTTGTATTAAGTGCATGTGTGTTTACACGTGTCTATGTGTGTGTGCTTATCTGCGTGTGTAACTGTAGACCAGTTGTTTGTTTAGCTCAGCGGAAACGGAAACGGAGACGACAACAGCAACATTTCGACTGCTAAGATAATAAAGTCAGCAGGAAACTCAATATACCCTGTAGAAGTTGTGAAAAGTAATAGAGAAATAAGTGTAAGTATAAATAATAATAAAAATCAAGTATAAGCATTAAAATAAAAGTTTTTGCAAACGAAACAAACTTATACTGAACACCAAATATCTTCGTAGCTTAAATTTGTGAATAGATTTTATTTCGCTCAATTGATGGTCGCCAACTAGTGCTATTAAAGAGATGGTTTAAGCACAAATAAAAAAAATTTTATTTTGCTTTATGAGGTATAACTACAGAAACCAGTTCATTTAGTCGCCTGTGTAAAATTATAATTCCAATTTAAACTCAAAGAAAACACCTCAAAAATATGATAAAAAAATAATAATAATAATAAATATTATCAATAAATAAAATTATCTTCTGAATACATTCCCAATTCAATTTTGCTATACATCTCTAAAAATACGTAAAAATACATTTTATTCGTTCCTTTGAATGTTTTAAATATAACTAATTTACTTTGTCACAAATGTAATATTGTATCTACTATTTAATATTGCTGCAGTTCTAAAAAAACTATCCAACTAAAATTCTTTCCTCACAATTTTTAATATATAACTCATTTAATAGGTATGTTATTTCGCTTAAAGATTTTTAATAAAATAACCAACACCAATTTAATGTTATATTCCCTCTTTTATATAACTACAATTTGGAGTATCACTTGCTATGTTGACAGATCAGCTATAAACAACTCTTTACCATTTGAACCATCTTAATTTAATAGATCCCTAGCGACATTTCCCACAAGCTCACACATAAACTTGTGTCCTCTCTTTGGCCACTTTTAGAATTTAGTAGCCCATATACAACTGTTACCTTATGTTGGATACTGCCCCCCCAAATTATTGCGTATGCTCTTATCTATTACCCTATAAATTGTGCAGGCAGAAGCCTGTTGCTGAAAGAAGAAGACCGCAATTAGTTTGTGCACGTTCATATATTCATTTTATTTCGCAATTATTCCAATGGTCACATCTTCAATGTATTATCGTGCTCTACTTCTTCAGGAAGGGACTAACAACAGCTGTGCCAGCATACGCAGTGGTCAACGGTGCGGAGTAGACGGCGGCAGGAGCAGCGGCAACGGTGGCAGCATACGACCTGTAGACTGGAGCAGTATAGGTGGAGTAGGATCTAAGTGGAGACAGAGCCGAGTAGGTGGAAACAGGGGCCACAGCCGAATAGGTGGCAACTGGTGCCACAGCCGAGTAGCTGGTAACTGGAGCCACGGCTGAATAGGTGGCCACGGGGGCAGCCAATAAGCCAGCTTGGGCGACGGCAATGCAAAGCGCCAAACAGATGAGGAATTTCATATTGGTTTCGTTGGTTTGCTGGGTTTTGTTTGTTGACTGATGCTAGTTGGCAATCAGCAGTGGCTTTTTATAGCCAACCGACAGTCCCAATGCATCGCCGTGAACCCGTTTTGCGGCTTAAACTATGCGATACATGAGCAAAAGCGTCAAATTAGAACACAATGACAATATTCAATTTGTGCTTTGTAATGCTCCGCAGTAGAATTCAGTACGATATGCGTATCTCTTGCTCTATGCGGATGCTGTCAACTCTAGTGTTAATTGTGCTTTTGGGTGTTTTGTGCCTGTCAGCAAACAGTTGCTCATTATCCACTTTAATTACGTTATCAGCAGTTCGTAATTAGCCTTTTGCGAAGAGCAATTCATATAATTGGAAAGCAAATGCCATTTGTTTATGACTTTAATTCCAATGTTCTGGCATTATATTAAGTTCTGAAATTAATCAGAGCAATTATAAATTGTTAGCTATTATTACACATAATTAAAAGTACTATTATACAATTTATTATTGCTTAAATTCTAATATATCATTGATCATTCAATTCAATTTAAATGGTTCGGCATTAGATGAATGTCTAAAATAAATCTGGGTAGCTACAAAAATTAGCGGGAATATTTACAGAGTTGAAACTGTTGAACCGAGTTGGTTCGGCAAGAAAGTCTACAAAATAAAACACGTCGTTCTGTTTTAAATTATTCGCAACTGTGTATATTAAATGTTAGTTAACATAATTATGTGCAGTGCAGATGTTAATGTTAATGCACTGCTTATTTTATTTATCGATATTCATATGAATATTTCCTAATGTAAGCATATTTACAAATATTACTTCAATTTTAACAAATTTATGAAATGCATATGTTTCTTCGTTAATATGTCTGCGACCATATCAAAAACTATTTGTCCCTCACTTACTACTTCTCGTGCAAAATGATATCTTATATCAATATGTTTTGCCCTCGAGTGATGCACAGGATTCTTTGCCAGTTGTTGCGCACTTAAATTGTCAGTGTGAACTACTGTTGGGGTGTCCTCTACGCCGCAACCAATTTCGACTATAAGTCTGCGCATAACAATCGCCTCTTTGCATGCTGTTGATAACGCCATGTACTCAGCTTCTGTGCTGCTAAGCGCTACACTCCGTTGCTTCTCCGATTTCCAGGATATCGGACCACCTCCAAGAAAATACACATAGCCCGTATATGACTTCCGGTCACTCTGGTCGCCGCCCCAATCCGAATCGACATAGCCTTCAAACGCATTTCCACACTTGCTGTAGTGTAGCTGAAACTCCGACGTTGAAGCTAAATACCGCAACACATGCTTCACTCCTGTTAGATGCTCCACATGCGGATCCTTATTCCGCTGAGCCAATTTTGCAACTGAATGCAAAATATCAGGTCTGGTCGTAAGAGCTAACCACATTAACTCTCCAATTGTTGACTGATATGACCTCAAATCAACTTGCTGACATTGGTCATTACCGCATGCCACTTGATGTCCCGCTTCTAACAATTGAAATTATTTATTCTCATTGAAAATATTATACAAATGAGATAAATTTCTAGAACTCAATTGATTGTCATTTAATGCTTATACCTTTAATTCAATTTAAATGGTTTGCCATTAGATACAATTCAGAAATTAATCTCAGCAATTATGCTCATTGTCGCATGGAAAAGGCTATTAAGTTTACGCAAAACTCCATCTAGCATCGAGTTCCATTCTCTTCCTGATTGCTTCAATCCATATAGCGCCTTCTTGAGCAATAAAACCTTTCCAGCCTGGTTGTCGTCTTCAAACCCTTGCGGTTGCTTCATATAGACCGTGTCTCTCAAATCACTGTTCAAATATGCCGTGCATACATTGATAGCTATTATATTTGTGCTCCTTCTGCATTGCTGAAATTCTTATATATAAAAGACATAAATTCTAGCATGAATTGATGAATTGAAAATATTATTAGACATAAATTCTTTAATTAAATTCATTTACTATATTTTGATGAGTATAATTTTAAAGGTTTGATATTAAGTGCATTTTCGAAAATAATTCCAGCAATAATAAATGTTTGTTTGTCATTTGAACAATTAAAAGTACAATTGCAATTATTTATTATCATTATTATTATTTATTTTTAATTATTTATTTAGATATCATTTCTAGAACTCAATTCATTGTCATTTAATGCTTATACCTTTTGTTTAATTTAAATGGTTTGGCATCAGATACAATTTTGAAATTAATCTGAGCCATTTAAATTGTTAGCTATTAAGTACTTAATTAAAAGTACAATTAAGACTGTTTAGTATTGCTAAAATTCTTATATATTTGAGATATGCTATTGTTTATGACTTTCATTGAAATGGTTTGGCTTAAATTAATCTGAGTGATTACAAATATTAGGTTGAATATTAGAAGCATTGAAAGTATAATTATTATTATTTTTATTACGGTTTATATAAATTCTATAAGTTAATTCACATACCACATGTTTATGATTTTAATTTTAAAAATGTGAAATTAAGCCCAGCAATTAGGAATATTATTTGGGATTTTGAAGAATTAAAAGTACAATTGGAATTATTTATTATTGCTTTAATATTTATATTATTGAGATATAAATTTTTTAATCCAATTCATAGAAATTTAAGGCTATTTATATTTGTTTTATTAGTAATTATTAATACAAATTATTTGGCATTATATGATATTATATTTGCTATTATTACGCAAATTTAAAAGTATAACTAGCATTAATTAGTATTAGTTTAAATGCTAATTTTTTGTTGTAAGTATTTCTATGCTCTTTATTTTTATACCTGAAATGTGATATCAAATGCAATAATTATATTGCGACCTTTGCGGTTTGTCTGTCAGTCTGCCCAAAAGCCTCAATGCTCAAGAGATTTTACATTTACGTTTGCAGTATTTTAAATTCAAGCCCAATTGTGTTTATTTGTATAGCATATGTTAGGTTGCACGATATACTGATTTACTTTCAAAAAAGAATTGCTAATGTTTTTGATGTTCCGTATGATGTTGCTAATTAAATTAAAACGAACGTACTACATCAAGAGTTGAACATAAGGCTAAACGTAATTCCCAAGAAAGCAAAGAGTCCTTCTTCCATATGAGTACTTCTTTTGAATTAGCGTTTTGTGTCTGTCATTATTTGATATTTCTATAACGATTTCGGTTTATTTCTTTGGGGTATTCATAAATTGAGTTGGTTACATAAAACAAATGGCATCAGGCGAACTTAACGAGCCGCAAAAAAGGAGAAGAGCGCACAGTACCTTCAATATGTGAGCGATATAAAATGAAGTCCCTGGCCTCTCGCTACTCTTCGTACATTTTTGCCATACAAATGTTTTGCATTATTAGTACTCAGGGCAGGCGAAGTCGGGGGTCGGAGGTCGGTGCTTGGAACGTGGACATGAAAGAGAGTCTGGTAGTAGTAGAAAATGTTCTACACGTAAGTTACATTAGTCAAACCGGAATTTTTGCCGAGCTGGGCAAATGGTATGAAGGACGGAGTGAGGCGCTCCGTAAGTTAGAAAATTATTGAAGAGCTCTGGCCAAGGAACCACGAAAACCAGAGCGAGAAAGAGAGAGAGATGGAGGGAGAGGAAGAGGACCAAAAAGAAGCCAGCATAAATATGCTAGACACATAGACAAATGCTATCTGTGACTCTGTTCGTTCGTGTGTGTATTAGTCTGTTTCTGTTTGTGTGTGTATGTGAGTGTGTGTTAGTTTGTCTTTGCCATAAATGCTTCATCTTCAACTCATACATATTAAAATCTCGGAAAATAAACTTCAACAGTTCACAAAATGAAAACAAAACAACCGAGAATGTCTAGTTAGAAGTCATGAGGCTAACAGATACCCCTTGATGTCCTCTCATTAGCTTGTGACAATTTAAAATTCAAGTAATTACATTTTGTTATATACACACAACAAATTCAACACTTTTTCTTTGTGCAAATAACAATTGTAGTTGCTGGCAATCAAGAATTGTTTTTTTTGTTGGCTACAGGGTATGCAAAAATAAACAAAAACAAACACATGAAGCAACACATTCATTCACTCACTCGCACTGTGCTTGTGGGTGGCAGAGGTATCAAGAGGGGGTGGTCGAGGGGGTGGATACTCATGCATTTTAAAATCCAGCCATTAGAGAACTCTATTATTTGGTATGCGGAATATGATTTGAGCACGTTTTCGGCGCCTGACATTGCATTTAACATTTTGCATGCATAACTGAGAACACACACACACAGACACAGCAGGATCAAGAACAAGAGCAGCACAACCAAATAGAAAGTCGTCAACGGAGGTGGAGGTCGAGAAGCAGTAGGATAAGAGAAAAACAAAACCAGAAAAACACCAAAACACACACTCAAAAGTAAACCGCCAGAAGTTAAGGACGTTACAGTGCCAGACGGAAAAAAAGGACATGCCTGAAAGCAATTAAATGTGTTCAAATTTAAATTCAAATTTAAAGTTATACAAAATAAATCATTTCCAAATTCTTTCGGTCGTATAACAATGTATAACCATAAAGGATTTCGGTTAAATTGGCTAACAACACATCATTTAACAAGAGCGAGGAAGGGGGCCAAGGACATGAGGCCAACCGAATAAGATAGTCGACAACAATTTGGCACAATGGCTGAGAATGAAATGTTTGCGGCTTTCGCTTGGTCAGTTTCGAATTATTTGAAAAGTTTCGTGATTGCTGAGCTGGGAATGAAATCACAATATTAAATGCAATTAATAGAATTTACTTAAAATGACAACTAAGTGAAACAAGTTATATTGTTTACGTATTTATCTAATTATTTATTTATGCTTTAGAAACACATCAAGTATTTTATATATGTTTATGGGTATGCTAATATCTATTTAATTTTGAATATAAATACATATTTGTTAAATTTTATTTAAAATTTATAATTAAAATTCATTAACATTTTTATATTCTACTACATAGTTTGCTTATTAAATTTATTTTATATAAATATATAAAAATTTTCGAATTTTTTAAATAGGCTTTTTGTTTTGTTTTTGTTTACATGTATGTTACCTTTAACTAGTTTTATTGTGAATATGTCTTAATACATTCATGTTAGCATAATTTCAAATTGAAATACATTTTTATAAATAATTTTTCAGTTTTTTTGACAAAAACATTAATTTAATTTCATTTTAAATATATATCATAACAAATTCATTTTAATACGATTTGCACTTGTAATACATTTTTGTATTTTTTTAATTTATTTATTTTCCAATCTACAATTTATAACACCCACAATTTGTATTTTCATTTGGTTTATTTTGCGAAGAGATTTATTTTATTTTTCGCCATCGCCTTTTATTAAAATACACAGTTAAGCTAGTCCAGAAATTGAAATATTATTGTTTAATTGATAATCCATTAAAAGTTGAAAATTGCTTGCATCGCCAATTCTTTTTTTGCTTCATCAAATTTTTACAATACAATAGGAAAAACTTGCAAAACAATTTCAATGTGAAATTGGTGCACAAAAACTTGTTGTGATATTTGAAATGAATAATTCGCACATTTCGCTGTTCATTTTTTTGCACAAATCCCCAAAGTTTATGATTTTTATTATTGTATGTTATATACTTTTTTTTTTGTATTCCTTTATCACATTTGTTGCCATTGTGTGGCAACCTGCACCCAAATGACAATAAAAGGTAATTTGGTAGTAACAACTTGAAGGCAAACACTTAACTAACTTTGTGTGTGTCTGTCCAGGTCCTCGTTCTCGTTCTCGTTGTCGTTCTCGATTTGAGCTACAGGAGGTCGCAGCTCGAACTTTACTCACCGGCGTGTGTGAATAACAGTGTGTGTCTGTGTGTGTTTGCGAGAGTGTGTGCGAACTCATTCACATACATGAAAAGTAAAAAAGCAATTTTCGTAACATTTGCATGCCTTAAACCAACACACACAAGAATATACACACACACACACATGCTCAAACTGTCAGCTGGAGTATGAGGCGGCCACGAAAGCATCAACACACTGGCAGCAGCAGCAGGAGGAGCAGGAGCAGGAGCAACAGCAGGCAAGGACATGCGGCCTACCTTTACATGAAGAGTAGCAAAAACTACGACAATATGTGAGTGTGTGTGTGTGTATTGGTGTAGGTGTGGAAGTTGAATGGAGTACGTGTTGTGCTGAAAATGCAATTTGCCTTCTGTGCGAAAAGTACGAAAAATTTATGCAAATTTCCCCGAACTGCCCCCTGACCCCATGTTAATGTTGTTGACGCTGTTGTTGTTGGGCCATGGCGACTCTGCTACAAGCGGAAGCAGGAAATGCGCCATTGTGTATGTGTGTGTGTCCCATGTGAGAGTATTGAGAACGCGCTAAAATGAAAATGTAGTGAAATATGCGATAGATCGCCCAAAGCAAGGGCAAAAAATGTGTGAACGCAAAACTATTAAGTATACGCAACGTTGAGTATATCCTATGCAAATTTTCTAATTACAAATGTGTAAAAATTAATTCTAATTATTTGTTTATTTCTAATTATATATTTATTAATATTTATTTGTATTGTTTACTTTTTTTTTCAATTTTCTTATTTAAAATAAATATGCCATTTTGTTTTGCCTTTTATTTAGAGAGTATCGAAACATGCAATAAGCCTGGGTGCGAATGCAAGAACTAATGCGACAACAGCAAAAGCAACCACAGCAGCAGCAGCAACAACAACAACAACTACAACAATAACGACAACAAAGCCAGCAACGACAGCGCGTAAATTCGCCATCGATAGTTTTTGAGAATGTGTATACGCCGCGTATGCTGCGATGTGGTGCTTTGCTCTATGTGCCATTGTTTGTGCATGAGTGTGTGCGTGTGTGTTTTAGTAGTGCCCCTTGCGACGGATTTTATAGAAAGCAAAAAAAAAAGAAAAACATATATTTTGTATACACGAAGCAGGACCATTGGGCAAAGAAATGTGTGTATACGGAAAATGAAATGCCGCCGGTTAGTCCAGCGTCCACACACATAAAGCACACGGCTCTGCCTCTATATTGGTTGTGTGTGAGTGTGTGTGAAATTGTTTATACTGCACTGCACGTGCCTTTGACATGCCGACGTTGCCTCCATATGGGTGCTCGTATTAGTATGTGTGTGTGTGTGTGTTGGTGCGTCTGCGTTTTGGCTTATGGGCAAAGAAGTTGAAGCGTATTAAGCAAACAGCACCGCAGGCAACACCAGCGCCCTTTGTAGCCACACTCATGCAACACACACTTGCCCGTCTCCTCCTCCTCCTCCTCCTACAAAAAAAAGAAAGTGGCAACTGAAGTGTAGGCCAGCGGATACAGGCGAGACGAGTGTGTGTTGATAACGAGCTGCGAGATAAACGACAGCATTTAATGCGTTCAAATCTTTTTTAACACCACATCAAGCCATTTTTCAATCCTGATCTGAGCATAAAGATTAAGTTGTCTTTAAGTCGCCCGAAGCCCGGGATTGCAGCAACGCTTCTTTCCTCGCTCTCTTTCTCGCTTTGGATGCCTGGCGCCTTGCCACCAATTGCTGCACAATGCGGGGCTGTCAA
This sequence comes from Drosophila sulfurigaster albostrigata, assembly GCF_023558435.1. NCBI lineage: Eukaryota > Metazoa > Arthropoda > Insecta > Diptera > Drosophilidae > Drosophila > Drosophila sulfurigaster. The sequence continues at coordinate 20,099,115 of NC_084882.1, forward strand.
CGTTGCTTAAGCACATTTTTATATCCATATAATACAGCACTTTGTTAGATTGCAAAATGGGGACTTCAAAACGCAGTCTCTCATATGGAGTTTTGAATGAATTTTTATGAAGTGATAAATAATCAAATTGTAGGCCATTTAAGCAACTCTTTGATGACGGTCCCAAAATTATGCGTCTGCTTTGTTAAAGTTCGCAATCTATGATCCAAAAGGTTGCCAAATGATTTAGTTCACAGAAGCAGAGACTGAGCACTTACGAGTACGAAGTTCGAAGAAAAGTTTATGAAATATTACACTTGGGTTGCATCTTAAATAGATGAAATATAGTAAAGATTTCAAGTCAATTTTCGCTTGAAATCGGAACTTGGAACAGTGCTGAATATTTAATGAAGTAAAGGAGAGGCAATTTTTTGACTATCAACTTATTTTATTTCCACATTTTTGTTTTTTGCCAGCCAACTCGAGCATTTTCCAAATATCGATTTCACTTTTTGGCATTGTGTGCCCTAAATTTTACCTGACATTTGGAGAGACGTGCTTTTGCAAAAAAAAAAAAAAAAAAACACGAACTGCAACATAAACTACGATAGGAAGGACTTTGTGAATGGCACAAAAGTTAAATTTGTTGGCGAAAGAAAAAGAAAAATTAGTTGAGTTTGTGTTCAGGTCAAAACAATTATTTGAGCTCAGCATTGCAGCACTGCATTGGTAAAAAGAAACGGAAATGAAGCTTGAATTTGATGAAAATCGAAATGAAAATGAAAATGAAACTTATTCGTGCACAGGCGATGACAATGCAAAGAAAGTTTTAGGCACATAATTCAGTTTTATGAATGCCCGGGGAACAAACGATGCCTGAGGATGTCGCCGACTGAAAGCGTTTTTAATCAAGGAAATATGTACCTGACTGTCAGCGTACATAGCTGAAAGCTATATGCTATATATTATATTATTCACAGACTGACAACAACAACAACAGCAATTCATGAAAAGTGATTAATTTTTGTTTGTTCCAGCTGCCAGACACATTCGCATGGCGCATTCATTAAACGTGTCCCCAATGCGCTCATCTGGCACATAAATCTCCCTTGGAACTTTATCTCATTATAGAATATGATTAATTTTGTTGTTAACTGGTTAATTTGAGACGCAACCAGAGAAAGAGAGAGAGAGAAAGAGAGCAGACAATATGGGTTTCTCTGATGCTGACATTTTCCATTTCGTATGCTAATAAAAACCTGGCCAGAAAAAGCTTTGCACTAATAATAACTGGCGCCAACGATTTATGGCATCCATATATCAGGCATTTTGCAAAGCAGGTCCTTAACTTGCCAGCCAACCAACCTAAAAAAAGAGAGAGTCCACACACACACATCCAAATTTAGCAGAAAAAATCTGAAATGAAAGCCAAATGTTTGTCCAAATTACTTGACGGGTCATAAAATGTTTTACACAATGTGGCTTAATTCTTTAGGCAAATAGCAGAGGAATTTACGAGCAGTCTAGGCGAATGATAAATACTCTTAGATTGCATTCATTTCAGACTTGTTGTTAATTAAATTAATATTATTTTTTGTTCCAAATTTCTTTGAACGCTAAACTTTAATGTTTAATTCATTTTATAAAGCTAAGTTGCCTGTAAAATAGAACTCTCAGCCACTCAATTCAGCTCAACAACGGAACAATACCCTCTAAAAGGGCATGCGTGCTCTTATTGTTATAACCATAAAAAAAAGGTAAAGCCTTGGCTTTGGCAGAGCTTTCATCATTTCTGTCCCTTGTTGTTGGCATTATGTCGTGAACTTTATACATACTTTATAGCTGAGCAGTTTGGCTGCTGTTTGGTGTTGCACTTTCCCATGCCCAATCTAAAGCCACTAAGAGCTTAAGCAGCTGGCCAAAATATACAGAATCCTTTGGCTGAAGTAAGCAGTTGCCTTTGTAAATAAATAAAAAGGATCATGTCTTTAAGCCTTACAATTCGAAAATACAAATATTTGATTTTAAAGAAATGCTAGCAAAATGTTATTTTTATAAATTGTATTGTCTTTTTTTTTGGGTTTTGCAGTACACACAAGAGATCCTTTTAGGTTGAGTACTGAATGTACTTGTTATAAGTATGTGGCATCCTTGAAAGCTATTACCAAAATGAAGCTTAGGGGGAGAAATGTTGCGAGAACAGCAGAAACCACAGAGGCACGCCTTTAATAAGTCAGAATAACTGAAGAAATATCGCTGCTGTTGCCGCCTACAACAACGCATGTATTCGAGTATATGTGTGTGAGTGTGTGTGTGTGTGCAAGGACATGAGTTTATCAAACACAAACGCAGCTAGGTGAGGACAAATATTTGTTGCCTGTTGTGCCCGACTCACACTTTGGCGTACTTAGGTTGTTTGTATAGTGAGCGTTTGCTCTCTTGCGAGCAGTTTGCTTTTCGATTATGCTTTGTGCACGACTTTCGTAAACGTTTACGCAATTGCTTTCGCACTGATAAATTTCAGTTAAAGTTAAAGTTAAAGTTTTAAATCCTTCGCTCTTTATTATCTGCAATTGCAGTTTGGTTGCCACAGAATCCCACAGCAATTAGCCAGCTCTTCGTCGTACTCGTACTTTCGTATAATTGACCCAAGCTCATTGACTTCCTACTGCTGCCTTTCAATCACAGTCTAATTGGCTTACGACTCGTACTCCACTCAGTTCAATAATATTCCACGTTCGCAGTTGTTTCACCTGCCCAACCCCAAGCCTCCTCGAATAGCAACCCAACCACCTTATCACCTTTTGGCGACCTACTTTCAGGCCTCATTGAATTACGTTCGCTTGGGCAGTGGACGACGCACAGCAGGCTGCCACATCAGGCGGTGTTGAGGTTGCTGTTGATGCTACTGCTGTTGCTGCTGCTGAGGTTGAGGCTCAGCCTCAGCCTTCGACTCAGATTCAGAGTGAGGCTGAGGCTGAGTTGTAGTTTCGGGCTTGGCCCAGTTGACTTCAAAGGACGTGCTCAGCAGCTGCTTTACATAAATATTTATGCGAATTAATTTGTCGGCACGCATGTGGACGGAGGTTGAAAGGGTGTTGAGGGGATGCGCTGTGCGATCAATCAGACATGAAACAATATTTACAGTTTGAAAACGAACTACGAATTAACTCGATTGGCTTAACATGCGGTTGATGTCCCACTGTGCCATCAAGAACAGAGCACAACCATCCAAAAAGGGACTAAGGTCGTCTATGTCTGTGTCTGTGTCTGTTGCTGTGTCTGTTGCTGTCCATATGCCTGCAGGTATGCTCCTGTGGCGCCTGCTGCTGACAGCCATAAGCCAACAAGAACAAACATGCACACACACACTGTGTCTGTTTGTTTATGGACACAGCAATTGCCTTAAAGTACACAATAACCCAACAAGAATAACTTGGATTTTGCAAAAGTGAGTGCGGCATTCTTAAGCAATTGAAACTATATTTAAATACTCTAAGAGTGGGCAGAAATCAAGTGGCAATAATATGCTGCATCTGCGGCAAATAATGCAATTAATCTAATTAATTATTTAGTTTGCCCTACTTAACCCATAAATTGATTATGCTCTATGTCTGTCAATCACTCAATTGAAATTCCATTTCTGATTGTATGTCATGTGGATTATTTTTGACATCTCAATAACATTTCAATTGCAATTGTATGTCATAGCCAGAAATAGGAATCATTTTTTAGTTATACTTTTAAACTCAATAATAACAATAATAATTATTTTTTTTGATTGAAATATCAAACTTATATGCAGCATGTGGGAAACACAAATAATACGAAATGCTTTTAAAAATCAATAATAATTCTTTAACTGATATAGTTTTTAAAAATATATGTATATATGATTTATATATTTCTATTCCTAAATGTGTCATTGTGTATTTTTAGTAGTGCATAAATTTAATTGCAATAATGAAGCCTCTTTATTGATTCACCATCATTATTCCAAAATATCCCAGTCTATGGAGAGTGTATGATGTCATAAGTATATTTTCAAAATGCAATTTCAATTCATAATTAAATGCAGTCGCTGCATGTAAAAATGCGTATGAAGTGTGCAATTAAGTGCAGATGATTGCGAACCTTTACACTTAATGGCTATAACGAGTGAATGCCAATGAAGCCAATTGACAAAATTGATTTAAGCGAGCACTGTCAACGGGGATCGAGTATTGATTTCAGCTGCATAATAAAGTTATTATGCCCACGCCAAGGGTATAAGTGTGTTATGCGTATGTGTAACCCTTATAACAAGAGCACAATAACATTAAATATTGTTCCAAGTATCCAACAAATGTTCAACGGTGCGTATGATTGATATAAATATATACATATACACAGCCATACATACATACATACATACATACGCACATGTACGATATGTGATTGTTTAAGTTGTATTAGTAAAGTCAACAATGCCAACGGAGTCGATTCAACAGAAAAATAGGGAAACAAAAACATTGCAGACATTTAAAAAGAATAATAACCATATACATATATTTGCCTATCTGTGTGTAATATGTTTATGTGTGTGTGTGTGTGTGTGTGTGTTGCTTAAATGTCATGACTTGCTTGAACAAATAGCAATTGCATTGCGCTCCGAGTAAACTTGGTTGTACGTATATGAGCTTCAAGGCGATTAAGTCAAAGGATTTGCTACTTTCCACTTGCCACTTGCTACTTGCTACAGCTCACTGGCTTATTTTGATTGCAGAGCTTGAGCCTCTTCTATCTCTATCTCTTTTTCGGTCCAATTTGTTATTGCTTTTGCTGCCTTGCTGATAATCGCCTTATGCTGCATGGCAAAGCAACTATTAAGCAAACAAATAATAGTTCTAAGGCCACAGTCGGACTAGCTTTTAACAACTGAAACTAACAGAGAGCAAGATGAGCAACTATGGCAATATTGTACATTAAAATAAGTAATAACTAGGCTCAAAGTGCACAAAGAAAATTGTTTGCGACGTGGCTCAAACCATTTGATTATTACCAATAGTCATTATAGGCAATGAATTCCAATGGATAAAATTGAAAATATATAATAAACATATTAGTTCACAATATCTCATATTTATTTTCTTTCAATATTATATTTACCTCACATAAAATGCTCATAAATTAATATAGTGTACAAAAATAAATTATTAATCGAAATATTATTTTTAAATAAAATAAATATTGTTTTTATGTCATTGCAAAAAATTTAGTAAAAGCCTTTACATTTCTTATGTCTAAATAAATTAATAATCCAAATATATATCTAATATTTAAAGCTATATTATTGGTTTTTGAGTAATAACGAATATTTCGATGAAAATTGCAAATGTACATGTTCTACATTAAAAACAATTATTTCCCAAAAAAATATCTGTCTAGAAATTATATTTCAAGCCATTCGAAAGTACTCATAAATATTTCTGCTCAAATTCTAACGGAATATTTTTATTAAAGTCAAAAAACATACATATTTTTTATTTTACAAAAACCTATCATTGCTACTTGCGATATTTATTGAAAGTTTAATGATTAAAAAAAAAGTTACACCAACAAACTTTGAAATAAAACAAATTTGTTGAATATCGTTAATATGTTCGTAGCATCATTTAATGCAAAATTTAAAATATATTAATGGCAAACGGAACACTAACAATTACCAACCATCAACACTCTGATGAAATTATCTAAAAAAGACACACAAACAGCGCATATCTCGTTATTAAAATTGCATACAATTAAATCATATAACATAGCAATATAAACTTATTAAATAAATAAATAAATTCAGTTCACGAAATTCTAGTCGCAATTTATTTCATTTAATTTAATACTGCCACATTAAATATTCATGATATAATTATTATTTATTGTTGAGCTTTAATATGTGTTAGTTGATCGAAATTTTCTAAATTAATAAGCGAATACTATGCTTAATTTCGGCAATCATCTAGTGGCGAAAAGAACTAAGTAATCGAAATATTTGTAATCAATATAAAATTCAGAGTTGGGGCCAATAGAAGAAATCCCTCTTGTTGATTTGTGAACCATTTTTGTATTGGCTGCTGTGGAAGAATTTTGATTGATTGTCTGCTCAGTTGCTTATGCACGGGCAAATCTGTGAGGGATTGTTTGGCAAATTGCTAACAGTTGGGCACTAACGATTAAGAGTTCGTATCTACAATGAGTACGAGTATAATCCCTTTTTTCATATTTCATGTAATATTCGTAGCGTTATCTAATGCAAGATTGCGCACACAACTGAGCATAAACAATTCACAAAAGAAATGAAAATGATGAAGAGGATGGGGGCAAAATTTATATAAAGAATTTTCTTATACAATCTGCTTTAACAAGCTGCACAATTCACAATTCGCCTTGGTGTCACGAACATGGAACATCGCTGGGAATGATGTTTAGCAAGGAGGCATCCTCCACACAAGCCAACGACAACTGCAACCAGGCAACACACCTGCTCTGGCAGTCGTTGTGTGTGTGTGTGGGTGTGTGTGTGGGTGTGTGTGGGTGTGTGAGTGTGTTGATTGCACAAAGCAACCAAGCCCGTCAAGTCCTTGGTGACGTGTTGAACGAAAGAATGAAAGAAGCAACTGTTAGCAGAGCCAAGGAACAGAAAGAACACCGGGGACACGGCTCAGCTGAGTTGCGACCGTTAAGGCAGCACAGTGGTTGAAAAGCAGTTTTTAATGGGCTGCAACAGTGCTACAGCTTGCCAAACAATCAGGCAGCAATTGAATACTTCACGAACATAAAATAGTTTAAAACATTTATTAATTCATTACATAGAAAATTTAATTTTCAATTTAGTCTAAATTCGGAAAGTGCAAACTTAATTTTCGTATTAAATTACATCTATGTTTTGTAATGATAAATATCATTATTTTAGTGTGTAGACCCTTCCCAAAAATGAAGTATTAGCGAGAGAAACAATGCTATAATTTGTTGTATAGACGTTCAGCGTTTGAGTACTTCTCGAATAAAGAAACTTTTTAAAACATTGATTTATTTATAATTTTCTAATTGAATTGCTAAATTTCAATTTAAAAATTTCCTTCTATTCAAATAGTTTAATGGTTAATAATATTGTACATTTAAGTTTTAAATTTTCTATTTTATTTAGACAGAATTCACTATCTCGTCAACCTCATCTCTCGCCTTTGAACAATTCGCTTCCATAAGTATTATCCACATTTCTTTTAATGATTCATCCATTTTAACTATGCGTAATAAGCCTGTAGAGCTTTGTTATTATTATGTTCGTTGAAGAATTTTCAGCATTCCTGTCATTGCTGTCATCAACATTGCTTCAATCTGCACTTCGAAATTAGCTCTATTGAAGCCAGAGCAAGTCGTCAGAATATTTCTCTGGCAACGGTCTGCTTCCTGTATTGTGCTTTTCCTTCACTTCTTATCTGCTTCCCATTTCCCCTTCTTTCTCCCTTTTGCTCTTCATCAATTGAAAATTGTGAAGTTTTTTTTGTTGTGTTGTTTGCTTTTGCAATCATTTCTCTTTGCTACTGTTGTAGATGTTGTTGTTGTAGTAGTTGTTGTTGCTGTTATGTTTGTGTATAGGTGGACACGTGTCTCACGTGCGTCGTTGTACTCTGCCACTAACGGTAAATGCTTGCACCATGTTGACCCCTCACGCTACCGTTGCGTCACACACCGTTGCCCGGGCAACATGCAAAACTGCAGTTTTCCATGCGAAAACACGCGTCGATTCACACACACACATACACATATCCCAACATTCAAATACAATAGACAATGTGTGTGTGTGTGTGGATGCGTGGGTGTGTATGTGGATGTGTGTATGGGGATTTTGCGGGGGTGTTGTTTGAGGGTATAAAGTCGCCTGACAGATTAGGTTTACAATTGCCAATACTAATGAACTGTCAATTCCACCACATGTTGAACTACCAAACGAATAAGAATCAATTCCACGTTAACTACAACGCCTGATAAATACTCTACATTGCACTACAAAAACTTAGGCAGGTGCCATTGTAGCTAGAAGATCTTCTATATTTTTACTAACTATAACAAACATTAGTGAAAATTTGTTTTACAGCCCATATTGTAAAAATAGTAATAAATTCATTATTTGATATTATTTATTTTGATTTAATTTCCTAATGAAAGAATGATACAAGAACAAAATAAATTGAATAGAATAAAAATATTGATTATTATTAAATTTCGAAACATCTTCTCCCTATATTGTCGCCTTAAGACTCAAAGTACTTATAATGCTTTGCTTAGAAACCAAAAAATATTCAGACATAACCTCAAAATTGCACTGGACTGCGCTGAAAAGTATGCTATGCTTGGGTTTATCCACCAGGGAATTACGTATACGTATAATGAATCATTAATATTAGCTTCATTATGGTAGAAATAGTTAAATAGGGTAATAGTAGGCTATGAAAAATGTAGAAAAGTAAAATATTTCATTACAATAATTAAAATGACAGTACAAATTAATATTTTCAAAATTTATTTTTTTTTTTTTAGGAGTTTTATTGAATGTTACTATATTGCAACATAGTATAATAATAAGCATATATATTGCATTACCATATTAACAGCTAGCATAACTAAATAATGTTCTATAGCAGTATTAGTAAAATGATAAAAATTTGTATTTATAGTAATTCAATGGGAGTAGTAGGAATTATTAGTAGTAAGAACCTTTCTACATGACCTTCCAATTTTTAATGAGAACTTTCCTAACCTTTCACTGTACTTCCGTTAAATATGAATGAAGATTAACCATTTTGACTATTTTAATCTCCAAAACATTAAATTTATTGTGCAACTACTTTTCACAATCTTTTGTATTATTCAAAAAACTAAATTCATATATTTTTACTGACATTGCAAACTGCATGACGTTGTGAATATGCCCGCTGCAAACAAATATAAGCGACGTAATAAGCAGCAACAGTTTGTGGCTGCGCGAGTCTCCGTTCTCCTTCTGGGGTTGTCGGCTTGTCGTAGCACTCACTATCAGCAGCGGGGGCGAACAGGGAAACGCTGCTCAGCGTCGCGCTGTTTGGCTGAGCGTAGTGCAGTGCTCAGAATGCAACGAGCCGTGTGTTAAGAGTTTCCCGCTGCCATTGGCACTCGCACACACACACACACATATATACACACACACACACACACACACACTCGAAGAGAGACGGGCACACGCGCTCAGCTTTGTATTGACGCACTCGACGGGGCGATGAGAACACGTCAAAGGCATAAAAGCCCCGAAACGAATCCAAGTACCAAGTGAGCTGCAGTCGCAGTCACATTCGCAGTCGCAGTCGGCAATTGAGCGTTGACGCGAGCGCGTCGCGTGTTCGGAATAAAAACAAGAAACTAGTTTTACTGCAATTGATAATACGAGCAATTGATCAATTTGTTGAACTCGTAAATAAATTTAGCAAAACAAATCATCTGGAATTAAAAAAAATGGCCTTGCGTAGCGCAAATGTGATGTGGTTTCGCCATGGACTGCGTCTCCACGATAATCCAGCTTTATTATCCGCATTGGCGGACAAAGATCATGGCGTTGCATTAATACCCATATTCATATTCGATGGCGAGAGTGCTGGTAAATAAACTAATAATGCTTTACAACTATGTTTATCTTCTGTTTAATGTTTTCCTCCCGCATCTTCGATTACATTTATCATCGGCTAACTGTGAGCTAATAGCGCAATTCAGCGACTTTTTGTTACCAAATATTTAGTTGGCCATATCATTTTACGCTTCTCATGCACTGTTTTGCATGACTCGCGGGGCAGACAGCGACGAACGGCAGCGGGTACTGCAAATATAATGAGTGAGTGCTGTGAGTACTCGTTTGTATTCGTATTCGTATTCGTTCTCAGACCTAGGTGCAATACAGCAATGCGTTCTAATCCAATTTGTGAGAGCAAGCGAGAGAGCGAGACTGTGAGAGACTTCGCTTACAAGCGATTGAATCGAATGCAATTTGCTGCTCAGAGAGACTCTGCCTGATAAGATACATATATAGATACTTATGAATATCTATGTACAGTGCATTGCCGGCACACATGTAAATCGTTTTTAATATATATAAATATTTATAAGTACAGTATTTGCAAAAAAGGTGTTTTGAGTTCACTTTGATCGCCAAGATAATTCCAACGGTAATTGTTATTCGTTATATTGTACTTGTAATTATTTGCGATTATCAATAATCATGTGCACAAAACAAAGCTGAGTTTTAAAATTGTAAAGCAATACCGTATATAATTACTTTATATTTAGTATAATGAAAAATTTATTAGTTTATTTAAATACTTAATAATATTAATATGAAATCTTTTTTAATGAATGTTCAAGCCTAGAAGTTAGTTTATTCCATATGCAAATTTTGTATTATATTTTGATAACAATTCATTTTCATATTTGATATTCCGCATTTCTAACTTTCTTTTCATATGCATAATCAAAAACATATTTCATTTATAAAACAAGCAAGAAAGATACAGCCGAGTATGCTCGAAAATCGTCTCTAGTTTCGGAATTACGCTTGATATTCTTTTTTTCCATTTTCGGGGGGCGGAAGTGGATGTGAAAAAATTTTAGATAAATTTGAAAAATCTGCGTGCAAAAATAACACATGCTGTCGAAAAAAAATTATATGTAGCTCTATCGCTTATAGTCTCAGAGATTCAATATCAATTTTTGATCTGTTTTGTTTTATTTGCACTTGTATGATTGAAATTCAACAAATTGCTTTATTTTTCTTAGGCACCAAGAGCGTGGGCTTCAATCGCATGCGATTTTTGCTGGACTCGCTGCAGGACATCGACCAGCAGCTGCAATCGGAGACTGAAGGACGAGGCTGTCTGTTCATTTTTGAGGGAAATCCAGTGGAGATCTTTCGGCGACTCAATGAGCAGGTGCGTCTGCACAAGATCTGCGTGGAGCAGGATTGCGAACCCATTTGGAATGAGCGCGATGATGCCACCAAGAATCTATGCAACGAGTTGGGCATCGAGTATGTGGAGAAGGTGTCGCACACGCTGTGGGATCCACGCACAGTGATCGATACGAATGGAGGTATTGCACCACTGACTTATCAAATGTTCCTGGTGAGCTAATCTTGGCATCGTTCAACACTACAAATTACTTATACACAAATTTCTGTTATAGCACACTGTGCAAATTATTGGTTTGCCGCCGCGGCCAGTGCATGATCCGCATTTTGGAGGTGTGAGCTTTGTGCAGTTGTCGCCAGAGTTGCGCCGAGATTTGGGTTGTTTTGAGCAGCTGCCTACGCCGGAGCATTTCAACATATACAGCGACAATATGGGCTACTTATCCAAGATCAATTGGATCGGCGGAGAAAGCCAAGCATTAGAACTGTTGGGCGAGCGTCTGAAGATTGAACAACATGCCTTCGAACGTGGCTTTTATCTGCCCAATCAGGCAATGCCCAATATTCTGGATACGCCCAGATCGATGAGCGCTCATCTGCGTTTTGGCTGCCTCTCGGTACGCCGATTCTATTGGAGTGTGCACGATCTCTTCAAGAATGTGCAGCTTCGTGCCTGTGTGCGCGGCGTGCAAATGACAGGCGGCGCTCACATTACCGGACAGCTCATCTGGCGTGAATATTTCTATACGATGTCGGTGAATAATCCGAATTACGACCGCATGGAAGGCAACGAGATTTGCCTGAACATTCCATGGGCTAAGCCCAACGATGAGCAGCTGCAGCGTTGGCGTCTGGGACAAACTGGATTTCCTCTCATCGATGGCGCCATGAGGCAACTACTTGCTGAGGGTTGGCTGCATCACACACTGCGCAACACTGTTGCCACATTCCTAACACGCGGCGGCCTTTGGCAAAACTGGGAGTACGGTGTGCAGCATTTCCTCAAGTATCTGCTGGATGCCGATTGGTCTGTTTGTGCTGGCAATTGGATGTGGGTATCGAGTTCGGCGTTTGAACGCTTGCTTGATTCCTCGCTGGTCACCTGTCCGGTTGCATTGGCCAAGCGCCTGGATCCCGAGGGCATCTACATCAAGCAGTATGTTCCGGAGCTGCAGAATGTGCCCAAGGAGTTCATGTGAGTTCAAATGCGTATACTTAATATTACGAATTTTTTAGCTGAAGAACTTTGATTTCGATAGCAGAAAAGACTGCATTATTTTAATTATTAGAGAATGTTTTTAAGCTGCGAATACTCAATTTAAAACTACCAAAACTTTATATTATGTTAATAACTTTTAACTGTTCACATTTGTGATGGCAGAATATACACAACTATTTTGAATATTAGAATCTCCTTTTGAGATTCAAGTATCCAATTTAAAATTGCTATTACTTTAAATCAAACATTTGTAACTGTAGAACTTTGAATAGCTGTATTCAGAAAGAAGTGGTAGATCCTCTTGTTGAAATCAAATAGATGTACTATTAAACAATATCAGAGCACAAAACCATTTTTTATATGGAAGAAAGCTGTTATTTTAGAAATGCGGTTCACAATTTAATATGTTTATCTTTTCTATAGAAAATTATTTTAATGAAACAACATGAGCAGCTGTAGCTCTCTTCTGTTTATTATTTAAGCTATACATAAATTTGTGCAACCACATTTAATTTCCATTGCTTAAAAGATTTTTTCTTAAAGGAAATCTAGGCTATCCTATTTGAGCATCCGTATTTAATTTCCATTGCATAATAATTTGAACAGTCTTGAGTTAGAACTTATGTAGTTCCACATTAAGATGAACCAATTGCCTGGCAAGTCGCCTCACTCTTCTATTTATTTAAATATAACTTAAATGATCAATACTTCTATTCCATAAAAATTCCATTAATTTGAAGTAGATTTATCTAAGTATTAAAAATTTAAATAAATTACTTTGACAGCTTTAGTATTTCATATACAATATATTCTTTTATACTCTCTTACCTTCATTTCATTTAACTTATTTCAGCCATGAGCCCTGGCGCATGTCTGCCGAGCAACAGGAGCGCTACGAGTGCCTCATCGGCGTGCATTATCCGGAGCGTATACTTGATCTTGCAGTGGCTGGCAAACGGAATACGCTTGCCATGAATTCGCTGCGCAATTCACTGATAACTCCACAGCCACATTGTCGTCCTTCGAATGAGGAGGAAGTGCGTCAGTTTTTTTGGTTGGTCGACTGAGCTGAGTGTTGTTGTTTTGTAAAATGTTTCTCATATTAATATGTATCTGTTTTAATTTCCTCAGTATCGATATAATAAAAAGTAATCACTATTCAAGTATCATTAATAATGCTTTATTCTGTTTTTAATTTGTAATTTTTTAATTAAAATATTTGCTACAATACAATTTGTATTTTCAATGTTTTTAACAGCTTATATAACCCATGCATACATTACTTTCTTTTGTTTTGTTGTTGGCTTATTTTAAAGTGATTTATATATAATTATTATTATCATTTTTATTACATTATCAAATTAACATCATTAATTAAAATGAATTCATTGTGTGTTTGGTTTTTTTTGTTGTTTGAGAAAAATTGAACGCGAATTAAGTTGAAAGTTTTCAATTTAATTATATATAATTAATTAGATTCATTCTTAATTTGAAAGTTTATTTTCCATTTATTTATAATTCTCTAGTTCGTGTTTTGTTTTGTTTTCCGTTCTTTGACTTGTGTATATTTTATGTTAATGCCTAAAATTGTATTTCGAATATAATCCTTTGGTTTCTTTTTTGTTTGCATTTTACTTGTAGAATGAGTGCAATAAATTTCGTTATACCAAGGCCAATATTATGGGATTAGCTTATGGGCTTGTTTAATGGGACCTATAAAGATTTATTGTTGAAACTTGAGTCCCTCGACAGTTGTTACAAATTAGTAAGGAAAACAGAAAAGTTATCCCCGACAAGGCCGAAGCTAATAAGTTCCTCACAAAGAATCCTTAAGGATGAGGAAAAATTTCTACACATATAGAAGTGGAGAAGTATAATTATTGAATTTTTCTTTGCAAGGAATACGCAGAATATACAGATTTCGAAATACGAATAAATTCGAATAAACATTTAGAGCGCATTTGTTCGGGGGAAAACGATTTGCATAGTGTAATATATATATATATATAAATATGTATGTAAATTTCCTATATACTTATTTAGTATATATGGTATTACGGTACAATTGCTGAATAAAATATTCAACCAACCAACGAAATTGAACGGGAACTCACAGCAAATAACAATATACTCTTTTTACAACTATTTGAATATCATCTCATAACGTATTTGTAACATATATTCAAGGATTTTCCCTATATTTTTCTCTTTTTCTGTATTCTTTTCTTTTCTATGTATTATGTACAAACACACATACATAAGTATCTACAGTGAGGCCATGCATGGCTTACATGTGTATATCTCCTCTACATATGCATATATGTATACGCTGTGTATAGGTGTGTAGATGTGCGAGTGTGAGTGTTCGTGTTTTGGCTACAACGAAAAAACCCGGCTCAGATTTTGCCTATAAAAATAAAAGCATTCGCCCCATTAAATATGCAATACTTTCCCCAGCATTATGTAAATTTTTATCTTGCTGCCAGTGCGTTTTTGTCCTAACTGTGTGTTCATGAAGTTACATATGGAAAATCCATGCTTTAAGCTTATGAGGTTCAATTAAATTCACTTTTGTGAGTGTATTTCGTATTTCATATAGTTACTATTTATTCCCTTATACTGGATTCCATGCTGTGCTTTATATTCATTGTTTATATTATTATTATTATATCATAAGTATTATGTCTGTGTCTGTTAAAAGCCGTTCGTTAGGTTTTACTTTAAAATGGACGTTTTATAGATAGATAAAGTTAATACTTTGAGCAGAAAATAGCGGCAAGTGTTTGAAACATTCGGATTTGGTACTAGAGGTGGTGCCCATATATCTATGTATATAAGATGTGTGTGCTCTGATCAAATTTCGTCAATGCTATCAATTCTGGCAGTATATATTGTATATTCATGTTTTTGTTTGCTCATCTACTCTACAAAGACAAAGAGATCACCTTCAAATCAAATGGGCAGAGGTTGCAGTGTTTAAGGGGAGGTGAGGAAGAGTTTATCAGCTTGAAGAATTGATATGCTTCATGGCATAATACCGGAAATAAAGTAACAACCCCCCTTTAGTCTTACGGTTCTACATAATTCATGAATTCGCATCTCGAACTCGACTTCGCCGCATGGCTAAACGAATGCAAGACTCGCTCACAAACTCTTTCCAATGTAAATATATCAAGAAATCTGACAACTTCGTTGCACGATTTACATATGCAGATCGTTCCACTACATGTTTTGTGGCTTTGTTTGGTGGTGGTGTGGGTTTTATATATATATGTGTGTGTGTTGTATATCAGACAAGTTGATATCGACTTTTGTTTTTATTGGTTTTACTTGGCTTCGATGCACTTTTTATTCATTTCATTTGACTCGTTTGTGTGTGTGTTTTGTCAGGCAACATTTTGTGTTGCATTGTTGCTATTAAACTTTTTACATTTGCTGTCATTAAGTTTATTTCATTTACAGTTGCAACTTAAACAAATCATATCAATAATACAAATTGAATTCGAGGCAACAACTTTTAAATATTAATGCTAAAGTGTGACTTTTTGTTTGTAATAATGTAGTAAGGGGATTAAATGGATTGTGTGTTGTTGTGTATATCCTGATTACATTTTCCGTACAAAATAAAACTTAACCAAAGGGCACTGTTGTTGATTGGTTATGTTGATTGGTGTTCTTGATGCTGCTGATCTTGCCTTGTTGCTGTTGATGTGTTGATGTGCTTGGGAGCTACTCTAGATCTAAGCTTTGCTGTTGTTTTTTTTATTTTTTTTGTTTGTTGTTGTTATACACTTGGTGTTTTTGTTGTTCTTCCTTCTCTTGTCGGCAATTATTTTATCGTATTCGTTTCCTTTTTTCCAATCGCATTTTAGTTAAGTTTTCCTTTTTAAATTTATTTATGCTCTTTTTACCATTTCATTGCATTTTGTTTTTCTTGTGTGTTTTTTTTACATTTACATATCTGGCTTTGTTAATTGTCTACTAAATTTAATCACCATCCGCACGCATGCCCCGCACCTCGCCCACCAGACGCGCCTTGTCAAGCTCATCCTTGACCTTTTCCTCAATGGCGCGAATGTCCTCCATTGTTAGACCGAACCAGCGATCAGTTGAACAGAAAACTTGGCTGTAGTAGAAGAAAATATCAAGTTTAATAAAAGTATGCCCGACTACAATTATATAACATTTATCTCACCGATGGAAGTTTGTGAAGAGACGTCGCTCGGACTTTTGTATGAAATTCTCTACTCTTGTCTGCAGACCAAACCATTTGAACTCACACGTGACCAGCTTATAGCAGGTCATCACAGGATCAACGCGTTTTCGCCAATCAGCGCCCACTAAAGGACCACGACCAGTTTTCTTCGATTGGTAGCTGTGAAGAGAAAGATAGCATTACATTTTTGTTATATATGATATAATCAAAAAAATATTTTAATAATTTAAATTATATGTATATGCTTAACTTACGTGGTTGGATCCTCTTCGGGCTTATAGTCAGCGGGCAGA
Source organism: Drosophila sulfurigaster albostrigata (assembly GCF_023558435.1). Classification (NCBI taxonomy): domain Eukaryota; kingdom Metazoa; phylum Arthropoda; class Insecta; order Diptera; family Drosophilidae; genus Drosophila; species Drosophila sulfurigaster. The sequence goes on from NC_084882.1 coordinate 20,115,788, forward strand.
ATCGGATCATTGGCAATGTCGATGTGAACAACTTCGCGCACTTTCAGCTTATCGGGCGTCAGTTCATGAACCTGAAAGTAGATGGATTGAAGACAGAATCGCCATTTTAGAAACCAATATTATGTGTGGCAGATGTTAAGCAGCACAATTAAAGCAACATTAAAGCTAAATTAACTAATTAAAGGTTCGATTAGCATAGTTTACACACAACCTATAAGCGATATAACGATCTGATAAATGAATAAAGTACGCAAAAGTGTGTAAAAATCATAATTAATTTCGAATAACTCACATTAGGCAAATCGCCAAGATCGTTTGCAAAATGATGCGAATCACAATAAATTACAAAGTTCTGATTCATATAGCCAGGATTCTAACAGTGATACAGTCAAAATTATGAACAAAAATACCCAAAAAGGAAACGCACCCAAAAATGTTGCAAATGTTCAATTTAAAATTTCCACAACCAAAAACGAATTTGCAATATAAATGAACGAACGAGACAATTTAATTTTTTTTTTTTGTTGGTTAGATTTTGAACAGATTTCGTTATTGTTTATAATCGTGTAAGTAATGGAAGAAATAGAGAAATACGAAAAACACAAATTAGTTAAATACTGTTTATAAAATTCACTTACATTTTCTGAGTCTCCCGCATCTCCGACGTGCAACGTGTCGATGATTATTTTGAATGCCTCTTTCATGAATTTGGGATTCTAAAAGAGTGTGTATCAAGTCCATAAGATTAAATAAACATTTTTTGATTAAATGTATCCCTTATTCAATTACAATTTAATCTCTTAAATTAAAAGCCTTGTGTTGAGTGCCAAATTTTAAATACTTGTTGCTCAAATAAAATGTACAAATTTCAAAGGTTATATTGAAGTTTTAACAATTTCCCAATCATGTTTCAACTGCATTTACTTAACAGTTTCATACATTCTGTGAATGCTCACGTTTCATCATCACAAAGGGGGAATTCGCTGTGTAAGGCCCTCAACATCGATTGAAAAGAAATCAATTTGCAGTAAGCGGATTGCGAGTCCTTTAACCCTTTTGTGCAGTTAAGACTCTTCAGTTTTATACAGATAATATCAAGAGATGTTTACGTTGTTTTCCTCGCTGGTTCACAAATGGAACTTTTTTGCCCCGCATATGCATATCTCGTATGTATGAGTGTATATATATTTACCGTAATAATCGTTCGACAATAAGGATAAGCATTCCATGCCTCCTCATGTATCTCCAATGAGCCCTTGGGCGCCAATAGTCTTATGTACGCTGGAACTTTTGATTGCAGATGGTAGATCTTATATGTATACTGACCGGAATTGTATTTGCCGCCTGAGAATGAAATGGGGAAAAACAGAGAAAAACAATGAGACAGCAAAATAAAAGTGGAAAGTGCCGTTTGCTTAAAAATAGCTGCTTACCCAACAATGGATAATTTTCGAAGGGTTCATTTTTTAATACCTCAATGCCCTCGCCACCTCCCGTGTTCTCCTTTGACGCCTCTGCCACTGAGAATAATTGTGCTACTTGATACTGTAAACAGGGCAGAAGAATGAAAAAAAAAACATTGAAATAATCATTAAACGCATAAAAGGCATTAAGTATGCAATCTCTCTCTTACCTCATCCACGGTTAATGGTAAAGTCACGCGGCTGAAATGAGACACAAACAAAAAAACGAGGATACATGTTAAACAAATATAAAAGGTATTTTTAATTAATTAATTTTAATATGTGCTTCAATTTTTAATTAAATGTAGACTGCGTGCGCGCGCTTCAAAACTTTTGTTGGTCTGCGCAAAAATTCATTTCCAAAAACAACCTAAAAGTATGCTACACTTTAAAGTTCGAATAAGCGAGTTTATGGATGTGTGTGTGAGTTCACACAGCACACAGTACACAGCAGAGACTGCAAAGGCAAAAGAGAGGGAGAGACGGTTCTGGTCCCTGGCACAACATAATTGCGACGGCCTTGAAACTTATTCGCACTGGCTTCACTTTGTTGCGGTTCTTGTGGCATGGCCCAGGGACCACAAATTGAATAAGTCAACTACTGTAAATACGAAATTACAAAACATTTGCAAAGGCCTAACCACGTTTGTATACTCTCTCAAAAGTTGATGAATTATATATTGCAAGATTTAAAATACTCAAAAATATTTCAGGAACTATAGAGATATGCAACAATAAATATTGTATTGTACTACAGAGAAACTAAATACACACATTTTATTAAGGTCAAAATCAAAAAATTCAAGTTTGGTTTACTTTTGAGTTATGCAAAACGTTAAATGTTAAACAAACGTAACTGCTTTCAAAACTAAAACAAGAAAGCTGCAGTCGAGTGTGTTCGTCTGTGAATTACCCGCTACCCATTTTCAATAAAAGCAAAACAGTGCGGTATTATTCTTAAAATATTTCATATGTTAAACCCCAAAAATAATAAAATATACCGAAAGTTGTATTTGGTATATTGATGAAGTACTACATTCGAAAAATACCATAGAGGTCAAAATATACCAGAACATCAGATACCAAAAAAGCTAAGACCCGATTGCGATTAAATAACTTATACAATTTTTATCCGGAGACATAAATACTAGTTATTATTGTGTATACCAAAATTCGAGCTGAAAAATTACGCTTGTTTTTCGATTCGTAGCAAAATTTTGAAACAACATGTTGACGCTGACGAAGAATTTTATGGGGTCTTTTTGCCTGTTAAATACGTTTCCTATCGGAACAAAGTTATAATATCTTAATGGGCGTCGGGTATACAAATAATATTTTTCAAGGTCTGCGTAAAACAAGTATCGGACATCTTTTTTGCTCGTTGCAGTATTTTTTTCGTGTCTGGAGAGGAAATGAGAAATTGGCAAGAAAGTGGTGGCGCCTTTTGGTCGTGACGTAAGCATTTTGGTGCAGCCGTAAACTTGCCCAAGGTGCAAAACTTGGCCCATAAAACAGAGGTAGTTAAGTTTCTCATTTAGCCAAGTTATATGAGCTGTCGTCGCGTTGACATTTTTTTTGTCGTTGCTGTTGTCATTATCAAGCTGAGGCACGCAGAGAACAGAGAACAGAGAGCAGCGTGCAACAATATGAGAGAATTAAGAACAATGAGATTTTCCAGCCTGTTAGCTGGGGATGTGGCTGTGGCACCTCTGACTGTGGCTGCTGCCGTTTTAGAGGCGACTTTCAGTGGCAATTAACCTTTTGCCATTGTTGACACGTTTAATGACGTGTTGCTAATTGCCTGCCTAATGCCACACGGAACCTTGTGGGCGTGGCCCTGTCTTATTGGACTCAGGGACTCACGGACTTCGACTCACTTAACCTATGTTGCCATCTCTATCCATGTCTCTGCCGCTGTTGCTTCTGCTTCTGCTTCTGCTGCCACAGACCATTTGTCGGCCTCAAAAAAGTTGACTCGACAACTGCAACTTAATAAAGGTTAAAGTTCAGCCAACTTAACACCTCGGAAAGCAACAGCAACAGCCACAGCAACATCAACGCACAGTTGCTTAGTCTGCTCATCTTTGTAGTGAGTGGGCGTGGCAACAACTGGGCAATTTATTCACAAAACTGTGTGCCAAGTAAATTGACTTATTAACACTTAATTTGGTGTGCAAAACAGTTAATCCTCAACCTTTGAGCATGGTTTGGAATGGATTAGAAGATTAAATGCGTCAGCTGGGGTCGATTATCAAGGGGCTTAATTTATTTGCGCTGTGTTGATGCTGCTGAAAATTGAATTTGCAAGATATTCCTTAAAGGAAAACACAATTGAATAGCAGAAAGTTTATCTCAAAGGAAGCGTTGGAATTTAAATGAATTTAAACGATACAATTTATTTTAATATGCTTAAAAGCAAAAAGCTATTTTACTTAAATTCGTTTTCTTTGCAAACTTTTGTGCCTATTTAAATAAATTGAAATATAAACTTAAAGTGAGCATTTTCCGCTTTGCTTGCCAGTTTAATCAGCTGCCGTTGAATCAATTCAAATTACAAAAGTTTCTGATAAAGTAAATTGCTCGCAAAGTGTGTTCCCCTCTCTCGCTACACAAACATTAACAAATAGAGCAAGCAAGCGAACAAACAAAGCAACAACACAGTCGAGATAAATGACTGCGGCAAATAAGATAAGTAAATAACTTTTTTTTTTGGAGCAGGGTTCAAACTAACTAGGTCAAAAATCAAATGGCGACAGATCAAACGAAATGTGTCTGCTACAGCGCGTAACGCTGACTAAGAAGAACAAGCTAAAATACAGTATAGAAAAGTATAAAAACAAAAATTATGCAGAAAAGCGAGGGGAAGTATTGAAGTGCAGATACGGTCGGAAAGTTGGCTTAGAAAACGAAACAAGACAAGTGGGAGGCACTTTGAAAATTGCCACGATGTGCTTGAGTTGTCATGGGGAAACGGCAGCAAGAGCAATGTGAAAGGGCAGGGGCGGGGGGGAAAAGTCAAAAGAGTCACGAAAATAAAACAACAAAATATTGAAGTACTCTTAATGAGCGACCCGAGCAAAAGTCCACACACTCTTCCTCTTCCCGGGACACAAGGGCAATCCATTGAGTACAGAGATCCAAACACACACACACACACACATAGAAGGGGAATGGCATTGTCTTTGTTGTCATAATTGAAAATGGAAAGTGAATATGCGGTTAAGTGTGTATTTGTGTGTGTGTGTTGGCCAGATGAGACAAGCTTGGCCAAGGCTCTTCTGCTGCCTCTGCTGTGGTCGAATTGTGGGCGTGGATTCCACTTGAATGAGCTCTACAGATTGGCCAAATAGTATTTGTGAAGGCCACCCCACAAAACAAGATATGAACAGGAAAGAGTCATTATTGGCATTGATTGCCTCATACCCTGCAATTTCAATGTGCAAATAGTTACAATTTCACCATTGAAGTTGATATTTTCGACTTGTTTTATGGCATCATCAAACCATATTATTTACTATCAGATACATAATCTATATAGGCTATATGGTGCCATATATGATAATTATCGGTCTATGGAATAGATTAGAAACTGTCATTCAACTTACATTAAGGTTCTAACATATAATGGAATAGAAAAAAAATAGTTGCAAAAATGTCAGCTTTAAGTTGTTACATTACATTAGAATCATTTGTTTTGTTTTATATTCATTTTACTTAGATAAATTGTTCAAAATTGTTGTTGTCATGTTTCCTCTTCTTAAATTCGATATCTTCGCAGACTTCTCTCGTTGCAATAGTAAACCTAAAAAACATTCTACTGTATATATTTTGTACAAATATTTTTCAAGCTCTATTTGTAAGTGTCTCGTTGAACAAAGCTGCTAAAAAAAAATGCCGTTAGTTTTCTTATCTTATCGCAACAACGACTCACACATTATACAATATGTATCGGTGTCTGTAAATCTGATTAGGAAAATGAACAAATGCGCCATCGAAAAGATTAGGAAATTGAATATAAATTGGGGAACTAAGGAGTCGATTCATAGACAGATACTACCAGATAGTCATATTAAAGTTTAACAACTTTCACGCGACCAACAAACACAATGAAAAGTAGTATTAGATCGCTCTTGTTTGTTTGCTTAGATTGAATTTGAAGCCGATTCGATGACTTAAATGATACAGGTGCAATTTCCTATCAGTTTAGCGATCGTTCAAAGTTCTATTTGAAAAGTTGCTGTTCACGTGGCGCAATGACACTAGCTTAATATAAGTACTATAATAGTCACAACAATTAAAGCGAGATCAGCACATTAAGTAAGTGCATTGCCTAGCTACAATGTGGTTTTGTTAATCGCTTCCCAAAACTTGTTTGATCTTTTGCGTACTTAAAGCAATCAACGTTGACCTCACGCAATTAAATACTAAACATATTTGTCTATATCGTAAAGTAACTCGTAAACTTAGCAGTTCAAAGCGACTAAAAAATAACTTGTAAGTTCATCAAAATAGTAACCAAATAATTTGATAGAGGTAAAACTATTAAGCTATAGAATTCACAAAAATCTATAAAAGCGAAGTAAGCTAAGTTTATTATTACTAAATGCCACCAAATAAAATTTACAAAAAAAGATGGCTATACCTTTCAACTTATTCAATTGAATATCTATAATATATATAATTATCATATCATGTTTACTAACGACCCCAATCAATGTACTATCGCAGCCTATGCCAACCCTTTAAAGAATATAGTCAACTATTAACTAATGCCAAATGGTTGCATGAAAAACTCTATTGCAATCAAAATATTTGTTTAGCTCAGCCGCAATTATTTATACAACATACAATTTAAAACTACAAACAAACATATGCATGATATGGAATATATATATTTTTTTGTAGTAGTGCAAATGTATTCATATCATGCTGGTGATTGTTTTTCTTGCTGTTGATTCGCTGGTGTGGAAATTATAAAAATTTCAACGCTATTGTTAAATGAAGCAAAAAAGTGCGCCTACTGCGGAACGCATAAACATTTCAATGCCCATTGGCAATGACATAAAACAAATAACGGAAAACACAACACAACACATTGCAACAACAACAATCATGAATATATTATTGTTTAATTTAAGCGACAGCTCGCCACTTGCGTTGGCCAGTAATTAATTTCTGATGTGTGTTTAAAATTTGTTTGCTCCAACTTTTCTGTTGGCTGTTGACAGTTTTTCATTCACAGCGCGATAACAAATACAAAAAAAAGAAGAAAAAACAAAATGGCAAACAATATATCGCTTACTCCGCATTCTCCTCCTTGCCCGCATCTTTTTCGACCCCTCACTTGACTCATGACCACAGCTTTTCATTGACGACAGCTATTTATTGTTGGTCGCGTTTTGTGGTTTTCTAAATTTGTTTAGGTTCTTTCTCCACTTGCGATTTCATTTCATTTACCTTTCTTTCGCAGTAATTGTTTGTTTTCTACCGTTTTCGACATTTCACTATAATTTCGTGTTATGTAAACATTGGCTGAGCGTACTGAATTACAGCTACAGCCATTGGATAACTTAACTCTAATTGGATTTCTTTGTATTGAGCTCAGAGCTCACGTAAATTAAGCAAGTATCGACAGCCATTTATGGCAGTTTTACTTTGATTTATTAGCAGTTATTACCGTAAAAGCTTCTGCTTAGAAAATATTGAAAACAACTGTAGAAGGATCTATTAAAAACTATAATTAACGAAGCTGGAAACTTCGAAGTTCGAAATTAACCGAAATTATAATTAACCAGTAATTGAAGTGAACCATTCAACCCTTTTTAGAAAGAAAGAGTACAGATTTTCCAATTTGTCAGTCTTATATATTTAAAACATTGAAAAATCTAAATAAGCTAGATTTGAGTTGAGAATGCTTTTAGTGAAGTTGAAATAATAAATGCTAATACAATGTATAATTTATTTTAAATTCCTGCATAATTTATCAATCAATCGGAAAGCATACAAATTATAATTAATGGAAAATATTTATGGAAATGATGAACATTACAAATATCGAGCTGACATCGCAATATTGTCAGACAATTGCCGAATTGATTGAGTACCGAAGAAGATGCTATCTGTGCTTCTCTTTGCACATCTGTATTTCTGCTCTGTTTATCAGAGCTGTGCTATGTGTCCTTCAATTGTCGCACAAAGTCAAATCAATTAAAAATTAAACAGTTTATTTTTGGCAATTTCCGCTCATAAATGGAAAATGTCAAGGCACAGGGAGATGGCCGGAGACACGGCTAACGTGAACAACATGCAAATGACAAAATGAAATCATGTCCAATTGATGCGTCAACACATCAGACAGGTGATATACATTTTTATCGATAAACTCATTTATCGAAATGGATGAGAGAAATGCAAAATATTGCCGTAGGAACAAAGTGTATGAAGAAAAATTCGAAATATTGCAATATTCCTTTCGATCGCAAGCTCAAGTTAATAATAAGCAAAGTCAACAAAGTAATTGAGCATTAAAATCGTAAAAGTTAATGCCTGAAATAGCCCTTGGCAAGCGAATTGCTCAATTGGCAGGCAACAATAAGGTGTGAAAGAGACAGTATAAAAAGCACGCATACACTCGCAGGCACGCACGAATGCATGCACTGCTAGTAGGTAGTAAAAACACACTTCGTCGTGAGTCGCGACGATTGCCGTTATCAAATGTATTGCCAACTTGTTTGATTAAATGTAGCTGCTGATAACGCAGCTGGAAAACCGGCGCGCAAAACTAGCATGAAAAAACGGTGTAGTCAGAAATGACAGGAGAGTGCGAGAGAGACAGCAAGAGAGCCAAAGAGAGTGTCAAAAGGCGAAAAAAAAATAGGCAGAGAGAGGACAGCTGTCAGACAGATGAGTCATGCCAACAACAAAAAACATAAACTTTGCACTCTCCTTTCAGCCAACAGCGAAACACAAACAACAAAGACACCAAATATCGGTAACGTGGCAGAGGCGCTCTTTCAACGATTTTTGGCGACGCATGCAAATGAAAGTTGTTTATTTTTATTCTTTCTTTCTTGAATTTATTTATGGATTCCGGAAGTGTTTTTCCTTAATAAAGACGTAAATAACTTTGAATATATTAGATTAGGATTTGGTGGTACTCGCGTTACGTCATCTGTGGAGTCATATCAACAACAACAAAAGCGCAAAAAGAGAGCTAAATGAATGAGGCGCCCTCTATTGTGCGCTGATAAGAACTAGAGTTATTGCATCGACCATGACAATAATAATAATATGAATATGAAAAAAAGAAAGTTAATAAATTGAAGCAATTTGCAAATCAGTTGGCAACGCGACTTTAAAGCAAAACGATAACGAGTACGAAAGAGAGCGAAAGCGAGTGAGTGAGAGCAGCACGAGAGCGCAGCGTCTGAGAATAAATGAGCGTAAAATCGATTTGTCACAATCAGCGGCTTGTCCACGTTATGCACCACAGTTGGCAACACACACAAATAAAATTGACAATTTAATAAAACAAAAATACTTACAATTCCTTGATCTGCATTTTGTTTCCTTCCAAATGTATTGCTACGTTGATTTACTGTTTTGTTTGTCAGGCGGCAGGCAGCACCACACCAAAAGAGATAGATTGAGAATAAGAGAGGGAGAAAGGGGAAATTTTGGTTTAGATTTTTTTGAATTTTAATGTGTTGCACTTGAATGCAACCTTCTCACACGCGATCACGGAGGAGAATGCACTGAAAATGCGACGATTTTCCAATGACTGACAAGTGGGTAAAGCAATAGGTTTTCCCACACTTCTTTTATTGATGGAATATAATTTTGTGTGTGATGTTAACTGCCCACTTTTTTAAGCAGTTTTTTCGTTTTGTTGCATGTCGGCAAAAAGCACGAGTCACTTACGCACACAATGGCACACACACACCCGCTCTCAAATGACAGACACTCACACAAACAAATACTTCTTGCGCCAACTATAATTTGTACACGTACAACTTCTATTGCTAATTGTAGTTGACTGCCGTTTTTGTTTACTCGCGAAAACGCTTTGCGTATATATTCAGTTTCAGCAGTAATAGTAATTGATTTTTGTACACGACGACGAGACGCAATGTGACCAAACTATACAAAATCAAGGTGAACACAGACAACAATAGTGTTGTGAGCAAACACCATTTGAAATTATCAATAGAATTTCTGGTATTTTGCATTACTTTACTACCAGCGGTCACACTGGCAGCGACAACATTTTTTGTAACTACAATCGATAAAATTCCATTGTTACGTTTAATCGAAATACTTGCACGTGTAGCACGCAAAACATAAATGTACGCATTTGATTAACAAAAAGATAAACAATAATTATGGGAAAATTAAATGTTACGGTGTTGCGCTACCTGACCAGAGAGGACTTTCGTGTGCTGACAGCTATCGAAATGGGCATGAAGAATCACGAACTGGTGCCCGGTCCATTGGCCGCTGCCATTGCGAACCTCAAGACAGGTGGAGTCCACAAGTTGCTCAAGGAGTTGTGCAAGCACAAACTCTTATCCTACGAGAGAGGCAAGAGATGTAAGTTTACTTCGAAAGACCTAAGTTCTCTTGCTAATGTTGAGTAACTATTTTGTAGATGACGGTTATCGCTTGACGAACACAGGCTACGATTATCTTGCACTAAAATCCTTGACGCTGCGTGGATCTGTGAGTTCTTTTGGTAACCAGATCGGCATTGGCAAGGAATCGAACATCTATGTGGTTGCTGACGAGGATGGTACGCCCATTTGCCTTAAATTGCATCGTTTAGGTCGCACTTGCTTCCGCAATGTAAAGTCAAAACGGGATTATCATGGACGCAGACATAAGGCATCCTGGTTGTATTTGTCGCGCATCTCGGCGACTCGTGAGTTTGCCTACATGTCGGCGCTGTATGATCGTGGCTTTCCCGTGCCCAAGCCCATTGATTTCAATCGCCACTGTGTGCTTATGGATCTAGTCAAAGGCTGGCCAATGTGAGTGAATTGCAATGCAAAACAATTCACGTTTAAATTAATTTGTTGTATTTTTAGGACACAAGTACATGAGCTGCTGGATGCCCCGCAGGTTTATGATGACCTCATGAATCTCATTGTGCGTCTAGGCAATTCAGGAGTTATTCACGGGGATTTCAATGAATTCAATTTGATGGTCACCGACGAAGGCAAACCTATTCTCATTGATTTCCCACAGATGATGTCCACTTCTCACGAGAATGCTAAATTGTAAGTGAAGATAAAAAAGTCTTTATTTTTTGTTATATGGTTCAATCGTTTATAGCTTCTTTGAGCGTGACGTGAACTGTGTTCGTGAAATGTTCCGTCGCAAGTTTGGGTACGAAAGCGAGGATTATCCCAAGTTCAGTGACTTGGTTCGTGAGGATGACCTGGACGCTGAGGTACATTGCACTGGCTATGGTTTCACCAAGGAAATGGAGCAAGAGCTGCTGCAGGAATACGGCATGGTTGAACTCGACGAACACCCGGACGAGGAGGAAAACGAGGAACAAGCTGGTGATGATGAACCACCAACTTTGGTGCCTGCTGCTGCCGAAATTGACGAGTATCGGAGACAGTTGGAGAATGAAGTCTCGTACAGTGAGACGAAAGTTACACAGAAATCGGATGATGCTATTAGGCGTTACATTGAATCGTGTACACAGTACTTGGGTAATCTGAGTGTAGGTCCCGAAGTCTCTGATCAGACCTTAGCTGCAGCACCAAAAGACATCGAAACTATCGCCCCAATCGAAGAAGTCATCGAGAAACCCATAGAAGCAGTGCCGACTCTAGCGGAAACAACAACAGAAGCAGTTGAAGATGCGCATTCCATCAGTTCCAATGACTTGGAGACAGATGACATGCCTGAACTGGCCGGTCTCGATCCCAATTCTCGCATGTATCGCCTCAAAATGGTCGAACAGATGCTTAACGATGCGCGTAGTCAGCGTTCCTACTCCACCACAGCCAGCACAATAGCTCCCTCAGTGATCACGGATCGCATACGCCGTAACATGGATATAAGGGAGAGGCGCGACCATCGCAAGCGCTGTGTTGCCAAGGGAGAAGCAAGTGCTGTGCATCGTCATCGTAAGGAGAACAAAGATGTGGTCAAGGAATACGCGGGCTGGGATTTTTAATTCATTTTGATTTGTCGCTTCGATAAACTCTTATGTATATAATCATCGATACAAATCTATTAAAATATTTACATATATGATTTACTAAGGTCAGACTTTTACTTGCAACTGCTAATAATGATTTCGTAATCTTGAAAATAATGGTGAAATAGATACTTACTTGATATAATTTCTTATATGTAGTTCAACAGAAGATTTTTTTCAAATTTGCAAGTCAAGTTTGATTAAAACGTTGTTCACGTTGCGCAAGCACGGGACTAAAAGCAAACTAGCTTATAAGCACAGAGAGAGTCCCCTCGAGATAGATTTATTGGGGAGCGGTAATCACAAAGCACCACAATTCTTACAAATACAATATCATCTCTATAAGCTTCTCAACGGCAATAAACATTATGCAAATAAAAGACGTGGCCCAATAGAGTCTGATTATCGTCAAAGGAAATCTTAATATAAAAGCAAACGCATCCGGATATACAAGAACACTCGTAAGCAACACCTGTTGATATCAAGTTCAAGAGCCGGCAATAAAACAATACAAAATGCCCAAGCAAGTTGTTAACGAATTCCATGTGGCGCCCGTTTGGCTTACACATGATTATGTCGAACAGAAACTGCGATTGCATCTCAAGGATAAGACTCTACAGCTGCAGGAGCTGCAGATTCAGCCAGCCACAGCGAATGGAGAAAATTATTCAAGTGTGATGACGCGCATAAATGTGAAATACATGGACAAAACTGTGAAGAACACGAAGGATACATACCTGGTGAAGACTACATTTGCTGACATGGATCCGACGGCTTATTTGCTGGAGCCCTACGGCATTTATGTCAGAGAAATGAACATGTATGAAGAAGTGCTGCCCAAGATGTCAGATATTCTGAAGCAGAGCCTCGGCGATCATTACCAGCAGTTGTTTGCAGGTACAATGAATGTGGATCGAGAGCGTAACTCGATCATATTTCAGGATCTCTCCTTTGGAAAACTTTTTTGTGGCTGATCGTATAAAGCAATTGGATCGCGAGCACGCTCAATTGGCATTGGAAAAACTGGCCTTATTCCACGCAGCTTCCACGGTGCTTAACCAAAGGCAACCCGGCATATTTGCGGATAAATACGAACGATGCTTCTTCAATAAACACACCCGAGGATATCAGCCCATGATGGAGAATATGATAAAAGCTTTGAAACTATCCCTTAGAGATGATGAGGAGCTGTATCCACGCTATGGAGAAAAGCTCAAAAGAGTCGCTGAACATATTATGGAATATTGCGAAAGACTAATGGAACCAAAGCAGGACGATTTTTTGACCTTGTGCCATGGTGATCTTTGGACAGCGAATATGATGTTCCATAACAACGCACAAGGAAGACCTGACAATGTGTTATTAATAGATTTTCAGTTTAGTGTCTGGAACTCACCGGCTATAGATTTACATTACTTTTTCTGCACATCTTTCCAAGACGATCTTTGCCATACCGAAATGGTTCAATTCTATTATACAAAACTTGTTCAGGCTTTGAAGAATCTCAACTTCAAGGGCCACATACCAAGTCTTTTTGACTTTCAGCTACAGTTCCAAGCTCGCTCTTTTTATGGTACGTATCCGATCTTATTTCAATTGATAACCAATTTTGTAATACATTGTTTACTTTTTGCAGGTATTTTTGCAGCCTTTGCTTTTCAACCTTGCATGTTGCATATGGGAAAAGACGAGTTTTCCATAAGAAGAGCAGTTTGTCCCTCAAAAGAAGCTGAAGCGGTGCGAATTTCTCTTTATAAAACCGAAATCATGCGACAGAAAATTAAGAGGTTTTTGCCAATTTTTGATCGCTTGGGTTTGTTGGATGATATGTAAATTTATTTTTAAATGAATAAAGTATATTGTGAAATATAATAATATAATAATAATAATAATATAAGGTTAATGTTCTTTAAAAATATACAAAACAAAATTAAATTTTTATAAACTATGGGTAGTGGCAATGACAAAATTTGCACGGATTTGGGCTGCAAGCATTCGCTAAATAACATTTCTGCGTCCGTTCAACAGGGTGTCCGCCTAAAACAGTTAAATATTTACGGAAAATTACACAAAATTAAGAGTCGCATAAAATGAAGGTGTCCGCAATTTACTGTATTTCCCCTAGATACACCGATATTTAAATCCATCGATAAGATAAGAGTCTCATGAGTCTGAAAGAAGCACTTGAGATATAAAACACAATAAAATATGCACTATACTTTATGGCTTCCGACTGTGTGTTGGTAATATATGTAGATCTTACACATCCGAAACAAGACATAAAATATAACAATATGTTAGAGTCTTTTATCTTGAAAAAAATAAAATTGAATGGTTGTTTATTCAGGAAATGGTTATGAAATATGTTTACACAAGTATTAAGTCGTTAAATGTGCGTATACTATTAGCTTACTGGCCATGCTAATAATACAAATGTAATAATATTCGAATAAAAAAATCTGTTGTCTACTTAAAAGTAACACTGATCGCTTTCCTTGCTATCATTTTGTTGGTTTTTTCTTTTTATTTTCACTGAAGTTTGTATATTTCGTGGTGGTCTGGTCTAGTGAACTTTGCATACTTAATTGAAAGTACATATATAAAAAAGCAATCATTTTTTACATAGTTATAACAATTTGCCTATAAAACATAAATTAATCTTAATTCTAATCGCATAGGGAAGTAACCAAAATTCGCAACCCTAAAAATATTCGATCACATTTGATAAAGTATTTATTAAAACAACCAGTTCAATTAGTTAAATTAGTAGTGTAATCTAAATTATTTGTCTTATAATTTACTATAATGATGAAATTTAAAGGTATATTCTAGAGCTTTTAGATGCTTCCGAGTTGTATTATGTTGTAATCTTTGCCTGCGTTGTAGTTGCTTTGCTTTGCTTTGATTTTGAAATTTCGCATGATACGCTTGAAGGAATAACAAAAAAAAACAAATTGTAGCTCTGGCCTTGGACATCGAATATAATGTTTCACAATTATGATCAAGAAGACCAGACAATGTAATCTTCATAGACTTTCCGTTTAGTGACTGTAACTCACTTGTTCAGGCTTTGAAGAATCTCAATTTCAAGGGTCACATACCGAATCTCAGCTACAGTTCCAAGCTCGTTCTTTTTTCAATTGAGATCTTTAATACATACATATATGTTTTTTACTTTGCAGCTATTTTTGCAGCCCTGGATTCCTCCCATGCATTATGCACCTCGGAAAGGAAGAGCTCTCCATACAAAGGGGCATTTCTCCTTTAAAATAAGATGATACTGTACGTGTTTCCTTGCATAAAACAAGACAGAAAATTAAGAGGTTTTTGCAAATTTTTGATCGTTTAGGCTTATTAGATGACATTTAGATTAAAAATATTTGTAAATAAAGAAAAATTCAAAAAAATTGATAGTTTAAATATAATCTGATGTTCAAATGCATCTATAGGATAAGGATTCTTAAGGCTGGAAAAAAAAATGTCAGCAATTTGAAGAATGAAAGACCTTGTTTGGAATACCTAATAAAAAAATCTAGACATGCACGTTCACGTGTAAAGCTTTCGACCCTTCCGGGCAGATTAATTGTGCGCGACGATGACGAGGCAGAATGCAACAAACATCTATATGGGTAATAGAGGCGTTAAATCTAAATAAATGACGTAGGTTTTATATAGTCATAGACGTGGTTCCATCTGTCGTCTTATCACCCTAACTGTAAATAAGATGAGAAAATGTAGAGAAGTAGTAGTTGGGCGACTGTTTGCAGCCACAGTGAATGAGAACCGCGAGCGGGATTCTATCATAAAATTTGAATACGTAGCTTTGATTAATATAACATATGAGCCTCTAATTAAAATTAATATTTGTTTAATTAATTAAAAGAATATTTGTTTGCTGCTGATTTCTGTTCGCCTGGTGTTTGTCTTTTTCAGCCTTTCACGGCAGCTTCAAGTCATCGACAAAAATCTACATCCATTAAATCTGAATAAAGTGTGCCTCCTTTGCAAAGATCTCTAGAAGCGATTCGACAGCTTAGAAATTAAAATTGATAAGAAGAGTTCATGGAATGTCCGAAGAAAACGCAATATTATGTTTATATTTTATAAATATAATTAAAATATATGTATAAGTGTTACAGAACTTTGTAATTAGAAAACTAAAAATATTTGCTGTGTAGTTTTTTTTTCAGGTGTGTGTAGCATAATTTATGGTTATGGTGTTAAGCATGTGGCAACTTGAGAAGTTTCTTATATGGTGGCTGCTATCGGTATCTTTAAATGGTTGATCTGGGGTTTTTTTGTAGTTTCATATGATGATGTAATAACGAAATTAAAAGACGATTCATTCAGTCTATATTCTCTCAAAGAATAACCGTAGGTGGGAGGAGTCGCGATCAATTCACGCATGGTCGCTATTGGTTCGTTTCTCGCTCACACGAAAATGATGATCTTAATCTTATTACTAAACTACTGTTATTTACAAACTAACTAGTGTACGTTAACTGGGGCCGACAGGAACTTAAGGTTTGTTATTTCGCTTTGCGGCACCTTTGCAACTGTCAGCCAGGCCTGCGGCATCATGTGGTGCAGTATCGATTCGAGGCGATCGACCGGCAAATAGGCAATTGGCTCCGCCGAGTTATTCAGCTTGTCGTTCACCGGCACGCCTGGTATCGGTAGTACCACTGGGATGCAGTCTTTCTCCGGATTCATGGCCAAGGCGCGAGTCGCACTGAGCAGCTCAAAGCTGAGACCCAATCGGAAAACCATCAGCTGCTCGCTGTTATCATTAATGGCCTGCATGATGTAGTGCACCATGTAGGCGGTATTCTGAATGAAATTGGGCATCAAGAGCAGCTCCTTAACGGATTTGCAATTGGTGAGCTGGCTACTGAAGTCTTTATCCACATTAACGTTGATCAGCTCCAAACGCTGCACAGTGCCACCAGCGGCCAGGCCACCCATAATCTCGTTGATGATAAACGAACGATTTCCGTTATTCTCGACTCGCAAATGACGCAGACGCTTCAGGTTAGGCAGCACCTCTTCGCCAAAGGTTCGCGTTTTCATGCCACGACAGGAGCCCAGTAAAAGGGTCTCCAATTGCCGCAATCCCTTTAGATGGAGCAAGTCCAGTTGGCTCATGTTGTTGACGCCGCGCAAGCTTAGCTCACGCAATTTGTTCAATGACTGCATGGGCGCCAGGGAAACGATGCTGGCCTTCGGCTCGGTCATGCGAATGCGCAGCACTCGCAGCTCCGACATCTTGTCAACGTGGGACAAGTTCAGGCTGCGGCTGGTGCAAGTAGCGCGCAGCTCGACGAGACGCGACAAACGCCTCAGTATCAGCTGAATAAACTCGGCGTCTGTGGCATCCGTTCGAAGCACACGCAATGATTTCAAGCTACGCAAATCGCCCTCCATGCGCAATTTGGGGTTGTCCATCTTGACGCCCATCATATCCAGTTCACGGGTGCGATAGCGTACCATGTCACGCAAGCAGAGCGTCCAGTTGGTCACATGAGTGTCGCGCAACATGACTGTGCGCCAAACGTTGCGATCGCGACCAATCATGGCCCAAGTATTGCACACATTCGACATGCGCACGCGATCCTGTAAGCAAATTTCAATTAGGCTACTGTCATTACTTCTTGTGTGGTCGTCAAACTTACATGGAAGTCCAGTGTCTTCATCACAGCCAACAGCACCTGGCAGTTAATGTTCCCCAAAGACACGGATTGGACAATGCTTTCAATATTATTTTTTTCCATTAGAAAAGTGCGTGCCATAAAACTTTTCCAAGTTGACCAAGTTTGATTCACGTGCAATGCTGTAACAATCAAAAATAAAAATAATTGAAAATATGAAAAACTTATAACTTTATATACAACTTGTAAGTAACAGTCTTCTGTTCAATTGAAACTTCAACTTATCTAAGCTGACAGCATCGTTTTGCTTTTAAAGTTTTAACTTTTGATTACATCCGCAAGTTGTTAGCATTTCATTGGGTCCAACAATTATTTCTTTGTGTTATTGGAAGATCAGCAACTAAACTAGTTTGTAAAATCTTCGCTAACCGACACTTGTTTTTCAACAATTAAGGAATATATTGTAAATAAACAAAGACTGAAACTGAACCGAACTGATCAGAGCAGCAGCAGGATTGCGTTGATGATGATTTTTCCCTTTAGTTCGACACTCAGGACTCACACTTGCAACTGGGCACGCTGAGGCGGTCCATAAACAGCGACAGCCTTGCGACCATTGATGACAACAATTTCCTGTGGCTTCGGTGTGACTTTTACGGGCGACTCGTTGAACAGCTGCTCCGGCGGCAATGCGCAAGGTGTTGTAATCTCTGCAATTTCAGCCAAGCTGCTGCTGCTATTGCCACTCAGCTCCATTAGCGCTTCTTTGTAGCTGAATGAGTTTTGATAGCTTGAATCATTTGTGCCTAAGTTGTTGGCATTAACATTCTCATCTATAGGTTCCTTTTCCTTCTCTTTCTCCTTATCCATCTCCTTTTTGTTGGCGTGTGCCAGTGACGATCCGGGCCTAATGCAACTCTATATCGTGGGGTGTAGATAATACTTAAGAATTTGTTGCTTAAAATTGGTAAGAAATGTGTCGCGCTTACCGTGCAAACGTATTTGTCGGTCTTGCCATTCGATGCGCCCATTGCAAAGGCCTGCTTTTTATCCTTGATGCTCGACATACAAACAGCACAGACCATGGTGTTGTCAACCAGTTGCTTAGGCGGAAATACGCCACCCTGCTGATGGAACATTTGTGTCTTTGATTCCGCAGCCTTTGACTGCTTTGACTTTGTGTGTTGATTGCTGCTGACGAAGGGAGAATGTTTCGCAATTGATTAGCAAAATTAATTGATTAAATGCTTACCTGCGCTTGCGTGCAGTGTGGCTGCCTGGGGAGCCGGTGCCACCGCCATCGTTGCTGTTGCTAGCAGCCAAGACGCGCGCATTGCCCTTGACGGCCATAGTCGGGGTCCAGCCCTGTGGCGGGGGACTGGCGCCCTTGGGGGCCTTTGGCTTGGGTATACGCTTGCCAGACACCAGCTCGGCTGGAGGGGTCTGTGGCACTTCCTTGACTACTGCTGGCGTCTTCGGATGGGACTGAGATTGCTTCGGCTGAGACTTGAGTTGCTGCTGCTGCTCCTCGCGCAACTGCTTGGCAGCTGCCATCGATTTGCGATGCTCCACCGCCGGCTGAGCGGTGCGCATTGTCTCAAACTCCTCGCCAGCGTTCTGCAGCGCGCGCTGGAAGCAGAAATGATCGATGGTCAGTTCGCCGCTCAGCAGCGGTATAATGTCATCGCGAGATCGCATCTTTTTGCCGGCTGGTGATATGAAGACGACATCGGCACGCTGACGAGACGCCGACTGCGAACTATTGCCGCTGCGCATCACCAGCTCACGCTTCCAACCGTATTTAAAGGGCAGCTTATAATAGTTATCAGTAGACGGCAGCTTGTTGGCCGCAATCGAACGACGACGCACGATCGAATTTCCAGTATCGTTTGTAACGTCAGTTGGAGTCGAGCGGCTGTTATCCTTAATCTGAAGGGGGAGCTAGATTCTCTTCGTTTACGGTGCCAACGCTGCGAGCGCGTGCATTACGTAGCCCGATATCGATGTCGTTGTTAGAGTGGTACATCGATTTGGAGCGCATGCGCATATTCTCATTCACTTGCCCGTTGAAGCTTCGTTTACGCGAGCTAGTATCGTTATTTGTCAAAGAGCCATTTGAGGTTTCCTCCTGCGTTGGTAACTGGGGATGCAGCAAAGAAACTTCGCCAGCAGCATCGTTGTCATATTTCTTGCGCTTCTGTCAAAGCCAAGAGAGAGAGAGATAGGGAGACCGAGGAGTGGGAAAGAAAAAAACATAGAAATAGATTAGTTGGTGTAATAAGTGGTTAACTAAATCCCTAGTTTCCACCTTGTTAGGCAATTCAGTTTGTGGTTCTGAAGATTCAGATTGTGGCTCTGGTTCAGGCTCTGGAGGATGAGATGGTGTTTCTGGTTGAGGTTTCAGTTCAAATGATGTGGCTGGTTGCTCTTGATGTTGCTCTTCTGATGCTAGACTATCGACAACGTTTGACAAACTACTATTGTCCTTGTGATCGTCCTTGTTATCGACGCTGTTGTTGTCGTTGGTTGGCTTAGGATAGTCGATAGTCGAATTTAACGTATTTGTACATGTGATTGTTGTTGTGGTTGCTGCTGTTGTGTCTGCTCCTGCTGCGATTGTCGACATCGTCGTCGTCGTTGCTGCTGCTGGGCTCGTGGAGTTCGCTAACGTTTTATTGACTAAATTGGACGACGACGTACTAGAAGCGGAGCAAGAAGAAGACGACGACGAATTCCGACGCCGCCATCGTCGTTGCCGCCCCAAAGTTTGTGGCGACTCGGACTCTGATGGCGGCTGCGACTGCAGTTCCTCTCTGGGAAATACGCTGAGGCCTGTGGCACAGATGGCTTTTAGATCAGCGGGCAGCTGCTACGCATACAATATATATATACATATATAAATGTACGTGAAAAAAGAACATGGGAGAGAGAGAGAGACACAGAATAGAAATACAAATACAGAAGAATACATGGCAAATGTTTGCAGAAAAAAATAAAGAAGCAGGCACACGCAAGCAAGCCGCGTCATCAAAATCAGATTAATCCAATTAAATGTTTGTGAAGCATGTTATATGGTATTATTAAATAATATAAGTGCTGTGGCAGGAATGCAGTAGTAGAAGTGTTAAAGATGTTTTGAGTGTTAAGTGTAGTTAAAGTAACTGAGGCGCTTTGACAAAAACTTACCGGATCATCATCGGCATCCGAGTTGCTTTCGTTGCTGTTTGTGATCAACATCTTTGGATAGCTGCCAGTGAATCCAGCGAGTGCCATATCCTTTGAATTGCTACGCATCTTTGACTTGGTGCGCTTCCGTTTCGATCTGCCGCGAGTTCGAGCAGCACATGAAGCTATTGAGGGGGGAAGCGAATTGGCTTGATTTTAATTGTTAATTCGAATATAAATATAAACATTTGGACTTACCATCTGATTTTGTAGAGTCCGATTCACTGGTATAGTTTAAACGATTATCCTCAAACGAAGTTGAATCATTGCTGGACATTTGGCTATCGCTGCCCGCGTCAATTGAGTCACATGGCAAGCTCATCATGCTCACCTGATGAAAAAAAAAACATGTTTTGTAACATTTAATAATTATTAAAAATGATTGTCTTATAATTCAAAATTTTTAACTTCTTTTTTTTTAACATCTATTGATCTATTTCATAGAACGGAGGCAGCGAAATTAGTTTGACCAAATAATACCCAGACCAAAAATAGTGAGAGATTTTTCCAGAAGTCGCTTGTTTAGATAAAAATAACTAATTTAGCCAAATATATGTCTAACAACAATAACACAACTATTTTAATATTCAACAGAATTAAAACAAAATGATTCAGTTAATTTTAACAGTTGAGGGAAGCCGCAACAAAAGTGCATGTAAATAATACACACGCAGATGCTTAAGTTTTTACCCAGCAGACCAAACAGCGAGAACATATCACGCAAAAAGACTTAAAAGCCTTGCAAAACGGAATTGCCGTTGATGCTTACGATAAAGTAGAAAGAAGCAGTAGGTAAGAGAACCAAACTTTTGACTATCGACAAAAAAACAACAGCCATCACTGTTGTACCACTTTATTCGTTCTTCTTCGTCTTCTTTTCTATGCAAATGGTATTTATTTTTTACCGGACATCATAAAGAAACAAGCACTCAAACACCGATTTTCGATGAAGTCAAGGTGAAGCTTAGGTGGTGAAATTGCAATCAGCAAAGTTTCCGCGAATCAAATCAAAGCTTTGTCGATTCTTAATTGTGAACGCACAACATTATAATTAAAATGGTCCTACAAATTATCAATAACAAAAAAAAAACCAACAAAACAATTTATTTACAGGTTAACGTTTGTTTTTGTTTGAGTTCATACTTCGTTCACATGTACATAATTTCAAGTCGAGAGTTAATTTTACGCCAAAAATTGTTGTTGCCAGTGCAATTCACACTTTAAACATGTGTCTGCATTCTGTTTGTTTGTGTTTGTGTGAGCCGGCTTACCGGTAATTTTCTATAGCTACCAAAATTTCAACAACTGAACGAGAGTTTTTGTAATTTTTCGTATGCGCACACGTTTTTTTATAATATAATTTACAGCTTGATTATATTTATGTAGGACAAATAATGGGCTAGGAATTATGGTCGGCGGCGCTTTTGCAAATTACGCGTGGTGTCTGTGTGTGCGTATTCACATATGCAAATTTTTCGTGTGTATGCGACTGACGCTACAGCGTCTTCACAATTTTAATTGCACGAGCTAACAATTCACAGTAGACATACAACCTATTTCTTAACTATACAATTACATTAGCGTACACTAACCGTAAATAAAGCAAACAAAATTCGCACAAATATTCACTTTTCACAATGAAAACGCGTAACTTTAAAACAAACGCGAAAACCACGCTCGGTTCACCTGCGGCGCATCTAATAATGAAAATTCACCGTCCAGTGTGACCGGGAGTAGTGAGTAGTATTGAATTATTGAATATACCACACATAATGGCAGCAGTGGTAAATGTTATACTCAAAATGGCACGTCATCTGTTTATGTTATGCTGTTCTCAACATTAGGACTGTTAAGCGGCTGTTATTGCAATCGATAATTTATCAAAGCGCAACCTTTCAAAAATGTGAAACGTTTAAATTTGTCTGCTCTTTGGTGTCAAAATAAAGTATTTATCTTAAAACTCTCTAAGAAGTTTTTAAAATAGTTCAATGATTTTTTGACTGCTTAGTGTATGATTTTCTTATCGCATTGCATATGAGAATTTGTATGCCCGCTATCCACAGAAGGTAGCATCTCCGACCCCATACAGTACATATGTGTGTATATAGTCTTGCTCAGCGTCAACAGGCGAGACGATATAGATATGCCTGTCTGTATGTCGTATGAACACCTAGATCTCAGGGACTATATAGAGAGTGCAAACATAACAAGTGCTGAAAAAAAAAGATATCTCTATCTCTCAGATCGAAGTGTTCATTCAGACGGACATGGCTATATCATCGCGACTATTGACTCTGATCAAGAATATATATACTTTATAGGGTCGGATATGCGTCCTTCTGCCTGTTACACACATTTCCTGGAGGCTCAGATTTATAATACCCTTCTACCCTATGGATAGCAGGTATAAAAACTATGATGTACATATGACGGTTATAGTAGAAAAATATAACTTAGTACTCTTCCCAACACTATGATAGTATTCAAGCAATGCATTTGTGTGTTTAATTCGCAGCTCTGGCTGCAGTGAAGAGGAAAAGAAGTAATGAAGCTTTATCGGCATAAACATTGCCAAGCTCTGGACACTCAGCAGCAAACGCAGCGGCATCACCAAAAAACTTCTTAAGACTTCTTAAATAGAATGGCACCAAATTGATGAAATCAGTCTCTTGAGTCTCAGAGAAGTTTACTTAAGATATCTAAGAAAATATACGCTATACTTTATAAATTACGAGTGTGTGTTAGCTATACAGGTCTGACTATCTTACACCGTCAAACGAGACACGAAGAATAACAATAGAATCTTTTACTCATTCAAGAGATTCTTACGAAATATATTTGCACAAGGATTAAGTAGCTAAATGTGCGGGGTTTATTGCCCGATATTAAGTTATTGGCTAGGCAAACAATACAAATTTAATAATATTTGAATAAATAAAACTGTTGTTTACTTAAACGTAAAACTTATCGTTTTCTTTCTTTTTTTTGCTATTATTTTGTTAGTGACTCTTTTAGTATTTTCTTTATTGTGTGGTGAAATACATTTATGGTCTCAGGAATTTGTGTTTTACATTGTTAACTTCGGTATTACTTACATATGTAATGATTTTGAATATACTAGTCGAAATGTTACATGTACGACTGCAATGTACATATATTTTAATAAATGTTTCTCTAACCAAATTTTTATTTGCCGAATAATAGAAGATATAGTCTTGAATTCTCAAATACTTCAACAAATGTTAAGGAATTAGTACAGCTATTTATTAAATTTTTTCGGTTATTTTTTTTTATATTGATAAATTGTCTAGTGATATAACCTACCCTACGTAGACTGAAACATGTGCCCTGACAACTGTATTATATGTATCATATATGCAAATAACCCATTCAATTGGTTAAATTAATTTTGCCGACTAAACTATAAGCTTTATAAATAACTAGAATAATAGAATATAAAAGTTTATTCTAGAATTTTAAGATGCATGTGAGTTCTGTTATGCAGTAATCTGTATCCACGTTGTATATGCTTCGCAAACAATGTGGGACTTTGTTTGGAATACATAATAAAAAAATCTAGACATGCACGTTCACGTCGAAAGCTGGCGACCCCTCCGGACAGATTAATTGAGGCGCGGCGATGACGAGGCAGAATGCTACAAACATCTATGTATATGGGTAATAGAGACGCTAAATCTAAATAAAAGACGTAAGTTTTATATAGTCATAGACGTGGTTCCATCTGTCGTCTTATCACAGTCCCATAACTGTATATAAGATGAGAAAATGTGGATGCGGCGCAAACGTAAATTAGAATTCTATACGTTAAGGTGAATCTGTGAATCGTAAGATTAGAAACCACACAATGCCTGAGCCAATTGTTAACGAGTTTCATGTGGCGCCCGTCTGGCTTACTCGTGATTACGTCGAACAGAAGCTGCGCGTGTACTTTAAGGATGCCAAACTGCAACTGACGGAATTACAGGTGACTCCAGGCACTGCTAATGGGGAGAACTACGCCAGCGTGATGACGCGCATCAATGTAGAGTTTAAGGACAAGGATCAGGCAATTCAGCGAGCCACATTTCTGGTAAAGACCACATTTGCTGACAAGGATCCAGCTGCACATCTACTCGGTCCCTACGGCATCTATGTGCGAGAAATGGATATGTACCAGGAGGTGCTTCCCAAGTTGGCTGCAATCGTGAAGCAGGAGTTGGGTGACCCAAGGAAGCTCTTTGCAGCCACAGTGAATGTGGATCGCGACCGCGATTCAATCATATTTGAGGATATGTCATTGGAAAAGTACTTTGTGGCAGATCGCATCAAGCAATTGGATCGCGAGCACATGCAGCTAGTGTTAGAGAAGCTTGCTGAATTCCATGCCGCGTCCGCGGTGCTTAATGAAAGGCAACCGGGAATCTTTGCTGAGAAGTATGACCGTTGCTTCTTTAATAACCACACCAGAGGATATAAGCCAGTGATGCAGAATATGGTGAAAGCTTTAATTAGATCCTTGGAGGATGATAAGGAGTTGCATGATCGCTATGCTGAGAAACTCAAGGGAGTCGTCGAGCATATTATGGACTATGGCGAAAGGACAATGATACCAAAGAAGGGTGATTTTGTGACTTTGTGCCACGGTGATCTCTGGACAACAAATATGATGTTCAAGAACAATGCACAGGGAAAACCAGAAAATGTGATCTTCATTGATTTCCAGTTTAGTGTTTACAACTCTCCGGCAATCGACCTTCAGTATTTATTTAGCACATCCTTGCAAGATGGTATTTGCCACATCGAAATGGTGCAGTTTTATTATGGAAAACTTGTGGAGGCCTTGAATAAGCTCAATTATAAGGGTGCAATTCCGACTCTATTTGACTTCCAGTTGCAGTTCCAAGCAAGATACTTCTATTGTGAGACACACATATAATTAGCTGATAATGATGTATTTCGGATTTTAATTGACATATTGTTTGTTTGCAGCTATCTTTTCATCATTTTGCTTCTTGCCTGCAATGTTGCACAGTGGAAATGAAGAGTTCTCAATTCAAAGAGCGTCATCTTTTGCAGAGAAGGATGCTGAAGTTCGAGTTGCACTCCATAAAGCTGACGTCATGCGACCGAAAGTGAGGAAGCTGTTGCCTTTTTTCGACAAAAGGGGTTTGCTCGATGAAATGTAATTCAGTTTATAGCTAATATGTTCCCAGTTTAAAGATGATATATTAATTATAATAACTTTTAATAAAAGTTTACAAAAATGTATCTATCCAAACTATAATGCCAAGTGATATAAAATATAAAATTAAATAAAAAAGTGCTAATAAAAGTAATTTAGAACAACATAGTTTTTTTTAATTTGTTGTTACTTTGCGACTGTACACATTTTATATTGTATGATTAAAACTGTTTTCAAGTTAAAGATTTCTCAAAATGCAGCTGTCGCCGAATCTTTTTTATCTACATATGTTAAGTAGGCTAATGAACTTTGTACTTACTCAGAAATCTATTACGAAATCTCTTTGCACAAAGATTTACTTTTTATATAGCCTGGCTTTATTATCAGATGGTAGGCAATTAACAAATTAAGTTAAAAATAATAATATTTATGTTTTTTATGTGTACATAAACGGAAAGCTTATCGCTTTTCCTCTTATACATTTGTCAGTTTGGTTTTTACTCCAGTTTGTGGCTTATAGATAGTGTAGAAGGATTTTATAACTTTCTGCGAAGAGGACATACATATGTATGATAAATGTTACAGACAGCACGTGGCACGCTTCCATAAAGTATATACATATGTACATTTTTTATTAGCATCAACAGCCGAGTGGAATCTAAATCTTTGAGATTATAAGCGTTAGAGCTACCAAATTTGTCTCTTACTTTTTATGATTGCACGCAAAAAAAAAAATATATATTTTTTTAATTTTACCACGATCCAATAAAATTAAAAAATATATCCGTTATACTTTAACCATTTGTTATGAGTTTCAACATTGAAATCTCGACTCTCTTGTATTTTTTGTTATTAAGATTATTTAATACTCAAAAAGTGAAGAAAAATCTTTCACATTATTATGAAATCAGTCTACAGCCAAGATCTGGTATCTTTTCATTTATATTCCTTCGAAAGTCCAAGAATATAAAAGATTATTATTATTCATAACTAACATATTACGGTTTCAAGTCAGTTAAGTATATAATATATTTGGAATAGATTCTAGAATCTATATGCTATGCTGTATCCACCCGGATTAATACGATAATAAATTGATCCATATTGTTTTTCGGTATTTAGATTTGTTTCAATGTTTTATATGCAAAATAAATGATTAATCTAGTTATTGTATACAAATATGTTTTGCTAATCCCAGGATTAAAAAAATAATATGTAGATATGGCGGTTATAATAAAATAATAGAACTAAGTACTATTCCCATTCTTGGACATCGAGCAGACCACACTGGTTAAAAATAGGCAGCCAATGCTTAAGGTTCTCACGAAGTTTCTTGTTGTTGTAGGCCACTTTCTTAAAGTTGCGACTTCTTTCATTGTCCAACATCAAGGCATTAAAATCGGCGTCGGCAGTCTGATCGTTGATCATTATAGCCTGGCAGGTAAGTGTAGAAGTCACGGCTGCAATAGAGGAGTTTAATTATTAATTATTGACTTAAACAGTTTCGAAGCTTGGATTAAAGTACTCACCCATGAATTTGCCCTTTTCCAATTGTAACCACATCTGACGAAGCGTGGGTATATAGCCAGTAAAGTCAAATGCCCGCAACGTATCCACTAGAACACTATGATAGTATTCAATCAAAGCATTTGTGTGTTTAATTCGCAGCTCTGGCTGCAGTGAAGTGGAAAAGAAGTAATGAAGATCTATGGCTGGTGAGCCCCAGGCCGAGAATTGGAAGTCAATGAGCAACATGTCCAGATCCCTGTTTTCGGTTTTTGGTCTCAACATTATGTTGTTGACCCACAGATCGCCGTGCGTTAAGGTATTGAATTCATCATCCTTAGGGTCGTAGACACGTTCAGTGTATTCCATAACCAATTTCTTCAGACGCTTCAGTTTATCGGCATAAACATTGCCAAGCTCTGGACACTCAGCAGCAAAGGCTGCGGCCTCACCAAAAAAGTTTTCAAACATCGGCGCGAATCCTCGCGAATGGCGATTGAAAATGCCATGATCGAGTTTGGTCAGCAAACCTGGTTGACGATCGTTGAACACGGCAGCAGCAGCATGCATCTTGGCCAGCTTCCTCAAAGCCAGCTTTGTGAATTCCAAGTCGTAGCCAATTAGACGATCCCCAATAGCATATTTACAGATTGCTAAATCCTCAAAGATGATGGCCGAATGCTCGTAATCCACGTAAAGCGTCTTTGCAAATAGTTTTTCCGATTTATCTGTTCCATCCAACAGTGCACTCAACTGCGGCAGAATCTTATCATACATGACCATCTCGGTGGTGCTCGCCTGATAGCTGGCAAATATGCCCGAAATGAAGGGATCATTCTCATATGTTGTCTTTACAATGAAGTTTTCACTTTCCGATGCATTGGAACCACTGCGCACATAATCCACTTTGATTCTAGTCATAACACTGGCATAATTTTCACCCTTGGCCGTCGCTGGCTTAATGCTTAGATCGGTGATATTGAGATCGTCGTCCTTTTTTGTAGCGACGCAGAATGTTCTCCACATAGGAAACAGTTAGCCACTGTGGAGCAGGATGGTAATTGTCAGCGTCGTTGCCGTTGCCGTTACCGTTACGTGATTCGCCCATGTCTGTGATGTTTCTGTATCAACAACCCAAACAGCAGTCGCTATTTATAAGAACGACAAGTGATCCTCGTCCATCTAGTCGTATACGTAACTACGTAACGAATATTTCGCTTTATTATCGCAGTAAAATAGCTAGATTAAGACAATTGTCGTACCTTTGTCTCCCGAACAAAACGCTCATATTTCGTTTAATCCCTATGAAGCGTGCTTTATGCGAGGGTCGCACAGAAAGTTATTCAATGGTCTAGATGAAAAAGCGGCATATTCAGAGCTTAACGAGATTGTTCATTTAAAATAATTGTATCGGAATATTTTAGTTATTTATCTTATTTTAGTTACTTTGTATTACTTACACGTTAATTTATGAATTATTATATAGTAGTTAGATGAAAAGATGTCTGGTTATAGTAAAGTTCAAGTGTGAAATATATAATTCGACCATTTTAGTTTTCCATGTTCTTTTAGATTGGAAATAATCTTCAATTCTCAGACTATGTTTACTCATTACAAGATAAGATATGGTTACCTATGAAATTTAAATTATTGATATTTTGTTAAAGTATTTCGTTTTCAAACAGAAAGGTCTAGAAATTGTGAAAAAGAATTTGTCTATTTACAAGTTTCTTTCTAACTGTGAAACTTTCGCAAATCCTCTCGCACATAAAAGTATAGTATAAAAGTGTCTGAGAATTTTCATTTTCTTTTTTTATACATTGCACATATGCATATACTATATAATTAAGTATTCTGCTCAGTCATCGGAGAACAAAAACAACTACTATCCCTAACTATATGAGATAGTAGTTATGATTAAAATAAAACGCTAGTTTTTTTTGTAGCAGATCACGCGTGCTCTTTATAAATCATATAAAATTTACATTTGTTTCATCTGCTTGACAACTAATAAACTCGTCAAGCTATTTGCATAATAAAACCATAAACCATAAACAATTAACGTCCCGCCTTTATTTATTCGTGTGTTAAGTTAGTCTCACTTGTTAGTTTAGCATAAGTATTTCCCACCTTATCAACCAGATAGTCTCTCGTCAAATTTTGCACGCTTTCAAGCTTATCAAATGAATGATGACGTCTTAACTTTATCCTAGGTTATGTTGAATATCTCCTCCATATTTATGGAGGTATAATGGTATAATTTATATATAATGGTATAATTTACCATTTCTATGGCTTAACGCTTTATTCCTGAAAGATCTTTTGGTTGAGAGCAAAAGACTTTACAATCTCAATCCTTTATCATTGCATGAAGTGTCGCTTTTTAAATGATTTCAAATTCAAAATAAAAAAATGTAGACATGCGTTCACGTCGAAAGCTGGCGACCCCTCCGGACAGATTATTTGAGGGTATCTATATGGGTAATAGAGACGCTAAATCCAAATAAAAGACGTAAGTTTTATATAGTCATAGACGTGGTTCCATCTTTCGTCTTATCACAGTCCCATAACTGTATATAAGATGATAAAATGTGGATGCGGCGCAAACGTAAATTAGAATTCTATACGTTAAGGTGAATCTGTGAATCGTAAGATTAGAAACCACACAATGCCTGAGCCAATTGTTAACGAGTTTCATGTGGCGCCCGTCTGGCTTACTCACGATTACGTCGAACAGAAGCTGCGCGTGTACTTTAAGGATGCCAAACTGCAACTGATGGAATTACAGGTGACTCCAGGGACTGCTAACGGGAAGAACTACGCCAGCGTGATGACGCGCATTAATGTAGAGTTTAAGGACAAGGATCTGGCAAATCAGCGAGCCACAAGGATCCAGCTGCGCATCTACTCCCTACGGCATCTATGTGCGAGAAATGGATATGTACCAGGAGGTGCTTTCCAAGTTGGCTGCAAAAGTGAAGCAGGAGTTGGGTGACCCAAGGAGAAGTACGACCGTTGCTTTTTTAATAACCACACCAGAGGATATAAGCCAGTGATGCAGAATATGGTGAGAGGTTTAATTAGATCCTTGGAGGATGATAAGGAGTTGCATGATCGCTATGCTGAGAAACTCAAGGGGTGATTTTGTGATTTTGTGCCACGGTGATCTCTGGACGACGACTATGATGTTCAAGAACAATGCACAGGGAAAACCAGAAGCTAAATTATAAGGGTGCAATTCCAACTTTATTTGACTTCCAGTTGTAGTTCCAAGCAAGATACTTTTATTGTCAGAGACATATAATCAGCTGATGATGAGGTGTTTTGGATTTTAATTGACATATTCCTATTTTAATTTGTATGCAGCTATGTTTTCATCATTTTGATTCTTGCCTGCAATGTTGCACAGTGGAAATGAAGTTCAAGTTGCACTCCATAAAACTGATGTCATGCGACAGAAAGTGAGGAAGCTGTTGCCTTTTTTCTACAAAAGCGGCTTGCTCGATGAAATGTAATTCAGTTTATAGCTAATATGTTTTCAGTGATGACATATTCATTATAATAACTTTAAATAAAAGTTTACGAAAATGTATCTATCCAAACTGTAATGCCAAGTGATATAAAATATAAAATTAAATAAAAAGTGCTAATAAAAGTAATTTAGAACATCATATTTTTCTTAATTTGTTGTTACTTTGCGAGTGTTTATATTGTATAATGAAAACTGTTTTCATATTAAAGTTTTCTCAAAATGCAGGTGGTGCCAAAACTTTTTTTATCTATGTTAAGTATCACTACCATCGGTTAAAGAACTCTGTACTTACTCAGAAACCTATTACGAAATATCTTTGCACAGAGATTTAGTTTTTATATAGCCTGGCTATCAGATGGTAGACAATTAACTAGTTAAGTTAAAAATAATAACATTTAAGTTTTCATGTGTACATAAACGGAAAGCTTATCGCTTTTCTTCTTATAAATTTTTCAGTTTGGTTTTTACCTCTCCTAATTCCAGTTTGTGCCTCATATATAGAGTAGAAGTATACATATATGTTTCAGACACGCTTCCATAAAGTATATACATACATACATACAATTTTTTTTAGCACCAATCTTGATCTCTGAGATTATAAGAAATAAAGCTACCAAATTTGGTTTTCACTTTTTATGATTGCACTCAAAATGTATTTTTTTTTTTTAAAATGTGTTATATTTAAATATTTGTTCTGAGTTTGAGCTTTTCAACATTGAACTCTCTACTTTCTTGTATTTATACCCGCTACCCATAGGGTAGAAGGGTATTATAACTTTGTGCCGGCAGGAAATGTATGTAACAGGTAGAACGAGGCATCTCCGGCCCTATAAAGTATATATATTCTTGATCAGCGTCAACAGCTTAGACGATATAGCCATGTCCGTCAGTCCGTCTGTGTGTCTGTCCGTATGAACACCTAGATCTCAGAGACTGTTTCAAATTTTTGCCACGCCCACTTCCGCCCCCGTAAATCAAAAAAATCGAATAACAACCGAATTTTGGTATATATAACTACTAGTTATGATTCCTGAAAATTTGGTTGCGATCAGATAAAAATTGTAGAAGTTATTAAAGAAATACTTTTGTATGGGCAAAAACGCCTACTTACTAGGGGTCTTAGTTGCTTTGGCCGACAATCTGGCACATTGTGCCGTCTATGGTATATTTTGAATTGTGTACTATATCGATATACCAAACATACCATTTGACATATTTTTAGTATTTTTTAGTATTTTCGGTATATTTTGAAAATAATACCGCAATATTTTGCCCTTATTAAAAATTGGTAGCGGGTATCTCGAGTACACTCTACTGTAACTTTCTTACTTGTTTTTTTATTAAGATTATTTTATACTCAAAAAAAGTCTTTCACATTATTATGAAATCAGTTTACAGCCAAGAGCTGGTATCTTTTCATTTATTTTATTTTTTTCTTTATTATGAAGTCCAAAAATATAAAACATTATTATTATTCACTATCTTTTATAAATTTTACAAAAAAATTGACGTAAAGGAATTAAAAGAACCAGTAAGACTCTAACCATGTACAATAATAATAATATGAATAGATTCTAGAAACTAAAAGCTGTGCTGTAATACTATATTTAGGCTTGTTTCAATGTTTTATATTCAAAATAAATGATTAATCTAGTTATTGTATATAAATATGTTTTGCTAATCCCATGATTAAAATAATATGTATATAATATAATATATAATCTATATATATAAAAGAAAGTCGTGTTATGTTAGACCACTTATAAATCAAGAACGGCAGAACAGATTTGAGTGAAAATTGGTAGGGAGGTAGTTTAGAGCCAGGAAACGGACATAGGATACTTTTTATCCCGTTCGAAAGCGCGAATTATACTCCACCGAAATGGCTACACTTATAGTAATGAATAACAGTAAGTAGGCTGTGAGCGTAACGTACCATATATTTATGTATGATACTATGTATTTATACATTTATCTACAGTCAGCAATGCCGCGAGCAAGACGATCGAATCTGCCACTCGAGAATTTATTTATCCCACTCAAAAATATTTGTTAATTCTGAACTCTACTCTCCCACCGAAAAAAGTATTTATAACCCAGTTAATACTGTCTGGTTTTTATTTTGTAGATACAAGGACAGATTCACCATCATTCAAATCTATTGACTGCGTCACAAATGAAGATGAAGCCACCAACTATCCAATTGAATTTTTAAACTCTTTGGATGTGCCTGGCTTACCACCGCACAATTTACGCCTAAAGGTTGGCTCCGTAGTAATCATGCTTCGAAATCTAAACCAACCAAAACGGTACGCGTTTGGTGGTTAGAAAATTGATGAACAATGTAATTTACGCTACGATAATGATAGGAAAATTTAAAGGTGAGGAAGTTCTTATTCCGAGGATCCCGATAATCCCAACCGATATGCCGTTTGAATTTAAAAGAATTAAATTTCCGATACGTCTTGCATTTGCCATGACTATCAACAAATCACAAGGCCAATCCTTAAAAGTTTGTGGTTTAAATCTAGAACATTCATGTTTTTCCCATGGTCAATTATACGAGTACGTGGCATGTTCACGGGTTGGAAGATCATCTGCGTTGTTTGTTTTTTGCGTCTGATAATAAAACAAAAAATGTCGTCTATCATAAGGTACTTAGGTGAAGAGCAACCTATGTACTAAAATACAGAAATAATAATGCATGAAATAATACAAAAAAAATACAATCTGCTTATTTATTGTCATAAGGGCGAAACAAAGTTCCGGGTCACTTAGTAGAATAATAGAATTTAGTACTATTCCCATTCTTGGACATCCAGCAGACCACACTGGTTGTAAATGGGCAGCCAATACTTAAGGTTCTCCCGAAGTCTCTTGTTGTTGTAGGCCACTTTTCTAAAGTTTCGACTTCTTTCATTGTCCAACATCAAGGCATTAAAATCGGCGTCGGCAGTCTGATCGTTGATCATTATTGCCTGGCAGGTAAGTGTAGAAGTAACGGCTGTAATCGAGGATTTAAATTGTTTATTGTTGACTTGGACAGTTTTAAACCTTCAATTAAAGTACTCACCCATGAATTTGCCCTTTTCCAATTGCAACCACATCTGACGAAGCGTGGGTATATAGCCAGTGAAGTCAAATGCCCACAACGTATCGACAAGAACACTATGATAGTATTCAATCAAAGCATTTATGTGTTTATGCAGCTCTGGCTGCAGTGAACTGGAAAAGAAGTAATGAAGATCTATGGCTGGTGAACCCCAGGCCGAGTATTGAAAGTCAATGAGCAACATGTCCAGATCCCTGTTTTCGGTTTTTGGTCTCAACATTATGTTGTTGACCCACAGATCGCCGTGCGTTAAGGTATTGAATTCATCATCCTTAGGATCGTAGACACGTTCGGTGTATTCCATAACCAAATTCTTCAGACGCTTCAGTTTGTCGGCATAAAGATTTCCAAGCTCTGGACACTCAGCAGCAAAGGCAACGGCCTCAACAAAAAAGTTTTCAAACATCGGCGCGAATCCTCGCGAATGGCGATTGAAAATGCCATGATCAAGTTTGGTCAGCAAACCTGGTTGACGTTCGTTGAACACGGCAGCAGCAGCATGCATCTTGGCCAGCTTCCTCAACGCCAGCTTTGTGAATTCCAAGTCGTAGCCAATTAGACGATCCCCAATAGCATATTTACAGATTGCTAGATCCTCAAAGATGATAGCCGAATGCTCGTAATCCACGTAAATCGTCTTTGCGAATAGTTTTTCCGATTTATCTGTTCCATCCAACAGTGCACTCAACTGCGGCAGAATCTTATCATACATGACCATCTCGGTGGTGCTCGCCTGATAGCTGGCAAATATGCCCGAAATGAAGGGATCATTCTCATATGTAGTCTTTACAATGAAGTTTTCACTTTCTGATGCATTGGAACCACTGCACACATAATCCACTTTGATTCTAGTCATAACACTAGCATAATTTTCACCCTTGGCCGTCGCTGGCTTAATGCTTAGATCGGTGATATTGAGATCGTCGTCCTTTTTGTAGCGACGCAGAATGTTCTCAACATAGGGAACAGTAAGCCACTGTGGAGCAGGATGGTAATTGTCAGCGTCGTTGCCGTTGCCGTTACCGTTACGTGATTCGCCCATGTCTGTGATGTTTCTGTATCAACAACCCAAACAGCAGTCGCTTTTTATAAGAACGACAAGTGGTCCTCGTCCATCTAGTCGTATACGTAACTACGTAACGAATATGTTCTTTTAGATTGGAAATAATCTTCAACGATATTAGTCACAATATTCGCAAATTATATTTACTCATTACAAGATAAGATATTCGGTTAAAGTATTTCGTTTCTAAAAAGAAAGGTCTAGAAATTGTGAAAAAAAACTTTGTTTATTTACAAGTTTCTTTCTAACTGTAAAACTTTCGCAAATCCTCTCGCACATAAAAGTATAGTATAA
Source organism: Drosophila sulfurigaster albostrigata (assembly GCF_023558435.1). NCBI lineage: Eukaryota > Metazoa > Arthropoda > Insecta > Diptera > Drosophilidae > Drosophila > Drosophila sulfurigaster. The sequence goes on from NC_084882.1 coordinate 20,151,026, forward strand.
AAGTGTCTGTGAATTTTCATTTTCTATTTTTTACACATTGCATATATGCATATACTATATAATCAAGTATTCTGCTCAGTCATCGTAGAAGAAAAACAACTACTATTCCTAACTATATGAGATAGTAGTTATGATTAAAATAAAATGCTAGTTTTTTTTTATTGCAGATCACGGGTGCTCTTTATAAATCATATAAAATTTACATTTGTTTCATCTGCTTGACAACTAATAAACTCGTCAAGCTATTTGCATAATAAAACCATAAACCATAAACAAATAACGTCCCGTCTTTATAAAGTTAGTCTCACTTGTTAGTTTAGTATATGTAAGTATTTCCCACCTTATCAACCAGATAGTCTACCGTCAAATTTTGCACGCTTTCAAGCTTATCAAATGAATGATGACGTTTTAATTTTTTTCTAGGTTATGTTGAATATCTCCTTCATAGATAAGTCACGTTTTCTGCTTGTGGCGCGATATAAATGTGTATAATTTACCATTTCTATGGCTTAACGCTTTATACGCGAAAGATCTTTTGGTTGAGAGCAAAAGCCTTTAAAATCTCAATCCTTTATCATTGCATGACGTGTCGCTTTTTAAATGATTTCAAACTCGTTTTCTTGTGTAAGTTATCACAACGGTGATAAGAGCAGAAAGCACTAAAATACTACGCCACTTAGATTTCCTATCCAAACAGATACACAAAGAAACACACAGCTGGCTAAGTTGTTGATTACGGCGTTCTTATCAGTGGCGTCATATGAAGTGTAATTAAATTTACAAAATTTATTAAAAATTACTTCCTTTTTCGTTTTTATTGCTTCATAATTGAAAGAAGAAATCATTTTTACCATTATTTCAGGTAGAATACAAATTTCTATCTACATATAAATATGTCAAAATATGTTTATTTATATTTCAAAATTTTATATTTATCTACAAGCTTAAAAACATTAACAAATTTTGTTTAGAGAAGATCATGTTTAATTATTTATTATTTATTATTTAAAAATTTTGAAATTAAGTATGGTTAGATCTTTGGATCAAACCACAGAGAAGCACAACTTAAACGATATAATTTTGGTTTGCAAGATTCAAATATTTTTTTACTATTCTAACAGTTTAAAAATAATATTGATTGCCTATTGTGTATATTTTTATAAAACGTAATACTTACAATTAACTTTTTATTTTGTATAAACAATAAATGTAGATTTAACCATTTTGATTTTAATTTTTATCAAGTCGATTCAATATATCCTTCTCCTTGCAAAGTTTCATAGGGTTTTTATCAAGTCGATTAAATCCAACCATCTCTTTACAAATTTTTTAGGGTATATAAAGCTCAAAATTGTGATTTCATTTTTGTAGTTTTTGCCTAAAAGTATACTAAAGTAAAGAGACTATTTGAAAGTTCGTGGTACGTAAATAGTTTATCTGTATTTGTACCAAAAAATTTGTTGGCTCATTACATTTTATTGAAATTCAATAATTAATTAAATATGATTCTTATAATTGTTTATTAACTAGCAACATTGATTAACCTCTAATAAGCCTTTGCGGTCAAACATGGGCATCAGAGCTTTGAGATTCTGTTGAACTATGGGATTTTTGTAGAGACGATTCTTAAAGCGAATGCCGCGCTCATCATCATTCATTAGAGCATTGAAACATGCATCTGTGGAATCCTCGCTAATCATCACGGGTTGAACAACAACTGCCGAGTGCATGGCTAGAAAACAAATAATAATGAATTCTATGTATGTCCATCAGGATTATAAGGATGACTTACCAAAGAAGCGTTTCTGCTCGGCCTGCATTTGAAATTCATGTAAGCTGGGAATTGGATGGGCTTTGTAATTCAGTTGCCTGAGGGTATTTGTGAATATTCTATGATAGAAACTAAAGAGATCACCCTGTTCCTCCCGACGCAATGGCTCTCTTAGCGATGTGTTGAAGAAGTGATGCAAATCAATCGTGGGTGAACCCCAAAAAGAATACTGAAAATCAATTAGCAATATATCCTCTGGACGTCCAGTTGCTGCATCATATTTGACCATCACATTATTGGTCCAAACATCGCCATGTGCCAGAACATTCACAGAATCACTTATAGGTTCAAAACATTCCCGTCCAATGTCCATATAGTGCGGAGCCAACTCAAACAGCTTCTGGGCGTATGGAGCACACTCTGGTTCCTGGGTCATCCATCGAGCGGCTGCCAAAAGACCACCGACAAAGTATCCGCTGTAAGCATTTGTGTAGCGATTGAAGAATCCTCGATCATAAGTTTCTAGGCGGCCAGCGTTGCGTTCATTGAAAACCGCTGAAGTGGCATGCATTTTCGCCAACTTTCGCAGTATCAGATGGACGTGTTCTTTATCCAAACGCTTTACACGGTCCGCCATAACATATTTAGCTACCGATAGATCTTCAAAGATAATAGCTGAGCGTTCGCGATCTACAAATACAGCAGTGGGAAAAAGTGGTTCAAATGCATCGGTTTCCTTGAGGAGTTCTGTGAGCTTGGGCAAGACTTCCTCATAGAGCGTCATTTCCCGATTAAATATATCGTAGGGTTCCATTAGTTCCTTGGTCAGTTCGTCATCTTCAATGGCGGTTTTAACAATTAGATTCTGCTTCAAAATTGCTTCAGGTTCTTGTGAGAGAGTAAATTGCACTCGAGCTCTGGTCAAAACACCGCCATAATTCTCTCCGGGTCCCAGTGCGGGATTCACTTCCAATTTCACGATACGCAAATTGCTATCTTTATAATATGAACTTAGCGCATGCTCAATGTAATCGTGAGTCAGCCATTCAGGTGCTGCTGCCATCTTGTACCGTTATTTTAGAAAGTTTGACGATTCTAATGCAATCTCAAGAGCTGCAACGGCTTTTATACTAGCCGTCGCATTGGGTGAAGGTGAACATTGCTCTATAATGCATCGCAGATTCCCACAATCCCCCGCATATATATAATATGCACTTTAACTACTAATTGCCTTATCCGCTATATGATATTTACTTGCTGCTTAATGCCGTGTGGCAACAGGTCTCACGCCGGAGGCGAGAAATGACGTGTGCCAGACAAATGGCTGATAACTGTCGCATGGAAAAGTTAATAAGTCCAGCTGTCATCTAGCGTGATTTAAAGCTGGGAACAGCAGACTTTGAGTCGATTTCACACTGTACAATTAACTATGCAACACACATGTTTTTTTGCGATATTTCTTTTTCTTTTCTCAGTTCATTTGGTAGTACAGATTAAGTTCAAATTTTGTTAAGAAGTGTATCACGCTCCGGTACAACCAATATAAATTATATACTGACAGTTGTCACACGCTTACGGCTGATCCATACTATAAGCTGCGACTTTGTATTCAAATGACGCATTTTCTCCTAAGATTAAAGACGATAAGAATACAAGTACAAGTCTAGTAAATTAGGATGTTTGCCCAGACGCTTTTAAGAATTGTTTCAACATTTACAGAATGTTTATAAATTTTATTTTATTTATGAGTACTTTAAGACAATTAAATTTATTTATGGCTATTTGTTTTTAATTTTATACTTATTCTTATACTGATAATTTATTCTTAAAACAAAAATTATAAACTAATTATTGTTATAATTCAATATTAAAAATAATAAAACATAAAAATTATTTTTATAGAAATATTGAAAATAAATATTTATTTACTGATTACATCTATTGATCCAATGTTCAATTAATTTTATAGTATCGAGAAATAATTGAGATAAAAGAAACCATGAAAAGAATAGAAATCATGAAACAGTATTTTTTAAATTTAAAAGAATCTAACTGTAAATAAAAATTATTCTTTCAATTATAAATAAAATCGAGTAAACGACAAAGGATTGTTAACTCACTTTTGGTTACCATGCGAATGTAAAAAATTAGCAATGAAAACGTTGACGTTTACATTAGAGTTTCCACAGTGTGAAGGAAATACAATCTCGTGTTTGCTAGTGTAAACTATTTTATCAGTCTTACTACTAACACTAAGCGATATCTATTAAAAGCTACGTTTGTATAGTATACCGCCCCAATTAGGCAGTAGCAAAAAACGGACACGTCAACTGTACGAGCTGAAAGCGGGAGAACTAATAAAAGTGATAATCTGTAGACACGCTCTCTTATGTTTACAGCTGTGGAAACAGTTAATCTGCATTTCTATAGACATATGTTATGCGGGCATAAATTACACTTGAGAGAGGAATACGATATGGCAAACAAACCGCTACGATGTATAAAACCCCGAATGGTCCAGATTTTCCAACCCATTCACAAACCAAGCGCCTCAAGCTCACTTCAATTACTTTCTCACAATGTCGGTTACGGATCTGATAAGTGCACTCGATGCTATTCCAAAGCATATCCCAGTGGTTCCTGAATCGAATCCTATTTTTCTTGATGCCCCCGATTGGCTAACAGAAAACTATTTACTCAATGCTATGCGCAAGTTCTATGGCGATGAAAAGTTGAAGATCACAGCCTTGGATGGTTGTCCTGCTCTAGGACGAGGCGAAAACTATGGAGGTGTTTTGACTCGCATCAAAGCGGAGTTTACAACACGAGGCAAATCGCAGATTGGACACTATATAGTAAAGACCTCGTTTGAGAGCGATGAGTTTTCACGCAAAACCATGGAGCCCTACGATATATTCAATCGGGAAATGTCCATCTATGAACAGATCCTGCCAAAGCTCAAAGCACTGTTGCTGGAAATTAATGATGAGGAGCAAATCTTTGCAGAGACTATGGCCGTTGACTATGATCGATCTGCGCTGATCTTTGAGGATCTCAGGGTACGTGGCTTCACAATGCCCGATCGTCTGATAGGCTTAGACCTGAAGCTGGCTAAAATAGTGCTACGTAAATTGGCCAAAATGCATGCCACATCAGCAGTGCTCAATGAGCGAGAGTGTGGCGCCTTGGAGACCTATGATCGTGGCATGTTTAATCGCCACACTGACAACTATGCGCCATGCTTTTTGGGCATGCTACAGGCAGCCAGCAGACGTGTCGCACAATGGCCAGGATATGAACAATACGCCGATAAATTGAATGCCCTTCTTCCCATTTATATGGAGCTGGGCAAGCGCGTCTTCGATGTTTGTCCGGGCGTTAATGTCTTGGCTCACGGTGATCTCTGGACAAACAATGTTCTAGTCAAGTACGACAAGGCCACCGGAGAAGCTGAGGATATCATCATTATCGATTTCCAGTATGCAGCTTGGGGATCACCAGCAATTGATCTATTCTACTTTTTGAATTCCTCGATGGAGTTCGATGTTCATGTGAATAATCAGGAGGAGCTCATTCAACACTACTTCGAGATCTTCTCAGAGACGCTACGAAAACTTCGTTACAAGGCGCCGATTCCTAGCCTCCACAAATTTCACTTGGATTTAAAGAAAAAGTCATTCTATGGTAAGCCTAACGAAATATATATTTCTGTTATATAGTATATGTTATAATTTATATAATTTCAGCTATGCATACTAGCTTCAATGTCTTTGCTGTCCAGCGAAATGTGGAAACAGCAGATGCGGACTTTAATGCTCTAATGTCGACGAATCAGCGTGGTATTAATTTTAAAAAATGGTTGCTATAACAACCCAATAACGCAAAGAGTTCTACGAAAACTGTTGCCTATCTTTAACAACCAGGGTTTACTTGATGCAGATCAGTAAAGTTTGAATCATTTTATTTTTGTGATATTTCTTTATTACCTGCATATATTTTGATAGTTATTAAGACATTTCTATACTCTTATTATCCTAATACAAATATATATTGAAAACCAAATTAAACAAAATATCAAACAAATATTACTTTTTAATATACAAATATTTCTATAGCTTCATTGATATTGTCAAATATTATTTTAAGGAACTAACTATGTTAACTATTTACTTTTATGTAACATTACTAAACTCATCACATTATAAAAATATAACATATAATATTCAGTATTTTAAAAGATTTCATTTAATATTTTCAATATACTTGCAATATATTTTGTATAGACTATACGAAATATACCAAAATAATTCATATAAAGAAAAAGCTTGGCAAACTACCACTAAATAATACCTACTGATGAGAGCGGCAAAGTTTTGGTCACTATCAAAGCTTTAGCGGCAACAGTTCTCTCCCAAATATGGTTGGACTTGTTATGATTTGTAAACAAAACAAAAATCTCTCTTGCTCTCCCTCTCTCTGGGCCACTTGTTATCTCTCTCAACTTGTCTTTCGTTGAGTTTTTGACAATTGAATTGAATTCTTTCCCTCTCTTAGTCTATCTACAAGACAACCTTATATGGATATGCGTAATGTTTGATAATTTGTTAAACTAAACACATTATACAAATAATAAAATCTTAATGTGTTACTGCTCTAGTCAGTGAAAGTATTCAATGGTTCTCACTGTCGAATATTAAGTCGCTCTCTCGCTCTCTGTTGTTATTAGTCATGTTGTGGGTTTTTCTGTATTTACTCTGAAAGCTCTGAAGCGTCAAATACAGATATAAAATACAATTCGTTCAATGCATTTCTTTCAGTGAGTTCTCAAACATCCCGCGTTGCAAATATAAACGATTGTCGTCAATAATAATGTCATCCCAGTTTAATCCAGATGAACTGGAGGCTCTTGAATGGCTAAACACGGAATATTTCACGCAAATATTAATCAAATATGAGAATGCACCGGAATTAATAATAAATGATCTCAAGTTGTCGCCGGCAAGTGCACAAGGCGATCACTATGCAAGCGTTATGTTTCGGGCTTTTGTGGAGTATACAACTTCCAATGGATCGTGTTCAAAATCTTTAATCCTCAAGACCATGCCCGAGCAAGGCGGCCGAAAAAAAGAAATGGTCGATGATTCACACATATTCCACACTGAAATTGCCATGTACACCGAGGTGTTACCCAAATTTGAGGCAATACTGCGAAGCGTAGGAGACAATACTAGTTTCTATGTGCCGTGTATTTATCATAGCTTGGAGCCAAGGCAAGTGATGGTGTTTGATGATTTGGTTCCTCAGGGTTATCAAGTGATACGTGACAGATCCGCCAACATAGAAGAGATTAATGCTGCACTCGAGAAATTGGCCAAATGGCATGCAATTAGTCAAAAAATGATAACGGAAGAACCTCAATTATTCGATAACTTGCGGTATAATCTATCTACCCTTCCCAACTTTCTGAATCAAAGCTTCCTCACGAACGCTCTACCAAACTTTATATACATGCTAAATGAGGTGGAAAGCTTACAAAAGTATAAAAAGCACTTTGAAGCGATGCGAGGCCACTTGATTCAACGATGGGCGGATTCTTTGGGAGAGTATCGCAAAAATCCTCAGAAGAATGCATATTATGTTCTATGTCATGGCGACTTTCACATAAGGAACTTAATGTTCAAGAATAACAGCTGCATGTTTATAGACTTTCAACTTTCCCATGTGGGGCCTTTGGTCAATGATTTCCTTTATGCAATGTACATGTTTTTTGGCCCTGATGAGCGTGGAAAACTTCGTGACGAATTGATATCGCATTATTTAAAGACTTTTGCTGATACTTTGCAAAAAATTGGTAGTGTGGAAAAGGCACCTAGTTTTCAAGAGTTCCTGAGTCAGCTGATTGATAACAAATACAATGGTAAGTGTGAGTGAAGAAGAAATAATATTTTAAATCTAAGCGGTTTATCAATTTTATTTCTAGAACTTATGCTTCTCACAACCTTTCTGCCTATTCAAATTGCATCGCGAAAGAACGCCATTGATCCGTTTCGTCGACGAACTAGCATGTATAAGGATAAGGATTATCAGGACGAGGTGGAATTTCATCTAGAGCGAATGCAAAAGATGGGATATTTTAATGATGATTAAGTTGCCATTATTTTGTAAAAAACCATGATTAATAATCTTTCGTGTATTATTCAAATAAGCAAATATTGATTTATTTACAAATAGTGGCTAACATAATAGATTTATTAAATTCCAATATTTACGAATATGAACTATTTTAACAAGAAATAAATAAATATACTATATTTGACATAATCAGTTTAATAAATATGGATATATATACGAAAAAAGATTTTATCATAATATGTGAAATGCACATTTTAAAATGGCGCCAACACATTTCACAATTTTGGACAGATTTTCAACACTTAAGCTTGCAAAGAATTATCAACTAAAAAGCTAAGTAAAAAGCTCTCCACCTACATATAATCGTATATAAATTGGGACAGCAGTCTTGCAAGTTTTTTAGTATTTTTATAATCATTCAACGCAAAACACGCACAAAAATGTCAGCTGATATTGATAACTATAATGCCGATGAGTTGGTAGCACCTGAATGGCTAAATGAACAGTTCTTTAAAGACGTTCTAACGCATGATCATAATGATCCTAACGTGAAAGTGATTGATTTTAAAATATCTCCAGCCACTGCCAAAGGAGATCATTATGCGAGTATTATGTTTCGAGCAGAGATTGAGTATTCAATAGGTGATGAAAAGTTTTCGAAACCAATCATCATCAAAACAATGCCCGAGCAAGAAGGTCACAAGAAAGACTTTCTTGGCGACGCGAAATTCTTTCCAACTGAAATTGCAATGTACACAGAAGTGTTACCAAAATTGGAAGCAATTCTACGTGAGGCTGGCAACCAGACAAGTTTATGTGCCAAGTGCATATATCACACGCTTGAACCGCGCCAGGTGATGGTCTTCGAAGATCTGGTGCCTCAGGGTTACTCGGTTGTGCGGAAGAGAGTAGCTAACTTGGAGGAGATCAAAGCTGCCATTGCAAAGTTGGCCAAATGGCATGCAGTTAGTTTCAAGTTGCTCAAGGAAGATCCTACAGTGTTCGATAAAATGAAGTATGATTTGACTGAAGTTCCCAACTACCTCGAGCAGGATTTCATGAAGACTAGCCTACCAAACCTAATCAAGTCACTTGGAAAGAATGATAAGCTAAAGGGTTATCTCAAATATCTGGAGGCATTAACAGAGACTCTTTTGAGCCGCTGGGTTGAAATTATTCGCGAATACAGAGAGAATCGCCAAGAAGATGCTTACTATGTTTTATGTCACGGCGATTTTCATCTAAAGAATATGATGTTTAAGGGAACCGAATGCATGCTCTTGGACTTTCAAATATCCTATGTAGGATCTATGACAAATGATTTATTGTACGCCATGTATTTATTCTATGGCCCCGAAGAGCGTCGAGATCGATATGACGAGCTTATTTATTTTTACTTCACTAATTTCACAAACACTTTAAAAACTATTGGCTATCAAGGAAAGTTGCCAAGCTTAGTTGAGTTTCGAAAGCAATTATTCGAAAGGAGACATCATGGTAAATTTAAAATTCCAGCTCAAGTTGTTTAAATTTAAATCAAATTAATAATTTCTTTTCACAGAAATTTTTTTGATGTCAATATTCTTGCCTGGATTTAATTGCATGAGAAAAGGCCAAGATCCTGGAGAGTTGATGACGGACCCTACAAAATTGGCTCAAATGTTTGATGATAAAGACTTTCATGAAGAATTAGAATATCTGCTACCTCGAATGCTTCATTTAGGCTATTTTGAGCAGCTTGAATGAATGTATTACTCTTATCTTTATCTATAATATAATACAAGCGTTCAAAGTCAATAAAAAATATTGGGACGTAGTTTCATTTCTGTGATTATGCTTTGTCATATGGCAATAACAATTATTAAACGGTTTGAACAACCAACTATTATCTTGACATACCCTCTGCAAACTTAAAGTTCATGACCGATAATGTTAACTTTTATAATTGTTGATACTTAATATATTTTTGGTTAGAGCTTTAAGTAACCAAATATTAATACAACACGTAAATAGTAGTATAGTGGTAAATAATGACATCAGCAATTTTACAAAGCTCTAAACCCTGATTAATTATGCGAGGAATAGATTATATATATGTACATATATTATTATTATCAGACAAAACAAGTAAGAAAGCTACAGTCGAGTGTGCTCGGCCCAGCACACTCGATTATAGCTTCCTTACTTGTATTTAAGTGGTTTACAATTTTGTTTCTTGAGAATAAGCGTACTTTTAGGTCGACTAGATTAAGCTGTATACTTTCAGGGTTTTAAAATCTTCAGGTAAATAGTCTGCCTACTAAATACAGGGTCTGCTAAGATTGATAACACTACTAGAATATGTAAATGGAAATTGTTTTTATGAATAATACTTTAAACATCCAAATGTATGTAATTGTTTGTTTGTCTGATAATTGTTATCAAAATGTTGGAGTACCTATCTATTTGTTTACCTGATAATTCTTATCAAAATATTACAAAACTTATCAATTCCAAGATGTAACTAAATAATCAAATGGAATTGCTTCCGTGATTAATATACGTATGTATATATATTTGTTCTTATTTTTAAATACTCTTATTTTAGTTTTTTTTTTTACTAAATTTACAATGAAAACAACCTTAACAATATCGACAAATTGTATGTACATTCATTATATTTGCTTAATATTCATATGGTGTGTTACTGTCAAACATGTGTTTAGCACATTAATTGCATTTTTCCGTAAAGTTGCAAGCTGTGTCTTATAATATATTTAGCATATCAGACACATATATCTTACCTACTAGTTACAGATTAATCCAGAAGTTTCTAAAAGCAAACGTGAATTTCACCTAAGACTGAAATTAAAAGCTTTAAAATCCAGATAAGATTCAAGATGAAATAAATATGCAGTTTCAGGAGATACACAATTAGTTATTTGTTGAGTTTAGCCCCGGTAACTGGCACCTATAATGTCGTCAACTAATGATAATTTTAATGCTGATGAGTTAAATCCACCCGACTAGATGAACGAACAATTCTTCAAGGATATTCTAACTAAATATTCTAATGATGCTGATGTAAAAGTGCTTGATTATAAGATATCGCCAGCAACCGCGAAAGGAGATCATTATGCAAGTATTATGTTCCGAGCAAATGTTGATTACTCAACACACGCGAAAACTCTTTCAAAGTCTTTGATTATTAAGACTATGCCCGAAGAGGAAGGACATAAAAAAGATTTTTTAGATGACACGCACGTTTTTCCTACGGAGATCGCCATGTATACAGAAATATTGCCCAAGTTCGAAGAGATACTGTCTGAAGCAGGTGGTGAGACTACTTTTTGTGCACGCTGTATTTATCACAGTCTGGAACCGCATCAAGTGATGGTTTTAGAAGACCTGGTTCCCCACAACTATGAAGTAATACGTAACCGGCCAGCAACAATAGAAGAAATAAAATCTGGAATGGGACAACTGGCAAAATGGCAGGCAGTTAGTTTTAAGCTCCTAAAGGACCAAACAGGATTGCTCGATAAAATGCAGTACGATCTAACAACGATGCCAAATTTCTTGGACGAAGATATTATGACCACTGGATTTCCGATGTTCTTGGAAGCACTGAAAAGTGTGGAAAGTTTAAAAAAATACGTCAAGTATTTTGAGCCCATTAAAGATATTATAATTCCGCGCTGGGTGAAAATAATACGTGAATACAGAGAGAATCGTCAAGAAGATGCTTACTACGTTCTATGCCATGGAGACTTCCATTTAAAAAATATGATGTTCAGGGGAACGGACTGTATGCTGCTCGACTTTCAGTTATCTTACGTAGGATCCATAACAAACGATGTACTCTATGCGGTGTACATGATCTTAAGTGCTGAGGATCGCCGAGATAAGCTTGATGAACTTATCTATCACTATTTTATAACATTTGCAAATACATTAGAGAAGATTGGTTATCAAGGAAAGAAGCCTAGTTTGGTAGAATTTCGAAAGCAGATATTTGACAGAAAATATACTGGTGTGTTAGCTACATTAATAATTTGCAATGATAGCTTAAGTACTAACATTGATTATTTATTTCGCAGAATTTTTTTTGATAAGCACATTTTTACCAATATTTAATTATGTGCGGAATGGAGAGCCTCTGGCAGACTTAATGGAAAACGAAGAGTTACGCCGTAAGTTATATCACACCAAGGAATATCTTGGCGATTTGGAGAATCTGTTGTCTCGTATGCTTCACTTGGGATATTTTGAACAATTAGAATGAATTCGTATATTTAAGCGAATGAAGCTTGGAAAGAAATTTTGTGAATTTATAAGAAGGAAGGTGTATTTTTAAGTGATATTAAAAAAGCTGTATCTTTCATGCAATTGATGCAACAATTAAATAATATAATATAATAATAATAAAAAATAAAACATACTTTTAATAAGTTGGTTTAACTGAATTGTTCAAATGCATGCAACAGGTAAAAGGAGGAATATTCAATTACATTGCTTTTCGTTGCTTGCTGACAAATAAGCAAACATTTAATTATAAATAGAATCTTATCGATCAGATATAACCACACAAATGATATTGTTAAAGAAAAATAATTTCAATTTGAAGTTTTAGGGTATTTTGAAGTCAATATTATACTTGATTTTTGTATCTAATGCATTGCATGATATTGCCACGGTGTTAAGTACTACCAAAAGTGGCGTTATTTAATTTGAATAACCAGTATCACCAAGAGGATTGCTGAAGTTATTTGTTTAATTATTTATTAATAAAATAATAATCCTAAATGGGGATAATACGGTGCAATAATTCAAGGGGGTAAAACAAATAAAGTAAGTTGTAGCTAAAATGTAATACTTTCAGCTAAGAAAGTTAATTATGAAAAAATGTTATATTTTAAATTATTGAAATGTTACTTCAAAGATAGTTTCTTATAAATATTCACATTGAATAAAACGTTTCAAAAGACATTCTCAAATTCATATATGGAAGGGTATACAAATTTAGATTGTATACTATCAATTACTATCAACACTTCAAGATTCACTCAAAAGCTTTCGATTACTATCATTTCGCATTGCACACAAGAATGAAATTAATATAAGTATTGTTGTTATACTCAAGATAAAGAGTGATAGCAAATAGAATAAAAACAGAGCGTCGTAAGACTCGCTGTTAGTTATTTTCTGAATTCGAGACCGGCAACACACGAAGAATATCTACAAAAATGACGCCAAACATTGACAATTATAATGCAGATGAGCTGGAAGCTCCCGCTTGGTTGAATGATCAATTCTTTAAGGATGTTCTAGTTCATCATCTTAACGATCCTAATGTGAAAGTGATTGACTTTAACACATCACCAGCAACTGCTAAAGGAGATCACTACGCAAGTGTCATGTTTCGGACTAAAGTTGATTACTCACTGCAAAACAAAACACTTTCTAAGTCCTTGATAATTAAGACCATGCCCGAAATAGAAGGACATAAAAAGGAATTTTTAGGTGATTCGCACATTTTCCCCACAGAGATCGCTATGTACACTGAAATATTACCAAAGTTCGAGGAAATACTATCTGAAGCAGGTGATAAGATTACGTTTTGTGCCCGTTGCATTTATCACAGTCTGGAACCGCGTCAAGTGATGGTTTTCGAAGATCTGGTTATCCAAAACTATGAAGTAATACGTAATAGACCAGCAAGCTTAGATGAAATCAAAACTGCGTTGGGAAAACTGGCTAAATGGCAGGCAGTTAGTTTTAAATTGTTAAAGGACAAATCAGGACTGTTCGATAACTTGCAGTACGATCTCACAACATTACCAAATTTCCTCGAACAAGATATTCTAAAATCTGGGTTTCCGACATTCTTGGAAGCACTGGACAGTGTGGAAAGTTTAAAAAAATACCGCAAGTATTTTGAACCCATAAAAGATGTTATGATTGAACGATGGACTAATATAATACGTGAATACAGAGAGAATCGTCAAGAAGATGCTTACTATGTACTCTGTCATGGAGACTTCCATGTAAAAAATATGATGTTCAGGGGCACCGACTGCATGTTGCTCGACTTTCAGATGTCGTACGTAGGATCTATAACAAATGACGTGCTCTATGCGGTCTACATGCTCTTTAATCCTGAGGATCGTCGGGACAACTATGATGAACTTATCTACCACTATTTTACAACATTCGCAAATACATTAGAAAAGATTGGTTATCAGGGAAAGAAGCCTAGTTTGGTTGAATTTCGGAAGCAGTTATTTGACAGAAAATATTCCGGTACGTTGGTTATATGAATTACCCATTTCTCAGATACTAACTCTTTGCATTTTGTTTCGCAGAAATATTTTTGATGAGTACATTTTTACCAATCTTTAATCATATGCGTAACGGACAGGATCCAGCAGAATTCATGGAAAATACTGAGAAATGTCGTGAGTTATATCACAGCAAGGAGTATCTTGACGACTTGGAGCATCTTTTGCCTCGTATGCTTCATTTGGGATACTTCGAACAGTTAGAATAAATACTGGGATGAAATATATAAAAAAGTTATTATATCTTGTTGCACAAACTTTAAAGACAACCTTAAGACTATCAACATTTTAGTAGAAGATAATCTTCTAGGAATATTTATAATAAAATTGTGTGGATTGATAAAAAAATTGTATTTTTCCTAAATAAAAATAATCCTAAGATAAATGTTGGAAATTAAAATCCAAGAATATCGATTGTTGCATCGCTTAAGCTTTTCTTCCTGTTTACGGTAATAGAAAGATATATTATATATTATTTTGGATTCTAGTATACACAGGTTGATCCATGTTTGCGGTTGTTTCTGATAGCGCTCAGTAGGATTACTTTTCTATTTGCTATTATGATGAAATTATTGAAGCCACACATACATTTATAGAGACATGCTTTCTATACCCGTCAATGATAGGATAGAAGGGTATTATAATAACTTTGTGCGTACAGAAACTTTATTTATCCTGTAAAAGGGGACAACTCCGACCCCGTAAAGTATATATTATGTAATATCAGCATCAACGCCAAGAAAATGTCTGGATGTCCGTCACGCCAATTTCGATATATAAAATATTGCCTTTGGTATATTTAAGTATTTTTTCGTTACAACGGGTAACGGGTATTTCACAGTCGACCATAGTTGACTGGAGCTTTCTTACAATCGAGTATTGTAGTTTTTCTACCTTTGAAATTAGCAACAACAAATTTATTTACAATCAGGTTCAAAGATTGAGACGACTGTTCCCGCATAATTATTCTCTAGGATATATGTATGTGTACATGTTATATATTTGTGTGTTAATTAATTGGTATCTCGCGGCTAGACTTTGGGTAATGAGGTTTGATAATTATTTTGCAATTGGTTCAAGCATTTTGTTTAGTAGTCAGCATGATCAACATTAATTGACAAAGCTTTAGCAACTTTCGTATTTTAAAAGCTTTTGGTACACTTGTTTGGTTAGTTAAATTTAATGAATACTATAAAAGCACATACCCCACTTCGATATCTTCTTTACAGTGTAAGAATACGTATAGAAAAAGTTCATTCACCTCACAAATAGAGAAAAAATTATATTGTTAATTGCAATATTGTTAAATTTAAATAAAGTATTCAAATATTTTGCCATTGACAATAACTTTTTATAAGCAAAAGTATTTCAGAATTATGTTTTCAATTAGCCCCATATACTCTATGATAGAGTATAAAAATCAAGTTCACATGCACGCACGACGTACTCTCACTCTTAAAAGATCATTTCAAAAGCTTTCGATAACTATCGTTGCGAATTTTAGATCGAAAACTTTGAAAAGTAATGCTTACAAAGCTTAATACAACCCGTCAAATTTTGTATAAAAAACACAGTGAAGCAAGAGTCGCAATCAGTTGTTTCTGAATTTCAAGCGGTCAGCACAAGAGAGACATATTTTAAAATGACGCCAAACATTGACAATTTTAATGCGGATGAGCTTGAAGCTCCCGCTTGGTTGAATGATCAATTCTTCAGAGATGTTTTAGTTAAGCACCTTAACGATGCTAATGTGAAAGTGATTGACTTCAAAACATCTCCAGCCACTGCTAAAGGAGATCATTATGCGAGTGTCATGTTCCGGGGGCTTGTCGAATATTCAACAAAAGAGGGAAAATTTTCCAAGTCGTTGATTATTAAGACAATGCCCGAAGAGGAAGGCCATAAAAAGGAGTTTTTGGGTGATTCGCACATTTTCCCTACGGAGATCACAATGTACACGAAAGTATTGCCCAAGTTCGAAGAGATACTAGCTGAAGCAGGTGATAAGACAACGTTTTGTGCCAAGTGCATCTATCACACTGAAGAGCCGCGTCAAGTGATGGTCTTTGAAGATTTGGTTCCACAAAAATATGATGTGGTTCGTAAAAGACCCGCTACCATAGATGAGATTAAATCCGCAGTGGGAAAACTGGCAAAATGGCAAGCAGTTAGCTACAAGCTGCTACAAGAAAAATCTGACTTGTTTGATACATTACAATACGATTTGACAACAATGCCAAATATTTTGGAGCAAGAAGTTATTACAAAAGGATTCCCAACGTTCTTGGAAACCCTGCAGAGCGTTGACAGCTTAAGACAGTATGTCAAGTACTTCGAACCGTTGAAAGACAAATTAATTCAACGCTGGGTAGAAGCTCTTCGTGAATATCGTGTGAACCGAAAAGACGATACATACTACGTTTTGTGCCACGGAGATTTCCATATAAAGAATATGATGTTCAAGGGAACCGACTGTATGCTGCTCGACTTTCAGATGTCCTACGTGGGAGCTTTGACGAACGATGTGCTCTATTCGATTTACATGCTCCTTGGTCCCGAAGAGCGTCGAGAGAAACGTGATGAATTTATCT
Organism: Drosophila sulfurigaster albostrigata; assembly: GCF_023558435.1. Lineage (NCBI taxonomy): Eukaryota > Metazoa > Arthropoda > Insecta > Diptera > Drosophilidae > Drosophila > Drosophila sulfurigaster. Next base: position 20,167,840 of record NC_084882.1, read on the forward strand.
ACTATTTTTTTACGACTTTCACAAACACCCTTGCAAAAATTGGATACCAGGGAAAGAAGCCCAGCTTGGTTGAATTCCGTAGACAGTTACATGAAAAAAAATATATTGGTAAGTTAATGAAAATGCCAGAAGTTATTCAAATACTAATTTTGTTTATTATTGCCCCGCAACAGATATCTTTTTGATGAGTTCATTTTTGCCAACCTTTAATCATATGCGCAAAGGAAACGATCCAGCAGATTTTTTGGAAGATGCTGAGAAACGCCGTGCACTATTTGCCGAAAAGGACTTCCAAGAGGAATTGGAATATCTGATCCCTCGTATGGTGCATGTGGGATATTTCGAGTAGTTAAGACACAATATTTAAAAATAAAAAGTACGAGTAATAAGAGTATAAGATTGATATATCGAGAATTTGGAGGAAGAAAACGCTTTTTAATAATGACGAGTTAATTGCTCTTTGATTTGTTTTTAATCAGCTATATAATTAGCATTCATAACAATGTTTGCACACCGATTCTGTTCGGCTCGTGCCCAACTAGCTACACACGATGATTTTGCATTAAATTTTTGCTGAACAAGCTGTTGTTATCAAGTCCGATTCAAGTTTTTACTGAGGCATGGAACTAAATAAAATTATAAACAAATTTGTAAGGCTTTTTCTAAGCTTTTATAATCTCACTGCTTGGGACCAGACGCTGCCAAGATACGCTTAATCAATTTGTCTCTTGGTTAATATAATATAAACAAACAAATTAAATATGTGTGTTAACAAGTGTATGTTTACGATTGTTGAGGTAGCTAGGGAGCAAAGTACTTATAATGCGATTCACTTGAATAGGTTCGCTTCGAAAGCTTTTCGCTTAACTAAATGCTCTGAAACCTTTTAAAACTATATTTGTATGTATTTTATATGCCAAAAGAAATTTAAATAAAATAATATATACAGTAACTACAAAATTTATTTTTCTTACTAATTTTAAAACTAAATAAAATAAATTGTGTATTTTAATATACACATATGGACATATATAATATGAAATATAAGTATTCAGTATCCCGTCTATATAAGTTTTGAGTGTTCTAATTATATAATAAATTAGGAATATTACTATTTACTCATTCATAAAATGATGCGGAAATACATATTTCTTCATTACGTATGTACATATATACCATACTTATACAAGATCTGACTGATCTGAATGTAATCATGACTTGTTGAATGTTTCAATGATAAAGCACAAATCTGGATATACAATATCTCGGTTATTTAGATTAGCTATAAAGATAAGCCTTAACAAAACAGAAAACTAGCGTATATATGAGATCTTTCCTCTGCTATGCAATTGAGTTGCGTCTTACAGCTGAAAGCAGTCAAATTAAATAATAATGCCGCCAAACAGTGAATCGTACAACTTAGATGAGTTGGAAGCACCCAGCTGGCTGGATGCAGAATATGTAAAAGAGATATTGAGTAGCCATGAGAGCGATGAGAATGTCGAAGTAATCGCTTTAAAGATAACACCCGCTAGCGGCAAAGGAGATCATTATGCAAGTGTTATGTTCCGAGTAACGGTCGAGTATAAGACGTCAAAGGGAAAATTCAACAAGTCGCTGATTATCAAGACTATGCCCGAGAAAGATGGGCACAAAAAGGATATGCTGGATGAATCTCACATCTTCGATACAGAGATTAAAATGTACACAGAGTTACTACCCAGATTTGAGGAGATCTTGCGAGAAGCTGGGGATGAGACCTCGTTATACGTGCCCTGTATTTATCACAGCTTGAAGCCACGGCAGGTAATGGTCTTTGAGGATCTTTTGCCCCAGGGTTATGTTGTGGTCCGTGATCGCCAGCCAACAATAGAGGAGGTCCACAGTGCCTTTACAAAACTAGCAAAGTGGCATGCTGTTAGTTACAAACTGAACAAAGAGGAACCTGATTTGTTGGAGAAATGCAAGCACAGCCTGATGGAACTTCCCAAGATTACAGAGGAACCCCTGTTCTCAACTGGAATGGACTTTTTCCTGCAAATGTTGGACTCTCAGCCGGATCTGAGAGTTTATAAGCCATATTTTGAAAAAATACGTCCCACTTACTTGCAGCATTGCATAAACACTTTCCGAGAGTATCGAGTGAATCCTCAAGAGGATGCATACTATGTTTTGTGCCACGGCGACTTTCATTTGAGGAATATGATGTTTAAACACAATAAAACTACAGGACATTTGGAGGACTGTATGCTTCTCGACTTTCAGATGTGCAATGTGGGACCCATGGCCAATGACATTCTTTATGCCATCTATAGTTTGTTGTCTCCGGAGCAAAGACAAAACCATCGCGATGAGATTGTCTACTTTTATTATTCGAAGTTTATCGAGACATTGAATAAAATCAATTATGATGGCGAAATCCCCACTCTGGTCAAGTTTCGTGAGCAGCTTTTCCGGCACAAATATTTGGGTAAAAAAAAAAACTTTGAAAAATGTTTCTATTTCATTAATTAATTGCTGCTCTTTTCCCTTAGATTTCTTTTTATTCACATCTTTTTTGCCTCTCTTTGTTGCGCTTCATAATGGCGACTTTGCACTGTCTGATATGATTGAAGACAAAGAGCTGAGATCTACTTTTTATAATTATAAGGAATATTTGGCGGAAGTTCGACACAACTTACCTCGTTATTTACATCTGGGATACTTTGACGATTTTGAGTAATAAAAAATTGAAGTCATTTGTCATTGCTTATTTTGCACACATTTACGCACATGCTACAAATGTAACGGTTAATGCATTCATCATGCTTACATTATTAGAAGCTCATTAATTATGGTTGATTTTAAAGCACTAAAATTATCCCGAATTGTACAACTACACTAAGTTTTTTGCAATTAAAAGAAATTAATCTTTTACTTTATTGTATCCATTTGTTTCTCCCGCGTAACTATTACAATGTCGCTTGGTAACTTTTTTCAAAAACATCGATGTGGTATCGATAAGAACATCGATGTTTCGCCAGCTCTATTAAGGTGACCATTCTTGCTTTTGTGCTCTTTACTTAATTTACGAATATCAAATAAAGAATTGCTCGACAAATGTATATAAACTTATTCAACTTTTCTTATTTAATACATCTATATTTTTTTTATTTATTTAATTATAAGTTGAAAATAGTAAATATTTTCAATAATCCGCCAACAATTGTGACCTTTCTTGTTATCGATAACAACTCAGCAATCAGCTGTTGCCTATAACGTGTAGTACAAACAGCATTCCCGCATTTTGTAAGCGATGCAAATTTGAAACTAATTATTAATAAATAAATAATGGAATATGGCTCAAGAGCAAAGTGACTTACTGTGCCGCGTGTGCCTAAAGCAAGACGAGCTCATGGTTGATGTCTATGAGCATGTGGAGGAACAGCAAACCGATTTATGCACGCTACTTGAACGTTGTGGCGACATTAAAGTGAGTTCTTGGATTGTTTATATTGCATTTAGTATATTTATTTTATATTTTTTTAATAGGTTGACAAGACGGACGCGTTTCCTAAGTATTTGTGCCAAGAGTGTACAAAGGAGCTGCTAATCGCAGCCAAGTTTCGTGACAAATGCGCTGCAACGGAACAATTGCTGCGCCACAGTGAAGCAGAAGCTTCTTGCAGCATTGATGCAACAAGTGATTTGATTGACAAGGAGTCGGTAAAGCATAATTCTGAGGATGATATGAATGATATCATAGAATATGATCCAAGTCAGCATGTGGAGCTATATGAAGAGTGCGAAACCCACGCGAAAGAACAGAAAATTCTTGCAACAGTGCAGCAAAGAATTGCTGTTGCCATTTTTAACTGTGATGACTGCGGTGCAGTCTTTCAGCAGGCTGCAACGCTGCAGCGCCACTTAGATAAAGCCCATCCTACCGTCGAAACCTGCAGTTGTCAGCATTGCGGACACAGTTTTACCCAGAGCATAAATCTGCAGCGACATAGCTGTAATGTCATAAGTAACGAAGAGCCTCAAGTGACCCATCATCGTTGTATCTACTGTAGCAAGAGCCTGCAATCTGCTGCCAGCCTGGCAATGCACATACGCCTCCACAACGGAGAGCGACCCTTTGCCTGTGACGTTTGCCCAAAGACCTTCAAAACAAATGGAGCGCTTGTCAGCCATCAGAAGCGACACCTCAAACTGGTGGAATACAAGTGTGAATACTGTGGCAAGGGTTTCGTCGAGTCCAGCAATCTACGCCGCCACATCATTGCGCTGCACACCTCCGAACGTCCACACACCTGCACCCTCTGCCAGCGCAGTTTCTCGCGCGTCTATCTGCTGGAGCTGCACAAGCGCACGCACACTGGAGAACGTCCTTATGCCTGCAGTCATTGCGATCGCAGCTTTGCTCAGTTGAGTGTGTTGCGCACCCATGAACGCATTCATACGGGGGAGCGGCGACATCGTTGCGCTCTTTGTCAGAAAACCTTTAGTCGCTTGATGCAGTTGAAGAAGCACGAGCTGAAGCCGTGTATTGTGGACTCCGAGGTGACGATACGCGGCGATGAGGAAGTCTCTTAGTTGTAGTATAGTAAATTATTGCCGAAAACATCTACTGTTAACGCTTGAACGAGTCCAGTGAATATGCTGACGGCTTTATTGAGTAAGTGCTTTCTGTCCATTTTTTTTAAGCTTATTTGCCCCTTCATTAGTTGCCTGCTGGCAAAGCTCTCTATTATTACGTTCTTCGATACTTTTGCAGAACTAATTTGAATAGTTTGAATGATTGGCATCTATATGTTCGGCACTTACGAAATCATTTTTAAAACAATTTCAGTACAAATTCAATAATTGTCATTTCTACGACAATTAAACCTCTTAATTAACATAATTTCTATGCATTAACTGCTCTGAAAATCTTTTTTTTTATACCAACCCATCACTGAACGAATTTTCTTTTAAAAGCTATAGATAATATCTCAGTCGAAATTCTTGTAGATACTTCTTCCAATTGCAGTATGAGTAGATGTCCCTAAAGCATTCTATTTGTAACACACTATCATCGACATTCAATGGTCAACACAATCCTTTTCTCAATAATAACCATACTTACTTACTTTCATTTCAAAACCTATTGACTTCGAGAATTGTTTCTTTCACTATTGTTGTGAATCCTTATTAAATATGTATATGACTGCTGACAAAGCGCAATCCAAATTTTTCTTTGCTTAGTTGAACTCTTGCCAAGTTTTTTAGTTAGCATTAATTTTAGATAGAATTAATTCAATTCAAATTCGACACCTTCCATACGTTTGCCCATAATTTGTGGCCAATAAGAAGACAAAAACAAAATAAATATTTTTCTGGTTTTTATTGCATGCACATAAAGGATTAGTTATGTTTTTTTGTTCCTTTTAGTTTTTTGGGGGTTTAATTAGCCTACAAGTTACAACAGATTATGGTAATTACATAAATGCCTGTAAAGTGCCATACACTTGGCTGCATCAATAAGTTATTTGTATTATTATAATGCAAACTTCCCATATACATATATATATATTCTATTTGATTTCATCATGAATTTTTCTTGTTGACAAAAATTACATATACTTAACATGCACTTTCTTTAATATTTTTTTTTTTACGTTTAGGGCACAAAATTGTTATTTGATTTGAAAAGTTGCGATTTTGTACATTTATATATAAAGATATTGGATGTTTTATAATTTGATTTGCATGCATCTTGTATCTTATACAATATGTGGTTATATATAACTTTTGTTTTATATATATGTATATGTATATTAAATGGTTTATTTGATTTTCTCTTAAAAACTGCTCAACTGCTTTGTTCTCGACCTGTTGCGAAGTTCATTTCGATTTATGAAATTCTAGCGAAATGGTAATTCAGAATAGGTCTTATTCGAATTTCACAGAAATTTGTATAGCACAATTTTCGGACTTGCATAGAATTATTGTTTTCTGATGCTCCGAAAAGTACGCATTAAAGATTTCAGTGAAATGTGAATTGTAAACATTTCTTAATAATATTTTTTTGATTCGATTAGTTGATTTTTATGAGTGCTGGCAAATTTAAGTCCAATTTATGGCGCATTAAAAATCTTTGGGAAATTTTTCGCATTTGAGAAAGAGTTGTTCATCATGTATGGCGGGCGGGCGGCGGGACAAACTGCGCTCAATCCTCAGCTGTGTCGATCGTTATCGTTATCGGGTCGTTTTCGGGGTCGTGGTCGAGGGGAATCAGGGATACAATTAGTCTACAAGAGCGTCGCCTCTGCCAAGAATTGAAGCAATAAAACAGTTATTCGAAAGTCTTTTTCTTGTTGTTGGTTTTGTCGGAATTTCAGTCATATAACAACGACAAAATGAGGTGAGTGTGGGAGCGAAGGGTGAGCAAAACAGGGTGATTTATTTACAGGGTGCTCCACCAATTACACCGCTGCGCTATGCTCCGACCGTCGGAAATACTTACGAGCCTGCACATTGAGATCGTCGAGCAGCAGCTCATTGGACGATCTAGAGCGTTTGGGAAAGATGAGAGCATTGCGCAGCGGCGTCACATGCGCCACATTGGAACGCGGCTTGGGCGGCGGCACTGGGGGGGGGCACGTTTCTGTTTGTGCGACACACGCTTCAGTTGCCGGACAAAGGATTGACTCAGGGTCGAGCCGCGATTAAAGTCTTCGTTCAATTGCGGCTGTGCCGCATATTTGTGCAGCGGCGTTGGTGTTGCCACCGCAGCCATTGCTGCCGCTTGTTGCAGCTGCTGCTCCGAATTCGTGCGCTTGCCGCTGCCCCCCGAGCTGCTCTTAAGGCGTTCGAAGAGATTGGTCAGCGTGCTGGAGCGCTGTTGAAGTGGCGGTGGCGCTGGTGCCGGATACTTTTGCAACGCCGGATGACTGTGCTTTGGCGTACGCCCCGCGCCGGCTGTGGTGGGCGTGGTCGAAGCTGTTTGAGCTCGGCTGGCAAATACATCATCGTCCAGTTCGCTGAGACTGACCAGCATATGCTCGTCGTCGTACAAGTCATCGGTGTTCGTAATTGTGTTGGTGAAGGTGCGACTGGTGGCCAGTTCCTGCTCTTCACTTGCCTCCTCCCCCCTCTTCGTCGTCGTAGCGTGCAAATATCTCGTCAAAGGCCGCGTTCACTATGTATGCCTCATCCTGCAGCTCGTCTTCGCTGGTCTGCTGTTGTTGCTGAGCTCGCTGACGTTGCGATAGCAGCGTACCAAAGAGATTCTTGCGATAATCCTCGGCTGCAATGCCGCCGTACAGTGGCTGCAAATGTTCGGTGGAATGTGCCGTGGTGGCAGCCATTGGAGGCAAGTTGGCCAATTGGTTGGCCAGACTCTGAGTGCTGCAACTGTTTGTTAGCTTGCCAGGTGCAGGATGTTGTTGCTGTGCGACGTTGTTGTTGCTGGTTAGTATGCAATGTTGTGCCTTTGCCAGTGCCAATGTCTGTGCCTGCAGCTTCTGCTTTTGACGTTGCATGTGCTGCACCCGCTGCCGCAATTCCTGCGACTTGCGTTTCACTTGACTGTATTTGCTTTGGCTCGTGTGAACGTTGCCGTTGCTTTGGTTGCTGTTGATATTGCTGTTGCTTTGGTTGTTCGTGCGCAGCTCATACTTACTCTGCTCACGGTCACGCTCCTGCTCGGCCTCGGCGAGTCGACGCTGCAGCGCCAACGTTTCAAAGGTGTGCACAACACTGCCGACGTGTGTGCTAATCTCCGGTATGCCCAGGTCACCGCTAAACATGTCACGCTGATGTCGCTGCTGTGTCGACAGCAATTCGCCACCGCCGCGCACATGTCCATGGCCATGGGCGTGGCAATGGCGGATGGGCGGCACAGGACAGTGTTGAGTATGAACAGCGGCGGCAGCACAGGGAAATTGCTCAATGAATTCGGTGGCTTCCTGTTGCCACAACAGATTGCCGAGTTCATCGTGGCCGCTGGCGCTGGCAACTGTTGACGACTGTTTTGTGTTCATGTATGTATGTGTTGTGGGATTTGTTGTAGTTGTTGTTGTGGTTGATGTTGTTGTTGTTGTTGTGTACGAGTTGTTGGCAGATATTTCAAGCAAATTGTTAATGAAATAAATAAATAAAATCTGATTAGCCAAGGGTCTTTCAAAAAAGTATCTAGAACGACTTTTTTTTTGTTGGTGAGCTGAGGGGCCAAGAGGGAGGGGCTTGGGGGTGAATGGGGTAAATGGGGTAAATACTTAATGCTCTAGCCATATCTTAAATACATAATAACTAGTTACGCTTAGCATTGCTATATACACATGACCACATTGAACAATTAATCATTTAACTTTCATCTTTGGTTTCTTGGTTTTGTTTTTTAACTGTTTTTGTTATCGACTTTGTTAATAGCTGATCTTATGGCGTATATGTTAAGTGTTAATAATAATCGTAATAATGTTTCAACTCATTTGCGAGCTCTGCATATTTGGAAATTCAACTACCAGCTAAATTATTTGTATAGACTATTTATGTTTCTAATTCATTTAAGCTAAGTTCCGGTTTCTTCTTTTTAATGTAATATTATATATTTATATATTATTTTCTGGTATTGGATTTTTGGTTTTTTGTTGTGAAATATTTGAATAAAACAACAACACAAAACCGAGCTGCCCACAGCACAGAGCAGCAGTGTGTGTGCGTGTTTGTATGTGTGTGTATGGAGAGCGCAATTATTCGGGGCGCACAAAAGTATGCTACAAATTGTTGATGTTCAAGCTGTTGCGTATACGCAATTGTTTTGGCGCTTCAAAGTATGCTACGATTTTAATGCCACAACTTAAATGATAATCAAATCGAAAATTGCATTTGAGTGGGCGTAAGTGTGCATGTGTGTGTTTGTATGCGTTTGTGTGTATGTGGGTGCAATTGATGTGGATGTGCGGCAACAACAATTTTGCAGCTGAGACAACAATTGAGGTGAGTATGTGTGTGTTTAAATTGGTGGTCTGTAAGTGTGTGTGTGTGCTTCTGGTTGTGTGCTTTAATAATAGTTATTATCAAATGGTAAACTATCACTGGAGCTGGAATAGTGCTGTTGTGGCGGTTGCTGTGACAGCAATTGATTGTTGCCGTTGCGTTTCAAATGTGGCTGCTGCTGTTGTTGTTGTTGCTGTTGCTGCTTGTTGTTGCCGCTGCTGCTGTTGCTGCACTTTTGCTGCTGCTTGTGCAGCGCTTTAAAGTCATCTTGCGACTTGCTATTCTTAGAGCTATGCTTGCTCTTGTGACCCTTGCTATGTTTTGTGTGCTTCAAACTGTGGTGTTGGTGGTGTGAGTGTTGTTGCTGTTGTTGCTGCTGCTGTTGCTGTTGGTGAGGGTGGCTGTTGTGTTGTTGTTGTTGTTGATAGTGGTGCTCAATGTGTGCTATGTTGCTGCTGCTGTGATAGTGTGGATGCTGCTGCTGATGTTGCTGCTGTGACGTATCGCTGGCGGTACCGCTGCTGCCGTAACTATAGATCTGTGACTTTGACTGGCTACGATGCGTATGCGGATGCGAATGTAGATTTGCCACGCTATAATGCTCGGGATCGAGACTGTCGAAGGTCTGCAAATAATGCGGATTGATCTGAGTGCAATAATCACTTCCAACATCCGTTTGTTGCTGCTGCTGTTTGAGTTGCTTCCGATCGAGCGTATTGTTGCTGCGCACAGCATGGAATTGATGTGGTTGCTGCTGATGATCGAGCGAATTAAAGTGTTGCAGATGCGTCATGTTGTAGTTCAAGTGTTGATAATGCGAATCGGAGTTGTGTTGTTGTTGCTGTTTGGCTCCATTTTTCATGGGTAAAGGCGGTGGTTGTTGCTGTTGTTGTTGTTGCTGTTGCTGTTGTGCATTCGGTGATCGTCGGTGTGTGTTGCTGTTGCTGCTGCCGTTGCCATTCGATTTGAAACTATTGCTGCCACTGTGCAATGTCAGACTGTTGCTGCTGTGATTGCTGCCATTATCGTTCTTCGTTTTGATCGCAATAAAAGTGTTGGGCAACGGCGGCAATGGTGGAGTGCCGGTTGGTGTCGTAATGCTCGTCGCTGACGACGAGCAATTTGTTGCTAATGCGGCTGCGGATGCTGCTGTGGCTGCTGATGATGTTGTGGTGCTGGCCACATTCAGTTCCCGCTACGCGATGTGATGGCCGCCAAATGTGCGCAGCACTGGCACGCTCTGATTGTGATTGAAAGTAGTTGTTGGTGGTGCGTGTTGTTGGTGTGCATGTTGTTGGTTGTTGGTTTAAACATATAGCAATTGATTGTTGTTGTTGTTGTTGTTGTCGGTTGGTGGTGCGTGTTGGGTGTGTGTTAATGTGTGTTAGGCCCAGTTGTTGTTGTTGTTGTTGTGGTGGTGGTTGGTGGTGGTGGTTGTTATCGGAAAATGAAATTTCAGAGCGTAAAAAGAGACGAAAAAAGGAAAAGAGTAGATACTTATCATATAAGTCGTGTATGAGATATATATAAATTGATTGCTTATCTGTAACTTGTATGTGTGTTAGTTTATTACTGTGTGTGTTCAAGTATTACTGTATTGGTGTCTTCTGCTTTATATTTTATTTTTTTCTTTTAGTTTTTGAGTGGTGCGTCAGTTTGTTTTACGGGGCGGGTGGGTAGGAGAGAGACACGAGTCGTGGGCGTGTCTCTGGAGTTGGATTAATAAATATGTATATATATTTTTACTAACTAATTGATTAGTTGCAAGTGCTTAGAACAAAGTTGTAAAAAATTGTGAAAAATATTAATGGAAATAAAAAGAGAAAAAAGTAATTTCGTTAATTGCTTCAAGCTACTGTTACACTTTACACAGACATAAAGCACGCACACACGCTCACAAAACTGCACAGACATACATACATACATATATACAGCAGATTTGTGGACTGGCGAAAGTAAAGCAAAGTCCTTTAGACATTATCCAGATGAGATAAATTCCAAGCGAGGCCAAGCGAAATTTCATGCATCGATGCGGCTGCTACAATTGCTGCCACAGCCACTGCTACTGCTGCTGCTGCTGCTGCTGTGGCAGACGTGGCAGCATCAAGTGGCGTGTAAAACTTATTTAATTCGGCAACGAGCCGAGTTGCCAGCCAAGCTGCAGTCAGCACGTTGCAAATGAAGCAGCGCCCAAAAAAGGAAAACAACAAAAAAAAGGATGGCAACAACTTGCTCGACTAGCACATACCCTGCACATGCACACAGACAAACACACGCTCAATCATAAAATGGCATGCAAAAGTAGACGTGCAGCAATAAAATTATAGCTGTAGAGAAAGTGCTTAAATATCTTAATAAACACATTTACAAGATGCCAAATTGCAATCAGGACAATAAATATGCATAATTTTAAATTGTTTTTTACTCTCAGAGATATTTCTTTCGGCTACTCGCTTTGGAGTTGCATTTCACTGGGTATTAATAAGAGAGAAAGAAAATAGAGAGAGACAGAGAGAGAGGGAACTGCGCGACGAAGAAAGCTAATTAGCCGGGACAATTTGGAAAAAAGTGAGCATAAGTTTTAATAAGAAAGCGAGAGCTGTGCGCTAATGCGTTGCAAAATGAGTGGGGCGTGGCAGTGGCAGCGCCTTTTTAAAACTTGCCATATTAAAGTTTTTAAATAAAGCGCAACACAGACACGCGTTATCCGCCCGCGTGTGTGTTTGTTAAACACTGTATGTGTGGGCAGAGACAGAGAGAGGGAAAAGAGTGAGAGGTAAATTCCACATTTAAATTTAAAAAGTTTTGTTGCGCGGCCTTTTGCGGCAGGAGGCACTTTGTCTTTGGCAAGCTGCAACTGCCACATGCCGTTTTCTGCATAGTCAATAACAAATGCTGGCGACACTTACACACACACACACACACACATATACAAACCGAAAGAAGCATGAACACTTTGGGTGGGCTAAAGAAACTTTCATTCATTCACTCAATGCGCACTCAAAGGCACTACATGTGGCACTTGGGGCAACTTCGACGGCGGCACATAAAAGTTGACAAGCGTTGACATAATTTTACACGCAATGACAAGTTGAAGGAGCCGCAGGATGTGCCGCCGCGTCTTCGTCTCCGTTTTCGCCCCTCATCTTCATCTTCATACATGTATATGCAACACTCAAGTGCGCGTAAGTAAGTGCAACCTCTAGCTGCCCCTGCTCCTGCCCCACTGTGCAGCTTGAGACGCCGCAAAGTGCTTGCTGCATTTTCTGCATCATTTACTAACATGCGCACATTGATGGAAATTTAATAGACTTGCCACATAATTGCGGCGCTTGCAATTTATGCTTGACTGCTAATTATGGATTGCGGATCTTGACGTTGATCCAGTTATAAGTTCAGCAGCTGCAACTAGCCGAACCAAGAGGGAGCGGACATTGTGTCGTAGGTAGAACATTAGATTATCAATGGCTGGCGGGGATTGTTGCAAGTGAAGTGGGAGTCGAGGCGAAGCGACATCATCAACAGCCGGAAGTGACTGTGTCGCTTAACGGTGGGGCAAGCGACAAGCAGCACAGCAGCGTTACGGAAGTTCAACTCAGTGCCACAAAAATTTGAAAACTTTGTAAACAAAACTTTTGAGCTGTGCACTTTGCTGCTGGCGCGAAACGAGACTAAACGAAGCGAAAGCAAAGGCAAAACACCAGGCGACGATGCGCAGGACCCTTTACCCTTAAAAAACAACAACAAGACGATGTATATACCTACATCTATCTATATAGTAATGTATATACATATATCTCTCCCTTCTGTATCTGTATGTAGAGCAGAACATCCTGGCAGTCGGTCTGCTTGTCAGCAGCTGCGGAAAGTTTGCCACACGGCAAATGGTTGTTGCACGACTTGTGCTAAACTTGCCTCTTCAGTAGCTTAGCAGACAGTAGTATTGTGGAGACCCGAGGGGAGCGGGGTGTCATGCAACTACAATGCTTTCATCAATTGTCCAGCGGATGTTTGGCTCAGCAGTCGTAGTCGAAGTAGGAGTCGACTGAATTGCAGTCGTCTCGAGTCCTGACAGTGCTTCCGCCGTTCTCTAGTCGACTTCCGTGTGCCACGACTACACCCCGCACTCCCGCTGCCCGCTCCCCGCTAACCAAACGCTGATCAAAGCTAACTGCACTTTAAAAATGGCAGCCAACTCGAATGTGCCACAATAAGCAGCAGAAAGAAAGCTGCTTTGTAAATATTATACCGAAAGAAGGGAAAAGAAAGGAGCTGCTGCATTTTGCATTTCATTTGAGGAAAATGCAGTAAGTTTTCTCCCCCATCCCCCATCCCCCTTCTCCACCGCACACTCCTCGCTCGTTTTGTGTACAATTGTAATAACTATCTCAGCGAGTGTTTGAAATGCGTTTACCCGAAAACTTTTACAGCTGCCAGTGCAAGAATGTTTATACTTTTGCATTTTTGTGTGTGCGACTTCTGCTGCAACTCGACAAAGTGCGCGGAGTGTAAATACAAAGTGGTAGAGGGAAGGGAGAGCGAGGGGGAACTGCCAGGCACGTACTTCAGTTAGTTGTAAATAAAATGTAAATTGTTGTTATTTGTGCAAAAGAGTGTTTGCGAGTAATATTTACTTGCAGCGCACAAAAGTATGCAACACTTTTTTTTCCCGCCAGCAACCTCTTTGCATACGTAATATTGCTCATACCACACGTTAGCCCGCAGCTAGCAATTAATGCGTGCGTGTGTGTGTTTGCATTGCCCGCAGCGCAGGCCAACAGCAATCGGCATCAAGCAAATCACAATAAATTGCAAAAGCCAAAGCCAAATGCGAAAACTGAAAGCTGAAAGCCCTTTTGTGGCCTGCAGGCGACGTGAGCGATGTATTTCTATGGGATCTGCAGGTGTATGCGAGAGTGGTGCGGTCATATCATATGCTCGTGCTTAAATTAAATGATTAACAAGGTTATTTACGGCTCCCGCTGTAAGCCAAATGTGTGTGGGCAACGCTGACAACATGTATTTGCCGCTAGACAGCACTCGCAGTTGTGGCAATAATACGCACACCTGTGTAAGTTTCGCTGCTTTTTTTTCGTTTTGTTTTTGTTTTTATTTTATTGTGCGAGTATATGTGGCACAAATAATGCGGTCAATATGAGGCCACAGCTAGCGGCGTTTCAAGGACAAGCGGAAACGGATGCGGAAGCAGAGTTTGTGGTTCTTGTTGCTGTTGTAAAGGTTGTTGTCGGAGCCGCTTTCAGCACGTAAATTGCCGTGTCCAGAGCGAACGGTCAATTGCTTTGCTCAAACAGACGACAGGCTGCGGTGCTTGTTTTGTTTGCTGATTGCGCAAATATTTGCGCAGGCATTAAACGCAGAATTGATGGCCAAACAGAGCTCTCTCCGCCACGGCGCGCGGACGGAGTGAGAAGGTAAGGGCAACACCCAACCGGGCCGGCCGCAATATAAATTTAAATATTAACGCCGACTTAACGGCAATGAGTCGCTCGGTTTTTGTTTCAACCTTCGCTGACTTCTTGACCGCCGCCGCCGCCGTCGCCGCTGCCACTGCGAAGCGAAGCGTTTGCCTTAATGCTAACAGCCTCGTTACGTTTTATTGCATGCACAGTCGCAGGATAAGTGCGAGTAGCCAAGGGACAGAAATACTCCTCTGCGTCAGGAATTCTGTATAGTCATTACCACGCACACGAGACACGACCCACCAAAAAAAAAGCACAAGAGAGGAGAAAAAGGTACCCGAATTGTGATTATGAACACAAATTTGCGCTTAAATTGTGGGGCATTAGTTGGGCGCATTTTTATTAAAAAGCGCAAACTCATTAAATTTTATTACAAGTTAAATTTTTCAATAAGGCTGCCAAATGCTTGCAAAACGCGCTAAACGTGTAACTTTAAGGCCAATTAGCTGGGCTCGACCTGATAAGAATAATGCTGATAGAGTTGGCATAACCAAAATCTCTTTGCGGTCAACTAATTGATTATTCAAACCACAGTAAACATTTATTTCGATTGCTGTAATTATTTCTTATTGATTTGAAAAGGAAATAAATACTTTTAGAGAGAATGGCGCATTGTATTTATTATTGCTATATCAATTGCAGATTGCAGATTATGGATTTCTATAATTGTTTGTCATTTAAATTTCATGCCTGGCTTTCTAATTGTGCAATGTTCGCACTGCAGTTATCTAATTAATTTATGATTAGCCTTATTTATGCAAATTTCCAAATATGTTTTTCTAAAATTTTAGCCAAAACTAACTAACTTTCAAAGCCTCTGTATTAAAATCTTTATCGTACCATAAAAAAACAGCAATAAGCTATTTCAATTTAAAAAAACCCGCAGCCTAGAAACTCTTTAAGACCAGACTTAGTTAAGTCCGTAGAGCCAATAGTTTAACTCCTTGCATCTGCTACTAGTTTAGTCATTTAATCATTAATTTAGTTAAGCTTCAGTTTAGTTCGCTTAGGTTTTCTTTTTTCTCTCTGAGTTGCTTCAACATTCGAGCAATAAAATGCAAATTTGTGTTGTGCTCCGTTTAAGTAGATTAAAAAATAAAAAACACCTGCAGATGGTGATACTCGCTGCACAAATATACGAATATAAATTACATTTATGGTCCCCCCTTTTGTTGAAAACTTGAGCGTGCACACCTATCCAGCACACACATACACACTCTCAGATATGTATGTGTAAGCTCTTGCACTAGCAGCAGGGCACATACTTAAGCCCCTTCTTATGAAGCATGCCATTTATGACATCCGTGCACCGAAAAGAAGCAGACGAAAAATTTTACAAAAAAAAGCAACTGATAGAGATAATAGTGTGCAGAGATATGCAGCTAGTAAATACCCTATAAATATAATTTTCAATAAATTTCTATTAAAGTATGATGAGTTTAAAGAAGCTGCTATAGAAGTTTATTGTGTTGCAACTATGTTTATTATATCTATACAACAAAATTCGTCTATCATCGAGAATAACTGCAGCATTGCATGCCCCAACCCATTAAATGACTATAGCGTATTAAAAGCTGAAGTATGAAAGAAAAAAACCGAAGAAGCAGCTAGAAGAATGGTAACGCATAAAAACCATATTAAATGCCTTACTCTCGGCGCTATTGTTTTTCGGCTTGTCTGTGCCAGCGTCTGGGGCAGGACTACGACTACGAGAGTACGAGATGGGTTGGGTTGGGTGGTTTTTGGGTTGGCGGACGGCTTTCGTTTGTCATCTTTTAATGGTGCAATTAGAGCACACCAAATGCGTTTGCTGAAAGCTGAGCTGCGGTTGCTGCTGCTGCTGCTGCTGTGGCTGTTGCTGTTGCTGTCGCTGGCATCATAAAGGATTTTTAATAATAGCGCCAAATTACAATAGGCAGTCGTACACACACACACACAGACATACACACTGCACATGTGCGTTATCTGTGTGTAGACACAAATTGCGTATACGCCGTGGCACTTTGAAACAAAAGCCACGACAATGCGAAGTTGATGTTGTTGTTGCTGGCGCTGTGTGTGGCTAGGATTTAGCTAGGATAGTGGGAGTATCCTTTTTTGCAGCTGTCTTTGCTTTGGCTTTGGCTTCAGCTTCAGTTTGGGCTGCCTCCATTTCAACTTGTTGTTTGTTGTAATTTGATGCGCCATTGTTTGCCGCATGCGTTTTTCATTGTCTCCGACGACACTTTAGTGTCAGTTGAGATTTTCGGTTGTTGTTCTTATTGTTGCCGTTGCCGTCGTTGTTGTTTGCTTGTTTAGTTCCTTGGTTCTTTGGTCTTCTGGTTCTTTTGCTTATTTCGTTGTTTGTTTTGCAAGCTTCTGGTTTTTTGCGTTTACTTCTCGCTTATATCGCCATTGCTATGCAATTTTGTTGTGTAATTTATGCGCTTATTGTTTCTTCATTTTGCATTTTACATTTTGTGAGTTGTCATTAGTTTGCCTGAGCATGCGGCAAACGACGATCTGCCACAAGCGTCAGCTGCAGAAATTTATTTGTCCAACTTGCAGAACGCCCTTCAAGCTCAAAGTTTTTCCCTCAGAGCCGCAAGTTCATTTTCTGTTCGCTCTAATTCGGTTTAAATAGCCAAAAGGCTATTCGTCTTTTTTTTGCGAAGTAAATGGCGAGAAAATTAAAGAAAAATGTAAAAATGATTAAAGACAAAGCGCGGCAACAAGCCGGAAAAGCGTTGAAAGTCGAGTCGCCAGCTCAATGAACTCAATGCGGAAATGTGAATGCAATAAATTATTGCGGTGCCGAATGAAGCGACACACGGCTGATGTTCAGGGGAAGCCGAGAAGAGAAGAGAAGGGAAGTCTGGGAAAACATAAATCCTTTTGGAAATTTATGGTGCGTTGAACTTAAAATGAATACACAATAAAATGTTGTATATGCAGCAGCGCAATGCAACCAAGATGCCGCATCCAAAGTAGAATACAGTGGCAAAAACGGTTTGCTGAGGGCGTAAGAGAATACTGAGAAAGAGAAACGGAGTGTGTGTGCGAAAAACAAAGGACACACAGGAGTAACAATAATAAAATTTATTAACGTTGAACAATTTTGCATTTCCTGCCCAGGGGCCAAGCAAATGATGTAAGAAAAGGTCCCCACAAAAGATGTAATAAAATTAATGCTACGCCATTATATTTTATATGTTTGCATACGAATGTCCTTATAGTTATACGTATATGTATATATGTGTGTATCGATATGTGTGAGTGTGCAATGGGGCATTCAAATGGCGCTGAAATGCGTTCAATATGAATGTGCACCATAAGCATGTAATGACAACTGAGAACTGGGAACTGAGCCTGGAGACTGGATATGAGAAATCACATCAAATGTCTTTTTCTCGGCTTATCATTAACGATTTTGACACATTTTGATATATAGGGACAATAATTCATATTCGTATTGCATATTCGAATGCGAGTTTTGGCACTCAAAATCAGTTCACGTGGCGTATGAGCAATTATTCATTATATTACGGCATACTTACTTTTGTTTTATTCGCTATGCTGGAAAGCTGAATTTGCTTTGACGACATTATAATAAATTTTAGTTAGGGATGGACATAAACAAACAATGAATGCAAACCATGTGAGGAGCTTTGTAAGATCAATATATATCAAATGTTTGACTCTTTAAAAACAGCCTTATACAATAACTTTTCCTTAACAGTCTGTTGATTATCTATTTCAAAAATAATTATCTAAATATAGTCGAATATTGTAAATATTTTTAAATTTTAACTTTGCTAATTATGTTTTCTCAAATTTCGACTAAAATGTAATCAAAAACTCAAAATATATTCTTTAAATTTTAAATAAATATATTTTTAGAAGTATACATTCTTCGACTTTTGAAATATATAACATTTAAATCAAGTGCCCTCACATGTTATTGCATTCATTGTTATGAAGGTTTTAACAATCTATCTTTACCCATTCAAAGATAAACTCGTAGAAGATGGAAAATTCAAAATGTTCAAACTGTAGTCATAGCTCAGAAAGAACGAACACATCCGTTAAGATTGAAGATCATAGAACACATTCGAGTTATGTAGTCATGCTTGGAGACGAGCGAAAGATGCGACAAATACATTCAGAGATATTCAGAGATGGTTTCCCCCAAGTCAAGTTGAAGCGATTATTATACTAGATCGGTGCATAGGTAAGATTGTAAAATTGTGAGTGCTTCGAGCAAATTTGGTGCATATTAAGAAAGTTGCAAGTGATGCGGGGCAAGGGACTGAGAGCAGCGACTTATCGTGCAACTAATAGACGGAGGCAGACGGGGCAAGTGCAATTTTTGGTGGCATTGTGGAAATTATAATTAAACTAAGTTGAAACTCATAATTAGTGCACTTAAAACTAAAGTCAATGGAACTTTTTTTCGGTGTGTGTGTGTGGGGAGAAAAGCTTAAAATAGCTGGAAAACTGAAACCAGCAAAGGAAATAAAATATACATTTTTATATTGTGCTGCAGGTGAAATTGCTTAATTAAATTGCTGCTAGTTGTTGTTGCTTTTTTCTTCTTTTTTTTTGAAAACTATTTCGAAACTTAAATTATATTTAAAAAGTTCTCAAACTGTGCTCTGGCTAGTTTCACATACCCGAAAATAACGAAGAATAAAAACGAACAAAAAAATGCAAAATTATAAAACAAATGGGAAACCAAATTGAAATGCAAACTTTGGTATATGCAAATTACATTGGGGGTGCACATTAGAATCGCTAAGGGTGTTAAATTTCACGGGTAGTTATGATGACTGAAAAAGGCTACGATGCAATTAAGATAAAAAACAAAAATGAAAACGAAAACGAAAACGAAAAGAGAACAAAACAACCAACGAAATTGTGTGAGACGGGCTGGTGCAACGAGGGTCGGCTTTTGTGCTAATATTATTCTAGCTATTGTAGGCAGTGTTTCTCTGTGTGTGTGAGTGTGTTGGTGTGTGTGGCATGTTGCAAGTCTCTGTGGAGCATATTAATTCATTAACGAAACTTAAATGGCATGTGAAATTATTAATTGCTGGCTTAATTAATTTATAATGAGTTTGGCGGCAGCGGCGGTGGCAACAGCTGGCTGTGCCTGGTCAGCATACGCCATGTGGTGCAATTGTAATGCTTTTGATGAATGATCGTGTAAAACGTAAAACGTGCCAATTAGTGTAAATCGATGTGAGTTTATTTTGTAGGCTAATAATACTGTACAAAAGTAGTGCGCTCTAATTGAAAAAAGTATGCGAATATGTGAGTTTTTCTCTGTGTGTATTTGATTGTGTTTAATTGCCTACTTATTGAGGAGGAGGGCGAGTGTTTTTAATAAATGTGTAAAGAGTGTAAAGTGTGTGTGAAAGTGTTTTTGGGTGGTGTAGAGTGTGTGGATATAAGTTTCAAAGAGTTTACTTTCTTGTAGGATCTCATTTAGCGCGTTCGCTGGTTATCACAGAACATTCAGTTAAAAATTACAATATGCATTGGATGATGCGTACACTAGATGACTAATTCGTAAGTATATATATATATGTATGTATATATTGATTTCGTATAGGTTAATAGGCAAATACGTATATGGTATACAAGTACAAGTATATAAGTATTAAAATAATTCGATATGTATTTCGATCAAAGTAAATAAAATCCAATAAAACGTTCGTATAGTAATTAGTATATATATATATATTGTACATACTCCGGGTTGCACCACAAAAACAAATCATTATCATAATCAGGTTAGCTCGAAATTAGCTTGGTACAAGTACAATTATTATGTTATGCTTAATTGTTCATTTTTTTGTTTTGTTTTGGTTTTTTGGTTTGTGTTTTCTTTTTTTTTTTTTTTTTTTTTGGTTGTATCGTTTTGTAATAGTAAACTTTATGCGCAAATCACGATCATCAGCAGAACGAACGAACGAACGAACGAAGGAACGAGGGAACGAACGTAGGAACTTGGGAATTTGCAGTAAATTTCCACACGTTCCTAACGTCTATATAGATATATATGCATATAGCCACATATATTTATATAGTGTAGTTAGATATATGTAGTTAGATATAAATGTTTCAATTCAATGTACATATCAAAGTAAAAATTCAATCAATTCAGTTCATTCGCTTATTATTACATCATCAAAGTTCATCAAAAGTAAGAAAAATAATCATATACATAAATATATATTCATTATTATTTAGATATATGTATAATTCATATGTTTATGTGTGTGTATATATATATATAGTTAGTTAAGGTCAATTCATCAATCCATATCAATTAAACAATTTACATATATGCGTATATATAGAGAGAGTTAGAGAGAGAGAGAGAGAGAGAGACAAGAGAGGAAGTACATTTTGGGGGCGCTCACCAAGTCCACATAAAGCAAGAATTTAAGAATGTGAAAATCAAAAATAATTAAGGTTAAGTTCTGTTTGAATTTGAGGGGCATTTATACTATCCATTAAATTGAATAAAATAATATATAAATTGTGGAATTCTCAGGTCTCGGATTTAAATTTATGATACATTATTAATATTCCTGCAGTCACATAAGTGAAAATTAAAGCATACTTTGAGGGGCTTTTCAGGGGCGGAGCTAGGGACAACGCAGAACATAAATTATACAAAATTAATTATAGTTTCAAGTTGAATAAATATAATTCGTATATGCAAGTTAAGAACATTTGCCAAAGTGTGAGTGTGAGTGTTTGGTGTGTGGATTTGTGTTTGTGTTTTCAGTTTGCCAACGATCTCTACCTGCAGCTCATGGCTTGCTGTAAACTTGCGGGATATTTTTGGGCATTTTTCGTTGTTTGTTTTAATTTGTAATACAAAAAGAAAACGAAGGAAAAAACGCATTGTACAATCAACTAACAGTGGGAGCGCACAGAGCCTTAAAAATTCATAACAAATGGGGCAGCACTCGGGCCATGAATAAATCAGAACTGAAAAACAAAAAAAATTGTTGTATTGTTTCATCCATACAAAGAGAAAATTATCCAAACATTTGCACAAGGCACACACATCGGCAAGGTGGGATACGAATGCGAATACGAATGCGAATGCGAATGCGAGTATAACGAATAAAATCGATAATTATTAATAATAATAATAATAATAATGCGCAATGCAATATTAATGGAAATTCAAATGAAAATGTATTAAAATACACACACGCGCGCTTGTTTTCATATTTTTTACTTATTCGTTTTTTCTTCTCATTTTTATTATTTGTTATAAATTTTGTTTTTATATTTCCATTGTGTAATGCGGTACTCAGTTGCATCTGCTCTTCATTCATTTCCATTATAAATTAGTTGCTCTGCATTATCAATAATTATCATATAAATATTTGTGTAACTTATTTATTTATTTGCATGGGTTTTTCTTTTTTTTTTTTTTTGGTTTCGGTCTTTTTGTTTGTTGAACTGCTTGGCAAACACAATTCGTGAAGAGATTTGCTACTACATAAAATATATAAAACGTTATAAATTGCAACTATCTATGTTAATCAATTATGCTAAGCGTTTTGGGATGCACTTAGGATTTGTCATGGAAATTAATTAATGCACAGCTTTAACTACGTTCAAAGAATCGCGTGGCTAATTGAGCTGAAGTCTGGGTTCTAAATAGTTCTCAAACTCATGTTAAAAATTGCAACGATTTCGGATCCTTTAAATGCATTTTAATTCAAGTATTACAAGCTTGCTAAATAAAGCTACAAAATATAGGAAAATGATTGGAAATCGATCAAAGTTTTAACATGAATATGAGAAACAGAAAGGAACAAATACTAAACTGACTTTGATCTCGTTCTACGAGTAAGTATACATATTTGGTGCTCTTTCTATTTTGATTATAGTTGTTGGCTGTTTGATTGATTTAATTTATTCGCAGAACCATAATAAAAACAAATGAAAACATACATAAAATGAATAAGTTTTATTTAATTTCAAATTATTGAGTTGCTTTAGGCGATTCAGTTGCAAATAAATAAAGGCATATTAATAATTTTATTTTATACACTTAATAATATAAATTAAATACAAAGTGCACACATTTACATTGCATTTTACTTGAGATTCAAAACGTCATCACCATCCATATCATCATCATCATCATCATCATTGTGATTAATCATTACAATTTTTCGTGCCAGATTGGCCGCCAGGCTTTGTAATTTCAATTTTAATTGGGGTCTGCAAACACGCTGTCTCATATATCTTTACTTTAAACTAAAAGGTATATTATATATGTAAATGTAGGCTCAATCATTAAATTAAAACATCGATTAAATTGGTATAAATGTATGCAGATAAGGTTGTCGTCTTCAATTACTTATAATTAACACATGTAAATCAAAACAATTAACCACGCAGAGCGACACATAACAAACATAAAATGTACTTCAACCGAAACAAAACTTTTGAAAATTTATGCATAATTCGAGGAAAAATTCATTGCGTTTCATACAATATCATTGCAAGGATGCAAACAGGTTTGTGTTTACCTACGTTGAGCGCCAAAAACGAAATTAAGAGTGTTGGAAAAATACACACAAAACAAAAAAAAGTAAAATATTCATTTCAACGTGCCTGGTTGTGTTGTGTTTATCGATGATGCAACACACTGAAATTGTCATTACTGTGATTTTTTTTTTCATTTTTGCAATTACACTCATTAACAAGAGAAAGTTAAAAAAAATACGTTTAATGTGTAACGAAATCATTGAATACAACTTTTTAGAATCAACATATTTTCGTGGTCAAGAATATTTAATCTGATAATTATCGAGCTATTGACCATCTTTGTTAATAAGTGTATTTTTTGCACTTAAATTTATTGAGTTGTGTGAAAATATTCATTCGCTTTAAATAACATTCTGCACTTACTGGAGAAAAGGAAACCAATTTTTATGGCTGACAGCAAAAAATGAAATTATAATAATTGCACTCTATATGCATTCAGTAGATATGTATATTTGTTGCAATTTGTTGTTGTTTCTGTGCTTTCGTTTTTTTAATGTTTGCATTGCGTTTGATTTGTTTGCACTTCGCGTTTGCGGTTGAAGCTGCGGGTTGGCATCTGGGTGGAAGTTTTCAGTTCATACTTTTCGATTTTAATGCAATATCTGAACCCGGCTTTAATTGGTTGTAATTAAGAATTATAATTAATGCACTGTTACCGAGTTGACAGCGCATGAAATGAGAATGTTTTTTGTTGTTGTTCTTTTTTTTTAATACATTGCATAAGGCAATTAAACGTTAAATGAAATGTGCCAATCGAAGAAGTTAATACAACTTTGGGAAAGTGAAAGTGAAAACTCGCAGTTATCTTTCAAGTGCTCTTTTGCAATTTGCTAATTTGAGTGTGTGTGTGTGTGGGTGTTTTTGGGTGAGTGTGCCAATGCTTGTGTGTGTGAGTCGTGGGCATGCGTGTGGGTGTGTGTGAGTGTGCATATGTGCTGGCCATAATATGCAAGAAAATACCTGCGAAAATGCTGCTGTTGACTGCTGCTCGAGTTTATGCCATAAGACGCGGCATTAAGCCAAAGTTGAGTTTGGCCAACAACTTTCACAACTCGTACAATTAATTGGATTATGCGATTAGCAGACAAGATGTACAACAAAATGTAGCTCAAGTTGCATCAAGTATGCGGCAATAGCTCCTGCATTTTTCTAGCATTCTTCAAGACCAACAACTGCCAACAAGTGTCGAAAGTTGGGCATAAATTTCTGAATGGAATGGCAAGTGGCAACTGGCAGCTGGCAAGTGGCAAGTTGCAAACCGTGCCTGCTTGCAACATCGTGGCATTGTTTGCTGCAAATTGTGTAATGATGCAATAAAATGCTTTTGTTGATTTCTGCGTTTAACAAATTGGCCAAGAAATGAAAAAGCGACTCTTTTGCCTTTGCTTTTGCCATTGCCACTGCCTTGGTTTGTCTTGGTCGAGGCGTGGCCAGAACTTGAAGTTTTGTGATTTATGCACTGATAAAGTTTGTGGTGCGTGTCTCGAGTTGGCTGACGTGGCGTTTATTTATGAGACTTGTTGGTTTTTAAAGGCACAAACGCAAACAAGAACGGAAAACACAGACGAAAACAAATTGTAAGCAATGCTGTTATCCTCCAAGGATTAATAACAATTCATTGCTGGGGTTAATTGAATGCACAAAATCCGTTGCGCTTGCCCAAACAGACAAATTACAATCACGGCAAAAATAAAAATACGAATATTCTACACTTGTATGGAATGAAATGAAATCACATACATATACACACGCACATACTCATCACACACATGATGTACATGACACGACATGCTGCATGAGCCGGAGGAGGAAAACATCAACAAAATGTATGAAATAAACAAACAAATATAAATATTTAAACATAGTGTAAACAAGTTGTAGAATGCAAGCAGAGGGCAATACACACACACACACACACATACACACACAACTCTTGATGTCCCTCAGTTTTAGAATGCTGTGGAAAATACTTTTGGGGGACGGCAATCATAAAAACTGAAAAAGGGGGAAATTCTTGGCGGCATATACCGAATTTTAAGTAGGCACTAGATTTAGTTACATACATACGTGAGTGTGTGCGAGTGTAGAAGGAGTGTGTTGTGGAGCTTTATGAAAATAAAACAAAAAAGTTACAAATTCGGACGCACAACATTTTTCTTTGGGGGAAACTTTAAATAAATGTGGCAAATGTTTAGGTAGAAAAAGTAAATGCTTGCGGTTAACAGTTCATGTTGCTTTTTACACTTTCTTTTTATATTTTTGTTTATGTGAAAGTTGCCTGTCGCCAAGACTAGAGATCGTAAAACATGCCTCAACGTAGAGACAGCAAAAAAGGAGTAAAATGTATAAACATAAAAAATAAATACAATGGAAAAGTAAGAGTTGTTGATAGTTAAGCAAGCGGCAAACAAGTCGCATGTTGCAAGTTGCATGTTGTACAAAACTGATAGCGTAATAGACGCTGTTAAAAACGCGCACGACACGCGCTCAAATCGCGTGCAAAGCAGGCAAAAATGCGAAAGGAATTTCTCGAGGTTCTCGGGGAGAGGTGGTAAATAGTGATTTTGTTTGTTTCGGTTGCTTATTACACACAGAAATAAATGAATGTTATTGCAAAAAGAATGTGTCAAATGAAACACAACACAACACAAACAAACAGTAACAGTAACAGAAACGGAAACAGAAATAAATTTGAATTAAAAGAATGCACAAAATGTCATGGAGCACATACATACATACAGACGAAAGTTAGAATACGAAAAACAAGAATTACATTCTTGATAGTGTAAAGTTTTTGGGTTTCTTGAATGCGGTTTAACTGGTTGGTTACTTGCTTTGATTTCTAAATGTTTTACATGGTTTTCATTATCAATATATCTTTTTTTCAGGATGTGTATGTGATTGTGTCTGTTATCAACTGGAATCTCGACGAAATCGAAAAACTAATATGAAAAATATAATCATATAAGTATAAGTTTAAGTTTAAGTATAAGTATGAGTAACATTAACATAAACTAAAATTAACATTAGCACATTAAATAATAGAGAAATATATATAATATAAAGAGAGAGATAGAGAGAGAGACGAATGCATCAAGATATATCCTAAAGTAAGAATACTAAGTATCAATACGATTACTTAATTGAATTGTGTGCAGCTAAAGCTGCGCTTTTTGGTTGCCTGTTATGGTTGTTATAGTTGCTGTTGTAGTTGTAGTTATTTTGTTGTAGTTGTTGCAATAAGAGTACTTAAAACAAATGTAAACACGAAACATAGGCTTAGGCATAGAAAATGGGGGGAAAAATATGGAGCATCGCCTTCACTTCACATAAGAAATATTATATACGATATAAGTTCAATTTCTGTTAAGTCACGGCACAGTATTAGCAGATGTGTGTGTGTGTGTGTGTGTGTGTAGTGTATAGGTGTAGATGTGTGTGTCTAGTGTATATATGTATGTGTGGCTGTTTTTAAGAATCTTAGGTCTTTAGTCTTTTGGTTTGCTGTCGTTGTCGTGCCCCATTCTCAATTTCTGCTCACTTATTTAAACAAATCAAATTCAAATCTCAAGCTGTATAAATCACATATTTATCTCTGATAAAAAGATTAATTGGTTTATGTTTTTGTTTGTGTATGTGTGTTGCAACAAGCGACTGCAGTTGATAACGTCGAGACCTCAAGACCGCCATCAAAGGAATTTTAATTTGACTTTCATTAATTTATGTGCCACACAGAGTTGCGATACGTTGCGCGTTGCATTGCATCGTGTTGAAACGTTGCAGCTACAAACTGCCGATAAGTTGATGGTCAGCCATAAAGCGAGCCATGAATTATTGTTGTCGTCGTTGCTGTTGCTGTTGCAGCTACAGCACGTTGATAGGCAGGACCTGCCCCATATGCATTATGCAGCAATTGCTGTTGTCAACCATGGTCTTTCTTTCTTCTTTCGTCCCGGCGACAACAACATTGGTTGCCGCGCAAAGCCAACAGCTGCCAGCCAGTAAATTAAGCGGAAAAGTGTGTTCGGCTGGCCCACAATAACAGCTACATGCGGCTGCTACTGCTGCTGCCGCTGCTGCAATGTGCAACAAATGATGAAAAAATACTATGTCTGGCAGTGATAGACTAGCAGATACCCTGTGCATGCTTGAAGGCAAAAAGTTGCCTTGAAAATATAATTTATAAACGCCTTTCCCCGTTAAGCGTTTGGCATTCCCAATCTGCACATTTACAGGGTATCGCAAGGAATACCTCGGCACAAATGGAAACGGGGCAACCTGCCTGCGAAGGGGTTCAATGAGTTGGATGGGGTAAAAGACTCCCTGTGTTATTTGCTGCAGTTGGAAATAACTCAGCCGCAAATGAGATAAATTGCGCGCACACAGATAATTGCAATGAAGAGGGACGACGAGAGGGCTTTCAGAGGAGGAAGTGACAGGAGAGAGGGGAATGGAAAGAGGGAATTACATGGCAATCATTTTTACAGTTTGCAAGTCGAGGCTATGAAAATATTTATATGCAGTCGCGTGTTGCAAATGCATTTTGGGGTTTATGATTGAAAATATCGCGCATACGCCGCATATGTTGGCAATAAATGAGAAATTAATGAGTCAGTCGACAGTTGAAAGTCGTCGCTCGTCGCTCAGCGCTTGTCGCTCGTTGCTTTTGTCGTTTGTTTATTACAATTAGTTGTTGTAGTTGTAGTTGTATTTACAGTGATACTTAAAATTAAACACACACAGTTTATTGAAGTCGTACAATAAGTATACGCCGTGGCGCCTCTCGCCATCGCCACAATATATCCTTTTTTGACCCGCATTTGCTGTGGCATTAATAAATAAATTTAATACGTTGTTGGCGCCTGGATATCTCGTTGTTATTGTATTCGTTTTTTTTTTTTTTTGTTTTTGCTTGTTTCATTTCTTTTTTTTCATTACTTGCTTTCAGCTTAATTACAGATTTTCATATTTTATGCGCTTTGTCATTACGTTCGCCGCAGTTTGTTGTAAATTTTACTAGTCGTAGTTTAATTTCCTTTATGTCAACTGGAAGCTCAAATTGTCCTTTCGTATTTCGTATTTTTTTATTAAGCTGCTTTTTTGCTGTATCGTAATGTTTACTATTTAATTTAACTTAATAGCTTTGCAATGGGGGATACATTTGTGACTTTCATTTATTTGGCATAGTCTAACTTCCGCTTAGTGGTATTATTTCAACGTTTACGTATAATAATTTCTGTAACTTTGAGTGGGATTCAACTTGAACTTAACTCACAGAATACTCGCACAATCTTAAGTGTACATTTATGTTTGTATGTAAATATGTATGTCAAGAGTTTTCTTCTTTCAACGATTAGCAGGAAAATTTGATAAATGTGTAATGAAGGAATAATTAATTTTACATAATTTGAGTATCTTACAAGTAGACGAGTAGAGAGGGGATTATGTACTATATACGTTATGGTTTTGCTCTCAACGAGAATATACATTTGATTTACTCTGTAATTGTGATTCTCTGTGTGTGTTTTTGTGTATTTGCTATTAACTTGGCTAATTAATTTAATTTAACATTACAATTTGTAAGACTTTTCATCAATGCTAATTGAATTGTTTTTATTG
Source organism: Drosophila sulfurigaster albostrigata (assembly GCF_023558435.1). Classification (NCBI taxonomy): domain Eukaryota; kingdom Metazoa; phylum Arthropoda; class Insecta; order Diptera; family Drosophilidae; genus Drosophila; species Drosophila sulfurigaster. The sequence goes on from NC_084882.1 coordinate 20,196,471, forward strand.
TCAGTAGTTTACGATAATGTGGTATACCTAACTATACATACATATACTACGAGTATACATGATGATTACGTTTCATATTTAATACATATACATACATAAGCATGAGGCTCATTTACATACAGCTAACATTTACAGCAGTGGATAGTTCGTTAGTTCGGCGCCTTTCTTATTCTCACGCCGAATCTTAGTTTGAATATATGCAATAGTTATTAATTAGTTAGAGTTATTTATATTGTAACAAATGTTTGTCTTTTTTCTCATAGTAAATGCTCAGTTTTGAGTAGTTAATTGATCGTTTTGAAATAGCTCTTAAAATGCTTGATTTTTCAGTGAGCAAAGTCTGTTCAGATGAGTATCCAAAATGTGGATTCAAATGGTCGTTGTCTTGGCAAAAAAGCATCTTCTCCAAATTTATTTATGATTTTAGTTTCAAAAAAGAATCCATCAGCTGGAGAATGACTTTAATATAGCTTATATTACAGAATAGTTATAGAAAGTAGTATTTCTCTCGGTGCAATTGCTTTAACTAATGAACTGTTTAAACTCTCACACAGTTGCAGTTTCAATTGCATTCCCAAAACTCGTGTCAAATCCTGCGTTGAGCTCATATAGCACATAATGATAAAAGCAATTTGCCAGCAACAGAATGCCGAGTTTCTATGCGAATTGAAAGCATTGTCAAACATTTGTACACAGCATTCGAGTGGGTCAATTGGGAGAGCGCTGATGGAGGAGGCAGGACAACGTTAATCCAATCAGCAGCGTTAACAATTTGTAATTGTAATTTGGGCAAACGAAACCCGAATTGTTGCATGGATAAACATGCAACGAGAGGCAGATACAGACACAGACACTGATAGAATGCAAGCGAAATATTTCGCAGCAATTCGCATTCGATGGACAGGTGTGGCAGCTGGGAGGCATGCCACACGATCGATAGTAATTTAATCGGTCGCTAACACTCATATTCCAGAATGAAGGACTCGTGTTCACTGACAAAGCCTGCACCAACGGATGCGGATGTGGATGCTGCTGTTGCTGCTGCTGGTGTTGTATGTTGCTGCTGCAATGCTGCAGCAGATCGTCCCAAATTGACTTGCGACAACATTGCGGTGGCCGATAATTTGCCATTGTAGGTGAGAATACTGTTGGCATTGCCATTGCTGCCGCCGCTGCTGCTGTTGCTGCCATTGCTGATGTTGGGCGCTGTTGTTGGCGTTGCGCCGTAATAGTTGAGTGCCGAGATTAGCGGAGCACCAGCCGACGGCGCCAGCGGCTGCTGCTGTTGCTGCTGCTGACTGCGTCGCTTGGCCATGTAATCTGTGGAGGGTGTCGTTGCAGCTGCAACTGCAACTGCACTTGCACCTGTCGCATTGCGCAGCGCGATGAAGGTGTCAAAATTGTCGGCTGTCGAGGAGGCATTCGAGGTGCTCGAGTTGCGACGTGCAACGGCCGCCTGCTGCTGCAGTTGCTGTTGCAAATGCTGTTGCTGTTTCGAGATATGCGATGCGGTGGGCAGAAGCAGCTTCTGCTGTTGGTGCTGCGACATGGACGAGTTCGATGATGATGAATTGGACAGCGAGGATGAGTTGACTGAGTGCGCGGGCGGATGCTGTTGCTGATTTGCGTAGTATTTTCGCAAATTCTCGAGCATATAGCGATTATTTGCACTCGTATTGGTGTTTGCATTTCCAGCTGACAGCATCGTTGTCGCTGTCGCTGTCGCCGCCGAGGGCGTTGTTGCAGCTGCAACTGCTGTCGTCGTTGATGCTGGCTCAGTTTTATGCAGCTGTTGCTGTTGCTGCTGTTGCAACTGTTTGCTGCTGGTGGCATAGAGCGCATCAGTGCCTGGCAAGCCACCAACATCGTTAGCCATTGCTGTTGCAGTTGCTGATGCTGATGTTGCAGCTGTGCGCAGCGCATGGCTGCGTTTGTAACTGTCTGCCTCACTGCCGCCGGCCATAAAATAGCGCTTGCCGCTGTTGCTGCTACTGCTGCCACTTGCTCCCTGCTGCTGATGACTGCGCGCATAGTGCGCCTCCATGAGGTCGGCGCGTCGTTGCTTTGTGGCATACACCACCTCGGTGGGCACCTCGCCACCGCCACCGCCGCTGCCACCGCCAAAGCCATAGTACTCGCCGCGGGCGTACAGTTGCTCCATGGCCTCTGCCTCGTTGTGTCGCAACGGCACGCGGTCGAAATCGCTGCGGCTGCGACTACGTTGAAAGTGCGCCAAGTAGCTCTCGCCACCCAGAGGCGCCTCCAACGACGACTTGTCCAACCTATCGATTGCTCGTTGCTGTTGCTGCCCGTCAGTTGCAATCGCCTGTCGCTGTAAATGCTGATTGAGCGATTGATAGAATGTGCTCTCGGCGAGATTCTCATTATACGATGTCCTGGCTGCAGGATTGAGCTGTCTTTCCCTTTTCCTTTCCTGTTGCAGTTTGCGATGCTGCCAATCAGCAGCTTCGCCGTCGTCGTCGTCGTCGTCTTCTTCTTCATCGCACTCATTCATATTGATGCGAATGCGTATATCGCGAGCCATATAATCCGACTCGTTAGACGTTGCCAGCTGCCTGACACTCTCCTCATCCAGTTCGTCAGGCACAGCTACATCTACAACCTCATCATCATCATCGTCGTCGTCATCGTCGTCGTAAAAGAAACGCGCTGATTTGGCGCTTTCGGCTAACAGCAAATCCTCGCTCTCCTCAAGGCCCAGCGCATAGTTGGTCAGATTATCAAAGTAGTACTCACACACTTTGTCGGGATGCTCGTAGCGCAATTTAAGCACAGCTTCGCTTCGCTCTCTTTCCCTCTCCTGCTCCAATTGCTGCTGCTGCTGTTGCTGCTCTCGCTCCCGCTGCTGCTCTTCCTGCTCCACGCTCCGCGGTTGCTGAGCTGTTGGACCGCTGAACACTGAAGCGTAATCGGAGCTGCTCATCGAGTCCTCCGACTGCTGTCCACGTCCCGCACGCGCTGAAATGGGCAATGTGCCCAGATTCTCGTAATTGCTGCTTGCTGCCTGCGATTGACTTCGCTTATGGCGTCGATTCGCTCTCGTTTCAGATGCCTCTGGCAGCGCTCGCTGTGCGGCGAGAGCACGACGTTGTGCCCCGCTAATGCGACCCACGGAGTGCGCCGACTGTTTACTGCTGCTGAGCTGCTGCTCGAAGTTCTGCTCGAGATAATGCTCCAGATAGTGCAGATTCTTGCTCAGATCTATCTCGGACTTGTAGCTCTTGTAGATGGTCGCTTGCTTGCCAGCGGCATGCGCCGCAGCGCATCGTGATTCGTAGTTGGAGATGTGCGCGCGATCGCTGATAAAGCGGAAACTTTCATCTTTGGCTAAAGTGTGGAAGCCGCTGAATTCGCTACCGCCGCCGCTGCTGCTGGCATCGCTCTGTTGCGCCTTGAAGTTGCGGCACTTCTCGCGTATCTTTTGTATGCCTTGCCGCGTTTTCGCCTGCAACCGCTCAAAGTAATTGGACTTGGGTGTGGTCGAGACAAGGCGTGGCCTGTATGCCGTGTGCTGTATGTCGTAGCCACCGCTGCCCGCGGCACGCATGCTCTGAATGCTCTGTGTGCGATTCGGATAGCGATAGCTGAGCTTCAGCTTGGGCATCGATGGCGGCTCTTCCGGTTTGTTCAGCTTGCGCAGCGACAATTGCTTGAAGATGGCGCGCGTGCGCTTCGGTTTGCTGGTTGTGGCATCCTCGGTGAAGTCCTGGCGCTCAAAGCGACGCACAGGGACTCCATGGAGATAATGTGGATTGGCTGGCGTTGCTTGGCGACTGCAATTCGAGCTCGACTCGAAGAGGCGACGCAATCCGCGTGAGCTGCTGCGCTGTGGCCGCACATTGGCGCGTATTGCCGAATTGGCGCTATTGGCGCTGCGCAGGCGAGGATTAACCCCAAGTGTGAGGATCTCATCGTCGTGGAATATGGAGAAGGGATTCGTAATCACCGTGGAGTTGTCGCCGGGCGTGGGCGATGGCGATGGTGTTGCTGTTGTCGGTGATGGTGAACGGCGTAGGCTGCTTACGGATCTAGTCTTAAGGCTAATTTTATGCTGTCTAGAGTTAGGATTATTTATGCCTAAATACTGCTTACTGTCTAATACAACTACAACTTTGGCTTCATTGTGTTGGTGTACTAATTGTTCTTTTAACAGATTCTTCTGTTGTTGCTGTGGTCGCAAGTCTGCCTCGGATCGAGAGCGTCGCTTGCGTCGACGCAAACGTCGCAGCTCCTTTAAGGAGTTGCTCTGCTTGCGAAATCTATAGAAGGGATTGTTGATGCTTAGCTTCTGCAGCAGCAGCTGTGACTCTTCTTCACTCAATTTATTGTCCCCTGCCCCCGTGTGGTGCAGCTGCTGTTGCTGCCCTTCCTCCTCACTGGTCACATTCAGCTGCAGCAGTTTCCCTATGATAGGTATTTGTTTCAGCTCGCAGTTCATATTGTTCTCAAGCTGTTGCTGCTGTTGTTGTTGTTGTTGTTGATTGCTGCTACTACTATTTTTGCTACTATTTAGCGTACTTGCTAGACTTAGACTATTGCAACTGCCCCCCTTTGACACCAGCATATTGTTGTCGCTACTGCTGCTGTTGTTGCTGCTGCCTCTGGCTGCATCTGAGCTTCTGTCCGCTGGTGTCGTTTCAATTGTGTTGTTATTACTACTATTGGTCAGTGTGGTTGTTGTTATGCTTGAATTATTATTGTTATTGTTGTTCTTGTTGTTGTTACTATTATCGTGTTGTTGTTCATGTTGTGTTTGTAGTTGTAGTTCTTGTTGTTGTTGTTGTTGCTGTTGTAGCTCGTTGCTTTCGCTATCAACTGCCTGCTAGACCCTAGTGGGCGGTTGTAATATCATTGCAGCCATGCGTACCTTCATTGCCTCCGGCGAGCCATGTCCTGGATACTGTTGTTGCGGATGTTGTGAAGCGGCATGCAACGCGGCCGCTGCCGCTGCTTGCTGTTGCTGCTGCTGATGTTGCTGCTGCTGCTGTTGTTGCTGTTGCTGCTGCTGCTGATGATGATGGAAGCCGGCGGGCGTGGTGTAAATTGAATCACCTTGGGGGCCACTTGTGCTATCCGAGCGTGATTTCAAATCAGCCTTTTCGCTGCGGGCGACAAACAAAAACGCAAAAGTCAGAGAAAAGTGTCTTATCAAAAAACCCAGACGACGACTTGGTGACAATTGTGTTTGTTGTGGGGATGTGAATGAGAGGAGGCTTTCCTAATTTGCGGGCATTGATTGGCAAATTTTATGCCTGTCGCATATCTAAATATTCATCTATTTTCGCTGCCTAGAGGCCATGGCTGTAGTAGCTGGGGATATTAAATACCCGCCGAAATTTCTATTGCCTAACATTTTGATTGATCCAACAATTTTATGAATTTCAATGCTGTTATGTTTTTTTTTTTTTTGTGTGTGTGTGTATAGTTTTGGGAGTAAAGTTTGGCGCAGGCGGTCGGACGCTTGACTGGTCGCATAAATAATAAAATGCTGTTGGCGATGCGGTGGCAGCGTTGCCAAATATACTTATAGCGGAAATTCAAAATCCATTTCCGCTGCAGCTCACACACAGACACATACACACGCAAAAGCGTTTCCATAATGGCGCGCCCCAAAAACTATGCTATGCAATTGCATTTTCGCTTTTACGAGTGCGTATGTGTGTCTGCTTGTAGCATAAGCGAAATATGGTAATTTTTAAATGGAGGAAATGGAGAGGAGGCGTGGGAGGTGCCGGCCAAGTCAAGCGGCGAGCCAAATAACCACCACGGCCTCATAACTCATGTCAGCCAAAACGAAGGCTGCAATGAGCGATTGTTAAGGGGCGTGTCAGTATTTGTGTCTGTGTCTGCGCTCGCTGGCATCTCGCTATATATATTTGTGTGTGTGTGTGTGTGTTTGGTTGATGCTGTGTGTGCGCGCGGCAAAACACTGAAATATTTTTCAAACAAAAGTCGACTTGGCAATATTGAATATATGAAAAACGTAAAATATTTCACAAGCACACACGCTGCTGTGGCCGCATTATTCATTGCTTTGCTCATAAAGGTGTATATGTGTGTGCGAGTGTGTGTTTGTGTGTGGCCAGTCGGGACGCATAAATTGGCACGCCAGCGCCACCTGTTGGCTGCTCGTTGCACTGCACAGCGCACGCCTTTTATAAAAATGTATCATAACCGGCCACCATTTGTTGTGTGTGTGGAAACTGTGTGTGTTTGTTAAGGTGTGTGTGAGGGTGTTATGCTTCAACTTACCTGTCCTTATCCGATGATTTATAGCCAGTGGAACCTGCAAAACGAGTAAAAATAATGCATGAGTTTCGAGCACTTGTTCGTCTGGTTGGTTATTTATATATTTTATTTCTTATAACACGACTTTTCGCGGTATTCTGAATAAGCGAGTCTGTGTATAGCAGAAACTTGACCTTTAAATACTCTAAGCAGAAACTATTCAAGTATTGAGAAAAGTGTTAGCACTTAAAAATTGAACGAAGTTAATATATTATTTATGAGTCAATAATAAACTTATGTCTAAACTAATAACACTTAAAGTGCCAAAATTAAACTATTTAATAATCCATGCAGCTTTTTATTTCTCTCTCAATATGAAAGTATAGTCGTAATCTGAATAAACAGAAAAACGTTTACTCTGAAAGTTTGAAGTAAAAACATTATTGTAACTTTATTTGTTTAGGGCTGTCGTCAAATTAGTTGTGAAATCGGAGGCAAGGAAAATTATATATGTACATAAATAGCTGGTATGCTCGACGCACTGGCGTTTTAAATACACGTACAAATAAATGTAATTATATTATCAAAAAGAATATTTTGCTTGATTTATTATGCGACCAAGATATATTCAACATATGTTGGAATTTATAAAGAATTTTGAACCTCTATTCTTTAATTTAGCTACCCATTTTTAACGAATTTAAATTTGCAGAGTATAAAATACTGATATTATTCATATTTATAGACTGATTGACGGACTTAGATGGATGGCTAGACGCAGCCACATATGCAACTACACACGGGTGCATGCAGCGACAGATACATCTGCAGATACAGATACATTTGTAAAATACATTTTACACTTTGACAAATGAGGCGTGAACCAATTGATGGCAAAAGGTGTAAAGTTGCGATGCCCAAAAAGTAAAGAAAAAGAAATACAGACACTCGGATGGATAAAGAATGAGGTAATTTTGATGGATGTATACTAGATGAAATTGTGCTTTCCTTCGATTGGGTGGTGTAGTTTTCCTCACTTGAAGATATGTCAAATGGCATTTGATAACTTGGCAACTGCCAACTGGCGGCAGCTGTGTCTCAAATTTCAACATTTTCCCAGCGAAAATTGACAATTTGATTGACAACTGATAAATTGCACGCGCCGTTGTAGCATGCCAAGGATTGATCCCCAATTTTGTGGGCAACGTTGGATTTAAAGCACGCAACCGAATCCCAAAGCACAATTTCAGTGTGTGCAAAAAACACTTTTTAGAGTAAATGTCCTTGAATAAGTTCCCCCCAATCGAAAGTGAAAGGGGCTGAGGGAGAAAAAGCAGAAACTTTTCTTTTTGCCTTCTTTTAAGCCAAATTGTTTTCTTATGCTTCTTTTAGCTGTTTGTAAATTGTTTTTACCAAATGTGCATTTTAATTGCGCGTTGAGCAAAACTTTTGCCGCTTTCTGCTTGGATTTTGATTTCTAATTAGCCAGCCCCGTCCCCCCTTTTCTTTTTGGCCGAAAATTTAACGACTTTAAGCAGACGCATTAAAAGGACAGAAAAGAATGGAGTCGTCGCTTTGAAATGCTAGCTGCGTCCTTACAGGACCTTAACCCTTTTGTCTTGGCCAACTGACCGCAGGCATGTTGGCGGCGCAAAATGTGCTAATGAATATTTTATGAGATTTATTTGAGTTGCCAGTTGCCAGCGGAAACAAAGAAAAATATAAAAATAAAAATCAAGTAAAGAAAACAAAAACACCAAAATAAAAAACAAGCAAAATAAAGGCGCGGCTATTCTGGCACATTTCTTTGCTCGTTTTTCTCCCCATGTTTTCTCTCTCAGTCGGAGTCTCAGTGTGTGTGTGTGTGTGTGTGTGTGTGTGTTTGTGCAGCAAGTTTTTTGTGTTTTTGCAATTAGTGTGACAGGAACGTGGCATGCGGCTGAGGGAAGCGGCACGGAGACGGGCACGAGACGCTCAAAGTTCGTCGCCATCTGCCAGAATAATGAAGAAATGCTTTAATTGTTGCGGCTTTGAGGCGTTTGTAATTAATATTCGCTGCTGTTTGAGTTCCTAATTGTTGTTTTTGTTTTTGTTTTCAGGTCCTTTTGCTGTTGTCTATCTAATTTTTTTTTTTGCTTCGTTTTTGGTTCTACTGTTTTTGCTATTTTTTTTGTGGGGTTTGTTTTGAGACGAATTCAATATTTTTAATGAGCAACTCCTTCACGCTGCACTTTGCTATCGCATTCCATTATCCCACCCTTTGGCGTCAACTTACAAATTGAAGAGAGTGTTTTTGGAAAGAGAAAAAGGTACTTATTTTGATTTCAACAACTCTTATCAGCGCTTTGAAATTATTTATGCAATTGCAATATATTTGCAATTTATCATTGCATATCCAATTATTAATAAGTTTATCTTTTCTGTGTTATTAACAATAGTGAATATTTCTATACAGAGAAGCTTTCTTATATAATATAAAATTAAAAATAGCTGAAAGACTCAGTAGATCATAAATATAATATATACACTACTTTTGTTTATTAAGTTTGGATATAGCAACAAATTTTCAATTATTTCACAATACCTAAAACCAAAAAACTATTAATAATTGCATGTTTTAACAAAATGTCGTTCCAAATACAAAATTAATTACTTCTATGTCACAATTACTAAAGTTCTCAATAGTTTCTCAATAATTTTTTATATTATAAAGAATATTTTAAATATTTCCTTACTAAAAACTCAAACTGAATAGCCAAAGGTATTTATAGGAATAACTACAAAGCACTTAGAAGTCTCTGCTATAATCATATGAGATATCTGAATATCTATGGATTTAGTTATAAATACTTCAAATACTTTTAACTGTTCAGATACAGTCACATTTTTTTAAAGCTTTACATTGGTGTAATTTGAGTATGCGAATATACAATCATTTAAAATTATAAAAATGGAATGTAGCTGGTTGAACTCACCCTTGAAGCAGCACTTCTTGCTCTTGATTGCATAGATGCAGAGGCAGATCAGGATGAAAATGGCAGCCATGCAGCCGCCGGCGACGCCCAGCAGATAGCTCATCTCCAAAGGTTCTACGCGATGTGGGATGTGTGTGTTGAGGGGGCAGCGATGGAATCGAGTTGTTAATTTGTTGTTATCGGCAGCGTAAAAAGAATTTTACATTTTATATATGGTTTGAATTTAATTGAAGTAATTAATGTCTGCATTCCATATGGGAAATAGTTAATGATTCTTTTTATTATCATTTGCATGCAATGCGTAAATATTAAAATTAATTAATGAGCGAGAGTTATGTGAGAGTGAGCTCAAGTGAAGCTGCACTTGTGGATATCCTGTAAAGCATGTTGAAGAAGTGTGCTTCAAAGTGCTTTGCAAGGCTGTCCGCGTGTGTATTCGTGTGTAAACTTATGTGTAAATGGTAGGAAAATAAAGAAAACACTATGCACCTGCAAACGTACCCTCCACAATTAAATGAATGGCATGGCGATCGGTGCCTCGTTCGTTCTCGACGACGAGGTAATAGGGACGCGAGTCGTGCTCATCTGTGTGATGAATCTGCAGTGTGGACAGGTAGCAATCCTCGCGAGTGTCCTGCAGCATATCCTCGGCATGGAAGCGGTCTAAAAAGTGGATACAAAGCAGAGAGTCAGATATGTAAATAGCAATTTTATGGATATTTCCGGTTAAATGGCGCGTATTTTAATTGCATATCATACAGACAAATAATAGCACTAAAATTACAAACAATTTGTCGATGCATAAATTAAATTCGCAATACGTACAAAAAAATGAGATATATGGAGAGAGAGAAAGAGCTATTAAAGAGCGGTGCGAAACAACAGGGCGTATGTGCAACAAGGAAAATGTCGCAACACGCCCGCTGCATGCGCTTCGTTTGATTTCTGTCAGTGGCAAGTACGCCGGATTACACGCACGGAGACACAGACGGACAGCGAGACTGATGGGCAGACCGACAGACAGACAGAGAGACAGACAGGCAGGCAGACGCGACACACGGACTGAAGGGCAGACAGACAGCCGGATGCACACGCAGACAAGCTGAAAATGAAGAGTAATGCGCGAGATTTGTTGGTAACGTTGCTGCAAGCTCGAGGTGGCGCCACAATGCAGTTTAAACTGAAAAACGAGCTGCATATGCGAGCGGCAGCCTGACTCTGACTCTGTGTATTTGGCTGTCTGTTGAATCCTGGATTACAGCCTGGACTGACAAGCGTGGGAAGTCTGTTCCGAGTGTCGTCGAAGAGAGAGAGAGAGTGGGACATGGAAGAAGGGACAAGGGCCAGCTGCCAATGCTAATGCCATAGTAGAGCAGCTTGATGCTGGCATTTGTCTGATTTTGGCCATGTAATTTGTCTTGATTTGTGCGTCATGTGGCACGTCCCATTGCCTAGCTGTCCTGGCCACACGTATCACGTATGCTCAACGTTTGTTCAATGTCAAATTTGCGGAAAAGGTTTGTTAATGAGCACTCAAGCGTGCAGCGAAGCCAACAAAACACACACACACAGCATCAGAGGCCAGCTTTTGGCTCCCGCTGTGCGTGACGTGCAACGAGCGTTTGATGCCATCCATGTGGCTGCTACAGCCGTTGCCACAACCGCAGCGTTAATTGAGTTGCGGCTTATTGAAAAAGAAAAACTACAACTAAGCATCTAATTGCATTTTCATTAGCTGCCCAATGAAGCGCATCAAGTATACGCACCTACGCCAGAACCAGCCTCCAGACGCAATGAACCCCATTCCCAGGCAACGCGCAGTGGCCTCGGATCCGCACAGACGACCATTGTCAGGCTTGCGGACTCTCCTCGTTTAACGGACACCGTGTGCATGGATGGATGCAGACGAAGCACTTGCGGAGCACCTGCAAAGAGTGTATAGAAATAAAGAAAATCAAGTTAATCAGCTTTGATAAAGCAGAGAGAGAGATAGAAAGAACATTTCTATTAACTTTGATGATTCATGTTGCTGCAGTTGACACTTGTTCATATAAATTACGCATACGCAATGTTTGTTGAATAACAATAATGAATAATTCAAAACCTCAATCGACAAATGCCACACGTTTGAAAATAAAATCAATTTGCAAATCATTAATTGCTATCCTATTTTTTTTCGCTATATAATTATTTAAAAAATTCGATTTTGTAAGTGTGTGTATACATTAATTATGTATTTTACATTTTATTTTTTTAGCTTTTTACCTTTGATTATTATTTTATTTATGTAAAGAAAATGAGTTGACAAATATTGTTGATTTTTACTACAAGTTCTAGTCGCAATTTGTGCAGTTTAATAATTTAACGCTAATAATTCATGCACTGAATTTTCAAGTATTAATTGGTTTTGTCGTTGCCGCAAATATATTGATTTTGCCACGAATTTCAGCCTAAAACATCCATGCACTATTGTTTGCCTATTACTGCAATAATTTGTTGTAATGCCCACAGCGTAGTGAATATTTAAGTGCTCTAATAATAAGCAAATAATTCTACTGCTGTTTAACTGCCAAAATATGTGCTCTATTTAGTTTAAACAATTCCCCAGCTGTCCAATTTGAGCTACATGTATGTTTAATCACATGAAGTTGCAATTTATTTGGTGGAACTGAGCTACAACTGACATGCTAATCGTACAGTAAAATATCTCGAATTATTGGAATTGCATAGAAGGTTGACTGCGAGATACTCTGTTTTTTTTTATAGAATAATTCGAATTTATAATATAAATAATATAATGTTAAGATTTGTTAAGATGTAACTCCTGTAAGAATGTGAATTACTCATATATTTTCTTAAGCTGGCAGTATTTCTTATTTTGTAGGGTATAGAATTATTGTCAATTGTTGTTGTGGCTATGGTAAATTGCCTGCAGGCCTCGCATCCTTGTACACATAATGAGGTACTTTTGTTGCAGTCTGTAGCTGTAGCTGTAGCTGTTGTTAGTTAACTAACGAACTAGTTAGTTACTTTAAACATATTCGACACATAAACACACATGCAGAGTGTGTTTTTTATGCTAAACCTCTCGCTCTTTCTCGCACTCTCTTTCATTTTTTTTGCACTGTGTCTCCATGGTTTTTTTTTTGCGTCCTGGTTGGCTCTGCTAAATTGCTCGTGTCCTTGGTTGGTCATAAATTATGTACGTGCTGCGGTATTCAGCACTAAATTTAAATATATATTTTTTCTGCTTTTTTCATTCCATTCTGTTTTTTTTTTGTTGGCTTCTTTTTCGCAACTCTCTCGTCGCTCGCCCCGAGCTCTGTTCATGGCAGTTGGTCTGTTCTCTTTTTTCCCTGTACTCTTTCTTTTTTTTCTGTGGTCTGGTCATAAGTTCATTTTGATTTTGTGTTACATTTTGGTTTAGTCTGTTGGCAGCGCCAGTTGCCGCTTTGCTGCATTTGCAACGCGACCGAAAAGGCGCCTCAGGAGAGAGCGGAGGGGAAAAAATCGCAGACGCTTAAAATGTTTTCGACGCGTTTTCCGGTTGCAGCTTTTAATGGAGTTTTGTGTTATTTTAAGTGAGCATTAGTTCAACTGGGAATCGCGGTGAGTGAGTTGAGAGAGTGAACCTAGTGAAGGAATGCACAAAATTCCAGAGCAAGTTACTCTCAACCCACATGGGACACACGAGTTGAGAGTACTTCTTTTATCGTCGCTGTAAATTTGCAAGTGGCCATCACTTGCAAATTGTTGTTGTCTCTTGTTGATGCTGTTGCCGTTGCTGTTGTTGCTATTGCGGTCATCAGCTTGCCTAACAGTTGCTTACATTGTTTGTCGGTTCGCTTGCCATGTCGTAACTCACTTTTCACAGCATTTCATATTTCAACACCAAAGATTTGAATATGGTATGATATTGGGATACCCTGTAGTCAACCCAACAGATTTTAATAAACTCTAAACTTCACTGAAAACTTTATACAACTATTTATCATAAATAAGTTTTCCTTTTCCACATAACTTTCGGATTACTTTTATATAAATTCGTGTTTTCTAAGTCTTGGCTAAGAGAAATGGGTAACTTTAGCGTACATCAATCTACATCTTGCTCTGCTGCTCTTTTTACTGCTGTTTGCTGTTTGCTTTTTGGCTTTGGCGACAGTTGTGGTTGTAGTCATATTTTGCGGCTTTGCGGATTGTGCGGTGTCCTGGCCCCCAGCAACATGTTCATAAAACATAACCATATAATGCACTTACCCACAACTTGCAGCGACACTGGATCGGATATGGAAACACGCTCCTGACCATTGATGTAGCTGGTGGCGCGGCACTCGTATTCGCCCTGATACTCATACGTCACGTTATCGATAACCAAACGCGCTTCATTGCCTCGCTCCACGTACTTTGAGCCATGCGATATTCTGCAAATAGAAAAATAAAAGAATACATGAAAGTCCGCAACATAAATGCATAATGCAGAGTTTGGAATCTATATCACAAATCCCTCTTCATGCCCCGAAATGATCAATAGAAGTGACTGTAAACAGCAGTCGAAGTTGCATAAGGCGAACAAAATATAGCATACTTTTGAGCGTTGGCTTGCTTGCGCTTTTCTTTTTCCGTTTGCGTCCGATTTTCTGATTGGGCCAAAAATGCAGCAGCCACATTGCAAACTTTGGGTGCCAACTAAGAGCGGGAGGCGATGGCAGTGGTTAAGGGGCATACTTTCTTCTTCTGCTTTTGCTGTTGTTGCTGCTGCTGCTGCGGAGCTGCAGCAATATTGAAAATTGCGTATGTGAGACGAAGATATTTTCGTTGCTTGTTGCAAGCAAAAAATATTTGATACATTTTTTAATATGAGAAATGCCTTTTATGTTGCGAAATGCTTTCAGCTCGTATCTCCACACACAGACACACTCACACACAGAAAGACTGTCAGTTGTGCGCCCAGACAAATTCCTTTGATATTCGTACATAGTTTGTGCCCGGACTTATTTTCCGATACTTTTTTTGCGTTCACTGTCGCCTGGCTTAAAGCACCAATTAAAGTCGGCTTCAGACACGAAAAGACGCAATTAAAGGCAATAAATTAAAAAGCCATTTAAATGCAAAACCCCCCCAAATGAAGTCGCAAAACTTCAGCGAGTAACGAAAGAAAAAGCTGAAAATTATTTGGCGAATATACATGAACTTAAATCACGTAAATCAAAGTGACATTCCTTTTACTCAGCAATGAGACTGAACTGTCGCTGGAATGTTTTAAACTGCTATGGAATAAAGTGGAACTGTGCCTAAAGCGTATTTGCTTGAGCATTACAGCTGAAGTTCTATTGTTGCGGCGATTCATTTGCAAACCATGTGGCAAGTCGCAAGTGCTGGGCAGCTGTGGCGCTGCATTTGCATGTGTGGCTACCGCAGGACAACGTTTTGAAGTTGCCTGCGGCGTAAGGTACTTTGGCATGCAAACCTCCTGAGCATAGGCAGGCTGTCAACATCGCACACCATTGATTTATTGCACACTCAACCACTCAGTGTGTTGTATATTTTGTTTGGCACGCGCCATTTAATGTGTCAGCTGGCATAGCAGATGCGTGGGAGTAGGAGGAGGAGGGTGAAGAGCGGCAGCACGCATGGAAATTAGTTTTCAACAATTGACATTTAATTTCTGATAAACACGCGCGGGCACGCTTCATTAAGTCAACACGCCACCGCGTGTTGCATGCGGCATTTGTTATTAGAAGCGAATCAATCTGCTCAAGGAGCCATGCCACGCATTCGTATATATGTACATATATGAGGCGAGTGCAAACAAATGAGAAGCACAAATCACGTACGCTCGCTCTCTCATCTCTCAATGCTGGCGTTAGACTTTGTGGCACGCGCATGATGAGTGTTTCGATTTTTCCAACTGTCTGCGGATGCCTGTTGAATGGACAAACGTAACGAATGAGCAGACGGATGAGCGCATCGCTGCTTTGCATACTAATGCCTAAAAAGATGCAGCAAGAAGATGGTTGAAGCTGCAACCGAAAGGACACACTCTGTATGGAACATAACCTAGAGTTAAATGGGAGTCGTCTTGCAACGCTGTCGCTGCTTTTGAGCACAATTTCCGCTATGCAGCTAATTAAAATGACGCAAACATCAAGAGTAATAGTTCGAGGGCGTGGACACGATTCAGCAGCTGTAACTGCAGACAGACTGATGCTGCGACTGCTGTTGCATGTGGCAACAGTGAATCAGGAAGTGCACTCATATACTATGTATTTGCTGGAGAAGGGAAGAGAAGGGGGTCAATTATATTGCGAGCTTATAAACTAAGCAAAAACTCATTACATTCGAAAGTTTTCTTAAGCAATCAGCAGCTGGTGGCTTATTAAAATATAGTTTATACGACTGCTAGCATTGATATTTGTACAGAGAGAGAGACGCAGAATAATATTACGTATACGTCGCGAGAGCATATCGATATAGCAGCCAAAAGTAAATATTACGTATGCGTAGCAGTTAGAATTTTCAAATTAAATGTGCAAGAAAATGTCAAAAATTCAAGACTGCATATTAAATTTACTGCCAAGCAAAATTTGTGTAATAACTTAATCGCATTAAAGAAAGTATGCAATGTGAATTTGACGCAGACTTCATAGTGCGGCAAGCCGCATTTTGGGGTCGAGTTGAAGCATTTTCCACTTACCTCTGGACCCATTTGTAAGACGGCATTGGATTGCCATCGGCGACGCACTCGAAGGCGGCGGGACTGAAGAGTGGCGCTGTGGTGAGACGGTCCGGTCCGGCTGAGACAATTTTGGGTGGATCTGTGGGCAGAATAAACAAAGACGTAGACGGAGGAGAAAGAGAAGGAGGTGAGGAAGAACGTCAATACAAAATTAAGGCAAAGTTAGCCAAGCAAATGCAGAAACAACAACAGCATCGCTGGCAAAGATAAACAAAACGAGGCACTCACATTTCACGTCCAGCTGCACTGACAGCTGCTCCGAGATGCCCACCGAGTTCTGTGCCTGGCAGGTGTACAATCCAGCGTCCCGACGTCCAACAGGACGCAACTGCAGTGTTTCCTAGCGAGTGAACGAGAGGCAGACGTCGAGGGGTAAGTTGGCAATTTAATACAATTACAAATTTCTGCAACACTTAAGATAAATACGCAGCAGAGAGAGCGACGTCGAGCAATTTCTGGCTGGAATGGAGCCAGGTTGTCGCTTGGATGAGCTTCTTACTTACCTGCGAGCTGGCTATCTCGGATCGTCCGGCACGTCGCCAAACGATGCTGGCCGGCGGATTGGCATCGGCCACGCAGCGCAGCACAAGCGCATCCTTATCCTCTTCCAAGTCGATTTCCGGTGAGCCAATTAGACGAATGGTTGGAGCGTCTGCAAAAGCACAAGATGAACACAAGTTGACTAAGCAAAACAAGCACAAGAAACATGAAACAAGAAACAAGTCAACAAGGCAACACAAGCCAACGACAACGGCAATGGCTATGGCAACAGCAACAGCAACTGCTATGGCCAAAACCCAAGCAGTTTTGTCCCTGCAACTATCGTCTGTGCCCTTTCTGCTTCCACTTCTGCTTCTACTTCGGGCTAAACTCTTGAATTGCTTAACAAAACAGGAAATTGCTGCAAATTGTAGCTAATTGAATTGTTACAGCTGTTTGCCATGTCTGTTTAGTTTTTGACTTTAAGCCAAATGAAATGACTGCAATCAACTTCCCTTCCTCGAACGAGACCATCGAGTGCGCAGCACTGTATCATCCCTTCCTTGGTTATTATAATTTCGTTTGCGAAATGTGCAATGGATTCGCCTTGCCAGCAAACAACGTTGAAATATATATACGTAGTTTATGTATATATCAATAAACTTCGAGGGGAAACCGACTAACATAAATGTTGCACCAACCATTGGAGTTGCAATTGTAAAGTTTTATACTGGGGAATATTACGAAAGCTTCACATTGATAAGTTATCATATTTCTTACAATCTTATTTGAAAAAATATATTTGAATTAAATAATGGGGGGCGAAATTGTTCAAAGAAACAACAAAATAGAATCGCAATTGAATTCGAATAGAGAATATTTTAAGTATTCCAATTGAAAGTGAGTTGTTTATTTCTATTAATACACAGTTACGCACACAATTACTATTCATACTATGAGTTGAAATACAGAAACATTTTGGCTTTTCCTCGACTTTAGTTTACTACGAATTTCTGCGGTTACTAACAAACTAACTAAACGAACTAATATAGTTGTTCTTCCCCGAACCTTTCTTGTTTCGACCACATAAACATTTATAAATCCTTTTGAAATGTACTTACATTTGATATCCATGCGCGCCTCGACTGGTATGGATTTGGCCTCGTAGTTATCGTGGTAGGCAATGCAGCGGAGTGTATCGCCATGTCGCTCACGGATGGCGGGCACTTGGACCACTGAGGTAGCCGACCAGGTGCGTGTGTTATCCGGCTCGGTGGCATTCACTTGGGGGTGTATGGGTGAGATTTCCTGGTCGCCTGTTCAGAGAAGGAGACGACGACAACGATAACGAAGGCACATCAAATCGTTGAAATTAATTAACACGACAATGTCAGAGGTTGATGTGAATGTGAATGCGATTGTGGATGGGGATGTGAATATGAATGTGAGAGTTGTGTGTATGGTGGATAACAAGAGCAATCAAAGGATAACAACTGCAGCATGAAAGCACTTACCCAAATACCATCTGAGCGTTGCAGGCGGATTACCATAATGTGAGGCGCATTTGACTGTCGCCACGGCGCCGGCGTCGACCGTGATGTTGTGTCCTGGCGGCAACGGTGCGCCCTCATACTCGAGACGTGGACGTTGTGGCGCCACTGCAAGTGGCAAGCAAAGTGAAACGACACAAAAACAAACACACACACATACAGATTAGTTATACGGTTTTTGTGGTCCGCAATAAATGTCATCATTGCGACTCGCCAAGCTTAGCACACAAAATTTAATTAAATCCCCAACTGAAGCACCTGCTTTATTTGTTATGCATTGGCCTTCCCCCCATCCCCCTCACCGAGCACATGCAAGCCAAACCAACCAGCAGTTGGCATTTATAAATCAGAGCTACTGGTTGCTTCGACTAACAGCCGAAAAATTAATCATACGCAACGTTGGCGAATTTTCTATGCATACAAAATTGATTTGTTTTTTCTACGATTTGTGTGGCCAAAAGATAACACTTACCACGTACTACCAATCGCACCGGTTGACTGGTCAGCGCATCCTGTGTGGTAAACTCACTGGCAGTCACTTGACACTCCCACAGGCCGTCGTCGAAGTCCAGCGTGGCCGAGCGTATCCACAGGGAGCAGTCGCCGGCGATTTGCATGGGCGGTGGCGGATGTAGATCGAGATGTAAGACGCCATTGCTGCTGAACGGACGTGCGGCCCATTCGTATTTCTTCGGATAGATGCCCACAGGCTGTGAATCATAGAGAAGAGTATGGGAAATGTGTTGCATTAGCACAGCTGTTGAAACAATGGAGAGCAGATGACAGCCACAATGATGATCATCACGATGTTGATGATGATGATGATGTTCATGGGGATGGCGTTGAAATGGAGCGGGCGGACCTGGCAAACGACATGTTTAGCATGTTTAACTTTTCGATGTAGTCAGCCGTATAATTTCGTCTACGATTTGCCGCACGCACACACTTGCCGCACATCACAGACACAGACAGAGACAGACACAGACAGTTCGACAGACAGATAGACAGACCGAGAGAAAGAGTGAGAGAGAAATCGAGCCAGCAGAGTTCGACTATTCTATTGAATGGGCACTGTCCGCCCACGTTTCGATTCCCCTTGCATTCTGCTCTTGACTCTCTGCTCTGCTCTGCTGCCATTTTCAACTACGTGTCGTTTAACTCCACTTACAGGACTCGTTGTCCTGCTGTTGTTATTGCTGCTGCTGTTGCTGCTCTTTCTAAATTGGCATTAGTTTGTTTGCTAATTGGAAATTAAATTACAATTAGTGATCTTTGAGCGTGGCCATCGTTGCCATTTAAGTATTTATGTCCTGCCGCCACACAGTCTGCCGCATGTCCCAACGTGACACCGTTCTCCTGGGCTACTTAATTGCCATTTCCTTGCCACGCCTTCAATCGGCATTAGTTTAGTCTCAATTTAACCCTTAAATTGTCTGCACATCTTTTAATGGGTTCAATTCATTTAAGCACTACATTCCGTTTACACAAAGGTCACTTGACCAGCTCCCTTGTCTATCAGGTGCAACAAAGAGATTGCCAAACAAATTTGATTACATCGATAACCCAAAGAGGTTAAACGACGTGTCTCTAATGCTCTGAATAAGCAAGATTAGAAGCTCAGTTGAAGACAAATGTGATTGTTGAGTAACGAAGAAAAAAATATTGTTTGTATTTTGGCATCTGATTACCAAGAGAGCAGTGTCAAGATCTTATATTATGAAAATTGTTTTTTTAAGAAACAAATCAAACATGATATTTAATAAATTTCTGAAAAAAAAATTATTTTGCAATGCATAAATAACATTTCATTCAAGTTATTCATATCTATGTTTGTTTGTATCATTAATAATTGCTACGCATTTTTTACAACTCTTTAAATTTTTGTTCGGCTTGTCAATACATTTTAATGAATTTAGTTTACAGGGCATCGCCTAGGCATGTTCTAAGTTTACATATATTTTCTCTTTTATGTTTTTTCTCTTTAATATAACAAACATGAATTTATTTGATGGAATTTTGAGTGGACCCAATGGCATTCACCACAAACTATTCTTATTCAGAGATCGTAAAAGATGCCGCAGTAAATTGCATAACAGCCTCGTATTTAAATTCCATATTAGCTAAGGGCAATGCCATGTGAGAGCGATATATTTTAAATATTATTTCATTTTAGTTTCGACAGTTTTGTGTGTGTTATCTCCGGGCAACCATCGTCTGGTCAGCTTCAGTTGCCAATACTCTGCGTCTGACTCTGACCCCGGGTTAAGCAACTGTCATATTTCTGTGTGCGTGTGTGTGTGTACTTGAAAATACAATAAAGACATGTTCGATACGTGCAACTGTCGGAATAACAATTTCGAAAGCCAACGAATATTGTGTTGTCTCTTAGTTTGTTTGTTCGTGTGGCAATGTTTGTGGTGGATTGGGTGTTCACCGCCATCAAAAGCAGCCAAATCGTTTCCAATCGACATAATTTCTATATTTGCCACTGTCATTGTTTGCTACAGTGAATGATTGCAAAGTATATTCAATACATTTGTGCAGAGAAAAGGTGTAAAAATGTATTGAAATATTTAATATAGATTGACATTATTTGATTTAAAAATAAAGTCAATACTTGCACTTGAGATAAATGGTTTTATTGTAATATTTATCTTTTTATTGTGAAATTCTTAAACTCAAATTAAGCTTTCTTAAATTGCTTTTGAATTGAGATATTCATGTCAGCAAAAGTAAACTTTTACCTATAACTAATAAGAGTTCTTATTTCTTTCTCTGCTCTGTTTGTTTGCTAATGGATGTGAGCTATCAACTGGCTTGAAAATGTGTCTCTTAATTTGCATTTAGCATAAGTATTTATGTTCTGTGTGTCTGGGCATTGGGCGAGCAACCTAAGCCTCAATTGAAATGCAAGTTTCTTCACATTTGGGGACCAACACACATGCTGGGAAATTGTCTACTTATGATAACTATACGGAGAAATATATGGAAAACTATACAAACGGCATACTGAATGAAAATGGGGAAGTTAGTTTAAAAAGCAAACATAAACAACAACAATTGGCATAAATATGCAAAAATAAGTAGAATTTTAAATGAAAGCCAAACAACAAGCGTAGCAGCTATGTGTATGCTGGGGACACCACGAAGGTGGTTTAAAAAGTAGTAAAAAGTTATGCTTTAAAATTGACTAAATATTTTCGAAATCTATCTTTAAAAAGAGAACGCTGGAACTGTATTAACTGAACCCTCAAAATGTGTATTGCTTTTGGAAAGTATGTAATGAAAGCACTAACAGAGTTATTTCCAAACATATCTCATTTATTGTCTAAACAAGGTGAAGGTGTGTAGTTGTCAGCTAACTTTTGTAAAAGAAACCACAACTCTTTGGACCACCCTCGTTCAAGAGTTTCTCATGCAGATGGAGAAGGACATTCGATGCATGCAAATGTTCTTCTTGGCCAAAAGAACGTATGTGTTTTGTGTTCCGAATAGTGGAGCTCTCCTCCTTAGTCCTGCAGACACAAACACACACAGCATGTAAACATTTAAGTATATCGAGGCAATGCTCTGCAATGCAATTCAGCGATGTGCAGCATATGAAAAAGAACATTTTCAGATGCTTTGCGATTTTTGTCATGCAAGTACGCCACTCTTGGCGTGCATTTGATTTTGCATAACAACCATAAGCAACAATAAGAACCACACACAAAAGGAGACAAACGGGAACTGTAGAGCTTTGGGGTAAATAAAAGTTATACCACAAACGCATACAAATATCATGCATAGCAAGCAGCCAGCCAAATCATCTGTCAAGTGACAGGCCAAGTGTCCTTCGCACAAGCCTTGGATCGATGCCTTGGACATCTTTCGCTCTCTCTCACTCTTTGTGGGTCATCACATAATAAATCGAAAGACCATTTTCAACGCATGCAAATTAACACTACAGAGGAAGTCGATTGGCTTCAGTCAATGAACACACACTAGGGACAACCTTTGAAACAACGCAAATTTGTTTGTTTAAAGAAACAACTACGTGTGTGTGTGTGCCTTAGGTGACCAGAGAACAAAGCAAGTTAATTGGGTTCTATCTCACAGCTCGTACGTTTCACAATCACCTTCTTTGCAATAAAATGAAATTCCATAGTGCGTTCATGCAAATAGCCAGGATATGAGCCTTTTTCTTAACGTTCTTCGTTCTCTCTTCTCTTCTCTATACAAGTAAAATAATGGAAATCTCTGGTTCAATTTTTGGACTTGCACCTGTATCCTGTATAATGTTCTTTCCATGTCGAGCTCAAAGAGTACACAGTAAAAATATACACAATGTTTGCTTATTTGCAACAGCATGTTAATTAATTTACGTGGCACAGACAAAAAGGAAAAGTGAACATTGCTCTGCGAAAAATGGTTGTCTACATCTTTAAGTTCTTCTCTGTTTCTTTTCTATTCAGATCTATCTCATGATTATATTTAGTTTGTTTTCTCACTGTGTATCGCGCCCTAAGCATTTGCTTATAGTCATGCTGTCACGAACTTTCGATTAAAACTTCGGGCCAAATACATGGCCTAATCAAAGCAAGTCCTGGCGGGCAAAGAATCGCTGTCCAGCGAGACTATCAAAATGCCAGACTTGCCAAGTCAAAGGTCATAGCAGCAGCGTTGTGTTTCATCAGCTCAACTCGCATTATTGGCTCGCAGAGCGTAAATTACTTTTGGCTGGCACATGTGTGTATGTGTGTGTGTGTGTTTGCTACAGTCAGGCAGTCAAAACAGCACTTAATTGAACCACAGTACGCGTCTAGCATCTGAAATCAGCATCACTCTACGAGTGAAAGTTTGCTATAGAAATTTATAGACTGCAAAAACAGCAAAGTCGAAGCATGTGAAATGAATACAATTATGAACAACATCGAATTGTATGATTACCTTGTTATCCTTTTGCCAGGAGCACGTGCCGCGCTGATCGATCACTTTGCATGTGAGCAAGGCATCCTCGTGCGGGTTCACCTCAGTGTATGTGGGTTGTTCCGAAAATCGCTGAAAACACTCGATTCCTGGAAAGAGAGAAAAAGATAACAAGCATGAGCAACTATATTCTTTTGAAGAGAGATTCATTAAAAGTGGAACCGTTGCTTTTCATAATTTCTCTCCCTGCTTTGAGTTGCTTATCGAGCAAGCTTGTTAATCAGCTGCGAGTTGACATTGCTGCACAGCATCATAAACAAGCAGAACCCGTTTTTTCTTACTCGTTTCGTTGCCTCCCAACTCGAGTACTGCGCATGTAAGTATGCTATATTTTTTAATATCGCGCATCGCGTCCTGCATTTGTCACGCACGCGGGCAATTATCAAGAGAAGTCGCCACGAGAACGCAGTGCTCCAACAACCATTTGGTTATCTTTGTAGCATACTCTGCTCTATATGGGTGTTTCATTATCATTTGGCTGCGTTTCTTTTTATCTACACAACTGCATGTCCTTGCTAAGGATGGGCAAGTTTTTTTTGGTGAATATGTTACGCTGGCAAGAGTTTGGATTCATATTAACGTAATCGTAATAAGAATATGGAATTGGTGACCAAATTTTTACTTTCATAGCTAATAAGATAGCTATTATGGAAACTGTATTTTAAGCTTTCAAGATTTAATTCGACAATTTAATAAATGGAACAAACTCATTATAGTTTCTTTATTTTACTTCACATTTTTTACTCAAGTGCGCATCGTGAAAAGTGTATCAAATTGTCGTCAGTTACAAGAGTTTTTCTCTCTATATCTGGTAGGTGCTTGGCGCTGGCACAGAATTTATGTTAATTGCTGGCATGTTGAATATTTTCTTCGCTCTTGCACTCAATTACACCAATTACAGGTGGAAATTACACGCGCTGCTTGTGCACGATAAAAGCAGGTGGGCTCACTCTGACTTCGAGGGAGTGAACGAAAGGGAGCGAATGAGAGTACTTTCAGCTCGAGAGGTGAGCATCTTCTTAATGATGCGGAAACTGAGATGCTGCAGCTAAAGCTAAAGCTAAAGCTAAACTTTAAGCACAAACTGAAAAGGCTCTTAAGGTGTCTAAATTACTAAAGCTAAAGGCAACTATCATGAGTTAATCAAAGCAGTTAGCTTTAAATGCATGTTTTACATAATATTGTCCATTGAGTTAACTTCACTCTTTCCTCTGCTCTGTAGCTTTGACATCGAGCGCACTTTTGCTTTATGCGGTCTGATTTCCTTGGCCAAGTTACCTGGCTTGCCAACTTCCGTTTATATATGGCCAATAAACAAGTATAAACAAACGTTCTCATGCGTCATTGTGTATGCGCGATTGCGCCTGTGTGCGTGCGTCTATGTGTGTGTCACTACGTGTGCTTGTGTGAGTGTGCGTGTTGTATAAGCTGGCATCGTTTCGTGTGCTGACAACACGTGACCGCCGTTAGCTGCCGAGTTGCCATCATTTTTGACATGCTAGCACCCAAACAACCACACACTCATACACACTCACTCACACTCACACACACTAACATTCATTCACACACACGCATACACATTCACGCATACTCTCACGCAATGATTTATTACGCGTGATTGGCGTGATTGCCACTTTGATGCTTTATTTCATCTTCCCGTTGTTGTAAACGTTTTTCTGCCCATTCTCTCTCTCTCTCTCTCTCTCTGTCTTTTTACCACACTTCCGCTTCCCCCCGGCAACCAGTTGCCTTCCTCGACCCTCGCTTTGTTATTGCAGCCTTTCGCTCTGTTTGCGTTTTATCGCATTTCGTGTATAAATTCGCTTTGTATTTCAATTACGATGCGGCATTGCAGCCTTCTCCTTTCCGCCCCGCCCCTCCATGCCACCCCCGCCTGTGGCTATTGCTGCAACGAACCCAGCGCATGACGAATTCTTCCCACCGAGGTTTAAAGGCTATTTCAATTTGGCATTCGATCCAAATAGTGTCCAGCTGACATGTTGTTGCCAATGCAGTTGGCATTTGATTTATGCCACTTGCAACTGCAACTTTCTGCCACAATTTGCTGCAGCTTACAAATCTAACTTAAGCATTCGAATTTTCTTCGATTCAATTTCAGTTCTTATTGACATTTACTAAATTTTAAATAAATGAAATACAAATACTGTAGAGATTGCTTTTTTGATATGAAGGAATTTGATGTTTCGATTCAATATCCATATTTAAATCAAATATAAATTTGTAATTCAAATAATAATAAGTTCTTTATTGAAATCTTGATCAGCATTTAATATTTGTGTGTTTTAGTTTCACATAACTATTTTAGAGATTTTGGATAAATTTGCATTTTCATGCCTATTCCTAAGCTCTAAAATTGTTTCGTAAAATATTTCGTAATAACTATAGGCAGAAAAAGTTATTTATTATTTATGGGAAGCTTTATTAAATTTAGAAATAAATACAGAACTTCTTAACTCTATAATAAAAACTTTTATTCAATGCTAAAGTCTATAACTGAGTAAGAAATAGAATTCCCCAGCTGGATGCATAATACTTAAGACTTTTTATGGCACAGTGGCATGCTCCAGTTTAGTTGAAATGAGATGTGCCACTTCTGCTAGGACTATGGGAACGTATGACTTCTCAAGCCCAACAACAGCTTGCCGTCTAATGTGCTGAAGCTATATAGGGGGCGCTATATATCTTTCAAATGGCAGCAGTGATTTCACTTTGGCTTTGGGATGAGCCAATGCCTGCTGCTGGGGCAATTTGCTTTAAGAGCGCACATGAAATGCTCTTCTATTTGAGAGGGTTGAGGAAGTAGCACTCGGCTAAAGATGCTATTAATTCTATGGAAACATTAAAATATTACAAGTTTAACAGACATTTTTACGAAAATCTTTTATAAAGATACACAAATTTCAGCCTTGACTGAGTTTTGTCTCTTTTTGATTGAAGAAGTTGTGCGTTGAATTCTCGTTGTTGTTTCGTTTGCACTGTTGCGCTGTTTTTCTAACATGGCGCAACTTAATTGAAAGACATTGTAATGTAAAGATTTGCTGAGTAAAAGCCGCAGACAAATAAATAAGCAGAGTGCCAACAAC
Source organism: Drosophila sulfurigaster albostrigata (assembly GCF_023558435.1). Classification (NCBI taxonomy): domain Eukaryota; kingdom Metazoa; phylum Arthropoda; class Insecta; order Diptera; family Drosophilidae; genus Drosophila; species Drosophila sulfurigaster. The sequence goes on from NC_084882.1 coordinate 20,222,533, forward strand.
AAAGGCAGGCGAAATGCCTATTTGCGTTATGCAAATAAAAATATTAAAAATAAATAAAGTCCCCAACGAAATGCAAACTCGCCAAAGTAAAAGAGCGGCAACTGTGGCAGCTACCCCAAAAAAAAAACGGAAACAAATAAACATTGAGTGGGTGGCAGGGAGGAGAGCGAAGTGATGGAGGCAGCCACAGCTTCAGTTTCAGCAACAACTCCAGCTGCGATTGCAGTTTTAGCTGCTGTAGCTCTTGTTGTTGTTGTTGCTGTAGATTCAAGTGCGTGCCGCTGAGTGCTGCTTACAGCTTTCTGTTGCCGTTCTTGTTGCTGTTGTTGCAGCTGGCCCCGCGCGCTTGCCACGCTCAAGTGGCGTTTGTGCTTCGAGTGGAATGTGCTCGTCCCGTGCGCTTAGTCTCTGCAACCCGCTTCGCTTTCGAGTGCTCGACGTGCCTGCGCACAGCTAGCAAGGATAACAATTACTCTAGGAGCATGTCCGTCATGGCTTCTCGTCTGTCTCTTTTTTTATCTATACACATTTTTTTTCCGCTATCTTTTTTTTTTTATTTATTTTCAATTGTTTAGAGCTTAAATACTTTGCGCTCCTTTCCTTTTAAATACATTTTCCCATCTGTCCTGCGTTTTCCTGAGCTGAGCTTCGTCTCTCTCTCGCTCGCTCTTCAACATGTCAGACGCACACTTTGTCAAGGGCCGCTCCACGGCGGCGGCTGTGTTTACTTTGGATGATGCATAGCTGTGTAATAATTTCCCGTAGAAGTCCGCGGCATGCAACAAACAGCAGCGTGGCATTGCATCACGGCACGGCAAGGCAAGGCAAGCCAGAAGCGGGTCAATTGCGCCTGTCTCTGGTCAGCAATAAAATAGCTGGCCAAAGTGTTTGTCGAAGGACAATACGTTACTCATACGCAGCGTGTTGCGCTGCTCTCAACAGCACAGCAGAGCACAGCACAGACAATTTAAGGCAATTCCCAGTGCGAATTCACACTGTCGATGGGCTCCCTTGGTGGCCTAGGCACGTTAGCTATTCCCCCATTTGGAGACTACCTTTCGAGTGGCGTTGCTTTGTCGGCAATCAATGAAAGCAATTTGTGAATCTCTTGTGCAATTCTGCGAAATACAAACGAGCTCACATTGCTGCAAATCCGCCGGCATCACACATACACACACGCACACATGCGACACATGAGATATTCAAGAGGAATTGGCAGATATAAAAAAAAAAAAAAGAATGTATGCAAATCAAATATGGACGATGATTTGTAAATTTTCAAATTTATAACTCCCGTATCTCAGAGAGCAGGAGCAACAGTCGAGCAGAAGAAGGCGCAGCTGCTCTCTCACTTAATGGAGAGGGGGGGTGGCGGATGATGTTGTTTCCCCCCGTTGGCATTGACGCAACACATACGCTGAGTAGGTGCTAAGCAAACATGCAAGCCATGGGGATTATAACAGGGAATACTCGTTTGCTCTACACAAAAAAGGCGAGCCAGACACGCCCAAACAACAAAAGAAATAACAACAACAACGACAATATCTTCGACAGCAGCAACACGAAACATCAGCAAAGCAAACGCGCAAAACGTTTAGGTTGCTAGAGCCTGACACCGCTGCGAGGTCCTTGAGTGAGCATGTGTATGTCTGTGTGTGTGTGTGTGTTAAGCTCAAATGGGTTGCTTGCGTTATCCTGGCAGCTGCCTTCAGCCAGTTATCCTGCCACCTACTTAAGCATAATGATATATTTAGGTTACCAAGTGATTGTTATTTGATATTCAACAGATTTCTTCGCCTTGGCTTTGCATTTCTCCTCCTTCCCAAATAAATCCCCAATCCAAAACCGAAGCCGAACCCAATTCGTGTCTCCATTGTAAGGCTAAATCGATGTGTGAGTGTTGTTATTATTTCATAAGCTCAGCTTCGCTCACGCTTGCTTTGACTGTCATTGTGCGCACATTAAGTTGACTGAAGTGTTTGCTTCAATAGTGCGTATACGTAATGTGCGCCCAAAGTAGATTTATTAACGCTGCTACTCGTCGAGAAGTGTGTGTGTGTGTGTGTGTGTGTGGAAATTATATTATATATCAGTTGCGGGAGGTGTGACGACTTCATGTGTCGCATTTGATTTTCAATAGCGCTTTGTAAATTGACACTAACTTTGGCGACTTCTCCACCCCTCGACTGACCTCAACTCAAGTATTATTGTCAGTCAGTCAGGCGGGATGTAATATTTTACTTTTATTTTTCATATTTTCATAGCTCATTGAGTGAACGCGCGAAATGGACTGTAACGGTCTCAGTTTTCCCTGCCTCGATTCTCGCCCCGTTTGACCCTCGAAATTTATGCATTTATTTGTAGAGCATGGCTCGTTGATTTATTGTATTGTGCTCGCTGGTATTGTAATATTTTTATCCAAGTATCGCACTTCAAAGAGCACTATATGTATGTGTGTGTGTGAGTTCATAAAGCTCTGAAGTGGCCACTTTGAATCACTGGGCTCTGGTTTCTATGTAATGTGTGTATTATATTTCTATGGCACTCGAGTTTGACCGAAAAGTTGTATTTACTTTCGATTAGCGAGTGCAGTCAACAGTTTAAGTGGCAGCCTGGCAGCCTGGCTGGCAGCCAGGTGACTTACAGTGGCCCAGAAATGCCAACAGCAGGAGCAGTCAAAGGCAGCAACAGCAGCAGAGAATGAAATATGGACGCATATTTAATCAGTGAAAATGCGACAACGAAACGAAATTGGATGGCGACAGCTTTGTGGCGGAAAAGCCAGTGTCAAAAGCACGCAAAGCACAGCAAATAGCTAACACACACACACACCCACACACACGGTGTGGTAAACTTCGCCCTCTTGCGGGGCGTGTCGACATTAATATGCAAAAGGGGCTTTGGCTTGGAGCCATGCCACGGCGACGCTCGGTTCACCTGGCGTATGCGTAACAATTAAAAAGGCCAACAACATGGAGCATAGCTAACATGCCAACGCGTCGGTCTGGAGTTGGAGGTGGAGCAGAGGATCAGCATGACAGATAAGCGTAATAACAATTAATTAAAATATATATCTGATAAGCTGAGCTAGGCTCTGGCTGGCTTGCTGGTTGGTTAGCTGGCAGGCACACTCGACATTTGATATCTGATGCAGCAATTAAACGCGTGTCGCAAGTCGAGATTGCGGCTGGCATAAAGTAAGCCTATTATACAGCAGGAGAGTATATTGATACATATGTGGCACGTTCGAGTGTTGCAACAATCAGCGCTGCCATTCACTAAAACTCATTCGTGCAATGGCCACACAAACAATGGCAGGCAATTTGAGGGCCAATTTCTATGCTTCAGTTGGCACACAACTTTGTTGGCTTTGTATAACAACTTCTATTAATTAAACTGATTAAATTGAACTCTATAGGGAAAGCGAGAAAGCTGGAGAAGTGCTTGCCATACTTGTCTCAAATTAATGCACTTAGCCAAAGTTTCTTTGGTGATAAACATAATAATATCGTAAAGCAAATATTTCTCTCCCTAATACAAATCGAATTATGTCATTAGCTGCGTGTCAAGACGGAGGCCAAAGTTCCAGAGGCTTAGCTTTGCTTTGCTTTCAAGTTTGACTTTTCATTTTGGTATTTATTTGGGCGTACTTGATTGATTGGATATGAGCGTGCCGTGTATGTACAAGAGTGTATGTGTGTGTGAAAGTAATTGAAGATTATCGGCCTGTCGAGCAGCTCAAAAGGTTATGTCATTTTCTGCAGCTAATCAGAGACCACTCGATAAACTCTGCCTTTTAATTGCATAATAAACGACTCTATTGACAGCTAGACACTTTGTCTGATTGTGTTGGAAATTATTTACAAAGTGCTTTCAGCCTTTGTCAGAGAATTTGTGTATAAGCAAAGCTTAAGCTGACAACAGGGTAACTCAGTGTTGAGCATGGTCCAAACTAAGACTGGTTTTTGCTGTTTTTCGCATTCATACGCTTCAAGTGAAATTACTTTATGCTTTTCCCCAGTTGACACCATCTTCGCCTGCCCCATTCAGCACTTGAGCACGTTAGCGAGCGTTGTCTGTAGCAGAAAAGTCGAGCATCAACCACTCCCCAGAAACAGCACCTTACCTCGGGCGTTGTTCACTTTTGTCGCGCGTCTTTTGCAGGCACTTAATGTGTCGCGTCAACTGCTGTCTCCTAGCCTCCCTGTCTTCTTGCCTCCCATGACCAGCCAGTCAGGCTGCAACACTCGGAGGCAGCTGACTTTATTGTTGTACGGGCTGCCTAAAAAACAATGCAGATGCAGGCATCGTACATGCAGACAGCAACAGCAACAACAATGGAAACGAATAACGAGCAGGACAGACCGACAGATAGACAGACCGAGAGACTGAGAGACTGGAGAGACAGACAAGCAAATTTCAGCACGGAAGCGGAAGTCATTGTTGTCGCACAATGGCGAACGCGTCGCAATTATAATAATTTTGATTGCATACCCAGTTGCTTGCACCCCTTTTGGTCCTCCACCCGCTGCCCCCGTCCCTTGGGTGCACTGCAGCAGCTTGTTATTGTTGGCAGCGGTTGCATGAATTATGCAACTTCCTTGCCCCTTAGGGGTAGCAACAGCCACAGCCAGGCACACGTGTTTCATTCGCCCACCGCCCCAACAACAACAACAAGCTCTTCTTGCTCCATCCCGTTGCATGTTGGCAAGGCGATGGTTTTTATTCCTTTTTTAGTGGATTTTTATTTTAATTACGAACACTCGACGTTCCGTTCCTCTCATGTGCTCCTAACAGATAGCAATGTAGAGAGATGACAAGTTATGCCATTGGAAGGAGCAATCAGAGTGCTGCGCTTTGTCATCGCATGTTGAAGTAATTAGCAATGAGGCAAAGGATTGTGTTGTGGGTTGACAGATGGGAGCATTATAGAATACTTTTGGAGTTCACAAATTATTTCTTTCTCTTCTTAGAATTCTTTAATAAATCGATTATTTATATCTTTTTTTCCACATACTATTACTATTTAGATAAAAATATTTAAGTTAACTATATATGCTTGAAATATAGTATTGAACTATTAAATATATAAATAATTCGAAACAGGAAAATAATATATTTAGAAAATAAAGTAATAAGAATCTTTTAACTTCTAATTTTACAGTCTCATTTATTAAGAGCGATTTCTCTGGCTTTTCTTAGATTTTACAATCATTCCCTGTGGTCAGTTGACAATTGATAGAATCGCTGGGATTGTGGAAGTAGCCGTTGGTGGCTGACAACTTGCCTTGCCTCGACTTTGCTTGAAAATAATTTTCTTGAGAGCTGCTTTGATTTGGCTAAGTAAACTGTGAAAACTGTGAAGCTGGAAAACTCAGCAAGCCGCAAATGGTAAATGGAGAAAGCAGAAGAGGCGAAAACGCAAAGAAGGAAGGCAGCAGCAAAAAGACAAGTACTTGTCTCAGCTGTTTATTGTGTGTGGGTATCAGTGCTATCATTTGCTTTTAATTTGACTCGAGGGCGTAATTAAAGAAAAATGTAAAGGCTTTGATTGTAAGCCACTGGCTTCTTCTCAGGCTGTTGCAGGGATGGATGAGGAGGAGGGGGAGAGGAAGACTGCAGACAGCTGGGGATAGAGGAGACATTTTACAAGCTGAACTGAAAATGCAAATCAGAGAAATGCAAACTAAAAGCAAAGAAGCAAATGAAAATTTGCAAAGAGTGCGAGAGAATGAGACGTTGGAAGTACCCAGTAATGTGGTAATTGTTTCAAGGAGCCAGCACAAACAGAACCCCAGATGAGCACGAAGCAGGCGGACATCGCCTTAAAGGACATAAATTCCATTTAACCTGACGCTGCAGGCTCTCTCTGAAAGATTGTTCAGTCGTTCGTTCGTTCGTTCAGTGAGTCAGTCAGCCGCTTGCACGGTCGGTTTGACTCACAGACAGTCTGTCGACTTGGCTCACAACTGGCAGGCGCTGAAAGTCAGTGGACTAACACATAAATTTGCCTTTGTTTCAGTTGCATAACACATCCTGTTACACACACAGACCGAAAGTCGCAAACATACACGCCACACATGCTGCATGCATGCATGCAGTGTGAGAGAGGACACCGACACCGACACCAGTCACCAATACGTAGAGGCATGTGCAACTTTTACTGCTGACTCAGCCCTAGAGATGGGCTACAGGAAAAAAAAAAATAGAGAATCAGAAAATAAAAATAAGAAAACTAAAAACAAAAACGAAGAGTTTAGCTAAAAGACGTACTAAAAGATACTCTTTAATTTGAGTACAAACAATAAACTTTCAGAAGCGTTTGCCTATTACATTTAAGAATGCATATTTGCAGCTCGACTCCGATCCAAATTTAATAACTATTTTATTTTCTTTATTTGTAAACACAAAGAAAATTCATTGTTAAAGAAATTTGGTTATTCTTTGCGACCAAATTGGTTATTGAATGAATTTCCTTATTTATTATTATAATAGTTGCACATTTCCCAAAATATATATTTAACATAAATTTTGTTATGTATTTTGTTTGTCAAATTAATTATTGTTAATAAATATTTTTCCATATTTATTTTTTAAATACCTTAACATTTTTTGACATTTGAATTTCGTTTTGGAAACAGCATTTAAATAGACAATTAAACATGTTAGCCTAGTCACAACATATTACACATATCATTCGATTTCTAATTTATATTTCACTATTTGAGCTCATCCTTTTGGTTGCGTTACTTGAGTGCAGGGTATAGAAATAGTGCCAAAACGCTTGGAAGTTTGAAGAAGCAGACGAAGTTATGCAAAGTCAGCAGCGGACATTGACATGCAAGCATGTGTGTGTGAGTGTCTGTGTGAGTAAAAAGTGTGATTCAATTTGCAGTTTTGACATAACAGCCAGACACACACACAGACACATACACACACAGTTACAGAGAAGCAAACTAACCCACACACACAGAGATAGACGTAGACGTAGAGTAAAGTCAAATTGCCATATTTCATCTATGACTTTTATGACTTTTACTTTTATTTTGAGTGCACTCTCACACACACATATACCCACTCCCCCTTGCAGGGCCACGCCCACGTTGCTGTTTTTTTGCGCCAGTGCAACGAATTTATATGCATGCAGAACTTTATGAACTTTTAGACATTTCATTTACACGTATCGCCTTTTGGCTGCTCTCGACTCAACTCCCAAATATCCTTTGAGGTGAGTTCGCGCTCACGCTTGTGCAATTCGTGTATTCGTGTATGCACCTTGCCACAACCCAATTTATCTCCGCTCCCCCTTTCTTACCCCCAACTCCCACACTCCTTCCTCAGTAAGATATATTCGCTTCAATATCGTCCACGCAGTGCGTGAAATACTCTTTTGCCATTTGGCAGTCGCTGCTTTCGTGCTTGTAGAACTCCTTGGGGCATTTCTGCATTGCGTGGATGCGCACACAGATGGTCACGTCCAGGGCAAAGGAGTTACAGTCATCCGTGATGAATTCAATATCCGGCAGCTGCATCTTAAAGAGCTTGCCATGCTGAGCTCCTGCAAAAATAGGCATGCGGCTTTAACGCTTTTCACATTCATTTCGCGCTATTCTGCCAATCGAAAGTTCGCTCACGAAATACGCTGCATTTGATAAAGGCATCGACCAAAAAGGGCACGGATATCGCTTGTGGCGACGGCAGTATGTTCTCCAAGTTGAGTCTGACGTTGCCAATGTCCAAATGAAAAGGCGGATCGATTTCAGTGTAGCCAGAGCTGATGTAGTTGCATTCCTCTACGCACTAAGAGCAGTAAATAACAAATTTCAATTTCCTAATTACTTTGAAGTGAAGCGCTCACCATATTGATGGCATATTGCTCGACAAATGTGAAGCGACGATTTTTGGGCAAATTCAGACCTTTGTGACATTCTGCATATCCTTTGTCGAGGCTGGGAAATGTGAGACGACAGCAACTGACAGCCAAACTCTGTTCAAAAAATGTACTTTCAAGTTTTTGCTGTCTCTTTTAAGTTTGGCATTTTGCTTACTGTGGCCTTGACTCGCATCTTTTTACAGTCCAGCTCGCAATTGGCGAACAAACAAAGTAATAACTGAGAAGAAATCTGAAATGCTATTCATGAATATCCTATCATAATTAGCTAATTTACTCACAAGTGTTAGCAACGTGACTGAAAGTGATTGCAGCATGTTCAACTCGAGACTGGTGAAACAATTTTTGATGTTTAATTGAATTAATCGAACATGACAGCAAATGAGGCACATTTCATGGCTGCTGCACGCATTTTTCATTTGACTTTTGGGCCAATTAAAATAAATGAAATCATCAGAGTGGCCAATTAGCGTACGTGGCATTTCCATTCGACTGCTTAATGGACAGACAGGGAGACAGTTTGTAGTCTGGGGAGGGGAACATTTTAATTGGCAACAGAAACAAAAATAAATTGAACTATTCACAAATAGACGCGCAAGGTAATTTATGAGTGTTTCGATCAAACAAACACTTGAGAAGCAGACGAAGTGCAGGCAGGACCTTCGATGAGCCTTGCGCCTGATTAATAATGCTGGCACGCAAACAACACGTATACGACGGGTGAGACCCCCTTCAAGGTCACAAGCCAGCAGAGAGTCAAGAGTCGTTCGTCCACCCATTGGAGCAGTCAAGTGGCCAAGTTAATAAATTGTTTGGCGTTGTTAACTAAATTTTGATTACCAGGAGCTACAGCAACAGCTACTGCGACGGGGCAACATTAAGGACTGCGCTCCATCAATGGAAAGGACTTCTTCCTTCTGGGGAGCAACAACACTTTTTCTTGATTTATTGATATGCTAATTGAGTGTTTGCACGTTGGCCTTTTTTAATAGCGACTTTGACTTCGGCTCAGTCTCCTTTTTTCACCCACTCTGTAAGTGTGTGTGTGTGTGTCGGGTCGAAATTATGAGCCATGGCACGCAATTTGCATGGCAAGTGTTGTTCAAATTAATTGTAAATGGTTGTAATTTGCTCTGCGGTGTTGCCAATGCCGTTGCTGTTGCCGCTGCCGTTGCCATTGCCATTGCCATTGCCAATGTTCGCTTTTCGCGTTTACAGTTTAATTGCAGCTTACACGAGCTGCCGCCCACGTCTGTTCTCAGTGGGGAAAATCGGCCTTGGGGTCACAGCAGAGCCTTGGGAGAGGGAGTCCGGCTTTGTCCAACTGCTTTAATTAATTTATGGCCATGTCTGGCGCGACTGCCGCGCCAGTTGTTGGTTGGTAAACGCCCGTCATTTTGGACTTTGAGCGTGTTTAACGTGACGTATGAGTGATTTATGCTGATGGAGTGTGCAAACACGTTAAGCGCTAGCCTTTCGCAACAGTTTAACTGTCAATTATCAATTGTCACTTGACGTTCATGCAAAGCTTATCAAGATGTGTCTTTTCATTTCATTTGACATTAATGGCCAAATATTTGTTTACAATTTGATAGATATTAAATCCCATTGTTCACAGTTAAAGACAACTTTCAATCTATTGAATTTACCTCTAAATCTCTATTGAATCAGTTTAGCATTAATTGACTGCTTGCTTCCTATCAATAGTCGGAGTCTATCCTACAACATGTCAGCACCATGGTAACAAATGCCATTTTGCCCTATAAGATTTATTCACGCTGCTCTCAAACTCTGTCGAATGCCTACACACACTCAAGTGTTTGCAAATCGGCTTAGACGGTGTAATATGCTGTTATAGAAGTAATGCGAATATATTCGTTGAGAAATTCCTCGACTCATCGCAAAGTAAAACGCACATTTGATTGCAGCTTTCTTTTTCCACAGCTGGAGACACACACACACACATATATCGAATACATCATGGGACACATAGACCCACATATAAATCTGTGCTAGATGTTGTTGTTGCCACTGTTTGGGGGGATTTGCCTGCATAATTACTTAAATACAAGTGGGAATTATTCGGCTTGAGTTGGATTTTTATGCCTCGTTGCCTAGTTTATGGCTCCTTGTTCTTGTTGTTGTTGCTGCTGCTGGAGGCGTGGCCAAGCTCGTTTTTAATGAAATTATTCGTTATTACGTATAGGTGGCTCCAGCGTCTGCCCAACAGCTTACACATATCCGGCCGCCGCAGGAACTTGCGCCAGAGACTCCGTTAGTTTTGCACGCAATTTAATTATATTTCCAACTTCATGTATCTGTGTATGTGTGTGTGAGTTAGTGCTGGTGTCTGTGTACTGACTGCCAAAATTAGTAGGAAATTGTTAATGCGATAACAGAGTTTTTGGGGTGTGAGACTGTGCGACGTTTCGCTCGGTTGCTTGGCAGCCATATGGATAAAAAGAACGCAATAAGTATGAGCTGTGTGACTTTTTGATGCTCTGCAAACAGGGGTTAAGGCAGTTTTTATATTTTGGAATATATTTTTAATATAAGAGGCACATTAGCAACAAGCAAACAATTGATAATAGTTATAGAAGTGTTTACTCAATTAATTACCCTTAATATCAAGCGATTGCAGGGTATGTGGATTGCTTACATAAGTTCAATCCAGCAATAAAGTTTCAGTACGCCCAACTGATTTAAGGGTGCTGTAAGCCTTCACAACGAGTGCATGCTTAAGCAGGGAATTCATTAAGCATTAAAGAGAGTGAGTGGCAGAGCAGAATCAGAAGCAGCAGCAAAAGCAACCAGTTGCTAGTCGCTAGAAGTAAAAGCAGTTGCAGCTAAAGAAATTCATTTGCCACATGCCACATTAATCGTGGCATGGCCAGCTGATGCGTTGCCTTCCCCTACTGAGCTGAGCTCTCTTCTCCACCAAGTGAGAAAATGCATTGAAGACGCATTTGCGGTAAACGTTGGGGCATGTGCATCGACAAGGAGGAAGGCAGCTTGCGAGGTTAGTTTGGGGCGTGTGGCAGCAACTAAATTAAAGATGCAACTCACGCTGCTGCAACTGCTGAGTACGTTGAGTGTACGCTGTACGCTGAGCTGTCGGCTTTTGCCACACATAAATCAGTTTTAAATGCGTATAAATAAATTGTAGCTGGTTACTGCCTCAGGTGGGTGGTGCCACTGCCCATTGCCAGCGAGACCGCAAAGAGTTCATTTTCTAGGGCAACTACAGCATAGATTACTTTCAGTCGCAGTGCAAACTGTGCATAATATAAAGTAACATTATTGAAAAGTGGTAACGACTGAAAGGTTTAAGAAATTACGAATTTAAACAACTATTTGCGTTTAATTTAAAAATAATATCTTATCAGCTTATAAGACTCGTTCACTAAAACACAAATTTTAAAGCTAGAGTTTCCAATTTTAGCACAGGCTATAGTTTTTACGATTCCTAAAAATTTGGTTGCGATCGGGTATATATGTATAAGATATTTTCGTATGGGCAAACACCCTACTTGCTATTGGTCCTAGTTGCTCTGGCGGAAAATCAGGAATATTTTGCACTCTATTACTATATTAAAGTACCAAATATAGCCTTCGGTATATTATTAGTATTTTTACGTTATATAAATGTGGTATATTTTATAATTAATACCGTACTGCTTTGTTTTTTCTTTTTTTTTGAAATGGGTAGCGTCGTGTATCTCACAGTTGAGCACACTTGACTGTAGCATTCTTACTTGCTAATTCTGCAACTGCATAATAATGCAAGAATTCCTATCGTCCGTTGATTTACTATGTTTACTATATACTTCAATCTAAAATTAAAACATCATTCACAGTGATAGTTCCACCAAGTCTTCCAAAATTAATTGGTATATGTGTGAGTAGATGCATGCGCTTGGGTGTGTGTGTGTGTCTCAACACACAGCTAAGCGCACAAAACATGCTCGCAGCGTAATCCGTTGTCTTCGTTTTGACAATTTATGCCAACGTGCCAGAGGCGCACCGCCGGGAACTCTTGCATATCCTTCGGCATGCGCCCGAAGAGAAAGAGGAAAGTGGGAGAGGGCTCGAAGGAATCTGGCAGCATGTGTCGCCATGTTTGTCTTGTGTTTGTTTTCATGGCAGCAGCGAGTGCGCGTGTGGCCTTGTTATTTATTCAAGCGCGGGGGACCAAAACGGTTTATTCTTCTTAGAAATGCGCTGCTCTACTCTCAGCCCCAGCCCCTCCCCCTCGACCCTTCATCTATTCGCTGTCTGTTGTTTCCATCTTATTTTAGCTACTATAGATACTTGACTGCGTTTAATCAAAGGATTTTCACATTAAATTTAACTAATTTACTAAGGTTTTATTTGATTTTTCTCGGTGCTTCGCGTGCCCTGCGCTCTCTTGGTTATGTTATTATTGGAATTTCATAGTCCAATTTTGTGCCTAAATTAAATTTTAATTACGCGCTTTTGACTCACAGTCGACGTGCACAAGCATATCGTTAGCCTTTTGCCCTAATTGGCAGTGGGCGGAAATGCGCGGGTGTGTGTGTGTGTGGGTGTATGTGTGTGTGTGTGACCTTTGACAACATTTATGGCGGATCGCGATATTAATTTTTATCTATTCACACCCTGAACAGCTAAACACATGCAATGAGCCGGATTTGGGGCCAAAGGCAATCCCAAAATGAAAATTGTTGCATACTTTTTGGCGCCGCATAAAATATAAATATTTATTAAAGCCACACACACAAAAGTTTTACTTTCGTTTTAGCCCCTCACAAAAAATCCGTTGTCGGAAATTGTTGTGCCAAGCAGACTTCCCGCCCACACACACACACACTCACACTCCAACACACACATACACACATATTGTATACTCAACCAGAGCTGTACCTATTGTGTGCATTTTTGACTTTCTTTGTGGTTTTGTACGTCCGCGTGTCTCGTCTGCCACCGCTGAGCCACAAAGATAAGCTTGACACAGAAAGACACACCACACAAACATATAGCACAACTCAACAGACACACACACATGTTCTGTTTCAAAAGTAGAGGAAAAAATACAGTCGAAAACAACAGACATAACAACAGGAAAGAATATTTAAATGCCAAATGCCGCAGGCGCAACACTCTTTTTGATATTCCAGTTAATCCACAAAACCAATAAGAAATACAATAACTAACCATAGATGTTTGTGATATGATTATAGAGTATTATAGCATGTGAAAAAATTAAATTAAACTTTTATTTACTAACAAATGAAATAAAATTTGTAAAAATAAATTGCAAATAAAACTACAATGTGAAGAATGGCATCGGAAGAGTATAAAATCAGAACTGATTAAATTAAAATAGTTAATGGATATTGGAAAAAATGTTTTAAAAAAAATTTGAAGAGTAAAAATTGGAAAAAATGAACATAAATCGAATTGAATGTAAACTACAATGTTTATAATACAATCGATGTACTCAATGTTAGTGTATAAAATCGGAACGGCAGCAACTAGATATGAAAGTTTTAGCATTTGTTGTGGTTGCAGTTCGTGATGTTTTGCTTCAGCCCAAAAGTGAGTCAGGGTTGGGGAAATTGAGGCTTACGTTATGCTTCATGAACTTTGAAATTAATATAATTTACAGCGAGAAATTCATGATATTTTAGGTAATTAATTTTGTATAGAAGCCCTTAAAACTATGCCACAACACAGAGTAACTACTCACATGCAAGCGGCAATTAGCAGTTATGCCAGGTATGCTAACTCTATGATGTGTCTGTCCTCGTGAGTGCAGCTGGCAAATGTTTTAATTTAATTCATTTGCCCTCTTCGACATTGTTTTCTCATTAGCTTGCTCTGACATTTAATCAACGTTATATTGAATTAAACAAATTTGTTTCTAAATTGAAATTCACATACCATCAACCCATACCCCCCAAAACGAATTAGGCCAACTGGCGTCGCTCGTCGCCTCTCGTCAGGTGGCATGCAGCAGGAGCGCATGTTTTGCTCTGACAGTCGGTTTGTTTGCCACCAGCTGCAGTGGCAACATATTTGACTATTTGGACAGCAACTGCGTCTATTGACAAGTGAGTTACGAGAACTGGGCAAATTGAAACTTTAAAGTGTCATCAGGAGAGTCCAGCTCCGAAAGTTTGTTCACTTTTAATCGGGGTCATCAGCGATAGGAAAATATTTGGCAACTGATGCATACAAATGAAACTCATAAGTTGAATGAACTGCACTGAAAAATACACGCTCAATAAATATTCGTAAGTATTTTATGCATTTCTCTTTTTTTTAACCATTTGTTGATATATTTTAAAATATCCTGTACAAAATTCATTGTTTTTCAGCAGCTTATATGTATATTTTATATTTGCTCTACTTAATAGAATCTGCCTTGACAAAAGCATAGCGAATGTTTATTTATCAACATTTTTTCAATAATTTTTTTGAAAGAGTCAATATAGATTTTAAATTATAAGATATTTGCTTGTCGTTCATTGCTCTTTATAAAGCATACATATTTATGTGGTTTTATTTTTGTATTTTTTTTTTTGGTACTTCTGACAGTTGCGTATTTGCAATTTCAAGCGCTGCGACAAACTGTCACTCTTTATTACAGCAGCTACCTTTCAGCTGATCTGCATATTTTTACATGTCAGCTGCACTTCATCACAAATAATCATATACGAATGCAAGATAAAATGTATTTAAAGGGAGTACAAATGATGAAATAAAGAAAAATACTTTAAATCCAATAATAAAAAAAAAACACATAAAAAACTCGAAATCGAGAAAAAGTCTGGTGAGCTCAAAGAAATGCAAAATAAATAAATATTAATTTTAAATAACAAACAAATAAATTAACTCCTTCTCTCTCTAATAATATACTCATATGTTAGTTTGTGGATAAGTAAAAGTCTTCTAGAATGTCACTATTGCTAGATATTATTCATGTAATAATTATAAATATTTGACTTTCCATCAATTTCATTAAACCCTGCACAGAAATATTGCTAGGTATGCATACGTAAATTTCATAAAATGTGCGGAAAATGCAAATTTTCGTTTTTTTTAACTGGCAACTAATGAATTTTCGATGCAATGACACTTGTTACACATGGCAAAAAGCCATTTGCAGTCATCAGAGAGTTCTGAAAGCAACGTGTGTGTTGCATGTAACTATTTGTGTGTGTGTGTGTGTGTGTGTGCGTGTGTGTATTTCTAAAGTGCCGCTGACAGTGACAAGCGCGGCGGGAAGTGAAATGTAATCAATATGCGAGTTCTATGTGGTGTTTGCAACAACTGTCATGCGAATTGCGAGCGAAGACGCAAAAGAGATGTCAATTTAACTAAATTGACAACAAAACAATTTCGTGAGGCAAATGCAACATGCCACCAAGTGTGGCAGTGTGCTCATTGCGTGTGCCAGCTGCAGCAGCAACGCCTGCTGCATGGCTTGAAATTACATGCCACTGATAATAATGCAAGGTAAAATGTAAAAGTTGGCTTCATTTCAACAATGTTGGCTTGCAACTCAATTCAGTCTCAACCCCTTGCCCCGACCACGCCTACTCTTGCCACAACATGTGTCGCCCTGGCAGAAGAAAGCTAAAAAAACGAGGAAGAAGAAAGGGCAGCAGCAATATAAAATTTTACGAGTCGTTTACACAAATAGCAACACTGTTGCCAATAAACACAAAGAGCGGTAGAAGAGGACAGGAGAGGAGAGAGTGTGGATGAGGCACAGTAGGAGAGTAGCAGAGTAGCATAGCTGCCCCTATCAAAGGTCGTGGCAACAACAGCAGCAGTTGCGTTTGCCCCCATGAGACTCCCCTTTGTTGCTCCTCTGCGTGTATTTTTTTTTCTTCTACTGTTCGTTTCGTTTGCAATTTTTATATTGTTGCAAAATGTTTTCGTTTCAACGCTCTTATATTTATTTTGTGCGCACACAAAAAAGTTGTTTGTAGCCTTTTTTCCAGCCATCATTCTCCCTTCTCCTCCACCCTCCCTTCGTGCTGCAAAGCTAGCATCAAACTGGCCAAACAGCCGCTGCCATTGTTAGCTGGAAGGCGGGAGGAGTCATCATCGCTTTATTGAGTATCCCGCCCGAACATGACTATAAGCGTGGGAGTGGAAGAGTGTGAGAGTGTGTTCCTCTGTTGTGTTTGCCAAAATAATGGATTTTTATGCACATTTTATTTGGCTGGCAACGGCTGCAAACAGCAAAATGATTGCAAAAAAAATTCGGAAATGCAAAGAAAATTGAAGTGAAAACAATAGATTTATTTGCTTGTGTGTGTGTGTGTGACAGGAAACACGAATGAAAGAAAGTGCAGTTTCATGTTGATTGGAAACTTGGAACAATTAAAAATTACGTATACGCCGTATCGTACCGTTCAGTCGCCGCAGCGATGCGAGAACAATGTTAGATGAAGTGGCTGTGTTTAGTGTCTAAATAGGTCACTTCACAATTTAAAGAGCTGGCTAGTCAGAGGTCCTGGCAAGTATTTGCAATTTATACTGGCAAATGAAAAAATTCCAACCTGGCCACCTTCTGCTTACATGAATAAGTTGGCAGAGAGAATTGACTTTGATCAGAAAGCGAAAGAGGGAATTGAGTTATCAGGCAACAAGGAAAAACAAATTTGATTTCCAATATCGAAATCACCTTTTATTATCAAAGACAAGTTATAAAATAATATTTTATGGCTGCTGCTTTTAGTTTACTACAATGTAGTGAGCGAGTTCATGTGCTGATAAGGACATCAGCAGAAGCAGCAACAGCAGCAGCCATCTAACTACGAACTGCAAATGGCCGCAGAGCACATAAAAGTCAGACCGTAAACACACACGCAGCAGGACAACTAAGGACATGTGTAGTATAGTTTTCGGCACAGAACGACAGCGCGTTCACCTAGTTTACCTCATCTTTCCACCTGCTTTCGCAGTCTGTTTAAAAGTTGCCTTGGGCTGAAGGCAGAACTCAACTCCTTGACTGTATTCGTTTTCATTTCTTTTTTTGCTCATCGTGCTTTCATTTGCGCGTCTTCTCTTTTGGCTTTTCGAGCGGTACTTATTGTCGTTGTTGTTGCTGTTGTTGCTGGCTCGTTTAGCACAATTTTTATATGCATTTTTGTGTCACATTTAGTTGTTGTCGTTATTTTTATGATTTTTATTTTGCCGACATTTTTAGTGTGTGGACTTCTGTCTTAGTGTCTCTATCTCTATCTCCCATCTCTCTACAAACTCTCTCCCACTCGCTGTGTCATTTTGTCACATAGTTTTTATGTTTTATTTAGCTAAAGTCGACTTGGCATTGGATGACGTGTCCTGCTCCTTAAGCTCTGCATTTTATGTGCGCGCCTTTAACTTTAGCCAGCTCTACTTTGTGGCCGTTATCCTTGTTCATATTTTATGAGTTTTCATTTGCCGCACAAATGGAGTAGCGCTCATTGGTTACTTGTTAGCTGACAATATCCTTGCAGCAGGATCCTCTCTGGTCGTCCCTTAATTACTTATCGCTTGGCACAGCCATTGTCAATTTTTAAACGTTCGCAGTTTTGTTTCGCATTTGACACTTAACTGCTTTTTATTAGCTGCCCCCTCGCTCACATTTGTCATTGTTCCTTTGATGGTATTGTTGTTCTTTAATGTGCCTGGGCTGTGGCCCGTTAGTTCAGCTTTGTTGCGTCTTGTCATAAAATTATTTATGTCTTTTTGCGTAAAATGTTTTAAATGGAAGCACAGCAGCTTACGAAATGGGGTTGGCTATTTATTTAGCTAATTAAATGTTCATTTCAATTGATTGCCTCAACTTAAAATAGTGGCACTGATTGCCAACGAGCAGCTCCACCTCCTACCACCAAAAGCATACATATATCTACTATGCGCTAGAGTAGGAAACTTGGGTGGCTGGTTGGGTGGTTGGCTGGCAGAGGACAAGGCAAGACATGGCAAGGACAAGCACTTGGACAAGACAGTGCGAGAGGCAATCGTGCACTCGAAACGTAAGTTGGCAGCAGGACGAGGCAAGGACACGATGTTGTGCTGTATTTAAAAGGATTATGCACTTGTGTTCGACTTGAGGCTACAGCAAATGCATTGTAAGCAGCCGCGTTGTAAGCTGTGATAAATTGCCCCTCAACTCGAAAACAATTGAACAGACACCGTGCAACACACACTCGTGCTTAAGTCCAGAGCTGGTTGCCAGGACACACGCTAAGCTACACACACATGCAGGGCAGGGCAAGCGTACAGCTGCCGTTAGCGAAAAACAATTGCAGTAGGAAAAAGTTTTATTGAAAAACATTTTAAATGTGTTTGCCTTGCATCATCCTTGTTGTTGTTGTTGTTGTTGTAGTAACTGCGACATCTTGTTGTAGCACTTGAAATCGCAGTGACCAGCCCCTTAAGTCCACAGTATCAGCTAGAAAGTTGTAACATTATTCATCGACCTGTCACACACAGATCCGCAAAGTCTGTGCTATATATACATACATATGTATAATATAATATCTGTATGTAAATACTATATATTCAATTTCGATTTCAAATTGCATTTTGTTATTGCAAGCAGCTGTACGTTACACGTTGCATGTGGCACGTTCAATTTTCATATCATTGCATTTCATTTTATTTTGATTTGATTTCCCATTTTTGTGCTGACCTTTGCCCTTCGGTCAGCAAATGCTGCAATATTAATAAAATTAATTTTTGCATTTACTGCAAAACATTTGATTTATTTACGCTCTCAATTTTATTCATAAATTACTATTTTATGTCTCAGCAGCAGCTCAGTCTAAGCGTTCAGGTCATAAATTTAAATTATTTATACGCTTATCAAGACTTGTCCTCCCTCTTTCCATGCTCTGTGTCTCTTCTGAGCTTGACAGAAAATTTGTAGCCCCAATCAAATACTAATCAACATGCATTTGCAGGCTCAACAAGTCTGCATTGTCCTCAACTAGACTGTTGTGACAAAAGCTTGAGTCTTTGGCTGGGTGAAAAGCAATCTAATCATATTTTTGTTTTGTTTGACAACTTCGAGTATTCTGCATAATGTAGCTTCATTTGTTTTTCGAAAATACAATTAAAATCAAAGAGTACTTTCATGTTTTGTAGATGCTACCTCACTTTCCATCTATCACATCACAGGGTAGCTTGGTTCAAGCCATTCTAACTTAGTCTCATGTGCAGCAAATTTTCGCAAAAGTTGCCAGTTTTTGGCCAACTGTCTGTGTCTGTATTGTGGCCAATGGAACTGGTCACAGTTTTGTGTGTATTTCGGTTTTTCACTGGTCAGCGGGCGGTTGAAAGAGAAGTGGATGAGGGGTTTTTTCTCGGGCATTCCTGGGGCCTCTGGGCATGGCATTTGGTCAACTGTGTGTGGCTTTGGAGTGGCTACCAAGAATCGGAAAAGCCAAACGAAGTTCCTTTGGGTTTGCTGTTGCTTTTTGGTTTCGGTGTCGAGAGTGTCACATTTGCTGTTGCTGTTGCTGTTGCATTTATTGTTTTGATTTCAGTTTGTTGTCTTCTTTTCTCAGCTGCTGCCGTTGCTGTGCTTTTGTCCCTTTATGCTGAATTGAAATCACAACAATGCTAAGGGAGTGACCCTTAAGTGCTCAGCTCGACTCGCTTTGCCACTCAACTCCTGCAGGAAATTACAGGAAACAATATAAAAGAACCGGGCCAACAGGCGTTAGTCCAAAGATAGCACTCTGGAAAAGTTCTCTGACCAAGCTATTGTGATCATTCTTCAATAGCTCGGCTAACAAGTCAGAAATTTGTGTACTAAATTCAAATGAATGATGATGTTTAAGCGAACAGTTTCACTAGCTAAATATTAGGAATATTTTTGGGATTCTCAAATGATATCGAACTAGATGAAGGAGTCTGCTCTTTTAAGTGCACTTTTCTGTCGAACTCGTGAGGCTTGACTTTAAACTGTGCAGCGAGCAAAACACTGAATTTTACTTACTTAACTGAGACGAGATACAACCAAGATTCCAACTGCAGATATAGCACACTTTACGGTTAGCATTTGGGAACAGGAACCTGCATTCACCTGCTGCAACTTCTGTGTGAGTAATTGTGTGGCACAAAAGAGGCGAAAAAAAGAGAGAGCGAAGGAGAGAAGCGTATGCAAAAGTAAACTAAATAAGCGAGCAGACGCAACCGAGGTAGCGGGGCGTACACTGAAATCCTTTTTAAATAGCTTCAACGCAAATGAGTTTATGCACATCACACATACGCCGAGTGGGCAGCCACAGGAACAGACAAACCGACGGACGGAGCATAGGCAGCGGTAGAGGGTGAAATGGGTGCCGGGTACTGCGTTGTTGGTCAGCAAAAGTCCATTTGCCAAGCGATAAATAAGCAACAACTGGACTAAGAGGACTCTGGCATAAAGGACAGACTGAGAGATGGGAAGACAGACGGTGAGTCAGTCTGCAGTTCGCAGCTCGCAGCCATAGCCAAAGTCATGGAGTCAATGAATGAAGTGAAATTACTTAATGGCACCAAATTGTACTTTGCTTAATTACTTGGCCACTAACATAGTAACCCCCTCGTTCCTCCCTCCCCCCATCACCATCCTCACGCTCAATCCCCATCTCTCACCACACACCACATGTCATTTATATGTGCGCTCACTGGCAGGAGGCAAAAGGAGTCGTGGGTGCCGTAAAAACAACGTTACGTATACGTCGCTCTTAACGCTCGTAAACATAACTGTGTATGCGTGTGTGCGCAGTGTATGTGAGTGCGGATGTATGTGTGAGCTACCTTCTTTATGGCTTGTTTCTTTTGAGCTTTGCGTTTTGTGTGTGCCTTCACTTCCGCTCCACATTCTCATCCCTGGCTGTTCTTGTTGTTGAAAACGGCTTCCCTGTTTGGCAGTGCGCTCGACTTGCTTTCTGGTTTTGGTTTCGTTGCGTTTCGTTTGCTTATTTCGGCTTTGGCTTATTCGGGTTTTTGGGGTTTTTCTGCCACGCGACGAGACGCGACGCGACGTCTTCTTGGGCGCTTAAATAATCTCGCTCCCCACCTTCGCTTTTAATTTACGTCGCGTATACGCAATATATGACATTTTAAATTGTTTATGTCTTTCGAAACGGGCGCCAAAGGCCAGCACGCACGATAAAGACAACAATAGCCAAGCTCGGGATTATTACATTCCCCTTTTGCTCACTGCTTCTTGACTATTGTCTAAATGGTCGACACATTCCCCACTTGGCTAATAGAATATAGCACAAGTGAGTGCTTATGTGTGTGTGTGGTTTTTTAGTTAATTGTTGAGAGCATTGTTGTATTGCGGATTGATGCGCTTGGGCGTTGATTTGCTTAGGGCTTTTGAGCCGGGGCCAACAACTTTTCGAGTTAAGCGGCTTTTGGCCTAACATATTTGCAAAATTTGTTATTGTTGTTATTATTGTTGTTGCTGCAAACGGTCAGCTGATCGACGATTCCTCTCCCGCCGCAAATATGCCCCTAGCCTATGTGCAAATATTTGTTTATTTAACTCTCAGTTTTGAGGGAGAAGAACGGGGAAGGAATCATTGGCCTAGGGTTTGCGCTTTCAGCTGAACGCACACACGATGGGCACTGTCCGGGGTTTTAGGTGTTGTTTGCACATGCTTTGTTATACGCAGTGTAAACACATATAAGTGGGTGTGGCAACGCCCACTTGTCACTGCTCTGCGTGTGTGTGCGTGCGAGAGAGCGCGAGAGCGAGAGGAAGGGATAGCATTGAAAATATTTTAATAATCATGCAGTGCATTAACTTTTGGCTGCCTCAGTGTGCGTGCTCTTCTGCACATGTGTAATTGCATAATAACAATACACTCGTGTGGCCATTAGACAAACACCGAGTGCGAGTGGGAGAACTGAATGTAGAGCAGGACGGAGCTGCTTGCATTTGGCAGTTGTATTTGTGTGTTGTTGGTAAATTATTTAGGCTTCCTGTCCATTGTGCCATTTTATTAGTATTCGAAATTTAGGTTAATTAAAAACTTATTTGGGGCTTGCGTTCGAATTGCCTGTGCAGCTGACACACACACACATTCACACACAATCTCATTACATACATCTAATGGCATACACGCCAACCCAGAGCTGCCTCATTTATGTGCTCGTGTGCGGAAAATGTTGCAATTGCAATCGATTTTGCATTCGCTCGCAATATTTATAACCTTATATATTGGCATAGCTATCGTGCCAGCAGCAATGTGTCCAGCGCGTGTGTTGTGTGTTTATGTATCATTGGCCCTTATCGAGAGTAATTAATATGAATTCATTGCAAATGTGCTGCATACTTAAGGGCTGCCAGTGGCGAATGCGATCAATTTGACGCTGCCAACATCCACAGACCACTTAAAGGCGTCAGCTATGCGAGGGCAGCAAGAAGGTAACTTAAGTTGAGAGGTAAATTTCACAAAAAAGGCATAGGATTTAGGAAATATAACATATAAAGGTTTAAGAATGCACTACAATTGCTTTCATCTCAGGCATTTTCTAATTGCAATAATTCTTAAAGTTTGCACTTCAAATTTCAATTTGTAGCAAGTCTTGCATCTAAAATTCCTTCTGCTTGATCTACGAGCTTAATTGCAATGCACTTTACACAAACTTCCCTCGCAGCGAGGATAAATGGCAACTGTCTCACTTCATTGCCCCCCAGAATGTATCCATTGGACATCTGTATTGTTGTGTAGAAAGCATTGACAAATGCAAATGCGCTTGCACTATGATAATATTTTCCAGCAAATATCACAAATCGGCAATAGCAAAGTAAACGGCTAACAAATATTTATAGCATTCGACGCGAAGCGAAGAGCTGCTGCAATATTTATTACAAGTTGCATGCAGCAAAAGGGCAATAGCAACAGCAACAGCAACAATGGCTGCCAGGCGTCGTTGCCAGAGTAGCTAGAGAAAAAGGCCAAAAGCCTGAGCCAGTGGCAAGTTGAAAGACACAGAAGAGTAAAGAGAATAAAGGGGGGACAAGCCAAGCGACGAGGAAAATAATAGAACAACAGCAGCTGCCATAGTCTATTGCCATTCAAGGATTCCATAGCTCGGCTTGGATAAAGCAAGCAAAGGAGCGCTAGCTAGGCAGTCCGGCAGGCAGCTCTTGGCAACCCGTCCGTCCCACCCTTCAAAAAAGCAAAGGCATTCGCAGTGGAAATCATTTAAATAAAAGTCAATGTCATGCCATGTAGAAAAGACAGCGAATAAATAGTCATGACTCGAGGAAAAGAGTGAGTGAGAAGCGTGGAGAGGAGTAAATGTCTGTCTGAGAAATATGGGGCGTATGTGTAATATGCTCGACAGGCGGCAAATGTTGAAAAACGAAGAAACGTAGCGAAAACTTGATGCGCCTTATAAATGCCACAAGCGCTAAGCCTGCCACAACAATAGCAACACCAACACCAACTCAACTAGAAGCAAATCTCGGCAGCTTGAGCACATTTAATTTGGCATCCAAAATGAGCTACGCTGACAGATGGCAGTCTTCTGGCAGGTGTAGGCTTCAGCTTTGGCTTCCACTTCCACTTTGCTTTCGTCCTCGTCCTCGACCTCGTTTTCGTCTTTGTTGTTCGGCCCAGCGCCTTAATGTATTTTCGTTTTATGGGCTCATTAAATTACGCTTTATTGCCGTTAAAATAAAATATTATGTGATAAAAATGCCGAAACGATGGCAAAGACTTGCAAAGTCCTCAGTCAGCGACTCATTCGAGTGGCAAGAATTACATTTTAAATGCGCTAATAAAAGCAAGCATCACGTCAACAGTGCTCTTCTATACTATAAGTCATTCTGAATGCATGTGGCATGCAATTGCAGGTGCTTCTCATTAAGGATGCCGCATCCCATTCTATTTAGTTTCTCTCTTTCCTGCTGACCATTACGAACTCAAAGAAATATGCAAGTGCCTCTCAAATATCTACAAATTAGTGAAACTGACGCAAAAGCCCATTAAAAGTTTATTATATTCACGAAAGCAACGGGTATCCCAAATAAGTTGTAAAATCGGCTTATAGAGGAAAACGCAATATGGTTTGGAAACTTGACCAGCGGCCATAAAAGTTGTTTACCTCAAAGATGATTTTTACGAGAACATGTATATTTCATTAGATAAATGTTCACTAAGTTTAAAACATTTTTATTTCTGAACACTTCAATAAATACTGTGAGTCCATATAGAGTTGAATACTTAAATATTTGCTATGACTTTTATTATCGAAAAGAAAACCAATCAAAAAAAATAGCAGTATACTAAAAGTATAAATAAACTAAACTTATCACTCTGAAATATTAGTATATCAACATTAATAGCAATGCAATATCATTCACTACTAAGTTGACTTACAATAAAATAAAGTAGAGTGACTCGTATTCAACGTATACTTTATATCCTTTTCCTCTGGCATTTCAACTGGCTTCCTTGGGACCCAACTCGACTGGCAAATTGTACGCTTCAGTCCGTTTAATTTATTTGAATGTTGCTTCAGCTTTTTGTCTATTTCATTTTGTTTGCTGTTGTTTCTTTTGTTTTTTTTAATTATTGCATTTTTGCCGTGGCGAACATTTTGTGTCTGCCGTGGGGCTATTTTTTGGGCTTTTGTCACATTTGAATAAAATGAATGAATAGAATACGAGAAGTAGAACCAGAAGCAGGGGCATGGAAGGGGCTTAGGTGTAGCTCCTAACAAGGGTCGCTGTTTGGAAGCGGCAGTGCACTTTGCCAGCAGAAAATGTCAGCCCAACTAATCGGATTAGTGTGTCACTAGTTTTTACAGACTTCACATGTGCGTGGATGTATGTGTATGTGTGTGTTGTGTCTGTGTCTGTGTGACGAATGGCTCTATGGCATACGGCGGCTGAGTACGGCGTTCGTTAGCCCAAGTGACCTCCATTTGAGACTCGGGCTTCCAGTCTGGGATTCAGTGGGCAGCGGCACGTTTTAGTGTAATTAAAAAGATATGCATGCATGTATATAGCATACATACACATACATCCGACAGCAGGATCTGTGTCTGCCCCAGACAGGCGAACATCTCCCTCTATCACACTCTGCCATGCAAATGCTACAAATGTGAACGACACTAAATCTGTGTCACTTGCCTTAAATTTGGAATATCAATTGAAAATTTAAGAGCATTTCACAGGTGAATCCAACTCACATATCCGCAGGACATGCGATGTCAGCGTGACACGGACACATCCTGTGGCTTGTCATTTCAAAGTGAAAGAGCATAATTTTGACATATGCGATTACAACGGGAAGCACAACAAATACGACAACAAACTGCACAAATAGCACCGAAAGAACACAACACGTAGAATACGCAGGATTCAGCAACCAGACCATAAAGTACAGCTCCATACGTACGGATAATGAATGCATGATGATTCACGCACAGCTACCCTGGAAATATTATATGCTATATTGCAGAGCACAACTGATGCCACCCGGTTGACGACATTATATGGCTACAGAGTATGCAAAATGAAACAATAAAGCAACGAGCAATAAAACTAGAAACCGCGTCAAGCCAAAGCAGCAGCAAAAGCACATCAATCAACGCCGGGGATTGGAAAGGAATGAAGAGGAAAGGCAAGGGATATGGCGACTGAAGCAAAAGCAAAGTAACGTCACGTTGCAAGGATAAACGTATTGTGTGAAAGAAAGTGTTGTGTGTTTAGCTGTGCCAACCAACCAGTTATTGTTATTGTAGTTGTAGTTGTATTTGTAGCTGTAGCTATATCTGTAGTTGTTTGCAGTTGTTTCATGCCGCTCTGGCGACCACAAAATACCTACTAGTCACGAACCCGGCTGGTGGATAGGTGGTTTGGTGGTTGGCAGTCGGTAGAGGAGGGGGTTGACTGGGATGAGGTTACAGTCAGTCAGCTATAGCAACGGACGTACAGCAACTACATGAACATAAATATAAAATATCTAAGCGACACTTCTCTCTCTGAGCTCTCCTTTGTGTGCGTGTGTTTGTGACCCAACAAGATTAAAAGTGCTGTCGGGGGCAAAAACAAACCCACAGCAAAAAGAAGAAGAAAAAAACAAAGTCATAGAACTTTCTATGTGGATGTGTTGTCAGTCACAAAAACAACAACTAAAATGCGCCACTCCGCAAAGTTTGGCCCAAACAATTAAAGGTGGCAATTTCATTTAGACAGTTTTGCTGGCCCTTTTAAGTATGCTATACAATTTGCAAAGTTGTAAAAAATAAACTAAATGAACTAAACTAAACCGACTAGCAGATATCCTTTACTCACTTTAAGACGGAATTAAGTAAGCAACTAAATGCTATATACTATATATTCAAATGTGCTTTTTCGCTTTCACATAAACTGAAATGTATCTACAGCTCGTAAATGAGACTCTACATAATAAATTAAATGGCTTTGGCTGCTATCCGGGCTCTAAGCTTATAAAATGACTAGACGGTTAGACGAAAGGATACTAAGAGTATCAAGAAAATTCATTTAGCCCAGCTTTTGAGTAAATTTTGTTTAGAGTCTTCTGATTTTTATTTATTTATTTTTTGCCAAGTTGACACATGTCGAGCACTGAAAGTCTTCTCTATTTCATTTAAAATTTAATTTTAAATAAATGGAAATGGCAATATATTTTTTAAGCTTGCTTCAACGCGAATTTTTGGGTTAGTGAATTTATGCCTGAGTTGCGAAAACTGCATTGACAAATTTTATTTAAATATGTTAAGAAAATATGTATATTAATTTAAAACGAAAAAGAAACTGTTTTTAAAATAAACCCAAATACATTTTTTCGACCCAATTGAATTTAAAACAGGTTGAAGAAAAATCTTTTGCCATTAAAAAAGAATATAATAAAAAGGAAAAAACAAACCGTCCCTATTTTTGACAATAGTTAAATGACAATACGTTACTTTATTAAATTATTATGTTGTAAATTTCAGTGACTTTAAAGCAACATGAAATATATTCTTTCTCTTTAGAGAAGAGTTTTGTATTAACTCAAAATTAGTTTAAAAAAAAAAACAGTGCTAAGCACTCTATTATTTTTATTATTGTTTTGAATTTGACACATTTTAAGCTCAATGAAATTCCTTATAAGCATTGATTGAAAATATTCATGTAAGTTTTTTCTCATTAACTATTTGTGACTAATCAGTGCTCAACTACCAAAAAATACAGCGTGTTATGTGCCTGATAACTCTGCCGGCAACACCAACTATGTTAGTTTATTTATATAGATGTATTGTGGATCTGTCTGTATTGCTGTGTGTGCGTGATATATGGCTGATTAAGTGGGGAAAAGGTGCTACAAAGCTGTCTCAATCTCTCTCGATGCCAGCGAGTGGCGCCAGCAAACTATGGACCAATCCATGTGTGTGAAGGTGCGAAGGGGGGAACCCAAAGGAGAAGGAAACCAAATGAATCTCAACAAGAACAACACAATAGGCGAAACAGGATATACACTGAGTGTAAGGACAGCATAAATAAATAAGCATGTATGCAGGCACATTATGTACACTTCTCTCTCTCTCTCAGTATGTGTGACTGAGTGTGTGTATTATTTTATGGCTCATGGTAATTACAGGTGTCGCTATAATAAATTACCTTTGAATTTACTGTTTGTCGTTCTCATCGTTGTTGTCGTCGTTGTTGTTGTTGTTGTTGCTGTTGTTATCGCTGTCGTTGTCATCGTCGCTGTAGTTGTGTGTTCGTTGTTCTTGTCACTAGTGTCAAGGGGAGGGTGGAGAGAGGGAGAGAGGAGGTCAGACTCGCAGGATAACTCGTTGCCCGGCGGCAGCTGCTTGGGCTGCTGCTGCTGCTGCTGTTGCTGGCAGCTCGCATGTTCTGCCATTGATAAGCTTTATTAAAAAGGATAATGAGCCTGTGGCCGTAAGCGACTCTATATAGTATATGCATGTGTGTGTGTGTAATGCGGTTTTGTAGTGCGTAAGTGTGTGCGTGTGTCTGCCATGTACATGTGTCCATTATAAGTTTCGTTGTTGTTTACGAGTTGTTGGCGCTTATTGTTGTCCCTGATGTTGTTGCTGTTGGTGTTGCTGCTGTGTTCGTACTGCTGTAGTTGTTAATAGTTATGAGTTAATGGTTTTTTGTTTGCTTTCATGTTTGTTTGCCGTTTTTGCCCCCATTATTATTTTTGGATTATTATGATTACTTTTGTTCCGGCATATATAATCAAATTAACTCTATGCGTGGTTTCTGGCTAACAACGAAAATCAACAACTATTTTTGGGTTTTTTGTTTTGCTTTTTGTTTGGTTCGTTTTTTTTTTTGTGGTTTTTTACACTTGACCATAATGTAAATCTCGCCTCTGATGAGGGTCGTGTCTCTCGTTTCTCTTGTAGCAGGTGGCCGACGTCTCCTTCTGCTTGCTCCTCTCAGCAGTTTGTCGAGAACTTTTTTGCCAAACGACTTTTTGATGTTGTTGATTAAGTTTTGATTAGCTGCTACTGCTGTTTGTTTGCTCTGTCGATTCGTATGGACACATCGAAACACAAACACAACATTCAATGGACAAATACACATAAAAAAAAAACTTCTTAAATCGTTGCAGAAACAGCTGCTACACAGATTCCTCACTCCTTCATAGTTCGCTTCTCTCCCATTTAGCTCAACAGCCAATTCCCCAGAGAAGCGGAAACATTGCAACGCGAAACGATTTATCGACTTTGCTGAAATGCAGAAATTATATTCTGTATATATTTGCGTAGTGAGTCGCCCAATCCCAATTCTACTGCTTTTCCTTCTGTTTAACGAGCAGGATTGCCAACTTTTATGGTACACTTAGATATACTTGTATTTACGAAAATGTTTGAAATTATTTGATATTTCATATGGCTCAAGATTCATTTTAATTTATAGGTATACACTATACACTTACTATGCGCAAAATGTTGCCATACAAAATATTTGCTCTTAATTTACACTCAAAATTAAACTCTATTTGCAGCTTAAATATGTTTAGCGTTGGCGGAAAATAGCTGAATGGTCAGCACTGTTCCCAATGGTTCTGGTTCTGGTGGCTCTGCTTCAAGCTCGACTGCATTTTGCCAATTTGATGCGCAGTATAAGCTGATGCTGCCCAGGAACGGGAAGCGCATAAAAATAATTCGTTATGTGAGTCGCAGCATTTCCCTTGTGTGTTTCTCACACAGACTTCTATTTACTTTTGACTTGGATCTCTCTTTCTCACTCTGTGTGGTGAAATGTGTGAATTTTTTTGCCTTTCATTCGCAATTTAAATGGTTTCTTCAGCGACTGTTTGTCAGCTGATGAGATGCAACGTATACACACTGGAGATTTGACTTGGCGTTTAACAATGTCCACTTTGATGGCCCAATTGTCACGAGTCGTCATCCTGAGGGTGACACATGTTAAGTATACGTCATGTTATTGAATGCGTTGGACTGTTTTCGCGCTTGTTTTGCATTTGCAGCCAATGGCACCATACCTTCAGGCAACCAAATAAAATTCCGCAGCCATAACAAGCAGTCCACGTGTAAGCAATCGTAATAGCTCTCTCGCTTTTTCATTCAGTCGCTCTCTTAAGACTGTGTGTGTGCGGCTTGCATTTCGCTCGGCTGCCACTTGAAGCTAAGCAGGAAACGGAAATTACTTTGCAAACACTTTGCACCACCTTTTGCCAGTAAGTCGCGTGGCAAGCGTGGCGTATACGTAACTTCAATGCTGCAAAAGTCAAGTGAAGTCAAGTTTGCTTCGCTTTCTGCCATCCTTTTTGCGTAATTTTCTTATGCCATTCTGGCCATTTAGTCCCTGGCCGCCGCTGCCACCGTCGTCGTTGCCGTATCCTTTTATGGTCATAAGCAATGTGAAATATGAATTGCGGTTACTTGAAATCTGCGCAGCAAGCGACCAACGTCAAGCTATCGCCATTGGCTAACCACACCAAACGTTTTTGCCTTCTCCTGCTTGGCTGGCTACTTCAAAACACACACGCACACACACACACAGCACACGCAAAGAACACAACAAAAAGGTAACAACTAAAGCATCAACTGCATTTAACTTTGTTGTTGTTATTGCGCCGTGTGTTTGCCTGCTCGTTGTGGCACATTGCCATTTTATGGCTAAATCCACTTTAGCTGCGAGCAAGAAATGATGTGTGTTAGTAAGTGTATATCTGTGTATATATGTTTTTGTAAATGCTGCTGATTCTGCTGCTACTGCTGCTGCCGTTGCCCAAGTCCATTGCCTGCGTCGCCTTATTGAAAGTTGTTGTAAGTTAAATTATGGCCCAAAAAGGCTGCTGGTTCTTGGCCTGACTGCTGCTGCTACTGCTGCTGCTGGTGTTGTGTGTCCTGTGACTCACATGTGCCCGTAGCTCTGTTGTTGCTTTACTTTGCTTTGCTCTGACTGTGGCTCTGGGTTAAAATTACCTTTAAATTGAAAATTATTGTATGTGCGCGCACTCAACTTCATGCAACTCCATCGCCTCGCCTCTCCGCACCTTAGTCAAAGTACTAAAAACATAAATTTCTGTGGTTTCTGCTCAAAATTGCGGTAGATGCGATCCTCGGCCTGCCTTCTGGCATATGGCAATTGGCGATGGTTGAATTTCTGCCTGTGCCTGTGAAATCGGAGTGGTGGTGGTGACGTTGACGATGGCGATGGCGATGGCGATGGCGGATGGTGGATGGCGGGTGGCGGCATCGCGGTTGCTTGTGGCTTAAAACGCTGTCGAGCTTTGAATTACTTTTTCAATTTGAGGCTCTTGAGACCGCAAGAGCGCGGCAGGTAAATGAATTAATGTGCGGCAAGTGGCGTGCGAATGTAAAGCAACTTCTAGAGGGTTCAATTTGTATTCATAAACGCGGCGCATTTGTTATTTTATTAATTTGTTTTGTTTGCTTTTAGCCTATATTTGGTTAAGCCCAAATAAAAAACTCGCCCAAAAATAGCAATCTGGCGTTGGCGTTGACTTTGACGTTATGCAAAACACGACGTATACGTAATTTCTTTCAATTCGACAGAGTATTGGGTTTAAAATGAAGGCAAATTTAATCTCAGAAAGAAAAGAAATCAAGAATTTAAATTTACTTGTAACCTTGACCCTTGAAGCGTAAAGACAATTGCGTAATTCAATTCCATTCGACATCAAAAACATATAAGTCTGTTAGCTGGGCGTATACGTAATTTGATTTTCTTAGAAAGCGCTTTATAATGTAATGTTTTAGACACTTGCAAATTTATCAAAATATCATTCCTTAAATAAAATCTGTATTCGATTTCAATCCTCTGCATTAAACAATCCACTTAGCGCCAATGGTGCGTATACGTAATTGTGTTAAGTCTAACTGAAATCAACAGGGCGTTTGCGCCACTTCAATTTACACCACATTGTTAGACCAATTGAAGGTGTTCTCAGTTGCCAAATAAATTGGAAAATGCAAGCAGTCTATTCTCACTTGCCTCTGTTCGTGCCTTTCCCCTCATCTTCCTTTCCTTCCTAAATGCGTTGGTTTATGCTCCACTTTCGTTGATCAACAAATGTTTGTGTTGTGTCAATTTTGAATAGGCTTTTAAAATGATTAAATTTCATTTCATAAATATTTTACAGTCCAACAGAGAAGCAGAGAGAAAGAAGTGCTAGCTGACTTGCAAGGATATCAATTTCACTTCGATTTCTATTGTCCTGCAATGACAACAAATCGACTGTGTGGGTGTGTGTCTGTATCTGTCTCTGTGTGTGTGTGTGTGGGCCAATTTTAAAGCTGGCTGTTACGTGCAGCACGCCCACTAACAGGGCGTACGCCCTTTGGCCATAATTCTTGTTCTCTTGTCACTCTGTCGCTGGCCGCTTGTGCAAATGTGTCTCATGGAGACCTTCGCCTCAAGAGGTTCTTGGGTTCAACAATTTTGAGCTTGTCTATGTGTTCCTCCTCTCTCTCTCTCTCTCTCCGCTTGTGCTTGTGTGTGTGTTCTAGTTACTATTTGGCACGCGTTTGTCGTTGCTGCAAATTGTCGTGCCCCGGCCCAAACTGTCGGCATTGTGGCTTGTTTGTTTGCCTGGCGGGCTCGTAAATAAATCATTTGATAACTTGACGCTGCCTTTGCAATCGACAACAACACACACACGCGCTCTTACTCATACTCAAACTCATTTTGCAAAGCCAATATATCGAGTCGACGCCGCCGCCGCCGCGTCCGTCGCTGTGCGGTTTCTGTGCTCGCCATTGGTCAAGGACTCACCTAAGCGGCAGAACTTCAGGAGCTGTCGCTGTCCACTGTTACAAGATTTTGTGATTTATATGCCTTTGCTTTGACGTGACCCATCGGCCAGGCGCTTATCGATTTTGGCCAGGCTAACGAACGAGCGAACGAATGAACGAGATACCCTCGCATGTCGCCCACTTTGTTGTTTTGGCTTTATCTGCGCGCCATCTAACCGCAACGCAAACTTTTGGCCAAGCCAAATGGCGTCGTTAATTTTTACTGTCTGCCTCTCGCTCGCTAACGCAACCGAACGAAACCAAAACCAAACCAAACCACACCAGAATAGAACAGAAGAGAACGGAACAGAACTGAGCTGAGCTGAGTAGAAAAGAGCAGTTCATCCTGACAGTGAACCCAACCATGCAGCCAAATAGTCAAACAGCAAGGCAAAAGTTATAGCCATCTGCAGTTTCAATTATCTAGTTGCGAGCCAGGGAGACAAACACTTTCATGTGGCCAACCGATCTTTCGACTGCTGCAAAAACTCTTTGGCCAACTATTTGTGTTG
Organism: Drosophila sulfurigaster albostrigata; assembly: GCF_023558435.1. Taxonomy (NCBI): domain Eukaryota; kingdom Metazoa; phylum Arthropoda; class Insecta; order Diptera; family Drosophilidae; genus Drosophila; species Drosophila sulfurigaster. Next base: position 20,255,209 of record NC_084882.1, read on the forward strand.
CGTTGAAGTTCGCATAGCTGAAATACCCGAAATTGATTTCCTTTGTCATGTCAGCAACTCGTATAGCTGACACTTCCACTTCCATTTCCCTTTAGCCCTTTAAGGCTATGCAAATCAGCTCATTTAAGGTCGAAGGCAGACTCGAGAGTAAAGTTGAAGTAAAGCCTTTTCAATTACCAAAACTGTGGCCAAAACTTTTTGGCCATGACCAAGCAGATGGGCTATAAAGCTTAGCCTTGTTGCTCCATAAAAGAGTCGAAAGTTTCAATCAATTGGCCCGCCGTAGCATCGGAAAACATCAGCTCACAACATGGTTTTTTTACTTAGTTCTTCTTCGTCTCAGCAGAAGAAGAAACTCTGCCTCTATTTGCTATGCTGCTCCTTTTGACCTATATAAATAAGTCGTAGGTATAGCTTGGAAGCTAAGCGCTGTGTCTGCTGTCATAACTGGTTCGCGAAGAGGTTCAGAGGCACTCTTTAAGGATTTACTGTCAAACTCAATTTGTGACTGCCATGTGTGCTCTCCTCAACTCTATGTATGTTTGTGTGTGTGCTGAAGCAATCTGCTATTAATAGCATTTTCCAGCAGTGCAATACACTGAGCTGGGCAAGTGTGCGAGCAGCTCTGTGCTCGTAAGTCGCCCAGCATCTACCAGATTGTGTATGGCTCTTAAGAATCAACTTAAATGCTTCACATGACATGCACTCACTCTCTTTCTCTCCCTCTCCCACTCTTCGTTCCCCCTTTTTACCCATCTGGCAAAACCCTTCAAGTCCTGACAAGCACAGTTCGAGTAGAACTAGCAACAAAAATGAGAGAAAAAAAACTAAAAACTAGAATTCTTTTATACTCGTCACTTTAATGAGCAAGTTTTTATACCCTGCCGAAGTACTAATAAAGAAAAAATATTACTCATTTAATTTGTTTGCACTTACGAGGTATATTCAAGATAGAATAATATATTATAATGCAATAATCTTTGTAGCAAAGCTACGACACTTATTAGTATATTTTATTTATTGGGAAATTTAAATTTAAGTAATATTGTTGATGTTGTGATTTTCCTTAAATAAGCTATAGAATTCCAAAAGTAATTAGTTTTCAAGATTTTTAAGATATTTTGAATGCGCTTATTGGAATCGAAATTCATAATAAATCAAGAAAAAAACTATGAAAGCTCTAATTTACTTGTCATAAATTACCAAAATTATTTTGACTATATCTAACGTGCTCAAAATATGGATATTTTATATTTTTAAAGTTACTCTATTAATATTTTAATTGCATAATAATTTCAGTAGCTCAACAACAGCCACCAATTAGATGTTTATCTGTTAATGATATCGAATAGCTCCTCAATAAAACTCTGAAGCCTAATTAACATCAGAACAAATAGATCGCCATAAGAGTAAATCGTGCGAGTTCATTGGGCCGATTAAGCATATGTAATCCTAACCTTATGAGGACCCACAAATAACTCCTGCAATGGTCTAAACGTAATGCCCGTTTTAAGGGTATAATAAAGATTATTTATAATCATGCTCGCTGGGGCACAACGCATCCAAGCAAAAGCGAGCGACTCGACTCATCGCTTCGCTCCAAATTCATAAGCCTCTGTACAGGCACTCCCCCTTGTCCCTGACCCCTTTCTCTCTGCAACACACTCCACACTCTCCATATTTGCTGTCATTGACTAGAGGGGAAAGGAATGAAGAGGTAGCCGTATCGCTAACTTAACTGTGCGCTTAAAGCGGCTCAGATGCTGCCTCACATGTATGGGGATTAGATATTTCAAAAGTTTCTGACCCAAAAGGATTTGCCCAGCGAGTGTGGGAGGGAGAGAGAGGTGGAGAAAGGTAGCGAGAAAAACGAGAAGAGAAGGATGTATATTGGTGCACATGGCAAACAAACGACTATGGTTTTTTGTTTGCTTGACTTTGTTGCCACTTGGCAACAATAGCAACATGCCATGTGGCAACAGAGAGTGAGAGCGAGGGTGAGCGAGAGCGAGAAGGGCAGTCGAGTAGATTCTGCCTATTTGCCTGAATAGCCATTATCTTCATCTTCATCATCATCAACAACATCGATGGGTTTTTTTGGGGTGGCAGCTCTGTGTGTGTGTGTGTGTGTGTGTGTGTATGGCAGCCACACAATACTCGCTCGACAGTTTAGGGTCTAACCCCTTTTTTGCGTTTCTGATCTATGCCGCACACACAGCTACCATACATCGAGAAAAGTTTCGTGGCGCCACAAATACCAGAGCAGCCACCTTGCTCTCCCTCTCGCTACCGCTCCCGATGACTGTTGCTCAGTTGTCATGGCAAATTTTTGAAAGGAGATATTCAATTTGCTCAGCACTCATAATACGCTTGCTAAGAGGCTTGAAGTTTTCGTTTCGCTTTTGGTTTTGCTGCTGCTTTAAGTAGCCACAAATTGAGGCAACAAATCTCTTATTTGTTACAACTAATTTGATCAAGTGGCGTGACGATAAAAAGCAGCCAACTTCCGCCCAGAGTGCTTAATTATGTTCCAAGCACTTTCTGACTTGCTGCCACGATTTATTGCAACTGGAGCTTGCAACAATTGTCAGGCAATTAAATTTATTAGTCGCAAATGTTTGTGTGTTAGTGTTGTGTGCAAGGTTGCAAGGATTATAACACGAAAAATGTCAAAAAGAAAGAAAGTAGTTCAACGTCATCAGAGCACAATGGCCCAGGTATATGACAGCGGTTGTGTGTGGCATGCTGCCTTGCGGCTGCATGGGGCATGACTCAGTGAGTCCATAAAAATTCAAACAATACGGCAAAGCTCATCAGGCGCATCAGCAGGTCTTAGCCATGGCCCAAAGCTGCCAACAAATCCGTTTCAATATGAGGAGCGAGCGACAAGAGCCGAGAGCGAGGCATGGACACGAAAAGAGTCCTGCGGGGAACGGAGAGGAATGCAGTCAAATTTACAATTTAAAATGCATGCATAATGAATATGTTTGCAGCCAAAGACTTTCAGTATGCCACAACACAAGGACACACCCCGCAGCAACAACAACAACAACTCACTCTTGCGGCAAGCAACAAAAACAAAACAAGACAAAATAAAAAAGAAGCAAAAAACTGGAAGAAAGAGCTTTGGTAAAAAAAAGAGGGCAGAAAACCATCAACAAGGCCACTCAGCTCAGCACGACTCGACAAAATCCTTAATCTGTGCGAATGATGCTTAACGAAGAGCCACAGCAGAAGCAACAGCAACGGAAGCAGCTTCAGCCCCAAACCGAACTTTGCCAAATTTAACCGAACTAGGTTTTAGTCCTTGTTTTGTTTTGCATTAGGAAAGTACTACTGGCAACATCATACAACATGCTGCTGCTCCCCATCAACTACTGCTGCTGTTGTTGCTGCTGCCTCTGCTGTGTGCACATATTTGCTGTACTTTGTTTGCTTGCTGTTTTGCCTGGGCAACTGACAACAGGGGCATCAGAAAATGGGGGGCAAGAACACGTCGTCAGGAGTCTGTTGCTGCCCCCCCTTCTATGGTTTTTCTTTCAGGAATTTTTGCATAATTTCGTTAGTAAAAAGTATGCTTTTGTCTGTGCGGCAGCAGCAGCAGCAGCAAATTCAATGCGAAATACAATACACATACGACCCGTTGCACAGCACTTGACTTTACACATACACAGAGACACACTCGCACACACACACATGCTTAACCTATACCCAAACCTTTGGATTCATCTCTCAAATTTCGTGCTCAAATTTCCGTTTTCTAATTTCTAATTTAATTAGGCGCGTGGCACATGACGCTGCTCGTAAAGCCCAACGCAATCAGATGCTCGATGTATGTTCATGTGTGTGTATATGTGTGTGTGTGTGGGACACAAACAACCACACTCACACACACCCACAAGCAATGTGTCCCTGTTGATCCACACATAGCTCCCTTCTCATAGCTGGTATTTACATATGAGCAACATTTTCATTACGTGCTGCTGCTGCAAGCCAATGCCACAGAGCCTGTCCCTGACCCCACATTTTGCTCCTTCCTGGGCACCCTCTTATTGTTGCGCTCTCGCGATAACGTTGGGGGAGTGCGAACAGAATTTCCACTGCGACAATTTTTCACATTTTTCATATTTCCCGTTTGGCTGGCTTTTTATTGCTGGAGTTTCCTTTAATTGTCGCACACGTGGCAACACCAAATGGCACTCAACGTTCGCGTTCATGCTTGTGACTTCGCTCGCTTGTGTGTGTGCGTTGCAATATTGATTGGTCGCGCAACGCATTGATTAAGTTTTCCGGTTTATAATTATTTTAGTGTAATTAAAAGTTGCCCTTGGCAACTTGACTCTCTTGCACAGCCACAGCTAGAGCTACAGCACCGACCACAGCTGCTCCAACCACTCATGACCTTCCCTTTCCACTTTCAACTTGCGTTGTTATTGAGTCAACTTTGTGCACCGTATGTTAGGTCAAATATTAAAGAGTCATAGCAAACAATTCCCAAAGTGTGCCATTGCTAAAAAAGTTTCATTTTCATAGAAAATTTGCCAGCATGAAGGTTGAAGTGAGGGTTTGGGAGCCGAAAGGGAAGGGAGGAAGCTGCATGTGCGTGCGTATGCGGGATTTAGCTGGGAATGCAGTCAACTATTCAATGGGTTCACACTTGATAAATGTTACGAGAGACGCCATAAAAGCCCATTAAACACATTTCAAATTGAAAAGTCATGCTTTGGGGTCACTCACTCCCTCCCATTCATCCCCCGCCTTCTAACCTTCACCCACACTCCCTCCACCCTTAGCTCTCTTACTATTTGCATACCAAACACACACAGTTTACATAATGTTTTACATAAATTTTACTTTGAATACTTCAAGTTTGGCCAACCGTTCGTCCCTTTTGCGTGCTCGTCCTGTCTGTCGGCCTTTCAGCGACCATTAGCCAAAAGCTTTTATAAACTGCAACTCCCCGAACGTTTCTGTCTCTCTCTTCTCCCAAAAATAAGCTCAGATGGAAAAGTTTATACTTCGATTACTTGGAAAAGATTTAATCTGTGTCCAGTCAGCTAAATAAAAAACCGCATTGCTGTATTTGCCAGACCAAACTAACTACAATTAAATAATTGACACAGCAAATATAATGTGTACTGCTATGGTAAATGCATGACGAAAGAATACCCTGAGTTGTTTTTAACTGCTGCGAAAATAATTATTGAAAGTAACGAATTTATAAAAATCCATTAAAATTGTTCTTATTTGTAATAAATATATCGAAATAATGAAGAGGTGTTGGATTACTGGAAGTATAAATAGTATAAGGCTGATGCATAAAACGATTTATCAAAATAGATTTTATACTTATGAAGCACAGTGGGGGTCGACCCTTTTTATACCCGCTACCCTTAGGAAGATCGGAGTAAATTATATGTTATCTTTGTGACTGCAGGAAACGAATTTAACGGGCAAAAGGATGAATCTCCGACCTATATATAAAGTATATGTATTCTTGATCAGCGTCAACAACCGACACGTTATAGACATGCCTGTGTGTATGTCTGTCGATATATTTCAAATATAGTACTACATTTTTTTTGGTATTGGAGAACATGATGTAGAACATGCGCTAGGTTGGAAGTCTCCTAAGAGCCGCAAGCACATTAGTTTGTATTATAAACTATGTGATAAAAAAAAAAGGTGCCAACGACGAGACAAATCTTTCTCTTTTTCTCAAACTCAGTGCACTTTTTGTCAGATTTCTTAATTGCCTCAGAGTTAAGGATGCCTACAAGGACATAGCTTTCAAGTCTCTTACTTTTATAATCTCTCTGTTACGACACAAGCTGAGCTGTTGCCGTTTTTCTGCTGTCTCATCCATTAGCATGAGTATCTTATAATCCCTGCACACAGTTACGTTTTCTCCTTTTTTTTTGCTTTCTAAAAAGCTCTTCAAAGGGTATAGAATAACTACGCAAATCCTTAAGATTATGCCGTTCTTTAAAGAGTGCGTTTAGACCACTTGCAAGCTGAGACACACTTTAAGTGTTTGCCCACACACACACAACACACACATCATAAATTTCGTGCCTTACAAGAAATGTGCCTACTATTTAGAAGTTACTCTAATATATACTCCCACACTACACACACATACGCACAGACACACACATACTCACAAACACCATCACACTCAGACACGATACGAGAAATGGGCCTTAATAATGTCTTGACCATTATCCTGCATATAAAGTTGTTCATTTGCTTGTATTTTTGTGTTTCTCTGTGTTTTTTTTTTCGCTTGTTTCATTCTCGTTGTTGGCTTTGATTTCGCCCCCAGTCACCGACGTCGTCATCATTGTGTATGCTGTGTGGGCTTTTGGCGCTTTTCCAGAGTGTTTCACGATCTTGGTTTTTGGCTCCACACACACACGTGCACACATACAAACACACATCGATTGTTGTCGTTGTGCTCATTGTTGTTGCTCTTGTTGTTATTGCCATTGTGTTGCATACATAATAAATTTTATGAAACGTAAATTTTTATCGAAACCAATTTTTGGCAGTGCCATAAAACGACACGAAACAAAACTTTCTCCGCGCCCGTGCTCTGCCCCTCTCTCTCTATCGATGTATGTTTGAATGTGTGCTTGGCTTTCATAATAAAAATCGAATGTTTTATTTATGTTTTCCTACGATTTGTAAAGATTCGCTCAATGGCTTTTCTCACTCTTCCAATTTGTTTGGCAAGAGAAGCCTTTAGGTACATCGAAGTCTGAGTTTCTTCACTTTAATCATATTATGTCAAATTTATAATAATAATTCAAAACTTATTTTAAAAAACAAATCAAGCATTTATTTGACAATAAAATTTGTAATCATCAAAAATACCTCACATACTTAAAACTGTGAAGAATACTAATTTATCAGTTTTTCATTTTTGGTTTCGAGATTATTTTCCGCCGCATTCGATATTAGCAATGCAAATGCCAACAGATAAATCATTTTCAATCATATTCATGAAAAACTATTGGAGCATTCCAAAGAGACGCCAACGCATCGAATGGAACCACAGACGGACAGACAGACGGACAGTCGGACAGCAAATATAGCAAATACTTTAACAAAACATAAATGGGAAATACGCATAAAATGCAAAACACACAGCACAGCAGAGCGGAGACAAACAGACGGACGGATGGACATCATGGCCAACAAATAGAAACAATGTCAACATTTTTTTGTTGTAAATTAAACAAGCAAAAATATTGCAAATAAAACGAACGAAAATGAAAATGAAACTGAAAACCGTGCGACCAACTGACACACACACAGACATATACACAGAAAAAACGCCAACCGAGCTGTTGATTTCGTTATATATAGTAAATTCGTTGTATATATACTAGCATTTTTTTGTATTTATCGTAGAATCGTATCGTTCATTTAACTGTTTGCTTTTGTTGACATTACAAAAAAAAAATAGTAAGAAGTTGATGAAAGAGGAGCATGCGTTGGGGGTTTGACAGGAAATGCGAAAATGTTTTCAAATCATTCATGCACAACAAACAGTCGTCTAAAAGGTGCGCCGCATTACGTATACGCATTACGTATACGTGCAGTGTGAACTTGGCACCAATAAATACACAAACGAAGAAGAGAGAGCAAAATTAAATGAATATAAACCGTTATTTGTCATTGGATTCAATCTGCCTATGGCAATCCGTTTGCCCATAATTGTATTATACACACACAAACAGAAAATTGTTAACCACAGCAGATTATGCATGCTGGGCTGAGCGACTGTCGACTGTCGACCGACGACTGGACCGAGTTGATGATATTAATTTGAAGGACGGTTTTATGACACACGCCAACACATTAAAACCAATCGCCAGTCAACCCATCCTTTTGTCTCTTTGCATCGCCATTTCGTGTGCTGCGTGTCATTAAAAATTCATCAGCTTTAATAAATTAATGCATTTATGTTGAACACAGGTAATGTAATGCCTACAGTTCCATAATTATTTTTCAATTATGCACTGCAGTTCGAAGTTGAGTATTAAGTGCGGCTGCACCTCAAGCAGTGCAAAAGTCTCTTGCGATTAAGCTCATCGGAGTAGAAGACCATTAACACACACACACATACACAGCAACACAGACAACTTGATTGAACTTTTGTAGGAGACTGTGTCGAGATTAATGCTAATGTGACAACTTAATCGAAAGCCATTTATAAGTCATGTCAAGTGGCGGCAGATACCTCGCCCACGTTATGACAACGCCGACGACAGTCGCTGTCAATGATGACGACGCCTAAGTGTAGGCAACGGCAAGCTAGCTAAAGGAGATGCCACAGCATGACAACGACAAATCCATAAAAAAAGAAACGAAGCGAAGCGAAGCGAGGCAACGTTAAATATTTGCATTAATTTTGGGGCTGCGATAAGTCAGACCGAGTCACAGGAGAAGTGAAAGTAGAATATTGTATACAGAGACCGTAGAACGTAGAAAGGAAACAGGAACATTCGCCCTGGCACTTACCCGGCAAGCCTGATGTCAGGCTGATAAGCAGCAATAGTTGCGCTATCAGCTCTTTGATGCTGCTCCGGTTGTTCATGATGCTGCTCCTGCTTCTGCTTGTGCTTCTGCTGCTCATTTTGTCGTTTATCGAGCGTCGTTGGCTGCTGCTGCTTCTTGCTGCCTCTTATCGCGCAATGCGTTACTTTGTCAACGACTTACTCTCGCTCTGGCTCACGCTGCTATCTCCCAGCTAGCTCTGTCTTGCTGCCACTTCAAGTGGATGTTAAGTGCCACGCACTTGACTTTTATTGCGCGGCACGAATGTTTACCGTTAGTAGACAACTAGTTTGCCACGTTTTGTTGCCAGTTGCCAAATTTTATGCCAATTTTCTTATTATTTTACATATGTTTTGCTGTTTTTGTGTTCTAAATGTAATAAAATATAAATAACGCATACGACGCGTGCTCCAAGGTTCATCACAACACTACAAAAAAGGTGAATCAATTAAACCAAAATGGAAATGGAAATTTCTAAAACGATTTGCAGTTGTTCTACTTGTATTTTTTTTGTATATTTTTGTTGTTGTTTATTTTTGCTGACACTTTTCACTCGGTTGTAAAGTTCAATTTGCTTTGTGACGAGGAAATTTGGCCAATAATTTGCATGTATTCAATATGCTGGCGAGTTTTTTGTGTGCTTTCTTTGCATTATTTATTATTATTATTATTATTTTTGTTATTGTTACGCGGCGCAGAGCAGTGGGAATGGTTGTTGTTCTTGGTCCTTTTGTTGTCCTTTTGCCGCATGCTATAATTTCACTTTGCACTGCACTGCAAACGTTGCACGCTCTGCTTTCGATTTGTGTTTGTGTTGCTCTTGCTATTGCATTTGCTGTTGTTGTTGTTTTTAATCAAGAATTTACACAGTCACCGCATCGGGCGTTGGTGGCAAACAAATTGTTGTTGTTATTGTTGCTTGTTGTATTTGCAGGCAGCGAAATGAAAGCACAATGCAAAATTTTCAATCAAAACTTTTTACTCGCTTTCCCAGCGCTGCAAGTTTGTTTTGCTGTTTTGTATTTTTTTTTTTTTTTTGTTTTTTTTTTTTTTTGTGTATTTTGTTGTTTTGCTTTTGTTGCTTTTTAGCGCTCGTTAGCCACGACTATCCTGTTCTACTTCTTCTACTTTTTTCAATTTTTAATGCAATTTCCACGCTTAACTGCACTTTTTGCCGTTTTTCTTCGTATTTTCCCTTTTCTTTTCTTTTTGAAATTTGCTGCTGCTGAGTCTCCAGCTGTTGTTGTTGTTGATGTTGTTGCTGATGCTGTTTCTGTTGCCGTTTTATATCGCATTTATTTACACGGACACAGCACTAACACTCACACACACGCACACAGATACAGATACAAACACACACTTGGAAAATATGCACACAATTTGCATTCTCTAGCCGTCTCTCTCTCTCTCTTGTACACTTTGTTTCTATCTCTATCTGCGTGTCTCTTTGGCTTGCTTTGTTTCCTGTTGCTCGCACAAATTCAAATTACTTTTGTCGTTATTGTTTGTATTGTTATTGTTGCCGGTTGTTATCATCGACGTTGTTATAGTTGTTGCTGCTTTTACATGTCATGTTCATTGCTTCAATTCAGTGTTGGCAGCTTGCTGTGTGACTGTCTGGCTGCTTTGCAACGACAACATGACTCTGCGTGGCAGCCACAAGATGTTGCTTCGATTTGGAATATGCTGCAGCTTCGCTTTTCCTTTGGGCCACGCCTTGGGCATCTTCACTTGTTTCACATGCCACAAAACTGTCTGCAACGAAAGCAAAACACGAGAAACACATTAAAATTTGTTCTGCAATAAATAAATAAAAAAAGAAACCTTTAAACGAATTCACATTAATAAGAAGTTGCTTTTGCACTCGCAATCAAGTGAAATAAGTTTGGATATTTTTATTAAATCAACACACACACATATGTATGCATATGCTACTGACAAGTGTTAGGGGTAGAGGGACAGGAGGAGGGGGAGGGGCAGGGACAGGCTTATTTAAAATTTCCTTTGAAGCAACTCTCAGATTTTCATAATTTATTAGTCCCAGCTTTTGCCGCTTCTTTGACGCTTTCATTGCGAACTTTTTTGTTTGATATTTCAACTTTTTTGCGCAGCATGAGTGATGCCCCATCTTGGTGCTACCCCATGCCACACACAGCTGCTGCTGCCACACGTCTGAATATGAGTTGTGTGTAGGCCGCAATATCATTCTCGGATTCTGGCCGGAAAATGCGTCACTCACTCGCCGTAGACTCGACGTCTACGCACAGTCGAAGGTTGCAGCAACTTCTGACTGATGGCTGTCTAGGCCTCTTTCTGTTTTTTTTTTGCTCCCAACCAACTTCTTGTTGCTTTGTTGCTGCAACCTCTGCAACTGCTGTTGATGTTGCAGTGGCAGCAGGCAAAGGTAAAGTGCATAAGAGCGCTATGCATTATGCTTTATTTTCCGCTTGACACCTTTGGGCGTCGTTGCGCATTTCCTTTCTGAGCAACCAGCATGCCAACCAACTCACCGTGCCACGCCTACTTGCCTCCTGCTTGGTTGTGCACTAGCTTTCTGTATGTGCATAAAGAGGCTTCTCTCTTCTGTTCTGCTCTGTTCTTTTTTAGCCTGGCCGAGAGGCTTAACTTTGCTGCAAGGCTACGTCGACGGTTGCTGTGGTACTCGACTCGTTGGTGGTCGTGGCGTCTCCCTGGCTTCTTATCAACGTGGCAGTCGACTGCCACACAGACGTCATGTCGTCAGTGCTGAATTGAAATTTATTATTCTGCTTTGTCGTGCGTGTATGTGCCAGGCACTTTTGTACCACACACTCACACACACATGCCACCAGCAGTGCCACCATCCCACATCCAACAGCAACCCTTTTATGAGTGGGTATTTAATATTTTAATGCAGCACCTCACCCCACCCCCACAGTCCCCTGCACACACCTTGACTACACTTTATAGCTGTTAATTGCTTTCCAGTCGGGCGCACGGCAGCAAGGGCGACCTTTGATGCTGTTGTGATCGCACTTAAGGATATTGTTTACATGTCTCAATTATCCTTTGACTACCACCGAGTCGCGCATACCACTTCGCAGTCCACTTCCTCTGCTTGCTTGACTGACGCGATTTTTTCCAGTTTCTTTTGTTCTTTGTTTCAAAGCAAACTTTTGACAGCCTTGAAGTCTGACACTGCACATCAAATGCGAGGCCTCTCGAATTTCCCATTTGCCATCGACTTGAACAAATTACAGAGCAATTGCGAATTGCTAAAATGAAGATTGAGGGCCAAGAGCGAGCTGAGAACTAGTCTTGAATACCAGATTGTGCTTTTGCCCAGCACTCTTATATAAACCTAATGCGTGTGCTAATACTGTAGATTCATTCCCTCCATGCTTCGCCCCTAGCTTAGTCATTTTAGATAGCCATCATCGAGCTGTAGGCAATTTGTGGCATCGCAGCCTAAGTGGAAGTAACGTTAGGGTTTACTTTTTGCTGAATGAGAGACAAAAAAATAAAAGTTGTTGCCACTTTTTCTTGGTTTTTTTGTGTGTTGCTGACATTTGCCGTTTCGCCGCTTAACTCGAGACAAGGAGACGAGGCATGAGGATGTTGGGCGAGAAATTATGCAAAGATTGTGTGCAGAACTTGAGACAGACCCAAACAAGAAGCAGAAGCAGAAGCAGAAGAAGGGCAGTCAAGTTGCCTTAACAGAGGTCAGTGCTGGGCACGAAAACTTTCTGTCGAGTGACATGTAAATTTTGCCACAGGCAGTGCGCCATTTTGTTTTTTTGCTGCCACACGAAAGAGTTGAATGCAACAAAAAAGAGACGAGCAGAAAGAGAAGGAGAAAAAAACGAGAACTACGTCGACATGATGATAATTTGGCATACTCGACGACCATCAGCGCATTGCCCAGGAGCCACATTTTCTTTTCATGAAAATCAGTTAAATGAGTTTGTTTACATGTCTTGGGCTTGGGCTGCAAAACAGGCGAAACGGCAAAACCGGAAAACAAAAACACACGCTTTAAATGTATGCAAAGTGTGTGTGGCAGAGAGTGCGGCGGAGGAGGAGGGGTTGGGGTGTGTTGTGGCATATTGTCTGGACGCTGTGGCGGCTCGTTTTTCTACGGAAATAAATGTAAGAAAAATCCCCATACAATTTACGTTTTGCAGCCTAAAAGTATGCAGCATGTAATTTGCGTTTTGTTTGCCCTACACGTTGTTCACGCTCGTTGTTGTTTTTGCTGCTGTCGCTGCCGTTGCTGCTGCCGTTTGCTTTATGTAATTTGCATGTAAACATGTGCTTATTTTCATGCCTCCTGGCAACCACACATACACTCACACACACACAAACACACACAAGCAGACATGCACACTCACACCTAGAGAGCACGCGAATTTACGCCAAACATCAAATGATTTTGTTTAACATATTTTGTTATTAAGTGTGGAAATGTGCATATTTTGTTCAAGCTGCCTTTTCCTCTACTCATGAGTATGTATATGTTACTGCGTATGTGTGTTGGTGTGTCTTTGTGTGAACCCTTTTTAGGCAGCTCCCTGTTCGTGCCTGCAGTAAATTTCCGTTTGCCATCATTCAGTCAGCGAGCTGAGCTGGTGATGAGGCATGAGGCAGTCGCATACTTCAGCTGAACTCTGTGTTGCATGGACTTCTTAAATTATTGGCTACAGCTATAAACTGCACGGCTCTAAGCTCTGCCCCTACAACACCCACTAAAACTGAACTATGAACTTTCTACTGCCCGCTTTCTTTTTTTTTGGTGGTCTTTGCGAATTATGTTCTGTGGAAAGTTCAAACACATTTCTTCGGTTTACTTCGACTGCAGCTGCCTCTCGCCTGGTGACTGACATTTGGCAATTGACAATTGACAGTTGGCCCAAAAACTTTGGCCAATTAGTGCTGTCAAGCCACGCCTGCCACGCCCCAGAGTCTAGACGGAGTCTTCTTTGGCGATGCACTTCAGCTGCAGCTCACGTCAGCAATGCGTTGGCTACCAATTTGTTTGCCCTCGCACACACACACACACACGCACATACCCTCAACCCTAGTTGGCCATAACAATTTCTGTTGGCCATTTGGCCGTGTTGCATATAAAGCGGCATTAACTCCAGGCAGAACGTGGCCACACTTTCTAATGCTGCTGCTGCGCTTTGAGGCAACCCAATCAACGATACGTTGAAGTCTTCTTCCCTCAGTCCCTCCCTTTGCTTATGCTGCACGCTCTCTCTTTCATTGTCTAGAGGTTTTATTGTCGTAAGTCGAAGACATGGCTGCCCCCCCATCGCTTAAATGTTTGCATTACTTTACTCATGGCTCATGGCTCCTGGCTTATAGCTTGTAATGGTAAATGTGTTTAAGCCTTTGTTGTTACAACGCAGTATGCCCGTTATTGTAACTGCCACGAGTGGGTGGAAAGAGGCAGCTTAGTAAATACAAAGTGTTAAATGCTTGGGGCTTAGGGCTTGCCACTAGCTGCAGTCTGAATATATATATATATACGATATTTGTAGCTATGAATAGATGTGGATGCATATTAAAACTCAACAAAAGCGTTGTATTCATTTCTTATTTAAAACTACCACTCAGATGCAAGTGTATATGTATCTGTATCTGTATCGGTATTTATAAATGTATCTGTAGCACATGCATCGTTTGATAGCTAGAGCTCCGCCAAAGTGTGTTTATTTATTGAACTGTGAATAAATATTTTTTTGCCGGTCAACAACTTGAAGCACCTTCAACTCAGACAGACTCTAAGCGATTTGATAGCCAGCTTCGGCTCCCCCACTTTCACCTTTACGAAGACGAATCGATAAGATACTTGAGGCATGACTGTGTTGACTTTGCAGTTTGCAGTTACGAGTGTGTACTGTAATTATGTGAATGTCTGTACGTGAGTGTGTGTGTGTGTGTTGGCTGTAACCTAATTCAGAGCATGGCTTAAATGGACTTACAGTCTATTGACTCACAGAGTTTTATATGCGAATGGGAATGCGAGTGTGTGTGAGATGCAAGCTTACCCATTGATTGTCTTCTTGCCCCATAAAAAATTGGACTCTTCCTTCAATGTGGCACTGGGTGACGCAGCTGGCTCTCATTAAAGCCAAGTGCTACCGTTTTCCTCTTCTCAATTATTTTCTCTTTCCTCGACAGCACTCATTCACTCAGAAGCAGAGAGAGGGAGAGAAAGCTTAAGAGAGTGAGCGAGAAATAGAGGGATAAAGAGGGAAAGAAAGGCATCTGAAAAAGGCTCTTCAGCTTTATCGCTGTAATCAATTGTCTGCATTTGAATAGTTGACAACCGATTTATGGACCATTGACTGAGCAGCAGCCAGAACAGCAACAACAACACTATGAGAAGAAGAAAGAGCAAAAGCAGCAGGCGAGTGATGCCAAAGCCAACTGTGCCCCGCCCAGAGCTCATTTCTTTTGTACTTGCGGTCGTCGCTTGTGTCGCATCTCTGACCAGTTCTTATTGCCCCCTCTATGTGTGTGTGAGTGTGTCGGTGTGTGTGTGTGTGTAGCAGTATCCTTTTCGGAAATCAAGTGGAATGACCCACAAGGTTCGTCTCTGGTTCGCTCGGTAACTTCTGTTTTTTCTATGTTTTACGTAATTTCACTGAGAAGCCGGAAATGGCTAGGAAATTGAGCCAACAATAACAGCAGCATCAGCTACAGCCACAGCTACAGCAAGAGCAACTACCACAACAACAGCTATTGCTATTGCTTTGCCAACAACAATAACAACAACAACAACTACAACTGACATCATGCACGAATAAGAATAATAACGAAAATGTCAGACCAAGCGGCAATTCGTCCTGAGTCCTTTTGCCAGCCAGCCTAGCTTCGTTTGTCTGTCTGTCTGTCCATCTGTTCATCTGTCTTGCTCTCAGTCAGTGCGACGGTCAGCCACTGGCCCAGATAATGTACTGCCGAGTGTTTTTGACCTTTTCTCATTTTGTTTTTCTGTTGTTTATACCCGCTACCCATAGGGTAGAAGGGTATTATAACTTTGTGCCGGCAGGAAATGTATGTAACAGGTAGAAGGAGGCATCTCCGACCCTATAAAGTATATATATTCTTGATCAGCGTCAACAGCCGAGACGATCTAGCCATGTCCGTCTGTCTGTCTGTCCGTCTGTCCGTCTGTGTGTCTGTCCGTCCGTCCGTATGAACACCTAGATCTCAGAGACTATAAGAGATAGAGCTATAATTTTTTCGACAGCATTTGTTATGTTTGCACGCAGATCAAGTTTGTTTCAAATTTTTGCCACGCCCACTTCCGCCCCCGCAAATCAAAAAATCGAATAACAAGCGTAATTTTAAAGCTAGAGTTACGAGTTTTGGTACATACAATAATAACTATAGTAGTTATGATTCCTGAAAATTTGGTTGCGATCAGATTAAAATTGTCGAAGTTATTAAAGAAATACTTTTGTATGGGCAAAACGCCTACTTACTAGGGGTCTGAGTTGCTTTGGCCAACAATCTGGGACATTGTGCCGTCTAGGATATATTTTGAATGGTGTACTATATCGATATACCAAATATACCATTTGGTATATTTTAGTATTTTGCAGTATATTTGGTATATTTTGAAAATGATACCGCAATATTTTGCCTTTATTAAAATGGGTAGCACAGTCGAGTACACTCGACTGTAGCTTTCTTACTTGTTTTTTATATTTTTGCTTTCTCTCTTTCAGTGTTTTTGGCCCTTTTCGTTGTCCATTTCATATTTGGTGTGGTCTGTCATAAAGTCTGTCGCAAAGGACATGGCGAACGCATCCGTTTCTGGCTCAGCTCCAAGGCTAACCATCACCACCACCGTTGTGGACATCCAAGTGTGTGTGTGTGTGTGTATGGACTATCTTCTGTCTTCTGTCGACTGCCGACTGACCGCTGACCTACTGCCATAAGCAGCTGTTGTTGTCGCTCTTGTTTTAATGCGCTCCACTTCAAATTATTTAAAACTTAATGCAAATGAAATGCTCCACAAAATGTAGGCCGTTAAGGAGTTCAAGTTCAGACATGCCCATTACAGACTTACTCCTTCTCAGCTCTGACTCTGGCCCTGGCACAGTGTGGCCGAATAAGAACTGAACTGTAATTTCATTTTACTGACACTTTCCCAAAACTAAAACTTGCTGACGAAGGCAGAATGTGGAAGGGAAAGTGGCTGTAATATTAGCATATTTCTTGCCTTTGGTGCGGCTTATTTTATTGACGAACAGGTAGTAGAGTTTAAATTGAGGTTGTTTGAATAATACATAACCTTGGGTTAGGCAGCTTAACCGATAAATAAGAGAATGTATTGCGGTAAAATTGAAGAAGTTATCTTTGTGATATTTTTTTTTTTTTATTTGGCTGATGATATTGTATCACAATAATCAATGAAAATATATTTTTTAATTTGTATTTAAAGTAATTTAAATCATATAGTTTTTAATTGAGCAACTAGTTTATGCAATTTCTAAATACTTTTTTTGTACAACCGGATATTGTCGCTGCATTGATTTACTATACAAATTATGAAAATTCCTTTAAAGTTTAAGAAGTTATCTTACTTTTAAAATTATTTGGCTGAATATATTTAATCACAATTACGAATTTATGAAAATGAATAAGAAATCATACAATCATTAACAGGTTTCTTTAAAATATAAAAATTTAAAGAATTCCAAATAACTATATCAAAATATATTTAAATAATCGTTTGATCCATATAAATATATATTGAAGTCACTTTTCTACTTTAATTTGGAACTTAAACTTGTAAAACCAAAGAAATTTAAAGCTATTCTTATTATTTTTTATCACAAAGATCATATTCAATAGTTCCATTTATTTAGCTTTATGTTAAATTTTCTCTGATACGCTGTTATCCTACTTCTATGTATATGTAAATTGCTTTGCTGGTTTACAGCTTCATTTAGCCACTGTGCAGAGTCACTACTAGAGCCTGTCTAACTAAGGGAGAGGATGCGAATTATCTTAACTAGCAAAGGTGCTGGCCTAGACTGGCTTTAAGCCTAGTTACGGTTGTTGTGAGGCAACTGGCAACTGTCTACTGCACGCTATATGCTGCATGTTGCATGCAGTTGCCTGCTGCTCGTACTTGGATTGCATCAATTCAGCTTGTCGGATGCGGGGACACACACACACGTCTTCTGGGCATTCACTTGGCAGGCTCTTGGCACGGCTTTGCATTTGGGTTAATGTAGTATTTGTGTTTTGTGCTCAAGCACCAAAGGCATCAGCGACGGATTGATGTCAGTCCTACCAACACACTCACATACACATAAAGACACACAGCTGAGCTGAGCTGGGCTGAGCGGTCCTTAGTCCGTTGTAGTAGAAGTTTTCATCATTGGATTGCCGTAAGGGGCGCTTTTTGTCAGCGGCTGCGAGGCACGTTTGCCACTGTGAGAAATATGTCAGCGTCTTCTTCGCTTTCGCTTAGATTGGCATTGTCATAAAATGCCAACGCTCCACTTCTACTCCCCCACATAGAAAAAATGCACAAGACTGTGATTGCACAGCCTCGTTGCCGCATGCCTCGCTCCTATCTCCTCATGCCACATGTCGCATGCCGCACCGTACGTGTAGTCGGTTTAAAGAATGAATTGCACTTTATTGTTGGCATTTTGTCATGTGGCTGCTTCGGTTTGGTCCGGTACCGACGCCTAGACCGACACCGACATCGACACCGGCAAGGCACGTCTTGGGCTTTAAATAGTTAAGTAGCCAGCCACACCCGGCGCACTTATGAAACCACAGATGAATTTCCACTAAAACGTGTTGCTATTTGACTCTCCGTTTCCCCATGGACTCACACCACATATTTCCGGTCAGCACAGATAGCCACAACTTGCAACCTCAGCCTCAAGCTAAACCGCAAAATACAATTTATATACCCTGCAGCTGAAAAGTTTTTCAAATAAAGGGAAAGAACAGTTGGAGATAAAAATTGAAACGTTTTACAAAGAATCTGCATTAAATATTCAAACTAATAAAGTCACTTGGAATTTTCCAAAAGTATTGAATAAAAACTCAAATAAAAATATTGTTATAACTTGAAATACGATAGAGATTTTAATTGAACCAATTTGTTGCTTAAAACAATTTAGTTTAATTTCGATAAAATAAGAATTTCATTTAATAAATAAAATTTAGACTTTTATTGAACCTACATATTTGAATAAATAATTTGTTGCTTTAAACAATTTCGCTTAACTCAGTTTAAATAAGTATATTATCTTACATCGTTTCTTGCATCAAATTTCAATTTTCTTAGAGCACACTCTATTTAAATTTATGCTCAAATTATCTGCTAGTCCATCACACCCGCCAGCAGCAATCTTTCACCCTCTACACACAATGCACAAAAAATTCAATCAAAATTGTTGCCATTTAGTTTGACATTTCATTTTGATGGCTGGCGAAATGATGATGAAGTGCATTGCATTGCCATTGCCATTGCAGGGCGTGGCAAACGCCCCAATTCTTCTCTCCCGCTATTGACCTCTCTTCCCCTCAATATCCTGCTGAAGACGTGGCCAGCAATTTCAGTTAGCTGTTGGTTTTTTATAGAGTGTCAAAGTGGCACAAGAATTTTTCTAGCTGCATTTTTTTGCCAAAACAAAAAAAAAAAAAAGAAGAAGCTGAAAAACATATAAAAGCGATGAGAAGGAAATACTAAAGTGACCGCAAGCTGTGGGTGTTGCTGGTTCAACTGATGGTTCAGCTGGTGGTCTGCTCGTTTTAGTGCGAGTATCGTGGAAAATTGATTTTGTTTTTCCTGCAGCTGACTGGCCGCAGTGCGATAAGAATTTGCGTTTTTCTCTCGCACTGTTGCACTTAATCAAAAACTTTTCATAATTTGCCGCAACGGAATTGAAGCAGAAATTGCACTCTCTTTTTTTTGTTATTTTGTTTCGCTTTGTTATTGATAGCCGGAGGGGTTCATTCGAAGGCTTAATAATATTTATTTATCTGTTTTTTAATTTTTTGTTCTTTTGAAGGTGTTGATTAAAGTGGAAATTGGATTGGCATAGCAAATTATAAGAAGAGGAAAAAACGGCATAAAAGATAATAAACAGAAATACGTAGCCTGACTATAAACTATGCAAACTTTTTACATATAAAGCAGACAGTTTTTATAGGGATCTGAGAAATATAGGTGAAATTTAAGTGTGGAGTTTTCTTTCATCGACAAACTTACTTCTCCATTTAAACGATAATTATGCCCCATATTAACTGACGGCCAACAAAAGTCAAGGACCTGACACAGCTGCCCTCAAACTTGTTTTGTGAACGCTTTGTGCCAGCCTCTTACTCTGCTATTCTTTTATCTTTTCTATATAATCAAATAAATGTATTAAAAGTGAATTCATTGGTTTATAACAAATCAGCGTCAAAATGTGTATTAAATTCCATATAATAAAGTGATTCAAGCATGAAACAGAATTCTTTGTACACACACACGGGCAGAGACACACACACACACACATAAACATGCTTAAGGAATTGTCTGTGTAGAATTTTTTCACACGTTCGCATTTGGTTTGCTTTTGCACCATGCCTGAAAGCACATGAGAATTCATAAAACTCTCTGTGTCTGCCTACGAGTTTATGAGTGTGCGAAATATACACACACACACACACACATATATTCGCACACAGCGGGGGTGTGGAAGAGACAGAGCTGCTATAAGGAGCTATCAAGAAATCACAACAAATTTACAAGTGCCACACAAATGTTTGACAAAAAGTTTCTGAAAAGCTTTTCACTGATTTTGCAACGTCTCAACGATTTCTTTGCCACACAACAAGAGAGGCGGCAGAGATGCGTAGGGGCAGGGGGCATGTTAGCCATAGACATTTATGGCCCAAGATGCTATCGGGTTGACATAAGTTAAGCTGCTTTGCTTTGCTGTTTTCGCTTTAAAAACAGCAGCAGCAACAACATCGCAACAAACAATAACAACAGCAAGTAAAAGCCACCAAAAATTTTAGCTCGCACAACAGTGCGTATGAAAACAAACTCACGAGCTCTAGTGTGCAATGGCATGTGTATCTGTATGAGTGTGTGTGTGTGTGTGTGTATGTGCTTACAGTTCAAAAGGGTGTTCTGGGTATTCGAAATGTGGCAACAACGCGTAAATTCATACTTGCAACATTTTTCGAGCGAACCGAAAAACCGCACAACAACTTCACGTATTCAAAACTTTTGAATTGTGAAGGAGATGACGACGATGGCGGCGCCAGTTGTTTAGACGGTTGCCACTGCGACTTGCCGCGACTTGTTTAGACTTGTCTGCTATTTAGTGTTGACACGCAAGGCAATTTGGCAAATGCAAACAGCACGACCAAATATTACGCATACGCCGCGTATGTGCCTCGTTTTCTTGGATATTAAATAAACTTGCGCCATTTCAGTTTCGCGCCTCAACAGCAAACCGCAGTATCCTCCCTTCCCCCATCATGCCTTACTACTCGTAACGGTTATTGCTTATTACATGGCATGAGGGTCGAAGGCAACCCATCAGACAGCTCGCTTTTAAGTAGTTTGCCCTGTGCCATGTACAACTCCCACACACACACACACACACACAGTTGACTTTGAGAATCACATGAGGAAATCTGCTTATGTGAGAGTGTGTGCGAGTGTGTGAGTATGTGTGAGTGTGTGCGAGTGTGAGTTACAACACAAAGGGAATTTAAATAAATAGCACAAACATTTTGAATAGCAGGACTGCTTTGAGACTGCAAAGACTTTGCTCAGCTCATGTGTATAATCAACTTTCTCTCCCACATTCTCTTCTCTCATTTTCCTATTTGAAAAGGCTTAGTCCCAGCGCAGAGCTCAGTGGCTGATGAAGTGCGTGAAATTGATAAATGAACTACGACTGATGCTGTCTCTGACTCTGTGCTGACTGTGACTCTGACTTCGACTCTGTTTCCTATGCTGTGCAGCTGTTGCGTTGGCATGCGGTGCGTATGCGTAATATTGAAGTGAAGTCAGCCCTGTATCGTTCTCATCAGAGAGCGGGCGCGTGAAACAACTTGAGTGCCTCGCTGAAATCCTCGATATGGGCTGATAAACCACACGAAAATTGGCTGCTCGTTGTGCGGTCGCATAAATTAGGACGATTCCCGCTGTGTGTTGTCGCCACGAATAGTCGACGTAGAGTGAAAAAAAGGCTAAACGCGTAAGCGCTTAACATTTAAATGCTAAATAGCTGGTAAAAGGATAACGCATATCCTTATTGCCACCTAGCAGCACGTTTGACTAGCTCTCCAGCTGGGCGTGGCTCCAGCCCCAGCCCCAGTCCCAGGCCCATTCGCATGGCTTGTTGTGGCGTGACTGCAAACAGGCTAACCGGCAAACAGGACAGCACGACATCATGGCCTCCTCCTCCCTTGAACGCAGAAATTAAAGTGTTACCAAAATAATAACAACAAATTGCCTGCGATACAACAAGCAAAAACAACGCTCGTTTGCGAAAATGTTGCGACTCTCGCAACGGGTTACAACAAGGACATTTCGCTGTCTCTCTGTGGGCGGTCTGGCAACGCTGCCTCTGTGTGTGTCTGGGTGTGTGTGTGTGTGTGGCACGAGGTCACGCGTTGCGCCGCCTGCCACCACGCCAAACGACATTTATTCAAATTGCATAGCCAGTCGACATTATATCAGCTTGACATGCGATTGTCCCTGAAAGCCCAAATACCAAAGCATACAATATTGAATAAGGGGCACAACAAAAAAAAGAAGAAGGAACATGTTTGCCAATTCCAAGGTATTCTCACAGCTAAAAGACTTTTACGAATGGCCCATAAAGCACAACAGTCTAATAAAGCATTTCATTCATTTTCTTTTCAGATTTTGTCCCCATTTCGTTAGGCAAATTAATGGCAAACTAGCTAAATATGCAGGGGCACATCTTAAAGAGTCTAAGACGTGACTTAAGGTTTTGACATTTTGTAGAAAATATTTGCCGGATTAGTAACAGCTTGATTTAAATTGACTTTATTTTACTTATTTATTTTCCCATGAAACACTATTCGAATATATATATCCTGTAATCAAATTTCGTAATCAACTTTAAATATCAGATTTAATATAATATATTATCATTATATTTGCGAAAAGTAAAGCTTCAATTCATATTGTACAAAATACAAAACTTGTCATTATACAAGTGAACCAGAAGAACATCGTAGCACCTCGTAAATTGTTATTTACAAGAGCCTTTACTTAAAATAAGATAACTTTATTATGTAGCTTCTCTCGGGGCAATTTGCTTAAAATATTTGTAGAGATTTCTCAACTTTGGCACGTAGAAAATAGTTTTCTTTTCTTTATTTTTGACAACTTAAAGTCGGTTGTTTTTTCGTTTTCGTTTTTTTGCAGTTCTCTTTCGTTTATTTGCGGACAAGTCGAGCAAAAGAATGAGGTAAAGGAGAACAAGGCGTGGTATTCCTTTTCGCTTTTTGTGAATTCCAACTTGACTCTTTAGTTGTGCTGCTGTTGCAAGTGTGTTGCAAGAGTGTTGAAATGGTTGTAGTGCCTCGTGGTACATGCCAACCGACGCCCATTAAGATCGTTTGTTTCGCATTTTTCTCAGGCGCCGAAAATAAATTAAAGACCGAAAATGTTTCCTCGCCGCGTTTTCTTTTTTACGGCCTTTGTTGCAGTCGCAGTTACATTTTCTATGCTGCCACCACTCTTTAATCTTTCTTTATACTTTTTTTTCGCCCCATTTTTGGAGGTACGTTTCTCATTTCAACATTGTGGCAGTCCTTGTTGTCGCCGATTCTGTTTCACACGAAGCACAGCGCGCAATGCAATGCGACGCAGCGCTTACAATGTCTGAGGACAAAATCTGCAATCTACAAATGCTGCAGCTGGACTCGCAAGCCAAAGAAAAATGCCGCTGAAACGTGCGCAACATTTTGTCGGATATCCGTTGTGCCACTGCCATTGTGGGTGGGAGGGTGACGACTGCCTTTTTAATCGTGCCTCAAGTGCAGGCCGTGCTAACGGAAGGTGAAACAAGCTACAGACTCCAGAAAACTCAGGCAGAGGAAGCAGCCGAGGAGCGTAAAAGGGAGTTGCGTTACTTAAATGTAACCTAAATGCCCGGCAAGCGGATATGTCGCGTTAAATTGCAAATGGCTGACACTAAGTGGAGCAGTGGTTCAGCTGCCATCACGACGACGACGGTGATGACGGTGGCGGCTGACTGTGACGCATATTTATCAGCATATCGTTCCACATTTGGCGTGACAGATACGTTATAATTACACAGAAATATGTAGTTGCTGGCACCTTGTACCCAGCAGAAAACAATGCTAAGCGGGTGTAATAGAAGTACTTGACAGCAATTATAACTCCATGATGTAAATAGGAGATGTTCTTTATACCTTTGTTTCCTAAATAATAATTATATCATTCTTTTTTAATAACTATATAATTTCTTTGTTTTACAGGATATCTTATCGTTGCTCAAGCTCACTCTTACGCTAAATTGACTAGTTATGCAATAAATTTACTCGAATGTCTTGGCCGAAACAAAGCCAAGGAGTTAATTGCATGTTATCGCAGTGCAGATGTTGCAGCTGTTGCAAAAGCCTCTCCACACAGAATAAGTTGCATGCAGCGAGTTGATGAGAATTTATTGCGCAGACATACACACACACAAACAAACACGTAGACACATACAACCACAATGCTATTTGTTAACTGCATATTTGTGTGTGCGTATGTGAGCCATGCACAACAATTAGTTGAGCCGCAGCAAAGCTAACACCAATATATAATGCCTGACAAATGCAAACCGATGCACACACGAGCATCACAACTAAATAAATACGCACTCACACACAGAAGCTGGTAAACATACACGTGAACATACATACATATACTATGGAGATAGCATGTCTCGTTGTTAATGTGGTTGTTGATGCTGCAGTTGCTGAGTTTCTATTGCTGCTATTTCGGGTGCTGTGACATTTGCTTAACCCACCGCTGACAAACACGGCGACGGCGATGGCGATGCCGAGGCGATTGCGAATGCGTAATGCTTAATATTGCATAACCCCGGTATGCATGCCAAAAAGCACATTAACTGCACACGGATACACACCAATACTCACACACGCCCCAGTTAACTCGCTCACTATGTTCAAGTCACATATAGACAGGAGGCGGACAGCAGGCGGAGGAGGAGGCTTTGGCAATTGTGCTCTGACTGCTGCTGCTGCTGCTGTTGGCGTGAAATTGTCATGCGCCATCTAGCGTTAGAAAATTGAATTATGAATAATTGCGTTTTGTTGGTTCTACCAGATGTGTCTGTGAGTGTGTGTGTGTGTGTGTGAGCTACCTGCATCTCTCTGCTTATGTGGCTGTTTTTGTTGCTGGCATGTTGCCTACTTTTGTGCGCTCGCTTCCGGCCCAGTTGCCATCCGCCGCGTTTGCCTCGTGTGCGGCGACTTTAACTATTTCATATGCATGGCAGACAGCGCAAACTCAACTCAGCAAGGGCTCGAACGCATATGTGTTTTTGTGAGTGTGAGTGTGTGGGTAAATTTACCTTGGCTTTAATATTACAGAAACCCACATAGCACGTGCTTCGTGCTGCGGTTAACGATTGCATCTCATTGCATTTGCCTGCGTGTGAGAATGAATGTGTGTATTTGTATGAGTGTGTATTTACTTATGCAGTCAAACCAATTTGCCTTTTTGGCACATTAAAAGTCAGCTGCTGATGCTGAAGCTGAGGCTGACAAAGTCATAAATGATATCCATACAATTAAATACTTGCGGCAGGCTTCCTTTTTCACGGGGAAGCAAATGCAAGAAGAGGAAGGAGTCCTTTAACAATGTCGCTGCCATTGGCCCTAATCTACTTAGCGAGCCATTCAGAGCATGTCACAATGCCAAAGCAGCACGGACAAGCACAATGAACCTTTGCCCATCAGGCTTGAGGCGTTGCCTCGTTGGCATTGTGTGGACTGGCCATTTGCTCGGTGACTCCAAGCGCGACAAAATGAAGCGACAATCCTGACGAGAACGAAAATGAGAATGAGAGCGAGAGCGAGAGAGTGTGTAAAAAGAAAATCTAATTTAGCGCAAGTAAAGGCAGCCATGGTCATCATCAGCCTCCTCCCTCGAAGCCCATTGACTAAGCCATCATGTGGCAGCAGCATCACCGAGCTGGGGCAACGACAGGTTGCCCACGTTTGCTGCTGCCTGATGCCTTACGACGTTTCCTGTCTCTCATGTAGCGCGCGTGGCGTTTTACAGTAATTTGGTGAAAAATATATTTGCCGCTTAATTTTTATAAACTTGCGAGGCAATTTCGAGACCTTCTTCTGCCTCAAACAGAGTTAAGTACACAAGCGATCCGTTTTCTCCATTTACATTTTTAAAGTATTTTCCCGAAGCTAGCGCTGAGCGCGTGTCACGATATCGGCTTCGATAAATTGTTAGTTTCTATACAACTGTATTATACATCAAAGAACAGGAAAATTTCTCTTTTAATAAGTTTTCAGCTGTTAATATAAGGCTGTGAATTTCTATTTATGACACAAAAGTCCTAATGCCAAAGTTAATTCTATTTTTGTCGCGACAACACTCAAATTTCGCAACAATAAAAGTGTCTGTAATGCAATCTTCGTCCCATTAAATTCTGTCGCTTTTTAGAGATGTTTGCGTGTCACGCGGAAATACAATTAATTTAATGTTGTACTCACAGAAGCAGCTTAAATAAAATTACATATTCTTGAAATCAAATTTCATTTGAATTTGATAACTTTAAAAAAAGTTGAAAATTAAGCTTAAGGAATAAAAGAAAAATTCAATTATAATAAATGTCATAAGTTTTACAAATTAAATAAATTCTTTGAATCCAATTTCATTTGAATTTGTTTATTTTTCAATAGTCGAAATTCAAGCTTAAGGAAAATAAAATGATCTAGTGACCTTAGTGTAAATAAAATAATGAAATGTAATTCAAAAGAAATTCAAAATTTATTTTAAAGGTAATCTTCTATGTAAAATTTAATTAGAGAAGCGTACAAATCTGTTGAAAATATTCATATCCAAAAATAACAAACATTCTTAGATTCTCTTCCATCTCTAGCTGAACTCTCGAGTCTCGTGCTACGTTTGCCATATGTGCTACGTTATTATTAAATCGCATACTCATTGCTGTTGTTGCTGCTGGTGTTGTAGTTGTTGTTGTTGTTGTTGTTATTGTTGTTGCTGCTGCTGCTTGCCTGGGTGTTAAACATTGTTATAAACGCGCGTCAACATCCAGCAGCTGCTTGTGCTTGTCATCATAATGGAGCATGAGAATGGCAGTCGAATGAGCGGGAGAAGGATGACAACGGAAATGGGATTGCGATTGGGAATGGGAATGGGATTGTGTCCCTATGGCATAGCTGCCTTGACATTTAAGTCGTGTCCTTGTAGTCACCCTGCTTTGCTTTACTTGCCTGCGCTGCCGTTGATGAGCGTAAAAAAGCAATTGTTGCGCCTAATAGACATTCATGGCCAGCACCCAAAGGCCTCTTCCTACTCACCTCCTTCCCCTTTTGGCTATGACAAAATGCTACATATTTTATTAAGTATTTTTTGGCTGGCATTCAATAAATTCAGTGGGGCATGTGATTACGCATACACATGTGGCGGTGCTCACATGCCACGTCATGTTGCCTCCACTTCCATTCTAATCAATTGTTATGCGGCGTCCCGGCTTATGCAACAAGCTTCCTATCCCTATTTTCATTCCTCTTTTACTCCCTCTCTCCCTCCTTATGTCCATCTTTATGCTCTGCCTTGTCCCTATGCTCCTGGTATTCATCTTCATCGTCGTCGGCATCGTCGTCTTCATCGTCATTGTTGACGACGATTGATGCGGGCATAAAAAGCAGCTCATTATGCTTGAGTGCCATATAATTATGGATTTTCTATGGAAATATTCTGCTGCCGCATTCGCTGTACGCTCTTTGTAATGGGACTTAAAAGGTACTTAGCATTGCAATCTGCCCTCTCGCAGCCATCAAACCACCGTCGAGCGACCTTTTTAATTTGTAAACAAGATTAAATTGCTATGTAGATGGTGTCAACCATCTAATGCCACAGACAAGCATTCGCACATTGATTCAATTACAATAAATAATTGCCAAAGGATGTGGTACATTTACAACCATAAATTATTTCAATGTACACTTACTGATTATTCTAGTTAGTTAGATTCTTTATTTGACATCAGTTTGAAAAGGAATGTTTGCAGTAAATCAAGTAAAAAAGCTGTGAGATATCCGCTATGCGTTTTGAATAAAAACAAAACAGTATAGTATCATTTCTAAAATATATCAAATTCGTATACCATGAAAATACTGAGACCTATCTACGGCTATGTTTTTGGTATATTGATATAGTCCGTCACTCAAAATATACCATAAATTGCTACTCGTACTAATTTGATGTTTTTACCCTTACTAAAGAGTTTCTTATATAACTTCTACAATTTTTGTCTGATGTACCAAATATCGTCATTCTAGCTTCAAAATTTCGTTGGTTTTAGATTTTTATCAAATTTCGGGAGCGGATGTGGGCGTGACGAATAACAAATGTTGTCCAAAAAAATTCTTGCTCTATCTCATATAGTCTCTGAGATCTAAGTGTTCATACAGATAGATAGACAGACAGACAGAAAGATAGCAAGACGGACAGACGGACATGGCTGTTGATTCTGATTAAGAATATATGGAGTGCGAGATGCCTCCTTCTGCTTATTACATACATTTCCTGCCGGCTCAAAGTTTTACCCTTCTACCCTATGGGTAGCAGGTATAAAAATTCAATGAATCTAAAATGTATTTGAATGAAGTTCTAAATGTATTTATTCCATTTATACTTTAAGAGTACGCACTGTTTCACTTATATTCAAAATGGATAGTGGGTATCTCACAGTCTAGCACACTCCACTGTAACTTTCTTACTAGTTCGTATTGATCAAACTTGTAATACAAACTGTTGCAATTAAGTTCTGTTGTCAACAATTTTCATTAAATGCCTATTGAACACACAACAGGATAGAATCTGAATATTTAATACAAACTGATGTGTGTATAAATAGGTGAAAGTTTCGCATGTTTTAACAGCAAATCACAGCTGTTGAGTCTAACGTATGCTCTATAATTAGCAAAAGTTTTTTGTAGTAAATCTCGTGACTAAATTTGAATGCTCTTGGCTTATAATCAGCTTAACAGGTTGCAACTAACACACATGAAATGAGCGATAGAGAGAGAGAGAGAGAGAAGCAGTTATATTTGACTCGAGTGACACCTGGTTTTCCGCTAATTAATTAGCCGAACAACAAGAATCCAAAAAAGCAGTCAAGTAATATATATGCGCCATAAACACGCGAACAACAAGACGCTGACGCTGGAAACTGACGTTGTTGTTATTTGGGGGCTGACGGTGAAGGTGACGTTGACAGTGACCAAGAGCGACTGTTGCAGCAATGAACTTTGACACAAAGTGTCAACTGTAGCGTCTACTGATGCTGAAGCTGCTGCTCTTGTTGGAAGCTGCCAGTGTCACTAAAAATGTCTTACAAGAAAATCTACTTAACGAATTTTTGAGACAAGCGCAGCCAGCAGCAAATCAGCGTTGAATGGCGTCGGGGTGAGGCGGGGCAAATTGGAAGCTACAATTAGCAGAAGGGAGTCAGCTGCCACCTGCCACACAGCAGCAGCAGCAGCAACTATTGCCAGTAAGTGCAACAATGATGGCGCATGTTGCGCTTCAAAAGACACTGTCTCTTCTGGGAGGAACAAGATCGCTGGGAAGGTATTTTTATAAACTGCCAAAAAGTTTGTTGTCGCGCAATGATGTGACAGTTGCTGCCTGTTGTGATAAGCAAAAAGTTGGCGCTGGCAACATGACATGACTTAAAGAGATCGAGCGCAATTTTAAAGCATCGTTTGCCTAATTGAAATTTTGCGCTGGGTGTCAAACGGAAGCAGCTGCTGTTTGTTATTTGCCGTTTGTCGCGTGAACGCTTCCGGCTGTCAGCTCTTACTTTCTGTGGCTGATTTCAGACCTACTCACAGATGAGATGCGATGCGATGCGATGTGATGTGATGTAGGGAAGGCGCATGCACGAGCGCCTAAAAGTACACAGTATTGATATAGATTACGTGCAACCGCAACGTTCGCTTCAACCACGTGCGTGGCGCTTTCCAGGGGCAACGTTGAGTGGGGAGGCGGGGCGAAAGACGAGTGCGTGTGCAAAACTTTTGCAGACGCAGAGAGCAAAAAACACAGAGCAACAAAAAAAAACAGCAGTAGAACAACAAAAAATGAGAAAAGCAAAAGAAATATAAAGCATAACACTTGACATTGACAAATTAGTTCCAGAAGACAACAGCGTACTGTCGTGTCTTGTTGTAGACTCCTCACCGCAGCAACCACAGCCACAAGATGGGGAGAGAGAAAGAAGGCCAAGCTGGCACGGAGGGGTGAGGAGAACTCGCGTCAGTTGGTTAAACCAACTTCTGCCAGCTGCCGAGCTAGAAGCTAGGAGCTGTGTGTAGGTTAAAAATAATAAAATACCTACTGACATGATAGACACGAAGGACTTTTCTTTTTATTTAACGTAGATTGGAAAAGTTTCGACAGTCCAGTGGAGCAGCAGTAGCATCAACAGGAGCAGCAGCAGCAGCAGCAGCTTGACTTTGCCGCACTTGCACTTAAGTAACTGGCAACAATGGCAGCTGTGATTTGCCCCAAAACCGAACAATGCCTGATGCCCAGGCGAATAGAGGACTATGCCTCGTTCCCTCCTCGATGCCAACTGTCCCTTAACGTATCCGTATTCGCTTCCCTCCTCTGCCTCTCTACCGTTACCTGTATGCGAACATGTGTAGCTAATGTTACATATTATATAACTTACAGACAACACGCATTCAAAGTGTATGTATGTGTGTGTGTGTATTTGGGTCATGGCTGTGCGCCGCGATGCGTAGGACACAAATTGCGAAAAATTTATTGCATAGTTTCGGGCGCAAAAGTAGTTAAAGTAAATCTGAGCAACCACCACATTCTCTTCTCTTCACTCCTCTCCTCATCTTATGGGCTAATGAGTTATGCAACGAAGCTGCCAGGCAAGCTGGGACTAGGGAAGCAGCTGGAGACACGAACGGAGTGGGGGACGGAGGCATGATGGAAAACAATTATAAGCACACCAAAAAGTATGCAAGTATTTTATGTTTTTTTTTCGTTGCTTCCACTCTCAGTACATTAGTTACGGCAACTAAGCGAAACTTTGTACGCGCCTGACAAACTTTATGCTTTTCAATTTATTTGCAAGTTGTGCCCCGCAGTTTGGACCAGGCCAATAGACCCTAGCTGGTCAATTCTGGCATTGTGGTCGAAGCACACCCGCTGAGCGGGGGGGGCGCAACATTATTGCGTCTCAAATTATGCAACAAATAAATCAACGAGATCAACGAAATAAGTGCCCGAATCTTAATACCCGTCAATCAGGACTTACAAGTTGGGGACGCCCCACAGCGAAATATGACAAGAGAGAAAAATATATGAAAAATAAAAGAAAAAAGAAAACTGCCGAAGAAGCAATACTCTTCTGAAATTGATTTGTAAATTTTTTTATTAATTTATTCAGCACTCTGTTAAATATGCT
The DNA here is from genome assembly GCF_023558435.1 of Drosophila sulfurigaster albostrigata. Lineage (NCBI taxonomy): Eukaryota > Metazoa > Arthropoda > Insecta > Diptera > Drosophilidae > Drosophila > Drosophila sulfurigaster. The sequence goes on from NC_084882.1 coordinate 20,286,513, forward strand.
AATTGAATGCGAGTGAAACGCAGCAAAAATGATATTCATATAATTCTGACTGCAGCTAAATTTCGTATTTTAATTAATAATCGACTGGAAACAAAAATTTATTGCATACTAATATAACAAATTCTATTTCATAGCTCTAGTCTACAATTTTTTTTTTAAATATGCATTTGAATTTGACCCAATTTAAATAAAAAAAAACTGAATTTAAGTATTCTTACGTGAATGAAAACAGACAACATTTCAATAAAAATATTGTCTGAAAGGTAGAGTACAGTTGCAGACTTCTGATTATTATTTACGAGTACTTTTTTGTTCAATTTTCAGTTTGGCATTCGCGAAGTTTGTTAAGCAACAAAAGCCGTAAGCGTATTAGGAAATTTCTTAGGTGAAGCGGGTAGGAAAGAACGAACACTCACTTAGGAATTGTTTTTAAATTTATCATAAAAAAACATTTTGAGCTGCTTTTCAACAACTTTACAATTTTTGTCTGTTCATCCCAAACAGATAAGTGAAGAAAGAAAAAAGAAACGCAAAAAAGAAGATTTTTTTTTGGGCAGTCTTTCGAGTACTTGCCACATCCGTTAGAATTGGAGTTAGAGACGAAGTCGAAGTTGAAGTTGAAGTTTATTAAAACATAGCTACGGAAAAATGTTGGAGCAAAGTGCAGTTGGTCTTGTTCTGCTTTTGCGTTTGCTTTTACTTTACTTTTGCATTGCTTTACTTTGCTTTGCTGCGTCTCTCCCACTAATTTATCAGCGTCTCTCGATGTTGGTTGTTGGCTCTTGGCTGGCCCACTTCTGTTGGCCATCTCTCCATCTCACATCGCTGGCCACCTAAGTGCGGCACTTCATTTGCATTTAAAATGTTTTCGCCTGCTCAGTTTCAGCCTCAACTTTGGCCATTCATTTGGCACATTTCTCTTTGTTTGCCAATTGAGCGCTGCTGCTGCTGCTGCTTCTCCTGTTGGTGGTGAACGTGGTGAGGAGCATCTGAGTGGGTCAAGTGGGTCGCCCAATGTTTATTTGTTTTCCAGCACGCTCGAGTTTATTTCTCTTTATTCTCTCTATCGTGATATTCTTGTTTTGTTTTCTTTTTCGTTTCAACCGCTTTTGCCTTTTCGTCTATCGATTTCGATTACAGTTCCCACGATGATGATGAGTGTAACCGAAACGTAACTCATCTGTAATTTGGCTAAATTAAACGGTTGCCCATCTCAAAAGCGGTTTTGAATAATCGTCGGCCACTTAACGCCCACCTAAAAGAACCTGCAATGCCTGACCCTTCATTCGTGGCGCCTGCTGCCTGCTGCCTGTTGTCTGCTTCTTATTTATGTTTCCTGTGCGCCCCTAAGTATGCAATAAAATGGTATTTAAGATACATAATGAAATTGGCGCTTTTAAATTATTGTTCCATACACAAAAACAGAGGCATTAAGATAAAAGAAAAAAGGACGAACCTTTTAATTTATGACGGACACCAGAGGGGCGTGACACTGCCCTCCCCCTTAAATGTAGGCACTAAACTTGACCGTCTTTAATGCACACAAACACACTTACACACACATACATATATACATATAATAAAGAGAACAACATTGCAAATTAAACGCTAATTGTGTCGGGCTGCCTTTGAAGATGATGAATGAGGGGCATGCAAAAATATAAAACGCAAACGCAGCGAAAGCATATTAAAAATTAATTTAAATTTTTAATTCATACGCCAATGTCCACAAACGGAAGTCCCGATGCCCCCGAGGCAATAAACAGGAGCAGAAACCTTACACAGTAATTGGGGGAAATGTTTTGTGTAAGTGAAAACTAAATGAAAAACGTATGGACAGTTTAAGAATTATTTTTAGAATCTTTTAGATACCATAAAGACTTTAAAATATTAAAATAATTCATTTTTCAACTGTATTTTTTCAGCAATTTAATTTAGTCATAAATACACCCTACGATTTAATTATTAAATGTAACATTTTTAAACTGTAGTAAATTTTTTAAGAACGTTTTGTGTCAACAGCATTATTAGCTCTAAATACAACATTTTGTGAAGACCATTATGCTCATATTTAAACGAATTGTTAAATTTAATGAAAAATGAGGAACCATTCATTATAAAAATATTTCATTTATCTCCATATATATTCAATTTATTTATAAATACCAATGAATACACTTTAAGTACGCAATGATGTGAAACGAATAATTTAATGTTTTCAATACCATGAACAATATTTGGTTGGTTGCTCAGCTTATAGACAGCTTTAAGTCTAGGAGAGTGTTCACTAATACTTTGAGTGTTCACTTGACCCCGCCTTAAACATTTTGTATTGCTTCATGGTAACTTTGACACTTTCCGAAATTAATTACTTTAAAGTTGGCCGACCACGCTCTTCAGCATCCTGCATCCGGTCTCGCCTCCGCCCCACTTTGCTGTCCGAAATTAAATAATAAATTATTATTTCTATGCGAGCCAATGAAGTGTGCCAAATTTAATGGTGTGCCCATGGAGCACATAGTTGGCTAAGTAGTGCGCCACTTCAAAGTAATTGCTAAGTACAGAAAGAGAGATAGATAGAGAGAGAGAGAGAGATTCACACGAGCTCAGCACAGCAAAATAAATTAAAATAAATCACTTTAATCTTTCGGCATAATTTCATTTGGATAATTATGAACGCGCTGCTCTGTTGACAGCAGCATTTTAAATCGCTCGTTTTTAGTTGTTTTCTTTTTTTTATTTTTCACTTCGCTTACAGTTTATCAGACCGAGTCAGATGTGTTTGAATCTTAACTGTTTCAGTGAAATATTTCAGCCTACATTTTCTATTACTCAACAAATTGCCCCACGGACCAGAGCCCATCCTCATGTCTCCTGCCAGACTAACTGTTCTGCTTGGCAGACAATTTATGTGACAGACACATTCGCAATTTTGCCGTTGATGCTTTCAGCCATTAGTTGCCGTTGCCGTTGCTGTTGCCGTTGCTGTTGCCGTTGCTGTGCTACAATTTGTATACCCTGTGTCGACTGAAAGTGCCCAAGAGCGGCGTATAAGACTAGTTCATCTTTTGGTATTTCAATATTTTGCACATGCTACAATAATTGTTAGTGAGTATTTGTTACTTCAGCATTCACTACTTACTTCTCACATAAGTTTGTATATTTTCAGAGTCTGTCAGACATGTGCAACGACTGAGTGCTCACGTTAGACTGTCAAAGTCAACGACTTTTGTAGTCAGTAGACAATAAAAGAATTCGATCATCAGCAGTGTGTTGTACGTTATCATTACATTGAATCTTTGGGACATACCTGCAAATATAAAGGAATAGAAGAATATTAGTTGTCTTTGCGGATTAAAGTAAGAGTAATGTTTAGTTTTAACCAAGTGTCTCTTGAGAGTGTGTCGGCAATTCGACATTTTTCAAGCCGCTACCCGAACAACCAAATTAGAATTGATTGCCCGTCTTCAAGGACAACCCAACACACACACAGACACACATATAGACAAAATGAATATGCTGCTGTCTGACGCAGGCTGTTAAAAAAAAGGAGGCCATGGAAATCAGCTTAGCACCAATAATACCTATACATATACACACACACACAAATGTGTCAACACCTTTTTATGAACATGTTAGTGTGTGCGAGTGAGTGTGTGCGAGTGTGTTGGGTGAAAGGAGCCACGCCTACTAATCTTCCACTCCACTAAAATTGTTTATACATATACAAATTTACATATGTATGTGATTTGTTTTTTTTGCGCGTGTCTTTGCTTTCAGTCAACAGCATATTTCGTTTGTTATACCCTGTAAAAAGGATAAGCATAAACTGAGGTGTTTCGAATGTTTTTTAAGATACATAAATCAACTCTTGATACAATCAAAATTTATGCTCATGTTTTGCAGCTAATCTAAGTAAACATAAATCTAAATATTTTCAATTCGAGCAGATCGAAATATATTTCTTTGGTAAATTCAAAAGGTTTGCATTTTAAATTTATTACTTAACAAAAGTTGTCATTGATCATCGTTTGACACTTTAGCTATATATTTCAATTATTTTCCATCGATTAATAGATAAGAGCTAAAGTATCTGACAGTCATACTCTTTGGTCTAGGTCATTCATATTTATATACACATTTTTTTTTGGGGGACGCTTTCAGGTGGGCCAAACGCACCAAAAGCAAACGAACAACGCAGTCAGTGGAAAAATCTATATTCATAAGCGAAATACACACACACGCATATACCGAAAGAGAGACATGGAGGAGGCCTCCACAGAATTATGAGACCGTGCGTTCCAATTTCACAAAAATAAAGCAATATTTTTTCGGTGCAGAGAACGAAAAAGAAAGGGAGAGGGAGAGAGAGAGAAAGAAAAGCACGCACGAAAACCGTAACAAGTCGTCTGTGTAAACGTTGAGGCAACTGGCGACGGCTGGCGACGAACCCTTTTGACGAAGGAGCCTCAATCGAAGCGAGCATAGGGAGCGGGAAGAGGAGCAATTTGTGCGCCTAAAAGCAGGCAGCACAAAAAGGTTGCCGCATTCGATAAGATGGCAATGGCTCGTTGTTGCCCCAAGGGCACACACACACACCCACAACAAACACACACACACACACAGACACACACATGCGTAGTGGCAAGCAGGTGTGTGACATGCTAAAAATCTAGCGACTGTCATAATTTGACACACACTCACTCGCGCAGCTCGATTCAGATTGAGATTCAGATTTAGCTGCAGATTCAATCGCTCGTTCAATGCGTCAACCATTCAACCCGAGTGCCTTCCACTTCCCTGTTCTTCTACTTCCTCCTCCTCCATCTGTTCACAATGTCAATGTCAACTGCCTTGTCAAAAGCAGTCCCATCCTCGCTTTGTCCCTCGCTTTATTTGGCTTTTCAGCACGCATTTAGGAAAGGTGTTGGGGCGCTTTATGGTTGCTCAGTTCGCTCATTCTTTTCTCTTTCTTTCCCTTTTTTCGCCGCTGATGTTGACGCTGCCGCTGCCGTTGACGATTTGCGTTATTTTCAGGTTCATTTAGCGTTTAATGCTTGTAAAGAAATTTTAATTTTATGGCCAGGTGCCAAGGCGCCCCAAAGCCGAGGACAAAAGGCCAAAAGACTTAACCAGCAGCAGCGGAAGCAGCAAAACAAAAAACAAATTTCACAAAGGATTTGCTGCGGTTCAGTGAGCGAGTAGAACATTGTCTTTTTGATGTACCCAGCGATTCCTTAACAATCGATACAAAATTTGAGGCAAACAAACACACACCTACACACACACACACACACTCACACTTTCGGCGACTTTAACCAAACCAGTCAAATTGCATGCTCAATCAATTTGCGAGCAAACATTTAAGCCTGAGATAGAAGCGAAGGAGACGAAGGGGATGCTGTGCGGCTTGTGGGGTGTCATATGTGTGGCAGCGGCTTGCGGTAAAGTTTTCGCGTTAAGTTGACAAATTATTTTGGTAAATATTTGCGTGATTTCGATAATAATGTTGCTACGCTTCATGCACAGCCGATAAGTTCAGTCGCGCTTCAGTTTGATTCGGTTTGTAGGCTGTGGTCGCTGTGGTTTCGCTTGCGTGTGAAAGCTCTGTGTGTGTGTGTGTGCTATGATATATCTGTATGTGTGTTGTGTCTAACTCGGCTGAAACAATGTTGCTTGAAAGTGAGCCTAGTTCGCATAGTTCGGCCTAACTGGCCGTGGCCCGGCGGCATGGCAATTAATTAGCTGGCAGTCAGAAGCGCACATATCGAATATTAATTACCGCACGCGCTTGACTGCCCCCTCCCTCTGTCCCTTCTTCCCTTGTTGCACCCACACATGCCACACATAATTAAGGACCATTGACAACAGCGGGCAAAACAAACACTCGTACTCGCCATACAAAAACACTTGGGGGCAAGTGCTTAAGATGGAACCTTAAAGCCACTCGATAGCCCGTACAACCATTCCACTTTGTGGTGTAATTAACACCTGCTGGCCACCTAAATAGTGCGTCATGCATGTGTGTGTGTGTGCATGTGTGTGTTAGCCGCACAATTAGCTGGATGGGCCAAATGCCGGTAGGCTTCATTAGCATTAGAGTCCAGCTTTTGGTTGACAATCCCAATGTCCAATATACTACACACACACATTTTCCACACTGAGAGAGCAGAAAAGAAACTTTATCAGCTTTTCTGGTTGCAAGTAGCCATGACCGTGACACTTGCTGCACAATGCTGGGGCATTGTCTGTGCACCACCCGTAACATCAACAGCAACAGCAACAAGTCGAAACACTTTCTAATGAACTTTTCGACAACGGCCACAATTCTCAGCGCAAATCTAAAAAAAGCAAATACATAAACACACAGACAAAGCAGGTGAATTACGTGGCCATAGACCATAAACTCCACCACAATGCGAGACAACCAGACAGAGAGATAAACAGACAGAGAGAGAGAGAGAGAGAGAGAGCAAGCTATTCTGTTGTAGAAGAAAAAAAGACAATGGCGAAAACTGTTAGCCAGCCATGACGATTATGGCGCTAAATTTAATGCAAACGCGTCGAGCTCAAAAACTGAAGTCTAATTGTTCCATAGCCAACAGCCAAGGAACAACTTTATCTAGGGGTTCAGCTTAATTTAGATAAAACAAGCAACGGAATATAAAAGTTTTGCGAGAGTTGAATAATAAACACTCTTTTTTGACGATTAATTGCATAAATAAATAATTTGGAATAACAATACTAGAGTTATTTAGAGCAAAATATACAAGATTTAATTTAATGTAACGTTCTCAAAATTAATATATTTAATTAATGAAAATCAAATTATACGTAATTATAATATTGTAAATATTAATATGAAAAGTCTGAAAATTGAACAGTTTTTCAGTTGAAAGAACATTTGCTTAGCAAATTTCTATATTAAAATATTATTATACGGAAAATAAATAAAAGTACCAGAAATAACTAAAATAAATATTGGAAATGCATTTCTTTACCATTTTTCTGTATAATAGTTGCAGATGTTGAATAAAACAGATGTGTTAAAATGCTTCAAAAATATAAGGAATTTTTGTTATAAAAATGACAAATGTGTTTTCGATAGCTTCCCAATAATAAAATAATCTTGCAGTTGTTTTTATTATTTGTTGCTAAGAATACCAACACATTTTCTAAACACCACAGAAATATTCAAGAATATTCTAAGAAGAACTGTATAATAATTATTATGAGAATAAAAAGCAATGTAAAGTGTACAATAGAATAATCTAAATGCCAATTCTAAGAATGGTTAATAAAAATATTCATTATTATTAAAAATAATCATTATTATTATCAATATTTTGATTTGCATCGTCTGTTTAGATGCAAATTGCAAATGAAATAAAGAAATTGTATTGTTTAAAAATCTCCCTACCAATTTCCAGTACATAATATGCTCAATCAATAAGATTATTTTTAGTATCCTTACCGTATGAATTAATAATTGACTGGATATACCCGATTTGGGTGTGCAAAAAAGTGCACAGTAATCCGCAAAAATAAAGTTGTAATCGTAAATGCGAGTTTAGCAAAGTTGGACTGCAATTTGATGTGTGTTGCAAATAAAAATGAAAATTGAAATTGCTTAAATTATGCATGAAATTTTGTAAAGCCCTTTAACTGCACACAGCTCAGGCGAATAAATAGTATGAATGGATAACTGACACCCATGGTTGCTGCTATCGGAGGAGTTTGGAATGCAGCAATGAAACCAATACGAATCCCAATCAAGCAGCATCATTTTCTCATTATGGCAACAATACAGTGCAAAGAGGAAGCGAGATGCAGAAAGAAGGAGAAAAAACCAACAAGGCAATCATGCGACCTGCCTCAGGCAGCTGCCTCAATGGAAGCAGTCAAATTGCCATCGCATCGAACTGCGGAGGAGTGAAGAGAAGATTGCGGGGGCGCAATGGACGATGTGCTGAGCAAGGTCAGTTGTCAGTTGGCAACGCACTCTTGAGGCACCGACCACGTGCAGCCACTGAACACATCATCGATATTCATGCGTCGCCAGGGAGGCAACAGAATGGAGGAGGCAGGAGGTGGCAGGTGCAGGTGGAGCAGGCAATTATTGGCTCGCGCGCCACCAAAGAGATTGTGTGTGTTGCAACACACTGACTCCTCTTGCCTCACCCAAGGGGCATTAATTATTTATGGACTCGGCTCGACAATGTTGACTTATGAATATAAACATGCTGTTTGTTGTTTGTCGTTGCCTCTTCCTGCTTGTTTGTTTGCTTGCTTGTTTGTTGTATTCTTATGCAATTGTTAACGGTTTATTAGCCAGCTAATTACAAGTGCTGCTGCCACACAAAACAAGGACACAGCACGCGATGAGTCAGAGGAAAAGTGGGAATGGACAATGTTGCTACCTGCAGCTGTTGTCATGAGATTGCCTTGCATTAAATAGACATTAGGTTGTGCGCGCCTGTCTGTGGCATGCAACGTCGCGACAGTGCCGCATGATAGCAGCAGGCTTATCGCACGTGCTGTTGTTGTGACTGTCTCTACTTGCCACTCATTTCCGTTGCACGTGTGTGCGCAAAGAGGCGTAAAATCAAAAAGTAAATGCTGAGGTAAGCAACTTATGGAATCTGTTAATATGTTTAAAACAACACCCAACACACATGTATAAATATACATCTCTGAGTGCTGTGTATCATTTTACTGACACCCGCAACTCAGCTGCTTCCCATGGGCTAAACAATTAAAAGCATTCAGCAACAAACAAACGAAACTAATAAACCACATGACCAGTCTGTTCCCCCCGCTTCTCCGCTTAAACGTTTCTTCACCCTGGCTCAGCTTACAGCTTACCGCTGAGTCTTTGTTTGCTTTATGATGCTGCAGGAAATGACTCAAAGTTGGACACCAAAACTGACCAAGAGAAATAAAAATAAATGTGTTGCTGGGCGAGGGAGGGCGAGGGAGGCTTTGCAATTTCGCACTTCATTTAGCGTTAAATTAACAACAGCTCGAAACAAGCTAAAAAGAACGAAATGAAACTCAATAATTCCCAAAGAATTCTGGCATAAGGCACGAAATACACATAAAAGTGAAGAGAAGTGGAAAACGAAGACGAGATCTGCTCTGAGGCACGAATATCCATTTAATCAGAGCTAAGCGCATATGCAACCAGAGCGTCTGCGTGCTGAAGCATAAATAAGAATGAGCACGCGGCAGCAACAGAAAATGCAACTTCAACACTGAACAGCGAACAGCGAACAGAAATGCGGTGATGCGCTTCAGTGCCGCAGAACGAGCGAACAACCAGTTCTTTGTGACAGTGGCAATAGCGAGGAAAAAAAATTATAAAGCTTTGCGGCAGCCACAGCGACACTCTCTATGTGTGTTTGTTGCATGCAACAAGCTCATAAATGCACAGTCGCAACACCAAACAAACAACCAACTAAATGTGAAGGCCAAAGAGTCAAAGCGCCGCGTCGCGTCGCATCGCGTTGCTCGTTGCTTGCTCTATGGCAGCTGTGTGGCAGTTGCAACAACAACAGCAACAACAATCAGCAACAATCAGCAACAACAACAGCAACGTTTGCTCGTCGGGTCAGTTGATGCTAACGATGCGACGGCAGCGCATTAAATGCACAGATTTCTTGGCTATCCACATCGAAATTGAATTGAATAAAGAGTTGCCCATTGTGGCAGCAACCACTTCGCCAGCTGCCCACCCCCCCTCGTCTCTTCTTGAAATACTGTTGCTGCTGGCCAGGCAGCCTTTCATAATCGCAAATTGATGCGCCAGCAACGTCTTCGTCTCGAACTCTTCGCTCGCTCTTTGTGCAGTGGAGCGTGGGAGCGCTTTGAGCAGAGCGTCGCATGTGGCAACCAGCAACTGGTTCGCCAGCAGGCAACTTTTAGTTATTGGCTAATGCCGACGTCGAAGCCGAAGCCGAAGCCGCTGACGATGCCTCTGCCATGCGTTTGGACAGCTGTGCGCGTTCGCCTGAATTGATAACCGCGAAATGACAAAGCCAATACCATAAAATTCATTACATTCCATTTTCCTATACCCTGTGTACAAGGTAAACTGGGTGTTTGTGGCAATTAACTCAACTCAAGTTGCAAACGCTATTATTAAATCATAATTAAGAGCTTTCAAAGGTCAAATCCAATGTAATCACAAATAACATTTGAATATCATGTGTACAAAGGCGGCTAAATAGTAATCTAATTAGGTAAAGTTCAGTCCAATAAAAGTAAATAGGGCAATTCTATTTATTATATATTATTTCCTAAAACAACTTTGCTTTATTTGTTTGTTCTTATAATTATTACACTTTTCTGTCGGTGGGTTCCATTAACATCTAACACAATTTTGTTTTTTTTTCAGTTATAATCTCACTCTATTGAATTAATTCATGTCAAGATAATTATTGTGACATTTCAAAGAATTTTGTGGGAATAAAATAGTATTAAAATATTACTTATTCAGTTTTTAAGCTATACAGGGACAATAATTGAAAGTATTTGTTTTTAAAATGATAACTTAAATATGAGACAAAGTTTTGTAATGTTTTCTAGCTTTACGTTCTTCAAAAATGAGGAATGAGTAATCATAAATTTCGATCACTTTATTTTCGTAAGCTGCGAAATTAAAATATTTATTTCTGCAAAGTTTTCTTTATAATCTTATATAATCGCTAATTTGACGTTTCTTTGAAGATAATAAAAAAAAAACATTTATAAACTTCAAATATTGTCTGATTACAATTGAGTTTGTCTTCTTCTTCAGCTTCTATAACCCGAATCTAATCTCTGTTATTCTACCCAATGACTTAAGTTCGCCAATACTCTACTCCTCTTACAGGGTATCTCACAGTCATAAATACGCACATTAGAATCATTTCTGCTGCCCGTTTGATGAGGTTTTCGCTTTCATTTCATTACTCTTCCCCCACTGCTTTCTTCCCCTCTCTCTCTTTCTGTCTCGCAATCTTTGTATTTGTTGATTTCTCGAATTGATTTCTTGTTAATTTTACATTTGCAGTTCGTTTACTTTTCATAGGCCACCGACAATGAAAACGTTTTGTTTTCTTTCCCCCTGAGTCAAGGTCCAGGTTTCTCACAGGAGAGCTGCCCCCAAAAGTCGCTCTACCTCTCTCTCTCTATATCCCTTATTCGTTATCTGTCTCTTTCAGTCAAGGCAGAACGTGGCGCCAGTCTGTGCTCTTTTGTCGGCTGCTTTTGTTGTTGCTGGCTTTTTGGTTTTTATGAGCTCGACTCATTTTAGTGTTGGCCTTTCCCTTTGGTGCCATTGTTTTAGTTAAGTTGACCATTTGTATACAATTGTGCTACGCTTTGTGTCCTGCCGCACAGACGCGCCACATCGCAACATCGCAACACACAGCACGCTTATCTTCAAAAAATATGCCCAGGACGCGCACTCTGATTTTGCCTCCTCCCGCCTCCTCCCGCTCCTTGGAGCAGCTTGTGCATTTGTGGGCTCATTTATTTTCATTTGCTTTGTCATAACAATTTTATTTTTTTTCGACATTCTTTTTTTTTCGGTTTGTTTTGGGAACGCATCCGCAATATTTGTGCCATTATATTCGAATTTGTTTTTGTTTTTCTGGTGTTCTTGTTGGCTACTTAATGCAATTGCCGCAACAAATTTGATTTGGCCATAAAATGGCAAATTCGCCAAATAAAAGGAGACAAAAATGAAATCAAATTAACATAATTGCCAGAGATTTGTGATGTCAGCCAAGAAGGAGCAGCAGCAAAGGCGCAGCTCGCAATCTTTGCATGAACTGGCCGAAAAATACAAAAAGTACATTCCATAAGAATGACAAATCTTCCGCACAGTGGTTGCAAATAAGGCTATTTAGAAGCATGAGAAAGAGTTTATCTATACATAAATATTTCAAATGAAGTATAAATGGAGAGATGTGTTTTTAATTAAGAAACCGGTTTCTAAATAAATACATTTCATAATTTCAAAGTGGCCTGCTCAATTTTTTGCATAACAAATCTCGTTGATTTGCAAACTTTTATTTTGTCTAATTTTAATAATGTGTAGTATTAATTATTATTATTATGATGTTAAACTATTTTTAAATTTTTAGCAAGTTTAGAAGGAAATAGTTTTTATGTTTGGTTTTATAATTATTTTGATTAAGCAAAAATTATAAAATTATATATTTAATTATGATTAAAGACACAATTATTTGCAAATAACATATTTTTGTGACTATATTTTTCTTTAAAACAATAAATTTTGCTCATACACGTCCTTTTTGTTTTGGTCATTAGCGTTTTCAACAGAAACTCAAAATATTTATTCACTGGCAATTTGTTTGGTCCAATGTCCAATGTCTGATGTTGAATGTATTGTTAAGCGGCTTTTATCGACCACAAGAAAAAACATCAACAACAACAACAACGAGAAGAAGAAGAATGACAACACCTTCGTGTTGTAGCATTTGCGTGGCATTCATCGACTGTCGCAGCTCGTTAGCACCTCGAAGTGGAAAGAGAGAAAACACTCTGTGTATAGGTCGATGGTTCATAGAGATTGTCGCTGCTGCTGTTGTTGTTGTTGTTGTGGATGCCAGTGGCGAGGCAATTGTTAAGTTTCGCATTTTGTATAACCCGGGAATCGAAAGGTAATCGTAATCGGCTTAGGGGCAAGCGAAGCTTCAGGGGGCAACCAGAGTGCATGCAGCAGTAATAATAATAACATTAAATAACGGACAACAAGTAATGACAATTGAAGATTTACGACTCGCAAAAGCAAATAACCAGCAAATAAGCTGTAGCTGACTCAACATATAAGCGCAGCAGATACCCTGTAAAATAGATTAAGCGGAGCTTGTGTGAGATGATCAATTTAAAGTGTGTGACTAATGAATTGATCATTTTACTATTTAAGTATATATATTATATTTTTGTAAGTTTGAAAAGGATACTAATAAACAAAATTAGTTTCAATTCGTTAATTATTATCACTTTTTTATTATTATAATATTTTGTAGAATTACTTTTCTGATACCTTATGGTATTTTTACTATATATGTTTATATTTGGTATATTTTCATTTTATATTTTATGGAAGACGAAGCCTAAACTTTTTATTATTTTATTTTATGAAAATATTTTTCTGCTGACATATGGTATTTTAATTTACTTCATGATTATATTTTGTATATACTCAATTTATGATATTGGGTCGATCGTTAAAGATTTATATTCTATTATTATTTTTCTTCTTTTTTTTAAAGTACTTTTCTGATATTAAAACTTTGAGTTGAAAAACTAAGTATGTACTCGATACTTAGTATCATTTTCTTTATTATTATAATTTTACTATATTAATAAATCAATTTTTCTATCATAAATATCATACATTTCACCCAATTTCCTAAATAAATATATAAATTCATTAATTTTTCGAAGAAGTACCATTTTGTGTATTCCTCATATTTACAGGGTATAACATTTTTGCAGAGGAGGCTGCCAACAAGCAGCAAGAGATGAAGAAGCAAGCAAGCGCGCAGTGTAACCAACAAGCTGCACGAAGTTGTGTGCCAGTCTCATTACAACGCTGCACGTTGCACGAGCAATGCATTTTCAACTACAACAGCAACAGCAACAACCAAAACAACAACAACAAATATTACTAATTAGATTGCAGGCAGCGTTGCTGATCGCTCAACTCAACTCGACTCAACTCGACTTGCAACGAGCCACAATCGTGCTCGCTTCTTTTTTGCTGTCGTTGTTGTTGTTGTTGTTGTTGCTCCCACACATGCAACGTGCTGCAGCAAAGATGAGTTGCTTTCAACTAAGCTTCAAAATGCAAAAAGGTTGTTGTTGTTGTAGTTGTTATTGTTGTTGGTGGAAGGCAAATGCAGAAATCGCTGGCGAAAACTGTGTCAATGTCTGTGAACTGGAACTGGAGCGTTGCAACGCGTCTCCTTCCCCCCCCCCACTCTTTTTCCCTCTTTTCAAAGTTGTTGCTGGCGTTGCGATTATTGTTTTTGCTGCGCTTCTTTGCAGCAGCAACAACAGCAGCAGCATCAGCAGCATGCCAATTTACAGCTCATGCTGAAGATGCTGCAAAATGCAGAGAAGGGCCATGAAAATCGTGCCATGCAGAGTCAGAGTTGGAGTCGCGTCGGGGCCACTTCCAATCGCCAGCTGAAAGCTCTTTTGTTACTCTTCATGCCACTGATTTGCAGGTGGGCGTAAGCTACTAAATTGCTCAAGTGAATGTCTGAATGTGTGTGTGCACACCTGTAATATACCAAATACCAAATACCAAATAGCATATATACACAGGTGCAGAATGCAGCCAAGTGCATCAACATTTCTTGCTAACTGCAGCTGTGGCCAGCCTCTGAAATAAAGCTTCTGACTTGAGCCAAAACAGTGTAGAAATTCATTGACGACTTTAGATGATTCTCACTGTATTCCCTTCTCTAAGTACTACTTAAAGTTTCTTTTACAAATGTTCATTTAGAAAAACAATGCAAAAAACAAATTATCAGCATAAATTTATGTGTGAATAAATTGATTTTGTCTGTGTGTTTATTTGATGAATTCAACTACTCATAAGTTAAGTAAATTTCAATTTGAGTATGTGAAATGCTTGTTTACATAATTTGAACAAATATGCCCAAAAAACATAAGAATGTTTTGTACAATTATTTCTTACAATTGTTTGTTTTTGTTTTTTGGTTTTAGTTTGTAACCGAAACAACTTCTTGATTATCAAGGTTCCTTTCGTAAATGGATTTAATGCGTCTCTAATCGACTAATTTTCAACTTTAAATATTATATTACAGAAATATATTTTTTAACAACAGTTTTTGTTCAAATTGTTATCCATATTTAAGAATAAGTTTTAAGTATACATAAAGTAATAAAATGAACGCTTTTACTATTACGTAGCTAATTTCGACAAAGTTTAATTTCTATAAAAAAAATCCATAAAAGTTTAAGTTGCAACAACAAATCAATTTTCGAAAATTTAAACAATTTTCATGTTACTCTTTTTTGATGCAGAAATAATCAATTTAAAACCAAAAAGTATTTGAATGCCTAATAATATAATTGAATTTTAATGATAGAATAAAGCATTCAAGCAATTTGTTATGCATTGAATTTCATTATTATTTATTTAAACAGCGTTAACCTTGGAAACTCACAGCATAAGCTGTAATACTTTTAGGAATTTCGTATCTCGAATTTCAAGCGAATCGGAAGTGGAACAAGGGACAAAGAGGGGACAAAGAGTCGTCAAAAACATTTGATGTGAGATTGCAACAAAGAGAGAGAAAGTGTTTGTCATTGCAACTGATCATTTGGTTAATGGCTGAAGACGACACCGAAGCCGTTTGTTGCCTTCAATCAGCGTGGAAACAAGGTAGACACAGAGACAGCGAAGAAAGAGACGAGCTTGGAGGCACAACCTTCGGCGGCTTGTGGGCAAACGCATTAAAACCCAATCAGACTGAAGGCAAAGAGAGGAGAGGGTGAGGGGAATGTGGCATGGGGTGTGGCATGATATCTGAACCATCAGCTAATGAGACTTTGACTGCGCTTGCCCAACTCCTCGTTGCCTCCACTGATGGCTCTTTAGTTTTCGATTTGGCTGCCACACGAAATAACAAAAGATACAAAGCAACAAACGAGGAGAGAAAAGTAGTATGTTTTCCCCTCTTTGCTCTCCGTTCTCCGCTCTCCACTCTTCGCTCTACGAAGACATCGAGAAACTGTCAACGCATGTCAAATGAAAGATACATTTGACAGCCGTCGTCCAGACGAACGCTCAATTAAAGCCTCCAAAATGGGGCTTAGAGAGCCTCGGCCAAAGTGACTGGGCCAACACGCATCAGTTTTGAGCCCAAAAAGAAATCAATTAGTGCAAATTAGTGAGGCGGCCAGTTGAGAAGCAAAAGTTGACTGCAGGGCAAGCAGGTTGCCCAAATACCCTGTAATCACAGTGACAGCTTGAAATGGGCACCAAATCAGTTTTCTATTATAAACGATTATAAACTATAATTTGACACAACTTATTAATTTGTAATTTACCTCGTTATCACTTAAAGCATTTCCCATTTAGTTTTTAACAAATAAGTGTGGTATCTAATAGTCGATCAATGCCTTTAAGCCGCTTCTGGAGCGTGTGCCTTGGCTTTTTATTGTTGCCATTATAAGTAAATTATTTGGCTTGTGGCTTTTGATATGGGTATTCAATTTGTTTCTAATGAATTTTTGAGTAGAAATTCATTAGACTTTTGACTTGAATTTGATTGCCACCTCACAAAAGGCAAAAGCCGAAAACAGAAAACAGAAAACCGAAAAGCGAACAGCGGCAACCAACTGAATCGCTTTGTCTGGGCCACAATCTGCCCAGAAGCAGCAGCAGCAGCAAAAGAAGCAATATAATAAAATTATGACTTAATCTTAAGTGGATTTGAACACTCTTTTTGGGGAGGGAGCTAAGAGGAGAGAGGCGGGTTCATTGGCCGCCCCGTCGTGTGATTAACGCAACTCGAATTCCATTAGTGCATTTCAAGTGCGACGCTCGCTAATGTCTCCTAATTGCACCAGCTACTGTGCAACGCACACACACACACACACACACACCACACACACTCGCACACTCGTGCATTTTTGTGGCTAATGTTGGCACTCGTAAAATTATGCGCTTATCTGCATGCAACCGATTGGCTGCCACATTGCGTAGCATGCCGCATGAATCACACTCGAAAAGCATTCAGCCATTCGGTGGCCTATGGAAAATGAAAAATCCTAAATTGATTACTCAAATTGAAACAGACACTCGGGCGTTTATGTATTTCGCCTTTAAGTTAAAAGCCTAGCAAAATTAATTGCCATTAGTATATTTTGTTGATACCCTAAAAATGGATTAAGGAAGCTAAGCTAATCGAGCAGCAAAGGATAATAAAAGACAATGTGAACAGCAATAATAAACCTGTATAAATAATGTATTTTCATTACAACTAAAGTCTATTATCCGTCGAACTAAATATAAATTGAATATTTATACTAAATTATTCCCCACACATTATTAAATCATTTTCTATGAAATTCTAATAATAGTCTCTTTGCCTTAAGTCTAGTCTGGCAGCAGGTTCTCTTGTAGTATTTAATAGCTTGAAAGTAATCATGATATACGACAACATTTAGAATAATTTGTATGAATGGTAACCGATATTGTTAGCTGTTTAGAGGGCAATTGATCGATACAAATAATAAACAATGTTTGAACAATAATTATTGTCAGACGCGCAACGTCACAAGTACTAGAATTACCCTCCATTAATTGTGTAGGTGTCTAACATTTCCTTTGAAAATCGTATGTGAAGATTATGACAAAGTTTCTGTAGGAATACTAAGAAACCAATTGAATGATAGAACATACGATTTGATGATTTCTTAAATGGTTTATTCGATCTAAAATATATTTATACACAATGTCGTGAAAACTAAACCAACAATTGTGGCACTTTCGCAAAATAGATATGCTGCTTCAGAAGTATGATTATTCACATGATTTTAAATTGATTTGAGATTTCGTTAGAGAGTAAGAAAGCTGTCGTAAAACAAGTGAAGCTTCTTTAGAGGTGTGCAAGAAAATCAACTTTTAAGAATAGAATCTAAACATCCAACTAAACATATTTATTATACTATTGATTAATGAAGATGAATTTTTACAAATAAAATTGAAAAGGTTTAAAGGGACTTTCAAAATAACATTTGGTTCCTTTTTAATATTATATAAATTTCGAAACATATAAATGAAACTTGATTTAGAAAAAGGATTCAAAATAAATTCATAATAAATAGTATTTAAACTAACAATTCAATCTATATATTTATAGAGCAATTGCAAGTCGCATTTTTTTCACCTCGTTCAGTTGTAAAGCTTTTATTCCGGCTTTTTACATTGTTTCCGAATGGAAAATAAAATGCCAGTTGACTGTCTGTTGATTGACGGTGGATGGTTGGTTCCGTCTGCTCATTTTTTTTTAGTGGCAAATTTCTAGTTAAGACTTTTTCAATTATTCGATTTCAGCATCAGCGCGTCATGAACTCATTAGGCGAAGTGGATGCAGCAGACCGAAAATTCAAATAGACGTAACTCTCGCATTGCACGATTTCCATGATGAGATATATATGCGAATAGAAATCATATTGTGACTTTGTTTTCATTTCTTGTTGTTTTGCGCAGAGTTATGCAAATGAAAGCCTCTTATATAGTTATTGATTGGTTGATTGGCATTTGACTTTGTGGCACAAAACACCTTAATGACATCTAATTGCAGCATTTACTACGAAAATGAAAATGGTTAGAATTAAAATAAAAAAAACAGAGAATGCAAAGTGGCGCAGTTAAAAGCAAAGTCTTCTTGCAACTTTGGGAGGCAATTTGTGATTGGGGGCGAAATTCGCAGAAAAGTGTTTTCAATGCATTCGATGGAAAGTAAACTAAGCCAATTGATTGAATTGATTTCGCGGAAAAAGTCCGCTGACACAGCAGATACTTGCAACTTGCCACATGGACTGTGTCGGTGGCGGGGCCTAGTTATAGGGACAGGTAATTACTAGCGAACGTTACTGCTTTGCTGGTTGCAAGTGTTTCAAGGACTGCTGCCCCATGCAGCGGCATGAATAATTCCAGTTAATTGAGTGCACTCCAATCTCTCTCCCTCTCTCTCTCTCTCTCTCTCTCTCTCTGTCGCTTTGTCTCTTTGTCATTACACATATGCGTTATGTGGGAGTGTCCCCTGTGCATTTCCGGCTTCCGGCTTTGACAACCTGCAACAATCGGCCCTCGCATGGGGTTGATAAGCAGCGAGAGCAACAGCAACAGCAACTGCAACTGCAACGGCATCACGGTGCGCTATGCCTCACTTGGCTAATTCTAGTTTAATATTCAAATTATTTTACATTTTCACAAGCCGGAAAATGCCAACAGTTGAGGGTGGTTCAGCTGCATTCTGCTGCCACTTGCCTCCTGCCACTGCCACTTGCCACATGCCTCTTGCCCGCACTCGAAACTCTTCTCGCTGTACCTGTGTGCCTCTATTATTCTTGTAGCATGCAATTGGGCTGCGTTGTTGCTGCAACTAACTTGAGTTTTGTTGGTTTACATAGTAGGGAGGGAAATGAGGATGCAGCTGTAGTAGGAGGGGAGTAGGGGAGTAGGGTAAATACACCACATACACCATCGCAGTATTCTGTTTTCTAAACTTGCGCTCACAAATAACAGGCCCAAAATGAAACGAAACGAAACGCAATCCAACGACGTCGACGTCGGCGGCGACGGCGACGTCAACGTTCTGCTTCGCTTACTTCGACGGTGGTAAATAACAACTACGTTAGCGATTTGTTAAGCTTACTCGACCAGCAGTCACCCTATGTGAACTATGGATGTACCAAGAAATGTAGTATAAATAAATAAATAGTTCCAAGTATTAAAAGCAAAGGAATTTATGTAGAATTTACATTTATTTGAAATACTCTCAATTATTTGTGAATTTGTCTAACATTTCCTAGAATGGACCTTCATAAAACTTATGATAAAGTTTGTGTGGGAAATGAATATAAACAATTAATAAATGGAAAGTAATTCTGCAAGAGCTAATTAAAATTATAAAGGCTTCAATGAATTTCTATTAACAATCTGAGCACACTTTTTTTCATTTATTAAATTGAACATACATTTGGAAATATGACAATTATACTTGACGGCTTCAAAATATAGTTAAAATATATTAAACTATCTCACTTAAATACAAACTTCACTATTCATCATACTGAAAATATTCAATTGATTAATCAGATCTATAATTTTTAGTGGAAGTTTAGAAAATGTGAAAAATCCCTTTGTCCATACTTTACATACGTACTTCTCAGAATATATTCAAAGCTATTTAAAAATGTAACTAAACAAAAATAAACGTACTAGAATGTAATAATCATGATGATAATGAAATGTTCTCAAAATTGAAACCTGGAGTTATGTTTATAAAACGAAATAAAAATTCTGCAATATTTTTAGATTGACCATTCATAAAATTAAGGGTGGAAATTCTTATTTCAAGTTTGTAAAAATATACAAATTTAAGCTCATCTCAACTTAGCAATAAAGCAAAAACCAAAAGTATTCAATACTTCCAAGTTATCCTTTTGATCAATCTCTATATCAAATCTGTAAACTTCTGTGGCGCAAATTAAATTTAAATATCAATACAAAATTGGTATCAAACATTTATTAAATCGCAGCCACAATGTAGGCAATAAATGCTGAGAGCTTTCACCCAATTACAGGGTATAAAAAGCGGAGTACCAACAACAACTTTAGCAAATATATTCACATATTTACATCAACAGCGATAGCAATAGCAACAACAAAAACAACAACTACACCAACAATAGGCCATGTGTTGTGTAAATTCATAAACGGCCGAGTTTAACGAACTGCGTTTTAGCTTTTGTTTTCCTTTTCCCTTTTTTTTTGTGTGTGTTGTGTGTTTCTTTAATTTTTGTTCGTTGCTGTTTTGTTGGAATTGCGAGCAACAACCAATTTGGCGATCTCCGTTTCGTTTCGTTTTTTGCCATGGTTCTCTGCACAACTTTTGCATTTGGTAAGCCAAGACACCAGCACACAAACACAAACACATAAACACAAACACACACAGGCACAGAAACACAATCACGCACACTCTACACACTCTACACACACACACACACAGAGAGAGAAAGAACAATGCGAGTACAAACAATAAATTGAAATGAAATGAATGAAATACATTCAACAGCAAATAAACCAGCAAACAAACAAACAACAAAAACAACAACAAAATACGACAACCAATTTGTGTTGCATTCAAGAATTTTTAATTCAATTATGAATATCATATTATGTATACTACACTGCCTCCTTGTGGACTTTATTGTAAGGCATCTGGATATCACGATTATCACACTTTCATTTCCATGAGCATTTTAAATAATTTAAACAATATTGTACACCAATTCAGAAATAAATAAAGACTATTTTAACAACGTAACATTTGAGCTTTGCATATTGATGTCTCTTGTCGAGAAAGGTGACAAATTTTACATTCCAAACATTTTTATGCATTCAATTCTAATTCTAATCAAAAGAATTGCATAAATTTATGATTTGCCTAAAATCATGCTCAGTAATCATATTAATTATTTGTACAATAGTTATAGAAAACTTCGTTATAACAAAAAAAAACTGATGCTCTAAGTTGTTGAAAAATTTAAATTGGTTTAATTCAATTTAATATTTCAAAATCTATTGCAGACATCGAAATTCATATTATTTACACATATTACAAAAGAAATCTCTAAGCGGATTACAACTGTAATAGATTCTAAATATGAGTAAATAGTTTATTTCTCTATTTAAATATATTCTAAAATATTGTACCAGCATAGTCTGCTTAAATATTTCAAATATTTTGTTCAAGTAATTCAAATTTTCTATTTTTCATATTCCTTTACAATTGAATTAGAATATTTAATTCTATTATTTGCCAAATATCCAAACAACATTATTGAATTGCTTTGCTTTATGGTATCAGTTTTCTACCTATTGTTATTCATTATTATATTATTCTGAAAATACATCATTAAAGATATGATTGTGAACAATATTTTCCTGATTCTGCTGCCCAATTATATTAATCCATTCAAATTGTTTGCTTTACCAAATCACATTTAGTTTTCAATGCCAATCAAAGCACTCTCAAGTTTATTCCTTAAGTTAATATAGTTAGCAAAGGTTGCCGAAATTGCCGAAATTTGAATCTGGCGCCTTGCATTATGTAGCATCAGGAAGTAAAGAATAACTTCATGAGGTAGCTCAGCGTAACTTTATCAACTGTATAATGATATCGTATCCACATGCAAAGCAGCTTTTGACTACCTTCACTCTCCCTTTGGAGCCTGTCTGAGAGATCCTTTTCCGCCCACATATGCATGAGATAAAACCGATTTTCTAACAGCATTGCAACATTTTTCTTATTTACGAGCCACGTAGCCATAAAACGCATACATAAATTTTCTTGGAGCCAAAACCAAAATAGCAAAAGCGAGAGATATATATTTTTTTTCGGGGATGTGGATGTGGATGAATGCAAGTCGTCGTCGTCGACGTCGTTGCTGGTTTTGAAGCAACCGAAAAGGAATAAAGAAATTGATATAAATGTTTGTGCAAACAGACAGTCAAAGCGATGAGGAGAAAGAGTGATAGGGAGGGGGAAGGGGAGAGAGAAACCCTTTTCCCTAGTTCGCAAATAGATAGAATTATGGGAAATGTGCGCAAATTTGTAGAAATGGCCCCGAGAAAAGTGTCGTCAGATGGATGACTCTTTTACGATTTTGTGTTGGGAGACAGAGCGAGAGAGTTCAAGTCAAATGCGATACGAAATATATGCGAAAGTATCAAGAAAGCTTTATGACAGATTTCTGGGCTGAGCTTTAAAATCCTTTTCTTTTTTTGTTGTTACGCGTATTGCGTTTTGGCGCCAGTTCATTTTATCTGGCAAAAAGTTTTTGCTCTTGCAGAACACTTCATTTCATCTGCTCCATAAAATGTGCGTCAATATTTTTGTAGGCGGGAGGGAGTTCGAGGGGGTTGGAGGGTGGGAAGAAATACAAAACAATTTCCGATTATTACACTGGGCTCGGAATTGAAGGGGCACTTTTCACTCACGGCAATAACCATTAATAAAAATGGCAGGCATTTAAAATTAAATGACTCCATCGCACGCGTCGCCTCTCCCTTCCTCCTCCCCCTTTCCACTTCACAAAAATAAGAGAAGAAGTCGAAGTCGAGGGGTGGCAACTTTGAAAACACAAAACTTTTAGGCAATTTCATTTCAACTGGAGCGCGGAATTTAAGCACCATTTGCATATCAAAACAAAATGAAATCCTGCGTCCTGTGCCGACACCGACATCCACATCGACATCGACATCAGCGGCACAGCTGGCATCGTGAATGGAAATAAAATTTGGCATCCAGTTCCTTGCTCCTTGTCTGCTCCTTTTCGAGAGTGTCGACGGCGACGCAAAACAATTAGCGGAAAATGTTCTCAAACAATTTGCACGCCTCGAATTGAGTTAATTGCAGATATTTGGGTTAGACTTTTGGCCCCTCCCCCCTCTCTCTTTCATTCTCTGTCGTCCCACGTCAAAATATCATTAACATGAATTTATAAACAATAAAACGTCAGCTTAATTAAATTTTATTGTGTGACTTTCGGACACGTCGATGCTATTCTATTTATGCGTCAATTAATTGGAGGCGCCTCCAGTGAAAAACTTCGCTTCAAAGGACACTTTTCCTTAAATAACTGTCCATAAATAAATACGTATGTGTGTGCGTGTGTGTGTGTGTGTGGTGTGTGGGCGCATCGAAGCGTTTAATCCTTTGTCACATTTCATACTCGCTGTTGGCCCTGGCACTCAGCGGGCTCAAAGGCTGTAAGCCCGGCCATATCCTCGGCTCGTAAATAAAGAAAAAGATTGTGCATTTTATTGATGAGCCAAAAAGTAAACGACGCCCAGGGCCAAAATTGGCTCTGAGTTCACTCTTGCCACTCTTGTTGTTGTTGTTGTTGCTGTTTGTTATGGTTGCTGTTGCTGTTGCTGTTGCTGTTACTGTTGTGATTGCAACTTTCTTTTCGAGGACACTCGAAAGCCGAAAGTTAAGACTTAGCACGAAGTCAAAGTGAAACTGTGTCAAACTATTTTCCACGACAACACTTGTTTAATAGATACGTTGTAGTTGTAGTCGTTGCACTTGCCACTTGCCACACAGTTTAGTTAGTTAGCTACTTGGTTACATACATAACATAGTTGCATTTCACGTGTATTTGCTCAATTTTTTCATTTCTTATTTATTTTTGTTGCTATACCTTTTCTTTTTGCAATATTTTCTATTCCTTTTTATACTTGGTTGGTTGTATTTATTTATTGTTGTTCGCTTCGTTTTGGGGGGTATCGGAGAATATCGCGAGTTTCTTTGGGGGCGACCCGCGTTACGCGTTGGGGTAGGTTGGCTCTATGTGATAGAGAGTAGTAGGTAAGTAAGTATGTTTCACTTTTTGGTACCTAGTTATGTGAACTCGGAAACTCGCGTAGGCCGCAGCTGCCAACTGTCCCGCACGAAATCCCAAAGTGAACTGAGCTCTGAACCTCAGGCAACGTCAGTCAGCGTCGGACATGCAAGCTGAGTGGAACGTGAACTCAAGCCCGAGTCACACAACTCGAACGTGGCGAGAGAGCGCTCTCTCTCTCTCTCTCTCTCTCTCTCTCTCTGTTGCGAGAGCGTGCGTGAAACAAGTGGAATTGAACCGCTAGTATGTGTGTGGGAATGAGCGACCTAACACAATGCGCTCAAACACGTTCGTGTTGGCTGGATACCGAACATGTTGTGTTTACGTTTTTTATGCCGCTATGCAGGCATAAGGCTCTCAATGCGGTTTGAGCGTGTTGTCAAGCAAAAGTTGCAGCAACATGTTGGGGCAACATTTTAACAGCGGCACAAATTTAGAGTACTTTGGATAAATCGAATGTTATGAATGAAAATGGTACCAGAATTGAAAGAAAAGTATTTTGTTTAATTAGTAATTAATGTGATCTTAGTAAATGATTGTTTTTATGTTGATAACTCAAGCAGTTGATTATGAAAGATACAAATTAAGTGGAGCTATTCCTTACGATATCCAGTTTCGTCAGTTTATACTTTCGATTCTTACCGATATTTCACTCAAGCGAGACAAGCAAACGACTTGCGGGAAATCATCTAATGCCTCACACACATAGACATTATAAAGAGTTTGTCGCTTGAATGGTTTGTGGCAATGTAACGACTTAAAGTACTGTCGTTGTTGTTGTTGCTGTTGCTGCCTGCGTGAGGCATGCCCCGATTGTGTCGCACAAATTATGGGCCTAAGGTAACGCATAAAACGCATCGCTGACTTTTGCTCTGCTTTGCGACTCGTTTCGCGTTCGTCTCGAATTATTTTATACGCTCAAGTGATTGTTCCCCTCTCAGTGTTGCCAGCCCCTTCAACGTGGCCACGCCCACTCGCCCCAAATTGTGTGTGTGTGTGACAGTCAACGTTTAATTAAGAGTCTTGCTACAGTTTTTTTTTGCCATACCACACGCACCGCAAGTGGCCGAAAAAAACGAAACAAACGTTGCAGAGTGGCATGCAACACGGTGGCAACACGATGCTTTAAGGTGCCTATCAACTGGCAACTTGCCGCGTTGATACCGCAAAATTCGCATTAAAATCAAATGCCATTTCAGATATGCGACTGTAAAGCGGGAGGCAGAGTTGCAAGAAGAGGAAGAATTGAAAGAGGGGCAGGCACACTTGCAACGAGGACGAGTCGCTAAGGAGCGCCTGCAGTGTTGTACTGACAGCGCACAGCTAATGACTAATGGACTCTTAATGATCTAACAAGGTGCACAGAGCGAGCGAGAGAGAGCGAGTGCGAGAGGGAGAGAGGGAGAGAGTGGGGCATGCAACACAACACCTTGCAAACGACATGCAATGAAGCGAAGGATGCGAAGGACTCGCTGCAGTTGTTGTTGCTGCTGTTGCCATTGTTGTTGCTGTTTGGCGACAAAGTTCAAAACTTAATAATGCCACATTAGTTTTCGGGGCAGGATGACGACGCGACGTTGTTGCCACGATGATGTTGCAACTACCAGCGAGCATCTAACAGTGCACTGCAGTGGAGTGCTTTACTTTATTTTTCGGCAAGCAACGAAACGATGCCGTTTACAGCGTGCAACGTGCAAGGTGCCACGTGCAACCGTGTTGCCACCTTGCCACCTTGCAGCACGTCGCGCGCGATTCGCGACTCGCGAGCATGCAAAATGCGACGGTCGTCCTTTTAAAGGACACGCTGCAAGTGCAACTGCGAGTGCAACAACTTTGTCAGCAACATTGACAAAAATTAAATTAGTAAATTTTGTTGCAAACTTACTTCGAGGGGCAACTTTGCTGCAGCTGACCAGCTGAGGTCACAGGTCACTGCGCTTGTTGCTGTTGCTGTTGCCATTGCTGTGGCTGCCACACACACTTTTGCGCTATTCATGCGCTTCATTTATCACATAGCTGTCGCTTCTTCGTCTGCCGTTGTTGCTTCTTGTGCTCTGTGCAAAATTAGGCTTTGGTTTTGTCGGTGAGACGCTTTGCCGTTTTACACGCTGCCGCACAAAGCAAATGCTTGCAACATATGTCAAGTAATCAGCAGGCAACTTTGCCACACAGACCTCGACTCGACTCGATTCGAATCGACCAACAGATCTCTGTCTGCCTTGAAGGAACTTTACTGACGCCAACCTTCGCGGCACATGCCAAGCATAAAATTGAATATATATCTGTGTTCCCTTCCCCTCCCCTCTCCCTCTCTCTGCTCCCCTCCCTCCCTTTCTTCTATACTTTGTCTACATCTATAAAATGAACCCACAGACGGCAATCGCAAAAAGGTAACTTTGCTAGACGAGCCGACGAACTGTGCGTTAAGTAAACCTTGCAAACAAATCCCAAGCCCAAGCTAACATCAACGGCAACAGCAACGGCAACGGCAACGGCAACGTTGACTGCGACGGCGACGCCCTTAACGCCTGGGTGCGCTCACTTCAGGAGCGGACTCACTCTGTGAAGGCCCATTCTATACTTTTAGTCGAATAAAAAGCCATTTCTAAATATTATTTACTACATTTGAAAAGAAATCGAATTAAGTCACAAATTTAAGTTAAACCCTGTTTAAAAACGATGCCTGTAAAATTTATGATAAATGCATTTATAATGAACAGAATAGTTTTCTAAAATCTGCTGATATAAAACTAATATAAACACAAAAAAAATGTTGAAAGTACATCAGCGATAATTAATTCTACGTAATAATTATATAATAACAATAGTAATAATAACTTCAAACTACATTTCTATGGCTTGTAGACTATTTTTAAAATATTGAGTACAGTAAAGCTCCAAATGAATCTCGCAAATTCAATGTAACATATAATTCAGGACTGCAAATCTTAAGCGCCTTCTGACAATTATAACTTGGCTTTATGAACTGCATAATGGAAATAATTTAAAATTTTATAAAAATAAGACAACTTTAAATTAAAGTGTCTTTTTTTTACTCGTAAGAAATAAAAAGTTATATTTGTATATTTTTTTTTTAAAATATCATTAAAAAAATTAAATTTCGAATTAAAAGTCTCTTTCTTTTAAGAGATAAAACTGACATTGTAATATTTTTCAGTTTACTTTTAAGTAAATTATTATTTGGCATTTCGCTTTTTTTATTGTCTTGTTTAAGAGCCCAATTAAATAATAGTAAAATTCTATTTAATGGAACTCATTTATAATAATTGAGAGTATGAGATCAATACCTAAATTTTATATATATTTTACATTTAAAATTATTTTCTTATATTATTATTTCGGTGTTTTATTGCTTAACAAATATTATATTTTATTCCAAATGAAAGCTAAAATAAATGCATATATGGTATTCAACTTTGAGTTTTTTTCTGGACTGATCATGTAATATTTACATGAAGTTATATTATTATACATTTTTTAACATTTTAAATGTAACCATTTAAAATAATTTAAAACTTTGAAATATTTCTCTAAAATATCATTAAATGTAACCATTTAAAGTAATGTTGAACTGTGAAATATTTCTCTAAAATATAAATTTCAAACGCTCATTTCAATACCTATCTGAGAATTAAATGATCTGTTGGGCCTACATTGAACCGCTCCTGTGTTTCAAGCTACCTGCACCCCTCGCAATTTGATTCTGGCCCCGTAAGTAATGTTGTCGCCGTCAGTTTGTACATGGAACAAACAGTTAGAGGACAGCAAAGAGGGAGTGAGAGTGAGAGTGGGGAGGGAGGCATATAGATTTGGGTATAGGAAGTAGATGGACAGAACGACGCCGACAAATTTTGACTTGCCGTTACGCTCGACTGCATCGCGACTCCGACGACGCCGAAGAACTGAGAGAGACAACGATAAAGAGGGGGGAAAGAGAGAGGGAGAGGAGAGTTTGTTGTTTACTTTTGAACAACAACTGCGAGCAGAGGCCCATAAAGCACATAAAGCACACGGCAACCGCAAAATTGCGACTGTGAAAAGTACTCGCTGAGGAGGGGGAGGGTAAATGGGATAGGTATGGAGGGAGGAGGAGGGGGTGAGACAGTTTGTTTTTGTGTTTAATTTTTTGGTAATGCGTAATGCATGGGAATGTTATTCAGGCGAGTTGTTAAACCAATTGACAATAGTTGTGTGAGAAAGTCAGAAAAGCGCGCCTTTCTGCGTATGTGTATGTCTGTGTGTGTGTGTGGCATAAACTGTTGTGCCTGCAACATGGGGCAAGCGCACACAAAAGCGCGAGTCACTGAGTGGCATTCCAGTTTATTATGCGTTATAATCAACAACAGCAGCAGCAAAGGCAGCAAGAGGTAAGAAGCTGGCACAGGACATTGCGCACAGCATCCTTTCAGTGCAACACGGAACCCTCAACGCGCCACTTAGCCGGCAACTGCTTGCAACGCGAGTCAGTTGAAGTCATGCCTGCACTTTTTTCTCCCTTCCCTTTTTGCATCCCTTTGTGGCAACATTCAAAACGGGGGAGAAGGGAAAGTGTTGGGGCCATGACTACCGTTAAGTGCTTTCCACCTGGCGAGTCCGCTATGCCAAATGCCACATGCCACACGTGGCATGTACTACGTACGCTTTGCTCATTTGTTGGTGGCCCTTTCTCATTTGGCTAAGTGCGTTGAAGTCGTTGGCCCCGTCGGAGAATTAGGCAGTCTTCACAGCAACACCAACAGCAGCAGCAGCAGCAACATTAACGCTGCTGATAAATGAAATCAACTTTTACTGCCACAGCCAAAACGGGCAAAAAAGAGAAAGAGTTAAACGTGCAACAGCCGCACTCGAGACTATTCAGAATGATGCAACCTTTGGCTGGCGCTGCAAACTTCTGACAAGTGTCCACGTGTGGCATGGCAGCGCAGCGCATTTGCAACGCTGTGGCACAAACAATTTAAATGGCAGCCGCTGCCACTGCTGTTGCTGCTGCTGCTGCGCTGGTCTGCCGCTTAGTTGCGCGCACAAGTGGTCGCTGGGGTTTGACACGGAGTCAGTGACACCCAACTTCGTACTCCGCATGTGACTGCTGACTGTCGACTGTGTGGCACTTTGTCGCCTTGCCCCACTCACAGAGCAGCGCGCTTCAATACTTTAATACAAAAATATGCAAATTATTTTTCCTGCTCTTTTTTTCTTTTTGTATTGCATTTCGCATTGCTGTGGCACAAATGCCGCAAGCAGCGTCAAGCAACAGTGGCGACAAGGACAAAGACGTCGACGCGGCGCGTCGCGTGGCATGAGGGAAAGAGAGGCAAGCATGTTGACGACGACGTCACTTTAATTAAAATTAAATATTTTTACGCTCAGCGCCAACGAAATGCGTCTGTGGCAACACAGAGTGCAACAGCGACAGCCATTAAGAATGGTGTAGAGGGGAGAGAGGGAAGAACTTGGAGAATGGGTTATCAGTGAATTGATTAAAAAAATTGCTGTACTCGACTCTGAGATACCCGCAGGCAGGCGCTTAACAAATGCGCTTCAAAGAAAATATTCATGTTTGATTGTGACACGAGCTGATTATGCGAACATCTTTCCATGTCTTCAAGAATTTTTATCTTACAAATAATTTATACAAAATGCATGTGCTTAACTGCGGGTTGACGTTTCTTCAAAAGTGGCGTAACTTAAAGATGTCAGATATAATGGTAAAACTCAGTTATTCTTACAGTACTAAAATCCAAATCATTTATACAAATGCATGTCCTTAACTTACCATGCGGGTAAGACGTTTCAAAAAGTTAACTTAAAGTGCTTAACAACAGAATTTATGTATGTAAGTCTTTTAATCATTGCAAAAATGTGGAACTCAAAACACATCTTAAAGGAAACAAGTTTGCAGTACAGTTATAATAATAATAATAATAATAATAATAATAATAATAATAATAATAATAATAATAATAATAATAATAATAATAATAATAATAATAATAATAATAAGCAATATAAGGCATTTATATTATATACATATAATCCCATAACGCATTCAATGGCTGACAGATTTGTGAAATCTTGCATGAAGTAAAGAGTAAAGTCAAGTGGGAGCTCGCAATTAGGATGTAATTTTAATTTTTCGCTGCTTTCACAGTGCATTAAAGTACAGTTATATTGGCCAAAATGCAACTGTTGTATTTCCTTAAGGGACTCGAAATTGTTGTCTGTCGTCAGTGGTACAGCTGTTGAGCTGTTCAGTTGTTGGGCTTCTACATAGTTGAAAATCCTTTTAGTTTAAGCTCTGCTTTTCGCCTTTGCAGTTGCTTTTGTTGCTGCTCTTGTTGTAGTTGTTGCTCTTCCTTCTATCTGCCGTTGGCACTAGTTTTTCCAACTCTTTTCACATTGTGCGCTGATTTGCTGTTTTAGTTGCTTGTTAAGCTGCGTACTTCTTGTCCCTACTTACTACTGTTGACTTTTACTGCAGTAGTACTCTAAAACAGAGTATGTCCACTTTAAGGCTACTCTGTCTTCAGAAAGAAAGTCAGACACCTGATTATATAAGGATTAATCACTTTAGACAAATATCAAATTTAAGCAATGAAGAATATTTACAGAATTAATGCTAATTATATTAGTATAAGGGTGTTAGACTTATAAACAAAAGGAATGAAATGAATGTTCAACATCAAATATATATTCATTTGCATTCCAGTTGTATAAATTAAAAAACTAATAAGAGAAATTATATCGATAATTAGCCAATTTAACTAAATAAAGTCATACAAATAAGGATTTTATTGGCTATTCAGATGTCAAAAGTATCAAGAATATCACTGTAAACTCATCTCGTAGAGTATTTAATAGTTGCGCCTTGAAGTATGCTTTAGTTTGTATGTAGCTTTGGTATCCTTAGTCTGCGGTTTGACCAGCGGGTGTCGCAACTGCTGCCAGCTGGAGAAATAACTAAAAACTGTTCATTAAGTTGGCACTGTTTGCAAATTTATCATAACTTGGCCAAAACCGGATTTTAAGAATCCCTTCCACACAATGAATGAGCAGCATTTCCTGACTCAATGCGGTCTTTAATAACAGCTTAAAGCAATGCACTGCGATGGACAAGACGTGGCACACACGTAAAGTCAGAGCTGTATGAAATCGATTTAATTTCGTCACTGAAGCGAAAGTAAACAATGGTAGAAAGAGAGAAGGAAGTGAAGGAAGTCGAAGTGGAAGTGGAAACAAAGCAATGCCCAAAAGAAGAACAACAATCGTCACAGCAAAGTTGTTGACAGCTCACGTTCTCGTTGTCCAATAGATGATGCTGATGACGTTCCACTCGCTCTCTATGGGTATGGGTGTGTGTGTGTGTGTTTGTCTGTGTGTTGTTGTGCGTGTGTTGTTGTTGCAGTGTGTGCGTTATACTCGCACTCGTATTTCGGCGTATGCGTTCGCGTTGTCCAACAGACCGAAATAGGAAACCAAATTAATCACAAATATTACTTTTTGTAACAACTCCCAGCCAGCAGCTTGTGTTGTTGTTCATCTTTGAGTGTGTGTGTGTGTGTGTGCTGTTCTGTGTCACTGTCAGTATATATGTATATATAGCTGTATGTGTGTGTGCGGACCAAGTCTATTTATGTGTCAATATGAGGTTTGAAGAGCTTGGCAGGACGTTCTTTTGTCGACTACGTGTCTTCCTTTTACTTGACGCTCACTCGATTATGTTTTCAGTTCATGTTTTTGGAATTATTTCATTTCATTTTTTGCGTATTTTTTTTTACTTTTTGTATTTTTTGAAGTCGCATTTTCGCATCAGCTCTGCACGTGCAACAAACTGTCTGTTGCCTCCTTATCTGCTCGCTCCTCCACTTTTGTCACTCCTCATATCTTGTTCTTTCGCTCTACACTTCATCGTTGTTTGTTCTCTACCCTGTACCCATTAAGGAATTTACTGAGAGAGTTAAGAGTCCGCTTTGACCAATCTGAGAACACATCAACTTCCTTTTAGGTGTCCACGCTTTTAATATTGACAGTAAATTAGTGCACACTCTTTATTACATTTATTTACTTCATAACTGAACTCGGAATACTTTCACGAAGAAGAAAAAATACTATATATGATTAAAATGATTTTTATTTATTTAACAATTAAAAATACAGCTTATAATTTTCGACGCTTGTTACTAACAATGTATATATATAAAAAAATAAAATGAATTATTACAATATTGTTCTAAATACTTAATACTATTTCAATTCAATTGATTATTTAGCATTTTAATAACTTTTCGTTTACTGTCAGCTTAAAAGTAGAAGAAATGTAAAATACTATGTGTAATATAAAATACTAAATGTGTCATACTTAACACTGAGAATTTACTGCATAAATATGAATTTATTTGTTGTGGGTACTTCGTCTTTCAATGACTAACATAATAAAAAATTAATAAATAATAAAGCAATTAGACTCAACTAGAGCAAACATAGGGTATCTGTAAGTTTTTCAAGCTCCAATAGCTGGAGCTGCCTTGTGCTCGTATTTATTAAATTGACACATGCTGACAACAACCAGGACAACGCCAGCGTTGAGGCATCGACGCACTCAAAAAGAAGTTGCACTTGGTCAAGAGCAAACTCAGTGCCGCAATATGCCTTCTTTCTCTTTCGTTTCCCCACTCTCTGTCTCTTTCTCTCTTTATCGCTGCTGTCTTCTGGCTGCTGTCAGCCTCCCATCGTGCTGAACTCAGTTTCAGTTTCCTCTTTTCGCATGTCAGTTGCAAAAATAAATCACTCAAAGGGAAGTCAGTGTGTGTGCCACACGAAATGGATACTTACTCCCCCTCCTCTCTCTCCTCTATGCACCCCTTTGCTCTTCATTTCCTGCCTGAGAAGATGAGGCAAGCAAACTGCTTCAATTTCAGTTGCAGTTGCAAGCAAAACACACAGCAAACAACCCAAAAAAGAAAATGAAAAAACTACGAAATATTTTAATTTTTCGCAAAATTAACTCGACTCGAAATTATTATGCAAATGCCAAGAACAACAATTGCAGCACACACACACACACACACACACCCGCACACACACACTCTTAGCACACACGCCCAAATCACTTAAGTGGGCTGCTGGCTTAGCTGCCTCTAAGTGCGCAGCATAAAACAATAATTGCAACATCAACAACAAACAGCAGCTTTGTGTGGATAGAGGGGGGAAGTTTTCAGGGGGGAAGGGCTGTCCAAAGGGTTGGTAAGTTTTCTTTCGCCAACGCCCGCTATTCGCCTGATTAATACAAATGAGCGGCGATTTGTCATGTCACTGCGTTTAAATTTATCATTTTACTCGACAGGCGAGAGGCGCCCGCTGCAATTGTTGCTTTTGTTGTTGTTACGATTGTTGTGATTGCTGCTGCTTTTTTTATTGTTGTTCTTGTTCTTATTGCTGTTTCCTACATGCCCTGTCGTAATGCCATTTTGTTGCCCATTCCTTCTGCGCTTTCCCCTTTTTTTTCTATGTTAGCAATTTCTCTCTCTCTCTTTCGCTTGTTTGTTTTTTGCTGCTTCCGGTCTGGCGTTTCCTACACCCTCATCCAAAAAATAAAAAACAAAAAATGAAAATAACAGCGATGGCGCCAAGATCACACAGCCAATGCACATTTTGGCGCTGATTCTGAGTAAATTTTATGTAGCATATGGCAAGGCGCAACATTTTTTTGTTAATGGCCTGTAAAAGTCTGCTTTTTCAGCCTGCAATGTTCTCTCTTTTTGTGTGTGCTGCCGGATAGCCGAACATTTTTGCTTGGCCATTGACATGACGCTCGCTTTTGCAAAACTCTGTTGCTGCCACAGCAATTGTTTGTTAGTATTTCGTTTTTTTTCCGTTGCTGTTGTTGTTGTTGTTTGGCCAAAAGCATAATTCGATTAGCTTTTATCGCAGCGTGTTGAACTGCAATCATTGCGGAAAAATGCCAATTAGAAAAGTTATCTGTCTCTCCTTCCTCCTCCTCTCTCTTTCTCTGTCTCTCAGTTTGAATTCAGTTACTATTCTAGTCGACGGTTGCAGCTGTGGCCAAGTTTTGTGCTGCTGCTGCTGCTGCTGTTGGCTCAACTTTGAGCTAATGAGCAACAGCGAGCCAAAGTCAATGAAACTTTTGCCTTACATTGCTCAAAATACTAAAACACAAAACAAGCTCGACACACAAATCCAGCATTTCAACAAAAAGCAACGAAATTTGAGTACAATAAACTTTATGTTGCCAGCAACAACAGCAAGACAAACAACAACAACAACAGCAATTGACAATAGCAACAACAACAGGAGCAGCAAAGTCGAAAAGGAGCAGCAGAAACAGAGCAGAGAGAAGAGAAAAGGTAGCTAAAACTATTCTACACAGCACCTGCGATAACATGAGCTTACAAACACACATACTAAAACACATACACACACACTCAAACACACACACACCGATACGCAACAACCTTCGAAAACTTGGCAGTTTCATTTTCACTTTAATCAAAAAGTTTTTGCAACGCCACCAAAAATTTGCATTCATTTTAATTTTACGCTAAATAAATTATTATCTAAAGCACTAAACGTAAGCAAGAGTGTGTGTGTGTGTATGTGTGTGTGTTTTGTAAAGTTTTGCCTTGCTGCATGCAACGCTTGGTTGCCACAGTGCTGAGTATAGGAAATTGAAGTGTTGCACCTGAAGTTGCAGCTGTAATTTGGATTGATAAATGCAAACGAATTTGGCAAACTCATTGCAGCGACTCCATTGTGCCACATGCTGCACCCTTGCTGTTGTAATTAATAAATACACACAGCTCGCTCACTCACTCACTATGACTAAGATGAAGACGAGGACTGAGATTAGTCGCAGCTGCAACTGTGCCATTATTAGTGTTGCACTGTCATTTAAGTTGTTTGCTGCCAGACACACATTTGCGGCACTCGCAAGCGGAACTCGCGTTTTTGATAACATTTTAATGAAAACTGTCAGTTGCAAACGTGCAACGCGCCAAGAGGCGCCACACAGCCAACAGACAACAGCCAACACTCGCGCTGCTTTGTCAAGTGTGAATTCAACACTTGTGACTTGACATTTTTAGGCGAAATACTCCGTTGTTGCTCGCGCTATCTTCATAAGTTGCGCATACGCCGCGTACAACCACAGCGCTCATCTACTTGCGTGTGGCAGCAGCTGCACTTCGCTATACATTAGGCAAAATGCCTGCGCCAAGGCAAAACAATTGCTTCTGATGCTGCTGTGGTGCTTTGTTTGCCCAGCCGATGTGACGTCTCTTTTCTCTTGCCTTCATTTTATCTCCTTCGTTTCTTCGGCTGCACTTTGCTCATTTTGTTGGCTAAATTAAAATTGCATCCGTCAGAAGAGCAACGTGGAGTAGTTGAATGCGGTCATACTCCTTAGCTTTTCCCATTTGCCATTTGCCATTTGCCCGAAAATGTCTTCTTTAATTTCGTGCAATTCGTGCCACGTTACGCATACGCCACGTGGTCGGTGGAAGTGGTGGCAACAACGTCTTAAAGTCGAATGCTTAACAATTTAATTGCGGGCACGGAAATGAGCTTTTGGCCATGTCAAACGTGACAGCCTAAGCGCACATTGCACAGCCACCATGAGGCAATTAACTTGCCACACGCCCAGCAACAACAACAACTAAGGCAAGCAAAACAAAAAAAGTTCGCTGCGAAATGCATTTAAAAATGGCTCACGGGCGCCATTTTGTGAGTT
Organism: Drosophila sulfurigaster albostrigata; assembly: GCF_023558435.1. Classification (NCBI taxonomy): domain Eukaryota; kingdom Metazoa; phylum Arthropoda; class Insecta; order Diptera; family Drosophilidae; genus Drosophila; species Drosophila sulfurigaster. The sequence continues at coordinate 20,322,472 of NC_084882.1, forward strand.
GGTTCACCAACTGGCAACTCAATTTGAGTGCAAACGACCAAAGCATAAACAGAGGGCACTAGAGTAGTCGACCCACCCACACACACACACACACACACACACACACACACCCACACACAAACACCCGCACATAGAGAAATAGAGAGCGACTCGAGCAATGTGTGCGAATCGGATTGGCCGGTCAGTTGGATTTGTTTGTGCATCAAATTGCAATTGCCGTTGCATTTGAATGCATGCATACAACTAAGCGTATGTGTGTGTGTGTGTGTGTGTGGAAGTGTGTGTGTCGAGCGGAAATAAAACCAAAACGGATATGCTTACTAAGTGCCTGTACACACAGCGGCCACATCCGCCGGTGCAAGGTTGTTGCAGACTTCAACGCCAGCGGCAAAACCAACGCCCCGACTTTATTTTTAGACATTGCCCTCCCCCTCCCTTGACCCACCTTTGATGCTCTGCCCTCGTGTGTGCTGATGTCCTGGTGCCCTGGTCTTCTATGCCTAGCTGCCTGTGTCAGTCTATTTGCATTTACGGTGATAGGTGCATCCATTTTAGTTATTCTTCTGCACTCTTCGAAAGGTTAAAACGTTTCTTCATGTATTATGTAACCTGAAAATACGATGAAAGCACTATTAGTTTTTGATTATTAAATATGAAATGCAAATATGTGGAAGGGATGGAAATAAAAGGAAAATATATTTTTGAAGTGTACGTGCTTTATATTTAAAAAAAAAGTAAAATTTGCAATTTTTAATTATTAAACAGATCAATTTTATGAAAAACGATATATGAATTATAATATTCACAGATTTGTAAAGAATAAAATATTTACAAAAATCATGTGAAACTGTTTTAGGCATTATTGATTTTTGATAATATTGTAACAGAGTTTAAGATGCAATTGTCGAATTTGGCAATAAATAAATAAATTTGACATAAACTGTGCACTTTTTTCGATTTATTTACTGTTAATTGTAATAGTTTGTTATTCTTTATTGACTTAGCTTAAATAATTTATTTATTAAAGTCAAAAAATTTTAAATTTTGTGAGTACATTGCTATCTTAATTCTGAATTCAATCGTGATACATTCATTTAAAATAGTTGATGCATGGAAAAGGCATTTGACATTCATTTTATTGTGAAATGTCTAACAAGCTTAATTTTAATTTGGTCTAGACTATGTTATAGTTACTAATTACCATTACCATTACTAATAATAGTAAAACTTGTATCAATAGTAAATGGTTAGGCATTCGACTTCACCTCTTTTTACATATTATATATATTTTTTTTGTATTAAATAAAATATAATTTTTTTGACATAGATATAGAAACTATTTTAAATTTTCGTTAACTTTCACATTCTTTATACTTTAACCAAAAATTTAAATTAAATTGGATTCCCACATCGTTCAACTGCAGTATAGATCAATTTCTGTTAGAGTATCTCTGTTGTTTGAACTGACCATCAACACTTTTCATTTCGAGTCCGAGTTACTTTGAGTTGGGTGTAAAGTCGAGTTGAGAATTTGTTGCCCACTGTGAGGCACAAATTGTATCGCCGATAATAGACAGCAGCAATTTGGTAGCGATTTTCATGGAGATTTATGAAATAGTTGGAGTGGCAACAAAAACTGGGCAAAGCTCAATGCCGCTGCCATTGAGGTATTGAGGTACACAGAGAGTTTACTTTCCAGTTGGTTGCATATCCATTGGACACTCTATCAGACAACGACAGCGACTTGCCCCAAAGTTGAATGTACTTTAATAAATTGCTACAAGTTTTTTGTGTCACTGGAGTCGAAGGAGGCGGCGACAAGGCAGCAAGACAGAGAGGCAGCAAGGAGACAAGCAACGGGCTGAGCATCTGCTCTGTCGATGTCCTCGGCTTGGTCAATAAAGTCAATTTCAAACACAGATTGAATGTCATGGAGGATATCATATGCGCGCTGGCACTTGAGCCAAGGGAGACGCAGAGACGCGACAAACGCATCGATTCAAAAGTTGAACAAGACAGAGCAGAAACCGAAAGAGAGAAAGAGAGCGGAGGAAAGATAGACCGCAGGAATCGTTAGACGTTGTCTGCGCTGGCAAAACTTGTGGCGCAAACTTTGCAAACAAAGCAAAAACTTTGACAGCTTTTGTTCGTCGTGTTGCATACGATTTTGGCTTTTCCCGAATATTTTCCTATATAATTCACACCTCACAGACCGCAGTGGCAACTGTTTTTCCTTCGGCGAAGTCAAATGCGATTGCATCGCCAGCTGCTAATTATTCCGAAGGCAACGCCAACGCCTTCTTTCTTCTTCTGTCACTGTCATCCTTTTTGTTTCTCCCTCTCTTTCTGTTATCAGTGAGGAGTGCGCATCTCAGTTGGTCCGTTAAATCGCCTTAGTTTCGGCTGGTCGCCTCGTTCGCTCTGGGGAGCAGCGTGAAAGCTAGGCAAAGATTTCTGCGCTGCTCGGCGCTTAGTCAAATTAATCCGCTAAATGAGTTTTGAGTGACATCAGGCTGAGCACGAAATTCGCCTGACTTGCTTATCTGTTCGAGGTCTAAACCCAAAACCCAAAAAAAGGGAAAACAAGAAGTGCAGATGTTTATGTCAAAGGTCATTCTGATACAAAGAGTGCGAAAATATTTGCAACGAAATGTGAAAACAATGCAGCGACGCATGGATATAAATACAATAAATTGAATATCATTTGTTTATGCGCTCCGATGCGTTTACCAACTGACAGGGTCGCCCAACAACTACAGCTACAACAACAACAACGACGACAATGGGTACACACACGTGTGTAAAGGAGCAACAAAGCAGGTCGAACTGCACATAAAATGTAATAAAATGCGAGCATTGCAGGTGTCATCGAAAGCGACGGGCAACTGTCAGGGCGATGACGCCAGCAAAGGCCACACTTTTGTGGCTAAAATATACAACACAGCTCATGTGAATACACACACAAGCATGCACACACACACACTGACACATATTAATGCAATTTAAAGTAAAACACAAAACTGTCCCGCTGTTGGCCAACGTGACGTATGCGCAATGTGCATGTGCGGGCATGTGCAAGGCACAAGCACAAGGCGAGATCAACAAGCGGGTGGAGGAGTGCGGAATAAGGCGTTCATAGGTGCATTTGCGTGCTGGCATCCATGGTTTCTATTACCATCCCTCCCTTCCCCATCCCACCCTTCCGTTCCTCCTCTTCCTGCTTCCTTTTGTAGCTGTAGATGCTTTTTCAATTCTGACCAAAAATGTCGAACGCGCTTAGCCCTAGTCCGGTGCCGATGGCGACGCTTTGACACGAAACAAATTTAACTTTTTCATCTCGAGCGCACAAACAAACAAACAAGAAACAAACAAACAAACCAACACTCACACTCTTACGCTCACAGACTCACTCAACGAGTCACTAAACTGAACTGTGTATGTGTACGTGTACGTGTGTGTGTGTGAGTTGGCAAGGGGGGAATTTTTACATAGAGATGCGTGCAGCTCGAACACGAACAAGCAGCTTTATATACACGTAAGCTATAGCCAAATGTTATTTGTCAAGGTAAGAGTTTCTTATGAAATTCAACAGAAATTTAGAATTACATGAAATAAATAGGTTTACATGTCTTGTTGTAACGTATACTTAATATTCTACAGTCAATGCATAAATATTCTCCCATAAATTTCTAATTTATATAAAAATCCAGAAAATAATAAACTTTCAGTTAAATCACATATTTGGGAAAAATAAATATTTATTAATCCCTACATATTTTTGCTTTGACTTAAGAGCAATTAATTTTACATTTTTAGTTATTTAATAATAATATTGATATTTGGTAATAAAGAAAATAATTATTCTCATATAAACATGTAGTTTGTCTTATAGATACTATATATTGAAACAAAATTCATACATAAATCTTAAGTTAATATTCTGCAATAAATAAATAACTTTTGTCCAACAAAATTTAGGAAAATAAAATGCATTGTGATATTTTATCAATTGTTCAGACAAATTAAATATTGTTGGCTTAGTGCTTCTCCATTTATCACGAAATATATAATATATATATAGAATAATTATTTTTAAATCGCTTAAATAATTGACAAAAAAGCTTTGTTTAATTTGATGTTTAAAAAAATTAAAAACAATATTAAGCTTGCTGCAGAAAGAAAAGTTATGTATTTTGAAGCATTACAAATTTTAATCGTCAATCAAGAATATGTCATTATAATAATGGTTAGAGGTAACAAAATTGATTCAAAGCGCAATTCGATATAATTTTGGAATGTACTCACAAAAAATACAATTGAACTGTTGATTTTGAAAATTGAGCATTTTTATGTTGTAGGTGTAGCAGTGAAGCATTGTACAAATCATCAACAACCTTGCAAATCTATTCTTCTAGGCAACACCTCAACTGTTCTCATCAGCTTACAAGTGGATTGAGTTCGTGTTGTGAATTGTGGTTGCACAAAATCACGACAGAAAATCCAACTAGAAGTGGTCTCCGCTGCTGGCGCACTGGCCATGGATGTGACACGAAAAAAATGCACACGGATCGTGGCCAACTCTAGGATGCGAACGCCAATCGGTATGCCGCCCTTTGCATGCTTTACGCTCTGCTGCATACTTTCAGGCGGCAAAGCGATTTTGCGTTTTTGGCATAGGAGGAAAGCGTCGCCGTAACAGCGTTCACAAAGTGAGAGAAAAAATAAGTAAGAGTGTTTTATATCTTTTTGTGTTGTGTGATAAACTAGTCAATGCCTTGTAAAAGATTTATAAGTTAGGCAAAGAGAGAAGAGATATATGCAACAAAATGTAGTATAACACTTCAACAACGAAATCAACTATTTTACTACTTGTTCCATTTTTTTTTTGCCTTAAAGAGCTATAGACTCCAATAACACATTTATATTATTTGCATTTAATAATTTAATTAACATCTATTGAATTTAAAGCATTGTAAAAGAGTTTTCGATATATTTTATTTTGAGCTTCATGTGAACTGTGAAATTTATTTAACTTTTCAATTCAAAGATAAAATTGATTGGATTCTTTATGAAATTATACTCGTATACGGATTCCTTCTAGTCGAGTCACATAGGAAATTATGTGACACACCTCTTGGGTTGCATTCTAAGGTTACAGGGTATAAAAAAGAAAAGTGAGCAGCGCCAGAAAATGCATAAAATATGCGCATATTTAATTTTGACTAGGCGTGCAGCCAGCAGGTGCAAGTGCATCTACCTCTATGTATTGGTGTTGTGTTGTTGTTGTTGTTGCCACTACTGTTGTTGTTGTTGTTGTTATTGCTTTCATAAATATGCATGTGGCAGTTTGTGCCTTTAATTAAAATGCAACGCAGTAGCCAAAAAAAAAAAAAATCAAAATAAAAAACGAAAACTATGTAAGGGGAAAAACTGCAAAGACAACAAGAATACACGCAAAATTTTGCGTTGCCTTAAGATTGATTGAATTTTTGTTGGTTTTCTTATACTCGCATAGCAAAAACAATTTCAATTACACAAAGTATTCGCATCCAAATGGTGTCCGGCAATTCTCTAGCTACGACTACAGTCAAAGCGTTTCTCTGCCTCACTTTATGCGCTGACTCTCGGTTATTGCCACAACTTCGGCTAATTAATTCATGCAAATGTACCCCCAAAACTGGCTGCGTTGGGGTCTAATTATGCGGCGCCCCGCTCCGATTCTTGGTGCCCTCTCTCTCTCTCTCTCTTTGTCTCTCCCTTTCCTTTGTCTATAGTCGCATTGACATTTTGTCAATGTTGTCAACATGAAATCCCAAACAGAAGTGTCATAAACTTTGACAACAGCCAAACTCTGCGACAGTCCCCAACTGTCTCATCCCGTTCTTTCTTTCTCTGAGTCTTTCTACAACTTCTGTCCTGTGTCTTCTTATCCTGTTACAGAGTACAAGGGCGTCATTTGCGCTGTCGTTTTGTAAAATTAATTAAACAAAAATGTAAGCAGAGTACAAATAATTTTCCGGCGCGTGCTCCAAAGTCCAACTTAAATGAATTTCTCAACAGTTTCGGGCTCCACAGAGGACGCAGTTCATGCACTGAGCGAAACATTTAATTTTCTAAACTCATCTAAGAAAACTCTGTTTCCTTAAATAAAAGTTGCAATTATAAATAATAATACAAGGTCAACGCAATATTTATTTAAAAGTTATCCAAAACACAAACATTAAGTTTATATCATCAATATTGAAATCGTTCAACATTTTTGATAAGCTTAAACGAACAATATTGTAATAATAAAAAAATGTGTATAGGATGTTAAGTTTTCTATTCTCTTACATAACATTTATTTACAATTCTTATAACATGAAGTCAACGCAGTCTTTCTGTATAAAGCATTTACAACACAATCTATAGTTATTAATATGCCAATCAACCATTTCGATAAGGTTAAATAAACATTAATTTGAGTAATGAAAGTAGGGAGTTAAAAATATGTATATCAGTGCAATCAATACAATAGATATTTGCACAACGTAACCAATTAATAACAACATTTTCTTGCTCACAAAACTGCAATGCGTTTTGCTTATATAAATAATATTAAATATTGGGATTTATAACGTTTTTTCTTTAATACACAGTTCAGCAAATTTGTAGCACTATTTGCTTATTTAAATAATATTAAATATTGGGATTTATAAGGTTTTTTTTTAATACACAGGTCAGCAAATTCGTTGAACTATTTGCTTTACTTCTGGCTTTTGAATTTTTACAAGTTTCTTTCTTCTTTTTAGCTCTAGCTTATTGGAATTCCGTTGGTCAATAATGTTATTTTTTTGGTGGAATATTTAAATGTAATTTATTAAATAACACTGCTAATTTTTTAACATAATAATGAAAAGGCAATAGAGATATATTTCGATCGATTGATTCCCACTTAACACATGTTATTGTGGATTTTACTATATTAAACATGAATTGTACATAAATCGAGTTTATCTCAATTTGTTGACATATCTTAATTCAGTCATAATATTGATTCCTTAATTTGACTAAAACCAAATATGTATAGAAATTTAGTTATTTGTATTAAAAAAAATGTAAAACTTGTCTCAGTGTAGATAACTTGGAGTCGGGTCATATGGGAAGCAAACTTTCTTTGGAGCTCTATTAAATTTTTAAGCTAGAGCTGGCAAACTAACTGTTAATGCTCGAGTTGTCACCTTTTTGGGCGCAAACTTATGCGAAGATTAGAAGGAAATTGCAATGAATATTTCATCTGCCACAAGCGCAGCGTGATGGCATCTGAAACGAGGGGGAGAGAGAGCTGAGGAAGAGTGTTAATGGGAGGAGATTGGCTGCCAAAATATGTGATGAGTTGTGCAAGATTGAAACAACAACTTGCTGGCGCTGTCGCTGTCGTTATCGCTGCCACACCCACAATAACAATGTAATTTGCGACAAAAGGTTTTACAAGCGCGAAGAACGAGACTCGGGAGAAGCGTGGTGAACTGGTGGCATGCCCCAAAATAAGCGCGGCAGCCAGTAATAATGCTCGTTCGTCCCAAAATGCAGTGCAAGGAAATCAACTGCGGCCAAAAAAACAATGGAAATTGCACTTAAGAAAATGAATTGCATGCAAATGAGCACGTGGGTGGCAATGCAGAGTGGCAAGGTGGCATTGTGGCAAGGTGGCACGGTGGCTTGCAAGTGGCAGGGTGGCACCATGCACAACAAAACCACAAGTCAACCAGCGAACAAGCAGCTAAGCAACAACAACAACAACAACAATTGGGGCGAGAGAAAGAGGCAACGTTGCAAGGTTATTCGGTGGCGCCCCCAGGCCACAAACAGGCGTTAAAACGCCGCCGCGAAATGTGTTGTTGCAGCTGCTGCTGATGTTACTGCTGCTGTTCTTGCTTCTGCTTCTGCTGCTGCTTTTGCTGCTGCTTTTGGCGGTTGGCAACGCGCAATAAATTTGCCATGGATAAATTTTTGTACATTTGATTTTCAGCAACTTTAACGACATTTTAATGTGCTTTGAAAACAAACAGCAAAAGCTGCCACGCCCTAACACACTCATCGTCTCTTACACTCACAACAAACCAGAGTCAGTGGCAGCAGCCACTGTTAACTTTGCCTCATGTGTTGCTGGCAAATAAAAATGCGCACTTTTAATCAAATTAATAGTTCCGTGTGCGCTCAACCTGAGAGCGTCCCAACCACACTGAGGTCAAGCAGTCAGCCCTCAACAGTCAGCAGTCGGTAGTCGGTAGTCGGTAGTCAACGGTCAACGTTCAGCTCTATGCCACGTTTCACTCTCCTGTCATCCCCTCCCACTGAAGTCCCCTCACAAAACCATCTACAGCTATTTGTGTCCTTTTTTCCACTGATGCATTCATTTCCAGCGCCATTTCGATTTCTGGCATTTAACAAATAAGACAACTCTAAGACAGCCATAGTCGACTGTGCAATACGCTGCAAAATAAAATAGTAAATTCAACTAAAGCAAAATATATTGAAATAATTACAAGTAGAAAAGAATTTATACTTTTTAAAGAAAATATTAATGTAGAATAGTAGAATACTAATGTAAAGTAGAATATTTATGTAGAATATTAATGTAAACATTTATTTTGTAAAACACTTTATTTGTAAAATGTTTATATTTCACAAGTGAATGTGGCTTCAATAATGAAACTAGTAAATTAGTATCTTATTAACTTAGAAGAAAAGAATAAATTATTAGGAAAAAAGGTATTTATATAAAAGTCCATACCTTATAAGGAAAGATTTAAAAAATAAATAAATTTTTATTAATACGTAAATTATTATATGAGGAAGTGAAAGAAATCGATACATAGTGTTATATTTAGACAGCGTCTTTGAAACTTTTTTTTAAAATTTACATTTAGTAACTAAATTTTGTAACTTCGCACTTCATAAGCCAAAAGATATAAATATACTTTTTAAATAAAAGAAAAATGTTTAATACATACGAGTATTTTGTTTGCATTTTTATAATATGATCAAATGGGTAATAACAATATTAGATGTTGTATTACAATTAAGAAGTAAATACTTAATTTAAAATTCAAAATTGAGTATATGAATATATGCAATAAATTCATTATTTTGATAATTAAACAGTATCAATTAAGTATGAAACATTTTTGGATAAAATAAATATCTCAATTTAATGTCAAAGACATAGATGCTCCTCTTGTAAGAATTAGAACAGAAGCTACCACTTATGCTCGATGGAAAAGGATATGCAGCTCGCTAAATGTTACATACACTTGCAGAGTTTTACGATACCCATTTGCAGCGTTTTTATGGTTACAGGATATAAAAGTGCAGTTCACTGTGTGAGTGCGTAAGTAAGTGAGTAAGTCTGCGAGTGTGTGTGTGTGTGTATATGTGTGTGTGTGTGATGCATGGCAAAAACACTAAAATCGCTTTGGCAATCAAATGCGAAATCAAAATCCGAAATTGAAAAACGCAAACAAAATTGTGAAGTGGACTTTACGAGTCTATCGAAAGTGTTTGAAATTCGCTAGCGAATACTTGTAATAGGACAGAGGAGCAGCACAGAAGGGGCGTATGGTGTAAAGGGGGGCGTGGCCATTGAGTCACGGCAGTGCATTAAGTGCTAACTGCCAACGCTTAACTATAGCGCAAAACTTTTGAACTGAAAACTGCTGCTGTGCAGCTCTTGAGGGCAGTCTGGCCAGCAGTCGGGACACGCTCAAAAGGACTCATTGAGCAGCTAGGAGGGGAGAAAGCAGGAGAGGTGGAAAGCAACGCGTTGGTAGCATGGGCTCTAATCAATCAATCCACAACTGTTTCCACAAATAAGTATTAAGCCCAACCACACTTTCGAAATGCTCTAATTACTTTAAAAGCCGCGCAGCCGATTGCTCTGCCTCGGCCCCTTGGTCAACCACACGCAGCAGCAAGGGAAGCAAGTGATTCAGGTGGCGTAAAAATGAGGAGAGAAACTGGGACAAGGACTGGGATAGGGACAGGATGTGTGGCATAGCTTATGTGATTTTTCACACCGTTTGCCAAAAACGCCAGCATTGCGCTTTTTATGGAACGTTTTGCAGCAATACAAACAGCCAAAGCAGACCATAAATAAATAATTCAATACGTTATTTTATTTAATGCTATAATGCCCTAGAAATATTAAACAAAATATAGGGTATATCAAAATATTCGAGTAGATATTGTTAATAAACTTATTTATGTATACTTTAAGTGTTAATTACTACTCTACTACGTTAGAATAAAAAAAAAAAAAATATGTACGATTTGCAAAAGATTTAAGCATAAGGAGAGAATGACTAAAACTTAAGGTCCAAAAGTGCTGACCATAAGCAACAGTATCGTTTCAATAAAAACATCTGAATTGCAGTTTAGTAAATATAATTTAAGTTTAGAAAGCTATAGTCTTTTCTGTATAATATTATGATTATATTATATTATATTATTCTTAAAAACACGTTACTAAGCCATGAAAGGATTAGAAAACCGTTTAACACCTTAGTTTCCTTTGAATTATATTCCAATCAAGAATTACTGAGTATTCGTCAGTCTTAATCTTTACTTCATTTTATTTGAGCTAAGTTTAGAACAGGGTATTTGTCAGCCTAAATCATTGCATTATTTATTGCCTACTTTTGCCAGTTGATTTGCTGCTGCGGCCTAACCAATAAATCACTCATTAAAGCGCCTCAAACTAATGCGACAAATGTGCGCAGCGGCCACATAAATTAAAATTAACATTTGGTTGTTACTACACACACATGTTCGAATGTGTTCTGTGTGTGTGTATGTGGCAGCACGTGAATTAGTAAAATGAAACCCCAACACGATGACCACAAGCTGCCACAGCAACAGCAGCAGCAGCTTCGCAATTTAATGAGTTCAACTTTACACCCTCACATATGCACTCACTCACACACACACTCGCACACACATTACAGTTGTTGACCTGACTAAAGTGAGCTTGGTAAATTTGAAGTTTGGCCAATTTGATGCCAAATTAAATAACAACATTTTGAATTGCTTGCGAATTGCTAAATATATTTTAAATTATTTATGATAAACGTTTTCGCAAGCCACTTTTCAATTGACGCGTTTTGCTCCCCCCACCAACCAACAACAAGGAAAGCACAAACAACAACAACAGAAACATCAACAAAAGGACGAGCCTGCGGCAAGTTGGCAACATTAAGAATGCGGAATCCCAAACCCTTTTTGCGCACCTGCCAAATGCCAAATGCCAAGGCGGCAACTAAACAAATTTCCAGCCACAAGGCGACATAAATTTTTCTTATGAATAAATTATTGAGCTCACAGCCGCTGGGCATTGAGATGTTGTTGGTCCCAAGATCTGCTCCTTCTGCTGCTCTTCACTATCCTTTCTACTTTTTTTGGGCAGGAGGCTACTTAAGCTCCTGTGTGTGTGGGTTCAACCACTTGACTTGGTCCAGTGACTCTGAGCGGGCTGTAAATGTCTTGTTTTTGCCTCAACCCCGAGCTGGATTGCATGTACACATGTTTAGTCCTTGACAGGACGACCAACAACGGTGACAACAACGACATTTAACACTTGCTCTTCAAGAGACCATAAAATGTATTTTTATATGTTTGCTTCTTGTTGCGTTGTCAAGATTCTTGTGCGCAGCCTTTTAGATAATTTATCATCATTTGCTCGGACGGTAGACGACGAAAAGTAGGCAACCATTTTTTCCACCACACTTCCTTTAAGCGCTCGCTTGATACGCATACAACTGCAGCTGAATGTCTTTCAGAGGGTTGAAGTACATCTAGAGAATGTTTGTGGTAAGTGTAATTTGCTATAACTCTCATATGACATTTGGACAACTGCTAATGAAACCCTGGTCATATTTTTAGATTTGTTGATAAATTGTCCTGTGTCTAATTTTAGATGTTTCTTCTGCTTACAAAGCGTGCTCAAATATTTTCTAAATGGATATTTTTAAAAATGAAATCGCCCAAATTTATTTTAACTACAAAAAAAATATTTTGAACAAATCAATTTTAAATATCCAAACCCAGAACTTCTTTATCACTATCGATGCCTGCAAAATCCTTTTAATTATTTTCATACAAATTTCTCTAGAGCATCAAAGTTTATTCCCTTAAAAATTGTTTCCCAATAACTGATTACTATTTAAATTTCCCATGACTATGTTAACTGTTGCTTAATTGAATTTTTGATAAATAAAATTAGTTTAACTCTTAATTTTGCTGTTATAAAACAATGCAACGCAAATATGCCAAACACAAATCGATGCATATTAAAATGTTTTGTAAACAGATAAAAGTGTAGTTTGGTCCGGGCGTGTGATAAAACTTGATATAATTTCCGCATCATTAAGGGACTGAAAGCGCCCACAGATGATCATTCAGTAAATAGTTCTAAATGTATATTTACAGCCTACCATCAGCGATTGCAATCAAACTTCAAACAAATGACACATTTCAATGTTGATTATCTTTATTTTTTTTTGTGTGGTATGCTGTGTGTATGTAAATTTAATTTAAAATTCATTTGAACGTTTATTGCAATTTTCTAAATTGCATTGATTGGACGAGTGTGTGTCTGCGTGTGTTTGTGCGTGAAAAATCAACAAATGCACAAACAAAAAAACACAGTAATAACAATAACAACAACAAATATGCAAATATGAAAAGTGATTTTGGTGCCATAAATGAATTGCATTGAGCTGGAAGCTAAAAAATAGAGAGAGAGAAAGAGAGAGAGAGTTGCGCACTTTTAATGCTAATTTTAAGGGAATTTAATTGCAATCGATTTACGATTTGCGATTGGCTTCAATTCAATTGCTTTCATTAGGTTGATTGGAAAATTCTTTGGCAAGTTATTAAATTGTTATAAATAAATATGAAATAAGTTTGGCAAACAACCAAAGGGCATGAAAACGAGAAAAGTTGTGAAAACATATTGCAACTTTCTTTCTTATCCCTTTTTGCGCCCTACTTACGGCACCCAACTCTCGAAGCAAATCAAACTGCCCTCAAGCCAAACATCAATCAATCAAGCTACCTCTTCACCCGACCTCCACATTGCCATCCCCTCTAGACTTCGAGCAAGTTTCCAGTTGTGGCTGGACTTAGTCTCAAAGTATTTACAACATATGCAACTTGTACAACGTGGCGTATGATGAATACTTAAGGGCAAGCATTTCATTATTATTATGCAGGCCCTTTTCGGTCATTGGGCTTAAGCCAACACTCACACACACAAACAGACAACACACAGCCTACACACAGACACGCACACAAACAAATACTTTTGTGGATTCGTATCGCTAGATAAATCCATGAGAAAAAGTTTTTGGCTTTGGCTTGGAAAAACTTTTGCCTTGGCATCAGTTTTGCATTTTCGCCTTTGCACTTGGCTTTTTATGCAACTTTCTATTCATGAATAATTAACGGCATTGTTGTTGCTCAATAGCGTCGGCGGTTTGTCAAAGAGCCGACTCCAAATTTCTAGTTCCCGAAAAGTAGTTAGGAATAGCTCTCTCTCTCTCTCTGTTTCACTCCCTCTCTCTCTCTCTTTCTGTCTCTGTCTCTCCTCTCTGTGTGTGAGAGGGTGGCATATTCTGGCTGCACGTGGGTTATGCTTAAAGTTTTAACTGCGCCCAGGGGCATGCAATGGTTATAGTTGCGCTTGAACTTGTCAGCCAAGTTCGAAGTCCGCAAGCAACCAGCACTAGCATGGCTTATAAAATTTAATTGGATTTTGATGCCACAAACAGCAGTAGTGATAACAAGAGCGAAGGGTGGTAAAGGGGAACTGGAGCAGCACATAAATTGATTTGCCGGCCAGCGAACAAACGCTGTTCGTTCTGCAGCCATGCACCCTAGTTGAAAATTTCTTACAACCATTTCATAACCATATCCTTTAACTATTTGCAACACACTTTGCTGCACTGCCACACACGCCATCAGTCACGCCACTTGGCTAACTGACGCTTTTATTGCACATCCCTGTTGACCGGCAACAAAATAGTTTAATTCCGCCCAATGCCAATGACCGAGTCCGCATGTTGCAGCTCCACTGCAACTGCACGATATGCAACACATGCAACACTCCATTTAAATGCCCGCACGTGACTCTCGTTGCAGCTACCAGATTTGCCTCACCAAATCGTAGCCAATACTTGCAGTTATGTCGCCCTGCTTCTTCTCTCCCCTCAATATACGCATCGAGATGAGTTCAATAAACCCTTCGATTGTTAGATGCATTTATTTTATGATTTTTAATCTCACTCCCGAACGTCATCAATCATTTGACAGCTCAATTTCAACGAAATGTGAGTGTCTTTAATGCTGCTGCACTTTTATGGTGGCATTTGAATTGTTATTGATATTAATATTGGAAGTTTCAACTGACGTTCAGCTAATTTTTTTCATTTTTCTATAAATGCAAGTCTAGTCTATATATCTTTCTATATCTTTGATAAAAGTTAGCAATATTGCTTATTCCTTTAAATTTGTATTAAAAATCAGTGAATAAAAGTTTAACTTTTCCGAAATTAATAATCCTGTTGGGTATTGCCTCAAAATAATGTATTTTGTTTAATTTTCTGTATATTGCCACAGTAAAATACATAGTACATAAAAATTGTATGTCAATCACATAATTAAATATTTGATATATACTCGCAATGATATACAATTTCAGCATGAATAAACTTCAATTTGAGTTGTCATTAATTGTCGGCAAGAGAATTAAACAAGTGAGAAAATGGACAGTTGGTTTGAGATGATTTTCTAATTAAATGAATTCACACAATGCCCAAAGACAGAGACAGACACAGAGCCAGTAGCAACAGCAGCGAAAGCAACGACAACAACAATGGCAGTCAAACTTCTATATCCGTTTCCGTTAGGTTTCTGTTACAGTTACGATTACAATTAGAAATTCGCGGCATTAAACAATTCAATTATGCAAGAGGCAAATCAGCAGCAACACCATCACCAGCATCCATCCATAGCCAATTCTTGTTCGATTCAACTTTTAATTACTAACTCAAAGGAGAAATAGTCGAACAGTTTGCTCATCGGCTGATGAGCACACTTCCCTCCCAATCTCCCACCTCACCCAACCTATCTCTCCCTCTCCCTCACTCGCTCACTTTGTCTCTATCTATGAGTATCTATCTAAAAGGGTCAGAGAAGCAGCAAACAGGCGCCGACAAAATGAAGTCTTAAATCACAGCATGTTATTTCCGCTGCACGCGCTGCGCGAGTGCGCTCCAAAGGAAGAAAGCAGAGATGTCCTGGTGGGTGTCGCTGCTGAGCTGAACGCTGCTGGAGCGGCGCATTTAACGTTCCGTTTCCGGCTCTGTGTGGCCCTGGCGAGGACATCGCGCTAAGGACGATTATGTCGCCCACGCTCAGAGATCAAAATCGCCAAAGAGAATTGTTTTTTCTGTTTCTTTTTTTTTGGTATCCAGGATACTGCTGCTCCTGCTGCTGCTTTGTTTTGCCTTTTGGGTTTTATCAGTAGCGCCTTTTATGTCATCATAACCGCATAACGCAATGGACTCCATAACAAGGAGACTGTCCCTGCGCTGCCTGCTGCTTGGACAGTCGCCGGCCATCCTGCGGAATGGCGAACGAGCAAGCGAATGTCCGTTTACATAAATTTCGTGGCGCAGCACAAGGAAAACTGTCGAGCGTGCAGAAAAATGAGATGACAAATGAAGTTTGTCGGCTAATGGCAGCGGAAATGCGAGCGGGATAGGGACGAGCACTGAAAACGGGGTTGCGGACCAGCGACGAAGGACGGGGGCACAATTGGAACGTAAACTGCGATGGGGACTGAGACTGAGACTGAAACTGGGCAGCCGTCAAAAGGTTCGGTAGGTACCAGCTTACACTTTTTGCGGCGTGGCAATGAACGGAAGTTGAAACAAACAAGTAAATAAATGGCGCCAATTGGGCGACGCAGCCAGACCACCGCTCTCTTCGCTTCCCCACTTTTAACCCTGCCGCAAAGGCAGCTGGCCAAACGAGGCGAATCCTGGCAAGGCACTGACTGCTGGTGTCGTCTGTTGTTTTAAAATTGCTGGGGACGTGGGGAATTTATTTGGTAATCTGAACTGAGTCAGCCAAAGCGATTATTACGAGTAAACACAATCCATTTTCGCGTATGATTGGTGGCTCCAGCGGTCCACATAATTAACAGCGTAGTGAAGAGCACAGCTCTGTCTGCTTAGCAACGTCATCAGATTACCGCCTCGGCAGTCCTTTTCTAGAGTTGCAAACGTAACTCAATATTAAAAAGCAATATCTTCAACCCGACAAGCACTTCACTAAGTGGCACAGTGGATGTCATCATAGATAATAGATAATAGATAATAGATAATAGATAATAGATAATAGATAATAGATAATAGATAATAGATAATAGATAATAGATAATAGATAATAGATAATAGATAATAGATAATAGATAATAGATAATAGATAATAGATAATAGATAATAGATAATAGATAATAGATAATAGATAATAGATAATAGATAATAGATAATAGATAATAGATAATAGATAATAGATAATAGATAATAGATAATAGATAATAGATAATAGATAATAGATAATAGATAATAGATAATAGATAATAGATAATAGATAATAGATAATAGATAATAGATAATAGATAATAGATAATAGATAATAGATAATAGATAATAGATAATAGATAATAGATAATAGATAATAGATAATAGATAATAGATAATAGATAATAGATAATAGATAATAGATAATAGATAATAGATAATAGATAATAGATAATAGATATTTATGAATTTTGTACGCATATCTGGCTTTGTTTTCCACTGTGACAATCTCAGTATCTATTTCGGGCTGCGTCCAAAATGATAACACAGTCTCACCAACACGCACAGAGACACTTACATATATAGTTCACTAAGGGAACTCATTGAGTAACCCCTGCCAGGAGCAAACATAAACATGCTGAAAATCTAATCGCCAGCTACAATCAAAGTGTCCAGTTTTGATATTAAGTTCAGCATTAAATGTGAGCCAGACAAGTGTCTGGGCGGCGGCCATATTCATTAAATAGCACAGATACGACAAGTACTAGCAGCGACCACTATTTGACAATGCGTATATGCGGCGTATACGTAATTTGAAGGGCGTCATGTGGGGTATAATGTGCCATCAGCTGGACATCGCCACGATTCGGCTGCGGGGCAGTCAGGACATTTACTACAAGCACACATAAAGTCAACTTTGCGTCTACGTATCAGTGTGTGTGTGTGTGTTTCACCCCAGGGCGTTGTAAATATTATTCTTATCTTACACTATAAATCTACATATGACAATTTTCGCACAGCTGCCTGACCAACCGACAGCTGCCACATGGACCAACATGCATCTTGTTTTGGTTTACCTTAAAGTTGTCGGAGCTCATGATGGGATGTTTCATATTTTACTATATTTTCAATTAGCATAATGACGAAACTTACCGCTATTGCTTATAAATTTTTTCAATGATTTCCACAATCTTATTAATAATTTTTGGAATTTGCTTTGGTAGAAGGGCTTTGTGCCTCCAGGCAATATATAGAACAGAGAGAAGGAAGCATCTTCGACCCCATAAAGTATATATATTCTTGATCAGCGTCAGCAGCCGAGACGATATCTCAGAGACTATAAGAAAGCTCTTCTTATGTTTGCACGCAGCACAAGTTACAAGTCACAAGTTTACTTGTTTGTAAATGTAGCTTTTCTTCATATTTGGTTGTCAATTTTACTCAGATACCCTAATTAGAAACTTTCTAGCAAATTTATAATATACATATATCTTCCAGTACGTTATCATTTACAAAGGCAACAAATGAAGCCAAAGATATTGGTGAAACTGCCACTTTATAGTTGTGTTGCACTAGCAGTGAGTTACGAGTTGAGTCTGCGCTTATCTCGAGCTGCCTCGCACCTTAACTTTCTGAGGAGAACAGAGAGAGAATGAGAATCAAAAGGTGGGTGTAGGGGGGGAAAGGTGGCACCTAAAGGAAATTCAATGAAACTCCCCAAAGTTGTCATAGCACACATAAGTCACTGCCACATGTTTCAGCTGAGCGTTGTGGCAGTTTTTGTGGCTGGCATGCCATGTGCGGCATGTTTTGCAGAAATGTGGCACATGCATGAAATTGCATAAATCAGGAAACTGGATACGAAAGGACATACAATTCTGCTGATAGCAAAGAGCATAGCGAAGACAACAGCAACAACTGCAGTAAAATGAAACAAAACCAAATAAAAACGAAAAGCAAAAAAAAAAAAAGAAACAAGCATGTACTACGTAGATACAACATCCGGCTGCATAGCAACAGCTGCACGCTGTATGCTGCTTGTTGCAACAACAACAGCAGAAGCAGCAGAAAGCAGAGCAACCGAGGCAAGGACATTCCGCGAAAGGACAAAACAAAACGCAACGGACAATGGACAATGGAATGAAGCGTCATAAAGGCAACGGCGTTGGCAGCGATGTTTAGTTTTATGGACTGGACACACAGGCGACGCGGCGGTCACACTCACCCTGTGGTCGGTCAGTGGCAGGTACCACAGTGGCTGCCAAGTGAATCTCTGCCTGATAAGATGTGGCAGGGAGGCGAGAAGAGACGCCAGGCTGGTTGGCTGGCTGGCTGCCTGATTGCCTCGGTGCCATCAAAACAAAGCGAACTGCGACGCTGCTGCCGCTGTTGCAGCAGTGAGTTCACGTCAGGATGAATGCCACTTAACTTTGACCCTAACGAATGCGCGATAGTTAGGAATTGCTCCTGCCCCTTGTGGGCGTATTTTTGCGTGTGTGTGTGAGTGTGTGCTAGCTTGTCGGCCATTTTGCGTTATCAG
The DNA here is from genome assembly GCF_023558435.1 of Drosophila sulfurigaster albostrigata. NCBI lineage: Eukaryota > Metazoa > Arthropoda > Insecta > Diptera > Drosophilidae > Drosophila > Drosophila sulfurigaster. The sequence continues at coordinate 20,341,417 of NC_084882.1, forward strand.
CGGTCAACGCCGCAGCAGCCAGAACATCCGCAACATCCCCAGCATTCCCATCCTTACTGCCACATCCTTTCGCATCCTTGGCCGAGGGCAAGTTGTTGACACTTTTATGAACTCCACAGATTGGCCATGTTGTGTGCGGCTTTTGTTGCGGTTTGCTGGACTTTGCAGCAAACCGCGCACGCAACGTCATACCCAATCCTAGCTGTAGCTGCTGCTGTTCTATTGCTTTTGCCATAGCTACTTCTTTCATCCCAGTCATGCACTCGCTAATTTGAGGCGACGCCAATGCAAAGCAGCCAAGCTCCAAGTCCAAAAAGCATTGAAAATTGTAATCTCGGGCATAGAAACGGTTCTTAATGCAACAATACGATAATAGATTTAAGGTACTGGCCTCATTATAATAATACTTTATAAAATTTCAATATTGATTTAAGCTGCAAATGAAATTTTTGTAAACACTTTTTATATTCTTACATTGCTTTCCTTATATTATTCATAGAAGAAAGGCCCAAATCACCAATTATCTTTCTTTTGACATTACCCAAAGGAAGTGTTTTGTTTATACACTTAGTCTAAATAGCCAAACTTATCCATTTAAAAAACTATTTATACATATTAAAATCAGTTAAATATTGTTTAATACTATATTTAGAAATTTGCTTAAGTGTCTGAGTTAATGAAAAAAACTTGAATTTAAGCATAAAAACGAAATAATACAAATAAATTGGTTAGCGAACAAATTAATTGAGCCAAGAACTCGATCAAGATGCTTCAACTTTAGTGGGGCAATACACACTATGCTATTAAGAAAAGTAGTTCAGAGGTTTCCGATAAAAGCAGGCCAAATTCCTGCACTTTGAGTAACAACACTCAATTGAACTTTTCAATGGGAGAATAAATGCTATGCTCAGCCCACAGGGCAGAGGACAAGCATCAATTGTCTGGCAACCAAAGCGTAGCTACTTCGTGGTCTGCTATGCATGAGATACAGCCACAGCGCATTGTTCCAGCGAGTGCTGGCCATTAAAGTGGTTATAGCCTTACGTCATGTGATTCGGCCGCATTGAGATGGCATTGTTCGCTGACAGTGTTAAGGTGTTGCGGCTGATGTTGTCAGCGAAGGCGGTTGACATTCGCCAAGCAGCCTAAAATCAACCACACACACACTCACACACACTGGCAATTGCAAAGCCTTGCCTCTTGGCTACTTGTCACTTGTGTATGGGTGTGAGGGTGTTTGTGAGTGTGATTGCGACTGTGGTTATGGCCACTCAAGACACAAAGCCAGCAAGAACCGGTCGTCGGCCATCGTCGAGCCGCAGGGAATGAGCAAAGGGCTCTCAAGCACATAATTGCAATCGTGATGGCTCGTAAAAATGTCAATTTTAATAAATTGCCATAAAAAAAAAATGTTTGCTGCTCATTTGCATTGAGCATTGCGCATTGGGCGATGGACGATGGGCGGAGCTGGGCAAAGTCCATCTTGACATTTTCATTACGCAGCGACAGCCATTGCACTTGGCCACGAGGCCAGCCACAGCAGAGGACAACAAGAGATGCGGCCACTCGTCGCCATCAACACTCTATTGTTGTATCTCTCTCTGCATCTCTCTTTCTCTCGCTCTGTGCTTCTCTCATCTACTTTCGCTCTCAGTAGAACTTGCAAGTGCCTCCATTCCATTTCAATTCTCCCTCGCAGTTTGCATAATGTGCTCTTACAATATTTTAATTAAAAAATTTCTGCAGTTGATTCTATGTTTTGGGTTCAGTTCATTATGCGGTTGCATTGTGTTTTCGGTTTGATGGCGCATTAAGCCAAAAAGGACTTTTCAGTTCGAATTCTTTGGCCAAGTGACAGGCTGACAATTGTCACAGCACAACGGCAACAGCAACAGCAGCAGCAAAGCAGCAGCATCAGCACTTGAGGCACAAGACAAACAGCTTTTATGCAATAGGACTATCTATAATGTGCTCCAGTTCGCATCCTCGTCTCCGTTGAGGGGGAAGCAACCGATTTGTCAGGCTTGAGAAATGACCACACAAAAAGACGCAATAACTTGGCCAACTGGCTGTTCACTTTTAAATTAATTGTTTGTGCACAAATTGTATATACAAGCATGAGGATAAATGCACTGAGAATAAATTGCGATGCCTTAAGTTAACATTTTGAATCATGTGTATATTTCATAATTTTTACTTTGCACATGACTCGTTGCAAATTGTTGTATAAGCAAGAAAACAAATTAAATATATTATTAGCTTCTTAATATTTAATGGAAAAAAGAAAAGAAATTATTTTTTTAGAAATTATTTTTGAAGTTTTAAAAGACCTTCAAGACACTAAGAAAAATGAGTGACTCTTTAAAGTTGACATCTTTACATTTTAAATTAGCATTTTTATTTAAATAATTTTCACACTGTATCTTCAAAATTATTAGATAAGCATGGAAATCTAAAAATGATTAAATTAATGCAAAATATATAAGATATTATTATTGATATAAAATATTACAAGTCTTCAAGATTAGTTACAGTGCAGATGAAATGGAATAAAGATGAACAAATTGCCGAAACATTCAATCAATATTAACAGGAATTACTGAAAGAGTTGCCTTGAGAAAAATCTACACTTCAGCTTGATTTATCCCCTCAAGGAGCAACATGGAATGTGTTTTTCTCAGTGCACACACAAGTGCAAATGAAATGGAAAACGCAGCTGTTTGGACATGTGAGTGTGTGAGTGTATGTGTGTGTATGTATGTGGCAAACAACGCCCTTACACGACAGCACAAGTGACGGGACACATGGCGTATGCGTGCTGCCAGCTGTCACCAGCTAATGGGATACAAAACAACTGCAGTCTCATTGAAAGCCTCTTTCTCCTTCTCGTTCTCCCTTCTTCCCTTCTCACTTTCTCTCTTCGTCTTTCTCTTGCTGTCTTTTCACATGTTTTTATGTATGTTCTAGGCAAACATAAATAATGAAACATACCACACTTGATTATAGCTCCAAAGCGACGCAACGCTAAAAAAGTAATTAAAATTTTGTCAACATTTTTTCTAACTGTTTCTCATTGCCGGAATAACATTCGAGATTTAGGCGCTTGCTTTAAGCCATCTGTTTGCTTATGTGGGTGCTCAAGTGTACGTGTGTGTGTGAGTTCGCAACTGGGAGAATTCAAATATCATGTCGCTTGCTCAACACCTAACCAAATAGCATCATAAAAAACCCATTAAAATGCAAAACTGTCGCAACAATTGTGCGGGGCGTGCCGCACACCACAAAATGCTTAATAATAATGTTTAAATTTAGCTTTTTTCCTCTATATTTTGGTTATGTTAAGCAAATATTTGGTTGGCTAACAAATACATGGCGTAATTGTAGCATTAACATCTGTTCAAGCGCACGTTTCAATTTTGATTTTAATAAATACGCTACAAATTATAAATTGCTTAAACGGTGAGAATATTGGCTAAGGTTTTAATAGTTCAAATTAAGTTAATATTTTAAAATGAAATTCAATATTTTTAAAATAAATAATTAAATAAATAAATACATAATAGAACTTACATAGCTTATCATTTCCACCACTCTGATAACTATTGCTTTCGTTTCTATAGGATAACTAGTTGTGTAGCAAACAAAAGCAACTGCGTGTTTCTGATTTCGGAAAGCTTATTAAGCACTTTGTTGGCTTGTAGCTTTAATATTAATAAATGTGGTATTCAATTGATAATATACAAATGAAAAACTCGTTAGTTTTATCGGCGCCTATTATTTATATATGCGTCTGTGCGTCTCCATATGTGCGTGCATGTATGTGTGTGAGTGTGTGGGCGTGGCAATCAATTGTTGTCATCATATTTGCGCGATTTTCAGCTTATCATTATTTACATGTGCTGAGCTTCAAGCGCTAATAGCTAAACTATTCTAATCCATTGTAAATATTTGCGCAAATGCCAAACATAATGGCTACACGCATATGTCTTTCGATATGAGTATGAGAGAGTTTATATGTGTCATGTCTTTGTATTTGTAAAGTGTGTGTCTCAATATGTGGGACGCACAGCTTCATTAATATTGCGACAGACATTTGAAGTTGTGGCGAATGTAAATACTGGCATCATTTTTCGCTTTTACTTACGATGCGCTGGATATCGTCCATTTGACGTCGTTAAATGTTAGGAAAACTCGATAGACCGCAAATAATTAATTCTATTCAATTTGAGACAGAACAAAGCTCAAAACTCATTAGACTTTAAATGCAATCAACTTTTTGCCGCACATTTATTGTGTGCTATGAGTGAGATCGGAATCTGAACGGGTATATGAATATAAAACAATTAAATAAAGTATATTTTAAAACCAATTTTAATGCAGATAAGATATTTCATAAACAATTATTTGATTTATGATTTTTTTAAGGAAATTCAATTCTTAACAGTATTGTTAGTTAATAACAATTAAATATGGAAAAAGTATCCTTAATGATAATGTTTATATGCAATGCCTAACAATATTTTTATTTTACTATAGAAAGTTGAAAGAAAGATATAAACAGAGTATTCTTTAGTCAATCACCCAAATTTAATGCGAATTTGGTTGTTTTATGTTTTGGGTTTTGTGTTGCAAGTCGTAAATATCTATTAAATTATTCAACTAAATGGCAATTAAAATCGGTAACAATCGTTTACGTGTGCGATAAGTGTTTATACATAGTTACGTTACGTATACGTAATAATAGATAATTTATTCTGCTGCATTATAATTCAAAATTTAAATTCAACACAAATTGGGTCAAGATGCATTTAATTTAAACTTCAACTCTTAAAGAGAGTTATTGACTAAGGTTTAGTTTATGCAACGCAAATAATTTTTAAGGCAAATTAACGAAAACATTAGTAAATAAAAGAAATGAAAAAGCAAGCACTATTTACTCGCTCCTTATATAAAAAATTAATTTTCGTTTAAATTTGATGTAATTTATTGTTAAGAATGAAATGATTTTTACAAAATTTCTGCAGCAACGAATTGGATTTTGTAATTAAATCCTTTTTTTATTTTGCCTTTGCTCTGCGTGTGTATTTATTTGCATATGTATGTTTTGACCAATGTTGTGTAAGCCTAATTTAATTACAAATGCCATAAAATTGACCAACAGCAACAGCAACAGCAACAGTGGGCGCAAAAAAAGTGTGTGCTCGATACTTTGGACAATAACTGCGAATTTTAATTAAATGCAAATAAGTGACGAGTGTGTGTGGCAGGGTGTGTGTGTGTGTGGCATGTGGCGTTATTGCATATTAAATTTGCAGCATTTTTGGTTCGTTTGATGTTTTGCAGTGCTGAGGCTGCACGCCGTGTGACTTTTCAATGTGCGCAGCAGCTGAGCGACCGCCGCCCAAAAGTATGCAACATTTTCAAATCAAATTTTGGCCATTTTATGCAATTATGCATGCAATTGTGGCATGTGCACATGTTGTTGCTGTTCATGCTATATGTATGTATGTGTTTATGTGTTTGTTTGTGAGGCAGTAGTGGTGCCTCTCTATTGCATTTTCATTTGATTTCATTTGTGGCCATTCAAATTTGCAACAAATTTCGTATATTTTTTTGTATTTTGTGTTATTGTTGTGCTCCTTGGTTTTTGCTGTTCGCCTGGCTGTCGCCCAACTGGGCGACCATTAATGCCACTTCAACTAAATTATGACACACACACACGCACACTTTACATATGACAACGAGGCTGCTGCTGATGCTGCTGTTGTGGCAACTGTAAAACTTGCGAATAACATGGAAAAGTCCTTCGCATCCTTTGCACATCAACATCAACGCCTGTTGGGCGCATGTTAAACACTCAAATGCAATTTGTTAGACAAGATATGTGGCAACCGCCGCGAAGCTGCACAAATCCCCTTCCTTTCCCCTTCCCCTTGCCTTTCCCTATATCCTATACCCTATATGCCTGTCAGGCTGTCGGCTATGTTGGCAGCTGCAAAATTTATGCAAACGCATGCGCCAGCCGAACGCATAATTCACATAATTTGTAGCAGTTGCATTTTTCGCCAAAATGCTGCTACATTCAACTTCTTCTCGTTGCTGCTATTGTTGTTGTTGCCACAGCTGCTGCGGCGCTTTGGCGTGTTTGATATGTTTTGTTGCCTGTTGTGGCAAGTGGCAAGTGGCAAGCGGCAAGTGCCATAAGACAGCAGTCACCACACTGATGCATTGCTGATGGTCGAACAATTTAGCATATAACAAAATTGCATTGCAAATTATCAACATGGAAAATAGCAAAAACCCATCACACAACCCTCAACTCCTTCTCCTTAAGGCATCTTCAATGTGGCCCAACTGTCACTCAACTGGAAGCAACACTTTAAAAATATGCCACAACTTATTTAAAAGCATTCAGATGCGGACAACAGCTGCTGACGACAAGCAGACGGAGACGAGTTTATTAAAAGCCAAAATAACCAAGTGCCAAACGGATGCCAACGGATAGGCAGCAAAAGGTCTTAAGGATTTTGCATTTACCAAACCCAGCGCACACCTGACACACTGGGGAGGTCATAAATTAAGCATCCTGCCATTTGACACATGACCATATTTGGGATAAGACTATGACAACAGCTGTGCCAAACACTTAATAAATTGAGACTTCAATTAAATTTAAACTAAAACATTAAAATAAATGACTTTCGGTTGATTATAAATAAATTCCTAGTAAAGTCAAGCATAGGAATGTGCAAATCCGTTGCCAATGAATCTTTTAATGTCAATCTAAAAAATGAAATCCTGCAAAAATTATAAATATTTATTGTTCATTTAATACAAGTTAAACCCCTTCTGATCTCTCTAAAACCTTTGATAGCTTAGAATATATTTTCAGGCATTGTTAATGCAATTGCAGGTTTCGATTTTCACCTAAGTATAAAATCATGAAACTATTTTTGATAAATAAATAATGACATCAAGCATTGTTCTATAACTACTTAGATAAGTTGATGTTTTTATTGAAAACAAGTAACAAGTTTTTCCTATAATATACTTGTATTTATTATACATATTTATAATATTTATTATACAGCAGTATTTCTTAAACAACTCACATAACTTTTATCCGATCGCAATAAAATTCCCAGGAATCATAAATACTATAGTTATTATTGTCTGTACCAAAAAATCTACCTTAAAAATACGATTGGTTTTTGAAACAAACTTTATCTGCATACAAACATAAGAAGTGCTGTCTTATAGTCTCTAAGATCTAGGTGTTCATACGGACAGACGGACAGACAGAAGGACATGGCTATAGCGTCTCAGCTTTTGACGCTGATAAAATTATATATGTATGTTATATATCTACTTTATGGGGTCGGAGATTCATTCTTTTGCAGGTTACATACATTTCATGCAAGCACAAACTTATAATACCCATCTACCCTATGGCTAACGGGTAGAATAATTCAGATGAATTGCTGCAACGGACAATTAATAATTGTCACTCAGAAAACATTAGCAATAACAAAATAAATATCTAAACAAATTCCAAATATTGATTAGCTTCATAAATGTTAACAAACTTTTAATCACTGGCATAAAATAAATACGTCAAGACAAAACAAAGCATAGGCATATAAAATTACCAATATAAATGAACATTTCATTATAAAATCTAATAACTTTAACATTATAGAGAATAAAGTTTTTCATACCACGTTCAATCATAACTACTGAGATAAGCTCAAGCTTTTGTTAAAAATATCTCGTTGAACTGCTGCAACGCACAATTTATAATTGTTTTGAATAAAACATAAATTTATGGCATTAATATCGAGTTTTGTAATCAGGACAAAGTGAAAGAAAGTGAAGCAGAAAGATGCCGATAGACAGACAGATATGGCAGGAGAGGGAAGATGGTAAAAGTTTTTAATTAAAAATCTGCCAATAAATTATTTGTCACGCGAAGAAAGACGATGTCAGGCCGAAGCAGCAGCAGCAGAAGAAGCAGCAGCAACGGCATCGGCAGCAACGGTGGCAACGGGAGCAGCAACAATAATCATAATAAGCAACCGCAACTCAAAAGAAAATTCATTACAACAAATATTTCTCATTAACTGATTATGCAAGGCATTAGCATAGACAACAGCAGCAGCCAACTTGCTGCACCCTGTTGGCACCATCTCCTCCTCATCCTCTGCATTCACTTCCCTTCGCACTCAGCACCCACTCAGCGGACATTGCGCACTTCTTGTCAGGCGTCTTTTGCGTTTTGCAAAGTTTTTCTAATTGAAAATGCAAACGGGCCAACACAAAGGGGAGACGCGGGTTACGCAGATCAGCAAGGGCCAAAAGCTACAGCTGCATAACTCGGCCACGTCTCCCTGGCCAGTTTTGCTTATGGGCCGCAATGGAGAACAAGCAGCAGCAGCAGTTGCAGAAGCGGCAACGAACTAAGCGAACTCTACACAAAATACAAATAATAAATTTAAAATAGCCGCGAAATGGCGTTGAGGCAACAGCAACAGCAACAACATTCTGTTGTATGTACAAAAGCGTAAAAGCGCGAAAATACAAAACAATACCAGACGACGAGGAGGGAGAGGGAAGGCGGTTGCAAGGCCACAAAGTGGGCGTGTGGACGGGGGTTTGGTACATTGCGTGTTGTATTTGCTGTGTGGCAGGCGAGTGGCAAGTCAAAGTCTTAAATTGAAAATGAAACTTAAATTAAAATGCCAACTGGAGTGGAACGAAAATGATATTAAAACCGAAGCAGATGCAGCAACAAAAATGCATTCAGCAATAACAACAAACTATGCTCAGCAAGAACAACAATAACATAACATAGAAGAAGCTGCCGCTGCTCTACTATAGCAGAAGAGAACGGCACGCCAGCCTGTGTTCTGTCTGTCTGGCTGTCTTTCCGTCTGTCTGTCCTGCCTGCATTGGCATTGATAGTTGACAGTTTTGCAGCTGTGTGGGGGATGCTGAGGGATGCAGAGGGCTGCAGTGAGTGTGCGAACAAGTGGCATTTTGTGGCATGCCACAACAACCTCAAGTTTGTCAACAATAATGAAATTGTCGCATTCACAATGCAACGAGACTTTACAGTTTTCTAATTAAGTAGCAAAAAGGTAATTTATACCCACTCGCACGTATTGAATTTATGCCACGCCCACACCCACACCCACACACATTCGAACATATTACACTGCATAGGGCAGAAAAGTTTCAACTCATTTGTGCACTCTTCGATCGTTAAATGCATAAATAACGTACTGCAGTACGACTGCCGGATGCTGCAAGACTTGAACGCACATGTACATATATATGAAGTATGAAGTGCGGGTCGACGCGGCGTATACGCAACGCATTACCTCTGCTCTGAATTATGCATTTCACTGTTGCCGCTGCTGCACTTCGACACAAATGTGCGCATTTCTCATATGGCACAGCACAAACGGATAGCACAGTCATTCTTTACATAATATAATGATAAAGAAGAGAATTACTCAGTGCACGAGAGACCCGGGCGCACTGAAAGGAAAAACCTGGCCAAATGGAAGAGAGTGAAATGAAGAGAAAGCGCAGTAATGGCAGATTCGACAATTAACCTTAAGCAGTAGAATAATTCGATCGATTCCTGAAAGGGAAAATCAACTCAAGATTGAAGTGGCAATAACAACTGCAAGGCGGAGTTTCAGATGAGAAACTTTCGACAGCAATGTCGTTAAAATAAATATTTATTTTTTATTAATTTCCTTGTATATCAACATCAGGATATATTGATTCCTTCAGATAATAAGTTAATTTATTTATGACACCTCAAAAATTAGCCTTGTGAAGTAGAATAATGCCATCAATAGTTGAAAAAGAAAATCAAATAAATACTGAAGTAACAATAACAATTGTCTGTCAGAGTCTCACAAATTTACGATGTCCATCAAAAAATATTTATTATTGATTAATTATTATATCTTTCGGTGTATATTATTGAGGATACAATATATAACAAATTTATTTTCTTAACATTATTTTTTTTAACGTTAATGGAATATTGAAAGCATAGATCAATTTTCCTGAGAGAAACAATAATTTATGTTTTTTTTTTTTTGTAGTAATTAGTTATTTGACAATTAATCTTAAGAAGTAGAATAATTCAAGTGACGTGTGTAGAACTAAATATTGTGGTTAAGCGGCTCTGAATAGAAACTTCGAATGCAACAAAAATATGTCTATTTGAATTATTTTCTTATAAAGCATTGAGGATATATTGAGAGCAAAGATTTTCATGCAAGAATGGAAAATTAACCTTATGATGAAGAATACTTCAACCACAGTTGTAAAAGAGAAACTTCAAAGCCAAATAAAGTCTTCAAAAATTAAGTAAACCTACTTTGTTAACACAGTTTTTTAATATATGTATATTCACTGCATATGTAGAACAAATTGCCTCAGATACAAAATTAGATTTAGAAATAGAATAAATTATTTATATCAAACTACATATTGATGTAGTATTATCAATTTCCAGGTCCAGTTTCAGTAGAGAAACTTCGAAGGTAAAGAAAAATGTTATTTATTTATTTCCTTGTATATTTTTGGGCGACTATTGAGAGCGTAGATCTTATTGCCTGATACAAGAAATGTAAAGATTTGTAAATTGAAGCTTTACCTCTTATACATCAAAGAAGCCTCAAAAGCATAAAAGATGCAAAATGCAGTAGATAAAGACAGTAAAATTGCCACACACATGCCTTATTAATGTATCAAACTGACTAATATGGATACTTTCAAGTCGAAAAACACAATAGCATAGGCGACTGTTGTTCGTTTAATGACACAAAAGCCAACATTCGTTCACATTAGTGTAGATATAGAACGATGCATAGATAATAGAGCCTTTCTTTGCATAATATAATGACTGCGGCAAATGCACACGCTGTGCCTCCTGCAGCTGCAGCAGCAACTGAAACTTCTTCCACCGCCCACAACGGCATTTGACTCGAGTAAACCAAAAGAAAACGAGCGAGTATTCCGTTTAAATCTTTTGCAAGCAGCTTACGCAGACAGCTAAAAGAGCACAAACAGTTTAGAGAACGAATCAGAGAGAGAGAAGGAGAATGAGAGTTTGAAAAGGCATTTCATGGTTGCTTCGTTGCAGTGTTTTCCGTTGTGCAGTCAATAAAAATAAATGTCATAAAGAGCAGCTTAAACGACAAATGCGTCAGCGTGCAAATACTTGAGCATACAGAATGGCCATGGCTACTGGAAATGGCAATGAGCAAGAGAACGAAAACGAAAACGAGGATGAGAAATAGCAAAAGCGAACAGTTGCAATTGGTAATGCCTCTGGAGCTTGGCAAACAGGCAACAAACAAAACTACTGCCAAGCTTCTGTATACTTTTTAGCTGCAAAGTGTACTAGTTGCTGCAGATAGACAACCATAAAAGCCAAAATTGCCAGAAAGCAGTTTGAATTTGCCAAAGGGTGTGTGAAGTAAAGTGGAGTGAGTGTAGTTTGTAGCAACTAATCAAGCCATCGCCACTTTAGCGCAAACTCAATTTGCAGGATTAATAATGAAACTGTTGCATACTTATTGGGGCGGCAGCGTTGCCCCTGCTACCTCTTCTGCTGCTGCCTCAGTCGCCTCTCTTTACATACTAATGATGTGCACTGCACATGAAGCTGATTTAATTTCCGTTCGTTCTACCTGCCACCCACACATACAGTTGCAACGGACACCACCGCAAGACTCAACGCAGGCATAAAAGTCAACGGCAGCAAACGCTCTGGGAACGAAACTTTTCCCAGCAAATACAGCTACTTAGTTGGCTACGTACATGTGTGTGTGTGTGTGTGTGTAGGTGGGTGTATGTCATGCATCAAACTTTAACATAAACTCGGTTGCCGCATCCGTTTCCGCTGCCTTCACGACGCAGAACCTAGTCTGTTTCAACTTAATTTTCTTCTAAGAACTTTTTGCAAGTGTGCGTTGGATACGTTATATATATGTGTGTGTGTGTGTGTGTGTGTGTGTATGTTCGTCTTGTAGCTACTTAACCACAGCTACAGCTACATCTATAGCTGCCACTGCCATTGCCGCAACTCTGCTGTCGCCGTCGTTTTGTTGTAATCTAGCGTAAAAAATGAATTATGTGCACATGCATTTCTTATGCGAAAAAGAGACTATGTACTACTCTCCCTCCCGTCCTTCACTCCTTCTTTCGTCCACGCCCCCCCAAATATCTCCACATTCAACCTCCACATCAACGTCCTACGCCCGCCTCGTTGCTCGGTTGCCGTTTAAGCCGTTGAGTAATGAGCAAATGAAATCCGGCTGCTTATCTTTGTGCATACAAGGCAGCGGCTCTTTGTGGCTGCTTTGTGTGGCTCAGCGGCACATTAAGCCCTCATCTCAACTTATACTATACACAATTCACATACCGAGAAATGAAGAGAGAACAAGGGCGAAAACGAGTTGGAGTGCGAGAGAACTTCTTCCATTTTGACCCACTTTCAAATGCTGAGCAACTTTCCGGTAATTGCTCAAACCAAAGTTAATTGCATTTGCATTTTGAGAAATGACCCAAGTGCCATCCACACCAAAAGGTCAAACACACACACACACACACCCGCCCTCTAATGGCACACAATTTGTGACATTAGTCAGAACGAATCGAGTTGAATCAATCAAATCGAATAGTATAATGCCGCCTAACAAAACGCACATTAATGTCACCTATCAAAATCAATCAGAAAATAGCAAAAGCAGCAACAGCAGCAGCAGCCGAAGCTTCCTTTTTGTGGCCTTAATCAAGGCCATAAATCGCCGGATGAACCCAAACAAATGCCTGTCTGGCCAAAACTGACAACGAATCATTTAACAATCAGTTAAAGTCATTTGCCTACAATACAAGAAGCATTTCCAGCTCCGTCAATAATAGATATTGGTGGACATGAACTTATTGAATTTTCTAACAAATTAAAGTTAATCCGTCAATTAAGTTACTCAGATAAGTAATTATGATTCAATTTTTGATAAAAGTTGTAAAGGTAAACTCAACCTTTTTTTATAAGCCAACAAATTACAAAATAATCTCATTTCCATTATGTTATTATTAGTTTTTTTTTTAATTGTTTACCATGTCATATAATAAATAAACGCATTACAATTGAACTCTAACCAGCTTTTAAAACAATAAGCAGCTAATTATTATGAGTTTTCGAAATTAAATATTAACAAATTGTAAAAAGTCCAGTAAATACTCAATCGTATGTATTAAATTTGAATTATTTATGCTGTTGCCTTAACTAATCTGTTAAGTTACAAATTTTTTACAAACAAACCCATTTAAACATTTTTATCATTCAAACTGTTTCCAAACGACATCTGATAATTCTATCTAAATAAAATAAACGCTTCTCAATAAACTACAACGGCATTTGGAATTTGTGGTACAACAATTTTCCCCCATTAGAATTGATGTCCATTTGCATGTAATAAATCGCTTTCGCCAAAAATAACCAAATTGTTAGCTAGTTTCTATAAAAAACATCAACATCAAAATCTAGCTCTCAATCACATTTATAAGCTTTTAGTGAATCTTTGTTGACTATTTTGTTTGACCATTTGACCATTTGGTTTGCAAAAACCGAACATAAAAAAAAATTCAATTAACTTTTCGATATATCATAGCGCGGAACATTAAAGTGCTTAGAAACGCACAGCTTTTCGCACATTTTTCGCAGCGAGTGCAAAGAAAAAGATGATGAAAAAATATTGTCTAACGACTAACTGACAGTTGCAACAATTTTGCGATTTTCCAAAGCCATTTTTATACACATTTTCCGTGGACAACCAACGAATCGAAGCGATAAAACTGGCAACGCATTGCTCACATACTCATACTCGGGCTCCACTCAACTTTTGACAAGAAAAACTGCACTCGAAATCAATAAATCATATGGCGGCAATGCTAAGCTCAAACTACAATCCATCCGAACCATCCGACAGCATGAATGGGGGCGGGTTAGTTGTGGAAGGATTAGAGGAGGCGTTGCACATATTGTTTCAATATTTGAATTCAATTTAATGGCAGCTAATTGAAAAAAATAGCGAACTGAGCCCAAAATGCGGCAACAGTAATACATCAGAGTTTGCTGAGCCACTGGGTCACATTCGAGTACCCTGTAAACTATTAACGCGGGACAAAGGCTATCTTAAACACAATTTCTAATATCATTCAGTCGAGATAGTTTGATATACAAATCATACTATTTAAAATTTGTCAGATGTTGCGTATACGTAATCTAGCATCTCCAGTTATTTATATTAATTATGTAAACAATATTTTAAATTGTATTACAACTTGTTGTCACTACTGTAAATTGCTGAATGGATAATTTTTTAATTTTTATTTTATTATTAATGTTAGTTTAGCTGATATTTCATCACGAAAGATTTTCCAACTGTCTACAGGACAACTCTCAGTCTTGCAATCTCTGCACAAAACTTACTGACTTTTCTTTTTGGCCAAAATGACAACAGCTTTTTTTTGTGTTTGGTATACTGGCCACTGGACACGCCTCACTGGGTCATGTGAATCAATGTGAGCGTGTGTGGCAGCTGTGTGTGTCTATCCCGGGTGTTGAGTTATTTGCACGTTTTGATAAGTGGATTTAACAATCAGCAGCAAGCACGAAAAGCAAAAAACCAACAGCAGTGTTGGATCAAAGAATCAATTTTTTTATCGTGAATTTTGTTCAGCTTATTTTGCAATTTTCTTTTTATACATTTCCATCGCAAATGCCGCGACATTTTCAATGCTTTTTTTTTGCTGAAACATATCAGAGAACTTTGTGACTTTTAATCAAGAGAGGAGTAGCTAGTCAAACAAATTAAGTGATAGAAACTTGCAAGAGAACTATTTCAAATATAAAGAGGCTCTAAACGATTTTATTTGTCTTCTTTAAATCAACCCAAGGGAAAAGCTACCTTTGACACGTTTTTATTAATTCGTCTACTGTCATAAGCAAACAAACAGGAATCACATACCGAAAGGAAAATATCGTTTTAATCCCATGTATATTTATTACAAACTAAAATAAGCAAAATATTTACTAATTGACATGGCCCCCAACGAACTCAGTTAAAATGCGAGTAAGTTTATTATGAAATATGAGCATATTATAACAACAAATTGGCAACACAAACAATGCAGCTATGTTGGATATTGAAAATGTCCCCCCTCTTCACCCTCCTCACCCTGTTGCTTGTTGCCTGTTGCCATTTGAAAATCACACAAGACGTGACCAGAAATTAAATGATTTTAGCCCAGATGAAGCTTTAGTCACAGCAAAATTTCATAAAAATGAAAAATAAATCCCCTGTAAAGACCCAACCATAATGGAAGCGACTTTACTACATACATATATACATATGTACATGTGTATAAATAAACGAAAGCACCGCGCACGTATATGTGTATGTGTGCAGTCGTATTTTAGTTGCGTTGGCAATTTAAACTACGAATAAAATGCGAAAAAAGGAAAATGTATTTTAATATGTTTTATGAGCGCAGTTTTTGAAAAGGCCGCAAGCAACTGAAGCGCAATTGCCAATTGCAGTTGCAGGTGATTTATAAATTCGTCAAAATGCGCCAACTGCAACTGTTAGCTCTATTATTGTTACCCAGCAACCAAACACACTCGCACACACATCAGTATTTTGCTGGCCAAGTCCCAGCTGCTGGCCATTCCCACCCAGCCAAGAAGTACATAGAAAGCCCCAATGGAACTAGAGCTGAAGCTGAAGCTGGAGCTCGAGCACAGCACAACGCGTCATTGTCGCATTGTCGGTTTGTAGCATTTCGCACACTTCAGCGCATAAATTGCTAATATTGCTGAGTGCGTAACACATACTCACACACACACTTACATACATGCACACACATACAAAGTGCATTACATGCAATCAAACAACGTGCGGAAAAATGTCCACTGCTTCAAGGAATACAATAATAGAAGTATTTTCCCTGCCACGAATTTGCAACACACTAGCAGTTATTGTATATAATCTTAAGCTATAATTAATTGCATAATAATACAACTTCAGTATATTCACCAAGTATAATTAACAGCTGAAAAAAATGTGTAAGTTATTCAAGAAATCATTTTATATGACAGAAAAAACTGTTTACGACTTGTCAGGTTTCAGTTGGGTTATTGACAATTTGGTATATTTTGTATTCAATGATACAATGGTGAAGACAATATAAGATAATTCTATATTTATATATTCAGTATATTTCAGTATATTAATTTGGTAAGTGTAATAGCACACGATATAAAAAGAAATATATAGCTCTGATTATCAAAAAATAGTGCGCAATTTCAAGTGCTTATAAATATTTACCAAGTTCTATTAAAACAATCATTCTAATGAATACAAGATTCAAAAATTGATAATATATAGAAACATCGTTGGCTGAGTAATTTTATTTAAGAAGCGGATAGCTTTATGTCTAGCAACCAAAATACAAACCATAAAATAGTATTCCTTCAATCTCTAAAAAAATCAAACTACCCACCGTTAGAGCATTACTACTCAACGACCATGCAGCACCGGAGTTTCAAAAAAAGGCTCAAATATACTAGAAAAAAACGAATTTTTCCTATATGTAATGTATGAGTAAACAAATGCGAAAAATAGGCAACGTTTACATATTTTCTTGTTCATTCTTTTCATTTGTTTTTTTTTGCGAATTTGCAACGGGGCAAAGTGCTGGGTTAATGGACAGCACATGCGTTTGCATAATGAAGAGTTTTGCAACTGATGAGGTTGAGCCTTTGAAAGCATACAAACTATGCATGTATCACAGCATAGGATTTGAAACAGGATATGCGGTTTTTCGCTCCTCTTTTTTATGGTGGTATGTTTATGCGAGTTTATTTGGCATTCATGGAACATTGCAGGGCAACAAACTTGTTGGATTAATGCTGCACCCGGAAACTAATACAATGAACTAAAAAAAAAAAATGGTACATTAACCAGAGGTGAGCTTTGAAATTATATTCTTTATTATCACGAAAAAATCATTTTGGGAATCTAATCTAATCTAGAATAAATAGGCATATACTACGAATTATATGTATATAAATTGGAAAACTATAAACTTATAATAAAATATATGTTAATATCTTAGCCGTACTCAGCAAATTAAACAGACTTCACTTCAGACTAAAAGTCTAATAAAGCTTGACGATTCAATTGCATGATTGTTATTTAAAAACCCATAAAACGAATGCAAATGATAAACATAAGATGCAAAAGTTGAAAATGTTTATGAAAACTTTTTAAAAAGAATACAAATGATACGATAACAAATACATTACATTTTATTTTATTACATATTATTATATTATTTTAATACATTTGTATAGCAACAAACGCTTACTGGGATAGGGAACTTGCTGCTTTTTCTGACAATATGGTATGTTTCGTACTCTCTGGTATACTTTGAGCACAGTACAATATAACCCTCTAGTGCCCAAGACCGCCTCTAGACGGGTAATGATAAAACTACCGTTATTTTATTCTTTTCATTCCTTTTGACTCGGTTTTGCGTTTTTTCTAATTCGGGGAAGTCCAAAAATTAAGTTGGCTGCGTTTGGTATACATACTAGAGCTTGCGCAAGCTGCTGTATTAATTTGAAGTAGAAAATTTGTGAACTCGGACGAAGTAATTATTTTGTAAGAAGTGCATAATGTAAATATTTTTTTAAAATATTATAAATAGTTTGCTGCTGGAAAAAAAATTGTACCGTGTTGCTGATTGTCTCAAGGACGCAAAAAACGCAACCCACACTAAAAATAAGTTTTCGTTAGCTTTTTATTGCATTTATAATGTAGCCCGTCTAGAGGCGGTCTTGGGACAATTCGGGAAAAAAATTTATGAGGTAAGTTTGAAAGGGAAACAATCTATGACATATTTAAGTACAAATAATTGCTTCAGTAGACATGGAACGACGACAAGTGAATAAGCTATTAGCTCTTTCCGACGTGGAGATTGAAAAATTTTTAAATTCTATTGATTTTGATATTGATACGGATGGAGAAGAAGAGTTGGAGGACGATTTGACTAATGATGTTTGCGAGGCAGCACTTCCTGTCAATGAGGAAGATGAAGAAGCGATTGAAAGAGTGCTACATATGTCGGATTCTTTGTTGGCTAGAGGCGGAAGTCCTACTCCTTTTGCAAAATTGTTGTCACCCTCAAGTTCGATTGCGTCCAATTCACCTCAAGCACAGAAACGCAAACGTAAAGCGCCTGCTGAGCATAATACTGCTCATGTTAAAGAAAGCACAATAGTTGAATGTGGATCTGTTTTGAAAAGATGTTGTGGCGCCAAACGAACCTAGTCATGGATAAATCTGCAATATCCTTTAATGAGCCTGACCTCGGAGAACTTAAAAATCTGGATACGCCATTCAAGTGTTTTCAATTTTTTGAATGATACTATTATTGAACATATCACCCAGCAAACAAATTTGTATGCTACCCAAAAGGATGTCAATACTTTGTTTTCCACAACAAATTTAGAAATTCGACAATTTATTGGCATTCTATTTTTGATGTCAGTTTTTCGCTACCCAAATGTTCGTTCATATTGGGGGGAGTACGCATTTGGAACAATACAAAACACAATGTCAAGAAATCGCTTTGAAAAATACGAGGAAAATTTGCATTTTAATGATAACAGTAAGTTGACCTCCAAAGATTCTGTCGACCACGATCCTCTAATCAAAATACGGCCGCTCGTGAATCATTTCAATGACAAGTTTCAATTAGCTCCGATGCGCCAACGCTTATCTGTGGATGAACAAATGTGTGCAACGAAGATGAAGACCTTTCTTAGACAATACTTACCAGACAAACCACACAAGTGGGGAGTGAAATTCTTCAATTTGTGTGATTATGCTGGCTTTTGCTATAATTTCGAGATATATTGTGGAGCAGGTGACAACGTTGTTCAAACAGGCTCACCAGATCTTGGTGCGGCAGCAAATGTAGTTGTTCGATTGTCTCGAAATGTTCCGGATTTCAAAAATCAGATTATCTACTTTGACAATTATTATACTTCGTTGCCGCTTCTTGTATATCTCAAGTCCTGGGAATATTTTCTTTGGGAACTATTCGCTCGAATCGCATTCCAAATTGTAAGCTGCCAACTGACAGCGACCTCAAAAACTTCCGAAACTCAAATTGTCTGCCGTAAATGTAATATAAACCTGTGCTTTTCCCAGAAAAAGACTGTTTCTATGATTTTCATCACAAATAAGTAAACGAACTTTTTGTACACAAATATTTGAAGCTTTGTGAATTTAAGTAACTTTAGTTTTAATTGTTATTTTATTTGTTTTGGTGCTCATCTTAATATCATTTATAATAAAACATGTGAACAAATGAATTGATTACCTAATTTTTGTTGGCCTAGTTTCCCAAAGCCGCCTCTAGGCGGTCCAAGGTTATAGTCATATAAAACTCGATCCGAGCAAAAATAAATTTTTTAAACAAACATTCACTTTTGATAAATACTGAATCCAAAAATAATTTTTTTTGGAAAAGAAAATTTGGGCACTAGAGGGATAAATTTACAACACATAGTCTTTGGTAAATTTTAGTATATTTGTAGTATATCATTTGATATATTGAAATACAATATCGCTCTTAATCGAAATGGGTAACGGTATCTCACAGTCTAGCACACTCGACTGTATTTTTCCTTCTTGTTTACACAATTGCTACGGGTGCTACTATGCCGATCTCTTTCGATCAATTCGGCGATTTTATCGCAATTTTCGACGACAGGCCTTTCGGACCGTGGCGCATCTTCGACCACCTCCGCACCAGAACGAAAACGTTGAAACCATCGTTGTGCGGTGGAAATGGAAACTGTATCGGGTCCATAAACTGCACAAATTTTATTGGCAGCATGAGTTGCATTTTGCCTTTATCGTAGTAGTACTGTAAAATATGCCGTATTTTCTCTTTATTTTGCTCCATGTTTGTGACGCTATAACTCACGAACGACTCAAGACAAACAACAATAAATCAAACACGTGTTAGCGCGGGAAAAGAGCTTTCCAAAAAGGTATCGCATGAACCGATTCGATAAATAGAACTAGAACTACGCGCTTGCAAAGACACCTATCGGAAATACCGCAAGACTTTTGGCCAACCTAATAAATGATACGATAACAAATACATTACATTTTATTTTATTACCGCAATATCTTAAAACATTGGTCTCCGAGTTTTATAATTAATACCAAATAAATTATTGTATAAATAATCTAAGAAACAAACATAAACGATCAGATAAACATTTTAGAAATTATTAATGAAATACATTTGTATGGCAAAAAACGCTTGCTGCAATACTGCTTTTTCTGACAATATGGTATGTTTCGTACTCTCTGGTATACTTTGAGCACAGTACAATTTACAAAATACAGTCTTCGGTATATTTTAGTATATTTGTAGTATATCATTTGATATATTGAAAAACAATATCGCTCTTAATCGAAATGGGTAACGGTATCTCACAGTCTAGCACACTCGACTGTAGTTTTCCTTCTTGCTTACACAATTGCAATGTCTTTTTATAATTACAATTGCATAGTTGACATTGTCAAAATTGACTAAGACCTGTGTTCAGCCTAATTGTGGTCTCGAGAATCTATTTATAAGTATTGCATAAATTTTCGTGCTGTCCATTTTAAATTGACTTGGCAAGCGGGTGCATAATAGATCACTTCAAGATTAAATCGATAATAAAACCACTCGAGCTGCCAGATGGGAAGACAGCGAAGGAAAAATCGCCAAACAAAACACAAATCGAGCAATTGAAACGTTTAAATAAATGCAATGGAAAACGAATCAGCGCATCAAACCCAACCAATGTGAACTAGAGCAGACCAAGCCAGAACGCAAAGTCATTTCTCACCCAATCGATAGATAGATGGATAGATGGTTTATAAATGCCGATTGGGTACGTCAAGTCTCCATCTCCCTCCCTCTCCTTCCATCGATTCCATCGCTATGAAGTGAAGCGCACTTCAAATAAATTAAATCTTCAAGTATTTCGACACTGCAGCGAATAACAACAAGAAACCAAAATGCTTACAACCAAAACGCTGCCACAAACGTAAATGTGTAAATAGTCGAAGAATATGTATCAATAAACTACTTTTAGCTTAACAAGTATTAAAAGTAAAGGTACTTTAAGATACAAGATAAGAAGAGTTCTTAGAAAAACACTTGGCAAAGCAAACTTTTCAGTATTGTTGCAGATTTTCATAAGCTCACCTGAAGTTCAATAATAATTACTCGCATACACAGATTGTATACAAATCTTCAATAAATAAAAATGTATATAAATATCTTGGTATTTATCCAACTTCAATATTAAAAATGCAACCACAACAGCTAAAAAGATTTTTCTATGAAACGGCACCTATTATTATTTCCACCTGTGTTTCTTAAAATAAATATTCCATATTTTGTTATTTCTTAATGTTATAAGACTTAATTCTTATGTTAATCCGTTTCAAAGTAAAATCTTTTTTGAACTTGTTTTCTTTACAAATATAGTAACACATTTATGCATTTGTAAAACTAGTAATCATTGCAGATTTTATTCGGTGCATTTCTTTCTGCCACTTGTAATCTATATCAGTTAAAGTCATTAATACATCTTTCTAGCCTTTCAATTAAGACTTCGAATATTTGATTACAAAGACAAAGGTATGGCACTGCGGACAAGTCTTTAGAAGATAACCCATGTATGTACTCATGTACTTCCAAGGACATATAGGAAAGCGCCCAAACGAACCGCAAGAGCAAAAAAAGAAACTCGGCCAGCGAAGACTTAGGCCAAATTGAAAGACAAAAAAAAGCTCGTTACAAGCTCATCAAGCGAAGTCGTAGAATGGAAAATTGAAAAGTGAAACAAAAAAATGGAAATCCACCAATCGAAATGGGGTAGTGCAACACAAATTTTCTTCAGTTATCGCGCGTGAAATTTCAATGTGTGCCTTTTGCATTGCTGCAGTTTTCCACGTGAAGACTGGAAAATACAATTAAGCCATTGGGACGCAAGTTGCTCAAGTGATGGTCCCTCAACATGAAATTGTTTTTATCTACCATACAAACTCTACATGTGTGTGTGTGTGTATGCGTGTGTTGCACAAATCAGTGGGGCAAGCAAAGTTGTGAGTATTGGCTAGAGGAAGGCGACGGAAAACTTTTCGCCAAACTTTTATGAGCAGCCAACGAAATTTTCGTGTGAGTTTTCTATGTTTTGCTTGGGATATTGCGCTGGAGACTGAGTTCGCCCCTTAAGCGGGAATTGATTTGATATGTATGTATGTGTGTGTGTTTACGTGGGCTTCTGTCTGTGTGTGTGTGTGTGTGACTGTGTACACAATTTGCATAAACTTGTCCAGCACAAAAGCACAAAAAAGAAGTTCAATGAGCACCCGATGAGTCTGGCAGCTGCACTTTATTCTGTCACCTGCTGTTCTCTCTCTGTCGTCTCTATTCCTTGACTGAACGTTTTCTCATCTTGTTACACTTCATTATGGTAATTTGAGATAGATATTTCCTCATACCTGTATGTGCATCGCCTATATCCCCAAACCTTAACTCGGCTGGGTTTCAATTTCAATTACATCACGAGACGAACAAAAATGTTACCTAAGCTGCAGTATGTCGCATATCTGATACTCTTGACTTGATGACATTAATGTTGAATATTTGTTATCCCCAAATGAAATAATAATACATAAATAAGAAACTGATGCTATATTACTTTCTCTAGGGGAAATTTTAATAACCCCATTTTAATAATACATATAAAATTATTAACAGCTGCTTCAATTCTTATATTAAATTTTCACATTTCTTCATTCACGAATTGCCAATATAAAGAAAACTAATAGATATTTGTATGAACAAAACAATATTATTTTAGAAATAGAATTATTCTACATTTTTTCTTGATTTAAAAACATTTTATCATTATGAACAAGCTTTTCTATAATTTAAAGACTTTTAAATATGGTAAGAAAAAGGAAAATATAATTTCCCTAGCAAATTTCCCTAGCAAATTTTACCAAGCTATTCATACAATTTATATTCTTCTATTGGAAGAGTAACAGGAGTCTCAAAAATTTGCAGGCAAGTTCTTCTAGTAATTTTGTCACATTTAGTTAGTTAGTCTCAGAATGGAGCGACAACAAAAAAAAAGAGAAAGAAGAAAAGGAGGCACAACTGGCACATAATCCATTGTTAATTTTACATTTGGTAACAACTTCCGCTGGACAAGCCACTGAACGACTGAGGTCCAATGCAGGCGACCAGTTCTCGACCATGTCCAAGAGCAGTACTCCTTCCTCGATGTGTCTCTGGGTGTGTGTGGGTGTGTGTGTGTGTGTGTGGGAGTGTGTGACATTTGACACATTTGCTGCGGAAACTCATACAGCCTGTGGTTGTGACTGTGTGTGTGTGTAAGTCTGCGTTGATGTTCGTTTGTTAGCACTAGCCACAAAATTTCTATTTGATGTGAAGTCTCTGCGGTCTTGGCCACAATTTTTGGTTATGGCCAACAAATGCCCAGAACTTTTGACACTCCAACTGGCTACGCTTTGGAGTATCCAGTGCTCGCTATAAATTCCCCCTTTATGTTGACTTTATGCTAGACACTGCACAACATTCGTTTATACATACATATGCCTCTATGTATGTCTGCATGGCGCAGTCTATTGATGACTTTTGGCTTTTGTTTTGGCAGCCAACATTTCGGTTAGCCAAGTATTGTTTGCCTAATGTCCAGTGTGTATAGTATATTGATAGGTTGACTTTGTGTTTTTGGACACGAAAATAAAACCCGATAAAATGTATGCAGCAATTAATAAAATAACAACTTTGCGTTAAATTAATTGTATTTTATGTCGGGCTTGTTAATGGCAGGATATGCATCAATGGCACAATGTCGACATATCGCACAGCACATATTGTGCTTATCGGCCCAAAATGCTGGCCTTAAGCTTCCCTCTCCTACCGAAAATATATATGTACACACATATATATTACAACAAGGACAATGTCGCCTGCTGTGCTATAGTTGCACCGGATGCTGTTCTTGTTGTTGTTGTTGTTTTTGTTGTTGTTGTGACCATGCGCACCACTGGGCAAATGAACAATTTATAACCGCTTAATTGAGCACATTTAGACGCAAGCAGGAACCACCGCAAACACACACACACACGGACACACATGCTGGCGTCCTGGAAGCAGCTAAACATAAGGTCAACTCGGACGACATCACAGATGAATCCCCCACAGCACGCCACGTCACCATGCCCACCCGTTGCTCGTCTTGGCCCAAAGACTCGACTACTACTCTATAAAATCAATGACAATCCACGCACATGAGCAATCGCTACTGCAGCATGTCCTGTGTCCCTTCTTCCACTTCCATTTTTCCAATTCCACATTTCCCCAGCACCAATCTCATTTTCTCCGGCAGTACACAAGTCTATATTGGTCAGCTGGTCAGCAATTTAATGAGCACCCATTTGGTACTCCTTCAGTTACATATAACCCCGTTCGTATGCATATTAGATGTGTATTAAAAGCGCGCCTCGTTGAACAAATTAATTTACAAGTACTTAGTGCCAGGGCTACAGAGCGGATTTGCTTTCAAAGAAGCCGCTCTATTGAAGCAACTAAGTCAATTTTAAATTAATCGCGGTCGTGTAATTAAACCAATTGCAAAGCAAGCCAAGAAACGTTGCATTTACATTATTTATTTACAATAAGTGCTAACTACGTGGAATTTGTTCGCTGTGCCCTATCATCACAATTTAGTAGCTCTATTATAAGCTCAGGATAATAATGGAAAGGAAAAGTGCTGAACAAAATATATATAAATAAACTTACAATCTTAAAATAAAAATAAATAATTAAATAAAAAATATACAATAAATAATAACTTTATAATCAACACTATATTTTAAATTTATCAAATAACTATGTTATAGTTAAATACGTAAATTAACACCTTTAAATTCTTTAAAACTACAAGAAACCATTCCTGCTTTCAAGCCGCTGCTATAATCTGATTAGAATCAGCATCGAATTTGTTGTTCGTGTTTGTGCCCATCCCTAGTCAGGACACATTTCTCTTCCATCCCACCCCTGACAATTACCAACAATCTGCGGCCTGGCTGGATTCGATTGTTAGCCAACAACCCGTAGCTGGGAACTTCGGTCGGTCTTTGGGACTACAATTGAGACACGAATCTGGCGTTCAAGCTCCCCCGCCCTCTGTCCTCCATCCCAGTGGCGTGCTATTAACTTCAAGTGCGTATTTAGCGCCAAGTAGCATGTCAAAAGCAAAGATTCATTCACACAATCTTGTATCAGGTGAGGTAAATTAAGTAGGTGCCATGATATGAAAGTATCCATGAAATTCATTCGCACACTCTCATTCTGACGGGGTCATAGCAACCAAGACTGTCTGACTGCCTGCCTGCCTGACTTCCCGGCTGCCTGACTTCCCGGCTGCCTGGCGTTTGCCTAAGCCCCAAAAGCAACCGCAATTTTCTTAAGCAGCCAAACAAAAACAACAAAAGCTAAACAAACAGCAGAGACAAGCGAGAGTTAAGCATCTTCTTCGCTGTCATATTGTGAATGGAACTACTTAAGCGCGTTGGCATTACGAAACAAGCCAAGCCACAGGTAAAGTCATTGCCACACCTCCTTTCTTAGCAAACAATATGGTAATATTTTGATTTCCATTGTGAAACGTCAACCCACGCCTAGAGGTGACTAAAACGACGAGCCAATCAACCAAAGATTGCGTAGCAGTTAGGCGGTAAATTCAAAACACGATAGAGCTTGTGAACTAAAGCTGACTGCTGTGACATGAAAATGTCAGTAAGCCAGTAACTATCGAAATATGTGTTATCGACTTTTTTTGTGTTGAGAGCAATTGAGATAATGGGTAATTGTTTTGAACAACAAAATTAAACTGTTAATTTATAATTTAAAGACATTTTTACATATGCAAATAGCATTTAAGTACTACAAAACAAGCTATGCAAATGAAAACCATTAGAATAAATTTGTGAGGCATACTAATTTAAGTCAAATTGTACACAGCACACGTTATACAATGCGGTTTGTAATTAAAATTCATTTAATTCAATTCGATGTTAATGTAATCAAAATACTTTCATTAGTCAACTGCAACAATTAATCACAATGTATTTACCATCTTGACCCCGGCCAATTACGCAGAAAAGTGTTTTTTCCGTAAATACAAAACGGTCACACTGGTCACAGCTGTTTCAATTGTTTTGTTTACGTTTTGATGTGAGAATCGGATAGGGACGCAGTAGCATTATCAGCACACAGCAAAACATTTTGACATACATATTTTTTTAGTATATATACATTTATATAGCGCAAGAGCTCAATCATTTCGTCGTTATTAGAAGTAAAACAAATAAGTTGCATTGTGTTCGTACAATAACGAGTTGCAATCAATCAAAAAACAACTGGTTCAATAGCAATTAAGTATTAAGTGCAAGTAAGTAAAGCAGCTCAGCTCACCCAGCTCAGAGCACAAAGGGCAGATAAACAAATTGAATGAATCTGCGTAAATTTAATTATTAATCTCTCGTTCCGTTTCGCTTGACCCGCCCCACAGATAAGCACATTGACTTGTTGTGAAAGTACATCAATAATAACAATAACTTTGCACACGTGTGGTACGATATCTAAATCTAGCTATAACCCGTTAAATAATCTATAAGATTTTCCAACCTTGACGCTATAAAAAGCAAAAGTGCAAAATCCGATAAGGTTTGATGAGTTTGAACGTAAAGATAAGATTAAAATGCCAAGCTGACTGTGTTGGCTAATACCTTTTGGCCCTGGCTCTGACCTTGGCCTAGGCCCCAATTCCAAGCCATATTTCATCATATATGTATACCAGTTGTAATCTCGTCTCTCTCTCTATCTTTCTCTCTTTATTACAGATAATGGCCATTCAAAGCAAAATATTGGATCCATTGTGCGTCAGTTGTCAGGAATTTCAGCATCCATGGACAAACAAGTGTGTGAATGCGACCGCTGGCATCTTGCTCTCAGCCACGCCATACTGCCTACGTGTGTACACGATCGTTTACGCCTTCTCGCTGCTCATGCGTCACCGTGTCCCTACGCTGGAGGATCTGAAGCGCACTATTCAGGGCATAATACAATCAACAGCGTTTCTAGTGACAAATGCCTACACATTCATACTCTACAATTGCCTCATACGTAATCTGCTCGGACGCTATTATTTTGGCACCGTGGCCTTTGTGCCCTCGTTCCTATCATCGCTTACAGCCATACTGGTAGAGCGTCCGGCACGCCGTCCACTGCTCACACTGTATGTGGCGAATGTAGCCACCGAAGCACTTTGGAGAATGGCCGAATCACGCAACTGGGTGCATTCTATTTCACATGGGCAGACGTACATTTTTGGTGCCAGCATTTCGATACTTTTGTACCTATACCGCTTGGGCACAACTAACGATTCCATATTCAATATACTACGCATATTTGTGGGCAGGGAGGAGGCGGGACCAATTGCCAAGCCAGAGCCGATCAGGGACGAGCAACCAGCTCCGTCACGACGTCGACCAACTGTACGATTTTCCACAATTGCCGACTGGGTAAATGTCTACAGTAATCTCATCCGTGGCAAACATGACAGCTGTCGCCATAAGACCAGCTGTTGTAGCTATGCCATATTCGGCGGTTTACGACCTTTTATTGGAGGTGTTGGCCTACAGGTGGCTCTGAAGCTGGTCATGAACTTTAAGACCATCGCACAAGGTCGTATGCTGTGGAAGAAGCAAATCTTTAATCAGAGCACGCTGCAACTGGGCATTTTTATGGGCAGTTTCTCATTTCTCTACAAAGTAAGCTTAACACTTCTTAATTTCACTTCCAAAATCATTAATCCATTGGAATTGCAGTCGGTTTCTTGTCTGCTGCGACATTGCTTCAATGGGGATAAAGCCACTTTTGCCATACCCGCGGGTTTGATTGCTTCGTTCACATTTAAACTGTATCCCGACAATACAGTTGCCTTGTACGTCATGTGGAAGGCGCTACAAGTTAGTTGCGGTTGAGTCTCAAAAGTTAGCATATCGCTAATCCTCTTTGCATTTCCAGATACTCTGCGGCATTGGTCAGGAGAATGGCATAGTCCCGCACATACCCAACTTTATGCTCTATCTTTATGCCTTCTTTACCGCGGTGCTTTTCCATGCGGGCATTATGGAGGCGCAATCGTTGCGACCCAACTACTACAAATTTCTCCAAGCGATATCGGGCGAGAGGCAAGTGATAACACGGCAACACACGACAAAAAGCTGATAATAATTAACCTACTAAATATCTTCATTCTCAGACTCAACAAATTCAACTTGAGCGCCTTTGATGTATTCGGCCTAAACACTCAAGGGCAAACAGATGAGATGCTGAAGAGCTTGAAAATCCTGGACAAAACCTCATTGCCGTCGTTCTCATTTGCCTCATGAGCTAATCACAGCGTTCGGATGGAACTAAAACGTGCCTAAACAAATATATAAATTTATAAAGTGTTTAGAATAAGTCTCTCAGCACTCAAAGTGCGCATATCCAGCGTTCGATACGCCTCTCTTTCTATTTAAACCATGCGATGTATATATGTATGTATTTACTATGTATAACTAATTGTAAGTCAGTCTATATACCATATGTTATGGGCCCCCACTCACTGGCCGCACTCCGATTAACTAATGACCGATCTATTTAGTATTGAGGTGTATTGACTGTTTTTGTTTTTGGTAATTGATTTTAATAAAAAAAAATATACGAAACACAAGAATTTTAACTCTTTTTTGTTAATCTCTCAAGCATGGCTAAGCATAAATTGTCGATAAGACTTACAATATCACTGTTGAGTTCGCGTGGGAGATAAGAAACCAGTTTCGAAAACTATTTCATAGTAAATAGATTCAAGTCAGTCGCGTTTGGTGCGTGCTAGCACATGGTTAGACCAAAACAAATTGCCTAATCTTAATTGAACTGTGTGCGCAACATTTACTGCTTTCTAACTTTCGAATTACTTGAAGTAAATTACATGGAAAAACCAAGAAGAAATTAAATCAGCATTATACAACATTTAGTATTATAATTATAAACATAACAGCCTTAAAATGGCAGTACAAAGTAAACTTATGGAGGCAGCAATAAAATGTAGCTGTCAAGAATATCTTCATCCTTGGACTTCTAGCTGTGCCAGTGGCTCAGCCGGCATAATACTCTCCGCCTTGCCCTATTCATTACGCACATACACCATGGTCTATTTAGTAAGTATCCAAGTGAATTATAATATTACAAAATAATTAAATCTTCGTGATTTTATAGCTTTCTATGCTTCAAAGCAACCATGTCAATAATCTGTTTTAATCAATTAGATTGCTGAAAAAGAATTCTATTGCTAAGCTCTTTATCATTAAATGGAAATAATATGGAAATAACGCACCACCTGACCAAGTGCTTTGTCACTCAAAAGTACTTTAATTGCAAAACATATGCAGATTAAGATTATTGGCTATCGACGCTATGCGTCTAGCCATATAATTTGAGCAAACATTAAAAATTAAAGCCCCATAAAACACTACCATTATTATTAGACTGATTTAAGTACACATATAAACAACAAATGCACTATGTATGAGAATTGTTAAGTACACTTGAACGTTTTTTTAATAGGCCCAGATAAGCCAAAACATAGTCAAACAGAAATTGATAAACTCTATTCGATTATGTTGACAAAACTATACTTGAAATTTTAATTTAATCTTTTTATCTGTTATACTAAATATAAATAATTATTTCCTTAATTTTTTCACAGTTGGCACTGTTATTGAGAAGACGTATTCCCACACTCCAAGACCTCAAACGCACAATAATTGGAATTTTGAAATCATCAGCTTTCCTAACAACAAACACATTTGGAGTGAACTTCTTTATTTGTTTAATGCGCCTGTTACTGGGTCGTTTCTACTTCTGGACAATCGCGTATATTCCCGCCTTTATAGCCAGCTTTTTTGCACTGTTAATCGAGCGACCAGAGCGTCGTACTTCATTGACTCTTTATGTGGCAAATGTGTCAACAGAATCACTGTGGAAGATGCTCGAGGCACGCGGCATTGTTCGCTCCATTCCCAATGGGCAGGTTCTAGTTCTAGGCTGCAGTGTGACTGCCTTGCTCTACATGTATCGACTTGGTATCCACAAAACCAAGCTAAAGGATTCTGCTTTTAAGGCCATACAATTGCTAATTGGCAAAGAGGAGGAGGGTCCAATCGAGAGCTCCACTGCGGCAGCAACCACACAAAGCTCGTTAGAGCAACCTCTGAATTTGAGGAAAATCTCCGCTTATATACAAATCTACACGCACCTGCTCAGCATTAAGCATTCAAGCTGTCCACATCGAAAAGGATGCAGTTCCCATGTTTTGATGGGTGGACTGAAGCCATTTATCGGCGGAGTGGGAGCTCAAGTCGGTCTTAAGCTTCTGTTAAATCTGCGAAAGATATTCAAATTGAAGCTGGATTGGCGAAAGCAAATATTCAATAAACAAAACCTAAGCCTGGGATTGGCCTTGGGAAGTTTCTCCCTGAGCTATAAGGTAAATTGAGCAATTGAATGCCAATAACATATTTACTACACTTATATATAAATTTGAGACACGTGTAAAAAGCGTACTAGCAAAAGAATCTATCTAGAATTATTTGTAGAAGTAAAGTTAACTTTAAATTTAGTTTTTAAATGTATCCGTTTCTTCTATTTCAGTTAATTTCATGTGCTCTTCGCCATATCTGCGGCTATGACAGCGCCTTCTTTGCAATACCAGCTGGACTTTTGGGTTCGATTGGACTCCTGCACTTCCCTAACACAACAATTGCATTGTACGTGATGTGGAGAACTCTTCAGTTACTCTATAATTGGGGACGGGGGGGAGGGAGTGCTGCCAAAAATACCTTACTTTGTGATAATGCTCTACTCTGCTTGCACTGCGTTAATCTTTCACAGTGCAATCGTAGAGCCCAAATCACTTCGAAGCAGTTATTACAAATTTGGCTCGGATATATCAGGAGAAAGGTATAGAAAAGTGACTTGAAATATTAATACTTCGATCGATTAATATATTATTCTTACAGAATATGTCGCTTCAATGTGAGTCCATTTGATGCCTACGGATTTGGCACACAAAGTCAAGCTGATAGTGTGATTAAAAAACTCGGAATTGATCTGAGCCACAAACTGCCCAAGATTCCATTGGTAGTTTAAATGTAAGTGAGTTATATATTAATTTTATAATTTTCCTATATTAATTTTCTATTTTATACAGATACTCATTGCTTTTCAACAACTGCAAGCTGACGTATGCGCACTAAATACTCTGAATCAAATAATGAATATGATTGAGAAGTCGTACAACACTAACAATACCGACTGTTCGAATGGAACTGCGACACTGCCAATATCTAGTAAATGATCTAAGGTGTATTACCTGTTTTGCGTTGGAATAAAACTAAAAACTAATGAGCCACATTGAATCTCTTTTTAACAGTTTTTTTCGAACTAAGAGCATAAAATCGTGAGAGTTTGCACTCGCCGATAAACATCCGATAAGAACTATACTACACTCAATTTCTCATGTTTCGACAATTGTAGCTCGCGTGTCAGATAAGAACCTATTTCGAATACTCTCCGCAAAAATAGTTTCAGTTGAGTTTGGAGCGTGCAACAACATGGTTACTCCATGACAAATTATTTATGTGTTCCAAAACATTTTACTGTGGCTAAAAGGTTAAACCGTAATTGAGCTGTGTGTAAATTAGACAATTACTCGATCGGATGGTTTATTTACATAATACTAGACTATTAGGTGGAGATTGAACGCGAAGTTTACGTGGAGAGAATTTGTCATTTGCACTTTGTACGGAGTATTCGATGTCTCGCTGTTCAAGTTCCATCGATAAGCTTTTATCATTTCGGCGCGCATAGTTCGATAATCTTAACGAGCACAACTTAAGGCTTAATCGTACTACCTGCTACATAAATAATATACAATAATTACAAGCATAAACTGCAATATCAACAACAATGGCTGTACAAAGTAAACTCATGGAGGCGGCCATCAACGTCAGTTGTAAGGATTATCTTCATCCTTGGACTGAAAGCTGCGTTGCCGGCTCAGCTGGAATTTTGCTCAGCTCCATTCCCTATACCCTGCGCACCTATGCCGCAGTTTATCTGGCAAGTATAAATGCACTTTGGCAATAACGTAATCAAGCATCCGGCATATCAGTCTCCAGCTCACGATGAAAGTACATTTGCTAATCGTTAAATATAATAATGCTTAATGATTAACATTAGTACAATTTTTGCTTTAGAAATGTTAATCTATTGAATTATAGCTTAAGTCCATTGACCAGTTGATATAGATAAGTTCAAATGTACTTCAGGAAACATCAGACCTACATTGGATGAATTGTGGTGTCATAAATAACATTAAACAACAATCAGATTAGCCGAGGGCAAAAAAAGTCGAACCATAACTCTTGACGATAAGTAAAGTGCAATATTATATGGGATTATAATATATCTATTCTTTAATATATCTTCTAAAATTGTTTATGATTTTTTCAATTGAATATTTTGGTTGACAATCTGGAATATTTTGCACTCAATGATATATTTCTAGCATAATAGTATATCTTTATATCTTCGGTATATTAAAATATATTTTAGTATTTTATCGGTATATTGATTTTATATATTTTAAGAACGTATCTATAGTCGAGCACACTTTACTCTAGCTTTCTTACTTATTTAGAAAAAAAAAATGGTTTGAAGTTTGAAATTGCTTTCTAATTTGATAAACTTTTGGCCTATGACATGTTTCCGATTTACTTTTGATCAACTTTGCATTCAATTTAATAGAATTATTCGCATCGAAGCACTCGAAAATACTTAGAGAAGGCATCTGAGGCTCAGCTCATTATATCATTCAAAAATATACTTTTGAGATTATCTGTATTATAGCTAAGATTATATTTTAAGTATTCTGACTAATAGCATCTCCGTCCCTTCTCACAGTTCTCGCTGGTCATGAGAATGCGTATTCCAACGCTTCTGGACCTCAAACGCACAGTCTATGGAATTTTAAAGTCAACAGCTTTCCTAACAACAAATGCCTATGGATTTAGCTTGTGTGTTTGTCTTCTTCGCCTGTTGCTGGGTCGCTTCTACTTCAGCACTGTTGCCTATTTTCCCACCTTTATAGCCAGCATTATTTCACTGACGATCGAACGTCCAGCACGTCGCACTCCTCTGGCACTTTATGTGGCAAATGTCTCCACGGAATCACTGTGGAAGATGCTCGAAGCACGCGGCATTGTCCGCTCCATTCCCAATGGACAGGTTTTAGTCCTGGGCTGCAGTATAACTGCTTTGCTATACATGTATCGACTTGGTGTTCATAAGACCAAGGTCAAGGATGCCACCTTTAGGGCGTTGCAACTGCTCATTGGCAAGGATGAGCAGGGACCAATTCAAGAGCCCACAGAGACTACAAACAACCAGAGCTCAAGACCTCTGAACTTTTCCAGCATTTCCGCTTATGTACAGATCTATGATAAGCTGCGAAAGAGCAAACACCAGAGCTGTCCCCATCGTCAAGGATGCGCACCTTATGCTTTGATGGGAGGTCTGAAGCCCTTCATCGGTGGAGTTGGCGTACAAGTGGGTCTTAAGCTGCTTTTAAACATTCCCAAGATAGTCAAAATGAAACTGGATTGGCGAACACAAATATTCAACAAAAACAACTTGAATCTGGGATTGGCTTTGGGAAGCTTCTCACTCGCATACAAGGTAAGACAAATTGACAAAATATTGAACTTAGAAAACAAAAGTGAAAGCAAGAAAGAGTCTCAACTACCTTAGAACGGTTTTCTACAAATATATAAAATAAATAGGCATTATTGGCTGTAAAATTTCTGAAAAATAAAGTTCATATATTTCAACAATAATTATGTATATAGCAGAACAATAATATTCAACAAATCATCGAAGTACTGCGAATAATTTAAGACGTTCTCTTAATAATTTGTTATCATTTCAGTTAATATCTTGTGGCCTTCGTCACGTCTGCGGCTATGACAGCGCCTTCTTTTCCATTCCTGCTGGACTTTTGGGCTCAATTGGACTGCTTCATTTCCCCAACATCACCATTGCCTTATATGTGATGTGGAAGGCGTTGCAGCTACTCTACAATTGGGGCCGTGAGGAGGGAGTATTGCCAACAGTGCCCTACTTTATCATGATATTTTACTCAGCCTGCACGGCGTTACTTTTCCATTGCGCTATTCTGGAACCCCAATCGCTTCGAAGCAGTTACTACAAGTTCCTCATGGATATATCCGGAAATAGGTAAGCTAATAACTATATTGAATATAATGCAATTACTAATCTTTACTTCTACTTGTTAGAGTATGTCGCTTCAATGTGAGTCAGTTTGATGGCTTTGGACACGGGACGCAGGATCAAGTGAATGAAGTTGTGAAAAGACTCAAAATAGATCTAAGTCGAGTGCTGCCAAAGTTTCCCTTAGTTGTGTAAACGAATTTACTTTAATATTAATGAATATGGTGTGGAACAGTAAAAGATAGTTAGTGCAATCATTTGACAGCAGAAAACAAAAATTGTAACAGACAGAAAAGTTCAAATTAAATGGTTGTGCATGCCCCAAAGTGGCCATAAAGGCGTTTTATGTACGACTCCAGAAAGTGGGTGAACATTCATCACAGTGGCAAAACGACAACGCACATCCAGAGCTCATTCTGTTGCCCCTCGAATCCTCCTCCCATCATCATCGTCATCATCCTGCATAAATGCAAATGGAATGGCAGACAATGGCGCCGAGCCTAGGCGCTACTCAATTATTTACATTTATATGTCATAGAAATTTATTGCCCGACATAATTCACTCCGGCTGGCCGAAAGTGCAGCGTTTAAAAATTTTACTAAAAATAAAAAAATACAAATAAAAATAAAAATAATGTGTAACGCACAGTCGCTGCCCTTGGCCAGATGATTATCCTTGGCTTGGCTTCACTTCGGAGTTGCGTGACGAGGCTTAACAAATGAATTATTGGCCGGGGTCAAATTTAATGTGCCACTTCGTTATGTCTCCGGATGGGTATGCTTCCTGTTTTAATAAGTCTCCAACGATGGAGCGTCTTGTGTCAGTCCCTTTGTCTGTCAGTGAGTGGGAATGGGGCTGCTTGTTTTGCTGATTCTCATTTTAAATTGAGCTGAAAATAATGAAAATGCAAATTGGTCGCTTCTGTTGCTGTTGTTGTTGCTGTTGCTGCTGTTCTGTCGGAACCCGCTGACAACAAAGTGTAGCATACTTTTCACAGCCATTGCTGTGCAGTTGCAGCCTCTTTCACTCTCTCGTTCTCGCTTAGTATTTATGAAATTTATATATGCAACTTGAGCTTGGACTCGGCCTGGACACAGGCGCAGTCAGTGAGCCCTGAGTCAAGTCAACAGCATGGAAAATACAAATGAACCAAGTGACAAATCTCATTAATCACAACCAAGATTTTATTTGCAATGAAAGAGATGAAAATCTCTTTCCCTCGCCCTTTGTGGGTGTAAAATTATCAGCTTAGCAGCTGCAATTGTTGTTGCTACTTGTTGTTCTTCGTCCTTGAGCGCGTCAGATGAAGAATGAGGAAAATAGAACGGAAAAAATGCATATAAATTGAATATTATAAATTGCCTTATGCCAACTTCTGTTCTTCGTGCCACTCACTTAGCGCCCCGTTTAGCTGCTTGCCTCAGGGCTTGTTGCAAAGTCGTAACTTCATTTAAGTCAATCACAATTCTCTTCTTACACTGTCACTTCTTGCTGTTGCTGTTGCTTGCTACTCAAATTGTAAACAAGAAAATTATGCAAATAAATAAACTCGCCCTAGTTCGACTACATGCAACATGCAGCATGCAGAAAGTAGCAAGCAGCAGCGTTAACCGGGCGAAAACCAATGAAAAATTATGGCCTGATGCATAAATTGGCACTTACTGGCAGCTTACAACGTTCGTTCAGCAGTAAACAATTAAAAGCAACT
The DNA here is from genome assembly GCF_023558435.1 of Drosophila sulfurigaster albostrigata. Classification (NCBI taxonomy): domain Eukaryota; kingdom Metazoa; phylum Arthropoda; class Insecta; order Diptera; family Drosophilidae; genus Drosophila; species Drosophila sulfurigaster. The sequence continues at coordinate 20,377,743 of NC_084882.1, forward strand.
AAGTAGAGGGAACAATGGTTGCGTATATGAAAAATACCCTATAAATATCAATAGAGCAGCTGCTTGACTCTTTTAGTTATTATTGTGGGACTACAATCAAGCAACTAAACCTTTTTCTATTAGCAATCTATTCAATTTTTCGAACACAGCAAAGGGCATGATAAATTTCCTATTGACCAATTAAGTAACTTCAATGGCTCGGAAAATTTTCCATTAATAATGTCCTTTTAAGTTCTGATCATAATTGCAGGGTGTGCAACTTGAACTGTACATTTAATAGCAATCTAAATAGAATGAACTTTCATGCAAATGAAATTGCTGCTGTCGAATACAAAAACACAAAAAAAAGTGCTAGCAAACAGCAATAAGTCCTGTTGCACCTGTGTGTGTGTGTGTGTGTGTGTGGTATCCTGCTTGTTTTTGTGGACTTTCCTATTGCAGTAAATTACATTTGATATTTTTACGAAGACAGGCCAAATGACAAGGTATGTCAACGTAAGATAAGCACCAAGTGAAAGACGGAGACGATGGCAACTACTGATGACCGCCTCGAGGAACAAGCCAAGCCAGTCAGACAGTCAGCCAAGGAGTGTCCTTCTGCGAGTATGAAAAAGCTGATATAAATGACATTTTAGCTCTATTTCTCTTCTTATTTTTTTTTCTTTTATTTTGTGTTGAGCATTTTTTAATTAAAATTTCTTGGTCACTCTGTTTGGGCCATTCAGATACTTCAATGTGATATGAAAATGGAAATGAAATAGAATACAACGACAACATCGAGCTGAGACATAATGGGGTCACAAATAAAATTGTATAAATGTTGCAGACAGCTTCCTGAAAACAACAACTATCATATATAATAATCCTACAAATACGTTATGACTGAGCTCACAGATTAAGGCATGACAGCATGAGTTGATGTTCATCTGTGGCACGAGTATATAAAATCAAAGGATTTAACACAAAATTATCACAGAAAATAAGTATTTTAAAAGCACATTAGATAATTAGAAAATGTTAATTTATTGTGAATATTGTCAGACTATATCTTAATGTATTTTGCAACTATCTAAAGTTTATTATTACTTGTGGTGCCAGTTATATTTGATTCAAATACTTTTAAAATGTAAGTTCTTATTATGTTTAACTATTGCATTTCTAATTAAATTAGTTCTTAATATGATTTTTATCTTTATTTCCATATTATGAAGATATAATAATCCCAAATATGTGTACATTTGGTTTGTTGCATTCGTTTTTTAGTTTGTTTTTAGTTTTAGTTTAACATTATTATTTTAAGTTACGTGGCAACTGATCATTTGCTAACATCATGAATATAAAAGCGTTATTCTCATCCAGATTTGAGAACAAAAGACAATAGCAACGTCAAAAAAAGAAGAATCGTATTTTGAATATCATTTACATTTGAAAGAAAATCATATTTTAACTTTAATTAATAAAAAAAAATCGAATTTAAATGCATAGTGATTACCTAATAATTGATGTAACTTTAATTAGATGCTATTGTTCATAATACAGTTCATTAAAGTTCGAAATGAATTGTAGTAGTATATATAGTTATATAGGAGGTATAATTTCAATGGAAAGCGGAATATACAACTTAGGAACCTTTCTTAATGAGCACAAATCATTGACTCAATTAATGAAATGAATAAGTCCTAATATAGCTAAAAATACATATACATCTTAAAAATAGATTTGTGCGACACTAACAAATAGTAAACCCAATATATAAATATAATATTGTAAATCAACCGCCTAATAAGACAAACGCTTATAAATTGTCTCACTGATAAGGCAGTTAACAGAGAAGGGAGCAGCGGTTTATCAGCGAAGATATATGTAGCAAGAGATAAGGCAAAGCGATAAATGTGGCCAGTTAACAGAGATATAACAGCAGCACGTTTATAAACATTTCAACATTGAGTTCGCAACAATGTTGCCCAACATTTGGCCCACCCCAAAAAGTTCCTCACTCAAAGTTCGTTCAAAGCTTCAAACACACTCAAACATGAGAGTCCTAGGGCAACATTCGGCGCTGCTTCGGCTTTTTGAGATTGTGGATAGTCGTCACAGGACTCGGATGCAGTCGGAAACTGCAGCTAGGCGTTTGCCATGGTACGTATCCTGTGGAACCATCGTCAGTCTAACTGGGTTAGTGGTACAAGTTCAGTTTTGTCTCTGGCGCAGCGCATGTGTTTCATTGCCAGAGTTGCTGTGGAATTGAAACAGGATTAAACGACGAGCACGACGACTCGACGTCCTTCAATTGATGCTCTGAGTGGCCCATGAAATTCCGTTGGGAATACAACGGCTCGACAGATTACGTTTAAATAAATATAATACGAAACTAAATTTGCGGTTACTGTTTTGGGGTCTTGGGTATACAGCAAACGCTGAATGTAACATCTGAAATTATAACACCTCTGCTGTGCGATGTGGACAATTCATTAATTTGTATATTTCAGCTAACTACATTCGCACACAAGACTACAACTTTATTCACATTGATATTTCTTTATCAAATAATATAAAATAAATTAGGCCATAATTGGCATTTATCTATTTGCAATATGTTTAAGCTCTAAAGTGGTTATGTATCCATTTAAAATATTTTATAATCTAAACGGCCATTAATTAATTATGCATATTATTTTGCTGGTATTTTCAAAAATCAATACTGTAGTATTAGCCTTTAGCATTGCAATTGCTCAGTAAACAGAGCAGTGTTTAAATTTATAAATATATTTGCACTAAACTCTTTCAAAATAAAATGCATAGAGTTAACTCTTCAAACAAAAAGCGAAAACTTCATTTAATATAAAGTTTTTGCTTACTTATTGTAGCTAGAGTTTATTTTCAAATGTTAAAACAATTATATCAATAAACCAATCTGCAATATTTATGCAATTTGATCATTTCAAATGAGTTTTTATGTTGCACGCAGCACTCACAATTGTTTTTATTTTCAGCAGTACTTAGTTTAATCCATTTGATATTTTTGTACAAAACTTCTTTCGATTATTCATGCTATTAATTCAGGCATCCAATAATGTTATTTGACTGCTAGCATGTAGTTCGACTTTTTAGCTGCATTTTTTCAATTTTATATAATTTCCTAGAAGTGATGCTCTGCTTGTAATTTGTGCATGTTCATTTTATAGTTCCTTAGCCTCTAATTGAAGTGACAAGGTTTACCAATTTGTAAGCCCGGCTATCAACATCGACGGCCCCATTTGGATCGTTTACCCGGCGAAACGATGCTGTGTTCGTCTTGGTTTGCCACTCTTTGTCTTTTTCAGCGCTTTTTGAAATACTTTTGTTTGTTTTCCTGCAGCAGGCTTTCCTTTCCGTCTGGCAGTCTGTCAGCCTGGCAGCCAGTATCCTGGCACTGCAAGTTATCTTTTGCTTTTACTTCCTGCTCGAATGCATCATCTGCTGCCGTTGCCCAGTTATTGGCAATGGTTAAACGTTCTCGTTCTCGTTCCGATTCTCGTCTCAACGTCTCGACATCGTTGTCGTTGCCTTTGTTCCTTCACTGGCGATGTTTACCTTCATCGTGCAGTGATGTGGCCCACATGGCTCTGCCTGGCTGCCTGGCTGCCTGACACTTTTGGTTTGGCCGACAACGCGCCTCGTGCCAAGAGAATCTTTCCTTTGTTATGCTTGCGCCACGCCGCTCGACAATTGCGCCGCTGATTGCCCTCATTTCAGACTTGAAATAATATTAAAAACTTTTACTCAACTGAAGACGAGATCTATACGAGTTTTATGTGTTATGTGTGGCAGTTATGTGTGGCAGTCTCTCATTCTCTCTTTCTCGCTATCTCTATCTCAATGTCTCTGTCTGTGTTCACGTTCAGTCGCTTTTCCTTCTGTCGCTTTTGCTTTGTCTTCGTCTGTGCGCCTAAATGTATGCTTTAACCGCACATTGTAGAGCTTGCAGCTGCCAATGCTGCAGCTGTTGCAGTTGCAGTTGTCGTTGTCCTTGTCGTTGCAGTTGTGCCCGTATCTGCGCGCTTTGATTCTCATTTGTGTCTGCTTTTATTTACCACATAAATCACGTGCTCTGTGCCCCGTCTCAAAGCCGACAAGGACACATTTCTATCTATCTACTTAGCCTCGTAGCAGTGCTTGAAGCCACTTCCTTTTTGCCTTTGCCACAGCCTCAGCCAGTTGTTGTGCTTCACGACTTTGTCCCATACAATCTGATTTTCTCTCTGTCTTTCTATCTCTCTCCCTGCTCAACTCTTCAATCGCACAATAAGAGAACTACTTTTTGGCTGTTAGTTGCTATTTTTACGATTGCCCATTTTCTTTCATTTCATAGAATTTTCATTGTCTACTTGGCATGCTTCCAGTCTACCCATCTCACTTCCACACTCTCGCTCTCTCTCTTTCTCTTTATCTCTATTTCTCACTCTAGCTCGCTTCCTGTCTCTGTTTCTTTTAGCCCGCTTTTCGACGCGATAGCACACGTATCCGCTTTTGCCGATTTTTCAGCAATTGCAGTTGTTATATTTGTTGCCACACTCATTGTTGTTATTGTTGCTATTGCTGTTGCTGTTACTGTTGTTATCGTTGTTAGTCATACCACTAGCCGTCGCTGTTGCTAGAGCGTGTGTAGGTGTCTGTTCTTTGGGTAATTGATGATTTACAACTTATTTACGCTTCAATTGTGCAATAATTGAAAATTGCTCCAAATTCATTTGGGCATTCTTTGATTTCTTGTTTCCCTAGCTCCCTTCGCTCCCCTCTCCTCCTGCTCTTCTTCGCTCTCCTTGTTTTTATGTTGCCACTGGCAACGCACCGAGGCTAACTTACAGGTCAGCGCTGCTATCGATTGGCCATGTTTCCCATGCGGTCAATGGCATTTTTTATTGCTCGCCCCTTAACGTAAGCTAGCCCAGCTTTAAAGGAGACTACAAGCTATATACCCTGCACTTAACCTAGAAAGAAATTGTGAAATCCTTCCTCACATTACACTTCTTATTGAGGTTTCACCCATCACAGGGTATAATTAATCAGCTTTACGATCACGTTGAGTTTACTTCAACATAAATGGAGCATGGCAAATGAAAATGGCGAACGGATTAAACAGCAGCAGCAGCCGCTGCAAAAGAACGAAAACATTTGCGGCGGCTAAAAATATGTGATAAAACTGTTGAAATCGCTGGCAAAAACCAAAACCAAAGACAAAGAGAAATGTTGATCCAAAGGCAAGCGGACAGCCAGCATCAGCAGCAGCTTCTGCAGCAGCACTTGCAAAAATTACACAAGTTGGCATTGGGCCACAGTAAATTGAAATAGATGCAGCAACGTGGCCAAAAACACTGGCCAAGAGCAGCTAGCAGCCATCCAAGCAGGCAGCCGGTAGCCGAGCCTTTAAATGCAATTCGAAATAAATGAAGCAGCTCAAGCAAATTTTCACTGCGCAGCAAATTTAATGGCTTTCAACTTGACTGCGGCAGCTGCGCCAACAAATTTGCGGATAGCATATGGCCAGATCCTGAGCCTGTCAGTTGCCAGCTGGCTGCAACTTGTGCAAGCAGACTGCAGGCCAAAACATGGCGTATACGTAATGTCGACACTTCCTCGACGACTACTGCAATTGGCTATGAAATTATGTTTTCTATTTTTTTAGGCTTCAACTATTAAAGTCATTAGAAGCTGCCATAAATTTATTACCTGGCCCCATCTAAACGGTAAACACATGGCCGAGTCTCGAGTTTGAAGCGGACAAATGGCGGTGAGACTGCAAAATGTTGCCTAATTTTTTTGGTTGCGTCCATGTCGACAGTGACAAAGTTGCAGTCAACGCTAAGCGTGGCACATAAATTTGATTTTTGTTGTTCTAGGCCTCTGCTAATTCGTGGGCCCTGTGGGCGTGGCCATAAATAAAAACGAAGAAGCAAGCGCACAGAAATGCACAAGCACAAATTATGGCACAAATGCGAGGCTGCATTAGCAGCACACTCACACATGCAGACTGCTGCCAGAGGCAGGAGTTCAGACACAGGCCAGGCACTGGCTATTAGATTACCCAATGACCATTCAACAAGCCTCTCTGTTTCACTCGGCCGATCAGCTGCAACTCGAAAAGCTGCTACCATTTCGCATTCACGCTGTCATGACCCCATGATAAGTGAGCTTGCTACCTCTATGTATGTGTGTGTGTGTGTGTGTTGTGCTGATTATTTTGTCGAGCCGCAAAAATGAAACCAGTTTCTGGTTGACTTATTCCTTCAATTGCCGTATGATTTTTGGTCAGATGTTGCGTATGCGCAATATTTGCAACGCTTGAAACTAAATCCCCGCCCCCAGTTGGCTGTCTAGTCTAGTCAGCTTTTGTCGCAAAGCCAGCGTAATTGCTCGGCGCTTTAAACGTAATTAAATGTGCGGCATCCTTCTAGCCCAAGTGCGAAAGCGGAAGCACTCCAGACGGGGTTAACGATGGCCTACAGCTTTAGCTCTAACCTTAACCCGTCTAGCTTCTGGAAAACAATAAACAGGTGCCAGGTGCGTGTGCTGGACTAACAGCTACCCCGCAATATTTTGTTTTTTATTTATTAAATCTTTTCTATGACTGAGACTAACATTAATAAATCAATATTTTGTTTCTGGAATAAATTCAATTTATAAAGCAACCTCCATCTGCTATACCCCCTTTAAGTTGAAGCAATTTACGTGGTATCGCGATCACTGCAATTTAAAATGGTCGCCAAACATTTGAGCAGCTCTTATCACTTAAACGGGGCATCGTGCGGCAGTGTGGCAAGCAATGAAACCGAGGCGCCACCTTGTCACTTGATGTAGTACGTCGATTTGCCTTGGACCGATTGTTATGCTAGCATAGAAAGCAGTTAAAGTGAGGAAACCTAGAGAAGCGACATCGAAAGAGAGAAGCAAGTGAAAGAGTGTGTCCGCCACACACCGATACACACACACACACACACACACACCAACACAGCCCACTCAATTTCAGTGCACTTAAAACGGAAACGGAAGCGGTGAGCACTCATTGTCAGGCTCAGGCGCTACTTTGTTTGCCCAGCGCCATTTGCCATTTTCCCCTCACTCTCTTTCGCCTTGACCATTTACCCATTTAGCTGGCTGCCCATCTATACGTCGTCTTTGCTACTGCCTGCTGGCTGTTGGCTGTTGCCTGTTTTGGTTTTTTAGCTATCTATCGGTTAAATACTCAGCTCGAGCGTGTTAAAGTACATTTGATTTGATTTGTTGTTGACGTCCTTACTGTTGCTGCTTCTGCTGCTGCTGCTTCTGCTGCTGCTGCTCCTAGTTAATGGACACTTTGCTGTAGCTGTATTGGTCTGACACTAATCGCTCAGTTAGTCCACAATACGTCTCCCCTCTCTCGCTCTCCCTCTCTTACTACAGCTGCCAGTCAACAGAGATCCATAGAGAGAGAGAGAGCGAGTGAAAGTCGACAGCATTTTTAATGCAATTTGTCTGATTTGTTGTTGACATATCTGATTGTTGTTGTTGCTACTGTTGCTGGCTTGTTGGTTGTCGTGATTTGTTGCTGATTTTGTCATTTAGTGATTATAACGTTTCGCCCCCCACATGTTGATAAATTGCCATGCGGCTGTGTAGCGACTGCAATCATCACTAATTGTCATCAAAATTAAGTGAATTCCACGTTTTAATTGAAATCCTTTTGGCCTCGAAACTTGTTGTCTGTGTTTGCTTTAAAGTCCAATTAGTGAGCATAAGTGGCCAAACAATTCTGCAAATCAACTGCCACCACACCACACATACACATACACAAAGACATAAGGAAATAAACTCTTGGGCCTGCAGCAATCAATGCTGTCTAATTGTTTCCGAAAAGATTGACTGACCAGAAACTCTCCGCACACTGAACTTGGCCTAAGGTCGTCCTCGTTGGATGGTGGATGGTGACTGCAACAACAACAGCCACTTTGATCAGCTGAACAGCTGCAGCTGCTGCTGCTGCTACTGTCGGTTGCAATCGGTTGCGACTCCGACTCGCACAGCCCATGTCCTTGTCTCAATGATGTCCTGTACCAGCATCCGGTGCCGGTCTCATCAACATCAACATGTGAAAGTGCTCAATGTGTGTGTATGTGTGTGTGTGAGTGCGTATGGCAGACAATTACATGACCCAACTGACCCAGCTAACTGACTGACTGACTGGCTGGCTGACTGGCTGGCTGGCTGGCTAAGCAGCTCTGATGAGGTTGCAGCTGCTGCTGTGGTTTCACAGCACAGTCATTTGCTACCGCATCAAGGTACCGAGAGTATGGCATTAGAACATGATGAGCCTCATTCAGAACTCAATCTGTGCAGCTATTAACTCTTCTTCGCACTCAAGGAAACTTTCAAAACTTTTTTTTGTTATTATTTTTTTTGTTTCGCTTTGCTGCAACTCGATTGTTCTAATCAAGGAGGAAATTGTTGCCAGGATGCATTTGCGGATGCGTCTTTAATTTGTTTACCATGCAATGGCCAACGCAAAAACTTTTGCCAAAGTGTCCTTGTCTGACTTTATGTTGTTGCGGTTGCAAATGGGACTAAAATGTGAGGGGGAAATTATTTAATTGTGCCAAGCAAAAGTCTCGACGCTGCGCTAGCACATACATTGACTTCCTGGCTGTCGGAGCGGAAGGAACAGTTAATGAATGTGAAGAAGTCCCCACACTTGCGACGAGTTCATATCGAAGTCGAGTTGTGAGTTATTGGCACAGCGTGCGTCTGTGAGACATCAACACCAAATGAAGGACACCATCAGCACATCATGCAGCAAAACCAAAAAAAGAAGGACTAGAGAAACTTAGTGCTGCTAGCAATTATGGCAATTCAAAGTCACGTAGTATGGCAACAGATTTTCCAAATGATTTCATAAGTGCAGACAACTTTCGACAGAGGCCAATGCCAAAGGACGGAGTGAGTTACATTTACGATTTTCAATCGTAAAGCCTTAAAGCCCACTTGTTGCTACCCAAAATGTAATTTAAGCAAACGCTGTATGACACTGTCAGCACAAACATATATTCTATTTGTAGCGCAAAAGGAGACCCAGCATGTGTGCCGAGCAAGGACATTAATCATAACTATAGTGCACTAAAAAATAGGCATCAATAATAGCCCGAAGAAATGGCCCAATGACAACGCTGCTAGTCAGGTAAATACAGCTGCTGCTCATGTCCATAAATAAAATCAGCAGAACTAGAGCCAAGTATTTACCCAAAACGCTTTCAATCAATTTATCCGCTTAAGCAGCGTGCAACAAACATTTCTATACCCGCTGCCCATAGCACAAAAGGGTATTATAATTTGGTAGTTACAGGTATACATACATATGTATATAGTATGTATATAACCCTGTCCCTCGGTCCATCTGTATGTCTCTCCGTATGAATACCTAACGGCTGCTACAATCGGGTCTTGGTCGCTTTAATTGACAAACTGGTAGATTTTGAACTCTATGTATATTTTAAGTGTTATAGTATATTGATGTACCAAATATAGTTTTTGGAATATTTTTATATTTCTATATATATATTAAAGAAGTACATTTTAAAGATAATACCGCACTGTTTTGCTTATATTGCAAATGTGTAGCGGGTATCTTACTGTCAAGTACACTCGAGTTTCCTACTAATTTTTTATTGCAACTGCGACTTTGCTGCTTGGCAATGGCTCAGTTTGGCAAACCTGGCAAAACTATCTCTGAGATAACTTCGACTTCAAGTTGAGGCCTTCCCCCACCTTCGCATCAAATTTATTGATACCGTAAAAGCGGAAGCCTTGCTCCACAAAATTTTAAGAGCAGCGCTCATTTCACTTACGGCTTAACACGCGATTAAATTCTAATATGGATTTTATTACGGGAAGAATGGAAGATATTAAGTGCAGAGGTAGCTGTGACAAATGACAGGTGCCATAAGCACGAGCTGTGATCATTGACAAGTTTCGGCATTAAACGCGTTTATTGTACTTGCAACGGCAGCGCAAAAGCGCGTTAATGACTGTCCTTGCCACCCCGCCATAAGCAGAGGATGCGACGCAAACGCAAACATTTTATTAATGCCGCTTAGGCGCCAAGTGCCAAAGCAGTTGATAAAGATTGATTGATTGATTGAGTGAGTGAGCGAGTGACTGTTCGGCTTGACAAATTGTTCTGTCATAATTTTGTCATACGATTGCCACAAAGATTGCGTATGAGTAATCAGATATTACGTATACGCCGACAAAGACATTGCAGCTGCAGCAAACACGACGCACGCAATCATCAGCATTAAAAACAAATAATTTTACACACACTCACACACACAGTGGTTGTTAAGCTTTAATTTTGTGCAGGATTTACACAGCAGCAGCAACAGCAGCAGCAACAGCAGCAGCAACAGCAGCAGCAGGAGTTTACTTAACGAGCACACGTAGATAGATGTCGGTGCGTCTGTGCACAGTTGATGAGCTAAATTAAATATTGCAACACAAATAACAATAAAAACATACGCGTAATTGCATGCAGGATTAAAGCCAAATACATTCACATGATGTATTAAGAAAGCTAAAGGCGTCAGGTTGCAACTATGTTATGTGTGTGTGTGGCAACATGTAGCACACACATATTTAATTACCAGTTGTGTGATGCAAAGCTGGACAGAACACTCAGTCAGTCATTCAATCAAGCCATGCTTATGCTGCACGTTGCCATGTTGCAGCTTTGCTTGATTAGCATCACTTTGTTTCGGTTTCCGTTTCTGTTTCTGTTTCTATATCTGTTGCATGTGCCGTCTCATTATGATCTGAAGTTGCAGACGTCGCTGCGTGCCCCAAAGCCAAAATCACAGCTAAGAAAAACAATGCACAGACAAACATGTTGCAATTGCAGTTGGCGTTCTTCATCTGCCTCCTTTGCCACTTCTCGTTCCCATTTTGAAAGTGCCACAAAAATGGTTTATTGTCGCTGCGCGTCTTGTTGCCTGTCTCGATGCCTTTTGCCACGCCTTTTGTTTCAACTGCTGTCAGCTGTCAGCAGACTTTCGTTCATGTCGGTTTTTGAGTCGGTTTCGCCAACGTCGCAGTCGCAATCGCTTTGCAACCGCATTGCGACTTTAAGCTGCTTCCAAAATATTTATATACTCGTAGTATGCTCCATTTTATGGTGCAACAGACTTTGGTTGCCAACTTTGATATACTAGCACAGAAACTGTTAATACCAATATTTGCCTTCAACTGTTGCACAAAACTTCTTACTATAAACTTTTGTAAGATTTTCATTTTTTTAATGTGTTGTTATTTATGTTTCAATACCCTGTAATCATAACATACATAGGTATAAAGACTTACCGGCTTCATATGTTTCCAACAATTCCATTGTTTCTTCTTTATTTTCGTTTTATACCTGCATTATTTACATTGCTTGTCTAACCATAGCTTCTAATAAATGTTGTACACATTTTCATCCTCTCTTTAAATCTTTTTTACTCTAATCGATTTATATTCTCAAATTTTCCTTTTCAATCTTGTTTATATACACATTGTCTTCTATCAATTGCTTTCTTTTTATGTTCTAATTTATATTTCGTTTTCTTCTCTCTTGTTTTTACCATGGTTCTCAAAAACATTGAGAATCAAAGTCTCAGCAACATTGTGAGCTTTACCCTAGGTAACTTTAAGTATAGCACACTGAGACAAAACTTATTTTTATTGCATTCATTCGTTTTTTTTGAGGTTTTTTGTTGAAACAAAAGCTGCTTTCTGCTTTCAGCTGGCAGACCAAACGCACTTTGCTAATATTAATGCCAAAGTGCAAAAGGTAGAAAACTTGTTTGCCGAAATGGACTTAAGCCCCGGCAGTTGTCTCAAAGTTGACCCTCAACATCCACACACAAACAAGGACATGCCCAGGACTTTTAGCATATGTGTGTTATAAATAAATATACATACATGTATATATATTTGAAATACTCGCAACTTTTCTCGCAATGTGAAGTGCATTTAAGCTTCGAGCTCTGCCTTACACTTCGTCCCTCAGTAAAGTTATCAAACCACAGAGTCCTTGTGACGGAGTCAGATACGAGTGTGTATGTGAGTGTGAATGTTTTGCTGCTTAAACAAATTTGCACCTGTTTGCATGAAATTGAAAGCTGAGTCCAGCTGGCAGGCAAATTGCATGCCACACGCATCTCGTTTGTTTCTCTACTGCATTTGATCCTGCCGAAAAGGGTATTAAGTCTTAAGTTACACAGTTGAAATAACAAACACACGCACATAAAGGCGAAGATAAACATAAATATTTAACATTTCATTCATCAAATTGTTGAAATTTACTTTACAGTCGCCGGCTGCACAAATAACACATCGTTCAGGCATTTGTTGCACACAATTTTCTTGCATAACTTTAGGCGCGCCATAATAATAATTTCAATATCTGTATATTTATACTCATATCATATAAACATTATTTCATAAACACACTTACACACACACAGACACGTACATCTCTCGTTCACATCAACAAATAGATAATCAAATTGTGCAAATATCTAGCAAAGTCGCATGTCGCACACAGCATGAACTTTGCAATATTCTGTGTCATGCGGCAAGTTCCATGGCGAGATCTCAGCAAAGTGCTGACCACAAAAAGCCAACTTGACTATCCACACTCACACAAACACAGATGGCCACATGCACACACTCAAACACAATAAAGTTGCAACCGCAGGGGACAACGTTGAAAGTCGTACCAACTGCCATTACCTCAGCATTGATATTTATTCGCACGTAAAGGAAACACACATACTTATACATAGCAAGAATATCATCAGACTTTTGCTAAATTGTTATTCCTAGTTTAATAAATAAAGAGAATGTGTAATAGTATATTTGCAAAGGCAACCAATTATTATAGATCAACCAACAAAATAAGAAAGCTAGGCAAATACATATGACAGTTGATAGTCTAACACTATATTTTGTATTTAAATAAATACTACAAAAATACAATATTAATAAATAAAATATTAATAAATAAATTAGAAAAGAAATTAGATACATATGTTTATTATTTGTATTTCTATTTAAATTTATGTATACAAAAAAGAATAATATTTATAGATGCATAACTTTTAAAATAAAATCTGTTTATATGTTTATAAATTGATAGTCAATTATTATATACTTTTATATAAAATAATAGTCCATTAAGAATAACTATACATAAAATTAGATCTATATATTTATACGATATTTAACAAATTCGATGCCTTCATTTAATTAAGCGTACGAAGAGAAAGACTTAGAAACGATACAAAACTCCATTTTTTACTTCCCTAAAGTACTCTTTTATCCCTTCACAGATAATCTTTCATATATTTAAAAAGAAAGTTCAGTTAATTACAGATTTTATTTTATCTCCCTCACCACTCTGAACCTTGTGCCCCAGCAACACATCAACATCAACCAAAAGTAGCACTTGGCCAACTGCAGATAAAAGAAGAAACCTACTTAACAAAATCAGCCTAATTTTTATTAATTCATTATTTTTAGATTTTGTTATCTTTTGAACCCGATGCGAACTCTCTACAAACATGAACTCGTAAAATAATCACAAGATCATACATACATATGATCCGAAGTAATTATCTTTAGCAACTGAAGCAATATAAAGAGTGCCAGCATTGAATAAGACATACTTGTTGCATTCAGAATGAAGTTCAAGCCAGAAACCACGTACAACGCGGAGGAAAAGATTTGGTATGGACATCCAAAGCGTTCATACTTTGGAGAGGATCTATCCATCGGAGAAATTATTTTTCGGGAACACAGTTGATGAGCTAAATTAAATATTGCAACACAAATAACAATAAAACACACGCGTAATTGCATGCAGGATTAAAGCCAAATACATTCACATGATGTATTAAGAAAGCTAAAGGCGTCAGGTTGCAACTATGTTATGTGTGTGTGTGGCAACATGTAGCACACACATATTTAATTACCAGTTGTGTGATGCAAAGCTGGACAGAACACTCAGTCAGTCATTCAATCAAGCCATGCTTATGCTGCACGTTGCCATGTTGCAGCTTTGCTTGATTAGCATCACTTTGTTTCGGTTTCCGTTTCTGTTTCTGTTTCTATATCTGTTGCATGTGCCGTCTCATTATGAGCTGAAGTTGCAGACGTCGCTGCGTGCCCCAAAGCCAAAATCACAGCTAAGAAAAACAATGGCCAGACAAACATGTTGCAATTGCAGTTGGCGCTCTTCTTCTGCCTCTTCTGCCACTTCTCGTTCCCATTTTGAAAGTGCCACAAAAATGGTTTATTGTCGCTGCGCGTCTTGTTGCCTGTCTCGATGCCTTTTGCCACGCCTTTTGTTTCAACTGCTGTCAGCTGTCAGCAGACTTTCGTTCATGTCGGTTTTGAGTCGGTTTCGCCAGCTGCTTCCAAAATATTTATATACTCGTAGTATGCTCCATTTTATGGTGCAACAGACTTTGGTTGCCAACTTTGATATACTAGCACAGAAACTGTTAATACTAATATTTGCCTTCAACTGTTGCACAAAACTTCTTACTATAAACTTTTGTAAGATTTTCATTTTTTTAATGTGTTGTTATTTATGTTTCAATACCCTGTAATCATAACATACATAGGTATAAAGACTTACCGGCTTCATATGTTTCCAACAATTCCATTGTTTCTTCTTCATTTTCGTTTTATATCTGCATTATTTACATTGCTTGTCTAACCATAGCTTCTAATAAATGTTGTACACATTTTCATCCTCTCTTTAAATCTTTTTTACTCTAATCGATTTATATTCTCAAATTTTCCTTTTCAATCTTGTTTATATACACATTGTCTTCTATCAATTGCTTTCTTTTTATGTTCTAATTTATATTTCGTTTTCTTCTCTCTTGTTTTATCATGGTTCTCAAAAACATTGAGAATCAAAATCTCAGCAACATTGTGAGCTTTGCCCTAGGTAACTTTAAGTATAGCACACTGAGACAAAACTTATTTTTATTGCATTCATTCGTTCTTTTTGAGGTTTTTGTTGAAACAAAAGCTGCTTTCTGCTTTCAGCTGGCAGACCAAACGCACTTTGCTAATATTAATGCCAAAGTGCAAAAGGTAGAAAACTTGTTTGCCGAAATGGACTTAAGCCCCGGCAGTTGTCTCAAAGTTGACCCTCAACATCCACACACAAACAAGGACATGCCCAGGACTTTTAGCATATGTGTGTTATAAATAAATACACATATATACATACATATATGTAGATATATTTGAAATACTCGCAACTTTTCTTGCAATGTGAAGTGCATTTAAGCTTCGAGCTCTGCCTTACACTTCGTCCCTCAGTAAAGTTATCAAACCACAGAGTCCTTGTGACGGAGTCAGATACGAGTGTGTATGTGAGTGTGAATGTTTTGCTGCTTAAACAAATTTGCACCTGTTTGCATGAAATTGAAAGCTGAGTCCAGCTGGCAGGCAAATTGCATGCCACACGCATCTCGTTTGTTTCTCTGCTGCATTTGATCCTGCCGAAAAGGGTATTAAGTCTTAAGTTACACAGTTGAAATAACAAACACACGCACATAAAGGCGAAGATAAACATAAATATTTAACATTTCATTCATCAAATTGTTGAAATTTACTTTACAGTCGCCGGCTGCACAAATAACACATCGTTCAGGCATTTGTTGCACACAATTTTCTTGCATAACTTTAGGCGCGCCATAATAATAATTTCAATATCTGTATATTTATACTCATATCATATAAACATTATTTCATAAACACACTTACACACACACAGACACGTACATCTCTCGTTCACATCAACAAATAGATAATCAAATTGTGCAAATATCTAGCAAAGTCGCATGTCGCACACAGCATGAACTTTGCAATATTCTGTGTCATGCGGCAAGTTCCATGGCGAGATCTCAGCAAAGTGCTGACCACAAAAAGCCAACTTGACTATCCACACTCACACAAACACAGATGGCCACATGCACACACTCAAACACAATAAAGTTGCAACCGCAGGGGACAACGTTGAAAGTCGCACCAACTGCCATTACCTCAGCATTGATATTTATTCGCACGTAAAGGAAACACACATACTTATACATAGCAAGAATATCATCAGACTTTTGCTAAATTGTTATTCCTAGTTTAATAAATAAAGAGAATGTGTAATAGTATATTTGCAGAAGCAACCAATTATTATAGATCAACCAACAAAATAAGAAAGCTAGGCAAATAAATATGACATTTGATAGTCTAACACTATATTTTGTATTTAAATAAATACTACAAAAATACAATATTAATAAATAAAATTTTAATAAATACATTTTAATAAATAAATTAGAAAAGAAATTAGATACATATGTATGTATATTCTTTGTACTAAAATTGCTTTAGATTTATATTTATCATAAATATACACATGTATACAAAAACATAGTATTTATAGATGCATAACTTTTAAAATAAATTCTTTCTATTTAAAAATATATATATATTATATACACATAAATGCATACATTTTAAAATAAATTATTTTATATGTTTGTAAATTGATAGTCAATAATTATATATTGTACATTTATATAAAATAATGGTCCATTAAGAATAACTAAATAAATTTGATGCCTTCATTTAATTAAGTGTACGAAGAGAAAGACTTAGAAACGATACAAAAGTCCATTTATTACTTTTCTAAAGTACTCTTTTATCCCTTTACAGATAATCTTTCATATTATATATTTGAAAAGAAAGATCGGTTAATTACAGATTTTATCTTATCTTATCTCACCTCACCATTCTGAACCTTGTCCCCAGCAACACATCAACATCAACCAAAAGCAGCATTTGGCCAACTGCAAATAAAAGAAGAAACCTACTTAACAAAATAAGCCTAACTTTTATTAATTTATTGTTTTTAGATTTTGTTATCTTTTTAACCCCAATGCGAACTCTCTACAAACATGAACTCGTAAAATAATCACAAGATCATACATACATATGATCCGAAGTAATTATCTTTAGCAACTGAAGCAATATAAAGAGTGCCAGCATTGAATAAGACATACTTGTTGCATTCAGAATGAAGTTCAAGCCAGAAACCACGTACAACGCGGAGGAAAAGATTTGGTATGGACATCCAAAGCGTTCATACTTTGGAGAGGATCTATCCATCGGAGAAATTATTTTTCGGGAAATGAAACGACATCCGAAACTTACAGCTCAAGTAAGTTAATGCCAGTCAAGCAACTGAACTCCAACTATAATTGTTCAAGTAGATTTCAGACGCTGAGAATACGTTGCTAACAGTGAAGAGCTCCGTTTCAATTCAATGCGTGTGGCCAGTTTTATGCGAAGACTAGGAATGGTTCAGACCGATATTGTGGGCATTATAGCGAGAAACACAACTCACATATTTGCTGTAGCCTATGCATGTTTTTCAATGGCATTGCCTTCCACTCGCTCAATATAACCCATGAGGAGTCGACGATTGGCAAACTCTTTGATATTACGAAACCTCGTTTGATATTCTGCGATGGTGATGAGTACGAGAAAGTCAAGGCAGCTACAATTCACCTCAATGTATTGATTGTTACAATGCGGAATCATCATAAGGACTCAATTAGCATTGATAAAGTGCTAGCTACTCCTATAGAAGAGGACTTCAAACCTGTAATACTAGAGCAAGGCATTGATCAGACTCTTGCCATACTCTGCTCCTCGGGAACAACAGGGATTCCTAAAGCTGTGCCCATTACCAATAGTCGTAAGAGTTTATACTTCAGAGAGTAAGTATACATATATATATTTTTTTACTTTTTATATTAAGTCTAGTATTTAATACTACATTTAATAGTGTAGTATAAATATTGTACTACATTTAGTCTCGTTTTAATTCCTATTCTTTTCCAGAAAAATGACCACCAATGATGTTATCTACACAAACAGCACCTTGGACTGGTTGTCGGGATTGTTAACTACAGTCAATTCGGGTGTTTTCAGCAGCACTCGAATTATTGCTGACAATCTCTCCGATCCAGCACGAATTTTAAGTCTTATTGAGAAGTATAAAATCACTTGGCTAGGCCAAACGCCCGCTCAAATGGCAATGATATCGCATTGCAAGGAATTCGATCGAGCCAATTTACAGAGTATATGCAGCCTTATATACGGAGGTAGCCAGTGTTCTCGTGAAGCTCAAGATCTGATTCGAAATCGTCTGGGTGGTGATTATTTACATTTAGTGTACGGATTTACAGAAATCGGTTATGTTTCTCTAAATCGGAATTTCGATGAGAAACCCAATTTAGTTGGACGATTGGTTGACGGCTTCAAGCTAAAGATACTCAACGAACGTGGCGAAGCTTTGGGACCGAACGAAGTGGGTGAGATTTGTGTAGACAATGGTGAACATTGGCCTGGATATTATGGAAATCCGAGGAGACAGAGTCTTCGGGATATTAAGCAATGGTTCCATAGCGGAGACTTGGGCTATATGGATGTCGATGGTTTTCTCTATATAGTTGGTCGTAAAAGACATGCTCAAGTACCAAAATATCATGTATTACCCGAACGAAATAGAGAATCTTATTTCGCAGATGCCTGACGTAATCGACGTCTGTGTCTTTGGTATCTGGACACCACACAACGGTGACGAAGCAGCCGCCGCAGTGGTAAGGAAGCTGACTCTCAAATAACCGCTGAGGATGTGGTGGACTATGTGCAACATCAAACAACTATCAAGTATAAACAGTTGAATGGCGGCGCAATCATTGTAGACGATCTGATGCGCAGCCCAAACGGGAAAACAAATCGTGCAGCCACAAAGGCCCACTTCATCAACACGATGCAAAGAGAAACTGAGTAGTTAGGCTGTCACATCTGCATTTTTCGGATTTTGTTAACATAATATTAAGAAGTACATTCAAAATGAATCTAATAAAAATGTATTTAATACAAATTTTAGAATTCAGTAAATGTATGTATAAATGAATGCATAAATGTATATTTAGTTGCTTCTAATTGTTTACCAATACTTATAAAAAAAAATTTATCCCCGAGCTAAGCAGAATTTGAACCAAAACCTGAATGAGAACAATGAAACAAGTAAGAAATCTACAGCCGAATGTGCTCGACTACGAGATATCCGCTATCCATTTTTAATAAAAGCAAAACAGTGCGGCATTAATTCTAATGTATACCAAATTATAAAACCCTTAAAATAATGAAATATACAAAAGCTATGTTTTTAAATATACATATAATATTATAGGGTGCAAAATATACCCGATTGTCAGCCAAAACAACTAATACCCTTAGGAAGTTGGTGTTTTCCTCTATACAAAATTATTTCTTAAACAACTTCTTCAATTTCTATCTGATCACAACCAAATTATCCGAGATCATGAAGACTATAGTTATTTTTAATGTACCAAGAATCACATTAAAATTACAATTGTTATTCAATTCTTTTAGATTTTCAGGGTCAGAAGTGAAGGTGCAAAAATTTTAAGGAAATTATATTTCTATCTCTTATAGTATCTGAGATCCTCGTGTTCATTCAGATGGACGAACAGACACAGACAGACAAGCGGACATGTATATATCACCTCTGCTGTTGACGCTGATCAAGAATATATATACTTTATATGGTCGAAGATGCCTTCCTCTGCATATCCACATTTCATAGCGGCAGAAAGTTATTTGAAATATTATAAATATTAATTTATATTTTTACAATGGTCACTGAGTTTACTAATAATCTTATTTCTTGAATAAACTTATAAAACGAATTAAAATAAATTTTGTACAATGGTTTAAAAATATGTAATTATAATACATTTAAATAATGTAGTCTAAAATCAAATTGTAAATACTTGACTTTATATCGGATCTTAGTTTTTGTGTGTATAAATCAAAATAAATTTCTTTATTGTATAATGATACCATTTCTATGTTAATTAGGTTAAACATAAGGCAAATAATCGCGATATACTTTGTATGGTTTAAATTTTCTTCTTTTACGTATTATATCTAAGTTTAGATAATCATATCAACATTAGCATAATAATTAAGATTAGCGACAGGGGGTCGTCTTTATACAATGGATATATTTCATTACTCATATTTGTTGTACAATACAAAGATAATGCAAGCAACACTGAAAATGAAGAATGTTCATTAATATTGTAAGACTTGTGGCAGGTTTTTCAAAATACTTCATTGCTTTGCTGCATATCTAATCATTTCTATTCACCTCAGATATGTATCCTCAATTATTAGAATGCGAAGTATGTCATTACTCAAATAATTTACGACTAAGATAAGGAATTAGAACATATGATTTCACACTGCCGCATAATCATTGCAATTCATGATTGTGGCATTTAACAGTGATGCGAAATAAACTATGGTCTACTATTGTGGCATTAACATTACATTTAACAGCATTTGTGGCAGCTTCACAGAAAATACCACAACACACTTTGCGCTCAAATTGTTTATGGTTCGTCCTTTGAAATGGCTTTACACCGAAATGTTACCAACTTTTTTCGACTGCCGAAAGTTGCCGCAACGAACAGGGCAGCAGAAAAAAACCGCAATATCATAAATATTTTATGTTGCGGCATGTTTTTCGGTTCGCCGTTTTGCATTTTGCTTCGTTTCTGCGGCTCAATTTTTTAAATGCTTTATAAATAGTTTTGTTTTTAGATGAGAAAAACCTTTCTCAAATTGTAATCAAAATAAGCGAGCGCAGAGTGTATGACTGGCAAATACCCTCCGCTTTGTAGTTCTAGAAATGAAAAATACTAGATTAAGAAGAAGCAATGTATTCACTCTAATTTGAAAACCTTGATTTATATTTTTCAAGTATTCATTCAAATGATTTAATTGTATGGCTTATAAAAAAATAATGGGTAATTTATATGTTTCACATGTTTAACAAATTAAGCATTTTAAGTTAATATTCTACATAAATTAGTTTAATTTGTCAATATGTATTGTAAACATTTCTTAGAACCAAAAAAAAATCAAAATATTCTAACAATTAACAAGTAATATTCTTGTATAAACAGTAACACTATGTAGGATGTTTAACTTTGAAGTGAATTTTTTTTTTAAATAATATTTTAGTTGGTATTTCAACTAGGAAAATAAATCAATAATCCATACGAAGTCTTCAAATATTAATTATTTTCATATTAATTACGTGCAGAAACATATTTCTCATATTTCAGTACATTACATATTTAAAAAAAAAAAAGCTCTGAAAATTGCAAATCATAATGGCATTTCACTTTAATTACGTAAAGTGCTCGTCTCTTTATAGTTAGCATAGTGCATGAAGCCGCGAAACGAGCAGCTGCAATTGTTGCCACATGCTAATCTCAGTAACATTTTGCTGCGGCACGTTTAACTGTCCTTCGCCTAGAGAATGTCGAAAGCATTTAGAGCCAAGTTAAGTCTATTAAGTACTAAGAGAAGCTTTATTGAGAACTTTGGCTTCATTGTGTTTGTCAACTGTCGCAACAATCATCGATTATCGGACGGAGTGGGGGCCTTGAATCTTTAAGGATAACCAGGCCAATTGTCCAGCATCCGGCGGGCTGTGAGTTGACTTGCCAATTGAGAGTACACAGGGCCTGTATCCAGAACACAGGAACTGCAATGCATGGGGGGACATGTTGCATGCCCCATTGCCCTGCCAATAGCAGTTGCAGCTGCAGCTGCATCTGCACTCGATGCAAGGCCATTGTTATTGTGCTACCTGCAACAGCTGCCACAGCTGAGGCTCCGCAACAACAGCAGTAGCAGCAGCAGCAGCAAATGTTGCAATTACTATGCACCAAGCGCATGACTGTATGTGTGTGCATAAGCATGTCAGAATGAGTGTGAATGTGTGTATGAGTGTGTGTGTCTCTGTGCAGTGCATGCAAAAGTTCAATATGTAAATGGGCATTGTGTGCGTGAACTGTCAACACATGAGCAAACGAGCGAAAATGAAACAGTCAACGGAGGAGTCATCAACATGAACAATGAAAATGCAAGCAAACACACACACACAGAGAGACACATGCACATAAGAGATGAGCGGAAAATTATTGACCACAAATACAGCAACAATTGCAACACACATTTTGTGGGTCACTGGCACAGGACCAATAGAGACCAGAGCTGTCAATTCTCGATTACCGAAACAAGGCAGATAAAGTGAGAGTACATGACCTGTAGATGTCCCGAACAGATAAAATAAGGGAATAGCGGGTGTGGTGAGTAACGAGTAATCAGAAGATTGAAATTCGATAACAATTAAAAACTAAGTCTAAGGAGTACAAGTAAAAATAACTAATTATTATATAATCGAAGAATAACAAACAAAAACTGACGAATAAGGTAGAAGCTTAAACTGTAATGAGAACAACTAACGAGTAAAAAGTAATGAGTAAAGAGTAGTAGTATATAGAGTAAAGTAAAGAGCTTAAAATAATAAATAAATACAAACGAAAACATAATAACAAATTACAAATATATTATAGAGTATAATGCAAATAAAGTAAAGAGCAAAACAATGTAAATAACGAGTAAATATAAGAAGCAGCTAGTCAAAACTTTTAATCAAATAATTAATAGCGACAAGCAAGTTAAGGAAAGGCTGTCTTATAAAGAATAAAACACAAGCAAACTTAAAATCACATTCCGATTAAGAACGAATTACCAATAATTGAAGAGTAATACAGCGAGTGAATAAATAACTTGTAGCTTGTCAAATATTGTAATTATAGTAAATACTACAATTCAAGTACTTAACAATTTTGATAACTTTAAGTAATAACGAATTATACATAAATAAAAATAATAAATGAAATAAGTAAAGAAATTTAATTCAAATCATTATTAAATATTGCAAAGGCAGTAAAGACGAATAGCTAGTAAATTGTAATGAATACATATGAATAAATATTACCAAGTAAAAACCAACGAGTAGCTAATAGAAACTGAAATTAAAGCCATTTTGCTCGCACATAAGTTTAATTCCGCTTCAAATTGCCCTCTCCAGGCACTCCAACTCAGCACAGTCAAGCGCCAACACTTATGAAAATGGTTTTTTCCGCCATTGCGAAAATGCAGTAAATGATTTGCAAATGTTTGGCACTTGTGCTTTCATCAAGTACTTTACAGTTTAGCTACAGGAAAATGCGCGAAAATTTCTTGCAATGCTGACATGTTGCCAGTTACACGCACCATAATACAAACATGTATTCTGTACGTGTGTGTATGTGTGAATTTGTATATGTGTATTTGTGAACAAGTGTTGTATGCATTTGTTGCCAAGGCATGCGCTTAATAACTAAGCATAGATGCCACACACATACACACACACTCAGAGTAGTAGCAAGGATCTTGTTGTTATACCCAGTATTTCTAAATTACGAAAATGGAGAGAATGATCAACTTCAAATAAATGTTTTGGAAAATTAACATAAAATTTGGAATTTAACAAAGTAAATTTAAATTTCAAATTCTTTGCGAAAGAAAGTCTAAAGAATTAATTTAGACTTTAGTCGATAACCGAAAAGCCGAATCTTTCTCCTGGACAACTCTTCACTTGGTAATTTCAACTAATGCGTATTGTGCTGCTGTTTGTTGCAGCAACATGCGGCGCGCTTTTGTCTGGCCACCGAGCCAAGCCGGCTGACATCAGCTCAACGAGGGCTTCGACTGCCATTGCGGTTTCTCACATGTCGACTTAATTAAAGAAAACTTAATTAAATGATAACACAGCGGCAGCCAACAAAGTTATGTGAAATATTTCATGTATGTACACACACGCACACACAAACAAACAAGTATGTGAGTGTGTGGCAACTGTGAGCCGCCAACAAATACCAGCATTAACAACAAGTACAACAACAGCAACCGTATGCAACCAGTTCCCAAAGATAGACACAATATGCCCATGTCTCTTCATCAGACAGTTGAGCAATCAGTTGATCAGATTGTTGCCTTAGCGACTTTAAAATAAAATTCCCGCCCCCAAAGCTCTTCTCCCATCTACTTTCTCCTTTGATGGTAGCCTATTCAGGCAGGATTTTCAACTAATTGACATAGCAATTGACCAACAGGTGTCTGCAAATGGCCAAAGCACTTTCAGGGCTATTGAAAGCAGCATCAATTATTGACTTGAATAACGAAGATTATCAATGGCCCAACTGCCGTACGAAATTGACGTGAAAGCTGTGTACAATACAACAGGATTTATGTTTACACACTTCTTCTTGGGTATATCAAATTTAAAAGATGAAATAGAACTGAGATAAAATATATTGATTTAAATGCTTTGTAAGAACAAATACATGAATTTCTAAGCTTATTTATCAGTTTAAGTACAAATCTCAACAATTTCTCAGAATCATTTTACAACAAACTCATGTAAGATCTTAGACAATGCAATATATACAATACTATGGCTAAAACTTGTAAACCGATTTAAAAATATAATCGGGAAAATGAGAAAATATTATGTAAATACATACTTAAAATGTTCAGTCTATTTCAATTTGAAAATAATAGAATATTACATCAAAACAAATGTTAATAAAAAACCAAATTATTTATTAAAATGATTGGCAAGCATGCCATTGAATATTTTATACTCCGATTGCAAAATTTATTAATCAAAAAAATTATAATAATATTGATAACAAAATCTTTTGAAAACGGTGATTGAATAAAAAATTGAATGTACGCATCAAAAGTTTCTTTAAACAACCAAAAGCATACATTTATTAATAATAAAATTATTTTCTTTCTTTTCTATTTCTTGATTTATTCATTTTCATATTTTTTCTCGACTCAACTGTGTTACAATTTATAAATTTTACTAAGACTAAGACTAAAAATGCATTAATATGTATGTATATCGTTTGGTATTTGTTAAACTATTTCTATTTAAAAACTATGAACTTTTTCAGGGTACTATTGCTGTCTGTACTTGCTTTCACATATGTATGTTGCCCTACATTTAGCTCTATCAATATTACATGTTCAATGCGTAGCTACAGCAACTTCAAATGCCTCTGCAAGAGTATTACGAGTTCGACATTTGAAAGTGATTTATTGTTGTGATAAAACAGCAACCAGTGGAAAATGCTGTCTGCTGAAAGGGGCTCTGCAACTCATTCGTAAACGTTCCAAGTGCTGGGACACTAGGACACTCGTCCTTGCATTCGTCCCTGTTAGAACACACAAAACAGATACATTAGCGGCCATAACGTATGAGCTCTTCACTCAGCATGTGTGTGGGAGTACGAGTTCATATGTGGGTGTGGGTGTGGCTGTGAGTGTGTGTGTGTGTGGGTGTGCATATGGATATGGAATGCCACTGCTTTTAGATGACTATGCTGAAATGGCTCTATAAGTGTTTATGCAACTGGGCGAGTGACTGCCTGCCTCACTGCCTCAATGCCTCACTGTGTGCCTGTTGCCGCCTGTTGCCAAGAAAACACTGACACTTTTCCGCATGTTATGCCTGTTGTTGCAATTGTTTGCATTCACACATACACGCACATGCCTCACTGCATTGCATTATGGCATTGTCTCCGTCAATATTGTTGCCGTTGTTGTTGTCATTGCTGTTGCATGGCACTGTTTCGACAATGCACAACAGACCGAAAAAAAAAAAAAACATTTGTTGCAGACTTTTAGGCTGCTTTTGCAAATTCGTGTACCACTTTAATGGAGACTCCCTCCATTTCAAAATACGAAATTGTATGCAAATTAACTGACATGTTGCAACTTCAGCTTGGGGAATTCTGTTTCAAGTTGCACTTCTCTATCAATTCCAGAGCAATAAGTAGGCCAGCAATTTAAGATAAATGCATTCAAAGCAAGGACATTCCATTTAAAAATTGCTCACTTAACATATGGTTGAACAGTTCTCAAAAGAACACAGCTAACATTAACTTTTAGAAGTTTATTATTACTATGAACAATAATGGCCTTTCTACAGATTAATACTTTTTTTTTACACCAATTTTAAAGTGAATTATGATAAATATTTTCTGAACATTTCTAAATTCTACTAATTTTAATGAAACTGGATATGTTAACATCAAAGTAAACTAAAAGTTGTCATAAAAATATGATTATGTATAAAAACCAATCTATCAATTGAATTAAATTTCCTTTTTTTTAGTCATTTAGACAACTTGAAATCCAATCACTTGAATTGGCGTCAACGCATCAACTTTCAGACCGGAAAAAAAAGAGAAAAGTTTCGCAGAAACTATGACTCTATATGCACAACTCAAGCCGAATCAATGGTGCGTTTTGGACTACGAATATACTCATATGCTCGAACTCGAGTACGGTGTTGACTTCACTGCCGCATGCCACAGCAGTTCAGTCAGTTTCGTGTCCACTCAATTTCGCCATGTCACTACACACACACAGATACACACACATACTCACACGTAGTGAACACACAACATCCGGCGGAATAATGCTTCTGTGCACGCTCTACGGCTGCACATCCTGCCCCAAAGGAGGTGCCAGCGATTTCTGCATTTTGTTGTTTACGCGCATTGATGCTAATGCCAACTTCTGCTGTCATTGCTGCCGTTGCCGTTGCCGTTGCCGCTGCTGCTATTGCTACTGCAATACCAATTTTAGGGTCATCGATTTACTGAAATTGTACTGCCCCATTGTCGTGTCGCCGCTCCTTTTTATGGCCGTTGTCAAGTCGCATTTTATTATGATCGCGGACACGTGACTGCAGCCAGCGAGGCTACTGAAACTGCTGTAAAAATCCGGCTCCAGCCCATGTTCTTGATGAAAACTGTTTCAACGAATGAGCCGAAAAAAAAGAACAACCAAAGCCAAACAAAAAAAATACTCTACTTTGCATTCACTTTCGACAACATGCATATGAATGTCTTCTACTGTCTCTTGAAGACCGTTTCGCTATTTTCGCTGCATACTTTTGGGCGACAAAAAATACCAAACAGCAATTTCTGCTCTTGGCTGCTGCCTTCTTTGAGTGTGCATGTGATGTGTTTTTGTTTGTGTTTGTTTGTAAATTACAGCTGATGATTTTCACAATCCTCCTCGACACTCTCCGCTCTGCTGCAATGTTGCGCGTATCTGTTTGATTGTTGTCATGTCAGAGACTTTCACTGCTGCTGCAATTCCACATTTATCAATACCCTATACTCTATTTAAGGGCAAAAAGGGTATTACGACTAACTAAATGACATTTAATTTATTTTTCATTAAGTCTGTGCTTTAATTAATTTTCTTATTTTGCATTGAAACTTTTAAAACCTATTATACAATTATTTACAGGATATTTAGAAGTGTATTGTCCCTCCCTAGAGTCAGTCACTTTATGCCATGTGGAAATTAGAAAATCATTTTTGTCTGACTTGACTGATTCTGTTTTTTCCCCCAAACTGCATAAAACACTTCTCGCTGCGAATGCGAGTATATTCGAAATTAAACTTCCTGTCACACAATTAGTGCGGCATCCGTTTGCTAAATGAAATAAATTCTCAATAAACAAAAAATATATACATACATACACATACACATATCAACACAACTTTCAAATAGAATGAAATGTATTTCCATTGAATTTCCATGCATAAATTTACTCTGTGCTGTTCTGATCGATTGATTGCCAGTGCTCTTCAAACTTGCCGATAGTGCGACAAAAAAAATCAGAAAGCAATAAATTTCCGGTTCCACTATTATAGCTCAATGTTGTGCAAATTGATTTTTGATAAGCAACACAGCCACAATTTGCTACGCAACGAAGAAATTTCACAAACCACAAAATGATTAGATCAATGTCCAATAAACAGCAAAACAACACGAAGCGAGTGGGCGATTGAATCATTGGAAGCAAACATTAATAGTTCTGTATATACTACGACAATGTGTCTTTCAACAGAACTGTTTCGGTTTGCTATTTCGCTACAATTTCGACTATATTCAACTAAATTTGCCTTTGTGCTTTAACAAAACAAAAAAAACAATAACAAGTATACGTAATAATGTAAAATACAAATAGGTAATATAAAACTTCAACATATTGTTTATCAACATCATCAAATATATTCTTGAAACTAACTTTTAAAATAACAAATAAATAAATCATATTGTCATAATATGTTTATTAATTAAGCATTAATCTAAAATAAAAGCAAGTTAATCGCTCCAGTATATTTATAATACTTTCAGAAAGTGTATTATTAAAACAAAACAACATTTTACGAGCTAGCCACAACATGACATGGCCATGAGTCTAACAGCAACGCACGAGCTGATAATGAAAATGAGTTTTCATGGAGGCGGTACAAAGAGTTTTTTTTTTTTGTGTGTGTGTGCGAACGGCATGAGTTGATGTTGATTGATTTCGCGTTTGGCTTAGCTGACAGGCAAGTCGGGGCGCCATAACTATGACTTATGTTAGGCGATTGCTTAATTAAAACGGCCAGCAGCAGCGACAACAACAAGGACAACAAAAATAACAACGACAGCGAGGAAAAGAACAATTTCGTTATGTAGTATGAGTAGCTGCAACCGGTGGCAGAAAGCGAATCAAAACAGTTTGAAAAGAAAACTTTTTAATGAGTTGTGGCAGGCCCAACAGGCACACTCTTCTTGCCAGCTGTTTTACCAATAATTTAGCACACGTTACGTATACGCGGCGTATACGCACACACCACTTGCTGCACAATCCAATCAAAAGTTTACAATTCACGCTCGAAATATCGCACTTTGGTTGACGCACTCCACGTTGTCTCCGGCCCAATTGAGAAACACCAACATCCCCCCTCTCTGTTTCCGTGTCGCAGTCTCGTGCCTCATCCAATTCGCAATCTCCCCTCTCACACTCTCGCTCTCGCCCGCTCTTCTCTCCGTTTGAACATGATATGTATAGGTGTCGCGGGAGCATGGGCTGTTGTTGTCAAAGCTGCTTAGTACAATGGCTTTAAGTGCCTGCGCCCGCAAGTATGCCATAAAAGATAGCTACTCGTAACGTTAAGCAAATACCGCATTGTAAAAAATTAAGTACCACGTGGCAGCTGTGTTCGCCCTCGTATACTACATAATAACTGCCTACCAATGTTTATCCGATTTATGCCACGTTTGCGTAAATCTTCACTTCACGTACAAAACTCTTGTGCTTATTATGATTTAAGCCAACCTGAGCTAACATCACATTATTTCTATCTCTTCACTTCAATTTGCGAAATATGCAAAAGCGTTTTTCAAAATGTATATTTATTGTTTGAAAGTCTGCAATTAAGTTTTCTTAAAGGATATTTTTCACTGTGTGTATATTTAAACTTTAAAATAAAGGATTCTTTTTACTCTTCATAAGCAAAATCTTTTTCAAAAACTCAAATTTAAAGCAAATAAGAACGACTGGACTTTGAATACCCGTTGCCCATTTTTATTAAAAGCAGAAAAGTGTTAAGTCGGTATTGCCGTTATAATCAACCAAATTCATATGAAACTAAAAATATTTAAATATACCAATTGCTATATGTGATATATGGGAATACTACTACATACAAAATACACCACAGAAAATAAAATATACTAGATTAAATACGCCAAATTTGGCAAATAAAACGTAATGTCCTAATTGTTACAATTGAAATAAAGAAATTGTAAAAAACGAGTATGGAGAAAGTATGGCTTATTTGCAATAAGAATCTTATTTAACAGGTTTATTCGCGATTTATTCGCGCGCGATTCACCAGCGATTCACCTGCTATTCACCCGCGATTCGCTCGCGATTCGCCTGCGATCCGCGTGCGATCCGTTTGCGATCCGCCTGCGATCCGCCTGCGATCCGCCTGCGATCCGCTTGCGATCCGCTTGCGATCCGCGTGTGATCCGCGTGTGATCCGCGTGCGATCCGCGTGTGATCCGCGTGTGTTCCGCCTGCGATCCGCCTGCGATCCGCGTGTGATCCGCCTGCGATCCGCTTGCGATCCGCGTGTGATCCGCGATTGAAGTATTATTAAATAACTAATAATACTTCAATTATAATATTCAAATATTTTAAAAATATAACATAACATCCGCCTGCGATCCGCGTGCGATCCGCAGGCGGAACACAGGCGGATCGCAGGCGGATCGCAGGCGGATCGCAGGCGGATCGCAGGCGGATCGCAGGCGGATCGCAGGCGGATCGCACGCGGATCGCAGGCGAATCGCAAGCGGATCGCACGCGGATCGCAAGCGGATCGCTGGCGGTTCGCACGCGGATCGCAAGCGGATCGCTGGCGGATTATTATATTATATTATTATATATATATATTATTATTATTATTATTATATATTATTATTATTATTATTATTATTATTATATTATTATTATTATTATTATTATTATATATTATTATTATTATTATTATTATTATTATTATTATTATTATTATTATTATTATTATTATTATTATTATTATTATTATTATTATTATTATTATTATTATTATTATTATTATTATTATTATTATTATTATTATTATTATTATTTTATTATTATTTCTCGCCCGCGATTATTAGTTATTTAATAATACTTCAATTATTATATTCAAATATTTTAAATCCGCCTTCGATCCGCCTGCGATCGCGAGTGAATCGCGCGCGAATCGCGGGCGGATCGCAGGCGAGTAAATCGCGATTTATTCTTTTTTTATTTATTAATTTAGTTTAAATAATTTTTTAATTATTCAAAATATTTTAAAAACATAACATAAGTTGTGTTTTCAAACATTTTCTTCAAGCAACTTAAAATAAGGGACATTTTTCTTGGTCAATAGAATATCATAGACGCACTTGGACAAAATATTGAAAAAAACCTACTTATTCGCCTCGCGATTTAATCGCGCGCGCGATTCGCCCCGAGGTTTATTCGCGAGCCGCGATTATACTTCAATACTTTAATTATTATATTCAAATATTTTAAAAATATAACATAAGTGTTTTCAAACATTCGCCCGCGATTCGCCCCGCGATTTATTCGCGTGATTTATTCGCGCGCGATTCGCTCGCCATTTTTTCGCATTATTATTTAAATGATATGATGATAAATTTTTTTTTTTGAGGACTTTGCTTTTATTTATTGAATCTTCTCTAGATTTTGAGACTAACAATAAGTTTACGAATCTTAACATTAAAATTTAGCTAACAGTGTGTTAAAACTGCATTCTGGTTGCGCGTCCCTCAGGTCGGTCGCTGGGTGGGTAAGTCATTACGACGAAGACGTGATTGGTTGCTCAACCTTGTTAGACCTCTCGCCAGGTGGTTAGGGTGCAACAGTAGCTTGGTAAAGTACTTTTCCTTCTGTTCTGCGATCACTTCTTTGACTGGTAGGATGTTTAAGTCGCGTTGTATGTTTTCGTTGCGAACGTACCACGGTGCCCCGGTGATGGTTCTCAAGATCTTCGACTGAGCTCGCTGGACTATGTCAATATTACTATTGCTGGCACTCCCCCATAATTGGGAGCCGTACATCCATATAGGTTTTAGTACCGAGTTATATAGCAGGACTTTATATTCAAGGCTAAGGGGAGACCGAGCGTTGATAAGCCAATGAAGGCTGCTGGCTTTTAGCTTTAGGTGTGTTCTTTTGGCTTCAATGTGCCGGCGCCATGTGAGTCTTCTGTCGAGGTGTACTCCTAGATATGTCACTTCGTTTGCTTGCGGGAGTGGAGTGTTGTTTAACGTTAGCGGCGGGCAGTTTTGTCTGTTCAGGGTGAATGTAACGTGCTTGCATTTTTGTTCGTTCACTCTAATTCGCCAATCTGATAGCCATTTTTCAACATCGACCATATGAAGAGCTAGCTGCGCAGTTGCTTGCCTCGGGCATTTCGAGCGGCTAAGAATAGCTGTATCATCAGCAAACGTAGATGTTGTTATTCGTGTGCTTGTCGGGATGTCTGCTGTGTAGAGGATGATGATAAATGATTTCGCATTATATTAATATTTACATATTTTGAAGCTAATATTAATGTCTCCTTGACATATATGTATAATTTTATCATGGCCTTAGCAACGGTACTGTTAGAGAGAGACAGTCGAAGTGCAATGCTGACGTCTCACAAATGTTTACACTGTAAACTTTACAGCGTGCGTGTGCAGACCACATAGCCTATTCTGTTATATTTCTAGTTTTTTTTTTGAATGCGTAATTGCGCCAAATGTGAGTTAATGCGCAAAATGCCTAAAATGCACAAAATGTGCAATGAAGAGGTCATTCAGTTTAAGCGGGTGTGCATTACACCCGCAAAATGTCTCAAAAAAAATTTTTTTTATTTAAAAATTAATTTGTTTTATTTTAAAAGCCTATTACGAACTGGCAACCATCAAATAAACAAAAAAAAATTTATTTTTGCTCCTTCCGGTTAGTGCGTCCTCCGGTATAACGACGTAAAATGGTCGGTCCCTTGAAAGTCGTTATAACCGGAATCTACTGTACTTCAATTATTATATTCAAATATTTGAAAAATATAACATAAGTTGTGTTTTCAAACATTTTCTCGCCCCGCGATTTATTCGCCTGCGATTTACCCGCGATTCGCTCGCGATTATTAGTTATTTAATAATACTTCAATTATAATATTCAAATATTTTAAAAATATAACATAAGTTGTGTTTTCAAACATTTTCTCGCCCCGCGATTTACTCGCCTGCGATCCGCCCGCGATTCGCGTGCGATTCACTCGCGATCGCAAGCGGATCGAAGGCGGATTTAAAATATTTGAATATAATTGAACATTTTACGAAATATTATTAAATAACTTTAATAATCGCGGGCGATCGAAATAATAATAATAATAATAATAATAATAATAATAATAATATAATAATAATAATAATAATAATAATATAATAATAATAATAATAATAATAATAATAATAATAATAATAATAATAATAATAATAATAATAATAATAATAATAATAATAATAATAATAATAATAATAATAATAATAATAATAATAATAATAATAATATAATAATAATAATAATAATAATAATAATAATATAATAATAATAATAATAATATATAATAATAATAATAATAATAATAATAATAATAATAATAATCCGCTTGCGATCCGCGTGCGATCCGTGTGGATCCGCGATCCGCGTGCGATCCGCGTGCGATCCGCGTGCGAACCGCTTGCGAACCGCTTGCGATCCGCGTGCGATCCGCGTGCGAACCGCTTGCGATCCGCGTGCGATCAGATTTACTTTAATGCTTTTGTTAATATAAGATTTATGACTAGTCTTGTGTGGAAATATCAAGTTCTGTATGAAATCAGCTCATAACCAAAATTTGTTGCATACTTTTATGAGAAGCGCAAATGTTTTAAAATATGCCGAGAAGTAGGCAATGTTTTTTGTAATTGTTTTGCTCCTTCCGGTTAGTGCGTCCTCCGGTTATAACGACGTAAAATGGTCGGTCCCTTGAAAGTCGTTATAACCGGAATCTACTGTACTTCAATTATTATATTCAAATATTTGAAAAATATAACATAAGTTGTGTTTTCAAACATTTTCTCGCCCCGCGATTTATTCGCCTGCGATTTACCCGCGATTCGCTCGCGATTATTAGTTATTTAATAATACTTCAATTATAATATTCAAATATTTTAAAAATATAACATAAGTTGTGTTTTCAAACATTTTCTCGCCCCGCGATTTACTCGCCTGCGATCCGCCCGCGATTCGCGCGCGATTCACTCGCGATCGCAGGCGGATCGAAGGCGGATTTAAAATATTTGAATATAATAATTGAAGTATTATTAAATAACTAATAATCGCGGGCCGAGAAATAATAATAATAATAATAATAATAATAATAATAATAATAATAATAATAATAATAATAATAATAATAATAATAATAATAATAATAATAATAATAATATAATAATAATAATAATAATAATAATAATAATAATAATAATAATAATAATAATAATAATAATAATAATAATCCGCCTGCGATCCGTGTGGGATCCGCCTGCGATCCGCGTGCGATCCGCGTGCGAACCGCTTGCGATCCGCTTGCGATCCGCTTGCGATCCGCTTGCGATCCGCGTGCGATCCGCTTGCGATCCGCGTGCGATCCGCTTGCGATCCGCCTGCGATCCGCCTGCGATCCGCCTGCGATTCGCGTGTGATCCGCGTGTGATCCGCGTGCGAACCGTTTGCGATCCGCGTGCGATCCGCGTGCGAACCGCTTGCGATCCGCGTGCGATCCGCTTGCGATCTGCTTGTGATCCGCGTGCGAACCGCTTGCGATCCGCGTGCGATCCGCTTGCGATCCGCGTGCGATCCGCGTGCGAACCGCTTGCGAACCGCTTGCGATCCGCGTGCGAACCGCTTGCGATCCGCGTGCGATCCGCGTGCGATCCGCTTGCGATCCGCGTGCGATCCGCTTGCGATCCGCCTGCGATCCGCTTGCGATCCGCGTGTGATCCGCTTGCGATCCGCGTGCGATCCGCTTGCGATCCGCGTGCGATCCGCTTGCGATCCGCGTGCGATCCGCTCGCGATCCGCTTGCGATCCGCGTGCGATCCGCTTGTGATCCGCGTGCGAACCGCTTGCGATCCGCCTGCGATCCGCTTGCGATCCGCGTGCGAACCGCTTGCGATCCGCGTGCGAACCGCTTGCGATCCGCGTGCGATCCGCGTGCGATCCGCTTGCGATCCGCGTGCGATCCGCTTGCGATCCGCGTGCGATCCGCGTGCGATCCGCGTGCGAACCGCTTGCGATCCGCTTGCGATCCGCGTGCGATCCGCTTGCGATCTGCTTGTGATCCGCGTGCGAACCGCTTGCGATCCGCGTGCGAACCGCTTGCGATCCGTAATCGTAAAATTTTCCGACAGTGGAGGCATGAAAAAATCGGAAAATTTTGCGACAGTGGAGGCATGAAAAAATCGGAAAAGTTTGCGACAGTGGAGGCATGAAAAAATCGTAAAAATTTGAACCGCTTGCGATCCGCGTGCGAACCGCTTGCGATCCGCGTGCGATCCGCGTGCGATCCGCTTGCGATCCGCGTGCGATCCGCTTGCGATCCGCGTGCGATCCGCGTGCGATCCGCGTGCGATCCGCTTGCGATCCGCGTGCGATTCGCTTGCGATCCGCGTGCGATCCGCTTGCGATCCGCGTGCGATCCGCTTGCGATCTGCTTGTGATCCGCGTGCGAACCGCTTGCGATCCGCGTGCGAACCGCTTGCGATCCGTAATCGTAAAATTTTCCGACAGTGGAGGCATGAAAAAATCGGAAAATTTTGCGACAGTGGAGGCATGAAAAAAATAATGCCGAAAGTATAATTGTTTTGTAAACGTAAATAAAATAGTAATCCTAATATTTTTGTTGAGGTTTGGTTTATTTTTATACCCGCGAAAGTTTGCGACAGTGGAGGCATGAAAAAATCGTAAAATTTGAACCGCTTGTGCGAACCGCTTGCGATCCGCGTGCGATCCGCTTGCGATCCGCGTGCGATCCGCTTGCGATCCGCGTGCGGTCCGCTTGCGATCCGCGTGCGGTCCGCCTGCGATCCGCCTGCGATCCGCGTGTGATCCGCGTGTGATCCGCGTGCGAACCGCTTGCGATCCGCGTGCGAACCGCTTGCGATCCGCGTGCGATCCGCTTGCGATCCGCGTGCGATTCGCTTGCGATCCGCGTGCGATTCGCTTGCGATCCGCGTGCGAACCGCTTGCGATCCGCTTGCGATCCGCGTGCGATCCGCTTGCGATCTGCTTGTGATCCGCGTGCGAACCGCTTGCGATCCGCGTGCGAACCGCTTGCGATCCGTAATCGTAAAATTTTCCGACAGTGGAGGCATGAAAAAATCGGAAAATTTTGCGACAGTGGAGGCATGAAAAAATCGGAAAAGTTTGCGACAGTGGAGGCATGAAAAAATCGTAAAAATTTGCGACAGTGGAGGCATGAAAAAATCGGAAAAATTTGCGACAGTGGAGGCATGAAAAAATCGTAAAAATTTGAACCGCTTGCGATCCGCGTGCGAACCGCTTGCGAACCGCTTGCGATCCGCGTGCGAACCGCTTGCGATCCGCGTGCGATCCGCGTGCGATCCGCTTGCGATCCGCGTGCGATCCGCTTGCGATCCGCGTGCGATCCGCTTACGATCCGCGAGCGATCCGCTTGCGATCCGCGTGCGATCCGCTTGCGATCCGCGTGCGATCCGTGTGCGAACCGCTTGCGATCCGCGTGCGAACCGCTTGCGATCCGCGTGCGAACCGCTTGCGATCCGCGTGCGAACCGCTTGCGATCCGCCTGCGATCCGCGTGTGATCCGCGTGTGATCCGCGTGTGATCCGCGTGCGAACCGCTTGCGATCCGCGTGCGATCCGCGTGCGATCCGCTTGTGATCCGCGTGCGAACCGCTTGCGATCCGCCTGCGATCCGCTTGCGATCCGCGTGCGAACCGCTTGCGATCCGCGTGCGAACCGCTTGCGATCCGTAATCGTAAAATTTTGCGACAGTGGAGGCATGAAAAAATCGGAAAATTTTGCGACAGTGGAGGCATGAAAAAATTGGAAAAATTTGAACCGCTTGCGAACCGCTTGCGATCCGCGTGCGAACCGCTTGCGATCCGCGTGCGATCCGCGTGCGATCCGCTTGCGATCCGCGTGCGATCCGCTTGCGATCCGCGTGCGATCCGCTTACGATCCGCGTGCGATCCGCTTGCGATCCGCGTGCGGTCCGCTTGCGATCCGCGTGCGGTCCGCCTGCGATCCGCCTGCGATCCGCGTGTGATCCGCGTGTGATCCGCGTGCGAACCGCTTGCGATCCGCGTGCGATCCGCTTGCGATCCGCGTGCGATTCGCTTGCGATCCGCGTGCGATCCGCTTGCGATCCGCGTGCGATCCGCTTGCGATCCGCGTGCGATCCGCTTGCGATCCGCGTGCGATCCGTGTGCGAACCGCTTGCGATCCGCGTGCGAACCGCTTGCGATCCGCCTGCGATCCGCGTGTGATCCGCTTGCGATCCGCGTCTGATCCGCTTGCGATCCGCGTGCGAACCGCTTGCGATCCGTAATCGTAAAATTTTGCGACAGTGGAGGCATGAAAAAATCGGAAAAATTTGCGACAGTGGAGGCATGAAAAAATCGTAAAAATTTGAACCGCTTGTGCGAACCGCTTGCGATCCGCGTGCGATCCGCTTGCGATCCGCGTGCGATCCGCTTGCGATCCGCGTGCGGTCCGCTTGCGATCCGCGTGCGGTCCGCCTGCGATCCGCCTGCGATCCGCGTGTGATCCGCGTGTGATCCGCGTGCGAACCGCTTGCGATCCGCGTGCGAACCGCTTGCGATCCGCGTGCGATCCGCTTGCGATCCGCGTGCGATTCGCTTGCGATCCGCGTGCGATTCGCTTGCGATCCGCGTGCGATCCGCTTGCGATCAGCGTGCGATCCGCTTGCGATCCGCTTGCGATCCGCTTGCGATCCGCGTGTGATCCGCGTGTGATCCGCGTGCGATCCGCCTGCGATCCGCCTGCGATCCGCTTGCGATCCGCGTGTGATCCGCTTGCGATCCGCGTGCGATCCGCTTGCGATCCGCGTGCGATCCGCTTGCGATCCGCGTGCGATCCGCTCGCGATCCGCTTGCGATCCGCTCGCGATCCGCTTGCGATCCGCTCGCGATCCGCTTGCGATCCGCGTGTGATCCGCTTGCGATCCGCTCGCGATCCGCTTGCGATCCGCGTGTGATCCGCGTGTGATCCGCGTGCGATCCGCCTGCGATCCGGCTGCGGATCAAACTTGAACATTTTACGAAATTCTTATTAAATACAGATTTACTTTAATGCTTTTGTTAATATAAGATTTATGACTAGTCTTGTGTGGAAATATCAAGTTCTGTATGAAATCAGCTCATAACCAAAATTTGTTTCATACTTTTATGAGAAGCGCAAATGTTTTAAAAGATGCCGAGAAGTAGGCAATGTTTTTTGTAATTGTTTTGTAAACGTACGAAAAAATAAATACATATGTAAATAAAATAGTAATCCTAATATTTTTGTTGAGGTTTGGTTTATTTTTATACCCGCGATTCGCTCGCGATTATTAGTTATTTAATAATACTTCAATTATAATATTCAAATATTTTAAAAATATAACATAAGTTGTGTTTTCAAACATTTTTTCGCCCCGCGATTTACTCGCCTGCGATCCGCCCGCGTTTCGCGCGCGATTCACTCGCGATCGCAGGCGGATCGAAGGTGGATTTAAAATATTTGAATATAATAATTGAAGTATTATTAAATAACTAATAATCGCGAGCGAATCGCGGGTATAAAAATAAACCAAACCTCAACAAAAATATTAGGATTACTATTTTATTTACATATGTATTTATTTTTTCGTACGTTTACAAAACAATTACAAAAAACATTGCCTGCGATTCGCATGCGATTCGCATGCGATTCGGGTGCGATTCGGTTGCGATTCGGGTGCGATTCGGTTGCGATTCGGTTGCGATTCGCTTGCGATTCGGTTGCGATTCGCTTGCGATCCGCGTGTGATCCGCGTGTGATCCGCGTGTGATCCGCGTGCGATCCGCCTGCGATCCGCTTGCGATCCGCGTGTGATCCGCTCGCGATCCGCTTGCGATCCGCTCGCGATCCGCTTGCGATCCGCTCGCGATCCGCTTGCGATCCGCGTGTGATCCGCTTGCGATCCGCTCGCGATCCGCTTGCGATCCGCTCGCGATCCGCTTGCGATCCGCGTGTGATCCGCGTGTGATCCACGTGCGATCCGCCTGCGATCCGCCTGTGATCCGGCTGCGGATCAAACTTGAACATTTTACGAAATTCTTATTAAATACAGATTTACTTTAATGCTTTTGTTAATATAAGATTTATGACTAGTCTTGTGTGGAAATATCAAGTTCTGTATGAAATCAGCTCATAACCAAAATTTGTTTCATACTTTTATGAGAAGCGCAAATGTTTTAAAAGATGCCGAGAAGTAGGCAATGTTTTTTGTAATTGTTTTATAAACGTACGAAAAAATAAATACATATGTAAATAAAATAGTAATCCTAATATTTTTGTTGAGGTTTGGTTTATTTTTATACCCGCGATTCGCTCGCGATTATTAGTTATTTAATAATACTTCAATTATAATATTCAAATATTTTAAAAATATAACATAAGTTGTGTTTTCAAACATTTTTTCGGGTGCGATTCGGTTGCGATTCGGGTGCGATTCGGTTGCGATTCGGTTGCGATTCGGTTGCGATTCGCATGCGATTCGCTTGCGATTCGGTTGCGATTCGCTTGCGATTCGGTTGCGATTCGCTTGCGATTCGCCTGTGGTTCGCCTGCGATTCGGTTGCGATTCGGTTGCGATTCGCATGCGATTCGGGTGCGATTCGCATGCGATTCGGTTGCGATTCGGGTGCGATCCGGTTGCGATTCGCTTGCGATCCGGTTGCGATTCGGGTGCGATTCGGTTGCGATTCACCAGCGATTCCCCTGCGATTCACCAGCGATTCCCCTGCGATTCGGTTGCGATTCGCATGCGATTCGGTTGCGATTCGCATGCGATTCGGTTGCGATTCGCTCGCGATTCGCCTGCGATTCGCTTGCGATTCGGTTGCGATTCGCCTGCGATTCGCTTGCGATTCGGTTGCGCAAAAACCTTAGTTATTTAATAATACTTCAATTATTATATTCAAATATTTTAAAAATATAACATAGGTTGTGTTTTCAAACATTTTCTCGCCCCGCGATTCGCTTGCGATTCGGTTGCGATTCGCCTGCGATTCGCCTGCGGTTCGCTAGCGATTCGCCTGCGATTCGCCTGCGATTTGCCTGTGATTCGCCTGCGATTCGCTTGCGATTCGCCTGCGATTCGCCTGTGATTCGCCTGCGATTCGCTTGCGATTCGTCTGCGATTCGCCTGCGATTCGGTTGCGATTCGCTTGCGATTCGCCTGCGATTCGCCTGCGATTCGCCTGCGATTCGCTTGCGATTCGGTTGCGATTCGCTTGCGATTCGGTTGCGATTCGCTTGCGATTCGCCTGTGATTCGCCTGTGATTCGCCTGTGATTCGCCTGCGATTCGCTTGCGATTCGCCTGTGATTCGCCTGCGATTCGGTTGCGATTCACTTGCGATTCTCTCGCGATTTATTCGCATTATTATTTAAATGATATTTGAAAAAAAGTTCATATGCAAAACCTTGCGTTATTTAATAATACTTCAATTATTATATTCAAATATTTTAAAAATATAACATAAGTTGTGTTTTCAAACATTTTCCCGCGATTTATTCACCAGCGATTCCCCTGCGATTCGCCTGCGGTTCGCCTGCGATTCGCTCGCGATTCGCCTGCGATTCGCATGCGATTCGGTTGCGATTCGGTTGCGATTCGGTTGCGATTCGGTTGCGATTCGGTTGCGATTCGGGTGCGATTCGGTTGCGATTCACCAGCGATTCCCCTGCGATTCGCTCGCGATTCGCTTGCGATTCGGTTGCGATTCGCATGCGATTCGGTTCGGTTGCGATTCGCCTGCGATTCGCTTGCGATTCGTCTGCGATTCGCTTGCGATTCGGTTGCGATTCGCTTGCGATTCGGTTGCGATTCGCTTGCGATTCGCCTGTGATTCGCCTGTGATTCGCCTGTGATTCGCCTGTGATTCGCTTGCGATTCGCCTGTGATTCGCCTGTGATTCGCCTGCGATTCGCCTGCGATTCGCCTGCGATTTGCCTGTGATTCGCCTGCGATTCGCTTGCGATTCGCCTGCGATTTGCCTGTGATTCGCCTGCGATTCGCTTGCGATTCGTCTGCGATTCGCCTGCGATTCGGTTGCGATTCGCTTGCGATTCGCCTGTGATTCGCCTGCGATTCGCCTGCGATTCGCTTGCGATTCGGTTGCGATTCGCTTGCGATTCGGTTGCGATTCGCTTGCGATTCGCCTGTGATTCGCCTGTGATTCGCCTGCGATTCGCCTGCGATTCGCTTGCGATTCGCCTGCGATTTGCCTGTGATTCGCCTGCGATTCGCTTGCGATTCGTCTGCGATTCGCCTGCGATTCGGTTGCGATTCGCTTGCGATTCGCCTGCGATTCGCCTGCGATTCGCCTGCGATTCGCTTGCGATTCGGTTGCGATTCGCTTGCGATTCGCCTGTGATTCGCCTGCGATTCGCCTGCGATTCGCTTGCGATTCGGTTGCGATTCGCTTGCGATTCGCCTGTGATTCGCCTGCGATTCGCTTGCGATTCGGTTGCGATTCGGTTGCGATTCGCATGCGATTCGGTTGCGATTCGCATGCGATTCGCTTGCGATTCGGTTGCGATTCGCATGCGATTCGCTTGCGATTCGGTTGCGATTCGGTTGCGATTCGGTTGCGATTCGGTTGCGATTCGGTTGCGATTCGGTTGCGATTCGGTTGCGATTCGGGTGCGATTCGGTTGCGATTCGCATGCGATTCGCTTGCGATTCGGTTGCGATTCGCATGCGATTCGGGTGCGATTCGGTTGCGATTCGCCTGCGATTCGCCTGCGATTCGCTTGCGATTCGCCTGCGATTCGGTTGCGATTCACTTGCGATTCTCTCGCGATTTATTCGCATTATTATTTAAATGATATTTGAAAAAAAGTTCATATGCAAAAACCTTAGTTATTTAATAATACTTCAATTATTATATTCAAATATTTTAAAAATATAACATAAGTTGTGTTTTCAAACATTTTCCCGCGATTTATTCACCAGCGATTCCCCTGCGATTCGCCTGCGATTCGCTCGCGATTCGGTTGCGATTCGCCTGCGATTCGGTTGCGATTCGGTTGCGATTCGGTTGCGATTCGCCTGCGATTCGCTTGCGATTCGCCTGCGATTCGCATGCGATTCGGTTGCGATTCGGTTGCGATTCGGTTGCGATTCGGTTGCGATTCGGTTGCGATTCGGGTGCGATTCGGTTGCGATTCACCAGCGATTCCCCTGCGATTCGCTCGCGATTCGCTTGCGATTCGGTTGCGATTCGCATGCGATTCGGTTCGGTTGCGATTCGCCTGCGATTCGCTTGCGATTCGTCTGCGATTCGCCTGCGATTCGGTTGCGATTCGCATGCGATTCGGTTGCGATTCGCATGCGATTCGGTTGCGATTCGCATGCGATTCGGTTGCGATTCGCCTGCGATTCGGTTGCGATTCGGTTGCGATTCGCCTGCGGTTCGCCAGCGATTCGCCTGCGATTCGGTTGCGATTCGCCTGCGATTCGGTTGCGATTCGGTTGCGATTCGCTTGCGATCCGCGTGCGATCCGCTTGCGATCCGCTTGTGATCCGCGTGCGATTCGCTTGCGATTCGCGCGTGCGATTCGGTTGCGATTCGGTTGCGATTCGGTTG
The DNA here is from genome assembly GCF_023558435.1 of Drosophila sulfurigaster albostrigata. Classification (NCBI taxonomy): domain Eukaryota; kingdom Metazoa; phylum Arthropoda; class Insecta; order Diptera; family Drosophilidae; genus Drosophila; species Drosophila sulfurigaster. The sequence goes on from NC_084882.1 coordinate 20,420,209, forward strand.
CGATTCGCAGTGCGATTCGCATGCGATTCGGAAAATTTTGCGACAGCGATTCGCATGCGATTCGGAAAAGATTCGCTTGCGATCCGGGAGGCGATTCGCTTGCGATCCGGTTGCGATTGGAGGCGGGTGCGATCGGAAAAATTTGCGACAGTGGAGGCATGAAAAATCGTAAAATTTGAACCGCTTGCGATCGTTTGCGACAGTGGAGGCATGAAAAAATCGTAAAATTTTGCGACAGTGCATGAAAAATCGAAAATTTTGCGACAGTGGAGGCATGAAAAATCGGAAAATTTGCGACAGTGGAGGCATGAAAAATCGTAAAATTTGCGACAGTGGAGGCATGAAAAATCGGAAAATTTTGCGACAGTGGAGGCATGAAAAATCGTAAAATTTGCGACAGTGGAGGCATGAAAAATCGGAAAATTTTGCGACAGTGGAGGCATGAAAAATCGTAAAATTTTGCGACAGTGGAGGCATGAAAAATCGTAAAAATTTGCGACAGTGGAGGCATGAAAAATCGGAAAATTTTGCGACAGTGGAGGCATGAAAAATCGTAAAATTTTGCGACAGTGGAGGCATGAAAAATCGTAAAATTTTGCGACAGTGGAGGCATGAAAAATCGGAAAATTTTGCGACAGTGGAGGCATGAAAAAATCGTAAAATTTTGCGACAGTGGAGGCATGAAAAATCGTAAAATTTGCGACAGTGGAGGCATGAAAAATCGTAAAATTTTGCGACAGTGGAGGCATGAAAAATCGTAAAATTTTGCGACAGTGGAGGCATGAAAAATCGGAAAATTTTGCGACAGTGGAGGCATGAAAAATCGGAAAATTTTGCGACAGTGGAGGCATGAAAAATCGTAAAATTTTGCGACAGTGGAGGCATGAAAAATCGTAAAATTTGCGACAGTGGAGGCATGAAAAAATCGTAAAATTTGCGACAGTGGAGGCATGAAAAATCGGAAAATTTTGCGACAGTGGAGGCATGAAAAATCGGAAAATTTTGCGACAGTGGAGGCATGAAAAATCGTAAAATTTTGCGACAGTGGAGGCATGAAAAATCGGAAAAATTTGCGACAGTGGAGGCATGAAAAATCGGAAAATTTGCGACAGTGGAGGCATGAAAAATCGTAAAATTTGCGACAGTGGAGGCATGAAAAAATCGGAAAATTTTGCGACAGTGGAGGCATGAAAAATCGTAAAATTTGCGACAGTGGAGGCATGAAAAATCGGAAAATTTTGCGACAGTGGAGGCATGAAAAATCGTAAAATTTTGCGACAGTGGAGGCATGAAAAATCGGAAAATTTTGCGACAGTGGAGGCATGAAAAATCGGAAAATTTTGCGACAGTGGAGGCATGAAAAATCGGAAAATTTTGCGACAGTGGAGGCATGAAAAATCGTAAAATTTGCGACAGTGGAGGCATGAAAAATCGTAAAATTTTGCGACAGTGGAGGCATGAAAAATCGTAAAATTTTGCGACAGTGGAGGCATGAAAAATCGTAAAATTTGCGACAGTGGAGGCATGAAAAATCGGAAAATTTGCGACAGTGGAGGCATGAAAAAATGGAGGCAAAAATTTTTGCGACAGTGGAGGCATGAAAAATCGTAAAATTTTGCGACAGTGGAGGCATGAAAAAATCGGAAAATTTTGCGACAGTGGAGGCATGAAAAATCGTAAAATTTTGCGACAGTGGAGGCATGAAAAAATCGTAAAATTTTGCGACAGTGGAGGCATGAAAAATCGGAAAATTTTGCGACAGTGGAGGCATGAAAAATCGGAAAATTTTGCGACAGTGGAGGCATGAAAAAATCGTAAAATTTTGCGACAGTGGAGGCATGAAAAATCGTAAAATTTTGCGACAGTGGAGGCATGAAAAATCGTAAAATTTGCGACAGTGGAGGCATGAAAAATCGGAAAATTTTGCGACAGTGGAGGCATGAAAAATCGGAAAATTTGCGACAGTGGAGGCATGAAAAATCGGAAAATTTGCGACAGTGGAGGCATGAAAAATCGTAAAATTTGCGACAGTGGAGGCATGAAAAATCGTAAAATTTTGCGACAGTGGAGGCATGAAAAATCGGAAAATTTGCGACAGTGGAGGCATGAAAAATCGGAAAATTTTGCGACAGTGGAGGCATGAAAAATCGGAAAATTTGCGACAGTGGAGGCATGAAAAATCGTAAAATTTTGCGACAGTGGAGGCATGAAAAATCGTAAAATTTGCGACAGTGGAGGCATGAAAAAATCGTAAAATTTACGACAGTGGAGGCATGAAAAAATCGGAAAATTTTGCGACAGCGGAGGCATGAAAAATCGTAAAATTTTGCGACAGTGGAGGCATGAAAAATCGGAAAATTTGCGACAGTGGAGGCATGAAAAATCGTAAAATTTTGCGACAGTGGAGGCATGAAAAATCGGAAAATTTGCGACAGTGGAGGCATGAAAAATCGGAAAATTTTGCGACAGTGGAGGCATGAAAAATCGGAAAATTTGCGACAGTGGAGGCATGAAAAATCGTAAAATTTGCGACAGTGGAGGCATGAAAAATCGGAAAATTTTGCGACAGTGGAGGCATGAAAAATCGTAAAATTTGCGACAGTGGAGGCATGAAAAATCGTAAAATTTGCGACAGTGGAGGCATGAAAAAATCGTAAAATTTGCGACAGTGGAGGCATGAAAAATCGTAAAATTTTGCGACAGTGGAGGCATGAAAAATCGGAAAATTTTGCGACAGTGGAGGCATGAAAAAATCGGAAAATTTTGCGACAGTGGAGGCATGAAAAATCGTAAAATTTTGCGACAGTGGAGGCATGAAAAATCGTAAAATTTGCGACAGTGGAGGCATGAAAAATCGTAAAATTTGCGACAGTGGAGGCATGAAAAAATCGTAAAATTTTGCGACAGTGGAGGCATGAAAAATCGTAAAATTTGCGACAGTGGAGGCATGAAAAATCGGAAAATTTTGCGACAGTGGAGGCATGAAAAAATCGTAAAATTTGCGACAGTGGAGGCATGAAAAATCGTAAAATTTTGCGACAGTGGAGGCATGAAATCGGAAAATTTGCGACAGTGGAGGCATGAAAAAATCGTAAAATTTGCGACAGTGGAGGCATGAAAAATCGGAAAATTTGCGACAGTGGAGGCATGAAAAATCGTAAAATTTTGCGACAGTGGAGGCATGAAAAATCGGAAAATTTGCGACAGTGGAGGCATGAAAAATCGTAAAATTTGCGACAGTGGAGGCATGAAAAATCGTAAAATTTTGCGACAGTGGAGGCATGAAAAATCGTAAAATTTTGCGACAGTGGAGGCATGAAAAATCGGAAAATTTTGCGACAGTGGAGGCATGAAAAATCGTAAAATTTGCGACAGTGGAGGCATGAAAAATCGGAAAATCGACAGTGGAAAAAAATTTTTGCGACAGTGGAGGCATGAAAAATCGGAAAATTTGCGACAGTGGAGGCATGAAAAATCGTAAAATTTTGCGACAGTGGAGGCATGAAAAATCGTAAAATTTGCGACAGTGGAGGCATGAAAAATCGGAAAATTTGCGACAGTGGAGGCATGAAAAATCGGAAAATTTTGCGACAGTGGAGGCATGAAAAATCGTAAAATTTTGCGACAGTGGAGGCATGAAAAATCGTAAAATTTTGCGACAGTGGAGGCATGAAAAATCGGAAAATTTTGCGACAGTGGAGGCATGAAAAATCGGAAAAATTTGCGACAGTGGAGGCATGAAAAATCGGAAAATTTGCGACAGTGGAGGCATGAAAAATCGGAAAAATTTGCGACAGTGGAGGCATGAAAAATCGTAAAATTTGCGACAGTGGAGGCATGAAAAATCGGAAAATTTTGCGACAGTGGAGGCATGAAAAAATCGTAAAATTTTGCGACAGTGGAGGCATGAAAAATCGGAAAATTTTGCGACAGTGGAGGCATGAAAAATCGGAAAATTTTGCGACAGTGGAGGCATGAAAAAATCGTAAAATTTTGCGACAGTGGAGGCATGAAAAAATCGGAAAATTTTGCGACAGTGGAGGCATGAAAAATCGAAAAATTTGCGACAGTGGAGGCATGAAAAATCGTAAAATTTGCGACAGTGGAGGCATGAAAAATCGTAAAATTTTGCGACAGTGGAGGCATGAAAAAATCGTAAAATTTTGCGACAGTGGAGGCATGAAAAAATCGGAAAATTTTGCGACAGTGGAGGCATGAAAAATCGTAAAATTTGCGACAGTGGAGGCATGAAAAATCGGAAAATTTTGCGACAGTGGAGGCATGAAAAATCGTAAAATTTGCGACAGTGGAGGCATGAAAAAATCGGAAAATTTTGCGACAGTGGAGGCATGAAAAATCGTAAAATTTTGCGACAGTGGAGGCATGAAAAATCGGAAAATTTTGCGACAGTGGAGGCATGAAAAATCGTAAAATTTTGCGACAGTGGAGGCATGAAAAATCGGAAAATTTGCGACAGTGGAGGCATGAAAAATCGGAAAATTTGCGACAGTGGAGGCATGAAAAATCGGAAAATTTGCGACAGTGGAGGCATGAAAAATCGGAAAATTTGCGACAGTGGAGGCATGAAAAATCGTAAAATTTGCGACAGTGGAGGCATGAAAAATCGTAAAATTTTGCGACAGTGGAGGCATGAAAAATCGTAAAATTTTGCGACAGTGGAGGCATGAAAAATCGTAAAATTTGCGACAGTGGAGGCATGAAAAAATCGTAAAATTTTGCGACAGTGGAGGCATGAAAAATCGTAAAATTTTGCGACAGTGGAGGCATGAAAAATCGGAAAATTTTGCGACAGTGGAGGCATGAAAAATCGGAAAATTTTGCGACAGTGGAGGCATGAAAAATCGTAAAATTTGCGACAGTGGAGGCATGAAAAATCGGAAAATTTTGCGACAGTGGAGGCATGAAAAATCGTAAAATTTTGCGACAGTGGAGGCATGAAAAAATCGGAAAATTTTGCGACAGTGGAGGCATGAAAAATCGTAAAATTTGCGACAGTGGAGGCATGAAAAATCGTAAAATTTGCGACAGTGGAGGCATGAAAAATCGGAAAATTTGCGACAGTGGAGGCATGAAAAATCGGAAAATTTTGCGACAGTGGAGGCATGAAAAATCGTAAAATTTTGCGACAGTGGAGGCATGAAAAATCGTAAAATTTTGCGACAGTGGAGGCATGAAAAATCGTAAAATTTTGCGACAGTGGAGGCATGAAAAATCGTAAAATTTTGCGACAGTGGAGGCATGAAAAATCGTAAAATTTGCGACAGTGGAGGCATGAAAAATCGTAAAATTTTGCGACAGTGGAGGCATGAAAAATCGTAAAATTTTGCGACAGTGGAGGCATGAAAAATCGGAAAATTTTGCGACAGTGGAGGCATGAAAAATCGGAAAATTTGCGACAGTGGAGGCATGAAAAATCGTAAAATTTGCGACAGTGGAGGCATGAAAAATCGGAAAATTTGCGACAGTGGAGGCATGAAAAATCGGAAAATTTTGCGACAGTGGAGGCATGAAAAATCGTAAAATTTGCGACAGTGGAGGCATGAAAAATCGGAAAATTTTGCGACAGTGGAGGCATGAAAAAATCGTAAAATTTGCGACAGTGGAGGCATGAAAAATCGGAAAATTTTGCGACAGTGGAGGCATGAAAAATCGGAAAATTTTGCGACAGTGGAGGCATGAAAAATCGTAAAATTTGCGACAGTGGAGGCATGAAAAATCGTAAAATTTTGCGACAGTGGAGGCATGAAAAAATCGTAAAATTTTGCGACAGTGGAGGCATGAAAAATCGTAAAATTTGCGACAGTGGAGGCATGAAAAATCGTAAAATTTGCGACAGTGGAGGCATGAAAAAATCGGAAAATTTTGCGACAGTGGAGGCATGAAAAATCGGAAAATTTTGCGACAGTGGAGGCATGAAAAATCGTAAAATTTTGCGACAGTGGAGGCATGAAAAATCGGAAAATTTTGCGACAGTGGAGGCATGAAAAATCGGAAAATTTGCGACAGTGGAGGCATGAAAAATCGTAAAATTTTGCGACAGTGGAGGCATGAAAAATCGGAAAATTTGCGACAGTGGAGGCATGAAAAATCGTAAAATTTGCGACAGTGGAGGCATGAAAAATCGGAAAATTTTGCGACAGTGGAGGCATGAAAAATCGGAAAATTTGCGACAGTGGAGGCATGAAAAATCGTAAAATTTTGCGACAGTGGAGGCATGAAAAATCGTAAAATTTTGCGACAGTGGAGGCATGAAAAATCGGAAAATTTTGCGACAGTGGAGGCATGAAAAATCGTAAAATTTGCGACAGTGGAGGCATGAAAAATCGGAAAATTTGCGACAGTGGAGGCATGAAAAATCGGAAAAATTTGCGACAGTGGAGGCATGAAAAATCGAGGCATGAAAAATTTTGCGACAGTGGAGGCATGAAAAATCGGAAAATTTGCGACAGTGGAGGCATGAAAAATCGGAAAATTTTGCGACAGTGGAGGCATGAAAAATCGGAAAATTTTGCGACAGTGGAGGCATGAAAAATCGTAAAATTTGCGACAGTGGAGGCATGAAAAATCGTAAAATTTTGCGACAGTGGAGGCATGAAAAAATCGTAAAATTTTGCGACAGTGGAGGCATGAAAAATCGTAAAATTTTGCGACAGTGGAGGCATGAAAAATCGGAAAATTTTGCGACAGTGGAGGCATGAAAAATCGTAAAATTTGCGACAGTGGAGGCATGAAAAATCGTAAAATTTTGCGACAGTGGAGGCATGAAAAATCGGAAAATTTGCGACAGTGGAGGCATGAAAAATCGGAAAATTTGCGACAGTGGAGGCATGAAAAATCGGAAAATTTTGCGACAGTGGAGGCATGAAAAATCGTAAAATTTGCGACAGTGGAGGCATGAAAAATCGTAAAATTTGCGACAGTGGAGGCATGAAAAATCGGAAAATTTGCGACAGTGGAGGCATGAAAAATCGTAAAATTTTGCGACAGTGGAGGCATGAAAAATCGGAAAATTTTGCGACAGTGGAGGCATGAAAAATCGGAAAATTTTGCGACAGTGGAGGCATGAAAAATCGGAAAATTTGCGACAGTGGAGGCATGAAAAATCGTAAAATTTGCGACAGTGGAGGCATGAAAAATCGGAAAATTTTGCGACAGTGGAGGCATGAAAAATCGGAAAATTTTGCGACAGTGGAGGCATGAAAAATCGTAAAATTTTGCGACAGTGGAGGCATGAAAAATCGTAAAATTTGCGACAGTGGAGGCATGAAAAATCGGAAAATTTTGCGACAGTGGAGGCATGAAAAATCGTAAAATTTGCGACAGTGGAGGCATGAAAAATCGTAAAATTTTGCGACAGTGGAGGCATGAAAAATCGTAAAATTTGCGACAGTGGAGGCATGAAAAATCGGAAAATTTTGCGACAGTGGAGGCATGAAAAAATCGTAAAATTTGCGACAGTGGAGGCATGAAAAATCGGAAAATTTTGCGACAGTGGAGGCATGAAAAATCGTAAAATTTTGCGACAGTGGAGGCATGAAAAATCGTAAAATTTGCGACAGTGGAGGCATGAAAAATCGTAAAATTTTGCGACAGTGGAGGCATGAAAAATCGGAAAATTTTGCGACAGTGGAGGCATGAAAAATCGGAAAATTTTGCGACAGTGGAGGCATGAAAAATCGGAAAATTTTGCGACAGTGGAGGCATGAAAAATCGGAAAATTTTGCGACAGTGGAGGCATGAAAAATCGGAAAATTTGCGACAGTGGAGGCATGAAAAATCGGAAAATTTTGCGACAGTGGAGGCATGAAAAATCGGAAAATTTTGCGACAGTGGAGGCATGAAAAATCGGAAAATTTTGCGACAGTGGAGGCATGAAAAATCGTAAAATTTGCGACAGTGGAGGCATGAAAAATCGGAAAATTTTGCGACAGTGGAGGCATGAAAAATCGGAAAATTTTGCGACAGTGGAGGCATGAAAAAATCGGAAAATTTTGCGACAGTGGAGGCATGAAAAATCGTAAAATTTGCGACAGTGGAGGCATGAAAAATCGTAAAATTTGCGACAGTGGAGGCATGAAAAATCGGAAAAATTTGCGACAGTGGAGGCATGAAAAATCGGAAAATTTTGCGACAGTGGAGGCATGAAAAATCGGAAAATTTGCGACAGTGGAGGCATGAAAAATCGGAAAATTTTGCGACAGTGGAGGCATGAAAAATCGGAAAATTTTGCGACAGTGGAGGCATGAAAAATCGTAAAATTTGCGACAGTGGAGGCATGAAAAATCGTAAAATTTTGCGACAGTGGAGGCATGAAAAATCGGAAAATTTTGCGACAGTGGAGGCATGAAAAATCGTAAAATTTTGCGACAGTGGAGGCATGAAAAATCGTAAAATTTGCGACAGTGGAGGCATGAAAAATCGGAAAATTTGCGACAGTGGAGGCATGAAAAATCGGAAAATTTTGCGACAGTGGAGGCATGAAAAATCGGAAAATTTTGCGACAGTGGAGGCATGAAAAATCGTAAAATTTGCGACAGTGGAGGCATGAAAAATCGTAAAATTTTGCGACAGTGGAGGCATGAAAAATCGGAAAATTTTGCGACAGTGGAGGCATGAAAAATCGGAAAATTTGCGACAGTGGAGGCATGAAAAAATCGTAAAATTTTGCGACAGTGGAGGCATGAAAAATCGTAAAATTTGCGACAGTGGAGGCATGAAAAATCGGAAAATTTGCGACAGTGGAGGCATGAAAAATCGGAAAATTTGCGACAGTGGAGGCATGAAAAATCGACAGTGGAAAAAAAATTTTGCGACAGTGGAGGCATGAAAAATCGTAAAATTTGCGACAGTGGAGGCATGAAAAATCGTAAAATTTGCGACAGTGGAGGCATGAAAAATCGGAAAATTTGCGACAGTGGAGGCATGAAAAAATCGGAAAATTTGCGACAGTGGAGGCATGAAAAATCGTAAAATTTGCGACAGTGGAGGCATGAAAAATCGTAAAATTTGCGACAGTGGAGGCATGAAAAATCGGAAAATTTTGCGACAGTGGAGGCATGAAAAATCGTAAAATTTTGCGACAGTGGAGGCATGAAAAATCGGAAAATTTTGCGACAGTGGAGGCATGAAAAATCGTAAAATTTGCGACAGTGGAGGCATGAAAAATCGTAAAATTTGCGACAGTGGAGGCATGAAAAAATCGGAAAATTTTGCGACAGTGGAGGCATGAAAAATCGGAAAATTTGCGACAGTGGAGGCATGAAAAATCGGAAAATGGAGGCATGAAAAATTTGCGACAGTGGAGGCATGAAAAAATCGGAAAATTTTGCGACAGTGGAGGCATGAAAAATCGGAAAATTTTGCGACAGTGGAGGCATGAAAAATCGTAAAATTTTGCGACAGTGGAGGCATGAAAAATCGGAAAATTTGCGACAGTGGAGGCATGAAAAATCGTAAAATTTGCGACAGTGGAGGCATGAAAAATCGGAAAATTTTGCGACAGTGGAGGCATGAAAAATCGGAAAATTTTGCGACAGTGGAGGCATGAAAAATCGTAAAATTTGCGACAGTGGAGGCATGAAAAATCGTAAAATTTGCGACAGTGGAGGCATGAAAAATCGGAAAATTTTGCGACAGTGGAGGCATGAAAAATCGGAAAATTTTGCGACAGTGGAGGCATGAAAAATCGTAAAATTTTGCGACAGTGGAGGCATGAAAAATCGGAAAATTTTGCGACAGTGGAGGCATGAAAAATCGGAAAATTTGCGACAGTGGAGGCATGAAAAATCGGAAAATTTTGCGACAGTGGAGGCATGAAAAATCGGAAAATTTTGCGACAGTGGAGGCATGAAAAATCGTAAAAATTTGCGACAGTGGAGGCATGAAAAAAATCGTAAAAATTTGCGACAGTGGAGGCATGAAAAATCGGAAAATTTTGCGACAGTGGAGGCATGAAAAATCGTAAAATTTGCGACAGTGGAGGCATGAAAAATCGTAAAATTTTGCGACAGTGGAGGCATGAAAAAATCGTAAAATTTTGCGACAGTGGAGGCATGAAAAATCGGAAAATTTTGCGACAGTGGAGGCATGAAAAATCGTAAAATTTTGCGACAGTGGAGGCATGAAAAATCGTAAAATTTTGCGACAGTGGAGGCATGAAAAATCGGAAAATTTTGCGACAGTGGAGGCATGAAAAAATCGTAAAATTTTGCGACAGTGGAGGCATGAAAAATCGTAAAATTTTGCGACAGTGGAGGCATGAAAAAATCGGAAAATTTTGCGACAGTGGAGGCATGAAAAATCGTAAAATTTTGCGACAGTGGAGGCATGAAAAAATCGGAAAATTTTGCGACAGTGGAGGCATGAAAAATCGTAAAATTTTGCGACAGTGGAGGCATGAAAAATCGTAAAATTTGCGACAGTGGAGGCATGAAAAAATCGTAAAATTTTGCGACAGTGGAGGCATGAAAAATCGTAAAATTTGCGACAGTGGAGGCATGAAAAATCGGAAAATTTTGCGACAGTGGAGGCATGAAAAATCGTAAAATTTTGCGACAGTGGAGGCATGAAAAAATCGGAAAATTTGCGACAGTGGAGGCATGAAAAATCGTAAAATTTTGCGACAGTGGAGGCATGAAAAATCGGAAAATTTTGCGACAGTGGAGGCATGAAAAATCGGAAAATTTGCGACAGTGGAGGCATGAAAAATCGTAAAATTTGCGACAGTGGAGGCATGAAAAATCGTAAAATTTTGCGACAGTGGAGGCATGAAAAATCGGAAAATTTGCGACAGTGGAGGCATGAAAAATCGTAAAATTTTGCGACAGTGGAGGCATGAAAAATCGTAAAATTTTGCGACAGTGGAGGCATGAAAAATCGTAAAATTTTGCGACAGTGGAGGCATGAAAAAATCGGAAAATTTGCGACAGTGGAGGCATGAAAAATCGTAAAATTTGCGACAGTGGAGGCATGAAAAATCGGAAAATTTTGCGACAGTGGAGGCATGAAAAATCGGAAAATTTTGCGACAGTGGAGGCATGAAAAATCGTAAAATTTGCGACAGTGGAGGCATGAAAAATCGTAAAATTTGCGACAGTGGAGGCATGAAAAATCGTAAAATTTTGCGACAGTGGAGGCATGAAAAATCGGAAAATTTTGCGACAGTGGAGGCATGAAAAATCGGAAAATTTTGCGACAGTGGAGGCATGAAAAATCGTAAAATTTGCGACAGTGGAGGCATGAAAAATCGGAAAATTTTGCGACAGTGGAGGCATGAAAAATCGGAAAATTTGCGACAGTGGAGGCATGAAAAAATCGGAAAATTTTGCGACAGTGGAGGCATGAAAAAATCGTAAAATTTTCGACAGTGGAGGCATGAAAAATCGGAAAATTTTGCGACAGTGGAGGCATGAAAAATCGGAAAATTTGCGACAGTGGAGGCATGAAAAAATCGTAAAATTTTGCGACAGTGGAGGCATGAAAAATCGTAAAATTTTGCGACAGTGGAGGCATGAAAAATCGGAAAATTTTGCGACAGTGGAGGCATGAAAAATCGTAAAATTTTGCGACAGTGGAGGCATGAAAAATCGGAAAATTTTGCGACAGTGGAGGCATGAAAAATCGTAAAATTTTGCGACAGTGGAGGCATGAAAAATCGTAAAATTTGCGACAGTGGAGGCATGAAAAATCGTAAAATTTTGCGACAGTGGAGGCATGAAAAATCGGAAAATTTTGCGACAGTGGAGGCATGAAAAATCGTAAAATTTGCGACAGTGGAGGCATGAAAAATCGTAAAATTTGCGACAGTGGAGGCATGAAAAATCGGAAAATTTTGCGACAGTGGAGGCATGAAAAATCGGAAAATTTGCGACAGTGGAGGCATGAAAAAATCGGAAAATTTGCGACAGTGGAGGCATGAAAAATCGGAAAATTTTGCGACAGTGGAGGCATGAAAAATCGGAAAATTTGCGACAGTGGAGGCATGAAAAATCGTAAAATTTTGCGACAGTGGAGGCATGAAAAAAAATTTGCGACAGTCGAAAAATTTTTGCGACAGTGGAGGCATGAAAAATCGGAAAATTTGCGACAGTGGAGGCATGAAAAATCGTAAAAATTTGCGACAGTGGAGGCATGAAAAAGTCGGAAAATTTTGCGACAGCGGAGGCATGAAAAATCGTAAAATTTGCGACAGTGGAGGCATGAAAAATCGTAAAATTTGCGACAGTGGAGGCATGAAAAATCGTAAAATTTGCGACAGTGGAGGCATGAAAAATCGGAAAATTTTGCGACAGTGGAGGCATGAAAAATCGGAAAATTTTGCGACAGTGGAGGCATGAAAAATCGTAAAATTTTGCGACAGTGGAGGCATGAAAAATCGGAAAATTTTGCGACAGTGGAGGCATGAAAAATCGGAAAATTTTGCGACAGTGGAGGCATGAAAAATCGGAAAATTTTGCGACAGTGGAGGCATGAAAAATCGGAAAATTTTGCGACAGTGGAGGCATGAAAAATCGTAAAATTTGCGACAGTGGAGGCATGAAAAAATCGTAAAATTTGCGACAGTGGAGGCATGAAAAATCGTAAAATTTTGCGACAGTGGAGGCATGAAAAATCGGAAAATTTTGCGACAGTGGAGGCATGAAAAAATCGGAAAATTTTGCGACAGTGGAGGCATGAAAAATCGTAAAATTTGCGACAGTGGAGGCATGAAAAATCGTAAAATTTGCGACAGTGGAGGCATGAAAAATCGGAAAATTTGCGACAGTGGAGGCATGAAAAAATCGGAAAATTTTGCGACAGTGGAGGCATGAAAAATCGTAAAATTTGCGACAGTGGAGGCATGAAAAATCGTAAAATTTGCGACAGTGGAGGCATGAAAAATCGGAAAATTTTGCGACAGTGGAGGCATGAAAAATCGTAAAATTTGCGACAGTGGAGGCATGAAAAAATCGTAAAATTTTGCGACAGTGGAGGCATGAAAAATCGGAAAATTTTGCGACAGTGGAGGCATGAAAAATCGGAAAATTTTGCGACAGTGGAGGCATGAAAAAAATCGTAAAAATTTGCGACAGTGGAGGCATGAAAAAATCGGAAAATTTGCGACAGTGGAGGCATGAAAAATCGGGAAAAAAATTTTTTGCGACAGTGGAGGCATGAAAAATCGGAAAATTTTGCGACAGTGGAGGCATGAAAAATCGGAAAATTTGCGACAGTGGAGGCATGAAAAATCGGAAAATTTGCGACAGTGGAGGCATGAAAAATCGGAAAATTTTGCGACAGTGGAGGCATGAAAAATCGGAAAATTTTGCGACAGTGGAGGCATGAAAAATCGGAAAATTTGCGACAGTGGAGGCATGAAAAATCGTAAAATTTTGCGACAGTGGAGGCATGAAAAATCGTAAAATTTGCGACAGTGGAGGCATGAAAAATCGTAAAATTTTGCGACAGTGGAGGCATGAAAAATCGGAAAATTTTGCGACAGTGGAGGCATGAAAAATCGGAAAAATTTGCGACAGTGGAGGCATGAAAAATCGGAAAAATTTGCGACAGTGGAGGCATGAAAAATCGGAAAATTTTGCGACAGTGGAGGCATGAAAAATCGGAAAAATTTGCGACAGTGGAGGCATGAAAAATCGTAAAATTTGCGACAGTGGAGGCATGAAAAATCGTAAAATTTTGCGACAGTGGAGGCATGAAAAATCGTAAAATTTTGCGACAGTGGAGGCATGAAAAATCGGAAAATTTTGCGACAGTGGAGGCATGAAAAATCGTAAAATTTTGCGACAGTGGAGGCATGAAAAATCGTAAAATTTTGCGACAGTGGAGGCATGAAAAATCGGAAAATTTGCGACAGTGGAGGCATGAAAAATCGGAAAATTTTGCGACAGTGGAGGCATGAAAAATCGTAAAATTTGCGACAGTGGAGGCATGAAAAAATCGGAAAATTTTGCGACAGTGGAGGCATGAAAAATCGTAAAATTTGCGACAGTGGAGGCATGAAAAATCGGAAAATTTTGCGACAGTGGAGGCATGAAAAATCGTAAAATTTGCGACAGTGGAGGCATGAAAAATCGTAAAATTTTGCGACAGTGGAGGCATGAAAAAATCGGAAAATTTGCGACAGTGGAGGCATGAAAAATCGTAAAATTTGCGACAGTGGAGGCATGAAAAATCGGAAAATTTTGCGACAGTGGAGGCATGAAAAATCGTAAAATTTGCGACAGTGGAGGCATGAAAAAATCGGAAAATTTGCGACAGTGGAGGCATGAAAAATCGTAAAATTTGCGACAGTGGAGGCATGAAAAATCGGAAAATTTTGCGACAGTGGAGGCATGAAAAATCGTAAAATTTGCGACAGTGGAGGCATGAAAAATCGGAAAATTTGCGACAGTGGAGGCATGAAAAATCGTAAAATTTTGCGACAGTGGAGGCATGAAAAATCGTAAAATTTGCGACAGTGGAGGCATGAAAAAATCGGAAAATTTGCGACAGTGGAGGCATGAAAAATCGTAAAATTTTGCGACAGTGGAGGCATGAAAAATCGGAAAATTTTGCGACAGTGGAGGCATGAAAAATCGTAAAATTTGCGACAGTGGAGGCATGAAAAATCGTAAAATTTGCGACAGTGGAGGCATGAAAAATCGTAAAATTTTGCGACAGTGGAGGCATGAAAAATCGGAAAATTTGCGACAGTGGAGGCATGAAAAATCGGAAAAATTTGCGACAGTGGAGGCATGAAAAATCGTAAAATTTTGCGACAGTGGAGGCATGAAAAATCGTAAAATTTTGCGACAGTGGAGGCATGAAAAATCGGAAAATTTTGCGACAGTGGAGGCATGAAAAATCGTAAAATTTGCGACAGTGGAGGCATGAAAAATCGGAAAATTTTGCGACAGTGGAGGCATGAAAAATCGGAAAATTTTGCGACAGTGGAGGCATGAAAAATCGGAAAATTTGCGACAGTGGAGGCATGAAAAATCGTAAAATTTGCGACAGTGGAGGCATGAAAAATCGTAAAATTTTTGCGACAGTGGAGGCATGAAAAAATCGTAAAATTTTGCGACAGTGGAGGCATGAAAAATCGTAAAATTTGCGACAGTGGAGGCATGAAAAATCGTAAAATTTTGCGACAGTGGAGGCATGAAAAATCGGAAAATTTTGCGACAGTGGAGGCATGAAAAATCGGAAAATTTGCGACAGTGGAGGCATGAAAAAATCGTAAAATTTTGCGACAGTGGAGGCATGAAAAATCGTAAAATTTGCGCGACAGTGGAGGCATGAAAAATCGTAAAATTTTGCGACAGTGGAGGCATGAAAAATCGTAAAATTTTGCGACAGTGGAGGCATGAAAAATCGGAAAATTTTGCGACAGTGGAGGCATGAAAAAATCGTAAAATTTGCGACAGTGGAGGCATGAAAAAATCGTAAAATTTGCGACAGTGGAGGCATGAAAAAATCGTAAAATTTTGCGACAGTGGAGGCATGAAAAATCGTAAAATTTTGCGACAGTGGAGGCATGAAAAATCGTAAAATTTTGCGACAGTGGAGGCATGAAAAATCGTAAAATTTGCGACAGTGGAGGCATGAAAAAATCGTAAAATTTTGCGACAGTGGAGGCATGAAAAAATCGGAAAATTTTGCGACAGTGGAGGCATGAAAAATCGTAAAAATTTGCGACAGTGGAGGCATGAAAAATCGTAAAATTTGCGACAGTGGAGGCATGAAAAATCGGAAAATTTGCGACAGTGGAGGCATGAAAAAATCGGAAAATTTTGCGACAGTGGAGGCATGAAAAATCGGAAAATTTGCGACAGTGGAGGCATGAAAAATCGAAAATTTGCGACAGTGGAGGCATGAAAAAATCGGAAAATTTTGCGACAGTGGAGGCATAAAAAATCGTAAAATTTTGCGACAGTGGAGGCATGAAAAAATCGTAAAATTTTGCGACAGTGGAGGCATGAAAAATCGTAAAAGGCATTCGTAAAATTTGCGACAGTGGAGGCATGAAAAAATCGGAAAATTTTGCGACAGTGGAGGCATGAAAAATCGTAAAATTTTGCGACAGTGGAGGCATGAAAAATCGGAAAATTTGCGACAGTGGAGGCATGAAAAATCGGAAAAAATTTGCGACAGTGGAGGCATGAAAAATCGGAAAATTTGCGACAGTGGAGGCATGAAAAATCGTAAAATTTGCGACAGTGGAGGCATGAAAAATCGGAAAAATTTGCGACAGTGGAGGCATGAAAAATCGTAAAATTTTGCGACAGTGGAGGCATGAAAAATCGTAAAATTTTGCGACAGTGGAGGCATGAAAAATCGTAAAATTTTGCGACAGTGGAGGCATGAAAAATCGTAAAATTTGCGACAGTGGAGGCATGAAAAATCGGAAAATTTTGCGACAGTGGAGGCATGAAAAATCGTAAAATTTTGCGACAGTGGAGGCATGAAAAATCGGAAAATTTGCGACAGTGGAGGCATGAAAAATCGTAAAATTTTGCGACAGTGGAGGCATGAAAAATCGTAAAATTTTGCGACAGTGGAGGCATGAAAAATCGGAAAATTTTGCGACAGTGGAGGCATGAAAAATCGGAAAATTTTGCGACAGTGGAGGCATGAAAAATCGTAAAATTTTGCGACAGTGGAGGCATGAAAAATCGTAAAATTTGCGACAGTGGAGGCATGAAAAATCGGAAAATTTGCGACAGTGGAGGCATGAAAAATCGGAAAATTTGCGACAGTGGAGGCATGAAAAATCGTAAAATTTTGCGACAGTGGAGGCATGAAAAAATCGGAAAATTTTGCGACAGTGGAGGCATGAGAAAATCGGAAAATTTTGCGACAGTGGAGGCATGAAAAATCGGAAAATTTTGCGACAGTGGAGGCATGAAAAATCGTAAAATTTTGCGACAGTGGAGGCATGAAAAATCGTAAAATTTTGCGACAGTGGAGGCATGAAAAATCGGAAAATTTTGCGACAGTGGAGGCATGAAAAATCGTAAAATTTTGCGACAGTGGAGGCATGAAAAATCGTAAAATTTGCGACAGTGGAGGCATGAAAAATCGGAAAATTTGCGACAGTGGAGGCATGAAAAATCGGAAAATTTTGCGACAGTGGAGGCATGAAAAATCGGAAAAATTTGCGACAGTGGAGGCATGAAAAATCGGAAAATTTTGCGATCCGCTTGCGATCCGCGTGCGATCCGCTTGCGATCCGCGTGCGGTCCGCGCGATCCGCGTGCGGTCCGCCTGCGATCCGCCTGCGATCCGCGTGTGATCCGCGTGGATCCGCGTGCGAACCGCTTGCGATCCGCGTGCGATCCGCTTGCGATCCGCGTGAAAAATCGTAAAAATTTGCGACAGTGGAGGCATGAAAAAATCGGAAAAATTTGAACCGCTTGTGCGAACCGCTTGCGATCCGCGTGCGATCCGCTTGCGATCCGCGTGCGATCCGCTTGCGATCCGCGTGCGGTCCGCTTGCGATCCGCGTGCGGTCCGCCTGCGATCCGCGTGTGATCCGCGTGTGATCCGCGTGCGAACCGCTTGCGATCCGCGTGCGATCCGCTTGCGATCCGCGTGCGATTCGCTTGCGATCCGCGTGCGATTCGCTTGCGATCCGCGTGCGATCCGCTTGCGATCCGCGTGCGATCCGCTTGCGATCCGCGTGCGATCCGTGTGCGAACCGCTTGCGATCCGCCTGCGATCCGCGTGATCCGCTTGCGATCCGCGTGCGAACTTGCAATCCGCTCGCGATCCGCTTGCGATCCGCTCGCGATCCGCTTGCGATCCGCGTGTGATCCGCGTGTGATCCGCGTGCGATCCGCCTGCGATCCGCCTGCGATCCGCCTGCGATCCGCCTGTGATCCGGCTGCGGATCAAACTTGAAAATTTTACGAAATTCTTATTAAATACAGATTTACTTTAATGCTTTTGTTAATATAAGATTTATGACTAGTCTTGTGTGGAAATATCAAGTTCTGTATGAAATCAGCTCATAACCAAAATTTGTTTCATACTTTTATGAGAAGCGCAAATGTTTTAAAAGATGCCGAGAAGTAGGCAATGTTTTTTGTAATTGTTTTGTAAACGTACGAAAAAATAAATACATATGTAAATAAAATAGTAATCCTAATATTTTTGTTGAGGTTTGGTTTATTTTTATACCCGCGATTCGCTCGCGATTATTAGTTATTTAATAATACTTCAATTATAATATTCAAATATTTTAAAAATATAACATAAGTTGTGTTTTCAAACATTTTTTCGCCCCGCGATTTACTCGCCTGCGATCCGCCCGCGTTTCGCGCGCGATTCACTCGCGATCGCAGGCGGATCGAAGGTGGATTTAAAATATTTGAATATAATAATTGAAGTATTATTAAATAACTAATAATCGCGGGGCGAGAAATAATAATAATAATAATAATCCGCCTGCGATCCGCGTGCGATCCGTGTGGGATCCGCCTGCGATCCGCGTGCGAACCGCTTGCGATCCGCGTGTGATCCGCGTGCGAACCGCTTGCGATCCGCGTGCGAACCGCTTGCGATCCGCGTGCGATCCGCTTGCGATCCGCTTGCGATCCGCTTGCGATCCGCGTGCGAACCGCGTGCGATCCGCTTGCGATCCGCTTGCGATCCGCTTGTGATCCGCGTGTGATCCGCGTGCGAAACGCTTGCGATCCGCGTGCGAACCGCTTGCGATCCGCGTGCGAACCGCTTGCGATCCGCGTGCGATCCGCTTGCGATCCGCGTGCGATCCGCTTGCGATCCGCGTGTGATCCGCGTGTGATCCGCGTGCGATCCGCCTGCGATACGCGTGCGATCCGCCTGTGATCCGCCTGCGATCCGCCTGCGGATCAAACTTGAACATTTTACGAAATTCTTATTAAATACAGATTTACTTTAATGCTTTTGTTAATATAAGATTTATGACTAGTCTTATGTGGAAATATCAAGTTCTGTATGAAATCAGCTCATAACCAAAATTTGTTGCATACTTTTATGAGAAGCGCAAATGTTTTAAAAGATGCCGAGAAGTAGGCAATGTTTTTTGTAATTCTTTTGTAAACGTACGAAAAAATAAATACATATGTAAATAAAATAGTAATCCTCATATTTGTGTTGAGGTTTGGTTTATTTTTATATATTTGATACTCCTGTGATGTTAAGGTACTTTAAATTTGCTGTACAGATTCTTCACTTAATAAAAAAAAAATCGCAGGCTCCGCGATTTATTCTTTTTTTTATTTATTAATTTAGTTTAAATAATTTTTTAATTATTCAAAATATTTTAAAAACATAACATAAGTTGTGTTTTCAAACATTTTCTTCAAGCAACTTTAAATAAGGGACATTTTTCTTGGTCAATAGAATATCATAGACGCACTTGGACAAAATATTGAAAAAAAAAAAACCTACTTATTCGCCTCGCGATTTATTCAATATTTTAAATAAGCTAAAAAAAACTATTTCAAATTAATTAAATTTTATGGCATCAGCATTGATTGATTTAATAGCTTAACAATACTGTTAATATCGTTTGTGCTGTATGGCATTACAATAGTTGACATTTTGGACATAATCACACACACATTGCACCTGCTTCAATATACAATATATGCATAAATATTTGCAAGTGTATGTGTGTCTGTGTGTGAGTCGCGTTTGTAGCTCACGTGCTCATTATTCATGAGTTGCTTACAAATTCATTGCACATTACAGCTGCAACAACAATAGCAACAGCAACATCAGCAACAGCAGCAGCAGCAGCTCAGACAGCAGCAAGTGGCTGCCAAGCAGCGAGAGGAATCGATAGAAAGAGAGAGAAGAGTGGGTGTGGGAGTGAGAGAGAGGGAAGATTGCGCGACATAACGGCGGCAGCGACTCTATTAGGATCCATCAATGTCAGCCAATTTATGCGCATATTAAAAATGCGGTCTGCCAATGACAAACACAGCGGCTGCGACCCTTCAAATGCACACACTCTCACACACAATGACGCATGTGTGTGTGAGTGAGGCGCATATGACGTGAGCTTTCGTTGCGAACGCACAAAATTGAGGTACAAGTCAAGAACGTGACAAAAGCAGGCGAGACATAGATCTAAACACCAGCGTGTGCTGCATTTGAGGTGGTTTGAGGTAGACTGAGGTGGACTGGGTTTTGTGTGCTGGGGTATAGATGTAACTTTAATGTGCTCGCAAGCACACACACACAGAGGTAACGATTAGTGTGCTTGTGTGTTGGTTGGGTTACAATTGCAGTTGCTGATAAGCAGGACAGTCAGAGTGAGAGTCAGAGTTGGGGTCAGACTGAGGTACACACAGTGCCACCAATTATGACAAATGCATTCAATTGAGTTGAAATGCATATCCTTATCGGCACACAGTGAACACACTTTGTGGTGCGGCGGAGAGGGGCGGGGACCACATCCTTGGGGCTGAGACAAGCTTATCGACATTTGTGCAGGTGTGCCAGTGTGACACTAATACTAATGCCAATGACATAAAGATACTTCTACAACCCTCCGATAAATCGAAGGACAACGATGTGCAAATGCAAGGAACAACAACAAGGAAGGTGGCAAAGCTAGAAAATAGAGAACCACTTTCAATAGTGGGAGTAAATGCTGAGCACAGCTGGCAATAGTTTTGGCTTAATTATTTCCATTTCCAATATGGTAAATAGGTTAATTAAGTGCTGTAAAACCCTTAAAGATAACTGCAACATTGAACTAAACTTCAATGCATTTGTGCCTTAGAAATCATCCATCAAAGTATTCAATTCATTAGCTTTTTGACCTCAACGTACACAGCAAATACGCATGAAATATTCACAAAGAGCGACAACCCTATTAGCCGGACAATTGCCAAGCTAGCGGTTCATGCAAGTCTCTGTGGTACGACTTTATGCATCGGTAACTAAGAATATCAAAACTATATGGTAAGCTATAATACGTGAGTGTGTTATATGTGCATATGTATGTGTAGCATTATATATCTAGCTAATACCCAAATAGACAGCTTACATTGAAACACAGTCGCAGCGCACCACAGAGTGATAATGATAATAATGAAACATTTAATAATTTCAATAAATTTCACACACACACACGCTCACAGCACACATTAAGGAGCTTGTCTCTAATGGCAAGCCATAAAATAATGCACTGCGCGAAAAACTTGAAGAACAAACAAAGATATTAGTACATTAAATAGTTCCTTCGATAAATGTCATGCTCTGCTTTCTTTGTTTTTCTTTGAACATTGGATTCGAAATATTTCTTTTATTTTTAAATTAGCCAATCTAAGACATAAAAGGATACCCTAATAAATCTTAAATTAAAACATATTAACTCAAAATAAAAAAAAATAAAAATGGATTGCTTGTGCTTAATATACGTAGATTCAATACTTCATATTATTTGTGAGATAAAAATAAATAAACATGTAAATTCTTCTACCTTGTGGCTTAATTTCTATTCAGCTTCGTTTTGTAAAGTATTTTATTTAAAATTCAATTTAAGCTGACTTTAATAATTTGATTTTTAAAGCAACTAGTAACAAGTTATTTTTGCAGTGCATCGAACTTCTCTAACGACTTGTTCAGTTTATAAAGTCCTTATTTGAACAGCTGAATACAAATTTCTATCAATTGCATTTGTTTGGGCACTGAATGCCGCAGGATTTGCCTTGTGTGCACTTTATTTATTTATTTTGTGTGACGGCATAATACGAATACGAATCGTAATAATAACAAAATTCCAACACACTCACACACACACAAATACTCGAATACAAATACTTGCTATGCGCTGCTTGTTGGTTTTTAATGTATGCAAATTTTGTTGGTCCCCAACAACATCCTTGAGATACTCGCACTGCATTACGGCCTTCTCTTCTGCTAATGAGCTGTGAAATATTTTGTATTTTGTATATCCGTTGCTCAACTTGTTTAATATTTAAATAATCATTTTCTGCTCTGTTTCTGGATTATGCATTCAACTACAACTACGATTTGAATATTAGAACATTTTGAAATTATTTCGACATTTGTAAGTTGATGCAGAGCACAAAATTTAAATTGTATTTTGATAGAATTCATAAATAGTATATATTTCTTGGTATTATTTAAAATTTACTTGGGATCAAATAAGCGTATCTGTTGCTGCTTTCAACTTTAAAATATTTGTTATACTTCTGACATTATCGTGCAACAGTTAACTATACTAAACATCCACTTTCTCACTCGCAGCATTCACGTTTTTTAATATCCTGGTTCCCCTCAGGGCGTCTGCTGTCAGTCTAGATTGCCACGCATGCTTAAAAGTGCGAAGCATAGAAGAAGTTAGCTGCTTGTGCTGTAGATTAACAGCTACCCAAATCCTTCGATAAGAAAAGGCAGAACCTCCAACCAAGCAATTGAAAGCAACCAAACAACAACGAATTATATACTTCGAGTTCTCAGTTCACTGGCCGACAATGTGCATCAATGAAACTGCTGAAAAGCCATTCCGATTTTGGCTTTTTGTCTGATAACCAAAAGGAGAAATGTGCGATTCGGAAAAGAGTTAAGCGCCACACGCAGTAAGTTGAACAAATCAAAAGCAAACCTTGCTGCGCCACCCAGCGAGTGGCACGCAAACATATTGCGAATATTAACGAAATTAGTAAAATACCAGAAAAATGCATTTAAAATTGGGTGCAGTCACTTCTATACCCTGTAAATTGTCAAACTCACTAAGGATGTTTTAGTAATCAAATGTTATTAGAGTTTTCTTAACAGATTGATGTTAATTTGAGTCAAAATATTTATTACTTTAGTAAATATTTATTACTTTGTATGCCCGAAAAACTTGTAGTAATACGTTAGTATGTTTTAATAAAAACATTAATATAAAAAAACATTTTATATAATATACATATATTACATATTTCAACAAGAGATTTTAAATAATTTGTAAATATATTTTTTATAAATACAAAACTAATAAAAATAGATAAAATAAACAAGTCTCTCTTACTTCTCAACACCTTAAATTGAACCTAACAAATAAGTTATTCTATTTAAATAAAATATAATTCTTTATTTGAAATTTATAATTTCTCTGGGATTATTTAAAGTTCTTATTATAATATTTTGTATTTAAATGGATAAAGAAATAAATAAAAAGGGTATTTCTTAATAATATACTCCCTACCTGTACTTCTATAGACCACGTAAAATGCCAATAAACTGCGAATATGAAACTTTCAGCTCTTGTGCTCTTTTTCGCGCTGACTGGGAAAAAAGTTGGCCGTGTTTGTGAGAAACTGGCAAATGGGGTTCGTGTTCGTGTTTAAATTGTTAAAACAGACTTTATGCAGGTGTTGCTGCTGCCTCTTATGCAAAATGAAAGCGGCAATTATAGATGGCTCGATGTGTGCGTGTGTGTGTGTGTGTGTGTGTGTGAGATATAAAAGTTATTTTGGCACGCAACGAAAATGTGTAATCAATTGTAATTAAGCGCAACAAACAAGTGAACCGAAGCAAACTGAACTGACTTGTCAGCGCCGCGCAGTATGCAACAGGTTTTTCCGCTTTTTCGCAGTTAATATTTAAAGTAACTTTAGTTAATTGAGAGCAATCACAAAGAGAGGAGGGGGAAGACTTTAAGAGAGTGAGCCAACAACTGAAATGGCCCAATGCCAGACAATGTTTGCTGAGATACGAACGAATACGAATGCACACACACTCACACACATGGAAAATGTGGGCCAACACACACATAACACACACATGGACAGAAACATAGACAGTGCGGCGTTATCATTGCACATTTCACTGTTTGGTGTAACAATTACAGCAAAGCCCACAACAAATACAATACCAAGAGCACCGACAACAACAACAAAAACAAGAAACAACATTTGGCACACATTCAAAATTGCCAGCAGCCAAAGCAAGCATATTTCCCTCACCCAAAAAACCATCCCCTTCCGACATCTTCCCCTTCCCCTATGCCATGTCATAAGTTTGTTTTTGATAATATGAAACAGAACACATACATTTGCAATTGTGTATGTGTGTGTGTGTGTGTGTGTTTCTGTGGTTTTCCGGCCAACAAAAATAAGAAAAACAAATGAAGGTTTATAGGTAATTGCTTTGTTTGCATTTGCCGAAAGAGGAAACTGCAAAAAGTCTTAGGATAAATTTAACAATGCCAAATAAAGTACACATTTCTATTTGTTGCACTATATTTATTTAGCAATTTAACAAAATACCATTTGTTAGCCGAAGACATTAAAGAAATCTACGAAAAAGATAGCTAGCTTTAATTCTATATATTGCCTGTATTCTAAATAAACTTTACTTAATAAAGATTGTTCAAATTATTTTCGCTGCTATCTAAAAATAGTTATCTTGCGAATCGCCATCAATAACTCATGAAGTCATCCAGGTAGTCATGACACAAGAACGTGTTAATATAGTATAAATACCAAGCGCTATCAGATTTACAGTCCAGTTTTTAAACAGAAGTCTTTTTATAACCTCTTTATAACTAAATTGTACACAAATTACACAAGTAGCTGTAGTCATTATTTCACAGTTCTTTTGACAATTAGAGTCATCTGGCAACATTTAATGGCTATTAAATCAAGTGTAACGACATCAAATCTCT
Organism: Drosophila sulfurigaster albostrigata; assembly: GCF_023558435.1. NCBI lineage: Eukaryota > Metazoa > Arthropoda > Insecta > Diptera > Drosophilidae > Drosophila > Drosophila sulfurigaster. The sequence goes on from NC_084882.1 coordinate 20,444,885, forward strand.
TCAACACCTGGAACTATAAAATTATTAAGATCTTGTATCGCAACGCTCGAAACCATTGAAATCAGTTGTATATGAAACCTTGAAGTGTTCACTTATTTTTCGGATATGACGACTGTCAGTTTTTATATACTGCAGAACTTTCTGATTCGTACTTTAGCGTTTACTCCAACGCGTCCATTATATTTGACACGATCTGAAGAAAAAGTAGTCGAAAATTTAGAATTGTACGAACCAGATGCGCTTCAAATTCCCCCAATTCATGTTACTGAGAAGTTTACCTCAATACCAGACAACATCGATGTTAAGAATCAACCAAGTTCGTAAGTTTAAATGCAATTAGGAATCTACTACCAAAAACAAATAAAAGATCCCTAAGCTCTGTAGTTGATTTGGAGCCTGTTGATGGCTATCCACTTGGTGTTCCAAGTAATCGGCGACCTGTTTTCCAATCTGCTAACCCCAAACGCAACTGCCATATTATCAAATGCCCAAAGTTCACACACGCCACCTTCGGCACTGACTTTAAAAAGTGCTACGAGTTCTTGAATCCGTGCTACTTGGCGGTTGCCAGCTGTGTACGCTACAATGCTCAACTCCCTCGTAAGCTTATAAACCATAATTATAACAAAAAATTATCTTTAATTCGATATATTTTATACAGGTCTTAAAGTTGTCGAGAAGAGTCAATGTCATAACCTAGAGTCGTAATTGCAATGTGCTGCATACCATATATTTAAAAAAAATTACCCATAAATCAATAATATTAATTTTCCTGTCTGATTTCTATTTCACATAACTCAACATTAATGAATTATATTAAGCTTTTTTTACTGCTTAACACTTCTCGGCTATTCATCACATTCTCTTTTATGCAAATTATTGTACGAGTTTATTTAATTTCATTTGAAACAAAAACAAATGCACAAATTGACAAGTTTAACTTGTCTATACAAATTAATTTCGTTTTTCTTTTCATACGCAAATCCTTTTATTTAAATGAAATTTATTATTTAATATACTCTTTGCTATAAAACACAAAAAAAGGTATTTCAACAGTAAATCAATTTAGCTCTGAAAAGAAGCTGAGATTATTTCGATTTTTCATTTAGATTGAACATTTAGAAGCAGACCCCTAATCAAAGAGATTCCAGAGGATATCATGCAGTCACGCTCTTTTCTAAGTTTATTTTTTTTCTAGTTTTTTTTTATAAATAAAGCCATCGGAAGCGACAGTTTAGCTTTATTTGAAAGGTCAAAACACATGTTAGTTTTATAATATAAATAAAAACGCGAGGGTTAAATAAACAATATTTAATAGTCCATTGAAAATGGCAACTTTAAAACAAACAAGTAATAAAGCTATGCTCGAGTGGACTGATAGATAGCCGCTACCCACTTTTAACAAATAAAAAACGGTATTATTCTTAAAATATACCAAATAAATACACATGTAAATACATATGTAAATGTACTATTGCATACAAAAAAATACCACAGACTACAAAATAAACCATTGTTCTGCGTAATAATAACAAATGCCGACGAAATATTGTAGCTCTATACCTGAGATAAACGACCAAACGGACAGACTTTTTATATTCGAATACGAATATATTTATATATTATACATATATTTCTGAAAACTTCCCTCGCTATTGCAAACCATCATAACAATTGAGACTTTAAAGCGACAACAGTTGCCGAATCAACATTTAGTCTGAATATTGCAAACAATTTGATAAATTAATCCAGATTTTGTATAAAACAATCTCGCTATATAATATGTACTTTCAATCGCACATGCATACATATGTAAATACACAGACAAATACACTCGTAAAGCAGGCTCATGGCAAATGGAGAACAGAATTTAAAATTGTAATTGCATATGAAAATAAATCTTAAATGACAATATGGTAATATAAATACACAAATGCACTTCATTAACGATGCTCTAACAAATGTGTTTCACACTCTGCTCACACACAAACAAATGCATATAATAATATTAAATGAGCAAACTCATTAAAATCAGGTCAAATTCACTTATCATAGTAGGATAGATTTACAACATCAGACTGTTAACTCTTATGAAAGTACGTTGAAGTATTGTGCTTTAATTGGAAAATAAGTAAAATAGAAAAACAAAGAAACTACCAAGTAGGATTTTGTAAATTGTGAGTAATTGATTAATAAATACTCTTTAAAAAGCTTACATTAAATTGGATTAGGAAAAGTGCAGAACTATAAATTAAATTCTTTCATAAAACAATTTGGATTTTAAGCATATGAAATAAAACATTTAGATGTAACTTTTTTTCAAGTAAACTTAAAATTGAGATTAGAAATTTCGAATGTAATCCGAGAGCTCCTCGTTGACTCTGTCGCATATTTACAGGGTATATGTAAGAGGTGACAGTGCAAGTGACTTTTATTTGCAGCAATCTGAGTCAGCTACATATAAGGCTCGGATGACAACAGCCCAGAAGGCAGTAACAATCATTGGCTTTGGCTACGGCTTTAGCTCTATAGCATTGGCTTTGACTTCGGCCTTAGCTTTTGCTTTGTCTCACGCAATGGGAAGGAGATGCAGGAGCAGGAGCAGCAGTAGTTGCAAAGCAAACCCATTCGCTATAGGAAGCCAGGCAAGTCAAATATAATGCTGTCACATGGCAACTGCACAAACAGAAGATACTCAGATAACTGACAGCACAATGCTGTGTTGTTCTAAGTTTCTCTTGCTATGAAATTAAACTTGGAAGCAACACAAATAGTGGAAGCAAAAGGCTCAACAAGGTCACAGGATGCCTCAACTACAATAAAAGAAACGAGAACTGACCTAATAAAAAAAAAGCCAACTGCCTTAAAGCAAAATCCAACTAATATTTTTGTTACATGATTAATTTTTTTTATTTGTATATTTAACAATCGTAAAAATCATTTTGAAATCACTGCCTCGCAATGTCATCTATCGTTTTCCCAAATTCGAGTAGATTCAGTCGATTAATCGTCGAGCACTTAACTAATTGAGGATGTCATCGATTTCCTGGGGCTAATTTATTTCGACTTAGGCGCAATTAGACACGCCCACTCAGCCAAACAGCAAGCAACTGTTACTGTTCACAGGACCAATGCTAATTGAGAGATTCGTAGGCGAGCCTAATCAATTGGGCGTGGCTGTGGCTTCATAACTGTCAATTATCAAATCGTCGCTGGTCGCTATAAAAGCTCTTCAAGCTGCACACAACAATGCAGAGCACTCTACGAGAATGGTCAGAAAATTAGGGAGATACACGGAAACAATGGCGACCAGTGATAAAACCATAAAGTTGAAAAAGTTTTTCCAATTCGTCAACATCTTTTACTTATCCATCGGCATGGTAGCGTACGACACAGAGGAATGGAACAATAGACACACGCCAGAGGTGCGCAAGTGGACGAGTCGCCTGTTGAGCTGGATTTTCATTTGCCAAGTGCTAAATCTGAATTTGGTGCTCATCTCGGAACTGATCTATGTGGGATTAGCATTTGCGAGCGCCAACAATTTCTTGGAGGCCACAATGAATCTCTGTTTCATTGGCTATGTGGTGATTGGTGTAATCAAAATACGTGACATTTGGTCTCAGCGATCTCAGTTGACACGAGTTGTCGCTCAACTACAGCGACTACATCCAACGAAAGTGGGAGAACAGGGCGAATACTTAATGGATAAATATCTGCGCGATTATCGAAAAGTTAGCATCTTTTATTTCTCGATGTATCTGGTGCTCATTTGGATCTACAACTTGTATTGGGTCTTCTACTATTTGGTCTACGATTTTTGGCTTGGCATACGCACCTTTAATCGCATGCTACCCTATTACTGCTGGACACCCTGGGATTGGAGCACCAATTGGAGTTATTACGTCATGTATTTTTCACAGAATTTGGCTGGACAAACGTGTGTCTCAGGTCAACTAGCAGCGGATATGTTTATGTGTGCTCTGGTCACACTGCTAGTCATGCATTTTAAACGCCTGGCCACACAGATCGAACAGCATGTGGCTGGGCAGCAGTCGCCAGAAAAAGATCTGACCTTTCTGCAAAAGAACATCGTCTATCATCAACGTTTGCTTATACTTTGCGAGGATGTCAATCAAATCTTTGGCATCTCATTGTTTTGCAACTTTGCCAGCTCATCGTTTATCATTTGTTTTATGATCTTTCAAATTACGATTGGCGGCAACATCGATACGCTGGTGATGCTGGCGTTTTTTCTCTTCTGCGCCATGGTGCAGGTATTCATGATTGGCAGCTACGCACAGCGTCTGATTAACGCAGTAAGTCGATATATAGAAGTGTGTTCTTTACAACTAATACTGCGTACTTACAGAGCCAACAAATCGGTCAAGCTGTATACAATCATGACTGGTTTGATGGTGAATTGCGCTATCGTCAAATGTTGATTCTTATAATCAAGCGTGCTCAACGTCCAAGCTATCTCAAAGCCAGCATATTTTTGAATGTTTCACTAATAACTGTCACGGATGTAAGTTATATGTTATGTATACTGTTTTTACTATTTTAAACGTCTTTTTCTTTGCAGCTTTTGCAACTTTCATACAAGTTTTTTGCCTTGTTACGCACTATGTATGCTAAGTAAAAAGAATCAGCATAGTGACGTAGCTTTAAGCTTTCAGTCATACTTCATAGTCCAAGCTTAGCTCTTAGCTTTTTTTAGTGTTAAGCGTACGTTAATGTGCTTAGCAATTAGCTTTTGCAAGTAGAACTCAAATTGACAAAATGCTAAGTGATATGACGGTGATCAACAATATACAAAATTGCATAGTTTTAAACGGCATAATATGAGTTTAGCTCTATATTTTTATTTTACAAAATGCGCAAAGCTTTAGCTGTCCGTTTAGTTAGTAATGTGACTGGCAGCAAGTGCAAGTGAAACTGACAAAATGATTGGGGAAATGATTACTGAATTGGCCAAATCATGCCACAACAATCATTTACGCCAAATCCACAACAGTTGTGGCTTCTAATTAAATTAAACAACCAACTGGCGCTGCTTGTGGTACAACACAAAGAGTATCGCTTAAAAAATACAAGAGAAATACAGCACACGCCAAGCATGCCAACGTAAAAAATACCCTAGATTTCTTTTTAATATTGTTGTAGTCTAAAAATAAAGATTTTAAAGTCACATAATATTGTTTTATCGTCCAAGGTACTTTATTTACAATGACATCAATGTCTTACATGACTAATTTTAGGAACAATATACCCCATGGTCAGAACTGAAAGGATATAAGCTGCGACCGCTGGTCATAATGAGTAGAGAAAATTCGCGCTGATTTTGCTTTGGCGCGCTTACAGCAAACGCTGTTTGGTCAGAACAGACGAGGAAGAGAGGGCGTAATAAGGGAATGCTGGATGGAACTGTGGTGCTGACCGTGTTACCACAAAAGGCTATGATTAATTATCGCCATTTCGTTTGCACAAAATGCGCGTGAAATGCAAGACAAATCTTTGACGCTGCTCTAAAATTAGCAGCAAAGCGCAAAACGAAAGAGAAATGCTTGTAAAAGAAGAACTCTGAGAGCTGGCACCTTGAACAACAACAACAACAACAGCAGCAGAAGCGAGCGCATCATTTGCACAGTTGTTCATTAAGCCAATGTCATGCCGCCATTTTAATTAAAGTTCTCTCAACACACACACACACATATTCGCACGCAAATGAGAAAAAATAGCGATTGGCATTTAGGCGCGACGCCAGCCAGCGCTTATGCAAGACTTAAAATTAATTGCAAAATTGGCTGGTAAATTGCATTTTTATGACTGTAAAATTGAAAAGTTGTCACAACACACACACACACACATACAGAGTGGAGAGTAAGAGAGAACGTGGCTAATTACATTTCTACGTCTGGCAGTCAGATAGATGGCAAAATTGAAGAATTTTTTCAATTAAAATTAGAAGGCAACAAAAAAAAAAAAAAATAACAGAACGTACAACAAGAAAGCGGAGCACATTCGCGTAACCAAATGGCAATCAGATGGACACGGCCATCGCAGCCAAGTCCGACAAGTGGGCGTGTCTGGTAGGCGCTGCCCTAATCTAATTAGAAATACGCGCGTCACGAACTTGACTCCCAATGAAATGTTCCTTGCCTTCCCCCTGTAACTTTCCGTTGGCAATTCTGTTGAATCCAGAAAATGTGCACCATGGCGTATGGCAAAATAGTTTCGACTAATTTCATTTGCGTTTGCAGTTTTCATTTGCAAAAGTTGGAAAAACTTCCTCCACAGTCTACTACTCCACCTGACCAACTGAATGGCCCCCTCCACCGCATAACCCTTGCACTTGCATCGCAGCCACTGGCGCATTTCCATGGGATGCCAAACCGCCATTAATCAAAGTAATTGCAGGCGACAAATGGCAGCGACCGAGGGGCAGCAGCGGCGCTTGTCCAGGTGCAGCTCTGTCTTGGCCTTTAGTCTTAAGCCCTCGGCAGCATGGAAAACCCATCAACAGTTTGGCCCAATTTTGCACGCTCTTGTCAACTTTAAACTGAACTTTAATAGCTGAGATCTGCATTAAAATTAGATTGTTACAAGCATTGAAGATCCTTTTGCGATCCTGCAGCAAGCAGCGAACGAAGCGCGCCATCAATCAGCTTTTCATTTAAGAAAAGGCAAACTTTTTATATCGCAGTGAGTCAGATTTATGTCGGAGGACGTATTGTGCGAATAAATTAATTTCGAAACAGAAAACCAAACAAATAGTAGCAAGCAAAATAATGGAAAGAAAGTTTAAATATATATTGGGAAAAGTTTTTATTTTCGCTTGGATTGCGGATGGCAAAAGCAGTGGCAATTCAGTGGCTTCTTGTATGAGAGTCCTGTTGCAATTCCAGGATATATATTGACTTATAAAAATGTCAATATCCATGGCAAGCGCAAACGCGCAAGAAGAAGACGGAGACGGAGACGGAGAGGAAGAGGAAGCAGCAAAATTGCAATTGCAAGCAAGTTTTTGCTCTCGTTGAGAAATTGTATTTCATTTCATCAAATGAAGAAAAATCGTACATTCTTATAAGGTCAGCAGCGCGTTGTGAACGTTGTCGGGCGTGGAAAAGCCTCGCCGTGGAAATGGGAAATTGAGGCAGGGGGGACCGAGAGCATCCATTGTCGAGTTCTTGGCGCCGCAGTTGCTGCACGTCACTTTGTCACATTCGCATTGAATTTGACATACGACTATGTACAATACACACACATCACAAACACACATACAGTCGCATATATGTGTGTATGTATTTGACTTGCAAAGGATTAGAGCGAATGCCAATTTTTGAGCATTTTTCATATGCCTTAAGCTCGGGTGACCCACTGCTAAGACTTCCGCTCACATGCCCCTAAGCTAGCTACCCCTTTCACTACTCCCACTTCCACTCCCACCAGTCATCTCACCACCCATTTCTTTACACAACAGACTCCCCCCTAAGGACTGCATTTGTCAATTCGCACTTACTTCATTTGAGTAAACACATTTGCTGCATTTCATATTTCCAGTCACGTTCTTAGCATAAATAACACACACACAAACACTGACACACACACACTTGCATACACATAAAGCACATATGTGTTGTGTATATTTTAGTTTGACAAGATTAAATCTGCTTAAATTGTCACACAGTCTTTGGGCAAATGCGCAATTACAAAGGCTTTAACTGTATTTTAATCAAATAAAGAATTTCATGGCTTCAGCTTTCTAAACTCTTGTCAAGTTGTGTGCACTTTTGTTTATTTTTAAAGCTAATAAAATTAAACTAACGAGTTAGTATAACAATTTTTTAGAGTCATGTCTTTATAAAAGTTATAAAATAGCATTTTAAAAAAAGCTTTCTATAATAACATTATTAAATACATTTAAAAAACAAACGCCTTTAATGTAACACATCGGAATTCATTTTAATAATTCTCCGAATGTTTTTAATTTAGCGATATGCTTCAGAGCCAAAACTTTTCAATCGAATCTGAGTCGAACAGAATGTCGTTATACATAACCTTAGTTACAATTATTTTGGCCGTTGCATCGATTTTTTTTTATACTTGTATCATTACTCAAAGAAACAATAAATTGTTTAATCGAACGCTTGATTAAGATGAATGAAAAACTTTCAACTATTTGTCATGGTTTTAGTTTTTTTCTGTTGTCTATTTTGATGGTTAAAGTTTTTAAACATCAACTCTAAATATATGTATACTGGCTTATAATATGCATTGTATATAAAACTGAAACTGAAACTGAAACTAAACAATTTGAGGCTTGTTCGCAAGAAATTCCGCAAAATAAACCGAGTCCACTGTTGCCACCACAGGAATTCAAATTAAATGAAAATTGCAGCAAAAGTATTGCTGCGCGGAGCCGAGCAACAAAACTCAGTTAAACGTATCTTTTTTACAGTTTAATATAAACATTAAAGTAGGCAGCAATAAAAATAAAATGCTTACAATTTACTGCATTATTATTAAGCATGAGATATATGTAATTATAATCAGAAGATTGTTATTAAAATACCTATTTTTATTCAACTTTGTTTATTACCTTGTATTTACATTTTCATTTATATTTTTGTAAATACTTATGATGATAGGAAATAACAAACATTTATAAATTTTGTTTTGCAGCAAAGATCTTTGAATACAAACAAACTGAGAGAACAACTAAATTTCGAGAATGCACTCGATTGGTAGCATTACAATTCGAAACAATAAATATGAAACAATTGCATTACTGAATTGCAAGTAGCTCCATTCTCTCTCTCCCTCTCTCTCTCTCTCTCTCTTACTCTTTCTGTTTGTATCTATCACACACACCGACACACACTTAAAAGGCTTCGGCAGTAACAACAATTTGTAACGAGAATAACAATGCGAGTTTGCAGTTGCATATTGCTAAAATGCAATCGTCCAACACTATTGCAGCCCTCACACACACACACACACACACACATATGCATTCGCACACACAAATTTATTGAACATAAGCATCAATAGTGGTTCAATTTTCAACCTATTTTGCCTCGGCCTGAACGGCTGCATTTATTTTGCAATTTATGCAAGGGATTCGCTCACAGTTCGCAGACTGCTCATACGCACTGTTGTCCAGCCTTACTTGCTGCTATGTTATGCACAGCACGAGCAATAAAATACTATGTTACATAAATAGAATGTACACGGTTGTAAACTATCAAATAAATAATAATTCGTCGGACAACACATACACAATAAACAACGTGTTCAAATCAACAACAAAATGAAGCAAAAAGCAATTTTTATTCAAAATTTCCCTGGCTAAATATCAGCAATGCCTCTATGCAGATCTTAGCAGAATAAGTTTTATTGTGTGTGCACAGCATTGAATCAATAAAAACACAAGAGAATACCCTCTATTCAATGTTCCGTATTTCAACTTTAAACTCTGCTCTTCTGTATTAAAATTCTTTTCTAATCATAGTAGACTTCGGATTCATTTCATGTAATTAACACTAAGATTTTTATTTCCATCATTACAAAACATAGTGAAACTCTTTTAACACATTTTTTTTATTCAAAATTTATTGTAAAATAAAATTTTATATTTTAAATATACTCAGCCATGAGCAACTTAAATGAAGATTTAAATAATGAAGACAACTCAAATGTGCTGGAACCAGCAAGCTTAGCGGATTACAAAGAAGGTGCAACCGAATATATACCGCTCAAAGACATGATACGCCACCAATTGAGCAAGATTTTACGGCATTCTGAAGTTAAACGTGAATTAAACCAAATACTTGAACATTTACCTTCGCGGAATAGAAACATCGAAATGAGCACGAAATATGTGAAAAAGGAAGATCTAGAGAATATTGTCCGCAATGCAGTCATCGATTCGCTGACCTCGCAAAAAATGTACAACAAGCAGTTTGAAGAACGTTTAGAGAAATTGGAGAAAGTGCTGTGGCATCTCAGTCATCGTGTTGACACTATGTCTAATGATGTAAGAGAACTGAGTAGAATTGTAAAACCTCGCGAAGAAGCTGACATACGCCTGGGCGGCGGAACAGATTATGAAGGGGAATTACAGTTCATGAAATCAATGCAAAGCAGTTTCGAAATATCAGCAGAAGAGCAGCAGAAGGTGCGTCAAATTCTGGATGACATCAACTTTGAGGATAAGCCATCAACAAGCAACGGCAACAAATACGTTCCACCGATATCGGACGAAATTGGACAACGTGCCGCAGCCCAGCGGCAATATGACGCAAATATGCTTATGTATCGCAAGTCGCTGGCAAGCTTGGAGCTAAACAATCACTGGGGTCCAAACCGGGAATCTGCAGGCAAAGCATTTGATCAGACCGAGGACGAGAAGTGAATGAATGTGGTGAAAATCACACAGCATTATAATTTAAATAAATATCAACAAAATGTCAACTTACGTGTGTAATTTTATTATCCCCAGCATATGGACACGACGCCAGTGATAAAGAGGGAGGAGATGATTGGGAAAGCAGCGATAGCAACTAGAAATGTATTGTGTGTCTTTTGAATGTATGTGTGTCCAGTGTGTATAAATGTGATATGTATGGGTGGGCAGCAAATAACAAGATTTTACGCTTGTTTTCACATCAAAAACAGGATAAATGAAAGGAAAAATCACAGCAAAAGGAAGCAGTAGAATTGACACTCTAGGAGTCGTCTTTAGTTTTGTGTTTTTGTTTTTCTTTATAGCAGCGCAAAATGGAAGATTACAAAAGTCTGAATTTGAAGCAAGTTTGAAGTTTAGTTTTTTTTTTAGGCTTGTTGCAGCGAGTGTTTCATTAAGTGATGTCTGTCAGTCAAGTGCTGTTCCAGTGCCAAAAGCATAGCATCCAAAAAATCCGCTAAACTAATCTTCTGATGCAGCGCAAATAAGTCCCGACTCGTGTGCTGAGCATGTGCCAAGAGCGGCAATTTTCGCAGGGTGCGCCCACTTAGTCCTGTGCTGCGCTCTGCCAGCTTCGTTAGCAATCCCTCGGCATCCGCTGCACTCGCATCCAGATCCTCCATTTCCACAATATGCTTGGCCATCAATTCAACTAGCATTGACTTGTAAATCGAGCGAATCGCTGGCATGGCGGGCAAGCCAATGAATTGACGTATATCCGCGCGATCCAAGAAGGCCAAATCAATGCTATGTGCCAGATTCGATGTCGCTAATATGAGCACATTGGGCGATAATTTGATCTCATCCAATTGCGTCAGCATGGCATTAACCACACGCATCGCATCTCGCGGCTCATTGCTACTCATAGCGCTCCGGGCATATGCTAATGATTCCACCTCATCGATTAGAACACAAACCAAATTATTTTTGTCGGCCACAAGTTCACCAATCTTTCCAAAAATACGTGCCACCAATTTGCCGCTCTCCGAGAACCATTTAGAGAATAAACTATGACTATTGATCTCCACCAGATGCGTGTAGGGAAAACTACTCTGAGTGCGAATGGCCAATTTCTGGGCAAGAGCTTTGCACAGACTTGTCTTGCCAGTACCGGGTGGACCGTGAAGCAATAGGAGACGATTACAGGCAATCACATTGATGTCCACGCTGTGCTGCGAGAAACTCAAGGCGGACAAAGCGAATTTAAGCAACTACAACAATGAATATCAAGATATTATAAATGTTTCTGTATAAAAGCAATCACCATACCTTCTCCTTGAGTCCCTGCTCGTAGATTAAGGTATCCCATAGGCCTACGTATTCCTTGGCAGGCAGCAAGACATGATTGGCAGCTAGCACACTATCGACATCTTCATCGCCGCCGCCATCGAACAGACCCGACTCTGAACGCATTTCCGGACGCTGTGTCATGTAAAAGTGATACAGGAATTTATACTTTTGGGGATCTTCCATAGTTCCATTTTCTCCGTTGTCTCTCTCCATTAAAATACTCTCCACTTGATCAATCTGCGCATCCGGTGCGAAACTCACATTCCAGCGGAACATTTTTGCCGATTGCAGGTAAGCGCTCAATTGAGGCTCGATCGCCGCTCGAAGCGTCTGAATTCGCCTGTATTACAATTATGGAAATTAATTTATTCATTTTTATATTATTATCAGTAATTAAACTCACTGTTCGCTACGCTGCAAACGCACTTCAACATGCACTGTATTACTACAACTTAAAAACATTATTCAGCAAAACAAGAAACGCGCGGTTTAGGAAAATATTTTAAAGTAAAACAGAGCTAGTGTGACCAAACTTGAAGTTGTAAAATATACGCCAAATTAACGATTAGTATCGATGCGCAGTACTCGAAATTGCCGGCTCATTTTGATTTTATTGTTTTTGATAGATTGGAATTGCCCTAATATGAATGAAGTAGATTGTATTATTTTAATATTATAATCAAACAACATTATTACTAACAGTTGCTTATATCATTTACTTCACGAAATAAGAACAAAACGAATATTAGTATCTAATCGTAGACTCCAAGAAGTACTTGTTATATTTGCGCCATCCAAAACGCTTCGTTGGATCCTTTTTGCTCCATGAAGGCGCTAAATTCGGCATAAGACCAGCCTTTTGTGCCATTGTAACAAGTGTGCCCATTTTCTTTTGTTGTCGGTGGCATAGTCCTGTTATGCGCCTGGGTAGCATGCAGCCATCAGATCGAACGTATTGCGATAGGATGAGTACATCAGTATGTTTAATGTCCAAGCCTAAGGTGCACTCTGGGCAGAAAGTGCTGTCACAGGCTGGCTTTAGCATCTTCTCTGAGCGTGGCGACACAACATCAACTCCCTCGTATATACGGGCATTATTCTCCGTTTTTTCGTGTACTTTTTATAAACAAAACAAACGCAACAAGGTTATGAAACAGCCGATTTTGTTGAATTTTACTCACTTTCTTTTATAAGTACTGATGGAGTTGTTGATATGCTACGCGCTTGCCAAAGCGTGCTACGAATCGTTGTGGTTGCTGCTTTTAAAAGCGTAGCCATGTTTTACTTAATATTTTTTATAAATAAAAGAAGTTTCTTGACAAACACAATGCTTCTCTTTCATGTATCGATATAGCATATCGATATGTCGCTTACAGCAACCATCGATATATACCAACTTGCCTATTGCAGTTATTATCGATTACTGTATATCTTTTTATGCCGACACATACAGCGATTGATTCCTAGCTTAAAAAATGAGTAAGTTAATTTTTTATGAAAACTATAAAAAGTACTGTCTCTAACAGTAATTTTTCATAATAGCCGCATCAATTACGACAAAGAGCACGCTCATCTCCTCAATTATCTCCGGCATATTGAGCTTGCTCATATTTGCAACGTTGCGATTCTATGCACAGTGGTTCAATGACTCGCAATTAAACATTTTGTTTGGCGGCTACTTGTTTTCCTGGCTCTTCATATTAAGCCTCACTTGTATATCAAATGCCGAGATGTTGATATTCGGTCCCGATTTCCAAGCGAAACTTGTCCCCGAAATTATTCTCTGCCTATCGCTGACAGCAGCGGCAGCCGGCGTCGTTCATCGCGTTTGTGCCACAACTAGGTAAGAAAATGCAACGCCCCAAATTGGTAATCAAAAATTTATCATTTCCATCTGTCAGTTCTTGAAAATGCCGAGTTCTCTAATTCTGTAATATCTATTCCTATAAATCTTATCTTTTAATCAGCCATATATTTTAAAATCCATAGTATTATTTGGCTACAGATAATGGTAAATATATTTAAATTGGTTTCAGTATTATGTTCTCTTTGGTCGGACTATATTTCATCAATCGAATCTCATCGAAGTATTATAACAATGCAGTGATTGCAGTGGATGCCCCTTTGCGTAAGAGTGGAAAAAAAATTCAAATAGATTGCATATTTAATGTATGTAAAATTTTAAATTATATAAATGGAAAAGTACATTGTATAAGCTAAAAGTAATAAATGAGAAATTGTATAAGATCAAAACTGTCACATTTAAGTAATGTAATTACGACGCTGGTGGATCGTTACCAGTTTCGGAAGCTACTTCATTCGCGGCTTCTGCTAAAGAACTCAAGATATTAAAGTCAATGAAGCGCACCAACTATAAGATAGAACAAATTAAGATTTAATAATAATAATAGGCTGAATAAATTACCATGAAGATCGACTTAGTTTTTTCCGTTTTGTTCTTGTCGTTCATTTTGTTTCGCAGCGTTTTGAACCATTCAGATATTTCGATTTGAGTCTCTACTTGAGGCAATTCAAAACCCCGATAGCCGGCTTGTTTTAAAGCTGCATTATTCGTATTTAGAGCAGCTGTAGCCAAAATTAATCCAAAACTCTTGACAAGAGTATATATTTTGCACAAGGACCATTCAAACACAATAACATCAACTTTAAGTGGCTTTATCATTTGCCATATTTCTGAAATCTTTCATTTAAAAAAATTAAAGAAACATATGTCAAGTGAACTTAACTTACATTTCTATATATATGCATAATTATGTCCGATTCGGGATTGCTCAACTCAGAGATAAATGCTCGCAATAGTCCCAGAGATATCATTTTTCCAGTTTCACTTGCTGTGATCATATGTGGTAGAGCAGTTAACAAATAAAGCATGTAATCATAATCTTTATTGTTCTCCTCAAGGCGGGCAGCGAATTTGAAATTATCTAATAATTCCCTTGTCACAAAGTCAATCATAGTTGGCTTTAACATATCTGCATAATTGAAACATTCATTGAGAAGTTCAAGACGTACACTTAGTAATTCAAGATCTCCAAGTAAAAGGAGCATAACTGTAACAGTATATAAAGAAGATAACTCTTCCAGACTCAAGTCTTTTTTGAGAGCAATTGTTAAGTGCCCGCATAGCTAAAATTAGTAGAAATTTTTTATACATACATTTTAATGTAAACAAAATTTAATATATGTACATACTTTTAGTGAATCCTCCAAAGTCTCCAATTTCTCCTTTAATTCGTTTTTGTTGTAGTAATTATCAAGATTATTTAATCTAGAAAGTACATTGCGCAGTTGGAGGTAATTAACATTTCTTACGCTTGAATCTACCATTACGAAGACATTTATGTTTATTTATTCCTTTTTTAATGTGTTTAATCTTTCCAAAACAGCTGATGGGCTGAAGTGCAACCCTGAGATTAGGGATATTTCCATGTTATATTTATTAGTTTGTTAAAGCGCAGAAGAGCAGCTTACATCAGCTGCGAAATAACTTAATAATAATTAGAGCATCAAACACTTAGTTTAAAAATATGGAAAACTATTCAAAGGTTATAAAATTATCGAGTATATCGAATAATACGTAAATTCAATTAATCTGAATTTCGAACCCGTTTGACCATGTGCGGTATATTTTCTACTGTAAACGTAGTATAAAAGCAACACTGTATTACTAATGCTGCATTTTTAGTATATTTCGAAACTTAACTTTTGCGGTCACGCTATACAGCACTTCACATTAGTGATTTTCGCACGCACGAGCACGGACAACGCTAAATTTTCAGCAAAACAGCTTTTTTTGTTTTAATCGTAAGTACATTAAAAATTGTGTAAAACATTAAGTAAATTAAAAGTACAAACATATATCATAAAGTAATACTACCAGCATTCAATTTTTTAAATGTATGCACGCCCTTACATGGCGAATATGTATGAATAATTATATGTGCGTACATATAATTTAAAAGAAAAGTTATAAATACATAGAAATTGTGGCATGTGTATGTGTGTAATTTTGTGTATATACACATATCTTTTGTTAGTGATTCATAATCAATAGAAAATAATCAATTGCTGTTTATCACACTGGCTAAACGTTGTCTAGTATGACTGTACCTATGTACATAATTAAATAAATGTGCCATGGGAAAACTAACGTTCATAGTCATTTAGGAAGCGAATTGTAGCTATTGTAGGAAGCGAAAACCGTGTAATCTGTGAATTTAAAGTAGTGTTATTAATATAGTATTAAGAAAACGGCTGTTTCAATTGCAAAAAAAAGGTAGACAATAAATAAAACCTCGAATTTATGTACACAAAGACAAAGAACACATGGACAGACACACTGGCACATGCACATGTGTGTGTTGGTTTGAATGGCAATGTATTGCTACAAAATGGCGCCGACCACATGTCGTCGTCGTGTCGTTATCGTCGTTGTCGGCGTCGGCATTCAACGAATTCGTCGTGTGTCATTTGCTTTCTGAATTTCGTTTAACAAAGTGGTGTGCGCAGAACAAGCAAAAGGCGCTCGGTCGTCAAAGCACTTTTAACAAAAAGAATACATATGTATGTACCACATATACATACACAGTAACTAATTGTGATATTTTTTATTAAAAATAGAATTCTTGACATACACTGAATTCAGAATCAGACAAAATTGTTTAAAGTTAATATTGTGAAACAAGTAAAACCATTCAGTAGAAATTTCTGCGGTTTCGTCTCACGCGCTCTCTCTTCCACTTTCAACTGTTGAGTGTGTATGTATGTATGTGCGTGCGTGTCAATTTTAAGAAAGTCGACGGCGCGGCATATTTGGAAAAACACCAAAATATCTTTAATCAATTACATTCAACGCGAGGTTATACACATTTCAAGTTGCTAGCTGTGCTTAACGACCATCAGACTCACAAATACATGCCCGCATCTTCTAACCTCGCAAACTCACCGCATACATTAGCACACACACGCGCGCTTCAATACAATTGAAATACTATATATTATTATATATATTATATATTAAGGAGTTTGCAAGGCGGAAGTAAGATCTCAGCTAACTTTATTTGCCTTAAGTGAAAGTGTACGATTTTTAACAGTTTTTGCATTTCAAATATAAACTGACAAGTCACGAAAAAAATACATTTTTATGTACATTGACCTCGTTTACCATCGCTGCTGCGTCGTCGTCGCCAGTAACAAAGTCAACGCTTATGTACATTTTTTTCGTAAAGAAAAGAAAGAAAAAGATTTCACTGTTTCTTTTACCCGTTGCTTCTATAGGCGAGTTCTCGCCATTTGCCTTTCATTCGCTCTTTCTGCATTATCAAACTGTAAAGATTACACACACATGTATGCGCATGAATATGTGTAAAAAGCACACACATAAACGCTCGCCGATCAAGCAATTTTTTTAGGTTAGACAGCATTTGCACTCGATTTTCATATTCAACGTGTAAAATGAGCGTTTCCCTTAATTGATTCAGTAGCCTTGTGTGTAACGTCATAAATATATATTTTAACTAGAGTGTAGTCAAATATTTAAAAAATAAAATAAATTTTATTAAACCACTTTTTCTCCCATTTATTCCATTTTAGCAATTTATTGTATGAGTCAAAAAACTGAAAGACCAGTGCTATCGGGTCAACGCATCAAGACCAGAAAAAGAGGTAAGAACTAAATGGTGAATATTATAGAATAGGTTATAATTTGATTTTTCAAAATTTAGATGAAAGAGAAAAATATGACCCAACGGGATTCCGTGATGCGGTCATTGCTGGTCTCGAAAAAACTGAAGGCGACCTGGATCAAATCTCTAAATTTCTAGACAGCGCGGGCAACAAGCTCGATTATCGTCGTTACGGTGAAGTACTCTTTGATATATTGATTGCGGGTGGTCTATTGGTGCCTGGCGGTTCCATATCTCAAGATGGCGAAAAGCCCCGCACAAATTACTGCATCTTCGATGCACCCGAGGATATGGAATCAATGCGCAACCATGAACAGGTTTGTTATTTTTCTTATATAGAACTAAATCGAGTGATTGGATAGATTTGTGCATATAATTAGAACCGGTTATTGGCCTATGCAGATAATCGGTGTCAATATATGCCATAGGATTAGCCACATTTTACTTGTCTTTATTTTGTGTTGAAAAACAATTGCATACAATCTAAAGATTTCTAATGTCGCGACAAAACCAGTCACAATGTTAATTTAGTATAAAAGTTGGTAACCTCCCAACGGTATGTGTGCGTATTATTAGAACCGGTTAATGATATTGTTTGTAATCTAATCGGTGTCAAAATATGCAATATTAAAAGCCTCATTTTACTTGTCTTTGATTTTCGCTAACATCTCGATTTTTAAAGATTTCTAATGATGCAACAATGATTCATATTTTGTACAACATTTTTGACAACACAATGTATAAAAGTGCCCATACCAACTCTATAATATAATTTTCATTTTAATCTACAGGTGTTTGTCAAGCTCATTCGACGGTACAAGTATCTTGAGAAAATGTTCGAGGAGGAGATGGGTAAAGTTTTGTTATTCGTAAAGGGCTTTACGCCAAGTGAACGCATTAAGCTTGCGCGCATGACTGCGCTCTGGTTAGGTAAGCACATCTCTCCACTATATGTAAATATATCCAATTTATATATTATAGATATAGTCAACTGTTTTTTGTTCGGGTTTAGTAACTGACTGATGATAAACTCGTTTAGAAAGTTGGCTAAAAATAAACTTACTCTTGGTATACTGACTCTTGCATGTCAAACTATAACCCAAATGCAAAAGCCACGAGCCCAAGGACATGTATTCCTATAGAAAAGGCAACTTGAAAGATGATTGGCTTTTCGATATTTAAAATTATGGGGAAAAACTATATAAAATCTTTACAAATTTGGATTTGAAAACCGATAATAAATTAGTTGTTTAAATTATAGAATGCAATTATTTGTTAAACTAATAAACGGATTTTGCTAATAATTACAGTTAATGGCTCTGTACCGCCAAATGTCTTGCTGGTATTGAACAACGAGCATCTGATCAAGGATGGCATTGCACTCGAGTTTTTATTGGAGCTGTTTTTGACGTTCAAGCAAGAGAAGGGCATTGCATATCTGATTCAGGCGCTTAAAAAGGGTGGACTGGAAAGCAAGTAAGTTTATATTTGCTAAAACTATATATACGAATGGTTTACGTCTTCGATAAGCAGGCACGAATAAATATTGAAAATAAATCCAAATTCGAAGTGAAATGTATCCGGAATGTTTTTCAGGAAGATCAATAATAATTGTTTTTTGCATCTTTAATTGACATTCCCAGACTAATTGGAATTTAATGCAACTCGCAAATGAACTCTAGCTTCATTTGGGTGCCCATTTCATTTCAGACAAACAAATTCTAAAATAACTTTATTTGCCTTATACTAAATCCCAAACCATATCTATTTGCATTTCTCTCACAGACTTATGGACTTTTTCCCACCAAACAAACGTACTGAGGAATATTTTAAACAAGTTTTTCTTGACAAAGAACTCAATGAGATAATTAAATTGCATAAGGCGCAGGCTAGCCAAGAGGCCAAACGTGAACTGCAGCAGACTCTCATCGATGATATTAACGACGAGAAGGCTCATAGTGAAATCACTGCAGACATAAAAGAGTTTGCACAACGCACCAACATTCCTGATCATGAGATAATTGTTATTGTAAGTTTCTATCATAATATTGTTGTTGGCTTATTATATAACATCATTGATTTTGCTTCAGATTTGGTCTACTATCATGTCGTTGGGAGAATGGAATAAGAAAGAGGAGTTGGTAACTGATCAAGCTGTTCGTCATCTGAAGGCATACTGCACTTTGTTGCAGGCTTTTGCCTCAACGGATCGTTCGGAACTGGCATTGATATTGAAGGTGCAAGAGTTCTGCTATGAGAACATGAACTTCATGAAGGCGTTCCAAAAGATCATCTTGCTCTTCTACAAAACCGAAGTGTTGTCTGAGGAGATCATCTTGCGCTGGTACAAAGATGGGCACTCCAACAAGGGCAAAATGCATTTCCTTGAGCAAATGCGAAAATTCGTCGAATGGCTTCAATCTGCCGAAGAGGGTTAGTATTCATTTCTTTTCAACATTTTTAAATATATATGTTTTTATTGACTGCATTGGCAAGTTTTGAGAAAGGTAATGCTTATATATTGCGTAGCATTATCTTTGTACAAATTTGCAAAAGCAAATGGGTTTTTTGCTTGCCTCGCTGTCCTTCATTCAATGAACTTTGCAGGCCAATGAAAACCTGGACAATTCATCAAACTAGTTTTTACTATGCAAGTTATCCTTTTATATGTTTTTAAGATCTTTGTATCCTAACAAAAACTTTCGATAAATATGCAAGAGTAAAAGAATGATTGGGTGTCCATATAACTTATAATATGATAGTTACATTTGGCCAATAATTGTTCGGATAAGCCAACGCCTTAAATAGCCTTTTAATCTGCATACTATGAAACTAATTTAAAATCGGTTCTCTACAGATGAGAACACGAAACCATGAAAGTGTGCAAGAGCAAAAGAATGATTGGGTGTCCATATAACTTATAAACTCATAGTTAAATTTGGCCAATAATCGTTCGGACAAAAAAAACACTTCCTATTTAAAGAGTATTGCTAACGTTTTTTTCTTTGCTTACAGAATCTGAATCGGAAGATGAGCAGAAATTAGGCGACTAATAATGGTCCAATATCACCGTCGCAACCAACACCAACCAACAACCATCATTATATTTCGCATAAAACAGCCAACCGAACTACACTCCCGTTTGGAATACTTTTCCTAGATGTTAGCAACAAGATCCCCATGCACTCTGCAAGTGCCAGTTGAAAAAGAGAGAGAGGAGAGTGAATGATAAAGCCAAGCCGCAAAATTCGAAATTTAATGTACACAGTTTAATTTAATTTTCCATCAAATTACTGGATTCATTTTTTTTTAAATGTGCACTTCAAATTGTTAAATTTTCTTTATTTATGATCAATATTTGAGTGAATTCCACACACAAAAAAAAAAAAAACCCAAAAACAAACCAAGTGTATAAATTGTTTAGAATCATCCAATCACATGGTTATATGTGCGTGCGTGTATCAGGGTCGCCCTCGCATGCATAACATATATAGACTGTTAATTTTTCAATTTAAAATCTATATGAAATGATTTTTAACTAAAACTGGTCAGGAAATAGTAAATGCATCGACAAACGATTTATATAAATACTTGAATACTTTCAAACAAAGACAAAATCGGCGCAATGTCATTCACCAAATGACAAAACATAATATGTATGAGGGAGGATACCGAACTTTATCGGAATGGAAATGATTAACAAAGAAAATTGCATGGAAAACAAGATATACATACATTAATATATACAATTAAAATAAACAAATGTAAAACAAGGAAAAGTTGTTTTAATTTTTAATTAAAAGTTTTTACTTGAGGAATGGAACAAATTTTTTTATTTTTGGCCTTCAAAATGTTTATACATTCGTCTCAACCGCAGCGATTTTAGGCGATATTTTGTTGCTTATATCTGCCGTATCTGGGCAACCCACATTCAAGATAGTCCTGGAGAACTTTAGATTAAATTTAATGGAGTTCTTCAGTATTCGTTAGGTTTGGTAGCGCGTCTTCGAAATGTGAAGCATTGGCACACTGTCATTTTATATTTTTCTCAGCCAACAGATAAAAGCATATCGTGTTAATTTCAGATTACCATGAGAGGTAAAAAGAATTTGGTTTGAACATAGCACCACCTTGATTACGGGCTAAATAAGTTGTTTTTCTTGTGGTTTTGTTTTTGGAAATACTGTTTTTATTCAACATAAATTTTGTTTAAGTTTAAAAGTAATTTTGTTGCATTTATAATTCATTTTACTCGATGTTATATATATGTATATATATATATATTTATGTAATAATGCATATGCTATTGGTTTTCTTTATTGTATTTGTTGTTATGCTAAATTTGTAGTTACTTTTTTTCGTGAACACGCAAACATTTAAATACAATAATGTGTTTGTTTTTAAGAGCCAGATATGAACGTGCGTTTTAATTATTCCTGCAGATGTGCGACATCGGCGGCAGCTATGTACATAAATTGTTATGACTAATTTCCATTTTCATATAGTTTTTTTCATCATTTAATCATATGTATATATTTATATATATTTTATTTATGGTTTATATGATTTGGAATTGGAAGCAGGTAAAACATCAGGGCATTTATAATATGTAATTTATAAGTGAACAAATTTAGCTACTTGGCCACTTGGCAATACTTCGTTAACTGTCCTCGCGTGCAATTCGTTTTTGGTAACTGTGTGTACTTTACATTGCTCGATCAACAACAGACTTTCTATGGATGTTTCATTTTGATAATACAATGTGCCAGTTGCAAGTGCGCAGACGCACATTACCGACGAGCCAGCGAAATTGATGGCATTTTATTTCGGTGGGTCGTCGGTAATAATGCTGAGAGTGCGTCTGGTGTACGTTGCAAGTGGCACACGTGCCTCACCGCTGCATCGCACATTGCAGTTTCATTTAATTTGTGTTTAAATATATTTGAATAACATGTCTAAAGAGAAGGATAACAACAATTAAACAGTAATCGAAAAAATAAAAAAATATACAACAAAAATTACAGATACAGAGAAAAGGGGTGGCAAAAACAAAAGATTATAATATTACAGAAATATATTGCAAAGACGCATTCGCATCGACATAACTAAAAAAAAATAATGTACGGATCGCAAAAATGTTTTGAGGAATGTTATTATGATTAGCTTAATATTGTTAAACGCCGGTTAGTTCATAAAAACAAACTTTAACAAACTCTTTTTTACGGATTTGAATGCACTTCGAACTTGATTTATCTGTTGAAATATTTTCTAAAATATATTGTAAGTATTTTCATTTTTGGCGTATATGTAAGTTCATATGCGTTATTAACTCATATTTGTAGCTTACATATCCAACCAAAGGTTCATGTGTGTTTTTGTTTCTCAGTTTCACTATAAAAAGACAACGGCAATAATAATTATAATTAATAGACACAATTTTGTTTAAATAAAGTTCAAGAGTTCAATGGGGATCGTCTCGTTCATCCATTTAGTGGGTGTTCTTATTGTTGATTGTAAACTTTTTACTTCTTTTGTTTAATGTATTTGTGGTATTTGCGTTATTGTTTTCTTGTTGATTTTGCACTTAAAGACAAATTTAATCGGTGAATTTGCGATTAACGTTACGACCGAACAGAGCGTTACGGATTTCTGGCACAAGCTGCTGTGAAATCAATTCTAATCTGGACTCCAGGGTATTTGGCACCTGGAAAAATAAGAGTTATGCTGCAGTGTGAATTACGTGATCAGAATAATGTACAATGAAAATAACATACCTTGATGCGTCCATTCAATGCTAACAATTCGACACCTCCGCAAGTATCTGCAGCCAGGTATTCTCTCTCGTCCACGAAGAGATCGACATCCTGATTCATATTGGCTTTGTACTGCTCAATGGATGACTGAAGGACAGCCTTAACGAGAGGTACATCGACTTGACGGCAGCGAAGAGTAACTTTGGGTTCCATCACCTGATACAGGCCTTGGACAATCAGTTTGCTCAGAACTTCTTTGTATTCGGCCTCATTCTTGGTGACTTCACCGAGACGTTTGCGTGCATCATCCAGCACACTGCTCACATGATCTTCACGCACTTTAAGCACCTATCGAAATATTTGTAAAACCGTATGTTAGCAAAATTTCAAAATTACGTATGCCGGGTTTTAAAGTTAAAGCCACAGTGAGTTGTAGTTCGATTACATTATAATCCAGGTAAAAATAATAATATGACTTTCTCAAGGTCTGCAACTTAACTGAACAATTAATATTATCTTCATGTAATACTATCAAAGTTCTTTTAGCTTTGTTTTAATTGTTAAAAGCTATTTCTCCACGAAATATTGTAGAAAACAATGATGGGAGAAGTAACTTACGAGATAAAACCTTGAGAAAATCTATTATTGTTATGTGGTAACTGAGTCAAGAAACCGGCATTAAATAGGGATATTAGACTCACCTTCAAGCGAGCCTGATTGAGCATATTTGAGGATTGGATTTTCTTCTGCAGCTCGACCTGTTTCTCCTTTTTCTCATAGTACTCCATGATCTTGAGACGCTGCTGCTGGACGAGACGTCCCTTCTCAATATTGAACTCTTCTTCGGCTTTGGCATCAATCTCTTCAGCTTTTTTCATTGGCCTCCTGCTCAATGAATGCCATCATATGTTTGATCTACAAATGGAATTACGACAAATTAGTAATAGGTATTGAATAGTTATATGTCTACATATAATATAATCAATAAATCAAACCTTATTCTAAGCATCATAGGACTGTGGCATCCATTTTTGAATCACATAAACATAATATTTACTGCAGCAGGTAAGTCTCTGAACAGCTGCTTTCAAACATGCATTTTATATTATTTTATATGTTTTTAGTTTTAGTTAAAATAATTCAGTGACATTGATAAAGCGCACAGCAGAGCGCATTAATAACCCAGTCGTGTGACAGTGCTGGCAATAGGGTCTTGGTTGCGACAGCTGTCTCGCTTTAACACATTGACACAAGTGTAGTGCGTGTCACATGACCAATAAGTATTTTAGCTTTTGACTGTAAAGAAATCAACAATCTTTTTCCTTCCACCTATTAAAGCGATTTCTTCTGCAGTCTAACTACCATTTTAGCAAACTCCCAATATATTACATATTTGTTTCTTGATTAATATTAAACCTGTTTAAAAATATGCACATACAACGACTGGAAAAAGTTGCGAGTAATATTCACATGACTTTTCACTCGCAATGAGAATCCCATGACTTCGCCATCTTCTCTCGCTATCTGAATATTTTTGGCATTAACATTACGTTCACTTGGTAAAACTATTTTGAATTCATATTCGTTGATTGCTTAAAACTCCCAGTATAATTTTATGTTGTGGTTTTGTACACTTGGTATTTACCTGTTTTTGAACATCAGCATCGCTCAAAGCCATTTTGACTGCTTTTTTCTCACTTGCACAAAATCAAAAGGGAAATTCAATAGTTCCGAAGGAATTCACGTGCTATCGGTGCCTGAAATAGTTTGAACTTTATATTTAATTTCTTTATTATACAACGTGAATGCAAAACTTAAAAAATGTAAAATTTAACACGAGAGAAACGGAACCGAAAATATACTTGCAGTGTGAGTGCCTTCTGCCCGTCGTCTAAAATTTTCACTACCACAAATCGATCATATGATTTTTACCTCGTGATTAGTGTGACCATAAATTGAGTTTTCAAATACACTATTTTATGTTACAAATATACCGACCTATCCAAATATACAGTCATAGGTCTGGTTATACTTAATCGTAGAACACCTGTCGGTTTTTAAATCATTTTAGAAATGCATAAAAAACTATTTAATGATTAACTAACAGGTAAACAATAAAATATTGCGATTTTTCATATTTTTCTATAGCAAATAAAAAGAAAATATAATGCAGTACTAACTAAGCGTTCGAAAACATCAATACAACTTATTATAACTTAATTTTGCACTTATAAAAATAGGGAATAGGGAATTTAGTTTATTTTATTATTTTTTGTAGAACCTATATTTCCTTATATTATATTATTATTATTCCTTTATAATTATACATGTTAAATTAGTTAAATATAATTCTAGAGCCTATGCAGTGCTGTCGACAAAGACCTTTGTCTGTTATGATACTTTTTATATTGAAAATGGCCCATAAGTCTTGTTTAGTGTCTGCACAACATGTAATTTTATTGACTAGCATCAATTTTGGACCACTGGGTATCTCATAGTCGCACACACTCGCCTGGTGTTACCAGTTCTTTTATACTATAAACTTTTGGTATATCTATATCGAATTTCATATATTACAAACATCCACCATGCGGTCACACTGTTTAAAACTTTAATAAACGTATGTACACACGCGTTTTGCAAAAATAGTATTTGTTTTAAAAGAAATATTTATCAATTAGTCAAACACAATGGAGACGCTCCTGGAGCAGCAGCGTCGATACCATGAAGAGCGCGAGCGCATTATTAAGCTGATGGTCGACGAACACGCCACAAAAAAGGCCGGCGAAAAGGAGCGTATACACAGTGAGCATCGGTTAAAGTATCTGATGGAACTGCATCATAATGCCACCGCTCAACTGCGTGATCTCTATGAAGATAAAGACAATGAGCGAAAAGCCGAGATTGCTGCACTCTCGGGACCAAATGAATTTAACGAATTCTATGCACGCTTAAAACAGATCAAAGCATTCTACAAAACGCACCCGGCTGAAGTCAGTGTTCCCCTTTCGGTGGAGTTCGAGGAGATGATCAAAGTCTATAGCAATCCCGATGATATGAGCGCCTTGGTCGAGTTTACTGACGAGGAGGGTGGCGGACGATATTTGGATTTAAACGAATGTTACGAACTATATCTGAATTTGCGTGGCGTCGAAAAGTTGGACTATATCACGTATCTCATGTCTTTTGATCATGTCTTCGATATACCACGTGAGCGCAAGAATCGCGAGTATCGCAAATATGTAGAGACACTCAACCAATATCTACACAGCTTCCTGCAGCGCATTCAACCGCTGCTCGATCTGGAGAGCGAAATGGTTAAAGTCGAGCTGGACTTTCAACGCCAGTGGCTGCAAGGCACATTCCCTGGCTGGGCGCTAAAGGAAACTGAATCGGCGCTCGCCAATACCGGCGCCCATCTGGACTTATCTGCCTTTTCCAGCTGGGAGGAGTTGGCATCTCTGGGCCTGGATCGGCTCAAATCAGGTCTGGTGGCACTCGGTCTCAAATGTGGCGGTACCTTAGAGGAAAGAGCACAACGCCTGTTTACCACCAAGGGCAAAACCACCCTGGATCCGGCGTTGATGGCCAAAAAACCAACCGCCAAAAATGCCAATGCACAAACACGTGAGAATGAACGAAATAAGGATATTGCCCAATTGGAGGCTTTATTATACAAATACGCCGAACTGTTATCCGAACAACGAGCGGCTACCAAGGAGAATGTGCAGCGCAAACAGGCGCGTACGGGCGGCGAGCGAGATGACAGCGATGTGGAGGCCAGCGAATCGGATAACGATGATGATCCTGACGCCGATGATGTACCCTTTAATCCCAAGAATCTTCCACTGGGCTGGGATGGCAAACCAATACCGTATTGGCTGTATAAGTTGCATGGCCTGAACATTAGTTACAACTGCGAGATTTGTGGTAATTTCACGTACAAAGGACCCAAGGCATTTCAGCGACACTTTGCAGAATGGCGACACGCCCATGGAATGCGTTGTTTGGGTATCCCAAATACTGCGCATTTTGCCAATGTCACGCAAATTGAGGATGCTATCACATTGTGGGAAAAGTTGAAGTCACAGAAGCAAAGCGAACGCTGGATTGCCGACCAGGAAGAAGAGTTCGAGGACTCTTTGGGCAACGTTGTGAATCGCAAAACATTTGAGGATTTGAAGCGACAAGGACTGCTCTAAAGAAGTCATTTTATATATCACCCATTTTTTAATGTTTAAATACAATATGCCTAAAATTTATAGAATTGCGCCTGCATTTTTAGTCCCACCTTGTTGATTCTTGCCAGCGGCAAAATGCTAAATTTCTGGGAAGCATCTTCTTTGTGCTCTACTTCCGTCTGCAACCAGGGAAACTCCTGATAATGCACATCATGACTCAGACGTTGAAAGGCGATCTGTGTGGTGTGAATTTGCAGTTTAAACTTGGAATCGTGTGGCAGTTTGGGCAACTTTTACAGCGTTCTGCCAATTTGTACAGAGCCGATCGAAGCTGCTGCTCGTATTCCAATAAATATTGATCTGATGTCTGAATCAAGTCTAGTGATATTGGCAGCATTTCGATCACATAGCTCTCCAAGTGTTTGCTTTCGTGTTCATAGACAATAAGTTCTAATTTAAATGCTTCGTGATTTGGGTTCTCCAGCATTTTCTCCACAGTCTTTAAAACATTTGCAATATAACATTTCAACGTCGGAAATGATAATATAAAGACCGGTGTGTTGTAAACCAGATGTTTTTTGAAGATTTGCAACGGATATAGTTCGCGGACGTAGAGAATGTGATTTACAAATATTTCTACAGCCTCCAAATATATGGCAGCAATATCTTCGGAATTCATTTTAATTGAAGCACCGCACAAATTTCATTACGCGCTGAAATGTGTTCGCTGACTTTTGACATTCACACTGCAATCTCGTATAAAATGAAGCCCTAGTATTGAAAACACGCAGCCCTGTGTAGTCTGCTTCAAACTGTATGAAAAAATAAAACTGTTAATTAGTGTTCGTTATTAGAAATTATATTTTAGATTTGTTTTACTCTTCAAGTAATTTGCATTTAACGATTTTACTTATACATTAAATTTAATAACTCCATTTTAACGCTTAAGCGGTAACTTAAAGACATTTTGGTATGTTGTAAAACATGTACATATGTATTTAAAAGAACAAATTCATTTTTCATAGAAAACGAAAAATCGGTGCCCCATTTTCAGTTTAACTATGTATTTATTTCCTTTCGATTGTTGGGATATAAAATACTTATCGAGGAGCATCATATTCTTCGTCTTTAGTTCACGTAAACCTCGAGTTTTTTTTTACATTGTTACACCTCATTTAATGTGTTGATATATTTAAAAAGTGCTCATCAACTTAAACAGTTTTCGTGCTAGTATCCCTTCTAGAGGAGTAGCCTCCTAATTTTTCCTAAGATTTCCGTCGAAACAATGAATTTGGCAAGATACCAATAAGAAAGTAATAACAAATTTATTGTCGTCATGTGTTCTCTTCTTAAGTTATTTAAATTATTTGGTGACAAGTATCTGCAAAACATGAATAAATAATGATTTTATTAAAATTTCTCGTTTCTTTACATATGTATATGAATATGTGAAGTAATCATATATGCTATGGCATTAGATGGGTCTGTTATGTAGAGTATTATCTATGAAAACTATATTCGGCCGTTTTTTTGGATCATTATGCCAGCACATTTTTATTAATTCCTTGATATCCATCTTAAGATAAGTCCCAATTTTAAAATCATTTACATTAGGACGATAACCTAAAACGACAAAAAAAATTATAATGAATTGTTGAGTAGTTTATATATTAATTATAATCACCTCGCAAAATTTTATGTTGAATAGCAAATGGATGCATATCTTTAAACTCATAAAAGGGCTTCTTCCTAGACAATACTTCCCAGAAAATAATCCCAAAGCTAAAAATATCACATTTTTCAGTGTAGTTTCCCCTTCCTTTAGGATCCTTTTTTGATAAAAAAAAACCAGCAATTTATAGAACTTTCTTGCAAGTAAGACTAAAAATACTTACACAGACTTCTGGAGCCATATAAGTAAATGTACCAGTCATTTTCGTATTAACAGTGGACAGTTGTTTCACTTTACCAAAATCAGCTATTTTCAATATTTTAAAGTTATCGAAAAGCAACAGGTTGTTTGGTTTGAGATCACGATGGATTATTTTTTTGCTATGTAAATGCCTTATACCCTTTAGTAAGGATTGGTAGATTAACAAAGAAAAATTAAAAAATTATAAAACATTTATATAAAGTATAGAACGTACAGCGGATAGTTGCCACATCTTTTCAAGTTTCCAGCAGTCCGTATAGCAGCAATTCGACTTATGCAAGAAATCGTAAAGTGATCCACAGTCTGCATACTCCAAACACATGCAAAATTGATTCTTAGGTGTTTTGAAATATAAGTATAATTTCATAATATTCGGATGATCAATATGTTTTAAATATGAAATCTCGTTCATAATTTCTTTTTTCATTTGCTTCGGGGCTTCGAATTATTTTCAGCGCAACTCTTATGATATTACCACGAATTGTAGAGTGCCATCGCCCTTTGTAGACATCACCAAAGGAACCAGAATCAATCTGCAAATTTGTATATAGCACTTAAGTAATTTGATTTTTTTCTCTTCATTAACTTTTACCAAAGCGTCCCTATATATATGTTCATTGTTGGAAATATACACTATAGGTCTAATGAGCTCCATAATTTATTAAATTAGTCCTTAGGCCGATTTCTCGATGTCAAGTAAACGCTTTACGAAAAGCTAAATTGAACTGTTGGCTGTTGGCTAGCATAAGCTAAATCCACTGTCGAGAAATTTTTAAATTTGTATCAAAGCACATGGTTGCATTTTCACATTACAAATTCTGTCAAATTTAATACCCTGTTTAGAGTGCTCGTATTGTAAATTTTTTGAAAACTAGAACCTTCCGGTGCTGTGTGCAAAATAGGGACGGGTGATGAAGACGATCGCGTATTATTGCAGTTATACGCT
The DNA here is from genome assembly GCF_023558435.1 of Drosophila sulfurigaster albostrigata. Classification (NCBI taxonomy): domain Eukaryota; kingdom Metazoa; phylum Arthropoda; class Insecta; order Diptera; family Drosophilidae; genus Drosophila; species Drosophila sulfurigaster. The sequence continues at coordinate 20,475,161 of NC_084882.1, forward strand.
TTTTTAGACTGGGCATCACAGAAATTTCCGTTAAGTAGAACCTTCCGCCGCAGAATTTCGTACGCGGCTGTGTGTAAAATAGGGACGGCTTATAGAGACGAATCATATTCGTCAATAATTCTAAAAAGGTGGCCGTATCTTGGCTAATATTTTGGAACATTTATCGAAACACGTGCGATATCGATACGGCGCGATATCGGTACGGTTTACAAATTTAGAATTCAATGGACTGAATCTTTTCAAGAGCTTATTTTAGTTCTTATGGTATCGATGTAAAGAAATCGTTGACCAAAGTTTTCCTTATTTCCGATATTCTGAGTCAAGCTGAGACTTGACGAACTACAAGGTAAATTGAATTGAATATATATTCCATTACATTGGTATTACACACAGATATTTAATACACAGATATTATAGTATTTATTTAGCTAGTGTTTACCCATATCCAATTATTTAAATAGAATAAGCAGCACAAAAAAGCTTTATATGTATATGGTTTGGTTTTGTTTATTTAATGTGTGTAAAAATGCATTGCCAGTTTAGGCAACCAAGGCAGAGGCTGTGCTGGATTCGTATTTCCAGTTGGGGGCTAGAACGCTCTTAGTCTTGTAGTAGCGTGCCAAACGGTGAATTCTAGACTCGACCAGAATCAGACGGAACTTGCCATCCTTATCCTTGCGGTTGCGCTCCAAATGCTTACGGATGGCGACAGCCTTCTTGATCATATGATACAAGTCTTCGGGAATGTCGGGTTTCAAGCCAACCGATTTCATGATGCGCAGGATTTTGTTACCATTGACGAAACGCACTTGGGCTACGCCGTGGGAGTCCCGCAGAATGATACCTAAAATACATAGGTAATGGGTTATTGGTGTAAACATAACCTCAAATTATAAACATAAACAACAATACCAATTTTGGAAGGAGTCAAACCCTTCTTGCCGAGTTTCTTGATCTGATCCTTGACATCCTCGGAATTGAGTTTCAGCCACGATGGCACAGTGCGTCTGTAAGGTAAGGCTGATTGGGAAATACCCTTGCTGTCAATAAAATAAAATATTTGTTAAAAATTGTGATAGGCGGCAACAACAACATCAGCAAGTGTTTTCGTTGGCAACATGTGCCAGCCTTCATAAAGTGGGTTGGCTGACTGGCTGTGGGTCAGTAAGAATTAAGATACTTGAACATAAAAAGGCGGCCGCCACATTTATTAATAACTTCTTGCTATTTAAACAATCAGCGGATTTTACCCTGGAGCGTGCATACGACCCATGTTGAGTGCTTAGATTTTGACACCGAAAAGAAATTGGAGACTTGCTATGAAACGCAAAATTGAGTCAAAGTCTCCACTCAATGTTGTCTAGCAGAGTTGTATTGAATACACCGATAATAAAACTTTCAAATCTGTTTCAAGGTATTACAATTTTTTTTAAATAAACCATTGTGACATGGTAATAAATAATATATAATAAATTATTTACATCTCTTGGTTTACAAAGTAGGCAATCATTATTATGCTTATAATGCTAGCATTCAATAGAACATATTAATTTGTTTTGCAATATATATGCAAGTTTTGTGGTTATATTCTTCTTTGCGTAAATTCGCTTATAGTATATGCATCTAATATTAATTTTACTAAAATAAACGTTTTTGTATATGTTAATTATTTTTAATAAAAATAATATTGTAAACTAAATTTAAATGTAATGTTTTAGTGTGCCCATACCACAAGACAATCTGCTCCTCATCATTGGTATTTCATTCACTGATTCATTTCGCGAACGTGCGCTTCGTGATACATACTTTTGTCAGCCCTGTGAGAAAATTTTTGTCGAAAATTGAGAGAGCAAAACAAAATCGTAAGTACATAAATACATATAGAGCCTAATTGGAAAGAAAACAAGGGTTCGCGCCTTTTCTAACATTAAAAATATAAAATATCAATTAAAAAGATTTGGAAATATAATAACTACTATATTTTGCAGCACGCAGCCCAGTTCTTACGTCTTCAATAATTGGTATACCTCATGTTATTGTATGCTTGTGTACGTGTTTGTATGTGTATGTATTTTGAGCAACATGCCTTCAATTCCGCAAAAAAATATACTAACCATTTGAATTGTTTGTTTACAGTTTTTGATATCACCGATAAAACAACAAAAAAATGGACTCGGACATTGAAGAAGGTATGTGTTGAATTGTATTTTTATGAATGTAGCGCCAATTTCGCTTTACTCCTGTTATATATGTACGTACAATGTGCGTTTAAATGTATGTATGTGCGAATGGGTGAGTGCGTGTGTTTACACGTGTTGTTGCTGTTGTAGTGTGGTGCGTTTCGTTATATGTATGTGTATGTATGGCGATCATATTTATCGTCTCTTTTGGCCAGTTGTTTCTGTTCTCATTTTGGAGATGAACGCACGTCGCCCGCGGCTAAGTCGAGAGGCGGCTTTATTTTATGGTGAAACCCCAAACGATTAACAGAATAAAATTGTAAAAGACAAATTAATGATGATATTTTTACATATTTTTTACAGACTATGACAGTGTGAAGCGAAGTCAGCTGGAAATTGCGAATAATAGGCCGGGCACCAATGTGGCCAGAGCGATTTCCACGTACAATGAAACTCCGAGCTTATCCTCGCTGATCATGGTGTTGGAAGAGATATCAAAAAATACGGATTTCTCCACCGATTTGCGTCTCTCCGTCAGCTACGTATGTAAAAACCACACATTTGATTTAGAAAAAAAAATAACTAAATGCTATTTATTTTGTTAGTATATGGATGAGTTTTTGCGACAAATCGATTGTCCAACGGTGCCGAGAAGATCCATTATTGCAGCTGCCGGCAACGTGTTGCAATATTGCGGTAAAATCTATGGAGATCGTGTAGAGTTCGTGCACCAAAAAGTGGAGAATCAGATTGAGGCACTAATTTATGCAGATCCCAAAAAGGTGGAGAATGGAAACAATAACGGGTTAGTAAATAATTTAACTGTAGAAGTTAGCATGCTTTTAATTCAATCGCCGCCGCCACGCTGTCTGCTTGGAGTCAGCTCCCCACATGCTTATCATATGGACGCTTATCTGCATTTGTTTCATTTTACTTGCATACACATTGTTTTTTCTCAATTCCTTTTTTTCTTCCATTTTCTAATGAATTACACTTTTGATAATAATTACTTTCCTATTTCCCAAGATTACATTTCGAAAACGAAATTTATATTTGAAGAATTTATTAATGCATTATATTCTTACATAATAATTAATCAAAATTTTATCAAGTTTAATAATACTTTTTAAATTTATTTGTATTTATTTTATCAGCAATGTTGACGAGTCTAAAAAACCCGATGAAACGCGTAAGCGCCGCACAAAGAAATTGGCTCAGAAGGACTTCGATCCATTCAGTTTTCAAATGGAACCGAAAAAGTTCAAAACCCTTTCCGAGGAGAAGCACTTTAGTCGTACCGGGTTTGAGACGAATAAAAATCGAAATCGTACCATTGAACACATGTATCAGGATCATACGCCGAGCAGGCTGTGGGAACATGAACCTATAATAGACCCAGATAATCCCTATGAAAGGGATGATAAAAAGAATTATAAGTTATTTACCTATCATCCAGAGCCTAGATATAATACCCTTTTACCAGATATTCCATTCGAACGCCTCAATTTGATTAAAGAATTTGTGAATACGAATCAGATGGATGTGTCGGATACTTTACATGAGAATCTCTCAAACAAAGAGTACCTGGATGAGTATATCGCATTGGGAAAATAAAATGCTTGCTTCGCGTTATGGCGAAACAACTGGACGAAAAGCTGCCATGGATGACGTATTTAATAGGGCTTCCAAGCGATTGCACGAAAATGCAGAGTTGTTGTCAGTTTTGGAAGACATCGAAGAGCCGTCGCCTAAACGAAGATACACCGAGGATGCTAATGAGAAGCTGAAGGATAAAATGGGTATGCAGATTACAGAGATTGAAATGTTAATATTATATAAACCAAAACCTTTTTAGAGGATACATTGCTAGTGGATACGTTGGGTGCCTTATCATTGGTCGGACCATCTGAAGCGACCAGTCTTCATTATGATAAAAGTCCAATCGAAGAGCAGTCCGCCCTTAATAATACTCTGGGAAAGTAACGAATCCTGTGGATTACTCGTCTTGGAAGAGTCGTCGCAACAACCAAAAGATTTATCCGAATTAAATCTGACTGAACCTGACAAGAAAGAGCCTGATAGCATCGATTTCCTGCAGATGGATTCGGGTATTGGCATGGAGGATGTGAGCGATTTTCCATCAGCAGGTAAACTAAAGTACACAAAGTCTTCGATGTCGACGATGAGGAATGTGATCAGGCTAAGTTTTTTTTTGTTATTTTTTTTCATTCGTTTGCCACTTTCTTTGACTTACATATACTTTGTTTTTATTTTATTTACGTATGTATTTCGTTTGCTGTGACTGCGCTGCCCTCATTCACACACACTTTCAGAATGTTGTGCAGCTCAATCTTTTGATGACGAGGGTGTTGTTCTTACAGATAACATTGATGAGCAGCGTCTGCAATCGCTATCGCCCAAGGTTATGGTACATGACATCTTGCCGGGTGTGCCCGATAAAGCCAACCTAAGCGTACGCGTCGATGCTGAAATGCTCGCCCTCAGTGGTATCAATGAACAGCTTGAGGAAATTGTCGATGTGCCACGCGATGTTCGCTATCCCATTGTGAACAACATCTTTGGGCTGCCAGTGAATAGACTCAGACGAGAATGCATATTTAAGCTAGGCAAAGAATACGATCTGTTCAAGAAATCGGTAATGGTTTTGATCTACATATATAAAAAAAGCGAATGGAAATAATGTCTTTTATTTTTAGCGTTTGCCAAATAAGCGAGTTGTTGAGCCGAGAAAACCTGCAGCAACTAGAGCGCTTAATAACTCCCCTACAGCAGATTCAACATCTAACGATGATAGTCCCTTAGATTGGCCCTTGGATCGAATGGAATTTGATAAGGACCAGAGTACGTGACTATTATTGTAATATCTGAATAGATCTTTATAAAAAATTATTTCTTTATATACAGACTTTAAAGGGTTCAGACGACCTACGTATGACTCTGGTATCGATCAAGAGGAGCTAAGAGCAGAGTCAACTCATATTGCATCGGATGCAAATAGTATTGTTGATGTGGAAACTGAAGATCAGCCGGATTTGACACCATTGGATGTTGAGCAGCTCACGGAAGACGTTCAACAAGTTAGAGTAGCGCAAGAGCTTCTTGACAAACCGCAATCTGATATGTTAGAAGGAGTAATAGCATTGGAGACAACAGTGGAAGAAAATAAGCCGATTGATGTTTTGCCAGAAATCGAAGAGAACAAGTCAACACTTCTTTTAGAGGATAATGAATGCGACATGTCAGCAACAGCCATGGATATTGACGACTGCGAACCAGGCATGGATACATTAGATGAGGATCTAAACGATGAAAGCATAAACCTTAACAAAGAATCAACCAGCATAGATGCGATTACCAATGCTAAGGTAATAATTTGGATTGTGGTTTTGCAATATTCATATATGTGATTGTAAGAATGCTGTTTAACCTTTCAGATTAACGACTGGCATCGGCGACTAGGGCCCATATTGGATGCGGCGCATGAACGACAAAACTTTAGTATTCAGGCTCTGAGCGATGAGGTTATCACAAAGTGTCAGGAGCAGGATGGAGAAGCTACACTGGCCGATGTGATGGCCGATAAAGATGAAACGGAACTATGTCGCTATATGCTATCATCACTATTACTAGTAAAGAACATAGAACCAAATTTACTGATTCAGAGTAATAAATCCTTAATCTTTTGTAGACAAACCAGGGAAATGTCGCGCTCAAAATTGACAAGCGGGACAAAAGTAAGCCGATTGAAGCAAAGGATTTTAAAATGCTATTGCTTAGTACTGAGAGAAGACAACTCAATCCAGAGGATGATATTGGAAACGTGCGCAGCAGTAATGCAAAGACAACACCTATGGTGACAGCAACAACATCTTCTCCAATCGTTAAATCGAAGCGAGGCCGATGCAATGACGGCGGGCAAAACGTAAATGTAAAGACAGTGCGACTTATAAAACCTATACCCAAGGCGCACATGCGTCCAGAAGATGCTGACTCTGGCATATCATCTTTGCCAACATCAGCATCATATACCAATGACACGTAGCATGAACTGTACCAGTAGAATGTGCTGCAGATCATGTGTGTGTCAGTGTGTGTAAAATGTGTGCCTCAACGTTTTGTTCAATGTGTAGTTGTGTTTCGACTTAAGTGACGTTCGTAGAACAATGTATATCAGTTTTTAAGGATTCTCGTCCAGTATAGTAGCAATAGCCATATCTGGTGAAGCAGTTAGATTTTGTAAAATCCATTTTAAGTTTGCTAATCTCATGAATTATTCATTACAGCCACACTTTTTACAGACTTACGTCAAAATTAAGCGACTTCCATGGCCGCTCCATTGACAAAAGCAACAATGCTATACAACCCCATCAAAAAAACATTTAATTTTCCTTATTTTCCGTATACCTTTACTTGACAAAATGTACAAATTTAATTTTTAAGTTTTTTTTTTTGTTCACATGCAATTTTAGTTTTAACTTGGACAGTTTTTAGAGTATCCGTAGTGTTTAAACCTAAATTGAAGCAGTATTATTTGAGCTCGATTTCCTTAAGCTTGAAATGAGGACGCATTTTCTTAATTTACACTTTTCCATTATTTTCTATGCTTTCATTAATTTTTGAGTTTTTTATTTAAGTTTTCAATATTTTTGATTTATTTTCATATCATTTCTCACTTGATTTATTCATTTTCATTTGATTTAATTTTTCATTTTGTCTTTTCATTATCACTTATTAACCATTTTTTTTTTTTTATTTTCTTCATTTAACCAAATCATAATGCGCATATTTACAAATTTTTCAGAAACGTACTCGTTAAAATCAAGAATTCATTTATCAAGAATCACAGAACACATATTTTGGAAATCGCTTTGAGCTGGTAGTACGAAAAATAAAAGTACCTGATCTCCTAAATTATAACGAAAATTCATTTTATTTTTAAAAGTTTTAAGGATATGTAAATAAAGTATACACTTTTAGATATATACATATGCATATACATGATACAGACAATTTCTATTTACATGGCATATTTGAATGTGCAAAATTAATTTTTTTCATAGTTATAAGAACACAAATACAAAATGAATAATAAGTCATCAAAAGCATAAACAACTGTTATTGTTTAAAAATTCGAGGGGAAAATTAAATAAAATAATTTGGAGGAATATCTGATTAAAATTGTGCAGGAGGAATGCTGCTTGATTTACTGTCGCTTAACTTAATATAAGTAGTAAATACAATATATTTGAATGATGAGATAATGCTATTCAGAATCGCTGCTGCCATCCGATTTTGCCTTCTCCTCATCCTTTTGCTCCTCAGTCTTGTAGTGGCGATACTCCTTCTTAAGTTCCCACATGTTTTTGTGCGGATTTTTCATATTGTAATCGCAGACATCTTTAAGTATTTCTTTCAGGTAGCTAATGGGTTGATTGGTTATCTTCACCAAATCCTTGATATTATAGTATTGATGCTTCTCAAACGCATGGAAGAGCATGTCCATCACAGCATTCTTATCATCACGAGCCTTCTTGCCCTCAGCCTTCTTACGCTCACGATATTCAATCTACAAATGAAAAATATATATAATATAATCTTGTAATATAACAAAGTTCAACCTTACATTGTGTGCATGATCCTTGACAGGTTTAAAGTTCTGCACGATTTTGTCGATGGGCTGCACACGTCGCTGTGGCTCCGATGCCTTGCGTATAGACTCTAGCTTGAGTTTCATATAACAAGTGTCAGCAATTGGTCGGCACTCCAGCTTCTGCACAATTCGACCCTCCATATACAGTTTCTCGCTGTCTGGCGTTGCTGACGCTGTCGACGCACTCGAACCATTCTCTTTGCCATTGCTAGATGCAGCAGAAGCCGCTGCCGTCTCCGTTGGCGCCATGTGCGAAAAGACGCCGAGTGTCTGCTTTGTCACTTGGGACACGTCGAGCACATGCTCGGTGGGTATCTTCTCGTCGGGATCAAGGGCGAGCACAGCCTGTGTGAGTGATAACGACACTTGCGCTTTTTGACCGGGTGTCTTGCTGATGCGCAACTTTCCCACATCCATGTTCGATGGCGCCTTCTCCCATTTCTGGGCAATGTATTTGGGAACTTTCACTAGCCAGACGCCACGTCCAGCGTTAGACAGATCCAGTTCTTTGTCAATGATTTGTACTTTTTCCTTGTCATCCTTAGACATGCTTATTTATTTTTATTGTGTATATTTTTCTTTATGCGCAATCCAAACTGTTACTTTCAGAAATGCAATTGCGAAATATTAACTGAACAGCTGTAGAGTTGCCATCGTGGCAGAGCATAAAAAATGTTGCCAGAGTATGCGAAATAAGCAAGGAACTCACTTTAAACAACGAAACTACGTAAGCATGTGAGCTTGAAAAAATTCATATGTTAATATACGCTGCTGCTTCATTAACTAATTTATACAAAATTTATACAAAACAAACTAAATTATACAAAACTAATTTATACAAAAATAATTTAATTACCCATTTTTTTTAAATTATTTTTCCTGCTTACCTTGTTCCAAACAAACAGTGCTGCCAACCCGCTTTGTTTTTATCACTATCACTGCAGCAGCTGACACAACTCTCACACGCTTGCTTTTTACACTCTTCGAGCAAAAAAATTGTATTGAAAATTGTTTGGAAAACGCTGGACTAGCAGGAAATGGCACCGCCAGCGGCACGGGCTCGTTACAACGCCAACAAGGCTGACAACCAGATTCCGACCAAGAAGCCACCGAAACGTTTAAATGACAAAAAAGATGCTACCGGCGACGCTCAAGTCACCGGCACCAAAAAAAGAAAAGCGGTAAATAGAGTACATACAATTCGATCGACAAACAATACATTAAATGCATTGCTGTGCAGGCAAAAGCAAGCGGCGACTGTGGCCAATTCAACGGAAAAGACGCCGTTACCAGCCACCCCTATAATGCCAAGTGTTCACACTGCCTTCAAGACGTTCGTTAGCGCCCGACTTTGTAGTGCCATTTGGGCGTACATTGCTGACTGTGATGAGACTTTCAATTATTGGGAACCGCTGCACTACATCATCAATGGCCATGGCCTGCAGACCTGGGAGTACAGTCCGCAGTTTGGACTGCGTTCCTATACATATCTGCTACTTCAGGGCGTGCCTGGTTGGATCTATCAAAAGATCTTTAATCCGAGTCCGATACTTGTCTTTTACATGGTACGCTGCATGCTGGGTTTTGGCTGTGCTGTCATGGAACGCTTCATGTACAAGTGAGTAGAATTGTTACATCGTAATTGACAAAGCTAAACTGGTTTCATTTGCAGATCAATTTGCCAGGAGTTTGGTATTCATGTGGGACGGCTTTGGCTAATCTTTCAGCTCTTTAGCGTAGGAATGTTTGTGTCCAGCACCGCATTGTTACCATCCTCATTCTCCATGTACTTTGGCTGCTCAGCGTTGGCTGCCTGGTGGCAGAAACGTTACAGTTTGGCCATCTTCTTTACAGCGATTTCTGCGCTTCTTGGCTGGCCATTTGCAGCGCTAATTGGTGTGCCACTTGTGCTGGAACTGTTGCTTCGGCAACGGGATTGGCGCACATTTGTGCAGTGGACATTGATATCGGGTGCGACGATTGCACTGCCCATGATTGCCATTGATTCGAGTTATTTTGGCAAGCTGACTTTTGCGCCGCTCAACATTGTCTGGTACAATGTGTTCACCAGCCATGGACCGAACATCTTTGGCACTGAGCCATTGAGCTACTACATCATTAATGGCTTCCTCAACTTTAACATTATTTGGGTAAGTCACTCTTGTTGTAATCTTTGACTATTGCTAATTGTGTGTGTTGTTTATAGTTGTTGGCTCTACAACTGCCCATAATGCTGGTTATGGACTATTTGATTGTGCCAGCCAAGTACAAGTCGACGCTGAACTTTCCACGCTATATATCGTTGGCACCGTTGTATCTTTGGCTCTTAGTTTTCTTTGCCCAGCCACACAAGGAGGAACGCTTTCTGTTTCCTGTTTATCCACTGATATCGCTTTGCGGTGCCATCACTGTGGATGTCTATCAGCGCATCTTCTTTCGCTTCAAATCGCTGGTGTTCAAGATCAAGGCGGGCATTCACTACTTGGACCACAGCATGTTCATTGCCATTATCGTAATGATTGCCAGCACTTTGTTGGGACTTTCGCGTGTATTCGCTTTGTATCGCAATTATCATGCACCCATGGATTTGATGCTTGAGCTGAATCAATTCAAGGCGACGCCACAATATCGAGCTGATGAAATTTACAATGTATGCATTGGCAAAGATTGGCATCGTTATCCAGGCAGCTTCTTCTTTCCGGCGCGTAATTTCCGTTTGCGTTTCCTTAAATCGGAATTCCGTGGCATGTTACCAGCTTACTATGAGGGTGGCATTAATGCCACTCAATTGGTACATCCCTATTTTAATGATCAAAACGTCGAGAACGACCACATGTACTTTGATTATGATCAATGTCATTTTCTAATCGATTTCGATGAGGGCAAATATACGGAACTGGAGCCGAGCTACTCCAGACGAACCAAAGACTGGTCCATTATGAAGTCATTGCCATTCCTTATACAAGAAAAATCGCATAAGGTGCTGCGTGCTTTCTATGTACCATTCCTAACCGACAATCACATCAAATACGGAGATTTCAATCTACTTAAGCGCAAAAAGACACGTAACGGTAGCTAGGAATGACGAAAAAACAAAGAACGCAACGTGACTTAATCCGTGACCATGCAATCCAGAGAGCATTTCCATGCAGCCGTCATAATCTGCCCAAAATTGTAATTAATATTTATTTTGTATGTCCCAAAAGTTCTGTTTTGTTCCTCCCCCATTTCAATTTTAGCAAAGTTTCTGAGAATTGACCTGATTTTAGTTTGTAAGACAAAATCATCAACGAATTGCTTAATTAATTAATGTCATTATGTGTTTCTACATATTATTATGCCAAAGCTGTAAAGATTATGCTGAATCGAACTAGTGTTTAAGCGGTACTAATAAAAACAAAAAAAGATTCTTAAATTTTTTTAAATAGACATATGCTGCTAATAGAATAGATGCATATCTACTAGTATTAATAATAGCCCATCTCCAATAATGAAAAATGTGTAGAATATTGCTCAATAGAGTTTATTCTTAAGCTTGTCGTTAAAGTATCGTAAAAAGTGGGAAGCAAAATTGTACATTGGAATTCGCTTTCTTATATTTACGGGTGCTGGATGTTTACAATGCTATATTTGGTCTACTACATGTACAGTGGGCCTATAACCTAAACACGACTCATGACTTAGACCTATTACAGTCGAACCTCTCCACAACGAACGCTTCTACGCTAGCAGTTCACTGTAGCGAGTTTCGACGGCACCTTAGCTGTCGATCCAGCAATATTTACAAAAATTAAAGACAAACATTCCTTGGCTGCCCTAGAAGTAGACAGTAAGATTGTTTTCGGAGGAGCCCATCGTATCGGAAGCGCTGAGCAGATTGGATGCAGCCCCTATTGCATTGCCATTGGACGTTGTCGAGATGGTTGTCACGCCTCCGACTCCAGCAGTGACCGTTTTGCGATTGTTGTTCTCCGGCGTCGTCTGCTGTTGATCGTGCTGTGAGAGAGAATCGTGCTCGATTTCATCCTCCTCGTAGAGCTGACCGTTGGCCGAGGCGCGCGAAACGATGCCTGGTAGAAAAACTATTTATAGTGAATGCTCTGGGCAGCTGGGACAGACTCTATATGTGTGAGAGCGGGGGATTAGTCAACTTACTGCGCACCGTTGCCGCATAGCTTTCCCGCTGTCGTTCACGTTCCCGTTCTCGCTCACGCTCCAGCAAATTGACGGCATTGCCAAGTGCCATGCTGCTGCTGGCTCCGCTGCCCACATGATGCAACCCATTATTGATGGGATTAGTTAGTGTCATGTTATTGCCAGCCGCATGCTTCATGTGCAGCACAGAGACGCCGCCGCTGGTTACGCTAGCACCATTCGCATTGCCGGCCAGCTTCTCGTGCGTCACCAGATTCGCCGATGAGACACTGCTGTGTGCCTGGCTGTGGACACGATTGCGTCCCAGGCTAAGACCGCCAGAGCTGCCCTTGCGCTGCTTCTTGGAGCGCACAATGTAGCAGCTCAGCGCCATGATTATCAGCAGGAACAGGCCCACAATCATGCCAAACATGCCCAGCATGCTGTTGTTCCAGCTGGACTGTGCCAACGTCAGACCCTCCATTGTGACGCTCACGGGCACCGACGTGCTACGCGGCGGCACTCCGGAGTCCGTGGCAATGGCAATCAGATGGACAGTAGACTCGTTGAGGCTTTGCAGCTGCTCGGGTCGCATATATATGTTGCCTGTGGCATCGATCTCAAAGAGACCCGCATGCTGGCCACGCAGCGACAGCTCCAGCTTGTCATTGCGATCGCCATCAGCGGCCTCTACTTTGCCAATCAGCACGCCCTCAAAGGAGTCGGCACGGGATTGGAGCGACTGCTGGAAAGATTCACATAATGGTCAGTATTATGTATTTTTATAAATATATTCTACTTATGCTAATTAATCTAAAAAAACAATTGGAACATTTATATGTAAAGGTATTAATATTTATACTTACGCTCTTGGGCACCATGAACTCGTAGTGAGTCTCTCGGAAACGCGGCTCCCAATCGTTCACATCGATCACCTCTAGCGTGACCTCAGCCGAGGTGCTGTTCGTCAGTCCATCACTAGCAATCACCTGGAACTCGTGCTTCGTCATCTTCTCGTAGTCCAGAGGCTTCGCCAGCACCAGTTCGCCCAGCGAGCCCACGCTAAAGAACTGTGAATTTATGGGATCCGCAATGGTGTACTTGAGATGCTTGCCGGGTTTATTGGTGGGCAGCGCCAGAATCCTATTGCCCACTGCTGTATCCTCGCGTATACGCATCACAAAACGCTTCTGGACAAAGGTGAGACTGCTGAGATCACTGTGGGTGCCAGGGCGTGTTAACTGCACAGTGGTCAACGCATAACGATCGGGATTATCGATTTGTGTGGCCTTCACAACCAAAGTGGCGCCGTGTGTCAAGTCCGCATAGCCAATGGGCGTCAGGAGCGTTATGACGCCGTTGTGAGGATGCACTCGAAAGTATTTGGCGTCCTGGGATTGCACTATGGTGTACTGAATGGGCGCACAAATGCCTTCGTCCTGGTCGACGGCCTTGAGCGGCTCGGGACGCATACGTAGTTCGCCGGCGCGACCATCGGCTGGCAGCTCGGCGCTATAGGATTCACGCAGGAACTTGGGATTCTGGTCGTCGGCATCTGTGATGACCACACGCAGCAGCGTGTCCGAGTGTCGGGGCGGTGTGCCCTGATCCTGGGCACGCAACTTCACCGTAAAGTTCTGCAGCTGCTCGTAGTCGAGCGCCTTTTTCAGCACCAGTGTGCCCTCCAAGGGATTGAGGAACTGCACCAGCTGCGCATAGGGACCGGGCAGCACTTGGTACTCCACAGTGGAGAATGGTCCGGGCTGATCGGCATCTTCAGCGCGAGCGCCTTGCAGTATGCGTGTACCGGGCACCGTCACCTCAGACAGCGTCAAAGTGTAGGGTGTGCCAATCCATTGCGGTGCATTATCATTGACATCCGTGACGCGAACATTGACGGGAATGACGAAGCTCTGCAAGCACAAAAAAAGAAGAGCCAACAAAAAGTGATTGAGTTGAGCGTCAAGCCAAGTCAAAAGATAAACACCTTGCCTAATGCAAACAATCGACTGGTCACTGACCCCAGAAATGCCCGAGTTCAAAGCGCCAACAGTTAAAAGTACTCACGATTGTGCCTCCTCCTTCGCCACAGCACCTCGATTGCCGCCCATAAAGCACTGCATATATTTGCATGTTCAAAGCAACCCCCAAAAACGCCACCCCGGAAGTACTAATGGCTAATTTATGGGCCCAGACGTCTAAGCCGGCTAACCACAGGACAGGAGCTCAAAGCCCGAGCTCCAGTTTTGCCTGGAGCTCCTGCATTGCAAGTAAAAGTTAAGTTAAGTTGGTTTCTGTTTGTTTGATTCTAAAATTGAAATAGGCGTCGTTGTCTAAAAAGTTTTCAATTGTTTATAGAGTACAAGAAATAGCCGCAACTTGGTCCTTCTCCTAGGGATAACCCCACACATATATATGTACTATATGTACATACATATATTCGTGGTGAGAACATTCCGAATCGTGTTTACCCAATTTCATTCACTAGGTGGACCCTTACTACATCGAGATGCCGCCCTCTCTTCTTTTGTGGTGCCTCGGCACGCACATCTATCGTGGATGGGTGAAATGTGGAGACCGCTTCGATATAGGTTAATTGGTTGCCCATTAAGCATTAGTTGAGTGCACGGCACGACAGCAAGAAAGTTCTGCAGGTGCTGAATGCGGCTAAGAAAAAGTTGATTCCGGGAACACCACAAAACCCTAGAATGTTTCTAAGAGGCTAACCCCCAACGTGGGTTAATTAAAGTGGTCAGTAGGTTTGATTGATTGAATGCTATGGGGATTTGCTAGAAAAGAAAGTTCTTTCTTTGGGTCAGTTGCTGGGGTACTTGAGGATATTATTTCAAAACTACTTTTTAGCAATATGAAAATATTAAATCTTTTAAAAATATCCAAAAACTTGTAATACCTTGTTGTATTTCTCAGAAATTAATCTTTTAAAAATATTGAAAAGTTTTTAATTGCTTTGTTTTATCTATGTAATAAAGCTGCTATTGGTTTACAAAAAACGTAATAATAACAATAATAACAACCTAAATTAAAGCTTACCGGATCTGTCGAACGTCTTCGCACGCATATGACATTTACATAGATGGATGAGGGACCTCGCAGACCCTCCTTGTCCAGCTCAACAGAGAGGGCCAAGTCCTTGGTGCCCGCCACAATCTCAACAGGTGCATTCTTCTCTCTCAGCGATAAGTTGATGTCCCCAGTCTCCGCGTTGGGATCGCCATTAATACGAAGTTTGCCAATTATGGAGCCCACAGTTAGATCCTCAGTGGCCAGAAAACTTTCGGCTGATCCGCCGCCTTCTAGATAACATCTGGAGTCTAGTATCGCTCCATTTGCGACTGCAACGAAAAGGAAAAATAGAACTAAAGTGAAAATTTGTTTGAGCTCGATCTCTCTCTCTCTTTCAGCTTTACTTTTCGTTTTTATTTTCTTTACACCGAGCAATTAGTATACTAAAAGTAAATTGCAGTTAAATCGCCCCAGACCAGTGTGCAATGCATGTATATCTGCTATAGAGTTGTACACTGTCCAACGCGGGACAGGTTTATATCGTTGCGCTCTACTAAGCTTCCGTTTATCTCTCACTCTTTGGCAAACAGTTCGCTGCAATCTGTCTGCCAAGTCCAAGCTTTGTTTTCGCTTCACTTTTATTTTGAAGTCCGCCACCTGCCAACTGCCACATGCTACAAGCCACATGCCACATGCCAGCTGCCACTTGCCAACTGCCAGTTTCCAGACTCCATAAAACGTCTTTCCATGGTCAAACTTGGACTTGCCCGCTTGCCCACTGCATGATTCATGGACTGAGGATTCGCTTGCTTTGTCTTCACATCACAGCTGATTTCGCGTTTCCGGACAAGCTCCACTATTTAATTGTGTTACTGTGCATTGAGTTCAGTTAACAATTTGCAGCGCATGCAAATTTCCAAACGATTAAAATCACATGCGACTTTAGAGACTTGACTCAAAATTATAATTATAGATTAACAAATGAGATAGTTGAGTTCACTTGGAACAGCTTTTAATGTGGATAATAAGAAAGAATATCACTACGAAGAAATGTTTTTTTTTTTTTTAGGACTACATAATATAAATATAAAATTAATTTCATTTATCCATAATAACAAATATTTAAGAATTTTATGTATGAGCCGGACTATTATACAGTTCAGGTTAAAACATATACATATAGTATGTATATAAAGGAATAGTACTGGTCCTAAAAACTGAACTAAACAGTGAATAGAAAAATAACATAATAATAATGAGTCAACTCAGTCTTCCAGGTAAATACAATTGTTGAAAGTGTGAAATCAAATCAAATCACCAAATTTTGTATGAGAACATGACATAACACCTTTTAGTAATTACAAAAATAAATTAAAGCGAAGAATAATAACAGAGCTATGCAGTTGTTTCCCATAATATGTTCCGGTTATCTCTTGTCTATTTTTCCTTCCCTCTCTTTCTATCTTCTTAACTAACAACTAGTTCCCCTGGTGCCGATGTTAACACATAAGTAAGTGGTTACTACGTATAGTATACGTGTTATGTTTTTAAACGTTCTGGTTAGTGGTTTCAAGAGCAAAATGTTGAGGTTCACATCTTGACCCTGGCGAGAATTTCTCTTTATGGTAGAGCTGTGGACACATCTGATGATGGTGGCGGATGAATTACTGTCGCTGTAGTCGACAGCTGTGGTGAAATCTTCTAGACTCGTCAAGTCTTCAAGATCTTTATTGTAGGTTAATAGTTATGACATTGGGCAACACGTATGATAATATCGTAACTAGACTTTCTTTTTGTTAGCAATTGGCTTAATGCGAGCTTGACATTAAATTTGCAGAGTAATGTCTAAAAAGATATGCTGATATGACACGTTTACTTAATTCTGCAAGAGATTTATGGAAATGGAAAGTGAATCTGTAAAATAGTGTACGACTATAGGGAATTTATGGGCAATACGTGTTGCTTTACACAGACATAAGTAAATTAGAAAATGAATGATAATCCACATAGATAAAAAGAAATATGCTAAAGAATTGTTCGCTGAATTTGATGTCTTGAAATTAGGACAGGTCTAATTTAAAAAACATCTCATATGTATTTTGGTTTATTTTTAGTTTTTGGTTAATGCCTTAATTAGTAATCCGACTAAGAATTACATAACTGCAAATTGTACATCTTAATTAGTTGTAGATTACACATAATACACAACTAATTTGAGTCACATAAAGAGCAAAAAACAAGACAAAATTCCCCATAAAGTTCAAATATCTGAAGCGTAAATCCGCGAAAGCAGTTGGATGATATAAATTCGAGATTGAAGGAAAAACACATGAGCATTTTAGGAGCTCCGAAAGCTATTACATAAATTTGTTGTTTTTATAATTTTCTTTTTTTTTTGCAAAGAGATGGCGCAAAATAAAGTAAATGAAAGTGAGTTTGGAGTTTGTTGACTAACTACACAAACATTAGGAGTTTACGTGAAAAGCCGCCCACAACAAACAACTCTATGACAAGAGAGAGGAGATACGCATAGAGTAAGAGACACACTTGGTTAGTTGGGGCAAAGAAAAGTTGAACCAAAAAACCAAAAAATAAAACAGAAATGGAAAATAAAGTTCAAAAAACAAATTTGTTCACTCTGGTTGTATGCAATCGGTTTTGTTTTGGTTTTCTTGGATAAAAAAAAATTCGTTCAGCTTGATGATTTTCATGAAAATGAAATGTTTCGCTTGACGTAAATTTGTGGCTTAAGTTGTGGTTGAAAATTGCCATAATCTTCATTTGAAGTTATCTCTCGCTCATTTTGACTCTCTATACTTGTATAAGTTCTGTTTGGTTAAATATTATTAGCATCATTTTGTTTTTTTTTTACATTTCGCAATCAATTTCTAGCACAGGTCAACTCGACGAACCGGTAAAGAACAGTGACAAACCCATTAAAATTACGACTTGCCCGAGATTCTTTAGATATTTCACAATCATTACAATCAGTGATGTATGACAATGTAATGAACCGAAATTAATGTGCTAAATGGAACTTGAAACTGGAGCAGTTTGTAAATAACTTTAAGAACAACTGCGCATTCCCGCTTCTCATTCCCGAAATGGTGAGCTCCATTTGCATATGGAGACCCCCCGACTTCAATCGAAAGAGGTCTGGTTACGTTTCGCTTACCCGTAAGTCACGTAAATACTTGTATTCGTCATAAATCATTGGACCAGAACGCCGTGTTGACGTGTTTTCGAGACTTAGTCGTAAGTAGTCACTGTGTAGCTTTTCCCTTGTTAAATTTATTGAGCCTACACGACGTCACTTAGTTTGGAATTTCACTATTTTTGAGTTTTGTCTGTTTTTACTTTTAAGGTTATTTGCGGTTACATGCGACTAATTACTTTGTTTGTTTTCAAAATACGGACAGATTCCAGGATATCAACAGTGTAACACAAGAATTTCATTGTACTGCCTTTGAAAGTATCAACAATTTGCAAAAGAATGATGGACAATTGAATTATTATAAGCAATTTGAGCAACGTCTTAACTTCTAGCTTAATAAAAATAATTGTTTGCCAATTTCTTGAGCTATGTTCATGTTAGTGTTAATGTTCTGTTTAACTGCACGGAAAAGGTTATTGCCACCTGTTTGCATTAATTAACTTGTTTGTCTTAATGGCGTTGCCACTATTTTCTCTTCAATGTTCAATTAGAGGGGGTTTTATTACTTACCACTCGTAATCCAAGATATTCCAATTATGGCATAGTAATATAGGTAGTATGATTTAATCCACATTTTGTTTTTCACTTAATTATTGGAATTTTATTGGGATTTGTAAGTTGTTCAATTTTTTAGAGCTCCATTACCGAACCGTTTTTGGATCATACAGATCAACTATTTTTAAATTTGCTCAGCACAAAATCAAGCATAATTCACGAAATTTTGAAAACTGTAAAGATAATTAACAGTAATACATTTTGTGACACTTTAATTTATATTATATGTAGGCGAATATTTAACTTTTTTAGTTGGCATTTCCTTTGTGGTTTGCAAAAAAAAAACTTTTTATCACATGCGATTTTTCACTTTTTCACACGGAAACGCAAATGTTTTGCACATTCTCAGTCCTTCCATATCTGCGATGTGCTATAAATGTTTTACGTATGCAATTTATAGTCGTTCTGTGGGCTTCTGTGATTGCTGAGAGATATAAATATTTAAATTGGGTCTGTAAGGTGATACGACCTAGAAAAAGTGCGGTTTGCTTTCGCTAAACGTATGCCAGCAAGTGCGATAGTCAAGGGAAGAGAGCAAGAAAGGAAGATAGGGGGCAAACGTCTAGATTATTACAAGATTATTAGTTAGACAAAACATTTTAGCACAGAAACCAAAGCAACTGGAACATTAGCCGACCTCCCAATCCCGCCCACAGTGTCGCTTGCCGTATGTCTCTTTGTGCCATAAATGTCGCACATATGTCAACCGTGTTATTTTTCCTCTTCTGCATCTACTACTTCTTCCTCTTCTTTTGTTGTTCTTGTTGTTTCTCTCGCTCTCGCTTCGTTGCCAGCAGCGCATTTACTCAGTAGTTGTTTGAAATCGGAATTGGCGGCATTTTGCATAGTCAACAGACATTGTGTAGTTGTGTGTGTGTGTGTTGCAATTGTTGTTGTTTCCTTGGTTCCGGTTTGTTCGCATATTTCTACAAACGTTTTACCGCTTTGACTGTTGTTGCACCCAACCACATCAGGACGAGTCTCAGCAGACAGCGCTTCCTTGTGGCGGCAACACCCGGTTGTACACAATATGCCAGGCAGATTTATGGCATGCCACAGGAGACGCGACGCGACGTTAACTAACTAGGCAAATGCCGCTGACCGTTGGGCGAAAATGAAAACGCTTTTGACCGGAAGTTACGGAAGCGCACTAAAAAAGTCATTCACCCGTATAAAAACCTATTTTACGTTCATGTGCAATGAATTTTCTTTCAACAAAAATATTTGCAAAAAAAGATCGTGCAACTTGAATTGCAAATTAAGTGCGTATATCGATTGCAAGTAATATTTATCGAAAGCTAAATTTCTATTTGGAGACCACGAAAGCGAAATCAAAAAATTTGTCAATGTACACAGTTTTTGTATTTAGCCGAAATCGAACAACCACTTTCGATTTAGAACTTCATTTTAAAGCTTTAACGGTAAATTGTTTTATTTATAAAACGGGTAAGTGAAACTCAAACACAATTGTCGTGTTTGAAAAAATATATTACTGCACCATAGCATTTTTATATTAATTACTGTAGAATACGTTGCAGCTCCTTAAGATATGCACTTTTTATTGTATTTAATTAATGGACTCACTGCACAACAACATTAAGGGTTATATTTATTATTGTTTTATTCACTCGATCCGTTGCGGAGTTGTTTTTTTTTTATTCGTAATTCACATGCGGCCAGGCGGCGCTCCAAACACAAACTGATTTTCCATAATGTTGCCAAAGCAGGGAATGCCCCCTAACAACGGGCAGCGGCAACAGAAACGAGCAACAGCAACATACAACAGCAACAGCCTGTAATGCCGGTGCGTTTGCTTTCGTTGTTGTTGTAGTTGGTCATATATAGAGTCATATACGCGATATGTTGAACGTGAATGTGAGTGGCAGTCTCGTCTAAAGTCTCTCTGGGTCTGGGTTGTTTGTTGTTGCTGCTGTTGCTTTTACTCGTTGCTGTTGTTGTGTTGAAAATGTTTCCACATCACTCGTCAAGCGTTTCCATTTAAGCTCTTCATAAAAAACAGAAATAAAAGAAAACAACTACAACAAAGCACTGGCTAACACAGTGGTTGAAAGCAGCGATACTCCGACTCCAACTACGACTACGTCTACCATGGCGACTATGCGCACGCGCCCAAGCTCAAATTGCGACGCTCAATGAATGGGAAGCACTGGAACATTGAGCCTGCAGTTGCTGACAGAGAGAGAGAGAGAGAACGCAACAAAGTTAAAGCGAAGCGTAGTTGTTGTTGGTTCTTTTGCTGCTTCTTTTGGCATTATTGTCATTATTATTGGTATTATTACGTTACTGGTATCGTTTCAGCTTGTTGTCAGTTCTTGGCTCAACTAACCCTTAACTTAAAATTCACCTGTGTCATCCGCTGCGTTTCGCTTGACTGCACCCCTAGCTTGAGAGAGCGAGAGAGGAAGGGCGTTGCTTGCTCTCTGTTTACATTGCAATTTCTTGCCCTGGCAACCAAGGCGTCCTCACAATTTCCCGAGCCGGTTTATGCTTGCTCCTTCCCCAGTCACTTCACTTCATGCCATTTCCGTGCCATGACTCAGTGACATTGCATTTGCATGTGCATGCCGTTAATTGCTGTAATTTCCAACTGGACGCGACATCGTTACTCTCTCCTTACATATCCCCAACATAATTGTACGCCATTTTTTGGGTTGGTGTTGGTTTTTTTTCCACTCGAATGTCCTGTACAGTATCGTGCTTTGTAAGAAGTTTTTCTTGATTTGGGCCACGCTTTCCCTTATACTTTATGCTGACTTTATGACCTGCTGATCGATTAAGGTTTAAGAACATTCCGAAGAAAATTAAAAAATGTACTAATTGGGCTTATGGATTGTGCGTGTATCTTGGATCACATCTATATATTTATAAGTATTTAATCAAATTAAATCTTACAAGAAATTTTGGCACTTTAAATAGTTAATAGAAATACAATTTGGCTAGATTTAATGTCAAGTTAACTCAGTTCTAAGCATTAAATAAATTAGTGTGGAAAATTCATTATCTAGAGTTCAGTATGCTTCTGCTTGTCGTAGAAACGTTCGCAAACTTTTGCCACAACCTGTGACACCTCCAATCGATACTCATCCTCGCTGTGCGCGAATCTATTGCGTATGGTGAGCAGCGCATGACGCAGCGTTGCGCTTTTGGACCATAATGGCTGGCACAGGCTTTCGGTGGTGTCCAGCGCAATAATGAACTGCTCTACAGCCTCCGGCTGATCCAAAAGATGTAAATAATCCTGGCTGAGCACTGCTTCGAGTGCGGCACAATACCCATGAGATTGCAGCCATGTCTCGAAATCGAGGAGCACATATTGAGCCACTGTTGTGTCAGCCACTTCTGGGGAGGCATCTCTGCTGGCATCGATTACAGATCGCTTCTCCACAACTAAATCACTGATTAATGTTACGACCTTGGCTTTGTTGCGGAGCTCTACGTCAGCGCTGCGCAGGACCCCAATGAGAGCCTGTGTCCCGGACGTGGAAAGAATGCGTTGCTGTGCCAATGGGAATTTGCGCAATAGAGCACCGAAAGCATGTAGAGCTGATGAGATTTCTGCACTGTTCGAGGACGTCATAAGGATTTGAGCGAGATGTGAACCAAAGTTGCGTTCAAACACTTTAATTTGAGCCTTGGGATTGTTGCCTGTTAGGGCGCCCAGCACACGCATCGCCGAAATACGCAAATCCGTGTTGGTATCGTTCACCACAATGGGCAGTAAGACATCATCCAAACTGCCATTGTCGATAAACACCAGGGCATTATCAATTTGATGCAGCAGGTATTCCAGATTCTCCAGCACATTAAGCTTGATCTTTAGCTCAGACTGTACCGGCGTTTTGCTAAGATTGCGATACTGCTCCAGAAGTTGCACGATCACTTCACCATCTGTGCGAAAGTTCTTTTGGAAATCCTTATAGGCTTTACGCAGTTCTGCATAACTGCGATGCTCTTTCGATTTGCGCACTGACTCCTCTATGATGTCCGCCTTGTGCTCCAATGAAAGCGGCTTTTCCTCATCGGTGGATTTGCTTTGCAAAGCGGTGCCACGTTCGCTTTCGTCCAATAGTTTGGCCTCCTTGACACCCGTTTGCAGATTAATGCGCACATGTAGTCCCTTTGGTATGGCCTGACCTGAAAGATGACGTGTGTTTAATTGGCCTGATATACTAAATGATTGGTACACGTAATAAAAAACCTTCGGCCACCACTTGCCACTCATCCGTAGCCACGAATTCCTCGGTTTTGTTTGCCGGCTCCGATGCCGAAACTTGCAGGCATCCAATCACCAGGGCTACGCCTAAAACGGCCAGTATTGTGGAGCTGTGCATCCTTATTGCTTCTATTATATACTATTCTTTTTCGTCCTGGCTTTAAGCCTGTCTCTGTGTTGTAGGTTGGTGTCTGACGTTATTCCGGCTTTTTTATAAAACGTTGACATGCCGCAAGAGTGACCGTAAATCAAATTTCAAAATATCTCGTTTGGCCGGCAAAAATATACCAAAATCATTATAAGCACAAACACATTTGTTGTGTGGTGAACAAGTGTTCCTAAAGAGATTATACTTGATTTACTAAAATAGCGTACTTCAAATAAATGAATAATTTTGAACGTTTCTATTATTGAAACAATGCAATTTTAAAATCTGGCAACGCTATTAGTTAACTGATTTATTTTCTTTTGGAGTCTGGCTACTCTTTGTAGAATGCCGTTATTATTTTCAAATAAAATTATTTTAACAAGAAAAATAGTAGTTAGTTTCGCCTTACTATTAATTGTTAATTTGAATACTATTTCGACTATAATAACTAAGGAATATCTAATTTACTAACAATGTAGTCAATTTAAAACAAATTAAATACTATTCTAAGAAGCCTAAACTGGTTTTCGAGAGTACTTTTACCAAATCATGCTGTACGTCACTAAATTAAATGTAAACATAATTAAGTTGAATAAATTCTTAACAAATTTATGTAAATACATTCATTTTTACGGTGCTCACAAAATTTATTGGAAAACGTGTGACTTTACATAGATAATTTGGAAACTTTTATTTGAGTGTCTGCAGATCATATTATAAGTCGTGGATGACAAAAAAAAATGCGAACTACGAAAGCGTCGGGGAATTTACTTTATAAACAAAGCAAAATACCGAAACTTGATTTATGCTCAAGTATTTATATGCAAATATATGAAGTCATATAATTATCATATGTGGCGCCAATTAAATGTGTAAATAAATAAATTGCAAGCATCTATTCTCAGGTTCTATGCCATCTTCTAGCTCCAGCTGGATCCTATGCTAATTACCGATGACGAATGGTCAAAAATCTACTTCAACTATGTATTTATCAATCGTGTTTGTTTACTCGGTGTTTTCTATGTTTACAACTCGCATGCCAGTTGTTTGAAAGTGAGACCATAAAATTCACATGCCACTCGACAACTTTTTTTTTTATTTTATAGTCGTAGATGATTTTTGTTTTTATTTGTCGTATTGCCAAACCAGTCTGTCACCCGCTATAGTTTTGTGATTATATTGATTTCTAATTGCTTCTTGCGGCGCGATTCGCTGGATGTTTGACTGTAGCTAATAATAATAATAGTATACAAGTATATAGATCTAGTCGTCGATGACGCGAAACGGAAATTCTTAAGCTTGCATGCGATTTGGCCATTGTCAAATAGTTATTCACCTTGAGCTGTTATACAAAACCACACACAAGTTTTGTACGTTTAGTTCCTCCGCATACTTGTAGTTGGAGCTGCAGTTGATTAGCTTGATAAATAATTAATAATCGTGTCTTGTTGAGGCGGGTGGCATTAAATGATTAAATGAAACTGGAATAAACCACCTGATCATGATCTAAGCTGCATGCTTAATCATTTAGCACTTCCGAAAATCTCAGGAAAGACCCCCCAGAGAAGAGAGACTCTCAAATCAGAAATGACTGACTGAATTGCACTGCTGATGTCAACGTAAATATTGAACACAATCCGAGCTCGTATTGTTTATTTATTGCGAACTGTTTGTATTTATTAATGGCTATTGACATTAGGTTGAACAATTTATCGGGACAAAAAAGAGCTCAATTAATTCAATGGGTTCTACGAGCATTAAGTGTAAATGAGTATTTGAAGAGATGTAGTCAAGATACTGATGAACTTTAGATATTCTGCAATTACTTTCCCATTGAACTAGTACCCAATAAGAGTTGCCTAAATTTATTTAAATAAATCATTTATATTTAGCTTGGGATGATGTCTGATGTATTCTGTATCAATTGAATTGAACTTGAACTATTTGTATATTCTCAACGATTTCCTTAGAAATTTGTTTGTAGCTTGTAAATTAATTTAATTTAGTATTTAATTTGCTAATTGTATTAGAACGCAAAATTAGATTACATTTAACCAGGGTATATGAAAGATTACACTTGAACTCAGCAATCACTTCATGTGTTGAATTAAATTATTTCAATTTATGTTTTCCGTTCTTCTACAACTGCAATGAAAATATGACTAATAAATAATGTGTAGAACAATTCTCATTGACAATACTTTAAGTATTACATTCATTGTTTAATCGACACGTGTAGGGTATTACAAGATCGGAGTCCAAAGTCTAAAACAAAACATTCTGAAGACGCAGCGAAACTGGCTAACGAAACGATCATTGAAATGTATAAAAATCACTTTTGATTTTGCCTGCTTTTCAGATTCTATGGGGACCTGTTAATAATATTAATTAATAATATTCTTGTCATCGTTGTACGTTGTTGTTGTTGTTCTCTTGAGGTTTGAGCTGCGAATTCTCTATACATATATTATGTGGACAAGTGATGATGAGAGGCAAAAAATAATAAGAAAAAAGACCAAGAAAAAACTGAAATCAAGAGACGGCAACGACAGCGACAGCGACAGCGACAACGACAACAATGGGAGGAACGAATTCGAAGCGAGACAAGTTAAGAATGAATAAACTATTAAATGTATTGGCGGTTGGATCTGGTCTGGTCGAATGAGGCCCGTTTTTTTGTTTTGTTTTTGTTTTTGTCGTTGGAGCGTGAGCTCTGCCAAAGAAGTCTATAAATGGCTGCGTTTGTCCAGAGCCAATTTACAGTTTAGCATTGAACTTGGTCGGGAGTTCGCCAAAAATCAAATCGCGCGTCGCGTTGCGTAGCCGACCCGTTAGCAGTGTGTAGAACAGTAGGAGTTTTAAAAGTTGTTCTATTAGTAAAAGTTTTCATTCGCAATTCGCTCAAACATGCTGCTTCAGTTGTGCTCTGTTGTGCTGTTAGGCCTCGCATTGGGCGCCAATGGTGCCTCCAATTTCCGTGAGTTCACATCCTAGAAAATAGCTTGAGAGTGGGGATTTGATTTGGGATTCTTTTCGTTTGTAGCTGCTGAACTGCCGCGTTGCCACTACGCTGACACGCAGTGCATCATCAATGTGTCGCACACACTGGTGCGACAATATGCTCGCACTGGCTATGCGCCGGCCGCATTTCCTCAGGTGGAGCCCTTCCTGGTCAAGCGCTTCGATATCTCCGATGGACGCAGTGGGTCGCTGAGTCTCAAACTCAGCTTTGCCGATGTCAATGTGGAGGGACTATCGAGCGTTAAGTTCGATAGAGCGGTGTAAGTAACCAAGGTGATCAGCAGCTTTGCAGTTGGGTATTTATTTTACAATCGTATTGCAGTGGCTTTGATACCAATCCTGCGACCAGCAAATTCGAGATGTACGGCTCCTTCCCCAAGGTGGTGTTGCGTGGCAAGTATGTGGCCGATGGACGCATCTTGATTCTGCCCATTCGCGGCGATGGCGACGCTGACATCACTCTGCACAATCCCAAGTTCTCGGTAAAGTTCAAGCCAGGCACTCAGGCGCGCAATGGCAAGACCTATCTTAGTGTGGACAAGCTCAAGGTGCTGCTGGAGCCACAGAAGTAAGTGTCTAAAATTGAATACGAGTTGAACTCTCTAAAGCTTATGTCTTCCTCTTGTTTGCTAGGTTGAACATTAAGCTGACGAATCTGTTCAATGGCGACAAGGCGCTGGGCAACAATCTGAATCAGTTCCTCAACGAGAACTGGTCGGATGTCTGGAGCGAATTGCAGCCGTCGGTTCACGTGGCCATTGCGGAGATTATGAAGAGCATTCTGTCCACACTGTTCAAGCGTTTCGCCTACGAGGATCTCTTCCTGGAGGACTAAACAGATTTCAGCCATTTCACATAAAATATAAATACATATATGTAGTCGTAGTCTTTAGCTATTAGCGTGTGCGTGTACGAGTATTTTTGGACTGTTTGCTGTTTAAGTAAAGACTTAGTTTAACACTAAATAATAAACAAACTCAATAATGAAAGATAAATTGAGCAGAAGTTTCCCTTTCAATTGAAACGACTTCATACCCGTTTGCTCCATTTATTGGGCAACAGGGTATTCAAGTACTGACCACGTTTTTCTTCGCTTCATTTTGTTGAGCAAACATTTCCGCAAAGCTGTCGCATAAATTTGGCCAACCATTTGGCAGTCAATTCACGTGAGTGGACGCATTTGCATAACTACAACAACAGCAGCAAACCACATTAAACTACTTGGCAATTAAGTGGTCAATCAGTATCAATCTCGCTGCCAGTTCGCATTCAAAATGAACTGCATTTGTCGCTGTTGTAAGCTATAAATAAATAAATAAATGACTTGATATGGCTGATACTAAAACCGCTGCCAAGTTCAAGTGTAGGCAACGGTAAACGGTCAACGGTTGTGATCACTGACAGCTGATACCCCGTTAACCTTGAAACTTTACGCAAAATCTTCCATGCGAGTCAATCAACTATAGCCATGCGTATATCTACTACATACTATAAGAGAGCAGACTCATACTACGACATGTAATTGTGATCAAGTTAAACAGCTTTGCCATTACTGTTGTTGTTTATGGTAATTCTGGGGATCAGGAGGCTGGTGCATGCACTAAGGTTAACCGGACAGAAGTATGACTACACTCAGTGGTTCAACCTAGTGTCGAGGCATATTCGTGTATATTTATAGACGCGCCTCTGGGCTCTTTACGGAGAGTACCATTTAATTAATGCCCGTCGCAAAGGGGTTAAAAAAAAAAAGAAATGTAAGAACTTGCAGTATCATGCTGATGGATTAATTCTAGACAAACTCGTTTCGATATCGGGGTGTGGCTGTAAGTGGTTGAGTTGCAGTTTCTCAGTGATCTCAACTCCCTTTCAGGCAGAAGAGCACCTCATAAAGTTCTATTAATACAACCGTCTTTAACTGCCCCTAACGACTCTTCTATCCCATAATCATATGCAGTGCATTGATCTATTGACCTTAAGCAAATTAATTTGCTAAATTGAATTAACGTGCATTTCATGAGGTTTGCTCACTAATCAATAATAATTAACACTCATTTGAAGGTAAGTCTAAAGTAGAGGGTATTATTAAGTTATGACATTATTGCTATTCAATTTCAGGCTTATGCATAATATTGATTTTATTAAGTGATCAATGACAGCGAATTATTATTATACAGTTGTAATTAAATTTAATTGCGATCTTTTTTATTATCGACATTATTTTAAGTTATAAAAGTGAAAATGTTCAGAAAAACAAATAGGAAATTCTAAATTCTCATTTTAGAGTATGGGTATTCTAAGATTCTGCATAATTAACACAATTTTGATCATTTTTTTCAAGTGTATTCTTGAGTGACAATACGTACATTAATTGGCGACTATTAAATTCATGGAGCTTCGTTTGAGAATGAGTAGTTGTTAATCCGTAGAATACCTCCAGGTTGATCAGATACTGGATCACAATATAACTCAATGTGCGTTTTAAACAGGTTCTACATTGTAGCAAGGTCAAACTCACATCACACTAAGATGCTCAAAACATTTCACTGTGCGAATAACAAAGATTGAGAGTGCGAGGTACTTTTGACACCACATTACATTATACAGTGGTTCTCTATAAAAGCTAATAAAGCACATGCCAAATAGTTAGTAACACAACAAACTCGGTTGTTAATGTTTGCTATTATTATGTGCATACGGGAAATGTCGCGTTTAATTTGTTTCCTTGTGCTTTGCACTATCGTCGCAGTGCAGGCAAAGTTTCGTAAGCAAGGATAATAATGATCCATCCATTGCGTTGCTCATCGTGTTCTCATTTTTATAGCTGACGATCCTAAGCCCTGTAAACATGGCGATACGAAGTGCATTCTCAATATCATCAACTATCTCATTGCTGAAGAATCAACAACCGGAGTTCGGGAACTAAATCTAGTCAAGTTGGATCCATTGCCGGTGGCTAAGATGAGTCTGAAGCAGGGCGCCGAGAGTCCAGTCAATATTGATCTCACATTTACCGACAACAATATCCTTGGTATTAGCACAATGAAGTTTACGAAGGTCAAGTAAGTGTGGAATCGAAATAAGGGATATATTTTCAATAAATTCCATTAATGTATTATGATTTTTTTATTTAGGGGATTCGGTAAGGATCTGGCCAAGAAGCACGAGCTGCAGGTGCATGCCAATAAACTATCCTTGGTTGGGCCCTACTCCATTAAGGGCAAAGTTCTGATACTGCCCATCAGTGGTAATGGTAAAAGTAATATGACTTTGGGTAAGTTAAAGTCGAATTTAAATGTATATTTTTGAATTTAATTATATCATATTTTTGATTAGTCAATTCCGATGTGACAGTCGTCTTCACGGGCAAACCTCTCGAGAAAAATGGAGAGACCTACATGGAGGCTACCAATATGAAAATCCTCATTAAACCGGAGCGTTTATATTACTACTTTAGCAATCTTTTCAATGGAGATAAAGCTCTTGGTGACAATATGAATGCGTTCCTTAACGACAATTGGGATGCCATCTTTATGGAGGTGCAGAAATCTATACAATCAGCATTCTCTGAGATATTCCAAGCGATTGTTTCGAAGGTCTTCTCGAAGTATCCCTATGATAAGTTTTTCGAAGCATCAAATTAATGTGATACCACGAACATAGTTGTTAACATATGTGATTAGCCTAATTGTTATAATGAATCCGTGATTAGTCAGATTAAAAGAAAATAAAAAAATAATATGTCAGAAAATGTCGAGAGTATTCCCCTCGACAAATACTTTAATTGATACTATCGGTAGTATATCAATTTTATAGCACTTGATCGACACTTAATAATAATCACATTCTATTAGTGGAATTATATAGATTTATCTTTTAGATTTAATCACTGCACTAGAAAATATTGCAATGATTGTTTACGTGATGTAAACAAACCGGATCATTAAAATGTATATTAGATGTGGCCATTATTACAAATGGCATTGAGTTATTATTAAATGAACGAATATTGGATATCCTCTATCGCGGAAAAATGGATTTGTATTGTCACATTGTGTCAACGCCAGCACTGCTTGCTCTCATACTCGTATATTGCAAGCAGTTTTATTTACATGTCGGATAACATGCTTGCCATATAAGGTACATTTGTACATAGACTGGTACACAATTGCCATTGGTAAATTTATTCCAAAACGGTACAAATTGGTACATTTTGATTGAATATAAAGTTCTTTTTTTGGTTTACGTGGTGTCACAAATTTTATTCGATTGCCTGATTGTTG
Source organism: Drosophila sulfurigaster albostrigata (assembly GCF_023558435.1). NCBI lineage: Eukaryota > Metazoa > Arthropoda > Insecta > Diptera > Drosophilidae > Drosophila > Drosophila sulfurigaster. The sequence goes on from NC_084882.1 coordinate 20,505,622, forward strand.
AATATGCCTTTTAGAGCGTTCTACTTGTGTAAGGGGTAGCTGAATAGCTCATTAAATCTAAATCCTATAAAAGGCATTGATCGTCAGCTGGCAATGACAGTTTCTCAACAAGAAGCAATCGGTTCCGTTGTAAAAATGTCGCGACTTATCTTTATAATCGTTTCCTGTATTTTTGTCACAGTTCAAGGAGATTTTCGTGAGCAAAATTAACAAACTTAAGTGGAATTTTAGTTGATATTATCAAATTTATAGCGGATGATCCGAAGCCTTGCAAACATAGTGATTCTGAGTGTATCAAGAATGTTGTCAATCAACTTTTACATGAGAAAGGTGACAAAGGGGACGTCGGATTGGATCTAGTTAAGCTGGATCCCTATCCATTGAAGAAGCTAAGCATACAAAAGGGCAAGGATAGTCCTATAAGCATTGATCTTGTTTTTACAGACAATTTAGTACATGGTCTGAAGAACATTAAAGTAACTGGAATTAGGTAAGTTGTGGTATAACTTTGGGTTAGTTCATGACATATTTTTTTTGAAATGCCATTTTAGAGGTTTCAGCAAGGATTTGACTAAGCGACACGAGGTGAAATTTCATGCAGATTCATTATCCTTGATTGGTCCCTACAGAATTAATGGCAAAGTTTTAATACTGCCCATTAGTGGAAAAGGACAATCAAATTTTACTTTTGGTAATATCAACGTTTAAATTCTTCACAAATATGAATGCAATAGCTTGTTCCTTTTCTTTCCATGCCTTTCCTTGTAGAAAATACCGATATTACAGTGAGCTTCAACGGCAAGCCCATCGAAAGAGACGGCGAAATATACATGGAGCCTATTAATTCCTTGACCGATGCCAACCCAAATCGATTACATTATCATTTTTCCAACCTTTTTAATGGGGATAAAGCGTTAGGCGATAATATGAATTTATTCCTTAATGACAATTGGGAGCCCATTTTTAAGGAAGTAAAACCAGAATTGCAGGTTGAGTTGGGTAACGAATTTATGAACGTTATAAAAAAAGTCTTCTCGAAGGCACCATATAATAAACTATTAGTGGATTAATGTAAAAATTGCTTCATAATATATTCCATTGTACATTTTCGTGTTTTACTGTAGTTTTTGAATACCTTTTTTTTTTTTTTGAATTATGAAATAATGTTGTATTGTATAAATAAAGCAGTGTGTGATCGAGTAGTGAAATTATTTGTATCCAATTGTCAATAACAATAAAACTTGGTTCTAGAAAAGGCAACGTTTTCGAACAATTTGATTGCTGCAATAAAAAGCACTAAGCAATTTACAATCGTTTAATATCTGTCCTACAGAAAACTAACTAAATGCCATTACTAGAACAATGGCACAATTATTCATTTAATGGGAGTCATAAAAAGCACTTTATGCCATTTAAGTTATCGTATAAAATTGCCGTAAGTTGTAGTTAAAATAATACGAACAGTAAGTGAGCTGACCTCACTTGACTACAAATAATAAATAGTCAGATTTGCAGAGATTTGCTGAAATTTTAAATATATTTTAGGTATTTATTTTTGGCGTAGTGCAATTTAAAACTATTCCATTTAGCTAAACAGTGACACAAACGGCGAGAGGTATTATTATTAGTACTTCATAACTGTTCTTGTAATTCTGGATCGATCATCTCAAATCGTATTTGAAGTTCAGTCATCGACTGCTGTAATCATAATTTTTCTGCTCCTTTTTGTATTTTGTCTCTATATAATAATAAGAGCGTATATAATGTTGCATACTTTCGGGGCTGCATTTTATAATCTATTGCATACTTTTGGGCTGCAAAAGTATATGTTAATATTATTATTGACTGAATTTTGGAACTTTTTTATTTTTTTAATTTTTACCGACATTAAATTAAATGCAAAGTTAGGGTATTACATTAATGTGCTTGTTACATTTCAAAAATATTACAAACTAATTGTGTGATTATAAACTCGAGATTAGACTTCATTCATCCGTGTTGGATTGTAAAAACCGACCCGTGCACATCGCTACTTAAGGCGCACTCACATTATAATTAAGTATCACCCTTACACACAATAATAAGATGTCATTTTAAATATGGAATTATATATACATATTGTCGTGTTAACAAACTGTAGGCAGCGCTTTTAACATTGTCAAAGGTCTTGGGAACCCCTTGAGAATATTTGCATATTTAAGCAAACAGGGAATTAGTGTAAGTTCTCAATAAAATCGACGTTGCGTAAATATATTGAGAGAAACGCCATCACAATTACCAGATTGAATTATATAAGTTTTATTTGAAAAAACCCATTATTTAAAAGCGATAAATGACAATGTAGTTGTAATTAGTGTCACAAGATGGTCTTAAGATATATTAGTAGTGTTGGGAATATATATTTTGATGACACTAAAGCTTATCGATATTTGATGAAAATATTGTAGATTTCAAACGCTAGGAACAAATAATAATTCACTGTCGTAATTATCGAAAAAATTCGGTAATCACAAGTTACGCGACGACTGATAAAACCGAAATTATAATCGAACTTATCCCAGCTCTAACTGCCTTATTGGTTTCATCTAACAACAGTTGGTTCCAGTTTGTTTAATACGATATTAAAAATTAGTCTCGTTTATTTTTGTCTAATTTAAGTATAAATTAAAATGTCTCAATTTATTCCACTTCATTTTAAAAATAATCCAGTTCGATTCCGGCATTTTAGAAGTTCATAGACTGAACCACTCCAGCTGGTTTTATGAAGAAATGTGCCTAATTAAATTAATAAATTTACATATGTATTTATATTTCTCCTATTCTCTTAATTTGCCAAGATTGCCTTATTCTGAATCCGACAGCGAAGGTGATTGCGACACTGGCCAGTGTCAAGTTCTACGCGTCATCAAGTTGAAACGCTAAAGTGATTTGTGTTTAACACCAGTAAAACAATAACATTTAAATAACGTACCTCTAAAATGCAATTAAGCGGCTCTATAAAAGGCGTCGCAGCCGCAGAAAGTTGAAGCAGTCATTTGCCAAAAGTGATTCTGAAAACTTGAAACGGAAATTATTAAAATGATGGATAAGAAAGCGTTCGCCGTGTTTCTAGCATTCTGCCTGAGTTGCTTATCCTGTTTAGTGCTTGCATCTGATCTGCGTAAGTTGAAAGTTTAAAGTGTATAACGTTCTTAATTGGAATAAACTGTTTATTTTACTGTGCGCTTAGCTGCTGGCATTCAAAAATGTTCAATTATGGATGAAAATTGCTTGAGAGACGGCATGAACTATGTCTTAAAGAATTTTGCAAGGAAAGGCATCAAGGAGCTTAACCTGGTGCAACTGGATCCGCTGCTTATTAAAAAGTTTAGTCTGGGCAAGAATCCCAAGAGTCCTGTTAATATCGATCTTACATTCACCAATGCTAACTTACTTGGTCTCAGCGATGCACAAGTTAAGAAAGTCACGTAAGTTATTGAAATCACAAATTTATGAATTTCTAGACTTTTTTTCATTTCATTTCATTTTCAGACCTTTTAGTAAAGATTTAAGTCGTGATATTACTTTTGAACTGATGTCCCCAAGAATCACCTTGACGGGTCCGTATGTCGTTGACGGAAAAGTCTTGATCTTGCCCATTCGTGGCAAGGGAGATGCTGATATAGTGCTGCGTACGCATAACATAAATTGCCTGTAATATTTAATATATTGAATTTGTAATTTCTAGAACAATGCAAGGTCCACGCCGTTGTTAAACTGAGACCTGTCAGCAAGGGACCACATCAGACGTTTGCTGAGGTGGTCGAGGTAAAGTTTTTCTTGGATCCCTCACGTGTAACATACAAATTCACCGGCCTATTCAATGGCGAGAAGGCTCCAAGTGAGAACTTTCACGCTCTGGTCAACGAAAGCTGGCAGGAGGTATTCAATGAGCTAAAGGCTGACATTTCCACAGCTATGGGGTTAATTTTCAAATCGATTCTGAATCGAACTCTGAGCAAACTGCCGCTGGAACAGCTCTTTTCAGGAGTTTAACTTTGCATTTGTTTGATTGGTCTTAGTAAGTTTATTTTAATAAATCGTTTTAAATAATTCATACAAACAAGTTATTTTTGACTTAAACTAGTTTTTATAGTAAGAGTTATGGTTGCTTTTAAGATACAAGAGTAGATTATAAATAGGTGGGTGAATATAACATTAAATCAAATTAAATTTCCAAGACGAGTATAAAATTTAAGATATGAATCGAAACATAAAGCAATCATTACTCTTATTAAAAGTACATATTATGTAATTATTTAAAATAAAAGTTTCACATTCAACGTTGTTACTTATATTTAAAATAACTTATACAATTATTAATGAACCTATTTCAATTGAAAATCATTCGTTCGCTGTATTCTTATTTCTATAAAACATATTTCCGTGAACATCCTTTGAAATATACTTCTTAGGATCCTCTATTTTGATATGGAGCATGCCGACGACGAGTTATTTTTGGTGGTGAAGATGGAGGTAGTTCAAGGATGTCACCAGCAAAGACCAAATTCTCGTAGCTGCCTGTTGTTTCGATCTGCTCTCCAAATTCTGGGACGAGATGCTTTGGAGGTTCGCACAAGGCAATGATTTCCGGTGGAAAGTAATTTTCTGGATTGTGTACTAAAGCGTTCAAAAATTCTTTGTGCTTCTTAAATGCCATAATGCCATGATAAAGCTGATAGCGCTCGGCAATGAAGCATTCTTCGTGGCTAAGCGGAAGAGGATGAGCAGCTCCATACTCATTGTTAGCTATTAAAAGAGATTTACTAATGGTCGCCGAATGGCGAGCTGTCATTGCTGCAGAGTATCGATGCTCCAAATCCATTTCCCAGTTAAAAACGTGCACATAAATATGAGCGGTTTTCAAACGATTCACCAAAGCCGACAATAGCATCTGGAGTTCTCTGCCATTACCTATATTAACACTTTAAACGTTTAGTTAAGAAAAGTTTGAGGAAAAGAAGAACTTACGAATTCCTGCGCCGTTGATGAACTGCCAAGAACGTTGGCGGAGTTCGACGGTGGTGAATTGCTGTAAAGCTCTGAGGCCATGGAAGGCTTCACTAAGATGTGCATTGCAATCTGTGTACTTGTTGAGGTCCAAGTTCCGATTGGTCTCCAGTGAGCGATGCAGGCGTTCTAGGAAGCGTTCCAGCTTGGTGCATAGCACCTGTACATGATGGCGCACATTGAATCCCTTGGGTAGGGTGCATTTCATGGGTGTATCAAACATGAAACACGATGGCACCGAGTTCAGCTGATGGCTTGGAAAATCGGACCAAATGAGATAATGCAGCGACTTGAACAGTGATATCAAACCCATCACCAAACTGTCTTCATTACTAAGTGAAAAAAAAAATTAATACTTATTAGTTAAGAGTCACATCTTAATTGAAAACTATTGCATTTACCTTTTTTCAATATGCTTAGGAGTGTTACGCTTCTCAATGTTGCATTCATTCTGATTATAAAGATTTTCTTTTTTGCAGCTGCATTTGCTTTTGGTGGGAAACCAAAACCGTTTCAGTGTTGTTGTTTGGCTTAGATTTGTTTTTAGCGCCGCTGCCGCCGGCTTTGTGTTCGCGCCTTTTCAATACATCTATTGTCTGAGTGCAACCGTAGCCGTGGAACTCCAATTGCGGTGCATCTTCATCGAGCATTAGATCGTCAAATTTCTTATTCAATTCTTTTAAAACGTTTAGGCTGGCGCCATTGGCACAATCTGAATTCCGAGACGCCGCCATTGGGTCTGACGCATCAATTAACAAACACAATTCATTGTTCATTAACTGCATATTGTAATCCAGTTGCTGTTCATCACTATTCTGCACATTCGAATTCATTTTTAATATCTTTTTTAACTTTTTAACACTTTTGCGCCAAAAATACACAACAATTTGCTGTCCGCTCTTCCTCTTAACTTTGCAGGCGTCCAGCTGTCTGACGATTTCAATTATACTGAAGCGGTAGGCGTCGCACTGTCTGCTGAAGAAAACAAGATGGCGGCTAAAAAGTTCAAACTGACGCCAAGTAGTCTAGTGAGTAGCGTGATCGCTAGTGGTGGGTTGGATTTGCAATACAAACTATCGTGTTACGGAGAATACTATTTTAGTTATAAGGAAATCCTAAAAAATTAATCGTGAAAAAAGCCGTAACTCTTTAAATTGCCTTAAGATTATTTTATACTTATTTTTTAATGTGATAATGCTACAGAATTTAGGTTTTCCATTTGTAAAAATGGGCTTTGGTACTCTGTTAGTTTTTTTGAAAAGAATATTTGATAGCCTAACTATTGGAACATCATAAAATAATAGTTTTCAGTCCAAGTTCATTCACTGCATGTTTGATCACACTACTTACGTTCATGTTCATTGATAAAGTTTAATGGAAATTGACTTATGCCTTTGGTATATTTATTGAATTTATTTTATATATTTTTCTTTTGTATGACATACATAAACAGTTAAATGTTTTACATTGTACATTTTATTTTCAATATGTTTACTTAATATGTATTATTATTACTTTTAGTTATATTTGTATAGTAATATGTATACGTATTTCTTATGTAAACGGTTATGTTTATTATATGTTTTAACAGAATTGAAAACAGATTAAAAACAAAACCACTATTAGTCTGGATTAGCACTACTAAATGATATATATATTTTGATATATTTCCTTCATCTAATTGATTAATAATTAATATTGCATTAATATAAACAAGAGACGATTATATATTAGTTAAAGCTACAACTTAGTGTGCGTTCTTGTACTTCAATTCAAGAGAGTCTACAACAAAAATTAATGATAAAACAATAACAAAAATATTATTTTATTATATTGTACGTATGCATGTGTATGTGTATTAATATTAACAAGACTTGTCAAGTATTGTAAATAATAAGGTTTAAGGAAAACAAATTCAAATCAATGGATTTTTATTAATTAATTTTTTGTTTTTTATATCACAAGTTAAAATTTTGATTATTGTTTGGTCAATTTTCTTTTTAATTTTTTTTGTTTGTTTTTTTTTAGTTTGTTATGTGTATACGTATATATATGAAATGTATGTATTATGTTTTATGTAATTATATATGTACACAAGAATATTTAATATTGTATAGTATTTTTTGTTTTGTTTGTTTGTTAAATATGTATATAAATTGGTCTACAATCAAGTCATGAAGTTACTTAATATGGTTTATTGGTACTAACAATAAGATAGAATAGTCAAAAAGTTGAGTTATTGTTTTACTTAAGGAGATTACACAGAAATTCGAGTTAGTTGCATGCAGTTAGTTGAGAATATTAAATAGTTGATAATCTTTATTCATTATTATTTTGTATATATGATTTAATGTCGCGTTAAGATATAGACTATATATGTTTTATTAAGCTTTTTCTGCAACTTTAAAAAGAAAAGATATAGAAATCCAAAAAATACTTAAGAATTTTGCAAATGTTGCTTTGGTTGTATGTGTTGTATATTAGAAGTATCTGAACGCGACTTATAGATTTGGTTATGTTCAAGTTTCCGCTAGAGTTTAGAGTTGTTTACGTATCGTATAGCTATCGTAGTCTAAAAGTTCAGACCAACGACTCTCTGACGTTGCCTTTTACCTGTAAAATAGTTGCAGATGTTGTTTTTTTTTGTATAAGTGTACTTTGTATATAAGGTATTTTAGTATATTTTTCATTATGTTTTTTCTCTCTTTACTTATTTCGATGGTTGAATAGTTATACGGGCGAGCGATATGTCGTGGATTTGATTTATTGGGGATCTGGTCTAGGGCGAAAACACACGCAAGCTGCGCAACAGCGTTGCCAACACATTCGCTAGGCATTCGGCCTGCAGAGCCAATTGGCCGGCACCAATCGGGCCAATCTGTACGCCAACCAGTTCGCGGAAACTGCTCGCCACATCGTGCACCTTTAGCACAATGTTGCGCGTCTGCAGCGGTGCCGATGTGTGTCGGGTCATGTCCTGGGCCAGCTCGGTGATGCGTCTAATGGCCGTCAGGCAGGAGGTCAGGTGATCGGGCAGCGTTATCAGTGTCATGTCCGACATGGAGGCCACCAGGAATTTGCTAGCCGTGACAAGGGCAAGCGTTTGTTCTGTTAGCTCGTTGCGTGCTCGTTGGAATTTTTCCTCATCGATGCTGGCTCCACCGCCAGCTGACTGTGCGGCCGAGCACTGAGCGGCCACCTGATCCAGTTTAATGAGCAGACCGGCCATGGCCACATCTGTTTTGGCCAGCAGCGCTTCGCCATCGATAAGATGGCCGTTCTTGATGAACAGCTTCTCGCCGTGCAGCTGTTGTGGCTTCTTGGGCAGCGCCGGCTGGCCATTGGAATGCGCATTGGGTAGGCGGGCGGTGGCCGGTATGGGCGGTATTGTTGTTGTGATGGTGCTGGCGGGTGTGCTGGCGTTGGGCATGCCATTGACGGGACGTGGACGACTGGCAATGGGCGGCAACGGGGGTTTCTTGGGCACACTCACCGCTGACACTGATCCGGCTCCCATTATGCCCACCGTGGGCTGCGGAGTGCACGGCTCCGAGCTGGCTGTTGGGCTGCTACGCGGCGGCAATTGTGGCGGACACAGCTCACGGAATGGCACACTCACGGGTGCAACGATGCGCAGCTGCTTCTTGGGCGAATATCGCTGCAGCAGCTCGGCGCTTTTGGGCGGACGCGCCGGTGGCGGCGTCATCTGCTCCGTGGTGGGTGTACGCGGTGGCGGTTGCATTGGAAGTTGCATGGCTGCCTGCTCATCGATTGGTAAAGTCTCTTCCTTCTTGTTGGATGTGGGACAGCAGCTGAATTTGCTCTTGCGCTCCACGGTGGGATACTCAATGACGTGTGATGATAGATCCTTGCTAATATTGTTGTTGTTGTTGTTGTTGGTATGGTTGCTGTTGCCATTGGCCACAGTTTGGAAAAACTCACGCTTCGCCTGCACCGAATTGCTGTAGAGGCATTCGGTTTCCGGCTGCACTGCCTCCAGATTCGGTGGTGGCGGTATAATAAACGACATTATCTCCTCTGGCGTCAATTCCTTAGCGGGCGTGGCCTTCTGTGTGGGCGGTGCCACCAGCATCTGTTGTAGAAAGCTATCCAGCTCCTCGGCCTTGCCCTCGAAGCCCTTGGGCGGCGCCGCATTCATCAGCGACAGTGAGTCCAGCTCATCGGGCGTTTGGGGCGGCGGTATGGCACGCAAATCAATCAAATCCGTGTCCGTCTCAATGAATGTATCCTCGCGCACCTCAAAACCATATATCTCGGAGAGCTGGCGAGCAGCCACATCCGTGTCCGCTGCTGGCACATTGCTAATCTCCTTCAGCTGCTGCAGATACTCGCGCAGATTATAGTCCTTGGTCTCGGCACCAAAGTGTGTGCCATCCGGACTATGCAGTCCAAAGCTACTGCGCTGCGCCAGCTGCTGCTTGGCACCTGACTGCATGAGCTGCTGTGGTCGTCGTGTGGTGGGCGATTGTGCCGGGGAGGCAACCGATTCGGAATCGCTTTCGCTCTGCGAGAAATCTGTGCCAAGTGCCTGTAGATCGCTTAGCAGCTGACTGAAGCCGTTGAGCTTGCGCTGTGGTCGAGGACTTGAAGTGCTGCACAAGCTCGGCTTGCGCTTGGGCGTGGCGGGTGTGGGCGGTGCCGAGGCAGACACCGGCTCCGGTATGGCATTCAGTCCCTGCGTGATGCCCGTCAACTCATGGCTAATGGTGTCAGCCAGCAGCTGCAGTGAATCACTGTGCTTCAAAGCATGCGTGCCACCGCTGACGAGATGACTGATGTTGGCCTCCTCCGTGGAAGAGACTTTGCTGCTGTTCAGGCTGTCGCAGTCGCTGTCGAACTCTAGCATGGCCACGCTTTGGCCCAGCTGCTGTTGCTGGTGCTGCTGATGCAGCTGGATTTGCTGCAATTCCTGCTCCTGTTCGCTGAGATACTGCTCTGAGCATTGGACAAGCTGCTGTAGCTCCTGCACACGTCGCAGCACTTGCTCGTTCTTTGCTTCGACGGCCAGTTGACTGCGTCCCTCGCTGCAATAGTTGCTGCCGCTGCTGTCGCTCAACCCAGAGTCCTTGGCCGCCTCCTCGAGCAGCTCGGTGGCCATTACACTGTGCAGATCCAAGTCGGTGGCGTAGGGCAGCGATTGCGGCTGAGCGGGCTGCGGTTGCGAGAGCACCGCCTTGTGCGGCATCGGATGATATGGCGGCGTGATCAGGAAGTTGACGCTGTGCGCACGCGTATGGAATGGCAGCAGATAGCTCCAGCCGGCGGGCAACACTGTGTGCTGAGACAGGAATGCGGGTGCATTGTCATCTTCGTGCGGTTCACGCTCCCGCAGCACATTCAGTATGTTCCCTGCAATCAAAAGAAATATTAATTCCTGAACAGAAACATATCGATAACACAAACTTGCCTGTTAACAGTCGATAGTAGCCGCCGAGCACCAGACTAAACTCGCAAGCATCGCGATCCTCCATGATGAACTTGACTGCACGATCGCCCAGCATATAGATGGACACGCTGCAGGTGACATCATCCTCGCGATGGACCACCACATGTGTGAAGTCCTCAATGGCCGAAATGGGCTGTGGCTGTATTTGAAGATAGTAAGCTTAGCATTTGCTTCAATTTGTTAAGATATTGAATAACTCACCACTGAATTGCGAGCACTGGATATTTGACTTAGACCGAACCGCGGACTGATCAGCAGAACTCGTTCCATGCCTTCTCTTTGGTTTGTGCTGAAACATTTGGCGCCATAGCTTGGTAAACTAGCGATTATATCTAGGTAATGGAGTTTCGCCTGCAAAGATGAACAGTTTGATTTGTTTAATACAACAATTGTAAACTATGGACATTACATGTTTTTTGTAGTAATACTTTGAATATTAAACAGCCAGAAGCAAAGAATTCAATTCAATTCAATTCTAATATGAAACAAAACAGTCTCATTTGCCGAAGTCTTAATAGAGTTGAGGATTTAATAATACATTCAAATTAGAAACAACTCTGCTACAAAAAATAATCAACTTAAGGATGGCTGGGAAGTGGGAATTAAGATTTGACAGACAGATTTGTCAAATCAGAAATATTAGAATCAATTAATGCGTTAATTTGGCCAAACTAGTAAAGTATTGCGTGTTCGAATACGTTAGATAACGGCTACATTTTACTCTAACGATGCTGTAACAGTTAAACTTTAGTTGACAAGAAACAAATTCTGGCTTGACAACTTTCTGATAATTTGCCTACTAAGAATTTCGTTGCTTTACCTGCAGCTGAGTTAGAACCTTGCTGGAGGAACCCGTCATCTCCGCGTTGAGCTTAAGAAAGTGTGAAATGAGGCGTCGCAGCTCCTTGCGTTTCATGCCCTCAAATAAGCTGACAGGCACAAAGCGTTCCAGGCCAAACTCCCGTCTGCAACAGAAAGTGTGAAACAGTTAGAAACGCAATTAGGTTTGAAATAGATTAGATTAATGTTTAAGCAAATGTGGCACTCACTCGACCAGCTTAACGGTGAGCTTAGCGGGCGCAAAGTTATTGGCCAGCGCATGCTGATGCATGTGGAGAGCGGCCAGACGCAATGCCAGCTCTGGTTGCAATTCGGGTGCAAAACGTTCCTGGTTGACATCGTTGCAGCACTGCAAATACAGATAGTCGAGTGCATGCAGATCCCGTTGCGCCAACTCGGCGGCCGAAATGGGCACAAAAGTGATGCGAAACAGGCAGCGCAGCTTGTGGGCACCAGGCCTAGCAGCAATCTGTAGACATTGAGTAATAAATTCAATACAAATTTGGGTAATGAGTGTATTAAAACTTACGCGAGCTAATGACTCCTGTGGATCGAGAAGCGTGAGTTTGTTGCGCTTTAGACTCTTGACGTGCTCCAACACCAGACTGAAAAGTTCGCCACAGCAGAGGCAGAGTTTGTCCAGCAGCGAGCTAACCACATCCTGCACTGTGGTGGTGGCATCGTACTTGAACGACTTGGTCTGGCCATTCTCCAGAAAGACCTTGAGCACATTTGCCATGGGTGGCACACAAATGTCGCCCAGCGAAAAGGCCGAAGGCTGCAACAAAAAGTAAAGATTAAGTTTCGTTCAACAAATTTAAGTTGAAGTTACTGCCTACCGGAAACAATGGTGCTCCATTGACGCACACGCTCTCTGCGAAGCGCACGCGACTTGGACGCGAGCGCAGCTTTGCCCTTTTACCAGCGGAGAGCAGTGTCGATTTACGGCCTGGCATCACACAGTGCGCCATGGGCTGACAGACGAGCAAGGACACCTGAGTGTCACAGGCACGCACCAGCTGAATGACATGATCCCTGGGCGCATCCTTCACATCCTCACCGTTGACTGCCAATATCTGGTCGCCTGGCTGCAGCTTCCCAATGCTGGGACCTCCCTCAGTCACAAAGCGTACTATGACAGGCCTTTCACTGCCCGCCACAAAGCCAAAGCCTAAGCTGGAGCTGCGCAGCAACAACACCAAACGTGGCTCTGGCGGATGTTCATCCCATCTTATGCACTCAGGTGTCTCATACGTGGTCGTCTTATTCAAGTGACTAGATCAATTATAATGAAACAGAATTTAGTAAGACAAAGAACGAATAGCGTAGCGCTTTACTCACTTGATGTAGTACGATCGACCCTTGGAGTCTATGGCACGCTCCCAACCGTAGGTGAGCTCTTCATGTTTGCTCCAATCCTCGCAAGCAGGCAGCCAGCCAGATGATTGCGTCAAGTGGCTGTAATTAAAAAAGATAATAGATTTGAAAAGTGTGTAACAATTAAATATAATATGTTAACAGAAATATAAAAAGATATTTTAATTTTTCCTAAAAATCTTTTAAAAAGCGAATGATCAAATTTTTACTTATTACAAAAAAATTATTTACGTTAAAAAGTTTTTAATAGAGCTAGTTTTTTTAGCTGAAATTTTCCACAGTTTATATAATACTATATATATACAGTATGATATAACAAACTGTAACCATTAAATTTCACAGTTAAGTTGAAAAGTCTGGTCATTTTTATGCGAGTGACTAACAAACTTAAAGCTTGTTTAAGTGAACGCTTGACATTCTTGAATATTTCATTTTTTTGTTGTATTTTTTGTTTGTTTTTGTAATCTTTACGAGCACTTGGAGCACTTGACCCTGAACTTGTTGCTGCTCGTAAATGCCCCATGCCGTAAAATGCTGTGGCCTATTTTATCTTCGGGCCAGCAAAATGCATTTCAATTGAGATTAATCAACACTAATTGGGTTATTTGCTCGGCTATGCAATAAAGTGCAGCCATAATCGGGGCCAGCCCAGGACAGACGAACCATCTCCCATCCCCATCCCTATCCTCATCCATGGCCAAATGTAACTATAGGCACCGCTGGCTAACCGAGGGCAACCCACCTTGGTGGCATCCGTTGCTGTCTTTCTTCATTTCCTGGCTGCACACAATTGTGATAATTAGTTTTGCACTTTGCCCGCTGAGAGGAACGATGGGCACATGGTCGCCCCGCTCGTTACTCGTTACCCTGTACTCAGTTCTCACTACCCGGTAACTGGTACCTAGGAAAAAACCAAAGCCAAGCCCAACCAATGCTCATTCATTCAGCTAGGCAGACAGCATAAGCACACAAGCACCAAGCACCAAGCACTCACTATCCCTCGAGTCCCGTCATATTCCAATGCTTCCTCTGTTCCCTCTGTGACCTCCTCCTCTTCTCGTTGGTTGCGAGCTTGGCCCCTATTTCAGGCCACGCCCAGAGCTCTTATGGCATTTCGCGCGCTTTCAGTTTGATGTGCAACAAAGTGTAAAATTATTTAATAGAATTTCGTGCATAATCAATTTATGTGCAGCACCCAGGCATTTATGAAGGCAGTCAGTCAGTCAGTCAGTCAGACAGCCTCGACCCTTTTGAAAGGATACACTCTGTTCAAACAAAAGGCTATATAGTATTCCACGCAGCAACATGAGTGTCCTTAGAAGGATGTTTGGCTAAATGGTGCTGTGTAAATAATTAAACGTGGTATGCTAATCAGAAGTACAAACTATTCTTCGAGTTAGCTAAATAAATGAAATAAATAATTAATTGAAGAGTACATTTGATTAACACTTTATTTCAAAAGTTATATACCCCACAACATAATTGCTTCACGAGGTAATATTTAATGAAGTTTTCTCGACCAAAGCATTTTTGCTTGCTTATTTAAACATGTATTAATTTGAATTCATTAAGAATAAAATAATATTTTTGCAGCAAACTTTGCGCTTTGAAAAACAACAAAAATGAAATAAAATTTTGGCAAGATATAATTTTGATAAAATAAAACTCATTTAGGTGACTTTCCATTGCAGCAAAATGTGTATAATATTAATATGATTATAAAGTGAGCACAAATTAGGAACATCTAATGAGACATTCACGAGCTTGGCTTGTTAACACACTTTATATGAGGCTTGATAATGAAAACGTGAGCTTCATTGCATAAGTGTAGTAATTGATTTGAAATGAAGAGTTATGGTAAAGAGAGTGAAAGACACAATATTGATTAAGTTAATTAGCTCGATTAAGCAAAAGACAGATGGACAGTCAAGAACTCGCGTCGAGAGAGGAAATAATTAAACTTTCACTGATATTGCTAGATAACCATAGATGACCTAACATTTGGATGTATTAATTAACTATTGATATTGATGATCTAACACTTGGATGTATTAATTAAATATATATTTTATGCAAATCTTAGGCTCTGTACTCACTTGCAGTAGTAGAGTCTGCCTTCCTTGCCCACATGCACGGTCCAGCCAGTTTTCAGCTTGTCCTGCACCGCCTCGAGGTGTCGATCAATTTCACCCCAATTTCCGATGGCAATGCTGCCGGCATGACTCTGCCCCAAAATTGGGCCATAGATGCCAGCAACCCCAAGTCCGGAATTGATGGTGTCCACAGTTGTTGCTGGTATCGTCGATGCCGCCGTTGCCGTCGCTGTTGTCGTTGACGTCGTCGTTGCCGCCTGTGTTCCGGTCTCCGACAGACTTCCGGCCGTTTCTTGTGGCGCGATGTTGGAGGACTTTAGCAGCGTTGTGTAGGCGGCGCTCGAGTTGGCGCTGGAGTTGGTGATGGCATTGGCGTTGGTGTTGGCGCCGCCATTTGACATTGGCAACGTTGTCAGTTGTGGCGATGATGTTCTTGTCAGTAACAGAGGCTTGGACGCGCCCACCACTGTGGGCGATTGTGTGCTGGCATTTTGTAACGGATAGACATCACTATTCGAACGCCCCGAAGGCAGTAACATCATTGAAACACATTCGCTGCAAAAGAGCATAAGAGACAGAGACAGAGTGAGAAGGGGAATTGTGGCAGTTAAGTCAAGCTAAGTCAAGTCAAGTCGTTGCCAGGCCATTTTCACACAATATATATACGAGAGTGCCTCTTTAGTACACTCAACGAAAGCAAATAGAAAACTGAAACTCGAATCTAAAATCAACATTGTGGCCCTAACATAAAGTACTTAAATTTAAAGGAAGGGCGGTTTTATAAACAACTTTTTGTTTCGCAACTTTGTACATCAAATGACTTAATTCAAGCACTTTACGCTTGGGTTTTTCTTCGAGTGTAAGAGATTGCCACAAATCACATTCCACGCCGTTGACCCAGTTGTGCAAAAACAGGCTCGTCTGGATATTGCCTAGGCCCGGCCCATAAGTCAACATCAATGTGGCATCTGCATCGGGATGTTGCTGCCGCATTGTGGCTGTTGTGCCAATGTTGCACTGTTGCACTGTTACACTGTGTTGCCAATGTTGCCAATGCTGCAGTTGTCTGGCTGTTGTGAGCAAAACAGGTCTCTGCTCTCTCTCTCTCCTCTCTCTTGGCCTCTTAAATCCCAGACGATGATCGCATGCTCGTGGGATAGGTTCAGGTTCACTCAAGCTGTCTCTCGGGGCCAAGTTGAGCAGCTTGTTTGTAATGTTATGACACAATTTCGGATATGCTTGGCATTGCACAAGTATCTCCCTCTCTTTTAGTCGCATCTCCGCCTCTTTCTTAGCGACATGCTAACGAAACTAGTTCAGCAATAACAACAACATCAACAACACGACAAAAATCAATGAAATTAATCAAACTGATGTTTATTGTACTGTTATCCAAGTCGCGGAAACTAGTTCGAAAGTAATGCGAATTTGTAATGATGGACTGAAGAACTGGTGCACTAGATCAAGGACAACAAGTTGTCAGACTAAACGCGAGGTGCTGTTAAGTTGTTTAAATCTCTTTGAGGTTGTCAAAAGGCCTAAATTCTGATTGAGGAGTCTGAAGTTTGTGGAGAAGAGAGATGTCAAAGTATAATTCGCTTTAAGAGTTTTCCTACTACAGTGGGAGAAATTCAAGGTACAAATTGAGCTTGAAACTTGCTAATTTAAAATACAGTTCTTTGAGAAAAATTCGTTTCAAAATTTATAAATATAGCATGCTGCAGTTTTGTGAAGCTTTTTAATGCCGTTTTAAATTTTCAAAGGCTTTATGGCTTACTTTCGTAATCAGCTTGGCTAAATGGACCCACACTTAAACTCTTCTCACCTGAGAAGATTACAATTTTATGCATTTTCTTTTTGCTACCATGATAAAAAAGCCGCTTAAGAGCTGAAATCTGAAATCTTTGAATGGTAGAGCAGCAATTTAACTCTCTATGCAACCTACGTACATATGTTCGCTTCACCCTAGGGATGCTAGAATATTGGATTTCGACGATAGCTGTGATAAGCTGTTAAACTTAACAACCATTTATGCAATTCTTTCGTTTTGTTTTTCGAATCCTGTTGCAAATAAACTGCTGCTACTGTGGCTGCATTCTTGTTGGTTTTTCTGTAACAAGTTTGGTGGCTGGCATGGTCTAGGCGAGATATGAGCATAGATGTGGTTAGAGGCGACAGATTTGGTCATGGCAACGCCCGATAGTGAAGTCCAAACAAAGCGAAGACAACAGCAAAATGAATGTGTGTCTCTCTGTCTAGTGGGTTTCATTGAGTTCGTCGCTGGAGTCGCAGCAGTTGCAAGAAGATGTGGCATCAATAAACGAGATACGACAGAAAGAGCCAAGCGCAGCGCAAACAGAGAGATGTCCATTAGACCAGGCCAAAAGTAGGAGATGGTAAGGACCAGTAGCTGATGATGCTCATGATGACAACAATGCCGCACAACGTTGAAGGAGGAAGGAGGAAAGAGGAGCTGCCGCTAAGTAACGGCTTGGCAAACAACGGCAACGGCAACTGGCAACTGGCAACTGGCGAGTGGGGAATGGCGAATAGCAACCGGCGACTGCCATCGACATGGTCAAGTTCCATCATCTGCTTTTTTTTCATTTTATTTTTTCGTTTTCTTCGTTTGTGGTGTAAAAGTTTTATAAACAACTTTACACACATGCACTCACACACACTCACACACACTGAAAACTGGAGCACTTGAAAAATGTTTTGAATTACATTTTTGTTCAGTGCTTTTGAATTTGTCTTTGTTTGGAGTGCAACAAGGCAAGTGCGAAAATGTTGATAAAGTTTTCCATGATATGTTTGCTTGAGAATTTCTCAAATTTATCTTGTTCAATTCGAGTTGATAAGACATTCCAATTTGCTCAAATGAAAATCGATAATAACAAGCAAATAGATGATATCATGTGCGGACATTAAGAACAATTAAAAACAACCGAAGTTGGCAACTCTATTCAATTAATACGCTTGCGAATAAGCATATAGAAGTAAATGTTGTTAAAGCTTTATTTCGAGTTCGTAACTAGTTCTATTTAGTTATGCTTAAACACACATTGAATACCATTGTTGGCCCTCAGCGCTTTGAAGTTTCAATTAGGCCCAAACTGTCGCCACCGACGGAAGCAAATTGATGGCTGAAATTCAATAATGATTTGTTCCGAGATATGTGTAACAGTTGAATGGCATCCCCAACTTAATCTGTCCCATCTTGGCCAGCCAGAGAACCTAACGCAACCCAATTCAATTTGTGTCGCCTGTCACAGAGAACTACGACTGCAAACCAGACCAGCATCTCTCGTTTCGAGTATCAACCATTTTTTTTTTTGCGCTTTAGTCTAAATGCTTTTATGCTGGGCCTTGTCAGTGTAACCGATATGATACCATACGATACGAGTACGAGAGAGCCACATACTATACATTTGGTCACGGAGCTCAGCGCGAAATAGAAATAGATAGAGCTGAAGATGGAGATAGAGATGAAGATGGAGGCACAAGTGGCAAGTGGCAAAATGTGAGGGACAGGCGAGCACTTGTAGCGAATGATTTGTGTCAACAGTAAAGGCAGCTGCAAAGTATGTGGATGTGCTGAGAGCTCTGCTCCACAGATCAGTAACATACAGCCAGAGCAACAGCTAGAGCAACAGCAACAACTGGCCAAGAATCAAGCAACGTCACATAAGCTTCGACTCGGAAACTGGTCCGCAACTGACATGGACAATTGTAAAATGGCGTTGCGGAAATTGTGTGAGCAATGAAATGAAATTAAATGAATAGAATACTATAGAATAGACACCGCACAGTGGGGCGTTCTCGCATTTAAGGCGACAACAATCGACACAATGGACAATAGCGATGCTTTATGCAAATAAATAGACACTTCTATGATTGCTGTGGCACAATCAAAAATAAATTAATTTAATTAACAATGGATTTGTACAACAACGAAAACAGATCACAAAACTACAAGCGTATTATTTACTATAATTAAATATAGTTTTACTATTGATTTATGCACGCTACGTGTTGTGGCATAAGTTCCCCACTGTGCCTCACGTTAATGTGGCAAAAAAAGAGTAATAACTATATGAACCACAGCGCAAATTCTTGGTCAACTGTAAAAAAGTCAAGCGCCGGCCGGCAATGTGTTATGAAAAGCGCAAATTGTCCCAGTTTCAGCGCAGTTCCATTTTCATTTCCAGTTTCAGTTCCAGTTGCAGTATGAAGACAAAAGACAACCGGTGAGTGGGTCTCCTACTCTATATAGTATTCGTACTTATCATCCATTTGATGGCTTGATGGCAGAAAAGTCTCTTTGGCAAAAGAAATTAAATACAATTTGTGCGACTGACGGCAGACGCTGAGTTGTTGTTGATATTTTATTATTATTTGTACTTATTAAATACAGTCGCAGCAGCAACAGCAACAGCAGCAATTTGGCATGCCACAGTTCGCGGGTATTACTATGGATATGGTGGCATTATGCTTGTTGCTCGACACTCAGCAGCTCTGCTCGTTACTTTTGCTTTTACCAATTTCATTTCATTGTGTTTCATTCGTATTGTTAATTGAAAAGAAATTACAATGCCAGCAATCACAAAATGCTTAATAAGAAATAAGAAATGAAAGTTGCCTCTCAAGTAATACGAAATGCTTACACACTATCACTATGTATATAAAGCTTTATATTTCTAAGAAGTTCTTCTAAATATTTGTCATAAAATATTATTATTGCTTCTGCTAACCGATAAAAAAAACAGTCACATTTATATTTAGCTATATATTTGAAAAAATTTTATATTATTGATTACATTTCTCTCATAAGAAAAGGCACAGTTATATTTAACTATAAATTACAAAGGAAAAACATTTGTTCATGACGTGTCATAAAGACATATTAAGTATACGATTGATAGCGAATTTAATGTGGATCATCAAGTAGCTGTTACCTTATCAACGAAAACATTTCTTTCATAAGGCATAATGTATTGTACATTGCAGACTTGATGATGAAGTGATAATACACTAGTTAAGGGTATTAAGACGTGCATTCAAATTGCTCGACATTATTTATATTGTCGTCATTTGTCGCCGTCGTTGTCGCCATCAACGTTGTTGTAGTCCGCTTTGCTTATTTTGATTACATTTCAGCTCAAAGTAAAAGTGGAAAATGTTGGCGTGCTTATTCGCGTGGTTCAGCCTGGTTTCTTGGACCCTCGCCCAGCTTGACCAAAAACGAAAGCCATTTGATACATACATATTTGATATTTTACAAACGAACTGAACGCCATCGGAAGCGTAGCTAACCAATACAAATCGCCAGTCAGATAGATATTTATATATAATGTATACATATGGTATATGTTGTTCATATAATATGCACTCATTTGGCTGCCCGTAACTCCTATATAGTCATCGATATTGTATCGTGCGGTTAACTTGCTCTTCTCTCTTGTGGTTGAACGTGATTTTAAAAATGTCACGCACTCGACATCGACAACGGCAACAGCAACGGCAATAGCAGCGACAAGAGAATAACGAAAATAAATAAATTTTCAAACGGGGCGACGAGGGAAATCCATAATGAAATGCTCATTCATAAAACCGAATGTTTCTCTTTAAAACAAAAGGTCGACACGATAATAGTACAACAACTACTCAGCTCGTACAGAGTTGCTTAAATCTGACATTTAGTTAAACAAAGTCCGAAATTATCATGTAAGAAAGCTACAGTTGAGTGTGCTCAACTTTAAGAGACCCTTTAGCCATTTTATTAAACCAAAACAGAACGAAATCGTTAGTCTAGAAATACCAAACGAACCGGAAAAATATAGAAATTTTCCAAACTTATTCTAAAAAAAATAACATACAGTACAATATATGACTATTTCTTAAATGACTTCTAAGATTTTTGTCCAGTCGCATTGAAATTGTCACTAATCCAAACTTTATATCATTGCTTTTTATGTCGTTCATCGAATATCGCATAAAAACCAGGGAATTTTTTGTTTAGTTCAATTTTTTTAATGTCAGACACTTTTATATCATTTCTCTTATACGCAAGATTTTTAAAAAAACTTTCGTGATATGCCGTTATCGTAAGTAACTCTCACTTTGCTTTTGCGTAGAATAATGACACCTCTTATATTTTGGTAGATTGCACAACCCGTTCGTTCAAGATGTTGAGGATGCACCATTATCGTAAGTTAATTAATTATCGCAGCAGTATTAATTGATAATCGTTTTTAACACTGCGTATTTAGGACGTTCGACACTTTTCACACCGTTGTAAAGAGTGTATATGGCATAGGGACTTTCTGCATGCCAATTGCCTTTGCTTGCACTGGTTACGTTGGAGGAATACTTCTTACAATTTTCCTCTCTTGTTTATACATCTATGGTATTCATCTAACCGTAAGTTAATGTAATTTATATGTCGTGACTATTATAGTAATAACCACAATTTCTGGCAGGTTAAGTGTATGGCAGAGGTTAGTGATCGCGTCGGTGGTGAAGTAACAATGGGTAAGGCATATGCATATGCCTCAAAGAGTAGAATATTTGGTCACTTCGTGAATGTGCTGCTTATTCTACTGCATACATCGATTGCCGTTTTGTATATCTATTTTATTTCCGAAAATTTAAAGTCAGTGTCAAATTTTATATGGGAGACCGAAGTAAATACTCGAATAATAGTGGCCGTCGTTACTATATGTATTATACCCGTGTTCCTTATACGGGATGTTCAGTATCTAGTACCTCTTAATATTGCTGGTAACGTTTTAACTTTGCTGATAATTGGATATGTCATTGTCAACACGATTTTGAAAACTTTGGAAGTAGGAAAGTTTGAGATGGCAGGATCTGTCATCAAATACGACGTCCATCTATTTGTTGGCTGCTCTGTCCTTTCGTTTAGCTCGGTCGGCGTGGTAAGTTGTGAATAATATTCCCATATTAATAACGGCATTCTCATATGAATTGAAACAGATGGTAAAGATAGCCTCAAAGATGGCTGAGCCTGAAAAGTATCTGGGATGGTGGGGAACGTTAAATCGAGCCGCTTGCTTTGTACTCTGTACAAATGTGATATGGGGTGTGATCAGTTACGGTATTTTGGGCGATACACAATACTTTCCATTCCTCGAGAATTACTCCTTTGCGTAAGTGTTAAAATATTTTGTTATTGCTTCTTATTGAACTGCCTGAATTTTAGAGATGGGCTACAATTTAAATTGGTGGCGGCTGCTCTTGTCTATTTGACTTATCCGTTGAATGGCTATGTCGTCGTTGACACCATTTTCAACGAATATATCAACAAAACCGGTGACCTGAATCATCCGCTACGGATTGAATTTATTGTTCGGATTATATTCCTATTGATCTCAGGATGTTGTGCTCTTGCTCTTTCATTTGCATTACCGATTATCAAGTTCATCTGTTGGCTTGCCTTTTCACTCTTGAATGTGGGATTTCCAGCTTATATGAAACTTACCTTGGGTTATGACGAATATGATCGAAAGTGGCTGTGGAGGGTGTTGCACATTTCTATTGTGGTGCTAGGAATATTGGTTGCTTACTGTATAGCGAGTAGTGCATTCTATGATTCGAAAATCTACTACACTGACAAGGAACCGTTTTGGATAAAACCGAATGTTGAAATCGATTAGATAGTATATTCATTGTAAATTCGCAGTTTATCGGCATAATAATAAACAAGTAAATGGCTTAAGGCTTAATGAAACAATCGGCAAAGAATTATCAACAAAAATCCACTCAAATTAAGTTCTGAACGGAATCGCTTTCCTTTATGTGCCCAAAGAGGAAAACGTGTTATTATTGTTGGCCTTTAGGAAGTGCATGTGAAGTAAAGTTTGAAGCAATAAAGTGAAAACAGAAAGAACACTGTTTCAGTCGGCTCCATTAGCAGACACACTTGTAACGCCCCAAAGCATGCCACATAATACAATACAAGTTGTTTTCGGGTCTCTCTCCATTTATCTTGCTCAGCAAAACTTTTAATTGATATATATACGGGAAGTGCACAACAATGACCTGGCTCAGTGTTGCTAGCCTTAGACTAAAAAAGCTAGTCATTGCTCGCAAATATATAACGTATATATTTAGAAAAATGAGTGGCTATTTGCTGTCGAATATATGGAACTTTTACTTAGTGTAGATATCTACATTCAGTTCACAATCTGTTTTCATTTCAATTTATACATCAGTTTTCATTGAATGACTTTCGACATGAATGTCTGGAGTATGCTCTGTTGTATCTATTTCCTTGGCATCTTAACTATTTATAAGCCAGATTCGACGGGAAACAAGCTGACTTGTCATCACTGCACTACTCGCAAAACACAAACAGATACTTGGTAAATGGACAGAAACACGTAGATGACATCAAAATTCAGAAGAAACTTGACCTAGTAATGACTTTTTAACAAGTTTGTAACAAACCTAATCACACATCCATCCACTGGGACAGCAGCAAATTCGTCTTCAAGCCAGTGTCGATGATTGACAATTGAACGACTCGACTTTGAGTGAGTGCTTCTGTGACTGCGAGTGAATGAGTGTGAGTGCGAGTGAATAAGTCACACAAAATGTCAGACTGTATTGACAAAACTTTTTAATAAACAAAACACAACTGTCACATGCAACAGACGAATGAAACTCGGTGAGTTACTGAGCAATGACGAAGCCGCCACCTGACGTGACATGACGCTCCATAACGTCTCGCGACTTGACTTCCAACTTGAGCTCTCATTCCGGTTATTCGAAGATTTCACGCCCGCACCTGAGCACCTGAGCACCCTCAATGAAATGCAATTTTCACGTACACAACTCACATACCAAAACACACTCGTATCATAGACCACTGCGAGATCGAGACTTGGAGAATGTTGGCTTTTTGACTACCCTGATTGATTTCAGCGTATTTATCAACGCCTCACCCACAAAGCCCCAAAACTCGAGCCACAGTAATGCCAATAGCAAGACCATCGTTGTCAGGTTTTCCGGGGGTTTCGCTTTCCATCACACATGCACGTGCACATCCAATATGCGAGGAGACGTATGTATTTCTCGAGTCACGAACCGAGTTACTCGTCGTCTTGGGCCTAAGAAGCTTATTGATGTGACCCTTCTTAAGCTGCAGGCGTAGTCTATTTGCGGAGTGTTCTGTGGCCAAGCAATGTGTTAACTGCCAGTCTCAAATTGGCCTTACTCAAGGCCATGTTTGTGTGCCGTCTATAAACATCAGTTGCATCAGGTTACTCAGACTATTTACCAAGATTATTGTATTGAAAGTCATCCTTGATTTAAGCATTGCCAAAATCCTTTTGCCATTATTATCAGTATTTGCATTTCATTTGTTTTCAAGAAATCAATCGAGAGAGCAGCAGTCATTAGTTTCACTTAATTGGGCAGCATTTAAGTTAATTTCGTTTAGAATTTATTCATAAAACATTAGTCATATGCCAGTGTAAGCCAAGAAATCATAGCACAGAGCATTTAAAGTTCATTGAATTGTGATAAACTGACAATGCTATGTGTGTGTGTGTATGCATAAATATTATATGTGCTTTGAATTTGATGTTGGTACAACGTGACGCATACGTAACATATGTGAAAATGCTCAACAACACGTGATGGAATTGAACATTTTGCCATTTTGTTTGTCAATATGGTAATTAATCGCTAAAAGCAAAGCCATTTTGCAATTCAAAGCAGCTCAAAACTGAACAAATTCGCATGTCTACGCAAATATTTAGTGAAACAACATTAAATGCACAAAACGAGTCCATTTTATACTCAGTAAATAGGCATGCAAAGCAGCTATTCAGTAGCTGTCGCCGCTTTTCTACAATCAGTTCCATTTGAGAACTCTTTATTCTGAATCGCTCTTTAATTGCGTAAACAAATCCCCTACGCGTTTAATAGCCACCATTCTGTAGACAGTTTTGAAATTTGTTCCTAAAGTGCGACATTTGCCTAAAATGGCCCACTAACACTTAACAAACAAAAATGCTTCGCAAAATGGTAGCGAAAACAAGCGACAACAACAACATTAAATAGCGACTACAACAGAGTCCCCGAGGAGCGGAGATGAGGTAGAAGATCTCTACACATAAAAGACGTTTCTGTATCATTAACAGCTGTTCGCATGACACATGACAGGCGACAGCGATAGCGATGCTACCAAGCATCCCATTAGAGCTGGCAGCGTGACGTGACACGAGCTACTGCATATAGATATTTTTATTTAGTTTAGAAGTAGACGGATTGGTTTTAGTATAGATGTAGATCAAGGAGAGTTGTTTAAATAATGCTCTAAATGAGGAAGATATAAATGCAAGAAAAAACCAAAACTTTAGCTCGCAAATATTTAAATTTAATTTAAATCAAGTGGAATTCGTAGTTCAAGGAGAGTGCTTAGATAGTTCTAAATAGGATGTAATAAAACGAAATAAAATAAAATTATAATTAACAAATTCTTTGGTTTCATATATAATAAAACACAGAAAATATTCAAGGTAACTTTTAACACGACCTGCTCTCTACTTGACACTTCCTTTGACAATGGAACATACGCTAACACACACATTTACACAGACACATACATACATACATACATACAAATATAAACGCACGCACAACAAGAAGAATTTTACACGCGCCGCTGCCGCTAATGTCTATGAATGAACTCCTTGACACAATTAGAGAAGCAAAGAGAAGAGAGAGAAAGTATGTATTATGCGTGTGTGTGTGAGTGAGGGACTATGGGACAAGTGTGGAGGAAGTCTAACAAAAAACTTGCAAAACAAGGCAGGTGACAACAATTTGGAACACGCCTCGCCCAACTCCTCCTCCACGCCTCCTTGGTTGACAACACGACACAACTTGGAAGTCAGCTCAAAATAATGGACACAAATTGCAAAGTTGTTTAATGTGCGGACCGAGACCTCACAGCAATTTGTCGTCCTTCATTTGCAGTGGGGAACGGGGCGGCGCAGTGCGGCAAGTTTCGAAATTCGAATGCTGCTGGCGACTTGTGGCGGCAATTGGCAAACGGCTAAGTTATTGATTTTGTGAATTTAACGGTTTTATGGTTTATTGGCCAAGTCAATTGTGCGCCATTTGTTTTTTTGCTGCCTTTAGCAACGGCTTTGCCTTTTCACTTAGCTGTAATGTCATTTCGATTTGGCCCCTTACAAATCGACCTTCGACAAATCGTTCACTCCGACATCCTTCCGACCACTCTCCGCATTCTCTTCACTTCAGCGGCAAATCTTGAAATACCCTATTAGTGCCATAAATAATATCAAGTGGATATTAAATCTAAAAGAGATGCTAATGCGGAGTTTATCAAATTATGCTGTAATGTGCAGGGTATACTGATAGCTATTAAGCGAAGCATTTTTAGGGATACAGACTGAAATGTATACTAATGGTAAGCGCCGTAAGTACTCTTAATAAATGTATACCTTTTAAATGGTTCTACAGTTATAAAGGAATACTCCTTTTAAGTTCTGTAAATATCTATAAAAATAGTATTTTTCTATACTGCTCTGCATACAGGGTATTCGGATAGTGCTGCATTCGCAGTACTCGACAAGCTGTTTTGCTTCTGTGTTTTGTGAATTAGCCGCTTATGCCAAACAACAACAGGAGCGATAGCTTCAAGGTGTATTCGTGTGTGTGTGTGTGTGTGCGTGCGTGTGTGTCTCGGGGCTGAAAGCAAGCAAGCAATTTGCTGCATACATTGAGGGGCGTTTCTGAGGCAATTTCGCTTTGCGGTCACGGGGCTAAGCGAAGCGGGAGCGGGAACGGAAGCGGGAATAAATGTAGGAGTGGCATATAGCATATACACAGTTGCAGGGGCGTTGCCAATCAGGCGGCACTAACAAAAAGACCCAGAAGCAGTGGACGACGTCTTTGGTTAGGCTATCAATGAAAATGACCTTTACCCTCCTTCTCTTCCCGCATTTTGCCTCTTATGTTATGTCTGGGGACCCATGACGTTGAGGTTGCCAAGTTGCCCCATTCATGCATCTCACTCACATCTCTCCCACATCCTCCTCTCCTCTCGTCTCGCTGGCGAGCAGATTAGAGCTGAGCCAGACAAAAATACTGAATAGAACTCGCATAATCGCAAAGTGGAGTCAACTTTGGCATAACTTGGAACTTTTCGTGCAGAGGAACTCACAGATTCCAATATACGCAAGTTTACAAATATTTTGCAAAAAGTTTTGCAGACGACAAAAACGAACACATGGAAGAGAAGTCGAGGAAAGATGAAAATGCTGCCACAACTTAGAGAGAACACTTGTCCTAATGTTTGTGACCTTTTAGAGCAATCAAATTGTCAAAGTTATGTGTTAAAGGCATTTTCAAAGCAATTATAAGGACAAAAATATTTATAGAATTTATTATCAAATATTGACAAGAAATGAGCTCACTTTAAGTTTGGGATATTGGCAAAAGAAATAAGCTTGTAAAATTTATGATGATTTCTATTTTAAACCAGCTCTCTAAAGTGCACAATCACGTTCATGGCAGAAGAAGCGAGTGAAATGCATAAGCCTGGGGTTGGTTGGTGGTGCCACAGATTGTGTCGGTGCAACAAGGTAACCATGGAGACAAGACAAGGCGTAAACACAGCGCGGTAATGTTGAAATACCACCGTGGAGGTCTGTGAAGACAATTTACTTGAGGTGGCAATAATGTGATGAAAATGTGAAAAGTGCAGCTGAAAATTGCAGGAAAATGTGCAGCAGCCAACGAAAAACAAACGAACGAATTGATTAAACTGCGCAAAGTAAATATTGCAGATTTATTTTATCATTTAAATATTATTAAGCCAGCCAAATCGTGTTTAAGGAGAATTACATGGAATTATTTTGAACTTTTTTGTGTCTCGTCTTTGTTGCTTTTTCTTATTTTTGTAATTTTGTTTCAAGTCAATTTCACTTGAAAAGCTTTTGTAACTTATTAAGTATTTATTGTGTATTTTGGACGACATCAAGAAGCAGTTTAAAATGTACAAAAAATTAATTGAATTTATTGGTTTACATACAGTTTGCAGTAGACAAATAAATAGTCTGGATTAGAATGTAATTTTATTTAAGCATATTAGCCGCTTTTAAGAAGTTTGGACGTTTGATAATCAAACCGCATAAATAATTACAATTCTCTTTTAAATACATAAGTTGGTAATAGGTAAAGATATTAAACTTTTAATCAGAGAGAGAGGGAGAGAGAGAGAAAGAGAGAGAGAAATACAATGACAACTTTATTAATGTTAATGTTGCATTTGCAATTTGAAATGTTCCATATAGTTAGTGTCTTTCGTTAAGTAAATCCCTTAGGCTGACTCATAAACAAAGTCTGCTTTTCAGACCACTTCACATGGGAATCAGATCAAAAGAAAGCATCTCGAAGCAAGTACTTTATGTAATGACACGACCGTAGGCAGTCAAGTTTACCCTATTGATCCATTATCAGTGCGCACCTTGTTCAGGTATTTCCAATGCCTCTCATTTTGCATCACAAAAGCGCTGCCATGGCTATAAATACAAAACAGAGGCGAACACACACTCACTCACACGTGAACACCTAAACACATATACACACACACACACATATGTGTGTAGTAGATAGGGCAGGACTCAGAGGAACAAAGGACTTGACAGCAGTAAACGCCCCCGAGGCGCACATTAATTACAACTTCCGGTTTTGCTTCGATAACGGAAAAAAGCGTTGGAAAACTGATTGACTGATGGATTGGATTGAATGAATGAATAAATGAACGTTTGAGTTGAGTTTGACTTAAAAGTCACGTTCAGTTAGTTGCAGAACAAAAAACAAAAAAAAAAGGAACAGGAACAGAAACAGAAAAAGCAGCAGAAAAATGAAAGAGACAGAAGAAAAGTGCGCAACTGCCAACTCGGAAAAAGCAGACAGATAGACTGACAGACGGGCAGACAGATAACTGAGAATAGCCCACGCAGATTTTATGAAATGGCAGCAGGCGCATGCAATCAATAAGTGGGTGATGCAGGGGCGTAGACCGAGATAAAAACACCAAGAGAGAGACAGAGAGAAAACTTGTGTGATAAAGAGTGAAAGAGAGGGAGCGAGAGTGGCGGAGTTTTGCTCTGTTTTACCCAACTGTTTATATTCCGTCTGAGGCAATTTCTGTTTACATGATACAATTTGTTAACAAGTGCGAAGTGAAAATGAAAGAAAAGATCATTTAGTAAAATTGGGAAATTAGTGCAACAAGCTCCCACACTCCTCCACAGACACACACACACACAGACACACACAACATACTTGTGTACCATATGTATATATTTCAAAATACCACAAACAATGCCAACACTCCACACAGTGGTTTTTTTGGCCCAACTTGGGGGCAGAGGAGGCAGCAGCAAAGGGATTATTGACTCGTAGCAAGTTTATTTTACGCCAAATGAGCTCAGCCACAAAATCGATCGATTTAAATCAAAATGCTCCAACGATTCGCTGCCAAGTGGATCTGGGTTGGCGATGGAGATGTGCGATGTGGAGTGGGAATGCGATGGAGTTGGGGTCATTTGCCATTTGTCTGAGGCTCGCTCACTCACGCGCCTGGCGAGGCAGGTCGCGGCGCTCCATGAATGGGAAAACGCGCACATGGCCAACAGACACCAACAGACAACGACGACTGCGAAAAAACTGGGAACCCGTTGACGTTGACGTTGATGTTGACGCTGTTGCTTCGCCAGCTCGTGCCGCATTAGTTACTATATACACAAAGGCAAACACACACACACACACGCGGACATGGACACATGGGCGTGTGTGTGTGTGGTATTTTTAGACCCTTCGACGTCTCAGCTATAAATATTATTTCTATTTTATTACACATTTTTTCAATGTGATTTTCTACAACATTTTCCCCCCTTGTTGTTTCTCTCTTCTCTCGTTTTTTTTAACGCTTTCGGACAGCAGCCAGTGTCCATAAATTTTGCAGCCAACAGCCCCCAAAATGTATAATATTTTCGATAAATTCGTACATAAAATATATAGATGCATATATCTGTGTGTACATATGTATGTGCATGAGTGAGTGCATCTAGGATTGGGGACATCTGCTGCGCATCACGTGCCAATCATGTCCAGCCAACATTTATGGCTGTGAGGACAGGACAGGACAGCACAGGGACATCCGCAGCAGCAAACTCCACTTGATGCCAGTACAAAAATCGATGCTCGAATAAAAATCATATTGCTCGCTATAATAAAGTGAAGTACCGAGTATCGTAGAACCCATTTCGGAATGGAATCCATCAAAATATCAACGCCAGCAAATTGAAAGATCGTAAAAATATATAAATGTTGCTACGATTTTATGATTATGACAAAGCAATCTCGCAAAAAGCGTCCGAGGATTACTTTTTGAATCGGGTTTTTTTTGTGGCACATCATTTCGCTACAGGTTGCACATCAGAGAATCAAAATATTATTACTTAGGTACGTTTATATAAAGCTTAATATCTTTTTATATTATTCACGGCATTGCAAGCTAATACAAATCAAAAAAAGTATTTATATTAGTCAGAAATAAAATTAATTTGAATTGGTTTTTACATCTCCTTCGTTACTATCTATATTATTTGCTTTTTCTTTAGACCCTTCCTGGTACTAGCTACCATTATTCTGTTTTTCCCCCATCTCAACTATTGAGACACTCCCCTAGTCTTATTTAATTTATTTCTCACTCAACAATCAAGTGGACACAACATCTTCGGACCATTGTTACTCGTTAGTTTACGCATCGCAGATCTAAACAAATTATAGCTTGACCTATCATAATGGACTTTCCTGTCAACAGTCTTATTCACTACTCAATTCCCCCCTCGCATCATTTATGCATTGTGTGCTCTGGCTCTCCACATCCCTAAGAGTATATTATCATCATCAGCATTGAAGCCATCTTGAAATGACCTAACACAATAGACTGTGTGTTTTTTTATTGCGCCTGCACAAATATTGATAAGACTCGAGACGAAATTCTAATAAACGCCTTGGGGCCAGGCCATTCCAAACAACAACTGTTTAACGTTTTCTTGTGTCTTATTTATTTTGCCCCGTCGAGTTGCTTGGGTGCACTAAACGAAATTCCCTTGAAATCGGTTTCATCTTGATAGCACGCTTTGGTATTTACTTTTTCTCTCAACGATCTCTCCGTCTGTGTTGGTCCGAGGATCGTCAAATGAACGTTGAGTTATGTTACGAGCTGTACGTTAACTTTACGGCACCACTGTCACTCATATCTTCCCATTCAGTTTCGTCTGTCCAGTCTGTCTATTTGTACATCGTACGTCTCTCAACTCTCTCAACTTCAACTTTGATTATTTGTGGGCGCAAAGGGTCTTCGCTGTGTCTTTAAGTTGTGGCCATTGTTTTCTTTTTGGCTCTAAAGACAAGTGATCTGTGTGTTGTGGCCATGTCTGTTCAATCTTCAGTTCAAAATTGTTTTTCCTAAGCGATTTCAAATTGTTGTTTTATGTTTTTTTCTATAGCCCCTATAGTTGCTTGTACAAAAAAGAAAACATTGCGAAAGGCCTTGAGATTGAACAGAACTAATAGAAATAAATATAGAATATTTAACGAAAAATGTTCTTCAACAAAATAAAAGTTCATTAACACAGGAAATCTTAAGCAATACAAATTACTCTTTAAAATAAATGTCTATTTGTATTACGATGTGCAAAATGTCGAAGAAAAGTGAATATACTCTATATCCTAAATAATCTTATTTACTAAGATGGGAATATGCAATCCGAAATAATCTCATTTTCTTTGTATTCTCAGAGTTACTGTTTAGTATGCCATGAACCATCATCTTGAGTATGCTTTTATTATTTGATTACATTATTTAAATAATTATGCAGTAGCATTCATAGCATTTAATCCGCTTCTATGGCTACTTAATGACTTACTCCCTCAGCCATTTTCTCACCCTTGGCTTAGGCCAGCCTGGAAATTCTATTGTTGCAATGCCATAAAAGTTGACCAAGTTGTGGCCTCATCATCTAGCGACGCCCAACCAAAAAAAAGATAGAGAAAAGAACAGCCATGCATATAAAACTGAACTAATTTACTTTTCTCAGCGTGGTTTTGTAGACCTCAATGGAAGGCGCCTTCAGCAACAGAATGAAAAGATTTTGGGCTATACTATGAGTGGGAATTTCTCACAGTGTAGACAAGAGCACATTGTACTGAAACATAAATTCACTTTATTAAATAAAACTACAGCAATAGCAATAATTCTTTGGCGCATTTGTAAGTGGTCTTCAGTTCCGCTCTTCATCGTCTTGACTGCGTCGGTGGCGGCGTCGGTGGCAGCGTCGGCTACGGTGTCTTGGCGTCATGGTGGGCGTCCGAAATGGTTGCTATTTTGTCTATAGTTTCTTTATATTATCTTCTGTGACGACGACGACGACCACGACCACGCGGCAGTCAGTCACTCAGTCAGTCAGGCAGTTAGGCTTTCAGTCAGTCGCATTTACTTAACAAAAATAATTATGTGGGATACACACAGCGCCGACAACGACGACAACAACAACAACAACAACTCGCAACTAAATTAAGCATATTTTAGCTATTTTTATATAGTTGAAAAAAATAATAATGCCATCGCTCTTGCTGCTTTGCTGCTTCTTGCCGTTTGTTAATGGCTTTGAAATGAACAGTGAGCAGAGCAGATCAGACCAGCACAGCACAGCGCTGAGAATCGAGGAGGAGCATGACCAGACATGACGAGGCCAAAGATGAAACTCTTTCGCAACGAGCGCGACCGCCAACGTCAACGACAGCGACAGCTTCCACCTGCATAAAAAAGCGAGCGACGAGGCGTCGTCGGCTCATCACCATCCTCATGATCATCTCCAAGACCCGCACTCCCTTTTTTTAGCAATTAAATATATGTGTGCCGGCATACCCTGTAATAAGAGGGTATATTGCAAATGCGGCTCTTTGAGGAGCAGAAACTAGCATGTGTTCGTATTATATATACTTATATATTATTATACTTACTTTACTTTAATAGGAATTATTTAGTATTTATGCTGACTAGTATTTCGAATTTAAGCCTCTAGAACGTTGCATTGCTCAATCTCAAAGTTATCGGTTTTAGCTTGCTCAGTATTTTATAATCGACTATATTTTTAATGATTGACTTAACACGAAAGTCAAAGTTTATAATCCTTGTGTTATGAAAAGATTTATTAAGGTAAAACTTTAAGATAGTACGATTTATAGAACTTTAATATCTACACAATTTGTGTTCTCTAAATTCTGATTAGCTGATATAATGACTGCAACTTTAATGAGGGGTATGTTAAAGTAGTGTCAACGCAGCTGAGTTTTTGCTGTATTCTTATTTTTTCTCTCAGTTTTTTCTATAATTTATTTTTAAAATCATCCCCACAACAGACTTGCAACTTACAAAGACGCAACGCGCCAAAAACAAAAACGATGAACAAAATCTCAAGAAAAGAAAAGAAAAGAAAAAGAAGAAAATCTGAAAACAACGAGGGAAAAAATTGACACCGGAAGTGGCTGCCCCATCTGCGTTGGATGTGGCACTGACTGAATCTCTACGGCGAGACAAATTACTTGATTTGCATTTATATATACTATATATCTATAGTATGTACATAATATATACATGTACTATATAGATGTATATTTGTATGTAATGTAGTACACTCTTTCGGCTCAAGCCCCCAACCCCAAACGCAAGCGCCAAATAAAGAAAAACATCTCAGCATTGTCATTTTTCTGCTTGCTTTTCGTATGGAAATTTATCAAAAATGTGTTTTCCTTTTGGGCGAACGCGCGCGCGCGCGCAAATTTGACGAGCAGCCAAGCGCAACAACATAAACAGCAGCAGCAGCAACAACACGATGAAGGCTAAATAAGGAAGGGGGAGTGGGTAACACGCCCACAGCAACAGCAACAGCAAGAGCTACTGGGGTCTGTCAGTGTCTGAGCAGAGGCTTAGCCCGATAGTCAGTTTGCCATTCCATCCAACCATCCATTGCGTTCCGTTCCGTTCATTCATTCATTCATTAATACCCAAAGACGCCGCAACGCCAATTGTTGTTTTTATTACGCGATTCGCTTTTATTTCTGTAGATTGCATCCAACTTAATCCCAATAAGATGTTAGCGATTCCGACGCTGTATCTTCTGGGGCCGGCGATTACCGCAGCAACAACCAAAACAACGACAACGACAACGACAACAACGAGAAACTGTTGCACAGTGACGCAAACTTGCCCCAGAAATTGAACTGTCGACATATTTATCAATAGTTTAGCTATTACTTAAGATATTTACGGCACATCAACAGCTCATTATTCACAGCTTAAGTCATAAACTAAAAATATAAACGTATTTTCTTTTTTTTTTTTTGATGTTTTATTATTTCTATTTCTTGATGTTAATGATTACGCAATAAGTTGTTGTTTTTGTTGTTGCCCCCAGCTGTTCGAGTGCAAGTTAGTGTTTAATTAATAAAGCACATATGGTTTATTATTAAAACAGGTGCGCCTCATAAAGGTAAACCAAAGGTAACTAATTAGCCGCTGGCCTATTTGTTGTGCGTAATTGTTTCAATAGCAATTTTAGTTGAATGCATTGATATCAATATCATGCAGGTAAGCTAAAAATATATTTAAATTGCATTGTATAACCCAACAGATGCTATCTGTGTGATTGCCTAGGGATTGCTAATCTCTGGCGCCTTGATTATTCAAGTGTACTTAAAAATGGGATTACGTCGTTATCAGATTTTAATGAACTGCCTTAACCCAAATAGCATTATTATACTTCACTGCCAAAGCATTTACAGGGTATTTGGTTTAAATTGCAATTTGAATCATAATTATCTTTAAATACCTTCTTTAGCAACTTCTGTTTCCCTGAAATAAGAGATAAACTCCGCATCATTTATATGGCATCGCTTAGTCTGTCATTGTAAGTCCATCACAGGTAAATTGATTGTACAAGTGATGTTTTATTGTCGTGTGTGTCACAGTTATATCATCAAATCAATCAGCTCAATCAATCGGCTTATCAGCACGCCTGAATTGGGCGCTGTCTGGGCTTGCAACCTGTTGGTAAGTTAAGGTTGCAATCGCTTTAATAGTTGGCTTCTTCCACACAAAGCGAAACAAACAAATTGTCAACTGAATGCAATGTCAACATCTACATCAACATCAACTACAATAAGGTGGACATGCTGGGAAAATGAAAAAGTAATCTATACAAAACGCCAGATACTAAGATACATATTCAAAGATACAGATACAAAGTCAAAGATACAGACACAAGAGAGTGAAGCACAAAAAGCAGCGTGGAAAATGTAGGGAATTAAGTCAGTCAGTGACTGTGTGTAACAGTTAACTGAATGTGTTGCACAATCTTGTAGCCCAACAAATAGACAGAGAGAGAGAGAGAGAGAGTGCATTAGAGTGAGAGTGAGACGGGGAGAAAGTCTTACTCAATCTAGCGTCTCAATCTGCAGACTGCAGTTAAATGTAAAATTCAGCTTGAATGCAACTGCAACTAATTAGTTTTCAGGCTGCTGCTGCTGCTGCTGCTGCCGCTGCTGCAGCAGTAATCGCAACGTTGCAGACAACGCAACAAACGACAATTTTCCCACTGAATTTTCACTTTTTTTTTGCCTTCTTGTTTTCGTTTTACTCTCTTTGCTTTTGTTGTTGCTGTTGCTGCTGCGGGCCGCAAATGAAAATCAAAGCAAAACAAGAGCGTAACAGGCAAACAAAAGAATTTATGAGTTCGAAAACTTTTCAATAGTCCAAAGTGAGAGTGAGAGGCAAAAACAAAGAGTGAAAGAGAGGCAGTGTTGCACACATTTTCATAGCGTTCTGCGTACCGCGTATCTTTTATTTGTCCCATTGGAGTCGTTTCTGCCACAGCCTCTCTAAATATTTAAAAGTCCATAATAAGCACAGTTCAGAGTCGTTATTTCGACTATTTAAATTTTAAATAAACTGATAAACCAGTTGGTGTTGCTACAACTGTCGTTGTTGTTGCTCTTGTAGTTCTAAACACTTCGCTTTATGGCCAACAAAGTCTCAATTAATGAGAAAATAAAATAAAAAACCTGAAACGACAGTTTAAAGTACACTTCTAGATCTACTATGTAATGAATTTACTTTTCACAGCAAAGCCACTTTTAATAAGCTTTTGTTACTTTTGTAATTTATGATAAAGGCGAAAAGTATGTTTAAGCGATATTAATCTTTAGTTTTTCTAAACTAAAGATAAGAATTTCTTTAGTTATGCTAATCACTAGTAGCTTCTAGCAGATTTGTAAGCTATTCTTTACAGTTTCTCATTAGTAAAAAACAAGTTAAACCGCTTAAGAATGTGTGAAGTAGACACCAAGAGAAGAAAGTGAATTTTTTTTTGTTTATACTACAATAAAGCAACTTAATTAATAGTCTAAACAGTTAGTAACTGAATAAGTGACAAACCAAAATGAAGCACAATTTATATTATGAGGTAATTAACTAAAAGCCACAATGAGTATTTCCCTCTAATGGAATTCTACAATAATTTCCGTATGATTATAACACCTACATAAATAATTCCAATTTAGAAACTTAATATGAATACGGATGCCAAATTGCCGTTGATTATTCTTATACAACAATTGATACCCTCTCTAGAAGACTGCACTCCACTGGAGAGGCTTCATAAAAAATGCTGTTCGATGCTTTATAAGGGTATCAGAATAGGTGGCAAGTACATTTTACGAGTGCTTTTTGGTGTGTGTTGTGCTGTGTTTGCTACTTAAATTCAAATACGAAATCAAAATTCAAAATCATGGCCATGGCTCACATGCGATTTGACGATTTCGGGTTTTGGCCACACAACAAACACACACTAATGCCCGCCAGCAATAACAACAGCAACACAAACATAAATAAATAAGCTGCGCTGAATAAATGAATATTAAATGCCTGCGACCGACATAGAGACAGAGAAGGCGAGAGAGAGAGAGAGAGAGAGAGAGAGAGAGAGAGAGAGAGAGAGAGAGAGCCAGATGTAGAAAATAATAAAATAAGAAACAAGTAAATAAACGTTAAAGCAAATCCAAGCGATATTCGATACGTAAATACCACAAAATGTTTGCATGTTTGTTTGTCTGTCTGTCTGTCTGTTTGTGCTATCAATTTGCATTGTGAATGCGAGTGCGTGAATGGGGCGGTGAGTGCTCTGTAGGAGTGGGCGTGGTCGCTTGGTCGCAACAAATAAAAATAAATAAATGCCGCACACAAGCGACACAATTCGCAAAGCCCGAGCTTAAGGCAAAGCCAAATCCAAATGCAAAGCTAAAACCAAAACCAAAACCAAAGCACATGCAACCAAATGCGACTGGCAGCGAAACGCTGAAAACGCAGAATTTGATTGACGGCGTCGCTGACGAAGGCGACGCTGACGATGCGGACGACGACGTCATCGTCAAAGCATTTCAAGCTTGAAACTTGGCCTGAGGTTTCTCTGCTTAGGCGACAGCGACGACGACGCGCTGTTGCCGCCCACGTACAGTGTAACAAGAACAACAACAAACGGCTACTTTTACACGCAGACCACGAAGAGCGGAAGCAACAGCTTTCATAGCCAAAACAGTGCGAGAGCGAAACGAAGCGAGAGAGAGAGAGAGCGAGAAGGAGAGAGTGAGAGCGCGGAATTGGCGTGAGAGCCACAGCTGCGAAGGCGACGACAACGAACTGCGGACAGCGGGCAGCCAAGCTTTGCGGTTTTTAGTTACAGACCGCCAACTTGTTTCGGCACAGTGGGGGGGAGCTATAAAAACCATTGCCAATTATTAAGATTAATTACAGTAGAACTTAACTACTATGTATATGCAATTACAATTCTAATAAATTAGGCAGCCAGAACTATTAATTCTAAGATAATAAAAAACTCATTGAGTTTTCGAAAAATAATGTGCTAAGTTGGGAAAACCAATCAATCAATTGGTGAAAAATAAGTTTGTTCAATATTGCAAACAAATAATGTTAAAAAAATAATCGATTTAAAATGGGAAATGTTTAAAATGAAAATTGCGCAACGAATAACAACACTTTAAGAGTTAGAGAATTGAGAATGTTATTTTAGTATTTAAAAATTCGAGTAAAATTATTAGGGCCAACAATGAAAGAAAAGTAAGATATA
Organism: Drosophila sulfurigaster albostrigata; assembly: GCF_023558435.1. Lineage (NCBI taxonomy): Eukaryota > Metazoa > Arthropoda > Insecta > Diptera > Drosophilidae > Drosophila > Drosophila sulfurigaster. The sequence continues at coordinate 20,543,730 of NC_084882.1, forward strand.
AAATTGGGCAACAAAATTATTAAATTCTAAAATCAAATATTATAACGAATATTAAAATTTGGAAATGTTTTAGATTCATTTCAATATTTAGAAAACGAAATTAAAATAAAAAAAAAACCAAAATACTCTTCTCGAAATTTATATTAGTTGAAATTGAAAAGATTCTAATCACAAACAGCATGAACCACTGTACCTAGTGCTATTGTCATTTACATTGTGGCAAGCAATTACATGCGACAAGCGAAGCGGCTGCTGTTTTCTTATGGTTTTATTTTTGTTGTCATTCTTTTTTGTAGGCGTGGCCCAGTTTTGTTGCTGGCGTTATTGTTTTTGTTGTTGTAGTTTGCCACATTTGGCAGACACAATTTATGTCAAGCCGTCGTCTTTGGCGCTGTGCGAAAACATGCGTAAAAGTAGCTGCCAAAGGACAGGCCGCCATTCTTCCCTTCCCTTCCCTTCACCAACCCTTTTTATACCCCACACCAGAAGGGCTCAGCTGTATGTATTAGTTATGAAGCGCAAGCAACTTTGAGTGAGTGTGTTGGTGTGAATCTAATAGGCGCAGAAATTAAAACAGCAAACACAAACAAACATTGGGCGATAGCGCAAACGGGTAAAGAGGAGGAGGGATGGAGAGAAACAGAGGACAGTGGGCGGTAGTTGGGTAAAAGAGAGAGAAAGAGAGAGAGGAGGCGAGGCTGCATTTAACAACGGTGTTGACAGCCATGGCGACGACGCGGGCATCTGTCAAACATGTCATACGCAAAATAGCTTAACTGTCATAAAAACAACAAGTGAGCGGCAGACGAGGTGGGAAGTGAGAGACAGAGCCGTAAAACGCTTTATTACAATCCCAACAGCAACCCAGCAGCAGCAGCAGCAACAACAATGACTTTTGGGGGCACATATGGCAAATGTGCGGCGGCGTTTATGTCTAACAAGTGCAGGGCTCATGGCGTGGACTGCGATGGGAAAGGAGGGGACGGGAAAGCGGATAACGCGGTCTCGCTGTGCGCCGCAAAACTGAAATTCTGATTCTTATTGAGGAAATTCTCGTTCCCCAAGAACAACAACACGAACATTTGCTGCCTTGATTTACATTTTTATGCTTTATTTGATTTATTTATTAACTTCGCGTCGCTCTTTTTGTCCTCTCTCGTTCTCTCATTCGCCTGCTCTTTCTGTTGCTTCGTCTTCCATTGCTTCTTCTTCTTCTTCTTCTAGCCAAACGCCAACGCCTCGTAGGCACACACACATACGCACACAATGAGAATAGTTTCCTTTTTTTTGCTGCGTCTGTGTCTCTGTATGTACATGTGTGTTTGTGTGCGTGTGGCATTTTAATAATAGCACACATACAATATAAAAGCTCCCGCTGGAGCAGCAACAGTACAAATACAAAAAAACGAAGGAAAGAGAAATGTGAAATGTGAAGAAAACATAGAAAAAATGTTGCACTAAAAACTTCAACGCCCGCATTCTGGCAAATCGCAATACTCGTACAGGCGCAAAGCAGAAAGCACACAACTTCTATGCGGCTCCACTACACTGACACAAACACAGTGACACCCACTCTCACTCAAAGAGAGCCCTTTGGGTGCGAGGGAGATGGGTTGAGTTCGGCTGCCGCAATAAAGCTCATGTTGTCTGCGGCGAAGGCAACAGTTATACGTTATATGTATATATGTGTGACCATTCATATACATATATGCAAGTCAAGTGGGGAGAGGGGGGTCAGAACGAACCCTTACCTCAAAACAGGAAGTTTGTAGTTTTTTTTCAATTAACACTCACGCCATGTGTGTGACGCGAACAGTGCTATATAGGGAGCTAGCCAGTGATTGAGAGGGAGCGAGACAGGAAGCTAGTCGAGAACTCATTTGCTGCATTTGAACATCATAATGTGCACTCACACATGCATACAGTCCCATACAGCTTAGCAAATTTTGTTGTAGATTTTCGCAATTGCTATTTTTATTTGGTGTTGTGACGGCATAAACAATGCTTATACAACAACAGAAACCGCGTCCCTTTATTATTAAATATTATTGCATTTTGCGCTTGTTGCTGTCATTTCATAGTTTGTATTTATTTATTACTATTTATATTTGATTGTGCCGTGTCGCATATGAATGATGGCAAACACGCTAATAGGGCCACAACACACACACGCACACACAAAATATGTAAACAGAAATCTACCTCTTGCTGTTGGCACCTCCGACGGACGCGCGCAACGCCTGCCTCTGCTCCACCTTCTTTTCTGGTTCTGCTCCGCCGTTGAGTTTGCCGAAAGAAAAACAACAAATACGCCGCCGACCGAGGAGGAGAACCGACAAACGTCAAACGCGACAAGCGACGACTGCGACTAGCGGCAACAAAGTGCAACTGCGGCGGTGGCTGCGGCAGCAACTGCGGTTTGTGTTTTGCTATTTGAACTTTTGCTGTTTGCCGCCCCCGACTGCGAGAACGTAGCTCCTCGTTACTTTGTTTTCGCTTTTTTTTTATTTGCACACTCGTACACTCACATTCACATACACTTTACTTTTTTGCCACAAACAAATTTTTGTGTTTTAACACTTTTATTCCATACAACACTATTGCGCGCGCGAGGCACAAACAAACATGCAAGTCGATGCTTGCTCTCTCGTTTAACGACTGAAACCGAAATGAGCAAAAGCACCGTTGAAACGGGTATCCGTGTGTGCGCCAGCTGATGATACAAGTGCTACCCATAAGCTATTTAGCTGCGAACAGTGCACCCCATAAACAAAGACTGCTATTAGCAGCGCAACTTTAGCAATCTGGCAACTCTCAGTTGACAGTAACGGGTAAATTTGAATTTGAATTTGTTAAATTTATTTTTTTCTTATAAGAATGTCTGTTCTTGACTTCAGAGATAATGATTATAACTGAAATTAGTTGCAATTATCAGTATTGTTAAATTGATTAATGTATTACATTAAAAGAAGGAAAATATAAGTACATTTCAATGACACTTCTCAGTGCACCAGTCCCAAATGCAACCATCAAGATGGTTACATCCAAAGCCTCCTGGGTATAATGCACAAAACTCTTCTGACTTCTTAAGCGCGCAATTACCATTGGGACAGTAATAATTATAGCATCCCGTGGAGCAAGACTCTCGTTTTCCCAGCGCGCAACCCGAGCAATTTAGTAAATCTGCGAAGTAGTCGAATTAGTATATATGTCTGAGGTAAACTTGCAATAGGATATGGTTCAGAACTCACCACTTTCCTGGCAGTCGGGAGTCGCGCATGCTGACAATGGTGGAGTGGGAGGCATCACCAACAACGGTGGATTTGTGAGCTCAACAACCTGTGGCGGTTTTAGGTAGATCAAAGGTCGTGTGCAGATTCTGGCATCACAAATCTTTTTACTATGATTGATGCACACCCAGGTGGGCGGATATGGTCGACAGAACCGTGGACTTTTCACCAGACAGCAACCGTCCGGCGGCACCTCACCTGGATAGGGCTCCTTAGTCAAGGGCGCTGGCGACGGCGGTATTGGTGGCGATGTGGTTGTTTTTTGTACTATTGGCCTCGATGTTGTGGTTGTATCGAAGCTGAAGTCAATGCTTGGATCGTAGGGTTTTACGGTCTCATACTCAACACGATGAATATTTTCAGTGTTAGTGCGATATACATGCGAATTTTTCACCACATTATCGATCTCCAGTATTGTTGTAATGTAGCCCGGTTCCAAACATTGCTTGTTGCGCCACACAGTTCCCACTGGACAGGCAGGTGATAAGCAGCGGCCTTCATAATATTCTCCCTGGGTGCAGATAATCTTGCGGCACTGCTCGTTCATAAAAATGGAGCCGTGTGGACAGCGAACCTGCTCAGCGGGGGCAATGATTGTTTCTTCAGTCGTTGTGGGGATGATAGGTTCCTCTGTGGTAGATGTGGTGGGTTCTTCAGTTGTGCTTGTTGTGGGTACTTCTGTTGTCGTCGTGGTCGTGGATTCCTCTGTTGTGGTGGGTTCTTCCGTTGTAATGGGTTCCTCTGTTGTGGTTGTGGTCGATTCTTCAGTTGTGGTGGGCTCTTCTGTTGTGATAGGCACTTCAGTGTTTGATGGAGCCTCCGTCGTTGTTGTTGTTGTGGTTGTTGAGTCAGCAGGGCAAGGTTTTGGCTCGATTATATAGCACATGCCATCCGAACCGAGATAGTAGCCTAAGATAAGGTGATTTGAATCAGACCAGCGCCAACTGAAGAGACAAGCGACTTACCCTCTGGGCATCTGTTGTTTCTGTAGCACAAATTATTCTCCAGATAGTGATCGGGTGGACATATGGAAGCCTATAAATAGAGTTTATTTTTAATATTTACCGAGCTTTTGTGTTTCAGGATGTTTACCACCCCAGCGTTGTTTTGATCGACTTCCGGTGTAGAAATGCTTCCGCAAATCGCGAAAGCTAACAACAAAATTGCGCAATGTGAAATCGACATGATAAGCCAGTCAGTTGGTCACAATCACGGATCGATTCCAAGCGATGCTCGACACACAACCGCGCTCCGATGACGACTAGCTAAACTGAGAGCGAACTGGGCTCAAAATATGAAATCGCGGTGACAAAATCATAAAGCATAAGCACCGCTCTGATAACCTTTCGCACGCCTTGATTACACCGACTATTTATGTGTACTATTTATACATCAAGCAGTAGGTAAGAGACGCTGCTCTCAAGTTTTGTTTGGGAATTCGGCTCAGTTCTAATCGCCATGCGCGTCTATCAAGTCCTACAGCTGTCTTGGGTCTTATTGACTCTCGCTCTTGTCAACGCTCAAGCTCCTCAGAATTCAATCTGCGTTCAGTCCGGAACTGTCTGTAATCCGCCGTATGTGCCACAAAATGGAATTTGTGTCTGGCTCAATTCGCTGCCATGTGGAAACGGTGAGTGTTTATTCTTGAAATCGGAATTCGTTTCATAATCGTTTTGTTTCTCTTCACGTGTTATAGGTTCAACTGTTGTGGTGAATGTTTTTCCACCAGCATGCGGAGGCCAATATCCTTATCTACCTTATCCATCGCCTGGACTTAATCAACCTCAACCATGTCCTAATCAACCTGGTTATCCGACACAGCCGCTACCATATCCAAACCCTCCTGTGGATCCCAATTCTCCAGGGCAAACTCAACCTTGCCCAAATCAACCTGTAACTCCTTTTCCACCTACACAACCTATTCAACCCGTCCCTAATCAGCCAGGGCAACCTTTACCCTGCCCTAATCAGCCTGTAACTCCTTATCCTCCTACTCAACCCAATCCTTATCCACCAGGGCAAACTCAACCATGTCCAAATCAGCCCGTAACTCCTTATCCTCCAACTCAACCCAATCCTTATCTCCCAGGACAACCTCAACCCTGCCCTAATCAGCCCGTAACCCCTTATCCTCCTACGCAACCCAATCCTTATCCGCCAGGGCAAACTCAGCCATGCCCAAATCAGCCTGTAACTCCTTATCCTCCAACGCAACCCAATCCCTATCAGCCAGGGCAACCGCAGCCATGTCCAAATCAGCCTGTGACTCCCTTTCCTCCTACACAACCTATTCAACCCGATCCCAATCAACCAGGGCAAGCTCAACCTTGTCCAAGTCAACCTGTGACTCCTTTTCCTCCTACTCAACCAATTCAACCCGATCCAAGTCAGCCAGGACAAGCTCAACCTTGTCCGAATCAGCCTGTAACTCCATTTCCTCCCACTCAACCGAACCCTTATCCTCAGCCTTCTCCGAATGAAACTGTAACAACTCCTGGACCTCAGCTTTCAACGACCGAACCGATAACTCCTTCAGCTCCTATAGAATCTCAACCTATTCCAAGTGAACCTGTTACACCCAGCATTCCCCTTGAAACTACAACGCAGCCGCAGACCACGTTTGGCCCAGATATAGATGGGACTACTACTCTACGATCAACAACAATTCCATATGATCCCGATTCACCCAATACTTCAGTTGATACAGAAGAGACCACTACATCAGAAACAATAGACGAATCTACAGTAAAACAAGAGACGCCAACTCCGCCACCCGCACAAGTCCTGCGTTGTCCACCTGGAACAGTGCTTTCGGATGGTAATTGTCGCTTGGTGTACTGTGCCCGAGGAGTGTATCACAATGGACGTTGCGTAATTCCTCGCTGCCCTAAGTACACAGTTTGGACGGGACAAAAATGTTCAGCACCAAAACCAGTTGAGGTGGAGCCTATTTACATTCACCAGCAGATAGTAAGCGAGGCATCCAAGGTGTTGAATAATAAACATGAGGTGGTGGTAAATGCAACATTAGTTCTACCCACACGTGATGATGACTACGAAGATGATGACTACTCCGACGAAACAACTGAAGTGCCCCAGCAAACATCCCCTAAATGCTGCACTGTGATTGCTCCACGCATCTGTCGCTGTCAAAACCAAAGTGATCGTTGGCAATGCTTCAACAGGCGGCAGCCACTTTGCGGCGACTTCTGCAACACGTCAAAAGTGGTACTGAAGGCACCACAAGCCACTTCTTGGATCGATGACACTAATGAGATGCTCCTCATGCCACCAAATCCTAATAATACTTGCATCGATCAGGGTAACTGCAACACAGTCGCAAGTAAGTTCCAGCATCCGATTGAGAAATGGCACAATTGTAAACTCTTCTTTCCTTCATAGATCGCTATGATTGCAGTGGCTGCGCTTCGGGTCTTATGGCATCCTGTTCAACCTATTGCTACAATTATCATTGCAACGCTCCCAACTGTGGTTTCTACGATCAGCTGAAATTCTGCAGCTCCACAGAACTTGCTAACTCAATTGTGTGCCAGCCAGAAAATGGTTGGAAGGTGGATATATCTATAGTGAAGTAACTGACCGTGCTTAATTTGCAATGCACTTTTAGTTGATAAATAAAATATAAATAAACTCAAAGTTACTCTGACGCGAGCATTGCCCAACATACTAGAATTTGCATTTTACAATTTGTAAATAATACTAATCAAATCATTGTCAAACACTAAATGAGCTTCAGTCTTATTTTTAGGCGATCATGATCAGGCTCCTCGTTATATTTTTGAACAAATATATAAATATATTACTTCTTAAAATGATCAATCTAAAAGTTTTGACGATTATGCAGTCAATAAGAAATAAGTGGTATGCATAAAAAGAATCTTTCTCTACGGTCAAGTTAACAGATACTTTATGCCTTACGGATTTCAATAAATTTTGTTGACCTTCAGTTCTTCCTAAGGAACAAGAATTTTATGCTTCAACTAATTTAAAATTTTTGATGTGAAAACCGAAAGATGGGTTTTGTACATAAATTCGAAAATAAACGTGTGTTGGCTTATCTACAGACATACAATTGCTTAGTCATTGTCAATGTGTATTTATGTTGTAATAATTTAGTAAACTAATTATAGATCTTAATGACCTTGTTTGCGATAAGGGTATTTTATCCTCCAACGAAAACGAAATCGAAAAGTTTTGCCGTCAATCGGCTTAAGGCAAAGCTCCCATCGATTGTAAAGCTTACCGTAAATTAGAAAATATAATATATTTGCATACGTATCGCTATTCGAGCCATAAATGATGGATCTTGATGGCTTCCTTGTGACATATTTGCACGTTCAACACTGAGATCGAAAGGTGTTGGCCAAATGAAGTTGCCATCCATTTGAGGGAGAGACCGATTGAGCGACGTTAATGAAAGCTCCCCACCAATCGATAGTGAAGCATAATATTAAATTTGTGTGATAGGGTTATCTAATCAATGGCATTTCTGTGCTTTTTTCGCCAAGATTGACGGCGACTGACGATGGGCTTGGTATCGTACTAGTTCATGAAGTTGTTCGGGTTTCGCGGCCTTTGCAAAAGCTTCAGTTTGTTGTTTGTCGTGTGCTGCACCAGCCCAAAGAGTCGCGGACTGTTGACCCAGCTGGAACAGGAAAGTTGCGGAAGTGGAAACAAGTGCTCATCCAAGAAAATCATCGAGAAGCTCAAGTGGAGTAGACAGTCGTTGAGGCAAAATGAAGGTGAGTTCATGCCACATTTCTGAAAGATGACGCAGTGTTGCTCTGTTTGAGTTACATTACGTTTAATTGCTGGTATGTCAATTATGCCATTTGATTCTTATCTTATCAACGTCTCTATACTTTTGTTGTTGCTGCTGCTGCTGTTGTTAGTCGTACGCGATCGTGGTGGCTATGCTGCTGTTGGTTTCGGGGCCATTGGTCAGTGCCGAGGCTGATCAGAGCAGCAGCAGCGCCAAGGAACAGATAGTGGTGCACACGCCGCTCCAGAACTATGAGCAACCTTCACTACGTGACTACGACGACTGCCAGGCGAATCGCCAGAGCTGCTTGCAAATCTGCGACGGCGAGGACAAGTGCGTAGCTGAGTGTCCCGTCTGCCCGGAACTCAACGAGGAGCCGTTGCTGGTGCAGGGTGTCAACGATACCAGCTATGTGCCTCCTGCCCAGACGCCTATCAACACCACGAACATCATCCGTCTAACGAACGAGATCAATAACATTATCAATCACGACATAACCGCACGGAACGAGCTCAATGTCAAAGTACAACAGAATGTCTCCCAGGTGGGAGGTCGCTTCGGACTCGGCTACAACGAACAGGGCTCATGCTGCTATGTGGTGCGACGGGAGCGGGACTGCGATCAGAAGGAGCACTGCAAAGAGGCGTCGCGGCAGCGTGTGTGCGGCACACGTTGCCAGGCGCGTGTCATGCTTGCCAAGCGTGTGGTGCAATGCGACAAGGATCAGCCCGATGAGTGTCACGAGACTTTGGAGTATGTGCCGGCGCGCAAGCGTAATCACTCCAGGAAGTCATCAGATCTGTGTCGCTACAGCAACAGCTGGCCATATGTAAACTGCGAAGCTGGCCAGGAGCGTCATGGTGGACGCGTGCGACGTGCCAATTGCCAAAGCTGCCTCAGCCTGACCTATGGCTTCATCTTGCAGAATGGCTTGCCGCCCAATTGCTATGGCTGCTTTCAGGGCTATGCGGCGCCCATGATGGCTATGCCAGTGTTTTATCCCCCCTACGCTTATCCCAACTTTGGCTACAACGATGAACCCGAAGTTGTTCCCAAGAAGGAGGAGCAACTGCCGAAGACCGACGACGATTTCGATCTGGGTGATGACGATGGTTGGGTTATCAAAACTCAGAAGTGTCGCGGATCCGATGGCAAGTTGGAGGATTGTCTCGAGGGCAGTGGAGATCTCGATAACGAGGTTGTTCTACCACCAGCTCATTTAGAGAAGGGCGATGACAAGACGCAGCCCGATACAGACTACAATGTGCCGGCACAGCGTCGGCGACGTCGCCAAAGTCGCCGCCAATTTATGCGCTCTATTTACAGCAAAAGACGAGACAATTGAGCAGCAACATCGTTGATCCATCGGAAAAGAGCATACATTATGGGTTAATTATGTTATGAGATTCCTTTAGTTTAAACACTGCAAATATTATATATGGTCATAATCTTAATCTAATCTCGAATTCGATTACGATCTTAAGACTGTGACGTTTCGCCAATAAAATTTTAAATTCTTTTCCAATTGCGCGTATCTAATGTTGGCATTCCTGTGGGTGGCAATTAAAAATAGCATAAATACACGTAGTTTAGGTTTACTTACGTTGATTAATCGACTCCTAATTAAAAAAACACACCGTTCATGTGGGATTACATGTGCAAAGAATGTAGATTATATTTTCTATGATTGCTAACACAAATTGTTTTATTGGTAAACCATGCAAATTGTTGGTTAATCATTAATATACGATACATTTTGGTTAAAGGGATGTGCTGCTGGAAATGTTTTACCCAATTCAATTAAATAATTTCATTTGACTACTTTGTCATATACGAGTATAATTTATATATAGGGAGGTGTGCTAAGTTTTGTTTTTAATCTCGCATTGTACATAGATTTATTTAAAAACATTTGAATAACAAACAAATTGCAAACACTCGTATTGTATTTATGTACTACATAAGTATATAGCAATTCATAATTTGATAAGGTCAATTTGTCCGTGGCCAATTTATGTGTGTGCCAGTAGTAAATAATAATTTAATGGTTTCCTATTACATTTGCGTGTATGTGTGTTTGTGGGGTGGGTTAGGGGCAGGGGATGGGGACTTTGCTCTGCTTATAGACTAAACAACATTTAATAGAATTCTTTCTCTTATTTGATTCAACTTGCAAATGTACTCATAAATTGTTCTAGCTGAGCGTATAAATTTCGTTTTAGAAAACAGTTGCAGCATTTTTAGGTAGATTGTATTTACTTATTTTTTTTTTTTTGTGTTTTTGTGGGCGTTGACGTGGGCGTGGTTGCGACTGTTTGACCTTTTGAACATTTGTGCCGCCCCTCTTCCATTTTAAATATGTGAAAACAAAATTACTAAACTTATGGTAATATTGCGCTGTATGGTTTTGTTCGTTAAGCCAATGCTGCTGACGACGAACTTCGCGGGTATGGGGGCAGGCTGAATTACTTAATACCCAACTCCTTGAGCTCAGTTTCCTCATCCACAGAGTCCTCGTCATCCGAGCCATGCACCGACGGCGCCGGAGTAGTGTGACCTGCAAGCATATGAATAGAGGAAAACAATTTATAAACCAAACAAGAGAACGCACTTTGTATTCGCAGTTGTACTACTGCGAAAAGGTGACATATTTAATCAATGATTTTTGAATGTCACTCGTGTAATACTCGTTATGATTCACGACTTATGTAATGCACTTGGTCTATCGCAGAATTGTGCAACAAAAAGGCGAGTCTAAAGTAAATTTACAGTAGATCACAAAATTTTACTTTGAGGCATTCTTTTTATACATTAGAGAAAATTTCTCGTTTAATCGTTTATATATTTATACCCCACGCTGTAGTGACAACATTATTGGCATTGATCAAAGTTTGTAGCCTTGATTATTGCCATCGTAATAGTTATTAGATTATCTAATTTATTGTGTTAAAAACAACTTTAACGTCTACTGCTGGAACTTACGCGATGAGGTCGGACTTGGTGGCTCGCTGTGTGGACGTGAGAAAATCAAGTTACTACGAGAACCGTACATGGCGGATTCGTCCACATAATCAGGATAGACGGCCTGCAAGGCCTTCACCCTAGCCTGTCTGTAGTACTGCAAACAAAGAAAGTGTATAGATATTAGCTATTATATGTAGTATATTAAGTAGTAAACAATAATACTTACAATGCCCAGCGTACGCCAGTCGAGCAGATCGCTGAGTCGCTCCGTGCGATTGCGCTGAATGATGCGCTGTCGGCGATTCAGACGTGAGAATTCCATCATGAAGGTGGACAATTGTTGCACGCTGTTCTCGAGGCCGATGTAGCGACGATCGACAATGTAGATGCCATAGGACTTTGGATCACTGATGTGCTCCTGCATGAAGCAACCGAAACCAGACAGATTTGTGGTCACACTTGGGATACCCATCACTGTGCACTCGGCTGGCGTATAGCCCCAGGGCTCGTAGTATGAGGGAAACACTCCCAAATGGCAGCCACGTACAAATTCCTCGTAATCAATGCCAAACAGTGGATTTGTCGAAGTCAAGAACTCCGGATGGAAGACCATTTTGACGCGATCGTGCACTGAATTGAATAAATGACAACGCCTGATCGCGGCGAGCACGGGATCGTTCCAATCGTCGGCCACATTGTGCGTGGTCACCGGTGGCATTGAGTCACGCTGCATGGCGAACATACAACGCTTGATCTTGACCAGATCATCCTTCTGCAGCAGCTCATCGGGGCCGGGAATGTGTCCCTTGAGGCAAGTGTCAAACATACGTTTGCCCACCGCCTGCTGCACATTGTTGATGGTGTCGCGCAGCTGTTTAATTACAGCATGACCACGCAACGAGTCCACATTGAAGTTGTTCGTCTTGGTGGGAAAGATGAGGAAGGCCACCACTGTGGTATCGGGGCGTTCGTGCTTAAGCATGGCATTGAGACGGGCCAGTGACTCTATGAAGATGTCGGCGCCCTTGTTGCCAAACTCATAGCGACCAGCAATGAAGAAGTACAGCGTTTTGTCCAGATCAAAGTCCATATGACTGCAGATATAATAACGACTAGAAGTTGCATTTAATGGGTATAATTGATGACTTACCCGTAGAAGTGACCGCGAACAAATTCGTTGATCTTTTCCTTGGCAACGGCGTGCAAGTTCTGGAACTCGTGAATGGCCGAGAACTTCTTGACATTGAGGCCATTGGGCGTAATGATGTCTGGCTTGCGTTTGAGCAGATGCTCCGCCTCATAGCCCGTAATTTCTGAGACGGTTGTGAAAACATGCGACAGATGCGTGGCGCCGCGTTCCAGGCAGTAACGATGATAGATTTGTCGCTTGCCAGCCTCTTCATCCACAGCAAACTTGTCCAGATTGTTGTAGAAATCGGTGTTGCCGGCACACAGATAGCGACCCAGGAGTGTGGCATGTGTGGTGAACACGGTGGCAATTTCAACTTGACGAGTGCGTAGCACAATTAAACCAACGCCAGCCTGCCACTCGTGGAAGTGGGCAACGATGCGCGGTGGACTCAATTCGTTGTTTTGCGAATAGGAAATGGCAAAGTTGCGGAACTCTTCGAGGAACTCGGCAATCATGAAACCAAGAATGACGGCATCATTAGTCTCTATGTCCAAGTGAGGTATACCAATGTTACACTTCTCCCACATCTCCGACTTGAACTGATCCAACTTCCAGGCGGCAGAGCCAATGTCAAACAGTATCAACTGCGGATTGCCATCGACCAGCCAGCGACCGGTGTGAATTTTATAGCCACGCGAGCGCAGCGTATTCACGGCATCCAACAACGGATTGCCGCGTGGAAATTCCATTTCCTCCATCTCGGTGCGGGCACAGTTCTCCTTGTAGGGTCCCATCATGCACAGCTGCTCGCCCATTTCCTCGGTGGAGACATAGGCCTTGGAGCGAATTACTGTATAAATGCCGCCGACCTTGTTGGCCACCTCCCAAGCCACCTCGAAGTTCCATCGGTTCTCCCGTGACGCAATATCGCCGCGATCAAAGTAATCCTTTAGGTCCGCACCGGACTCAACGCGTGAAAAACGACGATTCATCTGCAATGAAACAGTACGGGAAATGAAGATTAGTAAAATTAGATTATATTTATGATTTATTTAGTTAGAAGAGCTGCAGCCAAACCCGCATGGCCATGGAGGAAGAGTCTTGGTCCTCGAAGCGAAAGGACTGTTGCCGCCGCATTATTGTGACTAAGTAAGTAGCAATCGCCGTTGATAATAGCAAACTGAGGATTTGTTAGTGTGAAGGTAAACTGCGGCTGGACAACCTGCTAGTCCAGGCAATCGCAACGTACTGATAATCGCAACTAATTTTAGCTACCGGCTGGCCCACATTACAACTGTAAGCCGAGCGCCATAAAAACAACGCCGGGCGCTATTCGCTTCGCGTTGCATCATCATCATCACGTTCATGTTCACGACATCATATCACGCACATAAGCACACAGAAGCAGAAGCCACCGACCGACCAGAGTTGAGAACTAGAGCTACTGATAACGCAATGCTGCTCCTCTCGCTTGCTGTCAATTGGCCCTGACACTCAGCAGCGACAGCTACAGCGACTGCGACGTCGACAGCGACAGCGACGTCGACGCCGACGTCACCGTCTCCCTGCACTTGTCGACTACTAATTTGGGGGTCTGCTATTTTTAGTCGACCGGGAAATGACAGGCTGAAAAACCGCTGACATCGCTCAATACATTTTCTTTGCAAAAATTATTGCGCTACTAAATACAAATTTATATATTTTGCAAATATTCGTAAACTTTTAATTATAGATATTGAAAATAACAGCTGCATATATAATCAATAAATGGGAAAATATCGAATAAATTTCCTTTTTAAAAACGGTTCTATATATATATATATATATATATATATATATATATTTTGCAATTATATGTGTGTATATAGATTATAGATATATATGTATATTGCAAATAGATAATAAATATTAAAAATTGCTTTATATTTACAATAAATTTCTTCTGCAAAAATTATTATGGTTCTAAATACAAATGTGCTTATATATCTTTCCAAATAATATGTGAATGGAAAATTTTTAGAAATATTGAATGAAAACGAAAGCCTAACTAACTATAAACGATAAAATGCCATATCTGGACTACCGAAAATTATGTAACATTGTGCTTTCATTAAGCGAACTTAATTGAATGGAATAGTTAAAAGTCTTTTATGTATTGCTATAGTATAAATATATGTACATATGTTTATTATGTGTGCTTCATAAGCAATTCGATTTTAGGCCAAATTAAATGCTTCTGAATCAGCGTGTCACGAGTTCTCAGCACCAACATAGTTATTAAATTATTTAATTGAATGTCTAGCTAATAATATTATTCTTTTCAATATGTGCAAAACCAAAAAATGTATTGTCAAAACCGTACTGTTTATTACACAAAGGAATCAAATATTTTACATCTTTTCGCTTGCAATCACAGTCACAAAACTATTTATCTCGCGCACATCTCTCGAAAAGGATATACCGAAAGCTCGTAGGAAAAAGATCGCAACATACTTGTATGTGTGTGTGTGCATTGAGCATGTTTCTTTGAATTAGATTGCACTTTTTGAGGCACCTGAGTTTGTCACTTGGCAAAATGTTTAACAACAAATACGCGATAAAATGCAATTAGCATAGGACTGTACGAGCTCGAAAGTAAAAGTTAATTATTTGTGGTGGGAAATGAAGAAAATGCATATTTAAATGCACAAGGAAAACATTTGACACTGAAAATTCAATTTCTATAGCGCATAGCTTTTGTTCACTTGGCACATGTTCTATTCACCTTACGTTCGTTTTCTTCAATTGAATTGAATTAATTTGAAATTCGGCTGATATTGAGTAAAAGATGTAGCGGGGTGGGGCGACACTCAATTCAACTCAACTCGTTTCGTTCACACTCAACAAGAATATGTACCTTAAATACGTAAATACAAATACGAAACTCAGGCTGCGCCTCTGCATTTGCTTAATGCGGCTGCAAGAAACTCCAACAACAATGCGGAAGAACAAGAATAAGAACAGCAACAAGAACAACAACGACAATATACCAGGCTACGCTATAGACACAACGTCTCTGCTGTGTGTGTGTGGTGTGTGGCAGGCAGGCAATGTCTTTTTTTCATTGCCGAGCAGACAGGCAGCTAAAAGTCAAATAAAGGTCAGTGGCTGCGTCGCTGTCGCCGCTGCCGCTGTGTTGTGCGGGCAGAGCATTAAATATTTTCACCATTGTTGGTAGTTTCTTGGGCCTTTTATTTAACTCGCTCAACAAGTTTAAGTTGATAATTTTGTTGTTGCAGGTGCGAACACGAAGGAATTTAGCTTACGACCGCCGGCGCATTGATAATAGTCGCAGCGCAGCGGCTTATCAACGTTTTGTTTATGTTTCACTTTTATCACTTTTTTTATTTTGCTCTAGTGCAAAAATATGATTTTGCATCGGCGCCTGCGACAGTCGACATAGTCATTGGCGCCAAGTGCAATATGCTGATAGCGATAACGAATTTGTTGATTTCAGTTGTATAAGTGTGTTTGTGTGTGTATATATATGGCACGCGCGCAGCTGTTAATTTATACATAATTTTCACGGAAAACTCATTCACCTTGCAGCCGTCGTCGGTCTAACAACAACAAACAAAACAAACAACTGGCGGTTAGTGTAAGTGTGACCGCAATTCGAATTTCAAAATATACTCTTATAATTTAATGCAAAAATATGAAATATACCACATAAAAAATTTCTAGTATTGTATACAGTTATTAGGAATGCGCAAGCTCCGAAGCATGTGCTGAAATTGGCGCCACTTTTGAAATACCATTTTTTTTATGGATTATTAAAATATAAAATACTGTTTTCAGTGAAGATAAAATAATTTACGGCTGGCGGGATAAAAACAAATGTAAATAAATTTACATCTAGTATTTTTTCCACTTAACGCATTATTAGTGGTCACACTGACACAGTTTTCAAGTGTAACAGCCCTGGTTTGCGCGTTGCCAACTAATGGCTTACACTTGGAAAACATTTAGCTTTTGTCACTTATCA
Source organism: Drosophila sulfurigaster albostrigata (assembly GCF_023558435.1). Lineage (NCBI taxonomy): Eukaryota > Metazoa > Arthropoda > Insecta > Diptera > Drosophilidae > Drosophila > Drosophila sulfurigaster. The sequence continues at coordinate 20,559,923 of NC_084882.1, forward strand.
TGTTAGCGCGAATTAAAATGATTCAAATAAAACATTAAAATGCAATTTAATTTGAGTTACATTATTAATATCTTAAATTGGTAATTTATAATGTTTGAATTTAGATTAATAATAAAAAATATAATTAATTACTCCTGCATTAGCTTTTTCATTGAGAACACAACAGTTAGTTAGTTCAGTATTCCCATACTGATACATATATTTCAAAAGTGACCAGTGCCATAACCTTGCTCTATAAACGAATTTAATGTCATTTGTGGCGCTCGCTCGCTTAACCTCAATTGAGTCCAAGACGAACACGCAATTTCAAGTTCGTTTTTTATATTTTAATTGAAAAGTACGAAGACAAATGACAATAACTTACAAAAACACAATTGATTTTCATAGTTGGGTGGCTAATGAAGAACAGAAATGTTAGAATAACTTGGTAATTAGGTCAATAAAATTGACACTTTTTTGCAATGTTCATTGTTGTATTTCTCAATGAGTAATTTCGTAATTTGCACAGACATATTTTAAATAGTATGTTGTTGGCATTTGATCAACACGATGTGAGTCTATGCAACAGCAATTTGTCAGTTGTGGCATACGAAATGCGCCCAGTCATCATGAGGTGGCATCACTCACTTTGTCGCCTTGTCAACCAGCTACCACCAGGTTGAATTCATTCTCAATGAGATGTCTCAACAGTCTTAGCTGCCTCAGTCCAGAGCATCAACATCAACATAAACTGACATCTCAATTGACATTCTGAGCAGCACACAAGGTCAAATGGCATTTATGCTTTATTATTTTTGCACAGCCAAAGTCCAAAGGCGAGAGATGTTACGGGGGCGGGGGAATCAACATGCCTTTTGGTGACGTTTTTTTTCCGCGTTTTTCCGCATCTGCTTTTAATGTGCTTAGTGAGTGTGCCTTTGACACGGCTGCCGCTTTTGTGATGTCCCCGCCAAAGCAATTGATAACAGATTCAGATTCAACGTGGCAGCCTCGCTTTAAGGGTTTGATGTTGTCAACACGAAATTTATTGAGCTTAGATGCGCTTTTAGATTCTCGATTTTTGATTTTCAGTAACAACTTTGGCAATTTCCGCTTTGCGGATTGTTCTAGAAAACGTAGAGATTATCCAAAAATTGTGGCAGCTGCTTTGAAAGCGTTACTGGCTGTTGCAGTTGCCATTATGCAGACATTATAACCTCCACACATGCACACACAAGTGTCACACACACACACACACATTGCCACGCACTCATGTCAGTTTCACGCTTATCCTGACTTGGCTATGTGCAAAATGGGAAATGTGAAAATAGTTCTGGGGAATTGCAATGGTCAACCAAGGGCACAGACTAAAAATGCAATCTTTGACCGCAATTCCGCTGAATGTTGCCCACATAAGTAGGCAATAGTATTTTCTGCAAAGAGATTCTGGTTTCCCAATTCGCTGGAATTTCGTTAACGCACGTTACGCTTAGTAATTGTATTAATTTGCCATATAATTTATGACTAACTGCACTAAACGATGTTATTTATAGAGGCGCAAACAGCATAAAACGCTTCATTCACATATTTCAATCTTATCTAATCGTAGCGCTATTTTTGAAGCCACTTCACAAGTGGGTCAGTTCAGCAGGGCAATGCTGCGACTTTGCCACGCCATAAAGAGCTTCATTAAAAACTTTGGTCTAATTCATTAGCAGCAGCGGCATCGGCATCGGCTTGGGGAGCAGCTCGTCCCCGAAAATGCGGCACGTGAACTTGAAGCCGGTGGCAAAGTCAAGTGTCGGGCTGGGTGACTAATTTCATTCAGGGGCATCCGAATATTGCACGACAATAAAGATAATAACAGAATGTGGTGGCAAAAAAAAAGTATGGCAGGAGACGTCAGTCAAGAGTATGCACGACTACCCAAATATCCTTTAGTCAATGCAATTTAGAAGTGGAGATTAAGTTAAAATTTATCAGTTGCTAAATAAAAGAATAGCTTTTAAGTTTCTATTCTTTAGTCTTGACTACCCTCTAGCCACTGTAACACAGGGTATGCAAACAGTAAACATGAACAGGCCCAAAAGAGGCGCCAACTTGCGAGTCGTTGATAGCGACGTTGTCATTATGAATTGTGTTGCCTACTTATCGGCGCATGCGTCGACTGTCTATGCTGAGTCTGTCGCTGAGAGTGTGGGAATGTGGGCTTGAGTCTGTGTGGTCTGTGTGGCATATGCAACATGCTGAACCTTGTAGCATGTTGTTGATGCTCTGCCTCTGTTTGGCTAACAAAGGGCGTCCCGCCTTCACAGCAGCAGCAGCAGCTGACGATGTCGACAACGAATTCGAATTTCGAAAACTGTTATCAACAAACAGGCAACGTTGGTTGTGTGTGTGTGTGTGTTCTGCGGTTGTGTGGGTGCTGCTGCTGCTTCTGCTTCTGTTGGTAGATATAAACCCATCAGTTGGCGGCTGTTGCACGTCGCGTGCGGTTTCGTTCTTGCTTCTGAGCGGATGTCGCGTCCTGTTCGCGTCGTTCGCTTCGCTATCACTCGTTGTTCGTCAATATTCAAAGTGCGCTTCGATGTTCCGCTGTCGCCGTTAGTTTTTTGAACTAACAAAAAAAGTAAAAGAGATAAACTGAACTATGCACTGACAGTTGTCCCGACAAGTGGCGGAGTTGTCATTTACCAGTCGCAGTTCGCGGCGTGCGGTTGTCCTCGCGGAATTTAATTTACCTCTGGCAAATCAACACAAAACTAACTAAATTGCTAAAGGCAACACTAACATAAATTAAATATTTAATCAAAACTAACATTAATATATTTTAAAACTTTTAAATATCCGAGTACTTACTAATGAATTGGATTCATTTGTATAAAAAAAACTAAATCAAATACTAAAACAAAAATAAACTTTAATTAAACATATAATCAAATCAAAAAAAATAACGAATATTAATAAATAGAAAAATTTATTAAGTCCTGAAAATATCAATAAAATAGATACATTTTTTAACGAATATAAAATCAAATTTTTAAATTCTTTCTATGAAATATTTTCTAAAATTAAAACTTCAAAGCTTTTTGCTCGCAACTTCAAAGTATAATTTATTTAAATGTTAAAGCTGATTTTGAAGACAAAAGTTTATTTCACTGGTAAAAGCAAAATTTAATAAATCAAATGTTGACATTCTATTAATTTGTTTTTTAATTATTCCAACCATTTTGTGTCATTTGTTATTTAACATTGTTTGAGAAAATGAAAATGTAATCAAAAGAAAATAGTTAAATTTGAATTCATCAAAAAAAGAAAATAGGATTTTCTATTCATTTTATATATAATTTATGCTTTAAATTAATTGAAATTATTTGAATGTCAACTCCACGTAAATTTAATCTTCCTCCAACTATTACACATACGCACAGTAAGCTGCTTGCAAATTTAAATGCAAATGGCTTTTGGCCTTTTGGGTTGAACTCGTAATCCTTTAACACTCGAGAAGAGTTGCAGAGCAACTAGGAACATCAAAAAACCACAATTATAATGCGATTGTAAACCGGCTAAAATGTGTAATTAATTAAAGCGTGCCACGAAACATCAGAAGCAGAAAAAGACAGCAAAAAATAATGGAAATAAAGAAAATAACTCAGCCGCCAACGCGTTGGCTAATTTAAATTCATTATGGACTTCCAGCCTCAGGCGGATGGCTCAAGACATGGGCTGAGCTCTCTGAGAACATCAATTTTTCAAGCAATTTAATTGAAGAACGCAGCAGAATTTTAGATTTAAGCCGCGTTGTGAGGCATTAAACAGCAAATAAAAACTCTGCATTTCTTTATCCTTGTGAGCCACAAAAAACAGAAACGAGAGAAAAAGAGAAAAGGAAACGCGTTGGCTGCTGAGATTCCTTTTTATTCGTTATGCTGAGTAATTTCCTAAATTATAACGAAGCACACGTGCAAATTGGGCAAAAGCGAATAAAAACCAAACCAAAACCGAGGCGAAGCGAAACAAAATCAAATCAAATGAAATGAAATTATACGAGCCGACGCGACGCGACGAATCACATTTATTATTATTAGTATTATTCTTATTGTATTTGTACATTTATTGTATGTACTCGCAGATTGTTTAACGCCCAATCCCGGAATGTCTAAACAATCCTGTATTAATGGAAATCAAAGTACATCAAAATAAAATTAAATGCCATAAATAAAATCGCATATATAAAAAAGGAGAAATAAAATAAAAATACTAAAACAAAACAAAAACAAAATACGCGCTTTTGGCAGCTTGATGTGACCCGTGTGAGTAGCTGCGTCTGATATCTAAATTTACAAGCGTGCTCCATTAAATATTTAAATACTTGAGCCGCCTCTGCAACCAGGTTCCATCTACCATTTACCATCTACAACCATCATCTACTACCATCAACAAGCAGCATCCTCTCGCTGTGCGGTTTCCTGTCGCCTGAGCTGTCACTTTAGCTGGGTTTCTTTCTTTCTGTTATTTTTTTTGTGGGTGAGTATGCAGGACATATTTTGAAGGTCCTCCTCGTCGCGTATAAACATACTTTGTGTGAGTGCTGACATGTCTGTTTATACAAATTTGTGATGCAGGCAGCGAGACATTCCATATACAATGCTTTATGCTTTCCATACACTCGTATGAGTGCATTAAAAACATATCTGATTATACAAATTACGCAGTTACTTCATGTGTATAAATGGGCATAATAAATGCGAATAATCGCCATCTCATTCCGTATTATTTTAATATTAAAATACAATTTCTAAATTGAAGAATAATATCATACAAAAATACAACGGTTCTAAAATATACATAAGTAAATAAATAGGCGTAAAATAATTCAAATATTCGGCATCTTATTCTACAATCTTCAGATATCAAAAAGCAATTTCTAAATTGAAGAAAAAGTTGACAAGAAACTGAGATTGATTTTTTGATGAAAGTGTTCAAATTGTTTAAAATGAATAATCCCCATCTCATTCCATTTACTAAATGGGAAAATAGATTTGCGGATTAAAAATCTCAAGAATAATCAGCAATGATATTACATATATTATTACTATATATTAAAATGCACTTTGTAAATTAAAACTTCATAAGAACTGTCAATGATTCTAGAATAAATATGCAAAAAAGCATAGGAATCAAAATATTTCGAGGCTTCCCATTAATATTTTAGTATTAAAATTGGAAAATAAATTAACAAAAAGGTAATGAATAGGCATAATAGAATGCTTATTTAATTTATTTTTAAGATATGAAATTGGAAAGTATTGTAAATTTGCAGGAAATGACTTTAAAACGTACTTGTGACTTTAAAAATGATTCTAAATTCATTTCTAGATTTTTTACATTTTAATTTGCTTCAATACGTTGCAAGCATTACATGTTATTGTTGGCATTTTGTAATAGTATCATGCGTTGTAACGTTGAATGGCTTTTCTATTAAATGCTGGGCGCATCGTTAGCTGGTCAATGGCCGGAACTGTGATTTATTTCGGCATCCATTGATTAATTTTGAATGTCATGGGCATCGTTGGAATTCTTTTTTTTTTGTTATTCTCATCTTGTTGTTGTAGGTTTTGTTGCTGTATTCTGCGCTTAAATCAGGCACTTTAACTTTTATGAGGCGCTTGACCGAACTTTTGCATGGCTTGGCTCATAAAACAAAGTCTTGCACAGCTTATGGATGGCCATCTGACATCTATCAGTCATAAAACTGCCTCTTAGCCAAGGCTGCGAATGGAGCTGGGGGAGATGACAAAGTGCATGCATACAGTTTATGTTATAAGTGTATGGCATTTCATAAATAGTTTTATGCATGGCATAAAAGAATACCACATGAGAGCATAAAATCCGCAATCGGCCAGAACATAAACGCCAAACATGTGACTGTTCTGTTCTATAGACTTTTGGCTCTTTAAAGAGGCAGCAAGCTAAACATAATTTGTACATTTTATACACTTCTCATGCTGCCGAAGAACCGAACAGTGTATATGTTATGCAAATGAGGTCCCTCCATGAAGGTCCTTTCATTTTTATTGTTTTCACCGCTGAAGGCGTTGAAGCATTGGAATTTTGCAAAAGCCGCAAAAAAAAAACCAAAAGCAAAAACAAAACAAATAACAGCCCAGCAAAAAAAAAGTGAAATGAAATAAAATAAAACAAACAATACAAAAAATGCGTTGAAAGTTTTATATGATTTTGCCTACACATTTTTTTGTTGCGCCTTTGCAGGAATGTAAGCAGGCGTGACAAAGGACGAAAGGGTTCAGTTCGGGCTTCGCTGAAATGCTATATATGCAAGGTTAAACATGGAACTCAGCTCTAATGCCAAGCAAATAGCAAACTGTAAATAATATATACGATGAGGTGAAAATACGCAAAATGTATTCATATTTGAGCAGAGAAAATTGTATATGGCAGATTAGACGATTTGCTTTTGTTTTGTACTCTCCGCAAATCTGATGATAAGCAAATCCTTTCATATGATTTGCAAACACAAATTGGGGATCAGGCTTTGCAGATTTAAAGTAGCTTTCTGGGGAGAATTTTGCTTTCTTAAATAGAAATAATTTAAGAAGAATCAGTATGCCATATCAAGTATACTTTTAAAATAAATTCATGTGTTTTGTACTCTCCATAAAACTTATGAAAAGTTAATCCTGTAGCTCTTTTCGGATTTATATAAAGCAACTTAGTAGGGAAAACTTTGAATAGTCGGATTATTGCAGTTGCAATTTTGCAATTTAAAAGAAGAAAAAATTTGATATATTTTAAATGAAAAAATATATTTTCAATTTGCCATTTTAATATTAAACATCAAATTGACCAACAAATAAATTTAATTTCGACCCGAATACATAACGCAGAAGTGCTGCAAAGATTGTGAAACTTTTTAACTCGTATATTGATAAATAAATATTTATTTTATTTATATGCCAACGATGTCATTTTCATGCGCAAACAGACAAGTTTCCAGCTGTTTGCAAATTCGTCCCCTGACTGTGAAAAGTGTCAAAGTTGAAATTGGAAAAGTGTGATAAAATTGAAAAGGATTCCAATAAGAAAATTCCAATAGGCATTTTGTCAAGTGGCAAGTAGCAAGTGGCAAGTGACGCAGCTGCGAAAGGCAAAACAAAGGCAGCCAAAAGTTTGCCACCTGTTGCCATAAGCTTGAAGCAAGCCAGAGCTGAGTTCAAGGCGCAAAAGGTGAGGTTGAAGGGTCGTGTCAGCTGCTTAACGGCTCGCTGAGCAATCAAGCGACACACAGCCATTTACGCACACACACACACACACACACATACACATACATAAAGAGATGAAAGGCAAGAGTGTGGAGAGGGGGGGTAATAGAAGTGCTGGCTATTGTGTCAATGTCATGAACTACAAAAAGTTGATATACATAGAAAGACAAAAACAATTTAATGGAGTCAGCTTGAAAATTGAATTTGCCACACAAAAACTTTTGCATACGTGTATGTGTATGTGTGTGTGAGTGTGGCTGTTAAATTTAACGCCACCTACAAGCAATTTACATGCCTGTGGTTTAGTGCTTATCATTATAATCTTCAAAAGGGCTGACTATGCAGCCCTCAACCTTGGGATACCCCTCAAAAGCCTCCGACATTGTCATGGGACATTCTCACGTGCTCTTCGCTTGGAATGGAGGCTTAGAGGAGGCTGCATCATTATGACAATGACTGCTGTTCGAGATCAGCTCATTTTACGTTTATTACTTTGTGCACGGCAGGAGTTCCGTTGAAACTGAAAAAAAAAGGAATCCAAAGACTTGAAACTAAATATACCTACGAATGTTGATTTTCGTTTATTTTTAGACAACAATTAGATTGATAAGACAAGGGCGATAACCATCGCAGACTGCATCGGATCCGTGACCCCCATGATAAGCAATCGAAACGAACCTCCCCCCACCGAAAAACCTGCCCATCTGGTTCACTCACCCCTCGCGTGGCCCGCATGTTGCTGCATTAATTGTGTTCAATTATCTAGTTATACCTTATACCCGATCTCACAGGATGTATTTGCAGGGTATTGGTTTAGCATAATTCCTTGTTAGGCAATAACATTGTAATGATATGGAAAACACTTTTAATATAGCTAAAATTAATTAATATAATTAGTGATTTTACTGCAGATGCTTTGACTATGAGATTTGACAATTTATAACGAGTGATGAATTTACATAAAATGATATACGTTAAAAATTATTTAACTTTCTTAACTTAACCAATTATTTGCTATATTCTGATAAATGAAAACGCAATAAATATTTTATTATTAGCTTTATCATTTTTATTCACATAGTATGCATATGTTGCATTTAAGTTGTTTAGAGGATTACATGATTAAATTGAATCGAAATTTAGTTCAGGTATTTTAAAGTCGCCTCTTTGCTTAAGGTGTTTTTTGCTGATTTCGTTTTGTGTTTGTATTTCACTTGTCGATTGGTTTGCTTGTTGGTGTTGTCCCTCGATTTGTTTTGCCTTCCCTCCCCACACATCCCGATTCCCTTGCCTCCACGTACTTCGTCTGCTGCCTGCCTTCTGTCGTTTATTAAGTTAATCACTCGTTGGCTTTAGCTTGTTGCTGCCGTTTGTTGTCGTTTGTTCCTGCTGCTGCTGTTGTTGTTGTTGTGGTTGTTGTTGTATCTGCTGATAAGCAATATTACGCCGCGCTGTGATTATCATCAATTATTGACAGTTGATTAAAGTTTCGCTTAGCTGCGCTTTGTCTGTGTCTGTCATTGGATGCGTGGGCGGGGATGAGAGCAGGACCTGGCTTCTCCTATTGGGGCACGAATAGCACGTCCTTCTGGTAATTGAGTAAACGTCGGGTTTGTGGCGCAATGCAGCAAGCGTCCTACAATATTGTGTATCCTTAATGGAACCTTCTAAACTGTTCAGCAATTTGCAACGCTGGAGAAACCTGATATTTCTTTACACCACTTTAAAAACTTTTGCTTTGTAGTTAAAAACGAAGACTTAAATTATTTTAGTATGCACAAATTCTACAAATTCTAGACTTAATTTGAATTTCTTTCATTAATTCAATTTAATTCTATATAACTGTAGTTAAGCTATAAACAGATATTTGTATATCTATATATTTGTCTAACATATAGTTTTTATTCTAGATGAAAAAAATCTAAATAAAAATAAACTTTTTTTTAATTTAATAAAATTCTATATGATATTCACAAAATATATTTGCTCCTTCATCGTTTTAATTTTAGCTGGAATTTATTAATATTATTTCTATAAATAATATGTCCAAGGTTTGTCTTTTGTTGTTTGCTAAATATAATTTTGAAATACTTTTGCAGCAGTTTTAGTGATTGAACATTTTTAGATGTCGCTTTAATTTTAAGGCATCTTAATTCCGTTAGCTTTCAGCTTTAATTTCTGAATAAATTTAGTTGAAATTCTTGGCACCAACAACTAAATACACACGCACGCACAAATTCCCCAATTACATACAAGTACTTCAGAGTATGTATATGTATTTGAGCGTGTGTGTGTGTGTGTATGTGTTGTAGTAGGGAAGAACTTGAATTCACGTGCCTTGGGCTTAATGGCATAATACTTGTAGTTGCATATCATTACGCAAAATAATGCCCAGCTTCTCGCTTTGGAACAGCCGCTTCGCTGATATCTAACGAGTTGCTGCAGTCATGTGAATCGAATCGAGCTGAATTAATTATTCACATGAATTTGCATAAATCAGAGGCAAGGGCGCCCAATATAAGATCAAATCAATAAATATTTCTGCGCTGGTCCGATAATTACCAGCAAGCAGCCAAAGCTGTGCCCGACCTTATGAGGCCAATAATAGAATATAATCTACTTTTGAATGCGGCCCAGCAAATGTAGATTTTGTGCTCGTGAATTGGCGCAGCTAAATGTTATTGCTAATGTGTCCAAAAGTTGTTGTCTTCATGCCAGAATGCTCCCAATAGCAAGCATATAATATACACTAGATACTGACTCTGTGGACTGTGGACTTTGACTGCTTGGCCACCTCATTTGCATTTTTATGTCTGCAAGCGATATTTCCTCTTCTTCCGCTCTGCCACTTGCTGGCTGTCATTTGTTTGTGGGCGTGGCTGGGGCCTAGAGGCTGGAGGCTGGAGGCTGAAGGCTGAATGCCAAGCGTCAAGCTGTCCGACTTGGCGCAGCGTGTTGTCGCAGCTGAAATGAATTTAATGTTCACCCTGGGTAAGCATATCTCCCACTTCCGGCTGTCCGACCGCCCGAGTGCACAACTCAACGTAGCCCGTAGTCCGTGTCTTCCACTATCCGTCCGTCCTTCTGTCCATCCATCCGTCTCTCTTTCTGTTCGACTGCCGCTGTCTGTGCTTGGCTGCTGTGTGATAAAACTCTGAATTATTAAATAAACATAAATCACGAGGCGCATGCACGCTAGCAATGTAATCAGACGCCAGAAGAGCGTGTGACAGTGGGAAACAGTTATCGCCGTCCCCATCCTCAGTCCCTACAACCCTCTACACACATTGCAGGCATTCGAGGGTGACTCCATGGATACCTTTAACTCCGAAATCACTTGAGCTTATATTAAGTTGTTGTTAGATATAAAAGAAATTGCAGTATCAACATAACATATCTAAAGAATCAATCTCAAACAAGTCAACATAATCCTGTACCTTAAAAGATTTTAGTTGTTAGCTCAATTATTTTCCAGAGCTTCCGCTGAGATCATAGTGGAAATAATGTAGACATGTTTCTAGTTTTTTTCTCACTAAAGACAGCATAACTTCTTGGAGGAAACAATCCTTCAATTTTCCTTCCTAATTAAGCAAACACTTAAAGTTTATATTATAAAGACTGTCAATTCCTTTATATTATAATTAAAATAATGTTATAAGAATAAAATGCTAAGAACATGGGATAAAATATGTATTCTGTCAAAAGTGTAAACCAAGAAACAAACTAAGAAGTAAGAAGTTATCAAAATTATTACGTAAATGATTTCTTTATTAGAAGTTTCTTTTGCCATGTTCTTAACATACATAAATTTACATTCTAATATTGAGTAAAATGATTAATTATTTGATTCCTTTATAAATAATGATTAATTACAACTTTCAAGTTTTGTGCTCTGGAGATAAAATATAAGTTCTCGTACATAATTATTCGCCATTTCTTAGTTAATTAATTTATCTATACAATTTCCCTCCTTAGTGAATACTTTTAGTTATAGAAATCATTACTGTAATAATCACAAATTCTTATTATTACTTGCAACTCTTGTGAAACATATGAATCGTTCCTCCCTCGTGTTGCCTGACGCCTTGGGACATATCATATCCTTGAGGAAAATTGTTTAACCAACGCTATTGGCACATTTCAAGTTCACATGATTAAAATTTCATAGAACTTTGCCTTTGAGCAAGCATTCCTGGTTGATCGCCTTGTGAATATAAGCGAATGTATGCAGATAGCTGTCATCAGTATGTGGGTGTGTATGTGTGTGTGTGTGTGTGGTTTAGTTAAGCGAGACAACTACTTAATGGAAGGCAAGCCAATCGATATCATATTTCACATGTTTACGCATTCGAAACGCCCCATTTGCATAATCAGCTTTCGTATAATTAAAAGGCAATCGACGAGAGGAAGCAGCTTCAACGACGTCTTCAAGTTTCTCGCGTTCCCAAGATACTCAAGTACCTTCTTGTACTATATACTGTGTAAAGTAAAAGTTCTTTTTCTTTTCGTATTCGCGTAGAAGTCGTGCGAGGAATAACATTTTGCACCTTGTTGCTGGATTGTGTGTGTTATCATCTAAGCCATTTCCCCCTTGACGTTTATTACTCTGGCAACAGCACACACCTGTTACTCGGCAGACAGACAAACAAACTTTCATATCCTTAGCAGGCACACGCATCGACATCGACATCGACAGGAAAGCCAATCAGTGGCTCCAAATGAAATTGCCAAGGTTGGTGTTGGGGCAGGCCTAATCGAAAACGGAAATGAAGACGCTGCCATGCTGCGATCTACGCTCATGTGAGCTCAACTTTTGGGCACTAAAAACACTTGACAGACAATGTGTTGTTATAGCAAATAACATGTTACATGTTGCTTGTGGGATTTTAATAATTTGCCATGGAATTAATTAAATCAAATTTCAATCATAAATTGAAGCGGTTGGGAATCGGGAATGTTGCCAAGCAATTGAAGTCGTCAAAACACGCTTTAGAAGTGGATTAAGGTTACTTTAATATGTTTGTAGATTTATTTCCATTTAAATATAAGTAAAACTCAAAAGAAAACTCGCCTTTTTGGATTTGCTTGGCTTATAAACTCCGTAAATTAGCACTTCGAACTTTCGACCCTTTCTTTCATCTTGGTTAAAAACTTTAATTGGCAGTCCAAACAAACTCGCAAAATATCAAGGAAAGCAACGAGCAAAGAGTTACAGCCAAGTTTTAACCAGCACTCTAACCTTTTGTCTCTTTCTATCTGTCGCTCTCACTCGCTCTCTCTCCCTCTTCTCTTGGCGGCTATTAAAAGTTTGTCAAACTGCGTTGTAGCTCGACAGTGTAAATATTTTGGAAAGCCGAAGCTGTGCAAACAAAGTGATAAGATTGTAATAAATTCAATTAGAAGGCTTCTTGCAATGGCTACCTATGGAATATTGCGCATACGCAGTGTATGCAAACGTATACGCCGTGTGGCCCACAGTGATTTAGTAAAATGTCGAAACATCTTCACTAACTGTCTGACTGAATGCCTTCTCTGTTTGCTGTTGTGCTGTCTGTCACGTTAATAGCTTGGCCCCTCCCTCCTCCGACTGTTGGGCCCATTAAAGGCCTCAAAACTCATATGCATTTGTCTCACGTGTCGGCGCGCCTTTTATTGCCAATGTGTTCTTTGTCCGGGGGGGTACGAGAGCGAGGGAGACGACTCGAGTTGACTTTTTGCCACGTTTAACGCTCATTAATTTGCAGCGTGCATGTTTTTAATGAAGATGCGTGCCTGTCCCTGAGCTACGTCGGCGTCGTCTCATTTGCCGTTGAGCAGGCCATAATTAATGCTAAGCCCCAAAGTTAACTCAGCGCTTGTTAAATTTATCACCCTCACACAGACTCTCAGTTAATTTTTCTGTTGTTGTTGTTTTTGTTTTTTTAGAAAATGCTGTGCTAATCAGTTGTGCCATTTCAATTATGCATCATAATTGACTTCAATGCGTAAATAATCACAACTTTATGCTGTGCTCGCTGTCTGCTCTCTGGTGTATTTAGCAATTTAAGTAAATCACTTAGCAAAGACAGTGCTAGAAAAAAGCAAGACTAAGCAACCAAATCCGCAGTAAATCCAAGCGAGGGCGACCTAAAAAAACAGCAAGTGCATTTAAGCGGCTTGACTTGATTTAAATTTTTCATTTTCCTTTTATCAAATAAAATGCTAAAGTCCTCACGCACACACACAAATAGATATACGCATCCACAGGAGACACAAACTAATGCAAACTAATCACCGTCGACAGTAAAAGGGAATGAAACACAAGCTCGACACTGGGCAACGGACAATGGACAGCAAAACATTGGGCAATCACTGGGCGTATACGCAATGCCATGCCTTGGCAGCTCATAAAAGGGTCTGTCTTGTATGTAATACACAAACACACACACTTACGCATACACACACGCATTTGTGTATGTTTGTGAAGAGACAAGGAAAGCGTTTTATAGCAGCTGCGTGTTTAGTTTTTGCTTTGCTTTTGGTTTTAATTTAAGTTGATGTGGCAAAGTGCAAATAAAAGGAACAGATTTATAAAAAAAAGCGCTGCGGGCTTGTTTTCACATCTCGGCGCTTAGCTAAGTGAAATATTTACGCACCAACAACAACAACAGCCCAAAAAACCAAAAAAAAAAAAAAACAGAAATAAAATAAAAACAAAACAAAACAAAACAATTACAACAACCAGAGACGACAATCCACCCACACATGTGGCACATGCCACAGACACATGTGGTGATTGTGGTTGCCTTTGTCAAAAACTGTTCGCTATGCGGTCGTTTGCTGCCGCCAACAATGCCGCTTTTAACAAACGCATTTGCCGACTGTAAATAAATAAAATAAAAATAATACTAAAATATAAATAAGAAGAGGCTTCTCGACTTCATTGCAGATTGATTCAACTAAAATTTAAGTAAATTGCGGGCCATAAATTAAGTTACGGGCTGCGGGCAGACTGTTTAGATTATTTTGGATTTCTTATGTCATTTATTTGACGAAGAGACGAGCAACCCTTGAACTGAACTAAAATTGAGGGGGTTCACTTCTGTTTTGTGTGATGTGGTTGTTTTTAATTGTCAACAATTTAATATCAGATTGCTCTGTCAGTTGGTGGCTTAAAAGCGATTTAGAATATTCACATTTTAGTTAATAAACCAAAAATGAATAAATAATTTTGCTTTGTTTATAAATATAATTCTCAGTTCAAAGTTCAACGATTCAGTTGAAAATTAAGGCCGCAATCAAAACAGAGCAAAAAGCCTAAGGCAACATCACAAAAAAAAAGGGATAATGATGTAACATATGTTATGCAGCAAAGCCGCAACAAAAAAGACCAGCAAAAACTGTAAGCAAACAAAATAATTTCGAGCGCCCAGGGCAACATATTTAAAAATGACAACGCAGCAGCTCCAAAAAAGAAAAATACAACGAAGAAAAAAGAAATACGCCCTAAGCCCTAAGCTGCTGTCTATCAGGGAGCGAGGCAGAAGGGAGAGAAAATAGATGCTGAAAGAGCTGCTAATAATATTTATGGCGTTCATTCTAATGCCAACTGTCAACGCGAAAGTAATGCGCCTTCTGCACATATGAAGATGTCCTTTTTATGCGCCTCACAAGCAGCAATGGAAAGCCGCTTATAAGAGGCCTTGCGACTTGCGACATTACGCATACGTCGTGTGCGCCTCACAGATTCGGAGTCACAGACAGTACGTTGGCAAGAGCCTGTTGTCTGGTTTTTACTTAATTTATCATAAAAATAAAGTGCACATCTAAAGAGGCTGTGAGTCCATGACGAGACAGCAGCAAAAGGCAGGTAAAATTCCACATGGCTGCCTTGTTAGCTAACTAAATTATTGTGTTTACTAAGTGCTTTAGTTTAGGTTTTTCGACAGCTAACGGCATTACAGAAACCTGTTAGCAGCCATATGCAAATTTTTTAATTTATTTAGAGACCGGCGAAGCACATTCTTTTTGCCTTGTGCTCATAACCTTCACCTGAATTTGTGGTTTCATTATGCTCATCCATGTGTTACGCATCTACAGAGTTGAATTCTAGTTGTAACTCCACGAAGGGTTGCCTTAAGTTGTCTTAAACTTTGATGCAATGCCTGAGTTTGCTCAGATAAACGCGAGTTAAGTATGCTTAAGTTGAGCCCAAGAATGGATGATAAATTGCAATTTGAAAAATTTAAGACAAATGGTTATACATAGTAGCAAATTGTTGTGCTAGGTAAAGTGTAGTAGGCATTTTTATTGCAAAAGAATTTTGCCACCTGCTTATTGATTTTCCATTCACGTACATTCCAGCAAAAGTTTTTTTAAAGCCGTGTTGCTTACAATCAGAAGCGCGGCGCGTTTCGCAAAACAAATATGCGGCAAATTCTTTAAAAAGAAAATAAATAACAGCAATTGTAAGCAAATCAAAAAACGTCTCACAAAGTGCCTGACAATGTTAAACTGTAAACTGAGCAGCGGCTAAATCAAATCTGAAATTGTGTATTAAAAGCGAGAAAAAATGAAATAAAATATAAAGCAAAATAAATATAAAAGCACACGCAGAAATTGAATTTTAAATTGGGCAACAGGGGAAATTATTTGTGGAACTTGGTTTGCAAAGAAGAAGGGGGAAAAAACGAACTTAAGTCAACAAAATGTGTGGCATACTTTAAGGCGTCGCCTTTAAGGCAATCTGCCCAACTTATGTGCGAAATATTCTGCCAGACACTTTACGCAGTTTGCAATTTCATTTAGATTTTTGTGTCCTCGACAACGAGCTCGAGGAATTTGGGTTTTAATTGCAGTCAAACGATAATTTAAATTTTCTGTGCTTTGCCATTTATGCGTATACCCTGTAAAAGTGTTGACGAAAGTGTACTGAACTTCGAGGAAAATAAAAATAAAATGTGAAATAGAAATGAAAATAGAAAAGACATATTAGAAGTGCAATCACTGTGCTAAGCTACTTATTCCTTATTTACTTACAGGGTATCAGCAATTGTAGCACTTTCATTGCAGACAATCAAGTGTAGTTTTGTTGCTGCCGGATTTAATTAAAATTATTTCACTTGCTGCTTTTAAGTGGTTCTGCCGATGGAGACTGTGGCGTTTGCTTCTCTGCACTTCTTTGAACTAAATGGGCATTTGCTTATCAAATTTTCGACCTTTTTTTCGATGGCGCACAGCCTGGCAAGGAGAATAAATTTAAATGCCAAAAAGAAATATATTCAAGTCTCGGCAGTGAGTGGGTGTGTGTGTGCGTGTGTGTGCGTGCTTATTCTTTCGCACTTTTGCGTGAAATAAACCTGAGTTGTCAGAGTGAAATAAAATTTAAAACTGTTTACCACAGCAAAAGGCAAGGCAAGTCCTTTGGCAAGGGAAATATAGCTACCAGGTTGTTTCAACTCTGACAGTTTTATTGATATGCCACCCCACAAAAGAACCGCAGGCCAAAAGACAGACAAATATTTGATAGCATTTCAAAAAGTTAACGCTGTGCTTGGCATACTTTTAGGCTTTATACACGTCTCTTTCGCAGTGTTTGTGTTTGACGTGTTTAATCGTGAAGAAACCATATGTAAATAGAACAGATAAAAGCCAAAATGTGTTTATTGTGAAAGAGTTGAACGTTCAATGACTTTCTATCTTAGATTCGTTTCTCAATCTCATTGTTATTACGAGTATTTACAGGCGGAGTCTTACTTCTTTTACATCCATCTATCAATGACTTGGAACTTTTACTACATTTAACTGGTAATCAAAGAGACAGCTGAGTGCTATATTTGTCTACCCTCTGGTTTGTTGCCCGTTGCTATGTTAACAAATGGCAGATTTTTATTATTGGTGTTGTTGTTGTTGCTGCTGTTATTCGTTTACTTGGCCAATTGATGCGTATTCCCCAAATTTGATTTGTCACAATGTCGTATTGTCGTCGACTTTGAAGTGACTCCTTCTTCAATAGTATGAGCTTAGTGTTCATTAACATACTGACAACGATTGTCATCCTCGACTTGTCTGTCAACAAATCTTTGTGCACAATAACAAAGGACATCAGCAGCAATCAGACAACATCAACCCACAACCGACAAGCGACAACAGCACAATAGTCGCCTCGATACATGTAAACAGGAGTAAACACACTTAAACACAGCATTAATGCAAGTTTGCCTCTGTGTGTTCGTGTGGGTGTTCTTTATGTGTGTGTGTGTGTGTGTGTTAGCTACAGGAGGGTCATGTCCCTGCTGCTGTTGACCCATATACGCAGTCATTGACAGTTGGCTGAGAGATTTTCGGCCTGCGGCTACGGACAGCTTTAAGCGCTAAGCAAACACATAAACAGAAGTCAACTTTAAATGTGAGCATTGATAGCTTAAATGTCTTCTTCATACCGAAGATAGAATACACTTATACTTGATATTATATTTATGTTTTCTAGACATTTCTTCTTTTCATATCTGTTGACCACGTTAAAGTTCACTTAATAAAGCTACACATACTTTTATTTCTAGACACTCAGCAGGACTTCAATTAGAGCGCAGAGTTCACAAGTAAAACTTCCCCTCGTTGCTCCGACGAAAACAGTTTGCGAAACTGTCATATGGCCTAATTAGTAAACAGAAATAATGCTTCTAATGAGGCATTCATAAAAGCATCATAAACAGAACATAAAGAAACTTCGACTGTTACAAATATATATATATATACTTTAAAGCATTGAAAGTTCTCCGATTAATGCAAAACAACATATGCTTATCAGCATTTATTTGATGATTTTAAAATGTCTGACTGTCTGTTGAATAAGTTGCATAATTAATGCATTTAACTGTGTACTGTACGAAATCGTTTTCGTATAAATCATTTTGCCACATAAATCTTGTTTTTCTTTTTAAGTTTTCATATCTGCTGGAAAGTGAAAACCACAAAATCCGCAACGAACATTGTTGTGGCTATGAAAATGGCCGCTGAAAATGGAAATGTGCAAAGTGTAAGTGTGTTTGTGACACACACAAAAGGCCACCCACATTTCTTTCCCTCTCTCTCTCTCATTTTAACTATAGTCTTATCATCCCTCTCTCACTCTTCCAGTTATGCACTTGCTGTCTCTTTCTTTGGCTTATTGTGCACATTTGCCTATCTTTTGCGCATTTTACATGCTGCGGCTGCCAGTGAATTGATTTTCAATTTTTACGCTCGCCTAAACAGAAAATTCATCATGGAACTTGGTACATGACAGGTTCGACTTTGAGAAACGACAAGCACATTTCACCAATAACAACTAAAAAAGCAAACCAAAAAAAGCGATGCTTGCAAATTGCATTTATTTTCGAGGGGCAAACTGTCGTCGTCACGCCGAATTTCACTTCAAAAACAAAAACTAGACTTTTAGTTTTCGGTGCTTTAAAAGGCAGTCCCAGATGGGCGAAAAAAGCTCGTTCTTAAATGCTCAACGGCTGTCAGTTGACAAATATATGCAGACAATTTGCATATACTTAAATAAATATTTTTGTATACGTGTTTGTATACATATTTGTTTATGAATTTGTTTTCGACAGTCTCATGCAAATTGGCTGCCATTGTGATATGTTCTTTGCAGTAAACAAGCAGCGGGAATGTCATAATAAAGGGACACACAAATCCTTTCGAAATGTAATTTTGCCATATAAATGCAAGTTAAACGAACTACATAAAACCAATAATAGTAAGATATATTTCTAAATGTCTTCATTCGATTAACTTACCGTAGCCAATATCGAACTGCTACTTAAATTTTTCATAGCCACATTAAATTTGATTCATTAAAAATGCAAATGAAATAAATAAATCTATTTCATCTTATTATGCAAAAAGGTAATTCCCCTGGCGATTACTCACATATTCAAATTGCCAATTGAAATACAAATACAAATTTCATGCGAATTCCACTTATGTCATACACATATTCCAACAATTTTCCCTGTTACCGTACTCATAAAGTTTGCTCCTTCTACCTTGTTGACAGCTTTCGGCACATGTGGAAATGCAAATGTAATGCGGAAAAGATGCCTTTAAATTGTGCTCCACTAATTGGAGTGTGAAAATATGCGACAAAGTTGGAATTTATACTCGTGATACGCTGCTTAAACAGCTGCTGAATACACATACATAAATGTGAGGGCAATAATTAATGACAAACACAAGAGCCAGATAGCTTGCTTTCTTCGATTTTCTATGCCACAAACACTGATTCGTCTTATTTATTTTCAAAGTTTTGGCAAGTTTTCGACTACTTTCAGTTTCGATTTTCAATTTCAATGCGCACCTGCGAAAGGCAAAAAGCGAAATGGAAAACTAAAATGAAAATGAAAAGAAAAGCCCACGCGGTCACAGAGCAAACAGCATCAGACCAAGAGCAAAAACAGGCAAGGAAAAAGGTGGCATTAAGCTTATGTGGGGAGCTCGTGCATAATTCACGCGCCACACACAGAGACGCAAAGAAAGGCTTCCCGCAAAGCTACAAACACAAAATGGCGACTTTGCCTTTTACGTCCCCGATAGTAATCGCTTCCGCTTCCGTGAACCTTTATGCAGCTTTGGTCTTGGCCACGGCCATCGTCTTCTTGATTCGTGGCCAAGAAAAACTCTGCCGACTGAAGTTTTGAAAAGGCCAAAACGAAGGCTGACCTTCGTTTCATGCAGATTTTGGCAGCTGTGACAATGAAAGCCGTAGGCAGCGCGGCAATTGCTTTTGGTGCTGCGCATAAATTTTGCCACTAATGTCTTGGCCAATTGTGAAATAATATGCGTATGATAGATGGCCGAAAAGTTGGCCAATTTGCTGCTAAAATCGCCGAATTTCACTTAACAAAATGAAGCCGAAATTTACTGCCGCTAATCACTCACAGAGCAGTGTTTCATCTGCCTCTTTTGACTAGCACATTAATCAGCTTATGGCAAATCAATCAAAGCCCTGCTCAGAACAAAAGAACACAGCAAAAAAACTGCTGCACGAAAATTAAAGCAGATTGAGTAAATTAAATTTAGCAACAGCTTTTATAGTGGCTTCCACGCAACACAATGGGAAACTACGTGAAACTTTCAGTTACGCAGACTAATACCGAAGATAAGAGCCATGGCTGGCAGAGAAATGCAGACAAACTTGGCAACATTCCCATACTTATTTAACTTAATGGAACTTTCTGACTTACGCTCTTATTCGCAAAAGGGCAGCTACAGGTGCGCCAAGCCAAGGATAATGTCCGTGTTGTTTGTGCGGTTCCAGCAAATCCCCGTAAGTTCACCCAGCTATTAGCTGGATGTCTGAAAAGGTTATCAAATCTTTCTATGTTGTGGGTAGCATTACAAAGGACAAAACAAAAACAAAACGAAAAACTCAAACATTGTACAGCTGTTGCAATGTTGCAATTTAAATGAACAGCAGGAGCGCTCTTAACTGAGCCAAATGGCAAAGTGGCAAACAGTAAACTGACAGTCGAACGAAATAAGACACTTAGTGCAGATTACTAACCCCAACAGCTGAGACCAACTGTAAGTACTTTCAAGTGCTCTAATACCCACCAAGAATTAATTTGTCAGGCAGTATTACACTGCTTACTTTTGAGCAGCGTTGATAATAAGTACTGGGTATTTCCTAGTTGTGCTTGCTTTACTGCTTTTCAATCTTGCCACTGATTTTTACTTGAAATTGTAGTTTGCTCGCGTAACTAATATCAAACAACTTCGGAATGTGCAACTAGCATCAGAGAAAGAACAAAACTCTTAAAGAAATAAGTATCTTTTCTCCAAGGAATCCTCTTGTGGTGTGTGTATGTGAGAACTCAACCCACTTATCGGCATCGAGACTGTATCATTAACTTTAATTTAACCTTCAATGAAACACTTAACCCCCCTCAAAGCTCACAAATGTTAACAATGCCGCTGGCTAAACAATAATTAAAGCTGAATCATCGTTAAACTAAATAGAAATTCTATTACACACAGTTCAAGTATCTCTCAGCGTCAAGGATGGGGTGTGAAATCCCAAACACCCCACAGCGTTCGCCAATTGAAATATCCACGACGCTGACTAGTCCTTCAGCCATTGTGTCGATGCTTCGATTAGACAATTTTAATTGAGGACTGTTTTTTGGGGTTCGAGTTGGTGTCTGAGCCTGTCTGGCTTTTGCCCTTTGACAAGCATCAATCATTTTGATTTGTATCTAAGGATCCTTAGCTTCAGTTCATTGATGATTCAATTTTAGTTCTACGTTCTTTTTGATGATATAATTAATTTCGATTCGTTTTGGGTTAACCAAAAACCCGCAGAGGTTTACAAATTTCAACGCTTGACTGCGTTTGACCTGCTATTGTTTCGACTTGAACAATATTAAACAATTAAACCCTTTGCGCCGTAGCTGAAACGGAAACTGAGGACGAGCGCCTTAAGAGCATAAGGCAATCCTCTTGTTGGTCTGGCATATGTGACAGGCATGTCAAGCAGCTGACACGCCCACACGCCCAGATGTCTCGTACCAATTAGTAGAATAGTCGCTGTCAGTTCTGGGCGACGCTCAAGCACGTGCACTTGATGGCCAAAGTTGGCGTGGTCCAAACTTTTGGCCAAAATATAAATCTTAAGCTGTCCAGAATGCCATCAGCAACAGGCGTCGAAGAGAAGCATCAACCACAGATGAGAACTGTCGCTTTGTCTACAAAGAATTCAAAATACTCTTGACCATGTCTTTAAAAATAAATTCAATTCTTTAAAGTACATCTTAACTGGCAGTTGAAAATTTCTTTAAATAAAAAAAGTATTTAGGGAAACTTTGTTTTAGCTCGTATAATCAAAACTTTGTTACCAATTTAATGACTTACATGCAATACCCCATTTCTGAGAATTATAATATTTTAAGAGACTACAAGCCGGAATATTTTTTGTGAGCCGAAAACTTGAATCTGCCACAAAAATCTAAAGATGTCAAAGACAGATACTTGAAACTTTTGCAACACATTGCCAAGTAAATAATCCGAAAAGAATTGGCAACTAAAATAATATACTTGAAACTTAAACATAAGTTTTGCTTGAATTTTCATGAGTAACCTTAGAACCCAACTTAATTTCTACTAGGGTATAGGGTATAAAAAGTGTTGGGAGCCGGGTAAGCGGAGCATGTGTGAGCATAAGAATAATTAGTGATAATCCTTAAAGCCGCCGCAATTGTTCCTCTTTATTAACAGACATTTAAGCATCACACTTAACAGAATTATAAAGCACTCAGGAAATGGATTTGCATGACCGCCCCTAAAAGCAGGCTACACTTTTTTTTAACAGCCAATGAATTTGTGAAAGGAGCCGGAAATGTGGCATGGAAATTAAATTGTTAATTAAATGCTTTAGGCGAATGTATATTGGGCAAGTGAGTGTACATGACTGGGCAAACATTCTGTTGTTTTTTTCGGGAAGAACAAAGGCTGAACAAGGGCTTGCCAAGTCACCGAGGGACACATCAAAATAACAGTTAAAAAGCAATTGAAATGTTGCACAAATTCCGTGGAACGGCAAATCTCCAAAGAGCAGGACTCTGTTGCAAATAAGTATAATTGACATTGAATGACCTTTGCCAATAGAAATGCTATGAATCAATAATTAAATAGAAAAAAAGAGAGAGGGAGCCAAAAAAAAAAAATAATGCGAATGGAGCCACGTCAAGAAAAAAGTAGCAAATGACCAGCAACAATAAAGAAAGGAAAATTAAGGCGCTCGAACACAATGGAGCGTGTGCATATCCAAAGGACTACAAGGGCTCGCTGCAGACTCAGCACAACAACAAGAACTATAGCAACAGCACAACAGCACGACAAGAACAACAACAATGAGAATAGAGCACTGACAAAAACGGCAGGCGGAGAAAACGAGCGCAAAAAGTGCGAAACAATTGCGTGCTAAACGCCAAAAACGTCAAAGTCAAAAAAAAATTGCTAGAATAAAAAAAATATATAACAAAAACAATAACAGGCAGGCAACATGTAACAGTAAATGGAAAGATAAATGACATTGCTAGGCTGGCACAAGGAATGAAAGCATAGATGGATGGATGGTCCTATGACGATGTCTATGTTTACAGAACTGTCCATTAGTTGACTAAGCTGCAGATGTTTTAAATTAATTAAGGTCACAACTAAACACGCTGCGTGTACGAAACTATTTCATTCATACTTGTAACCATTTAGCTGGCTAGGGATAATAATCGGCATAAGGGAGGTTGACACCGTTAAGCAAATTGCTCAATTGATCTCAATTATTCCCAAAAGAAAAAATGCTTATACTAGATAGCATTAAACATATAAATATCCAAACTAAAAATCAACTTCACAACTTATTAGGTTTTTAGAAGTGTTTTTATTTTTTTTTCCAAAATTTTATAGTTTTTTTTTTTTAGTTTTTATTACAAATTGAAAATAAGCTTAGCCGCATTTGCTGCATTTATTTATGGCAGATATAAGTTTATATTCGCATATGCAGTGAAAGGTTCGTGTATCCTAACAGCATTAGTTTCAAATTGAGCTCAAAAGATCAAACGTTTAAATATTTGAAATTCGAGTTTGGTTTTCAATACATGTAATTATATTACTATAGCGTCTAAAATATACAAAAAAGGAACAATTTATGGCGCTCGGGTTGTTCTAGAGCGTCGCATAAGTGATTTGTTATTTTTTATTATAATAAATGTAAATCGATTTCTTTTTTTTCATATACTTGCACTTAATACTAAGACATGAGCTAAAAAATTGAAAATAAAAACTTTATTGAGAGTTGTAGATTATGTTGTTCTTTGGTTGTTTCATTCTTCATCTTCTTTTATTATTATTAATGTTGTTGTTTCTTTTTTACTACGGGAAGTACGCACTTGATGGCAATATTTAGTTGGAGACAGCCCCGGTTGTTATGGGGCTGACAGTTTTGAAAAAATTCAATCGTTGTAGAGGATTTTGAGACTACATTTATATTAGCTACTTTCACTGATTTCCGTTTGGTGTTGTTGTTGTGACAGAAACCAAAGCTAGTCGTTGTTTTGGGGACCCCATTGATGCATTCGTTGTTGTAGTTGTTGATCTTGTTAAGTTTCGTTTTCGTTCGTTTACAAAATTGAGCGGTGAGCTGTTGAGAATTTGAAATGCAAATTGATTAAAATTTATTTCTACTATATGTGATTAAAAACAAATAATAAAATTGTATGAGTGCGTGCAAATTTTGATGAGTTTTCTATAATGTTAGCCACAATTTTGATACATCTACGTTCGAATGATTTATCGTGTTATTCCAGATGCTTGGAGGGGTTTCAAAAGTTTCTACTTCTTGGGATACTACGGTACACAGTCACTACGGGTACAATAGATACAGATTACTAAAGATACTACATGTCAGCTATGTAGTTAGCATGAACCAAAATTTGAGACATGCTGCAGTTGGATCCATATAGTTTTCATTCTTACCAATTTGATTTGTATTGCGTTTCGTTACATGTAATTTATGTAAATTATGGTACAAAAAAAATTACAGAAGTGCTATATGATATAGCGTCGCTTGTTATTAGAGCTAACGATTTTGATTTGTTTTTTTTTTTTAGATTTTTTCTTTTTTTTTAGTTGTTTTTTGATTTAGAAATAATCCTCTGCCTCAGCTGTGTATGGCAAATAAATGTAAATAAAATAAAAATTATAATGTTAAAGTATTCATATTCATGTGTGTAGTACGAGTATATTAAGGGATAACCTTGGGATATAATAATACTGCTATTGCTCTCTATTTTCTAGAAGATACGCATCTCTCTCATGCTTTCAAGAGTTGTCAAGTTTGCGAGCAGATCATTTTTTTATTATTGGGGAAATACTTTTGAAGATTGTGAAAGATTTGCCAGTAAATACTTAGCATGAAATATATACAGGGTGCTATACATCGTATGTACAATTGTGGGTCGGAATGGCGAATACCAAAAGGATAACTTACGTGTCAAGGGTCTGGCTGGATGCTTGGACCACAGATAACGATTCTTCACCGGCGACAAATACGAATCACGGGCCACGGGGCTCGAGGCACGGGGCACCGAGGTGGCACGGAAGGGCACCAGATCATCCACATCCCACCAGAAGGGATCGCGCACAATCGACGAGATGGGCAAGTTGGGGCTGGGGCTCAACAGATCCCTGAAGCGGTTGCGTGGATGGAAGATTGGAAGTCCTATTGTGGTTCGACATAGCATTTGGCATGTGTTTAATGTCAAGTAGCATAATCATCATCAATGATAACGATGTGTAGGTTGTTGTTGTTGATATTGTTGTTGATGATGGTAAACGGTGTAGAGTGCGATTTGTAGGGTATACAATTAAAGTTGTTGAATTTGTTTGTTGTTTTTTGTTGTATTGCAATGTATACAAGAAGAGCAGAAAGAAAAATATTGTTTGCTTTGCTTTTAAACTAAAATATAAAGAATTGAATAAAAAAAAAAAACAAGAAAAGACAACGCTTTAACATCAACAATTTTTTTGATATTTTCCATGCGTATGTAGGGTTTTCGTAGTGGAAAAATTACCAAAAATCTGAAGAAGGATACTGTATGAAGATAGGACAGATATATAGAGGATATAGTGGATAGGCAAGTATGGAGCCAATCTGATGTCAGGCGCTACGGGAAGCGTTTCAAAAAGCAATGTGGAATGTGATGCAGCAGAAGAAGTGAAAACTAGATGATAGATAGATAAGCACGGCGCTCACATTTCTTTTTTTTTTCTTTTCTTTTTGGGTTTTTTTTGCTGATGCTGTAGGCAATACATTCAACACAAAGAACGTAATAAATATTTGTTGGGTTGAAGCCAGAGTAAAAAATTTTGACAAATTCTAGCGACACAGTGAGAGACAGAGAGACTGAAATCGATACGAAGGCATTGTGAAAAATATGGCGATAATTTTTCAACACATTCGTCATCATTATCGTCATCGAAGTCCTCATTATCATAATTGTGTCAGATTTCGGGCAACAGAAGCCATAATAACAACAACAAGAAAATTTCGTCTCTTCTTGTACAAAAGGAAAAACGATTAAAGAGAATTTTGATGTTTACCCTCAGCATCGTAGGCGACTTCAGTGGGACGAGGTCCCCAGCGACCGGCTTTAACAGGAGTGGGACTAGGCGAGCCGGCGCGCTCAAAAATGCTTGGCCTGGCAGGAGCGGCAGCATCGGCTGCACCGGCTCCCTCCGCCTCAGCGATTGTGGGCAACTTACTTTCAAAGAGTTCATCCAAAGGTTCCAGCGAGCTGGCACGGAAGACTGGTCGCGTGAATGGAGCCAGGCTGGTGGCACGATCGAACACAGATGGTCCACGTGGCACGCTGCTATCGCGATTCCAGTACGATGGTGGTGGCACATAAGGCTCGCTGCCAGCGCGAGTGGTGCGGGCGGGGCGGAACGGCGAGGCCGAGCGGCGTGCTACAAAACATTCAAATAGAGACGAATACAAGGCTATAGAAGCACATCCAGAAAACTCAGATAATGTAGCGCATACACAATAATATTACGTATGCGCATAGTAGTCTCTTTTGTTTAGTTGAGAATATGATGTATTTTAAAACTGATCTTTTCTGCAAAGCACAATTTATATTTGAGAACTATTTTTTCAACGGTTTCTGATTATATCACGTATACGTAAAATGTGACCTATTTATACTTCTAACTTGCTCCGAATCAAATTAAAACATTGCTAACATTACGTATAAGTTTTCTTATTCCTACAGAAATTATATAACACGAAATCCTTAAATTCAAAATTTAAATCCTTAAGTTCCAAAGCGTTTGCTTAGATTCAATTGATTTCTTTTAAAATCTCGTCAACTCAATTACTAGCAAAAGCAAGTAGTTGTGTTTTCAAATTCCAACTGAGTAAACATAGTATAATTGAGCAAGTAAAATGCGTGCACACAAGGAAGTTTCTTTCCCTCCTCGGCAAACACAGACACGACATTAATCTTCTTGTTCACAAGCTGCTGACTATCATCTAAGCTACTGTTGGGGGTTCTCTTTGACCGTCCTTAGTAGGTGTCATTGCAGAAAATTACATCAGAGACAATCACTTTAAATTATTTAAAATGGCCCTGAACTTGATGTTGTTTCACTTTGTGTTATAAAATTAAATTGAACTGTATTTTTCTATTTTCTTTTGCAGACTGAAGAACACAAAATAAAATGGACTCGTTGATCAACATAACGTGAGTATACTTACGGCAAAACAAAATCCAACAAAAAAACCACAACAACCCAACGGTGCTTAAATATTCCTCTATCAAATTAGTTCTTTCAATAATGCTCTAAACTAAACACATAGTACAAAATTACAAAACTGTGGGCACGAAACAGATAATTATAACAATTCAGACAACAATTCTATGGATTGTAATAGTTTTTGTGTTGAATACTGCCAAAAACAAAAGTTGACAACAAAACAAATACAAATTAAAATGTTGATTTTGACAATAATGTGAAACACATTGAACATAATATTCGTTAAATATTTCATTTGATTTAAAGGTTTAGTTTTGTTTAAGTATTGGCAGTTTATTTACAGGCACCGCACAGTGTATGTACTTAGTATCTATGTTCATTTTAGTAGTTGTGAGCTTTAGGGTTGGGCAACGAAGAGATGACAAAATAATACATACAATAATACACGCACACACAAGGACGAAAGGAGATGGAACAACACGTAAACTGTTAAATGAAATGATATTAAATTTCGATTATTTGTAAAATAGTAGATGGAAAACACAGTTGTTTGTATTTAATAAATTTTATTAATTCCTTTTGCATTAATCTAAAAAAAAGATCTCAGAGTTGTAGCAGGTCAGTTTCAGTAGAGTCAGAGGCGGGATATATAGTGCTCTATCATACAGTCTGCCGCAATCAACAAAATTCTTTAGCAGCGTTCAGAATTTCTATAGTACAGCTGTTAGAAAAGATGATTAAAGTAGTTTAAGGGATGGTTTTCTTTTGGGAGGGGACGGGGTGAGGTCTGAATGGTGAGGTGGTGAATGAATTTCGAACGAAACGGGAAGTTAAAATGTTTATTTCTATATAGTATAAATTTTAATCGATGTTTTTATATGATATCTTCTGAGTATGACTAAATTAAAATTAGAGTTTTATAAATGTTTTGTTTTGGATTTATTATTTTCGTTGTTGTTGTTTTATCGCTCATAATGTTGTTGTTGTTGTTGTTGTATAAATAAGTTAAAAATTAAGTAAAGCATCATATCATACAATGAAACATTTAACGAAATTGTTTTGTTGTTGTTTTTCTATATTGGGGCTGGATTCTTTTTACAGACAAATTATTTTAAAATTATTTAATCGTTAACAATTTCTGCATAATTTTACAATGTACTAAAGCTAAGCCAAAACATAAGTTATCAACCAGTTTTAACCAGCTTTTTTCGAATGTAACGCTCAGCGCTTCAAACTCTAATAGCTGCAATATATATATAGTATATGATACAGTGTTAAAGATATGGTTCGATCAAGCATATTATAATTAGAAATTGTTTGTAGAAACTTGAGCAGAACAAATTTCTTATACAAAAAAAAATTTGCTCGTCAAGTCTCTTGTTTGGTGTTCTATTTTCCTTTTTTTTTGTGTTTTTTGTTTTGTCTGTAAAGTTGTTGACTGAATTTGAAAAAATTCTGTTGAGTTGTTGTTTTGTCGAATCGAATTGATGTTGTTTGCTATTTTTTCGTGCTTACATTTTGTAATCTTCTGACATTTTTACAAAGTAATTTTTAAATAATTTCTCGTATATCATAAGATAGCAATTTTCGTAGATTTAAATTTAAATGTTGTTGCTGTTGTTGTTGTTGTTGTATTAGTTACTTTTATAGATGTTGTTCTTGTGTATTTTGGGCGTTTTGCTTAGAAAATGTCTTTGATATCCTTACCCTTGTTGAGTTCAGCCAACAGCTTGTCCTCTGGCTCGTATTCCAAAGGCACCAGGGAGTTAGGTGTGAGTGGCTTGTCCTTCAAGTAGAGACCATAGCGAGATGGGTATCTAGATAAAGAAATAAGTAATGGGTTATCAGTTAATTATTGATAAGATAAGCCTCTCTTTTTTGGATACACACCTGCGCTCAATCTCTTGCATGCGCTTCAAATGATCATTCCAGGCCTTCTCTGCATCGTAGTTAGCTGGAACTGTGAACAGAAATTGTCGAAATATAAAATAACAATAACAATGCTAAACAATGCAAGTGAACGCAACATTGAATTTATGCTTACATTTTAGGGCAAGAACAAAAAACTTAATTAGACTAGGGCTCACAAGGCGTATGCGTAATATTCCGTTAAAAGCAGTTGGATATACGTACGATATTTATCCAACACAAAAAGCGGTTTATAATTAATATTAAGCAGCAGAAAAGAAAGAGAATATATTTATTATAGTAATTGGAATAGAATTGCATTTGAAATGAAAATATCAAATGGAATGAAAATGGTTTTAAATCTGGATGTGATACCAAATACCTTATGAATTTTATGAGGTTGTGATATGCAAACGATGCGCGATAATTCCACAGCACACGAAATTCGAAATATTGAAAGGTTAAATATGTCTTTTATTGAATTTTAGCGAACAGAACTACATAGGAAAAGATGCTATAAATCATTGTGATTATTATATACTACACAGCTAAACACATATGCTAAGACTACAAATTCTTCTCTTAGTATTTACTAAATCCATATATAAATATTTATATATATAACTAATTCGAGAGAGAAAAACTTATGTAGTGCGCTGCGTTGAGAGATATTTTCTTTTTTTCTTTTTTTGTTCTTTGGTTTTATACATGTCTCTCTCATTTATACAACATTTATATTTTTGACGACAAACATTTATGTATATTCTGAAACATTAATGAGAAAAAAGAGAGAAAAATAATTGGTTAGTTTCAAAAACAAAAAGTACATTTGACTGTGGGGGCCGGGGTATCGCCAGTTAGGGGGTGTGTAGGGTTGAAACTATATAGAGCCACGAAGGCAATCAAGCGAAAAGTTATTATAAAATTAAGAAAGAGCAAAACTGTATCTAAATTTGTGTGTGCCTCAGTTATTTGATACGAAGCACGCACAAAGCAAAATGTTCTCCCATGGCTTATGTACCTGCAGCATACATATAAATGTACATTCATACATATATGTATATATATATAGAGGATCTATAGATGTATAGATATCTACATATAACATCTGAGTATGTGTATGAAGCTTATGAACATGTGTATATTTTGTCTAAAACTTTTGTGGGCCTTTGCCAAAAACAATTCACACAGCGCACAAACATTCAAAAATCATTGACGTAATACTATTTTGGCTCTGCGATAGCATTTTCTTGTTCTTTTTTTTTATTATTATTTTTTTTATGTGTTAAACGTATATTATTTATATAATTATGAAATCATAGAGAGAAAAATGTAGCGTAATTTTGGCAGCCAAGGTGTACTGCAAGGCATTCGAAATGCATGATTGGCAGGTGCAATGATTGAGTGACAGACTGAGTGACCGACTGACTGAATGACCAAATGATGAGCCATTAAATTAAATTTCAAAGTAAAGCTAACAAAGAATTGTGCGGGTTACTGTTTGCTGTAGGATTAAGTAAATCAAAGCGAATCAAATCGAATATCCAACTTACTTGTTCTGCTGTAATGATGATCGTAGATGGCACGTGGCGAGTAGCCGTAGGTGTCACGGCTCACTGGCAAGTATCTGTAGCCAGAAGATTGCACACGCTCGTTGGCGGTGGAGGGCTCATCGTAGATGCTCCTGTATGTGGGCGAATCCAGGTACGAGCTGTATGGGCGAGAGGGTTTTGGTGCTTCATGGGCACGGATATCCTCGGAACCTGTGCAATGGAAATACAACAAAAAAACAAAAACGATTATAAGCTATGCCAAAATGACGTGATCCCCACCCAGATTCTCATAAAATTATGAAACATAAACACTAGATCGTAAATAAAGATAATGAAAAATAAAACCTGTACTGCGCTTACTTCACTAGGTTTTTGCGCTACGAATTTTAGTCATTTGGCTCATTGCCAAAAAGTTGATTTCATTTTCGTATTTCGTATTCGAATTTCGAATTTTGTATATGATCGCCTAGCTATTTTGCCTTGGCGCAGCAGCCACATTTTTTCGCTTTGTTTGGCTCATGAGCACATAGTTAAAATATTTTCAATATACATATCTCTCTACATCTATATATTTGTTGAGGAAAGCTTTTCACATCGAAATCTGTGTATGTTATATGTGTGTGTTTGGCTCTCGGGTGATTACGCCTAAAAATGACACCTGCCAAAAAATAGACCACAAATTCTATATGCTGTTGTGCTATTTATGTTGCTCCTAAGTCTATAATACCACATTCAATTTTATAGATCTCCCATATACCTTAAGTTTGTGTGCTAATCAAATCTTATAAATAACACTATTTGTATATTAAATTGAATAAGTGATTCTTACCCTTCAGGGATCTGATGTAGGATTGCCAGAACTTGGCCTTCTTGCTGGGGCTCTCATTGCGCCCAATCATTTCCAAATGACTCTTGAACATTTTGATCGATTTGTTTTGTGTCTTTCAAGCACAAGAAATATTCGTTGAACTCGTTCGCTGCAATACACAAAAATGTGCCGTCTTTATTATCAATTTTATCGATTTTCTATAGCATTTTAATTGTTGTCATTTTACTTTGCACTTTGCACCAATTTCAAATGTTTTCTGTCAACGCAAAAGTTTTCAATTCCCAAGATTTATCTCACGTTTTGGCTCCGATTCTGTGTAGTGCTCGCTTGTTCAAATGTCAGCACACGCACGAGATTCGGACAACACACAACCCCAGAGATGTCTCTTAATCTTTTTTTTTATTTTGTTGTATGTTATTTTTCTCTTCTGTTTTTGCTTTTTGGTTTTTTTGCTATAGATGTGAATGTGTCTAAATCTTGTCTGACTCGGCGCTTTTGTTCAGTTCGAAAATAAACAGACTGTGTGCCACTTTAGAGCAGAGCAGAGTTTAACCAAAAAAATTGTATAAAATAGTTGTATATAAAATACATTGTAGATAAACATTTATACAATACATAAATACGTTTTTTAGATATATACGACAAGATCAATCACTAAAAATAAATTCATTTCTCAAATAATATCGTCAGTATACGCATATAAAAAAATTCTATATGAAACGCCACACAAAAATTTTCACACTCACTTGTGCAGTATATATACAAATTATGTATACGAAAACTGGCAAAATTCTATATACATCATGTCTATCTAATTATGTGAGTGCTCTCTGTGTATGTGTATGTGTGTGTGTGTGTGTGTGAGTCGACGATCTGCGCGAGCTGCAGCTAAATTTGCGTTATTTTTAAATGTCCTTGAGTTGGATTTTTTCCTGGCGGGCGTCAGGCTAAAAAAAAACGACGCTAAAATTCTCAATTTAATTTCGAAATTCTTTTTATGCATTGTCAATCAAGTTCTGAAAACATTTCGTCAACATGTCCATTTGAATCGTGCATATAAATCGTATATAATTCTATTCAAATTATATTTTAGATTTCGATTTGATTTGGAAATCAATTTTAAAATAAATTTCAACACTTCACAACAGTTTTACAAAATTTCCATCAACAATATAATTCACTTGGTATCAAATGTCTGTGGCTCTTATATAATCATCAATGTTCATTCATAATTTTATCATAATTCCATTTTTGAAAATTGGAAATGTAAAAAAGCGATGTTGGCACAATTTAAATACTCGTATGTTTATTTGCACTTTGTAATTGAAATTGTTGAATAATTGCACAGGTTTATTCATTCATTGTTGGATTATTCCATATAAAGTCATTCGAAGTATATATATTATTTATTGCTCATATGATATTTGTTGCTTGGCTTACAATTTGCTTTACTCCTAAAAAATAGCGATCTATCCTCAACGAAGAATTTTTTCAAACTGCACACCATTCGAAATTTGGCTCACCAATTTTACTCGTTTCAGCATTTGCCATTTGTTTCACAGCCGACAAAAGCACGATATTCCTTTACGGCGTAGGTAGTCGATCTTTGTATCTGTAGTTGTATTTGTGTCTGTGCGGCTTCTCTTGTATCTGTGCGTCTGTCTGTGTTCAGATCAATATGTATCTGTATAGGTGTTTGGCAAAAAAGCTCAGCAAGTTCGGCTATAGCTTTCGGTCAGATCTCTGTGGGTAGCCGAGGGCGGCATCTGACATCGCCCACTCATTGTTATGGATTTAAATGAAAGCGATGACGGTGATGATCATAAAAAGAAAGCCCGAAATTAACCCATACTATACACCAAACAGTTCGAATATATACGCTTGGGCATGTCCAAGATCTATCTTTGTATATTTTGGTTTCACGATTTTTATTTTTGTTCCACAAAACATTGTTTGTGCTCGTACCGTTCTGTCCCCATTCATATTTGTGGGTACTTTTTGGTCTTCTTTACATTCTGTGTTATTAACTCATTCAGCAACACACATTATCAGAAGGAAATGCGTCAATTGTGATATTGACTTGACCATTGAACTTTGCGTATATTAAGTTGCAATCCAATTTTAAACTCAATATATTCAATTTGTATATTTAATACCATAAACTCATTCATTACAAATCGCTTATGATTTAGTACGAAAATTGTTCTCTTCTTTAATATATTATAATGGGTGCTTACATTTGCAATAAGAACCTTTTCACAAGAGAGCCCTTTTAAATGCTTTAAATGTCAGCAACAACAATTTTAATCTCATCCGTAAAAACACAGATTCTGTCCCTTAGTTCACGTTTAGCGCTTTTGTTTATTTAAATGTATACAATGGCATTTCTAGAATTTTACAAGAGCACATCTTGTTTATTCAGCATTTTTTCAAGAGTGCATCTTGTTTATTTAGCATTGTACTGCCGTTGTAACCTTTTTCAGATAATTGAAAACCACATTGTAATGGCGAACTTGTAGTTTCGCGTGGACCATTAATAAATAAACAAAGTGGCCCCCGTGCATAAACTTAAAGTCAGAATTTTTATCTAAACAAAACAGATTCCGGAAAATGTAAAAGCAATTTTTTGCATAACCCAACCTCGTCTAAATGGAAAATTCAGCGTGGGCGCCTAAACTAACGGAACAAAAGCTTTTCTGATCATTTTGTTTCTCTCCATTGGCACTGGGTTGAAGGCCAAACTGTATACGAAAATACTTTTATTTATATGTGATATCTGAGCTCCACACGGGCAATTCGACCTTTCCGCTTACATCGCGGCAATCGCCCAGCAGCATTTGGAAGTTTATACACAATAATATGGTACAAGCATATTTCCGTTTGTGTTGAATATTTTGAGATCTCTGCATAGGAAACAAAAAGTAATTTGCGTCATTTCATGACCATAACACATTCACCGTTCAAGGCTATTGCAATTGCATCGGACGCGCGTTTGACTTTGTTTGTTTACCTTACATAAGAGCGAGCATCTATTTAGCTATTTTGCCCTTAAACGAACTAGAATAAACAAATTTGGCTAAACGTAATTTCTCTGATACTTGAACTTGACTTTACGTGCAAAATGTGCAGCTAAATGAGGAAAATGGGTAAACCACAAAGAAACAATTGGGAAATACCTGGCAGAGATCACTTTTGGCAAATCGAATAGAGAAATGCACCTACGAAAAGTTTGCATAAAAAACTTTTACTTTCTGGCACACAATTGCACAATGGTGGCGATAATCAATTTGCCTTTTAAATCATTTAAATTGCTACGTCTTTGATCTTAATTGAAATAGAAAGTGCAAAGGTCTTTTTAAATGCAATTCGCGATTACAATTTAAGGCAATAATTTTGAAAAATATATATTTTTTATTATTTGTGTGTAAAATTGTTAAGAGACTTTTCAACCCTTGACGAATTCTGTTTCAAGCCATTTTCAACCAGAATATGTTATGTCTTATGATGGTTTCAATCGGAGAAAATACATTATGAGAACCGCACACATGCCGCGAATCCCTGAGGTGCAAAGCACGCGCTTGCACTTATGATTCCCAATTGATGCTCGCAACTGAGAGTTGCGACTCTTAAGCTATTAGCGAAAATATCTGTTTTAAGGCTACAGCTTACATCTTACATAAAATAAAATGTATAAAAAGCAATCTTAATTATCTACAACTAAACACAATTCCACATCGATTCATATATCAATGTAAGCAGGCCGTGTAGAAATATGTGCCATAAATAATCCATATGCATGGGGCGCTTGTGCACACGTTTTTGGGGCCATTTAAGAAATGAGGTCAATTATTAAGCTAATTATTTAGTGGGCTCTCTAGCTGTGTAGCCGCCGCAGCACACATTTAAATAATTTCGATGTCACCTAACGAATAATTTCGCCATAAACTATCAACGAAATGCCACAGTGGCAGCCAAGCAAACAGTTGCACATTAATAAATAATGCAGGAATTAATTAATTACATATATTTACAAAGCAGTAATTTGTATTTGATCAAAGTCAAAGGCAATAAACGGCGCAATTCCATTCCAATACAATTTCATTTGCACTTGCATTTGAATAGCTGATTTATTCACACTGCAATTGGGCGCTGCTAAATACACAATTTTTTTATATATATAAACACCAAAATATAATTTTATTTGAGTGTCAAGCGAAATGAGACGGTACGAGAACGAGAAGGAGAACGAAAATAAAAAGCACACAATGTCAACGCGGCGTATGAGCAATTTCCAACATTACGCTAACCTGTCTGCAATACGAAGGACTGGCAGTGAGTGTGGACTGAGAGATACTCTCTCAAAGACCAATCAAATGCATAACAAGAGACTAGTGATCAACATCGAATATACCCCGTAGTCAGTTCTTTTACAGGGTATACATATAAATACAAATTTTGAGTCATACGTTTGGCAGCCTGCTGCTGACTGCCGATGGCCATTATGTTAAGCCAAATGAAATAAGAGCAAATACAAGACAACAACAGAGTTAAATGATTTTCTTCTTTCCGAAACCGAAAAGCTCTCGCCGCTCTACACAACAACGAGTATAGCTCATAGATACATACTTACTTATACATAGTTGGGCAGCATTCGTCTAAGTATATTTAACCTTAACATATCGCAGCCACCTTCAAAGCGCAAAAATGTTCAAAATAAGATTTCTCAAAAATATAAAAATAAATATATGTACTCAGCTCTCAGATGTGGCTTGTCTTGTCTAGTTGTATATCTCTCGTTATATGTATCTAACATATTGCCCTGCTAGGGTATTGCAAATGCTATATGGTATATAATATCTCTCAGGCTTCTAGCATCCCAGCTCCACAAATGTTACCCACGCAAATGAACTTGAAAATTAATTGTTTGCCTCATAATTACACTCGTATGTACATACATTTGAGTATTCAGTCTCTCTATGTACATAGCCGGAGATACACAAAATACACATACTTATTTCAGATACACATAACATAGTATTCGCCCATTGCCAGTAGGTGTTGGCTTTAATAATTTATTTGCCTTTCGGACTTTTCGTTTGTTTATAAATTCATTAAAATTCACGCCAGCGAGCCGCCAATGTTTTCGCTTTAATTTTGCATATGACGTGAATATTTGGCGTCTGTTAATTAAGGCTGGAAAATTGAATCAAAACAACAAGTCAATGTGACATTGTGCTATATTAAATGCATGATACACTATGAACAAAAGCCTGTCAAAATCTGTTAGATGTTAGTAATTTGCACATCATCACTCACTGTCAAAAAGGACAACGAATTTGTCCATCATTCGTAGTGGAGACGTTAGATGACGGTCAAGGACTTTAAGGTCAGCTGTGCAACCGCCAAATACTGCGAATAGTTTCCTTCCCTCTGCTAGCCTGACATGCACATTGCAGTTGTTGCCTTGAAAATTTATACACTCATCAAGTGCAGTGATTGATGATAATGAACTGCGAAATACTGGCAACAAATTCGTTCATAAGTACATTTGTTTTTGCCTTCCTGACTCGGCATTATCGACACCGGTCACAGTTCTGTCACTGATCAAATGGACTGGCTTTAAGGATAGCTTATTGAAGTGTTTACATCATTCATTTTTGCAAAAGAAGTACATATAATATATATTTGACTTATAAAAACAACTTAGGCTAGGCGAATATCCTTTAGAAAGACTTATGTTTAAGATTGTATACCGAAGTGTTCGAAAACAATTGCTTTTTAGGGTTATTTAATGTATGACAGAAAATAATTGTATTTTATTTGTATCTTTTCATAAAAATATATAATCAGAATGTGCAGTTCGAATTGATGTTTAAACTATATAAAGAAACAAATAAATGATAAAGCGTTTCATTATTTTATTTTGCTTATGAATGTGACTTTTCGGATAATTAAGTAGAGAACACAAAAGACTTCATAACTTACGTCTATTACAAGTATTATATGATACAAATACAAATTTCTGGCATAGCTCTGACAATTCACTGCGAAATGTGCAATGTCATTCAACAATTAGGTATTTGGTTAAAGCAACAATGTTTTCGTCAGCCTAATTAGTTGGAATTATATGAGCAGACAAGAATTTGCAATACAACTTGTTTCCTTCCACCTACGATGACTTCCTACAGATGCCACTGATATCAACACCATATCAATAGGCATCTGACGTCATTGAGGCAGAGTCTCACATCCTGTTTATTATTTTGGCAAAAAGTATACAAAATATTCACGAACCTATATACCAAATATATACACAGATCTGCAGATATCTGTATGAATACATATATCATTCCATTCATGAATAAAAGCCACAACGTAATTGGTTGTCAGACATGAGACTTCGGAAAATGTAATAAAAATATATTATTAATAATGCCGAAAGAGTTGACAGCATTTTGGACATTGTTTTGATGTATTTGGCACAAGTGTTTCGAGGGCGTTTACTGTTTCCAATTTCCAATGCCAAATGTTTTTTTTTCCTCTTTTTTTGAAATTGAAAGTATTTTTTTTAATTCTTCTCATATTATTTGTTGATAATTTTGCATGTACAATGAATGTACAATGTTGTGTTGACAATTTTGTTAAAATTTCGCTACTGCGCGATTATTTTGTCCATTTCATTGTTCACACATCGTTGAGTTTATAAATAAATTGAATAGATTTTTGGTTTATTTTTTTCTTATCTAACATATATTTCATGAAGATTTATCTACTTTAATGTTAGCTTTGCGCTTTTTTTTATAAAGTATTCCAAAAACATTTCAGAAAACACGAACAGGAAAATGCCGACATAAAATGAAAAAAGCAAAGCTTTTTCCATTTTCCCATTTTGCCTGACTGACGTCAAGGGATTGTGTTTTCGTTTATAAAAAATGTTATGGGCAATTAAATTTAAACAGGATAAAAATTAAATAATAAAAAAACGTAGAAAACCAAATCAAATTAACAAAAGAAAATATAAAACAATCCCCGCTGAAAGTCAATACTTATTGCAGAATTTTGCAAAACTTCAAAGCGTATTTTGATATTACTTTGGGTATTTTATTATTTAGCGCAATTCCTATCCAATTTCATCGAAATGCAATGAAGTGAAAAGCGCGAGGAGAAAATGCAAATAACTTACTTGATTTTTCCATAAATTTATTATTTTGGTTTCTTAGGTTTCACATTCGGTTTGGCATTTTTTTATGATTCGCCCCGAAGATAAATTTATGAATGGGCGAATCTTTGGTACGAGTGCGGATAACCATAAAGAATACAATGAAATATGTTTATGACAAAACAAATGGCAATAAAGCGTAAATAAGGCAATGCAAAGTGAGAATAATGGATTTTATTTATCCCAATGCGCTTGAGCTGTAATGCATGACAAAAGAGGGTATGATAAGCACGTTGTTGAATATATTTTTTATACGAACGTATACTTAAACTACTATGATAATAAAGAAAGCAAGGTTGCTACTATCGAAAAATCATATTTAACGGTTGTAAAACTTATTCACTGAAAGTTCTAGTTATAGGGTACTTATAGTCGTTCAATGTCCCACTCTTCTTCATGGTTGCTTCCTTTGTTGTATTTGCTGGTGAGATTTGTGCTGTTTGATGTATGGTCGACTTGAATAGCTTAAGCACTGTTCAATTCATATATTCATGGACGTTTGCAAATCCTTGAAGTCAATTAGAAAATATTTGTTATACAACATATAAGTATTTCTAATAACTCTCTGTAAACAAACTTGTCCAACCCTCTAATTGTTAGTTGTATTCATCATTTATTGCATTTGTGAATTTACCTTCTGCTTGACGCATTCAATTTAGTTGCAGTCTCATCTGTTATGCCAGGCTGGAGCAGCAATTGGTTAGCACAGTCAGCCTTCTTCTTGTAATTTAGAGCATATTGTAAGGAATTGCAGCCTTGAGGTAGGAGACAGAGTCTCTCATCTCTGTCATCCCACATTCTGTCTATCTATCCGGCTATCCTCGCGTTCAACATTCGACTTTGAGTGTGCTCAAGTGCATAACTCAATTTACAGCTTCTAATGGTTTACATATGACTTCCAATTGACACGAACATATGCGACTGCAGTCCGTAATAACATATGTTGCAAGTGTCCCCAGCGTCGCCTAGTCACAGTTGATTATGCAAGTTGCTCTCGAGGATGCCAAGGATGCAATCGAGCTTTGAATATGTGGCAATTACTCGTAGTTCTTCGCTGCAGCTGCTCAGCGGCAGGTGCCCTTTTGAAAGCAATTGAATTAGCGTTGATTCAAGCCAGGACATAGCTTAGATTGTCAGCCATACAAAAGTAATGCAGTCTAGCAATTGTCCTTCCCATTCACATTTAATTGCTGCCAATGTACAAATAAATTGCCTTCGCTAGCTTAACAGCCACTTAGACAGGCAATAAAAAGTGCAATTCAAGTCGAAACAGTTCGCTGAATGTAGTGCGAATTAGCTTAAATGGTTCGCTGATAAAAGTTATTTCACTTTGACGGCATACGCTGCGTATGCGCAATATAATTGCTTATTTCCCGCATGGCTGCCTCGATTTACTTGGACGCTCAGTAAAATTTAGCCGCAACTAATTGGATTTTATGCATACCAACGTTATTATTTAATGCATTTTTAATAGACAATTCAATTTACTGACAGCCCTTTGCGCTATACCCACACGGCGTATGCGCAATGCGTTACTGAAAGGCTTTCCATTTTGCAAAGTAAAAGCTAATAAAGTGCAATTTGCATCTTACGGTGCACTTTAAAATGCTCCACATTTTCATCAACAAACAGATGTGCGTCAGACTGAAAAATATTTGGCCCATTTAAAAGCACTTCAGCTTCGTACTTTTTACTGAAAACTCAAAAAAATATGCCAAAAAGAAACATATGCCAACATTTTTTTTTTGCGACTTTTAATCAAACTCTTTTTTTTCTCTTTTCCTTCACTATTCCAAATGACCACAACATTGGGCAAATAATCACAACAAATTTGTATCACTTGGCCGCACAATTGTTGATTTAAACCATAAAGTGATGGCTTTGATGGAATCGCGGTATCAAAAGACGAGCCAATCTATTGACATATTCCCCAAGGCAACACAATCAAAAAAATAGAAAAAAAAAGTATATCGAAAAGTAGGAAAGAAATCAACTGAATTGACTTGGGGCTCACATAAATTATGAGGCGCCAAATGTCTGCCGCATTGCACAAATGTCAACATTGGTTGCTCTTTGCCTTTGCCTTTGCCTTGGGGAGATTGGCAAAACTGCGCACACTTTTTGAAGGAAACTAAAGCCAAACGGTGCTGGTCTTAACAACTACACCTCCACTTGCCATAAAGTGCGTCCACGTCACGTAAATTAACTGCTATTTAACTTGGCTTCAATTAAATATTAATTTTTTTAAATAATATAAGCATTGTTTCATCAGTTTATGTACGTTTATTTTAAAATACTTTAATTTATAATATTAATGCTTTATTAATTGTTTCATTTATTAATAGGTCAACTGCTAAGCAACCCTTAGAAATGTGCCAACGTCGCGTCAATTAACTGCAAATTGAGGCCTCTATACGGATTATTTTGACGTCTAGCACATTGGCAAAATGTATGGTCTGCTGTTGGAAAATCTGTCGGAGTACATCAAGTCCGTGTACGGAGAGGAGAAATGGGAGGACATAAGAAGACAGGCTGGCATCGATTCAC
This sequence comes from Drosophila sulfurigaster albostrigata, assembly GCF_023558435.1. Lineage (NCBI taxonomy): Eukaryota > Metazoa > Arthropoda > Insecta > Diptera > Drosophilidae > Drosophila > Drosophila sulfurigaster. The sequence goes on from NC_084882.1 coordinate 20,601,524, forward strand.
CCTCATTCAGCGTTCATCAAGTTTATCCAGAGAACTTGCTGCAGAAGCTGGCGAAGAAGGCGCAAACGGTGAGCAAAATAAATTAATTTAATACAACAAATATAGTTGAGAATGGGTAAGATAAGTAAATTAATTTAATATAACAAATATATACGCAGTTGAAATGGGAATTAAAACGATAGTGCAAATTCTGAATACAAATACGCAATTTATTTAAAATATAACCATTTTTCAAATGCTACTTTCAAAAACAGATCAAAAACTTTCATTTAAATTAGTGCAATAATCAAATTAGAAATATACATACAAGTATTAAATACACACAAGAGTTCAACAAATCCCAAACAGAATTGTAATCTAAGATGCAGCACATATTTATTTGCAATTTGCATATGGAGAAAACAATACACAGTTTAAGGAAGTTGACATTAAAGAAATTATATATATTATACATACATAAATTCATTTAATATTCAAAAGTCTTTCCTTAGTAAAATCTTATCACATTATTTTGAATTCCTTGCAGGTGCTGGGAGTTTCAGAACGCGAATTCATGGATCGCTTGGGAGTCTACTTCGTGGGCTTTGTGGGTCAGTATGGCTACGATCGCGTGCTGTCTGTGCTGGGGCGACACATGCGAGACTTCCTCAACGGATTGGATAATCTGCACGAGTATCTGAAGTTCTCATATCCACGCATGCGTGCACCAAGTTTTATCTGTGAGAACGAGACGAAGCAGGGACTCACGTTGCACTATCGGTCGAAGAGGCGTGGCTTTGTCTACTACACAATGGGACAGATCCGTGAGGTGGCAAGGTATTTCTACCACAAGGAGATGCACATTGAGCTGGTGCGCGAGGAGATATTGTTCGATACGGTGCACGTGACCTTTCAGCTGACATTCGATAATCGCGCCTTTACACTCGCATCGCTGGCCATGACGCGAGAGGAGAAGCACTTGCCCATTAGTGCCCACGTACTCTTCGAAATATTTCCATTTTGCATTGTGTTTGGGTAAGTGACTGCCTCTCATTCCCAGCACACGTCTCCAATTTCCTTGTTTTCTTTTACAGTGCTGACATGGTGGTGCGCAGCATTGGCAACTCTTTGATGGTCATATTACCAGAATTGCTGGGCAAGAAGATTACTGCGTGGTTCGACTTGGTGCGGCCACTGATTGCCTTCAAGTTTCAAACTGTAAGTGCACTAAAATTAATTATACTTATATAACATAACTAATATTAAGTTATGTTTAGATTCTTAACCGCACCAACAACATCTTTGAGCTGGTCACCGTCGATCCAGTCACTGAGCGTTTGGATGCACAAAATGAAGATTTGCTGCTGCATGACGATGGCAGCGAGCCGGAAAAGTCGCTTCGTCTTAAAGGTGATTTTAATTTTTAATTTATATAGATATATTTTCATGTGATAAACTTAAATTTTTCAAAAATGTGGATATGTGAATTGATATACGAAATATTAAACATTATATACTTTTATTCATATTTTAAGGCCAAATGGTCTATATGGAAAACTGGCGCATGATCATGTTCCTGGGCACACCTGTTATGCCCGATCTGACATCGCTGATCACCACAGGACTCTACATCAACGATCTGTCCATGCATGATTTCAGTCGCGATCTTATGCTCGCTGGTACACAACAGTCTGTGGAGCTCAAGCTGGCGCTGGATCAGGAGCAGCAAAAGTCCAAGAAACTGGAAGAGTCGATGCGTAAGTTGGACGAGGAAATGCGACGCACCGACGAGTTGTTGTATCAGATGATACCCAAGCAGGTGGCAGATCGTCTGCGACGCGGAGAGAATCCCATTGATACATGTGAGGTAAGTGTTTATTCAGAAGATTTTTAACTCACATAACATATACATATGTACTTAAATATTTTCATGGCTAAAGTAATATAATATATAGAAAATATATTAAAATTTTAATAATGAGTAAAACAATGAAAATTTGTTTATTATCATTTATGATTGTAAAAAGTCACAAAGTGATGAATGTGCCAGTTTAATGTACATTTAATGAATACATTTATTCGTTTGTTTTTCGATTACCTTAATGAAATTTTAATGTAACTTAAATTTTAAAGCTAAAGTTGCGAATTTTGGTATATACAATAATTGCTATGGTAGTTATGATTCCTGAAAATTTTATCAGATTGTTGTGGAAGTTATTAAAGAAATAGTTGTTGCTTTATTGTGCCGTATAGATTACATATGTACATATGTAAATGGTTTAAAGGAAAATAATAATACCAAAATAACTCTTGCATCCATATTCCTCTCCAGATGTTTGACAGCGTTTCAATTTTGTTCTCGGATATTGTGACATTCACCGAGATCTGTAGTCGCATCACACCCATGGAGGTGGTGTCCATGCTGAATGCCATGTACTCGATCTTTGATACTCTAACCGAACGCAATTCGGTCTACAAGGTGGAGACAATTGGCGATGCCTACATGGTGGTAGCTGGAGCACCGGACAAGGATGCGAACCATGCTGAGCGAGTCTGTGATATGGCCCTGGATATGGTGGATGCCATAACCGATTTGAAGGATCCCTCGACGGGACAACATTTGCGCATACGTAAGTAATCATCATCATCTGCTAATCGTCATCCGATCATCCCTCACTTTGATCTGACCAGGTGTGGGAGTACATTCGGGCGCCGTTGTCGCCGGTATTGTGGGCTTGAAGATGCCGCGCTATTGCCTGTTTGGCGACAGCGTTAATACCGCCTCCCGCATGGAATCGACCAGCATTGCCATGAAGGTGCACATCTCGGAGTCCACCAAGGTGCTGATTGGACCCAGTTACAAGATACTCGAGCGCGGCGAGATCGATGTCAAGGGCAAAGGCACCATGAAGACCTACTGGCTGGAGGAGCGCGAGAATCGCCTGCCGCTGCAGCTCACCTCTGGCCTCCAGCTGCATCCCATGTCCGCTGCTCCGCCGCTAACGCCCATTCCCAAGGCCATTATGCCGCCGCCCAAGCCAGTGACGCCAGTTGCACCGCCTCCCGCCGCTGAGCCTGTCCAGCCCCATGCTCAGACATCGCTGGCCAATGTGGTGATGGGTGCCAGTGGTGCCGTGGCTGCAGCCACAGCGTTGGCTCATCATGCACCGCCAGTAGCAGCGGCAGCGAGCACAACGCCGGCTGCAGCAAGTGGCGATGAGCGCAGCAGTCGCATCTATTCGCCGGTCACGTTCAAGGATGTGGCTAGGCGCAGCATCGCCAATTCACCGGTGCGCGGCAGCGGTGGCAGCGGTTGTTGTCCCGAGCAGAGCAAGCGACGCGAATCCCGCTCCAATTCCACTGGTCACGTGTTCATGCGCTCGCCCAGCGACATCTTTGGCTCCCTAATACTCGACACCGAGGAGTTTCTCGAGGATCTGCAGATCTCGCGCGGCTCCCTCGCCAACTCCAGCAGCAACAACAATAACATCAGTCAATCGCCCTGCGGCTTTAGTCCCACGCCACCATTTCGCATTGGCAGCGCACCGGCAAAGCCGCGACCCAACAATCCGGACATGTTTACGGCCGAGGAATTGGCCGCCATGGATCAGCTGACGCCGCCATCCACAGCTCCGGCACGTGAGACGGCCACTTGCAGCAGTGCCGCCAGCCTAAAGCCATCCACATCGAATGTGTCGCTGGAACGCGACAAGGCACTGGCCAAGATGAAGTAAGTGCGATTGACAGCGCGTTCTTCTTTGCGCTTCACTTCCACTCTAATTAGAAAAATCACATTCTCCACCAGCACCACCCTGGAGGCCACTAATACACCACCAGCAGCGCCAATCACAGCACCAGTTGTCGCACCCATCGTCGCTGCAGCAACTTCTAAAGTGGCAACTTCTAATATGGCGACTCCCTCAGCAACAGTTGGTGTCTGCCCCATGCGGCAGCCAAAAACGCTGCCCTTGCAGCCTGTTCATGGTGGCACAGCACCTGCTGCGGTGCAGGCCAACAGTGAGAACAGTCGACCGGGATCCAAGGACTCTATGACATCCATATCACTGCACTCACCGCCGCCGCATCGCTCAAATTCCGCACCAGCCAGGTAAGTCCTACTTGTGAATCCGGCGACTTTTTTAAAGGGTTTTTACAGGCAGTGTAGTAAAAGTTAAGCATATGTTCCGAAAATACTATATAATGAGATACATATATAACTTTTAAATTTGTAGTTTAACTGCTAAAATTGTCACACCTTGAACTGTATTACAGACCCCATTCCATGTCGAAGGCCGCGCGAAAAGCCTTTCTGGCTGCCAAGCAAACTAAGGCCATGGAGAAACTGGACAAAATGATTGAAGAAGCCCAGGAAGTGGAGTCGCAGTCAACGGCGAAGGCAGCCAATATGCGTCTAGCCATTTTTTGGACACGATGGCGGTGGCGTGGGAGACTTGGCAGCCGGTGGTTGCCCTCTATTTCTGCCACCACCACCAGCCCAAGCGATGGGTCGTGCCATGCCGAGCTCCATATCCGATTCGAGTATTTGCAATCATGGGTAAGCAAGCATTTTCAAATTTCCGTCTTCTGACGCTTTACTAATTGTGGTCTTGACAGGCATAGCCATGCGCCCAGCTGTCACCATACGCTGCACGAACCGAAGCTGAGCAACAGCCAGAGTTTCCAGCATGCCCGCAGCTCCGGGCCAATTACACATCAATGCTGCAGTGGTTTTGGCCATGGCAATGGACGACACTCGCACCGCATGCACTCGAATGCCTGTAATCTGCTCTAGAGAGAGAGAGAGAAATGAGAACTAAGAATACCTGACAGTGGAACTGAAACCAAAAACACTTCTTCATATCGTACAATATGTTTTTGTCAATGTTTCCGCGTGCGCTATATAGAGACGATAGAGAGCAATTATTAGAGATTAGTTAGTTGTTGATTCTCATAATCTATGTGTACCTAGTCTACATGATGTATTGTATGTATGTATAACTTTAGGTAGTCTTGCTATGAAGAGCTTTCAATGTCTATTGAAACACAAGTGAATTATCAACTATTTAACTATTTATGAATCTATTTAGCTACATATGTTAAATGTTTAAACGCAAGATACAAATTTCTTGACCTCTCGAAAATGACAATACAAATACACACAACAAAAAACGTTAAGAGAATATTTGTTGAATTAAGGCTTCACACACATCCCCGGTACCACCTAACATACATATATGTACATGTACTTAAATTATATACTATATATTCTATATACTTATGTGTATCTATGTATAATATTTGTAGTAGTAAATGCTTCAAGATACTTAATTATTTTTTTAAAAACGTCAAGAGGAAAGTAAAAAGCTAAAGAACGAAGAAGTACAAAAAACGGGCACTCAAAGTTCATATATTGTAGTATGTATATTTGTATTTTGAGAAATGCATCAACTTTAGGTCCAGAGATAAATACATATGTATATATATATATATATATAGAATTGACAAATTGAACATAGAGGGAAAAGCGACGCTAATTGTATTAGGAAAATGTCTGAGTTTTGTTTACTTAAGAACCGTACTTATAATTTTTAGTTGGTAGACAGTTATCCAATGCAAATTGTATACATAATTTATTTAACAATTTCGAGTTGGTGAATATCTTTTCTACACGCAAGCACTCGCAATAATAAATGCATAATAAACACAAAAAATGCAATATTACAATAATATAATAATTTAACATATTTTACATAAACGAAATACTGTTTAAGATCGGAAAGTTATCGCTTGAGATCATAAATTATATGTGCTACCTATTCGATTTGGTTTCCGTTTATTCCTCTGATAGTTTCTGTTCCTCTTTCTTTTCTGTTTCGGTTTTCAATTGCACTTTGTCATATCACATGAAGGAAATAATTGCAAGCATCCACACTGAAGTAAATTAAAAATATATATAACTAACATATTTACCTAATGTAATATACATAATTATATATGCGAATCTAACCACATTTGAAGCGTAGCAATTTATCCTTTTGAAAGTGACTAGAATTTGTAGGTTTTATTGGGTGGTTTTTTGCGGTGGGTAATTCAAGCACTCTCGGGAACTGGTGATTGAGTTGTTTCCAGATTCGAATAAATAAGTGTGCCGTCCAGCGTCTCGATAGTCTGTATAGTTGTCTTACAGTAAAAGCACACCTTCGAGTTCATCATATGCTGCATGATGCAATCGCTGCACGATTGATGCTTGCACGGCGTAAATACGGCAGTGATGGGCTTGGCACAGCAAATTGGACACAACGAATCCTCCGATGGCAGTGTTATATCTGAGAGCAGAGACTGCTTAATGCGCAGATTCTCAATAAGTTGACGTACATCCTCGATTTCATCAGGCGATACGTGCGTGGGATCTGCAATATCTCAATACATTTAGTTTATATTCAACTCAATATTGTTTCACACTTTACTTACAATCATTAAGGGCAAATTTAATAATAGGCGGATCAGCGCGAATGCGCTTTGAATTATTGGGATTCGGCACACGGACATCATTCGTTAGTGGATCGATATTTGGCCGCGTTGAAGGATCAAAATTGCCCCGCGGAATCTCCTTCTGCTCCAGCAGCGGCGTACGAATCTCACCCAGTGCAAATTCCAAAGTTGCAAACTGGAAACTGGGATCTGTTAAAAAGGCACGTGAGATACGCGTTACCTTCTGAGGTGAAACATCTTTATCCATTTCGTTGCGCAACAAGGCCAATAAGATGCCCAGCGCAGCACTAATGATAGGAAAGTGGGTAACTGCGTTCAAGTCTGCGGAGCACATGTCCACCACAAACTGAAAACAGCCGGGTGGAACTGTAACCCGCGACAACACCTGGCTGATGAGCTGACATATGCGATTCAATAACAAGTCGCTATTTGGACGAGAATCATCGGCCACAACATCTGGAGCGACAGTTAGGATCATTTCCAGGCAACGCATCAACGAAACTGTCAACTCAAAGCACATGGAGCAGATCTTAAGTTGCTTTGGTTCAAAAAGTGTGTTCTCCTGACGCTGGGCCGTATTTTGAATCTGCAGAAAAATTTAAATCGTTAATCGTTAATTTAGGTAATTGCAATTTCAAGAATAGTTTGCAAACCTCTTGTAGCAGCAATATGAACTCAGAAAAAGCCCAGTTCAGCTGACTCAGCACAGAATTCAGGAATGTAGTAGCAAACGGCTCATCCTCATACAATTTGCTGCCAATTAAGCGCTGAAAATGCTTAGACGGATTTGCCGGAGCCACATTATGCAGCAATCCAGTGTGCGTCTCGTTGCGGGAACGACTTCGACAAAGACCCTGATTTAATGGCTGTGAACCACCTTGCCACACACTGGGTTGACGCGAATCCTTATAAGCATATCCCTCGCCTAGCCAGAAACGCAGCAGCAGCCAATTACTTTGTCCCCAAGCGCGATTCTCATAGGGACGCAGCAAAGCACGCACTAATGCCACCTGAGCTCGTTTCGAGGCACGTTCCAAAGCGCGTATGCCACCTTTGTGGCATGTTAGTGTGCCAAGAGCCTGTAGCAGCGAGTCCTTACAGGAGGCTAGCACTATTCGTGAATCGGCCGAATGCATGGCTAGAAATTCAGCTGCCGCATTCACACTGCACTCCGCATCCAACATCTCGAACTGAGCGCGTATATCATGATGACTAAAGTCCATCACAGTGTCTAGCAAAATTGGCAAGGTATTGACGTATACCTCAGGCACAAATGAAAACAGAGGACCTTTACCCGATGCACTCTATAATGGAAGATGGTTAAATAATAACAAACATTCGAAATTATCTAATTACCGATAAAGTGCGCAGCGTACGTTCCAAAAGCCATATGAACAACGATCGCCGATGGCTGCTTAAGGCAACTGCACGCAACCAAACTTGTTTTCTTGCCAGAGATATGGAACGAGTCTAAGATATATAAAGATATCAAAATTAATCTCGTCAAATAACCGGCTGTCAATATTAAGTTTACTTAATTGGTAGAAACCATTAAATAAAATAACTATTATCAATTTAATTTATTTAGAATGTCAGTTGAATATAAATGCAAATCATCGCCTTATAAATTCAATTGTGATTATTTTAACTCACTCATTATCAAACTCACCGCAAACACATTTTGCCTTTGACTGAATTTCGATCTTAATTCGGTCATCACATGCTGATGGTTCTCGTTCATGCAGACATTCGCATGTTCCTCTAGTGCTATCAACTTTCTTTCGATATCCTCTCGATAATATTTAGTCTCCATCAGCACTTCGTTAAGTGTCGCGATCTCATCCCGCACCGATGCTATCTTCACAATGTACTTGTGTCCCGCCGAATAGTAGAAAAGGATACAAATATCCAACAACTCGCACACACTAGTCTCAGTCGTTGAATTTCCTGGCGCAGCATCAGAGTTGACAGTGACGCGTGGATTAAGAAAGTGGGCGAAGGTCGAGTGATTGGCCCCCTGTGCATGTCCAATCACGGCCATATTGTTGATATTTTCGCCTAGCAGGTAGAGCGTTGTATCTAAAAACGTTGTATCTCTGCAACTGATTTGTAATAATAGAGTGCATTGGATTACATACCCACTTCGTTGGTTCGCACCGAATTGCGATCCTCATCATAAATTTGCTGAGACCGCTCGATGCCAAAATGACTATCGATGTCACCTCTATGCACCTTGCGCAGATGTGACAAAACGCCTCCAACGCGATCAAAGTGCATATAATCAAAGGTTCCGTCAAGAAAGAAATCTGTGTTCACTTCCATAACATGACTGGGCAGCTCCTCCTTAAAAAGCGTACGCACTTGATCGATTAGAATGGCGACAAATGCAAGAGCCACCGGTGCATCAAGTGGATGTTGTATGCTCGATTGCATAAAGAAGAACGCATGAAAGGGCTGCCAAAGAACCATTAAACATAGAATTCAATGCGAACAAATTACATGACAACCAGCTTACGCGTTGCTCCATGCTAAGATCTATTACATATCGTCGCATTTTAATCAAGAAAAGCTTGCGGCTGGAAGGCGAATCAGAGCCACCGTCTGTGTTGAGCATCAGTGTGTTGAGGAAATCCTTTTGCACTAAATATAAGCTTTCCGTGGTTTTACGTACTTTTTCCACCACATTCATATACTTGTCCTTGGGCCCATCTATACCCTGTGTCCAGGCCATATAGTCTGGCAACAGCTCTTCCAATATATAGAACTCCAATGGATGAATGTATAAAAAGAAAGCCAGGCTAGAGGCAAAGAGAAGAGAATCATTAATAAAAGTTTAAAAAAGAGAATATGCATCAGTAAATCAATTACCAATGCTTTTTGAAGAGCTTGCTCTCAAGCAGAAACTTGCGCGATTGCTCATGCAGGCAAATGCAATGCAAAGTGCTTAGCGCCTGTCGATGCTTCTCATAGTCTACACCCTGCACAGTGTGACTGAATGTGCCCAACAGAGCATTGACCAGTTTACGGAGCACAAACTTCACTTCATCACCCTCCATGAAATTCCAGAACAACGACAACAGACTCTTTAAAACGCTGTACGGATTCTCCTTCTCTGCCGTCAGTGTTGTCATACTGGAAATGCGTGACAAAAGCACATCCTCAATGACATATGGATCGAAGACTTCGTTGGTAAAACGCTCAATTAGCATTGTTGCAAATATACAATAGACTGTCTTTTTTTGTCGATACTCGAACTTCGCTGGCATCGGTGGACGTATTATTTTTGGCCTGGGCATTGTAATGCGAAAAGATACCAGCCAAATTGATGAGGTAGTCCAAGAGTAAGCTGGCACGACGTAGCTTGAGAATGGGTCGCGCCATGATGGGCTGAAAGCCAGGCAAAGGATACACAAATGGTCGATTGCCAAAGTTGGCTTGCACGCCTTGCGTATAGCCTAGTGATATGGCAGGAAAGAATGTAATGCCAGGTCCGCGTTGAATCTTATCAAAGGCCACTCCCATGGAGCGCCCATTGCGATAGTATTCTATGATCTCGCGATCCACATCGATAGTCACACCAATGATATCACCAATTTGCCATTTGTCGCCATATCTGCAATAAACACAAGCAATAAGAATACATCCCAGAAATGAAGAGTTTACTCACTTCTTAGTGGAAATGTGCCACACTTGTTGCTTGCTACCATCGTAGCCATAGCTATACTTGGTGTCACCAACTCCGCTGTTTTCGTTAAATGTGCAGGAACCGCACGCCCAGCCAATTTGCATGACTCCCTTAGTATGCAGGCTAATCTACGGTAGGGAGGAAAACAAAGACAGTTCAAAGAATTTTTGACTATAACGCGCACGTGCAACCCACACTACCAAATTACTGATGACAGAGTTTGGGAAAGTTCAATGTCATTGACCGTCGGCTAAGCAACCGCGAACCCATCCCAACTCCCACTTAGACTTATTCCCGTATTTAATAGCCATGATTACCTCATACATCCAGCGACCGCCGTAAACGCAACAATTTGCGCGCACCGTGTTGAAACTGCCCTGGGAACGCAAGGCCAGTCTATCGGCGGACACACGCACTGTGGTCGTATAATCCACATCGAATATAGCCAATTCAGGGCCAATGCGGGCCTCCGTATCTATGTAGAGGCGACGTATTTCTTCATTGCTATCCGTTTGTATTTGTTGAAACTTATCCTCCAACCAGTTCTTCACAATAATCATTTGTCTGCAATAGTAATTACCTTTACATTTTATCTTTTAGGGATTCGGCAAACTTACTTTGTCACAGAGAGCTCGTCAAGCTTTTGCACTCGCGGATCTGGGACAGTTGAACAGTTGCCCCCATCAAAGTCATCTTCCAAGTCAGAGTTGTAGTAGTTATCTTGGTCAAGGTTCTCGAAAATGTCTTCATTGAAAACTTTCACGAATAATTTTGAAATCGACATCTTGGCGCAGTTAGTGTTATTAACACATTGCTTGCTTTTTTATTCACTTCATACATAAACACTTACATTTTCTGTGCCGAAGTTTCTTTTATCTAAATTTGAATTAAAAATAATATTCGACGGTCAAGGTGTGACCGTATGTTAAGCATAACAAAATGTCATTTAATCATCGCCAAAAGGGCAACAGCTGTTTACTTTTGCTGCTGTTTACCATGAATTATCGATAGGTTTTCGATTAGAGTACAAAGTATTTGTTGACGCGTCACATTTCCAATTGGAGCTCAATTGTAAGGGAAATTTTATTTTTAATAATATTGTGCAAAGATCAAATAAAAATGGGCAGTGACTGGGATGAAATTAAACGCTTGGCAGCCGACTTTCAAAAAGCTCAGCTCACCTCCACGTTGCAGAAGTAAGTAAAAGTAAATAGAAACAGCTGCCTCACTTTACATCTGCAACTTTTTCGTATCAATTCATTTATCAGGCTCTCTGAACGCAATTGCATTGAAATTGTTACATTATTGTTGGAAAAACAATTGCTTGATGTGGTTTTCACCAACGATGGCAAGGAGTACATTACTCCCGATCACTTGGAGCGTGAAATCCAAGATGAACTCTATGCGAATGGAGGTCGTGCAAATCTCGTGGAGGTCAGCAAAACATTGAATGTGGATCTGTCGCGGATTGTGACGCTGGCGGAGCATATTGCAGCCGAGAATCCTCAGATACATCTAATGTTGGGCCAGTTGATCGATGAGGACTACATCACGCACATTGCCCAGGAGATCAACGAAAAACTGGCACAACGTGGCGAAATTTCAATATCAGACTTAACGTCACAATTCGATTTGCCCTCAGACTTTCTGCAGCACAATGTGGTTGAAAAGCATCTGGGCAAGATCATAAAGGGTCGTCAGGACGCCACCAATCCTCGTGTATTCTTCACCCAAGCCTACATCCAGCGTTGTAAGGCAAAAATTCGCGGTGCTTTAGCAGCCATTACCAAGCCCACAAATGTAGCTGTTATTCTGCAACAGATTAGCGTGCAAGAGAAGATCTTTCATTCACTGCTAGACGAAATTGCGCCAGCTGGCCAGGTGACCTCCAAGCAAGCAGGCTAATGCCCAGTATGTGCCTCATATTTATGCCAAAACCCAAGCAGATTGGGTCAATGCGTTTTATAAGCAAAACAGTTTCCTGGAATATGATGCCATTAACAAGTTGGGAATTTCGGATGCCAAGGCATATATTCGCAAACAGTTTCACAACGAGCAGTTCCTGTTCCTCAAGCGCGTGGCACTTGGCGCACGTCTGATTGAGCTGACTGTAGTTGCAGCTTTAAATGAATGCAATGCTACCAAACAATATCTTGACTTGTCCACAATCCTACCTTCAAATTTGTCGGAGGAGGACATTGAAGAGGCTTTCGAGGCCATAACTTCACAGAAGCAGTGCAATCCAAGCCATTTTGTGTTCTTGGATAGCATTGGTAAGTGATATTTCTTAAATGCCTCCTTCATTGCCTTATTTAATCTTTTTCTACGCAGTCTTCTCACAGGCTTATTTAACGCAACTGGTGCAACCTTGCCAAGAGATGGCACATGCTCAGGCCAAGGCAGCTATCGATGCGGGCGTGTATCAACAGTATATTGTGGAGAAAACACTGGCGCAAAAGGGCAACACTGGAACTGGCAGCGCTCATGATGCCGACGATGACAAGTTGGACAAACGTGATGAACGTCGCAAAAAGGCTGCATCTGGCAAGGCAGGTGGCGGTGCGCAGGGTCGCGAGACTAAAACAAAGTCGACAAAGAAGCATCAGCGTGGTCGAGTTGCTCACAATCATGATAGCGAGGATGAAGAAGATATTGTGCAGTCCAATGCAAGCAGTAATCGTAAATCTGGTAAAACTTTGGATCTGGTGAAGACTGCGGATATCACAAATCTAATCAAAGGCACGCTGGAGGAGGAAGGACTAGAGCAGCTCGCCAAGCCCATCGCAGCACTCTACCTGAAGTATGTTAACTCACTTTTTTAAACAGCAATTACCTATACTCATATACTTGTTATCCAAACCATAGCCAACTCAATCAGACGGCACTAGCCAAGGCGCAAGAGCTATATGAGGCAACACCCCAAACAAATCGTCGCCAGACTCACGCAGCTATTCAAGAGCGCGTCAATACTTTGTTGGTGGACATCCGACTGTACGAGAAAGGTCTGAAACTTTTTCCCAGCGACACGCAATCGCAATTGGTTAAATATCTGCTTAAATCGCTGGGCAACGACATATGCAATGAATTAACGCTCTATGTGGCAGCCGAGTGCAGTTTATCTGTGAAATCAACAAACTTAAATGTCGATCAACGCATTAAACTAGTGCAAGAGTGCGGTAAATATAAGTTGTAATTCAATGAATAACAATAACTCAATTTAACTTATCACAATTCAGATGTGCTGTATCGCAACGCTCTCCTGGAACAAAATAAAGCAATAAACAAAAGCATCGATGAGTTCGAGTTGGCTACGGAAGCTGTGCTGAAAACATGCAGCATGATTGTGAAAAAAGTCGATAAGAAAAAGGATCGACTACTCATTGTGAATCATAAGGAGAAGCTTCAACAACAGTTGCTGGAGTGCAATGAACCCGCTTTATTACTTCATTTGGCTGCGCTGATACTTTTCACCACCATCACGGGTTGTATTCTGCATGCGTCCGGCAAATTTGTCTCTGCCATATTACAACATATTCGAAGCACTTTAAATGAACCACAAAATGCATTATTGTTGCGCTATCATGGTAAGGGTTCAATTTACAAAACTTTAAATGTACTATGTTAATTAGCAAATCTTTTTCCTTAGATCTCGTCCTGCAATTGCTCCAGCAAGCATCGCCAGACAGTGTCGAGTCCAAGTCAGTAAACGAACAATTGCACTCGCTGCAAACAGAGGTTGTTGACCTAGCCCAAAACTATTCACGTGCCTCTGTTTCTAAGGCTGATTAGACAATACAGAAATTAGCTTCATGCGTCGCTGGAAATTTTATAGTTCATAGAGAACTTTTAATATCAATTTACTTTAATTGGTTATGGTCTGCATTAAAGGTAATATGCATTTGAAAATTGTTAAGTATTGTGTACATAATTTAAAAATTGTTTTATTATTGCTATGCGCAATTCTTCTAATATAATCAATAAAGTTAAAAAAAAATAAAAACTAGTGTCAGAAATGTATCACCTTTTAGATAATCAGATTAATGTCGAAACATTTTTTGGAGGATTGTCCCCATCGAGACATAAAGGCTTAAGTACTACAGACATAATTTTATTTGGAATTAAGTTGGCTCATTTACCAAAATTCCAATTATTACAGTTCACATATGCTACGAATAATATGTACATTATTTTCCTTTTGTTTTGGGATTTTTTATGTTATAATGATGAGTGTAATAAATTTAACAGTTTTAGACCGTGTTTCAAACAACACTTGGTAATTATGTGATTTCCATTATTTAATATACGTTTTACCGAGTATTTGATTGTTACTGTTTCATAAGCAGAAACCCATAATTGAGCTAGGATTTAATCGTGATAAGTGTAGTCTAATACCAGATGTATGTGTGTTGCTTTCACTTTACAAACTATGTAGTCTTTGTAGTATTTGCTTAGCCTTCTCACAGGATTGCCTATAGACAATAAAGCATATAAATAAATGTAATTATTGATTCGTAGACGCTAAAATAATACTTACATAAAAAGAGGATTGTTGGCATCACAAGTTTCCAACGTTTGTCGTATGAATGTAATAAACAGCTCCAAATTCTTTAGTGTATCACTGTTAGGAAGGAGCCAAACTGTTGGCAGGGTATTTACAATAATGTATGCTTTGCCAATCGCATCATTTGGTGTGCATACACGAATGGCTAATAAAAGATATCGATTTAAAAGTGATCCAATAGCTAGCTCCCGCAACGGTTTGTCTGCCAAAATTCCCTGCCAGCTAAGGAAGTTTCGAAATAATTTAAGACCACTGCAAAACTGTCGCTGAAAGAAAGAGCCCTTGGCTTCTTGCACTCTAAACGAAAATTAACAAATTTCAATATACAAAATTTTTTTTATCTTACATATAATTGCACTTACTGCTTTGGAAAAATAGGTATGAAAACGTCATTTTCGAGAGCCAGCCGCATGCGATCTAAAATTGACTCGAAAAGTTTTCGCAATTGTTTATTGCTGCTAAGAAGCGGAAATTCGCGACCTAAGCGATTGATAAAGCCAATAAGCCGCAGCGTTTGCGTCGTTGATAATGGATCCCAGCATTCGGCGACCAGACCTTTAAGGAATCGAAATTAATAATAAGTCATCAAAGATTATTTCGCTTTTAACTTACAGTTCACTTTTGGAAGCACAATCTTTTCTATAAGCGAGGGCACCAGGTTAATATCAGGATCCTGCTTCAGCCGCTCAATAGTTTCCTCCGACTCGAAAGCATACAACATGCAGGCTTGATACCAATGCATTGTTTCTATATCTGTGTATTCCTGAAGTAACGGTGACCATAGCAGCAACTCGTGACGCACCAGAGGCGCCAACAATTTGGGCAGGCAAAGACTAACGAAGGCATCTTGATACGAACTCATATCGGTTTTACGCCAAGCGTAAAACTTGATAAGTATCAGCTCGATTTTGCAGAAATCATCGACCACATCTTCGAAAGCCTCGGCTGCTTGCTGTTCGATGAGCGCTGTTGCCGCCAGACATTGTTCCTGCTGTTGGTCGGCAATCTCATCATCACTGGACATGCCGTCTAGATGCGAGGCGAGTAAGTCATTTCGTTCTCGATCGCAACGTCGACGCGTGCGACGCCCTTCCCGTTCAGCGGCACGGCGGACTTGCTCCTCGTATTCTGGTGTTCGTTTAACAGCAGCTGTCACAGATTCTATTAGTTTGTCATAAACAAAATGTATAGGGTAAAATGAATTGGCAGCGCAATAGGGAATTATTGTCGTCTTACTTGATGCTTCTGCCATCTCTTTGGCCTGATCACGCACATCCTGACGTCGACGATTAACCAGATAACGTTGACTCTTACCATATTGCTGCAGGGCGCGTTTCTCCAGATCGTTGATTTGCGGCGATTTGGCTGCCAGGCAATCAACTAAATCATTGACATAACACTTGATCTCCTGATAGAACTTATATTTGGCCGCTGCCGTTGGGGCATTTTGTTGACATTCCAGTTCCTGTAGCTTCAATGCTTTCAGCTCGTTGGCAATGCGTGTAATTGACGCACTGTGGTCATCGTTGCGATCCTGCAGCTCATTAATGCGTGTTGTGATCGCTGTACGCATCTCCTGAGGTGTTCGCAGGGCCGTCGGTTTAGCTTTCTCTTTTTTAGGCTTGGAGAAACTTGATCGCATCGCTGTAGCCAAATTACTTGTTTTATCTATTGCGTTCTTTGCATAGGCTTGCTCCAACAAGGTTGATGTTGACGGCGGCACTTGACGCACCGCATCCTCCAATTCCAAGGATCCCAAGCCCGTCGGCGCTGCTGGCTTGATCATGAAACGTGATAGAACAGTTTCATGCTGAGCATGCACCAATTGGGCACCGGTGACACCTTTGCGTATTTGTTGGTTTTCCCACTCATGCATTTCACGATCAGAATCTTCCTCGGTTACTAAAGTACAAATTAAACAACGATTAGTCAAACAATACAGAAAACAAAAGAAACATTCTAAGGAGCAACAAAAATGTTGTGCTATTGACGTGACGTGATGTAACGTGGGACACAGCACTCTAGCTGTCCAGCTACTACATACAATCATTTTCAACTGCATAGAACTGTTCACGACGCTCTTCGCGCTCCTTTCGTCCCGTTATATCGTTCATATCCATGCGTTCCTCATCGTCCGATTGATCGCCCTCGACATCTTCGCGTGGCAAACGTGAGCTAAGCTTGGGCGGCTCTTTGGGTTCTTCGATTGGTATGTAATCACCAGCACCTATAAATCAGCATTTAGTTGAGATTTACATATTAAAAGATAAGATTTAATCACTACCTTGCTCTCTTGCTCGCTGTCTGCGTTTGCGTGCCGCATGTATCATCGCTGCATCGGGTATGGAACCACTCTCCAGCATTTGCTTTAAGTGCTCTGGTTTTGAGAAACGATGACGTGTCTTATCACTGTCGCCATCGTCATCCAGTCGTCCCTCATCGTCACTTACATCATCGCGGCCAGCACAGAGTGCGGCACGTCCATTTAAAACAACATCAGGCGTTTCAGATTTTTTGACCACGAGCTATTTTTTTAAGGAGCAAGAATAGAAGATATATTATTGAACGAATTTAGATGTGGATTATAATAAATAAAATATTTATGGCACACAGTTCGAGGTAAATGTTTAAATTGATTTAAGTTATCTCGAATTGTGTTCAAACTATGGAAATGGAAACGTGCATTAATTTCATACAGATCTGGATTAGTTGATAGCATTAGGCAATAAGAGAGATAAGCAACTTTAAATCAATGTTGAACTTATTTACAATAAATACTACATTATTCAACAAGGATGTGTCTTATGGCTTCTGCGCCATATGTATTTTTAGAGCAATACGTTTAGCTGACTATTCATATAGATATGTACATCTATAGCCAAGCCAAAGACATCCGAACTTTTGTCGGTTGTTCTTTTATTTTTCCTAATTGAAATTGTACTGGTCCATTCATTTTATTTGTGTTTTGTTTTGTTTTGTACGTAAATCGTAAAAAATGGATTCTTTTTGTAGAAAAATTGAATAATAATAACCTTACCACAAAGTCGTCTGTGCGTATTTCGGTTTGGATCATATCATTATCACACTTTTTACTTTTACTTTGTACGTTCGGATTGTCACTCGCCGTACTCGAGGCACTTTTATATCTACTTGAGTTGGCAGTACCAACACCCGAAGTGACAGTGCCACTGGACGTCTCTAAATGCTGCTGCTGTTGTGTTGTTGTTGTACTACCATTTTCATAACCCATTACTCCTCCACTATGACCAGAGTGCTCCGCTCGCTCCTCCCGCTTCTTCTTGCGACGTTCTTTGTCCAGCATTCGCATTACTTTCTTGCTGTGCGAAGATTTGCGCACTTGAAATACCTCCCCATCATCCTCTGTGGGAGAAGAATGAAAACCAAGCAACCAATTAATCAATCGATCAATCTCCATCACATATTTACAATGCACTTACCATCGTCAGCAAAACTAAGCAATGCCTTGGGCTTGTTGTGAGCTTGGGCAGTTGTTACACCATTGTCTTCGGATGGTTTGTTAGATTTCTTACTTTTATCCTTATCCCGCCTCCCGCTTCCGGACAACGAAATTATGGGAGGAGGGGGTGTTTCCAAGTCCCCATCAACGTCCATTGTGGACGTGTTGTCGTCCTCGTCCGCATTGCTGGAGAAAACGCGGCGCTGTATTTTCTTCGGTTTGCGAAACAGCGACATTTGTGACACTATTGTTTTTTGTATCAAACGTAATTGTGTTTGGAAATATCTAAAAATCAAGCAAGTCCCTAGACTTTTGCAAAAAATTCTTCACCTATATTATCGATATCACCGACTCGATAAGCACTTATCGAATAGCAACTAGGGGTGGCTAACAAAATGTTAAGTTAACAGTCACTATAATATTACTACAAAGTAGTTTTTTATTTCGTATTATTAATAATTTCAAAGCCAATTTCTGCTGTACACATTCTTACTGGACACAAATCCTGAGCGCCTAAATAATGTTTTAGTCTACGTTTAAAGTTTTTAAATAAAATATCAATAACAATGCCTCCTTATTATACACGGATTTTTCTAAATATACCAATATCACAGTTCTGACTATTGGTGTATCACGGCATAAAAAGTATATTTTTGAAATTAAGCTTACGGTCGCACTCCAACATGAATGTTAAGTTGGCAAGCGGGGCATGGTTCAATACATAGCCTAACGTTGGGCTTCCCAGTGTTTACATATATAGCAGAAATAGTTATTTTATTCGAGTTGTACTTTATCGAAAGACTATGGGTATCAAAGGCTGCGAGATCCAACTGGATAATCCATGGAACACATACTACGCCGGACAAACAATCAACGGTCAGGTCAAAGTTACGTTCGATTCGCCCAAAAAAGTACGAGGTAAGAGTGCATGTAATTCATATTATATACTATATATAATTAATTTATGTGATCATGGCACGCATTACTCATAAGAATGACGGCATCACAACAATGCGATGGATTGTTGTTGTGGTAATACGCCCTGTGTACGTTGTGCCTTCTAAAAAGTTTAACAACATGTAATTGACTCCTCTCCTTCTCTGTTAAAAACTGCCGGTTTCATTACACAAAGGTGCCACTTATTTGGGTAACAGTATTAGAGTGGACCTAACTTACTTTCCAAATTAAGGTGCATTCAAATTAATATTGTCCGACTGAAATTATTATATTTCAATTATCTAATTGGTTAAAATATAAAATCAAAGTTTTATTGAGGTCAATCCATTGCTATGCGACGATGGAATGATGCTGATGGCGATGATGTCATCGGTTTGGCAGTCAAAGTGACAGCCAGAAACACAGAGCAGAACAGTGTGGAGAATAGCATTCGTCGCAAGTGTCTTTTATTTATAGAATTTATAGCAAGGCAAGCAAGCGATTGTCGTGCTTTTTGTAATGCGCCGGCTTTATCTTGTTTATTCTTAAAATGATAACCACTTGCTCACTTCTTAGGTATTATAATACGATTTCTGGGCGAGGCAAACACTGAATGGACCGAGGAACGTAACGTAACGTCGAGTGAGGGCAAGACTGAGAACGAGATCACACATCTCAAGGGTCATGAAGAGTATTTTAAGATACAATACTATCTGCTCGGCGGTAAAAACAGTAAGTTGAACAGTGTGTTGCTTTTAAAATGGCGTTAGATTGCTGATGATAATCCTTTACAGGCTCGGAGACGGAGCTGCCGCCAGGCACACATACCTATCCGTTCACTTGTGCCTTGCCCCCTACTTTGCCATCCTCATTTGAGGGTGAGTTTGGTCATGTGCGGTACACAATTAAAGTTACTTTGGATAGGCCATGGAAGTTTGATCAGGATATGAAAATGGCCTTTACGGTCATAGCACCTGTTGACTTGAATCTCAATCCGCGTGTAAAAGAACCATTTAAACTCGAGTTGGAAAAGGCATTTTGCTGTTTCTGTTGCCGTTCTGGGCCACTCGCTGTCATAACGAGCATACCTCAAACTGGTTATGTATCGGGTCAGATATTGCCTATAACCTGCGAGGTTGACAACGCAAGCAATGTGAATCTCGCCGCAGTTAAATTTGAATTGCGGAAGCTTGTCACGTTCCATACCAATCAACCACGCAGTGAGAAACGCGAGTCAAAGGTGATAATTTCACAATTAAGTGTTGGACCCGTCAATGCAGGAGAATCTCGTACATTTACCCAACAAATGGAAATACCTGCATTGCCGCCAACCAATTTACTTAACTGTGGCATAATTGCGCTCGACTACGATTTGCACGTAGAATGTGACGTCAGTGGACCTCATCGTAATCTCACTGGTAAAGTGCCAATTACTCTGGGTACAATACCTCTAGCTGCCTTAAAACCACAGACGGATGACCCTTCACTGGCCCCAACCCAACCAGTAAGTCCAGTTAGTCCACTAGGTGATGGCAATTTGGGCGGTGCTCTTGGCTGGAATGTCGCAGATAGCGCAGGCGGCTCCCTTTATCCCAACATACGTAAATACAAAAAAAACTACCCAATAATACCCCATATTAATATATCTATACCTATTCACAGCGCCTCCTCAATTCGTGGAAACACAGTATCGGGCACCTACCATAACTGGTGGCGACGACTCGGAGCATACTCAAATTATTGGAGAGAATACATTTGCGCCCAGATATCCAACTTTTCAGTTTAGGAATGCTACCGCACCAGCGTTGAGCCCTTAATTACCTAGTTTTATATAAAATTGCGTTATTCTCGCATTTATTTCGGAACGCTTTCCGTCCAAAAGAAAGCAAAAATATATTACTTCGCACAAAAAAATATTGTAATTTTGTAATCTCAGTTGACGCTCAAATACAATTTTTATTGCTATTTCTATTTTCTAATCTATCGACAACATTTATTTACTTTTACTTGGTGGTTTATCATTGGCCATTTTAAGACATTCCTCTTTAATTTTCTTTCCTTTTTCTTTTTGTGCTTTTCGCTTGGCCTCTTCTTTACACTTGGTTGCCAAAGCCTTTTCCGCTAATTTCTTACAATGTTGTTTAAGTCTGTCTATTAACTTCTGCTTAGCCATCTTTTCACATTTCTCTTTCTGCGCTGCCTCCGCGCACGCTTTTTTTAGCTGATCTTGTTTCGATTTTTTTGCCACTTTAGCATTTCTTTCCCATGGGGGTTTCTCCCATGGAGGGACGCATAGCACGCATTTCTTATCAATCTTTGCTTTTTTTCCCTTTTGAGCCATTGCGCTGCATTTCTTTTTAAGCTTTGCTTCTTTTTTCTTTGCCATCTTTTCACATTTCTCCTTCTGCGCTGCTTCCGCGCACGCTTTTTTTAGCTGATCTTGTTTCGATTTTTTGCCACTTTAGCATTTCTTTCCCATGGGGTTTCTCCCATGGAGGGACGCATAGCACGCATTTCTTATCAATCTTTGCTTTTTTTTCCTTTTGAGCCATTGCGCTGCATTTCTTTTCAAGCTTTGCCTTTTTTTCCATTGCCGCACATTTTTTTTTAAGCTGAGCTTTTTGTTTCTTCTTGGCCATTGCCTTGCACTGCTTTTGAAGCTTTGCCTTCTTTTCCTTTTGAGCCAGTGCACTGCATTGCTTTTTAAGCTTTGCTTCTTTTTCTTTTTTCGCCATAGCTGCACATTGCTTTTTTAACTTATTTTGCTTCTCTTTCTTAGCCATTGCCTTGCATTGCTTTTTTAGTTTGGCTTGCTTGCTTTTCTTTGCTAATTTAGTACACTTTGCTTTTTGGGCCAATTCTTTACATTGTTTTTTTAGTTTGCCTTGTTGAGAAGCGCTCTTACCACCCTTGCCTTTACTTTTCTTTTTCCTTTGGATTGTATCGGGCATTGAATCGCACTCCCCTTTGCAGCGTTTAGAAGAGCTTTTCTTTGATTTGCCTTTCCGCTTTTACCTTTTCTTTGATTTGCCTTTTCCGCTTTTACCTTTCTTGCTTTTCTTTGCTAATTTAGCACACTTTGCTTTTTGGGCCAGTGCCTTACATTTCTTTTTTAGTTTGGCTTGAGAAGCGCCCTTACCACCCTTACCTTTGCTTTTCTTTTTCTTTTGGATTGTATCGGGCATTGAATCACATTCTCCTTTGCATCGTTTTTTCATTTCCATTTGATCGACACATTCTCCTTTGCATCGTTTATTCCTTTGGATTGTATCGGGCATTGAATCGCACTCCCCTTTGCAGCGTTTAGAAGAGCTTTTCTTTGATTTGCCTTTTCCGCTTTTACCTTTCTTGCTTTTCTTTGCTAATTTAGCACACTTTGCTTTTTGGGCCAGTGCTTTACATTGCTTTTTTAGTTTGGCTTGCTTGCTTTTCTTTGCCAATTTAGTACACTTTGCTTTTTGGGCCAATTCTTTACACTGTTTTTTTAGTTTGTCTTTGCCTCCTTTACCTTTCTTGCTTTTCTTTGCTAATTTAGCACACTTTGCTTTTTGGGCCAGTGCCTTACACTTCTTTTTTAGTTTGGCTTGTTGAGAAGCGCCCTTACCACCCTTACCTTTGCTTTTCTTTTTCTTTTGGATTGTATCGGGCATTGAATCGCACTCTCCTTTGCATCGTTTATTCCTTTGGATTGTATCGGGCATTGAATCGCACTCTCCTTTGCATCGTTTATTCCTTTTGATTGTATCGGCATTGAATCGCACTCTCCTTTGCATCGTTTATTCCTTTGGATCGTATCGGGCATTGAATCGCACTCCCCTTTGCATCGTTTAGAAGAGCTTTTCTTTGATTTACCTTTTCCGCTTTTACCTTTCTTGCTTTTCTTTGCTAATTTAGCACACTTTGCTTTTTGGGCCAATTCTTTACACTGTTTTTTTAGTTTGTCTTTGCCTCCTTTACCTTTCTTGCTTTTCTTTGCTAATTTAGCACACTTTGCTTTTTGGGCGTTTATTCCTTTTGGTATCATTGAATCGCACTCAGTGCCTTACACTTTTTTTTTTTAGTTTGGCTTGTTGAGAAGCGCCCTTACCAATTTTTACCTTTTGCTTTTCTTTTTCTTTTGGATTGTATCGGGCATTGAATCGCACTCTCCTTTGCATCGTTTATTCCTTTGGATTGTATCGGGCATTGAATCGCACTCTCCTTTGCATCGTTTATTCCTTTGGATCGTATCGGCATTGAATCGCACTCCCCTTTGCATCGTTTAGAAGAGCTTTTCTTTGATTTACCTTTTCCGCCTTTACCTTTCTTGCTTTTCTTTGCTAATTTAGCACACTTTGCTTTTTGGGCCAGTGCTTTACATTGCTTTTTTAGTTTGGCTTGCTTGCTTTTCTTTGCCAATTTAGTACACTTTGCTTTTTGGGCCATTTCTTTACACTGTTTTTTTAGTTTGTCTTTGCCTCCTTTACCTTTCTTGCTTTTCTTTGCTAATTTAGCACACTTTGCTTTTTGGGCCAGTGCCTTACACTTCTTTTTTAGTTTGGCTTGTTGAGAAGCGCCCTTACCACCCTTACCTTTGCTTTTCTTTTTCTTTTGGATTGTATCGGGCATTGAATCGCACTCTCCTTTTGCATCGTTTATTCCTTTTGATTGTATCGGGCATTGAATCGCACTCTCCTTTGCATCGTTTATTCCTTTGGATTGTATCGGGCATTGAATCGCACTCCCCTTTGCATCGTTTAGAAGAGCTTTTCTTTGATTTACCTTTTCCGCTTTTACCTTTCTTGCTTTTCTTTGCTAATTTAGCACACTTTGCTTTTTGGGCCAGTGCTTTACATTGCTTTTTTAGTTTGGCTTGCTTGCTTTTCTTTGCCAATTTAGTACACTTTGCTTTTTCGGCCAATTCTTTACACTGTTTTTTTAGTTTGGTCTGTTTGGATTTACCGCCCTTGCTATTGCTATCTTTGCCTCCTTTACCTTTCTTGCTTTTCTTTGCTAATTTAGCACACTTTGCTTTTTGGGCCAGTGCCTTACACTTCTTTTTTAGTTTGGCTTGTTGAGAAGCGCCCTTACCACCCTTACCTTTTTTTTTTCTTTTTTGATTGTATCGGGCATTGAATCGCACTTTTGCATTTTTTTTTCTTTGGATTGTATCGGGCATTGAATCGCACTCCCTTTGCATTTTTATTTTTTTGGATTGTATCGGGCATTGAATCGCACTCCCCTTTGCATTTTTTATTTCTTTGGATTGTATCGGGCATTGAATCGCACTCTCCTTTGCATCGTTTATTCCTTTGGATTGTATCGGGCATTGAATCACACTCCCCTTTGCATCGTTTAGAAGAGCTTTTCTTTGATTTGCCTTTTCCTAATTTAGCACACTTTGCTTTCTGGGCCAGTGCCTTACATTGCTTTTTTAGTTTGGCTTGCTTGCTTTTCTTTGCTAATTTAGCACACTTTGCTTTTTGGGCCAGTGCCTTACATTGTTTTTTTAGTTTGGATTTACCGTCCTTGCCATCTTTGCCTCCTTTGCCTCCTTTGCCTCCTTTGCCTCCTTTGCCTCCTTTACCTCCTTTACCACCTTTACCACCTTTACCTCCTTTACCTCCTTTACCACCTTTACCACCTTTACCACCTTTACCACCTTTGGCCATTTTAGCACACATAGCTTTTTCAGCCATCGCTTTGCATTGTTTTTGAAGGTTGTGACTGGCAGATTTAGAACTTCCACTAGATTGTTTACACATTGCTTGCTTTGCCATTTTTTTACATTGCTTTTTAAGTGTCCTTAACTTTTCTTGCCTAGCTCTTTTTGTGCACTTCTGTTTTTGGGCCAATTTATTACATTGTTTTTTAAGCTTTTCCGCTTTCACCAATTTATCGCATTTCGCTTTAAGCTCTTGAATCTTCGCTAATTTTTCGCCATTTGCTTTTTTGGCCATTTGGTCGCATTTTTGTTTTAAGCGCTGTATTCTGGTCAACTTATCCGATATATCCTTGGCGCTATTTGTTTGGATTTCTGCATTGGCCGTTGCTTTTTTCAGCTTCTTTTCTTTCAGATCTTCTTCGACAAGCTTCTGACAAGCCTTACGCAGTTTTTGTGCCAACGTCTTACATTGTTCCTTTAACTTATCTGTTTGACCTGGGCAGGTTGCCTCGTTTACATCGGGCGATACCGTACTGAGCCTACGAGATTTTATCTTAAGCGTTGCCGAAAGCCCATCTATATTGCGAACGTTAAAAGCCGTTTGATAAATTATATTAAATTAACCGATTGATTTACAAAACTTACTTTTTAATTTTTGGGTTATTCTGATTTCATTCTTATTATGAGCAATACTAAAATTCTGTGCTAAAACTTTAGGCCTTACAAATTTTTGAAGAAAACCATTACAGCCGAGAGGCCTACATTTGAACGTTACTTTAGACTGAGAATAACAATTACACGAACGGAAATAGCGTTGGGCGTGAACTGGAGTGTTGTTACCTAAAGTTAAAACAGTTCGTCTAAACATTTTTTAGCCCGAGCTATTTTTTTTTAATTTGGAATTTCAAATTTGTACAGTTAATTTGGTTCTGTTCCCAGAGAAGGTCTAGTAAAGTGTGTGAGTTTTATATTTCTTGACCCTGCCACTAAAATTTTTAACTGACATTTTTCACTTCACCTACTGAGATTGTTATACAAATTTGTAGGTAGTTTTTTGTGCGAGCATCTTCGAGCATCTTGAGAGCTCGGAAACACTTAACATTCAGACTTTTTGTAAGACCATTGATGCGCCCATCGCCAGGCCATGCTCTTTAAATTACGTTTTCGTAAATTCACAAAATGAATGTAACAGCCAGCCATCCATATGAACACCTAGATCTTAGAAACTATAAGATATAGATATTAGAGATATAAAAGATAGAGATACAATTTTTGTCAACCCCCTTCTGCCCACGCAAATCGATAAAATAAAACGAATACGATTTTTGGTACACACAATAATAATAGCCTTATGCTTCCTGAATTTTGCAACGATCAGGTAAAAATTGTAGAAGTTATTAAATAAATACTATTAAATGGGCTAAAAAATATTACATACATAAGCTATTAAATAAATATAATACTATTGTATGGGCTAAAATGCCTACGCAGAAAGAAAAAATTTGCTAAAATCAAGAATAAAGTCTTGAATCAAGTTTTTTATATTGTCAAAATTTAACCAAGAAAGTTTATTCTTAAATTAAAATCGAAATTCTACAAAAAATCTATATATTACCCAATCTTGAAATTCAAGATTATAATCGTGTTTGAAAAATGAAAAATTCTTAAAATTGACCCAAGAAGGAAAAATCTTAAAACAAGATCATAAAATCTTAAATTTACATTGTTTAAAATAAAACAAAAAGATTACGTGGTTTCTCTATACACGACACAATGTTTTAAAACATATCTACTTACTAAGCTAACAGCAACAACACCAGAAATTAGAATCTAATTTAAAAAATGGGGAGTTCGAACATTTTAAGAAACGAAAACAAAATCATTTTTTTTTGAGGTCGAAAAATTCTTAAATTGAGATTTGCATTCTATTTTTATACCCGCTACCCATAGGGTAGAAGGGTATTATAACTTTGTGTAACAGGTAGAACGAGGCATCTCCGATCCTATAAAGTATATATATTCTTGATCAGCGTCAACAGTCGAGACGATATAGCCATGTCCGTTTGTCCGTATGAACACCTAGATCTCAGAGACTATAAGTGATAGAGCTATAATTTTTTTCGACAGCATTTGTTATGTATCAAGTTTGTAAATTTTGCCACGCCCACTTCCGCCCCGGATCGAATAACAAGCGTAAATTTAAAGCTAGAATTGCGATTTTTGTTTATACAATAATTACTATAGTAGTTATGATTCCTGAAAATTTGGTTGCGATCATATAAAAATTGTGGAAGTTATTAAAGAAATACTTTTGTATGGACAAAAACGCCTACTTACTAGGGGTCTTAGTTGTTTTGGCTGACAATCTGGTACGTTGTGCCGTCTATGGTATATTTTGAATGGTGTACTATATCGATATACCAAACATATCATTCGGTATATTTTTAGTATTTTTTAAGTATTTTCGGTATATTTTGAAAATGATACCGCAATATTTTGGCTTTATTAAATTTGGGTAGCGGGTATCTCACAGTCGAGCACACTCGACTGTAACTTTCTTACTTGTTAGTATTTTTTTAGTATTTTCGGTATATTTTGAAAATAATACCGCAATATTTTGCCCTTATTAAAAATGGGTAGCGGGTATCTCACAGTCGAGCACACTCGACTGTAACTTTCTTACTTGTTTTAAAATAGAATAAAACATTCTTGAAGCAAGATTTAAATCTTAATGAAGTTTTTTATCTTGGAATGCAAATGTGGCATAAAAATCTGGATTTAAGATTTTAAGATTGTTTCAAAGAAAAAAAGCCTTTTTCAGGTTTGTTTCTTTGTAACATCGAAAAAATCATAAATCAAAATTTGCAATCTACTTTTCAATCTCTGATTTTTTCTCAATGTGTAAATACTAGATAGTTGCTTTGGCTAACAATCTGGTATATGTTGAACTCTATGATATACTATATGTATTTTGAATGTGTATTGCAGTATATTTTGATATATAATATCTTAAAATAAATACCGCATTTGACTTTTATTTAAAATGGGTAGCGAGTATGTCACAATCGAGCAGACTCATTGCAGCTTTCTTACTTGTTTAGAAATGCAATGACATGCGTTTGCTATTTAGCATACGATTTACTTACATTCCATATAGTTACAACAATTCCGCAACCATATTTTATTTCCTTGTAAGCTAGTTTATTTGTAAGTACAGATTTGGCTCTCTACATATGACCTAAACTTTGCTGTATGCAAAAGCCCCAATAACAATGTTAGCTATGCACTGATATTTCAATTTTTCATATAGATTTTTAATATTTTATTAAAACAAATTATAGCAAATTTAAAAGTATCAGGCAATACCTAAAGCAATTTTCAGTAGCGGTTCCCAGCATATTTCAATTTAGATGTTTCTATTATTAGTTTTAAAACTTTATTGGCCACTGAAGTTAATTTGTGTTAAAGTCCATTTCTCTCTATATCTATAGTTCGCTGCATGTATTAACTTCGACGTCTTAATTGTCCGAAACTTATTTTCAAAGCGATTTGTTAAATTCCTTCATTCTTCTTGGGGGTCATTTTGCAAGTATCTGGAAAGACAGACTGTATCTCAATTAGTAAGTATGTGTGGAATTTAATTGACCTACAAATAACCTAAATTCATAAAATAGATTGTGCTGTTATCAACCATAATTTATACTAGAATTACTACATGCAAATATACATAGTAGGAAAGTATACCGACGTCATTCACCTCGATATGACATTGAATTTCCAACAAATGGGAACCGATAATGCTAAAAAGATTATTTTTTTTTATTTCAGTTTTATTGCTGAGTTGAAGCGTATCTCAAATCGACGTATTTCGTTCGTGATTTAAGTACAATTTCTTACCCGAAAGCTTTCCCAAATATTTTGACTCCAATTGTTGCATTTTCGAATGGTTCGCTTAGGAATTTCTTTCGATATTCCTTTATCTTTGGTACGGAGAGATCCACCTTGAATTTGAGTATCGAATTTCTCGTCGTCCCTCTTGATCTCTTCAACGCGCTTTTTGTGTTTCTGTTCATTAAGAGAGCCTCCCTGTATTTTAATTCTTTCATCATCAAACTCAACCAAATGACTTTCAGTCGTCGATTCTTGCACTTTTCTTTGTTTTTGATATTTCATTCGCTCCTGACTTATAGAGGCAGCACCGAGGCCTTGCTTTGATAAGTCCGGCGATATGAAGGAATCACTTTTCTTTTTTGTTTGTGTTATTTTCGGTGTTGCATAGTTCTTTGAATTTAAAATTGACATATGAACATTACACAAAGTGGAAAAATGTCTTCGATTACCCCCGCCCATATTGCTATCGTCCTTACTAGTCACTAATTTAGACAAAAATTCAGATAATGTCATCTTTGATTTTGATTTTTTGCTTTTTCGGCGTGGACTATTTCTCATTCGCTTTTTGCGATCCATACTCCTCTTTTTTTCAGCATCATGAAGACGTTTGGCTTTGTTAAGATATCGTTTGGCATACTCAAGTTCCTCATCATCGTGTTTATCTCTTAGAGCCTTCGTATCTTCCACTTTTTTAATATCGCCTTCTTGTATTTCAGTGAAATCGTCTCCAGTTTGGATATTAGATTTTTGTTTGCTTTCTGATTTAAAATCATTTAGATGGTTCTCTGTGTCCAAATTTTTACAATCTTCTTCGACTTTAGATGTAGCTGTGTCCTTATATTCAGATTTGCTAGGCTTATGATCTAATTCGTACTTTATTTTTCTTCTATTTGGTCGTGAAGTTTCCCAGTCTTCATACAGATCTCCTTCTGATTGCTGAGTGTAAAGATCCCCTGGTGTTAAACGGTTTTCCGATTTAATTTCCCTTTCGTATTTTGAATACGTCTCTTGCAAAGTTTCATTATCATTATGATTTCCTAAATTGTCAATTTGTGTCTTAGAATTGAATTGTGATCTGTTGTTTATTTTTGATTTTGGTGTATAATTTTGTTTCAAGGTTTTATCCGCATTTTTTTCATTTAACATTACAATCCTTGAGCTGTTTTCGCCACTCTTACCGGTCTTACTTAGGTTACGCTTCCGATTCTTTACATTATATTCTGTCTTAGATGCAATCTTATTTCGAAGCTCTTTTCGAATTTTAGAAGCATACTGTTTGGGGACTTTACCAAATTTACCAGATCGAAATTCAACTCTTTTAAATGTTGCTTCGTTGCTTATCATGTTATCATGCGAAGGACACTCAGATGTGGAATTATAGAGATCACCGGGTGTTAAATTGCTCTCAGATTTTACTGTTTTTTCCGTTCCAGAATTTTCTTTCTCTGAAGTTCCTGAAGTGCCGGCTGAATTTGAATATTTTTTATGTGGCATTGATTTTAATTCGAAAATGGAGTCAACTGGATTGTACGTTTCATTTGATTTTGTTGAAACCTTTTTTCTATTTTCAGACGATTTATGCCTTTTACTACTTTTCTTGAGTTCGAGAACTGAATCGACTGCATTAAACTTTGATGATGATGTCTCATTTTCAATACAATCATTTCCTGAAAATTCGGCAATAATTTGAGAACCAATCGTCTTATGATATTCTTCTTCATATGGTCTTGCTACTGATGATACTCCAGTCTTGGATTCAAACTCTGAATTATCAGTATTCATTTTGGATACGATATTGTTCGTTCCAATTCCAGTATTATTGTATTCACCAATATTACCACCAAAACGTGTTGACTGATCACATACTAAGTCATTATCAGTAATATTTAAATTTTGTTCTGCGCGAATTTTCGATTTGGCCTCAAGTAACATTGCAACTGTGCCCCTCAAAGGTGTTTTGCCAGTTATATTGTTTGGAATATTGCTCGGATATGTGATATATTCAGCTTTCTCATTCAATTTAGTTGATAAACTGGAATCCATGTCAATATCATCAAATGATTCGCTCGTGTAACCGGACCGAGTATCCATTTCATTGAAATTATTATCCGTAATATCAAATGAATCCGATTTTTTTAATTTTGCTATTTTATCTGATTTTGAATCACTCATTTCAACATCAAAGTCCTCCACATCTTCGTGTTTGTGTCCCAATGAGTTCATATCTTGGTGATCATCCAAATAATTGCCGCTCTCAATATTCGTTGGAAAAACGTATGGCTCGTCGGTACTTCCCAATGTTATCGTCGAAGATTCGTTTTCAGCTTGACTATCGTTTGCAGGACTGGAATCCGCTTTTTCATAATAGTAGTCCTTTAAGCCTTTTGTGTTACAAATATTCGAATTTTTCACAAAAGATGCATAAGGGGTTTCATTTGAACTTTCTGATAGCATATCCGTTATTTTAAATGATTTACTCTGATCTTTTAGTTTGGATTTCTCAAAAATAAGAGGAACATTGGGCTTAGCTTGCAGATCAATTGATTTCTTGGATGCAGTATTGTCAACAATATTCTTATCTCTTTCATGATCGGGAACATGAGCTGGTATTCTTAGGCTTTGTGGTTTTGGTGAGCTTTTTTCGTTCTCGCCAGCAATATGTGAATCGAAGTCATGAATTAAAGATTGTTGTTGCAAACTTGCACGATGAACATCTTCGTGAGAGGGAATTCTCAAGTAATCATTATCTGAAGAGCGCGTTGCTTCTTTTGCAGAGACATCCGGTTCTATACTCTTCATTTTTGAATCGAGTTTTGCATTATTTAATAGGTTCTTAATGTATTCAATATTCTCCTCGCAAACCTTTTCAATGTTGGTAAAATCCAATTTTTTCTCAAAATCTTGTTCACCTACCGATTTAGTTTGAGCTAAAACCAGTTCGCTATTTTTGCATTTTTTATCCGAATTTTTCGGTGCAAGTTTACCATGTTGAATTGAAGAATTAGATTTGCCAGCTTTAGTTATAGATTCGACCAAAATAGCTTTGTTATCTTGAGTTTTTTTATCCGAACCAGTGTTCGAAATTGTACCAGATTTAATTGAAGTATGAGATCTACCAGCTTTAGTTGCGGAAACATGTGAATCGACTGAATTGACCGACTTGTCCGCTGTCATTGCAGTCGCTTCAACGCCACAATAATTCTGGCCAACTTTACCAAAGGATCCACTTGAACTCGTTTTCTCACAACAATGTATCTTGGAGGGTTTGGAAGTTGAGGAGCTCTTCATTACCTTGATATTGCTTTTACAGCTTGGAATCGTTTCCTCCCTTTGTTTATTAGTGCTTTCAGCACTTTTATCTGAGGTGCTTAGAAACTTGTTACTACTTTCGCCAGAAGCTTTTTCTTTTCGGGTGTCCAATTTATTCTTATTTTGCTGTTGTTTTTTGAGGCCATCATCGATGCCAGAGCCATTGTTGCGTTCATGGAAGTGTCGAAGTGTCGCAGGTAAGCTGCACCTAATTCGTCGAAAAGCATTAATACTTCGCGCTAATCGAGACGATATATTAGCCATTTATGTTATGAATCCCCGCTTTTGAATTTTGATAATGTTTTCAAAATTTTTTTAGGTAGAACTGAAATTTTGTTTGAGGCCAAGACATATGTAGTAATGTTTTCTAGCAATCACATTACTCTGACTGATGATGTAAGTTCTATCTTGTTTGACCAAAAAAAATTCTCAAATTTTAGATACGTCAGTGACGTATAACTTTGATTGACCTATGTAAGCCTTCTCCGTTTCAGTTATACCAAAATGCGTATTGAATATTAATCATACGGCCTGAAGAAAAAAGTTAACTGAAACAAATTAGACTTCTTACAAAAAATTAAAAATTGGCATTAGCTTATATATACATTTATTTATTTTAGCTTGCGAAAAGATTCTAAAATTAAAATTTGATAGGGTTGTTTGTGTCCCTTGGCTGGACATGAATCATAACTTTGATAGGCCCGCCAAGACCACAGCGTGATGTTTCAAAAGCCTTTTCAGTTTCTGTTATATCAAAATGATGGGTAACAAGACGCTTCACATTCGCCTGCCCGGATGCAACTAGAGCTAAAGCGCCAGCATAACTAGAATATATAATTGTATTCATTTTACGATAATTCTTGATATATTGAATGACTTACTCGTTGCAGTATCGAAAAACTCCGCGAATATCCACTTCACGAATCAACGCATTCAGAAGAGGAAGCTTCATTTCTTCTGCTCCCATGCCCACAACTACAACAACTCCGCCAGATCGTGTTGCCTAGCATGACAGCTCGATTAAATTATAATCTAATATGCTTAGCAACTTACCATGATAGCGAGGCGTGTGCTACTTTCGGCCCCACAGCAATCGATGGATTTGTCGGGCTCTCCATTCATAGTTTGACGAACGCACTCCAATATTTCTTCGAGAGAATCATCGTTCTTAAGCAGCAGTGTGTGAGTAGCTCCCAGCTCTTCGGCAATATTCAGACGCTCTTGCAGCAAATCCGTTATCATAATCTCCGTTGCACCCATTGATTGTGCAGCCTTTATAAGGTTTATATGTAAAATAGGTTTTGCTTTGTAATGCTGCTTACGATTAGTGAAACCAATCCAATAGTTCCTGCGCCGAGGATCAGCACCTTGGAGCCAAGTCCAACGTTAGCCCGACGACAGGCATGAACGCCAACCGACAGAGGTTCCAACAAAGCACCTTCTTCCATTGTGACATGATCGGGAAGCTTGAAGCAGAAATGAGCGGCTTGCTTGTAATACCGAGTCAGATTACCATCGTATGGAGGCGTGGCACAGAAGACCATATCGGGACAGAGGTTGTACTTGCCAATTTTGCACAGTTCGCATTTGCCACAGGGAATGCCTGGCTCCATTGCCACTCGATCGCCTACAACTAAATTGCGAACTCTGCTACCAACTTTGGTTATAACGCCAGAGCTTTCATGGCCAATGATCATGGGTTTGGTCAACACAAAGTGGCCAATACGTCCGTTTACCCAATAATGGATATCTGATCCACAAATACCCACACAGTCCATGGCTATCAACACTTCTACAAAAGCCACTATGTTGATTAATTAAAGCCTTTATAGACAGCACACTTACCATCGTCGGATATTGTCGGTATTGGACGTTGTTCCTATATTCATAACTTAAGAAAATGATTCTTAAAAACAAAAATATATTTTAGCTTTTACCAAACGCAGGTCTTCAATGCCATGTAATACAGCCGTCAGATTATCCTTTCACATTTAAAATACGTATACGTAATTTTGTAAGAATTCATACGCCAAGTAACACAAACCTGCTTACACTTATCGCTTTTGCATCTAGAATTGAAATAATTCCTCTGCCACCCCGACATCGATCGGATCACATTGATTTGCGTTCCCTGGTCACGTTTTGCAAAACAATTTTCTTGTTTCTTGATTATATTATCAATTCGAGTTCCATTTTCTCTGCCATAAAAGTTTCTCTTTATATGTGATGGGCTAATACGCCACAAATCATTAAAACTACGTAACAATCTCGACGATAAAGAACTCATTTTTAAATCTTAATTTCACTGCAAAAATTATCACAAATATAAAGCGACTAATTACAGTAGAATATTTTATAATTTAATTAAATGCAATCTTTAGCCAATTTCCGCCCATTGATAAATGTTAATACTAAGATACAAAATTTATATGGAAATATTGAAATCCCTAAAGTTGAACACATTATTTTAATCAATTCGTCCACGTCATACATTGCTCATTGAAACGCCTTCTACGATTTCGAAATATCAAATGAACAAGTATTCAGATTACCTAAATATTCATAACAATAACAAGGAAAACAAATGAAAAGATTCAAGTTTCTTATAATTTATTTGTGCATGTTCGAATATATTTTATTGATGGCCAGACGGTTTCGAAATTAGTGTGAAACTAAAATTTGACAGGATTGTTTGTGTCCCTTGGCTGGACATGTATCATAACCTTGATCGCTCCGCCCAGACCATAACGAGCTGTCTCAAAGGCCTTGGCAGTCTCTGTGATATCAAAGTGATGCGTTACCAATCGCTTTACGTTTATCTTACCAGATGCCACCAGAGCCAAAGCACCAGGATAACTGCGTAAATATTTTTATTATAGTCATTTTTGAAATATGTAAATAATTAATGGAGGTAAAACTCACTCATTGCAGTAACGGAAAACTCCTCGAATGTCCACCTCACGAGCCAACGCATTAAAGAGTGGGATTTTTACTTCTGCTGCACCCATGCCCACAATAACTACCACTCCTCCAGATCGGGTAGCCTAGCATTATAATAAAATTGATTAACAAAAAATATGACATTGTTAGTCCTTCGCATACAAAGATCGCCTGGCGAGTGCTGCTCTCGGCTCCACAGCAATCAATAGCTCTATCGGGATCCTCGCTCATTGTTTGACGAATGCGCTCCGCCACAGCTTCGGCAGAATCTTCACGGTTAAGCAGCAGCGTGTGAGTGGCTCCCAGTTCTTTGGCCACATCCAGTCGATCTTGCACCAGATCCGTAATTAAAATCTCTGTTGCTCCCAAAAATTGTGCAGACTTGAAACGAAAAGAATTAAATTGCATAACTATCACAAACTAATTGTCACTTTTACTTACGATAAGTGTAACCAATCCAATAGGTCCAGCGCCGAGGATCAGCACCTTGGAGCCAAGTCCAACGTTAGCACGACGACAAGCGTGAACGCCAACCGACAGAGGTTCCAACAAGGCGGCCTCTTCCATGGTGACATGATCGGGCAGTTTGTAGCAGAAGTTTGCGGCTTGTTTATAATAGCGGGTTAAATTGCCATCGTAGGGGGGCGTGGCACAGAAGACCATGTCAGCGCAGAGATTGTATTTGCCCTGCTTGCACAGCTCACACTTCGAGCAAGGGACTCCAGGTTCAATTGCAACTCGATCACCCACAGCTAGATGCTTCACTTTGCTGCCAACTTTGGCTACAACGCCAGCGCTTTCGTGGCCAATGATCATGGGTTTAGTCAACACAAAATGTCCGATGCGTCCATGTGTCATGTAATGCACATCTGATCCGCAAATGCCAACGCTGTCCATGCCAATCAAAACCTCTAAAGTTTTCAAATAAAATAGAATGATGGACTGCCTGATGCCAATAGTTTTCGATTTTCACACTTACCATCATCGGAAATTGTCGGTATGGGACGTTGTTCCTATATGTTTATTATGGTGAAAGGACACAGATTAATCTATGTAGCTTCACTTCTTGTAAACTTTATCCTTACCAAACGCAAGTCCTCAATACCATGTAATACAGCAGTCAGATTATCCTTTGCCATTTTAAATGCGTAATTTTATTTCTCTGAAAATTTTGTACACCACGTGAAGCACAGACACAAACCCGCACGCTTCGACCGCTGTTTTGCTACTAATTCCAAAATATTCATTGTGGGCTGCTCGCTGCTCGCTGCTCACTTGCTTATCAACTTGTTTCCAATACGCAATATATATGTTTGTGTATGTGTAGGCATTATATATGTACACATGTGTGTACGCCTATTTTGTCAATTAAGGTAGGTGTGTTTAGGCTATTTATATGCACAAACAATATCAGAGTAATGTGGCTTTTGCCTTCCATATATTATCGTCGCACTTATGAACAGCTGTTCAAGCATGCAATTTTTTGCCCTGCTTGTTTACATTTATTTGTGTTGGCAGTAAATGCCGGTTTGTTCATCAGTCTATCTCACTTGCTCTATTCAAATCGCATCGCTGCTAGTGCAATAAATTAATCAATTCAGTCAAACAGCGGAATAAGTAGAAGTGAAGTGCAGTTTTCTTCGTTTTATTTTTCGAAATAATTTATTCATTTTAATAAGTGTTAGTTACATATGTATATGCATTAATTATACTCTTGCAGTTCGTATTCTATTTTGTAATTGTTGAATTCCAGACATCGGTTACCATAGGGAAATTATTATTTTTTTTTTACCAATATTACAAATGTACCATTTTCGAGATGTACCAAAATAGATTTTAAAAAATTGTAGATTTACATACATGTGTCTATATGTTTTCCAGTAGTGGTATTAATACTTTGCTAATTTTAACAAATGTGGTTGACTATAAAAAAGTGATTTAATAATTCCATTTAGTACAATTGTACCAAATGTGGCAACCGTAGTCTAGGGTTAAACTTTCTTGATATCAGTTTATTTCCATGGGGTAATTCAAACATGTAATAATTTTTATTGCCTGCAGTATAGATTAAACTGAGCGTTAGTCTTAACTTTAGATTTTAATGAGCATTACGTGTTATTGACTATAGACTGCAAGGGTACTTTATCTTCGGTGCACCGAAGTTAGCTTTGCGTTCTTGTTTGTTATCAAGTATATCTCTTAACTTTTAGAATATCTATTTAAAAACGTTTTGCTTATATCGCATATACATAGAATTATTATATTATTAGCCTCTAGTCTTGGCTGTTTTACTATATATTTTTAGCATTTAAAAATAAAAAAATGCTTTTCACTTAAAACTAAGAAAAAGTTTCCATCACGACCACAACGCAGTTGTTTTATTTTTAGTTAATTTCAATATAAATGCATAATCCGTAAATGCAACTTTAATGCTCTGCAATATATTTAAGTGTCGTATATTTGTTAGATTTGGCGTTGACTTGTAAAGAAAGAATAATCAATAATAATCACAAATGAAGTTCTGGAGATAACCAGCTAAATCCAAAAACATTGAATATTAACGGTTATTCGATCGAGTATGTTTATAGAGACTGAGACTTACATGACAAATAGCTTAACGTCTATACTCAATAAACTTTGGATAGTGATATATGTAGATAGTATATGTATGTATATTGGTATTTATGTAGCACTACAAGTGTATATAATATCTATATGCGTATATATGTATTTCAGTATATGTATCTAAAGCTGAATTTGCTTATGAAAGGAACAAACTTGGCCAAAAGGAAACTTAATACATTGAATTTTAGTTGTGCTGTACTCGCAGTACAAAGATACAGATACAGATTCGTATTTGCCTCTACCATCTACGATCTAATTACGTTTATCACACATATGGTCGAAAATCGAAACCGTCGTCGTCACAAATACAGTAGTTCGATATGATGTGGCTGCAGTGCTTTTGGAATACAATTGTTCGTATATTAGTTTATGGCAGATAAGGTAATTTGGGGAAGAGGCATTATTGATTTATGAAGCTTGCAGCCAGCACTTGATCTGGCTTCGACGGTTTTCTCTTTTTACATGGACAACTCTTGCCTGGGTTTGTTAATATGCAAACGTTGTGGATCCTGCGGAGCGACGCAAATGTCGGTTAGTATGACCACCTCATAGGGACTGCAATCGGGCATATGCAGAAAGCCACACAACCAGCCATAGAAACCCTTTTCAATGTCTGTGATGTCGTTCACCCAGCTGCTATATTGCAAACTCAGTTGCCGGAAGCCCGAGTACAAGCCAAGGCCAAAGGTGCAAAGTATTATGACGAGCGGATATGCTAGAAACAGCACCGGAGTGACAAAGATCTTGTGCAGATACGACTTCTCCTCGCAGTAATAGTTGAACATATTGTACCAGGTCAGAGTGCCAATGTAAAATGAGTACACGGCTGATATGATCGTCACAAAGGGCAAGCAGAGCAGCGAGATTAGAAAGATGTGCAGTCCAACGCCGCAGCTGCAAGTGCAGCACAGATTGCGTCCCTTGTGAGATTCATTTGCCATGGCATGCGCATTCAACTGCTCCAACTCCTCGCGACTAATGTTGATCTGCAGGTCAATTGATTGACCCTTTTTGCGACCCCGCTTAATGGTGCCAGTCATGGTTAAATAGTTGTTGGTGCCATCGCCCGCTTTGCGTGCCTGATAACGCTCCAAACTCTGATCGTACGTATTGAGCACACTGGTCTCGCCCGACTCCAGATCCTCATAGTTGGCAATGTCGGGCGAGGCACGCTGACTGCGGACATGTACCGGCAGATCCGATGTGCGTATGTTGACGCGCTTTTTGGACGACGACCGATTGCTCAGACTGAGACAATCCTGTGACTTGCTGAGCTTGGCATCCAGACTACTCTCCGAATAGCAACAGCTGCTGGGCGTCACAGTGCTGCTCTCGTGTCGCTGTGACGTTGACTTTGTGCCCTGCGAAATGGATTCAAAGTTGTGCAACTCATTCAGATTGTTCGCTGATCTTGCCGATTTGTTGCTGTGTTGCGTAGAGCTAGCCGAGTGTGTGCTGGCAATGGTGTCTTGTGGACCACCTGCTCCTGGATCGCAACCCGGCAGTTGAGGCAATGGCTGCTTGTTCTTAATAATCAGTTTAGACTTGAGCAACTCCTCCTCGAGACCCGGATTGGAGGGCGAGAGTTTGGCTCGATTTTGCTGTAACAACGGAACAAAATGGAATGAAACTGGTTCGAATTGAAATTACGGTGCATAATAATTAAATGCTGTACTTGACCGATTTATGACATGTTATGTGTCCCAATTGCATTTAACTATTATTCACTGTACTTTCTACAATGAGAAAAAAAGCG
Organism: Drosophila sulfurigaster albostrigata; assembly: GCF_023558435.1. Classification (NCBI taxonomy): domain Eukaryota; kingdom Metazoa; phylum Arthropoda; class Insecta; order Diptera; family Drosophilidae; genus Drosophila; species Drosophila sulfurigaster. The sequence continues at coordinate 20,640,820 of NC_084882.1, forward strand.
ACTTACTTGCACATTAACTATGTGATCCACATAATTTTGCTTCTTGGCCTCTGCTTTGTTTTGTTGACGTTTACGTGGCGGTATGAAAACAGGGCGTTCCTTTGTTGATGTTGTTGTCACTTCCGCCGCACTCATGGCGGTTTTGCCCACCATTTTGAACTCGTTTTTTATTTTCTCTTCGCTCAGAATCTACATATTTCGCTTAATATAATATTAATAATAATATGCTACAACTCTTTGTTGAACACACACAAAATGAATGCACTTCCTTCCGGCTGTTACTGCTCAACGTCTCGCCAGCTATGTAATTATTGATTTTTCTTGGAATTTCGCTGTGTCCTTGTGCTGAATTCGCGTTCATTGGCGTTGCCGCCTTTCGGAAGACATGCAACTCGGGTTCGGGTTGGGCGGTTAATGTTTACAGCAAGCTCACGCGTGCGCTTTACAATGTTTTCAACTGCAACCAAACAGCTGTTAGTACCAATATTACTATTAAACTATTAAATTTGATAAATAAATAAAAAAAATAAGACTTAATTAGTTGCGATAGCATTATTCAAATTATTTAAAAATAGTACAAAGTACTGTAGGTGCATTTCAATTGGCCGTCTTTAAGCGAAAGTGAAACGTTTGTCAAAGTTGCCATATGTCAGCAATACAGAGTGGCGCCAAATACGTTGATACTTATCGATTATATATCGAAATGAATTTGCGTCAATATTAATTGAACCTTTATGGAAATGTAATAACCACATTTATTAATATTAAGTAATTATTTAAAAAAGTTATAACAACTGAATTGTATCCTTAGTATGCTTAATATTTTAAATTGAACGTCAACCCTGGTGACGCGAAATCAATGTTAATCGATGTTTCGCTAATATCGATAGCGCTTCGATGCAAGAAAGCTCTTGTTTTAAGAAACAACAAGTCAGATCGGTGTCGGCTGTCGGTTTTTTCCATTAGAACTTAACGCAAGAAGAAGATGTCGGCTACAGAAGGAAAAGTGGGTATTGGAAGAAATGTATTATCTAAAACAAGGTACTCATCAACTTAATTGCCCCTTGTAGGTAATTACATGCAAGGCGGCGGTTGCCTGGGAGGCAAAGAAACCACTTGTTATTGAGGAAATCGAAGTGGCCCCACCAAAAGCTCATGAAGTATATACCGCAATATCCAAAGTCTAACTGTTGTTATACAGTCTTTTACTTCCTCAGGTGCGGATCAAGATTACGGCAACCGGCGTTTGCCACACGGATGCCTTCACCTTGAGTGGTGCCGATCCTGAGGGTCTGTTTCCCTCGGTGCTGGGCCACGAGGGCGCCGGCATTGTAGAGAGCGTTGGGGAGGGCGTGACCAATTTCAAGGCAGGCGATCATGTTATTGCTTTGTATATTCCACAGTGCAACGAGTGCAAGTTTTGCCTAAGCGGCAAGACGAATCTCTGCCAGAAGATTCGCGTTACCCAGGGCGCTGGTGTGATGCCCGATGGAAGCAGCCGTTTCACATGCAAGGGCAAACAGTTGTACCACTTCATGGGCACATCCACGTTTTCGGAGTACACTGTCGTGGCAGACATTTCGCTGACCAAAGTTAATGAGACTGCGCCTCTGGAGAAGGTGTGTCTGCTGGGCTGCGGCATTTCCACTGGCTACGGCGCTGCTCTGAATACTGCTAAGGTAGAAAATCAATCGTATAATTCCATACATATCTTATTAATTATTCTATGAATGTCTTTAGGTTGAACCCGGCAGCACGTGTGCCGTCTGGGGATTGGGTGCAGTTGGCTTGGCTGTGGGACTGGGTTGTAAGAAGGCCGGCGCTGGCAAGGTCTACGGCATTGATATCAATCCTGACAAATTCGAGTTGGCCAAAAAATTCGGCTTCACCGATTTCGTCAATCCCAAAGATGTGGCTGACAAGGGTGCCATTCAAAACTATTTAATTGATCTAACTGATGGTGGCTTTGACTACACTTTCGAATGTATTGGTAATGTGAACACTATGCGTGCTGCCCTGGAGGCCACACACAAAGGTTGGGGCACCTCAGTGATCATCGGTGTCGCAGGCGCAGGCCAAGAAATTTCAACTCGGCCCTTCCAATTGGTCGTGGGTCGCGTGTGGAAGGGATCTGCCTTTGGTGGATGGCGTTCAGTTAGCGATGTTCCGCGCCTTGTGGAGGATTATTTGAAGAAGGATCTGCTGGTTGATGAGTTCATTACCCATGAAATGCCATTGTCTGAAATCAATGTGGCTTTCGATCTGATGCACAAAGGGGAAAGTATTCGCAGCATTATTAAGTACTAAAACGCCTGCATGATACATTTCATTCTGTTTTTGCATAAAACAATAAAGATTATAACTTTTCTACAAAATACACATACATATATATGTGGTTTTTGCTTTGTCACAATGTAAGTATTTTTTTGTGAAATTTTATTCTGTCGTAATAGGTTTATATTTTAATTGGCGTAAATAAAAGATGACGGAAGCTGCATTTTGATAATAACTATTTTCTGTAGTAAAGTAAATAATACTTCACTATATGTGTATGACGTATTATCATTTGAATGCTGCTTATCAGTTCTCCGTTCTATTAAATGCTTTAAATATTGCCCATTCAATCTTTGACCCTGGCATAAATGATTATTATGTGAGCATTGCGAAATTTTATGAAATTAATTATTTCAGTGGCCATGTGGTTTTTTTCATAAACTATGATATAGTTATTGCAAATTGTTTTTTTTTTTTGTAAATCTGTTTCGTAGCAATTACGAAAACAATTTAGACTTTTTACTTTGCAAAAATAATAGTTATACGGAGCTCTAAATTAAAATCACATGTGAGCTTTTATTTACTTGTGTTGAGTATTGAAAACCACAAATCTATAGGTTTAATATATCTGTATTTATTTCATACTTTTTTAGACAAGAGTATTTTGGTGATGATCTACCAGAGGGGTTTTTATTAATTATAAGTACTACCACAATAATATCATTTTTTTCCTTTTTTATAATAAATGCGCATGCAATTTTGGTATTGTTTGATATATATTTAAAATTAAAATTACCATTTTAAATGCATACACGTCGTTTTGCTTAATAACTATGTACATTATGTCTTTTATTCGTACGTCATGTAAAAAACACAATGTTATTGCATACATATAAATACATAAAATTTCTTATATTTTTTTGTTCATTTTAAATTTTGTCTATGCTCCATAAGCCTTTAAAATACTTACACACAAAACATGCTTTAAATTGGCAATGCTCTTTTTGTAAATGTGGCATTTTGTAATACAATACAATAATAATGTCTATGATTATTTGAGTATAGATGTATAAGGACTACAACTAGTATTCAGAGCGGAAGAAATGGTCGAGAATAAAGAGGAATACTGAAATTCGAAATTATCAAAAGGCAAGAAGAGTATTCATGAAATGCAAACAGTCGAGTGTGTTGTCTCGACCGTATTTGGTTAATACTAATTGATAAAAGTGTTGTGAAATTTGTTTGAGCACTGCGCGGACCAGATTAACTTGACAAAGATATAGAGATATTTAACTTGGCTAGCAACACAACCAAGTCGCAAGTCGCATCGTTTACATTTGGGTGTCGTAGTAGTAGAAATCATCGAATGGATACCCGTAAAAGACCGGGTGCTATGGCACTCACGACCAGCGCGACTTTTGCATTTCAATTTGACCCTCCAGAGTCTTGGCCAAATAAATAACAAACAGCTGCAATAGCGCAATGCCTAAAGCAACGCCAGCGATTACATACAGATTGCGTTCGGCCCAAACTCGCACGATCTCAATGCAGCCGCTAGTCCATATGCGTTTGCTGGCCGCCGCCACCGAATGCTCTTGCACTCCATAGCCGCACATAATGTTGACTAGGCCAGAGCTTATGTCCGTAGCATTTATGCAGCAACTGTAGGGCACGCCACACTTCTCTACCGACGGCGAAGAACAGTTGAAATATTCATTTTTGCCTGTAAAAGAAATGATTGAAAAAGTTGTCCACAATTAACCAGACTTGATTGCTTACTCCAATCCTGATAACCTGCATTGCTGAGGCCACAGCACTTGAACTCCTGCTGTGCAAAATCGATGAAATTCTGAAGATCCGAGTCGTCGCGATAGGAATGTATAATCTTGTCCGTAAACTGCAGTTCCAGGAATGAATTCATGTTTTGAGGGAAGACAAAGCAAATGATGGCTGCAAAAATATTAATGAAAATTAGTTAAATTTGCCCATATCAATATGAATAATTGCTATCCCACCTATGGCCATTTCCATAAGAAAGAAGACTAGCAGGCACATCGAGTAGAATTTGAGCAAACAAGTGTTCTCCCTTAGAGCGCCCAGGCAACCCGCAAAGCTGACCACAAATATCACAATGCCTGCGATGATCATAACTAGGGATATGTTAAAGATGACATCGTAGATGGTCTCGAGCCGAACCCATCCATTTCCATCCTTAAGCTTGTCCATGAACGCATAGATACCAATGGCCATCAAGAGACCTCCAAACAGCCAGAACAAAAAGTTCAGCAAAAAGATCAAATATTTCACACAGCTGGAAACGTATGTAAAATGATGTGGATACATTCTCGGGTGCATGTAACTGCCGCCGCCGTGATATCTGTGGTTACTCATGGCTGGTTTCGTTCACTATTTATACCACTAACTATAGTGAAAATGAATATCTATGTATTTGTTTGTTTGCTTAGTTTGTATGTATGAGAAAGAACGACGTTGAATATTCCACTCTTCTTCTTCCTGCACTGTTTCGCCCTTTGTTGACGCCCTCTCTTTGCGTGTGGTCCAAGCTGGCTAGAGATTAATTAAACCCAAATGCTCACATCGCGTCCGTTTTGTTGTCAAATTTAACAAATTATTTTACATTTAGCACTCATTATTATTGGTTTTTTACTATAGGAAATTAACAATTTACGACGATTATGAGAGATAACGAGATGAGTCGCGCACAAAAACAACAATGTAGTGCGACGTTGCCAGACCGCTCAGATTAATACTCACTATAGTTGGCAACGCGACACAACAGCTGGCCGCAAAAAAAAATTATATGGCAACTGCGTTTAGTTTAATAGGCAGCTGATTTCTAAATTTTTAGTTTTTCATTTTCCTTCGTTGTGAAAACATTGGCCGTTTGTGGCTGTGCTGTCCGTTAACATTTGGACGCCACTTACACAAAGCTATAAAATTATAAACAAAAGCCAAAAATAGAAATATAACAAGCAGCAGCACCAAAATTATATATTAGCAGGTGAGCGATTTTCCCGTAGCAGTCGCAAAGCCTTCAAGGACGATGGCTGTATGTGTATGTTAGTTTGTGTGTGCGCTTTTAAGTTTGCCTTGTGTCTTTCGTATAAGGCGCTTTAATTGAGAAAATTGCCGTGTACGAGGCTCAGATTATGAAAATATAAAATTCTTAATGCATTGTATTTTCGTTAAATGCAATTGTGCAAATTGCAGGCAGGCATTGGCTTTCTCTCTGTAATGCGCTTTCTCTCCGTTTCTGTGTACCCACAACATTCGTACACACACAGATACAAACACATACAGTCTGCATACACACGTAGAAATAGAACGCCAAAAACACGGAAGTGGAAAAACTTGCATAAATATTAGTTTGCTCGCGTGTATTTGTTGTGTGTTTGTGTGGGCGTAAGAGAAAAAGCGCTCATAGGCAAAACATTGACTTTTCAATGTTGTTTTTGGCTTTTCGCATGTGATTAAATAACCAGACAGCAGTGCCAAGTGCAAATTGCAAGTTGTCCGTTTCACGTTGCACGCTGGTTGTTTTCTTCTTGTGGCATTGATTGTTGTGGCGTTTTTCGTACTGCTTCGTTTGTCGCTTGTAAAAAATGTTTTCACTTTCTCGCTACGCACCGTGGGCACGAAACATCGCACTTATTGCTGCTAATGCTAACAAGCTCAGGTGCAACTTAAACATCAATCAATTAAAAAGCAGGCTCGGTGTCTCTGCTCACTCCTTTTCTGGTGAGTATAATCGGCATAGTAGTATAGGTAGACATAAACATGGACTTGGGCTTTTATTTTCCGTGGAGGGAGTGCCACATTCTTTGGCCACTTTATTAGCAGCCCTCCATCGAATGGGCTTTCAATTCAATGGATTTGATTTATTGTTAAAGTGACTCGAACAAAGCCTTAAACAAACTGCGATTCTATTGATTTTTATACCCGTCATTCAAGAGTATAGAAGGGAATTATCACTTTGGGACATACATATTAGGGTTACTACATCGTAAATATGAATGTTGGGGAACATATTTCTAGATAGTTGAGGTTTGGCTTCCAATTATTCGAGGGTTTCCTAATCTCTCTCAAATTGAAAAACATAGTTTAAACGCAAGAATGTTCAAAACTTTTTTTGTTACTAACACCATTTGGGTATGATCAAATAATAAACTTCAAATTTACCCAAACAACATTTATGGATTCCAAAAATGTTTAACAGGTATTTTACAGTCAAATACGCTCGACTGTAGATTTCTTCTGATATATTGCTGTAGAAATGCCCTCTAATTGGCCAATTTCCAATTATAGATCAATTTTCTAGTTCAAATAGTTGGCATTAATGCGCTGCTGTCCACTTCGTTTGCTATTTATAACGCCGAAGTGATTTCATTCGATCAACTCAAATTCGTCGACTATGTTTTTTGTTTATTCGTAAATCGTAAAAGAAAAAATTCGAAATGAATTCAGCGTTTTTAATTGTGTGCGACACACTTCAGTGGCTTTTCTCAATTGCTACCAACGCCGCAGATGCCGTTTTCCCCCCGTAAATTTCGTGTGCATCTTTTAGCTTTGTTTATGTTGGGCGCCACTTCATTTAAGTTGCGGCAAGAGCATTAATTTATTTTTAACCTATGCGTTTCCATCCACAATTTGTAGCTATGCAGTTGCCAAAGACTCCACAAATTTGTTCACACCTCCATCTCTTTATGTAAAATGGTCTCGGGCATTTTGTTTGTAGCTTGTTGCGCTTTGTATACAAATTACATGGCTAGATTGTTTTTCTTACACTCCACTCAATGGGTAAATCACCAGTTGAATCGATGCATTCCAAACATTTGATACCTCCCCCGCTTTAAGGTTAATCGACAATTATTATTATTGTTATTTGTTTATGCTTTATTTGACTTAGTGCAAATCATTGTTGATAACATGATTCTTATCGTCTGTGGCCAACAACTTGCATGTTTTTATAAATTATGAGCATTTAAGCTGTCGAGTACGAATCTACTGATAACTTGAGTAGTAAAACAATAGTAGATTGCAAGATTTAAAAATAAACTCTGTGATTAAAATGGCTTTTGCTCGTTAATTTAAATAATTACAACCAATGTTGAATTAGAAAACTAGAAAGCTTGCAGAAACAAGGCAGGGCAGATTTTAAATTTCATACTATAATATTAAAAGTAAAGGTGTTAAAGGCTTATTCGTTTGTGAACCCGAACACGAAGCACACTTTTCGCTGTAAATTAATATGAATTGCTCAATTGTTGTGAACCAACAAAAAAAAACATGTTAACCGCAAACTTAGGCACTAAACTCTACTCAAATTGCAGATTCACGTCAGGGCAACACAACAAATTCCACAGCCAACATGGAGAATAAAAGCGACAAGATTACTGTCAACAAAGAGGAACTACGCAAACGTCTAACCCCGCTGCAGTATCAGGTTACACAAGAAGCGGGCACCGAGCGCCCCTTTACAGGTTTGCTTTAATAAACTAGCTTATCTAACTAGTACAATGCAACTCAATGATATACAACATATTTGCAGGGTGTTACAACAAGCACTACGAGAAGGGGATGTATCAGTGCATTGTCTGTCATCAGGACTTGTTTAGCTCTGACACCAAGTACGATTCCGGTTGTGGTTGGCCAGCGTTTAACGATGTGGTCGATAAGGGTAAAGTGACCTTGCATCGGGATGCCAGTATACCAGGTATGTCGACTTGATCTCTAGGGCGATCTACAATAGCCTAGATTCGTTCAGCACTTTAGATGTTTGGCCGAAAGTTTTTTTTTGCATTTGAGATTTACGTTTGTACAAAGTTTTTTGATTTTTATTTGTTTGTTGTCGCTTCGCAATACCGCCTTTGACTGAAAATTTATTCGATTCAATTGAAGTTAAAGCACCCTGCGTAGCAGAATTTAATTTAGATAAAATATATTATTTTGATAGATTTTAGTTGAAGTTTGTTCAGTGTCTTGACTGTTAAAATCTGTAAAAATATCGAAAGCGTGAAAAAGCGAATGTTGCAATATCGCGCTTTATTTGAAGATATGAAAATGATTGCTATGTGACATTTGTGTATTATCCTTCTGTGTTTGTTTTGTTAATTGAAGAGTCCTGAATACTCGTTCAAAGTATTTAGATAGTACATACATCCTATACGTTTGTTATAAACATTCTTTAAAGTCGTGTGTTCACTGTAGTTGTTGGAATCGCTTAAACGCCTACTGTTTGTCCCATTAACGTTAATTGTGAGTTATGTCCTGTTTGATGAATGTGCAACTTCTAATCCAATTCTGATTCTGAACATAAACCAACTAAAAACTTATCTAATTGAGTATTATTCTTTTATCCACATCTTTTTTGCTAACCAAAAACCAAAACCGAAAACTTCTTTCACAAAATTTCCCCCAATAAAAAAATTATAAAATACTAAATTAACGTAATATATGAATAAAAATACAGTAGTCATTTCAAAAACGTTAGGCATGGTGCGCACTGAGGTGCGCTGCTCCAAGTGCTCGGCTCACATGGGTCATGTGTTCGATGATGGACCGCCACCGAAGCATCGACGCTACTGCATCAACTCAGCATCGATTGATTTTGTGAAAAGTACAACTACATCCACGACGACATCGTCCAAGAAATAATAATATTTACTCTTGATATTATTTACACAACTTATTGATATTATGGATGTGGATTAGTTACCGACAAAGAAACCCATAAACAAATTTTATTGTGTTAAGTTTGACGTACATTATAGTATGCCAATTTGAGAAGAGTTTATTTACAAGATACTTACATAATTATTATTGCGCGGAATGTGTGATTTGAGGCCTGACATAAAGTATTAATACCCCTATGTAACGGATATTCCATTTCTTACAATGGATCAGACCGAATAAATTTACTACAATATGTTTTAGTTAATATGTTTTTCTGCGATTACTTGATAACTCATTTTTCAATTGCGGTTTCAATATACATAATATATAACTTCATTCAAGTGTATCCATAAAGCACGCACAAGCTTATCGTCATTATTATCTTAAGTTTTCTCAAACATTCCTTCTCATCCCTATTTGGGTTAGGTACCATGTACATAAATGTTGTATGGATGGATTTACCAACAAAAAAAAAAACTTACTGAAACAAATAGTTGGTCGCCTTGCTTACTCTTCTTATTTCTATTTATTTATTATACTCCTATTTGTGTTTTTATTTGGTTCAACAATTGCTCATTTCGTTTTGTGTTGATTATTGCTTTTGCTTTTATACATTATATTTCAATCTTATTTGAAACATTGCAAGACTATTTGTAGCCGATCCATATATTGTCCAACAAACTGAATAATGTGTATTTTTCGTATATTTTTCTATTTCTCTTTTTTTAACTCGCTTCGAAAACAAAAACAATACCAATATTTAATGTAACTGTAAACGTTCTTGGGGGTTTGTTTTGCTAACAAAACACAAACACACACTCACACATACACTCTCGAAATCATTGTTAAAATAATTACACATACACCTGATGCATAAAATGGCTTTTCTAACAACAAAATATTATATTATAATGTATCGAATTTCATTACTTATACATTTTCAATTTCATCCTATTTTTCATTTTCTCAACTGACGCCATCTCTTTCGTTTCTTTCCTTCGCTATCGCACCTTTCGAACATTGTCATATGACACATTTGTTGTCTCGTTATCTCGTTATCTCGCTGTCTCTTGCACAATTGCATTTTTGCTGTTCTATCTATTTTTTTCTCTTTGCTTGGATCATTATTTCTCTTATGTTATTTGTACGCTCTTGCATTCATATCCTGTCACTGTCACTCTATTCCTCTGCTTTTCATTCCACTTGTTTTACCATTTATTTCTTAAACTATTTGATTTTTTTCTTATATCGATTTGAACAAATTGAATGAAATGCAATTATTCAACAAATATTGTAAAAACAAAACAAACAAACAACAATGAAAACCTAATGCAATGCAAAAATTCAAAAACCAAAAAACCAACAAACGTACCCAAATTAATATCCACAATTTGCAAATATACAAATTAAAAAGGGGGCAATATTTTACTACTAATTGCACATCCAGAACGCATACGCACCGAGGTACGCTGCGCTCGCTGCAACGCCCACATGGGCCACGTTTTTGAAGACGGACCGAAGCCGACACGCAAACGCTACTGCATCAATTCAGCATCCATTGAGTTTGTCGAAGCGACGGATACATCAGCTTCAGCCTCAGCGCAGACATTAAGTCCCCAAGGTACACCAATTGCACAGCAATGAGAAATGCCAGGGGCTTGGAATCGGTATCAGGATCGGAAATGGGAACGAGTGGGAATGGAACAATCAACGAATACGAAAAATGTGCGAAAGAGTCTAACCTCAATGTTGCTGTTAAGGGTTTTTACACGTATTTTCTAACTTTCCGTAAATGTGGCCAATTATTCCTAGCATACGTCTATTGACATCTATTGATACTATCTTTTGATCAAATGGGCAGCTATTCATCAATTGTTCACATGAAAAAATATAAAACAAAACGAAAAAAAATCAAAGAAGATTAACATAAAAACTTCCGTCTGTTTGTGTAAATAGCTAAATGTTTCTCTCTTTTACTTTGTTATATTTATACATACATACAGTACATATGCCTACATTAATACTTTGTAATACACACATACACATTAATAATTTTAAAATGTGCGCGCTAATAAACGTGTATTTTTTACAATATACAAAAATCAATTTGCATAGATTGCTTGTTTTTGTTTTGTTGACAGTATTTTATGCAGTTTTTGCTTCTCACGCTTTTTAGGCGCCAAGTCGCAAGCAGGTGCGAACAGCTGTTCTCGCATCGCGTTGCCAACCTAACTGAATATGTGTTGCCCACAGTAAGTAGCGAATTGTGATGTAATAACCGATTCCGAAAAGAATTATGTGAAGCAACAAATTGTACTAAATCAATAAAACGATTCAATTGAGTTGCTGTTGTTCAATTAATTTCAAATAAATTTGTGCTGACAAGCAAACACATGTTGCTCACATTCATTTAAAGTGAATAACTCAATAATGCAAAGCAATGTAGGGTGACTTCTATTCAGCCTGACCAACTGTTTGCACACTTGCAGCATTGTAGGTGCACGTGTGTGTGGGTACAAATCGGTGTACAAGTCTGTGACATTCAAAATGTTGTTATGTCGCGTATCAGACAGCAAGCCGGTAAATTGGTCGTCGAATGTTGAAGCGATCACAACGTGTCTTGGTTTTGCTTGTGCGGTCTGTAAATTATAAATTTTCAATTATCTAACAACAATCGTTAAAAGCGCAATCAGTGTGGGCAATAATGAAAGATAATGGCATCCAAGCAGCCGCCCAATAAATCCACTCCACGATAAGATTATACCTATGTTTTGGATGCTTGTCGTTTCCAAGAAGCGCAGTCCGAGTTGCTAAAATTAAACAGGCAGAACGCTAAAAGCATGCACAAAATTGCAAATCGGAGCAAATTGAGCACAACAACGTGATACTCAACAAAGTATTACGACACTCTGTTCGCGTTCTATACGTTACAACCGTTTCGTTACGTGTCGTTACGTTCGTTGTAACGGGCGGCAAAATGAAGGAATGGCTTAAAATCTCATGCCTGCTGTGCGTCTTTGGCTTCGTACGCGAAATTCGACCTTCAGAACCGTATGTTACCGAATACCTTTTGGGACCATGGCGAAATATTACCGAAGATCAGGTGAGTATAAAATGTGAGTTACTTAAACGCAATTAAAATGTCTAATCGTCTGTTATTCGTAGTTGACCCGAGATGTCTATCCAGTGGGTACTTACTCACATCTGGTCCAATTGATTTTCGTTTTTCTAATCACTGACTTTCTGCGGTAAATATATATTCAGATATATCTATATAATACTTCAAATAACTTTCTTACATACAGGTACAAGCCGCTCATCATCACTGTGGGCGCCGCTGGTGTTATTATATGGAGCATGCTTATATGGACAACCAGTTTGCTCTCACTGCAAATTTTGGAATTCTTCTATGGCACCTATATGGCCGCCGAGGTGGCCTACTACACTTACATATATGCCAAGGTCGATAAGAAGTATTATCCTCGTGTCACATCGCACACGCGAGCCGCAATGTTTGCCGGCAAACTAATCTCTGGTATTACATCACAGCTGATGATCAATCTAGATCTAATGAACTACAAAGAGCTCAACTATATTACATTAGCCAGTGAGTAATTAATTATATTATTAAAAACTCTTTCCATAGACTATATCGGGTTTAAACTGTCTGTCTGAATCGGCGATCACCCAGCTGTATGCAATTTTGAAATTGACAATAGTTTTGTAGGTGCCACTCAAATAGATCTAGAGCTTAGAGTTCTAGCCGACCTTTCTTTAAAAATAGCCAATTGTAAAACATTTTTTATGTTATGTTACAACATGATTAATTCGAACCGCAGCTCTAGCTTATGCATCCAATGAATAGTGATGTATTTATCTCTCTAATAAAACAAAATTAAATGGGGAGCTGGGCAGCTAAGATTAGAAATTGAGATTATAAAAATAATTGGATAGTCTAGACTATAGATTGCTAAACTTTATACTTTATAGTCTTGTACCGTTTATACATTTTTTCCGTATATTCACAGCTCAAATACTGGCGATGCTGTGGGCCTTTAGTCTACCCAAGGTCGATAAGAGCTTGTACTTTCATCGAGAGGCCTATTTAACAGAGGCTACGCCCACTATCGCCAGGCCCAAACCAGGTGAACAACAGGAATCGGCTGTCACAGAGACTGAGACTGAGGTATGCCAACCGGTAAAACTTCGGAGCCAGAGCAGTGCGGGCGCGCTGTTGTGGCAACACTTTCACAATGCCTACACCAATCCGCGAGTGGTGCAGTGGAGCTTGTGGTATGCCATAGGTCTAGCGGGTTATCTGCAGGTGACCTACTACATGCAGGTGCTGTGGAAAGTGATTGAGCCAGAGCCACAGATTGCGTGGAATGGCGCTGTCGATGCTGTCCTCACCGCACTGGCAGCATTGTGTGCTCTTGCTGCAGGATATCTGCACACTGGTCGTCTTAGACCACGCGCCAGTTTGCTGGTGCTTTCCGTGCTGTCAGCACTGGAGGGCGGCAGTGTTTTAATCTGCTGTTGGACCAACAACATCTACTGGTCATATGCGGGCTTTGTAATCTTTGGCGCACTCTATGGCTTTACTATTACAGTTGCCAGGTAAGCGTTATCTTTGCTAAACTATATCAGTGATATATTTATTTCATTTCTTGTGATTACAGCGCAGAGGTGGCACGAAACTTGCAGGAGGACAGCTTTGGACTGGTCTTTGGCATCAATACTCTACTGGCTTTGGTCTTTCAATCGCTACTTACCATAATTGTTGTCTCGGAAACGGGATTTGCTCTTGATCCTGTTGGACAATACACAGTATACGCTTTCTATTTCATTGCTGTGGCCGTCATCTACTTTATATCCGTCACGATTGAGCACTTTTGGCGACGCAGCAAGTCTACAGAAAAGTTGGCCGACAGCTTAGAATAGAGCCGCTCATTATGTACTTAATAATTAGTTGTTAGTAAGTTGTGGTTAAAGTTCTAGTTATGAAGATGTTCCTATACAAATATCAGCGTACAAATTGCAGAATCGGTACGGTAGTAACAAGGACTCATCGATATAGTATACAAAATGTATTTGAAATATAGAAACGCATTTCAACAAAAATTCAAGATTGTTGTTGTGGCTACCAAACAAACCTTTAATAGCTTCTGAGGAAACTATAATTTTTTAATTAACTTTCGTGAATGCTTGTTTTTATAGAAATAATAAGTGCAACCTATGAGATTAAAAAAAAAAACTGCGATAGCAATATTGTAACACAACGTCCATAAATTTGCTAGTAAAATTCAAAGCAGGAAATCGTCGATTATTCACAAACTAAACGCAGCAATTGATTACTCAAGATTCAGTTTACTTTAGGTTCCCATACATAGTACAACTATTAGACTAGGCCAGATTGGTTTCCAAAGTCATTTACTACAAGCTCATTGATATGGTTTTTCTATCCTAGTTTCAATTAAGATCAATTGTTTTTCTACTGAATGGGTACTTTTTTTTCTAATTATAATATTCTGTAATAATTAGCATGACTGCACACGTGATAAATTTAGAAATACTCGTATTACGAGTCTCGTATTAATCGCATTAATTTATATTGTGTGAATTTTAGCAAGTGGAATGTAAAGATCGTGCTCTAAAGATTGCTAACGATTAGGGAAAACTTTGGCGTCCAGTTGTGTGTTTACTCATCGTCGTCATAGTTAATCTCTAGACTGTGGAAGGTACGACGGCAGCTCTGATTACGAATAACGAATATAGTAATCACATCAGAATCCATGTACTTATTGTTCAAATTGTAGCCTCATATAAGTTTCAAGCAATTATTTTAATTATTTGTATGCTAAGCATGCAGCGTTGGTGCTTGCATTGCCGTCCGCTAAGCTGTCGATTAGATAGTTAATGAATGTGCTCGGAGTCACATTGGTGATGGAATCGTCTTGGCTAAAAGTTTCTTGTTTGTTGTGCGTATTCGGATTTCTCCGAGAGCTACGGCCATCGGAACCGTATCATGCCGAGATCCTGCTGGGCGAGTGGTATAATGTGACACAGGATCAAGTGAATCGTTCGGTTTATCCCGTTGGCACTTACTCATACCTCGCGCTTTTGATTGTTGTATTTCTGGTCACGGACTTTCTCAGGTATTTTTATCTCTAATCGCATATATACGCAACTGGCTCTCTAAGTCCGCAATTGTCTGCGTTCGACAGATATAAACCGCTGATTATTGCCAACGCATTAACAGGCATTGTTATCTGGAGTGTACTTATATGGACAACAACGTTATTGGGATTGCAAATCGTTGAGGTGTTTTATGGTTTTTATCAAGCCACCGAAGTGGCATATTACTCCTACATATATGCCAAGGTCGACAAGCAGTATTATCCCCGTGTTACCTCACACACCCGGGCGGCGATGTTCGTGGGCAAATTGGTGGCTGGTTTATCAGCACAGCTGCTTATAAGTCTGGATTGGATGAATTACAAGCAGCTGCTCTATATATCTGCTGGCTGTGAGTACTTGAGCACTATAAATTAGAAACCGTAAATAATGATTATAATTGTTGACTTGAGTTTTGTTTGATTTAAAAATAAAAATCGTAGATTATCATTTTGATTGAATTTGCTCATAAAATAATACGATTCAAAAAATAATGATTAGTTTAGATTTTTATTTCCTAGAAAATAATCATTATAGTCTTAAATTGATCAAATCAAGTTAAACATTAAAAATACCTACATATAATTATTACGTTAGTCATTTTATAATATACATACATATCTCATAATGAGAGTTAACAACTTTTCGGTTTCTTACAACTCTCAGCGCAAGTCTTCGCTCTCATGTGGGCTTTTGGACTTCCTAAGGTTAAGAAGAGCGTGTATTTTCACCATAAGCCCGACACAATAGCAATTCAACATGGTACATCTTCAAATGTTGAACGCCTTGGGCCAGTGGCACTTTTGTGGTCCCACTTTCGCAGCGCCTACTCCAATCCCATGGTGTTGCAATGGAGTCTTTGGTATGCCATCGCCTTGGCGGGTTATCTGCAAGTCACCACATATATGCAGGTGGTTTGGAAATCCTTTGAGGACGAGCCAACGGTAAGCGGATTTGTTCTGTGGGTGTGAGCAAGTAAATGTATGCCTTCCATTTCCAATTTGCTTAGATCGTATGGAATGGGGGCGTGGATGCCGCCCTAACTGCATTAGCCGCTCTATCCACCTTATTAGCTGGCTATCTGCACGCTGGTCGTTTAAAATCCCGCGCCAGCTTGTTAACCTTATCCGTCCTGTCGGTCCTCGAAGGTGGCTGCGTCTTATTAGCTGCCTGGCCAAAAAACATATATATATCATATTTGGGATATGTCCTTTTTGGAGCAATCTATGGCTTTACCATTACAGTCGCGAGGTAAGAGTGAAACTTTTTAATTGTATTTCGTTTTACATAATAGCAACATCATTACATTGCAGTGCCGAATTAGCGAGCAGTCTACTTGAGGATAGTTTTGCCTTGATCTTTGGCATTAATACACTCGTAGCTTTGGCACTCCAATCATTGCTCACTCTTGTATTCGTGTCGGAGGGCACTGGCCTTAACCTCAACACATTTGAGCAGTTCACTGTTTATGCATTTTATTTTATTATATTCGGCATTGTGTATTTTATTGCAGTTATTGTGGAATTTCTATTGCGTCTAGCAAAGGTGTCAAAAACTCAAGTAATGGAAATTGAATAAAAAAATAGAATATGGGGAGGAAATTTGCACGTCGAAAATTCCAACTTGAAACCTTATATTTTCGATAAATAAAACGGCTAATAATCGAGTTATTTGCAAAAACTTACAAATAATTTCGGGAATAATTTAACAATTGTAGTAAATAATGGAAGCATAATAGAGTATTATTGTCGTTGCCAGTAGTTTGTTATTACAGTTTATCATAAATTTTTGTTGAAAACAATAAAACAATAACTATTGTTTTTTTAAATTCTTCCATATCTAAAGAAGTGTGACCAGCAAGTAAGTGTAAAATTAGTGGTGAATTCTTTGGCTGAAAATGTATGTTCTCGCTAATATCATAGATGCGGTCACACTTGCGAAGATAACTGAGATTTTGTTTAACTCGGGGCTGCTTATAAACAAATACAATTTGCAGTCTAAACAATGCATTTATAAAATATCAGTAATATTATTTGTTACATGTAGCTCTGCAAAATTAACAGTACCAATTAAATAGGCAGACCGTGAGTATTTAAGCAATTTACAACAATTAGGGGAGTCACGTTCTCCGGCTCCACTTTTTGTTGTATTGAATTAATCACGAATAACATTAAGGACCACATGTTTAGATTCAAAATGCGAATTCCCCGACGCGGTGTGCAAAAATGTATTCTAGTGAGCTGTGTGCTGTTAATGTTCTTCACATTGTACACCCTAAACGTTCAGGAGGAAAATGTGGATAAGAGTCTCACAATGTAAATATACGTCTATATTTGTAAGCAAACATGTATTTATTGTATTCATTGTTTACTCAACATGCCGCAAAAAAGCGCAATAATGGAGCGCTCGATAAGGTCGGCAATGAATCAGGGCGAATGTCGACAGCCTCACTTGCCTTTGGATAACCCTGATATCATGAAATTCTATGAGCCGGTTAACAAAATCAAGTGCGAAGCCGAAGTTGATTGGGTTATGTGCGAGGTAAATTCATTACATATTTTCAACCCGTATAGATTGTATGTGCCTACTAATTCCAACACGAGGTATATGTACATATATGTATGTATATTTATATTTATCGCAGTCATGAATCTCAAGACTTCCATAATACATATTTGCAGCCATAACCTAGTGAGCCATAAAAAATGTCTTTAGATACAGCTAATACAACTATTTGTCTTTTCATTTAATTTGTATATATTAAATTTATTATTTTCCATTAACAATTAACTGTCCAAATTGCAGCATTTATATTATAGATTTAAATTCTACAAAAATAAATTAATTTGGCCTTAATAAGGAATATGAACAATTAGTACTAACAATTCCTTCGATCATGCTTATTTTCAGAAATCCATATGCTTCGTCAAGCCTGAGATAAGCGCAATTCACAGCGAAGTTGTTTGTTCTTATACGGATATTTTACGCAAATCGGATTACAAAGCACGCTTTGGGCGCACTGTGCGGATAAAGGAGCCATATGTACTGCAGGAGAGTGATTTCGTGCGAGTTTCATGCCGCGCCGACAGCGGCGAGCGATGGCATGGCATGGCTTATGGAATTCGCGATACAGTTCAGCGTCCCGTGATGCCAAATCTATCTCCCAATTTGGCCGCACTGCCACCCGAAGTTATTGCGCAGGCACAGCAACAGTTGCAGGATCTTCCCTCGATTCCGTACTATAATGTGCTAATGTTTGGGTTTGATTCCTTGAGCCGTAATGCTTTTATGCGTAAGCTGCCGCGCAGCTATAATTATCTGACCAAACAGCTGGGTGCCATTGTGCTCAAGGGTTACAATATTGTAGGCGATGGTACGCCACAGGCATTAATCCCCTTGTTAACTGGATATACGGAACTTGAGTTGCCGGAGACGAGGAAACGCGTGTCGGGCTCTGGTTACGTTGATGCGTATCCCATGATTTGGAAGGATTTTGCTCGTCTCGGCTATGTGACGTCGTTCAATGAGGACATGCCAAATGCGGGCACATTCACCTATCGAATGAATGGCTTTGAAACGCAGCCCACAGATCATTATTTGCGCACTTATTACATGCAAGCTTCGAACATTATGAGCGGCAGCTCGGCTAATTGCATTGGCAGTCAGCCAGATCACTTGATAATGATGGATTACACAAAGAATGTGAGTATGCTTAGCATTAAGCTTAATTCCAAGTATTTCTTACCAGCCATGGTTGCTTGCAGTTCATGTTGAAGTATCGGGATACGCCTCGATTTGTGTTTAGCTTCCACGGCGGTCTTTCGCATGATTCCATCAATCTTGTTGGCGCTGCCGATGACGATGTCCACGACTGGCTGGTGTCATTAAAAGAAAAGTCGCTGCTTGACGACACTATACTCATCTTTATGGCTGATCATGGTAATCGCTTTGCCGACGTACGTGCGACTCTGCAAGGCAAACAGGAGGAGCGTTTGCCCTTCTTTAGCTTTACCTTTCCGGAGTCGTTCAAGAAGCGCTTTTCGCAGGAGTACAAAAACTTTGTGGACAACGCGGAACGCCTCAGCACGCCATTCGATGTGCATGCCACACTCATGCATTTAATGCGTAAATATCTTTCAATTATTCGCAATTATATAAATAATTAATCTTAATTATATCATAGAACTGGCACCGCCGAGTGTGGACGAATTAATAGCTGAAAACAGCTACGACAACACCCTAAATGAACCAAAGACGGAAGAAAATAAAGAAAAACACATTCACATAACAGAATTGGCGAAAACTCGTGCTATATCGCTCTTTGAACCGATATCAAGCAATCGTTCCTGCGCAGATGCATACATTGAGCCACATTGGTGCGCTTGCCTGAACTGGCTGCCGCTGCAACTGAACGATACACGCCTTGAGAGCGTTTTACTCAAAGCCGCCAACAGCATAGTGGATACCATAAATGCGGCAACTGCTGAGCGCCGTGAGATTTGTGCTCCGCTGCAATTGTTGCGCATCAATTGGGCATTGCGTTTGCAGCCACACAAGGAAATGCTGCAATTTAAATCGAATAGTGATGTCGATGGCTTTTTGGCCAACATGAATGGCCAGACTGTCGTACGGGATGAGTTGTATCAACTACAGGTGGTCACTCAGCCGGGCCTTGCTCTATATGAGGCGAGTGTCGCCTACAACTTGCAACACTTGAATACCACCACAAAACTTTCAGATATCTCGCGTGTCAATAAGTACGACACACAAGCCAAATGTATTTACGAACGCGATCCGGAATTGCGCAAATTTTGTTACTGCCGTGATTAGGTCTAGTCAATGGACAATGCACAAATCTGCATAGCACTTAGAAATCCGCGTCACAAGCCAATTCAAATGTCATCTTTAAGACTTGCTCTCTATTTCACAAATTTTAGTTATATACATAGTTTTACTGTGTATTGTTAGAAGTCTGAATTCAGTTGTATTCTCGTGCCAAAGAATTCACTTTGTCACGTTTTTCCTTAAAATGTCTGTAGTTCCTTAGACACACCTCGAATATTTAATTTTTTAATAAGCAAAGTCGTTATTAAACTGATAACCTTGTGGCATAGTCATATATTTGAATACCAAAAATAATCAATATTCTTGTAATACTTATACTTATTTTCTATGCAAATAAATATTTCTTCAGAACTCTGGTAGTCCCGTTTGAAATTGGCCTGAAGCACTCTTCATTTTTTAAAAGTACTTATTCCAAGGTAGAAGAAAATACATAACTAGATGAGGTGATATATATGTTTATTTCTATATAATGTGTATTTTATGTTGTAATATTTTTCTTAATTTGCTTGTACACTAATTTATTACAGATATCTTTATAGATTTTTGTATTTTCTGTATGTAGAATATATATTAGTGCCTGTATAAATTCGTAATCGCATAATATTGCTATATACATTGTTATGATTTACAACATTTTAATGCACTTATCTGCCATAAATCGTAACGAGCAGATTTTGAGTAAATATAGAAACATATGTTTACCCTATTTGAATAAGTATATATATGCATATACATATATATGTAACTTCCCTTGTCCGTTTATAATCTCATTTCCATGTTTCAAGTGGCACATTCAATAATTATGGTCTGTTAAAAATATTCAATTATGTTTGTAATAACTGTTGTAATTTATTCATATATAAATATATATATTTTATGGTGATGTATATAACTATAATACTTCGCACAATTTACGAATCTTAACTTTGGATTGGATGCTACGATTGAGTTTTCTCGATTGTTTCTCAATATTGCTAATTCTTATATTATAAAAAAAAACATGTATTGTAGTTTCTGCAGATTTGAAAGCTGTCACAATGTGATGATGGGTAAATAATTAAAAATTGATTTATAGAAAAGTAAAAAAATCAATAAATTATTTATTGAAAAATAGCTTCAAATTTTTACAAACGAATAGGAAACTAAAGAAACTATATGCTAGGATCGAAACAAAAACTTGTTTTTAAATTAGATTCATAATTAATAATCGTATGTTTAAGTGCTTATTATAATTCTAAATATACATACATAGTACCTAGAAAATAGCCTTGCACTGAGTGGCGTGTGTATTATCTATGTATGTACCTCCTCAAAAAAGTATCGTATACTTTTCGGATAGCACACGCTCCGTTTTGTCCTTCTCCCCAATACATATACACTCATATATATGTTTAAAAATATAATTATACACACGCACACAACTTATAAAACTATGCATACAAACAAAACACAATACACAATGCCAATATAACTTGGGGCGTATTTATGTTTGTATGTATGTATAATAATAATATGTATGTGTATATAAGAGTTTGGAAATGGGGGAATTTCGTATTGCATTTCATTTTGTGTTTTAAACTATAAGTGTGTAAATGTAATGATTATTTGGTTATGTGCATGAGAGATTTGTGTTTTTTGTTTCCATTTTCTTTTTGGGTGCATCTCGCTTAGCTATAGGCAGCTGTTGCCGCATTTGTTGCTGCTGCAGTCATTTGGTGTCACGATACAGATGTCGCCAGGAAATCCTGCAATCGCTGCACAGTGCTCCGATCTAATTTGCAGAGATCAAAGTCGAAAGTTTTATGTGTAATCTCATAGCAGCCGGTGGCAGCAATCATTTCGACAACTTGCTGCAGCTCCTCATTGTCCTGCAGCGTCATGATCTTGTGATGCAGCTCCTGCAGCTCGGTCAAATATTCTGTGGGCAATGGCGTATTGTTGACACCTCCGCCACCACCACCACCAACTAGTGGTTGATGCAGTTGCTCTGCCGGCGATTGACCGCTGTTGCTGTTGTTGTTGATATTCATTATTGCTGGACAGCTATTGTTATTGTTGTTAGTAATGTGACTGCTGGGTGAGGACGTAATGTTATCATGGCCCACCGTTGCGACAGCCGCTGGTCGCAGAGATGGTGACTTTGATTTCTCGCGTGCAGCTTTTATCGGCTGCTCTTTCTTTGTGGTTTTGACTGGTGGCTCTATAAATGTGGAGCTGGTGGTGTTGTTGTTGCCACTATTGCTATTCTGTGAGTTGCGGCGACTACGTTTCTTTTCCTCTTTCAGCTCAGACTTGTCCAACTTCTCTGGCTTGGTGTCAGGTGATTTGTCTAACTTTTCAGTCTTCTCTGACTTTTCGGCGAGCTTTGATTTAACTTTGTGTTCCTTGCCGCTAGCACCAGTCACAGATGCAGAAGATTTACTCTCCTTGCCATGAGTTGAATTCTGTGCGTTCTTTGTGCTCTTTTGTTGGCTGCTCTTTGCGGGCAGATCGGGAAAACTGCTATTCGAGCTGTCAGAATGCTGCAGTGTGGCAGCTGTTGCCGCAGCTAGTGCATTTGTTGCGGCTATATCTGGCGCTGATTGTGCTGAGTCCATATCGCTCAAATCCAAGTTACTGGGTGCTTTAACTGTTGCTGATTGAGCTGCGCCTGAGGATGGTATTATGGCTGATGACGCCGCTTGCTGTTGCTGCTGCAGCTGTTTGTTACTGTTGTGCTTGCTGTCTGTTTCACGTTGACGTTTCTCTTCTTTGCTGGCATTCTTTTCCTTGGATTTCTTGTGCTTCTCCTTCTTGTTGTTCACGGTTGCCGATTTCTCCGTGCTAGCAGCTTCTGACGGCTGGTTGTTGAGTTCTGTTTTGGGTGATGCTTCTGATGCTGCGCCTACTGATGATATCAATTTGTCCGAAGCAGTTGAGAGCTGCTGCAGCTGTTGTTGCTGCTGCTGTTGTTGTAATTTCTCTTTTTCACGCTCCTTAGACTTGTCCTTGTCACGTTCCTTTTCTTTGTCCTTATCTCGATCACTTCGCTCCTTGTCCTTATCTTTGTCCTTATCCTTGTCTTTGCTCTTATCCTTCTTTTTGTGCTTATGTGATTTCTTTTCCGTGGCGCTGCCATTGCTGTTGCTTGTTTTATCCGCCTTTGTATCTACACCTTTTTCGGCGACTTTCGCTACTGTTTGCTGGCCAGGTGTTGACATCTCATCCTTATCGTGTGTCCGCTTGCCGCTGCTCGACGCCAGACTACTTGCACTGGCACTGCTGCCTAGCGAATTTGGCGTCGACTTGCCACCAGTCGTCTTTACAGCATCGTAGCTGCTCTGTGATTGTGATGGCGGTTGTGATGATTGCGTTAGACTATTGCTGCTATTAGTGGCCGGACTGTCGCCGTGGCCACGTTCATCCTTGAGCGCACGTTTATCCTTCTCACGTTCCTCGCGCTGCTTTTCGCGTTCACGTTCACGCTCTTTGTCTTTTTTCTCTTTCTTTGACTTTTTGTTGGAGCTACGCTCCTTATCCTTCGTCTCCGATTTGCCTGTCGATTTGTGCTCTTCGCGATCCTTTGAGCGGGAGTTTGGCGTGACAGCAGCGCTGTCACCCGAATGTTTCTTGGGACTCATATCGGAGAGACTGCTTCTGCCTCCTCCTGGTTTGGGACTAACTATGCGTCTGACTAATGCATTTGATGCTGTGGTAGCAAGGACACTACTGCTGCTGCTCTCGCGTTCTCGCTCCTTGTCGCGTGACTTCTCCTTTTTCGATTTTTCCTTATCGCGATCGTGTTTGCTGCTGCTGCTGCTTTCACCGGACTTGCCAGATTTGCGCTCCTTGTCGCGTCCATGACGATCCTTTTTGTCCTTGTCGCGCGGTTTGTCCGAACTATTGGATTTGTCACGCTCCTTACTCGACTTTTCCTTACCATCATGCGATCCAATCTTACCGCTACTCGAGCCGGATTGTCCCTTTGCATCTGGAGAATGTTTTGATGCTGTTATTGCTGGCATAATCGCTGGCACAGCGCCGCCTTTGGTGATCGGTGTGCCAAACAATGCCGAGAAAGAGTTCACCTTGCCGCTGTCGTCGTTGCGTGGCTTGTGCTTTTTTACTCGACCCAGAGCCACCATCAATCACCATACTGCCACCACCACTGCCCTTCGCCTTGACCACAGCCAACTCGGAGCCGGGCAGATCGCCAACGCTGGGCGAAAGCGTGCGACTCAAACTGCCGGCTGAAGCGATATTGGCACCAAAAACAGGCACGCCCCCACCACGCATTAGCTTGGCACGAAACTCCTCCGAAGGCGCCTCGAAAACATGGGTTTTGACCTCGACCCGATGAAGGGGCGGCCCCGTTTGCTGCAGATCCAGATCATATTGGTACATTATGCGCTTGGGCTCGTCCCGATTGCGAAAATAGATCTCGACGGGCAGTAAGAAGCCGGCATAACCCGACTCCTGTATGGCATACGGTGGCTCTTTGATTACTGTAGGTGAGCAGACAGACAAAAATATTATTATTATTGTTTTTTTTTGGCGGGCAAGCGATAGTGTGAGAAACTTACCACGCTTTGGTTTTGGAAATGATTCGTGGAGTATGAAGACGACTTTGTCAACGAACGCACTGATGTCCGCCTTGTTCACGCCTTGCACATAGATCTCCCAATCGTGGGTGAAGGCCTGTGGATGCTTCTTGCTGCGCAGCTTTGATGTGTGACCAATTTCGAACTGCACCTTGACCGCCATATCGATGATGACGCCGGCAATGGTAATGCATCAATCTGGAGTATCGCAAATGCAAAACGGTCAAAATTCCTGTAACAATTTGTCGCTTATTATTACAAGAATTAACACAATAAGTCTGATTTGCTCTCTGAGGCGGCGCAGTCAGTGTGATTTTTATGTGACAATGCGTATTCGTGTGTGTGTGTGATTGTCAATAGTGTCAGATTAGTTAATGTCCCATGCATGCATTGCAATGGAGCAACAATATTTCAATGCTTATTGCTGTCAATTGTAATGCAAGCAACTGCAAGGAGGGGTGTGAGAAGCTCACTCACCACCAGCTTTTTTTATTTAAGCAACAAAAACTGGCTGTGAAAACGAAAACACTCGCACTACATACACATTGGGTAATCTATCGATAGTGTTCTAAATAATATATTTTGTGCAATACAACTCTGCTTTTACGTTATCGAGTCCGTGCTTTACGATACTTTTTGATAATTTTTTTTCCATATGGCGAATTTCTATTGATTAGTTAATAGCACCCAACAAACTACAATTTATGTTATTATTTTAATAAATATAACAATACACAATGTAGTAAATTATTTAATTTGAAGTTAGTGCGTGGTCGTGTATATCGCAATTGCATGCGATAGTTGCCAGCCGAAAGCAGCTGTTTTGCCATTCACTCGAGATTGCAAAAACAATAAAATGTTTTGCAAAAAAAAACACCGCAGTAAAAATTTAGGAAAATTGAAGCATAACCCGATGTAACCTTCAAAACTGGACACGCCCCCGCCCAGTTGCTACAGTTCTTCCAAAATGGCCAGTGATTTTAGCACAAACCAATTTGTGTCCACAAACACTTGCTCAAGTGCAGCAAATTTCTCTCGCTGGCTGACCGAAGAAGTCTTCAAGTTGATCGATATTGTGCAGCGGGATGAAGCAATTTATAATCCTAGACACAAATACTACTTTTGCCGGCCATACGTTGAAAACTTTTGGCGCGAGGTGGATCTGAAGCTGGAGAAAAATCCCCGGTGCCAGTTTAGCCAAATGGACCAATTTACGCATTTCATTTCGACGTGAATACACAAATTATTTGGAAGAGAAAGTGCCGCCCTGTTGGTCCTACTTTGATCGTATGTTCTTTTTTGCATCCATATTTGCGCAAGAAGCACCAACAACCCAAATCGCTGGGCACACAGGTCCAGGATGCGCTCGCCCATTTGAGTAATCTCTCGAATCGCATGCAGCGAGAACGAGCTGTCACCACTTGCACTGCAGCGAGTACAACGACCACAGCACAGGTGAACACGGGCAGCACAGCACACTCGGCACAGCCGTCGCCCCAGCCGCCGCAGCTGGACAACTATTTGGACTACTTCGATGAGCACGATCACAACAATTCAGAGCTTGATGAGATCATCGACGAGGAGCAGCGAGCACGTTTCCAGAATCATCCTTTGGACAACAATGACATCAAATCGGAATGCGAAGAGCCAGTTGAAGATTATGAGCCGGAAGCTGAAGCAGATGCCGAGCAACGTTTCCACCACGCACATCAGGATGAGGAGGAACATGACAGAGACGACGACCATGAAATGCGACCAAACATATACGATACGGCAGTGTCGGCATCCGCACCCATCAGTTCCACATCTAGCTCATCATCGCTGGCACTCGAGAAGCGTTTCCCGCAGCATTATCAGCAGCATAACAATTCTAGCAGATTGCAGCACATGAATCGTTTACAGATGCGCACATACCATCACGAGGAGACACGTGCTTTGCGCTCACGCTCGCAAGAGCTGCAGGGCGTAGCCGCTGCTGCAGCTACCGTTGCAGCTGCCAGTGCTGCAAACATGCAAACGCATTCGAATGTTTCGTTTGTTCGACCCACATTCAGCAGCAAACCCGTGGACATGGTTAGCACCACAACGCACAGCAGCACTGCAGTGGCTGTCATAGGTGGCACGGACTCTGAGTTGCCAACGCCATCGAGTGTGGCAGCAGCTGCTACGCCCAGCAGCGCTTATGTTAATCAACGACATCTCCACGGATCGCATTCCCACTCGCATCATCAGTCGACACCGGCCCAGCGTCTTGAGGTCAGCAATGGAGCAGCGAGTGCTGCTGGAGCAGTTGAATTGTGTGACTGCAAGACGGATTCGGATGCCATGTTTCTGATGAGTCTGTTGCCCGACATACAGAAGTTGAATGGACGAGATCGTGGCAAAATTAAGATAGCTTTCCAAAACATACTGCAGGACTACTTGTATCCCGACTAAGTGGGCGACTTCAAGTCGTCTGGATAGTCTGCTGCTAGTTAAGATCTCTTAGCTGTTCTGTGTATACAATCTTGCTTATAGCATACATAAAAATCCATTTTCTGAGTTATTATTCTAAGTTGATCGTTCGGCTCAGCCGGCAAAAAATTGTTTGGTTCTTTTTTTTCGCTATGTTTTAATTCGCATAATTCCTTCAAGCTTTGCTGTGCAAAAACAAAAAACAGAGTATCCTTTATACTAGCCCCCTTGAACAACATATGTGTTATATAAATTATTTTATTTATATGTATAAATATTTAAATATTTTATGTTAAACACAAGTAATAAATTCATTCAAAATTTACAGCAACTGTCTATGACAAAAGTTGGGGAATTGATAAATAGGATTAGATTTATACTCAACATTACATCTATTTTATTAATCAAAGAGTTTGAGGTCACGCGCTATCTTCTGTATTTTATTATCCAGTGTCTTGTCCTCGTACTCACAGATATAATAGTGCCTGGATGTGCACTCCTGACCATAGTATACATAACTATGTTTGCCAGCATTGTAGCTGAGTCGGAGACAACGTCCTTTGCCTTCAATTTGTACTGTATTGTTGAGCACATCATTGTCATCTGTGGATTCCTCGCTGCTGTCCACCAAATTGGCAGCTGTTGAGTTTTCACCCTTCTGTGACATGGCTATCGAAGTGAGATTTGTGTTGGGATTCACGGGCTTGGCGGAATTCGACCAGATCCACAACAGTCCTGGGTTAAGTCCACCCAGCCAATAGTCACGACCTCGGTGAGCTGGCTGATTAAGCAAATAGGCCATGATCTCCTCATTCTCAGAGACCTTTTCGAACTCTGCCAGGTGCGCAGAGAGCCCTTTGCATGCCGTGTTGGCCGTCTTCCAGTTCACCTGCTGCTGACTGTTGATGTAGTAGCAATTGTCGCTGATGCGCGTAAAATTGGTAGGGCATGGATCCTTCACTTCCTTCTGATTGTTGCCGGCCATCAGATAGTAGATCAACTGCTCCGTGCGGCGCACACGACTTTCCCAAATAATCTAAAATTTAAAATGATTTAGAAAGATTTATTTAAGATGTATACGTGGAGTAATTTTTTAGAAACTTATTATTTAACTTTATATAAATACGATTTGTAAAATTATTCTTCTTGAACATTATTATTTTAAATATCATACAAATCTTCAAAACTGATAATTTTCCTTTCTAAAAACAAATTAGTATCTAGAATTTGAAATTTCCTTTCCCATCTAATTAGATGGGTTAGATATATCTTAAAGGTATCATCCAAAAAAATGTATATATTGTAGGTATCACAGCTAATATAATTAAAAATGTCTAGATATTACTTCTCAACTATTTGTTTAATGACATCTTCAAGTGATCTTCTGATTAATTGCCCACTTGTTTGCTTACCAACGCGATAGACCAGCTTTTCGATGGCTCCAAGCAGATACAAATCGTTTTCGGACACGGCCCGGAATGTGTTCGGTGGACTGCCGTGGGCCAAGTGTTGCTGCTGCTGCTGTTGCTGCTGTGAGTGTGCGGGTGCTTGCTGCAGTGGCACCGGACGCAAGTGCGCTTGAGGGGGGACCTGATGGTCCACTGCCGCTGGAGCTTACACCGCCACTGCTGGACCCACCAAAGCCAAAGAGTTGTTGCAAGAAACCGGGTTGCTGTCGCTGTTGCTGCTGTTGTTGCTGCTGCTGCAGTTGTTGATGTTGCTGCTGCTGCTGTTGTTGTTGTTGTTGGTGCAACATTTGGTTGGTCATGGGACGGAACTGAGGATTAACAATCGGGCTCTGACTTTCCACAGGCGTACGCAAATGCGGCTCCAGCTCGACAGCCTCGCCAATGCGTCGAGTAATATAAATATTGTTACCGGGTCTTTTGTACGCTGAGGAGTGATAATTAATTGGGCCATCCATATAGCCCAGATCTTTGGACATGCGGTGACTGCTGCTTTG
This sequence comes from Drosophila sulfurigaster albostrigata, assembly GCF_023558435.1. Taxonomy (NCBI): domain Eukaryota; kingdom Metazoa; phylum Arthropoda; class Insecta; order Diptera; family Drosophilidae; genus Drosophila; species Drosophila sulfurigaster. The sequence goes on from NC_084882.1 coordinate 20,669,803, forward strand.
GCTGCAAAGCAAACAAATTAAGCTCACTAATTCCACATTTGGCATTGACTTACAAAATACACACCTTAACACATAATCTTCGAGAAATTGCGACCAATTCGGTGCCTCTGATTCATTTGCGTATTTTTGCATAGTTTCACCGTCTGCAGCAGCTGCATTGCATAATCCAAGGCACAGCAGGCCCAGAGTTAATAGCTTCAGTAATGCACGACGACGGCACTTTATTGTTTCCTTAGCGGCCGATGACATCGCGACATGTAATGAATGCCTTTTCCACTCTTCGACACACTCTTTTAATATTCCACTCATAGACAACTTGAGACTAAGCTACAATACAACAATATTAACTCTAGGTTCACTTTCGATTTCAACAAGTTGCGCCCGCATCGAGATTCAAACTGCGACTGAGACTGTCTTCGACACCGAGACTCAATTGGAGCTGTATGTGGTTTGGGGCGCTGTCGAGCTGCTGCTGTCATGACCATGGCCATGGCTTGTTGCTGTTGTTGTCGCTGTTGTCGTTGCTGCCTGCCTTACCTGCTTACGAGAAATGCAAAAAAATTTCACTTTCTCCGAATGTAAGTCATTGGGTTTTTGTTTGCCTCGGTTTGACTTGGGCTTGGTTAGTTCACTTCGTGTCTTTAGATGTCGCGACTTTATTTTTTGAGTTGGTTGTTTACACATTGTCAAACTCATTATGCCTCTTAATATTGTCAACTCGAGGTTAATTGTTAACACACAAAAAGTTTTACATCATTAACGCAAATGTATATATGTATTTTTAACCTGTAAAATATCAATAATATTGGCTGGTTAACAATTGGCAATCATTGCAATTGAAACTTGCTACCAGTGGAGACTGTTTATATGCGATCAACGACGTCATTTTAACAATTAAAGTTATGTTTCTCTTTTAAAATTTATTTTAAACGCTAAGTAATGAGAAAATAATAACAAAATTGAATAATGCCAATAAACATTTTCTCAGCCGTCTAAGAGAGATAATATTCAAAAGTATCTGTTAAATACAATAATGAATTTATGATTCCAAAGTAAATAATTTTTAAACTAATTTGTGTTGATTTTAAAAGTAGTTGAATAATTATAAAGAATCTATTCATTTTTATTTCTGTCTTTCAAATACATTTTTATAGTGACTGCATTTTCAGCGATGTTTCTGAAAACTATTTCCTATTTAATTTTAATCACATTTTTGTTCTTAACTTTTAAAAATTACATTTCCTTTTCCATCTAATTCATATATCAGAATAATACGAAAATATTCCCCATAGTGTCTTGAGATAAATCAAAGTAAATCAACGCTTTCAGGCCTATAATCTATTGCTAATTCATGCAGTGTCTTCAGATAAATCAAAGTAATAAACACTCTAAGACATTTGCGCTAATCAGGTTTAATTACTATGAAAATTAATATAATATAAAGAAAGGGAAATTAACATTTTGGCGCCACGTTTGCATTTAATTAAAGCTCAATTTATGTGTTCATTTCGTTGAAGTGATTCGCCGCTCATTGATAGCTTTTGGGAACGGGGGGTCTTTGATTATAATCAACAATGAAATGGTCGTGGAACGTGTTTCGCTCTCTGCCCACTCACTCGATTGATGATTGGTAGTGCTCTCAAAATGTACCAAATGGATTTTTCTGTGGGTTACGAATCAAACATTGACTTTCGTTATGAATTATTGTGACTGCCACACTGGGCAAAAGATGTTGCAATGAAGGTCTCTTCACATCTCGTTTATGAGTCGCTCTTGCGCCTCGTTTGATGACGCATTTGTAAGTTTCGGATATTTGCTGCGGTCTTGAGGGGTTTTCCCGAAAGCTGAATACGTGTATGCTTTGCATATTCGAGTCAATTCGGATGAATTTGTTGAACACAATATTTTTAGCTTCATCACAAGGCAAGCGGAAATATTTTAAAATTCACATAAAACATTTGTATTTTTTCGATATTTTAAAATATTATTATAATGCAATAAGAGTCACACGTGCAATCTCTCCAATGGATCAGCTTTTCATAATAAAATATACATATATACAAACCCATCTGAAACATTCCACAAAATTATAATTCATATCTGCACAAAGATGTGCCAAAAAAGTTAAACAGAAATTTGTATTCACATCATTTCAGATTCATCAGCAGTTGCAAATACTTATGAGAAAGATTGTAAGACCTTTCTGTACCATGCAAAGAAATAAGTAGCGCAATTCTCATCAAAGCAAACATCAACATATAATTTTTTTTTTTGGAAATCTTTTTTATAAATTTTTATACTTTTTTTTTCATATTTTCTTTGTGTGTGTGTTTTTTTGTTGTTTTTAAATATATTATAAAATTTGAAAATTTTAACCATCATAAGTACTTAACAGCATAGATACATATTTAGCTCTCTTTCTCTCTCTATCTCTATTTCTCTATCTCTGTGAGTGTCTCTCGTATTTATTTCTTGTTTCTCTCTAAACTGAAGTACGTTGAATGTGTTTCATGATCAAGTTCTTAATATTTTTAAACATGACTTTAAAAATACAAAAAAAAGAATTATTGTTGAATTCAGTAGCTACTTATTTTGTTGCATTTAAAGTGTTAAACAATTGAGTTAAATTAGTTTGTGGATGTGAAGAATCCTACACTTCTATTTCCATATCCATCGATCATGCGCTTGTTGTTGTTGCTGTTGTCGATCTAGTTGTTGGTGTTATTTATTTATTTAGAAATAGATTTTTGTTTAAAGATATACACAATGGATGTTGTTCTTGGTATTGTTTTTTAGATTTGCAAAATGATCTTGAGATGATATTCGTTTACATTTAATTGAGTTCTTCTTCTTCTTCTGATCTTCTCTTCGTCCATCGTTCCAGAGGCTCCGCTCAGTGCCACGCTTAATAGCCAGCCAATTCGGCGAATGTGGAGTCCATCTCGTCGGCAAGAGACTTGTATCTGTCCTTGTTGATGCCCAGCTCGTCTATGGAATTAACGATAATCACGCATTAATATATATATCACATATCAAGGGCACAAAAAAAAAATAAACAAATACAAAATGCAACATTGATTTTAAACAGAGAACACATAAGTATGGTGCCACTGTGCCATTAATCGTGGCAATACACTGTGAGAAATACCAAATACTATTTGTTAATATAACAATTAGTGGGGCGCTGTTTTGCCAAGCGTTTGTCATTTCTATTTCTAGATATTTGCTTTAGTATTATTATTGGTAAATAAGAATTGCGTGTCGGGTAAGTCGGAGGGAAGGAAAATTCTTTTCGAAGACTGTAAAAATAATGAGCAAATGATGAGCTGTGTTTTGTGACCAAAAATTGAACTACATTGTGTATATTCAACATCTGTCATAGAGATATTGTACTCGTAGCATTTTGGCGAAAGCCAACCGAACTGCCAAGTAAATAAATAAATGTGATATTGTATAATGAATGCAGCAGAGGAACTGCAGAGAGAATCAAAAGTGGGCTTGTTGTTTTTCTGGGTAGGCAAAGAGACAAATTGAACATGCCACATTAAACACTAAACAGAAATTCATTTCTTATTTCTTTTGTAAAACAAATACATATAAATATATATAAAATAATTGGAAATCACCTGGTTTATCGAAAGCATAAATAACTACAGTTGGCATTTTAGAATATTTTTTTTTTTTTTTGATAGTGGAACTTTTGGTCTGGACTTATTTTTACAGTGTATAGGGAGCTGGGTTATAACCACATTTTAAAGCAAGACTAAACACATTATTTACAGTGTAGATCATGGTGAACAATCTGCACAGTGTCAAGAGAGTTAGGGGGCAAGGGCGCAAATATGAATTCTGCTAGGAAACTGGGAATACATTTGTATGTATGTATTTGTATCTGTATCTGTATGTGTGCAACGTATATGTATTTGTATGTATGTCTGTAAGTATTGGGAATTGTTTTGTTGTGTGTTTGTTCTTTTTTCGGTTTTTTTGTTTTTGGTTTTTTTAATATCCAGTAAGTTCAGCAAATGTCTGGTCCAAATCGTCGCAGATTGCTTTGTATTTTTCTTTCTCATGGAAGAGACGGTCTGCAAAAAGCATTTGTTGTTTGTTTTTATATATATATAGATTAAATTTATATTACATCATTAATGAAAGCAGTGTCAGTTAAGTAATCAACATATGTACAATGTAGATATTAAGTATACGCATCATTACGTATACGTATACTGTACGCATTAGTTGAAGCTGCATTGAGTTTTTGGGAAACTTGAAGTCAATGCGATATTTATATATCGTATAGATGTGTACTATATACTATATGGTGCTCAGGCTTCACATTGGAGCACTTTTTAGGTCTTTTGAGTGTTAATAGAATCAGAATATGGAAGGAGTTATGATAAACGAAAATACCTTCTAGCCTGTCGACTTCCTTCTGCAGGCGCTTCACTTGCTTCTCGGCGTGCTCGGCGCGCTGTTCGGCTTCCTTCAATTTGACGGACAAGGTCTTCATCTCGCGCTTGAATTCCTCAACGCGCTGGTTGGCCTTCTCCTCTGACACTTCCAGAGATTTCAGGGAGTTACCGACAACCTATGACCAAGATTACATCGATAGATTCAGCGAATTTATTTTGATTGCTATGCAAGGTACCTTCAATTCTTCCTCCAGCTCCATGATCTTGGATTCACCGGAGCGGACACGATCCTCAGCAACTTCGAGCTCGTCTTCAACGAAGGCCAGCTTGCGGGACACTTCATCGGACTTGGTATCAGCATCCTCAGCCAACATACGGGCTTCCTTCAATTGGTTGGTCAACTGATCCATACGCTCCTCATCCTGCTGGGAACGGTTCTCCAATACTTTGCACATACGGTTGTTCTCATCGGCCGATTGTGTGGCCTCCAACAGCTTCTGTTGTGCGGTGGTTGAGCGCTCCTCAGATTTCTCCAAATCCTCCTCAATCTGTTGGACCTTACGGTTCAAGGTGGCAACCTCGGACTCCGTGGAGGTCAACAGTTTCTCCTTCTCTTCCAATTCGGTGTTGGCCTTCTCCAGCTGCTCCTTGGCGGTGACCAAATCGACCTCAACCTGAACGAATTTCTTCTCCAAATCGCGCACCTCCTCATTGAGTTTGTCGGCGCGGGAGTTGGCATCCTTAGCTTGATTCTCGCAGGTATCTGCCTTGTCGATGGCATTATCCTTCTCAAGCTTCATCGCTTGCATCTTCTTCTTGATGGCGTCCATGGTGTTTGTGTTTTTGTTGTTCGCTTAGGAGGGAAGAAAACTGGAAAAAGGCACTGCAAAGAAGGAGATAAAATATTATTTAGAATACCTTTTTATTACATTTTATAATAAGTTGTGTACCCCTTTTCCAGTATTATTTATATATTATATATAAAATACTATATGTATCTAGTCAAGCGGCTCTGCACTTTTTCAAGCAACAGCCTTTGATTTTTTTTATTTGAAATGTTTCTCGCAGCTCATAAAAATGCACTTTATATGAAATCTGTTTACTTCAGACATTGCCTTCAATTCGGCACAAATAGATATATATCCATAGTATGTATATATATATATATATGTATATGTATATGCATGTGCACAGATATATTGAAAGCTAATTGTAAACATATTTCGCTTTGTCGAAACATTTATAAAAATCTAACGTAATTTTCTGTTTCAAATACGCCCACTATAAAACTGACGGTATTCTTGGTCTATATATTTCTCTATCTCTCTCTCCTCCCCCTTACTCTCTGGCTATCTCTTTCTATTCTTCATTGGGCATTTATTTGTTGTAGAATTTAAAAATAAACTTGATATGCTTTTGCCTGCGCCTCTGAGCATATCCAGTCCCCATACATACACACATCGCTGGCGCTGTCGTTTTTTGGACATTTTTTGCCTGATCTGTAATTCTAGAGTTTCCATTATTAACACACACACAAACACATGTATATATATTTTCATGTGTGTGTGCAATTTGTAGAAATTCTCAGCTCATTTCTTTTTTGGGGTCAGATCGTGTGTGGGTGTTTTTGGTGTGTGTATCGTGAAAAGTGGGACAAAGTCATTTATGTTGTATCTAGGGGGTCTCAATCTCAGCGATAAGAAGCCGTAGATATATAATTGTCTAGGTGAGAAGAATTGTATTTTATGGATGCAACCAGGAAATACCATTATAAATCAAATATATTCTCAAGAATATAATATATTAATTTTTAGTTGGAAATAGTTGCAATATAATCGATAAGTACATTTTCATTATAGCTCTGGCCTTCAGAGGCAGTCATAAATTTTGTGTGGGTTGCGGATATGCCTGAAACACCTATGACTACTATATAGTATAGCCATTTATATATGGTATATAAATATCTGAGTGTGTGTAAATATTTCTCTACTTCGGCCTCTCTAATAATTTTCGAGCAATTCTGACATATAGCCAAAAACAAACTCAAGGATGAATTACCAACAGCGAGCAAGCAAAATGTTCGTGAGATCATGAGATCATGAAAGCTCAACGAGAAAAGCTTTTACGTCTAAGTTTCAAGTAGAGTTAAAAATAAAATCTTTAAAGTTGTTTCTGCGAGTATCTGTGAGAGTGTATGTATCTGTGTCTGTATGTATCTGTATCTGTAGACAGGCAGGTGTCTGTCTGCAGTTAATTTTATAGAATACAAAAATTGCTTGCGAGCAGCTTTTTCTGTGTCTGTGTGTAAAAATTGTGCGTAGCTTCATTAATGTGCATATGTGTGTGTCTGTGTGTAGCTTTTCGCATATATATGTATATATGAATGTGTGTGTGTGTGCAAATTTTCACTCATACACACATATTTCTGTGAGATTTAGTTACAAAATTCCTTATAAGTGAATTTCTCACAACGTCCGAAAGGCATCATAAATTTCAAGTGATATTTCGCAATTCTCGGAATTCAATTTCAAGAAACTGAATATCCAATTCACTCTCATGATCCTTTCTGCACCTCTTCATTATTTTCGCTGGCACTTTTTTAAAGAGTTTATTAATTATCATTTATTTTTAATCATCGATCGTTAAGTTTTTATTTTTAATATTTTTCCAAATATTGCTCTTCATATTTATTTATAGACACATACATATGCACATTTAATAATTTTTTTAAACAGGTATTTTATATATGTAGTATATATATATTCATTTTTCATTAGTTTTTCTTTAATCGAATGCAATTTGCATGCACTTTTAACACTTATTTCATTTATTTAATTTTTTACCAAACTCTTTTTTGCGATTATATTAATTTTGTATTTTAATAATTAACGCAGATTTGTTAGAAATCAGTTCAAATATTTTGTGATATTTTTCCAACAATTTTTTTGTGTAATATTCCCAATGCAAAATCCTGGCAGCAGCAGCCGTAACTAACCTTAGCGTTTCAAACACACTATACGCTGTCGAAACCCCGAGAACACTGATGCTGACCAAGTCGCTGTCCCGAGAAAGCGACCCCAAGAAATAACGCAAGGCGCACACAGCACACACAGATACAAACACATACACACACGCATAAACTCACACATTGATATGGTCACACCAACGCAGTATTGAATAATTTTTCATTTCGTAAAATTTCCCATTAAAAAATATAAGCGGAAAAGCGCTTTCGCAACTTTTCATGGCCCGATCAAAAAATTTCCCTCGAAATTTCCCTAATACCATTGCATACGTAAATATTTACATATGTGTGTCCAACTGCATCTGTGTGTGTGTGTGTGCGCTCTCGAGAAATGCTCTCAACCATTCCGTTCTATATCTATCGGTATTGCTCCCGTTTTTCTTTTATTGCATGCTCATCATATGCCTCACAGACAGGCGTGAAAATTATGCGTTTTCAGCTTGTTTTTCTTTTTTTTTATTTAAATTGATTTTTTTCGTTTCTTTCTTAATTTTCATTGTGTGCTCTTGTAGATGTATCTGTATCTGTATCTGTATCCATCAGAAGTGCTCCTAAAAATAGCACGATAGAAGCCAGAGACGCGAACATGGCTAACAAGATGAGATTCTATTTTGATTAAATAAATATTGAGAAATATTTCATTCTGTTTCGCACGGTTGTAGCATATCTTCAATGTATTTAAATGTGACGTGAAAATTTTGTTGAATATACACAAAATGAAAAACATTTAATAAATTTTAATCAGTTTTAAATTGTATTATACATTTTCTTATGAGCTTACAATCAAATAAACGAAGCAACTGCTTGTACCTTATCTATATTCCTATATAAATTAAATTTGTTAATTAATATGTAAATACTTTACTTTACAAAGAAATGAAATGAAACATCCGATTGCTAAAAGTTAGCTTAAGGGTTTTGCAGCGAAATGCTGAAACTAGGTTGACCAAATTAAATACTAATTGAGAAAGTTTTGTGATTGACTATAGATAATTCAAATAATCTACAAGAAAACTTTTGATATATTTCTGTACGAAAAATGTATATATCTAGCAAATCGATTTGTTGTATGTGTTTAATGTCATGTATTTAGTAAAGAATTCGTCAAAGGATTCCATAAAATTAATTTAGTTGAAATGAACAAAATCTTCTACCAAAATTGAAAGCAAATACCCTTCGAAAAGAACACGAATTCATAATTTCTAAATATTGATAGTTTGGCGGCTCAAGGTCGAAAATGGACTGTCCAAGGTCCATTTATTTTAGTCATATCGGCAGATCTTTAAATATTACTTTTGGCAAAACTATGTTTTAGTTTAGTTGGTTTTTTAGTTTGAATACATTTGAGGATTTTTAGACAAAATATAAATACAATAATGTTGGTCACGGTGCTTGTATTTATATAGGCTATTCTTTCATAGAAAAGTACAGCAAAAAAGGACGAGAGTTCTTTTATAAACTTACCATGAAATATTTCCGAATTAAAGCTATTTATAAAGCTTTGAATTTTAAGTAACTAACCTTAAAGTTTCATGTTTGAGAACTAATCAACATTTTTTTGCGTTGGGCACATAAATCTTCTAAATTTCCTAAAAATACCCTAAAGCGACTACCAACATACATATATACATATAACTGAAGTCTTCCTTTTTTTTTAATTTTTCTAAAATATTTAAATAATTCAAAAATGCACCTCTTCGAAAAGAAAGGGGTTTGAAAAAATTTAAAAGTATAATTTTAAACCCTATTCTATTCTGGAGAAAACTATCCGATATCAATGCTATTCAGTTTTTTTGTTTATTTACTCTTAATGTTTTAAGAACATCAGTTATTGATTAATTATAATTAAATAATTTTAAAACCATCAATAATTAAAAATTCTTACCAATCATTTGAGTACCATTTCAATCAATAAAACCACATTTTATTTATTTGCAAAAGAATTGATTCCCATTTATTTGTCATAAAAATATAAACATTTTATAACTGAGAAGTAATGTTATATACTTAATTTGTTTGTTACAGAATTACAAAAGCTATGAACGTGTACATTTTTATATTTTCATTTCATACAAAGGCCATAGAAATATTTATCATTTTTTTTCTTTCGTTTTGGGTACATTTATTTTCCAACTAATTTGCAAGCATAAACAAATAATTAAAATTGACTGTTTTTCTGGGCTATATATATTTTAAGTTGCTATAAATAAATCTGACAAAATATTATTTAATATGTGTATGTTTGTAAGACATTGACTGGTGGGATTTATAGATATTACAAATGGGAAATTAAGGATGGCATTTTTGTTCTGTGTATTTAAAGCTGGAAGGGGAGTGTATTTTTATTCAAATTCTTTTTTAATTATAATTTATGCAGGCAGTATTTGTTTTCACTCTAATTGTTAAAATATATGTCGAGTATATAATTGCTAAAAATTTGCTTTATTGTTATAAATTGAATTGTGGAATGCTTATGTAGAATGTTTTGTTTTTTTTTTTTTTTTTTGTGGATTAACATCGAGGGGCGATCGATATCATTTTGTAAATCTCAGGCTGTATTTGTTGTTGTTGTCGTCATCCTCATTGGTGTTGTTGTTGGCTTAATAGTTGTTGAGATCAGCGTATTCCAGCTCCTGGGCAATTGTTTTGTACTTCTCCTTACCTTTGCTCACCTCATCTTTGAGAGCAAATAGTAGAGCAAGCATTTAGAGAAATAAAAATACAAATAATTTTATATAGTTTTCTTTTTATTGCATACTTTGAATACAAATGATAAATAAAATTGTTTTGAGTTAAACAAATACACAATGCGATTGTCACATAATAAAATAAAAGAAAAAGCTTTACACCAATTAATCTACAAATCAATTCGATCTACACAGAAATCATAAATTGCAAGCAGAAGTCAATAACGATTACGATTACAGTGCGCCTACAAGTGTGCTACGACAAACATATCGATAAATGTGAGATAAAAGTGTTGATAGATTTTGTTGCTGGCTCTTTTTTGGGGCGGGCAGTGTGATGGTGTGCTTATTCCTTGAGGATGAGCTCGACAAAGGCGGTATCGAGATCGTCGCCAATATCCTTGTAACGCTCCTTCTCCAGAACAAGGTCGTCTGTTCGTGTCGATCAAATCATAAACAAAGAAAACAAATACAAATTAATAAAAATGAAAATATAAATGACAAAAACAATTAACATAAATCCTTCACCAAAAACATTTGACATATGTAAAACCCTCAACACGAAAACTAACACTCAAATCACATTTGATTGAATAATTACCTCATCAAATAAGTTAAAATAAAAATAGCAGTAATTGCACTGCTTGACGGCGGCAGCAACAGCGGCGTTTTGGTCGGCAATGCAGTGCGCCGCTAGCTGTTAAATTCAAAATCAAAATTAAAATGCAACAGGCAAAACGAAAACAAAAAAAAAAATTAAGCAACCAGTCAGCAAGTGTTTTGTTTTTGCAATGCTTCGGTTAAGTTTTAATAAATGTCATAAAAATATTATTATTATTCTCTGTTTTCTGTTATCAAAACGTGCTTCAGATTGTACAAGTGAAAGCGGGGCAGCATTTTGTAGCAGTTGTTGTTGTTGTTGTGGGTCTTTTCTTGCGCAGCAGAACGATCGATCGACCGATAATGGAGATATATCATATCGTTAAGGTTGTATCGTTGCAGTTTATCGTTTATCGCGTTTCGTTTTGTTTCGCTTCGCTTAGGCTGGTGGCGCCTCGGCTTCAGCTGGCGCGGCAGCCGCTTCGGCAGCAGGTGCTTCAGCTGCAGGCGCTGGCGCAGCTGCCTCAGCCGCTGGTGCTTCAGGAGCAGCCTCAGCTGCCGGTGCAGCAGCAGCAGCCTCAGCGGGTGCAGCTCCCTCTGCCGGTGGAGCAGCTCCCTCAGCTGGTGGCGCCGCGCCTTCCGCTGGTGGGGCAGCTCCCTCAGCCGGTGGAGCAGCACCGTCAGCAGCAGGCGCAGCTCCCTCAGCCGCTGGTGCAGCTCCCTCGGCGGGTGGTGCAGCAGCTTCGCCTTCGGCAGCTGGCTCGGGCTCAGAGCCGGGTGGTGGTGGCTCATAGTTCTTAACGAATGGCACTTCAGCGCCCTCTGGCGGCAAATCGATCGAGTACTCGAATGGCGGCGGTGGTGGTGGTGGTGGAGTTGGCTCCTTTGGTGGTGGCGTCGGCTCCTTGGGCACAGGCACACCATCCTCTGACAACACAACTTGCGCAGCACCCTCTGCGCCCTGCTCGCCAGCCTCGGCCGCAGCTGCAGCGGCGGCTGCTTCGGCTGCGGCTCTGGCCTCCTCCATGGCGGCGAGTTCCTCGGGAGTTGGTGTGGGCAACTTGGGCGTGGGTGGCTTGGGATTGCGCACTGTCCAGAATGGCTCGAGGCCCTTGATGAGGTCCAGGAAGGCTTCGTCGAGGCTGTCGCCGATGAGGCAATAACGTTCTTTTTCAACGATTAGATCGTCTGATAAGCACACGAGTGATAAATAGCGACAGCAAAAGATATATAGAGGGAGAGAGAGGCATGAAGATAGAAAGAGTGAAAAGGATGCAAAAGCGCAACTAAGAAAACTAAAAATTAATAATGCTGCTTGTTCTCCTTAAGAACATTAATTAATTAGTGGGCTGTGGCAAAGGGGGGCGGGACGGATCGTGTTAGTAAGAAACGTCGAAGAGGAAAACACATTGAACGATTTTTTTTTGTGTTTTGGTTTATGCAGCAACGAGATCCTTTTTTGAGAGATCCTTTGTGGTGATCTATTTAAACTAATGCGAACAGTGACGATAACAATTCTCGATTTATCATTTACAGCTTCTTGGCGGTGGTGTTCAGTGCTTTAGGCAGGCGGCGCTTCAGCTGCGGGAGCTTCAGCAGCAGCAGGGTCTGCTTCAGCTGGAGGAGCTGCGGCATCAGCAGGTGGAGCCGCTGTATCCGCAGCAGGAGCAGCTCCCTCCGCAGGAGCTGCCCCCTCCACAGGAGCTGCTCCCTCAGCTGGTGCTGCTCCTTCCGCAGGTGCTGCCCCTTCCGCAGGTGCTGCTCCTTCAGCAGGCGCCGCTCCCTCAGCAGGCGCCGCTCCTTCAGCCTCCGCTGCAGGCACTGGCAATACATCGCCCACCTCGAAATTCTTCACATATGGCACTTCAGCGCCCTCTGGCGGCAGATCGATATTATAGTCAAATGGTGGCGGTGGTGGTGGCGTCGGTTCCTTGACGGGTTCGGCGACAACGGCGGCAACAGGTTCTCCTGTGGCTGCATCAATGGTGACGCCACCCTCAACCGCTGCCCCTTCTTCGCCAGCAGCCTCAGCTGCCGCAGCGGCAGCCAATTCGGCGGCTGCGGCCTCTTCCGCTGCTTGCAACTCGGCGGCAAGTTTGGCGGCCAGTTCCTCTTCGGTCAATTCGGGTGTGGGCGGTTTGGGATAGCGATCGTTATAGAATGGCGGCATGCCCATGAGCTCGACAAAAGTAAAGTCCAAGCTGTCATTAACCATTGCATAAGTCTCTTTCTCGTTGATCATCTCGTCTGGTGGTTGGTTAAGTGATTCATTGGTTAGTTGGCGGTGGTGTCAAAGTTGTTAAGAGCAAAAAAGTCAAATTAGTGCAAATATCGACTGACTTTTGTTAATGGCTAGTTGTTAACTCTTCAAAGAGCTGAGTTCGCAGCTTCACGGTAGCCAATTGTGGGTTGGGTTCATTACAATGACACAATAACAACGACAAACAATTGGCTGAAACAGATACACTTCATAATCGGAGGTTAGCACGTTGTTTATGTGGCACTTGGATACTGTCGATTGTTGTTGATTTTTTTTTTTTTTTTGAAAAATACTTTATTTGTGCAATTGCAGCAGCATGGTATTGTATTGTATTTGTATAGTATGTATGTATATATTAAAAATATAAATAATTATTTTATGTAAATCGTAAATAAATCAATTGTTTCCTCCTTTATAATTTTAATGTTATGCTCCTCTTCTTTTTGCTTGCTCTCCTCTTTTGGGGGCAAGAACACATTTAGATTTCATCCAGATTAGCGAACAAATTAATTAGATTTGTATTGTTTTTGTTTTTTGTTTGTTTAATTTAAAATACATTTGTTGAAAGAGATGTTAATCATGAAATGCTTGAAATTGGAATGATGTGCGCTATGTGCGTGTCATTTTGCGGTGTCGTTTTACCCTTTCAATGTCTTCAATTCATTTTTGTTTTGTTTTAGTTTAGTTTTTTTTTTGCTTTGAATTTGTGTCTAAATAATAGGCGTGGCAACTTATAAGTAAGCAAATATTACACAACGTTTAGCAAACACGATTCAATTCTTTTTACTTTGAATTGTATAAACAATGTAAATATTAGCATAATTAATACAGTAGTTAAGCTGGCGACAAAAATACAAATAGAATCTTTCCATTTACTTTACATAAAATACATGTATGTATAAATAATTACACATAATCTAATAATTTGCAAGTTGTGTCTTTTGTCATCTATATCATCATCATATAATATTATAATTCAATTCAAAATATCAAAACAAAAAACGCAGCAAAAGCAAATTAAGCAAGAAAATATAAAGTTATAAAAACAAATAAAAAATATTGCAACAGTGTTGTAAAGCATCGAGTGTTAAAGTGTCGCCATTTTGACAGCTAGCAAGCAGTGCACTGCTTGCATTGCACTGCACTGAACTGCATACAAATGTGAATGTTATGTGCGTTGGGTTAATTTTGGAATGCGCTTGCTACAAGAGAACAATTTCTTCTTTTTTTTTCTTTTCTTTTGTTTTGTTGTGTTTTTGCTTTGTCTTTTGATTTTATCGAAATAGTTTCATTTTAGTTTTGTTTTTTTTTTTATCTTGTCTGCTTTTCTTTGAGTTAAACGCTTAATAATTAATGTGTTTTTTTTTTTCATTTAGAGTTTCTCAAAATTGGCGTTACACTCGCGATTCTTCTATCTGCATTGGAAGACACTTGACGTTGTCCTGTGTTTCTCAGTGTAAGTCGGCGTCTTAGTGTATGCGTGTGTGTGTGTGTATGTATGTGTTTTGTGTGGGTGTGTGTGTTTCTATTATTATAATATGGAAAGCGCCAGTTTTTCTGTATTTGACGTCAAAGCAGGCAGTTTAGTTAATTTACATAAGCGCAAATTAGATGTTTACATGTTCTGTATATCATGTAAAGTGGCTTCCATTTCCTCCTGCAGCAGTTTGTTCTTAGCGCGCTCGTTCAACAAGTCGTCTGCGTTTCATTTTTATATATATGTGGCGTATCATAAAAATCACAAACGTGTGTGGCATGCGTTTTAAATATGTATAGCAAAACAATAAACATTGGGGCGTTGGCGGGCGCAGGCGGGCGGGGAGTGTACAAAGCGGCACACAAGTTGTAAATTGATTTGGTTAAGCACAACGAACAAAATCATATGAAAAATAAAACATAAAAAATATACATGTAATTATTTATAGATTTGGGTAAAAAAAAAAAAAATTTAATTAAAACATGACTAACATTTGGAATTGGAGTTTAGAGAGAATAAGGAACATAATTTTGCGCCTACTTAAACTTACGAAAATAGTTTTTATAATAAAGTAAAAATTCTGAACTGAAAATAACTACAACTTTAATATTTTTGTACTTCATTTCAAAAATACTGCTACATTATAAAATGAAATTATAAATTTGTACTATCGCTTGCTAATTGAATTCAATTATAACCGTAATGTTATACGCAAATATTCTTTAACGGACATACCTTCGAGCCTGTCGACTTCCTTCTGCAATTTCTGAACGGAACGTTCAGCGAATTCAGCACGAGCCTCAGCCTTAAGTGTTGGGAAACAGAAGAATTAAAAAGTAATATGTTAGTAAAGTTTGCAAAAATGCATCGTGGACAAACTTTCGTAATGCCCAACATGACTATAAATTGTAAACTCGTTTAGAATCAGTTTTGTATAATACACAAATTCAAACTGATTTTAACGGATTTTCAATTCATTTTCATTACAATAAATGTGTATACTAAAAAGAAGCTTCCCAAATATGCTACCAACACCAGCAGTAAGTATATAAAATGTATTATGAATGAATTAGTGAATGTTGATTAACATAATGATAATATAATGAATGAATATTATAATTAATATAGTTTTTAAAACAATAACATTCAATGAACAGCAAAACATTATAATGAACATTAAAATAAAACACAATTTGGACCAGTTTAAGAATATGCTTACAAAATTGTCGACTCTTTTATAGTATTTGGGGTACTATTTAGACATATTAATTAATATTACGGGAGTGTAGATATTAAAAATATATAATAGCTACAAAAATTGCTGTACGACGCTACGCAGTCACTGCATAAAAGACAAAATATACTTCAATTCAATTTGAAATGCTGTTAAAATTGTAGGATCAGCGGTATTTTAATTAAATAAGAAAAATCACAAGATACTCTATGCTCTTTCAGTAATGCGGCGACTTACAGTGTCTACATTTAATTTGAACTGTATGAGTTCCTGTTCAAAATATTTCTGATTTTCACGAGCCTAGACGTCGAGAAATATACAACAAATTTTTGGTATATCAATAATAAAATCTATGTACGTCATCATCATAATCATCATTATATAGAAGTGCGTATATATGGTTGTGTGTAACGTTGTGTGTGTGTGTGTTATAAAATATCTACCGAACATCAATATCGTTATCGTTATCAATAAAAACTTTTATTAATTTTTAAGTCACAATCACAATTAATATTGTTTTGTTGGGTACAGTTGCTACTACCAAGCACTAGTAGTGTTGTAAAATGACGGAATTTCGAGATTTTCTTTAGTTTCGACTTGCAATCAATGCACAAAAAGTTGTTTTCAAATTTTAAATCAAAAAATGTACACACACACATCCTAGGAGAAATACTTGCCATGATGCACGCACTATTGATATACACTACATGTATGGTTATGTTCATTTGTTGTATTTTTCCCAATACGTTTTTTGGTCTTATCGTATTTTATTTATTGTTTTTAGTTTCAGTTTTTAGTTTAGTATTTTTATAAAAAAAGAAAATATCAAATAGATAAATCAACTAATTCCAACATTACTTATGTACAATTTAAATTTAAAATTGAGAATAACTATTTGTGCAATTTAATATTTTCTTTTTTTTTCTTTTTTTGGTTTGAGTTTTGTTTCGTATTCTTGAGATTGAGGTTAGACATATTACGCATAATGCATTTACCAACACCAGAGACCACGAATAGTATCGATTAAACGCTTACAAATACTTAAGTTGTAGTACACAAATATTATCTATATAGTTGTATTGCAAATAACTGGGCATATACCTCTTTCAAGGAATGATCCAAAACCTTGATTTGCGTTTCAAAGGTTTCCTCTTTTTGTGTGGCCTATGTTTAGTTATTGAATACATATTTTGTTTTTGTGGTCGTTGGTGGGAAATATTTGTGTTAGCAAAACATAAATTGCAATTGTTTAGCAATATTGTTGAAGCATGCAGAGTTTCAGGCGTGGCAGGGCAGGGCAAGTGGGGCAAGGATTATTGCCGTTTTGTGTCCAGTGCGTTAATATTTTCGATTTAATTATATTTATGCAATAAATATAATTAGATTGCGGCAACGTTAAAGCAGAGCGTGTTAACAATATATGAAAGTAAATTAGAAAATATAATAATTAGTCAAACAAATAATATAAAACGAAAAAAAAATCAAAAATAGTCAGGTCGCTCTCTCGGTAGACATTTTATATATATATAAAAAAAAAACAATTGACTTCGAGTTCGCTTTTGAGCGGTTTTGAGAGCTCAATTCAATTTGAAAAATAAAAGAAACATAAACAACAACAGTGTGAAGACAACATAAAATAGATAAATCGCTGGTTGGTTTTGATTGCTTTTTTTCCACAGATCTGGGAAACTCCTTTCGCAGTTAGCTTTAGTTATTTTTGTATCTACCTCCTTTAGACGAGTGTTCAGGGTCTTGATTTGGTTCTTGTACTCTTCCTCACGTTGGTTGGCCTATTTATTTTGTTGTTGTTGTTTATGGTATTTTCGGGATTGGGGAATACATTCATATTTATAATTTCGAGTAAATACAGAAAATAATATATTTGAAATGTTGAGATATATTTCGATCACATGATGGTTAAATAATATCAATTTTTTTTTACGTTGATCGTAACATTTCATACTGACCTTCTCCTCTGAGACTTCCAGGGACTTCAAGTTGTTACCAACAACGCGCAGCTCTTCCTCAAGCTCCACAATTTTGCTGTAGTGAACAAAAACAAAAGACATTAGTTAAGTCGTTTACACAATTTCATGGTTATTGTCTTTCGTTTACTTGGTGGGAAATAAAACAAAAAAGCGCGTCTCATGCAGAAAATAAGTAAATTAAATATTGTACGCAATTTTTCGCTAACGCCAAAAAAAATGTATGAAGTGTATTCAAAAAATAAACAGACTACTTATATTGCAAGAAATTGAAGGGGTTGTAAATACCCTACTCTAAAAGTAAGCAATGAAATTATTACGCAGAGTTTTTCGACATGTTACCAACTCTTATTGAAACTAATAAGACCTTCATCTGCCGCCTACAGGGTATGCAAATATTTAGTTGACACTTCACTTTCAAATCTTTCGAGTCTGGAGGCGACAGCCAAGTCAAAAGTACAGAAAAAACTAAATCATGACTCGTCAAACCCGACGAAGGTCTGCAAAGAAACGTTTGGCAAATATTTTGAATAATAAAAATAATAATACATAGCAGCAATTGTCTGACCGACATCATTTCACTGATATCGCATCTAACGATTTCACTTTTTGTTTTGTCTGTGTCTTTGTTGTAGTATTTAATAAACAGTTGAACACTGTCGATTGCCTCGAGGGTAGGTAAACTCTTTTGATAATTTTTCAACTATGCAAATTATAAATAAACATGTTGTCACTTCGACCTGGCGGCTTAAGAAACCATTGCGTAAATACTTTAATTTAAACTATATGCAGTTAGTAATTGAACTTGAAAGCAAACAAACCTTTCGCTGAGCTCAACTTTTTCCTCGGAACGCTCCAGATCCTGTTCCATGAGCACTAACTTTCTAGCCACCTTCAGGTAGCAGAAGTCAGAACAGCAGTCAAACACATGGCATTAACAGACGAGCGGGCGGAGCAGGCAGGCGGGATATTAATGAGCACATTGAGAATATACACACAGCACAGGATTCAGCATTGTTTTTGGGGTTAGGCAATTTGAGCACATAGAAAAGGTATTTCGATTAGTTTATGTAGATTTGTAATTGCATTGATTGGCGAAAAATGTGAATATGTTGTGCATATGAAAGGAGCATGATGTGATCTTTTCCTTTTCTAAACTAGAACACATGCTCGTTAAAACACACATACACAGAGTGAAGGAATATTATTTAACAATCTTTTAAGTGATAATATTCACATTTTTGACCAATTTATAGAAAAAACTATGAAAAAGCTAGCTAGCTAAGAAAAAATAAAACGAATCAAATAAAACGAAAAGAACAAAGTATGCATTAATGCATTTTTAACAAAAGTGAGGTTAGGTTGGCTGGTATTTAACATAGGGGCAATCCTGTTAGTTAACAGCACTGCAAAAATAACAAAACTTACAAACTATGGGCACACTGTTTTGTATCATTTTGTTTAGGCACACCAAATAGATAAGTTCTTAAGCATTTTGGGCGCAAACATTCAACTAAACTGTAATTGTAATTAATTTATTTTTCAAACGTACTTTTCACCCTGCTCGGCACGTTCTTCGGCACGCTCCAAATCAGCTTCAACCATGGCCAATTTACGGGCAACCTTTTATATTTATTATGTATTCGATTTGTGTTGTTGAATTTTTGTTGGTTTGTGGTTTTGTTTTGTACATAATTTACATTCGTCATCGTTTTCAATATACACAAAAAACATAGAAAATGAGTTAAATTTTATGTCAATTTTGATTTAGATTTTTTACAAAGAATTAGAATTAACAGTTGGTATGATAAAATGTACAGGTTATTAAAAAACAAATGTTTTTAGTAGTTAACAATGGAGTAATTCGTTGTTATTGTTAGTTTTTATATGAGATTTATGAGTCTTTGTTGTCGCTAATTGATATTGATAACTTGTGCTTATTTCAACTCTATTTGATAATGTTAAGCTATCTTTCATTTGTACAGTGTACTCAGTTCACTATGGAGCTTCCTAATAACGGCTATCGATCAAGCTTTATCACTTGATATTCCATTTGAGATAATTGTACTTTAAAGAGCGATTTTATATAATTATTAACCCTAATTATTTCCGAACTGTTACGGAAATTAGTTAAAATTATGGCTTTCTAGATTCATTTACAATAGCTTGAAAGATTAACTTTAGCGGAAATTAATTTTAGTGCTTGTAAACGGAAATAAACATATTCCGAAAGTCAATCTTGAATACTTTCAATCTTATTTTGGAAAATATATCCGATATCCGAATTTACGTAAATGGATCAACAGATGAAAAGGAAATTATGTTTGCCAAATTTGTAACTAGTATATTCCGTGAATTTTGATAAGAGAGAACAAGAGAGCGGCACCCACAACTATGGATTTTAATTACAGGCTGACCAAAACTGAGTTTCCTGTTGGCCAGCCAGAAACGCGTCGACACGTTGTCGTATGCAAATCTGGCATCGAATTGCTGCCTAAAATGAATCACTTGAAAGTGAGGAATGCATTGCCTGGTCAGACAGCCAGCTGCTTCATTGGAAGGTTTCACAAAAACAGCATTCAGGTTTCGGGCTAAAATGCAATACGCATCAAAAAGGAAAAAAAGAAAGAGCGAGAGCCAGAGCCAGAGGCAAGAGGTGTGAGTCACGGCCCATGAAGACGGGGCAAAGGCCTTGAGATCGTCATGAATAGTGAGTAGTGTCGTTTGCTTGGGTCAAATAATCGTAATAATTACTTGATTAATCATCACAAAAGTGTTTTATAACCATTTTCAATTTTCAGCTGCTTATGTCATTGGCTTGACTCGATTTTACTTTGCTCTCAGTGCTAAATATACAAATTAACAGACCATGGCTATCTATATATGCTCGGCAACTTCTCACTCTCTGTCTCTCTCTCTTCTCTTTTTTGGCGCTCTCCGGCTTATCAGTCAACTGGCATTTAGTTCTCCTTTGCTTTCCGTTCGAAGTTACTGCGAAAAAGATACGACGATGAACAGCGAACAAGCAAACAGGCCAATGGCATTGTTGCTTATCGCCAATCGCAGTTTATCAATAGCTTTATTTAGCCGACTTGATTGACGCAACACAAAAAAGAAAACACGTAAGCACCGAGTAACAAAAAAGTGCTAACTGAACGTGTCGTGATCCATTTAATTTCTGCAAGGAAAAAACTCAAATTCATTAAAAGCCATCCTAAACCCACATCGCTAACCCCTAGCATATCTATAATATCTTCCTATATATAGTATTCGCTCTTTAAGGTACAAATCTTCATTTAGAAATATAGATAGATTTTGTTATTATCAACTTTATTGCAAAAATGTTATAATTCAATTCAATTATTTAATAAGTGTTAAATAGTTTAATCATTTTTCATATATATACGCAATATCTATGAATTTAGTTTATAAATTTTATACAAAAATATTTCATAAGCCCAACCAATTTTACAATAAATTACAAAATATAAAGATTTCGTATAATTTCACAATCAATTTTACAGTTACAAATCTTTCCAGTTCGCATTTCTTTTTGCTTTTTGTTGGGATATGTTTAAGGTCAATATGGTGAACATATACAATAGCATATTATTTGATTTTGTTTGTTTTTTTTTTTTGCTTGCATGTATTTTGCATGAGTTTGCTCCACAGTACTTTGAGTACACTAACAGTTTGTAAGGGATTGCTTAACATTTACTTTACACATCATCATTACACATATACGTATTTCAAACGTATGATTTTCACGATAGACTTTGTTCAGACAGTTACAATCAAAAATTTCAATTTTCTTGATCTATATATATATAAAGATTTATATATAAATAAATTCAATTGATCTCGACTAATACATTGGTTATTTTTGCATAATTATATATATTTATATCGTATATCGGGCGGTATGCCAGCAGTATCTATCGCTATAGCTGCACATGATAGCTGCATCATTATCATATCAATCATCATCATCATCATCATCATAGATTTAAGCACAAGTTTTACAATATCAGCACCTAATCGCCTGCTGCTGATTCCTGTGCCAAAAATGGTTTAGTCAACGGCTTTTGGAAAAGCTAAAGTATTTAAGAAATTTGTTACATTCTTCTTTTCTTTGTTATTCGTTTTGGCATAGAAATCAGTGACAGATCAAGTATTATTGGTTGTATCATCGTTATTGTTGTTGTTGATGTTGTGTTCGCTGTGTGTCGTCGATGAAGTGGAGGACAAAGTTGAAGTTTCACCAACAGCAGCAGCAGTACTAATTGCATTGTTATTGTTGTTGTTGGTTGTTGACGTTGTTATTGGGTGACTTTGTTTACTATTACTGTTACTGTTGTTGTTGTTATTATTGCTTAAAGTAATTAAATTGGTATTTAGCTGCACCTCATCGTATTTCTTGTCAGCCTCCTCAGCAAGGAAACGCGCTTCCTTCAGCTGATTCTCAAGAGCGTCCATGCGTTCTTCATCGGCAAGGGCGCGATTCTCAAGAATCTTGCGAGCACTGCTCACATATATCACATATGTGAAAGAGTATATATCATACATTTTATAGGATGACGACGTTGCGACCATGCCCATAGAAGACAGTGACGAAGTTGTTATATCGATGATTTGTCATTCGGAATTCACATTGGTACAGCCCCAAAATCAATATCGTGAATCATTCGACGTCATCACATCCACATCGGTGTTGAAAATGTGTTGCATTGTTGTTGTTGTTGTTGCGATTATGACAAACATATGGATTCGCAGTGATACACAACAGAGAGATATACACAGATTTTTTTTGGATACGAGAATTATGTTGGTAGTTTTTGGGATTTGTTTGTTTTCATTTTTGATCATTTCCATAGTTCAGATTTTGAGAATTTTTGTAAAAGAGACAAGAATTTGTTGTTGCTTGTTGAGATTTACAGTTCGGTCAATATTTAAAGAAAACATTACAAATATTACGAAAGCTTAAACACTGCTTTGTGTCGCGTTTTCATTTACAATATTTAAAATTGTTTACAACTATTATTTACTATTTTTATAAAGCACACATTTGTTCAATTTTTGTGTAAAATTTCGAATTATTTAAAGGAATGTGTCAGCAATCTAAAGCACAATGCAATGTTTTAGCTTTTTTGACATTCAAACGTATACATAAATATTTGGAAAGCCATTTTCTAAGAAACTACCATAAGCTTGACACATGCCAAATGTCATAACAATATGTATATACATAACTATAAACTATTTATACAAGTACAATACGATCCATATTTCCACTCCAGACTGCGGTCGACGTTGTAGAGCTTAATAACTAAATGCTGTTTACAAAAATCGGTTTTGAGAGAGCATAAAACTACCTTATGATTATTATTTCTGTTAAAGAGTTCGTAAGAGAGCGCTGTATTTAACCCATAACCTAATTAGTAACGGTAATGTTGACGTACCTAACCTCAAAACTGAAGAATGAATTCATAAAACCAAACCAAAAACAACAAAAAAGTAGAGGAGAAAACGACGAGAAGACGATAACCCTAATAACCCTAATGCCCTAACGTTTAAAGAGTTTCAAGAGAAATATGTATATAATTATACCTCTTCATATTTCTTATCAGCTTCTTCTGCAATTAATTTTGCTTGCGCTAATTGATTCTCCAATAGAGCTACTTTGTCGTCTTCCATATTTGTGCGATTTTCAAGCGCTTTTCGTATCCTAAATTTCAAAAGCAATTATCAAAAAGAACATTGTTTATATATATTATATGCTGATACTTAAGTTGCTTAGGTAACCTGTAGACTTATCAATTAAAGCATATACGTATTTGACAATTATAAAGTTAAAATTAAGATATAAAAGAATAAAGTGTACTAACCGTTCGCTCTCATCTGCAGCCTGAGAAGCTTCCGACAGCTTAGCTGTGGCGGAACCCAGACGCTCCTCAGAGCGTTCCAAGTCTTCTTCGAGCAATTGAATGCGACGGTTCAATGCAGCGACCTCAGATTCGGCCTATAAAACAAATATTCGATGTTCGAACGAACAAGACAATATAGAAAACCGTACAAATGCTTAACACATAATTTAAAATACTTATAGATAATAACTTAGTATACTTAATGGTAAAGCAAGAAATACACTTGACTATCAATAAATATATTTGCTACTTTGGTATCAAAATAGATTGTGAATTGGCCCTAATAATTGCTCTCTCCTAAACTGTAAATCCCACCATCTATCTGTAAAGTACTTAAGTCTAGAATCTAATCGGATGTCGACCGCAGCAGATGCTTCATCTATCTGAAAGTAAAGTTGTTGATTCCACCTTTGCAAGGTCGATGGCGTTGTGTGCTGTCAGCGTTTTAGCCAGTTGATTTAACAAGGTCACAATAAGCCCAAAAATATTTGTGTTTCTGCTTGCGTGTGTAATCGAGAACCGTAAACAGCATAAAGACGAAGCCTGTCAATTCTTCTTTTGGGCAATTACCACGGAGGGGATCTGACAACTGCGGACATATCGATTTCCCCTTGTTTAACTGTTGTGTTCATTAAGATGGCAGCCCCAAAAGATAGGCAACAGCACATACAGTTACGAATACATGACGTCAACACACTTGTGAGAACAACCTTGCCAAAAAAAAAATTGAAACAATTTCAGCTGCAATAAAGTTTTTCCCAGCCAAAGTTTTTCCCAAAAAAGAGCTGACTTGCCAGCATAAAGCACATATGCCCATTAAGGAACGGAAAATATTTGACATTGACGCCGCATGCGATGTGCCATTGCCTTTTAAAGATACAGCTCGAGAGAGTGAGTAAGACCCAATGTTAAAAAGCGAAAATGAATTAATTGTATGTGTGCAGCACACGCCCAAAAATGGCTTAAAACGACTTTGACCAAAAGCGGCAACAATTGGACAAGGCAGTCCAGATATCCACCGGACGGTCGGACGGGATGCCTATAATGCCAATTTTGCATCCATACTCATACACACATACACACACATACTTATACTTTGAAGAGTGACGCTTAGAACACGGCAAGCGAGCTTCGTAAAAGTATCGTGTGATTATGAATTGGAACCAAAAGCAACCGTGCCGCCGCTTCGGCTTACGTCATCGTCCAAACAGTCAGTCGACTCAACGGGCAGCATACAAAACACACACTCATTCACACACATGCATAGGCGTAAGTTTAACGCGATAAAAAAAAAAGCATTTCAAATAGGGGGAGCAGCAAGCAGCAGCGTCGCGGCGTCGCTTTCCAAACACACACGAAAGTCAAACAACAAAACCCCGTTGATGAAGCAACAGCAGTAGAGAGAAACAACAAAAATGCCAAAAACGAAAAACGAACGAAGGAAAAAACAATACATTGAGCTTGAGTTTCGTTTAAAAATAGCGGGAGTCGTGCATGTGTGTAACAGAGATGGAACTAGGCGAATTTTGGTCTTTGCTTTGAACTCATTAACAAAACGTATTGAAGATTAAACGCTTTTTAACGCAAGTCTCAAAAAAATGCACAGCCAATACAGAGAACAAGTTTTTGTACGAGAGAAAGAGACGCAACGATAAAAAAATTACCGGCAAAATGCAAAAAATTAAAAAACAATTGAAATAAAATGATAATAAATAATAAAAACCATGAGTATGCAAAAGCTGCTGCATGGCTGAGGAATTGTACAACAAAAATTGTTGACGGCTTAGTCACACACACCTTGAATTTTATAACTTTTTGACTCGAATTGCCGTGGCAACGAAAAAAAGCAGCAACAACGCAGCAAAAGGTAACAACACAAATGCTATACAAGAAAGACGGGCGGCGGCTACGTTCGAGTGCGTAGGGTGTGTTTTTTTTAATGTTATATGATGCATTTTTAATTATGAACCGAAAAATAAGCTATAAAAACAATAAGCAGACAACTTCCAACTTGTAAACCGTATAAAACTAGTAAAACTGCTGCTCCGCTCTCTCAAGCATAAAATCTGGCCCTTTTTGAGAGGACAGACAGACAGATACGAGTATCGTAGCAGCCAGCTTACAGCTTCTGTCAGCTGCTGCTGCTGTCATGTGTGTTGTAATCTCGTTGAATTACGGCATACAAGTCAGAATGAGAGAGAGAGAAAAAAAGCAACAAATCAAAACCAATTTGTCACAATAAGGCATTGAAATTATCAGTGCTCAATTGCATGGCAACCAGGAAAATGTGAGGGGAGCCAGCAAAGAGCGATGCCGGTAGAGAGAGTGAGAGCGAGATGTACACGCAAATGACATTGAAAGCATTGTCTAACAAAAAAAATCAAACAATAAAGCACATTATGTTTTATTTTAGCTTTTGTGGAGGGGCTAAAAAAAACTAAACGTCAATCACTTGACAAAAGCGTAGAATACAAAAAATGAGAGCAAAAACCAACAACTAACGGGTCAACCACGAAATGAGGCTACAAACGACGAATATCTTTTTAAAATGGATTTGAGGAGTGTCTGTTACTTTTGTTTTTTTTTAACAGCATGTGAACTATTTTGCTTGAAAAGTTCTTCAACAATTTCAGAATTAAATTGTCAGAAGTCCAAACTTCCTGGAGAAGAACGCAAAAAAGTGACGTCAACAATGTTGTCATTGTGGTGCAAACTGTGATTTCACACAGATACACACGCACACTCATACACATACATACACATGTAAATTGCGGCAGCCCTAAATAAAGCTCAAATGCCGCGTTCGCACAATTGTCTAATTAGAATCGAATTAGACGCATATAAAAATTTATGTAGAGTGGCAAAAGGCAAGTGCCAAAAAAAAACGGATGAAGCACACACGAAGCGATTCATTTATTGATGGCCACGGCGTAAAAATCATAATTAATCGAATTTAGAACACCGCTATCTCGAAACTAACGACAAAGAGCAGAAAAGCCGGTTTACTTTTGTCGCTGAGAAAGCGCACAAAACAAATCACTCGAAAAGAGATTTCTTCTTTCGTGTTCTATGTATTTTTTTATGCTTTCGCGTGAGCTTATGTAAATTGTTTAAGCAAGAAAGATATGCTAATGTAGTGTGCTATGTCACCGATAAGACAACATAACATATAGTTTAAAAGGTGAATGAATTTGGTAGTCTATAGATAACAGTTTTTAGACTTGGAAAGAATTACAAGTAGAAGACATCAGCTGCTGAAACTTGAAGCACCCTGTGTTCAAAATTGAAATTTGTAATAACAAAAGATATAGTCAAATGAAAAAAGACAAAATGCGGCCAGCGACAGGAAAACCACCGAGGAACAAAACAACAATTGTGGGGGGACAAAGCGAGAGCGAGAGATCGGGAGAGCGAAAAAGAACGAAAAGAGCGCCCCAAGAGAGAGCGCGCTCTCATATACATGTGTGACAGTCTGTCACTGACAAGTTGAGTATGTGTAGTTCTCCCAGTATCAGTGTGTGTGCATATGTATTTGCATTGGAAACGTTGGCACTGCTCAGAGAGAGGGAAAGAAGAAGAAATGCTTACTGCTGCTGTTGCTGACTATCTTGAGTTTTTTATGCAAAATATACAACTGGGACCCAATGCCACATTCATTTTTTGATACCAAAAGAGTAGCAGCTTTTTTCTGAGTTGAATTGAATTGTAATTTGTAATAAAAGAAGATTCTTACTTCTTCGCGTCGAACAACTTCAAGCTGAAAGCGCTTGTGAAATTCCTCGCATTCGTCTTTATACTTTTCCATTTCTTCTTTGGTCTGACGCATTTTCTTCTTCAGTACATCCAAAAGTGTACCTTGTGGAATGCTGGTCGTCATGTTTGTGCTTGTTTGTAGTTGTGTAGTTGTGGGTGTTTAAAGTGTTTACACTTGGCAGCCAAAGGCAGATGATGAGAAGAGATACTTTTAATGGGCGCTTAGATGGGAAAGTAGGCACTGAAGCACACTTCGGATTTGGATTTCTAATTGAAATACAAATTTCTTTCTATAATGGCAGCACCACCAAATATTCTTTCTTTATTTTTTAATTTACGAAAATGTGAACCACCAACACACACGCAACGCACGTAGAACGAACGACGACCGAACGAAACGACGACGACGACACTCACACAGACAACAGTATGCGCTAACCACCGGTTTTTTCTTCTTTCTTTTTCTCTTCTACTACTTTTCTTCTTCGTTTACTGGTTTGCTTCGTTGTCGTGTATATTTTTTTGTGCAGATCCGCTTAGATTGTGTCGCACTTGATACACATTTATTGCAAAATATAATTGAGGTATGAATACGTTTATTTTATTTTGTTAAATATTTGTATTTAGGGGGCAGCGTAACTACTACTACACACACACACGAGAAACGAAGAAGACGATAAAACGACGCGAGTCTGCGACTGACATTTGTGAGTACGTAACTGGAAATGAACCACTGAAACACTTTGCATGCTCATGTCTACGCGAACGAAGCGGCAGTGGTGGTTTAGTATGCGATGTGCGAAAGAGACAACGGCTGTGCTCGTTCGCTCAGTCGTTCGTGTGACTTTCCAGTCGTTGGCCAGTGCCTCGCCTATGTGTCGTGTCGTTGCTCAGCCCGTTACGTATGTGTGAGTGCGAGTGCGCTAGCATGTGTGCGTATATGCGGCGGCTTTCCCGCTGGAAAACCTGTTAAAGCCGCTAAAATTTCAGTCCATGTTTGTTGTTGTTTTTTGCATTAATTAGTGAAGAAATATTTGAGATTTTTGCTTTTTTTTCTCCACACAATGCCAAATAATATTATGCAAAATTGCGAGCGACAACAACGACTGGTCAATTGCCCGTTTGGCCAGAGCAAATGAGTAAGCGGTCTGTCATCGACTATCGGCAAAGTATCTCTACTAGTGTGTGTGTGTGTGTGTCTTTAACTTGTAAACCTGCAACTTCTCTTTCGCACCTACCCCTGCTCACACGACAATTGTATAATACAGCATATAATGCCGGTGCTTTATCAGGCTTATCAACACGCAAGCAGCAGGAGCAGCAACAATGACTAATTAGTTGTCGCTGCTACGCTAGGTCTATTGCTTGTGGCTGTGTGTGTTTACAGCAGGTGGTGTTGGTGTTTGTTATGCTTTCGATGATCCTGTTGTATGTGACAGGTTGCGATTGCCAAATAAATCTCGATACCGATAGACCGATAGGAGAGCGCGCAACAAGTGCTAAAGCGATAATTTTGTTGTATTTGGCACAAATGACATAATTGTTGAAATACAGAAAATATTGCCGATATGCCGATGGACAATTTCAATTAAACGAGCACGATTGCCCATTTTTAGGCATGCGGCATTGAAAAGAAATTAAAAGTAAACGTCAGTCAGTGTCACCACCACACACATTTATGGTGCATATACACAACACCAAAGTGGGGGGGTAGCACTTATTTTGTACATACACACGTAAGTATGTACGAAGGTCATTGGCTGCGAGAATAACAACAACACGTACATTTTATATGCTGAGAACGTGTGCTGCAACGAGAATTACATTTAATTTAATATAAATAATAATTGAATGGTGCTGGTGCTGCGGCGACGCGTCAAATCGGCGAGCCAAGTTCAAAAAGAAATACGTTTTTGGTCGAAAACGTTTTTAGCATTAAGCTGCTGTAAGCCAACTGTTGCTATTTATGGACATTTTCTACAACTAAAATGATTAAGACTCTTTCTATACGAGTGTGTGTGTGTAAGTGCGAGTGAGATCGGGGGTGTGTACTAACATTGATAATTATAGTCTGTTTTTGTTTTCTTATCCCCTGCCTTTTTGGGCGCCGTCTTAGAACAGAAGACAAAAAACGAAAGGGAGAGAGACGCCCACACTAAACCAAAAGCAACAGGTGCGCATGAGATAGCGATAGCAATTAACCGGTCAAGAATGTGCCGAATGCTCAATGCAGAAAGCGCAATTGCGTAACTAATTAAACAATTGCCGGTAATTAAATAAATACAGTGATGTGATGTGTGTTTTACTGGTGGGGATAAGCACTTGGAAATAGTTTTGTGCTGAGCAATAAGAAAGCCAACATTTATTTTAACAGTGTGTGTGTGTGTGAGTTTAACACGTCGTAAGAGAACTAAACGAACCTTCACATTAGCTAACGGCAACTAAAACTTTAGTACAAATGTGTGTGTCAATTGGGTCAAGATTTCCATAAGTCGCTGAAACTATTGCAATGACAAGATAAGTACAACAACGGGCCATCAAAGGGTTAAGGCAGCAACAGAATTCGCAAAGAAAGCAGCGAAGACGAAAACAGCGACGACGTAATCGCTTTGCAATGTGCAAAGCACACAAACACACATATACACTTGCGTACAATGTATTTATGAGTGTGCGGAAAGGAAAATAAAAAGAGCAGACAACAACAAAAAATTGGAGCAGTCATAGACAGAATAGAAAGAATACATTAAAAGAACCTAACCAAACTTTTTGTTACTCTTTTTTTTGTCGTTGTTGTTAAATTGGCTAAAACGCTGATACGACGGCAAAGGTGGCTTAAAGAAAAAGAGAAACAGAGATATTGTGATTAGCTTGAAATAAATTAGGCAACCCCACTCCACATCTCCCCCATCTGTTAATTACCCGCTTGAGTTGCGTATTCATGATGTTGTGCAGCTCGTTGCGAATGATGTTGAACTTCATCATCGTGTCCGAACTGAAGATGGAGCGTCCGAAGGCCAAACCCGGATAGTCCGCACATCGTCCCTTATTCCTACGTGCCTCTCGCTCTGCCACAATCTCAGCTGCCTCGCTGGTACAACGCAACTTTGACCATTCCGCTGTCTGGGTGTCCTCGTCCTCTGGGTTGAGTACGATACCCTCATCGATTGCGCCCGCACTGAGGTCGGTGGCCATGCTGTCGCTGCTTAATTCCATGATGGAGGCATTGCCACTGGAACGCTTGCTGCGCTCTCGTTTCCCAGTTGTGGACGATGACGATGATTTCTTTTTACGCTCGGATTTCTCAGATTTTTCGCCTTTGTCACGTTTTTTCTTCTTTTTGGCCGTAGGCACAGCCTGTTCCTCACCAGCAGCTGCAGAAGCAGCCTTTGTTGTGGTGTTGGCATCGTCCAGCATACTGCTCTCATCCGTGGGTGTTGGACTATTGCTGCCCAGCGAATTTGTCACTGATTCAGTTAAAGGTAAACTTAAAGTGCTGCGATCTGGTTCTGGCTCTGGCTCGGGATCTGTCGGCTCGCCACGCAGATTGGAGAGCACACCTTTGGAATCGCCGCGATATAGAGCGGCCAGTATCTCCTGGACATTGGGCACTTGGGGACGTCGTGTGCCCGCAAAGCGCGGATGATGCTGGTGACCGCGACGCTTTAAGGAGGACGGTACCAGCGAAGATGGTGATGCGATGGAATTGTTGGTGCTATGACTGCCTGCTCCACTGGTGCTGGACAGGGCGTCGTCATCGTTGCTGTTGTTGTTCGACATGTTCAGCTCCAAATCGTAGTCGTAATCGCTCCAGCTCCAAATCTCTGAGTCGCTGTCGCTATCCACAAGCGAGGTGGTCTTATTCTCTATCTGTAGCTGTTGATATCTGTCGTAGAGTTGCGCTATATACAATTCGGCCTCCTCATCGTAGTGGAGCAGATTGTCGAGCACATTCAGCTGCTCCTCGATTGAGCCCCAACGTGATGAAAGCTCTGATTTGGCGTCGTCAGCTGCGTTGTTGTTGTTTTTGCCACGCTTACTTTGTTGCTTTTTATTTAACTTATGCTTTTGATTATCACTTTTTGAGCAACACAAATGCTTATTTGCATTTAGCGTGCGTTTATTACGCTGCTGCTGTTGAGGTTTTGTTGTTTTTGTCTGCTGTCCTGCAGCAGCTGCTGCGCTGCTACCTGCTTTATATGGGGGGAATTGTTGATATTATGAGCTATCGATAGCGATACTCCTGGCGAAATATCGCACAAATCAGCTGATTTCACCAAGTATCGTTATCGATAGCTGCAAAGTGGGACCAGTCGGGTGCAAAATACAATATATGTACAAAGACCCACAAATAATAAATTGCAAGTGCTTTGTGCACTTGCTATTTGCTTACAATGCAAAGCATACTTGTATTTATACAGTTGTTTTGCATTGTAAGCAAATCTGCCGGATTTTTGCAACATATAATACTTCTTTGTTTATTATTACGCGTAGTTGGTTTTTGTGGCTGCTTATCGTTGCCGCCGCTGGTCAATAGATGGCGGTGTGCGCGTTTTATTTGATGTGCAAGCGTCTGCCGCCTAGCCGCGTTGCCAACGATCTTTTTGAAAAGCGGCGTCTGCGTTGCCGGCTTTAACGAAGCCGCAATCGTAGCTGATGTTACTGGTGTTTGTGTTGTGTTTGATGCTACAGCTGATTTTGTTGTTACAGTCGTTTTTGAATGTTCATTATGCGTTTTGCTTGCATTTTTTGCACTGCTTGATACTGTCTTGTTGTTGTTGTTATGTTGCTTTTGCTTAGACTTGACTGTCGATGCTGATGTTTTTGTTGCCGCTGTGGCTTGATTTTTGTTGTTGTAACTCACTTTTTGCCACACATATGCATTATTAACTTTTGCAGTTCCTATTGTTAATGTTTTTTCGTACATATTAATTATGAGTTGCGGCTATTGTATTTGTTGTTTGTGATCTGATGCGTGTTGTGTTGATTTTCTATTTTTACTGATGATTTAATACAACAGTTTTTTCTCTTCTCTTTTTTTCAAATTTCAGTCGCGCGTTGAAATAAGCAAAAGAAAATTTTGTATTTGGTCAACTTCCGCTACACGTTGTTTTTGCATATACGTCAATTGCGTTGTTGTGGTTGTTTATTATTGTTGTTGTATTTGTTGTAGTTGGTTGTAACGTAGCGTTTTTATGTAATTGAAAAGCACTAAGATTTTATTTAAATTGAATTAAATAAAACTAGTGTTTTTAATTGCAATTTTATTGATGATTTTATTGATTTAATTTAATTTATTTTAATTTGAATTTTTTTGGTTTTAATTAATTGTAATGTGCGGCGTGAGGCGGCTGCTTATTTCTTCGGCCCCTCCGGCAGTTGCTTGCTGCTTGCTTTGTGGCGTTGTACTTGAAAGTGTTGTGTGTGGTGTGTGTGGTGTTGCGCTATGCGATAATTTTCTATGGCCCGCTCGCTCGCTCTCTCAACCATCATCATCCGTCAGCCATCTAACAGGGCGGTTGCTCTCTTCTCTCCCCCACATTGTTGTTGCTGTTTTTGTTGTTGTTGCTGCGCCCCCTACCAAGCAGTGTGGTGGCAACATGTGCGAGTGAGTCAGCATATATGCACACATGCTCGTATGTGTATAAGCAAGTGTGTTTGTATTTACGATGCACTGCGATCAACAGGGGAAAGGAGTGAGAAAGAGAGGGAGAGAGTAGGCCATTCAGCCCCAACGCCCACTCACATTCACTCTCATCACATTCACAATCGCACAAGATAGTTCGCTCTCAATTGCTGCTCTCATTGAATTTTTCCTGTTAATTTCATTTGCGTTAGATTTAATTGCCTTGCTCCTCTCAACGCTTTATCATTTTTTGTCTTTTCGCATATTACTCAGCGAAGTTCTATATGTGCATGTGTTTCAATATCATCGTCATTATCTATTTAAGTGTCTTGTGAGCATAAAAGCAGCGCGCACGGCCAAATGCCATCACAAGTTATGTATGTGTTAATCATTATAATATACGATGATAATTTATCAAAAAAAAAATTATTTTTGTATTTATGTTGTCTGATAAGCAGGTATTTATTTACTTCAAACAGATTGCACGCTGGTTACCTGTAGACGACACTAAACATTTTTTGAAACGTTGCCAACTGGCAACGCTATTTTGGATGCCAAGAAAATGTCCTTGAAATACTTTCGAGTCTCGTTGTGCAAAATGAAGAACGTACCAACCAATCAAAAGTCAAATCAAATGAAATGAAAAATTGTATTTAATTTTCGTTTGGAAACGCAGCCGGCCACCGAACAAGTTAAGAAAAAATGTGCTAAATACTGTGCGCTATTTCAATTTTACTACAACAACAAATTGCGCGAGCAAATATTTTGGCAAAGCCAAAGAGAAGAGAAAGAAGAAAACGAAAAAGCAAAAGATTTTGGCTTTGCTTTTTCGTTATTTGATACACACATACACACGCACATGCAGCAGTGCTCTCAGTGCGTCTCGCTCACACACACCTAGCGAAAGCTATTTTCATGTGCTGCTGCTGCACACGCATTTAAAAATAGCGCTCATACGCGGCGTTGCCAACAGCAAATAATTTTCGTTTCGAGCTGCGTAGCGATATTTTTTTCTTTTGTTTGAATTTTGAAAATTTTCCAATTTTTTGGTTTTTATGGAATTTAAAAGCACAAACATACGAAAGGCATTTCCTCAAACATTTTGCTGTTCGACTAAAAGGTGGCTACAAATTAGCAGCATCTCGTAAAATACCCGTGAAATCGCTGATAGTGACCAGATGGCATAGATAGATTTCCGGACCCGAACCCGGCCCCAATTTAATGCAGTTTGGCTGTCACTAAAACGCTTAAACATACATATATCTAAGAGTCGTAAAATTCTTATTCTGGTATTGATTTCAAGTGTATTCCTTGCTTTCTTGCTACACAATGGAACAAGGTCCATTAAGAGAACAGACATAATAATATAATACGATAATAACATAAATATTCTTAAAAAATATTCTACACTAAATTTCCAAACACTTTTTTTAATGATCTCACTTTCCTAACCTTATTATATTTATAGATGTCTTTGTTCTAGATTATTTTACTTATATACATAGTTTTGAGTTTTTAAACTTTTTGTGAATAATTTCTAATGATTAAATTAGAATTCCATGGATTTAATAAAAAACCGCATCCAATGAAATGTTATGTGAAAATAAGTGAATTAGGTTTAAGAATTTCAGAAAAATATGCTTTTACATTAAGAATCAATTTTAAAATTTTGGATACATTCCAAACAGACTGGAATTACAGACGTTTATATAAACAATATAGAATAATGTTTATTCTTTAATTTAATTTTCAAATCTAAGCAGACTATAGAAACAAAATAGTCCTATTGAAACTTTCCAGATAGTCTGGAATTTACTAAATATAGCATATGTAAACAATAGAAAAACGATTATTCAATCCACAATTTCTCTCCTATAAACTGAACTTCTAGAATATTTTAATCTTCTACAAATTCTAACTTATTTCTAATCTAATTTGAGTGAATTTAAGAAAATAAAACGAGTACTCACGTTCTGCAGAGCCTTGTTCTTCTCCTCGAGCTTGCCGGTGACAAGGGTCAGGGCTTCCTGGGTCTGATCCAATTCGTTCTCAACGGTCTGGATCTTCTTTTGCAGCTGGCGAGCCTCCTCCTCGGCCTAAAGACACCAATTGAGAATTA
The DNA here is from genome assembly GCF_023558435.1 of Drosophila sulfurigaster albostrigata. NCBI lineage: Eukaryota > Metazoa > Arthropoda > Insecta > Diptera > Drosophilidae > Drosophila > Drosophila sulfurigaster. Next base: position 20,704,902 of record NC_084882.1, read on the forward strand.
CGTGTATTAATAATTGCATGTGTTAACAAGTTAACAGCCAACAATTGGGCTTTTAGTAGTAACAAAATGAGAGATATAAAGCGAGTGCATGTAACTAACATACGTACATACATATATGGGACAGTGCAACATGTGGTGGCATGGTTGAGTGAGTGCTTACCTTTTCGGCGCGGGTGTTGGCATCGCGTGCCTCCTGTTCGCAGACGAGAGCACGTTCCAAAGCTCCGTCCTTGTCGACTTTCATCGCTTGCATCTTCTTCTTGATGGCATCCATGGTGGCTGGTTTTTTTGTTTTACTGCTACACACTCGAAAGAAACTGAAATCAAACATCGGAATTGATAATTGCAATTATTATTATTGTTATTAGTATTATTACAAACAACTGCTGTTGCAACTTGCAATGGGCATTCAATTTTGATACAACGGCGATAATCATCGCTACGCAAAAGAAAGAAAGTACAATTCGCATCTGTGATTAGCATTTCTCATGTGCATGTTAAGAGATCTTATCATATATAATAACTGTATCGATAGAGTTGCCAACTTTTCTCTCTGTGTTTGCAAACATCTTTTTATTCAGCATTCGAATTTGAAATCTATCAAGAACACAGCTCACTTTGACACAATTTTTTTTCCCGTGGACAACTCTCTACTTAGAAATGTTCACAGCTTCGGCATGCGGCATGTGGCATGTGAGCTGCATAACTAAGTGTTAACTTTGTGTAGCTCACATCCCAAGAATATTGAATCTCGTTTTGGGTACAAACAAATCGTTGAAAAACGTGCGCTACGCCCCACTGACTATTGCATTAAATGAGTTACTGTGAGAGATGATTGACCAGAAAACACCGGCAACATGCGCAATAAAAGACGCCAAAAACAAAAACGAAAACCCAAGCCAAATATTCAAATCAGTCTGATGAGCTCAAACAATGGTTGAGCATGAAAGCATGACATTATTATTGGCTTTGAACTCAAATATCGACTGCACATTTAAGGAGCAGCGATTAATGGGGAGAGTTCATTAGCAAAGTTGAAGGACTGAAGAGAATACTTTGTAGAGCTTATGAAGCCAATGAATTACTTCAACTCAGAATAACGACTAAAACTGATCACAAATTCTGCATTTCATTAAAATGTACAAATGTACGTAAAAGTTTAGCAAATAGAGCCCAGTTGAGCTATTGTAAGCAGATAACTTTGTTTGGTTAATTATAATAAAATGTTTACATTTAAGCATTATCTACATTATCTACGACTTCCTAAAAGTTGTTCTGCAGTTACACTTGCCTCGCTCACACTCTGCCTCAACGTCTTTGATGAGTATTTTTAAACGAGAATCGCATTGATAAGGCAGAGAATGCAATTATTACAAGTCTGACTCACTCTACAAGGGAATTGTGGACTCAGCTGGTCGACAGAGAAATTCGAAGAAGCTTTAGATACGTTTATACTCGCAATGCTTGACCAACATATTGAATTTGTCATGCCTGAGAAATACCAAACTAATTGAGTCAGTTTCAGACCACACTTCTTATAAGAGTGAAGATATTTTTGTGCTGGCTTATGGGTTTATTTTTAACACGTTTGTTTACATGACCAGCTCCTGAGGTGAGTTCCAGGCTTTTAGGCGAACAAACAAATAATGACAAAAAAAATTGGAATTTTGTTTAAATTAAATTGCAAGCAAGGCATAAAATTTATAAGGTTTGCGTTTGTTTGTAAATAAGTATTGTAGATGTCGAGGTGACATACTGAATTATGTCTGTTTAATCAGCACAAAATCACATGCAATTTTATAATTTCGGCGTCATGTATAATGGCAATGACATACATATAGTATGTTTAAACATGAATACAAGAAATCGGCCTATAGAGCATATGAAAAAGTACTCAGTAATGTGGTTAAATGGGTTCAGTTTGTGAATCTGAAAAATGTTTTATGGAGTTTTTTTTAGGGTTGTTAAATGGAACAATTCAATATAAAACTTTCGAAAAACAGTGAAATGATAATTAAGAATAAACCACATAAATACACCAAAATTACTAAAATATTACTTAATACTAGGCCCACCTTCTCTAGCACCAAATCGGCTACCTTCTATCACCTCGAAATTCAACCTGATTCTAGCACAGAATTTTCCAAATTGTCCATGGCAAAAAAACAACAACTTTTTTTGTTATACATAAAATGCTCTACTCAGCTATTTTTAACATACAGATATATATGCACACATATCTATCCAATAATTGTATGTCTCACACATACTATATGTATATTTGTGTATATATGTATGTATGTAATTGGAAGAATATTTCAACATTCCTGGCAATACGAAAAGCTTTCTCGAAAGCTACACAAATGTGTCTCTCGGTGAAATGCTAAAAATAAACGAGCATCTGTTGAATATTTCCTAATATCTGCTCAAATGGATATTACTTAATACAAAGCTTTTTCTCGATCAAAATTCTTAAGCGGTTCGCCTACGTTCGCCACAGTTCGATTTGAATGCGGTGGGCGGTGGTTCAATATCGAATTTCAAAAGCTAAAGGACTAGATGATGCTTTAAGAGAACAAAATTAACAATAAGATTGACCTTTCACTATACTTTAAAAAATCTACATTATACAATTTACTTTTACGTGTCCTCTTATCTTAATAAATTCACCAAGTTTTATTAAATAAAGCGCATACTTAACGCCTTACAGATTTATTCTAAATTTATATTTATATATCGCACGCAATGAGCTTAACTGAAATTCTAGAAGTCAAATTGTGGTTAAGTTTGCAAAGACATTGATTGGGGTTTTTCTTTATTTTTTTTCTTTTTTCTTTTTTTGTTACTGCATTTTAGTTATAATTATTTGCTCATATTTGCATCTTGTTGCCAAAGTTGCTTAGCCTCAATTTGGGATTTTGAACCGAATCGATCTAAATGTTTGAAATACTTTGGCCAAAAACTTTTTGTGGTTTCTTCTCTGAACTCTGCACACAAATCACTTTGTAAATTTGAAATAATTATTGTTATTTTTATATATTGGTTTTCTTTATTTTAGAACTTTTGTACTTTTTTGATTATGTAATTTACTTTTGAGAATGTCCTTTAAATGTTTAACTTGTAGCGCACTTGGTTTTCTTTTTTACATTTAATTAATTTATTTCGTTGAGAAATTATTGTAAGAATTTTCATATAATTTTGGTGTTGATTTTTTTCGTTTTACTTACAAAACTTTTATTCGGAGTTATCCGCGACTTGAACGGATTGTGATGTTCAACTGAAAATATTTATTCAATATACTGACGTTCGATGCCCGCTGTTTTTCGATTTCAAGCTGATTGCATTAGTGTGCGTGCTTGGCTGACACTGTGTTCATGTGTGTGTAAGTGTGAGAGCGCGCCAAAGTATCTGACAGATACTTTTGGGCAAACGTAAAGCCGAAGCGCCGTCGCGTCGTCGCTTCGCTCACCAGCTGCTGCCATGCGTTTTGCATGCTCAACACAAATCTTGCTGGCCGCTCAAATTGTTATTTTGGAACTGCATTTGATGTGGCTCTCAATTTACGAACGCTTTTCTGCATAAGCATGTGAAGAAATTACAAAAAAAAAAGAACAGAACAGAACAAACAAAATTTGCTGCTCGCGCTCTCGTTCTCTCTTCTTTCACTTTTGAGTGTTGCTTTCACCTGTTCCTTTTCTTTGTATTTGTATGCGTGCGCTTGTATGCGTGTGTGCATGCTATAGGCATATTATAAGAATTCTTTTTCAAAAATTTCCCTTTATTTGATTTTGAAAAGCTCTATATGCCAGTATTATTTTCATTGTGTGCGTAGCTTTATTTTTATTTATTTTCTTTTTGTTTTGCTCTTTTGATATTTTGCAGCTATTTTTAAAATTCAGTTATTGATATGCCAAAAAACAAAATCTTGTTTCCCTCAAATTTACATATACTTATATACTATCTGTATAATTTTCGTATTTTTTATAGAATTTTCAACGTCATTTTTGGCGTGAAACAAATGTTCATATCCCACATTATGCTTGATATTTAACAACGAATGCAAATTTTAATTAAATGAAAACCAATTATGACTCATTTACAATTGCAGTACGTGCAAAATTAACTCTTTTCCAGTTTTCGATTAAGATTTAAAGATTTACTTTCATTTTCTGTTTCAGAAGATTGCATTTTTCGCTTCTTAACACGCACAGTATTATAAGCTGGAATAAAAAAGATATATGTATTATATTCTCATATGGCACGATATAATATTCGTGATTTAACAATGAAATGATATCAGTTTTCTGAGTACTATCTTTTTATTATTATTGTACATTTTCACTTTGTTTATTTTTCCGTTCATTTCGATCTTATGACACCGTTTGGCAAAATGTAATTATTCAAAATTTTTATCAATCATACTATAATATTATTATATTATTTCATATAGTCAGAATTTTTTTCCCTTTAGTATAACGTTATTTTCAAAATACAGTTTACTGTCAAATTCACTGCCTAACATTTTTCTGATATTTCCTTGAACCTCTATATTCTTTTATTCCTTTTATTTCTCTGTTCCTTAAATTAATTTAGAAATATAAAATTTTAATATTGTGTGTAGAAAAATATTGGTAAAATATTTCAAATATTAAGTTCATTTGTGATTCAATAGCTTCGTCACCAATTTTATTATAATTTAAAATTCGACATTATTGAAAAAAATGAAAAATAAAGCAATATTCAACTCTTTATTTGATCGAAATACTTTTATAGCTATATAAGCTGTTGCTTTTAATTATATTTGTAGAGCATATCAAAACTAACTTCATACACTTAAACATTTACTTGTCAAAGATAACAATAGTAATTTATTAAAACTGGATTTTATTTGAAGCATAACCCATATAAATTAAAAAAAGTTAAAAATTTAAAGCAATTATTAATAGAAAAAAATATATATAAAAATTTAGTTTTAAATGTCAAGCAAATTCACTTCAAACAAATTAATAATGACTTTAAAACAATTTCAATTTTCAAAAAAAAATTTAATCCCTAATAAGACGAAACCTATGTACGCTGTTAATAGTATATTGAAACTCGCTGTATTTAATTTTACGTATAGCCCAATTAAATGGAAAACGAAAAAAATATGTACAACAAATATTAATAGAAAGCCTTTCGATATTTATTTGTTTGCTGGCGTCTGGTTTTTCTTTTGGAAAAATTTTATTTTGCAATGAGGGCACAAACACATGGACGAATTTATAATTAAATCGAAGCAACACCCACATAATGACGTAATTGTTTTCATTCAAAAGATTTTGGCAGTAGGCAAATACGAAACCAAATGGCATCATACTATATCTAAAAGTATAAGTAGTCCATAAATCTAAACGTGAAAGGCCGTGTAATAACAACGAAAAGACCTCAACAACTTGCTAAATATGAAAAATCAAATCATGGTCAATTGGTCGCGTATGAAAAACAACGGAGTTTTCATAATTCCAGTAGATTTTCGAAGTTGTTGAACATGTTAGTCTTAAACAAGTGCAATATCTTGTTAGCAAAATTGCAACCATATTTGGTGAAAATTTGATCAAAAAGAATACCAAGCTTCGGCTTGAACGACACAATCTATGCGCTGACAACTTATTCCATGCTGCATACACAACGAAAATGCTTTAAATGATTGCGGGTAGTGTACAGCAGAAAATGAAAAATAATCGTAGATCGATTGAAAGTCGTTGACAGCAAGGGGGACGGACAGAGAGGCAGACGGGCCAACCCAGTCTCAGTGGCGCTCGTGTGTCGACATCCCGCTGTGCGCCGGCGCAATTGATGACTCAATTGCCGCCGTGTCGCGTCGATGTCGATGTCGCTGTTGTGGCTCCTTGTGAACGATTTGAACTCGAAGTCGAACTGGTTGAGCTTTGGGTACTAAAAGGAAATCTTTGCGACGAGCCACTTGCCTTGCCTAGTAGCTGCATAACGGCCAAGGTGAGCCACAGACAACAGTGTTGTTCGTTCCATATCAAATATCGTGGCGTGCATGTGAGAAACTTTTTTCGTTCTCTTCTTAAGCACAACGTCACTAAGCATTATGCACAATTATGTATGTGTGCAAAGTGACAAGCTCAGTTGACCTTGAACTTATCACCAAATCGTATGTAAATAAAAATAAAGTGTTTACGTTTGTTTATTGTCATCCGGAACACAATTGCGAATTAGAAATTTCTCGCAGGCATTTGAAGCATTTGGCAAGGAACAAGACTCATTTGATTGACATCAAGGACATAGTGTTAAGAAAGCTCTACAAACAACAGCTGCACATATTTTTAAATACAGTTATTTATATATTTCAAATTTAAATATTTAATTCGCGCCAAACTTATCACGGTGCTTTTTTAAATTTATTGGTAATTTAACGCATGTCACCCCTGGTCTCAGATTATCGATTAGCTTTTGTGTTAATTTTGCTTGATGTCAGCATTAATTAAAAAAAAAATGAATACAATAAATTTAGATTATTTGTCAGCAAAACAAAACAGTTAAGTTTGCCGGTTCAATCTATCTTTAAACCATTTTCAAATCATCAATGCTTCAATAGTGTCATCGATATTTTTCCATCTCTATGCTGCATACTTTGATATATTTTTTGACGTTTAATCGCTTATTTTAAAATGTAACATGCGGTCACCTTGCTTGCGTTATCATTTCATAATAACAATACAAAAATCATGTCATTTATAAAAAAAGTTGAATTACTACAGCAAAAGAAAATCATTTAAATATGGCATACCATTTCTAGTTATGATGGTTGCTGGCTCTTTTGGCCTACAACAGTTTTCCAACCTGAGGTAAGTCAACGAGGAAATTTTAAATCCCATTGATTGACCATAAGCATTATCTTTGTATTTACTATAGATACCAATACGCCAAGAAGCAACCGGTGTCTCCAGAAGAAATGAAGAAGTTCGGGGTGAATATGAAGAAACGCGACGAAGTGACGCTTGAAACCGAGTATGATAAAGTGAAATCCATTGATATTGAAAATTGGTCCAACAAGCGCGGCCCACGTCCTTGGGAAGAAGGGAATGTGATTAATGCATCGCCCGCTAAACATTAACGTATTGTGATGTAGGCAGTAATTATATTTATTTAGAGGCAGTTTGTATATAAAAAATTAAATATTTGATTTGATTGCGTTTTTCTTGGGTCGATTATTTTTGTTTTAAGTAGCCCTGGAATAATCGGTCACGGACCTACATATAGACAAAACTGTGCTGCCAACTTGCGCAAATCAGCTGCGACGCTTTGGCAAATATTTTCAATCACACATCAAAAAAATAAAATGGGAGAAGTTAAGCCCGTAAAAATGGATAATTGGGCGCCAAGCGATTCAGCAACAGTGTTTGCGGATGGTAAGTGTAACACCCGTAATTTGCAACAGTGCATTTCTATAACTAGCTTGCCGTTATAGGGGAGCGAGTGCTCTGCTTCCATGGACCTCTTATCTATGAAGCTAAAGTGCTCAAAACAAAACCTGAAACTACGCCGGTTGAGTACTATATACACTATGCGGGCTGGAGCAAAAAGTAATTGTTAATAATAATACGTGTAAAGTTGCTCTATGACTTAAACGACTTGTGTGCTTCTCAAATATAGCTGGGATGAGTGGGTGCCTGAGAGTCGTGTGCTGAAATACAATGACGAAAACGTTAAGCGGCAAAAGGAAGTGTCACGACAATACGGCGAACGTTCCAAAAAGGACAACAAAAAGGGCAAGTATAATACAAAAAACTGAAAAAATGTTTACTGTATAACTGTTTGAATATGCAGGCAGTGCAAAGGCTAAGAAAATGGAACAAGTGGGCAATGAATCGCGAGCCTCGACGCCGTCCAAAGATGGCAACACATCGCTGCCGCATAAAGAAAGTGCTAACAGTAGCAGCTCAGCTACTTCAACACCCGTCAGTGCTGCCACCACGCCGGCAACTTCAACAACCAAAAATGACAGCAGCAGCAACAATAATAGTAGCAGCAACACCACGACAACAACAACGACAACGACCACAACAAGTCGCAGCAATCGCAAATCCACACAGGCAGCAACACGTCCCGGCACACCAAATGCTGATAACAACAGGAAAGAAGATGCACCAGCTGCTACCGCTCCTGCTGACAGCAGCAAGCAAGAAGAGGAGGAGCCAAGTGCCGCGCCAGCAGCTCCAAAAACCAAACGTATGAGCTCGCACAGCAGCAGCAGCAGCGACCAACAGCGGACAACAGCTTCGACAGCTAGCAATGGTGGCGACGTAAGCGTGACAACAACAACAACCTCCCAACAACAGGCAACAACAGCTGCCTCTGCAGCATCAGCAGCCACTGAGGCGCCTTGCGTGGAGAGCGAGGAAACGTATACGGCTAAACTAGAGGTGAAAATCAAAATACCCGATGAACTGAAGCATTATCTAACTGACGATTGGTATGCGGTGGTGCGCGAGCACAAACTTCTGGAACTGCCTGCGAAGGTGACGGTGCAACAGATAACCGAACAGTATTTGGCGCACAAAAAATCGGTGAAGTCGACAAATGCTAGCAAAGAGGTCGCCATCAACGATGTGCTCGATGGCATCATAGAGTACTTCAATGTAATGCTTGGCTCCCAGTTGCTTTATAAGTTTGAGCGCACTCAGTATGCGGATATTATGCAAAAGCATCCGGACACGCCGCTCTCGGAGATGTATGGCTCATTTCATTTGTTGAGACTCTTTGTGCGTCTGGGTTCCATGTTGAGTTACTCCGCTCTGGATCAGCCAGCAATGCAAACGTTGCTGTCGCATTTACATGACTTTCTGAAGTTTCTGGTGAAGAACAGTGCCATGTACTTTAGTATGTCGAACTTTATCAATGTGGATCCGGAATATGTGCGAAATGCTCAGTGAAAACCTACACTTTAGTATCTTATTCTGAATGCTCCGCAAATATATTTGTATTGAATTCGAAAGTAGCTTTTGCACAAATTGTAAATTAAATAAAAAAAAAACAAAACATTAATAACAAATTTGTATAAGCAAATAAAATGTAATCCTAGCTCTCATCTTCAGTTTCACTGCTGCTGCTACTGCTGCTGGTTGGATAAAACTCCTTCAAATCCCTGGGCTTATCGCGCTCCTTTTGTTCCTCCTCCAGATATTCATTTTGCACTTTTAGAATCTCGTCGCTATTCTTGCAACCCGCATATGCATTCAAGAGCTTCTCGTTCAGCTCGAGGAACGCGTGTCCCCACGAAAACTTGCCCATGAACCAGCGCGCCTCCTCGGTAAAGCCGCAGATGTAGAGAGTTGCTGCTATCGCCTCCACACAGCTCAGTTTACATGGTTTGCCGTAATTGATGGGATTGGCGGCTACTAAAAACGGCAACAACCTAGGATGCGGACTACGCATCCGATTGAACGGTGTCTCATCCAATTTCGCCCACGAGCAATCAATGACTGCCACTCCAGCCGTCTTGACAGTTTCACGATCTTGTGGACTAACGCATAATTGGCCGACCGGTGAAAGGACAAGACCTGGGAACTTTTGACCCAAGCGCAGGTTGCCAATGAGACCCAGTCGCGCCAGTTTCCTGCCCGAACACTTCTTGGGATCACAGTGATTCAAATCCCACATGGCAACCGGGAAATCAGGTGACTGACCAAGACTATCTGTAGCATTGTTGTCACTGCCAGATGATGAATCCGAGTCAGAGTCTGTGTTGTCGTCATTACGCTTGGCCAGTTCATTCTCCTGTTGCGCAAAGCTTCGCTGGCAGTTGTGATTTGATTTAACGTTGCGATATGAGCCGCCAGCCGAACCACGCTTGGATTTTCCTCCTCTGTGTCGTCCGCTCATTTTGTCAGTTAGGTATTGTTGTATTCATTGTTAATTAGAATTAACGCCTCATGTCGTGCAGCGATGAGTGTTATCACGTATACTATCGATAACTTGTTTTGCACTTGCCTATCATTTTTATATTACAATTAATTTGTCTGTATTGTGAAATAAATTGTATAATTAAACATTTAATTGTCATATTTTGAGTAAAATGTATAACTTTTTAAAATAAAGCTATATATTCCATAATCGATTTCCAGCAAAATTATCGATATCGTTATTTGAAGAGTTGTGTGGATTTGTAATAAGGTCACTCTGCCGCCATCTTTTTTGTTTCACGGAAAAAATTACAAATTTGTCCGGTAAAAATAGTGTGAAATAAATAATTAATGTACGTTTAATGTCTAAATAAAATTGTAATAAAGTGTAATATTACTACATTTCTTTTTAAATAATATTTTATTGCTAATTTGCATAATGACAATATAAAAAGGGCATTGCGATAACGATTGTGCGTGCAAGTAAACGTTTAGTATGTGGAAAAAAGCGCCAATATAATAAATGTTAAATCTACGCACATTTAAAACATAGCAAACATTGTGTAAATATTATAAACTTGCATTTTAAATAGTTGCTTAATAAAAATGCGATGTGCAGTGGAGTACATACATTACAAGCGTGTATATATGTGGCATACACACTAGAGTTGGGAGCGTGACCAGCTTACAATAAGTGGACTTGAACATGCAAATAAATAAACTAAAACAATTAGAGCAACTTAGATAAATTAAATATTCATAAACTTATTAATTGCAACAAAGTATACGAAGTGATTATCATCTAATTCGATAAAAAGTAGTTATATTTAAATTGTATTCAAAAGATATTTTCGTGCTTGCAAGAATTCCCACTTCGTGTTTTTGGTTCACACGCGTCCATCTCTAGCGTTCACACGCACACACACACAACGCGGAGTTGCATTGCCGCGCTACGGGCAGTAGTTAATGTTTGTTGAAAATCAATCGGACGACTGAAGCATTGTGCAAAAAGAGGCACAGCAACAAAATTATAATCAATTCATTTAATTCAATTACAATTTATGCCTATGTTTATTTTCATATGTTTTATGTGACAACGCTGTGTGCTGCAATCGTGTCCTCTCAATTGAAATTTCCTGCCCCCACCCGGAGTACAGTTGCGCCAGCCGCACGCTAGAAAAAGCCAAACACAACAAGAAGACAACGACGACATCGCGACGGGGAGGCCGCGTTTAAAGAACAAAACAAAAACCATAAAAAGAAAACCTGCATTTTTAAAAGAAAAGAGAAACAAATATTCAACAAAATGGGAGAAGTAAAGTCCGTGAAAGTGGACAACTGGGGTGTCTTCTTTCTCCAGAAGCTGCAGAATTTCTTTAACAAAACGGACTATTGTGATTTAACGCTACAGTTTCGTGACAATTCACAATTGAAGGTGCATCGCTTGGTGCTTAGCGCGTGCACTGATTATTTCAATGTGCTGGAGCAAACATGCGAAATTATTGACGACGCTCTCATCATGCCATCCGAGTTTCAAGCCGATGTTGTTGTGCCAATTGTCAACTTCATGTATACGGGCACACTGGAGTTTGAATTGAAAATGTATGGCAAACTGTTGCGCACCGCCAGGGAGATGAATATGACGGTGTTGTTGAAGCTTCTCGAGGCACATCGTCGCACCATGGAGAATGTGAATCGACAGCAAAGAGTGAGCATTTGTTTCACTTCAATAATACTATAATACTAATTGTGCATTATTATTTTAGCCACCGAGTCCGAAGGGCATAAGACGTCGCCCTGTTGTGCCCACCAGCAGTGGAAACGCAACACAGCAACGTGCCTCTATTGGATCAGCACAGAATCGCGGTGGCATCGCAAGCGTTAACACCAGCGGTGGCAGCAGCACCACAGTGCGCACGAATGTGCAACAGGCCCGTAACGTGAATACGCCCGCAATACTGCGTTCTGGTGGCATCAACAATCGTTCGCAATATGCAGATTCACCAGTCGTCAAGCAGGAGCCCACCTCACCCTTTGAACAACTAAGAAAGGGATATAACAACAACAAGCGACCGGCGCAGACTAGTTTGCTGTCGCCGCCTTCAAAGAAACCCAGCTTGGAGGAGGTGAAGGAGTTTGCCGAACAGCAGCGTATGCGCAAACAAATTGCTGCCGAATTCGGTGATCATGGCGATACGGAATATGACAACATGATGCTGTACGATGATGTGCATACGGGCGATGATGATGACGATGATGTGCCACCACAGCCGTCGACATCAAAGCAGCAGCAACAACAAACACAACAGCAGCAACAGGCAGTGCAGTCAGGCACACAGACACAGATGGAGCATGGCACCACAACCATCATACTCAAACAAGATTCGCCCAGCCAAACGCCCACAATCATTGTGAAGGACTCGTCGAACACAAAGCTTAATCACACGAAAATCATAGCTGAAGTGTTGCGTCAATATCCGCACATTGTGAAGGGCCACAAAAATATTAAACTGAAAATAATGCCCAACAGTCCGGTGCAGGAGAAAACCGCTACAACTGTGAAGCGTGGCTCCCCAACAGCAGCAGCAACGTCATCAGGAGGTGGCGCTACGTCGCCACATAAGAAACTCCATGTTTCCTTTAAACCAGACAAACCGATGATAACCACGCAGCAACAACAAAAGACCACACAACAAAAAGCAGCGGCAACGTCAACTGGCGAGGCAACGCAATCCCAAACCGCATCGCAACCACGTCGTCCTCGTCAACGGGTGCTGCGGCGGCACAAAAGCGACGCATCGATAGTAAGACAATGCATGCGCTTATTGCACTTGGTGCTGAGAACACCACAGGTAAGAGATTCTGCTTTAAAGTTGTGAACGAATATGTTGTTAACTTTTTCCTGCTTGTAGGTCCTTGGCTATGTCTACGTTGCGGTGTCAATGGTCGACCGATCAGCATTCCATCATATCGTGGTTTCCGTCGCCATCTGATCAACACACACAAAGAGACTATTGATCCGGCGCTGTGCGAACATTGCGGTTGGCGTTCCGGTAACAATCGCGAGCTGCATTTCCATATGTACACCGAGCATGAGATCAAATCGCTGCTCTACAACTTTGCTGAATGTGCACTGTGCAATCGAACGTATTTAAGTCGCGTGGAACTTGATCAGCACATTAACGAGGCGCACACGGATGAAAACAAACAGCAGTGCATTTATTGTAACAAGGTGTTTGCGCAGGAGCTGCAACTGTATAGGCACATGAAGAGCTACCACAAGGCTCAGGCGCTAGAGGATGGCATCATTGATGAAACCGATGAAGAGTATATGGGGTCACAGGATGAAGATGAGCATATGGCCGAAGAAGATGAACAAGAGGAAGAAGAGGCCGAGGATGAGCCTATGCAAGACGAAAAAGTGCGCATTTTATCCGACATCAGCTTGCCAGCGTCAAATGCTGTACTCCAGCAGCAGCAACAGCAGCAAGCCTGTGACGAACAAGAACAAGAGGAGGCCGAGGAAGAAGCAGATGCTGATGCCGAACAATTGTTGCAATCCAACGAACAGGAAGTCAAGTTTGTTGGTGCCGATGGCAACGAGGTGGAGCTAACAGATGAACAGCGCAAGGAAATCTTGTCACAGTTGAATCAACAGCAGGCAGGCGCACCCAGCGGTGGCGTTGTCATGGTACTCAGCGAGCCCGAAAATGAAGTGAAACAGGAAACTGATGCCAAGTCAACAGCGGGTACCGAGGAGGAATACGACGACAGTCAAATTTATAGCGAATTGGGCGCCGCCTCAATGGAGAGTAACAGCAAAAAGAGCGAAGCTGCAGATGAAAGTAAGGAATCTGTGGGCATGAGTCTTGAATGGGCAGAAAATTTACTATCTAAGCACGACTTGGAAACGGAACAGAACAGCAAAGAAGTAAGTAGAATGGTTTATACAGTGTGTAACCCACTTTAATCGCACATCTCGATTTACAGCCAAAGCCAGAGACGCGTCGAGATGACATTAGTGAAAAGCTTAAAGAGTTGACGGGCGATTGGACCGAGGATGAGAACGAAGATGAAGATGAAGTGGCAAAGACTGCTGCGACTACCGAAGCTGCTGCCGCTGATGAGCCGGAAGCTGTTTTAGAAAAAGAATCAGCAGAGGTTGCTGATGTTAAAGAAGCTACCGAAGAACATGCTGAGCCAGAGGATGATATTGACTTGGCACTCGAAAGCTTACACAAAGGAGAAACGGAGCCCACAACTCCAGCAACAGTTGAGGAAGTTGCAAGCTCCAGCACAGCTGAAATAAGCCAAGACGAACCAGAAGCTGAACCAACTGTTAAAAGCGATGCGGAACCAATGGACGACGACTCAAGCGTTACTGTTAAAACAGCTACAAAAGATGAAGAACAATCGACCATTAAAAAGGAAGACGACGAAATGGCCATAGAAGATACGCCACAAACAACAACATTGGAAACTGAAGCCGCAAACGAAACAAATGACGAGAGTCGTGCTGAAAACAATGCTGAAACTTCAGCCACAAGCATTGAGGATGTCAGTCTGGAGACGGATACTATTCGAACAGGTTTGCTCGAAGAATTAATTGCCGAAGCCGAAGCGCCTGAACCCGATGCAACAGATGTCAGTGCACAACAAGAGGAAAAATCTGCTGCTGAAGTGTCGCCAACTCAGCTCCCTGTTGTCGATGGATCAGAGGAAGAATTGAAAGAGAAAGTGCCCAATGAGAATGCCAATGTGAAGCCAACCGCGGAGACCAATAATGAGGAAAATGCAGAAGCAACGACTACATCGCTGGAAGAAGCTGAAGAAACTGAGGAGAAGCCAAATACAAGCGATGTTGCTGATGATGACATCGATGGCAAGGCACAGCCACTGGCCACGCAGGAGAAACTAAAGAGTCTCATGAGCGAATGGGTAGATGATGATGAGGACGAGAATGATGATGAGAATGGGGTTAGTGCTGCGGCGAAAGAGCAACTCTAATTACTAGATTTATTTATGTTTTAAGTTCGTTTTCGATTGCCAGTGCTACAATGCGAACGCGACCGCGACCATTTAATAAAATGTGTCAGCGTACGAAATATTGTAGTATAGATATAAATACATATTTATATGCAAGCGTGTTATTAATCAAATGGCAAGCTTTAGCCTGGATGAGTTTTTCGGTTTCGATTGTAAATTAATAATAGTTTCAATAACGATAATTTGAAACTTGCACGTAATTGAATAGATTTAATACAACTTTAACAAAACCCAAGCACAGAAAAATTGTATAATTTACATATATTTATAAGTCACATAAACAAAGCATCCAACAATTTACATATTTTCGACACGCCCATGAATATTTCAAGATTAGATTAGTAATTGATGCACTTGGCAATATGTGTGGTTTTATTTCTGCTATGTTTTACCACCAAGAATTCAACCTTAAGTAAACCATTAACATTTATAAATAATACAAAATATATATTTATATATACAGAATAAAAGAAAAACCAATCTATATATTGAACATAATTTATGTATGTATGGATATGTAGGTACATAGATGTTGTTTTAATTGGTTAAAAACAAATTTGATAAAAAAAAAAAGAAAAAAAACATATGTACGCAATTACATGTTATCATTTAAGATGATGTTTTATGATTGATTATGATACTTAGTATGTAAAACAAATCAAAAAGATGTATGGAAACGTTTTTTTGATTACCATTACAATTAAGGTTAACAAAACATAGATACTTTGGAGAAAGCAAAAAAATATAAATGTAGATATATAAAAAAAAGATTTGTTTGATTTATTTTACTTTCGAAAGAAAGAGTCCTTGAGTATGACGAAGTCGATTTGTGAGTTGCAGGCAGGAGACGTAAATAAATATTTACAATGTAAAACTTGTATGCAAGTGCAAGAGAGATTGCTCCACATACAGATGTATTCGAGCTAGAATTTTAAGAGAGCAATGCAAAGTGATAAATCTGTTATAGTCAAAACTTGACTGTAGTTTTATATTTTATATTAGCTCATGATCACATAGTTTACAGAAAGTTAAAAACAATTTCCAATATACAAATCGCATCACTTAACAATTCTAACAACACAGTAAAAATTAAAACAATTGTGCTTAAATACTAATTTGCAACGCCTGCGGAGATTCTTAGTCATCTGGAAAATAGAAAACAAAAGATGCCTTTGAGTATTTGTTCTGATTAAACAGAAACACGACATAGAAAACTCGTGACGTACCAGCGAGATAATAATTTATGACACACATCGTGGCAAAGCCATAAAATACAATTGCAAACTGCGCAAATCCCGCCCAGCGACGCTCCGCATTACGATGCCAACGCGCTTTTTCGCGCGGAATCACTTCGCAGACCGTCACATAGAAAAGAGTGCCGCCCGCCAGGGCTTGGATTACCGGCAGTGTCGTTTTGGACCAAGCGGCTGGCACATCGACGATAAGCATACCCAAACCAATGCCGCAGACGGCACCCAAAGCAAACACACAAATGCCAATAAACTGGGAACGAATGCTGGCGCGCGGATTTGAGCGGAATTCAAGACCCAGACAGAAGCCCATCACAAACTTGTGACACGCAACGGCGCCGAGCAAAAAGAGCACCTGAGAGAGAAATAGAGAAGACAAAGTGAGAATTAGTTTACAACTACTGACTTGCTTATCTAAATAAATATTTAGTCTAGATTGTGGCGGCAAACTAAATTCATTAAAAGAAGACCAAATTATGTCAAGGCGTGTGCGCAAACCTTTGTCGCCGAATTTTGTACACCAATCGCCAATCCCTCGATGGCCGAGTGCAAAGACAACGCCACAAACAAGCCCAATGTGCCGGTCATAGTTTGTGCACATGGCTCTGTGTGGCTGGTGTGACAAATTCGGGCATTTGCATCCTCCACACTGTCATCATTGCAACCGGAAGCACCAATGGCAACATAATCGCGATCATGACCGCTGAAACAAAAGGCAATGCCAAACAATTAATACAATTGATTTAAAATATGCATATGTTATTGATTTATACTTCTCGTTCTGGTGATGGTTATGAACATGCTGATGATGATGCTGATGTGAGGAAGACGTCGCAGAGTCGGACGCAAGCAACGGCGCACGTTCGTCAATTGCTCCATAAGCATTATTTTGATGGCCACCTGTTGCTGGACTTGTGTGTTCGTGTGTATGTTGTATAGCCTCCCCAAAGAAATAATGTATAAACTCATCAATAAAATAGATAATAAAGAATCCTCCGCACATTGAAACCTCTGCGAATTTCGAGTTCATTTGCTCGCGCACCTGCACCAATAATTTATAATGGGGGTTATCATCAAACGGGTTATCACATTACAATAATTGTTACCTCTGGCAAAATATGCACAAGCGCTGTGGCCAGCAAAATGCCAGCGCCGAAACATAGCAGCAGCGATGTTGTTAGCGGAAACCTTTGGCGATTACGTTCGGATATAATAGCGGGTAGCATTCCAGACAAGAGACTGCCAAGACCAAGGACAGCCATGGCCAAAACCTTTTCCATATCGCCACGATCGTCAGCCGTTTGCCAGCCGTTGTTGTTGTTGGTGGTAGTACTTGTGGCCATAATTTCTGTGTCCGTTAAACTCATAATGCTGCTGCACTCATATAAAAAGCAAATAAAATGTGCAACTAAATTTGGAACAAACTTCGATGGATCGCGAGAGTTCGTTGTCTGCTTATTATTTTAAATGAAGACTGCGCACAACCCACACTCAACAGCGAAATGAAACGACTAAAGAAGCGAACGGTACAATGATGAATTGTTATTGTTATGCGCGTCTATCGCAAAGATGCCACTCGAACGTGCTTTATCGATAATATATAAATCGGCAGGGGCAGCTCTGTTCACTGTTAAAACCAACTGCTCAATTTAAATGCATATGCGAATCTGTTACGACAATAACAGCTTATTGAACATCATGTTAATCGTATATTCTTTGCACGTTACATCGAAATTAAAGTTTGGCGCCCTCACAAATTTCGTCGTTTGTTCACCATTGTAATGGCTCGTTATTGTATCGTTTGTGGCGAGGTGCCGACAGCCGATTACACTCATCCCAATAACATGGACGAAGCCTTTAGATGGCAAAGCATGCTCTCTGAATATGTTTCAGCATTAAAGTTGCGCTATCACTACTGCGTCTGCAACAAACACATTGATAGCCACAAAGAAACAGCCAACAAAAAATCATGTGTTGGCGAGCGCAACAGGAATAATGATTCAAATAAACAGCGCCCAAATGTCACTTTTAAGGCATCAAATGCTATTCATTATTTTGGTGAGGATCAAATGGAAACACCTTCTGTGGCTCCAAAGGATTTCACTTACAGTCAGCTCTCGAATTGTTCGGGAAGTCAACCTTTTTGCAAGCAATTAAAGCGCAAAGATGCCTGCACTCGATTGCTAACATCGTTGGAAACACAAGCCAAAATAATGGATCAAAAGGCGCAGCCACTAATCGCTGACTATGAACAATGGTCGTTATCGGACGTTGCAAGCGCAAACAATTCACTTGGGATTACAACAAAGAGAAGTGTTTCTGGTTCCGATATAACAGGACAACGATTAGTGTGCCGTTGTCCTAAGCCAAAGAATAATTCCACTGTTATGGACAAAGAATCAATTCGAATTACAGGTTGCACCTGTGGATCTAGTTGTCTTTGTGGTGAGCCCTCAAAACCAAAATTAAACTTAAAAGCAGCTAGACAGCAACAAGAACAAAAACAGAAAAGGCAGCAACAAGAACAATTACAGCAGCAGCAAGTGCGAGAACAACAGCAGCAAGTGCGAGAGCAACAGCACCAAGAGTGCCAGTGTAACTTATTAGTCGATTGCCGCGATCAGACAATGCAGTTTCCTCCTAATGAAAACAATCGAATCGATAAAAGTAACGATCCTTTCGAATGCAACAGCACTCAGATGAGTTTCATTAACACCCAGTCAGCTAAGATTAATGTGTTAATTATGAATGGCTCCAACGTGCCCACCTATTATAATTCCTCCGACCATCATCAGGGTGATATTTCTGAAATTTGTGTGTTGGAATCGGATTTAGCTCACGAAAGTGCTAAATTTCTCGATTTTGATACTCCCACGTTTACGATGTGTCGGACAAACGATCCACAAAATAATAATGGCAAAAAAAGGTGATGGAGCCACTGAGGTGCTATTGATGGGCACAACAAAAGATCAAACAGATCCTACCACTAGTGAGGACTGCAACAATTCACCTAGCATGATCCAAGATCCACAGGTCAACGATGAGCAGTGTCAGGAGCTGATAAAGCGGCAGGAGGCACGTCTGCTAGAATTGGAGGAGCTACTGCTGCAGCAACAAAAAACTGCATCAATCAATACAAACCAAGATGAATGAACTACAGAGCCCCAAGAAGGAGGAACCAAGACCTAAAGCTGGCGGCACCACAGTCAAAACAATGGCAAGAATGACGCAGACAATCGGTAGATCAATGAAGAAGTGAGTGAGGGCGCAGTCAATAAATTGCATTGAGTTGTGTAACTAGCTCAAGCTGTACACATATTCAATACTTTAACTTGACTTGAAATAAATCATACACACCATTTTTAGATTTGTAATCTAATTTGCTGTTTAAATTTCTCATTTAAAAATTGAATTGTCGTCCTTATGTGCCGTCGATGTGTGGTCTGCGGCAAGTATATCGCTTGCAACTCTGCTGATCCCTATCACTATCCCAAAAACAAACGGGAGGCATTAATCTGGCAACGCAGCATGGGCGCAAACGAGATATGCGTCGAAACCATACAGAAACAATGCTGCGTCTGCATTAAGCATATACCGCAGTTCGTGGAGCTGGCTCAGAAGCAGGCGGCTCTCATTACAGCTAAATGTGAGGCGCAGGCGATCGCCGCGAAACAGACGAAGAGTCGCCAGTCACTCAATGTGCTGTTGCTGCCGGGCGCTACATTAATGCCCAATTGTGCGAATACATCTACCATAGAGGAAAAGACTAATGGTACACAAGAAAATCAAAAGTCCTCTGACTGCTTGCTGGATGAGGATGAGATCGTTGTCAGTGAATTCAACGTTTCTGATCGCGGCACCACTTTTCCCGATTTAGATGAAACCGAAGTAACTGTGCTGCGCACTCCAGTCGACAATGATGAGCAACTTAAACAGTTGCCGGATGAGAACGAACAGTGTGGCGACGCCTGCGGTGCATGTACTGCCAGTGACTGCACAGATGTGCTGCTATTGAGTCGTAGTCATTCTGGTGAAACGCCTTGTCATTGTAACGAGGTAAGTCCAGAGTCTGCTGGTGCTGAAATGTCACTGTGTCCACAAATGCACTTAGATATGGAGCACCAACTGCAGACAATTCCTGCTTGCGAGTGTGAGCGAAAAGTGCGCCACGAACTGGGTGAAATCATCAAGGGGCAACAGAATCGTATCAACGAGCTGGAATATGAACTGTGTCGTCAGAGCGATTGGCAATTCACCATGTACAAGAAATTGAATGAGTTGTATGCTGTGTTTGGACGCTTTGAGGCTCCTGCTGCATGTCCACAAACAACGCAACCAGTGCAGTGGCAAGAATCATCGGCGCTGTCTCAGGCGAGCTCCAGAACAGAAGTGGCATCATCGAGAAACGCGCATTTTCAAACGCAAAAGAAGGATGCAGGTGCCGAAAACTTTGCACCGTCTTCAGGCGATAACATAAAGATTTGAACCGCGCTGGGGAAACATTTCAACTAGAGTCCGAAGAAGGTTTATTCGCTTTTATATAGTTTAATTCCTTAAGCTTAAGCAGCGGACTGAATGACATCTGTGTAGAGTTTCACTTTGCTGGCAATGCTCATATCGACATATTTGTCGCCAATGGAAACAATCAGGCCACCAATGATGCTAGGATCCACACGCGAAGTGATCTTCAGCGACTGGTTGCCCTTGAGGAAGGACTGCAATTGTCGAAACAGAACAAAGTTGGATATACAGCTTAATTATGTGATGAATTAATGATTACCTTGAGTGCGCCTTCCAGCTGCTTGCTTTGAGCAGCATCCAAGGGCTTGGCTGTGACCACTTCACAGACAACCTCACCACGATGGGCAGCCATGATGGTCTTGTAAGCATTGATAACTGTATCAAGCTTCTTCAAACGTCCGTTGTCGGCCAAAAGACCCAACAAGTTGGCGGTAGCCGGAGCAAAGCGCAGCTTCTCGGATGCCTCCTTCAAAGCAGTGGACATGACTTTCTTGTTGATGATGGGGCTGGTCACATATTCACGCAACTTCTTGTCAGCGCGAATGGTGGCCTGCAGTGCCGTCAAATCCTTCTCCACCTGATCCAGCTGGCTCAGTTTCGATGCAGCCGAGTACAAGGCGGTGGCATAACGTCCCTCCAGGCCAAAGACCTGCACTGGTGGCTTCACCGTCTGCTGGGCAGCAGCGGAGCTCAGTGTGCGGGTCTACGAAATCATTAATTACATACATATATAGATTTAGATTATACGAAAATTGGTCTCGACTTTGTTTATTGGTTATTATTGCAAATTACATAACCAACAAAATGCTCATTAGATAATTTTGCATCCATGTCATGGCAGCACCACTTAATCAACAGTTTCCATGGTTTATTGCAATTGCAACAGAGTCTTAAATATATATTCTTAAATTATTTGTTTATAACATACCAAAATTGCTAATTTGTTAACGGAGGCCATTGCTTTGTAACTTGCGCTGGATTTTTCACCTACAATACGCAGCTGTGACAGAGTTGTCGTTTTTTTCAACTAGTCAGAGTTGCCACAGTATCGATATCAAAACCAGGGTTGCAAATGCGACATCGATAACGATGTCTGAAAACCAATTATACTCAATAACCAAAAGGAAAGAAAAAGAATTCAAAGTGGTTTTTCAGCATCACGTCTTTTTTTATTATGTATTTTAAAAAACTGTTTTTTTTTTAGATGGGCTTTTCGGAAATACGTATCGATCTTACTTAAAACGTAACTGTAAAACTGCCTAAAAATGGGTATATTTGCAATTGTGATGCAACATTATAAATGATGTTGCTGTTATTTTTTGAATCGCGTCCCGTCATAACCGACATACATCAAATAATAGTAATATGTAAGTGGTTATCTCCGTTCGGAAATCAGTTGGAAAAATTGAAATTATGTGTTATAGATTGAAGGATTTATTTGACATCTGAAAGAATACAAAGAATGTATTAGAATATAACGCTCTTTGGCATTAGATATGTGCTTACCAACCTTCATCCTCAAGGTCTTCGTCACCTTCTTCTTCGCCGTCATCGTCATCAAAGGCTTCCTCCTCATTATCATCTATCTCATCATCATCCTCAGGCTCCACTTCAATATCAGGTACTAGATAATACTGCAGTGGATTTGGCCAAAGATCATCCTTTATCAGTTCAGCAATCTCATCGTTGACGGGATCGGCATTGTCAGAGAACCAATCGAAGAAAGTCTTATAATCGGAATTCCTTTTCTTCTTGTTGGTGTAGGGTTTCGTTAGCAACTGTTTAAGTAAATTCTTTCCCTCCTTCCATTCGATTGGCGTACTAGTTGAGGCAGGCCAATCACCATTTTCAGAGGCTACATATTAGATAGCTTAAATAATTTCACACTGCATGGAAAATGTACAAGTATAATTACCCGCTGAATTCAGATGGAACTCTTTGGTGAGAATCTTGTTTTCAAAATATGGATTCTCATCGAAGTGGAAATTTATACGGTATCCAGACTTGATATCTTCAAATTCTTCCACCTCCAATTTGTTTAACGCATGCAGACACTCCTCCTCCTCTTCGTCAAGAATGCCAGACACTTGCGGGTGGTTGATGAACTGTAAAGAGGTAAATTTACATTTAATATAATAATATGCAAGCGAATGAAAAAAACATAGTTTTGAATACCATAAAAATCGATAACGATAGTGAAATAACATCTCACAACATCAAAAACGTGTGCAATGCTAGTCAACGAAATTGGCATATTAAACAGACAAATTACTTCCATTTAGCAAGGTTTATAACAAGTAGAAACCTGAATAATTAAAAGTTCATAGAGTACGCGAGTTGCGCCTTTAAGCGCAGACGTTTATCGATACATTCATAGTTACTCACACACAGACGCACACGCATACAGACAAACAAAAAGAGCGGTGCGACCGGTGGAAGCGGCATGCATAGAAGACAAGATGAAAAAGAACAAAACGAAAATGTTCCTCGAATAGAGAAATTTTTCTTGCACATGTAGTAGAGACAAAATCAATTAATGATGAAAGGTATAAATTCTTCTATACGTGCAATGAAACGTTAAGGGAATTCTCCATTTCTAATGTTATCTAAATTTCCCATCCAAAAGTACAGTGCAAAAATCATGGACATAGATAATGATGCCGCCGTCTTCCACTCACACACACGCATGCACAGGCATAATTTTATACTTACAGAAGTCACCCAGAAATTTGGGATTCGCTTAACGAGCTCGCTGCGCTTTTCATAGCACGGCTTGCGTAGTTTGTTATATTTTTGCTCAACTTTTAGGATCTCCTCGCTGGCTTTCTCGTTTAAGGCGTCAATCTCATTTTGACAAGCATCGATTTGTTCCAGCGCGTCCGACTCCTCCTCGTTTGGACCGGCAGATGTATTTCCATCGCCGGCAGCTTCCAACTTCTGTCGCTTTGGCACGCTCGACATGATGCTTTCTTTAGTTTTAATTGATATAGGGTTTTAAGTATAACTGTATTGCAAATTTGCAATTAGTTTACTCTAGTACAGTTGTGAGCTAAAGACGATTTTATTACACTTTATGCGCGGCGCCGCTCGTTGCGTTTGCGAATTCTTTGCCGAGTGTGACCGATAGAAGTGAAGATATATCGATGACATATTGATGTATTTTAAAAATTTCCTCAAACATCGATTTTTTTCACTAGCATTGTTGGGTTTTCAGCCCAATAATACTCAATATAATAAATATTTTTTAATTATTTCAAACTTTTGCTTACTTAAAAACAAAGTTCTTTGAAGCTACATTAAAAGGGAAGTCAGAAAAGTTGCCAGAAAAATTGCCATCGCAAAATGAGTGATCATCCCAAAATGAGTGATCAAAGAGATCATTTTAGTTAACAAAAAAAAATATACTACTATTTAATTACAATTCATTGAAAATGTATTAAAATATTACAGAAACGATCCAAAATAATAGATTTTTTTAAATTGACAAGTTGCATATTATACCAGATTAAATCACGTCTAAATAGTAAAATATACTAAACAAAATTTAAATTATGGCTGAAATTTGTTTATTTCCCCATGTTATATTATTAATAATTTAAAACCAAAAATTTGTAATTAGAATTATTCTGTTTTATAAATATAGATTTTAAATATGAATTCGATTAACATTCAATGATATATTCTATTAAATTTCGATATTAAAGTTAGTTCCATTTTGGAACTCGTTCGTTAATCGATTGAACAAATTCATGAACTGTTCGACAGTTTTGCAGCACTTCACAAATTACAAGAAGGTTTCGGTCCTTTACAACACGCGCGGACAATATTTAATGTCGAGGTGTAAACGAGCTGGCCGATTCATTTTATAATTTTGTATAGCAAGCGTTTTTTAAAACATTAAAAACATGGCCACGGCTGAAGCTCAAGTCAACGTGAACACAAATTTGCAAAAGCAGGATCTTAGCAATTTGGTGAGTGAATCAAAAGTGCGAACTCTCCCCTCACAAATCGTTGACAACGTACGCGTCTTTTGTGGTTCGTTCGGTCTTTTTTTGCTTACAAAAACAACAGGGACAACGCTTCAAATAGCGGCCATTTCTATATGAAAAAAAGCATTTGTTGCAGAGGTAGCAAAAAACAGTAATATTTATGTATTGCAATTGCAAACAACATAAATATTATGTTGCTGTTGTTGTTTGGGGATGAGCAAAGCGACGACACCATTGAAGAATGCAGCACGTGGCGTTAGTTGCGTTAATTTGGCTAGCATTCGTAGGGTTTTCCGCCATTTGTATTGTTTGGCAGATGTTTGAAATATGCTGGGAATTTGTAAGAAGTTTGTGAAATATGTTAGATATGTGCAGCGGCTCAACTGTTGCTACAATATCTGATGCAATATTCAGTTGATTCTAACCTCAAAATGTACGGCTTTTTCTACGCATACTCACGTCACATACAAAATGCATACGTACAGCTGCCTGTGTGCGTGTGTATGTATGTGAGTGGACGGGTGTGTATATACATATGTATGAATATGTTTGTTGGGGCGGTTAGGGCGTGTTTTGCGAAAGTTCAAGAGAGGACAAACATATTACTAGGATAAGGATAAAATTGAATTTTTGCAATTGCTAAATTGTCTTGCATTTCCTGGATTGCATCTCTTTTGTAGGAAGTTAGCAATCTAACGCCTCTGTCGCCCGAAGTAATCTCACGTCAGGCAACAATCAACATAGGAACAATCGGCCATGTAGCGCACGGCAAATCGACGGTTGTTAAGGCTATATCTGGTGTGCAGACTGTTCGCTTTAAGAATGAGCTGGAACGAAACATTACAATTAAGCTGGGTAAGTGAATCGTGTCTATAGTATTTGCATATTTAGTATAGTATATAAGAGGAATAATAAAGTGTCTAGAATATTATTCTAGAGTTGTTGACATACAATATCTACTAGTTACTAAGTAAAATTTATACAAAAAGGCTAAATTAGGCAAAATTAGTGTATTTTTCAACTATAATTTGCGTTTTCCTAGCTTGTTTAAATTTATTAATTTTTTTTATCAGAAGACAACAAAATAACTTTCTACTGACGACGGCACATTTTGAATTCGAAGTAATTTGCAAGATTTGGAAAACACAATATTTAGTATTATAAAACAGCTTTTTACAAAGAAAAAAACAAAAATCTGGAAGTCAAAAAAAAACAAAGTGTATTTTAAAACCGTACCATAACAATAATCCATTAAATAATTGTATATTTCCTAAGTTCTCGTAAGTTTCTTCGCCTTGCCTACACTATTTTTTCTTGTGATTTGCGCTTTTAGTTTTAAGACTCTCGTCGGGTTTGAGCGTTCTGTAAATGATTAATAATCAATCAAGTATAATTTCTCTTGTAATAATAATTTAAATTGCTGGATTAGCCTTCACACAACTCCACAAACAAACACAATAAACACCGTGTCGTCGCCTTTGTAGTTAGCTTAGATTAGAGATTGCATTTTTTTTAGTTTTTTTCTGTTGTATTTCGCACACTGTTTTTCTCTTTAGTTAACTTTCTTAGAGCTTTTTGCGAATTGTATTTGTTTTTTTCTTGTTTGTTTTTTGATTTTTGATAATCCAGCAATTTAATTAATTAAGCCAATCTTTTTCTTCTTTTTTCGTTTTATCGTTTGCCCAACGACGCGCGTAAAAAATAAACAAAAACAAAACCCAAACAAAAAATTGTCATTTGCAGAACGCTTAAGCGATTCAAAAATAAAAAAACTTTTGCACTCCAAGAAGCTGCGCAGGCAATATGAATTGCAGCAGCATCAAGTGATAATGCGTCTCGCTAAGCGACGGCGACGACGTCAGCAGGGTCAGGAGCAGAAGCAGGATCAGCCGTCAGCCAATAGTCTATTTTCATATTTCACGCGTTCATCCCGAAGCCACAGCCAGAGTTCGCTCAGTCCCAGCCATAGCAGCGGCTATGGCAGCATTTTTGGTGCGGACGAACCGGATACGCTGCAGTTGCAGCTGCAGATTACATCCAGCGTTTCAACTGCAACGGTGGCACCTAAAGCCAAAACAACACAATTGAGCGTTACAGCCGCAAAACGACGACGCAGCAGCGGCAAGAGCAATATCAGCAATGAGAACAACTACCACAGTGAGGTGTCATCTTCACCAGCACTTAAAGTCATCAAGGATAATGCGGGAATGCCGCTCGCAGTGTTAAAGAAGCCGAAGGGCGAGTACGTAGTGGAGCGCGTAGAATGCGTTGAGGTTGCAAAATTTGAGCCCGTCTTCTTTGTCAAATGGCTGGGCTATGACAGTAGCCAGAACACCTGGGAAAGCTACAACAATATCTCAAAATGTGTACAGCTGGAGCATTTTGTGGAGATTCAGTTGGATACCTACAAGTCCTATATCTCAGCGATCAGCAATCGGTTGGAGGCACAGCTAGCCGATGCGCCGCCACTCGTCTTGAACAGCACTGTCATGAAAAACCTGGATAACTTTGAAGCTTTGCCACTGCAGCTGGACTTGATATTGCTGGCACAGTACAAAGCTGCGGGAAGTCGCAGTCAAGTGGAACGGGGTCGAATCGAGGAGCGTGCTATGCTGCGGATGCAAATGCAACGTTGTTACTACAAGAGGCAAACACAATTAAAGAAGTTGGCTCAATTCGAGGAACATATGAACAGTGTGGAGCACCCATCGCCGCCAATACGTGTGGTAAACAACAGCGATTTGGATGACATCGATGAAAGTTTTGTTTATATCAAACGCAACATACTCAGCGAGTCTGTCCCCAAGCCAGAAACTGAAGTATTCGGCTGCAGTTGCCATAATGATAATAGCGAATGCAGCGCCTCGAGTCGCTGTTGTGCTCGCCTGGCTGGCGAACTATTTGCCTACGATCGTACCACACGACGCTTGCGTTTGCCCCAAGGCAGTGCCATTTTTGAGTGCAACAGTCGCTGCAGCTGCGATGACAGTTGCTCAAATCGCCTGGTCCAGCATGGACGCAAGCATGCACTGGAGTTGTACAAAACTAGTAACGGATGTGGCTGGGGCGTTCGTACGCCGCATGCGTTGCGCAAAGGCGAATACGTTTGCGAGTATGTGGGCGAGATTATTACCACCGATGAGGCGAATGAGCGAGGCAAAATCTACGATGACAGAGGTCGAACTTATTTATTTGATCTGGACTACAATACGACAGCAGAGAGCGAGTACACGATTGATGCGGCCAATTATGGCAACATATCGCATTTTATCAATCATTCGTGCGACCCCAATTTGGCTGTTTTCCCCTGCTGGATTAATCATCTAAATGTTGCCATGCCACACTTAGTTTTCTTCACGTTGCGTTACATTAAGGCTGGCGAGGAACTGAGCTTTGATTACATTCGTGCTGATAACGAAGCTGTGCCCTACGAGAATCTGTCGACGGCAACGCGTGTCGAGTGTCGCTGTGGCGCCAATAATTGCCGCAAGGTTCTCTTCTAGCGACATCACATTAAGCCATTTAAAACAAACCACCGTAAAACTGCAAATTATTCATTCAATTTCAAGGCGACTTTAAGACAACAGAAAATAGAATTAGAGCATTCATTTTTTTATAGCTTTTTGTTCAACTCTCTTAACTAAAAAAAAATATGACGAGGCGAAGTAAGAACTATTTTTTATTTATAGATTTTTTTTTAAATGTTAATAATTGCATTTGCATGGATCAATTACTTCTTATGACAATTTTTTTTTCTTACTTATATACAATTAGTATTACACATCGCGTTTTATTAGACATTATACAACATTTCAATCACATAGCGTTAAGATGTTTGCGATTATTCATTAAAATCATGCAAATGATAAAATATAAATGTTATGATTTTGTTAATATGGGGCAAATGAAGACAACAATCATGTTATTCTTGAAGCATATAATTTTACATAACACATTTTATTATACATATTTGCAATTCTAAAGTTATCATATGTACAAGCAAATTAAACACTTATTAAATATACAAAACAAAATAATTTGTTTTTTTTTCTGTTTATAGTAAATTAATTATGATTTGATTGTAGTATTAGCATATATTTATGTTTAATATTGGGTATTATGTTGAATTTTCATGTATTTATTTTGTCATACGTCTTTCAAAAATGTTTACAGGTTATGCCAATGCCAAAATCTACAAGTGCGACAATCCCAAGTGCCCACGACCGGCCAGCTTTGTGTCGGATGGCTCCAGCAAGGATGATAGCATGCCATGCGCACGTCCTGCCTGCTCTGGACGCTTCCGATTGGTGCGTCACGTCAGCTTTGTGGATTGCCCTGGTCACGACATTCTTATGGCAACTATGTTGAACGGTGCCGCTGTCATGGATGCTGCGCTCCTGCTAATTGCGGGTGAGTAAAATTGCTGCAAGGTGATTGTGTATGTAACTAATTATGGCTTACCATACATTTTTATGACAGGCAATGAATCGTGCCCGCAACCACAAACCTCTGAGCATTTGGCTGCCATTGAAATTATGAAGCTGAAACAGATTTTGATTTTGCAAAACAAAATCGATTTGGTTAAGGAGAGTCAGGCAAAGGAGCAATACGAAGAAATCACAAAGTTTGTTCAGGGCACCGTCGCTGAGGGCGCACCGATTATTCCAATTTCGGCTCAGCTGAAGTACAACATCGATGTGCTGTGCGAGTACATTGTGAACAAGATTCCTGTGCCGCAACGTGACTTTAATGCGCCGCCTCGCCTAATTGTCATTCGATCATTCGATGTGAACAAACCTGGCTGTGAAGTGCAGGATCTCAAAGGCGGTGTTGCCGGCGGCTCCATATTGAGCGGTGTGCTCAAGGTTGGCCAAGAGATCGAGGTGCGTCCTGGTGTCGTGACAAAGGACAGCGATGGCAACATCACTTGCCGTCCCATTTTCTCGCGCATCGTTTCGCTCTTTGCTGAACAAAATGAACTGCAATATGCCGTTCCCGGTGGCTTAATTGGTGTGGGCACCAAAATTGACCCAACTCTCTGTCGTGCCGATCGTCTGGTGGGTCAAGTGCTTGGTGCTGTTGGTCACTTGCCCGACATTTACATTGAGCTGGAAATTTCATATTACCTCTTACGTCGCTTGCTCGGCGTGCGTACCGATGGCGATAAGAAGGGCGCACGTGTAGAGAAGCTGCAGCGTAACGAAATCTTGCTGGTCAACATTGGGTCGCTCAGCACTGGCGGCCGCATCTCGGCCACAAAGGGTGATTTGGCCAAGATTGTGCTGACAACGCCCGTGTGCACGGAGAAGGGCGAAAAGATTGCGCTTAGCAGACGTGTGGAGAACCATTGGCGGTAAGAATTTTTCGCAAATCTCTTGTGGCTTTTTTTATGCACGACTAAAATGCTGTTTTCCTTTTGCAGTTTGATTGGTTGGGGACAGATCTTTGGCGGCAAGACAATTACACCTGTATTAGATAGTCAACCATCGAAGAAGTAAAAAGAAATCAACAACGACCGTTTAACCGAGACACGCTGCGAATTCATCTACAAATTAGGCGTATCTTCAAGTGTGTGTGTGTGTGTATGTTTAATACACAAAATTATCACAATTGGCGTATATTGCATTTGGCCAATTGCAGCAGATTTTGTTCTTCGCCAGCACCGTATCTTCATTTCTAAATCCTGCGTCGTCGTCCTCCTTCACGTCCGTTGATAGCAAAAGCAAACAAACAATTAAGAAACAGAAACAAAACTATTGAAAATTTATGCATACATACCTTAAATTATTTAATTTTTGTATGTATATAAATGATTTATGCTGGGGAAATGTTATGTATAAATAGCAAATCCAAGCATATGAGAAACTAATAGGTTATACCATACATATTATATAAAACGAAACAAAAACAAAACAACTCTGATACATCGTAAAATTGTTTTTATGATTTAAATACAAAAACAAACAAACAAACGTATAAAATGGTATGCATTTTTATAATTAAACTAACAATAAATGTTTTTATCTTTGGGTTGGACAAAGGATAATGAAAGTAAAAGATATACGTTGTTGGGGGAAGTGATTATCAACAATCAATTAGTCAACGTTTTCATTATAGACCTTTTTATTTGTTTAAGCATTATTATTACAAATTTCACATTATCGTTTTTGAAACATGACATCATCATTATCGTTTATTACTTTTTATTTTAAATTACATATTTTGAAACATTTCTTTTTTTTAGTATTTTTTCTCATTTATTTTTTTTAATTTTTGTATCGATTTGATTTATTTCCTAGTGCACACTAATTTTATTTTAAACTACTGTTTATGTATATTTTGCTTTAGCTTTGGTATTGTTTTTACTGAAATTAATTCAATTTTAATTAGCTTAATTAATAAAAATTCGTACTTAGTCGCGATTCACATACATACGTTGTGTTTATGTTTTTTTAATTGCTGGAAACTTTAATTTAATACTATTGAGTTTGAGTAATATTACATTTAATTCTTTTCATCATGTCATACTCTCCGGCCATCTTTTTCGGTCAGAGTTAAGATTGATTTTCATTCCATCCGTTGAGTAAACAGAGAAATATTTTTTGTAGTTTCGTTGAACACACTTTAAAAAAATTGAAATTGAAATTCATTTATATATCCTATATATTTGAGCGATTTTTGAACACAATTAAGTTTTGAGCAGGATTCAACGGAATGCACAGATAACGAGTATATGAAATATAGTAGGAAACTAAGGAACTTTTCGCTCAATCCCGATTGTGCATTCCACATAGTGTCAGATAATAAGCTCGATTACAAAAAAAATTTCAATTAAAATGAGCAATAATCTGAAATGATTTTATATAGCTGTTAATTAGCGGTTTGCGTTGCATTTTCTTATCTTTTGGCTTTCCTATGTGTGAATTTCAGAACTCAAAACTCCACAGTCTGAATATAGCATTAGTTTGCAATGCAAATAGGTTTGCAAATACAATCGCTTAATTAAGGAAAGCAACTTTTGCGTCAGCAGCAATTGGACAGTCCAACAATGAAGCTGCTGTTTGGAGAGTCGCTTTCTCGATTCGAATTACATATTTGTATACAATACAATATCTACTTATTTAATTAAGTACATTTTCATTGTAACTAGTTTGTGGTTACATTTCAATATGTATGCGTTGCTTACAAGATAAAAATGCTGGACTTGCTCTAAAGAAAGATTCGATTCGTCCATATATGTGTACAACAATTTTGAATATTTGTCATAAGTCTGTGTGGTATTATCAATAGATGTCTTCTAATAAATTAAATGGAATGAGGTTGAATATCATAAAACACAATTAGAAGAATTTTATGATTCATACATACATTTTTGTATATTACATTCATATAACAAGTAATCAATCTACTAATATCTACCAATACTGCTTATGTACATAAAGTACAATACATTGAACACCTTAAAGTGCTGTTGGTTGTCTTTGTGTATGCCTTATAATACACAAACACTGAATCTTTGGTTGATGTAACTAATCTAGTTGTAGAATTTCACATTTACATTTAAACACTGTGTATAATAATTATCTATCTTTCATTGTGCAATCTGTATGTATGGAATGAACTGGTAATGAATCCGTAGTTAACCTACAAGAAATGGGATACTTTCTGCTCTACTTGCACGTATGTTTGTAATTTATTGATAATACATAGCAACATTGGCAAAATTGGAGTTTTTTATTTACTTCTAATACTTGATTTGAATTGGTTAATCTACAATTATATACATACTAATACTCCTCAAGTGGAACGACAATATCCAACTACAATAATGCAAATTTTAATTCCTATCATCCCCGGGGGGATCGAGTTTGTTATTTAAAGGTTTTCTTCTTTACATTAAACATACAATAATCTTTAACAATTTGAGTATTTTTTCTTTTTTCGTTTTGCAACAATTTCACTTACAAAGATACAAATATACATATACATGTGGAGAAATAAGCAATTTATACATGCCAATGCCAATGTTAATCATATCTAATATCTACATAAATACTATATATTCTAACACATATATTCATTGGAGCAATTCTTAACATTTTTACAATACACGAAATATTCCCGTATTTTGTTTATTTACTTGATTTCAAAACGTAACTCGTTTGTTGTGATGAATACATTTGTTTTGCCTTTTTTGTATTTTAATTTGTTGTCATTAAATCGAAGCCTACGTTTTCTTTAGGATGCACAATTTGGCGTTTTGGGTATTGGTGTTTGGCATCTTAAAGAAAATGGCTTAAATCTCATTCGTTGACATCCTCATCCGATGAACTAGCGGCTGGTATCGTTGAAAACTGCCACGCCTCTCGATTATTGTTTTTGCTGACTCTGTACAATAAATAAAATACGCAATTAATAATCATATAATATGTGATGACCTTCATATAAAATAATTACCCATGCTTTTTGGCATTGCTGGGCAATGTGTGCGAACTGCGATAATAGCTGTCATGCGGCTCTTCTTTGGTCTCCTCCAGAGATTTACGTTGCAGCGTCATTGTCTCCTGCGGCGTTGATGTTGTGGCGCCACTGCCACTTAGCTCAGCATCCAGATAGTATTTGGCACTCTGCGCAATTTTGCAATTCTCACATTCGCTGAGATAATCATCATCCAAGCTGGTGTCGTTGGGCAAGAAATGCTCATTTGGATTCAAACAGTTCTTCGATGTGGTACACACCGGCAGCTGCTTGCTTGGAGTGCCACCGCGTCCGCTCTGGAGCCTTGGATAGCTAGGCATCTGACAATGTGCAATGGCCATGCTACTGCTCGATGCGGCAGTTGCACTTGCAGTTGTCGTTGTTGATGTTGATGATGGGGTTATGTTTGTTTTATCGCTGTCACGCTTCACGCGCAATATCTTTGGCAGTGTTGTGCTCTTGCTAATTGCCGATACCTTTTCATTGTTGTTCTCCAGCGGCGGAATGCTAATCACCGAAGGCACCTTGCTGACCACGCTATTGATGGTGCTATTCAGCGATATCTTGCCGCTAATGTGCTTGGGCAGCGTGTAGGTAACATGATTGTTGGCCAACGGATAGAAGGTGCTCGAATTGATTTTACCGCTCGACTTCTCGCTGCAGCTGGCCGAAGGACTAGCTGGAGGCAGTGTTAATGTGGGCGTTTGTTCCTTTCGCTGTTGATGATGCACGCTGCTATTTGTCGACTTGCTCAGTGTATAAATTGTGGCGACAGCGCTGTTGTTGTTGTTACTGCTGCTGCCACTTGTAGCTGTTGCTGTGGCAGTTGCAGCTGCTGGCGCTGTAGTTGTTGCTGTTTTTTAAATTCGTTAGGCTTTTGTAGAGTTTCGGTGGTAATGTTGGATTGCTTTGATCGTTTGCTTGTTGCGCATGCGACTCTTGTTGTTGGTTATAGAAATGTTGCTGTTGTTTCTGTGTCAAGCTCAAGTAAGCATCAACCTGCAAATACCAACATTGGGATTACAAAAGGAACGAAATTTACTTTACTGTTTATGTAGATTTGCTGGGTTGTTGCCAATAGTTTCGCGCAAATTGAAAACATAAAACAAAATCAATCTTGAATCAAGTTTTCTAAGGCATAGCAATTGGTATTATAATATACACTAAATTGTTTATTAAACAAACAATGTGCGCCAATTTGTAAATACAGTTCTGTTTAATTAAGTCACTTTTCATTCGAAAATGTTAAAAAAAAAACTAATCATGTTTCATTGATTAAATTTTTACTTTACTTCGAGCATTCAATGAAAGATCGAGAGAATTGACACTACGCTCTTGCAATGGGATTACTTACATTTCGAACTCACCTTTCGATTCAAATAGACGCTGGATAGCGCATCGACACCAGTTTGAGCAGCAGCAGCACCGTTGGCGCTGCTCGATGCACTGCGTCCCGCGCTGCTGCTGGAGCTGCGTACGCGATCAACGGCATTGCTAGAGCTGCTCGATGATGAACGTTTCTGGACACGACCCAGTACAATGGGTGGCGCACTGACATCGTCGTGATGCTGCAATGGTGGCGGCGGTATTATAGAGGAAACACTGCCCGCAGCATGCGATGGATGTGGCTGCAACTCATCGCCCACCTGTTTTGAGATTGTCGCTATTTTAGGCTCATGACTGCAAGGGTTCCTCGAGCTACTACTGCCAGAACTAAGCAACTCTTGCCCATGTTGTTGCTGCTGCAGATTACTGGCAGATTTGGCACGTTGACCATAGGCCAAAGTGGCGGCATGACGTGCTCCAGCACTGGGTGACAACGCGCAAGCATTGCTGCCGGCAAACAGTTTGCCCGCGCCGCTGAGGAAGGCATTTGCATTGGCATTGGCATTACTGCCCATGTAGGACATGGGCACATGCTGTATGGGACACTGGCACATGGGCTTCTTACTGATCTTGCTACTGGACGCCGCTTCACTGCTGCTGCTGGCGCTGGAGCTGGGCTTGGGCTTCACACTCACCACTTGCAGTGGATCGGCGACGGCAAAGTAGCGTGGAATGGTGCGATGATAGCGACGCGAACTTGATGGCGTTTTGCTGCCATGTTGCTGCTGCTGCTGTTGTTGCTGTGACTTCAGAGCAGCATGCAGTGGCATTGGCAGTGTTTGTGTAACTGAATCCGCTGTGCTGCACGCTGGCGCTGCTGCTGCTATGGTGGCTATCTCCAATGGTGGCAACATGTCTATCGCGGGCGTGGATAACGCGGCTGCCAGCAACTGTTGCTGCTGTTGTTGATGTTGCTGCTGCTGCTGTTGTGTAATGTGATGAGTAGGCGTTGCCAACAGCTCAGCCGAGGCGGGTAGTGAATGATAGCTAGCTGCACTGGCACTCGCATTAATCTCGACATCGGCAACAGTTAGATATTGTTGCTGTTGTGGTTGCTGTTGCAGCAACTCCTGCGAGCCGCGTGGCGTGCGTCTTGCTGCTGCATAGGCCAGCGAGTTTGAAACACTGCTTGCGGCAGCTGCTGCAGTTGTGACACTGGCACTGATGTTCAAGTGACAGTTTTTGTAGCTGCACTCGCTGCTGACATTTGGCTTTGGTGTTGGCAATGTTTGCACACAAATCGAATTGCTGGGAACCGCAGTCTGCAATTGTTGTTGCTGTTGCTGCTGCTGTTGTTGCTGAAGTTGTTGTTGTTGTTGCTGTTGTTGATGTTGCTCCATTGTTAACTGCTGCTGCTGCTGCTGCTCACTCTGTAGACTGTAGGGCGGCTGATGATTTTCCCCAGTGGCAATTGTGGTTACGCCGCCGCTATTGATATTGATGTTGATTAAATTTGTCGTACTCTGAGTGTACTGATTGGACTGTGCGGCGGCAGCAGCAGCAGCCGCAGCTGCAGCAGCATTCAATTGATGAGCGTGCGAGGCGTGCGATGGGTGAGCTGCAGTTACGGGTACCAATTGTTGCGTATACGCCGAGTGTGGATGCGCATGTTGCTGCGGTTGTGTATGCAATTGCAGTGTATGTTGCTGTAGATGCTGCTGCTGCATTTGCTGTTGAACCTGCTGCTGCTGCTGACTGACGCTAGCCACCGTTTGACGCTGGGAATGATTCGGCAAAGTCACAGTGCATTGGGCACTCAAGGCCTCGGCCTGGGATATGGCTACGGCTTCCTCATAGGGCGGTGGTGCCTCGCCTCGCGGAAAATAGCCACTGGGTGGCTTCCAAAGCGGATAATGAGTAGTGGCGCCGCCATAAGAATAATCCATGGCACTCAAGTTGCCCTCCATATAGCCCATGTTGCCTGCAATGTAGCTGGAATTCCCAATAATATTGTAAATTTTTTGTTTATAAACTTATTTGAATATGAATTCAAAACTTACCCAATGCTTCCCACAATGCTGCGCTGATCTTCGGCATTCTGGCGATTTTCACGTGCCCGCATTTTCCGTTGTCGCAGTCGATTGACCAGGAAGAAGAGCAAGGATAGCGATAGTGTGGCCGTGATGCCACTGGCCACCAGTCAAATGCCAAAATCGGTGCTGCCATCGCTAAACTGATCGTCCAGGCAGATGACCTCGCAACAATTGTTGCCACTGCCAACGGTCTGAAAGGATTTGCATTTGCTGAACGCCTCGCAGAGCACCATCTTGCATTGCTTGGGCAATCCGCTGTCGCAGATGCACAGACGACACGAGTCCGGTCCTGGCATATAATGCATGCCAGTTTCATAGAGTTTGCCATTGTAATCTCGGCAATGTCCGCCTTGTATGAGGCTGGAGCTCACCGCGTTGATATCTGTAGTCCAAAAGATTTAGCGTAATTGTAGTTTACATAGTTTTTATAAGTATGACAATTATATTTTATTATATACATATATTTTATATGGGACAACACTTTTATCTACTGCACAAATTTGCATTGCAAAATATTTTTAAAAAGAAAATTAAAATAAATGTATTTTAACTATTGTCGTATTTTGAAACCTTTTCATGAACTTCAAAAGAATATATTTAATAAAAATAAATGTGTTACAGTTAAGGACATTCAAGAATATTTCCAACTGTTTGAAATCGGATAAAAATCGTCACAATTCATTTCAATTGGATTAACTTGTCAATAATGTGAAAATAATAAACGATAAAAACATATTCCGTTAAAATAACGGAGATCAGATTTTCAGTAGAAAACATAGCATACATTGATGCGCACAGCATCGTACATATGTACATATCTACTTTTTAGAAATATGTACATAGATATACAGTTATGTATACGAATCTTTATTTTGACACACTTGACCAACTTTCGTTGTGCTGCTGATTTAAAAGTTACCTTTTTGCTCAAGTGCCAACATTAACACACACACAAAATGCAGCAGGTGCTGTACCCATGCACACCCAGACACACAAATACACTAACACTAAAACACATTACAAGCGCATGGGGCTATAACATTTATCACTTGAATGAAATTAAATGCAAACGCATAACATTTTCAACATAATTTAAATGCTAAACAGCAAAAGGAAATTCAAATTAAACACAAATATATCCCCAGCATTTCGTTTCGTACGAAAAAGGACATTTGGGTCTGGCTGGCTGCTGCCTGGCTGCAATAACATGCAGCGAGCGCCCAGCCGACGAAGCAGCAAAAAAACACGAGCAGGAAACGCACGAGCTAAAATGGCAAACAGCAGCGTGCTCTACGCCTCCGCAAAAGCAACACACACACACAGAAAAAAATAATGCCTTTCATGCGAGTTTCCAAGTGAAATTTTTGCGATACACACACACACACCCAATTCAGCCCCAAACCCAATACATACATATGTACAAACGTACACACCCAAACATAAGCAAAGTATACATACACATGCGAAAATAAACAGCATACAACACACTCACCACCCACATACATACATACATACGCTTGTATACCCACACATATAGAGAGAGCGATAGAAAGAGTGAAAGAGCAAGCGTGAGAGCAAACGAGATGGGGAGAGTTAGTGAGAGAGAGAGAAAGGGCAGTCAGCACCAACGCAAAATTTTGCACGCCACTTCCTTCGCAGTGCCCAGCTGAAAACCATTATGCCCCCTTTTCGCAGGAGTTGCTAGCTGAGCAAAAGAGCGCATCGCAAGTGTATATGGTTGTGTGCGTGTGTGTGTGCCCTGTGTCCCATAAATTGTGAAACTCTGCTGTGGCCATGGACCATATTCCATTTAATGTATTTGTAGAAAGAGAACAGCATATCAAACTGATTTTAGATGGAAAAAACAGTCATTGTCCCTTTTAGATCCTTATTTAATACATATTTCCATAAAATGTATGCCAAATACTTAGAATTATGAAAAAAATATACATTTCACATTGCTACTCTCTTTAAAACACAGCAAGGATATGCTCCCAAATAAGCTTGTGTGTGTATAAAGTTTTTCAATTTTTTCACTGCATTTCATTTTTACCTTTGGCATTTCCAATAAACGCAAGCACTGCCAAAAAATACATTTTGCTGGCGTTAATATGCACTTTGCACTGCACAATTCACTTTTAATTGTTATTAGTTACACTGGTTTTATTTGATACTTTCAACGGTTTTTAACGAACGTTCGAGCAATACCAACTAGTGCTAAAATTGATCTGTGCGACCGTTCGAAGTTATATTAAAAACACTTGAGGTGGAGAAACATCGAAAGCACTATCGGTGCATCGATTTTTTTTCAATTTCACAAATTAAATACATTTAAAAAACCTAATTAATTTAATTGAATAATTTATAATTATAGAATCATTCTAGCTTATTTTATTAAGTAAATTAAAGTTTTTTGTTTAATGTCGAGGAGATATACAAAAATACAGCAACCCCGATAGTTACTTTTTTGTTTAGTATATTGGTATATTTTTAAAACACGTATAAACAGGCGCGTCCTTTTGAACGGTTTTTTATTCTTTCATTCAAAATAATCTAGGAGGCTTCAAAAACGTTGTATTGTTGTATTTCAATATTCGAGCAACCATCGCCACCGCTTTCGGTTCAGGCTTTCATTGCAAAAATATGTTTAGATATAAGACGCTCATCAACTCTCTATAAAATATGGTAAGTTACGATGCAAATGTCCTCTACCCAGAAAATACCAGATTTGACGTAAACTCAGAGAACGTAACGTAAGCCAGAGGAATTTCTGTTACATTTTTTAAATATGTACATATACGGTTATATGATTGTTCGATTATTAGTTACTTTGAATTGAAGGAAGATAAAACCACTTATGATTTTTATGGTAAGATGTCATGCTCAACATTATCATATTGTTAGTAATAATAATGAGGTTTTGAAGATATAAAAAGAGTTTGCCGCGCTAAATTTTTTGAATGTTGTGCATCCGTCACGAGTAATAGAAAAGTATATTTCAAATTAAAATACAGAAATCTTTGCGACTATTCCATTCGTCATTCTCAAAGAAAAGCTAAGAGTAAAATCAGGCTGCAGTAGCTGCGCAAGATTTTCTAATTGAATTTAATGCCAAATGTTTAGTGTTCATTTATTTTGCAAATTGCACATGACATGCAATAGCGACAACAACAACATTAGCTTGATGACAATGTCAAGTGCGAATAGCTAAAAATAGACTTTTATCGTCAAGCCCGAAGTGGAGAATAGCCTGTAATAAGACGTAAACATCAAATTTATGGTGCGACACAGTAAGTATACTATACATACTACTATGTTCGCAGTTCACCATAAGAAAGGTTTAATTAAGCAATTAAGCTTACCCCTTGGAGTGCTTGCAATTATTACAGGGTATAATAAGCTGGTTCGTTGTAAACAACACGCACATTCAAATGCAACAGATAAATAATTGAAGCTTGGTCTGTTCCCAGCAATTATCTTGCATTTCAATCAAATGCAGGTAATTTGTAACGTTTTTGAAGTTTTCATTCAGATTCAGGCAATTGCAATTTGATTCATTTTTAGAGTAACTACGTCCGATAAAACACGTAAAGTCGGATCTCAGAGATGTCGTCAAAGCTAGGGAATTCGACGGCCGCGCAAGTGACCGCCTTAAAGGGCGTGGCGCGGAATAGCAGTTATGTCATACCAGGACTCTACGATCTTTCAGTAGAGGACACCAATTGGGTGCTGACCTCGTCATTCATCATCTTCACCATGCAAACTGGCTTTGGCATGTTGGAATCCGGCTGTGTGTCTATTAAAAACGAGGTCAACATTATGATGAAGAATGTCATTGACATTGTGCTAGGTGGATTCACTTATTGGCTCTTTGGCTATGGCATGAGCTTTGGACGTGGACCTCTTTCAAATCCCTTCATGGCCATTGGTGACTTTTTGCTCGATCCGCCCGTTGGCGATGAACTGATGGGACAGATATTTGCAGCCTTTCTCTTTCAACTATCATTTGCCACTACGTCCACAACGATTGTTAGCGGCGCCATGGCAGAACGGTAAGGTCCCGATAACTATTTTTATGAGACTAAATGACACGAAATTTGGAGGTCAATTACCAATAAGACCACATGTAACTTAAGTTTCAGACATATCTTTAGTTTAATATAAATTTTCCATTCTTCAGTTGCAACTTCAAGGCATACTGCGTCTTCTCTCTGCTCAATACGGTAGTCTATTGCATACCCGCAGGCTGGGTGTGGGGTGAACATGGGTTCCTCAATAATCTCGGTGCCGTGGACATAGCTGGTAGTGGTCCAGTGCATCTTATAGGAGGCGCAGCATCGTTTGCCTCGGCTGCCATGCTGGGACCTCGACTGGGCCGCTATGCCGAGGGCTACGATCCATTGCCGTTGGGCAATCCGGTTAATGCGTGCATGGGACTCTTTGTGCTCTGGTGGGGCTGGCTGGCGTTCAATTCGGGCAGCACCTACGGCGTCAGCGGTGCTAAATGGCAGTATGCGGCGCGTGCAGCGGTCATGACCATGATGGGCTCCTTTGGCGGCGGATTCGTGAGTTCCATGTAAGCGCAAATTAAGCTTTAAACTGGTTGATCTTTAATTTAAACTATGGATTTAAAAGCTACTCCTTTTGGCGGCACGATGGACGTATGGATATCATGGATCTGATCAATGGCATCTTGGGTTCGCTGGTTTCCATCACTGCTGGCTGTTTCTTGTATCGCGCCTGGGAGGCTCTCATTATTGGTGCAATGGGTGCTCTGCTCTGTGTGCTGGCAATGCCGCTGTTCGATCGGATGGGCGTCGATGATCCGGTGGGCGCCAGTGCAGTGCATGGTGTGTGTGGCATCTGGGGTGTTATTGCCGTTGGCTTGTTTGCCGACAATCCGGTGCCCATGGACACCACGAAGGGACGCAGTGGTCTGTTCAAGGGAGGCGGATGGTACCTGCTGG
This sequence comes from Drosophila sulfurigaster albostrigata, assembly GCF_023558435.1. Lineage (NCBI taxonomy): Eukaryota > Metazoa > Arthropoda > Insecta > Diptera > Drosophilidae > Drosophila > Drosophila sulfurigaster. The sequence goes on from NC_084882.1 coordinate 20,746,486, forward strand.
GCATTCAAACGCTGTCCGCCTTCTGCTTGGCCTGCTGGGGTATTTGCTCCACCTTTCTGCTTCTTTACGTGATCAATAAGGTTATTCCCATACGCATGGATCCGCACGAGGAGTTGCTGGGCGCCGATCTCACTGAGCATCGCATTCGTCACACCCAAATAGGTTTATCGCGTGCTATTTCCGCTCTCGCCCCAATCAAGGTTGATCTCAATGAGATTGCAGGCGTTCAGCCCATTGGCCTTAATCCCGGCCACGAGCGCAGCATTGAACAACTTCGCGCTGCCGAGGATAAGCTGCAGCAGTGGCAATCCTATCTGGAGCAAGTTAGTGGCAATAATAAAAAGGTGGCATCGCCAATGCGAACACTGGAGCAACGACAGCTGGATTCGGATATTGCATTCAATTTGAAATCGGCCAATGCCGGCGAGAAACAGCAGGAGCTCGATAATGTCTTTGGACGCCGGGTAAAGTCAGTGCGTGCTCGACGAGAAATATGGACAAGAGATCAAGGCACCTATAAGCTCAACAACAGCGAGCTGCCTGTGATAAATCACATTGCAAAGCTGGACAAGGACGGAAACTTTGCTTGGGTGGATTAGGAAGCAAATAAAGACTTCAGACACAAAAATTCTTCTAAGGTTTCAAAACTATAGAATGAAGATTATTTAGAAGTATAACAAAACGCAGCAAGGAAATAAATTAATTCTAAAACAAAGCATAATCCAATAGTATGATTAAATAAAAAAGAGCAAACGTTAAGATATTGTAAAATATCTAAAAGTTATGTTATTAAACAATAAAAATATTGAATGAATTCCTAACAACAGCAAACAACGAATGATTCCAAATAATCAAATAACTTTAAAAAAAATACCCAAAAGTTGCAGAACCATAAAAACAACACTTCCATATAAGAATGAGAAAATAACAAATATTTTCCTCAAATTCCTACGCCTACATATGATGAATAGAAAGTATGGATATATGCACAAATCTATACACAAAATCAGACAAACACACATCACGTTAAGTTTTAATATATACGGTGCCTATTTATATCGGGTTGAAAGATATCTATTAATAAAATAGCAGATTTGTGTTTGCAATTCTCAAATTGATTTATTTAATTCAAGTACAAGCAAATATAGTTTGGATGATCGATCGATGAATGATGATAATAATATAATATATATTTATTATCTTATTTTAGAGCAGTATTTTGGTTTTCTTTCATTAGTTGTTGATGTTGCAGTTGTATTATTATAATATAACGTTCAAGAGCAGTTGTCGTTTGTTCTTGTTGTTGGTGTTTTTCTCTAATTTAGAATCCAAGTTAAATATATAGTTTGATGTGTGTAAGGTGTAAATTGTTTATAATTGTTTTATTGTATAGTTGATGTTTGGTTGGTTGGTTGGTGAATTGTTTAATCGACCTCCTCGATGGTGGGGCCAGCGCCGCCAGCACCGGCTGCTCCAGGAGCACCACCAGCGCCAGGCATACCTCCGGGCATGCCACCGGGCATACCACCAGGAGCACCACCGGCACTCTGGTACAGCTTGGTGATGATTGGATTGCAGACGCCCTCCAGCTCCTTCTGACGGTGCTCGTACTCCTCCTTATCGGCCAGCTGGTTGGCATCCAGCCACTTGATGGTGTCGTTGCACTTGTCCAAAATGGTGGTGCGGTCAGAGTCGGAAATCTTGCTCTTCAGATTGTCCTCATCGAGGGTAGCCTTCATGTTGAAGCAGTACGACTCCAGACCGTTCTTGGCAGAGATGGTCTCCTTCTGCTTCTCATCCTCGTTGCGGTACTTCTCGGCCTCGTTGACCATGCGCTCAATATCTTCCTTGGACAGACGACCCTTGTCATTGGTGATGGTGATCTTGTTCTCCTTGTTGGTCGAACGCTCCAGAGCAGTCACATTCAGAATACCGTTGGCATCGATATCGAAGGTGACCTCAATCTGGGGCACACCGCGAGGTGCAGGTGGGATTCCCGACAACTCGAATTTGCCCAACAGATTGTTGTCCTTGGTCATAGCGCGCTCACCCTCATAGACCTGGATCAACACACCGGGCTGGTTGTCCGAGTAGGTGGTAAAGGTCTGGGTCTGCTTGGTAGGAATGGTGGTGTTACGCTTGATGAGCACGCTCATCACGCCACCAGCAGTCTCGATACCCAGAGACAGGGGAGTAACATCGAGCAAAAGCAAATCCTGCACCTCCTGCGACTTGTCGCCGTGCAAGATGGCAGCCTGGACGGCAGCACCGTAGGCAACAGCCTCATCGGGATTGATGGACTTGTTCAGCTCCTTGCCGTTGAACAGATCCTGCAGCAAACGCTGGACCTTGGGGATACGGGTTGAGCCACCAACCAGCACAATATCGTGAATGGCCGACTTGTCCAGCTTGGCATCACGCAGAGCCTTCTCGACGGGATCCATGGTGCTGCGGAAAAGATCAGCGTTCAACTCCTCGAAACGAGCACGGGTGATCGAGGTGTAGAAATCGGTGCCCTCGAACAGAGAGTCGATCTCAATGCTGGCCTGGGTGGAGGAGGAGAGGGTGCGCTTTGCACGCTCGCAGGCGGTGCGCAGACGACGCAGAGCACGCTTGTTGGTGGTCAGATCCTTCTTGTGCTTGCGCTTGAATTCCTGCACAAAGTGAGTGACGAGACGATTGTCGAAATCCTCACCACCCAAATGGGTGTCACCGGCCGTAGATTTGACCTCGAAGATGCCGTCATCAATCGACAGAATGGAGACATCGAAAGTACCGCCGCCCAAATCAAAAATCAACACGTTGCGCTCACCGACAGCCTTCTTGTCCAGACCATAAGCAATGGCTGCAGCAGTTGGCTCATTGATAATACGCAACACATTCAGACCGGCAATGGTACCAGCATCCTTGGTCGCCTGACGCTGTGAGTCGTTGAAGTAAGCAGGCACAGTGATGACAGCATTGGTCACCGTCTTGCCCAGATAGGCCTCGGCGGTCTCCTTCATTTTGGTCAACACCATGGAGGAGATCTCCTCGGGGAAGAAGGTCTTCTTCTCATCCTTGTAGGTGACCTCAATCTTGGGCTTGCCATCAACGCTGACGACCTCGAAGGGCCAGTGCTTCATGTCCGACTGGACAGCGGAATCATCGAATTTGCGACCAATCAAACGCTTGGCATCGAAGATAGTTTGAGTTGGGTTCATGGCCACCTGGTTCTTGGCAGCATCACCAATCAAACGCTCTGTCTCCGTGAAGGCAACATACGATGGTGTGGTACGATTACCCTGATCGTTGGCAATGATCTCAACCTTGCCATGCTGGAACACACCCACGCAGGAGTAGGTGGTGCCCAAATCAATACCGACAGCAGGTGCTTTAGACATCTGTAATGAATCACGCACAACAAAAAGAAAATTCTAGAGTTAGTTATTTTTGTACTTGTAGTAAGTAAAAGGTAATAAGTTTTTTTTAGAAAAAAAAATTGAATTCTTGTGTCATTGAACTTTTTCATATCTGGATATCTAGCAGCTCAGTTCTGTAATTGCATTGTTTTTATTTTCATAATTCAGAATAATTCCAGAATATCAGTGAAATAATATGGGAAAGTAGCCAACAAAGCAGCACTTCCCATGAATTGTCGACTCTGGACAATTCTACGATTGATTACTAATTTTATATATTGTAAGCATTTGTTTAATGAAGGCTGAGGTTAATCCCCGGTAATTAAAATAGACAATTTCTAATTGTTGTAGTAAAAGCGTTTTCATGCCTTTTGCGTCGAATTTCTCATTTGCTAAAACTGGTTGCGTCTAATGTCAACCTCAGAACCAAAAAATGAACGAAACGTGAATAAATGACTAATTTATATGGACGAGACAAGTACATACTACAAATAATGTGTATTGCACATTATGTACAAGATAAACTTTTCAAACAAGATAAATACAACGAGATAACAATGAAGTATTTCAACAGAGGCAGGCAGCACCAGCAGCAGCTGCTGTCATTGCCTTCCAAAGGTGCAAGCACCGCATGGACGAAAATTCTGGAATGCTCTTGAGCAACCACAATGACGACAGGGGTTGTACGAGTGTATGCATGTGTACGCTACACAAAAACCACGCCGTTCGCTGACACTTATTGATTTTCGCCTTGGCAAAAGCGAGACGACAATAGTGCACAAACACGAGCGCGCGCTAATTTGCTATGTAAGCAGTATGTTTGAATGTGTTTGTATTTTATTCCATCCACGCGTGCACGCACACTTTGAACCCGGTTAGCAACGCACGTTCTCGTTCATGCTTTATATAGGGGGTAAACGTACAAAATTATATAATATACAATGCTTCCCACTATATGTGTATTTATAAATTATTAATATTGATATTAACGTTCGAAGTCTCATAAATAAAATTTCAGACGTCAGCGGTCAACCATCAGCGTGACTCATGAGTGAGTAAGTAGGCGATAATCTCGTGGAATATGAGCGTGTGTGAGTGATGCGGCAAATTTTCAATGGAATATTCCAGTCGCATTGCTTACATATTAATCACCTAAACTACAAAGAACATTTAAATATGCATGGATTTCGATTAATTATTAATAATCAAGCACCAATAGGCAATGCATATTGGAAAAGTTAATGACGCAATGCACATAAAAGTCGATACAGACACACATACTGGCGTGTAGGTGGAAGTTCAAAATCTAAGGTTCAAGCTGCTCGGCCACTCATATTCATGTGCTAAATGTTTTTTTTTTTAATAAGTTGCAGTATCAACTGAATCAATATTAAATGCATCAATGCACTCAAGTATTGATTAAAGCCATACATTATCGGCGAAATGAGTCAATGGAAATAGTTTTTCTAGGCCACCGCACGCGGTGCTGCTTACTGCAAGCGAAGTGCACGTGCTAAAAACGTTTTTGCAGTAGTTCGATTGTTTTGGAAATAAACCGTACTTTACTAAAAATAAAACTTACCTTTGTGTGTTGTTTAGTTTAAATGTACTAAATGTATGAATAACCGTGTAATTGCTACTTCACTTCTTTGTCCCACTTAAATTTTCTGCCGAGTCGACACTCAGACGTTCGATCAAACTGGCACTTTTTATAGGAATGATGATGGCGAACGCGTGTACCTGTATTTATAGAGACACGACGGCTTGCTCTGGAAAATTCTAAACAGTGTGACCACAGACTTGTATTTAAAGCATGAATACTCCAAAATGCCGCAGTTACTATTCGTTACGTATATTAGAATAATTTTTTAAAGAGCGTGTTATTCATCGAGAGTCGAAAAAATTACACAACTTCTAGAACATTTTTATTTCAAAATTTGATTATTCTCCCAAAACTGAAGACAAAACTAGAACTTTTGTAAGAAATGTGCAAGCCTTACACCATTAATTCTTAGTAGTGCACCCATAACTATTTGTAAGTTATCAAATTTGTAAATTATAAGTTAGGAAAAAATGTCAATTTCGCTATGTATTTTATTATTAAGTATACCAAAAACAAATAAATGTATACCAAGATTTAATAGCTTTGTAAAATACCATTCTCAGTATTTCTGGCCTTTAGGTAGCACCAAAATCTTTATTTTTACGATGTGGCATGGCTGCAGAAAAATCTTCTTTTAATGTAGCCCTGAAACTTTAAATGGGGCTACCATACGGGAAAATGCGCGCTAAATTTAAAATTACTATCCTCTGGGATCATAAATCAATAAACAGTCATAAAAATATTCGTGCTATCTAGACCCCACCATACCAAAAACACTTCAAGTATTGGCACGCGATATCAGCAATATTCGAGCTGATAATGACAGGATTAGAATGTAAATTGGTTTTTCAATGGTTTACGTGCACATTATCTACTGATTAGACACCTAGTTGCACTTGCTATAAATATGTTTGCCGTGTTTCTTATCGTAACGATAAGTAAATTCAACCACCGTCAAACGGATTATAAAATCAATTGGATCAACAAAGCAATAAAAACCCCCTGTAATGCTAATATTAAAAAATACAATCTATTTATTTGTCAGTCTTATTCAACGGTTTTTAAGAGCTTGCAATCCGGCTCGACACCCTCAAAAATGGGCGTACTTTCGCCTTCTCCACCACCGCCACCAATAACGATTTTGATAATATCAGCAATTTTGCTATTTATGAGCTGTAAGAAAATTAGAGTTAAGAAATGGGCTTTCCAAATTCGAAATAATTAAGACACTCACCGCTTCTGCTTTTTCAATCACGGTGCCCTGTCCATAGTCCCAAGCGTCGCCCAGTAGTTCCACACCCAATTCGTTAATCAAGGCATGAAGGAAATCATTAATACGCTCCTCCTCCATAAGATTGTCAAAGTTAATTTTCAAATCGCCCAAATGCAATTGGATATTTAGGGCTGTGATTGCTAATGATGTGGAAACTCGAATTCTCCAAGTAATAAGGATATTAAAATCCTTAATGAAGGCTCTAAAAATAATTGCCAGGAAAACCTTAATATAACGTAATGAGTTATATAAGTAAGTTGCCTTACTCTGCATTTCCATCCCCAGCCAAGTTCAGAATGTACGCCAAAGAACCTTTAGCCGTATACAATGATTTGAAGAAAGTGTATGGAAACGTAATATTGACGGTACTCGTTTGAACTCCTGGAATTATATTAATTCTAAGCGGGTCTACCACGAAATCAGATAAGCCTTCCAACTTGAAATTGTCAACAGAACCCGTGAAGCTAAAGAGCAATTAATTATTAATTTCATCAGAGGATTAGCCACTTTCATAATCGTCTTACTCGATTAGGTATTGATTGTTAACAGCCGTATCGACATGTTCCAACTGCAGTGGATCCAATGCGGGTAAGCCTAGACTAGGAATTGGGTGGCACATGCGCATCCGAAATTCATCCAGAAAATTCAAGATCGTGTCCTCATAGACGCAAGCGACTGGTGAGAGGCAACTGTATATTGTGGCCGTGGCCAGCAGCAGTTGAAGTAGACGGCGGCTGCTTTGCTGCATGTTGCTTTTGCCTGGAGTTGAAGCGTGCTACTGAAATGCTACTGGCGAATGTGAAGCCTTTTTGTCAAGTGCGGCCATTTCCAGTTCCCATTATGAATGTCAAGATATGAAACGAATACCCTGATATTGCATCTGTTAACTACGCAGTGCCGTTTGCTACAAAGCCAGTGGACTTACACTCGAATTTAATCGCTTGTCGAACTGCTCTACACAGGAAATACCACCAATTTCTGTACAGATTACATTTACATTATTTTTAGGTGTAGAGTATACGAAGTGTTTGTGAACTAGAGCTTATCGTTATCAATTTGGGCTACTCTTTTTGTCGATTAGCACACATTTTATTTGTTTCTTTCGCCAATTGGAGAATAATCTGTGAAATGCCTCCATGACTGCAAAACTTATTAAACTACATTCAGATCGAAGGGATCTAATCTAATGGCTAATGTTAGACCTGCTCTGGCGGTTGCCGCAAGTGTTCAGGTATCTGTTGTAGCTCTGTTTTGGTTGCTTGCAGTGCCACACCCTCGGGCAGATTGCGTTCGATGTACTCTAAAAATGTGTCCAACGTGGAGCCAGTCAACTTGTGGAAGTTCATGTAACGGAAATGTGTACGAATCTCGTATTGTACACGATGCTTCTTATAGATGTGCACCGACTTCAGCAAAGTCATGCGTTCATGATGTGCCTTTCGGGGTGACCAACTATTGATTGAAGAAAATATAGTGATTTAAATGTTGATGCGCTTTGTTAGCTTACTTGTTACTTACCACTTGCCCAATTCAATATTCAAATGCTCGGCAGCTGTTGTGGCAAACCAGGTGTAACTCTTAAGCACAGCTGGATCAACACCACGTAGCTCAATTTCTAGCTTGCTGTAAAGTTGATCAGGCTCAGCTGGGGCTGCGACGGTGGGCGATGTTGTTGTGGTTGTTGGCACCGCTGCTGCTATCGAGTATAGTCTGGAGGGCTGCACCTGCCGCAAAGCTTTTACTAGCTAAAAAACATATAAAATTGTATTTAATTGTTTTTCATTAATAAATAAAATAATTAATACAAACCTGCATCATTTTGTTATTGTTTTTTCACCACACAACTGCCAGGTGCGGGTTATGCAAGTCAGGGCTACAAAAAAAACATTTTGCCGGTGTGTGGTGACACTGTTTGTGAATACTTTGAAATTCTGTCGATCTTCAAGAATTCCTAAATATCTTATATTTTTAAGAGATATATGATCATAATGATGATGAAAGTATAATTTATTCAATTGTAAACAATTTACAATAACTTGCAACATCGATGTAAGCAATAAGAATCGATATTTAAAAAAATCGATGTGCCATCGATATTTCGCCACCTCTTTCTATTGGTCATTTGGTAGCGCACGTGCAATTCAAAACGAACTTTTTAAACTTTTATTTTATTTGTTATCCAAAAACATCTGAACATTTCTGTTGAATTAACAGTTAAATCAACTTTTTTGTTTAATTAAAAGTGATTTCAAGTTAATTAGGTATTTAAATTCAGCACCATGGAAACCCCAAATCTACAAAGTAAGTGTCAAAGACATAAACAAACATACGCTCGTAAACAACTCTGTTTTCCCGGCAGAGAACGACGAGTCTATCACAGATCCCAGTTCCGATGAGGAGGCATATGATGACATCGACGATGATGAGGAAATGGGTGAGGACGAAGGCGAACCAACGACCTGTTTGTTTTGCAGCAACGTTTTGCCGACTATTGAAACAGCCATCGAACATTTGAGCAAGGACCACAAAGTGGATTTATTGCAGCTCAAAAAGAAATTCGAGATGGATCAGTATGCATTTATTAAGCTGATTAATTACACGCGTGCCAACAAACTGAGTGCAGAGCAACTTCTCTTAACGGAGCAGCCATTGTGGAATGATGAAAAGTATCTCAAGCCCTTGGAGTACGAACCCTGGCTGTGCTATGACTACGATGCACTAAAGAACGGCGAGACTACTACAGGTGAGGCAGCTGAGAGCGTGCCTGAGTTGAGGCGACGTCTGGCTGAGCAAGCCCAGTTACTGCAGCAGGCCAGCGAGGATATGGAACGAATGCGCAACGATTACAAGACGCTACTGCAACAGGAAAAGGGCGAGAAGATGGCATCAGCAGCAGGATGTGACAATGAAGTGGTGCGCAATACTCCCAAGTTTGATAAAGAATATTTCAATAGCTATTCCCATTTTGGTATTCACCACGAGATGCTCAGCGATACGGTAAGTGTGAGCATTCCGAGAAATCAGATTTGTTTAGTCAACTAATCTTTAACAGGTCCGCACCAGCAGTTATCGCAAAGCGTTGCTGGACAACGCAAAGTATTTGAGTGGAAAATCTGTGCTTGACGTGGGATGCGGCACTGGTATCCTCTCCATATTTGCATCGCAAGCAGGTGCCGCCAACGTTGTGGGCATTGACAACTCCGAGATTGTCTACACGGCCATGGACATAGTCAGGTTGGCAACAGTTACTTTGGCTTGCAAAGATTGTCTTACGTATTGTATGTCTGCAGGAAAAACAATGTGAAAAACGTAAAGCTAGTGAAGGGCATGCTGGAGGATACTGAATTGCCGGAAGCCAAGTACGACGTCATCATATCCGAGTGGATGGGCTATTTCCTGCTCTACGAGGCTATGTTGGATTCTATCATTTATGCTCGTCAGCATCATCTAAAGCCCAATGGCACAATTTTGCCAAATCGTTGCACATTGCATCTACTGGCCATCAACGAGGAGTTGCATGCTCAGCACGTTGAATTTTGGTCAAATGTATACGATGTGGATATGAGTGATCTGCGCAAACGCAGCATTGAAGAACCATTGATGGAGGTTGTGAATCCCGATCACATTCTCACTGAGAGCGAGCAAATCGCCAACTTTGACATGATGACGGCTGATTTAAACTATCCAAATTTTTCTTATGAGTTTAGCTTAAAGTGCACGAAGTCTGGTAAATTGGGCGCTTTTGTCGGCTACTTTGACACTTTGTTTGAACTGGAGAACAAAGTGGAGTTCAGCACATCGCCCAGACATACGCCCACCCACTGGAAGCAAACAGTGTTCTTTATCGACCAGCTACAAAACGTGAAAGAGGGCGATGTGATCAAGGGCAAGATTAAGTCGCGACGTCATCAAGGCGATGTGCGAGCGTTGCGTGTGGATATTGAAGCGTTCGGCAAACATCACAAATACACAGTGGATTAATTAGTTGGTCTTCAGATCGATCTTTAATGCAGAATTTCGTGTGTGGACAAAATGTGAAACTTAAGTTTAAAGAATATGTTTATATAAATATAGAATGAGTTCACACAAACACCAGGTAAGCTGGCGTTGTGTAGCGCTTGCTAAAAAACATTACACATAAATCTTTATTATGTAGATAGAAGGGGTATGCCAAAAACTTGAACTGTTCGGATTTGTTGCTGTTGTTGTTTTTGCTTTAAGCGGTATTGGTTTCCAGATCAGAGGCGGGTATCTCGGGCTCCTCATCGTTGTAAACATTCTCGGCCATTTGCCACACTTGCATAATATTATCTTCGGAAACACTGCAAATAATCCAGGGTTCATTTGGATTCCACGAGAAATCGCTGATTTTGGCCGTATGACCACCGTGGATGAACAGCAGCTCTGGCGGGCCATCTTCGGCATCCTCGGAGCTCTGCTCCTCGCCAATTTTCGACAAATCCCAGACGTGCAGACGACGATCAGTGCCAGACGAAGCCAAAATTGTCTCATTATGCGGCGACCATTGCACCTGGAAAATTTCATCCTTGTGCGACTCGAAGGAATGTAGTTTCAGTTTGAGATTACGCAAATCCCAGAGGGCAACCGTTTTGTCCGCCGATCCCGTGGCCAATATAAACTCCGAGTATGGATTAAAGCTCAAACAATTGACTTCAGCAGTATGCGCATCGACGGTATGCGATGGCTTGGAGGTGTTGTTGTTTCTGGTATCCCAAATCATAAGTTTCTGATCGTCGGCCACTGAGCCAAAAAGTGATTCGTGCAGTAAATGCCATGCGACGTCCTCAACAACAGCGGTATGACCAGTGAATATATTCTTGGCGTCAATTACGCGATGCTCTTTCGGTGTGGCATTAATGTCCCACAAGCAGATGGTGTGATCGTCCGATGCCGAGAGCAAATAACCTAATTATAATCAAGTAAGTTGTCAATCCAATGAAATTGAATAACTTACAATTACACTACCTACCATTCAAATTGGGATTCCAGGACAGACCGTAGCCTTCCTTTTGATGTCCTCGCAATCGTAAGTCGGGTTGGCATTCACCGGATGGCTCCGGTTTGCTGGGATGCTTTGTGTAATCGAAGACAAGCACATCGCTCGATGGGGTCTTGGTGGCAATTACGCAGGCATTTTGCGGCATGTAGCGTGCACGATTCACCTCTCCTTCGTGATTGATCTTGATCTCAATTTCAATTTTACCGCACACCGATCCAAAGCCACCAAATTCACCCTTTTCATTGTCATAGTGTGAACCATCGAACTGGGCATCTTCGCTGGGTAGCTGAACGCTGGCAATGAGCAAATGATTCTGTTCATCCGAAGTGTGTGTGCCCAATATGAGGCGATGCACTGAGTAATCCTTGCCATCCTGCTTCGTCACATCGGGCAGCCATTGGGCCGTCAACGAGGGCCATTCTAGGGCGTGCGTCATGACCAGATCGTATAGAAATGGGGTGTTCTTCTTCCATATCTTGTACTCTTCGTTGATCACACGCTCTTCGACTGCATCGTCAAAGGATTCCGCTGCTTGCAAATAAAGCGAACGAAAGCAAATTGGCATGATTAATTTGCATTAAATTTCGCTTAATTTAATCACTTACCATTATCACTGCGATCCACCATTTTTTACACTATGTGCGGCTAATTTACAATTTACACACAATTTTCGTGCGCGTCGCAAAATCGGGCGCCAAAACAACAAAGCGGCGGCGGCAAAAGCGTGCACACAGTCGGCAAAATGATGTCCACGCTTAGGCAATTGTTTCAAAAATACACGTTTGCTTCGTCAACACACAATTTGTAGTCATGCGATAATTGATTTCAAAATTAATTGTACACTCTCAGCAAACTTGCGGCTGCTGCTGGTGGGGAAAATTGAGAAAATTATTTCCTTCCTCCTTTTTTTTTGCAAGCGCGTCGGCTGCTAAAATGCGACAGAGATGTGTAGAACACAGTTATCGGCCTGACGATGTCGATGCCGACATCGATTGATAAAGGCGCTGCCATACGTGCATCGGCGAAATGCCGTTTTGAATACTTTTGATATTTTATAATAAAAATACCAAAAGTGCCTATTCGGTATTTATTAGCTTCAAACTGCTGTCACTTACAAACCAATTGCTTCGCATAGAAAACGTTACTCGATTTAACGTTTTGTTGAAAAGTACAATTTTTCGATGGAAATCTGAAAAAAATGAATAATAATAGTCATTTCTGATTTGTAACCAGATAGAGGGTTTCGTTGTTTTTGCAATTTTATATATTCATTTAGGCTTAAAACGTACATTTTGCCAAATTTGCTGCTGGTCGCACTCAGACAAATAAAACAGCTTTGAAAAAAGCTCAATTTTCTCCGAAAAAACGAAAAACATTAAGTTTCTTCAAAAAAACAATAAAAAAAATAGTTAATAATATTGTTTTAGCTGTGGAAATCATCAATGTTGGTTATCACGGTTGCCGCTTTTGAAATTTCGCGCGTTTCTCTCTTTGCTCTCTTCAGAGAGTGGGGTACCTGCCACCGGTCCCCAAACCGGTCGGTGCAACCCATCCCCAGGTCTTTTTGATTAGGAGAGGAGTGAGTGAATGTTAACACAGTTCGCTTCGCGTTGTTGGACGAAGTGCACGTCCAATTTTTTCAATTACCAATGGAAAACTGCTGGCAGGATCACAGTGTGCTAAACTAATTTATTAAATTGTGCAAAAATTAGCGGATATTTAGCAAGTGTGCTTGGCAAACGACGTAATAAGACAACTGATTTCTCGACGTGGGGGGTAAGTTGACAGTGGAATGGATTCGAAGTGTGACTAACAAAACTTTCTCCATCGGTGTTGTTTACATGACAACGTTTGTATAATGCTTTCTTTGAAATTGTTTGATTGCCAGTTGTTTACGTAAAAGATGCACGTACACGAAACCGAAACACATAAAGATAAACCAGATAATGACCATGTTGAAGATGCCCAAGCTTCGGCTTATTTGGACAACCTATTGAAGAACGGCAGCCAAGAGGGCGACAGTGGAGCTGAGTTGGAGCTACCGCCATGGTACGATGAGCAGCTGTTCAAGCGGTGCGTATGGAATGGATATGAAAATCACGTCAACTGTTTATCGTTGTTAATGTTAACGGCTGGGCTATGTTCTATTTGTATGTCGTGTTGTTCCCTATTACTGATAGAGTAATAGGATATCTTCGAAGTAATCTTCGAATTCTGAATATAAGCACTATATTATATACATATTATATGTACATATTTCTTCCAAGTTTTATTCAATAATTATATTCAACACACTATTTTACAGAGGCCAGCAGTACTTCAGCAAGTATCGGTTTGTGATGACCTCGGGCATGTTGGCCGGCTTAATTGCAGTTCTTGCCATACCCTCGATTCTGCGAGTTTTAATGTGCACGAAGCAATCGTCCACTTGCTTTACAGCTTATCGCCGCTATGTCCGCACTATCATGCACACTCAGACATGGCATTTCTCCCCGATTGAGGACAGGAGCAGCAAGTTCTGGACGAGTATGGCAACAGTGCGAAGGGCTCATTCGCGTTCCAGTAAATTGAGTACACGCTGTGGAGCTGGTGTCATATCACAGAAGGATTTGGCGTTGACCCAGTTTGGTTTCATTGGCTTCATAACATTGGGCGCACATCGCATACAATTGTACGATCAGGATTTTCTGGAGGCTACTACGCATGTTTGGCGAGTATTGGGATATTTGCTGGGCATCAAAGATGAATACAATATTTGCGGTGGGAATTGGGAGGAATCGAAAAAGCGCTTGGATATCGTGATGCGCAAAGTCTATACGCCAGCATTATCAAACACGAATGAGGATTTTTATCGCATGACTAAAGCACTTATTAACGGTCTGTGGCACATTAATGCAATGTTTTCGGTTGGTGCGAATATATATTTTACGAAGCGCTTGGCTTACGTTAAGGGCTACGAGTATTACAGTTTTGATTATCGTGCCGATGAAAAACCAGATCCACAGCAAAAGTCATACTATTACGACCTTAATTTATGGGATCGTTTCATCGTAAGTTACGGGTTATTCATTGTAACGTTTTTACACAAATACGACCTTATTCGCTGCTACTTCAATTTTCGAGTGTGGCTAGTTGATTTTTTTATGCATTACTTGCCTTTTTTTGCCATTTGGAACTTTGGCATCAAATCGGCCTATGTACGGATCTTTAGGTCGGAAGGAAATGCAATCGAAATTGAAGTGAATTCTAAGGAAGAGTAGATTAATTGGAGTTTTGTTGGAGAAATGTGGTATATTTAAAATTATGCGATATTGCCCCATATTTGCCCCTATAATTATTTTCAGCAGTGCCCATTGCCCAGAGTTTTGAACACGGGAGCGTCAATTGAATCTTAAAGACAATTAGTTTAGTAAGTGTTTTTATATTTATTCTTAAATAAGTAATGTTGGTGAAATTCCTTTAATTTAATAGACCGTTTTATCATTGTATACATGACATTTATAAGTAATTTATACTTGAATAAATTGTTATTCGTAGAAGGTAAAAATAATATAAATATTCGTTATTATTATAGCAAAACTCTTTTGGCAGTCTCAAAGTTTAATTGCCATCGTTAGGATCGTAATCCTAATTTAAGCGCATCGTATTTTTAATTAGCATAATTAAAATATGGCTATTAAAATTATGTCTCCTGCATTTTTAAGAGTGAGCATCAACCTACCTCCTAAAATTAAAGAAATTATTAAAGGCAATTAAACAAATTATTCTTGTTTTTCTGTAATAAGTGATTAAGGTACATAATAATTTCATTTAAAACTACCGCCATTCATTCTCTTAAGCCAATTTACAACACTGGCTTTCGATGACGATTACAGTTTTAAAACCTGGAGCCGTTGGCTTTTCGCGACTACAGAAGGATCTAAGGGGAAGCATATTTTAAAATATGCCTTAAAATTTTAAGGTATTCTTGTATGCTCATTATTTGCACGTATTTGCAAACATATAATTTTAATTATTTTGTTACAACATTAAATCAAGAAACAATTTAAGTGCAGCCCTGATTACCTACAAAATGGTATATTTCATTATTCAACGTACGGTCACACTTGCGCGTTTTTTGTGTTTTGGCAAATTTATTTTATTTTAAACGTAAAAACGATCCCTTGAGAAAACGAAACATGTTTTATCACGTACGTCTCAATTGCCAAGTGTTTTTTCCATTAATCCAACCAAATTCCATATAGATTTCACTTGAGCACGAGATTTTACTGCATCCGCGTTACTTCGGCCCTCAACTGCTGGAGACAGTGAAGCAGAAACTTTATTCGGAGGTGGAGGGCACATGTACCGGCAAATACGGTTTTGTGATAGCTGTGACAACGATAGATCAAATCGGATCTGGTGTAATACAGCCTGGTCAAGGCTTTGTGGTATACCCGGTAAAATACAAGGCTATAGTCTTTCGGCCTTTCAAGGGGGAAGTGTTGGACGCTGTGGTTAAACAGATAAACAAAGTTGGCATGTTTGCCGAAATTGGACCGTTATCTTGCTTCATATCTCATCATGTAAGTTTTAGTTCAATAGTTTTAACTGTTTCAATTGCTAACTTGAGATTCAACAGTCTATTCCAGCGGATATGCAATTTTGTCCCAATGGCAATCCACCCTGTTACAAGTCCAAGGACGAAGATGTGGTTATCTCCGGCGAAGACAAAATTCGGCTTAAGATTGTTGGTACTCGAGTGGACGCAACTGGCATTGTAAGTGCTTAGATGCTGTAATATTTATTGGATAACTAATCATCTGTATTTTATGTGCAGTTTGCCATTGGAACTTTAATGGATGATTACTTGGGATTGGTCTGTAATTAGAGAGGAACGCCTCAGGAAAAAACTCAATAAAATCGCTTCTCTTTAATATACAATTTATATATATATATTTTAAACTTTAATGAAATGCATTTTAGACCGTTAAATATCTAAGTGTATATATATTATAAATACTTTATAAGATTTGATTTAAATTCAAAGGTACGTTACGTTTGTAATTTAGTACAATTCTGTGTCTGTGTATTTGTTGTAAGTGGTATTTTGTGGGAGCTACAAATATGGATGGATATTTTAAGTAAATAAATAGCGACAGCTACATTTATGTGTAGAATGTAAAAATAGCTTAAGGTAATCCACTTAAAATAGACGTACAACAACAAGAAATTAATTCATAAGCTAAACTTTATATTCTTGCAGAGCTTAGTTGCCGGATTCTTGAATCATTTAATAATTTAATAATTAGATCTTTTAGAAAAGTTAGCTGCCGTCAAAAATAGTTTAAATGCATCTGCAAGAATATGATGACTTCGGGAGACCGAAGTTTTTGATTTCATTAAAAAGATTGCACAAGATGGGATCGTAAGCATGAGATATTAAAGCAAAATTCGTGTGTCAGCATCAGTTTTGTTCAGATTAAATACTTAGGATTTCAGGGCGGATTAGGCAAACATGCATGATAGTTTAGGGTTTGTAATGAATGTGTGTTTCGATGCATTCTCCCACTGATCTCAACTCGTAATCCAGCCCCTCTTACGATCGACTCATAGGTCCCAGGAGAACAAATGATGCTTCACCAGCATGTCGCGTACACCATCCTTCAATGGTTGGGATTCCTTGCCGCGTTTAGGTGGCAACTCCCAGTCCGGATTCAAATTGAAGGCAAACTGTGAGAGAGTATGCGCAATTCGCACTTGATTTGCACCCAGCCAGGTGAATCAATGAAGCTCCAGCTGTGATACCACTTCTGGACCACTTCCTGGCAGGCGCAGAGCACTTCGAGCCACAGATGCAGCACCTGTTCGTTAAGGCCCAGGCAGATAAGCGAACGCAGCTTTACATCCATTTGGGCATGCGCATTGTCGTGTGTTTGATTGATGGCTTGCACGCAGCGATACAGCAGCTCCTCCGGCGTCAACACCTTGCCATCCTCATCGAGGCGATAAGTTTTACACAGCACTAATCGACTATACACCGACTTGAAGTCCTTTTCCACCTCCAGCGAGGAAACCTCTTCAATAAATAGCCACGGATGTATGGGTCCGCCTAGGAATGTTGGTCGTTTCATGCCATGCTCAAGGAAGGCTTTAATTGCTGGCGCTAGTGTGCCACGTACGAGATCTGTGACCGTTTCCGATATCGCGTCATCTCCAGCCGACGTATACAGTTTGCTGCGCTCGTCCAGCAACTGTACAAACTTTGCAGGAAACCAGCCCCGCAAACCGTTCAGCTCACCCACCCAGCAATGCTCATCCTTTTGGCTAATGATGGTAATGATATCGTTGCGCCTGAAGCCCAGTTCGTCATCATCATGCCGCTCAAAGTCGTGCAGTGCTTTGGCACGTCGTTTGCGCGTTCGTGCCACATTAATGAAGTTCTCGTGATCCTTGGCATGAGATTCGCTGCTGTAGTTGGCTGTTAGTTGAATGTGTCCAGCCAATTTTGGCTCTATGGTAATAAAATGACGACCAACCTTTAGTATGGCCTCACGTAAATCCACAAGTATTTCGGTCTGACGAATGTTCTTGTTCTTTAGCTGTTCCGCCTCGGGATCACTGCGAAACAAGAATGCCTCCAGTATGGATTTACTTTTGCGTACTTGACGTCGTGCCAGCTGCTGTTTTGGCAGATTGGCTGCTGCCTCCGGATTGCCAATTTGATGTCCCTGATCAGCCATCAAATAGGCCAAGTGGCGACGTCGATGCGTGTCGATGACAGTTTGGCTCAAGGAGCCGCCCACTTCCAGTGCTTGGTGGAAGAGCACCTCAACATCGTCCACTTCACAGCACATGGATAGGGAATTGAATATTTGCGCCGAATTCTCCAAGTGCTTCAGGTCCTGTTCCTTAACTTTCAACATGCCAAGCGTTAGCTGGAACAGCACTATAGATCCCTCGTAGAAGAACCAATCCCAAATGCGCACGAGGATCTTCATATGTACCACATTGGCGAACAGGGTGAGAAACCAATGCAGTGTTATTAGCGACAAATCAATGTCGTGCCTCTTGAGCGATTCATCCACGCTGGCCAAATAGTTGGCTATCAGCGTTTGCATTACACGCTGATCGGCCTGAATGCCAAGCAATGTTGAGCTGTAGTATGAGGCTGGCAACAGATCCTCCACAATAGTGACCATCATCCAGAAGGCATTCTCTTCCTCCATGAAGAGCAACAGGCACGCGACAATGACACCTGTGCCTTGGCAATAGCCAATGTCGGGGAAGAGCCACGCAATGCCGCGTAAAATGCGACGCAGTCGTGGAATGCCAGTGCCATTTGGATGGCTGAAGCATGCATTTGTGGGCAAGATGCGCAACAGATCCTTTTCGATTTGCTTGGATGTCATCAACTGATCGTTGCTGGAAGCTGCAAAACATCATTATAGTAGCTTCTTTTGACATTAGAATGATAGCAGCACTTACCTTTAACAATGTCTTGGTAGCTAGTTTCACTTTTTGGTTTTTTCGAGAGCGCTCCAGACAGACGCATCCACATTTGTGGACGCAGACTGTGTGGTATGCCATTCTGTACCATTTTGCGCAGCTTCTCAGTGCGCTGCAGCAGCAGTTCAACGTGCTCCCAACTGAGTTCGTTTGCCTCTTTGTTGTGCGCGAACTCCAAGTGTGCTATCCATTGCAATCGCTGTTGTGGATCCTCCATGAAGGGAATGCTGAGCAATTTATTGGAGCTCTGTTCGGGTCCATCTTCCTCCTCCACGCGAAAACCGAATTCATCGAAGCGATAATCGGGCTGATCGTTGGGTCCCGCTGCTGCCATTTCTGACTCACCACCCAACTTAGCCAAAATCTCTTGTGGCCACATAGAGGGCGTCAATGCCGAGAAAGGACCGCCAGGATTCGGTCGCAAGCCATCGGCAACGCTGAGTTCCTCCATCATGGGCGGTAGTTCACCAATATCGTCTTCGGAACTCAAGGTCTGTAGTTTGCGCTGTTGGCAGCAAATTGCGAATCATTAACTTTAATGAGTGTGATAAGCAATCAATTCAATTCTTACCGTATGTTCTTCACGACCCACGTAACCCTCGTGGTCGCGGCCAAAAATGCTTCTCGCCATATCCATACTACTATGCAGTTAACTGGCCATACACTCAAACATTAAATTAATTAAAGAAATACTCGTTTTTGATTGTTTTTCAGCGAATTTCTCAATTTTTTCTACTTCCACAGCATTGTTTCCAACATTTTCACAGCTTTCGCCCGCAGTCAGCTGTTTCGATATAAATTCGCTTGTTGATAGCAATCGATAGTCGATACACCATGCAAACGTAAATGTTATGTTAGGCATCTGTAATAGACAGCTGACGTTGCGCTATTAAAAATTCTGATTAGAATCGCTGTTCTGTTATTAAACAAATGCAAGAGTGACTTTTTATATCAATGTTTGCCAATAACTTTAGCGCCCACTGTTAATAGCAGTTCTGTAAAAACATATGAGAAAGATCTGTTAAACCATAACAGCTGACAGGTTGTTGTGAGTTGGACGGTTTGTTGGTTGTTTTGTGAAAGGCAAAAAGTGGAATCCAATGCAAATAAATCATTAACATGCAGATTAAACCCATAATTACATGTAAGTTATGCAAATGCAATTACAGTTTTTGTAGGCGAAAGCTAAATTTACAAATATTTGCAGATTCTGGCGCTTGTCCACTTTTTCGATCACTCGAATCGCAAATCTTGAATGCAATTCCTCTGGACACTTGTGAGTGGCGTCGCACGTTCCAAAGGCCAACTAAACATGTTCGTCTGGAGGCGCAGGCCCAGCAGTTCAATGTGGAAGCATTAGAGAAGTACAAACAGGGCGACTGGAGCATTTTGGATCATCCCATTTTGCACATCTATGTCACGGATTGTAATGTAAATAATCTTGTGGTTATGTGCGCGTGGAATACGCCTCT
Organism: Drosophila sulfurigaster albostrigata; assembly: GCF_023558435.1. NCBI lineage: Eukaryota > Metazoa > Arthropoda > Insecta > Diptera > Drosophilidae > Drosophila > Drosophila sulfurigaster. Next base: position 20,766,743 of record NC_084882.1, read on the forward strand.
GTTTATAATTCATTTATTTCTGCTCTGCTTCTTCTGCTTCTAATAATATCTAATTCCATTCGTAGGACGTTGATGCCTACAAGGCAACGATACGCGAGGAAATCGATACATGGCTCAAGCTTTTGACTAGCTACGGTGTCTCTGATTGGATGATTTTACTCGTGGAGACGCTGGACATACGAAAAACGAAGAATTTATTGCCTCGCACCACTGTTTTGGATAAGATACGATTGGACTTTGGCAGTAAAAACGATGATCGCTGTATATCCGTCTTGAATCCAGCAAAATTTGAGCAAAAAATCCACAGAATCTTTTCGCTGTTTGGTGCAGCGAATACGTTTTCTAATGTTGACCAGTTACAATCGGAATATTGCCAAATATGAGGAGCTTATCAGGAGTAAACGTGAGAAACGCAATCATGATGATTGGGACTTTCGGCAATATTTCTTTTTGCAAGAGGATTTGGCACTGATACTCGAGAAACTCGAGTTGCCAACTGAGGCTCTTATACAATATGATGAATTGGATGCCATGTTTTCGCAGTTCATCACACACACGGGCTTCAATGAGAAGCAACAGTGGTTGTCCTACTTTAAGCGACCTCTGAGCGCTTTTCATGGCATCTGCTTGAGCCGTGTGGATAAATTCGAAATGCGTCAAAAGATTCTTAGCGAAGGTGTCTCGCTCTTGGAATTCCGTAATTATTTGTTCGAGCGACAGGCTTATTTGCTGCTCACCTGCAATGATATACCCGAGATAGCTAAGCGATTGCTGGGATTTCTCTTTTCGACGTTACGTGAGGTAGAGTACATTAAGTTGGACTGTCAGGAAGGTGCTCTGTGCTGCTGGGAGTTTGTCTGTGCTCTGGAGGTGCTGCAGTTATGTGAACAGGCCATGGAACCCAATGAGGTTACATGCTTTCAACACTGTGCGCCGATTTGGAATCTCGCTAAGGACAAACTCTATGAGCTGGGCAAACTTTGTGGTTTATTGCCTGGTTGTACGCCTAGTTCGGAACAGCTGCACATTGTGGTGCAATTGTCATCGGGCATTGGTGATGCGCCACCACAACAGCAATTTCTGCAAGCAATGCCCCAGCTACGAGATCGTTCTCCCAATCGGAAGCCCAAGCTGTCGGCGGCCCAACAACTCAAGGAGGCTCTCGGCTCAAATCAGGCATTCCAGAAGCTCTACCTGGAGCTGGCGGAGCTGGCAATCAGCACATACAAACATGTGACACGCTTGCGATCGGCTCGTCTTGTGGGGCTCGATCTCGGCAAGTTTTATTGCGCCTTGAATGAACCTCACAAAGCGGTGGGATTTTTTACGGATTTGTTGCGCGAACTAAAGGCGGAGAATTGGCATACGTTGAGTTCACAAACTTTACTGGAGCTGGCCAATTGCTATCGCAAAATGGGTGATTCTTTGGCTTACACCAAGACCTGTAGTTCCATATCTTGCTGCGCTGAACTAGAGACTTTGGTGCGAACATTCTACTTTGATGAGTTCCTCAAGTCGTTGAAGACTCTAAACACAACATTATCGGCACAGCCATCTATGGAGAATGCTAACTACTGTGTGTTGGAGGATCACTTTCGCGTACTGGATATCGAGGTGCTCAACGCCAATCCAATAATACAAGATGATCATTTACTTGTACAACTGAAAGTGGAAAGTCTCTATCCACGTGGAATTGTTGCGGAGTGCATCAAAATCTGTTATGAGCTGCATGTGACACCTGAATTAGAGGCTGCTCTTCAGCAGGATGTGCCACTAAAGAGCAAGGATTGCTCGTCTCGCTTGAAGGTCACATTGCAGCTGTTCCACAAGCAAGACGGCTCACTTAATAGCGCCTCCGTGGCATCGGATACGCCCAAGACAAAGCAACCGGTGCGACGCACAAGCAGTACCAAGCGTAAACTGTCGCCCAGTGTTCAGTCGGACTTCAGTAACACTGTGCAGGCCGAAAATATTGCGCTGCAGCCGGGTATTAATCTGCTGGAGCTGAAGGGCAAGGCTAATCGTGTTGGACGATGGCAATTTAAGCAGTTGTGCGTCAGCATGTCTAGTCTGGAGTTTCTCTCGGAGCAGTTGGCCATGCAGTTGCAGCCGCCCACGTTTGAGATATGTACCAAGCCAGCAAGTGCTTCACTGCACTTCAAGACACTCATAGCGGGAATTGTGCAACCAATCAATCTGTATGTCACCGGCGGAAGTTTCATCTTTCCGCCAGATGCTAAAATCACATTACGTTGCTCGAAGAATTTGCGCATACGTCAAGCACTGCCGCTAGACGATCCTGGCTGTGGCAATGACGCCACATTTGAGCAAACTTTGTTAGTGCCGTTGCTTCAGTTCAAGTCTTTTGAGGAGCGTTCCATTCCGCTAGAGGTGCTCACCGATATGCCAGGTCGTAAGGTGGCCAAACATCATGAACATCACATCACGCTTAGCTGTCCGTGGTCGCGCAATGAGCTGCAAATTCCGCTGGAGTTTCAGCCTGCAATGGAGGCAACTTGCCGGCTGCACACATGCGGCACTCAGAAGTTTTTGCAGGTCATTATGAAGGGTCTGGATGCGCAGCTGCTGCTGCATCAGGCCAAGGTCAAGTGCGATGTACCAGGCGTACGTTTGCAGGATCTAAACCCCGATCCTCAGGAGCCAATTGTAAGTTGTAGGAAAAGCATCTATAAATACTTTGAAACTAATTGGTTAATCGTTTAGGAAATTCACAAATCACTGACGGTCACCTATCTGTACGAGATTCAAGTGGAGCCGCTGAAGGCAGAGCATGAACTGCCTATCGTCAAGGTGCACTTTGTGGTCAAGTATGCCACATTGACAGACCCGCAGGTCTGGCGCAATTACGGTTGTGCCTTCGATCTCGTTGACTACTCCACGCTCTTCAAGCTGCAGGCTCAGTTGGAGCCCAATGAGTTGTGTCGTCTGCGCACAGTTTGCAATCTAAATCTAAAGATTACGAAAGTTAATGAGAATCCCTATGTGGATCTAATGTATGAAGTATTGAATGATCAGAATCTGTGGGCTGTTTGTGGCCGCTCGGCTGGTGAGTCGTCGCTTGACCTTTATTCACATTTATTTAATTCTATTTACAATATGTTTGCTTTTGATTTAATTCTTATTTCTTGACACACACGATTTACACTTTTAAATGCATATTAAGAAATGGGTAAGTTTTTGGTTTTAAACCAGCGTAGTTGCACCCATACTAACCATAACCCGTAGAGCTGCTAAAAGCTTGCTTTTGGAAGCATTCTAATGGAGTTGTTGGTCCATGTAGTTAGGCTTTCGATTGGACAATTTTAAACCCTACAAAATTTATGCTTTTACTTAAACAATTTATTTTAGAAACATTTATGTTCTAATTGTATTAATCTCACATCGTTTTTCAGGCGTCGTTTCCATGAAGGATGTGGACAGTCATTCAATATCTCTAGATGTGATGCCACTCAGCACGGGATTTCTACCCATGCCTAGCATACGTCTATCGAAGTACACGGCGGGTGGCAAGAGCAAAACCGATGGTCACTCAAAGGTGCATCCATTTCCGCCTGGCCAGGTGTACAACTCGACTAAGAGCATGCAGATCCATGTGATTGCCAGTGTTAGCGGTGAACAGTAAAACAGCCAAACTATTCGATACTACCACATAGCCAAGTATTATTTATTATATTTAAGCGCTGAATTGTTAATAAGCCTATAATATTACACAATATATAGCTAAATGTGTATTCGATTATTTAGAGTTCAGTTCGCTGGTCAATTTGGCCAATTGTTGTTGTTCGACGCGGTAGAAATGCCACTCCTCTGATTCGGTTAGATTTGTTGCCCCAAGTCGATCGTAGAACTCTCTTGCTGGATTCCAGCCGAGCACATGAAAGTCCAGTCTACGACATCCAAGCTGCACAGCGATGGCGGCCACTTCACGAAAGATGCGTGCTCCGGCGCCACGTTTGCGATGCGCAGGACGCACGTAGATGTCCTCTAGGAAGAGCGAACGTCCCTGCCAGGTGGAGTACGAGTTGAAGCAGATCGCATAGCCAATGCAAAGACTGTTTAAAGACATTTCCATTATTTATACTCTGTAGCGCACACAATCTTATCGATATTTTGGTCTCGTTAAGCTAGCTGCTGATGTAAATGTTTTCTAAACAGATTTCTTATTTGGCCGGCAAACATTTGCCCAACGTCTTTCAATTTGACGCCCTATTCTGTGGCTTATCAATTGTTTGCTTTACTCACTTTGTGGCATTGTCTATGAGCACATAGATGTGACAAAATTCTTGACCGCCGTCTAGTCCAGAGTCCCTTATCAAATCTGTGTATAGATTGAAAATAACAGTCAGGTAAATCTAACAATTTGATTTTCTGCTTACCCGCTTCGCTAAGTTCAGGACCATTGCTCATGCGTTCGAAATCAGCTAATTCCTTTGTTTAAAAATTACTTTAGAATGCATTTTCAAGATTTCATTATCGATTACCACCTGTATCATTTCTCGCACAGCTTTAATATCATCCTTTTCTGCCCGGCGAAATGTAAATTGATCTTGCGACATTTTACAACAATTTTCAAATCTAATCCGTAGAGCTGCTTTTTTATAACTGATCTGTCGTCTTTGGTGAAACGTTCGCTTATCTAAATTCGTGAGAGGGCTGCTCTTATCATAACACATGTATATAGTTGGAGATTGCGTTTAGGGTTGTCAGGTGCTTACCACTTATGGAAGTTCCGCAGCGGAACTAGTTCCAGCTGCATAAGCTTTCAGATTATGGAAATAAACGAAATTATAATTTATGTGTTTATGAATTACTGCGTAGTGTTTGGGAACTTAGTATGGAATCTCAATGTTAAATATTCTATGAATTTATAATTTAAAATAAATAATTTAAGAATATATAGTGTATAGTCTAGAACTTTAGTTGGGTATGCAAATTTGTGCAAAATTAGTATTTTTGTTATTAAGAATGTTCGAAAAACGTTTAAGATTCAATATATGTATTAAGAACTCAATGCATTTTGAGATCATAATGCCATTATAATCCATTAGACTTGTCAGTTTAGATGCTCGTAGCCTTTCTTATCAGTAGTTCTAGTCGTACATTATACGCAGGGAACTCGTCTGGTAAACAGAATTGACCCTTTACCAAACCTCAGACCCGTTTTATATATTTTTCAATTTTTTTTTTCCATTTTTCCATTTCTTAGCTTGGCTTGATTTTTAATGCCGTTGTTGTTGCTGTAGCATTGATTTTATTTCTGAAATCTTCTGCTTATCTCGCTACGGCACCGTCACGATGATGCGGCTAAAGATTGTTGAGACATACTTATGTCTATATGTACATATGTATGTACACACATTTACATTATACACATACTCTAGTGTGCGTGCAGTCATAGTTGGATTATTTATGTCGTCAATGCGACCCGATCTTAAACTCAACTGTGCGCATTTTTCAATTTCTTTTGTATTTTTCTTACAATTTTAAGATAAGCCACTTGTTGCTCTCATCATTATTGTTGTTGTTTCGCTTATTGTAATTCTCGCTTTTTAAATGACCATTAATATTTTATATTTAAATTAAATTATCGCTGGCACGTTCAACCAAACAATGCGAAACAAAAGAAATATACATATAACGAAAATAAAGTATTAAAGCAAAGCCTCATAGCTGATAAGTTGAAAGCCAGAGTTATGTTATTCTGGCATCAGCTGAAGCTGAAGCTGTAGCAGAAACAGAAGCAGAAGCAACAGAGGCAGCCATGTTGGGTGCTCGTCCGCCTGCCTTCTATAAGTACAATGGTGACCTTTAGCGCTTCTTGTGCCTGCAGTCTGTGTGATGTTTTGCTCATGGTTTTATCTTTTCCCCGCAATGCGTCTTCCGGGCTTTTGTTGCTGCTTCTGTTCTGTTGCTGCTGTTGCTGTTGCTGCTTGATAGACCGGCCACACCCACACACATCATTATCGGATTGAGGATCCGGGCCCTTTTTCTATAGTTTCTATTTGCCGATGTAGACGCCGTCGGCGCTTGCCTAAAGTTTCTCGCCATGCAGGTTATTTACCTTCTTATCTGACTTTTCTGGTTGCATTGTTTGAGAGTCTCGCTTCGGGTTCGCCTCTTATCAGAGTTTGCAATATGTTTCTAGTACGTCGCATACCCTGTCTAGCTTAAATGATAAGACTTTCCAGAGAGGCTGTTCGATTCATAAACCATAGGGGTAACTATCGAACAATGGTAGAACTACATAGTTGGTAATCTCTAAATTTTCTCTTCTCACAATGATCCTCACTTGAGTAAGTGTTTTTTAGAGTTATACAGGGTATTTAAAAGTCTTGGTTGACATTGTTACTTGTTATCTCATGACGTCACCTAGTAATTCCTTAACACATTTTGCTTATCGTGTTTTTTCTTGCCTTATCGGTTTCAGTTTTATTTTCTTTTTTTGCTTTATTATCGTTTTTGTCTACCAGACACTCTGACGTTGGCTTATTGATTTAATTGTTTCGTTCTACATTATAAACAAATCCAAAAAAGCGCCAGGGCAGTCCCGAAATTAGTCATCCCATATTGTTGGAAAGAAAACTCAGATAAGTTAGAATAATGTGTTTAATTGCCACTTGTTTAAATAGAAAATAGTTTCACTCTCAGTCTTACCATAGCTATCTAAAAGCTGTAAATGTTAATAATAATTCCAATAAATAAATAATTGTGAGAACAGTTTAATTTATATTATTAACAATAAGTTATTAAGTTCAAGCGAAGAACCCGGATCTTTTCAAAATAAAAAGATCATAGAGCATTTAAATGTATTTAAAATATTTTGTTTTGGCAATAAATCTGATGTTCATCATGAGCTTTATAAATAAAAATTTAATTAGACTATGTCTGTACTATAATCAAGGTGAATTCAATTGAGCTCTAAGCGACATCTTTCGCACTTTAATTTAGAAGCATATGAATTAGAGCATTTATAAATATTATATCTTAATTAGCCATAAGCCTATTATTTGATTAAATGTCAAACAGCTGAACTTGAATACGATTGCGCTGCGATCTTCAATTCAGTGTCAATCAGTTTCAGTTTCAATGCTAATGCCGCAGTTATATACATAAATACGTGCATTTATTATCATATGGTTTCCTTTTTACATGACTGCCACTGAGATAGTGGTAATCAGTGTTGGCGGTGTTCCCCAAGTTTCCGTAGACATCGTCACCAAAACAAAACCTTTCCAAACGTATAGAAAATTGATAAGGATATATAACACACATACCCACGTACTACATAATCGTACAATCATATATATTCCATATATGAGTGTGTGTGTTTATAGAGTATGAGAGACATACAGTTGGTCCGATAAGTATAGTCGCGCGACCGACGCGTGATGCAACTTAATCAAATCGGGTTTGGTCTCCTCTCTCCCTCTCTCGTTGACACACTCAACCTATATATCTCTCTCTCTCTCCCTCTCCCTCTCTCTTTCCCGCCTGCGTGTGGCGTCTGTGGGGCTGGGTGGTCAATGGTCTGGGCTCAGATAGCCATATCTTGCGGGCTGCGTTCGTCCAATCAGAGAGTCAGCCAAACTATACAGGGAACAGTGACCAGGGAACGAGTTCGACCGTTTCTCCGATAATAAAGTTGCTACCGAGCTGACGAGTGTTACTCATTGGGTGTTGTTTACTGCTGTTGTTGTTGTTGTTGTTGCTGCTGCTGTTTGTGTGTTGCGTTTTTGAAAAGGTGATATGAAATGTGCTCTGATAAGTTTTAATCAAGAATATTTTACTCGTATTGCTTTGGTGGGACCGGGGTCTCAGTCTCACGAGTAGCATTTGAAAAGTTGTAGTAGTAAGTCGCCGCTCGGATCGCTTCAACTCGCACGGATCGCACCTACAGATGCGGGTGTCGTCATCCCTCTTCCGTGTCCAGTGTCCCGTGTCCCGACTCCGGTGCCCTGCTTCCCGTGTCCCATTTTCCGGTTGTCCAATCCAACTTCCTTTGTGGGCCGTGCCCTGGTGATAATCACAGCGAAACTCTTGTGGGCGTGCAACACAACATTTTTAACGTGAAAAACTACTCGATAGGGGAAAAAAATGATGCGCCGGCGCATGGAAAATCCATCTGTATGGAAATCAGTTATGGCGAAAATATTTGACCACAAAATGCAGCGAGTTTAACCAACAGCCAAGGGGCGCCCGGAAACCCCGAAAGAGTTGACACTCCGTCCGTGGTACGAGTTGCTTGGCTTTGCCTTTGCGGTCCTCTGTGACACATTTATGCGGTCGCATAAACAAGGTTAACGCCTACGAAATCTACACACATACACACGAGGAAATTTTCAAAATTTAAAGCTTGCTTAACATTCGCATACGTGATCAAATGCCAGATGCCCTGAGTCTCCGGTGACTTTAACCGGCGCACAGCAAACTCATCATTACCCAACGATTGTCGGATCGACCACATGTGTCCACGTCAAACGCCCCTCATAATGAGCGCAACAGATCTTGAGTTAACCGTGTATTACTGTCCGTCCAATCAATTCCAGTTATTCCCATATCCGTACTTTACACGAATAATAATGACTCACGTGGCTGGTCAGCATTAGCAACACATTGTAAGTATCCAAGAGTTCTATTTCTGTACGTAAATTCGAAGAGTGGCTTACGCATACTTGCAATTAAATCAGAAAAGCACTCTTGTAATTTGTATATATTACTATTTTCATAAAGCACTCATGGTGTGGTTCACATAACTAACATGAAAACCTAGTTTTCAACTTTAAAATGATTGGTGAATTCTACAGCGAACTATGGTATAAAGGATAAACTAAGTTTTTTTTATTTATTTCTACTCAATTATATCCTTGTCGTTATATGTATATTTCGATATTTATTCGCTACTAGAACTCAAAACAGAAATTCGCAAATACTGTGCACTATACTAAATATATGTACAAGTAAATTGTATATTATGTACATTTTTAGAAATATATGTGTAATTATGACGATCACATGAAACCAGCATGACGAGCAACGAACCCAAAAGCACAGCTACATACATAGCTGCGAGCTGTGAGCTGTGAGTACTCTGAGTAATTGCCATGGAGCAGGCGGAGGCGTATTTGTCGCTGGGAACGTGGCTGCTGGCGGGGGATGGGTTCAAAGACGACCGTTTGCATTGAGTAGGGGCATGGCTGGAGGGCAGGGGATGGGGCAGGGAAAGGCGCAAGTGCTCCACATATAAGTATTTGTGTACAAAATGTATTTAAATGTGCTATACTCGTACGCTCGAAGCCGAGCTGCGACCATAGCAAAAACTGTGGTCGTCGGCTTGTTGTTGTGTTGCACATCTGTGTGAGCGAGTGTTGCGAGTGTGTTGGTGTGCGGTCGACGGGCAACGACAGCCTTATCAATAGGCCCCTGGCATATAAGTATGGGAGTATAATATATGTTATATTGTGGAAAAAATAAGCGTTGTTGCCGCGTCGCCTCGAAAAAATTTGAAAACAAAAGAAATACATACATATATGCATATACTGTCTGTATGTAATTTAATAAATATGTATGTGTACAAGTAAATAAGAATACAAAAGTATACAGAATCGCTCGGGCTCTTGTGACTTCCTGTCAAAGTTCAGTCATTTATAATATCAACTAATAATAAGTAAATGTGCTTCTACATCTTAGTATATGCAATTATTGCAAATTGAAAAGTTTCTAGAAAAAGTGAAGTACATCAATTGATTAGATATACATATATATGTATGTTTATACATACATACATATATACAACAGATATGGTGCTCTGATTTCCCTTGGAAAGCACGACTCGAACTCTACGCAAACATTAACACGTGCAGCAGGATGACATATTCTTGTAAAATGAATGGCAAACAGAACATCCACAATATAAATTCGTTTGTTTAAGAACAATGGAAGAAACCGCGACAACAAATACCGCAAAAAGACGAAGACGATCCGAAATCACGGAACACACAATTTACATGACCGCAACGAGACGTAGATGGGATGCAGAGACACATGTTCGTGTACAAACTCAAATTAAACATTAAAACAAAACAAGACAGAAAAATTGTAGCATATAAAAGGAATTTTGTGAAATTCCGAAAGACAAACAGCAAACTCAAACATGCGACTTGACAGACAGACACCAGATACAAAGATACATTTGTGCCTGCATAGAGCACTTAATAGCACACAAAGTGAGCCAATATCTAGGATCCATACTCGTATAGCCCAGGCCCAGCAGACCGCACCTACTACTCTATAGCACATATTGCTCTATTTGGAGGCATCATCGTCATTGACAGCGCCTGTCTCTGCCCTGAAGTACCTGTTGGACTCTACCTGTTTGTAATGTGTTTAACAGGATATGACCAAGACGTTGACGCTGACGAAGACGCTGACGAAGACGAAGACCCAGACGCAGACAAAGTTGTTCGTCCATTGGTTGGTTTACATTATAAACTGAGTTTAATTACCCAAACCGGACCTTGCTTTCACTGCCAAATGGTAGTCCCTATGTTTATGTTTGCAGCATAAAAATTAATGAGTTCCATTTGGCATGTTCTCAGACTGTGCTTCCTTTGGTTTTCATTCACAAATTTGGACGGGAAATTCCCTGGTTGCTGATGAATGAACAGTTTTCACTTAGAAATGGGTTTTTAATGTGGTAATTCTAAAAAATGACTAAACCACTGGCACGTGGTCAAGGAAGTGACACTGCTCGATTGAAATTACTGAAATAATGTATCATCCGATATTTTTTACTTTTTAGTATTAAAATGTTTTGGTTCATATTTCTACCTAACATCTATTTATATTTAATCCAAACTAATCAAAATGTAATAAAATGTATAAATCGCATATGTTTTGAGTAGAAACAATTTGAGTTCTTTTATTATTACATTTTAGTTGAGTAATAATGTAAAAATGTATTTAAATTTAAAAATTTATAAAATTATTATATTAATAATATTACAAATCTTGAATATATTTATATATTTTTTAAAGTAGCAACATAATTTGTCATCGTTTACTAAAAATAACAGCAACTCGATCATCAAAGAAGCATTTTGGTAAAAAACCAGCACTTAAAGTAGACGCCCTAATTAGACAGCGCCAGGTATAACACAACTGAAACAAAAACACCAATATTCAAAATTATATAACATCTACACAAAGAAAGGAAAATAAATTTTCGCTTGACGCTGTCAGCCAAAACAAATTTATGAGCATTTTGTTTATTTGCTTTGGCACGTAGCTCGACGACTATGCCAACCATGGATGACGAGACCGAAAGGTAGACAGACCTCAGTGATGGTCATTTCTTTTCATGTACCTAGCAAACCTCGTGCGGTTGCTCACGAGTAATAAACAACACAAACAACAACTGGACAATGTACAATGTATGTGTGTGGATGTGTTTTCCTTTTCTTGTCATGATCAATTTTGATCCTGTCGGCGCGTGTTTCCATCTTTCGGTATTTACCTTTCGACAAATTGGCCTTGCCGGTTACCTAGCCGAGAGAGAGAGAGAGAGAGAGAGAGAGAGAGAGAGAGAGTGAGACATCATCTACCTGGTTGACATTCCCATGGCAAATGGCCGACGCCTCGATTAGTGATGATCAGTTTGGTTTGATCGTGGCTTTTTGACAGTTTTTAATATGACGACTATTTAAATAGGTTCAAGTGCTGTTTACTTTGCCTGTGGGAAAAACTCTCTAAATCCGAAATGTGCATCAAATGTGTAAGTAATATTGCATCAAGATCTCAAGTCCCTTGAATTCTTGGGCCGACTGTTTATTTGTATAATGTGTTCGATGTCCAGCTCAGCTCAGCTCTGGCGCATGGTCTTGGGTTTCATTGTTGATATTAGAAATTAGTTAAGTTGATTGGGTAATTTGCTGACAGTTGTTTACCTATTGAATGTATTAATGTGACTTTATATAGCTGCTGCTCATATGTAAAATATGGTTAGAAGATCTACAGAAAATTGCGAACAGAAAAACAATGATGTAAATAGACCCCTTAATAATATTTACTCCTTACAAAACAAAATTTGTATGAAAATTATTAAGCTCTTAAGTATTATTATTATTTTTTGTTTATTAATATAAGTACTAGCAACTTGGACATGAACTTAAAGTCATAATTTTACCAGAAAGAAATGTAGACAAAAATTTTAAATTTAAGAAATATAATTTCTTAACTGTTTTAATAACTGAGATATAGACATTAAGTAAATATGTATTACATTTAATAGATGTCAACCGAAAATGTTCTTATCACGTAACCTAAGAAGATAGCAAACCAAAAGCCTTGCAATTAAAATAGTGTTAAGGAGTTGTTCTTAGGGGTCGTAAAGTGGTCCAGATAAGAGCGACCTCTCTTTTTGGGCATTGAAGACAGCAGCCAGACAGCAAGGCACTTGACTTGGAGTGGCGGTATAATTGATATTATTAAAAGGCCATGAAGTAGTAGAATGGTTGGCCATATTGGTCGTAATCCTACCAGATAACGATCCTGATAATTGTATCTGAAGATCGGTGCACTTTAAGTGCGAAATAATGTTTAGGGCACACGATAACCAGTCGAAGGATAATATCATTTGCTTGAAATATTAAAAGTGCATAAATACGTCAACGACCATGACATGTGAGATGCGTTCTTCTTTATTTTGTGTGTGTGCGAGCTTGGTGTACTTGACACTTGTTAGTTGGGGCAGGAAAAAAGAAACCCATTTCGGGCACCATAAATATGTCAAAATAATGTTGAGCCGATGGCTTAAGTGTGCGCCACACATAAATATCGACGGAATATGCATGTTCCACGTCTCATGGGATATACAAATATGCTACACATACTCTCGTGCATAAGGGTATTTATTGCTTGCTTAATTTCGAAAATTCTTTGGTTTTATATACTCAGCTTATAAAAAACGCATTAGCTCATTATTTCTATATTTTTTTTACCCAAGGTTTCTCATTTGCTTTTATGTGTTTTCTGCGTTTTCGTGGGGCATTTGAGATTTTAAAGATGAACTGTGCTACGCTATGCTCCATTGACCAATGCTATTCGAGTGTGAAACACAGCACCTCGCAGCATAAACATTATCCTTTAGGGATACACACAAAAAGACTTACAACTAATAAATCACATCATTAGCATGTAGCACTTGTGTTGCCTGACACTTTCCACGGCCCATTGATGATTTATGCCACAGATTTGTTTGTTGACACGCACTTTCAAGTTTGCCTTGCTTCGAGTTTTAACCCTGACTTGACTAGTCACAATTTACATACGGGCACTGGGTATTTTATTGGTAGTTGTTTTGAGGTCATTTACCGTTATTAGCATTTGTACTCAATGCATTTTGTTTATAAGCCATGTACAACGGTAAGCAACTCCTTATCGGACCCAACAAAGCATAACGTTCGCTGTTCTGGGTGTCAACTGTGAGAACTTCAAGTCTGGCATGTGGGTTAGGCTTTGTGGTCTATGGGGCAATTGGCGTACTTAAATAACAAAACTATATCTGTTTCAAAACAAACATTTTATAAGCTTGTAAATGTGAAAATATATCAAATAAATTAATAATCATCTTAATAATACTCTTTATTAGATTTCGAAATAAAATATGGATTAAATTTGTAGCAAAGCGAATTCATAAGTAACTTGCCTGTTAATTTCTATAACAAGACTTATAAGGCATGCATCGAACGCGTGTTAACAAATATGTGACGTCTGTGCAAGTTTAAGGTTAAAGTTCCGTATAAATCACAGACACATGCAACCTACGAGCCCAATATTGAAAATGGAATCACATACTTATGCGTACATATATAAAATTATTCCATTTGTATTTTAAATAAATTGAAAATTTCTTAATGAGGCAGAACATTTGAACAACCAAAAATGAAGAATTGTGTACATACATATGTATACATATAGAGGAATATACTAAGCATCTTATAATAAGGTTAAACACACATACTCGTGCATAAAAAATACATATAGTACTTATTTATGAAATGTAATATATAAACAAGTATGTGTGTATGTAGTAGAACTGCTATTTCAAAGTGTAAACAAAAATCGTACGTCGGCTCCTCTGGCATGTGTCCGGCCCCGTCACAAGACTCAAAACTAAGTAGTCACAGGCCCCGAGACGATGTGACGGGATGAGACTCGATGCCCGGCTGTTAACTTTGCGCTTTGCGATCTGTTTGCGTTATCAGTATCGAAGCATTTTGAATAATTTTATTTTGTTGTACTTTTGATTTTTTAATAACATATAATTTTCAAATTGCCACAAAGGTTAAATGAAATCAGAGGAACGTCGTGTTCAATGAGCCGACCCACTTGACGTGTTGCCACATTTTATTTTGTCCTTAATTTTGGAATCATAAAAATGTTGTCGAAATGTCCAAACAGATCGTTCAAATAACGATAAAAATGCCATTAAAACACTATGTATCCATAGGGCTACCCAAAATCTTTTTACGACCGTGCTTGGTTCAAGTATAACTGTATTTTAATCAGCTATTAGAATGAGTCTCAAGTACATAGACCCACTGTCGTCATCCAACAAAGATTTTTATGACTTTTTCTCATCTTTTTGGCGCGCCGTCTCGAGAATTAGCGAAAGATTCGGCGATCTCGCGATCCAGCACAAGTGAAAGAAAGACTTCCTTTAAAATGAAGTGTGTGGTCTTTCTGCTTTCATTTTCTCACGGCGCCTTGAGCTCTGGATCTAGCTCCCAAGCAAATCCTTGCCGTGACTTGTGTAATTCTACACGCTTCTCTTACAAGTACGCATGTTGTTTAAAATTTTGAAAAATTTAATTTTCGTTTCTCGACCTTGTTCCACATATTAAAATTTTACGCATAATTAGAAAGAGTTGCGTTTAGAATCCCCCCAGCTTCTATATTATTGTGTATACAAAGTATAGTTTACTTGTAAAAATATATGAATATTTAACAAAAGTTCGTCAAAAAATTAACATAACAAATAACAACTTAGAGAAAATAGAATTATTACAATTATTGTTTGCTCTCAGGCAAACTTACATATTTATAGTAATATCACTTGGGTGATCAAAAGGAAGATTTGTTGCATCTTATAGACTAATTCTATTGTGCAGTGACTGCCTAATATAGGTTTAGTTTGTTTAAAAATTTATCGTGATTTAGAACGTTTTCGTTAAAGTGAATTCTTCAAATATTTTGTGATTGCTTTTAGATGTTCAGAGTCATTAATAATATATGCACATATTCTGTGGAATTCAATTTCTTTATCTGTTGGCGGTCTCAAACGGTTGCTGCTACATTAGCTTAAATTGTTGTTAAATTTTAAATTCTAGACTTACAGAATGCACATTTTTACATACAATTATTTGTATGTATATGTACATTTGTAAGAATGTGTGTGCCTGCACACTCGTAACAGCCAACCACAACAACGACATTAACCACAACAATAACAATACACCCAAGCAGTGAAACAACAATAACAACGAAGAATGCCTAAACAGGCCCGGCTCGGTCTGCCTCCCTCTGTACGTTGTATTGAGTTTGAGAGGCGTTGCTTAAAACTGACGCGCTGCTGGAGCGAGAGCGAATGAGAGAGCAAGTGACAGATTGTCCAAGCAAGTCGTATGTGCGATAAGGTCCGTTGCCTGCTAGCAAGCACAACAAGCACTGTTGTTGCAGCCAAGCCAACAGTAATGAAGGAAGAGAGCGCACGCAGAGAGTGATATTTAAAGAGAACAAAAAACAGAAAGCAATGAGCGGTCAGGCAAGCAACCCATCAATGTGAGCGCCAAGTTTAGCTGTTATTGTTGTTACTTCTGCGACTGCGACTGGGGGTGCTGTTGCTGCTGCTGAGCGCAGGCGTTAGAAGCTGTACAGCAAACGAAACAATCATAATGATTATGATTATGGTAACGACATGTGCATGATACAATAATACAAGGTAGTCTCGTCGGAAAAAAGTTGGTACCCTGTCTATGTTAGCAATGAGTGCGAGTGAAAGAGGCACAGCGTGGTAGTGTGAACGAGACGACAATGAAACGCGCATTAACCCTTAGACGATGATATTAATATTTACATATTTTGAAGCTAATATTAATGTCTCCTTGACATGTTTTTTAAATGTAAATTGTTTATGAACAATATTAATAATATATATGAGAATTCTCTAATTCTCTAAATATTTAAATTCTATCCGTGTCTACGGCATACATGGCAAAAAGTCATTTTGCATAAGGGTTAATTGCGCTAAAAATTTCGTCCGCAGACAACCTCTTGCGTCGAAATACGAATGCGCACTGACGATAGCTTTTTTCCGACGAGACTACCTTGTATAATTGTATCATGGACATGTGGAGCAGAGCAAATGCATATTCAAAGTACAAAGCACAAAATGTAATTGTATGAATGGAATAAGCAAGAAGAGTTCCAAAAGAGAGAACGAAAGAGTACGCCAGAGAGTGTGTGGGATGTTGAGATTTGCTTTTGTGCTTAATCCATACACATAGATGAATGTGTGTAAGGCTTGTGAGTACACATACATACTTAATTATTTCTATAGTTTCGTTTTAAAAATACTTTTTTTATGATTTATGTTCGTTTTGAAATTAAGCGTGTGCTTCATGTAGTAGACAACAACAACTACAACAACAGCAGCAAATAAAGTGAACTAAGGCAGCGACGCCGAAGCCGACGTTGTCGTCGTTCTTGGTGTTGTTGCCGCCATGATACAATTATAGAAGATAGTCTCGTCGGCAAAAGCATTCGTCAGTGCGTGTTCGTTTTTTCGACGTTGACGTTCGACGAAGTTGCAAATTCGTGTATTGATATATCGATTAGTTGTGTTTATTAAATATTTATAAATTTATTTCAAAATTTGTAAACATCAAAATAGTCAAAAGAAATTTAGTCAAATGGATCGCAGGAATTGGTTGGTCATTGCCACTGCTCTATGCTGTTTGATAACTGTAGCTGAATCAATTTGCTGTCAAGAAGCCATGGTTATCAAGTATAATGTCACTGGAAACCCCTGTGAAGTAGTTGGAGGCGAGAATTCGCGTCATGGCTGTATTATTAGGATTTGCGCTAATGGAATAGCAATGAAAAGAACCGATAACTACTGCGGAAAAGGACCATGCAACCGAAATGGCTGTGATTGCGAAGGAGGATGTCATGTTGGAGAATGGGAAACCACTTTCCTTAAAAGACATGAGCATTACAACATTATAATCATCGAAATGGATTATCAACCATTGTTCTATGGTTTTGCACAATGGAACTTTATGACACAGATGTTTAAGTAATTTTCATAACCTAAACTATCATCACAAATACCTAATATTTTTTATATAAGTCTTGCTTTTAAAAGATAATTCCTAATAAATGGATAATACTGAAATTATTTGTAGTTAAGTAAAATCACTTCATCAACAGAAATAAACAATTGCAACCAATTTTGAAATTATTTTTGTGTATTATTTGTGCGACCCACTTGACGTGTTGCCACATTATATTTTGTCTTTAGTTTTGAAATCAAAAAAAGGTTGTCGAAATGTTTATACAGATCGTTGGTGCCACCTATTCAAATAACGATAAAAATGCCATTAAAATATTATGTATCCATAGGGCTACCCAAAATCTTTTTACGACCGTGCTTGGTTCTAGTATTGTAATCAACTATTCAAATGTCTCTCAAGTACTTAGACCCAATATCGTCATCCAACAAAGATTTTTATGACTTTTCTTTATCTTTTTGGCGCGTCGTCTCGGGAATTGGCGAAAGATCCAGTGATCTGGCGATCCAGCACAAGTGAAAGAAAGACTCTCTTTAAAATGAAAAGTGCGGCCTTTCTGCTTTCATTTTCTCACGGCGCCTTGAGCTCTGGATCTTGCTCCCAAGCAGATCCTTGCCGTGACTTGTGTAATTCTACACGCGTCTCGTATGATATTTTATGTTCCTCTCTTACAAGTACGCATGTTGTTTAAAATTTTGAAAAATTTAATTTTCTGTTCTCGACCTTGTTCCACATATTACAATTTTACGCGTAATTAGAAAGAGTTGCCTTTAGCATCCGCCCAGCTTATATTTTATTATCCACAACAAAACTAATGACTGAATCGTTATTGGGGTAACTGAGGAGGTACCTAGTAATTGTAGCAACTACATTAATTTCAGCTATTGAAACTTCTCTAGAAAGTTTCCAAAAACTTTTTACAAAGAATACTTCACTTATAAAAATATATGAACATTCAAAAAAGGTAGGACCGGCTGCCCTACTAAGGGCAAAGTATAGACCAGTGGAGATCCGTAGCTGCACCGGTGAAGCGTATCTTCGTCTCAGAAGTCGCACAGTATGGATGAATTTTTAACAAAAGCCAGCAGCATCCTGGATGGTAGGCGTAAAACGTCACGAAGATCGTTGTGGCACGTCGAATCGAGATATTTTATCTGGAGTCGGGATAACGCTGGGCATCTACAGAGAAGATGCTGATCCAATGAATTGCTTGTGATGTGCAAATCAAGTAGCTTCTTCAAAGTTTTGGGACCACATGGCTGCATTTGCTCGCCTTAGGCAGGAAAATGGCTTTAGAGGTCCTCCAAAGAGTGGGGATATGACACTATGGAAGGCACGCCGTGTAAATCTCCGATAACCATGAATAATCGTAGATTTGCTGGCTTGCACCATCGCTGGTGAAAGTCTATCGAGACCGGGCGATCTTACCTTTGCAAAGGAGTCGATAGCGCAAATTATTTTGTTGGTAGTGATTAGACCGGCAGGGGGTCTAATCACTGGGAGACTAGGAAAGAGCTGCCAGTCATTATGAGCTGAGAGCAGTGCCTCAAGAGTTTCAGCGCTGCTCTCCGACCACACTCCATCGCCGTTTTGACCAGAGTGGGACTATAAGCCTGCTTGGACAGCAGCTTCCTTAGTGTGGAGGTATCTTTAATGTTGTCCAGGTCTGAGCAAAAGGCTCTCCATGAGGACGTATTAGATGATCGGATCATCTTCTTGTAGGACTTCAGAAGAGACTTGTACTCGTCCCAGACATAGACTTTCTTTCTAGCAAGTTGAAACATGCTAGTAAGCTCGCCATGAAGAGATGAGAGATATGGATTCCACCATTAACAAAAGTTCGTCACCAAATAGAATTATTAGATCTATGGTTTGCTTTCAGGCAAATTTACATATTTATACTAATATCACTTGGGGAAGATAAATAATATATGTACATATTCTGTGGAATTCAATTTCTTTATCTGTTGGCGGTCTCAAACGGTTGCTGCTACATTAGCTTAAATTGTTGTTAAATTTTAAATGCTAGACTTACAGAATGCACATTTCTACATACAATTATTTGTATGTATGTACTATATGTACATTTGTAAGAATGTGTGTGCATGCACGCTCGTAACAGCCAACCACAACAACGACATTAAACACAACAATAACAATACGTTGTATTGAGTTTGAGAGGCGTTGCTTAAAACTGACGCGCTGCTGGAGCGAGAGCGAATGAGAGAGCAAGTGACAGATTGTCCAAGCAAGTCATATGTGCGATAAGGTCCGTTGCCTGCTGGCAAGCACAACAGGCACTGTTGTTGCAGCCAAGCCAACAGTAATGAAGGAAGAGAGCGCACGCAGAGAGTGATATTCAAAGAGAACAGAAACAGAAAGCAATGAGCGGTCAGGCAAGCAACCCATCAATGTGAGCGCCAAGTCTAGCTGTTATTGTTGTTACTTCTGCGACTGCGACTGGGGGGTGCTGTTGCTGCTGCTGAGCGGAGGCGTTAGAAGCTGTACAGCAAACGAAACAATCATAATGATTATGATTATGGTAACGACATGTGGAGCAGAGCAAATGCATATTCAAAGTACAAAGCACAAAATTTAATTGTATGAATGGAATAAGCAAGAAGAGTTCCAAAAGAGAGAAAGCGAAAGAGTACGCCAGAGAGTGTGTGGGATGTTGAGATTTGCTTTTGTGCTTAATCCATACACATAGATGAATGTGTGTAAGGCTTGTGAGCACACATACATACTTAATTATTTCTATAGTTGCGTTTTAAAAACACTTTTTTTTTATGATTTTTGTTCGTTTCGAAATTAAGCGTGTGCTTCAGCTCAGTTTGTATAAAAAACGCGCCGGACTCGGACACGTACGTTGTTCACCGCGGATTATTTAGAACAAACGCCTAGGCGAGCAAGGGAGCTTGCCTAAGAAAGTAAAGCTGAACTTAGAAATCGGCAAGTTCAGCTCAGTTGTTTGTGCACTCACTAGTAGTGAGTGGCAAAGTCATGACTAAGGTTAGCAAGAGCAAGGAAAAGGATAAGAGTGCCGTGGTTTCGCGGGGGTCTGGCGATTTATTGACGAACGCCGCAAATATGAAAAGCAAATATTCTAAATCGCTTTCTAATACCAAAAAGCCGACTGTGCCGAAGGGTATGGCGATGAGCGACAAGGCGAAAGGATCAACAAATGCAAAAGCCACCGTTGTATTCGCATTCGGTCAAGCGCAACAGGCAGTTGCCGCGAAAGAGACGACAATAGAGGCGCAGGAGAACGCCGACGTCGGCAGCGACAGCGACGCGCGTAGACAACAACAACTACTGCTACAACAACAACAACAACAGCAGCAAATACAGCGAGCTAAGGCAGCGACGCCGAAGCCGACGTCATCGTCGTCGTCGTCGTCGTTCTTGTCGTCGTTGTCGCCGCTTGCCACAGCGAATTTATCGTCGACACTTGAGTCGAAGGCTCAGCCATCAGTTGCCAGTGAAACAGCGAAGCAAACGGTTACCCCGACCCAAGCAACCGCACCAACTACTACAACACGAGTACCCGAAACAATAACAACAACGATCAGTGCGGCAGCGTCGAATGAGTTTGTTTATGAGCAGCAACAACATCAACAGATTTTAGGCAACAGTTCAAATAAAATTGTTGAAGACGAAACAGCAAATTCGAGTATCAATATTGATCAAGTCGAGTCCAAAATAGAGAACGAGTCAAAGCTAGAAACTACAGCCAAAACATTAACTACGGCAGTACCAACTAGTGATAAATATTACAAAATCGTTGATAAGTGTAAAAGTGAGATAAGTGACGAAAGCACCGCAACAACGACAGCAACAAATTTGCCGGTTGTAGTGATAAATAATAATCAGCAAAGTGACGCGAGTGAAAGTGTTGACAACAAAATCAAAAGTGAAGCAAATGAGCAAGAACAAACAGCAGCATCATCATCAGCAGCAGCAGCAGCAGAAACAACAACAATTGCTGAGCTACCGTTGCATTATCGCGGTCTAAACAACTCGGTGATAATAGCCAACTATCAGCATCAGCACCAGCAACAACAGCAAGAGCAACAGCAATTGCAACAAGTTGAGCAGCAGCAGCAAATATATGAGCAGCATCAATTTCTACAACATCAAATCCTAACCCAGCAGCAGCAGCAACAAGAACAACAACAGCAACAACAACAGCACGCCGGCTGGTTGGCCTACAACAATTGTGCTTACGATTTGACCAGCAGCAGTGCGGCAACAGCAGCAGCAGCAGCAGCCAACGCTGTTGCAATCCAGAACAGCCAGCAACAACAACAGCAGCAGGAAAAGAGCGAATTGTATGCCCTGACAGCAACAGCACCGCACTTGCTGCACTTTCCTTACCATCCGCATCCACATTCGCATTCGCATTCGCATCTCTACGAGCAGCCGTTAAGCGGCAGCAACAGCACGGATCCCATAATGCGCAACAACTTTGCGCTTTACAGCGTCTATGGCGGCGGGGGCGGTAGCGGTGGCGGTATTGGTGGCGCCCTTTCGCCCAGCACACACGAACAACAGCTGCAGCAACATGTGGTTGCCGTGGCCACAGCAGCGGCAGCCAACTCTGTGATTGCACACACCACACACAGCACGCCCAACATCGATGAGGTCATTCAGGATACGCTGAAGGACGAATGCTTCGACGATAATCACACTTCCAGCTATCATATGCTGACATCCGTGTCCGATCTGCAAGTGTTGAAGGAGGCAAATGCTGCCATGTATTCGATGACACACGATCAGCTGCTGCAACAGCAGCAGCAGCAACAAAATTTGCATCACCATCAACTGCCCCAGCACCAACATCAGCAGCACCAACAACAACTGCAACAGCAGTCGCTGCATCATCATCATCATCACAACAATTCGGCCAGTTCGGTGGGTGGCGATTCACCGTCGCCATCGCACACATTGTCTGCCCATGCCAGCGATGTGGCAACGTTGCACAGTTTCACCCAATTGACAAGTGCCCCACCCAGCAGCGGTCTGCACAGGGACAGCTATGGCAGCCTGTCGCCGGAGCACGGCAGCTTCTTTAGCACACAGCTCAGCCCCGTGCTGCAGAGCAGGTGAGTTGACACCCCATTAACAGTTAACAGTTAAATCCCCCAGGTATCGCTGTAGCATGAGCTCATTATTAAACCCCCGCCTCGCACGTGCCTTTCGATGAAAATCGTAGCGTCGCTTCGACGATTCGCACATCCAAAAGTCATGATCAGCGATTGTTGTCGCTGGTGTCGTTGTCGTTGTCGCTGTCGGTTTCTGATTCATGTTATTTTCTTCTGTTTGTGTTGTGCTTTTATTTTTGTTGTTCTCTGACTTTTGATTTTTGTTACGTTTCTCTATTAGTTCGTCATACTCATGGGGCACTAATAATAACGTAAATGTCACAATTGTTGCACTTGTTGCTTTGCCTCGAGTTCGACTTCGCTCCCACACCTCGGACTTAAAAGCTCTACAACTTGGAATACATTCACTTACGACATTCTCAGGTGGTTTGCTTTCTACATACGAAATAGCAGTAAATACACTTATGCCTATATACTTTCCTATAAATGTGGTATATAAGTATGCATTCCTATGGTCAGGCTAAACAAATCTGTTCCATGTTGTGCATCTTTTACTGCGGGAGCTTCGTAACCAGTTGCCTGTTTTCCCTGACTTTGGAATGTTTTTCGACATTTGTTTTCATACAGTTGGTTTCTTTCTGTTTTTTGTCGCTTTTCGCTATGCAGAACAGTTGAATAATATGCATATACTCGTATAGTGAGGCAGGTTATAACTCGGGGTAATAAGCTAAGAGCAGTTAAGAACATTTTAATCAAAGTCGAATATTTAAAATTAAAAATCAGTAACAGTCAGAATTTAGTAAATCTTTATCTTTGATTGCCCTTTTTATTGAATTTTTGTATATACATATACTTTAAAATAGTAAAATTTTGTATACTATAAATATAAATATTATGTCGCACATTTTTGTACATTTATAAATCCGGAACAGTTCCATTTCTGTAATAAATTTAAATATAATAAATATAAATAAAATGCATAAACCATTAGCCGATTCTCTGCCGCTCATCGATTAGATCACTGCTGTTATAAATATAGATTTTCTAACCATTTTATAAGTACATATTTCCAAGGGATTCCGATCACATATGCGATCATAATAGAGAAATCACAATAAAAAATATGCAGTTTGTGTATTCTTATTTATGTATGAGTATTTCCACAAATTCGTTTACAATTTCGCATACGCGATTTGCAGTCAAGCAGTCAGTCAGTCATTCAGTCAGTCAGTCATTCAGTGCTTCAGTTCCTCCCGAAAAAAGGCAGAGTCAAGCGAAATATCATAAACGAAGCGATCGCTCCAATTTCATAAACAAAAAACAAATGCAGTGTGTTAATTGTGGATATTAGTGAGTTAACTTTGGGTAAACGTTCGCTGATCGCTCGCAATGCTGACTCATGAGACTGCCCCCAAGTTGCACATAGTCAACTAGACTGATTCACACATATGCACATACTATACAAACATATATAAATATATATATATTCTTGGGGATGAGGTGGATTTTTGCCTAGTTGACTAACTCGACGGCCCTTAGAATGTGGCCAAGTGTAGCCAAAGACAGCAGACATCAGACAGCAGAGACTGGGAGTCATGCTGGTTAAACGGCGAGCTGCAACACGTGTCAATGTTTTGGGCCACGCACGTGCCACACGAAAACTATTCAAATGTGGCATATGGCTAAGGGGGGCATGACCCGCATAATGTGGCAAACAACTCGAATATAAGCTGCAGCCAAGCTGCATTATGCAAAATGCAGTTCAAGCGCATTTTTCTAAATTGTTCTGCATATTCGGTTGCAAACCGAGTGTGTGAGGATACCGCCGGTCTTTGAATATATTCGAGTACCTATGATTACACTGACTGCGATCGTCACTGGGACTGGGACTGTGCCTGAGTAATTCAAAGCCACCTTCTGACATAGAAAACGAACTGTAACAAGACGTAAAACGAACAGCTTCAAACAACTCAAATTGGCTCACAACAACAATTCGCCAACTGACTCAGTACAGCCCCAATACATAGCTCCACAATTCCATTAAGGTGGCTACCCTGCGCAAATGAGACGACGAGCCTCTCGGGAAAAAGCTCAATAGCTAAGTAGACCCGCACAATGCCAGTTGGGGCCGCATCATATTTTATTTTTCCCTCATTCTCTCTCTCTCATTATAGTATTCCCAGCAAATTGTGTTTTTTTCGTGTGTTTTAATTGGAAAACGTGTTTTACATACATACTTACGAGCTATATATGGTACTCGTATATAATGCATATGTATAACATCTAAATTTACATGGTGTTACGAGTATTACACAATTTTCAATTAGTTTTCAATGTTTACTTGACGTATTGTCAGCTTTACATGGTTCATAAAATATGCTGAAGTCAGAAAGTAATATTCGATTAGTGTAAGTCTTTAAGCTACACGAATATAGTTTTTTATATAAATAATTTTAATTTTGATACATATTTGAAATACATGCCTCATTTCTTACTTAAGTCTAAGAGGTATACGTTATGTTAGGTTTTATCTTCCATAAACCGTTTTCTATAATTAGTAACAAAAACTTAGCCGCTATTCAGCAACCTTTGTTCTATAAGCCCAACAAAGTCACTTCAACCATCTTCATATCTGCTAAGTTCTAGTGGCATTTGGGCCCATCTGGACAGACCGGACGGAGTGCGGTTTGGGTGACGAGCGCACGTATGTGACTTTTGGTCAGTTTAGTTGTGCAGAAACCAGAAGAAGATATGAGATACGGCGGTAAGCTCACATATTCTATATGGAAAACAAGAAGTCTGCGCGAAATACTCACCTGCAGCAAACAGCAATATGTACTATAGCAACAACAACAACAACGACAACAACAACTGTAGCAACAATAACTAAGCGAACAACGATAAAATAATATCGTGCATTTTTATTGTCTTGGCACTTCCTATATACCGAGAACGTTGCCAAACAGCGTGCGACATCTCATATGTACACCATATTATAACTGCTGGTTATACTATATAGTATGTCTGTTTGTATAATATGTATGGTAGTATATGGTAGTATATGGCAATTTTAATTATTATATTCAAAGATTTGTCATGCTTTTTAGTTGTTGTTTTTTGCTGTTATCAGTGAGCGCGTGCATCCAGAAATAATTGCAAACGACTGTCAAATAAAGTTCTGCGATATTTCTAAATTCTTGCATAGATTAGAATAGTTCTACAAAGCCTTATGTGTCCATACGACAAAGTATTCTACTTTTCAATGATATTTAAAGGCTTTTAAAAAATTTTCAGATGATGTTGGTGCTTGGATAATATGAAAACTTCAGCATTTAAAGGGAATTTAAAGAAGAGAAATTAATTTTTTTAAAATTTGTTGTTTATTTCTGATCTAATGATTTCATGATTTGTTGTGAATTCATATATTCAAATGATTTTGATTAGTGTAATGTTGGTCAGTTTTATTACATGCCAGGAACAATAGATCATAAAAGTAGGTCAACAGAACGACAGATTACACATACTCTTTAACGCCACTTCGATGCCTATAGTTGTTTTTATTTGCATCATTTGGGGGATTTTGTTGTAAATGTTTGTGGCTGTTATTGTTTTGTATTTCACACAGCAGTGTTTAACATGCATATGCATATGAATAGTGACATATGTACGCTGCATATATGTTTGTATATAGTATATCGGCGCATCTTGTAGAGATTTTTTTGCCCAGACTTACACAGTCACAATTGCAGTCGCAGAACAGTTAACTGGCGACGCGGCAGCGACGTCGACAGCAAGACAGCGCGTCAGCAGAGTCAACTGCATTGGCATAAAACTAAACCCGACTCAAGTCATTATGCAAACGCGCGTGCCCCGTTTCGGTTGTTGTATCGTCTGACCAGTTGACTGTATTTGTGACTTTGGAAAAAACATAAAAAAAGAAAATAACAAAATATATGTGCCTCGAAATTTTCGATTGTTTTCGTCTTCCTGATTCCCGCTTGACCTCGCGGGTGGTTTATGTGAATCGTATTCGGAATCGTCGTAGTCGTCGTCGTCGTCTTCGCCATCGTTTTAATCGGGTCCAGCTTAAAAGCTCATAGAAATTAGAATTGTATTTTGAATTATCGATCAAAAAGGGTTGTAAAAGACAATGGAGAATATTTAACTATTGATTTTCAATTGTTTTTCTGTGCTAACTGTAGAGCTTCATCTGCTTGTTGCATGTATAAGTGTATGTGTGTGTGCTGTGATGTACATGTGTTAATGAAGAGTATCCATCGAACTCTTTAGCTTTGCCACACTTTTCGTGATCAACTTCCGATCCACATCAACATACAGACAAATGTCCAGTTAGCAGTTTATGTTCTGTGCTCCGTTGATTTGTTTATGCCACAATAATTCCAAAAAAATCGACTCTTGCGGCCAAGTGTAGCGAAAATATTTGCATAGGCTACCGTTGAGCAGCCTCTCGGGGAATTTGAGTCGAATAAACAAAAACAGCTAACGGCTTTTACTTTTAATTAAAACTTTTATGCACGACACACATGTGCACACTCTCACACACACACACACACATGACTGCATTAATTTCGGCTCATAAACATGTCAAAAGTGGACGCTTGGTGGTCCAGCAACAACAATGAGAACGTTACAGTTCTGTAATGTAAACAATGCACAGCAATGTTAATTAGCAGTTTTGTTTTACATCAGCTGTCACAGCCCTTTAACACTAACAGCAACACTTCGCTCAACTTAACAGCAGCTGTAAACAGAAAAAAACGCCCACAAATCGCGATCAAATGCCAAGCAAGCGGTTTTAAGCGCGCAAGAAGTGTACAAAGTTTAGACCTTAACTTTTGAAATAAAACCAAAATAAATAAATAAAGAAAACATGTTTTTTTTTCCAATTATAATAATATGTATTTGAAGAACTACTGCTATAGGTAATGTGGCAGTCAATTTATGCAAATAAATGAAGGCAATTTTAACAAGTTAATATTAATAAACGCATATAATTTCAAATCTTTGCAGCTCTGTCTATGCAGGTCCTCTGCTTGCCTCCGCCGCCAATGGCATGCAATATGGCATGCAGACAGTGGCCTCACCCACCCACATGCAACAGCAACATCACCAGCACCAGCAGCAACAGCAACTGCAGCAACATCATCAGCATCACAACTCCACCAGCAACAGTCCAGGTCCTGTGGGTCTACTCCACACCAGCGGCTCAACAGCAACTGGGGCCACCGGGCACAGTTCGCTGCTGGACGATGGCTATGGCTCGCCCAAGAGCAGCCACAGTGGCCACGGCGGTGGCGGTGGTGGCACCTTGCCCGCCTTTCAGCGCATTGCACCCGCTAGCGGAGGTGCTGGATATGGCAGTGGCGTGGCCAATGGATCTGGCAGCAGCGCTGAACGTGCTGGCTACGCATCGCTGGCCAATTACCGCGCACACGTAAGTCGACAAATCAAGAAAAGAGTGTAGCTCCAATTCCTTCAATTTGCTGACTTCTCTTCCTCTCTCTCCTGTCTCCTCTCGTTGCAGAGCGATGCCTGGCCAGGTCATTATGAGCCAATTAGCTACGCGCCCAGTGGCAACAGTCAGGCTCAGTTGGGCGGCGGCGGAGGCGCTGCAGTGACCAATGTGATACGCAATGGACGCGCTGTGGCAGCTGCTGCCGCTGCAGCGGTTGTCGATGGTGTTGCCAACGCTGGCGTTGATCCTGCACGCTTCTTGGCCGCCAATGCCGCACATCTCTCCGCCTCGGCGTCATTAACAGCAAGTAAGTGCCGCAATATGCTATATACACAATAGTTGTTAGGTCTAGTCTAGGCATAAGTCGAGCCACAAAACCAAAAATCCTCGACCCAGTTCTAGGTAGAATTTCACACCAAATAGTCGTCAGCTATTTGCGTAACCTGTGCAAACCTCGGCCAGACACAGCAATTGGTGCCAAATGTTCGTATGTCTGAGCGGGTTTTGGAAAAGGATCAATACACACATTTAGAAAGAACCTTAAGAACCAGAAAAAAGTATAAAATAGTAGAATTTTTGTTTATTAAAAACATTCTTTATTTTTATTATTATTTCTATATTTACAAATATAATTTCTTTCATTTAGCATATATGAGGATAATTATATTCCCATTAAGTTATTTATAATTTATATATTCTATAAACATTGATCTTAAGTATAACGTATAATAAATTCAATTAATTTTTTTATCAACTCTTGAAAATGAACAAAAAAAACAAAACTACAAAAACAAACAACACAACAAACAGTCTTATGAATATCTAAATAAATAATAATCAACAAATAAAATAATATAATACTATAATAATAACAAAAAGAACAATTCAAAAACGTTTGTCACACATCCACACACACATACTTAAAAACCAAAAAAAACAAAAAAAAAATCTAAAAAAAAAAAGTTACAATCCAAAAATATTGCAAATACAACAATTTTCGATTTAATTCTATACTTCAAATTTCCAAAGCATTGCTCGATGCCGATTTTTTCACTGAGGGGCGAGAATGTGTCAATTGTGGTGCGATTTCAACCCCATTATGGCGAAGGGATAACACGGGACACTATTTATGCAATGCCTGCGGCTTGTATCATAAAATGAACGGCATGAATCGACCACTAATTAAACAGCCTAGAAGATTGGTAAATGTCAACACCACAACCACAACTATAACAACTACAACCTTAAACAACAACAACAATTTTCAAACCAAGTATTACTAACAAAAAAAACCAACATAAAACAAATCAGTTAAACATTTGCTTTTGTGTGGAACAAAATTTGTCAAAGAACAGAGAAAAACCAGAGATCAATTATAGATGTTAATAGCCGATTTATATGGGAGGAGCATGATAGAGATCCTTAGATCCTTGAATAATAATGGGCTAAATGAACTTATAGAAATCCGCCAGCCAGGCTGCAGTTGCGTGCAACGTTCTCGCTTCTTTCGTTGAAATCGTTGAAATCTGAATCTGAAAAATTATGGAACCAAGAACCAAGAAATGCATAAAGAGAAAATTAATTGAATTTATTATATTAGTCCAGCACTAATTAGTTTTGTATGCCTCAAAAACCCCCCAAACAACAAATAATTTAAATATCAACAACAACAACCAACAAAAAAAATTTAAAACAAAAAAACAACAACAACAACGCTTTCCTTCATTACAACAAATTCTAATTGCATTATTACAGTGGCCGCTGAATCAGGCGGGGATTTCTATAAGAGCTACCCATTTAATGTGGCCGCAAGTAGCCGCAGTAAGGCAGCATCTACAAATGCCAACAGCGCTGCCGGTTCTGGTTCTGGTTCCGGATCCGGTTCCAGCGCCGGTGCCGGTGTCGGTGCCATTGCCGGACACGGCTCAACGTCAGCGACAACGACTTCATCGCCGCTCGACGACCACGAGCACGTTAGCCGCGCCAATTCGAGACGCTTGGTAGGTCGTCCCCATTAATTACGAATTACGAATAGCCAAACAGCCAAACCAAATCAAAATACCAATATCAATACCAATACCAATACCAATACTAGTACCAAACCAATACCCGTATTAAACCAAGCAACCAAAACCAATATAAATGCCATAAATCAAACCAAGTAAAAAACCAACTTAAACCAAATTAACACAAATCTCCAACTCCAACTAACTAATTAACTTATTAAAAAGTATTGTACAAAGAGTAGATCGTATTTATTCAGAAAACTAACACTAACAATTGTTACTTATGAAAAATAAATAATGATATGATAGATGATAGAATTAAAAATTGCTTAATAATTAACTTGTATATAATCAAAATATAGTTTACTGCTTGCTATATTAAAATAGACATTGCGAAATTTTATAATTTTTGATATTCACATTTGTGCGTAGTTTGAATATATTTTTAATTAGAGGAGTTTTTAGTTAGTTTGGTTGTACTGCATGAGTTTTATTCTTTTTACTAACCGTTGATTGGTTTGTTTGGTTTTTTAGCTAGAACTGTTTTTCCATTTAAAATGAAAATGTTGTTCCACATCAAAAGCAAAAGTTTATAGAACGAATAACCACACTCTCCCAACTCACACACGCTCACACACATACTGTTACACTGAAACACTCACTAATTCACGAATTTGAATTCTACAGAGCGCTTCGAGACGTGCTGGCATGTCCTGCTCCAATTGCCAGACCAGCTACACATCACTGTGGCGCCGCAATCCAGGTGGAGAGCCCGTCTGTAATGCCTGCGGCCTCTACTTTAAGCTGCACAACGTGGTGCGTCCTTTGACCATGAAGAAGGACACGATACAGGTGAGTGACAGACTTGGAATATAGTTGAGCTCTGTAACTAATTTCATAACTCTTCCATTCTTTGACAGAAACGCAAACGCAAGCCGAAGGGCACCAAGAGCGAGAAGTCGAAAAAGATGCGCTCTTCACAGGCTGCATTGATGAGCAGCAATGCCAATGCTTGCCACAGTGTGGCAATGCAAATGGATGGCCATGGGCAGCAACAAATGGATGTCAATGATGGTGAGTTGAGTTGTTTGGAAAACTGAGAGAATAATTTTGCATTCATTCTTTCACTTTGTGTTGCACGCATGCCTAACTTGTGATGTCTGCTTTCTCTCTCTCTCTCTTTCTATTTTTTGTACTCGTCTTGTTGTGCTAGAAATGAAACCACTCACATACATGTCATATGCATCGCAGCAACAGCTCCAGCAGCAACAGCTAAGCACTGAGCAACATTCATCAGCGGCCAGTTCACCACAAAGCATGGCATCCTCCTCATTATCACCCAACGCAACCTCCCAACAACAGCAGCAACAGCTCTGTGCTGGCCTGGACATGTCGCCCACTTCCTCCTACCAAATGTCGCCCATTAACATGCAACTGCAGCAGCAGCAACAGCAATCATGCAGCATGCAACACTCACCTAACACACCAACATCTGCCATGTCCCAATCCATGTACTCGACGCCATCGCCCACGCAGCTTCACAATAATAACAACAACACATTGTTTAATCATAACAACAACAACAACAACAACAGCAGCAATGAAAATAACAAACAAATTATTCAGAAATATCTGCAAGCTCAGCAATTGAGCAGCAACAGCAGCAGCAGCAACAACAACAACAACAGCAGCAGCAACAGCGACCAACAATTATTGGCACAGCAGCAACTTATGCAACACCTGATGCCGAGCTCAATTACGGCAGCAGCAGCAGCTGCAGCAGCAGCGGCGGCGATCAACACAGCGATCAAATCGGAGGCAACCACCAACAGCAGCAGCAACAACAGCAGCAGCACCACCACCAGCAAGCAATTGGCTGCCATCACAACAACAACAACACAGACAACGGCATCGAACACACTATCCTCACTGAGTCTCAACAGCAACAACAGCAGCAGCAACATTATCAGTCTGCAAAATCCATATCAACAGCAGGCGCTTGGTCAGACGGAGATGCCCTTGTGTAAGTCGGCGCTGAGTGGTCGCTCCTCGTCGCCCTACTATCTGAATCATCTGACCGAGGAGGAGCAACCGAGCATCATCAAAATGGAGCAATTGGAGCACCATCAGCAACAGCTACAACATCAGCAACAGCAACATGATGACATGCTGCTAAGCCGTGCAACATCGATCGATGAGCACTACGAACTAGAAGCCTATCATCGCCAGCAACAACAGCAGCAGCAACAGCAACAGTTTGCCAACTATGCGTTGCATGCTGTGGCACAGCAGCAACTAAACGAATTTGGACGCAAACATGGCGTTGAGCGCGAGACTGTCGTTAAAATGGAGTAATTATGAATTCAAATTGATGAATTTGTTAACAGAATCATATTGTTATGACCAAAGATATTGTTGTTACATAAAATCTCACACTGCTCCAAAGAAACTTGAATCCATTCTTAGGCTAAGCATATCAATTGCGTAAACAATTCAAACTTGCAACAGCTCCAAATAACACACACTCGTTTTGTATATACATTTCAGCAAATTGAATTGACATTTCCATTAAGCCCAACTACTCGAGTTTTTGTTATTTAAAATTTAGTTTAATTTTTAGCGGAATGTCAGTAACCAAAACGAAAAAAAATAGCACTATGGGGTTGATTAAATTGTTTAGTCCAATATTTTATACCATTTGCTGTAATTTTAATATACGAATAACACTTGAGATTTCCAAACATAAAAATCCAATTAGAATTTTAAGTACTATAATATTCGTTCAATAATGACACTTTCAAAAGACAAATCAAAATAATCTCATGCAATTTTAGTTAATAATTTATCTATTTTTTATATATTATATATTCATATTTTTAAAGTCAAATTAAGTTTTAGTTTCGTACAATTTTTACTCCATTTTGTAATATTAATATTATTATTATTATTTTTGAACAAATAAATGATAAATATCCAACGTTGAAAATGCTTTTAATACTTGTTGTTCACTTTAAGCTGCCTTGAAGGCCTTGATCATGCGATCATGGACTCCCCTGCAGAAGGTCACTTGGTCCACGTGTTAGTAAACAAACAGTACTTTCTCCAGTTTCTCATACTTGAGGGATCCTAAGATCAAAAGACTCGTCCCTATTTAATTATCTCTGAGCTGCTGAACGTTCATCTCAAGCTTTCAATGATTAGTAAGATGAGCTTGATTCCTATGGAATGCACACATTTCTGTTATGTAAACAACTGACTTATTTGCATGTTTAAATTACCCGCCGGCAGTTAATGATCGACATTTTTGTTATCGATTTACCACCACACATGTTGTCGAAGCTAATGCTACAATGTAAACGTTAACAGTATGTTAACGCATTTTGCTGCTCCTGTTAGTCTACATTAATCCAGATAGATTGCATACTTTTCGGTGCAAATACAATTAAAATATTTCAAATAACGGATATATTTGTATGTAATTAGTTTAAATATTAGAAAAAAAAGAAATTAAATATTTTTTTTTGAGTTTTTTTTTTGTAATTTCAAGATTAGGAAAAGATTGTAATATAATTAATGTGTGCTCGAAGTAAGTATTGAATATTATCATTGCTCTACAGATTTATATTTCAAAACTATGCAAGCCCATGAATTAAATTTTGGGAATACCATAATAAGCGTATGAATTAAATTTTAAGAAGACTATATCATATAAATAAAAATATAGAAAAAAAGTATTGTTAGCAACTCGAGGTTTATAATAGTTTACGAGGAGGGATTTCTTATTTAAAAACTATGATATGTAAAGTATCATGGTATTCAGATGAATTTAAATATACGAGCTTGGTACCCAGTTACTATCCAAGTTGTGAATAAAAACAATCTCCATACATATACGAGTACGAGTACATTATTTTTTATATGCCGCCATTTATGAAAGCGACATTTTCCATGTGATAAGATAACGTTGGATTGCTGAGTACGCATTTTGCTGTGCTCTCTATTTATATTTGATTTTTTTTTGCTCTATTTCTTCGTGATTAAAGTTCCAGTACATTTTTGTTGTTGTTTTCTTTTTATTAGAATCACGCGTTACAACAACAAAATATTAAACAATAACAAAATGTCATTTTATGTGGCAGAAGTGTTTTTGTTTATTGCTTGCGAGAAGGAGAATCAAAATGAGAGGGGGCGACTGAGAATGGGAGCGAAATGAAGCAAAGGTAACACTCAGGTAACGATGACTACGTGACTGTACAAAAGTCTCGCATGTCGGGGACTTTGGGAACTGTCAACTGCTCGTGCAATGTTCAAGTGTGTGCCCCATGTGAATGGGAGTGTTGCAGGCGCTGCATGGTTTGATTGATAGGTGATAAGGCGGCAGCAGCGACACGGCAAAGTCACCTGGCCTGCGGCATCAGCCCCCAAAACGTTCAATTTATAACGAATAAAGTCAACATTATCGTAGTTAGTTTGATAAACATATTGTTATTGAAATGGGTCTGGGAATGCAGACGAGTAGTTGCCTAGCCCCTCTCTAAGCACGAGAGTGCACATATATTATAGTTTTAGTCCATTTGTTTACTGCGGGGACTATCTGGTTTTAATATAATTCTAATCGGTCATTGCAGAGATTTTGCGCTAAAACTTTCGCTGAAAACTACAGATTGCAAGTTCTGTGCGGTGAATTGGAGCTGGGTCATGGTTGATATCAATGTTTTGTTGGTCTTGCAGTGCACAGATAATGGGATGATAATGCCCACACTTCATACAAACATACATATGTATGTATGTACACATGTGAAAGAAATCGTCTTACATGATATCATACTCGTACTCGCATTGTATATGCATGATAAGATATAGTTTCATTGTTTTGATTTCTGATTTCTGCTTTTTTGTTTGATATTTTTGCAAACCAATTGTTAATGTCCATATCTGAATAGACTTTAGTAGCTGTTCAGCTATAGGATCAGTTAGTTGAGTACACAAGAGGCTGCGAACTGAAAGCTCTTTATCGCCACTTCAATGCGTGTGGCAACACTTCACAATGAAGACGGCAGCGCCACTTCGATAATCATAAAACAAAACAGTCAAACAGCAAAAAAAAAGAGAAAAATGTGGCGGCATGAAACATCAATATAACAACACAGCAAAAAAGCAACAACAATATGTGAGTGTAACAAGCACCAAGCTCACCAAGTGCTGCTGTTGAAAGGCTTTATCGTTGTCGCCATCTTGATTTCAAAATGGCGCACAAGTTTCCACACGCGCAAACCAACAAATAACAAGCAGCGCAGCGAGTGCGCGCATGTGAGTGTGTACACACATATAGTATAAAATATGTACAATGTACATTCAGGCCTTGTACATAATATAAGCATGGGCAATTTACCCTGAATGCCGTATGTACATACATATGGGATTGCTTGTATATATGAATGTGTGTGTACGTGCACTGCATGCAAGCAATTTGAATTTGCTTTGTTTTCCGTATACACTGGAAGCAAATGAAACTTTAGGCTCTTGGGAAAAATATTTTAGTAAATAATATACACGAAAATGCATTTAATATCGTAGTCAACAGTTAAAAACAAAAAAAAAATCTCTTATTTTAAAATTATATTCTCAAGTATTAGAAATGACTTGTTGAACCTTAAATTATTTGCCATTATTTGGCAACTTTACTATGTGTTGTAGATTAATATTATTGATCAGTTTATTGAAAAAGTGAATGAAATATAAAGGTTCATTCCTTAACTGAGGTTACAATTTTTTGACCAACTTCGTTGTTGCAGCTTTGGGTTAGTAATTGTGTGTTTAATGAATAAACCCTCTTTGTAATTCTTATAAAAACTTTTTATATAAATATTTGCTTGAAGTCTAAAATGCTGGTACGTGGTGATAGTTTCGTAATTTCAGAAGTCTGAAAAGACTAAGACTGAACTATTCGTTTACTTGGTTTACATTGTCATACATACATATTTATACACATACACACACGCACGAGCATATTTGTACGTATTGCGGGTGTGTACACACTGACACATAGAGTTATTACGATTTACGATGAGTTAATTTTGCGCTTGACGTTCAGTTTTATGGCACTATTTTTTTTCATTAGAACTTAGACTTTTTGCTCTTTGGCTGTTTGCTGTTGTCATTTTATGACCATGGGGCTCAGCGCCGTCTATTTAGCATTATATTATTATTATTTTATAATTATATTATACAACAACAACAACTCCGACTGTGACTGCGGCTTCGGCTACGACGCGTTGGGAGGCGACGGCGATGATGCGTGTTTAAATGGAAAGTGCAAAACTTACTGTGCGAGCAACGAAATAACCGCACGGTAAGATATTATTTTTTTTACATGGCCATTGCCATAGATAGGCAATCTGTATCTGTGGCCACGATAATGCTTATAAATAAGATAATATGATTTGATAATGGTATTTACCATATGCAGAAAGTAAAAGAAAGGAGCATGCTCATATAAACATACATACTTACAGATACATGCTCAACTCAAATGTATCTGTCAGATACAGCCGAAGAAAATGCAAGAAAAGTGCATTTCCTCGCGACTGTGGTGTGCCTAATTAAATGTTGATTCATTCCGTCCATCGGTCTGTCAGTCTGTTAAATTCCTAGTAACATTTGGCTGCTTGTTGTCCAAAAGGAAGTTGCATGTGTGGAGACCAAAGAACACCTTGGGGTGCAGAGCTCTGGTTTGGTTGTGCAAACAGTTTGCATTTAGAGCAGAGCGCAACAATTCATTGCTCTGATTGTTGATGTATATGTTGCTGTTGCTGTTGCTGTTGGTGTTGTTACTCTTGTTGACTTGCCTGCCACAGTTCCTTGGCTGACGTCTTTCTTTTGCCTCGTTACGTTCTGTTGCGCCTTATCGCCAACTGACGTTTGTACTTCAAAATGTGTACTTAAGATAATGAAATGAAGAAGAAGAAGCAGCAACGGCAACAGCAACGGTAACGGCAGCGACCGACTGTCGACGACTGTCGTCGCATTGACATAGCTACAACGCAACATGACAGCGAGGCATGCGGCAAAAGGCAAGAGGCAAGGCACATCAACACAAATGAAAATGTGTAGACACGGGCTTGTCACCAACAAATAAGTGGAAGCCCCGTCTTGGCAATTTAAACTTTGAAGACAGACTTTCGACATGCACAATATTGTATGGTTTCCATGCCTTCTACAGAAAAATCACCAGGAAGTCGCTGAATTTGCTGAAATTTGTGCAACCAACAATATTTTGTAGTCATGACAGGATTTCCCTTTAAGTTTATTGCATGTCTTAAAAGCTCTTGAATGAACAAATAACATTGATGAATAAGCGATAGTCATATCACCATAACCTCAGCAACATTCCCTACTCTATTTGTGGAATGTGCAACAAGAAATGCAGCGTTATTGCAAACTCATTAGTCATTTATTAAACGCAATTCCAACAGCTATTTAATAATATTCAATAAAGTACTTTAAGTCTGTTTGACATATAATTAAATAAACTTTATAGGGTATATTTGAGTAGACTATCGAAGTAGACTACTTCAATTATAGATAGCTCCACGTGTATTGAAATATTGGTAAGAAAGTGACGTTAAATTAATTGGATATAAAATTGAAAGATGTAGCTTTAAATGATATATTCATATCCGAATATCACACACAGTAATTTGAACTTTATACTTTGCACTTTCCTTAGCTCTGAAAATCGTTTTAATTAAAACGTCTTACTATCTAATCTGAATACAAAAAAAAGAGAGATTGTTCAGGTCTAAAACACTGTTATTTGCAATTTCAAGTGCCACTTGAAGAGTGAGAAATTGTTGTAATTTTTTCTCTCTTTTCTTTTTGGTAATTTGAACTTTTTAAAAAACCATTTCATTTGCAATTTCAAATAAAATAAATAACTTTAAGTGGGCATAATTATTTAACACATTGGCATCGGCATTAAATTGAAGAGAAAACCATTTAGATATGAATCATTTAAAAGGTTCACTTATTATGCAAATAATACTTTAAGCGGTTGCATATTTACGATATTATCTGCATTATCAACACATTTCAATATTATGTACTTGTTTTACTTTTTCGATAATAACTTAAGAATTTTTTTGGGGAATTCACAGATTGTATTAATTTGCAACTGGTTTCATTGCAATAATGAATCACTGTATATCTTATTTACTGGCACTTGGTGTTGATTTGAATTTATATCCTGCATGCTTGAAGGTTTTCCTCGTTTGTTATTGCTATATTATTATTTCAATTGGTTTTTGAGAATATGCTGCGAGCGCGTTTCGAAAATAACAATGTTTCCATGTTGAAAATCCCAGTTACACTCACCAACTGTGATTAGATTCCATGCCGTTGTGCGTCCAAACTTAAGGAATTACTGAAAAATTCAAATTATTATCGCTTATTATCTTGGGACATTATCAGTTCAAACACTGATATACTGATACAGAGCAACAGGCGACGGCACTGGTGGAAACTGAAACTGAACCCAGAAAGAAACAGAAGCACATTAAGAATCAGACCCATGCACATGGCCATGCCCATTGCCCATGAGCAGACCGAGAACGAGAACGGCAACGAGACGGAGTCCAATACCAGACCGCAAGCAGACGGAGACCAGACCCCAGGTGCTTGGGGAAGCCCAACAGATACCCCAAAACTGATACCGATATCCTATCCGGCAGCAGCAACAACAACAATAACAACAACAGAAACAAAATTGATAGCAAATCTTCATTATCTTATAAATACAGAGGCATATCTGGGCATGGGTATTTGTTGTATTGCTGAAAAGCCAAGATTAGATACTTTTATCTAGCTAGGTCACCAAAGAAATTGGCAACGTCACACCGGCCGCTCGGTGGGTCGGTCCCCAACTTGTTCCGGGCATTATCGGTTAAGCAAATGAAGTATGGCCCATTTGTGCCCTAGATGTTTACACAGCCTGCCGCAGATATGGACGAGTTATCGCTGGAATATTGAGGTGCCTATAGACTCCGATTGGAGTAGGTTAAGGAGCAGCTGTCTCCTCTCTAACTCTGACTCCGATTCACTCTCGCTCGCTCTCTCTCCAAGGTATTCTTACACATTTGGGGGGCTTGTTGCCTATAGTTGTGTATCCGTGTGTGCGAGTGTGTGTTTGATAGTGTTTGTGCTCGAAATCTCTGTTAAGATACGTTAACTTATCTAAGGCCACTATCTATTCTCAGATATTCGATATGTTTGTTATATATACATATATATATATATATGTGTATTATATGCGACGACGATAGGAAAAATCACTTTGTTGATAGGAACAATCAGTTGTGCACAATATACCATTTGGGGGGTAACCAACAAAGTTACCATACACGTCTCTGGCACTTCCTCTGGTTACGCGGAAAAGTGTATGTCACATCTTCAACTCAATCCTCTAGTTTATTGCCAAAAAACAGAAAAAAAAACCAAAAACGAAATCTATTTGGAAATCAAAATTCATGTGCGTCAATTATCAGCAAGTGAAGTGGAATATTACGAGTGTTGTTCTATAAATTTGATCGTGTCACAAAATAAAAAAATAACAAAGAAAAAATAATAATAAAACACAATTTTTTTTTCGTCGCTTTTCTGTTTGAATTTCTCAATGATAATTAATAATGTTCGGCATATTTTCGAGTGTCTGTTGCTGTTTCAGCCAATCCACAACAGAAGCCCCTTTCAACCCCATCGCCAGTAGCCATGATTGTTAATGGCTTCGCTGTTGTTGCCATTGCCGTTTGCTCTTGCCGTTGCCGTTGCCGTTGCCATCGTGGTTGTCGGTGCTGTTACTGTTGCCGTTGCCGTTGTCATGTTGAACCTTCGGCTTGGTCATGCGAATACAAAGGCCAACAACAAGAACCATGGATTATTATGGATTGTCAGTTATTATAATGA
The DNA here is from genome assembly GCF_023558435.1 of Drosophila sulfurigaster albostrigata. Taxonomy (NCBI): domain Eukaryota; kingdom Metazoa; phylum Arthropoda; class Insecta; order Diptera; family Drosophilidae; genus Drosophila; species Drosophila sulfurigaster. The sequence continues at coordinate 20,806,659 of NC_084882.1, forward strand.
GTCATGTCTGGCCATATTGGTTAGTAAACAAAGGTGAGTATACGTATAAAGAAGGCTAGCAGCCAGCAAATGAATTTATCAAGCAGGAGGCAGCCTTTTCTTCGATGCTGTCATTGTATACACAATGTTATTAGTTACGTTTTCTTATATGTATGTATATTTTTAAACGACTTACAGAGTGAACCTCAACTGTTATTGCAGTTTCTTAGACTGCTCACTATCCTCAATAAGACAGTGCGTATGAGTAATCTATGTGCTTTGCAGACTATTATGCTTATTATTCATAGTTCTCTCGAACCATAAAATTGTTAGTTGTTTACTTGCTGTAAACTTTTTTTTGAGATTGTTCCACTATTTCATGCCTATTTTAACTATTGTAATAAGCTGCTAATTAGTCGATTAGGTAATGACTATGATAATTTTAATTTTAATTTTAATAATCTTAGACTGCATAATGTAACATTAAACACTGAAACGGTTTAAGTATAAAAAAAATTTACATTTAAAAGATTTTGTAAGAATATTTATTCTATTTGTAAGATTGATATAAAAAACATGTAACTGTTTAGGTAAAAATGATTTTAAATTAATAAAATATTTATTTTTAAAAATGAAATATTGTTTTTTTATACAAGTCAATTCATAAACTTATACTTAAATCTAATAAAATGCATTTACTATTTAAATAAAAAATATTTGAATAAAATATTAATATCTTTTGAATAAACTTTATACTTTGTATTGCATTAATATTGCTTTAGATAGAAATAGTTCAATTTGTCTGGAATTCTGCCTACATTATTCTAGATGGAAACATATCGCTTTCCTTCATAATATTGATTATTTATGTGCAAGCTAGCAAGTCATATATAATATGTGTGTTTTATTGCATTTAGTCTGGCTGCCCAAAGATAACTCTTTCACTTCCAAGTACTTGTTCCATAGATACATTTTCATAACTCATACAACATGTCCAAGTTGCATGCCACTCAATGACGTCCAATGGGGACTCAAAGTGAACGGTAGCCGGAGTTGTTTTCATTGCGTGCCATGGATGATTTATGGGCTGGGAGCACAGCAGGTTAATAGAAATAAGTTGAACTCAATTTGCTTTCGCCCAAAACAGAGGAGGAAGAAAACAAAAAACAACCACAACAAAAACAATGAAGCCATTAGAAAATTTTCATTTTAATTTGATTGAACCACGCCATAATGCCGTGGCTATTATTGGTGGTTGTTTGTTGGTGGTTGCTGGTGGATAGGATGGGATTTAATGAAAAAAAAGAAGAAGTATATAAATGCGGTATTTGTTGTTTCCATTTATAAGTAAGTAATTAAAACTATGGCGCGCCTTTTGGCGTTTAATTTTCTTAAAGTTCTTTATCAGACGTCAAGGCGACCGTCAAAAAGAGGGAAAAGAAAACAAAACAAAATGAAACGAAACGAAACAAAAAATAGAAGTCAAGCAATTGTTATTGCCATACAATATAGAATTTATAAATTAAATTTCGTAAAGTCATTGCTTTAACTTTAACTGATCGGCGATACTGTCAACCAGGCCAGAAGTGCTGATAACTCAGTTCAGTTCAGTTAAGTTGCGTTATTTTCAGTTGAATTCGTTTCATTTCGTTTCGATTCGGTTGTGTTTGTTGTTTTGAATTGAGTTTGATTTCGTTTTCATTTTGCGTTGTGTGGCGCAGCACTTGAAATTGCATGGACAAGTTGAAGGGTATAAGAGTGTGATTCCAGGAATGATATGAACGCCTCTATATAATTATATATATGTACTTATACGAGTGTTGGCCAGAAACCCCCCGGTGGAAGCATCGAACGCCATAAATTCCTTAGTTTGTGCCGACAGCTAAGACTTGTGCCTTATGGCCATAAATTTTTGTTTTGTTTCACCTTAAAGTATCTTAAGCTAGGCGGCTTCTGCCATCAACTGTGGGTATTAATTGCACGACTTACCCATGGACAAGCCAGTCTGGGACTCTGATTGAGAGCACCACAGACTAGAGCGCCACTCGATGTTAATTCTTCACCTCTCCCAACTTAATCGTAATGTTGAATTCATGTTGCGCCATTTGTAACAATGTCAGAGCTGTCACTGGTCACTGAATGGGCGAGGGAGGAGGGAGGTGGAAGCAACTGAGTTGGGCTGTCAGCTTTTTGAGTTTCAGTTTGCATTTGTTATTAATCACTTCGATGATATTTTGTGACACCTTCCCAGCCACCTATCTCAAATGCGCTCTCGACTGTGGCTACTTTAAACAGGCAAACAGCTATTAGATACTTTTGTTTTTTTGCCAGTGCTTTTAAGATTTGCCAGCATGATTTATGCATCCAACAAGTCCAAACAATTAAATTTATCTGCCTTTATACATGCTAATAGAATCCATACTCACTGTGTGTATAGTAAGTACTTCACGTACTCAGAGTCGGACTCGTGTGGGCCAAAAGAAAGTTGCAAGTAATTGCAGCAGCGATATCTGAAACAACTTGGCCAGGTTATTTTTCATTTTCATTGAATTTGATTTATGCCCAACCGAGCAAGCGGCGTCCAAGCGCCTGCAATAATGCTGTGTATGTTAATGACCGTCATATATCTGCTTACTTTATGGCTGTAACTATAAAGAATTTATGATTTCAGTCTCGTCAAATATACTTGTGAGCTTACACACAAACAAGACGAACATCTTAAAAGGAAAAAGTGATGGTAACTTTTTCTCTCTTTAGCTTTTTTATTAGATTCAATTGCATTGCTACCTAATGCACTTGACTTACTAAAATAATGAATTTAATTCTAATATTATTGCAGTTGAGTTTCTCTTCCATTTGGTTACAATATATATTTAATACATTTTATTCTGTGAATTGAATAATTTCGAATTGCGGTACAACTATTATATATTACTTAAAGGTTTCCAAATTAACTATTTTTATTTCTATAAATTATATGTAATTAAATGACAATTAAAATCATTTGTAGTATAAGTTAAATATGTTTCATTTCTACTTAAAAGATTTCCCATCTCTCACGCTTAAGCAAAATTAAATTTAAATTAACTAAAATAAAAATAAAATACCGCGCAGTAAAAATCTAAAAATAATAAGCTAAATAAAAATAATTATAATAATATTGTATCCATAAATGCTATAAGTTAATTCAATTTAATTCTATACTATGAACTCTACTATAACTGAAACCTACAACGTAAAAAGAACTGTATTAAACTTCCAAAAATAAATTCAACTAAAATTCAGTTTACGTTCTTTTAAATTAAATGTACTATGGACGCTCTCATAAATTAAACAGTGTTTTGTTGAATTTTCATCTTTCTTGCGTATATCTTTAGCAAAAGTCTAAAAATAAAGCAATATTCAGCTCAAGTGGAATTCCCATTTTGGGTACAGGTAACTCAAATGCTTGAGTTTTGCAATGATGTATGTACATATGTGTGGAACACCTGCCTGATCCTCGACCACGTGGATTGTTTGTTTGTTGTCTGTACTCGAATTGCGCTCAAATATGCCAGACATACAGCGTTGTTATTGTTGTTAATAATTTTCATTAGTTACAACACTTGAGACATTTATGAAGTGGAACAAAGTTGCCCACACGTATCGAGGCCTCCATATATAGTATCAAAAGAGCTGGGGGACTGTGGGCCAGATGGACAGGTGAAGTGGTGTAATGTGTTGTAGCTTTGATGCCAGACCCATTGTGAAGTGAGCCAAGCGTTGACTAGCGCTGTGTTGTTGGCGCTGTTTATTAGTTTGCCAGAAAAAAAAGTGTTTTATGGGCGCAATTAGAAAATGCGCCAAGCTAAATTGCACAATCGACAAATAGCTGAGCTCGGGGCCTGTGCAATAGAATCGAATAGAGTGTGTGCCAGTCATGGGGGAGGAGGCAATGGAGATGGAGGTGTACGTGGAGTTGGACTTGGTTTGGTGGTTGGGAGGCTTTTGATTTTGGTTTGAGGCCACCAGAATGTAGCTGAGCACGCATGCGCAATTTGTATCTAAGAGATACTTATCGCTTGAAACGGCAACAGCAACAGCAACACAGAAACGTTGTCGACGTTGCCTGCCTGTTGTTGTTTGCTATTCACACACACACACACATACACCTACACACCGTTACACGCACTGAAGAGAGTGTGCACACAAATACAAATGCAAGCTTATCTTTGGCGATAAGATAACCAATACCTGGATAGTTAGACGGGCGCGGGCGCTGGAAGAGCAAAGAAATAAATCATAACGCACACAGATACACAGGCAAATTGGCCCAACCGCAAAGGTGCTATATACTATATATATATACCGAATACTTTTCGGAGAGAGGAGAAACTGCGTCTGTATGGGTTTTATAATTGGGCGCTGAGGCAAAAGGTGATAAACGCGGCAGGGACCGCAATGCGTTCCATGTACACATCGGTATTGGTAACTCTGCTGTCGGTGTTGGTGTTGGTGTTGGTGCCATCGTCGTTGTCGGTGTTGTCGACGACATCAGCCCGGGCTCGAGTTGGTCTCGAAAAAAAATAGCACTTATTATTATTATTAAATGCCGCGCGGGAAACAACGAAAACGCTCGACGGATGCCAAAAGAACACACTACCAAATTGGCCCAAGCTCAACAATTGCTAAGTGAATTTTCCAAATGTTCTTCTATTTCCAAAAACTTTCAATCGTCGTTTCCTTTGCGCGCGCTTTTCAATTCGTCCGATAAAACAAGTGTCTTCCGCACATACATACAACAAAACAAGGCAAATAGCAACATATTCCCAGTGTTTGTGATAATTTTTGAAAAAACAAAAGAATCAAGTGATAAAAACAAAACTTAGATAAAACCGAACAACAACACTACCCGAACATTTTTTGATGGTTTGCAAAAGTGTTGCACTAGACACTATCAAGATGCAGCTGAAGGTGCGTATTATTATTGTAAACATTATCAAGAAATAATAAAAAAATATTGGCGGTTAAAAAACTACAATAAACTATTCGATTCAAAGTTCAAAATGAAAAAGAAAATAAAGTTATTATCATTTTAAAGCACGCAATCATTAAATCAACTAAAGAATAAATTGAAAACATTAACTCAAATTAAATAAAATAACTAAAAATATAATAGCAAAAAAAAATTATTAATGAAACAATTCACTTAAAAAATATAATTAAATAAAATCATGCTTTTCAAAATGGAAACAAAACTTGTGCATACTATTTTTATTCTTTTTAATAAATATCATTTCTTGCTTTCACTTTCAACTCTTTTCTTTAAACGACTGCGTATAAAAATCAGACTTCCATAAAATGTTATAAAATTTTAAATGTCATTTCAAAGTTCGGTTATCGGAATCTTGGAGATATTTTAACAAGACGGCGTGAGCTATTAGAATTTGAATTCGGAATGATCTGAGGACAGGCGCCATAAAAAGTTTCCAATGGTTTGTCACACCGGTTCATTAAATAGACAAGCTACAGATGAGCCACCACATAAAGTTTAGGCTCTATAAAGTTTTTTACGATATTGCCATAAATATGTATTTTCAATTGTATTAGTGTGCGTATGTCGCTTCAGTCAGTGTTAGCAGCATATTATTAATGAGCCGAGAATACTTTGTACGTTTTTAAGATATGCTTTTCAGGTAGCTGCCATTATTGTTCGTCTTTATAGTGTGTATTAAGTAATTATTTACCTGTATGCATTTAAAAGCCAACTTTAATGATTAATTATGCTTGTTTTTTTTTTCTTTCAAATTGAATGCCATTTTGCTTGGCTTAAACAAGGTCAAAAACAGCAGCACCAGTTAACAGATTTCAGATTTTCGTTCCTTTTTACATTTTGGTTATAGGGACTGTATGAGACAATTGTCACGTTGCGATAAGACACATTTGATTTATAATGAGTGACTCACCGGATCAACAAATGCGACATTTTTTTCTTCCCTAAAAAAATGCTCTTAAAAAAGTTGAAAATGTGGAAAGATGTTTTATCTTTATGAAGCCAAAGCGATATTGCGGCGGTGGCGTTAAAATACCTAAAAGTAAAACAAGCAGTCGTTGTAGAGAGTGATCGGCTAGCAGATGACCTGTAGTGAGATCTATCGGGGGAATTTAAATAGTTTAATTAAGTGTAATAAAGTAATTTCAGTGAAAAGTTGCATAAAGTAAGAAAATAAACAAAAATACCTAGATTTTCTTGACGACAACTTAGTTTTTCAAACACCACTTGCTGTAAGGTGTATACCCAATCAATAAATAACTACTGAGTATAGCGAGAAGGTTCAGGAGCCAGGACTCGAAAATATAGTCTTGCACAGCACGCGCATTTGTTATTTCATTCATAGCGAAGAGGTCAATTTTTTTTTTACCTAATGTAACGCTTGGTAATGTGAAATTTATGTCAATCTTATCGCCTTACTTTTGGTCCCTTGCAACCACGCAAGGGATGAGCACATAAAATGTGGAAGTGAAATGCTCTTTATGAATGAAATAATTGCCAACCCTTAGGTATGGATGGGGGGTTGCACTCTGAGTGGCGACGTTCCGTAATCTGCAGCGGAAGTTGCAACGTTAACCAATCGCAATCGAGAAGCCAGTTAACAGTTGGTCAATGGCGGCGGCATTGGCATCGCCAACGCCATCGTCACTGGCGGCTGCAATTGATTGTGATAGTGCCTAGCCATGGGTTAGATACTCCGAGTCTCTGAGATAGTTTTATTAGACACGCGTCGCCAGTTGACAGTTGGCAACGTTGACGGCTGATAAGCTGCAAAGGGTCAAAGGGCTTAGGGCCATTCAATTGATGATGGCACTTTAATGGAGTTGTAAATGCAGCTGCCAGCTGTTTTGCCATCTTATCAACTCAACAAAATTTTTTTTTCCTGTCTATTTATTTATTTACTGCTATCACAGGGCGTCTCTTAATTAAATTGATAGCTAGCAAATCTAATCGCAGCGCCTTAGACTTGACTTGCTGTCTGCGGCGACGTTCTAGACGAAACGAAAGCGAAAAGTATTGCGATTATGCATACGAGTATAACCAATATCGTTTGTTTATATAGATAAAAACAATTGTATATTGACTGTAGTAGGTGTGTCGTATGTCGTCTGTCGTCTGTCGCAGATTTCATTCATAAATACGCATCCACACCCAATGACAAGTCTCTTGACTAAAACCAAGTAAATACTCGTGTGCTCGTAACTCATCGCATACCTCTTACATGACGCCAAAACCCGGCCAACTTTAGCTACTCATTGTAATATTTTCTTGTTATTCTTTCTTTTATCTGTCCAAGTCCATTGATGACGTAGCCAATTGCTCTTGCGGGGTGCTAAGAGGGGGGGGAGTGATAGCATGACCTTTCTCAGTTACCCAGCAGCAAAAGCAAAAGCAGCAGCAGCTGATTGTGCAGGCTGATAGTAAACGGATAAGATATTGTCGTTTGGCAGCAGTATCTTAACTAAACTTTTCATACACCAAATACAAACATTGGCACGTGTATAACCACAGCATATACAGTATCATATCATACATACATCCTAGATTATAAGTAATCACGTTTACATTTTATTATCTCCACAGAACATTCATTGAACTTTGCCTCAGTGTAGTATCTCAACAATTTTCTACTCAATAGTTGCGTCGGCAAAACCAAAATTTATTTTGTTTATTAGCAATTGAGTTGTAGTGCTTAGTACTGTTTATTAATCATTTCTCTTAAAGCTTGTTTGCCTAAAGCTGCAATTTGTATACACATTTCTCAAAAGCTGACAACTGTCTTTTATGATTGGGCACTTCCTATGAATCATTTGCAAGCAGGGAGTTTTTTTTATACCCCTACAGGTATATCGATCAATTTGGGCAAGTCAAATAAAATGTGGCGCCCTCGTTTATAATAAATGATGAGAAAACTTTATAAAAATAAAATTCGTTTGAATTATATTCTTTGTGTTTAATAAGGTTCTAAGTTCACAAAACTTTCAGTTGAGTAAGATTTGTTTGCAAAAATTATGAATATTAATATTATACAGAATTTTATACTGAATATCAAAATCAAATTGCGGGTGGCTATGTGTTTAGAATTTAATAAAAATAAAATTGAAAGTTATTTAATATTAATTTGTTAAATGATTTTAACATTGATAACAAATTATGCAAACAATCGTTGTCTATTCACTTTTGATCAAATAAAGTGAAAACTTGAGCATGGCTAAATAAATTAAATTAGTAGTGTCTTTCTTCAATGTTAGCAACGTAATTAAACTGTAATAAAGTTTATTGTATTTACGGTTGCAACTCCTAAGTCGCAGACATTACAACTTGCGACACACAATTATTTTATTTGCATTAATGTTTTATGTGCAGTCAGCCTTGAAAATGTACTCATACTCCTAAGTAATATAGTATTAGTACTGGTATTCATGGTACTTGGGGCTTTCCCTGTAGTGACATAAAAACCCACCTAAAAGCTTTGAAGTTTTATGGAACTCGTAAAGAGCGGACTCGAAGTTAAGCACAGTTAGACCCTCGAGCACCGTCATGAATCAGGTGACGATGACGATCGCATATTGACACAACTTTGCCTCTGCCACCCCCAACAAATGAGGTCATAAAGTAAGAAAGACAAGACTTTACAAAATACAAAGTTCTTTTTTTTAATAGTTTGTTTTGTTTCGAAATTTGTAATTTTTTTTCGAAACTGTCGTGAAATGATTAACTTTAATTTCCGGCCAAAAGAAACAGAGTTCTGTGAGCAAATAGTACGGAAAAAGTGAGACACAGTTGTGTTGCATTTGTTGTAATTGGGAAAAAGTGAAAAATGTGTGCGGCAATGTTGGCACAACAAAACATTGAGGAGGAGGCAGACAGTACAAACAGAGCGGAAGAGGCACAGGGCACAGAACTCAAACTCAAACTGAAACTGAAACTCGAAGTCGAACTGCAAGTTGTATTTTATGATTTTGTAGGCGACAAAATGAGTTGCGAGTTGTGTCGAGCCGAGTTGAACTGAGCTGCGCTGAGGCGGCACTTTTGAAGATTCAGTTTGGGTTTGAGTTTGGGTTTCGTTTTTTTTTGCGACTGTTGACATTTTGTGTGTGGCGGAAATAGAGGCAGCCGGTGCGGGCCAAGTTCGCATTGTGTGGCCGGAACTGGAGCCACACTTTTGACAACAAGCTGTCAACATTCTGGTCACTCATTCATCATTCGTGTCTTGTCCATTGCAGATGGAAGCGCAAGCGACGCCGCAGCAACAGGCACAACAGCAGCAGCAACAGCAGCAACAATTGCAACAGCAAGTGATGAGCAAACAGCAGCTGCAATTGCTGGATAAAATAAAAATTGAGACAAGCAACGGCAACGATCCACAAGCGACTCAAGTACTCGAGGAGCAACAGGAGCAGCAGCAGCAACAACAGCAACAACAGCAGCAGCAGCAGCAACAATCGCAGCAGCAACAGCAGCCAACAACAACTGTTGGCGTTGGCGTTCTGGTGCAGTCGAACAGTCAGCCCAGTCTCAGCGAGAGCGACGAGCAGCAGCAGACGCAGTACGTCGTTGTGCCACGCACCCAACAGCGACGCATTCTGACCACAGCTGGCACGCTGTAAGTAGCCCAGGATGAGGATTAGAGCCAGCTCCAGCATAACTAAACTCTGTGCTATTTCCCTTTACTTGCAGTGAACTGAACGAGGCACGCGAGGGCGAACACAGCACCAACAACAGCAGTGCCAGCTCCAACTCCGCGCCCGAGACGCACATCGAGTATCAGCGCAGCTCGCATCAATCGCCGCACTACATTCAGATGGCGCCACGCAACGCCGCCGAGGTCGCCGAGCAGGTGGCAGCGAGTGCGCCTCCTGGCACATACTACGCGTATACTTCGGGAGCAATACTGTGCGCCGACGATGTGTCGGCCATTAAGCTGGAGACCATCGACAAGAGCGATGTGCCTGGAGAGGCACAAGCGCAGCAGCTGCAGCAACAACACCAGCATCAACAGCAGCAACAGCAACAGCAGCAATGTCCCACCCCCCAATGGCGGTCCCTATGCCGATGCTATTGTGGTTAGTGAGGCTGCTCTGCAGCATCATCATCAGCAGCAGCAGCAACAGCAACAACAGCATCAGAAGCAGCAGCATCATCAGCAACATCCCGCAGTTGCAGCAGCTGCTGCCGCCGCCGCAGCAGCAGCCGCCAGTCAAAATCCCAGCGTGCGCTATGTGACCGAAGATGGACGCTTCACCACCGCCAGCGGTGAGCCAGAGGCAGCTGGTGGCAACCTATACTACGATTCACCTGTGGTGGATGCCAGTGTCCATGCGAATGAAGCCAAGACCTATGCAGATCTGGGCAGTGCCTACGCGCCCTTTCCCCCCAACTCGACGTTCAGCACCAATAACTATGCGGCAACGTTGCAGCAAGGCAACACTGTCTACAGTGTGCCCGGCACCGGTCAATTCCTGACCAAAACGGACCCCAATTTGAATCCATTAAGAGCCACTGCAGCGGGCAACTACCAAACCATCTCCTTCTTGGACAGCACTAGTGTGAACGATCCGGCACTGTGGACAACGGCCGGTACGGAGTATCAGAGTGTGTCATATGTAAGTAGAGCAGTCCGCAACATGCCCCCGACCTCTTGCTTAATACCCTGACCAATCGGCAGACGAACTATCATACGCAGGTCATCGATGATTATCCGGCCAGCAATATGACGACAGCTCATTGGCCACCGGCCACCAGCATTAGCAGCTTTGATCCCAGCTTGGGTGCCCCCAACACCGCATCGCCGCCGACTCACAGCCTGCAGGAGCTCAAGTGCGACAACTGCCAGACGCCATACATGCGCAAGGGCTCAGACTTGTACTGTCCCGCCTGTCCCAGCTATGGGCGTGTCCTGCCATCTCGCATGCCACAACGACAGAAGCCAAAGGCTGCGGCAGCTCCAAACAATCGGCGCAGCGGCGTCACCTGCGCCAACTGCCAGACGAACTCGACAACGCTGTGGCGGCGCAACAACGAGGGTAATCCCGTCTGCAATGCCTGTGGTCTGTACTTTAAGTTGCATAACATGAATCGTCCTTTGTCCATGAAGAAGGAGGGCATTCAGAAGCGCAAACGCAAGCCAAAGAATAATGGAGGACCCATTCCCCATCGGGCACTGCCAAGTAAGTACATTAAAATAGTGAAGAATTAGGGAATATTATCAGTAATAATGATATAAATATGTTATATTATTATAATTCCTGTATCGATGTTAAAGTTTATTAAGCTAGATAAATAGATTGAAAGGGAAACGGAATGAAAGGGAATACTCTGTATTATAGAATCTAATTTTATAAGAAATATTATAAATATATGATATATATTTATTTAAATGCAGGGTCTACAAATAGAAATAATACATAAACAGTTAAAAAAATATTTTACTTATGGTAGGCGATCAAATAATGATCTGTTGAGTAGAGTATAAGACAATCGTTATAACCTGACATATAAATATTAATTGTAATTGCTTCGCTATAAAAAATATTCCCATTATTTATAATTGATTGAACACCAAAAATAATTTAATTTATTTCATACATTTTATTCTATATCAATTTTTTTTTTTATTCAGAAACTTAGTAAAATACATATTATTTTTTTAGATCTTATTTCGTGAATTTAGTTTATCTACATACATACATTATAAGCTCTATTAGATAGGTAATAAAATATATAAATTACAATTTTATTACCTATCTAGTGGTTTTCCACACATTATGATTATTTCTAAGTACTTATATATAGTTCTTTATTATATAACAAGTTTCCCGACAGATAATACTTACACACTTCTTAATTTTACTCAAATATTCGCTCAATTACAAACTGATAAATTTCCACTTGTTGTAGGTATGTCACAAGGTGTCAACTTAATGGTGGGCAGCGGTGCGGTGTATCCCTCTCAGGTGCCACTTCCAGGATTGATGAATAGCCAACAGAATGCTAGTCCCGAGCTGCATGATATGACCACAACTGGACCAGCTGGAGGGACGCGTGTGGTATCGATTGCATTGAATGCGACAGTGCCCACGTCATCGGATGGCACACTGAATATGTCTCGTCATCATGTGACGAGCGAGAGTCACTCGCCCTACAGCCAACAACAACAACAACAACAACAACAACAGCAGCAACAACAACAGCCCCCGGCACAAAGTCAATCACCGCATCTGCCTAACTCGAGCACGCTAAATCGCCAGATAGCACAGTCGTGAGTAGTCATATATACATTAAGCCAACAACAAGTGTTTATAAAGAAGTCTAATTTATTTTCACAGTGTTCCGCCAATTGAGAGTGGTCGCAGTTCCAATAGTGAACTGACTCCAAGCGTCATCACAAGAACAGGACTTCCAGAGCGCACATCGAATAACTAAACTTAACTAAAACTAAGCTTAACTAAACTAAAGTAAGGTAAACAACGTATTCTATAGAGAACTTTGCCAAAATATTACAATTGTAAAATAATTCATGTAATTTTAGATAGAGACATTCCTTATCCCAGTCAGAATAAATATAATATGCAAGTGGTGAGTTTGATGCCAAAAGAGAAATAAAGTGAACTAATTCCAAATACTTTCTACTTGTTCTCAACGAGTTACAGTAGGTTATTAAATTGTATATCTTATTATTTATTAATTCAGTTTTATTTATTGCTATCTTCAAATCGAACTTTCACTCACCATTTGCTATTCGAGTTTTGTCTTCCTTTTCTTATTTAGTAACCAATGTGCCACAAATGATTTGAAATGATTTGTGCCAAAAGGTATATATAATATTAAACTTATGCATACCATATAACGTATATTGTATTGTTTTTAGTTAATGTATTATTCCGCTTTAGAGTTAGTTTAGCGAAAAAATCACAAAACCATAAATAAGCCTACGATTTTGTATTTGTAAGTCCTTTTTATAAAATTAAAAATAAAAGTAAAAATAAATAAGTTGTAAACGCAAGACACTTAAGACTTTGATGACTCTACCAAGTGTTGACTGGCTCTGGCTCTGGCTGGCTGGCGGGCCAAGCCTGTTATATTTCATTGTCAACAATTTGGCAGCAAACCAAATTGATCCAAATTAATTTTAATGACCTCCACACACATACACGCAAAGACCACAGCGTAAGGCAGACCATAAAATCTTAACAAGTAAGTAAAAAGCCAACGACAACGACAACGAAGTCGAATGCGAAGCTGAAGCCTAAAGAAAGCCCAACGAGGCTCGAGCCCATCCCCATCCCCATGCCCATTGCCCAGCTAAAGTTGAGGACCCCAAAACCCGGACCCAGTGTCTAAATAGCGATTTGGTGTCATCGCTTAAAAGCCTGTCCGACGCACAACGCCGCCGCCGAGTAACGCCACCGCCTCGAGTCGCTGCCTTTGATCTGTCGTCGATGGTATGGCAAAAATGCTTGGTCGATTCCAATGCTGGCGTAGCTATAGCTATAGCTGAAGCTGTTGCTCTTGCTGTAGAAGCAGCAGGCGCAAGCTTGCTATAATATTAACGCCTGTATTGGCCTCAGTTGCACTTCCAGTACCAGTTCCAGTTCCAGCCGCTGCCTTTGTCTGATTTTCTTTCGCCCGTAGCTTCTTTGTCGTCGTCGTTTGATACCCTGTACAGGCAGTAGAAATAAGTAAGATCACTTAGGATGCGGGAAAAAAATGAACAAATATTTAAGATGAACCTAATATGATTTAGATCATAGATCATAGTCTTTCCAAAAGTATAGAAATATTTACATTTTTTATTTGATACTCGAAAATAATTCAATAATATATTTATTAAGAATGTGCAATATGTTTTGCAGGGTATTCCTCTGTCCATGCGATTCCAACTGTTGCACACTTATTTGTTTCTTTATTTTTTGGCGTACGCTCGATCAATTAGGCAAACTTGTTTTACGACCACTTTTATTAGCATTCGCTCGCCGGCGCTCCAAGCCTCTCAACACAGGCCTGGAGACCTGAGCCTGTGTCGGCGAGTAGAGGAAAGCCTGGGGATGGGATGAGTACGAATTGTGAGTGCCTGAATGAGTAATGAGACAACCTGGGACCGCAACCAGTAGTAGCGGCTGCTTTGGAATGTGTTTGCACAAATTATGCGCTCCATAAGCTGAGGCAACTAAAAATGGAGTGGGGATAGACGAAGAGCTAACCTATTTGTTGCTACCGAGTGGGAGTTGCGAACCATTTTGCTAATCAGTTGAGTTTGAGTTGTTAGTATCTTTACTAGTTTCAGGTACTTAAATTTCTGATGTAACCACGATAAATATAATATATACTGACTTGGCAAAAAATAATTACTATGACAGAAAATTGACTTATATCGTAATCTGTGCTTGCATTAACTAATTTGTATTTAATTTAATATTTTTCAAAAGATTTTCTAAAGTGAACAATTAAACAGGTCTTTTCGTTACTTCCTAACATATTGGGTAACAAAACGGCAAATGAATAGTGGCATAAGAAATAATTATTGGCGATAGTTTCTCGAGCTATAATTACTTATTGAAATTTATAAGACTTCCTATTTTTATAACATATTTAAAAAAAAACAAGCAGCTCTTTGAACATGCCCTTCTTATAAAAACATTTTTTTAATATCATTCTCTTTAATTACATATATTGAATTCAGAAAAATCTCTCCTTTCTTCAATAATATACTTAGAACTTTACCATTATCCTTTCGTTTCAAGCACTTGCGATATTATATGTCCGTTTTATGTTGACGCGCTTGGTAGAAGCAAATTAAACCATTAGCGAATTGTGGCATTGCGGCTACTTGGCTACGAGCAGCTAGTCAAGTTGGCAGCGAGCGAACCTGTTCGGTTTCTTGGCCAATTGCGGTACTAGAACGGCAAAAAACGACCAAGCCGACCATAAAATAATAATTCAATGTGACAAGCAACAAGATACGACTGCGGGGCGCCATTTTTCACACACTTCCTTGCCCGTCGTACACCTTTTAAAAGCCCAGGGATGTCAGTTAGCGAGCACATTGCGCACTTGTGCCTCTGACACTATCGCAGAAATTATGACAGAAGTACAACTGTTAGACAGAGACCAGCAGACATGACCAATAGCTAAGAAGTCGTTGCTAGCGCATAGAGTAGGGCGCATATCATGTTTTCTATCGCAACACGAACAGCAAAATATTATTCTCAATATTCCCAACTACATATAGCGAAACTTATATCGACTCACGCTCCCATCTCTAAGAGGTAATCTTCGTAGCTGTGGCATGCATTTGAATTTCTATTAAGCTAATTGCAATGCATTCGAGCATTTGCTTATGTACACACACACAGTTTAAAATTAATAATGAATAGTTAAGAGCAAACACAGATGTAGATACATTTGTTTATTGTTTAGATATACATTGGCGATAGCAGATATCGGAGCGGGTCAGAGCAGGGCACGGCATTGCATGGTATAAAAGCCAACATAAAGTTCCAAACTGCATTTAATTAGACAGTGAAACATGTCAACCATCTGATGATGACCACCAACCACGGCGGCCTTTTGAACCCGGCCACGATCCAAGCGGGTTCGAGGCGCCACTTAGCCAACTTCAAAGTATCAAAAGCCGCTCAGATCAAGCTTCATATTGGTCGTTGCTATTGCTGGTTCTGATGGTGGTGGTAGCTGATCTGTGCTCCGAGTGTGCATCTTCTTCTCTCGATCTCTCTCCATTCGAGAGTTACCATCATCGTTGGCTGGCATTACAAATCGACAAACGACACGAAAATGCGCTTTAACAACGGGCAGTTAAAATAGATAAAAGAAGATAGGCAGACGCCGCCGCCAGCCAGATGAAGTCCCCTCAAAACCAAAAAAAAAATAAGTAGAACGAGAGAACGAGAGAGATCAAAAGTAAATGCAGAAAACTGCAGCTGAAAAGCTTAAGTTCTTAAAGAGAGTATATGCTCATCTATTAAGGAATGCAGAAAAGATAGATATAGATATAGATATAGATATAGATATAGATATAGATATAGATATAGATATAGATATAGATATAGATATAGATATAGATATAGATATAGATATAGATATAGATATAGATATAGATATAGATATAGATATAGATATAGATATAGATATAGATATAGATATAGATATAGATATAGATATAGATATAGATATAGATATAGATATAGATATAGATATAGATATAGATATAGATATAGATATAGATATAGATATAGATATAGATATAGATATAGATATAGATATAGATATAGATATAGATATAGATATAGATATAGATATAGATATAGATATAGATATAGATATAGATATAGATATAGATATAGATATAGATATAGATATAGATATAGATATAGATATAGATATAGATATAGATATAGATATAGATATAGATATAGATATAGATATAGATATAGATATAGATATAGATATAGATATAGATATAGATATAGATATAGATATAGATATAGATATAGATATAGATATAGATATAGATATAGATATAGATATAGATATAGATATAGATATAGATATAGATATAGATATAGATATAGATATAGATATAGATATAGATATAGATATAGATATAGATATAGATATAGATATAGATATAGATATAGATATAGATATAGATATAGATATAGATATAGATATAGATATAGATATAGATATAGATATAGATATAGATATAGATATAGATATAGATATAGATATAGATATAGATATAGATATAGATATAGATATAGATATAGATATAGATATAGATATAGATATAGATATAGATATAGATATAGATATAGATATAGATATAGATATAGATATAGATATAGATATAGATATAGATATAGATATAGATATAGATATATTATATAAACACAATTTTCTATAACTATTTGTCGCACTTAGGTGCTTTAACTTTATTGAAATTCAACGCCTTAGTCGAGGTGACGTCACAAAATAAAAGAGACAAAACTCAAGTTGCAGCCTCGCACGCAATCGTTCTCGTTTGGAGTTCTAGGAAAAAATATCAAAATTCCAAGAATTCACACGAAAGACAAAATGAGATTGGATCGTCGACGAGTCAAGGTATTCCCTTGTCTCTGCTGGCTTTGGCTTATCACGACTCACGCGCGTCTCGTTCCATTTCATCGTTGGGTCGAACCCGAAATCACATTATCTCTGCGTTGCCCAATACGCAACGTCGTCGACGTGGCAGACGATGGCGACTCAACTAATGGACACTCTGCGGAGCGGCGTAAAGCATATCACCGATGATGATGATGGGCTCTTTGGGCTGAACGGCCACGCAGACGCCGCCGTGGAAGATTGAAGATGCGGCGCTTATCGAAACAGAAACACAAGACTGAGACAAAACAAAAAGAATGAGAGAAGAAAACGAAAAAGAAAAAGAAAAAAGCGACGAACCCGAAAACAGTTCAGCTGGCAGGCAGGATAGCACTTGGCCTTTCAGAGTCTTGGATCTGGGATCTTCAGCATTCGAACGCATATTTTTGTGTCTTTGCTTATCGTCGGAGCTGCGGACTTTTTGTCTTGCTTGGCGTTTGCATCTCGAAATGCACATGGGCAAAATGATCGTGTGGCGCTGCGCTGCTCTGAGAAACTGAGAAAGGGTTTCACTTCCATCTCAGAAATGTGGCGCCAAAGGAAGCGATGAAAATGGTACTTGATCTTGATCTCGCGATCCCAACCTCTATATGTATGAATGTGCATGCGCACATATCTATCTATCAGTGTCTGGGTGTGTGCGTATGTGTGTGCGTATGTAATTTAGACGGCGCCTCGATCCTTGTTTCACACTAATGCACTTGCAGCTTTTAAATGTCACCACAACTCTGGCGGGGATGCGGTTAAGTGCAGCCGTTGCCAACGGTTCAATGTCTCTCACAACTGACTGGTCGTCTGGCTGGTTGTTCGTTCTTGCCAAGTTCGTTGTCTGGCCAGATATGCAGCTAGGCCTCAAGTCTTAGTTTGTTGCCTCTGATGGCAGAACATGCAATGCGATTGTGTATTCAATTGGAATAATTAGCAGTATCTGTCCAGATTTGTTTGTGTTCGCTGCCAATACAAATATCGAAACTTCATCCATTTAACAAATCTGGCATTAACTTAGTTTCTTAACAAAGTATTAAGATATTAATATTAAAATATTAAGCGCAGTTGCAAAAAGTCTATATAATTGGGTATAGTTAGTAATGAAGTTCGTTAAATATGACAAATACTGTTCATATAGCTTAACTCAATAATATTTAAATGGGAAAAGTAAATATTAATAAATATTATAGCATATACTTTTTGTAAATAATTAATAAATTGCATTTCAAAATATTTGATTTGATATTACAGCTGTTTATGTTTTTCAGATGTCTGCTTAGGAAGTTTTCTTTTGACTTTAAGGTTGTCGTTAAATTATTAAGTAACCTCCCATTTTGACGATAAAAACGGTCAATTAGTTTCATGTGTAGAAATAATATTGACCACAAAAGTGGATTCGGTGCGGTGCTAATCCATTGACTTTGTTACAATGTACTATATAGCACCCACTTGCCGTCTGATAATCTTTCATTCCTTTCAATATCTCAACTTGCGCATATAGCACTTTAATGTCCAGCAACCCACAAAAAGTATAAATTACCCAGAGATTTTCGAAATCTATGACTGCGATGCTCTTCAATTAAGTGCTAGAGTACCGAGTATCTCATTGGGCTTTTCATTAGTTTATCGACAGCATAAATTTTTCAAATGCTGGCAGTTGTCTGGCGCTCGCACTGGCGATGGCGCTGACACTGGCAACAAAGTTGTTAGACAAGTTGCTGCCAGACAACAGGACCTGTAATTAAAAGATCTTTTCTGGGCTGAGAACTGGCGCCGTCGAGTTGTTAACTTTCAAAATGCAAACAAAAAAAAGAACCCTTAACGTGAGAAAATTCCGCTGCAAATTATATATGCAAAATGTCTTATCGAGCGTCAGCATACCTGAACAAAAAAGTATTTGCGTATGCCCGAGATAGCCGCAAAACAAAAAGCGTAAATGTCAAAATGCCAAAATTAATTGCAATGGCAGTGCTATGGATAAAGCCTAAAAAACTGCCATGCTGCTGCCCTAACCTATGGGTCAAGAAACGAAAACATCGTCAAGTGGGGCGAGGAGAGTCCCAATTGCAACCGCAACCGTAGAAAACCAGTCAGTGACCAGCCCAGCACTGCCCCTTTTCTTGGACTTGCTTGGCTTGTATGCCATCAGAAGGGGCATGTCCCTGCTTACATAGATAGTTGTAGTTCAACAATTTTACAAAAGGGGTTTACATGAGGGAAGAACTATATTTAGTAATTGTTGGAAAAATAATTTTGAGACAATGTAATTTGATAATATGCTTTTATCCCTATATATTTTGTAAGAATAAAATACAATTTTTGATTATATAATAGTAATTAGTTTATGAAAAATGTATTATATAAAGTCAACATTGTACAATCAATATATACATATATTTATTTGCAATTATATTAAAATTCTTTTTATGTAATTTGATAATATGCTTTTATCCCTATAATGTATTTTATTTTTTGTTCCATATTTTGTAAGAATAAAAATTACAATAATTTGAGATTATATAATAGTAATTAGTTTATGAAAAATGTATTATATAAAGTCAACATTGTACAATCAATATATACATATATTTATTTATTTGCAATTATATAAATATTCCTTTTTGTCGCCGCCACTGTCTGCGACTGAGTTCAGTGTGTGTGCTTGTCACATTGGCCACCATTACAAATTCTACCACTTTTGGCTTTGCAACTTCTGCCACCACCACTGCCATGCCGTGCAACACACACATACTCGTATTCCAGTGCCAAAGTTGCAGAGTCAGGACAGAGCTGACCACAAGTTTGGTAACACGCGCTCGCGGCATTTATCGCGCCTGGCAATCAAGCAGGACGCCGTCCCTGTCTGGCCCTGCAACTAAGGCTGTAGTTGGAGCTGGGGCTGGAGTTGAAGTTGGACTTGCAACACGGAGCTCAAACCTTGCCACATACCAAAAACTCGTTTCGTGCCTCGCGTCCCGTTGCGCTTGCGGGGAAACATTGAGGTCCCCATTTTTAAGGTGGAGTCATGCAACGCGAAGCGTTCATTGGCCAGAGCAAAGTGGCTAAGAATAAGTTTGTGAGTGTGTGTGTGTGCGTGTGTGGATGTGTGCGCTTGTGTGTTACTGTCCATCTGCGTTTCATTAAAGTTTCGCATAAATTTTGTTGCATGTTTGCGGCGTTTTATGGCCATTCGCGTATCGCACACGCACTTTGAGTCCATTTCATTTGGAACTTGTTAGGCTTTCCTATATATAGTTTTCCCATAAAAAATTGAACCTCTATATACACTGTGTTTGGACTGAAGCTTGTTGAGAGACGATTGGACTTGCTTCTCAAACAGGTAGCCGCTTTTGGGTGTCGTGTGGCGTTTGTCTTTTTTATGAAACAATTTTGTTGTAGTTTTTATTTTCATTTCAGTTTTGTTTGGTTTTTTTCGGTTGTTATTTGTTTATTTTTCGACTTCTCGCATTTGTCGCGTTTCGCATTTCGTTGCTGCGCCTATAAATAATTGTGTTTATCACCATTGGGTCGCTTTACATTTAATGAATTTAATTTGTGGTAATTGAACTACTTGCAGACACTGCCAGTGATTTTTAGTAGCTACACAGCGTATTTATCAGCCTGATATTCTACATAACTGCACATTTTTCAAGACGTAAACACTCATTAATAAAGCAGGAAGACTCTCTGTTATTATTTAATGAAAACGTGATATGTTGTGGAAAACAATTTAGGGTGTAGTCCACTGTCTTCCACAAAAGAATTGTTTTTATTATAATTGCTAAAAAGGGCTTTAACAAGTAAGAAAGCTACAGTCGAGTATGCTCGACTGTGAGATTACCCATTTTGAATAAAAGCAATATATTTTGCGGTATTATTCTCAAAACATACCAATTATACTACAAAAATACTAAAAATATATTTTGGGGTATTATTATTAAAATATACCAAATATACTAAAAACACTAAAAATACCAAATGGTATATTAGACTTATGGGTAGCGGTATAAATTACTTTCGACATTATCATGTATAAAATATTATCAATATATAATTTTTTATACATGATAATGTCGAAAGTAATTTTTTCAAAGCACTTTTTAGCAATTATAATAATTATTATATGATGTTCAAGCACAATTAAAGTCTACACTGTTTGAATTTAGCTCTAAAATATACATTCACAACTGAGATCTAAATTTTTATTACAAAAATTTAAATAAAGATTTAAAATATAATCACTTAAAAAATGTTAGCATAATAACATAGTTTGTTTAACATATTTGTAAAAGTTAAAAAACAAATTATGAATTTTAATAAAATGTCTATTAAGATAAAATGTCTATTAAAATACTATATTTAGATGACAACAAAATACGTATATATCTTATCCAGATAAGTAACTATTTATTATGTTCAACATATTTGATCTTAATTCATTGACGTGTGATAATTTATCTTAGTTACGACAAGTTGCTGAGATTAGAAGTTGTTCTAGCACGAATTAGTTTTTCTTAAGTGTAATTGATGACAACAGCTTGAGCAAAAAGCAAAATTTTTTCTAATGACAAATCAAATTTATGGCATAAAAAAGGCGTGAAAGATATTAATTATAAAAATAATTGTAAGTGTGTTTTTTATAACCTGCATTACTTGGCAATTAAAAACGGCGATAAATGTCAAATGGCAAAAAGCAAGAAGGATGTGGCCTTTGGCAGTTAGCAGCAGTTGGGTAAATGAAATGCCAATTAAAGTGCACATAAAATACAAACACATTTGCCTTTTAATATGCAAGCTTTATGCTTAATACTCAGATTGTTTATAATATTATTAATGATTGTGTGCGTTGGCTGATAAATGATTGTTATTATAGCGAGCGCGCATAACTCAAAACGTTGCGCATACGCCACGAGAGCCAGAGCACGAAAGTGGGCAGTCCCAAGAGCGCAATGCCAGCACTCACACATACATGCATACGCTCGCACACTCGTACTCGAGTGCACACAAATATCTAAACAGCAAATCAAGCAAACTTTAATATGGCTACAATTTGATTACGAGCCGCAATGAGTGCGAAAGAGCGAGCGCAAAAGATTGAGAGCGTTAGAGCGAGAGAGTAAGCGCAAACGAACGCCACAAAGGCAACACCCACTTCCACCGTGCGATAGCATGCGCTTGAGTGTGAGTGCCTATCTGTGTGAGTGTGTGTTCGTGACTCGAAACTCGTTTGTTTGCCCATTGCGACAGCCAGTGGCTGCCTGAAGTCTCTCGACAGTCTCGCTCACAGCGTGCGTCCAACCGGAAGCTCAACACGAAAACCCGCAGACGTTCGTTTGTTCGTTCGCTCGCTCACTCGCTCGCTCGCTGGCCCGCTCCATCTTGTTGTTTTTGTTCAGCTGCTTCCCCATTCCAATCAGAAAAACGAACAGCAACAACAACAACAACTACACAGAGAGAATCGCAGCGGTGCCAAAAGTTTGGCGTCCTGTGTCGAGTATTCAGTTGACTTTTGTCCGTTTCTACGCGAAATTGCAGTCACGTCGCGTGCGGTGTAAAATGGTGTAAATGCTGAAAAGCCGTCGCCAAATGTGAGAATTGTAATTAATGCAATAAATTCATAATACTTTGTACATAAATAAACATATGAGTGTGATCGACAGCAGACCAATCAAGTTACTTGTCATTTAATTTGTCGTCCTTCCGCAGTGGCGATTAGTTGACTTTTAATATTCATCGGAATCGGATTTTGCGTGTCGCCTTTTATCAGTGTTTCTATTGTTAATTATGTGTTTAATGCTGTTCGTGAGCGTATTATGCAAATTTTGTTTCGTTATTTTCGCCAACATTATGCAAATGTATCTAAGAGTTGTGCCGCGTATCTAAATACACACTCGTATCTCTATCGCTTCATCAGTGTATATCTGTAAGTGTCGTGTCATTTATGGCATAGTGCAACAGCAGCGACAACTAATTAAATTTATGTGCACTCGAATTTCACATCCATTCGAATCGGTTTGAATATCTGAGCGGAGAAACAAAACGATTTGCTGTCGAACAATAAATGTGCTTTAAAAGCAATTAAAATTCGTAAATCCACAAAAAAAGGCTATTAAGTATAATAAACCCCACTTCATTTGCATACAACTTCAACATCATCACAACCAAGCAACAACAAACAATTGGATCGAACGATATTCAGCATTATAAATAAAAGTAAGTGGTCTACTTATTTATAGAACTGGTATCGCAATAATATTACTCATGTAACCAGAGATATTCGTTTTGTGGTGTAACCAAAATGTTTAAACCGACAAATTTCACTTGATACTTCTTCGTGCCTTCTTTCATTACATAATGAGTTTTCTACCTTTTAATTTTCCTCGTTTTGTTAATGTATATTATATCCGTTGGTTTTTTTAATGTGAAGTATACTTCACTTTATTTTTAATTTCATTTATTTTCGATTTCATTTATTTTAAATATTATTATGATTTTGGTGAATTTTGTATTTAACAAACATATTCTTGCATATCCATTTATTTTCTTGTTTAAATATATCTGTAATTTGTGATTTATTAATATGTTATAAAAATCAGTTATCCATTTAATATATTTATGGATATGCTACAGCTTATGATTATCCACCGCCAATACCAATTATGAAGATACGAGTATAAAATATCTGCATCAAATTGTATATCATTTTATAATTGGCAACAAAGTTGCAATGTTGTTCAAGTGGTTATGGGAATTAAGCATTAAATAATTCAAATAATCATCTGAATACTTACTTACTCAATTGCAACAGCCGCAAATGCATACTGATGAGGTGACAGTAATTAGATCTTTCAAGCAATTTGGAAAGTGGCTTTAATTGAACGCACATTGTCCACATAAAGTAGACCATTTAAATTAAGTTCAATGAGGCAAATAATACATAAATTTAAGATATAATGTTAATAGTTCTACTCAATGAGCAGCGTTCAATAGCAGCTGTCACCGAATAAGGCCGTATAGATTGTCTCTAACGTATCGTTAACCGATTTGTAAATAGTTAACTAAATTGCCGACGTGTAATTCATAATAGACTAGAGATCATTTAGTCATTCGGAAGCCGAACAAAATATGTACAGAGGCAGTGAGAGAGACAAGGCGAAAAAAGCGTAAGAGACGAGCAAAACAAAATGAGGCAATTCGATTGAATATAAATATAAAAAGCAAATGTAAAACCACCATAAATCAACGGAGACAAAAGCAACAAAATCTTTTTAGCTAAATCAATTTCAATTATGACTTTTGCAGTCGATCGTACAACGAATTAATTTCGCTTTTAATATAAATATATATATTATTCGTATCGCAAATTTATGCAGCTGGCATTGTGATTGCCATTGTATATTGTTATAAGTATGCATAAAACAATGCATAAATTCCCATTTCAATATTGTAAGCAATTCCATAAATATGTCCGCTTTGTTTTTGCGAATATCAAGCCAAAAGTAAATACAAGTACACAAGCGCTGAGCAGATTGCCTGCTGAAATGATAACTAAGTTCCACCCTTGGCACGAAACAGAAGCAGACAAGAAAACTTGTCTTGTATATTTTCAGCACGTTGCACACAGGAACGGAGAGATGTATTAACACACACATGTATTTATTCGCACAATTTCATTATGGCAAGATAATGACCAGAGGCCGAGAGCATACAAAAGACTTAGGCACCAAACTTGCGATGCATAGACAAGGCGACAACACCATGACTATTCATTAAGCGTTTCGGAACAGTAACACATTCATTCGTATGCACATAAATTACACATGAATGTGTAAGCTGTTGATAAGCCCGTATTACGAGTACCAATGCTTAAACATGCCTCATAAATAGTGAAGCAATTGTTAAGGTTAATTAGCGTCGAGAAATTGCAATTGAATGTTGCTTAGAAACCAATTAGATAAAAATCTAAATTATATTTAGCTTTCCCTTGAACGAAGACCAACCTTCAACTTGGCCATATCACATACGAGTATCTTAATTACACGCCTACTCTTTAACCCTTGCTACACTTTCACTCATCTTAGCCCAACAAGTGCCATTTCATAAGGCAATTAACTGCTGGCGCCAACAAAGACAACAGCAGACACAAGTCGACAATGGTCCAGACGGAAAGAACATTGCGATGCCAACAATGACACAACATGACAGCAGTTTCCACTTCAAGTGCATTGCAGAAAAGGCCAATAAAGTCATTAGCTAGAAGTATCACAGTGTGTGTTACGGCCATAAAAACGGGCCAAAAGGCAACTCGGGCCAACCTCACAACAGTGCAACAGTCGAGGTCGAAAGACAGCTAACGCTGCGTGTGACCAGTGGCACAGGTTACATGATGTATCCATATCCGCAACCATATTCCAATCTGTATCTAGCTCAGTGTGTGTGCGTCTTAAGCGCCTTTTAATTTATGACACTTTTATGAGACCAAAAGGCAATAAAACTAAAATTGGTTTTCGACAAAAAGGCAAAACAAACTCAGCAATCGGACCAATAGTTGCCTTTTTGGACAATTGCATCATAAATCTTGACCAAAATCGTTTAACAAGGCAACTGGAAAGGTCATTGAGAGAAGCACAGGGTTGCCTTTATTACTACAAAAAAAAATTAATAAGAAGGCATAAGCAATTTAGTAAGCTGCACTTTAAGTAGCAGCATTTGTCTTTGTCACACAAGGTAAACTGGGCCCTTTATCAAGTACAACTTGTTTGGTGTGCAGGCTGGCAACTCTGGCTGGCACAACCCTCAGCTAAGTGCAACAATCGTAATTATGCAACTTTTAACACTAGCTCTCGCAACTGTTGCAAAAACCTACACACAACAAATGCAGGTAGCAAAATATGAAACACGCAATACGAAAATGTCAAAAAAATTTACAAGTAACAAGCAGAACGAACAGGCAATGATATGTGTATAAATATATGTGTGTGTGCGAGTGTGAGTGTGCAAATTGCACACTAAACAGGTCAACGGGACAAGAACATGGCAACCCAATAGGAAGCCCAGCCAGACGTAACCAGTGGCCAACAAGCCAAAGACCCATTGACCCGCTGAAGGCATTAGGGGCTCAAACAAGGGACAGGGATAGAGACTGGTCTTGACAGGGGCAGAAGTCATGCCGTGCGTTGCCTAATTGCACGTAAGGTTCATGGGTTTGACAGACAGGAACTCGACCTCGTTGTGGCCCTCAGCTGGCCGAGCTAATCGAAAAATAGTTGGCGTCAAGCGTCTGGGTTGCTTGCTGTGTGCCAGATTTTTAGAAAGTCCCTGACCAAATTCCAATGAAAACCATTATGTAATGCTCGCATATAAACTTTTGCAAGTGCATTGCATCAGAACAGAACCCTCATATTATTTCGTTGCACTTATTTATAATACTTATTTATAATACTTTAATAAACATTTTTTGAATTTTCTGCTGCATTCCGTTGGTTACTCCCTTATGTGTATTCCCAGCTATCAAGCTATTGTTAATGTATTTAACAATATGCTGATAAGCATGCGTTATTCATAATGATTTCATTATAACAACTTATCGGGCGAAATAATTCCATGAAACAATCAGGGCATTTATCGCACAAAGGAAGCTGCTGGCCTACAAGTTCGGCGATAACTGTGTGAGTAAATCTTAAACTTAAGTTTCATAACGCTCGGATAAGTTAAAGAGAACAGCAATAACTATGATGTGTATTTCATTCTTTTCATTTGTTATATTTTTATTTAAGCTTATCTCAGTATTTCCCATGCCCATTATCTGGAGTACTGGCGCCAAGGTCTAATACCATACTATAGCAATAAAATCGTACAGTTATGGTCGATGGTAGCGACAGCTTTCAAAAGATTTCTACACCTCGTTTTATGTTAGAATATTACGCGCTGTAATTAATTAATTAATTAAAGACAAGGGAAAAATTAGGCGACATCTTTTCACAGCCAAACGAAACGACTGTCGAGTTTTCCACAGCTATTAATTGCCGCTGCGTCTGGCAAATGCTCTCACAAATGTAAATGTCACCAGTCCAGAGGCGAGGAGATGGGGGAAATGTGAGCGGCGACTGTGGCAGATAGAGAGACGACATAAGCCGCGACGACGCCAAGACACTTAAAAGCTTTGTGCAGTGAGACAGTCAGACAAACAGACCGACGGAGTGTCCACATTTGAATTCCTGGGCAGCCGAGGCAGCAAAGTATTGGAATTTGTCTGCCCGCGTGCCGAAAACTTGTCACAGCTGCCAGTGTGGTCGGGCAGAGAAAGAGATGCAAGAGAGAAGTAAAGCGAGTGGGAAAGAAAGGGAGATGTGCATGGTTGAAGATCAGTCGTGTTGACGGCAAAGATCAAGCGGAAGGGCAGCTTAATATAGACGCCAGCAAAAGGGCCCAAAAATCAAGTTTCTAACCAAAGGACTTTTATTAGGCACTGCGACAGAAACAAGTTCGTCGCTTAAGTCTTTCGTTTTGAACTACCTTTCACGGGCTGCGGGCGATCAACCAGCATAAAATTAGGCATTATTATGTGACTTTGTAATTAATTAGTGAACAAAATGCACACGAATAAAAACATTATCAGTAATTTTTCAAATTGGAGAAATAACAACAGCAACAACAATAACGCACCATTTCCGCCATCATTTGAGCAATTGATAAGCGAAGCACTCACTCGAACTCAAATACGAATACGAGTACGAGTATGAGTATAAGTACTCAACATTTGTTATGGTCTAACACTGTTCTTCTCACAAAATCACCGATTGGAACAATCAGTTAAATGCTCAAGCATTCTTATATCGCTCGTTAGTTTTTGTTGCTGTCGTTAGGGGGAAGCTCTACCTCTATCTCTCTTTCTGTCCCACCCGCACAATCTCCGTCTTTGTCTGCTTATCACTTGAAATATTCAAATTGAATTTCGTTGAATGTGTAAGTAGCAACATTTCAATTGCGTTTTAGTTGTTGTCAAGTACTTTGGGAAGCAAGAGTACATTGTTTGAACATACATACATACATATATATTATGTATGCCCATGTATGAGTGTGTGCGACAGTTTCAGAGCAGTCAAGTGTCACAGCGATGAGTAATTGCTTCAGCTGCACGCAAAAGCAAAAGCCCTAATAGCATTCCGATAAGCCATGCCGATATACTCTCAAGGCGAAGCACTTACTTTCAACTCAAGTCCCATCGAAAGTTAACATATTCTCTGCATGGCGATATTTCTTATCTGCATTTCCACTTTCCGCAAGATATTCTGGCAACGTGTAGAAACACTTTTTAAATAATTTTCATCAATTTCAATGCTTCTAACGATGGTAAAGGCGACACTATTATTATTTATTTATCTAGCGTTAAAATTGTATAAAATACTCGAGCGTAATTTTTGGTCTAATATTTTTATACATCTACTATAAGATACATATTTGTATTGATCGACCGGCTCAGTACATTTTAGGTTAAATTACTCAATTAATAAATGTACAGACACAAAAATGCTAGTAAACTATTAGTCTAATATAATTTCTAGCTAGAACTCTGGCTATAGAGCAAGCGAGCCTTTTAGTTTAACACTTCATTGCTCCACTCTCGAATATGCAAATAAACTCGATGTAAAAGTGACAAACCGCTTGATATACTCCATATTGGAGTCCGGCGCATTGAAGCTGGAGCTCTCGACGAATGCATTTGGTACATAAAAACGCCATAATTACAAGCTGAAACTGCCTAAAACACTCAACGAGAGCTACGTCTGCATCTGGGGAGATTCTCATAATTATATATAAGAAGAAATAAACATACAAATTTGAATAAAAACGATATAACCACTGAAATGGGTCTTGAGGGACGTCGTTTCAAGTGGAGCTGAAGGTGAAAGACTGTGGCTGTTGCTGGCGTACTTTGCCATTAAGAATCGAACCACAAATCCACTTAAAATCACTACAAAAACCAATAAAGATTTCTTTTATCTTTGCCGAAGGAGCGCGCGAGACGGCAACAGCATTGGGCGAGTGAGATGGCGAGAGGGAGCGAATGAACAGAACGAGTGATCGTCGACAATGAGTACGAGACAATCATGAGACGATCAATAGACAATGTAATAATATGCAATGCCAGGGAGGGGCTTAGGTTAGGCTTAAAGAAAGTCTCTTCGGCATACGGATTGAGATTGAGCATATGCTCAATCAATACTTTGCGGTGACGCCACTTTGAAATTTTTTTTTGGTGACATTTGTTAGGTTTGGCTGGCTGGATGTAAAAGGGTTTACAGGATTAGTGGAGCCGGGGCAATTATCATTTGTCTGGCTTGTTATCAATAGCTAAGGGAAATACTTACGAGTCTACAATAATATTTACTTTCATTCACATTTTACTCGCTCCATTTCTTCGTTTTCCATTTACATTCCAATTTTCATTGCCTTTTCCATTTCCATTGAAATTACCAGGAAAGCGCGTGCCAGTCTTCATACCCATATCCGAGACCTTTCTTTTAGCATATGCGCCTGATAAACGTCATAAAAGTTAATCACCATGGCAGTTCCAGCAAGTTCCAGCCTCGTGCATCAACTTCAGTTTCGGAATCAGCTTCAGCTTCTCGGTTCGAGTCTCAATCGCGTCGTCAGTTTCAGCGTCAACAAGAGATCGTGTGGATGATCACATTAACGGTCCGGGCGCATGATATATAAAGCTGTTCACAAATTAAGGTCCATTAGCGCAGCAGGATGTGTCAGCGTCGATTGAAATATGCGCTTGTCCGCCTTGCGGTTCTTGTTTTGACATCTTTCCGTACCTTCAGCAGCTTCGCTTCAACATCTTGTCTCAGCGTCTGTCGCCGACTGCCAACTGACTTTGCCTCACTTTTCACTCGCTCCAGTCACATCTCTACAGCGCAGCTACAACTCGCATTTTGCTTTTTGCATTTTAATGGAAAGAATTTGTTCACCGTCAGCCACAGAGAGAAACCTTTTTTGATGGGTGAATTATGTGTTTTTTTTTCGTTTGCCAGAAACTAAGGTAAATTGTTTGATTAATGATCGGTCGACACCACAGCTATTGACAATGCTGTGAGTGTGGTTCTTTTGGACTACTTATGGCTATCTATTTTGTATATCAGTCTTCAGCAGATTATAGTGAGAAATGAAACAACAAACTCGACCTCATTCAAAATTAATCTTAATTTTAAATACAAATTTGAACTTAAAATCTGATTGTATGGATTTTCTTATTTTTTTTGGCAAAACAATTGTCATCATGTTGTAAATAATCCTTAGATGTCCAGCAGAATACAGTTTCAATGACTGCGTTTTGTATTTCAGTAGTTCTTTAAATCATTAAAAAGTCGTCATTATCAAATAATGTTTATAAGTAAATCAATAAAATACTTCAGAAAATGTTTTTATCTAGTAATCTACACGAATGTATAGCTTTTCATTCACTTGTAGGAGTCGAAGATTTAAAAAGTTACCTAATAAAATATACTCATCAAGAGTATTCAAACTTCGACTTGAAAAATATATTTTATGTAGCTATTCATTATTAATTCGAATTAAATT
Organism: Drosophila sulfurigaster albostrigata; assembly: GCF_023558435.1. Taxonomy (NCBI): domain Eukaryota; kingdom Metazoa; phylum Arthropoda; class Insecta; order Diptera; family Drosophilidae; genus Drosophila; species Drosophila sulfurigaster. The sequence goes on from NC_084882.1 coordinate 20,837,407, forward strand.
TAAGGAATTGTCAGCTTAGTAGGTGCCTGAACAGTTTTTTGAGATTTAGGACTGTAATTATAAGTACTCTTTCTAATTTATTCCTTGCCAAAGACCACTGACTGCGGATTAACCCCAATATTAATGGACCCTCATTAGGCGCCGTATAAACAAGCGAGCAACAATTAATTAAAGAGGCCAGCCTCGGCTATCCTTCGATCCTTGTCACAGTAACTTTCAGACAATACAAAGGAATTGTTTGGATACACACACTTGAGAATGAAGCGAGTTTGATGAGCTGGTGACAGTTGAGTTCGGGTCTGGGATTGATCTATTGCCTGGGAGGATTACTTTCACACAGCGACAAACGTCGCCTACCGTTCTAGGAGTAAGTAGCTCAACTCAAGTGATGCTGGAACCTGTTTTCAAATTCTGTCCTCAGTTTCAAGTGCATAATTGTTCAAGTCTTACATGAAATTGACTAATTTCGTGTGCCAGCTATGCGACGCTTAAGCGACGTCACCGTTGCTGCTGCTGACGAAGTTGCAGCGCAGTCAGCGTCGACGTTAACTGCATGTGAAATGCACCTACAAATTTTTACCTGTCAGTACGTCATGCATAACTCCATCTCGCTCTGGCTGCGTAGTGTGTCTCATCCATCTCACTTGCACACTGAGTTTGTGTGCAGGCGACGCCGTCAAGTGACAATCGGAGGGATCGGTCGGAGAGGCGGACGGACGGACAGATGGACGGACAGACAGAGTTGCCTGCCCATTGATGAAATTGACTTTTTATGTTGTTGCCGTTGACTTCTTTCCGATTTTGCGTGGTGCTGTCGCTGCGACTGTCTCTCTGTCGCTGTCTCTGACGACGCTGACTGCGACGGCTTTGGACTGAACTGGAACTGGATTTTTGGGATTAAGTTTTTGTTTACTTTGAGGCGTTTTTTTAGTTTGTTTGTACGCCTCAAGGAAGTCGGTTCGTTGTGCTCGCGATCTGCATCAATAACAAAAACAACAAAACAAAAGCAACAATAACTCAAATCTGTTAAGTGCTCGTAAATGGATTAATACGATAATTTATTGCTTCATTATTATAAGCATTAATCAAAAGGCTTACAACAAAGTCCATGATCGCGCCCAAATAAATAATAATCATCAATGTAATCGAATCCATCGATTCCAATATACATTTTATAATATATACTATATACATTCCTGTGATACATATTCAGTGCCTGTGAATTTTGAACTTGAATTTCGCATAACAGTCAGTGCTATAAATCAATCCTAAAACGAGCTGCTAAACCAAAAAAAACAGTCGCAAAACTCAATAAATTATGGGCATTTTGCTAAGTGATGGCGATGTAAGTTTGATTAATTTATAAATATATTGAGTACTTTCAAAGATATTTATTGTTTGGCGATTTCGGAAACACGTTTCATTTCCCCATCATTATTTATAAATCAGCAAAGGTTGAACTATATATTCGAATAAAGTAATTGAAAAAGACGAAAATGGCAATTTGTCAAAAAAAAATACAAATTGAATTTCTAATGAGAATCATTTCGTAAATATGTATTTCAATACGATAATGCGGTCCTCTCCGCATTCTTCTCATGAAAGACTTTGACATTGATGATTCAAGGAAAGAAGTATCTTAGGAATAAAAAAGAATTGAAACCATGTAAGATATTCTAATTCTTGATTAGACTATGATCTTTAATTAATCTTAATTAATTCGATTCGATTTGTTGTTCGGATTACTTTTATTATATCTTTATAAAAGACCAAAAAAAAAAAGCGTATGTTAGTATCAAGCTCTACTATATATCATATATTTTGGTAGTTTATCACACAAAATTGAGCACAAGCGTGCCGCTTTGTTGATTGTAAATATTCTTAATATATGTTAATTATCGCATTATTCAAAATTGGTTTACTCTCATAAAACTTCTTCAATTAGAAGTTGAGTGAGCCAATCATCGTATTAAATACGAGTTTTGCCATATATAGTTACATTAATAGCACACGAAAACACTATTTTATGAGACAGAAACTAAACTCTCTAGTCTCTGAACGAATGACATCCGCTAGAGCAATAAAGAGAAGTGAAATTCCCGCCGCAACAAGCCATGAATGAGTCAAGTGTGAGTGCAGCTCAAGTCAGCTCTCAGCTCAGCTCAAGTGAATGCCAAAAACAGGATCCTGATGGCATAGACCTGGCGCTGGCACCCGGTTTCTCAAGCGAGAGAGAAAGAGAAACTTATAAAAGAAAGAAAAACACTTAAAGCGCCGCTTTAATCCTAAGTGTTCCACCGTTCCCTCCTCGTTTGGCAGCGACTGCGGCTATGGCTTGTTTGTTATTTTTTTTTTTTTGTCTTCACTTGCCCCGGCACTCAAGTGGTTTTCTCTGTTTGTTTTTATTCCTTCATTTGCAGTGACAAATTATTAACGTTCTACTCATCAGCATCTGCAACAGCAAGCAACATCGACGAAGGCAACATATCGACCTGCTGATCGCTAGTCTGAGTCGAACTGTGCCTCAATTTTCTGAAATTGATTTTTTATTGCTGTTTATTTTAATTCCTCGCCTTCGTCCACAAATCGCCGTCCGTTGATTTTGGGCTCGCATTTTAATAAGCGCCAAAGCGCCTCTGCAGCCACCTTTTGATCCCAAAAACTGATCTTATTCTGATTTCGATCCTTGCTCTTGAGCCGGCAAAAACGCATCTACCATCCAACCCCCGTTCCCCATACTCGTATACGAGTAGAAACGACGCTGCAACATGTTGACAATTTTTCGTGTGGTCGCCGCTTCTTTGATCCGGTACCGCGCTGTGCTCCATGCTCTTCTCCCAATGGCCGGCGCTCTCTTTGATCGACTGATCTTCTAAAGGGAGCGACATCATTATGCACGCGTGGTCAACTCTTTGATGACTCTTCAGCTCTTCTCCTCGCTATTACTGCCGCTGCTCTTGTTGTTGACGTTGTTGTTGTTGTGTTTTCTTCTTTTGCTCTTGTAGAACGTTGCACATTTGGTTGACAATTCAAGAATGATGCTGAAATATGCATCAATTAATATTATGGCTAATAGAAGAATTTATTTGAAATGCATTTTTTTAGTTTAGACAAAGCTTTTTGAATAACCTAAACAATTTTATATTCAATTTATTTGGCTTTGAAAGTATTTTGGAAATTTATTCTTATATAATTTACATATCATAAATATAGATTTTAATCAACAAAAACATGTAAGGCCATGTTGAAGGCAGTTTCTCTTCATTCTATTAGTTGAAGCTGTCTTGATCCGTCGGTTGCCGTCAAGTGAATTTGCCGCCGGCATAAAAATAGATGCCAAATGGCATTTGTCTTATGTAATATGTGCATTTAAATTTTGCATTTAGGTTTTAAAAATTATTTAACATTTTTTTCGCTAAAGTATCGAACAAAAAAAATTCACCACTCCTCACATCAAATTCTCAGGCATCTGTATTTTTGATTTGTTCGATTTTTTTTTTCTTAATTGTGCAGGAATATTTACTTATGCGAGAGAAATCTCTAAAGATTGAACAGACAGGCAGAAAATTAAAAAGTTCATACATCATCGCATTAAATTTCTGGGATAAGATAAAGACGTCAAATGTTTTTGAATTGTGTTCTTGCTTTTATTGTTGGTGTAGGCAGAAACTCAGTAAGATTCCGATATACATATGAATATGCGAAATAAATACAAATTTGCAATTGGCGCCTTAATTGATTTTGATGTGAAACACAGATTTTGGTTATTGAACTTTCATTGTAAACATTGGGAAAAAAAAAGAATGCAATTGAAACAATAAACGAAAGTCGTAAAAATGTATTAAAATTCATACAAATTACACTTGAAGGCTTTTCATGTAGTACAAACATGTTGAATGAATTTTGAAAATATGAATAAGGCATATTAAATAAAAATGCATTTTAAAATAGTTTAGTAAAAGTTATGTAAATATATTTTAGTTGTGCTAAAGTACAACTTGTGATTAGAAGAGAGATGCTTAAGAGAGATGAGATGAAACAAACAATTAACAATTTTTATTTAATAACAATTTCAAACTGAAGATACCCATTCTTTAAATAATGAATTATGAACATTTAAATTAAAATGTCAAAAAAAATTAATGCTCATCACTCTAATTTTTTTTATCGAGTATTATAAATTCGCATCTTAACTTAAATAGTACTAGATGGTAAATCATTAATAGGAGCTAAAGAATAATTAAGGCACACTTTCATATAAGTAAAGGGATATTAAGCAGTGGAATATGGATTCTCACTCCCCCAGCCCACGCAAGGCAATTTATATACATATATTCAAGCACATGTACATTAACTCACACATCCACACATAGTGCACATTGAAAAAACTGTGAAGAGACTGTGGAGCCCACGCACAACATCCATAAGATACGCACTTATGAGTGCAGAGCTGCAGATACAAACGAGTCACAGACGCTGCAGCTCGCCATTCATTTGGGATGGCTATGGGCACGAAAAGGGCACCGTGAGTGGAAAACGAGTTCTGCCTCAGGCAAAGAGAGAGAACCGATAGCGTATTTTGTTTTGCGGGTGGAGGGGGAGAAAAGGGAGGTGGAAGGCAGGCAACTAAGGAGCCGAAGTTGAAGTCAAAGACAAAAAATGGCTGCTCGCAACGGGGTGTCGCCCAATGGCAGCCAAGAGCAAGGCAGTCAGGTTGTGAGTGTGGGCGTGGCAAGCGAGGAAGAGAGAGAGAGAGAGAGAAAGAGAGAGGAGGGAACAAAACGAATTGTCTGCCAATTTATGGAAATACGTTATCTAATTTGCTGCTTTCACTTATCAATTCCATTGCAGTCCACATCGGATCAGCAATCGACGCGCGATTATCCTCAGTTCAGCGGCGACTATCACAACGTGCAGCTGCAGGTGGCCGCCGTTGCTGCCAGCTCGAAGATGTATCACAGCAGCAGCGCCGCGGCAGCTGCCGCCTATACGGATTTAGCCGCTGCCGGAGGCGCTGCCAGCGTGTCTGGCTACCATCATCAGCAGGCTGTAAATGCACCCGTCTATGTGCCCTCCAATCGCCAGTACAACCATGTGGCGGCCCATTTCAGCAGCGCTGCTGCTGCGCAGAATGCCTGGACAACGGATAGCTTTGGCTCGGCGCATGCCCAGCTGCCGGCACAGTTCTACACACAGAATGCGGTGATGATGGCGCCGTGGCGCAGTGCCTACGATCCCACGGGATTTCAGCGATCTTCGCCCTACGAAAGCGCAATGGATTTCCAGTTTGGTGAGGGACGTGAATGTGTCAACTGCGGTGCCATCTCGACACCGCTTTGGAGACGCGACGGTACCGGTCACTATCTGTGCAACGCTTGCGGATTGTATCACAAGATGAACGGCATGAATAGGCCGCTGATCAAGCCCAGCAAGCGACTGGTGAGTGCAGTGAGTAGCCGCCTCCCAACCTTTTAATCAATTCACATACTAATCATGACAATTTATTGAAACAGACTGCCACACGTCGCATGGGTCTGTGCTGCACCAACTGTGGAACACGCACCACCACCCTCTGGAGGCGCAACAATGACGGCGAGCCGGTGTGCAATGCCTGCGGGCTGTACTTCAAGCTGCACGGCGTCAATCGGCCGTTGGCTATGCGCAAGGATGGCATTCAGACCCGCAAGCGAAAACCTAAGAAAACAGGCAGCGGCTCAACTGCAAGTGGAGCATCGGGATCCGGATCCACCGCTGAGGCCATCAAAGAGTGCAAGGAGGAGCATGGTAAGCATATTATAAAATAGATATGATAATGATAAAATAATAATTCATATTTTAAAATTAAGTTCCATTTTGTATTGTGTTGATTGACGCCGATTGACGCCGTGCAGCTTAAGTACAGTCTGCAGAAAATTCCAATACAATACAAGTCGTTTCATTAAAAAGTTAAATATTACAAATTTATATTGCTTAATATTGAAATAATTAAATTTTAATATCAAAATAACTGAATTTACATACTCGTATAGTATGCTTATTATCCTTGCTCATAAAAAAGATATAAACTCAAAATTTTGTATTGAGAACATAGAAATATCAGTTACTGTAGAACAAATTGTATTTATTATAGTCCGCAAATAAGATAAAAGGTCTCAAAAGCTGACAACACATAAGATAAATTTTTGTTAATTTAAGCATCAATTTCCAATCAGTTTAGAACCTAGTCCTTGTTTTGTGTTAATCGAAAATTTTAATTTCAGTTTAACCAAAAATAATTCTATAAGCATTTGCAAGCTTGCCTCAGATTTTAACCCTTTTTTTCCTGGCTTATTGCAGATCTTAAGCCCACGCTTAGCCTGGAACGGCACAGCCTGAGCAAGCTCCACACGGATCTAAAGAGCTCACTCGCAAGTAGCACTGCCAGCAGTCTCATGAGTCAACATCATGCCCAACAGCAGCAGCAGCAGCAACAACAGCAGCAACAGCCACCACCGTCACATCAGCAATGCTTTCCTCTCTATGCCCAACAACAGCAGCAACAGCAACTGCAACAACAGCAGCAGCAACAGTCGCAGCATCCTCAGCACAGCCATCAGTCGCAATTGAATGCGAGGCAGTTGCACGGGGCCGCATCACAGCTGTATACACCCAGCAGCAGCTCGGCCGCCTCTGCTTACACGACGCACAGTAGCAATGCAGCTGACACGCCCACACTGAGCAATGGCACGCCCTCGCCCCATTATCAGCATCATCATCTGCATGCCGCAGCCACAGGCAGCTCACACGGTCATCATGCAGCGGCGGCACATCATCACATACATGCCGCTGCTGCAGCCGCTGCTTATGGAGTCAAGACGGAGGCAAGTGCCACCAACTATGACTATGTGAACAATTGTTACTTTGGCGCCTCGTTTGGAGCACTGGGTGGAGCTGCCACATCTGCGATGGCAGGTGGCGCGAGTAGCGAATTGGCCGGATATCATCATCAGCACAATGTCATACAGGCAGCCAAACTGATGGCCACATCCTGAGCAGCTTGGCGACCTGTGATCTCTTCCACAAAACACATACAACACAACACCATCATTGGAGCTTCGTTGGATTGGTATTGAAAAGACTTTTGAATTTAGTTTAGCATTAGTTGTATAAGTTGTAATTAGTTTTTATGGCCTGTAAATAACTGCGCGATAGTTTGAGTTTTGTACAAATATTTGTTTGTTTATCGCTTCGTTCCGTTTCTGTTTCCTCTAGCTTACGTAAGAATCCACAATCAGAAGTAAGGTAACTAGTTCTTAAATATCCATTGTAAAGTGTTTTTGCATTAATCTATTTCTCGTATTAGCATAAATTATCCACACCATATATATATTAAGCGCACTCAATCATTAGATCATTTAGCCATATGTCTAGCAAGTTAATTCCATGCATATTACGAACTAAATAAATAAAATCATTGAAAAGATTATCACAAATCAAGATGTTTTACTATCAGCCTAAAAGTATGCACCAAAAGTATGAATATGTGTGAATATGGCCCTCAAAAGTATGCAATATCAAATGACTAATGTGTTGTGTCTGGGAACTGTTTTGAAATAGCAATTGAACTCTAAAATTCAATTATTTACCAATTTAAAAACAAAATTAATCACATTAATTATTTGAAAAATATATTTAAATTTAGTAACTTGACTGCCAATAAATTTAATTCAATTAAATTTAAATTAAATGAAATATAAACATTAAATTACTTATTTATTTTGATATACATACTCACTTATTGTGCAGTTTGTTCAATCTTTATTTAAGATTTTCTATTAATTGTTATCAATTATCATTGCATTAATGACCCTTTCACAATATTTATGTGCGCTTTTATCGGTCAATGTCGCCCAAAAAGACCGACATTAAAAATCAAACAATGGTAAAGTACATCGACGGAAATTTTAGTTACATGATCTGCATATAAATAACCAATTTAATGGCCCCTACTGAAGCTATTGAACTCAAGGAAGGCATGTTCAGCTCAACATGACTTTTGCCAATGTATTTGATGCTGCATTGTATCGGGTTAACAAGCATGTGACAAGGCAAAACAGGCGATGAGCCAAAATATTGTGTAATTCGCGAATCGAGCAAAAAATATATTCAAAATGACTTTGTAATTATTATTAAAACAACACGAAACAATTAATAATACCTACTATAAAAAAAGTCTTTTTGTGATAGCGACAGAGGCTGTAAGCAACATGTAAAAACAAAGGTAAATATCAGGGTATAAAAAATCGTTACAAAAGTCAAAGCTAATTTGGCAATTTCCGCACGCGACGAAAAGATGCTGATATAATGGTGAATGTTTGAAAAAAAAAACAACAACAACAACAAATGATTGCCGGTCTATTGTCGCAATAGCAACCTTGCCGGGGGGTCTGGGTCTGGGCATGCAACCATCGAGTGAGTGGGAAAAATGCAGAAAGAAAATAAGAAAATTATAAATATTACGCATTATGCATATTAATGCTTTTTTAAATATCATCGATTATCCGCAGCATCAACAAAGGCAAGGCAAAATGATCGTGCACAAAACTTAAAAGTAAGCGATGTGACTGCATAACAAAAGACTTGCACCAAGCTGCAGGGGCAGGGCAGCAAGTAGGGGCAGTCTCAGCGGCATCCACTGCGGCAATGAAGCATTGAGCGAAACCGAAGCAAAGCAAAGCACAGCAACACCCATGACAGTGAAGCCCGCATCGCAGTCTGGCAGTATCTTGCCCTGCATCGCTCTGCCTCCCTCCGCGGCGTTGTCTGCGTAATACCAGAAGTAGTCAACAGGTGAACAACTTCAGTGAAGTTGGCGCAAAGGCAACGGGGGAGATGGGGCGTGTACCGAAGTCTCTGGCTGTGTATGTGGCGCAATGGGCAAAAAACAAGTTGGTGGCGTATACGCAATGAACGAAAGTAAAATTCAAAACAAAATAAAAATCCAAATATCAAAATAACAATATAACAAATACCTGATTAAGTGCTAGTATGGTCGAGGCACAATCCGAATGCGCTACAAGCTTACTTTATTAAGTGCACTTTAAGTGAAGCACTCGCCAATTTTATTGACATAGTTCATATTCAACTGAAATCAAAATGCTGCAAAGTAGATATTTAAATTTCAACTAGTATACTAAAATTAACACGCACTTAATCTGCTTAAAATAGGAAAAGAATATTTGTAACTTTAAAATCATCCCTGAACCCCATCGAAAATAGTGTAGGGTATTCTTAATTTTAGCGACATCTTGCCCAATGGTCAGCTGGGAAGCGAGTATAAGCGCGTAAGTTCGAGTTCGAGTACAAGTTCGGGTTTCGGCTTGAATTCCACTGTGGGGCTGCAGCAGTTCCCCATGCTCCAAGCTTGTTGCGGAATTTGTGTACGAGTGCAAATGTAAACAAAAAATGAACTAAAAGTGGTCGCCGTTGGCCACACAACCGACACCCGACAACTGACTGCCGACTACCAGTCGACAAGATACAACAGACAACAACTAATGTCACGGTTTCGTACAACATTTCAGATGAGTGCCACAGCAATTGGGTTTGAAACGCCGTCGCCAACAGACGCTTTAAACGGACAAGTTGAAAGTAGTAAAAATAGTGTAATATCTGTGAACAGGATTCAACAAAATAATTAGGAAACTGTCTCAATAAGGATATTTGTTTTTTGCGGCCAAAACATGTTTAGCTCTGCAAACTGGAAGTTTCAATACAGCTTATGCGCTATCAGTTTTATTTATCTATTACCAAGCACGGCGGCCTACACTCGGGAAATTATTAACGACAAGCCGCCACTGCAGGAGCGACGTAAGTATCACAGAATACATTAAGGATATTATGTAACGCAAGGAAATGCATACGTATTTCCCAGAGTTTCTTTTAATTTCCTGGTGGTTTCAACTAAACTAAGCTACTTAGTGAAAATTAATCATATATTTATATTCTTGAGTTTTTAAATCTCGAACCCCAATTGTGACACATAAAAATAACAGAAAAAAGTAAATATTTAATGTAAGTGGCATGCCAAAAGTGGAAACAATAAAAATTTAACGATAAATACTTTAGGAAAAATAATATGGAGCGAGATGAAAATTTTACGATCGAAGAAACGTGACCCATTGATAATAAAAAAAAAAATTAATAGTGAATCTGAATTGGGATTTGCCTACAAGAACCCAAATATTTTTATATATGTATTAGTACAAAACCATAAATATAGCAAACTATTATTTAAGTGAACCTTTTGAGATATTTGATGCACCTACTTAATCTATATTATATTTTATAATTAGCACCATGGCTGCAAACCTGTAAGCGATCCAATCCCAATGAGAATAAATGCTTCCGACAGTTATTTGAGGGCTGTTTTCCCGCTCTCGCTGCTGGCATACCAGAGATTGGAGTGAAGAGCTTTGAACCATTGACCATTGATCAAGTATCTCTTTCAAAGGGCAGTGGAAATTTAGTTTTATCTGGCGGCTTTCAAAACTTAGTAATTCGGGGTCCATCGAATGCAACGGTTAAGCGTGCAAAGTAAGTAATGAACCTTATGTACAATTGAAAAATTTTTAATGACCTTTCATTCTGGTAGCTTGGATTTCATACGTCGTCAGCTTAACTTTGAGCTGGAGTTGCCAAAGCTTCGCATAAGAGCAAAGTACAATCTAAAGGGCAACATCTTGTTGCTGCCATTAGCTGGAAGCGGCGATGTTGCGATGGCTCTGAAGAATGTCAATACTGCTGTGCGTACCAAGATATCACTGCACAATGAGACCACAACCGGGGATGAGATCATTCACATTGATGAGATGAAAGTTAGCTTCCAGGTGGGCGCAATGCGGATTCATCTTAAAAATTTGTTCAACGGCAACGAAATTTTGGCTGCATCGATAAATTCATTTTTAAATCAGAACGGTAATGAGGTCATACAAGAGCTGCGGCCAGATCTGGGAATTGGGATTGGCTGACATATTCCATGGTCTCTGGAATAATGTTTTCTCAAAAATGCCGACAAAACTCTGGCTAATTTAATAGAATGATTGTATTATATACATAAATACTAATTTATTTTGCATTAATTTCTAATATCTTTATTTTTCTATTTGGGTAATAATTCTTTTTTTCTTTTTTTTTTTTACTATGATTAAATATTTAGTTTTAAACAAATTGCTTACAACTTCATTCGGGGCAACAGCTGTTCGTAGGTGAATTCATTAAACAATTTATCAATTGAGGCACGCAGTATATCCACGAGCACCTTAGTCATGAGAGGACGCACTTCTTCGGCCAAAGACTTCCAGTTCTCATTGAGGAAATCGTTCATACGCTGACCCAGAGCCTTGTCGCCATTGAAGAGATTATCCAACTGCATGTGCACATTCTGCAGATCGTATTTGACCTTTATGTCTTTGATCCTCAAATAGGTCGCACCGTTCTTAGTATATTCCTCTCCAAACATTTCCGTGTGCATTGCGATATTGGCTAGTTAAAGAAATCACTTGAGTAAACGATGAAGAAATCAACAGTGCAGTCACTTACTTAGATCCACAAAACAATGACCATCACCCAACATCGGCATCATCATGATTTTTCCTTTAATGTTATATTCGGATTCCAAGTGCAATTTGGGGAAAGTCATCGCTACAACGAACTTCATTTGACTAGGATCGATCGTCAATTCGTTCAATTTATGTGTGGACATGCCAGTTATCTTCACATTTTTGTAAGTGGAGTGCAGATAGATGGCACCAGAATCCTGATCCATTTTGATTTCTGGCACCGTCAACGGTTCCATTGGTGGTATGAAAAGTTCTGGGATGCCATTCATAAGGCGGGGCTTTAGAGATTCAAAGGATTCCCGGGCACAGGTATTGAGGTCCGGAGAGTCGCGATAACATACCTTCAGAAATGCGGCTGGAAAAGCACCTTTCATTTATTTTGCAAAACACCGCATAAATAATACTCACGCAAAGACTTCCCTTTTGGAGCAGCCTGCATCTGGCTGGCCAAAAGAACTAGCCCCACAATACAAATAGTAACTTTTTGGTTCTGCTTCATTTTAATACAATTGTGGCTAGCTTCAACAACTTAATGTGAGTTCTGAGGGTTTGTTCCATTGCTTTTATACCTGAGAGTCGCCAGCTTTTGGCCAACAAACTGACGCATCTAATTCTGCCAGACTTGCAATTTCTCGTGACATTGCAGTCCTCAGCAAATTTACAAAGCCGCACTTATAAATATGTATGTCTCACCACCAGCTGGCCAATATACAATAAAGCACAGTAGACATTCGTTTAATGCAACGCCAATAACAAGTCAAAACAATAACAGTCAAAATGCTTAATATAAAATAAATAAATTCATTCTTTTCAATAATACACTACTTATTGTATATTGAAATTTACTCTACGTGATATAATGAGAATAGAATATGTTTTACATTTTAAATGTTCCAAAATAAGGTGCCTTGACTTCTACTGTGCACTCGAATCTAATGTAATGTATTTAGATTACTGGACATAACGAAAATATGTCAACTAGACTGTTATATACTATCTGTATTTAAGATCTCTTTATATTTTGCAATAGCCAAACACAAGCACGTCTGTATTCTGGTATAAACTTGTAAATTCACAGAATAATGTATTTCTTATATACAAACTGAAACAGTTGTGCAATTTTCCAGACAATTGCAATCAGTCCAAAAGTATCTTGTTTCACAGCCAAGCATTTATTATACTAATTGAAAACAAATTAATAATGTACGGGAATATATTTTGTTTATTCTAAATATAAAATATAACAAATATTAAAAGGCAATGGTGATTTTCAGATGAATAAAATTGCATTTAACATGCATTAACATACTATATGTATAAAACATAATGAGCAATAGAAACAAAACAAATGCGAATCCTAGGAAAATTTTTAAAAAATTTAAGGAAAACTAAAAATTAGTTTCTTAACAAAGAAGTTGTAACGGTTATTAAAATAATATCAAAAATCTGTTCTCCAACTTTTTCACTGTTCAATTTCCATTGCGTTTTCCAAACTAGAACCAAATTTGAATAATAGATAAGTATATGGCTATGACTGACAATCAGATAAGATACTCACAGCAGACTGGTTTGTAGCGCCTGATCTATGATACTCCTGGTTTTAAGGCTGTCGAATGTATCCAAATCAGCGCTTGGTACCTCATTTGCGGTATCAAAGTGCAATTGACTAATAGCATTACTAAGTTGCAACATAGAAGGGGGTTCATTGGAAGTGGCAGCTGGTAACATTTGCAGATTCAGCTGCAATAATTGCATGCGAATATTCTTGAGACGTTGACATGCAATCTGCAAAGTTTTTGGTATTATAGCGAAGCGATTTAGCGCCTGATTAAGGCTCTCGCGCAAAAACTTCAATTTTTCATCCATGAGTAGGGAATGACGCTCCTTCGCCAGATTTATCACAATATTGTAAGCATCCGAGCACGACAACTTATCACCGTGCGTGATGTAAAGTTTTCGAAATCGCGAGCTGCATGAAAATGTATGGATATATAAAAGAATTCTTTAATATTTCAAATTGAATATTTATACTTACAGTTTGTATGTGTCGGCATCCATAAACGATTTGTAGATATCAGCACTTTGCTTAATCGCTACGTCACGGATGATGCCCAAAGAGGAGTCGTAATGATGAATTGTTTGCTCAATGAGAGATATGATTTCGTTACTTGAATTGGCCAGTCTCTGCACATTAGTCTCAAACTCTTCTTTATTGGCCTGAATAAAAAAGGAATATTTAATGAAATCAGTTTCCAGTTTCATACTTAATTTTACCATATGCATACCATATTCAATTTATTCTGTTGTTTTGCTGTAGTAATTAATGCTTCGAAATGAGACATTGCTCCACAGCATTGTTCTTTCTCGATATTGACCGTCTTGATTACTGATTGATAATCCAGCATATCGTGTTCTAGTGACATAGCATACTCCTTAAATCCAAACAGCATAGTTCGCATGGTTGCGTGCTCCTTACTAAGTATATAGTGAATATCAAGGACCATTCTGTCCATCACCCAGGGTGGCCATTTCTTTTGGGAGCCAATGCAGTTTTGAACCAGATCTGTCATGCAACAAGGAGGTTCTGAATAGTCGCAGTGCTTCATATTGAAGATGTAGACCATCACTGGGGGACCCTTTGACGCCTCACTTGTATCACACCATTCATCTACGTAGAGATCTATGGGTTGTGTCACATGAGTTACTCGTCTATGAGGATGTCCCGTGGGAAGCATCAGATAGAGAGAGTCCCCCTTCATATTAGTATCCTTGGCTATTTTTAGTGCCAGTTCAGACATTGGCATCGTCGGAGTTACAACATACTCCAGGCGTTGATATTTAAATGCCACAAATAAGGTCAACACCTTTAGCCCAAGCAGATCATCGATTTTAGTAAATATAATGGGTGATCTGGATGGGCCTTGTACTCCATCAGTTGCTCCTTGAATGCCGCGTCGAGAATAATCCGAGTCAAGTGCCAACGAAAGAAACTCTTTCAATTTGGCCACAAAGTGACTGCTAAGATGGTGCTTTACTGCCAGCTCAGTGTGAAAATGGAAGCGTTCCGCCTCCTCGATATCCTCCGTTATGGCAATACAATTCCGCGTCTTCTTGCACAGATTAAAGTGGATGTTGAAGGGTTTCTGATGCGGTATAAATGGCAATACGCCGGTTGCAATTTCATAGCCAATAATACCCATTGACCAGAAGTCAACACTGTTGTTGTACTTGCCGCTATCAACAACTTCGGGTGCAAAGTAATGACGTGTGCCAACAACACTCTGCAGCATTGTCTCCGCGGGCATATTACGTGCCAAACCAAAATCTGTAAGCTTGTATAGCTTACGACCATTAGGAAGGCGATGTATTACAATGTTATCAGGCTTTAAATCACGATGACAGATGCCACATGTATTGTGCAAGAAGACAACAGACTGGCGCAGGCAACTAAGTATATTACACACCTCAGACTGCACGAGACCTGAAATAACAATTAGATACATCTCTAAGCTATTTACCAACAAAAATGTAGATGCAAAAGTGAACTCACCATTAACATTGGGTGCTTGTTGCAGAAGTTTTCGCACATCACCTCCATTGCAATATTCTAGAATAATCACAGGAAGTTGCCAAATATGGTTATCATTCAATTGTTTTATAAATTCAGCGGATTCGTCACCCAGCTGCACACCAGCAACAATGAACGTCAAATTTTGAAACTGCCGGGTCCAGTTATACTCCTTTATCCAGCGTTCCTTTAACTTGCGTTCCTGATCAGCGCCAATGTTAGTGTCATTTTTGATATGCTTCGTCGCTGAAAAGATATTCAAGTACATATATACAATATATGTATGTGTATATACATATGTAGGTATATAAATACACATTGATCTCTGCAAATCAATTGCGTATTAACATGAAGTTCCAATTGGATGCTGACTCAGCGATGAGAGCTTTGGCGAAGCGGCAATTTTAAATCTTACTAGGCTCCCTTAAGTTATCAGTAATTTGCCACACACACACACACACACACAAGACACTCACACACTCGCGCCCACCATAAACAAACATACAGAATGTTTGAATCAGCGAATTCTAGGAACTGGCTTGCATTTTCTATTGAAGTGTTGGACGCGTATATGTATATATATTATAGACATATTTGTGTGTGTAAATAGTTTCGAATAGAAGCACGTTCACTATATAATATATGCATCATACCAATTTCCTGATTTGTTACAATATTTTTCCATTGTTGAACTTCTCCAAAGCCTCCTTGGCCCAATTGTCGTATTAGTTGCCAGTCGCCGACGCGCTGTAATTTATGCGGCATGATTTTTCATTTATAATTAGAAAAACTGAGTTCTACGATTTTTTACGGCGCTACTTTTTTATTTATAGCGACTGCTGCAACAAGTACAACTACACAGTCTCCAACGGCTAAAACTAATGCAGCCCTGAAGACAGAGCAGCTGATCGCCCAGGAAAATTTCGTTACTTATTTGTCATAACCACTTAATAATTAGAAAAACTATTAAGTTGCACAGTATACCAAAGCTAGTGTTAAAAAACAAAACATTTTCGAATTAAAATGTTTATTAACCATTACCCATTTAACCGTATCAGCAGCTTGTAACTGCTACTTGTGCTATATCGCATTAGGCTCATTTTTAACTGCTACTTGGTCACACTCGATTGTCTCATCGCTATTGTAGTGGCAAACAGGTTGTAAACAAAAGAGGCGGTTGCTGTAAAAAGTGTAATTTATAAATAAAAAGGACCTTATTTTATGTTCGCATGTTCGTGTAAAAATGCGTTTTCACATGAACGGAAGCAGCGATGACAATGAAATTGTGGCTGCCACAGCCAGCGCTGAGCATATGCGCAAGTTTGTATTTAACAAATGCAACGATGATGAACGGGATCGCGATGGAGTTGGAAGCCCCGAAACAGTTATCGAGCGTTTAGAAATAAAAATACCAGAAGTAACAATAATGAATGTTTCCCTACAAAATGTTTGCATTAATCTTGTGTTTCCCATAGATCCTGCAAGGCGCCTATTCATTCTACACGTGGCCCAGTGCTCCAGTTCTTGCGCATTTTTTATGGGAGCGTCGCCAAACACTTGTTTGTAAACGCATCCTCGAGTTGGGCGCTGGCACCGCATTACCTGGCATATTGGCCGCCAAGTGTGGAGCCCAAGTGGTGCTCAGCGATAATTGCATATTGCCCAAGTCCTTGGCACACATCCGCAAATCCTGCCTCGCGAATCAGTTGCAACCAGGCGTCGACATTGATGTGGTTGGCTTGAGTTGGGGCCTTTTACTGAACAGTGTGTTTCGCTTGCCACCATTAGACCTCATCATTGCAGCCGACTGCTTCTATGATCCCACTGTCTTTGAGGACATCATTGTGACGGTGGCGTTTCTGTTGGAGCGCAATCGTGGTGCCAAGTTCATATTCACCTACCAGGAACGTAGTGCTGACTGGTCCATTGAGGCACTGCTCAAGAAGTGGAAACTGCACGCGTCGAGTATAAACATGGACGAGATTGGGAAGCAATCGGGAGTAGATTTATTGGAATTTATGGGAGGGCATACGATACACCTGCTAGAGATTACGCTTGCAGATCAGGAGCGTGTGGAGGATTTAGTCGAGTAACAATTATATAGAAGTGAACAAATATCAATGCAACTATTTTGAATGTATAAGTTAAAAATCACTGGCGAAACTTTGATGTTTTCGTATTAACATCTATGTTTTTGCTGCCATATACTAATAATTCGTATTATTGTTAAATTATTCCATTACATATTCTGCAGATTAAAGCCTAAATATAATAAACTATAATGCTTTTTAAAATGAGCCCTAAGAAAATGTATTTTTTCACGGTGAATACAGCAACAAAAAGGTTAGCAACAGGTGTTGTACACTAACATTTTTAGAATACATTTTAATAATACATTTTTATAATAAACAGTTTTATAATTTAATAAACAAAACAAAATTACAAATAATTTGTTTACGTAATATAAAAAATATTCAAAGTAAAATATATTTTTTTTTCGGTGTCTTCATTTATAAAAACAATTGCGAAATATTCAAATTTAACTGTTCGCGGCTATGTTAAGTAATAACAGAGCTGCTCCTCGTCTGAAGAGAGCGGCTGCAGTGAATACGCGCCATGACGGCATTCTCACGGAAACGCCGACAAGTATTTCACAGACAGCGAGCGTCGCAGTCGCTTGTTTAAAAAGTTTGTGCACAGTTTTATTATTTATTTACGAGACGCAAAATCACCTATACTATTTATTAAGATCGTGATCTGAAGTGCACGCCAGTTGGTTCAGTTTTTTATTATTTAGTGGAATTTGTACGGCCACTTCGATTTCGCTCAGCACTACAAAGAAAGCCGTGTCAGTGTCAGTGTTTTATTGTGCCTGTGTGTTGGTTTTGTGTTTGCCTTCTACGCGCCTGTGAAAAATCGAAGTTATTGCATTACGTTGTGCCAGCTGCCCAGCTGCTTGTCCTATGGGATTTTGGCTTACGTTTTAATGGTGAGTGGGGTTCAACGAAATGTACGGAAACGCGCATAACAATGCATTTTGTTATTTTGTTTGCTGCTGGTGGGCGTCATATGCGATTTTCCTATTGCACAGAATTTTTGGCAGGCTAATTGTTAGCTACTTTAAATTAATATCAACAAATTTAATTAGAAGCAGGCACAAGCGGTAATCGACGGCATTTTGTTGACGCATAACGCTTTTTGAGAAACATTTGCTGTTATGATTGATCCGTTAATTCGAAACTGTGAGGGAGTGTGAGCGTCATGCTCACTCTCTTTCTCAATAAGAATCGCCCGAGAGCGATGGCGAGAGCGAGAAGACAAAGGGTGAGAGTGAGAAAACCGCACGGCGTTGACATAGCGTAATATGTGACATTAGCGAATGCTAAATACTCTACATGTTACCTGAAGGCATGCGTGCTATGCTAAGGGGTGGAGGGACGCTATTTACGTATCAGATTTATGGGTTGTCGCTGATTGGTTGTCGCGAACATGATTCAAAATGCGCGCGCTATGAGTTCATCATGGGTGCGTACCCAATCCTTAGCCTTACATTCGTCATTTTTAGATAAATTCGCAAGCGATTGTTAAAAATAAACAAATGGGAATAGATTTCTTGTTTGTTTGGCAGAAAATTAAAGCACAGTCTAAATATGGCAGTGCGACCTATTTAATTTTGTCGCCTGCCAAGCAACAAAGAGTATCTCAAGCATGACGACGCTGCATTCCTTCCAATATTTCACCGGCAATTAAGCTCAATTTTGAAACATTAACTTTGATTGACAAAGCAGCACATGAAAGTTATGCTTCATTGAATATCTGCATTTTGTTTTTCACATACTAAGTTTTCAATGTCTTCTAACATGCCAAAATAAGGTTTATTTTTTTAAGTATTTTCGGAATCAAGCATTTGTTTTTCCCGGTTTCAGCTATTCACGTTCTGCTTTTCGTTAAGCTAAGGCAATCGCTCATAGTCGCTCATAGTCAAAAGAAAAAGGATATAAAGATAAAGATACATCAGAGATGGCTGAGGATACTGAATACAAAAAGTTGCCCATTGAGGAGCGATGCGTTCACAAATTGTGGAAGGCTCGAGTTGATGGCTACGAAGAGGCAGCTAAACTCTTTCGCGAATTAGACGATGAGAAGTCTCCGGAATGGTCTAAGTATGCGGGACTCATCAAGAAAATGGTCGTCGATTCAAATGCTTTGGCCCAAGAGAAGGGTTTGGAAGCCGCATTGATATTCGTTGAGAACAGCGGCTTTGCCGGGCGAACTGTGGGTGATGTGATGACGGGCATTGTCCAGAAATGCATTGCAGCGCCCAAGACAAAGACTAAGGAACTATCTGTGCAGGTCACACTCATGTATGTGGAGATTGAGAAGCAAGAGGCTGTATTAGAAGAGCTGGTTAAGGGCATGGAACACAAGAATCCAAAGATCGTGTCTGCCTGTGTTGCAGCTACCACACAAGCAATGAAAGAATTTGGCACCAAGGTTATTGGCGTCAAGCCGATCATCAAAAAACTGGCTCCTCTCATGTCAGATCGCGACAAAGCTGTGCGCGATGAAACCAAACAGTTAGCAGTGGAAATGTATCGCTGGATTGGAGCTGCTATGAAGTCACACATTGCCTCGTTGCCACAGGTGACAATCAAAGAATTGGAAGATGAGTTTGAGAAACTAAAGGGTGAAAGGGCCGAGCCAACCAGGTGAATGCAATTGTAACTTTTAACACTCAATATAGCAACCTGACTTTTTCCATTTTCCAGATATTTGAAATCACAACAGGAAAAACAGGCAAAAATCGCAGATGAAGCCGCCACTGAGGATGCCTACAATGGTAAATATGAATCTTAGGAGATTTAATGTTATTCCTTGTGTGTTTGTAATGCTAAATGTGCCTATACCCAGAAAAAGTAACTCCTTTAAAGAACAATTCTGAAAAGAAGAAAAAGTGCCGTAAGCCCGATATTAATTTATACCGGTATAGCCCGCCGAAGTGTTCATATCCTCGCCTAGGTATAATTTATGAATGAAAATTAATTTCATTTACGGCATTTGAACAAAGTCACACAATTGCGCTCTAGTTACACCCGACTTACAAAAGAACAATATCAAATAAAAGTATATTTATGAAATTTCAGAATATTGAACATGCCAATATAATTTATATCTATTTGTAAACACAAATTGTTTCAACATTGCAGTTTTTGGTTACTACGGAATTAAGACTGTTAGCTTACAATAATCCACTTAAATCATGTAGAATTTTACTTAAATTGATTTATTTTTTGAAATACTAACTATGCAGATGATGACGCTGAAGCTGGCGCTGAGGAAGTAGACCCAATGGATCTAATTGATCCAGTTGATATTCTCTCCAAGATGCCCAAAGATTTTTATGACAAGCTAGAAGAGAAGAAGTGGACTCTGCGTAAAGAATCACTTGAAGCACTGGAGAAGTTGCTCACTGATAATCCAAAAGTTGAGAATGGTGAATACGGTACGCTGGTCAACGCACTAAAGAAAGTCATTACCAAGGACTCGAATGTTGTACTCGTTGCCATGGCCGGCAAATGTTTGGCTTTACTGGCCAAAGGTCTTTCCAAACGCTTCTCCAACTACGCTACTGTAAGCTATAAATTTACAATTGCTTTTCATTTGAATTAGATAAATAACTTGCTTTTATTATAGGCTTGTGTATCAGCACTCTTGGAGAAATTCAAGGAGAAGAAACCAAATGTTGTAAGCGCTCTGCGTGAGGCAATGGATGCCATTTATGGCTCGACAACATTGGAGGCTCAACAGGAGTCCATTGTGGAAGCTCTCGCCAACAAAAATCCTAGTGTCAAGTCCGAGACGGCACTATTCCTGGCGCGTGCTCTCACTCGCACCCAACCAACGGCGTTGAACAAAAAACTCATTAAATTACTAACCACCACATTGATAAAGACGCTCAATGAATCCGACCCAGTTGTGCGTGACAGCAGCGCTGAAGCCCTGGGTACACTGATGAAGCTGGTCAGCGAGAAGGCGTTGACGCCACTGTTAGTCGATGTGGATCCATTGAAAATGAGCAAAATTAAGGAGTGTCACGATAAGGCCGAAATTAAGATCAAGGTAGCTGCACCCAAAAAGGAGGCACGTCCTGCAACAGCACCAGCGGCAAAGCCAGCTGCAGCTAAACCAAGCGGAGGAAGCACAGAACCCAATCCAGTGGCACGACCCGCAACATCCGGTGCTCGGAAGGTAGTCAAGAAAGCTGCAGGCGCTTCAAGTGCGGCCCCAGCTGCCTTGTCGAAAGCTCCAAGTGGTAAGGCACTGGCCACAGAACGCGAAATGACACCTGAAGAGGTGCAGGATAAGGCGGATGAGCTATTACCAGCTGAAATACTCAGCGGTTTAGTTGACAGCAACTGGAAGAATCGTTTAGCCGCTGTGGAACAGCTGCTAGCACAAATCACCAGCTTCGACAGCAAACAGCCGGGCATATCTCAAGTATTGGTACGCACCATCAGCGGACGCAAGCCTGGCCTCAAGGAGATGAACTTCCAAGTGCTGAAATACAAACTGGACATCATACGCAGTGTGGCTGAGAACTATCCGGTGACAAACATAACAGTGGATCATGTGGCCACAGAAATAACTGAAAAACTGGGTGATGCTAAGAATAGTGGAGGAGCTGCCGATGTACTGACAGCTTTATCGGAGGCCACTAAACTGGAGTATGTGGTCGGGAAGGTTCTTAGCTTTGCGCTCGAGCAAAAATCACCCAAAGTACAATCGGAGGCATTCAATTGGGTGAACAAATCAATTATTGAGTTTGGCTTTAAGATTCAGCCCAAATTGCTAATTGAAGATGTGAGAAAAGGCGTACAGAGCACAAATCCCACTGTTCGCGGCGCCGCCATACAACTTGTGGGCACCATGACCATGTATATGGGTAATGCTGTAATGATCTTCTTTGATGGTGAGAAACCTGCATTGAAATCGCAAATACAAACGGAGTTCAATAAGAATCTGGGCGAGAAACCTCCCAAACCAATACGTGGAGTACAGCGCAGTAGCGTTAGCCCAGAAGATGATGAGGATGATGATGGTGCTGGCGGTTCATCCGAACCTGAAGTCAATTTAGCTGATCTCTTGCCGCGTGTTGATATTTCCAGTCAAATCACAGAAGCTTTGTTGAAGGAGATGTCCGACAAAGACTGGAAGACCCGTAATGAAGGACTGACGAAACTACAGGCGATCATCACTGATGCCAAGCTAATTAAGCCAAGCATTGGCGATTTGGCGCCAGCACTTGCACATCGTCTGGTCGATTCCAATGCTAAAATTGCCCAAACTGCGCTTTCGATTTGTGAGCAACTGTCGACAGCAATGGGTGCCGGGTGTCGCAGTCATGTACGCGTTCTATTCCCGGGCTTCCTGCATGCTCTGGGCGACAGCAAAAGTTTTGTGCGAGCCGCAGCTCTTAATTGCATCAACAGTTTCGGCGAGCAGGGCGGCTACAAGGAGTTCTTTGAGAGCGAAATGATTGCCGATGCCTTGAAGAGTGGGTCACCGGCTCTAAAGTCCGAGCTCTGGAATTGGTTAGCTGAAAAGTTGCCGCCTCTGCCGCCCAAGTCGATACCCAAGGAGGAGCTTACATCAATGGTGCCACATCTGTATGCGCACATTTGTGATCGCAATGTGGATGTGCGCAAGAACGCCAATGAAGCTGTCTTGGGTATTATGATTCATCTGGGCTTCGAGGCAATGAATCGGGCTCTGGACAAACAGAAGCCTGCCTCCAAAAAAGATATTATGGCCGCCCTGGAGAAGGCGCGTCCCAATTTACCAGTCAAACCGTTGCCGAAGGGTAAACAACAAGCACCCATTCCCGAGGAAACCAAAAAGGTCGTACGTAGTGGTGGCGCTGCCGCCGCTCAAAAACAAGGTGCTGGCAAAGCTGGCGCTGGAGCTGGTACAGAGAAGACAGCAGCAGCGGTGCCATCGCGTAAAAAGGAAGAGGATGTTGACACATCGCCGCTGTTGGCAGTAAATAGTATCAAGAATCAGCGGCTCATCGATGAGCAAAAAATGCGTGTCCTCAAATGGACATTCACCACGCCACGCGAGGAATTTACGGACCTACTCCGCGATCAGATGACAACGGCCAATGTAAACAAGGCATTGATGGCGAACATGTTTCACGACGACTTTCGGTATGTTCAACGCGATTCTTGTGGTCCTCGGTACAATCCATGAAATGATTACATTTTTGTTTTCAAGTTTCTTACCCTTATTTCAGCCACAATCCAAAGTCTAATATTATATTTGCAGTTTTTCATTTTTTATTATACCCGCTACCCATAGGGTAGAAGGGTATTATAACTTTGTGCCGGCAGGAAATGTATGTAACAGGTATTCTTGATCAGCGTCAACAGCCGAGACGATATAGCCATGTCCGTCTGTACGTCTGTCCGTATGAACACCTAGATCTCAGAGACTATAAGAGATAGAGCTATAATTTTATTTCGACAGCATTTGTTATGTTTGCACGCAGATCAAGTTTGTTTCAAATTTTTGCCACGCCCACTTCCGCCCCCGCAAATCAAAAAAATCGAATAACAAGCGTAATTTTAAAGCTAAAGTTACGAATTTTGGTATATATAATAACTACTATAGTAGTTATGATTTCTGAAAATTTGGTTGCGATCAGATAAAAAGTTATTAAAAAAATACTTTTGTATGGGCAAAAACGCCTACTTACTAGGGGTCTGAATTGCTTTGGCCGACAATCTGGCACATTGTGCCGTTTATGGTATATTTTAAATGGTGTTCTATATCGATATACCAAACATACCATTTGGTATAGTTTTGAGTTTTTTTTTTAGTATTTTCGGTATATTTTGAAAATGATACCGCAATATTTTGAATTTATTAAAAATGGGTAGCGGGTATCTCACAGTCGAGCACACTCGACTTACTTGGTTTTATTTATTTTAAACACAACATCTACATTTTCTATGCATAAATAAATCGTTATTTATCGTTTGCATACTCTGCTTTATATTATTACTTAAACCATGAACAATTTCTATTTTTAACTCATATTACTTTTCTAATCAAGTTGAGCTAATCAAAAACACATGCGGAATGTCATTTACCCATTGTTCTATTAAATAATGAGCTCATTCAATATTTCTATTGTAGTTATCATTTGAAAGTGATTGAACAGTTGAGCGAGGATTTGCCGAATAACAGCAGAGCATTGATTTGTAATCTGGACCTGATATTAAAGTGGTTGACGCTGCGCTTCTATGATACGAACCCTTCTGTGCTTATTAAGGGTCTCGAGTATCTAGGACAAGTGTTCCAGATGTTGGTCGAAATGGAGTACATGATGGCAGAGAATGAGGGCAGCAGCTTCGTGCCCCATTTACTGCTGAAGGCAAGCTTCAATTTTATATTTCTCCAGCAGATTTATTATTGTTTGGATATTATTTCAGATTGGTGATCCAAAGGATGCAGTCCGAAATGGCGTGCGACGTGTGCTTCGACAGATAAATTTGCTGTATCCCTTTACAAAGGTCTTCTCGTACGTTATGGAAGGGCTGAAATCGAAGAATGCACGACAACGCACTGAATGCCTGGATGAATTGACCTATCTCATTGAGAGCTACGGACTAAGCATTTGCCAGCCATCTCAACAGGTGGCTCTGAAGGAGATTGCACGCCAAATCTCGGATCGTGACAACTCTGTGCGCAACGCAGCTCTCAATTGCATTGTGATGGCATATTTCCTGGCCGGCGAAAAGATCTACAAACTGATTGGCCAGTTGAGCGAGAAGGATCTTTCCATGTTAGATGAGCGAATTAAACGAGCTAAAAAAACAAGAAAACCAGCTGTACCCGTCGCCGAGGTACCGCCCAACAACAAGGCAGTGACGCAAGTGGTGCAACAGGATATCATTGAAATTGAGGATGCTGAGGGAAATGGCTGTGACGAATTGCCGCCACCTGATGAGGAGGGGTAAGTGTGATATACCAATTTGAAATGCCCCAAGAGGGAGAAAGAAACTTTCATCAGGAATCACGATCGGTGTGTTTTAAACGAGCTGAATTCATGAAGGGGTATTTACACCCAATTTATATGCTCAAAGCCAAGAAGACGATCGCAATCTTCCAAATTGTTTCGAAATCGTAAAGAAAGTGTGATTTTTTACTAATTATTTCTCTATATTATAATATTTTTTAGTTTGGTATAATTTCGTATGATTTTGGTTTATTTTCTTTCTATCATTATTAATTTGCTACATAGCTGCCAGCAGCCACAGTTAAATGCCCGTGGTCGAAGCAACAAGCTAATAATGGAACGGAGTACCTCAAGCATAGAGACCAACTTACACTCCCTGACTCGACAGGCGTAAAGTGGCATTCATTTTTTATTTTCTTTATTTTATTTGTTTATTGCTTTTGTGTTTATGTGTCATTGATTGTTATTGTTATCGTTATTGTTACTGCTATGTTATGGCTTGTGCTCTGTTTCATTGCTGTATTTTATGCTGAGTTACACTTGCCTTTATTGTCTATTGCTGTTTCAAAATTTATGAATCAAACGCTCCCACTCTATTTATTTCAAATCATTGTCACTGTTGTGTTTTGTCAATGTCAAAGTAATCATCAATTAAATTTAAATATTTTTTAGTAATGAGCTACATATTTTGCTTTTATCATATTCAACAGTACATTTGATCAGGCACCGTCCGCTCAAGTGCTGCAACTGCAACAACAATTGCAGCTGCAACAACAACAGGCACAGCAACAGAGGACCAGCGGTCCCTTTGGTCTCGATCCCAATGTGATGGCCGAAATCGAAAAGGATTGGGTGCGTGCCGATCAGATGGTCTTTAAAGAATATACTCCAGTTGATACTTCGCTGCTCTTCGAGCCCATTAAAGTGATACCAACACGCGACGGATTCCAATATCCACAAGACAAATTTGATCGCCTCATTGCACGCTCGCATTACATTCAACAGAACCTGACTACGTCGCCGCAGGCAAATAACACTGGCCACACGGCCAGCGGCATATCGCCCTATCGTAGTCCCATGCGCATTCAGCAACAACAGATGCAGACGCATCAAAACAACATGGACAACAATATGCCTAAGTAAGTGTTTGCGTAATTCCCGTTGTGCACTCCCCAACTAATTCCGTTTATAGCTTAGCCGATGTGTTGCCCAAGCATGATCCACAACTGGTCAAGATAATTAAGGCAGTCAGCAGCAACGATACATTAAAAGCGCGTGCAGCAATCAATGAGTTGACCGCCATCATTGAATCTCCAGAAAAACAGGCTGTGCTGCGTGACTACGAGGAAATATTCATACAAAATGTGCTGGCACAGTTGAAGGTATGTTAGTGATCGTTGCTGAATGAGCGAAATTTAATTAAATGAACTTTGCCTATAGAATCTGTCGCAGCTGCCCATATCACAGGCACTTGTGGTGTATCAGCCATTGCTTTCCATTTTGTATACGTTCTTCAATGCCAATATTCTCGGCAAAACGCTGAGCGTGGCCTGCATTAAGAATCTCATGTCTGCGCTTTTGCATCTTCTGGCCGACCAAAAATTGACCAGTGGTGATGACAGCCAATACAACAAGGTTATTAATGGAATCTGCCTCAAAGTCCTGGACAAAGCCAATTTTACAAATATTTACTGGTAAGTCTTCGATATTTACAACGCATTAGGCGCATAGACTTTGCAATTAATTGGTTTGATCTGTTGTAGCGCCTTAATCCGATTACTGAGAGAGACCTGCCCGGTTGCGGGGCTGCCCAAGTTTACAGATTTACTAATGAAATGCATTTGGCGGAATATTAAAATGTTACCGGAGCGCACTAACGAGCTGAACTACGATGCCGTCATCTTGGAGGTGCATGAATTTATGCTGGCGTTGCCGAGCACATGGTGGCAGAATCGTCCATCAGATACGCCGCTGCGCACCGTCAAAACTATAATTCACAATATGGCCAAGGTGAAGGGTAATGGTATATTGCAGCATCTGAATCAGATACCCACACACTCTGAGCTGCACACATACTTGATACGCATCCTAAAGGTAATATGGGTTAATGTCGTTTTCTATGTGATCTAATTTACAAATTGCTTATAGAATTTCCAAAAGGACGGAACTGTGTCCGGTACAGGTGTTTCCCCGCAGCGTCAGCAATTTTCAGCCAAGGAAATTGCCACCAAGCGAATATCGCATCAAACACATGATACGGTGTCACAGATCTTTAAGCTCATTTCGGACAAGGATACCAAGCAGCAAGGACTGCAAAAACTATACGACTTTAAGGTATATCTCAGTGTTGTAGTTCTGTTCTGATGGTGTTTATATTTGCTTCAAAATTTCAGCAACAAAATCCGGACATCGATCTAAGTACATTCTTGCAAGGAGCCAGCGCAACCTTCCACAAGTATATTGAAGAAGGTCTTGCGGAGATTGAACGACAGAATCAGAATGCAGGCTCAACGCAAGCGCCGGATAACCGCACGGGTTAGTCAAATGATTCATAAATAAAACTATTACACTCTTCCAGACACATCTTCCTTCTGAATTAACCACACGCACCTCTCTACTAACATTTGTGTATATGTGTATATCTTGCATCAATCTGCAGCTGCTACACGTTCTTATCTCACAGATGTCAACTATCAAAATGCCACACACGATCCCGACTATTGGATGGATCGTTTGCAGAATTTAATGTCCACACGAAGCGCTTCGGACGATGGCTCCCATATGCTGGACAATAAGGTAGCCGACGAGAACCTCTGCTTGAACTCAATGAATCCGCAGAAGGTGTCGCTCATCAGGCGTGAGGTGGGTGCAACCAGAACTCTTTGAGCTGGCTAATGCAATTTGAAAAGAAATAGAAAATTAAGCTAAATGATAGTAGGTTAAGTTTGTACATATGTTCTTAATGCCATATTTATACACACTCTTTCTCGTTTAGAAACCCGAACTGTCGCCCAACCGTCTGCAGCACATTCAGGCTAAGCTGGCGCAGATCAAAAAGGAGAATCATGCCCAATAAGTGTGTAGATGTTGACGACTCGTATTACTGTTTATTTATCGCTGTATAGCTAGCTGATTGATCTGCTTTGGATTACTATATATATATAAATATTATACATACTATTTTTCTGATCAGATCAGCAACGAGATGACGAAGGTGTCAAGCTACGCGAAAATCATTTATTATTTATCATAACAAAATAATAACAGCGCGTATGCTTTAAGATTCTCGGTATAATCATAATAATTTAGTAACGAGCAGAACTCGAAAGCAGGGTTAACAACAGTAACAGACAGTAACAATAATTAACAGCATACTACACAATACCTACGATTAATTACTATTACTATTACTAATGAATTGTACTACAGAAAACAAATATTCTACACATATGTATTAGCACTGAGTTATGTATTTGGTATGCGTTTCAGAGATATATTGGCTGATTTGAGATTAGGTTTTTAGCTTGTTCCATTTTGCGATTTTGTTAAGTTAGCTTGGAATTAGTTCCTTCTAATTTTACGTTAATTCACAACTGTTTACGATTATTTTTGTTCAAATTTAATAGTTAAATCCATTTGAAAACATGTTAAAGATTTGCGTAACTATTAATAAATTATAAACTGTTTTTCATCCCCCAAAAAACATAAAAATTGTTATGAGGTTATGTTCCCAAACCAGGATTGTTTAAAGCCAGGCCAAGCCAAGCAAGCGTAAGGCTCAGTGCATGTTAATGAACTATTGATAAATTAATTACAATTACAAACATATAACGATATACAAGCTTGTAACTAGATAAACAACAATTTTTGCTACCATAGATTACGTTTTGTTTTAACAATTGTTTAGTTTAGTTTAAGCATCATCCAGTTTAACACACACACAGTACACACACTTACACACTCCACACACTGAATACTCACAACACATATACACATGCCTAAATCTTTTGTAACATGCCCATTATTTATGCAACATAATAAACGTTATATTTATAATTCATCTACTCTGCCACAGAGACCACATCCTCGCTTATTTCAGTCAGCTCTTCGTCCTCTCCATCACCCTCGCCATTCTTGGGCTTGGCGTAACGAGAAGATATAGTAGCCACTCTAATAGCCGCCTTGAAGCCAACACGCGCTTTCATCTTTGCCAGTTTGGCCTTCCAGTTTTCGTCGCGTGATGGCAGCGCATTCAAATATTCAATCATTTCCTCCTTCTTGGGATCAACAATGGCCAACACGGACATACAGCCATCGACGGTTCCCAGCACAATGGCCCGACCATCTTTGCTGCTCTTTATAGCCGTCAGCTCAGCTTGCAGCCTATAGTTGGCTATCATCTCAGTGTCCACGGTCCGAAAAACGCGAATAGTCTTCCGACCACTGTGGTAATACGCCACATACTCGTCGTTCTCCGTGAATATGCAAATAACAGAGAACACACCCTCGGCAACTTTGGGTATGAATGTCTTGGCCGTGGTTCCCTTACGCAGCTCTAGCATCTCAAGACCTCCTCTTGTTGGCGCATACAAGCCGCATTTGCCATCCCTTGTGAGGCTGCCACCCCATTTGGCAATGGAACGTACATGCTTCTTGCTCTTGATGTCCATGATGCTGCCTTTCTCACTGCTAATGACTGCCACTTGGTTGGCCTTGTGGGGCATGGGTACCAGTGAGAACACTTCCTGCAAATTAACGATTAGGGCATAAGTCTAACTTTACAATTAGTTTAAGCTGACCTTTATGGCGCATCCCTTGAGAAGTATTTTGGTTACGAAAGCGCCATTTGTGGCGCTGTACACGCCCAGACAATCCTTGCTGGACTTGTCCACAGTAACCACAACAATGTAGGCGTTATCAGCTGTGATAACCGATTGTCGGAATGGCATGCCAGTTATCATGCGAATGGGAAAATCAAAGCGAAAGAGTATTGTACCCTCTGAAAAGAATAAGTATTAAATATCTTATGATTTTAGCATGGTAACTTCATAACTTTACCTGGCACTGATCTGACTGTCGTGATGGCTGTTAAGCGATTCAATTCATCGGAGCCACCTGCCGCTGCCGCAATGATATCACGCTGATTCATGTTGGGCACGGACACTGTTAGCACCTTGTAACCATAATCCATGAGCGTAATTTGCTGTATGCCCGGCTGATCATCACGATAAACGACCTGTTCGGACACGCGATTCCAAATTAAAAACTTTCCAGTTTCAGATGAAATAATATAACGTCCATCTGGTGTGATCTCAGCGTGTGTAACAATAGCGCCCAAAGGACTATCTGCTAGCTTGGCTAGCAGACGGCCGGAACGCGTCTCCCAGACACCAACACAGCTACGAGTCACTGTCACAGCCATGTCGACTTCAGAGAGACTGATGTCGTCGATCTGCAGCTCATGGCGATCTATGACGTGAACCTTTTCGAATATGTTATTAATATTCCACACTTTGACGGAGCGATCTATGGATGATGTAACCAAATTGTTCCAGTTGCCAATGGTCAGTGGCTCCAGCTGTATGATGCGTCCAAAATGCGCATCCAAGACTTTGGCCAGCTGTCCTGTGTTCAAGCACCAGACATATAGATTCTTGCGCACGCCAGCAACAGCATAGTCCAGCTTGGAACTGACCATTATAGAATTGGACTGCATGATGCGAGTGGTGATATTTCTGACGCCATGCGGCAGAGCCAAGTACATGGCACCTTGCGTAATGGGATCGCGTTCATTCTCCTTATCGGTGCAACCGAAATCCCAGATAACGAATCCCTTTCCGGCGGTGCCCAGCAACATGCGATCGTGCTGATGAAGATCCAAACGTAACTGTAATAACATTTCTTTGTCATCATTCTCATATCGAGGCAGCGTCTCGACAAAATTCCAATGAATCTCGCCGGTCTCCTCGTTCTCTATGAAGTCGTAAACTGACACCTCGAAGTTCTCCTCGTTGGCACAGCCATAGGCTCTAGTGCGTCCCTTATTCATGACTAAAGCACTGAAAAAGTGCACTGAATTGGAAAGATTGGAACCACGACAAGAATCCAGGCGCAGGCGAATTTCATTAATGGAACCCGACCAGAAAATAACATTGTAATCCGTAGGACTAAAGAACTCCATGGCTGCGAGAACATATAGAAATAGAATATAATAGAGAAATATATATAGGACTAGCATTACTTACTCAACATCTCCCAACCAGTATTCTCGCCAGAAATATCAAAGATTTCCAGCAGATTACCACGCATATCAAACTTCGCCCAGCGTAGCTTGCAATTGAGGAATAAACTAATAGGGATTTAGATATTGACAGTTACAATTCATTTGAAAACTTACTTTTGATTTAGTAAATACAGTCCACTGACTTGCCCATCGCCTTCCTCAAAAGGACTATTGATCACAACAAACTCACTGGAGAGCATGTTGAGCAGCACCGTCTGGTTGTTGTTCGAATAGGCGGCAGCCCATTTGTTATCCGGACTCAAGACCAGCTGCTGCATGATGCCCTCAATACCAGGATTGACATCACGAGTAAGATCCGAGGTGGACAAATCAAAGGTGATGAAGTGAGTCGATATAGAAACCATGTAACGCATGTCGCTGGTGAGGCAAAATGCAAACACAGCAAACTGATGTCCCTCGAGGGAGTACTAATAAAAAAAGGATTAGTTTCGTAGCTTTATCAATATGATGACAGCTGAATATACCTTTAGAGGACCGCCAGGTGTGTGCAGGCAATGATTAACCGGGATCAAAGCACAGTCCTTGGGTCCGCAGCGATCACAGGCTCGCAACAACATCTTAATGTTGGGATTGCCACCGATCTCGGGCAGCAGACGTCCAATGAGTTGGGGTGCTAACATATTTGGGTAAATAGCCAGGATGGCACCACCCAAACGTAAAGCATCCGCAACCAACATCAGCTCACGCTTCGATTCCTTGTCCTCTGTATTTGTAGACGCATCCTCGAAATCAGCCAGCACTGCCTGCAGTGGACAGCTGGATAGTTTGGCATGTAACCAATCATAATTGAAAAGTACGTGCTCAAACAAATCCTTGAAACGTCGCGAACGTACGAAGTGAAAAGGAAGTTCACCAAACTGCATTGAGAGACCTTTAAGTATCTGGTAAATTGAGGATCGCATTTTACATACTTTGCGCAAGTTGTAGCGCTTGGAGAGGCCATCCTTGCTGGTAAAAACTAGCGGCTGAATGGGTACTTTACGATCTGCGGATCCCTCCTTATCTGCCAAGCCAAAACGATGCCTCTGTATCTCCGTGAATTTAAATGGCTTGGGAATTCCACCACCCCAAATGCCTAGATAATAATCTGCAATCATGGAATGAAAATATATGGCCATATTCATGTTCTTAAAGTAGCGCTCCTTGGCCGTGTCCTTGAATTGCCTGTGATACCTGTAGAGCACATGATGTCATAGTGATTAAATATTGAATGTCGAATACAATTTTGGGTTAGTGTTATTCTTGCGCTGTCTTGTTCTAGTTTAATTATCTCGTGTATCTGAAATCTTGCCTTAATCAGTATTGGCAATTAAAAATCATTATTATATGTGTTATATAATCGTTATAGTCGAATTTAGTAATTGAAATATGATAATATAAAAAAAAAATTATTAAATATACCATAAAAATGTGTGGTAATTGAACCTTCAAAAAAAGTATAATAACAATTTTCTATTTGGAAAATTAAACTAAATATCTATCACTATAGAAGGATGTTGTGGATTCTTATAGGAAAGCGTTTGTAAATTATTCCCAAAATTAGACCATTTATTAGCCCCAATAGTACCAGTTCATAACGTTAACGCCATCAGCCTCGCGTTCGCTTAGATAGTTGGGCAGATCGTTCCGTATGCGGGTCCAGAGTAGAGGAGGTATACGACGCACAGGCGGCATATGATATTGATAGACATCGTCCAGCACTTTGTCATCTAGTGAGATCAGATCCTCGAGTTCGCTCTCGGATAGTCCCGATTTGGAGGCTGTTATGTATGCGAGTGCGTGGAACACCAAGATGCGACCATGCTGCTTCTCTACACGCTCGAAGAGCAACATGATCGAGTCCATCACTGTGTTAGCCAGATGCGTCTCCTGCGGACGTGTATAACTGCGCCATCGACATATCTCGGCAAAGACCAGCTTAACAAATATAGGCAGAGAGCACTTGCTAATGGCATTCGCCACCAAACGCCACTGGTAGTTGTTAAGATCGCGACACGCTGTCTTCATCCACATTTTGATCACGTTCATAGCCAGCTCCTCGCCCAATGCCGTCACTTCAATGAAGTTCTCCTCGACATCAATCATCTTGCAGAGCACATGATACTCATGTGAAACTGTTGGATTAGCCGGTTCGTTTGCACACGATATGATGATCTGAAAGCAATCCCAATGCCATATGTACATAATGCGCAGATAGGGTAGAAATAGGTAGAAATGATACTTGAACAGCCAAGGAGATGGCTGTTTAAAGCCTCATGCAGAACGGCCGAAAATTCATGCGACGCTTTGTGTTAAAGTGACAAATTTGTGGAAAATTTGATTGATATTTGCGAGTGATATTGCTTAGCACGCACAAGTCAAGCAATTGAAAAAACTTACACATATTAGAAAGTTTATAAATACTTATATAATTGTAGTACCTGGATTAAAGTCATGCAATTTGAATAGCAAAACATATGATAGAAATTAAGTTAACACATATTTTCAAAAATGCTCAAAATTAAATTCAAATTTCTAAAGCATACTTCTAAATACTTTCTTTATGAAGGTAACGCTAAAAGTATGCTGTAGAATTTGGGCTAATTTTGAAATCTGTTTAACTGTTAAGATGACTGATGTTTCATGCAGTGCTTAGGTATAGAGCGCCCAACGGAACCAATTGAAAATCCAATGAATAATTCTCAAAGTATAAAGAGTTTTTGTGCAATATTATAAGAAAATCGAAGTGAAATTATCATGCAAGATTTCTTGTAGTGTTTATAAAAAAGACTTTGTATATACAAACAGGTCATGCATTAGAGTAGGAATTAGAAATATATATCTATATTATATAGAGTTCATGCATAAAAGTCCAAACTTTTGGTCAAAGAGAAAGACAGAGAAAGTGGAAGATAAAACCGTCGAAAGGACCTCGAACTCACCTTGCAGTGGACTGGCAAACGCGTCGGTATCCATGATACCTTATTTGAATCTTGAGTGCCCGTCAATTGATCAACTGAATCTAAGTATAGGGTAAGCGGCTGATTTGGGCTAGCATAAGTTAGTAATTGCTTAAAATGTGCTGTTAATGGTACAAGATCATCTGGTATATTCTCAAAGGGTAGCATATAGTTGTACGATATCTGCATAATGGTTTCAAAATTTGTTTCGTTTGGTTTTGTTTTGGATATTTGTTATATAGTGGTATGTTTTGAGTGAGAATAAAAATATCGAATTGAGTAATTTTGGTAAATTCAAATTAATGGATGGATATCACCTGCTGGCATATTGATATGAGCGTGGCCGTCAAGGCGCTCGAGTCCGGCGTTGTGCCAAGGAACCGTATGATATTGATGGGCCGCTTATCGGCGAACCATTCGCTAGCTACCAATGAGGCACTCTTGGCCAGCAATGAAGTTTTACCACAACCTCCGTCGCCAAAAAGGACAAGTGGCTTATCTGAATCCCCCAGCATATATCGCTTGATACGTTCGCAACTTTCTTCGCGGCCGTAAAAGATTTTCACCGAATTATTGCAAGCGTGCAAATGCTGAAGGATCTCAGTTACTATCTGCCCCTGTGCACTGGAGTCTTCTTTGCGCATGGCCCTATCCACGAGCTTAACAACATTCTTATAGAAGTGCGAGATGAAATGATTTAGGTACTCCTCGTGCGTTTCAATATCGAGACCCTCGCGACCAATCCACTCCACAGTGTATCTGCAAATGTCATTCAATTAGTCACTGGAAATAAGCAAATTTAAGATGTACTTACTTTTGGGCATTGCTTGACTCGATTTTGGCGGGCAGTCTGGTGTCTCTCAGGTCACCCAACAGCTTAGCAGACTCAGTGTCCAAACTGCGATTGATAATATCCACAAAGAGCGAAGCCTTCTTCAAATTTTGCAGATTAATGTTGTTTATATAGCGGACATAGGACAGACAATGGTTCTTTGTGTTCTTTACATTCAATATGCCATTGATGACCTCACGTTCCGTCACTGTAATTTATAACACAAGTGTAATTTCGACCGATTAATTCTCAGGATTTTCTACTCACCCGACATAAAATAGTTATGCACATCATCCTTAGACATTTTGTTGCTGGCACCCAATGAGGCGGCAGCCTTGCGCAGCAGCTTCTGCATCTTGTTGAGCGTATCCCACCAGACCGCCTGATCCTCCGCTTGCAGCTTAGGCACGCGCTGAAGCATAACATTTTATTGAATGGACTACTTCCATTTGTCTGTGTAAAGCTCACCTTGTTGTTGAAATTAATCAATATGGATGAAATGGGTTGCAACACGGAAATGGGCGGTACGGCATTGCTGTCCTTTTTATACCATAGATCGAGCAGCGCCCGATCAACGCCCATCGATGTCAACTCCTCACATATGAGCTGCAATTCCGAGGACACTATATACGTAGGGATGGGCCTATAACCATACTTTTGACCCAAAAACACAATGAAATTCGGTCCCATGGAAAGACGTTGGCAATTCTTAATCTCGCGCATGCAGAGCTCGGTCGTCATGTGATCATCTGTCGCCTCATCACGGACACCCCAACGCATGTCCACCACCTGAAACTCTAGGCCATGTTTCTCTCGACAGTAATCCTTGATCCGGGGATAACATTTGGCCATTAGTGTGTTTCTCTCCATAGTCGTATCTGATTTGCAATGGAATTGTAAACGGTTACATAAGAATTCGCACAAGAAATAGGATTTTTTTTGTTTTGTTTGTTTTCAACACACCCGTAAACGTGGAGCTCGTGAAGATACGCACAATTTTCGAGCTAACCGGCGGTAAGGACTCGAGCGAGCCCAGAAATATGGAATCTATGGTGCGGTCATCCATGATTGGAGTTATAATCCAACAATGGAGAAGAGCACTTTTTAGGACGTTCTAGAGCGGTTGAAATCCAATATGTATCTGCGGCAAACTGAGACCCAGAAAGTCCCTTAAAGTTCACATTCTATTAGTTTGCTGCTGTTTGGTCGATAATACGGATATGTGGCGCATTTGACAGTCGCCTAGTTGACGGGCTTGTTTTGAGTTCAGCTCAACCCGACACGCTTCACGGCAGTTGCCAATTCCTCTAGCTCCTCCCCAGCGTCAAGTGTAGCCAGGGGCAACACCTGTTGCCAACCTGCTGCTGCTGTTGCCGTTGTTTTTAGTTAACTGTTTATAACCGTAGCCGGCTGGCTGAGCGTGATTGTGTTTTGATCGAAAAGTCATTCCATTTATATGACGTTGCGTCGCATAGTATCTTTAGCTGGCAGCTGCCTCTGCTTTGATTGATGTCAGGCTTTACTTGGCTGACTGACATACAACAAGTGTTTTCAAGTGCCTTCAAGTCGACAGTTGCGTGCCTGACTTACATTCCCAGGCGTTTGCTTTGCTGGCAACTTTCAAAGTCGTTTGGCGGCTGCCAAACGGTGCCACTTAATGGGGATGCGGGTGCGACTTTTCTAGCCCCCGGTTGAAGCATGGTAGGGGCATTTACAAGAGCTGCGATTGAGGCCGGAGAAGGCCAGAGAAGCATGTCTTGCTATTACTTGCAAGTCTTTAAGCATTGACCTCGACCTACGAGGTGTGCGTGTTTGCATAAATAAATCAATGGTGGTGCAAGTAGTTCAATTAGGCCAAATTTAGAGACTTGATTGGTTCCCATTTACCATTTACGGTGCTGACATTTGATACGCAGTCAAATTCACTCTTTTTGGGGTCAAGCAATTGCCTTTTGGTACCTGGCACAATTGTTACCAAACTACGAAAAGGTGTTAGAATTTATTATGAATAGAAAATAACTTTTAGCATGCTATATTCGCAAATTTCTTTAATTTATTCCAATTTAAAAAATACTTTAAATATTTATTTATTAAGATAATAATAATCAAATCATTTTAAAGTAGTGTTAACCAAATAATAAAATTTTCACCAGCAGTATTCGATGTCTGTCACTATGATCGCCATTTTATTTAAACACATTTATTTGGGTTTTATAACAATATATTTATTTGTCGTTTTCTTTTTTTTTGTGTTTTTATTTAATTTAGTTTGGATTTTCAGATATAATAATTTTGCAAGTGTTTCGTATTCCAATATATAAATATTTGTATATAATATATAGTCGATGCTTTATGGGTTTACTATGTGAAGAATGATGCTAATGTTTGTATGCAAAATCTATTGAATGTAGTACCTAGTATGAGCTGTATGTATGTGAAAAATATTGTTATATAAATATTGAATTTAGTTTTTTTTTTTGTTTGATTTAGTAAAAATTGTAATTATACTCGATTTTTCATTACGCATACTTCTCTATGATTTTGAAACGCGTTTAACTAATTTCATTTCATTTAAGTTGGCTATAGGAAAATGGTCTATATGCTATAGGTGTGTAGGTCGTTTATGTGTCAAACGTTAGTTAGTGTTATTTATTTATTTTTGTGAGAAGGATAAAACATGTTAATCACTTTTGTTTTAGATAGGGACTGTCGCAAATTAAATTAACTACGATTCCATTCGAAACGGAATTGATTATATATGTATGTATATGTAGATTGTGTTTATTATATTTAAATATATGTATATTTATATAAGTAGCTAATTTTTGATAATAAATAGTTAAACATATTGAACTAAACAGTAATCAAATAAAAAAACAAAACTAATTAATATTACAGAGTTCAAGAAAAATAATATGTATAATAAAGAAACATGCAGCTGCCGTTGAGATACTTCTAGGGCTTATCAACTCCATTTATTGTTGTTGCTGCGGCTGATGCTGCTGCTGTTGTTGGTGTTGTTCCTGTTTTCGGAGATAATGTTGTTGGTGTCGCTGCAGCCGCTGTTGGCGTTAATTTCTTAGGTGCTGCAGTTTTTGTGTCCGGTTTTGGATCCGGTATGGCTTTAGCCGCCAGTGCCAGCTTATGTATGTGTGGCGACGATGGCGACGTCACTGTTATTCTATAATAAGAAAAAGCTAATGTTTTACACGCACACACATACACATACGCACGCACAACAAGGGGGCGCATTTTGGATGGGCGTTTTGGAAGGCGGGAAATAGTATTTTTATGTTTTTTTTTTTTGGCGCATATGTAAGCATATGCATATGAACATATTTACAAAGCATTTCGTTTTTTTATGAGTTTGTTTTTTGTGGTTGTTAATGGGAGGCGGTTGGCGTTGAAGTTGATGTTGTTTTTGGGTCAGAGTTTGGTTTTTGGATGTGGTTGGCATGGTTGGTTGTTGTTGTAGCATGTATGAAGTAATTAGGTTAATTAGATAAGCCGGCAAATAGCAACAGACCTTACAAGCTAAGTAGCTAACTAGCTAACTAGTTGATAGTAGAATAGCAGTGGTAGTTGTTGATACTTTAGTTATACATAAGCATAATAAGTATAAGTATAATTAATTTCTATATACTATGTTTTGTTTGTTTGTTTCATTCGCATATATCGAGCTATTATTTGTTATTGCGTATATTGGTGCTAGTACGGTGTGCTTGCTTAGTGCTTGTGCTGCCTGCTGTTTGAGTTGACTTCGTTATCAGCGTACCTAGGGCTGTTGTCGTCCTTCTCGCAAACTATCGTGCGAGTCGTGCTTGGCGCGACACCGATGCCGTTTAACGACTGCTGTGAACTGCGCTTCACATGCACTGGCCGCAGGCGATCTTCCAGATCGCTGATGGAGCCCACCGAGCTGATGCTCTCATCACTGCAACCACAAAAACATGATTAGTTACAAGATTCAATATTTGACCAATATCTAGTTACCTTTCGCTGAGCTCTTCTTCGCCCTCCTCCTCCATGGCTTGCTGCAAATCCGCAATGCGTTGCAGCGCCAATCGCAAATCGTTCTTGAGTGCCGTGCCCTCGGATTCCATGACCTCCATTTTCTTTTCGAGGTCCTTGCGACGCGTCAAGGATTCCTGTTCGCGACTGGAGAGGGAGTGGAACTCTTCGCGCATGTCACGCAAACTCTTTTGCGATTTCTTCAGCACTTCTTGGCCTTGCATTTCTCGAATCTTTGACTGAGTGACTTCGTTTTGCAGCTTTTCTAGCGATTCCTTATGCCGGCTAACCTGCACTTCAAGGCGTGCACGTGTCGCCTGCTCCAATTCAAGGCGTGATTCCAGTTCCTTGGTGCGCATTTCCAAGCTGTAAATAAATAAATAACTTGAGCACATCGTTTAAGTAATAGTAGAGGTCTTCTCACCGTTTTGACATCACCGCCATGGTAGGATCACCCAAGCTCTCGACATTATCGAGACGATGTTGCAGCTCGGCAACCTGTTCCTTTAGATTATTGCGCTCAGCCTCCAGTTCAGTGAGCTTGAACTCTGATTCGGAGACATTAATTTGCTCCGCATTGAGCTGTTTCACTGTCGCACTGTACTTCTTCATAAGTTCACCCAACTCCTCTTCATTCTCCTCGATCTGGGCCTGCAGTTCAGCGCGATCCCGATGCGCTGTATTGGCGCGTTCCTCGGCATCGTTGCGTGCTCTGTGTGATTCTTCGAACATGGCCTGGACCTCGGTCAGCTCGGCCTCAGCGGTTTGTCGTGCCTTCATGGCCAATGAGCGAGCTGATTCTGCATCCTCCAGCTGATTGCGCAGCTGCCTGATCAGCGTCTTGCCGGGCGTATCGGCCTTGAGGCGTTCCAGCTGCGTTTGAGCATCCTTGAGCAGCGCCTTGTATTTGCGCAAATCGCGACGAAGTTTCTGATTCTGCGCCTCCTCGGCATCACGATCCACACGATCGCGATCCTCCATGGATGAGAGGCGACGCTCTAGTTCGTGTTTTTCGCGCAACAATAGCGTGCGCTCTTCGTGTTCCGTTTCCAGCTGGCATTCGAGTGCCTTGATCTTCTTGTAGCCATTGCCACGCACCTCCTCCAGCTCTTCGTCACGCTGCTGTGACTCTCGGCGCGCTTCTTTACGCATCGTTTCCAGCGACATCTCGAGACGCAGCTTGGCCTGCTCCAGCAACTGAATTTGCCCGGCCATTTCATCCAGTTCTTCCTCCTGCTCCTTGGCGCGACGTTCGGTTTCGTTTTTGGAGCGCCGCAGCTGGGCAAACTCCTCCTCGGTGCCGCCGCCAAATGTCATCTCCTCGAGTTCGCGTTGCAGTGATGCCAACTTTTCCTCTTTAAGCTCGAGATCAAGACGCGTATCCTACGGGAGAGAAAGCGAAGCACACGAATTAAAGCAAATTCAGTTTTATGGGAATAGTATTTAACCCAGTTTGTTGCAGCAATCCAACCTACTTCAAACAGCCGCGTTGCACATGTGGTGCTGAGACTCATGCCTGTACTTGAGCACTGCCCAAACGCATGGGAATTGCTTAAAAAGTGACGATGAGAATGGGAACGGGAGTGGGAACGGCAACGGGAATGACAATCGTAATGGTAATGAGAATGGAAATGGAATGTCCGGCTAGTTATCACGCGGCCACAGTCAAAACCTATTCTTATTATTACGATTATTGTTGTTGTTCTCTCTTCTTTTTTTATTATTTATATTTTTAATATCGTTTTTTCGTAGAACTATGCGTGTGTATTTGTGTATACTCCAGTTATCGCGCGTCGATGTTGACGTTCATGCAGCCACTGCTCGACTCGGTCACAGTCATCGCTTGAAGAAAGACACAAAAGCGGAGCGAGAGAGCAAAAGAGCATAGAACGATAAAAACATGAGAAACACAAGCAATGAAAACTGAGCGTAACTCGAGGGAAAAACCTTCTTAGAACATGCGAGAAAGAGCAGCAGAAGATCAACATAACATAGTTTGGAAGAGCAGTTAAGCATGCCGTTTGCTGTTTGCCGTATGCCGCATGCCGCTTGCATATGGTGTGGGCAGGTAGCCTCAAATTGCCATTGTACACACATAGTCTACACAGTCTGCCAGTCTGTCAGTCCCTCAGTCTGTCAAACAGTCAGGCATTCAGGCAGCCAGGCAGGCAGTCAGTCAGGCAACGGCGTGGGTAAACAAGCTGAACGAGTTTTCAGATACAGTATCTGTGTATCTGCCGCAATGTTGCATGTGCCACTGCCACTGAAACTGGCACTGCCACTTGTTGTTGCCAGTGCTGATTATAAAACCGATTTGTTTGGCTGCTTCTCTCTAGCTGTTGCGCTGTCTTGCTCTCGCAGGTCTCCTCGCTGCTTACCCGGCAAACGAGGCAACATTTGCCTTAGCAACATGTTGCTGAAACATATTTGTTGCCCAACATTTGTCAAATCTCATTAAAAAAAAAAAAACATATTGAAAATTGCCTGCAATTTTTGTAAGAATTATATTCTATTGAGTTCAACTGATTCAGCTAACTTAGTCAATTACTACTGTTACTTAAATGGTCAATACTAATTTTTAGTATTACTAATACCTAATTAATTTACTCACCGCCAGCGTTTGTTCCAGCGTAAACTTCTCGGCTTGCAGCACATCCTTCTCACGGCCGTACCGCTCCTTGGCCTGTCGCTCCTGGCGCGATGCATCCTGCAGGGATTGGCACTCGGCATCAAATTTGCGCTGCTTCTTCTCCAGCAAATTGTTGCGTGCATTTTGCTCCTCGAGCAGCATGCGCAAATCATTCATCTCGTTGGTCATCTTTTGTACCTTGCGTTTCCATTGGCCCACAACCTGACGTTGTTCCTCAACTTCTTCGTAGGCATCGGATAGCTGCAATCATCCAATTAGCAACAAGATCTTAGAGCGTTTAGAGTTTTGCACCCTTACCTTCTTTTCCAATTGCTTCTTTAGCCCGACCAGCTGTTCTAGATCATGCTCATGCTGCGTTCGCAGTCTGCGTTTGGTAAACTCCAATTCCCTTGCAACACGCTCGTATTTCAGCTTATAAACGCCACCGGCGCCTTCTTCATGCTCGCCATCCTCATCTTCGGAGATGCCATTCAAATCGGACTTTGCGCATATTAATTCCATTTCCAGTTTCTCGGTCATCTCCTGCAGATTCTTCACCTTTGACTGCTGGTCCCCGAGCTCCTTCTCGAGCTTCAAACGTTCGCCAGTCTCCGCCTCCAGTCGCTCCGTGGCTATATGCGCCGTAGAGCGTTCCTCGGCCAGATCCACGGTCAGCTCGGATAACTGCAAACAATTATTAAACATGTGTTATTACGTGCCAATTTCGCAGCAATTTGCCAAGAATTTCGCTTATAAAATTTGTGTTTTGTTTGTTTCATTTCGATTCTAATTTCAATTTCGTTTCGTTTGGCATATTTATAAACAGTTGAGATATTTATTTATCTTATCGGCATGCTAAGTTTAGCAGCGAAACATTCATTGTCTACATGGCCTCAACCCAAAAACCAAAAAACATATTGAGTACAGCAACAAGATTTACTTTCATAAATGAAGAGTACTCTTGCAATTAAATAATTAAGTTGGACAACATTTGAAATGTAATTTATTATTGTTGAAAACATAACAAATGCGCCAAAATTATTATAGTATTTTTCCGCTTTAAAATATTTTTGCATATAATAGATATATAAGAGGCGTGTGCGACAAGGAATTTCTATTATATTATTTATATAAACTCTATATTTTATTTGCATTATATTTTGACATGATTTATAGATCAATTATGGAGGTTTTTCAGTGAACGTGATCTCGAAAATCTGCCCAAAATATTCATCATAACTTATTCGATATTTTGGCTTTCAGCTGTTCAAGTTGTATTTAAATTAAACTTAATCACTTTCTTACCCCTGAAAATGAAAAGCAAACAAACGACAGCCATGGAATATATAGATATAGATATTTTCCCCTTACACACAAGCATCGAGTCCTACGTAAAGAATTCGTTCCGTGTGATTCACGCATTTTTTTTTGTCTAAATATAAACTGAACTGAAGCATCTGAAGTGAACCGCTAACTTTCGAGACGTCTCGCAGTCGGAGGAAGCCGTTGTCAATGTCAGCAGCGACGCAGCATGGAATTTTCTACCATATGTATGTTTACTTTAGACTCTTTGATTTGTATTATAATAGGACAACGATGATTTGAAATGATGTCAACTACCCACACAGCGAATTAAATTGCTCATCAACAACTCAAGAGATAGAAATGGAAAAGTGATCGACTAGAAACACACTCAGCATCAAGTTCTCAATATATTAACTGTCAGTTTGCATTCAATCGTTCTTCAACTACAATAAAAAGTTATTCATTTCTCAGTATACATTCAAACATTTTAGGTTTCCACATTTTTACGATAAATCTGAGGTTTTACTATTTTTAAACCATTTAATAAACTTTGTAAAAATGAATAATTTTGAGACGAATGACGACGATACTCCTTCAACGAGCGGTGCTTTAGTTGATGCGTGCCGTCCTGGTCGAAAGGTCAAACCGAGGGGAACCTTCAAAAAGGGCAGATGCAAGCCTCGACCACGAACCAAGCGCACTTGCGTCAAACCAAAACCAGCACCAACTACGAGTGCAGCTTATAAAAATTTTGTGCTCGATTATGGACGAAAGCATCCCTGTTTAGATCCAAAGGAACAGATCAAGAAGGCAGCACGCGCCTGGTGCCGTATGCCCGAACATAAGAAGGAAAAGTATCGCATGAAGGTACAGTGGATGCCAACTATAACTGACAACAACATTACCGAAATTTTCAATTCTATTAAACAGGTCGAAAGCTGCAAGAGGGAGCCAAACGCTTGTTCCATACTATAATAAACAATAATAAATTGTATTTGTAAACTACCCCATCACCTAGTTTCGTGAGTATAGGGTATTTGTGTATGTATGTGTGATTGACAAGCTCAAGGTTACGCGTATTATCGACTGCAAAACACTACCTCATCAAGCTCATTGTCATCCTCCTCGCGTATGGTGCGATCGTCGTCATCGTCCGCCTGCATTGCGGACGTTGTTGTCGCCACCGAAGATTCTCTGGCCATGGAGTTGCCTCGCGATGTGGGCGTGTGTGGCATCTGCTTGGACAGCTGAAAGGCCTTGGTCAGTATGTTCTGAGTGGAGCGAGTGCGTCCCACCGATCCACAGCGTTCCATGCTGTTCCGTTCGCGTTGTCGCTCAATCAGCGATATGGTGTCGAAGTCGTCATAGCCACCACCATAGGTTGAGGCACTGCCCGGAGTGCTGCAGCGACTGTTGTGGCCACCAACGACCGGCATACTGGCGGTGCTGCTGTTGCTATTGTGACGTCGTGAGCGG
Source organism: Drosophila sulfurigaster albostrigata (assembly GCF_023558435.1). NCBI lineage: Eukaryota > Metazoa > Arthropoda > Insecta > Diptera > Drosophilidae > Drosophila > Drosophila sulfurigaster. Next base: position 20,882,092 of record NC_084882.1, read on the forward strand.
CGACCCATGGCTGTCCATTCCTCCTGTACATGGTCGGTACGCTTGAGGAAGTTTTGGATCTTTTCGCTGAGATAGGCAGACGATGTGCGCGGATCCTCGAACGAGGGCGATGGTCGCAGCGTCTGATGCACCGGTTGCCGTTTGCAACCAAGCACAAACGATAGATTCGCATCGAACACAACTGGCGAGCTCTCCAGCTGACGCATCTCGTAGGCATCCAGGCCACTGCCTCGCGTATAGCTCTGCGGAAAGACGCGTCGCGGGGGCGTCTCCAGGCGCGAGGAGCGCGACAAACTAACGCTGGACTGTGTGGAGCAGCGTGACGATATCGAATAGGCGGGACTGGGAGAGCGGGTCAGGAGACGCAGTCGATCCATGGCCGCATCAGAGGCAGTTGGTGTTGGGCTGGCTCCTGTTGAAAGAGGCAGTTGCAGCTTAACCTCGTAGTGGCTTTCATTATCCTCCAGCTGGCCATTACCCAGTCCGGATGTAGAAAGCGACTGCGACGAGCGGCTGCTGCTGTTGGTGGTGGAGCGTGTGGTGTAGCTGTTGTTCTGTGTGTTCTGAGTGCGTGTGGTAGTTGTGCTTGATGTTGCAGTGTGTCCATTGGTCAGCGTCTGCACGGGACTCTGCTCACGCTGCTTTGGCAGCAGACGCAGCTGCTTGCGAGCCGAACTGCTGGGTGGCCGCGGTGGCTTGTGGCTGCTGCTGAGCGAGGTGGCACTGCCACCGCTACCACTGCCACCGCTGTGATTGTTGTGCTTTGTGATACCATTCATGGCGGCCAGGACACGAGCCATAAACGTGGCCTGTTCCTGCTCGGACTCGGATGCGATGGCCTTCTCTAAACTACCTTCATTGTGGGCAACTTGCGACGACGACGCTGCAATGTCGGCACGATCAGCAATTGCTGCATCCACTGGGGTTGCCAGTGGTGCCATAGGGAAAGCGAGGATGTGGGGTGTGAGGGGGATGCGTGTTAGTCAAAAGGATAAAGGGATTTGGCAGAAAGGGAAAAGGGGATCAAAGGATCGAATTGTGTTAGTTGCGGATTTCTTTTTTGGTCGTGTGCAAATTTTTGTGGTGCTTAGCCAATTTTGCAATATCTTCGTAAATTTCGTTTCGTTATCGATTATTCGGGGTAGGTTTCGTTTTGAGGAATCTTGTGTGATGGATTTAACGGGCTGTCAAAAACTTGAGATCGCTCTCGCTTTGCAGGCAAAATAAAATATATATATTTAAATTTAAACCCAAAATGCTATTTATTTTGGCTTAAAGCATCAAATTGCCAATATGTTGTCGTTTTGTTTTTCTTCTTTTCTTTTCTTTTCTATTTTTTTTGTCCGTTCTTAATTTTCTTGTTGGTTGATTTTCATTTTTATTTTCACTTTTGGCACCGTTCAACAATCGCACACACGCACGCAAACGTATCGCTTTCGGATTCAGATTAAGTATTTGAATGCGAACACGGATACGGATCTCGCGACACGGCGATCGATGTGACGGCACGGACACGGACACGGCACGATTAGGCGCCTCAAGCGTTCGCCTCGCAACTAAGCGGACTGATTTTTGTATCCGGCGGCCACTTGCGATCCGAAGCGTTGCGATGCGATGCGTGACCAGAAAAAGCTCGCCGGGCCGCCAGCTGCTTTTTGGCAAAGCGCTCGCACTGAGAGCGAATGCGAAACCAACAAGCAGACAGAGAGAGAGAGAAATGGAGAGCAAGAGAGAACAAAAGAAATTGCAACATTGGTCAGCCTCGATATTGACATAATCTCGGCCATTTAGTATATAGTTATGTTAAAAGTCGAGACAACTGTTGATCTGACAGCAACTTATGTAAATGTGGAACGTGCAACCAAAGATTGCAACACAATATCACATCACAGCGGGCGAGCGAGAGTCGCCAACAGCCAAAGCCAAAAGACAGAGTACAGTAGCGCAATAAAGTATTATTAATGATCTTTTAGAGCATTTAAAAATATCATAGAACTCGCTATTCTTAAGTGCAGCCGCTATTCTTTCCACGCATATATACAAAAACATAGATACATATGGACATACTTACAGTCAGTGTTCAATGGACTCACGCATTGCCCAGAAGCTATTTATAAATATTTTACAATAAACCAAACACGAGGCGGAAATATCGCCAGATTGCAGTTTCGAACTTATATGGTACATCGAGCATCAATCTCAAAATGAAGTCAGCGTGAAATGGATTCAAAATGAATAACCAAGTAGTAAACATTATAAATTAAACCATCTATAAGTTGTCCGACAGTTAAGTTGAATAGCATTTTAATGTTTAATTTACAGTTTTTGAAAACAGATTGGGAGCTTGAAACTTTGAAGAAATTTGTTTCTTAAATGCGAAATAATTATATTTTCAACGAGATTTATTTCTATTTTATCGCTCATATCTAAACATATATATACCATATATTCCTACGCAAAAAGCAAATATATTGATTGTTAAATAACTGCAGATATTTCTCAGCCACACATTACTCACACTCCTCCGCAAGTAATAATCTTCGAACCAATTGTTGACGTTTCCTACTAATAATAGATCAAAGATAAAAGATTTCAGATGCCTCTACATTTATCCCATTGTACAAGAACTAACAGAATATTCATTTCACACATAATTATACGCAAATATATAAATACGACTTTCTATAAAAGTGTTTATCATTTATAATGAAGCACATAGAGCATCATTCAGCGAAATGTGAAATGTATACAATATATACAACTGGTCCGATCTTGTCGCCCCAGATACTTTTTGAGGCACAGACAGAGATTGTGCAAGCCACTTGTCTTGACATCGGCGACTATTTTGCCTATTTAATTAACAACTACGAAAGCATTTTAAATTGAATTATTTTATAAGCTTACCTTGGCTTCCAATTTCTGATTCTCATTCTTGACTTCACTGCGATCGTATTCGATCTTCTCCAGCTTGGCGCGCAGCATAATCAGCTCCTCGTTGGCAATCTTCAGCTGCTCCTCTGTGCGATGTACATTGAGCAGCGGCGTCACACGAACCAAAAGACGCCACCAGGGCCAATCCCTTACCGCCAAGAAGGCCTTCACATTGCGTTGTATGCAACGCACTGCCAATTCCTAAATGAACAGAAATTTTGCTTTAGCCCAAAAACGAGATTCGAGTATTCTCTTGAACTCACCTGAATGCGGCGTTGTGACATCTTCTTGCGAGCCAAGTAGCCGCGACAGAAGGCCTGCAGCTGGATGATACGATCCGAGAGCAGCACATCTCGTTTGGCCTCCAGCTCATTTAATACACCCGAACGGAAGAGTATCTGCAAGGTGGCAAAAAAAAAAAATAAATATTCATAGCATAATTAGTTTAGCATAGACCAAATGCAGTTGCGAAACCTTCGCACAGATTTATAACAACTCAAATAAGTTACGCCATTTATATTAATTATTTTCAGCGACCTTTTGAGTTGAAGGTGTTGTGCTCTTAGGTCTCTGCAATTTATTTAATTGAATAGCCAATGTACATCTTCATTCATATGCAGATGTGTAAATGCAAAAAAGTTGTATTAAATTAGAGAAAACGTAACGTTAACATCTGAGCTAGCCACAGTGAATCTCTAAGCTATAAACAAAGTTGCGTTGCCAAAACTTTATATGACAATTGCAAATGTACCGCGGGTCAGTTACCTTTTTACTAGAGATCATTTGGCAAAAAATATTGTATTTTGACAGACTTAGGCTAACAGAAAAACGTTGTCTTCATTCATACACATTCATTGACTTTAATATTTTCTTAGATCATGAAAAACATGTAATATTTAATTGATAAAATGTTTATGCAATAACTTTGAACTGCACATTAATCCATTGGTGATTCTAATATAAATAGTTAATTCATTATACAAACTCACATTAGATATATTTAATTCGATACGCTTCATATCTGCCAATTAACAGTTAATTGGTTAATAAATAAAATAAAAACGATATAGTTAAGGGGGCTACATTACGAGGTAATAACCATAATAGTTAGCTTGAAATTATAACACGGTTTCACACAATATAATATGCATAATACAGTTTATATTAAGTGACCGCTCATATTTTACTCCTTCTTTAATAAATAATTTTTACGTTACTTATCTGATTATAAACTTTCAAAATATTTTCAATTGAGAGCAGAGAATAATGTATTTAGATTTAACCAGGAAGTTGTTATGGATTCTTATATTTTCGGGCAAGGCGTGATATCGAAAATTGAAATCAAATTGGATTTACATAATGAATTTAGGAATATATACGTGCAATTTTATGAAATTAATTCTTATAGTCTCTGAGATCCTAACTAAACTCGACTGTTCTCTTTAACTTAGCTGACACTATTATTCAATTTGCAAAACTTGATAAAAACATCATAATGTCAAGCCAACGCAAGTCTATTTTTAAAATTTCTTTTTTTTTGCCAATGGTCCATTAAAATTCAGTTATAATTAAGATCTCATCTTCGCACTTTGAGTCTGACAACTAAAAGTTACACTATGCTCATCACACTCTAAACGAATTAAAACATATGCGCACACACACACCATTAAAACATTTGCACCAGACAAGCGCTAATAAAAAAAATGTTTTATAACTTTTGTGTTTATTATGCCAGTGAGATGAAATTTTGCAGATAATCGTATCGTGGCCAAAACAAAATATTCATCACTAACTCGGCTGAGTCTAGTTTTAATACCTAATGAAATTTATTCAGAATTGTTACAGTTTAATCTTTATAGAGAGTGAATTACATTATTATTTAATGTATACCACTTTTCCAATTGATTTTCTAAATGCGTAATATGACTTAAATGACCAGTAATCTGCGATTAATGAAGTGGTTATAATAATCACTTGTAGGGTCACAAATGTGGATAATTTCAGTTGAAACAGCAACTAGAATTCTTTGCATAACAACACTCGGTGTCTGAAGTGCAGGTGTAAGTCAAATTTCATTCGGTTTTTTCAAGCGAAATGTAATCAATTCAAGGAAGTGAAGGTCAAGGTGGCAAAAGCAGAGTACAATTTGCAGAGCAATTTGCACACCTGGTCGCCAAAGGTGGGAAAGTAGTAAAGATAAAAAAAACCGAAAGAGAAAAAAAATCACAAAAAAAATTTAAATTGTAAACAAACAAAAGGAAAACCAAAGCAAAGTGAAGTCGAAGCCAAATCCAAAGCCACAACCCAACTCAAAGTGAAGCTAATTCCAACAGGCGAGACTCTCTACAGCAAACAGCAATGACAACAACAGAGCAACAAAGCAATGCCACAGTCATAGAGCGACCCTCCATAAAGACTACAAATTAGTCAGTCTGGGGATGGGGCAGCATTTGGGATTTAGTTTGGAGGCACCACAACATCGACGTCGTTGTTGTTGTTTTACCGCACCTTTCGAGGTGTGGCAGCGTCGTCAGGTGAATTTTGCGACGATTTTTTCTCGCTCTTTCACGAGAAACAATTTCGAAATTTTTTAATTATGCAGCGCACGTAGATCAAAAATGAAAGTAAACCAATGTGAAATTGCGACTAAGCCAACTGGAAAAAATATGTTTATATGCGTTGTTTTTTTTTGGGGCGGAAGCAGGACAGGGCGTGGCAAAGGCAAAGGCAGGGCAAACAGTAAGCTACTCCAAAACCAAGTGTTAAAGTTGATGTATATATAGAACATAGTATAGAGAGCGCCAAAGAGGTTTGGTTTTAAAATACGTTTTATTCGAGTTAATAAGTTAAGAAATAGTTGGCAACTAAATAATAATAGATAATAGATAATAGCCATAACAATACAAATACGAGTAGTTAAATAATATATAAGTTGTATGTAGAGGTTGGTTGGAAGGGCCCTTTGCTATGTGGAAGGAGTCTAGTGCAGCCGCATAGTTACCTCTTTCGTATAGGTGGGATAGATCTCCACCTGCGTTTGTATGCAACGCACCGCCTGCACTTGTGCCACTTTGGTGGCCACCAGTTGTGGCAGCTGTGGATTTGATTTCGCTTCAAATTTCTGCAGCAATTGTGCGATTTTATTGGGCTTGCAACAGCTGAGCTTAGGCTCTGTTTCCCCCTCGGATTCACAAAGACTTCCTGTTGAATTGCTCGTCGAATTGGAGGCGGAGGACAACACCGTGTTGCTAATGTGACCCGAATCATCTGAGTCAGAGTTTGAGCATTGCTCTACAGATTTGACAGTCGTTGTCTTCTTGGTCGGTTGCTGTTGTTGTTGTTGCACCACTTTGACGAGCAGCTCGTGATTCTTGTCCGAGGTCTCGCCCAGCTTGGGCGGTATGATTTTGCACGATTCGAGCTTTGGTTTGCCCACTTTCTCCTCATTGGCATACTGCAGCTTTTGCTGCTGCTTCTTCTTGTGCCGCAACTGTTGAGTGTGTTCCTTGCTAATGCCGCGACTTGTGCGGGCCTTGGCCCCATTCATGGTCTCCACCTTTCGCAGCAACTCTTGTCCCTTGGCCAGACACTTTACCAGCAACTCATCACTTTTCGCATTCGCATTCAATCTGCCTGCTGCTGATTTTAGTGTGGAGTTGGCTCTTCTCGGTGGTTTGGTCACTGCCACTTGTCGTCGCTCCAGCGTAGAGTTAGCACGCTTGGGCGGCACAGCAGTGACTGCTATTGCAGTTGGAGTTGGCTTTGCCTTGGACGCACTTTGACTGCGGCTGCTGCTCAACGTCAGCATGGAGCGAGTGCGTTGTTGCCGTGCTTGGCGTGGCTGTGGTTGCACCTGTTGCTGCTGCTGTTGTGTTGGCTGCTGCTTGCTCTTGGCCAGATTGCGCAGACTGGAGTGTTTCGAGATGGGTATGCGACTGCCACTCAACTGACTCAGCTCACACAGCGAATTGTAGCGTTGATTCGCACTCGAGTCGCTGCGTCTCAACAACTTGGAATTGGCCAATTCGGGAGTTTGATAAATCTGTTGTCGCCTACTTGTTGCCATGCTCAAAGTGCTGTGAGATTTCGCCAGCAGCTGGCGATCGCTGAACTGAGCGGGCGGCGGAGGCAGCACCGACTGCTCCACATTTGGTTCCAACATGTGCACCACGGTGGGCAACATTTGCACGGGAATTACCTCTTCGACTGGCGGATACTCCTGCAATATTTGATCGAAGCTCTGCAGCACCTCGTTGAGTTTGCTTTCATCGTGTGCCACCTTCTCCAGCTCGGCAAAGATCTCGTCCTCCAACGACTGTTGCGTTAGACTGAGGCCCAAGCTCAGTTGACTCTCCTCCTCATCGCTATCCACATAGCTGCAAACGCTGCTGCTCATCATCAGCGGATTACTGCTGGCAAAGATTGGCAGCGGCGCCGCAACAGCTGCTATGCCTTCTTCGGCTGCTGCTGCCACAGTGGCTGTGGGCGTGTACTTGCCGCCCACACAGCCTCCGGTGTCCACCAAACTGAGGGCGCTCATTGAGCGCGTGTGTTTGCTGCCCTTGTAGTAGAGTTTGCCACTTAGCTTGGGCGTTAGATTATCCTCGATCTTGTGGCGTATGTGCGAGAAGAACTTTTTGCTGGCGCCAAGGGCGTGTGTCTGCTTGGTGGGCGTGGCTGCTGTGGCAACAGTCGGCGGCGTACTGCGAGCCTGCGACAGCTTCGACTTGACCGTGTGCTTATACATGACGAAGTGGTTAATGGCAATCAATCAATGTGACAACGGTACTGAACGATGACGATGAAGATATGAAGATGATGATGATGATGTAAAAGCTGGCAGCAAGTAAAAGTGCATATAATATGTTTTTGGTTTGCTTTGTTTATGTGTGTGTTGCTTTTTTTTTTTTATTTGCTGCGCAAAGTTTCCTTTCGATTTGGCCGATTGGCCACTTGACCAGCGATTCCAACACTTTCACAGCTGCTGGGCGCTTGGCGCGTAATTCGTGTGTGGTGTTTTCTCTTTGAGCTCAACGGCGCAACTGAATTTCTTGCCGCGCGCCAGACGCAGTCGCAGCTCAAAGAGCCAAGCAACCAACCAACCAGCCAGCGAAATAGCCAAATGGCCAACAACAACAGCAAGAGCAACAACAGCAACGACTACGACAACAGTCAGCCAAGTGCGCTGCTGTGCATTCGAAAGTGGCTTATCAACAAAAGAGCTGTGGACATGGTCGCGGCTTACAGTAATTGACGGCGGTCATGGTTAGCCAATGCCAAGAGTGGAACTTTTGGGGGGCCAAGTTGAACGGAGGAGGGGAGAGCAAGCACGGTGTGTTGTGTCTGCAACGTGTTGCAGCTGCAGGTTCGATGCTAATTACGAACACCAATAATCTGTTTCGTCTACATCTAGTTGATTCGCCTCATTAGCGACATTACAAACCAAACTCAGCTCCATTTTGAATCACACTCTCCGTCATCATCATCATCATTATCGTCTACATAATCATCATCTTTATTGTCGTAATCACTGACATGTGCAAAGAAAAGTGAAACAAGTGCATTGTTGTTTCCATATCCATTTGAACCTTTCATTGTCAGCAATTGGCCTGAAGAAAAGCGCCGCAAGTCTCAAGCGCAAGTTCAACAGCTGTTCGTTGTGGCAACTTGCAACGCGTTGCTTGTAATTCATGACAATGACAAATATTTATACAAGTTGGTTCTACAGACATCGCAGACAGTGCTTAGGCTGAGAGGTCATTGCACTGCCCTAGGGCAACAGATATTAAACTAATTGAATAGACAGATTATATTTTAAGTCGTCTCCATAAGAGGTAATCAAAAATGAGCCTTGCCGGCAGCTGTATTGTTATTTGTTGCATGTACAAACAAATTTAATATATAGACTACATTTTAAATCATCTAAGGAGCAACCAAAAAAATATCTGCTGTTTAATCTTACTACATTTTATTGGCAATCGCTGCAAGCTAAAGAGGATAACACAATACTTTCAATAGTTTAATCTCAACACTGACTGATGGAATTATTTCTCAACCAGCTAATAGATTAATGCTCATGCAAATCAAATTCAGCTGATCTTTAAGAAGGAAAAATTTCTTTTATGAATTAAAACAGGACACATTTGAAACTCTTAGATAATCTTCTAACTAGTTATTGAAATTTACAATTGAAATCAATAAACGCAACAGAAATTAATTTTATTATTAGCTCCAAATATATGAGCAACATTTTTTATATTCTATTAACACATGCTAATTTAAATAAAATATATTAACTGATAAATTTTGTTGCTAACAGAACTCTTTTTGCATATTTTAGAAACTTAATGCATTCCATCTATATTTGTGGACTTTTTAGAATCAAAACGAAATATGTATTTACAATTCAAATGAGAGAATTTAATTATAAGAAATATTCATTATTAAAAGATCTTGTCTCGATCAGTCCAGTTTTGAGGAATTTGCAGTCAAGCAATCTTTAATATAAAAATAATATATTCACATTTTTAATTATCCGTTTTCTCTTTCGACGTTTCCTGTAAAATCGATCTCACATTTTAGTTCTACAACTTCACGCTCTGGTAGTTTCGATCAAACTGCATAAACTCAGTTAATTTTTGCAAGCTTGATTCGATATCAGGTTATTGAATTATAGAACTTACAGCATCTTCTTTATTGCACTTGACGTTATCAATAAATTAAATAGATGTGCAATCAGTCATCAGATTACGTGCAGTCTCGGATCGAAGCTTATCACAGTTCAAATCGGTATCAAGTATTATCACCAACGCACAGCTGGTTGGCGGGACTCTCTCGTGTTGCCCAATTAAGCAATAAGAAACACGTCTTGTAACTAATTAAGTGAATTAAAACTGCACCGCTCGGTAAAGGGCAGTTCACAGCTCTTTCAAAATAATTATGCAGCTTCCTGGTTATTGTTTCAAAATTGACCACAAACTAGTTTACATAGAGCTGCTGCCGCCCCGAAGGGCCTGTCTTCGGCTTTAGATTAATGCGTAAATTGATTATAGACACGCCTCCTCGCTGTCGGTCGGTCGGTCCACTGGCAACGTGTGGTTGCATGTCAAGGCACTAATGAAGTTTTCGTGTTTCTCTTGAGCCAATTTCCCAAGTCACAGATTTCCAGTTAATTCGCTGCATTAACTGATGACAGAACCCGCCTCAATAATCTATTATGCAACACTTGAAAGCTGCCCCAACTGTGGCTCTGGGCTGTGGGCCAAATTGCAGACAACGGCAACTTCGGTTCGGTTCGATTCATTTCTAATGAAAGCGAACGCTGGGAAATTTCACTTTAAATGTTTGCATGGAAAAAAATGTTAATGTGCATTGGACAAATGTGGTTGTTGTTGCTGTTGTTGCGGCTGTCACTGTGTGTGCAGGTTGCAGCGGGTCGCAACGCAACGCAACGCGACGTCAGTTTATATGTTTTTTTTGGTGAAAGTCAACGACGCTTGCTTCGGAGCTTCACTTCGATTGGGTTGGGCTCAAGACACAGACTTGATTATGGGATTTGGCATATGGTATTGAAATTGAAATTGGATTTTGATTTGAATTGGGGATTTGGTATTTGAGTGTTACATACACCACTGCGCAGTCCACTGAGCCGTCGAATGAGCCACAGACCGCTGCCCAGGCCATAGATTAGCAAAAGCAGACGCCAAATCTCGTCAGTCGCATTCGCATTTGCTGCGAAGATGTTCACAATAATCTCACTGTAATCACTTTCTGTTAAACAGCTGTTATTGCTATAACTGACCGTCGTCGATAGACACACTGCGGACTCAAGACTCGGACACATTTGCAATTGATTTTCCCGCTTTGCAACAGCGTTCGCCATTTGTGGAAACCAACAACTGAGTGCCACACGATCCAGAGACGATCCCAAGAGAGGCTGGTCGAGCTCATTACAAAACCAACGCAGACGCAAAAACTCAACACAACACACAGAGCTCGGAATTCTATATCACAATGGCAGCCAAGAGCTTCGCAGATGAACTTGACCGTGAAAGTTGTCAGCGTCCGCGTCATCGCAAATGCCACAGCACCACAGCATCAGCATCAGCAACACCAGCAGCGAGAGCAACAACACAGCTGAGAGAAGCAAAACAGAAAGGAAAAAAGTGGATATGCAACAAGTGACGTCAAAGATTATTGCGATTTGCTTTTTTCATAAGAAGGTATTCACAGTTGCATGAGAACTGAGACTGCGACTGCGAATGAGAACAGGAAATCAAAAACCAGCCAACGGGCCAACCAGCCAAGCGAGCACATGCCAGAGATGCTGTTGTTATGGGTCCAGTAAGTTATACTTAAATGGGCTCAAGAAATACCCAGAGAACACTCGGGCTTAGCATTTTAGAAGCACTTTTAATATGAGAAACGCAGAGAAGGCAACACATTTAAAAGTAAATATATAAAAATAAATTGAATAATATATTATGCAATTTGCAAAATAATCAATCGCATATTTGTAATCACTATATTACAAAAAACAATCAAACACAAATCGATCAATTAGATCAGCTTTATAATACAAATTATCAATCTGATTAAATTATAATAAATGCATTTAGAAACACGCTGCTCGAGAATAAACAGGAAGAAATAAAAAAGCTTAAATTATACTCGTATATAAGCGAGATTATCTATCACATAGAATGTGTTAAGTTGAAATAAAAATTATCTAATTGCGCTAATTCAATTACCAGGCTTATAGCAATAAGAAACGTTTTGTCTATAAAACCACTGAAACTAAATAAAAGTATATCTTTATAGATCTTTCTAAATATTTGATTTATTTACATAGATAGAAACAAATGTTGGATTTAGTTATAGAACAAGTTTGTCACAGTGAATGAACTTCAGAGTCCATAATACAGCCAAAATCTTCAACTGAATTAATGAGTACACGTAAAGATTGCACAGGGTATCATCTATTGTTTTCTTAACAAAGCATTTGTTTTTATTTTTTTTTGCTAGTTTTCGTTTTCTTGACGTTAGAATCACTCTCTATCAACAGAGCAACAGGTCTTTCAGGTCTATTATCAATCACATTGAGGAATCGAATCCAATTCATTTTATGCCTCGTAATGCTGAACGGCGAATCCATTGACTAGAACATTTGCCAAGCCTCAAAAGTTGCGACTTCCTGAGACACCCAAAATGTGTATGCAAATTAAAATGTGACTCGTGCTGTGTTTACAATTTGCAAATTGATTTGAATCAGTAATTGTGAGTTAATTTATAAATAATTGCGGTGGAAATCCTCTTAAAGGAAGATCCTACACTACAATAATACGTGGAATTAACGAGAATCGTTTACGCAGAACAGAAGATCAGCTCATCATCAATGCCACAGATTTAACATACAAATTCATGTAATCGAGGAGTCACCAGAAGTCATAAAAGAAAACATCTCACTTGGAGCATAAGAAATACTCTAACATGCTGTAGTAATTCGAGCATAATTTAAATGCTGTTCTAAGTTCAATATCTTTTGTTTAAAGAATATATTTGTTCTAACACTCGAGTTATGTGAATCTGTGAATGTGCTGTCATCTTTAAAGTAAATAATGCATGAAGGTGAAGTTTGGGACACTCCGGATCATGACTGAAGATATTTTTACCTTGCTAGAGAAATTCAAATTTCACAAACAAATCCAAATAATTTTGTGCCTTGTAATGCTGAACCGCGAAATCGTTGAATGAATGAACCATAGCCAAAAATCAATAATGTCTTGAGACTTCTTCAAAATAAATTGAAAAGAGACTTTGTGCTGTGTTTGCAATTGATTTAAATCAGTAATTGTGGGTTAATTTACGCCTAATGTCTCTTTATAGAGAGACATATACAGCAAAAATATGTTGAATTAGTGAGAATTGTTTCCGCTGAACGAATAGAAAGGCTCGTCAATAATTGCAGAGAGTGAACCAATAATTGATATCGAATACTTACAGAAAGTCATGTAAGAACATATCTCATAACAAATGCACAGACAATTTAATCATATATCTCGGTAAATAATATGCTCGCAATATGATGTAATACTCCTACGTAAGATCGGCGAAGCTGAGAGACTGATTGACTGAAAAATGCCCTGTAAACCACTTAACTCTTTTATAAATTTTACTCTATTACTAATTTTTTTGGTTTGTCTTTTTAAACTTGGCTTATTTCTTATTTTATTTTTATGCCTCTGTGTAATTACTATCATACATTTATATACCCTTATTATCAGTGACATTCTATCTGGAATCTTGAGAGATAAATACAAATTATTTGCTTTATTGACGCAAGTCCTGTCAATAAACTTTGTAACAAGTCTCCGACTGATGATCACGCATGTGTTGAGCATGCTCGAGTTGAACGATCTGTTAACTGTTTATTTTTTGGTAATATGAAATGACAACAGCAACAACAACAGGTGAATGGTGAAGCAGGAAAAGGGTAGAAACGAGACATATCTAATGTTTAAATGTTGATGTCGTTAAAGCAAGTCGCACATTTATGCTACAACTCTGCTGACCCGCTAAATGGTTGGGAAAACAACGATAAACGACTAAATGATATTATTGCTGAACCCGAAAAAAACGTAAATAACTCAACGAATATGTTGAATGTTCCTAAACCTTATTGGATATACAAAATAACCTATGCTACAGTCACAAAAAAAACTCGCTCTCTTTTTTCTTCAAACGCAACCTAGTGGGATCTTTGGCCAACAGATCAACGACTTGACTGTAATGACTCCCAAACGTTGTTGTGTGTATGCCAAATTACTTAGCTTGGTCAGTTATTGAGGCAATTGTACTCAAATTGGGGTGTGAATCATGACACAGAAAGAAAGGCATTCGGCTTGCCAGAAATATGAGTGAGCTATGAGACTGAAGGTGAATCAATTTTTAATTACGAAATTAAAAAAGCAACTAATAATTGATACATTTCGTAACACCTAATAACTAGTAAGCGTAATACGAGTCGTAGTCAGATTCTTATTTGTAAATTCTCTGCTAATTACACAATAGTGGCTATAGAGCGCAATAATACATACTAATCGACAATTAAAATTAAATATCGATTGCAAAAGGTTTAAATAATTGATCAATTACAATAAAGCGCTTTGCTTCGGCTTATATAAGAAAGTTGAAACTTTGTGGCACGCATGGGAAAAGCGAATCAACATATTTAAATGATAAACAAATACAAATTTTTAGCTGTCTGTTCATGAGTGTTAAATATAAATATATAAAATCGTTGTTGTATGCGCATAAATGAATATGTTAAATAACTAATGAACCAACATTTCCCCTTAGCTGTAGGCAGTGAAAGCCTATTAAATAAACAAACCGATCAGCTGAGTGCTGAAGATGAGTCGAGCTCAGCCAAAAAGAAGAGAGAAAGAAAGAAGTCCATTTCAGTTTTTGCCCAGCTGACAAAAGGGCAGATGCCAAACATGTATAAGATTTGTGAGCCACTACAACGGTAGTGAATGCCACCTGTCTGGCTAATTGAAACTGTCTGAGATTGAGTAGCTGAAGCGCTCAGTCAAAGTACTAGAGTATTTGCTTGCACTTAGTTGTTGTAAATTGCTAACTGTTGCTACTGTTGCAACACCAACAACCCTGGCTAGCGACAGCTCAATCTTGAAACCAGCTAAGAAAAATGGTACGACTCACTGATACCCAAGGATTTACGTGTATGCTGCACACAACAATTGCTTACGCTTGCAAGTAGAGCAACCATTGCGTATACGTAATTATACCCAAACGAACGTTGCTCATACGAACAGGGTATAACAAGTTTGTTCTGTTAAACGACCGCTTGTCATGACAGTGACCGATCGCAGTAGTATAGTAGCAAAGTGGTTCTAGGGAGCTGGGAGCCGGCCGGCCCCCTTGCCCATGATTGAGTCAATCGATCTGATCGTCCTCAGCTCGACACACGCTCTTGTGTGTCTGTGTGTATTTTTTGTATTATTTAAAGCTCTAGCTTTTAAGACTTAGTAGTAGCCGTAGTATTTAACCAAGCGTCCGTTTAGATTTTAGCTCAGAACTTGTAACGCGTCGGAGGTGAATCTGTCGTTGTCGGGCCGTCTCTGTCTTCGTCGGCAGCTCCATCGTCTTAGCAATCGGCTGGTTGGCTTGGTTTAGCTTTTCGTTTACTCTTCTCGGGGCTGCTCAGAAATATTTCGTGATCTTTTTAGTGAGCCGTGCTGAATTTAAGTGACTTTTAATTGGCGCTTTGTCGCGCATTGTCATCGCATACCATTTTAGCTTATTTTGGGGTTTTGATTTCAACTCGGTTTTTTATTTCATTTGTTTTGATTTTATGCTTTTGGGTATGCATTCGTTGTTAAACATATTGTTAATTTTCCTGCTACGCCCAGCTGGATGTGAGTGTGCCAATAAATAACATCTGTGTTCCCATTAAATCATTAATCAGGTGTGTTCTGATTTTATTATTATTTTCGACAGTTGTCGCCGCACAACGTGTACTTGCTTACGAGCCCGGCAAGTGCGACGTTCAAATATCGGAGGTGGTTTTAGGCTTGGCCAAGGCGCTGTTCGGACGGCCAGTAAACGTTGACCAAGCAAGCTTATTGCAATTTGATCTGTACACGCCATTAAATCCTCAAAAACGTCAAATACTGCGCGCCGAAGACATCAAACGCTTGAAGAAATCCAACTTCAATGGCAAGTGGCCAGTTAGGTGAGTGAGTTGCTGTTGCTCGAATCCTGATGTGGTGATCGATCAAAAGCGTATTCCATATAGAGTCCTCATACATGGCTGGACTGGCGGCAGCAGAACCTGCTACAATGCAGCCGTCAAGGATGCGTATTTATCGCGTGGCAATTACAATGTCATCATCTTGGACTGGAGTCGACAGGCCCTCGATATTAACTACCATCGGGTGTCCACACAGTTGGAGTCCATAGCCAAGAGCGTGGCGAAATTACTGCGCTTCCTCCACGACTATTCGGGTGTGCCCTATTGGAACATCTATCTGGTGGGTCACAGTGCGGGTAGCCACATCGCTGGACACACGGGCAAGCTGTTAAAGCCCGCTCAACTGGGCGCAATCTTTGCCCTGGATCCTGCTGGACTCACACAACTCACACTAGGACCAATGGAGCGATTGGCGCCTACGGATGCCACATATGTGGAGTCCATACATACCGACTTGGCATTCTTAGGAAATCCATACGGCAGTCGACTCAGTCACGCGGCCTTCTATGCCAACTGGGGACGAGGACAACCGCACTGTCCAAATGCCACGGCCACCGAGTTTGATGTCGCCTGTGATCACTTTGCGGCTGTTTATTATTTCGCCGAATCTGTGCGTCATCCTAATATATTTGGTGCTTTGCGGTGCAATTCACAGAAGGATGCTTTATCAGCGACTTGCACTTGCAAGTCTCACAATCGCAAGGTGCTTCAATGCCCCGCCGATACTTTTATGGGCGGGGAACCAGCTGTGCCCAAGAAGGGAATCTACTACCTCAGCACGCGACTGCAACCGCCATTTGGCACCGCCGATGGTCTGGTTCACATGTATCCACCGATAAAAACGAAAATTTACGAGACACGCGAAAACCGCAGAAACGGCTAAGATTAATTAGGTTTATACACGAAGCGATATACCAAAAAATTAGCAGTAAGCGTAGACTTAAGGTAGGCTCTCGTCCATTCCCGATTTAACACATTTTCAAAAAAGTATAACTTTGGTAAAACCTATTGAAGAAATTAACCAATTTGAATTATCCTAATTTATCATCCAAAGTTAAATTATCTTCAAAAGTTTTAAAAAAAATTTTTAACGAATATTAAGATTTAAATTAGTTAAGAGAAATTAATGTTTCTAAACCTAGAATGGGAAAGTGGTCATCTTAGTCTTAAATTAAGATTTGTATTAAGGTGCTAGGTAACAATTCAAGGGGTTTTTGTGTGTTTGGCCAGGGTATCAATTAAAAATGCCAGCTTGGTTTTCAAGACCAAACCAATAATTGTACATCACCTTACACTTTGAACCTCAGTAATTCAATATGCTTTATATTAAGTATAAACCTGTGATTAAGTTAAATTATTGCTGAATAAATTTAAGTATTGAATCGAGTGATTAACTATGTGTTTACACTATTAGAATTGAATTGCTAGAGATTGGCAATTAATTGACCGTTAAGCGAGGTTTCGATATAAGTTAAATTCTTGTTTGGCAACATTGCAGATATAGTAATATTTATATAGGCTATATATTTTTTAAATACTCTAATAAAAAAATGATTTCGCTTTGATTGACCTACCTGACTTGGTCCGATACGATAGCTTGCAACGTCCAGTTCATTAACGGCTAGAATCTGCTCAACACTGATATCTTTGCTGTTCGCCAGATCGCCTGCGAGGAGGCCAAAGCGTCGCACAAACTCCAACAATGGCACAGACTCAGGAAAGCCCAAACGGTGCAGACGCGCTGCTTCCAAAACTTGTGAGCCACGTAGCTAAAGGATATAAAACGAGGCGACATAAGTAAGGAGTTTCAAATGGTTTCGATTAGAAACTTTACCTGACTTCTTAACAATGGCACATTGACCAGCTCCTCCTCGGTGGCTGCTTGGCCCGCTGCCGAGCTGGGCGATCCATTTGCCGTATACTTGGCCTGTTTACCAGCATTGTGTTGCAGCAAATAGCAATGCACAAAGTGCGTGCCAGTTCGTCGAAGTGTATCAATAATACCGTCCACAGTGAACTTAACCTGCAGCATAATCGAGTTGCGCTTGACACCCGCTGTGGTGAAGGATCGACGAATGCTAGACACGCGTCGCAAGGACTGTGTGCCCTCGAGGCCTGCAAAGGAGCCGCAAAAGACCATGGCACCAGAGCCGCGCGTTAACGAGCCAATGTAAAGACGATTGATCTCCTCGCGACTACTGTCTTGCAACAGCGACACCGCATTCCGTATACCGGGATGCTCGCGGCTGTGCCGCACCCAACCATCAACGGCATACAACACTGGATTTGTGCCCTGCAGATGGTGCAGCACAAACTGTCGCTGGCCAGCACATTTGCGCAGCAGAGAGTGATGTTCCCGGTCGCCGTAGTGTGAGAATAAACGCTCGAGGAATGTGTCATCATTGGAGTTGGGATAGATGGCTTCCTCGTCCAATAGCCTGGAACAAGAAAATTCAATGAAATCGGAGTTGATAGCAAAAGCTTCACCATCTAACTAACCAGAGCATGCCACGACGATCGTGTTCACGCAGATCGCGCTGAGAGGAGCGCACCACATGATTCTGTGGTGCTTTGTCAATCAGTGATATCAGCGGACCCGGATGGCATTCGGATGCGTGATCCATTTCGATTTCCACCAGCTCCTGGGCATAGCGATCGCGTGGTGCCACCAACGTTGTGTGATGGAAAAGCATCTGCAGGCGTTCCTGCAGATAATTGTGTCGCAAATCGGCTAACGAGGCGCCCAGCTGTTGGCCACAGCTGGCGGGATTTTGGAAGCCCGGCGTGTCGATAAGCATAATCGATGCAATCGTATGAGCGGATGTGCAGATCTGACGATTGATCAGAGCGACCACAGCAGCCAATGCCTCCGAATAGAGGCCAATGACGAGCGCCTCTAAGCATTCCCAGGCCCATTCCTGACCGCCATCCGAAGTGGGCGATTTCGAGGGACTCAGACTGCCGGCGCTGGCATTTGGTTGAGTCAAACCGAAAGCCGCTGAGGATAGATCCTCCAGATTGACACCCAACAGGCTGGCCGCCTTGCGAGCTGCTGTTGGATTTGCAAATTGCGTGCGCGCCGTCGATCCTGTGCCCATTCTCGTTATGCCAGCAATACCCAGATGATAAATCGCCGCCAATATACTCCAAATACCACGCACGGCTTTTGCATCTATGTTCAATGTTTCAAAGGCCTGCACAGTACGCATAAAATCGTTGGCAGCACGATGACGATCCTCAAGACGCTGTGAGAGCGATATAAAAGGATGGCTGTCCTCCGACGAGATGTTCTCCAAATGCAGCTCCTTCTGCAGCAATCCAGCTGCACCTGCTAATAGCCGTGTCATAATATGAAAACTATGCTCCTGTGCCAATCGTCTGCCAGCTCTTTGACGCTCCGGCAACAAAACCTATAAAATAGTTGTTTATGAGTTCAGTGAATTCTTAATTAAATAGTCAACTCTTACCTGGAGCGAGGCTGACGCTATTTGTCCGGTTTGATCAAAGTCCAGACTCAGCAACTGCGTCATCCGTGTCGCATTCGAGTTGAGGCAGGTTCTCGTGTTCCCAAACGCCTCCAGAATTGTGCACAGAGCGCCAACCTTTTCCGCATTAATGAAATTATTGTAGGCACCTGTTTAACATCAAAATACCAATAGTAGTATTAGCGAAATGAAATAAATGTTGCTAAATAAATTAAGTAAGCGTCAGTAAATACTGGAAATGGATTTTGTTTTCGTTGCTTTTGACTACGAATACATTAAAATGCTATCAATAGGATACTAAATAAACGTGATGGAATTAATTAACTGTGAAAAAAAAAAAAAAAAATAAATAAATAAATCTATCTATGACGAAATAGCTCCAGTTTGTCTGGCTTTCAAACAGGGCTATTTAAACAGTAGAAAATCTTTGAAATACAAATAGCATTGTTATGACATCAATAGAAATAAAATATGCATGAAATTCTTCGAATTATTATGCTATAATTTAAAGTCTCTAAGTTACGCCAATAGAATTGTGCATATTTATGATTACTAATAGACAAATCATCAATTGCGAAATAACAATAGCATTGAAATACATATTTATAATATTTTGAGAACTAAACCACAAAAAAAATGTATTCATATATTCACTTTCACTCCTATGAATCCAATAATTTTAAATAACACACAAAAAACATAATTGAACAAGCCGCACGCCAAACGGGTTTTTTTAAATTAAAATCTCGTCACGTTTTTGAATATTTAAGTTTGTGAGTGTAAGCGAGATCTACGTTAAAAGTTAATTTATAGACTAGTTACTAAATAAATATATTTTCAATATGAGATACCACTAATGAATTGTTACATTTCAGAACTCTGAAAAATGATTAAATATTCTTTAGATTGTGCTCGATTTGGCAATTATCGGAAGAATTAACAATTAATGCAGCCCACACGCAATAGGGTCTGAGACATTTGATCGATAGTGATGTTAGTAATTCAATGTTTATAAGGCATAAACTGCGTCATTGCAAAGTGATTGCAATTGTGCCTCTGCTATACAGTGACAGAAAAATGAGAAATGGCTTGACAAATTGTAGACGCATTTTTAGACAATATGCAAATGAGGTAATCGAACAACAGATTGCATTTTGGTGTGGCAGGCACAAAACGAGGCCAGCCCACAGTGGTAACAGCTAGTACAACGCTACAATAACAAACGAAAACACGAACAACACGATTGTCTAGACATACCAGCAGCCAACGCCAAGTAGTTGAGTGCATGCTTAAAGCTTGTAGTCTTGCCAGAACCAGAACGGCCCATGAATATGAGACTTTGATCGCGTCGCGTTTCAACCAAACTCCTGTAGGCGGTCTGGGCCAGCGAATAGACGTGGGGCGGCATGTCCTCCGTTTTGCAGCCGCGAAACATGGATACAACCTACAAGACAGAGAGAAGAGAGAGAGACAAGATATAGATAGATAAATAACCCGAAACAAATCAAACTGCAAACCAGTACTAGCCAAAACCAGGCTAGACCAGACCAGACCTCACCTTCTCAGAGTATAGCGACAGCGGTGCCATAGGATTGACCACGAGCAGCGTGGGCCCCGCCTTGGTGTGTATCAGATTGCTGGCATATCGCTGTCGGAGGCAGTGCAGCACTGAAGCCTCGTTCAAATACCGCAGCTCACAAATGTCCTCGGCCAGATCGAGTGCGGCGCTGTTCTGCTTCTCGATGTCATCCTCATCGACGGTCAACAGTTCGCCATTGTGCAAAAGGCGGACACTTAGCTTATGCTCCTCCTGGGGCGCATCGTCTGTGGGCGGAAGACGCAGTGCTGCTGTGAAGCCACCGCGATGCACGAGCCACACACGTTCCGGCTGCGAGCCATCAGTAATATCTTCCAGTTCGCTGCTACTTTTGCCAATGCCTCCAGTGCCATTCTCGTGACGACTCTACGCAAAAAACAAACGAAGCAAGCATTAAAATAAATATAAATTTAAATTGGGGTCAACAGAAGTGTTGCTTCAAGTGAAATACTAATTTCTGCATTTATTTTTGGACAGACACATTTTCACGCATTTATTCCATTTAGTACTTCAGTTGGCGTCGCCTCCACGCACCGAGTCTCGTTGTTTCTTATTTTGGTTTTATTTTTGGTTCATTTCTAAATTTGATGATGTTTCTAAATCCTAATTAGTTGCCTAGACTGCGACTCGCTCTCTATCTATCTCCCTTTCCCCTCTGTCGCCTCCTTTGTATCTCCCTCAAAATGCTAGTGGGCTAGACATGCTAGTGGATGTTGTTGCTGTTGCTGTTGTTGTTGATGTGGATGCGCGGCTGCGTTATGCAACGCGGCATCGTCGTCGTCGACTTCGTCGTCAACACGTTCAGTTCACATTTGGTGCTATAAATGGCATTTACTCGTTGCACGCTGCTGCCGACGCAGTTTACATTTTGTTGCATCTGCGCCAACAGCATCTCCATCGCCATCTCCATCTCCTTCTCTATCTGCATCCACTCCCTCTGCCTCCACAGATCTGCTGCTTTGCATTAACTTGCAGTTGCTGCTCGTACTTTGTGGCGTAATTATGAAAATATTGTGCAAGGTTCAATAGCCCCCAATTCGAGTCATTTTCGGTTATGCGCTTTTAATGCACTCGCCACATATCGAAACATACAGATATAGGTGTATATATCTATACAGATCTCGAATGTTTATACAGGAAACAAACGTCGAGTCTCATTCATGTTTGTTTGAGCTATAGCTAAGATTATCTGTGGGTGAATTGCAAATAAGTTGCAGTTGTGAACCACTTGGAAATTCTGTATTCAGATTTTACATTTTCTACGTAATCCATGCTGTATAATTGACATCAATTTACCGAAATATTAGTTCTTTGATAGAAAGTCTACATATGTTATAGTTATAGAACTATAAATTGCGATGAATTTGAATAACTAATTAGTATCGAATTGACCGAAATTTGTCATAATATCCTTAATAAAATATAACTATATATTCTGCTAATGTAAACATTCTGAAATATAAATTTATACTATCTAATTTTAATTGAAATAAAACTGCAAGTATGTTATATTTAAATTACATTTCCTTGTTGCTTGATTTACTATTCAACAAATTAATTTGGATTTAACTACAGCTTTTAAGCAATTACTATAAGATCAACAAATGGTAATTTTTATCGCAGTTGCTCTTTAAAAGTTGCTCAGTCAGAGCAAGAATAAAAATACTAGATTTAATTTTATTGCAAGCATAAAAAATCAGCTATGATTGCTTGGCATTCAATGCAAAGTGCATTAATAAATTCCAATTTATGCATTTTTAAAGACTACATAAAATTGTTTATTTTCTAACAAATCACAAGCACTATTTGTTGTATACAAAATCCATATAATCCATAGACACGTACACCACACACACACATACAGACACATACAGACACACGCATAGTCATATGCATATGTATTTGTGATTTTTATAAACAATGAATAGAAGAGAATAGAAGAACTGAGTGAGGCGCGTCTGTCCACTGTCAATCAATAGCTGCACTCGGCGATCGGTTCAATGAACCCGACGCAGTTTAAGTTGATGAAATACACAAATTAGATAAAGAATGTGCAGACAACAGCAGAGCAGCTAACTAATTAACATGGACAGAGAAGAGAGGGGTGAGTGGAGTAGCATAACCAGAGGCAGAACAGAGGGCAGGCTGACAATTAAGTTGCCAGCTAAGGTTTGCCTAATGTTAAGATTTCATATCTAAAACTATCGTTTATGGTATATCCAACTATCCAGAATGTTGAAGAAGACCACAAAACCAAAAGAGCCGACAGCGAAGAGAAAGAATGAGAAAGAGGAGGGAGAGAGAGAGACAACAACTACAAAGCAGCGGGCAACGTAAATGAATACTTCCGCTCCAACATCGTCGGCGTAGTGAGCCATAAAGCCATAAATGCAGCGACAAGACGACCATATCGTAAATTATGAGCCGAGCATTTGCCCACGCACCAAACCCAATCCCCCAATCCCCATTCTCCATTCCCTGCAGTGCATCCAACGATTCCTACTATGTAACCCATTCCCTTTCACAGTCCGACTGTCCGAGCATAATAAAATAAGCAACAACTAAATCGTACATTGGGTCACGGTTCGACAATCTATCGATCCATTCATTCATTCATTCATCGATCTCACTCATAAAGGGCTAGAAAGTTTTCCACATTACTTAACACTGACGAACATGTGAAAACTGGCTGTGCAACATTGTAAATCAAATGATTTAATCTCAACTTGCTATGAATTATTCACAAAATAACTTAGTTGTCTATACAAATAATAAGAGAACCTTACTATATTTTTAAGCAACCACACCTTTGGGTTTCCGAGTTATGTATAAGAAGCTTACATATACTTTACTTTATATTTAGGTCGCAAGCTTAACAATTACAATTCTACAATTACTAATTGTTTGGTATTGTTGGGCAAACAAAAAAATACTAAAGAGTTGTTACTCTGTCAACTATGCGAAAATGACGAATAAGATATTTTATCAACTTTATATTATGATAAATGACAAATTTTATGAGGTGTACAAATATTATGCAAATTTTAGTAAAACTAATTGCAATAAAACCCTCGAATAAACTATTTAGTAAAAAGGAAGAATACTACCCAAATGACTAAAAAACTTCCATTAAATTTTGTTAATGCTGTCATAAATTATGAGATGTTTTTAAGAACTTCAAGATAAATGACAAAATTGCAAGAGAACTAGAAGTAGCATCAATACACGGGACAAAAACATCAATTGTTCAATTTAAATGCTTCAACAATGTAAAAGAATTGTTGTTCATTAATATAATACATTAACGATCTTCCCTGAAGTAGTTGCCCATTCTATAAAGCTTTTCTAATCCATCTAAGACATTGCTTAAAAGGAAATGATTTGTTTAAAGATGTTCCCAAGTTGTTCGGATACTTTGTTGCAGACTGTAATTATAATGCGCACCTTTTTCTTGAGGCTTGCATCATAGTTTTTGTAGTTGCAGGCAAGCGAATTGGCCCAGATGGCTGGCCATTGTTGGGCAGCACTTTGGGCATCGCGACGGCGACGATACGAGCTTCTAATGCTGGGCAGCGGAGATTGAGGCGCTACCGCAGCGGCAGCTGCTGCTGCTGCCGCATACTTAGATGCTGCTACCGCCGAACTGTTCCAAGGCGGACGCACAGATGCCGTTGTTGTTGCTGTTGCAGTTGCTGCTGTTGTTGTAGATGATGTTGCTGCTGTTGTGTTCGTTTTGCCATTTTGCCGAAAACTACGAGAACGTATCGAACTGCGCTCAAAGGCGGGAGTTGCAACTGCAACTGGAGCTGGAGGTGGAGTTGGTGCCTCCTTAGTTTGCTTGGTGGCAGCCAGACGCGGTGGCTTTGGCGGTGGTGGCGCTGTGGCCGATGGCCAACTATTCGAGTTCTCTGAACCGCTTTCGCTGATCGTCTCGGAGCTGATGCTGTTCTTGCGCTGTGCCTTCGATTTGCCTTGTCCCACAGGCTTCTGGGCCTTGTTGGTGCCACAGGCGTGTGCTTTGCCCGTGCAACCGCGATGAAACGAGGGATTTAGACCGGAGCCGGGTGCTGCGGGCACGGAGGGCACAATGCCGCCGCGTAGAGTTTGCTCGAAGCTCTTTGGCTTGAGAAACATGATAAAAGGCGAGTGTGTGTGTGTGCGCGCGTTTGTGTTTGTTATGTGATCAGTTCCAAAGCTAACTGCAAACAATTGTCATGGCCAGCCAGGCAGCGATGCTTGGAGCATGACCAGACTACACAGACATAGATATATCTAAGAGATCAGAGAGACGCACAATGTGCAAAACGGGAAGTAAGTGAGAAACTGGAGCGCGCCCAAAACCTTGGAACGTTACTAACACAAAATACACATACAGATGGATGTCTCTCTGTCTGTCTGTGTGTGCACTAAGCACTTAGCGCTTTGACATTAGACAATTGAAATGACTGAAAATGGCCAATCATCGTATGATCACCAGTTATTGATTGATTGATTGAAATGCAAGACTTCGAGTCACGAACGCGAAATTTGCGGAGTTATGAATTAACTCTTAAAGCCAACTTGAATGACAAGAATGGCCACAAGTTGTTGTTGTTGTTTATGTTGTAGTTGTTGCTTTATTATTATTGTATCCGAATTGCTTTGGCTGTGTAATCCCGCATAGAAATCTCACAAAAACAAATCTCGCTGTGGGCGTCTCGCGTTTCGATTTCCGTACCGAACTTGGGCAAAGTTTGCAGCGTACTGACGGCACAGCTCCAACGACAACCACGACGAAGCGAGTAACAACAAAAACTCGACAAAAACAACGACACACAAGCACACAGTTACACACACGCACACAGACGTCGTGACGTCGACGCCAACTGCGACTGCGAAGCAGTGCTATTTGTGTAGGCTGCCAACGTAGCCGCAGTCTACAGTGGGTGTAAAAAAATGCGCACAGCTGCAGCTGCTGCTTGCAGTCGCTGGTTACTTTGACGTCGCTGCTGACGCCGACGTCGACTGTGACTGCGGTTGCGGTCGTGTAGACGCCGCTGGCGCTGACGTTGAAATGGCAGTGGAGGGGGAGCAGTACGGGAAAGGCGACTCTACTGCATGTTGTTAATGATGTTTACTAAAATGCAGTTCGAGTTGTTGCTATTTGTTCACGGTGTTGCCAAATCGTTTTATTTTCGTCGTGAATAAGACGCTCAAATATGTCGACGCCTCGTCTCACTCTGAACTTAGCCCAGACGACGTCGACGACAACAACAACAACAGGAGAAGGAATGCATTGCATGCAGTTCCAATTGGAACTGGGAAAAGGTTGGGCCAGAAATTCAGAGCGACTCTGATCACTCAGGTGCTCGTGGTGCTGACAATTTCACAACATTTATCCCAAGATAAACAATGTGAAAAATGTCAAACACGTTTCTAGCCAACAGTCGAGAAACCGCTCAATAAGAATTTTAATTGCAGAACACGCGACGTTCAAGTACCCTGTAAACCGCAAAGCCAGTTTTAAACTGTACAAATATTTAACGATCAATATTAAGATCAAGTTTACACACATCACAGAGTGGCAAAGCCAATAACTTTTGTGATGCTATGCAGAAGTTCAATAAGTTTAAGATCGAGTTTAGAAAAATGAATAGACAATTTTAAGTCAACAGAAAAGTTCAAGAAGATGTCTAAGAAAGTTTAATAAAACAGTTTATCAAATAATTGACAGCCAAAATGTCAATTATTTTATATATAATTGCCAAATCATAAAAAACAGATAATTCACAAAATTCAGTTAATAAAAAACCCTTACAAAGAAAAGATTTCTCTCTCAGTTTTCCTACATTTCAAAAGCCATTATAAGACTTATTGCCTTAAATTCTTCTTCGCATTTTAATAATAAGCCATTTTGAATCGATAAAAAATTAACTACATACATATCTTCCTAAGTGTATAAAAATATATTTTAAAATATAATCAAAATTATGGAATTTAATACCCCTATCTGAATTTATTCATTTTTAATTACAACTTAATTAATATTAATCCTATCCCCCAAAGAGTTAAGACTTTTCTATGACAACTTTGATCTTTAACTCGTACTCTTCATTATAAAATACACTTGGCCCTCGCTTAACACGGACTCTTTTAGCACGAACTCGGTCTTACACGGTTACAAATTTGCTGCCATCCCCCTTTTAACATGTTAAAAACCTCGTTCTTACACGATTTTTTGATAAGGAGCTACCAAATTGAAAAAAAAATATTGAAGCATACTGGTTTAAGCTATAAATGCCACCAAATGCATTTCAAACTTGATATGAATAGAAACATATGATCTCCTTACTTTTTAACATTTTTTAAGTTTCTATAAAGATTAACCCGTTAAATTATTATATGAAGCAATTTTTTCTAACTATATACCAGCTTTTAGTTTCGAAAATATAAACGTTATGCATTTATTAAAGGCATATGCATAATAACTTTTGGTTAATTTTGAACATATGTATGAAACTTTAATAAAAACAGACATTTAAACAATGAAAAAAATTTTGATGCCAATTTTAAG
The DNA here is from genome assembly GCF_023558435.1 of Drosophila sulfurigaster albostrigata. Taxonomy (NCBI): domain Eukaryota; kingdom Metazoa; phylum Arthropoda; class Insecta; order Diptera; family Drosophilidae; genus Drosophila; species Drosophila sulfurigaster. The sequence goes on from NC_084882.1 coordinate 20,909,430, forward strand.
TTTTGCGAACGTAACCCTTTGTTTTGTACTGAATCCATGTTTCGCTTAATACTATTTCACTTAACACGAGAATTTCTAGGAACGTAACCCCCGTGTTAAGCGAGGGCCAAGTGTATACTTTATTGAGGCTCACTGAACCTTGTCTAACTTAAAGCACCTTACACCCATCTTGAAGATATGTTAGATACTAATGGAGGGCGGCCAACGAGTTTGACTCGTACAATTCAATTAATCATCAGGTTTGTAATCTATGCAAAGAATGCATAATTAATGAATTGCGGCGAAAACAATTACGATTATGAGCATTACACACACATATGGGAGACAATTTCATCAATCACATAATGCTTTCGCTTAACCAAATGCTAATGGATTCAGATTCAGGTCTTGGAACATACCTGACGCTTGAAGCGTTTGCTGGCACTGCGACGCAGCGTGTTGCAGTTGCCGTTGTTAATGGAATGATCGATCTCCTCGACGGTGGCCGTGCTTGGCGCCATGCAGCGTTTGCTTAGCTCCACCAGCTCAGCCACGGGCTGAACCTGCAATTCAGAAGAGGGGCATCAGTTACACAACTGTTAATTCAGCTATTTAAATGATCGCTTACCTCAACGGTGACGGCATCGCCGCTATTGCGTATCATCTCGATGATAATCTCGCGCGACAAATCGCCCACAGGAGTGCCATTGACTTGAATAAGACGATCGCCTGGCAGCAGACCCGTCGCCCCGCCCCCAGCACCTGGCTCCGCAAAGATAACGGGCCGAAAAATGGGCGAGGTCAACGATTCGGTGCGATCAAGGCAAATGGCCTTGCGCAAGCTGAAGCCAAAGTCCTGACGCGGCGATTTCTGTCGCTTGATCACCAGTTGTCGAGGCGGTGGCAACTGCACCAGCTGCACCGGTGGCAGTGGCAGTTGAACATCTTCGAAAGCATGAACGCGAGCCCAGCGATCGATGCCCTGAGATTCTCCAATGGGACTGAGCGAGAATGGCGGCGTGGCAAACGAGGAGTTTGTGGTATCTGTGAGACTGTCTGCACTCGGCGATGGCGATGTCAGCACATGCAAATGGGCAGCCTGAGTGGGCGTCTGTGGAGCACCGTAGCGGGCATTGGCGGGCAGCGTCATGGCGCGTTGATTGGGCGTGTGATCGCCATCACTGCGCAGACTTTCCACGGATGTGAATGAGGTGCCGTGTTGGCTCGAATTGGAGCCACCGCTGCCCCCGCCGCCACCACCACCACGGCTGCCCTCAAACAGTTGCTCATTTTGCATGGTGTTGCGCATCAGCATTTCAGGAGTGCCTCCTCCACCTCCTCCACTGCCGGTAAAGACAATCTCCTCGTGCACGTTGCTCATGTTGCTTCGCGAACCCTTCAAAATGCCACGCTTGGGTGGCTTCGGTGGCACCGGTGGCAAGAATCGATTCTGTCAACAACAATTATTAGCATACGTTTCCATAAAAGATCAAGGGACACTCACCTTCAATCCTCCAGCGAGCAGCGTGTGCGTCACCTCACCGTAGTTGAGATTAATGCCAATCCCTGACCCATTGGCCGACGAAGTCCGACTCTCGATGTGTGTCATCACAGATGCTACAATTTCCTCATTGCCACGATCCTGCTCCGGCCCAGCATTGCCATTGCCATTCCCATTGCCAGTTCCAGCATCCGCATTGAGGGCGGCAAAGAAGTCGGCGCTATAATCACCTGTAATTCCGCTGGGCAGCTTTTCCTTTTCCTTACGACGTCCGCGTATTTTCAAGGAGCGACGTACTTCCTCCAGACGCAGCAGCTCATCAGTGCTCATGCTGCCGGTAACGCCGCCGCCACTGCCGACGCCGCTGCTGCCGCCTTTAGCCTCTTTGCGCAGTTTCTTTTCACGCTTGCGACGCTCCTTCTCCTCATCACCCGCGCTCTTCTTCATAAAGTTAAACATTCTCTATATATATATATGTGTGTGTGTATGTGAATCCTTAGGGAACTAACTGCAAGTCACAAAATACAAGTTGAGTTATTATATTACAAATTGAATAATCGAAAACCATTTAACTCATTTTAATACTATGCTTCATATAAAACTTTAATTTACACTTATTTTAAATTCGATTAATTTTTTTTGATTTTGGAAGCACTGCACTATTGCTTGGCCAATTATTTGCCGGTTGGCACATCCCTGATTTTGTAAGGGATGAGAGCGATTTCAGCAAGTTCAAGGGCGTGCCCAACAAATTTGCACTTCGTGTTGTTGGTCTTAGTGGTGTCGTCTGTTAATTTGATTTGACCTGTCTTCACCACCCTTCGTCCTCTTCTCACTACTGCTGTGGTTTTGGTTTTTTGCGTTTTCTTTTCGCACTTTGCAAGCGGTAAAAGAAACCCTGGGACCATTACACCCACACTACCACAACCACAATAATAGTTTCTGCACATAAGCAGATGCAAGTTTGTGTGTTTGTGCTCCAGTGTGTGTGTGTAACTGCAAAATCACAAACAATGCGTCAGGGGACAAGTGAGGAATATTTTCGTTTATCTTGCATTTCGCTTTTGTCATTGAGACTTAAGACTTGCGGCCCCATTTGTTATTCTTATTTATTCAATTATGCGCTTTCTTTTTCCATATTGTATACAATATTGTTTTGTTTTCACACACACACACACACACACGTACACACATTAACTCACTCACTCCCGCACACTACATGAACAATAAGACACACACATTTGAGGGCCCGTTGTTATTGCAGTTGTATTGGTATTTGCATTTGCCTTTGCATTTGTGTTTGTAGTTGTGACTGGATTGGTATTTGTATTTGTATTGATTGGCCCAGACTCATCGTTGCAGTCAACATTTTTCCTTTTTTTGCTGTGCTTTATGCTTGCTTCTTAATTTTATGCCCACTTGCCACAGTCTCGAGGCTCTCGCTTATTCTCATTATTTATACAATTCAATTTGTGCTTATTCGACAGAAACCAATAGACACACACACGACGAGTAGAAGTGGAATGCAAAAAAAAAAGAAAGTTGCCTTCTTCCACTCGCGAAGTCAATAACACCTTTGTTTTTGCAGTTTCTTTCTACGCCTCTTTTGATAAGCCAAGCACACACACCAATACAAAGCCATTAACACACACTCATACTGGACAATGTTTTGTTGCAATTAAACGTGTCAGGGACACATCGCTTTTTTTTAATGTCACCAGAATTCAGACATTACCTTTTTGCTACTTAAGCAGTACGCACAATTACGCGATTAGCATAAACAAAAAATGCTTTCGATTTAAATAATACAAATTTTACAAAGTTTCACCGAACCGACGACGACCGATCGGCCAGTGGTGGTACACAAGCGTTTGGCGGTGGAGAGACATCGATGTCGCCAGCATCGATATTTTTGCATTTGTATAACCATCGATTATTTATAGCAAATATCGATGCTTTGAGAACCAAAAGATATTATAAATAGATTTTTTTTGTATTGCTTAAAACTTAAATCAAATATCTTTTCTTTTTAAAGCGGTTTCTTAAAGTAGTTTTACTTTTAGCCCTCGAAATATTCCAAAATATACAAAACCATGGTAACACTCCATAGAGGCTGCCAAAAATGTTTAGTGTTTAAATAGGCGCGGTAGTTTAAAAAACTTGTAAACTCCATGTTTCTTCCAAAAATCTGTACATTGTATAAAAGATTTCTAATGTAGCATTTAACTGTTTGTAGTTCATCTAACTGACTTTCTTAAAAACATTTTTTCATTTCATTATATCAGAGTAACTGATATAATAATATTCTTCTTCTTAATATTCTTCAATTAAGAATTTTTATTTATCCATAAATTGAAATTTTAAAATTTGGTAAGTAAAATTAAATATTTACAAACAATATTTGGAAATTTAAGTTTTCTTAAAATGATGTTCTAAAAAAAATTTATACACAAAAAAAGACTGTACATCGTATTTTTAGTACCGATGACAATGCTGAACGGTATATTCGATTGTTTTTCTACTGTTAAACTTTTACTTAACAGTACTGTAAGGGAATATCACTGTCAATAATATTGTATTTAGTACAACTATTAAGATCTCGTTTTAATGTAAAATATCTCTGGTTTTATTTTTTGACATTTTCTTCGGTTTTGTTTTGGTTTTTGAACAAATGAAAAATGGTTCTTCCTATAAAGTGATGAGAACATAAATGAAATGTCAGATTTATCCGCCAAGATAATTGCGAAATTGCCTATGTTACTTATATTTTTGCTATAATTATAGGGAATAATATTAAGCAACATATTTATTAAAATTACGGAGGAGCTAAATATAATTGTTAATCGAAATTTATTTTGTTTTTTGTAGTCGTTTAGTGACGATACGTATCATAACCCAAATTGTGACTATCGCACTGTTATACTTACAGAGTTGCAGCGACATAGTATCAACCGACCGCCACAATCTATAGACCAAAAAAGTGAAGCGTAAAAACCAAACGGTACATGGAAAAATAAGTGTGAGTGCGTGCGTGTGTGTTTATGAAAAAACCAACTTTCAACATATAATAAATATTATGCGCACTAGAACAAAAACAAAGCATCGTGCAGTTCAACAATTGAGTGGCGAAATTGTATTCAATAATTGTGTGTGGCCTGGTGTGGTGTCTGCTACACACATACAAACAAAAATTCACAACACACTTCGTCTTCAACACACAAGACCAGAAACAAAAACAACATACGTGAGTTGTCGCTGCCGTCACCGTCGTCACCATTAAAGCAGAGTCTGCCTTTTACATTTTGCGAGAAAAAAGTGTAAAAAAGGAAAAGTTGATTCTTTTGCCCAAAAATAGGTGGGTTTCAGTTTTCCATGGGTTTACAAATACAAGTGTGATCTCTTTTTATTCCAAATTCCAACCGTGGCCTTTGTTATTATTATTGCTCGTTGTTCCATCGCTTTAATAAGAGTCACCATCGCAGTCATCGACGACGTCGTCTCGGTCGTCACAGTCGTCGATGTCTGCCCCCGATGGTAATCTATCTCTGTATGTGTGTGTGAGTGTGCGTGCGTGTGTTTTCTCTGTGTTTATGAAATATAGTTGTGTGTGAGTGCGAGTGTATGAGTGTATTAGTGTCTAGACATGTTGCTGACACAAACTCTTAAAAACTTTTGCTTGCAGTTCGGTTCGCCGGTTCGAATCAATGTTTAGGATGCTCTTCCTCTTCTCCATTATTGCTATTACCTTTTGATAGATTGTTGCTTTTAAAACAATGTTAAAAGTCGAAGCTAAGTTGCTTAAAAATGTAAGCAAAGTTTCCATTGACATTAAATCGTTGTTCTCATACATGCATACATACATAATTATATGTATGTACTTGTGTTTTGGTTCGAGGCTCGAATCGGTTCCGAACCGGTTTTGTAGAGTTGTTGCTGATCACTTGATGCGCACATATACAAACGTAAACGCATAGATTGGAGAGTCAAACATTTTGTATGTATGTACATATGTACATTTCGTCTGTCGAGACATGCACGCGTCTTGCCTCCTTCTCGCTCCCCCCTTTTGGCCCACCCACACACTTCCCTGGCCACGGCCTCGCTCGCACTTTGCAATACAGCAGCAGCAGACAGTGAAACATACGCGTCTTGGCTGTATGTGCACGCATACATACCTATATACGTGCATGCACATTTGTATGTGTATTTTTGTCGATTTTATTTTATGTACATTTGTTTACAGTTTTAGATAGCGAAATTTGTACAGCCGGCAGCGGCCGCCACGGCACGTCGTTGACATTTTCGCAAATTGCAAATGAATATTTTTTCTGTTTGTGTGTTTGTGTGTGTGTACGTAGTTGTTGTTGCTGTTCAGCTGCGATCATTGCCGCACTCTCTCCCTCACACATACATGCACACGTGCCCCTCGCACCTTTATCGCTCGCTGCGATCACAACTAGCAGAGGGCCACACAGAGAGACAGAGACAGCAACAGCAAAGCGAGATATGCAAGCACACACACTCACATTTTATGTACCTACAATACAATATGTGTGTATTTGTTGCTTTTTTTTTTGTACACTTGCACATATGCAGATGTGTGTGTGCCTGTAAGTTCATGAACAGTAGCGATCCGTCGACTTGTTTTGATTTAATTTCGCGGTAAATGCAATCGCGAAAAATTTGCTCGCTTTTTGGCTGCGTAACATGGCGGGGAATTTTGTTTGAAGCTAAATCACAGCAACAATTGCGACAGCTCATAGCCAACGGCAGTCGCCAAAGGCAGCGACAGGCGGCGGTAGCGGCATCGGCTGTGGCGCCTCAACATGTGGGGCGTGCAATGACTAAGTGAATGAGCGAGAGACCCCAGGGAGGCCTCCGTCTTTCACGCCGTCGGCTCCGTCGCCAGCCCTTCTGTGGTGTGCAACGGAAATGCCGTAAATGCCCCGGTTTTTAGTTATTTTTTTTTTTTTATTTAGTTTTTATATTTCTCTGAACGATCGATCCTATTTTGAACAGTTCTGCAGCTGCTTTTGCTGCAGCTGCTGACGCAAGCGCCAACAACAATAACAACAACACTAACGAGCGAATGAGAGAACAACAACCACAAAGGGCTGTGCAATTTGCCATAAACACGCCAAAAGACAATAACAAAATCTACATGCACATGTGTATGCACGTGTGTGTGTGCGTGTATATGTAGGTGCATATTAGAGATGGGCGCGTGAATTATATTAAATGCCATGCGAAATATATTAAAAATGCGAATGGCGAAGAAATGCTTTATAAAGATGTAATAAAATGCATATTTATTATTACACAAATTAAAACAAAAATTATTATTTAAAAATTCGTGGGCATGAATAATATTAGGCGAAAAAGTGTGCTATAAATACATAACAGATGCAATGCATATTATCATACAAATCAAATAAAAATTATACTATAATTTATAAATTTCAATATTAGTATAGATGGGTGCGTAATTAATTGAGTTGTCACGTGAAAGAAAATTTTAGAAATACATTGCTTAAATGGAAAGAAAATTATCAAATAATTCTGTATTTTTTGAAATTTATTGTTAGAAATGGGAGCGTGATTAAAGCATTTTAATATGCATATTTACTTATACTCAAATACTAATTATTTTGCATAAATAATTCGTATAATTTAAGCGATAGATCAGCTAGTCACGCAACCATCTTTGAGAAGTATGCACGCTGTTCATACTTAAAACCAAATTTGCATTATGCACTCGCTAAAATACTAAAAAATAAAAAAACACCCATTTGTACCTTTTATATTTTGTTGTAGTGTTGTTGTTACTTTTGTGTTTTCGTGTGTATGTTCTCAACAAGTGCCCTCATTTCAGACTCCGACACTCGAGAATCGAGACGAGACGGGTGTGTGGACTTGGTTGGCTTAGCTTAGTTCGTGCCGCGGGAACTTGAAACAGCCTCAACACGAATTACTTACCATTTGGTGCGCTGCAGAGGAGATCGACTGTGGTCGCCAGCAGCACCGCAACAGGATCTGCCTCATCGACGCCAACATCAACACCAACGCCTACGGCCGTGGCCACGCCTACAGGCATACGATTGCTCTTTAATTTTAGCAACAACAACAGCAGCAGCGGCAACAACAACAACAATTATTCCAGTGCGACGCAACTAAGCGACGCACTGCCAATCAACAATAACAGCAGCAATAACAACAACAGCATATTTGTCGCACCGCAAACAGCAACTGAAGCTATCATGTCCTTGCCAGCGACTGGCACCTCGCCCACTATCCCCATGGTTCCGTTTGCGGCACCGACGATCGTCAAAGAGGGCTGGCTACAGAAGCGCGGCGAGCACATTAAGACTTGGCGTCAACGCTACTTCATCCTACAAGGCGATGGCAAACTTTTGGGCTATCGCAACCGACCGGCGGACAGCACACAGGCGGATAGCACACAGATGCTCAACAATTTCACCGTACGCGGCTGCCAGATCATGACTGTGGATCGTCCCAAGCCCTTCACATTTATCATTCGCGGTCTGCAATGGACGACGGTGATTGAGCGCACATTTGCCGTGGACACTGAAGCTGAGCGTCAACTCTGGACCGAAGCGATTCGAAGTGTGGCCAGTCGGCTGAGCGAGATGGGCGAAACTGCAATATCGCCATCGGCGCCAACAGATATGGGCGATGTGGATATGGCTGGCATTGCTGAAGTGGAGTTATCGGAACAGTTTTCCGTTCAAGGCACAACGCGCAACAGCAGCGGTGTTAAGAAAGTGGTAAGTAATCTTATTAGTTTCCTCAATTGTGTTCAATTATTAATTAATCGCTTGTTCTCGTTTAGACACTGGAGAACTTTGAGTTCCTCAAGATGCTGGGCAAGGGCACTTTTGGCAAGGTGATCCTGTGTCGTGAGAAGGCCACATCCAAATTGTACGCAATTAAAATTCTCAAAAAGGAGGTCATTATACAAAAAGATGAGGTCGCACATACGCTTACCGAAAGTCGTGTACTCAAGTCAACAAATCATCCGTTCCTCATTGTAAGTAAATCGTATTGTCGTCGCATGCTTAAAAATAGTCAGCGGGGAAATCCCGTCTACAGTTTACTATTTGAGTTGCAGAATTGATTTAGTAGAAATTTTGAAATAATTCCCCACTTGCCAATAACAATATTAGATTAACAATAATACCAATTTAAATTTAATTATTTTGAAAAAAAAAAAAATTGATATGGGCTGAGCCCGCATAAAATGTGGTAAACCATTCCATGTTAATATCTTAGATTATGGAGAAATGTGTTTATTGCGAGCGTCACAACTTGTTTCGTATCAAAATGTGTGCGATAATACATTGGCTGTTCTTTAGAAAATCAATTAAGTATATATAAATTACAAAATTACTGTTTGGAAGCAAGAGAAATTTAGCTATATTATCGTTTATTATGAATGATTTATACTTTTAATGAAATTGTAAAATCTTGAGATCTTTGAAATGCTCAAACCACATTCGACTTTTAATCTTTTCCTTTTTGTATTGCAGTCATTGAAATATTCATTTCAAACCAATGATCGTCTCTGCTTTGTAATGCAATATGTGAATGGTGGAGAGCTGTTTTGGCATTTGAGCCATGATCGCATCTTTACCGAGGAGCGGACACGTTTTTATGGCGCCGAAATAATATCGGCGTTGGGCTATCTGCACTCGCAGGGCATCATTTACCGTGACTTAAAGCTGGAGAATCTTTTGCTGGACAAAGATGGTCACATAAAGGTCGCCGATTTCGGGCTGTGCAAGGAGGATATAACCTATGGGAGCACAACAAAAACGTTTTGCGGAACACCCGAATATTTAGCGCCTGAAGTATTAGAGGATAGTGATTATGGACGTGCGGTCGACTGGTGGGGAACCGGTGTGGTTATGTATGAGATGGTGAGCACCACAGCAGCGTTTTCAATGTCATTACGAAGACTTATTCTTATACTATACTGTTTATACAGATCTGTGGTCGTCTACCTTTTCTATAATCGTGATCATGATGTGCTCTTCACGCTCATATTGGTTGAGGATGTGAAATTTCCACGCAATATTACTGATGAAGCAAAAGGTTTGCTATCCGGACTCTTGGCCAAGGATCCCAGAAATCGTTTGGGCGGTGGCCAAGATGATGTCAAGGAAATACAAGCGCATCCATTCTTTGCGAGTATTAACTGGACGGATTTGGTGCTGAAGAAGGTAGCAAATATTGTAAATTAATTCTATTCTCAGTGGTTATTAAAAATTTGTTCATTTTTTGCTACAGATAACGCCACCATTCAAACCTCAGGTCACATCAGACACAGACACACGTTACTTCGATGAAGAGTTTACCGGCGAAAGCGTCGAGTTGACTCCTCCAGATCCTACGGGACCTCTGGGCTCCATAGCCGAAGAGCCGTTATTCCCACAGGTAAATAACCGTTTGAGTTGCGTTAGTTATATGCGGAATTGTAACCAGATTTATCTATTTACAGTTCAGCTATCAAGGAGATATGGCAGCCACGTTGGGCACCTCGGCGCACATTGGTACTTCCACAAGCCTCACGTCGATGCAATAGAACAAGCTTCAAATTATAGGAAGGAGCCACGCAAAAAAGAAACAAAAATAAAACAAAACTGAGCGCAAAACGACACATAATGTTGTGCGTCACCGCATGTACCCATAATATACTTAGTGATATATATAGATATGGGATAGAAATGCAAGCAAAACAAAACATAAGAAAACAAAAACAAGAAAACAAAACAAAACAAACTGAAAAGGAAAACATAATAAATTTGTAACGCTAAGTTTATACACCAATAATAACAAATTGAATGATAGTAACTTATTTTTTCATAACTCCAACAACAGCAACAACAATAGCAACGTGCAGTTGAAAAACTTATAGAGGAGATAAGAGAACATGGATCGCGATATAAACATAACAAAAGAAACAAACAAAATGAAAAGAAAAGTAAAGAAAAAAGAAAATAGTTTATTACGTATGATAATACATATATACTTATATATACATTTAAATATAACATTTTAAGCATAACGTTTAAAGTGATTAGTTAATTTTTAAATGCAAGTAAAACATTTATTAAGCGAATGAGTAAAACACACACACACACACACTATGCACACATACGAACACTTACACAACTTACACCCAACTAGCTTGTAGGCAAATCGAAGAGCAAGAGCAAGGAATCGAAATACAAACCCACACACACACATAAGCAAAACAAACACACACAGACATACGCATTATTTATACTCCAAAGAAGAAAAACACAATAACAATTACGAGTTATATTTAATGGTAAAGTTGCCTCTGAAGAGCTCTGCATTATGCAAAAACAGAATCAACAACACAACAAAAACCAGAACTAATAGTTATATACGAAAAAAGATTATTTCAACTGCATGGGCGCCAAAAACATTTAAACAAAAACAACTTTTTCAAACCTAAAATAAAATAAATTATATATGGCATATGCTTTTTTACACATATATTTGTATATATTTATATAAAAGGAAGTATAAAAATTCACTTTTAAACAAAAACAAAAAAAAAATTACAAAAAAAATACAAAAATTTCCATTTTTGAATTTGAAACAAAAATTTACAAAAAAAAACAACAAAATTATAAATATTATAAAAAATGCCTAAAATGTTTGTCTCTTCATTTTCAACAAGAAATACAACAGAAATGAATATAATTAAAAGAGTAACAAAGGAAATGAAATTTTGATATTTTTATAAACGAAATAAATTATTAAAAATTGTAAATAAAAGTAATCTAATGTTCGGGCATTTCAACTAAATACAATACCAATACAATAAAAGTATAATCTCTCTTCTATATACAAAGAAAAGCAAAATAAGCAAAAACTAAAAAAAAAAACAAAACTTATCAATTGAAATATAATGAACAAAAACAAACAAAACATATTTTCTTAAATAAAACAAAAAAAAAAAACAAAAAAACACGAACAAACAAATGAATTACGAAAATTGCTTGCAACTAAACTAAATGCCAAAGAATCGGCGAAGCGAATGAATGAGAATGAATGACACTCAAGTTGAAACAGGCTAGACAGGTGAGTTGAGTTAGAGTTTAGAAAATTCTACTAATGTACTATTGGGGTAGCCAGTTCAGTAGTTGATTAGATCAGTTAAGGCAAAACCAGGAGCTTAACACACATTGAGAAATACACTTATACACACCGTAGTTTGTTCTCGGTATACGATCAGATCAAGTTAGATGCCAATTACATATGCACTAGAAAGATACTGAAGCTCCTTCAATATAAACCCTAACATGTACTTGATTTGATCAATCTCACAGCTATTGTGGCAATTTATGTTGATAGATTATCTGAATGATTAAAAAAACAATACCGATAAAAGTAAATTGATCTATACAAACACTAGGACTCGAGATAATTGGAAACATGAACAAAATCTAGCTAGCCAATATCAGGATAAAGATCGTCGACATAGGAATGCATCTATAATTTTCAGATCGATAATAGAGAAACTTTCATAAGCAAAGCTTAATTGAACGTCTACACAACGATTTAAACTATGCAAATTATAGGTACAATACATTTTCAGTTTAAGCATTTTCGTTTATAGGAAATTTTCGTTAACTCAAGCATGAAACTGAGTCAAATGCAAATAAATAAATAGCTGACCAAACAATCAACCGAAATCTGCCAATGCCAAGAATTTGGCAAGCTTTTATAATAAAAAATATATTAATCAAAAAAGTAAAACACAGTTGAAAATACAACTACTGCAAAGATCGAAGATTGACTTAGCAAAAGGAAAAGTGCATTAACAACACGCCAACTTTCAAGTTTATCTTGTGTTTTGGATTGTAACAGAACTCACGGTGCCCACTATCAAAGCATTTCCTTTCGCCATCCTCTATATAAATAATTTATTAAAAAATGCAAAAGCGGCAGAATAAGAAACAAAAAATATAAATATACATATACATACATATATCGAAAATATGCATACATTATGAAAATGTTGATTGTTTTCAATGAGTTTTCGATATTTTTGATTTTTGAACTACTTTTTTTTGTCTATATAGTACATTGAACTGCAAACTACGATGTGTTCTAAAAATGGTTTAATATTTGACTATATATCTTGTCAGATCAAAGATCAAGTCGAGCAACTTAAGTTGTTTTTTGTATTGTAAAAATAAATTAAATATTTTGACGATAAAAAAAGGAAAAAAAAGTCAAAGTCCATATGGAAAACTTCAAATCGATTAGATGTAATTTTTGATAAGCGAAATATTGCAGATTTCGCAGAGTTTTAATAATAATAAATTAAGCTGATTTATAAACTAATGAAATAAAAGAAGAAAAAGAACGGAATGCAAATAAATCGATATATACACGTTTATAAAACATGAGCAACAACTGAACACAGGAACTTGTAGATAATATACGATCTACATAATTACTAATTGTATGATTAATTTATACGCGCTTTACGCATACAAACATGCAAACATATTGATGATGATTATGATAAAACACTTACAGACACACACACAGACTCACATTCATAGACATATATCATATATGCATGTACATATGCATATGTACATACATATGTAATCATGTGAAAAACAATATAATATTAATACATAAATAAAATTTACATATAACAGATATTTGATAAAAAAAAAACAAAAGACAGAAACAAAAAGAAATCGCATGAATTTATTTACTCGGATATTTTTTTGGTTCAGCAATCTAAGAAATATCTTCAGGGTATTCTAATTTTCGTTTGCCAATTGTTAACTACTTTTAATTTGAGCTCTATGAATTTATTGAGTGAATATTTTTTTAAAATTTTTTTTTGTGTTTATTTTAAGTTTTAAATAGTATTTGAAATCAGACGTGATGCTTGTAGAGCATCTGCTAGTCGACTTCCATATACATTTAAAGTGAGCTGTAATTGAGCGTATGCTGGTTATAGAGCAAAACTCCACTATGCCCTCGCCAGATGCAATAAATTCTTGAAGAACGGCCAGACACACCCATACGCCAAGTTGTGTTTTTTTTTTGGTTGAATCTTCGCCTGACACCGGCTTATTGCAAATTAGGTCAAGACAATGTTAGCCAACTGCGTTGCATGTGCTGTTCCAAGTACCCCATTCCACCTCCCCCCATCCCCAAAAAAAAAAAAAAACACTAAACGAAATAGTCGAACGTGACCGACTTTAATATATAGTATGTGTATATTCGGGAGCACAACGAAGGTGGGCAGCGCTACGAATGCGAATACGAATGCAAAATTGCAAAATGGGGAATGCGTGACAGGCGGCGAAAAAGAAGAGCTGTCCCACATGTCCATGGTCGCCATGGTGTCCATGTGTGCGGCAGCGTCGGCGGCGGCGGCAGCGAACAATGCGTTTTGTCTGATGATTAATTGCAACGCAATCTTGGGAGGCCACAGAGTGCTTTGCCGACGCTTTCCCCAAACGAGCAAAACGCTCTTAGGAGCATGTTAAACTATATAGTATATAACCGGGAGTGGGAGTGGAAGTGGAAGCGGCTGATCGAATGTGTGTCGCAACGTCAGGCGGATATATTATCTGTGACATAAAGCTATTAATTTTTAGCACTTGCCCCGGACACACACAAAAAGCAGGAAAAAAAAATACTTACGAATTCAAATTAAAACTGAGCGCGAGCGTGACAAAAGCGAAAGTAAAGCAACAAGTATTGAACTACGCTTGAGATTGGATTTGGAATTGAGCTTGAGATTGCGTTTGCTTTGGGCTAGGTTGGTTTGGGTTGGGTCTAGAGCTGGCCAGATTGCATCCTTTAGCTGCCAAGCCCTTTGGAAAATTTGCGATTAGTGAGTGCTTTCCCTTTTAATGTGGCGACTGCTTTTGACGGATGACAACAACTACTAATGAAATGCCAAGCGACATTAGTTGGCCAAAAGCCGACTAACTGACACGCTGCCTTTAAAAATGTGACCTCACCTGTATTGTAACCAAAGCTTTTTATGAATTATGTTAATTCTTACTTCAATTTTGTTCCCATTGTGTGGGGTTTTGGGATTGTTTTGGTTAAATATTCACTTGGTTAAAGTGTAATGTTCAAAAATTTATAATTCTAGCTGGTATCTATATTTATTGTAAGGAAGCGTCCAAAAGCGTACTACTGATTAAGAAATATCAGAATGTCGGTATTATAAAGCTAATATCTGTATGATGATGATGTCAAATGTTTTGCAATTCTAGACATTAAATTATTTACTATTTTCTAACATGATTGACCTGACTCACTACTTCGCATTAATGAAATTTAAACGTTGTTAAAACATCCTCTATAAATATGCTAGAAAGGGAAACGTTTAGATTAGTAATTTGCTAACTGCAATCGCCTTCTAAGTGGTTTTGCCATAAAATTATTTGTTTGCCAGATTTGAATTTCACTTTCTGATGCCACTGTTCATATATGTAGAAAACGCTGAAGCTCCTCGCGTACTTGCTGCTTATGGCAGAAAGTACCAACAAAGTTGTTGTACCCTTTTGTCAAGTGTATTTAGCAGCAAGATTGTGGTTTTACGAGGAGGTGATGAGATGGCACGAGACGGGGGGAGAAGCAGCTGTAAGTGCGGCTCGTTTTCTTTGTTCGCTACGCGTTTTTCGCGCTTTTCATTTGCGAAACGATTTTTCTATTTTCACCTGATGGGACAGCAAACGGGTCGAGGGGGCTGAGCAAGCTATTTGCTTTATAGCAATGTGAAAATGTCTAAAAACTAGAAAATGGCCAACTCTGCGGACGCGACTGGAACTGGGCAACAGCAGCAACATGTGACTATGTGCTGGCACTTAACAGCTCCTCCCCCGTGCCGCTTTTGGTTACCACCAAACTGTTAGACTGACTAAAAAGTGAAATACATCAAAGCACGTCACATCCATCAGACATTATGAGCAGCACGAGAGCACGCCTCAAACTGCGGCCCAAAGCCAAGCGATCTGTGTGTGTGTGTGTGTGTGTTTATCTCTCAGACTCTTGGCCAAGACTAGATCTGTATGTGTGTGTTTGACAACCAGGCCCAAAAGCGTCGCTAATGAATTGGAATTGTTTAAAGAGCGCAACGGGAGTAGTTATAAGAGGAAGAGGAGGAGGAGCGAGGCACTGGGGAAGTTTCAACAGCATCCATACAACGCTCAGTTTGAACCTCGGTGTGTCGTCTCTTGCAGCAGCAGTTCGCTGCAATCGAAATTAATGAAAACTTTCGTTTATTTAATTGCACAGCAGCCAGACAGAGAGAGGGAGAGTCCACAGGCACCATGTCTAAGCCAGGCTGAGGTGCAGGTGATGTACACATAGACAGAGAAGCGTTTGTCCCCCTTCAGTCTCCACATTGCCAGTCAAAGTCGCAATCTCAGTCGCTGTTTGAGTCTTCAGTGTTTATGGGTTATGGTTATGACCATAATGAAATCTATAGGGCAAGACATCGACAGCGGCATTTGAGTGAAAATGATTGATTGATTGATCGCTGTGTTTCGTTGCGTTCATTACTGTTGTTGTTGTACTCATGGTTGTAGCTGTAGCTGTAGTATTACTTATTGCTGTTGATGTTGTTGTTGTTGTCTATGATTGCTGCGTTACTCCTTTTCGGTGTACTGAGAGATTTGTTGACTTGACTTCCAGGCAATTATTTGTTTGTTTGTTTGTTCGCTGTGTGGTTTTTTCTCTACTATTTTTTTTTTTGCTTGCAAAGTATTTAGTTGGCAGATTTCGCCTGCAATTTTATTTCTGGCTTTTAAAGGTTGAAACATGATGTTGATTGAGTTGTTCAAACGTCATTGCCGATTGCCAATGATTGGGAATTAAATACAAACACACATTTTCCATGTGCTTCTTGGGCACCTGGGGGAAAGTCTCCCAGCTGCAGATCCTTGGCACATGTTTCAATCGAGAAATTGCATTTTCGTTTTCAATATGTAACTGTCATTCCCTTTCATTTAAAGGTGCCTGACTTTCCATATGTTGAACATATATTGTTTTATTTTATTTTAGAAAAATAAATCAAAGAATGCATATTACATGATTATAATTTGTAACAAATATAAAGCTAAAATAAAATTCCAGTGTTTTAATTTTATAAATTTATTTTTAACATTGGAATTTAATTTCCTCCTTCATTGATATATATTTTTGTTTTACTTATCTATGGCTTTTTTTTCAAATGCTCCAGATGATGTCTTATATTATTTCTCTTATCTTTTTTCTTAAAAAATTAATTTTCTAATATTAAATTTATATTTTCTTGGTAGTTATAAGTTATTTTTGTCCTATCGTAAAGTCGCACTTCCGTAGCAATATGTTATTGGCATTTCCTTTTATTTGAATTGCCATAAGTTTCCATATTGTATTTATGTAAAGAATTCATTTCTTGTTTTCTTTGTTTTTAACTATTTTCATTATTTTTAATACATTTTGTCAACGATTTTGTTCTTAATAAACTACTTGACAACAATTAAAATTCACAGATTAAATAAAATTGTTTGGCGTTCTCGGTAAACTTTTATTTATAAGTATTTAATTTTTACTTTTTATCTTTAATTGACTTTAATTGATAAATGGCATTTCCGTTTTAATATAATTTTCAATCATTTTAATTGCTTCAAGCTAAAGGCTTTTTGTATGTAGACATGTATTATCCGACTTAATCCTTAATAAAATATTCTTTAAATTAACCTTAAAATCATAAACAAAATAAAATTCCTTTCTTCTTTCATTATTTTCTCCTTATGAATGAATTCTTCAGTATTCCTATTCTATTTGCTTTTTAATTCTTTTTTTGTTTCGATCTTATCTCTGTGGATTTTTATAAAAAAAATTGTAACAAACTTTCTAATGCTTACTTAGTACACGTTATAGCACTTGTGCTGCTGATAGCCCAATTGATTTCTTTATTGAAATAACTATATACATTTCGTTGCTTCGGTAGCTGTTTTGATTATCAGTGTGCAAAGCATTCACTTCGGTTCAACTTTGACCACAATTGCACCATTTGGATATGCCTTACAACCGAGGCGGACAAGCTCTAGTGCACATGTCAACGCTACTTGGCTCCCTCACCCACTTTCCCCCTGTTGCGTTCCACACGGTGTGATGCAAGGCAGGCGGTGTATGGTGCAGGCATTAAAACGGGTCAACATTGCAACAACTCGTAGTTCTAGTCCCATTTGGGCCGATGCTGCTTGACCAACTTGCGGCCACAATGCGCCTGCAACAGCAACAGCAACAACACTGGCCAAATATAGACGTTGGACAATTTCTGAGCATAGATAGAACGGATAGAACGGAACGCCTTTATTATAACTATGACAAAAAGAGAAACATGTAGGAGTTATACTTATACATCTATGTACGTGAGACTGTCTCTGTGTCTGTCTGTGCGATAACCTAAAAAAGAAAAATGCTCGTACACAATTTACTTCATCTTTGAGATACCTTATAAGAAAGTAATCACACAAAGAGGTATGATTTTAATAGTGGTTAAAAATAGTTGAATACTATATAGTTAAATGATATATAAATACATTTATTTTTAATAAAATATTCTCAAACATATGTTATAGCTTTTTTTATTTTAAAGGCAACTATAAACATTGAGAAAAATGATTAATGTTAAATAAATTTATATTAATAAGCTTTAATGACTGTACAATGTAAGGACTTTGGAATTAATGATAAATTCAAAATTAACAGATAAAAAAAATTATGGTGATCAGAATCTTAACATTTAGTGCGATTTTAATGCGTTTTTTTATTTTTATTTTTTAGTGTAATTTTAAAAAAAATTTAATTTAGAAACATATTGTAGCCATTTCGTTCAGAAAATAACAATACATAATCGAGCTTAAGGTATTTGTCTATCGATCAGCTTTCACTGTGTGCGACTTTATTAAGTGCTAATATGTAAAAAGAAATATTTATATTTTAAGCCCCTGCTACAAGGTATCTGGTATCAGTCTCAGCCACACTGTTTTTACTTGTTATAAACTTTTTGTGTTACTAAAACATTTACCCGACGAGGCGATGCAATAGTATGGGATAAGTTGGGATGGCTTGGGATGCGATAGAATGGAATGGGCTTGGAGCTTGTGATATGGCTGTGAACGTGGATGTGGCTGTGAATGTGGCCGTGGTCGTGGATAGCTGTGGATGAAGCTGTGGCTGTGCTAGAAAAAAAAGCGGCAAACACACCTTAAAAATGTCGAAAACTGTGCAAACGATAAGAAGTGCATGGAGGAGGAGGGGAAAACACTTGCCAGGTTTCTAATTGCAGACTGGACAGCGTTAAGACATGACGCGGCCTGTGACGGATTTGGGCAACTGGAAGGCATATGTGACCGTGACCATGTCCAATATTATATGTAGTATGTGAGGAAGCCGTGCCCGCCTGTTTGCTGATGATGACGACGGTGATGTTGATGATGAGCTGGTCGACTCTTGATGGTTTCGCTTCCAGACAGCGCTCCGTTAGCCAAAGAATCAATTTTTCGGGCCACCGGCCATGGCAACGTTCTGGGTACCGATCTCTCTGCTTACCATGTAGGTGTGGCATTGCCACAATACAATATATGTAGTAATATGTTATACACCACCTTTGACTGACACCGAGTCTGGGGCTCGGCGACTGCGGCGCCTTGCATGTCCCCATGTCCCCCAATCCGGCCACTTGCAGTGCGCATTATGCAATGTCACGATTCGCGGGCGCGTATAATGAACTTTTGATGTTGTTGCTGCCACATGGTCAGAGACTAGGCCTGTCCACAGTCATGGTCATACATATAGCTCATTTGTGAGCAGCAACAACAATGCAAACAATGAGCCCTGGCCTCACACAGGTAGCCGCAGCACGCTAGAGATGGAACTGTATTCATACACGTGAGCTGTAAATAGACGTGAAAATTCAATTAAATGATAAATTACATTTTTTGTTTATTTTAATTGTAGCAAATTGGCTAATTTGGGGTTCAGGTTAATAACTTTAATAAGTAAAGATATGAATAATATTAATTAAATATTAAATAAAGTAAATATAATTAATTCGAGATTTACAAGGTTTTTCTTTTCCTTCAAACAATATGGAATTGGGTAACGTTAATAACATTTATAAATTATTCAACTGATTGAAAATATCAATACTAAACGATACTAATAAAATATAAAATGTATAATGTTCAGAATAAACTATACCCTAAAGAAATATTTAAAAAGTAAATAAATGTAATGAGTAATATTTTGAGAAGTAGTACAAAATTCTGAAGTCAGGAATATTATTTAGGTACACAACACAACTAAATTAAATTATGAACTATTTTATACAATAAGATTCATACAACATGCGCTTACAAAATGTAAATTTGTAAAATTTTTATTTTATTGAAGATGGTAAAAAGATAAGAAGATATAATAAGAATATTTCACATGAACTTTATCTCAAAAATACCCTTTTATATTTAGTAAGACATTAAAAAGATTTCATGCATCTTGGGCTTGTCATCTCTAGCATGACATAAAACATGGTTTGAAACACGAGCAGTGTTGGTAATTGCTTTATAAACGTTTTTTTATTTGTGATTTTCATTTTTTGTATTTATTTTTCTTTTATATAAATTTGGTAGTTTGTTTTTATTGCAGTTCGCACTGGGTGGCATTGAACCTGAACCTCAGCTGAACCTGAAAGTGAACCCGTCTCGTGGGTTCCGTGGTCGGCTTAGCCGCTAATGCGCCAAAAAGCCCAAAAGGTCTGGCTGCATCGATGTATGCTTGGGGCTTAGGACGAACTGTCGGCTGTCGGTTTGTCTGCTTCTTGGCTGTCTGGGAGGGGGACCAGCATCATTGTAGCGCTTGACCATAATCACAATCATCTGGCTTATTTAAGGGCCTGTTCTTTGCTTTCACATATTTCTTTTTTTCTCGCTCTCTTTCACTCTTGTCGTGTTTTTTTTTTTTTGGCAATTGCGTGGAAACCGCTGATTAAGCCCAACACCGCAACATTCGAAAACGTGCCACATTTGGCAAGTTGCAATCCCTGTCCCTCTGCGTTGGTTGTGTGCCCGTGTTTCAGATAAAGATTCCGAACGTGATTGTCCCCGACGTTGTTGCTTTTGATTGGCGTTTGCTGATTTCGTTTTTTTTTGTTTTTTACTGACAACATAATATTAAAGCCAATTAAGGCTAAATTTATGCGTACAGCATACGGCCAATACTGCAACTGGGCCGCAATTATTGGCCAACTCCTTCGGCTCCGTCTTGGACTTCGACTTGAACTCGGTATGTTAACTGCCCAAAGTAAACATTTCCTTGTTCTTGGCATATTTTGGGCGCATTTTTTAAATGTGTTGCCCACTGCCCCGTGGCCAGAGTGTTGTGCTGTTCGCAGTTTTTGCTTATTGCTGTTGCTGTTGTTGTTTACTGGTTTGTTGGATGTTCCAGGGCATAACTGCAGTTTGTGGCAACATGTTAATTTCTTCAT
Organism: Drosophila sulfurigaster albostrigata; assembly: GCF_023558435.1. Lineage (NCBI taxonomy): Eukaryota > Metazoa > Arthropoda > Insecta > Diptera > Drosophilidae > Drosophila > Drosophila sulfurigaster. The sequence goes on from NC_084882.1 coordinate 20,930,492, forward strand.
TTTGCTTAAGAGAACTGCTTTCTTTTGCCAAGTTGCTGTGTGTGAACAAAATTTTCAGCTGATGTTGAGCCTTTTTTTTTTAAGTACGTGCCAGTCAAGAACTCATCAAGAAATCTGATGTAATTAGTTATTGCCTTACAATCAAAACAAATTTTGAATCATCAACATAATTATATTATTTAAAACGGTATGTTTAAGATTCTGTATTATATTATCACTCTATGAAGATCTACATCTGAGTAAAGATTGGTTGTGTAGTTTATTTTCACACGATTTTAAAATAAATAATAATAAATTAAGAAAGTCATATATAATCACAATATATTCAAAATAATATGAATTCCATCACAGAACCGAAACCTTGTAATTTGCTAGGAAAAATGTAGAAAGTGTCAATTAGTCTGAATTTAATAAGTTAAAGAATTTGCTGAGAATGTCTGCTGAAATGAATTGCTTACACTCTTTTTAACATACATACATGTATATCGTTTTTTGGTGGGATTGTTGCAAAGTTTCCGTTAGAGACCTATTCAAAGCTTTAGCCAAATGTACCACTGAATACAATAGAAATAAACTGTCGAAAAGGGGCAGCAGTAAATGATATGGAAATGGTACCGGGCTTAAATTATTTGTATAATGTAATCGGAAACTAAAATATACACTTGTAATACAATGCAAAGCCGTACGCATCAACATGAATGCCAAGATGTGGTTCACAATTTGAGATCAATCTATTAAACGAATGAATTCGTGGAAATTTATAGGGTATATTCATATATAAAGTGAAAATTATATTTATCGATTGCTGTCGACTTGTCTCATTATCACTTGTCAGCAATAACTTATTTCAAATTGATAGATAATCAGCAATTAGTATAAGTTTAAATGCATTACTCAGTATTCATGAAGTTGAATGTGGTTAAATATTTACTGTGGGCAAAAAGTATCTGTGGTTATAATCATTTGTCAATTCGATTTCTATTCTTCTATCTAAGTGCTTGTGGAATGATTTTTGTAGATTATAGATACATAGATGGAAAAATGATCAAAAGTAATAATTAAAATAGTATTCATTGAGGATTAGAAATAAACTTGCTTACCATACCAATGCTGCAATTACCTCTGAAAATCATAAACTTAATGAAAACAGTTTGATATTAGTAACATATTCTCTATTTATTTGATGAATTATTGAATTGATTGAATTATTGAATTTAAAAATGTTTTGAGTCGACGAAAAATAAATGAATTAACTATTAAATATTACTTTTGATTTTGATTCAAGTAATGGTAATCTTCTTGTAACATACAAATCACGTATATCATAATATTTCCAACCATTGTCAATAACAAACTTCGGTTTATGGGAATTCCACCCCAGATCCGTATCCTTGTATTTTGCCAGGAGAAATGGAGAATGTGCCAATTAATCTGAATTTAATAAATAAATAAAAAAAAAAAATGTATGTATATTGGAAAATCTGTTATTAATATGACTTACCCTCTGCTGAATCAACTTGTTTTGTTGGTAGGATTCCCGCAAAACCAATAAAGTTTCTTGTAGGGATCCACTCAAAGACTCTGCCAGATTTCCCATTGAATTCAATACAAATAGACTGCTGATTGTCGACAGGGGTAACAGCAAGTAGTTTACATTTTTAAATAACCAAAAATTAATTTTATAATTAATTCGGATGCTAAAATATCCACATGTAAATGAATTCCAAGTCGCACGCATTAAAACGAATACCAATATGTGGTTAAAAATGTGGCTTACGTCGGTGGTAAGATCAATTAATTGTTGTTGCATGCGTAGGAGGCGACATAGTTCCTTATACAGGACAGAACTGTGACCTTGCGGTTCAATAAGCACTTCAGCAATAGATTGCTGTAGATGAAAAATGCATCTCCTTATTTCCCAAATAAACTAAAAGCAATCATATAATTTAGGAGCAACATCGTGGTGCTTATAAACTTCACTCCTATAAACACTATGTCAATGAACGTTCGCAATTTAATGAAACGTAATTCTATCACATTAAGAATTATGTGATAAGAGACAATTATGGCAAGGTTGTAATAAAGATAAATATATTTTTTATGGTAGCACATTCCGAAGGATTGTCGAATTCGTCGGATTTTTGCAATGACTGCAACTATATGATGTTGTTGATATTGTATTGAGTAGACCGCAGTCAATATCACACATCCATATTCTGTAATGCGCTCGAGGCGCATTATTAGTAATAAATCCGTTTTAAGTTTTACGTGTCCATATCGTTCGACGTCATTATAAAAGGATAATGGAAGAGCACAAAGCAATATTAAATTTAACACAATTGAATAATGTTGCAGAAATCGTGACGTTCTCAATTGTCCTGTTCGATAATCAAAGTAATATCTTGACAATCCAATTAGGACCGGAATGCAGGAGAGACAAGAGAACACTTTGTTTCGTAACGAGACCATCGCGACAACTAAACGCTTGATGCAGTTTAAAAGGTTTATCCCATAAAGAAATTGAGAATTCGATTTATAGATTGGTGTCTGCTTGTCAGTCACTCAATTTCAATTGATAAATAATCAGCAATTAGTGGAAGTTTAAATTGGTTTAATACTGTGGTCAAGTATTGGGACTGCGGCTTTAACTCACACACATAACAAATTGTTATTAACAATAATTTATTGTTTTTAAACAGTTTCGTACCCCTTAATGTGGTCTTGCACATATGCAATACACTTGTCTCAAAAAGTCTTCCAAGTCTGTTTGTCTGTTTAATGAAAAGCCAAAAGGAGTCTCTTACCAATTAATGCAAAAATGTTGATTAAATTACTTGAAATAATATTCATTGACGGCTAGAATTAACGTTGAATTATTACTATACAGTTTCTTCACTATACCAAGACGCAGACTATGTTTCTTTTACCATTAGAGGAAAATGGAATTATCAGCAATTTGCATATAATAAATAAGTAAAACATTCTTCATTTATTTGATAGTTATTACAGAAAATAAATCACACTTGATTCTTCAAGTAATGGTAATCTTCCTGTAGGATACAAATTAGGTATATCATAATGTTTCCAACAATTGTTAAAAGCAGACTTCGGTTTATGGGCATTCCACCGTAGATGCGTATTTTTATATTCTGCCAGGAGAAATGTAAAATGTGCCAATTAATCTGGAATTAATAAATACAATATCTGTCTAATTTTATTTAATAAGCTCACTTACGCTTCTATCAATTAACTTGTTATGTTGGTCGGATCGCCGCAAATAAAATATAGTTTCCTGTAGGGATTTACTCAAAGCCTCTGCCAAATTTCCAATCGAGTTCAATAAACATAAACTGTTGAGCATCGTAAGGGGCAAAAGCAAAAAGTTTGGATATTCAAACAAGTACAAACTGTTTTTATAATTTGATCGGATTCCAAAGTATCCACACATAATAGCATGCCAAGCTGCACGCATCAAAATGAATACCATTATATGGTTAAAAATGTTGCATAATTCGGTGGTAAGATCAATCAATTGTTGTTGCATGCGGAGGAGGCGAAGTAGTTCTTTATGCAACGTAGACCGATGTCGATCAATAAGGACTTCGGCTATAGATTGCCGCAGATGAAAACAGCATCTCCATATTTCCCAAAATGCTCTGAAGCTAAGCATATAGATTAAGAGCAAAGTTGTGGTGCCAATTAACTTCACTCCCATAAACACTATGTCAATGAACGATCGCATTTGAATGAAACGAAATTCTAACACATTAAGCATTATGTGATAGGAGACAATTATCGCAAGATTGTAATAAAGATAAATACATTTTGTATGATAGCACATTCCGAAAGATTGTCGAACTCGACGGATTTTTGCAATGACTGCAACTATACGATGTTGTTGAAATTGTATCGCGTAGATCGTTGTCAATACCATACATCCGTGTTCTATATTGCGTTCAAAGCGCAGAAGTCGTCGTAAATTAGTTTTAAGTCTTTCGCCTCCATATATTTTGATGTCATTGTATAATAATAAAGACAATGTACATAGAAATATTGAATTTAATATAATTGAATAACAATGCAGAAACCGTGATGTTTTTAATAGACCCGATCGATAATCAAAGTAATATCTAGATAATCCCATTAGAACCGGAATGAAGGAGAGACAAGAGAACACTATGTTTCTTGACGACACCATCTCGATGACTACTAAGCACCTGAATTCATAAAAGTACTAAGGGTTACAGTAAAGGGTTATAAGTAAAGTGAAAATTGTATCTGTCGATTGCCGTCTGCCTGTCAGTCAACAGTCACTTAATTTAAATATATTGATAATCTATTATTAGTAGCAGTTTTAATTTATTGCTGAGTACCCACAAAGGTGTAATATTTTAATTGTATTATTTGACTGGTTTTTGAATTTCAATTCACAAATTACTATTAAAATGTGTAACGCCTGAGGCTCAATGTTTATTTAATACAATTAATTAGCTAATTATACATTAATGCAACTATAAAGAGAAACACTTCCAAAGAGCACTCTGAATGCATTTGGCAGCGAAGCATGGCATCAATGCAACTCTCAATGGCTGCATCTGCTGTGTATCTGCAACATTCCCATACTCATATATAGGCCAAGCATATTGGGTTACAACAACAGGGGGGAATTCGTATCGGACAGTCGACAAACCGACACAAAATATGCATACGACGATAGGTTTTACCACCCGTGAGTCGTTGAAGCCGAAGAGAAGTGTGGATGCCCCGTGAAGAGGCCACTGCCACCGTTACAATAACAGCAACAGCAACAACAACAACAGCAGCAACAATGGGCGAGGTGTCTACTCATGCAACATTGCAATTAATTACATTTTATTTTTAAATAATTGTTTTTAATTAAATTTTAAGACTTTTGCGCAAATTCATGCAACCGCCACTGAGCAGATGAATGATCAGGTGCTTAGATAGACATATGAAATGCTGGATATGGATGCGCATGCGGCGGATTAGGTGCCTTATGATCATGCAATCGTTCGATCATTCATTCATACATTCATTTTACGAATTTATCACAACTTTAGAGTCCGAGAGTCAGAGGCTAATGAAAAGCGCTTTTCCAAATGCATTTGCAACGCTGTGCGCTGTGCGCTCTGGGGTGCATTCAACTCAAGTGGAGTGATATAACCAATGACAGGATTGCCCAAATAATTGGAGCATGCCACTGCCACTCAGAGGCGCAGTGCAGCGTTGCACCGAATGCCAAATGTAGAGACTGCCATGCCAGTAAGCCAGTAAGCCTGTTAACTGCTAACTGTTTGTTCTCTTTTTTTGGGCCAAAATGTGAGCCGGACTCATACATAAACATTAACATGCCCCATGTCCAACTTTGGGACGTAGCTCAGGAACATCTTTTTGTTTGGTATTTACTGTTTTATAGTTTCAGCTCAAATTGTATTTTTTGTTTTCGTTGTTTTTTTAGTTTTTTGACTGTTTGCTTCGGTTGCGTGCAAAGTGCGATGATCTTGCGGTGAAATTTTGTGCTCAAGCGGTTAAATTGGTCAGTGAGCAAAAATGCAATAACAACAGCAGCAGAATCGGCGTCAGCAAACTACTTACAACAACAGCATCAACATCAGCAGTGGCAGCAGTAACAACGGCAACAAAACAAATGAAATAAAATCACTTGCTCGAAATGCGCTTGATTAAAAAACGCTACGTTCGCATTGGAATTTAATGTATAGTGCCCAAATACATATACATAAGTATAAATATACAACATATAAATAACTACGCAAGTTTATGGCCAACGGGTCCGCTTTTGAGGCTCTGGAGAAAGGTTGATGTGAAATATCACTTAAGATTTGAGTATCACCAGCAGTCCCAGTCGCAGTCGCAGTCGCAGTCTCAGCATCAGCTTAAGCCACAGTCACAGCTTTAGTCTTCATCTCAATCTGCGTTCCAAACTTTAACCGTGGTTCAAGACACTGCCGCAGTCCCTTTTGCACTTTCTTTCTGCCTTTATCATTTGGTCAGTTTAAAGTGGCATCAATTATTGCGAACCCATCCATTAACTGACCAGTTATCCCTCATTTTGTGATCGCTTATCGCAGCCCACAAATCCACATGCCCATCCCCAGACTCATCGTCATCATCGTCCCCATCCTTAACCTTATTCACATTCGCATTCCCATGCCGGCATTTTGCCCTTTGCGACTTGTGCCACTTTTCAGTTTCTTCAGCATTTATAAATTGGGGTCACGCATGCAGACGTGTGGAATGCCTTAGGCAACCTGAGAGGACAATCACCGGGATGACAGCAACCCAAAATGCAGGAGCAACCTGATTGCCCATAATTAGTTGGTGATTGAGTGAGGGAATGTAAGGAAAGTGATATTTTATATTTATATTTAATACTTTAGTTTTTCGTTTATCTTATTACAATAGTCAGTTTTAAGCTACTTTGTCGGACTCAGAGCTATGTGAATAGTAATGTTGATTGACTATTAATCCAAGTTACAATGTTTGCATAGCAGTTAAAGTTGATTGTCTGTTTTCTTTATTGAGTCAGCAGTGGTAAAAGCCGAGTTCTGCCTTTCACCTCCATCAAAAACGCAGCTAGTTCATAAATCTTGTCGATCGCGAAACCTAATCCCAGTCGAATGTGTGGAGCAAGTGACAAATTTATTTTGATTGCTTCTGCTACCACTGCAGGTTAACGGCGAGAGAGTTGTTGCTGATGTTGTTGCGGTGTGATCCCAATTCCTGCCACCCAACTACGCAGCTTTTGAATGGAGACCCGTGGAACTGTGAAAACAGTGGACTACACTATGGTTTTGGCTAGATTGTTGATAGCGAAAATTTATTGTGTTAGCTGCGGCACGAGTTTGCATTTTTTGTTGTTTATTTTTTGCTTTTAGCGCATTGTGCTCTTTTGCCATTGTTGTTGCTGGCTATGCTGCTGTTGCTGGTGTTGAGGCAGAATTTGTGACACGACCTTTAACGAGATTTTCCACTTGGCGCATCAACACGCGACTTTCGAGCGTGCTGCGAGTGAGGCATCGAGCTTGGAGTCGCATCGATTTGTACCAACACATGTAGAGACTTTAACCACAGCACCAGCGTCAACAACAACAACAACAGCAATAATCAAACAAACAAACAACAACAATAAACAAACATTTGTTGGGGAATTAGCAAGCGACAACTACAGCGTCGCGAGACGAGTCTCTGTCGCTTCAGCTAAACACTCACACACTCGCAGTCAATGCGTATGTGAGTATCTGTGTGTGTGCTTGTTTGTTTGTACTTGTCTCTGGCAATATCTTAGCCAACTTCATTATCATTATGGTTAGCTAATGATGAGGATGAGGATGAGGTTGGGTATGGGAATGAGGAGCATCATCATCAACGTCATTTGCGGCTGCTGCCGCCGTTGCATGCACATTGAATTCCAATTGGGTTTGGCAGTGTGGCGCAAACTTAATTGTCAAGGTTCGTTAGTTTTTTTTTCGTCGTCTTTGTTGTTGTTTCTGCTACGTCTGCGGCTGCGGCTGCTGCTGCTGCTCTTTCTGCTAATGTTCGTTTCTAATGGTCGTTTTGAGTAACTGCGCCGCTTCAGTCCCAGTCGAAGTCTCTGCCCCAATCCCGTCCTCCGTTTAGCCAAGAGTCGAAGAGGCAGTGCCACAGCTGCCAAGGAATTCTCAATATTTCCATTACTTTGTGGTCTACGTCTGGGATTTCTTGCGTTCTACGTTATGTGTGTACGTTCTGCGGTTTTGGCCTGGCTAGCTAGCTAGTGCTCTGTCGCCTCTCTTTTGGATAACTATTTAATTCACATTGGTGGAAACTTGATTGTACTGTTGCTCCAACCATGCACAAAATGAGAAGCAGCAAAACGAGCTGCACGCTGCAAAGTTGCAAGCTGCACGCTGTATGCTGTACGCTGCTAACGCAGACGCGTCTCAGCGTCGGCGTCAACTTCGACGTCGACGTCGATGCTCGGCATTGATGTTCTGCTAAAATTTTTCACATTTATAATACGCTACTTGAGGTAATACTTTTGCTAGACGCAGCAGGTCTATTGCGATTCCCTGGAATTCTGAAATTACCAAAGCTGTCAACATTCCATTTCAATTTAATTTTATATTATAGTTGCCAACGTTTAATTTTCTATTTATAACAAGTGTCTTTATGCGAAAATAGATTAAAATGATTTAACTTCTTTGGTATTAAATATATTAATTATATTATTAATTATATTGTTTGTTTTTTGAATGAAAAGTATTATGTCAAATAATTTATTTTAGAGAATGCAGTGCTACAATATAATTTCAATTAATAATAAATACACATTTATAAATTAAAAATGTATAAAATGTCTTTTTTTTAAACATATTATGGAATTCTTTAGAATAATTTTTAAATTTACTACTTATCTTAACAGCTCTTTTAATATATTAGCTGGTCAGATTACATAATTTATTGAGTGCTATGTAATTACAGTTTTCCCACGTTCATTTCAAATTCATTAATGATGGTTATCTTGAACCTTTGTTGTACAATACTCCCAGCAAGTGGATGCCACAATACGCGACTTTCTTTTGCCATTACTGATTGATCTGTGGTCCAAAAAACCACTTAGTATTTGGTATCAGCCCAGTTGGGTCGAAAATAGCAGGCTTTCTATTCATTAACTGCTCCCCCAAATAAAATATATTATCTAGGTTCCACCTTGTAGCGCATTACCCAGTACGGTGAGGCCATAAATTTCTGCACACCTAACTCCGGAGTTGGGATGCAATGCGGGGATCGAATCGGATCGGATCGCTGCCGCTGATGGCGTCGGCAGCGCCGGCGTTTGGTACATTGGCTGTTTTCAGTTGAAATGCATTTGATCAATGCTGATCGAGTTAGTTTTGTCAAGATCTCGTCTAGGCCAAGTGCAGCCGGCTAAGTGAGCCACAAGTGCAGTGCATAAGAGAGAACAACAGAGCAAGGATATAACAGGATCTTATTTTTTTTTTTTGTGCATCGTATCGCGTCGCCTCGTCTCGATTCGCGTAATCTAACGGTAACGGAAGTGTGCTATTCGTTCGTAATGTGATTAACTAACGAACTGACCGACCGCATTACAACTCGCCACCTGCGACAAGCAACACATTTGCCACATTGACTTGCAACATTCGTTGTGGTACGTATGATCGTGTGGAACCTGGTGATTCGGGTTTAGGGGCATTCAACACTTCTCTGTTGTTTCGCTGTGTGTACGCATATTTAAAGTTTTGATATCAATCTTTCGCAGGAATGAGCAATGACACTTAATGGCATTTTAGTCCCAAACTCTGTCTCCATCTTCAGTTTCTCAGTCTCTGTCGCAGTCTGAGGCCATGAGGCATCGGGTTTATGGCCAGTCGACTCCGTCGCCTTGTTAAGTGTAAACGTTAAGTGCCTTGTTACTTAATTCTTTTGCTTTTATCTTTTCGTACATTTTCCCGCTCTAATTCGACTTGCTGTTTAAAACAACAAAATAATGAAATCCAAAAACAAAAACAAAAAAAGATGCTTTTACCTCAGAGTTGATCTTGTCGTGTTCGTCTTTCAACCTTATGTCTTGCAGTCTTGCGCATGAATTCTCAGTCTGAGTTAGAGTAACACTCGCTGTCGCAGTCTTCGACTTGGTGTCGGGTTTGGTCCATTATCACACGCGACATTAAGTGCAGCCATAATGTAATCGAGCATTTTCTTTAATTTACAGTTAATTGAGTCTTATAGGGTAATTATACATGCAGACGTCAGGAATAGTCACTGCTCAAGTCCACGGCTGTTGCAAGTCCAAGGTCTCGACTCTCGACTGTTTGCATGTTGCTCTTAATTGTATAACACATAAAACTGCAGGCACAAAATGTCTAGAATGACTGGGCAACTGTTGCAACGACTCACCACTCTCGACTCTCGGCTCTCAACTCGCGGCCAGTCCATGGTTGGTGGCGTGTATGTAAATCAATCAAACTGCTTTAGTTTAAGCCTTAATTAAGGCGCAAGGGTCATTAAGTCGCGGCAGCGACTTTAACAGCGCAGCCAAACCCATTGCACATCAGTTGACTTTACCTTGGACCGACAAGAATCTGCATACGAGTATGGCAAAGCACATGCATCAGCAATTTTGGTGTCTACCCACTTGATAAGTATTTACTTGTAGTTACTAACTATGGCTGGGCTAACAAATTGCTATTGATGCGATAAGCCACTCACTGACAATAAACGAAATGCACAATCAATCAGACAAGCTACGATCCAATCACACACAAACGTGTACAGATAATCCAAGCCACAACTACACAGTACTTCAACTACAGGTATAACTACAGGTACAAGAGCTGACCAGCCAGCCAGCTAGACAGCCGACTAACTAACCCAAGAGCCGAAGCGAAATGTGCATCAATATAAACATAGTCGAGGTTGCAACGCGGTTGCACCTGTGGCTGTTACTTAGCAGCCTTAGCTGCGAATCGGGCGTTGCCTGGTAACCACTGATTTCCGCAGAGACGCAGATGGAGGCTCAGACTGCGGCTGCGACTGCGACTGCGGCAAGTGTCTGAGAAACCGTTAGCAATCATTAGCAATGAAATCAATTGGCCCATATCGAAATAGGTGTAGAGGATTGTACGAGTGGCTTCTCCATGTAACAACCACTTCACAGGAAGTTCAACAAGTTAAGATCTCTGTTTTTCCAACTAATCAGCTGCACCTTAACGTACTCATATTGTATTTATATTGCCACAGATTGAATACTTGGTGGCATCTGAATTCATCTATTGAGTGATTAAATTTTGATCTTGCATCATTCTAAAGTACATCTGTTAATAACAAGTTCTCAAAATTCCAATATACAAATCAGCATTTAACAATTAAGTATTTTATTGGCACTCTCTCAGCCTGATATTATCTAATTAATTCAAATGATTGTATGCGATTTAAATCAATCAGTAAGGCACAAATTCCGTTATATGAGACATCAATGAATATTAGAAAATTCTTACTGTTAAAACTGGTTGAGAACTCTGAGCCAATTATTTTTTCTTTTGTTGTGCGAAGTCTGTAATTTGAAATGCATTCAATTCAATTAATTCATTATTTATACAGTACTTTCTAGTCTTCTTTATATTTAGTAGATATCAAATTAATTTAAATTATGGGCTAAAAGATTACATCTATTTGTCTTTTCTCTCTTCTCTATTAGAAGTCAATACGTTATTTTGAAATTAATTTAAATTACTGTTCATTGACTTGTTGATTGCTTAGAAGGAAGGCATAAAAATGAGAAATTGGTTTAGCTTAATCTGAATTAAGTTTTTATTGACCATAATTTCATAGGAATTACATAATAAATCTTGCCATTTGAATTTTTATATTTATTAAGTCGCATTTCTTACAAATTCATTTGAGTAATAGCAAATTCACCTGATTGGTTTCAGATGCTATAAATTTCCCCATAATAATTACATGCAATTTACAAAACCCTGATTACTTATGCTAATGGCCCCCATACAAATAGAGGCAAATGGTCTTAGCCGCGTCCTTTTGGCATTCGTATCAGTATCAAAGCATTGGCAAGTGGCAGTAGTTTTTGCATTTTGTTGGTAGCCAGCAGCTGCTGCTGTTGCTGCTGTTGAAGATGGTGGTGCGAGTGCTGTTGGCTAACTGCCTACCCACTGATTATCTTCCAAGAGCGTGGCGTCTGCACCGCCAGCAAAACTACTAAAAATGTTTGTCTATGTGGATGTGAATGCGAAATGATTTGCAGAACGAATTGTGGTAGTAGATGGCATAGGGAGGGAAATTGCGTGCAATAAAAGACAGATATGTTTGCGGCCAGCTATCAACGGTTGATCATTAGAGAAATATTCGACAGGCGGCAGGCAGGCAGCAAACAGGCAACACATAACAGACAAAACACAACACACAACAGGCGAATGGAGCACGAAATGCAATATAAATATTGGCATACGTTTGCTTATCATGGCCAATTTATTGCCGCTTTTCCCCAAATGACTCAATAGCCTAGGCTGAATAGCTGAATATCTCTTCTCTCCGTCCAAGCTAGCGAACTAGTTCTGCACGCACGCACTTGCCACGAAATTAATGTAATTCTCAATTACGAAACAAGTTATGCCACAAATTAAAATTATGCAAAGAAAGAAGAGAAGTTAAGAGAAATGTTCGGAGAAAACGAGAGAGACTAACAGCATTTTAAGCTAACAAGCTGATGCTGAAGTTGCAGCTGTTGTGGCAAACGGTGGCAGCAACCAAACGGGAGACAAAAGATATGAAAAGGGCGTGAACGTGGGGAGCCACCCAAATTAGGTGCACCTGTTGCACGCACTGCCAGCCAGTGGCTGTGCCTGCAACTGCAACTGCAACTGTGACTGCGGCTGCGGATGAGACAACAAAAGGTGTTTCGTTGTTATTAATTAACAACAATTCGATTTGTGGTCACACTTGGGGGCCGGTTGCACATAACGCCTTGATTTGGCTTTGGGCTCGAAAAACGAAGCCAAGCAACCAAGTCATCCAACCAGCCAGCGATCAGAGCAACAGCAGCAGCATGTGGACACGTAGTCGTATGTGTGTCTCTTTGGTAATCATATTCACAAGCGTTTGGCAAGTACAAGTAGAACTGCTGCCACTGTCAGGTCGCCTGTTCACCTGGTCGCAACCAGTCGTTAGTTCTATTCAGTTTCAGTTTTTCTTTTCTTTTTTTTGCACTGTTTGTTGTGGTTGTTGGTTTTTTTGTTGTGTTTTCGGAGGCAAATGGCAAACACGTTTCGCGGAACAAGTTCAGGCGCTGCTGGACTCGGAGTCGGACGCCGACGTGGACTCGAACTCGGACTTGGACTTGGACATAGCCAGCAGGCCGCCTGGCATACTATGGAGTAACATGTCTCAAGACTTGTTCCACCCTTTTTTTCTGGCGCAGCTTAGAACGACAACAGCGACAGCAGCAGCAACAACACGAGCGACAGTCAACTGCCAACAACAAGAACAACAGCAACAACGACAACAACAACAACAACGAAGACAACTACAATCCATCCGTTAAACTGCTTTGGGCCATTGTCCAAGTTATAGCCGCTAAGCATTGGGTCAACTGAAGTTGTTAGATTTGGAGCGCGAAATGGGACCACGCACAGACATGGACAGACATGGACAGATCCTAAATAAACCTGCAGCTTATTTAAATAAAGGTGTTACTCACGGTCTCGTTGCTAGGCAGCCAAGAAGACCCGAGACAGGTGATGCGGCATGTTAAGTTTTGTTGCCAGATAGCTAGATAAGCAGACTATGAAATGTCTGCCCAACTGACCATACCTAACACTCGCTCTGCCTTTGGCAAATTGTTTGGATAGTAAAAAATAGATTACAGTACACTTGAAGCTAAGCTCAGCTTTAAGTGTTAAGTACAGAATATATTTATAATGATTTTGCTATCTTTTGGATGTCATTCTAAGAGCAATAAAAGCTCTTCATCGGCCAATTCCTTCCATTTCATTATGACGATGTTAATTGATGATGCGAAATTAAATTCTAATTCGTTTTGTAACTTTGCTGCTGTTTAAAATAGGTAAAACACAATAATTACATACTCGTATATGTAAATAACTTTAAAAATATTGTAAGATTTTTTCGATAATTTTTTAAATATTTTTGAGTATACGACACTTCTTAATTACGTTAATTATATATGCTATTCGAAATTTCGATGCAAAATCAACATATCTATCTAAAATAAATGAATAATATTTTAAATACTTCCCAAATTTTGGTAGTTTAAAATTATAGTTCACATCTGATAATCCTTAAATTCAGAACATCTTTTTAGCGTTCATAAAAACGAAGCCTTGGGAATTTTGAAAAACTGTAAACTTCATAAATTCTTTTGTTCCACATTTGGTCTTACGAAACATTACACAGTTAATATAGCATATGGAATAATGTTTTTGTCACCTGCGGGTGTGAAATCAAAATCAGATCAACTCGAAATGCTTTTAAGATCACTAAAAAAAACTGCAAACTCCGCTGAACAGATCGCTCTTCCATGCAGTGTCATTAAAAAAAGAAAAAGAAGACAAAAACAAAGACAAGTAATAATGAACAGAAACTCCTTGGAGAGCAGCGTGCACAGAAGTTAAAAGTGGAAACTTTTTCTATAGTTATTCAGCAATTGTCCAATTGTGCATTTACGATGCCGCCGAAGAGTGCTCCATTTGGACAATGGACCCACATGCTAGTGTTGAATTTCACTCGGCTAATTGCTGCTGATGAGACTAACATGGATGTATTTTTATATAGATGTTCATGCTGGCGGCGCCACATAAAACGCACACAATACAGTTGCGCAGGCCAGGAGCGGGAGCGGGAACGGTGCAGACCAATGTCGACTCTTGGCAAGACAGTTGCCCGGCGGCAATGGCTGGAGAGTAGGAACTAGGGGGTCTGGGAATTGGCTGGCTAATGGCAAGCGAAGCTGTAAACTTGCATACAGCGACCACATAATTTGGAGTAATAGACCTGGACCTGGAGCAGGAGTTGCAGTTTGGGTTGGAGATGGTGCTGGAGCTAGGCTAGAGGCGGAGGAGCAGTCAAAGTGCTAGAGCGGATATGCTTCAAATGCCAGTCGATTGCTCAGAATTGGGTGAGCTGGGGAATGGGAATGAGTTGAGTTTGAGTATGGGATGGGATGGGATGGGTATACATATGTAGGTAGGTATGGGTACAGTAACCACTCAGTGGAGTGCCTTTGACCATAAATTCTGTAAATTCAAAGCGCGAAGGAATGTCACTTGCCAATTATTAGAGAATGTCAGCTTGTCGCTGATATCTTTGCCATGTTTGTATTGACGATCTCAGCTGCTGCTGCTCCGACTGCTGCTGCTACTCAGCTCAGTTCAGCTCAGCTCTCCAAAGGCATCAGAGCGCTCCACTTATCGTTGCTTCATATCTAATATAGACAACTAAACAGGTTCCACGCGGTCGGTCGCCTGGCAGGTCTGATGGACGCTCGCTTGGTCGCCTGGTCGGATGCTAGCAAAGTGCAGTTCAATCACAGCATCAATCTCAGTCTTAGTAGCACTCGCAGTTGCAGTAGCAACAGCATCAATAGCAGCAGTCCCCCAAGCTCAACTATTCCCAGCACACTATTCCAGGGCCACGCACTGACACGAGACTCTCTTTTTAATTGCTGCACTGCGTCAGCTATTCAGGACAGGGGGAAACAACGTTTGACAAATGCAATGCCGACAATTACATGCGTTGCCGCATCCCCCTTAGCATCTGTTGCAGCCGCTCCTGTTTCAAATGCAACTAGAAACTAGAACTCATTATTGTGTCATCATCATCATGATCATCATCATTGTTATCATGATCATGACTCGGGATTCGCATTAGTAAATATTTTCATTCGACTATACCGCATTCCCTCGCAGCTTTTAAACTGGTTTGCATCGCGAAAAGAAACAAAACCAAAACAAACTGCACCGTTAAAAGAAGGAAATCTTAACTCTAAATAGCTAAGAAGATCATAATTTATATACTTACTATATAGAGTACGGGTATGAATGTGTCTGTGTGTGTGTGGAGTACTTTGCTGGATCATATTGCATAATTCGCTTTCTAGCAAGTCGCAGCAAGTTGCCGCAGGCAACGGCTTAATCAGTGTGCCCCATGGCTGCTAGTCCATGACACCACTGACCTTGTGCCACTTGAAGGCGACCCAGACAGAAGTGAAAACAAAATCCCTATTCAAATTTGTAAGCCAGACTGGCACTGGGACTTCGACTGCAAATGTGGCAACGATCGTTCCTTTGGCTTGGCCAAAAGAGCCACATGTCTGACTTGAACTTGAAGTGCGGAACCAGATGTAAGTAAGTAACGGTCCTGTGGCGGCTGCTGCTGTTGCTCTTGCTGCTGCTTCAACTGCTGCCTCGTGAGAAATCAAACTGTAAAGTGTGGCTAGAGATAGAGTTGGGGCCGCGACTGCGACTGCGGCTGCGATGCGGCTGCAGATGCATTCGCAGTTGCAGTTGCGGCGTCATCAACATCGTCGTTGCTGTTGTTGCAGTGGCCTAAACAGGTTACAGTGCTCGTATACCATTTTAGTTTGCTTGTGCTTCCTCTTTGGCACGTCTGCGCGGCCGGTGGCAGCCTGATGAGCACACATACACACACACACATTCGCACACACTCTGTGGCACAGACACTTGTGGATTACGTGCAACTCAAATAGAGAGAAAAGTTTTAGTATTAGCCCAAACCAATTGCACAATTTGTAACAGCTTTTGACGTTCCTGTGGTTCACAGAACCGAACCGAACATTGAGCAGCCTGTGGCCAAAAGTTTGTTACATGCGACTGGCAACCTACAGCTTGCAACTTACAGCTTGCCACTGCCATTGCATCTGACTGCTGGGCAACGCCTTTTCATAACTATTCCCAGCTCTGTGTGCTTCACATACACTCAGCCAGAGACTTTTTTGATGTGTCACCTCTGGGCTTTTTGTGGGTGGGCGGAGGCACTTCAAACTATGTGCAATATACTCGTATACTTCAGACCAATGCCGGTTGATTGAAGTAACCGTAACTTAGAGTGCTACATACGTGCTGTACTTGTAGCGTGGCAAAGGTTAACTGCATCTCAATTGGTGTTAAAGGCGCAGCAAATCATCGATTTAGCTAGCTTTATGAATCAAGTGTTTAGATGGAGCGAGAATAAAAATTATGGCATCATTATTTACAGAATAATTTACGAATGAGTTGCTACTATTGATTGAATTTAGTGGACTTATTTTTTAGCATTGAGGTAAAAAGAAAATCAAATTATCTTCTAAATAAATCTTTATTTGGTGAATTTGGAGAATTATTTTACTAGCACACAATCAAAATGAAATCAATTATTTAGAAATTGATATTTAATTAAATTTTCAAGTATTTCGTTTTTGTACTCGTATTTTACAATGCTGTATATTTTGCTTTTAATTTATATACTCATACT
This sequence comes from Drosophila sulfurigaster albostrigata, assembly GCF_023558435.1. NCBI lineage: Eukaryota > Metazoa > Arthropoda > Insecta > Diptera > Drosophilidae > Drosophila > Drosophila sulfurigaster. The sequence continues at coordinate 20,947,538 of NC_084882.1, forward strand.
TCATAGACTCTTGTTTATTGAAAATTCTTTAAAATGTTGCCTATAATTATCATTAAACATATCATATCATATTTAATCTAATTAAAATAAAAATTTATATAAAATTTCATATCCAAGTACTTAATTCATCTCTTTGTAAATATATAGAAAAATATGTTTCAAAATGTTTTATGTTTTATTATTATTTTTTTTCATAAGATTATCTTATTTATTTTATATCTTTTATATCTCAATTAATTTATTGATATTCTGTACAATGTTTATAAAAAATTTGCAATTTGATTGATTCACATGTTCTTCTATTAATTTTCAAAAACATTGCTAAGATGATGTCTGCATGATTTCTTTAATTACATATACTTAAATCGCGTTTATTAATTCTGTTGAAATGAAATTAATTTGTGCGAACATAGCCCAAGCGAACAAGTTGCGCAGTTTATCTATGAAGTGTGTGCGATTCCGCAGAGTTAGTTGTACTTTAGCAAATCAACAGCCTTCAGCAATTTAGCTGCAGTGCCAATGCTATCACACGTGTGTATCTTTTGCAGCCTTCAGTCACATACACCTGTAATTTGCGCTTGGCACCTTTGGTGGTGCTACAAAACGAGCATTAGCTGCCAAAAGAGCACAAGACAATTTGTCGGAACCTTCGCGTCAGAGAACGACAGCTACAGCTAAAATCCAGGAAGGAACTCCGTTTTGTGGTTGAGTTTGGAGCTGGATGGTGAACGGGGGATACAGGGCTGAGACTGATGCAACTGATTGCAGTTTCTAACTGCAACGTTGCAATAATTTTGTAATTTCTCACTCACTTAATTTAGCTCAATTAATCTCAATTTTAGCTGTCAACTGGCTCACCAAGCCGGGAGCTTGCCTCATGCTCGCAGAGCCCGGGCCAAAAAGAAAAAAGAAAAACTTATCGCCACGCATGTCTGGGAGTATCTGCTGCGGATACAGATACAGATACTGGCGGAGTTGCGCTTCAGTTTCAGCTTCAGATACACCGTCAGCTTTAGCCACAGGTAGTGGGAATCTTCACATAAATATTGCACTGCCGTTATGTTCCATGTATAATTTGTCACTCGAAATTAATCTAGGAACCACTTCAACCTGGTGTTGGGTTATCTCCTCCTCGAAATGTCGCTCGCATGCCAAACTGCTGAGTTACTCTATGTCGAAGTCGAAGTCGAAGAAGTCAGCAGGCAGCAGGCAGACGACATGACCGGAGTTGATCTTCTGTCTGCTGGGGTTCTAAATAGTATGTATCTTCTGTGACTTCTCGTGAGCAATTTTTTTTTGTTCGCTTTTTTATTATATCATAATGCCAACTGTTAAGTGACTGTGACCGTCTTGTGGCTAACAATAAGAACTGGGTGTCGATGCCCCCCTCATTATGCTGCTTGCCACTCATACTCGCACTCGCCAACCGAAATTCATTTTCTTTTCTTTTATTTTGTGTTTTTGGGACTTGAACTCAGACTTAGGCATAGACACGGACTCAGACTCAGACTTAGACTGCGACGCGACGTCAAGTTGGATTTGGATTGTGGCCCATTAAGCTCTGTTAGGGGTTACATTTAAGTGTTGTTTTAATTTACATTTTGCGAGGCACATTTTGCGGTTTTGGATTCCATGTTTGCAACATTTTCCTTTGCGGTTTTACAAATTTTCTAGTGATCTTCGCTGAGTCGCTGTTGTCTTTCATACAGGTTCAGGTTCTCTTCGCTCTTTTTTTTCGTCTTCTCTCGTCTTGATGTTTGACGTTGGACATCAGAGACGTAGTCGACGACTCATACACATGCTTAGATATAGATATGGACTTGAAACGTTAGCAAACACAGGGGGGTCGGTCCATGTCGGACGGTTGGTTGGTCGCCTGGTCGTTGTTTGGTCGGGTTAGTTTCTGGCTGCTTTGGCTCATCGTTACTCCATTCCGTCCACATTTATGGCAGTTGGCCGTCGCAGTAACAGCGGCAACGGCAAGGTGTTATTTTCATTTCTAGGTTACTGACCCATGTCATATGTGTGTGGAAAATTCAATATTGCTGTGAAAAATACTTACACAACTATTAAATAAAGACATGCCTTTGCTTAGGCTCCCATTTGCGTCTTTTACCCTCTGCTTCTCTGTCTTTGTCTTTGTCTGCTTTGGCTTTGGCTGTGGCCTGTGGCCCAAGCTTAGTATCTTTGTTTCGTACTTAATAATTACGCTCATTTCATGCATGCAATGTTTGAATTCCAGTGAATCGCTATCGCTATCGCCCACCCCCAACTCCACCACCATCCCCCAAGAGCCATGCAGTAGCAGCTGCACATACATATCTATAGGTTTTTCCAAGCTACAGCTACAGCCACAGCTTCAACTCTGCAGCTACCGTGTGCGGTAACCTTCAAGTTAACATGGAACAAATGAAAAAATTCTTGCTGCTGCTGCTTCAGCTGCTGCTGCCACTTTGCTGCTCTTTTCCTTAGCTTAATTAATTACCACATTCCTTTGGTTTTAGCTATGTTTCTGCAGTGCAAGTGTGTGTGTGACGTTGTGGTGAGTCTGCTTGCATGTGTGTGTGCGTGTGTGTGTATGCGTGTGCTGGCTGTCAGATTTCCGTTTGCGCGCGCCAAGTGTACAACCAAATACGAAAGACTTAAGACACAAACTCAACTCGATTTTCTCTCATCACAAGTTTGCACACTTCCTACTCGAATGGTAATCGATTGAGTTCGCACATGTCATTTGACGAGCTTTTGTGGCATTGTTGACAGCACACGATTACAATGAATGAAAATGACATGATGAGCACGTCAAGAGCAAGAGATCAGCCCAGACTACGAGACCAAGACGAAGACCAGGCCAGGTTAGGCCAAGAAGACATCGCTGTAGAGCCGCATGACAAATTGCGACCTATTAATCTCACGTGGACTTTCACTTTGCCCAGGCCCACAACGTACATCTCTTCTAGGTCTATCTCTAACTCTCTATAGTATTATGCAAATGTCAATCAGTTGCATAGAGTTGACATTGACAACAGGATCGGGCCCAGTTAATGCCATGGGCCATGGTTAATCAGCCGCAGTCGCAGCATAATTGCCAATATACTCTATTGGCAACGGTCGCCAAGAGTTTTTTTCTGGTCATTTGAATTGACGTTCTTTTTTTATTTTTACCCCCCTCTTCGATTTGATTCACGTGTAAACGATTAATCAAGTTTCAAGCAGCGGCTGCGGCTGCGACTGAGACTTCGACTGAGTCTGTGACTGTGGCTGGTCCGGCTGTGAGGTTTGCCCCTTAGTTTTGGTTTTTCTCTTCCCGAGATGCGATTTGCCTTAGCCCGGAGCTTTATGTCGTTGCTTTATGGGTCAGTAAGGTGGAATTTTTTGGTTTAAGCCAAGAACTTAATTTCGGTTTGAAAGTTTATGCCAAATTGATTGGTGCGAATATAAAAACAAATCCCATGCCGAGCGTTTAATGATTATATTTATGGGGTTTTCAAAATTTAAATAAAATCCATGAGCAATGTTCATGCATATGATTTATGCATATTGATTAATCAAGACTTAAACATTCCAAATGGTAGTCCAAGTGGCAAGGAGTCGACAGTGGGCACATTTCGTGATCTTTCACACACTTTCCTTTTCATTTGCATCGACAGCAAAACAACTCCCTTTTGAAATTATATAGTTGCTGGCAAAAATCGTGCAAATGCCTGAAAAACGTTTTTGTGAATGTGTTTTTTGGGTAGCTGCTTTCAAATTTTCACAGCTTTGCCTACCAAATCATTGACTAAGTATACAAATAAGTACGAGAGGTTGTATGCACTCGTACGACTTTATTCAAGCTATCTGATTTATGATCATAATCTGAGCGTTGACAGTGTTTAATGATCTTGGTCAAATGAATGTCAGGGTAACACAGAAGTTATCAGCGATCAGTGTTGAGTATTCTGTCAATGAACTGCTTGGTCAGTTATCATTTTGGCAATATCATCTATCAGTCTGAAAAGTCTAGACTTTGGAAGATTCACATTCATTATCTCGATCATCAAATGGGCCTGCGGTTCATTGAACTACACGAAACTATCTATTCATTGGGTTTGAAAGCCTTCTTTCGCTTACATACATAAATACATAAATCGATCTAATGGCTTGGCGATCGTCATTTGATCACAGCGGCTAAGCTTACCGTATGTCGTATTAATTCTATGAACAATCAATTGTCAAAGATCAGCGATTTATTATTGAGAAAATCAGATGAGCTCAGCTGTAGGTGGTGCGTTCACTTTCCAGTGGCATTGTGCGTACATTTTGAAAGACCTCAACCCACTTATCTTATCACAATTTCTCTCCATATTATGATGCAGATGGTGCACTCACAATCGTCAGGTGTCAATCGACAATTCGTGATTCATTGCGCCGAACAATAGAGTGCAACTCAGGACAGCACACCACTCAATATTATATAACCGTTATACTGATAACTCATATGAAAGTCCCAGTAAAAAAAAAAACCGAAGAAAAATAAAATAAAATAAATCTTTAACACTGACCCACTTTCAAAAAAACTTAGTGAGTCAATAAAGAAACCGCACTGAGACCAAATACGGCTTGCGTTAATATGGAGATTAAATAATCGTACGACTCAGGCCTCAATTTCAGTCACAGTCAGAGACTGACTGTGAGTCTGTGTCTACTACGTCTGAGTTGGAGTCTGTGACTTTGTCTGCGAGTTGGAGCAAACCGCACATGAATCACCCACACGAGGCGGGCTTGCAAAATAACTTGGCAAGTGACCAACAGTGACAACAGAGCAGTGCCTGGGATCGCGGCCAAGCCAAAAGAAAAGTTGTTAAAATTTATATACATAGATATCACACGCCTGGGGGGTCGAGGTCGCCAAACCGTAAACATTTATGCACACTCAACACACACACACACACATACACTGAGGAATATACTCGTTCACTTATCAATATGCAAGTTAAGAGCAACTATGTCGTTGCTGTTGTTTTGCTGGGGGCTTCCAATCAGCTGTTCAACAAAAGACTTAAGGCACAAACTTGTCCGTCATAAATCTCTCTTTGGCCAATTGCGCTCGCTAGCTCCCAATGACTTTAACTCTCTCGCTCTCTCTCTACATCTCAGTAACGCTCTCTGTCTTTCGCTCTTTCTTTTCGCTGGCCAACTCTCTTTTGGCATCTGGCAAGGTGGCTCTGTGGCGCAGTTTTATGCGCTGCTTGATGCTTTGCCGGCCGCAGTTTGGTTTACACAGCGCTCGAGTGCGGATCGGGTTCGGATACGGTTACGGATTTCTGTTTCAATTTACTCGTGAACATCTTGAACGCAGCCGTTGCCTGGATCATTATTCCCCACGAGCTACAAAAAAAAAAAATCACAACAAAAAAAAACCAACAAAAAGGTGCCTAAACTTTTGTAACACTTATTAAGATCTGCCTGCGGCAATAGACATCGATTTTAACTCTGACTTCGACTTCAACTTCCACTTCAACAACAGACACACGACGCGCTGCAATCAATCAAAGAGACGCATAAATTTCTTGAAATCAAAAACGATCGACAAAAGCTAATGCCACATGATCGTCGATTACCCCCATCCATTTGCTGATCGAACCTTACCAAAAGTGTGCACAAATCAAAATAAAAAAAAATCATAAGAAAGAGAAGAAAAAGTTATTCAGTTAAAAAGTGAGAGTTTTCCACGCTTTTTAGGTAATTTTTGCTGTTATCTGTTATGTTTTTTTTGTGCTTTTTGCCTTCTTTTTTTGCCTTTTGCTTTTCGTCGGTTAAACACACTTGCGACTCAATCACGACTAATTGCGCATGCGCCGCCGCTTTATGCGTATTTAAAGTGCCGCCTATATTACAAAACCGGAGACCAAGCTCTGATACTCGTACAGAGTCTCAGTCTCAGTGCCTTAGTGGTGTATGTCTGTCTATCTGTCTCAATGTGGCAATGCCTCTGGCTGTGACTGCCTCTTTGGCTGCTTAATATGCGTGTCACGTTGCCGGCCATCAAGTTCAAATTGCATTCGCTGTCAACGCATTGCAACATGGGGCAGCGCACAGAGTCAGAGCACCAACAGCAACAGCAACGGCGGCACGCGTTGAAATTTTGAAATTAACACTAGCGTCTGCATATTGGCTGCAAGACTGCAACTGGAGCAACTGCTAATTAAGAAATAAAAATTGATCAGCCAACGAGTTGTGCGTGAAAGCTGACAGCAAGGATAACAGCAGACCAGTCTTTCTGTCTATCTGTCTGTGTGTCTGACTGGTTGTTAGGCGAATGACCTGCTCAGCTACAAACTTGCTATTGCTGTTGTTGCATTTTGCATGCCGATAACTCTGTCAGCGACATGCACACTAATTAGTTCACATTTGTGGCTTACAGCTGCGCGTTGCACTCAACTTGCCACTTGTTAACATTGGGCGACGCCGTCACCACACACTCTGCAAACTTCTGTTTTGCCATTGCTGTCGCCTTGGCGTTGCAAGCGAAAAAAAAACACAACACTGGCAAAAGTGAGTTAATACTCGTCTGCATTGTGCCACAGCCAGTTTTTTTATTTTTCTTTCTTCAGCTAGGTGTTTGCAACTTGTGCTAGTCTCGTACTCTCGTACTCTTCTAGACTGTCAAATGCAAACTCGACTGGGACTGGGACTGGGACTGGCACTTGGACTGGCTCTTGTTGGTGTTTGCTGCGGTCAGATGCTGGCGAGTTACTCCCAAAGCATTTAACTGCAAAGCTAATGCACTCACACACACGCATACGCATACACACAGACAATACCCATACATGTGCAGTTAATTAATTTCTTTGTTGTTCTCTACGGTAAATCATGCCACATTGGCTTTGGTTGTGTTTGTGCCACAAGTCGTATCACTTGTGAGATATTCGCGAGAGAGAGAGTGAGAAAGAGAAAAAGAGAATTAGACTGAGAATAAGAATGCCACTTAGAAGCTGTCCTATACACCCATCGCCAGCTCGTTCTGAGTCTCGGCCGTCTCTTTATTGAATAGTTACTGTGAGTTTTCGCGTTGCAGCAAGTCTTTTGTTGCAAACCACTTGAACTGCATTTGCATATAAATTAGTTTTGATAGCACTCGACATAGCTAAAACTAAGCCTTTAAACTAAGAACAAAGCAACGGCAACGGCAGCAGCAACAGCAGCCACTAACAGTTTGATGTTTGTTCTATGAATGCGTTGCGAAAATCAACTCGGGCTCTGGCCTAACGGTACTCATTAAGTGAAGTACAACACAACGGCGACAGTGCAGTGCATAGCATTTGAATAGCAGCACATTTAGTGGGAACAACCACCACACACGACACCAGCAACAACAGCAGTCGTAGTAGATAGAACGACCCAAGACGACTGAAAGACTTAGACAGGATGAAGCGATAAGTTGGCAATAAAAATTGGCAGCACTTTGGCACATACGACAAACAAAAGACTTAGGAAACGAACCAGTTGCCCAGACTGCCTGACTGCCTGACTTCTGACTAGCTGACTGGATGGCTGCCTTGGCTGGCTGGCAACAGTAACAGTTACTGAGCCAGTTAATTGTTAATTGTTGACAAGTACTCGTTGTATGCAAAACGAAAGAAGTGCAAATGTACGTTTAATGAGCAGCAGCGACTGTGGTGCTTGTGGTTTCTGCTTGGGAACACTAAGAATAGCTGCCACTATTGCTTTGCTTTGCGGTGGCAGCCAAACAGATAAGGGAAAAGTCAACCTCAAGATAAAGCAAAACAAAAAAAAACACATACAAAAAATAAAGAAGCAAAGAGAAAACAAATGCAATTACCGAAGAGGAAGCAGAAGCAGAAAGGCTTCTTCCAGTTTGCATTTATCATTCATTTTTATTTATTATATAAATAGAAGAAAAAGAAAAGTTATTTATATTTAATTTTTTTCGTTTCTGTCTATAATTTAATTAACATAATATTTACTTTGGAATATTAAATTGCTACAAAACATTCGAAACATAAGTAATAGTTGTCGCCGTGTTTATCGATTAATTATCATTGATACGCTGTCGCTTTGAGGCATCTTGACCATCATTATGGCCAACACCAAATTTCGCTTCGTATTTCAGGGGAATTGCGAAGTTAATTTCCATTTTGTCAAAGAATAACGTTTCATATATCAAGATAAGCATCTACTACTCGTATTCCTACCTTGATTTGGCAACTTCTTCTCCAGTGACTGTGACTGCGTCTGTGACTGCTTTATGTAGTTCTGCTATGGTCATTTGAATTTTAGTTAAAATGGCTTTTTGACCATCTCCATTTTGGCTACTAGCCAGTAGATCAAATGTAAATATGCCAGCACCAAATAGGGTCAACAAGAGTTTTATACCGGCTGCACCCAACAAACTTAAAACTTGTCTTATTTTTGCATAAATTTGTTTAATTTCCTCTTAAATTTGTGATTTACCCGATTATAATGCCTAAAATTTTGTTTTATTTTTGTAGAAATGCGAGCGAGCGAGCAGCGAGACTGCCAAGCCCTAAATGGAAAAGTGAAAAACTATCTCAAAATTGTGCAATAAAAAATAAAAGCAAATTAAACAAAGGAATCAACATAAAATTGTCGAAACGAAAAAAGAGAGAAAGAAATTAATTAAGACTGAATTTGAGACGAAGTGTTAGTGTTTTGTTTGCGTGATCGTGCAGTTATTGCCCCATAAATTCGCCCACAAATATTTACAGAAGTTTATTGCACTTGCAAGCGAGTGAAAATCAATTATAAAAAAAGTAAATACAAAAAATAAACAAATAAAATCTTTCGTTATAATTTGATTGCCATTATTATACGCAGTTATCGGTCGACTGGTGTTTTACTAACCATGAAAACGTTGGAAAGTGTGCCAATCTGAGAAAATCATAAACCAAAAGCTGTGTTGTTGTTCAAAAAGCAGCACTGGAAAAGTGCGAATGCAAGTGCGTGATCAAGAAATATCTGTGGCAAAAATGCTAACAGTCAGTGAAAATTAAATTTGATAAACCACAAGCCAAATACAGTTTATTGTTCTCATCAAAAGACGAGTGAAACCCAAACTCATTGCCATCGTTAAGAGCGTTTGAGAGACAGTCGAATTAAACTTCTGTGCAACGAACCAATTACAGCCATTTATGGCTGGCAACCTTACAGTTAATTGAGAGTCTAGTAAGTTCCCAACATAAATTTCTTTATACTTTATACAATACTTTTAACAAAACAGAAAGTTTTTTTTTAATATTTTAATTGACATCGAAACAGATTCATTTATGAAAAAAATCTCAATTGCTTGTGAAAGACTTTATTTGTTTTTCTCTTTTTATTTTTAATTCATAATCCCTTAATTATTGTATTACCTTAACTAATTTGACTGTCGACTTTTCTTTCAAGTTAATTCCACTTTGTTGGACAATAATTTCTTAAACTTTATTTGACATTTATGCAAAGCATACGGCAAGCTAAGCTGCTTAAAACTATAAAGACATTCGCATAAATTTATGTTTATGATAATTGTTAGACAAATTTGTACATTCTGAAAGTAATTTGCGTATTACGTATACGCAATGTGCCATTCTAATTTGAAAATGACTTTGTACGAACAAATTGTGCAATAAAATTGTTATTAACTATTACACTTACACACACACATACACACACAAACACAAATGTGTAATGCCAGCATTTGACATATGTATGCCGCGATTATCCGAGTATTACGATAATAAAATCTGAAGCCATCTCTCGCGTTGTGTCAGTGGCATACACCAGGCTGCTTTGGCTGCCAGGCTGCCTTCAGATACTCGAGAGTATGTGTCTATCCAACTGTCGTTTGTCGTTTTATTAGCGAAAGTCATCGAGCAGAATAATTGTTGCAATGTGGCTCCCACTCCCTCATCCTCTTGGCCATTACTTCCCTTCAGCGTCCCCACTTTCTGTCAAACGACGGTTGCAATCAAGGCGCGGGCTCGTAAAATACAATTTCAATTCAGTTGCGCGTAAAACGAAATTCAACTACAGATTGTAGGTGTGTGTCTCTGTGTATGTGTGTGTTACATGTGTGGTGCTGTTTGCTGAGTTTGGCGAATCTCATTGCGGCTCGAGCAGCAACTGTGACCATCTTTAGCTTATTATATAATTTCTGAACCCATTATTCCATTTGTCACAACAAATGTTGTTTGCCATTCCGCAGGCCCAAATTTATTTAAATGCTCGACGCATTTTCTTCAAGATAATTATGAAATTACTCAAGACCTTGGTTATATCACAAAGGTGGTGTTGTGCTGTCACCTGTAACAGGTATGAATAACTTAGAATGACTTGAATATTCCGTGAATTATCTAGAAATCAAATGGTGAATAATGTTGTCAAATTTAGAAAAATTAATTTGACGAACAATTTATGCAATTACGATAATATTCTGAATGAAATTGTTATCAATATAAATGTTTAATTAACTGTAACTGTAAATTATAGATCTCATCACAAAATGAAGTTGCTTCATAAAATAATAATTATTCATTCATTAAATTGGCGGGTCAATTTCATGCTAAGTCAGACCACAAGGAGAGCTCTGAGAATTCAAAACAACTTTCTTCAACTCGCTGTCGCCGGTTGCTGTTGCTGATGCTGTTGCTGTTGCTGCTGTGTCATTACTTAGGCCAGGCCATTGACATGCAATGACATCACATTTGTACTCGCCGTCGACTACGTTTAGAAACTATAATTAATATGACAACACAGCGGCAATACTCGTACCAGTTTTGGTTTTGAATGAATGAATACGGAATGAATACTCGTGCTGTGAGTTTGCTCTGTTTGCTCTGGTGATTATCAATGGCAAACATTTATCAGACAAGCTAATAATTATTCGCATTAATTTGCCAAAGCGTTTAATTATGACACCTCTCATCGGTGTCTGTGACGTTCACCAAGTATTATTGGCACGCGAACCAAATTCCAATTCCCATTTCTATTTCCAGTCTCAGTCTGAGTCCTAGTTCCATTTAAAGCTGAGTTCATGTCAGTTAAGTGTATAAACCAAGTTATAAATATATAAAGCACACAGCTTCTGAACTGCCAGATGCAGCGAACTTTCGTCTGAGGCTCAACTCAACTCATGACTCTCTAGGCCCTGGGCCCCTATTCAATTGACTAAATGACTGACGGACTGACTGAAATGAGACAAGTGAATGCTGATTGACCCACTGAAACTGGAACCGAACTCAGCTTGGGGCGTGCTCGACTCTGCCTCTGACTCTCTGGATTGGAGTAGACCGTGGGCTGTAGACTGTGGGCACGACGGGAACGTGCATTTCATGCAAATTAACGACAATGTTTCAGTCCCTGGTTGGCTTGGCTTGTTCATTACAAGCATTTAAAGACGTTTATTTTGAAGATTTTCACTTTCAATCTGTCAAATTGTCACACTCACGAATGGAGATCGAAACTCATTGTTCGATTTTATTTTGGAGCATTCAATAATGAAAAGTGATTGCCGCACGATTTTTATTTTACTTCAAGTCAACCTCTTTTCTTCTCTTCGTTCCTCCTCTATTTTCGCTTTTGTGCCTTTTGGACTGTCAAGTGAGGCCGGTACGTCAGATCTGGGCAACGGTTACGTTTGCCAATAGAGACGTTTACTGGGCTCCCATTTTTTGGGGTTTTGTTGCGCTCGCACGTGTTTGAATACTTCCGCAGCCCATGATCATGATTGATTTTGAATATTGCTTTGTATTCCATACTCTCCGTACTCCATTCTCCGCATTCATGGCTTCATTGAAATGAGTCTCATCATTTCAGTTTATTGAGAGACTTTAATTTTCACTCTATTGAAACAGGTGCGAACCGTTATGATATCGAAAAAAATGAAATTACTTATTTAGAATAATATTGCCATGAATAAGCAGATGTGAAGCCGCTAGGCCAATCAAGTTTGTTTTTATTTTTTGTTTTTGGTTGTTGTTGTTCGTATTTTCATCCAGAACCGCTGAGAACCAAACACCAACAACAACAAGAACTAAATCCAAATTAATTATGTTGCCTTCGGTTTGAGGGCAAAATGAAATTATAAGAAGCCCGAGAACTCGACCTTAAAACCAACAGCGTCATGCTGCTCTGCACAAGGCATAGAAAAAAAGCAAATATTTGGACAATGGGAACAAGGCAAAAGGTTCCGACTGAGGTCGCTCTAAATGAGGAAAAACGCTGAAAACCATACATAAACAAACAGACAGACAACAAAGCAAACAGACAGCAACAGCAACATCGACAACAACAACAATAACATCAACAACAACGATAACTTAGCTTTGGGTATTGGACCTGAGGTCTAAGACTGGTCCAGTCAAAGGTTCAAGTGCAACGCTGGCCGTCTTCAGGCGGAATAGCACGGGCCTGGCTTGGCCATTAGCCCAGCCGGGTTAATAAACCAAAGACACTCGCCACATTCACAGCAGACACAGAGCAAGAGGTAGGGCTGGAGAGTGATTTATGCTTGTGGCCTAGACTACGACACCTAACAGCTTGAAAGCATCTTGCTTTTATTTTCAACTCAATGTGCATCATGCAAAAGACATTTTCGACTCTTTTAGTGTGCTCTAATGAACGACATACACTGCGTATGCTTGATATGTGCTTACGTTGACGCATAGTCAAATTGATTAATGCGGCGCGTTAAAAGTTTTGATGTTTAACAGGCAGGCGCCAGTTGATTATTTGACAGTGCAAAGTATAAGTAAGTGAACTGATCGTACGCTACAATGAATCATTCCCCATTCAGTTCTTATCTCCCTACTTGTATCTTTCTAAGAATACGAAATTTACATAATTAAAGCGTTAGCTTTGCGTTCTAACTCGGCTCGGATGTTGATTTATGTGCACCAGCATTTTCCTCGACTAACTGTTCTACTACTCTCGGTTGTGGGTCAGCATTTAATGTCTTATTTGATTCGTTTGTTGGTGGGAACAATTTATAAATCACGACACCCAGAAGTTGATTTCAATGTGTTTTATTTAAATATTGAAATTGTATTTATCAAGCGCATTTCTGAGCTTGTTTTTAGTTGTCCAACTAAATTTGCATTGAATGCTTTAGGAAGTTGCAGCATCATATCAAGTTGTGTTCAAGTGGTTGTTGTTGGTTGGCTTGTGAGTACTGCGTACTAGGTACAATGACTTCTATTAGTCAGTGTCGTGCCCAGTTATGCTCGTCGTCGCCGCCGTCGTCGTTGTTGTTATATCTGGCCCCTGGCAATGTGTGTTTCACATGAAGAAACCACTCAAAAATTGTGTTTACGTTACGCGATGTGATTATAACAAGCGGCGGGCTCTAAAGATGCCGACGTCGACTTGACTTGAGAGATGGACATGTGCTATCTAACGTATGCGATAGCAGCTTCAAGTTGCGTGTCTACACTTCTTGTTCATCTTCATCTTCTTCTACTTCTACGACTTCTTGTCGTTAATGTTGTTGTATGATCCAGTTGTTTATCTTTTTCATTAGCCTGGGCGGCCTGTCATCTGTGCCGTCGCCTGTCGATCGCCTGTCGATTGACAAAACGCCTACCGGCTGAATAAAGTCCTCCGTCCTCCGGTGTTCGCCACTCTCGATCCTCGTAGCCAGAGGCAACCCACCATTTACCATTTACAATTTTACCATTTAACTATTACCAAACGGGCTGTGACTTTTACGCACTTTACCACACGCCACAGCGAATTGAAGCTGCAACAGTTGCAACTTCAGTCGGCAGCCTTCGCCTTGGAGTTAAGTGACTGACGCAAATTGCGCAATTGTTATTACAATTACTCTTCAACTAGCTGTTGCAACTTGGCAACTAGCCAACTTGGCTAGTTGCAACATTCAGCTGCACGTACACACACCACTTTGCTTCGTCAGTCAGTCAGCTAGGCAGCCAGGCAGCCAGTCAGTCATTTTGCTGCATTTTTCTAATACTTTGTTGTACATTTTTGCCACAAAATTATTTGGCCTTTGGCTTCCGCTTTTGCTATTGGTAACTTAAGTTCGGTTTCTGTTTCTGTTTCGGCTTTCGACTTGGGGTTGGGGTCGTTGTCAGTGTCGGTGTCGGAGTCTGGTTCTGTCTGATCGTTTGTCAGTCTCTGGCTACTCGTCTTTTTTTCCGTTTGGGTTCGTCTAAAAGATAGTCATTAGCACAAAAGATTGCTTTAGCTGTTACTGCTGCTGCTTCTGTTCTCAGGGCGTTTAAACGGGGTAATTACCTTTTGGGTCTTTCGGGTGAAAAAGCGGCAGCCAAAACAATGCCAACTAAACTGATCGTTTTGTTGAGGAAATGAAAACGTAACGAAATTAATTTGCAACGGTTCAGACCGTCAATGGGCTCATAGTTGTGGCGTGTGGCGTGTAGCAGTTGCACAGTCACCAAACAGCACAGTTGCTTTGCCAGTTCCCATCAAAGAACCGAAATAAAGTTATTAGAGTGAAAATTACATTTCGCTGGCTTAAATAACCGTCCATTGAGCCGTTCTGTAATGAAAGTGTTGAGCATTTTGGCAGACAATTGATAAATTGATTCATCCCATTGGGGCAGGAACAACAGCAACACCAATGGCAACAAGATCAGCCGATCAAATACTCAAATTAAAGTCATTCGATCTCAATTTCAGTTTCAACCTGTTCACGCACATGACGTGCACAAATTGTTTAAATCCAGTTTCAACAGATTTGTAATTACCATCAACTGAAATGTCGGACATTTAGATAGATGAGGACTGTCCGATAAACGAGTTTCTTATTTTTTTACTTAGCTTAGATAAGCGCTCCCAAGTGTGTAAATAATTCACAATAATTGTTATTAATCATACAGATTTGAGCACACATTTTTCAGATATAATACCAGTCATAGCAAGTAATGCCTGATCTTCAATTTTATAAACTGGGTCAAGTTTATTACTGTTATGTCAGGTTTATAATGGTCAATTAGTTACTGAAATTACCCAAAAAAATAATGTTTTTTGATGTTTCAAGTTACATTTCGACGCGATTAAATACGATTATTTCAAACAATTTTATAAGCATTACAGTTAATTCGGTTAATTAATAAATGGATTCAATATTTTTAAAGAAATCATTTTTTTAAAGTTCCATAAGCATTTTAGTTAATTTGTCAATTAATCATTTATTTAAGTATTTCTTAATATTTTTCAAATTATAATAGTTCAAATTATATATTAATAAAAATTACTCTCTCTTTTTTTATCTGTTTTTTAATATCATGCGACCAAGCATTTATTTAATGATCCCAAAAATTGATTTCACTTCATATGTATTAAATATTTTATTTTGCTTGAAAATAAACTCTTGAGGGCAAACGCTCCATAAATTTTTGAGTCTGGAGAACAGCAACAAATTTTTATATCGCCTTGTATTTATTTATCATAAAACGATCGATCCGTCGATTATAAAATCAAATCGATGGTAATCTTCATACGATAAAGATGCAGTTGAGTGGAACACCAGGCAGGGCGTGGGAGATGGAACGCGAAACGCGAAACGGGGAACGTGGAACGTGGGTTAACTGCAACTGCGACAAGCGATGCATGGATGACCACTCATAGGCATCGGCATGGGTATAGAAATAAGTACTTATGGTTATCCACTAATTATAGTTCAGAGCAACATTCCACTCAGCATTCTCGTGGTAAAACTAACAACAACAAAACCTTTCCCTTCTTCTTCTTCTTCTTGGTCTTCTTCAGACATGCGCCCGGCACGTTACAGATGAAGCAAGCAACTTTAATCAGACACAGACACAGGTAAGTTGTCAACCAGTTGTTGGACTCGTGGCTCCAAGCCACGCTTTGGTGGCAGTTCTAGGCTGCATGGCAGAGATTACTGAGCTACCAGTTTAGACTGCAATATGAGTAACTTGTATTTTTTATACTTCATATATTTTGTGGGTGCTTTTTCGAAGGCATCCCACGAAAGGCAACATCTAATTTGATGGGTTGTAGAGTGTGTGTAAGTGTGTGTGACTCGTGTGTGGCATGTGCTATGTGTGGAATTGAGTAAACTTTAATTAAATTTCAAAATGATTCCGCTTTGATGAGCTCGTGGCCCGACTTGGAGGCACGCTCGCTTTGGGGCATGATATTATTAATTGTAGCATGTGTCGTCTCTCTGGTAAAACATATATTCGTGCGATCACAATAAATTTTTTCCATCTGTTTGGTTTTTTCTCTCTCATTTATTTTTATGTTGCACAAAAAGACAAAAACACAAAAAAACTGATTATGAGGCAAAAGTGAAAAGTTGTAATTAAACCAGTCACTGACTGGCTGCAGTGTTGTAAAAACTGCAACAACTGTGACTGCAACAACAACAACAACAACAGCAGCAACAACTCATAAAGAGTAGAAATCGCTGAGGAGACGTGCCCGTTTTTTAGTTGTTGCTTCAGCTGTTGCTGTTGTTGTTGTTGTTTGGGGTTCCAAACATGCGACAAGTGCACTTAATTAGTAGGGAGCATAGCGTAGAACATAGGGGTGGTAGCTAGAAGGGGGAAAGGGGCAGCTGCAAGAGGGCATCTGCAACATGGCGAGTGTTATGGCATCGCTCTGCTGCAGTTCCGGCAGGCAACAAGTCCCATGCTAAATTGCCTTTTTTTGTTGCAGAACCGCAGACCCGAAGATGTGGCCCAAACAGCGTTGGCTAGTCAAGAGAGCAACTGCTGCGATACCAGCGAGGAGCACACACCAAATACTAGAAGTATTACTAGCCTTAATCTTAGTCAATGGCCTTGCCTCAGCGACAGCAGCGCTTATCACACCACCGGATAGCATCAGCAGCAGCAGCAGCAACAACAACTTCGAGTATGATTCGTTATCCTCAAATGAGGATGACGACAGTCCGTCGTCCTTGCCCAGTTTCTATCGCAGTCCGCATCGCCTTGATGGCTACTATACGCCAGCGGATCTGCAACGTAGCCACAACTACAAGATTAGCCCAAAGCCGTGCTCCTTTGGTCGCGTCGAGGGCACCTGCATGTTTGTCTGGGAGTGCATCAAGTCCGAGGGCCAGCACGTGGGCATGTGCGTTGACTCGTTCATGTTCGGCTCCTGTTGTGCCCACAACTACACGGACAACATTGTGCTGCCCCAGACCGCCTTCTCGTACACTCGACCCACTAAACCGTTGTCGCTGAGGCCGCGACCGCCACCTCAACCCCACAAGCCGCTGATCAGGTGAGTCATCTACAAGACGTACATTTACTTAGAGTTACTGTGTTGACTAAATAATGCAGAATTCTAATGAATAGGTTAAGATTATTTCAAATGTTGAAATGTTTGAAATGCTTTTAGAAGTATGTAATCACAATGACAATAATAATGCTAATGGACATTATAATATTGGACATGCGATTATAACATAAAATCGATATCAATAATAATTATAATAATTCTACCTATAAAGTTAATCCAGATGCAATAGGGTAATGTTTTATATATATATTTTACCAATATAATAATAATGTAATTAACCATGTTGACCAGAAAAATACGAATGCGAATTGCAATAATAATTCCAATCATCAAGTTACTATGCTTAACTTAATGGTTTAAACAAACTAATGCAAGTGCCAAAATATTATTAATACCAAAATAAAAATAATACTTTAAATGTTAATGATAATTTGAAACTTACTATTTTTGGTAATGATAATGCTAAAGTGATTGAAAACATTTATAACTGATTAAATTAATGAAAAATGTCAAGCATAATATTTTATATATTAATTTGTACAAAACTAAAACAAGTATTAATCGAAATATGGTTGATTATTTTTAGCGGAATGACAACCATAGAACGTCCCCATGGTGCTGGAACCTTGGTAATTCGTCCATCGGGTCCTCATCATCAGGGCCCACTGTCCAGGCCACATCCAAAGCCAACGTCGCCGCCGGATCTGCACAGTGCGGCTAGTCAGGCGACGGCCAGTTCCAGTGAGTATACACAACATATATTTAAATGGCGCTTGGTCCATTGTTATGAAGAGTGTTCTTAACATACAACAAACAACAATTACACCAAACAGATAGTATTTGGCATACATCAACGAACCAGCAGCAGGCACAACATCATCACTGGCACATGACCACCGAGCCAAGTTTTATTACCAAGCCACGACCCACCGGCTGGACCAAGCCCGGCATCGTCAATTTGCCAGCACCTCAGCGCCCCTCGAAGCCGCCAAAGCCCACAAAGAAGCCGATTGTATACGAGCGGCCACCGCCACCGTCACCTCAAACTCCAACGCCGGCGACGTCGTCAACGACAATGATTCTGTTTGGCCAGACAAAACCAAAACCCAAACCCAAACCGACCAGGCCTCAGGTATGTAAATACTACGCATCTCCCTCTTACTCCCTCCCTGCGATCGTCCATCTGGCATTTCGCGTCTGAAGTCTGCGTCTCATTTTGCATTCAACATGGTGTCTGCTGTTGTGGCCTGTGTGTGATGCATTGATGTCGAAAGCGAAACAAACGAGCGTCGAGGTCATTTACTCCTCGATCAGCTTGGACTCACTGATTCCCAGATTCCCTGATTCTCAGATTCCCTCCAACTGGGGCTGTGGCAGGCCACAGCCTTGGGGGACATTTTATTGTTTGCGCAAAGCCGAAGCCAAAGCTAAAGCTGATGTAAGATTTGTCTTGTTGCCTCATCGTCCAGAGGTTCGTCTCTCTGTCTGTCTCTGTCTCTTGGGTGTGTTGTTATGCCCTTGCCCACCTTGAGTAGGGTATCAGATGAACAACTTAACAATATCAACAGATTTGAAATTTGAAACTAGATTTGCTAGAATAATAAATCAATGGGCAAATGAATTGAGAATGCGCAGCACAAAAGAATAGATAGCTAAACGACATAGAGTTCAAAAAAAAGAATACTTACAAAAATAATATTCTTTTGTCTTCAATTTAAATTGTTTTGATGCAAAAAAGTTGGGTACAATGGTATAAAATAATTGAGGAAATTCTATTATCTTAGTTGAAGTACAATCTTTTGATCATATTTGTAAACGGGAAAGAAAAAAGGGATCTTTAAAATAAATATACTATAAAATTGCTTGGTAAGGGTGTGCAGAAATCGTCGTTGTTGTCGTTTGGCTTAATTCTTGCATCCGTTGAGATTTTCGCAACGAAGTGAAAAATTGATTCTTTGCATGTGAAATACTTTTTTAGCTGCTTGGGCAACTATTAGCATAATGTTTACCACTTTCGGCTACCTTGCAGCTGTCGCCGGCCACATCATTAGCCGCATCGTCCTCATCAGCATTGCCAGCAACATCAGCAGCAACAACAACAACGAAGGGCTCAACGACCACAACAACAACAACAACAACGAGGAGAACGACAACTACAACGACAACGACCACAAGAAAACCCATAAAGCCCTACCAACGACCCACCACAGTGGGCACAACAACAACAATGAGTACGACAACAACTACAGGAGCAGCTGCATCGGCAGGAACAACATCAACCGGGAGACCAAGTCCAAATCCAAGCCAGAGACCAACGGCACAGCTGCCCACACGCCTGCCAGCCACGTCGGGCATTGAATCCAATGAGATAACGGACTCCTCCACACATGATGAAGCCGGCAATGCGGCGACAATGCTGGGCACCGTGAGGACCATTTCGGCAGCACGAAGCGGTAAGATTTAAACTTCACTGTCACATGCCACGCCCCAACCCATTTGACATATTCAACAACAAATGTGTTGTCGTTGTTGTCCTCTATGTGATTTTGTGTATGTGTTCAAAGTATCTCATGCATTTTGCATTTTGTTGTTGTGTTTGTATGCAGAGTGCGGAGTGCAGATGCTGACGCGTCCAGAGACGCGCATTGTGGGCGGCAAGAGTGCAGCCTTCGGTCGTTGGCCCTGGCAGGTGTCTGTGCGACGCATCTCGTTCTTTGGTTTATCCAGCACCCATCGCTGCGGTGGCGCTTTGATCAACGAGAACTGGATAGCCACGGCGGGGCACTGTGTGGAAGAGTGAGTAGCAAAACAAGCGAACGAAGTTAGCCAACCAACCAGAAACCACAACTATAATTTCCGCTACTCCCTCTCTTTTCTGTTTTTTCGCTTTCTTGCTGTTTCTATCCAACAGCTTAGTTATCAAACAGATACGCATACGCGTGGGCGAATATGATTTCTCGCATGTGCAGGAGCAGCTGCCATACATTGAGTGTGGCGTGGCCGAAAGGGTGGTGCATCCCAAGTACAACTTCAATTCGTACGAATACGATTTGGCAGTGGTGAAGCTGGAGCAGCCGCTGGAATTTGCACCGCATATCAGTCCCATTTGTTTGCCCGAAACGGATAGTTTGCTGATTGGCATGAATGCCACTGTCACTGGCTGGGGTCGTCTCAGCGAGGGCGGCACACTGCCCTCAGTGCTGCAGGAGGTAAGTGAAGCATATGCGAGTAACTACAAGACAGTCACATCCTCAACAAAACAACTAACTTCACGATAGGTGTCCGTTCCAATTGTGAGTAACGACAAATGCCATTCGATGTTTTTGCGCGCTGGTCGTCAGGAATTCATACCGGACATTTTCCTATGTGCTGGCCATGAAACTGGCGGCCAGGATTCCTGTCAAGGCGACTCTGGTGGTCCACTTCAGGTAACTTTGTTTTCTACTTCATCTTGACAAAAAAAATACCAAAATTCAATTCTCATTTGTACAGGCCAAGGCGCAGGATGGTCGCTTCTTTCTCGCCGGGATTATTTCGTGGGGTATTGGCTGTGCCGAGGCCAATTTGCCGGGTGTCTGCACGCGCATCTCGAAGTTTGTACCCTGGATACTGGAGCATGTCAGATGATAATCGACAGAATGAATGGCTCCTCCACTCTTGTTATTGTTTTAATTTATTAGTTATATCTTTAAGTTTGTGTGATTTTATTTTAAACGAATCTTAAGCGTAGTTAGCTTCAATTAATAACAATTTGCATTGACATTGGATTTGTGCTCAACTCCCATAACGTACATATAGTCAAGACTCCCCCAATAAGTTAGTCTAGCGAAAATTCTTTGTAGGCTGATCTTAAGTTCTTTCTATCGGATTCGAATCGTTTTAAATGATATAAGAAGAGTAGCATCGATATATCTGTATATAGACTTAGTAAACGTAGCAAAAGTCATTTTTATTGTGCAGTTGTTGGTATTGTAGTTTAGGCATATTTAACAATTAATTACAACTTATATAATTTATAAACAAATTGCATACAAACATCATTATGTTGTATCTTGCCCAAAGAACAAGTTTATTTATAAAGATGAGCTCAAATAAATTTATTACGAAAATAAAAAAAATTAAGACGAAATCGTTTTAGGGGACAAGCGAAATCAAGAGATAATTAAAAAGTCTATTATCTTGAAGTCACATCTATGAAGCAACCATAAATTTAAGAAAGAAGATTAATGTGATCAATGAATTTCAAGAGCACGAAAAGATGGGAAAGAAAATGAGATTTCATAGTAGATTGGCGCATATTATTAATATTAATAATACTGCATAAGCAACAATGCTGAGCTGAATTTTGAATTTAAGGAAAATGAAAGTAAGTATAAGTAGGAGAAAAGTTTTGTAATAAATTACAAATATTCTAATTCGAAGATAATTTTTGCGTAAGTAAAAGTTAATCAAATTTACTTACTGATTAAGCTGCCCTCGCTGCGTTTGTGAGAGATGAATAGAGACAACGTCAATTATGCATTATCATTATTACAATCTTCAGCTGAATCTCGCGTGAATTGAACTCGCAGCCAAGTCGTCTTCAGCTTCCATGTCAAGTGCGTAAATGATGTACAACAATTGCAGCTAACGGCAGCGGCAATTTCGATTCGATTCGTTTCGATTCATTCATTAACTTTTCAGTCAGCAACCATGTTCGCCGCAGGCCATTGGAATGATTGGCACAATCGATTTGCCGACAGAGATGTGTCTGCGGCCGATTGTGGTACGTGAAGATAAGATGTTCCCATCGAGTTGCGAATTTCACTTTTCATCATTGACATTTGACACCAGTGGAACAATTAATCACGAAGCCAACAAAAGCTACCAAATTGTTTGCCAAATTGCTATGAAAGATTCTGATTTGTCGTTTTCACTTTTGATACGCGACTAGACTTTTATTGCAGGCAACAAAAGAGAGCCCTCCAAATACATAATACAGAGTTTGTGTAGCTCTATGCGAAAGTAGTATATATAAAGATCAGGAATAACATAGAAATTGTAGCACTGTCAACGGCCGTTTCAGTCGTGTATCCTCGTTTTTCACATTTTCGTTCGTATATCGCTTACTTCTTCTTGGGGAAGAGTGATTCTTTAGCCTCATCGACAAGATCCAGCGCCAAATACTTCAGATCCTGCAGGGATGTGGGGAAGTTCTTGATGGGCTCAATGGGAACCTCCTCTCCTGGCTTCACGCCCTTGATGAAATTGTAGGCTACCGCGAATATCTTGCGGCCCTCGAACAAGACAATGCGCGCATTTTCCTCAGCCTGTCGTGGATAGCACAAGGAGGCGACAGTACCGGCACCAATGGTCGTATACACAATCTTCTTGAAGACGCCGCCACGTGCTGCGAAGATGAAACCCGCCAAGCCGCCCATGACAATAGCACCGCTGCGATGCATCGAGTTCTGTGGCTCGTTCAGGAAGTCTATGGAACGCTGTGTGTGATCCTTAGCCGTCTGGTAATAGTCCGAGACCACCGATGTGCGTTCCGCAACCATGTTATAGCCGCTCTTCAGCTCCAAGCGCACTGTGCGCACACCGCTTTCCAGATTCGTGTAAAGCGCATTTTTTGACTGGGCTCGCTCTGAATGGCTTTTGGGCCTGGGGGATGATTGATATAGAGATCCATATGTAGGCATAAATGATTGGCACTCACTTTGATGGCCGCAAGCTACCGTACACGGGCAGATCACTGGGTTTGCACACCAAGGGATCAGTTGTCGGTGTGCTTTGTGGTGTTGCGGCGCCGACTGCGACGGCAGCAGCAATCATTGATGATGTGCGTAGCATTCTTAATCTGTTGCTACTGGCTACTCGTTAAGCACTAACGTCGTGAAGTGTCTGCAAATTTATCGGTTTTGGTTAATGATTAGAATTTTTTTGATTTATAAAAAAATGTTGTGTTGGTTTTTTACCTCAGTTTGTTTGAAGCAGCGTTGCATAATGTGTCACAGTACGATACGATTGCTTGACGAATGCTGACGAAACAGCTGATTATCGTACAGCGTGACTGAAGTTGAGCGCCGCTTTTAGAATTTACTTACTGTTTTCGAAATACAGTAATTGCTATTTAGCAATTCATAATCTCTATGTAATTATCTGATTAAATAAAAATCAACTTTTAATTTTTCCTATAAATGCGTCATTAGCAGTCATTTTATGTTTACAGCCATAAAGTTTGAGAAGCATTGCATGTGAGCACCAGCAGTCTGGCAACATTATCATAGTTTAAAGACGCTAACAACAGCTGCGCTCAATGTTAATGTTATCGGTCTGTTATGTTTAGGGTTACCGTTGCAGGGGTAAGAAGAAGACACTTGTTTTGTTAGCAGGTCTCGCGACTCGCGAGTAAAACAATATTTCGAAATAATGAAATAGTAATAATATACATGGCTTGAGATGAGGCACCAATGGCAAAGAATTATTCATTGTGACATTAGCAGGTGAGTGCCAGCAGCTATTAATAGTAAATACATTGTTTCACACATGTACGATTAAGCAATAACATTTTGAACATAACATTTTAACATTTTCGTTTGGCCCACAAATGAAAAATGAAAAGAAAAAAAAACAAACTAAAGAACAGAATTGAAAAAGTAAATAAACCGTTATAAACATTTGTGCAGGCAATAATAAACAGCGGGCTGGCATTTACAACTTCAACTAGAATTAAACAAAACCTCAAAAGTGAAATTTAAGGTGTGTGTGATAAAGATTTCTTTGCACCACCCGCCACCCACTTGAGTTTGTAATGTTATCAGTGCCCGAGGCGCGCTAAAATCCCCAACAACAACAACAGCAACAACAGTGAAAGCAAATTCTCAAGGACGCAGAATAAAAGTAGGTGACATGAGCATTTAGAAACAAAATCAGGCCATTTAAAGCATTAACTAACCAAGTGTATTGACCAATTATCAATTCTAGCAGTGGGAGTTTAATTCGAAGCCAAGTTGGAGTAACAGCAGCAATAACAGCACTCAACGGAAGAGGCAAACGTGCGCACAATACAAAACACCGAAACAACAACAACAAAATAATAAGCAATTAATGGGGGCCATGAATCAACAACAGCGACAGCAACAACAACAATTACAACAGCGACAACAAACATACAACAAGAGAAACAATAAAAACTGACTAGTTATAGGGCTAAAGCGCAAGCCAAACATTTAAATATTTAATCGAAGCAGAGCACTCGAGCAATAAAAACCTAGTCATAATTATTTCATATGGAACCGACCGCAGAATCCAAGTTTAGGTACGTATATTAGAAGTATAATACATATATAACCAAAGAAAAACCACTATTGTATGCAGTGGGGTAACGCCCATAACATTTTTTTATTTTTGTGATCATTACATAATTTTATTATTCATTACATAAATATATTTTATTTGTTTTTTCTATATAAATTGCACTCATGTGTAGCGATGTTGACGAGTACGGCTTTAAGAGGGGCGAGAAGTTCGACTACAAGGACTACGGCAAGTTTATGGACAGTTACTTAAAGACATTGACTCGACGACGCATCAAATGGGAGTCGATCATACGAGAAAATCCTGAGCTCATTTTGAATACGAAATTGAAGCGATATATACGCAAAGGAATTCCAGGACCATATCGTACCGATGTCTGGATGAAAATCAGTGGTGCCGAAGCGGCACAGAAAAAAAATCCCAATCTATATCGTAGTCTATTGAATATCGATCATTTTATTAAGGAAATCAGCGATTCCATATCAATCGATCTACCTCGTACTTTTCCCGACAATATCCACTTTGATTCTAAAAAGGAACGACTCTTTAACATACTCTGCGCCTATGCGCATCACAATCGCGATGTTGGCTACTGTCAGGGCCTCAACTATATAGCCGGCCTGCTGCTCATTGTCACTGACGATGAGGAGAAATCCTTTTGGCTCCTCAAGCACATCGTGGAGAACATTGTGCCGCAGTATCATTCACATAACATGGCCAGCTTGTTGCGGGACTTGGCTGTTTTCCGTGAGCTGGTCATAAAGCGAGTGCCGGCTGTCAATCGACGAGTGGAGGATTTGGGTAAGTCGTGACAATACTTTATTAAGTTCAATCGTTATTTATCTATTCTTGTTTTAGGATTGCCATATGCGGTCATAGCCAGCAAATGGTTTATTTGCATTTTTGCTGAGGTGCTGCCAGTTGAGACTGTGCTACGCATTTGGGATTGCGTTTTTGCCGAGGGCTATAAGGTATAAGATACCTCATTTTTGATCGAATATATAATAATGGTACTTGCATTTTCCAGATTGTATTTCGTGCAGCTCTGGCTTTGTTTATAACACACAAAAACCTCATATTGGAGTGCGAGGATATTGCTGCATTGGCCAATCTATTTCGCGATACCATGATCCAGGGTAGTATTGTCACCGACTGCCATAGCTTCATAGATTCCATGTTCTCTATACGTTTGAAACGTAGCGAACTTGAGAGCTTGCGCAAAGTCGCTGTGCTAAATGAACACATGAGCAACAAATAATCAAAGACAACACGAAAACACAGAACAAATAAGATAAAAGACCCAACTAGAACAAAACAAATATAATGAAAGAAGCAATCGTAAAATTCAATTATTAGAGAAGTAGCTTAAATGTGTGTCCAATATATACAATTGTAATACTTGTAGGTAACATTTTATGTGTGTATTTGTGTGTATAACCCCATTGTAGCCAATGCATTTTGAGTATTATTCGACTAAACAAAAAATCAAACATAATATGATACCAAAGTCAAATTCCATTTCGTGAAACAAATTAAACAACATTAGCAGTAGTTGTAGTTGTTGCCAAAAACAATATATTATAGATGACATCTTCCGCCTACACGCTAAATACATGAGTATGAATACGTTTTGTGCATTATTCATACTTTCAATGTGTTCTTGATTTTTGTTGTTATTCAATGAAGTATTTATTTTGAACAATGCCACTGAGTGTTTAGGTAATTTCTAGATTTACACTTATATAAATGTATGTATTTTATAAATGGCTTTTAAATTGTTATATAGTTGCAAGCAAATGCCTAACTGTTAGTTAAACGCTATGTACAAACAAACACAAAACAAACGAACGAACGAACAGAGAACTCACTAAAACTATATATTTATATTAACTGTGTATATTGTTTACTGTTTATTGTTTGTCAATGAGCAGACACGCTTTGTCGTACGTAGAAATACTCACTGTCTACACTGATATACATACATATATTTATACTATATATACACAACAAGCATATACATATGTATATATCCTGAAATATAATTTGAGGAATTGATTTGTTAATACATGCATAATTTGTGTATGTAACTATGTACGCCTTTCAGGCTAAAACTAACGAACCAACAAACCAAACAACAAACCAAACACAACACAAACACACACTAACTATAAATGCTACAATGTGTCGTCGTTTGTTTAGTGCAACAAAATGCTTTTTAAATAAATATTACGGCTATTATATTTGTTAAAAACTTTCAAAACTCCAGTGTTTTCTTTATATTGCATTTCAATTTATTTAAAAGTGTTACAGAGGGAAGACATAAATACATTAAGAACTACACTGGGATTAAATATTATAGTTTCAAATTTTCATAGCATACTTTTTGGGGTATGCACTAATTTTAACAACTGGAAAGGAGCTGTAATTCTTAGGTGAATATTTTAAATATTCTTTGGTTAATGAGAAACCAGTCCAGTTCAGCTTGCAATTTATGGCATTCCACAATGAGCACCGCACATTGGCTCCGAGGATAAGGCAAGCGAAGTGAGCAGTGTACGACGACCTGGATGTACTCCTAGATTCTCCCAATTGATCCAGGAGAGACGTGCCGTCAAATCGCTGGTATTCCAATTGGCACGATCTGCTTTAATTTCGCCTCTCAGACACTTCTCCACATAGGTGAGAGGATCGTAGTCCGTTTGCAGCACCTCTCGCAGCAGGGATATATAGGCGATAGCCAATCGTAGTGTGTCAATCTTGCTAAGACGCTTCTCGTATGGAAATGTGGGCACATGGACGCGCAGTTCATCAAAAGCTGAATTTATGCTACTGCTGAGCGCAATGAAGAAATATAGGAATAGAGATACAAATGGGAATGCTCATTAGTTCTGTTGCAAAGTGCAAGATGAGTTAAGTGTGAAATGGAAAAGACCATTTAGTGTACCCAGTTGGTGCGGACCTCTGGATGCGTTTTCTTTCCCGCACATTCGCCTGCTGCCTTTGAATCTTATAGCTGGATGCCGCAGCTGCTCCATAGCTGCCATTGTTTGGTCCGGGTCCCGAGCTGGGTCCAGGAACGCCCCCTCCACCGTTGCCTCCTGCAGTTCCAGCACCGCCGCCGCCACCGCCGCTGCTGCTGGCACTCGGACTATTGCACATCATGGGCGTGGCACTATTGGAATTGAGCCCCACCAGCGTATTGGTATTCGTAGAGGAGTCTAGTAGATTTTCTGAAATTCATAAAAGTTATATCAATTGATGGAATCTATTGGACTCGCTCTTTAATCAAACTTACCATTATTGTGCTGCAAATAATGCTGCTGAATGTGGCGGAGATTGTTGGAGCTAAGACGCAATCCAGAGCCACCTGAGGAGATGCCACCTGGTGCACCTCCGGGAGCTCCGACGCCGCTTTGATGTTGCCCTGCATAGATGCAGGAAGGCAGTTCATTGATAAGATCGTCATCAAAGTTATGATATGGCAAATGGCTGAGAAAAAAATCACAATTTTTAGAGTAATGAAAAGTTGTAGACAGCTTTTCCCGACGGCAATCACTTGGGAATCATAATAATATTAGCAAAATATAATACTAAAAACGAAATGCAATAGTTTTCCCCGTGTTATATTTTTTTAGGCCGCGTCACTTTTTTGGAGGTTATTATAATACATAGTTATTTATTTTGCTAAAATATATTTCTTTTAAATATACTTTCACTAAATTTCCTTTCCCTACCTTATTGGTGGAGACGAGGATGAATCCGGTAATTGATTGCGCGACATTTTTTTGATAAAATGCGAATTGACTATTTAAAAATTGAGTACTTAATTTAAAACGTATGTTTTCAATTGGCAAGAGCACTGCTTGCTTTCTGTAATAAGTTTAAATTTGTAATGAGAACATCTCCTGGGAATTCTGGTCCTTTTATACCATCGCAGATCCAATTGGAAATGCCACAACTCAGACAAAGGTCCTGTTCTGCTCAGTGGCTGTATCAACCCCTAAAATATCCTTGCAACTATTCGCCTGGATTCTGTGGGCGGAGCTTGTCAAGTACTACAGGGTGATTTTGCCGTAAGTCGTTTCGGAAGCTGTGAGAAAATTATAGGGCATTTATGTTTGGCACAACCTACTTTATGACAAGAGTTAATCATTTTCCAAAATTATATATATTATATACAACTCGCATTTGTGAAATTATTTTGAAAAACAAAATCAATGAATTTTTTACATTGGCTAGAGGATTTAAGAATAAAAAAGTATGTTACTTACTAAACAAAAATATTCGTAAAGCAAATATTTAAGGAAAACAATTGGATAGACGTATGTATGTATTAGCAACATAATTTTGAAAATATAAATTATTCAATAAAAGAACAGTTTTTATTTAAAAATTAAATTCTTTTAGAAATAAAAATACAAACAATCAGAAATATATTTTTCTTTAATTTTTAAGTATCATACATATTCGTATTATAATAAGAAAATTATTATTTTTCTATTAGTTTTTTCAATGTTAATGTTTGCATATTTTATTTTCTTCATCGTGTTTCTGTCTTCGGCCCTAATCTTTTTGCTAATGAAATGTTTTTCTTAACATATATTTTTATATTATTTCAAAATTAATAGTCTGTAGTGTATATCGATGGTCTCCATATCTGTCTACGATAAAAATAAAACATTTCCGCTTTCTGTGTTTATCTTCACCTGTTACTGACAGTTTGCCATTATATTCGTCGCAGCAGGCGGCCACCATGTTTGTTCCTGCTTCTCTCTTCTTGCTTTGGTTACTTGGAGTCAGAGGACTCCAAATGCGACTCTCTGGCGCACTCGCTCTGCTTAGTAACTTTAACCCCATTGATGCTGCCATATGCAAGGAATGGTGGACAGTGAACAGCGTAGTCTGTTAGTAATTTGATCACAACATGATGGCGTCTCAGTTTCAAAGGCTGATCGCGATCCAACCTGTTGACATTTTGTGCTCTCGAATCGAAGCTACAATGGGATTCCCACGAGAATAGCAAATGAGCGTGAAGTTGCGACAATTAGAACTGCTTACGGATCATTAAACAAATGACGCGCAATCTATAGAGTCAGCACAGCAGATAGGGAACCACTTGAAACCGCAGAGATGTCAATGTCACAGACAGAGCAATTGTTGAAATTGAATTATGTTTATTTGATGTTTTGGTTTACGCACAAATTAGCTACGTCAGAATCACACCGCCCCGCCCCGACAGGCAAAACGACGTTAGGTCACGTGACCGAGACCCTGAGGCGCGAAAAACCAGCGCCGGCAAAGTTGAACAATGCCAAACAATATGCGGATGCGCAAACCTTTTCATTACCCGTCAAATTGGTCGGCACACGCGCCGGCGCACACTCCGCACCCTTCGCACACACACACAAAAAGCTGATGACAGTAATCAGTTTTGATGCAGGGTATGTGCTCAGCACCCTTTGGAACAGTCGCCTGGTACTGAAGCAAACCCAAAGCTGACATCCTTAAGTGAAATCTTGTTACAAACCAATGTAAACACGATTGTTAATTTAACTTTTGCAATTGCCGCAGCTACCCCCGATCGTATAACTATAACTATGACTGGTACCTTTATTTGCAATGACGATTCATTGTTGGTGTTGTTGGTGTGCGGCGGATATGTCATCGGACCACAATTAAATTATCGCATTTCGAACGACTGCGTCGGTCTTCGTAGCAAGGCGATAATCACCCAAAGCACACTTCCACTTGGACTTGACCGACTGTGGGAAAAAGCGGAAATACTATAAATACTATACAACAATCTCATTTGATTTGCATATTCGTATTCTCAAATGCAAGTAGAGCTCTTGCTTGGGGAGGGGTCTTAAGCACTGACAAACTCATTAATTGGGCAGCTATATTCATATATTTATTTAGGAATTGCTTAAAAGGGGTTCGTTTTGGATTAGCTGTATTCGATTGAAGAGTAAATAACTTACAAGTAAAGTGAACTTCTCTGGTTCTTCAGGAATCAATAGTAAGATTCTATTTGCGACAAAGCAAAAAATTTCATAATACAAATTTATATACAAGCACTATATGTAGATCGATTAGTATTATGAATACGATGTGGATCCCCGAGATATTCAAGAAAGTATTTGGATTTGTAGCTTTAAATAAATATTACAAATTTAGTATTTCAATTGCAACATTTCAAATAAAATTTTTACAAAGCAAATCTTTCATGAATTGGAAAAATTAAGCAAATTTAATTTAATAGTATTATAATTAAATATAAAAATGACAACAATATTACGCATTATTAGTCAGAAAACTGATTTAAGAATGATTTCGCATAAATAAACAATTCTACGTAAAATAATATTTACTACAAACTACTATAATACATAGTTGTAGATTTCTCATGATTTGTGCGTAATTGTTAATCTCAAATCTCAACTCAGGCAAGTCATGTTAAAATAATTTTATTCAAGGGTTGACGCACAGCGGCGACCCGCAAGGAATAACAACGGGAAAACAGATTGATAGTGTCAAGAAGTTTGCTTGGTGCACTCAACTGGAGCAACAGTCATCAAGGACACACTCCCAACAGACACACACACACACACACTCCAGCCTCGCCACACCCCTGTACTGTTCTCAGCCTAGGGCTGAACAGGATCGAGGACTTGCGTCTGGAACATATCGATTAGCGCTTTGCATCCACACCAGAAATAGGCAAAGCAAATTTGTCTGTGAACTTGAATAGCACACACAGTTTTCCACAGGATAATCTCATCCCACCCCCACCCCTAAACTCTCCAACCCTCGACCGCAATTCGGTGCGTCAGTTAGAACTGCTTAAATCAATTGTCTGCGAAATTGTTTGTTTATTTTGATGTTGTTTAATGCGTGCTAAATCCCAGCCAGTTTATGCGGTTACGCTTTAAAAATATCCTGGGAAAAGTAAACAGCTTCCATCTCCTCCACCTTATGAGGTGAATTTCGTCAAGGACCTGAGCTTTTCCATAAGCTGAATTCTAAGGAAGCTTTTGGGTTTGAAACTCTTTTTTGATTAAGCTTTTAAGGGAACATTTTAAGCTCACTGTAGCCGTTTATTTGAGTTGGATTCTTTATACCATTTGACTTGCCGCAATCTAATCTGAGCAAAATTATTGAAATGAACGTCAAGCAAATAAATATTTTGGCATAAGTAATTTAAGAAGCCAACAAGAAGTTCAAAATGCCTAATCTACATAGGAAACAAATTAATAAAAGATTTGCAGTTGTTTACAGTTTAATATTATACTTTTTTTTATGGTACTTTATTTTATATATATATTTTTCATAATTAAACTCTTGAAATATGCCTAATTAAATATTTAGTCTTTTTAATTTATGCTAGTGTTGACTTTACTAAATTTTAGTTGAAAGTACATCATCATTTAGTATTAATTTGGACAGTTAGCAACTGCTTAGTAATCGTATTGTACAAGTGTATTATGGCATCATCATTATTTGTTAAACAATAACCTGAGGGTTATTTAAGTTCAAGTCGATTGCGATGCCATTCAGCTGTCAATTAAATGGCGAATTTGTACCATGTTTTACAGTGTTCGAGTGCCTGTTGTTTTTTATTGTTTTGACTTTATTATTATTTTTCATTTTATGTTAAACAAATGAGAGTGCTTTCAATACAATCAATGAACGTGTAAATACATTTTAATGGGCCGAACCCATCCCACATCGTTTACCCGTAGCGGATTCCCACTCCCAATCTCATTGCCATAGCTCATACCACTGCTTCCCTCTGCTCTCCTCCCCGAGGCGCAATTATAAAGCAGAAACCAAAACAAATACGACAACGAAAAAACCGGCAGCAACATAGCGAATTTTTATCAATATATTTGGGATTTATATTTTGTTTTTGGTTTTTTTTTGGGTCTCTGCTCGATTGAGTTGTAGTTGTAGTCCGACTCAATGGACTGCGACACAAACTGAGACAGGGGCTACGGTTGGGGCTGGGGCTTGGGACTGGACTGAGGCAACTTTAAGGCAGAGCGGAGAAGCGTTTATTCAGTCAGTTGGCCGCAGTCCGTTGCACAGTTCGCACGTTTTTCGCGAAGAGCTAAAACAAAAACGAAATCTACACTAAACAAACAGCAAATAGTAATAACTAAAAACGGTTAAAGGTGTCAAAATAAACGCTATGCATCGATTCGCGTTTAAAATCCCTCAAACATAAAAGCCAACACCCAAATGAAATGCCAACACGTTTAGTCAATTTGGAATATGCAACGCTGGTAATTGATACGTGATATATGTGGGCCAAGTGGTCAATCCTAACTACAGTAGCTATCAAAGCAAGTATTGTTGCGGCACATTAAACACAGTACCAGAAACATACTATATTAGCTGCTGCTACTAAACAATACGCGCATTTTTAGTTTGGCATTGCGAAGTGCCGGTGATAAGCGAGCCAGTGCTGAAATTGATAAGACGGGGGCGCCAAGTTATTAAATCTGAAATCAGAATTAAATTGCTATAATAATAATTAGTTCATGTCCACAAAGTACAAGAACAAAGTGCGCACAAAATGCCAAAGCATCAAGGCGATGCCTTAACCCATGACATCCATCCAATGGAAATGGAAATGGAACTGGAGTTGCAACTGCCTTTGCTGTCCGCCAAGGAGCAGGCGAAATGTAAGTACATTCGTACAACATGCCCCATTACTGGGGCCATTAAACCAGTTAAGTTGGTCAAACAAAAAACCATACAAAACACACGAACATACACTTGGACACATACATGTTGGTCTTGGCCATAAATCAGTGACACTTGCACACTGCAAGTGGTGGTTGCCTGTTTTGTTTTCTAATCAAATGCGAATGCGAATGCGAAATATTTGCTATATGTATACACATTATGAAAATCGTGTGGCGCCAACAAATCTAATTAGAATATCAATATCAGCACTTGCACAAACAATTTATAAATATCTTTGACATAATCAAATGCAAGTACTCTTTGAGGAACTTTAATCAAAGTCTACAACTGCGACTGTGACTACGACTTGTCCGCTTGTTGAATTTCATTGATAAAAATATAAGAAATAAAGAAAACGCAATTCGACATAAACAAAATGCAAATTGCATTTAATTTGCAGCAACAACAATTGCAAAATGCGAGCCAAAGCAGTGGGCGAGAAACATGTTCACATTTTATCGCATGCGAGAAATGTGACGCAAAGCGATTTGTCGCATGCGAGTTTTTATATGAAACAAATTGTAGGCACTTTAAATTGGGATGATTCATTTTAGAATCAAGACAATAGTCTTGCATATGCATTTTATTATGAATAAGAATAAGTATTTTAAGCGAATTACAAAAATAAATAAATATTTATCGGTCTTTGGTTGTGAATAAAGTGGATCGCAACGATGATTTCGATTGTATTAATCAGACGCCCCTTTCTTGATATCTATTCATTTTTATACGGAGATTGACAAGCATTTCCGAGGCAAGAATAACAGGATGTTGAATGACTAATATTTGTTTACAGATAATCGCTGCGATAATGATACAATGTTGCTTCACTTTAAAGGGAGGAATCAAATGGCATTTTGCAAGAATTTGCAGCTACTGTTTGAATTTGCCATTAGCAGGCATTTGATAATGTTTGCTGTTTGACTCGATTGGTAACCCGCTTTGCATAATTATCACTCATGACTTTCGATCATAGTAATATTTTTTTATTCAATTAGCGACAATTAAGCAGCTGAACAAAGAGCTGCGTTTGTTCTTTGCACTTGTGAATATAATCAAGAGCGCCTCTTACAATGTTTCTGTTGTATTCTTCAAGTCAATATTTATTTTGAAATGTAATTGTTGTGACTTCTAATATGGTTGTAATTACAGTTTATTACAGCGTCGGTAACGCAGAAGGTTTTCGTTATAAATCGCTTTACTATTATTTTAAATTAGGCAAATACTTATTATTATACAACAAAGGAATTATTATTTCAAGTAAACATAATGAAGTCCAAAAATATTAAATCTCACTCAATAATACTATTTTTATTCACTTGCACATGTATTTGTGTGTGTAATTTTATTTATGCGCTAGCAATGTGTTGTTTGCAGCCGCAAATAGTCATTAAACAATCATTGTAGTCATCATCACCCACCCAAAAAAACGAGACGTAAAACAACGAGCCACCACGAGAGTGAGCAACAACAAGAACAAACAACAAACAACAATAACAATAGATATGTGTCAACAAATTGTCAGAATTTTTTTGATGTGATCTATCAAGCGAATTGGCGCTGACAGTCGTTGGCCAACGATCGCCTCTGGCCACGTGTCGTCTCTGACTATATTTACGACTATATCTATAGATATGACTACTTAAACGTAGAACCAAGCAGTCTGCTGTTCGTTTGAGGTGAGAGCACTTATCAGCTCATTGATTTCTGAATATTCAATATTTATAATTAAAGCACGCGTCAATGATAATGAAACTACGAATACCTAATACTCTCAATGAATAAGCTTTTTAATTTACGCCAAGTTAAATTCATATCCAAATTGTCAACTTTTGCCTTACGTATACTTGATATGCGTATGATTGATTACATCTTTGATTATATTTAGGTACGATATGTTAATTGATGTGAGATCTGAGATAGAATTAAACTTGCATGATATATGCAGTTATGGCACCGACACTTGCTACGAAAAGCGCTGAGTCAAACGATGCCGGCGATTAAATAACAAACAGCAACAGTTTTGCGCGCCAAGCAAGCAAATTTAAGAGAGCTCAAGTTAAGAGAATTTGTTCGTTGTTATTGAAGAGCGCGCACAGCTGGTTGCAGTAATAGCAGCAGCTGATACGACGCCGACATCGACGTTGACTGCGAAAGAATGGTCTTAGCGCAGCATCGTAGCTAGCAGCCCCCAGCAGCCCCAGCAGCAAATTGGCGCTTTTGCTGTCGTCGACGTCGGCGTTGGCATCAACGCTGCTGGCATTGCACAGTGGAACGCAATGCATTTTTATCGGTGGAACTAAAAGTATTTGCCAAGTGAAAACCTTGGCGAAATTGTCATTGTTTTAATCGATTAAATCTTTTAGATTAATTTTAAGAAATAGAAGTGGTAATATTAAGAACAAATTAAATATATTTTAATAATTTTAAAGAAAATTAATTTGAAATACTTAAGAAAAATCGATTTCATTGGTTCGAATGTGTAAAATGGACCATTGTACGTTGGCGTTGCGTGCAGGAGCAAAAGTTATAAAAGTTCTTCGCAATTCGCACGAGCGCTCAGTTGCTCTCGGTCATTCGTTGTGGTTGTGTGAACTTGTGCCGCAGCATCATCAGCAATCGACAAACGACAAAACGACAGCAGCATTAGCAACAGCATCAGTAGTAGCAAACGGAGACGACATTGTCGCCATCATTATCGCCGTCGCCATAACGAAAGATTCATACGAAGCAACAGAACAGCAAGCAACACAGCAGGAAGAGTTTTTTTCGTGTTCGAGTAGCCAAAAGACAAAACGTTTTGTGGGTGCGTGAGTGCGCATAGTATAAAATTAAATAAATACATTAAACAACGGCAACATCAACGCCAAACGCCAAACAGCAACAGCAGCAGCATCAGAAACAACGAATGCGAGCGGCAACAACATTGTTCTGCATATACTCGTACATCATATAGATAGCATATCTATACAGTTATGTGCCAATATACGCTGATACTTATAGTTTTTGTTATTATGTTTTTTTCTTGTTTTATATTTCGCTCAAAGTCAGTCTGGCAAATGTTTGGACAAGTATGACGAGATGCTCTGCTGAAATAGAGCATATTGTTAGACAACCCACACACAACAACCAGCAGCAACAACAACAACAACAACAAAATAATAATAGCATCAGCAGATATTTATTTCAACATTTTCTTTTTGCTCAAGAGGCAAACGTCAGTTTAAAAAGAAAAAAACACTTTTCTCCGCCCTCCTCATTAACTTTATTGCAAGCTAAAAAACCAATTGTTGGTGTACTGAATGTATATATTGTTTTATTGTTTTGTTGTTGTTGTTGGTCTTGTTGCACGTTGAACGCTCGCATTTGTTTCCAAATTGCAAATTGCTGTCAGTTAAGCGAAGCGCGCGCAAAAATATTTCGTTTGTCAGACCACGCGGCGTATGTGTAACAAATATCAAGTGAACTCTCTCACTCTCTGTTTCTCGCGCGGTTACTACAAATTCTATTCATTAACAAAGCAAAACCACAAGAGTAAATTACAATTTAAATTTTACAATTGCAGTTTGCAGCTGCAGTTGAAGTGCAGTTCAAGTCCATTGAGATTGTAAATAAGAATCCAATTAATATTGGGTAAATGCGTCGTATACGTAATACCCTAAACTAGAAAACTAAAAAGCATTTAACACCAGTCCCTCAAAAAGAAGTAAAGAGAAAAAACAATCTTAGCTAAAGGTTGGTTTTATGTGACAGTTTCCGTTCGTTGAGTTTTTGAAAATTGTTCAAAAAACGCAAGCAGAAGCTGTCGTGAAACGTGACAGAGCGGACAACGGAATTCCGCGCCAAGAGGTATCAAAACAACAGCAACAGGAAGCGGGCTGAGGAAATCAACCAGTCAGCCAGGGAACTAGGCAGCATCCTAGGGGTGCCAATTGTGCAGCAAAACGCTCTTCAGGATTAGCCCACGTCTAGGAGCAGTAGAATCAGCCGTAGTAGCAACAACTTGAATTGTATACATAAGGTAAGCTCATTACAAGCACTGCCAACCTGTCCATGCTGACAACGGCAGCAAAATTCCGCTAGCTCGTTTCCTCTTGCTCTCTCCCACTCTTTTTGTCTCTGTCTCTGTCGCTCAGTCGCAGTGAGTGCGTGTCCTGGCCTCATCCTAAGAGCTACTCCTGATACTTGCATAGCTTGCGGATGTGCGCCAGCGGTGTTTGCTTTGCTTTTGTTTATTTATTTGCCTGTTTGTCTCCATGTCTGTCTGTTTTTCTATTTTGTCCGTTTGTGTGTGCTTTAGAGCAAATAACAAAAACAACAGCAACAACAATAGATGATAAGCAACAGCAATGACTTTATCTTGACAGATTGCAAAGCAGCTGCCTCAACTTTATATGTACTCGTTCAAATACTACACAATGTCCACATTGTCAAAAGACATGTGAGTATCAAAAATATAAATAAATATTAAAATGAATTTCGAATTCGTTATATGATAAATGGCATTCACACTCGAGCCTTTTAACTTTTGACTTTTGACTTGCTCACAGATTCTCCATGTACAAATAATGACTTTATTTAATTGTCTCGCTTTAATGATCTTCAATATATTATGAGTTCTTCGAATCATAATCAAATTGAATCGTGATTGTTGTCTATTGACTTCACTAGTCAGCTATGTGAATGTGAGCTGTGGATTTTCACGATCACTAGGCTTAAAATATAGTTTCGTAAAGCCATAAACTAAAAGATGAAATTGCACAATAATTGCTGGGGTTTGCTAAGCTCATAAACTTAAACTATACTAGTTAAAGTATTAATACCTGTCTATAGTGTAATATGTGTGCGACATTAAACTTGTCAGCAAGTCAGCAAATATTAAAGGCTTACATATGTATGCCAGTAGTCTCTCTGTTACAAAGGCAACTTGTTATGCATGCAGCCAATTGGAATTGGAATCCGAATCTTAACAATGCATGCATGAAAAAAAGAAAAAGAATCGAAAATGCAAAAAAGTGAAATAGAATGAATGAAAGGGAAAAATATCAAACGAATGAGAGACAAACATTGCTAGCAATCACCTGGCGCCGGTTGCCGCCGCCTCCAGTCATCGATGTTGGGTTATGCTAATGGCGGAAGCTGTGCTTCGACTATGATGACGACGACAACGACGCCGATGACGATGTTGGCTGATTGGAAGCGCATAAAAGTAGCAAATCAGTGTGCCACTTTGAAATTTAAATTGTAATCAAGAGGCGCTCACAATGCGGCAAGTCAGTGTGTGTGCGTATGTGTGGTAAGTGGCATGTGGCTGGAGGCATAAGGTTAGAGGTTGCAGATTAGAGGTGAAGGTGGAGGTCTAGGGGCAATGGTCATGGGGCATGTTTGTGGGATTAACGTTGCTTAGCTGGCTAAATTTAAAATTGCCAGACGATTTGCTATTCGATTAAGAAGACAACAGCTGCAAGAGCGGTTTACAACATGGAACCATTAAGAACATACCCACACACACACACACACACACTCATGTAGATAAATCGAAATGGAAATAGATTTGCAAATTCATGTTTACAACAATGGATGCTCATACATATATTAAAAAAAAAGTACGAAAATAAGGATACTCATGGATGCTCATGGCACTGATGACCTACATTTTGGAAGCCCAGCTATAATAACAACAACAGCAGCAAAAAATGTAAAAAAAAAACCAAGAAAAACAAAATAGAAAATGTATAAATTGTAGCCAGGCACAAGGGTGCGGGGATCAGGGAGCGGGGGGAATATCAACAAATGCGAAAATCATGAAGCGACTGGAGGACACTCGGCCAGGCAGACAAACGGACTACAGCCAGCAGACAGCAGTCAGCGGAAGGAAGTCTGTAAGGACCCTTCAATATAGCAGGACAATGGCAGCGCGCTGGACATAACGGATCTGCCAATATTGCAATGTACTCGTAGATACTTTTCGCCATTGTTATTGTTGTTGTTGTAGTTGTTTTTGTTACTGTTTTGTGGCTGTTGCTGTTGTTATTATTGTTGCTCTTTTGCTATTGTAGAAAATTTTCATGTTTACAAAATAAAAGATATTCGAGGCAGATACAACTTTCAGTCAGGTGAAGGAAGTACAAAGGAAACATTTGCATAATATATCAAAACACATTTTGCAGTTTAGTGCCAAAAGGTTACTCACACACACAACCACACACACACACACACACCCACATACGCTCATAATAATAAACGCCCACCTCATTAAATCTGCGAAAATGTAAATCTTTGTAAATGCCAAACAATTGATTTGATTTCATTTCATTTCCGAGTATATATTCAAATGACTATGAGTGTGAGTGTGTGTACCTTTCTTTTCAATCATTCGCCATTGTGAATTGTGAATATTTCGTACACATTTTATGAGAGCTATTGACAAAATTGTCAAACTGATTTCAATTTGTGGCAATCAAATGTATTCTGTCTAAACGATTCGATCCTTCGCTTTACTTGACTCCATTCCCCTTACTTATCAAATCGGTTGAAGGTCCATAAAAGTCAACCGCAAATTAAGGCTATAAAAGCTGACGTTGTAACATAATGCCTGAAATTGGATATTTGGCTTTCTACAAGTTTGCTCAAGCAAATATTGAGATAGTCTGTTGAAAGCGTATAAATTGAAACATCAAAATGTCTAAATGTAGGAAAAGAAAAAAATTGGTCAGTTCCTGAAAAAGTAAATATCATTTTAAATGATCTAGTTTTTGTTAAGACATGTTTCATTTAATAGATAAGTTAAATTGTTGGAAATCTAAAATTAAATGTTTTTGTTTGTTTATAAAAATATAAAAAACGAATTGTTAAAGATTAATACATTTTTTAAATGCCTCACAGATTAAAGAAAAAGTTTGTTTATTTTATAGGGTTTTATGCCAGTTTAATACCGATAATCGTCGGTAAACCATGTCAAAATTAGCAGCAAATTATGTGCTAATTAGAAAGAATTTTTGCAAAATATGTTTCGATTTTTTCAACAGATTTATTTTGCAACAAAAAAGCTTCGCATTTTGTATTTACTGAAAAACTATAAATCGGGCTATTTACTGCCTGATTTACTGAGCGATTAGTCCCTATAGTTTGCAATAAATCTTTGCCAATTTATAGCATAGAAAAAAAGTAAAGTCAAGATATGGTTGGATTTATACTGCTAATGTTTGCACAGTTGCACAGTTGTTGATTTTCAGTACTGTATATTTATGGGTTCAAATGCCAAAATCAATAGCATTAATTGCATGGCGTGAAAGTCTCAATGCAGCACGTACATCACAACCTGAAAATTGCGAAAATTGTTTATAAATGCGTCCAGTGAATAACGTAAATGAGGCATCGAAAAAATTCAGAAAATTAATTCACGATATTTACGGCAAATGAGCCAATGCCCTGAATGTGAACCGAACTATTTCGTATAGTATGTACCATATGAGTTGACAAAACAGTTTGTCATGTTTGAAATGCTGTTAGTCGCACGCCGCAAAAAAATTGTTTTCTTATCCGAGCTGTCACATCTCAAAGTTGAGGATTTCGTTGCAATTAGACTGACAAGTGATGAGTCTGCTTCAGCCAGACATTTCGACTGATAGACAGACATGCCAAGCTAGAAGCTAGATCCAGACGGATCGGATCGGTGAGGTGAATACGACTGCGAATACGAACGTGAGTGTGAATATAAATGTGAGTACGAGTGATGGGTTGGCATCCGGCTAAATGTCGGCATCTTAACTCAACTCATCTCGCTCTCTGTAAAACAACTGTCGCCGCTGAAGAGCTCACTATATACTAGTTCGAGTACTATCGCAAGTACTAGTAAATCGTAATAGTAGTAGAGATAGTCTGTACGTGTGTGTGTGAGTGTGTAAAGATTACGATTACTATTACCCACTTGGCAGCATTCAACAATTCAAATACGAGTACCCAACCAGCTGCCGCTGAATGCATAATAAACAAATCCTATAAATGTGCAAATTGCCTGGCAACGTCATTGAGCGTCCTCTCTTCAACATCATCATCATCATCATCACCATGCACCATGCACCATCCACCATCCGCATCATCATTATCATCGCCAACGTCATCGTCATTATTAGCAACATCTCATAGTCATAGCATGAAAGTGAATGCACTTTTATATGCATGGTCGCTAATTACAGCGACAGCTTGTCTATCTCTCAGTCAGTCAGCCTCAGCCCACCACCAGTCTCTCCCCTCTCCCCTCTGCGCCCCTCCCCTGCTCCCCTGTGATTTTCCGTTTGTGTCCCCAGAGCTAAACGCTTTTCTTTTGTGCAAAATTATTTAGCACATTTCTCGCTGATTGTGGCGCTTATAATTTCTATATAATTTACACTTTGTTTAGTTATTCATTTGCCAGTTTTTCTATGGTTGAGTTAAACGAAAATTATCTGCAGAATTGCAGTTAGTTCATTATTGAGGTGGTACGATATTAATAAAAAGTAAGAAAATTTATGAGTAGTAATTTGTAAATTTTTCAATAATTAAATATAAATTAAAATATGCAAATTTAATTATTTCTTGTAATTATAGATAAATTAATGAATAATACATACAAAATTAAATTATCTACTTCATACTCTATTTGAAGAAAATTACTTGTCAGCAGTTGTAATCAACAATTTGTAAAACCTTGAATATGGCTACTGTAAGAGTCACAGTCGTTAATATTATATATACAATCTTTACAATCTTGTCGATAATTTATGTAGAGTTCTGAATATAAGTTATGTAAAGATAAATCATAATTCAACTATGCAAATTAAAGCGAACAAATTCCATTATTATGAATCGCAAGCGGTGTGATAGTTTCTCAGCACCCCCAGTTAGCTTGAGCTCTGTAATTTATTAGCACTCTTAATTAATCAAACATATAACCATATGAATAAACGTAGATGATGATGTTGATGTCGTTGGCGCCTTTACTGGTTCAGCTTTGAGAGCTGGCATTGACTCTTCAATTGAAACAAATCATTATTTGAGCATCGTGTCTATCTTTTTTGTTTTCAATTGAGCAAACGATGAGCAAAGGCAAAAGCTAAAGCTGACTCGATTGCTCGGCTGTTGAAGCGTGTCAAGAGATCGCACCCAAACGCATCCGTATCGGGTGGAATATCGCACATTGTGAACTTGACTTTGAGGCGTTCGAGATACATGTATGCAGTATTAGCATGCATTTTTATGATCGCAATATGCATTGATTAATTTGTTTTTATTATGTGAAAGTAATTAACAATTTGACATGGACCGTTGCAGCTTAATTTGCATAGTCTAGCAAATAATGTGGGACCGGGAATACTGAATACTACGTCCACAAATACTTATGAATGCCTAGTTGGCAAACAGCCCCTCAAGCATTGCGATCAATCTACCCACAATGTGGCAGAAAAACTAGATCGACCGATTAATGCAAACTACGTCAAGCAGCGACACTCAATAAATTTGCAGCAAAAGTAAGAGTATCATCACTATGTGACTCAAATGAACATATTTGGTTATACTACATTGTCAACAAAGTGATAAATATTATGAAATTCGATAAGAGAAATATGACCCATAATAATGATCTTTATTTTTGGATTTTTAAGAGCAATGACTTACGAGTACTTATCTGTGATAGACAGATAGATTACAAAGCCATCTAAAACTGTTTCAAATTGTTCACAGATAGCCAACAAAGTGTTAAATATTATGAAACCCGATAAGAAAAATACATACAATCATATAAAATTTTTTTTTATGATTTTAAAGAACAATGTCCTATGAGTACTTAGTAATAGATAGATTAGTTACAAAGTAACCTTAGCAATTTAAATTTATCTACACGTTGCCTACAAAGTGTTAAAATGTATGATATCCGATAAAAAAATATACATGCCACTAAAAGTAATTAAGATATCTTAAAAAAAATAATTGCTATGAGTACTTATTACTATATTTATACTACTATTTATAGATGTAGTAATCTGTTTTGATGCTTACCACAATTATGAAAGGGTATGACAAGTTCGGTGTTGAGGCAGTGGCAAACTTTTCTAGTTTTTCTAGCTTTCGTGTATATTAAAATGTTTGTTTTAATTATTTTATGCTAATGATGTACAGCAATCTGTCGATATTGTTAAACCCTCCCTGAATAATTGCGTATTTTGCGATCTGGCCAATAAGATGGAAAAGTGGCACACAGGAAGCGGGGAGGGGAGGTGAGGGCGGTAATTTGACTGATACTGGTACTGGGTGGTTGATCTGTTGGGTTGCTTGGTCACCCGTTTAGCTAGTTGAGCGACAGCTGCAAAATGCAATTAGCGTTATTTTCAGCATACCGTAAGATTGCGCATACGCCATGTGTGCCAGCAACCTGCACGTATGTGTTGAAGGTGAAATGCTGATGATG
Source organism: Drosophila sulfurigaster albostrigata (assembly GCF_023558435.1). NCBI lineage: Eukaryota > Metazoa > Arthropoda > Insecta > Diptera > Drosophilidae > Drosophila > Drosophila sulfurigaster. The sequence continues at coordinate 20,991,291 of NC_084882.1, forward strand.
GCAACGACGACGCCTCCGACGACGACGTAGTTTATAGCATTGAGATTGAGGCGCCGTCACACAGTGACTCCCTCTTCATCTTCCCTCTTTCGTGGCCCAGCTACTTCTGTTCCCCGTTGCCATCCCCCCCAGCTCCCTGCAAACTGCTGCTGCGTACGACGACCTTCAGGCAATGGGTTGGTCTGCCTGTCGGCACTAACTGCGATGTCAACGGCAATGCCAACAAACAAACATTTACTGTTTGTTGTTGCTTTAGTTGTCGTCGTTGTTGTTGTTGTTTTCCATACAACTCCACTGACCGAAAAGGCAGCTGTGTGTGCGTGTGTGTCTCTATGCGGATGCGCTGTTGCTATGCGTGTATTGCAGCTGCTGCAACTATGAAATTGATAATTAATTATCCTGCCAGCAAGCCAGCCAGAGCTTATATTACGCCTTCTTTTCATTGGCGTCCCCCCAAAGCCCGACAGAACCTCGTCCACCCCAGTGTCCCCAGCATCATCACCGTCCCCATTCACTTCTCCCCATGCGCTTTCCCTACGGCTTGCGGCTTTTCGCGGACACGCTTCGTTTATTGTGCTTACAAGTGCGTGAAAATTTGCGCTTAACTGCTTATCACGTGCGGCGTGTGGCGTGAATTTTACTGCCACCAAGCGGCCACTGGCCACATATGGAATAACAGACACACACACACATACACATATAGTACGTATACGCACTGTGTCAAATATGCAGAATGCTAATTTAAGCCAAGTTGAATGCAGAGAAATACGCCATAATACGAGAACATACCGATTTATTCTGCTTTTCTTTTCTCATTATCTTCGACGTGCAGAACATTATAATAATCCGATTTCAAGTAGTATCTGCAAAACACTAGCTTTCATCTGTGTTTTTGTTTGCTCAGCTGCCTTCAACTCAATTCGCTGTGATTCTAATTATGCTCTTTAATGTAACTTAAATGTATTCAGAAGAAGTATTGAATACATTTTTTCCCTCAGCATTTCCACGCCCACATTACTGAATAAATACTTAATGATATTGATGGATTGCGAAATTAATTCCATTTGACGTGCAGTAAAGTGTTTAATTACATATAAGCCAGGCACAAAGAGGAAGTTGCCAAAGGATTAACCATTTAATGCAGCAACTTTATTTCGTCCTCTTACAAGAAGAGATGTGATGGAGAAGGGGAAGGGGAAGTGGAAGGGTATTGATATTGTTACCTATGGCTTTATGTGTGTACTGGCTGAGCTGGCAAATCCCGAACAAAGCCAAAGCAGCCACAAAAGCGTCGCTCAACCGCATTGAAAGAAAAAGAAAGAAAAAAACAAAACAAGTAAAAAGAAGACGATGAAAATGCGAGCAGAAGCGGGGACAGGAAAGCAGCAAAAAAATGTTGAACTAGCCAACTGAGAAAAGGACATGAACATGACGACCAGCGTCGGCATCGGCATCAGCATCAGCATCATCGTCTGCCTGCTGCTGCTCCTCCCAACGCAATTACATTAAATCTTAGCTATTATTCTTTTACTTTGTATTGCTATTCGAATGTGTGTGTGTGTGTGTGTTTGTGTGCCCACAACTTTTGCTGCTGACTTTGGTCAGCTGAAGTTAATCGCCCACGAAGTGATTGAATTCCATCGAACGCAGGTTGAGCCCTTACCCAAGAGACGGCACTGAAAGGGGCAGCTGAAGCGAAAGCGGGATGGGGCGGGGAAACGATTGCGGATTCGCGTAATAAATGAAATAGAGTCGCCTTCGCCGCCTGACTTAGCTGCACTTGGATTTGGCTTTAGCTTTGCCTTTGGCATTGGCTTTAGCCTTAGCTTTGGTCTGTTTCTGAGAGGCTGACTTGGTTTATGGCCACCACCGGCCACTGACCACTTAACTAATTGAGCCTTTGTGTGCGCCTGACACGCGCCATAAAATTAATTTGAATGTCCTTTCCCGTTAAGTTTGCTGACCTTCGCATGCAACTTGACAGCCATTTAAGCAACAGGATCTTGCAAAGGGATCTGTTGTTGAGAAAAGAAAATGCTTAGCCATGTTTTCAATTAACCTTAACAACAAATCAAATATCTCAATATACAAGATTATCTTTATAAATACTTTAGGGTCTTAAGTCTTGATTTGAGCATCAAATTAGAATACAAAAATTAATTTGATTATTATTGTCGGATTATTAATTACAATGAATTTTCTAAGGTATAATTTAATACAAATGAAAATTAAATTTAAATATATATTTATTTTAGTCAGCAATGCGATGCCTTAAATTGGTTTTATTTTAAGTAAGAACATTTTTATGGTTTTGCTGGTCTTACTAATTATATTAATCATTTTGTGTGTATATAGTATTGTTTAAAACTTTTGAATTTCTAGATAAATTTAAGTCGAGTATTTATTATATAACTAATTTATTACGTTTTATTTTATCTTTTTTTAAATGATTAATCTAATCAATTATATTCCTCTTAAAATCATTGCAGTTCCTTTGTGCGCCATGCACGACACAGCCGGCAAGCCGTCCCCCATAGCCACGCCCACACAATCGCCAATGGCGTCGGCAGATCCTAGTACAGTACCAGCAGATGATGAGGACGAAACCGATGTGATTGGCGAGCTGATGGGTCACTATGGCAAATGGCAGCTGCTGATGACGGTGCTGCTCTCACTGTTCCAGGTGCCAAACACCTTCCACATATCCTCATCCATCTACCAGGCAGCCAACAAGGAGTTCTGGTGCCAGCGACCACAGCATCTACAGCAATTGCCCATCGATGTTTGGCGGAATCTAAGCGGCTCCCAGGACAACTGTCGTCGCAGGGCAGGCATCGATTGGAGCCAATTGAGCAACGATTCCCTGCCGACTCAACTGCAGGTAAGCAGCCGAAAATTCCAAATTTTTTTTCAAACCCTTAGCCAAACCCAGTCATGAGGAACTAACGTCCTTATCACTCACTTAACACGCTCTCCAGCAACAGGCAGCTGCCTTGGGCGATGATGGCAAGCATGTGGCCTGCAACAGCTGGGAATACGAGACGAACGATAATGTGGGCAACACATGGACTTCGCAGTGGGATTTAGTGTGCGACAAGGAGCATTTAAAGAACGTCGCCGAGATGTTCTTTTTGCTGGGCGTTGCAACAGGTGGCATCATTTCCGGCTATCTATCGGACAAATTTGGCCGCAAAACAATGCTCTTCATATCGGCCGTGCTGCAGACCATATTCGGTAAGTGGGCCTCACATCCTCAATGTGCCACCTCATCCTCATAGCCTCATCAGCCTCCATTGTCATCGCCATCATCATTATCAGACTGCAGTGACCTTTACTACCAGCCCTCTATGCACTATACACACGGAGCACACGGAAGTGGCATTGGCAAATGCCGTCAGTGTCCCCTTTTGACTTTGAACTTGGCATTGGCTGCGGGGTCAACATTGAGTGGGCAATGCATCAGTGAATGTTCCTGCCGCATTGCTGACTGTAGTTGGCCCGCCCTGTTGTCCTTGCTGATTAAATCACCCACAGTGTAATTGGAATTTGCATTCAAAAGGACACTACTAATGAGGAACCCATTTGAGGGCAGCTCTCAGGCATAAGAGCATCAAATGGGCAAACTAACAATGCTTTTTGCACTCTTTTGCCTCAAACAAAAGAAAATTAACCTGTTGCTAGGGATATTTAAAGGAGTAATGTGCAAAATTTAAGAAAGCCATGAAGTAGTGAAGAAATTTAAATTTATTATTGCCAAGTTTTGATCATAATTTTTAATTTTAATATCTTAGTTAAAGCTTTTCTTAGTATTCTTTATTTAAAAATTAAGATATAGGATTAAAAAATGAGTCGTAGAATTGTAGAATATTCTTACATAAATAATAATAAATATAATGAATTGCTAGATTTAATTAATTTGAACCAAAATTTAAACATTAAATGAAACTTAGTGAAATATACCGAACAATTTTGGATTACACAAATTATTTTAAATTGAACTAACGAACTTTGGATTATCAGACATATTAGTAAATATGCTAAGAGAATTTAAATAATTGTTTGGTATATTAAGATTAAAAATTTCGAATAACCTTATATCAACAATATTTATTTAATTTTTTGTATTTCACGTTTAGTTATCTTTATTCAACTATATTTGTTAAATGATTTGAACCAAAATTTAAACATTAAATGAAACTTAGTGAAATATACCGAACAATTTTGGATTACACAAATTATTTTAAATTGAACTAACGAACTTTGGATTATCAGACATATTAGTAAATATGCTAAGAGAATTTAAATAATTTTTTGGTATATTAAGATTAAGAATTTCGAATAACCTTATATCAACAATATTTATTTAATTTTCTGTATTTCACGTTTAGTTATCTTTATTCAACTATATTTGTTAAATGTATGAGTGTTCTTTACTTTCTTTGACAGGTCTTTGGCTCTGCTTCTGCAGTTCCTTTGAGCTATACCTAACGTTGAGAGCGCTTTTGGGCCTTGTCTCTGTATCTGTGACTTACTCGGGCCTCATATTAGCCATCGAATATGTGGATGGCAAATGGCGAACTATAGCCGGCATGTACAATCTGTTTCCACTGCCCATTTCGTATATGATGATCTCTGGATTGGCATATTTGACGCAGGACTATCAACGATTGCAGCTGTGCATTGGCATTCCCGGCATTTTCCTTTGTTTTCTCTGGTAAGGTCATAAAGTATTTAATTTTCCCTTTGATTGGGTCAATGGGGTAAACAAGACAGAAAGAAATGTGTGCGCGTGAAAAGTGTAAATTGCCAATAAAATGTTGTTGTGTACGACGAGTAATAGAAAGAACTAAAGAACAGCTACACGTGTGCTCCATGTTTGTTTGTCTATGTCTCAATGCTGCTATGTATCCATTCACATAAATACAAACATACATATATGTATCTATCTATGCATTGTGGATCACACAGAGTCGGCTGAGCAATAAATGGCAAATAAATAATGAACTGCGTGCGTGGGTGTCCCAAATTATAAACACCCGACCAGACCAGACCAGACCTGTAGAGGAGGTGGCTAATTTATGAGCATATTGTCGAATGACTGAGACCGATACTGAGACCTATGAGTGTTGTGCATCTCTTTGGCAGGTTTGTGGTGCCGGAATCGCCGCGCTGGCTGCTGGTCAAGGGTCGCATTGAGGAAGTGCGACGCATCATTGAGGCGGCGGCTAGTTTCAATGGACGACAATTACCAGCTGATTACCAACTGACGCCGCCAACGCAGGAGAGCAGTACACAGGACGTCACATATCTGTTTCGATCCAGCTATCTGAGGCGCATCTCCATCTGTTTCCTCTGCATTTGGTTCACCATCAATTTGATCTACTATGGCCTCATCTTGAACATGAGCTCGTTCGGTGGCAATGTCTATTTGAATTCGGTAAGTTGACAATTTACATGAAGAGGGCCCAAGTGCCATACTTGGGGTACTTCGACCTAATGGCAGAAGCAACACAATTTAAACTACATTAGCAAACCATTTCCCTGTAATCTCAACTTGTATCCATCAAACATTCAGGCACCAAGTACCGAGCATCAAGCATCGAGTGACAAGTACGTTGCGTATACGCATTTAACATTTAACAAGTGCTAAGTGCCCGCCCAGTCGAGATCTGTTCGCTAATTGGATTTGTCATTCCCCTGTTTTTCCTCACTGTGTAGTTGTGTATTTATGTGTATGTGTGTGTGTGTATGAGTGTGTGTCATGTCAACGCCAACGTCCATCTGGACAGTGGGCCGAAAAGACAGCCAAATGTGTTTACCATCGAATTATGATGTTGCTTACAATTGCTCATGCTGCGACGGTTGCTACTGCTGATGCTGCCGTTGATGATATTTATGCCTCCCATCTCCCATTTCCCTTGATGCCTCAACAGCTTTATCTGCCGAATTTGGCGGCTGGCCAATTGTTAAAAGAGAGAGAAGAAAAAAATCATACAATCTTTTTTGTGTAGCAGACAGTTCTTTGTAGGAAAGGCAATTAATTATTATTATTTTGAACGTTCTATAAAATATAATAAACTTGGAAACCAACAAAATTATGAGGTGAAAATGAATTCTAGCAGTAATCTGTATTACCTAACATTATTTACGAGGCAAATAAATCTGATACCCAAGAGAAAAAGTGAAAAATACATAAAGAATAATTTAATAATTTTTAATTTACTACTAAGCATTTTTTAACGTATTTTCATAGTTTGGCATGAAAAACTGAATATAATCATTTTACAATGCTATGTTTATTTAGTGAATCACTTCGTTTTTAAAAATCTTAAGAATTTGATTGGCTTAGATTTTACAATCAAATTCAAAATTTTACTACAACTTAAAAACACTTTGATTTATAGAGGAAAAGCTAGAAACGTGCAGCTATAAAATGACAGATTTTCTGATTAATGCACTATAAATGACTGAGTAATTCTGTACAACTTTTAAAAGAAGAACATTATAATATAAAGGCAAATATATAAATTCATTAACCGTAGTCTTTATTTAGCTTTAAAAAAGCTAAATGCTCTTCACTGGCAGCACAACAATGGCCAAAGCGCCTTTGCAGCTAATTTATTGCATAATTTATTTTGACATAGCATGGCGCACCTTTGAAGCCAAGTTGATTTAATGCTCCCCGCCGACATGCCGAATGTCCGCGAATCCGCATCCAAATAGGAATCCAAGTGCTCACGGACTCATGTGCCAACTGTGCTTCTTTGTATATTTCAGGCACTAGCTGGCCTAGTCGAAATACCCGCCATTGCGGTGGCCATGTACATTATCACCAAGGTGGGCAAGAAGTGGCTCTTTTGCGCCACATTGTTTTGCACCGGCGTCGCCTGCTTCTGTGCTGCGATGACCGAGGGGCGCGAGGATCTGCTCTGGCTGAAGATCACATTCCTGATGATGGGCAAATTTACGATCAGTGCTGGCAATACCATAATGCCCGTCTATACCGCGGAACTCTATCCGACGATAATACGCAATGTGGGAGTGGGTGCCTGCAACATGGCAGCCGGATTGGCGCTCATTCTAACGCCCTATTTATCGCTTTTGGTAAGAAGGAATCACTGATAGAAGTGTGAATAATTCAATATTAATTGTATATTGTGTAGAACAAAATCGAGGGCCACCTATTAATGACCCTACTAACCGCCTGGAGTATTTTTGGTGGCTTCGTTGTACTCTTCCTGCCTGAGACAGCGGTGCGAAAAAATGCAGCCACTACGGAAAGTCGCCAGGCGAATGCAGCAAAGCAGGTGTAATAAATTACAGAGACCCTCGAGTCGTCGTCCCGTTTGTCATCAAGGATACATTTTGGCTGGTCCAAAATAAGCACACAGGCTACCAGAGAACTACTTACTTACAACAACCAGAATAAGAACATGAACACCAAGAAGAACAAAACACAACCAACAATCAACAACCAACCAATAATCGATGCCCAGCCCCGATTTGACATATCCACCGCCTCAGCCACCGCCACCTAATTCTATCTGTATCTGTATCTCTAACTATATCCGTATCTGTATCTGTATCTGTATCTGTATCTGTAGTCGAGGAACTCAAGTAAATAGCGCAATTTATCGAATGTCCATTAAATGCCATAGAGCGAATTGTCAGGCAGGACCTTATTTGCGCCGCAAGTAGTGAGTATTTAATAAACAAATTTAAAAGTAATAACTAACATTGGCTTTTAGCTTATACTAGTAATAAGAAAATAAGAACACACATATTGTAAACCAAGTCACAACTCGGTGTAGGTTTTTTTTGCCTTCGGTGCTATCGAAGCTCACAGATTTCACATAAATTGAAATGAAAAAACCCGATTTTTGTGAAATTCTGTGAAAATTATTATCTTGTTAAAATGCATGTAAAAGTATTGCTAAATTATTAACTCTATCAACAACGCAATGAACAAAACAGCTAAAACAGCAAAAAATACAATAACTAATTATCCTTGTCAATATATGCATAATCTCGTTGTTGTTGTCTCGTCTTCGTTATGCTTGGTTAAATGTTTTTTAAAATAAATCAAATAATATGAATACAAAAAAACACAAATAATTATGCAATTGAAAGTGAAAAATGTAATCTCTGGTAAATGTAGTCAATTAATCATTAGAATAAATACCTATATATACATACAAAAAGAAAAACAAGGAAATTGAAATTGAAAATATCGGTCAATTATGTATTTGCATATGAAGAGCAGGCAATGTTTATTGTTTTTACACGCATCACACATTTGAAATTGTTCATGGTAATTCGCTTGCTAACTGAAATAGTTTATAATCTTCCCATTCTGCTGCATTTACTCTATTAATGTATGTATGTAACATGTATGTATGTAGATGAACAATTAATGAACAAATTTGGTTAATCAACGTGATCAACAAACCGAAAAATGGAAATGAAAATGAAAATGAAATGGAAATTGTTGCTTTATGAAATCGCCAAAATGCTTATTGTACTTACAAATATATTTATAATATTGTTCTTAAATATAAGTTATAATTTGTTGTTTATTGTACTTACACCATAAGTAGAACTTTATGTTGTCTAAAAATTATATAATGTATATCATTTAATAGGAGCACTGCATATGATAATTCAATGTTTTACATACTTGCAATTTGTATATTTAAGAGAAAACTATTCATATGACAAAGAAATTCACTTGTAAGTAAAGAATGTTACGAAATAATGTATCAAATGATGAACAAGTTATGTTTACATATTACTAAAAATAATAATAATGCAATGGATGAATGTAAACTCTTAGATATTCCATTTTGAAATCCCAAGTCGTGTTTTAAAGCTCATGTTAATTGCTCAAACAGATCTGAAAAACAGATAATGTTAATAAATGCGTATATAAAATTGTTGTAAATCAAAAAACCAAAAAGCAACGTAAATGCAATTATAGTGTCAAAGGAAATATATATATATATACATATATATAAAATAAATAATACAAAGTAATAACGAAATAAATGTGTGGAAATGAATCTCACTTTTGAAACTGTCTCGTATCCAAACTTAAGCCAAAAGCTCTGCGACCTACGACAACTTTAAAGTCGTTGTCTGAGGCGATGTTTAACGTTTAAAGTTTAAACAATCGTTTTCTTGCAGCTGGCAATGCCTTAGTACAAAAGCTTTTGAGCTTTTCAAACATTTATAACTGCTTGGCGGAACTTTTAACGGATTTAGATCGCCGCGAAAAGCGAAGCAAACAATCATTAAGCAACAGGCAACTGCGCGACGTCGACTTCAACTGCGAGCAATGCAATCGATCAGTAAAAATTAAGATTATTGAAATTAAATCATTTTCGAAGTGATATTCAGTTTGTCGTGTTGTTGTTATTATCGTTTCCTTCATATCGCAATGAGTGGCGTGCTGCGACGCGGTTCCCTGAATTTTGATTGCGTTGGTAATACCACACGGGGCAGCCTTGATGCAAACCTTTATGGCGGTTACCGCGAGACAAAGCCAACGCCAGGCACACCGGAAATAAGTGTTATTGCAATGGATTTTCGTCGCCATTCGGATGACTTGAAGAAGGTTGGCCTAATGCCACTGCCCCCGGCAGTGGTGCAGTCAGCCAAGGATCTTAGCCAAGATGTGGACAGCGATGTGCTGTCGATCTTCCTGGGCCACTATCGGAAATGGAGTTTCCTTTGGACATTCTTATTGTGCTTGTTCCAGATACCAACAACATTTCATTTGTTTATGTTTGTTTTTCAGGTGAGTTTTTCAGTCGTTTATTTTTTATGGATTGGCAAATATTTACACACTTGATTGCGTCGCACTTTCAAAGCCAAATTTGTATTATGTTTTGTTAACAGCAAGCAAAAAATAACAACACCATTAATAAACAGATCGAGGGCAAATTTGATAATTGCTCGATTGGGTGAATTGCAGTAACTTATGAATGAAAAGGGAAAGTTAGTTGCAGCATTATTTAATCGCGTTAGGCCCTTACAAATGATTACAAATTGTTTAGAGCACGTTTCAAATAAAGTATTGAGTGAGTGATTAAAAATTACTATTTTTAAATACACAAGCCACTTATCATCAATTGTTGTCGTACTCAGTTATCGTAGCGAGGCTCGCCAGTCTCGCCTACAAATTAACTACTCACCTCTTGTAATCATTTGATAACACGACATCTCTGTCAACACTTGAGATTGTTATTTGCAATGAGCAAGTTCGAAAGAAATCAAAATGTGTCAAACTGTACGTCGTACGTAGAGTGTGCGGTACGAATCAAACCCCATTTAAACAATAATGTGCCAATATTATTTTTTGATTGGAACTTCGCGTGCGGGCTGAAACCCATTCAAGGGGCAACCTTCAAGCAATTTGCATTGGCATCAGATTGCATACGCACTTAATGGTTCTCAGTCAGTGCGATCAGCCATCATTTGTCAACGCGTCAATGCGCGTATCTGTCAGATGCAAACACACTAATACCACTATATAGCGTGCTAGTCAAGTGCAAACGGTGATTTATGCACTTTGATTGCTCGATAATCACGATAATCATCTCTCGTGCTAATGTGCAATTGGGAAGGCTACCAAAAAAATATAAATAAAATAAAGTACAAAGTAAAACAACAATAAACCACAAGATACCTTGACATATTGGGTTTATCACAAGTTAAAGTCGAAGCTCAGCAAATGTTGAAGACAAATTTCAACATCAACTGCAATCATGCAAGAACTTAAGAATTACCTTTTTGCAAGTATTGTACTCATATTTACCGACTGATAATTGCATATTTCCATACCAGCATGTGCATTATTATTATTGGGGGTTCAACTATCATTTAAAACTCTACCACGATGATGTAAGAACGTATTTGTAACAATCATGCTTGACTATTGCCGGAAACGAGCTTGCACTGCAATAAAATTTGATAGGTACTTAAATAGAGATAAATATACAACATAAAAAGTTCGTTCACCAATTAATTGCTAAAACTGAAAGTAAGTAAGTAATTTAAATTGAATCTTAATTACTTAGTTTGAACTTCGAGTATTTAAAAAATATTTAAAAACCAATGGGAGCTTTTTATCTCCTCTCAAAAAAATATTGTTTATTTTGCCAAGCTTCACGTGTGGAAAATGGGGGTCAAGACCTTTTGGAAAATATTAAACCATTTACCAAAACACTCGGGAAACAAAATTAAAAATGTTTGTTATACTAACTGCGACGTCAACGTTATGAGGGTCAAGCTCTGAAGTAGCTTATGTTATATACAGATCAGTCGGTGAATAATACGTAAATATACACAATAACACTAACCCCATCGGGGCATGATCTTATGTGCTAAAATGATTTGTTCAGATCAGATCTGTTTCGAGTACAGTTTTATGGCTATATAAGCATATGTTTAAAAACCCCGCAAAGCTCGCTCTCTCTCTCTCTCCAACTACTGATCTATATGCAGCTCAGTTTTTCACATTTGCCTTAATTTATTTCTAAGTTCGACAAATTAGTTAGGCGTATTCCGGCTGCTTTTGAACTTTATCTTGATGCCCCTCTCGGAAATGTTGGGTGTTGTTGCTAACTAATGATGACGAAGATGATGATGATCATGTTGTTGCTGTCGCTAATGTTGTTGCTGTTGCTGTTGATGTTTGGTGTTGTAGTTTATGGCGCCGTACCTGTGTGCAACTTTTTGACTCCACATCATTTTCAACACCTGCCCGTCTATCAAATCAGTTGTAAGAGTAATGTGCAAGCTTGAGGTCCGCTATATACAACAGTATTTGACCGAAAACTCTCAGCAATTAAGCATGTAAATCATAATATATACACTCAAATATTCCGAATTTGCATATGATTAAGAATTTCTGTGTGTGTGCCGCTTTTTTAAGTCAAATATATATTCGCAAACATTCGAAATCAGTTGATCTGCGTCTCAAGTGCCAGTCGGTTGACTTTATTTTTTCTCACAAATTCGAGACCGCCACACGACGTGCGTTAGAAATAAATGCAAGCAATGGAGCAATCTCCAGGCGAATTGTCGCCAATGCTGCAGCCCAGCGACGAGGATTTAGAGCTACTTCAATCCAAGACTCTGGAGCAGCTATTGGGTTGCATAGGTCGCTGGCAGAAACTGTGGTGTCCCATCTTATCATTTCTGCAGGCCATCTGCACGTTCCACATATTCGTCTTTGTGTTTCAGGTGAGTGATCGCGTGGCAAGAGCTTAAACCAAGCATATTGCTTACCAAATTGTGCTGCAACTATTCCACAACAATGTGTCGATGCGCTTGAGCAATAACGAGTGTTGGCTAAGAATGAGAAACTTGTTAACGTTTTCGTTTATCAGTGTGTGATAAAAAGAAATGATGTCAGATTGTTACAGATAGTAAACTCATTTTGTGAAAATGTTTTTAAGAATGAATTTGCTTTCGCGTGCCGCTTTTTTGTTGTTTGGACTCTTAATTAGTTCACTGACTGAAGTTGAGTTTAAAATAGCTTAACACGTATACGCATACGTATACGTATTGAATTTGATACCAAACACGTTTTCTGTACCCCAAACTCTCATCACACACAGCCACACAATATTGTTTACCTTCCATTCCAGTCTGACCAGATATGTCATTATACAATATGCGAACGTATTATATGCTGAGCCTAAAAATATTGCATGCTCACGGTGAAAGATACAAATGACTTGTCAAATGCAGTCAGACTTCAAACATACTGGTTTAGAGATATTTATAATTTTTCTATAGTTCAAGTGAGTTTTCTCAAGCAGCTTCTCAGTGCAAGAGTTTTCAATTAATTTACACTCCCACTGATCTATATCACACGTTGAGCTTGAGGTTGGCCCAAGGTTGGCTTCGAAAGGTTACTCTCGTGCCTCGAGCCAATTGCGACCGCTAAAATGTCTAAATATATTAATTAAGCAACAATATAAACAAAATAAACTTTACTGGGCCAGTCAGCCAGTGAGCCGGCAAACAAGCCCGATCTGATAGTTTTGCCATATAGCAAGTGAAGCACAGTGGTTGCAGTTGAACAATTCGATTCCAAGTTGTACTTATCGATTTACAAATATCGACTTGCACTTACCTAACTGTGCGAGTACATCTACGTTGTATTTTAATATACTATTATCATTCACTGACCCAACACAATTAAGCTAATAATAAGTCATGATTTCAATTTAATCAACAGGTTTTTTTTTAGTATCTATAAAAAAGAGGTTTCCGGGGTTTTTCCAAAAACAATTGATTAGATTTCATCTGGCAAACTATTTTAAAAATAAAATTAATTTGATGCCACCAGCAAATTTGATAAATTCCAAAAATTCTTTTGGCCACTCAGAAGAAATTCGCTTTAATTGCAAGAGGATCTTTCCCAATATTTGAAATTATCATTTAATCATTGAAGATTCATTTGGAATGCGCATTCAAAATGCCCTGTAAATTCCCATTTCTATTAGCATAATAATTATACAATTAATTTGTAGAGAATTTGTCGACAAATAACTTAAGCTCATTGTTTGGTGTCAAACGAAAAGGAAATACTGTTGTAATACAATGTCTGAAAACAGTTGCTCAAATTGAAAACTCATCGCATTGTGTGACTGTTTGACCAATGTAGCCGATGTCGTCATTAGAATAAATTGCAATCAGGTGCAAAATAAAGAGACACAGAGTTACGACCAACAAATGGCGCAAATTCTTAACAATTTATCAAAACTCCACAACTAATGTCGAGTGTGCGATGTGGTGCGGTGGTGCGATGGCGATCGTGTGGCGTAGCCCACGCTATAAAATTCCATTGTTAGTTCTTTATGCAAATGTTTGAAACGTGACAAGTAACCGCCGCAGCACTCGAAACCATAGACAAACGGACAGGGACACGAACTCCAATATGGACATTTTATGGCATCAGAGCACGGCACTGTCAGGCGGACAGATAGACCGAGAACGAGAACGAGAACGAGAAAAGCCACAGCAAACAACTAAGCAATAATAAAATTTTCAGTAACGTGTCCACGTCCATGTTTCGGTCATCAAGGAAAGAGCTGGTCGACAGCAATTTTTATTTATTTTATTTTTGAAGAACGTTAACTTTTACTTGTTCCCTCATTATTTCACTTTCCATCTCGGTTCCTGTTTGTGCGAACTTCAACTTGAACTTGAAATCATTAACTCACACACAAAACCGCAACAATAACAACACTGTTATTTTGTGTGTTTGTTTTTTTACCGAGTCACGTACGAAACGGAGCAGAGCGAAGCGAAATTCAACCTGTTGAGGCCTGACCAGCCGCATAGCGCATACGCCCCATGCGCCACAGGCTGAGCAGCCGGTGAATAACCCCTCTCTCACTCATTGTCTGTCTCTTTCACTCTTCTGCTGATGTCTGCTCGCATTGATGGTGCCATCAATCAGCTAGTCAGACAGACAGACAGATATTCAGACGGGCAGCTTGGAGTTTTGCAATTTCCCGTATGCTGTAACAATCAATCGGTTCAAGTCATTGGCCTGCACTAAGCCATTTTACATAGCCATATAAAAACATCAGCCAATGGCAAAAGTAACAAATGCGATCATAAAAATGGGCAACAAATACACGAACATGCGGTGTTAATTAATGGCATGCCAAGTGTCATCGTAAACGGCAATTGCTATTGCTATTGCTATTGGCTAATTACCTGAGGTCTATCATGAGTTTATCGACTCGTGAAGCATAAAAAAATAAATCAGGTAGAGTCTCTATATTAACTCTAATTAGATGCATAAGCTATTGCAGTGCTAAGTTGGGAAAACACTTGAAGTTATTTTAAATTCAATTCTAATTGCAGTTTAATTTTTAATGATCATTAATCCAATTATATTTTAACTGCAGCTTGCGGTACTTTTGATTTGTTTCCCATTATGCTTTATATTTGGATCTAATTATTCAATTATTGTTATAATTAACCAAGAGCTTAATGATGCACTCACATTTATAAATTAAACACATGTTGTTTAAAGTTTAGTACCCGTTAACCATGAATCTTTTTTGACAGTACTCGTAATTAACTTAATAATGAACTTTCAACACAACTTCACATCAATTAAAGATTTTACAGTTAGGCTGACCTCTGTGCAGTAATTAATAACCAGTTCACTCTCTTCTTACAGACCGCACCCAAGGACTATTGGTGTGCTAGGCCGGCACATCTGCAGCAGCTCGACATTGCGGAGTGGCGCAATCTCAGCCAGAGTCCAAATGGCTGTCAGCTGCTCGACATTGACTACAGTCAGGTGACTTTTGAGAATGGCCAGCTTATTAATTGGCCCAGCGACGTTGCCAACTTGAGCTACACACAATGCCAGCAATTTGAGTTCTCCGATGTGGACGGCGACGCCAAGACATTGGTGCAGGAATTTGGCCTGGTTTGTGGCAACAACATAACCAGCTTCGTTGAGATGTGCTTTCTAATGGGCGCCGCAGCGGGAGCTGTGCTTTCGGGATGGATTTCGGATCGTTTTGGACGCCGTCACACGCTGATGACCTTTGTCACCATACAAACCATATTCGGTATGTCAAATAAAGAGTTGATGGAGCAATCATGGGACAAATTGGACATGTTCCTTCAATGCAAGTGTGCGCTGCCATGACAATTTAAGCCACGTTTATTTTCTAATTGTCATTTATATGAAACGTTGCCACTGCGACCTCTGTATGATGTGTGTACCATGTGTGTATCATGTGTGTGTGTGTGAAAGGGCTTTGCACATTTGCATTTGTCCGCAGCAGGGATTTTAATTGACTTTACATTCTTATTTACGTGCCTGGCCTTGCACCTGGCATTCTCATCTCTCGCTCTCGCTTCCACACATTTTGTCACTAATGCTCGCTCTCTCGCTCTGTCTTTCTATCGCCAATGGTGGACGACACACAGGTGGAATTTTGGCCTTCTCAACATCGGTGGCCATGTTCATGTCGCTACGTGTTATAATTGGATTCGCATCAATGACCGTGACTGTTGTTAGCTTCGTGCTGGTCGTCGAGCTGGTCTCCGGCAAATGGCGTACTATAATCGGCATATTAAACATTTTACCAGTTGCCATCTCCTACGTCCTCTCCTCCGGGATTGCCTATCTCATCCGAGACTGGCGCATTCTCCAGCTGGTTATATCCTGGCCATGGCTGGTCATGTTGAGCATCTGGTAGGTAACATAAATAATCAAGTAATTCTATCGCAAAACATCGTTTTGATTTAATGCTTCTTTGTTTTTGTTAATGTGGCAAGCTTATATAATTATCGATTATACAAATTAGTCAGCGATGTTAGATTTTCACTAATACTTATGTGTAGGGGTTTCGGCTTCATAACAAATTTAAAGTTATATTAACTATATTTATTTATTTATATTGCGAATCCTACATAATGCATAAATTCGAAATAATCCAGTATTAGCGTCAAAATGCATACTTAAATTGAAAAGCCATGTTAAAAGTCTTCTATCGTAGAGAAGTTTTCGTACCAACCGCAAAGAAAGTATACGACGAGTGGTACCATTACTACCTCAAAAAAAAAATAAAAAAAAACATGAGTTCAATACTTTACTATGTATTTTCAGCAGACAAAATAAGTTCTGGTTAATTTATTATAATTGCATCTATTCGCTATTTTACTTTTATTCGGGCTATTAAATTTAATTGAATGCGATGCACGTAAATGTTAATGCTTTTATTTATATTGCCTGTTTAAATTTTGTCGTTTTCGAATCACTTACGAGTATGTGACATGAAACCACTTTTAGTGTGGTCGGAGAGTAAAAGTTGTGCTAACCATTTTATTGTTATTTTCACGTTCGCATCTGACATCAAAGTGAAAAAAAAATAAACTGTATCTGGCGAAACATTCTTCGCAACCAATGAGAAGCGATTGACAACATTACAAAGCGTGGGATCAATTAGATTCCAAACGGACAAAGCAAAGTTCTGCCACACAAAATTCCTTAGAGTGTTTGTCTCAGAGTGAAACCCTTCAGATTAGCCGCATTCGTTGAGAAGCCTGAAACCAATTGAAAAATTCCATTGTGCCAATGTGCATTGGTCAGGCAATAAATACCAACAGCGACAGTCACACTGATTCCTTTTGCCTCTCACTTTACAGGTATTGGTTGCCGGAATCTCCACGCTGGCTGCTGGCTCAGGGTCGACTCGAGGAGCTAACTCGTTTGATTGAACAGGCGGCCAAGATGAATGGCACCACGCTGCCTAGTAACTATCAAAAAACTCTCGAGGCAGCTGTACCAATGGCTGCCCAGGTGAAAGACCCATCGCAGACAGAAATCGCCGGACAGGCGGAGGAGACGAAAGCTACAGACGTGGAGGAGGTCAAGACACATGACTTGGAAATACATGTGAATCCCATTTTAGTAGTTTTTGGCCGCAAATATTGGCGTACTACAGTCCTCACTCTTGTCATTTGGCTAACACTCATCATCATCTATTTCGGATTGACGCTGCATCTGAGCAATCTTGGTGGTAATATATATATTAATAGCGCCGTTGCTGGCGCTGTTGAGGCTCTTTCCATTTGCATCAGCATTTTTGTGGTGCTCAAGGCGGGCATAAGACGCAGCCTGCTGGGATACATGCTGCTGCCGGGTCTTTGTTGTCTGGCCACCAACTTGGTGCCCCACGGCGAGGACAATCAGACGGGTGTCATTGCTCTGGCTATTATAGGTGCGTACGCCCCAGTACCAGTATCTGTTAGATACTGTATCTTTTGTATCTGGTGTCAGCTTGTCATATAATACTTTACATTTTACAGCGAAGTGTTTGATAGGTGCTAACAATGCCATCATTCCCACCTACACGGCCATGCAGTATCCCACCATTGTGCGTAACTTTGGCGTCGGCATGGGCAACCTGGCATCGGGCATCGCTCTCATTATGGTGCCATCCCTGTGGCAGCTGGTAAGCTTTTAACTCTCTCGCCTACTTTCTGTTATTTGATCTAATATCTCCAATTGCATTCGCAGGAACATTACGATGCTTTGCTGCCGCTTAACATTATGGGAGTTTGTGGTATCATTGGAGCTGTTGCTATTACTCTGATGAAGGACGTTGAACTGTAAAAACTCTTCGCATGCCTCGATTCTTACACGTATAACTGTGATATATTGGACATATTGGTCAATGGGCCCTCACAAAATCATGCTTCCTCCATGCTCCCACACTCTCTGTCTCTCTAATTAATATATAGTTTGTTATATTTATTCTTATAATTCATTTCGAATATAAATGCAGTTTTTAAAGACTTTTAATATACAAGAATTTGTATTTGTTTTGAGTAAGGGGTGTAAAGCAATGTTATATGATTCAGAATAGAATATTTTCCATAAGCTGAATTTAAAGCTACTAACAATTTCAATGTTGAGAAGTATAATCGAATAATGGATTCAGCTCAACCATCAACTTTCATATACTATACTACAGAATATATCATTTACCTACGCTATTGTTTTAAATTTGAATCAAATATTGCTTTCTTCTTATGCATTAAATATACGACGATTGGAATCGTGCATATTTGTGTTCGAAGTTCGACATCAATCGTTTGTCTCTGGGTTCCAGTCCCAGCTTTGGGGCTGCAATAATGCCATCGAAAGTGATTGGTTTGTGAGTTTTTGGCTACCGATAAAAAAACTTCGCTATACGCAAACAGCTTTAAGCTCGTGTAACCTCGCAAAGCTCTACTTGGAGCGTTGCCACCTGTTGTTATTTAAGCTTTTGCAGTTGCGGTAAAAGTAATTTAAAAATTGAAGCACGTTTACGAAGCTCACACGATTCTCAGCACAGGCGACATCCACGAATAGTGTTTAAAAATTTGCAATAATCATCGCGTTTACTTTCATTTCGAGATGCGTTAATAGTCTGCACTGTTTCAGCGTTCACATGGCAAACATAGACATGCGAAACACACAACTCACATAAATTTCGAGTCGAGTGCTCTGTTTGAGAGACGCAAAGCTGCGAACGTGGCTATAAAACCGACTGCACACCTGGGGCGCCCAGCATTTCAACGTTTAACGGCTGGCCTAAAGTAACCAAACCCACGACGGTCTTAAGAAACGAAAAGAGAAGACAAAAAAATATTAAAAAACAGTTTTCAGTACTTGAAGTTTGGGCGTAGTCATTAGGGTTGTGAGATTGGAGTTCGCGGAAGTATTGCACAAACGATTCAAGACACATACACCACATCGAATATCAACATGAAACTGCAACTAATTGCGGTAAGTTTTGAAAGGATCTGTAATACACAATAAGAGAGTGAACAAATATATCAAAAATATATCTATGACTTCTTATTATAAGAGTTTCACAAAAGTGCAGTTCGCCTAAGATAACTCGGTATGCGTAATATGAGAGTATGAGAGCCAAGGTCGTTTGGTTTGAGGCTTAAGATCTCGATCCAAGCGACAATTGAGACATTTATGTGCTGTTTACGAGTATTTGCATTTAATAGAAAGTCGATGAGTGTACTTGTGTGATTATCTCAATGCAACGCAATTAGCAATTAAATACTATGACCAATTGACATTTCGATTATGTTGATCATAGAAAAGTCACTCAACAATAAATCTGCGATTCAAT
The DNA here is from genome assembly GCF_023558435.1 of Drosophila sulfurigaster albostrigata. Classification (NCBI taxonomy): domain Eukaryota; kingdom Metazoa; phylum Arthropoda; class Insecta; order Diptera; family Drosophilidae; genus Drosophila; species Drosophila sulfurigaster. The sequence goes on from NC_084882.1 coordinate 21,010,976, forward strand.
CATTAGCAATTGTTTTCTATCCGCTTAAGAATTTCAATTGAATTATCGGTTATTGGATGTTGGTTATTGGATATTGGTTAATGGTTAACCAAGCCCTCAGGTCACAACTTTAACGAGTAACCCGTATTTTCTTTGTTGTTTCTATTCGCTTTTGCCACCGCCCCTTTAATGTGAGCAATATGCCAAAAATGTTTATTGTATTTTATCTATGGAATTTGCCACTGAGTGAAGCATAAAGTGCTTAAGATTGACAAGTATTTCTTCAAAATTTGGTTATTCAGATAATGCACTTAAATGTATTACGACGTCGTTGATAAATAACATAGAAATTCTATATAAATAAAAAAATAAGCATATATAATTTCTTTGTTCATTCATAAATTCATAAATGTTTTGCATCCTTCATGCATATGATACTTTATGGAAGACAACAAAAATATATAAGTAATTCACAAGTTCAGATTTTATGTCAAAACAAACCCAAACCTTATAATTTTACCATAAAGCTACAATTATTTCACACATTTTTACCTTTTTAAATCGTTAATTTCTAAACTAAAAACATATCTGCAAAATTTTTCCTCTCCAAACTTAACTTATTTGTATGCCTTTCATGTCCGTACAAAGAAATTCGCTATAATCGGAAATTTCACACATAAAATTAGCCTGAGAGATACTCAATTCAACCATGAATAACCGTTTCTAATAGGATTCGAGTACTGTTGATTGATTGCTTGATTTGTGTTATTTTTTTGGGTTGGTCCCGACCATTGGTCATAGGTTTAGCCTAATGAGTTTGCAAAAAAACCGAAAATCAAAAATACTAATTGTAAAATCAGAGAAGTAAATGCCGGCAATTTGTAAAGCGTTTAAAGAGCAGTTAGTTATGTATGAATTAACTTAAAATTGGTCACCGCAAGTTATTGTGCTTGGCTTACGAATATGTGTCTCAAGGTCGTAGCTGCTATTTGGCCCGACTCACATGCCGTCCACAATCCACAGTCCACGCAATGTAATCCACAAACAACTAGCCAGGCTGTTTGAGATTCAAAAACGCACCCAGCTTCAGTTTATGCAAATTCTCAGCACGCACACTCATTGCAGATGCAGTGAGTTGCAGTTGCTCCAACACAACCGATATATGTAGTAGATCCATTACAGATACAAATGCAACCACAGCTTTAGATACAGATACAGATACAGATACAGTGCGCCGTAACGCAATTGGGCGTAGTATGTGAAGGCATTACGTAATGCACGAGTACATGGCACTTACATATACAAATAAATATATGTATAAGCATAAATAAAGCGTTACATATTTGAGCTCTGAAAGTGCACTGACAACTATTTCCAGCCAGTTGAGCAAAAAAAAGAGAAATACGAGCAGGAGGGATTGAGCTGCTGTTATTGTTGCTGCCGCTGCCCGGAGGGAGCTTAAGATTTTATGGCAATGCAATGGATTTTTTCGGATTTCGTTCCATTTCAGTCAATAACCAGTCAAGTTTACTCATGTTCTCCCCCAAGGCCAAGAGTCCTTAATCAAGTTATTGTTACTAATGAGATATCATCACCTCAATCGCAATCAAGCATAAACTATGCTTCAGCCACAGACTTCGCACTCTGATGAGTTGGCAGCTACACCCACGTTAATGACTGTTCCTTAGTCTAGGGCTTGGCTTGCCACACACACACATAACTCAAATTGGTTGCACACATTTATTGTGTTCAGTTTCCTTGAACCACGTCGACAACGACGCGACTTCGGTTCAGTCATAAAACAAAAGAGAAAAAAATTAATTAAATCAAATCAAGTTCCACACCAAAATAGTTGCAAGTGTTTGCCAAAGCGTGCAACAGCCCCAAACTATAGCTATCTCTGTTATTTTCAATCATGCTACTTATTCCAACGGCCAACTAACAAGTAGTTCACTTGACCAGGTAGTTTGGGCAGCCAGCCAGAGCTGCATTCAAGTCGTTTGGCCACTGGAATGCTTGGCTTGATTGCCCACAGCACAACACTCCACACTCTTCATATTACGGCTAAGAAAGCAATGCAGAAATGAATTAATACCTATATTGGTTGAGTGCATAATAATGACCATAAACATTTGCATAAGCTTGACACAATACGCGATGGAATTAATGAGATTATCAGCACTCAACAGTTGATTTTTTACAACTGAGGTCTGTGGGAACCTACTAACCTATTTATTAATGGATGCTATATTCTATTAAGTTTAAAGTCAGTTCTATTTCAAGAATTTTTAAAAACAAGTTTTAATATATGTATATTGAACACGCTCTTGCATAATGCTGTTTATACTATTACTCATATTTTCTGTTTCGAGCAATTTAAAAACAATGCGTGATATCATTATTCATTTAAATTAACGCAATGAAAAGTATTAAAATTGCTTTAATTAGGTGCTCTTAAATTGTGTTTTAGTCGCACCCAAACACACATTTTTGTAGATTTAATGATAAAATAATTGTGACTTTTTAAAATAGAATGTTCCACTTCAGTTTTAAATAAATATAATAATCTGACTAACAGTAATAGTCAAAATGACACCTAGAACAAATGTGCACTGTATTTTCAATATCTGTTCTCTACACTCTAATCAAAACATAACATAGCTTAAGAAAACAATACAACCAAAGTTACGTTGTTCACTGATCTCAATCGCAATTAAAGCGGCACCTAATTAAAAAAAACTTAAAACTCAATGTCTGGTATTTTGGAAAGTACTCGAATTCGTATCAAGTCGCCCATTGAATGATCGGCCACTTGTCCTAGACACTGACTTCATTTTTTGTTTTTGGTTTTAACCGGAAACTCTACGAGCTTGAGCTAAAAACGTTTTCCACATGCCACGGAAAAATTCGCATAACTTATTGGGGTTTTTCTTGGCGTTTTTTTGTTGTTGCTGGTCTTGTTTTGGATTTGTATTTGTATTTGTATTTGGACTGCCACCTCTTTGGGCCACCGCCAACTGTTGAGGCATGCAAATTGCGCAATTCGGGCCGAGACAGCGATAGCAACAACAACTACTGTACTACTACTACTACTGCTGTTGCAGTTACAACAATTTTAAAAGCCGACATTTTTCTACTCTTATTGTTGTTGGTGGTGGTGGCGTTGGCTATGTTGTTGCTACTGCTGCCGGTTATGATCGATCGCAGGCAGGCGAGCAATTTCTGTGATTTTGCTTTATGTTCCACATTTATTGCTATTGCAGCTACTTCGATCAAAATGTTGTTGTGGTCGCCGCAGCGTTACAATTACAAATTGTTGTTGTAATACTTCAGCGGCGTATAAATTTAAACCTGTTTGCTTATGGGGACAACAGCTTAAGAAGTACCACGAAAAGCATAAGCTGAACTTAGCTTACATTTGTGGAACGCATGTGGAACATGTTACACAAAGTAACCAATTAAAAACCGTCTAATAGGTTTGTTAATTAGAAGTGTGCCCCCAAAAGTGGCACGTGCTACAAAGTCGTCCACACTTGTACGCAACTCTTGCAACACTCATTAAATAATGCAGTCCATACCATATACAATCGTGTCTTAATCCCACTACATTTTTTACCTCCCTCAATATTTTTTAGCTGTTATGCAGCGTCGCCGTCGTCATGGTTCAGGCCCAAAACTATCCTCCACGTTTGAGCATTCCCGGTGCCATTGCCTCACCAGGTCCCGTGCTCCATCGTCAACCGGTGTTGCGCGTGCGTCGTCCCGGAACGACGGTGCGCCAGCAGAACGCCATCTTGCCAGCGGTGACGCCTCGTGTCGTGTTGGAGGAGCGTCCAGTTACAGAAGCCGCCGAGGATGAGCAGCCAGATGCATTCCTGCCAAGTCTGCTGCGTGAGCAACAACTTGCCCAGGCCCAGCAGTCGCAATTCCAGCAGGCGGCTGCCGCTTTTCTGAATGGTCAGCAATCCATTGAGCCCGCTGCTCCCGTCCCACAGCTACTACAGCATGAGGACAGTCAGCCAACTGCCATTCTACCCGCCCCACCGCGTTTCGCTGAACGTCCCGCCGTTGCAACGCCCATTAATCGACCTGCCTTCAATGACTTTGGCATTGGCCGTTTCGAGAGCTCACAGAGATTTGCCCCAGAGCGTCCAGTGCAAGCAGCTGCAGCTCCTCCTCCACCACCACCACCACAGCCACAACGTATTGCTGTCATTCGCACACGTCCCGCGGCTGCAGTGCGTCCGGAGGCACCAGCACCTGTCCCCGTTGCACGTCCCAGACCGAAGCCTATTCAGTCGCGTCCGCTCATCGATCAGAATCAGTTGCAGGATGAGCAACAATCACAGCAACAGCGTCGCCAGCGTCCTGTGGCTCAGACCATTCGCAAGTGGCGCGATGAGAACGAGGATGGCAGTATCACGTGGGGCTATGAGAATGACGACGGCTCTTTCAAGGAGGAAATCATTGGCACCGACTGCATAACCAAGTAAGTGTTACTTATATAAACTCGAAAAGTGCTTATCGAACTGTGTTTTTTAAAGGGGCACCTATGGCTACATTGATCCCGATGGCAACAAACGTGAGTACAACTATGAGACTGGCATCAAATGCGATCCAAATGCACGCGAGAACGAGGAGGAGCTGCAGGAGAACGGTTTCATCAACTACGAGGAGAATCGCGCTGTGCTACCCAATGGTCTGGAGATTGATATGACGCAACTGGGCAAGAAGAAGTCCAAGCGTCCCAACAGCATCTACAGAAACTAGAAAGCACTACACCACATCCACACAATACTCCACATAGAAATTTAAGTCATGCAGCTGTTAAGTCGTCTCCATTATTTCTTCTAATCTGTAATTACGTCTGTACTTTATTATTATCTTGAGTGTAAAGTTGAGAAAATTATATGATTATGAATAGCCTGTAATCTCAGTGTTTTTCAATACGGGCGCTGACGTCTCGCGGGCGGCATGCGATTGGGCGGGGTTATTGAAATGTCCAGAAAGTCGCCAATACTGAACTTGGCCTGGGCCAGAGTCTTATTGTCATCGATGCCCTTTTGGCCGGTACAAGTCACACCAATTTCGCGCATTTGAAAGTGGTTATTCCGGAAGTTGGGGAACACAATGGCAAAGTCGAAGTAGGTACCCTTTTTACGGGTATCTGGATTCACATCGCGCACCAGCGAAGTTAACTCATGCAGCGTTGCATCCTGCCAAGTGTAGATCTGCAGCTCATTAGTGGGCACATTGCCATACATGTACTCGGAGACTGAATGATGGCGTCCAGTTGAGCAAAACACTCGCAGCAGCAGCGGGCAGGTCTAAAAGTGCACCAGGAAGAAGAAGCAAATTAGTTGCCGGCAGTAATGCAGGTGCAGAGATGAAACAAACCTTTTCACGATCAATTTGTTTGATCTGCGTCTTCTCCTCTACAATCATTGACTCCACATTGGCCATTGCGTTGTTTAATAATGCCTTTTAATTGATAATGAAAAAATATTTAGCTGAAAACAAATGAGATACTCTTGCACCACCAAAAATAACAACAACTAGTGGTGGGAAAATTCGCGAACACACTTTCTGAAATATACTATTGTATTTCAAATATACCAAAAGAGTGAAGTTGGCAGTGTGATGTACAAATTATGACTGTTTGAAGATCGTTCTTCATAAGTAAGTATACGTATTTAAATAATAATACATATATAATATAAATTAAAAAAATCAGACACAATAAAAATATATTTAAGAAATTATAATTTAAAACAAGCGATGTTTGCGTTCTTGCGATACTATCGCTGTTAACTTGTGGGGTGACGGCAATGTCAGCTGTGCTGACTTTTTTAACAGAGCAGTATTTTTCACATATATCCCACAGAGGTGTGCCCATTTATATCTTCTGATTTGGAAACTTTCTGCATCTAAAATTAAGATGCAATATTTTAATGTTATCCTAATAAGTGTAAAAACAATGTCAGACCCTAACCATATCGTCATTTTTTATAAATTTGTTTAATTTTATTATGGAAATATTTTCCGACAAAAAATAGTATATTTTAGGAATTTAAGTTGCGGTCACACCGCAGCAATTGCTCACAAAAAACAATGTGAAAACGAAATTTGTGTTGAATGGTTGTTGTGTCGCGTCGCGAGTGTCGCAAATTCGGAGAATTTTCTACCCACATCTATTGCAAATACCAAACGACTAAGCAATATCTTTTGCCAATTTCAAGATCAATTGCAACCGCGCGCTGCACCAGCCGATTAGAGAAATAATATCGACTAGTGATACCTTTCCGGGCCGCTCTCATAATCTACCGCAGTGAAGCTGAACGCCAACAACAAAAAGAAAAAACAACAGCAAAATTTGCCGTCATCGGAGTAATTACCTTAAATAGTTTGTAAACGGTAAGTAATTGCATAAAACCAAATGCGATAATCAAGAATATGATGGCATTGCAAGCCAAAGATGCTTATGTAATGCATTGTTCGCTGCAGTAGCAATGTCAATAGCGGATTGAGGATGCAAGTATTTTTACGTTCTTTTTCGTATGAATAAAGTGGGTGAATACATGCTTATAGTATGTACATACATACATATGAGTGTGGGTGTGCTTGTGCGTTAATGTTTTTAACTGGCGCGCAACGACACATTGTTGTTATTTTCTTTCTTTGTTGCTTGCGGCCGCTAATTGTTTGCTCACGTTTTGTTTATAAACATTGCAGCTGGCCTTTGCTGTGGCCATTCAAGACACATACGCATCGCAATTACGCTGCAGCGTAATTATTACCCATACCCTAGTTCCATTTCGCACAGCATTGCAACCACAACATTCATCCACTGAGAAAGCCTCAATGTGAAGTGCACAGCAAATTTGGCATGACACTTCTGATAAATTGCGCGTTTGCACTAATAGTCGATACATTAGAGTGTCTAAAGAGCTACTCGCTGATTTACGAAGTGCTGTGCTACACGTTGATGTGAAAGCCCTGAAAGCCATCTAAATAGATCTAGTTGTTTTCAGCAATACATCAAATTTAGTCGGGCATAAATCTGGGCGAAAATCATTTCAAAATTCAATTATGAATTTAGCAACTGCTTAGCTAATTTTAAGTGTTTTTCCATGCTTAACAAATTGCACCCTTACGCCTTAGGCTACTTCCACTGTACTTAAATAATAATATAGTACCGTATTATTGGCATCCTGCAAGTTAGCAAACTTTTTAGCGCAACCATTTTTGTTCAGATTGTCTGTCGCGTTGCTATTATATTGAGTGCGTGGGTGCAAATATTTTCATCTATACCCTATAATTATAAAAGCTTTTTTAAGCGAGACTGCTGAGTAAGGAAAAGTAAAAGGCAAAACAAACTTACAGTTTAATTTATTTGATATAAAAAGAAACAATACTGATATTTCTAGTACCAGCAACTAACTAGGTCTTGAACTCTTTCTGTCTATATAATAATACATTGCATTTAATAACTTTTTTATTTACAAGTTTTATAAAAAAAAAATAATATAGATAGGAGGAGCCAATTATGCATTCAATTATTATTTTTAATATAAATTGAATCTTGTTTGTTCTTTTAATTTACATTTGAATACCAAAAATCAGTTAGTCAAATACAATATATATTATTTAATATTGTAATATTGAATTATTTTGTAAGCATATATACGAAAAATAAAATATATGTACAAAATCTTACGAACAATAGTTATATGTTTAAGTTCATTATTTCTATTTTCGAACTTAATACAGGGTATATAGTGTTCGAGGTTGGTGCACTCACAATATCTGTACATATTTGTTATTGAATTTTCTTCTTCGTGGCCCATGTTGTTGTCTGGCCATCAGCTGGTTTTTCTAAAGGGTTCCTTCAGCCGTGACCGTGACTGACAGCCTGTAACCCAAATAGCCCCTAACACCTACATATCAGAATGAGGTTGCCTCTTTCTCTCCCCTTTGTTCGCTCTGCCTTTGCTTCTGTTTCTTTTGTTTTTGCGCGTGTTTGTGTAGTTGCCGCATGAATTTTAAATGTGCGGCGTCCTTGTGCACAGATGCTTTATTGTTGCTTTTGTTGCCGTTGTCGCTGCTGGTGTGTGTTTCGAAAATTTTAATTGCTTTGGGCAAGAGCAAGTCACCAACGCATTGCGCCCTTTGCAACTCAATCTCACGCTCCTTTCGTGCCCCCTTTTTTTGTGCTATTTTGCTGTTGGAAATGTTTTGCTTGGCAAAACAAATTCCCAAAGAAACGCAAGAATCGGAAAATGGAAATAGCTGAGACGAAACCAAAAGCATGGAGAAGCCAAAAACAATAAATTCTCAAATGCAAATAAAATCAGCTCTTGTGCTCAAATGTTTTCACATTCACTTTCTCTCGCTCTTACTTTTGCTCTTTCAATGCGTTTGTTGTGCTTTGTTGTGGGCGTGGCATGTGCCACTCAAAAGCGAAAAACACTGGCAACCAGCAAAACTCGACCTTGGTTCCCCATAGCGACCTTTGTCTGCTCACAGGGCAGTGTCCACTTAAAGCCTGTCGTCTGTCGTCAATTCATCTTCAGACAACAGCAGCTTACGAGACTGTCCAGGTAGCCAAACAACTTGATTGGAATTACATCTGCAACATGTGTAGCACTTGCAACTGAATAAATCATTTTAAAGACCAGAGACAATAGAGCTGATTCCACAGTAATCACTTCTTGCGCATGAATAATTGCCTATTTCATAAGACAATTAGATTGATAATTAATAAAAGTCTAAAAAATGGATCAATATTCATCTATATTAAACTTAGCATTGTAATTGTGAATGTTCTTAATAATAATCACAATAAAAACTTGAGATTTAAAAAACAAGCAATAGAAACCAATATTATCATGATTAAAACTCAATAAAATACGTGCACCTGTATATAATGAAGTCATTTATTCTAATCTACGGTAGTCTTTAAAGTAGATAATTTTTAATGGAATTCTCGTTACTTTATTACTCACTTATCAGTGGGGTTTATGCATATTTACAATCTCTGTCCGTTTACTTATTATCCTTTAATTCCCTGTTATCATTGATCTTATTGACTTCAACTTTATTTGAGTATTATTCACTTAGATTCTATAATTGATATTCATCATTTAATCTTCACCCTTTCCCATTAACATAAATTCGTTGCATATGTAGGTCAATTATGGCAGACAATGAAATAATGGAATCTTTGTATCAATCAAATGTATCCATAACAATCTCAGCATTAATTTTATTTTAAGTTATGCATGGAAAGTTACTAGGAAATTTATCTTATCCATTCCCTTAACTTCACTACCATACATGAATGGATTCGATGATATAGGCAGATAATTGAATAATGACGATACCAAACAAATGTATTCATAACAATCTCAACATTAATATTCTTTGTGGAATATGAAACTTGGGAATATTTCCCTTCCATTCACGGCATAAATGGATTCGATGATATAGGCAGATAATTGAATAATAGAATGTTTATACCGAACTAGACAGCATAAGCAATCTCAGCATTTATATTCTTTCAACTTGTGGTATGGAAAGTTACTTGGAAACTAGCTCATTAAAGCTTGTTGCATTGTCTTACAACTCATTCCTCTTTACCTCATTTAAGTTTGCGCCTTAAGCATTGCTTTCTGCTACTTTCAAAGTATTCAATCATTAATTATGCCACATTTCTGTTGTTTTTGCCACACGACAAGCAGCCACTTGCTTTGCCTGATAACATCTGTCATCAACTTGAGTTTCGGGCTATCAAGAAGAAATAGACAATTTCAGTTGTGGATACTTTTTTGATTCAGTTGGTCAACCACCGCAGTTCTTGTATATAGCTCTGCGGATGTGAGTGCGAGTGCGAGTGTGAGGGGTTTATAAATATCGTGCATAGCATTTCCTTGGCCTGCGTCGTTTGCTGACGCAGAAGATATGAAGCGATTTTAAAATAAATTCAACTCATCGTTTTTATTATACTACATAGTTTGCGTTTTGTCCATTTGGACGCGGTTTATGCTATTTTTATTTTACGTTCGCTTTTGTTTCGAATTCTTTTTTGCCTGCTCTTGGCAATTGACGAATCGAGTACAGGAGACGGACGGACGCAGTCTTTCGTCAAACGGTTAGTCTTGAGACTAGGGCCGGAATTGCAATGGAATTGGACTGACGTCACAGCGATTGTAGTTGTCATTTGAACGTTTAACAATACAAACACAAACACAATCACAATCACGGCCACAATCGCGCAATCACAGAGTACTTACTGATTGGCATTGTGGATGGGACGGACGACGCCTTGACTTAAAGCATGCCTAGTTATAGTCGGGGCATAAAATCGTACTATACCATCCATATACGTATGTACATGCAATAAACCTCATGTATTTGTGTCTCAATTAACGATAATAACAACTGTTAATTGTTATCAACGTAGTCACTAACTGGGGACAACTTGTTGTTGCCGGCTGCAACCGGGTTCAGTTGGTGCGTCAACGCTACGCTGTCGAATGATAAGCTCTGAGGCAATGACGACCACCATGGCAATGATTTATGATATGCGGCATGGACTTTAGTAGATTCAGCAGCACATATCCATAGACACCCACTTGCCACCTTAATTCGGTGACAATGCGTTGGGGAGTCACGTCTATGGCATGTTTTGGTAACACATGTCTCATTTGAAGCGTTTTGCATAAAGTTGATAAACTATTTTTGCCTCGTCCCTGACATGTCACAGTTGTTACTGACAACCAACAACAAAGGGGCTTGTCTGCGAAATGAGTCAAAAGAGACCCCAAGGCCGACGTCTTTTGCCTGATAAGCATCACATGCTACACATGCTCATTGATAACAAGAGAGTGTGTAAGAGAGAGAGAGAGAGAGAGAGAGAAACGGATAGAGAGAAGGAGCACAATCTCACATTAAAGCAGAATGTTCTTTAACCAACTATTCCATAACATGAGGGCAAATTCTTGGAAACTTTGCTCAAATCAATCTCAATCAATGTGGCTTTGTTTAATTTGCGATGAGCTTAGTTGTACAAGTACATGTAAAATCATCTATTATATGTGAAATCAATTTGGCGAGTTATTTGAATAGGTGGAATGCATTGGAATAGTTGTTGAAATAGGATTTGTGCACTTTTGTGGTTGCCTATCGGTGTGTAAACGATTTAATTAACAGCTGAGCTGAGCTAAGGTCTGAAAGTGTCGGGTAATTACCAAAGCTGCCATTATCATGACGAGCAAACCCATTCGGCCAGCAGAAATGTGAGCACAAATGCTGCGGCAGCTTTATAGCAGTTTGACCAGAACGAAGCGATACATCAGCTTGGCCAAAGGTCAAACTGCCGCAACGATTCGTGTTACACACACGAACACACTCGCCACTCGCCTCACATGCGGGACACAAGCGAGTGGAGGATATATGTACAAATGATTTCTGTATTGTATTGTATATACATATGTATGCATGTGTATTTGTGGCAGCTTAATGAGTGGGCAGCGCAGGCAGAACCTGCGATAATTGACGATGCGGGAAGCAACTGTCATATGGATTACGGGATTACGTTTAATGAGGCAACCTCAAATGCGAACGAGAGCGAACAAAAAAAGAAGTAGCACAACATAAATCAATGTAACAACCAACACTGAGTTTGCCGTTATCGCCATGTCCACAACCAGCTGTAGCATTTGTTGCATGCAACACTGACTCACATTGCGTATACGCCATGTCTGCATATGTAGATGGTACTCAACTTTCATCGCCAGCGCACATAATGTTCAATTATAGCAGGCTTATAAAAAAGTGTAGCACACTTTTAGGTGGGTGCAGCTGAAAGCCAAGCTGAAAATAACTCGTTGAAATGTGGGCGTTTGCGAACGCACATCAGCAAAATGTAGATAATTTAAACAGAAATATGCATACATATTCATAGACTCTCGTTGTTTTTCCTCTTAAAACGTTCTTGGAACAGAGCGCGCATTTATTTTGGGTATTATCAAAAGTCCTGAATAGACAGCGAGAGAGTGTCAAATATCTAAAATAAGCTAAGTTAAAATTGTCCCATAAATTGCTATTTTAGGAAGCGTCTTTAAAGCAGTGCGAAGTTAGACAGAAGTAGCTGTCTACTGCCATTTGCATAATAAAGTACAAAATGTCAGCGCCTAACAATGTTGTGTCGGAAAAGCCCACGCGACTTGCACACTTCTAATGGATCACACGATGACCTTTTGGTATGTCAGGTACAGTTGGGCAGTGAAGTATCTTGCAGTGCATGTGACAGAATGTATGCCGGCTACTTTGTGGGTTGAATATTTCGAATTCCAAACGAAACTGACAGCTGCAGGTTGCCATGGTAGGATAAAATGCTCTGCAACAATTGTGCAAACATTTGGCCAGACTGTGGCGAGAAGTAAGTTTTAATTAAATTTTGACCTGTGTGCTGCATGCTTCGATTGCGCACAAAATTCTCGTATTGAAGTCCCAAAAAAAGGACGACAAAATGTGAGTTGGGAATCATGTTTCGTTCGTGTGCATTGCCAGTTTCGTATTTCGTATTTCTGCGTAAAATCAAAATTAGATTATCCCCCACGCGTTGGCATTGAATCGCAATAAAAACAGAAACCAAACATGTACGGTTTGATTTTCGTTATGAAGGTTAGCCATGTTATGGACGAGAGAGAGATGTGTGTGGGATGTGAAAGTATTGCAGACGCAATTGCAGTTGCACTTTGCCTGATTAACTGATGCCAGACACGCACTCTCGACTCAGATCCAACTGCGTTTTACAATAGCATAATGAAATCCAATTAACTTAGCAGTTGCAAGAATTTCAATGAATGTCTAAGGCTTCAAAACAACAGTAGAAATGTCACAGGATATTTTTGCAATTGAAAGATATTATATTTCAATGCGGTTTCAGATAGTTTGTTGATATTGAATATAACACGCTTCACTCAGAAAACTTTAAGTTCCACCATCTTTCTGTGGCTTTTACAAATATCTTCAATTTGAACTTGCATAATATTTGAAAAGTTGTCGGCAATTTTGTGGTAACAAAGATTTAGTTGCGAAACGCCCACACCGCCTCTAGGATCTTGTTAGAGAGCTTCAGACCTGGCCGCCCACTTGATATAATGATGACAGCAATTATGAATGAGTGAAGGTCGCAGGATAACGACCGTCAGGCAATTCATCATCATGTTGAGCCCCACTGGGCGCTCCACAGTCGCACAAACACACACAAATTCCTTTCAGTCTTTGTCCAAGTACGAGTGTGTTTTTTTTAAAGCATTCTTCGTTTCGTTTTGCTTTTATTGCCGCCTTTCATAACAGTATGTTGGCATTATTTTAGCATGCAAACAATGATGACGTCATCGAGGACCTACACAATTTGCATGCAAGCCGGTCGTTTACTCCAACTAAGTCCGCCATCATTCTCAGTTTCCAACGGCTTACTTGCAGTTTTTTGTTTTCACTTGTACCTTCCATCCTCAAATGTATATAGAGTGCGTAGTGCTCGTGGCGTGGCACACGTTTTGCAAGCAAGCAACCCATTCATTGAGTACCCCTGCTTGTCCCTCCTGCTTCTTCTGGTCGTCGCCAAGCGCTGATGGAGCCAAACAAAATGCACACGTCATGCAGGCCCGGGGAGCTTAACTTCCGCACGAGTAACAATTGTGTGAGTTTTCAAGGAAATCAATCATCCAGAAATAGATCAACTCGTCGTCGTCGTCGCTATCGACGTTCCTCTTCCCTCACTTCGTGGTGTACACAAAACAGGTTCCCCAGGTTGGCTGTCGTCATTTGGAGGGGCGGGAGAGTCCTCTTTCAATATGGCTATTGTTTTTATTGTATTGTACATCCAATCGCTCTTGTACGCCACGGTAAGTCCAGCAAATAAAAAAGAAAGTGGCAACAAAAAACAAGTGAAAAACAACAAACAGGAGTGCTTCACTCCGGGCGGTCGCCATATCCATCGTAGTCGCTCTAAAGCTACCGCTGATATTAGTCCATTGAGTGCAGAGCCGGCGAGAGTCCAAGTATACTTGAGTCTGGCGCGCTTTAAAATCTGCGCTTGACAGTTGCCTCCAGTCGTCGACAAACAACACCGTGGGGGGGCAATGTGTCAGTTTGATAGAACATCGATAGACTGGCGGCCATGGCCGTAGCTCGTAATTGCATTTAAATTTAATGGAAAGCAAACCACAAATGTACTTAATAACCTTCAGCGATTTCAATTCATTTTCTTGAGGAAAACCACCGAAATGCGGCACAAGCAATCGATTTTTTTATATTGAAATTGAAATTGGGAATTGGCTCAATTAAGTCAACAGCGTAGTCTACTTTTTGGCGCTATATAAAAGTTGGTTTGTTTGTTTACGATTAGCCTAAAAGAAGGCATGTGTAGAATATACGCAAGGAGTGTATTAATATTCCATATTTGCTGAATCACTCTCCCTAGGGCGACGCCATAAAAATAGCAGCTGGCACTAGGCACCTCAACGATCATGAGCGGGGAGGAAAGGGCAAGGTAGCCTTTTTTATAGCATACAATTGAGCGCTAATCTAAAACTATGCTAAGCCCAAAATAGTAATCATCATAATAATAAAACTGGCTAAAACTTCTGACTGTTTCGAGTCGACAAATTGAACTCGGTCACAGGTGCTGCTGTCATGTCAACAACACAGCGTAGAAAACCAAAATGGTTAAGGTATAGCGGGCGGGGGGTATAACGGTTGAAGGACGATGTCAAAGACGACGTCATTGTGCTGACGCCAAAAGCGTTGGTTGTTGTCGCGACGCTTTTGCTCATTTTCATTCATTCACAAAAATTCGCCAATGCTATTAATCAGCTCGCAATCCCCGCCCTCCCCGCTCTGTGTGCGAGTATATATAGAAGTATATAATTCAGCATAACAATAAAATCAAGAACAGTTTGTGAATCAACAGTGCGTCACCAACCGGTGGCGGACCCTATTGATTGCCTTCACGTGCCGATACTTAAGTTTCTTACACTTCACGGTCCCTCTTCACCTCCAACGTTTTGCTCATTTCTAAACTAAAACCCAAACGCAATCGTACCACAAATATTCTCAGACACGTCTGTAGTTTTTAGCTTTCACCACACATTTTTGGGCGGCAATTTATAGTTGTCGTCGACGTCGTCGTCGTCGTCGTCGTCATCGTCATTGTAGTCGTTGTGTGACGCTTGAAATTTGTTCTTAACGTGTTACGTAAATGAAAAATGCAAACACGTCGAAATACGTGGGCGGAGTCGCTAAATTTTTTGGCCAACCCAAATTGGTAGTAAACAGTTAAGCGAATGTTGTTTTTAACATGATTACTTGAAGGATCTCTGGCTGTTGAGTAAATGTCGAAGGTCTGTGCGGTAGTTATCCAAATCGCTTTAAATTTTAAGCACAATCCTTAACTTGCATTTTCTATTGCCCCTAATGTCTATTGCATTCCTTGTTTAGCTAAGCTATTCTACTGCTATACGTTTCAAGTGCTCAATCAATAATATGCTCTACGTTCTTTCTCTTCCTCTCTCTGTCTGCTTTCAGCACAGCCATGTCCGATACGGGCAAATCAAATAATAATGCCGCCAGCTCGGGGAGTGCTGCAGGTGAGGCCGGCGACATCACTCCTATTCCCACACCGACAACGACAACACCACGCAGCAGCAGCAATCACAACAACAACAACAGCAACAGCAGCAAATTGAAATCCACACAAAACAGCAGCGGAGGTAGCGGCAGCATAGACAAACTATCACCGGATCAGGATATTTATATCAATGCAGCCGACGGCTTACCCAGCCAGCATCCAACGTTGCCACCCGAGGGGGATGTGGATAGCGAAACGGAGCCGGAGGTGGATGCTGATTCGTTTGATGATTTGCCCACATCGATAATTGTGACCAACATACACTCGGAGGTGTTTGCCAATCCGGAATTGAAGCATGCCATGGAGGAGCTATTTCGCACATTCAGCGAGTCGGCAACTTTTCAATGGTTGCGCAGTTTCCGCAGGCTGCGTGTGAACTATGACAATGCCATTGCAGCAGCTAATGCACGCATCAAGCTTCATCAGTATGAGTTTAACAAGAAGACCGTGATCACCTGCTACTTTGCACAGCCGGTGACACCGGTGAACAACAAGAATTTACAGCCGCCGGCGCCGGTCAAACAGTTCCTTATTTCACCGCCCGCATCGCCGCCAGCGGGCTGGGAGCCACGCGAGGAGGCCGAGCCTTTGGTCAATCACGATCTGCTTGCGGCCTTGGCCAGTCTGACGCCCGGGGAATCCCATGAGTTGCATCCACAGAGCGAGGATCAGCCAGCCATTATTGTACACACGGCCATGCTGCCCGAGGGGACAGTGCCCGGTGGAGTCTCTTCTCTGCAACCCAAGGCGCCCATTGTGCAGACCAAGTGCCCAGAGCGTGCATAAGCGACAGCTTGAAGTTGAGAACTGCACTTCAGTCGGTTGATGGAGAATTAAAGAGAGAGAGAGAGGTGTCCAACGCCCCACGCCCCAAAACACACTGAGCAACGTTTTAGATGGCCAATGTCCAAATGGGTTGCAGTTGACCTGATGATGGATGATGATTTGTAAATGGGATAATCGGTTGGTCAATTGGACCTGGTGACCACCACCTGGGGTTCTCAGCCTTGTGGTTGAGTATTTTTTGTGTAAATAATTTTAAATAATTCGATTGTGATTAATTTACATGTAGCTATGTTTTGTATTAAGTAATCGTAATCGCTCGCTCACACATTGTTTTTGTGGAGCTTTTCATTTGTCCCCCAACTTCCGTGTGTAGCCGCCGAGCATTTATCGATGATGCAGAAGATGATTAGCTTATCTTAATGTGCGACAGCGCCAAGTGGAGCTGAAAATTAATTATAGATGTGTTTCTCGTTTGCATACGAACTCGAAGTCAAAGTCGCGTTGTTTCTCGCTCTTGGTGTCTTGTTTGTGTACTCGTTGTATAGCATAATAGTACTTGTATCGATATCGATGTCAGCTACTCGTTACTTGTTACTGTTACTAGCTATTCGCTGGCAATTCACACAATATCTAACTGTACCTTCATTGTTACGAAACTCTGCATGTATTTGTCTGTGTTTAGCAAAATGAATTAAACGAAACGGAAGCGGAAGCTGACGCAGAAGCGGAACGGAAACGGAAACTATAACTAAAAAAAACTTTATGCGAAAGCCCTCCCCTGCAAGGACAGATATGAATATGTATGTTCAGCAAATTATATCTGTGTATGTATATGTAAATGTTGATCTAATTGTAAGCCAGAGAGAACTCAGATATCCACATACTATATCTGACTATTGAAATACGTATTGAAATCTATTAGTTATAATTTGAAAACAGCAGCAAACACAAAGCTAATGCAAAATCGAAATTATATTCAAATTCAAAATGATGAATGTTCTCAAATGTACCAAAAACAAAATGAAAAACAAAAACTAAAACAAATACCAATTTAAAACGAAGAAATACAAACTCATGTGTTCTGATTTATTTAATGGGCGTGCGAACAGTTGAATCATTTGACAGTTGGCATGCATTTGTTTTGGCCTGGTAGTCTCTCGCCAATTTAATTGCAATTATCCGAACACTTATTGATAATAGACACAAAGTTCGACCAAAATTGTTGTGGTAAACGAAATTGAACATTTCTGCAATCCGGAAAAATTTGCTTGTTGACATTGAAAATATTTGCTGCATACTTTTTGGATGACTCAACTGAGTCTCGTTTGAAGCAAAGAATTTTCTGAGTAGAAATTCCAAAATAATACACGCATTTTACAAAAACAAGAGTAGACGAGAAACTGGGGCCAAGAGTGCAGGCTGCACTTGGATGTTACAACATTGGCCCAGGCAACTTTCAAATTTCTCAATTTATTAACAGGTTGAAACTTAACTAAAGTCGCTGCAGAAGCAACCATGGAATGTGTGTGTGTGCGTGTATGAGAATGTTTAACAAAATAAAACAAAAAAACTTTGGCATTTCCTATTTACTCTCAATGGTTTTGAGTGGCACCATTTGCTCCGGATCATCGGGATAAACACTGTCCTGGCGCGGCTTGCGACCAGCACATTGACTGAACCAGGTATCGCCCTTGCCGAAGTTCTCACCATCTTCTATCGACTCTGGCATGGGTTTGTTCATTGTCTCTGGCAGAAACATGACCCAGAAGCCGGAAAGCAAGGCCACCAAGCCGAATAGCACGGCCGGAATTTTGGGATCGAATGAATCACCCAACAGGGTAATCAGTGGCGTTAATGCGCCCGATAGACGCGCCGACATTGAGCCCAAGCCCATGGCCGAGTTGCGAACCACGGTGGGAAACAGTTCCGCCGAATAGTTATAGATGACAGCAAAGGATCCGGCGATGAGCAGCTTGCCCAGCATAACAATGCTGGTGGAGAGTGTGCTGCCCTGAGCAATAAACGCAGCAATAATGCAGCACAGGCCGCCACCCAACATTAAAGTGGATGTGATCGACCGACGTCCCAAGCGATCCAAGACAAACACTAGTGTGATGTAGGTGGGGAACTCCACCAGACCCATGAGAAACAGTATAAAGTAGGGATTGCCGTACAGCTTGCCAGCGCTCAGCGAGAGACCGTAGTAGACAATCGAGTTGGCAAACCAGCAGAGGCAAACATTAAGAGTCTTCATGCGCAAATTGGGAGTGCGGAAGAGATCACTGAGCCCGGCACTGGACTTTTCCTCGACGGCCGCCTGCTGCTTAGCCTTTTGCACATAGTAATCCTTGTCGACGCTAATACCCGAGCCATTGATGCGCAATCCCTTAGCGACAATTTCGACAGCTTCGGCAGCACGTCCCTGCATCCAAAGCCAACGTGGCGATTCATCCAACAGCCACCAATGACCGATGAAGAGTAAGCCATGCAGACCATAGACCACCTGCAACCATGTGCGATCCTTGATAATGGCGCCCCACCCAGCCACAAGCATAATGCCGCCAGCAAATACAGCCTAAAAGTGGTGTAAAGTTAGTAAAGTTGCCTAAAAGAAATATTTGGATTTAACTCACCTGGAAAGTTATGCCACATACGGTACGCTTGGTGGGTCCCACCAACTCCATGGTCAGCACAAAGCCGCAGATATAAGCACCTGCTGAGCCCACAATGCCCAACAGAAAGCGAGCCACCATAACAGAAAAGTATTCGGGAATGAAGGCGACACCCACGCCAATGATCAACTGCAGAAGCGCTGACCAGCAGAAGACAGTTTTGCGGCCAACCTTATCGGCGAGGCCACCCAAAGTAACAGCGCCCGTAAAGACGCCCAACATGAACACAGTCTGAATGATGGAACCCATCCAGCGACGTTCGCAGACAAAGTCCCAGTCGATGGTGCGCGATGTTTTGTAGTATGTTGTGTCATACACATATTTCTCGCACGGAATCAAATTGCGGTCGCCAGCACTCACATTGTACATGTGGCACGAGTCCAGCTCGCCACTCTCCTTCAACGGAATGTGCTCCAGAATGTCGCTCGAATTCCATGGCACCTGTGAAAAGGTGCTGTTGTCCACGCCGGGAATGTAGCAACGGTGCTCTGGCACTGCGGCAACAGTCACCAGTGACAACATATGCAGACCGGCTGTCAGACCCGACAATACTTGTAGGAAGAACTGGAAGAATTGGTATTTGCCAAATTCACCTAAAACATAATGAAATGATTTAGTGTTGCTTTCTTAAGAGGTGTGTCAAAGATATTTAATTGAGATAAGATTAAATTTGGCTATGATTTTAGTTGTCGCACTTGAGTTATAATTGATGATCAATTATAATTAATAGAAGTAGTAGAAAAAAAGTTTTATTTTTAATTTAAATCGTCTAGGTCAATGTAAAGTATTCTTAAAAGTTGCATATCGAAAACGTCAAGTGGAGATTGAGACTTTCTGAGGGAAACTTACACTAACAAATATTCCTATAATAAACCTAAGGTAAACCATAGATAATTTAAAATCCAGAACATTTTACACACATTTTAAATACATATGTTCAGCATTAATATGCTAATATGCATGCGGTATACAAACTTCAAAACTCTATAGTAAAAGTTACACATCAACGCTAATTTTTTTTAATATTTAATATTTAGAACACTAATTAAAAAATTATTGAACGTATAAAAAGATATAAACAGAGTTGAAAATTCGAATAAATCGGCGATGAAGCATTTAAAAATTGGCGCCAAAATTTGTTGCTGAATTCATTTGATGATTCAGCTGCTTACTTTGCTTGTTTTGGCCAATTAAGCTTTTATCCAATTCGAATATGTGACTGGTCACCATAAAATAAAATTCAGCCCGTTAGCTCTTACCGCTTGATAGTTCGGCCAGTGGATATAAAGATAATAATAGATTATCAATAACAATGGAGCCATTGAAATTGCCAAATTGGGTTATCGAATGTGCGATGATGGGCGTAGCTTGGCATATTTGACGCCGCCGCCGCCGGAATTGTCGTCACACCAATAGATATTGCAATTAAATCAAGGAGAATTTATTCAATTCGATTTCAATTGAAAGGCATACAAATACGCGTCGAAATATTTGCCTACGCTATTTTTTTGTTTTTTTTTTTTTCCACTGTGGTCTATTGACGTATCGAGGTACTGGAACCGAGTACTGAGGCTTGAAATGAAATGGTATGGTGGCTTGTTGCACTGAATTGATTATGACAAAGTTTTGCATAGACTGTTGTGCTGTGATCTCGTTGCCTGCAAGGGCAGACACTGTGTAAATTTCTTTGAGCGTCGCCTAGATATTTGACACATGTGAACGGTCCAATGTTCAATCGGCAATTACAATTGATTAGTGGTGCACAAATCGTTCAATTCATGCCCCAGTTGGGCGGGGCAAAGTTACACAGTACTACACAGAGCAAGTGCGAGTTTGTCTCGTCACGTGATACAATCGTCTAGGAATGTTTAAAACTTTTCAAAAAATGTCTGCTTTGATTAGATCACACAATAAGTGCGATAAGTATTATGTCAGAGAGATCCGACACTGTAACAGACAATTTTTTAATTAATACCAATTCGACATGGCGACAATCTTTAATTAAATTCAATTACGTCTCATATACATAATCAGAATGACACAACCTGCGATCGATAAGTGACGATAATGAAAACGAAAACAAACGGCAATAAATAAGCTGACGTCGAAATCATAACGGATTAGCTGAGCTTCATCCCACTCTTCGACACTCTCTACTCCCACGACATAAATATGAGTACAAGTACTACTATATGTGTAAGTAATATAGTATATAAATGTATGGCTTGTTTGTGGGATTTGTTGCCGAAGTATTAGCAGTTTGTTACCAAATGGTCCTTGAACAAAATACGGCACATGAATCGTTTGTTTAACTAATCAAACATGGCATAAAACGTGTATTTGCGATACACTGTAACCCATAAATGGAGTATATCGATTATCTGTTACATTTTATGATACCGTAAATGATTCATGAACTAAAAAAATGCCCGATATTAAATATCTTTCCCATACCAATCACTAAAGCTCATCAATCTTGAGCGTATACAAAACACTAAACGAATTGAAATGTGACTTAGAATTAAATTCGGACATTTATTTTTCGAACAATATTTAATGAAGGTATCGCAAGTAAATAATACTTTTGTTTTCTATTTATAGCACAATGTTTTAATTATAAGCATATCACACTTGCTTGCTACACGATTTCCTTTATTTTCTGGTCAATAATACGCTTCTAAAAATAAATTGTATCCAAGTAAAAAACCTTTGTTTTCATTTACTTTTTACAATACGTATACGTACAATACATTTTGTAGTTTACATCCTTGAAACTTTTTTGTACCTCGCTAATAAAATCACATATTTAATTTAGGAATTAATTTATTTTTATAACTCACAAGTGTGCTATCCCTTTCAGTTGCTAATTTGTTGCATAAAATTATACACATAATGTAATAATGAAGTGCACTTCACTCTTAGTTTCTGTTTTTCATTTCCATGTGGGGCACAGTGGGTGTTGTTGCGGCTCTAATGGCATTGATTTTGTTTGTAGTTGATTTTGCTTTTTGATGCACATTATGAAGTTTGTAATTACATACACATTACAAAACTTAACGTAAGCCGCAAAAAGCATAGAACCGAATATATCACAAAAGAATTAAGCACAACTGCTGCTGTTGTGGGTTGGATAAGCAGCTTTTGTTGGGCCATGGATTTCAAATTTTCTATAGCTCATGTTAGACCATAATTATTTCAATTATACAATTAACTCACTCCAACAATAGTTTGTGCAAATAGGAATACAGGTGGGCATATGTTTTCTGTAAGCTTAAAAAAACTTATTGTTATACGATGAAATCCAAAAATGTTTGCACATAGTCAGCACTTATCCTATGAGATATATGCTGCTAAATTGCTGAATAAATAAAAGCTTAGCTATCACAAGCATTAAGATACTTTATATTGCCATATTATATTTTGCATTACTTATCCCTTAATAATTAAAGGCATAGCTTTAAAGATTGAGATTACAACATTAGAATTTATAAGTTATATCATAAAGTATGACAAATAAACAAATTTCATAATGATCCGATAATAATTATAAATCAGGAAGGCATTTCTTATCGGGCATGCATGTCTTTTTATGTGGAAGTCTAATACAATTGCGAAAACGTGGTGGACTATCTGAAACCTTTGGGGTATCTCTTAGACAACCTCATCGGTAGCCCAAAAAAAATTGGACTTTGTTTAATATCGTTCTTATCGACATGTTTGTCTGCAAAACTCAACACACAACAACAAGAAAACAAATGCTGAAGGTCGCCTGATGTTATGGTCAGTTAAAAAGTTTCGTCATTTCCGACAGTATTCAAAGTTGAAGCGTGTTGTTTAAAGGGCAAAGAAGAACATAAAACCCCATAAAAATCACGTTACATAGAAGTGAGTAAAGTACTTGAACTAAGCGAATAATTAAAACACTGCCTTGACTATGCAGTTCACCATGCTATACTGCAAAAGCCGCACGCGACAAGCAGCAAAGTTTGTCGGCAAAAAATGTTAAAATACAACAACAGTAATGAAATTATAACATTAGAAATGAAACTGAGGAGAAACCTGTTTTTGGCCTTTCGCATTTCTTAGCGTCATATTCATATGTGTGTGATTACCATACAAATACAAATACAATACATGCATATACATATAGTATGTGCATATAACCGTCTGTGCAAATGTGGTTACTGTTAAGAAAAAGTTGCTAATGCGGTCGTTAATCTCAGTACCACTTGCAGCTTAGCTGGATCGTGGGCTGACATCGCATGAGAAACTCGTTTGTCGCATTTAATACACAAAAGTTATAGAGTGCAATTCAAAATGTTTTGTACTCTTTTAGTTTATATACTGTACTACGTGTGTATTTGGTGATGGCTGCTCGATCAATTATATGGAACTATTGACATGCCATTAAATATTTGCATTAGTTAATACAACTGCTTAGCATACAAAGAAAACTCTCATAGCACCTTTCGAGCTGATCGCATTTAATGCACGAGTCTGAGTAGTCTGAGTGTAAGCTAGTGTGTTCGTGTGAATTGATTGAATACACCGTTTCACCACCCTACCTAGCATATTACGAACATCTCGTGACAATGATGCTGGCCTTACCTACAAGTATTAAGTATGTATTAACTGATATTCTCAAGAAACAATCGTAAATAAATTGCCTCTGATGAATGTCGATCACATTCACTGTACAAGTGCTCGTCATATTCGCAAATTGTAACAATCCACGGCTATCACAACTGTCATACTCGTGTCTGTCAATTTAGCTAACCTTGAGATTTATTAAATTAGAAAAAGCTGTAATTAAAATTGTATTAGCTCGGCGCTTTTAACTTTGGCGGCAAACCTGACAAACAAACGTCGCAACGTTAATAAAAAAAGAAAAAAAACAACACGAACAAAATTAGCGTAGAAATGTAATCGTTAGATCTGCATCTAAATTAAATTGATAACGCGTGCTTTTGTGATAAGAGCTTGACAGGTGGATAACTGAATTTTGCATGCACTTATAAGGATAAACGGAAGTTGGCGCAGCGGACCGATAAGAGCCAGCATTGCTGACAGATAAGCCCAATTGATAAGAACAGGCGACTTGTTGACAACTTGGCAACACACTTAATTTTGACTGTTGATCTGCTCTCTGTTCCCATGACGGAATACTTACCCAGTTTACCCATGAGCTCCTCTAAAACATAATCCACGGCCATTTTTAGCTTTGAAGATTACTAAAAACTTGTTGCAAATGGATATAACTTTTTGTACTATTTAAATTGTTTGTATGATTGGTGTCAATAGTTAACAATTTGCATTTTCTGTGAGGGTTTACTTTCAGTTTTCAACCGAATCTGAATCGAAAGCGAGATCGGGCTCGAACACGATGCGCTGAGACTTTTGCAAGCGCCGCCGAACTGGCAAAAAGCTAAATGCCAACTGAATAAGTCTTGAATATTTGAATCGCTTCGAGTCGCGACTGAATAACACTCACACATGAAAGCAAACAATCAAACAGCGATAACAAGCTGCTCCGTCGCTCGCTCTCTCACTTTACAAA
Source organism: Drosophila sulfurigaster albostrigata (assembly GCF_023558435.1). NCBI lineage: Eukaryota > Metazoa > Arthropoda > Insecta > Diptera > Drosophilidae > Drosophila > Drosophila sulfurigaster. Next base: position 21,035,670 of record NC_084882.1, read on the forward strand.
CATACGAGTGTTGAAAAGCTTTGCGATTGAGTGCGGATCGTTCTGTTTGAGTATCTGCTGAATTTGTTATTGTTGTTTTGGTCGATTTAGCTCTCTAAATGTGACATAATTCATTATCGATAAGAGTAGGGCAAAGCAATCAATAAAGGAGGACCATACATCAGCATCACAGCTGCGTTCTGTTTCTATGCAACAGCACGTGGATCGCTTGATTAGATAGTGAACTCCCATAGAAAATGGATATGGTAGAGATTTTTAAAACTATGAATCAATTACATTGATTTTAATCGATCCACACAGTGCGATCTCAGCAATCTTATCTAATAGTTAATATTTAAAACTTTCTTATACTTTGCATTTCATACCTGACTGTTTTTCCACCTAAGCAGCCTTAATTTCTATTGTATTTTTTATACAAAATCATCAAGTTCAAAATTACATTTATTTTAAAATTATTTAAAACAATTTAACATGGGCGATACTTGCATAACGGATCCCATGACCTTTTTATACCTCGACATGCTATCTACTATTTTAATTGATGATACAAAAGAACTCGGAAATCAGTTCGATACAAAATTGAAATTTATACGCGAACAAGAAAAGATCTGCTTAGAGAATGGGAAACAAGTGAGATAATAGTATAAGGCTTTCTTATAAGATAAAATATTCATATGTACAACAACTTCGCCTTAAGCTTGTTTTTATCGACCAGTTTGTGGAAACATTGAAGGACTGTGTATATAAGCTGGAGTTGGAGCTGACGGAGAATGAAAACGAATTATTTCAAGCAGAGAGAGTTATCTCGCATTGTGAAGCAATGTACATGGATCCGATGAAGTGTCCAAAGTTTAACACAATGCCTTTCAAGCATAGCTGTTTTTTGGTTCTCATGAAGCTGCTTCTCTCAGCAGACCGTTCCGCAGCTCAGGCCAATTTACTTAAAGCTGAAATTGAACGTTTTAACACTGAGGCTGGTTCCCATTTAGAACCCATTAATATGGTAAGAACTTTAAAAAAAGTGATGAAATAAGATTATTATGGCGTATTTGCAACCCTAGATCACAAAGATTATAGACTATCACCAGAAATCTCTGGTCTTAATGGAGCAAGAAATAAACAAACTGGAGTCGATGACAAAAGAAGTAACCAACTGCTATGACCAAATAACTAAACAAATGCAGATTAGTAGCCTAACTACCAAATGCACCTTAACGATGGCCAATGTTATCAACGATATATACTACAAATAAATCCTAGATGTCTTTTCAAGTTTTATGAATATTATACATATGCGTATGGGTATGTAATTAAATGCAAACCAAGTTCAACTTTTGTTCTTACGTCTATAGGATTAGTTGGATTATCTTTTTTTTTGGTTATATGCTATATTAGTTATTGATGTCGCGGAAGAAGACCACTTCATCGGCAATGATACTGGTGCTGGTCTTTTGGTTGCCCTGTTGATCTGTGATCTCTCCATAGGTGATCTTGCCCTGGATCATTGTGCGCTGTCCCTTTTTTCAGATACTCCAGCACGGAATCACGCAAATTTGGTTTGAAGACAACTACACGATGCCAGTCTGTGCGCTGAGCCCAGTCGCCGTTCTCATATCTGTATAATCAAAGGATTATTAAAAATCGAGCTGAATCTACAAATTGTTTAGCACTCACTTGTAGTTGGTATGAGTGGCAACGGAGAATGTGACCACTGGATGCTCCTGAGAGCCGCGCAGTTGTGGATCTGCGCCCACACGCCCTAATATGGTTACGTTGTTGACAGCTGCACATTAAAGAAATAAATTAAGTAAACATATGAAATAATATATCCCTGTTCGATCAATTACGCACTTTTTTCAATTTTGGCGGGTGCTGTGGTTGATGTACTTGTGGCAGCACCGCGTGCTGACAGATTCCGGAGTCCCTGCAGGACTGGCGTCAACTGCAAATCCACAAATTATTAAATATTTACATGATAATTATATGTTGACAACAAATTTTTATGTATTTAACTTACAATGCGTTTACTTTGTTGCATCATATTCTCAGCGTGCTTTATCCAGCGGCAAATGCGAGTTTAATTTCTAGCAACAGCTGTTCTTTCGATAACAAGACCAACTTACTGCGGTTTCGATTATTTCATGTGCTGTTGGCGCACTCTAGTGAAAGAAATGGTGAACTCTTGTTTGAAAATCGATAATTTATTACAATTAAATAAAGTTTTCTATAATTTGTATACGTAGATCATTGCAATTAATTAAAACCAAATATAGGTATGTACATTGCTAAATATTTGATATTTCTTGAATCTACATTACTTATTGTTTTTTTAACGAACGCAAGCTAAGTCTACTAATGTTTTGACCACCGCTGTAATCTAATAGAAACTGTGGCGCGCTCTGGCGGATATTTGTAGAAATACTCAAAATCCCGACAAAAAGCTAGGTGCTATAAAACTTAGCTCGGAACTTTTGTGTACTACGCACATTTCAAGCTATTGTGTATTTTGAAGCTAGTTCAGAATATTGACAACTTTGGCGCTAGTGTGCAGTGGTTTTTCCACAATTGAAAAAGTTAAAGCTATGTGACTTGAATTCGCGCAAAGCAGGCACATAATTACGTTACCAACAAAAACACTTAATAAGTTAAACTATTTTCTAAATATTTGTTTTCAGATTACAAGTTATTATTAATTATTATTATTGATTATAGGCGTAGAATATGGACAATCATTTAAATTTTTCCTAATATTAATAAATATATAGTTTTATACTGTATTGAATATATATTATTTAACTATCTTATAGACAGTTGAATAATAAAATGAGCACAATTAATATAAGTCTACTTGCATATTCTGTTTTGGAAATATTAATTCGTTCAGTTAATAGTATTTTATCAACATTTGCATTCAAAGTCTTTACAAAAAATCTTACACATACTCACACGAAACCCGCATACAAATACTGAACTCGACTCAACACGAAACAGGATGTGCGATCAGCGACCAACTTCGTTAATTGCCGAAGCTTTGTAAGCAAGCCGCCATTAGGAGTCGCCATTTTGTTTTTTGAAGAACACATGATAAGATGTAAAGCCCGTTTAGGCGACATTTCAAAGCTTAAAAAGAGAGAATAAGTTCGAAAGGCGTCAAGCTGCGGTGAACCTGAAACGAAAACGGAAGAACAAAATCACTTGTTTTTTTTTAAATGAATGTATATTTTCGTAGCCCTTGTGCTCTTGCAACAGCAACAGCAACGAAACAGCAATGAGCCACACAAGAACAATAACAACAATCTCTCCACAACTCTGCGACTTTGCATTCAAATTCAGGCGATGACGACAGCCAACCGACAACGTCGGCCAGTCGACGATGTGGATGTGGATGTCGGTGCTGGTGCCGGTTCTAGTGCTGCTGATGGTGTTATTGCTGTTGCTGTTGCCGTTGCTATTGCTGTTGCTGTTGCTGTTGCCGGTGATGGGCTGGTGCCCCAAGAATATTGCAAGCCCTAGCCTCAGTCAGAGAGTCTTGAAGCTATTTCAATTGTGCGTCACACAGCCATTTTCTAGGGTACTTCGATACATGCAAATAACTTGACTCAAAGCTTTGAGCAATAACTTATAAATTTATACATATTTTTATAAGAGCGCATTTCTTTAGAATTATAGATCGCGTACATATTTTGCAATAATAATAGAACTCTTGAAATCTTTGTTAAATTTAAGCTATAGGTGAAGTGAATTTGATATTTTTGAGTGTTATGTCTAACATTTAAATTTGTTTGATGTTATTTTTATCATATTATTTTTTATGAATTTGTTTTTATAAAGTTGACCTGAATTTTTAAGCAATTTCCTATTTATTTAAATATGCCAAGCTCAATTCTATCGTTCTAAACTGTTTGATTTTTCTGAAAAGAATAGTGTTCCAAAGATTTAAGGTTAGTCATCGCGTAATTCCCATTTCTCTCTGTATGCTGTAGCGTATATTTTTCCCAGTATAGCCCCAGTCTAAGGCATTATTCATGCTGTCGTTTTCTAGTGTCGTCGTCGCCGTCGTTGTCGGTCGGTTGTTTGGTCGGTCGCTTCGCCATTGCCGTCGTATTGCTGTTGTTTCCAGCGCGCGTGTAGCTCAGCATTTCTGTGTGTGTGTATATGGCTGTGTGTAAGCATTTGTGTGTGTGGGTTGCGTATCTGTATCTGCTATATGAGGCTATGGCTTTGGCTCCGGCTGTTCGCTGTTGCGATACTAACGAACGAACGTCCCAAATGTCGACGTTGCTGTTGTTGTTGTTTTTGTTGTTGCTGTTGATGATATTGTAGTTGTAGTTGTTGTTGTTGGTGCTGCTGCTTTTTGTATATTTTGAGTTTGTATAGCAAACGGCGCGGCGCTTGAGGTGGGAGATTGCTGGTTGCTCGTAGCTCATTGCTGCTGCTGTGGCTGTTGTTGCTGTTGCTGCTGTTGAAGTGGTTGCTGCTGCCAGGGCTTGTCGAGGACGTTCGTTCGTTCATTCGTTTCATTTCGTTTCGTATCGTATCGTATAGGTTGTTTGGCTCGTCGGTGCGTTTGCGTGCCAAACCAACAGCAAAACAGCAACGAAAACTCATATTCATTTTATAGTGAAACTCAACGCAGCTTAAGCTTAATGTACAACAGCAGCAGCATTCAAGTTGCCGGAATGCTGCTGCTGTTTTGTAGCTATTGCTGCTTGGTTGGATGGTTGGTCTATACGGTTGTTTGGTCGCTTGGTCGATTGCTTGGGATTGCTTCGCCTGCGCGAAGGTTTTTGAAAAACGCGCGCAGCTGTTGCAGCAATTGAGTAGGCATTAGACTCCGAAGTACAATTCCTTAGCAATTCCATATATACATATGCTAGTTCTTAAAGACAATTTCAATTAAAAATATCTTTTAAATAATCATTAATCACCACAGAAAAATTAGAGAATAAAAATATTATAGATTTTATAGTGGAGTTCAGCCTGCAATTGCATCTCAAGCTGCAGTAGCAATAGCTGAAGCTGACTGCGCACATTTTTTACCGAATTTAACAGAGCAACAGAAACTGAAACTCAACCGAACGAATGTTCGCATTAAAGTTTATTTCGAAACCAACTCTCTGGCAACAGCCACAGCAACGGCAGCAGCAGCAAAAAAGAAAAAGAAAAAAAGACCCAACAGCAACACAAATGAAAAACGCCAACAAACAACGAACGAGCCAACGAGCGCACTGAAAGCAGCACACAGCAACAACAACAACAATAACAGCAACAACAACGACAGCAGCAGCAGCAACAAAGAAAACGACAAAAAAAAAGAGAAGAAGAAGAAGCAAAGGCAGAAAAAAATCAAGTAAAATTACGACAAGCAAAGAGGAGGCAGCAGCAGCAACAGCGACAGCGGCATCAGCGACGTTGAAAGAAAACAAGAAACTTCGTCGCAGCAGCGACGCTGGTGGGGAGAGTGGAGTGAACCGAATGGGAGCGTGAGTGGGGAGAGCGGGGAAGCGCTGTGGGAGGAAGAGTGAGAGCAAAGCAGCCGCACAAAGTGTGTGACTGTTTGAGTGTCTGTATAGCGAGTGTGTGCGTGTATATCTGTATGCCTGTATCTGTGTATAGCGTATATGTATGAGAGAGTGTGTGTGTGTGTGAGTGCGGTGGGGCGAAGGTGAAGCATGCGATGGCGTTGGCTGGTATAACGTCAGGCAAGACGACGACGACGAAAACGACGACAACGATGAAAAAATAAAACCCAGCAACGAACCAGCGCCAGCAAAAATTTATAATAAAAGCAGCAACAACAACAACGACAACGACTGCCAGCTAACGTTGAAGGCAACGACGATGGCGATGGCGATGCTTGCAACTGCGACCAGCGCCAGAGTCATGCCATGCCATGCTATTCCATGCCGTGCCATGCCAACCAGCCAGTCAACTATCCAACAGCACAGACTAGCCTCAGCTCTTCAGGCTCTTAAGCTGAACTTATGAACAAACAATACCCGGACTTAAATGCCCTTGCTAATTTTATTGATCTTCCATAGGTAAAACAAGAATGATAAAATTTTTAGGGACTTAATATATCTTTTAAATGAAGATATTTAAATAAAAATCTTAAGTTTATTTCTTAATTACATAAAATATATTTTATAGAACATGTAGATAGCAACGAATCAGCAAAACGATAATGAAGAAATTTTTATTCTTACCTTATTTTATCCTTTTATTTTGGAAATCTAAATAAATCAGTTAATATTTATATATAGTAATTCCTCCGACGTTTCCGAAATTTTTTAAAGCCTTTAGTTACATTACAATTTAGTTAATTCCGTAAAATGACAAAATTACAGCTACATAATCAATTTATGAATAGACGTCATTTTCATAAATTTTTAAGCGTATTTTTATAATAGTTATTATTGTTATTGAAGTAAAATTTGTTTTTAATTTCAATATATTTATTGTAATTAAATTTTACTTTCATTGTAGTATCTTAAATTCGAAATGTTCTTAATTCTCTTCTGCTTCTTTAGACATTTAAAATCAAAAATAGTTTAGTAGTTTAGTTCTTTAGACATTTAAAATCAAAAATAGGAAAATACTAGTGAATCTGAGAACAACTTAAATATTGCAATCTGTCTTAAAACTAAACATAGGAATAAAACTAAACGAATATGAATGTTATGTATTTAAAAACTCTATAAATGTTATATTAAATCACTTTTGATTCAATATTACAATGGGGAACTTTTAAAGCTTCCAAGTAAGAACTGCAGTATGCAATGATTGTGATATCGCAGGACTTTCGATTAAGGAAAGTGTATGTAAAATGAAAGAGCGAGCGTCGCCTCGTCAGAGTCGAATTGGTATTCGTATTCGTATTCGTTTTAAGAGTAGTATTCGTAGTCGTCGACATCGTCTTCGTCGTCATCGTCACTGCGCACTCTGAGCATACACACAGAGAACGCAGAGCGTAGAACGCAGTACCGACAGTGACCGAACATTAAAGTTGAAGTAAAGTTGGAATTTGTGCCTGGCCTTCCTCCGCCTGGCCTCCCATGCCCTCCTTTTGTAATCAGAATAAACGAAAATTCGCTTAAGCGCTGCACAGTGGTTCACAATGGATGGCTGCAGCAATGTAGATTAAAATTGTGAATTAACCATATTTAACACATATTTTCAATCAAATAATTTGTATATGTATTTATTTTTATGCATGTAGAACCACGCTCAGATATTTAACATTTAAGAATAAAAAAGTTTCAGATTAGATAAGCCTTTAAGAAATGCCTTTGACATTGTAGTTTTAGAGTTTTCCAAATAATGATATAATATAATATTTATGAATAATGTTTAACCAAGTTAATACATATTTTTTGCTTAAATAAATATATTTTTTATAAAGCAACCGTATAAGAAGATATAGGAGTTAAAATACATATTTTCAAGAATTCCTTAATCTTTATACAATTAGATAATTTCTAGTTAATTTTCATTGTACCAACAATTTCGGAAATTAAAGCTTGCTTTACACTGGAAGTGTTGCCACTGTTCACTCCAATCATTCAACCTTACCAAGCAGCAGGGCAAAACGCAAATGTCAAGACGAACGAGCGAACCCAACGAACGCAACTCTGTCGACAGCAACAGCAATGGAGACGATGACGATGACGACGGTGACAGCGACGAGGAGATGGAGACGACGATGAAAACGCCAAGGAGTGGGCGGCATCCCAAGTGCTGGAGTGCTAGTGCCGGATTGCCGGCCAGAAGTTGAGTGCGAGACCTAAAATATTCCCTCTAGCACCTCCTACCCTGGCAACTCTCGTTCCACACTTTATACATTTTGTGCGATAAAGGAAATGCCACACCACTGTGACAACACATTTGCTGGAGTTGGCTCCCCCTCCTCAAAGGCAAAGCCAACGTCAGAGTCGTAGTAATATCGTAGTCGTCCACGTCCACGTCCACGTCTACGTCCTCGGTCTGTTTCGATGTCTTCGTCCTAAGCGTCGCACATGGTCACATACCACAAAACAGAGTCGCACTCTGCTGCGAGCCCTGACTCAGAACCTGCAACAACGACAGCAGCAGCAACTTCGATTGTCGGTCCGCTCTTATTCATTCGATTTTGTGCTGCGGCGCGACGGCTGCTTCATGTGCCTTAGTGCCGACCCAACACTGGCACCAGCACCAGCACCAGACCCAACAGCAGTAGCAGCAGCAACAGCAACAGCAACATTGGCACCGCCAGCTCCAGTGCCACTGCCACAAAACTCTGGGCTCTAACTCTGCGTTGTGTTGCCGCTGCCTTTTGCTTGCTTCGTTCCCATTTACAGCACCAGAGCTCTGAAACTCTGCAACTCTGGGCTTGGGGCTCTGGCTCTACAGTTCGGTCTTGGTCTCGAGCTCTGTGTTCTGCGGCTGTGGCTGGTGCCGTCTGCTGCTGCTGCTGCTGCTGGCTGGCTGGCTGGTTTGTTGGTTCTGGTTCTCAAGCGAGCACATGGCTAACGACGACAGCAACAGCAACTACAGTAACTACAACAACAACAATGACCAGTTGCCATTTGCGCAACGCAGCCGAGAAAGAAACAACAATAATACAAAAAACAACCAACAGCAACATCGATCGATGTGTGCGGACAAAAATAGTAGTAGCCTTTGACTTAGTTGGGTGGGTGGCACGAGTTTTAGGAACGGGAATAATTAGCATATTTTTTGGGCAACTATATATATGATATATATATAATACATATCTAGAGCAATTGAAATATGTATTTATATTTATAGAAACGTGATGGAATTATTTGAAATAAGGTTTGAAGTTATACTTAAAGGATGTGAGGGATCATAAATAAATTAAGCGATCCCAACTGACACAAGATAGACTAAAGATTAGAAATTCTAAAATGCTTCATATAGATTTCAATTCACTAGTTCAAGGTTACGCGATAATCAATAATCTAAAGAAATTTCTATGGAAATTAAAACCTGTATTTAAGATGGATAATACAGAACAATTTTATAGATATGTACAATTTGAAGCTTGGCATATTAGCATATCATAGCATATTAAATATTGTGTTGAATAGTTCTTTGAGTTGACCTATTAAATCAAGTTATTGCTATATCATATTGCAAGTATGCAGGAGATACAAACACATAATTTGACTTGTATTTGAATTGACAGCTTCACTGATATTTTGATAAATATTTTTACATTATTGATCGAACGTTCATAGGTCGTTAACTTAAGATCATCACAATATAGAAGACTCATTATTAGCTTAGTTATCACTTGCTTGAAATGGCACGCAATGACAAACAAAATCATGGAGCTGTATTCCCACAGCTTTTTCAAGTTCCATCAACAGCTCTCCAGGTGTACGTGTGCTCCACTTTACATTACGGTTAAATTGGGGCTAGCCCCGTCAATTTCAGTTGAAACAATGCCAAGTCGATGGCGCACACAAACTTTGTTTTTATTTTTTTGGGGACCTTCCCAGTACCTCAGCCTTAGCTTCAGTTTCAGCTTTAGCTTTAGCTCGAGCCTCAGTGCGGTCTCTCATTGTGTGTGTGTGTCATCAAAACAAACAACAGCAGCGAAAAAAAAGTGTTTTTTTCGAACACTGGCGATCAACAAAAACAACAATAACCGATAAAACCTGAAACAGAATGCGTCATGCGTCCCCAAAAAATAAAAACTGAACTCAACTTGTGGCGATTGTGTTTTGCATTTATTGTTGTCACTGCTGCTGTTTTTTTTTTCTTCTGGCGTAGGCAAAAAAGTTATCGATTGCGTCTGGAAGCAATGCTGGCGGTATAATTTGATGATGGTTAAATTTCAAGGATATCCCCAGCGCTCTCTTTCTCTCTCTCTCTCTTGGTCTTTGTCACTCTCTGCAAGGCTCCTCTCGGGTGCAATCAATGCGCCGTCGCCGCAGACGCAGTTATCCTTCAGCCAGAGCCCGAGTCGTGGCTTGAGCCATGACAGCCAAACCGATTTCTAGCCATTGGCGCCTGCAGCAACATTTGCCAATTCGAACCACACACGCTCTTCTCACACACACGCATGCACGGGCTAAAACCTCATTCATTTAGTTTTCGCAGAGCGACAGCAACAATAGTTTGTTTCAATGAGGCGGGGAATGTGAAAGGATGGTTGGAGTCCTCTTTACCGGCTGTCCTGGCTGCTAGGCAGCCTCAACTCATGGCCCAATGCATAAAAAAGCCAAGCGAAGCGACAGCGCCACATACAGCGTGTTGCAGGCAAAACTGTGTGCCACACTACACACTTGCTGCTGTGGCACACCCTGTAAAACGGCACACATTTCAGGCCATGCTCGGGCTGTCAGTCGGTCGGTCGCTCACTTTGCTATTCAACGGGTCGGGAGCAGAATGACATAGGCAGCAGGCAGCGGGCGGGTGAGCGGCGGTTACATTCGTTGAGGGTGAATGCCGCACACACACACACACACACTGACATATACACACTCGATTCATATACCCGCCCCCGTTTCGCCTGGCAGCAACCACCCAAAAACTCAGCCACCCAGCCTGACTGCCTGACTGCCTGGCTGACGCTCATCCTCCATCCTCCCAGTCATTCGTTTGTGCTCGTCCTCGTCCTCGTCCTCGCCCGTTGTCGTTTGTTTGTCACAATAGGGCAAAAGTTTCACTGTAACCGTTATGCGACCCACAGACACCACCGCCCCACCCCAGCTGCATGTGTAGACCAAATGTCTGCCAACCACCCAAGCCACCCAACCACCCAACACCCCACATCCAACCCATCCAACCAGCTATCCAGCCACCCACCACACGACCTGCCAGCCAGCTACGTTGTCGGCATCGGCATAACGAACATCAACACAGCAACAAACAAACAGCAGCACTAGAGTGGAAAGTAGCAGGCAACAAGATACCCTATAAACTATTTGTACAAATATTAGAACAAGTATGTGCTCTGCATTTATTGATTATTTCTGACTAAGATAAAAAAAACATCTTCTGAAATATAGAATACAAAACTATTCTTCTTTCCAAAACTCAAAGAAAAATACCCTTAATTTTTCATTCATAATTGTAGCAAAAATCACAAGTATTAATGGAAAAATTAATTGCGATTTTGCAAGATATACTAGATATACGCTGTAAGCTGAGATAAATAGAACGCTTTCTCCTATTTATTAGATATGATAGAAAACATTTAGAATAGTTACTTACTATCAAAAATAAATATTTAAAAATAAATAGACAGTGCACAAAATTTTAAAAAATACAGTCACAAGTGTAGAATAAAAACTTAATTTTAATTTAAATTACATAATAATTATTTTACAAATGTGAATCTATTGAGATAAATCAAATAAAAATTAAATAATGTAATTATTATTATTTCTAACATTAAAATATACTTGCTTATCTATATATATATAATATATATCTTATATTTATTGTTATTCTTAGTAAAACAAGTTTCAATTAATATGCTAGCCATTAAAATTTCAGTTTATAATTGTTCTTATATTATATAATTTTTGTTTAACTATTTTTAATTCGAATGGAATAATTATTCTTTAAAATTGGTTTCTCTTTATTTCCACATTATTTTGTTTCCATTAAATTTAAATCTATATATAGTTCGTTTGCTGGAGATGTTTTTTTTTTAATTTATACTAAAAATATAAGTAATTGGTCAGAAATATATTTAAGATTTCTTTCTACTGATATGCTGACCAAAGTTACCCTTTCTATTCAGCAAACTTGAAGCAATTTCGTTGTTGTCTGCTTTATTCATTTCATGGTTGCAGGGTATAAAAACTTGCTCTGAAATACGATGGACTATACATACAGCTATAGTAAACACACACACACACACACACATACATAGATACAAGCTGAAAGCATTAAGCTTTTATGCGTGTGTGTGTGTGTATGTACGAAACTTTTATTGTCAGCACAAACAGACGAACACACAACCAAACATACATATAGAGTGAGAGACACACACACACATATGTATGTATGTGCTGCATGTTGCCGCTGTGCTCGAACGAAGGATAAAATGCTGCAAATTCACGGCAACAACAACAACAACAACGACAACAACAACGACGACGACGTCGACAATAACAACAACGTACATCGTACGGCAATGTCGAGGCACACGGTACGTATACGTATCCATCAGATAGAAAAGGCATCGAGCAGCATGCTGAAATAATGAAGCAGCAAGGACTCGACTCAACTCGGGCTGCCTGGCTGACTGGCTGGCTGGCTGGCAGTCGACTTGGCTTTGGCTCGGCTTGGCTTGGCCTGGTCTCTGGGCCAGAATGAAAACGAAAATGGAAAATGTGTCTTGCTGTGTGAAACGAGCAAAAGGAGGAGACTAGATGGAGACGGAGATGGAGATGGTAGAGCTGCCAGTTGGCTGTTTTCAAGCAGAGAAGACAAAGGAGGCAATGCAAGGCAGAGGGAGAGGGAGAGGAAGAGCCACAAGGAGCACATCTACTCCGACAAGGATATTGCGCACGAGGACAGGATGGCTGCCTGGCTGACTCGTGGTGTTGATGATGATTACAGAGATGCGCAGATAGAAGCTCGAGCTGATGCTGATGCTGATGCTGGAAGCCAAGCAGGCAAGCAGGCAGGCTAGAGCTATCCAAACAGGCGAATGCGAATGCGAATCGAGCAAAAAAGCGTTTGCCTTCGCTTTGCTCCTTGCTTCATGTGAAATACCACTTTTGCTATTGCTGTTGCTGTTGCTGTTGCTGCTGTTGTGAAAAGTCTAACACGCCAAGAATGTACAACGTTGTTCTTGCTGCCGTTGCTGTTGTAATATGCTTCTCTAACCGAGCGCCTCCTGGTTTTGCCTTGTTTTTCTACAAACAGCAACGGCAGCAACGGCAACGGCAGCATCAGCAGCTCCTAGTCAAGTCTTTGTATACGAGTGGCTGTGAGGTCTGCTTGAGCCTTGGTCGGCTTGTGGATGAGTATTGCTACTGCTGCTCTTGGGATGGGATGAACTGTGTGTGTGTCGCGGTGTATGTGTGTGTGTGTGTGTGCGTTTGGGTGGAAGGAGGTCGAAGCTGGATTGAAGCTACCACAGAACCAGAGAAAACCCAAAATATATTCAACTCGAAATGTTTATTAAATTTCTTGCATTTAAGCTTTGAGTTGTATTTTGAAATTAGAAATCGACTGGCAAAGACAATGGATTCTAGTTTTTGCTTCAGCTGACGTATGGCAGCACAATTAAAGGATGGTACAGTGCTCATATTAATGATTCAATGCATACCGAATGCTTACAAACAAGCAAACACACACACACATATACTCATAACACATATACGAGTATGTGAATACACTCATAAGCTGGATATGAGAGTAGATACGAATATTCTATACTGTGTTATGTGTTATGTGTATTCTCTCACACAGAGATCTAAGCATGCTTCGTAATTGCAATTAAATCCAAACTAATCCCACTGCTACATATTTTTGTTGTTAGTTGAATTTGTAGTTGTGTTTACATCTTGCCACTGTCTAAGTGTAATTAATATTTGCCTTACTATAATTACAAAATCTAATTTCCGAAATTTGAATTTGATTCTTTTAATGATTTTAATTATTTAAACATAATATTTGAATTTGATTCTTTTGATGAATTTTATTCTTGAAAAATGGAAAGTGATTGTTATATCTATTTTAATAGTTGCACTTGCTTTGTAATGTATATAACTCAATAACTTAATCGAACATGGATCAGTTTAGGGATCTTTAAAGACCATATTTAAATAATGAATGAATTTTTTTTTTTAAGTAAATTTAATTTTATTTGATTGAATAACTTAAATCATATTTATATAACACAAATTTAACCAAATATTTATGCATACAAAATATTTCCAATTTGTTTTCTTTTGTTAGCAAGAGACCACTTGAATAAATTTTATAGAAGGGTTGGACTTTAATTAGACGATTATTGGCTCGTCACTTAAATATAAGCCGACTATATTTGAATTTAAAAAATCAACTAAGATTAAACAAAATTTAAATACCTAATGGCTTTATAATATCGTCAATTGGTCTACCTGTATTTCATTCTATTTAATTCCAAGTTACAAATAACTGAACTAATAAAAAATTGTATTCCAATAAATATATTATTTTAAATTGGAATAATACATACATTCATAATTGTATTTTAAAAACAATCAAATTGCATAAACTTTAAAAATGGATTTTAAATGATGAATTAAATCAAAGTCATATATTTGTTATGAAATAAAGTAAGCATTAAATGAATTACATTCATTGCATTATTTTTATATGTTTTCGGCTTTCAATTTCTCGAGGTGTAATTTGGTTGCAAGTTGCAAAGAAACTCGTGGCAAGACAAGTGCGAGGCTCGCTCTTAGGACAAGCGCCTCCAATGCGAATGCAATAGTCGATGTAAATTGATATATTGCTATCGAATAGTATCGACTAGTTGCCTTACGTTCGGTAACATGACCCACTAATTGGTTTTGCAGAACAACGACTTGACCTGCTGAAAGTTTCTGGCAAGCCAAGCGAGGCGAAGCAGCAGGTGATGTGCATGACACCTCATGAGGCAATCCCCACGCAATGGCAATTGTGCTAAAGTTCCCCCGCCCCTCCTCCTCCTCCTCCTCTTCCTCCTCCTCCTTCCACTCTGACTCTGATCTGCCTGTGGGCATATCCCGCTGCGAAAGGTCAGCTCGGCAAACCGCAGGCAGTGTTTGAGTGTATGAGTGTGCAATTTTGGTGAGTGAGTGAGTCTCATTGCTCGCTTTGAGGATATGGAAGTTGGAGTTGGAGCTGGAGATGTGGAGCATGTCGGCGTCTGGCTCAATGGCTGCTGTGTGTGTGTGACCCAAATACACACACACACACACACTCGCACACTTTGAATGGGTCTGTTCATTCAGACAAACCAAAACACTTGGCTGCAAATTTCGCCAGCCGCATGTCAAAGTGCGTGGCGGAGTTATGCAAATGTGTGAAGTGCAGGCGAAGCCAAATGTGAATGCCACAGGACACAGAACAGAGAACAGAGCATTGAGAGAGGTGTCCTTCTCCTTCTCCTTCTCGTTCTCCTCCTCAGTCTCCAACTCCGTGTGTTGCTGTCTGAGTGTCGCGTCTGGCAGCAGCAACCACAACAATGCAACACACGACGGTGGCAAGAGTCCTGTGGGGGCGTTTAATCAGCGGCCGGGCAACAAGCTGGGCAACAAGGCGTGAATCCTTCAGGACGTGGCGACGTCACAACGACGTCGTCGTTTGCCGCGAAGCGAAAGTTTTGTGCGCTCTTCGCAACAATTTTGATTTTCCGACGTGAGTGTGTACGAGTTTTGTTTTCTTTTTTTTTGCTGCTGCTGCTCGACGTGAAAAGTGAAAAACTTTTGCAACCCCTTCTTCGACGGCGACGGCGACTGCGACAGCGACGTCAGCGTTGACAGCGACTGCGGCAGTGGCAGCGACAGTGGCATCGGCAGCGTATTTTCAATTTATGCTTTTGTATGCACAAAGCACGAGACGTGCAACACACACACACACAGACACACACGTATGTGTTTGTTGTGGCTGCCACAACCATAACAGCAGCCGTAGACAGAGCCCAATGCCAATGCACCCCGCTGTGGATTGTGTGTGTGCTTAGAGGGCTGCAACGGGCAACGGAGGCATGTAACTTGCAACAAGGGTGGCAATGCGTGGGAGGCAAGGGAGGCTGCTCGCTATTGTTGTTGTTGTTGTTGTTACTACGCCTGATGCTGCTGTGTGTCGTCTGTTGCTTCGTGCGTTCGCTTTTAATACATTTCAGCCAGCTGCTAAACTGAAATTTCTATATCTGGAGTCCCCAGTTGAATAGCCGCAGCTGAAGAGCCAGATCGACTCGACTCCCCTCTGACTAACACTCACACACACACACTCACACTCCCACACACAAACACACTCACACACTCATGCCCACACTCATTCTCTTAGTCACCCACTACTCGCATGTGAATTATGACAGACTTTGTTGTTGCCGCAGCAACCGCGGTGGCTGCTGACGCTAGCGTCGCCGTCGCTGTCGCAGTCTCGGTCGACGTTTGTTTTGCATTTTTCATGCTGCCTGCGAAAGCAGCAGACAAGCGGTGACCTTGAACAATTTATTGTTGTTGCTGTGTTCGCCTGCTTTTTATTTATTTATGGTATTTTGTTGGACCCTTGTAATATATGCATGCCTGGCAGCCAGCAAGCAGGCAGCAGGCAGGCAGCAAGCAAGCGAGCGTTGTCAGAGCCGGCAACCTGCCATTCAAAGTCATCAGCAACATAAAGCATCCACCATAAGCAGCAGCAACAGCAACAGCAGTCAGGCAGTCAGTCCATCAAACAACCACCAATTCAGCAGCAATCCATCTATCATTAGTCAATGTTGTTGTCGTCATCATCCTCAGCAGCGAAAGTGTTACGTTCAATGCTCCCTGTCCTCGCTTGGCGCTTTCCCAAAAAAAAAAAAAAAAAATGAAAATAAAAAAAAACATTTGCCACTTGGTAACAAGTGGTTCTCCCTCCTCTATTGGAGACACTCCACCACACGCCTTTCTATCCTCATTGGCTTGCGGTTAATCTGTTTATACACTACACAACAACAACAAAAATAAAAAGGAGAAACGAAAAATTGGAAATGGGGAAGCAGAAAATAAAAAGGGCCAACTCACAGCTGTTTTTCTGGGAGAGGGGAACTGTCGTTTTTATTTGCGTTGTTCTTTTTAATTAGGCGTGAAAAAACTCTCAATGAATGTTTGCTGCCTCCACTCAAGTGAATGTTGTGTGTGAGTTTGAGTTTGAGTGTGTGTGTGTGTGTGTGTTGTGAATGGAGATTATGAGTGGACACGCTAATGAGTGTTGAACGAAGGTCAGTTAGCTGAGAAGGAGTTTCGCTAACTCACAGTGCATAACGCGCAACTTGTTGCATGAACCGTGATGTTGTTGTTGTTGTTGTTGTTGCCTTCGAGTCTTGTCAACAGTTAGTCAGTCTGTCAGTTGAGTGTCAATCGACAGTTGTCCTTCGGGGAATTCGCTTTTCGGTAACCACGACACTCAATTCCGCATAAATTGTGATTGCCAAAAAGCGCAATAAATTAACATTATATCCTTATCAAAATTTTTCGTATTTAAATTATTATTATTCAACAATATATCAATGCTCTTGCTTGCACTTGAAAATGTTTATGAGTTTTTAAATAGTTGAATTTAAGCCGGCATTGCAACAAATAAAACTAGTAACATTTTTATATATTTGAATTTTTTGTTTAAAGTAATTGGTGTAACAAAAAATAGTTTATCTGCAAAATGCTGTTTTTCTGAGCGTGATTATTGTTTATTGTAAACTTTAAATCCGATTAAACTCAAATAAAACACGTTGTATAGTAAATATTCTGAAAATAATTCATGTCAAAGATTTCTGATGATTTAAGTGTGGGCAACAAATAATTTCTCTAAAAAGTTTTCAACTTTAAAATCAAATTATTTATCGTTTAATCTTGAAACCTTGTATGTTATGTGTATAGTTAAACGAAATTAACACCTAACAAATAAAGTAAGATACTTTGCCAAATTGTTATTAATATAGAGTCCCTACTAATGCATTAATTGTGTTGCATGGTAAAATTAAACAAAAGTTATAACATCAAACTTTTAGATAAAATCACTCGATATGTTATGCGCATCCTTCAATAGTGCTAAACTTGGCCAGCTCCTTTACTCATTTGGCTGTAATTAAAGCAAAGTTTATAACTGGGTTATTTTGCAATCGTCTGCAGTTGGAGTGCGATGTATTCCACATAGAACTGCCACTACAACAGCACTATGCGTAATGCGCCCAAACTCAGCTTGAGTCTCTGTGCAGACTCAAACTCTGACTGTGCCCCAAACCACAAGGTGGCATCCGAATGAATTCTCCTATGCAATGCCATGCAGCGGTCAATATTTCATATGCACATGTACATAGCTGTAAATGTGTGCAAGAGTGTGTGTGTGTGTTTGTGTGTATCTGTATTTGCATTTGCGTCAACACACGTTACTTTCGGCCATCGTACTACAGTACGTATACGTAACATGCAACTATTTAGTTTCATCGCCAGCGTCGCCACAGCGACTATCGTCCCCCATGGCTTTTTCCAACCATTCTAACGCAACTTCAACTTCTCTTTCGCCCCATCTCCTCCTCCGTGTGTTGACGTTGACCATTGGCTAAACTACAATACACATGGCATTCTACTTAGTTGGCGCCGAACTGAGTCCAGTTGAGTTGAGTTCAGTGCACAGACGACGACGACGACGTCGTTGCTGATGGAGTTGATTCGCATCATGTTGTACTCTGCTGCCACCCATTTCCAACTCAACGCTCCGGCAATCAGTGCTGGACTGGACCAGAGCAATGAATGTGCCGCCAGCTGAATCTTGAATCAGGATGCTTGATGATCCGCATACTGCTTATGCAGGGTTCACCTAGCTAGAGGGTGTAGTATACGTAATGTAATATTATTAGAGTGCTCCCGTTGTCACTGGCAACCAAAGAAACTCTGCACTGAGCCAAACAAATCAAAGCACCTCACATTATCATAGTTCTTAACAATACTATAAAAGGAAAAACTTTAATTCTAAAAAAAAATTTTAATAAACTAGTTAATTGTAGATATGGATAAATATTTATATTTATCAATGAACTGCTCTTAGTGTAATACACTAAATATTATGATACTTTTCAGCATTACTTAAAACTTCAATGATAACAATAAGTGCAAATATTATACATATGTATAAAAATTAAGTGTATTATAAAGATTGACTTTTCTTTCTTTGCGGACATTATTGTATTATACATTATTTAATTTCTCATTAAATACAACCAATTATTAATTATTATTATTATTAATATTTCAAGTGAACAAAAATTAACTTTCGAGTAATGACAGTATTCAATATTTACATCATTTCATTGGTAGTATTTTTAAATAAAATTATTTTAATTATTTGAATTTCAACTGTGATCGTTTTCAACGTATTAATATGAAATTTTAAAAATAAATAAAAAGCTTCTTCCTATTCAAAATGTATTGAAGTCTTAGACAAAACTTATTATTTGTTGAAATATTTTTATATATTTTCTCTAAGTATATTGGTTTGTAAGCTCTATTCTCTCTTCTGTTAAAAGTCCATAGAAATATAATTAAAGAACGTAAGCGAACCCAAAAGACAAAAGATCAACTCCGTAGTTATATTTAAAGTCTATGCACTTTAAATATAAATAAACTTTGGTAGCTGTCTCCATGAAACTTGCAATGCCAAAAGTTTCTTGACAACAGTGTCGCGAAATTGTCAAAGCTTTCGAAATTGCAGTTAAATAATGCATGTACAAAAAGCTTTCGAATCGCTGTGCCAAACTCTTTATTTTCCGCACATATTCGCTGTTGTTTTCCAACACTATGCGGAGCATACTTATTATGTAGCATGGGCTTCACGGGCTACAATGGCTCTAGCTCTGCTCTTCTGTGCTGTGATGTGCTGTGATGTGCTGTGCTGTGCTGTGCTTTGCTGACTCTGCTGCCTCTTTAGGTCCCTTGGCTCCCAGCTTACTGACAGTTCAATTGTGGCGCCGTTGACGTCGCCGGGCACACACACAACACACAAGCACACACATACACACACAGTGCACACTCACACTTTGGCAGAGGCATTTAAACTAGACGAACGAGACGAGACGAGAAATTTATGCGGCTCCAACTCACAACCCAAAAACGCCCATCCACATGGCATGGCACGGCACAAAACTGAACCCAAAAGCAACCCAAACGAACCCATTCCATGCTCAGTCTCATGCCCAAACCCTCAAACCCAAAAACCCAAACCATAACCAAGCCGGAGCGGAGCCAAAAGCAATGTGAACTAAAACCATCCAAGCCCAGAGCCATCGCCATTGCCATCGTCGAGCAGCAACCACCACCCAAAACAACACCCAGCCATTCTGGCATGGCCCAGACTCAAACTCAAACTCAAATCCATGCCCATGCCCATGCCCTGGCCCATCGTACACCCCACTGCCATTTCGTTATTTGTATGGAAACGTTGCCGCCGAACAGTCGAGCAGTCAAAGCGTCGAAACAACAAACGAAACGACGACGCAACGCTGCGACTCGACACAACTCGACTCGACACAACTCGACTCGATTCGACGGTCGATCCGACAGACAGTCAGGCAGACAGACAGTCAGTACTTTGGGTGGGTTTTTCTGTTGTAGCTGCCGCTGCCATTGCTGCTGCTGCTGTGTGTATGTGTTTGTGTGTGTGTGTGTTTGGCTGATGTCGTAGTCAGATAGATTAAATCGATGGAAATGTAGGACTGTATACACTCACAAACACACACACACACAGACTCGTATACACAGCCAGTCATCTAACGAACGAATGCGCCTTGTTGTTGCTGTTGTTGCTGCGGCAAAATACAACAACAGCCAGCCAACGCATCACAGCAGCAGCAGCAATAGCAACAGCAACAGAGACCTCACTATCAACAAATGACTAAAAGATATAAAAGTATAACCTGAACCTGAATAAGTAAAATAGGGAAGAATATTACACCATAATTCTTTCAGGCAAATATATAAAATTTTAAATTTAAAATAAAACTTAGAACGCATCTTTACAAAAATATCATATATAATATTAAATGTGCATAATTTGAATAGTTGATATTAAAAGCAGATGCTAATATTATATATAGTAATTTTAAATTTACAAATTAAAACTAATAGTATTACGCAACTTTAACAAAAAAAATCATATATATATATAATTTTTCGACTTTAAAGTTTCTAAAAATCTTGTCTTTCTGAAAATATTTGGATATAATAATGAGGTTTGTTCAGAATGAGTTGTTACAGTACTATATTGCGTCCACTAGTTCAATTACTTAATACATTTAAAATCTAAAAAAATACTATGAACATTTGAAATATAATTTTAAAATTCAATTAATTTCATAAAAATAAATAGTTTTCATGGATTTTAGTGAATTTTAGAATTTCTATATAGAGAACTCTCGATATATATTTTTTTATAATTTAAAAAACAAAATGCTATGTTGGTATACAAACAGTACTTTGATAAAAAACGGTATTATAGAGAATTTATTGACATTTGTTTAAATATCGGTAACATTTTTCGAATATGAATTTATTTAATTATTATCTTTTTATAGAAAATCTTGAAGTTCCTTTCATATTCTATCTTTTTTATTAGTTAGTTTACTTCCCCAAGGCAAATAAAATAAAAGTACTTCTACCAAATACATCAAGCAGAAACAAAACTATTTTCACTTTCGATGTATTAAACATTTATATAATTCAATTTATCTAGCTTGTGATGTACTATATATACAGCAAACACATTTAATATGAATATTATCCTCTTTTCGTTTATCACTCCGCCACTGGCTTACCGCATTTTCAGCTTTGTTTGCTTTCATATGCTTACTTATAGATGTATGTGTTTGTATGTGGTAAATGTGTGTATGTGTTTGTGAGTGTGTGTCTCTGTTCATATAAATGCGCATGTACTTGAGTATATCATATAGTGTACATACAGTGAAAGCTCTCACTAATGACATGCCTGATAGTTAAAGTGAAATCCTTAATATTTATAATAGATCGCTACACCTGTTCTATATGAAACCCTTTTCGAATAGCCTTAAAATATTGAGTATTGAAGAGATTGCAAATATGTCAAAGATATTTAAATGAATATTCACTGTTCTTGTGGGGTTGATAAGCCTTAAAACCGAAATCATCAAAGTGACAACCCAAACCCGAGTGAAAGACTCGAATTGATTGGGTGGCTTGGGGAGAGTATGAGAAGCGCATAGAAGGCTGAATAAAATATCATTAAATGGTTGAGTTCAGAATTTGGCAAAGAGATGGATAAGTAAATTTAAGATTGAACATAAAGTGACATTAATTTTGTGCGATCAGTTGGATGAAAACAGAATATAAATTGATCTTCAGGGTTATATATGTCTTCTATATGTCTTCTAGGATTGATACACGAAAATATATACATATATTACATTTAAAGTGGCTAAATAAAGGTTTTTGATAAAATGTGTAATCGATTATTAGATAAAAATAATGAAATGTATATTATATAATATCTATTATATTATAAGATACATAAATTTTTTTATTACATATCTGAATATACATTTTTAAAATTATTAAAGTGTTCTAATTACAAAAGTTATTTTATTTTTATAATAGTTAACTTAAAAACAAATATAATATTTATTGGCTGAAATAAATGTGTCTCCTAACAAAAAAAATCTTTCATTTATAATCATCATTCAGGTGATCATTGAGCAAGGAGAATTTCATGTCAAGACTAGTTCCCATTTCAAAAGTTCCCGCCCAAAAATAATCTATGCATTGTGAATTTGAACTATTTGCTCAGCCCCTTGAAAGCCCCAAACGAACAGAAGATGAAGAAGAAGAAGAAGAGAAGAGCGAAATAGAATCGAATGCAATCGAATAGAATCGAATAGAATAGAGATTGAAACAGAGTCTGAGAGCAGACCACAAACTCTGGCTTCGACCTTTCGTAGACAAAGCAGAGTCTAAACTGGCAACAACAACGATGATTGCGATGCTGCTGCTGCTGCTGATGCTGCTGTTGCTTCAGACGTTGCTGTTGCTGCTGTGTCTCGTAAATGTTGCTGATACCGTTGTTGCTGTTGCTGTCGCTGCTGCTGATGCTGATGCTGCTACTCTCGGTTCACTGCGGCGATGTTGTAAAAGTTTTGCGCACAAATCAGCAAACGGACACACAAACACATGCAAAAGGATACGCAAAATGTATGAAGAAAAAAATACGACAGCAGCAGCAGCAGCAGCTACAACTACAGCAACAACGGGACAGCAGCAGCAGCAGCAACAACAACAACAAATGGCATTTTCAGTGCTTGAAGGCGAACAATGAATGCCACAGCAACAACAGCAACAGCAACATTAGCAGCAGCAACAGCAGCAGCAGCGACAGCAGCAGCAACGCCAGAGCGCCAACATCGTTAGGGCTTAAACCAGCTACCCAAATTCCCCTACCTTCGCAGCCAACTCGCTCTCTACCCCTCATAGCAATCACATTGACTGTCCCCAACACACCCCACACCCCCACCCCCCCCACTTCGCTCTGTTGCCGTTGGCCGGCTCCTTGCCACAAAACATTGGCGCTGCGCTGCGTCGCACGTTTTCAATGCGCTCGCCTCGAAACGGTGGAAAATGCGCGTCCGTTGTTAGTCGGAAAACGTCGTCATCCGTCGACGGTTGTTTGGCCTGGCTTGGACCAGCTCTGGCCCCGGCCTGTTAGCTACAACTTCTGCCTTGGCTTGGCTTGGCTTGGCGTTCGTTATGCGCTAACTGCAAATAACACAGCGCCAACAACACCAACAACAACGGCAGCAGCAGCAACAACAATTCTCCATTTATATTAAAGCGAACGAGGCGAATCGCACGAACATACGAACAGTTCGTATGTTCGTTCGGCTGCTGCTTCGGGTGAGCGACACGAGGCTTCGCATTTTGGGGGACATGGAGCGTGTGCAAAACAAAGAGCCACCCAGTTACCAGCAACAACAATACCAGCAACAGCAACAACAACAACGGCAGCAATCCCTCGCTCACTCTCACTCCCTCTCCATCTCTTGTTCTTCCCTCTCCCTCACTGTCGGCTCTATGAATGTGGTATATACACATACTCACACACACACAAGTACATATATATAACTCACAGTGCGTGTGTGTGTGTTTGTGAATTTGTATGTGTGTCTGTGCAATGCCATCACGTCAGCCAGGCAACCAAGCAAGCAAAGCAATCAGCAGTCAGTCGGGTCAGGGAATGGGGAATTGCTGTTGTTGTGTATGAGTTTATATGCTCTTTGTGTGTGCATGTATGTGTGTGTGTGTGTGTGTGAAATCTCTGTGTATGTTGTGTGTGCAGCTAAGCTGCTGCCAGCCAACAGCAGCCACAGGGGCCCCCAACCACACGCCACCAACCACCCACTTTTATCAGTCAGTCAGCAAAAGGTCGTTCGGCTATGTGGTTGAGTCTGCTCTGCTCCGCATGATGATAATAATGCCAGCGAGATAATGATAATGACGACGCTAGTATTCATGATGAAGCACCTGACTTGCAATCGCAGTTTCACATGAAAGCCATGCGAATTGATCATTCGACCGATCATACGTATGAGCAATATTTTATCACATCCTAAATCATTTTTAAGAAATTGTTATAAACAGTTGATTATGCCCTTTATTTTCATTATTTATATTATGTACATATAATAATTATTATTTTGAATTATTAATTGTGTTCTATAATTCACATTTTCTCACTAAATAATTAAACTATACTTTAGAATTATTTGATTTTTTTAAATTAAAACCTTCGAATAAATTTCATATATAATATTTTGTTGACGATTTTCCCACAAATTAAATAAATAATTTTATTAATTTAATAGTAAATTCATATAATAGTAATTTCATATTTATATAGGAATAGTATATTCATATTTCTTTCAATTACCTAACTGGGCAACTTGAACAATTCAGAAATATCTACTATAATTAGAAGGCAATAAATTATAGTAGATATTTCAGAATTTTTTAAGTTGCCTAGTTAGGTAACAGTGCACCTATCTTTGTTACCACATCGATTATTATTATTTCGAAATAAAAAAACTGATTTAGTCTTTTTTTTATAATAACTTTTAGAATTTTTGTTATAGTTTATAAAATAAGTATTATTTAGCTTAATTTAAAAATTCAAATTTCTTGCAATTATATTCCATCTAAAAATTCGTCTAGTTAAAAAAAAAAATAGAAGTTTTTTACTGATACCCGCAGAGGTAAGTACCTAGGTTACGCTTTATAATAAACTGGATTTTATCGGTCGGAGGTCCGTTAACATTTCCAGATATATTACATTAAAATTGATGAAGGTTACTACCACTAAAAAATTAAGAATTCTCTTTGTTGTTTTATTATAATATTAATTTATATCTAAGATATATAAATAAAATGCTTTAAAAATAAAAACAAATATCTCTATACTAATATAAAACATATTATTCTGTATTAAAGAAGAGCAAACATTTGAAATCGATCGGTCGATAGATCGAATAATTATCGCACTACATCGATAACTTGTCGATTGCGATAACGATGTAAAGGCAACTGCTTCGATTAAAACCGTTAGAAGGCAATCACAATTATCGACTCTATAAAACGAGCTAACATCGTCAGTCGAAGCCGCCTTTATTTGTCATGCACTAAAATAGTTCAGCTGTCAATGAAGGGGAGAGAGGCAACAACAGAGCGGGTTGGGCTAAGGGGGAACTGATAGAGCAGCCCACAATAATGGTGAAGCTACAATGATGATGCTTTCGGTTCGAGTTTGAGTTTGGCTTTGGGTTCGGGTTCGGGTTTGAGTTTGGGTTTGGGCTTGTGCTTGGGTTTAGTTTAGTTGCCTGTGTTGCCGCACGCACGCCAGGATACAAGAAGAGGACACAACAGAACAGAGCAGAACAGAACAGGACTCGGCGTGGCGTGGCCCGCCTGGCAGCTTTCCACAGCGCAACTGAAAATGCGAAACGGAAAACTCGCAGAGCCAACAACAAATGTGCGCATGTGACAGAGTTGCCGAGTCGCCGATTTGCCATCGCCGAGTTGCCGTTGCCGTTGCGATTCGTTTCGTATCGGCTCGGCACGAGGGCAACACTGGTTGACTGGCTGGCCGGCTGGTTGACTGCTTGCTGCTTGCTGCTGGCTGCTGCTTTGGTTGCGTTGGCCTGGCTTGGTTGCTTTGGCTGACTGTTTGTTGGCCTGGTCCAAAGCCATTCAGTACGAACTCTGCACTTCGCACAACAAGACAACACACAACGACAGCGACACCGACGACGACGACGACGAAAACAACGCGCGGCCCAAACACGTCAAAAATACGTAAAAAATTGTCGCAATTGAAGCGCCAAAAAAAACAAACAAACAAACAGTTTGATAACAAGAATTTTAATATTAAATAAATCGAAATTCGAATTGTGTGTTAAAAAGTGTATTTGTTGAATTTAGTCAAAGTAGTTGCCACAATGTGGAGTAGTTGCCTCCCATTGCCCGCGAGGCGGCACTAAAGCCTGCACCTGATCCTGCTACACTAAAAAAATAAAATACGGCAAAAAACGGCGCCAAAAAATAATCAATAGTAATCATCAAGGATCGATTTTTAGATAAAAATGTGGACTGAAGCCAAGGTGAGTAAATTAAAGATAACGATCAGCAGACGATCAATGATTATAATTATCACAATTATATTTGTAAAGATAAAGATAAAGATGATGTTGTATGTACATGTCTTGGTTGATGGCCAAGTCAAGTTCTTTTGTTTTGATTATTGAGTTTCAGCTGCGTTTATGCTTTGTGCGCGTTTCCTTCGTGTGTTTACCGGTCCGGGGCAATTGAAAAGCCATTTGGGGCACGTCTGACAGACACATTCTGCTGGTGGCATGCTAGAGATGGGGAGGGGAGGAGAGGTGGCAAGGTAAGGGGCACGCACGCATCGCATCAGACACGCATAGCATGCTTCGATGCCACTGTCGCAGTCGCAGTCGACGTCAGCGTCGCTGCCACTGCCTACGTCACTATCATCAGTTGGCATGCCACCTTTCCACAATTCGCCATTCACCATTCTTCATCATGCCCCATGTCGTGGCACAATCGAAGCAATGTAAACAAAAGCCAACGGCAAATATTTTTCTTTTTTCCGTTTTTTTTTCTCTTTGTTGTTTCTTTCAACTTGTTTTTTGCTGTTGTTCTCAGCAATTAAATGAAAGTTTTTCGATGAGGTGCGACCGTGGCATGCTACGGGTGCACGGCCGCACGGGGTGCGGCAGGGGCGCGAGGCAGGGACATTGCAGAAGCCGGCGAGCAAAACAAAAACTGCAAAAATGTCATACATCGCATCGCACACACATTGTATGCGTGTGCTTCGCTTTGCTTTCCTCTGCTGCAATGTGTGGGGGCATGCAGCATTTGGAGGTGGCTGCGATTGTTATTGGGGTCGTGGTCAAAGTGGGGGAATATATTCTGAATATATATGTATGCTGCGGACTATGCACATATCGCTATTTGAAATGTCGGGTGTTGCTGCCACAAAAACAATTAAATTTATCTCAACTCAGATGCGTTGCGATTCTATTTGAACATTTCGCTTTAATTTTGCTATAAACTTAAAACTTCAGTGTCAATGTTTCACTATCTTTAGATACAAATGTATATCTTCCATCTATCAGTTGATCACTTCAGTTATTTCTAAGCTTTGATTATGTTAATGAATTTTGAATTCTCCTCTAAGACTTTCCCTAAGGCGTTAATTTTTCTTTTCTCAGCGGACCCATTGCTCGACGATGAATGTCAAGTCAAGAGAGTCAGTATTTTTTTACTATCAACATTATGATTAATAACTAACTTATTCATTTATTTGACTATTCTAATTATAAGATAATAAAATTCAATTGGTAATGTTGTAATATTTAAAATAAAATTAATTTTAATTTGTTAAGCCAGCATTCAAAACTTTGTTAATATTAAACAAAAACTGTCTTCGAAATTAATTTTTTTTTAAATGAGAATCTTTAATACTAATCTATAATCTTAATATGATATGATCAAGTATAACTTTGCATTATTCCTATTAAATGCGCAGTTCTTATATAATATCTTCTTTTCCATAATATAATTTTTATATTTCTTTATCAGAACTTTAACATTTAATTCATATGATAATCGAGCTGTTATTATTCAACTATTTGATTAGTTTTTATTTCCCTAATATTTCTTAACATCCAAATGTGAAATCTGCCATTGGAATAAATTGATAATGAAAAGAAGAGATAGACAACAAATCAATAACGTAAATAATCGTACATTAACTTCTAAAGGTTGATTCAAGGATTGCAGTTATCGATCGTCTTATCTTAATATGAATTATCTACGATTTCAGTAGGGAAAGTTGTATTTGCTTGAAATTAAAGAAACAATAAAAGGACAACTGAGATTAAAGTATGTATGTTGATGACGATAGATACAGTATAGTATATAGTATAGTAATAGTAGTGCATACATAGCTATAGTAGTTCATACTATATAGTATAGTATGCGTGTGTGTGCACACACAAGTGTAATCGTGTGATTTATATCTTATCTAAATGGCAGCTTGTAATACATATCGATGGCTGACAATGCTGACATTTATGATAATTCGTCTAATTAGACTGTTGCCTAGACATGGCCTGAGGTACGCCGACAGCTTATCAAGATTACCGCACACACACACACTCGCACACACACACATAAGTAGGTGGGAACATATGTGAAAAGTTGAATGAACTGCGGGCAATGTTGATTAGGAAGTTTACTTGGCTGATTTCTAAAGTGGTCATAAACAAAGATGCCACTTGTCCTTGACACAGTGACAGGCAACAACAACAACGAAAGTACATACAAACACATGTTTTTGTTTGTATGTATTGGTAACAAGCATGACTTGCGCTTGGCAGCGACTGCGACTGCGACAGCGACTGAGGCAGCGACAGCGGGAGACGACGCGTCGTCATTTCTCACACCCCAATGGCAATGGAGATGGAGCACATTTCCATTATCGGAGCCGCTTGCCGGGTTGCTTGCTTCATGCAAATGCCTCCCGACTTTGCATAGCTTAGGTCAGTTTCCGTGGCATACAAAAAAAAACACAAAAAAAAAACAAAGCAACAACAACACAAACGAACAGCAGCAGCAAACAGCGCAGTCAGCGTTGGCAGAGAGTGAACCCTTTTTTTTGCACATTAAATGAAAACACATGCACAGACACACACACACACACACACACACAAACAAGCGAACGAACGCATTTAACGGTTTTATGTGTATTTACCATTAGGCTTTCAATGGGCAATAATAATGGGGGGGCTGCTCTTTGCGGCTGCCCATAATTTATTGGCCACTTGTTTCTAAGCAGCGTCGTCGGCAGCAGCAACCTGCCGCAACACACACACACACAGGCACACATTCCTACTCATACATGTATGAGCATGCACGTAGTTGAACATTGAATGGGAGCGAGTGAACAAACGAGAAAAGGCAACGACGTGAAGTGGAGTGAGTGATGTGGGGAGAGTGAGTGAGTGAGTGACTGACTGAGTGAGTAGAAGAGAAGAAGAGTGAATGGCACTCGCTAATAAGCATCAAGAGCAGCAGACACAAAAGGGCAAAAGCAAAGCCCAACAACAACAACAACGCTAGCAGCAGCAGCAGCGGCAGAGCAGCAGCAGAAGTAGCGTCAACAGCAACAGCTGACACTAGAGAGGCCGGTCGGTCAGGCAGCACGTGCTAAACACATTTAACGACAACTACAACAACAACAACAATGGCAGCAACAACAGCGAAGGCAACAAGAGCAATAACGATAGCGTCGTGTCGCAAGGGGCGGGGGGCACACAAAAACGATTAAATTAAAAACCAAAACAAACTAAAGAAACGAGCAGCGACGTCGACCGAAGCAGCGCCACGCGAGACGATGACAACAACTACAGCAACAACAATAGCAATAACAAGGAGAGATACTCGCACAACATGTTGAGTACACCAAAAAAAAAAAAAAACAAGCAAAACAACAACAACAAGAGTAAATGCGCCATAGCTGCGCATAATAAACGTCAATTTAAAATGCTAAAAGCTCGACGGCAACGTCAACGTCAGCAGCGCAGTCAGCGACAAAGCAGCCGGCGACAATAATAATAAAAAACAAAAAGAGGCGAATCGCCAAAAGTTAAGAAGAAAATACAACACACACAGACACACACACACAGAGGCAGACAGACACAGTGGGAGACATGGCGACGACCAAAGTGAGCAATAAAAAAATAACCCTTTTTCCGGTTTTTTGTTTTGCTTTGCAGTTTCTAATCAAGAGAAAAATACATAAAAAAGCGAAAAAATGCCGCTGCGGCGAATCACTCGAAATGACGTCGGCAGCGACGTCAGCTAATTCTTAAAACACACACAAACATACTCTATGCATGAGTATGTATGTATGTAGGTGTGTCTGTGTTGTCAGTATTGTTAGTGTCGCTGTGTGTGTGTGTGCCCTTAAGCCTTGCTAGCTGCAAAAGGAAACAGACAACAAAGATAGCGACCGGGAGCACAGCTGATGGAATTGAAAGAAATGCCAATTGGACAACACAGAAACTCGTTAGCACTACGCTTCGTATAATTAACTAATTGGAATTGCAATTGGAATCGCAAGTGCTTGAGCTTATATCCTGTGTTAAGCTTTAAAGCTGTCAGCCTCAACTTCAACTTGCAGTTCAAAAGCAAGTTTCAATCAAAGCAGAAAAGCTTCATCGCTAAATGTTGTAATTATGTTAATGCTTTTGTTTGTGACTTTGTTTACTATTCGCACTGATGCGATCAGCTGTTTTGAATACTACTCATTGACTCACCATTGACAACAATCAGCACAAGAGCTGCCCACGCTGTGCTGATTACTCGAGTTTCACAGTCGCCGCCAATAAAATGCCCTGATAGCTTACTACTACAACAACAACAACTACAGCAGCAGCAGCAGAGGCAGCAGCAAGAGCAATAATAACGGCAGCTATAAAAAAGCAATAAAAACAATAAAAATCATCTCACAGCCATTTACATAGCGATCAAAACAAAAACAAGAGAAACACACACACACACACACACACACTTACTCAAATACAGCTGGGGCACACGTTCCGTGACCGGGTCGGCGACGCCGACGCTGACGGCTACAGCGACGTCAATAGCAATGCCGGTATCATAAATAATTTCGATTTGACTTATATTATTAGCTAAATAAATAAATATGAATGAAAACAAAAAGAAGAAAAAACGGCCAGAAGCAAACAAACAACGAGAGGCCGAGGCATGAATGAATAAAAGACAAGCCGGCGCCAGAGACACTGATGCCGACGGCGACGTCGACGTCGATGCCAACGCCAACGTTCAACGTCAGCAGCGCTGCTTAGCGTGAGAAAAACCATTGAAATTGTCAAACAAGACCAAATCGACAGCAGCGACGACGACGACGACGACATCGGCGGCAAATACGTAATTTTGTGTCTCTATTAAATGACAATCAAAACACTCACAAGTTACCGCGTGAATACGAAAAGTGATTGAATAGAAAGAGAAACAAATGCCGATCAAAAAGAATAATTCACTCGCTTGCTTTTTGTGTGTGTGTGTGTGAGTATTACTCAATATACAATATGTTCTATATTTTTTACCTGGTTGTAGGTCAGGCGAGCAAAAGTGGCGCACCGTAAATTGAATTATGCCCCATAAATGGGTTTAGCAATGCCGGAAAATATTGCCACAGCTCTAAGCGCAAGTGCAAGTACTTCCAACTTTGACTGCGAAATATTTAATAATATCACAGTTAATTCACTTACTTACAGTAATTCCTTTTGTTGTAATAATGCCAAGCTATTTAGTGTACATATCCAAAAACTTAGAAAATCTCGTTAAATTAAGTATACGACAAGTATTTTATCAAACACTTTATGTTTTGTGTTGCTATCTTAAAATTAGTATTTATTTTACTATTACACGATATTTACATTATTTGAAACATATCCTTACTTGATTAACAAAGAAAAACTATGATTTCATCAAGTGTACGACAACTACTTTATCTTTAGTTTAATATATAATAATAATTTGATTTCATTAAGTATTTTATTCGCACTTTTATCTTTCTTCCCTATTTTTTATTTTACAATTTTATAATATAATGTCTCTAGACATTAACTTTTTGAAATGAACAAATATGAGAACCACAAATATGTTGACTTCAGTTTATAATAAAATGCAAATGTCTATTTTAACGAGTAATATATTTAAGCATTACATATATTGATGTAGGTACTATATGCATATTATATTTAAATGAAGTTCAATTTTTATATTCTAATAGCTCCAATTCTTTACATTTATATGTATATAAACTGAAAGTCTGCATTCATTTTACTTGATTATTAACTTCTTTCTCAATTTTGTTAAAACTGAACACTTACAGTAATAAATAAATAATTTATTACACAATTTCTGTCCTTCAAGTACTAGCAATTTATGTTAGAAGGCCAATTCAAAAGGAATACTATATAAACTAGTTTTATAGAAATATAAAATATAAAAGCCACAAATGTGTTGACTTCAGTTTATAACAATTCTCAGTCCGCAGACTGTCATCACCTCATCATTATAGTGGAAAAGTATCTATCAAGTATGAGTTATAACATTTTATCTTTAAAAATGTGCAGATAGGTGAATGTCTCGTTAGCATTTTGTTAAAATTTTAGACCTTCGATTCAATTTTATTGTTGTTTATATTTTTGTCTTAAGTCTGAACTGGATTTGTTTTGCTGTCTTGGGGTCAATGGAGGTCTTGAACTTCTAGTGCCTGCCGAAGGTAATACTTATGTATGTATGTATGTATATATATAATTTTGCTTTTGGCCAATCGAAAAGTTGAATTTAATGAAGAGAATAAAAGCGAAGTCTAAATTAAGTTTGAGTTAAGCTTTCCTGATTGTCGTGCCGTCTCGACGTAACCTCAATTGGAAATTGCAAGGCGCCTAACAGCTGTTGCACTGTCGATGCTGCTGCTGCTGCTGCAACAAGGAGCTAACTGATAGCAAGCAGCAAACGAGTTGCAGACCCACGCCCCCTTCACACCCATTTACCATTTACCCATTCATACACTTTTGGCGCACGAACTCGCGTATCAAAACAAAAAAGGCAACGACGTCGACGGCAGCAGCGACGTCAACAGCGACGTCGACGCTGTCGTTGTCGTTCTGAGCACAATTAATAAATTATAGACGGTGGCTGGCGACGGCATTGGTAGACATTGTCCAAAAGGCAAAGCAAAGCAAAGCACAGCACAGCACAGCAGAGTAAAGCAAGCACAAGCAGCCACCCAACATGGCGTCACGTGTAGTAAGCGACGAGAGTGGGAGAGGGACAGCGAGAGGTAATGGTATAGGAGCCCGAGCGAGAGCCACAGAGAGTGAGAGAACGTGAGATGGCAAGGAGGAGGGACAGAGTTGGCGGTAGCAGAGGCACGCGAAACAACTGATCAAAACAAAAACCGAAAAAACGAATTTATCATTACAATTACAACAAGGCAAAGGCAATAAAATTAATCAGCAATTCAAAAACTGCAAGTGGTTGTCGCTGTCGTTGTTGTTGGTGTTGTTGTCGTTGTTGCTGTTAGCGTTGCTGCTGTGGTTGGTTTAATAACCCGAAATAATCGCTGGCAGTGTTTGTAAGAAGAGGAGGAGGAGAAGGCATGTGTGTGCCAGACAGAGATGCACAATATAACGCGTAGAGCTGATGAAGTAGAGCAGAGGCAGAAGCAGAAGCAGACGCCGTTGTCGTAGTCATAGTCGCTGTTGTTGTCGTCATCATTAAAACAACATAAAAAGTAATAAATAAATATGAGTGTGTGAGAACGAACGACCTTCAACTTCCTACCCCTGCTGAGCCATGTGTGTTATGTATGACGACGATGGCTACCTGTCTGTCTGTCTGTCTATCTGTCAATGTTGACGTCGCCGTCAGCGCCGCTGCCTGTTGACATTGATACGAGTGGCTTCCAACTGTAAACTGTAAAACTCTTATACAAAAGCACTAAAGAGCGTTAGACAGAGACAGAGACGGAGACGGAGACAGCGACAGTGTGAGTGGCGAGTGCAAGTGCAGAGCAATCAGCATAAATTAAAGGCGAATGCAACATGTGACTCTGTCTGAGATTTTTCGGCTGATGCTGCGCGACGTCTCTGTCGCTGTCGTTGTCGTTGTCGCATCGTCTCTGCAATGCTAAATATTTTGCATATATGCAAATGCAAACACTCATACACATGCACACATTCAGCGCACACACAGGCATAATCGGATTGGGAATGCACCTTGCACAGCGACGTCGACGACATCGTCGCGAATTCGAACTTGTTTGAAGTCATTTTTTTGGGCGCAAAGCAAAAGAGAGGCTAAGAGCGCGCACTCACTCGTGAGCGACAAAAGACGACGGCAGCATGTTGCATGCAATAAGGAGCACAACAACAGCAACAAAGAGAAAAAGAAACACACACAAACGAAGAATAGCATCCACATTGAAACGGAGCAGCGTCGTAAACAAATTAAACTAATAAGCGCAAAAAGGAGCACCGAACGTAACCATAAAGAAAACTGTAAGAGACGACAGCCAAATGCAGCACGCTGACTGCAGCAGCGACGTCGCTGCCGTTGTAGTCGTTGTTGTTGGCGCAACTCTTGCTTGGACTGTCGAAATCCATTATAACCTCAATCGGCAATCGCATTTCTTCCTTCGAGTGGAGCGCAACATAACACGGACATAAACCACTACGAAAGGAGCAGTGTCAGAGAGGGAGAGAGACAGAGAGCGCGAGATGAGCGAGAGCTTGACGCTCGAGTGGGTGGGACAAGTATGTATGTGTGTGTGTGTGTGTTTGAGAGTGTGTAACAAAAGAGCGAGAATGGCGAATGTAAAATCATCAAAACTACTCACAACAGCAGCAATAGTAGCAACCACAGCAGCAACAGCAACAGCAACATCGACAGCAGTTGCTGTTGCAGTAGTGCAGTAAAGTTGTTACTGGTTAGCAGATTTTGCTTTTGGCCAACTCTAATCCGACTAGAGGAGAAGAGTTTCAGGGCAATAAGAAGAGAAACAGGACAGCAGAAATGGAACGACTCGTAGTTCGGCTTAGTTATTGGGAATTGAAATGTAGGAACAACCAACAACTGCAACTGCAACTGAAGTACTGGAGAGCATATGAGAAGCTTAAAGTTTTGGGGGGCTTATGAAAGCTTGCTCCCCACCTCCTCCCTTCCCTCACCACCTCTTTACAAACTTGCATGCATATAAGCACTTATGAATTTTTGGCGGTAGTAAATAAATTCTGTTTAGGAGTAGACACTGCATTACATGATAAGCTGCTTAAATGACATGAAAAGCTTTAAAAATAACTAGAATTGCTGACAAGCGTTTCCATTACTAAATATTCGAATCGTATATGGAACGAATATTATTATTTTTAGAGCAATTTTGCTATAAATACATTCCCACTGGGTCATATTCGAAGCGCACGACCCAATAGAAATCGCAAATATCTTATCTTTAGTTTTATTTGCACCTGACTGCGTTTTGTCATTGATCGTGAATGGGACCAACTGGAAAAGACTATGGAATAAACGAACGATCGCTTCCCAAAAGAGCAACAAATAAAAATAGCCAGACACACACAGTTGTTTTGTTGTTTCGATGATTTTGAGAGTCGATCCGAGTCGAGTCGAGCCGAGTCGAAACGTTGTGTCGAGTCATCCATCAGAAGAGGGGCAACAGACACGGCTGCCGTCGTCGTCTCCAAAAATAATGGCAGATACAAAAGACAGCTACAGCTATAGCTACACAGCTATATGGCTATAGAGTCGACTGCAAAACATTAACAGCACAAGGCCAACAGCTGGTCGCTCTGGTCTCTGGTCTGAGATCTTTGCTTATGTCTCGTGTATCTCTTGGTTGCCGTTCCACATTCATCTGCGCCGAACCTGCAGCATTTTTAGTGATATTTTCGAGTAACTAGCACACACAACAGCAACAGCAAAGGCAGCCGAACATGTTCAAAAGTTTCTCGGATGCGACGGCGGCGAACAACATCTACAACTCACACACACACACTCACACACACACACACAGTCAGATGCTTAGCAAAATGTAATACCAAAATGCTGCTGCCAAATGTTGTTGGGTTGCCCAACGCACCCCCGCAGCAGAGCACCCATTACCCATTATCCGAACCTCATACTCAATCTCAAACCCGAAGCACGCCGAACCGGCACTCGAACATACAACGTCGCCTCGCTTCGTTCACCAATTTCATTTCAACATGTTTCCAACAACAAAACAGCCTGAACCGGAGTCGAGTCTGCCTAACAGATCTCGCAGCCAGAGTTGCTTTTGCTGTTGCTGTTGCTGTTTCTGCTGCTGCTGAACATCACATCCATTCAAACGCAAAAGTATCTTAAATTTTTTGTTTTGTTTGCCCTCACTCAGCTCTCTCTGTCTCTGTCTCTGTCTCTTCCTCTCCCACTCCACTCTCTTCCCACTATCTGTGCTCCGGAGCCTTCGCTCGTTGAGTGAACCCCCCGCAACCGTTGCAATCCCTCGTTGTAGCAATGTGCCCAGTACTTTATAGTCTTACTTTGTTGGTTTTCTACCCACAAGTCTTTCTCTTTTTCGTTGTCGTAGCAGCAACAGCAGCAGCAGCAACGGCAACAGCAACAGCAGAGGCAAAAAAAAAAGACCGAGGGAAAAAAGAATTTTTTATAGGTATTATTTCGTTCCCACATACGCGCCGAGGCAAGCGTCAGTCAGTCAGGCAAGCGATGGCAAGGCAGAGCAAGAGGCGGAGAGGCAGAAGCAGAGGCAGAGGCCGTGACAGCGTCAGCGCATGTACAGACATATAAAACTCGATAGTACGTTCAGCCAGGGTTGTCAGCTACCTGAAAATTACATAAAGATAATTCAGTTGAACAGTCGTTGAGTTAAATTAAAAAATATATACATATATAAAATATTTTTAGTTATTTGTATAAAGTATATTTCTAAAATCAGAATTTTAAATATTTTGTAATATTGAATTTTTGAACTATCTGAAAATACTTTAAACCATTAATTTTTAAAATTATTTTTTAATATGTGTATTCAAATTAAAACTTAATTTTTATTAAAATAATTATTTAAGTGTTCATAATTTTCATACTTATATTTATTAAATCGAGAAATTTCTAACTGTACATACGACATTTTAAATTAAGACATTCCATTTTACTACATTTAAAACACTAGTTTAAACAAAATATTTTCTAAAAAGTATCTGCATCGGAAAAAAGTATCTTTTTGATCGCTCAATGCCATTGTGTTTTTGAAGTGCTTGGCAACCCTGTGTAAATTGTATTTCTGTTGTTGTTGCTGCTCGCACTGCTGATGTTATGCCGCCTGTCTGCCAGCCAGCCTGCTAGCTTGCCTGCCTGCCATCTCTGCCCCGTTCCCAGCCCTCGTCAATGTCCCATTCCCCACGAAAATCTCCCTCACCAACAACAGCACTAACATTGCCATCGCAAACCGCCTGACAGCCAGCACAGCGCACACGATGCGCCGCACAAATATCGTATCGCATTTACTCGGCACTCGCACCAGACCAGAGTCAGTCCATAGAGCAGAGCCAGAGCCAGAGTCGTAGCTATATATTTTTGTAGGTTATGTGTATATAACAGCAGCAGCAATAGCAGTGTGAGTCAAAATCGTTGCGATTGTGGGAGAGGCAGCCGAGCGAACGAACGAACGTCGTCGTTCCATCGAAACGAGCTCCGTCTCTATGTGTGCGTGTGCATGTGTTTCATGTATATGTATGTGTGTGTGAATTGCTGTACGAGGGTATAAAGATTGTGTACATACAGAGTGTACTCGCTAGAAATGTTGTTGGCTTTTATACCAATGATTTGCGCACAACTGTGCGCTGCAAACGAGTGTTCACTGTAGCGCACTGTACATAAAATGTTAAAACTCTGATTATGACGATGACGTTGGTTGAACAAGGGAAACGGGGGCTGAGAGCAACGGCATTGGCAGCAACGACTGCGGCAGAGCGGAGCCAGAGCAACACACACAAAAAGCAACAAAAAAAAAGAAAAAAGTTTCAAATGGAAATTTTGAATTAATGAACGAAACGAAACGAAATGAACTAAACTGGTTTCATTTGTGCGCTGTGCTGTGCTGAGCCGTGCTGAGCTCAGCTCTGAGTTGTTTTTACCCTCCTTGCTTTTGCTCTGCTCTGCTCTGCTCTGCTCTGCTCTGCTCTGTTGTGTTGTGTGCTGCCGCTGTCTCTGCCCGTTGCTGATGTTGCTGTTGTGCCGCTTTCTTGCGTCGCTCTGTTGAAAATATTTTCGCCCCGAACGAAAGAGGCTAATTAAGCCAAAGGAATTTCTCTGCAATTTTCTGTTGCCGCCGTCGCCGCCACACACACAACAACAACAACGGCGGCAGCAATTGAGCTTTGAAAACTTGCCGTCGTCGTCGTCTTTGGACACAGCTGAGCGCAGCTTTTTGCTAGTTGAAGTAGGAAGTGGACATGGATGTGGATGCTGCTGACACTAAACTACAGCTAAGAAGAACAAGAGAGAGCGAGAGGCATTTTCGGCAGGCAGCGACATTGACGACGCTGGGCAGTTAGAACATGTTCGCTGATCGCTTTGATTGCTTCGCCGTCGCTGTTGTTGCCATTGTTGTCGCCTTCGCCGCAAATTCGTTTTTCGCCGCACGTTTGATTTTGCTTTGTTTTGATTTGAGTTTTTTCAAGGCAATCAGGTGCAATATTTGTTCCCACTTGACTCTCTGATCATCGCTGCTCGCTCGCTTCGAATGCTTCGGTTCCGATTGGGCGCCTTTTATCTTTGTTTATCTGTTTGTTTGTTGTCTACGAGATTCGCTCGTTTTGTCTTGCAAAAAAGCAATCTAGCAAAAGCGGAAATGAACGGGATGGCCTGGTCAGAGCAGTCGAATGAATGAACACTGAATGCTGAACCGATCAACGGCGATCGAGATCGAGTGGTTCGCTCTCGAACAAGTGCAACAACGAAAGCAATAGCAACAACAACAGCATCGATCGGAACGTGTTCCCTATGGGTTCGTTCGATTGCTATTCTGTTTGTTTCTTTCCCATTCCTGGCTACCGCAACTGTTTCCTGTTCAACTGAAACCCCATCTTATCAGTTTATTGTGGTGTGTTGCATTCGGGACGGGGTCAGTTCTTGAACCAAATAGCTGAGACAGGTTCATAGCGGTAGGGATAAGAATTGGATTAAAGATTTAATTCTCAAACTACCTGTAATATTACAATTCTCTTTAATTTATGCATCAATTTCGATTACCATTCTCATTCATATAATCTATTTATTCTTAAATATGCAGTATGCAGTCTTATTTTCCGCTGAATTTTCTAATTTAAAGTGATACATCTTTGCACAAAATTTAAGATAATTACAACCGAAATTTGTATTTTATTGTAGGATCTACATGCAATTTTCTTATTATCTTTTGATAGATAGAATGTAACTAAATAAAAGATATAAAAAAAAACTTTAGGATCTCATATTCTTAAATTTAAGCGTTCATAATAAGGTTCATTATTATTCATTGATTGGTAGCATAGTACATAAATATAATTAGCGAAACTAACACTTTTTAAACACAAATGTTTATGTTATTCCAAGTTTTAACAGTTCTGTAACAAGAGCAGCAATTGCGAGTCTACAATGATTTAATATTCTTAATCAGCAGGTTTAAATTAAAGTTGAATTTTTCGTTCAAGCGTTTTACTATTAAATGTAGAATAATTATTGATGCATTGATATTTGTTTTAAGTACTTACATACATACTTATTTTAACTACTCTTGTTACATCATTGAGTTTTATAATTATTGAAATAATTGTTTGTATAAATTTACAATGAATGTATACAAATAATAATATAAAATCCATAATTTATATCATATATCAATTAAATGATTCTTACACATTTTTCAAGGCATTTGCAATTAGAATTTAAGCAAGCTATAAAAATTGACGCTGATGTTTTTAATAACATAAATTTAAGTTAAAGTTAATTGAAATGCTTTTCGATATAAAACTTAACACAAAGTCAATATTTTAGGCTAATATTCTTTGAACACACTTTTAAAAAGTAACTTGTTATTTGTTGAAATATTCATAAATAAATGCTTAACGAAGTCTAAAAATTGTACGTGACGATTTTAAAAAACATATTGCTTATCTGTTGATAGTTATCACTAACGATTTTACCAGTAAAATATGTGAGAGTTTGGGGCTATAAGAGACAGCCATATGGGATAAAGACGTATGTACTTATAGTATTGTATGTAATATATTTTAGCTTGATTGGTTGCTGTTGTTGTTACCATTTTATTGCAGCAGAGTGAAAAAAGGCACCAATAGGTTTCTAGTCACAACAAGACCAAGTCGTGAGGTGCACCACCAAAAAATATGCAGGATGATGGTTCCTGGTTGCCTGCCACCTGTTTTGCAACACGATCGCGCTTTTTATAAGCAAGTTTTTTTTTTAGTTTTATGTTGTTGCTGCTGCGGCTGTGGCAGCGACTGTGGCTTTGGCTGCTGCAAGTTGGTTGCTAACAAAAAAATAAAACCCGTCTAAATCTAAAAAAAAAAGAAAAGAAAAACGAAGCAACATGTGTGCGTTTGAGATTGCCGGCAAAAGCGGCTAGCACTCAATGAGGACAGATGTGTGCAAATCGCAATCGGCAATGGGAACGTGCGAGCGAGATAGGGAGAGTGGACAGGCGTCTGCCACAAGCACTGTGAGAGGGGAAGGGGGAGGGAGCAGTGGGTGGTGCGATGGGGTTGGCAGTGCCTCGAAGTGGGTGCGTTGGGAGTGCTGCCAAAGCAAAAATATTTGCACGACGCAGCCTCACACACACACACACTCACACATAGACACGTAGAGTGTGAGGGGGCGGTTGCGCAACGCAGCTGCGACAGCGATGCCAGCGATGGCAGCGACGCTGACGTTGACGGCGCTTGCATTGAACTCGGAAGTAAACGCAATAGAGAATAATAAGCGAGTATAAAAGCAAACCAGTTAGCAACATGCAACATCATAACATATTCAAATCGCCAGCTGCGACGTCGACAGCGCTGCGCTGAGCAACGCAGCATCGCGACGTTAGCGACAACGTTACAACAGCAGCAACAACAACAGCAACAGCGACGTCGGCGCTTTTACTCTCACGTGAAAAGTTTGCTGCTCAGCCAACGCCGTCACGAATTAAACTAAACAACCACCCGACATGGCAAAAAAAAAAAGAATAAATAAATAAAGCAGCAACAAAAATATATCAAGCAACGTCAGGACTAAAGCCAAGTGCCAGACTCGAAGATACCTTGCATTAGACGAAACTTACACAAATGCTTTAGAATTCTAATTAATTTACACTTTTGAGGATTTTGAAAACATGATATTCAATATTAATTCTCATTGGAATTATGAAAAGTTTTCTTAACTCCCTATTAAGTGATAAGATCTAACTGATTATGAATCGAATCTATTAATTGCGAATATTAGATAATGAAAAGAACTTTTAATATAAAATATTAAAATGCTACAAATTTGCAAAGCTTGAAAAAAAGTTAATAGAAGTGGTCTGGATTTGAAGCTGATCTTTATTTCATTTCTCAATATTTTAGAAAATGCTAAAAATATGCAAATCTTGAAATAAAATTAGTAGAACTGCTGATCCTTATTTCCTTGCTTAATATTTTTGAAAATTGGTATAGAAATAATGCTATAAAACGTATTGTTTATATTGCAAATGTAGCTCTCAAGAAAGTTACATTTATATTGTATAATAGAAGCATTTAGCAAGTTTACTCAAAATACCTTTAGTACTTGAGATACACCTTTGCACTGTGATTAATATAGGGTAGCTTTTGCGGCAAAGAATTGAAAACCCCGTTCGCTTTTCGCTTTGCCAAAAGTAATGACATCATGTGAGCCATCCGACGGAACGACGACTGAACGGGGCAACAACGATGCTGTTGTTGTTATCGTTGCTGCTGCTGCTGTTGCTGCTGCGGCGCACGCATCGATGCCGCAGATACAAAAGCAATAAAAACAAGAGCGAAAAATACAAATGCCGAGAAAATTGGTTCAGGTTCAGGCGGGCGCTTCGTTTAGAGTCCGCGTCGTCAGTCGCCGTTTGTCCACAGCCTGCTGAAGAAGTCGAAACTCACAGAAGCCGGAGACGAACAAAACTCTCAATGAGACAGAGTTGCAAATTTGATGCTGCAAATGCTTTGGGTGCTGACCTTCAATCAAAATTCGCTAGGCGAATTAGAATTGGCGCGCGATTTGCTTTCCGATTTGGCAAATGCAGTTGTCTTTCTTGTTGTTTCTTTTTGGGGCCAAAAAGATAAGCTGGTCAACAGCAGAAACAGCAACAGCAACAGCAACAACATAGCAGCCAAAGAGCTGTGGCAGCAGCAGCAGTAAAGCGAACGGCAAAAATGTTTCAAGGCGAAATTCGCACAACGACAGCGTCGCTGCTGCCGTTGCTGTTGCTGCTGCGTCATGGTAACAACAATAACAACAGAAACAGCAACAGCAACAACATTCGCCTGGCAGTCAGTCAGTTCGTCGCATAAAATAGCACAGAGCGCACACGAAGCGGGCGACGAGCTAAAAACAACAAGCAAAAAGTACCTGGCACGGCAGCAGCAGCAGCAACAACAACAACAACGATCAACGACGCTGACAACGACGACGTGCCCAAATGCCCAAGCACAACTCGCAGATACAGATACAAATGCATGACTACAGCTACAGCTACAGTATAGCTATAGCTATAGCTGTAGCTTCAACGCTGAAATAAACAAAAATGTTGAACAAAAAGCAGCGACGGTGACGGCGGCGGCGACGGCGGCCAGCAACACACAACACACTATAGAGTACATCGCATCAGCTTGCCCAAGAGCCACAGTTGCGAGCTCGCGAGTCGAGTTCAGTTTTAGTTTTCGCAGCGACGGCAACGGCAACAGCGACGGCAGTTTTCAATTTTGCCTTCCACTTTGCCGTTGCCTTCGCACATACCACACGAAACGAACCTAACGAATGAACAACTCATACACACAGATACACACTCACACACACTCATGCGTCAGAGGCTTCTCTCTTTGTGTGCGTGTGTATGTGTGTGTGCTCTGTGGAAATGTACCTTTATATAAACGACGACCCAGCACAACAACAACACTACATGAAATCCCAACTGACAAGACTGCCAAGCACACACACACACATACAATGCTTGTGTATGTACATCATCTATATATACACACAAAATATATATAGCATGCCCGTTTGTGTGTGTTAGACTGTTACTCAGCGCTGTCACAGAGTTGCCATACTGTTGATAATTGTGATAGCATTGGAAATCGAAATATCTCAGCGACAATAGGACCAAATATTATCGAGCTATTTATGTATCAGTTTGCGATTATCAGAATCCCAATTGCGAAACTTTTTAAATGGGTTTATAAATACAGGAATTAATAGAAGGGATTTTTATTGCATATTACTTAGGATCATAAATATTGTTGTTACAAAACATATATTATAAAAGTACATTTTATAGATGTCTTAATTTTTATTTACAAATATATAAAATTTAAAACAACTATATATTCCATAATTGTTATAATCATCTATAGATATTATAGAATAAATATTGTATTCGGTGTACAAAATGTTGGTTATAAATGAAAACGTATCGAATGCATTTCAGTCGGCTTAGCCTGCTAGTTGTATAACGCTAGTTCAATCAACGACACTTTCAAATATTACCACTTGAACCGCGTATCAGATCTGGCAACGCTAACAGCATTTAAATAACAGCCGCTGCTGCTGCCACTGCCACTCCTACGGTCGGCAGCCGGGGCCGTTTGCACAACGTTCGCTTCGCCTCAATATTGCTTTGCTTTAGTTTTGTTGCTGCGTTGCTTGCCTTTATTTCACTGAAATGTTCATGCTGGCAACGCCGCCGATTTCGAGTACAGCTGGCAATGCCAGGCAGCTACAGCTAAAGTGT
Organism: Drosophila sulfurigaster albostrigata; assembly: GCF_023558435.1. Taxonomy (NCBI): domain Eukaryota; kingdom Metazoa; phylum Arthropoda; class Insecta; order Diptera; family Drosophilidae; genus Drosophila; species Drosophila sulfurigaster. Next base: position 21,079,575 of record NC_084882.1, read on the forward strand.
TGTCGCTGCACACACACCACACACTACCCTGCTGCTGCTTGCCATTCCCTGCCTTTCGACCGACAAACTCGTTCAATTTCAATGCTTTTTACATAAGTGCGCGTCGTTCGCTTGCCTTGGTGCGAGCAGAGCGACGAATCGTACCATCTCTCTCTCGCTCTCTTGCCCAGTCTGTCGTTCGTACATTCGTTCGTTTCTTCATTCGTTCGTTCGTTCGCTCTCACTGCTGTTGTGTTAGTGTACGCTGTACACTGTACACTGTACAGGGGTGCATTTACTAAATCTATCTGTAGATGTGTGTGTGCGTGTGTCTGTGTTGCTTGCTTGCTTGCTTTGTGCCTGCTGGCTGCTTCTTTAGCGCTGGCCAGTTTATTTGTGATTTTAGCATGGCAGACTGAGGTACACGTCGCTCCGCTATTTCGTGTCGAACGCAAAACACCGATACGACAAAAAATTCGACGTAAATTTTCTGTCTCAATACTTTGAGCAGCAGCGCGCGTAATTCAAAGTTATCACAACAATTCAAAATCTTTGCAAATTAAAACCAAGCAATAACATTTCAAAAGTGTGTGCAAATATTCTAATTAATTTTAGAAGAAATTGGCGAAAGTTATAAGGAAAATTTCACAAATTAAATTCCAAAATAAAAATAAAATATATATTGTTATACCAAGTGATATACAAATAGAAACAGATACTTGTGAACATAGTCAGTGCTGCAAACAAAAAACAAATAATGCAATCTGTTCATTGTAATACGGTGGGCCAAGCGGCTGTCTCCAGGCTTCACCCACTGACTGACCTGTGAGTTACCGCCAGGAATTATAATCCAGTGACTGAGATTAACTATTAAACTAAACTTACTGACAGCAAATAAAACAACTCTACCAAAGAGCCGCAAGGTGCAACAGCAAGAACAACACTACACAATTTTTTTTGGTTCATTCGCTTCACTTCGGCCTTTGGCTATTTTGTTGGTAAATTGGATAAACGCAGTGAACACGCAACTCTCCCAACGGCCCAGCCGAAAATGTGCACAGAGGTGAGTCTTCCTTCCTTCCAAAAGATATAGTAATATAGGATATATTTAACCGATCAGTATATTCATATGTGCCCCATTGACTGCTATACCAATTGGACCAGTCATTTGGCGGGCTGCATAAATCACGGGGTTGTGCAACCAGATACCTGCTCTTCATGCAAGTGCAGGCAGTTTCCCTTAGGTAAGGATCAAACGATTGCCACAGTACAGCTAAACAATGTAGTTTTCAGTGTTTTGAAAAATACACAATAGTTGAAGTAAGGGAGTCTACAAAGATACAGCTTAATACATCTGTGATCTGTTTGGGTTTCAATAATAAAGAATGTCTTGTAATCAAAGAGGAGGACTTGAAACCGAGATCGGCACAGAGGAATTAGAGTGCAATTTAATATACAGTTAAGATTAGTATTAGCTAATATGACCATCTTAGACATTTCTTATATTTGTTGATTACCATTTCTTTTACCATTTAGCTTAATAGTAAAATAGGCAGCCCATATAACTGAATTTGGTTTTGGACAAAAATATTATTATTATTATTATTGGTCGTTTAATTTTTAGTCTTACAACTGCATTACATGATCACTGCGTATACTCAATTTAAATTAGGACGCGCTGTTATAGCATTCAGCTTTCAGGCAGTCGAGCTTTTAATCAGGTGCTTTGCTGTAGTTTTATAGCAGTCAGCTTTATCAGTTATCAAGAGAACATGAACTTGGCTCAAGTTCACGCAACGCAACGCAACTCAAGTTCTAATTGTTTTTGTTGTTATTGTCATTTCTGGCTACTGATAACAGATTGCTTTGGCTAAACAAACTGCAGCTGACTGAGACTTCCATTCATAAGCATGCATTTTGGTGAATCATTCAGGTGGTGTCTGCCCCGTACTTAAAAGTGTGTGTGTGGCACGATGCGCGTTGTTGCACCTTTTACTTAGAAATGCGCGTAAAACTGAGTGGAAGCCTCAACATGTGGTTTCAATACGGAATTCGCTGTGCCGCCTCCGCCTACACTTATTGGCATTGCCTCTCTATATGCGACTCTGTGACTCTGCGCCTCGTGTGGCATGTGCGTGGGTGGTTGGTTGGCTGGTTGACTGGTTGTTTGGTTGGTCTACTGGCTGGCTGTGCTTTGGGTCTACGTCTCTATGAGAGGGTTTCTCTATGCATTTGAGTTTGTGTGTGCGAGAGTGGATGTCTGTGGGTGGCATGACGTTGCACATATGAATAGATTTCCGTTGAGTCTGCGTCGATGTGTGTGTGTGTGTGTGTGTGTGAGTTGCATGCAGGATAACGGCGAACACAGGCGCAACGCTTATCACAACAACAGTAACAGCAACAGCAATAAAGCGCCTTCGTCATGTAAACAATGCAAAAGTTGCACGTGCTCCCGCTACCATCATGCAGCGCCATCTATTGGCACACATTTGCAATAGCGCAATATGCTAAATAGCCGACGACGATGACGCGACGTCTCTGTCGCTGCCTCTGTCGCTGCCACTGCCTCTGCATCGGCTTAGCTGACATCGTGATTGTCTAATGCAACAATTGTTGATATGCCGCACGCAGACGCTGACGTCGCAGTTAACGTCGCGTCGCGTCGCAGACAACAGCTGACTTTTGGGCCGTTTAATTAATTACATACAAAACTCGACGGCACAGCACACAAAAAAAGTAAATAAATAAATGAAGAGGAATAATAAGAAAACGGCAGCAAAACTTTTTCGTCGACGTTGACGTTGACTGCGCTGCTCATTTTACGTTTTCTCTTTCGTTGGCAGCAAAAGTCGCGTGCTGTAAGACGTCGACGTTAGCTTTGTATTAATCTCGCAGTTCTTGGGCAGCAGCAACAACAACAACAACAGCAGCAGCAGTAAATTTGTTATTGTTAGTGTTATTATTATGGATTTGTGCACTTGCTATAACAAAACAAAATAAGTTTAGCAAGTCGGTCAACAAGTTTGCCATAAAATTGATTATCGCATGACAAAGCATTTTGCAGCCAACACAAAATAATTCTGCTTACGAAATTCGAACTACTTACAACTTGACCATTCTTAGATAGTGCATAACTTTGATTGAACAAAAGGCATAACAGATACTTCATATTGCAGTTAAGATTTGAAATACAAAATACAAATCTAATTTGAATACAAAATTTTAGTTGGGTTTCAATAATTTTCGACAATTTTGCACATGAAATGTATATAGTAAAGTATTTTAGAATTTAGAAGAAAGAGTTTTTATCGGGATTTGATTTAGATATGTATTTGAACTATTAAGACAGAAGGAAAGCTAAAGTAAACGTGATATTCATATTTTAAGTTTTTGGATAGACTTTAATAAGAAAATCTAAAGTAGAAAAAAATGTGCATAATACTTTCAAAAAAACTTTTAAGGATATTTCATAATAGTATATCATATCTCATATATTAAAAATAGGACATTCTCAAATTACCATGCGCTATAGAAAGTATTTCACTTATGATTAAGTTAGCTTTGACACTTTTAACGAAATATAAGCGAGCAACAAACTTCTGATCAATGGGTTCTTAGAACCAGTTAAGCTTATAAACTAATTAAACAATTGAGTATTTATTGGTAATTACTGACCAGAATAATTTGCAACAATATTCACTCAAAGAGCAGTTTAAGTTTTGACCTTATCAACTTCGCCCTGTCACTTATCGCTCTATAATTTAAACATGAAGTTTTGCCAATTAGTTGTTATGTTTATAGAGTTTTGTTTGCTTTGCTTAAGGGTATCTCAGACTTCGAGTTCGACTTCGTGTTCGACTTCGACTTGGGTAATGCGAATACAACATGTGCGTATACGTAATATGCGATGCGAGTCAGCAAAAGTGTGTTATCATTATTTTCCTTTTGCTTCTTTTTAATTGTTCTTTATAGCTGAGTGTGAGTGCGACAAACTACGAATGAGTCGCTGTCTGTCTGTGTGTGTCTCTCTGTGTGTGTTGTTATTGTTTTTGCTGTTGTTATTTCATATTAGGGTGGTGCAAATTCCGGCACGAGACTTAATTGAGCAAGCAGCGCCGGCAGCCGCGACTGCGACGGCGACGCTAACTGCGACTGCGACGCCAACTGCGACTGCGACAGCGGGAGCATCGCTATTATTGTAGTTCGACCCGTAGTGAGGAGACGTTGCCGGCACTCTGGAATTGGCCTCGGCTCCTCGGTCACATGCTTGGTCGGGCCTCCTTCTGTCTTCCTCTTCTATCCTCCTCCTGTTCCTCTTGCTCTTCTCATCGTTGTTGTCGTTGTTGTTGTTGAGCATTTGATTTCACTTTCAGATACATTAACACAAGTGCGCTGAATGCGCACGCCTTTTGAGTTATTGGTAGCAGAGGCAGCAGCAGCAGAGGCAACATTGCCAGTTGTGTAGTAAGAGGAGAGGAGGCGAGGGGAGGGGAGGAGTAGGCCAGAGTCTGCGGCATTTTCTTTGGCTCTTCGATTTTATGAATGAAATCGCGAAGGAAGGCGAAACGCGACTCGGTTTGGTTTGGTTTGCTTTGCATTGGGTTGTTCGTTGGGGTTGCCTTTGCATTGCTTTATTTGCATGCATGTGGCAAGAGGCAGGACACACACACACACACACACATACACGCACACATGTCTGCTGCGGCTGCTGCCATAAAAATGCCTTTGGGGGGGCTCGACTTTGCTTGCTTGCGACGCGTCGTCGTCATTGTCCTCGCTCTGCATATGTGCGTGTGTATGTGTGAGTGTGTGTGTGTTGCCATTAATGGCATTATTATCCTTTTTCGCAAGGCATTCAAGGGATGCCTGCTGACTGCTTTTAATTTCGCCTGCTGCTTTTTCTTAAACTTGTTGCGTCGGTCAAGTGCATCGCTGAAAGCGAAATTCGCTCAATGATAAACTTTAAGCGATGATAAACAAAAGAAATGCAAAAAGGCAACGTAAAGGAAAGAAAAGAAGGCGCTTTTAAGGGTTGCCTCAACCCCTCTCAACAACACCTTCATTTGGTGCGCGCCAAACGTAAAAAGTCTCTTCCTCTTGGCGCAGCCTTGACGCAAAAATGTAAACAAAATGCCGCATGGCCATTTGGGTAACTGCCACACACACAAACACACACACAAACACACACACACACACACAGACAGTGTATAAGACGGGTTAAAAGCTGTTGGTGGCTTTCAACTAGTCGCGCATGAGTAATCGACTAAAGTCACGACTTTGGAGAGGAAATAGAGTCGTTAGATGAGCACAAATTTGTAGTTAACATCTCGCATAAAGTTGCTTAAATTGTTAATAATATCATATTCATATCTTAGATATTAATCGAGTGCTATCAGCGAACAAACTCTATCTCTCTGATAGCCATCGAACTTTTGTCTAATCAAATCAAATTATACAATAATTATTCTAATTACTCGCACTGCTTGCTGATAAGAAACTACGTCTACTATCAGCTGGTTTATGTTCTTCTTCGCAGAGTTCAAGCACCTTCACCATAAAGATATGTCCAGGTTTTCCCTGCATGCATTTGCAGTCATACAATAGTCTCATTATATTTCAACGGGGTTTTCCCCCAAGTGTTCGAATGAAGTACAAACTTGATTTACTTGATTTACAACATTAAGAAGAAGAAACACTTGGCAATACTTCGAAATCACTAAATAATTTGTTAATAACATTTATAATTTAAATGCGAGATAGAGAAAACATATTCTTAATTTTCGGTTTATTCCTAAAAACATTGTAAATTGTTTTTTTTATTGATTTCTTTTCTCCATCATAAACTATTAAAGTTAAATTTTAAAGTTCTAAACTAATTCTTTAATTTCTTTTTATTGAACTTCTCAATAATCTGTAAATTTAACTGATTTATTCAAATTCTATTTTATTATACTTCATTGCGATAAGATTTCTTTCTTGAACTTCATTCATTTAATTTGCAATTTGTTTGTGCCCATTTCACTTGCTAAATTCGTACAACATTGGCTTGACTAACCTTGTGCATCACTGTTGCACTGTTGCACTATTGCATGTGGCAAGAGCAACGGCGAATCAATCAGCTGACAAATTGACGACAATCGCAAGACATTGACCATCGTTGGGTTGCATGGCTGTATTGGGTGTTTGACCGATTGACTGGCTGGCTGTGCTTAAGAGATTTACAAACTTGCAACGTGCCACATGCTTATATGGTGGATTTACTACGCGTTGCGAGTGTGAGTGCAATGCGAGTGCGAGTGCAATTGTGAGTACTCGTCTGTTATGGCGGTTAATGTATGCCCAAAGCGCGCAAACAACAACAACAACAACTACAACAACAACGACAAACAGCTGTGGCAGGCAGAGAAGCAGCTTTAGCTCTTGTGTTGCACAAAATCTTATCAATGAATGCGCATCACTTGCACTTGTTTGCTTGCTACCTAAGCGAGTTGGGCGCCAGTTGTTGGGGGATTCACCGGCGACGACGTAAATGGCGCGACGACGAGGCAGTTGATGCTCGATGCTTCATGATGACGCCAACGATGACGTGACGCGTCATGCAAGCAGAGTGCAGCAGCCACAAACACAAATACAAACGCAGACGCAGATACGGACAGAGTCAAAGCCTCAGATACAGATTGAAATACATGACTTTGAGTACGTTTAAGGCAAGCCAAACATAAGCGGAGTTGCAGCAGAGGCGAGTGTGGCACGCACACTATTAACATTATTAAATCGCTTGCCACAAATTTGCGGTTGCGTCACCTACTTAGCAGCGCCGCCTGCCACACAGAGTGGCAAGTGCGCTAAAGGATAACCAAGCGAACCAAGCAATGTGTCGTATTTTTCTTCTTTTTTTTGTTGTGCTCTCTGCTCAAAATTTCCATTAAGCTAAATTAAAGTTATCGTGCGGCGGCAGCGCAGTAACGCCAAGCAGTCTCCTCATCCCTGCTCCTCCCCTGCTCAGTGTTGCTGCTTTTCCCAGCACCTCTTCCATTTTCATTTCTCATGCTCCCCCCGCGCCACACGTTTGACAATCAACGACGATGACGACGACGACGACGCAGCGTCGACTCAACTCTCGTTCTCTGCCCACGTACAACGTGCAATTCGAAAAGTGGTTTTCATGGCCCACAACCAACAGCAACCACCACCTCCAACACCACCGCCACATCAGCAGCATTACCACTCTCCACTCTTCTCACTCACAACCTTCTCTTTTTCCCCCTGATTCACCATCTAGCAGCAGCAGTCCAATTCCATCCAAAACCCACCCAGTGAGAGTCAGAGTCAGAGTCAGAGTCAGAGCCATGTCGAAGCATAGCCTGGCATTCTGGCTTCGTAGTGCTGCTGCTGCTTGCCTGGCAGAGTGGTAGGCTTTATTATGTCAGACCCCAGGACCCAAACACCGAGAGGGCGAGAGCGCATTTCACCCAATTTCATTATATTTGCCAACGTTTTTAGCTTTTATACGTCATGGCATATTTCACCACACACACACACACACACATCTATATATACACATCCACATACACACACACTTACGCATAGAATCCCACCACCATGAGCCACCCTCGGCCCACTTGGCATTTGCCAAGCGACAGACGAACTGACTGTCGTTCGTTCCGGCTGTCGTTTGTTCCCTCTGTCGTTCGTTCCGTCTGTCGTTCGGTCTGTTGTTCGCTTGCTTTTTAGAGACAGTTTCGGGTTTGAGTTCGGACTCGTGCATAAAAGCCGGTTCGACTCGACGCCACTGCGCAGGCACCAAATTGTGGGTGGTGGGTGGTGCGTTTGGTTGTGTGTGTGAGTGTGTTTCGTAAGGTGGTTTTCGGCTGCCAGTGCTGCCAACCCATTATAATATAAGGAATATAATATTATAATAATGTCAGGCATAAAGCACAGAGAGCGAGAGGCAGGATACTACGACAGGCAGCAGTTTGAGTCAGCTTCGTGGAGGCAATAGCAGCAGGAGTGGCAAACCCGTGGGCGTTGGGACACACACACACACACATACACACTCACACTCACAAAGAGTATATATGTGTGTTGGTGTTGTATGTGCGAAATAAGGTTATTTTATAAACAGTTCCAGAGTGTTTGAGGGGGGCAGGCGATTTCTCTGGCTATCTCTATCGCTCTCGCAGTGTATGCATGTGTATTTGTGTGTGTGTGTGTGGTTGGGGGGAGTTAGGGATGGGCGCAATCCTCCTGGTGGGTAGCTATAGTTAAAGAGTCTTCTTGGCTGTTGTGTTATGCTTTACTTTATTGAATGTGGACTCGGCAGTCGCAGCTCGATCCGAGCTATCGTAGAGTCACGTTGACGCTGACACGACATCGTCAGGAAAGGGATGTGGAATTAACACCCAAGTTACAATGTTGAAGATCATTGTGTACAAGATAGATCTGTCAAATATTATGCAAATCCAGACATAATAGATAATGCTCGGTACAAACATTCAAATATGTTTGTATCGATCTGTTTTTTGTCGAGTTAAATCTTAAATTTATCGCAAAGTATTGATAATTTGCCGTTATTTTTATTGAAATTATATAATACTTTTTTATGCGTCCAAATCTTAAATGTGCTACAAAATCATTTATAAACCATAAGAAAGTATATAGCATATTTTATTCTTCAACCTAATTTCCTAATGATATAAATAGTTGTCGAATATTAAAGCCACTAATAGATCAACACTAGATAACGCGACTTAACCTCAAACAAAGCATCAAAAGCTGTTGCGGGATCTGTGGAACGTATCGCATGTAACATAATGTATTTAGTTAGTTTCGCACATTCAAAAATACGTCAATTTACGCGCGCTGTCGCTGCTCCTCAATAATCCACCACAAGAGGGCAGGCAACCTTTGGCAATTCAGCGAACATGCGAGGCCAGCATATGATTACGAATGCCAATGTGAATGCGACTGCGACTGAATACACGTACTCCACACACTAAAGCTCACCACGAGGCGAGAGGAATAAAGCAAAAACAACAACAGGCAGAGAAGCAGCATTCACAGCTAAACGGCAGAAGGCACCCTCCAATAAAACGTCTGACCAACTGTTTTTGCCATTCTAAGCGAAATGCACTAGAAAACGTCGGTGCTGCTTCTTCTTCCTGCGCTTTAAAGTGTTTTCGAAACCTAAAAGCAACAACAACAGCGACAGCAGCAGCAACGACAATTTGAAACAAAAATCGGAACGCAACACTGCCAAGTCAGTCGCAGTCGCCATCGTCGGTGCCGCCATCATTTATTTTTCGTTGTCGTCGTTGCTGTTGTTGTTGCCTCTTTTTCTGCTACGTACTACAAAATTAAACTCGAGTCTCGGAACGAACGTTCGTTCGCTCGTTTGAACGGGCAACGTTGCGATATTACGTCCCTCGCTATCATCACAGCAAAAGCAACAACAGAGCAGTATATACACACACTCGTTCATATAACAGACATACATATACGTATACATACATACACTCGGCAGCAGCAGCGTTGTTGTTCCATCATCATTATTTACCAGCAGCAGCAACGTCGCTGTCGCTGCTTTGTTGTTTTTACCCTCACTCACTCACTAACATACACACACACACACGCTCTTCTTCTTCTGCTTCTGCTACTCAGCCATCCACTTCTCTTGTTCTCTCTCTGTCTCTCCGCAACGACCCTCACTTTATTTTTAACTGTGCGACTGTACTCGCTCGTTCGCTCTCGCTGTATGCCTGTGCTATGCTTGTATGTGTGTGAGTATGCATATACGTAAGTATATGTATGTATGTGTGCGTGTGTATTTTTATATGGCATTCTCTCATTCCACACTGACGCCGAGTCAGCATTGCGCGGCCCGGCTGCGATGTGGAAATTGTGTGTGGAGCGACGTCAACGTTGTCTTTGTTTTTGTTGTTGCTGTCGCTGCTGCTGTTGATGTTGTTGCTGCCTTTGCTTTTGCTGTTGGCTGACTGGCCTGGCCTGGCTGTATATTTCAGTGTACACACTTACACACTCATAACAATATATACAGACATTTTTTCCATAGTATTTCGTTGTTGTAATTTTGTGTTTACTAAGCGGGCCGCGGCGCGGCTTGGTGAACGTACAACACAACGTACGCCTTGATAGCTTTGGCTGCCTCTGCTGTCGCTGTTGTTGTTTGTGGCACTGGCACGGCCGCGTTTCATAGCCGCTGTGCAATTTGCGCAGTGTACGAAAACGACGATGACGATTGTTAACGGCAATTGTCGTTTTTTTTGTTGCTGCTCTTTGTATTTTATATGTTTTTGTTTCAGTTCTTTTCGATAAGTTTTTGGTTTTCGGCCAGCCCTGGTTGGCAAACGATTAACAAGCAGCGCACTTGCCGCTGTCTTATCAGTTGCTCGTGATAAGCGACCGCAACAACAACAATGGCAGCAGCAGCGTCGTTTACCGTTACCTTAGCATGCCAAATAAATTTGCATGCATTGAAATATTGATGCTGATCATGATCAATGCGCGCAGCTGCTGCTGTCGCTTAACTATCAGTCAGTCAGTCAGTCAGTTAGTCAGTGGGTGACACTTGAGTCTCAACTACAATCAACAGCAGTAAAAGTGACGTAAGGTTTTCATAGAAGATAGTTGAGGCGCGTGATAAGCGCTCAATGTGCTGGGAAGGATAGTACTTGAAGGTTATCTGATAAAGTTTTCTGGAATGGGGAAATGTATTGATAAGCTGTACGGGGAACTACAAAGACATTTACTGGGATGCCATGAAGAAGGAGATTCAGCTTATATCCATACCCATATCACTCAAATATAGACACATCCTTCGATCATTTTCTGATTAGCCTGGGCAGCAGGTTGTTGGGAAAAAGAATTTCCCCCGGTCATCTAATATCGATTATGGACAACTCTCTCTCTCTGTTGCAGTTGTGATTGATCGATCTCAGGTAGAGCCAGATTGGAAAAAGGTCGCACAGCTCACACCGTGTCTAATGTGTCCCTTTTGAGGATTAATGTTCTAGGTAGTTGAGGATTTTCGAGTGCTTAGAGAGTTCGTTCTCAGCTTACCGACGAGCGAAGAGTGTCCTTGCTGTCCAGGAACTCGGTCATATAACTGCTGCTGATTATAATTTCCGGCGTGCTTTGCCTTTCTTTGTTTATGAATATGCAAAAACTGGAAACCAAAAAAAGGAAAACAATAAATAAAGGAGCGAGGTTCATTGACCAAAAGTCGTGACTGGGGCAGCACTTCCACACATACACACACATAGACAAACAGACAGGATACGTCGTAACCCGTAACCCACAACAGTCGCCCCATCTCACGTCCATCAGCTGTGTTGTGCCTTGCAAATTTTCAATGTCACCAATTGCGCGACGCCAACTTCTCTGCCCGCGTCGCTGCTTATAAATCTTCGACACGGCAACGAAAAAAACCGAAACACAAAAAAAAAGGCCCCCTCCTAACCCCTTACACACACAAACACACACACATACACATAGCGAAACCGAAACCAAAAACCACCAAAGCGAGCCGCATTGAAAATTGCTCTAAATTCGCCAAAAAACAGCTGATTTCGCTTCCTGCAGTCGCAAATCGACAAGAGCGGCAGCAACAACAGCAACAACAGCGACGACGACTCCACCATGTAGCATCAACATCGGACTCTCGCCTCGCAGTCGTGTGGCGCACTTCGTCGTGCGGCATCATGAAATGGCCCCGACGCAAAATATGCGCATATAACAAACTACCCAATGTGCCATTCCTCCCCTTCCCTCTTCATCTTCGCTACCCCCAGCACAGTCGAAGAGTCGTCCAGTTGGCAAAGCGGCGTATTAACCTTGCAGCAACCAGAGCTCGAAACATCATCATCTTCGATTGTGAACATCATTATTAACTTGATGATGACTGCGACTGTTTTCGTATTTAGGCTAGTTTCTTATGGAAAAGCTAAAGAAAAACAAACCCTTTCCTTTCCCACAAGCAAATAAGTGCTGCGTACTCTCTCCCTTTCCTTCTACACTTCTCCTCTCACTCGCTACCATTGTTTGTTGTGGGTGTACACAGTTTTCACCCAGCAGCGGAGCCAACAACCAGCATGGGAAACAACAGCAACACCAATGACAACAACAACAACGTCGCACATATCAGCGCTGTCATCTTTAACGCTACGCCCTCGCTTGCCTTCCACCATCCACCTTCCACCATCCACCATCCACTACATAACATCCACCATCAGCAGCCATCAGGCAAAGAGCCAAGATCTGGCTGAAGCTGAAGCTGAAGACCGTCTTCAATTCAATTCATTTTTATTATGATGAGCGTCGCCAGAGTTGAACTCAACTCCACAGTCTCGAGTCTCTCGAAAACTTGGAGCTGGTTTTTTATGATGTTGCTCCAATGTAGCTTCTTCTTCTTCTACGTTTTCATCTTGTGCTGCGCTCTTTTTTATGTTTATAAAGTTTCTTCTTCCTCTTTGTGCTTTGTATATTTAAATTGCTTGTGAGATCGACGGCGGCTTATAGCCCGAGTCAGACTTGAGACTCGAGACTTGAGACTCAGACCCAAGCCAAGCCAAGCCAAGACGAAGCGAAGCTGGCCCGCAGTTTGGTTTTGTCGAAAGCTGAAACTTGGGTTTTTTTATTATTATTATTTTGCTGTTGCTTTTCGTATTCGTATTCGTCGTTGCTGCTATCGCACGTTGTTTCAGCTGAAGAATTCAAAGTGGCCAAGCGACGGAGCCAGGCCCAGACCCCTCAACAGCCAGCTAGCCAGGCAAGCAAGTAAGCAAGCAGGCAGTCAGTCGAGCCAACGAGCCAGCGACCGACTTTAATGCTGAAGTCGACTTTTGAGCTGTGTGCCAAGCGAGGCCGGCACAGTGGTAGTCAAGTTATTAACTTGGGATTATTTATCACATAAGTAAAATTCTGCTGAAACTTGATTGCAATAATAATATATAACTTAGGTTCTCAAACTCATCCCAGTTCCAAGTATTAAATGAGTTGAATGAATGTTGAAAGAGTGTTCTGTTCTAAAAATTAACTTGGGAAATAAAAGTAATAAAAGAATGCGCATTTGTCGATGAGTAACTGCTAAAGAATAAATATTGAAAGAACTAAAACAATAATAATAGATTCCCACTAGTTGAAAATATTGTGAACTATGAAATAATAGTTTAATCCCACTTAGAACTGACGCCTTTTTACGTTTAGCTATTTTACGTTTAGCTATTTTGTTTTAAAGAATTCATCTCAAAAAGCTTTAAATATTTATAGTAAGTAGAGATTTACATTTTTGAATCAGCATTGAATCATACATTGCTCGTTTGACTTTGCCCCACTGTATTGCAAAGCGGACGTCGCGACGTTTCAACTGTTGGCCTGGCTCTGAGACTCTGGGGCTCTCGGCATGGCTTTGGCTTTCGGGCAAACATTTCGTGTTGTTGCTGTTGCTATTGTTATTGTTGTAGTTGCTGTTGTTGTTGTTGTTGTTGACGATGACTGGCTCTCAGGTTGGTTGGTTGGTTGGTTGGTCGCTTGGTCGGTCGCTCAGTTTGTTCGTTGTGCTGCCTCATAACCTGAAACTTGAATATTGTGGAATTTGAAGGTAGCGACGACGACGACGATGTTGCTGCTGTCGTTGTCGTTGTTGTCGCTGTCGTTGCTGCAGCTAAAGCAATAGCAATAGCACAACTGCAACGCTGCGTGCGAGCTTTCGAGTCTCAGTCTCGGTCTCAGTCACAGCCGCTGTTGCTGTCGCAGTCGCAGTTTCAGTCCCGTCAATTTGGAGCCAGTCGCCATCGCCATCGCCAACTGAAACGAGTTGTTGGCGAAGCGTAAAAAAAGCGACTGCTGGACTGGATTTTGTGAGTGCGCCGCTGCTGTTGTTGCTGCTATTGCTGTTGCTTTTGCTGTTGCTGGTGTGGCAATAAAATTCAACTGGCAACAGTCGCATTGCCAGTCGCAATCTGAGTGAACGCAGCTCAAAAATCATGTTGCTCTCGTAGCAGCATTGAAGATGACTTTCGGCTGTTGATTGTTGGCCAGTTGATGTTGCTGTCGCTGTTGCTGTTGCTCATAATGATAGCAACACTTTTTAGCTCGCACAACGAACGAACGAACAAACAAATAAACGACAACAACAATTTCACCGCACGCTGTTGTAACTTTAACTTTTGTTCAACGTAGAAAATTAAACGTAGAAAGTTAGCTTGTTATTGTTGCGCTTTGATTTCCGTTTTGCTGAGCTTTGCAGCTGAGCTTTTGCATTGGGGTTTATTGTTGTTGCAGCAGCTTTAGCCGTATGCGATGCGCGTCATACGAGGCGTATGCGCAATGCGCTTTTTAAAGCATTCCGCAAACACGCCGCGTATGAGCAATGTGCGCCAATGTACATTCAATAAATTCTTTAGCGTCGCAAGATAAGCGCCAATGAGTCACACTCACATACAAACGCGATCGCATTGGCAACATTGGTGATTGGGCTCGCCTTAAGATGTGCCACAGTTTTTGTTGCAAGATGTGTTGTTTGGCCAGCAGTTAGTCATGAGTCTAGACTCGAGTTTCTAGTCAGCCAGCCCCTATGCCAGAGAATACAGCTGCAGCAACGAGGGATGAAATATGACGAACACGATGACGATGACGCTGACGCTGAGTTCGAGGCAAAGGCAACGGCAAAGGCAATGCCAGCAACAACGACAACGACAACGGCAAATGTGCAAAGGGCTGAGTTACTGAGTGCAGACGGCAGACGACAGACGGCTGGCAAACAGGCAGACGCGATGTGCGGCGTGCACGAAACGGGGGGCTGGAAAAAAGGGCAAGGAAAATGTGAAACACATGCGACGACCTCGATGACGATAACAAAACGTACCAACAGCACACCAACAGCAACAACAACAGAAAAAAGAAGACAAAAAGAAATGCAAACGAAAACGAAACGAACGAAACGAAAACTCACCCCGATGTTGTTGCGATTCGAATCATGTTGTACTGCGAGTACTCGTATTCAAGTATTCGAGCATTTCGTATTCCCCCTCGACGAATACTGAAATATGCGAGCATATGGCAACCCTTATAACTCATGACAAAGGCTCAACCGGACTCCGTATTCCATATTCCGTACATCGAAGTTAGGCACAGAGCACACATCTGTGATGTTCAGTTTCAACTCGGTGTTGAGCTAAGCCAAAGAGGGGTGGCAACACTGCTAAGATGGCTTTAGCAATGTTGTGCATTAGAGGGAAATGATAAAAAATCGAGTGCGGCCACACTGACAACCCTTAGATCAGTTGAAATACTTTGAAGTTGGCTCCAAACTTAATGAGCTTATAAGCATGGCAACCCTATTATACAATAAAGTACTAAGCCTAAAATGGTTTTTGAAGATCTTTTTGATATGATTTTATGAAAAAGATAAATAGTTGAAAGCAACACTCTTAGTATGGCATAAAGAGCTTAGATAATCGAAAGAGTTCCATGAGATATCTATTTATATTTTTGTATAATTCTGCATGGATCACCTAAAGTTTTGAATTGAATTCTTTTATCCGCTTTCTCAAATTATCAATCGCGTTGCATTCCAATTCGTTTCGTTTGCACTATGCTAAATGGGAACGTATTGAAATGGAACATTTGCCAGTCGACTGTGGCATTGTTCAAATGGCTTTCTATATTATTCCAAAATGATGAAAAACTGCGCTGGCCCCAAAAATAGTTTTTGAGAAAAGTCGGCAAAGACTCGACGTAAATGGCGGAAGTGCTGAACGCAATGCGAAGACGCTGACAAAGACGGAGACGGGGACGCGGAGACAAAGAGCGAGACCGAGACGTCGACGGAGAAGACGATTTGAAGGCAGCCCCACTGGCTGCGAGTCCCACGCTCATGCCTCTGACCCTGCAGCAGCAGCAGCAGCTACAACAGCTACAGCAACAGCAACGCCACCAACGCTTCCCCCTCGTCAGACACGCAGCGTCAGCCATTGCTCCTGCCTTGCGTCCGTCCGTCTGCGTCTCCATCTCCGTCTCTGCCGCTGGCTGTGCCTCAGTCTCAGACTCGGTCTCGGTCTCTCCATCTGCCAGTTGTTTGTGTGTTTTATTTTAAGAAGATTCGAGCAGCAAACGTTGCTGTTGCTGCTTCTGCTGCTGCTGATGATGAGCAATGCCAGCCAGGCAGCTCAGCTCGTTGGTGGCGAGGGTGGATGCCTCACTGACTCTGCTCTCCATTAGCAGCGATGTGATGGCAATGGTGATGGTGATGGCAATGGTGGTGCCGCCGCCTGACTTCCATTTTCTTGATAAGTTTCTTCTTTTTTTTCTCGTTTGTTTTTTTTTGTGTGCGCTGTTCGTTGTTCGTTGTACTTTGTGCCCTTTGTCGTTGTCCTGGCTGCGGCACGTAGACAGGCGCCTGACATTGGCTGGATTGGTTGGCTTGGGTGGTGTCGAGTGGATGAGTGGGTGAGTGGCTGGGTTGGTGGGTTGCTGGGTTTAGTCATTGGCTGCTGCTCCTTTGTGCGAAGCTCTGCACAATTTATGAGACGACATTCAAGCAAATACTCTCGTTGAGTTGCAGCTAATGGGGTATATGCAACTTGAAAGTGAAAGTGGATGAGGGATACATTAGCCGAAGCTCAGATCAGCAATTCTCTTTGAACAAACAACACATATCTTGGCAATTAGCAATGTTGTAAGAAACTAAAGAGTCGATTTTAATTTACGTAAGAAAAGGTTATCCAAAATATATTATAGAGTAACTACTTAGCGCATTCATACTGCTTTCATTCCACCTTTGTTATCCGTTGTTGGCGCCAATTCCTAATCGAGACAATTTCACTTTTCTCTCCCGCTCTTGCAGGTAAATTCAGCAATGGGTCTTCAAGCAACAGCCGCTACCAAGCGGAAGCATGAGCTGACCTTTGATAGCAAGGATGCCAACACCACCTACACGGGCAACTGTGCGCCGCCTCCGGTGAAGGCCAACAAATGGGCCATCAACAACAACAACTACCTGGAATCGCTCGAGGAGCAACAGCAAAAGACAACGCCAACAGCAACGGAGCAACAACAGCAGACCGAATCCAACAACAACAATGTGGAGACCCTGAAGACAGCTCATAGTATTATTAGCAACAGCAACGGTGACGAAGTTACTATCCCAAGCAGCACAAGCACGACCAGCAAAAGTCCTGCCGAGGTGCCACTGCCGCCAACGGCAAGTGCAGCCATACCCGAGGACAACATTGCCAAGCTCGAGGTGGTTGCTGCGGTGCCCTGCGAGCCCTGGTCAACGGCAGCAGCTTCGCCAGTGGCAGCCGCCTCTGTGGGCAGCAGCAACAGCAACGAGCCGGTCGACTGCATCTCCAAGCTGCAGGCGGTGGCAGTGCCCAGTGATCCTTGGGGCAGCATTGCCACACGCTCCACGCTGGCCACGACGCTGCTCAGCGCGGATGAGTTGGACGACGATGACGATGACTTCGAGGATGATTACGAGGAGGAGGAGAGCATTATACCCACCTACTGTCCCATGCGCTATCATCCCTTCGCCCAGCAGCAGCAACAGCAACAACAGCAGCAACAACAGCAGCAGCAACATCAGCAGCAAGCGGCTGCTGCAGCAGCTGCCGCAGCGCAGCAACAGCAACGCAGCTACGCTCCCGGCTACGGCAGCCGTCCCGCCTACTACTCGGAGCCGTTTCCCCAGCAAAATTGCTCGCGCACCGGCAGCCCGCAGCACATGGCGCCGCGAGGCTTTGCTCCACCGCAGTGGACGACAACGGGAGCAGCGGGCGTGCCTGGTCCACCGCCCAGTGGCGCAGCAGCCACGCCCAGTGCCGCCCAGCAGCAGCAGCAGTTCTACGAGAATGGCGGCGGCGTTGTTTATGCGCAGCCTGCGCCACAGCAGACGATACGCTGTGCGGAGAATGGCAAATCCTATCTGGACTTGGGCTGCAGCAGTGCGGCGAGCTCGACGCCAACGAGCGCGTTGCCCAGCAGCGGCAACAACAGCAGCAGCAATGTCAACAGCAACAGCAATGGTCCCGCGCCCGCTGCCTTTGTGCCTGGCGGTTTGCCTCTGCCTTTGCACGGTCTGCCGTTGAAGCGTTGCTGCGATGGACGCGGCGGTTGGTGCAGCGCCAATCGCAGCTGCTACAAGGATACGCGACTGAAGATACGCAATCTATCGATGTTCAAGTTGTCGCGTTTTCGCCAGGTGTCGGAGCAGTCGCTGTATCGCTCGGTCCTCATCTGCAACACACTCAAGCGCATCGATCGCGAGATCGAGGCCGAGGCCAAGGAGTTGCATCAGGCGGCGCAGCAGCATCATCAGCAGGCTGCCGCGGCAGCAGCTGCAGCCGCAGCTCAGGCAGCTCAGTACCATCCAGCCTATCAGCAACAGCAGCAGCAGCAGCAACAACAGCAGCAGCAGCAGCAAACGCCGCCAGCGCCTCTGCATCATGCTCAACAGGATTATGCGCCCGTTTTGAACTGTGCGCGCTTGGCCAACATGGATCACTATCAGCAGCTGGCGCAAGCGCCCAGTTTCCAACCCCAAGCACCACCGCCACTTGGCTACCACGAGCGACTCGATGCGCCGCCGCCCGCCTACCGAGCTGCCGGTGTCCCAGCAGCAGCAGCCAGCTCAGCAGCAACAACTGGCGCGCCAACGGGCTTCCAGCCATTGGCGACTGGCAGCAATTGTGATACGTCGTCTGCTAGCACGACGCTGCATCCTTACGACCACTATCCGTTTCGGGAGTCGCAGTCTGGACGTGCCACGCCCTTCCCCACCTGCCAGAGCACAGTTGTCGCCGCCCCCGCAGCAGGAGCAGCAACAGTTGCTGCCGCGCCAGCAGCAACAGCAGTCGTAAGCAGCGCCAGCGAGACGCCAGTGAGCGCCGCTGTCTCTGTGGTGGCTGCTACGCCTGCACAAGTCGCCAACAGCAGCAACTCGAGCAGCAGCAACATCAACAACACCAGCAGCAGCAACGCGAGCAGCAGCAGCAACAACTCTGCCACCAGCAGTGTGGTCAGCGCCTGTGATTCCAGCGATTCGGGTTATGCGGATGACGATTCTACGCGTTCCATCAACTGGAGCTCGGTGCTCAGCCTTAGCTCGCAGTCGGCGCTGGATCCGCTGAACAACAACGATCTGTTCAACATATTGCCCGCCGCTGCCACTCCCACTGCGGTGCCTGTTTGCATAGCGAACAGCAGTACCGGCAGCAGTAGCGCAAATTCGCCGCTGGCCTTCAGTGGCAGCTTCACCACTGTGCAGGCGAGCAACTCGAGCAGCAGCAGCAGCAACAACAACTCGTTGTCGTCGTCGACGACAGCAACGTTCACGACATTGTCGACAATTTCGTCGGCAACGCATTCACTGACCTCATCCTATGTGAGCAGCATTAGTTCCAACGTGTCGGCGGGTGCCAATACATGGGAGTATGGTTTCCTTGATATGGAATTCG
Source organism: Drosophila sulfurigaster albostrigata (assembly GCF_023558435.1). Classification (NCBI taxonomy): domain Eukaryota; kingdom Metazoa; phylum Arthropoda; class Insecta; order Diptera; family Drosophilidae; genus Drosophila; species Drosophila sulfurigaster. The sequence continues at coordinate 21,099,029 of NC_084882.1, forward strand.
GCCTGGGATCCGAGTTTACCGAACTGGTGCCCAGCTGCAAGCTCAGCTCAGATGAACTCTTCAAGAGCGGCCTCAGTGGCCCAGTGGCCAGTTCGAGGCTGCACGACAATGAGCTCGAACAGCCCGCTCACATTATGGTCGGCAGTTAGTATCAGTTGTAAGCTAGCTGTTCGACTGGTGTTCGATGTTGGCCGCCGGGCGTTGTTGCGTGCGGGTCACGCGTCGACGCCAGGTGGCGCCACATAGCAATTCCCAAGCAGTATTCAATATGTAATTGTTGCAAGCAAAATACTAAAAAAAAATAATGAAAAAAAACGAAACATAATTTCGAATTATGCTCAGGTTGTGAAACGTGCACCATGCCCCTGGTTCCGCTGTCCACTCCACTCCTAAAAAACACTCCCCAACCACAAGCACCGCCCATTTTAAACCCAAGCAAGCAAGCAAGCATTCGGATGTCACCGCCAGGGGGCGCAATTGCAATTGTATTGAAATGAGAAACTAAGATGATAAAATGGTATATGACAAATGAAAACTATTAGCAAATTTTTAAGTGTAAATATTGTAAAAGAACAACAACAACCACTTGTAGCACATAAGTTTGAGCAAGCAAAAACAAAGAGTATATAAACAATTATGAAAACAAAATATTAGAATTATAAAAGATAATTGTATCTATATTAGCGCGTATGACATGTAACTTTAGCTTTGTTAGTTGCAATTGTTGCAGTTTTTCGATTACAACAAAAACATAAACACACATACATACATAGAAAAAACAACAACAATACAACAAGTTCAATTATGCAGAAAAACCTTAACTAAATTTGTGTTTGATACAAAGACAAAATATAATACAAAAAAACAACAGAAGCAAATGTAAAAGAAAACAAGCAAAATCGAAAAACGTTTACTATATTGTAGCCATAAGTATTATTATTTATATACAAAAGAAACAAAAAACGGATAAATGAAAGAACAACTTAAAACAAAGTTTTACAAAAAAAATTTTAAAAAATTTAAAAAAAATATTTGAAAAAAAACCATAAAATGCAAGCAAATATAAAGAAATTTGTTTAAAAAAAATATCAAAACTCGTATTCTTCATCAGAATAGTTGGTTGGTAACGGGATTTTGCAGGAGACACATAGGCACAGAAGGATCACTGAGAAATTAAGATGCTTTGATTTTGCAAGTGTACAAATATTTGCTGTTAGTTCTTGTACGATTATAGCTTGGACTTTTGTACTGGTTGCTAGCGCCACCTAGCATTGCAAAATGGTACTTCATATTAAAAAGCGCCATCTAAGACTGTGCATTTATAATTTTGGTTTACGCACCGGATGGTTGGTGTCTGTACTTACAGCGCCACCTAGCATTACAAAATGGTACTACAAAATATCGTATTAAAAAAGCGCCATCTATGACTGTGCATTTATAATTTTGGTTTACGCACCGGTTGGTGTCTGTACTTACAGCGCCACCTAGCATTACAAAATGGTACTATAAAATTTCGTATTAAAAAGCGCCATCTATTACTGTGCATTTATAATTTTGGTTTACGCACCGGATGGTTGGTGTCTGTACTTACAGCGCCCCCAATTTGAATGGTACTTCAAAATTGCGCTATACAAAAGCACCACCTATGAGTGAAGTACATCGATTTTTATCCGTATCTGTCGCCATCTAGTGCCCTTGTCAAGAAACATAAAAAATACCCCCAAAGAGATGCCATATATTTTATAAGACTAATTCAGCTGTTTAGTAAGCTTCAGGAGCGGAGCTTGGCTAATTGAAATATTTAAAATAGTGCGACCGTAGGCAATGTTTCTAAAGTCAAGCTTGAAAAATACTTAAAAGCTTTTATGATACTCTTTAGTATGTGTTATTGCGTTTATAAGTCAATACGAAGTAATTTATATTTAAAATTTGAATTATTTTTAATATGTCTTTAAAACTCCTCATGACTTGTTAGCAAGCAACATAAACTTAAATGCAACACACTGTTACTTAGCAGAACAATTAAAACAATTCCCTAACCTTAACATAAATGAGACAGCTGTTTTCCAATAATGTTAAACTCAAAATGTAATGTTAGAGTTTGTGAAATGATTTCTGCTAAGTTGGCAGCCTGGTCACCTGTTGAACACCTGTTATTAGTTTATCGTCTTCATTGGTCGCGTGCGGGTGTGTCGCGGCCGTCGATTTGAATTGCGTCGGCGGCATTGTTTATAAAAATCTGTTCACCAAGAAGCGTTCCGTCGCGTGTGCTTTGATTGTGTTCAAAATAAGAATTTCGTGCGCGAGTGTGTATTTTGAAATGCCGCTACGTCTAAATTGCAACTAATTAAAAAAGCATGAATACTGAGAAGAACGCATACAATGTTAAAATCGTGCAATAGCAAAGGTAAAAAAAGAAAAGGCAAAAGCAAAGCAACAACGAAGAAAGAAGTAGACAAGTGGAAGTTCTAAAGCGGTACATGTAGCATTAGCGTCGGTAGCAGCAGCAGAGAAGCAGCGCAGCAGGCGGCGGCGTAGGCTGTAAAAATAGTTGTTTGGCTGGTTTTTGTTTGTGCATGAGGCTGCGTATCTGTTTGTAGATGTGTACATGTGTTCGTGTAAGTGTGTGTGTGTTTGAAGCAACAATTTAATTGCAGACTAAAACAGTTCAATTACACACTACAGCAAATATATAATTTGATTTGAATTGCGTTTACTATTGGGTGCGTAATTAAATTTTTCAGCAGCAAATGCAATTGAGCTCGGCAAACAACAAATAAATGCACAAACAGAAAAATCACACACATACAAGCACATAGAAAGAGAAACACGCCAAGCAACAATTACAATAAAACGGTCAGTCAGTCAGCATGTGGTCAGAAGCTGTAGAAGACGAAACACGGGCGGGGAACATAAATGGCGTAATCGTAATCTTTTTGCCCTCATTTTAATGATTTAATTAAAAGCGCAAATTGCAGCCCAGAAATTCAATTTAGCCGATAGCCTTTAGTTCTTGTTGTGTGGGTGCTTACGAAGAAGAAGAATATGACAGCGACTGCGACGTTGACATTGAGGTAGCAGAGGCCATGGCGTCGCATAGCATCGCTGCTTTACTAATTTGCTGACTAGTTGCTGAGCTACGACTGCGGTTCCGCGCTGCATACGTGCGTCGCGTGCCTTTATTATTTATGTTACGTTGTTTTTCGTTTTGTCGCGTCACATAAAAGGTTAAATCTTTTTTCATTTATGTGCTTTATTAAGCTTTATTAAATTAATAATAAAATAAATAAATTTGATCACATTATCGCGCGCATATTTTGTTATTCGTTGTTGCTGTTGGTCTCGCTTGCTGTACGTGCAAAAGTGCAAAAATGAATGATTTAATTGTTGAAATTTCTGTGGTTGCCTATGATTGTGTGTGTATTTTGCCCTTCAGTCAATGTAGTTTATATTGCAGCAAAAGAAACAAGTGACGGACTGCAAGGAGAGGCGCACTAAACGCAAAACGCAAAATAAGTGCGAGCGTCACCTTTTTCACCTCCGCCGCCCTACCCAACTAAAGCAGCAACAATTACGCCGTCGCCGGCATTGCCACAACGGTAAAACGAGCAAAACAACACTATAAACTACAAACAAAAAAACCAAAACAACACAGCGAAAGAGAGAGAGAGAGGAAAAAGCGCAACGGCCACATTCCAAGCGACAGAGGCCCCCAAAGCTTAGGTCAGCCTGCCAGCAGCTGCTGTCTCGCTCGCACTTTCGCTCGGTTGCAGCATCTCAGAGTGGGTAAGTCAACTACATCAACGTCAATTTTGTGCTGCCACGTCTTCCTCTTCTTCTTGCTCTTTTTGCAGTTATTTACTTCTTCTCAGTTCGTCTTCTTTAGCCTATTGTTGTTTCTGTTATGTTACACGCCGCCTGCCAGGCCATGTGAAAAGATTTTTGCGTAGAAATTACATACACATATTGTTTCATTTTCCCATCTTTGCTTTTCTGTTGTTTCGTATTTTTGAGTTATACCCTGTAGTAGTGATTGACAGGGTATACTATGGATTGGAATATCACATTTGGATACAAATAGTTGAGTCGTTATGTGGGTATCTTGTAGTTGATCAACCTCAACTGCAGCGTTTTCACTTATTTTTTGTGGCGTTTTTGTTTATGGGTTTTCGCCGTCATTTGACATTGTTACCTTTTTTACCTTACCTGGCAAGAGAGCTTCCCTTCCGTCCCCCTCGTTCCCACAGGGTGTTGCTTTCTGATCATCAAAGCAGTAAAAAACATTCATGCCGGGCTGCCGCCTCAATTATGTTAATTATGAATTGGTATTGGCCCTAATGTAATAAAGACTGTAACTTGGCCAAGTAAGTGTGCTTTTGGGTAAATGGGAGCACCCTATGGATACGTGTGCGGGTAGCACGGTTACCAAGTTACTAAGATTGCCAAGGCAATTGGCACACATGTTGCATACCTAATTGGCAAGAAGCGAAACCTAATTTCGTCTCTTAATAGGGCATCGTTTAATCTTAAATTTGCAAATTCAATTACTGTACATTCGCCCTTTTAGGCAAATCACATTTTAAAACCCTTCCCCGAATAAAATCTCACAGTTGTGGGCTTACTCAGCATTGAAGTTAAATAGATTATATCATGCATTCGAATCTTTTTCTATTATGTTTGTGATTGCAAAGTGTGAAATCACTTCAAAAGTTTACCAAGGCCTTTTCATTTTCATTTTTATACTTGCTGTTAATAATTTTTTATTTTTGGTTTTTTTTTCTGATGATCTTTTAGTAGCTAATGAACTTAATTGAGAGAGATAGAAAGACGCCGATCTATGGCATTGAACTTGGTCATTGTTAACTTTTCATTCATTTTGTAAATTTATAATTGTTATTGACATAATGATGGGTTGAAGATGTAATTGTATTGCTTTCAAATTAAAATGTAATTAATTAAGTAATTTGTTTGTTTATAAACGAATAGTATGGCAAATAAATCAGGTTAGACGAGCGACTATTTAACACATATTCGATAAAATGACTCTTTTATAAAACAACTGCTGCATATATGTATTATCAGTTATTTTTGTAGTTTTAAGATGACATCATTTAATTTAATATGAATCACACCATGTATTTTGTATTCCCGTTTGCTTATATAAAGCTGAATTGATATTTTAATTCTGTTGTGACGACAAAAGATTATTTCTGCTTCAACTTCATTTTATATTTATTGACTAAATTTGTTAGTAATCATTTGTTAAAGCCCTGCTAAATCAGTCCAAAGCACTTTTAGAGCTTATCTAAAACAAATACATGAGCATTGTGCGCAGTTTTCTCTTGTTTTATCCACCTACAACTGAGCGGCGTTAAAACGATTGAAAAAGTCACTTTCAATAGTTTCCAAAGCATTATTTGGATATAATTTATTGCAAAACTACAATAGATATAGGTAGATGCCCCACTCTGCTATTCCCCGTTGGGTCGGAGCTCTATTTTACTCAGTGAAGAATTTCGTAATTTTGGAAAACAACAACAAACAACAATGGGAAAATTGCGAGTGGCGATGGCGTTGTAAGACTCTAACAGGCAACAAAAATAACAATGATAACAACAGCAACAGCAAAAACAACAACAACAATAACAATAATAAACGACGCGACGGTGGCAGCGGCGGCTTTTGGGGAACCGCCTTCTTAACAATGGAAAATCTCGAAAAAGCCGTCGTCGGAACTGCGTCCAAACAGCGTTGCACAGTTGTTGCGAGCCGGAAGATATTTCAGACAAGCTTGCAACACGGCATGTTTCCACGGGAGGCAGAGGGGAATGAGGTGAATTGTGGTTCCGAACGTGCCTCCATGTTTAGACAGAAACAAGTTTTATAGTTTTTTACGCTGGCCCGCTGGCCAGTTAGTCCATCGGTCTCACAGCTGCTCGTGTTGTTGTTCTTTTGCCGAACCGGGCCTAAGCAGCGCACAGTAAGAGCAAAAGCCAGCAAAAGCACCATCGTCAGCGGCAGCGCCATCGCTGGCACCAGTTTCAGACCAGTCGAGGCCACTCCACGCCAGCTCCCCACCCAATGCATTTTGTGACGGGCGCTGTTGTAGTTTTGAACTAGTTGCGGCGTATCAAATCAAGTCTAACCACGAACCGACCCTCGAAACCGTTTCGTTGCCCCCTCTCATCATCCTTGTCGTAGCGTTGCTTGTCGCACTTTTGGGTACTTTTGCACAGTTTGAAAATTAACTGGTTGTTTTGCTTGTCAGCTGCTGTATGCTGAGTCTTAGTTGCCTCACGTTCACGTTCCATCTCCCCAATTGCCCCACGTCCAAGCACAAGCACAACACACAAAAAACCCTCTTCCCATTCATTTTGTATTGTTCGATGGCGCCTAGACAAGTTTATGTAAAAAGCCGAAATGCGCTTAAAGTTTTCGGCCGCCCCGTCTGGGATTGCCGCAAAGTTCTGGCCACCGGGGCATCTCTGGCGGATTACGACTGGCCAACAGAAACCAGTCAGGCAGCCAACTAACGAATAAGCGTAAAGGCGAAGAAGATAGCTTGCCAGCCTCGCAGCCAGTCAGCCATTCAGTCAGTCAGTCAGTCAGGCAGTCAGCTAGTCGGCCAGCCAAGCATTCAGCCGCGACCGGAAGGAAGTTTATTTTGTGCAACTTAACGCTTTTCTTTTGGTCCGAGCGTGTGTCTGGCCCCAAACCCCAATATAATTGTGCCGGCAAAACGGGTTCAAAGAAAACAGTTTTTGGAACAGGGCTAACAGACAGACAAGGCTCGCTTGAATAGTGGTTTTTGGCTTAGGCATGTTGTTAAGATCCTCGCCTATAATATAAACCTTTATGCAAATAAGCATTTCTTTGAATGCAAAATAAGTTGTGCCAATTTAAATTCGTATTTGAAAACTATACAATTAGACTGAATGTTCTACATGTTTAAAGAGTGGCTGGGAAAAAATTAAAATCCATTTGCTCTTTGAGTTAAATGCAATCCTTGTTTTCATGCCTAAAGATTATAAAAATAAACAAAAAATCTTCTTTGAGTGAATTTTAAAGAAGTAAAGAGATGTACTATATTTATGGTTGACACTATACGAATTTATGTTATTCCATTTTTATTTCTATGTTTGTTTTTCAATTTTTAATTGTATTTTTATGGTTGACAACGAATTTATTTTACTGTTATGAAATTCTACAAATTCAATGTGGTTAATATTATATACAAATGTACACAACAATAAAACGATCTAATCTTAGGATACTTTGTTAGCTTAGAGCGATTTTTAATCTTTCACTTTTTTGCAATAAACATATATAAAACATGGATCTCCCTATTCCTGAATCTATTTAGCTTATTATGGAGCTGTGCAGAGCAGGTTCACTTGCAACATCCATCGTATGTTGCGGTGTTTGCTAGTGGGTGTGTACTGTTTGGATGTATGTGTGTACGTGCAAGGACTGCCACATTTTTAGAGCTTCTATGTAAAAGGACTCTGATACGGCATGAGTTTAGGTGGCTACAAGATTGAAATGTTTACTTTGGAGAAACTTGGCAGCCCTTTTTATAAATTGATACATTTTTAGCGTTAATTTATTGTAGTTTATCATTCATTTATTTTATTAAAAAATTCTTTATACAAAAACAATATACTACATAACTCTAAGAATGCTTAAATTGTTCTACTCGAACTGTGTTGCTTTAATTATTCGTTGGCTCTATCATCCACATGTATTTGCACTCTACTTGCCAGTCTCTCACTCTGCTTATCGGTTTTCTCTCTCTTCAATAGATGGTTTCCATTACGAGTATCTGCATCTCATGGCACACAAATCAACACACCACAATCTACAAACTACACATACAAGTATATGCACTCTTTAGGTTTTGTTGTTTTCGGTTTGTCCACTGTTTGGCAATTGTTTTGCAAGATTTTCGCCTTTCCTTACGCTGCGATTCGCCAGTATCAAATGTTTAATGGCCAAAACTGGCAACAGCTCGCAGGGATTGGCGGGTGGCGGGTGGCAGCAGTGGGGGTGTGCGTGTCTGGGCAGTGGGGGCGGCAACACAAATTGCCGGCAGGGCATCAGCTGCACACACTAAATTTTTAATCAAGCATCTAGCAACCCGTATCTGTATCCATATCCAGCAGCCAGTAGTCAGCTTGCAGCAGCTGTGATTCCGCCAGAGGAGCTGCTTCTGCTGCTGCTGATGATGATGATGCTGCCTCTGCTGCTGCTGCTGTTGCTGTTGCTGCTGCCTCTGTCGCTGCCGTTGCCGTTGCCGCTGCCGTTGCAAGCGCAAAAAATGCAATCAACGTCAAATGCGCTTCGAAACTTTGCGCAAAATAATAGAAAAGCCATTAATTTCGCTTCTCGTCGAAGAAGATGCCATGCGAAGAACGCAGAGGAAGCCATCCGAAGGGGTGGGGGAGGTGGCAAGGCGCTTAGCGAACTTGGGCGTGGCACATGGTCAGCAAAAGGGAAAGTGTGCTCAAGTAATTTTTTAATTATGCGCATAATGTGCAGAAAGTTTGATGCGAACTACACTAATCCGATTATTGGCTGACTTGAATAAGAATCACATCCACATCCTGCATATTCAGTGCAAAAGCAAAGGCAGCAATCTCCATTTTCGTTAATCCGCTTTCAGCAGTCGCATTAATGCCACTTCGGGTAATGTTAACTAAACTGTATTATAGTGAAATAAAAAAACCGTAGTGCATAATGCTAAGTCCATTGCCATTTGTCGCTGACAAATTTGGACTTTGGCAAATAATAGCCTCAACTTACACTATGCAACAGCTGCCTGGCTCTTCTCTACCCTATAGTTAGTCACTGTAGTTACCAACTTAATGGTAATTATGAAACGGTACTTAAATACTAAATTATGTACATAAATTTTACTTAAGTTGCGAGTTGAATTGGAATTCTTGCAATAACAAAAGCTCCCACGAGCTTGTGTACGTTTTAATGGGAAGTTGTTGCAATTAGTTAAAGATATTCTTTATTATAGCATTGATAATGTAATATTGCAGAGAATGCGTTCTCAGTGTATAATTATTTCAAGACTGTTTTTTCTCTGACTTCTCTAATATTAAAGTAAGGGAATTAAAAAAAAATGTTATCTAACTTTAATAAAAAATATGTTCTTAAACAAGTGTTGCGCAGTTTATACCCTTCCTTCAGCTGATCCACTGGGTATTTACAATCAACTTTTTCGGTTGCCCATGAGGCGAAGCTCAACCATTATCGTCGTGCTTATGCCCGAAAATTGCAAAAGTTCTGCGTCGCTCTAAAACCACTTTTCATTCGTAACAACCGCTAATTTCACTTAGTGGTATGCCAACATGTCGCATCAGTTGGGACTCACACATCCACAGAGGGACGATAAGTTTTTAACTAAATTTGTAGTTGAAAAAACGTGTCGAATAGTTAAAGTTAATACGGTATTTCGTTTCATGTCAAATTTAAGCGCAAACTTAAATTAGGATTTAATTTAATGAAAATGGGCAATTTCTTTGTGACTTATTTGATTTGCATCTACTCAAGGTATCTGTAAACATAATTTCCAACTTATAATTGCCTATTTTACACAAGTGTAAAAAATAACGAACAGCAAGAAATATGAAAACTCGGTGGGTTGACGATTTATTTTTTATTTATAACTGACAACGTGGTCGAGTAGGGGACAAGGGTTTGGTTAGTTGACCGCTGGCTTCTGTTGAAAAGTTTAACCGGCGAGCAGTAATACAATAAACAACTTTACTTTTTTTTTCTGTTGTTGCTGTTGTTCTTGTTGTTTAAATTGTTGTTGGACTGCATTAAACTTGTCAAATGAAGTCGCTTTTGAAGTTAGATTGCTTGCAACAAGGGCGTGACATGACCAGAGCCAATGCTTGGGGCCAGTATTTGAACTGTCCCCTGGTCCCCATGCATGAGTTTCTCCTTCGTTCTCGCTGTCTCTCATTCTCTCTTGCTCTCTCCCTCTCTTTCTCTCTATATACCTATAGATTAGTCAAATGCTCTGTGATGTTTTCCTGGTAAATACTGTTGAAAAGTATTTATAATTACACGCCAGGGGCGTAGACACACTGAATATGTTGAGTGTTGACCATGGATAATGTTTGGACAGTGCCTACGGCTAATTTACCATAATCTGTGAGGTCACAATAAAAAATGAAATTGAAAAACAAAAAAGATTATTTATTTTATGTGTGGGACACTTATCAAATTCTTCAAAAGGGAATTCGCGCCAACTTTAATTCTTGTTAAATTTCTATTTATAAAATATATTCCGAGATCAGTGATATGAAATCTGTTATTTAATCATTTAAATAATCTGTTTTCAATTAGAGTTCAATCATTCCCTAGAATGTAAATGCCTTAAACTTTGCCTCGAAACGTGTTTCATCTAGATTCATAGATAAGATGAAATGTTTCCCTAAACTTTAACTGTGAACTTGTGCAACAACCCTCTACATGCAAATGTATGTATGAACACCGTTCTGACCTGCTTCTGGGGGACGAAGGATCCACTAAACACCATCATATTTAAGCCCCGACGGTGTCTAACAAAGCAATTAGATCCACGGATAGGCCAACACCAACAGCAACACCGTTGAGTTTGAGTTTGTTAAGTAAACGGCGCTGAGCCCCGCCGAATAGTCCCGGAGGGCAGCAAATTCATTAGGCAGGCGGCATACAAACAAGGAGCGCATCCTGCGTAGGCATTTCTCCACTTGGTGTTTGTTGTTGCTGGTAACCAACTTATGGGTCACTTGCTCCAAGAAATTTCTAAAGTTTGCGCCATAGACATCAGCTTGTTCATGTTGTAGTTGAAGTTTCCTGTCTGCCTGTTAGGACTGAGATGCGCTGAGTTGAGGCGCAGCGTCGAGTAGACTAGAGTTGACTTGTGCCTGGTCTTGGGTCCGTGGTGAAGTGGAGGCGACTAATGAGCACGGCGCGTCGTCCTCGCACAATGCGTATAATTAAAAGCCGTCCAAGGTGTAAACTAGCAAATTGTTTGATCCCATTCACTCAGCTAACCATTCGCTCAACTTGAATGAAGGCTAACAGGCAGCTAGCTCCTTTGCCATCCTCCTGATATGCTTTTCACTTTTGTAATTCACAATTTTCCGTGTCCTTTTTTTTCACGCTCACGGTGCTTGCTCAGCATAATATTGTTAAACTTTTCTTGTGCTCAGCACTTTTTGCACTTTTTTTGTATTTTTTCCTTCTGTTAGCCATGTTTTGCCTGGCGGGCACTTTTTAGTCGACGAGTTGCTCCAGTTACCAGTAACCTGATCGCAGAAACTCTCAAATCCGGATATTCTTAGCATGTCGAATTTGACATGCGCTTCAAAAAAGTGCTGAGCAGTTTATGTTTAATGGTAATCCTGTTGTAATGTCTGCAAGAACCTGGAAAGAACAAACTTGTAAGTGCCTCTGAAATCTGAACTGTTGATAAACAATGTTATAACATTGCTAAAAATATCACAAACAAATTTTTGCCTCAAAAGTAATAAGAGTTAAGTAGTTATAAATTGCCACATTAACTTAAATAGACAACCTGAAATGTCAGAATTTAAAGTGCGATAAATTACGTTTTAATGATTCGTAAATCCACAATTGATTACTCTAATAGACAACAAATGTTCTCAGATTGAAGACAAATTACTCTTAAGCGAGAATTTGCAGCTTGATTTGCGTACTCAAGGATTTTGGACTACCCTTCTTTGCCCTATGTAATAGCACACCTTGTGTACACTTTGCACACTGGATGGCTAATTGGATATGCTCTCAAGCATGTCTGTGTTCTGCTTTGCAGTGCTAATCAGCAGGATAATGTTTCCTTGTCGTTAAACTGCAAAGCGGGTCTACTGACTGCTGATGATGATGACTACTCTGTTGCCGTTACTGTGACTGTTGCATTTCAGAGGCCTAATTAAAAGTTGTGTCAAAGTATTTGGCTGGTGGAAGGCAGCCCCCAGGTGGATACGCTGACTGTTGGTGTGGCAACCCCATTTGCATCAACTTTCTATAGCACCACTTTCACTGGATGTCCCAAAGAATACTTATTCTTGTTCTGCATTAGCATCGCTTGCGAAACCCGTTTGTGGCTTTGGTGACCAGTCACCATCTTGCAATCTGTCTCTTCTCTTTTCTAGATCATCTTACTCTTTCGCTCACGCTGCTCGTGCTGCTTTTTATGGTAATGAGCTGAGAGAGAAAAAGAAGACGAAGAGAGGCGTTTGATTATTGCTTCTGCTGCTGCTGTTAACCACAAAAGCAAATAAAACAGTTGACTGACATTGGGCCATCAGTTTCTTGTCTCCGTTTTCATATTTCTTTCGTTTCAATTGACCTTATTCGCAGGTGTCTACACATTCTTCAGCATTCTATGCCTGACTTGGCATTATCATCGCAATACCCGCATGTACATGTATTTATATAAAATAGAACCCTCTTATGTATTCAGCGAAGTAAAAGCAATTGCAGATTTCAACAACATACATATATTTATTTTTTCATCTACTTTTACTTCAGCTCGATGCATCTAAAGTATTTCAATTCATGTAAATGACAGCCAAGTTCGGTTGCTTTGCATCGCATGTCCAAATTATATAGCAAGCATACACTTCTCCCATACATACGAGTACATGAGTTAACAAGTAGGGGGAGGCGAAAGGGGGTTATGCTGTAACTGGGCACGTTGCATGCAACAGCAAAAATATAGAGTATCTTTTTTACAGATGTCTTTTTTTTGATTTTATATTGATTTGGTACATTTTTTTACACTAGAACATTTAGGGGAATGAAATAATAGAAGGACAACAACAAGCTGCGTACAAGGCATCATTTAACAAGTATTTAGAGTCACTCAATTTCATGGTCATATTTTGTTGTTATTTTTAATATACGCACAACTATTGATTTTATTTATGCATAGCATACCCTAGAAAATATGCAAGTAGAGTATACCTTCGTTAATTCTCTGGAGTGATAGAAATTTGTTGTTATTTATTCGTTTTATGAAATATATATTTTTTAATCTCCTGAATTAACTATCTCAATAAATAGTTTAAATATTTGGTTTGGTTCTACTTTATATAAGTTCTAGAACTTATGTCTTGAATTGAAGGGTATTTTATGGTTTACCATTCGTTGATCCATCTTTCACTCGCAGTGTTAAATGTTGCACGCATTGATGACGAATGACCACGGAAAATGATGAATGTTTAATGGGCCAATGGGACAGGGAACATGTTGTGGGATAAATGTGTCCGGGCAGTGACAGAAGAGCGGTTGATGTGAATAATAAAGCATCACATCACATGTGTGTGTATGAATGTCAGCGTGTGTTGGTTCGTTTTCAACAAAAATATGAATTGTAAAATAGTGACGTATTTGCTGGGTGTTCTATTATGATTTATGTTTAACGACTTTTCGCTGCCATTCGTAAAAAATATGAAAATGCAGATTGATTTGACCATGGAGAGCTGACGATAAACATGATGCACTGAAATCTGGGATACCCTTGAAATTAGTTTGATTTAAACAATATGAATATTATATACTAAATCATCAATGCTTGTTGCTTTCATATATTAAAATAAATGGCAAAGTAAAGTAATCTTATAAAGAAAACATGAGATTCATTTTCAAATTAAAAATAATCTTGGCATTCGAAATCAGATGCAGCAATTAAGGATTGTATCAACCTCTATGAAAATTTATGAATAATTATTGCACAACTTCAAAATATTTCTCAGATGAAAATATAAATATTTCTGGTGATTACGGCTTTTGCACTTTCATTGGCAGCCCATAGACCTACATACGAATGTGTGTGTATATATATATGAATATATAGTGTACACAGACTATTGCAAATATGCGCTCATAAATATCACACGCACATACAAAAGCAAAAACTCACTACGAGTATGTGAACTTCATTGAGCGCCAGTTAATGGTTGAAGCCGAGAAATTGAGTGGTGTCTGTGAGGGGGAGGAGCAGGGCGTCTGTGTGTTTTTCTCTTTATTTTTTCCACAGACAGACGCAAACTGAGGAAAAGCGACAACGTCGTAGTCGTCGTCGTCGTCGTCGTCGACGCTGTCGTATCTGTCGAATGATGTCATGTTCGCTCAATGTCTTTTTTTCTTTCTCACTCTCCCTCAGTGACGCCCTTTCCCATTCTTTCACTTAGTGTCTGCCTCCTGTTGCTGTTTTTTGTCTATTTCCTTAAGCCAACAGTTGGGTGGCGTTGGGACATTTATAAATCAGTTACCAAGGCGCTGATGCTGCAATAAAAGGTGCGATTTATCATAATAGCAAAGGGAGAGGAAACAAACCAAGTGGGGCAAGAAGACTGAAGCTGAGCTTCTGCATTTTCTCCAGAGACCATCATTCGATTCATAGCAATTCCCCAGCATTGCAGTGTACATTTATACATTTCGCAATGCTCCTTATACGCAATGTCTGCCGTGAATCCATCGAATTCATTTTTGCCATTTTCCGCATTTTTCACAAATCTGTTTTGCGCGCAGACACACACACACATAGACACACACACTCAAAGGAAGAGAGAAACACACTTCCACATTGTGGAGATATATCGTCAGTATGTGAAGTTATCTGAGGCAGCCGCCAGTCGCCAGTTCATATTGATTACAACAAATTTTCCGTCGCCGTTTTGTCGTTGAAGTTGTCGTCATTGGTAAGCTGGTGCTGCTGCTTGAGCTGGAGGTGAAGCTCAATTGGAAAAATCATGCTACATGTAACTGATATTTAGTTTTTCTTGTTGAATTTTTTTTTTTGACTTGCTATTTGCAGTGATTATGTCATTCAATAGGGGGATTGTCAGACTTTTTAAAGGTGAAGTAATGATCGCTAGAGTTGCCAAAGATGTTTGTCTATAAAATGAAAATTATGTTTCCCAATAAAATGCTTTGTTATACCAACAATCAAAAGCCTGCAAGGTATCTTAATATCGTTAAAGCTATATAACAGTGTTTTTCAATATTTCAGATGCATTTTAATATTCACTTTAATTGCAAAATAAAGTGTCATTAGTTTATTATGTTTCTTTTTTATTATAAAAAGCAATTGTTTCCACAAGCTTGGCATTTTTATCATCACGTTAGCATCTCTAATCGAAGTCTGTCTACAGTTGTAGTTTTACATTCATCGTGTATTGCTTCTTCTGGTTTCTAAATGCGCAGATTTCTTTTTGCCTTTTGCACTTTTTGTACTTTTGCTTCACTATGGTGAGCCACCTTCTACTATATAGTAAGTCTACCCAACCAATGCCCCTCCCCCCTCAACAGAAACCGTTCAACTCGCTTGACATTTAGTGCCGGCTGCTGATTTTGCTTCCCGCATTCCCGCTTCCCGTTCTGTTACTCTTCAGCTTCAGGCTGAATCTTTAGCACAGACGTCTCTGACTCTGACTCTGACTTGAACTGGCTGTTGGCTCTTGGCTGTTGGGATGTTGGTTGGGTTGTGTGTTGTCTGTTGTTCGGCTGCTGGCTGCTGTTGCTGCCTTGATGGTTGGAATTTCGTTGAACCGGTTTATGTATGTGGTTTTCAGTTGTTGCTATTGTTGCTGCTGACTGGCGTCTGGTAACTGGCTCCACCAAAATATTCGTACACTCATACGTTTCTCTCTCTCACTCTCTCTCTCTGGGTGAGTGTGTGGGTAAGTGTGTGTAAAAGTGCTTTGTGCGGGGCTTGGCTAACCGACTGGCCAAGCCGCACAAATAAACATGGACACATTCAGAGACAGAGGAAAGAACAGACGGACAGACGGACGCAGAAATCGCGCATATTTGTCGTTGCGGATTATTTCATAGCAGAATTCTACGCTCCAACTCTGAATACAGTAAATCCATGTGTGTGAGAGTGTGTGCCTGTGTATGTGTTTGTGGCTTGTTTGTTGTGATAGTTGTTGCTGTTGTTCCAGCTGTATGGCTGTCCGTCTGTCTGCTGTTGCATAGCTTTTGCCATCTTTGGCTTTTTCGCTGTTAATTTACATAGCAAACATTTTTTCTTTCGTTTTACATTTTTTTGCGCATTTCCAATTCCCGTAGATTATGGATTTGTGAATTGAATATGCGAATGTACTATAGAATATTGATTGAAGTTTTAGTGGTAATCTTAGTAAATACTATACAAAGTACTATTTGCTTAACAGTAGCAAATAATACACATGAGTTGTCAAACGATATACAAATCCAATGTTTCGCTTCCGAAGCAAATTAAATTACAAGATGATGTGTTGCAATGCTTTAAAATAACATTTATGTATGTATATCTGCTCTGCCATTTGTTTTGCTTATCTTTGATGATGATTGCCTTTGTGATATTTCAGTTTCAATATGACTTGATTAACCGCATTGTAAATTAACAAGAGACAATTGTCGACATTGGGCAGATATCAAAAACAATGCACCACGAAGAGATAATCGAACTGTCACCGCATGAATATTAACCACATTTCGCATATTTGCCTCAGTGCATTAAGTGGCCATCGGCTAGGGTGGCACAATGTTTAAAGTGACGACAAGAGGCCCGGCAAAATGTGAGTTCAGTGATGGCCGATAGCCCAGAGAGCTCTATCAGAGCATCAGATGCATTTGCCATCATGTTTGTATACGCTGTAAAAGTAGACGAGAGCAAAGCGGGCATGTTGAATTTATGAAATAGATGTAGAATTATACTCTAATACTGAACTTAATATCTTCAGCAAATATACAAATTGTCTACGGGGTAACTGATATGTAGTTGAATCGCTCCCCTATTTTGCATGGTTTTCATCATTATCAATTTGCATAGAAATTCGTGCCAATAATGTGTGTGTCATATGTATGTGTATGGTAATATTCGTGTGAGTTTGGACGTGTGCAGTTATTTAGAAGTTTGACAGACTTCAAAAACGAATCGCATTTAGCTATTTTGCTGGTTGCAAGCAGAATTTCATTTTGGTTCTCAATTTGTGGCATGCAACTACGGAGGGTTTTGCACCAGAATTATTTGATTTAAAATCTTTATAAGCTGATTATAAACGCTTTTGCGGCAAGTCTTTAAACACTTTATGAAATAAACTAAGCTAAATGTGTCAAAATAAGATGAAAGTTCATAAATTGAAATTAGAAATATGCTTTGTATTAAATTTTATACCATGCAATTCTTAACAATTGTGAAGAAACCACACTTGAATAATTCATCTGCAAGAATAACACACACAAACACAAACAATAAATTATTAAAATGTTAGCTTAGTTTTGGGTAAAACTTGTGTAAAATTGCATTTGAATAATTATGAATAATTGTTGTGGTCATGACAGAGAGCTTACGGTAGAACTTTTCAACGACTTTCGGGATGCCACATAATTTATGCATTTATAAACTTTTGATTTATTTAATTTATTCACCTTTCGAGCAGAACTTCCTGCATAAATTTCAATAAGTAATGACTACTAAATACACACATAAATATAAATCTCAAGCGGGGTAATAACAATTTGTACGAGCGAAATGTCAAATGACAATTTTCTACTTCATCAATGAACCGTAATTGTCATTAATTGTGTTTGCTGCTTTTGCATAACAAATGCGGGGTGGTGGCAAAGTACAATTTAAACATAAATTTAGCAATTGCTCGACATTTGCGATAGAGAGAGAGAAAGAGAAAGAGAAAGAGAGAGACTTGAAAGTTTGGCAGCAACTTTTTTGGCATAATATATTTGTATTGTGTAAAATGTTCAAGGTTGAATAAGTTTTGTATTTATTGTGTGTGCAATTTGAATGGAAATTAAACAGCAAACAGCAGCAGACGGCAATAGCAGCAATGAATGGCGCAAATAAACATTTCAACGACAGCAACAACAACAACAACAACAACACTACCATGTACTCTACTGAATTTGTTGCCTCTTGGCCAAAATCAAATTGCCAAATTACGGCCGCTGTTACGACAGCCTGCCTGTAAACTTTGTTTTCTGTTTGTGCTGTGTGGCACAGCAAATGAATAATTTGCCATTATAGATAAACGAAATCAATGTCCCTCCAACCCCAAAACTGATGGCCACAGAACTGCGCTGAACTGAACCAAACTGAACTTAACTTGTCCAAAATGGCAACATCTGCAACATTGCTGGAGCCACCTCTGGGTAACTCACTGTGTGTGGAGCAACTGTTGTGGGGCCAACTTGTTATTGAATTAAAGTGACTTGATTTACGGCGAGTTTCGGTCAAAAGCTCTTAATAGCATTTGCTGGCGGGACTGCTAGCTATTTGCTGCTGTTCACCACCCTGAATTGTCGGCTTGTTTAGCGGCCCGAAAATGGGTTCGGTTATGGTCAACGGGTCGTATTCGCAATAATATCACGCATACGCCTTGTTGATAATTCTGATAAACGACAAGTGCAATAAGTGTCTGTTGTGTGTCCGCTTTTGTTAACCTCTCTTGTTTATTTTAACATTTCAATTAGTCGATTTAACCATTGCATTATAGAATACGCAAATATTGTCTCTTTAACTTTTTGTTGTTGCCTTCAAGTTGTTGTGTGTCTTTAAGTTTGTGGCATGTAGCGGACATTAATGGGAATATTTAAAAAGCACACATCGTACATTTAATTGCCAGTGTAGTGTAGCTCAGTGTTGTTCTCATTATTGTTGATGCTGTCGTCGCTCTACTATGGCTAATTGTGCTGTGCTGACGCTAAGCCACTAACTGAACCACCCAAAATGACGACAGATAACGTTAATAATTTATGCATGTTGTGTGTTGCAAGTAGGTACGCACGCACGCCCACCCACAGATACAGATAGTTGCCATGATTAGCCACGCCCACACACACAGATATATACACACAGAGACACACACACAACACGCCCCAATGCTCAACATGGCCGCATATAATTTAATTAAAATGAAATCTCGCACGGGCGCTGAACTGCAAACTGCGAATGCAAATTATTATTAATTACAGCAGAGCGACGACAGCAGAGCAACAAACGACGACAAATGTTTATATGAGACATATGCATACACGAGTGTATGTGAGCGTGTGTAGTCTAGTGTGAGTTGTGTGGTGTGTGAACTGGGTGTGTGTGTAATGGATGTGTGTAAGCCCGAAGTCATAATGTCGCCAGCTGTCGCCAGTTCATTGCAACAGAGCAAGCTGTAGGTGATATGTCCATTTCTTGTTTGTTTCTCATGTTTGTTTGCTTGACTCCTTGTCTCTGTCCCTCTTTCTGTACGTCTGCTTGTGTCTACATGTATGTACTTGCTAAACGATATTAAAAGAATTTCAAGTACATTTCTCTTACGACCCTTGGCCCTTACGAGCTGTTTGTCTGTCCATTAGCATGGCTTCGCTGTCTTCCGTCGCTACTATGCCATTTTTCACCTGCTCGCCACATGTTTGCTAACTGTAACCAAAATAAAACTGAAAATTAACTCGCTATAATGACACTCCAGTGGCTCTCAATCAATTAACATTTAACTGACAATGTAAATTAGTTGGTCGTTTTCCATTTAATTAGCCCAAATTGAATTTAAAAATGAAAATTGAAATTGTCCAATTATTTGAAACTAATTGCAAATTGCAAAATAAAATTTAAACAATACTAAATAAATATATCTATATATTATTTCTGGCTACTAATCAATTTTAATTAAAGCTAATGAGGTTTTTGATCTAATAAAGATTCGTTTTAGTTGGAATGCGAATGAGCAACTAATTTATTGTAATGCATACGTAGCTTTGCTTTTCTGATTCTACAATGTTTGGTAAACGCATTCGATGCCTTTACCTGCAAATGAAACTCCAATCGCTGTGCTGACAGCAAAGAGGAAACGCTAAGCTTACTTAATGCTTGAATAGTTGTGTGTAAAGTAGGAACTTTGCGAATTTCTTGGATAAAATGTCAACTCTACAAAATGCAAAACACATCGAAATATTTGCGAAAATGAAATCTGCAATGACTGTGACGCATTTAACTGTCAGTTTGTCTTAGTCAAAGGCACCAAAAGGATATATTCGAGGTAATGCTAGTTGTATTTGTATGTAAGTGTGTGTGTGGGCCCTAACGCTCACCGTGCTCACTTTTAGTCTATCTGTCTCGCTCTGGCAATAAAAAAGCAAACGAGCCAACGACGAGCAACACAAAACGCAACGCGCGTAAAATAAACAAATTTCCGCAGACGACACTCAACTATGCAAACAGTAATTGGAGCAGCTTTTATGCGCGATCCGAGGAGCAGCAAGAAGCAGCTGTCAGTTGGAGATGAAGGTGCAGATGATGGTGAATATATGTGGTGGTGAAGGAGTGAGAGGAGGAGGGGGAGGTGATGGCGGTTTCCTGCCACACAGGTAGATAGACAGCAGTGTAAACGATGGCAAACCATGGCCAAAAACCAAACTGAAGCTCAAATTCACCGAAAATGATACTCACACCCGGCATACCTTCAGCCTGTCATCCTCGCAGCCAGGACTCGCAGGATACGTGTAACGGAAGACGAAGCAAACAGACACTCTTTTACGTACATCGAGAGAAAAAGAGTGAAAGACACGAGAAATTGTTTCTGCAAATGCAATATTGTAATGCCTGTAATGTTGGTAATGGTATTAATGTATGCATATGTTTCAGACAGGATGCAACAGCAACAGCAACATCAATAGCAAAAGCAGCACGAGACAGGCAGGCGAAGACAGCATTTTGTATGCGGAAAATTATACGGGAAAAAACAAGACACAAGACCGTAGAAATCACACGCTGCCAAGGCAAACAGAACTTAAAAAAAAAAGAATATGCAGATACTGAGAGAATGTTTCTCTTTTTATGCCAACCTGTGAAATTTTCCCAATTCCCTTAGGAAACACTCGCTCGCTCTGGCATGACTTCTGATATGTGAGATGCCAGACCAAATATGATGATTACTGGAACTTGACGTTCAATGAATGAATTCTTCTCGACGTGAACTCCAATTGAAATTGTAAAGAAGAATGCAAATGAGAGAGAGCTAGGAATAAGTGAAAAATATTTTCGAAAATGAAAGACGCAAAGATGCGATATGCTTCGAAATCGGCCCTATAAACAGCTATGGGGAAAAGGTTAAACTGGAAACTGGAGCACTAGGAAATTCAATTATCAGAATCAGTTTTGAATTTACTAACTTAACAAACTGTTGAAGTGATGAATTAGGGCTGTAATTGAATGAAATTGCATCGGGCAATGGAGAACTTGACAAGCATTGGACGATTGGTAACGGGAAAGAGGGAATGCGAGTTCTTCAATCAACGAACTGTGGACTGTGGGGTCGGCATTACAGTTCCTCATTTAACTCTGGACTCGACTCAAAATGTAAGCCAGAGAAATGTTGAGTTCTCAAAGTGAAACATGTTGTCTGCTTGTGTGCAATGTTACCAAGCCCTTATCTAAGCAATGTCCTGTGTCCAGTGGCCAGGTGTCCTGCGGTCTGTGGGTGGGTTGGTTGGCCTTAGGGCCGATAGTTTATGTTGTTATTGTTAGAGGTTAGATGCTGCTAGTTGGCCTGTTTATTGTTGGCAACAATGCGTTGACGGGCGTCACCTTGAACCCTTGGCAACGAGCAACTAACAAGCTGCTGATGAGCAGCTCGTATGCGTATAATGTAGGAGGATGTGTGTGTGTATGGACATAGAGAGCTATGTTGCACACCAATGAAATTGCTTGCCTCGATTGGAGGAATACTGGGATGCGGGCTCTGTTTGCCAGCACACAACACTGAAGGGCCTTTTAGGTGTTTGTTGCGTTCCTTTATCGAGCTGATGTTCACTTTTTTTTTGTGTTGTCAAACATCCCTCGCTCCTTGGTTGGTTGTGCGTGGAACTATTGCTTATTGCCAATAACTCAGCTCATCTTTAGCCAACGCAACGAGCATGCCAAAATTGTGCCTAGGAATTGTTAATTTCCAGCTGCAGCTGCAAAAATCTGTGCCAACGATTATGGTCACATTATTAAAGCCTTGTCAGTGGCAGTAGCATGAGCGGCAGCACCAACGTCGTCAGCGGTGGCACGTGGCTCAAATTGTGGCATAAAACGCCAGCAAAGACACCTGCTTGACTGTTCTGCATATTAATAAGTTGGCTGGCCGACGCGGCTGCCATAATAAATATTATCCAAAGCTGGGTTTCTGGCCCACGGCCAGACCAAGTACCAGACCAGGACTCGGCGGATTCAACCAGGCGAGAGCTAGTTAGTTTTCTGCTTCAAAGCTGCTGTATGAATACATTACGTATACGTCGTGATGGCGGCGTAACTCTTTAAGTATAATTTAAAATGCTTTAAGCTTTATTCGCGAAAGTTTATGAAACTTGCATTATAAGCAAGGCCATTAAAAAAACGCTGAAAGGTTTTGTAATATTAAATCTTGCGTAAAGTCGTATTTTCCAACTTCATTCAAACTCATCATTTATTAATAATCTTCTACGTCTGAGCAGACAGTCAAGACTAATTAAAACAACAAATATTAAAGAATGACAATTCAATCCTCTAAAAACTATTTCACTTAGCTTTATTGCATTTCGAAGTCATTGTTTATTGATACAAAACTCTTTTGACGTAAGGTGTTTGTTGACTAAGTGGATGAGAATAGTTTAAAAAGCCTTCAAGCAAGGGGTAAATAGTCTGACACCTATTTCATGGCCTGGTTGTCGTCTGGCGACTGCTTGTCTAGTTGTCTATCTGCTCGACTCTCTGTCTCCTCTGTCTCGCCTGTCTGTCTAACTGCATTGTCGCATTGCTGCAGTAGGAAATGTTTTTTCTTCTATTTAATTTTTTTCGTAAATTTTATTTGAAAACCTTGACGACACCGAATGCTGACGCCAAGGATCCGGTAACGACTGTAGCCAGTTGCCAAATTTACTTCAATTTTTTATTTGCCGCCATGGCACGTGAAGCGTGCTAAATTTTCCACACGCATTCCTCGTTGGTCTCCAAGCCATCCTGCACTCCATTGCCATTGCCAGGCCGTCTGGCGTTTTGCCAAAAAACTGTCAAAGCAACACGAGACATGGAAACAGTCCCAGTTCCCATGCTCGTGTTTGTGCCCGTGCCCATTTGGAAGTCAGTCCGACTATTTCGGGCGGAGGAGAATCTGGGGGTCATGTGTGAATGCCTGGAGTGAAGAGTAACACTCGAACTACAGTTGGCAATGAAAATTCTATACAAATGAAAATGCAATTCACACGAATGGACTTTTTGTTTGGGCCTCTGTAACGATTGAAGTGAGAAGGGGGAATTGGTTGGACGTGGACGTCGACGTGGTGGACGTGGATCTGCTTCGACGTGGACATGGACATGGCTGTGGATGTGGATGTGGAGTGATAAACGTGGACAAGCGCCACAGATTGAATTAGTTTGTCGTTTTCTGTTTTCTGTTTTGGCATACATTCTCATACACTCATACACTTATACAATCATATACTCGCATAGTCGTCTGCTCGTCTACTCGTTTATATTCGCATATAAAGTGAAGTGCTGTGATTTTTATACTCGTTTTGGGCCACACACAAAAGTGTCATACTTCAGTTCGTTGGACGCTGTCAAATGCACATTGCTAAAAGTACTTTTCGTACTCTTACCGTTCCCCCCTTCCCCATTGGACTGTGCATAAATCTTTTGTTCCAATAAAAAGGGCGTCAATCTCATATGGATTTTTTTTATTGACATAATGCTTTTGCCATTCCACTGATTGTATATTGAATGCTGTAGTCCAAAGTCATTTCACATCACATTTGTACCATATAAATTGAATTTGAAGCATATAAAGAACAGACTGAATATACTGCAAAGCGTACAAATGTTCAAAAGCAATTTATTTGACTTGCGAAATATAGCAAGTGTAGTAAAGTAAAATTTGAATTTTCTGTTCCTTGCAAGATGTGTGTTTATTTGATTTATTTCTACTGAGTATTTTTTTACTTTGAGTAAAAGCATTCAAATAAGTAAATTATGTTATATTAAAGTTCTTGAACTAACAGATGCCATGATGCTATTGTTATTCAATTACTATGTTATTTATATATACATAGTAGAGTATACTTTATTAAATTTTGAAATTGGGTATATCAGTGTCATTCGCTCTTCGCTATTCCATCTAATTGTTAGGCGAACATTGAGTATGGATGTAAATTTAATTAAAAATTCAGCTGGATGCAAATGTCAATAGTTTATTAACATGTTGTTGATTCTATTTACAATTACGTTGCGTTAAATGATTTATTATTCAATTCGCTTTTGTTTGGCGACCAATCAGGAAACGTTAATCTGAATTCGGTTATTCTGTCGAAACCACTCTCCACAATAATTTTCTCATAAATTAGGTAAACCAAAAACTAATTTGGCAGACGCGGTGGTATTTTTGATTACAAAGGCTCATTTGCCTATCATTGGCCTGGGCAACCAAGCCGTAATTATTTAAAACAATCTGCATACGAGTGTGAGTGCGTGGGCGCAATCACAAATAACAAGTGACGTTTGAATGTTTGTTCAACCGGCTGAATATACAGCATAAATATGGGGAGGTGTTGTATGGGGCGTATGCGTAATATGTTAATTTTCATATTCATGCAATTATTCTTGGAATAGGAACTCACTCACACTGCCATGCATTCGGGATCATGTTGAATAATTATTTGCATTCGATTTACCAGAAGTTGAGTGGGAAACATTGTGCTAAAGAAGAAACAGTGTGGGCGAGGACAACAGACAAGCAAAGGGCAGCATACATACACACATACTCACGACTATGTAATTGTATTTGTGTTTGTCTATGGGAATGTGAATGTGTTTTACGTGTTGGTCAAGCGCATGACACTGAAAATTTTCATAAATATTCAAAATGCATAACATATCACAACAATTTGCAAGCTTGTGTGCGTGACTCGCTTTGTGTGTGTGAGTGTGCGCGCAAGTGTGAGTGTGTGAGTGTGTGTTTGGACAGGCACGAAAAAGTGAATGACGTCGACGTTGATGTCTTGTCAGGGTTCTGCCTCGCAAAAAGTCTGATAATGTGTGAGTATGCTATATATATTCATTGTATTAAAAAACATGTGTTGATTTACTTGAGTAAAGCCGAATTGTAAATACTTTCACTCAGATAAGAAATAAAAAAGCTTAGTCGTATCGAAAAAAGAATTGCTCTTATTACTTATCTCCAGTAATAATTGAGGTCAACCATCGCAATGTATACAAATTGACCATAGCGAATACTCCCATTATGCCATTCATAATGGACACAGGGTGCTGAAATGCCAGGACTATTCTTGATTCAACGACTGCAATGCAAGTGATGGTTCATACGGTGCACCCTCGATCCTGCTGCAGCTCCTGCGCTGGGTCATTTTCCTCCCATCGTGAGCTGAGTGATGTGCTGTTGAAATTGTATTTATGAAATTTATGTATTACACACACGAGACTTCGGGTGTCTGAACTTGTGGAAATGCAATTTACAGTTTACGGGTTATTGGGAGTTGGGAGTTGGGACGATTGCATTGGTCAACAACTGGAACAGAAAAGGAAACAAAGAGTAGTAAACTTTAGAAATTCTCTATTGAACAAAAATAAACTGTAATTTGATGTACGGTAGAACTTTTGCTTTTATAAACTTTGTAATCTAATCAATGGTAGATGCTGTCTTGGTAATTTATTTACATCGTCTTTATTGCATGTCTTCAGGGTGTATACAATATTGGTATTTGCTTTGCTTGTTTATTTGCCATAGACCAGCAATAGCAATAGCTTATTTTACTCGTGAGCAGCCAAAGCTGAATATACCTAATAGACTTGAGCCTCTTGAATGGCATTAACTCATCAATTAGTAGGTAGCTGAGAGTCGCCAATTAAATTCGAATTTTCATTTAGTCGATGGACCACAAAACTGGGTCGGCAAACTAGCGTTAGGACTAATTGAAGTGTTATACAGTAAGAGGAAATCTGGTTGGGTTGAGTGAATGAACTGGCTCCAGGCAACGGACGACACTCATTAATTTTCAGCTAACAGGGCAACTAACAGGGACTGTTAAGCAAAGACAGACGGACAGACAGACAGACGGACAGAGAGATAGACAAGGCAAAGGCGAATGAAGAGAGACTAGCTGTCAGGCAGATTCGCACAGATAGAAATCTTCACCTTTACCTTTTTTGCCCACACAGATTCCGGAGGCGCAGCACAAAAAAATGTTTAATTACAGGGTAAAATGTTGAACGCTGAAGAGACAAGGCAACAACTCGCATATTGACCCAGCCAAGCGGAACGTGTCGAGTACGGTTAACTAACCGAAAAAGCAATGAAGCTACCAAGCAACCGGCAAACAGCAGCAGCCGGCAACCGTGTTGCAAGAACCCTTTGACTTACCCATTGACAGTCATGGCAGGGCGAACAGTTGGACAACTCTAGCTGTTGTTGTTGTTGGTGGGATGCGAGGGATGGCAAATGTCATTAGCATTCCGTTCTACATGTGTCGACTCGAATGTGCTGGGCTTTGACATACGCGCATGGGGCACACGTGGGTGTCGTAACGGTTCTCAATTGGATAGACTGACAACGGGAAGCATAGAGAGAGGGGGAGAGGGATAGAGAGAGGGATACCTATGTATGTTAGAACTACTCATATGTATGGTACGTCGTTGACTGTCGACCTTTGCTGTTGACTTCTCCACTTTGGCGAAATTAAATCTGAAATGCTAATAACATGGGCACGGCCTGTACTTTGCGCTTGAATAACTAGCCCAATTGAATTCGGTGTTCCCGCACCTTCATTATTCCACCATCTTTATCAGAGAGTTGCTGTTTCTTATGTAGTGATTACAGCTGTTTAAGTTTTACGTTAATTTGGGTTTGCAAAACAAGCTGGGTTGTAATATGTTCAGATAGTACAAGGTTTCTTCGGATTTGTACATAGTACAAATGACGGAAATAGTTTCTCCTTTTGACTCTCACTAATGACTCTCCAACAAAGATTTTGACGAAGACGTTAAATTTTTTGCTTGATTAATCTGGGGCAAGCAATGATCACGATAAAGTGTTATAAGGTGCGTCATTAAGGGGGGCTAGAGATAGTTACACATGAATGGACGTCTATAAATAGACCTTAATTTATACGCTGCCAGTTTTAAATAAGCAACTTAAGCTGTAGTAGCAGCTTACTTCCATACACGGTGCAGCTATTTGATTTACGAATGAACTTATCTGAAAATGGTTTTATTATGGAGAAATTTGCGTATACATATTATATTTTTTATATGGAATCAAATAAATTTAATTTAAATATATCTGTTGTTTGAGATCGTATAAGTAGTTAGCTAAAAGCTATTCGATAGCTTTTGCAGCACTTTAAATTTTACAATATTATTACCTCCATCCTGAGTGTCCTGACTGTCACCCCATCAAGCTAATATAACAGCCTGACATTCACTTAGCTCAAGTTCAAATCCTGTCCAGCAACAGCTACTACAATTACAACAACAACAAGGGATATTTCAGCTTTGGAGTAAAACACTTTAGTAATTGGTAGCTTATATCCTTAGCCAAAGCGCTCATTCAAACATCGCAGTCAAAGTCAGTGTCGTGTTTTGGGCGAAGAGTGAGACGGGAACCAAAGTGCCATAGTAGAGTGTTGGCCTTTCAGATGGTGGCGGGGAAGGAGGAGGAGAAATAGGGGGTGAAGCTAAAGCCCAGCTAACTGTATCACGATTATGCACAAAAGCTGCTCTGTCAAGCTAAATGTGAAACATCGCAGAAATGAAACAAATGTAAAACGGGATGGTACGGGATGTCTTTACATATACATAAGTACACAGGTAGAATGGATCTTTTCTTTATGCTTTTGCTTTGCGCTCCTTTTGCCTCATCTCCATTCTCCGTTTATTTCCCAATCCGTATGCCATTTAGACTCTCGTTGGGAATGCCATATGTCTGCGAGTCTCTGTCCTGTCCTGAGGATAGAGGACAGAGGATAGCAGGAGGACCTGGCAAAAAAGGTATGCAGCTTTGACATAATTAAACGCATTTCAAAGATGAAGTTGTCGTCCTCCCAGCTGTTCTTTGTTGAGTTGGAGCATATTCCTGTTCCGTGCTTTGTCATGACACTCTCTCTCTCACACGCACAAACACACACACATGAAATACATATATAGATATATAAAGTATACCATAAGTCTAAGGTGTGGTAATGGCGCCTATGCCAACGCCTGCCCACATTGATGATGAAGCTGATTATGTTGGCCGATGATGAAGATGAAGTGCTGCTGGTTTATCAATATTACGTATACGCAGGGGCTGCAGTTTAAAAAGATTTGTGCGGCATCTCAGGCATTTAAAGCATTTTATTTGTGAGTTATTTAGTTCGCAGCGAACAGCACTTCAGTTGATGGCATTTTCAAGTGGTTTGTTGTTCCTGGTATTTCGAGGTTTTATGATGCTATTTTTCTTGTTGAAGGTGCAAACATTTTCAGGTTTGAGAGTGTGTGTTTGTGTTTGTGTGCGAGCTGGGTGCTTTTGCCATTGTTGTTGCTATTGTTTTTGTTGGATTAATAAATTATGCAGACAGTGAGCTGCCTTGGAGCGTTTCTGATGTTGATTATGTGTCGCCTGACACTGGACATTGCCACATTACGTATACGTATAGTATATATGTATGCCACGTACGCTACCATGCGCTCGTCCCAACTTGGACGTTAACTGTTGTTGTATGATGTTTGTTGTTGTTTTTGCTGTTTATCAACATGACCAGAATGTGTATGTTGCTAGTGGCGTCGAAAGCGAGGCGTTGATATTTTCCTAGTTGCTGCTGTAGTTTTGCCGCCTGCGGGCAATGTTGATAACTCTGATGACGTTGATGAAAAACTTTTGATTGATGTGGTTGCAAAAACTTTATGCTGTCATTAGGCACAACCAAATCAAACACAGAGCGACAGAGAAGCCACGCCCGGAGAATGTGAGAAAGAGAAAGGGTTTGTTTTGCACATGTAGTCGAGTAGAGTTTTATTTATGTCGAGCGAAAGGTTCAAGCTCAAGTTCCTGGCGTAACAAATGACAGTCGGCAAAGTTGTTTACGCCACTCGAGCGACTAAAAGTTTTGTTTATTAATTAATTGAAGGCTCGTGTACGCATGTGAGCAATGTTAAGTATTCGTTCTCCTTCCATCTACGAGAGTACAAGTATACTTTGTAGGGTTGCCAGCACTTGAGTAGGTAGGGTAAATACAAGGATGCCAGGTCAATTAACATAATTAAAGGTAAATGCCGGCCATCATAATCCAATTATATTTCACAGAAATATTTTTCTTTCTTTTTGTAAACGAACTCAATGAATAGTGTCATTCATAATTAAATTGTGAAACGTCTTTTTGTGAAGAGTTTTTCTCTCCAGTGGAAATGAATTGAAGATTGCAACCCAAAGAATTAATTCGTTTTAATTAAATTTCATACATATTTAATTCGAATAGCTGTAGCCACCTGGCAACCTTGCCTTCTGCTTGACGTTCAAGTAGTATTTACTTGTTTTTTTCCTCTTTTCGGCTGTTTTGGTTTGCGTTGTGGAAGGTTCTGCGCTACCTGTGGCATTGTTGTAATGTTCTCTCTTCGAGGCCATTTATTACAACGTGTTTTTCCTAGCTGCAACCAACAATGCCACACAGTCTTCTTGTTGCGTTGCGCTCTCTCTCTTTTACTAGTCTTTTCCCCAATGCTGTGCACTTTTCAAACTTTTCTCGTTATTTTTGCACATTCGTTTGCTTTTTATGGGCTCTGCTACACTAATTACCTTGTTTTTCGGAGAATTAACTTTTCGATTACTGTTGCAGCACTCGGCAATAAGCAACAGCAACACCAACAACAACAACGCCAAGTACAGTAACGAGAAGAAGAACAACAACAACTTAAACAAGTTCAAAGGCAAAACTCACAAGTGCAGTTTGGAAAAGTTGTGAGCTATCGATATGAAATGGGGAGAAAATGCAGTTCACAACAAAATTATTTGTTGCCGTTTGCTGAGTGTGCTTAAATGAACTTCTGCCAACATTTCTCCAAAAATTATGAAAATATGGTAAAAGCAACACATTTGCGCCACTTGCAATAGGCAGTTCGTGCAGCACAGGCTTTAAAAGTTGCTAACTATTGCAAAATTTACGAGTAGTTGCTATCGTGTTGGGAAAAGTGCCAAGTTACTAAAGGTAAACTAATTCGTTCCCTAGTTTGCAGTTTGTAATGTTTTCTTCTCAGTTTGTTGACACAGTATGGAGTGCAGTGATTAAAAATTCATAGTGTGTTGAGGCCATACGAAGTTGATAGTGAATAAACTAGTAACTCAACTTGATAGTCAATCAGTTTTCCTTAACCTAAATTCAAAATACCAAACCCCAATTAGGGCTTATCTTTTAGCTTAATAATACAATAGATTTATACATACTTTTTTCTTAATTTACATATAACTAATCACTTTGTTTTCCAAATTTCTCTTTCTTACAGAAAAGACATTCAATTGCAACTATGACTAGCCTAAAAGGTACGTAAATTTGTCAAAGTTTCCATGTGAATTTGAAACACAAACATTTTAAAATAGTTTTCAACTTGAACATAAAGATCTCAAACACTTGGCTGCCAAAACTTTTCTACCTCCTGTCGGGTATTTCAATAAGTAGTCAGTTAACCAGTTTCTCAGGCAGTTCTGGTTTGCTTTTTGCTTCAACAACTTGCAGTAAATTGTCCATTAACTGTAGTATAGTAAGTGCAAACATTTCTGCATTTTGCAAATGTAATTACAATTCATTTTTCTTCAAGTTCTTCTTTAGACGTCTCGGCAAGAAGGAGCATCCATTATCCGTAGCTGTCCATAACATTTTGTTGCACAGTCGTCGCTAATCTTAGCCGACAAGTTGGCCTTCTCAGCCCGTTGTCTGAGTCGGTCTATGTCTTCGTTTCAGTCTTTTGCGTTTTTCTCTTTTGGTGACTGTTTAAATGTCAGTTAAAATCCCATAAATTCTCCTTAAATGACTTCTGTCTGCCGCAATTTTGTAGCTTTTCCTTGGCGGCAGCAATAGAAGCAGCAGCAGCAGACGCAGTAGCAACGTTGACCCGAAGAAAATGTTAAGGAGTCTATGGAAAAAGGCGTAAGACAGTCAAGCTAAGGAAAGAATTACAGCAGTGTTGGAGTTAATGCTGAAGCTATAGATGGAAATGGTGATGGTGATGGGGATGGGGATGAGGATGAAGCTAAGGCTGAATTAACTATTAGGGGAAATCACAAAATCCTTTGTCGTAAATAAAATTTCATTTTTCTTTGCTGGAACAGATAAGAATATTTCCTGTTGTCCCATTGCCAAGAATCAGACACACACACACATACACACAAGCAGAGAAAGACAACTGACCACTTGTGCGCTTGTGTGTGTCGCAACGGTAGCCGTTGGCTAGAGCGTTGCAAGTTGCAAGTGGCAACTGGCAAGCAATGCGAATGAAACATATAAACAGGACATGGCCAGTGGGCGCAGGACAATGCCAGAAAATGGTTGCCAGCTCCACTGAAAGTGCTGCCAAGTGACGCAAGTTCGCACAACTTGTGCAATTGGTTCAATAAACTCATTAAATGCACTCAACTTTTTGCTCTTGTTTTTCTTCCACGCAAACTTTGTGGGTCTGCACAAAAATGACGGTCATTCGGTCGCCTTTCCTCATTCTCAACTTGTCGCATTATCCTTTTTATTGTTCTCGACATTGCAGCACATTATCCCCACTTGTTTTTGTCCTTCCAATTCCTTTTTTGGTGCGAGTTCGCTAACTTCTTTAGAAACTTTGAAATATTTACATGGCCTTGCAACAATTGATTTAAAAATTGTCAGCGCAGAGTTGACTTTGAAATATTAAATTACTTATCTATCTACATATTTATACTGTTTAAATACTCAACTTTTAGTCTTAGTTTGTTATGATTCTGAATTGTGAAAATTTTACTCCCTTTTATACATTTTTTATTTGCCAGCAATTAAATAAAAAATAGAGTATTTAATCGTCGATTATTGTATCTTGTTTTGTTTGCTCGTATAAATATTTGGCCATAAAAGCCATTTAACTTATTTGCCTCAGTTTCGCTTTGTCGCTGTCCTTTTGCCAAGCCGCGACAAACAATAAATTTTGTGAGAATTTGGCCACATTTTAATTTGTGGCTCAACGGCATAACCCAAACCAAACCAAACCAAACCAAACCAGAAACAAAGTCAGACCCACCACAGGCAACCTATATTCGAAGGCAAGCAGCCCCCAGCAGACTAACACCTCATCCTGGCACGGGGATAACCGCAGAATTCATCGTTGTGGGCTACCCCAAGAGGCATGCGAGGAAAAACCGCCGCATTGCATTCCTCAAATTGCAGAAGGCAAACTAAGAGTAAGAGCTTTTCAGCATGAATAGAACAGAGTATGAGCATGAGGATCTGTGGGTTTTTATATACTAAGATACATACATATATGTAGATATATGTATTTATATGTGCATGGACTGGCAAAAACGTGCAGCAAAATTGTCAATTTATTTTTTATGCCTTCTTGAAATTTACTGCGATTTTCGTTTTGCAACGAGCAGCAGCATCAGCAACAACGACAGCTTGTATACCACAAGCAGGAGGTGGAATAGCAGCAGCAGCAGCAGCGGCAGCTTGTGCTTCTTCTGAGGATGCCAATTTGTCAGCTGGCAGTTTTTGGTGCCATTGCAAAAATTCTTTATGAAAACTTTGTTTACGACAATCAACTCAGGCTGGAAGCCTGTAGCTGTAGCCTACAGACTGTTAGGCAGCCAGTGAGTCAGTCTCCTCTGCACTCTTTTCTGCTTTACTTGGTTACCCTGTTACCGCTGTATTGAGTTGACAATATTTTTAATAGAAACTCTCAACTCTCGACGCCCGAAAAGTTTTCTCTTCGCAAATTTGCAGCCAGTGCCAGTGCAACCATTGTGTCCCCAGTTTTGGGCCATATTACAGCTGAGACGAGGGGGCCTCAGGGCCGAGGGCCGCCTCTCTGTTTGTGTTTCAATTTGTTCGCCTTTTATGGAATTATGCACTTTTGTCAGCTTGCTGCAGTTTTCCTACGATTCGCTTGGTCCAAAAATTGCAAATGCAATTGAGTTTTACTTCAAGTTGAAGTAAGAACTATAGCACAATAGGTTCTCTCTGTTGGTTATAAGTTGCTCGCCATAAAGTGTGATTTATTCGAAGGGAAACTAAAGACAATATTATAATTGGTGTTAAATGAATAAAGTACAAAGAAATATTGCATATTGTTAAGTTTGTCGTTGAATAAATAAAATGAAAATATCAAAGCGAAAATTTAACAAATTCTATTATTTTTAATTGTCTTAACTGATTTTCAAATATATTGAACCTGCTTTGTGTTTATTTTACGTTCAGGTTAAATGACATTGTAACCCATAAAGTTTTCTTAATTAAATAAAGCACTTCACTTAACTATGTCTGTTTGTTATGGCGCTCTTAAACAAATTAAATTTCTCGTTGCAATCTGAATTTCTAATACGAAATGTAATGTGCTCTTAGCTGCCATTAAAAGTGTTAATTTGTAGGTTTTTTTTTTTTGCATTTTATAGTTTCAATGTGCGCCGGGTTCGTTTATATTTTGCTATTAAGGAGAGAAAACTCCACTTGGTAGGCTATCAATTTGTGCTGGTAAGCCCGTAGCTTATTTCTGGCATTACCCAGGGATTCCAGCGCAATGCAATAAAAGTCGAATAAGTGCACATTGCAATTTCAATTTTACTTTCCGTTGGTTTTGTTTGTTATTTGTATTTGCCGCTCATTAAAAGCTGTCAATTGTTTCTCTTTTGGCATTTACAACCTTCTTAACCAGCATTGCGACTGCTGAATGGTGCACTCATATGGTTTATTCTTATACTATATTTATCCCATTTTCCGCCCGCATTTGTTGCCAGCAAATCCCTTAAGTGCACTGAGCTACATTAAGGAAAACTCACATCTTAGTGGTTTCAGATTAAAGTACCCCTTTACTCTTCACGCCTCTCTTTCACTCTCTCTCTCTTCGTCTCTGTGCAGTTGGGCGACAATAAAACTTGCCCAGTCGCCTCTCCTTTCGCCAATTTTATGGCACGCCCCCCGCAGGGACAACTACGGCCAGGACCAGCACCTATTGTGTGAAAAACGACGGGGACCCAAAGAGTGTGTAATAAAGCACAGATGATATATGCTCCAAGGGGTGATCACTGTTGTTTGGTTCAGTTCAGTTCAGTTTGGTTTCGTTTTGGTTTGGCTTGGTTTGGCGTGGTTGAGCCGCCTGGATATCGGGTAGGTCGTTTTGTGGGTTGCCTACTTTGTCTAAATGCCCTGCGGTAACTCAGGATTGCAATATGCTGTGTGTGGTTCATGTCTCGCATATGATTGTCTGGCCAAAGGGGCCAGCAGGCAATGTTACAAAGCGGCAAATGATAAATGAATAAGGGAAGGGCGAGAACAAAGCTTGCTTGAAATTTTAGTTCACAAAATAAGGGAAATACGAGAGTATAAATTAAATTTTAGTTGTCACCCATTATCTTTTGTATCTATAAGCTATTATGTTGTATTTAGTATTTAGAGCGTTTTTATTTTTCAACTCATAAACAAGATTTTGATATAGTTCTTAAATTGACTGAACGCACTAAGCCATAAAGTAGTAAGCCAATAGCTTATAGCATATTGGCTTTAACTAGACTATGAGCGCTCAGCTTAGACATTTGCCGTTGGCTGACACTTCATTGTAGTCGTTTCGCAACTGGAACGGCTGTTCATCTTGAGTTGCGGCAAACTTGCAGCTCAGTCGCGCCACAGTCAAGTTCATCGCACTAAGCTGCTGTCAGACAGAAAACTCGTGCAGTTTCCGTGCTTCCTTCTGGCCATAACTGAGGAGCCAAAGAACTTGAAGTACCCATAAAAGTCATTAGACTTTAAGTTTTAGTATGTAAAAGTGGCAGACGACTTGAGGTTAACCTGAAGTAATTTAAGCAAAGCCACTGCAGCTTGTCTTTCTCATGTCTCGACGGTTGCAACAGTCACAGCCTGATGCAGCATTCACTCATTTTATTTGTTCCACACTTTGTGGCGAAATGTAAAAAAAAAACGTAGTCGGAAAGAATGCAGCAAGGATGCTCACGAGAACTCCGCACATATGAGCAACTCAATAAATCAATATTTGTGTGCCTGACGGGGGTAAAGGCCCCCAATGCAATTGTCCATAAAATGGTAGCTTTGGCACTGTCAAGCTGACAACTCCCGGCCTGTGATCTGGCTGGGCCTATCCGGGCTTCGGCAGGATGGATGCCTCTTTTGGCGTGGCGTTTAAGAAAATGACATATAAATTTGTTTTTTAAAGGCGCTTTAAGCACCCTCAAATGAGCACCCTGTGGCAACAAGACATACGAGAAGGGTATATTAAGCAGAAAAATAATCTCTCAAGGATTACGACAGTTTACTTTAAAATTCCGAGAGTGTGTGAAATGCATTTCAAAGTAAATTCATATAAAAATGTAAACTGCTTGTGGTCATTTTATTTATCTTTGACTTAGATAAGTCAATAATTGAATTTGTATTTAAAAGATTACAAAAAAAAAAACAACTTTTTAAAATATTTGTTGTGTTTTAATGAAATAAACTGTTATTGTGAATATTAAAAAAAAATTGTGGATCTTTTATCTTAAGTCGTATTTACTATTCCTTATAGTAAATGTGTACCTTTTAGTTTTCGATGTGTGTGTGTGGCAAGAACCGAAATAAGATAAAACAAGACCCAAACAGTTAGTAGCTTTTAGCTGGGCATGCTCGCCATACTCCCACATGGAGACACAGGCATTGTGTTTTGTTTGTGGCGCAATCGACAACGGCAACAATAAGAACAACGATGTGGATAGGAAAAGGGCGTCGACAGCGTCGCAACACCCATCTGCACCACACCCATTCCCACACCGCTTCCTGTTGCCCAAACAAAAAACAATCACTCGGCTACAAACAAGAGAGCAGCAGCAAAAAGAAAGACGAGAAAAAAATAAATCCGGAAAAGGACGTTACGCACGCATCAGTTGACAACCCACTTTGTGGGGAAGGAGAAGCAGCTTCAGCTGCGTGGGAGACTGCAGGAGATGATTGGGTGGGAGGAGATTTTAGTGCGGATGTTTGCTATGCTCGGCCGCCCTTTCATAAAATATTTCAATATTGTAACAGATTTTTGGCTGCCAACGCCGCGGCATGTGTCATTATTTTGCGTATTTGTTTTTTGTGTCAACTACGAACTGCCAACTCTCAACTGGCCAACAGACAACTGCCAAAAAAGGCTGGCCAAAAATATTTAAAGGCTTTCAATCGGTTACCCAGCTCTACTCTGGCATCGGCATTTGGGGCGACAATCCCACAACGCATCATATAGGGTGTCGTCTACTTTTCGTGTAAATTGAATCAATTTAAAATAAAAACAAAAACCAAAGGGATAGAAAAAATTGCGCCAACAGCCAAAAAATCAGATATTTAATGCTAATGCCACGCCTACATGTGGCTGGCTGGGCTGTTTTTATGGTGCCCACAAGTATGCAATATATTTTTCTATAAGCACACACAGTCGCACACACACATCCACACTTACATTTGCATTAAATTTCAATTCAAATATGTTTTTTTTAACATGATTACTTTTGTTGGGCCTGTGCCATCGTGTGCATTTATAACTAAATCCCAGAATAAGCAGTTTAAATCCAATGGCATTGGCCCCGGCGACGCCTCCTCTAACACATCCACCAATAGCATACATACTTACATACATACATATACGACCATATGTTGAATGCCACCAAATCCGTCGTAATTTGAATAGAATTTGCACAACAAATAAAATTTAAGCGCTCATCGCATGTGGCAGGCAGGCAAGCGGCTGGCGGCAGGTTCGCGATTCCCTCGAATCCTCTTAATGGCATCATTTTATGCCCTTTGAAATGGCAGAGTCTTCGTATTCCATCAAAGAGCTGAGTCTGCAAAATGACAAAAAGCGACGAAAATAGCAGTTAATTCACAAATATTTCACTTTATGATTTTCTTGAATTATTTTAAGTGCTTTTCTGAATTTTTCCCTAATTTAATTAAAGTTCGATTGATTTTTGAAGTTGATCTAAACTTTTTTCTAATATTGAACAAATATATTTGAATTGATTTATTTAGTTGTATTTTATGGTCTTAATAATTATTAAATCATTTCTCCAAATACTTTACTTTTTTAATTTTGTTTTCATGTGAACTTAATATTTCTTTTTCAAAACTAAAGTAAGAATATTTAATATACTATTTCATTTAACACATTTTACATGCAATGGATAAATAATACTGTTCAAGTTTTTGTTGAAATAGAAAAAAACAAGTTTTAACCAGAAAATAGCTGAAATTGTATCCAAATTTGTAGTTGGCTGAATTAAATGTATTAATTGGTTGTGAGTTACTTTGAGCCGAGTGTAGTTTACTTTCGGCGAAAACAGAATTCCAATTAGATTCGTGTTTGCCTGTTTCATTCTAATTGTTGTTACATTTGCATTCCTTATCTGCATTGTAACAATAGAAGCAGATATAATTAATCCGCTTGTTGGCTTTGCACTGTTGTTGCTTCTATTTTTTTTATATAATATATTAGCTTGCATTGCTTGGCGAAAAAGGCATTTCGAATATTCAGATTCATATGCAAGAAAATTCGGTTACGGTTATTCCATAAGTGCACTTGCTCGTCCAGTTCCAAGCATCGTGTACACATTCACGATATATATGTATACTATATATACAAGTATTTAGTTTGTGTATATTATGTTACATACTATGTGCTCAGATATAAGCAGTAAAATACTTGCGCCATAAGTGCTTACTGAAATCACTTCCAGGCTGCTACTCCTTGCTGTCTGCCGCATCCTTTTACTTCCGCCATAGCGCTTGTTGCCGTGGTGCCTCCCAATGCTCAATGCTCCATCGTCCACTGCCATCCCTATGGAGTATCTGCACTTTGGCGACTTTGTCGTCATCATCAGCGTGGTGGACGTCTCGTCGTCGTTGTCGTTGTCGTTCTCTTTCTTTGCCGTTAGTTGTTGTTATTGTTTGTTAATATGTGCTATAGTTCCACTTATTGTTGTTGCTTCTGCGTTGTACTGTGTTGCTGCCACTTGTTTTGTTGGCTATTTCGCTCACGTAATAACGATAATAGCCCTTATTTCTTTCATTTCTTTATATATATTTTGTGAACCATTTCCGCATCCCTCTCCCCATCTTAGTCATCTATCAGCTCTCAGCTGTTAGATACACAGTACTCCATAGTACTCGTAAGTAGTTCCTACACAAGTCTTTTTTCTCTTTGACTTGTTCTCAGTCTGTGCTGTGCTGTGCTGTAATTTTCTTCTCTGTCGTACTCGTAATGTTCGCGTTATTTTCTATTATTTATTTTACTTTTGTGTCATCAAATGCGCTTAACTGATTTTATATGAAAACCAAGAAGAAAATGCAAACAAACAGATCGGAAAGAAAGCACACGCAAACTACCACAAGTCAAATCACGAAGTCATGAACGTTGACAAAATGCGAGGCAAAAGAAAAAGCAATGTTTGGTAATGTTTGATAAGTCTAATTACCAACATGATGACGATTATGTGAATCTCTGAGTAAGAAGTAATAAGCATGGTTTTGGCTTATTCATATGCTTATCATGGTCATCTTTGTGCTGTGTTGTGGTTATGCGTGCTCATCACGTATCATAAATAATCTACGTGTCTCTTTTCAATTCCCAAAAGACGACACGATACACTAACAGACATAAATATGACCTGACTTAATCTTTAAACAGATTCGTAGGTGTTGTTTGCGTCTTGACTTATCACTGTTGACCTAGAAGTCTGATGACTCTTCTCTGCTTTGGTTTGGGGCGGAATTCCATTATCTTAATCTTTATTTTCGGAAAAACTGAATATATTTAAATATGAGAATGTGCCGAAATAACATAAATCTAAACTTTGACTTATCGAGGTTGATCAAAAAATGTGCGAAATCGAAAGTTGTCTCTGCTTTCTTTTGAACTCAACGCTATTCTCTTTATAATTAATTTCTCTTTCTGCCTGGCATTAGTCTATCGTGATATGAAGTTGGTGTTTGAGAAACCTCTTGTAAGAATTTGCATATGATACTTACGACTAATATCATGTATTTGACCCCGAAGTTAAACAAAATGAACTTAAAGTTCAGACTAATGCAAACACGCTTATCTTTTCGGAGTTTTTGTCTTTCCCCTTCTTTCTCTCTCAAAAAATACTTCTATATCTATCTCTCTGCTACTAATGTTGTTGCAAGTACTTTTTGTTGATATATTTTCACCCAACTCATTTCTCATATTAGCATATTTTTTATCTTGACTTGTCATTTCCTTAAATTCTTTGTTGTTCTCATCTTCGTTTTTTATACTACATGGGAAGTAACATTTGTTGTGTTGTACTCTTATCATTTCCGTTTCCTTCTCTTGTTGACAACATTGTGATGTAATATTTTGTAATATATTAAAAATGGCTTTCCCTCATCGCACATCTATCATTGATAATATTAATTAAAATGCAAACAGCTTGTGTTGGTTGAAGAATTGATTTTCTGACCGAGTCAATGGATTGTTTGGTTGTTATCTGTCCGTTACAGACAAGTTAAACTGAATCTAATGCTGTGGCTTGCGGACACGTTTGCCGAGCTGTTTGCACTGCCATTTAAGTCGCATTAGAGACCCATTTAATCTTAAGCTTTTGCCATGTTATTCTTGCCATTTGTGTAATGATGTTTGGCACTCAACGTTCAATAAATTTGCCAGGTGGAGAATGGCAGCAAGTAACAAGCATCCCGCTTGCTCGCTCGCTTGCTCGGTTACTTGAAAGCAGAAGCAGGAGTCGACAGACATTGTCGACAATGTCTTAGGCCCAATAATTATGTGGGTGGTATTTGGGGCACGTTCACGTACAACTGAACAGGCTAACAAACAAGTGCATTAGAAGATTCCCTTACTCGCACTCGCACTCGTCCTCGCTCTCGTACTCGCTTCATCTTGTTGTGGGCATGTATTCCCGATGTAATCGTGCAACTGTACAGCAGTTTCAATGTGGCAAGAACGATGGCACAGTCATCATCAGTCATGCGTGCGCAAATATTTTAAGTGCTTCCTGAAACGTGCCTCACTGCCTGCCAGATACGCAGATCTGCCTGCCACATACTATACTGTAGATAGATACACTGCTGCTGCTCTGCTGCCACCGATGATTGCCAGGATATCGCAGCGCAATTCGATTTTCAACATCAGGTGCGTGCCGCAAGTACGGAATGTGTGCAGAGTTATCTCAATACTTCAGTCTCCTTGCAACTGCCACATTATAATATCAATAATACACCAACAGCATCGTATGTATGTACATTCGCTCGGTCTTATGCTAAGCGTCGCCCAGGGACACGATTATAAATAGGAATACGCAATAAATAAATAAAGTGTCACTTCCCTTGTTGTAGCGAACTTTGTTATTATTAAACATTTCTATCAAAATTGAGTCACCTGGTCATGAAAGATGTAATTAAAGAAGTCCTAAGCAATGGTGAATAAATTAAAGAACAGCATTGGTCTATTTTCTGTTGTCAATTGCCTTCGTAGCCTCTGGCATGCTATGAATATTCATTTAGGTTTTGCCGAGTTTTTAATTTGAATTTTTAGCTGAATTAAACTTTAAGCAATGCATTGTCTGTTTAATTCTCAAGCAAATGCAGACTATCAGTTGCGTTTGACAGATCTTTTGATATTCATAGAAGATGCACATGCCAATTTCCTAAACTGAACAAGCATGTTTTTAATTAGATTTTCAATTTTGCTCCTTGCATTTTGTGTATATGAAGGATGCTGTTTTGTCATCTGTGTCCACAACCACCAACCACATGAATACCAATAAATTTGATGAAAATAATCTATTTAGCTGAATTTCGTTTCATGGTTTTAACCACACGACGCATTGTTAGCTCAGATAGCGCCTATTTTACTCATTGAATTATAAATATGATAAACAATTGTTCAAACTTTGTGAATAAAACCATTAACG
Source organism: Drosophila sulfurigaster albostrigata (assembly GCF_023558435.1). Taxonomy (NCBI): domain Eukaryota; kingdom Metazoa; phylum Arthropoda; class Insecta; order Diptera; family Drosophilidae; genus Drosophila; species Drosophila sulfurigaster. The sequence continues at coordinate 21,140,206 of NC_084882.1, forward strand.
CATAATTATTTATTTTAATAATTCAAGTTCTATGATTTATTCGTAAAAAAAATATTTCAGTTCGATGATTTTCGGTTAAATTTTATGTTTAATTTCGGTTGATTGTTATGTAGAGCAGAAGAATTCTGTTGTTGTTTTTGTTTCTCTAGCCTGCAAACTATTGTTAGTGGTTTGGTAATCCACGTTCACATCTACACTTACACACTCACACACGCATACACACACACACACACACACATGTACATACAATAGTCGCATAATACATTAAGCCTGTGATGCGAGTGTGCATTATCCATTGAGTACATTAGTTCTACCACAGGACAAAAGCCCAAAATCAGACTCATTCACTATCTCTCTCTTATACTTTCCCTTTAATTTTGTTTGTGTCTCTCCCTCTCTTTCTTTCTCTCCCTCTCTCTTTGTGTAGCCATCTCTCTAGGGAATAGTTAAGCTGATTGTTGTTATTGCTGTCGTAGTGCTGCACTCAGTTGTTGCTGATAATAGTAGTGCGATTTAAAGCAAATGATAAGTGCAGTCACTGGTTGACTCTACAACTGACAACTTGAACAAAGCTGTGAAAATTTCAGAAAGCAAAAGTTTCTCCAGCGCGAGAACAAGAAACGCATAAAAAGTTCAACTTTTCTGTAGGCGTAGCTGAACAAAATAAAAAAGAAGAGCTTAACTTTATATATTATGCTGCATTAGAGCCTGCCAAAAACAAACATTTAACACCAATGTGATGCGTTGGGGTGTTAACCTCTGTTACCCAAAGCGTAAACATAGCGAAAATGTTTTTTTAAGCAAGGCGAATATTCAGTTAATTAATTTATTAACTAAATACATTTAAGTACCCATAATGTTACATTTAAATTTTGTGTAATTAAAAATTGTCACAGCAATCTATGACGATAAAAACACAAAATATAAAAGAAAAGACTACAATATATATGCGTATTAAATCAACCATGGAGTGAAGCTTTAAATATGTTTTGCTAAATAGAAGTGTGTCGCCTAAGGGTTAAGCCTTGTTAATGTTATTTTTGCCAAAGTAAATACACCCAATACATTACAGTGATTTATTTTAAACGCTTTGCACAGTTTCTTGTCATGCGAAAGTCAGTTTGACGCAGCAGGGGACCGCATGAGGAGAGGGAGGCGGTGCTTGAAGGTATGGCTCGCATATTGTCAAGTACATGAAATATTTGAAAACATTTGCTGTATTTGACAAGCAGTCAAACTTAAGCGGCCACTCGTCAACTGACAGTGCTCCCAGGAGCGAGACAAGTACCCGCAGGCTCCCCAGTTACAAGTGGCTCCCCGTCGTCATCTTGGTCTGGTCCCAGGCACCGACCGTCTAAGGTCCCGGTTTCCCAATAGCAGTTACCATTCCATTAAGCTTGGTAGAGCAAAGAAACATGAAATGAAAAAAAAGGAATTCGCAAGAAATTTCATTTCCTGGCGTTCAACTGGCTCCTGTTGCCACCACCCCGCTCTACTCGTTTCGAGCTAAAAAGAGAGAACTCAAACCGTGCCACTTCAGGCCAGGCCAGAACAACTCGAGTCACTCATTTGGCCTTAACATAAAACCAATTTAAACTTCTTCTGCACGGGGTAGAAGCTCAACAATCGGCATGCGGCTGGCACTCTTCCCCGCACCGTTCTTTCTGAATGTTGAACTGTTTAACGTTCCCTCAATATGCAAGGAGAGACAACAAGCTGCCCTCATTCCCTCACTCGGCTGCCCTTCTTTCCATTCGAGGATAAAAAGTAAAAAAAAAAACAACAATTTTAATTTCATTTTGGCGCAGTATTTTAAAGTTGACTTTCGGCTTACCCACCTGACTGTTTTTCTGTCTGTCCATTCGTCTGACTGTCTGTCTTCGCTATGGGGGAGGAATGGACTCTGCTCCTGCGTCGACAGGAAGGAGGCTCCGATTTAATGCGCGTGGGAAAAACAACAATGGCGGGCTGTGAGAAAAACTTGATAATACTTAGCGCACGCTGCTTTTTTGGCTTTTCTTAAGCCCCAGGAAAAGCAACTTTTCCGATGCGGCACGTAGTGCTCATAATTATGTGGATTTTCGAAATTAAGTAAGCGAATGCTAGACAACTTTTGTATGAAGCCTCTTCGGTGATAACGCTGCCTGCCCGGAGACGACGGACTGAGATTTATGCAGAGCTTGAGCAACAACAGGTGCGGGCAACGCTTTTCGAAGTCTTCTCACTGCCGTGCGATGCCTCTCACTCCTTAAAATAAGGCTGGCATCTAGGCTCAGTCAAATGCAAGGTGCAATTTAAATTCCAAATTTGTTAAACTGTCACAAACGCTCTGAATGCGAAATGAGCACAAGGCTCACAACATGCGAAGCATAATTATATGAATACAGCAAGAGCAGCAAAAGTAAGCAGACGAGCTGAAAGCGTGAGCAAGAGAATAAGGAAAAGCTCGGGGAGTGGGTGGAAAATCTGGTGCTGGAGTTGGCTGCAGGTGGCACAGGCCAAGGAAATTGCTTCAAACTGGCTTGCCGGAGCTAAACAAACAAGCGGCGTTGAATTACGATGCCACACGCACGTGGTTGCCACAGATGGAGACGAAGATGGCGATGGAGATGGCTTAGGCTATGGCGACAGAGATGGGGTGAGGTGGTTTTCCGTTTTAGGTGGAAGCGTGTGCCCCACATGAGTAATAGTAATGATGTTGCCTCCCACTCAAGATGTGTGCCGCTGCCACCAGGCTTATGAATAAATTAAGAAAAGGCCGCTCGAAAACGGGGCCACTGGGAGGCGACGGCAGGCAGAGACTGACGACAGAGGCGGAGGCGAGACGGCGGCAGGAAAACGAAGGCGTCGCGAGAATAAAACAAACGACGCAAATAAAAAAGGGCAATTTGAATGCGAGTCGTGGCACAAACAAGCGATATGCGCAAATCCTAAAATATCCTGTACATTTTAAGAAATGCTCTTATGAATAATCCTTCAGATGAAGTAATTTCTTGGCATTGCTAATTAAGCAAGGTTCAAGTTTGAGAAGCAGCTAAAACAACATTTAATGAGAATCATTTACACTAATTGAATACTTATCAGCACACAGTAAAAATTTGTTAATAAAATAAAAAAATTCTTTAAAGATTTTCGACAAATATTAAAATAAAGTTAAGTCTTTTATACACTCGCAATAAATGCTATCTTAAATTGCAAATACCCCATTGAAATGCATTTGTTACAGATTCAAATTCTAGATACTCATAGCAGCGGAAGTAAGGTGAAAGGGGGATGGGCAACTGTTGAGACACGACAAGACGGCAACAGAAGATAATGCCGTTTAAATAGAATCTGGTGACTGTTGGAAGGCTGCCGCGGGGCCGAACAAACTGCAGGACATAAAGAAAATGTCAGCACTGACACGCGCAGCAAAGCTATGTAAACGATGAGGCCAGAGGGGAGCAATGCAGATGGGTGGGTGGGTTGTTCTGGGTTGGATGGATGAGGAATCGGTGTAGAGCTACAGCTCGCACAGGTGATTTACATAGCATATTTAAGTGGAGCACTTTGTGAACTCGCATACAACACGGCACGATATCATCATCATGGCCCATAACGAATGTTGCACAAAATAAAAATGTGAATAAATGTAAAAAACAGAATGAGGAACTGCCAGACAAGAGCGTTCAGTGGAGTTCAGTTGGAGAGCATGAAGAAAATAAGGAAATAAGCTAGGCAAGGACGTCGCAAAACATAAAGAACATATTTTTGACTAAGATGTATTACAAGCGACAGCATAAGGAGTTTGACATTTTTATTATGTTGCCGCCAGCGTCACAAAGAGCGTAAGCAGCATAAGGCAAAAGAAAGAGAGAGAGAAAAGGAAGATGGAGAGAACGAGACAGGAAGCAAGCGACTTGCAACTTTCGAGTTCCATCAGTCGGATTAGCGTTCGGAGCATTGCCCCAAAAAGTATGCAACAAAAAAAGAGCGCAAAATGAATTTGCGACTAGAGGAGTCTCTGATGCGCACATAATTCAATTATTATTGCCCGCAAGACCCCAAGAGAAGTGATTTGGCTGCCTGATGCCTGCTGCCTGGTTTAGCTGGTTTTTTTTTTTGCTGCTATGGCTGCTTTAGCTGGCAACACAAGGGAAGAAGTACAATTTATTTTAAATAAATATGATTTATTATGTTTGGCATGGCTAAAACGCACGCTCAGTGCAGCCCCTGAATCTCCGGACCAAGAGGGGCAATCACCATGAAGGATTACGAAACATGAACGCCAAGTTTACACAGCACTCGACGGCGTCGATGCGCAATGGGAACTTGAGATTGCCCCCCAAACCACACGCAATATACCAATTCCCGCCCCTGCTTCATTTCCAGTCCCAGCGCTAGCTTTCCATCAAGCAACCAGTCGACCTGTGACCCCAACCACTACATAAAACAAATTTGACTTAAGGTACACTTTACGTTTTATGATGATGACTTACGGGGATGGAGTAAAGCTACCCAACACACACACGCACACACAAAACCGGAGGAAAAATGAAAATATCATAAAGGAAAACGCTGCCATCGAAGGGCTTAAATCTCAGGGAAGAATCCATCAACAGGTTTGAGTATTCGTATTGACATACATGAAAAAGCAAAGTACACACACACACATACAAAAACACACTCGAACTCGTGCCATATAAAATTACTATGTGATTGAAATTTGATGATTTTGATGGATGGGATACAGTATTTGCCTTGACTACATCAGCTTTAAGTGCTTAAGGTCGATAATAGCAACAAGATGTGGCAAATATCAGCTTACTCTCGTGCTCAATTGAAAGTACTTTGAATGTGTGGCTAGAAAATTGGATTATTCAACAACATTATGCTTTGTTTCCTTCTTTCACCAGTGCTGTCAAAGTGCAATTTCATGTAGCAAATCTACTTACTATACTATATAAATATATATATGTATGTATGTGCGTATAGTTGGTCTGTTCATATTCAAGGAAATCTGCATAGATAATCCCGGTTGGACACGTGTCTCCTCCTGGCCACATAATTCAAATGATCATAAATTACATGGCAGCAGTTGTAATCAACTGTCCATTAGGCAGTACCAAGGAGTTATTCATGTCAGCACAAAATACCATTTAGCACGACATAAATGTTGAGTCAGCACAACAAAAACAACAGCAACATCCACACCAACAAAAGTAACAAGGCAGCTAAATGTTGCAGTCACAGCAACAACCAGTTGAATATGAATTTAATTCATTCACTATAATCAGAGTGAATCATGTGGGAGTCCATTCACTTTATTACCAAGCTCTTTAAAAGTGTGTCAATAGTTTATGCAAAATTAATTAATTGGTTGAATAAATCGTATAATAAAAACAATGCTAATCATATTATAATAATAATATCTCAATAATTTGTATTTTATAGTTAATGCGAAATTAAACGACTATGCTCAACAAACGGTAATGATAATAAAAATAATAACGAAAACGAAAAGACAATTATAATTGTTTATATATTACTGTTTTAAATTTATAATAAATATGTAACTTTATTGATCTTTACAATCTTTAAATGCGACATTAACTCTGAAATTCACCCACAGAGAGAGATGGAGATAGCTATGAGAAACAGTTAAATATTTTCATTACCTTTGGCAACAGAAAATGTATGATCTGCAAAGAGCATCAAAAGAGCAAAGCAAAGCTTGGGTATAAGGGGCTGGCCATTTAACTTGTTGGATCAGTGCTAATACGAAAACCCAAACCCAAATGCCAAACAACCTTAAAACGTTCGGTTTATGGTCAGGCAACGGTCGGGTAAATAGGATATTTATGGACCACAGAAGCCTGTGGACAAGTGGGTGTGTGGAGCAGGCCGTCCTCTCCGCCCTCTGTCTGACTGGTCAGACGTTTTGCACAGCAAATAAACACACACTACACACACACGTACACACTGAAAATGCGGGCAACTGTAGCATTCTAGTCGGGATTTTATGCATAACTAATTGGCTGTCTGTGCCCAGTTACGAAGCTCGACCTGGATACGCTTGTGCTCCCTTCTGGATAATTTCTGTGAGATTATAAGCAGCAGGGAATGCTGGAGCACAGTCATGCCTGATGCTGTTGCTCTTGTTGCTGTTAGTCCTGTTGATATCGCTGCTGGCTGATACATAAGAAGATTCTGCAGGGTTTTTGGGTCCCGGTCCCGGTCCCGCATGTCTAAAGACTCCGGTCGTGCGTGCCGGACGCATTTAAATTGTTGGCGCCTTTAAGCTGACGACACACTCCGGACTTCGACTTCAGTTAAAGTGCACAAATTTGGCACATTGTTGTTGTTGTTGTTGTTACTCGCTGTTGCTGATTGTTGTTTCTTGTTGCTTGTCATCAACGTCGTTATATTGTTATGGCCATTGTTGTCGGCGCGTTTGTCGTCAGCCCATCGTTTATCCCTCCCCCTTCCTGCTGCCTCCTTTCCTGCCTTCCTGTTGTTTCTGTGTTGTCAGCTAATTGAATTTTCAGCATGAAATTTAATTTATCTTTGTTGTTTGTTTGCGCAACAAATTGCCAAAAGAAGAGGAAAACACAAAAAATTCGAAATAAAATGCAAATTCAAAAGTGAAAACAAGTTAACAGCACTTTTTTCCTTACGTATTTTGTAATTTGGCTTAGTTTGTTTACACTCTTTATCACGTTAGATAAATAAACATAGACCTTATCATTTACTTGCAGCTCACAAAATGAAGTGGACACTGACCGTGCTGTTAATCTGCCTGACATCGGAGATCGTAAGCTGTAAGTGCTATTTTTTCTACATCATAGTCAGCAAACATCTTGACTGGAAAGCAACACACTCTCTCTCCCTTTCTTTCTCTTGTAGCTGAAACGAATTTGCCCCCCGTCTTTACACAGACTCTCAACAACATTGTGCTTTACGAGAATGTACCCGTGGGCACTGTTGTCTTTCGCCTAGAGGGCTACGATCCCGAGGGCAGCAATGTGACGTTCAGTTCGATTGGTTCGGATCACTTTAGCGTTGATGCTGTTTCAGGCAATATAACGCTAATAAAGCCATTGGATCGCGAGGAAACGGATAGTTTGACCTTTTTGGTAACCATCAGAGATCGCGTGGATCCAGCGGGTGAATCGGAACAGGATAATGTTGTGGAGCAGCCCATAACATTCATCATTCTCGATGAGAACGACAATCCGCCCGAATTCCAGGATGTAAGTCGACTATTTAAAAATTAAATTTAAAAATAAAACACTATAAGAAATATATTTTGTGAATTAACATGTTTTGATTCCACAAAAAAATCTATTGTTTAAGATTATTTTAGAGAAAAAAGGAACATAATGATAAAATTATAACTTACATTTCCTTCTAGACTCCTTATGAAGCCGATGTAAACGAAGATGCCGCTGTGGGCACAACAATATTCGACAAAATATTGGTCAAGGATCGCGACACAATTGGTGAAAGTTTGGATCTCAAATGCCTACCGCAGCAGCAAAGTCCTGAAGCTTGTACCAAGTATGAACATGACCTACACCTTAATTGTTTTCCATACTATAAATTACGTAAATACCTCTTAGATTCCGCCTTAAGCTGCTGACCCGTGAGGCGACCGTACTAACTGCGGCCGTTGTGCTCAACGAAACACTCAATTACAATCAGCGCATGATCTATCATTTTCAAATCGAGGCCACCGATGGCGTTCATAAGACACAAACCACTTTTGAAGCACGTGTCAAGGATGTGCAGGACAATCCGCCCGTCTTCCAGGGATCACTATCGACCGTCATCGACGAGGACAGTCCGATTAACACTCTGGTACTCACAGTTCATGCTCGCGATGGCGACACTGGAGAACCACGAAAGATTGTCTACGATTTGCTGAGCAGTAAGTTATTTCGTAGGCAACTGATTCCCATAAATTCAGCAACTTTTCTCTCCCTAATAGACCCCAACGATTATTTTCTGCTGAACTCACAAAGCGGCGAACTGCGTACAGCTAAACCTTTGGATCGTGAGGCTTTGACTGACTCCACGGGCCTCATTCCATTGCTGATTCGTGCCCGTGAACTTGTGAATGGTGTGCCCAGCGATGATCCCTTAACTAGTGCAACGGCTAGAGCTACTGTCACGATACGCGATGTCAACGATTCGCCACCCACTTTCAACAAAAAAGAGTATGAGGTGGCGCTGCTTGAGAATACGCCAGAAGGAACTCCACTAGCGCTCGATATGAGTGTCAGCGATGCGGATGTGGGTATTAATTCCAAGTTTTCGCTGCGCTTGGAGGATGTGTCGGGTGTGTTTGATGTGGAGCCCAAACTGGTCACGGGTTACTCGCAGGTCAACATACGCGTAGCCAACGGCTCACTGGACTATGAGAATCCCAATCAACGCAAGTTCATTGTCCTGGTGGTGGCCGAGGAGACGGACACCAATCCCAAGCTCTCGTCAACGGCGACCATTACGGTGAGTGTGCTGGATGCCAACGACAATAAGCCCAGCTTCGAGCAAGAAAGCTACTCGGCCACAATCTCGGAGGCAGCTCTGCCCGGACAATACATCACAACGATTACCGCCAAGGACGTGGACTCCGGCAGCTTTGGAGATGGCGGCATACGGTATAGTCTGTCCGGCACCGGGGCCGAGCTGTTTCATGTCAACGAGCAAACGGGCGTCATTACCTTGGCCGATTGTCAAGCAGAACAGCGCAACAGGCGCCAGCGACGTGACCTCCATGAAAATGATAGCGATGCTCACGCACTTGAAATGCTCTCCATGCCGCAGCACCTCAACTCTGAGTTGCGAGAGATTAACACAGAGCCCACAGTGCAATATACGTTAATCGCGCAAACGCCGTCCCAGCCTGTGGCAGACATAACCGCTGCCAATGCCGCTGCCGCCGTTGCAGCAACATCAACTACTAATGACGACAAAGCCGCCAGCAGCAAGGCGCCCTCGACGTGTCTTGACTATGAAACGGAGACCACGTATTTCTTGTCATACAAGGTAAGTTTGTGGTGTAGTCTGAAATTCTTGTGTGTGTTTGGTCGTGTGGGTGTTTGTGTTCATAGGGAGTGGGAAAAGTGTCGTGGAAGACATCAATATTTATTAGCTGCAGATGGGTCAGTTAACCAGGTCAGGCAATTGGCGAGCGAACATGAAAGCATTATTTTAACTGCAAAAAATCTTTCAAATATGTTTTAATCTAACCTCAATTTTTTTTAATGATAGTTTAAATATCAGTCTCTTTTAGCTTTTTTAGCTATTTATTATCTAATATTAGTGGATTGTATTTCGAGGTCAAAAAGTTTAAATTCACCGATAAAAGTAGATGAACAGTTGGTTTAACGTATTTGTTTGTCCAATAATTTAAAGCACACTAATCTCAAGTGATTTAAAATATTATATAACAAATATATTTTAAATATAATATTAGCAGCTATCTCATTTATATCAGATTTTAATTTTTAAATACTTCAACAACTTTTAGAATATTTATGTGTAATATAAAAGTATCATCAAAGAAAATCATTTGTTCAATATAATCTAGACAATAATAATTCTAAAAACCTTTCCATTCAAACGTTTATTTATCAGATTTTCGCATGCTCTTAATAGAGTATCACAGGCTCGTTGTCATACTACATTTATTTAATTAACACGTGTATTCAACTGAATGTTTTGTTTTGTCATTACTCCACAGGCCACAGATGACAATGGCCAGGGTCAGACGTCTGTGGTGTCGCTGCGCATTTCAGTGAGTGATGCGAACGATTCGCCGCCAGTATGCGAAAGTCCGTTGTATCGCGCCAGCGTGGACGAGGGAGCTTTGGTGTTCGATTCACCTTTAATAGTGAAAGCACGTGATGCGGACACAATGTCCAGCATTAGCTATAGGATCATTGGCTCGCCACAGATAGAAAGCATTTTCGACATTGACAAGCAGAGTGGACAGATTAACATACGACCAAATGCGAGCCTGGATGTGACGAATCTCAACAGTGAACAGCTTATTTTTGTGGTTGAAGCCAACGATGGACTATTCACAGCGAACTGCGGTGTCAACATCACTGTGCGTGATGTAAACAATCATGTCCCAAGTTTCCTGCAACACAACTATAGTGCTGTGGTTGAGGAGAACTCTGAAATTGGAACCAGTGTGGAGAAGGTGCAGGCCACCGATCTGGATACGGGCAAAAATGCCGAGCTACGCTATCGCATTCAACAGGGCAGCTTCGATGACTTTGGCATTGATGAGCGCACCGGCGAAGTGTTTGTATCCCGCAAACTCGACTACGACAGACGCAACACGTATCGGCTGCAGGTGCAGGCCGCTGATCTGGGTACACCCAGTTTGACAGGCACCGCCACGCTGACAATTAATGTGCAGAACAGCAATGACAAGGATCCCTACTTTGTGCCCGCCACACAGCACGCCGAGGTGAGAGCAGATGCAGTCACTGGCCACCTGGTGCACACATTGATTGCTCTCGATCCCGATGTGGCCACACATAATGCTCTGGAGTTTGCTGCCACCGACGACATCACGGCCATTGACAAAGAGGGCAAGGAATTGCCGCACAGCGAACAGTTCAAAGAGTACTTTGCCATCAAGCGTAATGGTAAAGTGCTTGTCAATCGCCAGCTGGATCGCAATCTCTTCGCCGTAATGCGTCTCAACGTTCTCGTCACGGATAGCACAGCACCCAATGTACAGCAGGGACGTGGACTGCTCATCATACAGATTATCGACGTGAATAAAATACCACCGGTAAGTTAGGCATTGCTTACACTACATTTTACTTTTACTTATCATTAATGTTCACTCAAAATTGTCTCGCTTTCGGCGATGGGATTTGTCATAAAATGCTGTTGATCAATTTCGAATTCTTCATTCGACTCGCTGTCCAGAGTGCCAGACTCTGTGGTCAACTGATGATGCTTCTCAGCATATAGATTGCTAGGAAAAAAATGAAGTTAAAGTAACTATATTCCAGAAAAAATAATTCTTACAGCGCAGACACACAGCAGCTGGTCTTCACAATCAGTTTCGTAAGGAATACAAGAAAGACAGCAAAGCTTTCAGGATGCAGATATTTGAGAGAAGCATAGCCCAGCACAATCTCATAAATATTTAAGGCCACATTATCTAAGATCTGCACAATGATTGAGGGCATGAGAAGCTCTGGTTGCGAATTGGTTAATAAAGGATAGCTAAAATACGGAGATGGTCACTAGATAAGTGAGAAAACACATGCAGTTTACTCACATTGCAATGATGTTCGAGGCTAGACCCACGAAGCACACGAGAAACCGCATTAGCAGCAATGTAGAAATTAGGAATATGAACAATTGTCGTATCCAGATCTCCTGTTTCGACGTGTTGACTACCACCTTGACCTCACGCAATTCCGAGTGCAAGCGATGAACATTCAATGCTGTCGCCTTATACAATATGGCAATGATGTTTATAAAAATAATCTTTAGCTTGAAATACGACATCCTTTCTGGCATCTGTGCAAGTATCAGCTACGGCAATCTGAGTACATTAATATTGATTTTTTTTTTTTTCAATTTTCCAAATATTTATATAATATATATGACTCAATTTTCACAACAAAAAAATCTCCTCAACTCTCGTTCTATATAGAGATTCAATGCACCCTGGAGTCCCGAGCAACCGGTGATTAAACTGCAAATGGTCGAGGAGCAACCGGTGGGCACGGTGCTGACTACATTGCAGGCCAGCGATGAGGATTCCAGCATTGGTGAATTCAACATAACGACCAACGATTACTTTGCCATCAATTCCACCACGGGTGTCATCTACACCACGGCTCGCTTGGACTACGAACTGGTCAAGGAGGTCAAGTTCATGGTCACGGTCAGCGATACGGGTGTGCCGGCATTGACGGCAACAGCAGACATTGTTGTGGACATCATCAATCTGAATGACAATGAACCGCACTTCAGTCAGTCGGAGTACTACTTCAACATCACCGAGAACTCGCCACGCGGCACTGTTGCCGGCAAAGTGGAGGCACATGATGGCGATGTGGGCGCCTTTGGGGAGCTCACATACTCGTTGATTGGTGAGAACAACAAGTACTTCAGCATCGATGCCTATACGGGCAATGTGATGGTGGCCAATGCGTCTATACTAGATCGAGAGCAACTAAAGGAGCTCACGCTGTCTGTTGTCGCACAAGATAAAGCCCCGGCCACTGTGCAAAAGTCTGCCACGGCAACGGTAAGCAATTGTGCCTTAAAAGTGTTTCTTATTTTTGACTCACTCCAATTCTTCTACTGTAGATTCACATCAACATTCTGGACGTAAACGACAATGCTCCTGTGTTTACACGCTCCATTTACAACTCAACTGTGTCGGAGAATGCCGCGTTCCAACCGCCGGCTGCATTGCTTCAGGTGCAGGCGACTGACCTAGACGAGGGACTTTATGGCGATGTGCGTTATATTATAATCGCTGGCAATGAAATGGCGCTGTTCAAACTGGATGCCCAGTCGGGAATCATCTATCCGGCCCAGAATTTGTCCGGCAAACATGGCAACTACGAACTATTAATTTCTGCAAGGGACACCCAGGGATCGGGCACCATGGAGAGCACAGCCAAGGCACTAATCACTGTGTTACGAGTGAATCGTCATCGTCCAGAGTTTGTTATCCCAGCCCTATCGAATGCCACCATCGAAATTCCTGGCGATATTGTGCAACCCGATTATTTGTTGCTTACGGTGAAGGCGCAGGATAATGATACCGATGGCGGTGGTAGAATCAGTTATCATCTCCAGGTGAATAATCTTAACGTGCAGGAGACCACAGAGTTCAAGATCGATGAGGATACCGGTGAATTGCGGGCCAGGCAGCAGCTCAATCGCAAAAATCGCGCTAAGTAAGCTATAACTATTATCCAATATACGTTATCTATTTGCCATCTATTTGCTGTACTAATAATCATTGTTCTTGCAGCTATGATATTATTTTGGTGGCACGTGATTCGGGTAATCCGCCCTTTGAGTCACTTCGTCTGCTCACGGTGAGCATTGTGGATGCCAACGAGAATCGTCCCGAATTCCCAGATGCCGCCAATCCCTACAAGGTTCCGATCAGTGAGAACAGTGCACGTGATGTGAAAGTGGGACACATTCAGGCTGCGTCTCGGAGCAAACACAATCGAGACATCTTCTACTACATGCTGCTGGGCAACGAGGATGGCGCCTTCTATGTTGACAAACTGACCGGCGATATTTTCACGAATAAGAGTTTGGATCGTGAACAGACCGATGCTTATACACTATACATATTGGCCAGCATCAAGCCGGATTTGGATATTTCGGAAGAGGAGCGCGCGTCTTTCTCCATCAAGACTTTAAGTCGAGATAATACTGTTGCCAAAGTGCTAATCACAGTTTTGGATGAAAATGATAATCCGCCAGTGTTTGAAAAGCCCATTTACTATGCCGGTGTCAATGCTAATGCCAAAATGAATGCAGCCATAACGCTTGTCAATGCCACAGACGCGGATCAGGGCAAGAATGCCAAGTTCGAGTACATGATTGTTGCCTCCAATCTTTACAAGTTTGGTGCCAGCAAATCGACAGGTTCGATTGTGCCCAGTCCGTTTGCCATATCCCAGGATGGTCGCATAACGGCCAACACCATTATGGCCGAGTACAATCAGGATCGCTTCGAGCTGGAGATCGTGGCACGCGAACTGGAGCAGCCACAGCGTTCCGCCAACACCAAAGTCAATGTAATAAGGAAGAAACTTAATCTAATGAGAAGAATTTAAAACTAATGGTTATTGTTTTATAGATCTGGGTCTTTGACGGCACACAGCTGGTGAGAGTGATTCTCTCGCGTCCGCCAGAGGAAGTCTACCAGGAGCAGGAGGAAATTATAGCGGAGCTGCGTAATGCGACACAGCATCGTATTATTGTGGATGAGATACGCTTCCATTTGGACTCGATTGGTCGCATTCGTATGGACTGGTGCGACTTGTATTTCCACGCTGTTGATCCGCAGACACAGCAAATCGCGCCTGTCGATGAGATCCTCAAGGACATCGACAGGAACTATGATTATCTCAAGGTAGTTAAAATTTTCCTTGTTTAATCTGTTTCTCCATGTAACTCGCTTAAATTTCATTTCAGGATTATTACGCTGGATTTGCAATTGAGAATGTTGTGCCCGCTTATATAGCTATTGTGCAGGATGAGTTTGATCTCGCCGTTGCTGGTTTGGTTGCTTTGGTCATAGTGCTCTTCGTAGGCGTAATTAGCTTCATTGTGCTGTGCTGTTGCTTGAAGCATTGGAATCTCTCGGTACCCGTTGAAACGCGTCGCAAGGAGGCGTTGATAAAGAAACAAATTATCGAAGATTTGAATACCACAGAAAATCCACTTTGGATCGAACAGTGAGTAGTTTTATATTCTTTAAATCTGAATTTTGTTAATAAGTTTTTGTTTCGTTTGCAGAAAACTTAAGCTATACGAAGAGCAAGAGCTCACCATGCAGGTATTTTCAGAGCCTGATCATATATCCAACTCGGATGCGCCTGGACATCTGGATCATCGCAGCTCGCTGGAGCAAGTGCATCATGGCCAGTCCGTGGACAACACGTACGCCACCATCCAGCCGCGCAACAATCAGAATCGCTTAACCGCCGGCTCTGGTAGCAATGGCGGCGGCGGATCCATCTCTATGCGCAGCGGAGGAGCTGGCAGCGCTGGTGGCCTTGGCGGTGCTGGACTGCTGCTGACGCGCATAGATCCCCACGTCAATGATTTTGCGGATTATGCAACGCTGCGCAACAACCGAGCACCATCTGTAATTTAATCTTTTCTATAATATCGAAATCAATCCAAATTAATGCTCTGATTATTTGCAGATGTACGAGTTCACGGGATCCACATTTCAAGCACCGATACGAGATGGTGACGATGCCGTGGCCGAGCTTATTTAAGCAGAATAATAAGCTCTGCATTTGACAGCTGACAGCTAAATTGTAAATTATATAGTAGCTATATCTATCTATACAGATATTTAGAGAGAACCCCGAACCCTGCTTAGGTTTAGTTCAACACTGATCTGATCTTTTGCATTTCCTCAGTTTGCAGTTGCGCACAGGATACACATTACACGCATGCAAGATACATATACATAAGGTATATAGCTACAATAGTAGTACTAGTATCTGGTATGCCATCGAAAAAATATATAGTACTCAATCGATTACAATATACAGATATCACGCACAATAACCATTGCTATTGTGTAAACATAATGAAAACAGCTACAAAATCCCCATAGTGGAATTTCTCCCGCATAAATAATGACAATAATATACTTGTATATCTCTATATATATATATAAATATCTATATATACATGCATGCATATATACGAATATATTACCGATGTCTAGTTTAATTTCTAAGCGTTACTAACTAACTATATACGGTAAATAACTCCACTCGATTAACGAACAACGACGCGATATTAGTTTAATTGACACTGATTTTGTATTACGATTAAGTTAACCGAGTACTCGAAGAAAAGACTAAATTATTTGCTCTTCCAATTATTGTATTAGTTTAGTTTTTTGGTCTTGTAACTGTTAGCTTTAAGTTTGATAGTTTAATTAGCCACGCTTGCTCATACACCAATAAGTTAATAAGTTTAGTTAAATAGAAATGGATAATGTGCAACACTCCAATTTGCATCTATACAAGAACAGAGTCAAAACTCATTGGTTTGCATTTACAATATACGATGAATATAAATAAATAAATAAAATCAAAACAAAACTGAAAATCTTTTAAAGGGTCGAGTATTTATCCGGTTACCTGGATACCATGTAAAATCCTTACCTGTTGCTATTTGTTGACTTGTGAATAACAGTTTTCCTCGTTGCTTGCCGACAATAACTCAACCCTCTAGGGATTTTCCTCAACAAAGGCATTTCAGCATTATTCAAATCATCAAAAATTACTGAACACGTCAGACGGAGTACACACAGAAATAATTTCGACTATTGAATTTGAAGAGAAAGCGCCAAAATCAACAAATAATGGATGATGTGGAGATTGCAAGTGTGGGCCAGTTCCAGACGCTGGTGCGCTACAACAATCCGGTGCTTGTCGTAAAACATCCGGACAAGAAAGGAGCCCCATTAACAGAACTTGAAATGAAACGCCCGCAAACAGCTGGCGCTTTACTTGATACCAAAAAAAGAGACTGAGGAAATATTGAACTCCATACTGCCACCACGTTGCTGGGAAGAGGATGGCCAGCTTTGGCAGCAATCTGTATCGAGTACACCTGCAACCCGCCAGGATGTCATCAATTTGCAGGAAATGCTGGACACGCGCCTGCAGCAGACCCAAGCCCGTGAGACCGGCATCTGCCCTGTACGCCGTGAACTCTATTCCCAGTGCTTTGGTAAATTGTTGCGATACCCCCATTTTATTAGGCACTCAAAAAAAAAATTCGTACATACAGATGAGATCATACGCCAGGTGACTATAAACTGTTCGGAGCGCGGTCTGCTGCTACTACGCATCCGCGACGAAATTGCCATGTCTATGGAGGCCTATGAGACGCTCTACTGCAGCTCTGTTGCCTTTGGTATGCGTAAAGCTTTGCAGGCCCACGAGGAAAAAGAAATGTTGCGTGACCGGGTCAAGACTTTGGAACAGGATAAAGAAGCACTTGAGGAAATCATTTCTGATATGAAGATGAAGCAGGAACAAGCCGAACGCCGTAACGCCGAATTACGCGCTTCGGAAGAGAAGAAGTTCACCGAGGAGATCACGTTCCTCAAGAAGACCAATGCACAACTCAAGGCACAGCTCGAGGGTATTACAGCTCCAAAGAAATAAACGTGCCACTTTGTGTGCGCGATGGTGTATGGTTTGTGTTTGTCGTGTTTAATCATTTGTTAGAACTTATTGCAATAAAACTTAGTGAACAGCTAAGACTCGTCTGTTCTTGGGGTTTCTTCTATAGTCTGCTGCGTGGAGGACTCCGCATCCGTGTCAGCTGGTGCTTCCTGCTGCTCCATTTCGGCCTCGTCCACGTTAATCTCGTTGAGTATGGGCGTTGGCTTAAATACAGCTGCCGTTTTCTTCTTAGTTTCTTTTGCAGCACGTTTCTGAGGTGGCTCATCGTCAAGCTCTGTTGCAGCGACAGGTTCCTCGTTATTCTCGTCGTTATCATCCGTAGGCAGTTGTCTACGCATAGCGCGTAGTTCTTCTTCGGTGGGCAGCGTATCCTTCATTTGTTCCATTTTCTTTGTGTACAGTTGGTAAACAAACTCTGCCATTTCAGACATGTTCTCTATTGTCCTGGAGTCATTGCTAACCGGATCAGTGGTAAGTCGCTCAGTTGGATAATCATCGCTTGACACTACTCGCAGCTTCAGCGGACGTTGTGTGAGCTGCAAATCAAAAGAATTCCAAATTAAATATTCTCTTTCTTTAATTGTCTGACTCACCAATTTAAAAGTCTGTTGTAGTTCCAGGCAGTTCTTGAACAGCGAGACGCGGCCAAAGACATAGAGACCGAGTCGAGCACGACTCATAGCCACGACCAAACGACGAACATCACGTAGATGTCCCACAGCCTTGGTGCGCACCAGGGAGATGAGTATGTAATCATTCTGTTGGCCCTGATATTTGTCGACGGTGGTGATCTTATGCGGCCAGCCAATGAGTGGATTGTTGCCGCAGCGTGCATTGATAACATCGCGAATGAGATGCTTCTGACCATTATAGGTAGTCAATATGGATATCTTGGCAGCGGGATAACCCAGTAGACGCATGTACATATACAGAGCGACAATATATTCCGCCTCGGCAAGGTTCTAAGCAAGTAAATAAATTGTTAAAATGCGGAAGATGTTACGGAGGCTGCACTCACCTGATAGAAGTAAGGATTGGGCTCGCTTTCACCCACGCCCTTGAAGTCCTCTACATTGATCAGCTGATAATCGTATGCCAAACCAGCATTTGCTTTCTTGTACTCATCATGCTCGAAAATGTGCTGCAAATCCGCCAGCTTTTTGTAGCGCCACTTGTACAGATCGCAGATACTGGAACGTGCACGACCCTGGCCATCCAGATCGACAGTGGGTACGCCGAGACGGACCAAACGCGTGAAGAGACTCTGTTCCATGTTGGAGTACTTCTGGAAGGCCATATTCTTGATGACAGGCGGCAGCTGGTGGTGATCTCCAATCATAATCCAGCGCTTTAAACGATTTAGTCCATCAAGAGGATTCTGCAGCAGCAGAGGAATAAATGTTTCAATTTCCAAGATCTGCGCCGACTCCTCCATCAAGATGTTGTCATAGCGGAAGCCTAGATTAACCAGTTCCTTACGCTTGAGGGCTGCATGTGTACAGGTCATGGCAATGATCTTTGCCTCTTTCACCAGCAAATACTTGGAGCGATCGAGTCCTGTACGCAGCAGCTCAAAAGCGCGGAACTCCTCCAACTCTGTGAATATGTCCGAGATGTAGCGGAAGTTTGACTCGGCTATACCCATGAGTTCCGCAAAGCTGTTGGCCATGAAGAGTGGTTGAGGTGCATCCGCAAAGAATTTAGTGAAGGGAAACTCCGTCTCAAACAGTGCGCTCAACTTCTGCATGTCGGTTTCCTCACGATGCGACTCGATTTGGCTCTGGAATTTTTCCCAACGTGCCATCACATTGTATAGATAGAAGTAACCTGCCGTCTCACAAGTGTACGCATTATCGCCACTGACACCGACTGCTTCCTGAAGCCGTTGCACTTGGCTGAGCAGGTCCATGCGTTTGGCCAGCACATAATTGACACGCCCATAGCGACTGTAATCCTTTTCGGTCTCGAGCGTCTCCTCGCCATGACCGAGACGCAACAGATGCCGTTCATCAATGTCCAGCGCCATAATCTTCTCAAAGAGCTGATTGAGTGCCTGATTGGAGTGTGTTACAATAAGAGTGCGTTGATTGGGCTGATTGTGATAGATGTTGGAAATGATTTGCACGGCAACATCCGTTTTACCCGTTCCTGGGGGACCCACCACCAGCGTTAGACCCGGCTGCATGCCGGCCCTGATGGCCTCAATTTGCGTGGGCGTAAAGCGTATGCAGTTTCTGAAAGTGTAAGATGAAGATGTGTTGTAAGAGATGTTGCAAGAAGATTGTTCGGCTACTTACTGCTTAGGCTTGTCACTGGGATAGGGACCTCTTGCCTCGTACTTGTATGGCTGCACAGCAATGGATTTAGTTGTAGCTTTCTGCTCCTCTTCCCCCTCGTCATCACTGTCCCGCTGCTCGGCAACATCTTCAAACGTAAGGCGATATGGTGGCTCCCTGCTTCCCTCGGCTGCCTCACACTTCAGCTCATAGTCGGGAAAACTGGCCTTCAAGTGGTCGTAGTCGAGGAAGGTGTCATTGAACTCCAGCGTGCGCTCCTGATTGGGCATATTGCTATAGTGTGCTGCACCCGGATCGCCGTAGCCTAGGAGTATATCATGCAGCCAAGGTGGAACCACACACTCGGTGTTCATAAGATGGCGTATGGTTTCCAGCACGGCCTTGAAATTGTTCTCCTTGGGCTTGCGACGCATCAGTATATTAAAGCTCTCGTAGACATCGTCAGAGCCCTGTAGGACAGAAAAGTTGTGAATTTATTGCTTCATGTAAGAAACTTGCATACTTACGTCCTGCAAATCGTCCATGTCCATGCGATACTGATTGGAGTCCAGCCAGACGCGATAACTGCGCTGTTCGCCAGGCAGCTGCGGCCTTGGCTCAGGTCCATCCTCAATGACACGTCCGTTGGCATCCAGCATGCCCTCTACCTCACACCCACGAACACTGACTAAGCCCACTTGAGGTATGAATGGCTCTCGTGGATTATATTTGGTGCCATAGGGTTGTGTAGGTTTGACAGTGATCAGAAAGCAGACGTCGTGTTTGCGCAGATTTTCCCACTCCTTCTTGATCTCATGACGCACCGAAAGTGTTACGCCCACATCGGCGCGCACTCGTGATGGCTTTTTCTCGCCTAGATGCGGCTTGGCCACTTCGACAACGGCAAAACTAGCAATGGGCAGTGCCATGCGTGCCCAGCCGCCAAAAACAACGTCGCCATCCTCCGATTGCCAAGGCAGCATGCGACTAACTGCATCCTCGATGTCCTGACGGATCTCGTAAGTGCTCTCTAGTCGGAACAGATTGAAGTTGCGCAATAAATAATCGTGGAGCGTGAGGAACTGTAAGTTGAGCTTGGGCAGTGCTAGGCAAGTGTCTCCAGTGTAGTACTCTGATGGTACCACATTCTCATCCCAAATGATCTGCTCGGTGGGATACAGCGGCATCTCATTCAGTGCCTCTAGTTGTGAGCAACGCTTCTCATGTCGCGTCACCAGTAATTCACGCAGGAATTCCTCATCCAAGCGATGCCATTGAAAGGGCTCTACGGCCTCATCTGGGACCAAATTGAGAAACGATGCAATTTGTTTTAGCCCATCCGCATCCAAAGTACCAAAGTGTTTCTCCAGCGACTCGCGATTGTCAACTGTTGCCACATTGGACAAGGCAAATGTCCGCAGTGAGGTGAACTTCGCAAACATGGCACGTTGCAGTGAGGTGATCTTTTTGTAATGGAGTTGGGTCATATCGTGATCCGTCAGAGAGTTGCCCGTCACATCGTTGATTTCGAAGCGGGTGTAGAACTTGAGCATATCCAACAACTTAACGAAGGAGAAATAATTTAATATTATAAAAAGTTGCATTGGTTAAAATTACATTATCATGATAACTATAAGCATATTATTGTAACTGTTCTGTCATTCATTATCTGAATATTTTAGTTTTGTACTATAGTCAGTTTTATTTGTATTGGTTTTTTATTTTTTATTGAATTTTGAACTTGCAGATAGATACTAACTACATGCTTTCGTTATTCCTATCAGTAACTTTTTAATTTATAATTTAAATAGATTAATTATAATACTCATTTGTTAAAATTACTATAAATCAAGTCCCTATCTTTATTTGATTGAAAAGAGCATTAGAATGTTTAGATAGAAGGTGGCGTTCTAGACCTAATAGACTAGAAACATTCTTTGTCGGTTGAATGGTATTAACATGACAATTTTTTTCCAGAATTCATCCATAGTGTAGTTATTGGCCGCACTGGTTAACAAAAAATATTTGCCACAAATATTCTGGCTATTGAACGAGGGAGAGGTTTACTTAAAATAGTTTCATAATAAAATACAATGACAACTTTGCTGAACCGCTCCTGCATTATTCCCCATGTGCATGCATTGAATGGAACGTATTTTTTACTACCTCACTATGATACCTGTTCCCAACTCTACACGAAACCCACACAGACACAAAGCGTTGCTCTCTTTGGCAGTGCAACACAGGTATCTTCGACGCTAGCTGCGATGTGACGTGTTGTGAGCCGGTCTGCGATTGCCGCTTAAGGGCAATACGTCATCATTTTGGGCAAGACGAGCCTCAATTAATGAGAGTGAGAGAAAAGTCTACAAACTGTCAACCTTAACTTGGCATTGGGAGACTACGCATAGAGCGTTATAGAGAGCATAAAAAAGCTGTTTTAACTATGTTTGAAGGAAGTCCTTTTTGGGAACTTAAGAGGTGCAGGAGGTAAAATAAACGTGTTTGGAAATCGGATATCCCTTTGTAACTCTAGATGTCATGCTATAATCGAAAGGTGAACCGAAGACATGTATATCAAATCTGTAACCGTCTTTTAACTTGAAGGGAATTTTGAAGAGATTTGTAACAAAAATATATACATACAAACACGTATGTGTGTGATTCATTAGTATGTGTGATATGACAAGGGTTTCCTACAGGAGCATTGGGGAAGCGGAATTGCAGCAGCGTCAAAGTGCTGACAAGTGGCGCGTAATGAAAGACAAGGCACGCGTTTTGAATTGCTGCTGCTGCTATTGTGAGCGGTTGCTGCTTGCTGCAGTTTCTTAGATAAAGTGCTTGGCAGTCTTATCACATCATCACACATCGCCAGACAACACGACAACAACAAACAACGAGCCAGGCGCACACACACTCACACAACAGCCAAGACACAAACATATAAGGAAAGACGAGGGACTGCCGGTTCTTTGAGTCGTTGCCAATTGATAATTTCCGTCGCTTAATTTAAACAACAAAAAACACTGTTCACGTGTGTGTGAGTGAGTAAGTGAGACAGAGAGAGGAAGAGACAGTGCCAACACACATCCAAAGCCCTGCTTCAACTTTTTGTATGCTTGGTGGTTGCTTGTAGAGAATAACAATCACAAGGGGACAACAGAAAGTGGAACTCTACACTAGGCCCAATGCCAATGCTATTGCTTGGGCTGATTCTCTCCCTCTAGCTCTCTGTCTCGCTCTCCACAGTCTGAATTGTGCTAGTGACTAGAAGTTAAGAGCGTCAGCAGAGTCAGCGTAAGAGCGAGAGAACAGTCAGTCAGTTAGCAGTAAGTGTAAGGGAGAGTGCGAGCGAGTCACATTCGACTTCTCGATTTCTCTCAGTCTCAGTCAGTTGCTGGTTGCTGGTCGTCGTCGCAGCATTTAGTTGTCTTTTGGAATTTTTGCGCAAACTGCATAAAAAATAACAAAACAATCACAATAAATAAATGTTTAGCAAATAAGCAAACGAATATTCAGAGTGTGAATGTGTGAAGAAAAAAGAAAAGTTTCGGGGAAACACAAACATAAACGAATAAGAACAAAAGAAGAGAAAAACAGTCGCAGCTTTAACATAGTTTGGTCATGCAAGTCATGATCTTGGCTCGAAACCGGCATCAGTCACAGCCTTGATGACGCATTCGATTACGAGCACGATACCCGATTACAACAACGAATACGAATACGATTAAAAGTATCTGTATCTTTAGCTCTTGCTGTTTTATTCGCTTGAGATGCTTGGCGCGCAAATTTCGCCGTACCTGGCTAAGGGCAGCTGCTTTTTGCTAGTCTTGTTGGCCACGCTGCACGCTGTTTTTGTTGTCAGCGCTCATGTGGCCGATGCGCCACAACTGGCCAATAACAACAACAACAACAACGATGCCAATATAGTGCTGGTGAATAAATGCTGTGAAAAGTTCGAGATACACGTGAATAACACATGCCAGCAGGTCAACGAAACGGGTAAGCATAACTAGGCTAACAAATACACAGAACACAGCGATTTGGTTGTCAATGGCAACGTAAAGCGCTCAATTAGCGGACATAACTCGGCCAGGCCATTGCCGGCTTTGGGCCATTCAACTTTATGGATTTTTGGGCTCGTTGCATGCAACATATGGCATGGCAGCCAGCCTAATGGCCCATTTGCTGGCAATCAATTGCAAAAGGGTCCCCTTCACTAAAAAAACTATGGTAGGGAATGCAGCTCCACTTTGAGGGGTGATTTAACATGACGTGAGGCAACAGCTGCTCTAATAACTATATCAATGATTTGTATACTGTTAAATTGACAACAATTGAAAGTTATTTGTTTAGCTATTAGCATCCGTTATTATGCGAGCTGCGATGATTTAATCCATATGTTAATCAAATTCGCCAACAATCTGGACTATGATGCATTGTTCCAGCAGAGTGCATCACATTCCGGCCGTGAATATTTATAGACTTTGAAGTGTTTTTAATGATTCTCTTTGTTTCAATCTGGCCCCATTGTTCAATTGAAGTCATCGGATGCTAATGCATTGTTTTATATCATTTCATTGCTTTTTAAATATAGACTATTTTGAGCCCATGTTTACCAGCTATGGCGGCGATCAGAATAGAAATGTGGCACAATTCAAGTTCGTCATTGGAATGCCCAACTGTGGCTCCAAGCAAATGTGGCCCGTTCTCGACTATCTTGGCGTAAGTGGTAGAAAGATCAAAGAACAGCTGGGTTGCTATTGATTTACTGATTCTTCTCCTGCAGAGCTACGATAAATTGGTGCTTCTGGATGATGGAAAATTGCGACATTACACCAATGCTGAAGATGAGAGCGATGAGCGACGCGGAGTCCAAAGTGATTACGACGAAGACATGGCGGAGGCCAATAAACCACGTTATTATGACTACGAACTGGGGCAGTATTGTCTCGATAAGGTACCTCATTCAGCTAAGTAGGAAATACAGCCTTCTAATGTGATATTTCTCATCTATTTCAAGGCCATTTCTCCGGAGCACAAGCACAGCCTTTTTGCTCACATTTGCTTGGCTAAGAAGGAGAGCAGCTGGAATGACTCAAACTTTCTGTTGCGCAAAATACTCAATCCCATATTCCATGGCATATCGTTGATCATTTTGCTGGTTATCGCCATCATTTACTTTATTCTGCCCACCCTAAGGTGAGGATCGTTCCATAGATGATTTCGTATTAGAAGCCAAATTATTCATTGCGTTTTGCGTTTCTTTAGCAGAGATCTGGTTGGCAACATTGTGACCACCATTGCAATGTGTCTGATGGTCAGCCAGGCAGCGGATCTCGTCTGCATATTCACAGATTTCACCAACCATGTTAGCTTCATTGTGGCCGACATCATTTTATGCTTCAGCTTGCTGGCCGCTTTCTTTTGGCTCAACAGTTTCGGGTATTACATTTGGAAGACATTCCGCTCCAGAAATGTGTTTCTGCGTGTGACTGATGGACGCAAGTATTGCTATTATTCGGCCTATGCTTGGGGCTGCACAGCCATTATGGCGGGCATGGCGGTCTTTGCGCATTTCTTTCTCGATGCGGACTCGTATAAGAAGGAGAATATGCGGGGAGAACAGCAAACGATTGGATGGCTGGGTATCTGCATCTTTTTTGCACCCATTGCCTGCACCATCATTATCAACATTTTCTTCTATGTGACCACCAGGAAGCTAATCAATCGTCGCACAGTCTATGGACGAATTGCGCACAAGCTAAAGGCCAAGTAAGTAGAAAATTCTCCTATATTTAAAAGTATTTAAATGATTTCCATTTGCTTTGCAGCTTCATCATGTTTTCACTGATGCTATTGGTCATGTCCTTTGCCTGGCTGTTCCTCACAATGTCCTGGCTGGCCCTGGACGGTCTGCTTTATGCACACATCATTGTGAACGCATTCCAGGCTCCTCTGCTGCTTTACATCTGTGTGTTGCGGCAGCGACACGTCACTTTTTTGCTGAAGAAGTCGTGTTGCTACAATGAGCCGCCATCGGCCAGCGATTGGGGCGATGAGATGCACTACATGAATGGTGGTGGTGGCAACGACTATTGAGCAATCGATCAGCAATAATTTTAAGCTATACTCTAAGTGTTTTTCTTTAGTTTAACAATGTGAAACATTGGCGATTTGTACTTAATACTAATTTATGCCACCCGAGCAACTAATTAAACAAAACCAAGTCTGACACATACCTGACCAAATAGTTTTCCTTCCTCACGCTGCACCAACGGGCTCATCAACGCCCGCACTATCAGATGGCAATCATCGAGCACAGTGTTAAAGAAACGACGCGTGGGCAGCAGTGCTTCCAAGTCAATGATGAACTCGAGGAAACGCTCGCAATAATGTACCACATTGCTGTTGAGTTCGCCCTCGAGTGGAATGCGTTCAAGAATACGCAGGAAGTCAATGATGAGATTCTGCATAAAGTGGCGTTCCCACATCACGTCCGGCTTAGGACTGTCTTTCTCCTTCTTCTGCAGCCGTTTCCAGTACTTGCGCCACTCGGGCACATCACGCAGCTCCTGCTCGCGACGTCCTAAAGAATAAAATTTTGATATAACTAGATCTGCGATATAAATGATTAAATTACTTACTCGGTTGCAAACAATGCCACATGGAGAGCGAAACTAGACGTTTTGCCTGCTCGCGGCACAGTTCGATTTCCATGCTGTTGAAGCAGTGATTTAGAAACATAAGCAGCGCAGTTCGTTCGCGTAAGGTGCTGCGATTCTCAGTTGTTCCTGGCTTCGGCAAACAAGTCTCTAGAACATGCCGAAAGAATGCGGGATATTGCTCCGGCAGTTGCTCGAATACGTTCCAAACTTCGACGCGTTCGCGGAACTTTTCATTGGCCATGATCACAATGGACATGAGATGGGCATGTGTTGCCTTCTCGCTCTTGTAATTGGGCCACAAATACTGTTCGAGATATTGACTGAATTCCAACATGTTGATGCGGCGTGCGCTGCTTTTGCCGCTGGACATTTCATCAGCGTAAATCTGCTCAATGATGCCTGCATTATAGGGCAAGTGCTCCGCCTTAGTATCGGGTGACCAATATTGTGAAGCAAGCTATTAAATAAATATTTTTTAGTTTACCCTCGTAAACGTTTAACAAATAGCGCATCACACACCTGCCAAATAACATCAGAGCTAAACTGGTCAAGCGTAAGGGCGCCCGACTTTTCCTTGACCTTTTTTGTTGGTCTCCTTGGGAGCTGCGGCTTGGGTTTGACTTCTGCGCTTCATTTTCGCACGCTAAATTAGCAAAAAAAAACGCAAAATTCACAAATTTACTAAACGAAAACAAAACGCCGGCTACAAAAACGACTTCGTGTGACCACAAGATAAATTCCAAGACATCTCGAATTGTTGTTATTAAAATATACCAAATAAACTATAAGTGTGCTTGAAGCCCTGAATAAAATATCACGATGTCGCTATATTTCCTTAATTTTACTATTTAATTGTACTGCTACTGATCACACCATGAATTAAACAATTTTTTAAATTTTAAAATAAATTATTTTAAATAGTAAATTTTGGTTTTAATCAATTAAAATTGTGAAAAAATAAATAACAATCATAAAATGTTAATGAGTGGCAACACACAATAAATATCTCTTTATAGCTTGTTGATGCAGAGTGGCAACGCTACGTTTGTTTTGGGCATCATGCTTACAGTTTAGGAGTCACACACACAAAACGCCGACAACATGGCCCACTCAATGCCGCCAGAAAACCTAAATGTAAGTAAATAAACTTTAAATTAGTGAAAGAATTTGTTAATAATAAGTTTAATTGCAGAGCCACATACTGGCCGTGCTAAACCTGCCGCTGATAGACAAAATACAGCAGTTGGAGCTATTGTTCGAAAGATGCACCGTTCGACAAATTCAAGAAATTTTTCCACTTATCGTCCACTCAATATTTGGCCTTAATGGCAATATTTTGGGATGGGGATTGCGAACGACGACGATGGAGAACGCGCCGCATTATTTCACAACGCTGCAACGATTCTTTGGGGTGCGTGGCGTCTGGATGCACATTTGCCACCGGCTGCTCAACGAAACAACAAAATTTGATATCGACATCAACTTGTTGCCGGTAAGTTAAAGATCTTGTGGCATGCAACGACTTAATCATGTAATCCATTGCAGCGGAAGTTCATTGCAATGCTGCAAGCCGGACCCATGTTCTATGCGGATCTAATCAACATCGATCCACTGCGGCATCAAGTTAGCACCTTATCATTGAACACCTTTGAGTTCTACATGTTACACTTTGTACTATACGCGTTGCAACCGCTGCACACAGTCAATCCCATTGCCATGCAGATCCACAGCGAACGCAGCACGACCATCTATCAACGTCTCACCTCCGAATATCTGGACAACTTTCTGCCCCAGTTGCCGGATGCGGCTATCGAACCAATGAACTTTTGCAGCAGCGTCAAGGCGCCGCAACAGATTCCTGCGCAAGCGTTGCAACCGCAGCGACAACTGCGGTACCTCAAGCTGCCCAGCTCCTATCGCAATGGCAACGGGCAGGGAAGCGTCATCAATGCAGGCAACACATCGCCACAGTCTGGCGAAAGTGGCGGCGCCGGAGGACGTGGTTATATGTGGCGTTCGGAGTCGGTGTTGTATTTCTTTGTGGATATCTGGCTGCGTTACGATATCGAAATGGAGCATCATCTACCCAGCAGCGATTTTGTGCGCGGCGTTCGCACGCTGATCAAGCAGATTCATTTCTTTGCAAATACAGCGCGTTTGGATCACAGCTCGATGTGTGCGCTTCGGAAGGTATCGCTGAGCATGGTCAAGGCACGCATATATGCATTCATATGCAGTTTGATCGATCGATGGCCACTGGACAGTTCGCTAGGTGTTGTGCTGGAGCTGTGGATGAGCTATATACAACCTTGGCGTTACAATTTAACCTCTACCGAGAACAGAACGTAAGTGGCAAAATATTAATCCATGTAATATGATTAGTAATTCGACCATTTGGCTTGCAGTTTGGGAGTCCAATATGAGCCGCCAATAGGCACTTGTTTCGATGGTTTCATTATAGACAATCTCATCGTCTACACGCACATTTTTATGCAACTAATGCCGCGCTTTGAGCGTCTAGATTACTCCGTCTATCGCAATGCCTACATGCTGCATCGATTGGCCAAAACGTTTTCGCAGCCTGGCTTGGTGGAGCGCCTGCAACGCTTCGAGCGTCTGCACTCGGGCAACACATATGGTTTTGATTCGCCACAGCGACAAGTGAACGTGCTAAAGTATGATTATAGATTCCCATCTATTGGATTTATTCTAATATACAATCTATATTCTCTTGCAGCAAGTCAAATAATAGCTCTGCAAACAGCTCGTACAATGCACAATGGAATCCGCTAGTTAGCAACAACATTCCTAAGCTATTCAGTGACCAAATGTATGAACAGATTCAGAGTTTCCTTTTTATTATCAGTATGGCACGCAATTCCGTGCTGTCGGATATTAGTGCTTTGAGGCGCGAGATCTCAGAGCGTCAACGCTCCGAGGGATACATTAGAAACCTGTTCAAAAAACTACTAGGTGAATGCACGCAAGATGAGTTGACGCTGCGCGAATTGAGTCGCATTCCGGAGGTGCTGCGTCAATGCATCGATTCACTTTGTCGCACTTTTAATGTAAGGGTAATTTTGTCACTTTGAAATTGAAATTTCTAATATTTTTTTTTTTTTTGTAGGTGGATGCTGGCAGCTTGTCGATGCATGAAACACTGCCTGCCGAATCGAGCTTACCCGCATCACCTTCAGGGCAAAATCTAAGCTTTTTCGATTCGAATGATTGCTTAGATCTGTCCAAAGTGACACCGCATCATATGTCTTTGAATGCCTCCAATATGCAGCCCACTGTGGATCCCGCACTGCTGCCCATACAATCGAATGAGATAAAGCCGCTGATACGACTGCTGCATCAAATATCTGAGAGCATCAATAAGAAAGTGAGTAGCTTTCAAACACATTCCTCTAGTCCACAAGTTTTAAGCTTTAAATTTTGCTTTACAGTATGCCAGAAAAATACAAGGATGTTATGCTCGGCAAGATTATGTTGGCAAGCTGTCGCGACAGGTGTTGAGTGCGCCCATGACGGAGAAATGGTTTGAGAACTTCGAGGGCAATGTAGACATGTTTGAGAAGCAGTTACCGGCCAGAATTAATCTGCGTGGTTTGGGCTCCATACCAAACCTATTGTTGATTGCGCTTGCTCTACTCTTTGGACATCTATTTTGTGGTGGCGCATTCGTTGGGCTATTGTTATTGTGTTTGCTGTTCGTGAGTTATTTCATGCTTATGGCGGCGCTATCTTAAGAAACTATATTTATATTTATATATATATATGTATATGAAATGGACAATTATGGACGCCTTGCAAATGTTTTTTATCTGTGACTACTCATAGCATTTTCAAATGGTTCGGCATGATTCGTACTCTCATAAAAGAAACTCTTATCACCTGTAATAAAGTATCATATATCATCACTACGCTGCGTAACTTTACACTAATAACTTTTATATAAATGGATATGCCTTCCACATTTGATTCTCTTCTCTACAATTCAATTACCAAGATCGTAAACTGACAAAACACTTCAATTTAATAACACCAAATTAGCGTTAATCGGGGTAATTGATAAGTGCGATAAGCGTAAAAATTTTTGAGTAGAGTATAGAAGATTCGCACAGACGGATTAGAAGATTTTATGCTGAAATTAAATTATGTATACTTAATTGCATTAATAACTGGTACGACAATTGTGGATTTTTTACACTCCCCAAGCGCTGAAGATAAGATTAGTTGGGCCCGAGTAATTGTTTAAAAATGAGCGGGCATTCTTTTGAAGGCGCGCTAACCGTTCGGAGCTAGACACTCGCTGATCCTCCAGCATTTTAGCATGGACAGTAGCCAGAAGCCGCACCGCAAGAATCCCTGTGAACAAGCGAATTTCCTGTCGTACTTCATATTTGGCTGGGCTGTGCCCTTTCTGTACCATGGATCGCGACACGGATTAACGGCAGATGACATAACTTTATGCCAGAAAGCCGATCAGTCCGAGCAGCTGGGCAATCGCCTTGAACAGTGAGTAGTTGACTGATTGCAATAATCGATCTTGTAGTAACATAAATGCTTAGGGAATGGCACAAGGAGCTGGAGACGGCACGCATTAAATCTCGCAAGCCGCATCTACGTCATGCCCTGCTCAGCTGCTTCTGGACCCCCTTTATCATCAACGGGGTCTTATGCTTCATATATATTGCCCTCAAGTAAGCGAAATCTTATCAATCTAGTGCAGTTTGCGTTTATATGTGTATTCTTGTTGTTGTTGACTGATAACGTATCTCTCTCTGATGTCTGTGGACGCGTAGAATGATAACAGCCGCAGTTTTGGCTCAGCTGTTGCTGCAGTTGCGACATGTGGCGTTAGTTGCCAGTACCGCATTGCCTCCAAAGGATGACAACGTCACTTCAGTCACAGTTCCAGTCACTGTTGTCAACAGCACTTGGCAGCAGATTGGCCGCTCTGTCCAGTACGCGTGGAACGATGCCTATAGTCTGGGCGCCTTGTTGGTGGCTACCAACTTTGTGGCCTGCTTTCTGTGGCATCATCTGTATCTGCGGCAACGCATGATGGGTGCGCGCATGAGGATCGCTTGCTGTTCGCTCGTCTATCGTAAGACACTGCGACTCTCCATGAAGACAGTGGGTGGAACGCCACCGGGCCATCTGATTAATCTTATCTCGAATGATGTGAGCCGGCTGGATTATGCTTTGGTTTTCACTCACTATATTTGGATACTGCCGATTCACTCGGTCATCACTTGCTGCATCATCTGGCAGCAGATTGGTGTCCCAGCACTTGTTGGAGTGCTAGGATTGCTGCTTAAGACGGTGCCTGTCCAGACAGCGTTGAGTAAGCTGACCTCAACATTGCGTCGCAAAATCGCGCAACGCACCGATGTCCGTGTGGGTATCATGAATGAACTGATGCAGGGCATTCAGGTGATCAAGATGTATGCATGGGAAAACTCATTTGAAGCTGTCGTTGCCGATGCGCGCCGTAGAGAGATCAAACAACTTCGCTATGCTAACTATTTGTATGGCTTCCAGCGCACCACGAGATTCTTCATACAACGCACCACACTGTTCATTACGTTAGCTGCAGCCGCACTTCTTGGCCAGAGCATCACGGCGGACTTTGTATTCTCAGTGGTCATCTACTACAACATTCTGCAGCTTGTGGCAGCAGTTTATTATCCACTCGCTGTCAACTTGGCTGCCGAAGCTTTGGTCTCGCTACGACGCGTTCAGACTTTCCTGCTGCAGGAGGATCGTGCCAAAAAGATTGATAGTTTGACACCAGATCAAGCGGTTGCCGACAAGCAGTCCATCATTCTTCAGGATGTCACTGCTAGCTGGGACACGGAGAAGCCTCAGCACACACTGAAGCATATGAATCTAAAGATCGGACATGGACAACTCTGCGCCATCATCGGGCCAGTGGGATCAGGCAAGAGCTCATTGCTTCAGCTGCTTCTGGGAGAGCTGCCTATAGTTGATGGTCGCGTCATTATTCAGGATGAACTCTCCTATGCGGCACAGGAGCCTTGGCTCTTCACCGGCACCGTCAGGAATAACATTCTCTTTGGCGAAATCTACGATCCTCAACGCTATCATGACGTGACCCGTGCCTGTGCTTTAGCTCCGGACTTCCAACAGTTGAGCCATGGCGACACAACACTTCTAGCAGATCGCGGAGCTTCTCTATCGGGCGGTCAACGTGCTCGGATTAGTTTGGCTCGCGCTGTCTATAAACCTGCCTCAATTTATTTGCTCGACGATCCTTTAAGTGCTGTGGATGCTCATGTTGGCAGACATCTGTTCGATGAGGTGATTGGACCACGTGGACGACTGGCCCAGCAGAAGGCAACTCGTGTCCTAGTCACACATCAAGTACACTTTCTTTCGGAGGCCGATTGGATTGTCATTGTAGATCATGGTCAAATCTTGATGCAGGGCACGTATCAAGAGATCATCAACAGCGATTTAGATTTTGCCAAGCTGCTAGATTGTCCCAGTGAAGTGACTGAACCGATGGCTGAAAAGCCGGAGACACAAACGCAGTCTCCAGCTAAGGCTCCACTTTCGGAGCCCGAAGATCTGGACGATGAAGAGGATGTGGATGGCGATGAACAGCCTGATAGTCTTCCATTACGAAAGAAAAGCGGCTCTACACATGACAAGTCACAGGTGAGTGTGAGTTAAGGAAGTCAAGAATTTACTACTTAAGTTTAATTAAAAGTTAAACAGCCATAAATTGCAATTCACATTTAAGCAGTTAACAATTTAAGAATCAACGAGGAAAAATATAAAGACTGGGATTTTAATTTATTTATATGACTGCGACTGTGAAATAAATTTGATTTAACATAATAGATGGCTGATAATTTTTCACGGATAGTTTCGTCTTATATAATCTATTATTTTCGAATGATGTTACGATAGTTCCTTGTATACTATATAGCATACATATGTACATGTATATTTTTAAAATATAAGTAGATTGGAAATATCTATTATAACTATTACCAAACTGTATCTACTCCAATATGAGCTTTAAGCTCTTACAAATATCAATTAATGGATGTATTATATCAAAACAAAATTTACTATTGCAGATCACAGATCAGCCAAAGCCCCCTCAAAAGCAAAACAACTTGGCGGAGGCTCAAGCGACGGGGAGGCATCCCTGCGCGAGTGTGGTACGAATACTTCAGTGCTGGCAGCACACTGCTCAGTTTCAGCTTCATGGTGTGCATCATGTTACTGTCCCAGATCGTGTGCAGCGGCTCTGATTACTTTGCCAACTTCTGGACACAGCAGGAGCACCTGCGTTTCCAGGGCGAGCCCACCAAATTTACCACCTACGAGTGCATGTACATTTTTTGGGGGTCTCATCGTGGGCGTGGTGATTATGACAACCTACCGGGGATTCCTGTTCCTCCAGACGTGCATGAACGCCTCCAAGGTGCTACACGATCGCATGTTCAATTGTATTCTGCACGCAACCATGCGATTCTTTCATAACAACAACTCGGGCAGAATTCTGAATCGTTTCTCTAAGGATATTGGCACCATGGACGAGTGGTTGCCCAGAAATATGCTGGAGTTTGTGCAGCATGGTCTAGTCATTGCTGGTATCTTGGCCGTGATTCTTGTAGTGAATCCCGTACTTTTCCCCGCAGTGATAATTGTGGCTATCATCGATCTTCTAGTGCTGAAACTTTACATGCGACCCTCACAGGATCTCAAGCGCATGGAGGGCATTTGCCGCAGTCCTGTCTACTCACACTTAACATCTACGTTGTCCGGCATCTCCATCATACGCTCACGCCAGATGCAACCGGTGGCAGCCAAAGAGTTCGATGCTCTTCAAGATGTGCATAGCAGCGTCTGGCAACTGGCTGAAGCCACCAACACGGCACTTGGACTCTGGATTGATGCCATCAACTGCCTCTTTCTCACTGCCGTAACATTCTCATTCATTGTCTCCAGCGAGGGTAAGTTAAACCGTTTTCCTCAGCTTGAGACTGGAATAACCCAAAACAATTTCAGTTACTTACAGCGGCAACGTTGGCCTGGCTATCTCGCAAGCCATTTTACTAACGGGCATGGTACAGTATTGTGTTCGCCAGGTGGCCGAGTCCCTGCAGCAAATGACCAGCGTGGAACGTGTTTTGGAATATACAGAACTTGAACAAGAGTCCCATGTTTGCGATAGCATTGATTTGCCACAAAATTGGCCAGTGCAAGGCAAGCTAGAGTTCCGTAACATAAGTTTACGCTACGATCCCAATGATCAGCCGGTTCTCAAACAACTCAACCTCACCATTGAACCTGGCTGGAAGGTGGGCATTGTGGGTCGCACGGGAGCAGGAAAGTCCTCCCTGATTGGTGCTCTCTTTCGCTTGGCATACATTGAGGGTGGCATCTATATAGATGGCATAGAGACGGGCAGTATTTCACTGGAGACGCTACGGACTCGTATATCCATTATTCCACAGGATCCGGTGCTTTTCTCCGCCACCATTCGCTATAACCTGGATCCCTTTGAGCTATATAGCGATGCGGAATTGTGGCGATCTTTGGAAGATGTCGAGCTACGCTCAGCCATTCCTGGCCTCGACTTTATGGTCACCGAACGTGGCAGCAACTTCAGTGTGGGTCAGCGACAGTTGCTCTGTCTGGCACGTGCCATTCTACGCAACAACAAGGTTCTGGTATTGGACGAGGCCACTGCCAATGTGGATTTACTGTAAGCAACTACATTTATTTGAAGTTTCAACAGCTACTTATTTTTCTTTTGCTTTACTAGAACTGATACATTAATTCAGCGAACAATTCGTGTCAAGTTCCGTCACTGCACAGTGCTTACTGTAGCTCATCGACTTCATACTGTCATGGACTCGGATCGCATCATTGTAATGGATGCCGGCAAAGCCGTGGAGTTCGATGTGCCGCATTTACTGTTGAGGAACTCACAGGGTATTCTCAGCCAGATGGTGGAGGCGACTGGCGGCGAGGCGGATGCACTCAAGAAACTGGCCAGCGACTCCTTCGAGCGGCTGCAACAGCCGCCACAGCCGCGTGGGATTGATGAAAATCAATTTTTGCGGCTGCTAGAGCGCAGCACTGGGATTCTATTAGAAAAACACTCTCATCCAACTTGAGCCGTCGATTTTTTAACTTTTGACTATTTTTTGTTTTTTTTATTTTAATATTTTTTTTGTGATGTCATTTTTTTTATGTTAAGACCCTTTTTTAGTTTCTTAATACATTTTTTTTGTTTTTTTTTAAACCATTTTTTTTTTGCTAGGTGTGGTATATACTTCTAATTAAACTATTACAGACTAATAACTAACAATAAGACTACAGTTGCTAATTGTTGGTGTTTTGGAAGATAAAATCAGATCACTTTTCTTTAAGGGATTAAGATGGGGAAGGAGCTACACTGCATTGTCCAGGTGGATTGGTTTCACTTCGGGCTTCAGCGTCAGTGCCAAGCAGAGCGTTTGATCCGGCACTGTTACCATGCGTAGCACACAATCCACGGGTTTTTCGTTGAGGCACTGCATCGTGAACTGGGTGGCACATTTGCCCAGCAGAGCATGCAGCTGTTTGAGAGCGACACGCCGGCCAATGCAGGAACGTTGGCCAATGGCAAACGGCAGACTTCCATGCGCCTGATGCACTTGATCCGAAGAACCAAGGAACCAACGCTCGGGCCATACTCGTAGGGGCTGCTCGAAATGTGATGGATCGCGTCCAGCTGTGTACAGCGAGATGAGCACCATGGTCTGTAAGCAGCCAGATGAGAAAACAATGTGAAACAATTGTGAAGATCAAATGGCTTATCCAACTGACATTCTTCTCAACATGGTGACCGCCGATGATGGCATCTTGTGGCATATAGCGTCCAATAAATGGGGCAACTGGATAAAGACGCAGTGTTTCCTTGATCACACCATGCAACACCTGTGACTCTCCTGCTATTCGTTCCGCAGCTATGCGTTGCTGCAAAACTAAATCCTGAGACAAGACATAAAGAGCCCACTGACTACTGAAGGCGGTCTGCATAAAAGAAGAACAAAGAAGTAATCCTTTAGTGATGCCGCAAGCGTGCTTGTAGCTGCGTCTCTGCCGCTGACCGTGTCACCTGCTGCTATGACCAGATCCACAAAGATGCGTCTGATCATTTCGCTGGGCACCGCTGCCGCCTGAAGCTTGTGATACAGCGCCTCCTCCTCCTCTGATGCCGGCTGCGGCTGCTGCGACTGCGTGTTGATGCAGAGCTCAATGATAGCGGCGCCTTGTTTCAGTACTTCGCTGACATTCTGCTCAAAGTCGCGCCAGATGCGTAAGTGCAGCAGCTGCGCTAATTTGGGCGGAAAGTTCATCAGTCTGGAGCTATGCTCGAAGACCTTATGAACAATCTGTGTGAACTGATCGAGCGCAGTTTGCATCTCTACAGTAGCCAAGGCTGTGGAACCAAACATGATGCCACAAAGTACTGCAAGATTAATAAATGCTAGTATATTTTCTCTGAATTTGTGTGGTATTTTTCACTCACCCTCGATGGACCAGCGATAGAGTTGCTGCTCCAGCTGAGGCAGTTCGTAGTGCTTTTTATTTCGCTGCGCCTCTTCGGTGCCCGCTCGCCATTTATCCACCAATTGTCGCGTACAGTTCTCAATATGCACGTCCATCCAATTCAAATTACCATTGAGCAGCAGCCGATTAAGTATACGCCTGTTGTGCAGCCACTCAGCGCCCTCCCTGTGCACGAGAACCGAGAACAGACAAACGAAAAGCGAGAATTGACAACCGAAAACTTGAGCACTGATTTGCAATTCATTTCATGCGCCACTTACATAAAGAAGAGTCCACGTTGGCAGGCATGTCGCTTGTTGTAGAAGGTCCAGGCATCCGGCAGCGGATGCTGCGGATAGTGACCCTCTTGCTGGAAGATGCTGCGCATCAGATGCGCGGATGAAACAAATACTGCATCCTGTGTACCGCCTAGACACTCACGAAAGATGCCACCATATTGCTGATGTCGTGTATCCACGTATTTATGTAATCTGCATATTGGAGCGAATTTGTTGTTGTTGTTGTTTGTTGTTGTTGTTGTTTCAATTGTAAACTGCTGGGCAGGTATATATTTTAAACTCACTTTGGTGCTCCTCCTGCAGCTATTAAGTCAAAGAGTGTGCCGACTAACGGTAATCCTTTGACGCGTGGTATTGGTGCATATTTGGGTACAATATGTAGACTCTGACATGGATAGTTGGCCTGGCATTCGGCTTTAAACTGCGACATGATGCGCAATAGCAGCGTCTTGAGCAGCTGCAGCGCCCAGCTCAGCAGGCCGCCGCGGCCCAGCTGTTTCTTCATACTCCAGGAAAACAAGAACAATCGAGACGATCTATTGCGAAAGGAAAGACACCAAGCAGCAGGCTAGACGATCCGAAACCCGAAACTCACGGCCCGACAAGGGCAAGGCCAACATACAACTGATTCGACATGCTGCCCGACTTGTGCCTTATAACCTACAGCGACTCCGACTCTCCATTTCTGACTCTGATTCCGAGTCAGACTCTCATGCTGAGCTTGAGGTGCGATAAGATCGGTGGACGGGCGGCTACCTTGGTTGCAATGCTTGGCAAAAATGCTACGACTACCTGCGTACTAAATAACTGAGTATCTGACAGATACATTTCACCGTCATTTCAACATATCTGCCGTCCCTCAGGCCAGTGTGCCTTTAATCATATGCGCGAAATCGAATAACGAACGAATAAACGAGCAACGAGCGAACGAAAACGAAGAAACCGATCGAAGAGCGAACAATTCAACGAAAGTAGATAGACGCTGAGTGGACTGAAAAATACCTTCTTTCGATTCGATCTTATTGCTGGCCATGCAAATTGTGTTTCGGCAGTAGCGCTGCCGAAGATTTGTTTTCGGCAATCACAGGGGGAATGGTTAAATGCTCAAACAAAAATATCAGGGCTCGCAGATTATGTATTGCGATACTTCCTCCAACCTTCTTATAAATATGTCACTTTCCCATAATAAAAACCTGACAGCAATTGTTTTGGTTCCGCATAAATATACAATTACAACTAATGTAATTGACCTGCAAGAAGTCTTTATAGGATATGTAAATAATATATGGGTTATATTTAGACATCTGTATGTTACATAGTGTATTATGAACTCAACCGAAGAATACTTCTAAAATCAATTGATATGCGAAAAAGAACTGACTTACAACTGGTGACAAATGCGACAAGCTTCAGCAATTTAAATTTTCGATTTTCAATTTAAATTTTCGATTTGAAAATCAAGTTCAAAGCGACATTTTTATTTTTTAACCGCTACATTTCCGAAGAGCCATAAGATAGTCATAAAATAAAAACAATTTTATCAAATATTTAATTATCTTCTAATTAATTTAAAAAATAAATTATAAATAGTCAAGAAACTATTAAGGGACTTTATTTGAATTAAAAAATAATAAATATTGATTCCAGACAGGTTTATTAAAAATTGAAAATTACATTTAATAATATGATGAAATGGGTTGTATTTTCATGATTATAGACTTCTCTACTGCGTCGATTTTTGTGTAGTCATGTGTACTCTCAGATGTCGCTCAAACGATAAGACCCAACTGAGTGAAAAGCATTTGTTTGCCAAACCAAAACGGTTTGCTCTCTCTACCTCCTACTCTCACGCTCTCCCTCTGGGGGCGCAGCAGAGACTCGAGTGGTAGGCAAATAAGCATTGTGAGTACGAGTATGTTCCATTCATTTCAGTTTCTGTTTTAGTTGCATTCGAGCTGTGCGCCATTGTGGTGGTGCTTGATTCGGCGTCGCGGAATACGTGAATGCTTGTCGTGCTTGCCAGAATACTCATCATAAAGAGACGACGGCTGGTGTATTTTACGCACGTGTTACAACATCGAAAGCTTCAAGTGGTTCCCACTCGATGAGCAGAAGCAAAATAATTAACAGTGCTGTGAACCTAATCAAATTGTGATAAAATAAAACAATTAATTTAAGTGTACCACTCAATACAAACATTTAGCTGGGTATGTGAATCAAGCAACCAGAAAAAATAAATATGTGCATATGTATGTATGTCATTTGATTATGTAGCAATTTGCCTTTGCTTTACGTCATTAATGTCTGATAATAATTGTCTTGCCGTTTGTTTCATGTTTTCACCAAAGTTTTCCATT
Organism: Drosophila sulfurigaster albostrigata; assembly: GCF_023558435.1. NCBI lineage: Eukaryota > Metazoa > Arthropoda > Insecta > Diptera > Drosophilidae > Drosophila > Drosophila sulfurigaster. Next base: position 21,179,342 of record NC_084882.1, read on the forward strand.
TGTCGTCCGTAGACAATGCGATATTTTTAAGCATGCCGCAAGCTGCTTTTTCACTGCATTCCAATGCCAACAACAACCCCCGGCGGAATAATGCCATTGACTCCAAGGTGCCCGCTATACTCCCCTTTCGATTCCCTGTTAACAACCACTTGCCTGTGCTTGCCGGTTTGTTAGTCAGTTTTCGTATTTCACATTATCGTTTTGCTGATAATTATCAATTATATCATCTCACATACATATAGAATTGTGTGCTGCTTTTATTACTTGTATGCTCATTTATTAGAAAAATCTAATCCCGTTGGAAATCTGTGTCTTCTTTTTTCGCCATTCATTTAGCAAGCTGTAAAACAGAACAACTGTGGAACAACTGTTGCTTGTACTTCTGCTGTTGTTGTTCTTGCCAAATGAAAAACGAGAGAGAGAGAGAGAGAGAAATAGAGAGAGTAGCACACATAGTGCGTGTTGAGTTCAACACATTTTGGTGTGGTGAATACGCATTTCGACAGCTTATTCGGCTGCCAATTTGTTTGTACGCGTTTTTATTTACATCAGTTACGCCAATTAATGGTAGACTACAGCTCTGAAAAATCATGAAAAATATTAAATTTGAATCTAAAACACTTTCATCACCACCATTTTGCAATTAAATTTCTATAATAAAAATGCAATTATTTATAATTTGCTATCAATTCCAGAGTTCATTTTGATAATTATGTGCACAGCCTAATTGCAGTTTGACTTTAACTTAATTATTTCTTCTGTTTATTTATTTGCCAAGGCTTAACATTAATTATATTTTTGGGAATTTTGACAAATATAGTTTTATTATAACTCCCTATATTATTAAACATGACATAGTATGTAAATGTAATTTATTATAAAAACTATTTAAACGTCAATTAGTTTTCCATCTATTCGAAATTAACTATTTAGCGCTTCTCAGAATTAATTGAAATAAAAAGATAGCAATTTAATGTTAATTAAAAGTCAGTTCAATTAAATGTAAGGGCCTGATATAGTGCGACAGCACTTATAATACTTTATCGTCGTCCCACACAATCAAATTGATCAGTCTTGATTGAAACAAAGTGAACGCACTATGAATCTCCAACCCTATAAAGTAGAATGTTTCTATATTGCGTTATAACTCAACTGCATTGAGTGAATTAACAGTCGCATTGTACAGCGTTTTGCAATCTTCAAAGTTTTGACATATTTCACATACTGTTAAACTTTTTAACTTGTTGGTAGTTGGAAAAGTTTTACTTGCAAAAGAACCATTTTAGAAATGTGGGTCATCAGGTTAGGTTATTGTCAGGAACTTTGGGCATGCATCAACTTTCAGAAGCGCCATTTAGACAGCTTATCACACACGAGCTGCGAGTGCAATGGATGTACGCTAATTAATAAAAATTATGATTATTGTCATAAGAATTGCGAAAATTGTCAACGTCGTTAAATCAAATTTGATTTATGCCTAGGTGTCTTCATCTTATCAATTACAGACATATGTATGTGCATAAACATAAAACAAATAAACAACTAAGTGAACGACCGATACGCATTGGACCATTTAGAGATACATACATAGCTTTAAGCTTAGAGCCTCTTTAGTCTGGCTAGATAATGTTGAACAAAGTTCGTATTTATCAAGTCAATTTCACTTTTATCTGAACAAGAATTATTTTTCTAATACTTGATTCATATCGCATAACAATGGACTTGCAATCTGAGAAAGTAAGAAGCAGTTAAACAGCTTTATAAATAAGTTGGTAACGCGAACTGTTTACTCATAACGAGCACCGACTGTTTCGTTTTACGAGTCTGGGTCTGCAGAATTCCCCTAATCGCTCCCGCTCAAAGGAATGCTCGTTTTTCAACGTTGAGTCATTAAACAAGCTTGCAAATATGAAAAGTGTAAGTTATGAATAAAGCGGTACGTTTAGACCATACCTCACCACAGTTTCCAATGGGTGCTCAGAGATATCACATATTAATAGACCACGATTTATAGTCAAACTCAACTTAGTTGCTTTATTTCCTTACTCATAGAAAGATAACATTTACTACCGCCTCCAAACTGTGTCGATTAGACATTAGTTAGACGACTATCAGTATAAAATATTGTGCACAAGGTCGCTCAGTCGGTTGGGGTAGTATGTAGTAGTATTGATAAGGAAAATATAGAGTAGAAGTCGTATATGCTGAGAGTCACGATGTTGATGCGGTTTACACCCAGGCTTTATTGCAAAGATGTGCCAAATTAGGCGTACGTCGCTCGCCAAAGATTACTTTGTCTTATCAACAGAAGAATTTATACGAACATTCTGTATTTCAGCCGCAGGTAACTGCATTCCCCATTCTATGACAAAATGGATAGCAGCGCCAAGCCGGAAAGAAAGAACCCCCGACAAAGTGCAAACATATTATCGCAATTAATATTTGCCTGGGCGGTGCCATTTTTATATCGTGGATCGCGACGGGGTCTTAATACAAGTGATCTAACGGAATGCATGAAGGAAGATCATTCAGAGCAGCTAGGAGATCGTCTCGAAGAGTAAAACATTAGCACAAGCACTTCGAAATCCGTGTTAATTTTAATATATTTGTAGTGAATGGTTCAAGGAGCTGGAGCGCTCTCATCGCAAATCGCACAAGCCTCGTCTGCGAAACGCATTGTTTCGTTGTTTCCTTTGGCCAACGATTGTCAATGGCATCATGAGCTTTGTCTACATTGTAATCAAGTGAGTTTAGTCTGGCAACACACTTATTTTTGTGGTCTTAATACACGGACTATTTATTGCAGAACTCTTATACCCGCTGTGCTGGCTCAACTATTGATGCAATTCCAAAGGACAACTTCGCCTGTTATGGCAACCAACATTACCGAAACCTTGAACCGCACTGTAAGAGCCGTGACCAACTTTGGATCAGCAGAAGCTGCAGGCAATTCACCCAATGCTATAAATAGCAATGATCCGATCAAAGAACATATAAAGGATGTCATTACCGGCACCAATCAAACCGAGCTGAGTACATTTGAGCAGGCTATTTTTTATTTTTGGAATGATCTTTATTGCCTTGGTGGAGTGTTGGTGGGTTCCACATTAGCTTGCTGCTTCCTTATACATCACTTGGATCTAAGCCAACGCCTGATTGGAGCTAGAATGCGCATAGCTTGTTGCTCTCTTATCTACCGAAAGACCCTGCGTCTGTCTATGAAGTCGGCGGGTCAAACGCCTGCTGGTTACCTCATCAATCTGCTATCCAATGATGTAAATCGCCTGGATTATGGATTCATTTTTATGCATTGGATCTGGATAATGCCCATCCAAGCGGTACTCACTTGTTATCTGATCTACTTGAGAATTGGCATCCCGGCCTTAGTCGGTGTCGTCGGATTGCTGCTAAAGACGGTACCACTGCAGTCGGCATTGAGTAAGCTGACTTCGGTGCTGCGAATGCGGATTGCCGAGCGAACGGATGCAAGAGTGGGAATCATGAATGAGCTGGTGCAGGGCATACAGGTAATCAAGATGTACGCCTGGGAAAAACCTTTCCAGGCGGTCGTTGCGGAAGCCAGACGATGCGAAATCAAACAGATTCGCTATGCATCCTACCTGCGTGGTTTCTACCTCAGCACAATGGTTTTCACGGAGCGATCCACCCTATATATCACTCTCGCTGCAGCCGCTCTCATGGGTCAGCAGATAACTGCGGATTTTGTGTTCTCTGCCGCCAGCTACTACAACATTTTGCAGTTGGTGGCCGCCATTTGGTATCCCCTAGCAGTTACCTTTGGTGCCGAAGCATTGGTTTCTCTGCGGCGTGTTCAGGCCTATCTGCTGCAGGAGGGTCGCGACGAGAAGGTCCAGGGACTGACTCATAAACAGCAGCAGGATGGAGGCGATACACGAGCTGTTGTTCTAAAGGACGTCAATGCCACCTGGGACTTAGAAAAACCTCATCGTACACTGCAAAATTTTAATTTACAAATCGAAAAAGGTCAACTGTGTGCAGTCATTGGTCCTGTCGGCGCTGGAAAGAGCTCACTATTCCAGTTGTTGCTCGGCGAACTGCCCATTGTGGATGGCGGCGTCGTGATACACGGCGATCTTTCCTATGCCTCGCAGGAGCCTTGGCTTTTCACCGGCACCGTCAGGAATAACATTCTCTTTGGGGAGCAATACGAACGTAAGCGCTATCAGGATGTGACTCGATGCTGTGCTTTGACAACGGATTTCCAGCAATTAAGCAATGGCGATAAAACGCTTGTAGGGGAACGTGGAGCTTCATTATCCGGTGGTCAACGTGCTCGCATTAGTTTGGCTCGAGCTGTCTATAAACCCGCTTCCATTTATTTGCTAGACGATCCTTTAAGTGCTGTAGATGCTCACGTGGGAAGACATTTGTTTGATGAGGTAATTGGACCACGTGGGCGTTTAGCACAACAGAAAGCAACGCGCGTGCTTGTCACGCATCAAGTGCACTTTCTCTCTGAGGCCGATTGGATTGTGATTGTAGATCAGGGTCGAATCCTGAGGCAAGGAAAATACGAGGATTTGATCAATAGTGAGCTAGACTTTGCAAAGTTACTGGAACGACCTAAGGAGACTGAGACTAGTGCCATTGGCAACTCCTCGTCCAACACGACACTAAGTCTACAGGATGAGTCCGAAGATGATGATGACATACCCTATATCGATGGAGCACCCTACAGTTACCAACCTATTCGAAAGCACAGCAACTCTACGCAGGGCACTAAATCGGTAAGTAGAAACCGAATTTCTGATGAACTGATTTTAAATTGGGAACGATTCAACAGGTCAACAGTACTGATCAGGCAGATGCCGATGAAGATGACGAGGAATTAGCTGAGGCTCAAGCTTCTGGTGGTGTGTCGGGTCGTGTGTGGTTTGAATATTTCAAGGCGGGCAGCACTTTACTCAGTTTCAGCTTCATGGTCCTGGTCATGCTATTATCCCAGGTTGTGTGCAGCAGCTCTGATTACTTCTCTAACATCTGGACACAGCAAGAAGACCTGAGATCTCGTGGAGAACCTACCAGTTTCACCACTTACGAATGTATGTACATCTACGGTGGTCTCATTATTGCTGTCGTGGTGATGACCACGTTCAGAGGATTCCTCTTCTTCAAGACGTGCATGCATGCCTCGAAGGTGCTGCACGATCGTATGTTCAGCAGCATTTTGCATGCCGCCATGCGGTTCTTTGATACAAATCCCTCGGGCCGCATTCTCAATCGATTCTCTAAGGATATGGGCGCTATTGATGAGCTATTGCCCCGTGCTATGATGGACTTTATACAGATTGCTTTAGTGATGTTTGGTATATTGATTGTCATCTCTGTGGTTAATCCCATCTTGATAGCTGCCATGCTGATTGTGGCTGTTATCGATATGCTTATCCTGAAGCTGTATTTGCGTCCGTCACAGGATCTGAAACGTCTGGAGGGTATTTGCCGTAGTCCTGTGTTCTCGCACCTCAGCTCATCTCTGATGGGACTCTCGATCATACGCTCGCGTCAGATGCAGGACGTGGTGGCCAAGGAATTTGATTTACTCCAGGATGTACACAGCAGCGTCTGGCAATTAACGATGGCGGCGAACACGACATTGGGACTCTGGCTGGACTGCGTCAGTTGCGCTTTTCTCGCTGCTGTTACATTCAGCTTCATTATCTCAAGTGAAAGTGAGTCCACAGTCTCTCGATGCGTTCCTCTTTAACATTACTTACTAAAATATATTCGTATTTCTTTTCAGCTACTTATAGCGGCAATGTTGGCCTGGCCATCTCGCAGGCAATGATACTCACAGGCATGGTGCAATATGGTGTCCGACAGGTGGCCGAATCCCTGCAACAAATGACTAGTGTAGAACGTGTTCTCCAATACACGGAACTGGAGCAGGAATCCTCAGAACCCTTCGGTAAAGAGCCATCTCAGCAGTGGCCCACTCTTGGACAGGTGGAATTCCGTGACTTGAGTCTACGGTATGATCCCAGTGGCTCAGCTGTGCTTAAGCATCTCAACCTGACCATTGAACCTGGCTGGAAGGTGGGCATTGTGGGTCGCACTGGAGCAGGCAAATCGTCGCTGATAGGTGCACTCTTTCGTTTGGCATACATTGAGGGTGGCATCTACATAGATGGCATAGAGACGGGCAGCATTTCACTGGAGACGCTACGGACTAGAATATCCATTATTCCACAAGATCCGGTACTCTTCTCCGCCACCATTCGCTATAACCTGGATCCCTTTGAGCGATATAGCGATGCGGAATTGTGGCGATCTCTGGAAGATGTCGAGCTACGCTCAGCCATTCCTGGCCTCGACTTTATGGTCACCGAACGTGGCAGTAACTTCAGTGTGGGTCAGCGACAGTTGCTCTGCCTGGCACGTGCCATTCTGCGCAACAACAAGGTTCTGGTGCTGGACGAAGCCACTGCCAATGTGGATCCACAGTAAGTCAATAAATAAATTTAATTAACATACATAAATTATATGGGAGTTTTTCTCACTTTTAGAACTGATTCGTTGATCCAAAGAACAATTCGTGTCAAGTTTCGTCATTGCACCGTTCTCACTGTGGCACATAGATTGCACACGGTCATGGATTCAGAACGCATCATTGTTATGGATGCCGGCAATGCAGCGGAATTCGATGTACCACATTTGCTGTTGAAGAAATCTCGTGGAGTCCTGAGACAGATGGTGGAAGCGACCGGCGGAGAAGCCGATGCTCTCAAGAAGGTTGCTAGCGACTCTTTCAAACGGATGCAGGAACAAAGAGAAGCACAACGAGCAGCCGAGGAGCAGCAGGAGTAGAAACAATTGTGAGTGGGTCAATTAGATTCGCATTTACCCGAAATAAAAAGAAGACTTTCAAGTTTTCTTTTAGAGTCGTACCAAAATGATATACTTAAGTTTGTAAGCGAGTACTTATGTTCGATATTGTGTAGTATAGTATGATTTTTGTCGGTGTCCAAAGTACAGGTCAAATAGTGAAAGTCTCTAGATGTACTGCCTTATATATATAAGCCTTAAGTATAAACAGCAATTTATCACATAGAATACAATGACAAGGTGAAGTCAAATGTCACGAAATTATTAAAAATATGAAAAAATTACATATTTATTATATGTATATCGAAATACCCAACGAGAACTCAATTAATATTATGAGTTTATTATTGTTTATGGGTGCTATAACTAAGCATACGATGCAAAAATCATATGAAATTCAGCGAGTTTTTCACAAAGTCCAAAAAATGCATTAGCTAGTATTAGAAACTAAACAAATCTTTAAAATATAATCCGATCTAATCGGAACCACAATCACTCTGTGAACTCTGTACTTGAAATACTTAGCTAAAAAAACTGTATGCAACATTAATAATTTTTTTATTAAAAATATACATAAATAATTGATAATTACATTGCATTCGTCACTTTTGTTTTCAATATATAATCAGATTAAAAGGTAATATAAATAACTTTCTAAAGAATTTCGGATCATTTATGTGCGGCTTTTGCATTACGACTCGCTGATCCCCGATCAGCGCGCATACTCTGTGACTCATATGGAATTGGTGGCGTTCCATCAGCATAATTAACCGCCGAGATGTGGCTGTCCATCGAGAAGAGCTGCGAGTCCGAGCTGTGCAACGTGGCACCAGCCTCATAGCCGGTAGTAAAAGAGCCTACTGGTGTGGACGTCTTTTGCCTGTCATTGGTTGCATTTGTGACATGTGTGTGGCCACCTGGAGTTGCCGGTGAAGTTGAACCTGATAACGAATCAATGACCGACTGCAGAAATTGGCCTTTCAGTGAATCGTCAGTGCCGTCGGAGCCACTGGCCATCCGTTTGCCGCGTCCGTGCTTGAGAAGCTCCTTGGTGAGAAAGTCTCGCAAATTAAGCGAACGTCCCATTTGACTGACTTCTTGTGGCGGATCTTGGGACAAGTTTTCACTGGATCTGTGAAAAGATGCCCCTGCTCTTTGTGGTTGTCTTTCCGACTCGGATGAGCTGCTGTGGCTGCTGTTGGAGTGCAACTGCCGTTCTTGTTTTCGTTGATGCATGCTCGGATTAAGTATTCCTACGTGTTGAATGCTGGGCTGTTCTATATCTAGATGTTGCAGGCTTCGTTGATGCATGCCAGAATATTGCCTGCTGTGATTCTGCTGTTCACTTGGAGCTGGACGCCGCTGGCGTGCTTGCTCATGCAGCGAATGCGACAAGTGTTCGATGCCGCTCTCATCAGGTGCAGTTGCACTGGCATTGGGTGGAACACTTTCACGTCGCGTGCTGCTAGCCACGTCCACATCGCTGGGCGGACCTCGCTTGAACGAGGCCTTCAATATGTGTCGTTGACGCAACTCCGCTTCAACGTTGAATGAATCGGTGCTATCCAAGCTGGCGCTGTCAATCATGTCGCGTTCTTCCGGCGGCAGTTTTGCCATTAGCCTTTCCATATATTCGTGTCGTGGAGTAAATTCACGAACGCTGACATGACTCAGACGCATCTCCTTCATCATCTGCGAAGCTGTCATCGATGGTGCTGGTTGCATTGAAGTTCTCTCTGTACGAATACGTAGTTGAGTAGAGGAAGTTTCATGTAGATACTCCCTGATGCTGGGAAACTCACGGTAATCTAGGCGCACACCGGCTTCCCTAATACTCTTGATGAGCTCATCGAATTCATGTTGTAAGCGCACACTTTGATTGAAATCCAATTGAGAGACATCCACATTCAGTTCGCGTGCATACTGCTCAAAGGTGGGAAAGGGTATTGGCTCCACCTGGGCAGCAACAATATGCGACTGCGCTGGCGTATCAATTTCAGTAATGGTGGACAACTCATGCGCCATTTCCTCGGCCGCCAGCTGTGGACTGTAACGACGTATTGTGGCTGGCGGCGCCTTGCCACGACGATGCGTGCCTGGTTGGCTGGATGAACCCAATGACAAGGGCTCTGCTTCGGGCAGCTCCTGTTGTCCTAAGGCAGTCATGGGCCGCGATACAGAGATGCCACTGTCCAGACTGGCGCCCGTTGACTTGTGCTTCTGCAGGGGCAACGGCAGCGCTTCAGAGTTGGATTGTGTGGCATCGCTACCTTCGGACATGGTGCGAGAACCACGTTGTTCTAGCTGTTTCTGTCCATTTTCGTGCAGCGGTGGCAAATCGAAATACTCGGTGGAGTGACGCTCTGCCTCGCTAGCCGAAGTCAGCGTTACCTCTACCAATCGATTCTTCTCGCCACGCACCTTGGTTATCAGCTCGGTTAGCTCGGCTATGCGCTGTGTACAGTTTTCGGTGAGTTTGGCATAGCGTTCAACATGACGTGCTGCAGATTTGTCACTGCTGCTGCTCACCTCGTTGATGACCTGCGACTGCGTCTTCGATGTCGTCTGAGAGTGAAGCTTTGATTGCGGCGTCTGTCTTTGGGATTGTTTTTGCGTTTGTATCTCTGAGGTTCTTGAGGTAGTTCTTATCTCATTGATGGCCATCTGTTTGCTCTTCATCTGACTTGATAGTAAATGAGCCAAAGATCTGGCAGCACTTTCAGTATCGGTTGCAATAGTCACTGAGCGTCTAGTCTGGCCTCTTTGGCTGCTTTGAGTTTGATCTTTCTCTGGCTGTGATTGCGATTGTGGCGCTTGATGCTCCAGATTCTTTTGATTATGTTGCTGCTGAAGTTGCATCTTGCTGGCTAAACGCTTCATCCAGATTTCATCAAAGACTTCACTTGTGTGTTGATCTGGAATTTGTTGTTGTCTTTGCTGCTGCTGCTCTTGTTCCCGTTGCAGCGTGTCCTCCAGTTCGTTAATGAAACTGCGATTCTCCTGGATAAAAGCTTTGACACGTTCCATACGCTGTGGATTAATTAAAGTATCGTCTGCCGTCGGACCAGAGCTTATATTACCTGGCTGATTGACTATAGAATCAGCAGGCGTCGATACATCCGAACTGCTTACGCCCAGCTGATTGATTGCGCTTTGCGACATGGTCAGTAAACGTTGCACATAATGTGCAATAATGGGATTCAAAGGCTCAGCTTGACTTGTGGCTACAGTTGGAGGCGGAGGAGGTGCAGTAGCAGCAACAGCTGCTCTAATATTCTCATAGTTAACGGGAGGCAACTCACGATACGCTGTAGAATTTGAATCAATGGAGTTCTGGCGTTGATTCAATGTTACTTCCGCCTGTTTTTTTTCAGTCGACAATGTGCTGCTTCCAGTTGAAGACGAAGTAGTTGGTTTGCTAGGTTCTGTGGTTCCTGCTTTCCTATGCGATTTGCGCTTAGGTACGCATTGCTTAACTGTTCCATCGCTGCGTACCTTGATTATGATTTCATGCGTGCCTTCATCGCTGTCCTTTACCTGTCGCTCCTTTTGACCGGCCAGCCTCTGCTGTTGCCGGTACAATTGTCGTAAACGCTGCTCAAGAATTGCCTCCTTTTTCTGCAATTCCATCTCGCGTTCGTCAAGATTGTGTGTCATGTCGATATTCAAATTAGCACGTTCTTGGCGTATGGAATCAATAACCTTTTGCGCATTATCGCCACTCATGTCCCCAGCTTTCAATTCGTTCAGCAACTGTCCACGAATCTTGTCAATTCGTTGCAGCAAATTACGCAATTTCATCGACTTGGCAGACTTACTGTGAATGCCTTTCAGCTCGGTACGTAGCTGCTTGCTCTGATCATCCACGTAGTCAAGCAGTAAGGAGCAGCAGCTGGCAGTGTCCACTGCATCATCGCCCTTGCCTACGGGCGGATCGCCAACATTGATGGCATATGGCGCACTTGATTTTGTGTGATGACACTTTCTTGGGGAATTGTGATTGCTGGATGGCCGCACCTCGGGACAGGTTACAATCGCTGGTCGCAGAAGCATCTGTTCCATAACCTCGTTCATCTTTTGCTCTCTGCGCGAAGCCAAGTCCGCATAGCGATGACCCGCCACAAAGTTTGCCTGCAAAAAGTAAACAATTAAATATAAAAATGGGCAATACATTTATATACTCACATCACTAGGAAGCAACTGAGGTTGTTGCTGCGAAAGCGCGTCCAATTTCTCTGTTAATTCGGCGCAATCTCGACGTACTTGCTCCCGCTGCAACGCTTTCTGTCCACGCTGTTCAGTGACTTTGCTGCAAATTTATTAATAATTAAAATCAAGTAAAAGAAAGGGTTATTTTCGAACTACCGCAGCTTGTCTAGCTCCTGCTCACGCAGTTTACCGAGCTGTGTCTCAATGCGTGCATGGTCCATTGCATTGAGATGTGATGCATCCGGCACATTTACTTGCACCGACTCCTCCGGCGCCTTATAGTTGCGGGTATACTTGTTATTGTGATCATAGAACTGCACACGGCCCGATGTGTTAGTCTCCGCACCAGGTTTCTGACGCACCACATAGCTGCTAGTAGAGACACTTGAACGTGTCGTGGTGGTGGTTGTGGTGCGTGGGAGTGGTGGAACCACAGTGGCGCTATTGCTGGAGGCTTGCTGAGTAGGTTGTGGTGCTACATAGTTGCTTGTTGTTGGATACGGATGCATGGGATAGGCGTAAGGCATCATGGGAGCCGCATAACCAGGCATCATGGGCGGACCATAAACAGCATGTGGTGGCATGGGTTGTGGCATGTATGGTGGCATGGGTTGCATGGGAATTGGCTGGATGGGCAGCTGCGGCTGTTGATGAGGTTGTATTTGCTGCTGAGGTACTTGCGTGGCTTGGTCCTGGACAGGCGCCTGTGACTGCAAACGCGACAGCTGGACGGGAGGCTGCTGTTGAACTGTTTGCACAGTTGAGCTGCGTTTGATGCCCGCATCGATGACTTTCGCTGGAGCCGCCTGCTTGGCTGGGTTTCTTAGCGAAGAGCGCTTTTGGACAGGCGCCTGTTTGGGTGAAGTTACTACTGCTGGTGGAGATGAAGTTCTTTTGGGCGATGTAGTGTTCGTTTCAGTTGTTATTACACGCTGCACAGACCGTGTCGGACTGGTGGTCGTCGTTGTAGGCGGCTCGTCCATCGTGTTGCGATGCACCAAATCTGAGATTTGCGTGAAGCGCGGACGCGAAACACATTTCTTAGTTTGGCGAACTGGACTGCTGCTAGGACTGGAGCGCACAACACGACTGAATTGACGATTGGTTTGCATGTGCCGATCGTTAATCTCGATGCCATTACGTGTGCAAATCTCTAGAGAATCTTCACTTTCTATGTCTACATCGAGAATGATGGGCGGCGTCTTTTGCAGTTGTCGCCCGCTGCTGCTGTTACTTGGGGCACATTCAGCGGGTTGCGCTGCCTCAAGCTGCTCATCATCCCAGCTGCAATCGGAGATTTCAGCGGCATCCTGACACTTGTTTTTCCCAGGACATTTCCATGACTTGCAACATTTTCTATTCTCTTTGCCCTCCGTTGTCTTTTGCACTGGTGTCTGTGTGCCTGCAGTGGCACGCCCTTCCACATTGAGGTCCCTGCCTCCTGTGGAACGTTGCACATTTGCTGGCGTGTGCTTGACACTATTTGTGGCCGCAAGACGACGACACTTTTTCATGCGTTCGTTTTGCTGCTGCTTTTGCTGTTCACTTTTCTCGATTTCCACAAGGGCGGCTCGATGGGCGGCGCCCACTTGAAATACTGCCGTGCGGTAGTCCTGGTGTTTTTTGGCCATAACATGCTCGCGCCACACATTCAATTCTTTTTGCTTGACGCTCTCCAGTTTTTGTACTTGCCGCGTCTTTTCGGCTGCAGTCTCTTGGCGTATGTGTCGCGCTATATCATTCGATTTCTCGCGCACCTATGCAGTGTTTCGTAATGTTGTAAAAGAGCATGTAAACAATTGATATTGCGTCTTACCTGCTGCAAACGAGTTATGCGACGCTGATGTTCAAGATCTTTTCGAACCCGTTCGGGATCGGCGAGCACTTTATGGCGCAGTCTAACATTTGTTTCTATTTTACCATTATCTATTTTTACCGACATACTTTATTTACAATATACGCAATAAACACTGAAACATGCACAAACATTTAGTAAAAACACTTATTGGCGGTGATAAAAACTCAAACACAACGTTCAAAACAAGCCAACAAAAAAGCGCAAGCGCAGACACCAGCGTGACCGTGGAGTTGAATTTAAAATATTCTAATTTACGACAACAATGATCTGATTACTACTATTGCCAGTTTGGCCACACTTTGCATGCAATAGCCCAATTATTTTTAACAGCTTTTCGTTTGTCTTCACAACTAGCGGACAATTAGAACATTTTGTTTTAAATTTGAGAATTATTAAATTAGAATGGATATGTAATACTAGTTTGATTTTCAAAATATTTGTTTCTCTTCAAAACAAATTTGTACTTCACACGGTCTAACACTTTCAATCGTATATCGATAGGTCTAAAAGATTAATCGTGTTGACAGGCCTCTGCAGCTTCATAAAAAAATATATCGTATATCAACACAAGCAGCTGTTTGGTACCTTTTGTTTTGATTACGAGATTTTGTCACTTGCAACTTATTTTCGAAATTGTGAAATTATAGAAATGGCTTTCGTGTTGCGCCAACTGGCAAAACCTACCCTCCAAAGGTAGCTATAATATTGGCCCATCAAACAATATTACATAAACATTAACTACAGAAATTTGTTGCTATCGACGTCCTCACTGCGCCATGCCGCCAAAGACGCCGCCTCCAAAGCTCCGGCAACAATTGCACCCAGCATGACAAACCCACAACAGCAGCTGATAGTGAGCGATAGCTGCTTGAAACGTTTGCGTGAGATCTGTGTGGACGGCTCCTTTCTGCGCATCACCGTCGAGGGCGGCGGCTGTTCAGGATTCCAGTATAAATTCGATTTGGACACAAAGATGAACGAAGACGATCTGCAGTTTGGGGAGGAAAAGGCAAAAGTGGTCATTGACACAATATCGCTGGATTATTGCAGTGGGGCAACAATAGATTATCATAGCGAACTAATCAGAGCTGGATTTCGTATGGTGGCCAATCCCCAAGCAGAGATGGGCTGCTCCTGTGGCTCCTCGTTCGCAATTAAATTGTAATTAACATACTTAGTACTTTTCTTGTTGTTTAAATTTTAGTGAATTATTTAAAACATACATATATAAATTTATATATTCAGCTATATACAATACACACACTGCATTGTGGGGGTTTGCTTTGCCATGTTGACGGTTGGTTATTCGACATTTTTTCATTATTGCTTTAAAAATGACTGCACAAGCATCTCCAATAACTAACCGCACCAAAAGCAAAACAGCGACATTAGATGCTCCACTGTGGCCTGGGTACTTTTTGAATAGGGAACGCGGCAAGGCATACATCATTCTACAATTCAATTGCCGGCCGCCAATTGCTCACTTAAGCTAATCACTTGTTCTGTCAGCACGCTGATCTGCTCCTCATAGTTAATACGTGTCGTGGTCTGTAAATCACATAAATATTCAACAAGGATTGACTTTGATATTGTAATAAATTCTTACCAGTTCTTCCTCGAGCATTTGCAGTGCCCCACCCAAGCTGGACTGTTGCTCATCCTTTGATTTTAGTTCTTGTGTCGCATTCTCCAGGCAAATCTGCAAATGTATTGCCTCCTGCTCCGACGAACGCAATCGCGACTCGGCCAACGCTTTGAGGCGCAGCAAATCTTCGTACTTTCTGCTGAATACACTGTAGATTAACTGCTCCTTCGTAGGCGGCTCGAGTGGCTCTTGTAACGAATCGCGTGCTCGCTGGCTACATTTAGTTTCGAGGTTACAAGGCTTAACGGTGACGCCAGCAGCAGCTGTGCTGCAGCTGCAAATGCTGCTGAGATCCATAATGGGGTTCGAATTTAAGTTGGAGTTCGAGTTGAAGTTCTGAATGACTTTTGCCGCCTCGTATTGAGCTCGCCAGTGGGCTGACTCCTTCTCCAGAAGCGCAATACGCTCCTCGGCAGTTAAGGGTAAGGCGGCATTGGTATTGAGTTGATGTTGCTGCTGTTGGTGCTGCTGCAGTGGATTGTGCAGCGGCGTGCTGTCGCTGCCAGTGGCGCTTAAAGCATCCTCGCTGCCCAACTACAACATAAATAGTTCATTTAACTCTTTTTAAGATTCATTTTAAGGTGGGCGGTAACTTACCATGCTAGCTGCATCGACCAGTTTGGTTTCTAGTTCGCAGTTGCGATGTTGCAGTGTTTCGAGCTCTTTGCGCAAACGTTTCTCCAGCTCGTTTTGGTCACTTGTGCGCTTCTCCAACTTGTGTTCCAGCTCTGCCATTCGTTCGGTGTGCAACAACAAATCGCGCTGCTTGTCATCGATCTGTGGGGTGGTCATAAAAATAGTATACAAGTGTGTGTGTAGTGACGTGACCTTGCACATTATTTACCAATGATGTCAGCTGTGCGTTCTCCATGATTTTCTTTTGCAACTCCTCGAATATGAGCGCCTCTTGTGCCGCATTCGTATTGTGTGGCGTCTCGCTACGCGGCTCCTGTTTGATGCCCCTTAAAAGACCACGCCTGCTTGGTTCCTTTTTCTTGGGCGCCTGTTCGTGCAGCGACAGCTCCAGCTGCAGCTGCGAGACACGCGATTCTAGCTGTTTATTGCGAAAATTCAATGAGTCTACTTCCTGCTCGGTGCGTCGTGATGATGTTGCATTTTGCTGCAATTGCTCACGCAGACTTTCCACCTTCGCCCGCTCATCCTGCACCGCATTTTTTAACACTTGTGCCTTGGCACGCATCTATTGTAGTGTGTGTGGGTAAGCGGATGTGGATTAAATTTGATTAAAAACGCCTGCAAATTGGGGCGTAAACTGTTGCTGTGTTGTTGCCTTTACCTTTGAGTATTCGCTGGCCAGTTTCTGGTACTTTCCCTCTGACACTGACGTACTCTCCATGCTCCCTATATGCTCTGCCATCTAGGCAGCTGAGTCGTCGAGTCGGACACTTTTTATTTGTTTGTGCAATTGTTTAAACAAAAACCCACTGTTTCTATTTGCGCTTCGAAAGTGCCAAAACTGCAAGATTAGTGCTGGCAGAATTGTGCGATATTCCGCAATGTAGCGATACTTGCTACATATCGAACGTTTTCTAAATCCTCCAATAATCGGTTAGTCAGTTATCGATAAGCGATGCATATAAAATTATAAATAGCCGTTATTTTCTGCTTTGGCTTGAAAAGTAAATCAGAAACCGTTTTCTATTTATTATCTAATTTGTTATTTAACATATATAAATTACACACATGCCAATTGTTTAATAGAAACTAACTTAATAATATGTTGTCAAACGGAACTTTCTCAAAGATTTTGTTTGAGAGCTCTTTGAATACGAGACCAAAGCTCTTAGAATAGCCCACCTTCAATTCATTGAAGACAGTCTCCCAGTTCTCGTTCAGAAAACGATTCATACCCTCCGATAGGGTTTTGTCATTGAACAGATTTTCAAATTGCAGATAAACACGCTTTGGCTCCATTGCAACGCGATATTCCTTCAGACGCATGTATTTGACGCCATCCTTTTCGAAGGGCTCCCCGATTAAACGATGCTCGATTTTGGTATTGACCAACGTAATGTTGGCTTTGCCATGTCCCGTAATAGGTAACAGTAGAATCCTTCCCGACATTTCGTAATCGCCAATCATTTCAATGCGATCGGTTTTGCTATCACAGATGATTAAATGCTTGTCCAAATCGGTTCTGACAGAGGAATGGAATTTGTTTTACAATGCGCTCGATCTATTTGTCATCCGGACTGGATTCGGAATTGGAATCTGCTAATTACCTGTACCGATGAATCTTGCTTGTCGAGATCATATCGTGCACCTTCACATTTTTCAAGGCTTGACGTAGATTAATGGGTGCGTTACCGGCATCTATAACGAGTTTCTTCACGGACAGCGGCTCCAGTGGCGGAATGCCGAATTCTTTGTTACCTGCGCATAGTTTAATGAGTTCATAATAGGTTGATCTGTCTGGCTAAACGATTGATAGTTAAAGTAGTAACAGTACTAACCAGTTTTCAGTAATTGTATTGCCTGATTAACAGCATCCACCAGACACTTGTCAAAATTGGCATCGCGTTTGCACTTGGGGAAGTTGCCAGCTGCAAAAATAAATAATAAAAATTAATTGATTAATTTAATTCAAATCAAATCGAATTTGATAATGACATTGAAATAGAAATCAAAAAATTGAAATCGCTTGGCCGGAAGTCCAGCTGAGATTTGGGACTCTGGCATTATAATAGCAACATATAAGCATAAATCTTAATAGCAACGATCAGTAGTCGTATACTTAGAGTTCGTTGGCCACAACAGAAACTTGTTTCATACAATGGGCTAAAAAACAAATGAGAGCCAACAGCCAACATTGTTGGCTCTCAATGTCAAGACGATGCGCACGGCTATTTATCTTTGTTTTTGAGATTGTAGTGTGAAAACAAAGCCATTCGTGACCTACGGCAACATACAAAGCACAACACAATAAGTAGGTTGAAAAATATGTGTCATCGATTCTGACTGCTGTTGGATTGCGGAGCGATTGTGGGTTAATGGCATCAAGCGGAAGTAAACTACTGACTGACAGTTGGAAACTTGTTTATCTGTCTCGCTATCGTCATATGCCATTATGTTGTAGACCAGTTTCGCTTGCATAACGATTCCCCATTGCAATTTGCAATTTTAAAAAACTATATGTAACACGATTTAATTTAATTCAATAACAAATTGACAAATTTGTATTTAATATTAATTATATTTGGGAATATTGCGGAGGTAGGCGATGAAAAAGAAATAAAAACATTTATAACAATAAATATGATAAAATTTACTTGAAAACAAATAATAAATAATATTATTTTATCTCAGGTGTAATGCGATGAAAAGGACATGAGATCATTGAAATAGAATAGATTTACTGCAACATATTTATTCTGTTTCAGTGTCCTTTTCAGAGAGGTATATTTCACATAAACTGAATTTTAAAGTAGGGCAGGATGCGATGATATGCGAATAAAAAGAGTGCATCTAACCATTGCAAGGACTTTCGAATTGGGATTGTCACCCTGACGGACCATTAGAGAATATTACATTAGGGGGCCAACGACCTTGAGGGGCAATCGTTTAAATGCCGTAGCTAATACGGGTAATATATTAAACACGCATAAACAATATTTATCACGTTTTAGCCATAAACAGTGTTGGTGGGCCTAAAAGCGGCCACAGCCACAGCCAAACTTGAAAGCAAATGCGCAAATGACAAATCAAATATTTTGCACTTGTTGTTGTTGTTTTTATTATTGTTATAGCTATAGCTATGAAGTGAGCTATACTTACGCAAATCTTGCGCGACCGTTACACATTTTGTGGTCTCCTGCGCAACGAAGGCGATTAGCAGCAGTAATAAAAACGTCGATGGTTTTGACATGATGTTAAGTCAAAGTCGAAATCGGATGCAATGCGAAATTGAAATGAAATTGCTAACTGACAAACTGGAGTTTCCCCTCCCGCTGATTGAAAATTCACGCACACCACACACGCACAAACAACTTTAGCAGCTTATCGACTGCAGCGCGACGAGATATCACAACGCAATGTAAGCGGGATGCTCCGAGCAACGGAATTTTATACTGAGCTTCAGCTTCAGCTTCGGCTTGAGCCCACGAAAGCTTCCTTCGCATATGATAAAGTTTCGATCATTACCACGGCGAGCTTTGGCCCATAAACATGTATGTTTGTATGTCGGCTCTTGAATATTTATACATATATGAATGTTACTCGCCACATGCGGCAACTTTTGCTTTCCGGCTGACCACTTTAGGTAATGCAACCAATAGCCATAACTGATCATGAGGTTGCAACTTAAGTCGCTTGCTCTTGCTGCTTGCCAAAAAAAAAAAAAAACAATAAACAAAACAAAAACTGTGGAAACAGGTGACGAACGGTGACCGGCAAGTCAGCAACCCCGTAATGCCCTTTCTGTTTTGTGTTGCGGTTCATTGAACCCCGGCTTTAGTGAGGTAGTCCTTAATTGGGGTGTTATTAAAAGAGCCGGTAGTACTCATAAGTCGGTTACATATGCGTCTATTGGAAAGACATTGTGTGATTGTACGTTACGGGTTTTTGACGACACTGAAGAGCTTTTGAAGATATAAGCTTTTAGTCGAAAACTAAGGTACGTTTAATGGATAAATACCTTCGAGCTTGGAGTTAAGAGGGGAAATATAGGAAATTTGATTTACATATTAGTTAAAGAATATACCATTCGAATTTGACTACATTTCGTAATGTTCATTTAAATTAAATCTAATTGGGGTGTCCAATTACAAATTTAAAATTTCACCGATTTTCACATATATCTTACATTTAAATTCATTTATATATTTAATTATACTTTTGTCAAAATATCGAAATAATATGTGATTATGTTTACTATTATTGTTTGTTCCGACATTTCGAAATAAACAAAAATTAATTTTCCTAGTACTTTTTATTCTAAAATTTACAGAATTCAATATACATATTTCTTATTTGCATACAATTTAAGCTTTAACATTAGCTAATTCATAGCTACCAGTAGCTAATTGTAGCTTTACACCATCCACAAGTATTACAGCTTATCTCTAGGCAAATTACTTAAGTTTGTGCTGTGCAATGAAGCATTTCATTGGAAACAGAATCCCGTCTTATTTCGACACACCAAATGCCAACGAGTTCCCATGCTAACGGCCATCTAGCCAATTAGTTCTAATCGCTAACGCAATAGGCGAGTAACGATCTATGGCGATTGGACGTTCATAAATTAAGTTTGTTGCCTAAGTCATTCGTTTTACTCATTCGACTCAAATGTGGGCAGAACACGAGGACTTCGGCGTGTGTCTATGGAAACTGTTGCAATTGTTTTTCAAATATAAACAAACGCGATGCGAGCCGGCGCGGCGTGGCGACCAGACCAGGTAACTAACGGTGGTGTTGGGCATGGGAACACTAGCCGCTGCTGGTGTCGGGGCAGCCGCGATGTACTCGATATGTGTGAGTCTCGATGTGTGTGGAAACCGGTTGCCCCGCCGCACTCAACAACAGTCGTCGCCGAACATTCTGTGAGCACGCAAACACAAATTTTGGAGCTTGCTCGCAGTTCAAAATCATTTCCAAACACTCTCTACGTCATAACTATTACAAAAGCATGAAGAGGTGCTACTGCGGACACAGCGGCGGCAGCTTTGCTGGCAGTGGCAGCATATTGAAATCAACGAGCCACATCAGCAGACGACAGCAGCCAGAGCCACCGGAGCAGCCACGACCACGCAGTGATCTGCTTTCGCTGACATCATCATCCCGACAAAGCGTGCAGCCGACGCAGTTTGTCAAACGGCCACTTCTGAGGAGCAACAATCAACCGGTTCAAAATCTGGGATTAGGTCACTCTAGCACGCAGTTAAATGGTCAGTTTAGCAGACGCAACTCGGCAACAACTACGGTGAGCCATTGCTCCAGCTGCTGCAGCTCCGCAGGCTACGCCCCACAGCTGCGCGAAAGTCGTGTCAAGGTGCTCAGCTGGGCCAGCGGGGAGCAGGCAAGTGGCAGCTCTCATAGCAACACCAACAACAACACCCACTGCGAGCACACGGACAATCGTCGGGTCTATGAACAACGCGCCTGCGCCGCCAGTCGTCTGACAGCTGAAGGTCAGGGTCAGGTTCATGTTGCAAGTAGCTGCAACTCTTCGTCAACGTCATCGCCTTTGCCCCCAAGTTGCGACAACGAGTTGCAGCGCCTGCTCGCCTTGCAACAGTTTCGTTTGCTCAATGCCAGCGATTGCTTCAGCAGCCAACGACAGGATGAGTTGCGTCTGCAGCGCGCCTATGACAAACTGGGCGTGGCCGGTGGCGACAGCAAGTGGCACAAAAATAGAGCCAACGAGTCGCGACAGCAGCCATTGACAACAACCGCAACAACAACACCTTATGCGCTGCGACAGAAGTTGCTGCAGCTGCGATTGCAACAGGAGCAGGCAGCGGGACGTGGCACGGGAGCAGCGTGTGCACCCTTGGAACGCAGCTGTGCACTTCGCTTCAATTGCCATTAGCTGTTGATGTTGAATGCTTAAAAAATAGATGTAATAAATGAAAAATTGTTAGCCTAATCGATCAATCAATCAAGTGACAACTCATAAATGAGTATTGGTTCCCTATTTATCATTAGTTAAAACGACGCGATTCCATTCAGATTTATTGCTAATACATATGTATTTCATTTATCTTTTTAATAAAACAGTGCTATTTTGTTACAAGTGCTTCATGTTGTTTTTATTTTAATTTTTCTCCTTGTTTTTTTTTAATTTTTTGTTTTTTTTTTCGTTTTTAACTTTTATTGATTTTTTTGTTTAGCTTTTTGCATGCATTTTTAATTTTAATTTGTATTATCATTATTATTCATATTACGTTTTGTTGTTGTCTTTTCGAATTTTCAAAATTTAATTACAAGTGATTTATATTTTGTTTATATTTAAATTTAATTTGCTTTCAACTGCTTGCAATGTTACGAAGTTACATTTGATGATTTTTTTTTTAAATATTCTTATGTAAATCGTTTCGTTTTTCCTGTGTTTTCCGCAAACAGCTGATATTAACTATAATATTATATATTTTGTCAT
Organism: Drosophila sulfurigaster albostrigata; assembly: GCF_023558435.1. NCBI lineage: Eukaryota > Metazoa > Arthropoda > Insecta > Diptera > Drosophilidae > Drosophila > Drosophila sulfurigaster. The sequence continues at coordinate 21,201,032 of NC_084882.1, forward strand.
TACTTCATTTCTTGTGTTTTTCTTCTTTTCCTTTGCGTATATGTAGAATTCGATACAACATTAAACAGAGTACTAGAGTGTGGCTTCGACAAAGGGATCTTGGAGAAAGGGGCCAAGGAGGCATTAGCTGGACATTCAAGTTGCGAAAACTCGTTGCATTACAGGGCGGTTCATTACTTTTTCTTGGGGGGATTGTACAAACGAAACCATTTTACATAGGAGGGGGTGTTCTCAAAACGACAGATAGAACTACATATTCGATTTTTGGATGCTTGCCTTTCTTTGGGGCTCGGCATTTTACATACATGCATGCATATAATAAGTATAATACTCGAATGTGTGGCGGCCTTTTTAGCACTAGAATGTTCCGACTGTTTTTAGTTGTTTGTTGTTCTTGTCACAAAATACAAATACATACAAATACAACTACACGAATGCATGTACTGTGTGTCTCATTTGCTTACAATTTTATTAAATATGTATATATATTTTTAATTATAATATGTATGTTTATTTGTTTTGTGTGTTTAAATTTGTAGTTCTTGTTGTTTGTAACCTTATCTGCCGCCTCGTTGGCGTCGGCTGAGGGCACACAGTGCCGCTCAAAAGTATGCCGTTCTCTCATAATGCGCTTGTTTAACTTTTGCTTTTAGAAATTATTATTATTGCTCTAACAAGCATTCAATATACTTATGTTTTTTGTTAAACAAATCTTTGCTGGTTTTTGCAGTTGTTAAGTTAATTATAATTATTGTAGTTTGTATTTTCGATTTCGTTTTTGTTTTTTTTTGCATTTTCAGATTTTTATATGCACGTTTTGTGTATGTGTTCGTGTGTTACATATTTTTAATCGTCAACGCATACAAGTTAAAAATATACACAATTTTTGTTGTTTATTTTAATATTTTTGGTGTAAACAATTGTGAAACTTATGTACCTTCGAGCTAAATTTGCTTGGCGTTTAAAACTAAGTAAACATTTAGTAGAATTTTAATCATGAATAAAATATAATATAAAAAAATAAATTGCGCTTAAAATACCGTACATACTTTTCATTTCACACACATATATCAAAAGCTTTCGATTTAAATTCAAAAAAATAATTATAAAAACAACATTTTACCCTTTGCTAGAAATTGAATAAAACAATATGAATTGTGAAGAGAAGTTTGTGCTCTCTGCCTTGGTAGTTGTGCTATGCAAAAAAAAACCGAAAAGAGAAAATGCTATGCAAGATAAAATGCGATAAATACAACTTTTGCTTCTGCGTGTATGTGTGCATTCTTTTTGTACCTACTGTACGTGTATGTGTATTGGGGGGGTGCTTGTGATTGAGGTTTATAAATGTGTTCGCATTGCGCAAGGAAAACTATAACAAAATAAAATTAATACATTAAGAGATATTCATGCTTATGCAGTGTTTAACACTACAATTAGTTTGAACTAAAGTGTCTCAATTTGTGAGAGTGTGTGTGTGTATATGTGTAATTTTTCCTTTTTTTTTGTTTTCCAAAATGAAAAATAGGCTAATTTGTATGAATTTCTATACCCTTCTAACGTTGCTCACGATTCGATTACACATATTCGATAAAAAACAAACAATTTGCGCATTTAATTGGTATTCATTTTTGTGTGGCCGTTTCTTGTTACTGTTGTTGTTGCTACTGCTGTTGTAAATTATTGTTGTTGCTTATTTTTTCTTATTCTTATTGTTAGCGCCGCGGGGGCGGTGTTAGGGGACGCCCTGAGCTGCCAAAGTTTGGATAAACAAATCGTCGTTTATCGGCGGGTTTCAATATCTGAAAGGAGCACATTAATGTTTCGTCAACCGACATCATGGCACCTGCAATAAATAAACAACGATTAGGCATGAATCATGAATATGGAAACTCAAAACCTATTTATAAATGTATAGTCTATTGAAATTTTCCATTTTTGCACAATATTCAATAGAACTACAATATACATATAGAGTATACATGGTGGTATATGGTATAGTTTTTCCTATTTCAGCTGGCGAAGGTTATCTCCAAAATCACAGCTAATCTCAGTTATCTATATAGTATAGGTTATTTGCAAACAAAAACAAAGATAACACCCACAACGCCGCTGTCTAAAGTCCAATGGACCTGATCTCCCCCTCTCACACTGATCAGTGAGTGATCACTCACCCGCATTGTCAAATTCGCCACAGTAATTTGGTGCTGAGAAGAGTGTGACCAGCTGCCGTTTGGCAAAGAACTCGTAACCATCTTCAACAACCTGATGAGCCCGACAAATGAGGTCGAATTCGTGCTTCTGTAGAAATTTGCCCACAACCTAAAGAACACCAAAAATAACCGATGTTAGCTTACTCAATAAAAGTAAGTATTACAACAATTTACCTCTGCTCCAAATGTGAAGCTAACACCGCGATCATTTTCACCCCAGCCCATAGTATCCTTGTCGGGATCGGACCACAAGAGATCGCATAACAGGCCCTGATCTGGTACATCCGTGGGCCGCATAATGCGACGTATTTGCTCCATGGACGACAAATCAGGACTCAGGCCGCCGTGACAGCAAAAGATCTTCTCATCCACAATTGCTGCAACGGGCAAACAGTTGAAGCAATCCGTAAAAGTTTTCCATAGCTTGATGGTGTAACGTCGCTTGCATTCATCGTAAAACCTAGTTGACAGTTGATAATTCAAGAGTTAAATGATTGCGTGTGCTTACGAAATATTTAGTATGGAAATTCTGTAGTATTCCTCAACTCACCCGTAGATGCGATTGATACTGGCGCATTCGTGATTGCCGCGCAGCAAAAAGAAATTCTCCGAATATTTGATTTTGTATGCCAGCAGCAGACATATCGTCTCCAAGGATTGCTTGCCACGATCCACATAATCACCCAGAAATAGATAATTCGACTCTGGCGGAAATCCGCCATATTCAAACAGACGCAACAGATCATAGTATTGTCCGTGTATATCGCCGCAGATCTTGAGCGGCGCTTCCAGTTCCAGCAGTATCGGTTGTGATAGGAATATTTCGCGCGATTTCAGACACAAGCTCCGTATTTCCCCCCTCTGAGAGTTGCACATTTTTTCCTGGACGTGCGCCACGCACTAAAAGAATGGGGTACAAAATGGGGGAGGTATTTGAAAATGATTTACGGAACCAATTGGAAATAACATTAAGTAGTTAGACTTACCTTCCAGCAGGCGCGAGATAATGCTGTCAATGTTCATGATGTCGGACATGTTTCACTGGCGCTGTTTGTTGTTGTTGTGTGCTGCTGCAGATACCTGCGTTTGTATCTGTATCTATGTATTTGTAACTGCTGCTGTGACACTCTCGCTGTCTGTTTTCTTATCTCTGTTTACCTGCGTTTTTTTTCTTTTTGTGCTTTTTTGCTTCTCCGTTATTTCAGCCAAGCAAGCTTATGTATTTTCGGTATACGCGTTATGTATGTTATTTCATCGATGCGATTGGGTGGCTCAAGGGAGGGAGGGAGGCCAAGTGAAACTGCGTGCGTCTGTGTATATACGAGCGTATGTGACTGTGTGTGTGTGTAGGAGTGTATGCTTGTGTATGCGTGTGCGTGTTTGTGTGTGTGGTCGTCAGGTAATATTGTACACTTAACAGCGCTGTTTTTTGCTGCTCCCGAGGAATTTCAATAGTTTAGCCGTTACGCCATGTACGTTCAGCGTTTGTCACTGGTTTGCGTACGCTTCAATTGCGTTTTAAAGCATTTATTGCAAGTTATTGTAGATTTTTGCGACGTCAAGAAATTTTTTCGCGCAACCACACTTCGCCGCATCTCCATATGAATTCGCCGTCATCGCATATCGATATGCATGTGTTTTTACAGATTGTTATCGATAGCACAGCGATGCAATTGTTGCCACTTATAGCCAGCATTGCCAACGAAAACAAAACGCGTTCGGGTGGCAGCACTAGATTTAAAATAACGAATTGTTCCGTTTGTTTTTTTTTATACATTTATTCTCATTTAATTTCCTCATCTTCATCGTTCAGACTTTTGTCAATGCCCATGGTGTTGAACATAACGCGTTTGCGTGGCAAAGGGACTGGCCTGGCTGCATGTAGCTGCACTTGCGTTGTGCCCGTCTTGGAAACAACGCGAGCCGCGGGCTTTGCCAACATTTGCTCCAACTGCGCCTTGAAGTTGCGATGCTGTTGGCGCTGCTGTGGCGAACTAGAGCTAGTGGGCGATAACTCCAGCGGCTCATCCTCCTCCTGTGATGATGTGCGATCAGGAGTCTCCAGATCATCATCACCATCTTCGTCATTTTGTGTTGTGCCTGTGAGGCTTTTGCCTCCATCATCAGATGGTTGTAGAGGCGTCTTGTGCTTCAGCATTAACTGAGCAGTCGGTGGCATCTTGGCGGAACAGAGTTTATCCACAAATTTGCGTATGCGATTACGTGTCGCATAGAAATGTGGATTATCCTGTGGCGGTTAAAAGATCTTGAAAAATTCTTACTTGGCCAACAAATCTTACTTACCAGTCGAAAGTTGTTCCTGTGCTGCACCAGCTCGGCACTGACGCGCTTCAGTGATATACCCGAAATACTTTTTGACTTCATGTTGAAGCCATGTGGATTCAGCTTGTGATTCACCAGCTTACGTGCGTCTTTTCTGGTCAGTGGCTGCTGTGGCTTCTGTGGACTTCTGAGAGCCGTTTAAGTTTTTATTTATTATTATATATTTAATGCATTACTTACTTAGATTTTGCCCCTGCTTTAGACTTTGGCATTTGGAATACTTGACGCTCTGGTTCCGAGGTCATGAAGTCACTAGCTTCCTCGCTGATGGTTTCCTCCTCCTCGCTGAGACTCTCACTGATGTCCGTGGTTTCTATTGTCTCTGGCTGGCTGACGATGGGCTTGCTTTTTGACTTGGACTCAAGCTTAGCTGCGGGCTTTGTGAACGTTGGGTGACTCCCGGAACTGCTGCGACTGGGAAGCTCTTGGACTTGTGTCACCGATTGCTTTTGCGCAGACTGCTGCTGTTGTTCTGACTCTCGCTTTGGCTCTGCTGGCAGCTCCTCTATGGAATACGTGTCGTCGTCATGCTTGGTTTTCAGAAATTCCGTTTCCACCTGCCGTTTAATGCGTTCCAAGTTGGTTTCCTCCTTCTTGGGCAGCGGCTTGGGTATTTTGGATGCACTATGTATGATGACATTAGATTCCTTGTGCTCGGTGAGTCGTTTTAATTCACGCTCCAATGCCTCTAATTTCTCCTTGTAACCCATTTCCAACTGATAAACTACTTCTTCCAGTTTATTGGCACTTACTTTCCCAATTTCGGCTACCTTCTCGCTGAGTATGCGTTCCAAATCCTCCAGGCAAGGCGTAGCAACACGATCTTCGGTTGTTGCTGCTGCCACAGTTGTTATCTTCGATTCGGCGCGCAGTTTCGTCTGCTCCAGAGCATGACTTAGATCCTCCAGCTTATGATTGATGTCCTGGATGAATTGATCGTTACTCTGCTTCAACTGCGTCTGCCACACTTCAAAGTTGCTGAGACGCTCGGCGAGTCCATGAAGCTGCTCCTTGCGTTCGCTTGCTTCGCTGCCAATCGCCTCGCTGCTGTGCTCATCCTTCTCTTTGTATTCCGCCAGATTACTCTGTATGCCCACGTTGCGCACTTGTGTGGTGCCTGTGGACTGATCCTGGCGCGGGCTAGCATGATGTCTGGAGCTGCTGCTGCGCTCTTTAATATTGCGCTCGGCGGCATTTAGTCGCTCTTTGAGCTGCTTGATCTCCAGTTCCATTTTAATGGTGTTTATCAGTTGTACATCGTTATCTTTGTCCTTGGAGCCGCTGCCACCTGGCAAGTTGGTGGTCGGAGTACCCACACGATGCTTCCTGCCGATGTGCACATTGAGTGCGTCGTTGCTAATGAAGTTCTTGGTGCACAAGTGACAGGGGAAGACGACTTCTCGTATGGCCTCGATTTGCGTGATCTTCTTGTGCAGCTGGATAACTTCATTGTTGGATTCGCCGAGTGATTGACGCAGCTTGGCAATCTCCTGCTGGGCTGTGGCATGTGCCTCGCGCAACTCGCCGACGCTCTCGTCCAGATATGTGCGACAGTAGAGCAGATATTGTATGGCATATTGCGACATTATAAAGTACTTGGCTATGCCACTGTCCAGTATGTGCGTCTCCAGCGCTGTGCCCAGCGGCGCTTCGGATAAATGCTGCAGTGCATCGTCCACCACTTCAAAGTTTTGTTCCCGCAGTATCCGATCCGTTTCATAGGCGCCTTTAAAATTGTTGCGTATTTTGTTTGTTTTTTTATATAAAATTAACCTATTAAACATTCAACTTACCCATGAGTCGCCAGTCCAATGGCCCATCTCGATACTGCCGCAGCTTGAAGCCTGCTTCGCGCATAATCTGTGGAAAATTGCCTTTGTAGCCCATTTTAACGTCATCGATAGCTACAGCTGAAAATGAAAGTTGTTTACGAAATGTATTTTCTTGTCGTTTTCGTTTTTTTGTTTTCCAATTACCGACTAACTTCAATTGTTTTGTTCCAGTTACTTCCCCTAACGCAATTATGTGTTGTCAAATTGTCGCTGTCGTCGTTGCTAGGAGACGGCTGACAACCCATCACGCCTCAGTAAACAACGTACACGCTGGTTGGGTTCTAGACTTGACTAGAGCTATGTTCAAATATCTCGGTAATTTCCCTAAATGGTAGAAAAATTAGCTAAGGTTCAAAAGTTCCTTTCAAACTAGAGATTGAAAAACTGGCTCTAACTCAATTATTATTATAAAAAAAAACCGACGATTTTGAGTTTTGGAGCTTAGCTTTATAGAAATTTGTTTGAGCCATTAGTTCAATATATTTTTATAATCGCTTTTAATGTTAATACTCTCTTGGTTGCGTTTCCTAATTGTGTCTTAGATAACTAATTTACAATTTTGTTGCTAGCCGCAAAGTTGTGTTGTAGTTTTAGTTGAATATTATTTACCAAATAAAGAAAGAAATACGCATATCAAATCAAAGAAAATTTGTCACATGTTTTATTATGTATATTTTTTCAAAATATATTATGTATTAGGAATGCAATAAATTAAATAAATTTTGAATATTTTTTTAAATGTTCATTCACTTCTTAAGTTTCATTTCATTTTCAATTTGAATTTTCTGATGTTTTTTCGCGCTATGTTTTTCTGACAGCTGCTTTCATCTCTTGTCCAATTTTCGTGAGATTTTTCACCAGTTACCATTGAGCCCCGGACGTGAGTGGTTTACTCCAAAATTTGCGGAGAAAAAAAATGTATTAATAAATTTGCGATTCGCTGGAAAAAAGTGCAATACATTAGGAAATTGAGTGTAAAAACACGATTAAAATGCGGCGCTTGTGTTGGTTGGCGTTTTTGATAATTTTGCCATTGGCAAATACCACACGTAAGTTTGAAAAACTTGAGCATGAAAATGTTGTGAAAATTCCGATACTTTTATGATGTATCTAATGAGTTTCCCAGCTGTCAGGATGCTGCGCCCATTGAGAGAGCGCCAGAGCACAAGAGCGGCGACTGCGCAGTGATTTGTTTTGGGAAATTTTGGTCGTTTCTCTCAGTTTGTTTGGGATATTTTTCTCTAGCTAATGTGAGTTTTGCTCTGGGATCTTTCTTGTTGCAGCGCCTATAAGCTTCGAAGCTAACCCGGATACTAAGCGGCTATATGATGATCTCTTGAGTAATTATAATCGCCTTATTAGGCCTGTTGTGAATAATACCGAGACACTTACCGTGTGGTTGGGCCTCAAGTTGTCTCAACTTATCGAGGTGAATCTCAAGAATCAGGTGATGACCACCAATCTGTGGGTCAAGCAGGTAAATAATTAATTTTAAATAATGTTAGACTGACCACTTAAAGTTATTATATTATATTATATTATACCTTGCAGCGTTGGTTCGATTACAAGTTGCGCTGGGATCCAGAAGAGTACGGTGGCGTGGAGCAGTTATATGTGCCCTCTGAGCACATTTGGGTGCCAGACATTGTGCTCTACAATAACTGGGATGGCAACTATGAGGTGAGTATCGATTTAATCGAATTGAAAACAATCTTTCATCCACATGGGGTGTTGTTGGCAGGTAACTCTCATGACGAAGGCCACTCTGAAGTACACTGGCGAAGTGTTCTGGGAGCCACCGGCGATTTACAAGTCATCCTGTGAAATGAATGTGGAATATTTCCATACGATGAGCAAATTTGTTTCATGAAATTCGGCTCATGGACGTACAATGGTGCCCAAGTGGATTTGAAGCACCTGGACCAGGTGAGAGCTTAGACCAACCGCATTTCGATTAACATCGAAAGGCCAAAGGATGCAAATTTGCTTTACTGTTTGCCATACGCTCGATTGCACACAAAATGCAATCTATGCAGCCACATCAGGGGGTGGTTTAGTGGGCGTGGCTGTGGGGATTGTGGCTTGGATTACAGCACTAACAAATTGCCTTCCCTTCTGTGCATGTGTGTGATGCCCAGGTGCCTGGCAGTAATCTTGTTCAGGTGGGCATCGATTTAACTGAATTCTATTTGTCGGTGGAGTGGGACATACTCGAGGTGCCGGCAACCAAGAATGAGGAGTACTATCCGGACACATTGGAGCCGTTCTCAGGTGAGTCTTGCATAGAGGTGTGTTACCTGGTTACCGAATATGTAAATTTCATGTCTGGCTGCAGATATTACCTTCAAGTTGACCATGCGACGCAAAACTTTGTTCTATACGGTGAATTTGATTGTGCCCTGTGTGGCATTAACATTTCTTACCGTTTTGGTCTTTTACTTGCCAAGCGATTCGGGCGAAAAGGTAAGCTCTTAAGGAAATTTTGCGGATGAAGACAGCTTCAGAGGACTCTTCAATTGCCATCCAAAAATGTTCCAATTCTTATGCATGTGGCATGTTCATTTAGAATACTGTAGTTTGTTTGTGTAGATTGACTTCTTTTTTGATTGTAAACGATTGAATATTTGAAGTTTTTTTTAATGTGTATATATTTTGACTTTATCATTTTCATTTAGATAATTACATACAACTACCTGAGAACACTGAAAAAAACTATTATAAATACTTATCTTGCACTTTAAAGTTTCCAAAACTTAATCAACTTCCATGCAAGCTGAGCTCTGCTAAGTATAGTACTTAAAGATTGGCTTTAATATCGAATATCGGTAGAAAAAACAAACTCTGACTACAAAATTCTCTAAAATGTAAGAGCTCAACTTCTACTACTTTTCCACAACAAAACTGTCTATCTTCTTTGCTATCGCTCTTCTACTTTCCGACTACTCGTAATTTAATTATCGATTAAGAAACATTTACTCGTAAATACATTTATATGAACGTTTATCAATATATCTCCAAATCGCAGAGTTCCAGCAGTCCAAATGCGAATGCATTAAATCATATGTGCAGCACACATTTATATTCACAGCAAATACTTAATCAGTAAAGCAATCATGGATTCATATTCATAGTATTGTTGGCGTCGAATATCATTTGTGCTGTTTGCTGAGTAGTGAAATCTCATAACGTAAATTTCATCGAATGCATACCAAAATATAAATAAAAGAACCAAATTCAATCGATTTGAATCGAATCAACTCAAATTTGAATCGCATTCAAAGTCAATGCCACTCGAAAGTTTCTTCATATCGCGTGTTCTGCAATTAAGCAGAGCACTCACGTCCTTTTTACTCTACTCACACACACACACATACTACACTCCCACCTATACACACATACATACACATATAGACGCACTAGACACGCACATATCACATATATACACATACAATATTACACGCACACTAACACAGTGCAGCGTATTGTTAATTGTTGTTGTTATTTTCGTTAATTGATTCGTTTGAGATCGCTCATTTGCTTGAGTAACAACTTAGCCATACTTATTCATACTTATTCACAACTATTCAACATTTAACGAGCAGTGACTTTAAGGCAATTTATATGAATTATTGCGAATGACTTTAGCAGGGGAAATATATTTGGAATTATTTTGAGAATATAATCGATGAATTAATGAGGAAGTCCATTTTATTTTTTTAAACAATGTTATATATTTAGTATAACTTATCGGTACGAAGTGTTGAAGAGAATTTCTTCTAAATTGCATTGTAATGATTTGAAAATTACAAGTTTGCTTAAACCATTTTAATAAAATACATTTGTAAAGGCTGTCAAATTTCTCTAAAATATATACTATTCGATATTTTTCATGAAGTACTTCAAGTTATAGATTCATCTATTTTAATTGATTATTCATATTATTGCTTAATATTTCAAACAGTTTTAGAGCAAACTTGAACTCAAACCAGATCCAATGAATAGAAAATTTGAATCAGTGAAATGCGAAAGTTTAAACTTAAACACATGAACATACAATGTATAGAAATGTATACATGTTTGTAGTACCCCTTGTTGCTTCTAGTGTTGATACTTGTTCTTGTTAAATTAAATTGAATTCTCGGTCAGAGAAGGTATACATTGGCTTAGTTTATGTGTTGAAGATAGCATTGAGTATATTGACGGGAGTAAAGAGTTGCCTGATTCCACGATTTGCGATGTGTTTCTCCTTTGTATGTTATACAAAATTTCTTGTTTTTTATAATTTTAAAAGTTAAGTATACGAAATTTGATGAAGTTATTAAAATCCATTGTTGAAATCGGCTTATTGTTTTACATGGCGTATACGTAATTGATATGTAATTGGATCTAATTGATAATGATTGGTAAATTGTTTGTTCATGTTATCGTTTTGTTTGTGTTGTGTTCTTGTCATTGTTGTGGTTGTGGTTATTATTGTTTGCAAAAACAAAAGTGGCACTTTGAGGTTGACACAGAAAGTGAGCGAGAAACAACTAAAAAAGAAAGAGATAAAGGAAGTGGAGGAGAATGAGAGAAACTGAGAGAGAAGAAATTGTGTAAACATTTCGTTGACAGGTTACGTTATGTATTTCAATACTCGTGTCGTTGACCGTGTTCTTCTTGCTGTTGGCCGAAATTATACCGCCGACATCGTTGGCTGTGCCTCTGCTGGGCAAGTATCTACTCTTTACTATGATACTTGTCTCTCTGTCCGTCTGGACAACGGTCTGTGTGCTCAACATACACTTCAGGTGAGTCAGAGAGAAAAAAGAATGAGGGAGGAGCGATGCGGGTCGCTAATTGTACGATCTGTGGTGGAGGAATCTTAATGGACTTCGACTTACTTTTCAATCAATTTAGATCCCCCTCGACGCACAACATGTCGCCTTTAGTGCGCAAATTGTTTCTGCACTTCATGCCAAAGCTAATGATGATGCGACGCACTCAGTACACACTTCCCGATTACGATGACTCCACACCCAGCAATGGCTACACCAACGAGATAGATGTGCGGTAAGTCAAGGTTATTTTCCCTGTTCTCTCCCCTTTGTTGTGCTTTCCAACTTATCCTTTCACTTATCTAACATCCTTCCTGAATATGCGCGTGTGCTTGGTTGTTTGTGTTTGTTTTTCAGCGACAGCATCAGCGATTTTCCCAGCGAGTTCAAAGACAGCCAAGACGGCGCTTACGATAATGGCATGCAGCACTCTGTGGGTGAGTTTGAATCGGAGTTTGGGTTTAACTATGAGAGTGAGTGTGAGTTCGAGTATGTGTATTGTGTTTGGGGATGGGGATGGGAGGTTTGTCCATAAAAAAACGAAACAACAACAAAAACAAATACAAGAACACAAATATTTTGCAATACTCGCAGCCCGCGACCCAAAAGCCGAAATTGAAATCAAATAAAAAATAAGCAAATAATGCAATAAAATCGAAGAAAAACCGAATATGCTCTTAGGCCATGCTCAAGGATGATGGCTTCGGTTTTCCTGCTTGCCGGACAATGTTGATGGCTGTGACGATGATGTGACGCTTTGATGACAAATAACGTCTATGTGCTTTAGTTGTGACTGTGTGTGTGCGCGTGTGCATGTACGTGTATGCATGTGAGTGTGAGTGTGTCTATATACAGGATAATAAAACAAGCCATGTGTGAAAAGGTTTTAGCTCGAAACAACGAAGTCTGCATGACCTATATGATGAAATCGCAAAAAAAATATTTAAAAATGGAAATTAGAGAATCAAAAAAACATTATACGAGTAAATGTGTCAAATTAAAATTAATTACGCTGCAAGTTTCTCTAGATTATTCCAAGCTCCTCTGCATATTTGAATATTCAAATGAAACTTATCGCAATTGATGCACTTTAAAAGTAATATCCATGCGGAATTGAATCTGATTTATCATAGATATTTAGTTTAGTATCTGAATCAATTGGTCAACCAACTAAGCAAAGCAGTTTCGAAGTCCACAAAAAATGTTATAGCAAACTTTTGAGCGCAGAAGCGTTGAATTCAATTTCTTGTAAGTTTCTTTTTCAATTTTCAGCTATTTGTAAAAAGTTTACAATAAAAGTAAGTGTCTGAACGGATAGATACGAGATACTATATAAGTTAGCAACTCTTGAGCAACACTCAGTGTCACATTAAGGCGCAAAATGAATTCCGATTGCTATGCAAATTCGCACAACGAATTGATTGGCGCTCTCAATAAATGTTACAAGTTTCACTTAGATGCTTCAATGCCCTGCCAAGGGTAAGGATGCCCATAAATAAAAAACTGCCAGCAATAATTCAGTTTTGTTGTTCTTGTTGTTGGTGTTATTATTGCTGCTGCTGCTGTTGTTGTTGTTATTATGGATAGCGGTTGTGGAACTTAAAGCTGCGAGTGTTTGGTCATAGCCTGAGGAGAGCTTGATTTCGCATAGGCCATAATACATATTTCTATGCATATATGAACCAAACAGACACACACACAAACACACACATAACAGATTTAGAGTTGCCATTGCCTGTGGGAGAATGGAGATTGGGGGTCCAGCGACATGAGCATGGCATCTCCATTTATTTATTATTCCTATATTTTATTTCAATTTTTCGCAATTTCATGCGCTCGCCACGAGACTTGACAGATTCCGACAATGTGATACCGCGCAACTTAACACCCGAAGTGCTGCAGGCATTGCGTGCGGTCAGATTTATTGCGCAGCATATCAAGGATGCCGACAAGGATAACGAGGTGGGTAGTCTTCAGACTTCAGCGCTCCACTTCCATACATAACACAAGCAATTTTTTGTTGCCCATTGAGCACACCACGGGCCAGACCAGATTGAGTCTGAGCCTTCACTTCGTATTCGTTATTCACATTCACATTCACATTCACGTTCGCATTCGTACTCGCATTTGTATTCGTATTCTTATTGTTGTTGTTATTGTTTATCCTGCCATATTTTTCGGCGTCTGGCAGAAGAGCTCTTGTGCCTCAGCGATTTCAGAGCGCTCCTATTATTGTTTATTGCCTGAAACTTCGGCTTGAACAGCACAAAGAGCAAGAGCGAGAGAAGCGAGTCCCAAATGTGCAACATGAAATTGTAAAATATTAAATCATAACTTTATATTTTTATTACATTTCAAGTTTATTGAAAGAAGACAGACGCAAACGAAATTTTATGACTCCAATTGAAACCAATTTATTTAGCCACACTATAGGACAATTTTCCATCCTGCTTCTGCTCTCCATCCACTTGGCTAAGTGTGTTTTACGAGTTCTGAAACAATAAAATTATTATTAAAGAAAATTTCGATTGCTTTTCCGCATTTGCGGCAGCATTTTCTTTGAGTTATTTTCAAATTTAACCACAGTTTTTTTTTGCAATTAGTCAAATGATTGTGAATTGATGTTATATTTTATTCACAGATTGTGGAGGATTGGAAATTTGTTTCCATGGTCTTGGATCGCTTTTTCCTCTGGCTATTCACGTTGTCATGTGTGTTTGGCACTTGCGCCATCATCTGCCAATCCCCCTCGCTGTATGACACCCGAGCGCCCATCGACCGCCAACTCAGCGAGATTCCTTTGCGCAAAAACAATTTCATGCTGCCTCCGGACATTATCAGGCAGGGTGTTAATTAAGTAAAAGCGAAAAAGTCTTCAAAATGCTATAAATGCTAAAAATAAAAAGAAAACGAAAAATGAAAAACACGAAGCCAACGACAGCGACAACGCAGCAAGGCCAGCATCATGGCACCAAAACAGAAATGGAGCAAAATTTGTGTCAAGGGTCACATTCTGCCATTTGACACAAAATCTTGATAAAGTTAACAATTTATGGACAAGGGATTGGGTCAAATTTAATGGAAATTCTAAAATGTAACCTTTGAACTTTGAATCAATCAGTAAACCAGTATAAGCGACTAGCAAATACGTCATACTGTCAGCAATATTATAAATGTATTTCAAGTAAAATAACTAATCTAAATGTCAAGTGGAAAGCACAGCACAATTTGATAATAATAATAAATCAAAGAGTTTTTAAAATTATATGCGGTCTTTGAGTTTCTTATTTATTATTCCTTGTATTTAAATTTGAAATTAATTACTCCGAATGCCTTTTGGCTTGCTGAAGATTCAAAAGTCGATGCTTCAAAGGAGAATATGCCAAAGTTACAAATCAATTATAAAACGATTTGCAAAACCAAGTAAGTACCATGCGAAAATGATAGATTATCCTATGCTAGACGCTTGATCGATAATATAATTGACAGACAGAGATTGGGAAAGCTCATTCCATTAAATGCTAATAACCTTTGAAATGGAACACGGCTAAGATAAATTCTATCTAAATACTTGCACATGAATGCGTAATATTTTCAACAAACATTCCCAGCTTCAATTGTTATGCTAATAGTTGGCAATTGCGCTCTATTGTTGCTTTTATTGCTACTGTAAGTTATTATCACACATACGCCACATTGCACATGCCAACAGGCGGACACACACACACATACACAGACACACAGATGCGAATGAGAAGACAGATGCTTGCTTGGGCATTGTCTTGTTTTTGTGTTCTTTGCGTTTGTCAGTTAATTTTCAATTAAGAAATTAATTTTGATAATGTGCTGCTTTAGAATAAAACGTAGGCAACAATATGGTGCAAGAGACATTGCGCATACGGCACGTTGACTGCCTTAATAATTTCGCAATATCATTTATTTGGCTCAGAGTGTACAGAATGGTTCTGCTGTAATGCTCTGACAGTCTGCTGACATTGAAGTTATCTGTCTGACTGCCGCATTAAATTAGAAAGTTGAAATCTCTTTGGCCTCGCATTCATCAACATGTGCAGTAAGCCAACTCAACCCCGTCCACAAACATAAAACAAAGGACTTTCACTTCTCCACTGTCAACAGACATCATTTTGCGAGTTTCTTGAGTGAATACTATGGAAATCAACTAAATTTTTAACAAGACTAATTAAATACCCTTCCTAAGAATAGCGTACAAAAACATGTAATTTTATTTGACAAAATATAATAAATCATGAAAATGAATGAAATTAATTATTGTTGTACTTCAAGTTAATAGCTCAAAGTATCTAATCATCTCATATAGTCCGTAGTTGCCACTTTGGAAGCGTATATAAATGATATTAAGATTTGCTTAAGGTTCTACACACAGCCATCTCTTGGCCCCTTTGCCCTGTTGCCCTTTTGCTGTTTCCTGGCTGCATTTTGCTGTCGTTCTTTTTGGTATTTTTTTTTGTGTTGGCAGTTTTAAATTAGAAAAGTTTTTGCCAGATTTTTGTTTTACATTTTTCATATTTTCTGCGGGACATGCCCTGCATGTTTGTTGTCCTTGCTGCTGCTCTTGGTGTCAGCGCGTCATATGCGTGCCTCGAAAAGATGCTTTCCCCATCACCATCACCATCACCATCATCAACACCATAACCATCATCTTCATCTGCGTCTCTAACTGCTGCTGTTTCACAACTGAGTCGAGTTGAGTTGAGTTAAGTTCAGTTGAGTTGTGTTGTGCTGAGTTTTGGGGCAACTGTTCCTAGGAATGTCATGTTAATTTCTATTCGTATACCATGCATAGCGTTAAACGTGGCATCAACCGACTTGATCCTGGGTTCTTTTTCCCTTGTCCTGCCCGATAATGGCATTTGCATAAAGCTGCCAAGTATGCAGCACATTTTTGTTTCTCGAGCATAAGCTAAAGTTCAGCGAGCACAAAACAATATGCAAATGACAGCAGAAAGACGATTTTCGGGTCAGCCTAAGCGGTTTTTCATAAGTCTCTCCAGTCAAAGAAACAGCTGCCCCAAGCTGATGTTAAACAGCTGTTAAGTGAATTAACGCAAGTTACACGGCCAATTACACAGTGCTGCGGTCCCTTCTAATTACAAAATGAAACTGACCAATCACTGCAACTGCAACGGAAATCAAAAAAACTGACCCAGTCGACAGAGCAGGAAATGCAGTAAACCATTCAGAAACCGACTGAATCGAGAGGCAATCGGTCTTAGGACACTTCTAGCTGAGCACGTGCGAACGGAAGTTTTTACCAAGAAGGGCACACACAAACTATAAACACCACACACAAGTACTATATGTACATATCTACACTCGAGGTGCACTCGTGCGATGCTGTCGCATGTCCTTTTGTCCTGCGGCGTGACAGGAAAAAAATATACTATATACACGCCATGCCGAAAATTGCTACATTTGACCAAAGACACGTCAATTAGAGCGGGTTTTCTTTAAAAATAGAGAAACACACATGTGGAAGATTGAATACACATAATGGTAGAGGGGGCGTTGAATTGGGCGTGGTCATGAGTGTGAATGACTTGACTTTGACGTGTCGCTGTTGGGTAGCCATCTCTTTGTCCCTCCGTCCCTCCGTCCCCTCCGTCCCCCGTCCATCTGTATGTCTGTCTGCCGTTCTGTTTGTCTATTGGGGCCAGTTATTTATTTAATTTCAAAGCACTGTTTTGTTTGTGTTTGTGTTCAATTTTGCCTCTTTGTGGCCGTCTGTCATTCTGTCCGTTGCTTTGTCTGTTTTGTGCCACGCTGCAGGCAATTTTGTAACAATTTCGTATGGGTTTTGTGGGGGATTTTTTCGAGTGTGTTTAGGCGGTTAGTTAACCCACACGTGCGTGTATATTACTCTAGTTGGTATTCAAATGCCTGGCTACGGATTATTTTTTGATCCTACTAGTGTAACGTAACGTAATCGAATTTAATAATATATTCAAATATATTTTTGGTTTGTATTAAATAAATAGTTATTAAATGTATTCATTTTGTAAAGTGTTTACTAAGTTTTCAACGAAATGTAAATCTTTTACAACTTTAAATAAATGTAAATATCTATTCATTAAAAAAAGAATTCCAGTCAAGAATGAAATATGTTAGATAGATAAATAAATACTTAAAATATTTTTGTAATTATATTATACTACTAATTAAATTATAGTTGAATTTTGTGTTATAACATATTATATATTAAAAAATGTTATGTTATTTTATATAAAAGTATTAAATTAAACACATATCTGTTTGTTTGTTTAGACAGTTATTTAAATGGGAATTATGAACAGTTGTTAAAAAAATGTGAAGTGTAAAATAGAGTATAGTAAACCCGTTTCAAATTCACACACTATTAAATGTAAGCCATGGTCAGGTTAAATAGTTGGGTCGCTTTGAGTTCTAAAGTTCATTTTCTGAAGAACAAACAAATCAACAACAACTGCATACACACAAATACAGCACTCGTTCACACACAGATGCAAACGTGTATGTTTGTCTAGGCTAGGGAGGAACTGTGTGTATTTGTGCAATGATAAATTACAAAATTGCTGCCTATGGCAATGTGAGTTGGCTGAGACCCAGGACAGAAGAGAAGGACGAGCGGACTAGGCCACAAAAGCCATTTTGTTGTTATTAAGTTTGCCTTTTGCCATTTTTCTGAAGCACAACACAATTCTCATATCGGTGTGTGCGTGTGTGAGTGTATTCTTAGTGTGTGTGTGTGTGTGAGGCTCGACAGTTGTACTGCGTGAAATTAATGATGCGCCGCTTTTCTTGGTTTTGTGTTTGTTTTTGTTTTTGTTTGTTGCTTTTGCCTCTCTGTTTTTTCATCTTGTGTTTCTCCCGGGCTGCAGCAATGGCAAAAGGAGCCCAAGATGTCCACAAAATGTAGGGCTAAAGACGCTTTTATTAATAGTCCTGCTACGTGGTCACGATTAACTGCCATTTTACGCACTCGCACTCGCACTCATACTCGGACTAGGAGTTGGACTCAAACTCATGCTCATCGTGGCTCATCCTGGGCGTTCTTAGCCTTTTTGAAAGCTTTTTGCTGTTGCGTAAGTCAAAAAGTCTTTGCTCTGTCTATCTCTTTTTTTGTATTTAGTTGGGTGTGTCACTCTATCTTATTGTGAGTGTGTGTTTGTAAGCTGCGTGGGATTTGGACACGACTTTACTTAAGTTCATAAAATTCTATTAAAAGCAAACTCTGAAGCTTAAGTCACGCCCCTCTTAGCATGCAGCAACCCAATGTCACCAAATTGTTATCATCTGCAATTCACGTTAACTATATCTTGGCTAATACATATTTAAATAAACCAGCCACAGCTCTTTTGGAAATATTTTACTATATTTTTATCAATATTTTTATCAAGGTGTACTAATATGAATTTGAAGTTGGAAAAAAATCTATCTATTTCTGGCTTAATCGAAATTACAAATTAAAATTCAAACTGAATTATGTTGCACCGTCATGTGAAGATTTTCTTAAATTGTGATTCTTGTAATTTTACTAGTTAACAGAAATAACAATGTTAGATTAATTTGTCTTTCTCAATTAAATATTACTGAATTAATACTTTTTCAAATTATTATAGTTTGTTGCCTATTTATATAGCGATATCTAGTTGAAAATAGACTTACAGTGGCGTGCAACAAAATCTTATACAAAATATAACAAAAAAAAATAATTGGTTTGGTTTCTTTTGTACTTTACTTTTGTAGATTTATTAAATTAAAAGGAAATTAAATAATTAATTAAATTTCTATTGAATGTTGTTATTAACCTGCGAATTGTTAACCCAAACTTTGTTAATATGCTGAAGAAAATATGTTTGTGTTTTCTTCTTTTGTCGTCAAAACAAATTTTCCATTAAATAGTATGCGTATATCTTTATTTCTATATAAAAAGCTTTTGTGTGCCAAAGAATTCGTTAAAAAAAATGCAATTTCATTATAATAAAAATAATAATAAAGAACGGAAGATAGAAAGACAGAAAAAGAGCCTCAAGTATCACATTGCACTTTCCCCTGGGGCCGTACTTAATTTTAGTTTGCATCTGCGTCTGATGAAATGACCAGGAATGGTATTTCAGGAAGTGAAGTAAAGTAAGACTTGAAAAGGTATGATTGAAGAGCGTCGCCTTGTGCCTTACATTGCAGCTTGTGTCCGTGCTCATCGTTCTCATCGTTCTCGGCGTTGAACGTTGAATATTCTTCTCGGTCCTGAACGTCCTTTGGAGCAATCACAGTCAACTGCTTTTAATAACATTTTTCACTGGTTTTTCTTTGCGTTTGTTTTTCTGCTGCTGCTGCTGTTGCTACTGCTCGCTTAAGTGGCGTACGCTGTCAAGTGCCCGGCTATGGGAACGGCAGTGGCCACGCCCACAAAGCATCACCTCCCAGGCAGCAGCGTTTTACATGACATTTTAAATTTACGATTTACATTAAATGGCGCAATGTGAGCGCAAAAAAAAAACAACGACAGTTGTAAAATGAAATTGCTCTCAGTTCTCGAGAGGCTCGACGAAGTAACTACGCAAAAAGAACTACGCGGTCTCAGCTTGGGTTTGGTCTTGGGCTTGGGACTTGGATTGGGATTGGGCTTGGGTCCAAAAGGAGATAACTGCTGCGGTTGTATGCGGTGTACAGTTAAAAACCAATTTCGTGTATGTAAAATATATCAACTATAGTTTTTCTACTTGTACGCTTGTCAAGGATAAATACCTTCAGCAGCACTGCAATTTTCCCATTAAGGCGTGCGTGTGTGCGAGCAAAGTCATGTGGGGAAGACATTTGCCCAGGGGGCGTAACATTCATTTTGGGGTAAAGGTAAACACAGCATATATATTTAAGTGGATGCTGTGATTGGGCTTTGTTCTTTTTCTACTTGTCGACGCTTGTCAAGGATAAATACCTTCAGCAGCACTGCAATTTTCCCATTAAGGCGTGAGCAAACGCGGCAGCCATTTTGCGTGATCATTCAAAACGGTTTTGTGGATTTTTGATATTTTTCGACGTCCACTGGGTTCTGCGAGCAAAGTCAAGTCCCCAGCCAAACTTTGCTTGAAGACATTTGCCCAGGGGGCGTAACATTCATTTTGGGGTAAAGGTAAACACAGCATCATTGAGTGTAATCTAATCGTACATATTTGGTTTGGCGTCTAAGCGACATTTTATTAACGAGCTCTTCCCCAAAGGCAAAGTGCTTGAACTAAATGTAAATAATCATATAAATAGCATACTTAACGCTGATAGATGAAAGCGCCCCACGGGATAAGGGTTGCTAATGAGTGGAGGAAGGGTTGACTACTAAACTATATGTCCACGTTCCATTCCGCATTCTGCTGTTTGTGTTGAGCGAAAACCAAACGTTTTTCCTCAAACAAATCTTTGAGGAAATGTTAAAGCTAATCTAAGTACATATGGTTTTTAAATTCTATACAAATACCCTTACTTACGAATTCAAGAGAAGAATATGATACTGTTGTAATATATTATATTTAATTACTAATTCTAGCCTCATGCTGAAATTTGAAGTAAGTGAATCTTATGTAACCTAAATAAAAATATAAAATTTGCTAGAAAGTTATTTTATATAAAGGTTTTATTTCTTAAATGGTTACTCGTATTATTATTAAATATTAGTTGAAATAATAAAATACGTAGTACACATTAAGAGAGAAACACTATGTTCTTTTGTCTTGTTATTGAATGTGTAAATTTATTAATCCTTAGACTATTATTTATGTTACATAGTTTTAAACCAATCTGAGCTCTAAGGTGAATTAAATGATAACTTTTATGTTTTGCTTGTTATGATTTCACTGAATATTTTGCTTGTTCAATTATAGATTAGGTAAAAACGATCCAAATCCGCACCTGCCACTAATTAAAGTTTCTTTCCGACTGATTCTTGATGACGGGCACACCAAAAATGTTGGCAGTTAAATAAATAGTTGTTTCGAGCTGTTGCCGCAGGTTTTTGTTGTAGTTGTTGCTGTTAATGTTGTTGTGGTTGTTGCAATTGTCTGGTAGTTATGCTGTGAATAGAAAGACTCATTTCAACGGGAACTGAGGCCGAGACACCTATCCACACACACTTGACGTGTATTTCCGTTTCCGTTATGCGAAAAGTTTGGCGCGCTTTGAGCCAACTTCCAAGTTGTTGGCCAAAAACGAAAAGAGAGAAAAAAACGAAAAGGAAAGAAAGTTTCACGCTTAACATTTGCGCCGTGCAAAGTTGAAAAGTTTGCCCGAAAAACACATACAAGTACACCTGTGCGTACACACAGATTGCCAGACACCTGGACAGGCACACCTTTCGCACACACACATACACGAACAGCAACACACACATACATGCTGATTAGCGTGGGAGACGTGGAAGACTGTGATTAAGGAGGGCAACGGCTACGTGGCAAAGGCTTAGACAAGCTGAGGCTTAATTAAATTTAACAGCTGCTTAATTGCAGCTCCTCTGCCCATGCCCAGGTGGGCGTGGCATGCTACATAAACGCCCCTGCTGCTGTTGCGGCTGCTTCTGTTGCTGCTGCTATTAATAATTTTGACCAAAACGCTAATGAGCCAAACTCGAATGAACTTTGGCTTCGACTTGGTCGACCAACTTTGCCACGTTCAAGTTTTTCAATTTTTATGTAGTTAAGTATACACGAGCATGCGAGTATGCAAACCTGAGCTCTGAGTCTAATAACTTTGCCGTTAACTTTGCTTCACTTAACTCCCATTTTAATAGTCACTTAGCAAGCATTAAAATCCATTTCGGACCATTTTCATCCAACTAAAATTGCTTTTGACAAGTTAGGTACAGAATAGCAAACGCTTAGCACCGAAATTTATATAGGAATAGAGAATAATTATGATTAGTTATTCATCATCACAAATACGCTATTTATAATGGTATTAAAATCATGAATGGAAATCAGTCTATGTTAGTGATTCGCTAAGAATAGATTTTTCGCGAGAAATATTCGAACAGCAAAAAGTTCGCAATTCAGATTTAAAGTGAAATTTGATACTAAAACGCAATCCAAAAAATTAAACGAATCTGTTTGACAGCGTATACGAAATTCTGTGAAACGTGCAGCATATTTGGCTCATTCTTTTCCATTTGTCATCAGGCCGCGAGACCCATCGATGGTCGTTGGTTTTTTCGCCTTTCAATTTCAATGGCAACAGAGCCAGCGCTTGAGCCCCACCCATGACCAAATTGGAGGAAGCACAAAGGCACAGGCCAAAGAGCAGCATCAAGGGGCTGCGAAAGGGGCACAAGAGAAGGCAGAGGCTATTAATTTCGCGTCAATTAAAAATTAAGCCAATTATTTGTGCCGTGCTGGGATCCATGCCAAACTTGCTACAAGAACTGGCCTTCTGGTCATCTACAAGGACTGGCTTTTGGGTTGGCAAAAAGGGGGACGCCGCATCCAGTATCCACTCTGCATTCGTAGTCCATTAGGGCTTCATTTGTTTTTAATGTTGTAACCTTTTGGCGAAAATAAAAAACCAAATTTCTAAGTTGGCACTTTCACGGCTCACTCGCTCGTCCGTTTTGGGTTCAGCTTCCGGGCTGCAACATCCAAACAGCTACCAACAGCATTCAGGCTCCTCTTCATGCTCGGACCGCCCGCCGTTTATTGGCTAATTTAATTTGCGTGTCTTGCGTTTGGGCAATTAATCAGCAGAAACAGCTGTCCGTCGCTTTAACCCTTTGCAACAACAATCAAGTTCGAGGGAGAGATAAACGTGTTTATACCCTCCGCTATGAATGGAATGCTTGTCTTTTAATGGGCTTACACATTATACTAGATTACCATATGGACCAGGCTAGCGTTTGATCTGTTGTGCTTAATCTAAAACATTTATTTGCAGCTCATCATTTAATTACATTTTTGGGCACTTCATTTCGATGTTGTTGCGCAGTCAGTTGTCATGCTCTTTGCATAGTGTAATCCTTGTCTTGGCGCTGCTTATTAAATTACTAGCACTGTTCTCTCCTTTATTGCTCTCGGCATGTTTTCCCCCCATCCCGTTTTTGCCATTGTCATTCCCTTTGCCATATTGCGCTTGATGCGCTTTTTAATTGCATTTTCCTGGCGCACAAATGCAACTCAAGTGGCTGTCGTCTGCCTTTTACCTTTGTCGCCCAAGCCGTTCCCTTTTCTTACAAGTCGCCTTCTACTTTGTCCTTGCCACGCCCACAATTCATTTGATGCTGCCGAGAAGCTTCATTTGTTCGCTCGAGTTGAAATTAATGCAGTCATTTGTAATGAGTTTGCCTTTTCGCAAGGCTGCTGCTGTTGCAGCTTCTGTTTCTGTTTCTTCTTCTGCTCTGCTCTGCCTTTCTCCAACTCAACTTGGCTTGTCAGCGCAATTGCAATTTATTGTTGCATGCTTTAAGGCGCCTCGCACGGATTTCCTTTCGGCTGGGCTAATGCAATTGCGCTTATCCTGGCCTCCCAAATATTTGACATTATTATGATAATTTATTTCATTTATCCTGCCACTAATTGTCTGCACAGACTTTTTAACGAGCTGAAAATCCATAGTCAGGGCAGCAAAGAGTAAAGAGAGAGAGAGAGAGAGAGAGTGAGAGACTTCTGCATATTTAATCATAAAGTCTTCGTACTTGTATCTTAAATCAAATTATGCCCTGCAGCGTAGTCGGTTAAGTCAACAATCCCCAGGCCAGCATGGATTGTGCTTCTCAGAATGAATTCCGATCTCATTACATTCAAAAGAAGTCTAAGTAGAAATCCGCGAACAAGCTCATGCATAATCAATGCAAATGCTTAAGAGCATTTTATTTTTATTCTATGTTGTGCGTTTTGTGGGCGATTTCCTCTGCTGGAATCTAGCTAGAGCTTAGATTTGACACCTCACAGAGACAGCGTAACCCTTTCTGTTGTCAGGCCATAAATTTGTTTTGTTTGCGAACTGTAAATTTTTAACCAAAGTCTGAAAAGCTACGCATTCTCTACCAGAAATAACGAAAAATAAAAAAAACTATAAGGGCGTCAAAAATTGAAATAAATTGAAAAAAGGGAGAATAAAAAATGCTGAAAATGAAAAAATATATGTACTATATAAAAATGCAGAGAATATCGCATGCAGCTCCAACAAACGGAGTCTAGTTTGGCTTTTCAAACGCCTCTGGGGTTCTGTCGACGTGCCATTGCGACTACGAGTGCGAGTGCGTGTGTGTGTAAGAATATGCTTCAAACTTCTCTATACACCTCTCTGTCCCACACTTTCTCGTTCTCGCCTGTAAGCTGAATCCTTTCGCTCTGTGTATGCGTGCATATAAATTAAGTTTTAAAAGTTAACGTCGGTCTCTTTTGCTTTTTGTATTAGAAATCAAAATAAATGCAGCAGCTAGTTTTCTGCAGTTGCTCGAATTTCGATTTCTCTATTTTTTTGTTTTCCTTTACGTGTATTTTGTTGTTTTTATTGCCCCACACAGGTGAGATAAGTTTAATATGTGAGTGAAAGAGTTAGAGATACAGGGTGTATCACTTCAGCTTGATTTCAGTTGGACAGCTTTTCATTACGTGAAGTCGTCGCATATTCGAACTTGTTCTCTAAAGAACTTAGACTTGCACATTACGTTCAGTGCAACATTGAAAGGGCCGAAGGATACGTAAACGAAAGTGGCAAGGATAAGCAAAGTTTGCTCTTAGAATATATTAAAAATAAGATAGATGTTCGCATCTGATTGTGGATTTAATTTGTGTAAAATGCTTTGCTTTAAATGGTATCAAACTACCAGACCGAAAGCAAATACAAATATAAATCGAAATCAATGCGGAAAACAAGAATTGAAATCATGCATTTAATTAAAGAAATTTGAAGATCGAAGAACGGGATAATTTGAGTTAAGTTCAGAGGAGTGTATGTGTGAATACTTTTAATGTAAATAAATATAAAATAAAATGTTAAAAACATTTAATATGCTCATTTAATTTAATATACAATTTCTTATACAAAAACGCATTAACACTTAATTAAGTGCTCAGTAAATTTATCAATGTTGCGAACTATCAAGTGAAGTCCGCAGAGCACAAGGGGATTGAACGAGGCTATTTACCCTGTATGGTGTGAGTGTGCTTAATCCTTTTAGCATTGGCCACGGTCTTTTATCGATGGTGTGATCATTAAATCCAAGTTTGCTTTCCAATTAAACCACTTGATTAGCTTCGCTGCAGCTCCCTGGACATTGGAATTGGGGTTGCCAATGGGGAGAATGAAAATGGGAATTGTGGGCGTCACTTGGACAGATTTGATGTCCACGTCAGCCTTGTGCGTGGAGCATGTTAATTGTGCCTAATCAGGGACAACATTATCAGCAGAGAAGAGCAGAGCAGAGCTAAAGCTGAGCTGGTGTCAGTGTGTGGACATGGGCGTCGTACTGTAAGCGCTTAATTACATCTAAGAGACACTCAAATGAGCTGACTAGTCAAAAGTGAAAATCTTCAATTTGCTGCAAACTAATGAAACGATCCAAAGGGAGTTGGCCAGTCCAGATTCCTCGTATTGCAATTAAGTGGCTAATGAAAGTGCAGTTTGCTCTTGCTCCACAAAGCTCTACCAAACGATGCCAAAAAATACAATTTGTTTGCTTTTAGAGCTTTTTGGTTAACAAATTTCTGTGGCAAATTTAAAAATAACTCAATAAACGAGTCATCCCTCTTGCATGACAATGACTGGCAAACTTGCAGACACTCAACGGGTTATTAGCGCAGGAGGAGGTTGCAAACGAAGAAGAATGTGGCATGTGGGGCAGGGTATCACGGGGAGTTGTTAAGTTCTGTTATGGGCGTGGCACGCTTAACATTGCCTTTGCCTCAGTCGGAGTCACATAGCCAGAGCCCCTTTCCAGCAGCAGCTGCATTGAGCGTCACGCTAAATGGATTTTTAATGTCGTTGGCAATGCAGGAAAATGCGCACAGCGCGTTGCCAAAGCTTCAGTGTCACGGCAAGCACTAGGTACAGCTCAGAGTGTATGTGGGTGTGGGTTTGGGTGGTTGGTTGAGTGAGCGAGTAAGTGTGTGTTTGTGTGTATGTGAGAGAGCGTCTGTGTGTAATAATAACACTTAAGCGCCTTTTGCACGAAGTGACAACAAATTGGCGATGAGCTCGTGATTCCCAGTCGAAACAAAAACACAAGCACGATTTACTGAATGCATTGAACAACTTTTCCAAAACTTCGTAATTTAAATAAAATATTACATACATCACGAAGTAAAAAAGTTTAAATTCAATTATGCATGTAATATACAAATAAATTATACTAATTATTTTTGAAAATTTGTGTAACCATGATTTCTGTTAACTTTACGACATCTTTAGATTGGTTTACTTATATTAAGAGGGAAAAATAGATTGTGGTTGCAACATTTACATATGTAATTAAAATCATACCAGTAATGAAACTACATTAGAGACGAAAACTTTTTTTCAAGTGTTTATTGAATTATATCAAACAATTTAATAAGATAATAATAATATAAATACAATTCTAACTAACTTTTTTATAAGATTGTTTTTTTTATTATTTATTAAAATGTAATTTATCTATTAACTATTCTTAATGATGAGGTCTTATTATTGAATATTTAATATTCTTAACATAATCCAATAAAATGTGCGCATAATCGTGTGTACTATTTTATAATTTGTTCGGTGGAACAATTGTCAAATTAAAGTTTTACTCATAGTTCCATTACCCATATTACTGTAAACACTCTTTCTGTTCAGTATTTTCTTCTTGCATCTCTAAACTCACAGCGCATACTCGCTTGCTGACAAGTAAAACTTCGTAGCATCGCTTTCTGCTTGCTGCTCGCTGGCGTTGTTGGATACGTGCAACAATCAAGTGTCAGCGTAATGAGCTATCAAGCTGCAAAATATGCAATTTCAGTACAACAAAGAGACTGCAAATACATACTATACACACAGCGACACAGACACAGACGTAGATGCGGGTCTGAGAGTGAGGACAACACCTCACTATCGCGAATGCTTTGGTAAATTTTGCGTGTAAGTGACAAGGCCCGCATAAAAGGGCATAGAAACACACACAGCAAAATGCTTATAAAGTAAGTAAGTGTGTGTGTGATATGTGTGATTGTGTGTGTATTTGTTGCATGTGATGTGGCAGGAGACACAGCGACGCCTGACGCCTTTTTTGTTGCACTCATTAATGAACAAACAACAACAAAGCGGCTACGTAATCATCTCTGCTAGCCCAACGCCATCAAGCGCATAATTATAGAATGGGACGAGAGACCAGAGACCAGAAACCGGACGAGGACGAGGACGAGGAGCAGGGGTCGAGACGAATGTGCTGGCTGCCTGCTTGGTAGAATGCTTCAGTGGGTTGCCAGTGGCGTAGTTATGAGAGAACTTGTTCTGCAGCATTTCGACAATTAATTGCGCCACAAAGGATCTTGAAGGAGAGTTGCAAAACATTCAGCTACAACTTGAACAAGGATAAGCATTTTTCTGTGGTTCATTAGATTGAATAAAATGTTATTTTCTGTTGTATGAAGAAATGTATTTCTACCATCGTAAGTATTTTTTCTTGTTTAGAATTATTCGCAGCTCAACTTCTGATCATGTCGCCGCCTTTGTCAACCTCATTATATACGAGAATATAGCATAACTGTGTGAAGTGGACAATGAACACTCATGGCACATGGTAATTGTGGTTAAAGGCACACACACAGAGCTCCATTTCTTCTACTTTCTCTGTTTATTATTGTTGTTATTTGGACGCTTTATGTAATTTTTGGTCCATAATTTACAATTAAAAACCATGACACTTCACCATAATTAAAATATGAAAACGGTTTTTCCGCAACGCAACAATAAACTGTAATAAAAGTTAATTAGAACGTTTCGAAGAGCAAGGGGAGAAAAATACTACAAATAATAAAGATTGTGGGCTATGCTTAATTATGAGCTATAATGCGACGAAAAAAGCGTGGTCAATAGAAAAATATTTAAATTGTATTAGAACAAGGATTACAATTATATAATTATAAAATTTATAAATCAACTATAATAATAAAGACTTTAAAATTATATTAGCCATAGTGAAGTTTTACTTCTTACGGAGGTTTATTGACTGTTTTACCAACACGTTCATATATAAGCCACATCAACTTTCTACATCTAAATGAACTTCATGCTTTGAAAATAAAAAAAAAGATACCAGGACCATTTTACCCTCCAAGTAAAGCCAATACAAAAGCTTAGGATTAATAAATCAAACTGTCTGTTTGAGGAAGCTGTCCCACTTAATCGACCTAGAGGGTATCAATAAAGCGTGTCACATGAATTTAGTATAATGCTTTGTCTAAACAGTTTAATTAGTCGTCATTGAGTGCCTCGAATGGGGAGAAAGAATGGAGTACTAGTAGAGTATAGGGACAGCTTAATGGCTTTTTAATCACCAATAACAAAACGTTAAATTTGCCGCTTATCGTTGAGAGCCAGAGGAACAAGGAAGTCGCCTTCAAAGTGTATGTGTGAGTTATTTATTTGAGTTTACCTCTTATACTCATACAATATGCATTAAGTACACATTGACTGGGAAAATGACTTAAGGACTGCTGCGCTTTACTCAACTGGGGCAGAGCTGGGGCCAACTCGAACCAGAGACCCAATGTGAAGCCCACAGAGAGCCGCAAAGAGACCAAACAATGCAACCAGCGGGGTGTTAAATGGTTTTGTCTGCATGTCAAATTACAGGAAGCATAATTTCAAGCCTGGCTGCGTACTTTGGTTACCGAAAAACCCAACAAACAAACGAAACAACACAAAAAGCGGGCCACAAATAATACTAAAAAAAAATGTAATAAAACAAAAGGTGCAGACTGCTCTGAATTATGCACTGCTTTTTAAGGGTTTGTATAAATGGTATTAATTGCAATTGATAAACCGAACGTAGCAGATTTAAAAGGGATTATATTAACGCTATTAGCGTCGCCTTAAACCTTTTATAGAGTTAAGAAATAAATGTACAACAATATGATATTTATTTTCATAGTTTGATATACTATATGATGAAATAAATTGATCTCTTAGTGAAGTTGTGTAAATGGATTAAGAAAATGTGTGAAATTACAGATCTCACTTGCATTAACATATTCAAATTCATTAGTCAGTATTATGTAGCTTTACAGACAATGTACATAAAAGCTCAGAGAAAGATTGTATTATTATATAATAATAATAACTTAGTAAGTTAAAAATTATTCTATATAGCTACAATATATCTACCAAGACGTTTCCTGTCATGCAAAAATTTCTTGTTTGTATTCCATGAAAGCTATCAAGTTCTTCAATACTAAATCTTTTTTGAATTTCGTTAATCTTATCAATTAGGAAATGCAATTTGGAAATTGACATAGCTCAATTATTCAATCTATTTAGTTTATTTAGAGCTAATGAATTTGCTTAGAGCACAGAGTAGAGAGAGATCCTTTGAGTGAAGCACTATTAATTAGGCTTATTAAAATCGACGCTGACAGCTTTGCGGTTGCGTTGGGGCGAATGTTAAAGCACCTGCAGCTGCATATACTTTACTCTTGCCCCCTGTCAAGGACATATTAATTAGGGCAATTGCTTGACTGCTTGCATTATGCATTATGCATGCCACGCTGGTCGAGTGGAGGATCAGAAGCCGCAGCTCATTACAAATGAAAATTACCACTTAATATTTTGCTTAAATTCATGGGAAAGCTGCAAGCGAAAGAACGGAAAAAGAAAATGCTACTGTGGCGATCTGCTGAATGCAGAAATCGTTCAAGGATAAGCAGAAGCCAGCGAGTGCGGACAGTGCCTTCGTTCTTTGTGCATGCGGGATGAGACTGGTTGAGACTGATGATACTGAGGCTTTTGCTGCGGTTGCGGCTGCAACTCAGCAGCTAACACTAAGCCCAAAATCTTACCTCTTGGATGCTGCTAAGGCATCAACGGGGCCGAAAAGTTAATTGTAAACATGACCCACTTTCAGTTAGTCATTTAGTCCGTTAGTCAGCTAGTCAGCAAGTGAGCCAGTTAGTCAGGCAGTCCGTGGTAGGTTGGCTGAATGCCGCAATGTATGCAATGCTGGGCTGCTTTGTCTGCTGAGAGCGCGGCAAGTGAAAGATGCCGCTCGCTTTATTATGTGGCAGCTGCTGCATGCTTGGCTCCTTCGTCAGGGATATTTGTTATGCTTCATTGTCCTTCTACGGCTGCTCGTCCTTCTCATGCCATTGTTGTTCCCTCTGTCACCTAAGACATTTTGGTTGCTTTGAGTAATGGCAGCGCCTTCAAATATGCAAAAGCCAAAAATGTTTATAATATCTGATGCGCGAAACGCCACGCAAAAGGATTTCCGTCCAAGGCAAGTGCCACCCACTTTCCACCCAACCACGATTCCCCTTGGGCCTGTTGCAACGTGTATGTGTTGTGTTTGTCTATGCATGGAAGTGTGTATGTGTGCGTTAGCTGCAGTTCAGTTAATTGGATTTGGCGAAAGTCCTGCCGACATTGCTGCCACGAGCGGCCTTTGAAATCATCCGGCTCCCTATTCACTTTGCGAAGATCTAAAAGAGTTGCCTTTAGGCTTGGCTAACTGATGGGCGTGCCTATGGAGAGCTGGATGTGTGGGAAGGTCAGCAGTTAACCTATGCGCAAATGAGAGTTAAATGGCACAAGTGTCATTTGAGTGGCACTATTAAGTCATGCAAGTAAACTATGAAAATTGTGAAAGGCGCTTGCATAATTATTATTCAGTTTAGCAGTTATTAAAGTGCAGCAAAATATGTTGAGTGTGAGTTTACTTCCAATCAATTTGGACTTATTCAGAGCATTTTAGCGTTCACTTCAAATGCTATTAGATGCGTCTTATAAAAAGCTACCAATAGTGACTGTGATGGGGCAACACTTTCTTGTCTGGCTGGCACCTTAACACCTATGCGACGTGATAAAGCTTTGCGTCCGACATTGTTTGAGCACATTGTGAGGGCACAAATCGTATACGTAATTTTTAATGCACGTTACCGCAAAATGCTGTCAACGTAGCAAAGAGCAGCAGGCATCACTCGCAACGATGTCTCTGTCTCTGTGCGATGTGTATGCATGTGTGTATGAGTATGCACATCACATAAGTCAATTTTCAAGTGGATGTCCAACATGAATGAATAATGTGTAGTGTAGGTAGTGTAGTATCTATGTGTGTAGTATGTAGTACACACACACACACACACACACACACGTGCGCAAATATGCTTACCGTTTTAGGGCGTTCAGCTGTGCCAAGGCAGCAGCAGCGGCAAAAGTAACAGCAAGAGCAACAACGTCAACTTGGAATCAACAAAAAAAAAAAAAGGAAGAAGAATTTCAAGCAAAGTAAAGTAAATTTAGCTTGGAGCAAGCAGCGGCCGCAGCATTTTCAGGCAGGAGACTAGCATACAGCGTTCACTATAAAGTTATGCCATACCAAAGATGTTGCATGCAACATACATACACCACACACATAGAAACACACACACACACTCTGACACACACAGGACTACTAGGATATGCATAAAACTATGCTACATTGGCACTAAAACAAACAGCAAAACCGCCGCATGGGGCGTTTCAGCTATTTGTATGTGTGTGTTTTTCCCTGCACATATGTGTGTATGTGTGTGTGATTGTGTATGTGTCTGTGCGTATTTTGCTCGGTGACAAGATGGGCAACGTCGACGATGATGAAACATGCCAAGGCGAAGGTAACAATGCCAGGGATGGATTCAGTTGGCTTTCAGCCGAGGTCATGACATGAAAACATTTATTTGGAGTCAGTTCCTAAAACTTCGAAACCGTTATTAAAAAGCTTGTAGAATTTTGTACAAAAATTGAGAATAGAACTAAACTGAAGTATTTTTCGAAAAAAAAAAAAAAATATTTTAAATTTAGCGGAAATATTTTGCAAACCTAAAACCTTACTAAAATATTAAACACAATTACATTGATTTGAGCACTATAAAGTATATCATCAACGAATAGTACATTTACTAAAATACAATCTTATAAAAGGAAAAGCAATATATTATTCAAATGAACTGAACGCAAATTCAATGAAGGTCATGAGGAAGCAAAGTAGTTCCAAAACTTGGCATAGCTTTTATGCTAGACCAAGTAAATGTTTAAAATACTTGAGATGCCAGTGCCGATGTCGGTGCATGTTGGGAAAAGTTTTGCGCCCAAAATTATTAAGATGAGTGGCATAAATTATGTGTAGTGCAGGAGAAGGATTGCGACGGTAGACGCAGGAGTCGTAAACCCCGATGGCAGGTAATCCACAGAGACATGGAATGAGTCGAAGGGCAAGTGACAGAAGCGGCAAAAGCGGGGACCGGAAAGGGGCTGATGTTTGATGAGTGAATGACTAACTGCATGACAGTCTGTCCATGTGTGTGGTTGATCACTTTAGGTATTGACAGGGCTGGACTGCATGGCTTTGACGGTGGCGGTGGCGTATGCGGTCTTAGTGTGTGCTTGTGTGTGGTTGATGGGCTGGAGGCCAACAGCAGTTAGTTTAATATTTATTTAATTTAATATGCTAATTGGATGAGATCTGTGTGTGAATGTGTGTGTGTGTGGCACAACTTTACGAGCGAACAATTCATAAATAAATGACAGACTCGAAAGTTTTGACATGTCACAGAATTCAGTTTAAGTTAGCAACTTGCCTTTGCACTATGGAGTAAATGCTTAATATTTCAACTGACTGAATTCTCAAGAATAAATAGAAAATAGATCCAATGTATAAATTTAATAATAGAATCCAATTTATGCAATGTACGGTTTTCTATGATTTGACAGTAGTAAATTCTGCGAGCCTTATTAGTGTCATGATTAATTTTGATAATAATTGATGTCTGGATTCATTATTGCCAACGAACTATAAGTTTAGTTAATTATTACAGTCATTTTCATTGAATAAATATCTGCGTAGCGAATAAATAAAGAAATAAATAAAAAAATATAATAAATATAAAAACTGAAAAAATATTAAAATCACTTTAATTTACAATTTAATTTTGTTTACATTTTTTTTACCCATATATTTGTGTTAAATAAATTGACCGACATTTTTCTTGTAGGCATTTCATCAATACCATTGGGCTATTTTTTAATCAACTTCAAAGATAAAAGTTATTTAAAAATATGTATAGAAATATAAGAATTGCTGTAGCTTAAAAATGCATTATTATATTAGTCTCTTGTGGTAATAAAATAGTTTGATTGTGTATTAACATTTCATATTATATGAAATTGGATCACTTCTCAAAAAAAAACAGAATTTAACCCCATAGTTCAGTGGGGCATTTGGCACAACCATTAAATGCTAGCCAAGTCTCTCTTTATGCACTTGGATGCAACGAGACTTTTATTAATCGTTGAAAAATTTGCCACAAAGACGGAAAATGCTGTCAGCAAAAACTTTGCGCCAAGCCAACAGGCAACGCAGCGCGACAAATTGTTTTTGCGATAAAATTAGACAAGTGACACGCGGCCCTAATCGCTGGGGCAACGAGTGGGCGGTACTATGTACTCGCTGCAATGTAACGGTAACTTAAAAGACTGCCACTCAGCTGACGCTTGCTGCAAGGCAATGTTAATTATATTACGGCCATTACGAAGCCTTCTGAAAAATAGTTGCAAAAAAGAAACTTCAACTGGATGTCAACTTGACCGTTTCAGAATTTCATTAAGAACGTTGAGCGTTCGTTCACTGCGCCGCATGCATTTCCGTAATAATTTTTTGTGCTTCAGCCTTGCCCGGGGGTTATATAATATTTAGCATTTTGCAATCAAATTGAATTTGGCGTTGTGACATGAATAAATGGTAAATCAAACGAGTTACAAACTTTTGCCATCGGCGGGAAATTAAATTGCAACGCCAAAAAGTATGCAATGAATTTTAGTATATGTTCGCAAAAATATCAAACTCAATAACTTTCGAGTTGCAATAAAACGAAATATAAAAACGAGTAAATGTACATAAAATGCAGCAGAGCAAACGTCAACAACATTTTGCATACTTTGTAACATAGACCAGAAACTCAGTAGTCAAGGGGAATCATTGTTTATTTGATTTGAATGTTATTTACAAATTGTTTTAAGCTTCTTAAACCATTTGTTAATTTCATTAATGATTGATTTCATCTTCTTATTTGGTTTATTGTTGTACAATAACTTTCCAACAAAATTATTCTTGTTTACTGCTTCCATAAATTAAGCATTTAATGCCTTTGATTTTGTTTAAAGTGGAATTAATATGGTATTTTAATTGCAGGTTTTGAAAGGTTTAAGTGGACCTGGGGTTATAAAATTCGATTAAAAAAATTTGTAATTTCTAAATGAAAATCTATCATTTAATTCGAACTTTCAATAGTCGAAGTGCATTTAGCATTCATTGTACAAAAACGAGTTGCTTGTTGCATACATATCAGAGTTGTTCGCTACAATATATAAATGTATGATAGCATATATATAAATGGAGCACAAATAATATGAATTTAAATTGAAGCTGGGAAACAAAAAAAGAAAGCACTGTAACCCGCTGAGGCATGAAAAGTAGACGGGAAGTTGTGAAAAAAGACGCACACACAGATGTGTGTGCGGCATGCTGACAAAAGTCAGTCAGTCAGGCTATAAGTCAAGTTTGTCAGTCGGTCACCAAGACGCGTCAGGCAGTCAGCGGCACTCTCGCAGCATATTGAACTTGTCAGCATGACATGGGAGCGGAACTGAGTTCGCAACATGCAACAAGGAGCACGCGTGGCATGACTAAATGAATGAGCGAATGAATGAGTGAATGAATGCATGAAAGCAGGAGGCTAGCGTGTGCGTATTGCGATTGCCGATGGTGTTGCAAATGCATGTAAAATATATGTGCATACTTCTACATATTTCTACATATTCAATAGATACTTGTTGAGCTAAGTTGAAGTCGGCTCTGTAGCAACAGTTCCTTGTTGTTGTCCTCCACATACACATAGACAATTTACAATCGTTGTGGTATAAGAAAATTGCAACTGCTGCTGCTTTTTCTGCTGCTGCCGCAGCTTCTCCTGGAGAAGTGAGTGGCATGCCTTTCCGACCATGCCCTCTCGTAGTCAGGCTGCCACACGCCGCTCTGCATCAATTTGAATGACATTCATAGAAAAACGACGAAAAGAAATTGTGACATTTGTATAGAAATAGTTTTGCAGTTGTAGCAAATAGTTTTCCCAGATATTTTTTGATTGCTGCATACTTTACGGGGCTGCCTCTAGGGAACCAGCAAACGATGCGCTCGAAATGGAATATATATAAAAAAACAAAAAAATACAAATACAAAAAAAGTTCTTTCACAAGTTCACAAGAACTAAAAATATGCTGCTGCTGTTCAAGCCTCAACTTGCTTAGCTTCTCCTCAAGTATTTACATAGAAATATTCCCATAAATAGTTGGAGCATGCAGATAATTCAAAATACAAATGAAATTTGTATTTGAGTAAGAAATAAGCACATAGAAAAAATTAATATATACACTGGCGATAGGCAAACACAAAGAAGTCGACACACAGTCTAATATATTTTGACATGAGCAAACATTTGGTAATACCCTTCGCTTCACTTTTTAAGACCCGACTACGCTTTCATTTTTGGCTTTTCCAGTAGCCTTGCTAGCTATTTCCACATGAGTTGCCTTCTCTGGTTGCGCATTTTCCGAAAAGGTTAATTTTGCAGCTATCAAATGAAAAGCGAACGCATAGCATACCCACATGCCAGGCAAATACTTTGACTTTGCGCCCACCAGCAACAACTACGACGACAACTGGGAGCTACATGTTGTGGGTAATGGGAGTTGGGTGTTGAAATAACAGAAACCATAGCCAGCAATTTTGCTTCACAATTTCTTGTTTTTTCTTTCTAGTAAGTTTTGGAATATTTTAATGCCGTAGCGGAATGGCCAGGTCGCTGATTTTAACTTGATCAAGGTGTTTGTAACATAAGCCAGGCGATTTCATCAGCTAAAAGTATGGCAAGTAGAATTTCAAAGGACTGCATACTTTATGGATTCGTGCGGTTGCTTTTAATATTATTTTCATTATAAGTGCTGCAGCAAGTATTTCATATTATATACAGTTCGGCTGGCTGCAGATAATTTATTTTTGCATTACAGAGAAACCTTTCTGGCATATGCATTACACTCAGCCAGCTGTGCACCCAAACCGAAAAAAACCACAGCTGCATTTTAGCATTTTCCTTGGCTGCTTTTGGCCAACAAAATTTATTTTTTTTTTATTAATTCTTTTAAAGCTTACATTAAACTAGAGCATATATAAGTATTTGCGTGTCTTTCACGACATTAGATAGATAGTGTTAACCATTTGAATTTAATTCTTCTTTTCAGTTAGATTGTAAATTTGCTTTGCCACATCCGAAAGTTGTACATCAATGGCCTTGGTGTCATCGTACAAAGACGGAGCCTCGCCCAATATGACAAATGTTCCCACCAGCGATGCAATCATGAATAGCCAGAGGAACAAGCGATCCATGACCATGGCCACAAAGCCCCAGTCCTGATCTTCCTGTAAAACGAAATTAAGAAATGTTTCACAGAGGGTCGTATACGTAATATTTGTATTGTGAATAATAAATAAATAAATGACAATTGAACAGCCACTAAAATTAAAAAAAAAACAGAGATAAAAGTGACGTTTACATATTGGACAATAAAAATGTGTATAAAAGAGTATAAAATTAATTAAATTCCAATTGAAAAAATTGAATTCTAACAGAAGGGAGTTGATGTAAGCAGCTTAACAACAATTGCAAATTATAATTCAGATAAATGTTACATTTATAATAAGAGTAGTGAGAGCTATTGAATTCCACACATAAATTACACAAAGAGTCGTATACGTAATATTGGCTAACAGCATTTTGAGGCTTCCACTTTGAGCGATTGCTTTCATTAAGCACAGGCACTTAATCTGCTTATAGCTAGCGCCTGTTGGATATCAATCAAAATGAAAGTTCCAATAACAAAGCGAAAGCAACTTTGCCAGCAACAACACAATATAATAAACAAAACACAAAAAAAATAAAGAGAACGAGGCAGGGAAACATGGGTTGGAATCAGACAACCAAAGCGTTGGTCGTGGGATTTGATTGAATGGCGGTGGAGTCGATGGAATCGTTTGCCAGCCAATTGCCAGTCAATTGAACAAAAGCAATTAAAAGTGGGTTTTGTGTGGCATTAAAGTGCAAATATGGTAAAAGCTTAAATAAGTCGAGAGGCAGTAACAGAAGGAGGCAGTACGGAGACTCTGGCTCAGGCTCAGACTCGGACTAGTCAAACAGTTGAGCTGATCAGATATCGATGGCCACTACAAACGCCAAGAACAGAAACGCAGAGCGATTTCTGTGGTTTTCGGCATTGGTCAGGCCTGCTCCAACTTGCAACTACTGCTGCTACTGCTTTGACCTCAGTTTCCCCTTCGCAGCTCCGGCAACAGCTACAGCTTCAGTTTGAGAGTCTGTCTCAGGCTTCAGGCTTTCGCTGTCACTGTCATAGTTGTCGTGTTGGCTGCTGTCGTGGTTGTAGCCACTGCTCTTGCCATAGTCGTTGTCGTCGTAGTCATCGTCATCGTCCGGCAAACGGAATTTTCAATTAAAAATTCAATCAGCTGGGGGGAAACTCACCGCATTGAACTCGTCCTGGCGTTGCATGTGATGTTGTA
The DNA here is from genome assembly GCF_023558435.1 of Drosophila sulfurigaster albostrigata. Lineage (NCBI taxonomy): Eukaryota > Metazoa > Arthropoda > Insecta > Diptera > Drosophilidae > Drosophila > Drosophila sulfurigaster. The sequence continues at coordinate 21,239,070 of NC_084882.1, forward strand.
TGAACATGACGTTATGTATGGCCTTTTCCAGCTCAAACGGATACTTTTTGCGTGCCGCCACATCGCTCATGGAGTCATCCAAGCCGGAAAGCACCGAAGGCAACCCATTGTAGCCACTCAGCGTGCTCAGTCCGCCACCCAAAGCACCCACCAATCCACTGAACCTGCAAGAGAAAGTTAATGCCAGGGATATAAACTGTACACACACAGAAATACAAAGTGTGCGTGGGTTTCCACTGGCGTTTGATGGGGGACTGCGGACTGTGGACTGCAGTAAATGATTACTTGAATTGAAAATGAGTTCACATTTCTTTAATTCAGACATTTTCTTTTGTGCTTTTTTATTCGCCGCTTGTTCATCATCATTTTCATATTTCATTCATTTTAACAGCCTTAAATTCCCACTGTCTTTCTATTTCAATCCACAACCCACAGTCTCGTTTATATATTTTTATTCACTTTTTTCTCAGTTCACTTTTGCCTTCTCATAATTAATTTTTTGTGCTTTGCGTTTCATTTTCCATTCTCAACTCTGAATCGGACAATTTGGTATTTCTCCCTTCATTTTCTATGCATATTTTAGGTGTGATGACTTTTGGGAGCTGCCCTCGTATGCAAAACTTACCTATTGGTCGCTGTGGTCACATGCATTCCATTACAGCCACCAACGCCGACGCGTCCCTGCATGCGACGTATCGAATCGGGACTGGAGCCACCGGAATTCATTTGCATTTCATCCATTAGGGCCTGTCCAAACTTTGTCTTGCTGAACTTCAATCCGTAGTTGATTTTATTGGCGGCCAAATCACGCAACAGATCCTTGGGCACTCTCATTAGCAATAACTTCGGAAGACGCTTAATGAAGAACGCTCGTATCCATGGCCGCATCTTGTGCGTGCTCGGCTTTCGATAATGTATATTGAGTATTATGATGGTAATAACAACGCTCAGCCCGACCAACAACATGGTGAATAGCAGATATTTCCCCAGCAACGGCAGAGCCAGCGATGTCGAAGGTATAATTTCCGATATGAGCAAGAAGAACATAGTCTGCGAGAGAAGAATGCTGATACACAGGGCAATCTTCTCACCAGAATCAGCTGGCAGATAAAAGACCAGCACAGACAGGTATGAGATGCCAACACAGGGAATGATCAGATTCACAGTATAGAAGAGTGTCTTTCGCCTCAGTGTGATGTTGAAGAAAATATCTGAACATTCAGCAAACCAGCAGCACGGCGCAGCATGAAAAAACAAGAAAGATAGCGAGAAAGAGAAGGGAAGAGATTGCGAGTGAGGCAAGGATATTGAGGTTGGGAGTTATGGGGTTGGGGTACGGGTATTTCGTAGTGAGTTTGGGTAGAGCTTTCGCGTATGTGTATTGGCGAGCCAGCTGAGTTGCTTTAAACTCTACGAAACTCACCAGGATAAGGTTCGGCACAGCAGGGATAATACTTCTCATGCCGTTCGGCGGGCACTCCCAATATATCCCATTCGACACTTGGATAATATTCGCGCAAGTCGATACCAATCTCCACTTTATTGTCTTTATCGTTCTTCTGGTTGATGTGCTTTAAATCGATCTGTAGAAAGGCAAGAAAAGCGTTGATAGAGCAATAAAGGTTATAAAGCTTAAAGGCACTTAAAGAAGTCGGGCGTGACGCTCATCGGCCACATCCAACTCATTCTCGTTCTTATACATAGTCCGTCTGCCTGCAGGCGACATCTTCGTCTCCGCCTTGAGTTTCTTCGAGTTGAAGGCTCAAGTGCAGTCGTTAAAAGAGTAGCAAATTTAAATGCGTTGACAACGAGGACATTGCACAGTGGAGCAAACTTAAGTTAGCTATATTATTTCACTTGCAAATAGTTTGAAATTTGAAAAGGTGAGTGGTAATAAAATCCAATTTGCTAAAGTAAAATTTCACTTAAATTTTTAGCTAAAACTTGTTTTTCCGAATGAAGTAGTTTCCATACATTTGTTTTATTTATTTCCTATTAAGAAAATATATGTATATATGTAAATATATAAAACGAATTAAATTTTTTATTGAAAAAGTAAAATAATAGAACTAAATGCCTATGTTTCAAAACTTTTAATTAATTTGTGTACTTGAAATAAATTTTCTACTTTATTTGTGTCCCATAAATATGGCTAGAGTTAAGTGTTTTATTTCTTTGCGTGTTGAGTCCACTGTGCCAAATCCGGTCAGCGGAAGCGGAAAAGGCAACGGTTTGTGGGGGAGTCGCACTTTACTTTAATTTATGGACGCGCATTTTTATGACAGCGACACACAGTCGAGTGGCTTGGCGTGAGAGTTTCTTTTCTGCTCAACTGCCATTTTGGGGTGTTGGGTATGCGTGAGCGGGAACGCGGACCGTGGACCGTGGAGGGGGTGGAGAGCGTAACGGTTAGACAAGTTTCAATTACACTTTTACAATTTCTCACATTTTAATCTGCTGCCGCTGACGCCCTTTCGATGTTCGCCCGGCATCTTAGGCTTGTAAGCGCGCGCTCAGCGCTCAGATAAATGGTTGCCCATAAATTCATGGCCACGCCCCGTTGCACACGCACACACACACAGTTACACACTAAAGAAAACAGGGAGATAGCAAGACATACCTGATCACCATCGTATGTCCAGGAGCCAAACTTCATGAAGCATGTTTGTTGATCAAAGGGAAAATAGCGCACATCAATCTCGCAGGATGACTTGAAGATGGCCGGCGGAGTCCACACAACACGGCCCGTATAATGGAGAATGGCCTTTGTCATGGTGGTGACCACGTACTCGCCATCAGCGCTGTGATAGCAGGAAGTTTAGCTTTGATTATAATTTCTATATAGTCGTATGTGCTCTGGACTCACTTGTTGTAGAGGACAATGTCGGGCAGCCAAATGTGTTCAGATGGCACATAGAGCTCGGTGACGCCGCCGTATTCGGATGGATCCCATTTAAATTTATGATCCTGCCACTCGTGCTCCAGCCACACGTTGGTCGTTAGAATTTGATCTTTGAGATTCTGTTTTTTGGTGTGGCGAATGGAAGGGAATGAAAATTAAAAGCCGCTCCGCGTTGATGATAAAGAAGTGCACACAGGACTGCCATGCATCAAGCGGGATTTTGCATTTTCTCCTACATTCGGTTGTTCCCTTCACTGCCCCACTGCATTGCCGCCCCACTCTTTGGCTTGCTTACCATGTTCCTATGCCTGTCTGTTTGTTTGCCTGACTGTCTGCTTGGCTGACTCCTCGTTTCCTCGCTCTCTATTTCTTTCCCTTTCCCTCTTCCTGTTCGCGTCCCTGTCGCTAATGTGCTTTTTTGCTGTCAGCTTACGGTTTTTGGATTTTTGGCTTGTTTTATTACCTTTTAAGCCTCGTGGTAACGGCACTTTGTGCTGCTAGTTCCCCCTCCCCAGTTCCCCATAGACTAGCATCCTGCAGCAGTTGCACTATGTCTGTGTCTGCGTGTGGCGCTTCGTGCAGGACACTTGACAAATGCCTCGCCATGAACTTTAAGCAATAGTCTAGGTTCTGCCTTAAATTTGAATGAAATGTTGCTGAAACTTTATTCAAATATGCCATAATTGAATTATAGTAGTTTCAGTTTCGTAATTAAATTGATATTTACATTTTTGATTGAGTGAATGAATAGTTGATTTGAACTATTGATTTCTAATTGGTTTGCTGAAATGAAATATAGCTAGCTTTAATTAAATAATTGGTTAAAACATTTCTCAAATCAATTAGTTAAATAGATACAGGCCTTTTGACCAATTCAGATAGAACACTTTTCGCTTCTGCACTCAGCTGTGGATTCGGTCTTGGTTTTGGTCTTGGTTCGGCCCATTTACTGTCATTTATGTTGGCCAATTTTTTTATTTACGATCGAGGAAAAGTTTGTGCTACTGTTTTGCTGTTTACATTACTGGCACGACTCGATAAAATGGCTGTGGCAAATGTAGCGCAACGTTGCAAGGAGTGAGTGCTCCATTGAAGCGCTTAATTAAAAACTGTGCCAATGCCAGGCACTCTCAGCTCTCGGCCAAGTTTTTCTCCATTGCATTAATTATTTTGAGAGTGCTCAGCAAAAGGGACGGGGAATGGTAGTGGGGCTGAGAATGACCATTGGACTTACCAAATCGATGAGCTGGGACAGGCGCAGTCCCAGCTTGACCAACACTGTGTCCGTATTGTTGCTAACGGGTCGTATGAGTCGATTGTAATTGCTCAACAGATCATCGTAGAGCCGTTTGGCGTCCGGATTCGCTTGCACTGTCTCGCAGAAGAAGAGCAGAAAGGCCAAGAGCAGACAGAGCAGCTTGCCATGCCGCCAAATAGCCAAAAGTAGGGCCAGACTTGGTCGAGAGTGGCTCATGACGTCACAGCGTACAAGGCAATTTGCCTTCAAGGCGGTCGTCGGTCGGCCGGTGTTTTATTGATACCAAACACACGCGCACAGGTTTTTGTTTACCTTTCGGCTGCCTCGTGTGTATCTCTGTATGCGTGCGCGAGCGTCTCTGTGCGTCAGTGTGTGTATGTGTGTGTGTGTGACGTAGTTGGAAGCAGAGAGTGTGTGTATTTTTCTTTTTTTGCTTTACACAGCACTTACGACGAGCTAAAACTCTACACTCAGCAGGCAGCTGCGCAGCGCCGGCGCCGTCGCAGTCGAAACAGACTCTCTGGACAACTGAATTTGAGCAGCGACTGCGATGCTAACGTTAGCGTCAGCGTCGACTTCAGCGGCAGCAACAGCAACAGCGACAGCGACAGCAGCTGAGCTGATATCAAGAACGTTTGTTGTGCTACAGCTATAAGCTGTGCTCTATGCAGCTGACATTGTTTGTAATTTCAATTTTGAATTGAAATTAATTTTTTTGCCGCTTCAGCAACACGTTTTGTAGTAAAATCATTTTTCAGAAAATTTATGCACCGATTGTCACAGCAAAATTAATAATATTAATGAGACTGCAAGTTCGTTTTTCACTTGGGTCAGGTTTCGCCTGGTCGTCTGACGCTGAGCGCTCCGTGTTGTCCTGCATAGATATTCACAGGATTCGTACTGACGCACGTTTTGTTTTTGTAGCCTTGCATGGCCCTCTCAGCTCAAGCAGCACCAGCGGCAGCAGCAGCCGCAGTCAGAGCAGCCAGAGCAGCAAACAGAGCAGCTGCTATCGTCAGCAACGACAGCATCAATTGCCGCTCCATTTTGTAGCTTTGTCGCCCGAATCGCGCAGATGCTGCGCAGCGCCTGCGCATAAGGGATTACCCTGTTTTTGAGTGCGGCAGGCAGAGGTCTGGTCCTCGCCTGTGTTGTGCTGGCCTCTGCTTTGCTCTGCTCTGCTGTGCTGTGCTATGCTGTGCTGGTTATCATGTAAGCTTACCCAATTTTGCTGCCTAAGCCAAGCCCTATCTCTCTCTCTCTTTTTTTTCTATGCCTTTTCTCTCTCTATCAGTGTTCTTTCTCTTTGACTGTTTGAGTGTTCTCTTTAGTTGTTAATCCAGAAACTCCATTACAACTTCAATTGCTCTGTTTAGAGGCGCTCTCCAGCTTTTTCACGAGCCACAGCCCAAAAAAATGTCCCATCAAAATACTCCAAACAAAACTTGGCCATTACGAAAACCCACACACACATACACACGCACACACAGCACATATACAGCAGGAATGTTTGCAACACTCATACGCCCAGTTTGCTCGTTTAACCAAAAACCAAATTTTTCGTAATTGTCAACATTCGTTAAAATGCACGTTAACATGCTGGCATTGGATGAATCTACATCTACATAGCACTCAACCACACACCCACACGCTCAGAGAGAGAGAGAGAGAGAGAAACCCTAACACATACATATGCACATAGGAGCCGACACCTTTCAACAGCATTTTACATGTTTACCGTTGCAATGTTGGCAGTGCTCAGTTTTTGGGTTTCGGTTTTGGTTTGCCATTTGGCTGCCTCTGTGCGCATATGTGTCATATTGCGATTTTGAGTTGTTTCTGCGGCTTGATTTTGCCACAGCAACGGCAACAGTACCATCAGCAGCATCAGCACCATCAACGTGCCACCCAAAGCTCCCACCCAGTAATATGTTTCGACTGATGACAGCAGCAGCAGCAACAACAACAACATCGGTAGCATCAACAGCAGCAGCAGCAGCAATTGCAACAACCACAGGCGACAGGACACTCTATGTTGACGCCTGTGTCCTGACAATTGCATGTTGCAATTTCTGCATTCCGAACAAATTTAATTATTAACTCGACAATTGGCTGATGTTCAGAACTCAAAGCGCATATTAAGATATTGTTTTATGCAGTTTTAATTGATCAATATGCAAATTGCTTGTATTTTAGTTAATTAATTTATAGCAAATATTTAAATTATAACGATTAGTATATTATTATCATAGTTCGACTCTGCTGCTCTGTTCAACTCCTAGCTTCCTTTCTACATAAATATGCACATAAGTCATTTAATTTCCGGCAGTATTTACAAACAAATGCCATAAATCAGTTAAATTATAATAATATTTGTATAATTTATGCTTCAATATTTTGTTAGTTTTCAATGTATACTGAATATTCCTTATGTTCTGCTCTTTTGTTTAATTAATGGAAATGAATTGACATCAATAAATGCTGATTTTGAAAAAGTTTCATTGACCTCTTGCGTTTAAATCATAGCTATCAATGAGATTGTCTTTGTGGTCTTTGTGGTCACAGTCAACATTTGCATTTCGTATTGACAGTTTAAGTAAAAAAACGAATTCGTTTTTTTTTTTAAGTTTAAACATATAGTAGTTGTGGGCGACGTGCGACAGTCCACAGTTGGTCTGCTTAGTGTCCAGTTTTAGTCGCAAAAATGCCTTAATGACACATGAACTCTGTCCATTCGGGTATTGAGCCGCGTGTGTTTTATGGCTTTGGGCCATTTGAATCGTTTGCTTTTTAGCTTCTTTGGGACACAGAGAAATATTTTTGGCTATATCAGCACTTTTGCTTAGCTCTACCATTAAACCAAGCCAGGCAAAGAATGGAGCGAATGAAACAATAATAACAACAACAAATAGCAATGAGAATAAGAGCAGGAAAATCAATTTAATGAGACAAATATGCGCCTGCTGCCGTTTTGTGACAGCCAACTTTAATATAGTCTATTAGCTGCTTTATTGCTCTTTTTCTTGCTTTTGTTGTTATTGCCATTTCAGTTGTGCGTTGTGTTTTCTTGTTGTTGTTACCCTTTTGAGAGCACATTTGAATCTACTATGAGTATTCTTATTTTTTGAGTTCTCTTTTTCTTTCATTAGTCATCCATCTGTATGGTATTTATAGTGCTCTCTAAATGATGCAGAGCTATACATTTTTTTTTTATATTTTTATTACTGGTCATATAACAAAGCAATCAATAATACATTGGGATCAACAATAACAAATATCCCGAGTATTGTGGCACAATAACAAACAACAAAATTTGCTTGTTTGCAACTAAAAACTTTGATTTTGCTCGTGTTTTTTATGCTCTTTTTTCAATGTGGTTTTATGCAGCAACACACAACAAAAAGAAGAAAATAAAGAGTAAAGAATAAATAAAAAACGAAACATTTGTTGTATGAACTCACCGCCAATAAGTCAACAAAAACAAACTAAAGTAACATTTGCTAAAGTCTGAACCATTAAATACCCTTCGGCTAGTTGGTAATAAAATAAAGCATAAAATGTATAATTTGCGATGAATATTGAATGACCGAAGAGTATAAATGAACTATAGGGTTTTTTACATACATTTTTTTCATAATAATCTTAATAATTCAAACAGTCATCTGAATAATTTAAATATGCAAGTGTTGATTGAATATTAAATATATTAGATATAATTGTTTTATCTATGAATAAAATGCTTTGTTAAAGTATATTCAAATTACTGGAAATAAAAATATAAATAAAAAATCGTTGATATTTCGATATCACCACTTTATGTGCAGCTTTTCTCTACAAATATAATTGGTAAATATTGTTAAGTGTTTACTTTCCACAGATGCAGTGTAAAAAAATACCATTCACATCGTTGAACAATGATGGCAAGCGATTCTCATTGATTGGTCTTTCTTCCAGCATGCACTTACATCGACTTGATAACTAAGAGGGTATTTGAAAAGTTTACAAAACAATTTCGACAACTCGGCTTTTATCATACTCAGATGAAGTGAAGTTGAAGCAAACACCTGGAATAACGCGACCGAATGGCTTGTCGGGTTGCATATACTGTACTACACACTTTGTATGCTGGGGCCAATGGCCACCCATTTAGACGCCGCCTGACTTTTTGATTTTCAACCGAGCGGAGAGATGGAAGGGACAGGTTGAGAAGGGAGGGTAGAGGGGTAATGGCAGTGGTAGCAGCAAGAAAACTCAATTAAAATTTAAATTTTCAAACGTAAATGACAAAACTTTCTCAACTATAAATAATCGGCAGTCTGTCGGTCGGTTGGTTGTTTGGTTGGTTCGTTGCACGGAGGGGCGGGGGCAGACAGGGCAGACAGGATGGTCCACTTGGCTTCGTTCGGTTGGCAGCGTTTGCTGCCACTTCAAAATCTGACAGAGCCGCGATGCTAACGCACAACACCTCGTCGCACTTTCCCCCTCCTCCCTTGCCAAGACCAATTTGCGCCACCCACTATAAAGTGCGTGCGTAGCGGCGTGATCGAAAGTTTTGTCTATGCTCGTACAATTTATCTAACTTTTATGGCAACCACAGCAACGGAGGCAACAACAAGAGCAAAAACATTTGCTGGTTTGGCCAGAAATTAATTGCAAAACTGTGTGTGGTATATGGATGGCAATGGCAGAAACACGAATAGAAAGGAGAGAGGGGAGGGAGGGAACAGACGGACTGGCAAGCTGTCGACGGGCGGAGGGCGTCGACAGTCAGGCCAATCACATTGAGCGCTTGCCACTTGAACAACATAAAACTGATTGCTGAAAATGTGCCTCATCGACAATCGCAATCCTCTCCTGGTTGCCTATCCAATGCTTTGTTTGGTTCGTCAATTCATGGGCTGCGCTTGTCGTGGCCATTGTTGACACGTTTAAGTGCCGTTTGCTTTTATGAGCAGCGTCCACAACAAACACATAGAGACAGAAACAGAGACTCAGACACTGACACAGCCACAGCCACAGACAAGGCAACCAATGCGACCTGCACATAACATTTTTACAGCATTTTTAATTGTTTTTGGCAACTCGTGAAATTTGGTGGCACTCGTGAATGAGCGGGCGACCCATCAATTTAATGGTATTTTCGCGTGAGGCAAAAAATCAAAGCTATGTAGGCTACAGGCGAACATCTCTGTCAGTCGAGCAGTTTGCCAGTCTGTCAATTAATGTAGATAGCATTTTATGATGAGCAGTGACAAGTCGTCTCGAAAATGACAGCGCATTACTCGCCCATTGGTGGCATGTTTATTGCGCCCTTAAATTCGCGGATTCACATCAAAATGATGCATAGCTTTTGCCCTTGCTAAGCGCTGTCATTAAGTGTGAACATTGCAGGATCATAGCAGTTAGCCAATCAGTAAATGAATCTCAGACTATTTGTCATATTTTTTGCATGTTCAATTGCACTAAATTTATGATGTTTACATTTTATTGCATTACGTGACATATGCATAAAACTGTCGCGATTAAATATAGCGATACTCATTATGTAATTTATATTATTAGTCGAGTTTAGCTAGTCAACGCAAAAGTTTTTCAATTGTTTGGTAATTGTGTTATAATAACATTCGCAAATTATTCGAAGGATTATCTTCGATTATTTCATCTCTGAATTAGTCTCAAATCCACATTAATTCGTGAAAATTTCACACGAGCAAATAAACTAATCTGTTACTAATTTGGTTGCCACATTATGGCAAGGCATAATAATATAATATTCTCAAATTTTTTTTCTGCGCTACGCCTCAGCGCTTTAGTAGGTGGGAGGTGCACGTAACACGCCCACACAGTTGTTGAGTGGATTCGAGACTAGGACAGGATGCGACTAGACGAGACGAGACGAGACGAGAAGAGACGAGATGACTTGAGTTCAGTTGAGTTGAGGGGGAAGTGGGAAGTGCGGGTGACGTAAAGTCATCAGGCGTCTCTGACTTAACAACTTTGCAGTGACAAGTTTCAATGTCTTTTTTCGCGCGCTGGCGCGTGTTGCTATGAATACTTTGTCAAGTTTTTGCTTTTCGACAAGCTCGTCGTCATCAGCAACAGCAACAGCTACAGCATCAGCATCATTATCGTCATCCACAGCTCATTTCTATTTGTTTTCGTATTCGTATTTCTATTCCTACTCGTTGAGTTGCGTTGAGTTGAGTTGAGTTGTTCATCCCTCTAGTTGGCACTTCTTGGGCATCGTCATTGTTCTTGTCAATGTATGTTGCCTGCCTGACTCGCTGCTGCATTCAAAAGTTCAGTTGACTTGAAACTGTGATTTACCAAAGTCACCCAAAACACAGAAAGTAAATTAACTGTTACAAATGTGTGCCTGTGTACGTTTGCCTTGGCGTGCTTATGTTTGTATTTGTATTTGTGCGTGGCTAATCATGCGTTTATTGCGCAGCAGTAGAAACATCGGCGTCAACGTTGCGTATGAGTAACACAATTTTCAGCACTTCTAATCAACTTTCATTGAGGCAACGAAGCAGAAGCAGCATATTTTCAATGTTTTACTTTCCTTTAGAAAACTTTTTTTGTCTTTCTACCTAAATTAGAATTTTACACAAAATTATTCCAGTCAAGAGCCTCACTTCCTAGAAACTGCCAACACTATCTGTCATTGTGAGTTATGTGAAATAATTTAAGCAAACTCAATTCGGTTCAACTGACTCCAAGATTGACTTAGCAAAGTTCAAGCGAAGAGAGCTCAACTTCACTTAGCACGCTGACATATTGGAAGCCTGCTTTTTGCAATTTATCATAAAAAACTGTTCAATCTATTATGCTGCTTGATTAACGTTAAACTTTTTTTATGCCCCAGCTCAGCCAGATATTAAAATTATCTTAAACTTGCTCAAGAGTTTAGATTCGCAAATATTTTGCCAACTTCAGGCTTCAGTGAATGGCCATCCAATGGTGTTAGTGTTGTTGTTCTTGCTATTGTTTGGAAGTTGTTGTTGGTGGTGGACTCTCACAAATTGTCCAACAATTGAAACGACGCTGCACGAATTTAGCGATGGTGACTGCGTGCGTCTTGGCACTGCTTCTTGGCATTTCCGGCTTCCGGTCTGTTGTTGGCAGCGCCACGTTGTCGTCTTTATGAGTCCAAGTAGCACGTCCAACACTCCTTCTCGCTCTTTTTTTCTGACTCAGTCTTTCGCCTTGCGTATTTTTTTGCATACCCTCAAAACGATGATATCTCATTTTAGCAACTTTTTGTATATTCTAAAATCTATTGGTAATCGGAGATATAAAAATAACAATATTGTTTTGAATTTTCTTTGTATTTTTTAATAATATAAATAGAATATATAATATAAAATATAATATATTAATATTATATAAAATATTATTATTATTTAATTAAATTTCAAAAAACTTATTTTTTTTTGTCAAATATTTGAAAATTTAAAATTTTGTAATATTAATATTTTGTAAATATTTTATTTATATTTCAGATTCCATAATTATTTGCATTAATCAGCTTAAATTGTGATCTTTATAGTTATTTAAAGTTATGGAAGGGAATTTTATTTGTCGGTTTGGCTTCGTTTTCTCCTTGTTATGTATAAAATGTCTTATGCCTTTTGTCGTTTGCTCTTGAAATATTTGCGTTTCATTATCATAAAATTTGTACAAATTGACAAAAATCTCAAGTACGAGCAGATGTACATAAATCCGTCATAACTGAAACTTTTAATTGGGCGTCTTAGATTTTATTATGTATAAGATACGGAGAGCCTCATCATTCTCTCTTCCAGCAGTCAGTGTGACCAGGCATCATGCGGTCAGTCACGTTTATTGTTGCCGCTTGTCAAGATGGTGTCAGAAAAGAGACCGGGAAACTGCTGAGGCATGACTTGATTGAATGCCACTTGTTTGCCAGGTGTTCTTGGAGTTCCTATATGTCAGTGTAGGTGGGTGTGTCAGGAGTGAGTGTGTGTGTGTGATGACGCGCATGTGTGTGTCAATTTTGCTTATGAAATTGTCTGTAAATTGGGCTGACGTTGATTTTGGTTGTGTCAGTTGTGAAGCCCATTAGTCAACAGCGTATTGATTGACACCACACGCTGCTGATGCAATTGTCTTCTTATCCATCGAATCGCGGAGCAAAGCAACAACTGGATAGAGATGAGAAAGCAAAACAGCGCGAGGGGCAAAAACAACAAAATAACAAGGCGAATGTCGAGCACAAAATATGTTTCAAATTGCATTCAAGCGTTGACACCCATTAGGCGATACAAAACAAAAAAACAACAAAGAGCAATACCGAAAAGGAAAAACAACAAATGGAAATGGAAATGTGCCACAGAAGGCTGGCTATGCAAGTCCTCTGAACTTGGCATCAATTTTTATATTTTAAGCCACAGGCTGCCTAACACTCGAGTCGTGAGAGCCACACAACAGCCACATTCAAACACACACACACTCTCACACACTCACACAGACATTCACACTCTCGAACATATAACGTTGAGAACAATGCAATTAAAACTCAGAATGCAAAACCCAAAAACCAAAAACCCAAAATGCAAAACACAAACACAATCCAAGAATTTGCCAAACACAAAACGAAACCAACAGCCAGATATGTAGCTGTAAAAGCTTACTCACACACACACATATGCACAGTTACACAACTTCAGATGTACATACAGAAGCGCAGATACATATAGACTTAGAGATACAGATATGTACGTATACAAGAGCTACATAGATAGAGATACGAGAAAACTCGCACTGCGCCTGAGTCTGCGTCATTTTTGTTTGGAGCTGGCCAAAAGTAACCGAATGAAAATCACTGCAAAACATTTGGAAATTTTAGCAGCCAGTTCTCATGCTCATGCTCATGCAGATGCCAAGTGCTTGGCATCTGTGCACAAAAGTCGCCTGCTGATACCAAATTGCGTTTCCATCACTTTCTTGTCATGCTCTACATGCGTTGAGGGTGTATCAACAAGCTCTTGAGCTTCGTAAACTGGTATTACGAGTATTAAATAGCGTGGCAGAAATTCTGTGAGCAGAGCAATTGCCAATCGTAGTATAAACTTCACAATCAGCATTAAAAGCACTATTCGATACAAGGTCTTCGTCAATTTGCAGATAGATTGCCGCTTGCTGATGCTTAACACATGATTCCAAAATACGTATACGTAATATTTATAATTAGCACAATAAATGTTGTACAATGATCTCACTTTAACTATATTTTAAATAATTTTTCAATTTGTTGCAGCTCACCTTGAGATTTCAAAATTTGCAAATCTATTTAAATACTTTTGTACTTTCAGAGCATTTTCAACACAGCTTTGATTGATAAGAACAATAATAGGAAAACTTCCTAAGTGGAGGACCTTGTGCAAAGTGTATACACAACTGTATACAAACATCAGAAGTCAAGTTTGCCAACTCGCTTCCCTGTTGTTGTTGTGTGCGTGCTCTTGGCGTTTATGTCAAATGCAGAATTTCCGTTTCATACTTTCTGCACTTGCTGTTTATTGTTGGCCAACACAGGGAGGCAACAACAGCGTATCAGTAGTCGCTTTACGTCTGTGTTTGTGCATTCGTAGCTGTGTATTTGTGTGATCGCTTTTATTTTATAACTTGTTGGCTTCACTTGCATAGAGTTTTGCCAGTTATTTGGCTTTATGACAGTGTTGGCTGTTGTCGGTTTCTCATCTTCAAAATTGTCTGTTTGCGGTTGCCTTTCGTTTTGCTAATTGTTTCGCCTGCTTTGATGGTCGCTTCAAAATGGCAATTTTTATTTCTAGTTGTTGTTAGTTTGCGAGTTAAAACCAATGTGTCTATTAACAATTAGGCAAACTGGTGTTGCGGTGCATTCAAGTTCTTACCTTAATAGGCAAAGTTGTTGTAGGTTGGTGCACAAACTGGCAAATCATTATATTATAATTGGTTTCCCCTTGTGGGGATATGTTTACGATACTCGACAAACGGATCTCGAAACTTTAGGAAAATGCAAATTCATTGTATATTATTGATTGTTGTTTGTTTGCGGCTTTGTTGTCCCTTTGGCATTAAGTAAAACTATGAACTTTACGCATGATTAACCCATTAATTGTTTACATCCTACACACCTCCATTGTTATTTAATTAATACAAATATTAGTCATAATTCAAATTCATCGAGCGGAAATGAGTAGTACAGTAAACCGTATTTTTTTTTTGGCTAGCTTTCTATTTCAATAATGATAGTTTAAAGCGACAATGCTCTAGAAAACATTTTCATATATTGTATCTCAATAAGTGGTGTTTCATTTAAACTCGAGGTGAGTGTTTAAATCTTGAGTGTGCTGCTTAAATATTTTCAAGTACCGCATAGCCAATTCTGTAGTTCAGTTGAGGCGCTCATCCAAGGGATTCAACAAGATTTTTTCCATCTCCTTTTATTATTATTTTTTTTTTTACTTTTGCTGCACTCTGCCAATTAAATAGCTGTAGCCACCGATGGACCGATGAATCCGTGGCATAGTCTTCATCTCAGGCTTACTTAGTGTGCTTGAACATTACAGTGCCATGATTGAAATTATTTCTGTGTTCTACACGAGAACACATTGAGAATTTTCCCTTTTGGAATGCCAACAAAAGAGGGAAACATCGCCAGCAACTACATAGTGCAACAGCAATACCAACAAAATGAAATGCAGTCTATAGTAGGAATATAATTTTACACGGGATTATGACAAGAGGAACAAGAAGAGGAAAACCGGGAGCTGCAATGAAAAGGTGGCTCGAGTTGGGCAGCTAATAAAGCGGCAACAAGGAGCTCTATATACTTTTGCTTACTTGTTGCATAATATTTAACTTTTTATTAGCGTCTGCATCTGCAGCTGCCATGACTAGTTAAAAGCAAGAGCGCCTGGGGCATGCAACATTTTGTTAAATCTTGAAATGTTCTTTCAAGTTGATTGCTTTAGTTGAGGCCACTGAAATGTTTCTTTCCCTTTTTCGAGCTAATACAATTTAATGTTTTACCTCAGCCGCTGCAAGGACATGCAGCAAGCATGGCAAATGTAATTGCTGACCAACCGACGAGTTGCCCCAGTTGGGGCAATTCCTTTAATGCGAGCAAAACTTACCTAACTCGCAGCACACGTGAGCAATTTGTTGGGGCAATACAACCCTATCGAGAAGTGAATGAAATTGAAATTTCTTAACACAAAAAAAAAAAAAAATCTAAAATACTCAAATATAGGAGAGGCGTGCGCATCAGCTGCCTTGCTCCCCTTCTCCTTAAATATTTCCCTTCAATTCACATTTCTATTTGAATTTCATTACAAATTCTGCCATGGAATACATTCACTTTTCATCTATGAGGACTTTGCCTTTCCAATTATCAATTGCAAACGTTTGCATAAATATTGATAAGCGAAAAGTAGATAATCCAAATTCTCTGCATTTGAATGTCTGTTTATTTTGAGATTGGGATCGTTTTTTTTATATAAAAACATGTAGTATGCAAAATATATAAAATTTACGAAATTATTACATATTTTATGTTATTTAATACCTCATAATCTCAGAAAGCAAATTCCCCTAAACAAAGTTGCAATAGTGAAGCCTCTGCTAATTTTCCACAATCTGCACTCATCCTTCATAATATCTGTTAAATGTATACGAAAAAGACCCTTGAACTTTGACATATTGTATTTAATAAAGTACAAAAAAGTAAAGAAAACATTGGAGGTAAGTAAAAAGAGTGAAAGATAAACAGGAAATCAAACGCAACCGCAACTGAAAGAGAATACCGAACCGCGGAAATACGCAAGATGACAACGTCAACAACAAGAACAGTAAAGCAGCAGCAAGGGATACGCAGGACACGCAGAAGGGCAGTTCAAGTTGGAGAATAAGAAAATATTGCGGATAACGGGCAGGCAAAATTGATGACAAGCAGATTACGTTTCCGCTGAAGCTGGCAACCGAAGCCGGAAGTAAATGAGCAGCGTATTAATGTATTTATATTACAAGCTGAAAGAAGTATAAAAAACAACTAAGTAACAGACAAAGAAGTAACAACAGAAGCAACAATAACTGGTAATAAGTATACACAGTGTGCCTCGGGCAATCTATATATGAAAATCAAGTAAGTAGAACAACAAGAATGGACATATTAATCAAAGAAAGCTGAAGTTAATACAATAAAGGGAAGCATCTGTTTAATGCTAAGCTAAAATTACTTAAAAATCGAATGAATAGCGAAAAAAACGACAGATTGATTTAGCTCTTCGTGCTAAATTTATTACGAGTACACTCCCGAAAGGCTATAGAAATTGAAAAGCCCCGGAAATGGATTGTAAGTATGTGTGAGTGTAAGATGGAAGAACCACTAAAAAGGGACAAAATTCAGATGTGAATGCTAAAGTATTGGATTCTTTCGGCCGCTGCACAAGCATACTCTATTAATATTAATCAAAGTGTGAGCCGCAGTAGTTGTCGCAAATTAACTGAGCGATGGACGCTCTCAAGCGCAACGACCTTTTTTTGGTCACAAAAAATACCCTAAGACAGCGCGCGGGTCGCTAGACTTGACAATAAATGTATAACAAATGTAATCAAATCAAATTGGATGACTTTGTCAATACTGAAACATGAAGCAGTTCTAAAGATACGTTTTACATTAAAATTAAGATCATTTTAAATTTGTCAATTTTTTCTGATTTTTGTAAAGACACCTCTTTAAGGTTAGTCTTTGCTTTTTCTTCAACGTTTCTTGGTTGGTTCTGCAATGCAAAATAAGTCTTTTGAGTGGACATCGTTGAGATGGGGCGAAGATGCGGCTGTGGCAAGTGGCAAGTGGCAAAAAAGGGCGTGCCATCAACTCATACGAGCTGAGCTTTAGTGGTTATTGACAAAGCACACACACACACGCGCATACACACACACGGTGGCACGGTCACACGGCTTATTTGTATGCATGTGAAAGTGGATGAGTGTAGGAAATGAGTTTCAAAGTGGTTAAAAGTGGCTGCTGTTGGCCGCTCTGTGCGTTGGCCTGTGTGTGTCGCTACATTAGATTAAATAGCTCAAGAAGTCAAGCCGACAAATATACAAGCACACACACATTCACACGCACTGGCGAATTCATGGTTGAGCAGTCAACGTGGCGTATGAGCAATATCGCCTTGGCTTGGCGCTGTCTTTATGTGCGCAGCGGCAGAAAAATTAGTGACCCTGAATTAAATTGTCATTATTTTCAACTCACTCGAAAACAGTCACGCTCACACATGTACTCATCTATGTGTGTGTTGGCTGCTGGTGTAGATTGAACGTCTGCTGAAAAGCGGATTTAATATGAAAATTCCGCATTACGAAGTGTTTGTCGTTTTACTTTATGCACCAGACATACACGTACACACACACGTATTCAGACTCACACTCATACAGACGAAGCAGCAATCCTTTGTGTTTGTGTGAGTTTTGCGATTGAAATTCAATTACTTGTGTCCTTTTTGTGCCCAAAAAAGAAGTACAACAGCAACAACACAAAAAGAACACGAGCCAGCAAAACTTTTTACACAAGCTCTCTCTCGCTCAGTGCGGGTGTGCGAGTACTTGTGTGTGTGACTGTATGCCGCATGTTATATGCGTCTGTGCGTGTGTGTGTACATTTTGAGCTTTATATCTGGTAAATGTCATCTCGCAGCAGAAGCACAGCCGTATAACAACAACAACAGCAACAGCAAGAAGAACAGAACAATCGACCTCGTAGCAAACAATGGGCCACATATTACCCAACAACAACTCCGAAACAACTATGTTGAGAGGGCGGAGATAAGGTCTGCCAAGGTGGGGGTACAGATCGATGGGAAGAAGGGGTATTTTGGGGTGGTAGCGGTTGGTTAACTGTCCACCATTTACAGTTACGTTGCTTTGGTATTTGCTCTTTGAATTTTTATCGCACGCCTTTGTGTAATTTAGGCAAAGGCAACAAGGGCCAAAGCGAAACATCAAAAAAAAAAAGTACAAGCACAAAAAGTATTCTATGCCCTGGCATGCCGAATTTTTAAAACCCTTGCAAATTATTATGACTTAAACAAATTACACAATCCATTATTATTAGTTTTGCATTTATAATGTACGCATGAGCAATATTTGTTAAAACGATAAAGCATGGTGGAATTCTGAAAAAAAAATATATTACGGAAACCAATTATTACCCTAGTCACTGGCTTCCTATCGTATACTTAATGTATGTACATATGTTCGATTTCATGTATGACATAGCCTCTGCTAGCGTATGAAATTGAATATTTATCGCATCTAGCCAAAAACCTATAGAAATGCATTCAATGCAATATGCAAAATTTTTGTAATCACAAAATAATGATTGAAGAACAAAATCGTTTTTAAAGAATTATTTAATCAAGAATTCTTCTTTGAAGAATTTTTCTTTCGTAAATCAAGATTTGCATTAAAATTTGCAATCTTGAAATTCCTTATGTGTATTTTTATTATTATTATTTATTTTTTTTTTTTAAGACTTTTGTGTTTGTCAAATGGTTTTATTTTTAGATATTATTAATATTATTTACAGCAATTTATAAAGCTTTTCCATCATCGAGTTCCCATATTCCTAGGCGGCAAATTCATTCGTTGAAAACGAACTTGTACTTGTCGAGGTCCCACAACTCTATTGCACATAACTCTCTTGCATAAATAGAATAATAAAAGGTTGGCCAAAACTAATGTCAGCATCACAATATTTATTTTTACCCAAAATATTGCATCTTCTGACTTCTCTACAATTTGTTTTTTAGCCACTCTAATTTGCAAATCCATAAAGGGCGCCATAATAACTCGCATTAGAGAAAACAGGACCTTTTCATGCCATACTTGTGGAGTAGGTATTACAATTACTTCGGAAGTATCCATATTGATTTTTTTGTAAAAAAAGATAAAAATTTGTAAAATTCACTAAAAAGATATGCAAGTAAAAGCAAATAATTTTAGGATATGCTTCTAGTCTTATTGCTGAAATTTGACTAAAAAAACAATTCATTTGCAATATTTGACATACTTTCAAGAAATTTCGCCTACCTAGATCCAATTTATTTAAATTTGTTTTTGTATATTTACTTTATCATGTACATGCCATAAGTGGCTTCACTTCTTGTATAGGGTATTATATTTACAGACATTAGCTGTACTAAATTGCACGTCTTTCCCTCGGCCATATAATCTGTCTTGGTTTGTGGCTATGCGAGAAGCCGCAGCTGCGCCTAATAAATAAAAATAAATACATCGCTTGATTTGTGGGACCCTAATGAGCTGAGTCCTCGCTCGACCTCGGAAAATCTGCAAGCAAATCATGTAAATGCTGAGCAAATAAAATGCGGCAGAGAGCCAAAAAGAGTGGGAGGAGAGAAACGAGGTGGTTTCTATGCAGTTAGCCAAGTCGTTGGCAATGTTGCCTACTTTTCAGTTAGCTTGCCCGCAGGCGCAGCGTCTGCCTATTTGATACTGTTACGTGTGACTGGCATTACACACAAATGGAGATGGAGAGCAAGAGGGATTGGCAGCCCAAAGGCATCACGTCCCCCCGCTGCCTCGACCTTTTTCTACGTCCTCACACAATCCGAGATATGTGGAGACCGGTCGCGGCCTTGTCTCTCAATTTGGTTTATCCGTGCGCTACGTTTGATTTGGTTTTCGGTGCGTGCCCATCATCATCAGCATTAGCACGATTTTAGTTGGCTCTAAATGTAGTTGTTGTTGGTGTTGTTGGTATTAGATAAATATGCACATGGTAAAGAGCAACTGTATTCACATAATGACGCTAATTTGGCGAGGTCCGGTCTCACATACGGTTAAAGGCATATCATCCCAGGCGCAAATAACTTATGATACTCATTTTTCAAGTCGACGTAGTCTTTCCTAATGGCTGCCGATTTAACAATGGCATTTATTAATTAAAACATGTGTCGTTCGCACGAACTCACAATAACACCCACACACACATACACACACGCAACACAGACGCGTCGGTAGTCGGAGGACAATCTATTGATTTGCCATTAAGCATACGCCAGGTGGGCCAAGGAGTCCGGTATAAAATACGTACATAAAGTGAATTATGCGGTTATTATGGTCATCGTTGTGCGTTAGTTACATAACTTGTGTATTTACATCCTTTTAAATGTGTATTTAGAAGCAATAGTGAAGAGTGCCTTGTGACTTTTAAAGTAAATTGTATTTAATGGCATATTCACATAAAGACACGCACTAATTGCTAATAGAAAAGAGATTAATTAGAATATTTTTGGCCAAGCAATTAGCAAGGAATATTTTACTTAATTTAATATTTGTAATATTATTTGTGATTTACTTGTCACTTAAGTATTGGCATTAAACTGAATTATGTTCGATTACGCTAAGTATTATTGTGAGTATTGGTAACTCTAGATGCTGCACTGTCATTGCTGGCAACTCTGGCTCTGTGCTCGGTGGAGCATCGCACGGCAATGGGCAATAGGCGAAAGCGAAAGGAAAGCGAATGAAAGAGGCAACAACAATGGCTCAGCAACAAATGAAGTCACGTACGTGCGATTTTTCTTCTGCTTTGGGGGCACATATTAAAATACGTGCGTCTCGCTTTTACTATAACTTTTACACACACACACACACTCATACACTCATACTCTGGCAAATACAAATGCACATTAATGGTGGCATGATGAGGCAGCTAAGTTTGTAAGTGTAAGTGTGTGCGTGTGTGTAGTTGTTGTTGTTGTTGTTGACTATCTCACAAAAGGGCTACAAATGGCTTAGGCTTGTTGGTTTTTTATGTGCCTGCGTGTGTGCGTACGTGTGTGTCCGTGCCTTTCGCTGTCTCTCTCTCGCATGCTCTTGGTGTGCATATATTTGTTTCAATTTCAATGACTGCAAATAACATTTGCACTTAGTAAATAAAATATAACGAACGCAACTTAAATTTACTCAGCCCAGTGTTTGCGATTATGCAAGGATTTTCCTTCGTTTCTCAACGTTTTTCTCTCTTATATTCTCTGTTTTTGTTTTTTTTTTTTTTTGGTTTGTTTAAAGTTAATATTTTGCAGTTCTTTGTATTGCTTTGCAGCAGCTTGTTTGGGTGCTTGGTGTTGTTCTGCTTGTTGTTAGGCAAAAGACAGGGCGAGCTCATTTGCATTTGATATTGTTGTTATTGTTGTCGCCCTTATTGTTGTTGTTTTAGTTGTTTGCTGCCTTCGTGGCAGGGCAAACAAATGAAAAAACTGAAGCGGAGTTCGCTGCATTCACAGACAATGGCGGCCACTGCTGCAGGACTATGGCCAGGACACACAGGACACAACGCTTGCTCCATTTTTCTACATACATATTTATATATCTAGCTATGTTATATATAAAGTACTATGTGGAGCACAAAACAAAGCAGAGGAATACAGCTCAACGTCCAAAAGGCCAATGCACGATCAGCGCCAAAAACTTCCACTCAACTATCAACAACAACAACAACAAAAACAACCACAATAAGAGGAGCATCAACTTTTTGCTCAGTTTTTTTTTTGCACAGTGCTTTTGCTATTTTCTGTGCGCTTCTTGGGAATGGAGTCTGGCCTGACATGTGCCTGGACCGTGCCGCGTCACCGTTCGCTCTGCTCCAGCTCAATTCCCAGGACCGTGTGATGTGCCTGTGACTCTGGTTTGTTGTTATTGCTGCTGTCTCTATACCCTGTAGCCATAAAATCTATACTCATGGGTCTCGGGTATGATGATTCTAGGATGTTCAATGAAGATGTTCATGGTTAAGTTGGCTTGAGTTTGTGCGATAAATAACAAATGAAATACAAACTGTGATTGGTAAAATAATGTTGAATGGAAAAGCCTATGGTATCTGATGTTTGTTTACTCTTCTATTCACTTCTTCTCTTGCTAATGCTCGTCGACTTGATTTGTATGCGCCTTGGCTCTGTGCAATGGCCACTTTGTTTTGGTTTGCGCCAAACACTTGAAATTCCCCCTTGCGTCATGCTGTATGCAAGAAACTTTATTGAATTTGCTGTGAATATGCAAAATGACCAAGATATCTTGAGATTTTCTGCCAGATGCAACAACAGCTTCCGCTCAACAAATACAAGATATACTATACCAAAAGCCTCCTAATTAGTGTCAGAATAATAAACATTGAAATTTATGAGCACAATTTGTTTGTTCGTTCGATGAAATGTTAATTGCATTTTCGGCAACACTTTCGTCTGTTGATATAAGCTAAAAATATATATTTTCCACTATAAATTTTAAATACATTGTATCAAGTTGAGTGCGATTACCGAATTGATCAGTCTGAGTTTTGACTTTAAACTGTTTAGTTTATTAATTGTTCATTAGTTAATTGTTTTGTACTTAATATCTTAACTTCGTTATCAACTGTGAGATTAAATAGAGAATATAAGGTTTTAATTGAACTTCAACCGAAAAGGAATAATTTTTTTTATTTTAAAAGAATAATAATAATAATTTAATAATAATGGCGATGAATAATTTGCTCACAAATTCATAATATTAAATATGATTTCAAACTTTGGATGGTATACATTAAAAATTATAACTTACATAGTATTTATTTTTTTGTGCGTTTGCTATAAATGCCTCCAATAAAATATTTTAGGCTTATGTGTATTAATCCAATTTTATTTCGATTTGATGAAGTACACAATATCCAAACTCATTTCTCTGGCAATCTAAATTTCGAATTAATAAATCATTGTGGATATATAATTTACATTATACGAAATAAGCTCCAAATTGACCTTTCTAGGATGAGAAATAACTAGTATTTGTTTAATGGTTGTAAAAAACGAAATCCATTAGTTAATGTTTGTCATTGTCATTGGGTGAATTAGTTACCTGCTTGCTACCGCTTATCCGGACCAACCAATACGATAATAGTGTGAGTATCACCAGCTGTTGCTGACTGCCCAGTTTAACCCAAAAGACAAAGCCATCCCACTCTCGGAATTTGAGTCTAAAAAATGTGAGATCATTTGATTTTTGCTCTTTTTTTATTGTTGCTGTTGTTGTTCTTAGTGTGTGCACCTTGCCGGGTCATTTTTTAACCTGTGGTGCGGTTTTCAATTTCATACTTCATTCGTTTTGAGCGTTACATCCGGCACGCTCCTTTGTCCTTCTCCTGTGTTGATTTCGTCCAGCCGTGTCTCGACACGCTTGTATTAATGGCATTTATTATTTTCTCGTTACACGTTGACTTCTGTGCCGCAATTTCTCAGGAAAAACACTTCGTCCTTAGACCCAATCTGCAACCATCACCCCACTCTTCCGTTTCTTCGCCTTGTGCCCATCTTCACCTTCGCGTCGTCATCGCAGAAGGAAAAATGGCGCTACAGCAGAAACGATAACAAGTGACAAGGATAAAGTGCAAATGTTGTCAACAGAAAGAAGCTGGCAGAATAGTTGGGGCTCGGCTTTAGCACCTTGCCCAAATGGAAAGTGTCCTCAATGCTTGCGACTGGCACTTTTTCCTAATTTCTAGCCAAGCTGCGACTGGACCGATAAAACACTTGACTCTCTTCCTCTCTCTCTCCTCCTCCCCTCTATCTCTTGCCACAGTCTCTGACATGGACAAAGTCTGTGATTCTAAATGTGACACTAAAGCTGGCTAAGACAAGGTTTGTTTACCTTTTAAATTTAAATTTATTACACACAAAATCTTCATTGGAAATGAGTGGCATTTAGTTAATTGGAGGCTCTACCGAATTGCACCGACCTTGGCAAATGAACCCTCATCAGTAAAGGCAACCACAGAGCTTCCAATTAAGCTGGAAATATGTTTAGTATGAGTATAGGAGTAAGTGCATTGAAGAGAAGGAAGCATAAAGATCTATATTTATTGTGGTGCACTTCCTATAATTTTTCACATTATCCATGAATCTAATAAAGTACAAATTGCAAGACATTCTGCGCAAGACATTTAATAAACTTGCAACAAAATATTTTGTTTAAAATTTTCTTAATATTTTATTTTGAAGCAGAATAAATAGTGTGGAAGCGAATGCTATTTGAATTAATAAAAAAATGTCAACATATATTTTGCTGACATTCTTCAATTCTTTTCTCAGCATTAAATTGAAATCGAGCATAAAATACATTTCTCTTTCAGCTGCAGCTGCTTTTTTAGCTTTCTAGCAAAACACTGAAATATTCATTAAAATACTTTATTTCTTCTTTTCCTACCCACTTAATGTTCAGGAGGTTTGCTTTTCTCACTTTGAGTGTGCCACCCAATTTATGTAAATAGTATATCACAATATGTTCAATCTCAAAATGAATTCTCAATTGCTTTCAGCTTTTCTCTCTCCGTCTGCATCGTGTGCAGCTTTCATTAATGCAAACTTCATCATCGGTTCTGTTTGTACATGGCTGTCAGTGCATAGACGTTAGACTGTGTGTGTGTTTCGGAGTGCGACTGTGCGTGTGGGTAGAGCTTTATGGTCAGGTGACGATTGTCACGCAATGAGAACGCCTAAAAGCAGGCAACGCTGTTTATTTTTATTGACAAACTCGACGAGAATGTGTGCGAAATGTGCGTGCACACGAGGAGGAGGCGGACCGGTTATCCTTTATCCTTTGAGTGTTTTAAAAACAAAACTGTGTACCGGGCTTGGCACCACATTCGACTGCTGCTGCTTTTGATATGGCTGCTGCTGTTATTGTTGTTGCATTCGCTACTCTACCTCTGCCATTTGACATGGTTTGCGGTTTGTTAGCTGCCTGCAAATTCCACTGTAGAGCAATCTCGTACAGAAAATTTTGTTATTCAAAACACGACGGATTACCGTTCATTCCGTTTACACACACACATGCTATGTACACAAGCATAGACATATCCACGCATGTACTAGCAGCGACCGCAGGCGGCACCTTTTGTCAGCCCCTCACCTCCTGCTTCTTGGCGACGTCACTGTCGTAGTCGTTGTCACACGGCGCACATTTGTTAGACACTAAGCCCGTGCATACTTCTCTGACTGCCTGCCAGTTTGCCAGCCTGCTTCCCTTCCTGCCTCACTGCCCTTTTGGCTGCCTATTTGCCTCGCCCGTATGGCATACATTGACAAGGATAAGAATGTTTATCACATACACACACACACACACAGGCACACATACATACGCGCTCATACAAGCCAAACCTCAAAGCAACCGCACGTACAAAACTTGCATGGGATGCGGCAATGACAACAACGAAACTGAAGCTGCGGCTCTCTAACTTAAAGTTGTTGGACTCCATGGACTTTTAGTCCATTGTCTTCTATAAACTCAAAAGACAAAAAAAGCGTACATTAAGGCGCCGCCAAGTTTCCATAGCCTTTGCTATTTTGCCTTTATCTTTTGCATTTTTTATTCCATTTTATTAAATGCTTCAGGTGGCTACTTAAACACGTTTTCGATTAGCTCACTCGCTGACAGCGAATAAGTCAAGTTTCTTTTCCTGGACAGGACACTTCACCTGTTCGCCTTCAGTCAACATACAAATTTCATTATTTTCGTTTTATTTTGTATTTTTCTTAGAGTATAAGTCTTAATAATAAAATGAAAAAAACTCTAGAAAAAAAAAACAAATTGTGCAGTATTTTTATTTTTTGTGGAGGGAGCAGGAAAATGTTTATTGGGGCGTGCTGATAAGGTCGTTGCGGAGCTCTACTTTGAAACAAGCTTTGAAGATTACAGTATTTCGTATCTTCTTTCAGTCGAATCTGCAGTAAATTTTAATATATTTTGTGGTCATAAACAACAACTAATAAAACTCAAAAAAGCATAATATTTTGCAGTCAAAAATCAAATGTTTTCAACGCAAATTTTATTTTTAATTATGTTAAAGAATATGCTGCAATATATTTTTATATTTGTCATTGTTTTGTTCACATTATAAGGGAATTTGTCTGTGGGAGGACTTAAGGCTCGACACAGCCAAGAAACATCAACAATCCGTTGCCATCAAAACAACCGCAACCTGTCATAATTTTATGTTTTAAGTCGAGAAGCAAAGTGGCACAGAAACACATAAGATAATAACGTGGTGGATGGCAATGCGGGAGAGAGGGAAGTGGATGAAGTGAAGTGAGGAATCTTTAAAAATAAATCTCAAAGCACTTTAATGTTGTAACCCCCCGTTATCGCTGGCAACGTGCAGCTGTCGCTATTAGCGTGAGCCTTCGACAGGACCAAAGACGGAGTCTAAGTCAGAGACGTATATGAAGACGAAGACGTAGACGAAGACGGAGCCAGTGGCACATCTTGAGCCCAAGTCTGACCCGTGCTGTTTGGCTTCTTTTGAAGAGGAGCTCGTAATAAACCGCAGACAACAAGGATACATGGATAGATGGATACAGGATACAAGGATACAAGGATACACATACAGACTAAAGTTACGATGCTTTTCGCATCTCTGTGTGATGCGGCGTGTTGACAGGATATTTACAGGATTTCTATCAATATGCCAGCATTAGCACGTACGCCTGCAATGAACGATGAACGTGAACGTAAGTAATGTCTATTCATGTATATGTATTATATATACAAGTATGCCAAAAACAAGAACTCAACTCGAAATACTGGCTGAGAGAAAATGGGAAAAATGCCTGACGGCATGTTGACCTGCCATCCCATCTAATCATATTTTAATAATGTTGTGCCTTGCATTAATATGCTAAATAAATACCAAATACACACATAGCTGATACAGATCTTTAGCTGCTGCTGACAAAATAACAAAAATGCCAAGCTGTTGCTGCCATTTATTTATGAACTCATCAAACGCTCCTCGGTCACAGGTGAAATTTAAGATATAACATATATTAATTTAAATTTGAATTGGTGTATTGCGGTACATTGAAATTATATAAATTATCATGAGAGAAGTAAGTTGAAATACATTTTTATTTACAAATTAATGTAAAAACTAAATTTTACCAACCAAGTATTCAACTATGACTAATGGGAGCTGCTCTATAAACGATTTGCAAGTGTATTACGACTTCGACAGGCTGAAGCTATTAATTCCTGCCGCTTGAAGTATTTGTTTTGGCACATTTAATGGGTTCAGCGCAGGTTCAGTCAATTGTTGTAGGTCAAACAAAAACTGGCACAACAAGAACAACATCAAATGAGTAGGGCCAACAATAACAATACGAGTATTTGTGAGCTTTAAAATTTGCTCACACAAACGTCGAGTGGTCGACAACAGCAGCCTATAAAGTGCCACTCAGGCCGAACTTAACCCTCAGCCGCAGCCCTCAAAGCCAGCACCCAGCAGCCAATGCCCAACACCCCAGTTTCCATTTTCCATTTACCCCATTTTCAGCTTAGAGCTTTCAGTTTCACCGTCGAGAGGCTTCGAGCTGCCAGTTCCCCAACAGCTTGCTTCGGCATTAACACAACAGACCCAAAGTAAAAGCCAGTCTATAGTACATAGTGCAATGCTATTGTTGTTATTGTTGTCGTTGCTGTTGCCGTTGCCGTAGCCGTTGCCGTTGCTGGTCGTCGTGGTGCTTGTTGTTCTTGGCCGTTTGGTTGCCTGATGACCATAAATTATTAATGATTACTAGCCCAAATTACAGTTAGCTCACTTATTTGCTCATTTGCAAATGAAGGCCAATTGTTGCTGCCGACTGGGTTGAGTTTGAACTTGGGTTCCGAAAACAGTTTCATTTATTTTAGTCACAAAGTGCCAAAGATACGTATGTATATATATATATATCCGTATTACATATATATTTCTATATAGAGCTTGATGTTGGCCAGCTAATTGTGGCTGCTATTGCTGACTGGTCCGGTTATGTTTAAATATTAATTTTGATTGCTGAAATTGCGTATCCCATCAATCTCTGCTCTGCTCTGCACTGTTCTGTTCTGTTATCAGTCGAGAGGCCCGTGCTCATTTCAAATTCATGAGAGCTTGGGCCGAAAACTTTTGTTATTTATATTTTATACAATTTTATGCCCGTTGCACATAAACAAAATTATCATAGCATAACGTACTCCAACTCCTACTCGTGTTCGTATAAAATTATGAATATATTCAGACTCCCGCAACAAGGGGGCAATCGTCAATTCAATTTCAAAACATTTCATTTTCGTCTTTTTTCAGTTTTCTGTTTAAGCATAATTCAGCCAAAACGAATTTTACAATATTTCACTTCCGTTCACTTCCGCTTAAATGGCCGCCAAGCGTTCTTTTCCAATTGATTTTCCATTGCGTTTCGTTGCTTGTTGTTTGCTCAGCCGAAAATCCGAATCAGAGCTCATTGAATGCAGCTCAATTTTTGAATACATTTACTGATTATTTCAGCCGGTGACACACTAACGCACTGAACAATGAACTTCATAAGTATGTTCACAGCCTCGTAATGTGATGAGTGCCGACAATTTGAGCATTCGAAATTAGTTGTTTGCCTTTTATAAATTCACTTCAAATTCTTAGATGACGAATTCTCTCCTTCAACTTCAAAAATACGGGCACAACAAAGTGGTTCTAAAATCAATTGTCCACGCTCGTATTCAGTCTCAGTAGACAATGTAATTTGTTGAATATTGGCGCCAGATTGGTTGTTTACCTGTCGTCAGCTGTCGTATCGAATCTTCTGATGGCCCTGAGCGATTGCTGCTACATGCCAGTGTACCATGGGGAGATACGCATTTCTTCGAGTAATATTAAAAATTGATAATACAAAATTGTCATTCACAATCAAAACCCATTTAAAGTATAGCCAAACATTTTTTGTTCTATTTATACAGTGCACATACTGTGCACTTTATATTATGAAATTTCAGATTATTCCACAGTGCAGTACCTTACATAACTTTAACTTTACATCTATGTTGCAAACCTGACATAAACTGTTGGAATAATTGGTAGAAGTTTAGATCGATGCAATTGAAAAATTTATGTAGATTTTGGAAAAGTAATTGATAGAAGAGCACGTAAAACAAGCAAGGCCACAGCTTGATAAATTGAAAACTGTAGCAACATGCTACATTCTTTGAAAGCCATTGAATAGGAAGATCTTTATTATTATTATCATTATTTGATTTATATAACCCAAAAGTTCTTATTTCAATCCAGTAATAATGATTTTCTTGTATAACATAGATATATGCAATAATTAATAGCAACCTCAAACTCATAAAAAATCGAGTCCCCTTTAGATGAATAACGTTTTGGTGTAAAGGTTCTAACAATTTGACAGTAATCACAGTGTTAAGTGCTTTATGGGGCTTTTGTTCGGTTTGAAGGGGTGCCACACTTTTAAATGGCCCTCTGAGTCACTGACTGGGATTGTTTATCACTCAAGAGCGAGAATGAAAGAATACGAGTATAATTAAAAACTTAACAGATTGTTTTTAGCATTGGCAGCCCCCTTCAGTGTAGCTGGCCGTGGGGACGTGTGGGTGGTGTCCTTTTGAAAGCGCGGCAACAACAAGACAAAACACACTTGCACTCAATGCGAAGAGTGTGTGTTCACGACAAACTATTGAAGAACTATTGAAAAGTATTCAGGCGCAAGTCTGGGCTATGCACGCGCGCAGATAGTGAGTAGAGAAAGTAGAGGGAGGAGGTAGAGGACAAAAGGGGTAAATGGTAGATGGAATGGCTGGTGGCAAGCGATGCCTATGTCAACGTCAATGCGACGCGCACACACTGAAAAACGAATCGTAAGAAGCGCAAGGCATGGCAAGGCAAGGCAAGGAAACGAATGGAAAGCAAAGGCAAGGCGCACAACTAGACAAAAAACGAAATTCTTTCTAAAGCACTCAAAGCCCCAAAAGCGTGCAGCTGCACACACACACACACACTTATGCACACCCAAACATGCACACTACACAACTCACCCACACACACACAGACACACAGATTCATAGTCATACTCTCTTTCAGTTAGTTGCGCTGAAAAGAGGATAAACTGCATTTTTATCTTTAAACACACTTCAAGTGCTGAGCGGGTGGCGGGGGAGTGGAGGGGGGAGCGTGTCAGCTGCCAGAACGTCACGAAAAACAAACACAAGTACATATGTGTGTGCCTGTGTGTGTATAAGTGAGTGTCAGTGTGTCTCTCTGTGCGAGTGTATAGGTGTGCTGGCAGGTGTGCTTTTGTTCTCTGCCATGTCCTTGTTATTATTATGATTATTATTCAAGTCATCAACGGCGACGTCAGCGACGTCCATAAAGCAAGTTTTGAAGGAGCCATAGTTACGTTTGTCGTTGTCGTTGTAGTTGTCGCTGTCGCTGTTGTTGCTGCTGGGCTCAACGCTTGCACTTAAATGCAATGAGAAGCGCAGCGAACGATTATGAAGCGCCGTTAAGTATGCAACGAAAAATGCGCCGCATTGCAGCAGCTGATGGCTGCCTATTAAATTTATCTGCACGACTTGCACAACGGCCGACACAGATTGCAACACTGACGTTAATCACCTGGCCCCCGCCTGTTAATGGCAATACCTCCGGTTCACATTCTGTATGTGGATTAAAGCAGCGGCAGTCATCATACTTTGCAAACTAGTATTGATGATACTTCGTATTGAAGCCGTATTATGCCAACGACTTTGAGAGTAAGTGAATTGAGATAAGCGCTTGCCAGCCATTTTGGTAACGCGTATGCCACGCCCACTAAATAGGGGATCTACTATGCCTACGTTTAGATGACAGCACATTCATGAAGACATTATGCAGCTGGCAAGACAAGACAGAGTAAAAGCCAGCGATAAGTTTTAGCTCGGGGAGATTCAAGGTAACGACATTGGTGGCTTTTTCGACAATTTATTGCCAGCCTTCAGGCTTTATGTAGCCAAATGCAAAGCCAAAAACGAAAGGGGTTAGAGGAAAACTATGCCAATCTCAGCTGAGGCGGCAAACTTATAAAGGCAACGGGGCATGGCGGTGAGAGGGGAAGGACTCAAGCTTTCTCATAATGCGCCTTTTGCATGGCAGCAAAAATTAATTTTTTAACACGCACACGAAATCGAGAGCGAGAGAGAGAAAATGACGAGAGCACTGGAGAAGTGGCAAGCGTAAGAGAGTGGCAAAACAAAAAAGGGGAAAGAGGATGGGGCGGCAGAGCCGGCAGAGGCAGCGGCAGCGGCAGCGCCAGCACAATGGAGGCCAGGGAACGCTGCGCGTTGACACTGATTTTGACGCATTGCTCCCAAAGGATGTGACCCAAAAAGTCAGTGCGGCAAATGAGCAAATGTAGGAGGCAACCTGAAACCGGTTAAGTGTTCCAGCTTGGCAACGCAATCCGAGCTTTATCCCAGCGCCATCCCCAAACCCATTCCCAGCCTCAGCGACAGCTCCAGTAGCGCTTGCTGCAAAATATGAGACATGTCAGACCGCACGGCGGGTAACCCAAAGTCAAGTCGTCGTCTCAGAACGAGACAAGACGAAGTGAGGCGAGGCGAGGCAAGGGGATGATGGTGCTATAAAGTTGCTGGATATGAGTGTGTTTTTCTAGTCATTTTGTTTTTAATTTGCAATGGTTATGGTTAGTGGATCTACTGCGTTCAGCCCCACCAGCCCCTTGGTTACCTTGTTAGCGCTGCTTAGGTGTGGGGAGACGTTGACAAAGTAAAATGTAGACAACCTGACAGCCATGTGGCAGTGGCAATCAGACATAACGAATCCGGTGCCAGGGCATTTTAATATGCAAATTGCGAATAAGAAGTGATAACTTTTATTCTCGAAACCTGCCAACTGAATTCAAAGGTCTCTGTCGCCCTAGAGATAAGCTCTCTGAAAGGTGGCAACGCGTGCGAGGAACAATTCACTTAATCATTAATGATTATCCCAATTCAAAAAACAACTCATAAATTCACTCGCCTAGCATTGTGTGGCCGAAAACAAACAGTTCTGTCCGCCTATAAATTTTATATATTTGCAGCAATAGAAATTAATTTGCAGAAATTCTGAAATAGAGTTTTATAAATACCAATTATTCAAATCAATTTGCCATTTATAATTAATTAATTTATGGTTAGCATTTTCAAATTAGTCTTCTAGCTCTCTCTGTTTTCGCTTTGGGTGTCTAATTCTAAAAGTACCTAGAGATGCTAAGAGCAACAATAAAACAATGGGCATTTGGGAAGCTTTATCATCTCTCTCTCTCTCTCTCTCTCTTTTTATCGAAATAACTCACATCTTACCTCTTTCTCAATTCGAGAATGTTATTCTGCGTGCACGTGAATTTGATGCATGACTTCAATTAACTGATAACAATAATGTTAATTAAATGCACTTGCAAATGCAATAAAAGAAAACACTTTTTTACCTGCCTTTACAAAGTTTAGTAATTATTCTATAAGAATGAATTTACTATGTGCTAGCGTTAGTCATTCGACTAATTTAGTCGAAATAAAAATTTTTTTTAAATAGATTAAAGATTATTTTAATATTACACTACACTATATGTATATAATTTATTTGTCCAATTGTAAAAGCCTCTCAAAAAGTACAATCTACTACCTAATTGAATTCCAATTTAGTATTTTGCTTAGGACTACATTTTAAGTGTAATTTAGCGTCACATTTAGGTAATGGCATCTGTTATACATTTATGACATATATAAGTCTCTTTCGTAGCGTTCCACTCGCTTTAGTTTAACGGGTATAAAAAGAACTTAACCAGCTGCCATAACCCAACCCTTTGCGACAGCAATGCAAAGCAATCCGGCCCCCAAAAGGGCTGCAAGCGTCGAGCGCCAAGTGCGAGTGGTTCGTTGAGGAGCAAAAGCAGCAGAAGGCAAAAGCAAAAGCAAACTGTAAGGAAAACTGAAAAGCAAACTGAGAAGCATGTCAGTTTCATGCTCGCGGCCACACTTAACATTATTTCTGATGCAGCACTACCAGCAGCAGCAGCAGCAGCAACATCAACAGCAACAGCAGCAAACTGCAACTACAGCAACAGCCAGTGGAACAACAAAAGCAACAACAATAGTTACAACACACAGCACACTTCTTTTGTGCAATAACACAAAAAACAACATGCGAGTCACAAAAAAAATAACAAAATTGGAAAAAAGAAAGTGCAAAAAGAAAAACAACTACTTCTACAAGGCAGTGCAGCGTTGAGTGAAACCAGTACTCATACGCAGCGTGGTCCAAGGCAGCATCAGGTCAAACTTAAATATTTAATGAAGCGCTTAATGCGCAATGGACCGAACCCGCCTCCGCGCTGTCTTAATTGCCGCGCCCAGGCTTTCTGGTCAAGGAGCGCAAGCCTGCAAATATTTTCAACAAATTTTTGCTTAATGCAAAAAATATTTCATTGTACAGCAGCAGCTCTGGCTCAGGTTCAGGATAAAGCTTTCATGCGGCGGCCCGAACGGCGAAAAGCAAAGACCAAGAAGAGAGGAGAAATACCTGAAGCAGCCAGTAGCCTGCTTACTGGTCATAAATTTGCAGAGCGCGGCGTACACATAAGCAGCCCCAAAATGTTTGTGGCGGGCCTCTAAGCCCAGGCATGCGGTCGCCCAGGCATGTGCAGCATTTCAAGCACCGCACCGCACCGCACACCACTCGCTCCGAGTGCCACACGACAGCGCCAGAAACAACTATGAAATTGCACAAAAGAAGTGGAAGCCATTGCCATACAATTTGGATGCCCAGGTGTTGGTCAAAAGTGATGTCAGAGAATCTATAACAAATTACGGCTAAATTCTAAGTACTCGCCTTACTTACTTTACAGATTAAATTGTACAATCTTAATTGAAACGTATACCAACAACAATAATGTTTATAATATCTGATGGATTGATTAATTAAATATACATTATAGTTTCGCTTAATGGGCAAATACTCTTATAGATAATAGATAGATAGATAGTAAGAATACACTGACTTTCGCTTTATCTATTATTATCTATTTTACACATTAATTGAAAGTAAACGTATAGTGAATGTGATTATATATTTTACACTTCAAATAGTAATCTTTTATATTTTTTTAAAATTATTTCTTTTAGCAGGAAAATAGCTAGCAGCACTGTAGTTTAGCTGCTGCTGCAGCTTTGGCGACAAAGCATTAAAACATTTGCACGAAGCTGCTGGCAAGCATTCTTTGCAACAGCAGCAACAACAAAAACATGAATAACAACAACAGCAAAGCGAAGAGCAAGCCACAATAGTCGAGGCTGCTTAACATTTAAAGTGAACAATGAAATATGCCTGACTGTTCCAACGCTTGGCTGCTGTCCATAGGTCCCTCCTCCTTTCGCTGCCAACCGAAGCACTGCCCGTTTTACTTATTTACACCAAGCCAAGGTGTTGTAGTTTTGTTTGTTTTCATGTGTGAGAGTGTGCAAGTGTTTGTATGTGTGTGAGTGTGTTCTGGTGATGCGTCGTCGCAGAGAAGGACCACGCGACTCGCTTACAAATTACCCTCACACCATGACACACGCACAAGCACCAGCACACAGACACACACACAAAAGGAACTGCTGCCAATGGAGAATATGGAGAGGAAGAAACTTGCGGTGGCTGCAGTTCTGCGGACCATTGCGCGCGATAAACTTGCACTTGCCAAAACGAATGTAACGAAATTTCGGTCAACATGTTGGCCATGGAGGATGGACGGTGGCCAGTCCAGTCGAGTTGGCTAGATGGCTGGCTAGCTGGCTATTGCCGTTTGCTGCCCACATGTGGCCATAATTTTTAAGCGCCAAATGAGAAGCAATTCATTGACCATGATGTCTGGTATTTGCCGTTACGATATTCCCAGTCACAGCATTTACATCTGGACATACTATGAGTATGTATGTACACACATACATATGTATGTATGTTAGTTACAATTGCGTTGGTTTGTTTCCACCTTTGGGCCATAGGACAAAATGGCAATTCAGAGACGTTACGATTCAGTTTTGAGCCAGCATGTTGCGTTTTCTAATTGCTCTTTGTGGGCGTTCTGGGAGCCAAGTTAAATTTCCATTTTCATTTCGGTTTCTAATTTCGTATTTTCCCACTTGTGCACTATAAACTAAAGAACATTGTTCAAATTGGAAGGAATTTTATAGCAGAATATATATTACTTTATATATCGAGGCAAACAAAATTTGATTATCCTCAAAACTAAAACTGTTCATTTTAATTAGATTACATTCCACTTTTATTGATTACGCTCAGTGCGAGCATTGATTTTGGAAACGAAAATTGACGCCAAATCTGGAACATATGTGACTATTTATTTTATTATATTACAAGTAATATGGTTCAAGCTAAAGGTTAAATTAAAACATATTTGTACACAAATTAATATATATTTTCAACCATAGGAGAAATGTTTTAATTTATTGATAATAAATTATAAACTAATCGTAACTAACAAACTATCGTAGTATTGCTAAGTTTTTTTTTTTTATTTTGTGGGTTGCGAGTAAAGTCAGTTTTAAATAAAATTATTGAATAGTGAAAAGGTCAAAGCACATACTTAGCATTGAATATAAAATATAAATAAAGAACCCAGAATAAAATTCTGACTGATGCAAAGACAACAAAATTTATATGAAAGCACTTGGTATCCTTTCTTGTTGTTGTAATTTATTACATTTGTTTGCAGTACACGCGAGAGCTTGTTACCAGCCTAATCACAGCTCAACTGTAATAACCCTTTTAGTCTTATTTTTTGGGCAAAATTGTTTCGTCCGTTTGCAGGAAACCAAACCGAAATTTATTCATCTGGCAGCATGCTAAGTCCCATATCATCCGAACATTGCACAAATAAAATAAAGTTAACTTAGGACATGTTTCAATTGTAAATATTGTCACGAACGCTTACGCACATGCACACGCACACACACTTGCCGAGAGAGAAAGAAATGAATAGAGAGAGGGAGAAGGAGAAGGAGACTGAAAAAGTGAGTGAGACATATGTACATATATATATAAATAAATGGTAGAGGCAAATTTACCTTAAGTTACGCTGTTTGAATGTCAAGAAAACCATACGCATGCTGTATGAGCAGGCTGTAAAGTATGCTACGCTTCTTTATCAAAGCCTCTCTAAAACACTCGCACTCTCATACTCACATACACACACACACACACACATACAGACAGGCATACGCACAGTACATGCTGGCAAAAATAAAAACAAAACAAAGCGGCCGAAAACAAAAACGGCAACGACATCAGCACAAAACCACAATCGAGATCATTATCAATTACACGCACAGCAGGACACGACGCGAGGACACGGCGACAGACACTAAAGAGAGCGATAAACAGAGCGATAGAGAGAGAGAGAGATAGATAGTATAAAAAATGGCATGGGAAAGGGACAGGAAGAGCAACGAAAACGGAAAGAAAATACGCATGAAATTGCAATTTACATCAAATTCATTTGCACCCATATGCACATACACACACACACACGCATACACTCACTCGCCACGCAGACACATTGACATACACACAGACACACACACAGAAACAGGCTGAGTTACAAATAAAATTCATTCATACGCATAATGAAACAACACTCGCTGGGCCCGAAGGAACATGCGGCCAGAAAGGATAACAAAGGCATGGCCGAAAATAAGGACAACAATGTTTAGAAATAAACAAACAATTGTAGCCAACATGCAGCCTCCTCACCCACTTCCCGTCCCTTGCTGCTACCACTCTGTCGCATTCTGTGGCATCGCAGAGAGGGAGATTCCCTAATTTTGTTGTTGGGCTTTGGAATGGGGTCGTGCTACGGCTCACGCATTCGGTCTGCTGGCCGGCCCTTTTATCTCAGCAAGGAATTTCACATGGTCAACACACAAGCGCACACACACACTCAAGACTGTTAAAGAGAACACTAAATGAGAGTTGGATGCAAAGAGAATAGCAGAGAGAGAGCGCGAGAGAATTGAGGTAGCGAAAATCCACGCCCTGTATGTAAATTATTAGCTAAGCACTTTTTGTGCGGGCGCTTGAAGTTGTTGTCAAAGCCAAAATAATTTTCGAGCAGCAGCTGAAAAATGCTAACACTCACTCACTCATACACATGAGCCGCACTGATAAAAGCTGCCCAAACAACTGTAAGAGCATCATCGGCTGAGGGAGAGAGAAAGACTCGCGGGTCTCAAGTAAAACGCCCTTTTGTCGCTTGATTTGAGACAATTTTGTAGACTTTTATTTAGGGGCGCAGCTAAGAGCGTGACAAGCCGAGCTGAGCTAAGCGACAGCGAGAGCGATGAGACAACAGATATAAAAATCTGCTTAAAATCATGGCAGACCCAACACAATAATTGTAACATACTTCTGGGCGCAGTGTTACGGGTTCAACCCAAGGCCCTGAAGAGAGTAAGCGATGCTCTTTGTAGCTTTGTCGCAACCAGCATGCGCACAGCATCCACTGAGAGATAGAGAGAGCGTACAACAGAGAGTCCAGCGAGAGAGCAGCAGCTGTGGCAGCAGCAGCGAAGGCAGCAGCGACAATCGCCCAAGTAGCTCTGGCAGCATCATCGACAGCATCAGCTTCAGCTGCGAAAACTCTGCCATGCAGCGGCAGCCAACAGTAGTTGCCTCAGAGCCCGCGGGTTGAAGAAAACGTACGCATCGAGCGAGCCGAGTAGCGTCGCGTGTAATCAAACAAAGAAAAGCAAGAGCAAAAAAGAAGCAAAAAGAATACAACCAAAAAAAAAAAAAAGAAAAAGCAAAGAAAATACAAATTACAAAATAGAAAATAGAATATACGAAACACGAAATACAAATGAAATCAAAACAAAAGCCATCGCAATAATTGACTCAAGCCAAACGTTAGTAAAAATTGTGTTCAAAAGCGGCAACAAAAATATGTTTTCCCAATTGCCACGCAAATGAGCAAACAAATATTTGATTGTTCAACGTTGCCGCTGCTGCTACTGCTGCGACCACGACTGCGACTGCGATTACTCCTGCTGCTGCTGCGAAGCAGCGAGTCTGAGTTCCAGTCCGAGTTCGAGTTTGAGTTTGAGTTCGAGTCTGTTACTGTGTCAGAGACCTTCTTCTCATCCTCGAGAGTTTTTCATGCAAGGCGTGTGCTGCTGCAACATCAACAGCGACATCATCAAGAACAACAACAACAACAACAACAGCCGCAACAACAAAAACAACAGCAACAAATTCAACGCCAGCAACAACTACAACAGCAGCAATTGTGTGTGTGTTCCTATAAAAATCCACAGCCCCATTCGTATCTAGAAACATGTGCGCGCTCGTGTGTGAGTGTTTGTTTAATTGAAAAGTCATCAGCGTCGCCATCGTCAGAATTGAGAACAAATTGTTGGAAAATGCAACTTAATGCGGCCAACGAAATCTCAGTAAACTAAAACGTCAAGTGCTGTCCAATTCTCGTTTTCGTAATCGCCACAAAACACAATCGTCGTCGCTGTCGCCAAATCGTCTGCATCTCTCGCTATCTCGCTGTCTCTCCGTCTACGCCGTGTGTTTTCCTTTTCGTGTTGACCGCTTGTCAGCAGGTCTCGAATTTCATTTCGTTTCCGGCCCCCGTAGGTAGGTCGCCAAGTCACCCAGTCGCCTGGGTCGCCTGCTCAGTCAGTCGGTCGGTCGGTCGGTCGATTTCTCTGTCTGTCGGTCTTGTTGTTGTTACCTTTATTTTAGTCTTTGCGACGCGTTGTTGGTGCTGTGTCTATTGTTGTAGTTACGCCGTTTGTCTGCCAGACATTTGTGCGCAAAATTGATGTCAGCAAATGTAAGTGTGTGGTTAGAATACAACCTGCTTATACATATATACTCGAACACACAACACATACATACGCCTCCACCTACAAACATTATACCATAGAATGTTCACACACACACATATACTAAGCTCGTAAATGTATGTTGCATGATTTCGCTTAACTGTTGCGCCAACTGGCAACGTTCAACGCCCCAGACACCATGCTTGGAAATTGTATCCATGTGGTGATATATATGTATGTGTCGTTTGTGTTTGTATCTCTGGCAGTCTGTGAGCAAAAGCAAAAAAACTTCCTTAAGTTTTGGGTTATCCAAGTCCAAATTAAGTTACAAACTACACAAAAACTGAACTATATATTTAACATAAGAACACTTTATATTCTATAATTTTGTATTTGTTCTATATATTTATATTATGATTGATATAATACGATTTTTATTTAAGCATTAAATAGAGCTTTGTTTATTATTATTATCAATTCAACAAATCTTATCGTAGCTTTCTGCTAGCATTTTTGTTTTTCATAATGTATACGCCTCGTGTAAGCCCCCAACATATTCGTAAATACATTATGCTTATGTGCTGATTCTCTCATTTTATTATTGTCCCAAACGTTGTTCTCGTTTGCTCTAATTAATACGATTTACTTCGCCTGGTAACGTCTCCACAGTTCCACTTTTTTTGCGTTACCATTTGACTGTTCGTTCGTTCGCTGCGTACCCATGGTGAATAGCATGCATTACTCATACGACATGTCTGCGCTGTCTGTCAGCCATTCAGTCAGCCAGTCAGTCCGTCGCTCATTCAGTGAGGTACTCAGCCAGTTCCCTTATTTCCCAGCTTTGCTTTCTTTCAGCTGTTTTTGCTGTTGCTTTTGTCTTTGTTATTGTTTTAAACGTAAATTCCCACTTGTTTAGTTGCCAGGCTGTGTCTTATTTTTGTATACAGACTCTTCTCTTCGCCTTGTTCCGTTTGCCTTTGTTCTCACATAAACAGCAACACACACGCATATCCCAATACGCATACGCATACACAAACACACACAAACATGCCTTGAGTGACGCCAACTTCCAACGTCGACAACATCGTTGTATTTTTTGTGTTGTTGTGCAAATATTTGCCTTTTTTGAAGTTGATTTTTGGTCTTCGTCTGAGCGCCTTTTGTTGTCAGCTCAACTTCAACCCCCTGCTCACAAGTTATCCGCCACAGTGTCATCGACTTCCTCCACCATTCCTGCAATATGGTGATGAATCGTTGCTAAATTGAATATCGAGTGTTTATTTATATTGGCCAGCTAGATGCACGCCCTCTGCGTCCAGCTGCCCCAGCTCTGACTTCAGTAAATAATTTGATACTGACGTATTATCGTTGCAATTGACAATTTTTTTTTTGTTTTCTGGTATAATATTTTATGTAGCACAGTGCTTAAGGGTGTAGTTTGTGCAGCGCAAACAAAATTAAACAACTTTGCAAACTTTGTCCCTAAAAAAAAGTGCACTCGTTATTGTTGTTCTTGTCGCTACTTCTACCGAGCAAACAATTCGCACAATTTATCTCTTTTGTGTATCATTTAGATGCACACAATCTGAAGCTGCAGGAGCGTACGAATTTCTTTTATTTCGTGTTATCATAATTTGCCAAATTGAATTTTATGTTGATACTAAGACAGATTATCAAATGTATTTGGTATCTATAAATAATCACGATGATGAAGACTGTGTGAAATTACAGAATGAAATCCAGTTCAAATTCCAATTAAGTTCACAGAAATTTTAGATAATGTCCGAACAAATTACAAAATTTGTTGTATTAGATTATTATTATGTAACTTCTAATTACGAAACTTCTAAGTACGTAACTAAAGCATTAATATTATTTTAAAAATTGTTAAAAAAAAGTAACGTCGATTGAATTTACTCAGAGGAACCTCAAGTTCAAGTTTAAGCTCTTCCGCCCATTCCTGATATATATAGTCTCGAAATTCGTGACAATGTGCAATCAGTAGTGTGACTCGAATATAACTGATTGTATTGCAGCAATATCGAATGACTGCAAGCTGTTATTTATGACCCTGAGATGTGTCAAACAATACGTTTCGATTGCTGTCGCTGAAGCTGTAAAATTGCTTCATTTCGCTGAACATAAATACGTACATATATATAGCATTATTGTCCATACATCCGGATTTCATACTGCTATTCAATTTGTCGTTGTTTTCGTGACCCAACGAAGCAGAGGAGTCAACAGTCGTTGTTACTTATGGCCGGCTTTGTCCCAGTAAATATTTAAGACAACTCATTAGTTGAAGATACTGCGATGCCACGTGCTGTGGCACAAGCTATTCACAAGTTTAAGCTTTAAGAATAAACTCAGTTGCACTCTGAAAGAAGCTTTAGAGTCTCTTGGCGCATTATGCACCATTTGTATAAAACTCGAAGAACTCAGGCTGTCGCATTGTTACTGCCGTTGCACTTAGCTGACCCGCAGTCGAGACGAGATGCTGCCCAAATAGCAGTCAGCCATCGAGGCAGCTAGGCAGCGTGTCGGCCTTAGAATTCTACAGTTCTCTAGCTGCAGTTTGAGTTCAGTTGTAACTGTCCAACAATTCACATAGCGACAGAGTCCCGCCATCCACGGTTGTCTCTCTGTTCGGCTCTGTGTCTGCCTCTGTTCTGCGCTGTTGTTCGTCTGTCTGCCAGTCTTACTGTCTCTTTGTCGCTGGCTCTTTTATGCTGCTGCTGCTGCTGCATAGCCAGCATACACAGGTTTACATATACTTGTATATAAATGGCATTTGTTGTAGTTGTTGATGGACATTTGCTGGCAGCTCTTTGCCATCAGTTTGGCTGCCTTTTTATGCGCCACAAATGAAAATGCAGACAGACAACGGGCGCCAGCCGACGACAACGCTCTCTGTGTATGAGTCTATAGTATGAGGACGACGACCAGGACAACAACGTCAACGTCTGACTATGACGTCGCATTACTGGAGACAATGGAACCAACTACAGCCGACACAGATCTCTCTCCATCTTTCCTTTCCTCTCTTTTTAGCCATCTATATCAGTTGGTAGGTTCGTTGGCAACTGCTCTGCAGTATCCACTTCCTACATGCATTTCAGTTATGAGTTATGACTGGGCATGACAAAAATGAAACAAAAAATGCATACTATATATAAAAATACTAAACAACTTGGGTTTTAATTCATAATTATTTTTATGTCAGCGCACTCATTAGAGTTATATTTACTTTTAACATTCTGCCAGCGACTTCTATTTTTATTCGCATTCACATTCACATTCTCGTTTCTCCCATTTGCCATTTTCCATTTGCCATTCACCATTTTCCATTTTCATTTCCATTTTCTGGCTTTGTCATTTGCATTTCGCATTTGGTTTCAGTTCTTTTTTTTCAGTTCATGTTTTACTTTTTGAAATTTACATTTGCACATTTTCGTGTTTCATATTTAACTGGCCCCACATTTTATGCTTCGTTGTGCATTTTACAGTCCCCGACCGTCCCCGTCCCTTGTACACTGTCGGCATGTCCCGGATGGTTGCTCCATTTTATCCGTATAGAACTTTGCGCCAGCCACTGAATAATAAGCCCTCTTCTATTGCGG
This sequence comes from Drosophila sulfurigaster albostrigata, assembly GCF_023558435.1. NCBI lineage: Eukaryota > Metazoa > Arthropoda > Insecta > Diptera > Drosophilidae > Drosophila > Drosophila sulfurigaster. The sequence goes on from NC_084882.1 coordinate 21,281,608, forward strand.
CCAGGACATTTCATTTGGGGAGAGTTATTATTGCTGCATTATTTCAAATCAGTTCCATATTCGAGACCCGATAGCGGTGACATAGGCAATTCATATCGGAATAGAAATTATTGAAGCAGATGTTGTTGACGTAACATAACAATCTGAATAACACTTTAATTTACATTTTTAAATTTGTTATACAGTTACATAAGGTTACCTCCCGAAATATCAGACGATTCTCTTCGAATTGCAGATATTTATTTATTTCAAAACAATCATGATATTTTAAAATAAATTGTTTATGGCGCAGCTTTTTTAGCCGAATAGTGTGATATGGCTCAGTTCGGCAACAAATGGCTCTGCGCCAAGTTTTATCTAAGAGAATACTTTACCAAGCAAATAGAAGCATTCGCGAATTATCGATTTGTGTCGCTGAACAAAATATATATTTGAGTGCCGCAATCTGAAAGCAAGTTGTTAGGCGATTATGTAAAGCATCATTTGATCGTTCAATGTTGAGTAAAGTAATCGTTTTTAGTTTCCTTTTAGCACGTCAAACCACATTATTCATGTTAATACTATTCACAATTGAATAATGCATAGGATTTTAACAATAATAAATATAAAAATTAATTGCTTAGAAGCTTATTAAAAAGAACACTTGAAAAAAATCTTTTTTTTTGTTCAGAAACGTCTTTTGTAGCTTAATTGTTAGCAAATTAAGAGTCAACTCATTAATTAATTAATTAAGCCTCTTGATATACTTGGAATTTATTATTAGCATCGTATTTGTCACTAGCAATATAATTTATATTGTGTTTAATCAGTTGGCTATGCGTTCTATAATATTTCCGTGCGCAATTTCCGTATAGTATTTTTTTAAGTTTGGAGAACTGCGCAAATAATTTTAATATTTTTACATTTTATTCTTATTAAAAAATGTTTTTTTTTTGGCAATTTTTCAAATGGGCTGAACGCAGTCCAAAAGAGAATACAGACACAGACTCAGACACACATGAATTATCATAGTGAGCTGAAACTTAAATGCGATAAATTGCCAACAGCAGAAGCTGCAGGACGAAAAAATCTATAATTTACAGAAAATTTGCTTCCGCAGGCGAACGCAATGCAAACGAATACAGATTGGAGTGCAAGTGTGTGCACATACATATATATTTATATATATTATATATATGTGCTATGTATATTATGCATTCATATTGATGACCCCAGATTTGAGTATAATCGTGGCAAGGAGACATAGAAACCTTAGCCAAAAAAGTCAGATAGGATGGTTGCCAAAAATCCGACAAAAACCCAGAATTCAGACGAAAGCAATTTTCAGTTAATTTCATTTGGTTGTGATGCACAAAAAGTGTAGCAAACTTTTTGGCACGATTTAGTTGTGAAAATTGTTTGTGCCATTTTATTAATTTAGCCTGCATACAGATACACACATATATTATATTTTCAATGGGCTTTTTCTTACTTCCTTGCAGCCATGCCAACGTTCAAGACTGCAAAAAGGAATTGTTTAAACCCTTCGACAACATAGTGCTGCCAGCAACAACAGATTAAATAATAATAGCCACACAAACACATTCAACACACATCCTCGTACGTGGAACGTAGAATTTTGCCTCAAGCAACTTGGAATTTAGAACATGATCATGGAAATGTCATTAATCAGGCACTAGATTAGCAAACCAGCAACCACCAGTGAGAGCCAGAGCAATAGCCGCGGCGAGAGCAATAAAAAGCCAGAGCAACAACAGCAACAGCAACGGCAACATCGAACGGCATGTGGCAACAACAGCACTGAAAGCGATACCGAGAGAGAGAAGTAGCCAGTGAGCCATTTGTGGTAGCGGTTGCAACGCCAACTTGTTAAGACCTAACCCGTGAGCAGGTTGCGTGCTGCTGTAAAGCGGCACCATTGCTGCCATTAAAATAGACGCCGCAGCGCAACAGCAACGCTGCCGTCGTCATAATCAACGCCAGCGCCAACATCATCCACATCATCGCCATCGCAGACGACGACGGCGCATTCAAACATTTCGCTTTGGCGTGTTGGGCGGGGACGTAGGCGTAGGCGTGGACGTGGGCGTGAGCGAAGGCATTGCCAGCAATTGCTTGACGAGAGACGACTGCAACAACAACATCCCCAGCAACAGCAGCATCAACAACAACAACAGCAGCCACACCAACATCAACTACAACGACGACAGCATTGCGATAGCAGCAATTTCTGCAACAGCAACAACGCAACATCCCAAATTCGAGCATCAACGACGACGGCGGCATTACGACGGCCTGTCACTTGTAGGCAATGCAACGCTCTGCGCAGCAACGGTGAGTACCAAAAGTCAACGATTAAAATTGATTTACTCGACACATAAATTGGAGTTCAATAGTTATACCCGTTAGGCATAGGTATGCGATATAACAGACGTCTCCAACCCCATAAAATATACATATATAATATTTGATCAGCGTCAACAGCCGAGACAATATAGCCATGTCCGTCTGCCCGTCTGTCCGTCCGTCCGCATGAACACCTAGATCAGAGAGACAGAAAGAGATAGAGCTATAATATTGATGTTTGCACGCAGATCAAGATGTTTGCACGCAGATCAAGTTGGTTTCAAATTTTTACCACGCCCACTACCGTCCACGCAAATTGACCAAAATAGAGGCGATTTTTGATAGAACTATATAAGTATACCAAATATACCCTTTGATATATTTTTAATATCTTTGCGGAATATTAACTCTGTATATTTGAAAATTAATACCGCTCTGTTTTGCTTTTACTTACGTTCTAGCACACTCGAATGTAGTATTCTTCTTTTCTATGAGAAAAAAAATAAATAAAAAGGCAATTATATATAACATAGAAATCGGAAATACAAATTTTTATTTTTGCCTTGCAGTTAAATAAAATTTAAGCATTCATAATAATAGTTAGTTGTAGGCAGTTTTATTAATTGTCGAATCAAATCTAAACCAAAATAAAATATATACTTATATACTTATAAAAATTGCATACTTTTCTTTCCCTTACAATTTTAAATCACATAACAATTTTGTGTAATAAAGAAAGCAGTCAAAAATAAAATGTAATATGCTCGACATGCAGTTAAATGAAATTGGTGCATTTATAAAAACAATTGGCAGGGAGGGTTATTAATTGTCCAGTAAAATTCAATTTCAATATTGTAAACTTAGAAATTCTATTTCATAAATATATTGATAAAAATAGAAATAAAAAAAACATTTTTATATGATAAAGAAAACAATATAAAATGCACTTAAAATTAAATTTGGACATTTATTAAAATAGTTAGCTGTTGACGGGTTTATTAATTGTCGAGTTAAATCTGCTTGCTTGACAATGATGAAAACTTTTATGGCAGTGTACATACAAATGTGATTATTCACGCAGCTAAAATCTGGTTGTGGCAGTCAGATAGTCAGGTTAATGCACTCAAAATGTTAATAAAGAACATACACGTCACATCTGAATTTATGATAAGCATACGCATGGGGCCATAGATGAGCCGAGGCGAGGCGGCTGGCTGAGTGGATTGCATGGTGAATGAAGAGTAGCTGACAGACTGGGAGTGGGGACACTCTAACTCTGGCAAATAGACCCGCCGCAAGTCGGGCACTTTAAAATTGCGACAGCAACTGCAAACGCGATGGAAATGGCGATGACGATGGCGATGGCGACATGGGGCAAACTTTGAACAGGAGAGCGCGTTTTGAGCGGTGCTAATGAATTCCCCAGCATACATACATAAACACACAAGCACTCGCTTCGTATGAGTTTGTGTATGTATGTTTGTGTTCGTTGGTGTGCCACTGACAGTCATATAATTTCTAATGTGCTGCTTTTATGATCGTCATATAGTACAAAAGACACTCACACAAATACACACATGATGCGGTTGCGAAATACACCCACGGGTGCAGGCTCCAACTACGCCTGCGACTGAGGCTCAGGTTCAGTTAGCGTGGAGCTGACGCACGTGCCTGCGCCTATGTATAAGTGTGTGTCTCTGAATGTCAATGTAAGTGTGTGTGTGTGTAAATTAAAATGCATAAAAGGATAACAGCGACGTTGCTGTTGTTGTTAACAAACCGCAGACCCAGCGCGCTGCGTCGTTGCCACCGTGCCACACCGTAACGAATCGAGCCGAGACGAGCCGAGTTGCGAGACTTTGCCTATGCCTGTCAGCAACATTGTCATTGTGGCAAATTTCGCGAAACTGCAGCAGCGGCAACAACTGCAACAAGAACAACACAAGGGCTGTATAAGTTGAGCAGAGCCCTGGCAAATTGTACTGCAGGGAAAATTGTGATTTTCGCGCTCATCAACAACAGCATCAGCAACAACCATGACAGCAACAACAACAAGAGCGAGTTGCACGTGTTTCAGCGGTGCGCTGCGCTGCGCGCTCGTTGTTCAGTGTTTGCTGCTTAGACGAAAGCCTCGTCTGGTTTAATTTTAGCACTGGGGATGCTGCTAAGACCTTCCCAACCGCATCACCCCGTTGTAGAGACCTTTTCCTTGACACTACAAACAAGCGTCTCTCCCATTCTCTCACTCTCTAGTTTTGTGTGTACATAATACATATTGCATACTATTAGGCGGTCATAAAAAAAAAAAAATGTTACGTTGCGCACATAAAAATAGATGCTTGGTTGTTTGTTTTGTTTTTGTTGCTGCCTTTTCTGTTTGCGGTTGCCTTGTGGTTTTGAGAGAATAGACAGATAGACAGCAAGAGAGAGAGAAAGGGAGAGAGAGAGAGGGAGAGAGAGAGAGCCCGCAAAAAAATGGGGAAACCACGCATATTGTACGGTCATGTCATCGTCATAATCATCAACAACATTTGAGTTATAAAGTTTTATATGATTTAAGTTTCTTCAGTCCCATAATTATCTTGTAGCATAGTAAAATGTTCAAGTTTTTATGGCAACTTTCGACATTTTATTCGACTTCCCCTGACACAAGTATTACGCATACGAACCGACCACTTAACCCACCTAAGTCACTCTGTTTGCATTGGCTTAAGGCTGCAATTACCTAGTACGACAGAGCTGAGCGATTATTATTGACAATCAAGTGGAGTGCCACATTGCCGCGAGCTACATTTAGTTTCAGTTTCCTGCTGATTGCCGGAAACACATCATCACAATAAATCAAAATATTGCAAAACACCCAGCGGCGTCATGCCAAGTGCAAAGTGAAAAAGTGCTTAGAACAAGACTGCATAAGCTGATGGAGTTCTATTGATAGAACTTCATATCCTTTTCTCGTTATCAGTGGACAATTGAATCTGCGATTACAAAAACTTTTTCTGCCGAAAACAGATTGAATTTTTTTTTTGCTGTCGCTTAGGCGAAATTTCTTTTCCGCATAAATATATTCTAAATAAGTATGGATTTATTTTTTAGGAAACTAACACTCTTTCAACGGGCCTATACTATGTTATTTTCCGCTTTTCCTCTTTCATCTCGCCATATTATTTTTTCGCTATCGTTTGGCCTGATCTCATGTGCAAGTAATTCATAAGCCATTGAAGCGTTCAAGTCCAATTTACTTGCCGAGCAACATTTCAGTTGAATATCTCCCACATCTAGCCAGAGAAAATGTAATATGCTTTCGATAACATTTTGCTCGAGTGACAAATTTTTGTCGCCAACAAAAAAAAAGAAGAAAAACAGCCAAATAGAAAAAATGAAAAAAGTTTGGAAAAGGAGGATACACAAAAAAGGAAAATATAGAAAAGGGCTGGCAGGCGAATAGAGCAAGTGTTAAATGTTGACATGTCATGACATTGCAAAGAGCAGAGGGCCAAGCAGCTGTGCCGGGTCCAAGGCGTACGAGAAGCACAGGAAGTGCGCAGCAACAGCAACAGCCAAAGCAATAGCAACAGCAGGCGAAATAGAGGATTGGTCAACAACAGTAAGGAGCAAAGGCGCATGGATGGCCCAAAGCTTTGCAGGAAGCGGCTTACGTAGTGACAGCTGACAGGCGAATCAATGAACTACGATATGATGGGCCAAGCCTCTTGCCACTTGCCTCTTGCCTTTTGCCTTATCCACGAAATAACATTTGCTCAACATACATGTGTTCGAGTGAGTGTGTGTACGTGTGTGTGTTAATACACAGCGTAACATCAACAAATATTGTCAACGCAACATTCGACTTGTTATCCCTTCCGCTTGCCTGCTTCCGTCTACGTCTTTGGCAGTTTTCCCTCTGCTTAATTTCGATTTGAACTCCATGATGGCCGCCATTTTGTCGTTTACTCTTCATCTTGCTCTCCTCCTCTCCCTAACTGTCTCTCTCTCTCTCGCTCTCTGTTGCTCTTTTGCTTCTTCTATCTCTGTCTTCGAGTCTTTGAAACTGAGTGACACTCGCATTAGCTTTTACGTAACGCTGTCTCTTTCATTTATTTGCAAAAATTTATTGAAATTGTTTGTCAAATTCCGTTTACTTGTTTTTCGCATTTTGGACAAATTTTCTTTCTTTCTGCGACGGCGATGGCGACTGACTTCCACATCCGTTCATGTCCCTTACGCCATTTTATCGTTTCTTTTTTTTTTTGCAGTTAATCTAAAAACTCGCTCAATATGACCGCTTCGTGCCATATCAACCACAAGTTTCGAGGCCGCAGTCTATTCTCTTGTTTTTCTTTTTTTTTTATAAGTTTGAGACATTTCTTTTTTTTATTCTATTTCTTTTTCTTGTTCTTCATTTTTTTTTTTTGTCATTTCCAAGTGCTTTCCATATCCACATAAGAGTTGTCTGCTATATGCCTGCCACTGTTTGTTATTCATTTTGCATGCAATTTTCTGTGGTTCTTGGCCAAGTAGCAGGGTTCGATATGAGCTGCCTCTCAGTTCCATTTGCAAAAAAGCAAGAAGACAGCAAAAACGCAGAAGAAATATATTCAGAGAAGTAGCAGCAATTCTCATACGGCTGGCTGGCAGGACATGGCCCAAAGCAAAGACTTTGAAGTTTTTATTGATGTTGTTTGAATTTGAATGACGTTGTAAAATTATACGCAAAAATATGCAGCCAGCAGAAATACGACGAATCTCCCAAGAGCAGACGACACACAACAACAACAAAAAGAGGAAAAAATATTCTTAAAAATACGAAAAATGTTGCGAAGGATTTTTTTTACTGACATCTATTTATTTGCCTTTTTTCATTCCATTTTGCTAAAATGTATGCGTGGTGTGTGTGTCTATGTATATGTATGTGCGTTTTGTTTACTGGTAAATGGCATATGAAAAGTTTCATGTGCATATTTTCCTTAGTTTTATATAAACTGCGTTCACTGCCATCATTTACGGTATACAGTGCTAGACGCATTGCGAAATAAATTTATCAGGATGCATCATGAAGTTTTGGATGTGTTTCATGTGTTGGACAGCGTGAAAATTGTTTTTAGCTGTCAAGAGAATCCTTATGAAAAAAGTTACCAGCAAAATTGTTGACAAATTCACATAAGCCAGACTTGTTTGCAGATTTCGAAGATGTTAGTACATTTTTCAATTTGAACACGTCATTGGAAAAGCAAACATTTGCCAAAAAAAAAGGAGAGGTCGTAAAATGGATTGCTTTTCCCAGAGAAATTTAGAAATTTAAGCTGATTTAAAGTTCAGCTTACATTAGCATAATACAGCCACTTTGATCAATTAGGATTGCAAAGTGTAAATCAGAGATTCATTGTCTCTAGTTACATCTCTTTATGTGGTGTATATTGACTCGATTCCGTTCTCTTTCATCACTTAAAAGATTTGCCTGCTGCTACTTCAATTTGGGCAAATTAACTAACATGAAGTATATGCTCGTATGGTGAAGACGCATTTGTGTGCAACTCTCAGGAGCTTTCAATCTCGAACGTCAGGAAATGTTTTTTGTCAACTTAAATAAGTCAAAGGCTGGGGGAAATGAAAGAGCAAAAGATAGAGAGGGAGCGTGAGGAGGAAATTGCACGATAACGCTAGAACGCACTTGTCCTGGCTTATTTATACCACATCCACAGGCACTCTCTCAAACACATAGGCACACATACTCTCACACACTTACTGACGCATACGCATACATAGGACCATAATAGGCTCAAGACGCTTTCATTCAACACTTTTTTAGGTAGCCAAAATGGCGCCAGCATAAAAAGCACGACGCCAGCAAACAAGGCAAGGCAATCGAGAGTCGTGGGGAGAGAAACAAGACAAAAAGAATTGGAATGAATGGCGTAAAGAACGGAGTAATAGGCAAGCGCATGAAAGACAAAGAAAAAGCCAGTCAGAAATGCCGAAAAAAACGGGCAATGAGGCAATGAGAACTTACTATACGAGTCGACTGAGAGTTGGACTACTAACACTTCGACTCGGCATGAAATTCCCAGTTGCTTGGACCGATATTTCGGCCGTGATTTGTGTGTAAAAAAAAAATTGAAAAAAAAAGGTTTTGGTTGCTAGCTAATAGATACACCTTGTGAAACTGGAAACTGGACAAAAGGGACATAGCAAAGAGCACATTTATTCGTACATTCATTTAGCTATATTCGGCATTCACGCGCTGCTTTATGAGTGCTTTTTGGCAGCAGGGCGCGGTCTTTTACAAGTATAACAAAAAAGAGAGCGGAATACAAAAAAAAAAAAGTATTGTGCCAAAAATGAAAAAGTAAAAATGTCAATTTGCCAAATGCCGGCAAACGGAAGCTGAAAAGCTAAAGGTGGCTGGCTGGCTGACTGACTTGCTGGCTAACAGTTGTACGAGTATCTGCTCACCTTGTGTAGGTGCAAATTGTTAAGCTGCTTGCGAAAAAGCAGAACTTCAAAGCCAGTTTGGGCCAATACGAAGTATTAGGAGCGGGTTTCCAGGCATAACGGTGTCAAAGTTGCCACAGCAACCACCACCAGCAGTGCAAAGTAATTTCCGAGATATTGCGCACACACACACACACACACTTATACAGAGACACACTCACTCACACATATAGAGTAAGTGTGGCAACGAGTTATACAGACATTCATACAAAAGCCAAAGCAAAACTCACTTCCCCTTCTTGTGCCCCGAAGCCAACCCCCAAAGCCAAAACCACTTTAATTTCCTCGGGCTCCGGCTGCGGCTCGGGCAACCCTCGTTATATATATATAAATATATATATATATTTATGCTGGAGTATAAAATATATCTCTTGCCTTTTTTACACAGTCATTCACAATGTTGGGCCTTCAGCCTTAGATCTGGCTTAGATACTCGCACTCGGTACTTGGTACTCCGTATTTGGTACTCGTCCATTGTGCATGATATTCGAGAACGCACCTCGGCCAAGGCTGCTAACAAAATTGCTGGCAAAATACTCGTAAGAGCTTTACGTTTACATTTTGTCGTCCATTTGCCAATTGCTATGATTTCACTTGACTTCCACTGCGTGGGCCTACAATTTAAAGTGTGTTTAATTTAAATGACTAAAAGGGTTGCCAATGGTCTCTCCTCTCTCCACCCTTCGCCATGCTCGAGTCCTCTTTCGACCGCCGACTGACGACTGACAACTGTCCGCTGTCTTTTGTCTTTTGGGTTGAAGGGGGAGGTGGTAGCAATTCTTAAGCGTACCCAAACGTGTTAAGGGTTATTTCCACAAAAGTTTCAACAGCAACTTTTCAAGCGCAAATGAATACCAGCAACATCAAGTTAACGAGTCGGGCCAAAGCGAAGCGAAGCCAAGCTGTCAAAATATATACCATACATTTTTTTAAGAGGTCAAAACTCCGTCTCCAAAAACTTTAGCAACCAGTTTACACACGCTTGAGGAAAATCTTTTAGTAAACCGTTGACTTGCACTTAAATGACTTCTTCTAAGTTTGTCTAGTTGTAGCCGCCAATTCAGCTAAAACTAAAGAGTTAAAAAAAAAGCAAAAAAATAAGCAAGAGCAACTTATGTCATCTCAATTGCATTCACCTTAAAACTAAAAATGAATACATTTTTTGAAAGGAAAGTAATAACCAAACAACATCTTATTTTTTTTGTTTCACTGATTTTAATAACCATTTACGATGCGATTTGCTAAAAACTCGACTCTTATGATACATATATATAAATCTTTTTTAATTATAGTTAAGTACCTTTTATTATTGAAATGCTATTTAATGATTTTTATGTAAATCCTAATTTTTGGTTATTGATTCATTTCATTTAACTGCATTTGCCTTTTAATTCTAGCGCAAAAAGTAAAATAAAAACCATCACACATAAATTTTATATTAGAATAAAGCTAAATCAACCGTTAGGCATATAGGCAGACTTGTATAGAAATCAAATTGATGAATTCGAAAAAATCGGCTTAGTATTCATAAAAAAATGTTTTATTTCTATGCAGAATTTTTAAATAACATAAAAATGTAATTAAAAGGAAATTTCAAGTATTTCTTGGCTGTGGAGTTTGAAGCTTTATTACTTTCAAGGGAAAGGTATGTTGAGAATGTTTGTTTGTGTGTGCATGCATGACTGCCTTTGTATGCGTATGTGTGTATGCAATTATTTATCGATTTCAGGGCAATCATTGATTTCACGCTCGGGCCGAGAAGCTACGTGGCAACGGGGCGGGGCATGGACGGAACAGGCTGAGCCAAACCGGGCCAGAACGCCCTTTTTTAACACCAACTTCCGTTGTGACTTACACGCTTACTCACACACTCACACGTACACACAGCTTCATTCACACACATGCTGTGCTGAATGCCAAGCGAATTGTGTGCGATTCACATTATTCGATTCTTATTGTAATCGTATGAATATATTCCTCTCGCATTATAATGCTCAATGCCTGAGCTTCAGTGGCTTTTTCCTTGCGCAGTCGTTGACTTTTTGCATTTTTAATGTGTGTAAATGCGACGCCTCCAACCACTCACAGCCTCTCTTCTTCCACATCTCTTTCCCATCTCCCGTCCTTTGCTGAGTGTTCTCGCACTCTCTGCATTATACTCTCGCTCTTCCTCTCCATGTGAGTGCGTTCAATAATTTCCGCCATAGCATTTTGAGTTGGGTAACGTGCGTGGTGCCTGGGCGCCGCTGCCAAATAGAGTGTAACGTCTACATCTGTGTGTGTGTGTGTGTGTGTATGCGTGTGTGTATGTGCGTGTGTGTGGCGCCATCAACTTGAAAAAAGTGTCAGTGGGCAAAGCCCTAAATCTCTGCTGGCACTTTGTGTGCGTGTATGAGTATGAGCATGTATAATACACACACACACCTCTACCGCTTCCTCCTTTGCTTGCCGCCATCGAGTAAATCGCATTTGTATCACTGCATTTGGCTGTTTTCACTTAGTCTCACGACTCACAGCGGCTCACACAACTGGTCCGGTCAGGCCAGAGCATTTTCACAACGTTTCGCCGCCTAACAAGGCGGAAGGAAGTAAGTTTTTTAAACTCAACCAGTGCGAATGCCACTGGCGGCATTCAGTTCAGCTGAGCTCAGCTCTGCTTGGCCCCGGCTCGACTCAATTCGACTCGATTCAGGTATGAACGTCGTCGACGTCGTCGCCGTTGTGCTGCTGGTGGCCGCACAAATCGCCGCTGGACATGAACGTGACTGGGAACTGGGAACTGTGAAGTCAGTGTTGGGGATTTGGGGGATTGAGGGATTGCCGGATTGGTCTCAATGTTTTGGGGCAGTTTATTATGTTGCATGCGCGAATTGCAATGTTTCCGCTTAACGAAGCGCAGATGGCAATGCCACAAAGAAATGGCCAAGGCAAAAATATGGTTTAATGCACTTAAATGTCTTAAAAGAATATAGTGGTAAATCTATATATATGTCCCTTCTTTAAGAATATTGTTTACATATGTAACTCTTAGCCAATTTATGTTAACTTCAACTCCAACTAGTAGAACTAGCCGAGGCAACAAATAATAATAAATGGCTTTGTTTTGTTTGTCTGCATTACGTATACGCCACGTGGATGGGAGCTTAGACACAAATCGATTTTCAGTCATGTTTATTTCTTCGTTTCTTCTTCGCTTTTTGGCAATGGCCATAACAAAATATTTATGCTACGTCATTGGGGCATCATTTAAGTCGTTTGCTGAAGCACACACAGCTAGAGACAGAGAGAGAGTGAGAGAGCACGAGACAAATCTCTGCCCATCTGTTTGGGCTTAGGCCAGCCTTAATTTGAATTTAATTGAAGCTCTGGCCACGCTAACCTCATCCAATCCCATTCTCATTCGCATTCCCATTCCACTCTCTCTCTTCCTCTCATCGACTTCTCCCACCTCAGCCTGTCGCTCGTCTTGTCTCGGCTCACATTGAATGTAACTGGCACATCCGCATCCAATTAATGGTGCCGAAACTAGCATGGAATGTGTGTCGAGTGCTCGTTGCTACGTTGGATGAACTGTTAAATAAAATATGGAGCCACCCGCCACGAGTCGAGCCTGACGAGGATTCCTGAGAGCCGGGTGCTTGGCCCTTTTTTTAGCTCGTTCTCTCTCGCTCTATCTCTCTCACTCTCCCTGCTTGCCCCTTCTTCCAGCGGCTGCTTGTTTGCTGTTTTGCTGCTCTTTCAAGTTTTAGCCTGGGCTGGAGGAGAGCGGCACTTTGTCTGGCATACGAATGCATATGTGAGTGTAAATGTATGGATTTGTATTTGTATGTGTAAGTGAGTGTAACACTGTGCTTGAGCGTGTATGTGTGTTTGTGTGTGTGCCACTTAAGTTTACATTTTCATTTGCCAGCTCCGATGACTTTTGGCCATTTACAATCATTTTTTCCTTTTTTTTGCGCTTGCGGCAAACTTGCAATGGAAATTGCGTATTAAATTAATTTTCAGCTTGTTTGAAGTTTGACCCGCAGCAGCAGTAACAACAACAACAACACAAGCAACATCGGCAACAGCAACATTGGCAAACAGCAAATAAAACCCTGTAGTTTATGTTGACATGCCGCAGTGTGGTGCAATTTGGGTGCGTGCTGGTTTTTATAACCCACACAAGAAAGGGACAGCAAAAACAGCTTGCGCGATAGAGAGAGCAATATGACAAAGCCAAATTGTAGCCTTTGCCAGTTGGTAGTTCGCATTTGGAAGTTGGCAGTTCGCAACTCGCAGCTCGCAGTTGGCAGTTGGCTGATTCCATTTGGTAGTCGGGCAGCTATTAGCTTTGGTTTTTTACTGCACGCTCGTCCAAATATGAAAAGCCAGCAAGGCGAACGCAGGAAATAGTAAAATGTCAGCGTAAAACTGTAATTTATGTGCATGTGCGAGCACTCGCTTTAGTCAGACAGTCGAAGAGGCTGACAGATAGTCAGACATAGAGACAGAGAAAGAGAGCGAAAATAAACTCGGTTGTCTTTGAAGCTGGTTGCTTTTTATGTGCATTTTATTTCGTTGTTGCCGTTTGATGCCGTTTCCTCTGCCTCCATCCCCAAGAGCATTTGCTAGTTGCCCATTTTTGCTGTTGTTGCTCTTGGCCATAACCATCGCACAGGCACATCAATCAATTCATTGACTGCGCTTTGAGCATAAACCAAACGCTACACACTCCACACTTTGCAGCACAGAGAAAGTCGAACCAGGCCTTGCTTTCTTATGGCCTTGCCAACAACAAGCCCAACAAATGAGGGGTGCTCTAAGGTAATAAAACTTGGCAAAAGGTTTGCCAACACATCTTCCAACCCTAACTATAGCATATACAACCCATATAGTTACTTATATGTGGTACACTCTCAAAAAGAAAAGTTAAGGCGAATAAAACTTGAACTACCTGAAGCAGAGTTTCATCAATATATTGCATACAATAATGTGTATATACATTCTCTGTGATTATTAACCCAATGTAAACTTTTGCTAGTTTATCTTTTATTTATTGAAATTTTTAACACATCCTTTTTGCACAGTGTGAAACACATTGCAGCACCTTTCAAGGGAATCAATATGTCTACTGTTTTATGTGTCTGATAGAACTTTGTGAAATTACGACTTTGTGCTGAAGCATATTCAATATCATCCGACTGCTGCCAGCACCATTTCCATATATTAGTAACAGTCGAAGGAGCCAGACAAAATGAGACAGAGACACAAAGAAATGCTAGCATTTTTAATGAGACTGCAAATTAGTGAACGAACGGAAAACAACTATGTATATTGAAAAGCTGATTGCGATACACAAAAATATATATTAAATACGATGTTAGATCCCACGCTTACTCTTTAAGTAAGCGAAACCTTTGACAACCTCCGGCTTGAAGGTCAGCGAGTGTGCATATTGTTTGTGTGTATGAGCTTCTTATTTCTTTAGAAGAAGAAAGAAGAAATTCTTTCTTTTTATTTTTTTTTTTTTTGTCAAAGTTGGTCCTTAGCAATGGCGTTTTTTCTTGTACGCTGCCCACACTATAAAGCTTGTTTTGCTCAAAAGAACATTTGATTTTTTTATGGTTATGTAGGTTCGTCTACTTCTGCAGCTACTTTTTTTGGACTTTTTGGTCTCATGTAGTTAGTTGCGTGCCATCATAAATATTATGTCTGCCTGGAGTTTTTCTGCAAGTTATAAAATGTGTGTGACCACACATACATATAAAAGAGAAAGAGAGGTGCAGATGGAACTGGATGTCCTTTGGCGTATTACGTGTTAGCATTGAACTTTACGGCAGTGCCATTTGGTCGCACTTTTGGCTGCTGCCATTGGTCAAATGTGACATAACTTTGATTGAGTTGCCATGCCGTCGACGTGGAGTGAGCTGCGATTAGAAATGTGTGTTGTGTTATGTTGCGACTGTGGTTGTGGCAAGATATCTAATATGTAAACTGACAACTTAAGTAGGCAGCCAAACCGAAACATTAGACAGGCACAGACAACACACACACACAAACGAGTGTTACACACAGTCTACGCACTAGAAATGACAACTTAATCATTTATTTAGGTTTACATGTCACTGCTCAAGTATTCATTTATTTCGTCGTCGACACACAGAAAGCGTGAAATGAAAAGCGAGAGAAAACGAGAGACATAGCGTGTTAGTGAATTTAAAATAAACATACTACTGTGCGTGTTCTTGAATTAATTTTGAAACACAATATCGCCTGGCAAGTATTATAATACTTAAGTATTTATTAGCATTCCCAGCGCTTGTAAAGTTTTTATTAGCAGATTTCGAAGGCTCAGAGTTTTATGTGAAAACATAACGAAATGATGGCGAATTCGTTTAGGGGAATGACAATACAATGGATAAACCCAAAAGCAGCTGCAAAATTATTTATAATAAACATAATAAGCAAGCGACAGCTGCTGCCAATGGCTGTCAGAAGGGCGTATGGGCAATGGCACATGGCGGTTTTGCCTGATGACAGACAAGGGCGTAAAAGGCATGCAAAATGTTTAATTCTTGAGACGTTTGTCGAGTTTAATTATGTGTTTACCACGCACTTCAGCCCTTTCTTCTCGCACTTTACATCTGTATTGTTGTCTGTGAATGTGAGTCGTGTGCTTGTGTGTGTATGTGCAGGTGTCTGCTTAATGGCAGTTTAGTTTAGGGCACAACACACTCAAACAATGGCAAACGTGGCGTGTCCTTTACTATTAGGCATATTGGCGCCCCACAAAAGTATGCTAGAAAATTCGGATTTTATATTTTGTTGCATATTTGCCACAAAATAGCTCACATTTCTGTCGGTTTTTTGTGCCAACAATGTAAAATATTTTATGGTCTGGCCTTGGCAAAAACCAGAAAAACTCTCTACCTCCCGCCCCTCCTGCCAGCCCCCGCCGAAAAAAATGAAAAATACCAATCAGCGCGCCTGTCAGCTCTCAGCCCAAAACTCGTGCTTATCGCCAAGTTTTTGATTTGCTTTAAACTTTTCTCTTTCTGTGTATCAGTGTGTGTATATCTTTGAGAAAATGAGTCAATGTGTATGGGTGTGTGTGTGTGTGTGCAACACAAAACACGTTAACAAAGGGAGCGGGCGCCTCAGCGGCATTTTCTTTTGAGGCAGGCCCATCGGCCGTGCCTCGGCATCCCTTTGCTGTTGCCTTTTGTCCGTCGCCCGCTGAGCTGCTGCGCTCAATTATATAAATTTTTATAGCTGAGGCAGATTTATGCGCACGTTCGCCTCTGATGTTTGCACAGCCACAGTAAAAGATGTGCTTTCTACTGCTCCAAATTCTCCTTCTGCCACCAGGTGCTGTCTGTCTTTACTAAGTGAATAAATAGATTGCGAGTGTGATTCGTATGTCGCAACTCCAAGTTTGTATGTCGAGAAGCCATTTCTCTTATGACCAAAACTGTCATTTTTCGCACTTTCCCCGTAAGCATCTCTAAAACACAGTTGGTCTTTCAATTCCCATGTAACCTTTAACTATAAATCGCCAGCAAAAATCTCCACCTGTTTTTGTGGCCCTTCGGGGGGCATGGCGCCATTTTATATCCCTAAAGCAGCTTCAATATCGCCCAGACACATCTCAACATGGTTTCATCTCTAAGCTATCTCAGAGCTCATCCAATTTCGCAACAGTTTTAATGGCTGCTTCACATGTAAATAAAAGCAAAATCGCCGAAGTAACCCAAAAAAGACAAAGGGCATAAACCTTGCAGTAATTCATTAATTAATGTTGTGATTATTATCTGGTCAACGGGAACAACAACAAAACAACACCAAACACTTGACTTTAACTTGATATGTATGCGTATCTCTGTGTGTGTGTCGTTCATTCACCTGACCATGCAAAACTTTCATAATTAGTTTTGTTATTGTTCTTGTTGTTGTTGTTATAGTTTCAGTCCTGCATAAAATGAATAAATTTCAAGAGCACAAATGAATAATGAAGGTACTACACTGAGAGAAATACTAGAGCGATAGATCAAGATCATTTCCCTCCTAAAAAGATATATGTACCTTAATAAATAATACATTTTATTTAAATGTATTTACGGGGAATAAAGGTTGTGCACTTAGAAAAATCACTGCGGATAACAGCTAAAAATACCATTAAAAGGTAACTAAGACATTATTTATGGCCAGTTCGTAAACAATTATTCATTTCGCTTTGAAAAAGTCTTTTAAACTTTATTTTTATTAAGCATTGACAAAAAAAAGTACCTAAATTAATATTGCTTTGAAAATAAATTGTCGTTTTGATGCTAAAGTCAAGCTGAAGTCAAATTTCAAGTGTCTGATTTTCATCTTGTTTTTTCGGCTTGATTGGTTGGGGATGAGGCGTCACCGTCAAATTGATTATTCAGGTAAATTACGACGCGTTTCGAGTCTTTGGCTCTGACTGATATATGGCCCGCACGTAGCTGGTTTTAATTGAAAACCGAAAAGAAGAAGGAATGAATGAATGGTATGGCAGGAAGCAGGAAGTCAAATTCGAGGTGTGGCTGTCCGTTTGTTGATTTTATGCTAATCTATGCAGCTCAGTAAGAGCATCAAAGACGTCGAAGCTAAAGCTAAATTTGAGACTGAGCCAGAGTGGCTGCTGCTGTTGCTGTTGCTTTTCCTGACCGGGATGAGGTGCTGTCGATTCATTTGAATTTCTGCATAAAATTAAATGACAACCGCCTGCTTCTGCTTCACAGAATATGTCAAAGCAAAATAAACAGTTTTATTCATAATTATGCACAGGTATGCGCTTCCAGCCATCTATTCTTTTTCTCGTTTCCCTAGCTCCACTTCTAGAGACTTAGTCTGCTGTCAGCTTTTTATCAGCCTGCGCAGCTGTTGAGCTGCATTGTTGGCAACTCAATTAAGATACTCGCTCATTCAAAGCCTTATTATTTTTATGATAATTAGAGAGCTCGACTCAAACTTTTTGCCACTCTGCCAAATCCGACCAAGAGCCAACGATGCAACTGGCCAAGTCCTTGCAACAAAGCCACAATTTGAGCAGCTGAGTGACCTGATCGCCTGCTGTTTTCGGTTTGGCATCTAATTGACTTTGAACCAAAATCAATTTGTGCACACAAACAAAGCAAAGTCAGTTAGTCAATCAGTCAGTCCTTCAGACAGCCAATTCCATCCTGATAGCCTAGCAGCTGTTAAGATTAAACTGTTTGTTGGCCAGTTTCTAGCTTGCTTTATACTCGACTTGATTGGCACCTTTGCGTATACGTAATGTTGCTTAATGGACTCAAACTGATGTGCTATTTCTGATTGTAGGTTCAACAAATGATTGAAATTTCAGTCTTTTCAATTAGCTCGTAATTAAGTAACATCATTTATTTAGCACCTCTTGACAGAAAATGCACCAACTTTAGTGTGGCTAATTACCACGTAAGAATTTTTAGGAATAACGGTCTAATCTTTACGATCTAGAAAACTTTATTTTCTGTGAATTATACATTTTCGGCGACACCAAAAACTATTTAACTTTGCTTAATTAAAATTCTAAATTGCAAAAATGTAACAAATATGAAATTATAGTTATTTATCACTTCGTCGTCGCCTTGTCCATTGGGTTTTTCCGTGGCAAAAGACGACGCTACTGGAAGAAAGACGAATGGAAAACTTTTTACCGTATTCTCTTCATATATATTGTATGCAAGTTCTACTTTCTTTTTTTCTTTCTGCCATTCTTCGGTTTCTTCTTTAGTTTTTTAGCCTACTTTCTATTTTGAACGAAATTATTTTGCGCTCTAACTTTGCACTGGCGAATGAAATATTTTGATTTGCCGCTGCCTGTGGCAAAAGTTCGTTAAAATATTCATAATTACTTGGCGTGTGATGCGGCGGTACTTGAGGCACCTCTCCCACTCCCTTCCCTTCTTTCGTTCACCTCTCATCCCGAGCGTGTGGCCATGCCAACGCAAAGTTGCCGGGGAAAACAGAAATTGCGCCACTTAATGAGCGAGGGCGAAACTTCTGGCAAAACTTTCGGGGAAACAGCAGCATAAAATGTATAAGAAAAAAGGCGCCAACGGCCAGTGGGGCAGTTGCAAGAAGGGGGTGTGGCAGCTGAGGTACGTTTAAAATAATTACGAATTTATTTAAGCTGCTTTACGGCGTGCGCAAAAAAAAAATGAGAAAAAATCATTTACAATAGATGGATGCTTCACGTTTAAGTGGACAAGACAACTTGCGTTTCGTCTTTCGACAGGTTCGCCTGACACTTGAACCCTAGACTTTTGCCCGAAAAATGGAATGCGAGTTGGGTGTAGAAGAGTGGAATTTATGCTTATGTCATGGATTTTGCAAATTTACACAACGCTTAGTCGTAAAAAAAAGAGATGAGAAGGAGTTTGTTGCCTACTCTACATTTTTAATGTCTGTCATGGCCATTTCATGCCCGCCGCAAGACGATGGCACAAAAGGACTGACAGTTTGTCGCCCCCGAAATGCGACACATACGCACACAAAGACGCAATTATCCTGGCCACACCCGTCGTCCAATGCGATACCCAACGCCCCCATAGCGCTGAGAAGCAAGTAAAAGAAATGGCCAAAACTATGCTCCCTTCAACAAAATATCCCCAGAACTCATCCGTCTCACATGTGTAAGCGCACACAAAGGACATGTTTCAGGCCGAGTTGTTGAGTCCATTTGCAAATTTTTCGGTCATGCTGCGACTGCTGAAAGCGGGTTAAAGCCACCCCGGACAGGACAGTTCAGACCCCACAAGTGAAAGTATTTTCTTTATATATGTACATACTCGTACATACTCGTTGTGCGTACTTATATTCAACTGCCTTTGCCATAGCCTCTGTCTTTTATGTTCACCACCCACTCTGGCGCTCTCTCTTTGCCTCTTCATTCCGTATCTCTCTGTGTAGTTGTGCGTAAAAGCCTTATAAATAAGTTATACACGTGGTAGCTGGGCATTGGCATAGTCGTCAGCTAGACGCCAGCAAGGACAACATGGCCAATGCAATACCTGAATATGGCTGAGAGACCATGACAGAATGACATCCCAGCTGAGATGGTAATTCTGTACTGGCAACACTGTGTAACATTCTAAAGCCTCTGTTCTCAATTCCAGTTTTAAACAAAATATGCGTGTAAATTTATTGGCACCACAAGAGCGCAAAGCCAAGTTATTTATGTGCAGTCCATAGATTCGTTTATCGGTTTATAGAGTTGTAAATTTAACTAAAGATAAGACTGGGACCCCAGCTAAATACGAATATTGCTGTACAGGGCATTTGAAGAGTCGGTTTTATTTTCATTTAACTGGTATTCACAAATAGCACAAAATAAAAAGTAATGCAGTAAGGGCAAAATTGTTGATCGTTTGCTCTGTTGTGCTGCTCCGGCAATTCATACATTATTTACAATATTTATTTTAATTTCGCACACAGTGCTCTGTGTGTGTCTGTTGAAATTGTTTAAAACTCTCGTTGGGGTCCAGCTGGAGGTCGAGTTGTTAAATCAAACATTTCTTTAAAGTACAAAACGAAAAGAAGTCCGAAAGTCATAATAGTATTAACTTTTGGCAAAAGAGGAAAGTATTTTTGTTTTAGCTGCTGCACAAAGGCAATTCGAGAAAGCTGCAACTTTTGAAACACATTTGAAATAAGTTGAATTTTAATTGAAGTGCATTGCATTTAAGAGCCGACAACTTCTATGGCATTTACACAAATAGACCTAATTGTATGTGCTTAGCTTAGCTTTGCTCTCACAGACATTCGAGTGGGCAATTAGCAGTTCTGGCCAAAAGCCGTCGTATCGATTTGCAATTAAGTACAGCAAATGCTCAAAAGTTGTAAAAAAAAAAAAAAAAGGGTGAAAGAATTGCTCTTTTGCGATGTGCTGCAATGCGGTTTGATGTGGTTTTTTATGCAATCAGATTTAATGATGCGCGAACGATTAAGCGCATTAAAAGCATTACAAGAGTTCGTTTTTTGTTGCACACTCTGCAGCCACAATCCTTAAAGTGCTCGTCGAAGGGGGGCATTTATACAAAAACAACAAAAAAAGATGGCTACATTTATTACTTTTGACACGACCTATTAAAAAAATGAGACACTAAAAGTGAACAAACATGCAGCTGACACACGTTCTCACGTGATGAAAAATTAACGCCAAATGCCATTAACGTACTCCCAACTACTTGAGCGCAAAGCTTTTAGCTAGGCTTAAAACAGGTTAATTCCGTTCATTATTCAGTTTTTTTTTTTTATTGTATTTTCTACTTTGGTCGCTTAATCCAATTGCATGCAGTGCCAACGTGGCGTATGCGCAATTGAATTAGCGCACGCTTAAAATAATTCACTCTGTAAAAAGTAGATACACATAAGTATGTATATGTGTCTATAGATAACTTGGCAGAAGAATGGAAATTAAATTTAAAATACATCAGCAGCGCATTAGACTCTAAGCGGAGCCAGAATGTTCTGCGGCCGCGCTGAAGTTGGCTACAGGGAATGGCCAAGGGAATGAGAATGAGAATGAGGAGAAGCAATGCGGCAGCTGGGGGCCGGGTGCCGGGTGCCCGGACGAGTCGCAGCTGCCAGCAACAAAATTAACTTGCGAGCCACGGCAAAGACAAACAGCAGTTGGAAATGAAATAAAACAATGAGAAAAAACTGACGTGCGCACACATAAACAAGAACACACTCATACACACAAACACTGGCACACACAGAACTTGACATATGACATTTAATTTACTGTCTTCGGTATGTTGCCTTCGCTTGGCGCACTGCCAAAAGCATTTGCTCACATTCATTAATTTTCATTTTGGTAAAACAAAAAACTAAGAAAAATAAACCACAAAGGCTAAAGAATACCATGAAGCTTGCACACCCTACCACAGTGTTTTACGCCTGACAAATACCATTAAACCCTGCTTATAAGTGCTGGGCAACTGCTCAGGATACTGGGGATGATGCTTTTCGATTTGTTTTGGGTACGAAAGATATTCACAAGTATTAAGACTGATCTACGACATACTTATGAAGTGGAACAAACAGATTCTAATTTATAGAAGAGTTAAATTAAATATTTACTTTCAATGAGAAATTTATAAAAATGAATTATATACTTTCCTCCGCTTATATTTTTTTTTTAAATTGTATTTGTCATTTAAATGATTTTAATTGGGAAAAAATATTTGCACATATAATATTTGTTTGAATGGAGGCAATTAAGACAATTTTATTAACATTTAGTGTGCACTTGTATAGTAATTGAAATTTATATTAATTACTCCATCTAGCTAAACTACAATGTGCACGAAACACACAACAGAAAAAACTCGTTATCCTTTCTGTAGTATTTGGTCGAGCGTCAGGTATTCTGCTAACACTCAAGTGGATGAGTTGAGCGGCAGGTTTTTGCTTTTGGACGCTGCTGGCGCCGTCATCGTCATTACGAACATAATGCTTAGGTCCACACACACTCTGTGGAGTGCAGCAGTGGCTGATGCTGTTGCTGTTTCTGTTGTTGTGGCTGTGGCTAATAAAATATTTTATGCGGGGCTTATCTGCCATATCAAAGTATGGACCTTTGCAGCTGCGACTGCGACAAGCATGAACAAGGAAAGGGATAGCGACAACGGCAACGGCAACAAAAAAGCAGAGCACAGGACGCATTATTAACAGTTGCTCCCTAAAAATAGCAGCAGCGGAGCGTCAACACAAAAACCCAATGTCAAAAATAAAAAGTCTCTCTGACACAAACACACACACACACATACACATACAGAGAAATTGTAATGTTAGAGTTTATGACTGAAAGCAACAGTCCAAAGGGGGGATAAATTACAGGCAGCAGTAGATGGCAGTGAGGTTGGAGGCAGTTGGGCATTTTTCTGTCTGCTTCTGGTTTCCACGTCTTTCCGGCTGTCTGCGTCTGCCGTAGTCGTCGTCGTCGCCATCGTAGCTAATTCGGGCTCAGTTTTTGGTCAAGTGCAGTTTGCCAGTCAGCGAGCAAACATTTTTATGTCCTGATAATAGAACAACATGCGGTTGCCTTGTGTACACACACACGCACACTTACACATACTGACGAACCTGCACACGAAAACTTTCATAATTTTTTGCTCAAACTATGACAGGATTGGGTTGAGACGTCAAGCGAAAAGGAATGGGAGGAAAGTAAGAGGGGGAGTAACGAACGGTCAGCTTTTTGTCGGCCTGCAGTTTTTTGCAGGTATTACAAAGCGGCAACTGTTGGTTTTCCTTGGCCAGGTTCATTTCCGTTAACGTCATTCCACAGTTTCCACTGCGTTTCACAAACTCAACTGAACTGAAGCGCATAATAGCCAACCGAAAAAATTTCGTTGCCTTTTTTCAGTGCAAGGATTATGATTTGTCTGACACAGTGATTTTATTTAAACGCTCCTTTTTCACATACAGTTAATTGCAATTTTTAAATATCTTATCAAAAGACTGCTGTAAAAACATAGTAATAAGCTTTTCTCTCCTGCTTTCATGTTAAACTAATTGCTTTGGAAAAGCGAATCAAACATGAAATTGTGTTAGGAATTGTAAAAAATTGTCAATCATTTTTATTGCAATTCAACGCAGTCTTTAGAATTTAAAAAGATAAATGAGTGGTAAGAAATATAGTATGTTGTTGCAGAGAAAGCCGTGGAATAATGCGATTAATTCACTATCTGATTGTATGTCAAATGAGTATCAATTAACTGTTAATTATTCACTTTGATATGTGGACTGTGAAATTTATAGAAAATGTTGATTCAACGTTACCGATGATTTATCGGCATGAAGTGGTTTCTGGTCAGTCAATTTGGTTTATCAGTCTGCCATTAATAAAATTTTAAAATTTTATGGAAAAACTTTCTCTGCACTTAGATTCAACAAATACTAAAAAAGTAGGTAATAGTTTTATACTACCAACTTTGGACTAATTTATAATATTGAGCTAGTTTATTTAATAAATAAAGTATTCATATACAACTATTTTTTATCAAAATTTAATTATTTTCTTTGCAGGTGAGTAACGCATATATATCATATCATTACTTTTCTCGACTCTGGTAAGTTTGGTGCGTTGATTTATGCCTTAAGCAACCGCCTTTTTGCCTATAAGTATGCAGTAGATGACATTTCATTATGGCAACGTGTAAATAATGCCCAGCCATGCGGCTAGCAGGCTGGCAGGCGTCAACGGAAATGCAGCAATGCATAAATTTCCACTGGAGACAGGCAACAAATATACAAATATGTATATACTTTGGCAGCTCTTTGGGCTGTATGCATCCCCATTTCTTGGGAGTGGGATATTTATTTATATTGCTAGCAAAATATTTATAGCACTTGCATTGTGACAGTTGACACACCTGCATTTGCACTTGCCTCTTAGACGATAAACAATCTCGACAGCAAGTGCATAGTACGATTGCCATTTTATACATCAATGTGATGCTCTACTCAATCTTTTTGCACTGCAACAAAATAGCAATTGCATTACGAAACCCCACACACACACACTCATTGTAGCTGCATCGAACTAGACACTAGATACAGACACAGACACTTTGTAACTACTCACCCAGCCATGCCATGCCATGCCATGCCACACACACATCAAGTAATTGAATGCAACTTGCCTTATGCTACGCACTCGGGGGTTATTCGGTGAGCTCAAAAGGGGACGACACGGCAGATGACAAAGGGACAATGGCAAGAGGGAAAGTTACAGAATGACAGGATGTGCTTTGATTTTCAGCTCGCTCAATGCTATTAACGCAAGTAAACTAATGGCATCATCATTATTATCATCATCGATAAAGACAATTGTTATTGCACGTGTTCCCCAATGCGTTTTCGCCTCAATTTCAAACAGTTTGACGATATATTTATTAGCTTATGGTAAATGCCTTCATTTTTTTCCAAGTTTTTAAATAGCTAAAAATGTGGAAAATAAAGTTCAGACTTCATATTCAAACTTTCTTCGACAACAGTTTAAAAGTGTCTGAAGGCGAATTTGATATACGGAACATATTTGACTGCAATGTTATTCCAAACCTTGCATAATGCTGTCTGAGTCTGAGTCTGAGGCTGACATTGTCTCTTTGGCTTGTCTCGGTTCGTGTCTTTGCTCAAGTGCTTTGTCGCTCCGACAACGTCGAGTCTTGAGTCAATAGTTGGCATACATACAACATTGCAGGCATTTAATTTTCCCACCGCCCTCTGATCCTTCTTCTTCACTGCAAGTCTTACAGACTCGGTTCTCTGGCTGCTATGTCGCCGCGTTGACTGCTTTGCATAGAATGGAAATTTTAAATTGAAAATTGTAAATTGCTTTGCCAACTGCGACTCTGACTATGACTACGACTGCCCGGAACGGTAGATGATGATGTCGATGGGAATACGACTGTATCCATGCTGATTGACAATGCTTGAGATTTGCATTTAATAATCGAAATACTATATGTCGCTGTTGCTGCTTAGCTATTAAGCTGAACAAATAATCGTTAAAAATCTATTTAAAAAGCACAACGATTGCTTACCACAGCACAAGTTTCATTATATTTTTGTGCCTATTTCAAAATGTTTGCCTCACTGTGCCATTGTATTGAATCTATTTGCGTAATCGATAGTTATGTGTATATACGAGCTTTGCTTGTTGCATATGTGTGTGTTTGTTTTGAGCGATTCACTATTTGTTTACAATTTGCACCACACAAAGTAGAGTTCTCTGTCGATTCACTAGCACATCGAAATTGTTTAAATGCGTATACTTAATATTTCTCTTTAAACTGCAAATGCACTTACATGTGTTATGGGTGGGTGTGGATTTATATGCATCACTGGAAACTGCACAAGCGGCAGATTGTATTCATATTTGACTTTTGCATTCGCTTAGTCGAGTGGCAGTAGCAGCAGTTGTATTTAAGCCAAATTCAATCCAATTCACATTCAAGTGTCTGCAGTTTATACTCAAATACTGTTCGTATTTGATTTTCGGTTTTAGCTGCATGCATTTTTCTAGCTTCGGGCAAAATGCGCTCGAGTATTTGAATAATTCATGCATGACAATGCATAAGTCACTTCTTGGCCATGTGGCCACCAAACCAGTTGAGTCGATGCGAGTTGAGTTAAGCCAAGGCAAGAGTCAGGTATTGCCTGCCATTTCATGCAGAACTTGCTGAGCGAAGCTAAATGTGATATGTGATTACATAAGAGACCGGACCCCAATCAGCACACAGCAGCAATAAATAACTTGCAAATAAGTGCAATGTGAGTAACAGCAGGACTCTGTCCTATTGTTCACTTGACTGTGCATAATGTTAAACGGAAATACAGACACACACGCACTCGTTACTCGTAAACTTGCAAATTTAAGAAAAATTATTTTTCCTACATTTTCAAATTTCCACTGGAAATACAATTTTGGACTTATTCAATAAGATGCTAAATGTATTTAACGGTTGGATAAGCTAACTAACTCACATAAAAGCTTTGTCTTATTGATTTTTAATATTTACAAGAAATTTCCTACTCTTCTATCCTCGTGTTAAAATATGTATATCGATAAAGCGCAGAGAAACACATTCACTTAATTGTTTAGATTTGCATTAGTTATAAAAACAACCAATAAATTTAACCGCAATTTAGACGAGATTAAAAGTTGAAGGTGGCACTATAATTCTAGCATGCTCTGCAACCTTGCTCCGCACTATTTGAATTTCACAATTGTTCTCTACGTGCAAAAGAGGCAGGAATTAAGAAAGCTTTGCCGCAAAGTTTATGCAAATGTTTATACACAATGAAAATATGCATGTGTGCGAACAACACTGCAAATAAAATTGGATTGCGCTGGGTTTAATTGGAACTGTTGTGACTAACGGAAGAATGCACAAAAACTGCAGACAGAGAATGGGAATTGTACTATAACATATAGTCCAAATTTTTTTTCTATCTCTCTCATTCTATCCGCTTACATCTGTCGCATTCACTCTGTTGAAAAGAATTTGCGTTCGTGTTGCAACGTCATGTCACTTAAATGCTAATGAATTTTTAATTTATTTCACTCTTTTGCCCTTTCATAGCAAATAAAATTTCATTTAAAATGCCGCAAGGACAATAAGTGCACGAACACACAAACTACCGCACACATATTCAGTTCTTCACCAGGTCGAGCACATCCACAAACACTTTCACTTACACGCATGTGGTGTGCTTGTGTATGTGCGGGCTTACTTGTACTATGGGATTAATTAGCTGTCATTGATTCATTTATTGATTGCAACGAACTGTGTACACATCATAAAATATGTCATGTTCGCTGCCGTATACAACATTAATGCAAAAGCATTAATCAAACAAAATGCTCGCCTATTGATATGCCAGGTGCGCTAATTGAATCATTATGAAGTGGGATCGGGAACATCTGTTTTGCATTTTTCAGCAATAATAACATAATCTTCTCTCCATCCCTCTATCAATCACAATCAAAGACAAGTCGACACATAATTAGATAAATCAAGGAAATTGTGTGCGCACAAGTTTTGCTGAAATTTAAAATCAAAATCTTTAAAGTGCAAACCGTTTATAAGACTATGCGATTGTCTGTCAGATCCAAGTTTTGCGCACAGCAGAGCAGCAGCTGTTACACAGCTTGGCCAATAGATAATTTTGCAATCGTTTCTGGGCCTGTCAAGTCGTTTGATTTAAATTTATGACCTCTTCGGCCATGTCCAAGGCACATGGCGCAAAACTTTTGCTGGCCATTCCCGATAAGAACACAACGCATGGCTTTTGGATTTTTAAGTCTCTGCCTGTGTGTTTGTTGTTTTATGCTGTCTTGTTAGCATACATAAACTACTCGCATGTATGTAAAACTATGCTCATAAGTCAAAAATGTGACACATATTGATTTATTAATATATTTGTATGCAAGCATTATTTAATTTTAACAAGAAATCTTAAAAATATTGTACACTTGGAAAATGAAATGGAAAAAAAAAAATGATTTTGGCTCCTGCTTTTACTTCAAAAACAGTTCAAATAAAACAACAATATAACAGTTTTTATATTTCCTTTCAAATTATATTTCAACTTTCGCTCCGAAAAACAAAATAAATTTATTGACCAGTCGATTTTATTAGAACATTAAAGCACATACAT
Source organism: Drosophila sulfurigaster albostrigata (assembly GCF_023558435.1). Classification (NCBI taxonomy): domain Eukaryota; kingdom Metazoa; phylum Arthropoda; class Insecta; order Diptera; family Drosophilidae; genus Drosophila; species Drosophila sulfurigaster. The sequence continues at coordinate 21,309,649 of NC_084882.1, forward strand.
ATAAGCATATACACATTAATACAATTATATTTTATAAGCTCCACATTCAATTTAACACATCAGTGTGAATTTTTATGAATTGCTTTGGCAGCCACTGCATGAAAATTTTCTATGCCAATGAACAGCAGTGACAGCAGCAGCAGCAGATGTAGCGATGGCGACCCCGAAGCCATTTTATAAATATGTCAACTTCCGCTGGCAGTATTGCACAGGGTTTCCAACAGCAGCGCGAATTCAATGCAGTTTGGTGTTAAGTGTCTTTGCAGCAGCGCTGGCACCAGCATCGCCAGCGCCATCGCCAACGCCAGTGACAGCGATAATCAATAAAGTACCGGCAAGCGGCGTGCACTTTTTACCACAGTTTATGTTAAACTATTAACAGGATACTCGGCTTCCGTAATGAAGCAGCTGCCGCCGTCGTAGTCAATGCTAACGGTGACGCTGACGGTGATGCTGTTGTTGTTGTTGCTGCTGCTGTCGTTGTCGCCTCAGCGATGCCTGCCTGGCTGTCCTCGTTGCTGTAGCTGTCGTCAGCGGCTGAGCTATACAAAAAGCGGGTCGCAGTCGACAAGACAACAGCTGCATTGTTCAAACACACACACACACATATACACACATAGAAACACTTACTTATACAACGATAGACAGGACGAGCCGGCATGGCGGTGCAATGTCCTGGCGTGTATGGCAGAAAAATGTGAAGTGAAAATCGACACTCAATATTAGCACCGTTTATGAGCTATGAACGAGTTACGACTACCCGAGGCAGCCTGCGGCCAGAGGAAACCGCAGTCAACCCAAACGCACATACACCAACTCACACATTTGCAGTTGGCTGGGGCGGTTTCAAGTGCTCTAGAAGCTGCAATTTGACCCGATTTAATAAACGCCAAATTGTCGCTGTTGGTTATGTGAAGGCGAAATTGATGAAGCATAAACTGAAATTGTATTGAATTTTAAAGTAAAAAGGGGAGCAGCTCCGTCATTGCTACAATTTCACTTCCGTTTCCGACACGAACACACAAACAAATAAGAGAACATTAATCATAATCAACAATGGGCGCAGCGCCAAGTGGAGCAAGTGAAAGCGAGAGTGAAACAGAGAAGGAGAGAGTGAGAGTCTATTTGAAGTGAAGTCCTTTCTTCATGTGAATTGCCTGCAACATTAATTAACTCATAAATCTTTTGTGTGTATAACACACACACACACGCATACTATTCACATCAAAGGGACACAAATTGTTACTGGCAGCAGTTGCACCAGGAGAAGCAGCAGCACGTGGCAAGTTGCGCATCCCACAAAAACTCATATAAGGCTGGCCAATTATTTGCGTTGAAATCTCTGACAATGCTGTGAATTCAGTTTTGGTTATGCCAATTTGATTAATGTACACACTCGCACACACATCTCGAAAATGAGTATTGACGTGTGTTCCCTCAACTGCCTGAAGGGGCATTGTTTCACATTTCTTTTCTATGAGTTTCGTCTATCTATCAAAAACAGGCAAAAGCCTTTTCAACAGCCTGTCTAGCTCTCAGCTGGTCTCTGCTGTGCTTTATACAGCACTCAGCTCAACTGGGACCATCAATTTGATTTTTGACAGCCTGCCGAGGAGTAACACTTGTAGCTGTAAAAGTATCGGCAAGATAACATTCATAGCACACATCCAAAAACGAGTTGTGCCTGACTCAGCGAGACCTTCGTTTTACTTTACCATAAATTTTCAATGATTGTGCGCAATATCAAAAGTAATTCAAAGCCATTTACATTTTTGAAAACCATTTCCAAAGTTCCTAAAGCACAATCAGCTAGCTTGCAATTGTGTGTAGTCGTGTATGAAATATTCTGCAATCCATTAATGTATAGTTGAACTCATCTTTAATTGCCGTTTCTAACGATTTCGGCTGCAAATTAATAATAATTTAATGCTTCAGACTGAATTTATGTTTTAAAACTTGCCAAATTTGCATAAGCATTTGAGAGTACGAAATATATTTCACAATTAAAATTTTATATTATAAAATTTGTGTTAACTTAAAATAAACTTTTTAGCGATCAAAAATAAATGCTTAAATTGAATACAATAAAAATGTCACAATAAATAAATTGTATTAAAAAATAGCATTTATTTAAAATATACCCTATGGCAAATCAAAAACAATTGTTTGAACTAAATACTGTTGGTATTGCGTAGAACACACTAGCTAAACCGACTACATTATCCACTTTTTATTCGCATAAACACATAATATATAAATTACCTTGATTACTCTTTGGGACAGTCTTAACGAAGTGTGTTCTAGTCGAGAGGGAACTTGATGAATACTACTCGCGTAAAATTTGCCATTCATTTGCCATTTACTCGAACAAATAGTAAGTATAACCAAGTGGCAATTGCGGTAGATGCTGCTGCAGTACTATAGCCATACCATTTGGCCATATCAGATCTCCCCTATGCGAGTATACGAGTATACGAGTCTGCGATGCAACGGTGAACCTGCGGCAACCTTTAGCTGCTCGTTAAGCAAAGTGCAAGCGATGTGGCAATAACTTTTAAGTTTATGTGCATTTGTTGGTTGCGTTTCTCTAGTGAATTAGATTTAAGTACAGTCATCGAGTAGAAGGCGACACCGTCTCTGACATGTGCAAATATGACGGGGCTGATGTTCTCAAATTTGTCAGTAGCAAACGACGCAACTTGCAGTGGCAACTTCCTTGAGAGACAGAGAGAGAGAGAGAAAGAGAAAATGGAGCTGTTCCTGCTTTTGCTTCCACAACTACTAAGTGCGGTTGCTTAAGGGGGCTGTAAAATGACGTGTGTTGATTTTATGGTGTGTTGAGCTGCTCACTGTGTGTTTGCTACCTTCCTCCACAATTTCTCCCCCTCTTTGCCGGTGTGTTGTGTCTTATGTATATGCTGAGCACTTTGCAGTTAGTGCAACATTTGTATGCATTAAGAAGCAACAGCAACATAAGATCTACCTTACACTCTCGCCAGATGCGTTATTAAATTGGATTGTAAGGCAGCAAGTGACATTGTGGATGTTGTTGTTGTTGTTCATGTTGTTGTTTTGATACTGTGGTTTCTACAGAATTGAGACAGAAGCGTGACATCAAAGCGTGTTAGACACTTGTGTGGTTTTTCATTGTTAGCTCCCAATTCGCCAGCTCCGTCTTCCTCTCTTTCCCTCTTACACACTTACTAACTACATATAGTGGATGTTTTTGTGTGTGTGTGTGTGTATGCATATCATCATGATTATAATCAGCGAGCGCAGGGGCACTTAGCGCTTGTAATGTTGTTGCTGCTGGCACTTTTGTCGGCTTGCTGCACATCAAAGGCGCCGCGTAATGAGCAGCACACGCCAGCATGCTCCTCGGGCTTTCCCCACTCCCTGCCGCTCCTTTATAGTCTACTAGCGCAAATTGACTTTGTCTGTGTATTTTTGACACCTGCGGCAATTCGTTTTCATGCCCATGCCCATGCCCAACACGACGCGTTCTTTTCATCCGCCTTCTGCCGCCCATCGCCCGCCTCACAGCTGCCTTTGCCTCTGTCTCAGCCTTTTGCATCAAAAGATAATTTAAAGCGAACTCAAAACTAGTTCATGGATAGCAGCAGCAGAAGCAGCGGCAGCAGCACCAAAAGCAAATGTGGGCGTCACTGTAGTCATGGCGTGCTGGGCGTGGCAGCAACAGCAGCAGCAGCAGGGCTACGGCCAGGCAACCTACATATTTTTAGTCATGGTTTTTGGGGCGTGGCTCCGTATTTTGCTTCTCTATTTGCTTTTTGGCATGCTGATTCGTAGCCGCAAGTCTCAAAATTCTTCAGCCAGCGAATTTTTTCAACCCAGCGAAAAAAATTAAGAGTGAGAAAACAAAAAAAAATGCTGCATCAACTTCACTGGCTGCCCTAAAAAGTATGCCACGAATTTTGTATCGTATATGAAGGATTTTAGCAACATCGCATCGCATCGCCTTCCTCTAACTCACTGACAACCAAAAACTGAACACTGTCAGCATCTGACTTTAACGTGGCAGATATGAAATACATTGCTGAAAATGTTATAATTTGTCTTAACAGTTATTTTGTGAATCAATGGAGAGAAAAGAAACGAGGAATAACTGAAGCAATGAATTGCATTTCCGAATTTTATAATAGCCCAAATTTTTATTTCTATCTCTTTTGGTCGATCACGTAGCTAAAGAATCTCAAAACAAATTTAATATATATAATTTAGTTATTTAGTGGTTTTCTTAGGACAACTTTTTTTCTCTAAAATAAATGGTATTATTTTTATTTTTTGCAAATTTATAATATTTGCATTTGTATTAATGGCATTACTAAATATTAAAATTAAACTTAAAAGCAAAATTAAAATAAAATTTTACAATTTTTCAAGTTATTTTCCAGTGATATTTAGCTTACAAATTTGTAGCACACAATTATTATTTGTCGTATGTTAATACTTCTTAAATTCATTAATATAGATTCATAATTTGCTTCTTACTGTCAGTTGCTGCTTCTGCTTGTCATCTCGACTCCTCTTCATAAGGCTGGCAATGCAAAATAGATACGAAATGATCATTAGCATTATTTTGGCTACACGCTGGTTTCTAACTTTCAGTGTCAGTTTGTCAGCAATTCATGTTTACGTAATTCACTTATTAAATTTACACCTAAGGCTATTTAATTCAAACCAAATTTGAAGAGCACTCGTCGTAGGGCCGTAACTTTGATGTATGACCTGTGTCGCAGACACCTGAGTGTCGCTTGCCTCGCTTGCTTTTTGCTGTTTGCTTTTGAATGTCTGCTCTAATGTCTGCTCTTTTGGCGTTTCTTATGTAAATGTCATTGCATAAACATAATTAACTTGGCACAGCCTGCCAGGAGGTTGTAGCAAACTTTTTTACGGCCATATAAAAACGCTCAAGGGCTTTTGCTTTTGCTTTCGCCTGCAGCTGATCGGGGGCTAGCGACGAGTTTTGTGCCGTCAAAGTTTTACCATAAAGCCGCTGGCTCAACACAAAATGCCGCATAGTTATGGCCGCATCCAACTGCCACACGACACCTGCCACAAGCGAGGCAATTGCCTTTTTGTGTAACTGAGACGCAACAGTTTGATATCTTGGACGCTCAATTGATAAACAGCATAATATGCATCAGGGCCAAACTACTCTCAATTTCACCCAAAAGCATTCATGGCAGCTGCTTAAACGCAGCGCAATCAATTGAGATGCGTTGCCCCTTTATCCCAATTCCATGTCCATTCACTCGCATTCTCATGTGCATTCATATCAATTGTGTTGGGGTCTCTCCCCTGCGGCATCTACTGTTGAAATATATGTGCTGTGCTTTCTTGGTTACAAGTTACTATGTCAGCGTTTAAACCTCAATTGGTTTAAGTGCCAGCACAATGCAGGATTGGCTCGAGGAGAGATAGTTTGTGTAATGCATTCTACATCATCTGCTTTTCACTTTTGAGTGCAGCTTCCAGACAAATTAACCACCGAGAATAGTGTATTGAAGTGGAATACTCAAAACTTAGAAAGCATTCAGAGCTTCAGATTAAAAATTTAAATAATGAAGCTTTTGCTACACCACTCGAAAGAGTTATCTGCATTTTACTAATTGCAAACAATTCACTTAAGAAGATTAAGCATTCGAAAAGTGTTCAGAAATATTTGTAGACTTTGGCATAGCATCCTCTCCTCTATTGCTAACTTAAAAGAGTCGCTAAATAGTGCAGCCAATAAACGCTAATATTTTATTTAAAACAAAACCAGCGGCACGCTAAAAGCAAGGGTGCTTCACATCCACCTGCCGGCGACGACGACACACTGTGTCAGTGTTATCATATGAAAATTATTCTTTGTGTGCGTCGAAGTGTGTGAAAGATCGAAGCACTCGAAATTAAATATTGCGCATACGCCATGCTGCCTGGGCTGGGATGGAATATAGTGCTATGCAATTCTCGCATATTTGCACATCATTTGCGCTACTCAAGTGGCTGGGGTGGCAGTGGGCGTGGAACTAATGCGGCTTTTCTATGCCATTGGCCAAAGCTTTCTGTACCTCACGAAACCCGCTTCCCGCTGCTCTAAATGCTGCTGCTCTTAACCAATTTCTCCAGCTCTCATGCCATTCAATTGGCGCTCGTGCTGTGCTAATGTTTTGATGTTTCGGCTCATTTGCGAACCCTTTTTGCCATCCACATACACATTTACACACTCGCGCTCACACTCACATGAGGTTGGCAAAGTTTTGCCAACGTTTTGCCTTTATTTATGCAAAAATAATTTCAAATGTTTCGCATACTTTTTGACATTCGCTTTTGAGCGCGAGCATTTTCATAACCTCAGCCTGGCCACAGGAGCGCGCTTTCCCCTCCTTCTCCCCACTCCACTTACATCACAGTCATGTCAGCTCTTCGAACTAAGAATCTAATAAAACTTTTGCCAGTTACCTGCCCGCAGCACCAGGAGCAGAAGCAGCAACGGCAACGGCAAAGGCAACAACCAAAAACAACGACAACAAGGCTGCTTATTTGCTTATCATATGCAAATTTTCATGTTTCAAGTTGAAGTTTTACTTTGCCACCAGAGCAGAGCAAGCAGCAGTAGCGCAGGTAGCGCTCGAAAAATAAAAAACCCCAAAGAATGTTTAACAAGCTACCAACCTAAGGGGGCTAGCGAGCGACCGAAGGACCGCCCAACCGACCGAGCACAAAGTTCAAATAACAAAATTTCTGCTTTTACTTTTACATAAAAAGCCGTGCCGGTATTTTAGCCTTCCTTTAGATTTCCCTTGGATACCCCTCCGCTGAGCAACTTCACACGTACACACACGTATTACGTACACACGTATTTGTGTTCCTCTATATGTGGTTTTCATTATACAACTGGCTCTCGATGTTGTCTGTGTACGGTAAGTATGCCGTGTGCTCTGTGCTGTGTGCTGCTTTGCCACAGGCCATGTACTCGAAATAAACTCGGCGAAAATGTTTCAAGTATTTGCCTACAAATAAATTGTTTATCTTATTGTACGAGCACAACTGTCATTAGCGAAAGCAGAATTTGCTCATGTTTATGTGCAAATACATACGAATTTATATATATATATATACACATATATTCAAATATATGTAGTCAAATGAATTCAGGTCGTAAGTGCAACTTGTTTTCTCGGATGATTTACACGGCATTTGCATAATTTGGGTAATGCAGTTGGTCTGCCTAATGATGGGCCAATTACATGAATTCTGAGATTGAAGAGGGTAGACTCCAAACTTGACGCCTAACTGACAGCCACAAAAATATATTAATGCAGTGTGGTTTTCCCTTCAGAATTGGGCACATTCAATTTCACTTCTCCATCAAATTAGCTGCAATTTCATCCCATCTCATTTTCCATTTATTTCACATTGAAACTTTAAATTGTAAACACAGAGATAACTGTGAAACAAAATTCCCAAAACTTCACTCAATGTGCTGTGAGATCTGCAAATTGAAAGAGACACTCTGACACATGTGCAAAGAATTAAAGCGGGCGTGCGTCGAGTGAAATTCAATTACAATTGCAATCTTCGACAACAGCAGCAAGAACAATTACAACAAACAATGCCCAAAATGGCAGCTGGCGTCGTAGCCATGTTAATATATGCTAGCCAAAAAAACTGTGTATGAAACGTGGGAAAAAGTCATGGGTGTGCATGCAAAACAAATAACAAGGAAATGAAAAACGAGCTCGACTGGAAAATTGCATGCTTCTCTCAGCTATATATTTATGTATACCCAGACACAAACACTCTCTTTCGCATGTTGCAGTCCATGAAAAGTGTCGGAAGTTGACTCGCCAGCAACGTCATTTCCGGCTTTGCCTACATTGTTTTTTTTTTTTTTCATTTTTGTTTGTGTATTTTGTTATTGCTGTTGTTTTTTTGTTGGTGCTGTCAAGATGCCTACTAAAAAATTTACTGCACTTTAAAATTGCAAACAAACAAAAGCAACATCACAAGTGATGACGGCAGAAAAGTTCTCTACCAAATTGACATCAAATATTTAACACGATGAAAGACATTTTCATTTCTGGCACAAACCAAAAAACCAGCAAAACAACCTGAACAGCTCATTACAAACGAATTGACGACCAGCTAACAAATGGTTTCTGTTTTCATTCATTCTGTTCTACTGACAGCGCAAATGAATTCCCTGTAGCAATTTGCTGCAGGCTTGCATAGACTAAAGAGAAGACTAACATTAAATTTTTATTACTATCCATAAAGACGTTTTAAACATTAAATAGACTACAATTTTACTCGAAATGTAAAGAATATTTTTTAATTTGAAATTTTATTTAAAATATCTTCATTAATATTAAAAAAAAAACAATAAAACATTTTAGCTGCGACGAAAATTCTATTTGTATACTATCATGTTATGCACAGTTTTGTAGAAAGTTTGATTACAGGGTATATAGACAATTATAGGAAGAAAGCAGCATTTTGGCCTCAAAGGATGAAACTATTTCACGTTTCGCTTTACGAGTGTTTTTTATTGCCACTTTTTGGTTGGGGAAGTGATTGAAATTGTAGCCATTGTGCACGTCGAGTGCATTTAATATACAACTACATATAAGTATATTATTGCCCGAGTGTGAATGTTTGTATATCTAACTACTTCACAATGTTGGTCGGTTATTTCGGATTTTATTTTTATTGCAAAACAAATACTGTGTGCTGTGTGGTCTGTTTCATATTGCTCGTAGTACGAGTTTATTCAATGCAGGCGAAACCAACCAAAAAGTGCTAATAAAGCGAAGTAGCGCATATAGAAAGCCACAGCAAAATTGTCTGTAATGGATACATTTTTCCACATGTGTTCAGATACACATACATATCTATATAGATATATATATATATTAGATACATTGCTGTGGTATTCGCATCGCCACTTTGCTGAAGAGTTCCAACTTAATGCAACCGATTGTTGACTGCAAGTAATTGCACTTGTTTGCTGCTCTAAAAGGCTGCAATTTGCAATTCCCTTTAGCGTTATTTTAAACGGCAACTCTTTCCCTTTGAATAACTTTCTGTATTTCGCAAACTTTTCCACATCGCTGTAAAGAGTTGCGTTGCTTTGTGTTTAGTCATGGCTAGTAAACATACCGCTGGGAATTTCCTTGTCCCTTTTCACAGTGTCATATTTTATATTCATATGTAAATTTGCTTGACCACACACTTTTGACTCATTGTTAATGGTTACGGCGTATAAAAATATTAATAAACAGTCAGCAAATAATATTGCGCATACGCAGCGTTGACACACACTGACTGCGTATGTTTGGCTGTGTATGGAAGTCATGAAATTTGTATGCGCCAAAATAAATAAATAATAAATAAATCTAAATATAAATGCTTATACTCGTATGTAGATGGAAATGACAATGGAAATGGGAATGAAAATGAAATAATCTGGCAACTAAAGGGCGCATAAATAGCTGTCGAATGATATTCATTTTCTGTTGTTCTTTCTAGCTGTTCTCTCGCTCTCTCGCTTTCCATCTCACTCATCACATGTGTATGTGTCGCCATTTTGTGTACGCCTCCATTATGATGTTTTTGTGTGTATGTATGTGTCGGTGTGCTTTTTCGTTGTTGTTTGGTTATTGCGGTCACTGACACGTGTACGTGTCACTTCAGACATAAGCGCTGAATTATGCAGACAAGATGGTCGGCCAAATTTTGATTTGATTTATCGCTGAATGTAGATTTTTATATGCCCCAACAACAACAAAAACGACGAGCTGCAACAGCGACAGCAACAATGTCAAATCAATGCCATCAAATTACAAACCATTAACATAAAATTAGCATAATTAATTTCGCACCTTAGCACAACAGGCGCGTGATGATTAATTTGATTAGTACGATCTAGATGATGCGGGTGTGAATCGTAGTACTTCCATTTTCAATTTCCTTGCACGTTTTCAACCCACACATGCGGATGGCATCTACATCACAATTGCGAGACACATTCTTAAATTCTGCAAGTACATGTCATTTCTCATATGTTCTACCTTTTGAACAAAACTTTTCCGTAAACAAAATGCTTAAAAGAAAAAGTTGTCATGCCGCTTTTCAGTTTGTTGTCAACTGTATTTATTCTCACTCCTTTTTTGATGCTTTTTACCAAGCATCAAAAGTACGAGAAATAAGAGTTAAGAGTTACCAGTTTACCACTGACTTAGTCTAATTAAATTTTACTTAGGAATACTATAATATTAAAATTGCAAATTTAATTAATGTTCATAGTAGAATATTTTATTATTGTAAAATAGAGCTGACTAGTATAACATATGTTAAGCGCTTCAAGGCCCTTTTTCTAGTGGCTGTTATCTTCAAAATTTGAATTCAAATGGAAATTAAAATTATATTGACGAAACAATAGACACAATTTGCTTTTTTAATATTAATTCTAATAATGTGAATTGACTTTCACGTGAATATATACAAATAGTTATTAAAAATGGTAAATATTAGCACAACAAATCTATTTAGGTTGCCATTGCATAACAATATCAGTTCTCAGTCAGGCAATTTTCTAATGGATTGTGTACACATGCAGCACATAAGGATACCCACACACAAAACGTATGAGAGAAATATAAAAAGAGGGCGAGGAAGAAGAAAAGAAAGAGAGAATACATGTGTATTCCCAGAGTCGCATTGGCCAATTACTAGAATCAATAACAAACAAGGATAACAATTTGTACTATGTACTACAATATTTACGAGAATTATTATTACTTTCAAGAAATAACATTCTACCATTTATGCAGGCAAATTGTCATCGCAAATTGGTAAAGCAAAAGCAGAAGCAAAAGCAAAAATGTTGCGCACTTTTGATAATTGGCCCATACAGAATACAGAGTCAAAAGGAAAACAGGGTACATCATGTACTTTCCTGGAATGTATAAAAGAAATAAGCATAATTGCTTGTTTGTGCTTAATGTAGCCTCTCACATTGCAGCAGTAGGGCTTGTCAGCTGCTAGTATGAGTATGAATATGAGAATAATATAAAGTTTGCAGTAAAGCTAGGGAATAAAACTGTCTCTGCGTGGGTAATAGCACGATCTCAAAGTTGAGATTATGTCCCCGAACGTCTGAACAATAACAAAAATGCTAAGCGACATAAAGTGCATTTGGGCAGCAAAACACCGAAGAATGCAGGATGCAACTGGCAAAAGCATACGCAGATATTAAATGAAGACACGCAAGGATACACACACACACAAACATACCTTGTAGCTGTAACACACACACACATGCACATCTCGGACGTCTTGAGTGTTTGAGCCAAAGATTAAATGGTGTTTATGGCTGCTCCCAAGCAGTTCTCTTTGCGCATTTGGCGCTGTCTGCTGCTCAAATACTTTTGACACTTTTGCAAAATTTATGACTTGCAACGTTGCCACACATGCAGAATGTGAGAAAGATTTGGCAAATGCAAGAGAAAATTTAAATACATATACAAATAAAAGTTGACAAAAAGTATACATATGTTATGTGTTATACAAATGCAGTTGAAAATATTTTATATGCTCATGCAATTTCTGTTTGTGTTTCTTCTTTCGTGTTTTCCTTTAACAGGGTTGGACCTGGCCTAAGATGGGTAGCGTGCTATTCGCAGCTGTATTCATAGCATTACACTTTGCCACCGGCGGCCTGGCCAACCCAGATGCGAAGCGTCTGTACGACGATCTGCTGAGCAACTACAATCGACTCATACGACCCGTGGGCAATAACTCGGATCGTCTGACGGTCAAGATGGGACTGCGGCTGTCACAGTTAATCGATGTGGTAAGTACTCGAAATACATCTTCATTTATAATTTTGTAATTAATGTAAATATTCACACACAAGTTGTCCTCTCGCTCTATCTCTGTCGACATAATAATGATGATGGTATCCATTTGTGCTGTCATTTCTTTGACAACGCAGTCGCTCCACTGCTTATCAAATGACAATCAAACCAGATTAATTTGCAAAGCCAATACCCATCCAATCCAGTAGCTAGGTAGAGGCAAAATGGTATTTGTATAAGCCAGAGCAAAGCGTCAGCCGCGTAATTAATAACTGTTTACCAAGCGCTTAAAAACCCGTCGAACTAAGCCAGCTTCCTTCTCCACTTCTCCATTTCCCCTTGGCGACCCAATTGTCCTTTGCAGCTCATGATACTCAGCAGTGTTTGCATAATAAATCAATCGGCTTTGCGATTACATCGACTGATTATTGTTTTGTTGATTAACTTTTGCATTGGGAATGGCGACTACTGCTGTTGAAGTTGCAGTTCCAATTTCAATTCCAGTTGCAAGTGCAGTTTGAGTTCAATCAAGGCAACAAGAATTGGGCAATATATCAGAGAGAGAGACCAACTGTTCCTGGGTCAAATTGTGTACCCAAATGAAACTTCAATTGGTTGAGCAGGAGTCAAAAACAGCACAGCAGCAGCATCAGCTACAGCAGTAACAGCAGGAGCAGACCAAGCAAATAGTCCGCAATCTTCTGGTCGGTTTGGATGCACATGACAACCGGAAATGGGGAAACCGGCTAACAGTTACGTGCTCTTGGCCACACAGTAGCTGAGCTGGGGAGCTGCTGAGCACCCTACTGCTTTTTGCCTCTTGCTTCCTGCTGACTTCGAATCCTTTTTTGCTGTTATAAATCACGCGCTAAGCACCAAGACCACTAAAAGGCATGCCAAGCAGCCAGTCAGCACCAGCAGCAGTAGCAACAACAGCCAACCGTCATGGCAATGTACATTGGGTAACATTACAATCAATACTTGGACCAAATTCAATCTCCTCTCTACAGGAAAAGCAAATTTCCCAGAATCTTTTTATAAAGTTTTCCATTACAAGTCCCCGAGCTTTACACATTCCACCGACAAGAGTGATACCCGACAACAATTTTGAAAACTTTAAAGTGCGTCAACTTTAACAAATTTTATTTTGAATTTATCAAAAATAATTGTGAGTTAACTCGTGAAAATTTCCCTCCAGATCGTATTGCCGAGTGCGCGAGCACTTTTATTAAAAATAAGAAAATATTCTAAGCTACAGAAAGTTTTCATTACTTTTTCGAGTAAAGTTGCTTATTAGATTCAATTTGTGTTTTGTCACACTGTGCGAGATCCAAGCACCATGCATCTGGCATAAGGTGCTTATAACGAAATTGCTTTTATATAAGTGTGTATGTGTGTGTAGCGAGTGTGTGTGCTAGGACTCACACATAGTAATATTGCACATACGCCGTGTGCGCCTGGCTGCTAACTGGCTTGAAATATTCGCAGAATTTCTTTTATTGCACTCCACAGTCCACACTGGTCACCTTTTGTTGCCGTTGTTGTCGTTTTTTTCTTTGCTGTTGCTGTGCTGCTGTGCGTTTTGCTTTTTGCCTTTCGACTTGCTTTGTTGCTGTAGTCGAATTGCACGTGTTGCCTTCTCTGCTTATTGGCATTCAATCGTTTGTAAATTCTATTGACTGAAATCACTGCCATTTTTTTTTTCTCGACTCGCATGGAAAATTGCAATCAGAGAACAGCCACAGGAATAGGTCAAAACCAGCTGTGTATATCTTGGCTATGTGCGGGCGTTGTGTGTATGTGCGAGTGTGTGTTTATCCTAGAATTTTTAATTTTATATTTTCCTTCCATATTCGCTTAGCCTTGGCAACATGAGCAAGTAAGTAGTTTTAGTTGCAATTGCATAGCAACTGTTCACTCAGGTGAATTACGGCCAGCAATGCTACATGAGTCGAACATAAGCAGTCAATGAGAATCAGATACTATGCTAGCTTGGAGCTTTAAATATTACGAGTTGCCAGGTTACATGGTTAAGGGAGAGAGAATGCTCAGGCCCACATGCAAAATACAAACAGCAAAAGGCCTATGTGCTCATAAATTTGAAATGTTGAGGAAATTGAGAAATTTGTATCTATTTACAGAAGAGCAAGCAGAGAGGAGAAACTCTAATTAGGAAACTACAAGAGACATGGCTAACGTGACTACTTAACATAATGCAGTAAAATGTACAAATTTTTATGACAAATGAAAATCTGAACTTGAAACAAACATCAAAATATTCGAGTTGTAATTAAATGTTTGGGAACTGTAAATAATAAAAATGTAAGCTATTGAATGCATTCACTATCAGTAAATTAAAATTGCAGACAACCGACGAAATACATTACGAATTTGTCAAAATTAAAGCGCAAAAAAAAATATACATTTTTGATACTCTCTGAAAGTCTTTAATAAAACAATTCGTTTTCAAATCTTATTTGTTTACTTCAATAATTGGAACACAATCCTGTGATCGCCTTTTAAAGAAAAACTTAATGGTAGCTTGGAAGCACAACAATCCCAGTAGCTATACGAAAAATTAAACTTACATAACAAATAACTATTCTAATGTATTGCTTAAATTCCATCGTTAAAATAATCCGACTTACAATCTTAATTGTCGTTGCATTTCAGGCAAGACTCATTCGCATTCACACAGCTGAGAAACGTTTTTATAGATCTGGTTTGTTGCCTTTTCGGACGACTTTATTTACGCAGACAGGAAATTCGATTTAAATTGTAAACAAGACAGAGACGAGCTCTCTCACTTTCAGTACTGCAGGCGCAAAATGCAAATTCAGTTGCAGCTGGTAAAGCTTAAAGCTATGGCTTAAGCAATTTAAACAGTATATATCCTGCATCCTGTTCGGGGGTAATGCAACCGGGACATTCCTTTCCCCTTTCCCCCCTCCGCCCGATGCGTCGCAGCATTGCCGCATTTGCCGTAGCTCTAAGTGTGAATAAGCAAGCAGCCGCAACATAGCAATAACAACTACACCAATTACATGGGAACAAACCCAGTTAGACAGGCTTTAGGTGTGAACCGACAAGGCAAGAAACTAAAGGCGTGGGGCACGAGGCTTGGGGCACGGGGCATGCGACTTGCCCAGTAAGTAGTATAGCAGGCGAGAGATGACTAAGAGATTGCCAAGGAAGATGATGCTGCTTCTATTGCGGCTACTGCCACAGCCACTGCTGCTCCTGTTGTGGCTGCAGCGGATGCCGCACATAAAGCATAAAGGATACGCGCAACGCTCTCGCCCCGCTTCTCTGCTGTGTTGCCGTCGGCTGATGCTACTTCTACTGCTGATGCTATTTTATCTCTTCCTTATGCCGCTGTCTTTGTGCCTTGGTCTTGGGCTTTGTCGTTTTATTGCCGGTTTTCCGCGTCGCCCGCGCCTAATGACCTTTTAGACGCTCAGCCGTTGACTACCAACTGGCAACGGGCGACTGGCAACTGGAAACTGGCAACCGGCGACTGGGGACTATAGACTGTCGACTGTAGACTGTGGCATGCCGCACTGAGCGGGTGATTAGTAGGTCGTCCTGACAGCAACTCACACACATACACACAGAGCAATCCTCCCGCATAAAATGTGCGTGCCAACCGCTGGCAAAATCTATTAACACTGCGTATCTCACCATATTGTGAGGGCTCCTCCCTCTCATCGTCACCATAATCATTATCATCGTAATCATCATCGTCGTCGACGCTCGTGAAGTTATCTGTCGTGTCTCGGCGGAAAACGCGCTACGTCGCATCATTATCATTTTGTCGTTAATTACATTTTTCAACGCTTAAGTGATTTATTCCGCAATTTTATCGTTTTCTAATTTTTTTCCATTGCCCGCCGCCAACATATTTACGCTTAATGAGTTGGTTTGCCGTCTGCCACCTAAATAAATATGAAAGGGAAGCAGCAACAGCTTCAGCTACAGCTACAGCATCAGCCATAAATATAATGAAACCAACTGGCAAGCTGCTTGACATGAGCTCGCTGCATGTAGGGAGATGGATTGGTTGGAGAGGCAGCGGCTCAGCAGACGGAGGAAGAGTGTCTGAATGGGAGGCTGAGTGCTGTCGTGCTGTCGTGCGTGCATCTGTTAAGACACAAATTAGAGCACTTGCTTTGCATGTTGATGATATGCTTGAATTATTTGCAGTAAATTCTGAGAGAGCAAAAAAAACCGTCTCATGAATTACTTGTTTCCTTTTTGCGTTTCAACTCGAATTAAAGAAATGAATGAGGGAAAGGATTCCACACACACAGACACACACACACTCGCACACAAAAGACGCGTCGCAGCACGCTA
Organism: Drosophila sulfurigaster albostrigata; assembly: GCF_023558435.1. Taxonomy (NCBI): domain Eukaryota; kingdom Metazoa; phylum Arthropoda; class Insecta; order Diptera; family Drosophilidae; genus Drosophila; species Drosophila sulfurigaster. The sequence continues at coordinate 21,325,869 of NC_084882.1, forward strand.
TTGGCAAAAGGCCGCAGTAAATAAGAAGAAAGAGCGGATTTTATGCATAAACCCTTATCAGTTTAATCTCAGCATCTAGAGTTTCTCTCACTAATTATGTAACTTGAGGCTGTGTGTGTGAGTGAGAGTGAGAGTGTGAGTGTTTGTCGATGGGATGGATGGAAGTTCTTGTGGTATATTTGGATATCTTGTGATTCCACTTCATCTAATGCTCGAAATGGCACTGCCTGGTTTTATAGTTGAGCTAACTTTTAATCCACTTCGCGGCTTACCACGACGGTGCTTAAACTTTATGCTTGTTTAGCTGCTCTTAACTTTAATTGCATCAACTGTTCTTCGGTTCGACTCTAATCTCGTTTGCTCTGCCTCTCTCTCTCTCTCTTTTTCTAGATTTATCTGTCTGTCTCTGTTCCCTTGCTATGCTACATAAATTGATTAAAACTCAATGATGCTTTAAGAAAACTCTGACGCTCTCCCTCATACTCTCTCTCTTTCTCTCTTTGTGTATCTGCTTGCTTATTTTTGTTGCCAACACTCGAAACTAACCAGCTGCAGCACCATTTAACCCAGGACATGCCATGGGCAACCACTTGACAACCGACAAACCACATTCCCTTCACTCCTTACTACTCAGGACTTACTCTTCAATCGCCGTTCCTCCCCTTTTCATTCAACTTGGCAAATTTGAAATGCATTTGTTAACCGACACCAGAGAAGCAGCTTAGTTCTTTACTGCACTAAAAAAACATTCGCTCGTCGCAACTATTTTCAATTTTATGGTCCCCACTCAATGCTCAAGTTGTGACAGAGTTGCTAAGAGAACCAAACATCCCCTTCCGCAATCCCCCTTTAGCGTTCTTTCACAATAATCACGTTGACCAGGCGACACTTCAAATCCGTAAAGGTTAACCGAATACTGAAATTCAATTTGTTCCGTTCTATTAGACAGTTTCCATTATTCGTTGAAGATTAGTCTAATATAAAATTCACAGTAGTTTGAACAATCAAACTATGAATTTCTTGCTGAAAATATTTACAGCAATAAATATTGTTTTAATACTCGCATCCATCCTATTTTCTTAAAAGATTCCCGGTGATGTTTCTATGTGCTATAAGTGCTATAAATTATTGTAATATTTAAATTCTTCGTTAATCAATATTAAAACTATTACTCTCTTATATACAAATTAAATACTCAAATTTTCATTCGCTTTAATTTTTACTGGGTATCAATTAGTTTATCCTTTCAGCTCTCAATGGACATTTCATTGGCAAATGCTGATTGAATTTTTGTTTGAATATAAAACTAACAGTATTTTCCATTTTTTTTTTCATTGCAGAATTTAAAAAATCAAATTATGACAACCAATGTGTGGGTGGAGCAGGTGAGTTCCATTTTTTTTCACGACGTTTTAAGCTATTTGTGGATCTTTTGCGATTTGGTCGCTGGTGCTGCCAATCTTCTTATCGTTTCCGTGAAACATGAATTTGCCATTTGCACGCATCGTTGCAGTCAGCGAGCAAATGCAAAATAATTTTTCTAGCCAACTCCCATTCCTGCATTCACATAATTCCAATTTGTGACCAACACTTGTTTGGCTTTTTTTTTCAATTTTGTTTTTTGGGATTGAAAGCTTTGGCTTGGACTCGGACAAGTGGCATGCCACTCCACTGGTCACTTCGCGTGGCTGGCTGCAGCTACTCGTATATGTGCATTCGCTTTGCTCTAATGCCTCTGGCAGTTGAGCACACAACAACAACAATGAAGGGAATAACTTTATATATACACATATATATACATCTATAGTCTGAGTTGGAACTTTGTTTTTTTTTTAAGCGATCAGCTTTTAGGCACTTGAATTGAGCAGCTTTAAAGTTTTGCATAAAATATGCACACAAATCCTTTGCACAAATTGCAGTCAATGGCCAATGGCTCCCTCGCCTCCACGCTCCATTTAAAGCTTATGCTAAGTTTATGGTTACCCAATTGACAAAACAAAAGCCAATCCCCGAAATTACATATAAATTATGCATCGCATCTGCGTTTCTGTTTGTGTTTGAATACCAAAAATGTGTTTGGACATGTCGACAAATATAATTTGAGCTCTTTACAAATGTTAATCGCGTTTATTCCCGCAAACGCTTTCTCGTGAATATCGCTATTGCAATTATCTACGCTGATGGAATCGAACGCTTATAATCTACTTACTTATTTATGAAAAGACTTGTATATTCCGTCCGTTCTGCAATTTGATGAAATTTAAATATGTAAATAAACTTTTTAAGTCACGCTCCTAATTATTAATTTTCAAAAATTAAAATGATCTAAATCATAGCAAATGTATAGCGCAACAATCCAACTTTTAATTAGTCCAAAATAAATTCCGGAACGGGCCCATTTAAATTTATTATTTGTTGCCGCTGTTGACGCTGTTGCAGTTTGTTTGTTTGTTTGATCGCAGTTGCGTGTAACGCTCATAAATATGCAACATTATGTCCATAAAGCCACAAATGCGTGCACCCGCATATTCATAAATGCTTCTGTGTATTTGTGTGAATATTCGTGGGGTGTTTTCATTGTTATCCCGATACCAATGTGTGGCATCGGCAACCGCATTTAAATTTGTAATATTTTTCAAAGACAACCAGATAAGTGTTAAAATAAAATTCTGTTACCTACATATTCAGTACTGGAATGAACTATTGTCGAATTCATACAATGAACAATTATGGAAGGAATTTTAAAGTAATTGCTTGACCACACCGAAAGCAAATTGAATATTTAAATGACACATTCATTGTTTCAATTCATGAATTTCAACAAATTATGCTTAAATAAACCAAATGTTTATTCACTTTGTACATATATAATTTAAAGGTTAAAAATAATATTCGCTTTAAATATATCAGACACCCATGCGCGGTAATTTGTTGTTTTTATTGAGAATTTCATGCATGACCAACATTTATACACAGCATTTTTCGAGTGCTGCCTTAATCCCACTGTGAATTGCAATGCGAAGCAGAAAACAACACCCAAATGGCATTCACAATACATTTTACATAAATAGTGTGGCAATCAACATAATTACAATTTTATATATCGCCTTCGGTTGAGAGTTTGGCCGACTGCTAAGATACTCTTTTAAAATGACTTACAAATTTATTAAAGAAATAAAATTATTTATAAAGACTTTATTAAATTTAAATTTTCTAGAATATTGTTTAACAATTTAATTCATTTCACACAAAAATTGAAAGAAAGGAATAATTGTCTAACCGAAAAGTACAAAAACTTAACAATTTAAAGAACATCAATAAGGCCAAAATTTGTTTTATTGATTAATTTTGGGGTTTTTGATAAAAGGGTCGCTTAGTAACGAGACTAATTAAATCAACCACATTATTGTTGTTGTTGTTGTGCTGTGTTGGGCTTGAACCCTTTCGATTTGCTCGATCCTGTGGTCCCCGTAGCTGTAAATACTCTTCTGCCCGATGGGCAGGAAAAAGGATAATAAGAAGCAGAGCAAACAGTTGCGTCGCATGCAGCATCGCAATTCTATTATGAAAATTTAATTTAACGCCAACAGCTTAGCGACCAATAAATTAATGCATAATTAATGGAACGCAATTGGAACATTAACTGCAATAACAACAACAAAGGCCATAAGCAATCCAAATATACACACAAACATATAGAGTCCACGAGTATATTGAATGTTTGTATATATATATATGTATGTACATATATAGTCCGGACACCACAAATTCAATTCAACTTTCATCTATATGCAAATTATCTAACGAAGTGATTCTACCAAGCGACTAATTCAAATGGCAATTTCATTTTCCCCATAAATTATTGCATTTAGCATAACAATATTTATTATTCGATACTTTACAGTTATATGCTTTGCACTAAACTTAATATGTATATTTTATTTCAATAGGAATGGAACGACTACAAATTGAAATGGAATCCTGACGATTATGGTGGTGTTGATACACTGCATGTGCCCTCTGAGCACATATGGCTGCCGGATATTGTGCTGTATAACAAGTAAGTTTTGTGCTAATTTTCATACAACTTAAACCGAAACGATTATGATACGGAAAAAAATGAGCGTAAGCTCTTTTAGGGGGCCTTTGGCGCCTGGAACCATTTACATAATTGCCCAATGGGCGCGACGGGCGTATAAATCAAAGCACAGAGTTACACTGGCAATTTATCAGCCGATGATTAACGTATTTTTATTTCAATGTAACATAGGAACATGGAAACTGGCCAAGGGTTCAGTTCAGCAATAGAAGTAAACAGGGAGCAGCATACAGGAAGCAAAAGGGACTGGCAGGCCTTTATGCTCCAGTCTCAGCATAAAATGGCTGCCAACTCGTCTGCCGTCTCAAATTGGACGTTTTGTTTTGCTATGCTCGCTGTAATTATTATAATTTGCCTTGTGTCGTATTTCACTCTTGGAGTGAAGCCAGCCAAAGCAAGTGGCATAGTGGTATAAGTGGGAGAGCTATAGGAATGGAAATTATCCAAGGAAAAAGAACTCATAGCGTTCTTAATGATATAAAGGAACCGGTTCCGTCTTTTTCAAGGAACCCACACAACAGAATCTAATTTACGCACGTACCAAAACAATAGCATCCTTGTAGGATGTCTGCAAAATTAAGTTGATTGGCGCACCAAACTATGCAGAGTTTCATTTTCAAAATGAAAATACAAATTTACGATTGATAATGGATTTTACTCGCAATATTTCACATTGATGCCACTGTGCCACTTGCTTTTGCTTTGGCCTACACTTGACTTTAGTGCCTACAACACCAGCAATGGACGTCGCTCCTTTGGCAGATCGGCTTACGCGCTTTATGTGCCGTATTGGGTTTTCTTTTTTCTTTTTTTCCTTTTTTTTTTGACTGAGCTTGGCTGGGCTTCACTTGGCTGGCTGTTTGTTGCCTCGGTTTTACCAACTATTCTCATAGCATACTTTTGGGGTGTATATGTATGTATGAATGAATACGTGTGTGTGTGTGCTTTGGCAGAGTCATAAAAACTCGTAATTTATTGCTTGGAAAAAGCTTAAATTTCATTTGCCAACAACGGCAAAAGCATTGTCGTTGTTGTGCGTAACTATGGCAACTCCATGGTACTCACAATGACACACATACTGTACAATACTCACACACACACACACACACACACACACACACACACTCACACGCACAGACAGACACATAGATACACACTGAGAAATGCGAACGCAATGCGTGTTATATGGCCGCCATTGTCGTTGGCTGACACAGTCGCCGCGCCATCGTGGTCGCTTTTTAAACTGCAAATAATTTGTAGAGGCTATAATGAAGCAATGCTCGGCATAGTCGTCCTTCCTCTTCACGTCTACATCCACATCCACATCTCAGCTCCAATGCCTCTTTCAGTCCGTCGCATAAAATTGAACTTGAAGTGCCTTTTGTTCGCCTCGAACACTTGTAGTTAATTGTGTTTGGTCAAAATAAATTGCCTTTGTAAAGTCCATTTAACTTAGTGTCCACATAAGGATTGAGAGATTGTCCTTTGATAGACTTTCCCTTAAACCAAGCAATAAAATCTTTAAGCATTCAACGAGATTTGCTCATAAAACTCATAAAAAAAAAAAAAACCATGATACAAACTCATTTTTCTTAGGATATTTTTTGACAGAAATTGGTTTTATGTGCTGTTAAAAATGTCGTGATTTTATTTCAAACCTATTCAAACATGTATTGATTTTAAAAATGCTTTTTACAACCTTATCAAATAGTTATACAGTCATGGAAATATTTGATCAATTTTATAGGGGAAATATTTATTTTTGGAAAAATGCAGTATTTGCTTTTAACGTATGACGAATTGCCGCAGCTATAGGCTGTGTTCACACAGATATCTTGAAAACAAATACACCAAAAGCGCAAACGCAGCAGCACAGTGAAATGCGTTTAATTTGCGAACTGGGTCCAAAAACGCGCAATATTTTATGCCGCATTTTTTGGCCGAGCGTTGCGAAGACAAACGCACAAGAGCCATTCGGCATCCACTTGCAAACACACAAATAAATAAACGCACACGCAGGCACATACATAGAACATGGGGCGGGAGGTAGAATGCTTGCAGTAGAAATTACGCCCATTTGTATGCAATGAAAAATGTTTAATTGCCTGCTAAACGTGAAATAACTAACAAATAGTTGGCCAGCCTCCGTTGTAAATGCGCAACAAAACAACAACATAGCCACAAATACCTGCCAGGCCATCATGTTAGTCCAGAAAATAGAAAATAATGCCCTAGCCATGTTGGCGATGGTTTCCATTCCCATTACCATTGCTGTAGCCGTTGCCGTTGCCGTTAGCGGCCTTCGAAACAAGCGTCAAAAGTTTTAATTTATTGGCCATGGCAGGCGCTTGTTGCCGCCGTTGTTGTTTTTGTTGTTGTTGTTGCTCCAATTGTTTGCGGCTCGCCTGCATATCGAAAGCATTTGCATTTGCCACGTTTGTCAATTTCGCATTGCAGTGTAGCAATTTTGTACATTTGCAAATTGTCAGCAATTTGGCTCCTAAGAGAGAGATCTGTCTCTATATGCACTGCTGACCAAGCATAATTAGCCTTGTGTTTTTGATGTGCCTCTCATTAAATACGCATCGAAACCGAACCAAAGTTGAGGAGGGGGACCAAACACATCTCCCACTTTCTCTCGCTCTCTGTGGATGTGTAGCGTAAGTTTGTGCAAACAGCAGCTACAATAAATAAGCACTGCCATTAGCTATAGGCAGACAATTTTGGGTCCCAGCTTGCCAGCCTGCTGTCTGTCTTGAAAGCAACGGCAACGGCAGCGACAACGACGATAGCAATAGCAGTCAAAGGCAGTGGCAGTGGCAGAGACGGCAACTGTGTTTATATTTGTGAAAGCCGCTTAATTCCAGCAATTAATTTTCATGTTGATCCAAGAAATTAAAATCGCACTCGAGCAGCGTCAATGACGTCGTCCATTGTCTGGCAACAGCATTCGTTGTGCTCTGTTTCTATACCCTGCAGACGAATCGAAGGATTTGCTATATTTGTTTACATTATCAAAGCTAATGTTGCTCATTCACTTTACATAATTATACTACAGAATATTGTCATTGCGAACACAGAGATTTAAGTATTTCCTATAAGAATTGTAAAGGCAATAAGAGCACTATTAGCATCCAAATTTCATTTATGTAAAAGGTTTAATTTCATTTGTGCAGGGTATAACGCAGTCGATCTGCTTAGTTGACGCTTCCGTTTTTATATAATTTTTTCCATGCCATTCTGTGCTTGTTTAAGGTTGCGGCGTGGAATTGATTGCAATTGAAACTGTTTCTCTTCAATTGCCGCACATAATGGCTTCTATTATGGGCTATATTTGGAAGCTTTTCATAGAATAAACACATCTAAAAGCCCATCTTTGTTGTCAGAAACACGTATGTGAATTGTTCAGCAACTAAATTTAGCATCAATTCTACGAATCCATTGTTCTTCTAGAGAGGATATGGAAATAAAGTTTCTTTTAATTTAGCTTTCACTTTTAATAACTTTAGTGCACCGTCATAATTCTTGTAGAATAATTCGCGCAAGTGCAACGAAATGTAATGGTTTTGTTTTCGTTGGATCAACCAAAATTACTGAACTAATTAAAAATACATTTTAGTCTCTAATTACAAATTCATTTTAAAATACGAAAAATTGCTGCTAATGTTGTTTTAGCCGTACACGCCCATGGCCAATAGCTGAGCCCCACCAACGCCATCGTCATAGACCCACTGCCCCATCACAATTGCCACGCCCGCGTTGTCCATTAGCAGGCATGTCCTTAGGCCATGGATGAGGCAAGGCAAGCCACGACATAGCCAATGCCAAAGCCAAAGCCAACGCCAAAGCCATAGTCATAGTCATAGCCAGACATACTCGCACACTAAATCCAAATCCAAATCCAACGGCAAAGCATTTTAAAATGTTATTACAAAAACAACAGGAACAGCAATGGAAACAGCGGCAACAATGATGGCGCTAGCGAGCAGCAAGCCATTAATAGCTAAAAACCATTTAAAATGGCCGACGGCGCTGCAAAAAAAGCACAGCACAGAGTTTGAGAGCGAACAGCAGCGAGTGAAGCGCAGAGACAAAGCTGTGAGAGAAAACAAAACCAAAAAAAAAAAAAGAATACGACAAAGAGAAAAAAGTTTAGAACCAAACCGAAAAACCAAAACCACGCCTGGGGGTCACCGCAATTGCAGCCATTATCTTCACGGCGATGCGGTGACAAACACACACACAGAGTGCTCTCTTAAAGCGAAGCAGGGAGAGAGAGAGAGAGAGAGAGAGGCAGGCACATACAATATACCCAGTGGACAACGCGGCGTATGAGTGTCAGCCTCATGGTGGTCGTCGCCCGACGCCGCCGGCGCCAGCTGCGACTATCAGCGCGTTAATCTGAGCGCCACACGGCGCACCATCGCCATCGCCATTTTTGTATCTCGCCACGCTCCAAAGTTGAATCTAAAAGCCGAACCGAAGCGAGCCGAGGACGCAGCCAATCCGCAGGCTGGCAAAACTTTGTCGCTGGCTTTTTTGCTGTAACACACACACACACACACACAGGGCCACCGCCACCGCCACAGCTTTCAGTGCGCCATTTCTATTTTTATAAATCTAATGAAAGATAATGAAATTTTATTTCATTTCTTTTGATTTCGACGCAGTTGTCGTCAGCTTGAATCTGAAAACTAAAGCAGTTGAAAAAAGAATCATAGATACGACTGTGGCGATGACTCCGACTACGACTGTGACTATGTTTTTGTCTTTGTATGCCAGAGACTGGAAGCTGCCTCGGTAATACACAATAATAGAATTAAAGTGGCTGTGGCAGGCCAGCAGCTAACGCCCAACGCCCTGCACCGCTGGCCCCGAGTTGGGGGCGGGGCGGGTGCCTTTTGGGTTCACAAAGTTCAGCTGATAATAAAGTTGTCAACAACATTCATTTAATTAAAGAAAACAAAGCCATAGTCGCAGCACTTTGGGAATAGAAATACTTGTATGTATATAAGCATATATAGCATGAGATCTCCCGAAATTTCGGCTGACAGAGCCAAGGGGATAAGGGGGTGTTGAAGGCAGCCAAATCCAAAAACGAACCCAGCCACTGTCTACCGCAACGTAATGCCAGCGCTGAGATTTATGGTGCTAAGTTAATATGGCCGCCGGAAATGGTAATGTGGTGCCTCTAACTGTTTAAGTAGTGAATCTAGATCTGCTATGTTTATGTCTCCTGAGTGTGCCTGCGGTTTTTGAACTTCTTTCCCAATGTTTTAATTCGTAAAAAGGTTTTCTATATGACCAGTGTGAAATGCGCTTTAAAGGCTATTTATGTGATAGTATACCGGAAAAACTTCATTCACATAAAAAAATGTGCCCCATTATCAATTGAGTGAATTTAGATTGGTTGCAATACGTTTCCTTTTATTTACGATAAAATGTCCTACACAATAAATTCTGTGAATACATGAAAATAAAAATATATTTGATTTTATTAACGTTTTCGTTGTTGTGCTTTAAATTTTAATATTTATATTTTTGTTGAATATTTAATACATTTCAACCTACAACACCCGAAATCTAAATTTCAAAATTAGCGAAATTCTAATGAAAACATTTTTTTTTTGAATCCTTGCAGCGCCGATGGCAACTATGAAGTGACAATAATGACTAAAGCAATTCTACACCACACGGGCAAAGTCGTTTGGAAGCCACCCGCCATTTATAAATCGTTTTGCGAAATTGATGTCGAATATTTTCCATTCGATGAGCAGACATGTTTCATGAAGTTCGGCTCATGGACATACGATGGTTACATGGTAAGTCAAAGGAAGAGTACTCACAATATATCCTAAGTATACGGGTACCAGTGTATGGTACAACACATACACTCAGTGATCCTGAAGCTGGCTGTCAATCAAAGCAGACTGGCAGAGCTCAGATGTAAGCCATCCATCAATACACAAGTGCCGTGAGATGTAGCTCTGGTCGTGGCTTTGGCTCTGGCTCTGATTGACTGACTGCTAATCAAACGCTAATCAAACGTTTAAGTCGATTATAAAAGCATTAAATCGGTAAATTCAACGGCAGTTGGTGGGCGTGGCAATGGATTACATGCGTATGCGTATGTGTATGTGTCAGGGAACGATGAAACGACTTTTTAAACATGTTTTACGAAAAGCAAAAAACTCTCCGGCTGCGATTGTGAGACTGCCTTTGTGTGTTGTTCACAATTGAAGCGTTGACCTTGAAAATGGGGCAAAAAACAAAAACTCACTCTCTGACAATTGATTATTCGCTTCGCTTTTTTATTATTCCCTTTTGCAGTGTGGACCATAAAGGTTCCTCAAGGGGCGTGGCACTCACTTGAGGTTGCCGCCATTGCTGGCCTCATACATATAGCTGTTATATATTTATTTCAATACTGTTGTTAATGTTTATTGTGTTTGTGTACACTTGACACGTTTCGTTCGTTGGCATGTGATAAATCACAAGACCCTCTCTACCATATCCACACGTTCACACACACACACACACCCACATACTCACACTCGCAGAGAGTCGCGCACACGCACACATGCAGCTGGCACAGCTGTGTGCGTGTGCGTAGAGGAGATAACAACCAGCAGCTGCGTTTAATGAACCAGCCACGCCTTTGAAAACTTTTGGGGACTCGTTTGTCAAACGAAGCAGCAGCTACGACAAACTGCAGAATGTCACAAAAACAACAACCTAGAAATGCGCCATTAAATAAACCGAATAGGCCATACACTTATCCCAAAATCCCTAAAGAATGTAGAGAAAAATGGTAAAAGAAATGTCAAGTATTAATCTAGGTTTACTTAAGTTCAGAGAGAGATATCGAATATTTAACATAAGTTATTATTGCTTAGTTTCTCTAATCGAATAACAACTATTAATTTAAAATGTCCTCTAAACTATTACTAATAGCGTTCATTCTAAAAGCAAAGCTAGATCCACACTAATCAAATCCCATTAATTAGCTGAACTTCAAGGGCGCTTAATAAACCTATTTCATTAGCTCAGCATCTATATTATCAAGTAGTAGAAAATATGCACTTGCAATTACTACTTATTGTGATTTTATGAACTGGAACAAGTTCACACAAATCAAATTCCAGTTCCTATTTAGATTCATTGTCGGTAATAACTTTTATTTGATCTTGTGCAAGATTCAAGTTAATTGGCCAAGTTATAGTACTCGCAGCCGGTTGGCTATAAATAGCTTGTGTTGTAAAACTGTTGCGCCGCATAACGGCCGCTAGGTGGCGCTGTGTTCATTACGCAAAAAGACAAGCGACAAGCCAACAAAATGACAGCACATTTTTACCATTTACTTATAGAATACATATAATTTTTGTTTTTTTTTTTGCTTGTGTTGTTGTTTTGTTCTCTTTCGTTTTTCCTTTTGCCAAATAAGGCGAATTCACGCATCGGAAGCTTCAACATGCTTCATTGACTTTAACTTGATACACACGTACATACAACAAATAAGAATAAGAGAGAACGAGAGAAAGCGAGAGTGAGAGAGAGACGCTTGCAATGAGGAAGAAGAATCCATTCATCCTTCCTTCCTTGTGGCCATATATAACAATTGTTGCCGGTTGATTTCGTCGCTTATTCCGAACTCTGCTTGTGCCAATTTACAGCATCAGCGTAAATTTATTACGAGGTATTAATGATATTACCAGAACTTGGAACCGGGTAGCGCAGGGTCTCCTCTCTTAATGAATGGGAATGTAATTTAAAATTGTGTTTTATTTTTAAGTAAAGCAAATTGATTTCATTCAACTCGCAGCACTCGAGTGTGAGCAATTGGTAAATAAACTGAAAATAAGATTGTCAAATAGACCCAACGCAAAGGACAGATGATATGCTATAAATGGAACGTGTCTTTCCATTAATCAGACGAAAACCATAAGCAATCACAGATCATGAACATTTTTCTCATTTAAAGAAGTTTTGTTCATAAGTAAAACGGTAAAAAGAATGAGACAGAAGCCTCGAAATAAATGAATCGACGCCAATAACAAGCGGAAGAACAAGCAAATAAACTGAAACGTAATGAAATGAATGGTAAAACGTAAATGTCATTTACGTTTAAGGCAGCACGTGAGTGAAACTTATCACAGCAGCTGCCATCTCAATTTTTATTCGCATTTCCATATACAGAGTTGAGGGAATCGAGTCGCGAGCATCGACTGCGAGACAATCGCAATTCGTTGCGCAATTGACGATTGTCAAAAATTTGTCAAAAATACACGAGTTCGAGTACGTTTTACCTTCATCAGTGCACAGCACTGGGAGCAGCAGAAGCAGCAGCTACAGAAGCAATAGTAGTAATAGCAACGACAACATCAACAGCATCCGCATCAACATCAGTAAGGAAAATCAGCTTTGATTTGCCGCTGAAAATTCATTGCGCCGGCTGTTTGACGAGACTGAAGCGACACTTGAATTTCCCTCAAGTTCGTTACGTGTTCTTATTGCTTCTGTCGTTGCTGCTGTTGATGTTGTTGTTTCTGCTGCTGTAGAAGCTTCTCTCTGCTGGGTGGAAAATGAGGCAACAAATCACCATTAATGGCAATACAATCGCACAGGTGTTGCATTGTCAAGAATTTGATCCGTAAATCAAAATCTGCTAAAACAAAAGTGTGAGAAAACGTTTGTGAAATATTCTTAATGCGACTATTATTTAATATTAATATTTATTGTTATGAAAACAATGCTATCAAATTAGTTGTTCATTTGTAGATATCCATTATTCTGTTAATAATTACAACAAGAGCTATTTATTTCTGGAATGAAATTTAGTACTGCTCTTGCAATTTTATATTTAAGTGAAAAGAATTAAAATAATTTATTCAACAAATTTCTCACATGCAGTAACATTATTAGTTGTCGAACATAAAAATAATTTATTTAACAAACTGCACAGTTTAGGAATATTGTATGTTAATTTATGACACTGATTTTGCAAAATCATAAATTTGTGAACAAAATTGAAATAAATAATTAAGGAAATGTTACACTTTAGAAAAAATAAATTTCGATCAATTTTAAAAGAATTGTTTATTGATAAAATAAAATTACTCATGCAGTATTAATAATTGATGAAAAAAATTAGGACAAATTATGCCAAATTTTAAGAAAGAAACTTTTTCCCATTTAAAATCGTACTTCAAATTCAATTCATTCATACTTTTATTTTTGTCTCTTCATTTTTCCAGGTTGACTTGCGGCATCTGAAGCAAACTGCAGACTCGGACAACATCGAGGTGGGCATCGATCTGCAGGATTATTATATATCCGTCGAGTGGGATATTATGCGAGTGCCCGCAGTGCGAAACGAAAAGTTCTACAGCTGCTGTGAAGAACCGTATCTGGACATTGTGTTCAATCTGACGCTTAGGCGAAAGACGCTCTTCTACACGGTCAATCTGATCATACCCTGTGTGGGCATATCGTTCCTCTCCGTGCTTGTCTTCTATCTGCCCAGTGATTCCGGCGAGAAGATCTCACTTTGTATCAGTATTTTGCTATCGTTGACTGTGTTTTTTCTGCTGCTCGCCGAAATTATTCCGCCGACATCGCTGACAGTGCCGCTGCTGGGGAAATATCTCCTCTTTACTATGATGCTCGTCACGCTGTCTGTTGTGGTAACCATTGCGGTGCTCAATGTTAACTTTAGGTAAGTTCTTGTTAAAATTTTAAGAAGCTTTCCACTAAGTATTAATTTACTTGTAGATCGCCAGTTACGCATCGCATGGCGCCTTGGGTGCAACGTGTCTTCATACAAATCCTGCCGAAGCTGCTCTGCATAGAGCGGCCCAAAAAGGAGGATCCCGAAGAGGATCAGCCGCCCGAGGTGCTGACGGATGTCTTTCATTTGCCGCCGGACGTCGACAAATTTGTCAACTACGACACAAAACGTTTCAGCGGTGACTATGGCATACCAGGTAAATCACTTTTCCTCCAACCCTCTCTCTATTGTAAGCAGTCCAGAACAATTGTAAAACGTCTTGGGCATGTTCGCAATTCTATACTATATACAAATACAATATTCAGTAGTCGTCTTTACAGAGCAGGCAAAGTTTCTATATGTTACTTACCGCTGCGTTATACACAACTTTTTGTTGTTCGCAAACTTTTTGCATTGCTTTCCTTAGTTGCAGTTGCCTTCGCAGTTGCTAGTTGTAGGTGGTGCCATTGTTGGTGCTTGGAAATTTATGCTTGTTTTTTAGTGAATTCAGCAGGCGCATTAAGTGTGTAGACTTGCACTAACTTACAAGCCGTCCAAGTTTAGTTCTATTTCGTTTTAAATATGCGAAAATACATTGAAATTATATGCACTTAGTTGTAAAGCCTTTCCACCCGCTTTATACCGTTTGCCTCGTCTCGAGCAGTGCAAATAATTTACGACAATTAAAGAGAAACTCTACAAAAGCTGATGCTAAGTTCCAACAACTTGCAGAAAAAGAATTATGCGATTTCGAAATTGCTTTTGTATCGTTTTGTCACTGTCGTCGAGCTCATTAAAAGAAATGAACAGAAAATAAGTATGACCATGGATGTGAAACTAAGAGAACACATATTTGAATGTGAATAAAGGATCATTCTTTTCGGTATCAAATGGCTCGCAAATATCCATAAAACCACAGTGCCATGGTTTATCAGTTCATTTGATGCTGTCCCTTAAATACTAAGCATACGACAAGTAAAACCACTCAGAGAAAAACGCAATTCAATTGCCGTCACCCACAATAGGAAAGTTGCAGCCATTTGGTGACTACTTTTCGCTGTCTGAAATTCCAACTGGCTTCCAAATTAATGATTATTTTCTCCAACCTCTTTTTCTGTTTCTGGCATCGTCTGTCCACAGTTGGGACAAGGAAAGAGAGTCCAAAATGAAAGCCAAAGAAAATGCTAGCCGAATAAATACAAAAATAAGTAGAATGAAGCAAACTATTTTCTGAGTTTCTTTATTGTTTCTGTTCCTATTGCTGTTGCTGTTGCCACTGAGTAGCCTTTTGTCCTAAGTGTCCTGCGGGACATTGCGCCAACAGAGAAGAGTTACAAATTGCATTTGGCCATAAAAACTAGGAAATATATATATATACTTATGTATATATAGAAGAAAATATCTGCAAAATAGCTACTAATTTGATTTACCTAATGGCAATATATCGCCTTCACCCTTAACCATTTCTTTTACTTTCTTATTTGATTTCTAGTTCTACCCGCCTCGCATCGCTTCGACTTGGCGGCAGCGGGCGGTATAGCCGCCCATTGCTTTGGTGATCCACCTCTGCCCTCCTCTCTGCCACTGCCAGGCGCTGACGATGATCTATTTAGTCCATCTGGTCTTAATGGCGACATCAGTCCCGGCTGTTGCCCAGCTGCCGCGGCCGCTGCAGCTGCTGCCGCCGCCGCCGATCTCAGTCCCACATTTGAGAGACCCTATGCCAGGGAAATGGAAAAGACCATCGAGGGCTCTCGCTTCATAGCGCAGCATGTGAAAAAACAAAGATAAATTCGAAAGTGTAAGTATGCTAAAAATATTTTATTTTTAAAGCAATTTTTTAGTTAGTATATGATTTCTTATCATATATTCACACCGCAAAGAAAAGAAACAAATAGTGCTCCCAGATATTTAAATTAGGGATGTTTATGTTGATTTTTGATCGACGATGTTTCATCGTTTACATTAGATATGTAATATCGCATATCGTACTACACGATATAAATTCAGACTAGACTAGAGAAATTTATAAAGCTGTTAACTCAACTCGATTCAAACTCTGAGGTTATCAAACACGAATTCGTCCAATAAAATCATTTCCTCGGAAAACATTATTCAATGTATGTCTTTTGGCATGCAGAGCCATCGTTATTCGCCAACCAGTTAGCCAGCCTGAAACTCGACTGCATGACGAGGTCGCGATATGTTTACAGCCCGCATTAGCCAAGGTTTTAAGGGGAAATGTGCAGAAGTAGCTTCAATCACGGTGCTTGCATTTCTCTAATCAAAAATTGGCAAAAGGGGATGACCCGGAGGGCGGTCGGTCATAGGAGCCACCGTTGAGTTGGTTGAGTTGAATTCGAGCTGAGTGATTGAGTTGTTTGTGCAATCGGAAAGCGCAATTCCGGATTCAGAGTGCAAGTTTGCAATCTGATGTGGCCACAGTCTGGCATTGCCCAGCATCAACAACAGCATCAGCTCCAGTTTCTGGTTTCAACTTTTGCCATCAAATTTGAATCGATAACCAAATTTTTGTAATTTTGCTAATGAATTGAAAGGCACAGCTCGAAAATAGATTGTGGTTACATTGCTAAGTAGACAGAATTTTAAGAACTGAAATCAACATTATATTAATTAAATGTTCCTCGAAGGCAAGGCCATTCTAATAGTTTGCATTTAATTTATTTATATAAATTATTGTATACAAAATTCTCAAATAAGGACTTATTTACCCTTAACTAACACCACAATTGTTTTCTCATTTGATCTCTTGAAAGGTGGAGGAAGATTGGAAATACGTAGCCATGGTATTGGATCGTATGTTTCTTTGGATTTTCGCAATCGCTTGCGTGGTCGGCACAGCGCTAATTATATTGCAAGCGCCTAGTTTGTACGATCAATCGCAGCCGATTGATATATTATATTCGAAAATTGCCAAAAAGAAATTCGAACTGCTCAAAATGGGCAGTGAAAACTCCTTATAGCGACCACTTGGGTTCGCAGCGGGCTGGTGGAATTTAATCATCAGCTCGTTGCGAGCCCTGTTCGCCGCCCGGGACGATGATCGTGGATAATATACAATGAGCAACACCATGAGCATATCATCAGCATTGTACAACACTAACAGCAGCAGCAACAGCATCAGCAGCGATAGTGTCAATACTAGTAGTATCAGTACTAATTCCGATAACAATAACGATAACGAAGTGATGAGCAGCTCATGGAGCCCATTGTAAACATTTGCGGAGCGAAGCGAACATTGGAAACATTAAACCTAAAAGCAAAACAAAAACTACGAGTAATCAAGCAAGTGCAAGTTTTGGAGCAGTTGATCAAAATATGTATGTAAAGTAATTCAAAACAAGTACTGTAGTGCTGCATAACGTAAAAATAATCGTTAATAGCTGTGTCGTCAACAAAATCAACTAATAGGTGCGACATGAGCAGAGACTGGCAAAACCAGTTGAAGTGGAAAGTTTAGTTAGTAATTTTTGATAGATGTCTGGATGATTGTGTAGGTGTTGGGATGGTTGTGCAGTGTTGCACAATGTGGCAGCGCCAGTGTTGTAAAAATAGTTTTTTTTGTAAGTTATATTGAATTTTTGAGCGCCAAAAAGTTCCTTGTTGATTTTAAGTTCTAAAGTTTCACAAAATAGAACAACAACAAAACACATAAGAAAAAATGTTTTAAAACGGCATTTTAAAATTATTAACAAAAACCAAATTGTATTGACTGCATGTGTTCAGTGTGTTTCAATGTGTATGCGAGAGTGTGACTTTGTATGTGTGTGCGTGAATGAAGTTAATGTAAACAATTTTAATTATTTGTCTATTTGTGCATATTTTTCTGATTATTTTAAGCAAACCACAAAAAAAAACCGAAAGAAAACAATTTGCAAAATGCATTGCATATTATTAAAAATAAAAAAACAAACTGGTTTTAGCATTAGTTATGCCTAAATCATAAGTAACTAAATTATATGACATCTATACTTAATTACCACATAAGTCTTAATTAGTCTTAGCTAAGCTACATACATTTTAAGCAAATTTAAATAATATTAACATTAACATTAATATTACAAAACAAATACCAAAAAGTTCGCCTCAAGGCAACTTGGTCAAATGAAGCGCGAAATTCTGAAATAAATTTAGTTAAATGTTGGTAAACAAACATCCAATTTTTAAGCTCACACATTTTTACTACAACAAATACACACTCATATTACCATTTGTATATCTAACAAGAGTATATATAGTATGAAAACATTAATACATACATATATATTACAAAATATTTAGATATTTAAAAATCACAAAAGTCTAAACAATTTAATTAAGAACACTCACTAAATAACAGCAAACAAAAACCTTATGAAAAATTCAATCAAGCAACCTAAATAAATGGCTCATTGTTATATTGTGCGCTATTCGTTTATGTAATTTTTAACAAGTTTATTGAAGTATAAAACATGAATTCAATTAGCACTTATCTCTGATCATCTGAACAAGTTTATCAACAAAAACTCTATCAGTTAAAAGCCATTAATCAATGCTCAAACTAAGTGGTTATCTATATTGTTGATTACAGAGAAAGTATTTCCTTTTCTGTGAAACTCGTTTTTAACATGCCAAAAAACTATTAATCAATATTATTTGACTTCTTACAGGGTATATCAACTTCGAAAAGTTTCCCACAAAAATGAGCACTTTGCATATTAGCTGTTAAAATGTACTTACGGAATTTCAGATGCAATGTGCAAATAATGTACTTTAACAATAAAAATTGTTTCTTAGGGGTTTTGAGCCATTCTTAAAATTTGATTATTTTTTGAATTGTGTATGCCATTCCGTTCTGACTGTTAATTAAGCATTTCGCAGATCCAACGGTTCACTTGCAGTTTGAAAACTTTTTAATAGCCTGCAGCTGAAGAGAGAAAAGGGAAATTGGCATGCTGCTGGTCATTTCAGAGGTCTGTGCTGTGGGCAATACAGGGAAAACACCTCAAAGTTAAACGACTTGGGCTATCTAAATGCACCACAAGGGTTTTCTTATATATTTTCGTTTAATTGATTTTTTAAAGTTTTGCCACTGTTACAGACAAGTACACTAAAAAAAGAATTGAAAAAATCGCGAATACCACAGGGTGGCTGCAAGCGCCATAGAGTATGCAACAAATTAAGTGAGGAATGCAATTCGCATTGCGCATGTGTTTGTATGGGTAAGGGAGAATGCAAATATGAAAGTATGTGTGTGTGTGTGCGTGTGAGTGTAAGCAGTAAGCGAATAATAAACGAAAAATAAACATAATTCGCACAACTTTCATGCAAATGCCAGAAAAGAGGAAAAACATAAACGAAATCTACCAAAACTATTAGCAAGGAATGCCGCGACAACTCTGCTCAGAGTTGTCAAGCTGTTGTGCTGTTTATAATTGCGATGATTGTTTTTGTTCTTTATGCTGGTCCTCGGCTCTCGGAGTGCGTTGGTTTTAGCATTTTGTATTTGTGTGTGTGTGAGTGTGTGTGTGTGTAAAGTGGCAAAAGTTTAATTAAAATTCCAAATCGAAAATATTCAGCATTTGTGAATCTGAATTAATTAAAATAGTTTGCCTAGACAGCAAATGCATCAGAACAAAGGCACGACAGTGTTTAAATTATACAGACACATGGATTATTTATTCTGTGAGTGGTACGTAGATGAGTTAAAATTGTTTTGCAACTCATTTGTCCTGTGTCTAACAAGACACTTGAAAGTTGCTTCAACTATGTGTGTGTCAATTGCCTCTCATTCAACATTTTAATAATTTCATATATTCAGTACCAATTTAATTGTGTTCTATTGTTCTGATTTGTATAAATTTAAATAGAAATACACAGATTCCGTTTCGAGCTATCATATGCAGTTTCCATTGTCCAGAGGCTATTTGTTTGGAAGTGCTAAAAGGAATCAGTGTTAATTGCATAAACGAATAGCGTAGCACACAAACAGAATAACAAACATAAACACCCACGAAACCCACAAAAATAATAACAGCAATAACGTGACAGCAACAGACACACATTTACACATAAATATAAAACAATATTTAAAACGAAAAAAATAAATAAATAGCAGCGCCAATCTGGTGTATTAAAATGTAAAGTGCATAAAAATCAACAGTTAACATTTTTTAAATATTTAGCTATTAAATTAACGTAAACTAAATGTAAAAGAAATATCATAAAAAAATTATAAATAAAACAAAAAAATTGCTAAGCATTTAAACACACGAATACGAATACAAAAAACTAATACCAATATAAAAACGAAAACAAATACAATTACATACATACATATACACACACTCAACCACAGCAACAGCAACCCATAATAAAATATGATAATTGTATATTGAATAATTACATCAAATATTAAAAGTATTTAACTGAGCTTATAAAATTAAAACCAAAAAAACAAACCAATTAATAAATAAATTAAAATGCCAACAGAAATGAGGAAAAACTATTTGACAACTGTCTCGACTTCCGTTATGAAAAGCATATAAATAAAAAGTCTGAAAAATATATATACACACACATTACGAGTATATACTTAAATGCATACATATATAATATAATATTAAATGCCAAACATTCACACGCGGCGTATACACAAAGTGTATATACTTAAAACACAAGCCGATTAACTGGTCCGAATGAGAAACAAAATACAACATCGCAAGTGATGTACTTGAAATATGCACAGATAAACTCTATTGGCTAACAACAGATAAATAGCATCACAATCAATCAGCAACACACAGGACTATTCTGAATTTCATTTTCGAAGGAGTGTTTTGAAAATCAATTAAAGTAAAGTATAGCTAATGCTTTCCATTCATCATAGATCAAGAAAAATGCAACTGTTTCGAAAGTGAAATTCAAAATGACAATGTCAATAAGTGCGTATTTCTTAAATAATATTCCTGCGACAATTGAAACGAGACAACCGTAACTTGTTTGTAAATAGAACGAAACTCTTGGAAAAAAAATATATTCTTATTTGATTACCTTTGAATTGTATATGACAATTAATTGTATAAAGTTAATACACACCACATTTACAAAAGCGTTCTTAACCCGAATGTGTAGTGTATAAGGCTTGCTTGCTTTGTTCCATGTGTGCATTTCTAAGATAATTTTCGACACTATTTGGTTGCTGTGTGTTTGGCATGGCCATCTGCCTCAGAGGTAAATCGCGATTGGTCCTCATGCCAAGCACATTATGATTTACCTACACCTAGAACAATTTAATGTTTAAATAGCAAATGAAAAGAAAACAACATTTTAGCTAAACAACTTTTTGTTATAGTTTTAGACAATCAACTTAAAACATTATTTATAAATCAAAATGAAAACAAAAATTAAAACCAAAAAAAAAAACAATGACAAGTAAATGGCGTAACTTTTCTGTGAATAAATTTAACTTAATAACGTAAATGCATATTTAAATTACAATCGCATCTGAATTGTGTATAGAAAAAAGAACAACTATTAAGTGGGCTTTAAATTTAAAGCCACAACTAATCGTAAATTAATAACAAATTACACAAAAAGGAAAAAAACAAGAGAAAATAATCGATAGGAAGTAAAAGCAAAATTAAATTTCAACTACCATTTTGTAAATTGTTTCACTTGGGAAAATCGACACGCTAAAAAACAAAACATTAATGAAAACCAAAAAAAAAAAAAAGAGAGAGGAGAAAAAAACAAATTACATAAATAAATAATATAACAAGAACGTACCAACTATGCAAACTCGAAGGCAATTCGAGGAAAAGTCAAATACATAGACGTGTATATGCTCTCATTGGTTGTGTTTTTAGGTTATAATCAAACAGGCTTGTGCGTGTGTGTGCGTGTATGTGTGTACATGTATGCGCAAGCACGAGCAAACAATCGGTCATTCAATCAGTCAGTCAGTTAGTCAGTCGGTTAGTCGGTCAGTCGATCATTCAGTACAATTCGAACTCATAATTGTACAGTTCATTTGCACATTCAAAATATAACTTATGTATGTAATTAATTACGAAAATTAAATTAAACAAATAACAAAATGAACACACATCGTGTTTAAGTGTAAATTATGCCAATAATGTCAAACATTTTCAATTTGCCTTTTTTAAAACGCGTTTTACTTTTACGTTTTAGGTTATAGCTAAAGGTTTAAAGGGCTTCATGTGAAAATAAAAACAAAAAAAACTAAAAACCAAAAAAAAGAGAAACACAAAAATTCAACAGAAAAAACCCAATTGAAAAATATTGCAGTATAAGTTTTGTGCACTGCAAATAAAAAACCCAATTTGATAAGAAAACATGTAATTTAAATACTGCCACAAATAAGACAAAATAAAACAAGCAAACAAAATGTATAATTATACTCGTATATTGGCATGCATGCATACTTATTGTATAAGTATATGTATATACTTAGTCGTATGTATGTATGTATATGTATACGTTTTTGATGTGTGTGTGTGTTTCTCACATGGGTATATTCACACTCGAAACGAATAGTCATATAAGGTACTCGTACGATAATTCAGACATTGCAAAACGGGGCTCGAAGTTAACATTGTGGTTAAGATACTTAAGTACTTAATGCAAACCACTAGTCAGTACGTTACAAATACTAACTCTACATAAAATACTAACCCACATTTTGTATATATGAAACAATAACAGAACGTTAGCAAACACTCACAACACACACTCACACTCGCATAACCACACTCACAGACGCACACACGTTACAAAGAGTTTAAACAAACAAACAGACACAAACAAAAGAGAATAACTAAGTAGTTAAATAAATAAAAACCAGGCTCAGATCCAAAACTAATAATAAATAATAAATGTTATGGTCAGTCCAAAATTGCACCCAAACGCATGCAAACATAATTTAAGACAGAAAAGCAGGAAAGCAACAAGAATTTATTTCAGGTACAATTGTTTTGAGTACAGTAATCACCAGCAGACAACGAAATTGTGTACACAAATTGCTAGACAACACATGCAGCAACAAGAAGAACAACAAGAG
This sequence comes from Drosophila sulfurigaster albostrigata, assembly GCF_023558435.1. Classification (NCBI taxonomy): domain Eukaryota; kingdom Metazoa; phylum Arthropoda; class Insecta; order Diptera; family Drosophilidae; genus Drosophila; species Drosophila sulfurigaster. The sequence continues at coordinate 21,348,816 of NC_084882.1, forward strand.
CAACAAGAACATTTAGTGGATTGCACCATAATCCAATTTATCAATATGTATATCATTGATGAGTGCCAAAGCAGCATCGTAGATGAATTGCCCTTTCCAATACTCGCAGTTAACAAACACTAAAATGCCTGTAATAGAGATTTCTTTAAAATTTATTTCATTCAAATCTATTGAGTCTGTCTTGCTTGCCCCATTCGGAAAGGGCATTCAGCAACCACAAAGTGTTTCATTTTATGCAATTTTTGGAGCCACACTTAGCACTTACAATAATCATAATTAGTTAATGAAACGAAGAGAAATAGTTATTAACAAAATATACTTATTAATGAGGTAAAAATTATGAAAAACCAATACTAAGTACATATTTGATATATATGCGGCTTGACCCTGAGATTCAAAAACATAAAATCGGATGTCTTCCAATCAAAGGTCGTCTTTTGTAGCAAACACAACAAGAATCAAAGTCTGCGTATTGCTAAACCAAAAATAATTGGAAGAGCACTGGCAAATGGAGCTGATAAATGAAAAACCAAAAGTAATTCTACTACTACTACTACTACGAATACTACTACTACTACTAACACACACACATACATACGTACAGAGACATACACACACACTCGCAAACACTTAGAACACTCACCACAAAACACGCACTGTACGGCAACTCAAACATCGCCAATATCCATTGCATACTTTTAGGGCAATCGTTTCAATACCCCTTCATCATCTTCGCCAAATTGACAAACTTATTAAGTACCTGACAATAGAATCCACATGATTACCAGTTCTATCATCTTCCCTATACACAAGACACTTCTCTCTCAGATCTATTCAGAATCCCGGTCTTGTACATACTTAAACATTAAATATAGCGTTGAGTTGCCAAACATAAAGAAGAAGAAAAAATCAATCGAAAGTGCAATGAATAAAAGGTTTCAACGACAGCAAAAAACAAATTTAAACACATCAAAATATTTCACACACAACAACACATTGTTGGCCCTGTCAAAATTTTAAATGTTTTATTTTGCGCAATTTGGCAGCGATTTTATTTCGGAATACTATTGTAAAATATTTCAAAAGTTAATTCAGTTTCCCAATCAAAAATCCGCTTTGCTGTTGTACAAATTTGTGTAATTCCATATATTACCCCTTCGAGGCAAGCAATTTCTATTTAAATATGGATATTATTTCAAATTACAAAAAGGGATGCTCGTAAATTCCAATAAAGCGCATTCATAGTAGGATAAAACCCTGGAATCAATAAACATTTTTTTACTTCATCAAAAAATATATGAAATGATAAATTATGAAAGTGAATTTTGGAATTGACTAAATTGCATTGTAAAAAATTAAGCGACTTCAGGTTTTTTATTAACTGTAAGCGTATTACGGCAAAAGCACAACACGCACACACTTACACACACAGATACAGACCCATACACTCACATAGACTAAATCGTGCTCAGACAAAATAGACAGACACTACTACCAATACTTAAATTGTATAAAGTGCATACAGCATCGTTTTGATCGCATCGTTTTAATGTAGTAGTATGATAATTTGTACATATGTATATGTGCATGAATGTATGCATACATGATTGTATCTGTGTTTTATTCATACGTATTTGTATTGAAATTGAAAATGAATCTGACGAAAGCAGATATCTTTATAAAATGTAGTTTGAAAACCGCATTCATTGTGCATACAAATGCACATATGCATATGTATGTATGTATGTACATATATTTTGTGTATTAATTGTTAGGTGCCGTTAGTTTTAAGTGCTTCTGTTGCATTCACGTCTGTATATGTATACAATTTACAACAATTATTTAACTTTGTCTTAATTCGATTGAATTTCAATTGAATACAACAAAAAATACACAAAACATGGTATTTAAATATACATAAATACATATAACAATTACATATATGTATGTATTACAGATTTTAGCAACAAGATTTTTATCTTAGAAAGCAAGCAAAAGAATACACAAAGAAATGCAACAATTACAAAATGCAACTACAAGTAAAAATCTTGCAACTCACTGGGGAAAACAACACCACAAATTAACGTTAAATATAATAAATGCCATTGTGCAAGCTACACTAACAAATATTTGATCAATACTATAAATAAAAAAATACATAAAAAGCAAAAAAAAAATAAAAAACAAAATGGAAATATTAAAAAATAGCAGTAAACGGACGCCAAAATAAAATGTTAAAACTAAACAAGATTTTAGGTAGGCGTGTGTAGCGCTTGATAAAACCAAAAGTTTTGCAAAAATTATACAAAAAATCAATTTTGACTAAATTGAAAATTTAGTTAAAAACCAAATTAAAAAAAAGTAAAGCAAAAAAATACAAAAAAAGCATATATTAAGCTATGGGTATAGGAAAAGTATGTAAAATATTTGCAATTATAATTAAACATCAACAAATGTTAGCATTAAGTGTAGGCTAACTGCAAATTAACAACAACGTCAAAAATAATAACAAGAGCGCAACAAATTTGCCCATTAATATTCAAGGTAAATGTCAAACACGAATTACATTTTAAAAATTGCATTTACATTTCACATAAAAAGACATATACATATATATACACGCATATAATATGAAATGTATGTATGTATTACACGTACATATTCAAACTCCTTTGAATAACAAACAACAACAACAACAACAACAAACAAACAAACATATTAGCTAACAATTAAAGTTACACAACACAGCGAGTAAAAACAATTCCACGCGCACACAAATTGTAACTTAACAACAAGAAACAAAAACAAAAACGAAAAACAAGAGCAACCACAACAAACTATAAAACATACTATAATAACAAACAAATCATTAAATACTAGCATTAAACAAAATGTATAACGTGCAGTTTGCATTGGCAAAAAAAATATAAATCAACAAAATTACATTGGAGCTAAAATCTAAGAAACTATAAAAGTGGCAAGGATAAAAATGAAGAAACATAATAGAAACAATTGCAAATGAACAACATTTGAATAAACGAAAACAAAGATAAATGATTATAAATGAAAAATGCATAAAAAGAACTCAACAATTACTATATAAATAAATGTTACGCGTTATTAAATAAAGAAGAATGAAAATAATTTGTTTTAAAAAATGCAAAGCTGTTTTCTTTTCGCAATTAGGGAAGTTAGTGAAGTTTTGAAGCGTTTTCAGAAAGGTATGTATAAGATCAATATCAACCCGATAATAACTATATATACAATACTTAAGAATGTACTTTTTATACCCGCTACACATAGGGTAAGAGGATATTGAAACTTTGTTCCTGCAGGAAATATGTTATATATAACAGACAGAAATAAGCGCCTCCGAACCTATGAAGTATATATTAGAGGTCTTTCGATATACTAAAAATATCCTTTGGAATATATTTATATTTTTTGGTATATCAATATGGTATATTTTGAGAATAATACCTCTCCGGTTCGCATTTATTAATGCGTGTCGCACAGTTGAGCACACTCAACATTAGGTTCCTTACTTGTTTTTGTTTGATTGAGTTCATAATTTTCACGCCAATTTAAGATTTAACTTATTTCCACCGCATTTATTTTACCAGCTTTCTCTAGCAATTAGTTTCTCACATGAAATTGTATTTGTTAAACTGCGCTGGAGCTGATGCAAAGTTGCCCAGAGCCAGTGCCAGCAAAGAGAAGTGGCAGCCCGGATAGAGCTCATGGCACTCTCGTGTCTGTCGCTTCGAGTGTCGATAGATTCGGTCGTAGTGATGATGCGCCTGCGGCTCATGCTCCACAACGGATGAAGTGGGCAGACTGAAAACAGCACGCACAAGTTCCTCCAACATGTTGCCGCGTTGCCCGGGAGCATGCATATACTTAGCGCTCTCGCAGAGGGCACGAGCTACACAGGCGCGTCCATTGAATCCCATGCTGAAGATGTCATGATTGTAAAAGTAGGCATGAGGTTGAAGCATCAATCAAGAGCAATACTCACTGGTCGAATGCTGTCTGCACCTCGTCGAAGAAACTACGACGCGAACGACGCAGTATCATTGGCTTAGTGAGATTGGCTGCCAAGCCATGGGCATGCTGAATCACCCAATTATGATTGGGTAGATCGTAGGCGACACCCCAATTGACGGCCCAACTCAGATAGTCGACATCTGGATTACCAATCATGCCAACGGTTAAGCAAATCGCCGCCTGTGCAAAAAGCAAATAGTTGCCATTGAAACTACTGCATTAGCAGTTGGGGCAAGAACACTCACACCGAAACCGAAGAACCCTCCGGAAATGCCAGATAACGTTTCCGTCGACTGTGGACTTTTGCCACCGCACGCGTTACATTTGCATTTGGCGAAGACTCATCAAGGTCCTTGGCTAAATGCGTGTTTGCAAGTGCAAGTGCAATCAAAACGCTTCCAATTGAAATAAAGTGGAGTAAGCGCGTCATTTTGTCGGCATCGCGTTCGGTTTAAGACTGGCGATTCTGGCTATGGGCTTAACTGCCCTCCGCCTCTGACTACTTGCCTCTTTAGGGGGCGCCTATTAGCTCAAGTGATGTTGACTGCACTGATTAGCGGCTGGCTGCAAACTGACCAACAACGGGTCAATAGTATTAACTGGTTACACTGACGCCACCGCCACCGCCGCCGACTCCCGTCCCATGTCAACACAGTCGACATGGTCGACTGACGACTGCCCCATGCAAATTTATGTCAACAATGAAATTCTCGACCTCTTCGCAATGATAAAAAAAAAATTGGTTCAATATTTTTTTAGTCAGGGGTGTAGGCAGGAAATATTTACATGGGGTTCAAAACTTCAATAAACAATTTGTGCACACTGTGTAGTAGTGTTTTGCTTCAGAGACAATCATTTAGTTTGTATTTTTATTGATGCACATACCTTTTTGATCCCTGACTGGGCCTCTGTCTTGAACAAACAAGTAAAAGCCAAAAATAAATAATACAATTTACGAAATATAAAGTGTGGCCTTTTAACAAGGAAATGGGAAAAACAAACCTAAAATACACAAATGCCATATATACAAACAATCATACATATACATATGTATATGTTTTATATTTGTAGATGCCAATAAATATGTCAGCATTTGGGTATTTGCTTAAATTCAATTGCATTTTTTGGCATGGCACATAATAAAATAAAATTTTTTGCATTGCCAATTTATAGCCAGGAAGCTTTTGGCAAGATTTAAAAAATTTGTAGTTGCGATTGCTCTGCAAAGGTAATATGAGATTTTCAATGCTCGAAACTTGCCAAAAGCTCTACTACATGTTGAAAGACTTAAATTGGTATTAAGCGATACATGCCCATGTTGGCTTCAAATAATACTTCAATAATATAATATTAATCTTAACAGCAGAATGAACTAACCTAAGGCTCATAAAATTTGTTAGTTAATTAAATTTAAATTAAAAAAGCATTTAATAGAAATGTTACATGTGCACATACAACAATTGATGCAATTGTTTTTATTTATTAGATCCTTTTATTTTATTTAAACTAGGCAAAATTTAATCAGCGTGTGAACTACAAATTCTATAATATAAGCAAAGCTCATAGACTATGTCTAATACTTATGTACATATCTATAATTTTTCCATTTTACTTAGCGAATAAACTGATACTCTTAAATTTATCAGTCTGCATTTATAAATTTAGGAAATTTTAACAGCTTAAAGACAATCTATCAAATTGTATGTTATCTTTTTTTTAACCACTAGATTTCGATTATGTTTGATACCAAATAACTTTAAAGAATATAAGTGTATTATTGTTCTCTCATGTTTGGATTTGCATAATACTAAGAGTCCCCGAGATATACATATGTTGAGATCATAATTGTACAAGAGCACTAAGAGTCGAGTACACCGCCCCAGAGCAGAAAATAAAATGAAGTATTTATTTCATTGTGTATTTTATGTCGTTTTATTAAATGATTGTGCAAATTTGGTCTGAAAATGTTTGCTGAATTGCAGCAAAAAACTCTGGGGACAATGTAGCCCATACCACTGTGCGCATTCATGCAATGTATGGCCGGCGGTGAAGGCCTTGCGATATGTGGGCTTATGGGCAATCTCCGGATGTACGTAGCGCAACAGAATGCGAAAGATATCATGGAACAGCGATTGTCCAGGCGGGGCCAGCAGATGGCGCGATTCACACAGTGTTCGCATGATGCAGTAACGCGGCTGATACTGATGCCTATAAAAAAGGGACAGCAACAACAGCAGCAAGGGGGAGATAAATAGATTGTCGAGCTTTAAGCGTATTTACTTTACTCACAATTCGGACAGCATTACGAGCAAGTCGAAGAGCATGCCATGTGGACTCTGTCCCTCGTTCACCAGATTTGCACCATTCCTCTCGAGCTCACGCCTCAGACGACGCGATATCGCCGTAGGTCGGCAATAATAGTTGCCATACGCATCCTTCACCAGCTGCGATGCCGGACAACCTGTACTCTGCACGCTGGACTTACGATGTCCCAAAATCGGTGAAACTTGCGGATAGTTATAATAAAACGAATGCACGGGATCGGCGGGACTTAGGGGCACAATCACAGGCTGCTGTGGGAGTATGAAGGGGTCAACTGGAGCTGGTTGGATAGGCTGAATGTACGGCTGCACTGGAGCTGGCAGCACTATCGTTGGAATGGCAGGTGGCGGAGGTGGCGGCGGTGGTGGTGGTGGTGGCGGCGGAGGAGGTGGTGGTGGCGGAGGTGGTGGCGGCTTTGGTTTGCCTCTGCGTCGTGGCAGCCAATCGGCCACAGATCCTGGCATATCATAAATGGCTGTAGCCTCGCCCAGCAGCAACATGCCTTTGGGAATAGTGTCCAATATGGCCTTGGCACAATTTGCAGTCAGCTGTTGGGGATTAAAACATAAAACCATGCTGATCTAGTTGCTCTGATGATGACTCACCGTGATGGAGGTGCCCAGTTCAAAGATGAGCCATCTCTTCTGGCGCTGCAGCAGATGCGGCAGATGCGTTGGTTTCTCACGCAGGTAGCTGACAGCCCGATTGGAACTAGAACTCGAAGTGGAAGTGGAGCTAGTAGAGTTCTGTGAGCTGACCAAGGTTAGCAAGAGCAGCAGCAGGGCTGCCTGCAAAGAGCAGGCGCGATTTGCCATAACGTCGATCAAAGACTAACGACTGACCCAGCGTTGCAGTTAGTTGTAGAGCACAACTGGCCGAGATTAAGAGACAAGTGCGTGGCCAGCTAATTTGGGCCAGGCCATCAGGCATTGCAGATGTTGTTTGGCTAAAAAATTAGTTCGAGTTGAACACACACACAACGAACTGAGAATCGGGTCATCAGCATCGAAACCAGTTGGCAATCTAATTTAATTAACAGCTTGGCATTTGAGAGCACCAATCGAAATCAATGAGGAAATGCTTAAACAAAAGCACACCTCAAAGTTAAAATCAGCGACCAAATTTTTGATTCAGTTTGGTAAAAAGACGCAAACCAAGAATGTCCAAAACTTGGCTGACTTGGTCAACATCACTGTTGCTGCAAGGGCTGGTGTTGATGTTGGTGTTGGGTCCATGCCAGTGTCAATTTCTATCAGCAGATGCCTGGTCCAAGAGCAATGTGCTCGATGTGTTCGCCACAGTGCCGCAACTGGCAAATGAAGCCAGTGGAGCGCACACGATTCAGCAAACCCACAACAACAACGTCACTCTGACAGACGAAGAGACGGACGATGAAACTGAGGAGGATTTGGATTTGGATCTTAATCCGTTGGCACCGCATGCGGCTGTCGCCGATGCTGCCACTGATGCTGCTTCAATGATGCCATTGTCGCAGCGTAAACTCTCGAGGGGTAAACGCTTTGTGGCATTTCCATTGGGTTCATCGGCTTCTGTAAGTCAACACACTCTCACACTCACACACAATAGATGAAAACTTTCAGCATAGTTTAAGCCAAAATGCTTTACACAAAACTTACTTAGGTCGCCGTCTGCCTGACCACAGGCGTCCTCGGCAATCCCGACTACTTGTATCTCAGCTTTGGCCTCAATTGGGGCGTTGCCTATGATTTGCCCAACATCACATGGGTCCTGAACAATGCCCACGGCTGGAACACAAAGAAACCGATGGCGGCCGTAGCCAAAATCAAACGCAGGCATCGACGTGATGTATATGGCAACTTGGAGACAATGATAGACAGGTAAGTCCAATCATATCCGAAATAAACCACAAGTGTTACGGACACACTCCCCACACAAAAGCTGTCAGGAATATTCAGTTCATGCATTACAAACGTGTGGGATTATAGTTATCGCATAGGCTCAGCAAAGACTCTGTGGTTTTTAGTTTTTTTTTTTTTGTGAAAAAACGTTTGAACTATCGATTAGAGTTAACATAGTTCTTCATCTACTTTATAAGAATATTTAAACACAAAGAATATCTTTAAGTTCTTTCTCATATTATGCTAAGAACTTTCGAGATTATTAAAGTGTTTAACTCCTAAAATAAACAAATTAATTTAAAAAAAAACTCTAAAGCTAGTAAAAATAAACTTTATAAATCGACAGTCTTATTACGTAATGCAGTGGCATTAAGTTATTTTATTTTCAATAACTATTATTTCTAAATAACAAAGCAAACACTTCACCATAAATTACTTTGAATTCACAACATACTCCAAGCTTAAAGCCACTTCCGTTTCAAAGCATTTAACTCTTTGATATTTCTAATTATGAAATGCCCCAATTTTGTATGAAGGGCATCTTGAAATCATCGACAAGTTGATTTCATCATTCACGTATTTACATTCAAATTGAGGCATTCAATAAATATCCCAATACTCCCATCATATGTAGCTACTTTACATGCCTCAAGTGTCTCCTCCAGAGTTGTATGTACGAATTGACTTACTCCCCGCAAAAATACATATGTATTATACATTCTGAGTATGTATAGTGTGTGTGCCAGTGTGTATGTGTGTATGTGCGTGTGTGGTATAGTGCCAAATTCAGAGCAGCCACTTGGCTTATCACGCACAGTGCGGCGAGCAAAGCCAAGACAACTTCAGAGACCAAGTCGTTGTTGCGCCATCTTACAGAGACTCGACCTGCCACATTCTCTTGCGCCTGCCGTGTGTGTATGATAGTGTGTGCGAGTGAGTATCTGGGTTGTGTGTGTGGGTGTGGGTGCGGGTGTGTGAATGCGTGCGGCTGGCATAATAATAAAATGTTGGTATTTTATATTAGCATTTAAATTGGCTTTTTGTATGCTTCGGAAATAGTTTAATATCCGAAAAGTCTTTTCGGCACGACGCACAACTTTAACACGAAGACCCCACAGAAAACAGCGCAACGAAAAATGCATAACAAAATAGAGAAAATAGACCCATAATTGGTCAGAATAACGAGCATCTGCATAGCGAGGAAATGTGAGAGGGCAAGTGACACATCTGCATATATCACAAGAATGCGAATAGTTTTTCTTATGGCCCAGTACAAGTATCTCTCTCTTATCAAAAGCGAAACAGATACCGCAAACTCACACACACATACGCACACTCTCACATACATTGTCATGGTAATCAAAGAGCTTTTGGCCTATTTGTACGTCATTTGCAGTGGTCGGCTAAGCTTCAAGTGGTCATCACAGAACTTTTTGGCGATCCCATTTTTACTTTAACTTTGCCACGATGATGTTCTGTCTCTTCGTCGCACATCTATCTGGGTGTCCCATTGACCTTAGCTCATCTTGAGATTGCGGGTCTCCTTCTGCTCGACACTGCTCTATTTCATGATTGTTTTCATTTGAATCGATTCGATTCGTTTGCGATTCGTTTTCGCTTCGATTGTCTGCTTTGCTTAGCGCTCACTCAATTGATGCCTGCCAATTTGAGCATTGACTTTTGCCTCCTGCTTTACGAGCGTTTCTTCTTCTAATGGGTCAACTAAGCGCACTGCTTTGCCCCCAAAGTGTTCGCCAATACACACACATACGTAGACATACGCCTACACATCCATGGGTATTGGTAACTAAGACAGCAGCAGGATATGTGCGTATTGCGTATGCCCTGTGGGGTTAATGAAGTTGTTTGTTTGCTTGTTTCAACATTTCCAGCCATTGGAATTGGCCAACACATTGAAGCTGACACAGACTTTTACACAGTACTGTAAGAACGCTTGACATTGCCCATTGTGCCGTTTGTGCGAGGAGAGTTTAATAAATCTGTCAATTACTTATGTTTACAGAAATAAACAATAGAGAATGGAAAAGAGAAACAAAATTTGAAAACAAATCAATATATGGGCTCTTAGTTTTACACAAAAAAATATATCCCCCATATAAGTTGTAAATATAAGTATCTAGTTATAGTTATATTCAATTATAATTATTACATTCTAAACTCTAAATTATAATGCCAGTTTCTGATGTTAATATTATAATTTATAGTACAATTCAACAGTTTTTTAATGTTTAATAATGTTTAAATTTATCTACTGATTATTTTTATAAAATCATTGATTATTTTAAAAAATTGCTGAAAAGTTAAACATTGTTTAAATTTACTAAAGTTCCACCCACGTTTGGCAAATGTTCACGCCATCAATGGTGGAAGGGCAATCAAATCATCGATCTTCATCGTCGCTGTCGACGGTATCTTTGACTTCTCCACAGGCGCTAACTATTTTTCGCGCAAGACACATGCCACAACGACCAAGCAGGTGCCAGACACACACACACAAGCACATCGAGTAAAATAAACCGAGACTGCAGATAGGAAAAGAGAGACGGAGAGGAGAGGAGTTGAGCATTGAGTGCAGGCAATTCAATTAAGCTGCAGCACCTGACTGAGGTATAGTATAGTATAGTCTGCTTGAGGCGTCGGCCTGTGTGTGGTCTGTCTGTCTCTGCCTCTGTCTCTGTCTGTGCGATGTTTATTGTAAACGTGACTACGACGACTGCAAGTTGCTGCAAGTGCATGTTGCGAGCATTGCGGTTGCACTCTCCACAGCACTAACTGCCGATTGACACATTTGCACTTTGGCAATTTCTTTGGCAACGATTCTTGGCCTTTTAGACAAAAGGCCACCATTCAGTTTCAGTTCAGTTCGCAGAGCATCGACGAGTTGCACACGTAGCAATCGTAGCATCGCAGCATCGTAGTAGCATGGCCGTGATTTACGCGAATTTCGTATTGTTTAATTATCGTTTAATTGTTGCACAGTTTTTGATTTACGATTTAATTGCAACGACAAGTGCTGCAAACGCCACAACGTCCACTTTCATGAGCCATAAAACCGACGCGCCACTTGAACCTGGTCATGCCAACGCTTCCAATGATTTATGGCCACCGCCAACATTGATGACTATGATGGAACGTGCAAAGACAACGACATCTCCTCCGCCTCCACCACCTCAATCGACAGACAAAACCAAATCCGTGCGCTCATTGAGCCGATCCAAACGCTATCTCAGCTTTCCCGAGGGCTCCTCTTTTACAGTATGTGTCAACTGTCATTGTACACAGCCCTTTTCCCCTCTCATAATCCCAGACTCCTCACAGACTCACAACTGAGAGCAGATGAATTACACGTGCAACTGTTATTTCTTTTTTTTTTTTTTTTGTCTCCGTCATTTTATTGTGTTCAGGTGTCAGTGTGCTTCACTGTGGGAATCATTGGCAATCCCTACTACGCCCACAATAGTTTCGGCCTGAATTGGGGAGTCGCCTACGATCTGCCCAACAATTCGTGGATTCTCCAGAGTCTGCATGGCTTTTCACAACGTCCTGTGGCGGCAGCTATACTTCGTAGACGCACTAGGAATGCCATCTATCAGGATATCGAGACTATAGTCGATAAGTAAGGCGGGGAATATATGTACATACGTTAAATTGAAATTACATCCTACGTATTCATCTGTAGTTTAAAGAACACCCTCTATACATATATATTTATATGTTTACTTACAGCATGGGTTACAATGGACGCGATTGCGTCTTGCGTACACTATGTGAAAGTCGTCAGTATTTCCAGCGAACAAAGCTGAACATGGTCGGAGAAATGTTGCGCGCAATCTTCAGGTTAGTATTGTTCACTTGCTTCACATATTATTCGTTAATCCTTATACAATATACAGCACTTAAGCACGTAAATTACTCAACACTTAAATAAAGTTATCATTACGTACTACTCAACACTTAAAATTAGTTATTACAGAGTAATCATGACTTAATATAAGAAAGTATCGGTTATAGGCTAGAAATTAGAAAATCGACAATAAAGTACTTCACATGTGTGATCAACGCGAGAAGTAATATAAAAAACAAGATTCAGCTTTGTAAAAACTAACGAAGAGAAGTAATTAAAAATATTGTCTTCCTTTAGTATTATTAGTTATTATTTAAAAATATAAAAAACTGCAAACAATACACAAAAAAGTTAAGGTAGAAAAAAGTAATAAATTAAAAACATAATTTATATTGTAGTCGGTGAAGCCATATTATGTGTTTATTAATTTTATTTTTATTTATTTTATGTATTTTCCTAATTAACTCTCTCCCACAGTTTACCCAAGCAGCGCATATTTAAGCGAGAACTTGAAGAGAACGCGGATATTGTGCACTACGATAACGCCTATCGACACGCCCATGACTTTGATTGCGAAAAGCAATATGATTGCCAATTCTCGCTACTGAAACTGGCATTCGGGAAGTATTCAACACCACCGAAAAATTATTATGCTCAATAAATTGCAATGCTTAAAATTATCTTATGAAATCGTTTTAATGGCCTCTTTCCTATCAGTCCTGTATTCTCTGGTTACCCCAACTCCCTCCCCTCTGCCCAGTGACAATACCCATACTTGTTGCCATCGGGTTATAAATGGCAATTCATTATTCTTGACTGCACCTCGACCCCATCTCTGTTAAGCACAGCTCACTTGAGAGGCTGCCATTATGCCCCCCAGTTGGGATGTGTTGTCATGCTTCGAGTCACTCTGGATGGAAATGGAGATGGAGATGGTGATGGTGAAGAAGCAACTGACGGATGTATGTCAGATTCCGTTTGCCGCCTGGCGCCTGCGACCTGCACAAAAGCTTGAACATTATTTAATTGAAAAGAAATACAACAACAGCAGCAGCAACAACAACAACAATCACAGCAGCGAAATACATTTGGCAAAGTTTTCGAAATTTAATTCAATCAACAAGCTGGGAAAATTGCATGACATGACAGTTGAGTGAAAATTGAGTGGGGCATTTACGTACTGCCAGCGCAAAAGTTTTAGTCCGCTTTACTAGACAGCTGACAATTTTCGTATCTGAAAGATACATACTATACACATACTCGCATCTGAGTTGGAAGCGAGACATGGGTGTCTAAATCGTTTAATAAAGTGAACAGCTAAAACTCTGACAACTTAATGATGTGTGTGTTTTCATTAATACCGTCGAGAAGAGATATTTTATTCTTCAGCTATCTATCATTCCTCGATTTGGAACAATTCTAAATCTGATAACTGTTAGAGTTTAATTGAGATACTTTTATTGGCAAGCAGCAAAAGTACTTCTATTTATTTGTAGGCTTACTTAAGTAAAAGTATTAGATTGCTTTGTATTTATATAAAAATCAAAACTCATATTATATCATTTACTAGAATTCAATAAACTTTTCCTTAGTTTTTGTTTAATTGGGATATTTCACTAATGTTTTTTTGTTATGTTAACCGTGATGTACCACACATCGAAAATTTAAATTGAGATTCATGCAGATGCTTCGACAAGTTGAAACAAATATGTTGAATAAAAAGGTTTTTTAAAACACCAATAAAAAAATCTTTTGGTTAACGAAAAAACAATTCGTTATTAGAACAATTAGTTATTTTAAATTGATTCGTGAATAGTTTTACCAGATATGAACTCGATTCGGGTTTCACACCTATTTCATGATTGCGCCCACTTCATGTGGACACGAAAATAACTATCATGAAAGCTAGTGAAAAAGTGTTAACAAGTGAATGTCATGTCCAGCTCTATTCTGAAGACAACTGGAGAAACGGTCGACAGAAGAAGTTAAAATGAAGAGAACAAAAAAATAAAATAAACGAAGCAAGCTATGTCACAATACCGCACAAAGCGATAAATAAGTAAATAAGCAACGCAAGAGCAGCACTAACAACAAAGTCAGAAAAGAACAGAAAAAAAAACAGAAGAGGACAACGGCGTTGGCTTTGACTTTGTTTGTTTGTCTTCTGTGAGTTCGGGCTTTGAGTTGGGTTGGGCCGGGCTGGTCTATACCGGTATTTATGTCAAAGAGATTAAATGTACCAAGCGTATCAGTCACCAGGAAAAACTGGACCGAAGCGCGTCTCACAACCAAAGCGTAGCGTCAGTCAGCCGGAAGTGCGAGAAGAAATAAGAGAAGCTAAACAAGCATTTGACGATGTGAACAAAACTTTGTGTAAAATACAATTAAGCATAGATACGAGAAAATACACAGAGTTATTTTGTGTTGTGTAATATACTTCACCGTATTGGTAATGTCGTTAACAAGTGCAGTCTTAATTAGGAGCAGGATGAATAGCTCCACTCCCAACAATTCCTCATCACCATCGACATGGATGCGGTTATTGCAGTTACTGTTGATGTTGCTTCTGTTTTGGATGTGCTTAACTGTCGTTGATTGTGCTGACGGTTTTGATGCGGTTTCACAGCCTTCTGCTGGGGATATCAACTATAACAACATCACCCACAACAATGTTGACATGCATGACAACTATGACAACTTCAACCAACTGACAGCCAGCAATGAGACAAGGGTATTGAGACGCGGCAAACGTTACCTGGAGTTCACCAAAGGTTCTCGTATGTCGGTGGGTTGCTTGTGCGCAGCATTTTAGAGCTGTTACAGTCTCGAATGTCTCAATTTTCCTCACCCATTCTGCTTGTATGTGTTTCCACAGTGGCGTACCAATGGCAAAAACAATCTCTTCAAAATAAACACAATCTTCTCTTATGGTTATGGCTTTCGCGCCAATTATCCATTTCCCGATCCCAAGGATCAACGCAAGAGGAATCGAGTTCTATTTAAGCGTGATTTGTTTTCAAAACTTGAGTCTGCTTTAGATGGGTAAGTTTTACTTTAACTTTAGTTTAACGTAATTGATTTCTCAAAGCTTTTTTCCCTGAATTAGCCATGGATTTGATGGACGTGCGTGTTTGTTGAAATCTTTCTGCACCGCACTTTATGATGTTGATAAGCCTCAGCAAAAGAGTGGCATGTTGTTCAAGCTACTTAAGCTGGTATTCAGGTAATAAAGTAAAATTTAAATATAGAATATAATCATATAAAAAAACAAGCACAACGACTAAAAGTCATTTGTCAAGTAATTAGATTAATATAAATGTCGACTAAAATCGACATCAAATAATTATTAATTGCTGACTAAAACTAAAAAATTTAAAGTATTGTGGCAGAAATCACACTCTTAAATATTATATATAAAATACCATGTATCTTATTCTAATTAGTCATTATTACATTCTTACATTTAGTTTATAAATACACACTGACGTTTCTTAAGAATCAGAAGGCAATAACGACTTTAAAAATTATGTTGTTACAAGTCTGTTATAAAGTATGCTTAAATTCAAGATCACATCTAAATACTTCGCCTTTAAAATCCATATATGTTTTGATGTACGCAATTCTTGAGCAGTCAGTCCACATTTAACGTCACTTTACCACGAAATCATAGAGTGATAAAAGGGTTTAGAACTAGGTCAGATGACACAATTAGCAGATACGTCGTAATGCGTATAATCAACAGAACCATTGTGATATCTGTTAGAACCTCGTGCCTTTGTCACACATGTAACTGACCGGTCAGTTGTCATTTGGGGACTTCAGTTTGGCATTTACACTGCAGCCACAACAATGGGTGCTCTGCAGGTCTCTCTGCTGCTTGCGGCGATGGTTGCTGTGGCAATGACATTCGAGCAGAACTCCACGATGCCGCTGAGACGGCAAAAGCGATTTCTGGACATAATAGAGACAAGTCGAATATTTGTGGGTATAAAAAATTGAGTAGCAGTCCCTTGTGGATAACTGACGCATTTTATTTTTGAAATTTTAAGTTTCGCGTTAACGTCAAGAACAATGTGATAGCGTCCCCAGTAATTTGGGCACATGGCTATGGCTTTCGCGCCAATACACCCATACTGGTAAAGCATGAGAATCGACCCTTCAGAAGGGATACCTACGAGCTGGTGCACGAGCTCATGGAGCGCAGTGGTTTCGATGGTCAGGCGTGTGTGCTAAAGGCATACTGCACTGCTTTGGCCGGAGAACATGGTCAGGGTTTCTTGTTTAAATTATTGAAGTACATGTTTGTGTAAGTAAGCTAATAAACTTTAGATATATATCTCTAATATCAAGTTTTTTTTCTGTTTATCTCTTGCAGCTTGGACGATCACGAGAAGCATCACATGCCTTATCTGCGAGAAGAGAACTGCCAGCAAATCTTACACAGCCATTGTCCCCTGAGCTTCGATAGCATTTCTCCCTATACTGACGACGTATGAAAGTAATTTCTGTCTGTACTTGATGTGAAAATAAATTTTGTTTCCGTTTGCGTTCAAAAAAATTCATAATATGTTTTATTGTGCAACGCTTGCCACATGCAATGCTGGTAAGTATTTAAATGTCTCTTCAGCTATTCTGTATCAACACCACGAAAACACTTTACATTTTTCCGGGATCTCTTTCATCATAGTATCACTCAACAATTCAGCTTTAAATGACTTTTGTGAACCTCAATTGGCTGTTGTTGTCAATATAGCACATGTATAATTAAAAGCAAACAACAGCCAACAATTCATTATTTGCATTCCATTGACATTTACTTGTTGTCCTTTTGATGGAATGAAAAATAAACGTGTAATGTTGATATAATTGTCCAATATTATTATCAATTATATTGAAAGCACTTTGTATCTTTCAGTTATTCGTAGAACAGCATATTGCGGATGCTCATCGAACCAAGTCTGGTATTATTCAACACCGAAAGTTGTATTGCACTTGACACTACAAAAAAAAACCGTGCGATTAAAAATAATGAATTGTACTTAATGTCGAGTTTATGCAAATGATAAGTAGTTTTTCACAAGTATTTAAACATACTTTGGCGCATTGCGTTTAATGCTCATGAACTTTGGTTTGGATTGTTTTTGTTATTGTAGCGACTGCGTGTGGTTGTAGTTGTCTGCATTTTGTTATTTATAATTAACTTGTGCTATTTTCAGGTGGCCATTTTTTATATGATTTTGTAATGCCAACAGCAACATGCATTTAATTGGCAGTTTTATTAAACAGTTGGGCGAAAGTGGACTGCCAAGCTGAGAAAAAAATAGTGTAGCATACTTTTTTGCGCTGGTTCATTGTTGACCTCATTGCATGACAAAAGTTTCAGCTGCTGTTGATGCTGCTGCTGCTTCTGCTGCTGCTGCTGCTGTTTAATGTCACCAGCATGAAATGCCAAGTGTTGTTAAAATGTTTGCGGGCGCCTTTGAGGCACTTGCCACGCCCTTGCCCGCAGACCTGTCGCCCACGCACAGAGTATTAAAAATTAACTTTAATTAAGTTGAAAACATAAATTACACACACGCACACTGGAGCATTAAAATGCACACACTTACACACATCCTGATGTTTTGTTGTAATTTCACAATTTGGGTTTGTTGTTGGTGCTGTCGTCGTTGTTGTTGTTGTTGCTGCCACTGTTGCATGCACCATTCAAGTTTGTTGCGCACTCAGAGAGAACTTCCGTCGGCGACGACCACAAACAAAAACTTCAAGCGCTTGTTGTATTTTTGCCAGGTATTTTGCCACACACCACAACCATACACACCCATACACACACATACAGAGACTTGCATAACCTCAATCAAGTATTAATTATGTTTGTTGTGCAAGAAATTGCAGCAGCGCAGAGCAGAGAAAAGCCCAACACAATTTCAATTTCAGTTTCATTGCCATGCCAAGTTTTACCCTTTGCCCTTTGCGCTATACCCCAGCTGACAGCATCAATTTACTGCTTAATGTGACTTTGCTGCAATTTCTGTTGCTATTTTTTTTTTTTTTTTTAATTTGTTCTGAAATAAGTTAATGCAATTTGAATTGCACTTATGCTTTAATTATCGTGTCTCGCAATTAAAATCCATTTTTGAGCACTATCAAAATTGTCATTCATATGTCGAATAAAGCAACTACTATTCGTAGGTTAATATGCTAATTTGATGTGACTCTCTACTCTGAAAAATTGAAGGTAATATTCATTCCATGAAACTCAAATTGCTAAGAAAAGGTTAAATTTATAATTAGCACTTAATTAATTAATCAAGCGAAAATTTGCCACTACAATTTGATCTCACTAAGTCAATTCATGTAACTTTCTGCTGAAGATAATTGAAGGCAGTATTTATTACTTAAAATTAGGACTGCATTCATTTCTAAGTAATACGGAGCGTCGTTTTACACACATTTAGACACTCAATAAACTAATTGATGTTATTTTCTACTGTTGATAGTTTAAGGCAATACTTATTTGATGAAATTAGCATTAAGAATTTTAGTTTAATATAATATTTCATCACTTTAGACACATTAAGAACATTTGCATATAGTTTAAAATTTTTACAAAATTCCAAATAATATTTTATAGCTTTAGCCCATTGGAAATATTTGCAAATATCAAACGATTTCTTACTAAGCTAATTAATGAGAAAATTGAGACTATAAACGAAATTGTATTTCTAACTAATACTTCATAATTGTAGGCATATTAGGAACAACTATCGTTACACTCAAGCTGTTATGTGCTCTAGGACATGTTGCTCACTTGGAATTGATCAATTAATAAATCAATGAGTCCCTAGTCCTGAGGAGTTAGTTGCCCGCCTTAGAGCATAGATGATTATTTGCATTGTAGGCCGTGAGCTTAACACGCACTGGCACACACCTGGGATAATTTATGGGCCTCCAAGTGAAATGCACAACCAGCTGCGATTCATTGGAATGCATGCTACAGGATTTGGGGGCAGCAAGTGGCAAAGCCGGGTACAAACTGGTCGCATTCATTCATTAATCGACGCCTGGCATGCAAATTGATTTGATACGTTGTCAATTAAAATGTGCAATTAATTTCATTGGGTTTGCCTCACATTATCGGCCAGCCAATTGAAGAGTGTGTGCAGGCCAGTTGGCAGCCAACTTAGAGAGCGTGAGGGAAGTTTGGAAGGTTGAGTGCAATGGCAGCTAATGAGCTCAGTTGGCCAATTGAGTTTGCGGCCATGGATGCGAGGCAATGCGTGTGGCTGTAAAGCGAAATTAAACCGCCTATGATAGTGCACTGAGTGTATTCGCAATTAGTCAAATGTTGATTGCCACACGCTCACACACATACAAACACAAGCGCACACTGCTGTGCATTTCAATAGGAACAATTAGTGTAACATATTCTCAGTAAGAATTCGAGATGAGATTGACGATAACTTAAAGAGTTTCATTTGTAAATTAAACTTTGCATTATAAACTATTATTGCAAGTGACTTATTTGAATGGACAGCATTGTTTGAAGCGCAATATGGTTGAGCTTCATTTTAAATGCCAAGATGGTTCACTTCGTAAATTAGTTCAAGGATTAGTGTAATAAAACTAACGTGCTAAGGATTTGCACAGCCCTTTTGTTGACTTTGTTTTTGGGGGTCGCCATAGCAGGCTGGGGGCCTAAGATTAGGGCGCTATGGGAGCAGCAGGGTGGGGAGTGGGGAGCATGTCGCAATTTCCCAATTAGCTACTCATTGAGATAAATTTCTTATGCAAATGATGACAAGGCCAAGCAGTAGCAGAAGCAGCGGTAACAGCAGCAACGGGGCGCTGAAGTGGCATCGACGTCTCTGTCATCATCGTCATCGCATCCCGTGCTGGGAGTTGGGGACCTGGGTAACCTGTAAGAGGAACAACAACAACAAAAAACAGCGACAACAGCAAACGGAGACTATCCTTAAGCAGACTGACATTGAGTGACTCTCGCGCCACGCCGCTGGCTCACTCTCTCTAATTAGCTGCTGACATTTGCCTGCTGCCAACAGCTAAAGGACAAACAACAATAACAACTACAACAAACATCACAAATTTGACATAATTAAAATACTGACGACTCGCAGCAGCAGCAACAGCAAAAGCATTTCAAAATGAAATGCGAGTCAAGTTACAGTTACAATCCCTACACCAATCCCAGTATTTGACTCCAACTCGGTGTCAGTCTACCCTCTCTCTCCCTCTTCCTCTCACGCTTTCTCTATTTCTTTCGTAGTTACCTTCTCACTCTATAAGCAAATAAGATGAAAATATTTTTGCTAATTTTCTTTGAGTGCTTAACTCAAGGCGCTAATCCGTTTCATCAACTCGGGCTTAATCATAATTTTCTCTTCATTTTTTTCGTCATTCTCAGTTATAATGATCTTAACGGTATGTTCGGATACCTTTAACTAGCGCAGTTCATTGACTGAACTCCACAGAGCAATAGCTCACACTCAGGTGTAAATTGAAGTGCAATCCAGAACATTGAACTCGAAAACGAAGTTGCTAATTGATGGCGCATGCTTTTGGACTTTCAGAATTGGATCACATTCAGTGAAAATAGTTAATGTTTGTTCTAGTCACAACGACTGAAAAATACTCTTTAAATAGTACAAGGATTTTATTTATAATCTCTTTCAGAGAGTTTTCTAAGCAATTATTTTAGTGGGTACACAATGATTGCGAATTCACAATTACTTTGAAGATTGTGCGCATGCATGACTTGGCAAGAGCCTAATAAATACTGTGTTTACATCACAAGTTAATCCAAGTTATTACAGTTATTACTAATTTATTTTGAATGGATTAAAGCAAACTTTAGCGTGAAAACGAAATGCAGACTCGTAATACGTATGAATTTCTTATCTTCGTGAGAAATTCGCTTGAGAGAGCACACATAACTTTGTTGATACAACACAAATGTCCACACACACACAGGCGACGCACAAAGGCACACAGCACAGAACAGCACAGCACAGACACACAAGAGAAAGATACCCAGCTGACACTCGACATGTAAATTGCTCATACGCAATGTGGGCAGCAGCCGCTTCAACTAACAACAACAGAAGCAGTTGTAAATGGCGCATATTAAAGTTTGACTTGTACTTTTTGGGAGGGTGTGGGTTGAGTTGAATGGGCGGCATGAGTTCAAGCAGGCAAAAGTTGTTGCAACAAAAATTAAACGTTGCTTTTGTAATGCCGTGTGTGATAATTGGGAACAATAGAAGAAATAAGTTGGGAGACACAACGAAATGGGTGATGTTAGTACTTCCGCATTTTTGGCTGCAACCAGAAGCAGAACAAATACTCATACACACTAACTATCTATGAGTTTACCCCCTTTTTCTCTCTCCCCCTGCTCTCTCTCTCTCTCTCTCTCTTGGTCTGCGGCAGCATGTAGATGTTTGTTTGCCTGCGACATTCACGCCTCGCTGCGCTTTTTGCATGCTGTCGTTGCCTGCGGGCATTAAGTGTGATTTTATGCGATTTGTAGCAGGCAAAGTCGCCCACTCAACCACTGAACCCCCGAGCCCCCCAACCACATCACTGACTGCTAAAGGAAAGAGCCGCAGCACCTCCTCCTTGTGCCCACCACCAAACAGCAGTCCCTCTGCTAATTTACATTTGACAAATGTTTTGCATGCTACGAAAATTTTTACCACTGCTGCGACGACTGCAACTGCTGTTCGTTAGAGTCTGAGAGAGACGGCACCGTCAACTAATACAAACATTTGCCCCCACCCCAATGCCCTTCCACGTACACACACACGCACACACACACACACACACACATACACACACAATGACACGGGTGCAGCCCGCAGCAGCAGCGCAATGTGTTTTGTTTGCTGCATTTGTTTTCATTTGGTTGCAATGTTGACATTGTTTACTGTTCAACTTGCTAAAAATTAGCAAAAATCTCACACGAGCAACCAAAACACAAATACAAAACAAAAAAAAAAATAAATTAAATGAGAAAAAAAGCATCGTATAATGAAAACAAAAAGAAGGTACAGCCAACAGCAACTAAAAATTTGCTTAAATTTAAATTTATGTGTGAGTTCTTTTTGTATGTGTGTGTGTTCGTTGACTGCAAGTGCGATAATTGCTGTGGGTGGCAACTCGAGCTGAGGTGTTGATGGTGTATATTGTGGGGTATGTATATATGTTTGTGGCAGCCCTTGGGGGGAATGAAAATTACAGTTTGCATAGGTCTTCACATTTTCGTACAGCACCCCGAGAGGGCAGAATGCCAGGGAATACTAGCTGCTGCTGTTGCTGCTGCTTTGGTATTGCACCGAAAACTATTTCTTGAATTCAAGTATTGTAGCTCTCAGTTTACCTCCTAAAGTATATTTGAGTAGTTCGCTGAAGACTCTCAAAATCATCTCGCGCTGCGCGCATTTATTTCTATGCTTAAAAATTCCACCAAATTTGTTATGTTAAAGCGATATAAAAATATTTAAGCAAGTAAATTATGTAGCGTACGCAATTCAATAAATACCCACATTCCAAAATATAAATTGTTTACTCGCTATAATTAAATGTTGTATTTATCAAATCAATACTTAATGTGTTAATTTAATTATTAAGAACTACATTAAATTCAGATGCAGAAAGTATGTATCACACAATACATATGTTCAGCAATTTATTTGCCATGTGAATAAAGTTCTTCAATTAATATAATTATTACAAAAGATTAATGCAATTGGCTATTGACGTTTTCAATTTCAACCGTCCTATATTTGTATTTTGCATTGTAACAGTTAAACACAACAAGACAAATAGTATTATAATAATTTAAATTGCTAATATATTCGACATCTATTTCACAATTATAATTATTATAGTAAATTGAAACTATCATAAATATATTATATATATACTGACACTGATTATTCAGCTCATAAGCAGAACAAATAAAATACACATTTAGAGAAAGTTTATTTTTATGATATAATCACGTAAAACAGATAAAGTTGTTTATGTTTTAGTTGAAAAAATAAAATGCGAAAATAGCCTAATTCAACAATAAACAGAAAAATTTACTATATACATAAGTATTGATATTTGATTCAGCGCTTATATACGGACATCAAGTCATTAAGATATGCAGAATTAGTTATCATTAGTTGAGCAGCAACACTTGCTTTTTTTACTAAAATTATACAGAGGATGTTATTCAAATTAAAGAAAACACAACCCATAAGCATACAGATTATTTCAACAAACAGTTAAACTTTAATAATCTGGTAATGTAAAATACAACACAGGCACTCGAAAAATAAAGGAGCGAAGATTAATTAACTAAATAGAATAGCCAAATTGGTTAGTTTCATTTATTGTATTACATTAAAATATAGCACTACAAAGCGTACTAATTTCACTGGGGTTAAGTATGCACAAATGAATACCTAAATATTCACTTTGCACATGACCTAAAATGGCGTTTTATATTGAGTTCGATTAGATAGCCATTGGCATTGGATCCATTATCGCATAGTGGACCGCGGAGGGCCGGAAGAGCGTATATCGCACCTTTAAAAGCCTCTTTAAATGACACAAAAACGAGTTAACGACACTCAATTGGGTGCTAATTGTACAATTAAACGAGGCTGACATCGAATGGGTGGCTAACCAAATGGAGAGCAAACCAGCTAGCGGACACTATGCGCGTATGTGCATCGTATCAGTTCAGCTCAGACAGCTAATGGCATCAATGTAAAAGTAACACAACAAAATACAAAAATAGAACGGAAAAAAAAATACCATATATATTCGATCGCTGCACAACTCGTCGCCTCTCTATTGGTAATTATCTGCATCATAAATTTGTGTCCAATTGCACTCGAGGCATTGAAAATGGACACGTTTTAATTGTGGACAACTGCAACTCGCTGCAACTCGCCGAATGTTGCCACATTTTTAGCACACAGAATCCTGTTGAAAATTGCATTAATTTAACGCATGATTGGCAATTCCAACGAATGGAATGAAACCATCGCATCACATCGCATCGCATCGTAGTGACCAAAGTGAAATTATGCAAATTGTGTGTAAGTGCCAGGGCAAAGCGACCAATTGGCGGCCCAACTGGGCGACTCTCCTATTGCTTAATTACACTACTGAGCAAAACAATTCGAGTGTTTGACTTTCACTCGAAAGGTTTTGCTCAATGTGTTCCTCTGTTTTCAACAATGTGTTCTCTGTGTGCGAGTGTGTGTATTGCCATAAACCCAATATTTTATGGGAAATGACCAGTCAAATATTGATTACACTTGGCAGCAAAAAAAGTGATTGTGTGAAATTGAAAAAATAAAGAAGTGGAAACAAATGTTTAATCAGAAAGAGTGCAGATTTCATATATAAATATTTAACAACTTTTTGTGATTACACTTTAAATTAATCGTATTCAATTAATAGCGATTTTATAGTTAATTAATTACCACAATGAGCTTTGAAGACAATATATAATTAGTATGTGAACAAAACAAGTGAAGTAAAACAAAACAAACCATTTGGATGTCGTATTTATACGAAGAAACGTGCAACTTTTTGCGATTACTTCTCAGATTACTTTTTCATTTAATGAAAATATAATTCGGCAATGTTAAATTCTCAACGAAAAGCGAGCATTATGGAATATTATTTTCAAAATAAGATTATAATTGCGAAAAAATTTTGTATCTAATTACCAAAAACCACTGTAATTATCTATTCTCTATTCCATTTTCCCCACTGCTATGTTGGCCAGTGCAGTGCAACTGAATTTTATTTAAAGTGAAATGAATGAAGCCAGAAAAATGGCAAAAGCCATTATAATTGGCTGTGCTCTTTGTGGTGCCTTGCTAATATTGCTCTTCCGGCATGGAGTTCCTCGTCGCAGCGAACCAAATGGGAATGAATCATATGCACTGATTGAAGCCACAACGACAGAGTCGTCTGTTCCTTTGACATATTCCCATATATCAGGTGATGAATATGCAGCCATTGAGCATGACGTAAATTCATCGCGTAATCATATTTTGCTGTTGCATCGCAAGAAGCGTTATCTCTTGTTTCCCGAGGGCAGCTCGTTCCAGTTGGTATTTGATTTAATCATACCGATAGTGGACTATACGAATTTTGCCATTCTTGGCGTCACTTGTGCTGTGGCCTGGGAGCTGCCCAGCAAGCCACCCAGCGAGCTGCTGCATGACCTGCGCACTCGTCTAGATGATGGCACTCTCGGCACTGTGAGGCGCAATGACAGCGTAGAGCCAGAGCAGCTGCAACAGCCACAATTGCAGCAGCAGTCCGAGACAGTGCCTCCATTGGACAATGGGGACTACATTGGAACCGCCACTAATTGGCAGTCAATGCATGCGCAACCAGCACCAACAGCAGCAGAAGCATCAACATCGACATATGCAACCAATGCACATAGATATTCAGCGTACTATACGAATGTACAGAGCAATGGCGGCGGAGGCACTTCCGCTTATGCAAATTCGGCTAATGGAGAACAGCCTGCTAGGAGGCCGGCTAATTGGCATGCGCGACAGTCAATAGCAAAGTGGCGACAGTGGGCAGGCACATCTCCTCCAGCTGTTCCAACAACCATTCCATCTGTCGACTGGTCAGACAATTGGTGGCAGCGCAACAAAGTGCGCGTTCAGCAAAATTGGCGTCAAAAGCAACAGCAGTGGAGCTCCTACGCGCAGACCACGCAAAGGTAAATGCACTCTAAGAATTATGTGCTCAAACACCATCAAACAAAGCATGCTTTCATACATTTTAAAATATGCAAAAAGCTAGCTATAGAACAAATTGTGATTAGTATTTAATTTATCCGGAAAGATCTCTTTAATTCAATTTGAATTCACATATTTAAAACTTCTTCTTAATACAGTCATTAATTATTTGAGAAATACAATTTAAAAGTATTTAAGTAATACTCAGTAACTTACCAATTTACACAGGAGCTTCAGCAGCTGGACAGAACGTCCACGTCAATTGTTGCAGGAGCCACCCAGGCACATAATTTATCCAGTATTTGGAAAACGGCGACGTCGACGTCACGTCGATTTACAAGAAATCAATGATGATGCCATCGAGCGGCTGCATCTGCGTCAGCATTTGATTTCACGCGGACTGCTCTTTGGCAAGATCGAACGTTTGTACAAAACGTATGTCAAAAGGGTTCTACTATAGTTCACTTTCTATATAGTATATATTAACACTGGTTTATACTTCACAGAAGACAACTCAATGGCACTTCCTGCATTCAGCGTGCTCTCTGTGAGTCGGCACAACGTCAAGAGCATGGACACAATCCACAGAGTTTCATCATGGAGCTGTTGTCGGCCATCTTTCAGTTGCCCAGCGGCCTTGAAGGCATTGAAGCGGACAAACACATTCCATCAATGTATCTGGAGGCGCATCGGGCGGTTGGCGACTGTCAACAGTTATTTGGCGATTGTAATCATAAATTTTGGTTCGAATAAAACCAAATAATAATTATGATGCAGCTTGTTTGTTTTCATTACTATTTACATTTTTAATTTATTCGGACAGGCAGCCACAGGGCGTAGACTTTGTGTGCAATGGTGTACATATTTGGGATTAGCTTTTAGTGGTTCAATTTATTCAGAGTTTGATGTTGTATAATTTAATTTTGACAGTTATGACACTTTTTTCACCCACAATCGATAGAATTAGTGATGAATTTGCAACATTTACTATCGTTAGCATAAAACTCAATAAATAAATAATTTGATTAATTAAGAAAATATAATCTGTCGAATTGTAGGTAATGAAATTGTTTTATGTTATTTTTCCATTAAAATTGTAATTATTTGATAAAGTAATCTCCGACTTTTAAAAAATTGTATAAATTATATGATTTAGCAAAACTAAATCATTATGTGTATACATGTGCATGTGCAATGACATGATTTTTTTTTAAATGAAGTACTCTCCCTCTATTAACACGCATAAAGCATTGTTCTTATACGATTTCAAAATATTCATTTTATTTTCTTCGATTAATTAATGAGTATTTTCATGAAAGTATCGATACGTCTTCTTTGGTAATTTAAATATTTGCTATTCATTTTCCAAATATTAAAGTTTATGAAAATCTCACTTTAGTAAAGAACTAAAGAGTCAAAACTTTTAAATTACATTACCGATAGTAATTTTTCATAGTAATGCAAAACGATTGCATAGGAGTTTTTTAAAAGAGGTTTATGGGCGATCCGAATATTTCTCTCTCTGTCTCCCGAAATGACCAAGCTCTGTAAGTATCAATCTAAGATATGGTAAAATCTTACATAATTGTAAGATTAAACAAAAAAGTGTGAACTCATAAACCGAATGAAAATGTAGCATTCAATCGTTACACCAAACTGATTCAAACATACAAGTTTCCAAAGCGATCAGCTATAAAAAGAAGATTCTTAGAATACGACGAATGCTGCCGAGGGGGGAATTGCGGCATGGGGAACCGCCGCCGTAATTAACAGTTAGAACTAAGCGCAACAATTTTGCCTGTTTGGTTGGGTTTGGTTGAGTTTTGGTTAGAATTTTTGGGTTATGGCTTAACGATTGGTTGACACAACTTTTGAAACGCTTAAACTAGCAGTTGGCGTATGGACGACGCGTTGACCGCAAGTGTTTGGAAATGTGGATCAGAAATAAAAGAAGAAACAATACCTTAGCCGGTTGTTTACTTCTATCATTACTGCAGTGGTTGGAGTTATGCTTAGGAGATGTGCTCAAAGGCGGAGGAGGCATTGAGCTGGCGACTGTTAGCCCACTATTGAGTGTAGCCAAGAGTGCAGTTGTCAGCGATGTGAGTTCGGACTTTGAGCAGCTCATCGAGGCGAAGCTCAACGAATCAGCCAGTGGAATAAAACCGACAGAAAATCTTCTCTCCAGAAAGCGGCGGTATTTACTGTTTCCCGAGGGCAGCTCCTTTCAATTTGGTGAGTTCAAAGGCTTCTACCTAAAATGAGGATACAATATACAAATTTAATTTGTTTACAATCACAGTTTTCGACGAGTATATTTGCGTAGTGGACCACACCAACTATTTGGTGCTGGGCCTTACGGTTGCCCTGGCTTGGGAATTGCCCAGCAAGGCACCCAGTGAAGCGGTTGACGATCTGTTGAACAAACTGGAGTCTGGCACAATAGACGTCAGTCGTAATGATACTGTGTCCAACATAACCTATGTCGATGATGCTTCTAAGCCAGAGCAAGATACCCAACAATCCAGCAATAAAGATAACGACAACAGTAGCTATAAGCACAACTACATCGACTTGTCCAACAAAGGAGTTGGCAACCAACCTTATAATTCATACTACAGCAGTTCTCCCGTTTTTCGCACTCCCATGCATCCGTTGCATCTGTATAGAGATAGCTACTACAGAAGACCAAATGTACCAGCCAGACGTAAAGACAATTATTACTACTCATCCAACAGCAGTCCGGTGAGGAATCCCTTTGATGACTGGTCTCAACCTTACAGTCCGGCCGAGAAAACACGCTTTCCCTATTGGGCTCTAGCTGCGCAGTAAGTAGAATGTCATATACTTTGAAACACTCTCTCTTTCAATTCTGTGCATTTTAGTTTAGAGGATATCTTACGACATCGGAATAGTTTCTATAATCGTGATAAGAATCAACATGAGAATGTCTACTATGGCAAACCAAAGCCTCAACGTATTCGCAAACTTCCTCGTGTATCTAGCCAAGCAAGGCATTTCAAAATTTATCCCGTGTTTGGCAAGCGCAGCATTCCGGATGCTGAGAATCCACATCATCGTCATCGCAGAAGTGGCACAAGTAGCACACACGATAGCAATTTAAGTAGATTGGAGAGCCATCAAATCAAATATCATCGCAACAGTCGACAAACATTATACGAAAGAATTGAAAAATATCTCAATAAGTAAGTACTGTATTTAATTGATTTCCTATGATGTTGAAAGCAACACGCACTACTTAAACAAGAAAATCATCTCAATGAATGGAAAGAAAGTATTATATCCGTTTATTTTCTTTTTTTTCCCCAGACGCGGCGTAAATGGACATCAGTGTGTGCTGCGTTCTTTATGTGAGACCGGCCAAAAGTCTAATGAAAGAGAACCCGGTAGCTTTGCCGGCGAACTGATTCGAGCTGTGTTTACTATCCCAGAAGCTTTAGATCACGAGCCTGTTGCCTATCGGGACACACTTTACGATAAAGCCCATGCTCATGATGGTGATTGTGCTGCACTTTATCCGGAATGCAAGCAGTCCTTATGGGATGTTCCATTCTTACAATAAAAGGCTGTCAAAATATTGTTGTAATTATCTTTTATTCAACCAAATCAATTAGTTCAGCTTACATTGATCCCGAGACTTTTGAGCATGGTATGGCATAACAGCATTATGAGACTTAATCAAAAAAATGTTTTCAAATATCGATTCCAAATATCAACTTGTAAAGTTAGCGAGTGCAACTTTCGCGATCATTGTAAGTATGTTTTATGCGATTAGTCTAAGTATAACTCGAACTTTCCAGTTAGTGCCAATGAGTTTTATCTAAAGAAATGTATGGCTGGTTTTAACCAAAACAAGTCCGAAGTCTGAAGTTGGTGGCGTGAAAAAGTAATTTGAGCCTTTAAATAGACCAATGAGCACGCAAAACAAAGACGAAGCGAAAGACAAACTGCTTGTCAGAACAAAACAGAGAAACAAAGAAAAAAATAAATACATACAAATATATTAAAAATTCCGCAATGAGGCGTAAACGACTAGAAAATGGCTGTGAAACAAATCCTAAGCTTAAAGCCGCAGTCTGAAAATTAAATAAAGATAATCAATGTATGAACTTTCAATCTGAGATTTTAAAGCCATTCTCTATTATTAAGCTGTTCAAGTCTAAGCTACACTTTTGAGCCTTGCAAACACTAGGGTATAACAAAAGAAGAAGAGTGCGAAAACTAATGATGAACAAAAAAGAAAAAGTAGCACGCAAAAGTTACACCAAGCGCTGCCAAGTCAAACTTAAAACTTTTCAACGCGACCAGCGGCAATGAAAAGAAGATTCTTAGAATGCAATGAAGGAAGCGATAGTCAAAGAGCAAAGGAGAAATTGCGGCGCTGGGGGAACTGGCCGCAATTAACAGCCAAAGCAAGAACTAAACGCAACATTTTTGTCTACCTTTCAATGGGTCCGGTTGGATTTGGTTTGAGTTAGAGTTTTGCGTTCTGGCGTTTGCTTGGCGCAGCTTTTGAAACTTTCAAACTGACAGTTGGCGTATGGACGACGCGTTGACCGCAAGTGTGGGAAAATGTGGATCAGGAACAAAAGAAGAAGCAATACCCCAGTCGGTTGTTTGCTCTTACCGCAGCTGCCGCTTCTGCTGCTGCTGCAGCTGCTTGTGAACTGCTTTGGAGATGCGCTCAAATCCGGAGGAGGCATCGAGCTGCCAACTGTTAGCCCACTGTTGAGTGTGGCCAAGAGTACTGCTGGCAGCGATGTCAGTTCGGATTTTGAACAGCTCATCGAGGCGAGGCTTAACAAATCTGCCAGTGGAACAAGGCAGACAGAAGTGTTGCTCTCCAGGAAACGGCGTTATTTGGTTTTTCCCGAGGGCAGCTCTTTTCAAATGGGTGAGTCCCAAGATGTCAAAATGAAGTACAAATTGAATGCTCCATTTGTTTTCATCGTAGTTTTCGATGAGATTATCTGCGTGGTGGACTACACCAACTATCTGGTGCTGGGTGTTACGGTTGCCCTGGCTTGGGAATTGCCCAGTAAACCGCCGAGTGAAGCGGTTAAGGATTTGTTAACTAAGCTTGACGAAGGCACACTAGACATCAGCCGCAACGACACTGTGTCCAACATAACCTACGTCGACGATGCACCTAAACCAGATTTACAAGCCAGCAATATCAATAACTACAAGCCCAACTACATAAACTTGTCAAACAAAGGAATTGGCAGACCCTCTTATAATTCATACTACAGCAGCTCACCTGTTTTTCGAACTCCTATGCACCCGTCTCATCAATACAGCGATAGCTTTTACAGGAAACCAAATATACCAGCCAGACGAAAGGATAATTATTACTACTCTTACAATAGCAGCCCGACGAGATATCCATTCGATAACTGGTCACAACCATACAGTCCAGCTCAAAACACACGCTTTCCCTATTGGGCTCTGGCTTCGCAGTAAGTTCGCAGTTATGTACTTTTAAGCTCACTATTTTGTATTGCTCTATCCTTTAGTTTGAAGGACACCCTACGCCATCAGAATAGCTTCTATAATAAAGATGCTAATGACCAAAATAATGTCTCCTATGGGCAGCAAAAACCTCAACGAAGACAGAAGCGTCCACGCGTATCAGGTCAAGCGAAGCATCATAAAATTTATCCCGTCTTTGGCAAACGCAGCATTCCGGATGCTGAGAATCCACATCATCGTCAGCGCAGAAGTGGCACAAGTAGCGCACACGATAGTAATTTAAGTAGATTGGAGAGCCATCAAATCAAATATCATCGCGACAGTCGACAAACATTATTCGAAAGAATCGAAAAGTATCTTAACAAGTAAGTATGAGTTATAATGCAACTTATAAAAACTCTACTAGAAAAGTACCCAAACATTAAAAATGTAATTCTTACTTGATTTCATTGATTAACCTATCTCCAAAATCTTGAACTAGTTAATATTGATAATAATGAATTAAGATTTAGTTGAGTGTAATGGAAATTCCTTATTCTCTTCTTATTAAAAACCAAAAAATGTTAATTTACTTTTTTTTCTTTTACTATATAGACGTGGTCAAAATGGTCATCAGTGTGTGCTACGTACATTGTGTGAAACCGCCCAAAAGTCCAATGAAAAACAACCCGGCAACTTTATTGGCGAACTACTTCGTACAGTGTTTACCATACCAGAGGCTTTGGATCAAGAACCGGAGACGCATTACGATAAAGCTCATTCTCAAAATGGAGACTGTGCTGCACTTTATCCGGAATGCAAACAGTCCATATGGGATGCACCATTTATGTAATAAAACTCTGTCTTAACGTTGTCACAATTATGTTTTATTGTGGCCTAGGAACCATGCTAATAGGTTTATCTTACATTGATTCCGCAACTGTTGAGTACAATCTTCTGGAGCCATGCGCATTATGCGACTGTAATCATCTTCAAGTCCAGATACAGTGGGCATGCTGAGTTAGATAATATTATATTCTATCTGAGATTATTGATAATGATTTACTACTTACGTCAAGACCACCCGAACAATGTCTTGGATCATAGAATATCCTGGTGGCAGTAGCAAACGTCTGCTGTCACACATGGCTCTTAAGATACAAGACTTAATGTCGACGCCGAGTCTGCAAAAACTAATTCTTTAATATTGCAATAAACATTAGAAAAGCGCTTCATACAGTTGTGTAAATCCACCAAATTGCTCAAAGAGCTGTCGACGATCACGATGAGCATGATAGTGGCGCCAATCCTTGAGATGATGAAGGTCTGGATAGGAAACGGCTTCGTAAGTAGCAGTTTCAGGATCGTAGGGCTCTTCTTCCATTGGTTCTTCTTTAGACCTCTGCCAACGCTTGCCATAGTTGCTCCATTGCGGAGACTCTGTAGTCCACTTACTCCATTTACTTGCAGGTGGCTTCCAGTTGTTGTACTGTTGTCCAGTTTGTGACCAATTTTTATTGTTCTGTCTGTACTTTCCATACTTCGTATACTTTTCAGCTGGTGTCCAATCCTTGTACTGTTGTCCATACTTTGACCACTTCTGCCACTGGGTAGTATCAACATAGCTCGGTGCATCTGGTCTAAGATCAATTCGTTGATGCAATCTAAGGGGTTTTGGTTTCTTAAGAGCAGTTGCCTTGAAGCGCCAATCTGTGCCCGGAATCCAAACAAAAGTTGGCTCTGTTGTTGTTAATGGCACCGGAGTAGTTGTTGTTCGAGGTCGAAAGCGTTTGGGATACACATCTTCACGGGTGGTGGGCACAGGATAATAGCAGGCCTGCTCAATGTTCATATTCACTCCGCTTGGGTATTGAGAGAGTAATCTTTTACTCAATTGTCCTGTGAACTTTAAGTTCGAACCCTTGGGAAAGAGCACAAAACGTTTCTGACGTGAAAAAACGCGTTCAACAACATGATTTAACTCGGTTTTATTGCCCAGAACTAGGACAGCTAAGGCCATTAGACCGATCAACTGTATCAAGAGACAACCACGCATGGTGCACAGCAACTGATTGAGATGTCTAAGTGAAAGGTTCACTGAAGCTTCTCAAATATCCAAAATGTACTTAACAATTACTAAAATCAATTGGTGTAAATTTTTAAACCAATAAAAGATCGAATAATACATTTTGATTACCTGCCACAAGCTAGAGAAAATTATGAAATAAGTAAACTAACTACTGCGATGGTGCACCGTTAACTCCAATAAAGAGATTTATTAACTAGCTTTCACCATTAGACTCTGACTTTTTATGTCTAAGATCATAAAGGTCAATCGAAGATTAAATCATTTCATTCTTAACTGAACACGTTTTCTATAAAAACAAAAATTACGTGAAGAGTATATAGTAAAACCACGACTATTATTTTTATATTATTTATTTATTTCAATCTGCCATTTAATAACCAGATCAATAGGTTCATATTACATTTAGTTTTCAGTTCTTGGGCACATTGATCGGCATCCCTGCTCATGATACGAGTATAATCATCGTCCAGACCATCTAATCTGGGCATGCTATTTAAAAAATATAACGGTTTGTAAATTTTTATTACATTCTCATTTGATAAACTCACGTAAAAACTAAGCGCAGCATATCATGGAGCATGGAATAGCCAGGAGGCAATAGCAGGCGCTTGGAGTCACATATAGTACGCAATATACACGACTTAACATCAATACCAAAACTGCAAAATAAAATTACTCTGTCATACATATATTTAATATCTAATCGAAATCTTGATATACCTACAGAGAACTCAATCCACTGAAGTGATCGAACAACTGTCTGCGATCACGGTGTCCATGATAATATATAGAATCAGATGGAGAAGGTCTTTGAGGTCTGCTTGGTTTTCTTTTCCATTGATTCGACCAGTCTGCTGTCCATCTTGGAGCAGGTGTTGTCCATTTCGACCACTTGTTTTTATTAGCCCACTTCATATTGGCAGTTGTTGCCCATTTTTCACCATATTTTGCCCATTTCTGCCATTTATATGGATTGTTAGAGCCGTCCACATCAATCCGATGTGTCTTCAGTGACTGAACTTCTATTTCCTTTTTGGGCAATGACACCGCCTTGAAACGCCAATCTGTACCAGGTATATACACAAACGTTTCTGATGGTTTTGGTTTTGGAGTTGTGCTTGGCAAGAAACGCTTAGGATATAGATCATCTCTGCTACCGGGAATGGGAAAGTAGACTGCTTCTTCCAGAACGAAGTTGACACCACGCGGATATGTTGAAATTAATCCTTTGCTAAAGTTGCAGGTAAATTTTAGAAATGAACCTGGTGGAAAAATGATTGCACGTTTCTTTCTACTGAAGACTCTCTCATAGGCAGGCTGAGTCAGTTGAGTCTTTGGATATTGTTGAAATTCCCCTTGACTTAAGCTGAGCAACAGTAAAAGTACATAAATCCGAGCACGGAGCATGTCAATGCTTATCACGAAATGATGCGAAAGCCTCACATGCATTTGGGATAAGTAGAAGTACTTTATGTGAACAGAATAATTCAATATTTACTCTGTGCTTTTCGAGTTGATTGATGTCTTGATTTATTGACTGTACTCATGAAGGTCCATTAGCCTATATACCCAATTTCTGAAGTTATTGTTGGGCATTTGTGTTAACAGACCGATCAGTTGAAATATTATATTCAAGCCGTGTAGATCAGGCTTATAAAATGGACCCCAAAAAATTAACTTACCAAGTGCTTGTTGTGCTTATAAGCTGCAGTTCATCCAGCTCCTTACTATATCCGGCATCTTCTGATTTGGGCGTAAGCTGAAATTGATTTTGTTAAATTAATTAAACTAAATAATTATTAACATCGATTTGACTATTTAGTTGACCTACTCGGTTTCGGTACCCGTTGCCGAGTATTATCCGGAACGTCGAATACTAATCGATTGGTGTTTTGCAGTCAGCTACTCTTTGCCCTACAATCTAACCTCGTTCTATAGTATACCTATTTGGCCGGGATTCGCCAATTATAAAACTAAACGTGATGTTTTTCAAACTGACGAAACAGATGTCAGTTTCTATACCAAGTATGGTTACAATACACTCGCAGCAGCACATCCCAAAGATTTCTCTGCTGGTCAACTTTACGCTGCAATCGAAGATTCACTGACTTCCTATGGATTCCATGACACTTGCCTTTTACGCAGTGTCTGTGAACTGTCAAAGCATCCATTCGACGAACATAATCAGCATATGTTGAGTGATATAATGAACTTTCTTTTGAGGTAGGTCTCAAATACTAATAATCAAATGCATGTTGTTAAAAGGATTCTATTCGGCAGTCCATCACAGCATGAAGGATTTCTGGAGAGTGAGCATGTCTATAAGCAAGCCTATGAGCAAGCTGAACTTGATGGATTTCTGGGCAAAAATTGTGCGCAGCTCTATTCTCATTGTAAACATGATGTCTTGCGACTTATCACAAATGTTATATTACCCAATTCATAAAATGCAATTTATAAGACTCTCGTTTTTCAATTTCCCCAAAAATAAATCGCGCCTAGCCTTATAATGCTGATTGCTGATTTCTGAGTTGTTCTTGAAAAGTCTAAACGAATGAGTAAGCATCAGGTATGAGATGAATAGAAGAGACCCCGTGATGTAAACTGTAACATTCATGTGTTTCATTAGCAACTGATATTGTGATTTTAATTAACGCACTTCGTTGTCATCGCTTCGAGTTGTCTGACGTTCTAGTTGCTCTCACAACAAAATGTATCTTAAACGTGTGCAGTACATCGGGGCTCTGCAGGTATTGCTGCTTATAGTTGGGTGTCATGGGGAAATTCCACTGTTCTTTCCAGCATCATCAGTGCTGCAAGTAACCTCGTCGTTGTCGGTGCCAGTGGTAATACCCCAACGGAAACTATTCTGGGATTGGGGACTGCAGATGAACTACAATTTGCCCGCGCAGCCATCTAGCTTTTATGCGGCATCCATTTGGCCAGATGAGTTCGAGCGTCGCCACAAACGTCAATTGAGGAACGAAACACAGAAGTATATGCCTACTAACGGACTAACGAATATGCATCCCAATGACCTTACGGCGGGGGAGCTCTATGAGAGCATTGAAAATATGCTGACGCGGTATGGCATCGATGAGTCCTGTCTGTTGCAAAGTGTGTGCGAATTGGCCCGACATCCCTTCGATGATGGACACCAAAACATGCTAACAGCATTGTTGACCTTTACGTTAACGTAAGTGGCGTAGTATTCGTTTATTGCTTCTGAATGACTCGCACAAATACTCATCGTTCTTGTACATTTTCAGGCCATCTCTGCATGAGGCCTTTGCACCCAGTGAGACTGTGTATCGTGAAATCTATGAGGAGGCAGAGCAACAGGGATTTCTGGGCGCAAATTGCGCAAAACTGTATAGAGAGTGTCCAGTGGACATTCTGGGCGGCATCAGCAAACTAATCAGCTAAAATAAAGTGCTTAAAGACTTTCCAATTTGCAATTATATTAACTGTGGCGCATGGGCCACCAATCAATGCTTAAGTCCTTGACGCCTAATGAGCTTAGCTTCTGGTCATTGAAGACAATACAGTAAATAACTTGGTGCCAACTAATGTATGTGATTTTAGCTTAATGGCCAGCAAAAAATTTGCATGAATATTCTATTGGATTTCACTTCATGACATGCACATTGTTCATAAAGCACTCAAAGTATTGTAACAAGTAATTAATGGAAGAATTTTATTACTTCATGGCAAACCACTTAACAGATTAACATGGTGGGATTTCAAGCTAAGACAGAGACTAGCATTGCTTCCTAGAAAGCCATTTACTGTTTCCAAAGTTTATTTACAAATATCTGACCAATGGATTATATTATAATCTTAAGATTCAACTGAGTGTATGTTCGAGATAGATAAAGAAAATTTCATTATTAATATTCTATTTAGCATTTGAAACTAAAGAAGAAACAAATAAACAAATTTTATATATTAAAAAATGTTTGTTTTTTGCCTGAGTTACATATTTCAATAAATTTATTGTTTACTTTTAGTTGACGTTTTTTATTAAAACAACATTACTTGATGGATGCTGCTGCTTCTCAATGCCATAAAAACAAATAAATAAAAGAATTATAATATCTAGGTACGACACATTTATTTCATCTCACTATTTTACTGAATATAGTTAACACATCCAGTTCACACTTAGGATAGGCTTTTTGACAATCACCGCCCATAAAACCTATTTTCTCAGCGCGTTCATAACGATGTTGATACAACTTTTCGTTCGGCCCAAAGCCTTCGTGCTGCGAGGGTCTATAAAAGCAATACAACAATCATTATGTACTATATATTTTCATTAATTCAATAAAAATCTACTTACGTTAGCAAAAAGGTGATGATTTTTTACGATCAAGGTGAAGCTGTAGCTGTGATCGTCAGCTAAAGGATGCAGAGCTATTTCGCATACACTGCGTAATAGGCAGGATTTATGAAAGCCACTCTCCTCTAATCTGCGCTCCAAACCCGTGTACAACTCACCAGCAGTAAAATCATTAGGATGTATGCCATTTTCTGCCTCCATCAGCTCCTTGACTGTGCCAGTGAAGCCATCTGTGTGCCGCCTGCGACGCTCTAAAGCATTGGACCAAATGGTGGGATTATAGAATGAGGCGACGTCATATGGCATGTTATAGTTCATCTGAAACCCCAAATCCATGAAGACCTTTCGAGCATCAGGAATATCGATCGGCACTGACATCGAAGATGTAAGCTGCAATATCGTTGATGCTGGATACAGAAGAAATCCTGTTGTGCC
Source organism: Drosophila sulfurigaster albostrigata (assembly GCF_023558435.1). Lineage (NCBI taxonomy): Eukaryota > Metazoa > Arthropoda > Insecta > Diptera > Drosophilidae > Drosophila > Drosophila sulfurigaster. The sequence goes on from NC_084882.1 coordinate 21,387,061, forward strand.
CGTCGTCAGGATCACTATAACCACGATGATCACAGTGAATATCCCGTTGATAGAGTTGCTGTTGTGCTGCTGTGGCCGTCGCATTTCGATGTGAAGCATCTAAGAATTACGGTCTGTAGCACATGTTTAAACGCATTAATGTTCCGGGTTTCCATACTGTTGATTTGTTTATTTGGGTCTTTAATTAAGCAGAACTGTTAATGAGTGAAGCATTTGCCATGCGTGAGCAGCAATTAGAACAACGAAAACTGCAGAACTAGGGCAAACATTCTATATACGTACAGCTTGGGAAACAATTCTAAACAAAAAACAATAGAAAGTTGGAGTGCTCTAATATAATGACGTCCACGCGAAAGTAGTTATACCCTACACCACAAGAATTTAATTAATAACAATAATTACTTATTAATATAGATTAAACACATTTTTTCTAATAAGCATATATGACGCTATGCACTCTCTTCATTTAATGATCGCAGATATAAATATATATTACAAAAATATAAAATATAAAATTATGAAAATAGAAATATTTCCAATTACAAAGGTTTCCACAGTGCGTATACTTAATGTTTGCGGATATTGAATAGAAAAGTTTTAAGTCATTCATTACGTACAATAAATTAAACAGAAATGTAGTATAGTAAATAGTATAAAAGAGATAAAATATATAAAAATATGGCACTGTATCCTTTCAATTCCTTGATATTAAACATCAATAATTCAATTCATAAATATGTGGTCATGAACGAACATATTTGTCGGTGTGTCTTATCTTAAAATTAAAATAAGGTTCTTATAAATTAAAGTGTGATATATAATTATAATTAATAGGAATGAAGATCCAATATATTCATATTTTTATTTATTTATACATCAGCAACAACTTAACTTAACTTTTAACTTAACTCCCAGTTCTCTTAGGAATTGCACAACCCGGTCATTTGCTGTGTAGCTCAACTGTCAATTTCTTCAACAAATAACTGTTGCGTGGCCTTTTACCATTCTATTCAGAGCTTCACGATTGTCAGCTACACATTAGTTTACCAAGAGCACCAATGACAAGATGAACGAGAAAAATCAAGTCGTGCTACTGCTGGCAGTTGTCTTTGGCATCACCCTGATAGAAGCCAATACTAACAGCTTCGTACCCAATACTTTATCGACTGGCAGATCCGACAATGTAAGCCACGTACCGATCCTGCCAAAGCTAAATCGTGCCAAGCGTGTAGCTATTTACAATGGTCAAGGCGTTGTCAAGGTAAGTTATTAAATTACATATCGAAATAATAATTTAAAGTGTTTATCGATTTTTCATCTAGTTTGTCAGTGGCGTAGCGCATCCCGTCAAGCAGGCAGACAAAGATCAATCATTTTGGTTCTTCTACAATGTTCAAAATCAATGGATACCCACAACAATTCCCCTATATTGGTGGAGTTTTTGGAATACAACCGCCTTTGTGAGCACAGCCCGTGAGTTGCGCAAAGGTTTGCAGTCTACAATACATCACGATTCTACACGAACTTGGCTGTACGATGCCATCGAAACGGGAATGGAACAGTAAGTCAAATATAATTCTATAATTGTTCTCATCAAAATTACATAATGAATCTTCCGTAGTTTGCAGGGCAGTGAAAGTGGAACAACTTGCCTGCTGCGCAGTATATGCGAAATATCCCAACTGCCCTTCGATGATGTCAATATCTTTAGCGAGATTCTCAATGCAGTGCTGATGTAAGTACAAATTGTGCACTTTCAATAAATATAGAAATTAAAATCCAAGTACAACAGACCAACGATGGATAATGTGGCCGAAAAATACATAAATGCTAGAGACGCTGGTCGCGCTGGTGCCGACTGCATCAAAACTTACAACGAATGCAGCCCAAGGGTTTGGGACTTTTTAACGCACGTAACGAAAATATCTATCTGACAATCCAAAAATTAAAGAAAATATATTATGTAACAACTTTAAAAGAAATGGGGTCATGTTTGTTTTTTAAGAGGGTGTGTCATTGCCAAGCAAAATTAGGAAACCTCCGACACAGGCGGAAGCATTTTAACTTAATGATGCACAATATAGCGCGATCCCTTCCTGGGCTTGGCTGTGTCAGCAATACCATTGTTGGGCATCAACAATGCATCCACGATGGTCTAAACCTTCCTCATCTTCCTCATGGAGCGACGTCGCCACTCTGCCCAGGCCTCACAAACCATCGGTTTCTTCCAGCAAATGCATTCGCTCAATGGCAAAGCATTTGGCTTCATGCGAACACATTCAGAGAAGGCGGGATAAGGTGTCAACGGCTTGCTGCAGATCAGTGGTCTCTTTGTCTTCACACAGTCTGGCGGATTGCGCCCAGCTCTGTGGCAGCGTCTTTTGAAACGTGGACAATCCAACTTCTCCTTAACCGTGCAGTCAACTGGCTGTGGGCAGGCAGTTTTTGGCTTGTTACGTGTGCGACGTCTCAAAGGAGCAGCCTTGATATTCTCAAAACAACAAATCTTCTTTTTCTTGATCTGCATGGGCGGACAGGCGACCCAGGTCTGCCAATACTTTCGCTTGGCCTTGTCCGATTCCACATAGTAGATGTCGTCGAAGCGCGGATTAAATGGACAGTAGGGTGCATCCTCATCGCAGAATGGATTAAGCCAGATCGATGGCGGCTTTGTCATCTTAGCCTCGTTCACCTTGGGCTGGCGTACTAGCAAATTTTCTGGTCGTCCACATGGGAATTCAGAGAATTTACCCTGCTTGCACTTTTCTTTCTCAACATTGCCTTTCTTACATTTCTTTGACTTGAAACGTAGTGTAGTCGCGAGCTGAAGCTTATTCACTTGACCCAATATCGCAAAACGTCTTAAGACCGAGCTTAATCCAAGCATTTTTTATGATTTATAAAAATTTAAATAAAAACCAAAAAGAAGAGAAAACCCGAAATTTATAAACAACGAATTTTGAGAGTAAATTTTTTATTCCGAAAAGTTGAACCTCTTCTAAATCATTAAGTTCCCAACTGACGAAACATCTTACAGATTAGTTAAGACGTTGGCTTTGAATTGAAATTAAATGTTTACTTCGTTTTAGATGTTCGTGTGAGAAAGTCAAGCACCGAATATGGACAGCTAACTGCATAGGAACGAACACAATCCCTGCCATTCATGCGATGTTGATACTTGTCATCGGCTACATCATCGGGAACACTGTAAACATCAAATTTATTTTAAGTCCTATAGACAGATTATCTTTCTTTGTCTTACGTTAGCACAATGCGTAATAGATCATCCATAAGGAAACTAGTTTTGTGTTGCATATTAAACCTGGCTTGAAGCTCGCACATGGCCCGCTTTATGCAGGATCTAAAGTCCAGTTGAAAGCTGAAAGACATTAGCTTATTAATTATCAATTACATCAATAGATATGAATGTATTCCGGCTTACAAATTTCCCATTGCTTCCAGTTGGTCAAAGATTTCACGTCTTTCCCTGTAGCCACGATTAAGCTTCCAGCTGGGCACATCAGACCAAGAATCATATACCTCATTTTGAACATTAGATGAACGATGTCGCTGCCAAGGCTCCTCCGTCAATTTCCAAGGGCTCTTATAAAATAAATCCTTATGCACACTGGGCTTAACATATCTGACGTAGTTTCCGGCCCGGTAGGGGCCTTCATAGTGAATACTTTGCCTGCTAAACGGATAAATATTATTATCGCCATAGCGATGCCATTGGCCTTCCCAACGTCGATTTGGTTTCATTGCTGCTGGTTTTTTAGTTGTAGAACCTATTAGAATGTTAGGACGCCAACCTTCAATCGTATCGGGCAAAGGAACATACATATCAAACTCGAGACTGTATTGCAGTCCGCTTGGCCGACCACCCACAACAATTTTTTGTTAGTGCGGCTGTTAGTAAAACTGATGCTTTGTTCGGGAATATTAAAGCACGAACGCGACGCGATAATAAACTATCCTTATAACTCTCTATTTGATTGGATAAGGAAAGATCCACAAACATTAGAGCCAATAGAGGCAATACTATTATCTTAATCCCCATACTGACGTACTCAACGGACAAATCCAAACTGAAGGTCTTGCGGTGCTTCTAAAGAAATTAGTATCGACTGTCATGGATGCGCTAATTGGCCAACCTGGTGACCGATACAGACTCCAACAACATTACAACATCTGGATGTACGCACAAAATCGTAGTCAGTTATCGAATACAAAATCAAGTAAGCCGTTTGACATCTGAACGATACAAGTATCTGACTTTAACTCATTTACAAGCAGTTTTGTTAATTCTTTCGAGACAGACACACGTTTTGGCACTGAAAGAAATTGTATCATATAAGTAGCTCAATTTGGCAGCGTTAAACTGAAAATAGATAGATAAGTGTAAATATGGTTAAGGGTAACAATGGAACCAAAATGATGGTTAATCGCGTAATGGAGCTGCTAAATGCCAAGATCGCACGTGCCCAGACTAGACACGTTGCCAAGCGGATGCCTGTGGCAAGTCTGAATACTCCCTACATGGATATCAACGCAATGCAGCGTGAACGCCAGAAGTGCCAAGCATATGACGCCAGTAAACGACTCTCTATGTGGGAACAGAAGAAAGATCAAGAAAATGAGCTGCAGGTCGGAGCTCGACTCGATCAGTCACATTACAAAAACAGTGGACTTAAAAAGCGCAACTACGATTGCACATGGGTTGATTTTCCAGTAAGACAGCCAACCAAGCCTCAGCCGATTTTTATTCTCGATGAACACATTCCCGTCAGACGTAGGAATTGTGAAAACCGTCCGGAAACTGCAAAACCATGCGACGCTGAGGCTTCTGACTTCCTGAAGCAAATGTACAGTTCCGGCACTCAGAAGAATCGTAACCCACATCCCGATTGCTTAAATTCCAATCCGAAAGCTATACAAAAGAACTTCTGCGAAAAGAGACTCAGCCCAAGACAATCGCGTTTCTATAACTGATGCCTAAAATTTATAGTAGTTTTTAAGTAAACTTTACATTGCATTGCATTGGACAAAATTGGATATTCTTCTGTTCACCAGAATTTACCAGATTTTGCATTTCTGCGAATGTTCTTTTAAATTTTATTCGTATTTTGAATTTAGATCATAATTGAATATGTTAAAGTGCAAAGAAATTAATGCATAAAGAATATATATTAATGGAAAATAACTAATAAAATATTTGTATTTCACTATAAAATCTGCATTTCATTTTTAATTTTTTTTTAGTTTTTCGAAAACAAATTAAACGTATAAATCTAAAGACAGTCGATAAGACTTAAAGAAAGTTTGAGAGCTTCACCGATCTAAATATATATACAAAATTAACATACTAAAAATACATGTAAATTATACAATATAATACAAAATATTTCTGACTGCCTACCAAAGCAATTAAGACCTTACAGCTTATTTTAAATTTTTATTTTTATCTTTTGCCTGAAATAAGAAAAAAAAAAAATATAATATAAAGTAAATTTGATTGGAATATTTTGAATATTTATAATATAAGATATTAACTGCCAGTCGATGACTCATTAGAGTATTTCAAGCTGTATTCGCAACACCCAACACTATATTTGTATATATTAAGGTTCCAAAAAATATGAAATCAAGTATGCCGTAATTTATTTGACATCTGAACATAACAAATTATTGTGGCGACAGAATTTACTTTTAATAATTTTTTCAAGACAGACACACTTTTCGGAATCGTCGGCAAAGTTATAAAATACAATTTAGAAATTTCATTTAGAGGTGGCTTTTTTTCGATGTGATAGAGAAACAGATCAACAAGGAGAAACAGATCAACAAAAAAATGGTTAAAGTTAACAACGGAACCAAAATGATGGTTAATCGCGCCATTGAATTGCTGAATGCGAAGATTGCTCACGCCCAAACTCGACATATTGCCAAGCGGATGCCTATTGCACGTCTAAATCCTTGCAACTTGGATCACAATGTGATGAGACGTGAGCGCCAGAAGTGTGAGAAATATGATATAAGTAAACGACTCTCCATGTGGGAACAGAACAAGGCTGAAACTAATGAGACTCGGGATGCAGTTCGTCTCGATCAATCACACTACAAACACTGCGAAGTTAAAGATCGCAGTTATGATTGCACTTGGGTCGATTTCCCTCCAAGAGAACCATCCAAACCTCAACCTGTTCTTATTGTAGAGGAGCACATTCCTTACAATCGTCGGAAGAGTGGATTCCGGCCAGAAACAGCGAAGCCTTGGGATGCTGAATCTTCAGACTTTTTAAAGCAATGGGACGGCGAAAACGTAGAGATTAACCGAAACAGATATTCCAAATCTGTGAATTCCAATCCCTCGGCTATAGAAAAACACTTCTCTGAGGTCAAAATCGGCCGAAAACAATTGCATTATTGACTAATTATTGAAACTAGTGTCCCAAAAAATTGTACTTAAATTTGACTACATACGTATATGGATTAAGTGAAAAATCAGATCAAGTCCGCCTCAAGGATTAGATATATGATAAAAACATTCGGGTCAAAATAAGATTAAAATGCAACGAAATTGATATATATTGTTTTGAAAATACAATAAAGTTTCTATTTTTTAATGTACGTTTTTGATTTTGAAGGTATTTTTGTAGTATAAGATGAAATGATATAGGTATAAAAAGAACTCATTTAATTTTTTAATTTTAAATAAATAAATAAATAAAATGATAATTATAATAATTATAATAATATAATAATATAATTATAATTATAATAATAACATATAATTATATAATTTTGTGCTCTCGGAAAAGGTCAACGCAAATCGAAAACAACGAATAGCAAGCGTAAATTTAATCTAAGGATCTTTGTTATTGCAGGTTTGGTTGCCATTTGAATTATATTAAATAAAATTATTGAACTAAATATATGAAGTGAAATTTATTAACCCAAGTTAAAAGAAATAAATTCATTGTGTATTTATATTATATAACAAATTTGAAATAAAAAATTTTTGAATTAGTAACTACAGCTTTGCTTTAATTGCCAAAATGGGATTTCACGGAAATCGTTGCTAAATCACAATGAGTTTTTTATTTCAAAATTAACTGCTTTCCCTTTTGGCATTGTCAAATCTATGTCGGCATAATGTTCAACATCCCGAAATGCATGACAATGTTCAACCTTCCGAAATGCATGATTTTTAATTGTGTACGAACTTTGGCCTCCCGCAAGCATGGTCCATTTCGTAAAGTGCCTCACTTGCCAATTAAGGGTCCAAGGGATTTTGATTACTGGAAACGTTTGAAACGCAAAGGACTCGGGAAAAAAGAGCATCTCAAGGAAAATACATACCGAACAAACGAATTGAGAAAACGTCGGCCACGGAAAGCGAAAAAGAAGTGTGAGGAACCCCCTATTAAAGATCAAGAAGAAGACAAGAACCCAAAAAAATGTTAAACTAAAACAAAAAATATTGTTAAAATAAAGAATTTACCAAATATTGCGGCATATACATGGATTTTAGAAATTTGTTTGAATTGGCGCCTTTATCTCAGTGCAAAGTAAAACTATCGATATTATAGGAATCAACACTGCGACAAGCAGATGTTGCGCGTATTTTTACTCGAGTACTTATGCACCGATTGGTGCAGAAGAGTATCGTTTGCGAAAATCATCTGGATTTTGTTTTTCTTTGTGCGTGCGCGCGTTCAATTCGCCACTTTGTGATGGCGTTGTTGAGAAAAGCATCATTTAGCTATGGTAGCATATTTCGACGCTTTGCGACCTCCAGTGGTTGTACCATCTACAGTCTCAGTTCTGGCCATGTTAAGTGCGGCGTATCCGTGATTCGTGTGTCAGGGCCACAAACAAAACAAGCGCTGCGTGCGATTGTGAACAACACTGAATATGAACCAAAGCAGCGTCAAGCATATCTTAAATCCTTTTTTCATCCAGCCACCAAAGATGTTATAGACAAAGGACTCTTGCTTTGGTTTCCGGGTCCGGCGTCATTCACGGGAGAGGATGCTTGTGAGTTTCAAGTGCACGGCTCGTTGGCTGTTATTGCTGCCATGTTGGATGCACTTGGTCAAGTTCCAGGACTGAGGCCAGCGCAGCCTGGAGAGTTCACAAAACGTGCCTTCTTTGGTGGGAAACTTGATCTTACAGAAGTCGAAGGATTAGCTGATTTAATACATGCTGAAACAGAAGCACAACGCAAGCAAGTGAGATTGAATTATTATCATTTTTAAATGCGTCTCTACCATGACAACTCCTGCAGGCTCTTTTACAAAGTACTGGTGCCTTGGCTCGACTCTACGACAACTGGCGCAAGCGTCTCATACGCTGTTGCGCCCATCTCGAGGCCTATATTGACTTTGCCGAGGAAGAGCAGATCGAAGGAGGCGTCATCTTGCAGCTAACTAAAGAACTGAATGCCATTATGCGTGATATACGCTTGCATCTCAACGATCAGCGACAGGGAGAATTGTTGCGAGACGGCGTACGCACTGTTATCATAGGTGCGCCGAATGTAGGCAAAAGCAGTCTTCTAAATCTGCTCTGCCAACGTTCAGTGTCCATTGTCACCGCACAAGCGGGGACAACACGTGACATCATCGAGACTACGCACAACTTTGGAGGCTATCCTGTGGTTTTTGCGGACACGGCAGGACTGCGCAAGCAAACTACAGACGCCATCGAAGTGGAGGGCATGGCAAGAGCTAAGCAGTGCTTAGCGCAGTCCGATCTGATACTCTTGCTTACCGATGCTCGACGCTTGCGTGAGGTGAACAGTAACGAAGCCTTGCCCACGCACATCGAGAGCTATTTGCAGGAACTGGACATACCCCAGGAACTGTGCGACGGCAAGCGACTGCAATTGGTGGCCAATAAAACAGATACGCTGACAGAGGAGGAATGTCAGAGTCTCAGTAAATTGGAGAATGTACTAACACTTTCGTGTCACAAACAGGATAATTTGCCACAGTTCCTGGGCTCGTTGGAGCAGTTGCTGCAGCAGCTGTGTGGCACACCACAAGCAGAACATCCACGCATCACGCACATGCGTTACAGACAACAATTGGAACGTTGCATTGAGCACATTGAGATATTTCTAAGAGATTACAAACCCGATGTCTACCCTGACATGGCCATAGCCGCGCAGCAGCTGCGTAAATCGATTCGCTGTATTGAACGCATCACTGGACATGTCAGTTGCGAAGATATACTCGACGTAGTGTTCAAAGATTTTTGTATTGGCAAATGATATGTATTCTAGTTTCTAAGTGTACATTTTTGCAATATTATATTGAACATATAGACTGCTGAATAAACATGGAGCACGATTTTAAGCTCTGCTCTTTTTAGTTTAGTTTCATTATTAGAACACATCTAATTATTTTCATTAGCAAGTGCAGTGCAACCAACGAATTTCAAATTTCGATAATTAAAAGGTTTGATTGAAGGTGATTATTATTGTTATCGACATTAAGAAATTAATTCTATATCAGCTAAAAATTGTTTTAAATTCTAGTCATTAGAAGAGAGTTTTAATAATAGTTTCAAATATCAATTAAATTATTTTGTTACTGTCTATTTTTTCATCAATTCTTGTCATGACAAAACTTTTCAAAAATTGCGCCAATTGCAAACGATTACTGAATTCTAATCTGTGTAACCAAGCCACCAAATGTGTACAAGATATATTTTGGTATATTTTTCCACGTGAAATAGAATATTTTGGAAATCAATCTGCGGTCACGTTGTAGCGCTCTCTAAGAAAAATGAAAAACATTACTTAAAAAATTGCAAAATAACGTGGAGCAGGCAAACTTGGCAGCTAATTGGAAGACAAGGTGTTAACACGGTTGGGGTGTAGGTTCCGCGGAGGTGGTTTGTTGGTGTGTGCGTTGTTAAAGTAAGCGACAAAATGCCAGGCAAGGTGGGCGTCAAAATAAAGGCTGCGCGCAATCTGCCAGTGATGGACAAAAGCAGTGAGACAACCGACGCATTTGTGGAGATCAAGTTGGCCAACAAAGAGCACAAAACGGAGGTATTCAAGAAAAGTCTCAATCCAACGTGGAACACTGATTGGTATTTATACACATGCATACAAAAGATTTGATCATATACAATTTGTATACATAACTTTGTTATCAGGTTTCGCTTTGAGGTCGATGACGCTGAATTACAGGATGAGCCGTTGCAAATACGTCTGATGGACTATGATACATACTCGGCCAATGATGCCATAGGCAAGGTCAACATCAGCTTGAATCCTCTGTGCCTGGAGAGCTCTAGTCAGGCGGCCCACGGTAAGGGCACCGTGCTCTCCGGTTGGATTCCAGTATTCGATACCATGCACGGTATACGCGGTGAAATCAATGTCATTGTCAAGGTGGATCTCTTCTCCGATGTCAACAAATTCCGACAGAGCTCGTGTGGCATACCATTCTTTCACTGTACGTACTTTTATGCAGTTTGCTAGCTGTTCAGCACCTTATTATATATTCTGCGTTTAGCTCAATGTGTGCCATTTGGTTATCGAGCACAAGTCATCCATGGATTTGTCGAGGAGTTGGTGGTCAACGATGATCCCGAGTACCAGTGGATTGACAAAATACGCACACCACGCGCCTCCAATGAGGCTCGTCAGGTTGTCTTCCTCAAGCTTTCTGGTCAAGTGCAGCGCAAAATGGGTCTTAAGGCCATCAATATGGGCGCCAATGCAGTCATCGGTTACACACAGTGTTTTGATCTGGAAGGCGATGTTGGTGTTGTGGCCAGAGGCGTCGGCACAGCGGTTACACTAATAAAGGACACGACCAGCAGTCAGCCAAACAGCGCAGATGTTGCACTAATCGAAGAGTGAGTATTGTAAAAACACAATATGGATCTCGTCATGGATATCTTGAATGGTTAGGACAATTAGGAAGTTATCTTTTATAGTTCAAGACGTTTAGTCAATAGATTGAGGATGTTATTTTAAAAAATACAGTTTATAAAAGAAACTAATGAGTTTAGAAAGTTAAAGAAATATTTTCGTAGCTCTCAACAATTAAATTGATAATATTTCTGTAGATATATAGTTCGCAAGCTTAAATCGGAGCTTGTGCAAATTTATTTTATTTTCAAGATAAATTAAATAATATTAGAAATTCAATACACGATAAAAGTATGTAAATAAGATGTTCGAGATTAGTGGACAAACAATCTGCATTATACATTATTTAAAGGAACAAGAAAATATTGAAATTTATTGATCAGAAAGGAATTGAGCTGTAAATATTTTAATTCTTGGCCGAATAAAATGTAAAGGGTTTATTACAGTAAGAACAGTAAGGACCATATTTGTTTTACTTTCGAAAAACAGCTTTAAGAAATTTTCAAGATATGTTTCACATGTGCCATCACAGCTTGTAGTTTTTCTGAAATATTTAAATGGACAAAGGGCAAATCTCAATCAATGTTAGGTTGTATTAATTAATTATAATATATATTAATAGGTATATAGTTTATTTAGGTGCAAGATACTTTCAAAAAAATGCTAAAGCCTAAAAGTAATTGTGTAACATGCCACCTTTCTTAATTAAAATAGTGAATCATACATATCCATGATGAGGACATAAAACTAAGGGAGTTTAAGATTTATTATTTGTAGGAATAGATTCTTGAAGTTCTTGACACTTTGCCAACATGTTCTAAAGCGTTCTATTCTTTTCTCTTGAATGTTCTCCTTCAAATCGTTAAACGCGTATTCACGCATTCAAAACGCAACGATCGTTTAACTCTCTCATCTCTGTACAAAAACCAAACAAAAATTGACAAACTACCATATATATATATACATATATGCTCCTCCTTGTCGTACTTTCGTTATTGTATTGCACGCCTCAAAAAAAAAATCAAATATCTGTTGTTGTTTTGTGTCGTACTATTTGTAATACATATGATGATCCAAAATTAAACTCAACTCACACAACACCTCCAATATTAGAGTGCAGAAGTATTTAGACTTTCTCAATTGCACCGGGGACAGTAGTGTCAGTTTACCGTTGTCTGGTCGCTCACCCCAGTATCGTCTCAATATCTATAAACAGCCAACGGCGAGTGTTAGTCCCAGCTCAGCGGCAGCAGCAGCAGCGGCGGCGGCAACAATGTTCTATTTGGAAAGCGGCAGCAGTGACACAGAGGATGCAGATGTCATGCAGAATCTCTTGCGACAGGAGGATGAGCGTGGCGAGAGAACACGAGAGAAGAAACTGCGCCATCGTATGCGTCGCTTAACTTCCTCCTCGAGGAATGTTTTCAGCGAGAAATATGCAACACTTTTGCGTCGCATTGAACCCAAAATCCCAGAAAATGCCACGCAATCGTTGAGCAATATTTTCGGTGGCAGCGCATCGAGTAGCAAGCGACGACGTCGCTCCCGCTACTCGTTGAGTAAACGTGCTTCGCCAGCCATTGTGCGTTCCATAAGTGATGCCACTGGGGCTGGACCCAACATGTGTCAGCTGGCGGTGCCCCAGTATCAGGAGAACACACGTTCTGCACCGGATTTGGACGTTGATGTCTTTCAACGTAAGTCCAATTATTCAACCGACTCCAGCGAGTCGCTCTCAATAATTGAAACGCTTGCCACAGACCTTGATCGTGTAGCGACAGCAGCCGACACAACAACCACATCAAGTGACAGCGATGAGCATGATGATGATGATGATGATGACAAGTTGCAGGACAATTGGATTAAGCCGGGCGAGACACGCAGCTGTGAGAATAGTCAATTGGACTTGACACCCAAACGGCATACACTGCTCGAGGATCTAAAGGGATTCTCACGCCGTGTGCAGAAGTTGATGCATTTGTCACCAGCTGCCCATCAACCCAGTCAGACGCTGGCCAAGCGTTCGCTGTTGTTTGCCGCAGCTGCACTTCAGCCGACCATGGAGCGCAAATCGTATTATTGCTCACAGCCAGAGTTGCCCACAATTAGTGCCGATGATGCTTGTTGGCCGGGTGGCAATATTAATTTGAATGCGTCCGCTTCCATGCTGCAGCTGAATCACTTGCCCAGCTATGAGTCCAGTTTGCGTTTACAACGCAGTGCATCGTTAAGTCGTTTCGCCAGCGTTAGTTGTCTAGATGATGCAGCACCCATAGCGTCCATAGCATCAGCACCAGCACCGCCTCAAAAACAACCACCACAATTACCAGAACCAAATTCAGAACTAGAACAAGAACAAGACATTGAAGAAATTGAAATCGAACTCGAATTAGAAACTGAACAAATCCAAAACAAAAATGCACCCGTCTTGTGCATTTGTCCCTCAACCCCAACGCCAACAGAATCCGATATCAGCTCCCAGACACAGCGTGCCTTTGATTTTTATGATCCTCCCGTTTTCAAGCTAGACCATGTTGTAAATATCTCTAATAGTACTAACCATAGTAATAACAATAATAAATCATCATTGCTTGCTCCATGCTATTCTGTTTCGCCATCTGCCATTCAAAATCCACCACGACAACGACCACTTCAACGACAACAACAACAACCAACCAAATGCTCAACTAGGTCCAGCAATGATCTGCAGCAACAGCAAATGCAGCAGCAGCAACAACAGTCGCCAGCTGCCCAGGCCCAAGGTGGCGTCCTCATACCCACAACGATTGCCACCCTTGAGAATAATGCGAATGTTAAAAAATTTGCATCGCCAGTGGGCAGCAATCGGTTGAAGCTCACGCCGAGTCCATCGAAAAGCGGAATATCGGGTGGCGCCAATGCGGACAGTGCATCCACATCGACTACATCGACGGCCACCACAATGGTGCCGGCCAAGGAGCTGGGCGAGATCTGTCGTCGCTCCTCCGACTCGGATTTGAGTGTGACGCCAAAAGGTATGTATGCTAGTTGCCCCCACTTTTCACTGTGTCTAGTCATTTATACTAAGCGTAGTCTAAGTAAGCTAAGCCTAAGCTATTACTACTACTATGATCATTATTTTCCGCGGCTTCTCGTTGTTTGAGCGTATGTGTGTGTGTGTTACTACTCACAATAAAGTCTCATCCCGTTAACGTTCTCTCTTTGCGCCTGCTGCTCAACCAATCGCCATCAGGCATAGCCCAAACATTACTACATCGTAAGCGTAAGTAGTAGCTGTCTCTCTCTCAATCTCAATCTCTCGATGTATTTGTGTATCAGACTCTCCCTCTCTCTGTGTGAGAATGTGTGTGTTTATAGGGGGTGATGAGGGTGGGTGGTTTGGGTGATTGCCGCCTCGTTTAAGTGTTGTGAAATGCCTTACACTCTCTTGCTCTCTCTATCTCTCCTGTTTCTCTTTAGCCTAACCTGATCTCCATTCCAATATAAACAAAAACATCGACATAACGCTCTATATGTCTATTTACCCGATTAGCTTGTAAGTTCTAAAAATAAATATTTATTTATATATTCATGCTTGTCGCGATGTCTATTGCTATACTATATATTAGATCATTACGACAAAAAACACTTGAAATTTGAATTATATCATATCAGCTCATCTTCAATGCGCATATCTAAGTAGTTAAATTTGAAAGAACAGCTATGTTTGCAGCCTTTTAAGATCATTCTGTGCTTATCATAATATCATATCTACTGTAAGGATTTGACTGAAGAACACAATACTCTATCGCCATCCAAAGATTAACTGAATAATTAATCTTGAAAACTTTCAGGAACTAATCTGATTTCTATAATTTGCTTAAAATTGTTATTTTCAAATATTCAATGGCCTGTTTCCATTTCAAAATTGTTCATCGTGGATATTGAAGTTTTAAACGTATATTAATAGTTTAATAATAAATTAATGAATTTCGATAATAAATTAAATTTTTACGAATGGAAACACGCCTCCTAATCGTATACAGTTTTATGGGAACTACAGTATAATGTCGTTTACAAACACATCTCTATCCTATCGGTGTATCCGCCTACATAAGCCTAAGACTTTGACGTTGTATATCTGTCAATCCATCTTGGTAGATCTCAATATTGACCTACAAATAAATCATCTAGCTGATTTTTCCATTCATAGGCAACTCGATTTGTGTGGCCAGCGAACGTTTGGCGGCAGCCACGGCAATGATGCGCCTAACGACACCCACTGTGGGCAATAAGGCAACCGATAGTCTGGACATGCTGGAATATCCATTCTTAACCATGACCAAATATCCAACTGGGTTTATACTGCATCTGGGTGCTACTGTGGCTGCCCGTTCAGTCAAACTTCTGGAGCGAGTGCCAAATCCCGATGAGCCCGAGGTGCGCGATAGCTGGTGGACCGAACTGCGTATGGAAATTCGTTCGCATGCAAGATCATTGGGCTGTAATGTGGTGCTGGGGTACGCCGAGTCCACAACCATATCGTAAGTATTGTATTTCATAGATGTATATTTAGTTTCGTGTGGTTATAAGAACAGACTAATAAAATTAATTACATCAAACTATTTCTTATTTGACGATCTATTAATATTGTTGTTACGATAATAATCATTTTGGATACATTTTGGATAAAAAACATATACTCAAAAGTAATGATTTTTATTTTTTTCATTCATAATTATTGTTATTTGTCAATCTATAGATTTTTTTACTTTTTTATATAAAATTTACTAAATGTTACTTGAAATTTAAAATTTTTGTTGATAAAAAAAAAAAAACTAAAAATCATTGCCATTATTATTTTATTTAGAACAAAATAGTCATTACAGCTTCTTTATATGCCAAGTGTAAACCATTTCTAAGCGTTTGCTATTCTCTTTTGTAGTGATGATGTTTGCGTCTTGTCTGCTACGGGCACCGCAGCTGTTATCAACATGGTCTTTAATCGTTCAGTGTCGCAAACTGACATCTTTGCCATATCGAAACAAAGCAATACTGTGGCTGCCATGTCAAATTCGCTGGAGGAACGTGAACCAAACGGCAGCATAGGTGATGCGGCCACCTCTGGCAAAGACAACGGCTCCCTGGGCACATCGAATGGTTCGGCTGGCAAACGCTACGGCTTGCCGCCTCCGAATGCGCCACGCAATACTTGTGCCGTGTGTCATGTGCCCTATAATCTAAATTCGGTGCCATTCAATGTGAAGATGAAGAAGTGTGCTATCTGCCGAAAGGGTCGAGTGCCTGACGTGCTCTTGGCCACACTGGAAGTGCCGGAATATGTGCAAGTCAGCGGACGCGGTTGTTTTATGCAAGCACAGGTGGTGCGTGCTAAAAGGGATTTGCGTGCCGAACTCAATGCCAAAGAAATATCCGATGGGCTTCCGTTCTTGGAGTACGAGCTGCATCGTGTGCTCATAAATAAGCTGAAGGCAAAGGGCATGAATGCCATATTTGGATTGCGCACCCAGGTGGCAATTGGTGAACGCATGATAGCATTAATAGCCACAGGCACAGCGCTGTTTTTAAGTGCATTGCCTGTGCCACAGGTGCCCAAAATTGTGGCCGGCAATTCGTGGACAGACAAGCAAAAACTCAATGAGCTGCAGAAGAAACTGCAGGAGACATTCGAGCGCAATCAGGAAATATATCAGTTGAAGAGCATGGATCCCGATTTGGCCAGCTCGAGTGGTGCTGCGGGCGATAAGCAATCAGATACGGATGACTCAGATGATGAAGAAATGAATGAAATTGATTTGAATTGCGGCAATAAAGAGTTGTGTGTGCTAGAGGTGGATGATATTGAGGATTTGGAGATTATATCGCTGCTGATGGAGCCATATCCGCCTGAGGGCTTCCATGTGGTCAACACACAACAAGTGCCGGGCATGCTCGACTTGGATGCGGTGAAGAATCTACAGATGTTCACGCAAGTCTGGCGTGCACGGCTTGAAGTTGGACAAAATGTAAATGGTTTTCCCAAGCACTTTCAGCGGTAAGTTAAAAGAAATTTATAAAGATTTTAATAATTGAAGTAACATATTTCCTCTTCTCCCGAAAGGCTGCTGCAAACTATTTATTTCAAGCTGCGCACCATGATACCTTGTGCCATTTGCGATCTGCGCTTCCGACTGGATTTGCCCGAATCCGTAAGTAATTCAAGTGAATTAAAAACCTTTAGATACCTTAATGCTTTTGCAGGACCAAATCCAATTGCTGGTCACTGGCATGGCGATGGGATTGAGTGATGCCAATAAAGTGAAATACCGCCGTCGTGGAGCGCCCGCTGTGCAGCCAAATGGCTTCAACGATGCAGCAATGCAGGCGCAAGCACAACCTGCATCCGCTGTACACGCAGCACAGTCGCAGCCCGAGTTGAATGGCAAACGAATGCTCCAGGAGGAGGACTACATATTCCCGCTGGACGAGGATCAAGTTGTAGATACTCCAACGCCCACAAGTACAGCAATACCGCCCTTTGGCATGAGCTCATTTAAGCAACGTAAGACATCGCCATCTCGTCTGGGAAATCTGACGACAGCTTTGCCATCCGCCAAGTCGCTCAACATAGCGCCAGTGACGCGCACTCGCTATGTAAGTAAATTGAGAATGGAATTGTGATTGCAATTCGCTAATTTGTTTTTACTTCCACCAGTTTCCGCTGCGAGATCGTTATGGTGTCGACCTAACGCCACTTAGCTTTATACCCGGCGGTCGCATCGAAAAATATTTGGGAAATCTAAACTTTTTCTTCATCAGAGAGAGCACTTCCATACGCGAGAATGGTGGCATTAGTGGATTTGTGCATGGCTTCATCACTGAGCTGTTGGCTGTGGTGCGTGCCCACATTGCTTCGCTGGGTGGTAATGCCATGGTCTCTTTCTACATAACCGAACTGATATTGTTCGATAATCAGCATAAAAATCAAGTAATGTATTGAAATTTAAATATTTGAAGGGTCATCTTCAACTTTTTTTACTCTCTTTGCAGGGTCAGTGTCTGATTAGCATCGGTGGCGATGCGGTTTATGTGAGCTATTATGCCGATGACTGATATACACGTCTGTGGGGTATATAGCGCTTATTTTACGCCAATCGCCCTAAAAGTCTCTACTACTGAAATCAACTTCCTCTCTTACTTGTTCGCTCTCTCCCCCCCTCTATCAACATGATGACCTTTAATGACAAATGTGCTAGGCACAACCTAAACTTAAAAAAACTACTTGTTATGTTGTACTTAAACAAAAGGCACAGTAACGAAAACAACAACTGAAATAGGGGCAGTAACTTGTACTTACAACTGTAGTGACTTATAGTTGAAATCGATATGCAATATTCGAACTGTGACGTTCTCCAACAAAATGTAGCGTGAATTTTTAGGTCTTGTTATTTGTTTGCTTAATATTTAGATTTTAGCTACGATTTGCGATTTGTACATAGTTGAAGTGTTTATTGAATTTACTATTTCCTCCCTTCAGATTACAAATAAATAATAATTGTTACCCCCTGTCAATGAGCTAATAACACATTACAATTTTGCCACAAATAACTTATGTAAAATATAATACATAATACATACATACTTAACACATGTTGAAAATATATGTACAATTGCTCAATTGGAATTCGATTTTTAGTTGGGCGTCGTTGAGAGCAGCACAAACATGACCCACAGATGCAGCAATGCCACATAGAGAATCATGCCAATACGCATCATGGGATAACGACGTAGAAACGCACCCACCCTTATGCCCACAGAGTCGGCATGACGCAGAGCACGCTTAAAACGACGGGCGACACGATTGTCGAAGGGACTTGGATGCATGAGCAGGGGAAACTGTGCCTTGACTATGGAGAAAGAACGTTAATAGAATTACATTTGAATGATCTCAAATCTCTCAATGTCTACCATCATCTGTGCTGTTCGAGAGCAGCGTGCTGCGTGAACTGCCGCTGCTCCGTTGATGCCCCATCTCAATGGCATGCATGTTCTGCTGAATCTGTTGCTGCATATTCTCGTGCTGCAGACGCAGTGCATTGCGTTCAGATGTGACGCGCTCCAGCAACCCTTGACGCTCGACCAGCGATTGTGTGAGTGCCTTAAGACGATTTTCGTAGTCAGTTTTAGCATTGGAAACATCGGACTCGCTGAGTTGCTGGCGCTGCTGTTGCAATTGCTGCTCCTTCTCCTGCAATCGCGTGGCTGCCGAAGCCATTTGATTGCTCATCTGTTGGCGCAGCGACGATAACTCCTGGGTGAGCATTCGTTGCTCAGACTCGATGGCAACGTTGTGCTCCCGGGCTGTGCGCAACTCTTTGGCTAGAGTTTGTTCACGTTGACGGGCGACACCAATGTCCACCTCATGTTGCCGCTCTTGGGCGATGTAGCCATCGAGCTGAAGACGCAGTGTCTGCTGCTCTTCGTTGGCATGCTGCAACTCCTGTTTTAGGGCGTCATATTCGATTTGCAGAAAGCGCGATTCGCTGTCCTTATTGGTCAACTCGGTGCCATCGCACTCTTTTGTGGGATTTGCCTTCAGCTCGGCGATTAGCGCATCCTTGGCCTGCAGTGCTCGCTGTGCTTTGGTGCGATACTCTTGCAACTCGGTGCGCTGTTGATCCGTTTCCTTGATCTGCATTTGTAGCTTCTGCGCTGTGCTCACGTACTCCTGCTGAAGCTTGGCCAGATTGGATTCCAATTCCGAGATGGAGTGCACATAAGCCATGTGTGCTGATTGCGCCTCGTTCAAGTCATGCACAGCTTTATCGCGCTCTTCTGACAACGTTTGTGTCAGGTGCTCCAGTTCCTGTGCGCGTTGCTTTAAACCCAAGTTCTCGCTGTCGCGATTGAGCTCCTCCAGACGCAGGCGCAACTCATCACGCTCTCCTGTGATTTCACTGAGTGCAATTTTAAATGCCGCCAACTCGTTTGTATCCATGTTGCTTCCAACGTCGCTGCCAATAGAAAAACTTGCTGAAGTAGGTAATTTTTGCCGCAGCTCTGTGGTCACTACATGAGCACCCTCGCTCTTGGCACTAGATCCACTGTTGCCCACCATGGACAAGGTCATGGGAGTGCTGCTGTGGCTGCTGCTAGGACGCTTAGCGGGAGATATTGCTGTTTTCAAGGATTGTGTGCTGCTGGTTAAACTTTTCTTCATTGCATCCAAATTGGGCGCAGCATCAGTGTGCAAAGCGGTAGCAGCATTTTGATCGATTTTATTCAATATATTCTCTGCCTTATCTGCCAATCCTGTTATCCATGACGACATTGTATAAACAGAAAAACAAATGGGAAAACAATTCTAATACGTGGAAAATGGTTTGTTTATGTCAGAACTAGTTCTGTTAAGTTTCCATTAGCAGTGTTTTGCAAAACTAAAATTATCGATAATTTTCGATTTTCTTCATGTTTAATAGTCATAAACACCCTGTGAACGGTAATGGTATATTATTTGATATATTCATGCTTGCTTGGGATGTGTGTTTCTAATATAATATAACTATTTTTTAGTTCAAATACAAATTCTATGTTAAAGGAACAAAGTTTTTTAATCTTCTTGAAGAATAAACAGATCATAAGCTGTTTTTATGTCAGTTAACTAATCTTCAATTTAGTACATTTTGTGTCGTAAAAAAATATGTTTTGAAAATTAATTTGCGGTTACACTGCAACACACACATAAAAATCAATACTCGCCGCCATATTTTTTCACTCGAAGTCGGACGCGTTTTTATGTTTAGTTAAGTTGAAGAAACAGTAAAAACGCAATCTTAACTAGTTAAAAAGTGATTATAAAGCGGTTTATAAATAAATCTAAATATTACCGTATTGCATGGTAGATAAGAACGTTGTTTCACATCCAAGTCGGCAAACGTGTGTGCGCGTCCGAGTTTATTGTGTGTATGTGTGTGTGTGAGTGTGTATCAGTTGTGGGATTGTGTAAATTTTAGACTGAAAGTGGCATTTTTGCTAGTTTGCTTGATTGTTTGCTAATCTAATGGAAGGAGCTGCACAAGTGTCTGCCCCACCCGTTGGTGGGCCACGTGGCGGCGGCTATAGAGGCCGCGGCGGCGGGCCTCCCATGCGCGGGGGCTTTGAGCGAGGACGTGGACGCGGCATGGGACGCGGTCATTTCATGGGCGGCATGCGTGGAGGTGGTATGGGTGGCGGTGGACCGCCCATGCAGGGCATGATGTCAGGTCCATCCGGTCGCGGCATGCGGCCACGCGGTGGCCTGGGCTATCAGGGTCGCGGCGGGGGTGGCGGTTTTCAGCCGCGCGGCGCTTCGATGGGTATGCGAGGTGGAGGACGACCACCAATGTATCAGCAGCGTAAGTACACCCCAAACACACATATGTAGTTCTAGTTTTTACACAAGAATCCATCATCTGCATAAATTGCATGCAGCTCCCAAACAACATACGGGCGCTGATAACAACAAGACGGTTTCACCCGTACCAACAGCTTCGGCGACAGCAGGCGATCCGCAGTCCAGCGAAGCGACCGGCGAAGATGGTACAGATGCAGCAGCAGGTACCGCCACCGGCACAACACCAGCGGCCGTAAACTCACATGTGGTAAGCGGTGCAGTCAGCAGTAACAGCAACAACAATGGCGGAGGACCGCCGCCATATATGGGCCGTGGACGCGGACGCGGCGGACCTTTTGGCGGTCGGGGACGCGGAGGCGGCTATAATCCACACATGAATGGCAGCGGCGGAGGCGGCGGCAATGGCATGTATCCACATTCGCACCATGCAAGCTCGATGGGCGGCCCGGGGGGCGAGCATGGAGGAGGAATGCCACGACGGGGCTCGATGCGCGGACGTGGCGGTGGTTACAATCAAGGTATGAGTCGGCCACCCATGCAAATGCAACATCATCAACAGGCACATAATGTCAATACACAAATTGCACCGGTACCAGCTCTCAAACGCGGCGCACCCGGAGGTCCAGGCCCAAAACGTGGACGTTACGAGGGAGGACCGTACGGACAGCGACCCATGACACCAAAGTATCATTCGTCATCCCAGCACATGCCTCAGTCATCATATGGTTCACCACCGAGTCATCATGCACCAGCACCAAGGTAAGAGCAATTGAGATTTGAAATTTAACTCTTACAGCCTTTAATATTAATGCAAACGTTCACTGCAGTCATCATGGTGGCTATCAGACGCACGATCAGTCACAGCAGGTTGATCCATACTCACAGAGCGGTTACAGTACACAGGCCACCGCTCAGCAGAGCTACAATGGCTATGGTCAGAGCAGCGGCTATGCAACGCATACAACACAGGCGAGCACAGCAGCCAGCAGCAGCTATGCGTCCCATCATGGCACTGAATACGATCAGAGCCAGTATCAGGGCTACAAGTGGGTGACATTTGGATTTCTAGCGATAAATATATATATTAATTGATCTATCTGTTTGGTATTGAACAGCTCGACGGGCTACACTGCCCAGCAGGATACACGCTATCAGCCATATAGTCAAGACTATAGTCAGCAGTATGGATCGACTGCCGTTGATTACAATGCCACTGGACAAACGGATTACAGTCAACAAAGCGCTGGCTACGATGAACGCGCGTATGCTGGTTATGGTATGTAATTCATTAACTTTCATTCTCTTTTTTCTGTTATAAGTTACGCACATGCATCATCCAATATTGCCACCTTCCCGTAGATTCGCAGGCGTATTCGCAGAACTATTCGAATGCAGCCGCCTATTACTAGACAACAAGACACGAGCCTGCCGCATCCCAAAAATGGCGATACACACATTATTATTGAAGAACGCTGTGCGTGCTCAACACCACGTATGCCAAATACCAAAATCAGGGGATTAGGGCTAAAAGAACATACAACAATTTGATGTTAATATGGAAACTTGCTTGCTATTTACTTCAAATGCATACACGACACATACATACATACTAGATACACTAAAACCCATATACACTCAAGAAACATAATTAGTCTTAAGCATAAAGTTCTCTTTTTCCTATTATTTAAGTTCAACCGTGTTGCAAACGTCTTTTTCCTTCACCTACTTCTTCCCCAAAGCTATCCAATTATTTTTCTAAAAACCTTTGTGTTTGTTTGTCTTTGATTTATCCGATACCCGACCATCTGACTGGCAATATTGATTGTATATATTGCCTGTTGTTATATGTTTTGTAAGTGGACAAATGGAGCCTTCGAATAGTTTTGAGTGCTCTCCGCCAAAAATCAAATTATGTACATTTCCTTATACTTTATACTATTACTTTTCAATTATATATCTACTAGATGAATGCAAAGCGAAATAAAAACAAATCAATAATGTGAATCATGTCAAATTGTTTACAAAAATTGCAATGTATAAGTTATAGTTGATAAAACAAATCACAAACAATTTACAAGTCGTCTTCACAACAAATGAAACTATTGTTTACCATTTTTTTTTTAATATTTGAAAATTTAATTATTTATGATTTTTCAACAATTCTTAGCTTATTATATCTATTGACGTGAACAAGAAAGCGATTATAATTTCTTTTTCTAATAATGAATAGCGACAAATTAAGCAAAAATCGTAATTATGTAACTCCTATTAACTAAGGTGAGCAAAACAAAAAAAAATAAATTTAAAAAAAAGAAATACACAAAAATTGATTAGCAAAACAAAGCAAAAACCATAAAATTTATCAAAGTCAATAAAATAATGTTCAAAAATGTGTGTAATGCATTAAACTTATTTAAACGTAAATATTATTATTTCAAATGTTTTGTTTATACAAAAAAAAAAAAAAAAACCAACTAATTAAGCAAATGAAAATAAGTGATAGAACACATAATGGAAAAGCTTGAAACAGTTTATTTGTTTATTTTTCAAAACAGCAGCCAACTTCATTCTATAACAAAGCAAACTACAAACATGAATAATGAAGTAACAACACGAAATTAATAATGAAAACTAAAAAAAGAAATAAAACCAAATAAAAAAAAAAGAAAAAGACTGTTCAAAATGCATCCGAAGAACAACAAGAAATTATCATAATCTAAAAGATATAAACTGTTCAACGAAGCTAATATTTAAATAGACATCTTCGAGAAGTTAACTTTCGCATTTAAAGTGATAAATTATTAAAAGTACAAATACAAGAAACATATAAAACATTTGATGTTTCTAAAAAAACGAAAATTAACAAAAAGAAACAACAGATCAATACCAAACCAAGCGAAGTCAAACTAAAAAGTTTAAAAACACTTATAGAAGTATTATTGAAAAGAATATGCATTCATTCATATTTGGTAAGTTAAGTCGCAAGCCAATAAATGGTCGAAGCCAAGCAAGAGACATAAAGTACCATAAATAACGTACATATTTGATAACTCAACACTCAGTCTATAAACTCTAAGTGAGCACAAACTAAAAAACTTAAATTAATAGTACTATTGTTTTTATATTGTGAAAATATGCTCAAATATGATTTGAGTTATTGTCCGTCCTATCATTATTAAATTCTCTGATAATGGGAAAACTGAGTAATGTACAATTTAAAAAACTAATGAGAGTTGTTGAGTTTCAGCATAACAAAATGCGGCCTTTTTGACGCATTTCTTTTAAATTGATGTAGCATTTAGTTTTCTTTTTACAGGAATGAGAAAACTAAATTTACTATATGAAAAGCGTTGTTAAAACGTTTTGAAGAGTGAAGGAAATCAACGAAATGGAATATTAAAAAGGTGATAATATCGAAACAAACAACACAAAGATTAAAACAAAAAACTAATGAAATTTGTAAGATAAACTTTAATTTAATTGTTGCACTTTTATGTTATTTACACTTTTATTTATGTAAAAACAAATTTTATTTTTTATGAAATATTAATGAAATTTTTAAATGCGTCTTAAATGTGCCTCGCACATATCGAATCTAAAAAGGTGATACATAATATAGAATTAGAAAAGACTGATCAAAGCAAAACGCAATTTTGAAAAAACAAGACTAATGGCCCAATCATTTATTTTAATGCCTAAAATATAAATGATAAATAAACTATACTAAGATGATTTAAAAAGGCCGAATCTAAGAGAGATAATTTATACATACTTACAAAGAATTAATATTTATTTTAATATTTTTTATTAAAAGCGATTTTAAATACGCACTTTTATAAAAGCAAAAATGAAAATTACAGAAGAACATCCGAAATGAATTAAATTATTGGTATGTGACAAAATACATTCAATAATAAACTGAGTTAAGATATTCAAATCTAAAGTGGACTTATATGAAACCAAAGTACAAATATAAAAATGATAACAATTCAAGCAAGAGAAACAACAAATGCTAAAATCATTTTATAATACGTTTTTTTAAATTTAGCATTTTACAAATTCAGTTTATATAAATATAAACATAAATAACAATTTTCCACCATTCGACGTGGAATGCTTTATTTACATTATGCTCTATTATTTGTTTAATTTTTATTTATTTCAATATTTTATTTAATAAATGCGTGCCATTGAAAAAAAGAAAAGAAAATCAAACAAAAATGAATTATAAACCTTGTTATTATATGCACATTTTTAATACATTTTAATTACAGCATACAATAAAAAACAAATATATCCAACAATCGCTCAAATCCATTGGTGCGATTAGACTAACTCGAATGTCTTATATATGAGAACAGCGCTTTAGATTCTTCCATGCATTGTTGATCTTTGGAACCAAGCATACATCATGAAAATTAACGGATTTCTTATAGACCTCATTTCCTTCATAATAATATTAAATAAAACAAAAAAAAAAACAATACGTTGTAAAATGATAACTAATTTTGAAAACTTTCAAGTTCTGTCAATTTCCCAAAATTAAAAAACTTGTGGATATAACAATAATATCAGTAAAAGAATTAACAAAATTGAAATGTGTGTAATTAACTTTTATACCTTTTGATACCTTCCGCAGATGGAACTTACATTGAAAATAAAATATTGTGTAATTCTTTAATGCGAAAATTGACATTCTTTTGTTAAATCAATTTTTAATTCAAAGGAGACAAATTACATCGTGCAAAGTAAAGGTAAAGAGAGCAAGAAGATTTATTAAATTATTAACTTAAAATGTACAAATTAACTGCTGAATAAAGAGTTTTTATTTTTTCCGTTCTGCGAGGATGTCAACAAAACTTAACGAGTTTCGCTTTTTAGTTATATTTGGAAATATAAAGCTTCACAGCTGTTACTCTAAAATATAATACCATTGAAGTAAAGACGAATTATAAACACTTTGAATTCAATATTTCGCCCAGCTAGAAGTACCATTATACGATTTTAATTATTTTTTTTATATAATAAAACCAGTAGCAATTGCATTTTATCATGCATTCAAGTTGAGAAGAAAAATTGATTTTATTAAGAACACAAATATATGTTTTTACAGAATATTTTCAAGCTTGAGAAAAATGTTATTAATTTATCATTTATGCAAGGACCTCACCTAAAGGAATTATGTTAATTACATACATATATGTTATATTGATTCTTGATTATAATCGATTAATAATGAGGTATAGCTTATGTTTTACAATCTTTATTTGCATTGCATTATTAAAGTTGCTCCAAAATGAAACAAAAGATACAAATAAAAGAGATCAACATTTACAAAAGATTTTTCGGGGGGTCGTTTAATACATTTTCGAATACACATTTTTTTAAATATCAAGAGATAATTAAATATTTTACATGGTATTGATTTTGTTTATTATTGAACTAGAGAGCTTCCAAGTTGAATAATTCACATGTAGTATAACGCCGATGTGCCAAGATTACATTTTCTAAGTATATAGTGAGAAGACGTCATGTTTGTTGTGCCTTAAACAGAAACGCAATACCGATCATTAGCCAAAGTCCAGTCGTAGTTCAATTGCAGTTTGCAGAATGCCTAGATCGTGGTGTAGTTATTTAACGACGCTTGCCAAAACGCAGGAAGACGTGGTCGACATCTGTGCGTTTGTTGTAGTTCTTCAGCAAATCATCTGAGTTAGCCACCAGCGCTAAAGTGTGGAGGATTACAAATAGTTAAACCAATTATGCCAGTTAGATGATGGTTGAGTCTCATTACCGGAAGCTTCATTGTTGATGTACGACTTGAGGGCTGAGGTTAATTGATCGGAGTTCTCCAGTGCCATGCAAACCTTTTTAATATGTTGGGGCATCTCCTCGAGAATGCCTGGCTGGCAGAGAGGTGCCTGCGTGGCAGCCTGAGAGCTGTGGACACACACAGCCAGCAGAACAATGGCGAAGCAGCAGATGACAAAGAATTGCATGTGAGACATTCTAAAAACAAGATAAATCGCGAATTAAGTTAAGCAGTAGCAATCAGCATCTAAAGTATGTCTCTCTAATACTTTCATAATCTATTATTACAAACAACTTCAACCAACTGTTGCCAGGCAATGTCTTCAAAGGAGTTAGGCCCTTGGCAAGTTTCGCAATTTGCATTGCTTTCTTATTTTTTTTTTAAATCCGCGCGAAGCTCTTGATGACAGCTACGAAGATGACTCTAATGCTCGCTAATGTGTTTACGCGCAGACAATTTGTTTCTATTAAGCTGCAGGCCGAGTAGGCAACAATAATGGCCACCTGTCCCCCCTCCATCCGCCAGAGTGTGATGAAGATGTATAAGCTCAGCGCACTCATACGCCCCGTGTGACGAACGATGCTGCTGCCTTTGACCCAGTTGCACACGAGCCCACGCAATACCTGTACTTCTGTAGTAGAATCTGAGTGTGTCTGTGTGCCCATGCTAAACAACGGAATGTTTCTTTTGGCATGCATCTAATGTGTCGTACGTGTTGCGCGTGCATCTGCTTAGCTTACTTAGAAGCTGGTGCAACAATATTTTCGAAGAGATCGATTGCCGCCATAGGGGGAAAATTGGTTGATTGACCTGACATGCAAAAAGGGATGCCAATTTGCAAAGAACTTTACTGAGAAGTTGGCTGCCAGTTCCTAAATTGAGACTTTGAAATTGAAGGTATTTAATATGAGTCCTTGAGCATTCTGTGATGCTCTAAAAAGTATACTATGCAAAATTTTCAAAATTAAAATATTAATTAAATGAACTATTTGCTCTTCGCAATTACAAATTACATTATTAAATATGCCACAAAAAAAAATGACTACTAAAACTGCTCAGGAATTATATAAATGATATATATTTTTTTAATATTTAAATATTTTAAAAAATGGTGTAAATAGAACCGAAATGTTAAAGTTCCACAAAAAATATGGATGGAACTTTTCTGTGGATTCGGTTATAAAGTTAATTTTAAAATACAACACAAATTTTATAATAACCTTCTTATTTTTAAAGAACAAATTAATAATAATATGGTCAATATTATCGAAAATTATATATTTTAAAGGATTTGTATTTACTACGTAGATCACAAAATTAATGAATATTTGTCGAAAATTATTTTCTTCGCTATTATTTTTTAATGCCGTTTACAACTTCAAAATTCATCTATGATTTAGTTTATCTCGTATTAAATAAATTTAAGGACTCGGAACAGTAAGTGTTGAAAATTTAAAAATATATTTTAAAAAATATATTAAGCAAGTAGCAAACCTGTTGTTTTTTGTTGAGATTTTGGTGTTGGGAAAGTAAAAACTTTTATATTATTTTCCAAAAAACTGTCAAGTTATTTGAACTTTTTGTGCAGCTGTGTCACTATTCACTATTGTTGAACGCAAGAGCTCGAATGATGCTTTCCCTTGACAGGACATCAGCTTTTATTTACTTCCGCCGAGCACGCACACAGACCAATTGCAAGCGTCTCATTGGTTGGCACACTCACACACAAACACACACACACAAACATACACACACTGACACGCGCACACAGACTGACATGTAAAAGGACCACATGTTGCGCTTATACGGGGAGCTACAGCAGGAGCACGGCGGTTAGTGGGCGTGCTCAAATATTACGTATACGTCAACGAAACCAAAACGTCGGTTGCGTCTCCTCTGTGTACTTTACAACTTTTAGACAAAAGCATATGTATGCGGCAACACACAATGAATTACTCATTATATAGATCTATTATTTAAGTTTTATCAGCTCTTAATTATGTTATAAAAGTACCATTTTTTTATGTGCAATCGCTGGGCCATAACACATTTATAAGTAGGTATTTAGGAGCATAAATATTGCAATTTACAGCGCATCGAACTTTATGGATAAGTCCTCTTTAAAGTTAGCTGTAGCACCTTTTGTTGCAGTTGCCTTACAATGTGCGTCAGACAGCACATGGAGTAAAGTGGAGTAATCTTCAGTTTATGAGGTTGGGATTTGTAGTCGAAACGTTGCAATTAATTTGACTTGGCGCGTGTTTCGCATGCAAACTATTTGACAAAGCTTGACACTGAACTGTAATACAAATAGAGTATATACATATTATATTAACAAAGGGGCCAACAAACTTGGAGGGTGAATGAATAACAGAGACCAAGCGCTTAAATTACAGGCAAGGTTACTTAAGCAACTAAAATTTGTCGCATTCTATTCTATTATGAGTTTACTCTACTGGAAAATGTAATAACATAGGCTATAAACTTAGTATGCATTTGTTATCAATATTATAAGGCTATAGAACAGACACAGCCTTGACATTTCAAGGTACGCATCTATGATAATAAAACAGGTTTAAAATCAATTAAAACACTTATTGCAATAATCATCAACAATGGAATTCACAAGAAAATCTAATTAAGCATTATTTCGCCGAAATATTCATAACACACGTTAAAAGAGAAAACAAAAACAAAAGTTCGTCATGGCTGTTCCCCTTTAGATTTTGTATAAATTTTTGTCTACTATTATAAATAAATAAAAAAAAACAAAAGTAAAGAATGTTAACTCTTAATAGTCTTGTCCTACATTTCTACACTACAAAAAAAATATATATAATATATACCAGAAATTCAAATTTTTAAGTTAATATCGAAAACTAAAAGTCTTTTTATGAATAAATAATCTAATATATGGATTGTTTAAAATCAACTTATTATTATTTTCTCCAAGTGTCAAAAATAACAGTGAGGCAATAACTAATTAGGCTACTGGTTTGAATTTAATTAAGAACTGGATGCGGACTGGTTTTCTCAAACAGTTGCAATTTTACTTTTAGCTCCGGTTTCGACTTAAATTTTAGTTCTATTTCGATTGCTTTTCGCTGTGGTCGTGTTTCTTAAAAAAATACTTCCCTTTTAAGGATACGTTAAAATGAAACAAATAGTATTATTTTTGGCTATTGCGGGTCTTTATGTGGCCACCAATGCGGAGCACAAAGTAGTCTGCTATTATGATTTCGCAAGCGATTTACGTGAAGGTAAAAGTCAAAACAACAAAGTGATAGAAAACTAAAAGTTTTTATTATTTATATTTATTAATTTAATAAAGGCGTTGGACGGTTAACAAGCAAGCAATTGGAGGAAGCTCTTCCATATTGCTCGCACTTGGTTTATGGTTATATGATCATGTATGGTGACAACTACCAGATTCACAGTTATGGTGAAGTGGATGAAAAGGATGTTCTTCAACATTATTTCGCCGAAATCAAATCGTTCAAACAAAAATATCCTGAATTGAAAATTCTACTAAGTGTGGGCGGTGATCGGGACATCGATGTCAGTTATCCACGTAAATATATCGAATTACTTGAGGCTACACAGGAAAAACAGAAAAAAATTTATCGAGTCGGCTCTCTGGTTGGTCAAGCACTACGGATTCGATGGCCTAGATTTGGCCTATCAATTCCCGCGTAACAAACCTCGTAAGATCCATGGTGCTTTGGGATCGTTTGTTAAATCGTTCAAAAAAATTTTCACGGGCAATGAAGTTGTGGACCCTGATGCAGAAACACATAAGCAACAATTCACTAGGCTTGTCAGTGACTTGCAGGACAAACTCCATCCTGATGGATATCTACTGTCTTTGACTGTGCTTCCGAATGTCAACTCTACATGTAAGCACAAACCATACACTAATTAATGAAAAATGATTTTTAGATAATTTTTTTTAGGGTACTTTGACATTCCAAAACTGGACAAACTGGTTGATTTTGTGAATCTTGGCACCTTTGACTTTTACACTCCCGAACGCAATCCTGAGGAAGCTGACTACTCTGCTCCGCTCTTCTATGACAATTCCGAGGACAGACTACCACACAACAACGTTAAATTCCAGACAGAGTATTGGAACAATCAAGGCTTCCCAGCTAAGAAAATTAATGTGGGCATTCCCACCCATGGCAATGTTTGGCAGCTAACCGATGATTCAGGCAACACCGGAATTCCCATTGTCCACCATACAGCTGGTCCTGCTCCACCAAGCCCTCTCACAAACAAACATGGACTGCTTAGTGCACCAGAGATTTGTAAATTACTAACACTTCCCGGCATTGATGTGAAAATGGACAAGGAGGCGCATGTTACCCATTCGACCTTAGGACATTATGGCTACCTTCCAGCAGAGGGTAAATCTCGTGGTCTCTGGGTTGGTTACGATGACATAGATACGGTCACTAAGAAGGCAGAATTCGCACTCGTTTATGCAGGAGGTGTTGCCCTATTCCATCTTGGACACGATGATTATCTTGGGGTGTGCGCTAAGGTAAGCTATCCAATACTCCGCTCCATAAAGCAGACATTCCTGGATAATATGAATGTAAAATTCATTTGAATTGTTGTACTATAAGAGAAACTTATGTTTGTTAAATTTAACAACCTTTAAAATTAGAAAGAAAATATCATGTAATTTCACGCTAGAAGACATTAAAGACCTAGAAAAAAAAACTTCCTCCAAAATTGCATTTAATTGTAGAGTTGCAACTTTCAACTAAACTAGTCAAAGATGTAGCCTAACTTGCCAGCTGTCATGAAAAATATAATTTATTAATTTGTTGTTTCAAGAATATTTAAGATTAGCATATATTGATATAAACATATTTTATGCATTTGGATAGCTTTTACCCCTTATAATTTAATTTAATATAGTGTTAGACAGAGCTAAGCATGCATTCATCAACCAGATATTATCTAAAAACAAGTAAGAAAACTACAGTCGAGTGTACTCGACTGTGAGATACCCGCTACCCATTTTGAATAAAAGCAATATATTTTGCGGTATATTTCAAAATATACCGAATTACTACAAAAATACTAAAAAATATACCAAATGGTATATATGATATATCGAAATAGTACCGCATTCAAAATATACCAAAGACGGCACAATATACCAGATTGTCAGACAAAGTAACTAAGACCCCCAGTAAGTAGGCGTTTTTGCCCATACAAAAGTATTTCTTTAATAACTTCGAAAATTTTTATCTGATCGCAACCAAATTTTCAGGAATCATAACTACTATAGTAATTATTATTTATACCAAAATTCGTAACTCTAGATTTAAAATTACGTTTGTTATTCGATTTTTTTGATTTGCGGGGGCGGAAGGGGGCGTGGCAAATATTTGAAATAAACTTGATCTGCGTGCAAACATAACAAATGTTGTCGAAAAAAAATAATAGCTCTATCTCTTATAGTCTCTGAGATCTAGGTGTTCATACGGACGGACGGACAGACACACAGACGGACAGACGGACAGACAGACAGACGGACATAGCTATATCGTCTCGGCTGTTGACGCTGATCGAGAATATATATACTTTATAGGGTCGGAGATGCCTCCTTCTACCTGTTACATACATTTCCTGCCGGCACAAAGTTATAATACCCTTCTACCCTATGGGTAGCGGGTATAACAACTCCACTACACAAATCCCCAGAAAATTCCAATTCTTGTAGCTCTCGTTGGGAACATCACTAATTGGGTTACTGCTAACGCATTTAATGCTTTTGCTCTTTTGATGTTGCGTGTTGAGTGCAAAAACCAGGCCATATGCGAACATACTGAAGACTGCTTGCAGCAGGAATGGGAATGTGGAAATGGTAAATGGTAAATGGCAATAGTGGTGGACACGCGTTGTCGGCTTGAAGCATTCATGGGAATGGATGGGCAACAATGTCGCACAAAATTTGCACATCATTTGAATAAACTGATTGAGTTTTGGTTGCGTGCGAATAGTTCGATGAGCTAAACGGTGCTGAGAACTATGCCCTTCGCAAATCATTAACATTTAAATTATTTTCGAATTAGAAAAGAAAGTCTGTACTTTCGACTGGATTTCCAAACGTTTTAATATTTATTTATTTTTTTCTGTGTGTTGTGATAGCAAATGTAAAACTAAGTAAATTGTATGCGACACCAAGTAAAAAACTAAAAACTAAAGTCTCGGCCTCAGTCCAAGAGCTTAGCAACTATGGGATCCGGTGCCGTCATCGCATAGCCCAGGTGCTGCAGTGCCCGACGAATTTCCACAAAGACGCTGGCATCATCGATGGTCGCCGGCAACACAACACGCTCATTACGGGCAAAGTCCGCCATGGCCTTGCGCATTGTTTTCCCGGAGCGAGTTCTTGGCAAGTTGTTGACGGAGGTGATCAGACGAAAGGCGGCAATAGGACCAACGACTTCGCGTATGAGGGTGATAATCTCTGTGGAGAGCTTGGCATCCGTTTTCTTGCAGTTGTCGACGGGAATGTACAGACATAGCGGCACTTGGCCCTTGGTTGCCTCTGGGACTCCAAAGACAGCCACATCCACGACATCAGGATGACGAAGCACTGCATCTTCCAGGCTAGAAGTTGACAAGCGATGGCCGGCCACATTAATGACATCGTCATCGCGAGCCGTCACAAATATGTAGCCTCGCTCGTCCTTGTAACCTGCATCCATGGTGTCGTAGTAACCCTAAAAATATGTTATACGTGTATTTATCAAAGAAGCATTTATAATAGGTGAAAAAAAGGGAATTAAAGCAGCTGAGCCTGGATTTAATGTAATTAAATTGTGGCCTGACAATTTTATTATACTGATAATTATTTGCCAATCAAATACTGTGCACTGACTAGCTTGACCAAATTATGAAACAGTACTTATCTCTGTACAATACCAATTATTTTTTTCTACAAATTTGTTAGTTTTAGGTATCATAGAATCTGAGATATTATTGTTTTTACGACCGGACAGACAGACAGAAGGATGTTTTCCCTAGCCTTTCAAATACATTCTCGTTTGATACCCTTCTGTGCCTTTTTGGATAGTACTTACCGGAAACTTTTGAAAATATAACTTGCGATAGAGTTCATCATTTCTGTAGAGCGATGCCATGTTGCCCGGCGGCAACGGTAGCTTCAGGACAATGCGTCCCAGCTCCGTCGGCGCCGCCTCACTGCCATCCTTCTTGAGAATTTTAACTACAAGGAGTTAAATAATAATATAAGCAGCAATTATAAATGCTAGGGACTGCTCACCATCGTAGCCCACTAGAGGCAAACCCGTGGAGTACATGGGCGGGTTGAGATTCTGCTGAAAGCCCAAACAGGTGGCCGTTATGGCCGAACCAGTTTCCGTCTGCCACCAATGATTGAGCACTGGCACCTTGAAGGTCTTATGTATCCAAGCCTTAGTCTCGTAGTCACAGTGTTCACCGGCAATGAAAATGGCACGCAAGGATTTCAGACTGTATTGCTTGCCATACTTAATTTCGGGATCAGCACGGCGTATCACACGGAACGAGGTTGGCACCGAGAAGATCGAGCACACCTTGTGTTGGTCAATAATCCTACAGAGCTTAATTATAGATAGAGCGTATTATTTGTGAACTGCAACTCACCTGAAATATTGTCCAGGATCGGGAGTCCGATCCGGTTTACCTTCATACATAACGCTGGTGGCGCCTAAACAAAGTGGACCATAGCAGATGTACGAGTGTCCCACCACCCATCCCATGTCAGAGGCAGCCCACCAAGTATCGCCTGGCTGAATGCCATAGATCATCTTCAAGGTGTACATCAAGGCAACCAGATGGCCGCCAATAGTACGCAGTACACCCTTCGGCTTATCCGTGGTGCCCGACGTGTACAGTATATAAAGAGGATCGTTGGCTTCAATGGGCACACAAGCCACTGGTTCATTGGGATCGCTCATGGCCAATACCGCATCCCACAGTATATCCGCATTATCGTCGAGTTTATCCAATACAACCTGCTCGCGCATAAAGATGATGTTCCGTTGCGGCGGCTTCCAACGCGACATATTGATGGCCGAGTGGAGAATATCTAGATACGGCACCACTCTGCCAGGTTCCACGCCCGCATTGGCGGCTATGACCAGCTTCGGCTCCACGTGCTCAATACGCGAGCAAAGCTCACGGGCAGCAAACCCACCAAAGACTACGGAATGCACGGCGCCAAGTCGTACAATAGCCAGCAT
Organism: Drosophila sulfurigaster albostrigata; assembly: GCF_023558435.1. Classification (NCBI taxonomy): domain Eukaryota; kingdom Metazoa; phylum Arthropoda; class Insecta; order Diptera; family Drosophilidae; genus Drosophila; species Drosophila sulfurigaster. The sequence goes on from NC_084882.1 coordinate 21,422,406, forward strand.
TGCAATAATGGTTTCGGGTATGAGGGGCATATAGATGACCACACGATCACCCTTGGTCACGCCCATTTTGGCAAGTCCGCCGGCCAGTTGCAGCACCTGCTCGTACAGTTCCTGATACGTGACCTTGCGCACCACATTAGTCAGTGGACTATCGTGGATCAAGGCCACCTTATCGCCCCTTCCGGCGAGAATATGCCGATCGATGGCATTGTAGCAGGCATTCAAATAGCCGCCCACATACCACTTGGTAAATGGCGAATTACTGTTATCCAGTACCTGATCCCAGGGCCTGTCCCAGTCCAACAGATGACCTAACTCCTGCCAGAAGGCAATGGGGTTCTGCACCGATTTGCAGTATGCTTCCAGGTATTTTGGACTGTGTGCTTCTGGGGGCAAGCCGTATAAAGACGAATCACCTGTTAAATTGAACAAGATCAGCAAATTTGTCAGTAGTTTTTATCGATATTCGGGTTCATTGCACTTGAATGCCTCATTAAATGCTGCATAAATTTGAGCGCGCTAGACAAACAAATCGAAAAGTGAGTCTAATTTACACTTTCACCATCACCAGCGGTGACTTCGAATTGTATAATTGAATTCAAAGTTGCGCTTACTCTAGCATTTTGCATATGCATGCGTAAATATGTGTGATTATATATGTGTGTGTAAAGATAACAGCTGACGCAGCAGACGGGCAGAATAATCCATCGTGGCAATTTAGTTTCTCTCTCCTTACATAAGAATGAGTGCGTAAAGCAAGATGGCGACACGCTTGACGTAAACGGTTAACCGTTTCGCTTAAATAAACGTAGCACATGCATATTCAATTTACTCTTTTGTTTTTTTGTTCACTGTTGCTCACATTTATTTTTTAATTAAACTTCATTTGTTTTTTTTTTGTACATATGTATGTATGTATAACTTACTGCAATCAATATTCATTTTATTTTCTTTTAACTCCATTAGTTTTCGATTCAAAACTGTCGCCTATACTATGTTCTGCTCACTAGATATATTTCCTTTTGATTTTTAAATATTTCCGCTGAGCTTAGACACGACCGTCTCTTTGTAGTCAATACGTTGAAATGACTTTAAATGGATCGTACTGTAAGTATAAAACCAACACTCAAAAACAATTGGATCAAAGGTTTTGGTCGCATTTCTCTCTGAATGAGAACTTCGAAACAATTTCTAATGAATGATACTCTCTTTTTCTTCATGAATAGTAAAACAACAACGATTAAAGCTTTGACAAATTCTGTACAACATTAAACTAACATTAACTCTAATACTGTAAGTTTATGCAATTGGTTTTTGGACCTTTTCAATGAATGCTTTGACCAGAGAGTAGCACAAATAAAAAAAAAACAAATTGGCTTCACTAAATCACAACAAATATAATGTCAATTTAATTTTATTTCATCAATATCTTTTAAAGAGCATTTAGTAATTCGACTTCAATCTGCTGATCCAAAGTAGCGACCAATGACGTAGTGCGCTTTGTTTTTGTGTGCATTTATTTCTCTTGCATTCTTATTCTCTATAACTCTTAGGCGATTTAAGCTTTTGCGGCGCGAGGTTAATATACTTTTGCTAGTGACGCAGTTACATTAAATCTTATTCTAATTAAAATTCAATTCAAAATTGTTAAACATTTAAATGTTTTTTTTTTATTGTATTCGCATTTTCAAAATGAAGCATTTCTAAAACTTATAATAATAAAAATATATGTTATATTTCATCATCTTTATTTCTTTTTCTTTTGCTTGTTCATTTTTTTGGCTGGTGGCTGATCGGTATCCGCTTCCGAGTTAAGTTCCACACTGAAACCCTTGATGTAGGGTTTAACCAACCTGAAAACTAACTTTTCATGCTGCACATTGCTCGAGTCCAGACTTAATCTGACTGTGACCGGATCAAAGGAATGGAATACTACATTTCCACACCGCTGTGTGTGATCTTCCTCATTGAATGTGAATATAACCTCGCTCTTGGTGCGCTCCAAACCATCCTTTCCATCCTTATCACCCTTCAGATAGAGTGTGCCTTCCAGTCCATACTTAGGTATAAGCACCTGCAGCGCGTTCTTGCGCACAAACAAAACATAGCTGCAAAGCATAATAGGTTGTCAATTGAATTTCATAATCTAGTTAATAGTATAAATACCCCTCTTCGTCTTCCTCTTTTCCACGGAAGAACAAATGTGTGTTGAGTGCTACAGATGCGCGACCAGCGTATTGTGCCATCTTATGTCGATAATTCAAATTGTTGCAGATCTCTTCATTGGATTTCCGCTCCAAGAGCTGAGCATAAGTGCTGTCTGCGCCAATGGAGGCGGCAAGCAGGCGATGCACCATTATGTCCGAGTAACGACGAATGGGCGATGTAAAGTGTGTATAAATGGGCGCAGCCAGACCGTAATGGAAGAACTCCTCCTTCTGAAGACTGCCACTGATAAAGTAGACGGCCTGCATCATACAGCGAGTAGTTAGAATACGTATCATCATATTAAAGTACGGATTATCCGCTTTGACGCATTTATCCAGGGAATGCGATAGCTCCAGACCCGTATCCGTTAACACTTCAAAGCCCTGATAACGTGCTGCTTTGACCAGTGGATCAAAATTGGTTGGCGGAGGCTTGGGATGACGCCGCAGCACAGCGCACTCGGTGAACTCGTTGGCAATGTGTTGGGCTACAGTAATATTGGCCAGCAACATGAATTCCTCAACCATTGAGTTAGTGTCCCGCATCTGCTTGGCTTCCACTTCGAGGGGTTCATGCGTCTCACTGTCTACTTGGAAGCGAATCTCTGGCGAAGCCAAAACCAAAGCGCTAAAAGAGTCAAAAGATTAATATAAATGAGCTATTTAGCTAATTAACCTGTTGGTTACCCATTATCCATACGACGCTTTTTCAGTATTTTGGCCAAACGATTAAGATTTCGCAACGATTTGGTAATTTCATCATTCTGAGACGCGTCATCGATTAGCACTTGCGCCTCCTCATAGGTCATGGCTCGCTTCGATTTGATGACGCTCTTGTGGAAACGTTTAGCTAACACATTTGCCTCCTTGTCCAATTCCCAGATGCACGAGAAGGCAAAACGCTCGACACCACCAACCAGTGAGCAGAGATTGGAGCTAAGCAACTCTGGCACCATGTCAATGCGCTTGCCCACCAAGTAAACCGTTGTCCCACGTGCAGCAGCCTCCTTGTCTAAGGCGTTACCTGGCCTAATGAAGTGACTGACATCGGCAATGTGGACACCCACCTCCAGATTGCCATTGGGCAGCTCGCGGCAATGAAGTGCATCATCAATATCCGTACAACCTGGTGGATCCACCGAACAAATGTACAAATCGCGCAGATCCACACGCTTCGCATAATCTTCAGCCGTAATGGACCAAGGCATTTTAGGTAAGAAACTGAGAACTTCTTCGGAGAACTTGCAGTGCGGCACATCGTGCTCCAGCAATATTACCTCGTTCTCAGTGGCCATGTTGCCCAGTGGGCCAAGCGAGCGCACAAAGTGTCCATGGGGATAGCGCGAGTTGCGGGGCCAACTGTCAATGGTAACAATGATGCGTTGATTTTGAAGCTTGTCCGCCTGCCGCGTCTCAATTCGTATGCGCGGAATCTTCCGATCGGCGGGCACAAAAATGTGCCGTGTTGTATCTTCTATAAGGCTGGGCTGCAGAATTCCACAATACTGTCGCCACTTACGACGCACAATGCCCACAATGCGACCGGTGGGAGTGCGCTCTGCAACTGGTGCCACCTGCAGTTGCTGCAACATTTCATTTTCCTGTTCAACACGATCTTCGCTGGGAACATCATCTGCATACACATTCTTCTCTTCCAGCACAATTTCACTAGGCGCAGACCATTCGTTTTCAGGTAGCAATTCCACAGCCACCAGATCGCCATCCACAGCGCGATTCAGCGATTCTCGTCCTTGAATCAAGATCTGTTAAAGTAAATCAAATTAATGTCTGAGTAATTAGAGTTGGATCGTAGTGTCTTACGGCTTTCTCGTAACTCTCGACGTTCACACTGCCCTCAAGATAGTTCTCTCGGGATGCTTGGAATGCGCCCTGGAGCAACTTTTTCTGACGGAACCCCTCGAGCAGTTCCTTCATGCTCAAGTGCGGTGGATATTGGGGCAGCGCTTGTTTCTCATTCTCAAAAGATTTGTGCGCCAACTTGTCCACCAACAAGGGGAAATCCTCAAGCGACTTAACGTAATCAGCGGCAGTGCAGACCAATATGCCCTCAGCCTCGGCCTTAGCCCGATTGCCTGCATCGTCACTGAGCAGTATCACACGTGTTGCAGTGCGTCCACTGCGCTGAAACACTTTGGACTCCTGTGAGGTCTGCAGATGACTGTCATACCACTTGGTGGCCATGCGTATAGCGCGATCATTTCGATCATTAGCAGTTTCATCGGGTTCCCGATCTGCGTAGGTGTCTCTATGGAGTATACGAAGTAAGTCATTATAATACCTTACATTTGAGCTTTCATTAACTTAACTATATTCTTAATAAGAGTGAGCAATCAAATTTTATTTGCTTCAAGCTATACATAAGTACAAAGTCGTCGACCTATGTAGCTATTTCTTTCCTCTGACCCAGACATAAAAAAGACAGCGAAAACAAACATCCCACACAGCCCCATTTGTAGAGTTAACAATTTTAGAATCCCCATAACAAAAATAATCAAATAGCTGTCGACATTTACAAATTTAAAACTAGAGGAGCTTTATCCCAAATTTACTTACTTGTGATGTTCGTTGACAAACACGTAGAAATTCCGTGTGCGATCATGAATGATTTCATTGATACGCTTGTAAATCGACGAACTCTTATGTTTCACCTCGTTGAGCACAGTAGTCAGCACGATGACGTTGTGGAACACATCCTCCTCGAGTACATCGATTTGATCCAACACCACGTTGGTGTCTAAAACAATGTAGTGCGGGTATTTGAAGAGACTACTCTTGATTTCGTGACTCGATGTCAGTTGATAAGCCTCGTTTTGGAAGCAATACTGACACAAATCGGAGCCGCAGCCAATATCATCGCGAAGGTAATGCTCTCGCACGATTTTTAATATATTGCCGCGTTTTGTTTTACGCGTAAATTCGCGTAAAGTCTGCATGTTGTTAGCGTAGTATACAAGTCGCAATAACACAATGCAAACGCGTGCCGGAATATGAATCCCATGCACGTTTCATTTCGTTTCCACTGCGTTCTCATTTTGCAGCCGATAGTTGGCATGAAACAAAATACATACATAAGTCTTCAATTAAAAATGCACATCAGTGTGATTAATATGTCATCACCATCAAATTGGCATTATTAATTTGTGAAGCTCAGCAAAAATGTTATATGATCTAACAATTAAAAAAAAACTAAACTCAAAATAAAATGAATTATAATAATCGTACAATATTCGCGCATTTACATCACTAAACCATCAGACGTTATGCAGCACTTGTTCTTCATTTGTGTTCGGCTCGCGCAGCACGTGTGTTGTGCACGTTGCGGTGTTATTTGAATTATTTCAGCATTTTTCAATAATATTTACAATGGCATCGACTGAAAAGAGTTTTCCGCGTGGCGGAATTGCAAATCTGCAAACAAATAACGAAAATATTACATCAAATATTGTAAGTATGCAATACATAATATGACCATCAGGTAAAATAAACAAGACTTTGGTGACTCCTCTGCAGGTTTTTGGTGCGTCGCAAATAAAAGCAAAGAAAGTGCCAAAACCAAAGGATAGTCAACTGAGAGACGAGGATGCCGATCAAGATGAACAACAATTGCAAGCCTTTTCTGCAGAACCGCTCACACTCGATACCCTGCAGGAGCAAATGCTGATCATGGGCATTGTTACGGACACGAGCGCCACTGCAGTGAAAATTGCATTGCCAGGTCGATTGGCGGCACGGGCCTTGGTTGCAGACGTTTCTGCAGCCTATGGACGTGTACTGCAGTCCTTTATGGAGGGCGACAGCAGCGAATATCACGAGTTGAGCCAACTGTTTCAACCCGGTCGCATTGTCTATGGACGCGCAGTGAAAACCACTGATGGTACGTATAACAATCGTGTATCGCTGTTGCTCAATCTCAAGCCGGCGGACGTGAATAGCAACTTAAAGCATAACAGCATCAAGAAGGGCTTTATCTTCTCGGGCGCAATTCAGGAAATTCAAGATCACGGTTATGTGATTGAGACAGGCATTGAGGGATTGAACGCTTTTGTACCTAATGCAAACATCACACAACAGCACTTGGGACAATTGATCTTTCTGAAAGTCAAGCAAATTCAGCACAATGCCGATCAAAGCACCTGTCAATGTGAGCAGCTGGAACAGGACAGTCTAAAGATAAAGAGCAAGAACGAAACCAATCTCGACTACATTATGCCTGGCAGCATTGTCAAATTTAAGCTCACAAAGCAGCACAAGAACGGACTGGAGGGAAACATCATGAATGAGGCATTTAGGGCTTTTGTAAATGAGCATCACTTGGCCGAACCGTTACACACGTCGGATGATTATGAAGTAAACTCTGAATACGAGGCACGCGTGCTCTATGTGATGCCGCTGACCAAGCTGGTCTACCTTACCCTTAATCTGGACATCAAAAAGCCCATCGGGGAAGGTGATGAAGAGACACTCATCAAGGGACGCATTGTAGAAAAGGCACGCGTGCTACGACATGGCACCGGTGGTATTATTTTGTTGCTCAACCAGAAGTACAAGGGACTCATTTCATACACCTCTCTTAAATCGAGCTTCAAAGGTAACTACGATCAAGACGCCGTGCTCTCGAAGTACACGCGCAAGAGTAAGCACACTGTTCGTGTGCTGGGTTACGATGCCATTGAGGGACTTTACTACTGCAGTGATGATCCCAATGTGCTCCGTGAGAAGCTGTACACACTTGAGGATCTGCATGCTGGGGACATTGTTTCGGCACGTATTGTCAAGTCGGAGTCAAAGATTGGCGGCTACGCCGTCAAGCTAGGCAAAGTAAACGGCATAATTGAGCAGCTACATCTTGCACCAAACACACAGTACGAGTTGGGACAAAATTTGCGCTGTCGCGTGATCGACATATCGCTAGAGCGCAAGCTGTGCTATTTGAGCAATCGCAGCGAATATCTGAGCAAGGGTGTCAAGCTACTTACATCGCTGGACGCGGCGCAGACGGGCAAACTCTTTACCGGCAGTGTCGTCAAGTGTGAGCCCAACTATGTACTAGTGAAGTTCTGTGGTGGCATCAAGGGTATGCTCTACAAACAGCGCTTGGCTGCCGGACTGATTGAACACAACTTTAACGAGGGTCAAGTCCTCAAATTTCGAATTACTGGACGCAATAATGAACAGGTGCTCCTTTCCCTGCCCGAGGACAAATTCCAGCCTGGTGAAATCTGTCCCTCTGAAGTAACAAATTCTTTGGATTCCGGACTGGAAATTAAAATCACTTGCCTTGCCGATGAGGACAAAGATGACGAAGATGCCATCGAAGAGTTCGTGGGTCTGGTACCATTGCATCTACTCTCGGACTATGTGGATCTGCAGACTCCACAGAAACGCACATATCCCGTGGGCAAGCAAATAGAGGTCGCTTGCGTGCTGCAAAACATTTTCAGCTATCGTGATGTTGCCTATTTCTCAGAGAATCTTACCAAGGAGTGGCAAACCGTGCAGGTGGGTGACATTTTGCGTTCCCAAGTGAAAAACATCAACAATGAGGTGGTCGATCTGCTGCTTCCCGTGCGCAACTACAATAAATTGGTCAAGATTCACATCAAAATGCTGTGTCTGAACACTGTGCGTGGTGTGCCTGTCGTGCTGCAGCCAGATCAGCTTCTCTACGTCAAGATAATCAGCAAGGAGCTGGAGACCAAGACGTTGACGGTGTCTGCCAAACTGACAGATGTGTGGACTGGTCAACTGTCCGACACGGCTCAAATGGTAGAAAAGTAAGTGTTGGTTGATGAAATCGTTAGTAGAATTTTAATTAAATGGTTTTTCTTATGCAGCTATCTCAAAGAAGTGGCGGAGATTAAGAACAAGTTGAAACGAATGACCGCACCAATTGCTAAGTTTAACGTGGGAGACTCGATCAATGTGTGCTTCAAGGGACTCGATCAGTCGACCAATGATTGGATCTATGATGCGGTTGGCACCAGAAACATTTCCGCCGTGATGCCTGCCAGCGTGGCTGGAACAGTTACTGCACCTGCGTTGGACACTATCGAACAGGCCGTCATCTTGTGGATTGATTATACCAATGATGTGCTGCTGGTCAGCAACAAGACGTCGGACATTCAGCACGTGATTAACAGCAACGAATTGCCATTGAATTTGGTCGCCAAATCTGGCATGAGGGCTAAGGTTCTGTTAAGATTGGACAGCATTGTCCTGTGCACACTAAAGAAAGGTGGAAAGAATCCATTAGTGTTTTGCCCAGTACGTTTGCATCCCAATGATGTGGAGGAGTCCGCGAGTGCTAATTTAAGACAGGGTGATTTCTTTAATCTGGCATTTATACACGATAAACTACCCATTGCCGTGCCTGAGACTGTGTGGAAGCTATGGAAGAGCGTGAAACGTGCTGCGAATATGGAAGAGGTGCCAGTCAAGTCCAAGAAAATCAAAGTGGAGTCCAACGCAAAGAAGGAACTGGAAGTCAATGGCAAGCAAATTAAACTAGAGAAAAAGAAACAACAGCAGGAAGTCAATGGCAAGAAAACCAAACCCACAGTGGAAAATGGCAAGAAAACAAATGGTCAACTCTTCTTTGAGGACAAGGAACCTTCCAAGAAAGATACGAATAAATCCAATGCTGCGGATGAAGCGATTTCCAAGGCACGTCTGCCAGGTGTATCCAGCTTCTGGGATGCAGACCTTGCCGCTTTGAATAGTAAGTCTCAAGAAGTCGCATCCAGCGACGAAGATGACGACGATGTAGCTGCAGCGAACGAGGCAAATTCCAGCAAAAAGAGACGCCTTAACGCCAAGGAGAAGGCCAAGGCTGAGGTAAAGGAGGAGCAGCGTTTACGTGAGATCGAAGACCGCAACGCAGATCCCAATCAACGTCCCGAAACCATAGATCAATTCGAGCGTTTGGTTTTGGCCGAACCCAACAGTAGCAAATCCTGGATACAGTACATGAGCTTCCTGCTCTCCAACACCGAGATTGACAAGGCTCGCGAAATCGCACGTCGCGCTATCAAAACAATAACGTTCCGGGAGACAAAAGAGCTACGGAACATGTGGACAGCCCTGCTCAATTTGGAGCTCAGCTACAACTCATCCAATTTCGATGACGTGCTCAAAGAAGCACTTAGCCACAACGATCCGTTGGAAACGTACCTAAACGTCGTCGAAGTGCTCAAATCACACAACCTCAAGGACCGTCTCATCAACACCTTAAATTTGGTCATGCGGAAGTTCCGCACGGAGTTGCAAGTATGGCGTGTTGCTGCAGATACATATTTCTGGCTGAACATGGGCGATCGAGTGCAGCCAACACTACAGCGTGCCTTGGGCGTTCTACCCAAGAATGAACGTAAGTTCAAACAGCTTTCTTTTCTATGAAACGAGTAACATAATTTTTTTATTTGCAGACATCACTTGCATTGTGGCGTTTGCTAAGATATACGCAGACCATGGGGACAACGCCATGGCCCAGACTCTGCTCGATGACATTGTAACCTCGTATCCCAAGCGCATTGACATTTGGAATCTTTACGTGGACTTGCTGGTTAAGTGCAGTCTCATCGATTCCGCAAGGTAATTAGAATTTGAATTATACTCCAATCAGATAGATAACTGAAACTTTTCTAATTTCTTCAATTAAAGGAATGTACTAGAGCGAGCTGTGCTCCAAAAGTTACCACCAAATAAAATGCTTGTCATTTACAAAAAGTATCTGGAATTTGAGCAAAAACATGGCACCGAAGCGAATGCTTCAAGGGTGAAAAAGCTGGCTGAGGAATACGTGAAAAGCCAGAATAAAACACCTCAGTGAGCAATTAAATACTTTTGAAGGATACTTAAGTGGCATTAATAACACTTATAGAGGATCTGTTTTGTAGTTCTGTTGATACTTTATTCTATATAATTCTATGTTAAATGAAGTGTATGATTTTTGAATGCTACTTTTTAAATAGTATATGTATAATATATATTGTAGAAATACATACAAATCTGTTTGTGGCTTCGTCGTATGGTTGCCCATCTACATGGATAAATGTAGCGACAACCGGACGACGAATTTTGCGCCTCAGAAAAGAACAAACCATAAATGTTTGCGAGCAATGTGTGAATGTTTTTTTGGGATGTGTTATACTTCTATATATAATAATGAATATGAATACACATGAGAACACAATTTTGCTTAGGCCTAGAGTGTGTGCTGGTTGAATATTGATTACGGGCGGAGGGAAAATGGGGTAGTATCATAAGGGACTTGGACAGGACACCTGACATATTACAATGACAATGAGTTATTAATCTTACACATTAATCAATAATTAGAAGCAAATTCAAGAAAAATGTTATTTGCCGCTGCGTTTATAATTAATTTATACATAAAACAGTCTTGAGCGCATCCGGCTGACAAAGCCCAATTTCAATCCTTGAATATTCCGCGCGCTTTTGCCGATATTTTGCGTACACGTCCACGGCTGCTCACGCTCACCAATTGCTCATCACTGTCCACCGTTGAGCTGCCATCCTCATCAATCGGCTCTTCATGCTGCTCCTGCGAGCTGCGACTATTAGCTCTATTGTTGTTGTGGTTGGTCTGGTTGGCTGCATGAACGTCGCCGTTGCGCATTCGCTTACGCTGACTGTGATTGTGCTGCTGATCCTCTTCATCAGATTGCTCATTGTAGCGCGGACGTTTCTGATTACGACCGCTGCGCTGATTGCTACGCAGACGATTGCTTCGACTGCGCCGCGATGGAGCCTCGTAATCCTCATCGTCGTCATTGTCGTTGACAAACGAATTATCTGAGGTGGCACGACTACGACGATTGTGGCGTTGTGACACCGTTGCCGCCGAAGAGGATGAGGTTTTCGTCTTACGCCGTGTGCGTCCATTGCTGGGTGAAACGTAACTGGTTAACGGTTGATTGTCTTCCGAATCTGTGGCAGTGGCATCTTCTTCTTCGTCGACCTCCTCGTGGCTGGGTTGCGAGCTAGAGCCACCATCGGTACCTTCATCCGAAGCGGCGGCATCCTCTTCATCTGGCAATTCCTCGGCCTCCTCGTCTTGCGAATGCTCTTGACTGGCGCGACCCCGCAGACGACGCGTTGACCCATTGTTTGTGGTTGAGGTGGGACGTCTGGGATTTGATATCGAAGGCAACAGACGAGAATTGTTCAATGGGTCGAGATTGGGATCCAGAGTATCAGCATTGCGTTGATGACGCGACAACATACGGCGAGGAGCACGAGCTGCCGCCGCCGACTCACTACCCATATAATTGTGATCATGTGCGGCCGTTGGAGCCTCCTGTTGGCTATTGGAGTTGCTGGTCGTGGATGTGGCATGTGAGCGTGTCATATGCACGCTACGTGGTGGCGACGGTAAGCGACGTCGCAATACCAGCGGATGTGGAGCTGGTGTGCTGGTTTTGAAAGAGGCAGTTTCTAAGAGAAGATAAAAAAAAAGGATATATTCGTATTCATTGAAATGCTGCTAATGTTTTTGTAACTTACTTTGCTGGTTGTTGGCCAAGGGCTCGTTATCACTGTCATCGTCGTCGTCGTCCTCACTATCCGCCGCAGCGTTCACAACGGTATTACGATTTGTACGAAGCTGCCGTGATGAGGATGCAGCTCCACCAGTTGCTGCCAGACTAAGGGCAGCACGGCTAGTCGACGGAATATCGTCCTTTGTAGGCGTAGGTAGAATCTATAAGCAAACAACACTACATTAATATCAATTCAACAAAAGCATCTATATTCTAGCACACCTCTTCGGCCTCCTCACTTTCCTCCTCCTCCTCCTCGATATCACTGCCGCGCGCCCAATCCATGAGCGCACGCTTGGCGCTCTGCCTGGTCGGCCTTCCAGTTGGCCCATGCGAGTCTGTATCGGACTCTATAATGCGTCCATTGCGCACTGGCAGATGATAGCTGTGATCATTCTCTGCAGCATTCTGCGGCCTTCCGCCATTGGCACGAGTATTGCGGGACGGACTCTCGAGGCTGGAGCTTCCTCCAGCGGCAGCAGCTGCACTGGTACTGGGCCCATTGCCAATTGCTGTAGAGCTCTTGGACTTGGCTTGTCGTCCCTTCTTGCGCGGCGTCAGACTGCTGTCCTGAGTGCTCTCATCGTGATGCGAGTGAGATTCCATATGAGGATGATCTTCCTCAGAGCTGCCCACCAGGCGTCTCGTGCGACGCGCAGTTACGCTAGCAGCACTTCGACTACCGCCTGGCAGTTGACCTGACGTGTCATCACGATGCCGTTTGTTGGAGTGACCATGTCCACGTTGACCCTTGGCTTTTCGCTTTTTACCGTCGCCAGCAGCACGTCGACTGCGTCGCTCATTGGGATTGTAGCTCTCCTCAGAGTCATTGGCATTCGACTCATCATCGCTGATACGATTCTTGCGCGCTGGTCGACCGCGACGACGACGGGTCTGTTGCGGTGAACTGTCGTTGGAGTGCGCCTCCTCATCCTCGTTCTCATCGGTGCTGGCGTCTGATGTGGTCTCCTCCTCCTCTTCTTCTTCCTCGCTGTCCGAACTGCTGCTGCTCTGATGACGACGCTGTTGCGCATTGGACGATGAAGATGTCACGCGATTAGAACCCGAATTACTGGCCACAACAGCAACGCCATTACGTCGTCGACTGCCACGCTGCGAGCCCCGTGACGTCGTCTGTTGTTGCCCCACATCGTCATCGTCATCTTCGTCGTCGTCATCGTCATCATCGCTGCTGTGTGCTTCCAATCGTCTCGATGTGCCAGCCCCCGGTGGCTTCTGAGTACGCCGCGTTGTGCGCTCCGTTGGTGCTCGCTTGCTCGGACTACTTGATCCACGTCCACTGCTGCCAGACTTATTCTTGTTGGAGCGTCTACGTGCGGCCTTCCAGTTGCTGACCACCGTTTTGATGTGGGACTCGAAGAGAGCGCTCAATCGTAGTGTCATTGCATAGATCTGCAAGACAAGCAATTGCATCATTTAGAAAATAATTTATTGACTGGTCATGCAATTGGATGGGAGAGCATTTGGTGTGTTGTGGATTTTAAATGAGTTGAGTTGGGTTGTTGAAGTAGCTCAGGAGCAACCTTACCGCTAAGTTATCCTATATAAGTTGATTGGATTTGTCACGGATCGTCATTCATTTGGTTTAGTTCGAAATATTTGATGGGGTTTGATAGATTCGCGAGTGATTCGATTGATGGTTATGAGTTGGGTGGTTGGTTAATTTTCAAGTTTGAAGGCATGTTAACAAAATGCAAAAGAAACGTTAAGAAGAGATGAGCTTGTGTGTGTGTGAGCTAATGTGACGGAGCGGATGGATGGGTGTTCGGCGGTGAGGGGAATAGCAAAAGAGGGGCAACAAAAGTCTACGGACAACTCCAAAACAAAAATATATTGAAATAAGCGGAAATGAAAAAGTTCTGATTTAAAAATAAGGCGAGTCTCTTTTACGATACTTAATTTTCACAATGCCTTATGGACCCTAAAACCCATCTATATTTATCAATCTATTGATTGAGTTAGACAGATGCATGACTTTAAACAACGATTAAAGAGTGAATTTAACGAATTTGAATTTTGAAATTTATTAGGCTGGGAGCATTTCAATATATAAAAATTATTATAGTTCGTTTTTCTTTAAAGGGTCATATTTTAAATTATAGGATAATAGAAAATCTTTGCATCAAAAATTAAGACGAAAATAAAGATGGTTTGGTAATAAACAAAATTAATTTAAACAGTTCGGACTCATTTAGACGGAAAATTGCTCAGAATGAGGCAGCAGTGGCAAAAACAAAGCAACAAGAAAATCACAATAAGATTAACAGCAATGACAATGCCAAATAGTGCCACATAATTAACATTGCCATTGGTTTGCAATAAATGACGATCTGCAGCAATGGCCAGCCAGATTTGGCTGGGAGGACTCACCCGTGAACGCTTGTTTGTATTGTAGTTCTTTGAATTCAGAAATATGAGGCGAACATCCTTGGCAAAATCTAATGGGTCGTCATAATTGTCCCCCAGTAGGTCTTCTTTAATAGTACGCAAATCCATTGGTGTAGCAATGATTTCCAGATAATCTTCGAAGTCCATCGTATTGACTGGCTCACGAAATGGCAACGAATCCGGCCGCTGCCACATCAAATCCAACAATTGCCGACAATCGGAACGCCAATCGCCATCCGAACGTATGCGATTCGAGCTGCAATTAAATTTTAATTATTTATTAAACATTTTCAACGTAGATATTTAATATATAAGGCTTACCGGCGCGTTGATGAAACACGCTGACGTGCAGCAGCTGCTGAGGTGGTTGGACCAGTGCTAGTTGATGGCACCACATCGGAATCCACTTCGTTCTCCGACTCTGATGAGTGATACACGTCCATCAATTGATGATAAACAGCTGCAACGTCTATTTCATCCGCTTCTCTGCTTAACGACATAACATTTGAATTAGAATTGTCTTGCATATGAAAGTATATATATATAAAGACTTTACCTAATGATACGTAAACACAGATCGGTCACAATTCGAGCATGTTTTACGATGCTCGTGTGTCGACGATTGTATTGCTCCGCATTGGTAGCCAAATATCGCACATCAAACTGTGCCGAGGTAATGCGACGGTAAAAATGATTTTCAAAACGTGACTTGACCGTTGTTAAATCGATGGGATACTCAATCAAATAGGCATAGTCTGGATAAATATTTAGGTCAACCGGGGCTAAAAAAGTGCTCGGCAATCGACAGACGCATCACCTGGAAATCAGAATAATTAATTATATGTTTATTCCAATAACTATAGTTTCTTAATTACCTGCTCGAGTCCGTTGATAATGCGTCGACAGGTGCCATCGCGATCACCTCGATGCCACTCCTCTGACTTCGGCTGATATAAAGTGGCGCGTATTTCTTCCGGTAGCACGGGTATAGCCCCGCCTACTTCATCGGGCAGTCGCTGTTCATCAATGGGCTCCATATCCCAGGGACTCATGTATTCGTACTCTCCATTATCCCAACGCACGCGGCAACACATGAAAAACGAGTCGGGGAAATCAGCGCTAAGTGCATGACGCGATTCAATTTCACCCAACCACCAACCGTCGCCAATCATGCAGCGAAAGCGATCACCAATGCTCCAGTTGCGCTGCACTGCTAGATCAAAGGTCTGACGTAATACTAAAAAGTCCAGCACATCTGGCATATCGTGATACTTGATCTTGAACGTGGTACCCGTCATGTTGCCATCCTCATCTATAATGGCCAACTTAAGGCAACATAAACGAGGTGGACGTATCTCGTACTTAATGCCAATCACACGCACCAGCTCGTGATCACGCAGAGGACGAAAATTCCAGGGCTCCGAGCTGTGCGACAGCTTGTAGACTTTTTTCAAACGCACTGCCTCGAGATATCGCTGGTGTCCCTGCCGAAAATAGACAATCTCATCGCCCATCTGGGGATAGTAGGGCGCCTTTCGGGGTATCACCTCGGACAGCCATTCCGCTGGGCGATACAGTTCCGGTATTTCACCGTTTGGTGCCCTTGGTGGGATAAGTACACGCTTCCGTCCACGCTTTTTACTGGCTGCCTGCCCGGTGCCGGCATCATCACTACTGTCATCGCTAGTGGTGCGACGTCGCGATAGTGGTTTGCGTTTGGAGCGCTTTGGTGGCTCAAGATTAGGGCCGGGTGTATCTGCCACCCAGTCCGAGTAATCTGAACTGTCCGTTTCCGATTCATCACTACTGTCCTCTAAATTCTCTTCGACATTCGAATAGCTAGTATCACCGGAGCTATTGCTGCTGTCATCGTCCTCCTCCTCCTCGTGTACATTAGGTACAGCCGGTTCATCGTACAGCTCCTCTTGATCTCGTACCGCACGCGTACGATAGGCAGGCTGTACTCCCTGCTGTTGCTGGCCCGACTGAGCACCTCGACGACGTCCAGGCCGACCGCCTGCGCCATTTGATCGGGTATTGCGCTGTCTCCCCACTCCGGCCTGTTGTGCAGAGGCTGCACTCGCCGTATTTATCATGATAGGACGTCGACGCATCTCACGTTTGTATTCTTGCATCTCGAACTGCCCAGCTGAATAGATGGTTTGTTTAAGGTTCTGCAGTTGGGCATACTTCATGGGTCGCACATAGGTGCGACGCACAAACTTCAAAGGCAACGCCTGCTGGGCCGGCAATGCGGCATTCTGTTGTTCACCCGCCGGTGCTGGCTGTTCAGCTCCTCCCGCAGCTGCGGGAGCTGCAGCGGCAGAGCGTGCTGCTGCTGCCCAGCCGGAACGCGGAGTGCCGTCGGTTATTGAGCGACGGCCGCCCAAAACGTTGCCTCGCTGTGCAGCAGCACGTGGTGAATTGGAGTCTGGCAATTGCTCCTGTCCCTGGCCTTGACGCATGATCAGACGCTCAAACGATTGATTTGCATTGCCTCCATCATTGGCATTAGCGGCATTGGTGCCTTGACGATTTGCCAATGCAGCTATCATCCGATCAATGTGGGAATAATTACCAGCAGCTGCAGCTGCTGCGGCGGCTACAGCTGGTGCAGCAGGAGCTCCCGGATTGTTCGCTGCATTCACATTATCCTCAATCACAATACCATCGATACCCACTGTCAGATTGGGTATTAGTTGATCCACGCTGCAAGCCTCACGACCGGGCACAAACCGTTGATATTTTGTAGGATGTGGATTTCCATCGGCATCGACAAGAAATGGCGGTGGCATTAGATGTGGCATTATCTGGGTTTGTTCGTCTACCACATGATGATGAGCATCACGAAGCAGAGGCCGATAATCCGTATGGAAGAACAGCTCAGTGGGCAACTAAAAACAGGTACGGGATAAATTTGGTTTCGCTTCTAGTCGCTTTTGCATAATTTACCAATTTGTACTTTTCGGTGCCGATGCCAAGGCCAAATATCAATATATGACCATGTGAATCTGTGGCAGCTATCATAGTGCCATCTGGCGACCACTTGGCATCAAAGACGCTGCCATGTCCTTGGCCATCTATGTCATTGAAGAACTGAGCGACGCTCCCACCCTGCTCAATGTCCCAGAGAAAGACCTGGCCATCATGACCAGCAGACAGCAGCACGTGTTCATCCCTGGGATTTGATTCAAGTACATATAGCTCATCCCTGTGGCCACGCAGCACGCGATGCAATCGACCGCATTTGGAGTCCCAGATTTTGATCTGTTAATAAAAGTTATATTAGTAAAGCAACTAGCTACTATTTGACTGATTATATACATACAGTGAAATCGCTGACGGCTGTAATAACATAACGATCAGAGGCATCCCAGGCAACCATTGTAACCTTCAATTTCTTTCCTTCCTCTGGTGGCGGACAACTGTCAAACAAAGATTCCCTTTAAATAAACAGAATTCACAAACAGTATTAATTCTCACCTGGCTAAACGTTCGGTCATGCAAAGCTTGAGACTTTTCCACTGCTGAGACTCAAAGGTCCAGATGTGCGCTGTGCCATCCTTACTGCCAGAGATGAAGCGCAGACCTCGATGCGACCACTGCACCGAATCAACAGCATCTGTGTAAGCTTCCGTCTCCAGAATACGCTTAGGTCCATCCTCGGCCATCATATAAACACGTACATGATGATCAGCAGAGCCGGCAGCCAAGAATACACCGCCTGGCGAAAATGTAGTGCACATCATCTGCGCCTGACCTGGTCGCAGCTTCTCATGGTATTGCGTGGGACGAGGAGCAAATGTGATCTTTTGACCGCGTGGCGTGGAGTACTGCCAGAAGGCAATAGAACCATCTGTGCTTGTGGTTACCAAATACTTCAGATCGCTACGTGGCGACGGGCAAAAGTTCACAGACGTTATCATGCCTGTGTGCGCGGCAAGAACAGCAATCGGTGATGTGGTTTGCATGTCCCAAACACGTAATATGCGATCAACTGATCCTGCCGCCAGCATTGTGTTATCCAAGTTAATAGCAATATCTGTGATTTCTGCTGAAGCACCGCGCAGAGTAGCCAAGAGACGACCATCTGCAGCAGACCAAATCTTGATAAGTAAATCGTCGGCTCCCGTGATAATGTAACGTCCTGTGCGATCAAAGAGCACACAATACACGGAAGATAAGTGGCCCACGGTGCGGCGCAATAGCTTCGTCTTGCGATAAAGATCCGTGGGCACCAACAATTTGCGGCGCACCAGACCGCCATGTTCACGACCAGAAATTACCTTGCCTATGAATATATACGTTAATTATAGTACTAATTGCAAGAGGTTTTGTTTGTTAGGTTTTAAACTCACTTAGATTGTGTATGGGCTTGGTGAGATTGGAGTCGGGCAGTGAGATGCCATGCAAACTTGTACAATAATCACGAATTGTACGATTTTGGTAGACGGTGTCTTTTGTACGTAATAAATGTTGGCGACCTCTGCCAAGCAACGAGTTTATGCCTGGCACGCTGGGCGCCAACTCCTTGTCCACCAGTGGACCAAGACGACTGCATATTTCTAGTATATGATTTGGACCAATGTGCGCGTACTTATTTACCTATAAAGATTTCAAATATTAACGACTCGGTGGTATCGATAATTTATCGCGTCAGCTGCTTATCGCACATTACAGCGCAGCTGTTTTCATATATGCAAGCAAAACATATGGTCATCTCACTCTTACACATGTATCCGCATGTAGTGCTGGCTTTTGTCCAAGGTCTATACCCGCACAACACACACACACGTCATTTATATGGATGTATGTGTGAAAGCAAGATGTCGGCCGCCAGGGGCATGATTGTTATTAAAATTACTATGTAATTGTTATTTACTTAATTTTTTTCAAAATGCATATAGAAACACTATAGAACTGTGCATTGCCTACAACATATTAAAAAATAACAAATTTGTTTACAAAAAAAAATTATGATTTTAACGTTTTAATTCAAATGCTTAATAATTAATTAATTTATTTATTTATGTTATTGCAATTAATTAGTTGCACGCAACAAATTAATAGTTCTGCATAAGTGTATGCAGCCAATCGATAGCCATGTGACGTCACAAATGCGCGGACCAACACACACACAAGCGCGTACATAAAGTCACAACGAAACGAAGTCTGCACACAAATGTCAATTATGCAAGCACAAATCACTTAGGACACAATATAAAAATCACAACAAATGTTAACTAAACTCACCAACTCTTCAAAGGTCTGGTCATGCTCATTTCCCAACCAGTCGATGCGTCGGGGCAATACCTACAAACGTTCGAAAGGAAAATGATTATCATTTGCACTTGCTGCGCTACTGAGCATCGAAATGACGTCGCCATCGCCGCCGGGAGCCAAATTTATTGTTTTCTTTCTTTTTTACCTACTTGTTATTAAAAACAACGGACAGACCAAAATGCTGCGGACAGAAATCGAATCTCTCATACCGTAGTACAATTCACTTTCAGTATAGCTTTGAACTCTGAAATAAGCGGACGCTGCTGCTGCTCTGCCGGTTGCTACAACAACAACAACTACGGCGGCGACGACGACGACGAAAACCAAAACAAAATATATAAACAAACGCTTTCGAGAGTTCTGCATTTCAAGCAAGTCAAAAATCCTTAAGTTGCCCAATGCAACACATTCCCCATCAGCCGCCCAAACCTCGCTTACCTTCTTTTGCTCTAGTTCTTTCACCAGTATCTGAAAATTGTGAATTTTGTAAAGAATCGGGTTAGTAAAATGTTTGTAAACAAAAGCGAAATTCAAACGTATGAAATTGCGCTCTTTTTTCGCAGGTCGGCGTTCAACCAAAACCAAAAAAATACGAAGAAAATAACAAAAAAACGCCCGATCACCGACCTTTGCTGTCTCCTCCAGCGGGCCTGCAGTCAAAAATTTTGCAATTAGGAAGTACAATTCTGAAAGAGAAATAATTGCGGTTCACATTAAATGCAACAAGTTGCTTGCCAAATGCACATAATTAACAGAAAATTGCATTTATTTCGGCTACTCGGCCATTCGCGCAGATTTCTGCACTCACAACGACGGGCTTCACACACACAGTGCTTCACACTGAGGCTGAGGCCAACTACTACTGTAGCTAGCTAAAGACAGCCCAGAGAGGGAAGCGTACTTCTCGTGACTGGCGACAAATTCTAGCCATATAATTGTTGAAATTGCATTTGATTGGGTATTTAACGCACCTGGCACTATCACATTATTTGAACTGGGCTGCCTGTTTTCCATTATTACACATTTTATTACGAAATTACAAAAAAATTGTCGCACTGAAACTCGACTGAAATACTTTTCTCAGCTTCTTCTTTTGTGACAGTACACCAGTTGCCATTCAGCATATTACGTTTTTGTCATTCGCTGTGAATGTCACTCACTCTGTTACACACGAACCCTTGTATGTTAAGTAACATTAGGGTAAAAATAAGTAGATTCTTGTATGTGTACAATTTGGTCACACTGAAAATGTGCTGCAGTTGCTGCTAAAAAAGTATAATTTGTTGAAGAGTTTTTTTTTGTGTTGAATCCCATGCTGTAACAGTTAAACTTATAAGAAAATAAAGTTAATTATTAAGCAAGCGTAAAAGTAAGAAATTTTCCACAATGGATTGCAATCTGGGCAGTGAAATTGGCCAGAAGATGCGCGTAAGTTTTTGCCTCACAAAATTTTTGTTTTGCGAAAAATCAATGCACTCGTAATCAACATATTTTCACAATTTAATGACATCTTTGTAGAGTGCTGTGAAAGCGAAACTGCTCGAGTTGGGCACCGGCGGCTCGGCCGGCTTCATAGACGACGAATTGCCCGACTATGTGATGGTGATGGTGGCCAACAAACGCAGCAAACAGCAGATGAACGCCGAACTGAATCTCTTTCTCGGGGATCAGACCGATCTCTTTGTCACCTGGCTGCACGAAGTGCTCCAGAAGCTGCAGGAAGTTACGCTGCCAGCTGGAAGTGGTGAGTGTCTTCGTTAATTATTTAAAAATAAAAAAACTATCTTTTAACTTGCATTCACAGCAAGTAAAAAGCGCAAGTCGCGCCAGCTAGAAGCGCCCAAGTCGAAGGAGAAGGAGAAGGACAAGGATAAGAAAAGTAGAGATAAACGCGATAGAAGAGTGCACAGAAAATCAGGTGATGAGTTATTGAACACGTCGACGGAAGCAGCGAACAAATCGTCAGACAGCATGCCGGCAATTAGTTCGATCACGGATGTTTTTGCCGAAGAGCTACTGGAGAAAGCCAAAAAGACGCTCGATCTGGACACTGGACTGAAAGATGAACAGATGCTAAAGAGGAAGAAACGTAAGGATGAACAGCCGCAAGCGGCACAAGCGCTGGCCTCAGCTGAACCAGCTGCCAAAGATGTTGAGAATCCAACAACCATGTCAGAGATTAGCTCCACAACTATTGCGAGTGGTAATCGAGAGAAGGATATGGCCGAGCTAGCCGAAATACAGCGAAAAATCTATGCTGCAAAGCAGCATTTGCGTCAGATAGGCGAACTGGATGATAATAGTGACGAGGAAGAGGATGAGGACTTAGCGCCTCATGCAGAGGATGAACCAGATGAAGCAACACCTAAAGCGGTTACAACCGCAACAGGTGCAGCAGCAGAGAACTTAAGTCTAAGCACACGCAAAGCTAAAAGTCCCATTGTGTTCAATCGAACACCGGAAGCGCACCAACCAAAGGCCTCTAGAGATAAACCGAAAGTAGCTCATATTGAATCCAAATCACCCGCTCCAACGGTTATCGATGAGCGCGCGGAGCGTCGTCCTGTGCACGAGCGTCTTGGTTGCAAGCCGCCAGCTGGTGTTGCAGCACCTCCGCTGCAGGAGTCGCAATCGCCGCCAGAGACACAGCGCTCACAGCGTGCTGCACAAAAGGAGCTAGAGCTGTATGTGCCAGCGCATCGTCGACACAGCGAACAGCAGCAGCAAGAGGAGAACAAAAAAGTCGAGCGTGGCAGAGAGCGCAGTCAACGTAGCACTAATGAAAGGCAGTCCAGTCGACGACGGGAGAAGGAACGAGAGCGTCGTCGAACACCGAGCCCGAGTCCGGAGAGCAATTACAAACATCGCATTGGATCGCGTGTTATTGTGGCTGTGAATAAGCCGCCAGTGCCATCCGACGATGAGGACATTCTCGACAAGCCCGTCAATTCGGTGATCAAGATCAAGCCACGACCCACTGTTTCGCCACGACGTCAGGCCTGCAAGAATTTGCTGCTGCGCGCCGTGGCCGATGCTCAACGATCTACCATTTTGGCCAAGGCTCCGGTGACGTCAGGGACGGCGCCTGCTGCAACAGCTTCCAAGCAACGCATGAGAAGTGATGAGCCGGAGATTATTAGCTCTACGCTGGGCAAGCGACGTTCACACGAATCTGTGGGCAGTGGAGCGGGCAAGGAGCTGTTTCGTCGCAGTCGGCGAGAGCTTGTTGTGAATACAATGCTGCACAGGGATACGAAAAGCAGACGCCATTCGGGTGAACCACATGCGGAACAGAAACTGAGCGCCAAAGAGGAAGTGGGACAGGACGAAGAGTCCGAAGAGGAGGAGGAATATGTGCCCAGTTTGGGTGTCAGCGACTATGTGGCGTATGTGCCGCAATTAGTCGCAGATCTGGACATGGACCAGGACATGGAGATTGATATGCACATCGAGAAGAAAGCTAGCAGCTCGGCTTCCGGCGCGGCGAGCGTATCCAAGACACAGTTTGTGGTGACGTTGAATGGCGACAAATCGCTGGGAAATGCCGCCGCTAGCGCCTATCGGAAGCGTTCACGCAAACGCACCCCATCGCCCCAAGTGTCCTCAACCAGTTCAACAAATGCTCAGCTCGCAAATCCGGAACCCAGCTCTACGTCAACGACATGCTCCTCCTCAACGAACAATAACAGCAGCAACAGCAGGCGTAATAGAGTTAAGCGAGCAAGAAGCTCTTCTCGTTCATCGCCCTCCACATCAAGCAATACGCCGCCACCAAAGCCATCCCGTAGTCTGCATCGGAGCGAAGTGTTGCGCCAAACGCAGGAGATTAAGAAGATTATTATCAAGAACGATGCGGATGACGATGAGGAGGATGAACATTTGCAAGCCTTGTCGCACAAGCGTTTGTCTAGAAAACGCCCAAGCAGCAGCAGCAGCTCCAATGTTGCCGCATCCATATCCAATGAGCACAAGTTGGACAGCAGAAGGGAACAGCAGCTGGAGGAAACCATGCGCTCTACAACGCCGCCGTTACCACCAAAGCATCTGGATAAACGCGGCGATACTCACATAGAGAAATCCTCATCAATTGCATCTGTGGCAGTGGCAGCAGCAGCTGTGGAAGCGCCTGCAAAGTCCAAGCATACTCCCATACGATTTAAGCTGAAGTCAGATGAGGAACCACAGCACACCCAGTCGCAGTCACAATCGCAGTTGCAGCCACAAAAAAAACGGCGCTCACACAGTAAAGAGCGTGACGCATCAACGGAGCGACGGCGAATCTCTATTAGAAATGCAGAGGACAGGAAATATGATAATCTGCCGGCATGTAAGTGGCATCAACACAAGAATTGATCACAGATAGTGTATGGAACTGTTCCACATAAAAATGTGTTATAGATAGTTGAAGCAACTCTCAAGAATCTTATACATACAGTAAGAAGCAGTTGACATACAAATTAGTAGCAAATTCAGTAATCATATATGAAGTTTAACTGCAATTGAGACGTACAAAAAGCTGATATACAAATTCGTAGCAAAGTCAATAATCTTATATGAAATTTAATTGTAATTCTTCAGATTCTTGTTCTTATGATTTGATTTAAAAAATTAAAACATGTTTTTATAAGTATTGTTGAACAAATGTCATAAAAGTATAATACTTAAAATACAAATATCTTTCCAATAATGTTAAATATATTATATGTAGCAAATAAGTAAGGCTATACAGAGAAGGATGCTTTTAAGATTGAAAATAGTATCTTAAACTAGTAGTAGTTGTAATGTTTTACATTCTATTTTGCAGTGAGTGCAGTCAATGTGGATTCGACCGTTTTGAAAGTGACGAAGCCAAAGGAGCGCTGCAAATACCATCCGAACTGCAGCAAACAATTTTGCGATTACTATCATCCATCCGCACCCTGCAAGTCTTTTCCCAATTGCAAGTTTGCGGACAAGTGCATGTACTCGCATCCCAAATGCAAATTTGATCTGGCCTGCATGAGCATCGATTGCAACTTTGCACACAGTGGCAATCGGGATCTTAGTCATGCACAACTGGCGGC
Source organism: Drosophila sulfurigaster albostrigata (assembly GCF_023558435.1). Taxonomy (NCBI): domain Eukaryota; kingdom Metazoa; phylum Arthropoda; class Insecta; order Diptera; family Drosophilidae; genus Drosophila; species Drosophila sulfurigaster. The sequence continues at coordinate 21,446,949 of NC_084882.1, forward strand.
ACCGCCTCTATGTAAGTACACTGTTATACACTTTAAGTAAACTAGTACACTAATTTAATCACTTTTGTATATTCTTGTAGCCTCGCATGTGATACCAGTGCAGAACTACAAATCGATATCGGCGCCGGCAACTGGAACAACGGCAACTACAATGTGCAAGTACTATCCGAATTGCACCAAAGTCGGCTGCACATTCTATCACCCGAAACCGTGTCGTTATGGCAAGAATTGCATTAATAAGCTGGAATGCATATTTTATCATCCCGAAATGCAAAGCAAATTCAAATGGGTCGCCTCATTGGGCTAATCAAAATGCTCGCTTTTTCTCTCTTTTTCTTGTTAGCATTTATTATTTAGCGAATTGCATACAATTATCCTATTTATATTCATAAAACGAGGACTTCAACCAGATTCATGAACCTAACACTATTCATAACTCTTTTATTACTCTACGGAATTGAGTTTTATATTTTGTTAACTCCAATTTCCTAGTTTTATATGCTTATCAAGTACATATTTAATATTTTATACTTTAGGCGATAGCTTGCAAGAAAAAACACAAAACAACATGATATTCAAATTGTTGTCTATAGATTTGTTGCATTATTATAAAAGAAAAAATCCTCGTATACATTTAAAAGAAGGTGTAATCGTCATAACTAAGTGGATAAATAAAATTAGCAAACCAAATTGCTATGAATTGGATAACTAGATTTGTTTCACTTATATTTGATACGAAAAGAAAACGGAACTTTCAGCATAAATTAAGTCTTTCATTAGTATATTAATTAGTCTAAGATTGCTATAGAAGTCTGACGTCTGCTTTCATCTATTGCTAATCATTTTAGAATTCTTATAATCACACACCAAACTATCGAAAAATTTGCAAATAAAATGTTAACAACTTAGTTATTAAAAGATTAATCACTTTGAATAATTGATTACAATTTAATATGGGGAACTAGTTAATTGTTTATAATCATTTATAACTTTATTTAATTGTTTTATTTTTTGGAAAAAGTCGAAATATTCAATTAATATATATATATATATATAGTACAGTCTCTTAAGTTTATGCTTAAATAATGTAGAGCAAAATATTTTACTTACGTTTAAAGTGCACTTAGTTCTCATGCTTGTTGTATAAGGCCACATTAACTGTTAGAATTACGCATACATATATAAATATATATGTAGGATATATATAAATATATATATATATTTTGTATGTATATATATAGTTATATATATATATATATAAATTTATGTAGGATTTTGTTTAGCTCAGCTAATTTAGTTTTTAAAAGGCATACAAATCTATTTACAAAATACTAGTAGCTTATATTTAAAGGTTGCCGAATTTTGTTTGCTTTTTTCGATTTTTTCGTTTTAGGGTTTCGTTTCTATTTGTATATGCATTTGCTGTGGTTACTTGATTTGGGGAAGGCATGCAGCACAACTTTGTTCGCAGCTTTTTCAATAGACTTTGAATGAAATCGAATACTGGATCTAAACTGTAAATATATAACGACTATAAAGTGATTACCATACAAACTACGTAATATAAATAAATAGACAACGGCATTATTAACTATCTAAAAGCGTATGGATGCAGAGTTACTCTGTGGAAACCTTACAGAGCACCTAACAAAGCAAACATGCTCTAAGCCATACGGTATGTATCTTACAACTATTTTTATGGGCGGATTCTAAAATATCGTTTGTTTTATGTTTTTGTATTGTTGATGTTGAGGGGAGAATTAACTAAATAAGTCGTTCCTCTGGCGGTGGCTTTAGCACATTATCCATTTCTAGCCGTGGATTGCAATATTCCTGCGCACTCGGACTGTAGGTGCCTCGTGTGGCACGCTTATTTCGTGCCATTACCAAGAAGGTGCCCAGCAGTGCGCCTGCAATCAACAGTAGAACGACAACAACGGGTATCACAATGATGGCAATATCCGTTGTCGAGGGTCCATCATCTTTAGCCATAATCTGCAAATGAATTTCAGTTAAATAGATGCTTCAATCTCAGTGGCCTTTAGACTTACCAATGCTGTGCAGTTCTTGCCCATAAAACCTTCCGTGCAATTACAAGAGTAATCAGCCTCTGCGCCACAGGTCTCTGTGCACTGCCCGCCATTGGCGCATATGTTTGGTGTATTGCAAGGATCGGTGACGTTGCAGTAGGCGCCGCAGAAAGGTGTCTGGCAAATGCACTTGAAGCTGCCCGGCATATTAATGCAACGTCCAAGACCACCGCAATACTCATCGTGAGCGCACTCGTCGATGTCATTTTCGCAGTGGATGCCGTCGAAGCCCGTTGAAAAGCAGTTGCAGACATACCCACCTACAAGATCTTGACACAAGCCGCCATTCTGGCAGGGATTGGATGCGCACTCGTCGATCTCCTGTTCACACAGACGACCCGTATACCCTAGACTGCACTTGCAATTAGGTATCTGAAAAAGAAACAATTTTAGTGTTGAATTATACAAAATAGAGACGAGAACTTACTGTGTTGGTGGACAGACAGAGGCCACCGTTGGCGCAGGGTGTCAACTCGCAGAAGGGCGTGTCGCATAGTGGACCTTCAAAGCCCATGGAGCAAGTGCAGGTGAAGTTATTGCCGGTTTGAGCATCTACAGGGCAAATCAAGCGAATAGTTTAATATTGATTAAAGTACAAATAATCACTTTGACTTACTGAAACCATTCTCACAACTGGAACCATTGCGACAGGGCTCGTTCTCGCAGGTCATCTGCTTGAGGGCGTCACATTGTGGACCTGTATAGTCATCCGGACAGATGCACTCGTAGGCAGCTATCAAATCCGTGCAATTGCCTCCATTGTGACACGGCTGCGTGGCACATTCATCAATATTTTGCTCGCAGTAGCGACCCTCGAATCCTGGCTGGCACTGACAATAGAAATTAGCCACCTGGTTGATGCAGGTGCCATTGTTCTCGCAGTGTGTGTTGAGGCACTCGTCAATATCTGTAGCGCAGTCGTCTCCCTCATAGCCCGCTTGGCAGGTGCAAGCGTACTCCTCAGTGGGCACATTGCAGTAGCCCCAATTTTTACAGTCCACCTGGAAGCACAGGATGCAGCCTTCCTCGGGTCGCGATGAGTTCAAGCGGAACTGTGCTTGCAGTTGTACAGAGACGTTCTCGGTGGGCGGATACAGTTCGGCGTTGGAGAAGTAGGGCAGCAGCAAGTCACCAACTCGAGCCTCCCCTAGGCAACCCTTGAACTGGGAGCCTTGCTGCGATGATTGCGTGGAGCCACGTGAGTGACGCGACTCCGGCATGCCGCCCAGGTAGACTTGTGTGCTGCTCGAAAGCAACTCTTGGAATGCGCCCTGATCAATGTCCGTCGAGAAGCCAGGAGTGGGATCCACCATCGACTCCCAGCCCTTCCAACCGCCTTCCAGTTTCCCACCGTGAGCACGCAAATAAATGCGACTCCATTCGCCATCAGTGTTCTCTTTCTCGAAGCGTCCCGATTCGCCAATATGCAGATTATTCAGTTTCCAAGTGACCGTCACACGTCCGCCATTAACGCCAATCTCAAAGAAGCTGTCGTTGTTGTCAATGAAGAGCAAAGTGCCGCCGGCTCGCGTTCTATATGCAATCTCTATGACAGGCTTGAGTATTGGTTGCTTAGTGACACCATTCTCATCAGCCAGCGGCTCCTTGAAGTAGTTAAACACCAAGGGTGTATGCTCCTGGCCCGTAAACGTAATGTTAGTCAAGCATTCGTAGCCATCGTCCAGATTCTGGCAGACACTGCTACCTGGGCAGGTGACCAGTTGACAGAACTCAATCTCTTGGCAATCCTTGCCTTTGTAGCCATTCGGACACTTGCAGCTGTAGTCGTTCCATGTATTTCTGCACTCGGCATTGTGCTTGCAAGGATTTTTGCGGCACAGATCATCGGAAACCTCGCCAGGCAGCACAGAGGCACGATCAATGCTTACCACACCAAAAGGCTTAGCATTCACATTCACATCGGTCACATTCAGTGGATACATCTCGACAATCATATTCAAGGAGCCATTGCTCACTTTCACATCCTGAATAATGCCCTTGAAGTAATCCTTGCTGTCATCCAACTCCTTAGAAATGGCTGCATTGCTAGTTGCTAAGCTGCTCTCATCAAGTCCGGGCTCAGTGCTTGCTGGCAACAGAGACTCCCGCGTTGGTGCCGGACCGCCCAAGTATAGCACTTGCGCATCCAATAGACCCGTCGTCGATAGCGTTTTGCGGAAGTATTCGGTGCCATTGAGCTTGACCTGCACTAGGGTTTGATTGCGAACCACCTCAATGAGATGATTATAGCCATTGTCCAGCTTCTGGCCACCAACTGTATACGCCTCTGGTGTGCCATTGAACTGCATTTTGACCAGCAATTCACCGCCGTGCAGTTTAGCCGCCACATACGAGTCGCCAACATCTAGAAATTGAATCAATTAATTGTAGAAAGTGCCACGATTGTTGACAAGATTTAAGCTCACTTTTGGTGGGCGCCTTGCGTGGATCACTCCCCAGATAGAAGACTTGTCCAGCCGGTTCTCGAGTGCGTATAAACATTGATATGTCCAGAATGGATCGTATAGCACGTCTGGCCACATCCGTTGTCTCTACAATCACCGCCGAGTGCGTCGTATTCTCATGACCAAACGTTGCAGCCGTCATATCTGCGAAAATTATGCTAGTTATAATAAGAATAATCAAAAGACGTGGCGCCTAACTTACTGTGCTGGCACGTGTGTCCAAAGAAGGGTCTGGGACAGTGGCAGGCAAAGGTGTGCCAAAGATCTGTGCACTCGCCATTCGAATGACAGGGATTAGGTTTGCACTGCTCGGTACGCGGACAACCGCTTTGCACATAGGACAGCTTAGTATTTTCATCCGTATCCTGTTCATCAGGGAAGATCCATTTGCCATTGACCACAACATCCTGCATGCAGCCCACAAAACTCGACGGTTGATGGGTCAAATGACGCAAATAAGACTTCAGATTGGGAATGGTTCCGCCCAGATAAGTGAGTGGAAACGAAGGTTGACTGTTGTTGGCCGTCTCATAGGAACCCACCGGAAAGATGGCCTGCTCATCGTTGGCAGAGAGCACCAAATGGGATGTATTGATGGCAACAAACACTTTGTGCCAATTGCTGTCGTTCAGCTTGGAGCCAATGAAGACTCCCTCCCATTTGTTTAGCAGCGACGAGTGCAGATTGAGACGACCATTGATCAGCTCCAATATATAGCTAACCGGCTCATTCTGACCACCCGAAGTGCCAAAGGCCAACACACCGTTAGGCAACGTTGTCTTAAACTGCAAATTAATATCGTAGCCTTCGTCACGCTGAGTCTTAACAGTAATTAAACTGCTGACAACCATGGACAGAGTGGTGGTCTTCTCACATGTGTAGCCCTGGAAACCATGTTCGCATGAGCAGTTGAAGAGATGCGTTGTCTCATTGACCAAATAGGGACGACAGGTTCCATTGTTAAGACACGGTCCACTCAGACAGCCAATCAAAGGCACGGAACAGTTCTTGCCACCGAAGTTGGCATCACAGTCGCAATCGTAGTCGTTGATTTGATCGATGCAGGTGCCATTCTGGCAGGGATTATAGCGATCGCATTCATCAATGTTGATTTCACAGTGAGTGCCCTCGAAGCCAGGATCACATTCACACGTATAGGTGCCAATCTGAAAGAGAAACGTAAATTTAAATTAGAGTTGAAATACTATCGATGCGTTAATGGTAATATCGATCTGTCAACGTGTACAGATGCTTACTCTCGATTTATTGACATTTTAACCAATATATTTAATCAAGACAAGCTTTAGAAAGGCAAATGTATCGTTAAATATGGATTGTGACGAAAATTATTTTCTTCAATTCATATTTTTTATTGCTTTACTTACTCCGTCGTTACAAGTTCCATGCTTGCTGCAGGGATTACTCTCGCATTCGTTGATGTTGATCTCACAGTTCTTCCCAATTATGCCAGGCACACAAACGCATTCATAACTGCAAGATAACTTGTTAGTTAATCACTTTATTACATCATCTATCATTACAATTAACTTACCCGCTTGCATTCTCATAGCTAAACGATTGACTGAAAACGCGAGGTAGATCCATATTTTTGCTCATCTGGTACAGTGTTGAATTGGAACGTTCTAAGCAGGTGCTATTGTATTGACAGGGATTGCTTTCGCACTCATTGATATCCTGCTCACAATTCTTGCCATTGTAGCCGCCGTGACACTCGCAGAAGTAGTCCTTCACCTTATCAATGCATCTGGCGCCATTCTTACAAGGATTCGAAACGCATTCATCAATATTCAGCTCGCAGTTCTTGCCCTCATAACCAGTGCCACTGCAGTCACAATGGAAGCCACCTAATTCGTCGATACAGAGACCATTATTCTGGCATGGCGCCGAGATGCAATCGTCGATATCAATGTCACAGATGCGACCCGTCATTCCCGGTATGCAGGAGCAAGTGAAGTTGTTAATCATATCGATGCAGGTGGATCCATTCGAGCATGGATTGCTGATGCACTCATCGATGTCAATCTCGCAATTTTCACCTTGATAACCCGGTTTGCAATCGCACTCATAGGCGTTGATCTAAGGGAATCGACAAAATAGTGGAAAATTAATTTAATGTGCGAATAAACTTATCAAATCTAATCTAAGATCTTAAATAGCGGAATACAAAGATATGGTTGGAAAAATGAAAGAAGGATCTGATTGATTTTACAATGGAATGAGCAAAGTGATAATATCAATAGATGGAAATGGATAAAGGTAACAGTAGTGAATATAATTATTATTATTTGCAAGGGCTATTTTAAATTTTGAAAATAATTCTGAAATTTCTGATCTACATAGCTATGCATGGGATTAAATAAAATAATGTGCTTATTTGCCTATCGTTGTTGTAAAGAATATTTGTTAGAAAAGAATATTCTTATTTTAAAGTTTTATTCTCCTCGTTTAGTCTTGGTAAACTGTATAATTTCTGTGTCAGACGGATTTACATAATGGTAGGAAAGGGTTTTGTGTGTCGGTTTCAAAATAACGATTTTTTGAGGGATTACTTTCAAGCGTGTTCTAGAATATTAAATTTCTTTACAAAGTAATACGCTTTAGTTTTATATTTGACTCCTAAAGCCTCTACTATTTGAAGCAGCCCCACTCACTTGTCTCAATATCCGATGCTTTCCGTATTTAAAGAAAAACAACTGATTGCAATTTAGTAACTGGAGAAACAAATGAGAGCAAATCCCTCACACACAGCTTACCTTGTTGTGGCATGTTGCCCCATGTAGACAGGGATGACTCAAGCACTCATCCACATCGGAGTCACAATGAATGCCCGTAAAGCCAGGAGTGCAATAACACTTGTAAGATCCCTTCTCGTTCTTGCAGATGCCGTTGCCGCATATGTTGGGCTGCTGCACGCACTCATCCACATCGTTGCCACAAGTCCTACCCATCCAGCCGCGTTGGCACTTGCACTCGTAATCGCCATTAGGCAGATCGAGGCAAGCACCGCCATTCTGGCACGGATGTGTGGCACACTGATTGCAAATCTTATTCTCTGGGCAAATGCATTGATTCTGGGCACAGATCATCGGTTCCTGGCAGTTGAGCGGTGTGCAGTTTTCGACTTTTTCGCAACGATCACCCGAGAAGCCAACGGCACAGTAACAGTGTGTGCCATTCATGGAGCAAGTGCCCCCATTGAGGCATTTGCCATTGGTGGCATTACAGTTGATGGGAGTCAGGGCTAAGGTGGTGCCGCCATCGGCCGAGTTCAGTTGGCAATTGTAACCTAAACGCGAAAAACAAGTTTAAGGTTAGTATTAGCTTATGAATGTGGCTTTTGTTAGCGACTGGACTTTAGACTAAGGTACGACTAATAAACACTACTATAATTACATATTTACAGTTCAAGTTAACGAGGGTTGCAACACAAGTTTAACTAGTTAATTCGGATCATTATCAATTTGCTAATATGTAGTAATAAATATTATCGTATATTAAGCTAAGCATAGAGCGTGCTACGAGCTAAGAAAGAGAGAAAGTTAAAGAAAGTAGGAGTCTAAGGACTTGAGGTGCAACCCTGTGTTCGGATATCATCACCTGTGTATCCACTAGCACATATACAGGTATAATTGTTACTGTTATATCCCAGGCAGGTGCCACCGTTCAAGCAATTTTCTTGGGGACATGCATTCAGTGATGCCGAGCGTTGGGTTGGTGCTGATTGTTGTTGTTGTTGTTGTTGTAGTAATAGTAGTTGTTGTTGTTGTTTGTTACTATCTGTTGTTGTTGTGGTTATTGGAGGTGTTGTTGTTGTTGTAATTCGCATGGCTGAGGTTGTGATAAGCATAGTTGTTGTTGGCTGTTCTGGTGTCGGTGTAGTTGTTGTTGGCAGACAATGACCAATGGGGCCTAATATACAATATAATATTCACATAGCCATATACAATATATATATATATATATAGACAGATAGCCAATAGATAGGATAACACACACACACACACACATGTAGAGAGTATGAATTATTAGTTCAAAGCGACCATGCTATTTATACACTTTTAATGAATGTAATTTGTGATTGGAGTATGAGAAAAATGACAAACTGCATTTCAAGTAAACCTGCATTCTACTAAATATTTATAGCATACTTTTAGGTGTTTCCCTTTTAGCGCATTCGCAATAGGAAAAAATTTCTTGAGAACAAATGTAAGCATAGAACTTTTATTTTAAATTTAAACTATGAATTGCTTTACATGATCTGGTAGTCTTAAATGGAAAAAAAAGTTCTGCATCTTTCGAAAATTTATTATCTATTGTTCGAATCTTTTAGTTTTATAAATTTAAATGTATTAAAGAAACGTCACATAACATTAAAAATAACAAACATAATTCTTTGAAATGAAATGAAATCTGATATACTGAGGGAATACTTTACTGAGCATCTATTAAGATGAATATTTTTGTTATCCCAGGATCGAGTTAAACGAATATGAGTACATTTCAGAGTATTCTTAAGATAAACCATATCTAATGAACAGAAACGTCAAGCGATTTGTTAAGTTCAAGCATAGTTAATATAATTACTAGTTAAGAATAACTGCATATTTAATAGCTTTCCCATAATAAGTATATACACACTTTATGCGATCCGTGGCATTGAAAAAGCAAAACAACTCTAGTCTAGACGCTAAGCACTAGTTAGACACTTGTCACCTACTCAATTTTAGTTCACAACGCTTGCGTTTGAGCCACTCGGGCGATATATAGCGTTTCTTTTTACCACTGTTGCACAGTGGACTCGAAGATTCCCCCTCACCATTAAAGACCATGTCGACCGGGTCAAGAAGCGGAGTTGACAGCTCCAAAGAGGTAGCTTTAATTTAGGTTAGAATAGAGTTTAATACGAATGAAAGATGGATTAAAAAGAACTCTTTCAACAAAAGCAATGAATGAAATGCATGCGCAATACCACAAACCACGCTATGAACCATGTAACCGAGTTAAGAAATTTGCATTTGATGTACTCACCCGATGTGCCTGGCTTACACACGCAGACGCCGCCAATACACTCCGAGTCGATGGGACACGTTTGGGCACAACTGGGTCCGAGTTGACACAGCTCTCCACTGTACTCCGGCGCACAGATGCACTGGAAACCGATGGGCTTGTTGACACAGGTGCCGCCGTTGAGACACTGCTGAGTCTGGCAGCTGATGGGCTTCTCACATATTTCGCCATGCCAGCCATCCAAGCATTGGCACGTGTAGGATCCGTAGGTATCGAAGCAATGTCCTCCATTGAGGCACGGGTTCTGCAGCTCGCACTCATCAATGTTCGTCTGGCAGAAGGGGCCAGTGTAGCCGGTGCCGCTGCAATCGCAGCTGAAGCCATTGTTGCGATCGATGCAGCTGCCATTGTTCTGGCACGGCTGTGAGGCGCACTCATCCATGTCGATCTCACAGCGCACTCCCGTATAGCCCTTTTTGCACTCACAGATGGGGCTGGAGCTGCCGGCGAGCACAACGCAGGCACCGTTGTTGAGGCAGGGACTCGCCTGGCACAACGGATGCACATTCACCTCGGTCTCGCAGTGGTCGCCACTGTGATTCACATCGCATATGCATTGATACTCCCCGCGTGCATTTTCTCGACAGGTGCCGCCGTTGTTACAAGGATTCTTGGCACATGGTGACCCGTTATCCTTCTGACAATTCTTGCCCGAGTAGCGAGCTGTGCAACGGCATTCATAGCCATCAGCATTCGAGGTGCAAGTTCCGTGTCCCATGCATGGATCGTTCAAGCAATAGTTGTCTTGTAGCCTGGCGAACAACTCCTGTTCGCTGCACGGTCCAAAGGATAAGGGACAGACACCAAAGACAGCATTCTGTATAGTCATATTGCCGGGCACAAACTGCAGTCCAGGTCCATCAAGCAGACAACCCGAAAACGAGTTGCCCAAGATCAAAATAGCTGCTTCGCTGCCAATATCCTGATTGGTCAAGAACTGACTGTTATAAGTTGAGTTGGCTACAAAAAAAAACAAATAGAATTTATTTATTAAATGTGAAGGAATCTCTAAAGTCGTGCCAAGAACATATGTCTATACATATAATATTATTGCAGTTCATCGAGGCTCTAACTGAATACGCGTATATCGTCACGTCCACCTTCGGAATTCATTTTCAATTCAAATTGAAATTGCTCATTTTATAATTTTTAATAGTTTCTCTATAAGAATGCTGAACTAAAAGATACTTTAATGTACACAACAGTTTGCGATTCACACATTAAGCGCGCCATTTAAAATGGAAATTAGTATGCTTCAAATGTTCTGTGAAATGTTGAGAATTGATTAATTGTAAAATTTTATGTTCATTAACAAACCTGATTTCTTAGTGTGAATTTATCTATTATTGTTTTTACAACCAAAGCAAATTTCGAAAGTTAAAAATCTTTTACAACAAAGTCTACAGCAAATAAAATATGTTTATAAAAAGTGGTGGGTAAATTTCCACAAATAAAAAACAAATTTTCTATGCATGAAAATTAACTATATTTTAAATTATTTTGCTATAAAAAGAAAATTCATTAGACTCGCTTTACTTATTTGCTTAGTTTCTTTTTCTGAATTCAATTTCGGATAATAGCTAAGAATTAGTTCAACCTCTCTTATTCGTATACCCAAGATTAGTCTAAGTTGCCACAACTCATGGCACACAAAATACTATACTTATTTGCAAACTGGACGAAGATCAAGTCCACTTACCAAATATAATTGCCTCACGATCCACATGCAGATAGAGATTACCATACTCGTATTTGAATTGTAGCGTATGCCAGCGATTATCCAACAGTTGGTAGGGTAATCTAACATCGAGGCGATTCTTGATCCCGATGACGGCCGGACCGGCCAGTGAGACTTGCAGAGCATCGTTGAGCACTGAGATTACAATTGAGTTTTTGTTATATTGCTGAGCCAGTATTTCCCCGCCGCGGCACGAGCGGAAACTGATCGCCGAATGGTCCCAGGTGGGCATGGGCGTCAGTAGGCGCAGGTAAGCGGATCCATTGAAGTATGCCTCCCTTGTGTGCACTTCCACTGAGGCGACATCTGCAAGAGAAGACCAACAACAACACTTTTTAGAAGGTGAATCAATTTAAGCACAGCGAAAAGGCGATAATTGCATTTGATTGCAGTCTGAGAGAAGGGCATTGTACACTGAGAGAAAAGGTAATTTCAAATATTGTTAAGGTTATGCAAAAATACTTTACTCTAATAAAAAGTGAATATATCATTCCTGAGATATTTAATTTTGTTTTATTTTATTGTATTGACATTAAATATAAATTCTCAAATGAAACTTAAAAACTCTTTCATTAAACGATCTTATTATCCCGCAATCATTGGAGAGATGAATGTTTTCTTTTTCATCACGTTTGCTCAGTGTAGACTTCCGCATGTGTTGGATCTTTTTCATCACCAATTTGGTAATTGGACAATTGCCTTAGAGGCCTTATGGCACAGCTAGGAAAGTGTCTGTGCCAGTTAGTGTTGACCAAATAGAGATATGTTGCCGGCATAAATGACACCTAATGATAATCAGTTACTCTTAACTTGAACGTTAACTTTGCGCGCACAACTTTCATTTGCGCTGGCGGCGCAGAATCAGTTCAGTGTCCCCTCGCTGCCCTAACTGATTGCTCCACTCCATTCACATGTGCGTGTTTGGGCAGCAGCAGCAACAGCAACACCAACTATAACAACAACCACACGCTTCACTCATTTCAAGTGTTTTCCTTGCAGAAAAAGAAAAAACAAAATAAGAAAACAAAATCCAAAACACAAGCCAAGTCGTTGGCTGTTTGAAGTGCACAAGCCGTAAAGAAATGAGGCAAAATCAAAACACAAGCAAGTTGTTTTTCTTGACGAGAAAAAGTTGAAATCGCGTGAATGAAAGTTGCACTTAGGAAACAATAATGCAAATTTTTTTAATGAAACATGAGAGATTATACAAATTGCTAATTAATTTCTTCCGATTAAACAGAAACACGCTTTCGAACTTTAAGTATTACCAAATATGATAATAAGACTATTTTTTTATTATACAAAATATTGTTATAGAAACGTTTTTTTATTAGACAACACTGTCTAGAAAAGATTATATTTCATACGTTAATTGATTCACAAAATTCATTTATGAAAGTTAGACTTTTCAATAAAGAATAAACACGTACAAAGTGTATTATGCAGTTCTACTTAATTCATTCCAGCTCGATTTGATTCACATTTAGTAATAAACGCAATATATATAATATATTTATAAAACTATAAATTACATACGTTCTCCTTTATCCAATGTGTATAATGTATTGCAAATTTTATACCTTTTCAAATGTTTAACTTTTTAAGGTCTTTCATTATCTTGTGCTTAGTTAAACAAAGTAAAATTTGATTTGCTTGCCTTGCCTTGCCACAAAAATTTCGCTTATCTCATAATATACGTCATACATTTCTAGCGTTAAGTAACCCATGGCTAATAGTAGGTAGCGTATAGGGTATTAACTCTATCTCATAAACAAATGTAGTAAAACTGTCGAAAGTTTTCAAACAAAAAATATTGTATACACAGCAAAATATAAGTAAAAGTATATAGGTATATGTGTACGCCGATATAGAGACACCTCATGGAGCTGGTTTCAATGGCATTGGTTAAGTGGCAGTAGCAGTTTATTATGAACGAAAATAAAAAATCAGATTCAACACCAAAATTTGCAGCTGAGAATTGGTGTTAAGTGGTGCTGGCAAGTTTTTGTCATAAATCTAAAATTGGCATGTACAAGCACATGAAATAAAAAGAAGACGAAGATGCCGATGACGATGACGATGAAAAACTGAGTTCTTTATAAACAAAACAAAAAAGTTTCTGAAATGACTCTGAAACTCTGTCTGCCCTTTTGGGGGCCAAAGCTTTGGCCTAACGTGGCCCTAGCTGACCGGGCAACTAGCTTAGAAACCGCTTAGAAAATAGGCATGCAAATGCGTTGACCAGACCTCGAACTGGCCCCAACAACATGCACACTTTACACTTTATACTTTAGCCTCGCCTCGCTTCAGTCCCGCCTCGACCCAACGCCCTCGCTTTGTACACAACACGTGAAAACATTATGAGGCCATCGATTTTGTTGCGCCGCTTTTAAAGCATTTTTTTTGTATTTCTATCTAAAGGCGATTTAGTTTGCATTGTATTGTTGTCTAGGTAAAAAAGGGGGAATTGAGGTAGATGTGGACAGTGGACAGTTTCTGCATAGAGCTGCCTGGAAGCGTTTTGTTGTCAATTTGGTTTTGTTTCGCGCATTTGTGTGTCAGCGCTTTGAGAGCTTCGTGCGCACTCGCAGGTTCGAGTAAGTAAGCGAGCCAGTAACTAAGCCGTAGGTAAAGTAGCTCATAATTATATTATACTCACGTACGAAACTATGCAGAAAAATATTCGAAAGAGCCGCATTCAAAACGGCGACAAACTGTATTGAGAAAAGCATTAATGGTTCTACTCAGATACCCTGTACATTACTATTTCTAAGTAACCCTAGAATTCTTAAATTATATTTAGAAATTCGAAAGAATTTATAGTTTTTAAATTAATCCTAACTTTGAAATTCTCTAAAGTTATTATTATATAATATACACATTAATTAAGAATTAAAAGCTTTTGTTGAATATAATTTGAATATTAATTGAACCAACTTTTAAATAAAGAAATCATTCTTTTTTTTTCTGTTGTTGATAATACCTCGTTATATGTAAATCATTTAACAATTAATATTTCGGAGAATAATTGTATTTCTAAATTTAACATACCATATAGAAATGTTTTCATTATCTCTCATTTTTCAAATATTCATTTACATTTTACCAGTTAACTTTAACAAACTCTTAGTCATCTGCTTTAAAAAACAGAAATCTAAAAAACCATGTAAGTATGATTCACTTTTATTGTTTTGAAATACGGTAAGTAAAATTACGAATACTCTTGAGGCCCGCATAAAATCCTGCAAAGAGTCGCACAATACTACAAAAAAAACGTGTTTTCGAATTGTTACACTTATTGCAAAAGTATTTCCGGTAGAATTAAACGTATATTTCCACATCTTTGAAATGTGAACAGACACAGTCGGTCAAACCCTCATACACATACATACAATTACAGAGCATATAAATGCCATTTATAAAATGAACGCGTCTGAAAAAGAATCACTTATTGTATTCGCAAGCTATTTGGGTAGACATGCGCTTTTGTATAACAGCATTGGCCTTTTGTGTTTTGGCCGTAAACGAACGAACGAACGGAACGGAACGGAAATTTCATAATCATAAACGTACGAATACGAAACGGCTTTAAGAATTTTATTTTTCGCATTTTCGACAACTGTTTTTCAGCGTCTTCTATGGCATGTGGAAAGGTATAGTTAAGTATTATGAATGAATCGACATTATGACGAACAAAGACGACAACAAGAACGACGAATGACGACTTTGACGGTAACTTGGAACAAGATCTTGTGGCTTGAGAACGAGCGAATTTCAACGTTTTTTAGCGGTGCCATAAAAGAAACAGTTGTTAATAGCTTTTTGGGGAGCATAAAGCAAAACTTTTCAGAGTTCAACCTTAATGATGTCTAGATGGCTTTCTGCTCTAAGCTGGGCGTGTCAAATGGCCACGATGAAGAAAATTTAAATACCTCTATGCGGGACAGTAGAATCCAAGCAAATCTGCATAAGATAACGAGCAATTGTCACAATAGATAGCTTTTAAAAACGCCAGGTTAAAATTATGTTTTGCTATTTATAGTCACGAAAGAAAAAGTAGAGGTTTATAGTTCTTGCATAATTCAGTCATTGTATAAACTTTTGTACGATTTTCATTCTTTCTCTTTTTATCTATTTATCTTGATAAAATTTGATATTCGTAGAATAACTCATATTACTTATTTCTTTATTAAGCTTTTTATAGATTAAATTAAATACATTTCGATTTGAAAAGTTTAATCAAGATATAGCTATAAACAATGAAATTAATACCAATAGATTGCCAACGAAAATTGGCCATAGCAACAAATATTTTGATTCAAGATTGCAACGCCCATTTTCCACTCAAATTTGTGTTATTTCCCAACGGGTGAGCAGTGTAGATAGTAAATTCAATTAATTTTATGTTCATCAACACAAAATCGTTGCTGGCTTTCCACATTTTTCCCACATGGGCTTGAATTTTTCAAGGTCTGTCGAATTAAACGAAACTCTTAACTTCGTTTTGTCTGTGGCTTAATTAATATCCACAAAATAGAAATAGAAATGGACTTTTGTTAAGCGAATCATAGATAAGCTTTAGACATTTCAATCTGTTCTGATTTAAAAATACATTATTCAATGCGTGATAGTTCTTTTCACTAAGTTTAACTTTTATATGACACACCTTGATGTATGTTAAGTTATTCGTTCCAAATTTTTATTAATTCGTAATTGAATTTTTATTCAAGACAAATCATTTAGTATTATTGTTTGGCATGCCAGACAACAACCCAAATTCCCACATGAGTATTTTCATACATCGCATTAACAGTTATATCATTATGCATTGTCCAATTTCCCCCCATTTTTCCTCAAGTATTTTCACAAATAATTATCATTCCACAAAAAGTGATTTATGCGATTGCAATGTTGAAAGCTGTGCTAAATACTCGCTGTGAATGCAGTATGAATGTTTGAATATATTCACATATCTAGTTGAGGAACAACAACAGTAACAAGAAAATTGTAGCTCAGGCTCCTGACACGCCCACTTCGTAGAGTAGGCGCGAGACCCACTTACCGAACACACACACACAGTCACTCATATCCGCACACACACACACACACACGGACTCTCGAGCAGATGGAAATGCATGCAAATCTACGTACATAAGTATGTGTATGTAAATTAGCCCAGCTTTGGGGCTTTGCATTTGCATTCTGTAGTATGACTAATCAGCACAATCAAACATATATGTATGTGTGTACATACATACGTGCATATATAAAAACATGGCTAACACACATACACTGTCGGCATTGCATGTTTGACGCGTTTTACTCGCTGTTGTTTTTTTTTTCTTCTTTTTTTGCTTTGCGATTTGCGAACTGTTTTGGTTTGACTTGTATTCATTTTTATTTGTTGCTGTTGTTTTTGTTGTTGCGGCCTTTCTGTTGTGTTTATTTTTTCGTTTTTCGTTTGCTCTTCCAACTTTCTAAGCCACGTTAGTTGGCTGTCGTTGTTATTGTTGCAACTAAAATCTCCAAGTAACAACCAATCGAGCAACCACCCACCAACCACCAACCACCTACCCAAGCAACCTCTCTGCCCCCTCCTTCGCTGGCCAGTCGAGTGGCCACAACAAACACAGCAACTAAATGTTGCTCAGCTGCCTCTCCGACTCAGAGTCTGGCTCTGCTTTTTTTGGTCATACTTCAATTGTTTTGCCATTGGTTGCCTCAGCGCCAACCCACACATACAATAGTTCATTATTGTTGTTATTGTTTTTAATTTTTGCTGTAAATACTTTTCGCTTTTTTTTCTCCTTTTGCTTTTTGTTGTGCGCTGTGTGTAACAACAACGCCTACGAAAAAATATTTCATTTACTGTATTTTCTGTTGTTTATCGGATGTTCCAGAGTTGCATAAATTATTTTTGCCGCTTTTTTGGCTCTTACTTTTTAGTCAGCTTTGCTTTTTAACCGTAATAGCCAGCAATGGCAATAATTTTTCGAAATTTTTTAATTGCATTTTAATTGGTGCGTTTTTCGTGTCAGTTTTCGTTCGTTGTATTGTTTGCTCAAAATTTGTTTCTATTCAGTGAAAAGTGAAAACGTGTCGCGATTAAAGTTTAATTACAGTTTGGCGATAATACGATTATCAAAATTAAAGGTGAAGGAAAGAGAAAGAACGAAATCATCTAAGCGATCGATAGAGAGAGAGGTTGCTTCAAGAAAGCTTAAGATTGGAATGTGTTGATAATTGCGCTGAATTGTGAGAATCGTTTGCCCATTAGTCTGAATAATTACTATTGATAGTTATAGCGTTAACAATAATAATAATTAACAAATTATTTACACTAGCTACGACTATAACAATAATAAAACTCGTAATGGGAAACGATTAATTTGATTGATTAAGCTATTTAATATATTCACTGAAAATGATATTTAACTGATGATATAAATGCAGTTACCATATTGTATTTCAAAGTCAAAGGAAGGAACTCCATAATGGGAATTTGCTACATCCGATAACCTAATCAAAGCTAGAGTTTACAAATTTAGTAAATGAGTTGCTCTGTTCATTTTAATATTTGAAATCTGCATAGAAATAATGAGTTGCTCTATATAGAAAAATTTCATAATGAAGTTAAAGTAATTAAATTACTTCCCGGTTTAGAAATAATTTTGTATTATAATTTTTGAAAATTATATATTTTTTCTTTTCAACCTCAACCTCTTCCTTGAAGTAGCGCATCTAAGGCAATATTTATTTTGTAAACAACTCTATTTAAGTTTCGAAACTATGTTGACTTATGTGTGTTGGTGGGAAGAAGATCGTCATAATAGTCTTTAACAATATTATCAGTTGAGTCTTTCAAAGAACTTGCAAACAGTTTTCAGTGTTGACTGCATTGAAAAGAATCTCTTGTTGTAGGTTTTTTAAACCATGTTTCGTTCCCATTCGACGGCATCCACTTTCCGTTCTTTCATGTCTGAGTGAGCTTAATATAGCGACTTGGTAATCATTTGTGTAGACACCTTTCTGAGTAAACAGACAACACACACACAAGCAACAACAATGAGGCTAAAGTCACTTCAGCAAATTAGTTCCCACACAAATTTCCGCTTGAGTTTCTCAGAATGTCATGCATTGAGAGCTCTTAAATATATTTAAATAAATACTTTGGCTTATATTGTATTATACATGAGCACAATAAATCGACTATTATTATACAAGCACTTCACACAAACCGAGGAAAGCTAATTAATCGCTTCGTCTACAAAAATTAACAGCAACTGAATAGCAACGCCTATTTCTAAGTTGGGAACTGCTGCTGCGTCATGAAGGTGTCAACCTCTGGAGAACTTCGGAACTCCACCCAGTTTTTCATCTATGTTTCACTGTGTTTTGTTGCTTTTTTCGGTGAATAACTATGCGCCCAAAAATGCTTAGAATTGGGCACAAAGTGGAGTCAGCTTTGGTGGCGCCGCGCAGTTGCGCAGACGCGTCGTGCCTCGCCTCGCCTGGGAACCAGTTTTTAAGAAGCAACAACAACAGCAAACCGCAGCTAAAAAGATACAGATACTTATGTATATATACAGCCCTTGCTGCCTTCCAGAAGACCCGTTCGCCAAAGTAGCACAAAGCAATGAACTGTTGAAAAACTGTTGCCTGAGAATCTTTTCCGGTAGCACCGCCTGCCACCGTCTCCATTCCCTTCACCTACCGGAACAGTCTGAGCAAACACAGCCAGCAGTCAAAACGGTCAAAAGAACTCGATTGCCCCATTGTGGGCGTTGCACTGTGGTGGAGTGGAAAGCAGCCACAAAAGCAGTTCGTAATAGGGTCTAAACTGACGACTATATAATATGAGGGCAGTCAGAGAATTATTCAACAAGTAACAAATGAAATAATGAGGGATTACTTGACTTTGGAAAATACAACGCTAGAGATTTCATAGTATTCCTTTCTATAAAATTTATACTGTCTAGAATTTCAGACGTATTTATGAATATATGCATTTCCAATTTAGTTGTCAAGGACTTGTACTTAGAACTGTTATAATTAATGCACGGTAAATCCAAATTTATGCATAATTAAGTGAGAATTGCTAGACAACTGTCGTAGTTTTATATCACTATCACTTATGCAATAAACCGGTTTTAATGGTATTCTCAATCAATGCTCAAAACACATAGTCATACACATATGTCATAATTATTACTTAATTTATTGCTATGCTCATTGCCACTAGAAAAAAAAGAAGAGTAGAAGACCGAAAATAAAGCATGACTCACTTAATTTTAGTAAGAGAAAAGTACTTTTAAATACCTCGAACAATTTGGGATAGTTGTTCATTGATTATATCAAAATTTCTTCGTTTGTACGTGCTTTTCTTTTCCATTAACAATTCCCTTGATAAAAGTTCAACATTACTTCCTGCTATCTGCATTACAACCGTAAACGAATACCTAAACAATTTATGTACATACACATCTATTGTAAATGATATCAATTTTGTAGTTTCTTTTCCATCGTGTTGATGCGGAGTTTGTATTTCAATGTGGATAAGTTTATGAGTCAAAACGCAATGCTGCTTGTTGCGGTTGGGCCGCTGCGTATGCAAATAGAGAGATAAAACGAAGCTACGTGATACCTCCGATAAAGACAATGACAATGACTGCGAGTAACAACAACAATAACAAGCCAACAACGCCCACTATTTAAACATTTGTTTGCAACAACAGCAACAGCAACAACAACAAAAAGCGAAAGCAGCTGGCTACGTTTTCAGAGTGTACGAGTAATTTGTATTATTTTCATTTTTGTTTCTTGTTTTTCAGTTTTTTATTTAATTTTTTGCGGCTTGCGGTCTTCACAAGGTGCTTGAAAATCGATGCACCCGCTGAAAACCGGCAACATCGCAGACGTGCAACAGCCCTTTGCATGCTTTATGGGAACGAAAATGATAAACTAGCAGATACCACGTAATTGCGTTAAAAATGTTTAAAAATAAATTTTCTTCAGCTAGTTTATTCGAGTGAAATTGTACCTAAAGTAAACTTTTTTAATTTAGTACAATCGTAACTATGAGATATCTCTTAATTTATAGTTAATATTGTTTGTGCTCTCTAAAGATAATTTAATGTTCATATTAATGATACAAATTAATTATAATAGGCTAATTATATATTGCTATGATTATGAATATTTTTCAGTGGAGAAAGATGATCAAAAATTAAAGGCCAACTCTCTTTATCTCGTCTGTAACAAAGGAACTTCCCAAGCTGATCAAGTATAAATATATTCCTAGTTCATAGGAACGTAAATACGTATTTTTCTTTTGTACAAGTTTATAGTGCTTTTACCCCATTTCAGAACAAAGACTGAGAAGGGAAACTTTATTTGTATACAATGTGTTAAAGGTAGTTTGATTTGGGTTGAAATCAGTAAAGTTTCATTGTATATAAAGCATTTACGGCTCTAGAACCTGTGTATAAAAACTAACGACTTGCACTAATGGCCATCGTCATGGCATGGACATCATCCGGGTGCGTAGGCTTAGTATATGTAGTACTAACATAGAATGCGACACGCGTTACGGCCGATTGCACTTTAACACTTGACCAGCCCATGGGGTGACACACCCGCCACAGCGAACAGCGGCCGCGACTCTAACGCGGGGTCACGTGTTATTCACGTTAACGTTAACGACGCAGGTAACGCAGGTAATTTTCTGGTCTAAATATATGGTGAACATCTATGAATGTATTTGTGGCTATGTATGTGTGTGTGTTGCAGGGTTACCTGCGATGAGATTTTTCTTTGAAAATAAAGTATAATTTCACTTTAGGATGAATTTCAATGGAAAGCCAGCAACACAAACAACCAACACATCAACAACAGCGCATTCAGACGAGAAAGGCCAACGCATCAGGCGGCCTTTGATGATCGGCGAGACGACGACGACGACGACGTTAGCTGCATTTTATGATTAGGCTGGAAAACCAGTTGCTGGTGCATGGAAGTGATGTGGTGCTGCTTCTCCACATCATCATCGTGATGAGGGCTTTTCCCAAGTGCAACTGTTACAACAACAACTGAGCCAAGTTTAGCCTCCAGCCAGTATTGTTGCTTTTAAGTGGTTTATCAAATTACCAACATGATTGTTGTTGCTGACGTTGCCGGGCGCATTGTGCATTGCTTGTTGTTGCTGTTGCCAATACTTTATTTTCCGCCTAGATAAGATACGCATACTTAGGCACACACACAAGTATTTTGCTTGTATACGTGTGTGTGTGTGTGCTGTTACCGAATGTTGTAAATACAAAAACGAAGTTTTGAGGTCGTTGTTTTGCACAATCGACAACGATGAGCAAACAGTGTGGAAACGGGAAGGAGAAGGGGAAGTTGTTAGTTACAGATATTCACTTAATGCTCAACACCGATCTCTCGAGAGGTTAAGGCACTCACAACGAAAAGAGACAGCGCAAGAGAAAGAGAGAAATGTGACAGCTGTCAGTTAGATTGATAAGTAAAGAAAGGAGCAAATATTTTATTCACAAACAAAAGGAACGAACAAAATTATTTAAATATACATTTAATTTAAAAACTGCATTAAAAAAATGTTTCAGATTTATTACTTAATGTGACATTAAATCTTGTTATGATTAGAACATTTGTCCGCAGTCAACAAACATTATTTTAATGTTTATAACCCGAAACATTGTTTTCCAACTGTAAACAAGATAAGAACGTCGAGATAACTATCTAAATCGCTTATTGAACATTATTAAATGGCTAATTTCTACAATCACAAGCAAAAGCTCGTACTCGGTATTTTCGCAATGACTCAACCGAATACAATTTAACTGAACAATCATCAAGTGTTGCCATTTAAACCCTTGTATAATGACCTCTTTTAACGTGAGTTCGTATTGGCACATGTTGCTTTTGTAAACAAACTCCCAACGAAGTCAACCAACTACAATAACAAAAGCTCTCTCCCCCCTGCAGTACTCGTACAATGCACTTAACAAATAAAATTTAAGTAGCTCAGCAAAAAAATATGAGCTCGCAATGGTTTCCTACATACTCGTATGTATGTTTGTGTGTAAATATTTTGGTGTTGCTCCAATTGCAAAGCCACTCTCTTTTGTTCGCTCTCAAACGTGTAGTAGGTACTCACTCTTAATGACTGTCAACTGTCAACTCTCCCTCTCTCTCTTATGTATCCTGCTGACAAACAAACGCATACACACACTCACCTGTTGCTAAATAAATCAAAATGAAGAGAAATATCCATTGGGGCGCTGAAATGGCGCGCTTGAGCAGTGGCGTAAGCGTCGACGTCGACGTTATTTGAACTGCGCTTTTCGTGCGCGCACGGCTCTGTCGCAGTCTCTGTCGCTGCTGATTTGTTGTTTGTTGTTGCTTTTGCCTTAGCTGTCTCGGTTGCTGTTGTGTGACGTGCGCGTTGTTGGTAGCGGCGGCAGCAGTTGCTGACGCATAAGCAGTTATAGCCATGATCGTTTTATTCGTATTGGAGTTTTAGGTGATGCTGTTTTAAGGGTTCTCTATTCTTTCTTTCTCTATTTATCTTTTTAATTCAGCGGATTTGCGTATTGCACATTGAGCTCTATTTCGTTTAGTTTTCGTTGAGGTTTTTGTTTATTGCCTTTTGCTCTCTTTTCGCGTATCGTATGCTTGCATATGTATATGTGCATATAACGTATGTATGTATGTGTGTAACTTGCACTTGGCGTCTAGAACAGGTTTTAAGCAGCATAAAAATTGCGCGGCTGCTACTTTTTTATTTCAACACTTTCGCACGCGACACTTTCTAGCTTGAATTTGAGTTTGAATATTGAGCACACCGTAAATATTCCCTGCTAGCGCTGCTGGCCATTATAATTTGATTTGTTTGCGTATTAGTAAGAACACACACACATTCAAAGCAGCGAGTTGGCTTAAATGCTGCGTTGCCAGCAGGTAAGTATTGTTGTTGCGCCTATGCTTTTAGTGCTTCTTCTTCGTGATGTTGCTGTCTGCCCTTTTGAACTGCAAGCAGCATTGGCTGCTCCACCAATACACGGCCGCTCACTTGCATTGGTTAACACATACACGAACACTAGCAGGCAGACACACTAACACCTGCGCACATCAAGCATAGAATGACAAAACAAAAACAATATCCGGCGTCCGTTACACGAAATACCACGAACACATCCAACACGGCCGAGAACAAAATGCGAACTGAATCGCGGCGCGCTCATTTTCTCATTGAAGGCAGACTTTGAGTCAGCAGGGCTTGCGAGCGCTCGTATTTAGACCTAGATATTAGTGTGTGTGAGCGAGACAACTGGTGTTTGCTAATAAGCGGGCAGGTGGGGTGTGCATGTGAGTGCACAACAGGTAGCCATGAGAAAATCAGAATTGATCGATTTACGATGACAAATAGTAATAAATCGATAAGCAAAAAAAGTTGTACGATTTTGAAGAAGTGTAGGGGTATTAAGTTTCATTATTATATATATAGTTATATATAGTAATCAAAATGAATTTATGACTGTAATACAGTAACAACTATTAAGTATTGCGAACAATTTAAATCCGATAATTCAGTTATGCTAACGGGGTCTTTCAACACTGCTCTTCGATCAAAACAAAGCCGTTATAGAAAAATACATATGTAGAACGTCGTGAACGTAAAATTAAAACGAACAATGTTTTTCGCAAATAGGCGCTGCAATTGACACAAATATGCATATGGATAAAGGGCGAGACATAAATGGTCACATAAATCACGACGCACGTGGATACCAAGCTTTTTGCAATGCAAATGAATATGCGTACAAATCAGTCACCTACATGTTTTTTATCAGTAAAAAACAAAAACAAAGACAAATCGCCGCCTCCAAGTCGGCAAAATGTTTTGAAGGTCTAGGTAAGAGGAGCTGACAGCTCTATATATATGCGAGACGGTAGCGTCAAAAATACAACAGTCAGCGAATAACGCAAAATGGCAAAGTTGCCAGTATTCACACTCGTTTTGCTTTTAGTTGGCATTATAAAATCGCAGCCCATCGTAAAGACCGACGACAATGTTCTGATTGATCTGACGGAAATGGGCGATGCTGTTTTTGGTATACCGGATGCGGAAACAACTGGCGTACTAGTCGATGCCCAAGACGCGGAGTCTGCGCAGAATCCCGAAGAGCTAGGCACTTATCTGGAAGGCGACATTCTCATCCCACTAAATAATGAGCAGGCGGACATCGAAGGCAATCGCAATGGTTTGCTGGCACTGAGCACACACTGGCCTGGCGGCGTGGTGCCCTATGAGATCAAGGGTCAGTTCACATCACAAGAACTGGGGAACATCAAGCACGCCTTCAATGAATATCACAGCAAGACGTGCATTCGTTTTACGCCGCGTACCAAAGAAAAAGATTACATATCCATTGTAAGCGGCAAAACTGGTTGTTGGAGCAGCATTGGACGTCTGGGTGGACGCCAAGAGGTCAATCTACAGTCGCCCAACTGTCTGCGTACCTATGGCACGCCCATCCATGAGCTGATGCACGCAGTGGGCTTTCTCCACGAGCAGAATCGTTACGAACGTGATGGCTATGTAAAGGTGCTGAGCGAGAACATAAAGCCCACGATGATGGCCAACTTTGACAAGGGAAGCGCAAAGCAACATTCGGGCTATGGTGTAGACTATGACTATGGAAGTGTGATGCATTATTCACCCACCAGTTTCAGCAAGAATGGGCAGCCCACTTTGAAGGCGTTGCGAAGCAGCAAGGATGCAGCACAGATGGGACAACGTCGCGGCTTCTCGGAGGGCGATGTGCGCAAGATTAATGCCATGTACAAGTGCAAGCTTTGAATTTGGTTTTATCTATTATTTATTTAACAAAAAAATATAATTATACAATTGGCGAAATGTGCAGCAGACTTGATGAAGAGTCACTTTAGTGATGCGGCAGATTCTTGTTTGTCTCGAAGAAGACGTTGCCCTTCATGGTGAGTTCCTTGCAGAGCGTTGAGAAGCGTCGAATCGCATTGTAGGTGTTGCTGCTGCCACTTGCCACCGCATCTTTCAAGTATATATATATACACATGTTGATATATACATTTATACAGTTGAATGTTTACGAATATGTCTAGGACTTGCATGCAGAGTTTCTTTTAGGGATTTGCTAGTATTTGAGTTAGAATTCTATTCGTTGCTCCCTTTTTGGTTGTGGTTAGTGTGGACGCGCCTTCTTACCTCCACCTGCCAAGGCGCCGCCATCTGCCACCCCCCAAGTCCAGGTTCATATACAAGGCCATGTTGCCAGTGGAGCCGTGACACGATCGATTGTTGAGAAAGTCACGTATGTGCTGCACAATCAAATCGATGGCCACTGGAAGCAAGACACAAGAATTATGAGTGATGAACTTGTTCGTTAAATGGCTTACTTAATTCTTGAATTGTTTAAAATTATACTCAACGGCAGCAACTCAACAAAGTGAAGCGTTTAAATGTGAGTGTGTTTTGCAACTCGGCCACTTACCTTTTTAGCCAAATTTTAGCTGAACCATCTCTCATGATGCAATCTCGCTTGAAACTATAAAGTACTCACTTGTGAACAAAGAGACCCATAATCGAACTACATTTAAAACTGTATAACAATAGCTTCCTTTTCATTTTTTGGGTGTCTACTTACAAGTGTACTTAATGTGCATTTAGCAAATGAACTTAACTAAATTATAGATTAAACAATTCTAATTCCAATCCTATTAAAGATTACAATATGTTTGAGATTAGATTGAAACCCAAAGGAATAAGGAACTTTAGCTACTAACTAACTATAATAAGTAATAGATTATTTTTTAAGCGAGTTAACGACCGTTAGTTTGATGATAAATCGAAGTTATTCTACATTTACTTAAATTGTTTACTTAGCATAACTATAATTTAGCTTGTAATCGAATTTCGAGAATGCCTTTATTTTGTTGCTTATTGAGAGGTGTTAAACTCTCTTTTATTCAAAGATTCGACAATTTATAAATTGTTTTTGGATTTAGCGTTAAGTTTTAACAACTATATTATGTGTTATTGTGTATGGTGGTTTAGACAGTTAAACATGTACATAAGTTAGGATATGACGTGTGTTTTTGTGAATATTGTAGATACTATTTGTGTAATCGACCGATTAGTGCTCCAACAAAGTCCTTAACAATTTGGGGCGGGAAGTTAGAATTAAACTAATAATATTGTATGTATTTATTTCGTACACAAAACAAAATGATTCCAGTTTAACTTTGTTAGGAGAAGCCCGAGTTAAACGCGACTAACAGAAACTCGGCGATAAGTTCGTTAACGTTAAAACAAGCTTACAATAAATGTGTATGTATTATATAGGATACATACTAATCGATCTTAGAAACTAAATTAATCAATCGGTTAGTTGCGATAGGATCACAATGCAAGCATTGTTAGCAGCAGCAAGAAATCATATTCTTTGTGTGAAGTCACTTGATAAAGTTGTTTTTATCGTATTCACACATCGTTTCATTGAATTTTTCGATTTTTTTTTAGTGATCGCGCTTCATGCTGGAGGCCGCAGTTCGGACTGTGTTGTTGTGCTGTGCGATGTTGGTGGCCGCGAGAATTTCTCCGATATGGTGTACAATGAGATCAATGGCAACTGCAAGAAATACATTGTAACAACAGAAACGAAAACGAAAAAACCAGGAACATAAACGGAAACAAAAACGAGAACGAAAAAAAGGAAGAATGGAATGGAAAGTAGAAGATACATAATATAACATCAAGCGGAAACTAGTATTGTAGAAATATGTTAAAGTTTCGTTATTGGGAACAAGGAATCGAAACGAAAAATAGAAACATTTAACGAGAAACCCAAAACTGTTTATAGTATAAACTATTTATACATACGTACAAAGTTGTAGTTAGGACTTTAAACGCTACTAACTCTAATTGTGTGGTTTGTGAGTTGTGTTTTTTGTATAAATGATATATAGAAAATAAAATTGTCAAAAACTAAAGCAAAGCGAAAATTTTGTGTGTGTGAGTTTCTTTTCTTTGAGTCAAAATCTCACCTGTGTTGTCCGCACCACGAGGTATGATAACATCAGCAAACTTCTTGGTCTGCAAACGTAAATTAAAAAGGTATTAATTTTGGGTTAAATTGCGAAATAAAATCTTAAGACTTACAGGTGAACAGAACTCTTCAAAGGCTGGTTTCACAAATGTCATATACTGCGTGAGAACTGCATCCAAATCTCTGCCACGCTCATTGATATCACGCGGCACTAAAATGAAAATAAATTAATTAGTGAAATTAAGATCTAGCAAATGTAAAATGAGCTACAGCTATCTTAACGATAAGGTACAATAAATCTTTAAATCAAAGAGTTTATGTAAACCAGTAAACTCAGCACTTGTGCCCTAAGCACGTCAATATTTCCAATTATAGCTTGATATATTTTTTAAATAAATAAATAAAAAAAAAATGTATACATATAAAATTCTTTGCTTAGATTCACTCACTGAACTAGCTAAATTTACGACATTTCAATAAGATCCATTTAGAAATGACACTTTCGACTAAATTAAAATTATTTTGATTATGAAGACAAGTTAAGTCACAAATCATAGTGTGTACTTGAACAGACAGAAACCAATTGCAGATGGTCGAGCTGACCAATCGTAATATAAACTAAATAAAAAACAATAATATAGACTTAGAAGTACCTAAGACTAAGAATTAAGCTTGCGTTACGAATTACTTCGACAAGTAAAGACACGATATATACACTGCACTTGACCAAGTGCTTAACAAATTTGCGAACCAAGCTACTGCACAAGAATAACTAAATAAAAACGAAACTCACCTCGACGAGCGAGACGCGTATCGGAGTCAGTGTCCACAAACAGTTTCATGTGGAACAGGTCGCGTATCTTGGGGAAATAGAAGACCAAGATGCCCTCGAAAAGCACCACGTCCGCTGGATAAATGACCAGCATATTCTCAAAATCCCTGCAAGCAATATATTTGATTACACTGTTAAACCATTGCTCATACAAATCATTAACTTACAGCGAATTTGTGCGATAGTCATAACTGGGTATCTTGACCTTGTGACCTTTTAGTATCAACTGCAGCGTGTCGAACATGAGCTCTTCGTTAAACGCATCAGGATGATCAAAGTTGAAGAGTCCCTTCTGCGCCTTAAGCTTCTCGGCTGCTGTTAGCTCACGATAGAAACTGTCCTGACTGATGGCTACCACCTGACGTTGCGTGTGATCCATTTCAGCCTGTCCAAGCTGTTCCATAATCTTCTTGCACACTGTTGACTTGCCGCTTGCTGTGCCTCCGGCAACGCCAATAAGAAATGGTGATTTTACCTCATCCTTACCGGCCGTATCGCCATTGTGCAAGTTCTGTTCCATGTCGGTAGCAGAAAATATGGATAAGGCGAAGTTTTTAGTGAAAAATATCTTTGTTCTCCCGCCACCACACCACGCTCAACGCACAGCTGATTTAACTTTAATGCGTAACATCGATATCATGTCCTCGATAACAGCGGTGCTGTTATTAACAGCACCATAAAGAGTTGGCAACGCGAACAGCTGTTGGCGCCATGTTATTTAATTTAACTTGAAGTTAATTATTAAATGCGTAACTTGAAACCTCGTTTAGCTTAAACAGCTTGCAATATTATAAAGAAATATATTTTTGTGAATGAAATTGTTGTTAGCTTGTAACAACAAAAGATTAAGTATTGAATTCCGAACTAAAGTGAGAAAACAATAAATTTCTTATGTAGAACTTTAGCGAAGATTGTGAAAATCGATTGCATTTTCTAAAATCTTCCCAAGGCGGTTGGTATTGCTCAATGTAAAGACTTGTCAATCGCTGCATGACAAATGCCGCAGCATTGAACGTTTCGCTTAAAACAATGCCATCTTCAGTTACAGTGTCGCCTAGTCGGAGTACATGGAGGTCATCAAGGTGTAGGTGGAGGATTGGTTTGCCCAAGGCAAGTTGTTGATTGCCGTGTCCGAGAAAGACACATACTTGGATGGTGCTACAGTGAGATTTTCTTAATTTCTATAATCAATTTGTGTTGACTTGCAACTTTGCCACCTCGAATGTGATTGGACAACCAGATTATATGGCCAGAGATAAGACGGCTTCCGGTTGCAAGAACCACTATGACGCTGCCTTCGATTATCCGAATATGTACTGTGTCAAGAAGATTTTCGACTACGAGCAAAATGTGCCAGACATCAAACTGTTCTAATTATACAAACCATATTATGACTTGCTAATTAAATGATGGCATCTGATTGAATCGATAGAAAGATTTCATCATTTCACAGCTGGTGAATTTTCCAAAGGCAGGTGACAAGTGATGCGAGTGTTTCTTAAATATTTGTTTTTAATCTTACATCATTTGCATAGGAGGTATTTATCTTTTCACAGTGTTCCAACAATTCGATCATTTTGTATGTGTGTTTTTTTACATTTCATATTTAAGTTAGTCGAACAATTAAAATATCACAATCTTACAAAACAAATTAGCTTGGCTAACAATCTTTTCGTCAGGGGACGAAAACATTTTACAAATTTGATCAAAAATCGTTATCTCGGGAAATGATTTTTGTGAGAATGATTTTTGTTAATGGCATAAATTGCAATAAATAAATATTCAATTTGTCTAGTTATGTATGTTGAGGTGTCAGCGGGTGTTGATGCAGCGGGGAGGGAGGAATTTGTTGGCAATCAATCAAGTGCTTGAATTACTCAATGTCTAAAAATCAAAATAAAAATGTAATCTGTTAATGCGAGCTGATAACAGAATTATCGATAACACATTGCTCGAGCCTATACATTTTAATGGTGTGTGTGACAATTCCACTAATCTGATAACCGAATTATCGATAGCACATCAATTGAGCTTATGGCGCGCTATAGATGTATGTGTGAGTGAGCGACAATTACACTAATGCAACAATTATAATTAAATTGAACTACAAAAATATTAAGGGAGCATTACTTTTCCTTGGGCTGCTTATCGAATATGTACTCCTTGGCCATCTGATAACCCAGTCCAAGGGTCAAACAACCCACAACGGTTCCCTGGGCCGCCACACGCAGTTGCATGAGGAAAACACTGGTGCTCATCGTGCCTCGGTGTCTATATTTATAAGCTCCAATTGCACCTGCAGCAATGAATCCAGCAATACCTAAACGCAAAAATCAAAACGAAAATTAAATACAAATGTTCGAGCAAAGTTTACGTTTTGTTGCCAACTCTTCACCCGACGATAATTATCAGCAGACAGACGACTGAGGCAACAAAAAAACAGCTGTCTGTTACCAATACCAACGCAAGACACGCGTCAGGGTCGACGTCATAGATGCGCTAATATATACATATAAGTAATTAACTAAAACATATACATATATAATAAGCTTTTATGTAGACATATAAATTGCTTACTGACGTTGTAAGCAAAGTTACATCACAGGCTTTTCAAATTCAAACAATTATTGTGAAATTGTTGCAATATTATTAACCGTTATGTCACTTGACCGCTTGAAGAACACGCGAAGTCAGAGTGAAGGCCAAGGCAACTTTGGCATCCACCTTGCAAACATTCACCCGCACAAACACATACACATGTAAATCGGAAATTTCCGCCAAGCATAATATATGTATGTATGCGAGTGTGTATTGATGTGTGTGTGGTAGTTTTTTTTTTACATACCAATTAACATGAATGGGGACTCCTTGGCTTTCCTCGCCAACTTATTAGACTGCTCGGCATCGTCTTCAACAAAAAAGGATTTTGAACTCATGACGGATTACGCGTTTCTTTATCGGCGCTCAAAGAATGCGGTAGTGTCGTACGGGATTCGTTTTCGCGAGCGAATGAAGAAACAGAGCAGCGTGCCCGTAATTTTATGCTTAAAATATACTAATTCGCAATACTTGTTTTTGGTCATTTTGGCTACATTGCGGGTACTCCCTTTATTTTATTTTATTTCGCAATAAATGTCTCTTTTTACATCAGAATTGGCAATAAAAATTATAATATAGAATTATGTGTGAAGCAAATAAAGCGCATTAAAGAATATTATTGAATATCTTGAGATTATTTTTTGCGTCTATATAATGATTGTTATATGTCAATATTTGTTTGTTGTAAATTTTTTTTTAAATTTTAATAATAATGTTTATAATAAAAATCTTAAATATTACATATTCTATCTGATACCTAAACATAATTTTATGCAACGCAAAGACGGTTAAAATTATTCCGTACTGTCAGACAATGTGACCAAAGTGCGCAAGTGTAAAAAAACCTAACACAGCTGGTTATTTGGCATGACATAAGAGCGAACGTTCGTCGAGCGGGGAGAACGTCGTTGAACCTGCCGTAGGCCCACAAAAAAAAACACTCGATTTTAGACTAGTTGCAAGATTTCGGACACAAAGTGCTCGCCAAGCAATCACAGAGCCAACGCAGCTGCTCCTCAGACGATACGATATCATCACAGCAATGACGGGCATCATTTCGATATTATCCAGACAACTGCCGCGTAGCGTGCAAACTGTCGGTCTCAAAGCCGTGCGAAACCATGAAGTAAGTGAATAAATTCAACTCGAATCGAGTCGAGGAGTCATGCAGACACGCACACTCTAATACACACATGCATACATAACTACATAATCTTGGCCAATCTTGCGACGCTGGCCACATTATGAATGTATTTGGATCATTTGGTTTTTTTTACAGTCCCGCACAATGCGATTATGTAATTGAAAAATGTTTGCAATGCACATTTGGCATGTGGAATTTGCCACGCCCCCAATACGAATTCACGTGACCAATTCACCAGTTGCTTCTGCCCCGCCCCCGCACCTATCGATTGTGCAATCATTCATAATTACTAATCAGAAGTATTTTCTTTCTCTCTTCTGCCCCCCGCAAACAGTTGCAGCTCAGTGCTCGTCAGTATTCTCAACTAGCGATTGTTGCGGCCGCTCAGCAGCAGCAGCAACAACTGTTGCATCGTGTGGCACCTGCAACGCAACGCTGCCAAGATGCAATGCGGTAAGTCAAGAGTACATATTTCCATTATCAAGCAAATCTTTAATACGGTCTTTCACTTTCAGTGCCTTGGGCTGGCAAAGCTTTCACACTACCTCCAACTTGTGCTCCGCACAGGTGGTAAAAGTGCCACCTTTTGCTGATTCCATCACCGAGGGTGACATTAAGTATGGACAACTCTAGCATAGAGTCGAAATTTGCCTGCTTGTTGTATATTTCGTTGATAGCTTATCTTGGCATTTGTTTTTTCCTACTAACAAACTTTGGTACAATCTTTCTTTTTGACAGATTTACCTGCAAGGTGGGCGATTCGTTTGGCGCTGATGAAGCAGTCATGGAAATCGAAACCGACAAGACCACGATGCCTGTGCCAGCGCCATTTGCTGGCTCGGTCACCGAGATTCTAGTCAAGGACGGTGATACGGTTAAACCCGGCCAGGAGCTGTTCAAAATGACGCCCGGTGCTGCGCCCGCCAAGGCAGCTGCTGCTCCAGCTGCTGCACCCGCGCCACCCAAGCCAGCTGCAGCTCCAGCAGCAGCAGCTCCCAAGCCTGCTGCCGCGCCAGCTGCTGCCCCAGCAGCAAGAGCAGCGCCACCACCGCCACCACCACCAGCAGCGCGTCCACCACCAGCTGCGCCCCGCGCTGCTGCGCCACCACCGGCTGCCGTGCGTCCCGCGGTGGCACAGGTGAAACTGCCGCCTGTGGATGGTTCGCGTCAAATTTTGGGTACGCGATCCGAGCAGCGCGTGAAAATGAACCGTATGCGTCAAAAGATTGCTGCCCGCTTGAAGGATGCCCAGAACACGGCTGCTATGCTGACCACCTTCAATGAAATCGATATGAGGTTGAGTTTAATGTCTTCAGCAATTTCATACCTTACTAATCATGCTTTTTCATCTTTAGCTACGCAATGGACTTCAGGAAACAAAATCTGGATGCGTTTGTCAAGAAGTACGGCATCAAGCTGGGCTTCATGTCAATCTTTGGCAAGGCTAGCGCTTACGCTCTCCAGGATCAGCCTGTTGTCAACGCTGTTATCGATGGCCAGGTAAGATGACTGTCCCCCTTTCTGCGTCACTCGTGACGTTTTTAAGTTCAATGCTTATCTCGGAAATTATTTGCTTTGTTTATGCAATTGCTTATCAACTAGAACAGAGCCGAATGTTCGGTGATAAGATCTTTAGTTAAACAACTTGAAATACAATTATTCGATTCGATGAGCGAGAATTCCCTATATACAATTATTTTTTTTAGACTTTTTATGAAGTGAAGTGAAATTACCCGAATTTCTTATAGCCCAAAACCAGTTCTGGGTTCACTTTCGTTCAAGTTTAAATTATATGATGTACGTATAATTGGAAACCGGCTCAAAACTTTTTCAAGCAGCTAAAATAAATTTATTCTAAGATACCAAGTATTCTTAGCTTGTATTAAATTTTAATGTTTTCTCTTGCAGGATATTGTGTACCGTGATTATGTGGATATCTCAGTGGCTGTTGCCACGCCCCGTGGTCTCGTCGTGCCTGTTATCCGCAACGTGGAGAGCATGAATTACGCCGATATTGAGATTGCGCTCGCCGGCTTGGCTGATAAGGCGAAACGCGATGCAATTACCGTGGAGGACATGGACGGTGGCACCTTCACCATCAGCAACGGCGGTGTCTTTGGATCCTTGATGGGCACACCCATCATTAATCCACCCCAGAGTGCTATCCTCGGCATGCACGGCATCTTTGAGCGCCCTATTGCCGTCAAAGGCGAGGTGAGTGATTTAAGCTACTTGCATTTCAGCATTGAATAAAATTATATTACTTTTCTTCTTGCAGGTCAAGATTCGCCCCATGATGTACATTGCACTAACATACGATCACAGGATCATCGATGGTCGTGAGGCGGTGTTGTTCCTACGCAAGGTCAAGGCTGCCGTTGAGAATCCAGCTATCATTGTTGCCGGTCTGTAAGAGGCTCGGAACGAGAACGAAACGAGTCGAGTTCTGTTAGCGCTGCGTCCACGTTGTTCAGTTGATATTATCGAATCGGCAACCTTAGCAAAAACCAAACAAAAAATGGAAGCACAGCCAAATTATTTGTATAGAACTGTAATCGTTAAACTATTTCATTTATTTCATTTGATGTAAATTTTCAAAATTTTCGAGCGTGTCACAAATCGAACTGTCTTTGAGTTGAAAACCAATTAGCGAATAATACACTGGCACACACACACACACACTCATGTGAGACACTTAATAAAATTAAAAAATGCGACGTGGAATTGTTTTCAAAACCGTAACCATTCTAAGTACTATATTTATTTTCTGCACCTTAAACAAAAGAACAATGTAATCTGCACATGCCGAGTTGCAATGTCGTGAATAAATGCGATATCGTTACCGATACTCAATCAATTGTTGACGTACATTTTATTGTCAGAGTTAAATGCTAGATTATTATTATATCATTAAAAATTAGGGCTATTAGACTTACCGATGTCAGTATTATCATTAGAAGAAAGAATTTTTGGAAGACCAGTCCATTTCATAAGTCAAAGCAGATCCATCAATCTCGAATACATAAAACATATGTACATATTTATTTTTTACACACAACTTTAAACTAAAAGTAATATAATATTGAATATTTTTTATCTTTTGCCTAGTTTACTTTGTTAGATATGCAATTAAAATTTCACATTTAGTTTGACAGCAGGCGATGTACTCTATATTGAACTGCTTGCTTTTGACAGCAAGTAATGCAAGCAGTGCAGTGCAGTCAAGTCTTAGCACTTTAATGACAAATGGCATTTCTTGTATAATTTGTTGTTCCCGAATTGTATTAAATTTACAGTACATTAATATTTTTTGGGTCGATCAATAACATAACTCAACTTAATTTTTTTATATCACTTGAAGTTAAAATATGTACATTTAACTGGATCTGTTTTAGTAAACTTAATAATTTGATGCGTCTTACTGTATTTGAAGGGTTATTTGTTTATTTAAAAAACCATATATCGATTAGCTGTTTTTCTGAGATGTGCATTACAATTTTACATTTAATTTTACATAGATTTTTAAATTTTAAACTGCTTCACCCCCTACGCAATCACTGCAAGCAGTGTAAGTAAATTTTGGCAGTTACATCGACATTAGATTTTAGAGCTTTCATAAATTGTTAACACTAACCATATAATACATATATGTATATAGTTCGTAAATCTAGTGAACTTTGCATAACTGTCACCAAATTTGAGAATACTTAAAAATTCTCACTAATTGTAATTTTTGATTCAGAATATACCACTTGTAATGTCGAGTCTTATCTTCGAATTAACGACACGTCTGCGTCGAAATGTGCAGCATGTTGGCCTAAGAGCGTTGCGGCTGCGTACGGTAAGAAGTTGTAATGCAAATCTTTACAATATATAACTTTATATTCCTATAGTTAGACTTAAGCGTACGTCGTTGCTCCCAGCTGACTGTCTTCATGGCAGTTCAGAAGCAACAGCCAGCTTCATTTGGTATCTTCGATTGCCAGCGTAAAGATGCGTTGCGGTAAGTCAACCACAATCATGTTTAAATAGGGTAATATATTGTTTCCCTAGTAGATCTTTTGGCAGACAAAGCTTTCATACCACCAGCAGCTTGTGGTCCGAGCAAGTAGTAAAAGCGCCAGCGTTTCCCGACTCCATTTCTGAGGGTGATGTGAAGTAGGTGACATGAATACGATAAGCAACATTGTCTGTTAAATATTTTACCTTTTTACAGATTCACCTGCAAAGTGGGAGACTCCTTTGCTGCAGATCAGGCCGTCATGGAAATTGAAACGGATAAAACATCGATGCCGGTGAATGCGCCATTTGCGGGCACTTTGACAGCCATTCTTGTCAAGGATGGAGATGCGGTTAAGAGCGGCCAAGAGCTGTTTAAAATGAAACCCGGTCCTGCTCCAGCTGGAGCTGCTCCTGCTCCAGCTAAACCAGCCCCTGCACCCGCTGCCCCTGCTGCAGCGGCAGCCGCTCCAGTTGCAGCCAAGCCGCCATCGCCTCCACCTACACCACCACCCAAGCCTGCAGCACCTACAGTGGCACCTCCACCGCCACCTCCTCCTAAGCCAGCTGTTGCTGCTGCTCCTCCTTCAGGCGGTGGTACAGGCACACGCAGCGAGAAGCGCGTCAAGATGAATCGCATGCGTCTAAAGATTGCATCTCGCTTGAAGGATGCTCAGAATACTTGTGCCATGCTGACCACTTTCAACGAGATCGACATGAGGTTAGCTGGCCAACTCAATTATACATTTAATTTTAATTCACTTTCTATTTTGTCAGCTTTGCCATGGAATTCCGTAAACTGAATCAGGACGAGTTCCAGAAGAAGTACAATGTCAAATTGGGCTTCATGTCCATCTTCTCAAAGGCCAGCGCAATAGCGCTTCAAGAGCAGCCTGTCGTAAATGCTGTCATCGATGGCAAGGTAATCTCGCTTTTTAAAGCCGTCTTAGTTTCTAATGATTAGTTGAGTGCTTGCAGGAAACTGTGTATCGTGATTTCATTGACATTTCAGTGGCTGTTGCCACGCCCCGTGGCCTTGTTGTCCCCGTCATCCGCAATGTGGAGAACATGAATTATGCGGACATCGAGAAGGCTTTGGGTGCTCTGGCCGTCAAAGCCAAGCAGGATGCGATTACTGTGCAAGATATGGAAGGCGGCACCTTTACCATTAGCAATGGCGGTATCTTTGGATCTCTAATGGGTACTCCAATTATTAATCCTCCTCAGAGTGCCATTCTCGGCATGCATGGCATTCTGAATCGACCAATTGCGGACGAGGGCCAAGTGAGTTATTTATTTTATTTGATATTTGTTATATATTTAATTTTATTGGATTGTTTTCCAGGTCGTCATACGTCCAATGATGTATGTGGCCTTGACGTACGATCATCGATTGATCGACGGACGCGAGGCAGTTTTATTTTTACGTAAGATTAAGTCAGTTCTGGAAAATCCAAAAGAACTGGCTATTCCGTTATAAGATCAACAATGGTTGAATTCATCGTTCACATTTTAAAGTCAAAATTGTGTGTACTTGTATTGTAGTTTATGCATTTTTGAGATATGCCGCGAATGTTATGTTATGATGGTACAGAAAAAGGAATAAAAACGATTTGCTAAGCATATAAAAAAGTAAAAATTCAGCCGGAAGGCCTCAATCACTCTGGTCTGATTTAAGACTTTTTCAGTCTTAAAAAGAACAATTGTGAAAGTTGATTTATTGGTTGAAACAATCTTAAAACAAGATCTAAATTTAAGATTTTTTGATTTTGATTTAAGATTTTGGCTTCTTGGTTCAATTTTTAGATTTTCCATTCTTGAACAAGATTATAATCCTAAATTTGAAGATTGGGCAACATAAAGTTTTTGTATATTTTCGATCTTGATTTAAGAATACTCGTAAACCTTGGTTCAATTTTAATATATAAACAATCTTGATTTAAGATTTTATTCTTGATTTTAGTAGTTTTTTCTGTCTGTGTTAATTTAATGAGTAAAGGAAATGTGGTTCCTAACATTCATCTGCATATTTGAAGAAGTACCAAAGTGCATAAGTACCATAGTGATTTTTTGGGAATAGCTGTTCTTAATTTTTATTCTAAATTTCCTTTAATTCGATGCTTAAAGGCAAAGAAAATTATATGTTTCATAAGTTTCTAAAAAATTAAAAAAGTTTGAATGGTGAAATGAGTTTAATTATGAATATTCATATGATTCACCTCAAAGGCTGGAAAAGAAGAAATTGAATTGAAAAATCATTTTATGGTTTTTGTTATTTGAGCAAATTGGCTTGTACAATTTTATTGATTTTAGTTTTTGTGTTTTTGTTTGTTTGCTTTAGTCAAAAATAAATACAATACTATTTTTAATGTTTACAAAGTGCATGTGGTTATAAAATTATTTCTCTTGATTTAACAATATTGTACTGTTTGATTGGAATTTATACAAGTAAATTTAAATATTTCTAGTAGATATTTTTTAAGTAAAAATAGATTTTGCTTAAGGCGAACAGAGATTATTTCTTTAAATTTTCATTTTGTTTTGTTTTGTTTTTTTTTTTAGATCCATCAAAGAGATTATTTAACACAGTTATTTAGTTTTAGTTGTAAACTTTTGCTTATCACATATGTGTTTGTAAAGTATATAAACCGAAAGAACTGACAACATTTATCCTATTTGAAATATATGTATAAGTATGAGATTATAATATAATGACGGGAGAATGTCGAAATTAATACAGAAATTGTTTGTAATTAATTATAAAATTATGTAATGTATGTGTATAAAAAAATGCGACAATCGTTTCGTCTAAAATATATGCAAGATTAGAAGAATTGTCATTTTAGACAAAAGGATTGGCATTATCTACATTTTTGACCCATTTCGTTAGACTTTTGCTAGTATGATTTGCTTTTGGTTTTGTTTGTTTTCCTTTTTGTTTTTTTTTTTAGCTTAACTAAGGGGATACAGAGTGTAGTTACATTATTTAAATTTATGGATAATTCTTAAGGAGTTCATTTATCAAAGACTTTTTGATTTTGACATATCGGGTGTTGGCTTTTTTTTATTTTGTTTTGTTCTATCTAACTTGGCTAACTAAGTTGGCCCTGGCTTGGGTCTTGCACTTGTCTTCCTGCAAGTACAACACTCTTAAGTCTAAGCAATTACACTAGGTATCCCCAACCTTGTGTCCGAAATGTTTAATGATTCTAGTTTTTCTCGTTTTCAATTTCTCTTTTCTTTTCTTTGCATTTTCATTTTCATTTTCATTTTCATTTTTGTTTGTTGTTGTCTCTCTTTGCATAGATCCTAAGTAATGTTTTTGTCGTTTTGTGTTTTCGTTGTTTTTGAAATGATTTTCAATAGAACTATTGTACAAGTGTCCATTTGCTACAATTGTTGTTGTCGTGCTAGTGTTTCTTAATGATTTTGCAGATTTCCAAAATGCATTTAACGTTTGTTTTGTCAATGTGCTTCTGTGCCAAAAGTAGCTAGCTAAAGAATTTCCCCATTTTCATAAGAATCTAAAAAGTAAATTTGTCAGTTAACCCATGTGTTTGCTTTTTGATATGAAACTTGTTGGCCTTTTTCATTCGGGTGGTGAAATTTTCATAGTTGTAGTTGTTTGATGATGCTTTTTTGGCTTCTGCTTCAATGTCCTCGTTGTACAAGTCGGAAATGTGTAATTTCATAAAGAAAGACGATTTTAGCTCAATGTTGTTGTTGGTGTTGTTGTTGTGTTTTTGCCAAGACTTTCGATGGTATTTTGGTGATGTTGTTTTTGCTATTTCTGGAGTTGTTGCTGTGAGTCTGTTGCTGCTGCCGCTTGGCCAAGCAACTTTCGCAATGAATTTATAAATCAAAATTGTGTCTGCGTCTAGTGGTCGTTGGAGTTTGAAGATGGCTTTGCTGGTTTGAGAGTTGGCTGAAATAGCTGCTTGACTGTCTCCCAACTCCCTGTCTCCCTGTCCCTCTTGTTACCCCTTTCCCCTGATGACAGCCATATTTTATTTATTGATAGCAATTATGTCTCGACCCCGTCTATTGCCAAGTTTTGTTTGATGTGCTTTCAACTGAAGATGATAATGATGATGATGCTTTTCGTTTTGCTGATGCTGCTGTTGGTTCGAACTTTTGCTAAAGAAAACTAACCTAACCACAATTTGAAGGGGTCAACGGGGTAAGTTCTGGAGGGTTATGGGGTATGGGATGTGTGTTGTCTGTGTGATGTGTGTTGTGCCTGACATGTGTGTCCTTCGCATAAGTATCTAGTTGTTGCTTAAAGTTGTTTCTGCATCTGCTGGTTTTGTTTTCATTTGTCGCCTTTGATTTTGATTTTGATTCTGATTCTGATTCTCATTCGGATGCGGATTTTGAATTGGATTTTGATTTCGATTCAACTGGCAGGTTCTTCTCTATTTTGTTTACGTTTTGTTTTTTTTCTTTTGGTTTAGGTTTTGTCTCTTCGAAACGTTTTTATACAATTTTGGAGTTATCCAGAATATCTTTAGCTTTGTCTATAATTTTCAGTGTGTATTTGTATATGTGTGTGTGTGTTGTTTTTGTGTATGTGTATGAGATTTGGTTTTGGTTTTCGTTTGGATTATGAATTTGGCTGCTGAGCTGCTGA
Organism: Drosophila sulfurigaster albostrigata; assembly: GCF_023558435.1. NCBI lineage: Eukaryota > Metazoa > Arthropoda > Insecta > Diptera > Drosophilidae > Drosophila > Drosophila sulfurigaster. Next base: position 21,487,639 of record NC_084882.1, read on the forward strand.
GCTGCTTTTCAATTTCAACCCCTTCTTCTAAACAAAAAGTTTTTACTACAAATACATATAATCGCGTGGCTGTTGTTCTTGTTTTTGTTCGGAATTGTTTTGTTTCGCGTTGATTTATCTGCCTTGTCCTATTTTAGCTGCCTGTGAGTCGTCCGCCATTTGTAAGATTTTTGGCCAGAAAGTTGCCAGAACAATTGCATCGTTGTCGTCTTGCCAGCGTCTGCATTTGGTGCCCTTATTCTTTTATTATTATTTTTACTTTTTTTTTGTTTTGTTTTAGGATTTTGTAGTATTTCTTTTTTGTTCTTGACTTTTGTCGCATTAAAACTTCCGTTACTTCTTGTAATTTATATTCTGGCTTTTTGGGGGAATTTCGTTGTAATTTGTCATCTTAATGTGTTATAATTATGCGCCTAAGGGCTTCCGAATGCTGCGACTTTCGACTTCATTTTTAGGTTGGTTTTGGACTTTTGAAATGATTTCTGAGGAGGCTCTGCCTTATTTTGTATTTCTGATATTTACTGATTTTAAATGGCGTTTAATTTTCTTGAGTTGTTGATTTTGTCTCATAAAAGGAAATATTTGTTTTCAGCAGTTTCGTTTGGGTTTAAATGGGTTCGTTTGTGCATTTTTAAAATTTACCTATTTAAATATTATAAGTGCTGGAATTTGTGCTATGGGTTTTGAATTTTGTGTCCGTATGGCCATAAAATTTTGTTGGATTTTGATGCATGCCAGAGTAGCCGAAAGGTGAAAATTTTGATTTTGTTTTTAGCGAGCTCTAAAATAAAATAATTTTGATAAAGAATTGTTAATAAATATTTGGAGGTATTTTGGTTTTTTCATATTTTTTTTTACGAATGAAGACTAAATTGTGTATGGATAGGAACGTGTTTATAATATGTCTTAATTGTTTATCAAAATGAATTTGTCTAATATTTTGTATAAATTTTAAGAAAATCATTTGTAAACTACAGTGATATTATGGCAGATATGTTGTTTTCATTACTAAAGATTGATTTTTTTATATTTCTTAAGGTATTTTAAAAAGTTGAAAATTTGTATATTGGCGAAATTTAACTTGGAAATAATTTAAACATTAATCCTAATTGGAGCTGAGGATGAGTTCAAAGTTTCGGACTGTTAACAAAATGTTTAAATAATTTGCATTTTTAAAATTTGCAATTAGACTATTTCAATAGAAAATAATATAATTTTTTTAAAATGTTATGCGAATTTACAAAATATATTATTGACTCTCTTAAATATGATATGTAAAGGTTTTCTTTTTAATTTGTTTTAATTGTATTTGATCTTCAAAATGTGATTTCATATATGGTACGAAAAAGATGAAAAAATGTTAAAAGTTTTAAATTTCAAAAACAATTTTTGAATTTTTCTTATTATTGTAAAAAAGTTTAAATAGGAAATTTAAGTGGAAATTTGAAATAAATATTTGTAATTTTAGTTTATTAATTAGATCAAATTTTATATTTTTTTGACGAGTATGTTTTTTTTTTGTAATTAAATATTTTTCTTTAAATTGGTTTAGTGGTTTTGATTATGATTCTTGTATTCAATGTCTAATATTTTTGTTAAAAAATAAATTTTAAATATAATATATATAGAAACGAAATGGTTTTAGATAAATAGAGTTCAGATATTTACATTTGTAGACAATATAATTGATATAGTCAAAAAGTATATGACATTTTAAAATAAATTTCTAAAATTTGTAGATTTACTGTTGTGAGCATAAAAGAGACAATTTTGATTATTTTTTAGGATTGGTTTCAGAAATTATATTTAGGGGGATTCGGTTTTGTAACTTTTACTAGATAACATTCGAATATTTTTTTTTTTTAATGTAAACAACTATTTTATGTTTTCTGAATTTAAATATGGGCATTAAAATTGTAATGAATTCAAATGTGTTTTCTAAAGTTTGTCAAAAAATATTTCGGATAAAGATTTAAAGTTGTAGTGCGTTTGAGATTTAAAAGGTTTGGTTTCAGAATTGAGTCTACTTTTGTGTCAAATGTTTATGTTTGAAAGAAAATTTTGTAAAATTTGTAAAATTTTAGAAAAATAAAATTGTTAGCTCTTCAAAATTCGCTATTGAATTGGGTATTGCATAAGGATTGCAATTGTAGCTCATAGTTTGGATTTTGTTTTATAATAAATAAATAATACGAAAATTTATATAATAGGAATTTTCATTCAATATTTGTACTTTTAAATCACTTTTTTTTGGTTTTAATAAGGCAACTTTTTAGAACTTTGTAGAATTTCTATATTATTTGTTTAATTTTAATTTGCCTTGAATGATTTTTTAATTGAATTTTTTTTGTAGTAAATCCCGAAGTTATTTTTGGAAATTCAGGGGAAAAAATAATTTGGTGTTACAATTACAGAATTTTTAGATTTCATGTTTTCATTATGATTTTTTGAATTTGGTGAATTTATTATTATTCTTTATTATGAATTATTCAATTTAGTTATAGTTTTGATTTTTTTTTTGGAATTTGGATTGCATTTTCTGATTTCTTGGTGAAAACGTTTTATATAAATTTGAGAAAATGTTAAAATTGTTTTGATTATTTCAAAAATTGGTTTGGTTGTGATTTACGATTTTTTCTTTTTGTTTTATGAATATTTTGTATGGAAAATAATGGATTTCGATTTTAAGGATTGGGTCAATTTTTTATATTATTAATTTAGATTAGAATTGCCATTAATTAAAAATTTTAAAATTTGTTCTTTTTTTAATTTGAGATTTGGGATTTGATTGTTTTGTCTATAGGCTCTTTGTCAATATTAGTTTGGATTGTATTCAGCCTGACATGATATTTTAAAAGCATAATTTGAATAAGGTCAATAAAGTATGAAAGATGTGGAATACATTAGTAAATTTTTTGTTTTAAATATGATTGAAAAAATTAAAATTTTTAAAATGAACATTGAAATTTGGTTTAAAATAGTCCCGAGTATTGTATAATATTTTCAAAAATCTTTTTTTGCCTCATAATAAGTATTTTGAATTTAAATATTTGTTTTTAAATTTTAATTCTACGATTTTTAAATTTTAAGCTTGTTTAGATTTAGATTTTTTTTGGTTTCTGATTAGAATTTGTTTATTTCAAATGTATGTGATATATTTGAATTAAGTCTTATTCTTTTGATTATTAATTTTCAGTTGTTTAGAATTTTGGTTTTAGTAATTTTAAAATTTGATATATTGGATTTTTTGTTTAATTTTGTGTGTGATTTTAAGTTTTTAATTTGGAATGCGTGGATTAGATTTTAATTATGGATTTTTTTGCTTTTTGAATTTGAATTTGTAGTTGGAATTTTACTATCTTTTATTTGAGTTTTTTAATTAGTTGTTTTTTTGAATTTAAATTGCGATGTTTTGTTTCTGATTAACTTGACTGATTTTGATATGTGGATTAAAATTCGATAAAAATATTAGTTTTTTTGTACTCCGAGGAGCTAGAGTTGAGAATATTAAAAGGAATTGAATTTGTAAAGAAAGGTATAAAATATTTTTTTCGGAATAGGCTTTCAATTTGAAATTATTTTTATACGCTCCTTGTAATGAAATACTTGTTAAATAATATTTTGATTTTTAATTTTTCTTTTAATTTTTGCCGCTTTACCCAATGGATTCATGAAGGGATTTTGAAGTATATTGAAGTGGTATTATGTTTGTTATATACCAACGACCTGTTGGGATTTGCTAGACTGTTGTGAATTTGTGAAAATCATTTTCTGCTAAGTGTAAGATTGTACATTTTTCGATTTGAATGTTCAGAATTATTTTGAGCATTTTTGGGCATTTAATATTTTTTTTTTAATTTTCAAAAATTTCGATGTAAAAAATGCTGCAACGCCTTGCTGTTTCTAGGTCAATGAAAATGCTAAAAAAATATTGAAAGCGCCAAAAATGCAAAAAGTAAATTTTTGCTTTAGCTAATTTTCGAATTTTCCTTGTATCGAAAATAAATACTTTTGAGGTCGGGCTATTTCTTTTCTTCTTGGGTATCGTAGAAGCAGCTTCCTTTGCAGCCATTTTATTTCTAAAGTGGTGTGGGTATATGTGTGTGTATTGATGTGTATAGGTTTGGTGCGTGTGTTTGTGTGTTCGAGTGCCCCTGTATATGTGCTCTAAAGTTTTGTGGTGTGTATGTGTGTGTGTGTATGTGTGAGTTGTGTTCCAAAGTGGTGGTTGGTTTATGCCTGAATTTCTTGTGATGCGAAACTGGATTTTCTTCTTGGTTCTTTCCTTATGAATTGCTGGTTTGTGATAACTTAAGAATAATAATGACGAAACGTCAATTTGAAATTTGGTTGATTATTCGATTTGCGTTTTGATACACAAAATGAAAAACTATTGCATTGAGTGTGTGGATTTTTTGATGAACTACAGGGGCCCGGGTACGGGTTGGAAATGAAGGCTTCTGCGATGCCGTGGAAGAATAGTATTTCGATTTGGATTCGCAGTACTATTATATAGAATTTTTCGTTTTTTTTGTTTGGCTGTTTGTGGAAAATCGCTGCTTAAATGTACAATATTAGTTTGTTTTGTTTTTGTTTCAACTTGTTGAATTGGTTGCTGCAACACAAGCACACCTTTTGGCTATACGATTTTTTGATTGAGCTTTTTGCTTCTATTTTTTTGTGTTTTGTTTTTTTGTTCGCCAGTTTCGAAATGTAAAATATGTACAAAACTGAAAAATGGTAAACTTAAGAAAATGTCAGAACATACTTGCGAAATTGTTGGATTTTGTTGTGTGCTTTTTGGATTGCCAAAGGTGCTCTCATGTTGCCGCCTGCTCACTTTCGTTCTCTCACGCTCTCGCGCTCTCTTTTGCTGGTTGCGCTCTTTGTCGGCTGTGGGCCTGTATGTGTGTGTTCGTGTGTGTGTTTTGAATTCGCCGTAGTAGCTTAGCTTGAATGGTATAGTGTGCTTGGGGTGTATGCTTGTGTGTTTGGATTTGTATTTGAATTTGCTTCCTGTCGAGGGGGTTGCTGCTGCTACTGTTTTTGCTTGGGCTTGTGCTTGTGCTTGTGCTTATGATTGTGCTTGTGTGGGGCATTTGCCCCTGTTTAGATATTCAGCCAAATATCTATGGCGGGGTAACTTTCTCCCCGTTTAGCTGCTGCCTTAGATAACTGTCGGTCGACGTTGCTGCCGCAGTCGCAGTCGCTGTCGCTGTCGATGCTACTGTGCGCTGCCAACGTCGCTGTTGTTGCCTCTGCTGTCGCTGCTTGCTCCTTTTTCGCCGTCAAATGCTTGATCCTCGTGGTCGTCGTTTCATTATCATTAGCGTGCTGCATTTGTGCTTTGCTTTGCGAGTATTGAATTTGCTGTTGTTGGCTAAATTTGAATTTTGGTTTCCTTCCTTGCAATTTTTGTCGGGATTCTGTGTGATTTGCTGGCCTGGTCTCTTGTTTGGGGCACAATGCAACGGAGCTGAGCTGCCGGCAGTAGCATTTCAGTTTATCAAGGCTTTTATAATTTCGATGTCGATGTTGTGGTTTTTGGAATTTTGACGTCTTTTGATTGCTTAATTTCGGATTTTGAGTGTCATTGCAGTAGAGGAAAATGAGCAATAGACATTTATAAATTTCTTTGAGTTTCATAACAATTTTCATGAAATCGAATAGTATTTGTTATTGTTGTTTGATCCATGCTAGTTTAGCTTGAGTTGAACTAAACTTCTTTTAAGGGTCCTATAAAGATACACCAAATAAACCATTATGATAATAATAAACAAAAACAAATTAAATGCTGAAACAGATTCACTTTTCACTGGCAAATAAAGAAAAATGTTAAGGCTTACCTGTAAAATATATAAAAAAATAATATTAATATCTCTGCGATAATTCCTTTGTCGTCTTTTGCTGGTTTTGCTTTGAAAACTTTCCAATTGATGTCAAGCTGTGTGCACTTTTCAATAGAATTTGTTTAAAATTTATTATTTTTTCTTTATACGATTTGTCTGTATATTCTGCTATTGAAATTGCTTTTGTTTGATTTATTACAGAATTTCAATATGTGTGCCTGTTGAGTCCTTTTTATTTTATTTGTTGGTTTAATGTTGTCGCACAATTGAGTAAAATCAATATTTTACTTTAACTATTTTCGTTTGAGTTTTTAATTGAATGTAAAAATTAATCTGACTTTCGGTGATGTGATTTGGGTTTAGTTTTATGTTGTTATATTTTTGGGTTTTATTTTGTTAATAACTTTGTTGAAATTGTTGATTTGATTTTGGGCTTTTTTGAGTTGGTGTTTTTCGGAACGGTTGAAAGTAAACTTGAAAGGTTTCTTGTGATTTTTGGTTGTGTTGGTTATGCCACGTGCAACAGCCTGCTTAGCGCTGCCAGAGCATGGCGCTGCAGGATGGAGGATCTGTTGCTGATCCACACAAAGTCCTCGGCTGCTCCTTGTGCCGCTGTAGCTGCTGCTCCTGCTGCTGCTGCTGTTGATCCTCAGCGTTTGAAGATTGAAATGAAACTGATTGATTCTCCGCAGCAGCCGTGGTTTATATACGCTGTCAGTTCAGGGTTGAGGATCAGGATCTGGATCGGGAGGCTGTTGCTGCAAAGCTTCGTGCATTGTCTGGCCGGATATGGACAATAGGACAATGGGCAACAATGCGTGTAGTATACAAAAACCCGTTAGGCAAGTTTATTATAGAAAAACCGTTGCCCAGATCATTGGTAAAAAGTGCGATTCCTATTCATGGTGGTGGGTCTTGTGATGCTCACACAGCATCTGGATCGCGTCACACCTGGCTGTGGAAGTTGCAACGACGGCTGCTGGACCGCGAAACCAGTTATGCCTCCCAACTGCTGCCTGCCTGCCAGTCTGCCTGCTTGCTGCCCAACATCCTTGAATATCCTTGACCGTTGTGAACTGCAATTGTCTGCTCGCTCTGATGGGAAAACTCTATTTTTTTTACCTATTTTCGTGGTTCAACTTCAGGCAAGTTTTGCGAGATTCGCAAGATGAATATCTGAATCAGATCGTTGGGTAACTGGTTTGAAAGCGAAATTCTGACCATCAATTTGTCTTTACTGAATTTATGTTTAAATGAACACAGGTCCAATGCAGGGCATCCAACCCAAGAGAGTCCCCAGTACACAGATTTGTATCCTTTACTTCGACTTGTGGGTCATCCAACCTTTTTCTTAGTCGCCAAAAATACTCATCATGCTCGGTCGCTGACTTATTTTCCTCATTTCCTACGCTTCCTTCGCTAGTTTCATTCATTTTGCAGTTTACAGTTTTCATTTTGTTTGCCGCGCTTTTCGGGCATATCAACAAGTTAAGGGTTGAATCTGATGCATTAAAATTCTTTTCGCTTTACGTTTTTTTTTTTGTTGGCTGCTCCTGTTGCCACGCAGTTTTATTATTTAAATTGCCGTTAACCCTTGCATGGCATTGGACCATAGGTTAGAGGTGGGGTCACGACACTTCCATTTGTTGTGTGCACTATTCCGAAATAGGACAGCGAACTGAGAGCGAATTGTGAGAGCGAGTGAGCTGTATTTTGTCTATTGTGAATAATTGACATTTTAAAGTGTGGCCAGAGTGAAAATGTTTGATTATCGACTGAGCTGGGTGAAATTTGAAATTTATATACGTATGCAATAGAAAAATATTTAAAAATTAATAGACCACCATAAATGTGGTCTGATTAATAGTTAATGAGAAAGAAACCCTTGATCAACATTAATTTTTCCGAGAAGAATTAGATTCATAATATTAAATATATATAATAATAATAATAATAATAATAATTTCTCACAAAATAAAAAATTTTAAACTCAAATATTTATTTGTATACTCATAGCCATATTTAGCATTGTCATTTATTGTCTATGTTTTACTTCTTGTAGGTAACATTAAATAATAAATTATATTATGCTGTTATTAGGTCTCTTTTTAATTTATTACACAATTAACAAATTATATTAATAAAATACTATACGTTTCTATAAGGCTGCACATTATTTTGATTGTATCTTATTTAGAAAGAAATATTTTTGTGAGATATTTTATTGCTTTGTTAGTATCTACAGATTTATGCGTCTACTGCATTGTACACAATTTCGTTTATAAATCTATCTGTTTGCCAATCTACTTTCATTTCGTTTTACGGTAAATGCTTTTAAGCCTGCAACTTGTCAATAAGTTCCATTGTGAATCACATTGTATTGGTTTTTCATTTCTTGCAGAGCTTTATCAAGTTGCCAAAATTGTGTTCATGCATGTTGCAAGTAATTCATTCTGTTGTGAGCTCCTCAATTAGCTAACGTAGCAATTTTCATAAATTCGAAATGGTTGCAAAACTTCGACTACAGGATGTCCATTTGATTGCATGCTCCATCTCCCTAGAAGTAGAGCCTACTCATCGCCATCTCATGTCGAGCGATTGTAGATAGTATGCTATGTTAGATGAAGAGGATGCACAAATTCTGACCAAGTCGTTTATGGTCTAACAATTTGGAATGTGAAAATGGTCTAGAGAAGGATGTGTTTGTTTATGTATGCGTGTGTGTGAGAGTGTGCGTTTGTGTTTGTGGTACAGTTGTGCAGAAAATGTGAGCTGAGCATTTTGTTAGGCTCTTTTGGAAGCCTTGTCATAATTTTTGGAGTCGACTGTGAACGTCGGCTCTGGCCTTAACGAAAAGAAAATTTACATATTTCTGTTAATTTTACATTGAAGTTGGGTTCATAACGAGGAGGAAACACTTGAAATTTGCATATATTTGCTTCACACATACACACATACACTCTCACATGTATGCAAATTTGTGTGTTGTAAAGTTTTCATATAAAATACAAGTGAAAACAGACACAGAGAAAATGGAGAGGACAAGGGTAAGCTAAGCACAACAAGGACAAGAAGGACAACAAGCAATGGCTATGTCGGCCATTAGCAGACCCAAGTCCTCCCCACACACACACACACACACACACACACACACAGTCGTTCACTCACACACAAAGGCAGTTAGACAAAGAGACACACACAAAGTGCCTACACAAAAGAGAACCACTTTTCAAGGAAACGGATTGTGCGTACGAATGTATCAAGATGCATGTATGTGTGTGAGTGTGTGCGGGTGTGTGTTTTGTGTAAAACTCAGCAAAAGATACACATACTAAATAAAATTTCAACAAAAGGCTTTTCCCAGTATACGAGTATATACGTATACATATATCTGTACTGTATTCTCGCATATCGGTGGCCAAAGTTCGGGTCTGCTATGTTAGCTGATGTGTTCTCAGCACATAAAAAGGCGCCTAAAAATACTCAAATAAGTTGCTATCTCTTCTTCTAAGGCCCGGCCGACCCTCATTTTTGGTTGGCCAAACATTTTTTGTTGCCCTTCTGTTCAATGTGCTGTTATTCTTCTTGTTTTTGTTGCTGTTGTTGCTAATGCTAATGTGGCTCATGCTGCCCACATTTATGTTACCATAATTTGACTTTAAGAAAAAAAATAAGAAAGAAAATTTACTTAGCCAATCGAAGCTTGCATACACTTGGATTTTCCTACATAGGGAGAATCCTTTCTGAGTATATATTATTTGCAGTTTTATTTAAACACATTCAAATTGAATCTCAAAATATGTAAATAATTAATAAAAATAACCTCAAATGAAAGTGTAAACTGTTTATGTGAATACAATGTATGAGATGCAACCTTTTAAAAGGTATAACATTATAAATTGTTTGACATTATTAGCCTAGCAATTTAAATTCAAAGTCAAATAATATTGTAAAGTTGTATTTTTAGCTGTATGTTTCAAATTGTCGTAATTTTCATTTAATACAATATTCATTTTGTTGTGTTCCAATACTCTTGAAATTAGGTAGTAATTTAAAATCTGAGCAAACTATAATTATTCAGTATTGTTGGTGCATTTCTAAGAAGCCTGATGCACGTTCTTCATTTCTTTAAGTAATTTAAATTTATTTGTAAATTTATTTATTTATTATTTTTAAAAATTTAGTAGCAAACAAACAATATTTGCTTACATTTAATTTTACTTGTTATAGACCCTTAAAAATATTTTAAATTTTTATTCAAGATACTGAGAAATTTCATTTGTTTGCAAAGATTATAACTTAGTTGTCATATCATATGCAAAGTGTATGTGCTAGCAAGGACACCCATTACACTCACACACATACACACACTCACAATGGTCACTTTCGCCCACACATGAACATGTATAGAATTGGTAGCCAACACTTGCTAACCGAATTTCCGGCTGTAGTTTTTCGGCTATGATGGGTTCATTTTTCAGTTCACCCACACACAAGTGTGCGAGAATGTGTGTGAGTGTGTGTGTGTGGGGCATGTGGAGACAAGAGGCGACCACTTATGAAGCGCAAGTTTGCAATGTGAGGGTGCGCGCGCACACACACACACACACACTCGCCATTTAAGTGTGTGTGTGTGTAGCGTTCTTTTGCGGATTTTGCAGTCAACTTGAAAGCCAACTGCCAAAAATATACGGTTAATGTGTGAGACCAAGTGGAGAAGTGGGGCGTGTGTGTGCGTGTGTGTGTGTGTGTGTGTCGGTGACTTTGTCTCTGTCTAAGTGTGGGAAAGTGTTAGTGCTTGGGTGTGTATAATGTGTGATTGTGTGGAAATTTTTGGGCAGTTTCATTTCGGTCATATTTATTAGTTGGCACAGACACTGGCACAGATCAAAACAGGACAACAAGATGCCCCAGCAACCAAACAGGACAACAACTGCAAAAGGAAACATCTTTTTTCACCCTCATCAGTACAAGTTTAAATAATGTGCTGGTATTAGTTTTCATATATACAAATGAGAGATGTTTGTGTGTGTGAAAACTATTCTGAGGCATATCCTGCAACATGTGTATTTGAACTTAACACACACACAAACAATAAACCCATTGGGATATAAATACACGTACAAAGTTATATACATACATGCTTCGTTTTTGGGCACATTCGAAACAGCCTCAAGGATATTCAATGTTGTAGTTGTTCTTATTGTAGTTGTTGTTGTTAGAGCAAGAAACTGTGCCTGAGTTGGGTTGGCCAGGGCAAAGGGTCTTCTGTGCACGAAAGCCCCTTGACAAAGCTTAGACCTGATCAGGGCTGACAAAGCTAGCCTTTTTCCCGCTAAAACTTGCTCCTTTATTTATTTACAGTCGAGTAACAACTTTTGACATAGAAAAATTAGTTAAAATTTAAAATAATAATAAAATAAAAATTAATTAGATAGTTACAATAAGAATTTAAGATTTTGTATGTATGTAAAAAATTTATATGGAATTCAGAAATCATCTTGGAATAATTTTCTTCATTTGATTTGTATTGTTAAAAATAAATAATTATTTTTATTTTGATGTATGCTACATATATTTATGATTAAGTATTTGCACGAACATTTATATGCATAATAATCCTGCAATATTTCAAAGTTCTCTGTTCCCAGCTTATATGTAAATATTGGAAAAGATTGTTGACAAAAATGTAAATGACAAATTAATGAAATTTAATGTTTAAAATATAATTAAATCGAAAAGACAACCAATATACTTTATTCAAAATAGAATATTTGATCGTTAGTTTCGCAATAATTATTATTTATATCAGCATCTCGGATGTTGATGTAAAGACAAGTTCTAAAGGGTTCTGTGTGTATGTATCCGAGGATACATTTCCTGCAGGTTAACAAGAAGCAAGGACCTGTTTTGGGGTCTTTAACTAGTGTAGTGTTTACAACAGAAACTCTACTTCCCCGCACTCTCTTCATCGTCAAATGTAATCAATTTTTATGCCATTATTGATGCTTGACTTGGCAATTTATTTGAAATTTTCTGTGGAAGGATTTTGGGGGATTGTCTCGTGTTTACATATTTACATACAAGTTATGTGATGGGCAAATTAATTGGAAATTTTTGTTGCTGATTTACGAGGAGACGACATTCGAATTGGGTTCCGGTTACTGGAATGGGTATAAATGTGACTAGGGTCTGCCTTTAACTATGGGCGTTTGTAATTTGAGGTCTAGGCGCATCCTGACGACGGACTCTCAACACAAAAACCTGCCAGAAGCAGAGCCATAACTCGAAAAATGCCTGCAGCATCAGCTTTAAAGAAAGCTGCTTGCTTTTGCGAATGTATTGAAGTGATTGCGTGTGTGCGTGCGTGCGTGTGTGTGTTAGTATCTGTGTGTCCTTTTTTCGTCCTTTAGCCATGTCGTATCGTGCATGCTGTTGCTACATTTCATATTACGAGTATATGTCACACATTCGTATCTTCTTTTGTATTTTTGGGTTCTTTTTTTATCATTAGAAAAAGAAAAGTCCTTTTGTGTATGTGTGGGGGGTGCTATGTGTGAAAGTATGTTCCTGTGTGCGTGGCACATTTGTTTCCTTTTATAATTATGTCAAACACAAAGATTCTTTTATATTTCCTATTTGCGTTAAAAGAGTTTATCGGACTTTGCGCTACTTTATTCTGCCCCATAAAGACACTAAATATCTCCGGCTTCCCAACCTATCAAATGGAATATTTAGTAATCATCTGAGATTAACATAGTAACGTAGAAACGTAGAGTCCATATTTACTTTTAGTATTTTTGGAGATTTATTAATCCACATATTTAAATAGACATTTTTGTGATTATTAGAATAATGTTATAATCATGATTGCTTTGATTGATAATGTCGCTGAAAAAATCATAATAAAAGAAATTAAATATACATATATGTTTATTTGAAATTATTTGGAGTAATTAAAATATACTTTTAATTCTGTTTTATGTTTAACATATTTTATAAAATTGAAAATAGTTTAATAATCTTGCTGATAGTTAAAGTATTAAAAGGTTCTACATATGTGAAGAGATTATTGATTTTAAAATATTATTTAAGAATTCTATGTCGGACAATATTATATTGGCATCCATTAAATAATATTCGCTAGCCGCCATCTACAATATTTCTTTGTATAAGCGAAGGACCCGCAGAAATTTCTTATCAGATGCGCTGTCTTTATGCCAGCTTTCGTCCCCCGGGACACACATGTGGCCTCATACACGCACACATACTAATTCCATTAGCATAAAAATGTCATAAATAAGAAACATGCTTGCTCTTGATGTAACTCCTACCGCTGCTGGACCGCTCCGCTTGCAAAAGTAACATAAGCATGGGGGTTGTTTCCAAAATTCAAAATGGCGTCACTTTCTTATTAGAAACAGGCGGATCTGCTAACGGCGACGAAGCAGTGGTAATAGCATCATCGTCTTTTCATATTTTGAGGGTGAGTTTTTGGCACATCGAAACTAAAACCAGTTTTCTTCGGCTGTGCATAGCACACAACCACGCCTTTTCTTATGTGAGCAGAATATCCAAAAGGGATGTATGTGAATGTGTGTGTGTGTGGTACTGTACTTCCTTTGTTGTTTTGGTTTTGAAGGCGTTCAAGATGATGTGCTCTAATTGATGTCGCCATGGCATTCAGGAGAGATTCATTGTCTGGACTTTGCAGACATTTGAATATTGATTTTGTGCTGGTGCCAGGCTTTTTGCCATTTAAGTCTGCGCCTTAATTAAGTTGACTTTGATGAGGGACTTGGCGTGCTAAAAAGCTTTCACAAGTTTGCCTCTTAAGCTGCAGTCCTTGGCCTCGACTCGACTGGGCAATGTGTTGTAAATGGCATGTCAATAACACAAGAAATGGTATTACAGGGCCCCAAACTCGGTGTCGATTTATTATGCGTGTGGTCAACATCAAAAGTAAAACATTAAAAGCATTCAGTTATGAAATGTGTAAGCTCATTCCACTCGCTTGCTGTTATAGTTTTCCACTTAAATGACGATGCCTATGTGGCTGTTGAGATCTTTTGCAGGGGCTCTTCTGCTCTCCAGTGGTTCACAATAAATCATAAGCAAAAGGCACAAAAACGACATGTACATGTTAAGCATTTGGAAGCCATGTACATGGTATACTATACCCAGACCCGGAGCGCTCTCATCCAACTAAAACTTCTTGGAATTTTACTGGCATTGCTGCAAGTATGTATTTGGATGCTGCTGGCTTCTATGAAGTCTCCTCCAACTCGTCTGCCCGGCAGAGTACTATGTCTATGGCAATGCTGCAAAATTTATAAATGAAAATTCCAACAAGAACATTTTCTATTAAATTTTGGCCTCCGTTTTCTAACCATCTAACCATCTCGCCCCGGTTTTGTCCCCAGTACGAGAAAGTTGTCTTGCCAAATCTCCCCATCGCCCACACTTGATAGTTTTAGCTAGGAAACTGGGTGTCAGACCAACAATTTTCAAATACACTTCCCTCTTATGTGAATAGTTAATATTCTCAGCTTGTTAGTTATATAAGAAACGTGTTAATATATATACATATCTACACTTCATAAGAAAATTAAATTTTTTTTTAATATTTACAGAATAATACATATGTATGTATTAAAATCAATAAAAATATAGAATAGGTTCAACACAAATGTTAAGGTAAAGTGAACTTAATTGATATTAAATTGAGAACAATTAGGAAACTTTATTAAACATACAAAAATATATGTTTGTTTTAACAGAATGCCCAAAATCCAGCATAATATAAATATATGATTAGTCTTTAAAACCATGAATGGAAATTCGAAAGTGTATTCAAATTTCGTGAATAGTAAAAGCAATTTACTTTCTTGTTTTATTTTGCTATATACTCAGTAAACTTATACATATTTGTGTGAGTATTTCTTTTTTGGACTGAACTTTTTGCTTTGGTAAAAGTTGGCTTGGTCGGTTGGCATTTTGGAGACTGGGGTCCGGTTACTTTTCAGCTGCAAAGTAAAAGTTCTTAGCTTCAGCCCCCTTACAGCCTTATACCCGTAGGCATGTCCCCCCACTGTCATCCATTCCCAACTGCCAACTACTTTTTCTCAAGTACCACTGTGGGACATTAAATCCTGTACGTGCTGGGTACTCTTCGTCCTCGCCTGCCTGCCCATTGCTCGACTGCTCGAGGTATTATGCCATGACCGAAAGTTTGAATAGTTCTTGTGCACTAGCAAGAGTTGGGAGTGAGAAGAGGAGTTGGGTAGGGGAGAATAGGGGGTCACTGAAATAGTTGCTGACCAAAGTTGGCTCTTTTTGCTAGCAAAGTTTGGGGGACATGCTTCTTTATGCGCCTGAAAAATTTTTGCCAATTTATTTTGTAGCCCGGAGCTTCAGCCATAAGATAAGGTCTGACCCGGGATTGCTTGAGTATGCTCCCTCCTAATTTATGGCTTGTCTTGAATCCCTGATTAATGTTATTTATATTAAAAATTGTATATTTATATTTATAATATGATGCTGGCTCACCATTTATATTTAGCTTTTGCCGCTTTTCCCACACGAAGACGATTCCACAACTGGACAACGTCTTTTCCCACAGCATCCCAAAGAACGCAGCATCGTGGTCAAGTCTTGTGCTACACGTTTGTCCAGTTGCCGAAAAAAGAGTTGAAAAACTGCTTAAAAATGTGTGAGAAAATCTTGGTAAATCTGACCTCTGACCGGACAGCGTCCAACGTTTGAAGATGGTCCAGAGAAAAGGGGTTGAAGGACATTTGAAGATGCTGGAATGCATAACATGCAGTCTGAATTGCTTATAACGATATTTAGGAAACAATTGAAATCATGTCGTTATAACGGATATGATGCTTTATTTCTTTATGATTTTTTATAATTAAATTAAATGACTATAAAAATTGTTGCTTAAATTATATTTTAATTTATGAAATTAATGGATAATATTGACATAATCCAAATGTAAAAATGTTTTTTTAAATTTTATTATAATTTACTCTTATTTGTTTATTTGTTTAAACTAATAAATATTTCTCAAACCCCCTTTAAAACCATTTAAAATGGTTTATTTTTGGCTTAGCGGATTGTCAGCTATTCTAATGCCAAAGTCATAACTTTATTTTTGCCATTCATTAACGACAAAAGCTGCACAATGGGCCATCATTAATATTCATAAGAAGTGCGAGTAAGTATGGATGGAGCTTGCGGTTCTCATGAATCAATGCGAATTAGCGAGAGACAAAAGTTATATTAGCCAGGTCGGTTTGACGGTTTGGTTGGTCGGTCGACTCAGTTTGATGTTGGCTAAACATTCATTCTGGACATTAATTAGTTGCACATTCATCAATTTTAATTGAAACATTTCAACGAACTCATCGTAGTGATACATAGCGAATGGATATATGGTTGGTTGTGTGTGTATTATATGGAAGCTGGTTATTCTTTACACGTGAACAGGCTAAGGAAGGAGTAGGCTTTTAGGGAGGCTGGAGCTTAGTGAGGGGGTGGGGCTGAGTTATGATAACATTCATTTGCCTGTAAATTTCCCAAAAGGCATGTAGCAAAACTTTGGGCGCTGCTAAAACTATGGTCAAAGGGTCCAAGCTCACACACACACACACACATACTCTCATACACATTGCTTGGTCACACATAAGATGTGTGTTCGTCGTGCCAGCGCTGGGGGACAGAGTTGGGTGTTATTTTTGTACAAAGGATTATTTCGTCTCGACCAAACATGCAATTAATTATAAGCTTAAGGCCTTGGGTCCCTTTACGGCTCAGCCCATGTTGTTGTGCCTGGTTGCGTGTAAAAAGCAACATGGCAGATTCAGAAACAGCAAAGCAGCAAAAGCAACAGCAGCAGCAGCAGCAGTAACAACAACGAGTTAAAACAACTTGAAAGATAATAACCTTAGCTTACAGGCAGCCAGAGCCAGCACAGCGATGGGATGTAAATCTAGGGAATGGGCATGAGAATTGCCATGCTATAGTATTATATAGTAGCTACATATGGAAAAAAAAACATAACAAACAAACTACAACTATTATTTATTCCCAAAAGTTTAAGGCAACATCATTATCTTTTATGCAGAGCTAACCATCCCATCATCCGAAAAACCCATCGACCCACAACCCACCCGAAGCCAGAAAAGCCTCTGACAATGTTTTAGAATGTCTTTTGGGTTCGTTCTCGACATTCAGTTCATGTTTCTTGAAGGCATCAGCTCAGAATTCTCTATGTATTTGATATACACACTCACACTCTCCCACACATACAAACTCACATAAGCTTTCATTAAAATTCACTCAGATGCCCGTATCAAAGTTGTGCGGCCATATTCTCCGTTCGGTTCACTTCTTGTGTGCCAAACCAACCCTCTGCAAAAATTGACCCTGTTAGCATTCCGTGTGGGCGCATTGTTGTTGTGTACATCAATGTGTATTTGTGTGTGTGCAGCTTCACAAAAAGTTTTCTACGCCATCAGCTCAAGACATTAAAACTTATCGCCTGCACAGAGTCTGTATACCCAAACACCATTTCAACTCCTTCCTTTGTGCCGTTTGATGATTGCTTCAAATCCACCCTCTAAAATTTAGAGATTTCAAAGCATAGTTCCGGGGGTTGAGCTGGAGCTTTTTTGAAACTTCCTTGGTTGTGGGGCAGTTGCTTGAGTAGTTTACAGTGTTTGCGGGTAGGCACTGCAGCGGAGGTTGGGAAAAACTACCAGAAATATCGAATATTTAGCATGCCAGTGTCCAATTTAATGGCAAAAGCAAAAGGTTCTTGATAAAGGGATTAATTACTACAGGGTTGGATTATTGACAGCTGAAATCCATGAGGGCATTTTTACTTCATTTAAATAGTGGACAACATACGAGTTTTCAGCTGCAATGGCATCATTAAATAGGGATATTTAGCAATTTATGTAATTTTATTTATATGGAAATGAAACAACAAAAACTAATTTTTATATAAGCTAGAACTATTTGATAGTTCGCTAAATAAATTAATTTTAATTGGGCTTTACATTTTATTGATAATTAAATATTTGTAATATAAAAGATTATTTTATTTATATGCATATTTGTAATTTAGAATAATATATAATTTACTCAAATCATTATTATTTTTAGGAATTTGCTATAAGTTTCCAAAGTATTATATGTACTTTACATATAAAATGGTTTCATCAAATACCTTTGAAGTCAGTACAAAATAAGGTTCAGTAATCATAGTTACAATTGTTTTTTTTTTACTAGAGTAAAGGTTTATCCTTTCGTATATTGCTGTCTCTAAAATAAATAAAATACTTTTCTTTAAAAGCTTTTTGGCAATCCCTTCAGCATTATTCTTATCTCAAACTGCCCCAAGTAGTTTTATTTATTTGGCAAGTTATTTCTCAAGCCTTTTGTGACAGAATGCTGTCGAAAAAGAGAAACCCAATGACAACAATGACAAAATTTTAATTAAAAATTTTAATTTGGCAACAGGAGCCCTTGTCGTTGTCGTTCTTGCTGTTATCTCGTTGTTGTTGCTGCTGTTGAAGCTACTGATGGGCAGCTTGGTTGCTCTCAGCTCAGCATCCGTGTTCGTCTTTGTCTCCATCTCTGTCTCCGTCTCCGTCTCCGCCTGAGACTATATCTTTCTTGGCATTGTCCTTGTCATTGCCCTTGGCAACGTGCGCTTAAGCACAATCTTCTGCAAGCAGTCGAGAGTCGAGTCGAGTCCTGCCCGAAGGCATGCAAGGAAAACATGTACTCGCATGTCGACAGTGAAAATTTGCAAAAATAAAACAAGAAATTTGCTAAAAAGACATACAGACATGTACATATGTAAGTATATGTATATAAAAGCTTGTACATTTATATTTGCTTATGGCCAGACAGCATCACTCCTTCTAGCAATGCTCAAATGTTGTCCTTCGCACGCTTCGTCCTTTATAGAGTATAATCTATAAATGTGTGTGTATCTTGCTGTCTGTGGCTCAGACATTCGTTGCCATTTCTTGCTCTTAATATCTTGTTTCTTTTGCTTTTTCTATTGTTCAAACATGCACATGTCCTTCGCTTTGCTTGCCTGCCTGCCTGCCTGCCAGCCAACTGTTTGCCTGACTGCCTGGATGCCTGCCAAGTCCTTTACATTTATTTCAACTGCTTTTATTTATTTATAAAGCTAAGGCTCTCACTCAGTCGCATATTCTAAATGCTTCTTGTTGGGCTGCCATGTTGCTGCCATGTTGCTTCCATTCAATTGTCTGTGTGCTTTTCTCGCATTTCGAATTGTCGACACTTGAGCTGCTTTCCTTTTGTGCATCCTGTGTGTGCATATAAGGTTGGGCTCATGCGAAATTGATTTTTGAATTATTCACCAAAATTTGCCATTGCATTTTCTCAACCATTGAAGCATTCATTCATTTCTCGCCTCAATTGGCAGCCTTGCATTACCCAATAAGTTACTCATAACTCGCTTCTCCCTCCTCGCCCTTATCCCATTTCAACTATAAGTCATCTGATGAGACTATTTCTGCACATCCTTTTGCAGCAGCTTGTAGTTGATTGCTCTGCTCTTTCTCGCCCTTCAAGTGCCTCTCCTACGCTCACATGTCTTCTCCTTCTGCTTATCTCGTCGCCCCCTTGACAGTTCATCAACTCAAATTTTATGCATTTTAGATGAGTTTTCCTCACAGTTTGTTTTCATCACTATTTTCGTTGTTGTTTTTGTAGCTATTCAACAACAACGACAACGACTACGATAACAACAACAATAGCAATGACTACCAAAAAGAAAAAAATTGTGTTTTTCAGTGTTATTTTTATGCAACTTGATGAAAAATTTCAACATCAACATCAAGTTTGGCAAAATGTCAATGGGTTGCCTGCAAGCAGCGGGCGGAATTTTGCGGCCAGGCGCAACACAGTGCCGCTTCGCAGTAAACGAACACTTGTACATACCTTTTTAAAAATAATATGCTTGGTTTACAAATCAAATTTAATGGAAAAGGAATTTAATGTGGCTAACAAATAAATTCGAAATTGAAATATGATTTTATTAGCTAGAACATTGTTGTGGTCTTCAAGATTATCAAATACACATATAGTATACTAAATATTAAATAGTAAATTTTACTTCATTTTACTAATTTCTCAAAATATTATATAAATATTATTATTGAATAATACGATCAACAAAACTATGTTCTATTAATTTGTATACATTGGTTATAGTAATTTACTATTTATTTTATTATTTACTTTCCATAAAGTTAGAGATATTTCAATGTTTTTTACATAATTTGATCAATTTTAAAAATGTATTTCTTAATTATTTGATATTTTACTAGTATTAATTTTGGTGCCTTTATCATTCTCAGCAGTATTTGCATTTTGTGAGCCCCGATTGAGGCGCCCAACTGCAGTGGCAGTGACGCCGCTCCGTGTTCTTTTGAAAATTCATCAACTTTCAGCACTTTTACTAATTTTAGCAGTTAACTTCCTTTGGTTTTCATAGTTAACTTTTACCAGCATGGAAAAATGTTGTGCCTTGGCAACATTTGCAGCGCCTGGCTGGCGCTCCGGCCGATGGGAAGAGTCGGAAGCTAGTGTACTATATACAGTTCGCCTAGCCACACAAGCTGGAAAATATTCAACTCCCAAGTTCAATAAAAGTTTCCACGAAGTTGGCGTTGTTGCAATTTTATTTGCATGCTGGCGAGAAATGCAATTGCCAGACATTTATTGTTGCTTTTGTTGTTGTTAGTGCTGATGATGGACTAGGACTTGGGTGATTGCATATAGTACTCGTAGGATGGCATATAAAGTATATAAAGTTGATCAAACTTTGCTTTTTCTTAATTTATTTTCTGCACGAGTTTTGGGCGAAATATAATTACCAACAAACAAACAACAACAGCAAGCAGCAACAACAACAAGTGCAGCAAGTGGAGCCAGGTTTTCTGCCTTGGCAACGTTCACCGGTTTCGGCCAGCTGGATTTATTGGCTTGGCTGGCATAGAGTTCGATATTAGTGGTCACCATGCGCCCAGCTTCTAAACAGATTTGGTAACAGCAGCAGCAACAGCAGCAGCAACAGCAGCAGCAACAGCAGCAGCGGCAGCTGTAAGTAAAGAGGGAGGAGGCTGAATTGGGCCACACTTTGCGCATTTGCGTCGCCATAAATATTAAATATGATACTTTATGTGCAAGAGCGCACGTTACTTGGCCTCAGACTGTCGACTGGGGTCCGTTGCGTTGCTGGCCGCTGCCTGCTGAGTTGCTGCTCACTGGGTTGACTGAGCTGCAACTTATCAAATATTCCTCGCTGGCAATTGGCCATCCAAACGCAAAGGCAACGGCAACGGAGCAGCAACAGCAACAGCAACGGCAACAGCAAAGCCAACATCGCTGCCTTGGCCACATCCTTGCCATATTTGGTTAGTCGTTGAATGAGCTTCATTTGCCAGCTTGCCCAGCAGCACGCTGTATTTTGCATAATAAACTTTACTGATTTCGTCCGGCCCTCTGATTTCACGACGACAACCAAGGCAACGATGATGGCGACGATAACCAGGCCACAAGGCGAGGCACGGGGATAAGGATAGGGACTCGGAGAGGCATTCGAAATGCCCCTAGGCAAACGCTCCCAAAACTAATTAGTCGCGTCGCAGGGTTTGGCCAAGACACGTGAGTCGAGCTAAGGTTACACCGTGTAAACGTGCAACTCATATTAATATTAATGCCTAATTGCTAGCAACTTGTCTATAGCACTCACATCGAAGCCCTCAACTGTCTTGAAAAATGTACTTGCAAATTTATTCGATTCGATTGTGGAAGGAGCTAGTCTAGTCAGGATGTTGCTTTCAGCGACCGAGTCCACTCTCTGTCCGCCCAGTCGCTGAGTTGCGTTTCGAACTTTGTATCTCATTAGAATATTTTCTGCCAAACTTTTGCTGCCGAGCCCAAAAACTTTTCCACATTCAAATCTGGCGCACAAGAAAGAAAGAGAAAGAGCGAGTGTAAGTTAGAGTGGGGCATGCATTTATTTATAACGGCAAAAAACAAGAAATATAAAGTATTCTTTTGTTAGCATTCCATTTAATTGGTCTACAACTTGTTCCTGTCGAGACTCGCACTGAGAGTCTGCATCTTTCCATCCGACACTTTCCCAGGCTCAGTGCTACAGAGCATCTCACATCTCTCATTTCACATCTTGCAACTGGTTACCGATTGCTTCTGCTGCTGCCGTTGGTCAGTAACCTTTGAACCAAGTGCAAGGAGTAAAACGGGTAAAAGAACCTGAAGATGCTGCACACATTTGAAGCATTTTCTCATGATTTTTTCATTCTGCTTGCCCCGAAACTGGGCATCAGAACCTGTGGGTCAAGGGATTGTCTGTCTTGCATCTTTAGTGTCTGCATTTTAAGGGGTTAAAAATCCCAAAAGATGCAAACTTGTTTTCATCGTCGGATGAATGGATGCTGCTGTTGGCTATGCGCGCTTTTAAGGGTTGCTCCCGTTTCGGATAACTTTTCATTACAGCAAGCAGTTGCTGTTAGGTTGTCGCTAGCGGTCCACAGATGGCGCTACTAATTGAGTGCACAAAGCAGTGCACTTGGATAACACACAAAGCAGTGCAAAGTCTTCTCTTAATTTTGCATTCTGTTCAAGTCATGGGACAGCTAAGTGGTTGATTTCGAATGCAATGAGTTTCGTAGCCAATTGTGGCCTATTAATAAATGGGATAAGAATGTGACGATTATAAGTACTGTATATAAGAAGACATAGTCAAATTTATTGAAGAAATGTTTATTGAATTTAAATTAAATTTAGACAGTTGGAGGGACTAACTTTAATTCTAAGATACATGTTAAATAGATATAATAAATAAAAAAATGATATATAGTAAATTTATAAAAAATGTTAAGTTTTAAATTTAATATAACTTCTTATAGATATTTTTATGATTTATTTTTCATTTATATATTTTTATTTTTCATTTTGTACATAGTATAATAAGATATAAAAAAAGTATATTTTATAATAACATTTTATTCCAATAATATTAAGTAGCTTTAAATCCTTTTTGTATTTTTACAAATGTCATGTAACACCTTCTACTCGTTCTTGTTTTTTTTAATTATAAATCGCCATGGCAACACTCAATGAGTGGAACTTGCAGCAGTTGAAATTCCAATCAGCAGCAGGTAATGTCGCAGCGGCAATCTTATTGGTAGGAACGTGGTTAGAGGGGCCTTGGCGACACTGCGATGTCGCGTCCTCAAGTCGAGCGCGAGCAGCAGCCTTCAGCATTCTCGGCAACTGCATCCAACTGCTGACGTTGTCGTTAAAAGGAGGCGGCGATATAAAATAAATTAAAAGAAAGAGCAAACAGCACAAAAACGGTTGGCGAAGGCAAAGCAAATGCTTTACATTTTTTAAATAGAAAAGGGGCGGAGCACATTTAAATGCTGTTGAGCATCCTGTTTTTCCTTGTGTGTGTGTTTTTTTCTCGTATTATTTCTTGTTGCAGCGTCTCTGCAATCCAATAAGACGAAACGGCAAAGGAACTGCTGAGAGAGCAAGCGCGAAAGAGACAGCAACTAAGCATTGCAGGAAACGAGAAACTAACCAGTTAGTAGAAATTGTAAAAAGGGCATTGGGCGGTGTTTGAACGAGGGCTGGGATGAGGAGGATGTGCTTTCTGGGAGGATGTGCACTTAAAAGTATAAAAGGCAGCAAAGAAAAATTATCAAACGAAAACAAATATTAATGCAAAAAAAAAAAAGAAGAGGCAAGGAAGTAGAAGAAAAAGAAGAAAATGCAAATGACAGGCAAATGAAGTGGGGACAGTGGAAGGAAGAGAAGGAGGAAATGTGAAGGATGTAGAGGAAGAGGGGCTGTGACAAAATGGCACTTTTAGGGCATGTAACGACGTTTGAAAAGGATATGAAAGAATTTCTGCAAACGTAGTTACCAAACCCATTTGGGGCTGACCTAAGCAGGGATACGATAGAAATAGAAAGGGAGGGGAATGGAGGGGTGAGGACTCGTAACGGCTCCTTGCTTATGGCTGTGAGGCTGTGGCAGACATCCAGCCGTATTCATTTGTAAATATTGTAGCCTGCAGGATACGTATGCAAATAACATTAAGAGCATGGTATAGAAAAATGTAATTTCACTTGATTTGCTCAAAAATGCAAACAGAGGAGAGACGCAAACACACACAATCATACATACATACATAGAGAACACAAAGATAACGAGTGTAACATGGTAGAAAGCTAAATGAAGATAAGTAAGCAGACGGAGAGAGATGCAAAAAAAGTGAGATAGAGGATGAAAGGATATAAGGCAAGGCATTTTGGACAGGATATGATGCACAGGTTGGCAAAGGCAGCGACTGGTCAGCTGGAAGGCGTTTCTGGGGTATTGAGATCAAGAGGAAGTATGCAGTTACACACTTCGACATATAAAGTGTGGATAAAGAGGTGGTTAAGAAAGCGTAGGGTGATGCAAAATAATACCAAATGAATTGGCAGGCCTTAGAGTTAGAAATAGAGCTTAAGGTATTGTATAAAATTATAATTGCTGGTATGTAACATATTTGAAAATAAGTTAAAATTATCAAAATAAACGCTCTGTAAAATCTTACTCTATTGTAGAAATCAAAGTTGTTTCTAATAGTTCTATCTATTCAAAAAGTCGCATATATTAGTATGCGATTAGAATTTTAATCAACATTATTCTATTTTGGATAAATTGTTGTGACTTTGCGTATCAGATTTTGTAGTTACAAATATTATATGAATATATTTATTTATACTATCTTTATTATGTTCCTCAACAAATTGGTCTGCGCTCTTTTTTAAGCGGTGTTCAATAAATTAATAATATCCAATATTAATGGATTATATTGTACTAAATCTCATAACAAATTAAACTTTGGCACACTTAAATATACCTAAAACTTAAAAAGTTTTCGATGAAAGAATCTGGCTGATGCTCTCCATTTCCTACTAACTACAGTTGCATGATTATTTTTAGTGAGTCACCCCTTTATTAAGCCTTTCTGGTTCTTTGCATTACTAGCAGACAGGCAAGGAGTTATCCAGCCTATGCCGAGCTGGCTTGCTGCCCGTCTGTCTTTCTGGCTGTCCGCCTGCCGTCTGGCTGAGCTGTCTGAAAAGGCTGGCAACTCAATCGCTGCTGTAGGGCGCTCAGCCGTGTGTCTTATAGCTGACAGCTATGAACACCGGGTAACCAAACATGCAGACAATCACCCTCACACACACACAGACACACACGTTTTCTCCTCTTCTTCCTCTCTTTCTCTCTCTTTTGCATGCTGATATGCACAATCACATGCATGCATATTTACTCTTACATACAGACGGTTGGGACGGCCTTTGGCTTACATTTTAAGTGTCTGAGGCCTCAATTGCTTTACTGGCTTTTCGACTGGCAACGAGGTTGATGACGACACCAACGACGACGACGATGACAACGACGACGACGATGGCAACTCTGGCTGGCTGCAGAACTCCGACAGAGTTAACTGCTTCGGCAGTGCGAGAAGGGGAGCGTGGGTGGCAACATACTTGGCTCGATTGCTTCCTTTTGGTCCATTTTGTTGCACATTTTATCTGCGCTTTAACGTTCAATTCAATATAATGACTCCCCTATGCATAAAATGCTTGGTCGATGCAGGACAAGAAAGGGGCTGGTTTGCTTTCGCATTCAATAGGTCTGGCCTGGCTGAGGAATGAGATGAGCTGGAGCTGAAGCTGAAACTGAAGCTGCACAGACCAGGCACATCCTTTTTATGACGCCATCGAGCCTGGCCAGGACAACTTAAGGGGACGATTTTAATTTGCATTCGTTTGCTTTCATTTCAGGTCTTTCTTCTTCTCGTTCTTTCATTCTTTCTCTGTGGGCAACAGGATACGTCTGCTAGGCATTGTTATTGTTGCTGTTGTTGTTGCTTGCCTATATTTAATCGTTTTTGCAATTTTTCCAGATTTCTCCTTTAGTTTTGCTGCATGAGATGGGTTTGTTTTGGTCGAGCCACCGTCGCCAGGCAGACTGAGGCCGAGACTGAGGCAGAGACTGGCGCTGTGCAACGGCAAGCTTCTGCAAATTGTTAAGTCGGCTATAAATTTGACTTGTACTCGAGGTCCGAGCTACTTCCTTTTTGGGGTAACCATTGCAGCTATTTGCATAATGGTTTATAGAAAAGACAAAGCCTGCAGGGCAGTGCTGTCCGGCTGGCAGGATAATATGGCCGAACGTGGGTGACAAACGTATACGTTTTGTGGTCGATTTGCTTTCTCTCTTTACGGTCTCTTTTTGGGTCGTCTAAAAACTGCAAATAGTTATCTTTAAAGGCTTTTTCTTTGGCAAACGTTGGGCAAGCCAAGTTAAAACCATCAACCACTTAAAATAAATTAAGGCGACGCCATTTTACTTTTGTCCAGCAGCAGCAGCAAACAACCCCTTGGCACAGTCAAACGAGCCAACGAGTCAACGAGCAGGCAACAACAACACACAGCAACACACAAACACACACACATACACTTGGGGAGCCAAAGAGACAGACTCACAGTCAGAGAAGGACAAACCCTTTGGCTGGCCAAGAAGCTGCTTGCTTCGTACAGTTGGCCATTACCTTTTGTGCTTGCTCGGGGATTTTGCTTTTATTTTATCTTCTTTTTGTACATTTATATATATAAGGATATGAATGTGTGTGTTGTGTTCGTGTGTACAAAAAGCATTGCTCCTTTTTGCTATTAGTTTAGCAGAACAGTTCAGGCAGCAATGGAGCAGTGTGGGTGTCGTGTACTGGGCGCTGTCAAGTACAGTTTCGTATTCTTCTGCTTAAGCATAACGAATGTCCTTTTTCCATTTGCCTGGCTGCTCGTTGGCCGTTGCCTGGGCAGCCAGCACCATCTGCCTGGCCAGCAATTCCCTTGGAAACCGTCTCCCTCCTCCTTCCTGTTGGCTCCTCCCCGCTCACATTGCGTTTTTAGCACGCAAAAGTAATTTTTTACTGTTAGTTAAATAAATGCGAGTGCTAGGGAAATGCAGCTGCTGCCACTCCTCCGTTTCCTCCGTCTCCTCCGACTCCTGCGGCCCTTGCTGCTACCTCACAGCTCAGGACGAGGGCGTTAAAAAGTTGTGCTTTCTTTTGCCCGTTTTTCTATATATATAAATGTAGATATATGTATGTGTTTCTGCAGAACTGGCTCTGTGCTTTTCTTTGGGGACCAGAGAGTGCCGCAACAGTTCACATCCATCTCCTCACATATATATATATCCGTATATGTTATATATGCAACTACATAAAAAACTCCTTGTCTCGCTGCTTGAAAGACGTGCCGGCACCAAAGGACATTCCCTATCCCAGCTGGAGCTGCTGTGGCTGGCAAGATAAAAAATTAGTTTGGCAAACAAGACGAATGCCTTTTACTGATTAAAACCGTGCAGCAACGCAAACAGATAACCGACGCCAGTCTCGAGCTGCCTTCTATCGCCCTCTCTAACTAATGAAATAATTTACGGCATTTTGTAACTTTTCTATTTCACTTTATTTTCCCCAAAAGGAGAGAGATATTGAGATTATTTACACAGAGCTTTAAAGTAAATGAAAATCCTTGTTTCCGTCTTTGAAAGTGATGCTGAGGTAGTTTCTGAAATGAAAAAAAGCAATCAAGACTTTAGTTTATAGTCTAAGCAATTCATAATTTGAATAAATATTTATGTATTTCTGATGTTTCATAGTAGAAGAAATTATAATAACTAATAAGTTAATTTTACTATTTTTAATTTTACTTTTAACCACTAAATCGATTTCCATATTATTATCTAAATAATTGCATAAATAATATTTTTTAGATATATAAACTCATTTTATTAATGTGGGAATATCAATTACATTTCATGAACATGGAAAACATATTAACTTTAACATTAATAAAATAGGTAAACTAGGAAAATATAACTTCGATAAACTATAACAATTGTCGATTATGTTCAGCACTATATTAAATTTCAAATGAAAAATTATTTTAATTATTTGAAGTAGTTATTAGAAAAACAATTTTAAAGAGCAATAAATAATCATTTCAATTTAATTTATATTGATAATGCAATAATATTTGGATCAAATATAAATGGAATGCATTTTAGACTGAAAGGCGTTGAACTGAGATTTGGCAAACCACAATGAAGGCGTTCGCATAATACATTCAAATTGTGAATATCTGTGCATTGTTAATTAATTCGTAATATATAATAGATGACAGACCATTGACCCCGGCTGACAGTTATTTGGGGAAACTACAAATAATCATAAATAATAATGTAGAAGGCACATTTGGTCAGGTGACCCGTGAATTGACAATTGCGTGTGTCATAGAGGTATGCATTGATTTTAGACAATTGTAGGCCAACGGCATTAGGCATTATTTATGTGGCGATAGCTGGTAAATATGATTTGCCATAAATAACATTTAATTGAGTTATTGAACAGCAAAGGCCATACACACACAAACAGAGTGCATGTGTGTAATGGCAACTGTTGCATCCGCCCCACAACAGGAACCAAGAGATCCATGCCAACCACAATCGAACCTCAGAGTCCAACCTCCCATGTTGTTACGGCCTCAGTTCAAACAGACGGCCAGTTGTCGGTCCAGCGGCATGCATTTAAATATGAATTAAACCAATTTCGAGTCGATTAATGTCGACGACTTTTCGTTTTTCGGTCGTCGCTCCATGCGATTCCGTTTTCATTTCGTCACTCTGTTTTATTTTTGACTGCAATTATATTTATTTTTGGCCTTTTTCCCCATGTGTTTTTATTATTATTTTTTTACTTTTTTGGCACTTGCCTCGCACTTTCACTCTCATCAGAATCATTGGCATTGGCATTGGCACTGGCATCAACATCCACATTCACATTCGCATCGACATCGAATTCGACGTGGGCACCCGACGCAAGGTCCAGAGATTCCAGATTCCAGATGCGTGCCGGTATTGGGCGGCTTATTAATGCGTATATTGATGGAATACGCACTTATGCACATGCAGTCACACACAGTTTAACATGCACACACATACATATCTGCACACACGCGGACAAACAGACAGAGATTCATTCACTCTCGCATTGAGACATGCGTAATGCAGGCGGTTCCTTTGTTTTGGTTTTATTTTTTCGGCTACCAAATGAAAATTGCATATTATGTAAAACGCGTTGTTGTTTCAGCAAAAAAATAAAATTCACAAAAATAATTCTAGGTGAAGGACGAGGACATTGCCACGTTGTTGGCTGTTGCTCTTTCCGCTGCTGCACAACATGGCGTATGTGTGATTTTTTTTGTTTCTCTTCTCGTTTTTTTTTCGTTTGCATTGTATTTTCAGCATGGATTTTACTTGATGCAATGAGTGAGCTGCGTTGGTGTGGGAGATGGAGAGGGGAAATGGCAACACTACTGCCAACCGCGTCCACATACATCATCACAGCTGGTAGACAGTCCTGAGACAGGACAAACGACCCGTTGTCTCTCTTTTTCTCTGTCTCTCCCTCTCGCCATTAATCCACCCACACATGTCGGCTGCCTGCACTTGTGTTTCATTAAGTGCAATAAACTGTGCATATACAAAAAATTAAATTAAGTTCCCACCCAGCTAGTGATGGACAATTAATCACGTCATTATAGTTTTTTCTTGATGGCTGATTTATGCTGAATAAATTGAAATTCAATAAAATAATTTAATTCGATATTTATTAAGTATTTGTTATTTATTTATTTAGAATCAGAAATGTATATGATCTTTCTACATTTATCATATGTGTTTTTAAATAATTAGATTTTTTTAGATCGAAGAGGCAAATACAAATTTATTTATACTGTTATTGATTATTAATGTGGACCAGGCGAAAAATATATGAGAGTGAACGGCTTTCAAAAGTGTACAATTTGTTTTTTTGTTTTGTAGGAATAGAATAAAATAAAATAAAAATAAATACAAAAATTAAAGAAAGCATCAACTGAATTCAATTTATTAAATGACTGTTTTAAAATTAAACTAAACTATTTAGTGCGCTTACACTATTATTATTTTTTAATTAATTGCTTAAATTATTTGCATTGTGTTTAGTGTTATTCATCGGTATCCTTAGAACCATATCTATGTATATGATGTTCGTATAGTTGCCTTGCATACTTTTCGGATGACGATAAATTCACAACTCTCGCCAAATTTTTTTTATTTTTATTTTGTTGTAACAATTCACGCTGGTGAAAGTGTTTGTTTGCATGTGTGCGTGTGTGAAGGAGACAACGAGTGGGAGAAAGAGCGAAAGGGGGAATGCGAGGGGCCAGTGCAAGCTGGTTAATGCGGCTCATACACGTAATTGGCATTAAATAAAATGCCAGGCAGCAGGCAGGAAGGCAGGCTGGCTGGATGGCTGGCAGTGTTCTTCGTCCCTTCACCACAGCTCAACAGCAACAACAACAACAACAACAAACCAGTGCGAAAAAAGTGACCGCCCCGAGAGTCCGGTCAGGGGCAGGTCCTCTCGCAGAAAACTCTCGCCTGCACTCTGATATTTTTTTGTTAGTTTGTTCGTTTTTTCGGCTGTCACACATACACATATATGTATGTACATACACGAACAGGGATACCGTATGTGTGTATGAAACTGTTGCTGCTTATGATAATTGCCGGCTGCACTGCGTCTGCATGTTCCGTGGCACGTGGCATTCGCCTCGTTTTTGGTGGACTCTTGTTGTTGTTGCTCCCATTTTCCCAGACTGTTTCTTTTTTTACCGTTGTTGTTGTTCTTTTTTTTGGCCATTCATTGACATTGTCAATGTCATTGTTTCCATACCAGTTGTTGGTTCGTTTTTTATTTTTTATTTTTATTTTTATTTAATTGCAATTTGCTTTTGTTGGCGCGTGTCATTTTCACTGCTGTTTAAGTTTTTTTTACTCATTTTTTCGACGCTTTTTTGTTGACGTTTTTTACATTTTACTTTTGGTTTTTTGCTGTTTTATTTTTTCGGCATTTTTATGATGTTTACATTATGACGTCATAGTGGGATATGTGTTGTCGTTGGTCATTGGAGGAAAATCAGCTGATTGTCGGCTTAATTGACATATATTCGATGAACTCTGTTGCCGGCAATGGAAACATGTTGAATTTTCTATTTTTGATTTATTAGCCTTGCAATAAATAATATATGAACATGCATTTTATTGAATTAAAGGGAGGAAGTGGCAAAATCTGGGATATGGTTCACTACTATAGCTTCACTTTCATTCTTAAATGTGGATTTAAATAATGAAATAACTAAAAGAAATTAAATTTAATAATAATAAAATTAAAAATGAATATCAATTTTTTAATGAGAACAGAAACAGGATATCTGCCTTAGATTGAAAATTTGTTTTAACTTTTTATATTTGCTAATGAAATAATTCAATTTCTTTTGAATGCCTGTACTTCAAAATCCGTTGCATAATCTTAGGCGCAATGAGAAATTCATGTATTCCATGCAGCTGTAGTCATTTGTATAGAAAACATTTAAGCATATTTTCAGTAAATTTTGTTTAACATACTACTTAGCCGTATATCATTTTCATGGCACATTTCATTTTGTAGCTAAAATTTAAATTGGGAAATATTTTAGAGCTGTTTGCTGCCTTGTGCCCAATCACACTCTAACCTATTAGCTGGGTGTCACATATATGTATATGTGTGAGTTTGTGTACTGTGTATGTGTGTGTGTGTGTGTGTGTATTTATTCAGAGTACTCTGCTGGGGTAACGTTGGCGTCAGGCGCATACATCAAGTGGAAAAATTATTTGACGTTTGGGGAAAATTGCGAAAATTTAACCAGCTGGCAAGCCGGAGCGCTGTGAAGGCATCAAAAACGTCCCGCACTTCAAAAATTGTTGAATTTCATTTTTCATTTTAATGAATTTTTGTTTTTGCTTTGCGCGCGCGAGTTTACGTTGTTGTTGTTGTTGCTGCCGTTGCTTGTTTGTTATTGTTTTTGTTGGCAGTCGTCGACTGGTGTACACACAAATTACCTTATTTAGTACACACTTGGCCGCATATAATATAATTTACTGTACATAGACCTTTTTATGTGGCCTCCATATGCAAGTGTGTGTGTGTGTGTGTGTGTCTGCTGCTGATGTTGTTGTTATTGTTACTGTTGTTGGTGTATATAATTTACTCAACTGTTTTTGGTTTTTGTGGGCTGAAGCTTTTTTCCAATGCGGCTTTTCTGTTCCCTACTGCCAGGCTGATCCATCTCTCTAACCTGTAGTCATAGTGACTGTACATGTGTATCTGTGTGTGTATGTGCGTGAGTGTGTGTGTGCGTGTGGTTGTGTGTTTGTCAGTTGATTCTTCATGTTACGGTGTGGGTTAGGCCTCTGTGTGCGTATATGGTCGCTTTGTGCGTTCTGGGATTGAGATGTTAACAAAGCATAGCATCAACTTTAAAATAGTTTTGCCATCTATTGAGCGTGATTCATTATTATATTCTGAGTACGAATAGTTGAAATGTAAGAAGCTTTCGCTTTAAAATAATTAATTAGCATTTTCTACAATTTTGTTATTCAATTTAATATTGTTTTTATTATTGCTTTTTTTTTTTATATTGCTTTTAAAAAAACATTTTTGAAATCAATTATTCAATTTCAGAATATAATAATGAATATAAAAATTCATTAAAATATTTACGAAACCCATTTTAAAAATTATTTTAGAAACCGAAATAAAAAAGTTTGTTATTCTTTTTTAAATATATAATTATTTAATTATTATTATTATGAATTTTTCGATATGAATTTTTGTAATATAATTTAAAATATTTAATATTAATTTAATATTCCCAAAATGTTATTCTCTTCTATAAATATTTAAAAAATCAACCAAAAATGTGTTTATATATACATATGTACCTATTTTTAAAATATGTATTTTTATATTTCTGATTTTTATTTTTTTCTGCATTAGTATATGTATGAGTGTTATTCTGTTCCAAATATTTGAAGTACCTTTTAGTTTATATTAAAGTTTAAAGAAAAAAATAATACAATTATCTTTGGAGAATATTCAAACGAATTTTGTATATTTGACAATAAAACAATAATAATTGTTTATTATTGTTTGTAGCATTGAATTTAATTCAGAATTTCTGAGACTTTAGGCTGTCCAATTAATTTTTAGTGCAGGGTATTTTGCATTATTATTTTGTCGGTCAATTTTGGTGTTCAGCTTAAACTAAAAATGGCAAATTTTAAATTAACAGAGCATACACACACACACGCACACATACCCACACTCCCATAGGCTGTATAGTGTGTGCTTGTGTGTGGGTTTGAGGGCATTTCATGTAATGTTGTCAGTAATTTGAGGTTGGCGAACGCAGTGTGCATTTTAAATGAAAATGTATAAGTATATACTTAGCATGGCGCGTATACATATAGTACAATAAATGTATATATACATATGTAGCTATATACAAATATGTATTGTCAGTTCATTTACTGACGCACGCCATGTATAAAAGTTCTATGGAAACTGTCGTTATTCAAGAACTCTCTGGGGGCCATTTACTGCAGGCGAACGTAGTATAACTAATCAGTTCATTTGCCTGACTCTCAAGTGGAATTTCTTCCACCTTTAAAGCCAGCTCAGTGGCTAGCTTAATTGCTTCAAGGGGGCAGCTGTTCCTGTGGCCTCATTAGAAAACCCACCCCAAACAAAAACCAAAAAAAGAAAAACATTCAACAGCCCAAAACTCAAACTCAAGCCAAATTCTCAACCCTTAAACAGTTTGCACACAAAATGAGGGTAAGTTCTGCACATCGGCCATTTTGAATTTGTTATATTTACGTTTTGTTGGTAGCCTTAAAGCAAAAGGCGAAACGAAACTCTTTTTTTTACCCGTTTTTACAAAATTATAATTGCAGCTATTTTGCTGATGTTGCTATGGAGTTTGAATGTATGTGTGTGTGTGCTTAAAGCCGCAGAGAATCCCATTGAAATCATATGAAAAAAAGTCTACAGATTGTGCGATAGATTTGCCGGCCGCAGCTGCTGTATTTGCAAATTTTTATGCAACGCACAAATGCCTAACCAGAGTAAAACTACAGCCCCTATGTAGCCTGAAACCAGTTTCAGGTTTCTGCCGTTCGCACCTATCATATATATATACATATATGAGATTTATATATGTAGTATATGCAGAAGAGGGGTCTGGAGTTTGCTAATGCTTTTGCCTAACGGACTTGCACTTAATGGTTTTTCCATTTGGCCAACACCAAAATGAACTTTATACTGGAGCATAAAACTTTATATATACGCCTAATATCCAAATATTTCACAAATAAATATGAGGACAAAAAACTTAATAATTAAAGTAACAAGAAAAAAGCAGGCTTGCTGCAAATTTTTAATTTGTGTTCAATTTTATTTTTGATTTTTTTTTTTTTGGCAATGTCAAATATATTTGGGGTTAATGGAATTACCACAAGCACAAAAGTGTAAAACAGAATTTGAACCCAGTACTCCTTTGACCAAATTTTAAAAATATAATTTTGTTTTGATTATTTTGATTTTGTTTTTGTAATTTTAAGCAAATAATAATATTTATATTTTATAAGTTGAAGTGAAAATTAAATTCTTATTTGAATTCTTACAACAATTATCAATTTTAAATAGATTGTTGGCTTTCGTTTATGATTATCAAAGGCATCACAGTTTTAAAGCTAGAAAACTTATTTACTTTATGTAAAACATTAAAATCAATTACTAAGGTGAATATTAAATTTATATTTAAATTTTAGAATATTTATATTGATAGATATTCGTTTGTAATTTGGTTTAATATGCGTTAAAATCGTGAAAATGAGAGAGAGAATAAGAAAGTGTGAAAATGGCGAAGTTAACTTGAGGCGGCACAAATGTGAAAACTTATTAATATAATTAAATAAAAAAATAACAGTTTTAATTGAATAAGAAACGCAAAAAGAAAATAAAAATTTCTGCGTTGGCTCAGAAGGTGGACTGACTGGCGATGAGAGGACAATTAAAGAAGGATGCGTGGCTGTCCATTGTCTACGGTCGGCTGACGACACGCGCTTCAAAGGCAACTTCCAGATACAGCTGAAGATATACTTGCAGATGCAGATTCATACACACACACATGCACACAGATATGGTACGTATATATAGATTCAGGTTAGCGGCATGACAAAGGACAGCACGGACTTTGGTGGACTGGCAGGACTCTTGGTCTTCACACCACGCGCGCTGTGAATTTAAATCATAAATCATGAGCTTTTCCTCCTCAGCATTTTTCATGCTTTTGTTTCGCCCACCCATCACTGCAGCGCCCTCCTCCCCCCGAAAACTCCCTTCGCTGTTTTACGATTTTCAGCTCTCTCTTTTTTTGCTCATTTTTCTCTCTTCGTTTTTTCGTTTTTGCAAATGTTTGCCTGCCTTTTTGCTGCATTTTATTTTTTCGCATTTTTCTTCGCCTGGCTGTCGCGTCTGTTGGCGTCGCGACTCTTCTGGGGCGCTTTTTAGTACGCACAAAAAGAGAAAATCGGCCGCCATTTTGTTTTTTTCTTATTTTCTCATTTTCGCTTCGTTCGCATATAGAAAAATAAATGCCGCAACTTTCCCAACAACAGCAGAAGCAGCAACAACAAAAAACAACGACAACAACAACAAGGCTGCTCGTTGCGTTGAGAATGTCTCGCCTGGCTCATTTTTGTACCGCCCAGATAGGTGGGTTTTTACCACGTAAAGCTTCCCCGTCCAACTTAAGCTCTATTGGGCATTAAGGGTTTTCTGGGATTTTTCGCTTTTTCTCGCTTTTATCTCGTTCGTTGCTGTTTTTTTTTTTTACTTTTGTAATGTTTTTGCCTTGTTTTGGGTATTTGCCAAAGTTTTGTTTTGGTCCTTAAATTATTCACGCGTTACCATTTGAAAAGAGTCCCGGATCCCCACATTCCCTTACCGTCTCCCCAGTTCAAGCGTTGCCGGGGCAGCATTCTGCCAGCAGGGGTCTGACATGAAAAATTTCGTAATTCAAAATTAACATTTAAGGATGACTTGGAGTTGCCGCCGCCGACGACGGCGACGACTACGACGACGACACGTCAGTTGGAGTCGACTGAAAAGGCTGTCAGTGTGTACATGAAAGTATGTTTTTGTTTGTGTGTGACTCTCGAGTGTGTTTGTGCGCAAAATTAACGAAAAACGAGAAAATCAGAGAAAATAAAGTACAGTCACGACAAAATGCGATTTTAACATTGCTCTCGTTACATTTCGCATTTACTCAGCATTTGGAGATTGTTTGCTGAGGCGATGAGAGACGGCGAATTGCCGGTCAGATTTCCACAGACAGAGATGGAGACACAGACTGAGACTCAAGCTGAAGCTGAGGCAAGGATAGGTGAAATGCGAAGAAATTTTCATCCAGCTGTGCCCGTTAATAATTGAATGACAGTTCAATGGGAGGGAATTCTTAAATAGCTGGCTTAACTTAAAACAGGGCGTCTGTCGAGCGTTAAAAATAAGGTTAAGCAGAAGGAAGAAGATTCATGACATTAATTTCATTCAGCGCCAGAAAGTATGCTATATATTTTTTTCTGTGTGGAATTCTTACGAATGTACAAGAAATCTGAATTTTCTTTTAACATAACATAATGCTTTCAATTTAAAATTGTAAGAATTAAAAATAATTCTTTTTACGACTGTGCGAATTAAAAATGCAGATTTACGAGAAATAAAGACTTTAAATGTTTGACAAGAAAGAAGGAGGAAACACAAAGAGCAAGAAAAGAATCCCATAATAATTAATTTAATTAATTTAATTTCTAAGTTGCTCAAAAACTTCTTGCATTCGTATTTCCCAAACTCCTTTTGTACTACTTCTTGCCTCTTCTTAAAGTCAGCTGGCAATTGGTTTTTAACTAAATCACCTCTCGAATGATGTCTATTGCAGACTTATCGATTGGAAATCCGTTCAATTCTTGGCCTAATCAATAACCATATGCATATCAATAGCCCAACTCTCTCTCTTTCTCTGTCTCTTTCGTCATGTTCTTTTCTCTCTCTCTCTCTTTTTTGCAGTCTCTGGCTGTCTCTCCTGCAGTCCATCAGCGTGCTGGGTTGAGTCTATTTCTGTGTGTGCATTTTGAACCGCTGCATGGCCAGGAAGCAAACAATTTACGCAATCTGCCAGTGCAACGTCACCCACACTGAACATTTCGCTCTCTGTCGCTTTCTCTCGCTCTCTCTCTCTGGCCAACTCCTTCCACAACAAACTAAACATACAAAAGCAAAGAAGAGAAAGAGCAGCAAAAAAAGCTGGTTTAAATGGAATAAAAACAAAATGAAATCAAAAAAATAGCGCGGCCCAAAAGCAAAAGCAAAAGCAAGAAAAACTTGTCGCTACTCGGAGCATAACGACAGGCAAGGCAGTTGGAGATGGTTTGGAGACTGGAGACGACGTCGCGACGTTGCCGCGTTGCTCTCACCAATACACACTCACTCGGTGAGTTGCTGTTGTGTCTCAGTACAGTGGCACTCGGCACATTCTCTTCTCCTCCAGTATATCTCAGTATAGAAAAACGTTGCAAAAAGAAAGGTTGCATGCCACCCGCTGAGGCAGCCGCCCAAGCCCAGTTTGAAAAATATATGTGTATTTTTTGCTCGTTTTTTCCACAGTAAAATGCAGCATTTTTTGTCTTTTTTTAAGCTCCACCTACTTGCTGCCATCGGATTGGCTGCTGCTCTGCTCTGCTCGGCGTCGTTTGCTCGTCGGCGTTGACGTCGCAGCAGCAGCAGCAGCCGAGCAGCAACAACAAAAGCTAAAAGGGGGAAATAAGGCTAACTCGGCAGCAAAAAAGAACTCACATAAATGTGTGAGCGTTTGTATGTGTGTGTGCGTGAGTGTTTGTGTGTGCTTGTCTGGCTGTGTGTGCGTTTGTAGTTGTGTTGGGGTTTTTTCTGTGCTGTCTTTGATTTTGTGTTATTTGCTTTTTCACATTTTATTTTTAACATTTATATTTTGTGTGCGTGTTTCGTGACGTTATGTGTGCATATTAAAACTCAAACTCACACACACAAACAAATACACACACACACACACATGTAGTCGCACACACATACAGCTAACAGCATTATGAAAAATGAAAACGGTCGGTTTCTCCACCTCTTTCTCTTCCTTCTCCCGTCTCCTGTCTCTCGTCTGCTTGCTCCTTCCTTGACGCGTCTGCGGTTCTAGCCTAGGCTATATAATATCTATGTCTATTCCGATTTGGTTGTTGGACTCTGTTTCCCGTGTGCTTTGCTTTGCTTTGCATTTGCTTTTGGCTTTGGCCAGCCATTGCACTTTTTCTATATTTTGTTCATGCTCCTTTTCCACTATCTTTTTTTTTTTTTGCGTTTGCTTTGGCTTCAACTTTTGTTGTTCATGGCAACTGTCGTCTGGCGCACTTGGTCACGTCGCATCCTGATGCAACAGCACCATCTACAGCAGCAGTAGCTAGCAGTGTAGTCGTGGCAGTTGTTGAGTGTTTAGTAAGTGGTTTAGTAAACACATTTAGTTATTTTCCAACCGCTGACCACATATACACCCACATTCCCACACACACACGCACTCACTTGCACACGCAGATAGTTGAAGGAATCCTTTTTGCTACGCACTGACTCTGAACTGACGTTGAGTGTCGAGTGTCGA
Source organism: Drosophila sulfurigaster albostrigata (assembly GCF_023558435.1). Taxonomy (NCBI): domain Eukaryota; kingdom Metazoa; phylum Arthropoda; class Insecta; order Diptera; family Drosophilidae; genus Drosophila; species Drosophila sulfurigaster. Next base: position 21,526,304 of record NC_084882.1, read on the forward strand.
GCCTCTGCTGGCGCGTCTCCTCTTGTCTCGTCTCGTCACGACTTAGCTCAGTTGGTCCTTTGTGCTTGGCTTAGAGGCCAACGGGCCATTGCCTGCTGTTGCAGCCGGAGCACTTAATGACACTTAGTGATACTCAATTATCACTGCAGCTCTTTGCTTAATTACTTGATGGGCTACTTTACACTTGCAGAAAAAAACGATTCACTGTGGACACTAGTGTGAATCTATTAATTATTCAATCAAGTGGTCTATTATATTCTTGGAACATAGGTTTAGACTAGACAGTATCTGAAGATACTACTTCTTCAAAGGATAATTTAAGTATTTAACTATCTATCGTAACCTTATTTGGAGTTGGTAATTTTTTTTATGTTTTCTCAGAGTTTGAGTTTAAAGATGCCAAAAAGTATTTTTAATCAATAATTTGTAAAAACGTTTTGGCATCTTTAAACTCAAACGCTTGAAAATGTTTCTTCTTATTTTAATATAAAGTGCCAAATCAATAAATACAAAATAATTAATTTCTAACTTTCGGCATTTTAGTAATTTTAAATTTTATCATATGAAATTTAAATGGGGATGAATACAATAATCTTCAAATAAACACTCCATAATTTTGCCTGTCTATTTTCTTGGCAGCTTTAAAATAGAAGAAGTAAGAAAGTTACAGTCGTGTGTGCTCGACTGTGAGATACCCGCTAACCATTTTAAATAATAGCAAAATATTCCGGTAAATATGCCGAAAATACTACAAAAATACTAAAAATATACCAAGCGGTATATTTCTTATATCGATGTAGTACCACATTCAAAATATACCATAGACCACAATATACCAGATTGTCGGCCAAAGCAACTCAGACCCCTAGTAAGTAGGCGTTTTTGCCAATACAAAAGTATTTCTTTAATAACTTCCACAATTTTTATCTGATCACAACCAAACTTTCAGGAATCATAAAGACTATATCTATAGTATTGTATGTATCAAAATTCGCACAACCATTTTTAAAATTACACTTCCTATATATCTATATATCGGACATGGCTATATAGTCTCGGCTGTTGACGCCGATCAAGAACACATATCTATACTTTATAGGGTCGTAGATGCCTCCTTTTGTTTGTTACATACATATTCTGCCAGCACAAAGTTATAATACCCTTCTGCACTATGGAGTATAAAAACTTTGATATTGTGTAAAGCAAGGTAAAGCAGTGTGCTTAAAGTAACTCAGGAAATAGGTTATTGTACGTATACTTCCGATGCTCCCGCCTCCAAATTGTTTCTCTGAGTGTAACTGACAATTAGGAAATGAAATATTATAACCTCTGTTCGCTGGTAATTTGGTAAGCAACCAAAATTTGGAGTTTCTCTCTTCGAAATGTAATTTGGAAAGTTTTGCTTGCCGCAGAAAATATATATTTGCCAGTTTATCCGGGCGGGAACATGCAGAAACAAAAAAAAAGCGAATCTATGTTCTAACCAAGAGTTGTGACTAACTATTCCCAACAGAAAACACGCCCCCTTTATGCGCCAGCTTGCAGTTTTAGCCAACTTTTATTAGCTTTTCTACTAATTGCTTCTAATTTAATTAAATTAAAAAAAACTTTTGCGCGTTTTTAGTTGGAATATATGGTTTCATGTGGGACCTGTAGCCGAATCCTGAATCCTCATGCTGAGTTGGCACAAAATGTGTGTGCACACATGTGTGTGTGTGTGTGTGTGTGTGTTTGTGTACGACTATGTCGCATAATAGTTTAGCTATAAATTTTCTACGTCTGCTTGCGTTTTGTAGTAAAATATTTTATAATTAAATATTTGTTTAATTAGCACGAGTGGTCACAGCCTCATATTCATCGCCATTGTGGACTTTATGGTTCCCAAAAATTCTTTATTTAATAAATTAGAGCATTGAATTTATTGGGAAATTAAAGTAATATGCGGCAGCTGCTGTGTATCAATTCAAAAATTAAATGCAATTGATCTATGAATAGAATTGTGCTGACGGTCTCACTTGAGAGTAACGAACTTAATTTTATATGTTCAATGTTTCATTGATTGAATAACCCAAGGGACTTTTTGTAATACAGATATATATGCAGTCGTATAAATTACTTTTTGGTCTTTGATTTTCTATTAGAATAGAATTTAAGCAATTTATGTTCAAATAAGTTCTGAATACGAGAACACAAAACAACTCCAAAGACATTTAGAATAATTTGCAAGTTCTTGCTTGTAAATTAAGAAAGATTTTTGATATGAAGAGAAAACGAGTACAAAATAATCAAATACAATATTAAAAGTATTTGATTTTGGTATGACTTGATTTTATATATTTTACTCCTCTATTTTATCATAAATGCAAAACTATTTTCAAATAAATGAAAACTGAGAGAAAGTACAAAACAATTACAATATATTCCATATATGTATTATTTGATGAATTTTAACGCTTGATTTTCTCTATTATTTAAAATCAACAATTTAAAAGAGGTTATCGCAATAAGTTTAATAAAGTCATTGTTCATTGTTCTCGTTCATTATCCAGCATAATTTGTATGTCAGAGTAGAAGATAAAATTCTAGTCCCGCCTAAAAGTATGCAATGAAAATCTAATATAAATGTATCGAAAAGTTGTCATATATTTCCAATCTTATTGTTATTGCATTACTGCTTAGTGTAAAGTCAACTTTAGATTTAAATTTATATGCCTATGTTTCTATTAATTTTGTTTGTTATGATTTGAAGCGTTAAAATAGCGAATTTTCTATAAAGTGCCATCAGAGAAACGTAGCTGCGCCAAGGTCTTCAGACTTAATTACGTTTTTAATAGACTTCACTCCCGCCATACCGCCTAATAGTATGTCATGCTATCCTGGCTATCATATTTTAATTACGCTTAGATTGTCAATCCTTCATATTAAATATATTGCCGAGATAATTAATTTTTCTCACTCACGCTGCATTTTCATTATATAGGCTATTTGGTAATGTCGATAATTGGACACCGTCAGGGGAAGTGGAAGAGGCAGCCAGAGCATAATTTATAGGCGACTCCCACCCAAAGCGCTCACGCCATTTATCAGTTGTCTGACCCTGGACGTACATAGATCACTTTGGGAAAGCTGACTCTGACGCTGATGTGATGTGAAAAATATGCTAGAAACCATTTTGGACTTGAAAACAATTTGTTGGGGAATAACAATAAGTAAAATTAATGAGCCAAAATGTAATTTTATAAATTGTGAAAAGCTTCCGGAGCATTAATTATCAAAAAGGGAAGAGAACAAAAAGCCATAACAACACAAAAACCTTTTTGCTTTACAAAAAAAAAATAAAAAGGAAAACTCAAATCCCAATGAATGGTAGATTGACAAGCGGAGTGGGGGGATAGTACTAGGGTCTTTACAAAAATGAAGTGATGAAAAAAGGAAAACAAGTGAAAGTGAATCGCATGAAAGACAACAAAGCAAATGCCAAATACTCGGCGGCCGAATGAAATGAATGAAAGGCTAAACAAATTACAGCAGCGCCATTTTGCAAAAGGCCAGAAAGCAGAGCGAAATAAGGGGTGAAAGTGGATTTACTTTCGTCTACGTGACACGGAGCCGGAGTTGCCGCCATCCCAATGATTCGCCTGCGGTTGCTACTGCCGTTCTCATTCACGTTCTCGTTGCTCCCGTTTTGCTGTTGCTGATGATGAGCCCAAGGCTGCAAGGAGCAGGCACTTTACATGCAGCTCGAGCAGATACCACTCCACTTCGCTCAATCTAAACGAGCCAGAGACACGCATGAAGCGTCTGCAAGCAGATTAATGTGCTCGGTCAGAGTCTCCATGCATGTGTCCTCGCTGTGTCCTTGCTGCCACTGACAGTCAGTGGCGGCGACACTCCACACACCACACTCCACACTCCAAACACACACAACATGCTGACACCCTTGGCAGCGGCCATGATTTTCGAAATTAATTCAACTTGATTTTGCTTTCTTGCTCGTTGTTTTTGCGTGCCTGGCGAGCTGGTGGTTGGGGAGGCTGGAGCTTGAGCTTGTGTGCGGTTGTTTCGCCGCAGACAAGAAATTAAAATTCATTTCAGACTCGACGCACACACGGGCAGACAGACACACGGTCATGGCTCGACAGTTGCATTGTATATTAGAATATTTAAGGCGCAAGCCTAAAAGTATGCAATGGGAGCTGTGGCCAACCCTTTTTAGCTTTGCCCAAACAACCCTCTTGGCTTGGTTCGTAAGCTAAGCGAAGCGAAGCCAAGCAACCCTCGTACCCCATTTGAAATGCTGAGTGGCTGTATTCACAGGTTTTTCCACAATGGCCGCCATCGTCGTTTTTCCATTTCCACATTTTCACATTTGTTCGCTTTCACTTTGCCTTTTTCTTTTTGTTGGCCGTCAAAAGTTTTCTATTGTTATTCAGCTGTCAGTTTAACTGCTGGCTTTTGTTGTCGCATACTTTTGGCTACAAATTTGCTTCACCCTTCACCCCATAATTCTGACACCTGGTTCTACATATTTTATTCTGGTCGACTTAATCGTTGCTTTGTTCCAGCTTCATGTCTGCCAGCTGTCAAGGGTATTGCACATATCCATTAATATTCGCTGCTTCAGGTGCATTCGCCTTTACACTCGAGTCCCTAGCACACATTTCTTTTTTCCCGAGCTCCTTTCTTTCTATTGTTTCCGAGACTTGAGCTTGGCTGCCTGCCTGTCAAATTGAGTCGTTAGCTCGCTGAGGCGAATCTGGAAACTGTGTTACAAATCATTGCCACTGTCTGGCCTAAAAGCAAAGGCAAAAGACTTGTTCACTTCTCTTGGTTCTTACGGAGACTGAAAAAAATGTACTGTCATCTCATTTTATTTGTTTTTTGTCTTTTTTTGTTTTGCTACCTTCATCTTCTTTTTCTTGTTATGCAGAAAAGTTTTTTAACCCTGTTGAGTCATAAAATTAAAACCATCATGGACTCTTAGGGTGCGACTGATGTCTAGCCTGAACATGGTCTCTGACCGACTCAACCTGTACTCCAGCCAGAGCTCCACCCGTCCATTCCCCGGAGACTTCTTTGGCTTTATATGGCCGCATAAAATGGCTGTGCCCGGTCGTCGGCAAGTGAAATTTAAATGAAAGCCTAACGACCTGGCATTGTCGTTGATAAGGTCCAAAATGCCAGCTCGTCTACCGTTTTTGGGTGGCCATGGAGCCGTGGAGCCATGTCCAGTCACCAGCTAGATTGTCTTTGGCTTGCGTTTGTATGTCGGTTCTGGTGGTTGCAAATGTTTATGCAAGACTATCAAGAGGTTTGAGGCTATTACCTTTTCGCCTTGCAATTTTTTTGCTATACGTGACAAAACCATTCAAGAAAAAACTGCTCATGAATCGTTGGGGAATAATTTAGTGCACGAAGCTTAAATAAATTCAATTATGTTCCTTAATATTTTGGTCTGGCTCTATCCAATGAGCTTAGACTTTTAGAGTGCAGTAAATTTAAATTCATATATGTTATGTATATAGTATCCATATTATGAATTCATAGAATATATATAAATACGCTATGCCATAACAAAGAATAAAGCTCGAAATATAAAATATATATACTACAAACGATTAAAATGTAATTGCGTATTAGCAAATAATATCTGATGAATTTTCCTAGGATTTCCAAAATTTCAATTATTTGATAGTAATCTTATTTATTCGCGAATATAATAAATATAATTTAAAAATTTGGAAGGTAAAGAAATTAAAATCAAGTATGTTATATATTTGAAAACAATAACGAAAATCTTTTTTAAATGGGTTCCAGACAATCTATTTTTTTCGACTCAATCAAAATAGCAATTTAATTTCCTTTTTTTTAATATTCTCATTAATGAAACTCAAATTCGGGTAAGCCCAAAAATTTATATAATCTAATTACATTATTTTGAATCAGGTTAATGATTTCATATAAAAGAAATATATTTACCACTACAAACATAAATCTAAGCATTTTAGTTTGACATGGCTTTTCAAAAGTTGAAAGCTCTCCGCAAAAAGCTTTCTGATTTGAAGTGTTAGAAAGCATTTGGCATTTACCCATTAGCAAGCAAGGATTGTTTTGCGAGTGGTGCGACCAACAGCCGACAGATGGCGCTAAGTAGCTTTCAGCAGATATAAATGCGTGCTTATGCTTAGATGTTTTAATATTTCATGGAGAACAAACCTTTTTATAATGTATTCCATTCCTTAGTTCCATTCGCTGAGTTTTTTCTGTAGAAAATCAGCTGATGCATCTCTAAACAAAACTCAACGAATTTATTTTAATAAGCATATTTATTAAGCATGTGCAACAATTAGAAGCATTTATTAAGGCCAACTACTAAAAGCCAAACAAAACATAAACTACAAAATAACAACTGAGAATTAAAAACAAAGCATTTCTTATAAACTAAATGGTTAGTCAGCGTCTATTTAAGCGTATCAACTAAAGACAGCATTCATGTTGAGCTCCAGGGAAATCTGCAAAGAGAAGAAGAGAAAACCATGAAAGTTATAATTTTGTTATGTTTACAACAAAGATAGAATGGGAAAAAGTTGACAGGATCCGGAAGGACCTTCTCTTGCATGCTTATTTTCCTTTGAATGTACAAAGTTAACAACAAATTAAACTTGCTTGTGAGCACAGCCCAAAACAAGTAACAACTGAGCAACAAAGGCAACAAACAAAATTGGCAAAGTTTAAATACCCTGCACCTACGAAACTAAAGGGTCTTTTAAGTCTTCATTTAAATAGATAATAATTGATATAAAGGATTATTCAAAAATCATTTGTCTAGCATTATAATAAGTATTATTTAAATTCAGTTTCAGGCATCTTGTATATTATGTTAATGTAACCTCTCGCTAGATTATTATAGTTTACAGTGGACCTTCATCTTGTTGAACTCGCAGCGATTGCCACTGGCCGTAAAAAGTTTTAATAGAAAATTTTAGTTAATAGTTTTGCAACTTTGGCCGACGCTGCTGCTGTTGCTGCTGCTGCCGTTGGTGGTGCTGCGGTGGATTTGATATGGGACCTCCACACATATGGGACCGCAGCACATGTAGAAAAGTTTATTTTCGGGTAACGAGCAAGCTCTCAGGGCTGCCACAGTATTTTCAACCAGCGACTACTAGCTCATCTAAGGCTCTGCTGCCTCGTCGTTGTCGTCGGCCTCATCTAATTAATTAAAATCGCTTTTGTGATGTCGCCTCGCACATACATCAAATTCTAGCTAAGCGCCAAGATAAGCAAAAAGTGCCTTTTTAATTTCCTGTTTGCTGATAAATAATGCGACCCACACACATACAAACAAACACTCACTCATACTTACAGGCACATGGCCAGAGAGATAAAGAGTGAGATAGTAATAGGAGCTTGTGGAGAAACGTGTTATGTAACTTTAAAGCACCTAAAATATTAAAACCACCCAAAACACTCAAACAAGCACCCAATGGGGCAGCCAGCTGGAGGAGTAGCCGCAGATAAGGCGAAGCAGTAGCGACCATAGGAGAAGAAGATGGAGGCGAGGAAGGAGCAGCATCACGTACCGGTCAGTATGCGCAGGACACGTTGCCAAAGAGCTTAAAATGTGGCCCTAAAATAACTTTGACTGCCCTTCCAGATCCTGTCAGGAGCCCACACTCACACACACTCATACACACACACGCATACACGAACAGGCAAACAAACTCAAATATTCGCGCTTACACTCGCACACACAGCCAAACGTGTTGGATAAAAAGAGATGGGGCTGCTCCTAGGATTTGAAATCCGCTCGCCAGGCAACATTTTAACTGCTTGGGGGCATACATCAAAACTTTGGCTTACGCTTAGGATTTATTTATTTTCATATTTACAGAGGCCACACTCACACATATACAATCACACACACACACACATACTCAGATGCTGTGGCGCCATAAATGAGCTGGAGCTGGGCGCGGTACAGGCTGACAAGGATCTCAAGGATTTGCAGCTTTTGAGAGGGCCACAAGCAAGGCAGTCGGTAGATACGAGTACATATACGTAATACTGTCCACCTACATCTAATTCAGGCAACAGTCAAACCCGCGCGGCTCCAACGGTCATAAAATACCCCATCGTGAGCCTTGAGGTGGGGATGGAGATAGGAATGGGAATGGGGACTAAAGGAAAAGTCCGCTGTCCTTCGCGTGTGCTTACGTATAAATGTGTACTTAAACGAGGGTTGCTAATAAAGTCATACAGGCATGGCAAAAGTATACAACAAAGCTCAAAGTGAATTTATCAATATCAATCCAAACTATTTTAATTATATATTCAATTAATAAAGAAACTCACTTCAATTTAGTTTAGCTTCCGAATAATAATATTTATGATATTAGTATTTTTAAAAATTTCTATATATCAAGAATTTTGATGAATTTGAATTATTTTGATATAACATAACATAAATTCTAAAAAATACATGCTTATAATTCACAAATAAAAATTTGATATTTTCATTGTTATTTTCATCGCTCTTTTTGTATAATTTTTTGAATATGATTTTATGAAATATTTATCGTCACATTCTTCATAACAAATTGTTGCACTTTGGTTTGTTTTATTTGTGCTGCTTTTGTATGCAGCATCATACATCAAACAATGATTTGTAATAAGTCATAAAAAGCGTGAATAAATAACATTTTATAGATAAATCGCGTCACATATAAATAACGTAAAAAATCTGCTGATTCGATTAACAGTCAATGGAATTTGTTGTCTGTGGCCGTGTTATCTAATCTGAAGTCAAAAGCAGTTAGATTGTATTTATAATGTTGAGAAGTGTTTTTAGTTATATAATTGAGAAGTGGAATGAATTGAAACCAGATTAAAGTATAATAAAGTTATTCAAATTCAAATCGAATTCCTATACAATTATAAGAAGCCTGTTTTCAATTTACTAAATTAACCCTCGTTGAATATATTTTAATGACTATGTGACCGTCGAAGCTTTCCGCCACGTGCGGCGTGTTCAGGCTCAGCTTGGTCGGCTTACGCGGCGTATGCGCGTTTTATCTGCTGAAGCACATCTTTTGCTTAGCAGCCGCTGTGCTGCCGCCTCAGCTGCCTTTCTAACGCCCCGGTGTGATTTTATATATGTAGCTATTAAGAAATGACATTAAAAAGGGAATAAAACGAAAGCGCGTCCACTTTTCAGTGGGCGGCGAAACCTTTTCCGCGTTGTCCTTGTATTTAAATGCGTCATTTACATATTTATTAGATGTCCTTCATGCTGTTTCTCACTTTTGCTTTAGCTTTTGCTCTTGTCGCGTTCAAAATGTTCGAATATAAGACAACTCTGTATATAATTATGTGCCCCTGCCATGACTTCAGCTGCCCCAAAACATTTATGAAATGCAAACAAAAGTTAATTTAGACCCAGCTTTTATTTTTCAAGCAATTTACTTTTACACACCACGTCTCCACACAATCACAGGCATTTATTGTAGCTCTCGTTTATGTCATTTTTGCGTGGATGAATTTTTTTGTTTTATTTCTGTTCTGTTTGCATGCCCTTCTTTCTTTTCGCAAATTTGCACTTTCACGCATTAATTAATTTGCTTATTATAACAAACATAAAACCCTTACGACTTTCCTTGCAACTTATTGTCAAAGTTCTTAAAGTGAAATGGAAATATTTCAAATTATAAATAATTTAAACAGCTTTTGTATATGACAGACAAGAATAATTCTTGACAAGAATAATTCTCTGACAAGAATAATTTTTCAGGAAGCTTCATAATCCAAGCCTCTTACACAGCTAATGCCGCATATAGTTTTTGTTGCTGCTGCTGAGTAAAATACTTTCGAAAAAAAAAACAATAAATGAAAATAAATAATTTTACTAGGAATGCATAAATATATAAATTATAGTCGTAGTTCCAAGAAGTTCTTCCACGAAGTCGACCTAACTTATAATGCATTTTATTGCAGTGAAACTTTTGCGATGTTGCAGCGAATGAGTTTTTTTGAATCAAGTATATAAATCTTTTAAGTGCCTGTAGTAGAACAAACTACACATATCTGCTTGAAATCTGCTGGGACAGTTAAAATAAAACACTGGCAAAACTTACGCAGTGGAGCAATCTGATAACTAAAGAGGCGAGACGTTAAGGAGTGCATGGAGGATGAGATAGAGTGGACAGCACAAGGCCAGTCGCTGGCATGAAGCAATTACAAAAGCTGGAGGAATGGAAATAGCATGACGGGGTGAGAAGACAAGTCTGGTCGCATAGAAACTTGCAAATATAAAATTGCACAATTTAAAAGTGCAGACAAGGGACAAGGGAGAAAAGGGGCTTGGCAGGAAGCTGGTTACGTGCAAGAGGCTGGCCAGCCAAGAGTAACGTGAACACGAATTGTACTTGTGTGAGTGTAGATGTGTGTGTGTGAGGGTGAGAGGACTTGTGTGTGTGCGTGAGTGTCCTGTGCGCCATTTACAATTCACATTCCTAGTTTTCAGTTCAGTTGAGTCATTATTTTATTGCTAAGACATGGGAACGGGTGAGCCTGGGTGAGCATGGACTGCGTCGACTCACGATGACAATGTTGAAGGACACATGCGATACGTAAAGAGGCAAAAGAAGAGGCCCAACTGCTGCCCAGCAGCAGGACCAACAACACTTTTGCTTTTCCATTTAAATGGAAGTGGTTGAGTGGTTGTTTCTACCTAATGTGGTGTGAGTGGAACTCGGGGAGCTTCGAACTGAATGCGAGGGAGGAACGTCACGTCACGTGGGTGGCTCCTTTCCTTTTCGTCCTTTTTGTACATTTCTGTGGTCTTTGTCAGACTGCGTGTGTCGCCTTCTACATATGTGCGAGTGTGTAAGACTATGTTATTAGATTGTTTCGCCTGAAATGTTATTAGAAAATTTTGAATTCAAATTCAAATGACTTCATACTTGACATCCCCTTGCTGCAGTCCTTGATGTCCATCTTTTAACCAAACCCCATTGAGCAAATGCAAAGGACGTGCACTTCTTTCTGCATATATGGAAATATCAGCCAAAAGAGGGAGAGAGTGTGAGTGTGTTGCGTCTGTCTCTGTTTCTGGCATAATAACATAGACGACGTGGCTGCCTTTTCGTCCATTAAACTTAAAATGTTTGAAGTGCAATTTGTGCTGTGGCACGTTGGTGCACTGAGGCTGAGGATTTCGGATGAACCCTCAATCTAAGAAGGCGACAAGGGTTGTTTACTTCCTATCAGAATTGCAGGCTGGTCTCCTACTATTAAAAGCTCACGTTCTTGCTTAACATCGATTCAAAGGTTGAAGGAATTATTTAGTTTTTGTCGCAGTATTTGGTTTACACTGAACTGTATCAAAGGATTCGACTAGTCATTGGTTAGTTAGAGATTCAATCCTATCTTGCAGGCTGTGTAAAATTTCAAAATATTCCTTGCCACGTTCGTGGCAAACAAAAGTTTCAATAAAAACCAAGCATACTCGTACAACCAGGCTAAGCACAAGCTGGCCATCTGACCAACCAACATCTGATAGCCCAGTTCAGTGCAAAACACCCACAGCAACCACATTCGTTACATGGCAATGTGAGGTTTGCAGGGGGCGAAGAGTGGGGGTGAGAGGGCACCCTGCAACATTTGCGAACTATCTAAACTGAGTTTGAGTTCAGTTGAGGAACTGTGGTAAAGTTTTCAACGTAATCATACGAAACCTTGTTCTGTTTAGGTGGTGGATGCTTTTGGGGGCGAGAGGGTTGAGGTGGCAAAGAGTGTGTGTGGGATTTTCCTCCCTATTATTTCAACTATATACACCATATATGTATATACTGTAGTGTGTGTGTCCCTTTCCAGTGCAGACAAAAGACGACTTTGTGCACTTTCTGACATAAGATGGAGAATGTGCGCGGAATGGGCATTGTAGTGGTTAGTAGGGTTTTCAGCCAAGCGACTGACGAGGGAAATGAGGGATATTGAGGGGGCAAGTCTACGGGAGGACTTCTGTATGAAGACTACAGCGACTGCTGGTCAGCTATTTTATATTCAAATAAAATGAAATTACATTGTTTTCAGCTGGCAAACAATTTGAATAGAATTTTAACTTTTTACTATTATTTTATTTCAATGCATACAATGCCATAGTCCGGCCGGACCAAGGACCACAAGATGTGCTCAGATTGCCTGGGTGTGTGAGTGTTTCGTTCTGTGTGTACCAAGGGTTCAGCACAGCTTCATCTGTGTGCACCGAGTTGGGAGGTTGGGCCAAATGATGGTCAACTGAGGCTTAGAAGAGTATATTTCTTAATTAGAAAGATTCGAATTATTATAAGGGTTGTGCCAGGTCTCCACTCGCAAATGCCCCCGTCTGTTTAACTTTTCTTAAACATCATTAATTTTGCTGCAATTTACAGTAGCCTTAGGTCGTACTCCTTTCACCCAACTTAGTGAAAATACTGCCAAAAAATTTGTCGACCCTTTTTGACATTTTCGGTAAATTGAGATTGGGCGGCTGATTCGCCGGGTACGTGACAAAGCTGGGATCGGGTAATTTATTATATGCCACAAATGTAAATTTTCGAATTTTTTAGTTTTATGAAATTGTTCCGGTCAATTAAAGCAAGAAATCGTCACTTATCCCTTTTTTGTGTGGACGCGTTTTGGACACTACCCTGAGGAAATTGAGTCTGATTGCTTTCGGTTTTTTTCTCATTCCTTAAAGTATACAAAGATTAAAGCTTTAAGCTGAGTTTGGTGTTAGAATCATGCTACGCATACGTATGTGCATCCCAGAGTCCATTCTCAGCTGTAATGTCGCAGCTGCCAATCCATTGGACAGATAGGCAGGTTGCAGTCAGGACCAGAATGCATTTTCCGAAAACGAAACAAAATTTTGCAGGCTTTGAAATTGCAATGCACAAATTTTGCAATTTTCCTTTTTTCGTATGGGGGTATGGCTAAAAAAATTTGCATTTTTGCTAGAACAAGCGCCAAATGAATGCACATGCACGCATACGCACATATAAACAGCTAACTATTGATAGTGAACGAAGATGAGTTACTCATTGGTTGACTAAAAGTGAAGACTATACTTTTAGTGATGTTCACTATATAATATTTTTTTAATTTTATTTATTTGAAGAGTTGAAACTTAATTCCAAATTCTTTTAATTAATTCTTTTGGCTATTTTTGATGTGATCTTTTTATTAAAATATTTATTGTTATTTAAATACTTTACATACATACATAGAATTTTAAGCGAAGTTTGATTTTGTATATCATTTATATGTAGTTTACAATTGATATCATTATGAGTTCATAATGATTAAAACATTTTTTGGTCAGTCAATGTTTTTTGCCGCCAAACCTATTTTATTTGTTAATTAAGCTTTTTTTATAATTTTAAATTTATTTCTGATGGGTATTATATCCATTTTTCTTATATTAGATTCTTGTTATAATCAAAAGCTTTTAATTTTGCATTTTATTTGTAATGCATATAAATATTTCTATGCATTTTATAAAAATACTTGCATAGTTATAGTTTTCAGCTGCGTATGCTCGATTCCAATAGACAGACAGGGTATAAATATAGATAGATGGATACATGCACCAAGTCCAGGCGCAGTGCACATCGATTTGGATCAGACAAAGCGTCGCTGTGAATATGTACGACTACGCCCAGCACTTTGGCTTTGTTGCATTTTTGCCTAGATTGCAATTTTTTGCAACCCATTTGAAACGGCACAAAAAACTGAGAGAGCCCGAGCCCGAGCTCGAGCCGGGCCACTAAAAATATTGTACATCAAATGTGGGGCCTGTCAGCTCAGGTTCGGGCCTGGCTGGCAACATGGCCATGGATACAGCTATAGAGCCAATGCAATTGCCGTTGCAGAGGGAACAGAGCCGAGCTGGTGCCTAAAATGCACTTTTTGGCATGCAACGGGTCGTTGAAGAGGGGGAGGACTCATGGACAGACTGAATGGTTTGAGTTGCAGAAGAAGTTGTGGAAAAAAATTTTGAAATTGCATTTCAAATGAATAGACGGTCGACATGTGGCCGAGGGGGGGAGTTTAAACGAAACGAAACGAAGCGGTGCAGGACCTGGAGCCAGAGCCAGAACCAGAAGCAAAGCCAGAGCTGCAGCTGCAGCTGGAGAGACCGAGGAGCTCCGGCTGGACCCAGAGCGGAGCCATCATGGTGGGTTCGTTTGTGCTGGCCCAAAAAATCACATTGAACAACGGATGTGCGACGATATACGACGTTACCAGGACAATCTCTGGAACTATGTGATGTGTGCGTTTATGATTGTGTATGTGTGTGTGTGTGTGTCTATATATATGTGGGAGTCATGCATGACTAGCAGAGCGAAGCGAGTTGCCTCTCTCTTTGCACCTCTTGCTGCAATTGCCTCCCATTCAAATGGGCGCTCCATTTTGATGCAAATGTATTTGAAAGTCATGCTGGTCGTCCGGTCGCTTGGTCGCCTCAAGATGAGCTGGCTGTATGGGGTGGGAGCAATGACATTTCTGACTAAATGACATGCAAATTACTAGGCTCTGATTTTGCCAAAGAAAAAAAGAAAAGAAACACAAAAAATGAAAAAGCCTCAAACACTTTTGCTACTGCAAATTCGGCACCACAAATGGATCCTATTCTGAAAATTCTGAAAACTACGCATTAGTCTCAAATGGACGACAGCTACAGAGCCGAGTTAATCCCTTAATCCGTTACTCTTAGCTCGTTAGCCTGCAAGCCATATATCATCACTAGGCCTTAATGGTAGCAATCGTATCTTCATTAATTTATTCGATAAGTATTTGTTCGTTTACAACTCGCATTCTTTGTTTATGTATTTAGAACTAGCTAAAAGATTTAAGTAACGCTAAAGAATAAAGATATTGTTGTATTATTCGTATTAAACAATAATCTTTGTCATGCATTTTCTTTCTAAAATACCACTTTTTTTGACACCTTCTAAGTTAACAATGTGTAAAGGCTCAAGTTTTTTAAATTTTACAGCTTAAATAGATTGAACAAGTAAAATTGAAAGCCACTAAAAAAAAATATTTGATTGTGATTAAGCTAACATACTATAGGAATGTCTAAAGTAAGAAAATCAGGGGTCGATAGTAAAATTAAATTTGAGTAGTCTTTATTTTAAATTGATTCATTAATTTTTTATCCTTATTTATAAATTTATATTTTATAAAGAAGACTCAATGTAATTTTGAATTTAAATCCAAAATCAATTGAATTAAGAGTTCTTCTCTTAGTTTACTTCTACAACTATTGCATTCCAAAAATCGGTAAACATTTTAATATTTATTTAAAATACATCACTTCATAGTAATTATATTATTCACATTATTCATTCAATTCGCTTCAAAATTGAAACTAAATGCAACTGTTTTATTTCTTTTTATAGCCTGCAGTTTTACACTCATATTTATTTTCAGGCACGCTTATTTACTTTACGCTTTTACAATTGTTCGCTATTGCGGCGTTTTTGCTTTTTTATGTCGTATTTATTTTCATTGCGATGTGGCCTATAGGATGGCCGTGGATGGATCGCGTGGATGCCCAGGATTTCAATTCATTCATTTCTATTAGTTATTTGTTTTCAGTACGTTTTTGTAATTATTTGCGCTCCTGCCGCATGCTAAATTGCCTATGCAAATATTTGACAATTTTGCATTTTACCAAAGAGCATTGAAACCCCAAGCTACAGCTCAGCGATCCCTTTCCGCTTCCCCACTATCCCCATCACTGTCACTGCCTAATGACCCGCCATTCGGGCTGGCCATCGCACTTCCTGTGTATCTTCTGGCCTACTCCTATCCGGTGTCCGACTGGTCCATGCATTTTGCATTCGCTTGTTTACTTTCCTCTTAGTTCGATTAATCGCGCATTTAAGTTGCCCCAAATTTAAGTTGGCTTTCTATCATTTGCAGCTCTACAAGTGCATTGTAGATTTTTAGCAATTTTATCAACTAAATTTCACTTTTTATCTTGATACATTTTTATGTACTCCTTTCATTTCTAAATTGAAATAAAGGAAAAATAAGTGTTCTGTGAAATTTTACTAAATCAATAGCCAAGCAATTATATTCTGTTTAATTTTGCTTTCAAATGTCTTTATGTGCTTTAATAAAAATTAAACCAATAATAAAAATGCAAATGAAAATAGCAATTTTATAAGTTTTTATACTTAGTCAATGTAAATTTCAAATAACCATATTTAAATTTAAAAAGAAGTTGTAAAAAGGAATTTGAAATTTATGAATAAATTGAATAAAGGATTAAAGATAAGCAATCCATTAAATTGAATTTGAAATTGCATTAAACGCTTTATTTAGTAGCCAAGGAGATGAATGAGAAGTAGTTGCGTCCATCTACACATGCCATGAATGCTCTATTATATTTGCAAAAACAAAGCGCATATTCCATTAAAATAATTGAATAACTTGCAGTATCATATGATAAAAGGAGCTTAAGTAAATCCCCTGAAAGAGAATGAGTGAGTGCCACAGAGATGAGCAATTGCAAACGAAAATAGTGCTAGAAAGAGAGAAAGAGAGAGAGCGGAGCAAGAAGAGAGCTGGCAAGGTAAAGTTTTGCAATAGCTAAGCGCATATTTATATAAATTTGCGTGTGCACTCGCATAACTTTTGTTATGTTGCAGTTTTGACTGAGTGAACATAATGGAAATTTGAAGTGCCTCCAATTCGCTGCTGTGGGGCACCATGGAGAGTGAATGCTTCACAGATTAGTCAGATCACTCAGCAACAGAACAAAAGACTTTAGCCAGTGAACGAACACTCACACCTAAAAGAGAATTGCCAATACTTAAGTCTAGTCTAGTACTCGCACTCCTAGTCTACAATGAAAAACTATGCAATCTTTTTTTCAGCTGCGCCAAAAAGTATGCAGCGATTTGTGTTAGTCTCCAGCCAGACGTCTCAACGTGCTATGCGGACAGTCAACTACATCAAAATGCATTTTAGCCAAAAATTGCTCGATTCTGCGAACTTGCTTTTTTTATCTGCTGCCGTGCAATTGCTAAAACCAAAGCCCCCCCTGGAAACCAATCTGAAACAAAGCAACGGCCCAGCACTCGGCGAAAATTGCAAATTTACAATGGACACAGTGGTCACTGAAAGCGTGCAATGCATGACGATTCCCTTGCCTCTCTGCCTCTCCACATTCATAATTTGAATGCGGCGGCTCTTGCGTTCCCCTAAGTCTGCCTGGGCGAATCTGTGCAATGGCGAATGGAGGCGCCACAACTCCTTGCGCCATGTGTGCTACGGCCAAATTACAATGAAGAAAAATTGCATTGCATTGGTCTTTGCGCTAGGGGGAAAAGGAAGAGAGAGAGAGAGAGAGAAAGGAAAGAGGAAAAGGTAGTTGACTCGAAATCCCTCAAGGCAAAAGTCTGAGCGTCGCGTTTTTGCATATTACAGGCTAGACATCGGCACGTTAGCGGTGGAGACAGAACAGGAGAGCAGACGCTGTCCTGCCACATTCTGCGAAATGTTCATCAAATCAACGTTGCAGCAGCTGCGCTGCCCTACCTCCTTGCCACAAGGTCCTTGCCACTGCGCAACTTTTGTTGCAACGTTTTATGCATTTTTTCAGCGTCTGCGACTGGGACGACGTCGGCAGTGACGTCTGTTGTTTCAGTTCCAAGACAAATGCGACAGTATTAAGCCTTGCCACGCCCCATGCTGCAGCATGCTATACTAACCGGCCCCGCCCCGCCCCGCTCCGCTCCGACCCTTTCTGCCCGCCCCGCCAGACGCTGCAAAAAATTGCCAAGCTTAACATTTCGCGTGTTTTTTATCTGAACTGCGTTGTACGTGCCCAAGTCGCCTTATTGTCCACAGTCCGAACTAGCCAACAAATGCAGCCAGGACTTTTCTCCTTTTCCAGCCTACTGCCTGCTGCCTGATGCCTCGGGTTGCTGGTTGCTCCAACCCATACAGCATTCAGTTGCAATAAATACAAAATGCAGAATTCCAGCCGCGCACATCTTCAAGTTCCCAACTTTACACCGCACTCCATCCACCCATATTTTTGGGCATCGTTTTCGTTTTCGTTTTCTCAATGTTTGCTTTATTTGCAACAGTGTGTTGCATCCCCTCATCCTTGACTGCCACTGGAACCCCATAAGGCGTCTCGACGACGGCGCTGTTGATTTGGCATCCCGTTCCCCAAACAGATGGCGACGTTGCAGCAACAGCAACAGCAAAAACAACAGCAGCAGCGACGTCCAATCCAATTCCACGGCCTCTGCCCTAACAATGTGCATCCGCCCGGCCATGGAGCTGCTATACTCGACACTGCAACATGGCCACTGATTCGTCGTCATCGTCATCGTCGTTGGCGTGGTGAGGGGCACCTCACCCTGGCCAGTTGCCTATTTGCCTCCTTTTGCAGTTTTGTGTTTTGCACTTTTGTTTTGCATTTGCGTTTTTGGTTTGTTTTGTGCCATTTTTACTGCAGCCTTTGGCTTGCATTTTTTCTTGCCGCTCTTTTCACTTGAACTGAAGTAGATGGCACCGCATCAGCGGCATCAGCACATAAACTCGTCCTCTCTGCCCTCATAATACCCCGCAACATGTGCCCCAACAGAACAGAAGAGAACACAACACAACGCATCGCAGTTGCAGTTTTTGATTTCACTTTTTGTCAGCTGCCTTCGATGGCTGCTGCACTGTTTTTCATTTGGCTGAGTGAAGCAAGAGGGGCTGGCCAAGTGCTGTATTGCAAGGTGGTGATGCAATGAAGGGGTGAGTGGTGGCAGCCAGAGTATAAAGGGTTTACACTACCCTTTGACGTCATGCAACACGGTCACGTGCATTGCCTGCTTTCTGATGTCGAATTTTTATGTTACATATTTTTCTATTTCTTTTTCTTCACATTTTTGTGCTGTGTTAATTTTGTTTGTATAAAGTGCGCCAGTCTGAATGGTTTGAGGAATCTTTTCCATTTAACTTGACATTATTTTAGAGCTGAAGTCCATTTACGACGACACTCATTCCTTTACTCATATACATTGCAAATAAAGGACAATTACCATAAAAACAAAACTCATTTTAGATTGCATTTGCTTTACCTGCCTTCGCTCATGTGATCTCATGTTTCCCTGCAGCCCCTGGCCTTCCTACTCTCTATGTGCAGTAGAGCCAAACTTGATGTTTACGTTTTGTCCTTGCCTGAGCCCATCAAATGGCGGGTGGTGGTGGTGGTGGACTGCTGGCGACTCTCTGGTTCTCCGGCGCTGCTCAATGCTCTGTGCCTCTGCAGTCTTATGATGCTGACAGTTGGCGCCAGTTGCTGAGCCCGGTTCCACCCCAAAGAGCTCCCCCCTCAATTCACTGCATCAGCATCGGCAGCATCGGCAGCAGGGCAAATGCAATGCAGGCAGAGCTGGCACAGGACATTTCATTTCTGAAGAATTGCTTTGTCGGTGCGCCTCGGCCTCTCAGCCAAAAAAAAACAACAACTGCAACACACAAACCTGGGACACAGACATTGCCAGGGAGGAGTTGGCCATCGTTATGGGGGGATAGAGATGCAGATGGAGTCGGAGATCGAGCGTGGGGTAAGGGGTTTGAGGCATTCGGGGCGTCAAGCGGCTCTCACGCTGCACAAATGAAATTTTGCATTTTCAATTTTTTGAAATAGGCTTCTCCCTCTGCCACGCCCCCTTCTCTACACACTCACCATTCACACACACACACACACATTGAAACACACTCTGCAATCCTTGTTGTCCTTGTTGTTCTCATACTACGCGCATTGTGCCGTGAAGCCGCCAAGTGTTGAAAAAATTGAACTGAGCTCTCGTCTTGTGTTTTTTAGCTTTTGCTTCTTTCTGCATGAAATTTTATTTCTCGGCATTTGATTTGATCCTTTTGTGCGACGCGGACGAACGCACGCAGGAGACAGGAAGAGAAGGAGCAGGAGGCGTTTATCCTGTGCGCACAATGCAACTGCAGTTAGTTGAGGGTTGGCTAGAGGCTAGAGAGCCAGGCTCGTCCAGGATGTGGGCAAGGGTTTCAGCTCACAGTTGTTCACTGTGTTGCAACTCTCCGTTGTTTTGTTGCTGAGACAGACGACGACGCGGCCGGCTGCTGATGGGTGGCATGTGGCAAGGGCGGGGGTGCAACACAAGAGTCGGTTGCAGGAAGCCGCTGGCTGCATTTTTTCTTGCGCTGCACTCGCAAATGCATTTTTCTACAGAATTCTGTGCTGCTTTCTTTTTGCCTGGGTGGCCCTGATGTTTCAGGGGGTGGCGAGGAGGTTGGAGAAAGGGGGCGGGAAAAGGGGCTGCTGCTATTGGATCTGCGCACTTGTTATTCAAAATGGTTGCCATGCATTTTGATTTTTGCTTATTTTTCAGTTTGTTGCCATGGCTGCCAGCGCTGTTTGCTCTTAGTTTGTTGTTTTGGCAGAGGAACTGCAACGACAGCAGCAGGGGAAAGCTGTAAGAGGCAGCTTTAGCACAGAGAATGCAGTTATACACATGCATTGCAAGTATAACAACAAAACGGATGTGAAGTATTTGTAATGGGCAGGCGTACTGCAGTTTGCATTTGCAAGAGAAACTTGCCAATAGGACATCACGGCAATTGAGCAACTTTAAGCTGCCGCAGTACATATGTTACATCTGTCAAAGAAGACCATTCAATAGCACTTATATTATATTATAACATAACATAGCTTAAGGTGATCGTTTTCATTATTAAAAAGATGAGTCGTCTTAAGAAAGTGAAATCATCGCTTTAAGATGATAAAAATTATGACTTTTTCAACAGATGAATGTATAAAATATTTATTGAAGAGACCTACAAATTCAAAAATAAACTCTAACTCTTTTCATTTTTTTATTTATTACTCTTTTTAAGAAAATTTTCACTTAAAAATCACAACAAATTCGGAAGAGACTTTACTACCATAACTCCTCATTGATAAACATTGGAGTGATTTTCAAATTGTTTTTTTGTTTTTATTATATTTCTCATTCTTTGTAGAATAAATTATAAATTTTCTCTATACAACTTCTTTTTTAAAAAGTACTGATCGTACATCCATTTTTATCACATTTCTTAATACACTTTCTAGTTCGATTGTCTAAAAAACGTTTCTCCCATTCTTTGAGAGCACAACTCTAATGGACATGAGTTCACAGATCTGAATCTGGTTCGTTAACGTAGTCAAAGCTAAAGCTGATGCTAAAGCCAAAGCCGATGAGATGCCATGCCCAACATTCCCATCCACCCTCTCTTCTCAGTGCACTCTCGCGCTCTTATTAGTTTTCCGCGCAAAAGTGCATTGGGTTGGCGGGTTTTGTGAAAAAATATGAGTCTGCATCTGATGCTGCGACTGCATACCTTGCATCCTCTCTGCTGCTGCCGCTGCTGTTGCTGCTGGCAATGCATCCTTTTTTGGCAAGGATTTGGCAGCAACATGTTCGTCGTTGTTCTTACTGCTCTACGTTTTTTCTCACTTCCCTTTGCCAATGATGCAACTGAATTTGGTGTGTATTTGATTTTTAGTTTGTTATTCAAATCAACCTGAGCATCAAACATCTAACTAAAGTTTTGCTTGAGTTCGAACTTCATGCAGTTGATTAGGTTCAAAAGCTAACTAACTAACTTTATTTGAAAAAAACTTTAAAAAATTTGAAAAGCAGTATTAGATCTCTATTCGAATAAAGTTTAATTCGTATTTTGTCTTTAAATCTATTTAGTTATTTAGATTAAAATCTCTGCATAAATCCCGAATAATTTGGAATCAAAATTTATGTTACAAAGCATAATTACAATATTTTACTACATACTAAATTTTAGTATACTTGATTATCAGAATGTTTCGGCAAATTGCATGGCCAAAAACATCGCAATTTAGTTTCGAATCTCTCATTGAATTAGAGCTGAAATATTCATGAGCTGTGCTTAGAAATATTCAATCAAATTTTGGACAAACTATGCTATAGTTAAACAGGCATTCATTCGTATATCAACTGTCAAATGAGAGAGGCCACAGGGCGGCGGCCATCAGAGCCGGAAAATGCATCAATTAAATTTAAAGCCATCGCTCTTCATCAGTGTTGGGGGCCGCCTAGTCCAGCTCCTCTGTTCCCGCTCTCCGGTTTTGATTAGATAAAAGTGCATTGCACTGCATATACGAGTTGGGAGCCATGTATTGGATGCATTTACACATGGGCTGAGGGGGCGGCTTGAATCTGGTCTTGGTTGATGTTGCTGGTCTGAGGAGCTATGTGTATTGCTGGGAGTTGTGAGTGCTGCATGCATGCAGAATGTACATGGCTGGCTCGGCTTACGTGGCGTATGAAAATGCATTTTGGCAAAAACATGATTCTGTCGTGGAACCTGGAACTCAATGTGCGATGCACGAGAGGCCCACTGCACAACAAAACCAGAAGGGCAAACATTGCAGACGTCGCCCAACTCCCACTCCCAATCCCGCTCCTCCTTCCGTGTCATGCCGATGTCGACGTCAGCGTCGCCGTTGACGCCAACGCAGTTGGTGGACAATGCAAATAGAAAAGCTCGAAAAACACAACGCACACAAACGCACAGAATAAACAACAAAATCCTGCATGCATGAAAAGCTAATACAACGAATATGTTAATACACTATTCCAATGATTTGAATGTACTTTATTAACGGATTGCATTTGTTAATATTTGCAATAATTTAAATTTCAATTTGTTTCCATATAGATATTAGTGACAAGCTGCTTGACAAAGCTAAACGATCCGATTTCATTCATTTGCAGTAGGCTTGAAGCGAGGCCTATAAACTGGCTGGAAAAAACCCTGCATGTGTGTGTATGCGGGGGTGTGCGTGTGTGTGGGTGTCGGCTGTGTTTAGGTACTGGCTAGTTGGGAGACATGTGTGTGTGGGGTGTTCACAATGGATTTCAGCACAGCACAGCACAGATGACATGCATAAATTGCATATGAAAGGTGCATCAGGAGCAGCAGCAATGGCAGTCTGGATGCAGCCGTTGCTGCTGTTGCTGCAATCTATAGATTTATGCAGCTTCTCCTCCTGCACCAGCCTTTTTGCACAGACATATAGTTATGATGCATAACCGAAAGCTAAACTCTGGCCCCCTTTGGCCAAATGGTTTTTGTTGGCTTGCCCTTTTGCCCAACCCAGTTCCCCCGTATCATTCCTTGTTTTTAGATGAAAAATGATGCACTTGCCGGCGACTGCTGTTAAGTCCGCCACGCCCCGCCCCGAACTCTCGACACTCCCCCCAAAAACTGCAACTGCAACTGGCTGTGCCTGCATTGTGTTTTGTTTTGTTTTGCAAAATTTTCAATTTGCCGGACACCCAACGGTGGCCAAAATTGGAAAACCGCCAGAGCTAGGACCCGAGGAGGTTGGGGTGAGGAGAATAGTGAAACGAGAAATGAGAACAGCTGCCGAGCTGGAACAGCGAACAGACCGTTTAAAACCGAAACAAGCAGCATAATTTTAATAAAAATCAATACATAAATTTTCGCCATATTTAGATTGTTTCGGTTATGTGTTTATTTTGTATTATAGTTACGTTTATTATGGAGACGGCTCCAGCGAGCCATGTGACCATCTGGATGATGTCGACGCATGACATCGTGGCCATTGCCTAAAAACAATGCACACCATAGTCGAGAGCCTGCCTCTCTCTAGGTTTATGTGTGTGTGTGTGTGTGTTTGAGTGTGCCCACTTGTTACTATTAATCTGACCTTATGAAATGGCCTTTAATTTATTTGAAATTTAATTTGATGTCATTTGCCTTTGTTTACATGTTTTGTATTTTGCTTTCAGTTCAGCTAGAGCACTAATGGAAAAGTTTTGTTGATCTTTTTCTAAATTTTCGATGAAATATACCTTACTTTTGACACTGAAAATATCAAAATATATTGCATTTATAGATGTTGGATCAGGAGACTTGTTTGAGGACTCCGCTCAAGGTAATCAATTAATCTTTGATATTTTTTTTCTAAAGTATAATTAAATTGGCATAGTCATAATAAATAAACCTCAGAGCACTATATCGCCCAGCTATGAAAAAAGAGAAACAATACAATCTTATGGCTTCATGTATGTATGTAGTTACCTTTTTCGAGTATAGTAAAGAAAACTTAAGGAATTGTATATATTTTTGCTGTACAGTTTCATTAATCATTCTATTATATATTTGAAATTGTAGTTATCTAGCACATTATTTATTTGTTAATTTAGTCTAGATATTAAGAAAGATCTTTAAATGTTAAGTGGATTTTGGAAGATTTGCTAATGAAAGTATCGCAAAAAAGGTATTTATATAAAAATATGAAGTAGCAACTTTTTGCTTAATCTCTTTGAAGCTAGTATATGCAGCTTAGAGCATTATTCTCATCAAGTAGCAGAAATAACACTCACACAGCTGCAGATGCTTAAGATGCCCGAGAGCAAGCCACCAGTACATGATACACAAAGCTGAGAGAGAGACGAGGTCACATTTATGTATGAGCTTCGAGTAAATACGAAAAATTATAACGATTTCGTGATTTTCCCTTGCTTATATCAATTTTGTGTACAAACTCATTCGTTTTTTACCCATATTATGCAGATAGTATTTTCTTAGGTGCATGTATTTACTATACTACATTTTTTTAATGAAATTCTATATTGAGCGGCTTAAGAAAGTCCACTTACGATCCATTTGATGTCTTAAGACTTAAATCAGTTTAACAGTATGTACAAAGAGCGGCTCTTATTCTCCGCTCTCACTGGCTTGCGCTCTCATTGACCGACCTCCCGTTCTGCCACCCACAAAGGCCCACAATTTCTACACACCACTTCTATGCTCGCTCTGCCACCCACAATAACAACTAACAGGAGTCTCCACTGTGAACGTAGTCGTTGCCTTCGCTCGCAGCGCTCTCGCTCGCTTGCTCTCTCTGTCACTCGCTCTATCTTCGCCTCCGCCTCTCTCGTGCTGTGCACAATCATGGCAGCTGCGCTCGCTCACCAATACACACAAAACTGGGCCATGCGAACGAGTCGAGGCGACGCGTCGCGTCGCTTTTCGTTTTCTAATGTCTGTTTCTCTTTCTCGCGCATTAGTTTTAGTGTTTTGCATCTCGCTTTTTTTGGTTGCTTTTTTGCACTCTACACACAGACACGCACATACACACACACACGGAGAACGAAGCTGCGCATGTAAAAAGCGCCTCGCCTTGTACATAAAACATGGGCGTGTTTGTGCTGTCAACGTCGCTGCTCGCTGCCTGCTTTTGCAGCGCTGCTCGCGCACCAAAATTTTGTGTACTTTTTTAGGATATCAAATAGGGATACAAAGCACACACGCATACACACAGATGTACAAAGCAAGAGAGACTGGGTCCTATATACTCGCTCAGGCGGGAATTCAGGAAGGCTGGAAGGCGGGCTGGCAAGCTGGGAGTGAAAAATGCATTTGCATTTTGTTGCTATTTTTTTGTTGTGTTGCTTGCACCAACTAAAAATGAGCTTCTGCTCTTCCTCTGCTCGGCCCCAAGGCAAGCACACATACATACATATATATACTTTTGTGTGCGAGTGTTTGCAATTGCATTTGCATTCGTGCTCTCGCTCTCCACACGCACAACTACAGCGACAACTTTCGAGTTGCCTTCTCCACATTTTAGGCAGCCGCCATTTTGACTTGCAAGGCTCGAGTTGGGCTCTAGTTTAGACTGGGACTCTAATGCAAATGCATTGCGTCGCTGCCACGGCGACGTCGGCGTTAACGTCGATGCTGCCACACCCAGAAAAACTGCATTTTTCTACAAGCGTTTTTGAATTTTTCGTTTTTGGATTTTGGTTTTTGTTTTGCATGCTTTTTTGTTTTTGCAGTTCTTTTTGCTTTTTCTGTTTCAGTTCTCTGTCATCTGTTGTTGTTGTTTTACTTTTCGCCTATGTACAACAAATATTCACTTGCTACTCTTTTTCCACAGCTCTGCGCTTTTAGTGTGCGTATTTGTCTCTCTATAAGTGTGCATTTGCCTATGTATTGGTGTATGTTTGTGTGTGTGTGTGTGTGCTCGCATGCGTCTGCATGCAACTGCATTCGGTTGGTGCTAAAAGTTGCACTCTATGTGCACATTTTGTGTGCGTGGCAAAAGCCAATCGGGTGCCTGCTGCACTACTGCTTCTTTTTCATCTGTCCCAAACTCAGATACTGCCTCAAACTTACGCCAACTAACTGGGCTTGCAACCCCGTACCCGCTTCACTTACATTTCGAAAAGGAAAAATCTCATTTGTAGCTTAAAAATTCCTATTGTTTTATATAAGGTCAAATTAATAAAGTCGTTTCTTAATTTGTAATTTATATCAATTCCTATTTGCCAATATGTGTCAAGCTATGGATTTGTTTTTATTTAATTGATATTTTTAATGTTTGAAATATTTTATATTTTTTGATCAAGAAATCCTGTGCAGGATAAGATATTTAATATTTCAAGTTCTAATCTAGTAATTAAGCACCTTAAGTTTATAGATTTTGTTTTTTAAGAGAATTTCCTAAAACAAATATAAATATGCTTAATCTATTTAGAACAACAAATTGAATGTATTTTATTTAAAATATAAAATAATATGAGGATTCTTATAACTAGAACGACGTATTGAAATTTGATAATGTATAATTATATAATCATACTTTGTTTTTACCATACCATTTGCTTAGATGTTTGACCCTTGCTTTGAAGGTCACATTCTTCTATACGATATATTATTTTCTAAACTTATTTGGATTACTTGTTTTTAATTGAATTTTAATTGATAATGATTGAAATCGAAAAAATATAAATAAATAAATGCATATAAAAATTCAAATTTAACCACTTCATTATTCAAAATTAATTGATTCAAATATACTAGTATTTTGGCAAACTCGGATCGTTTTTGGTAAACCGGAAATTCAATCAAACAATTTCCAAATAATAATAATGTAATTCGCATAATAGCACAACGAATGCACATAAAAAATAGTAAAATTAATTGTCGTCAATTAATAACAAATTAAAAGTGCTGCGAGTAATCGACGTCAGTTTCTAATCAAATTACTTAATTGTGGGCGGAGGTCAAAGGCCATGGGTGGTTTTTTGTTTTGTATACAGCAGCCAATAAATAAAGCAAGCAGCTCATGCATTTTTATAAATTTTTTCTTTCTATTACATAGAAAAAACTCTGCCATCAACACACACTAACACATACACACACAGATGCGAACACACACTCGCACAGGTTGCTGATTTTTTTCGCGTGACTTTGTGGGGTTTGGCTGGGATTTGTTATATTCTCTTTTTTGCCGTTTGTTTGTTTGGGTTGTTAGAAAATTTATTTTTTGTGAATTTCGCAGCATGGCAGGGCAATAAAAAGTGGGAAAACGAGAGGAAAGGAAAGGAAGAGTAGAGAACTGGAGAAGGCAAACGAAAAGGAAAAGTGGAAAAAATATGTGAAATGTGCGCGCAAGTAAAAGAAAAGTGGCAACAGTTTTTTGCATTTTCATTTTGTTGTCGCTTTTTTTTGTGCTTTCCTTTTATTCTCTCCGCCTGTTTCCTATACCACGTTTTGTGTTTTGCTTTCCTCATTCGCTGCCTTTTTTTGCTGCGCCACTTTAGACGAAGGCGAAGGCCGTTGGAATAACCTTGTAACCTTTTTTTTTTGCCGTCGCAGTGTTTTTTTTTGTGAAGCTGTGGTAGACCAAAACTGTGCCCTTTAAACCTGGTCAGCTGTAACGTTGCCCCAAAGCGTTGCCAATGTCCTTCTTACCATTTCTCCAGCTCCAATTTGTCTCCTCTTGTAGTTTGGTAACAGCTTCATTTGTGAGCATCTCCTTGAGTTGCAGATTGTTGAACACATTTCAGTTGAAATCGCGAATTTCCGTTTGTAAACGCGATCGCGACACGTTGACGAACAAAATAAAACTGATCATTGAATGAAGCCAAAAGCTTAGAGACAGTCAGTTCTTTTTTTCTCCTGACTTGAATTAACCAGTTTTCTAACTTTGAATTTTCTTTTGTCTGCTGCGACAATTAATAAAAGAAGATCTTGGGCAGCCTTTTGATGTCTTCAAACTTGTTTCTGGTCATAACACAGCACCTCACCTTTGCCACCCCTTTCACCCTATTTCCACTCGTTTTTCACTTACTTTTGCCAAGGTTCACACCAAAAAACAACATTTTTCAAAATAATAATAACGATAGAGGTAGGGGTAGGGGTGCTTAGATATTAGATGAGGTTCGTTCATCAGCTGCTGTTGCCTGGGAACCGAAAAGTTGTCTAACGAGTTTTCAATTCGAAAACAAAATCATAATCATCATAGAAAATTCATATAGAGTGAATTTAATAGAAACTTTTTGGTAAATATGATCAACTATTTAAGATGTATTATATTGCTAATATTAATTCTTCATTTGCTGTTCATTATACAAGTTTAATTTGGGGTAGTAAATTTTTGGGGTGGTTTCACCTTTGTGATTGTCCCATTTTGGAATGGTGGTGTTAAAAGTCAAGGGTTAGGGGTTAATTGATCTCGGCCATTCCGACATGGGCTTTGTTATCCGCACTTGGGATAGGCCACAGATAGACAACCCCTAAGTGTGAGCAGCACGCTTAAGGGATTCCAAAATAGGATCCCTCTTGAGGGCAAAGGTTAGCCTGCTAAACTTTATTCATTATGCAAGCAATTCATTCAATGTTCTGCAAATAATTTAACAAAATGCTGCAACAACTCATTTGCTGCTGGATCAACTGGTGCATGTTGCAACATTGAGCGGGTTTGTGGCATGTTGAAGGACCGAGAAGAACTCCGAACGGCAAACTCCGTCGTTTGGCTTTGCCGCAAAAGCAACTTTTCGTTTTCGCTGGCTAAAATAATAATCATGCATATAAATTTGTAGAAATTAGAGAAGCTGTCAGCTTCCTGGCAGTGCACCCGCTCCTCCCCGCCTACCCCCTCGGTGCATGAGAAGCCATCATATTTAATGTAGCGAACTCGCAGCAGCGTTTTATTTTCCATGTTATTAAAATTCTAAAAATATAATTTGCGCTTGGAGCTGCATCTACATCTCATGGCTATCCTTCATATCCTGCCATAGTTTCGGCAAAAGGTAATTTACTAGAAAATTTGCTTTGCAATTAGTGCAATTAAAATATGTGCGCTCAAAGCGAACGCACACACACACACACTCGCTCCTCTGATGGCAGACACCGACTGTGAGCAGGACGAAGGAGCCTTGATCAGGAAATTGCTTAAAGGCTTTAAAACCTGCTAATGTCAGCGATATTTGTCGAAGGGGTTAATTTAAAATATTCCATTAAAAAGATGGTCATTAATAAGAAGTGCTCGTTTTACCCACGCAGCAAAATTCTAAATGCTTTCCTAGTTTACACTGCAATTTGATCCAGTCGACGACGCGCCCCCAAGGATTCGAATTGGTAACCCTTCGAGTGCTGCCGTCAGCTTCTTGATGTCATTAATTTTGTAAGCTAGCTTGGAATTTCCGGCCCAATAAAAATGGCAGACCATCAAGGAATTGGCTGGCAGAGAGAGAGTAAGGGTTTTAATTGTTTTGGGTATTCAGCTGCGTTGGCTTTAGTTTGACCCCCAAACACTTGAATTTCGACTTGAACCTACCCATAATTAAATTGCTCTCTTTCTTTTCACGGCTGCACTCCTGCTCCCCAGATCCTTGATGATTTATTGTTAGACAGACAAAAGTTTCCACCAGTCGACCCATTTAGAAAGGGTTCTTAAATATCAGACAAGCTTTCAGCTTTTTGGGGGTCTGCTACTCAACTGATGCCATTTGAGTTTGCCTCCAGTTCTCTGTTTGCCGTCACGCTGTCTAGCTATTTATTTATATATTTAGTATAATGTTTAATTTAGTAATGGATTAGTGCAGTGCCAGTTGGACCCAGGACTGCTGTTGTTACTGCTGTGCATTATGTTAAGTCACGTAGCTGAGCTTTGGTATAATTACGAGCCCAGGTTGGACTCCCACTTCTGTGGGGGAGTTGAAGATTTATAGTGACATTTTCTTGAAATACGCAAATGTGTTGGACAGCTTATAGTAAAATGGCAACTGTCCAACACCACTCAAGTCGCCCTTTTGAGACCTTTTACGCATAGCTCAAGCACTTGGCAGTTGTTACGCTCCAACTCCCCATAAAGTCAAATGAAAACAAGAAATTTAATGAAGCAGCCAGTTGCCACAAACCATAGACCATAGACCATAGACCATGGAAGTGGGCAGGGTTTCAGTCAGTGAATATTCAGTTGGTGTCGTGTCGGAAAAAGCGAGCGCCGCCGCGACGCCTGCTCCATGGATTGGTTATTATCTTTTAGTTCAGTGCATAACTTTTTCACTCTACATGTAAATTTTGTGCCATGGCAAAGCATGCAGCAGCCAGCAACCACGATGAGATACAGCGCCAGAGTTGCCACCCGTTGCGTTGCACCTTTCGTTCGTTTTTTGGGTGAAATTATTTTATAATGAATGTTCGTATTTAGCTAAAGTTTTATGAATGGCGTTCATTATGGTACAGTCCAGTGTGCGCTTGAACGTACGTGTGTGTGTGTATATCTGTGTGTGTGTGTGGCTCTGTTTGACTGTACTTTGGCTCTCAAAACTACAGCTAGTGGCGCAACTAGAGAACCTCTGCACTGAAGTGAACCACAAAAATATGAAAACCACATTTATATTGCTCGTCGGGCAGATGTTTTCAAACTTTGTCTGTCCGTCTGCCTATCTCTCTGTACTCTTCTCCCTTCTCCCTCTCTGTTTGTGCCTCATATGCTTGTTCGCGGTGTCGGTTATGCCCGCCAGAGCTTTTTGGGGCAACAACAAGCAAAACTAGTCAAAATGTGCGCTCTGATTTTGGTTTCGAAATATGTATTCGAAGGACTAAGCTTCAGGTGCACAGGTAAATGCAAATTCAAATGCTGCTGCTGCAGCTGCAGACAACTGGCTGCGGGCTAAAAACGCTAATGAAATTTGCTTTGGAGCTTTGAAAATACTGAGCATTACTTTGATATGCTGCAATTAAAAAAACCATTTCAATAATGTTGCCCTAACGCACTGTAGACTTTCCTGAACTAAAATTTCAAATTTTTGGATTCTTAATAACAGACGCATGTTTATTATTACTTGTTCATCATTGGAATCAATTACAATTGGTATAAGTTTCTTTTTTTACATACATCGTCATAAAATTAATTAAAATAATTATTAGAATTTATTTTTAAGGTTTTAGATATTTTATTTTTAAATTATGTACGTAATAAGGATTATTTACAATTTTTGTTATTTATTTAAATCTGATCTGCATCATTTTTTTTTGGGAAGGGTGGATATTATTATTTTTTTTTTATATTAGAAAGCTAAAATAATATTTTAAGTATTTTTTACTAGTTTTCAGTTTACTGTTTTGATTTTTTCTGTTAATATAGTAGATGATAGAAAAAGTTTTTCGCTTGGTCAGACAACCTCAAGTAATAGAAAAAATGATTTCATTTTCAACCCATTTTTTTCAAACCCATATGTTCAATTTTTAAAATACTAAGAGCCTACTTTAACAATACATACATATATATAAGTGTGTAAGTAAATACTAAAGATTGGTCAAGCACATTGTTGCAGAACATCTAAACTCTCGAATATTCTCAGAATTTATTGCGCACCATTTAGACTGCTTAAAGCGTCTAAACGGCACATTGAAATAAAAGGAGTGCGCTGTTCAGTTGACTTGCCTCACACCTGGTCCATATTTTCATTATCCTTAACTCCACGCCACTCCTTAATCTGCTCCTGACAACCCAGCGATGCAGCGAAGCAAAAGCGTAACGAAATTTTTAGTATGATGCGACGAGCAAAGTGGACGATGGACGCAGTACGATGGCAAGGGTTCGCTGACAACCCTTTCAAAATTTAAACTTGACAATTAAGTAAAATAAATGAGAAGCTCTCGTCGCTGGCGCTGGCTACGTGTTGGTTACGTGGCGTTCTCCAGCACAAGATGCGAGAGTTTTACCGAGAGATGAGATGCCGGAGATGTGCGAGATGTGAGATGTGTGATGCGAGAGATGTGCTCTGACCTGCGAGTTCAGGCCGCCCTCAACATAGTCGTCGCCCGCAACTTTGACACCCTCAAAGCAGAAAGACAGAGGACATTGTTGTGTGGTCCAGGCGGGGGAATATTTGGGTCGGGGGTTTGGGGTTGCTGTTGGGTTTGCTTGTTGTATTTGTGGCAGATTGTACCCCAAGGTACAACTCCCGATGTCGCCTGCTTCGTCCACGCTTGCTTGGCTACTGTTGTTGGCAGCCATTATGGCAAACTTATATTTGCACTAGAGAAACAGAACAAAGCAGCAGTAGCCAGTCCCCAGCCCCCAGACCTAGTTCATCTCCCTCAATATATACACACACACACTCAAAGACACACACATGATTACCCAATGTTCTGGGTACTGCTACAGTTCCAGTTGCTGCCGCATGTTTTGTGTTTTGTGCGCAGTTGCTGAGGTCACTAATGTCGTAAGATGAATCCTTTCGGCAAATGCCTTCAGGGTGCAAAAATAAAACGTGCAGCGGCAGCTACAACAGTGCCATCAACCTCCTCCCCGCATTAACCGCGCACTTGCCACTCGTCCTGCTTTAAATGTAGATTAGTTGTTTGGGTTTGCTGCTGCTGCCAGGACGTTGGGATGTAACCCCGCTACGGCTCCGCCATGGTTCAGTCAAAGCAAGAAAATAATGAAAACAACAACTTTCATAATGAAGGTCCTTCTTTGTCCCTTCCCCCCTCCCTCGCATGTGTGTGTCCGTACTCCCTTTGCCCGTCTTTTTTTGAAATTATAATCTGCGCTATAGCACCATCGTCGTCGTCGCTGTCGTCGTCATTTGCGCTCTCTGCCTTCTCCCAAGCGTTGACAACTTTGCATCATGCTTCGCCTGTTTAAGGACCTGCGCTCGGTTTACACGCTTAGCATCAGCACTTGGATGGATCCCTGCTTGGTTGCCCCGGGTACTTGTGTGCGTGAGTGTGTGGAGTGTGGGGACAATGTTTTTGTGTAAATAGCTTTCAGTTTTTTTTTGGCTTCTTCGGGGCGTTGTCCATTCACCAAAAAGTGAACTTGAATTTATTCAACAAATGGCCACAGCCGACTAATTTACATGCAGAAATCAAATAAGCTCCGTGTACACATAATGAAAATAAAAAACTCCCATGTCTCTCCTCAACCTCAACGTTGAAGGCAACAAAAGCCAGTCAGCCAGTCAGCCAGCCAGCCAGCCAGCGAACCAACAGAAATGAGAAAGTCCTTCAGAGTTTTACTAATTACTTTGACGAACAAAAGGCGGGGCCAGAGAAATTTGAGTGACGCAAATAAAAGCATGAAAACCAACATAAGCGAGGAAATTGAAAAGTTTCTTCCTCTGTTTTTCCATGCTCAATTCCATTTTTGGGCAGTAATATTATTTGCCAACTAACAACTAAAACTATTCAATTTCCTAAACTTTCAAATTAAACAAACTCAAATACACACCGAGTAGAAGGGAGCTGTCCTTAAAGAGCTACAGACGTTGCTGTGGATGGGGAGATTTGAATGTTTAGGCAGAGGAAATAAGTTTTATTGCACCCAGACCCAAATGCTAAGGGATGCAGTATAATGCAGGACAAGGGTAGTCCTGCCAGGCACCTGCCATCCAACCCGTTCCCTTATATCTTTCCTTTCTTTTGTCAGAAGCCAAGCCAACATCCTGGCGCAGACAAAAGTCACAACTATCCCAAGTTGGTATGCGGGTGTCGTTTTTCTAGCTCGGATTTCGTTCAACCCAACTTCCCAGCCTTCTCAACCCTTAGCAGCTGCGACTTTTTGACCATGGCTGCTCTCTAAAGACGCCATGTTAGATTGGAGTCGAATCTCCACAGTGTTGTTGTGGCGATGGGGAGAAGTGTGCAAGGGACTGCTAAATTCAATTTGCATTTTCATGCTAGTTACAAATATTTGCACTAGCCATGGCATGAGTTATTGAGTAACTCAAGCATATCGAATGAGTTGGCTGTGGAAATTCAAACTGTACAATTATTCCTCTCTTTATAGATGCCTCTATAGGCAACAGTGTTAATTTCAACAAGGAATACTTCTTGAGAAAACCTTTTAATTAAAGCAAGAAGCACAAGGAAAAGGGTTCACATTTCCTTTCTCATCTTAAACTTTGCATCCAGTTCTCATTCCCTTCGGTTGACCTAATGTATGCATCGCACAAATATTGTCTCAGACAGTCAAATGAACTCGCTAGAAGGGGCAGCAGCTAAGCCAGACAAACAGATAGAAGGATAGAGGGATAGAGGCAAACAAACTACGGCTAGACAGAGATACGATCCCCATAAAAAAAGGAACTATTGAAAGACATTGCACAAGATGACAGAGGGTTGAGATTGCGTTTGGTTTTTGTACCCTACAAAGCATGAAAAAAGTGTGGCATATTATGCATAGAAATTGTAATATATATTATTTAATATTTAATAAAATCTGTTCTTTGTAAGTAATCTATTATTTTTTATCATTTCATATTTAAACTTTGTATATAGAATATATCTTTTAATTATTGAATTTGCTAGTGATTTTTAAAAATTGTATCATGATCAATAAAATACGTTTTTTACAATCAACTTTTATAATACTTTACAATACAATATTTTCCCGAAGAAATTCTTCAATATAGGAAAAAATTAAATTAATATTTTGAATCAAATGCTTTCATTTAAAAAGACTCTGTTTACAAAGCTGTTGAAAATTTATTTACTTGATAGAAATTAGCATAGCCTTTTTCTTCTATGACCATCAAATCTGTAGGAAACGGATATTTTCTTAGGGTAGCTTTCATGCAAGTTGCCGTTTTCTATTGCGTTTTTTCTTTCCTTTTGTTTTTTTACTGTCTGCGCTTTGGCTGCAACTCTATTGCCCCGTTTATGGCCTATCTGTGGCATTGTTGTCAGTCTAGTCTTGTCCTTGTCCCATGCCTTTTTCGCCTTCTTCTTGTTCCTTTTTAAGATCCCGTTCGAGAACGCATGACGCGTGTTTGGCTTGTGGCAGAAACATGAACGGGATTGTGTGGCAGCAAAAAGGGTGATAAATCATAAATGCTCATAAGCGAAATTCAATAAATGCGACTTATCCGTGCTCTAAAACAAATCACCAGCAATTTACAATTGAAATAACTAAATGAGACGACGTCGGTGCAACAATGGCTCAATAAAAAAAAAAAACGAAAAAAAAAAACATGCAAATCCATTAATAATCCATAAAAATGATTAATTACTGCAAACCTGTGTGGGTGACGCGCTTTGTCTACTGTCTATCAATACATGGCCACAACCCAAACCGAACCACAGAATATACATACATAGAGCCCCATCCCGCCTTTCCTGGTAACTTATCCCTCTTCTCCTTCATTACATGTATAAATCGAATGTTAGCCAAAGTGTTGTTGCATTGAAAATTTTCCAATTTATGCTTATAACTGTATCTAGCATGAGGCTGCTGCTCTGCCGTCGGCAGCTGCCTTGCTGCCTGCCACATGCCGCTTGCCACATGCCGCATGTTGCTGACAGCATGCACATGCGCAAAACAGCAAAAGCTATCTACATCTGTGTGTAGATATTGTAGTTATATGTATATGAATTTGTATCTATGTATCTCCATGTGTATACATCTGTGTGTGCGCGTGTGTGTGTGCTGCAGCTAAACAATGAAAATCCGACACTGCCTCGTCGGCCATTCCGTTGCCAGGCTTCCATTTTGCCAGCGTCAGCCATGGCGTTTAGTCGTCCTCGTCGACATCGTCCTGAGCTGCCCACGCCTACCCAACTCCCACAGTTTTGTGCGTAGAAATTGCAATAGATTGGCAGTCCTGGCCACCCTTCCACCCTTCTCTTCCTTGACTGTTAGTTTAGGGGTGGTTCACTGCAGCCAACCCTCCCGGAGTCGCTGCTTAAGAGTTGCAGTTAGAATATTACTGCTTTTGTTTCTCTTAAATTATCCGTTTCATGGCAACTACTTTACCGACATTTGCTCTAAGTCAGCTATCGGACAATAGATGGCGCTACTACAATTGTAGAAAATGTTCTGATTTGAAAATGAAGTTTATCTGATTTTCTAAGGGTTGTTAAGCATAGGCTAGGGGAACTATTGAATCTGCATGCGTTGGGGAAATTCAACAAAGGAATATTTTTCTTGTACATATATATTTGAAATAAATTCCTCATACAGATTTAATGAATATATTCCTAAGAAATAATAAGAAATATATTTTATTTATATATTTTTGTATAGGCAGTCAAAAATATATTAATGCAGTTTATTTTTGTTTTTATTTATTTTTTATAATTTGATTGTTTATCGGGAAAAGTCAACAGATAATGGTTATGTTAGCAAAGTCTACTTGAATTAACTTAAAAAATAAAAATACATATATACATTTCGAATATCAGTATTAACAAACGAATTACCATACCTCTCTGCTCTAAAATATATCGCCTTCATATTCAGGCAACATACATAGATACTGAATCGACATTATTTATATCCTTCGAGATGTCCTATAAACGCCATCTCGTCTAGCTGTTCGCACAAATCTTAGCACACAATTAAATGTGAAATTATTTGCGGCACGACGTCCTCATAAAAAGACAAACATTTGTCATTAATTTGTAAGAAAACAAAGCGAAACAAATATGAAAAAAGTTAAATTGAGCGATTGCCCATCATCTTTGCCATAAAAAATGCGAGTTCCGAAATTGGTTTTCATGTTTATGTCGTAGCCAAGTGTCGCCTTAAGAGCCTGACCAACTTTGACAAGATGGACAATTTACAATTGAGAGACAATTAACTGACAATCCATAAATCTGAGGTGTTAAAAAAAGATGAGGCGAGCTGCCTGTAGTAGAAAAGTAGCATAAAAAGTGAAACACATGTTTCAGTAGAAGCTTCGCATTTTGTTTTGGGTTCTTCATATTTTTTGCCGCTTCTTTTTTTTTTTGGTGGTTGATTTCCTGTTGCCGGATGGATGAACTCCAAGCGTGCTGTTGTTGCTGCTGTGCGTGAGAAGGGAGAAGGAGGGGGTGTGAGATGTCGCACTTTTGTGGTCTGTGCGTGCCGCAAGTGTCGCGTTTTGATATTACCCCGGCATGTTGTGCAGGTCAGTACAGTCAATGGGCAGTATTAAACTTTCGGCAGTGTCCTCCTTCTCCGTCTCCTGCTCCTTTGCCTACATCTAGAGGAATTCCTCTGGGGGTTGCGCGTCAAACAATAAATGTGCCACATACGGTCCAAAATGCAGCCATGAAAATCCGATTATTACATTTTTTATTCGCGCTGAACCCATGATGTTGATGACATCATCCCAATCCTCTTACCCAATCCATGCCAAGCCCGATCCATACTGTGCTCCAGTGTTCTCGCTGCTCCCATAATCAATTAATGCTGGCAATTTGTGCAACCGAACGTAACCTCAATTATGTGCGCCAAAGTGGCTGCCATTGCCGAGGATTAATCGCAAAAAACAACAACAATTTGGCAAGCATCACAAAAAAACAGCAGCACAACAACAACAGCAACAACAATAGGAACATGGAAGTCCAACTGGTTTGACATTAAGCGATCCAGACAACAACAATGTTATGAGTTATAACAAAAACAAACATTTAACTCGATTCGGGAAATAAAGGATGATGGGGCGAGCTAATCGAAAAAATTTCAAAAGTCAAATACAAACACAAATACAAGCACAAACACAATGACAATGTCAATAGTAACAAGGCAAAGGCTGAAATTGCAAATCAAAAAACAAAATCACAAATAAATGACAAAAAATTTCCAATGATAAACATTCTGCGGATTGAAAACACGGCATGAAATAGGTGTATGATATATATGCAGGCTGGAAATGACAAATACTTTAACACAAAACAATTAAATGCTGCTGCAATTGATATATTAAAGATGACGATTGAAACATGGGATGTAATCAGTTTAAATTTTTATTTTATTTGATTTTGCATTTTAATTAAAAGCAACAAATAGCTTTTAGATTTTTAAATGTTTATTAGCAAATATTTAATATTAAGATGCGAAAGTTACGTAAGAATATGACAACATAGGTACAAATATAGTTATTTCATTTTTAGATTGCAATATCATCTTAATTTCAATGCTCATATATTTCTTAGAAAAGTTAGTTTAAAGTATTGGTTTGTTATTTTTAAAACATACAATTAATATGTCACAAAATTACTTTCTAAGCATATATATTTCTTAGTTCTACGTGCTGACTATTGTCTAGTGGCTTGCTATAATCCCAGAGTACAAACTATAGGATTTATTACAATACTATGCCTCACTTATACTCTTGAAAACGTTCACCAATAAAAATATTGGCAGCTTCTAAAATGAGTTAATTTGTAAAGCAATAAGATGTCCCTACAATTGATTCGAATCACCTAAATAGACTCAGTTTACATAATGAAGTCTAGAAATTGTACTTTTCTCTTCGTAGCTACAAAAACCTCTGAAGTTTAGCACAAAACTTGATTCAAAGCGAAGCTAAGAAAGCAATAAGGGACAATTATTGTCTTCAATAAAGATTCAGATTCAATTGTGTCCCCAATTAGCTTTTCTTGCAATGCCCTTTAACCACAACGGCAGCGACTGCACGCGAAAACCATGGACAAAAGAAGCGTTGCGTATACGACCAGTTAACTCGGTTGTC
Source organism: Drosophila sulfurigaster albostrigata (assembly GCF_023558435.1). NCBI lineage: Eukaryota > Metazoa > Arthropoda > Insecta > Diptera > Drosophilidae > Drosophila > Drosophila sulfurigaster. The sequence goes on from NC_084882.1 coordinate 21,565,156, forward strand.
GTTCGATGGGTGTAAAGCGACAACGAAACGCACAAATTGCAAATTGATTTTGGTCTTTTCTGTGGCAAATGCAGCCGCAATCTAAGAAAAAACTCAGAGTCGGACTCCCAGGCCGAATTCGGGCTCGAGTGCAAGCCGCGACGTTGGCCTCGGAGGCATCGGAAAAAGCGCATTGCTGGCGGATGCGGGACGCATCCTTTTTGGGTTGCCATCCTGCTGTTCTTCGGGGTGTGAGAGTATTTTCAATCAAAATCGCTCAACGGCAGCACAACTGCAGCAATAGCAATAGCAACAGCAAAAGCAGCAGCAAGGGGCAAAAACAACAAGCAAACTTCACAAAATTGCACTCAGCAGCATTTTGGCAAACTCGCAAACTCTCGCGGCGCACATGAGCGCATAAAACAAACAGTTAGGCTGTACGAATGTGCGAGTGTGTGCACTTGCTCTTTATCTTTTTGCATATAAACGTCGCTAGTAGCACAGCCTGTGCTTCCTCCTCTCATATGCCGCGTCCCCTGCCCAAACACGTTCCCCGCCTTGGGCGTTGAGTGCATTTTTGGTCAGTTTCAGCTCGCGACTGGCATTTTTTCTCGTTGCAGTTTAAGTGCAGTTTACCTCTTTGCCATGTTTGGCTAGCCCCAACCCCCTCCCTCTTCCCCACTTTAAGCGTTACCCTCTCTCCCATCAAATCCCTTGAATGTCTGCCTTCTCCGTGTCCCCTTTTCCCTTGTAGCCGTGGCTCTTTGGCGACTTTCAGTGTGCGGCGTTAGAAATTCTGAAAAAAAAGTTTCGCGTTGCAAATGAATTCTTACAAAGGACACACGCCCACCCATAGTCGCACACACTTCCACACACATGCCCAGTTGGCTGCATACAAATGTGCGAACAGAGGGGGAGAGGCGCGTGGGGGAGTCGAGGTCAGGCATTGCATTTTGGTGCGGCCTTTGGTTCGTTGACGAACAAGTGCCAATTCACTGGGATGTTGGATTGAAGCGCTGGAGTGGCGCTTAAGTGCAACTGCTCCAGCCTGCCGGCCATGCCACATGCCGCATGCAACGAACGGACTTCCTCGTTGTGCTTCTTTTTCATTTAATTAAAATTATTTGCCTTTGCCAGCGATTCGCGAGTCCCAAACTCGTCAACCACTCGAAGCTTAGCTGAATTTGGTCCGACAGTCGTCTTCCTTCTATGTGTGGCCATAACCTGAGTGTCTTCATGTGTGTGTGTGTGCATGTGTGTGTGTGGTAAGTGCGTGTGGTCTATTGTCAATTAGTGGCAATACCCCACCAAAGTACTTTTCTCATTCTCCCTCCTCCTCCATATTTCTAGCTGCCAAATGCAGCGATGCATTCAGGCAATGCCAACCAAAGCCAAACGCGCCAAAGTGCGCTATGAATCATGATTCGTATGTCGGTGCAATTATTTTTGTTGCAAGCACATAAAAAATATTTATACATTTATATGTATATACATATACTCGTAATAGAAATAAATGCAACATTTTTTTCGTGCTACCAATTTCCACAAACGCAGAACGCACAAAAAATAACAACAACGAATTGCAAACAAATTTCCATTTCAAACAGAAACAAGTTTTTCGCATGACACAAAGAGATGCAATGGTCGAATGATTGTGACTTTAAAGCATGTTTGCCAGTGTTGATAATTCAATTAAATAACTACGCTTAACTTCAAATCAAATAAGAATTGCAATATTTTACTATGTGCACATAAATATTAGCAAAATTTTAATAGACATTGATAATACAAAATTAATCTATATAAAAGTCATTTAAATTTAAAATTTAATTTTGCAAATAATGTGGATATGTATTAATTTTAATTGAATGCAAATATTTTGGCACACCTTTTTATAAATATTGAGATTAATGGTTAATAAATTTGGAAATTATATAATTATAATAATTTAGTACACTTAATTAGGTATAAAAAAAAACAAGAAACAATTTTTGTTATTCATAATTAATTCTACTATTGGGGAAATAAAAATATATATATTACAAGTTAAAGAAATCGCTTAACTATAGTTTTAATATTTATAATTTAAGAGAGTGAGTGTTAAAAATACCAATAAATTAGACGAGTAGAATAAGTAACATTTCAAATTAACTCTGAGAAATGTCTTCGAATATTTCAATTAGGTAAAAAATAAAAATAATATTTCCATATTCACTTCTTTTTGTAGTTTCTTTTTAACATAAATTATTCAATATTTTTATTATAGTTAAGAAGAAAGAGAATTTGGAAGAATATGCACATAATGTACGAAAATTAAATGTTTTTAAACATATTGAATATTATATTAGTTCCGTTAGCATTGCATTTACATTCCTAATGAGCTGTTGTCTTTCCGCTTCTTCAGCCAGGGCAAATGTGTGCCTATTAATATTTCCAAGATGCGTAATTATTGATTTTCCATTAACATTTTAAGGTAGCAGACGTTAAAAAAAAATAGAAAAAAGAAAAAAATGTAAAAAACCACGTGTGTGAGCGTTGGGCACTTTGAACTTAGGCCTGGACCACGTTAAGGTCCTGTGCGTCGTCTCATGGCTGGAAAAACACTCTCTTTGAGGCATCGAAGCGGTTGCTGGAAGCTGGTTGCTGCCTTTGTGGCAATTAGTAGGCGTGTGTGCTATTTATTAATAAATATTTTACACTTCAACGCCCGGGGTTAATTGCACATGTGTCTACTTCGACAGCGGGGTTCGATCAGGGGCCTGATTGAGCAGCCCCTTGCTAAGGGAAAGAAGGTTCTTAAAGCAAGCCACGGATAAGATTCAATTACTTAACGAAAGAAGGGATACCTATTTTATTATACTGTAATTAAAATGTGACTGGCAGAGTGGTACAGTCCGAGCTGGATGCTAAACTGGCTTTGTTGCCTGATCAACTTGGCAGCAAATTAAAAGTCAAACTGTTTAAGACAATGTACAAACATGCTTTAAGCATCGTCACATCGATAAGGGTGCTCTGCCAATGCTCGTCTCACGCTGCGCTGGATTTGAATATTCAACGGGGAGCGTACGAAATGGAAATGTTAAATGATGGTCAGTCCGTTCAGTTCAGTCCAGTTAAGTCCAGGGTGCAACCCTTCTTGGAGCTCAGCTCGGCTCAACTCAGCTCAGCTCAATTCAACCAACCATCCATTCACACTCGCCACGGCCCGTTGCACGTATCGTGCCGCTAATTTCTTTGATTACAACGAGCGACGACGTCGTGGTCCGATATTGCTGCAGCACGGTAATCCTTTGTGCCTTGTCTTTGGGCATAAACATGTAAACAAGCGGAAACGAGCTGCCTTCAATGACCAACTGAACTTCAAAACTTTGACTTGCCTCTTGACCAGGCAGCCAGCAGCCAGCAGCCAGCAGCCAAGCAGCCAGAGACCGACCGACTGTCCAAACTGTCAGCTACCCCCAGGCGATGTGATTTTTGACTCCCTTTTCTTAATTATTGGGCAGCGGGCGATGATTTAAATTCTGTTTCTATTGCCGAGGGTATTCTTATTCTTCATATGGGATATATGTATGTATTTACTCCTTTTAAGAGAATCCAAATTACAAAATGTATTTCCTGATTTCCATTCATAGCTGATGATTTCTTTTATTTGTACAAGTTACTAGGCTCCATTCCATAAATGTGAATTACTTTTTTGTTAATTACGCACATTCTGTATTACAACTTTGTTGGCCTTATGGAATCATCTGCTGCTGTATGTTGCTCCAGGGCCATTGAACTGCCATAAAGGAAGTCCAAAGAAAGCCAAGTGTTGGTCGAGTGTTGGCAAATTGAAATCATGTTGAGTTACGCAGCCACAGACGCTCTTCAATATCTAATACACTCGCTTTGTATATTTGCTATCAAAGATGTAATTAAAAACATTACCCGCTGAAGAGTTGGCAAAATAAAATAAAAATAGGAATATTATTTAGTTAGCTTAATTTAAAATATTTTTGGCATATTTGTTTTTATATTTTTTTGAATATGTACTATATACATTTCTGAAGTCCCCATATGATGTGCTTAAGATTTTGTTGTATGATTTCATAAATGTCTTAATTCATTCAAAATTTTAGATACACTAGTATATAAGTAAATTTCTTTGGAGATATTATTAGTATTCGTATTAAAATAAATTAAAAATGTACAATTTTTCAAGTTATAAATTCAATCGTAAATTGAAAAAAATATCCTGTTTACGTTTCCCTAGTGTAATATAAATAGGAAAATAGAATATCTCGTTGAGCATTTGGCTTTCAATACAAACCAAAGAGATGCAGACGAGTGCAAATATAAAGGCAAGTAGTAGTCAATGTGGATTGAATTGTGTAGATTGGTCTGAAGCAGTGCTAATGATTGATGCTGCTGCTCTTGGTGATGTTGATTCTGATGCTGACGCTGATGTAAGCTCTATAAGCATGCGAATTTTATGGCCATACAAATAGCCCTGGGTCCCGGGGCGTCCAAAGAGCTCGCCAAAAAGGAACTTTGCACGCATGCACTTGTCGACTTTTGCATAATGCAGTATGAATAACTCGTGGGCAGTCGAACAGGGGATGAGTGAAGGTACGAGCTACTTTTCGTTCTTTGTGCAACTCATTTGGAATGGGTTGAGTTTTTGGGTTGGGTTCTTTTGGCCGGAGTTGGCGCTGGACACACGTGTGGATATGGAAATGGGAATTCTTTGATTTGATTTTTATTTGGCTGTTTGTGCGATGTATAGCGCCACTAAAAAGTTAATTGCACGAAAAATAAGTTAATACCCAGTTCACTGTAGTCGTCGTCGTTGCCGGTCTGCAGTTTACAGTCCGCTTCAGTCCGCTTCAGTGTCAGTGTTTAATTTAATTAGTCGACATCGTCGACGTCGTCGTCGTCGTCGTCCTTCTGTGTGCCTATTCGACTGCCTGTCACATGTGTTCCTGCCCTGAGCCCTCAGACCCATATCCACACACTGAGAGTCGCCTCGTTTTTTGCATTTTTCGTATTTTTCTTGTTTTTTGTTTGCCAATCCGTTGACGTGACTGATGCTGCTGCATGTTCCAGCAAAAGCGACGCGAGCTCGACGCGACGCTCGAGTCAATTAGCAAGAATATTTAATTGCTTTAAATTTGCATAATTTCTGTCAACAAAAAGCCGGACTGCTTGCTGACTCCTTAACCCTCCAATTGCCTCTGCCCCCATCGTCCCCACCAGCTGTGAGCTTCTTGTCTCGAAACGTAGATGAAGATTTCACGCATTAGCTTCAATTAGCCATGACAATGATTGGTCAGTCAGTGTGTGTTGTCCTGGGAACTAGTCTGACCTGGCCTGTCCTGGGGCTAGGTCAAAAGAAAGATATCTAATGCCGGACTAATCTAAATTTGAATGCCCCCTTAAATGCTCGTGTGTGTGGCGGGCATTTCAATTAACCCGACGCACCTCAAAAACGCTAAGCCAAAGGTTCGCCATAAACTTGGGTAAGACAAATCCATGGCACACGCCAAGGAACATACGAATTTGACCTCATTTCAGTTCAGCTCAGCTGGTGAAGACGCACAACTAATTAGACACATGCCCCAGCCAGGACATGGAGACACAAACACAAATACAGTGCAGTTACAGCTACACAGTCTGATATGTGTGGTTATGAAAGTTCATTTGTATCTGAATCTTTTCGTGGTCATGTGTGTGTGTGTGTTTGTGTGCGCTTGACCGTACGCAAATTACTTCTGTCACAAATTTACGACAAGAAAAGTCGAGCGAACCCCAAAATGAGAACCCGAGGCTTACGAAGTGGGTCGAAATCGAACAAGAAGCAGAGCATTGCTTTTTGGTACATTTTCTCATTCGTTTACAAAAGGTAAATACTCAGTATCACGTATCTAAAGTTTTGCCACGTTTTATGGGCACACACACACACATACTCACTCAATAGGCAAAGTCAGGCCGAGCGACCTTCATAAAGATGCGTATCTTAACGATGACAGTGTAAAAGTTGCAGCATTTTCAGTAACATACACACTTGCCTCAAGATCCAAAAAGACTGACATACTGCTGTTGGTGTTCCATTCATTGTCTTCGATTTACTCGTAAGCGCAGCTAAAAGTTAACTTAAAAACCCCGAAAATCTAACCCAAAACTAAAACTGCTTCTCCTCACACTTAGTGACAATGTCTCTATGACTCGTTTGGCTTATCGAAGCCTTTTCAATGCCCCGTAAGGGTGCAAGGACAAAAGGAGCGTTAGATGCAAGTGCGACGATAAGCATAATATGCGTTTTCCTCGGCTGCTCATTAGGTTAGCATGCCCCACGGGCTGTCTCGGCCGTCGGCTGTCCCTTGTCGGGTGTGGCAAGGATAACCGGTTGGACGGCAATAATTACAGGCTCAACTCGGCACTAAATTCATAAACACTTTACATAGTTTTTAACGGCCAACCCTTTAACAGCTTTGTGACCAACAAAAGGACACATCCACCACCTGAGCTTCTTCGCCCAGCCATGGCCAGTTTCTTAATTTACGCTACGTGACACAGAGACAGGCACAGCAAGTGTTGCAGGATGAACTACAGAGTTATAGAAGGACAATGTGTAGAGATAAGTCTGAAGAACTATTCTATTGTTTCGAAAGTTGCCCGTCTGGGTACGTTTATTGTTTCTTAAAGATTAACATCTTGCCAGCTTACCACTGAGTTATGGGCAAAGTTGCAGTCAGCCAATGAACTGACCACAATATCAACATAGTTGAATAACCCGAAATCTGCATAAAGTTGTAAACAAATAACTGGCAATGAAATCATTTGGAAATCATGAATGGGCTTGCGTAAAACAGCGGGAAAAGGGCAACAAGGAGTGGTCGACTGAAAGTGAAAACGTGTGAAAACAAAAACAAAAACGAAACGAAACCAACAAAAAAGAAATGTGTAATACGAAAGGGCGCAAGGAAAACGAGCGTATAATTTTCGCATATTGAGTAATCAATTAAAATTAACTGAAAAACGAAATAAAATGAAATACGCTACGCATGTCAAACAAACTACTCACACACACACACGCACACACCCATATGGACACAGACAGACAGTTGCAGGCATCCTCCAGGACAATGTTGTGACCCGTTGCAGGAGCCGGAGCCGCCGCCGTCGTCGTCGTAATTGTAGTCGTAGTCGGAGCCGGACTGAGATCCGTGTAAACCATGGCCTCATTCCAATGGGGTGCGTGCTGCTTGCTTTATTAACCGGCACACACATACACACACTTATGCAAACACATAAACGTTCTCACACTTTGGCGTCCTGTGCGTTGTCGGCCCCCGCGTGGAACCCGTTCAACTCATTCATCGGACACAGAGCCGGTGTTCACTTTGCTTCTCTCTTTTTTTTCGCTTACTCACACCATTACAATGCAATATATAATAACAACAACAACCACAACACCAACACCAACTGTGTTCCAATGCCGCTCAAGGTCAAACCATAATTGTTGATAATGAAAATTATTTCGCTCTCTCTCTCTCTTGCCTCTTTTTTTGTGCTTTTATTTTTTTTATTTTTTATTGTTGGGGTCGTGAACATTTTAATGGCCTCGTTTCTCATATTTATTTTTGTCACTTGTTTTTCTTTAATTTTTATTTAATATAATTTCCACAGACACCTCTCTGTTGACACCCAGATCGCCCCATTTCAGCAAATAATTGCCGAAAAAAGAGGAAAGCAAAAATACAAGCGCCCAAAAGTATGCAACATAATTAAAAATCAATGGCACACAAACTGATAAAGGCTACGGGGCGTATGGAGTACGTGTGGCGGGAGTGTGGAAATAACCAGATTTTCCACATTAAAAGCGCGCGCACCAGCATGCACTTAATTTTTTATTTTTATTTGTGTTTTTTTTCATTCGTTTTATTTTTATTTGGTGCAGTTTTTTTTGCGCTTCTTTTGGCAAGCCATTTATTTTTTATGGTTTTTTAATTTATTTTTTATTTGTACAAAACGATGGATAAAAAAATGCGCGCGAATGCGAAACTCAGTGCAGAAATCGACAAAAATGTAAAAAACGTAAAAAACAAAGAGCAAAATATACAAAAAACGCCGGTCAGCAGGCGAGCAGCGTCCACGATTCGAATGTTTGGTGTTGTCTGTGAGTGTGTGAATGAGTTCTGTCTCTCTCTCTCTCTCTGTCTCTGTGAATGTGCATATTTTGGTAACTGAATGATTTTATGTGTGTGTGTTCATTGTTGTGACTGCCAATGAACAGTAAAACTGTTGCTGACAAAACTAATATAAAAAATAAAAGCTTGTTACTCACGAGCTTGTGCGGTTTCTTTGGTTAAAATATTGTATTTGATTTTACTTCATATTTGGGAAAGTCAACTTCCAAGCTGGTTCTCCGATTAACTTCTTATCCGCTTGTGTTGCTTTTCACCTTTCTCGCTGCTGACTTGGTCCTGGCAATCAGCTTAAACACCTCAGCGTAGCAACTCGGCAACCATGTGTTGCTTCAGCTGACAAAAAAAAAAGCAAGAAGAATGTCGAAAAAAAGGCGCCACTTCAACTTTCACTCGTATATTTCATTTTATTTGCGCTCATTACCTTGCATTGCTTTTTCCTGCACCTTTTTTATTTTGGTTCTTTTTTGACACCCCACACATGCACACACAGACCCAGACTCGTATTGTGAGCGAGCCATGTCCTGTGTGAGCTCTCACACTGTTGCCGAGCGTAAACGCGACGCTCAGTTCGCCTGCTCGGCTTGCCACAACGCAACACGACCCCTACTACCACGTCCTCGGTCCTGCTTCTCCTTCGACCGCTCATCTGCTGTGCAATTTTTGTGTTGTGTTGTGCCTTTTTTTGCCGGCTTGTAAAAATCACGTGAAATTTTTAAAATTGCAAAATAATGCCGGTCAAACTCATTATACATATATGGCACAGACACATACATATGTGTTGTATTTTTCGCTCTCTCTTTCTCTCTCTTTCCCATTCTCCACTTCTCAATGAGTGCATGTTAAAGAGCTGTGCAACAGCTGGCAATTTCCAACACATAAACAAAAAAAATAAGGTGTAATATTCAAATAGTACGGCGAATAGTAAAGCTATCCTGAATCGTCCTGAGTTGTCTTCCATTACAATTTGCGACAAAGAATATTTAAACTCCCATTTTTCATAAATTTTTTATCTTTAAAAGTATTAAACTGAATCGGCTGAGAAACTGAGAAGTTTTATAAAATATTAAATTTAAAATAATTACTTTATGAAATTAATATTTAGTAGTATGAATATTTAAATCTCAAATTAAACTAAATAAAATAAATTAAACTTAACAAAGTGCTTAAATAGTTATTGCTACACATTAATACATTACAATTTTATTGTTATTATTATTATAGTTTTATTTGTTGAATTTTTCTTTATAAATATGTTTTGATAAATACAAATATAGAAAAATATGCTACAAATACATACTACAGTTTATTTATATCGCATTGTAACCTTTGTATTTTGGCCATTAATTAATTGTTTTTATTAATAATATAATTACTACAATAATAGTATAATTACTACACCATAATAAAGTTTACTTAATAGTAAAGCAATAATACAAGTTTTATTGGGATTTGCTTTTTTTGTTTAATTTTTATTCATATAATTCTACTATAATAATTGTAATTTCTTTTGTAATATTTTCATTAGGCAGTTGCCTTATACTTTCTTTGTGAGTTATTAAAACACACACGTAAATACTTTTGAAATTTAAGCTGCATTCAAGCTGCAGTTGCATTGTTGAGGCGTCTCCCTTAGTTGCCAGCACGTGAATAACCCTAATTGTTATCAGCAGGTTGTTAAACCCAACTCACTTGTACACGGTTGTATTTTAAATCAACAAAATTACTACAAAGAATCAACGAAGTCAGTCGATGTTGACGATGATGATCACGGTGATGATGAGACAACCAGTCTGGGGCATTGTTTGTTAGCCATCAATGAAAGTTTTTAATTTGTTGCCCTGCAAGCACATAGCGTTCCCTTCCTCGATTCGAACTGCAGTTTTGGCCTGCATAATATGCACTTTGCTCTGACTTTTCCCCCGTTTTTGTTTTTTTGGGGGTTGGTTAAGGTTTTTGCCAACTTGATGTCTAGTAGAAGCAGACAAGCAGACACAAATGCAGACGCAGACGCCCAAAACGCAATTACCCGAAACGATGAATCGCCGTCTTTGCATGGTGCCCATCCTGGTGCAGTTGAGTTCGGTTCAGTCAGGTTTCTTTTACTATCCAGGCCAGGCAGGCACTCATTGAGGGCGTTGAGATCATGTAAATGTGTGCAATTGCATGCAATTTTGGGCGCAAAAGTTTCTGCAAATTGCATATCGTGCTGGGGGGAGATTGAGTGCAGCAAGAAAAGGCGAAATTGCGCTTAAGATTAAACTTGGAAGCGCACCAAAGTGTGCAATTAGTTTTGGCGCCAGTTGAGGGCGCAATATTCTGCTCTGCCGTCGTATTGCATAACAAGCAGCGCACCAATATAAACTCATTTCCTTGACCTCAAAAGCATGTCGAGAGACACACACATTTGTGTATGCGAGTATGTGTAATAAAGGTGCGGCCAAGCAAATCGCTGATGACTTAAGGGTTTGTGGACAACATACACAAGGTGACACACATCTGTGTGTGTGTGTTGACAACACTTGCGACCAAATTGATACTAAAACGAACACAAAAATAGCAGCTAGTTGCGGGTCAGTTGCGGGTCACTTGCCCCAGAGGATTCAAAGACGACGCTAACTTGCCGCACCTTTGCTTACTTACACGTGGCAACACACACACACACACAAGTAACAACAAGCAAACACGCGTGTAAATAGTGGCAAAGGCAAATATTTTCAGAGCCAAGGATTTCATTATCCTTATCACATGACAAGCGGCATTTTCCACCAAAAGCGCAAGAGTGGCAAAAGATGTCGTCGCCGTCCATTGTGTGTTTGGATCGTCTGCCAGGCGCCAGGACTTCAGGACGCCCTCGGTCAAGTAAAGTTGCAAGCTTAGTTGTGCTCGGCATGTCCTTGTACGAAATGTCCTTTAAGCTGTTCTACTTTAATTACAATATGCCGCTGATGTCTCTTTGCAGCACTTGCTGTTATTGTAGTCTTCGTTGTTGTGGTTTATACGCTGTCTCCTGAGATATTTCATGCCGGCCGCTGCCACACCACAGTGTCTGAGAATTAGAGATAGTATGTGTGTGTGTGGGTGTTCGGTGTGTGTTGTCTGTTGTGTGTGACACTCCTTTGGTTCTTTTGTGTTTATAGTTAACGGCGGTTTTGCACTTAACTATTTGCATGTTCATACTGTAATGTCGTCGTCGTCGTCGCCTTAGTCAACTTTAATACCCTTGCTTAAGATATGACAACTGGAACAAAGATTTTGTCTTAGCTGATGAGATTCCATAACCTTTGGTAATAAATGGAAACTTATAGTCAACGTATTATTAGTAACATATTATATATGAAAATAATGCTGGAATAAATTTATTACAGTTTTCGATGCGAAAAGAATTTAGAAAAATAATCATTTTTTATTTTCTTTTTATTCCATTCATTCTTCTTAAGTTAAACACAAAACATATTTCATATTCATTTTTATGTTCATTGAATGATCGTTCTTGGGCTTTAATAAATATATGATATAACTATTCTTTTGTTTGCGCTATATAGAAGATTGTAATCTTAAAATTTTTTTAAACGTATTCAACAGTGGCTGTTATCTGGGCTTCTTTTAATTCTAATAATTTTAATTATTAATTACTAGAAAAAATAAAATAGAAAAAATTGTTTTAGAAGATTTGTTGGAACTATTGATTTTGCAATAATTTAAAAATAAAAATAAATAACTTTTTATTTATTAAGAGTATACGTCAGTCGTTTTGTTTAATATTCCAATAAGTGTTTATCATTGTCGCTTTCTTGTGCTGAAGATGACGTCGTCCTAGCTATGCTCCCTTGTGCTTGTATAGGTAATTACAATGCTCGTCGTCACGACAACACAAGACTTGTGTATGTAATTGAAATAAGCTACATTGTTATATTATACTTTGCTGGTCTACTTCTTCTGGTAATATCTTTATTAAAGTGTCCTTGTGAGTTTTGCAAGAGGCGTATCTAAATTATAAACAGATCGGCTTGGGTATCATTCGAAGAGAACAGAAACGTGATAATCAAACGGGTTGTTAGTGGAGCCTAATGCAGTTTTTGTTGTTTGGAAAATAAATTGGAGTTGGCTTTGACAAATTGGGGGCAGGCAAGGAATGGAGTTGGGTTGGGTAAGGCTGCCATTAAAAGCAACTGTCGCAAACTCATAGACAGCCATTGCAACTGCCAACTGGCAACTGCTAACGGACAAGGGGCAACTGGCAACGGGCAACAACAAAGGCAATGGCAACAGACAACAAATTGATATATATGAACAAGTCCGCGGATTGACAAAGCAGCTGCAGCGTAAAAGCCCAACCATGTTGCCTGTCTACCCGTATCTACCCCAAGCTCCAATTCCAGCTCCCTGCTCCCACGTCCTGGGTCCAAATCCAAAGCCCAAATCCTCCATCCCTTAGAAGCTTGCAACGCCCGCAGCAGCTGTAACAAAATTCACCAGCAGCAACAACAACAGCAACAAAAATGCGACAGTTGATGTTGCCATTGCAGTTGCTTTTGTTGTTATTGTTGTTGTCGCGAAAGTGCATTTTGCGTATGTTAACGACGGCGGTTCACGGGGCGGATGAGCAATGCACGCAGACGCCAGCAGAGCAAAGCAGCAGCGCAGCAGCCGCGACAGCAGCCAACGCAATTGCATTCAATTTCTACCATTGCAACGATGGCTGACAGACGCCTCTCCCCCCCTCAGCACCCCAACCACCCTCCTGATGCTCAGTGCCTCCCCATAGATGGTAGGCGGAGCATTTTTTGTACTTTTTGTGTTGTTGTTGTTTCGTTGATTTTTATGTTTACTTTTTTTTGCTTTTCCAAACGCAAGCGCGCATTTTTAATGCAACAACAATAACTAAAAGAGAGAAAGAGACCTGCATACGCCCACTGCATGCCAAATAGGGGCTTAGCATTTTGTTTTTGTGCCAGCCCGCCAGCTCGACAGCCTGACAGCCAGCCTCGACAGCCTCGATATCCTGCCAGTATTGCCTATAGAATTACAGAGTTAAAAAATATTGCATATCGAAAGTTCAAAGTTCGGTTGTAGGGCATCCGTGCACGTCCTTTGAGCTGTATTCAGTTGCATTTCAAACGCTTGATTAATTAAAAGCGAAATATGTTTATGGCCGGCCAATCTTTGGGGACCGATGCGCAAAAAATGAGCCTAATGAATAATGCACAGCCTCTGGGAAGCGCGCATACGTCACACGAGTCCCCCCGAGCGTGAAGTCGGGGACAACTGTTAAGTGGATCTGATTCTGATTTACTTTCAAGTGCAGCCCCAACCATACCAAATGTCCAAAAGTGTCCTCCACATTTCGCATCGTTTGCCACTTGCCCTTCTTCCGCACCGTTTTAACTGCCTTCCCTTGCCCACAAAAACATCTTAGGGCAAAGCGACCCTTGTTGCAATTTCGGTTGCAGTTTTTGTTGGATTTTTCTTTTTGTTTGATGGAATGCAGATGCAGCTGCTGCTGCAGCTCTGGTGCATTGGGCGAAAAACTCGAAAGGACTTTTGTTATTGGCAATGCAGCTGTCGCTTGCCCTTCCCCTTCCCCACCACCGCCATCGCAATTCTCGTGTGTCGCTTCCCTTTGCGCTTGTCGCGTGTTTAGTTTTTTGCGCAATTTTCCGCGATGCCTTTGTCATTTTTGTTGCTGTTGTTGCTGGCTACGCGATATATTCGTTATATACTATCGCGTAGCCTGAACAAAATTCGCGTCTCCTTCCCGCCATCGAACATGAACATGATTCCGGACCGTGCTTGATGCTTTTAGGCAACGAATTGCAACTGCAACGTATAGCGCTTTGGGGAATATGCAAATCAGCCAACAGCAGCTGCAACTCTGCAGCTGCAGTGCCAACAACAAAGACCACATTGCCATTGCCATCACCTCACCATCGGCATCAGCGTCAGCATCAACATCATCTGCATTCAGGCGTCCAATCTGCAGCGCACAAAATCAACATCATCAAACTAAAAATGGATTTTGGCCACTGGTCAGGTGTGTGTGTATGTGTGTATGCTTATGTCGTCTATGCCATCTCCTACTACATCTCGTTTCATCCTCCAACTCACGGGACTGCGCTTGATTGATGCATGTTTGGACCCGCAATGTTATTGCGATTATATTCTCTTTTCACCTAACTAATTACAATAAGTTTTTTCACGTTTATAATCAAAATTACCGACCAGACCAACGAACCAAATATTTTTTATAAATGTCTAAAATTTAGGAAATTTTAAAACTATACTAAGCTTAAATTCTAAAGTAATATTGTTATGATAATTTAAAATATAAAATAATATTTCTCTGCTAATTTATAAATATAAAACTAATATTTCTCTGCCAATAATATATAATAATACATACAATAAAAGAATTTATTAACTTGTAATTTCAGCAGAATATTCTTTTATTTGTAGACAAACATTAAAAATTTGATTTAATAAAATAGTTAAATAGCAGAGGTAAAAGTGAACAAAAGTAAAGTAAAGCTTTTAAATGTATTTATTGTATAAAAAGAGTCTCTTGGGGTCTATCATACTCATTTAAATAAGTTAGAATGAGAACACAGTCGACATGGAAATAAAATCTTTCTAGCTGCTAATTTTCTTTCTTTTATTGCTAACCCTCGTTGTCATAATAAGTTACAATATTTTTATACCCGCTACCCACAGAGTAGAAGGGTTTATAGCTTTGAGCCTAAATGAAATGTGTGTAACAGGCAAAAAAGGGCATCTCCAACCTTATATACTTTATTGGGTATTCTTGTTTATCGTCAACAACCGAGACAACAACCGTTTGTCTGTCTGTCCATCCGTTTGTATGAACACCTAGATTTCAGAGACCAGAACCTATGGAGATATAATTTTCGACAGCATTGTTTGCACGCAGATCAAGTTTATTTCAAATTTTTGCCACGCCCACATCAGCCCCCGAAAATTGATAAAAATCGAATAACAATCACAATTTTAAAGCTAGAGTCGCGATTTTTGATTACATGCAATAATAACTAAAGTCCTAATAATTTGGTTGCGATCAGATAAAAATTATAGAACATATTTTGTATGGAAAAAAACGCCTCCTTACTACGGGTCTTAGTGGCATTGGCTGACAATCTGCATTCTATAGTATATTGTGAATGTCTTTGGTATATTTCAGTATATTTGTGGTAAATTACTTAGTATATTTTAAGAATAATACCGTACTGTTTTCCGCTTGTTCAAAATAAGTAGCGGGTATCTAACAGTCGATCACACTAAATTGTAGCTTTATTACATGTTTGGCATTAATTTTTGTCTATTACAAGTAAATACTAATTGAATAGTTGATGAAATAAAAATTTCCAAATGAAAATTTATTGGTTATTTTGATCCAAGTAAAAGTTTTTTTTACGAATGAACGTTATACAACCTTTTAGTGAAAACTTACGTATATAAAATCATTACATATGTTTTGATATTTTCTTTAAAAGCATTTTTGTAAATGGTTTTTGCAATAACATTTTCTACCGCTATTCAGCACAAGTTTACCTTTGATGCTCCGCATTCCACCATAAGTTCAATCATTAATAATCAACAAATGAATGAGGGGGTCATTGAGTTTATAGGCGGACTGTCGAAGAAGCGTGCAGACAGTCAATCGACAGATAGCCCCGGACCGCGGTAGTCAACCTGGCCTGAATGAGTGTTTATTTTATTTGACTTTGGCTATGTGTGTGGAAGTGGATGTGGATGTGTGCAGGGCAACTTATTAATCCATAAGCTATCGGCGATTCTTTTATGTGTGCATGCAGTGAAAGAGAAGGCCACCCACTCTCGACAGTCGCAGTCGAATGGTCGCGGCGGCTAAACTCTAACTTTTCACCAAAAGCAAAACCAAAATCAAAGTCAATAACCAATGCCATCGATAAGGCTATAAATGTCCATACTATACTATATATACTACAACCATACTATGCCAGAGTGCAATACATACTGAGTGCTATATGTATCTGCCTATATAGACATGTATTGTGGGGGTGGGGGCTGTATTGTGCTCTGGGTTATGTTCTGGCCTAAGCTGACCAGCCGCCCACGCGGCGTATGAGTAATATGCGAAATGCGTGCGCCGGGCCAGGATCAAATGCATTTTCTGTTTAGTTTGCATCCCATACCAACACACACACACACATGTACCCAGGGCTGCATTTTCTCCGCTTTTTCGATGCGCTTTCTTCTATGTATAGGTGGATGTAGTATGTGCGTGTGCTGTCAGAATTTATGCTGTCGCGGCTTTACTTCGTTGTTGTTGTTCTTGCTTTAGAGTTGTGCTCTGCACATGGTGCTGGCAACTCTGGCTTTGCGCTAGCCCATACTAAGACCATACCAGAACCAGAACGTAGGCAAAATTCGCGGCACATGCAGAGAAAAAAGTGTTGCATAGTCGAAGGGGCAAAAAAAAGTAAAAACAAAGCGCTTCAACACTTTTGCTCCGTTTTGCTTTTGCATCTCTCGTTCTGTTATTGTTGCTGTTGTTGCTCGTACTGTTGTTGCTGCTGGCAAATGAAAACGAAAAAATTGCATTTTCTATGTGCAAAAAAGGTACAAAACGTACGAATTCAAAACAAAACTGCCACATAGACTGTGTTGGGAGGCCATTTGGAATTGGAACTGAGTAGCATTGGGCTCTGGTGAGGGAGTCGCTGGCGGGGCAATCGAATTGAGCGCGAAATGGCGCAACTAGAAACGGAGCAACAGCAATAGCAACAGCGTCACACACACACACACACAGGCACTCTCTCACACATGGTTGCCAAATGTGTGTGTGAGAGTGTGGAATTGTGTTGGAGGTTTGGGGCATGTTAGGTACGATTTAGGCCCGTTTGTTGCGTTTGTCTACACGCAACTGCGTCACGGGGCAGCGCTAAGCCCTCCATTCCCCTTCCTACAGGTCTGTTGCCATCCATCGACTGCGATGCAGTTTGGCAGGGCGCATTTTCTGTTGCATACTTTTTGGCATTGTTTGATTTTAGGCGCAGCAAACACAAAATGCGAAATGCGTTCGCTGCTTGATTGGGGATAGCTGCATATACATGTGTGTGTGTGGGTGTGTGTGTGTGTGTGTGATATGTGCATTGCTCTGTCTGTATCTCTGACTCTCTATGTGTGTGTATGTGTTTGTGTGCTTTTGCTGTCGCTGCTGCAGCCGCCATCGTTGACGTTGTCGTTGCCGTCGTCGCGCTTTGTTTTGATTTTTCGCGACTGAGCGCGCGTTTTGCTGTCCATATCCCCTGCTCTCTGTGTGTTTGTGTGAGTGTGTGTGTTTGCGAGTGTGCTTTGGATTGTGCATATGTGCGCGAGTGCTGCACATGTATGTACATTAGCAAAGCGACGCCGCCGACGCCTTCGCAGCAACATTTTTTTGCACCAAACGCCAAAACCAAAAACGACGAGGACAATTCGCTGTGCGCTGCCGTTGATATCCTCCTCCTTTCGTTTTTTTTTTTGTTTTTGTACTTTTGTATCCCTATTTCCCTCGCATTCCTCGCCTCGACTAGCGGCCACTTTCATCAACGCCAACTTTAGATTGAAACTGAGTGGCGAGGTGCGGTGCGGTGCGGTGCAGTGTGCTGTGCGGTACAATCAAAATCGCGGACGCTGCAGCGACGTCATCGAAGGCAGCGACAGCGACGCCAACAAGCGCGCGACCAACGTCGCTTGGCCGTCATCGTTAACAATTTTTGCACAACATTGCAACAGAAATCTGCTAAACGCGAAACAAGTTGCGGCGTTTTTTCAGCTCCTCGGGTCCTGTCAACGCTGCTGGCTTACTACAACACACTGGCTGGGCACAGGACGGACAGACCGAGTGACAAACAGACAGACAGACACGCAGGCAGGCAGGCAGGCAGGCAATTTACTAGGCAGTGCCAGGCAGGCAGTCGGCAGGCAGGTCTTCGCAGCGCATAAATCACAGTCTCACAGCCAAGCCGAGACGCAGCCACAGCCAGAGAACAGACTCAACTCAAAGCTAAACTCCAACTCAATCCAACTGAGCTGCAACCTGTGACAAGAAAGTGCAACAGTAAAAAGAAAAGAAAACGATAACGATAACGAAAAAACAAAACGTCTCCTCTTGCCTCACATACTCGAGAGTGTGTTTATGTGTGTGTTTTGAGCATAAAAGTGAAAGTGAAAGTGGGCGAAGATGACTTGAAGTGCAAGTGGAGAAAGTTACATACACATAAGCAGCCCCACCCATCGGACAACAACAACAACAAACATTTGGGTATTGGCTTTGTTTTTTGTGTATTGTCGAAATGCCGCCGCTGCCACCAGTCGAGGACGCTTCAAGGCGCTGCACTTTGGTGTTGAAGGCGCAACGATTGGTGCCGGCACCGAGGCAATTTCTGTGCGCCGCGACTCCATCTTGAATGACCTTTTGACGTCCGCCCCCCGCCCGAAGACAATGTAAACGCCGGCGTTTAGCATGTAGGCAGTTTTTCTCTCTTCATTTTTAATCAAACCAATCAACAACAAACCGGCCAGCCAACAACAAATAATAAAATAGACAAAGTTACATTTTTACCAATACGATAAAGCAACAACAACTGCAATCAATCAGTCAATCAACAACAACATCAACAACTCAACGCAAACTAATGCAGCATTTTGTTCGTCAACAACAAATAACAAAACAACAACAAAAGCAAACAAAATAATCAATTATAAGCAACACACTCTAATAAATAATAATTATTAACTAATAAGCAAGCAGTCAGTCAGTCAGTCAGTTAATCAGTCAACCAATCAATCAATCAGTCAACCAAGTCAAGTCAAATCAAGTCAGAAGAAGTAACTTCCAGTTTGATTTTCGCATCCCATTCCGATTTGAAGCAAAATTCAAGCGTCTGAATTTGATTCTCGTCTCGAGTTGAGTTTTCCAATTTTCGGTCAAAACACGTTCGTCTCGGTCCAAGCATAACGGCAATTTTGGTTTTCTACAAATTCAGACGTAACTCCTTAGTTAGTTAACACTTTATATTGAGCAACTTTGGCGTCGAACCTTTGGGCGAGTAAAATCTACAACAAAAAGATATTACAAATTCTAATCAAAAGTCAACAACAAAAAAACCTACGAAATTACCTGAAAATTTTTGAAAAAAATACCAACAAAAATCTACACGAGCAGAGAAAATTTAGGCAAAATTTGACAAGTGCAAAAATTTTATTATAATTATTTACAAAAAAAAAAAACAAAAACATAAAAACCAAACACAAAAAAAAAATTATATAAATTATTACGAAAAATACGAACAAACACTGAACTTGATCGTTTAGGAAAAAATATTTAGGAACTTTAAAATATAAAAAGCAAAATTCAAAAAAACCAAAAAAAAAATCAAAAATTCATGTGATGTGATATTTTTTCGATATATTTTTAATTTACGGGTAAGTCAAATTTTTAAAATGTTTTTGACCATATATCTATATTCAATTTACATTCATACTAAGTATTTTTCCCACTGAATTTCGTTTCTTACTTTCTGTGATCAGACTCACTTTAAATTCAGTACATTAAATATAATTTGAAATACAAGATTAGAAGTACTTTAATCTTAAACTAAACGATCTAAAATGACTAATATGTATATTATTAAACATATACATATGTCGAATTAAAAAACTCCGACTGATTTTCCCTTAGTATTTTTGTAAGTTCTTGTCAGTATTATCAACTTTAAAAATATATGCAACTTTACGCTTCCATCATTGGAAAATTTAAAATTTTCATACTTGTCAATTTTTTATTTTTAAAATTTAGATCAATATCAAATTAAATTTAATATTTATTATACATATTTTGTATATTTTATGCATTTTCATTTCTTTAAAATTCAACCTGTAAGAATATGTTATTTCAGTGTTTCCACAACGTTTATCTTAACAATTTATTTTATATTAAAAATGTAAAAGTATATTCGTCTTTACTAAGTTCATAAATAAAGTGCAAGATAAGTTTAACTACTTACCCTAATCTATTCTTTTAGATAAATTAAAAAAGGCTAAGGCAACAAAATATATTGCATTTTTAAATATCCCAAGAAAATATGTCATGTACAGTATTATATTATCAGAACATTTAATATCTTAAAAAAGAAAAAACCGAAATATGTCAAGCACATTATGATAATAAGATTATGTTCTTCAGAATATTAAAAATCTTTTTTAAAAAACTGTTCAAAATTTGATCGACTCGAGTCGACATGAATTTGGTTCGTTCTCATTCTCGGAGTCGTAGTCGTAGTCGTTGCTCGTATCGAGCTCATCGTATTCGTCGATGTTGGTGTCGGCGCTCAGCTGCAGCAGCAACATCACAACGACAACGGCGACTTGCAGCTGGAATGAGGATGCTCCTGCAGGAGGTTGTATATACTCGTAGAAGTGTGCACATGGACAAAGGACTCCCGAGCAGGAGTTTTAGTTGTAGTAGTAGACTTTTTGCTTTTCTACAAACAGATGCACATGCACATGCAGTCGACAGTCGACAGTCGGTGGGTTTGTCAGCGATGCCAAGTTTGGGGGGGCACAGGCACATAATGTAAACAAGGACATGCGCAGTGCAACAGGCAACTGAGGCAGCATTGGCAGCGACGGCAATAGCGACAGAGAGGCAGAGGCATTTTGCATTTCCCCAACTGGAGAAATGTTGCAACGCATGCAATGCAATTGCCAACTAGAAGATAGTGGTCATGAGGAGGGGGGCGTAGGGCAGCCTGCATTTACCTCCAACAACGAATGCACGTATGTGTGAGTGCGTGTACATGTACATGAGAGTGACGTTGACGTCGCAGTCGACGTTAACTTGCCACAATTTAGATAGCCAAAAAGGAACTGCAACAAGCCAACTTCGTGTGAGTGGCCGTCTCTCTGTCCGTCCGCCTGCAGCCAGCCTCTCTCGCTTTGGCTGGTGAGAGAGCAAAACAACACGAAAGCACGCGCGGTAGAAAGAGAGTAAGACACTGACTCGCAGCTGAGTGAGAGCAAGACAGAGTGTACGAAAGCGACAGAGACAGAATGACAGAGAGAGAGACACAGAGAGCAAGTGCAGCCCCGAAAGTATGCACTGGAAATGCACTTGAAGTGCGAGGCAGGACGACACTGAATGCGGGAGTAGGCAGCAGACACACATACACACTCACACACATGTGTACACACATATAGGCAGACACACTCGCAGACACAGAGAAGTCGTTGTAGTCGTTGCTTCTTTTTTGTTTTGTTGTCTCTTTTCGGCTTATTTTTAGAAGTTATGCCTACTCCCCAGCAGGCCCCCATCGGCCCCATACTCTGGTCGTTTATTTACTTGGCCAGGCTCGTTACTTTTACATGGCTGCAGCAGCTGTTCGTGGAGGCTCAGCACGTGCAGCAAGCAACTGGCTAAAAGAAGGCAGCTCTCAGCTCTCGGCTCTTGGGCCTCACACCTCCCTTTCAAGCGTCCCGATATGATGCGTTGATGATGATGACGACGACGATGATGATGATGATGCTTATTGGGGGCTGTCTGGACCGGATGGGTTGGGTGGCAGGTAGTCTGTGGCATGCACGCAAAGAGGCTGCTGCAGTTGCAGCTGTATGTGGTACGTGGTTGGTCGACTCAACACTGCTCAGGTGTGGGTGTCGTTGGGTGTTGGGTGGTGGGTGGAGGCTTCGCCCAAACGGAAGTGTGGTCGCGTAGACATTGCGTAGAGTCAGCGCCAAGTTTTTTCTATTTCTTGATGCTCAGCTTTTTGCGAATGTGTGTGTGTGTGGGGAGGGTGGATGTGTGGAGTGTGGCATCAACACCCTCCACCCGCTCAATGTGCGTTCCCAATGCAGCAACAGCATTTGGTATATAGACATGGCTTATATAGAGCTTGCCTCTCTCCCAAACTCTGTGTGTATGTGAGATTCGCGCGCGCGAACTTTTAGCAAAAAAAAACTTATCAGAGATACTTTTACATAGGAGTTAGCGAGCGAGAGAGAGAGTGCGGAGTGCGGAGCTTGGGGGAGGCGCACTGAGAACCTCTGCCCGCTGCATTTTGCACGTCTGGCGGCATGGCGATTTTTTTTGGCGGTCGCCAATGTTGAAGAGGGGTACGCGCTGCTCATCTACTACTACTCCTCATACTCATCCTCACCAATGCCATGCCCATACCCATGTCCATATCCATGTCTATGTTATGTTGTGTTGTGTTGCGTTGCGTCGCTTGGTCGCTGGTTTTGCTGGTCGCTGGTCGCTGGTCGCTAGTTGATGGAACGCCGAACGCATCGCAGATCTATCGGCATCGGGCGTGCGGGTAGTTGGCATACGGCTTTTGGACGTCTTTTGAGTACCAACCATTGCTTTTTTATATTCTCGCCTCGACGCACCGAGCAAAAGGACACAAAACGCAGTAGCACGCATCGGCAGCAGCAGCAGTTGCCGAGTGGCTAACGGTAACGGTAAACGGGCAACGTTAACGTTCGCTAGCTGGCACACGTTCCGTACGTTCCGTGGAGAAGTCCTGGCAGAGACAGAGCTGGTCCAAGTCGTCGACGGTTCGGTACATTTTCGGACTTGCTTATTTTCTAAAATACTTATACACACACTCCGTATTCACTCACATAAAGAAAAACCCATATTATTATATATAATATATATATATAAAAATTCTATATATATATATATATATATATATTGTCGTGTGTATGTGCAGTTGGTTGCAAAGTGCGCGCGCGTTTAACGCCCCCGAAGCCACCCTCGAGGTGGTCGAGTTTCGAGTGCCATCAAATACTATTCATATATATGTACAATAAATGTGAAATGAAATAAAATTATATACGCGTCTAAATATACACACACACATATATATTTAAATGTATGCATCTGTAACGAGAGTGAGTGTGCGTATCGAAATCTAACACAATCATCGGGAATGCAACCAATGCTTATAAAAAAAAAGCAGCAAAATACAAATACAAAGCATACAAAAAATAAATAAATCCTCGTCATCAAATTGATTTTTAATATTTAATTGCGCTTTATGAATGATAACAGCCACAATCGCAGCACAGCGCAGAAAAAAAAACAAAAGCAAAACAAAACCAAACGAAACAAAGATAAATCAATTTTAATTATTTAAAATCAAATCAACAAATCAAAACGCAACGTATCGAACATTTTTTTAAATATTCACCTTCAATTTAACTCGCGTTTATCCTTTGTCAACGTCTGCGTCGTCGTCTGCTCACCGTTTTAATTTCAACACAAAAATCCTTCCAAATGGCTGCGTCTAAATCAAAAACTAAACAAATCCCACACACAAATAAACTGTAAATCAATCGTTATATAACTGACATAAATATAATCGAAAAAGATCATTGATATCTTTTTTTGCGTTTCCATGTGCGCATACAACTTAAAGCTGCGGCACATCGACAAATACTTTGACACATTGCAACTGAAATTGCCAAGTGTAATAACTTGGCATCACTTGGACCACCTTGAGACCGATTCAATTTCGAATCGCATTTTGTTAACGGCGACGGCGACGCAGACAAAAATGCCAAAATTGGCATCGCGCTGCGCGACGCAATCAACGAACTGCCGCCTCAGACTGTCAGTATTAGCTGTGGACACGAGAGAGAACAACAACATTACCATGGATAAATAACATCAGTAAATTGTCCTGTAGGTTATCCCCCCAACACGAAAACAAATCTCTATAAAAACCTCCTAATGATTCCCTTAGACAAATCTGCTACCCAAAAAATCTCTTTGAAATGACTTTTAGCATAGAAATTGTTTCCACTCAGCCGGGAATATACCATTATACCATTATAGAAATATCATTATTATGGATCAACAAATATTTTGATGAAATTCATTTGCATAATATATTTAGATGGTTTAAAATTTCTTAGAATTCTTTGAATTAATTTGCAGATCTTTTTTTAGTTCTGAGAAGATGTTTATAATATAATCTTTTCCTTCATCAAATTGTAAATTTTTTTAAATATACTTTCCAAGGCCTTTTTTATAAAATAAATGTTTTTCATTTTAAATTCCATAGTCAAAAAATAAATTATTTAGTATCTGTCTTCTTCTTTAAATTGTAATTTTTATTAATATAATTTTCAATGACTTTTTTTATAATAAAAATGTTTTTTATTTTATTTTTCATAGTCAACGAAATTTGTTTAAGTTTGTAAGTTATTTAGTAACTGTCTCGGTTTTATTTGATATCATTGATATTTTGAGATTTTAATTAAAAAATAATTTATAAAAAAGGAAATTTTTTTTTGTATTTATTTTTCTATATTTTGTATTAATACGAATTTTTACATTACTTTAAACTGTCTCTCGAATTCCTCAACAAACGCAAAAACGACTTGTTAGCTTGTCTCAGCTTTTATTTAACCAGAGCAAGCACGTGCTCGTCGCATGCAACAAGATACAAGGCAAGACAGGCAAAAAAAAAGTGCTTGCCGCCAAATGAGAAAACGACAGCGAAGCACATAAGCCAAACGCTTGCTGTTTAATTGTTTTTCTTATTTTATGCAAGTTATAAATATTTAGAAAATTTCCCCAATGCAAGTTTCGCCGTAAATTCGATGCCAGCCGTCGGTAAAATGGCAAAAACATGAACTCACACTTATGCACAAACAGTTATCGAAAAGTATCTCAAAATGTATCTCGAAGCTAAGCAGGAGCTGCAGTTGAGCATAGTTTCGCTTGTGTTGCTCGCATTTATCTTAAGGCGTTCAAAAAAAGAAGAAAGTGTCCAACGGAAGGGGCTGAGCTTGAGCTGCCTCACAAGTTGTACAAGGCACTCACACAGTCACAAACGCACACGCACACATAGAACCCGTATTGCTCATACTCCATTTTGTTCCATTGCCCCAACTCGCTGCCGCAGTCGACGTCGCAGCAAACGTCACTTCTGCTGCTGCTTCTGCTGTCGTTGTCGCTGTCGCTGTCAATGTCGCTGCTTGCCCCTCCATGTATTTGAAATGCGCACTAACTCTAGCTCAAAGAGAGAAAGAGCGAGCTGCGTATGTTTGTATGTGTGTGCTCCCCCTAATATGCGTGTGCATCTGTGTGAGTGTGTGTGTGCGTATATCCTGTTTTTTGTATTTATTTTATTGCCCGTGGGAGAGGAAGGCTCTGCCAGCGATTTTATTTGCAAAAAAAACCCGAAAGGGGGCTGCCTCGCTTTGTGTGTGTTTGCTGTTGCTGCTGTTGCTGTTGCTGCTGCCACTGCTGATGTTGTTGGCTTTGCAAAAACCCACAGCTGCTGCCCGATGTCCTGCCAATGTCCTGCGCTCGCGTATTTTTTCGCGGCTGCAGCGGGAAAATACAATTTTTTTGCAATCGTTGTTGTTGTGTTTTGCCGTGGCTGTTTTTGCCATTGTTGTAGTTGGGGCTGCCTGCCAATACGTGTATGCTCACTCACACACACAAGGCTTGTGTGTTGTACGACGCGGCAAATGGCAACGGCAACGGCAACGGCGTCGTCCTCGGCCTATTCGCGGCGAAATAATTTTTCGCATTTTTAGTACAAAGCTTCACATCAACGTCGTCGTACAAACAAATTTTTATTTTCGGATTTTTCAATTACGTTTTCATTTATTTTTAAGTATTAAGTTTGCGTGCACTCAAAAATACAACAACAACCAAAAACAACAACAACCAAAATCATACAACAAATTATTCATATGTGTGTGTAGATTGTACATGCACATATACATATATAGCATATATATATCGAACTCTATCCTCGAACAACAAAAGCAACAAACAGCAAAAGTCAAAACACTTTTCAGACAAGAAGAAAATTTAAATCATCCAAAACGAAATCGCAAACATTTTTTGCAAAGTTTTTTGATAAACACTAAAAAAGTCGGAACAATTTTTCAAGTGATATTTCGAAGAACTCTCTGAAACACGATCTCGACAAACTACCGGAAGAAACTCTCAAACAAGTTCCCAAGTTTCTATAATTTTGACTCTATTTGTCTTTACGTTCAACTCTAAAAAACAAATCATAAACTTATTTTGTTTGTAAACAAAAAAAAAAGAATAAAAAAAAAAAAAAAGACTAAAAAATACAACACAAAGTATAAAACTACATGAAAACGAAATTCAAATGTAAAATCAAAAGTACAAAGCAAAAAAGATTGTTGGCAACATTTTTATAATTACTTATATAGGTATTATTATTATTTGTATATATGTAACAATATTTTTTATACGACAACAACAACCAAAAACAACGCGAAAGTCAAATTTTTGCATTTTCTACAACACAACAAATAACACACACGTGATGCTCTGAGACTCCACAAAACTGGTAAGCCAACTGCGAAATGCGTGCGAAATATGTGTGAGAAATAAATAAGGGACATTAGGAGAAATGAGACAGCAGACAGCAGTCAGCAGAGCAGCAACAAGACACGACAAACTCCCTAATTCGCCTAACCCCCAACTCTCCCTGCTTCTGCTGCTGCTCATTGACTTCTCCTTTCGCATTCAGATTCAGATAACTCACTTCCCTAACACACAAGCTCCTCTCTCTGACTTCGCTCTTTGCATTTTGCACTTCGTCGTCGGCATCGCACGAAGACTGCATACAATTTCGGCTGCTTCGTGCGCTTCCTGCTTTCTAATTGCGTTCTCTCTCCGTATGCCTCCCATGCGAGTGTATCTGTGTGTGAGTGCATTACATTAGCCTGCAAGAGCAAGAGAAGCAGAGGCAGCAACAACAGCAGCAGCACATCGTCGTCGTTGTCGTCGGCTTGCTCCGTTATCGTCATCCTTCGGCTTGTGTGGGTGTTTGTCTCTGTGTCTGTGTGTGTGTGTGTGTGCGTGTGCGTCTCTCTGTAACAGGCCTGCTGCTTGCTTGCTGCCTGCTTCTTCTAGTTCATCTTAAGCTACGCGCGCGTACGGTTCGCCTCGCCGTTCGTGCTCGTCGGTTCTCTTCATTCGTTGCGTCGCCTCGCTTCGTTCGGCATTTTCCTTGCTGTGTTTCTTCGTCTAGGTACGTGTGTTTGTGTGAGTATGAGTATGAGTGAGTGTGTGTGTGAGCAAGCGCACACTTACTTGCACTTACTGCCGCCTGCGTATAGGAAATTATCTGCTGCTGCTGCTGGCTCAGCTTCAGCTTCAGCTTCTGCCGCTGCTGCGACGTCTACTGCGTCGTCTAATACATATATAAATAATATATATTATTATATAGATATACATATATTTAAATGCGCTCTTCGTCTGCCTCGCTCTACGTACGTGTGTGTGTTTCTGTGTATATAGAAAAAAGAAGCAAGCTGGCGTCGTTAGGTAGGAGCAAGCAAGCCAGCAAGTAAGCAACGACTACGACTACGACTACGACTACGACTACGACTACGACTCCGATGACGTTGCTGCCTGCTTGCAAGAAAGTGTTGCATACTTATGTGGGCACAACGTTGACGTCGCCGTAGCAGCAGCAGCAGTCGCAGCAGCCGTGGCAGCGCCTTGGTCTTTGGGTTTTCGGCATTTCGCAAAGCCAAAGCATTTTACTTGTATATTCTAGAATACAAAATTCAGTACGTTCCTAGTCACGCGCGCTGGCAGAAGTTTTACTTGGTTTTTCTGTCTTCACGACTCACGACGTTGACGAACGCCGCCTCCAATTGTGTAAAAAATAAAACATGCAAATCAATTAATACCAACAAAAATTTAACTTTAACAAATCAAATTTCAAATAAAAATTATAAATAATAATTCAAATATCTATGGAAGCATATTCAGTGCATAAGCAAATGCTCAATAAATTATTCAATTAAATCCATTTCAAATAGTTGTCTAAATATAAATACAAAAAAAAATTAAAGCATATAATTAAATAAAATAAATAAATATTAAATAAAAACAAAAGTAAAATAAGTTGAGAAATGTTTGCTGCTGCTCAAAGAATGCAATTCGTAATCAATGCAAATGTTTCGCTGCTGTTTGTGGTACGTGAATTGAAGTTGAAATCGGGTTGAGTTTATTTGTTGCGTCCATCAAGGCGGTCGGCAGTTAGACGCACGATTAGCCAACCAACGCGGCAAGCACAAACACACACACTCTGCAGCCATCTAGAGGAACACGCACACACACTCACGGACAATCAGTTGCGGCTGTTGCTGCGGCATTGGTGGTCGGCAGCATTGCGCATACGACACGTTGTCACGCAGTTCCGCTGGCTGCGCATTGGCGGCAACGTGTGTCTTGACTTTGACGGGGTAAAAACTTGGCCGGAAATTATCTAAAACTCTCAAAAGCAAAGTTTGCCCAGCAGACAGACAAGCTTGGGAAACAGAGCGCCTTCGATTCGCCGCAGCTCTGCTCAACTTTGTCAGCAACTGACTGTGGCTTGAATTCTCCCACACACACACACACACACAACACAGACACACAATTACATATATAGTTGAGATACGCACACATACCCGAGCAGCTATGCCTAATTATACATATATAAATATATTCAAACTCACACATACTGAGACGTATAGAAATTGGGTTTCAGACACGAATATAAAAGCACTTGGCCTTCGTTTCTTGTGAGACATTCGATCGTCTTGGCTCGCAGCGTCAGCGTCGTGGCCTCTCAGGCCGGAGCAACAGCAACATAGTCAGGCAGCCAGTTAGAAAGGCAGATATCCCTTGGTCAGTTGGTCAGTCAAGTCAGGTAGTCAGTTGTAGTTCGGCATCCATGCAGCATCCACTTCGTGAGTAAAAGGACAAAGTCTTCGAGACGTTCTTTAATAGCATGATTATAAAATCAATTTAAAATAAATATTTTTGTGCAATAATTATTGTAAACCAAACAGTGATGAAATATTAACTAAAAATATATTAAATAAAATGTAGCTCAGTGATAACAATTTGTTAAGTGCGAAATAATAATATTGAAACTAAACTAACATTCGCGATGTCATATACTAAATCGAATTAAAATCAAATATACTCCTTTGTATTTATAACAAATTTTACATATGCTTCCATATAGATTAATATTATTTTTTATTTTATTTAAAAATTATTTGGTAATATTTTATTTTAATAATTTTTATTTGGCTCTCTTATTTATTTCATTAAATTAAACAAAGTACTTTACCAATCAAAATAAAATAAAATAAATTTATTTTTTCTCTCATACTTATTGGAAATTTAGAAAATTGAAAACTCAACAATTTTATCTCTTTGTCTATAGAAATTCAAAATTAAGCAAGTAAAGCAAAATAAAATGCAAAATCCTTCACAAATCAAGATTTAAACAAAAAGCGCTGCGGCAACGTCACAAAAATTTCAAAACAAAAATGTAAACTACGCTACAAATACTTATACTACAAAACCAAGAAATAAATTGAAAATATATTGTTAAATGAATGAATTTTAAATAACCAATAATTAATGTAGCCCAACTTTTGGCAGAGTGCATGAAGTGAGATTTAAAATGTAGCATTCAACGCGGCTGTGCCTTAAATGAAATGAAATTTATTATGCTCGCCACTTCAACAACAAATTAACAACAACAAAACGCAAAGTGTTTAGTGAATGCCCACTCTTGACCCCCTGAGTTGCCCGCAGCGCCAAAGTGATTTTGTGTTTGACCCCTGACCCCATAAATATGAAAAACGTGTATTCCGTGTATTCCGCCTTCTGATCCCACAACAACAACGACAACAAAAAAGAAGAATATAATTTGCAAAACTTGTGCTCAAAACGAGACGCTCACAAAATGTGCCACCAACACCAAAACCAACGACATCAGCAACGTCCGCTTCAAATCCTGCCACAGGCTGAGGCAAAGGCAAAGGCAAAGGCATGTCCTGAGCTGTTGCCACTGCCACTGCCTCTGGCGGCAACAAGGCGGCATTCAAGCAGCGCCGCTGGCTGCTATCGCTGAAGCAAGACGCAGTTTTCACTGTACCGAAATCTCATCGAGTAGGCCAATGGCTATGTAATCTTAAATTAAGGGTAAAATATCGCAAATGGTATTGGTGCAAAAACAAAACAAAAACCAAAAACAAAAAAACAAATGAACAAAACCCAAAAGACTACAAACAATCATATATATGTTTAGAGAAAAAAATCGTCAGAGTCAGAGATCTTTAATAACTTTCTTGTGAACAATAAATATGTTAAACTTACTTAAAAGACAGTCATAATTAAATTTGAAGTTTGCATTTGCAATCAACATAAACGCAATAGAAAAGCGAGCAAGTTTTTTTAGACTTTTGTATTATTTTAGTTCAATCAGTTAAAGTTTATGTAAAGATTTGAATTCAATGAATTTTTGTTATATTTATCTAATAAGATATTAAACCTGCACATTACTTATAAAATTAAGTATAAAGTTTTCTTTTTAAATCTTAATATGTTTTTCTTTAATATTTTTCATTTACTTGCAGCTTAAAATGATTGTAGAAAAAGTATAGTATAAAAATTAAATTTATAAATGAAAATAAGTATGAAATGAAATATCAACAATTTTGCTTAGTAAAGATTTTAGCTTAGGTCGCAAAATGTTCGTGACCCGTCTTAGAACCCAACGACCACCCCCTTTATCACTTTCTTTCAGCTTTAAAATCGCCAATCGAAAGATCAAATTACTAATCACAGTATTTCTTTTGCGCCATGTGCAATTGTTTGCTTTCTGCTTGCAGGTTACACCATATCGAGAAGTTATCCAATGAGAAAGCCGCTTAAATTTTGGTAAGTACTTACCCCTAAGCTATCTTTAAGGCAAGATTAAGCAAAGATGCAAATGCGACTATAGTACAAATGCCACTTCTTTGTGCCCGAGTGGACTTCATTTTTTAATTAGAAAGTCAACACACACATGAGCAGAGATAGACAGAGACAGACAAAGTCTCCAGCTCGAGCAAGTATATGGCGCCTTTGTCAGTAGTTCCCTCACTTCTGGGGCCAGTTTTGTTGGCTTTTGTTTACTCTTATTTGTGTGCTACTTAAGATGAAATGGCAAAGAAAAGTGACGTTGATGCAGCACAGGGCAGGATTGGATGAGCAATGGCAAAAGAGGAGGGAGAAATATGAAGAGGCAAGGAAGGGTTTTTTTTATATGCATGGCTAGCAATGCCCTGTGTCCGTTTTAATTTTAGGTACTCTTAACGCAACGTTGACTGCCATTTCTTTTCATTTATCTTTCTCTCTAACTCTCTCTGTCTATCTTTGCCTCACTCTATTTGCGATGCTGTCTCTTTCTATTGCAATATGTCTAGCACAAAAATTGACGCTGACTAAGAAGGCAAACGCCTCATTTGGATGTGGGCTTTGGGCGTTGGAGAGATGCCGCCTCTTGAGGTAGACTCAACAGCTACGGAAGCGGAAATTGCTGAAGTCGCAACTGTATGATGTCTGTGTTGGTGTGTGTTTATGTGAGTGTTCTAGTGTGTGTAATGATCCACTGCTGACAGCAGACGCAGTTAGTTGTTGCCGTGTTGCCGCGTTGCAACAATTTTACAAGCAGTTGCAATTATTTTCAGCTTAAATGACAAAATGCAAGGAAACAAGTCTTAAGCATTTTTCCACCTATGTGTGTAGAATCATCCAACTCACACTAGAGACCTCGTTATTATTATTATTCTTGTTGTTTTTCTATTGTTTGCTGCTGGCAGTCGACTTTCTGTTCCCCGTCCTCGCACTAAACGAAAGTTGACTATACGAATATGAATACTTTGCCAGAATTTGATTGCGTTTTTTAGCCTATTTGTGAAGAGAATGAAATGTTTATGCAGAGAAGAAAGAAGACTAAAAATACCAATTTAAAATATGTTTATATAATTATAATATTTATTTTTTTCAATGAATAATAATTTAATTCGATCACAAAATTTAATTACTCGAATATGATTAAAAGTTAACTCTACTAACTACTATTTAAAGAATTAGAATTTGCAGGTTTTCACATTGATTCACATTTTTAAATATTTTTTTCAAAAATATTTTCTTATTGAATTTAGAATTAATATTATCGGTCATTAATAGTTGACTTAAAATATAATTATTTATATATTATAATTTCTTAGTATAAACTATCTTAAATATGATCTATTCAGTTTTCTTTTTAAAGTATATTTTTCAAAATCCATGTAAAATTATAGATTGAAATTATAATTATATCGATTTAAGTATTCGCAAAATATTAAACGGTATCTCTTGGTCCATCAATCTCATCTAAGGCATCAAGCCTGCCTTCTTCGTTATTGCAAACTTTGCTAGCCTCTCAGTGTGTTTGTGTTTTGTTTAATTTGAACAGCGAGCAACCTGCTTTGGCCCTGCTGCTTGAGTAATGAGTCCTGGCTCCAAAGCTGGCGCTTGGGCCTCATGTACTCATGTACGTTGCCACTTCTGCTCCCTTGGCTTTGTGTGGGCCATGCGACTGTTGCTGTTGCTGTTCCTACTGCCACTTTGCCATTTCTTTTCATATTTGCCATGTGTAGCAACAGCAAAAGCGGCAACAACAACTTCTCATTTTGCCGCTGCTTGGGCTGCTCTTATGTTGGCCTAAGTAAGTGCACCTAAGGCTACTTATGAAAAATGCAAATTGAAGTTGACTTTTAGGCGCACAATGCTCAGACTTCAGACTCAGCCTCAGTCTCAGACTCAGTCCTGTCAAGGCAACTGGGTAAAAGTTGAGCCAGTGCATGGCGTTAAGAAAGTTGTGCTTATAAAATATTAAGTACATCGACTGGGTGACCGCCCACTTTCCCCACTTGCCCCTGTCCAGTCGTCAAACAATGTCATGTGGAAAGTGAGGCGGATGGTTCGCCATGCACTGACAACTCTTAAATAGTAGCTGTTGTAGCTTTGGACCGGAAATCGTTTTAAGAACGGAAGTGAAAATTCTGGCAGCTGCAGCTAGCTGAGCGCAACCATCTAAATAAACATCTAACATCGTCGTCCATCTGAGGCCCGAATAATCTTTTATTGAAACTAAACAATAAAAAAAACGCGACTACAACGCAAATTCATTCAATTGCAAAAAGAAAATTACCCTAAAAAACCAGAACAGCGACACAGACAGAGGCATCTACAAAAGCTGACTACAGCAACAAGTCGTTATGATTATCTAGAATTAAATAAAGCACACACATCAACACACACACACACATACAGACTGATGTCAAGCACAATTCTGAATCTAACTCGGACTCTGGCCAATGGCAAACGTTCACTTGAGTTGCACGCCTCGCTGAGCAGAAGCTCGTGTCGCCCCCGCTCTTGTTGCGATCTTCATTGCTTCCTCTCGGCCCCTCTTCAGGCACTGCCTCGCCACAATCATCATCACTCCAGTAAGCTGGCAAATGCCCCAAACGATCGCGAGCGCGCTATTCGCTTTGGAAATTAAGTCAGCAAATGACTTGTAGAATATCAACACATGCTCATCGGACTGCCCAGCACTTGCCGCTTGTTTGAGCTGTGTATCTGTGAGATTGTTTTTATATTCCTATTTTTTCGTTTTTTGTGTCTATTTCGGACAACAACGACAACGAGCAGTTGAGCAACCGAGCAACAAGATAATCAAGTGTAATTTATTTCGTATTTAGTGCGCGCCATGCATGAGCACGACTAGTTTCGATTAAGTACAACTACTACAACTACGACCACGAATAAAACTATGAATACGAGTCAATATCCATCAGACGATCGAGTATCTACTAGAAATCCAACCACATATTCAAACATACTAACATTAACATTGGAAATACCGATATCTAAATACTCTTATGTTAGAAACATTTAAAATATTTCCTCAGTCTGAACAGCATTTATATTAAATTTTAATTACATCCAATTCTAAAATAAAAACTTAATTATTGAATATTGCAAAAACGCATTTAACATTATAAAAAAAACACCAATTTAAATTAATACGTTTTATCAATATCATATTTAGTAATTATTTATTAATTAAAAATCTAATCAGATGTATTTATTTTTTCAATTTGCTATTAAAATTAAATAGTAAACTGCATTAGCACGTTTAAAAGGTTTAATTAGTTGTTGTTTGTTTTATAAACGAAACTGTAATTAAAATAAAATAATATTTATGCAAATTATTGCCAAACTTTTGTTATTGAATTTGTACTGTTTATTTTTCAAATAATATTAACTACTTGTAATCATTTTATTTATTTTATAAATTATTTCATAAATATTTATTTTACCTATAATTAGTTGACATTATTTGAGTGGATAACATATTTGAACAGTCATATTCTAAATCTACTATGCAGTGAATGCATTTCCCTAAGATCCCCAAAGCATTTACTTGCATCCAAGACCATTTTTATAGATTTTACTTTCAACATTCCTCCCCTATGCTGATTAAGCACATTAATTAACTTTTATAAAGTCAAGTGCATTTGAATAAAAAACAACCCCATAAATCTAGTGATCTGTGTATCTCGATTTCGGGTCTCATGGTTCGAGTTTGGATCTCTCACAACTCAGAGCTCTCTATGCACTGTCTATGTTTGTGTCTCACATGTCAAAATCATTGAAGCATCGCATTACACTGGACATTTCTGGTGGAATTTGGCGTCAACTCGTTGCAGTCTCATACTCTCTTATACAGCGAACATTCTATTGTGATAGATAGATATATTTTTACTTGAATTTATTTGTTGTTGCATAAGCAATAAGGCGGAAGCTTAATAGCTATCAGAGACTGACTACAAGTGGCAACAACAAGTCCGTTTCGGTTCCCACGTGCTCTGCCACCAGCAAGCAGCAAGCAGCAACAAGCCAACAAGTGACACACCCTTAAGCCAAGCTCACACCCAGATAGTATGCCACAAAAGGGAACACAACAGGTCGTGAAGGCAATGCGGCATATAGCACGCACCAAGCCAAACAGCAACAAAAGGGGAGAATGCAACATAAATACATATTTAAAAAGGCAGCGAACGAGAGGAAAGTTAATAATATGCGAGAAAGCGGCAATGAAAAACAATAACAACAACAGCGACAAAAGGTAAAATCGTCACCCATGAAGCAAAGTTCCGATGCTGCTGCTACACACAGAGAGCGGGAGAAAGAGAGAGAGACACAAAAGGTGGCATGTGACTCGTAGCACGGGACAAAGTGACCGAAATGTCGAATGTTGAAGGTGGCCACCAATGTCCAACTGCAAATCTTTCAAGAGTAGTTCCGCTCTTTTGTTCCAGCTCCCATTCCGTAGTGGCCACACATCCGCTTCAAGTGGTCGACTTGCCTCACGAACTTGCCTCAACAAGAACAACTCTGCGAGCAGGGAACAGCACTGATTTCTGGTGCTGATTAACTTTGAATAATAATTGTAATTAAAACTTAGACTGAGGCGGGGCAGAACGGAGCGTGGGCCATGTAATAGGTGACACAGGTCATGCCAAGAGAGAGAATAGAGGGGGGATAAGTTGTTGGCCAAGCCGGAAGTAGGCGCCATTTTGTGGAGTCAGCTATACGTCTTGCCGCGTATTGGCCACTCAGCTAAAGAGTCACCGAATTTCAAATTCTGACTCGTAATAACACTCAACTCAATTCGTAATGCATAAAAGTTGTTCTCGTTGTTGTTGCTCCAACAAAGTTTACGTTACGCTTTATGAGCAGACTGTTACGGTGTCTATCTCACTATGTGAGTGTGTGTGTTGTGGGTGTATTTCTTTGCGCTTCCATAAGCAGCGCGCCTAGGCGAATCACTAGCGAAACGAGACTAAAGTGGATCCCACTCCCCTTTTACTTGTGTGCTCCCTCTATTAGGTCGTCTCGTCTTCTTTTGAGCGCTGAAATTGATTTCGCCGCGTTTCGTATTTGCCGCTTCTCGTCGCTTGGCTGCCTCTTTGCTGCGCCCCCTTCTCAGGGATTTAGTTCCCCTACGCTCACCCAGTCAGTCACTTATCTTTCATTAAACGCATTGGCCGCCGTTCAGAACGCTGATTAACTTGCAAGGCGAGTCGTCATTTCATTGGCTGTTCGCTTTATGTGGGGGCTGGAATATTTCCTTAGCTCTAGCCAACTTTTCGGTTCACAAGTTGAGAGCTAAGAGAGCGCAGAGTGCGGAGAAGCTAATCAATAAATCACTTCAAGGTTTTCTTAATTAAAAGTTTTTGGCCAACAACAAACCACAGACTCGCCTCCGTTGCTCTCTTCTTCTACCTAATAAACTTTTCTACATGCCATAGACAAAAGACAAAAAATACCCAAAAAAAAAAAAGAAAAATTGATTAACTGCCAAAAGACCACAAAAAAGCTGTAAGTCAACTTTAGAGCCCCAGGACGTTCGTCTCATTCCAATAGGCAAAACTTTTCGCAACTTGTGCAAGAAAACTACGTAGGTGAAACTACTCTACACTGAAAATCTCTAAAAACTGTAGAGGCAAAAACTGATAACTGAAAACTATTAAACGCTTAATTCAGGCGGAAAATGAAACGAAATAGTTTCGAAACTAAGGCGTACCAAAGAAGCGCCAAATATGCTTCGCCTTAATTAAGGGTAACTTGAGGAAGGCGCAAAATGAAAAGAAGAAAAAACGCTGAAACTGGGAAAATATCAGAATTGAAACGGAGAAGAATGGCCAAAAACGACGGAATGCCGGCTAATTGGCTGGCGAGAAAAGCACAATGCAAAAGGCAACCCCAAGGGCCAGTGAACTTGGTAGAAAATGTTTTTCTTAAGCGACCGCAAAATGAGCTGAAGTGCGGAGTCTATCAAAAGAAATCAAAGCGAATCTCTTGGCCCCCACTTGACATTAATAACCGCTTAAGCTGGCCACACTTAGTGCTTATGATTTCTTCTTGCATTTCTTCAAATATTTGCCCAGGCCAAACAATTGAAAAGCGCCAAGAAAAAAAAGGTAAACCGCGGTGACAGTCCAACATTTGCCCTAGAGATGAGAGCGTGACACGGGTTCTGAAATACTGAAATATATTACACGAATAGTTTAGAATGTTTAATAATATGTAACTGATTGAATACGATTAATTATAATAATATTATTTTTTTAATTTTGTATTTTTATATAAATTTACTCTGTCAGAAAAGTATCATATATTATTACAAAATTTTTTATATTAAAGTATTCTAAATATTTGTAAATATCATATTTACTATTGTAATTCAGTTTGAAAACGGGTCTTTTGAGTTTATAAGCATTAAAAAAGAAACGATATTCAATTTCTTATATGAACCTACACCAACTTTTAATGACAATTTTCACACTGAGACATTCTACAAAGTTATGCTTTGTAGTGACATCAAGAACAACTTGTCACGCGCCCAACTCTAGTTTTGGGGCAACCTTTTGTCATAGACACCACGCACCCATCGTACACCCCTCAAGCACCGCACTCTCAGAATGCACACTACAAAATCACAGGGAAAGATAACTTTTGCTTGGAGGCTATTGACATAATTTCTGTGGGCAAGCGACCCACAAGTCACACTCAAGGCGTTGGCCAGACACTTGAGGGCCAATACTGCTGAAGACAGAAATCCACCCTCAATTAGTTGCTTGAGAGTCCTGCTGGACTCTCGCAGTCCTTTTTTGCCAAAGACGTTATCCTCTTGTAAGTTGAAATGTAATCCGCATGTTCTTTTGTTAATATTTGTTTTCTTTATTTTGACTTCTTGCTTCAATTGTGAGTGAGAATGAGAGCGATGTTTTTATTGTTTGGTTTCATTTACATGCTCGTTTTGTCAGAGTTTTGCCGCAAATTAGCCTTTGTTTTTCGGTCATAAAAGACGTTCTTGATTACGTAGACGCCTTCTTCTTATTGCAACTTCCGCTTGCAAGTTTGTGAACATATTTCTGGAGCCAAAAGGAATAAAGTGCAGGACACAATTCGGTTTTCAGATTTATTATAGTTTTTTGGTGGCTTATCTAATCATCCGTTATTTTTTCCCTATCTCACTTAACAAATCTTGTGCACACTTCAGTGCTTGATTGTAGCTCTCTATCTATCTATAACTATATCTCTCCCTTATACATATATTTTTGTATAATATCTAATCAACGGCGCGTTTCCAGTTAAAATATTTACACGCTTTGTTGGCACTACCACTTCTAGTTCCATTTCCAATTCCATTTCTATTGATTCTATTATTATTTTTATTTGTTTTCGACTTTTTATCAGGTCCCCTTTGGGCAAACAACAAATTCGTCTCCTCCCCGAAGCGAACGCATGTGGTGCCATATTGAGAATAGTTTTTAATGCATTTCTTTAATATAATATTGTTAATTTATGTGCCAACAATTGACCTGTTACCTGTTGGTCCGCCAACACTTCCGTTTACAATTTAAAAACACTCTACTTCCGCTTGCAATAGTAGTCCAATAAGTCGCAGGTCCTTAGTCCAACCCTTCGTTTATAAAGACTGCCGTTCCCACCAATTCTAGTTGAGGCCCTTCTGCGGAATTTCCCGGATATTGTTATGTGCCAGCGATTGGGCCATATTCATGCTCATGTTGATGGCAGTGTGAACGCCTTTTCCTTCCGCCTACGCCTCGATTAAAACAGCCCAAGTAGTTCACTTTGGCTGCGTTGCTGTTGTTGTTATTGGGATTGCTGTTTAGCAAATTTCAAATAGTGCAAAATGATTGCGGTTTCGTGTTGTGCCAGTTGCCCCTCAACTCGCTTATGCCACCCTTTCCACTTGTTCCCACAGCCAATTTAATGTGAGGGCAGCACGCGAGAAATTGCTGTGCGAAAACACACAGTTGCAGAGCCACTGCACAGTTTGATGTGTAAGTTTTGTGTTTTACAAGCCAATTGGAATATTAAATCTTTCCAGTTGGCTTGATCTTACGCCTACCAATCTGCAATTTGACTGTGTACAGTTTAGGGGAGAGTGTAAAAATATTTGCAAAATGTGTGAAACTGAGATTCATATTGCATTATAAATTATTCAAGATTCAGAAAATTATACATAAATTCGTTAAGCAGAAGGAACAATAGTGTGTAATATAATTGAGAACGTCTAAACATCTAAACATTAAAAGCAACATTCAATTGAAATATAGATTTTTTTTAACTTATGCAAAACAATGTCAAACTGTAAACGAGGACTCATGCATTAATTCCAATTAGAAAGTCAATTGGCTCTGAGGCTTCTGCAGCTGTCATCGTTTGACAGCCACTGAAGACGACGCCATGCTAGATTGCTCCTCTTACGCATCTCAAACTGTAACGGGAATTAATATTGATGATTGGACAGCACTGCCTGCCACTAGAAATGATTTTCAATTTGAACAAACGTTTATTGCAAACTCGTCACTATAGTATTCCGTCTAGTGTGTATATTATTTAGGTTTAATGTTATTTTAATTTCTTGTCATTAAGTTTATAAAATATACCAACTAAGTATTTACTCTACTATCACTTATTGTTCTAATTAGCAGTTCACAAATTTTCACGCAGACTTTTTCCACTCGATGTTCTTCCACTACTACTAAAGCACATCCTTTTAGATTAGTTATGTTTACTTTTTCTCTTTAGGGTTTTTCTTAAGTTTTCTTTTGTACTTGGCAGCGCACAGCGAAAGCAATTTCTCGGTATCCATTACATACAAAAACTACTATCTATCGTGTACTTGTCTCTTGTCTATATACGTATGAGTGCAATGTGTGTGAGTGAGAAGGAGAACATGCTACTTGGTGAGATTCTTGCGCTGCTCGCACGTCTCCTTCTCATTCAACTGAATAACACGACGCCCAAAACGCGCCGTCAGCTTCGAGAAGAATCCGACACGGGAAGCGGGTTTGGTGTCATCGGCCGACAACGGTGGCGCCATCGCCTGGTAGCCATCGTCTTCGCTGGCGGCACTGCGTCCATGCTTGCCACTGCGTCCCTGGCCAAAGTGGAACGTGGCACGCGCCACATTACTGCGCGTAAAGTGCTTCTCCGATGGCTTCTCCGGTTGTCCGGCTACAGCTTTTGAGCAGTGGCCATCACCGCAGCCTGCGCCAGCGGACGTCGCTCCGACATGGGTGACTTGTGCTGGCGAACACTCGTGGTCGACGGTGTTCCCGGCGTGCTGGGCATAGGTGAACCGCCGTCCCCCCTTCTCATAGAGAGTTGTGGGTCGTCGTGCGGAAGATCCCTGGTAGAAGTAACGCTGCGGCGAATTAGCCATCTTCTGGGTCTGCGCCAGCTGGCGTTGAGCGCTCAGCAGCGTGGGCTTCACGTCGACAGCGTTACCATTGCTGCTAGCAGCACTGCTGGAGCGTTTGCTGTGCGGCGTTTGTGGCGAGCGCGTGCTCGCGATGGAGGCGGAGGCAGGATTCGCAGAGTTGCTAGCGGAGTTCTTGCTGCGCGTGAAGGTGCGACGCGTGGGCTTGGCTGGCGGTGCGGTGACAATGGACGAAGAGGTGGACGCTGTGCTGCTGACTACAGGAGGCGCTACGTTGGGCAAACGCGGCGCCACCGGACGATGTGTGGCTGCCAGCTGTTTGACTGCTGCTGAGCTGGCCTGCGACGGTTCTGAGGCATCCGAGGTGGATGCATGGCGTGAGCTGCGCGGCTTGGGCAGTGCGAGTAGCATGTAGCTGCAGTAGATGTCATCGAAAGCTTGCGTCCGCAGCGAGTTGAGCACATCGCGTCGCTTGTAGCCCATGCCCAGCAGTTGCTCGATGCGCAGCGGATCCTGCAGATCCAGCGGACGCTCCTGGAACGGACGCAGACGATCCGTGTCCTCGTAGCCCAGATTGAGCCACTTGTCAGCCATGACAGCGTTGAGCGTGGTTCGCTTGCCCGGATTAAGCACCAGAAACTTGCGCATCAGATTCTCGCAGTCCATGGAGATGTAATACGGTACTCGGTACTTGCCACGCAGCACATGTTCACGCAGTTCCTTCAATGTGCCACCATCAAAGGGTAACGAACCGCTGACTAACGTGTAGAGCACCACGCCTAGTGACCAGGCATCCACCTCGGGACCCGCATACTTGCGACCCATAAACAGTTCGGGAGCTGCGTAGGGGGGACTGCCGCAAAACGTCTCAAGTTGAGCGTTGGGATTGAAGGTGTTGCCGAAGCCAAAGTCGGCAATCTTGATGTTCATGTGCTGATCGAGCAACAGATTCTCGGCCTTGAGATCGCGATGCACAACAAACTTGCTGTGGCAATATTGTATAGCAGAAACCAACTGGCGAAACAGGACGCGGGCATCGCGCTCGCGAATGCGACCGTTCTTCACCAAATGATCGAAGAGCTCGCCGCGACTCGCGTATTCCATGATCAGATAGAGCGTGCGCTCCGATTCGATCACCTGGAAGAGTCGCACAATATTCGGATGATCCAGAAGCTTCATGATGCGCACTTCGCGATAAAGCTTCTGCCTCGCTGTCGCGTTCAATTCCGTCTTGTCTATCACCTTGATGGCCACCTCGCGACCCGTGGGCATGTGGATGGCCAGCTTGACCTTTGCAAAGTTACCCTTGCCCAGCGTCCGTATGATCTTGTAGACGCCATTGCCATTGCCATTCACATACGATTGTAGCTTGAGATCGGAACCGTTGTTCATCCCATCGGCGGCAGCATCGTCGACTGTGGTGGAATCACTTAAGCGAACCGTTGCGTTGCTTGGAGTCGCTGGCACCGCTTTGGCACCGCTCGACACTGCTCCAGAAACTTTTGTTGCTGTCGATGTTGCTGTTGTTGTTGCTGTGATTGTGACTGCTGCTGCGGTGGCTGCTGCGGTGATGCCACCTGTAAGCTGATAGCAGTTCTCCTTTTCAGATGTTTTCAATGTTTTGGGTGCTTTCTCGTCAACTGCTGCCGCTGCTGCTTTTATTTTAGCCACACTCTCATCTGCCAAACCGAATTCTACAATTTCTAAATGTTTATCCGCCGACATTCTAAGCTACAAAAATTTCGTCAACTTGTCAAAGCACAAAAGTCAAAGCTAACAAGATCGCACAAGCAGCAGAAGGCAGAAGTTCAGTTCCAAGTTGAGGAGGAGGGTTCACTTAAGCTCCTTGCGCATGTCAAGCACGCGCCTTGCATAGTTTTAGTTCGGTTTTTTTGTTCTTCTTTTTTTGTTTGTGGTACCGCGTCCTTTATTGAGCTGCAATTGTTGACTCGACAGCTCGACACATCTGCTCTTTTTCAACACCCTCAGGGGACGTCGGTTCTCGGTGTGTAAGCTTTAAGATAAGAACGAAGCACACAGGGTTCGTGGCACGTGGTTCGTGATCCGACTCCAACCCTTAGCAGTTCATCTGGCGGTGCTGGCAACGCATGACTGATAAAGCAGCAACACGTCCTCGTCCCCGTACTCTTTCTCGTCCTTACAGGATCGCCCTTTTAGGCGAGCATTTCAGCTGCGCTTCTTCTTTCGAATTTTCAACCCCCTTCGAAGTCGAGTGTTTACTCCTGCAGTCTTCCTTTTCCCCCTTATAGACGATAGCGTTGCTCGTGCGATCGTGTGTTCCGTGGTTCGCTTTTGGTGTCACATTTAATATCAAGTTGAGTTCCGACAACATCCAAATGTCAACAAATGCCTGTAAAGATACCATAAGAAGGAATTTAATAACACGCGTCACCACTGTCAATTAATCATTCATAATGCTAACAAATTGATCATCGAACGTCAGTACAATTTCATGAATCCTTTTCATCCTTTAATATATTTACTTCACACCCAACTCGTTTATTTTGAAAATAGTTTTGAATTACTGAACTACATGTTTTCAATCTTATGTGCAATATATTTTAAATATCTGAATTTGATCTTACTTTAAAGAGATTAAATTTAAATTTTATAATTTTTGAAAAAAATATTTTTTTCAATAGTAATTTACTTTATTTCTTCAATATTTATATGCGAGTTTATTCAAAATTATCAATAGAATATTTCTTCTTCATTTTGAAAGCATAAATTGTTTTTGCGTCTGCAATTCTTGCAACTTATATCCCTTCAAAAAACCATAAATAGTACAAGTAACTTGAAAAATCTTAGCAAGAGAACATATTCAAATCTAAGATTTTAGTTCAATTGTCAACTATTAATATCAATTCTAAAATTAAAATCAATTTAAACAAAATTCCGTATTACTCGTACATGATTTTTTGTAAATTAAAATCTGCGATCACTGCATGCGTCAATAATTGCTTTTGCACCACTGTGCTCACATCACCGCAGTGGGCTCAATATGTAATTTGCTTTCGTTTCTCGACGGGCCATTAACTATCGTCCCTCATGTCGTCCTTATCCTTATGCAGTTAACCATGCATACATCCATACAAGCGAATGAATGCTTCGCATATTTATCGTTCTTTCGGCATTTCTTAATTCCCTCTTGTTTTGCACTTACATTTCGCCAGCATACGCATCCTACAATATCCTGCGATCTGCAGCTACCTACCCGAACACCCGAAACTACCCTAATAACTACCTACCTAACAACAACAAAAACAAAATGAAAAGAGAGAAGTACAAAAAAAAAAAGAAATTAACAACTACAACAAAGGAATTGGGAACTGGTCCTTAATCTGGCTTTTCTTTTCTCTTGAATATTCGCCCCGTGCGACGTGTAACAATTTCTCGTTTCTCGTTTCTCATTTCTCGCATCTCGCTTTGAACTCGCCACATGTGGCTGTGTGGCCTGCCAGTGTCCTTGATCCTGCTTACTTGTTGTTGTTGTTGTCGTTGTCGACGTTTTTTGTTGCTTGCAACATTTTCTCTCGTATTTTGCCATCGTCATTCTCTTTGCCTCCGCCTCAGCCTCAGTTTCAATTTCAGCCGCAACCCCGAGCCTAAATGCTTGATGACTGCCTGACGTCCTGACTGCCGGTCCGACTTGTTCGCTTTGGGTCGCATGCAGCGGTATTGTCGTCTCCTTTTTATGCTTCCTCTTCTTGCTGAGTTCGTCTGTGCCTCTTTTTTGACTGTATATGTGTGTGTGTCTTGTTGTTGATTCGTAATTCAATTGCAGCTGCCTCTTTTAGGCTGTTATTTCTGTTATTCTCTCGCACTCTCCCTCTTTTGGCAAGATGCGATTTAGCATTGCCAAAAATAATAATAACAACAACAGAAGGGCAGAAGTAGCGACAAGCGGACAGACGGAGAGATGCAGAGACTAAAGACAAACACTTGCATCTATCAGTTCTTAG
This sequence comes from Drosophila sulfurigaster albostrigata, assembly GCF_023558435.1. NCBI lineage: Eukaryota > Metazoa > Arthropoda > Insecta > Diptera > Drosophilidae > Drosophila > Drosophila sulfurigaster. Next base: position 21,609,502 of record NC_084882.1, read on the forward strand.
AATTGGCAACAATTCGGGGAGGCTTAATGAGTTTTGTTGGTCCATCGAATGCCATTTGAATGAACCATCGTAATGTAACTGATTTATGCATCTGCAGTGGCAACGCCAAAAGCAAAAGAAACAGCAGCTGCAACTGCTGCAGTTGTTGCCAAGTTCATTGTACCCCAGTCCCCCATTTTCATCGCTCTCCTGCAGCCCTTTTCTTTTCCCCCATTATGCATATGTAAACAGAGATCTGAAGATTTGAGTGCCGCCTTTGTGGCTTTGCTGTTGCTTCTGCATCGTCGTCGTCTTAAGCGCCCGCTTGTTGTTCATTCTATTTTGATTCTCGTTCTGTTGTGCGTGCACACATTGTGTGTGCTCATTCTCTCTCCTCTCTCTCTCTCTCTTTTAGTTCTTCTGTTGTTGCCTGTTCTTCAGATTCATCGCTTGTCACTGAGTCATCGTAAATTGCCTTAGCCAGAAAAGAGCCCGCAGCTTAAGACGCCGCTGGCGGCGCTTGGTCTTCATCCATCGTTTTCCCACTTGATCTTCGTCCCCGTTTCTCTCTCTCTCTTATTCTTTCTTTTAGTTTTCCATCGATCTTTGCCCTTGGCTTTGCACAGACACACACAAAATCGCTTACGCTTCATTAGCAGCCTGGCATGAGTTAATTGTTTTATTGTTTCTGCTTTGACACTATTTCTTTCGAACGGGTCTTGAATTTTTTTTGGTTGGTTGGTGTTTTTACTCTTGTTGTTGAGAGCTGTTACCAGCTAAAGCAGAGGAAACGCACTTGGCAGCGCAATTCCCACATGGTTTATTAATAAAACGCCTCTTTAATGGCAAAGAAGAACGCCCACTTCAACAGCAGATGGACACAGACGAACGGACCGACAGACAGACAGACGGAAACCAAGATAGATCGCTCCAAACGGAGCCGGAGCTCTCTTTTTGACTCCCCAGGGGAGCGCGCTTATCTTACGCTTGCGATACCGAAACCAGAAATCGAATCGACCAAAGCATCGCCCCAAGATAATTGCAGATTTAACTTTACTTACGCTCTGCGCTACGTTTAGTTCGTTCCCTTGGCAGCAATCAAAAATAAATTAAGCGTTAATCCACGACCAGCAAATTCAAAGATACATATGCACGAGTATCTGCGTCTCAGCGCGACCGAACTACAAGATACAGAGCGCGTCGTTGTACTGAACGCACAACTCAAGTGCCGATGCCCAGGCCCAGACATCAGAGAACAGAGAGCTGAGAGAGCGCTGAGCCACAGGTCTCTGAGACGCTGAGAGCGTATCTTGAAGGAACTGCAAAGAAACTGAGAGAGCAACGATCAGAGAGCGAGAGTAAAAGAGCGTCGTTGTCTTGTGCTCATAATTTGGTTTGCGCTCATTCTTTTGCCGCTTCTTTCGCACTGCGTTTGGCTCAATTCGTTGAAGGTCGTTGCGTTTCCTTGAGCGTTTCTTGAGGCGTGACGTCACACGACAGGCAACCGAGTGACGACGTCGTTGGGCAGGGGAAAGTAAAGCGACCACAACTATGTGTGTGTCTGTCTTCGGCTACGTCACGACTTCGGCTCGTCGTCTTGTAACGTTCGGTTGCGGCGAATTTGTTTGTCGATTTGCCTTTGTAGTGGCTCGCCTCAACTTCTTCTCCTCTATGGTGTGGTTGGTGTGAGTTTTCTTCGGCGCTACTTAACGATTTTCTTGTCGTTGTGTTAGTTTGTTGCCAGCCACTATTGCCGACTCGCTCTAACTGCGTGTGTGTACGTGCGTTTGCGTTTGTGTGTGAAGTTTTCTTATTCGCCGTTGGTATTCGCCGCACTGCGTTTCACATTGTAGTATCTTATCTTGTTGGCATCGTTCAATCAAGTGTGCGTGGTTGTTGTTGTTGTGGGTGTCTGGGTCTGGGGACCAATAAGAACGTGGCAAGTTCTTCAAGTGAAGTTCCGCTTCGGCTCCGTCTGGCTGGCCAACCGACAAGCGTTGGCATTGTTATTGTTTGCCACAGAGGCAAACAGTTTGATTAAAAAACCCAAGCAAAGCATAACAATAATAAATAATAAAATGCATTTTTTGCCTTTCATTATAATCCTTTTCTTTTTCTCATTTAAATGAAAAGAAGAATTACAATCACAAAGTAGGCGACAAGAGGGGCTCCCTAGTCAACATCGTCGTCGTCGTCGTCGTCGTCGTCGACGTCGTTGCAGATGCTCTTGATTATTATAATAACAGTTTTGTGATTTTACTTGATTCGTATTCCATTTTGTCGCTTTGCTGTTTGCCGTTTCTCTGCTTGTCTTTGGACAAACGCCGCGGCGACTTTGAGGCGCTTAATTAAAAGCTTTTGCTGCCTTTTCACTAGAAGCATTTTCTTTTTTATTGAAATTACACTTTGATACTGCAAACGTATACCTACAGTTTCCACCCCGTCCCAATTCAGAGCATACCACTTTCAATTGCAATCGTCGCATTTGCATTTTGCTTGTGCCTCAAGAAGCAGCTCAGGCTGTTTAATTTGGGCCAAAGTGACATGTTAATAATTAAGCGGGTAATTTAGCATGCAGCACCAACTGACGTCTAAGACTGACAAGCTGCGAGTTTATCAACTAAGCGCTACCCTCTCAGAACATTGACAAAACTTTTTTATAACCATACAAATGTTATAGCGCTGTTTAACTATCTGTCTGACCGTCTTTCCATTTAAATAAACTGATATAACTCAGAGACTTTTAATGATAGAGCCACCAAATTTTGTGTGCAATATAATTGCTCATGTCTCATCATTATCCATGTACTAAGACTGCAGTATCGGGCTTTATTTATTATATATTTTATAATTATAAATTACGTTGCTATTAATATTTAAAAACTAAGTAAATATATCCATATATCCATATTTAAAATATCCATGAAACATATTCTAGCTACACATACTTTTTATGAAAATAGGGTAAAGACAACTACTATTAAAAAAATTGAAAACTGCAGTAGCGAACTTAATTGAGTCGCTTCTTTGCTGTTAGGGGTATTTCCATCAAAATAGACATCTTTTGGTTATAATTAGGTCAGACACACGTGGCACATCGCGATGGCACAGCTGACTCGAAACTAGCTAAACAATGCCACAGTCGGCAAATCACAGTTGGCCACAAATAGACACGCGTCGTCAACATCAGGAGAGGTAGAAGCAGCAGCAGGATGCGTCAGCAGGAGCCACAAAGCGAGCACCTGATATCGATGAAATGTCTTTTGGCAGCGACTTCGCTGCATTTGGCAAATGTTGAATCAGAATGCAGAAGGAGGATGTGGATAACAGATTGCGGCACCAGATGATGCTAGTCAAACAAAAGGCCAAAAGGTTAAATACAGATGAAAAAAAAGGAACGTGGCCTCGACGGCATCTTTCCAGTTTTTGGCAACAAACAAAAGGACGAGGGCAGGATATGCGATACATGCACTTTTGCACATTGCCATGAGTTATGGGCATCTTAGGGATGCGGGCGCATATCGATTACGAAATACTCTATCCTCTGCCTGACTTTGCCTTATGATTTTGCGTTTTTCTTTTGCTCCACAAAAGGTGCAAAATCGAGCAGGACGAACGTGCCACACATTGTCTGCGGCAACTTAACGATTAATTCGATTTATGTTTTAATGCTGGCGCAGCATCGAAATGCCAACCACAAATCATTGCCAGCTACTTTGCATCCATAAGATACTCAAGAGGCGAGCTGCCAATTGCCGAGCAGCCAGGTGAAACTGCCTCAAGATACATAGCAGCTGTAGGCGAGTATTTGTATATTTTTGGGGAGGGAGCAATCGACAATCGAACCATGACAACCAAAACCCACACTCTTTCTTTCTGTCTATCGCCAGCTAAATATACAAATTAACCCATTCAAACAATAGTCTTCAGATGTGTCAAAAGAACCCAAAAAGATGCAGCATTCATAGGCCAAACAATAAATGCAGAAATGAGCTCAATGCATATCAATAAAATCGCTGAGCGCAAGGAAATTCACATTTTCAGCTGTCAAAGGGATGGCATCGGATCGGAAAGTAAAAGTCTGGCATTTTCCTAAGGAAAACATACGAAAACTCAGCAGATTTTCTCACACATTCAAATGGGGGTTTTGTCAATCATTTGTCATTCGAGTGCCGCCCGATGATGAAGGGCTGAAGGACTGCGAGTAAATCTGTTGCCATTGTTTAATCCTTTGCGCTTATTTTGCATTACAACCAATGCGAATCCTTTGCGCGACCGACCATTCAGGTGTAGCACCAGCATCATTCATCCAACTTCAGTTCAGTTCAGCTGAGTTGAGTTCTTTAGGCCGTTACCTGCCTTTTGTCAAAGAGTTTTCCCCGACTTTGGTTTTAGCATGTTTTTGTTACATTTTTGCATAGTTTTTCGTCCCTTTTTGTCAGTTTTACTTGGCCATTGTTTTGCTTTGTTGTTGTTGTGTGTTTTTTTAGCAAGCACTATTCTAATATGTGTGTCTCGACAACTCTGACAATTCTAACGCAATTTTCAATGCTATTCCGACTAAGGGTATTAGCCGCCAAGCTAAACAGCAAAATATATTTTCAACGAACCAGAAAGTATCATTTTAAGAAAGTGTAGATAAGAGAAAATAGGTAAAAATTAATCTGCTAGACAGAAAAGTTTTTATCCCAAAGAATTTCCATTAATTTAAGTAAGAAAAATTAACACTGTTATATTTTAAAATATTTTTGTTTTATTATGCGTATTTTACTGTAGCATACTAGCTTAACTTTTTCTCGGGTATAACAATATAAAAAAAGATAACTTAAGAATTTGTAAATAAAAAAGGAATGATTAGTACAAGTTTGAATGTAGAATTATTTTGAAATATAATTTTCTAAGTACAGAAACTTGTTAAAATACAAAGATATATAAAAATAGTTCGGATATTTTCTGCATTATTATTTTAAATGAATATATTTGATATGTGGTCAACAATTATTGTAATGCATATCTAAATAATTTAAAAGAAAAGATTGTATTAAAAATAAGAGAAAAATACAAAAAATATATAGTATATATGTATATATCTAAAAATCTAGATCATCTTGTAATATCGATACGACAGTTAACTTGTTCCACATCGTTTGTTCAAAGAGCATAAGCAAATGTGCCACAAATACTACTATATATCAATATAAGTAGATACTATATATCAATATAAGTAGATAGTTATCCTCGAATATGAATATGTAACGTATTTGTGCAATCTCTTAAGTAGTCGACAAATCCATCGTCTGGGCAAAATCATTGTCAGCAATATTTTGCTCACTTTTACCCCCCATTTCTCGCTGTTGTTGCCAGAGATAATCAGGAAACTAATCCTTGCGCTAAGCAGAGACAACGATAGCTTGTCCTAATTGAAATGCGGCATTCTAAGCATTTTGGTGTGAACAGCGAATGCATTTTGGCAGCGCAAAGCAGAAATTTTGTGTCGAATACAGAGCACAATTCAGAGTGAATGAAATGCATTGTGGATGCTGTGATCTGTGAGATACTCTGACTGTTAGAGGTGGGAGCGAGATGGAAGTGCAGCTTATTAGCAAAGATTGTCTACACAACAACAGTTGAGGACAGACAACAAAACTGAAATTGATTACCAAATGCGACAGACATTTCGAGTGTGTGTATCACGACGAAGATAAGAAGGGAAGAGGAGGGGCACTGAGAGGCTTGGGGTTAGGCGCCTAATAAGCACAAAAATCCACATAGAGCAGCAATTCCTTTTAATTGAAAATCTCTCGGCTTTCAGTTGTTGTTCAGCTCGTGCTTCTCTCTTTCCGCTCGTGGTGCAAATCATTTGCACGTTGTTTTGTTTTTGTTGCCAACATTTCTTTGCGGCTACAGTTCTGTGCGTTTAGTTGTCGGTTGTCAGGAGTGGGAAGGGAGAGTGGGATGAGAGGTTTGCTTGGCTCCAAATGCATTCGATATTGCATTTTGCATTTGCCTCGTTGGCAGCGCCAACATGCAAGGATAATAAGTACTTTAGCCGCCGGATGAGACGCGAGACGCGAGACGAGAGACGAGACGAGGCGCTTGGCTTTTGCGACTTTTTGGACTGATTGACTTGGCGAAGCAACCACCTCCAACCACCCCCCTTTCGCCCCTTCCTTCGTTGGCAAAGTTGATTGCAGCAAGGACTTGCGTCTATATTGCGCCGAAAAAATTGCATCGGCTGCATTTGGCTTGGCAAACAAACGAGACCAACCCAGAGATTTCAGCCCGGCCAAACAACAGCCAAACAGTCATGAAAAAAAGTTTCGTTACGCCTACTCTCTTTCTCCTCTTCCTCTCCCTCTCCCTCTTCCCATTCCCTTTCTCTACACATCATACTCTTAGCTCTTAGTCGACTGCATGTGCAATGCATATTAGCTGCGGCCTGAGTTTGAGCCGCAGCCTGAGCCGGTGTCCTGTGTCCTGTGCCATCCTCAGTGCATGCATATGCGTGTCTCTGTATGTGTGTGCGAGGTTGTGAGTCTATGTGTGTGCATTGTCCTTTTGGTCGAGCTGCAGACACTGCGCTTCAGTCATTCTTTTGCATTTTATGGAGTCGTTTTATTTTTTATTTTTTGCCTCGTTGTTGTTGCTTCTGTTTTTTCCTGCTTGCCTTTTGTTTGATTTGTAAAATGCAATATGCTGGGCTGCCCAGAACGATTTGTCTGCCCTCTACCCCTCTCCAACCCCTCACTACACTCCCTTATTGCCTTTAGAGTTGCTCCTTCTCAGCACTCGATTGCATTTGTTTGTGCATTATTTTTGGTGCAACGGTTAGACTGCATTGCCCAAGTTAGACCCAATTTCAGCCTTAGCCATATCCCTAAAGCCCAATTTCCCACTTCGAGTCCAAAATCAGTCAAAAGGGATCTTTAAGCTCTTGCCAATGCAATACATGTTTGTTTTGCATTGTTTTTGAGCCTTAATTTCGTAATTTTTTTACATATTGGAATTTGTAACCATTATTTTATCAAATAATACATAATACATTGTTTGTATATAAATTTAATTTTATTCTAACAAAATTTGTATTCAAATTTGGTAATTATATATTATGAAAAATATTTGAAACAAAATAATTAACTTTGAAATATGTGTTTTATTTTCATCTAAGAAATTATAATCGAAAACACGTTAAATATCTATAGAAATCTAAAATATTTTGTAATTTTCATTAATTTGTACTTATTAAATTGATTTATTTTAATTTGACTTTGAGTTGTGCGCCCCTTGCAATCTTCTTTGGCTGCTTCATCTCAAACGCAATGCAAATATTGGCGCCAAGTTGACTCGGGGTTGCTACAGAGACGCGTCCACGCTTTCCGCCTGCTTCGCCAAAACGCACTTCATGCCACACAAAAGTTGAATCGAGTCCAGTAGCTGCCCCAACCCAACCCCTAATGACCGGCCGACGTTTTCACCGCTCCCCCTTCGACGTCGTTTTAATTCGAGTGCGTTTTTCATCAACAGCCAGCTCGACGACGACGACGATGCAAAGCATCGTCTCCTCACCCCTCCCCCCAATAGCACACCCAGCATCCGTTTAGCTCGTCAACCCACACAGAGAAAGTCTTGAGGCTACACTGAAGACCCTTCAATGACCAACAGGCGACTGCGCCAAAATGCAATGCCGACGTGGCAGCGACGTCGGCGACTTGAAGTGCGGGGCAAGTGTGGGGAGTGAAGCAAAAATCAAACAATCAACAAAATAAAATCGCCACCGCGCGCGACCGTAACTCCAAAGGCAGCGTTCAGAGCTTGTCCAGCTTCGTCTCCCGTTCCCCCCCAAGTGTTTTTTGTTGCCTTTGTTCTCCTGCTGCTGTCGCAGTCGCTGTTGCTGCTGTTGCTGATGTTGCTGCTGCTGGTCGCCGGCTTTATGCGCACGCCCCCAAAGTCCAGTTTTGCAGTCATCAAGTTTTTTGCGAGTCAAACCCAACCCCCGGCACATCCGCCTCGCCCAAGCCCATGCTTCTTTGCCATGTCTTCGCATCCGTTGCATTCACTTTGGGCATCCTCCCTGCCAGTTGCCCCTGCCACTCCTGCTGCTGCTGCTGCTGCTGCTCGTCTTGTTCAGCTCCTTCGTCTGACTGCGACTGCAGTGCCACCCTTTTATTTATACTATATACACTTTTTATATTCTCTTCTACGTTTTGTATTATTTTTATTTTGGTTTCTGCAGGCGGCGCACTCTCTCTATATTTTATTTTTAATTAATTAATGTGAATGTAAAGTACATTTTCTACAAGTAAAACTTGTTTTGCAACTGGCAGGGCCAACCCTTTGGGCGCTCCACGCCTCCTTCTCGGCCCCTCCCTCTCCCCATTCCCCTCACTCGAGTCAGTTCGACTCCCATTACCATTACCATTACCGTAACCGTTACGTACCGGAGGCTAACACGCCTTGGCGCCCAAACGGAAACATAAATGAGACCTGAGCCGAGCCCGAACAGTCAGCCAGGAGTCGAGCCTCCAAATATGCGCCACCGAGAGAGGTGCACCATGCGCCACTAAAGAAATGCAGTTAATTTACTCAGAAGTAGCGTTGCCTCAGGTTGAGTGGGCAACAAGGAGGCAGGCAATGGGGCAGCGGGGGGGCGGAGTGGCAGACTGAAGAAGCAGCTTGCCGGCAGCCTCTCAGCAAGAAAAATGTTGCAGCAGCAGAAAGTTGCCCTGCAGTTTCTTTTGTTTTAGTGTGCACGCCGTAATGTATGCAACACAATTTTCCTTTCCTTTCCTTTTTTATTTTGCGCTCTTCGCTGCCGTTGAAAAATTTTGTTAGTCCTTGCCTGCGCCTACCTTCCAACAGCAGCAGCAACAGCAGCAGAAGGGCGACAGGAGGTCAAAAGCGTTAGGTTTGCCGGGTGCAAACTGGAGCCTAGTTGCGTATGCAGTCGCCACTTTTCATACCCTGCAAATGGAGTCGAAGTCGGGTATGCTTAGCTTTCTTTTTCTTTAGAGAAATCTTGCCACCTCTTAGAGGGTATCTCTTAGTTGCTCTTCTGCACTTCCGGCTTGCTAGACTTACTACGTGAGTGTGCGAGTGTGTGTTTTTGTGAGAGGCAGTTGAAAACTTTGCACTTTTCACTGTAGTTCCTAGTGGCTGTTGCCGATCCATTCCCTTCCCCTCTTCCTGCTCCTCCTCCAGCTGTTGTTGCCATTTCCATTCGCTGCTGCTTCACGACCCTTTGCAGCATTCGTTTCGCTGACTTCTCTATATCTTTCCACCTCCTTTTTCTACATTTTTGCATTTTTTTGGGCGCCCTGGAAAATGTTGCAAAAGTTATTTCTTCACGAGGTTTCGTTGCACTTCATGTTGCGTCTGCTTGAGTGTGAATGTGTGTGTGCACCACAGCAAACTAGTCTCGAGGTTAGTTAATCGGTAACTCAGGGATATTCTATGCACGAGTCGACTGCATCAAGTGAGCATGTTTGGATATTTTTTATTAAAGATATTTACAATGCAACTAAGACCTCTTTCATTGTAAAGAACTATTCATTCTTAAATCCAATATGTAAAAACATAAACTCTAACAAAGAAAGAATATTTTTTAAAATAGGAAATTATTTGTTTATTAAAAATATCTTATTTTCTAAAAGATTCTACAATTTTATTTATTCTTAATTTAGTAGCTTAATACAACATTAAACCAAATTTCAAGAAACACTAAAAATATGAAAAAGATATAAAGTTTATGTTTATAAGTTTTTATCTCATTCTATTTTACTTCTTATGAAATCGCAGTGCTTCTAACTAATTTCTAAGTTAATAATTAAAGTTGCACTGCAGTTGCATCAGTGACCTGCAATCTTCTTGCCTTGCCTTAACTACACGCTCACGGTTCAGCGACACGCAGCTCAAAAGGCTTCTTTCGCGCGTCTTTCCATTCAGTGTCAGTCTCAGTACATGTCACAGTTCACTCCTCTGCACCCCGCCTTTATGCCCACCTTTGGCATTGCATGCAATGCAACTGTCCCATATGCAAATACTGCGCCCACAACTCGATGATGCACCTTGAGCAAAGTATGTAGGATAAAAAGAAATTGAAGCAATGCTGCTGCCTCTGCAGGGGAAATGGTAACTGGGCGACGTAAGAGAGAGTCAGCGGAGGGTGGAGTGAGGGGAGGGGCAGAGGCAGACACATTTTAATGATGCATGCAACAGTAAACTGCAATCAGATATGCGCACATCGTTAGTCTTCAGCATCAGCCGCCGTTTGTTGATTATCTTAGAATGGAGAGCACACGACAAGAAAGATAACTCATACGCTCCGTTGCCGACGCATATATAGAAATTTATTTGCTCAGCAAATAAACTGCAGCCGCTTGCCGTTTGTCTTCTCTGTGTGTGTGTGTGCTCTTTGTATATATATGTGTGTGTGTATGTGCAGGAGCAGGAAGCCTTCGTTGCGCTCCCCACTTGCATCTCTTCTTCGTCTTGAGCTGCCTTTGCCTTGCGCCCCGAAGTAGGAAACCCCTAACGGAGGCACTTTTTTATGCAACTTCTTCAGCTCGAGTGGTTGCCCAAGTTGACGTTTCAAATGTCAATTGTGTGCTTAACTGCATTCCTTTGACAACATCGTCGTCAACGTCGTCGTCGTCGTCGTCGTCGACGTTGACTTTTCTTATTTTGTTTCGACTGTTGCCGAGTCGCTTGCGTTGAGACCCGCCTTAGCATCCTTCTCAGCTCTTGGTTCAAGTTCCATTACTACTTTTGTCTAATTTTTGGTTTCTTTGTTTGCTGCTATAAAGCAAGGCTGGAAATGCAGCAAAGTCCTAATTTAGCATACACTGTGATGATGTAAATTAGGCTAACAATCAATTTAAAAATAATTTAGTATTTTAATTATTATAGCTGCATGCCTTTGCAGCCAGTGCTTTAGTAATTATAATAAATAAATAAATTATATAATACGCAATTTTTTAATAGCTTTAGTAACATATCTCCACAAGTTAGAAATTTGAATAATTGTCGAATTAAATATTATATATATTTCATTGACAAGCATTAGCTCAGCTTTTTAGTAGGCCATTCCACTTCCATTTTTTTTGTTCAGTGTACTTCTCAGCGTATACTCGTAAATAATTTCTTTTCTTTGGCTTTCACTTTGTTTGAGCGACGCTGCAGCGACGTTGCAGTTACTTTTGCCAAGTCGTCGGGAAAATATGTCGCATTCATGCAGCAGCAGCAACAGCGGAAGAAAGAGAAATCCAACCAATGCTAGAAAGAGAGAGAAAGACAGCTAGGCTGCAATCTTGCCTTCAATTAAGCTTTGACAAGTGCATTGCATACGGACAGTAAAAGGGGCACAGAAGACGCAGCCCATGCAAAAGAAAAAGAAGGGGGAAAAAACAGAAAACCCACAAAGCCCATAAATATGAATGACGATGAGGATGAGAATTTGCAGATGGCAGACTGGGTTGACTCCTTGGCCAAAAGGATTTGCCGGCCAAAACGGGAAAAATTGTGCAAAAAAAAGAACAGCAGCAGCAGCAAAGAAAGAATGAAAGACAGAAGAGAAATATTTTTACTGAAGAAGGAAACGCAAATAAATGAATTGCACTTTTTCTTTGCGAAACTTTCTTGTGCTTGCGCTCGAGCATTTCAATGAACTGCAAACTCAATGGCAGCGGAGCTCTGCAGCTTCTAGGCACAAATAAAAAGCAGAGAAAACTTTTGCATATTGTGTTTATTCTAAGCCCAGCAGATACAGATACAGCTACAGATACAGTCAGAGTTGCTGCTGAGTTCCTCCCTTTTAATTAAGCGGACGCAAGTCACAGGTCCATTATACTTAGATAATGGCAAGGCCAAAGATTGGAGGGAGAGCAAAAAGAAAAAGATAGAGGCGAACGGAGTTGAATGTGAATGCAAATTATGCTCAGAATTGTGTGCTCATTAATTAAAATTGAACCAATTTGAGAGCAGTACCTGTCAGAGGCGCCTAAAAATTCATAAGAACTGCCCATCGCCCTTTTTTATATCCCCAACTTAGGCTTAGGCTGCCGCCCATAGAAGTTCTCAATGTCCACGCCAATGCACTTTGAGGTGAGCACTCAAAAGTTCGCAACGGCACAGGAGGAAACAACTTCAGAAAAATGAGGAAAAATATGAAAAACGAAACGTTGTACATATATTACTTTTGAACTGTGTGCGGCTAGGGGTTTCACTGTACTTGTCTGTGCTTGGATCTGAGTCGAAATGCAAATCTTGCAGATTTTTAATTTCTTTTCAACGAAAATTTTATTTTCTGTTTGCATTTCTTGTTGTTCGCGAATACCCAAAAAAAAGCAACAACAAAAACGAGCAGAAGGCAGAGCCAACCCTTTTATTTGCCAGCTCTGTCGAGGATGCTGATGAGGAGGACGATGGTGATGGTGATGATGATGTTCATGATGACGCTGGTGCGGCTGTTAAGCTTTTTTATTATGTATTATAGATTCATATTATGCACTTTTTAATTTCTTTTGTCTCAAGCATCAAGCTCAATCTTTAGCCAGTGATGAGCACGTGACACGACAATTTTACGATATTTCAAATACTTAAGATACTTCTAAGTTTCGTTTTATACTTTATAGAAATGAAGTATTCCTTTTATTGCTTTTTTTTACAAATTGTAATTTAGTTTTTCCGTTCAATACTTGAATATAAATATAATTAAAGAAAATTATGATTTAAACATAAATTCGATTATATACTATTATGTTTTATTATATTTAATATACTTTAAAATTTAAATTTATTTATTTTTTGTGATTTCATATTTTTTATAATTTTATTATAGGTATTTAATACTATTATAGTTAACATCTATTATATTTAGTACATAATATGTTTTAATGTTACAAATTCTTTAATTTTCAAGTTTGTCAACAATCATTACTGCAACTCACTAACAGATTCACGTGTTCATCCCTAAGCCTAGAATTACGAGGCTTAAATCGCTGTTAAGATGTATAAGAAATGCGTTTTTGCCAGTGCCTGCCACAGATTTTTGTAAAATTAAAAACCCGCTCGCTGTGAGGCATCATCAAGTGGGCTGCAACGAGCCCAAATGTTCTTAGCAGAGGCTGCCAGCCACCCTTCAAAAGGCAATGCATAGGAAACGGGCAGAATACCATTTGTTGTGGGGAGTATGGGTTGTCTTCGGGCTCGATATGCATTGCATTTGCCACATCAAGTTTGCTGCTTCAGTTGCTTGTGCAATTTTTTAAGTCTTTTTCTTGGGCTTTTTCTTGGCTTTGACATTACATTTCCATATTTTTTTGGGGGGCTGATTGCGGCGCAGCACTTTGGGGTTGCACATTGTCTCCTTTTAGGCGCATACAGGCTACAATTACGGACCATAATGAATTGTGCCCGAGGGTGCTCACAAGGCGGCGGCGGCAGCGGCGGCAATGAACTTGCACCAAACGAATCCCACACCCATTTGAAACCCCTTTGAAGCAAAATAAAAAGAAACAACATTTCACTTCACGCTCAGCTAACGTTTTCTCACCAAGAACCTACCAGCTGCCAAAAAAGTCAAAGTCCTGTTTTCGAAAGACAAAAAAAAAACTTACGAATCATGTAAAGGCATTTGCGTGCTCTGGAATTCATAGTGCACACACCGCACCTTAGCAGGCTGACTTGAAAAGCGCCTTGAAGCATAACCAATGCAAGCAACTAACCACCAAGCATCGCTGAGAAAGGAAACTGTTTTTGTGTCTGTTTACCATTTGCCTTGGCCTCGAGATCAGTCTTTTGTTTTCCAAGCGAGGGTGCACTTTTCACACGGTACTCTACACCCGCCTCACAGTATCTGGTGCGATATTGTGGATGGAGATAGAGAGAGAGAGGAGTGGGAGGTAGGGGTAGGCAACCCAAGGGTCGGCAATAATTTTTAATAATTTCCTTTGGTTAAATAGTTTTTCCTTTTACTTAAACACAACAATTGCGCATGCATACAAATTCCCACAAAGTGACCAGAGACCACAATTGAAGTGTTAGATGCAAAGATACAATTGCCAGCAAGTGGTCGCACTCGCAGTTGCAGATACAAGATAACTTGATTGCACTAATTTGAATGCAGAGCAACTGCCACAACAACAAGAACGGACACAGCAGCAGCAGCAGCAGAAGCATCAACTCAAACAGTTCCCATGCATAGTGCTATTTAGAGCGACAACTGTCAACTGCCTTGGGGTGGCCGGTGAGGGGGCGGGGAAGTGCAGTATCTGCGAGATACCCAAACACCCAAAGTTGCAGCTAATGGTGAAGAAAGTAAAATTAATCAGGCGAACCACGAATGTTGGCTACACTATCAATTTAAAACTAGGTAAACGTTAGCAAAATAGTTTTGAGATTTTAGCAACATGAGCTTCCAATATTAGAAAAATATAAATTAAAAAAAATGTATTATAAAATAATTAAGGAACTTAAAAGCATACATTTGTTTTTTCCTATACTATTATGATTGACAGATTATTATTTCACTTAAAATTTGTTTGTGTTATTTTCATTATTATTTAATTAATGCCATATTAGCAAAGAAACAATTTCCAAATTGTCTTTCAATAAAATCAAGACTAGTATACTAAACATATACTCTCAAAGATGCAGTCTACTAGTCTACTTAATATATTCTATCAAAAATGCATTAAAACTAAAGCTCAAAGAGATTATTGAGCTCTCTTTAGGCGTTTAAAAAATAGTTAAACTCGTGTATAATGAGGGTATCGCAAGTAGTAAAAGTCTAGTTCCGCATTGGACAATTGCTGGTTCCTTCTTCTGCAACAGCTGCTGCTGCTGCTGGGACAAACAGTTGGAGTCGGGAGCTGAGCTCAACTGCTCTGCTAGGGGTTACTTCAATCAATTTCTGACAAGAAGTGTTAAATCTGCACAGTGCCACACAATTTATGAGTAGCTGCAATTGCGAGCTACCGCTGTCGCTGCCTCTGCTGCTGCTGCATCGTTTGGGTTGGCTTTATTAGAATATCCGGCAGCTTAGAGACAGGGGCAGACAGCTTGTCTGCAATGGTTCGCTCTACATTGTCATAATTCATAAATCAACTAATTCCAAAGTCTCTCAAAGTCGTACTAAAACAACAAATCGTTTCGAAGATACGCACTCAAAAGGCGGGCAAACGGAAAACAATACAAAAAGTAAAGCCAAGAACTAAACTAAAAAAAAAGCAAAAGGTTCCCAGGCTCAGGCAAGGGTTTCAAGTTGCCTTAATGAACCGCAACCAGGCAGAGTCAAAGACAGCCGCAACAGCGACAGCGTCAACGATGGAGACAAAAGGTCAAGTCTAAGAAATGAAAGAGAAGTCTCCCCATCAAACGTATAGCGTAAAGTGAAAACAAAGCATAGAGTTAACTGTGTCAATAAAGCTGGCCCAAAGGAAACGTCACGGCGGTTGCCTGCATTTCCTGGACTGCGAAGAAACCGAAGGAGCTGGAGATGTAGAAAGAAGCGACAGACAACAAGGGTTTCAATTACACAACGAAGATTTCTGGCAGTCACAAATGGAAGATGTTGGCTTTCGACAATGTAATTTAGCGTGAAGCGACACCTTCGAGGCACATCATAAGCTGGACATGGCCATTCTCCATGATGACCTGTCGATCGACCCCTAAAAGGCTAATGAACATTAATGCATTTGTGTAATGAGTAATGTCGCGACTTTAATGTAAAGTGCAATGAAGCAATGCAAGGCCAAATGTGCACTGCGAGGGAGGCAGCGAGGGGAATCGAAGAGTAACCCTGTCGCATCACCGGATACACTCATTAAGTGCAAAGCCTGCAGGGCAGTTGCGAGTTACGAGTTACGAGCTACGAGCTACGAGTTGTGAGTTGAGTTATGATGCCAGCTGACGAGCTGTCAGAGTCGATACTCAGACAAGGCAGGCAGCAAGTTGATTCATTTCTCAATCTGAGTCTGCCCTCATATTGAACCCTCTGTTTATAGCACGTGTTAAGCAGAGTCTCCCCCTTACTTGAGTGCCAGTGTCCAGTGTTTAGTGTGTCCAAATGCTAAACCATTTTCCACAAATTTAATTTCATTAATGTTCTCGCAATCCTTTTCTTTGCCTCGTCGTCGTTTTCATCATATTTTTTGCCTCTTCTGCTGCTGCTGCTCTTCAAAGTTCTTGAAATGTCAATGCATTCGCGTAACGTTGCGCGTTGTCCTCATCAGCGTCGGGGCAAGTAAATTATCATAATGAATCCGACTGGGCGACTTTGCTCTTCCAACTACTTGAGTTCCCTGCTTATGCTCCCTCTCAAGTTCTCTGGCCACAAGTTGCCGCTGCCGCACACAGATTATCCTGGCGAGTAAACGTCCTCGCTCTCTACTCAACTCATCTCCTCATCTCGTTGCCTCTTTGAGAGGTTTGGGGAGACCTGACAGTTTTTCTTTTTAATGAAAATGTCACTTATAGCCGAGAGTTTTCCAGCCGCAGGGCTAGTGCAAGTTTTGCTAATGTCCTGCCAGGACACTCCAACTGAAATGCCATTGATTTTCTGCTACAGCGCTGACCATCGCAGCGCAACGAACAGTTGCAGTTCCTTTCAAGCGCCTCTTTTCAATGGAGGAGCCAAGTCCTTGAGTCCTATGCCCCCTCCAAGCCTTAAATGCTTCGCTTATTGGCAAAGTTTAAAGCAAAACGTTTCGAAGAATTCTCTGGTTGGCTGCATAAATCAACTATGGGAATAACAGAACTGTCAGAGCATGGCCATTGTTTGATCAAGAAAATCTTTTCATTAGTTGCCAGCAAGGACAACGACAACGACAACGTTGAGAATGAGACTGAACACAGACTGAACAATTGAAATTGAATTTAATGCATTTACAAGATTTGATTATATTGCGACTTTTTGACTCGAACTTGAAGCTAATTGTGGTGTGGAATGCTGGCCAGCTGTCAATTGAGTTTAATTCTCAGTTTCAAGTCGCATTCGAATTGAATTAAATTAAATGCAATCAATTTGTTTATACGCAAATATATTTAAATCAACTTTGAAGTTGGCACAAAGAGTCGTTGCACGTCTCACAAACGATTTAACAATTGAAATTTTCCCTTTTACTCACACTCATTTACCCCATCCCATCGTTTCGATGAGTCAACACTTTTTGCAGTGCTTTTCTGTGCGCGCTGATGATGACCTTACTCGGTCATTGTGTGGGCCAATGCAGTGGACATTAATGACACCAGCACCAACACCATCGATCCGCCTTCTGCAAGGCAGCCTGGCAACTGGACATGCAATCAAATTGCCTTTAGCCTTTTTTTTATACCAAATAGAACACTTACGTATTGGCAAAGCTGATTTGTGCTAAACGATAAGAACACCGAGAAGGCTACGCGTATGGGCTAAGAGAAGGGGAGGTGAACTGCAGACGAAAGGATCTACAACCTCTAATTATTTCAAGGCATGACATGAAGTCATTTCTCTGCCACAGATACGAGTGTATCTATTAATGCTCAACCCACATGAAATTAAAACTGCAAATATTTGTACAGGTCAAGAGGCGCAACTAGAACTTGACTCCCCAATTCTCCCTATTCCCAGCCCCCTTCCCTTTCCCTTTCCGTTTCCCATATGCCCCATTCTTCGGCCATGTGGAGACATCGACCTGTGTCCGGCTTGTGTTGTTGTGGGTAATTTCCTTAATAACCCGCAGCCTATCACATTAACATATCTCACATTTGTCATAGAAATAAGTCAAGCCCCAACTCCTTCCCCGCTTCAATGCCCCATGGAGCCCTCTCAGCTCTGGCTTACGCAACTCGCCAGGTGTAGTCCCAATTGTCAAAAAACAAAATAGAAACGGAAAAAACCTGGAGGCGTTTTGTTAAGGAAATTTCATGGAGTGCCATGGGCAAGGAAATGTTTATGCATATTATACCACTGGTCATATGCGTCCGTAATTACACTAAATGAACATATTACGGCCGCGACACACGAAAATTGAATTATTAAGGCGCCTTCCCAGAGGCGTTGGCTCTGCTCAGCTCTTAAGTTAACAAATAGAATTGCGTGCGTGGAACTTGCCAAGGAATTTCTTTGGCCGAACTTTCGCTGCGCCAAAGCCTGAAATATTTATACGAGACAACCATACATATTACTGTATAATATGGGATACTTAGGCACTTATGAAGAAGACTTTAGATACATCGTTAAAAGGAAAAAGAATTTCTAGGGTGGTCAGAGTGACGATTTAAAATTCAATTATAAATACTCTAACTACTAAGAGAAACACTTCAGAAATACAAAATAAAATAATCAGACTAATTTTAAAAAACGAAATTAGTTAGTTAACTCTTGTTGTAAAAGAGTAACAACAATAATTATTTTAAATTATTGCAAGCATTGTAGTTGGAGATAATATATAATTTTCTGCGTACATATAATTCTTCTTATATTCATATTTTTTTACGGAAATATTTTCTTGGTATACTTTTTAAAAAGACGTTACAAAAGATGGGACATTGAAAGTAAAAGGCAGCGATGAGTTGGTGGTGGTGGTAGTGTGTGCCTTACAGTTCCATTGAATGCCCCTCGCCTTAGGTTCGGGTTTTCTTTACGCTTCGTGCTCATACAGCACGTGTCCCAAGTAACGGCTGAAACTGAAAAAGACCCCGACAACGGCGACGACGACGACGACAGTTGGTTTCCCATAGCGTCTTGGAAGACGTTTACATAGAGTGGGGTGACTTACGCTTGCTTACTTACTTACTGAAGCGGCATCTGGCAGCTGGCCGAGGTAGGAAGAAGAGTAAGAAAGAAGGTAGGACACCTTTGATTGTGAGTTAATTGAGGGAAGCAACGCGGCGGAGACAACTGACTGCCACGCACCAAAGCGGATGTCGAGAAATCAGTGAGCTAGTCCCGTAGTTACGACTGTACCTAGTCTCGACAAAAAAATTCCAGTCAAAGTCAGCTCGAGCAGAGAAAGAGATAGTCAAATAGTAAGCAAGAGGGAGAGAGAGAGAGGTAGGCAATTGCAAGTTTTCACTAAATATGAACAGGTAATATTCGTAGGAGATGCGGGGAGTTGTGGGTGGTAGGAAGGAGTGCTTCTATATCATTTGTCGGGCGCTTGAAATTGGCTTCGTGACGCTTATCGCGATCAATAAATAATATATGAGCAGAAAAAAAGTTAGCGAGCTCGCGGCACACACGACACTAGGAAAAATAAAAAGTACGAGTATCTGGCAGATACATTTGAGTAATTTGCGTCGTTAGAATTAGACAGAGAGGCAAATAATAATAATAAAAGAAAGTACGCTTGATTACAATGAAAATGTTTTTAATGCCTCGCGCACACACACACTCATACACACACACACAGAACAGAGAAAGATATCTGCATAGATAGCAACGGAAAAGGTATAAACTACTAACGCTAGGTGAGACCATGAGACCAGGCGAGTGTAGACCTCATACACACTCATACTCACACACACTCACATGTGTTCGGCGTGCATTTTTTCATTTTTTTGATATTAAAAGCGCGATAAGCAACAGACACGAACCAAGCGACTGACAAACGGACAACGACGGACATCAGGTAACAGACAAAAGCCTCGCCACGGCGCCTGTCGATATGCAACAAAAACAAAAAATACAAAAAACATTTAGAAAAGAAGTAGACGCTGTCGCTGCTGCTGCTGGACGGCTGCGTTCTCTCGGGCCTTTGCAAACAACACACAATGGCCAACAACTTGGCCACATATGGCCATTTTTTACAGGCCAACATTGCGTGTGTGCGAGTGTGTGAGTATGCAAGTACGTGTGTGTGTGTCTGCCTGCTATCTAATCAAGCACTGAAAGACAATAAAAGCCAACAACACACAGCCACACGACAAACAGCGACCACAAAAAGTGCTCATGTCTAAAGCAACAACAGCACAAACAAGAACAACAAAAACCTACTAGATATTGATACACAGCCAAAGGGGAGAAGGGAGTGAAAACTGGAGCCAGCAACTTTGCGTTCACTAAGTGCAGCGGCTACACTGAGCAAAAGTAATAAAAATATTTATAATTTATTTTATTTGTTTGTCCATTTCTTTCCTTAAAACTTTTTCTATTTTCAAGCTAGATAAATTAAACTTAGGATATCTTATTAGATATGTATATCTTAAAAAAAGAGATCGCACATATATTCATGCATTTTAAGAGCTTATTTTTGCCAGTTACTTTACGATTAACTTGTATTTTACTTGTATTACATTTTGTGCTCCCTCGTTTTTCTCAGTGTACACGGGCAACTCTAACTGGAGCTGCTGGTAGTGCTGCTCCACTTGAAAGCAGTTCGAAGTTATTGATATCTATAGATCCACCATATGGCAACTAAATCGGTATCGAGGCTATAAAAGTATTTCCATGTAGGCTACACTATCTGCAAATAGTATGCATACGCAGCAATATCTTATCTCTCTCTCTCTCTCTCTTTATTTTGTTTGGCTTAGCTGCAAGTCAAGAAGCACAGACAAACAGCTTATTGGGCAGATGTCCTTAAATGTGTTGTAAGTCTGCGATATGGAATTCCGTATGAGATGGAGACATCCACTTTATAAACATAATCATTGGGCACTTTGTGTCATAATAGTTGCATTTTATTGTACGAGCAATTTCCTTAGCATTTGCAGACAACAGACAACGCAACCTTTTGCCCAAAAACTTTTCGCATAAACATTAAAATCTTTGGCGACGCACACAGGACACATTAAGGACATTTTCTTATGGCATAATTTTCGCTTGAAATGTGCCCACAAAGTTGTTGCTGCCAATTGTGCTGGAAACAAATGCCAGCAAAACTTTGTCAAGCTAAATTCTAATGCATAACAGAGGATTAGCAAACTATAGACTGCAGACGCAGAAGGTCTGGCAGTTGTCTTTGTTGCTGCAAACAAGTTGAAAGGTGTTTTTCCAACTTTGTGACGATCGACAACTTCCGCATAACGCAAGCAAAAAAGAGAATTTTGAGTTAGGTACCGCATCGAAATCGGAACCCATAACTACTAGATGGGCTCCTGGTTATGCCTCTGCTTCTGTTTCTCCCTTCTCCTTCGCGCTCTTCTCTTATGCTCATAGTAGATGTCAACCACCACCAGGCAAAAGTTAAAACGCCCCTTTTGGGCTGATGCCGTTGCCTTGTCTCGCTGATCGTCGAGTCGAGACCGAGTCGAGTTCTGAGTTCTGAATTCTGAGTTTCGAGTCCCACTTTGTGTCCAGGTGCGCACTGTGCTCGTGTCTACAAGTTATGGCACGTACCCTGCTGCCCTGTTGTGTGCTGTGTATTTGTTGGCATGCGATCACGATTGCGATCATCATCATCAGCTGTGCCGTACCTTCCACACAATACATACATAGGGGTCGCCCATCTCTCTGGGGGGTTGAGAGCGGTGATTTCTGCTCACATTCATATTCACTGCACCGCAAATAGTTCCATTCCATTGAGTGTTATACTACTCTAGTACTCTCTCGTACCTTAACTAACATTTAAAACAAGTCGCGGCATCTAATTGACAAATTGTATCTGCCTCAATTAGTCGAGGAGTGCGGAGTATGCACATGTTTGATCCATGTATATTTTTGAGGCCATCAAATGTAATAAACTTTTTAACGGATTTCAAAGTTACTTGACCGTAACACAAATGCGTCGACTGTTTTTTTTGGGCCCAAGTGTCGCCAGCTCGCCGACAGTCAATAGAGCCAGCCGGCCAGTAAGTTGACCTAAAGCATATTTTAATGATGACACCCGGCCAAAGGCAACAGCAAGCCAAAGCGAAGCAAAAGAGCCAAGAAGGGGGAAGAAGAGAGGTGTGCAACACACATGGTTGTGCCACACTTCAAATGTACTACCTACAAATGTAGTCGCTTCTCGCTTGTTGGTAGTTGGCAGTCGGTACATTACCGTGTGCCGCGATCTGTGAAGGCACATTCCACAGCACACTTTGAGATACATTCGCTGCCCTACCAGACAGATACACACACACACACACACTTATGCTGATGGCAACAAATAGATGTGCATATCATGTAAAGTACGCACGTTTTAAAGCAACCGATTTGGGCAATGAAATGTACGAGTACCTTCCAAAGACTTATAAATACCCTATCTTTAAAAAGAAAGTTCAAATATAATAATCAAAGTATTATGAATATTTGTATTACGATATTATGCGGTTTTTAATATTGAGATGTAAATCAATCGCACTAAAAATATTAAAATATTAGAAATCTAATTTATCCAATTTCATAAAATTAGTAATCAAGTTATTATATAGTTTAAGAAATAATAATATGTTTATTTAAATTTAAATTTAAAAATAACATTTTATAATTACAAAAATGTTATTTTCTCTAAGAAAAATCCAAAACCTATCTTACATGTCAAACATCCTGCATTATGCCACATAGCCGCCAGGAGGGTATCACTCAAATTGTGTTAAGGTCGTAATTATGTGCGCTGCTGTCGTCTGACATGTAGGTGGGAAGTTTGTATGAAGTATGCTTTCTTTGATCCTTTGGTGCACTATCTAAAACTAGGAAATGGCCATATGTTACTTTCGGCTCGCTCCTCGAGGGTTGATAACTCGCCCAAGACGGCGCGCCTAGGTGCATTGAACTTGCCACATGAGTGTTGCCTATGAGTTTAATAGTAATATTATTCTATTAAGTTACTTTCCAATTGAACTGCTGTTAATCATTGCTTCGTTTTCTCTATCTCTATTGCAGGAGGATCTATGATGAACGATGGAGAAAAATAACGCTTTGTTTGTGGTAAATTTGAAAAATGAAAAAAAACATATTTGTGCTCGTATGAAACGATGAAAAAACTATAAGCAGTTTGCAGTTTAAGGATCTGTGAGTGCAGCGGCATCTCGTTTATTGCATTTGCTTTTTCTGGCCCAAGCCCAAGTTTGATACTTGATATGAATAGGGGTTGCTCCTACCTACATTTGCCTTGCAAGCTGCACGCTTTGCCAAGTACAGTCCTTAAAAAGGACCTGGAGAGAGGCGCAGGCAAGAGGGAACTCGCAACTGAGAACTGGGAAGAAGGAAGAGGGGCAAAACATAGGGGTGGGCTGTATAGTACTTTTGTTGACATTGACTTGGGCAAACGGGCGGGTTGGTTTAGTTGCATTGCTCCTCGGCTTCGTTCGCCTCGAGAACTGCATTCCAATGCAATTAGATGGCAAATGCGACTTTGTTGTCATGGCAATGCTTGAAAAACCATCAAGCGTCGCCTTGCCCAGGGGAGGATTCGGTTCTTGGAAAAGTGCATATGGCATTTATTTAACAGAATAAGTTTCTCGATGAAAATGTAGAGAAAACAATAGAAATTGAAATTCACATACCTTATGGAAATTCATTTATCAAATTTGGCAACTATCTTATTGTATTGTTTTCTACGGAAAATAAGAGAATTAAAAGTGAGATAAAGCAATACATTATTTTGTACTTTCAAAATTCGTAATATATACTTTATAAATATTTTGATTATTGGTTTTCAAATTATATCTTAATTTTTAAAAGTCTTTAAATATTTAAAACAATTTTTAACATTTTCAGAATCATATGAATATTTTTAAGAATTCGCCCATTAAGTGAATTCAATTTTCTGTGAATTTCTTCTTGTTGTTCATCATTTAAATATTAATATACGTACATATGTAGAAAGAATTGACTTGATGATAGCGCAAAGTCGAAACTAGAAACGCCCCTTTCAGCAACGACAGTTTGACGTATTGTCTACACTCGCAAAGTTTCCCAATTCCAAAGTTCTCTTATTGATTATTTGGAGTGCTTACGCATTCCCTCCATCTGCTCATACGAAAAAGTATCTGACAGATACTCAGAGTGTGTGCGAGTAAATGCAAATTATCCGAGTACCAGAATGTATCTGTGTGGGTAAACCAAAAGTAAGTCAAACTTGTTTATCAGCGAAATATAACACACGTTATCTTCATTTATTGTGCAAGTACATATGGCAGGGTGGGAGTCTGAAGGGGAGTGACACACACTCACACATACAAGCTCACAGATAGGGAATAAAAATGAAAAAGATGTTGCCAGTTAAATAAACGCAAGTGGAGAAATTAGATAAAAAACCTGTCGCTTAGTGCGAGGTCAAAAGGGTTGGCTTACAGCTGAATTAAGGACTAAGCACAGCACGCACACACATCGACACACTCAGCTTCCTTGTCTCTTCTTCCCTTACTTAAGAAGGGAGGCAATCGCAAAGGTCAGGCGAAGGCTAGCAGAGTCAACCCCCGAACTGAAACCAAGCACCAACCAATCAAGTGGCCACCCAAACCAAAAGCTTTTGGCGCGCCACTTTTACTTTCCATTTAAGCAACCCCCTTTGGCCCCCACCACCCTCTCACAACCTCATTGCCCCTCGCCTCATGTCCATCGCCCATTTCACTCTTTGCTGCAATAAAATTGTTCATTTAAATTTAAATATGAGAATAACGATATTTATTTTTTGGGGTATTTTATGATACAGCTACGTTATGTGACTTCATCTTTTATATTCCCAGAAACACTTTTTGAACGCAAGCAAGGATTATTCCAGACAACAACAAAACAACAAAACATAAACAAAACCAAAAATATAACAAAAAAACGAAAACGATAAAAAATTCAAACGCAAAGTTCTCGATAAAAGAAGCCGAAAAAACACTTTTAGAGAATTTTCTAAATATCAAAGCGAAACGAAACGAAACGAAAGGACAAACAAAAGTAAAAGTAAAAGAAGACCTAAGCAACAAGAACAACAAAAAGCAAAATCAAAACAAATTTAAATATCATTAAATGCAAAGGACATTCGCATGTGTGTGGTGGTGGAAAGAAAATTCAAAACAAAATTCACAATTAGAAAACGCAGAAAAAAACGTAGAAAACGTAAACGCAAAATCAACAACAACAACAACAGCTACAGCAACAATTGCAACTGCAATAAACTGTCAACAACATCGCGAACAATTTTGAATTGTAACATTTCGACAAACAAGTTGAGAGAAAGCAAAATTTCAACGTTTGGCGCAACTAAACGAAGACAGAAAGAGAGCGAAAGCCGGACCCAAGGATAATACACTCTTTAGGGAACTTCGGACCAGCTAAAAAAAAGTTTTGAACCATATAAGAAGAAGAAGTAGAGGTAGAAGAAGAAACGCACACACATACGGAAAACTCGGACATACAACAAAACTAACCAGAATTAAAAGCAAAACGATTCCAGATTATAAACAGATCGTTGAAACCTAACTTCAACTTCAAATTGCGCATACGACGAGCTGTTGGAGCGAATTCAGTCAGACAGTCAAACAGTCAGCCAAAGAGGGGGAACAGGAGAAAGCGTAAAAATAGACAACCAATCGAAGCAAAGGCGAAGTAAACGCTCTCTCAACGACAATCGCTGGCAGGAGAAATTGCCTGTATGTGTGTGCCTGACGCTGTGAGAGCGCAACTGAAAGTGCAAGAGAGCAACAAGAGCCAGAGCAACGCGGCAAAGGCAAAGGCAAAAACAAAGGCAAAGGCAAGGGCAAAGACAAAGGAGCGGAGGCAACGTGGAGAGAAGAGCGCGCGCTGCTGCTGCTGTTTGGCATCATCTTATGATGTCATCAGAGGAGTACGACGCGGACTGTTTTGGTTTGTACAGCGATGAGAACGATGTGCTGCTGAAAGCAACAACAAATTTAGCAACAACAACAACATTAGCACTAGCATCAGAGACTGAGGCTGATTCTAAGCAGCTACAGCAACCCCCACAGCAGCACCAGCAAGCAAAGAGCGTAGCAATTGTGCTGCCTCAGCCGCTGCAGGCAAGCAACGGCCGAACGACACCAACATCCATACAAATACAGACAACACTGAGTGGCGACGAGGCGGCGAATTGCGGCGAAAACGTCAGCGAAGCGGAGAAACCAACAAGCAAAGGGAAGAGCAGTAGCGGCGACCACGACGATAACGGCAACAACGACGACGACGACGTCGACGACGAGAACGAGAACACGAACGCGCACGAAAACGACGAGGGCGATTCTGACTCGGACGACGTCGTCGTAATCGAAGGCAACAACAAGGCGACGGTGACGGTGACGGCGACCGCGACAGCAACGGCGGCAGCAGCAGCAGCGACGGCAGCAGCGCCAGCCAACAGTAACTGTCGCAGTCGCAGCCGCAGTCGCAGTCGTAGTCGAAGTAATCGCCGTAACGCACACAAACGTCAAATCAGTCAGTCTTCGGCCGTCGGCAAGACAACAACGTGCGCGGCTAAAAAACCAACGACTTTAGCGACAACATTAACGTCTACGGCAGCAACAGCAATAAAAGTAAACAGCAACACCAATAACTCGAACTTAGTGAGAAATCGTCGCACGCGCACGCGATCCTTAAGTAAAGACACTAACAATATCAATCATAGCCACAATAACAGTCACGGTCACAGTGCTCACAGTTTAAACGTTGGCAGCAACAGTGTTGTTGGTAATAGTGTTAACAATAACGGCTGCAGCAACGGCGGCGCAACGGCAACCGCTGCCTTCATGAGTAGCGCTGCTGCGGCTGCTGCGAGTGCCGCAAGTGGTGCTCTCTACCAAACCAATAACAACAACACAAACAACAACACATCGATTGCGAGTCCAGGAGCAAACACATCCAACACAACGCCAGCAACAGTTGCAGCTGCAGCAGCAGCAACTGCATTGTCCGGCTCTAGTTCGCCGGGCTCGGTAAATTCGGCATCCTCGCTGCTGACAGCCGCCTTTGGCAATCTATTTGGCGGCTCCTCCGCAAAGATGTTAAACGAATTGTTCGGACGACAAATGAAACAGGCGCAGGATGCGACCAGTGGTCTGCCACAGAGTCTCGACAATGCCATGTTGGCGGCCGCTATGGAAACGGCAACCAGCGCCGAGCTGCTCAGTGCAGCTGGCCTGGTCAACAGTCTCAACAATACCAGTAAATTGCTCAACAACAACAACAATAATAACAACAACAGCAACACTGCGCTCAGCAATGGTGGCAACAATGCCTCCATCTCGCCAGGATCAGCGCACTCCTCCTCCACTAACAAAGGCGGCAGCAGCAGTCGTCGTGTCTCCAATTGCAGTGATCGATCGCTCGACGGCAATCTGGCGGCAGCCGATGTTGCTGGCGGGAGTCCGCCCAGAGCTGCTTCGGTGAGTTCGTTGAATGGCGGCGCCAACAACAACAACGAGCAGCAGCAGTTGCTGCAACACGATTTGGTGGCACATCACATGCTGCGCAACATACTGCAAGGCAAAAAAGGAGTTGATGCAACTCGATCAGGAGTTGCGCACAGCAATGCAACAACAGCAGCAGCAACAGCAACAACAGCAGGAGAAACAGCAGCAGGAGCTGCACTCTAAGCTGAATAACAACAACAGTGTGGCTGCCACCAACAATAACAACAATAATAACAACAGCAACAACAACAACAGCGGCAGCAACGCAGTCACCGAGAGCATCAATTTGATCGAGGACAGCGACATGCCGGAGATTAAAATCAAAAGTGAACCTGAGCTGATGCAAGCAACGCCTCAGGCGCCGCACTCGCCACACGGTGGCAGCAGCCACAGTCATAGCAGCAGCAGCAGCAGCAGTCACAGCAACAGCAACAGTCACAGCCACCACAGCAACAGTCACAGCCACAACAGCAGCAGCAACAGCATTGCCAGCAACGGCAGCTTGCGACGCAAGTCCTCTGACTCGCTCGACAGCATGCAACGCGAGGAGCGTGCCACAACAGCAGCAGAGCCCCAATTGGCTAACGAAACGCTGCCCAGCAAGAAGGAGGCTGTTGACGATATGCTCGATGAGGTGGAGCTGCTGGGCTTGGGACACAATCGCAATTCGGATCTGGAATCGCTGGCATCGCCCAGTCACTCGGACATCTTGCTGCTGGAGAACAGCAAGGACGAGGTGCTGGACAACGACGACATCATTGAAGACGATGACGATGAGGATGATGACGACGACGATTGCATCGAGACAAAACGTGAGTCAGCAACCAGCTCTGGTTGCCTCAAAAAACCCGGCATGGAGTTGAAACGTGCTCGTGTCGAACACATCGTGTCCAGCATGCGTTGCAGCCCCTCGGCCACTCCCCAAGCGGGTCAGCTGCAGGTGAACGGTTGCAAGAAGCGCAAGCTGTATCAGCCACAGCAACATGCCATGGAACGCTATGTGGCCGCAGCTGCTGGTCTCAATTTTGGTCTCAATCTGCAGAGCATGATGCTCGACCAGGACGACAGCGAGTCCAATGAGCTCGAGTCGCCACAGATACAGCAGAAACGTGTGGAGAAGAATGCGCTGAAGTCGCAGTTGCGCTCCATGCAAGAGCAGCTGGCTGAGATGCAACAAAAGTATGTGCAACTGTGCACACGCATGGAACAGGAGTCCGAGTGCCAGGACCTCGACAATGATCACGAGCAGGACATGGAAAGTCTGGAGCCAGAGGCAGAGCATGAGCAGGAGCATCAGAACGATGATATCGAACTGTCACACTCGCCCACGCTCAGCGAGTCCACGCCCAAGGAGTCGGTGGAGCGAGCTGGCTCCAGTTCCCCATCGCCCACGCTGAAGGTGCAGAGCAGTAGCAGCAGCAGTGGTAAGAGCAACAACGAGAATGCAGCAGCCACCACACCGAATATGCTCACCCAAATGATGAGCAAGATGATGTCCAGCAAACTGCAACAGCACAATCCGCTCGTGGGTGTCTCTCATCCTGCGTTGCCACAAGGCTTTCCGCCACTGTTGCAACATATGGGCGACATGTCGCATGCCGCAGCCATGTATCAGCAATTCTTCTTCGAGCAGGAGGCACGCATGGCCAAGGAAGCTGTCGAGCAGCAGCAGCAGCAACAACAGCAACAGCAACAACAGCAGCAACAGCAGCAACAACAGCAGCAGCAGCAACAAGAGCAACAGCGTCGCTTTGAACAGGAGCAAGAGCAGCAGCGGCGCAAGGAGGAGCAACAGCAGCAGCTGCAACGCCAGCAGCAGCACTTGCAGCAACTGCAACAGCAACAGCAGCTGGAGCAACATGTTGCCGCCGCCGCTGCAGCACCTCGCGTCCAATTGCATCCGCCCGCCCGTCTGCCCACACGCATGGGCGGGGCAGCCGCCCACAGTGCACTGAAGTCGGAGTTGTCTGAAAAGTTCCAAATGCTGCGACAGCAGAGCAGCGCCAATAACAACAACAGCAACAGCTCAATGATGCGCATGTCGGGAACCGATCTCGAAGGACTTGCCGATGTGCTCAAGTCAGAGATAACCACATCGTTGTCCGCGTTGGTGGACACGATTGTTACTCGCTTTGTGCACCAGCGACGATTGTTCAGCAAACAGGCGGATTCGGTGACAGCCGCAGCAGAGCAGCTTAACAAGGATCTGATGCTGGCATCGCAGATCTTGGATCGCAAATCGCCACGCACGAAAGTGGTTGCAGATCGCGGACACAGCGGACACAGTCTCAATGGCAATGCGGGCGCCCAGAATGGTCCAACGCCAGCAACACAATCAGGTAATAATGGTTCACTTCTCCTAGCTAATAGTCAAATGCCCTCGCAGCAGCAGCAGCAGCAACAGCAGCAGCAGCAGGCGAGTAGTCAGGGCAATAGCAGCAATGCCAATGCACAACAGCAACAGCAACTTGCACAGCACCAGCAACAGCAGCAACAACAACAGCAGCAGCAGCAGCAACAGCAGCAGCAGCAGCAACAACAACAGCAATCGCAAGTCATGTCAGCAATGGCAGTTGCCCAACAGCAATTGCCGAATTGCCAGCAACTAATTGCAGCGCCACGTCTCAATGGCAATCAATTGTCGTTTGCCTCACCCGCGGCAGCTGCTGCCGCCGCGATGGGTCTGCAGATGCATCATGCTGCCGCCGCGGCAGCAATGCAACAGCAGCAGCAGGCTGCACAACAGCAGCAGCAGCAGCAGGCAGCGAGCGATGCAACTGTTGCTGGCAGCAATGTCGCTAGCAATGTTAACCAATCGAATGCAACTAACAATAGCTTAAGTTCACTTAATATACCACCACCTCACATACGTCCCTCGCCCACAGCGGCGGCCATGTTTCAGGCGCCCAAAACGCCACAAGGCATGAATCCGGTGGCAGCAGCCGCGCTCTACAACTCGATGACGGGACCATTCTGTCTGCCCTCCGATCCACAGCAGCAGCAGCAGGCCGCCCAACAGCAGCAGCAGGCCGCACAGCAACAGCAGCAGGCTGCACAGCAGCAACAAGTGGCAGCACAGAATGCCCAGCAGACGCAACAGCAGCTGGAACAGAACGAGGCTTTGAGCCTGGTGGTGACACCAAAGAAAAAGCGTCATAAGGTCACCGATACACGCATCACACCGCGCACCGTTAGTCGGATCCTGGCTCAGGATGGCGTTGTGCCGCCTAGTGGACAGGCAGCCGCTGCCGCCGCTGCCGTTGCAGCCGCCCAGCAGCAACAACAGCAGCAACAGCAGCAGCAACAACAGCAGCAGAACAACGGCAACGGCAGCAGCAGCAACAACAGCAACAACAACACCAGCAATGCAACGCCAGCGCAGAGTCCAACGGGTCGCGGTCAATCGACGGGCACGTACCATCCGCCACCACCACCACCACCACCCATGATGCCAGTGTCCTTGCCCACATCGGTGGCCATACCAAATCCATCGCTGCACGAATCCAAGGTCTTTTCACCGTACAGTCCATTCTTTAATCCGCATGCGGCGCCGGGTCCACACGGTCCACCGCATGGGGGTCAACCCACCGCTGCCCAGATGCACCATCAGCACCACCATCAGCTGCAGCTCTCGTCGAGTCCGCCCGGCAGCCTTGGCGCCTTGATGGACTCGCGCGATTCGCCGCCCTTGCCACATCCGCCAACGATGCTCCATCCCGCACTCCTTGCGGCCGCCCATCATGGCGGCTCACCCGACTACAAGACCTGCCTGCGAGCCGTCATGGATGCCCAGGATCGACAGTCCGAGTGCAACTCGGCCGACATGCAATTCGATGGCATGCAGCCTACTATATCCTTTTTCAAACAACAACAACATCAACATGAACAACACCATCAAATGGTCAAGTGAGTTTTTACCCAGTTTAGTCGTCCAATGTGCCTACTGGTGCAGAGCAAATGGGGTTAGGCACAGGGGGGAACTTAAGCACCTTTACCTGAAGAGCAGAAAGGGGTTGCCTTGCTTACAAAACGAAACCAATCAAGTGTCTTCTTCAGTTTTATTTATTTCCCATTTCAACTAAATTCTTTTATAAAATGTAATCAAAACCTTATTTATTGGAACGCCCCAAACGACACTGCTCCCCGCTCTTCCTTCCTCCTCCTTCAGTTGCAGACCCAACAGCAAACCCCTGCTCAAGTCATCATCGTTGTCGTCGTCTCGGTCTTTTGGCTTGAGTTGCATTTGCAATCGCAGCAACAGCAATCAGAAAAATCAATGCCCAATCGGCGCAGCCAATTGCAATGAGCTCCAAGTGTAAGCTACCTCTTTCCTCCGCCTTCCACGTTCTCCTCACCTACTCAACTTAACCCCTAAGCAGCACACTGCACAGCCTGCATTCATTCTCAATATGCTCTACAGTGGGGCATAATAGTTATGACACTGATTAGTAGGCGCAAATGTGCACTCCAAAAAAATGCTAAGTAAAAATTAGTGTAGCTTTAACATTTGCTGTTAAATATATTTTCATTAATATTTGATAACTTTGAGGTCAAATTAAGATATAATATTAAAATAGTTTAATATACAATTAATTTAAAAAAAGACTGTCTAATCAGTTAATAGAGCATTAACTAGTCACTGCAAGCTGAAGCTCGTTATTTCTCAATCTCGTAGTTCTGTTTTCAATCAGCCTTCGCCAAGTGGCAGGCAGGCTCAATCGGCCCAATCCCAAACCCAAACCCAACCCCTTTGGTAGTATGTCGAGGCGCCCTTAGACGTTCATTATTGGCATTTATTGCTGCCTTTTTGCCACACACTCGAAAGTGCAACAGCAACAACGTTAGACGTTGCCCCCAACATCATCAACATCATTCCCCCTGCTTCTCCTTTGTTTGCTCTGCCCCAGCAGGAACATGGATGGGTTTTTCTTCTTTGCGAGAAGACGAACGAAGAGTAAAACTGCTTTGACTTGCAACTAAACACACACAAAAACAAATATCTATATAGCAA
Source organism: Drosophila sulfurigaster albostrigata (assembly GCF_023558435.1). NCBI lineage: Eukaryota > Metazoa > Arthropoda > Insecta > Diptera > Drosophilidae > Drosophila > Drosophila sulfurigaster. Next base: position 21,641,753 of record NC_084882.1, read on the forward strand.
TCATTGTGAATCCTTGACTCCTCTGCACTCTTCAACATTGACACCGATGCACCTGCGCAAGGCCAAGCTGATGTTCTTCTGGGTGCGATACCCGAGCTCAGCGGTCCTCAAGATGTACTTCCCGGACATCAAGTTTAACAAAAACAATACAGCACAATTGGTGAAATGGTTCTCAAACTTTCGGTAAGTACTTAATCAACAAAATACACTCTATGTCTATCTATCTGCAATATAATATATCTACAAAAAGTATTTTGGAACTTCTTCGAGCAGCATTCATTTTTATGATTTCATATTGTATTTGTTGTTAACTCTGTTTTGCCTCTTCTGTTACGTGTTTCATTTTTTTGTTTCTTTTTGGGTTATTCATGACATGAGTGAACAAAGATTAGAAAAAGAAAAACAAAACAAGCAGTACATCGTCGTTGTCTGTCTTTCACTGCACTTCAAATTCGATTTTCTATTCCAATTCCAATTCAATTCGCTGTCGAACCCTTGACTTGCACTCAAGAAATCACACAACTGACGCCCACACATGCAATCCCCACTTACCCCTCATTTCTCTATCTGCTATGACAGACAGTGAATACATTTTAGCCAAATTTGCCTGTCAGCGAAAAGTGGCCAAAAAACAGAAAAACAACAAAAAAGAAACTAGTACAGAGGAAAATCGTAAAACGACAGCTGGAAAAAGGATTTTCGATATTCGCGCCAAAATGCAATGCACATCTGCAAACTATACACGCGACAATAGAGGAATAGTTCACCTGGATTTGGATTTTGATTTGCAGCCCCTAAGACGCAAAACACCCTAACAAGCTATAGGGGCTTAGCAGCTGTCCATCGTTGCAACCCCTAAAGCCACAACCCAAGAACTGAATTGTCTCAAGACATGCGCAACGTCTTAGGGCATTTGTCTACAATTCCTTAGTTGATTTTGTGTTTTCTTTCACCACTTCGTATACCTGCTTGGCAAATCACAGCACGTTCCGGGTTTCCCCTGTCGAACGAATTCGCCTTTTGTGCTCGATTCTTACCGGTTTGAGGAATTTCTTGCACCTTTTGTTGTGCTTGGCTTAAGACATTGAGTATTTTTGTGTTTTTGTTCTTTGATATGCGTTTTTTTTAGTTTTTTGGTTTTTAGGGGCTGAAAGGGGTTGTGTCCTTGCATGGGAATTTCTTGACTTACGGCGTACTGGGGTTAAAATGGGTGGGAATATTATTGTTGATCTCGCTGACTTGAATTAACATTCCAGTATCTTCATCTCTAAGGGTAACCCGGACATTCTTTAGTTGCAAAATTAGCACAATAATTGTAAGTGTTTTTTCACACTGATGACACTTAAGAGAAAGTGAGGAGAGTGCCTCTAATGGCGTCAAGTTGCAAGCAGCTTGAGGGGCTTGTGGCGTCATTTCTTGCCACTGTTGGGCCGCCTTTGTGTCGGCTAATTAGCCAAAGTGCTTACCACTTGTATAATTGCATTATCTGCTGCCTCTTTCCTTTATGTCAAATACAAATAAAGTGCAAGAAAGCAAAGAAAGCGAACAGAGCCAGAAGGACCTTGCATGTCCTGCCAGTCCCCCAACGTACACCCCTTTAACACACACACTTGCACGCTGGCTAATTAGTTTGCTGCAGCTGCATTTCTTTTGGGGGCAACTGCAGTTGCAGGAGGGAGGGGGGAGGCAGGGCACAGCTACTTGAGAGTCGCGCCTGGAGAGTCGCGCATAATGCCGTCGTCCCCAAAAGGCGCTCAAGAATCTAGAGAAGGCCTCTCGCTCACACACTCACATACTCTTAACCGATGTGTTTTGCCTTTTTCCACTTGGTTTTGATTTTTTTTTGCGTTTTTGTATTTTCTTTTTTTTTATGTACCGACTTGTTCTGTTTGTTTGCGTTTTTTCATCAAGCATTTTTGAGGTTAAGTGTCCTTTTGGCGCTTAGAGAGCAGCTAACAAATCCTTGCGTACACCCCCTCGTCAACCTGTTACCCCCTTCGCCCTCTTTGGTCTCCTCCGATTCTCGTGGCGTGAAAAGATCTTTGCTGAACAAAAACCATATAAAGAATATTATGAAAAAATTAAATGTACAGCACATGATATCTACGTATATATGTATAAAAGACACGCACACAATCTCACACACACATATACATTCACATACACACACGTTTCAGTATCAAAACAAACAAACAAACGAAAAAAACCATATACTTATATAGAGATGATATATGTAAAGTGTTGCCAATTACTTCATTAATGTATGAGGTAGAGATGTCTGCATATGTGTGGGTGAGTATGTGTGAGCTTATTAATGTACTCTTATTCTCTATTCATACCATAAGTCAATGGCACTTCTGAAGAAAGCAGAAGAAGTAGCAAAAGAAGCAGACTCGACACAGCCACAGAGCCCTTCACACATACACTCACTCACACGAAACATACACACACACACACACAGAGACAGTCACAAACACAGATGCAGGCAGTCAGTAGTGGCATGCACGCTTGCCTGCCTCTAAATGGGGGACAGAAGGAGCAGTCCACGCTTCCCAAAAGGGGAGCACATGGTGAATATGTGAATCTGTGAATCATAAAATAGGCTACGAAAATTATATAAACTAATTAGTTCTAGCAGCGACTGCACTTCCGTTGATGCCATTTTGTATGACTTCTGAGAGTGTGTGTGGATTTGTGTCTGTGAGTGTGTGTGTGTGTGTGTGTATTATCTAAATTAAGTGGCGCAACGCGCACACTTCTGACAGGCAGTTAGCTAAACTTCCTTTTCCTGCCCCCAACACACGCACACACACACACACACACACACACAAACACATATATACGTACACACACACTTGCTGTTGCAGTTGAATGCATGCCTCAAGCTAAACAACAACAATAACAACAACAACGAGCAGGAGAAAGCCAAAGCTAATTGCATCATCACACACAAAAATTGCGCTTTTCACACGCGCGCCTACAAGTATGCAATGCTTTGTTGCCAAACGCCTAATAACTATAGAGAGCACAAGACAATGGGCATTGGCTCATGCTTATGCTCATGCCCAAGTACAGTCATAGCCACAGTTTTAGATACGGTTGACAGCTAACAATGATGCTGTGCCTGGGCTGTCACAATTTGTACTGTTTGGTTTTCTTCTGACTTGTGCCCGGTCTCAGCTCATTATTGTAGGCGTTGCCTATTGTAGGCGCTCGACGTTCTTTTTTTTGCATTTTTCTTTTTTTTCTGTTTTTTGTTTAAGTGCGCGTGGCAGTTTGCTGCCTCCGGGGAGTTTGGTCGGCGGCTTGACAGGCGGTGTTGACGATAACGGCGACGTCGACGACAGACGTTGGCAAAAAGATTTATGCAAGCGCAATCAGAGATTTCTATTTGCGCAATTCGCGCTTATTGTTTGGAAAAATCAACATCAACTGCAGCGTGAGGCACACGAGAAATGCATTTCTGTTCGCTGAGGGGTCTACAGCTGGGAAATCTTGAAATTAGCGCGATTATCAGAGCGTTGTTAAGTGGGCGGGCAGCTACAATTACAAAAGCCTACTGCTACAGCTGGTAAGGGACTGTTCATTAGAAAAAGACAAGCAATCACTTACACCACAGCCACCGCCACCGCCACAGTCACCGCAATCGCAACAGCATCCGGCTCAGTGCCAGATACAAATCACTTGACTAAACAAGGCGGCGACACAGCAGCCAACACGAGGAGCAGAGTCACAGAGCACCACTGAGGCACCACTGCACTTGCTAATTAAGTCCCCAACCAGGCAACAGGCAGCAAGCAGCAAGCAATAGTCAACAGGCAACAGGCATCGCGTGGGTGGCGAAAGACGATGCCAATGACGATGACGATGACGATGACGATAACGATGCCCGTTGACTTGCAATTTCTATTGCACTCGCTGGGCGCCACAGGATTATCCTCTGTGCCTGCAGCGCCTCTTGTTGCACATTTGAGATTTATTAAAAATTCTTTACAATAAAGAAAGCACACACCACCACTCCAAACACACACACCCCTCCCACACACACACATCATGAGAGATTGAGGCTTTTAGGATGCGCCTAAGAGTATGCTGCAAATTTATTAATAATGTCATATTGCAAAGGCGATCCAATATTGATCCTTTAGAGGCAACGACCATCTCAAAGCAGGTCTAGCAGCACACACAAACACACACACACCCACGCAATAAAAGAGAAAGAGTGAGCGCGAATGCTTGAGTGTGAGTGCGATATATGAGAGCGAGTATTTACTTTGGGTGTATGCATGTGATGTCTTTTGATTTGTGAATTCGAACTGAGTTACTTGATTTTCCTCTTACTATTGTTTCTTTACTTTCCTCTTATGTTTGTTAATCTCGTTCCTTATTGATTTCTGTATAAATTTAAATCTGATTTCGTAAATTTGAATGCTGACTAAACCAAAAAAAATTAAAAAAAAAAAAAACAAAATCAAAAAATAAAATAAAACAAAAAACAAGCTTAGCTTATAGTATACTGACCAAAACCAAACATAATCCTCATCTACGCATCTGCAGAGAATTCTACTACATACAAATGGAGAAATATGCACGACAAGCTGTCACTGAAGGCATCAAGACACCCGATGATCTGTTGATTGCTGGAGATAGTGAATTATATCGCGTGCTCAATTTGCACTACAATCGCAATAATCACATTGAGGTATGCAACAATCACACTAACAAACCTGAGCTGTAATTGAATGCGATCATAAAGCTGAATGTAAACAAAGCAATGCCTAGATTACAATTACTTGACATTTCCTTAAGTAACAAATTTATGATGCTTAAAAGTGCAAAAACATTGTGACTGGGAATTGCTTTTAACTGATGCCAATTAATTACAGTTCATTACTAACAAATATACAAACACAAAGTGTTAGTGCGTGTGTGTAGCGACACACTCTTATATTAACAAACATATACATACATATGTACATCAATGCATACATACTCGTACATACACGCACACACTAACACTCTTGTATCAAAAAAAAAAGACATTTTGCTGCCGTGACCATCTTTTGCTAATTCTTAATACGTCTTCGCCTTCGACTTCCCTACACCCCCACAGGTACCCCAAAATTTTCGCTTTGTGGTCGAACAGACACTGCGTGAATTTTTCCGTGCAATACAGGGTGGCAAAGACACCGAGCAATCGTGGAAGAAATCCATATACAAAATAATATCACGCATGGACGATCCCGTGCCCGAGTACTTCAAGTCGCCGAATTTTTTAGAGCAGCTAGAATAAGTGGAGGAGTTGGCTATGCCAACGATGCCACCGCCCTTGAATCATCATCATACGAACCCTGCTACGACTACTACAACAACTACAGCAAGAGCAACAGCTACAGCTACAGCTACAGCTACAGCAACAACAACAGCCAGAGCAAGAGCAACAACTACAATGCCGAGAGCCACGTCACGAAAACCAAAGTTAAAAAGTTAAATCTACGTAAGAAATACAACTGGATATGATAATACACACACGTTATCAATGTATTATAAAAGACAACAACTACTACTAAATACCGAAAAAGATGCAACATTTTCCTAAGGTATTACGCATTCTAAAAAAAAAAGGCCTCTCGTCGATCTTAAATCTATTGTAATAACATTTCTGTAGAGCCGTCGAATATTTTTTCAATCATTTTTGAAAATGCCGTCAATACAACATCGCTGCATTTCGCATTCAATTTGATGCAATAACAACAACAACAATTCACACACTCGCACACACACCCACAAAAATACACACACAGGGAAAAAATGCGCTGCAAAGTATGCAGCGCTTTTTTGAACGTCAACAAACAAAGACAAAACAAACATAAACATAGTGCAAATTAAAAACCTGAGCCAATACCAGATAGTAACACTCACACACACATCAAACATACACACACACATAAACACGAAATCGTATCTATACAGAGTGTAAACTGTACTCTGACCGTTGGTTTGATAGTTGAAAATTTTTAAAATATATTTCTACAATACTTATCTATTACAAATAGTTGATCCATCTAATAATCTACCGAAAGTTGACACACATTCCAAATACACACACACACACCTACACTAACACACATCGGTACAGTTTTCACCTGAATTCAAAGTGTGTTTCTTAGCCGATTGAAAAGTGCTTTTCAACTGGAACAATTCAAGTTTCACTTGAAGACCAACTTTTCTGTTCGTCTTTTAAAGACAATTTTGCGCAATCTTTGAAAAAGTTAGCGTAATTCTGTCGCTTCAAAAAAGAAAGATAAAAGTATTTAATAATTAAGTTCAGGTTGCTATTTTCCTTTTTAAAATTAAGCAAATATTGATGTCGAACACAAAAAAACAAAACAAAAAAAAAAATTAACCTTTTGCGATTAGAATTATGAAACGAAAAGAAAATTACGAAATTTGTCTTAGCAACGGGCGTTAGGGTAGCTAAAATTTATTTAATGTTATGCAAACATACAACCAAAGTTTACTGTTAATCGAGCCTAATTTTGTATGCGAATTATTTTTTAAACCAATATACATATATCTTAATTGATTAATTTTTGAAAAATGCACCAATTTGTGCACGCAATTTGTTTAATTTCTTAACAACCTACAAAACACACACACACACACACACACACATACACACACACTAGTCTGTTATTTATGTACATACTTATACGTTTAGTTGAATAAAGTTCGGCTTAAGTTTATGTTTAGTTTAATTTACTTGGCCTTAAGTTGCAACATACAAAATACAATATATACACGAAAACACAACACAGTCTACCATTTGAGTTTCTTTATTTATCAATTTATAGTTTACCGATTCGCGATGATTGCATCTACAACAAGTAAGACGCCAAGTATGTACCTCAAGATGCACTTTCATTTCATATACCAAGCATGGAAAGTGGGCGGGTTTAGAGGGATATGTTTGCCTGCTCTTGCCTCACTGAAGGGCAGGCAAACCAGTGACTGCAGTTCCTAACATCTTCACCAAACTGCAGTACACTTACATCAACATGAGCATCAGCAACATGAGCAACATGAGCAACGTGAGCAACAACAACAACAACATTAATCATTAAAGCATGCATACACATCACATCGCTAAAAAAAAAACGAAAAGAAATTACAAATATCGAACATTATTTGGCAAGTATAAAAATATTCCTCAAGAACTTTACGGCATCTCAACTCAACACAAAAAATAGTGCAATTTCGGCCCATCATGTGCTTTGAGTCGTACATACATCATTGGGCGGTACCACGCCCCCTAACGTCCCTATTCGGTAGTAAGCTAAGCAAATTTCACTTTTGGCTGGAGAGATGTTTAGAGATTAGAGTCGGAAGAACACCGTGACAAGAATACAATGCAAACCTTTCGGCAAACCCAATGATTAAGCAAAATTTTAACAATAGTCGAATTTTAGCTAAGAACAAATTGAAACGAACTATTAATTTTTTAGGCCTAAAACACATAAGTTTATATTGCATAAACTTATCAAAATTGTATGCAATTCGGCGTAGAAATATGACAAAATTAATCAAGTATGAACGGTGAGTTTCCTAATCTAATACAAAACAAACAAAACAACTCGCAAACGAAATTCAAATTGAAATTCCTTTATTACGAAAAGGATACAACAAATTTAGAAATCTAAAATTGAAAACAAATTACTAATTATTAGATTTACAACGCAGACAAATTAAGTATAACAAAAAATCGAAGAGAGAAATATTTATTCATTGGCTACTAAGAAAAACTATCATTTCACTTATCTAGTTGATTTGCTATAATTTCTGTTTAGGTTTATCCGTTTCACTTTACAGTTTGCAGCAGAACAGAAATTGAAATTGAAAAAAAGTCAAAATTTAAAGTTCGTTGATTGTTAATGCCTTTACAAAATTTATTATGAAACTTTTTTGGCACTTTGATGTGGGCTAAAATTTTATTTAAATACAATTGTAACTGATTTTGTGATAAAAAGAACAAAACAAAAAAAAATTGAAAACGAAAACATTATTGTTTCGGTAAAAACCAATATGGCTGAGCCGTGGGGGCGGTGGCCACGCCCACTGGCCACACGAGCTGCCATTCAAAATTATTGATTATAAATGAAAATAGTAAATTGAAAAAAACCCCATTTAGGCAATTTAAGGCGTATTAACAATAAACAAATGCAACAAAACGTTTGGCAAACCCAAAAAAAAACTTTAGGCAAAATTTTATAAATTAAGCAAGTCAAGTCAAAATTTCACAATTTTTATATACTCATAAGAAAAAAGAGACGATGAAGCCAATAAGCAACTCGCCAATGAACAAACCGTCAAAGAAGAAACAAGAACTTAAGCACTTTTCAAATATTAGCATTATTTTCAGTTTCAGTTCGTCAAATGATTTTGTGTAGATTTAGTAAGAACACACGCAATTTAAAAACATCGTAAATATCGTAAATAGAAAATGTCATAGATTGTAAAATGGATTCAATGTGAACTATTTCACATATTCGTTTGAGTACCAAGAAAACAATACACAAAACAACTCATTCACACATACAACATGAGTACAACATATACTACTATATAAATTGACATACATACGTACATAATACATACATTTATACTTACATACATAATTATACTAAGTATAAGTAAACCAAAAACAAAAAAGACATATTACTAATTGGTTAATAAACAAAATTCATTAAAACCAAATACAACAAATCGTTGGCGCTTGCTTTTTTGTATTCTTTACTAAATTGCTTCCAATTTTTGGCAATATTCTCTTTTAATTTAAGAAGTTTTTCCGTTTGTATTATTTATTTTCAATTTTATCCCAATGTTTGGCATTTACCACAGCAAAATTTTGTACCAACGGCATCGATTGGCCCCTCAACAACACTACACAACAAACAAAACCCCAAATCGCAATCACAACTAACGGTAAGCAAAACAATATCAGCTATAAGTTCTCGATTGATCCATAGAAGCAGCGGGGGTAACTTTAAATACGATTCCACAAACTTTTGGTATTCAACTTTTGAGGCGAAAAAATTCCATTTTGTTTTGCACTGATCAACAAAAAGATGAGCACGCATCAACGTGAATTTGGTGTTGAAAAATTCCAAAAATAATATATATCGAAATATCGCAAACAATAGCCTAGTTCACAATTCAAATCATTTGTAGGCTGCTTTTATGGTACGTATTTCTCACAGTACAGTTTACAAATCTGTTCAAAAAGCAGAGGCCAGGACATTATCACAGCTATCGACTTTATTTAACAAAACATCAATCAAAATACTTACAAACCAGCCAATCCATGAAACAGACAACAAACTCCAGAACGCAGATAAGAAATAAAAAGAAAACTTAATTCAAATCAGTGACAACATCCAAACAGCCAACCAGACAGGTAAATAGGTAAAAAGCCCCTCCTCGAAAAAGATAAGCTTAGCAACACACAGGACAGTGCTGGAAAGCGCCCTGTGCAGCAGAAGAAGCAACAGCAGCAGTGTTGAGAAACTGCACTCAGACAGACAGACAAAACCGAAAACTAAAAGCGAAATAATTTCATTTACTGATTAACTGATTGTGAGCACAGCAAACTAAACTTAATGCATGTTGAAAAATACTTCAAAGGTATTTCAGCAAAACATAAATAAAAATCGAATATGAAAACAAAAGAAAAGCAAAATACGAAAAACGAAAACAAAACAAAAACAAAAATATATACTACACCTAAACCAAATATCAAATATAAATGCAGATGCAGCCATATGCAATTTTAACTAGATTTTAAAGCATTATTACCGCAAAATACCAAAATACCGATTACCGCATATACTGAATGAAAAAAACAATTGAATTAAACGAAGCAAAGCAATTGGTCAAATTTGTACATAAATGAAGAAGAAAATCACATTTAAATACAACTACATACACGTAATTAAATACTACAGTTTAAACATAAGCTAACAAATCTAAACAACATAGTAAACCCCCATAAGTCCATCAACAAATCCCAACAAAACCACACCTTGGGCATAGGCAATATTTATACACAGAGCTTTACAACACTGAAAGTGTGTGCGCAAATGATTTTCGAGTTTCGAGAACATGTGCCAAAATAAGAAAACACAAAGAACAGATACAGATACATATTAGCATATATGTATATCATATTTATCACAATAATTTTGGCACAAGATAAACATGACGATACATGAATTCTATTTTTAAGTCAGTTAATTAAACATCCTTATTTCTAAAAAACATCTGATCACAAAAATAACGAAAGTAATGAGAAGTAAAGAGAGAGGGAAATAAGTATAAAAAATCGAACACTAAAATTTGCAGTTTTGGTATATACAAACAACAAAAAAATGAAAACGAAAACGAAACTCAAAAACGACAAGAAACCAAATACTTAAAATGATTGCGTTTTTTTAGTAGCAAACGCGATTCACAAAATTCTTATCAAATTTATGACCCAAAAAAACAAAAACAAATTACAAATGTTTGGAGAAAAAATGTAAATTTTTATCACTTATTTCAGGAAGTATGGAGAGGAGATCCAGTTTTGGGCGCGTCGATAAGGATGCCCCAATCTTTTAGTTAACAAACTGCAATAGAGCAGCACAGCATGTGCATAATTTTGGCGCACACTGTGTCTGCAAACAACGGATTAAGTTTAAATACAATCAAATTCTTAAACAATTACTGAACAACATTTTCAGTTCAGCAGCAACAATTACAATTAACCATCCTGATTTATGACGATTATAAAACAATGTTAAAACTTTTGGCTTATCATAACAATGAAATGAAGAACAAAATTTTAAAATCAAATTTCAAATTCGATTGATATACATTCACACACACACACACATACACACCTATACACAATACACACAGCACATGTTTGCGAAACAAGAAAAAAAAAGTATAAAAATATATAACAGTTGCATAACCTATCATAAAAATAAAAATAATAATAACAATAATCTAATAACAACAATTGATAACTAAGAATTTAGTTTTAAAAGCCAACAATAGCCAGGGAAACATACACAACTCGTATGTGATATTTTTGAGTTAATCTCTCATTTATTTATACTGAACAACATGCCCAATTTAAAGTGACAATATCAAGCATAATTAACATCAATAATAACAACAACTACAACAACACACACAGCACTTCCAGCAGCAACTTTTTTTGGGTTGTCTACCATATCAAATCGAAGTAACAAAAAATACAAAAAACAAACATACAAACAAACTGCAACAAAAAAAAAAAACAAAACAAATACAAATAAAGAGAAAGACCCAATAAGAATAGGAGAGAGGTGTTTCGTTCTGTTGAATCTTTAAGCCATCCTCAGTTCAAATTTTAAATAATATATAAATATTAACAAAATATAATAAAATATATAAAATATATAAATATTATAAGTGTTCATAGTTGAATTTGAATATCAATGACTAAACCAAAAGTCAATTTTATTTTGCAATAGTCAAAACGTGCCAACCGCGCGAACCGGGATAATTTATAGTACAATACAACAACCAACAAACAAACAAACAAACAAAGCAAACAACAAACAAAATACATACCAATAAATTTTTATAAAACTATTTATATTTTTATACTAAAGAAAAAGGTAAATCGAAAGATTGATAAACAATAGCTAATTAGTATAATAAGCCAAAAATTTTAGTTCACATTCACCAAGCTTAAGTTAACAATTAAACAACAGCAACATTTATGATTTATGTTATAAACAAGAACAACAACAACAACAGAGCTGTCTGCCATTGGGCTAGAAGTACTGATGGATCAATGAGGTATTGCGGCATGCCACAACTGCAACAGAAGAGACACACGTCATGAAACCCACATGAAATTTACAATAGTAACCTCAAGCTTTATAAGTAAGAGACTCGAGGACCCGAAGATGCCTGCCTGCTAAATAAATAAAAATAAAAAAAAAACACGCAACAAATGTTTCGCCCAGCTCATGAGTTGTGTAAAAGCTCTGAAAATTGCAGACTGTGTGGCAGAGCTAGTGAACTTCTTGACTCCCTTTCTGGTCCCCAAAGACTATCGCGACTCAGCAGACTCAGCACAAATAGACAACAAAAAATAAGTGATAAAAACAAACAAATCTTTTGTTATACAATTCTCTTACGAAAACCTAATCAATTAATTGATGTGAACCACAAGCTTTTGCGTGCGTTAAACTGGCGCGATCTTCTGACGAGAGCGCTAAACCTGAACGATTTGCGGCAACAGGAGACGAACATAAACAAGAAGATGTTGAAGACGAGGACGACAAAAATAATAACTGCAATCTACTTTGGTTTACTCTCACATACATATATAATATAGTACATAAAGCAACAATAAACAAGCGCAAAAATTGATCAAGCAATTCAAATTGTGCGCCTCAATGAGCCACAAACAATAGCCCAGCAATATTATTCTTATTTTCTCAAGGTGCCTCTTTGTAATTCTCCGAGAATTAAAGAGGTGCCACAAACCGCCGTAATACAGAAGTACAACCAAGCAAATCAAACAAAACATTGGCACCACAAATCGATCGATGCATTGATATTGAACAATATTATTCTGTTGCCGCAATCATGCCGAAAATACTCGTAATGCTACAGATCTTGTAGCATTCCCGAAGCGTGTCACTTGCCAGAGATCGCCCCAGGCGTTTGTCAAAATTCTACAAAGATTTTTTGTAAAAAACTGTAGGAGCAAACGAAAAACGCAATTTTATCAAATGCCATAATGATAATTGACTTTCAGTTTCCTATTTTGAGTTGAATCTCAGTTTTGTTGTTTTTTCGCTTTTACTTTTAACAAAAGCGAAACCGACACAAGACGTTAAAAACACGCTCCTTTGGTGCGTGTGTAAAATATGTATAAAACAGAAAACAAAAAAACGAAAACTAAAATAAAAAATATAAAAAAAAAAACATACAAATACCAAAAAAAAAAAGAATTAAAGCAACAACAATATTTATACAGAGACTGCAAACAAATGTGATCAGATATTTTATAATAATATAAGTTTACAAGCAACCGCTATAAAAACATAATAAGAAAGCCAAAACCAAAATCACAAGTATTTATTGCAATAGCGAAATGAATCAAAATCGAGAACATCCATAAGAAACAGAACAGTAACAGCAACAGTAACAGTAAAAGTAACAGCAACAACAACAACCTTGTAAGCAAAATGTAAGTCAATATTTAAGAAGTAAGAAAACCAAAACCAAAACCAAAAAAAAATATTTATAATAATATTTTTTACAATAGCATATACAAAACAATCTCTAAATATATAGCAAACGACAAAGAAACCAAGCGGGAGCTGCAACCATGCCCAACAACCCCTAAAAGCAGGATGCAGTTTCTTGCGTAACAGTTGCCTTTCACAAAAACAATTTACCATTTAAGTTACAAATAGTGAAATAGACACAAACCAAAATGGCGACACCCTGACCACAGGGTGTAGTCAAGTTTCAAACCAGTTTTCAGTTGACAATTATCTCAGTTCATTAAATACAACAACCAACAGCCGCTGCAGTCATGCAGCAATTGCGTTTAGTTAAAGATTCATACAAAGGTTCTATTCATTTCTAGTAGGAGTAAGAGGAGAAGATGAGAGAAGACAGAAGACAGAATGGGTGATGAGAGTGATGAGTGGCGAGCTCAAAAGTAGCAACGAAAACAGTTTTAAGTCTACATAAATACAAAATGCAAGAAAATACATTGAAGTAATTCAGTTCAGTTCATTTATGTGAAGAAACAGAAATGGGAAGCAGAAGGATTATATATTTTAACACAACAACAACAAATTTGGATGCATTTTGCGATGATTTTGTGCTTATCGAAATTGCAATGAATTTTAGTTCTGAACAATAGTGCCGGTAATATTATAATATAAGTAACTATACGAATACATATACATATTCATATATATGTATACAATATACATAGATAAAATACGTTATCTAGACGTCGTAAACCGTATTTCATCATAGCTAACTAATGTTCAAAGACTACACTGAAAAAAACATGCAACAGATCAAATACATACTGAGATTTCATTTGCGCTCAATTTTCTGAGTTCAGACCACATGCGAGTGATAAAGATTGCCTCATGCCCTCCAAGCCCATGAAAAACCCCACAAGTCCACCCTTTTACACACACCTACACGCCACACACACTTATCCCACATATATGCATCGTGTCACATGCCCTATAAATATATATATCTTATTAACTATATAAGAAGTAAACACAAAAAACAAAATATTAAAAAAAAAAATAATAATAACGGTAGTTGCTATTTTAAATATGTATTACAAGAAAACGATAAAGAAAACAAAACACGATCATTAAATATGCAGCAGAGTATGAAATAAATGTTAAGCAGGAACCACAAACCAAGCAGACCCAAAAAACAACAACAACAATAACAACAGACAAATGAAGCGAAAGCAACAAGAACAAAAACAGCAAGTCAAAAGTCAAATATGTTCCACTCCAAATACAAAAGAAAAAAAACCAAAACTCAAAACTCAATACAAAAATAATACGTATGATATTTATATGCTTTTTTACTTACACGTATAAATGAAATGTATACAAAAAATGGAATTTGGAGATGCCGCCTTTAGGTTTGCAACACTCAAATACACACACAGTCACACACACACACACACACACTCAACATACCCGCACACAAATATACAGAAACAAAAGTCAATGTCAGCATAAGTATGAAAAGTAAGCGTACATTAAATTAAATTAAATTAAATACTTACGAAAAACATGAAAAGCAAAATGAAAAAAATTTAATGAAAATCAGTATAAATTTCTACTCATAGTTTAGCAGTCGTAATTGATTTATTTCCAAATTAACAAATCAAATGGACACAAAACAAAGCAATTCGCATATAGGACATAACTTAAATAGTTCGCAAAGAAACCGACTAAATAAACTACCTACATAAAATAGAAATCTTCGCCAGCCAAGTACTACACAACAGCTTAACAACAACAACAACAACCAAATGCCGTTCAATCAACAACAACAACAACAACTACTACAACTAAAACTTAGACACCAATCAGTTATCCATTAGTTAAATATATAATTTATCAGCTACATGATCATACACTCTAAGAGATTAGATCCGTTCCGAATTCTATATTCGCATCAATTCTGATCGAAAACTGAATTCGAATCGCGTCTAATTAACAAAGGCCCAACAACTGTAAATCGAAAAAATAATATTTGAAAGCACACTTTTAACGGGTATACACGTAATATTGTAGAAATAACTTTATTTGATATTTTAAGTCTTGTGCCGATTTCCAATTCCGCGGTAATTTCGCCAACATTTCATATTGCATGCTTTTTGCCGCATAATCAGTACTGTCTACGTAAAATAAAACGATGATGTAAGACAACTACATTTTGGAATTGGATTTCCATAACACGACAGAAGGATGAAACACATTTCGATGAGAGGAGCTTTTCGGCAATTATGCTCAAGTGGTATAGCATTAAATAAAAAAATATGTATATTCTAGGCAACAGTTTCGAGCAAGAATATTTCGGCTTAGACAGAAACAAAACCAGTTGACTTTTGGCGTTAGTGCAAAAGTGCAAAACTTAAACAAAATCTAAAGAAAAAATGAAAAAATATATATATATGAATCGTTCCACGGGAACACAACTCTCGGCAAAGACTTTGGCGTACATTTCGGAACAACAGAAGACGCAATCTACAAAACAAAATGAAAAACAACCAAAAAAAAAAATGATAATGACTAAATACGCGATGCGAGTGTTTCAACCGCCTGCCAAACATAATTTTTCGGAGCCAACAAAAAAAATTAAATTTTAGATATAAGTGTAAAACTAAATATAAAAATATTTCGGTAATGTTCCTATATGTATACATATTTATATATATATGTCTATATATGTATATGTATACATATATATATATCTATATATAAACAGGGTATATGAAAAAATTTAACTTTTGGACACACCAAAATTCAGCATTTAACATTTTGGAATAGCAAAATAAAAATGTCGGAATTAAAAACGAAACAAAAACTCGGCAATGAGAAATTGACATTCATGTCTTTGTCAGGTGCTTGGAACACTGGCAAAAATGATCTAAATTAAAAAGGTTACATATATATAAAAATAAATAATTTACAGGCAGCATTTGAAAAACAAAATAAATAAAACTAGTTGTTTTCAATTTTGATTATATTATATTTACGTTGACTAATAATTTGATGACTTCAACAAATTGGAAAATTGTACTTTTCAATGACAGTAACAACAATGAAGAACGCGTTAAAATCCCAAAAATGATGACAAAACAACAATGATGAATATAAAAAATGCAAAGAAACGAACAAAATTGTAAACTCTCGGCCACGTTTGGATAATTCTCTCGGTGTAATGTTCAGGACAACAAAAACAAAAACAACAACAAAAAGAAAAACAAAAATGAAAACAAAATCCTTTAGACTTTAGGCAATGGAAAAAAAAATAACTCAAAATCCAAAAATTATATGCAAAATTACAAAATTTTGGAATACAAAATTTTCGTAAAGCAAAATTTATATCATAAGTGAACCAGCCGGATGGAGTCAAAACGGAAAAAAATGCAACTCTGACCAGGGCTTTGGATAACAAATTGATAAAAATTTTGAAAACGTGTTGAAAAATATCAAGAAAAAAGTACAAGCTTATTTTAAGCACCTTCGCGCCTTATCTTTAAGAACATAAACAAAAAAGAAAACCAAATGCAACCTTAATGACATAAAATTACATTTAAATACATTTAAAAGAACAAAAAAAAAAACACAAAAAAAACTAAAAGCAAAATACAAAAAAAACGGTGTAAATTTTATATATCAAATCAAGAAAATGCAACTTTGGATACATCTACTGATAGTTATTGCATGAATTAATTTTAGTCTGATACCAGAAGAGTGCGTTAAGCAAATTTTCACTTCAGTTTCAATCCCATTTTTGTTTTATGGAAAATCTGCCTTAAATTATACTAAAACTAAATAAACATGACAAGTCAACAACTTCATAGGCGAGACATTATTGGTGCTCCACATATGTGGAACACTCTGATCAACAATGTCTCTGCCAATGACAAGTACAGCAAATAAATTGAAAATAAATGCATAAATACATATAAAAAAAAAAAACGAAAAGAGAAGAATAAAAGAAAAAACAGCAAAATTCAAAATCGTCGTCAAAAGACGCTGCAGATTTCAAAATTCAAAAATAAAAACAAAATTATTTAACAAAATTACAAAACTGAAAAAATTAAGTGCGGTTTGAAGCTAGGAACAACAGCAGCAAACATATACAAAATCAAAACATAAAACCACAAAAATAGCAAAAGGTTTTCTCTACTTTATTATACCCAAATAAAAGAATATGAAAGTTAAATGATATGAAAAAATGAAAATTTAAAGCAAATGCTTATGATTTTAAGTTTGTAAACCCCTTTGTAAATGTTTAGATGTATAAAAAAGTAACATGGACAACACTTAAGTTAGATGTTGGTGAGGCAAAAAAAAAAAAAACGACCCGATATGAAATAAGAAAGTGTATGTAAAAATTGTAGACATTTATAGTTACCAAAAGAAACGAAAACAAAATTGAATATGAAAATGAAAATGAAATCGAAATCGAAAAAATTGATATAATCGAAAACCTAAATTGAGTCCTTAATAATTAGTTCTAATATTGCAACTGCAAGACGTATGTATATCGATTAGACATGTGTAATATATGAATATACATATAGGTATTCCCTACTATGGTCCCTATTAAGTTGATCAACTAGGTGATTAACGAAGATTTGCGCTCAATTTCGAATATTTGACATTTCAGATATAATTTGGAAAACCGGTTTTCAGTTTGAGTCGATTTTTATGCGGATCTTTTCCTTGGTTCTTTCGGTTACAGAATGGCAACAACAATGAGCACAACTCATTCATATTACTATATATAAACAATTAATGCAAATAATAGAGACACAAATGGAATACGTCAGAAGTATTTCAATAGCAGGCCAAATGTTTACCAGTTCTCAAGCCTAAAATAAAACCAAAACGTATGGCAGACGCCCGAACAGGAATCAAACTGGGCTGGACTGCCTGCTTTTCTGGACATCCATGACCGTTTCGCAACCAATAGCACTGAAGGCAATACAAAATTCAAATCCAAGAAAGAGGTAAAAGGCAAATAAACAATACAAATGCAAAATGCAGAAGCAGAGCAAAAGACAAGGCAATGACAAGTTTCGAATCAAAGATTTTCGGTAAATAAAAAAAACATTTCGAATGTATCTTTTGGCAAGTTTCGAACAACTTTCGATTATGCTTTTGTTAATAATTTGTTATTTTGCGACTACGTCTCCACGCACACGCACAAAATACCCAAGAACAAGAACAACAGAAATCAAAGTGATAAACGAGTAATGCAAAAGTTAAAAGCAATTTTTGAAATGGGGCCACAACGTCCGATCTAAAGTGCCTTCATGTAACAAAAACGTAAAAACCAAAAAAAAAACTGTTAATTTTTTATGTAACTAAAAGCAAACGAAGAAAAAAAGAACAAAAACCAAAAATGAAATTATAAATAAAAATTGTATAAAAAAAACTAAAAATGTAAAAATATATAACAAATTTAAAGATCTAAGCAAAAAATGAAAAGGGCTCCAAATAGACCAGCATTCAAGCAAACACCAAAACTGTCTAGCATTTGGCCTGATCACATTGTCTCTCGGGAATCCCTCGGAAAAATAACTCCCGCAAGTTCTATAATTTAAAGCAAAGAAAAATTCAAGATGCCGAAAAAATAACGATGAGATAGCGAGCGCAAATCTTTAGTTTCACTTTCATCGATTACCTAAGTAAGCGATATGCATACATCATCAATAACATCATACGAGCATATGCAAATGTGTATGATGTACATACGTGTATTTAGTTCTAGTATATATATATAAAAGGAACACACACACACACAAACGTCGAGGTACGAAATTATTGATTTAGAATTTAGATACGAAAAGGTTTGGATATACATTGACTACTTATGAGGCATATACTATACTTACCATATACATACATGTATTGTGCTGAGTTGCTCATTAATAAATGTACTCGTATATATTAGTTTCTATCCCACACCAAACAAAAAGACACCAACACACACACTCACACACAATACATATGAATACACTATGCTACATTTAGTTTAGATCTTAGGTGGAATATAAAAACATAAAGACATACATATTAAACACAAAGTTAAGCTAAACGATTGCAAAACTGAACAAAAAATATGAAGAAAAATGAAAAACTAAGAACGGCATACTTAAGAGGCGGCAATAAGCTATAATGCAACTAAATTTAAGCTAAACTCAACTACCGATACAACAAAACCAATTTATGAAACTAAAAAAAAAAAAACGAAAAAAAAAATATAAAAAATCGAAAAATTGAATATTTGCGTATGTATGAATATGTGTACGAGGCATCTATGTATTCTTGCATAAGTATGTAAGTATATGTAAGGGAGATAGAGAGCTACATCGTATATTGTGAACAGCCATTGGTTCACAGTGAACGATGGAAAAGTATACAAAAAAAAAACTAAAAGACTAAAAAGGAAATCAAGAAAATACGAGTGTCCCTTTTGTGCTTCTTTCCGCCCTTTCACTCACACACACAAACATACACACACACACACACACAGACACTAACACTAACACGCAAGAGAAATTTGCATTATTCAGTTTAGAGTTTTGAGTTTATATAACTTACATACGACATGTACTTCGAACCAGTTTCAAGAAAAACAACAACTAGCAAAAATTAGCAAAATTTAAAATTACCAATTTACGAGCATTTTAAAATTAATTTATGAATACGCATTCATTTATGTATGTAAAAGTGTTCAGATGCACACACTATGTATATAAATATGTATTAATATTGATTTATCCATTACGATTTACGATTTCGGAGCTGAATTACTAATACAAATCATCAAATTATACTTTTCATACGTAAATATGTACGACATGAGTATGAATGAATACATATTGAACGGAAGCGGATGGAGGATTAAATGTGCAAGGATTTTGCTTAGAACCATTTAAAATGTATTAACCATTTCGGCTTACATTACGAAATCCAAATTCATAATCTTTTTGGACAAACTGAAATGCATCGTTTCGGATTGATTGATGCACAAATGTCAAATTGCAACATTCAGAGTCAAAAGTAAACTAACGAAATTGATTTGTGTTAATTTTAGCAGAGTCAAAAAAAAAAAAAACAATCTTTGAGTTATGCAACAATAGACCGGAATTATTTCCAAGAAATAGTACAAACAATTTTAGAAATAACTTTAATAATGTAATTATAAAATAAGCGGCAAATATATAGCGCTCTGAAACAAAATGCTACAATACCAAAGTTGAAATTGTGAATTACTGAACACTTAAATACGAAATACATTTTCGATAATAAAAGAAGCAGATTTAGAGCGCTGCTGAGACATGTAATAAAACGAAAAAAAAACAAAAATGCATATACGATTTTAATTTAATTTCAATTTAAACACACAATAAGTTGTACGAGTATGTATTATATATTGATTACTAAGCAAAATTGAAAGCCAACAAAACAACAGAGCCTGGCACTAATCATATTTTCGAAATTCCAACTTGACATAACTTGAGATGAACAAAGTTTGTACTTATTTTAGAATTCACGAACTAATGAACATTTACATTTAATTAACATACATAAATTAACATTCAATACTACGTGGAAAGGAACACAGCAGCAGTGAGAGAGATCAGTAAACAAAAATGTCATACAATTTAAATTATAAGTAAATGTAATAACAATAGACGAGCATAAACCTTTATGAGACAGCTCCCCAACCCTCTGTCCACTGCCCCTTTTCACCCCCTTCCCCCCTAAAGAGCAGAAATACACACATTACTATGTATTTACCACAATAAACATATTAACATACATACTCGTATATGAATGTAATACGCAAAATAAATCATACACAAGTCGAAAGTTTCACAATCCACGATGATTGCATATAACGCATGATATACTAACTTTATATGGATCAAAAATCATTTCAAAATTTGTAAACCAACCAACATACTAAAGTATGTATTCACAGCGAAAATGACATACATACTTACAGATTCATACATAAGTATATTGGTACGTTTCGTTTCCGGTATCGGTTCCGTTTTATGATTACGTACATACTTTGGTTTGGTGTACATTTTGGAATCTTCGAAAAAGTTGGTTTAAACCGCATAGAAGCAAAAAACTGAAAACAATGCAGACTCGAATAAAATTCAATTTTAACAAAATTCGAAATATTTGATTTGTATTTCGAAACAGCATTAAGAAAAACATCACACCATAGAACGTAACGCAGCATTAAAAAAAAAACACACACATAAAAAAGCCAAAAAAAAAAATGTAAGAGAAAAATTAAATATTTGGGATATAAGCAAATATGATTACATAAATTTATATTTATGCAAACACTGTAAGGAAAATAAAAAAAAAATGAACAAAATAATGCGTAAAGTAAAGAAATGGTAAAACAACAACAAATCTCTAAACTATAATATAACATTTTTAATCGAAAAAACCAAAATAAAACTACTTATTTTACTGAAAATTATGTAAAATTTACTAAAACAACAAAAACACATAATAAAAGTATACTGTTTATTTTCATCTTTAAAAATAAAGTTTTAAAATCGTATAAAAATAGTAAAAAAAAATACGTGTTTTATTATCTTCCCAGATAAAGAAAATTAAAACTAAATTGCATATTCTTCTTTGTGAAATCACGATTATTGCAACACATTTCCAAACATTGATGAATATGATTTTGAAATCAATGTAGCAACGCGCCATCTATTGGACAGCAGTATGACTACATGTTTTTATAACGGAATTTTTTTGAATTTGCTGTATGGTCACACTATAGTGTTTGTACCATTCTAGAGTGACCACGAACGGACATTGTTACACCAAACTTGTATTTTGGTACATCCCATCGGCAATAAAAGGCGTATTTTAGTAATTTTGTATATGGTCACACCTGGATATTGCCTTTTACTTACGCAAACAGGGATCGCTGTTTGTTTTTTTGGTAATCAATTAATTAATAATGTCGCTTATTGGTGCACTTTCCAGGTGAATATTATAGCGAATACTTATCGCAATAGACCATTACCAAATAACTGCCTTCTACTTCATTGAACAACTTGTAGACTAAGCTTACAAAGCAGCGCACTTGCCTCGAGGTGTTTGCACACAACAACAGTGCTATGCGCCGAGCCGCTGAAGAAAAAGAAGAAAATTGACCCTCAAGTCATTAAACAGCGAGAGGACCGTAAAAAAAAGAAGATTGAGAAACAAATTCGCAGACTCGAGAAAAATGCCCGCCAACTGAAGCCAGTGGAAGAGCTGGAGGTGCCGCTGGAGCTTATCGATGACAAGGCGTAAGTCGAATTGCTGCACAGAGCCCAAACAACTCGATTATTAATAATATTTGTAGAAAACGGCTACGAAAGCTGCCCCAACTTAACGGCGCGGAGCAGGAAACACGGGCGCTTCTAATCAAAGAGTGGGCACGCTTTAAGCACAATGAGAAAGTAGCTGACTTCCAAATCATTGACCGCTTGTTGCAGTCCCAGAACAAAGCACTGGACGAGCTGCGCAATGAGTCAGAGGAACTTTATCAGGCTGCCATCGAAGTGGACCTGCAACTGCTTGCGGTGCCACTAAAAGGACCCGTCTCAACTCCACCAATCAAAAATTATGTGAGCCCCGACGGCGATTACAATCATCAGTCCATGAAGTGGGAATAGATGGCTCAACCAATATATTAAGTAAAAGTTGTGTTTTGTTAAATTAATTAAAGAACAAAAGCAAATTGTATACAATTTTCTGTATAATTGTCCTAAAAAAAACTTCCCCCAAAGAACAGACAAAAACTTGTGCAACATATGAACTATATTGTATTGTTTATATTTATTACAATATAGTTTTAAACAGTTAAAAATGCAAGAGCGTCGATTTAAGTGAATTTTAAATAATGAATTCTCGAAAGCACTGCGAAGTGTGTGATTTTATTTGGGTTTATCGATTGATTGTGTTAACTTTTCAAATAAATAATACAAAAGGAATGACACCCAAATTACCTTCTGTAGTATGTTCTTTGCTTAGCTTCGAACCATCGCGAACTATCTAGGAGGGTGTGGTTGCAGTGGTGGCATTGCTTTTGGCCGCTGCCTGTCGCTTTTTAACGCCCCAATTGTAGACACGAGCCATGTTCACTTCAGTTGTCGTAATTTGATCTCTGCAATCAATAGTAAATACATTTAAATGGATCTTATCAACAATGAAAGATAGCTCACTCACCTAAGGAAGTCCTGATCATGCTCTAGGGACTTCAGATTGCCCACTGCAGATGTAATGTTTTGCTTTAACAGTGCCTCTGCCTCGTCCAAGGGATACTCCAGCATTACACTGGCACCCAGCCAAAGATAGACGGTTTTTGTGGGCGGCACCAGGGTCTTGATGAACACCTGATCACTGAGCAGAAACTGTGTTTCTCGTTCTTCATCCTCTTTGCGCAGCACATTCACCATTTCCAGCGAACGCTCTAAGTCTGGTATTTGAGATTTTAACTTACGGCGACGCGCCTCCAAATTGTAGGCCATAAAGCGATATTTGCCATGCTGTTCATCCAACCTCTGCAAGACTTTTTCACAATTTTCGTTCTCAGGTTGTGTCATAAACGTATCAATTTCTTCCTGCAAATGCAAAGCAAATGATGATTAATACTCAATGTTTTTCACAGCTGCTTTTAGATTTTGTTGCTGTCTAGGTTAGAATTGCAATTAGCTCAGCGTACGGCGACGACGACGGCGGCGACGCCTGTCATTGGTTTTTTTGTACTCACTAGAAATATTGCTTCTGGTATGCCGGCGAAAGTTTTTTGATTTTCGGGCAATTTGGGCATTTCTATTGTGTCCATGATGCCAGTCATCTTGCTTTTATGTCTTATTTATTCTTATAATTTGTAATAAATTTCCAGCAGGTCGATGTCGGTAGCACAAGCACAGCAGTGTGACCATAGGTAAAATTTCAAGTTATATTATTTCTACCAAAATAAGGGGCAAATACTCGAATGTTCAAAATGAGCTAAATTGTCTAAAAAAGATAAAAATAGAGCAATATAATTTTTAAGCAAAGTATATTATGGCTAACCTATTTTGTTTGTAATGGGATACTTTTATTAGGATTTTGAATTTACCAAAATGTATGCATGTAACCAGCTTAATAATAATAAGTTCAAATTTATTATTTTTGCTGATTGGCTGCCGTACTATTGTTGGCATAGAAAAAGTTGAGTGTCAAACTGTACAGTTTGATGGAATCGTATTGCATTTGATTGAAATCAAAATTATGTCAATTTAGATCAACTAATTAAAGCAAGTAAAAAATGAGTATTATATAAATTATAAGAATTAATGTTCATAACACTAAGAACAGCAGCAAAAAAATAATAAATTGAATGCGATTTCGAATTTATATAAAGATATGCTATGTTAGTATATTTTTATAAGAAAACACTATATTTAAAATGTTAACTCATGGTCACACTGCTCGGTCTCCAACATGTGCTGCGATCGCTGCAGGCCGGCCGCACAATCTTTCCTTTTGCGCCAGTAGTTCTTAATATTCCTTCTGTCATGTCCAGCGGAGAGAGTGGTGTTGGTGTCGTTCGCGGCAGCGGCGATTCGGTCAAGCAAGCCATCATCGAGGAGCTGCAAAATTTGCTCAGCTCTGACACGGTTGTGCTGCAACAGGCGGAAAAGCGAAACAAGCAGCTGCAATATACTGAAGGTATGCGCTCAAATTGGCGGGCAATAAGTTAAGTTTTAGGGCGTTGTTCTTAAATATATTGGAATTGCAGGGTATGGCGTTTATTTGGCGGAAATCATTATGAATCAATCTCATGAGCTGCCGCTGCGTCAAATTGCTATCATTATGCTTACACGTTACGTGGAAAACCACTGGACAGATCTCGATGACCCCGAGAAGGCAACTGGCGGTGTAGCCAGTGAACAAGCAAAACGCACAATTCGCAACATACTACCCAATGGGCTCTACGATCCGAATTCGAAGATACGCTCCTCTGTGGCCCACACAATATCAACAATAGCTGCTACCGATTATCCCCACTGCTGGGCAGAACTTTTTGATATAATTGTAAAGTGTCTGAGCGGCAATGAAGATTCGATTCATGGAGCAATGCAAGTGTTACGCGATTTCATATA
The DNA here is from genome assembly GCF_023558435.1 of Drosophila sulfurigaster albostrigata. Lineage (NCBI taxonomy): Eukaryota > Metazoa > Arthropoda > Insecta > Diptera > Drosophilidae > Drosophila > Drosophila sulfurigaster. Next base: position 21,667,284 of record NC_084882.1, read on the forward strand.
CGATGTGGCACAAATCAAGGAACTGGGACCAGTTGTCATACCGGAGGTGTATCGCATATTCGACTCTGAGCAGAATTATTCAATCAAGACGCGCGTTTCAGCTATACGCACATTGAAACAGCTTTTTATGTCCATTTTAACCTTGATTACTGACAAACAGGAGCAGAGTTCCATGATGAATTCCATACTCACCAATTTCATGGATAAGTTGTTGCATTATCTAAGCATGAATTGCGGCGCTGGATCGAGTTTCCTGCTGCGCTCCGAGATTATCAAAGGTGAGTTACAAATTAATCAATAATGTTTGTATTTAATCAACCATTTTAAAATATGTGTTAGTGTTTACATATCTGGTGAACGAAATGCCCAAGTATATAAATCCGTTTATGGAACGCATTCTACCAATTGTCTGGCAGCTACTGACACAGATTGCCGAAACCTACGTCAAGGTGTCCGTTAATCAGACGGAACCGAATCCGCTGGCCAGCGGAACCAATGAAGAGGATGACGAGCAGACCAACTTTCAAACGTTGATCATACAAATTCTGGAATTCATCAACTGCATTGTGACCTGCAGCAAACTTCGTGGCACCATTAAGAATGTGCTCGCTGATTTGATCTACATCACCATTGTTTACATACAACTCAGTCAAGAGCAGCTCGAAGATTGGGAAGAAGATCCCGAGAAGTTTGTGGATGACGAAGACGACGGTGGCGTGGAACTAACTGTTCGCATGTGTGGCCGCGATGTATTGCTGGTAATGTTATTGATCAACTCGTGCAGTGGGCAAACTTCTAAATTCTGCACAAACTTTCATTTCAGGCCATTAACGATGAGTTCGGTGTGAAAGCAATTCAGCCGTTGCAGGAAGCGTTGGGGCGACACTTTAGTGTGGCAGAGGCAGAGAAGGCGGCCAACAATCCCAACTGGTGGAAGATACACGAAGCGTGTATGGATGCTGTGCATGGCTTCCGCGATATTATACTCGAGGGCGATTCCAAGTTTGATTTACTCAACTATTTAACGATTGTGCGCAATTTGCTGGTGCATCAGGAATCGCCGCATCTCGTTGGTCATGCGCTGTGGACGCTCAGCACATACTCTAAAACTGACTTGTACAATCCGCAGATGTTGTCCGAGATTCTTGACGTTACGCTCTGCAGCTTGTCTCCAGAGAAATCGCATATACTGCGCATCAGCGCTGTACGATCTCTAAACGGTTTTCTCTCCGCCAACGAGAATGCTGAGGGAGAGCGACGCACATTGCTGGTATCGAAGCTTCCAGGATTTCTGGATGGCATAATGGCTCTCGTGCCAGGCTGCAAGGCCACTGTATTGGCCCTGTTAATGGAAGCTCTCACCATGATGGTGAAGTTTGATGCTGATTTTGCGTACGCGGCACAACCGAAGATCACGCCGCTTACCATTGCTGCATTCCTCAAGTATGCCGAGGATCCATATGTGCTGGAGAATGTTCAAGATTTGATTAAGGCGCTGAGTCAGCAGAAACAATGTCTTGGGCCACTACAGGAGAAGTTTATACCGACCATAGTAAGCATTCTAGCCCTGCAGAGCGAGCAATGCAGCGAGAAACAGGACATTGCTTTGGATGTGCTGAATACGATTGTTAGGAACTCCGAAGCGCCATTGCCCAATGCACTGATTGAGACGGCATTTCCTGCTGTGGTTAACTGCGTGATGCATACCGACGATCACACAGTTATGGTGGCTGGTGGCGAATGCTTGCGTAGCTTTATCAACGTTTCGCCAGAGCAAATCTTCAGTTACAAGAATGGGGAAGGCGTCAACTATGTGATGCAAGTGGCCACAGTTCTTTTGAATCCCATGAATACCGAAATGACTGCCGGTGGACAGATTGGACGTCTTGTTATTACCATCATTACCAAAATGGGTAATATGCTGGGCCAAACGGTTGACATGTTACTGAAGGCCGTCATTAGCAAGATGCAGAACCTCGAGTGCCTAAAGGTTATTATGAATTTGGTGCTGATATTCGCTCATCTCTTCTTAACCCAAATGGACGCGGTGCTAAACTTTCTTTCCACTGTGCCTGGACCCAATGGTGAGCCTGCTCTGCAGTTTGTGCTCACCAATTGGTTGTCACGCCAAAACTCCTTCTTTGGTGCCTACGAACGCAAGGTAAGTCGAAATTATATTTATATTCATAAGATTTTTAATAGAAAATTTACTCATAGGTCACCACGATGGCACTTTGCAAACTGTTCGAGTATGGCGTGGCTACCCAGGACAATCGCTTGACCTCCATAACCTACAAGGAGATGGTGCAGGAACCAAGTGGCAATCGTGTGTGTACTCGCTCAGTTGCATCCAACTATCAGAAATGGGTTACCATTCCAGCCTTGGTAAAGATCTTTAAGGTGCTGATATCCGAGTATCAGCACTTCCAAGAGAGTAAGATTGATGCCCCGCTTACGGACTCAGAGGATGAAGTCAGTGGGGAGGATGATGCTCCTGGTACTGCGGCCAAGCCGCGCTATGTATCAGATCTTTGCTTTGAAATCGACGAAGACGAAGTAGAGGACGAACAAATACTACAGGACCTGCTCAAGGAATCAAACTACTCCAGCGATATTGGCGATAATCTACACAAGTTTTTAGCGAACTTCACCCAAAACGAACATTTTCCCACGTTCTTTGAACATCTCGACGAGGGCGAACGTCTCACTCTGCTGAACAAAGTGCAGCACAAATAAAAACAAAATAAAAAGCAAAACAATCATCAATTGCATGTACGTGAAATCATGCCTAGAGCCGCTTTGTGTTAATCGTATTTAATTTGTATCTTATATTAATAAAAGTAAATTTCTATATTTGTAGGCAAAAGCAACAAGTTGTAATATAGATTTGTTTTAATGAAGTTTTGTGAACCGCCAAATGTAAAATAGCGACTCTTGTTTTTTAATTTTTATGTATTTATTCCGGTAAATTTAAGAAAAAACAACAACTTTCAATTATAGAGCCACCTCATCGCTTTTTAGCGTTTTTTGAAGATAAATTCCAGCATTGCAAGTATCCTTAGATATAAAAAAGCAAATATCAGTTCGAAACCTACACAGATAGACATCATATTTTACTCACCATTGTTTTTTGTGGATTACACCTAAAGAACTTTCGTATGCAGGGTGTGATCAGCGATGAATCTATGGCGTTGGGATCGTTGGTACCAAAGACAAGTGTGCTCATGAGGGCAACGATAATGGTAACCGAGGCACCCAAGGTGGTGTACCACATATAGGATATGCGATACAAGGGAAATACATCACTGAAACACAAATGCAGTACAATAAATTATGCACCTGCCTTGGAGCATCTCTTCTTACCTGGCTGCTTGTGTTATATGATGTGTGGTATTGGCAGCACTGGAAACTAGAGCGGCTGCATCGAAAGTATAATCGCAGTGGTCTACAGTTAAAGGCTTTGTCTGGTAGCTGATGGCACCCGAGGCAATGGCCCATTGCGCATTTAGACTTACCCAGGACATAACCACAACGCCAACGCAGCCGCCCAACATGGCGCTCTAGAAAAATGCAGTCATTATAACATAAATATTTGCATTGATCTACAACTCACGTTGCCGTTGATCCATGGCACAAGAATGCCTAGCGTAAAGATGCCAAAAAGCGGACCATTCGTTATGGATTCTAAGCTCATTGTCAGCTGGAGCACCGTGCCCATGTGCTCCACCACATAGACTAAAGCCACACAAAGCACACCCACACCCACAACGACGGAGCGCATGATCCAAGTGGTGGCACTATTGGAGAGTTGCACCTTCACATAAGGTTTGACAAAGTCTTCCAAAACGACGGCAGACATTGAGTTAAGGCAGGTGGAGAGGGAGCTCAAGGCGGCACTGAAGACACCAGCTATGAATAGTCCCGTCATGCCAGGCAATTCACCCAGCGTATCCATCACAAAGAGCGGCAGCAGTTGATCCCGAGCTTTGGCCAACTGTGTTTAAGTATTTAGAACACGTCTTTTTAAATTTAATTTACTTGCCTTGGTAGTTAGTGGATCACAGTTTTGATAGGTAGCATAGATGAGCAGTCCGTTGTAGCCACACAAAGCCATCAAGATCAGAACTCCAGCACAAAAGATGCACAAAGCCTTGCGGGCGTCGGCGAGTGTGGGCAGTGAAAGGTAGCGCTGAATCATGTTTTGGGAGACGGCATTTGTTTGTGTCCAGTATACAATTCCACCGACGAACAAACACCAGAAGGTATGACGCACAGTGGGATCTATGCTCAGGCTGCAAATGAACAACAACCTTAGACTTTCGCTTGGAGCTTCCCAGTTGATAAAACTCACTCGGGAGCCTCGAGTCTGTTTGAGTGCCAAGCACGTTCCACCACAACATTGGCACCTCCAATGTCCATGCTGCCTTTGACAGCAACTAATGCAAGGGCTCCCAGCATGGACACCGCCTGAACAACATCCGTCCAGACTACAGCCTTAAGTCCGCCCATGCTGGTGTAGAACACACAAATTATGCACACAATGGGGGTTATGGTGTGGACTCCCACTCCAGTTACCTGATTGAAAGCCAGAGCCGGAACATATATCACAATTGGCAGGTAGGCAACCTAGTTAAAAGAGTAAAAAGAGTAAATTACAATCTTGGGTCAGCCTGGACAGGCGATTTAACTCACATTCATAATGGCAAACATTACGGATCCAAACATACGCAGGCGACGATCAAAGCGGAGCTCCAAGTACTGCAAGATGTATAATTATACATATGTCTGAATAAAGATGTTAATTATTTACTTACCTCATAAGTGGACGTAATGTTCAGATCGTGGAAGACTGGTAAGTAGAAGATTGCCATCACGATACCCATGCCGATGACACCGAAACCCACATAAAGATACTGAGTCCCATACGAGTACACTTCTGTTGGCAATCCCAGTAGTGTAATGCCAGATATGAAGCTGGCCACCAAGGAGAAGGCGATGGGAACGATTGGCATTTTACGACCGCCTAGCATATAATCATTCTCGGATACGGATTTGTTCATGAAACCAAAGTATATGCCAATAAAGATACAGAGCAGAAACATGGCCACAAACGCAACATAATCGGGCCACGAGAATCGTTGCAGCTCGCTGAGAACCTGGGATATATTGTTCATTTTGAGAAGCGAGAGCCGTGCAGAAAGGTATTCCAAAACTCTCTGACGTTCTAACGTTGACAACCTTGCGCTGTCTGTGATTTACTGAACCAGTGGGTTCCATTCATGTTACTGGGCTCTAGACAACGGCACTGTGATTCAATCCAATTTCGCTCAATTGTCAATTGTCGGGGCAATTTAGGTTTGGGGCAGTAGACAAGATCCACACATGGATATATTTTAGTTAATCAGCTGCTGTGTTAGACTTGCGGTCGGATTGCGACACTTTGGTGTCCAGTTTCAACATACATACATATTCGTGAAACTGACTTAGACGCATGTTGTATGTGAGTTGCCCCTTCATCTTTGCGTCATTTTATTGACCCCCAAAAACACTCAACAAATGTGTCAGACAAAGGCTTTATTTAGATACTTGTGCATTCATATGTATTTACGGAAAAGTTTATCCAATTTTGTGCAGTCAATGAATGTGTGAAATGCTTTTTATTTGTGTAGTAAAATCGAATTATGTACAATTTACGATGACCCCTAACACTTAAAGATACACATAAGTAATTTCAAACGAATTGCTTTGCGGTGTCAGTCCAATTAAGCAAAATCAAGTGTAAGTGCAAGTATAAATTCCATTTTTTTTTTTTTAATTATGGTGTTCTTTAAAAATAACGTAATTTTTAAATTTCGAAACGCTCCTCACGCGATAATTTGCTCCTCACCAAAACATATCGGTAATCAACCAAGCACAATATATCAAAATTAGCCTATCGATAATATATTGTATTAACACAAACAAGACAATCTGAAAAAACTGGACACAAATAAATAAAAAGTTGTTTATTAAATAGATTGTATTGCTAACAACTTTTAAATATGTTGACAAATGCTCCAGCAAGTAGTGTGCCAGACAAGGCGTGGCAACCTCATTTTGTGACGCTGGAAACGACGTAAGTAGAAATAAACAAACCGGTGTGCATCTCACAATTATTCACCCTTTTGACTGTAGCATGGGCGAAATAACAGTGGAGTTGTATTGGAAACACGCGCCAAATACAGTAAGTTTCACATATCTGAAAAGCAACTAAGCTTTTACTAATAGTGTGTTCAATAGTGTTACAACTTTGCAGAACTATCCAGAAGGGGCTACTATAACAACGTGATCTTCCATCGCATCATTCGTGATTTCATGATACAAGGTGGAGATCCAACGGGAACTGGACGCGGCGGAGCCTCAGTTTATGGCTCCGAGTTTGCAGATGAGCTGCATAGCGATTTAAAGCATACGGGCGCTGGTATACTCTCCATGGCTAACTCTGGCCCCGATTCAAATGGCTCCCAGTTCTTTATTACGCTAGCGCCCACGCAGTGGTTGGACAATAAACACACAATCTTTGGCCGGGTTTACACTGGCATGGAGGTGGTGAAACGCATTGGAATGGTGGAAACGGACAAGAACGATCGGCCAGTTGATCCGCTGCGCATCATCAAAGCCAAGGTTGAGAAACTGTAAGCTCAAATTGTATTTAAACTTAGGAATGTTTTTTATTTGCATAAAATAAGAATGTTTAATGTAATAAGTGTGTTCAAATTTATTTATTTTACCACTAATTATTTTTTGGATAAAACAGTGAGAACTACCTTAGCAAATATGTCCATAAGTTACCGGTCACATTTACGTAGAGCTGGATACTTTTTCGGGAGGACACTCTCATTGCATGGATGAAAGTTGCTGGGTTAAAGGAGTTATCGATTGATATCTCTTACAACTAAATAATATCACTAACTAATAATAAGAAATTATGCTCTGCGTTAGAACTTCGAATTTCGTAATGAGACGAAAAGGCTCTGGGATTCTAATCGCAATGCTCGGCTTTCTCACTTAACTTCAAGAGATCGAGTATTATATTCTATGTATACTCATTTGCAAGCTGGTTAATTAACTATATATTTAAATCCAGTCTTTAAAGTGCTCGATTTTGTCAAAGCATTATAAATTAAATTGATTGTTGTGCACGTTTTCTTTCTTTCTGTGATGAACGAGGACGACGTTTTGTCCGATTGTTGGTATTCGGTTTCGGCACTTGCTCCTTTGCCTGCTCCAGTTCCTCATCCGAAGATTCTAGCAACTTATATGGTATTTCAATGTCATCATCCTGACTGCTGTTGGTGTCATCCAAACGCGATGTGGCCGATCTATATGTAGCATTGCTCTCCGTTTCTATTGATGAATTGGCATCTGTATAGATGGTGGATCCACTGCTGGATGTATTGATTACATCATTTGGCTTTGTAGAGTTGCGTCTTCGACACGGTCCAAAGTAATTTGGATCCAGAATCAATGGGAAACTTTCCCGTCCATTGCGTATGATGAGAATCTTGTCTTTGGGCAATCGATCATCATCTTCGCTAAGTTTCCCCATCGAACCATCGGCACTGGACTGATATCCATAGTGTCGCATCATAGCAATCACCTCATGTTCGGCGGTACTTCGATCCTCCCAATCCGCCATGGTCGCATGCTCGCCCAATTTCTTGGTGCCTGCAATCTCCTGTATACGCTGCATCATCGCCAAACTATCGCTGATATCTTTGGTCCTGGAGCCATACTGTTTTTCGAGCTCTTGGTTGCGTTTCTCTCGCTTCTCCAGATATTCGTAAGTTGATTTGGGACGCGGAGTAAACTCGCGACATTGAGCGCGATTTGCCGCATCGTATGCCAACTGGCCATGGATGAAATTGCGATCTGGCTGCATATCGACCAAATCATTCTCGAAGTCTGTGGATGGAGCCCAAGCCATGTCTTTTAAAAATTATTCAAAAAACTTCACAGGTAGAATTTGACAAATGCTTTAAAAAAAAACGAGAATATAGGAGAAACCCGATAAAATCAAATTCTTCGCGATCTATTTCGTTTTCACTGAGCTGCCAACGTGTTTTAGACTAAAATAGTTTAGGAATATTTAGGAAATTTCATTGATCACATTGTTGACCGGCCTACTTGATTTAGTTTAAAAATTTTTTGTTGGAATATCGCCATTCCCATGCAAAAAAAAACATATCCATTATTAAAGAATTGAACTCCTATAGTCACACTCATGATACAATTATAATTGTATAATTCTCACACTATTTTTGTCCCTCTCCGGTAAGAAGAAACGTTCTCTCTCTCTTCTTTCTTATTTCCTAAAGTATGCGGAAAGCTCATGGTGTGGTGTTACAAATAAATTAAATAAAATAAATATTCTATCTGCGTTATTACTTAAAACATTTAATTTAACGTGTTTTCCAATAATTTTATTACAAAAATATCACTGAATATTGTATGGAAACTATTGCAAAGAAAGTGATCGTGTTAAAGCCAAAAAAATAGAAACAAAATTTGATAGTAAATTTTGGTTAGTAAATAATGCGTAAAAGGGCATTTTAGTCGGCTTAACTAAAATCGCGTAGCTCATCCTTCAATATCCAAGAAGCTGCGCGCATGGCTATTGCAGCAATAGCTGTGTTAGGATTACCAGAGATTGGCCGAGGCAACACGCTTGCATCGACTATACGCACATTGGGAACACCATATAATCTGTAAATCGAAATCTATTAATCCACAAATATATGTAAATTTAGAAATTAGAATTATTTCACCTAAGTTGCGAGTCCACAACACTACCTAAAGCACAACTACCACCTGGATGATGTGAGCCGAGACCAACATGTCGCATTACACATTCCAAATAAAGATCCGAGGGTTGATTCTGCACAAAATCTCTTTCAAATGGTCCAAAGTTGGCGCATTCCTGCAGCTTGGGCCAATGAATGCGCGGTTGCAATTTGGCAAAAGCAGCCGAGGTGACCAACTAAGAGTAAATAAGAAATTATTATTACCGCTTCTGACAAATCATGAAAAACTACTACCTTAACAGCATTCCTTATAGCTGCCATGGTGCATGCCACATCCTGCTGGTCGCTCAAATAATTGGGATCTATTTGTGGATTTCTGCGCATGCTCTTGTGCAACAACGATACAGTGCCCCTGGACTTGGGCTGTAGACAACTGGAAATGACCACAAACCCCTCTTGCGATGCATTGTGATAGCGCGGGAAGAGGGCCCGAAATGCTTCACGTTTGAAATTGGAAATAGACATCAAAGCACTTTCATCAATGGCGCCAGCACCAAAGAAAGTGATGCCAAATGGCAAAGGATTCTCATGGCCAGCCACATGGCCCACTACACCAAAATTTCCAAAAGCTCCAGTGCCGCTGCTTAAGTAATTAAATAAATTGAGTGGACTAAGCAACGTTTGCTGGTTGAGAGTGGGTCCAATGATGCCAATGGAGACAAACAATGGCAGATTGAAATGATCGTGCAGACCGTGCCCCACCAGTGGCAAGTGATGCTGCAACGGCAATTGCAACTTAGCCAACTCTGTGCGTTCGCCAATGCCAGAGGCCAGCAAAAGTTGAGGAGTTTGGTAGGCGCCTGCACATAACAATAGCTCACGGCGCACTTTAATATTGAGCTCCAGCTCTTTGTTGTCCTCGTTCTTAACACCCACTAGAATTGAGCTTGCTCTTAACGTTGGCTTGGCAGCCAGCTGGATTCGCTTGACTAGAGCCTGGGGCAGCAGACGCAGATTGACGCTCCTAAGCACGGGCAGCAGAAACTTTTGGAGCACCGAGTGCCGTAGTCCATTCTTTATGTTGTACACGGAGCGTCGAAATTTCCATGGCTTATTTGCAAACTGAGATTCAGCTTCATTTAAAGCTTGCGATAGCGCGGAGTAGCTCCTTGGTATCTCAAACAGTTCAGCAGCATTCGATTTGGCGGCCATCATAAATGGACGCATGTACTTCCAGCTCCAATCGCTTAAATTGTGCATATCGCGCCACGAATCAAAATCAGGGCCATGGCCGTCAAAGTGCAGCATGTAGTTCAAATTGGCTGAGCCACCCAAACCCTTGCCTCTGGGCAGACATTGCCGCCTTTCGATCAATCCCCTGGAAGAGTGCTTTTGAGGCATAGAAAGAAAGGACCAGTCGTTGATGCCCTTCTGCTGAAATGTGGTGAGTATCGGGATGCGGCTGAGGTAGCCAAAAGAGCCGCCAGCCTCAATCAACAATACACTGCCATTGGTGTGTTTAACCAATAAAGAGGCAAGCGTTGATCCTGCTGTTCCAGCCCCAACTGAAACTCAGAAGGATTACTTTTCATAACCGATACGCAGAGCAGCAGAGCTTACCTATCACATAGTCGAACGTAAATTCTCCGTCTTTTATTGGCAATACATTGGGAATATTGTCTTGCAGTAAACGACAAATGAGCATAAACAAAATGGAAATGCAGCCAATGATGCAGGCACCAATCAGCAATATTTCTGTATTGAAAGATTATTATTTTAATTAATAAAATTCTCTTAAATTCTCTCGCTTACTTTTCAAATGAATTCCCATGACGGTGGCTTGCGATGACGAAATATCACTATATATTTAGTTAGCAGCCACTCGTATATATACATATCTACACACAAAGTCAACCGCCATAGACTTAATCCAATTAATAGATCTACTTGCTACACCTTTGAATTCGATTACGATAACCAGCGTCTTATCGAATTGTCGGTTAAGATTTTTGCGCTTTGCTGTAAGCCTATTTTAAATTTCAAAATTGTGTACTATTAAATGCATATTCTAAAAAAAAAGTATTAAACTTAATAATAATCAAAGCATCTATATTGTTATGCTCATCTTAAATTATGGGTGTTATTTCAGGAAAAAAAATAGTTTTTTTTTTGGGATAATTGCTTTTTTGACAGCACTGTTTGTAGCAGCTGACTGGCAATCACTTATTATTTGATGAAGCGCCAGCTGATTTATTTTGCGTGAATGGCAACGAATCGCCAGCCAGTATGTGATTATTGCTTTGCCGCGTCGGACATACATTTGGTTTTGTTTATATGTATATAAATATGTTAGTGCCGTATTAAGCTGTTTATCGCCTGCCTGGCATTGTGCTGCTGGATCGCACTAAGCAGTGCTTCAATTGATCTGCCCATAGCAGACGGTAAAATATTATGCAGGCTTCGGTTATCAGTTGTGTGTGTTGTTGTTGTTGTCGCTGTTGTTGTTGCTGTTATGGCAGTAGGACAGCTGCTGCTGCAGAAAAGAAAACAAAAGTGCATTGTCGAACAATAAGCAATCAGTAGAATATTTAGAAGTTTAAAGTCGGCCCTCCAATCTCAATTACTTATTGACTGTGTGTGCAATGAACTGCGTTTAACAGAGCAGCAAGCAAACAATAGAAGTGATTTATTCATATATTAAAGAAGAATAAAAGCAACAGGTGTCGAAGTATCAAAACAATGGAGACACAACAGCAACCAGAGCAATTACAACAACTGATCGACCTACTGCCCCCCGAAGAAGAGCAAATTGTCAAAGTAAGTTTGCGATTCACTTGTTGCTTGCAGTGTACAGTTTGAGAAGCATTGTCAAAAACCTTCTTTGTTTCTTATTCGTATATTTCTTTGTAGCTCTTCGTCAAATTCCTCAATGCTAATGGTGGACTGTCACATAATGAACGTCTGAAGGCTCTACTCATTGCCTTGCCCTATCCAACGCTGCAAATACTCCAAGTTCTGCATGCGCAGTCCAAATTCCAGATTGGTCGAATAATTAGCGCTGCCCTTAGGCAATTGCTCGATGATGACGCATCTGCTGTTGACTCTCCAGCTGCATCAACACGCTCCCTCAGTGTACTGGCGAATTTCCCTCAACAGATCCTAGAGGCAGCGTCGATGCAGCAGAAGCTCAAGGAACGCCTAGTTACTGTGCCATGGGGCAAGAATGATAACCTAATGTTGGCGCTATTGGCACGCCAAGATTCTCATTTGATAAACACTGTGTTCCAAGCACAAAAACAGCAGCAGGAACAGCAGATCCTATGGAGCAACGCACCGGATGCTAGACAACTAGTGCTACACCTGGCATTGCAGCAACGGGAACACTTTGTGCCACGCTTGTGCCAACTGCTCAAGAATTTTGAATGCATCAAGGATCACACGCTGCGTAACAATTTACTTATTTTGAGACTTGCCAATGAATTTGCTCTGAGCACGCAGCCTCTTGATGAGCTGGCGGCGTTGAACCAGGTGCTGGACGCCTTCAATGTGGCCGCAGTGCCCGTCGATCTGCAGCCGGTGCATCAGTTCTTCTACGCGGACTTTCAACGTCTGAGCGCTCTTCTGAAGTTTCTCCAGAAGCAACAGGATGGTAACGCCTGCAAAACCATCAAAGTGGAGGCTCTGCTGCGTGCTCCTGGGGTTCTGCCGCTGATCTATGAGTATGGAATTCAATCTAACAGCGACCAGATTGTCCAGCTCATCGAGGACACCTTCAAGTGGCAACAACAAACGCCAACTCTCAAGTGTTTGCGGGCCGAAGAAATGGAAACATTGAGTTACTACCAAGCGCTTTGTCATGTGCACAATGTGATATTGGAGCAGCATGATGCCACGACCAGGGAACAGCTGTTATTGCTCTCGACCCAGCTGCGTCAGCTACGCGGCATAAACACTCTGTGCTCGGTCCTAATGGATATCTTCCAATTGGTATTTCTGCGCTGGGAACAGTTGCAAAAGCCGAATCAACGCGATAGCGACAACGATGCTGATGGCGACAACGACGGGGACGATGATGACGAGCAGTATGTGGACGATGAGGCGACGCCACCACGCACTCTCAATGTGCCCAACACTAAACAGCGACGATATGGCTTCATTTGTCGGGCTTCCGTTTTGTATGCTCTGTTTACGTTTCTCAAGAGTTTCGTTACCAAGAAGCTGCACACACAGGACTTTAAATGCGCTACGGAGGAGGAGCAACGTTGCTTCCAGCGTCTGGTGGATGCGATCAGTGAGGCACTGTGGAAATTTAGCATATTGCAGAAAATTGAGCAATCGTTGACGAAGGCAACACCGAGGCGAGGATGTCAGCTGGAGCCGGAACAGCTGCTGCAACTGATTCAACAGCACAACCACACAAAAGAGAAAGCTTCCAGCGATGATGAGAGTCGAGAGCGGTGCTATCATGCCTCCAGCCTCACGCGACGCAAATCTCGCCGCCAACGACGCGCTGCCAGCTTCAGTGGACAGGCTGCAAGCAGAGCTGTTGATGGTCCCACACTGGAGGAATGTCGTGCACGTGCTCATCAGCTAAAACATTGTGGAAGTGTCATGGAAAGGCGGCATGTTGAACCTCAGATGGCTGTGGCAATTATGCTGCCTCCAGAGCGTTCAATTATACCCAAAATGCTGAGCACGCCTGAGCAATTGGCCATTATGGCATTGGCGTTGAAGAACTTCAACGACGTAAAGTACATAATAGAGGCAAGTTGATAGACCAAAAGATCTTTGTTAAACCATTTCAAATTGCAATTTCTTAACTTACAGACCTTCCACTTGGAGGACAGTCAGCTGAATCGAGAGCTGCAGTTCATGGAGCATCAACAGCTAATCAAGCAGAAATTGTCTGGCATTTATGCCAACTATGAGGCATTGGATGGCGATGGCAATGTCGCGTCCGATGGCACCACAACTACTGTGGAGAAGATCAAAAGCGTCGCTGCCAAAGGCTTTGAACTATCCAAGATCATCAGCGTCGTGGATAACTTTGCGCAGGCGCAGAAGCTGCAACACAGCGCCGAGTTGCGAAGTCTGTTACAGCGGCACAGTGCGAATGTTCAGTATGCATTTCTGCAGCAGTTTCAAGAACGTAATCTCAATGCTCTGATCATATGTGATTTGATTGTGAATCTACGCTTCAATCGAGAAATCACTTGCAATCTCTTGCTGGTAATTAGACGCCAGCAACAACAACAACAAGAGCAGCAGCAGCAACTCTCAAGCGATGGATCAAGTGATGTTAATCCACGCGAGATTGGCGCCATGTACCTCATACAAAATCTTTGCGAATGCATGCGTCTTCTTGAGGGCGCTGGCCGCAAGCCCGCACTAAACGAGCTGCTCTATCGCCATATCTATGCGCTGAAACCAGCTCCACTCGCCTTGCAGCTGCAGCGCGAAGCTGCCTTCACAACGCTGTACAAAAAAACATCCCAGGATTACTCACATTCCAGGGACTTGCGAGCTCACGCATCACTCTTTCAGCAACTTAAATCGCGACACAATTACTACGCCCGCTTTTGTGGTTACGCTCAACAGCTAGCACGTTTGCTTCAGCTGCGGGATCCAAATTTGGAGTATCATAACACGCAATTGTTGCGTCACGACCCCTACCAGGTTATTGGCGAACTAATTTACGAGTGCGACATCACACCGCTGGAGATTGAAAGCAATGTGAATGCTCTGCATTTGAATTTGGTGCACGTTATTGCGCTCAACATTTGCCCACAACTCACAGAGGCGGGAGGCAGACAACCGCCACGTTCTGTGCAGCCACAGAAACAGGAGTCCATTCACAATTATATATTCCAGCACAATCAACTACTCGCTCAATTGCTGCAAGCTATCCAAGTGGGTGACCTGACTCCTATCAATGCCACAGAGACGTCCTTGAACTATAGTTGCCTTCAGCAATTGATGCAGTTGCCCGAGATGTCCACGCTGTCGCTGATGTACGCCCGCAATCCAGTGATGGCTGCTCTACACACCTACAAGTTAGACAGTACTACGCTGGAGCGCCTGGATCTGAGTAAGGAGTTGCAATTGAATATTCTACTTCTTGGCATTGGTGGTCAGACTGGTGAGTGTAATCTTAATGTTTGTAATGAAAATATATCTAAGAATTGAATCGATCGTTCTAAAAGTATTACTTCTTTGCAGAAAATATTCGACAATTGAAGTCGCGTATGGATCTTTTGATCAGTCAGCTGATAGAAAAGGATCCACGGCAAATTCAACTGGCATTTCACATGCACGCCTTGGGCACACGAGCCAAACTGCTGCAGCAACACTTTACCAAGATCTCAAGCAGTCAGTTGGCCAAGGAACTCATTGAGCGCACACTCCAGCATCGAGCGGCGACGAGGGACATTCCCACAGCGCTGCGCAGTCAACTAGAGCACACATTATCAGACATTACGATTTATGCAAAAGTCTCCTCACTGCTGCTGTTTGAGAGTTGGCCACAAGCCTACGACTTTGGCCGGCAGACGCCGAATGTGATATTCGAGCAGCTGTTACAGGGACGACATTACGAATTGTGCTACGATTGGTGTCGCATGGTGCAGCTAACGGATGCAGCTGGTCAGCAGCGTGTCTGTCTGCTCACTCTGCTCGATACGCTGTTAGAGCTAAACGATGATGATGAGCTGGACGCAAATTTGTTACGCATTGCGGAACTATTTCCCATACCAGTTATGGTCAACTTTCTGGACACGCACAAGGACAAGATGCGTTCGCTGGCACTGTTGAAGTGGCTTATTGATTATCTGGAGTGTCATGCTCGGGATCCTGGACCATATCGCAACTATCAGTTGTCCCTTGAGCTGATGCGTCAATTGCCAATTGAGGAGCGTCATAATTTCTGGTCGTTGTTGCGTTATCCGCTGCTGATTGTGGAACAACTGGTAATGAACACTCGCTTCGAGCTGCTGGCCAAACTGCTGGAGCCGGTGCGTGCCAAGTTGCAGCAACGCATGCCCGTGGGACCATGTGTCTACTGCTTTAATAAGCGTGGCCACGTCTACAATGTCAGCAGCGGTCCCAGCAGCGGCAAGTTACGCTTCCAATTGGGTCACTCCAATTCGGAGGCATTTATACTGCTCAACTTCAACGCGTATCAACAGGATCATGTTATTAGTAATGATTGCTTTGATTTGCTACTCCGCATCTACGCCAGCAAGGCGCTGGACTACAACATAGCCAGTGTGCGACGCGAGAGCTCCGTTGAGCCGGGATCTCTGGGCACAGATGTGCAAAACTCGCTGGACTCGCTTTGCGGAACCTTCAAGATGCCCAGCGAGGCGCCCACTCGTGAGCAATGGACACCAGATGAGGAGGCGAGCCACTGCATGTGTTGCCGCCGGTCCGCCTTCACAATGCTGATGCGACGTCATCATTGCAGACGTTGTGGTCGTGTCGTGTGCTATGCTTGTTCCACGCAGCGCATGATTATTCCAGAGCTGTACGGTGAAGTAGAGGTGCGTGTCTGTAATGATTGCTATACGCCAGTTGTGGCAGAGGAGCAGCTAAACATTAATGAAATTCCTGCCATGCCGACACGTTCATCGCCCAGTCCTCCCTCGAGCTACAAGTGGCGACTCAGTGGCATCATTACGCACGACAAGCTACTGCGCGAGGAATTCTGCTATGATCATGCACCAAGCGTCGCCTTGAGTTTGTCCATATTGCGGCATCATTTGGATCAACGGCAGTGCGTGGACTTGCTGCTTTTCCACTGTCGCAAGCTGGAGAAGCTAATTGTACCCAATCCAGAGGTGGACTACGAACTGGTAGCCAAGATGATGAGTTGTCTTGCCTTGGCAGCTAAGGTAAAACATGAATTTTGAATACTCCTAAAACGTGATCAACTAATTTGTTTTCTTTGCATAGGTGCGTGGAGCTCCTGGTGAATTTGAGAGCATTCGCGAGCACTCAGAGATTATTATGGCTGTGGTTCAAGCAGGCTGTGAATCCTTAATTCCAGCTGGACCATTAAACAATCATAGTGTGCGGCAATTGGCGGATGCGCTCGTCGAGGCAGAGAATTGGAAGCTGGCCCTGGAGGTGCATCTGAAGTGGGGCTTTGCCACTACGGGTGTTATGGCAGCCCATGGCTTGGCTTGTTTACGTGCGGGCTGCTATGATGGAGGTGAGTAGCGGCATAATTTGGTTGTTATGGTCTCTAATGCTCATAATCATCTCATCTTTCAGCACGTGAGAAGTTTGCTCACTGCATGATGCGACTGTCCACAGAAGAACTCAATAGCAGCATATACAAGGATATCTTTGGCAAAGGCCCTCCCTCTACAGCTTCTACAATGTTGAAGAAGCGACCGCAACGTGGACCTGCCTTACTGCAAGAAATACTCCAGCTGATTGCCACAATGCCGCGATCCCAGCCACAGCCGGAGGCACTGCAACGTGCCTCGCTCATACGCAACTCGAATACCTCCTTGGCTTCGTTGTTCTCTCGACGTCGCGAGCCCTATGTGGTGCAGACACCACTGCATGAGCCAGCCATTAACGTAATGAATGCGCTGGCCAAACTTAAGCACATTGCCAAGGGCCAGTACGCCGAAACTACTGTTCCTGTCACTGTGGACAGTCGACACTCTCGAGACTTTGAGGAATCCATGCACTATGTGCTCACCTATGGCAGCCACACAGACATAATTGCCTTTCTAATGCAGCGCGATGAGCTAAGCGCCGCTCTTCGATATTGGCTGCACCAGCAACTGGAGACGGATCTCTTTATACAGCACATATTCCTGATCACCCTGGCTGCGGGTCGCTTGCCAACACTAATTGAGGAGCTGCAGCAATTAGAACCAGATGCACACTTAAATGCCTGGCGACTGCCGTTGTTGCAAACCTGTCGCTATTTAGAGCAGCATCAACAGCTCAACTCTTTGTACCAATTGCAGATTCTGCTGAAGGATCCAGTGCGCGCAAGCATGACTTGCGTTAAGTTTTACCCGCTGCACTGCGACAACTTTCAGAAGTTGCATGCCAATGCCCAGCAGTTGACACTAGCACATATGCATCTGCAGGGTGAGCTGGACATGGCGCGCTGGGAGTATTTGCAGAGAGAGCAGCAGTCAGATGGCAATAGGCGTGTAAGCGTAGCGAGTAACATGGCTGGCACTTGCATAACCATGCAGTTGGATGCGCGTTCTCTTAATGGCCACATTAATACGATTCGACGCCAAACAGAAGTTGCAAAGTTTCTGGCACAGTGTGAACGAGAACAGCCTGAAGCGAATGACTCGCTGTACACTTTGCAAATACTCAAACAGATTCGACTGGAGACGCCACGCGGCTTGTTACCCACCCTTTTCGATGGAGTGGCAGAAAAAATACAACTGTGCATTCTGATATTGATGTGCGGCAAGAACATTGACGCAGGCTTTGGATTGGCATACGGGTATTTCAAAAGTAAACCCTTAACTAAACCCAAATTTCTCTATAATCTGTATTCTCTTTCACAGCATCATGCAGGAATACAAACTGGGGCCCATGAAGGTGTTTGGCGCAACTGCCAAATACTTAGCAAAGAATCAACGTCTGGGCGAGGTGGAACGCCTGCTAGACTGTATTGCTACCAATAACGGTGGCAGCACGTCTTCGGATGCAGATGAACTACTATCGATTGCTGTCAATTCCGCAGTGAACAGCCATGAAACGGAGATAAAACAAGCGTTGGACAGGCTGGTGAAACGTATTGGTAGCATAGAGCTACGCATATCGTCATACATTTTTATTGGTCAATTAAAGTCTGCGTATTTACTGGCCAATAAACATGAGCGTCTGGCCGACATTCGTAAGATTCTAAGGCAGGCGGAGATGACCAACCAAGTGCACATTAAAAAACTGTGCGAGAAAAAACTGAACATAAGTGCAACTCCAATGTCGCCAACGCCACTGTGATAACATATTCAATCAGGCAATATAAAAATTATATTTGTAGTAGCTTTATTTTAATATCTTAATTGTACAACAATTGATTTTAAATCTTTCCAAATGCCAATGCGTTGGTCTAGTATTTCTTACCCATTGCTCAAAGACTTTCTTACAAAGTACCAAATTATACATATACATACATATATATAAATATTGTCAATTTATTGTATTATTCAAATAATTATTTAAATATACATCAAATCTATTTAAATTTTGAGTGACTTTTTAAATTAAGCCGCCGAACTCTTCATAAAATCGCTAGGACTCCAGCTGCGGCTATCGATAAATAAAACAGCTGATGACTACAGCTTATCGAAAACAATTCTAAAAGACAGTTGCGAGTTGTATCTAAAAGTAGAGTTTTTGTGTTAAATTCTTTCGAAAATGCGAGCTGTTATTCAACGAGTTAGGGCAGCCAAAGTCACGGGTAATCAAGAAGAACATCTTAATTTTAATTTTATGTTAACTAACAACGTATTCGACATATAGTGCTCGATGAACTTATCTCTTCCATTGGGCCCGGTCTTTGCGTTCTTGTGGGCATCAAATGTAGCGATACAACAACAGATGTTGAGTATCTGTAGGTAAATAGATGTTTATCTCACATAGCAACATGAAGATACATTTTATTTGTAAATCTTTTAGAGTGCGTAAGATTCTTGCATTGCGGTTGTTCGAGGAGGAAGGTAAACGTTGGCAAAAGTCTGTCAAGGATTTGCAGCTGGATATTCTATGTGTCTCGCAATTCACACTATATCATCGTCTAAAAGGCAACAAGCCAGACTTCTCGGCTGCCATGAAAGGTGATGAAGCTAACCAGCTATACAATCATTTTTTGGATCGTTTGCGTCAGTCATACGATGCCAGTAAAATTAAAGGTAACTCATTTTTATAATAAATCATATACATTTTGTACTAAAGTTTCCCGATTTTTAACAGATGGCAAGTTTGGTGCCTATATGCAGGTGCATATAGAGAACGATGGACCAGTAACCATTGAGCTGGAATCGCCGTTGCCAAAGCAAATCGAGGAATGTGTAGACAAATAATTAGGAAATTAGCCTTTTTTATAATAAAATGAACTATGTGTAAATCGTGATTACTATATTTTTGTTTTGTATAGGCAGCAACTTAAATCTACAAATGTATTTATATATCCGTATTTGATTTCTTAAGCTTCTAACATCTCCAAGTCCTCCACTCCCAGACCTTCCTCGAGTCTCTTTTCTAATTCGCGTGCATCGACATATGTGATCTCCTCCTCGGGCAGATCCTCCTCCATAAGCGCTGCCTCTTCGGCCTCCTCTTTGGCACGACGCTCTTTCAAGCCAGCAGCAGGCGAGCGGATGAGCGACATATTGCGCTGCACATCCTTGACATCCATTTGGATTTCGACCTGTCGTCCCTTGCGCAGACGTTCCATGACAAAGTGCTTCTCGCGTCGCTCCTTAATCTCGGTAACCTTCTTGATGGCTTCGAGGGCCTTCTGCCAAGTCTCGCGACTGTATTTGATGGGTACATTGCGACGCTTCTCGAACTCAAAACTGGGATCTATGGCCAATTCCTTGCCGGCAGCCTTGCGATGTGCCTTTGTCCAGGATACCTTGCGTGGGTTCTTCTTGCGTTTGAAGGCCTTATGGCATTTACCACGACAGAACTTGAAGATCTACAACAAGAAAAACAATAATTAGATAAGCATTGCAGTAGTGAAACAATTCCATCGGATTTTCCAGACTTACTTTACAATCATTTCGCACAAACTGCACTCCATGACCCGGATATATTTTGCTGGAGCAAAAATAGCATGTTTCAATGCGCATTTTTACAAATTAAAATTTGTAAAATACAACGCAAAACAAGCCAGCACGTGTGTTGCTGAAGAAGAGAATGTTTAAGAGTGACAGTAGGTCAAATTTAAAAATACGCTTTTTAAGGCCGGTAGAGTTGAAACCGATTTGATGAAAAATCGATTAAAAGCCAATCGATTTTCTTGATTTGTTTTAAATTAATAAACATTTATTTGACAAACTATTATCAAAGAAAATTATTAATAATTAAAATTCCACCATTAAAACCTCTTAAATAATACAGTCAATTTTAAATAATAATCACGGCTTCAAAATATAATATAATAATTGAATTTATTAAAGTTCATGTTGCATACTTTTAGGAGCTCACAAAATAAATGTATTTCACCTAAACCGTCAAATTATACTGTTGGCACTAACCATACAATACAATACGGCCCGACTGGGGTCGCAATAATACTGTTTTTGATGATACAAAAATTGTTCTGACTGAAGCATCTATGTATTGTATGGTTAGTGCTGCTGGTCTTAGGTTAGACCCACCCACTTTTATTTTAAATAAAATGCTATATTTATAATAATGCTTATTCTAATTGTCGAAAAAGCTTTTCGATTCTTGTTCGAAAAATATGTGCTCACATCTGGTTGATTTGCGAAAAAATAACTGTACATTCGAAGATTCCAGAAAGTTTTATGGCAATCACCAGTGCGCGATTTATTCGCGCCGCTACCGTTGCGATTTATTCGCCCCGCGATTAGAATAGAAATTTTTTTAGAAATTACTAAATTTGATTAATAAATCAAGTATTAACACCAATTATAAATTTAAGTTAAAAATAAGTTACTTTAAAAAAAAAATATTTTGTCTAAGTGCGTCTATTCTATTGACCAAGAAAAATGTGCCTTATTTTAAGTTGCTTGAAGAAAATTTTTGAAAACACAACTTATGTTATATTTTTATAATATTTTGAATAATTGAAGTATTATTAAATAACCTAGGATTTTGCATATTAACTTTTTTTCAATAATCATTAAAATAAAAAACAAATTTGTGTGGAAAACTGAGTGCTTCTAACTCAAGACTAGCAGTGTATGTTAAAAATTGGATATGGTTTTCTTAAAACGCAAAAAAGAATTCTATCGAGTATAAAATCTTGAAATCAAGAACTTGTAAATTTTCACTCCAAATTTCAAAAGATATTTTATATAGGGTTTTATTAATATTTGTGTAACATTTTCAATTTAACAATTAATATTAAATGTGTTTTATATTTTTGAATTCAATTCTGTTTTAACTCTGTTCATAGTTGAGGATTTTCTGATGCGGTTTCTTGTTCCTTCTGTGAGTTTTTCATGTTGACAACCTTGTTAAGTTTAGCAAGCCGTTTTAATGTCTCCAATTCTTTGATGAACGTGGCCAAAGCATCTTTAGTTGCTGACATACTTGCATCCTTATAATCTGTCAAATTGTCTTCCTTTTCGAGTTCTATGTTGAGAGTAAACTAATTAGCAATTCTATTTATATTGTATTCCATATAGCAAAAGAAACTTACCATCCATTTCCGCTTCCATGTCATTCAACCGATTCAACAAAAGTGATTGTTGGACTTTTACATGCTCTATCAGGCGGTATTGACATTCTTCTGGATCGATAGCTGCTTCCGGTTGCGGTGCAGGCGGCCAGTCAGATGGTTCGGTCTTGGGACGCTTGACTGGTGTGGCTGAGTTGTCGGTTTGGTCCTCATCCCATTTCTTAGCCCATAGGTATAGCTTGGGATGACAGCGATTACGAGCAATATTAATCTTCACCTGCAGTGAGTGCATGGAACGCTTCGCGTCTAGCAGATTGCCGGTCAATGTGTGCGAGCGCTTCAACATTTCGCATTTTTTGGTTGCCTGAGGATTGGGCGTGTGATAACCAGCCACTGGCAATTTTCCCTCGAAGAGCCAATCCTGATCATGCTTAAAGCGCATCGAATCCCTTACACGCTGCGGATTCCGGCATATGTAACAGACATATTTCTCCGGCACGTCCGACTCCTTAACAATGCCGTTGCAGGCGCCGTGTTGCCAGCACAAACAGAGTTCGCATTGTATCATGAGACCATCCTCTTCACCATACTCGCAAATGCAATTAATGATTTCTTCCTGACGCATGCGCACAATGCGAATAAGCTCGCCGTTCTCCTTGATGTACTGTGGCGTCTGATTGGGTTGTGGTGGCGGTGGTGCCAGTGCAGCATTTATGTCCACCTGATCATGAGGCGACGGGGTCGACACAGCATCGAGAATAGCCGGTGAACCAACAGGTGTGGCAGCAATGCGCCGCTTTTTCGCTTCATTACGGGCCTCTGGCACTGGCGTATTAGTCAGTGGATGCGACTCGTCCTTATCGATACCAGGCAACGGCAATTTACTTGCCACAGGACTTTTGCTGGCTGAGGCATTGACAGAGCGACGCTGTGTGCGTTGTCGACTGCTTTTTCGGGAACCAGTCTGTCGCCTGCTAGATGGACGTGTACGTTTGGAAGATCGATTGGAAGCAAACGGTGTGACTTGGGATGGACTAACTTCAGTGGGTTCAACCGAAACTGTTGCTGGAGCTTCGCTTGGTGTTGGCAAAACAGTTGGCGTAGTTTCTGGAACAACAGCAGCAATTTGGGGACTTGCTTTCAAACTGGCTGGTGTCTCTGCCTTGGGTGAAGACATGGGTTTGGTAGGCGATACAATTGGTGACGCTTCCAAAGCCGTTGGCGATGAATCCGTGCCTGCCGGTTGACGTTTAGCGCCACGAGAATGCTGTAAATCCTGCTGGTGCAGCTTGGCAAAGAACTGTTGATTGGGTATTTGGTTCTTGGGGGTTTGATCGCCCTGCTCTATGGAAGAGGGATGTGTGCGCTTGACAGCCAGCTCCTGCATTTTAGGGCAATGACTAACATGCCTATACAAGTAAATGAAATGATTAATTCCCTATTATGATTTAATTTTATCGGCAACTTACTGTGCAAACTCCTTATGGTAATGACGAATGTGAATTTGCAAAAAGTCTTCCTTGCGGTATGTTTTACCGCATCCCTCACGCGGACACACGAATAAATTGTCTGTTATCTGGACTTTCAGTCCGCCAATGAAAGCTACAAGCAGAAATTAGAAACAAGATTATGGAAACACTCAAAAAATATAAGATAATACGCACCATAACCATCTTCGAGCACAGCGCCCTGCGTATCCAAACCCAACCCAGCACAAGATTCAGCTGCATCTGTCGGGGAACTAACAACTACAGTACTTTTAGTTTGCAGCGATGGCGACATCAATTCAGCAGGTGGTACCAAAGACGCTACGGGGGTCTCCATATACTGGCTGTCATTTTCTGCTCCGCGACGTGTAGTGACTGTTAAAATCGGTGTAGATACGGGCGTGGCAGTCGATAGCTTGCTACTGTTCAGATCCTGTGATGCCACTGTTGTGTCAAGCGACACATCTTGCAGCTTGGGCCTTGTCGGCTGCTGTGGACTATAGTCATGGGTGTACACATATGCATTGATATCCTTGGCACGACGACGATGAATGCTAAAGTCGTAGATGTCTGGATTATAGACCAGGTCTTGTGACTCCAGAAATGTCTTGAGATCCGACTTCGAGCGAAAACGTTTGCCGCTGGGTGATACCAGTATGACATCCCATTTACCAAGTACATTAGAGCGTTGATACATGTGCTTGATCCAGCCAGGTGGCAGACGCCAGTCGTGTACAATTACCGTTGGCTTCTGATGCTCGCCGACAATCAGAAAGCCCTCGGTACCAATGGGTTGATCGTTGACCCAGTGGCAAGTCCATTCGCCATCATGCGGAATGTCCGGCAGACCCAAAGCAACTGCAAGAATAATAATAATAAAAAAAATTCATGGTATTTTCTAATTAAGACAGATACGCACCCAAGTCCAAATTTGACATATCCAGCAGTGGCCAATCCTTGCGTTGGGGTACCGCTTTGCTCTTCTTATTGCTGCTTGTACCGCCAGTGCTTGGCCTCTTTATTGGTGCAGCCGATGCCTGCGAGCTTGTGCTTGCCACATCAATTGCTGCAGCCTCGCTGGTAGCCACAAGTTGGCGTGGCACCTTAAGCATGTGCAAGGCGCGCACATTCTTTGTGTAGCCATCGTCGAAAAGTATCTCGTATGTGTCGTTGCCCAGTAGTTTCTTGACGGTGCCCGGAAACTTACGTGGTCCTGACCAACGTGCCATGCACTTCTCTTCCAGCTCGAAAACGGGCAACACCCGTGAGCTGATGCGCTGCCGCAATCGCTCAGACTTGAATCCAAGCCACTCCTGGTATCCGCCCGTACTCGATGGCGCTGTCTTTAGCTTGCTGTTGCGCTCGAATCGTATAAGCATCGTCTGCTCCGCCTGATTGA
Source organism: Drosophila sulfurigaster albostrigata (assembly GCF_023558435.1). Taxonomy (NCBI): domain Eukaryota; kingdom Metazoa; phylum Arthropoda; class Insecta; order Diptera; family Drosophilidae; genus Drosophila; species Drosophila sulfurigaster. The sequence goes on from NC_084882.1 coordinate 21,692,313, forward strand.
TTTCAACAATTCGAGCTGGTAGCCACGCGTTGTCCACGCTTAATGCCTCAAGGCGTCCGCCAATGACCAAGTTGGTGGGGGTTCTGTATTTGGGTGGTGATGTCGATACTGGCGACGCCGAGCTATTCGCCGATGCTCTCAACTCATCAGCGGCATCTGCTGGCGCCTGGGCAGCGTCTGCTACGGTATCACTGGCGGCAGTCTCATCTGTCGTCTTAGCGGTTTCGCTTTCAGCTGCTTCCTTTACAGACTCTACATCTTCTGTTTTCGTTTTCGCTGATACATCTGCTGTCTCACCTGATTTACGCTCTGCGGTCTCTTCTAGAATTTGCGACACAATCTGATCAACGGTCGCCTTGATAACCTCCTCGCTAGTGGAATTGTTAGCCGAGCCACTAGTACCAGCGCCTTCAACCGAAGCTTGTTGCAGAGCACGATGATCGGCCTCGATTTCGGCAGTTTCCATTTTTCCCCAAGGAAAGACAGTGGGGAAAACGCGAGGCTTCAGCAAATACTTGCCATTGCGTATAGTGTTAAAGTCCAGGCGACGAAAGTGTCGTGAGCACACCAACACACTCTTTGTAATCTGCCGGTCGAGACTAATGCGCGAATTCTTTATCCAAATTGCGCGTATGACGGCGTCCATAGGAAATGAGTGGTAAGTGACCCCATGGTGCTCCACCAACCTCGATGTCGATGGACAGTCCGCCACGCAGCAGCGCCGTCCCATTTTATAAAATTAGCGTTGGCACTTCAATTTCTTTATAAAATGATTTAGTGCAGTCGCTCACAAAAATTGCGTTGATTACAACAAAACAGGCAATTGTTTCAGAACGTTATGATTTCCTTATAGTGAAATACGCGTAGCATGCTTTAACTCAAGTGCACAATGTCAATTTTCAATAAACTTTTTAGATAGCATTAGCACACAACTCGTACGAAGGTGTTTCCAATAAGTTATTTACATTTGTTTTTTTTTTTTCGCAGCGTGCAATTGTAAAAATTGTAGGACAACATTCGATTTTTGATAAATTATTCACTAGAGGTGGACTTGCGTCGATAACACACTTAATTTTTTGGCGTCCAAATATGTATGTATATATATAAAGACCAAATATAAATTTATTTATTTTTGGAAAACAATGAAAAAATATTTAACGTCGTTTACAGTCTCAAAGTGCAAATCATTGCGATCAATTGGACAATTTCAATTTATTCACGTTTCTAACATCGATGTTTTGCGACAGTCAGTGTTGGTAACTGTACAAAGATTTCTAAAATGGAGAGTTTCATAGCAATGAGATTTAGCAATGTTACATATACGTTACAGTTTGAATTTAAATATGTTTGCGGTTTTTTTTTAATTTTCTATTTTGTTCATTTTCCATTTAACCCATTTAAAAGACGAATTGTCAATGCATTATACATTAGCCTGCAATAAGCGATTTTATTCGCATTTAAGCACTTCAGGTGATTGATTGTGCTACTTTGCGGGAAAGTGCAATGAATGGGCGTCCGCATGCGCCGCACGCCGATTGGGAGACGTATAAATTTATTCAACGCATAAAATAATCACGTGAGCGAAGGCGCATTGTGCCGCCACAAGGCCATTGACTGCCTATTTGAAATGCGATTGCGGTTCGAAATTCGAATTTCGGCTGCTACATGTCCACATCCACATCCACACTATATGCACGTCGCTCATGTCCGCAACGCGCGATACCTTGCAAAAATAAATATCGAATACCACTGAAACTATGAATATTACCGTATTACATCATTTTGACCATAAGAAGCTAGTATTATAGCCTTTACAATAAAATATTTATATTGCTTAACTGACATTTGTAACTATAGCACTATAGCAATGTTCATCATTATGCATACCATAACTACAGATGTATATGAAAGTATTGTAGGCACGCAATGTATTGTATTTTTTGAATCGGTGGCGCCCGCTTTGTGGGGCCTCGGCAGGTGTCAGCGAGATCAGAGGCGTCGATGCCCCTAGCTGACACACAAAAAATATAGCCTTGGCCTCCAAACAAAAAAAAGCACAAACCAAGTGTGCGCATATTTAGATCGCGTCTAACACTCAGAGTGGATTTGTATACAAGTTGAATACCTGCCAAATCTGCAGTGCGAAAACCACATAATGCATACAAATTGGAGTAATTAAATTATATTCTTGACTGGTATCTAACGTCATCGTTTAACTGAGATGCATTAAAACCACATCAAAATGTACTTTCCACTTAGTTCCACAAAAGATAGATTTCGGGACATAAATAATTTATAAAGTGATTACTATTCATCCAAACCCGCTTTCGGAACTCCACTTTAATCTCTTGGATAAAATTCAAATTTCCTACTAATGCAATTGACCCTGTGCTAACCTACATACAGTGTGTGATTTCCTAAACACAAAACAAAATTAACATAAGCTCAATGGTGTTTATATAACAGCCAAGAATAAACATTATAATTTCCAAATAAACTCTATAAATATAAGTACACATTTGCAGTCCAATCACGGTGTGAACATAAAGCCAACTTTAATTATTATTTTTTTATAGGCATATGTACCTATGCCGCTGACATAAATAATAAATACGAATAATCACAGTAGCTACTGTTCAATGTGGTTGTTGTTGCCACCAAGTTCCTATTTGGGCAGTCAAAAATGTGACATTGATTGGGCCACGCGTTTGGCCAAAGAAACGAAATGCGAAGGTCGGTCGGCAAAGGGGAAAATCCGAGTAGGGGGTGCAATTTTACATAATAGCATCAGTTGTCGAGAGAGAAATGTGGCCAAGTGGCTTAGCTCATTTCTTTAAATATTGACTCACTCCATTCGCACCTATTGAATTAGGCCGCCTGGCTGCACCTGACTGTCCGATCGACTCTCTTTTTTTGTGCAAATAGTTGGGCAGATAACAACACATACTCCACACACGCACAGGCACACACACACTCTCTCACAATTAAACAATATGCAAGCTGTGCAAAATATTATCGATGTAAAAAAGGCTAAAAATAACAGACAACACAAGGGGAATTCACTTTCTCTCCTTTAACACATATGATATTTACCTCGCCCCAACTAAAGCTGGCAAAGTATCTCAGTTCCTTTTCTGACACGCACGATATATTCACGCTTGTTTTAATAATTATGTGGAACCCTTTATTTTCATATTAATTTTATTAGATATTTACTTTGGCTATTCAATTATGTATTTTAGAATTTGTAATCTGTTGTTTTTACTACGTAAGGTATTCTACCAATTTATTTTCGTATTTCTAAGTTAAGCTACAATTATTTTCCTTAAACTTATACTTAGAGTATTTTTTTTTTTTGTATTTCCTTAACCACCATCGATCTTTAATTCTTCCGCCTGCAAGGAATTAGGATATTCATGTTTCTGGAAAATTAAGCATAAATTAGACTTCTTACATTTAAACAGTTTTAGTTGGTCATTCATTTATATTTATATGTACAAAAATTGTTATTTGAGTAATCATTGGTAACTTAATAATTTTTTATCCTATACGAAAGCCAGTTAACTAATAATTTAACAACGTGTCGTTTCGTGTTCACATCGTGTTAAAACAATTTAACACACAGCCATCTCTATGTGGCTGAGACATGAGTAAATTGGCCGTATGAGCGCCGAACCCGGTGTCCGGGAACTTATTGCATAAACATGTAGTAATATTTTAATAAACAAATAAACAAAGCACAGCCTCTCCATCTGAAGTGATGTATTGACATTTGGTCTCCAGTTCCTTATCACCAATCGACATAATTTACTTAGGCGTGTTTCTCCTATGGCAAATATCAGTTGGACTGATTTCGCAGGTAAACTGAGTCAAAGATATTGATTTTTACCTGATGAACTTTAACTAATTCCTACAAACTCAACCGGAAACCGATACTGATGACTCAGACTCATTATGCTTCTAAGGACATAAAAATATGTAACATATGTTTGAGACACTAGTTTCGCAATTGAACCAATGGATTTTGATTATTGTTTTATTTATGTCATAATAGCTCAACTATTTATGCACGTATGATCATAAATATGTTTAATGTAGGGCAAAGAAAACGCTGTTGTTTTTTTTTGGGGCTTGTTTATTATGAGATGATCATGATGTGGAGTACTTGAAGTTTTACATAAACATGCGCAAACATGGGCGAGGCAGTGACGAGTAAGTAGTTTGGCATTATCCGGCATTAATACCGAGATATTTGTAACGAGCACCTGCCACTTTTGTCGACTCTGCACGCATCTCTTTCTCTCTCTCTGTCTTTCCAGGCTGTGTTTCATGAGATCATCATACTTTCCACCTGCAACAACAACAAGTTGTAGTTTGTTTATGACAAATAGGGGCGACAGGGCGACACCACAAGCTTTATGCTCCACCGCACGTGAACACAATCAGGCAGAAAACAGCAACAGCAACAGCAACGACAACAATAAAAATTACCCAAAATAAAAAAATAACATCGCGTAAGATGAGCAAAAATTTATCGACAGTTTTTACAATTTGTTGTTGCCGTTGATGTCGATGTGTTGAAATGCCTGAAAACTTCCCAAACAGTACGACACTTGCCCAGCCTGAACTTTAAGTCTTGGGCTTGGGTTTAAGTCTGGGCATTTAATTTGATTTCGGCTGCTGAAATTTCGTGGCTGCTGCTGTTTTCTTTTGCCACCGGGCTGACCTTGATCTGAAGATGCGACTTCGAGACGCGGCTTGAGCTGCAGTTGCCTGCGTCATTTTTGAGGCTTATGCAATGTCACGTACATACATAAATATTTATGTAAATCTTCTGCTTATTTATGCACCTTATGTAATGGCCACTAAATACTTGTTTGTCGCCAACTGAAGTCGGTGAAGAGTTGTGTGTACTTACACCCATCAATCAATGCGCCATTAATTAACTTTAATTGACATACGAGACCGCTAGAGATAACATCATATGTTTCCCATATGTATTTTCTTTTACTTTTCATTGTACTTAAACTGTTGCTCTAAGTGAAAGCTTTGGTTCATAACTGAATAACGTTAGAAAACTAATTTAGGTCCTTCTATTTAAGCTTTGTGCTAATATTAAAATTAATTCAATTTTAATTTTATTACTAAATAAATCTGGTCACAATAAAAATATTAATTTATCGTTAAAAAATTAAAGTATATTTTAAATATTTTATTGAATATAGAATTCAAAATAATAATAGTAAGTTTACAGGAACAAACATAAAATTTGTGAATTTCATACAAACAACCTTAGACTTGAAAGATCTTCGACTCATCCTCTAAATTAAGGAAGCGAATTGGTTAATGAAAATCAAGTTGAAACAGGTTTTCAGCATTCATTACCATTTGAAACTATGTAGTATATTTTCTTACTTATTACACTCAATTTGCCTAATATGGACTTGGGCACTTGGAAAAGTCGCCGGGACTTTCTGAAGTGGGTCTTAAACCACATAAATACTCTGCAGTTGACTACTTAGCAACCAACTTCCTAATTGGAAAATGGCAATGCCTCGTGCTGTGGCCTGGAGAGACTGCCAACAAAATGTGTCACCTGTGACTTTCAGCCAAATAAATTTGGTCAACAATTTGGGTTATGCAAGAGTCAAAGCAAAGTAAAGCAACAAAAATAAAGAAAAACAAAAAAAAAACTTTGCACGAATCGGAGAAATAGTCGGCAAGCAACAGTAAATATAAGTACGAGTAGTTTTTGAAACAAATACGGAGCGACAAAAAGTAAAATGCATTAAATTATGTAAAGTTGAAGAAACCAAAGCAAAAGGTACTCGAGAGAGATTGAAGATTGACGAGACGTAGCTGTGGCGTGTTTGTGTAGCTAATTAGATTGCTCGTTGGGAAGCAAACACTTAGCATAAATAGCAACAAAATTTGCAAGGTGCGTACTCTCGATGTGTCCAAACGCGCACTACAAACATAGAGACATACATCCGCAGACACAGATACAGATACAGATACAGAGATACATCAAAACACACAAGCTTCGCTGTTGATAGGACGGCGAGTCCGAAAATGTTTGGCGGGCACTTAAAATTCAGCATCGCAAGCGAAGCAGCTCCAAAAACTGATTTTCATTTGAAAAACCGCACTAGCGTCGAGCCGAACCCCCCAAGAAAGCCGAACTCAAACGAACCGAAGTCGAAGCCGAAACCAAAACCGAAGCCGAGGTGCAGCTCGCGCTGCGACTCGCCCATATATAAGAGCGGGTGTTACCAAAATATTTGTGTCATTGCAGTTGCGTATAGTGAGTCGATCGGTCGGTTGTCGCCTGAAAAAAGAGAACTCGTCGCGAACGATAAAGCGAGAAAACTATAGAAAATCGAATAACGAAAGTGCGTGGGTGTCAAGTGCAAGAGAGAAAACTGTAACTAAAAATGAAAGCGTTCATTATCGCCAGTGTATGTTTGATCGGTCTGTGCAGCCTGGGCTCTGCACAGTTTCAAAACGGACGTCTCGAGCCACCAAATCCACAACTCTGCGCACAGCGGATCATTCACGAAAAGACACCCGATGGCAAAGGGTGAGTTCATCAAGAATAGATCAAATACCTACTATATATATAGTTTAAGAAGCGGCATTATCTATAATTATCTATTAACAATTGCAGCTACTTCTTCTCGTGGAGAGACCCTCAATTGAAGGGCGTGGAGGAGGATTGGCTGACTGCCAGAAACTATTGCCGCAGGCGTTGCATGGACTCCGTTTCTCTTGAGACCAGTCTGGAGAACGAATGGATCAAGCAGCGTGTTGTGGGCGAAAATGTAAGTAAACGCTTTAATCACTTCAATTACATTTTAACAGTCAACGTATAACCATTTATTTTCCCAAATTTATATTTATATTTTTGAAATTCAATCCTTAAAGTCTTCTCCTCACATCGATTTTCATCGATTTCGTTGGCAAACCTTAAATTTTATATTGTAGTTATAAACAATATTAAGACACTCATATATGCTAATTTTTTAACCAGTTGAATTAATTAAGGTAATCAAACACATCTCTCAGCTTTTAAAAATGAAAGATTCACTCTCGATGCTGACTACAAAAAAGACAGTTTGAAAGCGAAAGGTTAAAAAAGGTTGATGGACGCCCTTAATACATATATTTATAACTAGACAGATTCCACATTATATATGCAAATTCCAATGAATATTGACAATAGTTTTGACACCTTCAGAAATAAATCCCCACAATTCGCACAAATCTATGCTGTTCGCTCTATCATTTTGTCTCTTTGTCAATATTATATCATTATTCGCGAGTTGACAATGCGTGAGATAATAATGGTAAAAGTTAAGTCATATGCAAGATTGTGACAGCTCTAATTGTTATTTAAAGTGTGCCAAAATTGACAAACTACAAAACTGGATGAAATACATTATGAAGTGGCCAAGTTAATGGCCCTACTTTAAACTGAATGGCAAGTGGTACAAAATGAGCCAAGTCAAACCATAAATATTTATATCAGATTATTTGTCTAAGTCAAGTTGTCAAAAGCAAGCATCAAGTTCAATGCAAAGTCGGTTACAAAACTTTTCCACTCTTGGACGCTTACAGTTTTGTCTGGCAATTTTGTTATTGAACCCGGTCAGACATTATTATACTTAGTTTGCACACTCGACTCGTGGCATTATGCAACCGAGAGACAGAGAAAGAAAAAAACATCTGTAACTCTTATGGATGTTGTCCACTGCCACTGGCCACCGCTCATCTGCGCCTCTCGACATGTCGACCTGTCTGACTCCGACATCGACATCGACATCGACTTACGTGTGAAAAATGGAATTGTAATGAAAACGAAAGTTTTTGTGTGAGAAAACACCTGAGGAAATACATTTTACCCAACGAAATAACAACAATCAATATGGATTTGTATAATTAATGGCAGATAATAGCGTGTAACCAAAGCACATAACAGGAAGCGCTTCCAAGTTTAGTCATCAAATCAAAAGACTTTGGCAACGAACTTGCTGCAATTTATCAACTGTCCGATGTGAAATTTAAATTGTCTTGCATCGCACTTAGACCCTTTTGTCTTGAGCTTATCCGCCTCCAAATCACTTAATCGCTGCATTATTTTGTGAAAATCATTCAAACTTATCAGACTTTTACTTAATGGGTGCGTTAAAAACCAACAAATTTCCCGTACCTCAAAATTCCACTCAAATGAAACAATTGCACCTGTCGACATTGGAAGTACTTCCGCAATGCTGCAATTTATGAAACGTTTAACAATTACAATCTGTGGCAAACAATAGAAAACAATTCGATGCCCATTTGTGACTTTCCGCTCATTGGAGTTTTTCCAAAGGGCAGCGCATTAAGCACTCAATGGTTAAAAGGTATGACTGTCTGTAGATATGTTTGTATATAGGTACAAAAAAAAAAAAACAACAGTCTGAGCAACAACAGCAACAGTTGTTAAGCCACTCAGGTGAAAGTGACTGATGAACATTGCGGTTGCTCTCGCTGCCCGTAGGTCTCTTTAAATGTTGACAGCCGCTCAACGAAACCCATCAACGGGTGCGGCCGCCACAACACAAGCTTACAATACACAGACCCACACAATACGATATACACATAGGGCGCGACTTCGGAATGGGTTCGCTTTCAATGGCAGCACATATAAGAGCTACTGCTATCTGACTGACCGACTATTGGGACTGTGCCCCAAAATGCTCGAAGCTCAAATTTCTACCTGCAACAAAATGGTGACAACGCATTTTCATGCGTACGCTTTGGCTCAACTAACGGCAGCGGGACAGTCAGTGCAATGAACTTGAACTAGTTAAGTGTGATAAAGTAATTCCGAGGAAACTAATTTCCTAAACACTTAATAAAGTGTTATTTTGATAAAAGTGTAAATTCGTTTAATATGCTTAGCTTTAGCGGGAACTTGATTTAGATTTAAAAGACAAGAACATCTTTAAAATGCAACACAAATAATTGAAATAAAAAAGATATAAATTGAAATGAAATAACATAAAAATATTATATTATTGTATATAGTAGTAGTAGTATATAGTAATTAATGCCTTAATTAACATTTAAAGTTAAATAACATAAAAAGAGTATATTATTGTATATAGTAGTAGTATTTAATGCCTCTATTAACATTTAAAATGCTTATTTTACAGGTCAAATACATCTGGACCAGCGGTCGCTTGTGCGATTTCAAGGGTTGCGAGCGTCCCGATCTGCAGCCCACTAATGTGAACGGTTGGTTCTGGACAGCCACTCTGCAGAAATTGGCACCCACCACGGAGCGCTCCCAGGGTGACTGGTCGCCCAATGGCGGCATTGGTCTGCCCCAACCCGATAACCGTGAATTCAAGCAGAACGGCGCACCCGAAAACTGTTTGGCTCTGTTGAATCAGTTCTACAACGATGGTGTCAACTGGCACGATGTTGCCTGCCACCACAAGAAGCCCTTCGTCTGCGAGGAGAACGATGCTCTGCTCAAGTATGTGCGCTACACCAACCCCAATCTGCGCATCTAAGCCACGCTCAAGTTGGATTCAAATGTGAAGTTGCAAACGCATGAAACGACAGTAATTGCAACTTCAGATAAACCAAAAATGATATTTTACGTAACTACTACATACTCTTTAAAGTACGTATCTGGTTAGCATGAGAAAACTCTGTTGTATCTTCTTATGCCTAATACGCGTACTTCCTGAGTCTATATCAATCTTCTGGCAATAGTGTATGTCTTACGTATGATTTTTTTTATAACAATTTTCCCAATCTATGCGCTCTATTCCTCATCAATTAGTTTAATTATTAATTTTGTATTAATTTATGATTTTTTAAATTATAATATAACATTCAAAACGACATGTAAAACATAAACATAACCGGTTTTTCATTTCATTCTACATATTGCATTGTTTTTCCTCGAAAAAAAACCCACGTTAAATTTATTAGGTGATCTTTAGAGGAGAAAGTCGACCGAAGCAATAAAATGACAATTGTTGACCCCAAATGTGAGTCTTTAAAGTGAGCTTAAATGAAAGGGGTCCCCGAAATGTTGTTAAATCTACGTTAGCTAAAGAAACGGCTTCATTAGAGCTTCATTGATTTTACTTTATTTAATTGATAATTTATCAGTGACTGCAACGGTCAATGAAGAGAGTAAAAATCAAGTAACGAATAGGTTAGGTTAGGTGGAACCGGCTGCCCTGTATCAGTGGAGGTCCGTAGCTGTACCGGTAGCGTATCTTCGTCTCAGAAGTCGCACAGTATGGATGCGTTTTTGGCAAAAGCCAGCAGCATAAATGAAACGTCCGGAAGATCGTTGTGGCACGGCGAATTAAGGTATTTCAGCCGGAGTATAACGCTGGGCATCTAATGCTCAAGTGTTTCCTTAATTCGTTGCATTTCCTGCACTGATCACTTCGTGATGCCTTTACAGCATGGACAGCTGACATATTAAAATGCCTAAAAAGCACAACTTCACCTAGAAATGCATATCAAATAAAAAACACAACTACATTTAAAGTTAGATAGTTGTATATTTATGTATACGGTATATTAGAAAAGTCAATACAAGTTTGTTAGATACAAAATGTTCGAGTTCTCTGGATAACATCAGCGTGAGTAAATAGTTTTTTTGTCGACTATAAGCGTGAAATACTCATTACACGCTCAAGCACTTAAGGGGAAAGTAGAAAGTAATTCAAATAAATTATAGATTCCAAATAAATAATATAATTATTGAAGCTAATATGTGGATATTGTATGTAAATCTATGTTTAAATGAACGCAGATGCTGGCTGACAAGGTCCACTTTGTGCGATATCTTCCAAAATGAGCAGATCAATTACCAGAAGCCAGAGGACTTTCCGCCAGGTGGATTCTTAACCTTAATGCAAGCGCGAACACCTGATTTATCCAATTCCTCTGCAAACACAACACAAATTAATACAATACTATGGACTAAAATTGATTTCTTCTATTACTTACCGCTTATGGAGAAGGATGATTCCTGCAAATCTCGTTTGCCATCGACGCGACCTCGCACTGAGGGCGTGCTGCAGATAGAACCTTCTGCTGGCATGGGCAAGTTACCAGCAAGCATTGCTGAAATGGGTTCCTGAGGCGGTATTAATATGTCTAATTCAGCATACTTCTTGGCCAGATTGCCATTTTGGTGTTCTTCGTGGTGTTCGGATGATCGTTCAGTTGTTTGCACTTTGCCCTCAATAATGTCATAGACAAAAGGAGGACGCACTGCCATCGGTATGAATCGTCCAAATCCTTCAGCCACACGCACAGTTTCGTTCTCAACACAAATGCGTCCACGCACGAGGACAAATTCTGGAACACCGTGCACTGTCATACCCTCGAATATATTGAAATCGGAAGCATGATGATGAGTCTGCTTGGAGATCGTTCGCGTGGCTTGTGGATTCCAAATGACCAGATCAGCGTCGGAGCCAACAGCTAAGGAATAACATTTTATTAGGATATCAAACTTTTCTATAGTTCTGTCAACTTACCAATGCGTCCCTTTTGTGGATAGACATTAAAAATCTTTGCGGCATTAGTGCTAGTTACGGCCACGAAACGACAAGGATCGAGCAGCCCCTGATGGACGCCCTTCTCCCACACCAACGACATGCGATCCTCGACACCATTGACGCCACTCGGAATTTTTGTAAAATCATGTGCACCAACTTCCTTTTGCTTCTTGCTGAAGGTACAATTATCGCTGCCAGTGACCTGCAAGTCATCACTGCAAAAAGAGAACTCATTAATGAATGCATTTATTAAATAGTTACTTTCGCTTCACTTACTATGCCAATGATTTCATCAATTGTCTTGGTGTTTCCGCAGACATGCGAATTGGTGGACTGGTGATATAGTAAATTCGTTCAGATTTGGGCACATTACTCATGCTACGACCAATGGAGCTGGCCAGAGTTTCACCAAACACACAATAGCCGCTGCGACGTGCTCGACCCACAAGTTCGGCGGAGGATTTGCTGGTGACGCCAGTGACGTACAAAGGAGTCTTCATCTGGGTAGATTATAATAAGGATTAGTTCTATGCTCGCTGCTGAAGTTTTAGAGATTAGTAGAGATTACAGTAACAAGACTAATAAGGTTATTTCAGTGTTAGATTACTACTTGTTTATGCGACAATCCAATGCCTATTTACGCTGTACAAACTTACTTAGCCAGATTCTTGAGCAGCAACTCACTGGGTGTCATCGTGTCATTATCATCGAGGATTAGCATCATGACATTGAACCATACACAGTGATCAATCAATGTATGTATATGTACTTATTATTTTTTGTGTGTTAAGTAGGTGCATCAGCATCGGGAATAATGTTTATTTTTTGTTTGGAGTAATACCAAGTGCCACAAACCACATACATATTTATTTATCTGTACAAGGGTGCATCATACATAATGAAAATAATAACAAAACAGTTAACGATAAAAATAAAGAAAAGTCAACAATAAAAATCAACATTTTTATACTGCAACATTTCCCATGGACCCACGAGCTCTTTTTGTTTTATACAATTTTCACTTGCTTCATATATAGGATTAATTATTATAATGCTGCACTCACCTGATGAGCCAAGACGCAAGCTCGGTGGACAGCTTCAGCCTCAACTTCCTCCTGACGCGACAATTCATGTGCTTCGGGCCCAGTGACACCTTCGGCTAAAAGACGATTTGTGTTCTTGGCTATAATGTCACCATTCTCAGCATGGACCTAGAAGGCAAAACGGAATCAATCATTGTTGATATGCAACTGTTATCCTTTAACTAACCATCGCCACGCCATTAAGGCTTCTGATTCTTTCGAGCACATCCAGCAGCTCAGCGTCGCTCAGCATGTACAACCCCTTGTAGGCCATGTACATTTTGAGTGAATTGACACCCAGTTCCTTGCTTAGTATGCCAATCTCCTCGGATACCGATTTGGACCACCAAGTGATACCCACATGCAGAGCGTAGTCACAACAAACCTTCGGATCTGCCCAGCTGCGCCACTTATCATAGGCCTCGACCAAGGACTCGTGTTTGCTTGGCAGAACACAATCAACTGTTGAAGAACAACATAATTAATATTTGAAATATTTTAAGGGTTGCTGGGCACACATACTTATCATGGTTGTGCCACCGGCAACTGCTGCTTTCGTTCCACCATAGAAACTGTGGAGAGACACATTAGTTAGCAAGCATAAACAATAATATTACAATATACTTACTCATCGATGGACACAGCGTCTCCTGAGGGACACTGAAGACGCGTATGAGGATCAATGCCACCCGGCAAAATCATTCTGCCTGCTGCATCAATGATCCGCACACCGCCTGGAACTGTAATCTCGCTGGCAGGTCCAACAAATCTGTAAATAAATGTGTGATATTAGTACATTATTATTAAATATATAATAATTTAATTATTCATACTTTATTGTGCCATCTTCGATGTAAACATCCGCCTTGAAACTCTTGTCGTGATTGACGATTTCACCATTTTTGATGTACACTCGATTCTGGGCACTTTGTAAGTGAATGGGCACTTTCTTGACAGGCTTTGGGCTGGTCGACATGATTCCAATAGACGGTTAGATCTGAAAAAAACAATACAGATTTAAAAGTATTTACATCACACATTTAATTTGAAAAAAGGTAAACTCAATACTAAACGCGACAGTAAAAAAAAATCAAACCATTTGAAAACCCCTAATGACCACAATTGAATTAACAAAATGTCCCATCATTTCTCTTTAATCCTCAAGTAGAAACAATTGAAAAGTCCATGTAGATGAGATGGCGTTGCAATTTGCACATTTTATGAGCATTCTGAATAAATGGACAGTGCTTGAAAATTTATTACACTGCGCAACCAAATAAAGGAATCGTTAACCTTCGATAATGCAGCCAGTCGTCAGACACAACATTATAAGCCTCCCCGCTAAGGGTTTAAAGTACCATAAATACCCAAACACACAAGTGTACAAATGTACCTTGTCTCTATGCACTCCAACAATAGATGATGATGTCATAGGCTGTCTTCAAAGTATGTTTGTATGTAAATAGGCTAGCTCAGCGGTCTATTGCAAGGGTGTTCATCTCTATATGACGCGACAATATACAACTGTGAGAGAATGTGAGTGTGAGAGTGTTCATGGACTTGTATCAACTACAAACAATTCCGACACGACTGACAATAATGTCTTTTGCAGGTCGCAATTGCAGACAACTTGTTTGCTAAATATGTACATCTGAATGTACATAAATGTTCATACATTCATAGATAACTACAGCTACAGCAAAAGCGAAGTCGACAACCAACTAGGGAACAGACACGCAAGCGAACATTGAACTTTGTGGGCATTTATATGGGCCTAAGCTCAATGCTTTGGATGAAAAACAAATTGTACCACAAGAAGAAACACACAAACACACTCATGTGTTTTGTATGGTACACTATTGTACATATTTATTTATGCGCAGGAAGCACCTTTCTGTCTACTTTGATATTAACGGGGATTATCCGCTTATTGAGCACACACTCATGTATGTGTAAGTATGTACATGAATGCATTTCGGATATTAGTCTCAATAAGCACCCAAACACAGCGCATACATGCATTGAAATGTGTACATTTGACCTAATTAACGTTGTCTATGTATGTATGGTTAAAATTAATCGAATTAACACAGCGCACTAGAGCACATACATTTCTGTATACAAGTGTGTTAATAGAACAATGTAATGCACTTCAACACTACATACGCTTAGTGAATTCACCAAATTAGACTTACAAACAAAATAGAGTACATGTCCATAAATTTCAACTTTTGTGTACACACACATTTACACACAGGTGTACTACATATTATATTTAGAGGCAAAAAAAAACTCTGCTGACTGATTTTGTTGAATCGATAAATAGATTAATATGTCAGAGTAAAGACAACATAAATTGTGTAGACCCTACATCACTTTTATTAAATGAAGCCAAAAATAACGATAATTCAAGTGTCATATACACACAAACAAATATACACACGCATATAAACAGTTTAATAAATCAAAACCCTGCATACAAATTTATAAATGTTACTTTCGACAGATTGTAACTAAAATGGATCGATTTTGTAGCGTATTCTCTCAAGAAATTAACTTATGGACAGCTCACATGTAAAACTAACAATTTAACACAGTTACTTCTGTTATTATTTGGAGAAATTTTAGAATAATTTCGAAATCGTCCAACCGTTCACACCCACTTACAGAAAAAATTTGATAAGAAAACACTGATATAGCTGAGAACCAGCGTGACCGCAAATTGATTTTTTAAATATACCATAAAAATATGCATCATCGAATTTGGTATTTTGTAAAAAGACGGCGGTATCGATAACAGCAAACTTTTTGCAGCCCTTCGGCGGTTTATTTTGAATTGTTCCTTTGTGTATAGTTCGCTAAACATTTATAATAACCTTTTCAATTTAATAAGATTTAATTTTATAAAAAAAAATAGCCGTTATAAGTAGAATAACAAAAATTATTTCTGACAGTTTGCCGAGTTTTTTCGAAAATGAATCCTTAAAGCTATAATAGCCACGTATACGCAATATATTTTAGCAAAATAGGAAGTTGCGTATACGTATAATCATTAAAATTGTAATTAAAAATCACGAATACTCTTAACATTTTGTACTTTTGTCAGCATATGAAATGTACCGACTGTGAAAATATGTTACTTGGAACAAATGTAGCACATATAAATATCTCTAGGAGTTGAGAGTTATGTTGTCAGTGCTTTGGAAAATGATTTATTTTACAGGCTAAGAATTTATTGTTGTTAAAAAAAAACATTTTGTAAAAAGACTTAAATCAGTTCAAGCTTACCATTTCATCGTCTACCGCTATCTGAAAATATTATGCTGTACAAATATTTTTGGACAGCACTTGAATAATAAAAAACACTTTTGTATATTATATATGTATGTATATTAATTAAATAATTAAATTAAGTTTGGGGGACATACATTTACATCCTAGCAAAATTATACACTAATAACTACAAGTAATATATCGATATCGAGATGTTGAGTCATATTTTGTGTTTGGAAAACAACTACATAAATTAAAGTTATCTTTTCAGGTTTCAACTGCTTCTGGTATCATTCTGTTGATCGACATTAGTATAGAAGGGGTTTCCTACTAGCCCAGTCTACTTGACTTTATTCTTGTTTTTTCATTTGTTTTTATCATTATTTTCTTCGTATTTGTATTGTTTTCTTTCTTATATTTTTCCTCATTTATTTATTTCATTTAAACAGCAGTCCATTTGTAATATTGCCATGTATTCTAGAGCTTTAATTGCATATGCATCAAAGTTCAGTTTGCAACTTTTTTCTTCGCACATGTCTATTTTCAGGTGCTCGATGATTTTGCAATTGTTACTTTGTCGGTTTTTTTTGTTTTGTTTTCTATTGGTTTCACGCTTTCTTGTATGTATGTTGTTGTAATATAAAGCATGTTTTTAGTTAATTTTGCGTGCTTCTATATAGCTTAGTTCGTATTGATTTTGAAATCGTTTCTTTTAATGTACTGTATTTCTTTAAGATTGAATATTTGTTAAATTAAGATTACGATAAAAAACTTATGAGTTAAGCTTGTCATTTACGCCTAAATTATGTTCAATATAAAATTAAACCTTGTTCCAGCAGCACTTTCAAAAAAATAATAATACAAACAATATAAAAATTACAACATTAAGTGCTCGATGTGTGCCTTATTTTCTCTAATGCTTCACGCGTGTGTGTGTGTGTTGTTCTTGCTGTTGCAATTGATGATCATCCAAAAATATAAAGTTAAACAAAATGTCACAAATTTGAATTATTCGCCTACATCGCATACAATCTCTCTCACACACTAGATCACATACATACACTCAACACACACGCACACCCGCTAGCATTCATAATACGAAATGACATGTGGCCTGCGGCAGCAACGCTCAACGCGCAATATGGAAACAAAATACAAAATACAGATATAATTTACAAAATAGTTAAGTATGTACAATTTTCGTTTTTTTTATCGCGTTTTTTTCATTTTTAATTTGTATTGTATATGTGTTGTTGAATAATTTCTGCATTCAAATTTCACAATATCCACACATAAATATCCGTATAATTGTATTACATAGTTCTTAAAGATGTTGCATATATACACATACATATGCATATGGTGTTAGGTTTATGTTCACTATATGACTTTAAATGACATATTGTATTATAATTATTATTATAAGTAGTATGTTGTAGAATTTTAAAACTAACCTTTATTTATATTTATGTATATATATTTTTATTCATTAACATGCATCATCATGTGTTGTTATCAATCAATCATTGTGTATTGTATTACTTGCATTTATATGTACATATTGCAATAGATATAAATAAAAGTAACACAATACAATTTATCATATACCCCGTGTATGTATGTATATTTAGCATATGCGCATATGTGTGTGTGTGAGTTTTAGTTAGTTAATATTTAATCATTTAATTTAATACATATGTAAGTATATTGTGTGCTTAACCTGTACGCATGCATCTATCTCTGAATGCAATTAAACCTCCGCCTCCTTTCTGCCTTAAGTTTGACGTTGAAAATTCATTGCTAAAATTTGAACGGGGGACTATACTTAACGCCAGACCGACCGTTTTTTATACTTTCCTTCTATCTCCTTACTTTCCTCTTGTTTTTAGTTGTTTTTCTCGCGGTAATATTGATTTTCTTTCTTATTTTTCTTTTTTTTATATTAACTATAGACTTAAGTGGAAAAATATACAGTTATTGTGTGTTATTCTTGAAGCTTTTCTAAATTTCAAGTTAATTAATTTTAAGTTTACGTTAACATTTACGTTTATGTTTAGCATATACAGATTTGTTGTTATGCTAATTATCATTATCATCAGTGATTCGCCTTCTCATCTTATGCTTCGACGCAGATCGTGTTATCTTGCAATCATGTCCTTAATCTTTTCATTACCATTAATCATTAATCATTTAGTTAATTTACATTACATTTGATTACATCATCGCAATTCAAATTCTACCAGTATATAAGTGTATATATAACGTTAACGTATTATGTGTGTGCTTGCATTCCTTGTAGTTTCTTATAGCCCATCTCTATCTCTAGCATCATCCATCCATTCTTCGATTGACTGCTCGTCTTTCTGCTCCTGCATCACCATTACCAGTAGTAAGACGTTGCTGGTAGCATTGTTGTGTACTACGCAACGGCTGCGGTTGTGTTGGCATTCGTTGGCGGTGGAGCCGCCGGTTGAGCCACAGGTGCTGGAGGTGCTGAGTTCGCTGCTGTTGCCGCTGCCACATTCAGGTTGCCTAAATTGCTCGCTGATAATGGCGATGTTGTTGCTACGGCGGAAGGTGCTGTTTTACCCAATGGCTGCTGCTGTTGCTGTTCGCTTTGTGTCACCAAATTGTTGAGTGTCGTTTGACTATTGCTGCCCAAACTGCTGGTGTTGGTCTGATTGCTGCTGACTGTGCCGCAACTGTTGCTGTTCGTACTGCTGTTGCTGACATCATTGAATGTTGCCGCTGGCGGCAGTTGTTGGCTGCTATTGCTGCTGTCATCGTTGATCACAGCTATTGTTGCCGTTGTGACTGCAGCAGTTGCCGTTGGCTTCGCATCAACAACAGGCTGATCTGGTTGCACATTCGTCTCGCTTTTCACTACACTTGCACCGGCTGCAACTCCTGCTGCTGTTGATGCTCCAGCTCCTGGTGTTGCTGCTGATGCAGTTGTTGTTGGCGCTATTGGTTTCTCAGTTGCGGCAAGGCTCGAACGTTGTTGTTGCTGTTGACGCTGCTGAAGCAATCTGTACTCAACCGAGTGCATGGGGCCTGTGCCGCGGGACACTTGATACAGAACTCTGGATATAATCAATGCTACTTGCTGATCCAATATGTGCGACATAACAAGTCCAAGCAGTCGCTGCTCCTGCTGCATAAACAGAGATCTATTATCTGGATGCTTGGCCAAATGCAGTAAAGTGCCAGCTGCTCGCCTCAGCATGTCCAAGCTGGTGCCCATAGAATCAGGATTCTCGCGCAGATAGTTGATGCCATGTTGATTGGCCACGCCCAAAGCTGTTTGCTCTGCCTGCTCAATGAATGCCACCAAATAAGAAATGCAAGGCGACTGCAGTGCCACAGTCCGTGCCATGGCACTGTCTGCTGCGGCCAGGTAGTGTAGCAAATTGACGGAGAACTCGCGCAGCACTTGATCCTCATTCCGGCACAAGTGTCGCGTCAGCACAGCGCACAGTTTTTCCAGCCGTGAAAATGGCGGCGTCGCAATTACCAAATCCACATTCGCGTCTGTAACACACAGTTTGCAAAGCGCTTCCAGTGCAAGGCGTTGTGGCGATAACGCCGAGTTGGGACCACACGATGGGAACGGATCCTGGCCGTGTGCACTCGGGCAAACCGCCCAGTGAAGCAGTCCATCGATGAGTGGGCGCGCAATCAATTCATCATAGCGCGATAGCTCCAAGTGCCCAGCTATATTAGCCATGGACACAAGCATGTTTTCGCGAATGGTAATCAAGTATTCCCACCACCATTCCCGTTCACCCTGAAGGGAGCTGCATGAGTCGGTGAAATCTGAGTCCTCCTCGCGATCATAGTTGCGGGTCTTGGGTGTGCGTCGCAAATGATCGTGATTTAACAGCAGCAGGCGACCGAGCACGGCCAGAAACCGTGTCGACTTGGCTAACACCGTCTCGTTGCCGGGCACAAAAGTCAAATTGCGAAAGATATTCGAGAGCGCAATGCAGCGACGTGCCAGCGAGTCCTGGCTATCGTTAACCAGGTATAAGGATGATTCATCTCGCGTATAGCATTCATCCTCGAAGCTTGAGTCACGTCGTCGTTGCAGCACATGCGCTTCATCGCGCACCGTTGACTTGGGATCAAATCCCTTGGGCTGCGGGGCGACTCCATTGGTCAGACGTTGCTGTTGCGGTGATTCGATCTCCATATCAACGGGTCGGCAATCACTGTCCGCCGTTCCTGCTGCTGCCGTATCACTCCCCGGTTCCTTCTTCACCTCAAGCACTGGCTGTGCGAATTCATCCTCCAATTTGGACTTTTTCAGTTCGACACAGGTTGTTGTGCCACTACTGCTAACCAGTCGTCGCTTCTTGTTATACGTCTGCTGGAGCAAACTGCTGTCCTCGGGGCTGCTGCTGTTGGTGGTGTCCTCCTGCTTGATCATGGCTGCCGACGTCTCCTCGTCTTGGGGTCTGAGGCTATTGGTTTTCTGTGCGCTCTCCTCCGTGGATTTGCCCTTGTGTTTAGTACGTACGTAACGCGCAAATGGAATGTTAACAATCTCCGATTTGAACACATCGATAATGCCATCGAGTGGATCGGGTTCCGTAAACCCATATGTCCAAGCATTGCTGCCAACTGGCTCCAGCTGTTCGTACAATTTATTTGTGTCAATATCCCACGCTTTCTGGCGCTCATCCACGAAGATATCGTGATCGGCTGTCTGAATCCGCACGGGAACTCCTTTCCGCGTCACCATTGTGTAGTTAGGCGTGAATGACAAAAGTAGTGAACGCTCTTCAGGGTTAGGCTGCACACGGACTTGACCCAAATCGATGCCCTCGTCCGCATCGTCGGAATCCTCGCTACGACCACCGCGTTTCACATCCATATTCTCATAGTGTCTGCGACGGTTGTAGCTGCATATACTGCGCACACAGCGAGGCTGTCGTCGCCTCAACCGATCCTCGGCCTGTAGCGAAATGACGGTGCCACTGTCGGCATCATCATCGGCCTCATCGATCGACTCCTCGCCACGTTCGTCAAACATTTCAGCAAGATTCTTCTGAAAGTGTTCTAGCAGCAGCGTTAGCAAACCAGGCAAATTTGATATGCCAAAGAACTGTACTGTGGCATCGTCAAAAAGCAGCACATTCAGCACATCCAATGCCCATGTGCACTCGGTGAGTAGACCCGAACGCATAGCCATGAATATCCGCCACGGATCCACAGGACAAACATCAGCTTTGGTCAAACGCTTGCGACGATAAAGCACTGGTGTCGTTGACTCCACGCTGTCGTGCGGAAAGATGAGCTCCTTCTTCACAAGCTGGGAACCAGGCGCTCCAGGAACCTGAGGCGCATAGACTGGCTGCTGGTTTGGCATCTGGTGTGGTGGTTGCGTCGGCTGCATGCCCTGCCCTACGATCGGTGGCTGCTTTTGCGGAATCATGCTCCCAGGCGGGGTGCCAACCATTGGCACACCGGGTAGAACGCCTCCAGCTTGCGATGGCGGTGGCATAGCATAAGGAGGTTTCGCCAAACCTCCAGCCACGGGCGGCATACTCGATGGTGGCACATTGCTGTGCGGTGGCTGCGGTAACGTTTGTCCCTGTTGCTGTTGTGGTGACATGACGGGCACTCCGCTGGGTAGTCGTTGTTGCTGCTGCTGTGCACCTCCAAGCGGCGGACGCAACGATGAGCCTGGTTGCGCTATATTCGCCTGTGGTGGCGTCGCATTTATTTGCGCCCATTGTGGCGGCGTCTGCTGTTGCTGTTGCCCGGGAGGTGCGCCCTGCTGGTACGGCGGTTGTTGTTGCTGCGGTGGTGGTGGAGGCTGTTGTGGTGGATAACGATGTTGCTCCCACTGTGCCACGCCTGCGGGCTGCTGGCCGTGCGGACCATGTGGTCCTCCAGGCGGAGCAGCACCTCGAGGTGGTGCATTGCCCCAGGACTGTGGCGCTGATGATGTGGGATACTGAGCACGATATTGTTGGTTGCCACCTTGCCAACCACCTGAAATTAGGAGTAGCAAAGGTCAGTTTAAATACACAACAACCAGAAATATTTTAATAGAAATACTAACCATAGAGCTGGGGTCTCGCCGCATAGCCAGAATAGGGCTGCGAGTCTTTTATAAAGTCAGGATGTCGTCGCGGCTGGGGACTCTGCAAAAAGCAGAATTGAAGTTAATTTATGTTCCATTCCGCATTCCCCTTTGTTACTCACTTGATCTGGAGGCCTGTAATAATCCTGCTGGTTGGGAGTGCCGGGTGCATAACCGCTATTTGGTGGCGCGCCGGGCGCTCCGCTCGCTGGCGGTCCCCCTGCAACGGCTTGCGTCGGTGGCTGCGGTCCACCGGGTGGTGCTTGACTGTAAGGTCGATTTCCATACGGACCATACTGATTAGCACCAGCTGGAGGGCTGTTAGGGAAAAGAAGAAAGAAAATTCATTTTTAATAATTTGTAATTTTGCAAAAATAATATCTTCCTTTTCTTAAATACGATTAAAACAGTACAGTTGTGTTAGTGTGTGGGTGTTTGTGTCGTGGGTGTATTAGATTGAAGTATGAATATGAATTGTGCACTCACGCTTCCCCTTCTGGCCCATAAGGAGGGTACATATTGCGATTCTGCGGCGGATATTGTCCCTGATTTGGTCCAAACTGCTGACCCGGTGGCCCAGCCG
This sequence comes from Drosophila sulfurigaster albostrigata, assembly GCF_023558435.1. NCBI lineage: Eukaryota > Metazoa > Arthropoda > Insecta > Diptera > Drosophilidae > Drosophila > Drosophila sulfurigaster. Next base: position 21,714,924 of record NC_084882.1, read on the forward strand.
CATTATACTGATCGCCCGAACCATATTGACCATAAGCACCAGGTTGTGTTGGATACGGTGAACCTAAAATAATGATAGGAATATTCTTAATTTCATATCGCCTGAGCATAAAACAAGAAAGAATCATACACAAATAGTAGAAACGAAATATATAATTTAAAAGGCTATTACTAAATAGGTTTCTTCATTAGCAGTGCTTTAACAGAATAGTGTATAACTTATAATATTTCCATAGCATATAGATAATATAAATACAATTCGTAAATTATATAATAATAATGGGAAACCATATTTTGGGTTGCCTTTCTCTCAATACAATGTACAATGTTTGACAGGACAAAAATTAAAAACGACATAGATTGTTATACAAGATGCAGAACAAAAAGATAACAGATTAGAGACAAATTACAAATTAAAATTTTTAGCATTCACAGGTAATTTGTAAAGTAACACATAATTATTTACAAATAAGCATTCAATTTTCAAGTTGTGATAAAGTGACAACATGGTTGACGACATGATAAATGAACTAATACTGGCAATGATGAATAAAATGTATGTTTTGGGTTGAGAAGCAATTACTTAAAATAAAAGTCCCACATGCAGACCAATTTATTGTTAATAATAATATATAATTAATATTGTGTTATTATTGCAATTTGAAATCGAAATGAAAATGCCAACATAAAAAAAGAATATAAAAATAAAGAAAAGAAGATGAATGTACCTGGCGTTCTAGACACAGGCGTTGGATACCCAGAGCTACCTGGTGGATAAGGTACTCCAGCTGCAGGGCGCGCATGCTGCGTCGATGGCGGACCATGTTGCTGCGGTGGTGGCGCCGGTGGTTGCTGCTGTGATGGTGGCGGCAACTGTGTTGGAATGCCTTGTTGGTGGTGTTGATTGTTTGATTGTGGCGCTGTGTGCGGTGAATGTGGGGGCGGTGGTGGAGCACCATGTGATGGTCCACCAACACCAACAGAGGCAGCAGCTGCAGCTGCAGCGGCAGCAGCACCACCAGCAGCCCCACCGCCAGCAATTGGATCTTCAAAGGGATTGCTCACATTTATGTTATCACCGGCAACAACAGCGGCGGCTGTTTGATTTTGAGTGCCTGAATATCGGCAACAAGCGGCATTCGTGATGGATATGGATGGATTGATGAAGAAATGAATGAATGACACAGTATAAACATAATATAAACAGTTGTTGTTTGTTTGTTGGTTTTTGTTGTAGTTGTAGTAGCATATGGAGTTAAGTTGTTTGTTCATGTTGAGCCAATTCGAAGAGTTATGAGTTTGATTATTTTGCGATGGAGATGTGGTTTGATTGTGGTGTCAAGTGATGTTTGTTGGTGGTGATGGAATTATTTGATTTTTTGATTGTTTGTTTTGTTTTTTAGTAGTGCGCCCATTTTATACGTAACCAACATAAAAATGAATAAACAAATGACACACATCAATTAATACTCATAGTTTAAAAACAACAAAAATAATTTAAAAGTTAGGCAACAAAAACAAATAATACAATAAAATGTATATGGATATATATATGCAGTGCATATATCCATATAAATGTACATTATCTAGTTGCAATACACATTTTAACAACTGAATGAGAAAGGGGGACAATTGTAATATTACAACGAAAAAAGCATTATAAATTATCCATACACATGCATACACACTCACTAGATGTGTGTATACACATGTACTCCTATGCATTTCCAATTAGTTATTATATATTATGGCATCGTATTGCTTACCAGGATGCGGTGCCTGCGGATTGTTTTGAGACGGTGGCCTTTGCATTTGCCCAGCTGCACCGTAGTCCGGTTGAGGCCCAGAAGGTGTTGGATAGGCGCCACCGCCAGTGTAACCCGTGTAACCATCGATAGCTGTGTTCGGTGCACCGCCAGGTGGAGCCGGGAAAGAGTCCTGCGAGTTCGATGACCCTGTAGAATTTGTAGTTCCAGCGTCCAAATGACCACCACCGTTTGGTTCGAAAATAGAAGCAAGAAAAATGAGTTTTAATAGTGTTCAGAGGTGGTAACGGCACATCTATCAAGCTTAAAGAGTGGCATCCTATCTAGAGTGTTCAAAGTGACTAAGCGGACTAATTATCCGATTCCAATACTGAGAAGATGCTTTACTTAAGGCGTGACTAAATGTAACTTTGTAGTAAGTTAAACCTGGATTCGAGTTGATCGCTGGTGACGTTAGCATCTTGATAGCACAATCTGACCATTGATATGAGATCTTTCTATTGGAATATGATTGAGTAGACTACATTTATGTTGAGCACTTACCTGGTGATGGCACAGATGCTGCCTTCGTTGTCTTTTTCTTGCTACCGGCCTCAACTTGCTGGATGATAGGCAACGGATCGATGTCGCCTCGATCAAAGTGACACTCGAATGCCAACAGATTCTTGGTATAATGCTTGCGAAGTGTGTAGGCAGCGCTGCTGCTAGCACCGATGCCGAGCAGACCAGCTATATCCTTCCATGTTTTGCTCTTAGTCACCTAGTGAACAAACAATGAAAATGTGCGTACTCATTTATAAACATAACACAAATGTCAAATAATTGGAATTAATCATTAATTAGGAAAAGGAGAAGATATCAAATAAAATGTCAAGCAAACAGTTGCATTTGAATGCCGCATTCAAAATTAATAATGATAGTTAAATGTGTTAGTAAGAAAGTTTGAAATATGGGGAAGGCGAAAAATTTACTAGTACTTTGTAAACAAAAACAAAGGATGGATAAGATCGAAATGTTTCCTATGGTAGCTTAACAACTTGGTAATCGGAACTTGAACGAAAAAAAAAGAATCTATACAACTAAAAACATCCTTTATAAGAAATACTTTCATTTTGAATGAATAAATAAGAAAAGTAACACCAATTTAAACGAATTTAATTTTAAGTTAAATATTCAGTCTCTTAAAAAACAACCAGACATGCAGTCGAATAAGAGGAAACGCATGCAATCAAATGAATAGAACTATCAAGATTCGGAATTAACTTCAACTTCAACAAGAGTGAAACAGACTTTAAACAAGAGATTTAATGTTGTTGGAGGATAACGTGCGTTTGGATAAATTTGTGGTTCGGTTGACTTTTCAATTGTTGGACACTAAGAGATGTTTTTATATATAATTGTTGTTGAGGTGTTAGCTACATTATTTTACTTTGGTTTGGTGGTGTTTTTTTTGGTGGTTTGGTTTGGTTGGTTGTACACTAATTTTGGTTTGTTTGATTTGGTTTTGCTAGTAAATCTAAAAAGAAGTTAGTAAAAGGAGTTACTACGGCACCTTGCATACCTCGACGAATCCGCCACGTTCTTTTACATAAATGTATAACCTATATAAATCGAGTGGCTGTTTAGAGATGGTCGGACACGCCGTAATTGGCGTTCGACGTTCCTCCATGAAGGATCGCAGCTTGTCTAGCCAACCCCGTCTATCCGGATTGTCATCCATCTCGTATAGCTTGCAAAGTGAATCTGACTTCTTTGTTGTCGTAATCGTGCTACGAAATGGTTCTTGTTGAACAGGAACATGACTGTTGAACACCTGCTGTGAACGGGAAATGGTTTGTCATTAACATTGCCAGCAATAGAGATCGAAATACAAGTAGTGGTGATAGACATACCGAACCAGCAGCTGGTCGCGGCCAATTGGGTGGTGAATTCATGTCGTACTCCTCGCCAGACGGACCACCGCCTCCATGCATGACAGCTGGATGTGGAGATGTGCTTGGTGGTGCTAAATGACTTTGGCTATATGGATCATGTTTGCGCGACTTTGGTGTAGTACATTGTGGATCTTCGCCAGATGCTGTTAAGACAAAACATGTTTAATACAAGAGAACGCATGCAACTAAATTTGTGTACTCACCAGCTGAAGCATTCGAGAGCGTGCTCTGTTGACTAACTTCATCCATTGGTGTACCATCGGGGCCAGTTGTAACCACAGCGGTAACGGCATGCAAGCCCGATGCGGGTCCCGACGAACTTATTCCATTATCTTGCGATATATGCTCTGGGCCACTCTCGTTGCCCGCCTGTGCGCCCATCATCGATTGCGGCGGAGTACTAGTCGGTGGACCCATGCTTTGTGGCGGACCCATATGATGAGGTGGACCCATTGGCATGGTCGGATGCATGGCAGTTGGTCCATTGCCATAGCCTTGGGGTTGTGGCGCCGCTGGGTTGGCACCGTAGCCACCTTTGTGCTGTAAATGCTGCTTCAGATAATTTAAGGGACGTGGAGAGCCACTGCCTTGTGGTGGTGGCGGTCCTGGGCCAACTGGTGGTGGTGTACCCTTGCCTTGCACATGGTTGCCCATTGAAGCACCAATTTGTCCCGATCCCACGCCAGGTTGCTGCGGCGATGGAGGCACCCACTGATATGGTGGATACTGTGGATGTGGGCTACCACCGCTATGGTTAGGCATCGATCGTGGATAGCCACTTTGTGCGCTGGATGACATGTTGTTGGCTCCGCCAGTGGCTTGGCTTGATGGCGGAGGTGGCGGCCCAGTTCCATAAGCGCCTGCCGGGTACTGTGGGCGTGGCGGATAATTGCCTACAGAGACACAAAATTAAATTAATTACATTATTAGTATAGCTTGAAACATTGAAAAGTTAAAAAGCTTTTTAAGTGACTTCTCTCTCTTGTTCAGCATACCTTGTGGATATTGTTGAGGAGGATACCCTTGAGCGCCAGGACTTTGTCCCGGTCCGCCCATTTTGTAACTGCCATGCATATGCTGCGGAATGGGATAACCACCTGTCGACCCTTGCGGTGGCGGTGGTGTTGCCATATTATTAACATTTTGATTTGGCGGCGGGGCTGGTGGTGGCGTCTGCTGTGGCGAATTGCTGGCGGACGATGCTGAATTTGAAGCCTGTTGCTGCTGAGATTGCTGCTGAGATGGTGGCCCACCAGGTAGACCGTGTGGCGGCATCGGTGGCGGGCCGGCGACCACAGTTGGTTGTTGCATTGGACCCCCGCTGCTTGACTGATTACTCGCCGGACGCGAGATAGGATGATTTTGTGCTACAAAATTGACAATAATCAAATCGTTAGTGTGCTTTCACTTTTCAAACAGACAACAATAAAACCAGCAGCACGTGCGATTATTCGTGTACTTACCCACTGCAGGAGACATTGATCTTGAGCCTGATGAGCCAGTTGGCGAGGGTGTTGGCCTCATGACTTGCTGTGGATTCGGCGTGCCCGGTGGACCAGATCCCATGCCACTGTGAGCCCCGCCACTCGAACTATCGTTACTATTCTGTCCAATCAACTCCTGCATTGAGCAAAACAAAACAATAAATTAGATGTTAATCACTTCAGCAAATTCGTAATTCGATAAAGACATAATTGCGGCCCTTTTAATACTCTGTTCCCTTTAAAAAGAATGTACCGAACGAAAAGATGTGAGATAAATGAGCATGTGCTAGTCGAATACTTGGTTATTTGGTTTATGCATTGTTTGGCATCGTTTAAATTTGAAACAACTCAACAAGCCAAATGGGCATTTCATTGGCAACCTTTCCAGCCTTTTGTTGTGATTCTCAATAAAGCAAACAAATATTATCTAAGGCAATACGTTCCCTTGGTTTTTGTTAAGGAGCAGAGTTGCGCAATTGTAACCAGCTTACAATGAAATCATTGAGTCGAAATCTTGCATAGAAATATCAGAAGAGAGAAACTTTAGAGTCTCCTCGCTAGCAATAATTCTAAACAGTCGAGCGGTCGGTCGACTGAATGTAACCTTAGTTTGTCGTCTCCCTCTCTCTCTCTCTGCGTATAAGAAGTAAAAAAAAGAACAAGAAAAAGCTCAACCCAAGGGAGCTCGAATACGAAAACGACGACTCGACTACGACTACGACTACAAATATATATATTTATACATACATATATATGCACATAAAAACACACACATATTATACGCATACAAAGCCAAGCACAGTGACTTAAGCCGACAGCAATTCGAGTCGCACAGAAAAACGAACGGCGCGCGGGATCAACATTGTCGATTGGACTGGACTGAAGTGGAGTGGAGTGAAGTAATGTGATGAGGAATGGAGAGGATGCCAGGCCAGAGCCAGAGTCAAGCCACGCTATGCCATGCCATGCCGGGCCATGTCGAGCCGGGCAACAGCAAGAAGAAAATACAACGCGCTGTTCGTTTTGGTATCTGAGAAATTAAGTGAAGTGAAATGAAATGTACGATGAACTGACGGCAACAACAACAACGGCAGCAGCAACGGCAAAGTCAAAGCGCACAACAACAACAACAACGACAACGACAAAAAACAACAACACAGAGAAAAAGCTATGTGGAACGAATAACGACAAAGTCGACGCGAACTGCAGCAGCAGCAACTCGAAGCGTTCGTTCAAAGGGGCCCGGATTGGATTTGAGATGTGGCAGTGGCAATGGTAGTGGTAGTGGTAGTTATGGCGCGCTTTGAGTGAGCGAGCGTACGATGACAAAGACGTAGATAAGAAACAACAACGTGAACGAGCACACACACACACACATACAGACATACACACGTACATACCCAGGCGGAGTCGCAGACACAGTGCACACATTCAACGATGGAATATAATAAAATGAAATAAGCAATGGCAACGGCAGCGACAGCGACAGAGCCGCAGTAGCAGCGCTGCCAGTCGAGTCAGCCATTCGTTTTTTGCTCGTCGTTTCTCTGTTCATTCGTTCGTCGAGCACACACAAGCAGCAGCAAGAGCGCCGTTGAGTGTTAAGTGTGTATGGGTAGATTGTATGCTCGAGGGGGAAACGAAACGAGGTAAGACGAGAGGGGGGGCCAGGCATGGAATATACTTGAGTGGCATCGGCGACGGCTGCGGCGCGTTGATGACGAGAATAGCCAAGCCACCAGTGGCAGAGGCAGAGGCAAAGGCAGAAGGTAAAGCTAAAAAAGCCTGCTATACTGTTTTATATGAACGATGGGGCCACGTTGCTCAAGATGAAGGCGGCTCACGTTTGTACTTAAATGTGTGCGTGTATGTCTCTCTCTCTCCTCTCCCTTTTGAATATGTATGTGAAAACTTGCCGGCATGTAGAAAAATTACTTGGAAAGAAAAACAGGCGCTCGCTGCGGGAACGACGGCTACAAAGAAATCATTTATAACAAACATGTATTCGGGTGTGTGTGTGTGAGTATTAATGTGAGCACACACAGATGCATGTTTGTGCGAATAACAACAAATAACATAGTATGTGCAAACAATTGGGCTTTCAAATGCCAGAAATTAAATAACAAAAATACAAAAAAAGCCTTTGGCTCAGTTGTTATTATTATTTGGTACTAAACAACATAAAAAAATACATATGAACAGAAATATCTATAAACTTTGGGGAAACGCACGCCTGTAACAAAATCTGGTCACATTTTTATCAAAGATAGGGTAATTTCTTTAAAAAATTAAAAAACAAAACACGACAAAAAAGGGGGAAAGCAATTAGTTGGGCCATTTCATACATAATCGTGAATGATTGATTGGAATGGAAGGTTCTACTTAATTTAAGAACTCGTTTTAGTAGATTACAGGGTATATTAATTGCAGTCCCAAGCGGCAAGCAGTGGGAAAACTTAACATTTAGCCAACAGACAACATTGCGACATTTACGTGCTGTGCACACATGACATATACTTAATATGCTCCGACAGCCTGAAATGCAATCTGTGCAAGCTACGACTAAAAGATACCCTTTTGATGACATAATTGTCATTCGACTGCTCTCAATTTCATGCCAGTCAATATCGAATCGATTCGAATGAGAAGGCTGGTATTGCAACCTTATCTAGAGATAATATGTTTACAGGGTATTTTAAAATGTGACACATTTGATAGCATTTGCGATCCAAAAAAGCGCTTACATACATACGTGCATATGTATGTAGAAAGATTGGCTTGCAGTTTGCTCGAGATAGTAGTGTCAGTAATTTTTGCAACCGCACAAACACTCGCCAGCTCACTCTCTCTCTCTCTCATTCGCTCTCTTGTTCGTTTCGCTCACCATTTGCATTACTCACACACACACACATATATATAAACGAAGACATACTCATGCAAAGCGAAGACACGCAGAGAGCGAGACCAGCAGTAAAACAGCGCCAGACCATTCCAAGAGCCCCACCGCAAATGGTGAACATTCATTAGTTATTTCTGGGTGTGTGCGCGCTTTTTTTGTATCTGTATTTCCGAACGTATCTTTGTATTTGTATCTGTATTTGCGAGTATTCGACTGACTGTGAATGTGAATGTGTGCCCACTTGAATTTTATGAGCGAAACTAAAGTTTGCGTGGTTGCGGCGTCTGCTGTTTCTGGCTATGTGCACAAGCACAAAAGACCGCCAAAGAACTTGCAAAAAGAAAACACAACACAACACAACAACTGAACGGCAACAACAAAATATAGAGACTCTCTTATATCGAGAACTGCAAGACTTTAGTACTTTTGATAAATTAAAACAAAAAATACCAATGTTTTGTAACTGCATAAGCTGTTTACACAATAATGACTATTTAAAAGGGTAAGGCAATAAGATTTCTGTTAAAATCTGGGTTAAGAACTAAGCCAATCATGAAGGTAAAATACGCGGCGCCTTGTCTTCAACTTTGAATTACTTGAATAGCTTTTGTATACTTTATTACATCAATTATAACTATAAGTCTTGTTTGAGATATTTTATCCACTCGTTCTGAAGCTTAAAAGTTATATTGTATTAAATATAATTTGGTTCTTGATTGAATCATAACATTTTAAGTGTTTTGAAATATCCTCTACATTTGCAAACCACGCTCTGTCCTTTCTATAGCAACGATTCAAAGTTACCAAGTCCAAATAATTACCCAACACCGCGTGTGTCCAAAATGTTTGAATAACGGCAGCGAAACATTCAGCTGAATGCATTACAGTAACAAAAGCAAGTGAAGCGTCACTTGAAGTAATTGTTTTGGGGGGATAATCAAGTGTATGCATTCAAAGTGTAATGCAACTAAAAATTGCAAAACATACATTTGATTAGTTGATTGAACACAGTAAATTGAACAAAAGTTTAGAAAGTGTGTTTATATCATTCAATTTGGAAAGAGATTGCGCTCTTAGAGCCTATCGAACATTTGGTTTGAAAGATGGGCATGAGAATATCAAGACCAAGTCCCAATTGTTAGCACGGCATATAAAAAATACAAAAACAAAAACAAAAAAAAGTGAATAGCCCGCAAGCAACAAACAGCAATGACCTTGGCATTGACCCAAATACATACATATGTATGTATGTGCGGGGAAACATATGCTCTTTGTGGGATCTTGAGTGTAGCCGTATTATATCTATGTATGTAGTTGCACATACAAATACACACCACAGCAGCAGCAACGGCAGCAGCGAAACAACAACAGCAACAACATAAAGGGAATGAGTAAAAAAATGATATAAGGAATGTCGACGACGACGACGACGGCGGCGGGCCAACAACAATAACAAGAACAACAGCAACAGCAACAAGAACGAAAACAACAGCAAGAAGAACAACCACATCGACCATCACGGACATGCTGAATGAATAAATGGGGTACTACGCATACCATAGCGACTCAACTCAACTCAACGCAACTCGACTGACTTCTCTCTCCTCCCCTTTTCGTCTTGGCAAGCTATAGGTGGAATGCAAAGAGCTCGACGCAAAGCGCCCTGATAGCGCGTATCAGTCAATAACCGAGTTGGAAATAAAGGTAGGCACAGCACAGCTTGGCAGTTCGGGGAGAAAGGGGTAAAGACAGCGGTAAGCTGCAAGCCGCAAATCATTTATATGGTATGCTTATATCTGACATCTTTGTCTGAACATAACTAAGGTACCAAAAAAATGAAGCTGAGATTTCGAATTTTACTAAAAGCACCTTTGAGTATATATTGTTAAATGATACTTTAACGATGTGTATCTGAATTCTTTGCCTGATCAAAAGACTTTACCAAAATGCATCTCACTCTTTTAGGGTAACTACAAGTATCTTTGAGGCGTTTAATCTTAAATGAAACTTTATCAAAACATTACTACATAATTCAACTATCAATGCACAGCTTAAACAATATTGGACTAAAAAGCTCTCATATATAGCAACGGTAATTGACTAAAATTCAAGTTGAAAGTGCATTCGTACATTTTATACACACTTTGGGGCGTATTTATGAATGCATTAATAATACAATTATGCAATTTCTGCTTTAATTTGACTAATATTATTCTATGCCCTCTCGCAATTATTCATAAATAATTGTGAAGCGACTACTCAAATATATGTATAATTAATTTGCTAAAAACACTCACCTGGTGCGGCGATGGCGATGCCTGCGAGGGCTGCGGCGATGGACTCGGCGCATGCCCCGGACTGCTGCTGGGCGGCGGTCCACCACCGGCGGAATGCGGCGTTGGCGGTTGTTGCAGTGGCGCATGATGCGGTGAGGCAGGCGGCAATGGATGGCCAGGACCAGGACTAGGCGATGAACCACCGGGCCACGGTCTATTTGGTTCGGAATACTGCAATGACAATGGTTACGGCAACAATTATCAAATCGAACATTTAACTAGTTTATGTTTGTGCATGATTAATTTGGGTTCTGACATAATTAGGGCTATCATCACTTTGACAGAGGCAACTTACTTGGTGCGTTGTGTAGGCAGTTCGATGATTGGGCCCAGACGCCGGTAAACCTGGCGGTGTTGGGTATCTTTGCGGGTACGGCGAATATTGAGAAGTGGGCGGTGTATTTTGCTGCTGTTGTTGTTGTTGTTGCTGTGAGGGACCAGGTGGTGGCGCCCCTGGTGCTCCAGGTGCGCCGGACTGTTGTGCCGCCTGTTGTTGTTGCGCCTGCTGCTGCTGCTGTTGTTGTTGGGGCGAACTGGGATAGGAACCTGAGTTTTGACTGTGAGCTGACGGATATGGTGATTGACCTCTGGAAGTATTTTGCTGCAAATGAGAAACAAATGATAAATTACAATTCAATGACGATTTTGAAATTAATACAAACAAAGAAAAATAAGTGTAGAGACGCACACAATGTATCTCAATCTATCTATTTACATGTTTTCACAAATTTTATTATGCGAGACGAAGAGTTCAGGCTCATAAGCTTCTATCTGTCTGCTTCCTAAAGCGTCCATTTGCTTCAATTATTTTTATATCATCCTGCCCTCCTCAACCTCAACCTCAGCTCGCACTGCAATCATTGTAATCGATTTTCCACAACCAATTCTCTACACACACATTTCTATATGTATACGCACGTACCCACCACACACACACACACATACACATTTATTACGTATGTATTGTCTACAACAAATGATGAACAGCAACTTTGTGACGACGGTCCTAGAGGGATATTTTACTTTGACAGTCACAAATGTGCAATTCAAAAAGTTATACGTTTGCTAGATGCCCTTGTGATATATGATAATAAATGCTGTACAATTCATTTTAAATAGCGAAGCGAATACTTTCGATAAAATGTATATAAAATAAAGTATCATACGAATTATGAACAGCATTATTGAAATTAAAAAACAATATTATATTAATTTAATAAAAAAAAAAATATGTAAGGAACACAATAGGAAGTTTCTTTCTATGTCTTACAAACAAGTTTCATGTTTATAATTATTATATAATCTATATAATCCAGTACAAAAGAAGTCTGCATCATTTCCAGCTCAATTGAGCAGTTTATTTATTTGAGACGCAAGTTAAAAACAAGAATTGCGCACATAAATTATAATCAGTTAGTTACCTCAAGCGAAGCAACATAATCATCCGCATAAGATATCCCATTTTATCTTCAGTCATTGGATTAGGCAAACAACTGGAGCAGGACAACTTGAGCATAAAGAGAGGGGGAAGAGAATACGAGCTTTGTCTTTGCCATTAATGAAAGCGATTTTCCCAACTTGATGTTATGCCACAATCAAGCGAAAACTCTACACGAGAAGGAGCAGCACTCTGGCGCAGGAGACAAGTGAAGATCAACGAGATACACATGCATATAATCAGACAGAAAGACAGAAACAGAAAGAGAGAGAGAGAGAAGAACATACACACCCGCATTCACGCCCGTCATACCCTCTTTGTGCACATAACAAATGTTGCTGGCAACGGCATAACAACAGCAACAGCAACAGCAGCAAAGGCAGCAATGTAGCAGAGAGCCAGCAAAGTCCTGGTTGCGTTGTTGCAAATATCAGACCGAAGTAAAACGTGGCAATAAATCTAATGGGAGCAGGACAAGCGGCAACAACACGAAAACAACAACAATGGCTTGGTCCACTACGGGGTGACAGGAAACATGAATGGATGGTTTTGCTGCATACCGGCAAGGGACCTATCCGAGTGTGTGTGTGTGTGTGAGTGTATGTGTGTGCGCGCGAAGTCAGAGGCAAAGAGGAACTCGAGTAAAAAAGGGAAAACTCATCATGGATGAAAATCAAAAACAGAAATGAGAGTACGCCAGCAGCAGCAGGCAGACATCAGGCAACGCAGGGCAGCAAATGGATGGACGAACGGACAGACGGTCGGCAGTCAGGCAGGGCTGAAGTGGAACTTGAAATAATGCAGCAAGGGCGCAACCTGGGTCGGGTTCGCAGAGACACAGACAACGACAACAACAACAACAATACGAACGAAGAGTGAACAAAACGAACGAATAAACCGAACGAATGAGCAAACCAAATAAACGACTACGACGGCTACGGCGACCGAATGGCTGCCTGACAGCGCGACAGAGAAAATAATGTTATGTGTGACAGAGGGGGGCGGACGGGCAGCAGCGGCAACTGCATCCTCTGTTGTGTGCTCAGCCAACGGTGGTGGGTTAAAAGCCGGGCCCGAATTGAAAAGAGTAGAAAAAAACACACCACGCTAGAATATGAAAACAAAAAAATAGAGGGAAAGACCGCTGCCACAACCACGAACTGATCCAGGAGCTGCCAGGAGTCCTTTTCCCTGCGCTTATTATTTCATATCAAACACACACACACACATAGAGGAAGATACACACGAGCTGTGTGATTAAATACACTTGCAACAATTGAAACGAAGGGGAGAAAGATACAATGTGAATGTGTGTCTGAGTTTTGGACATTCGCAATTTTAAGGGTGCCCCGTGCTGCATTAATAAATGTGAAAAATTATGTTAATTATTTATGCGCAATGTTATTAAATGGTTTTTAACAGTTGCAATTAATTTGAAGCAGAACCGAAAATGGAAATACTTTTATTACTAGCGATAACTAAGAAGATATTATATTGAAATACTAGAACTTCTTGATTATGTATTTCAATACAAGATAAGATTGCTCAATTGTTTTTTCTTTCATTACATAAATGAATACTTTGATTTGCTTATTCGATTGTACATTTAAATTCGTTATTGAGTCTTTTCTTTAATCGCATATTCACATACATACATATGAGATAATTTTCGTCTCTTGATTGTATATTAAAATAATTTATTTTACTCTATCTATAACCCTTGCCTCCAAAACCAAGTTCAATACATTTCCCCTAACTTATGTTGAACAACTCGTTTTAAAAATAAGTGCCACAAAAATGTTTAAAGCTGGCATACATCAACTTACATCACCTGTTAACAACTTGAGAAAACCACGTCTACATCTTTTACAAAAGCACCAAATGGGCGGCGACAGCGAAAGGATAACAACAACAGCAAGGTCATGCCGTAAAAAAAGGAAAACAACTCTTGATAAGAAAGTCGACGATAACGACCAACAACAAAGAGCAAAGTTACGGCCCAAGACCCAAGCCCGAGACCAAAAAAAGCCGGCAACCGACCAAAGAGAGAGAACGAGTGTCCCCCATCCCATCTCATGTCTTACTCCTCCCTCCATCTTCCCTTCCACTTCGGAGTGCGGATGGTAATTGTAAGCCAAGGAGACCAAAATCAACGTCGCGGTTCATGGGCCGCATAGACGACAAGCGAAAATTGGGGTAAGACAGCGGGCACAAAAATACATTAAATATATGTTTATATACATTTAAATATCTCTCTACATGTGTCTGTGTGTGTGTGCGTCTGTCTGCATGTGGTATGAACGAAACTTGTTGACCGAGGCACTTCAGGGGCTGAACATCAAAATTTCATTCACATTCTCTTGCGCTTTTTACAACAAGCATGTCAATTGTTTATTTTTGTTTTGACTGCCCCTCTCACTTTGGTTTATGACGAGACATTAATTGTGAGGTAGTTTAGTTGCCTACAATTATCTAAAAATTATATAAAAATGCCAACATCTATAAACGAAATCAGCTCTAATCATTGCCAATTAGTATAAGATTAATTACTCAAATAAAATAGGTAAATATGCGAACAAAAAAACTAATTCAACAACTCAAATACTGTTTGTTTAATACAACAATAATCCAAATGAACTACAGATATGCCATATCAGTTCAATAGATATACTATATAGCATTGATATCGTTCTCAAAATCTTATGCAAAACCTATTTCAGTTGAAGCGTCGTATCTGCTAGTCGAACACCTGTGTGCGAAGTCGTATTTATTATATATTGTATTTCATTCATTCTGTTTTTATTTAGCTATTAAAGGTCATTGCCTTTTATTCGACTTATATTTGCTACGGATTCTCAACCATTCATAAAAATCTGCCATATGCTACGTGTGTTTTATATGTGTGTGTATTTAATGCCTTTACATTTCGAGATACGAATATAGAGGAACGTACGTTGGTTTATCGTGGAATCCTGTTAGGCATAATCATTTAGATATGCACATAAATCAATGCGGCATCAAGAGATGAAAGTCTCATGTGTTTTACCAGCAATCTGTATTTCTATCTGCACCTATGTATATATGTATATATTTGTATCTCCATCTCAATCTTTGTTTTGCTCCCCTTAACGTGTTTCTATATGAATATTTCCTTTGCAAAAGTTGAGTTTTCTTTAATAAGTGTAATTCTATTTATAAACAATTGTTGTCTAATTGCAAGCAAATAAACGAATACGATATAAAGCAATACACCCACCCACCAACACACACACATTCTCACATTCAGAGCAGAGCACATTCATGAACAGATATAGAGGAGAGACAGAGGCGTGTACTTTTGGTTGTTGTTTGTTGCCTTGTGTCAGGTGGTGGCACCGGCAGCTTATTCTTATTGTTGAGCCACCACCACCATCAGCAACAGCAAAAGCAACAGAAACAACAACACCACATCACCGCCAACAGCAGCATTGCCTTTTGTTGCCTTTTCCCCCATGTTTTGTTGTTATTGTTTACCGGCGCAGTGCCGGTTTTTTATTTTTTTTTGTCGTTTTTCTTCTTCATTTTCGTTTCTCTGTAGCATATTTGGGAAGTTGGGATTTCGGTCGTACACATGAAATTAAGTCTGTGGTAAGTGTGTCAGTATGTCTGATAAATTTTGTAGGAGCTGTGCAAGGAATTGGACAACCTTTAAATCATAACAAACTGCACCCATTCCGTTTCCCCCCCTCCCCACCCAAACAATTGAGTAAATATACTGAGTGAGATCTTAACTTACCGGTGGAGGTGTTCTGTACTGCTGCGAGGGTCCTAGCTGTGGACTGTAGGGTCTTGGCGGTGGCGCCCAGCCACCCTGTTGCCCACCATACGGCTGGTGTTGTGGCGGCGGTGGCCCATGCCCGGGCAGCGGAGGCGGTGGTCCGGCAGCTTGCTGTTGAGCATTCTGTTGATGTTGCTGCTGCTGTTGTTGTTGCTGCTGTTGAGCTGCAGCTGCTGCAGCCGCCGCATTGGCAACTTGCTGCGATTCATAGTTGTTCGCATAACGATGCTGGGGCGGTGGCGGCGGGTTTGACGATTGCAATAATGAGTTTAATGTCGGTGTTGGACCCTGTGGCGGTTGTCCGGGTATATAGCGCTGTTGCGGCGGTCGATTTGGTGATCCACCAGCACCGGGTGGCTGTTGCTGCTGCTGTTGTTGCTGCTGATGTGGAGGCGGTTTACTGCCAGGCGGTGGCTGCTGGGCGGGGGCATGTCCGTAGCGATAGGGATCAATGTTGGGATCGCCAGCGTGATAGCGCGCATAGGCGGGATGGGCATGCTGGTGTTGTGGTGGTGGTGGCAAGTGCGCCGACCCGTACTCATCCTTCACACCGCCGGGCGTATGCTCTGGTCCACCGGGCAACGGCAGTGGTCCTTGGGGACCACCTGGAGGCGGTCCACCATGGTGCTGCATGTGTGGTGGCATGGGAGGACCCTGCTGTGGATGTTGTGGCTGCTGCTGTTGTTGCTGCTGATGCAAGTGGTGATAGTGCGACATGACAGCTGCGGGATCAGGAGGTGCACCGGGCGCTGAACCGGGCGGTGGCCCACCATAGGGATGCGGTACAGTGCCGCCGCCCTGCTGTATGATGGCATCGCTGCCATTATTTGGCGTCGGCGGTCCAGAGGTGGGCGGAGTAGCGCCACCTCCCGCCCCACCTGGTGGTGCAGCGCCTCCTGAGCCGGGTGCACCGCTTGCCACTGGACCTGGACCACCACTTGGCCCTTGGGCTGAGGGCGACTTTATTTTCTCATTCATTGTCGTATGATGATGATGCTGTTTGTTGTTGTCAAATCAAAGAGCTGTGCTTCTTCTTCCTGCAGAATATCCACCAACAACGTTGACGCTGATGACGACGACTTCCCCGACTGCAGCGGTAAGTTTGAGGTTATGTTAGCTGCAAGGTTTTGGGAAAAGTATTCTCGTTAGTTGTTGTGTATCGCTTGGAATCGAATCGATGGAACAATATATAAAAACAAATGCAATGCACCTCACATCATCATAGCCACAAAATCATATACCGCCTCAATACGTATGTATTTCTTTTGGCCGCCAACAACGATTTTGTAATTCTTCATCATTCTGTGTACTGAAAACTCAGCTACTACTACCACTACAACACACTACACCAATACCACTACACGGACACAGCAGTATATTCGTATTCTGGCTGTGTCCGTTTACAAATTGTCGCGCGTTGACAGCCGTTGGTTGGCTGCTCTCTCGCTCTCTGTGCTCTCAGCTTAGTTCACTCTCGCGCTCTCTCTTTACATTTGGCAGCTCTACACACGCACACGCTATCTCACTTGCATGATGAGAGTGTGACTCTCACTGTCGCACTCGCACTAATGCGCGCATGGGATGTCTGTATTAGTTTTTGTTTGAAGAGGGCAGTAAATTATTAATTACATTTTTATATTTATATGTATTTAATAATTTCTATTAATTTTAATTTTTAATATTTATTTTAATTGCTTAGAAACACCCTAAATTATTATAGACATGTCACATCTACAGTACTTTAAAATGACAATTGTCAAGGGGCAATTTGCATCTAATCAGATACTTTTTAGGCCCGGTTTTAATGCTCAATACTATAAAGATAGTTTACTATTTTAAAAGGATCGAATTATGCTGATTAGATATGAATAATATACTCTTCATTTCCATACTCTCTACGTCTTTATTCATATTTAATGTAAATTGCAATTGATTAACAAACTAGAACAGGAATAACCCTCCAGCCATTGTAACTATTGCAAAATACTTCATATGTTATGTTAATGCACAATATATTTGACTTTTAATGCATTATTAAATAGCATTTAGCAAACAAACAAAATACGAATTTATTGCACACAATTTTCGATACGCAAATAATTCCGATAGCACTTCGTGAGGAACGACAGACAGCAGGTTACAAATTCGTGTGTTTTTGCAAGTAGAGAATTGTTAGATTGCTGTTTTTCTTTAGGATATGTATCAAAGAAAATTATATTCATAAATTCATAACTAAAGCGGCCTGTGACTTTTTTTTTTTACATAAATTTCTACATGCATGTATTGTTGTATATTTTTTGTTTGTGTGTGTTTGTATGTGTCTAGCAAGAAAATGGCAAATGGTGTTATTGTTGCCTACACAAGAATCATTATAGCGTTTCATTGTACACCTATAATTTTAATTTTTCATTTTTTTATTATAAATATTTTTTATTATCCACTTGGCGTTGATGATTTCGTTTCATATATAATTTGCGTTAGGATTTTTTGCGCGCTCTCGTTGATTTTCGTTTTGGAGTGCTATTTATCTCGCTTGTATTATATGCGGCCTTTTTCGTAGCACAAATAAGCGGGTGCGAGAGCGAGACAACCACTACTGTTACATTTTAATTTTAATGCCGACCGACCGAATGTGTGTAAAGAACAAAACGAGTTTAGGTTTCGCGTTTTTCACAAATTGTTTTTGCTTATTTCTATTTTTCGTTGTCGTTTAGTATTTTTATATAGCAACTGGGGCTCTGAATATTTTTTTTCAACAATCTTTATAATTGAAGAGTTATCCATTGACCGCTGTTTAGGCAGTCGTAATTGCATCGCTCGTTACTGCTCTGCTGACGTTTGTGTCGTCGACGTCGCCGTCGTCGGTCTCTCGTTTATGCTTCATTTCAAGAATTTTTTCACATTTCGCTGTGTGGATTATCTATTTTTTGGTTTAGCGCTTTTTTTCGCTAGCGTAGATTAATAGATATTGACGATAACGAAGCTTTTCCTTAGGTGATGATGAT
This sequence comes from Drosophila sulfurigaster albostrigata, assembly GCF_023558435.1. NCBI lineage: Eukaryota > Metazoa > Arthropoda > Insecta > Diptera > Drosophilidae > Drosophila > Drosophila sulfurigaster. Next base: position 21,733,602 of record NC_084882.1, read on the forward strand.
GATGATGCAAGGATTTTAATATTTTATGTATACACGCGTACATTCGTACATACATACATACAATGTATCTGTACCGTATCGAACTTTGAGCCAGCATGTACTATGTACACACACATATGTACATATTTAGTTGACTTTTGCGTATCTGGCTAGCAAAAATCCGGCATAATGTTGCATTTTGAGTTTTTCGTTTTTTTATTTTTTGCTAAACTACAACTAAACATGTACACACCCACACTTACACATAGAAATATTTTCACGCATCGACCGTCCATAGACTGGCTATATATACTAAAAACGACGAACTCGCGTGAGAAGACAAGCTCGGTACGAGTACGAACATTAAATTGTATGCAGCAGCAAGTCTTGTCTGCCTGCGCTGCTGCTGCCTGCGGCCAATGAAAATTATATTCACTGCGCGAATACACGACAAAAAAACACTGTTTTGGCTGTTAAATTCACACTTGGTTAATTACTATACACATTCTGTACATAATCTATACACTTTTTCTTTTTAATTCAGTGTAATTTCACTTAATTTTCATTATTTTTCTCAGCATAACGACGAGCTGGCCCTGTACAAAGCGAGTTTTAGCGTTGCCGGACACCTATACTGACGCGAACAAATATGGCGGATGATACATTGATATGTCTTTCATTTTCATATCGATACTATCGAAACTTGGGTGCATTTTGTTTGATATCGAATAAGCCGAAGTTAATTAGAAAGTAGCTTCTATTACTAAGTGTAATCTGGAAATGCAAATGTATTTATTTAGAATAAAAAAAAACTTGAAAATAAATTTCACACCATAAGTTCCTTGAATTTAATATTTGTGCAATACCGTGTGTTAAAATTAAAATATTCGATAATGTACACACTCTTTTAGGGATTTTAGTATAAAAAAATATACTTTTACTAACATAATGTATTTCAAAGTTTGTGCTTTTGGTCACACCGACACAGAAACGCCGTTATTTAAAATCAGCAGCTAGGTAGATATTCCTAAAAGAAGTCAGGTTGCGCGTTTGTTAATATTAAAATGCGGTGTTGGCTCCTTTGGCTTTTTAGCTTGCATATTTTGTTTGTAAAATTTGAATATGCAGCTACCGTTACATTGCGACAGAACGATTTAAAGGATACTAAGCAAGAGCACTCACATGCAGAGCACGATGGTAAGTTAAAGATTTTTGTGTCACAGATATGAAGTTGGAAGTAAGGTCAACAAACTTTTAAGATGAGTTTGGATACATACATATATGCATATTTTCTATGTACAAACATGCATTTATACATAGTATATTGGACAATGTAACTGTTATTTCATAATGGCGAACTCGGCAACGGTTCTTATGCGTCTTATAGCGGTCTCGCTCTACAGCACTGCTTTCGCCTGTGAACAATTTATGTATATCATTACATTACAGTGACCTCTAAAAGTGGATTGCTCAAAAAAGTGCAAACCTTGCATAGATGTGAAATGTGTGCCCCAAATTCAATGCCCTGCCCACGTGCGCATGAAGGGTCACGAGAAGCCTCCAATATGCGATTTGCCCGCTGGTAAATTTGGCTACTGTTGCCGATCTGGCCAAAATCATACTGCAGGCGATCAGAGCAAGGAGCGCAGAGTATTCCGACCGTTGCCATCGATCTTGCCAGCAGCAGTGCTTGAGGATGCGCGCATTAGCTTCAAAAATATGATGCACCATGTTGCTGAGATGAAAGTGCATCGGGGTCTTCCAGATTTCACACATGGCCTTGTCTTTCACTCAACGCCCAAGGAGGATTCTCAGAACTTTGCACTGTCCAACAATGCATTGGAGCAGGTGATCACAACTCAAATGTTTGGCAAGCAGGAGCAGGTGCCGCTCGATGATTTTATCACCAACAAGGTGCATGTTACCTTCTCCAAGACGCCTCTGGCTCAAAATTGCCAACCACCGCCAATCTGCCTGCATCGGCATAATTATCGCAGCATCGACGGAACTTGCAATAATCCGATGCCACAACGTTCACATTGGGGCGCTGCTGGTCAGCCCATGGAACGTTTGTTGCCGCCAGCCTATGAAGATGGTATTTGGACACCTCGTATTCATGCCACAGATGGCAGCCCGTTAACCAGTGCTCGCGACATCTCTCGTGTGCTCTTCGACGATGTGCAGCGTCCACATGCCAAATGCAATCAGTTGACCATGCAATTTGGCCAACTGTTAGCTCACGATATCTCCCAGTCGGCATCTGTGCGTCTGGATGAGAAGGGCGGTCTAGTGCAGTGCTGCACAGAGGGCGGCAAGAGCATGTTGCCTAAGGAGAAGACGCATTTTGCTTGCTTGCCCATCTCTGTGGCTCCAGATGATGAGTTCTATGGTGCATTTGGTGTACGCTGTTTGAATCTGGTCAGATTATCGCTTGTGCCTAGTCCGGATTGTCAGCTCAGTTATGGCAAGCAACGCAGCAAAGTGACGCATTTTCTAGATGCCTCTCCTATCTATGGATCGCATGAACAGGCGGCGCTTGAGTTGCGTACTTTCCGTGGCGGACAGCTGACCATGCACCACGAACATGGTCGCGACTTGCTGCCTCTGACGGATGACAAGAGCGCCTGTGGTGGCGGCGAGGCAGGAAAAACCTGCTTCAAAGCGGGTGAGTAGATTGAAGCATCGTTAGTCAGATAAATCTTGTTTATCTTTTTGTATTTAATTATATAATGTACATTTTTGTTAACTAAAACTATTCATTTTAAACAAATTCAACATTTAAATAAGGAAATTTGTGTCTGTAAAAGTTTTAGAATATGTATATACATTTTTATGCCTGCAACCCACAGGGTGCAAGGTTGTTGTAGCTTATTGAAGGAAGGAATATATTCTTGATCAGTGTCAACAACTGAGACAATATAGCCATGTACTTCTGTCCATTCGTCTGTATGAACACCTAGATCTCTGAGATAAAGATCTCATTTTTTTGACAGCACTTGTTGTGTTTACACACAGATCAAATTTATTTCAAATTTTTGCTTCGCCTTTCCGGAACAAGTGTAATTTGATTTGATTTAGTTAATTTTGGGTACATACAATAATAACTATAGTCTTTATGATTCCTTAAAATTTGGTTTCGATCAGATTAAAATGATAGAAAGACTTTTGTATGGACAAAAACGGATCTTAGTTGCTTTGGCTGACAATCTGGTATATTTTGTACTCTATGGTATATTTAGAATCACAATATATCAATATACCATTATTTTGCAGTATATTAATTAGGTATATTTTGGAATATTACCGCACCGGTTTTGTTTTTATTCAAAATCGGTTGCGGGTATCTCATGTCGAGCACTTTCGACTGGAGCTTTCTTACTTGTTTGAAATTAGTTCAGGTATCATCACCATTGCTGTTTCTACTGAAACTGTTCGGTTAAGTTGCTCCATTTAGTACATTTTGCTTTCGCAACACTAAATTGTTTCTGCAATTCTCGGCAAATTTTCTCTACAAGCGTAACCATTCAGAATTCATTTATCACATGTTTATTAATATGAACATCAAAATTGAAAACTCTAGTATCATGCACAGTTCACAGCATAGCATAATTACTTAAGTGCTTAATTAAATTGAAAAGTATATAAATATTTCATAATAAACAAAGTGAAAATAATAATTAATAGACATGTAATGAAATACCAATCTGTTTCAGGCGATGGACGCACCAATCAAATTATCTCTCTCGTCACGTTGCACATACTTTTTGGACGCGAGCATAATCGTGTGGCCAAAATACTGTCGGAACTGAATCCAACGGCAACCGATGAATGGCTCTATCAAGAGGCACGACGCATTGTGATTGCCGAGCTGCAGCACATCACCTACAATGAGTATCTGCCGGCAGTGATTGGACCACAGCAAATGAAACGCTTCCGTTTGGTGCCTCGCAACCAAGGCTACTCGACAGATTACAACGTTGATGTTAATCCGGCCATCACAAATGAGTTTTCTGGCGCTGCTTTTCGCATGGGTCACTCGAGGTAAGTGCAACAGTCTTTAGCAATTGAAAATTCAAATATAAATGTAATTTTTCAATTTAGTGTTGATGGTAAATATCATTTGCGCAATGGAGGTAGCATTGAAATTCCAGATGTTATGTTTAATCCTTCGCGTTTGCGTCAACCCGCCTTCTATGATGATATGCTGCAAACACTTTTCACTCAGCCCATGCAGGAGGTCGACAGCTCTATTACTCATGGTGTAAGTAATTTATGTCAAAAAGGCAAGTTATTTACTTTAAATATATCTTTAATTAAACAGCTTAGTAGGTATCTGTTCCGCGGTGACAATCCTTTTGGCTTGGATTTAGCAGCATTAAATATCCAACGTGGACGTGATCAAGGACTTCGCAGCTACAATGATTATCTGGAGTTGATGGGTGCTCCAAAATTACGACATTTTGGTGTATTCCCCAAAGAAGTAAGTGCTCATTGTGATAACTAAAATACTCTTAAAATATATTTGACTTATTTTCAGATTGCTGATCGTTTGTCATCGGTGTATCGCTCACCAGATGACATTGAATTGTGGGTTGGCGGTCTACTGGAGAAGGCGGTTCAGGATGGCTTTGTGGGAATAACATTTGCTGAAATTATTGCCGATCAATTTGCACGCTTTAAGCAAGGAGATCGTTACTTTTACGAATACGATGAGAAAGTTAATCCAACTGCATTTAAACCGGAGCAACTTCAGGAAATTCGTAAGGCAACAATGGCTCGTTTGATCTGCGATAATGCTGATCACTCAACACTGCATGAAGTGCCTGTAGCTGCATTCGTACAAGCTCAGTTTCCGGGGTATGTTATCATTTCACATTGCTTGTTAAGATCGCTTTCCTAAATTCTATTATTTAACAGTAACAAAATGGTGTCGTGCAATGATCCAAAACTACCGAAAGTAAATCTGAAAGCATGGGCAAATCATTAATTATGAATTATATTCGCATTGATATTATTATTGTGCAACCAATGTGATAAAATACTAAAATAAAAGCGCATTCAATTGCAGACAAAACACGCGTAACATTGACAAGTCTCGTATTATAACAATGTTGTCAAATTCAAGCAAATCTCTCGATAGATATATTTGCGATTCACGTGAAATCGTTAATTGAATTCACAAATTATTTGTCACTTTTTTGTTGTTGTATTCATTATAAATATAGTTATACCATTCAATCATTTAGCATTTGCCCGCTTGATTAGCATTCTATCGTATTTATAAACAACACGATGTGTGGAAGGTTCATCTGGAAATGTGTAGCAGCATTTTTGTGTAATACTCGTAGTCAAACATCGTAATACTTCATTTGCGATTTACATATGTATGCATTTTTAATACTCTGTAACTGTCGACAAATGCGATTAATCAGGGAAAGTAACAAATTAACAGCATATTGGAGAACTACATTGCCGGCGGTTCTTGGCCATAAATATTTTCATCGGAATAGGCCAAATAGAGGAAATAATCCTTGTCATGATGTTCCTGATACAGCAGCCCCATGGTGGCCGATGTCGGTGGAATAACGCTGTTCACAAAGAAGAACAGCGCATCATCCGGTCGCAGATTGATGCTTTTGCGGATGAGAAAATAGAATTGTCCCACTGTCAGATCGTTCGGCACCAGATATTTCTTCTTGTCTAGCGAATTATAGCGTGTCTTGGGTGCCTGCTCCACAATCACAGGCACACGGTCCGGATACTTGCGGCGTATCTTGTCTCCCTCAGCACGGCGCTTTTCGAATGCGTGATCCTTCTTGAACTGAAAATTCATATTCATCTTGTGGCTGTTTTGAAGTTGAATAAAAAGTAATTTAAATTTGCGTTTTATTATCGGATATGGCTTCGAAATTTGTGATTGCTATTCGGAATGTTTGTGTTCGAAATTTGAACTTAAAAAGCTGACTACGTATGATGCAAAAACAATTACACTACGAAAATGTTCGAGTTATCCCTTGCTAGGTTGTCAACTTGGCCAATTCAAGTTAATAGTTTCGTAGGACGGCAAAGTCTAATGAGAAAGCTTTTGGCCAAAATAAAAATAACAAGAGCCATAAAAGCTTTAGCAGTTAACGAAAGGCTTTCGTTGAGATAACCCATTGTGCCCTCGTCTGTCCAGCTTTCAGAGCTTATTTTTGCTGCTGCGAATTGGAGGTGTGAAATTGGGGCTTTCGACAGCATTCGCACTCGGTTCGCAGCATTCGTGTTTTGCTGCCATTAAGACGATGTGGTGTAGCGCTCCACTGCGTATCGTATATATCTGATTTCCGGTTTCGTCTGGATTGCCTTTTGGCTAACAGATTTTTTTAGTTGACTTCATTCAACAGGTGTAAAAAGACGCGTTCGCGGCATCGCAACACGGTTCGGCATCGACTATTTGAAAAAAGTTTTGTTGTAAGTTGCAACAAGATGTAATTTTCTGTACCTCAGTTTATTAGATGAATATATAATATATATAAATCTATATAATAATAATAATAATCGGTATAATATAAATCTGTACATAAAATAGTGTGAAAAAATATAAAAAAATAAAATATAAGAATTCGAAATATTAAAATTTTGATAACAATCGAATTGCAGTAAAGTTAAAGTGAACATTTCCAACCTTTCCTCGCAGTGCAAAGGTCAGCGATATTCTACTGTAATTATGTGATAACTCAGCTAAGTCGGTCTTAATTAACTCTACAGCGAGCAACAAATTTGCAGCTATCTCCGATATTTCGATAGAGATAACTACTGTGCAGACCGTTAATCACCAGCCAAATCATTCCTATTAATGAACATTTTACGACACGAGTCAATTGGCTATTTATTTATATAGTTCAAAGAGTGTGTTTAATGTTGTACATAATCATAAAACAGAAAGTGCTACTCCATACACTGCTTGGTAGAATTAAAATTACATTTACTGTTGTTTTTTGTTCTCATTGGTTGAAAAACTTTTCTCTAAAGTTAGCAGAACTGTGCGAATTATTTTTAAAACACTTTACAGCGAACATGACTGTAATTATAAATTCGAAACATGCATTCATTATTTGCAGCAATTTTTAAATTAAATTAGTTGCATTTTACAATGACGAATAAGCCTTTCAATCAGCAACTATTTCTCAGAATGTGTGAGAGCTATTTGCACAATGAAAAATGTACATATATAAAGTACGAGTACAGAACGAAGGTGGGCAAAGATATAATCCGGATAACTGACCACAAATTCTTGTGTTCAGTTGCATACTGAGCTGTGACCTTTGGAGTAGCTGCAGTTGCGAATCATGCGCAAGGTTCAGTCACGTATGGAAAAGTAGTGCTAAAAATACAATTTTACCATAGCTGAGACTTATGCGTGGATGGATTGGCAAATAAACGAACAATCCTCGAATCGACATATAGTATTTGATAACGTTTCCACATTGGATTTTATTCGACTTAGGATTATGTTAATGAATCAATTAAATCAATTAAAATCTTAAAAAATAGATAAAAGTGGTTTGCAGCTAAATTCAAAGTCATTGTTTATATCACATGGGGTTTATAATTAAATTTAGACATTCATACGGAGGTATGCATAATGGTAAACAAACTAGAGTATGAAGAACAAAGCTATAAGCCATTTTTATATGACACCTTATAAAAGTGTTCTCGGCAATATGTTGCCATTTTCTTTTGTGAACGCATGTTAGATCATATTATAATTGTAATCAGTAGATAGACAAAAGTAAACACTCAATATTTAACGTACAAATATTGGATAATTAAGAACGTGGAAATTGGCCCGCATTTGTCGGCGCCGCTTTCATTTATCTACTTCATTTTTGACTTGTAGCTACTACGAGTTTGTTAGCTTAAACGCACTAAACTCATAGAACTGTAAGGCGAGGAATCAGTTTGGGGAAAACCAGCTAAGACTAGCGAATGACAACTTTATTTAATTTGTATATATTAAAGCTAGATTACCAAACAAACATTCAGCAATTTGGCAAAATCAAAAATGTTTTGGAGGAGAAAAATATTGAAATATTCTTTGGAAAATTTGTAGCTTTTTTTTTTCTATCATCCTCTCTACGATTTAACTAAAGTTAAAGAATTATTTAATGACTGCATACCTATGCTAATTATTTTCGTTGTAAACAAATTCGCTTTGGCTAAATTTGTAAAAATCTGAAAAATTGTGAAAACTGGTTTCTTCAGGTTTTGCGACTCAAAAAAGTGTGCTCCTAATTCATCTTCTAAATAATTTATTATTGCACTAATTTAGATATTATTCTAATTAGTTTACTAATTCGTAGAATTTACGATATAAAAAAACAAATTGAACAATGCTTTAACATTCAATCAGACAACAGCTGTATCTAAAAATACAACTGATAAGCTGACTGCGATTTGTTTGCTCACAATTGTATAAGTATGTTAATTAAAAAAGTAGCTTGGCATCGCACATGTAAAAAATTAAAATAAACAAAAGAATTGAGTTCAGTGTGCAGCCCTGGGAAATGTCATAAAATTCGCAATGCTATAAAAAACAATCCGAAATTATATTTAACATTTTATGGATGTGCTATTAATATAAATTTTAATTGCTCTCGAACATGATACGGTCAAGAGCAGTAGAAGAAAGTTGAAGCGTACAGGATCTGAAAGTTAATGAAGCTTGAAATTTTGTGAGGCCCATTAAATTTGTAATCTCAGAGATTAAAAGATTGATAGCTCTCTCTGAGAGTTTCAGTGATATTCAATAGTTCATTGAATGCACTACAAAATTGAGTGCGAGGTGAGTGCTAGTCGATCATAGAACAGTGTGGAATTTCGCAATATTCTTATGATTCGAATTGACAACTTTAGTAAATTTCTTCATTTTTGTGATGGCAATTTGCATGTTAAACAATATTTAGGTAATCGAATCATAACTTTGTATGAATTGAAAAGTCAATCAAGCATGCGATCGTCGCGGAACGTGAAATCTCAATTCACAGCTTTATCAATAGGTGCAAAATATTTGAGGCTGTGTGTTTCTGAACTCGCTTGTGTCGAATGTAAATAGATCGATCCATACATACATATTGCAAAACACATGCGCGGCTTATCATTTATACCCTGTATAAGTGAGGTTTTTTATGATTGGCAGTTGAGTTAATCTAGAAACTTGAAAATTTTCAAATCTACGATGATATTTCATTTATCCAGAAAGTTTCCTAAGCATTCGATTCAAGATTTATCTTTCGTTTCACATTGCAGCACTCTAATTAACTAATTAAGCAGACGAAGGATTTTCAACGAAAGCTATCAGAATGCAGCATCAGATTGAAACTCACACAAAGTTACTTTGCATACTTGTAAATGTGTCGTCTGTGTCTATTGAAATGGGCAACAAGTGAAGGTGTTTGCAAAGGATTGAAAAGCAAACGTCACTTCAACAAACATGAAGTGCATGTCAATCAGTTTTGAAATTGATTTCATTTTACTGCTGCTGCTGCTTTCGTTAAACAACTGCTGTGCCACTCAAGGCGGCACCAACTGTTATGAGAGTCACCAGAATGGCTTTAATACCTATCCGAATAATTTGCCCGGCGATAAAGGGAGTGGAAATAGTACTAATAATAATAATGATACCACCATGATGATGACACAGGCGCCAGGCACGACAACGACACCGTCGTCCAACGATGTCGCCACTTGGACTTGTTGCTGCTGGGAAGTCAGCAATCAGGTAAGTGACCAACCCATTAAGTTAATAAAAGAAATAAATGACTCTAGTAAGAAATTAGCAAGTAGTTCAGTTTAAAAGTACTGAGCTACACAAACTATGCTAGTGAAATATTTAAGCTTAGTTTCATGTCTCTTGGCTAATGTTATTTTGCCAGCCACTCTTGATAGTATTGACATTCAATAGACCATTTTAAACTATTTAGCTGCAACCCTTTGATCTTACCCCCACACACAAATATTGTCTATCTATCTATGCACGTAGTATACGCCATGGTATATGCTTCTATATGTCAACAGAATGAGCTCGAATGTCGCTGCGAGGGCGATGCGTTGACACGTGTGCCACAGACTTTGCAACAACCACTACAAAGGCTAACAATTGCATCAGCGGGCATGCCTCGTTTACGCTCTGTTGGATTGAAGATTTACGGAGCCACATTATTAGATGTGTGAGTACGCCCCTAAAAACAATATGTATTGATGAATAAAGCCATTAATTTCGGAGTATTGTTACAGTGCGTTCATCAACTGTCACAAATTGGAAGAAATACAGGACAGCGCCTTCTCTAACTTGACGGTTCTGCGCACCATGTAAGTACATTTTTTTTGTTGTTTAAGAATTCATAATAATGAGTTTTTCCTATCAGTTATATTTCGCAAGCGCCAAAATTGACATATCTATCGAAGAATGTGTTTGAGGGAATTTCTGACACCATTGAAATCATGTAAGTAAAAGTTGAATACGATACGATATTAAGATGCGATATTCATTAATTATTATATTATTTACAATTTACCGTTTCTAATTTAAAATTCAACATTAATTCTTTAATTTTAAATTAACAAATGATTTTCAATGTCGACACTTCATAGTAATAAAATAATAAAAATAATATATATAACTTTGTTCTTTTCCCTTTCAGACGCATTATTAATAGTGGTTTGACAAGTGTTCCGGATCTTGGATTTTTACCACCTCACAACATTCTACAGATGATGTAAGTCGTTAGAATTTCTTTACTTTTTTGATGCTATGTTTAATATCTAACACTTTTCTTCCAGTGATCTCGACAATAATCAAATTTCTCGAATTGATTCCAAATCTATTAAAGTTAAGACTGCACAATTGTAAGTTAACATCTTCTTGTTTAATGAAGATATATTTAATTAATTTATTTACTTTCTGTTATATTATTAGAGTTTTAGCAAATAATGACATAACATTTATTGACGATTCCGCATTCTCTGGTTCTAAAATTGCCAAGCTGTAAGTTCATTATAATTAAATGCAAATAATGAATTTTATTAAAGTATTATATTTAATTTCCAGCACATTGCGGGACAATCGCAAGTTAAGCGATCTTCATCCAAATGCTTTCTACGGCATAATAGATATAACCGAACTGTAAGTAAACCTATCAGATTTCTAGCCAAAACTAACATTACTTTGATCTATTTAGTGATCTCTCTAGCACTTCGCTAGTCAGTTTACCATCAGCTGGACTGCAGTCCGTCGAAGTTTTGTATATTACAAACACGCATACGTTGAAGACGATACCCTCCATATATAATTTTCAGGTATATCGAAAATGTAATATTCAGTTTTAAATTATTAATAATAATAATGGGATCTTTGCAGAACTTACAGAAAGCTCATCTAACGCATTCATTCCACTGCTGTGCATTCCAATTTCCTTCAAGACACGATCCCCTGAGACATGCTCAACGTATGCAGGAATTGGAGAAGTTGAGAGAACAGTGCTACAGCAATCGTGATCTTGTAATGCAATTAAATAAACCAAATCTCGCCGCATCTCAAACTGACGAAGTTGTTGATCAATTTGGGTAAGTTAAATAGATAAACACATATATGTATATATATTAACTTTTTTTATAACTCTTATTCACAGTCGTTGGGAACGAAGCATACCGAATGGATTTAATGATATTGTAAACTATCAGAATACTGAAATGCCATTGAACGATGGCACGCCTAATTCGTACAATTACTTGACGGATTCGACAATGATCAATATCGGAGTATTTCACGAACAAATTACACTAAATCCAGAAGATGATCAACTTGCTGAGTATTGTGGAAATTTTACCTTCAGGTGAGTATGAGAGTATTTTTATTTAATTAATTTTAATGTTTAATTGCAAAAGAGTTTCACAGAACACGGTCGAATGACTATGGTAAGGGGCTGTAGTAAAAGTATTTAGTTTATTACCATTTAAATAATTCTACATATTTATTTTAGTTACATATTTTATTGTAGTTCAGTTTGAAAAATCACATATTTATTGGTTTTTGCAGAAATAATGCTACATACGTATTTTAGATACATTTTTTTATATTTAATTTCACATTATTGACAATTTTTGTTTTTTTGCAAAATATCTTAAAGATGCATGGTACAACATACAACATCTTTCTATTATTTTCATTTCATTCAAACTTGAGATTTTTGATTCTTGTGTGTTTACAGCTTTATAATATACAAAACAACTTTTAGGACACCTTGAAAATAGATATGAAAGCTAGCCACGTTTCATTATCGTCAAATGTTGCATAATGGAACCATAAATTAAGCATTGTATATAGAGTGCAGTTCCATTTGATTTACTCACAGTTTCTGAGTTATCACAGCTAAGCAAAATTAAATTTAGTTCTCTAAATTTAGTTCTTTTCGACTTTGAAAATTTTTAAAATTTATACCCGCTACCCATAGGGTAGAAGGGTATTATAACTTTGTGCTAACTTTTTTTAGTTGGTCGCATGTCCAACTTTTGCTTAAATCAAAAATCGAATAACAAGCGTAATTTTAAAGTAGTTCTAATTAATTTACATATATTTAGTATGTTTACATTATGGCTTACACCTACTAAACGAAACTCTTAAATTTACACATTTATTTTATATATTTTTCTATTGCAGAAAACCCAATGTTGAGTGCTATCCCATGCCGAATGCTTTGAATCCTTGCGAGGATGTAATGGGTTATCAGTGGCTGCGCATTGCTGTTTGGATCGTTGTTGCTCTGGCGGTTGTTGGCAACGTCGCTGTCCTCACTGTCATACTCTCCATTAAGTAATCAGCTTAACGTACTATTATCCTTGCAGCACTTACTAATCTGCCAGCATCGCTTTTTACACTTTAGATCCGAGACAGCGTCGGTGCCGCGATTTTTAATGTGCCACTTGGCATTTGCTGACCTCTGTCTGGGGCTCTATTTGCTGCTGATTGCCTCAATCGATGCACATTCGATGGGCGAATACTTTAACTATGCATTTGATTGGCAATATGGTAAGGGTTAATTTACCTTCGACACACAGCAAGCAGCTTAAACTAAGAGGATTTTTCTTACTGTAATTGTACAGGATTGGGTTGCAAGGTAGCTGGATTTCTCACAGTATTCGCAAGTCATTTGTCGGTATTTACGTTGACTGTCATCACAATTGAACGATGGTTCACTATTACGCATGCCATGTATCTGAACAAGCGTTTGAAATTGTATCAGGCTGCTGTAATCATGCTGTCGGGTTGGATCTACTCAATTTTTATGTCCTCAATGCCTTTGTTTGGCATTAGCAATTACTCATCGACAAGGTAAGCGAACACATGCTGTATACAAAGTGTCTAAACAGTAATTAAATTGAATTTTCCTTTAATCGCAGCATTTGCTTACCCATGGAGAAGCGTGATATATATGATTCGGTGTACTTGGTATTGATTTTGGGCTGCAATTTTATGGCTTTCACCATTATTGCCATATGCTATGCTCAAATATACATATCACTGGGTCATGAAACTCGTCATGCACGTGATAACATTCCTGGCGAGATAAGCATTGCCAAAAAAGATGACACTTCTGGTGAGTTATAGTTCAAATAATTAACGACACATTATTATTAAATGGTTTTCCCTCAGGTTTTCACCAATTTCACTTGCTGGGCGCCCATTGCATTCTTTGGACTCACTGCTTTGGCCGGATATCCGTTGATTAATGTTACCAAATCGAAGATATTATTAGTATTTTTCTATCCGTTGAACTCTTGTGCCGATCCGTATCTGTATGCTATTCTAACGTCTCAATATCGACAGGATTTAATCACTCTGTTGTCAAAGTAAGTACTTATTTTAAAAATCTTAAATGTCTTATTAAAATTGTATCTACTTCTTTGATAGATTGGGTATTTGTCAAAAGCGGTTAATGAAATATAAGCATAGCGATTCCATACCAGTCACCACCCATTACACCATACGCGGCTCCATTGATCGTCACCATTCTCTTAGTCAGAAAGGTCAATTGGATCTGACAGCGGAGACTCAGAAAATGATCAAGAATGATGAGGCTTACGTCTAAGAGTTTACGAGTTTACGAAAGAAAACTAGCAAAAGAAATTAAATGGTTTTCAATGTGGAATTTAGTCATTTGCTAATAAAAGCAAAAGCAACAGAAAATAGAGCTATCATGCGAAGTCAGCCAAAGGCAAATGCAGAAATGCTTATTAGATATAAGTGAGCCATAGGCTTATAAAGAGTTGCTTATTAGTTGTGATAATATTTTCTTTAGTACTATTATTTATATTCTTATGATAATTTTGATCCTTAAGCTCTCTAAAATCGTAACTTCCATTGAAATGCGTCACATTTGCAGTATTTCTGGCACACTTTAATTTTATAGTTATAAAATAACTAAAAATAATTTGATTTAAATAAATTAGACAAGCTAAACAGATAAATCCCAATTATTTCATCACTGTTCTAAATAAGTATTGTAGGTTAATGAGACTCCCGAAATATAATATCTACATTTATTATTATGCATTATAATAATCAAAATGTATTTCCATAAAATATATTGAATTCAACAATTATTAATGTGAAAAGTTTGTTAAACGTATAGCTAAATATGTGTTAAATATATGGAAAACAATGTGTTGTTCTAAATTAAGTAGCATATTGCAAGTTAATTCGGACTCTCTAAAACAACTACATCTGACAAATAATATAGACCATATAAATGTATTTACATACATAAAATATATAATAAATGTATAAATAAATATACGTATACCAATAAAAATTTTAAATGGAATGTAAACTTTGGTTCTTTAGTTTACAACCTTGTACTAGATTTTAGCACTAACAAATTTTTTTTAGCAAAGTCTGTTAACCTTTAGAACTTACCGGTTCAACGCTTTAGCAGTTAACGGTTTAGCGGTTGGCAGCCTTGGCAGCTAACATTAGTCTGTAATATAACAGAGATTCGTGTACTCCCTAACAGAGGTTTGTGAACTCGCTAAACAAGCGCGACTCAGAATTTAGACTGATGTCAGCTGATTTAAATACATCGAAGCAACAATTCGATTCGATATTTTATATATGCTCAATAGCGAACATCAACGGTATTTATTGGCATTATTGGACATTATTATTGCACAATCAAATTGTTAACAAATGTTGAATAAGACGTTTAGATTTTAAAAACAAACACAAATTGAACATGCAGAATAAAATTATGCGCCACGAATTTAGCAACATTTTGGAAGGTTTGTTGGTTTTATGGCAATGTGACCACGTGATATTTCTGTTGGGTATATACCATCGTTAAAATATATAGTATTTATTTCAATTGTTGCTTATGGTCACACTACAGCAAATAAAACAGCTTTTAAAAAAGCTATTTTCTAAATAAATAAACAGTCTGAATTTAACTGAACAAAATTCTTGTTCTTCAATAAAAAATAAATAAACTTATTTATAATACTTATATTTGGCTGCAGAAAACATCGGTGTTTGCCATTGAATTGAATTAAACGATTGTTGTTTTCCACCCTTATTATTTGACAGCTGCGAGCCGGTTGTAATAAAAGAAAACAATTGACATGTTGCGTGCATTTTGCTCTATTTTCGTATTGAAATTAATTATTTGCACTTCTGAAGGCCATCGAGATGATGGTAAACTCTTATCCAAGGCAGCAACATTTCATTTTCCGGAATACGCATATAAGGAAACAAGCAAAAACGTAAGTAAAAGATTTGTAGCTTGGTGTGTATTGATTTATCCAACGATAAATCACACTTGGTTTGTTTATTTTCAGGAAATTACTTATCACGACTATGAGCTAGCGTGTGGTCAGAATTCCCTATGCGTTAATTTCAACTCAGCTATGGTGGCCAAATTAAATTGTCTGAGGCGTTGTATATCGCCGTCGTGTTATCAGGATATCTATGCATTCGATGAAGTATGCAAGTCATATTAAATGTAGAACATTTTAGTTATTTATGATGGTTTCTATATTGCAGCTAGAAGAGGGTGAAATCGATGTCCGAATGAACTCGTTTAAAGGATGCGTTATACAGCGCATGTAGCACAAGGCCCCAATCCTGTACCGGTTGTATTTGACTAACTATCTACAGGAGTTGCAATGGAAGATGTCCGAGTATATTTATAAATGGATATAGAGCTGTGCCAGTGAAACTAACCAAGGCAGCTATCAAGTATTAACATGCACAATTTAGTAAAATGATATCGTCAGTTCATCCAATTTTGGAGGATGGCACAGATATAAACATATATGTATGTACGTAAAGGTTATTAGGATCAAAGTTCAGGTTGAACAGGCATTTATGCACAGATACGAATAAAATATAGATTAAATAGCAAATTAAAAGATATGTACTCGATCTCAAATACTTAAAACAAGACACAATTTTATATGTACTTAGATTACACTAATTCTTAGACAAATTTTCCTTAAGCTAATCCACCGCACGCTTAACAATACTGTAATTAAATCAAATCAAAAAAACATTCCGAATTGTAGAAAATATATCACAAACAGTCCGAACAGTCATGTGTATACTCGTAATTGAATTTAAGTAAAGCTGTCAAAAATTGCACTTGATGGAGAAAATATTCCCTATTCAAGCACATTCACCTCCTATGGTTTTACGCGTTTTAATTAATATCGTTTGCTTTGGGGCTCGTCAATCAACATACAATTAGGCATAAAATATAAAATTCTCCAGTAAACAAAACAATGACGCATAGCATACATACATGCAAGTGTACTTTTAGTACTACGTCTATGCACACACATCGTGTTTTCATGCTTGTCTTCAAACACTGTAAACACGAGCATGGTTAGGTTTCGGCTGAGCTTAATTTATGTACTCAATTTAAGAGGAAGAGTCCATTAGGATGATCGATTCCGATGAGACGCATCCTTGTAGCATTTTGCGGTACATGCTAATGACCTTTAAAATTTTACTTTTATTATAAATGAATTGTGTAGACACCCTATAGCTGTCTCAGCTGGAGTTCTTGAAGGCTGCGCAAGTGGAAAATGTATTCAATACGCAGGTGGCAATTTCGTTGAAGCTATAAAAAAATACGTAAATTCATAATTCAGATGAGGAGCGAGAGTAAATTCGGCATAGATGCGTCCATCTGTTTGTCTATAATGCGTTTTTTATATTCCATTCTTTTTTATGCCTTGCCTGAACATAGAAAATAAATAAGGCGGTGCATACAGGGTATCTTCTGATCGATCACTGTGCTCATCTGGCTTAAATGTATGCTAAAGCTAATCTAGAATATCCTTTTTGCGCAAACGAACCCTAACTAATTACCTAAATAATTATCTAAGGAACATTCAGAGCACGCGAATTGCTGTTGTCTATCAAACCAGAACAAAGCTGCACTCACACACACATGTATACTATGCGTCTACAGAATATATATTAGTACTATATATATATATATGTGTGTGTGTGGGTGCGTGCGTATCTATGTGTGTAGTTCATCCATCCATATACATATGTATATACCGGCTAATGAAAGCTAGCATAAAGACCAACGACCAGTAAAACGTTTGGGAAATTAGAAAAATTTTTCTGCTCGGCCACAATTATTTTAGTCGTACGCGACGCGTCCTACCGTTAGGTTGCAAAGGCTCTCACCGAAAGCTAAAAAAAAGAGAAGAAACAGAGACAAAAAATAAACACATTATGAGTGGATTACTTAATAAACTCCAAGTCAGACTCGTGTTCATTACAAAGTACTAACGCAAACAAACTTTTTTAAATCGCTGAAGTAATTTCGCATAAATTCTACAAGTTTACTGAACATATGTTAACATCTGTAAATATATACATATGCATATAATATGTACATATGTATGTGAGTGTGTGTGTGTGTGCATCTGCCTGTGGTTATCTGGAATTAATAATGAACGCAATCAAAGTGAGATGTCAATGTCTATTAAAGCCATAATCAGTAGATAAATTTATCAATTAATTTGCTGATAACGGTCCAACTCTCCGCAATCCCAAAAGGAACCCAAGTGGAACATTTGTTATTTCCTGTTGCAATTGCAAATGGTTTAGTCAGCTCAACGGATAAGTGTGCTATGAATTTACCCAGGGTAAACATACAATTAATTATAATTGTGTTGACATTAATTAAAAAGCGTTACTAAACTGGCAACACGTAGTACTCGTAAGTATAATCAATAATGTCAAGACTTAAAGAGCAGAAAAAGTTGCGTCCCAAACTCTCAAGTGTAAATGGTTGAGGCCTAATGAGTTCTGACTTCTGAGCTTGTTGCTTGCAATAAACCACAAATTTTGTTCCAAACTCACGTCACGGAGTTCTTTCACAAACACGCCATTCATTATTCGCAGTGTCAAAATGGGAATGTTGCTGATGTTCCTAAGTCATGAAAGTTGCCTCGATGTTGAGAAATGGAGTGTCACATTAACCAAACGACAATTTGTATTATTATAATGCGAATTACTTTCATCATTATCATTATTGAACTCCATATTTTTATTCCGTTCGCGGAAATCTGAAATCGAATTATTGGATGGAGTGTTGTTTCATTTGATTTTATATTTTATATCTAAGCAGAATCGTCTGGCGTATACTCACTTGTTGTGATTTGATTTAAAATTCCATTAGAAACGCTTCGATATTATTCTGCTTCGATTGTAAATGCAACTTTGTTACTTGATTAATATATATTTCAGTCTTTGATTTGTTACTACGTCTCTTTATTTATTTTTTGTTTTGTATTGGTGTTGTATGATTTCTTTCTGAATAATTGAATCCAAGGCATTATTTACAATTTTCAGAACATTTTCCAAAGAGAGAGCCAATAGCAAAAAAAAAAAAAAAAATGTGTGCGCGCGTTTAAATAAAGCTAAAAATAATAATAAAAATTCCAAAAAGCAACACAACGAAAAAGTTGCAAATAGCTAAAGAATTTTCCCCCCAAATGTTGATGCTGTTGTTGCTGCTATTGTTGTTTTAGCTCGCCGTATTCTGTGTACTTTAGCCGCCAATAATAAAAAATATTGCGCATACGAAGCGTTGGCTGCGCTCAATCCCAGCGCCAGCGAATCGTCAATGAGTTGCCCCGTCGCCAGTTTGTTGTGAACGTGTGCTAACAGCAACCGTGCGGGTGCAACAATAAAAATATTCCTTGTATTGTTTTACAATTCTTTTTTGTTCACCAACTAACGAGTGAAATTCAGAAGCCAATAAAGGTTTAAACTGTGAATTCGTGGCATGTTGAATCGATGGCAAAGCAAACCAATTAAATATTCGAGCAACAAGTTATTTACACAAAAATGAAATAAAAAATTCGCTGCTGACAAGCGATATAAAGAGTGTAAAGCAATGCGATCGGATTACAAATAGTATCAACGGTCAAACACTTTAAATGAAGCATAAAATCTCGCTCATGAAGTTTTCAGTTTTTATTCAACAATCTCTTAAACTTGTTTATGTGAATCTCTGTCTGCGGCGTCGTTTGTATTACATATTTGTTTAGCAGGTGTGTCAAAATAGCTAACAAATATTATTTACCTTAAAGATTTACTGACGTAGTGCCGACGTGTGTACATACGAGTAGGAGCAGAAACTTATCTCTTTTAGCATGACTGACTAGAGGTTATTAGAATGTGTTTGGAGTCTGATTTATGTCATTGACTAAAATTGGATTTAGATGCCACAGTGTAAGTCTAATCACGAGTGTATCTCAGACAATTGAAGCACACGCGTATCTCTCTGGCAATTGTACCACTCGTCTGTTATTTTTTGAAATTCGTTTTTATTTGCTAAATAATTAATAACTATTAAAATTTCTCTTTCTATTTTTTATTAGCCAATTAGCGTCTGATTGCCGGCAAATAATACTGGGAATTATACACAATGCAAGAACAAATTGTATTCATCAAATATAAACATGAAAATTTGAACAAAATGACTAAGAGTCGAGAGATCGTACAATAATCATTGCAAAATGAACAACTATTTGAAGAACATGCACTGGTCAAAGTGTATTGCCGTGGCATTATTCTTACTTCTGATATTTGTAACCGTGATTGGCAATATGCTCGTTATATTGTCTGTGCTGACCACACGAAGGCTTCGCACGGTTACTAATTGTTTTGTGATGAGTTTGGCCGTCGCGGATTTACTTGTCGGCATTTTCGTGATGCCTCCAGCAGTTGCTCTATATGTCATCGGTATGTATTAATAGATATGCAAAGTAATAGCCAACGAAATATTGAAAGCGATGAAATGTGCCGCCACAAAATAATGCCTTGATTTGTTATTAAAAATCAATTAAATTGAAAATCGATTAGAATAACTTCACAGAGACTCGTAGAAAAACACATTTTAAATCACAACAAATATGATTGATTACAATGTATATTTTTTAATATACTTTCTATTTATTAAACTTTTTTTCATGTTTCTCAAATTTATTATAGCATACATGAAAGTAATACAACTCTTAGAAAAACTCATTTCAAAGCAAAAGTGATTGATGGAAATAAATATTTTTTAATACTTTCTTGAAATTCAAATTTCTCCAATTTATTATTGATTGCATTTTCTGAGTAACGTTTTTAACACGCTTTTGTTTAAAATTTGAATGTCTTTCAAGAGATTAAAATCTCTGAAATTTGAAGACACATTTCTTAGAGTTTGGGCTGTTTTAAAGAATTTTTGAAACAATTTTTTGCAACGCAAAAACATCAAAATAAAATATTCAAGAGCTAAGAGCAAAGAAAGGGGTAATTGTTTTCCTTCGCTTAATTATGAATACTTACATACTTTTATAGGTGGGCTCAAAACAAGTTGCATGCCTTTCAAATTCCCAAAATGCTCAATTTTGCAACTTTACACATTTAAGAACTTTTTTCTTCTTGTGTATAAACAAATGGTCAATTTCCCTCCCAAAACAAAAAATAAAAACACAGATAATAACGGCGGGGATTAAGGGCTGGGGTGGAGGGATGTAAGTCGCCACAATGTTTATAGTTGCAGTGCTGTGTATGGTCTATCAGGCATGCGAGCTATTTGTGAACCGAATTGTGAACAAATTCGGTAGATGAAGCTCACGTAACAAAAAAGTTTGCCCTTGATGAATAGCTCTTTTGTCAGTGGCGAGTCGAGTCGATTCGAGTCGAGTTTGTTGGGCACAACCTTTGATATTTTCATATCATTGTTGGCGCTAAAAGGTTATTTATACTGGCCAAATGGCCCAACATGACGTATTTGTACTAGAAAACGGTTATAAATATCTGAAAACTGATTGCTGCCCTCGAATAAAATACGACATTTATTTAGGCAATCAATTAATTTCGGCAATTAGTTTTCTCACTATAATGTTTTTCAGTATAAGCCCAGTTTTGACATTTATTTTTAATGGCTTGTGGGCAGTGGTTCTTTTTTAAGGAGGTTCTTCGAATAAAGCACAAATACTGGTAATCAAGCAAAATACCAATTTCAATCAAGAAGGCGTGACCAATATTAATGACATGCTAACAAATACTACTGATTGTAATGTAATCTATAAAAGTAAATACAACCAATTCAGTAGAAAGTGGTAAACTATGAGATATCCTGTGTAAGATTATCAATCATTATTTAATTGCGCTTCTAGAACTTAAGCTTTGCAGAGCGTATAAATTCATGGACCGCAAATAATTTTTGCTTTTTATTTTAAATAAAAAAAACATTTACTAATCATCATCCATAAAAGGGCTGAAATTTATGCATTGTCACCAAGATTTAAGAATTTTTCTTATACTACTTATTTAGTCTCATCTTTTTTGCTACAAAAAAAGTATTAAGACGAGTATCTTATGAAATAGTGATTTATGGATAACTCATAAAAAAATGACTTTTTTATGATTTAGTACTTAAAATGAAAAATGAAGACATGAGAGTCTCATAAGAAATGTTAAATAATTTGTAAAAGATAAAAAATCAAAAAAATTAAATTAAATTTGCTTGCCTTTTTGCATAGCTATATTTCCTCTTTTGGTAGATTTTCAGTGGGCAACAAATATAATTAGATTTAGCTGAGAACAACCCCAATAGCAAAGTTCATAAATGATGCAAAATACGAAAATCAGAGCCCTTTTGTTGCTCTAAAATTTAGCGTTGGCGTCAAATCCTTTGGGTTTCTCTAAAGATCAGAAAACTTTTAGTTTCGGTAGGTGTGGCTGAACTTTCAATTAGATTAACATTTAAAATTTGTTGCGCGAAATACTTCTCCTATGAAAATTCAATAACGTTTCCTCTTGTCAGTAGCTATCATTGCAAACTAAGATTGACAAATGCAATAATTTTTGAATTGGATTCAATTTATTTATATTTTCTTTGGCAGGTTCATGGCAACTTGGGTGGACGCTCTGTGATATTTGGATATTCTTTGACATATTGCTTTGCACCGCATCCATTCTCAGTTTATGTGCCATAAGTTTGGATAGGTGAGTGAGCGCGAAACAATACGAGTGCTTGTAATAACGAATATAAAAAGCGAATTATGAATTGTGACTGTGTAAGTATGGAGCTTAGGTTGCACCTTAGGTTTAGGTTTAGGTTAAGGTTTAGTGCTGTCTGCTGGTGTTAATGGCTCTGGTAAATACATATGGTATTCCCTTTGGTCAACAAACTCGTTAAATTTTACGATATGCCCTAATTTATTGATATAAAAAAAAGCAGCAATTCATTGGGATGACGTCATAAACGCATAAAAAGGTGCAAATACTGTGCAAAGATATTCTTTTTTATTGACCCATCCAGTGCATAACGTTTAAAGCCAACGTTACGTATACTTTATGCACTGTATACAGTACCGCAATAGTGTACTGTATGTATGGCCGGAAACAACAATAGTAGCAGCAGCAGCAAGGACCAACAGACGAAAGACGACAGACGACAGTCGACAGAGGACAGAGGACAGTCGACTGTGAAATTGTGGGTGGTATAGTAACATACTACATTGGTATACTGGTTGGTATACGTAGTGCTCGCTGCTTTTGTTGGAAGTTTCAATTACATTTTAATGGCATTTCCAAGTTCCTTGTTGACGCCATAGTGCTGCGCTGTTTGCTAGGAACGTTAGTCAACAGCTTTATAAACAATATGCCGACTGGCTTTTGTTTTCATTTACTCTCTTCTCTTCGCTTCTCTTCTCTTTTCTGCTTTACTTACTTACTTTTTGTTTTTTTATTCTTCTCTCTTTTATTGCTTTGTATTTAGGTATCTTGCAGTCACACAGCCGTTGACATATTCAAAAAAGTGGCGTTGCAAACGATTGGCCCTGTTAATGATTCTTGGCGTTTGGTTACTGGCCTTCGTTATTACATGTCCACCCATGCTCGGCTGGTGAGTATGCTGTCCACCAATTTATTATGTTGATATACTATATATGTACACTATTTTTGGGGCCAAGTACACATTTCACTTGGGCTCACATTAAAATAGTTAATTAAGTTCGCTTGCCGTCTCGAATGTCTCTATTTATTTCGGTTTTATAAATAAACCAGAACGAACAAATTCTATATTTGGGCCATTGAGAAATTTAATACCCTAGTATATTATTACCAAAGGTGGCATCTTGTCCGACAATTTAACCTTGATTAAATGTTCTAATTTCAAATTACAATTGCTCAATAAAACATTTGGCACATTTCGGCATAGTATGTATGTTTACTGTGTATGCTTACAATATCGAAATATTTTCTTGTTGTTGATATTATTTTCTGTATATTCACAATTGTAAAGGTAATAATGCACACATAGTGTTTACACTCGCTCCCATAGTGTAGAAAGTAATAATAATTTAGTGCGAGTCCTATTCCCTATCAGCATCAATATCCGATTCAATATAGCCATGGCCATGTCCGTCTGAATAGAACTTGTGATGTCAATATACCAAACATACATTTCGGTATATTTCAGTATGTTAATTATGGTATTGTGGTATATTTAAATGACAATATCGTATAGTTTTACTTTTATTGAGAGCAAGTAGCGGGTATCTCACAGTTGAGCACACTTTACTGTTGCTAAAGAGAACACTTTTGATTAGACTTTTGAGAAGTTGTGATTTAATTATGCTTTACAATTACAATTAACTTTAATTAAAAACGAAGTATGAATAATTAACACTAACATTATTTTTAATATTTCTGAGAAACTCATTTTCTATTTTAATTTTAATACGTTTAAGCTTACTTGACTTTTTATGCACACATTAAACATTCATTTGTATATTACCAAAAAAAAGAAGAAAAGAAAAGAAAACACAATGTTATGTCGTAACCTAGCAAATAAATACGAACACAAAGAGAAGAGACATTAATTTTATTTTTCTAAGAAACCAGCAAAACACAGCGAAAGAAAGATTACAATAAAGTCAAATAACTGTCTGTTCTTCGACTACATTTGTTCATAGGTATGAACCAGGCAGGAATCGACAACAACAGGACTTTGTCGACTGTCGTTACAATCAAAACAAAGGATATGTCGTTTACTCGGCTATGGGCTCCTTCTTTATACCGCTGACAGTCATGTTGTATGTGTACGTTAGGATTGGTTATGTCCTCACATCACGTCGAGCTCACATTGTACGCGATGCGGTAAATATTTTGTGTTTTTTAACTTCTCCCTCTCAGACTGACATCCTATTTTCTTCTTTTTTGTTTTGTTTTTGCGATTAGAATACGGAACGCACTGCTGAGTACGAGGTGGATGGTGAGCATTTCATCTCAGAATCGGAACAGTATCGTTGCAATCCTCACAAATGTTTGCCCTGCTGTGAGGCACGTTGCAGTGTCATCCGCACCCAAGCGAATCCCATATTCAGCACCAACAACGTGAAGTGCAGCAAATGTCAGGAGACAAAGTTTGCGGATAAGAAAATGAAACTGAAACATCAACCCACATTCTATGAGCTTATGGAGATATCCCGCGTCTCGTCATTGATGCAGTGTACAGGAAATAATTGCAGATATCACACACGCTGTGCCTCGGCAATGTCACTGCCAGCATTATATTATAATGAGAGCTCATCGGTGGGCACATCGACAAACAGCAAAGTGGCCGATCGATCAAGCAACAATTCGCAACGAATGAGGCGACCCATGGCTAGCCATCGGGTCCCGATGCGAGTGTCGACAAAGACCAAGAGCTCGAAAACAACAAAAACTCTGACGATTGTCATGGGAGGCTTGATCGCATGCTGGACGCCATTCTTTGTGTATTATCTGTTGATACCCTTTTTGCCGCAGTTGAAAAAGCTCGAGGGTCTAATGTCCTTTTTCACATGGGTGGGCTGGGTTAACTGTGCCATTAATCCTTTCATTTATGCCTTCAACCCTGACTTCCGTGCTGCCTTCTGGCGTTTGACATGCCGGAGAATCTGTAAGCAGAAACTGCCGCGAAATCATATGAATATGTTTCGTGCCTGAAAAACGCACAAAATGAAATCAACAACCATTCTTACCATATATATAACATACATATATTTATTTGATAGGATATTCATAGCCGAAGCAAAACCCACACAAAACACAAGTAAAATACAATTTATTTAAATGTTTGTACTTAAGCATACTTTGTATTATCTAACACTAAGTTTATTTATAATAAAAGACAACGCAAATTGTGTAAAATCAAGTTGAGTTTTGTTCGCATTTACCAAACACACACAATTGTAAACATTTCTAAGGAAAGGATGACATCTTTGACCCTATAAAGTATACTTTTTATCAGCCGCCTTAGGCGTGACTGTGAATTCCATAGATTGCTAAGCAGGGCAACAGGGTATATGCTGCTACTTACACATATTACTTTAAATGCAGTCTCCCTTTGATGAGCACAGCTTGCTAATTACACCAGTTTCAGAACTTCCCCAATTGAATAATAAAAACGGAAGCCAGATGCGATGAGAAGCAGACGAGTCAGCAAGCACCGAGCACCAAGCACCGAGCAAGAGTGCAGCAAACAGGACCCAAGTGCATCTGTATGGAATTACAAATCTCTTTCCTGTGCATGGGGTATTTAATGGTCGAGCACTTGTGGCTGCTTGTGGAAGTCGCATTTTTACACTTTTCTTTTTAATTTTTTTAAAGCCGAAAGTAAGCTTTGAAAAGGGTGAAAGCAGCAGCAGCAACAACAACAAACAAAACACAAAAAAAAGAACAGAGAATGCGGTCATCAGACTTACGTAATCACAAACATACCTATGTACATATGTATGAATTTAAATATATATATACTTATGCATGTACATGCATATATTATTAAGAATGAAGGAAAAAGGGTCTCCAATGAATTAAAACACATTTTGCTGTCACAATGTAAACGAGTTTGAAGCCACTGTAATTTGGATTCTTTTTTTCGTTGTTGTTGCCATGGCTCCTTGCACTGACATCATTTGACTTTACATACATATACATACATATGTATGGTATGTACATAAATGTATAAAAAAAAGTGAATGGTCTGTACATATTTACCGTCGTGTAATTAGAAACAATGAGATGGTTTGATGGTTTGTGTGCATACACACACACATGCAAATTTCCAAGTATTTTTCAGCTCGACTAGTTGCACAGGCTTACATCCATTGGCTTACTTCCGAGTGTGCAGCATTTAATTAATCATTTTGCATTTTAAGCTAATGAAGCAGTCACAAAAAGTTCAACAACTTTGACTACAAGAAATACGTGTGTGTACACGCATATGTATGTATGTTATGTACATATATGATTAAGTACACACAGAAACTTTCCTAAACTTTATCTGGTCGGATTAAATGACTTTGCCTATTTATAAATGGTCTTATAACCATCTTTTGGCTTTAGTTTCAACCCTCCAAAAAAACAATATGTAACTGTGCATTTTTTTTTTTTGGGAAATGTTTTATTGTTCTTTTACTTCCTATTTATAATGATTAAGCAATTGTTGTATATTGTTTAATATTACAAGTACAATACGTTAAGAGCCTCCACAACTTGCATGTGTTTTTTTATATGAATATAATTGTGAATTTCTTTAGTTACCCGCGTTGAATTTAAATTGATTTTCTAATATGCATTATAGTATGTTATGTTTGTATGTATACGAGGTATAGGAAAAGTGAAACAACTCCGTTGGTGTACGTAAAAATAGGGTATGGCATACTTGAGTGCATAGTTTATTCTTGTATAAGATGTTTAAATGATACTGAGCGGTGGGTAAAGTGGAATTTTGCGATAAAGTTTTGACATGTTCTTTGAATATGATATTTTACATGAGGGTTTTAGAGTAAATCCAGCAAAAATACTGTTACATTTTATAGCAGCTACTACTTACAACAATGGAATAATAAATATGTGCCACATCATTACGCACATGTACACATTTACATATACATATACAATATAAGTCGTACTATTCGCGTTAAAATATTATTATACTTTTGCAAGGATTTTCGAAATGGCGCATTGCCATTTTACCGTAAATTATTTTTTTATTGATAATGGCAAACTGCACGTACCTAAAGCCATATTTATATAATATTAATCCAAGCTTGCTGGATTACATCTAAGTAAATGCTAAATTATATAGTTAAACTACGTGTACATATGTGTGTTTTGTATTTTTTCTGGTAGCTGTTCTTTTTGTTTTTTCCTTTTTTTGGTTTTGATTAACACTAAATCACAATAAAATTTTAATATATATGTATGTATGTATATTTAATTTCATAGTTTTAAAATACCATTCGGTACATAGAACAATACTATGATGTTTGCTGTGGAAGTAGATAGTTATTAATCTCAAATTTAATTACAGGGAAGAATGGGTGCATAAATACTAGGACTCTACTTAGAAACTATAAAATTGTGTGTTTATATGTACATACCAATAAAAATAATTAAAAATACTTTATGATAGCGAGATGATTGGTAACCTTTTTGTTACACCTCGACCTGGCCCCGATCCTTATTGACTTTATTTCATATTAAGTTGATGATGTGACGATCTGAGCAATGCTTATATTTTTGAATAGTTTAGAATATTGGATAACTTTGACCTACTATTGTGTGTGATACGAGTGTTTGGATATAGTACCCTGATATAGGAACGACTTGTATAATATATTGATTTGTTAATTGATTGCACTGCATCGTATATAGCTGGATTAAATGTCAAAGGTATTAAATATTCGGCTAGATAAATGTAAGTACAAACATGCTTGCGCTTGACTTGATAACTATTTGTTTAGCATGTGGGTATATTTAACATAGCTCCTTGACTCTCTGAGAAAAGCACACCCAAAGGCAACACACAAACTGCATAAATTAACATTTGATTACACCTTTCACAATTTAATTACATTGTGTGTGTGTGCGAGTGTGTCTCTGTGTGTGTGTGTCTGTGTGTCTGTGTGTATGTGGGGGTGATGATTATATTTAAGCAGAACAGGATATAATAATATGCAAGTTTCACAATAATTTTCTTCCTATCAGCCTAGAAGCAGTCGCAGTAGTATTATGATTAGCTTGCTGCCAAATTGCTAGATTCTTATTACCAGTAGAGGGGAGGAACGAGGTGATGTGCAGTTGAGGATATGCCACAACTATCGCCGGATTGACATGGTGTTTGTGGGAAACTGCGGTTTCTGGCCATCGCTGAAGAAACGCTTGCAGGTCAGGCGCCAAAAGGCAGCGCGAAAATCGACACTGTAAAATGCATAGATGAATGGATTGATGGCACTGTTGAACCAGCCCAGCCAGGTGAGCGCCTTGGCCAGCATGCGGCTGACCTGATGCTCGGCAAGGAATGGTGTGATGAGATAGTAGACAAAGAAAGGCAGCCAACAGGCGATGAAGCCGCCGACGACAATGCTCAATGTCTGTGTCGTTTTATTTTCCTTTTTAAGCGAGGTGATGCGATTCGATAGAGATTTCATATTGGTTGACGTTGCACTAGCCACATCGGTTGGTCCTGTTCCTGCTCCTGCTGCTGCTGCCTGATGATAATGGTTGCCGCGCACTCGGTTAACCCCACCACCACCGCCACCGACCACCGCACTGCCCACACTAAGATGTGCATG
The DNA here is from genome assembly GCF_023558435.1 of Drosophila sulfurigaster albostrigata. Classification (NCBI taxonomy): domain Eukaryota; kingdom Metazoa; phylum Arthropoda; class Insecta; order Diptera; family Drosophilidae; genus Drosophila; species Drosophila sulfurigaster. Next base: position 21,762,765 of record NC_084882.1, read on the forward strand.
CTGAAGGCTGTTGCGCGTATGATGTTGGTGTTGGTGATGATGTTGTTGCTGCTGATGTTGTTGTTGTTGTTGTTGTTGTGGTGGTTGGGCCTGCCATTGTGCATCTAATAGACTGCTGCTTGGACCCAAACCACTTGTCATTGTGGTCATTGTCGTTGAAGCAGTAGACGTGCGTTTCAGGGACAAAGAGGAGGGTCGCGTTAGTTCATAGCAACCGCTTTTACCACTTCCACCGCCACCGCCACCGCCACTGCCACTGTGTGTGGAAGGCAACGCCAACAGTGACTGGCAATTTCCAGCGTGACCACCACCTGAATTTGCCATGCCGAGATTGTCGCTATCACTCAGTACACTCTCATGCAGATCCTTCGATATGGTCTGATTTGAGAAAGTCCGTGCCGTGGCCTGTTTTTGCTTGTAGCCCGAACTGTGCTCCTGCTCCGAAAATTCATTCTCAACATCGGCGGCCGTGTAGCGTTTGAATTTCTGCGTAATAATAGAACATTGTTTGCAAACTTCTTTAAATGTGTGCTTACAGTAAGACGAGTGTTTGACTAGCACTAAGCACGAAGTCTAGATCAACAGACAATCCTTAAGTGTTGTTTGGAAAACTTCTTTAAATGCCTACAGTGAAAATGTCTTGCGCTGAAGTAAGGTTAGATCGAAAGCTGTATACTCTATTTTTAAAAGTACTTAAAAAAAATCAAATTTTTTCGGCTTTGATTAATAAATTGTTAAATGAATCCCATTTAAGTATTCAAATGTCAAAATAAACCTAACATAATAGAATATAGTATTCTCTAATCAATGGTATCATTCTTTATAATTTTAATTCAATGTGTTTGCTCAAAGCTCTTCTTCATGTAAGGTCCTGGGCTTAAGTGTTACGTGTCTCAGTCATAAGTATTTCGCAAGTTAGAATTAAATAAATAGGTACAACTTTTTTTCTGTGTATTTAACTGTGATGTTTTTTCGAATTTGCATAATATGTATACAATTCAGAGGGTTCATGACAAACGCATCTCGTCCACTTTTGCCCTTTTCATATATCATATAATACAATGAAATTGACATGCATTGAAAGAAAGTCTAGATCGACAGACATATACTCTATTTACACTTGCGTACTTGACTGTTGTATATTTTGACTATTTTGAAATTTGCATAATGTATACACAATACGCAGTGTTCATGGCATAAACGTCTCGCGTCAGCTTTTGCCCTTTTCATCTTTTTTGACTTTTACCATTTCTCCGGAAAGCAATTTGGCATTTTTATTATTTTTGGCGCACGAGTCGAATTTGCTGATTGAAGCAAAGGTGCTGCTATCCTGTTTATTTGCGTTCTTAAGTTTTTGACTAAACAATGAAACTCTGCTTTCAATGAAAAGTGCTTTCGTTTCAAACATTTGCCCAAAGTGTTGAGACAGATGCCACAGTTAAAAGAAATAATTAAACATTTTATACATTTCCAATAAATTCGATAACTATTAAACTTGCTGAATTCATTCCATATGTATTGAAGAATACAGATAATAAGAGACATTGCTTACCTTATTGTGCACATTTATGTCGGTCATATTGTCATGTCTTTTTGCAATAACACAAGAAATGCGCGCATAAACATAAATCATAACAGCCATGGGAATAAAGAAGGATCCCATCGCCGAGAAGATGACATATCCTTCGTTTTGATTGTAGCGACATTCCCTTAAGTCCCGTCGTCCCGGTTCGTACCTAGCAGAAAGCAAAGAAATGCGAAATTTGTTTTTAATCAATATTTATAATCTCTACCTAAAGGTATTCTAAAATTACTTTCGTGCGAATTGAGAAATTTGTCGAATAAGCTTAAGCCAAAAGGAATACCTTATTGCTTATGCAGGGTCTGATAAAAGTCCGCTAATTATTTTCAGAAGTAGAGTGTTCGCATGTCGATTACGCTCAACTTTAGAAATTTTTTTGCCTGTTTGCATATTTATATACTAGTATGCATGTCTAAAAACGTCGTAAATTATTCTACTCTTTAAAAAGAACATTATTTGTTATGGTAAGCAAAAAGCGTGGGATGTTCTTCAGCACACGGATGTAAAGAAAACATACAGATGTATGTATGGTTCATAACTGCGTAGATATGTTAATGTTCTATGTACTATGGTATTCCCAGAGCAACGCCTGCCTCTTGAGCGTAGGAGTGTATAATAATAGTACTCACCAGCCTAGCATGGGGGGACACGTAATGGCCAACGCCAGTATCCAAACGATAAGAATCATTAAAAGCGCGAGGCGCTTCGAACGTCGCTTACGGGAATACGTGAGCGGCTGTGTAACAGCAAGGTATCTATAAATTCGCAAATAAAAAAAGGAAAATAGATAGAAAGAAACAGAATGAAAACGCTTGAGCTGGCGCTGCTTTAAGATGATAATTTAAGCTCCAATTTAATACCTATCAACGCTGATTGCGCACAGGCTTAAAATAGATGCGGTGCAGAGCAATACATCGAAGGATATCCAAATGTCGCAGAGCACCCAACCGAGTTGCCATGAGCCTGAAAAGAACCATAATGGTATGTTTACATATATAAAGAGTCAATAAAAGAATCGAACCAAATAGCGTTGCTTAGTATAAGGTGCTTAGCATAATTGTACGACAATTTACCACTGTCAAAAGAGGAAATCAAATGTTGTAAATCAAAAAGTATTCTTTGTTGGCATATTGGCAGTGAAAAAACACGATGGTTATTTGCATTGACAGTTTGATTTTCCTTCCTCCGAATTTTTCAATTTAATATCTCTCCAAAATGCCAAGGCTATGGACTCCGTCCGCTGCCCTGTCCGCTTACCTGACCTAAATCAACCCACCGAAGCAGCAACTGCTGCATACTTGACGGCTGTAAATCTGATGAAACTTAATGGTGTGGGTGTGGAATTTTGTGAAAATCTTTTTTGAAAACTATGTAAGCTCTTTGGAGTTTATGCCTTGTTTAAGTTAGTAATGCACGAGTGAAATCTTCTAAATCTTGTTGCTCGAGTTTAAAGGCTTGAGCAGGTGTAAAAGTTGGTTTAACTTGTTGCTCATCGTGTGGCATTTACACGTTTTCTGCTTCTCAATTGCACTTCTATACAGCTAAGAGTACAGTGTTTTTGCTCAGGGTAGACAAAATGTTATGTTAATAGTTGGCAAATGGAGAGAAATTAATTTGTTCTTCTTCAAGAGCTTCTCTGTATAAAACAGACGCTGTTGCTCATTTAATTCAGAGTAGCTTCTACTGGAAAATTGAATTAAAAACATTTTAGCTTTAATTTTCAAGCCATTAGGCTGCCTGTTAATTTAATAGTTTTGCTTGGAAGCTCTCTTGACTAACAAATGTTGAGCATTAATTTCCATATATATTTTATGGGCACAAAACTCAGATTTAGTGTCTTAAATTAGTCAGTATGAAATACAAAATTTGAATTAATCGTTGCATAATTAAAATGAGTATTTAGAAGTTAAATATTCCATTATTATTTATAGGAAATTTGCAACATATGAAATACAAATTTGAAATAAGTTGTTGCATAATTAAAGTGAATACTTTGATATTGTTATTTAAAAATTGAAATGTCGCGCCTTAAATAATTCATTGTAGAATACATAAGTAAAATTATATATTACTGGTAGGAAATTCCAATTGAACGTCTTAATTTAGAAAGTGTGAAATACACAATTTAAATAAATCATCAAACGTTCTTTACTATTACCAAATGTTGCATAATTAAAGTGAATATTTAAAGGTAGAAAAATGCCCTCAAAGTACGTTGGGCACCTTGGGCATGTGATTGCTTACCAATGAGGTGAACAGCTACGGCCGGAGGCATGACGAAAATGCCGACAAGCAGGTCGGCAATGGCCAAGCTCATGACAAAGCAATTTGTAACAGTGCGAAGCCTTCGAGTGGTCAGTACGGCGAGTATGACGAGCGTGTTGCCAATGACTGTGACTACGATGAATGTGGAGAAGACGGCAATCAAGCAAATGCCCTGCCAGGATAAGATGAGATCATAAAAGTGAGACCATTCGGCCGCTGCGGCAGATTCGTTGTAGTAATTGAATGTTGTTAGGGTCGGCACAGTTTCGTCAATGGCATCATGGACCGAATCGTTTAAAATTGACTGAGACGATGGCTGCTGTGCTCCAACTGCCGATGTTGCTCCAACTGCTGTTGCGGCTGCTGTGGCTGTGGTTTCTGGCGTGGGTGTTGCTGACAGGGTGCGATTGTCAAAGTTCCATGTTTCGAGAAGATTTTCGTAAGCAATTGAATTGTTCTGCTGAAATCCAATAACACCGCTTGTGGCAAGCAAAGTTGTTGCCACATACATCAGTTGCGGGAATAAGGTGCTACGATTATCCGACTGCAAATGGCCACCCATAGGTGCTGTCGCAAGAATCAGCTCAACTTATTCCACTACTTGGCTCAACATAGTAGCTAAAGTCCCACGTTGAAGGGAAGATCTGCTGTATTCTGGTTGCTGCTTGCTGAGTAGTTAGTCTGACTTTGCTTTATGTTTGCCATAGTATTTCGAATTGTTTAATTTTAGCATTTTTCACATTTGATTATTATTTTTATCTTCTGTTATATGGTGCTTGCTGATCAACGATCGTCTGTAACGATACGAAAAAGAGGTAATATTAAAGTTAATAAGCTGATACGAATCCAATCGATCTCAATTGAAATTCCAATTTTTATTGCACTCTTGATTTTGAGTTGCTCAAAGTGCAAAGCAAAATAAGAAAGAAGCAGCGTCATCAAATGTTCCGCGTGACAGGTGTGTTTACCTATTACATACTATACATAAGAATATAACTGTCAGGTTATCAAAGCATACGTCAAAAGAGCGAAGAACTCATAATGAGCTCTCACTCAACCAAAATGCATTGTGTGTGTATGTGTGTGTGTGTTTGCGTTTTGAACGCTCTACAATTAGAGCACTTCACACCTGAGTATATAGAGTGTCTTCTAGTCGAGCACACTCAACGCGAGGACTCCTGCTTGTTAGCTTTGTGCAAATGTGTTTGTGTGTTCGCTTGTTTGTTTGTATGAGTGTGAGTGTGAGTGTGTGTGTGCGCGTGGAGGCAACGGCTGCTCGCGATTGGTGTGTTGTGGTGTGCGGCAAAGTGTTGGGCTATGCGGTTTGTGTAGTCTGCGCTTTTGTGTGCGCAAATTTTTGGGCAGTGGGTGCGTATACGTGATGTGGTGGGGTGCGCTGCGGTGTGTGTGCGCTGTGCAAGCGAACGGTAAGCGAATAATAATGCATAGCAAAGTCATACATATATGATTAGTATAGTAAATGCAAATTATATGCAACCAGCTCCAGCGTTAACGTCACACGCTTCTCTCTTTATCTTTCTCTGTATTAGTTTCGCCTCTAACTGGCAGTTTTCGGTTGTCCAATTTCGGTTCTTTTTGTTGGCAGCTCGAACACAATTGGATTGTCTTTTGGGAAAAGAGATTCATGCAATTTTTATTCCCTTCCCTTTGAGCATTATTCATGGACATATAAATTTAAAGCTTCTTCATTTCGAAAGTACTTTTATATAAGTCCCTGCGGTCTAAAGAATATCTATTATGTTTTGCTTCTTGTTTTGTCGGCAAGCGAATCAACAATTTTATTGTTGTTCACTTAATGGTAAAAGTCTTAAAATGACAAATGAATATACGATGGAAATGAGCAAAAAATGCGTTAAGAAAAATGCAGTTAAAAGATGCTTCCTAAACCATTTTAGCAATGTTTAAATGCTTTTCAACAATATTTTCAATTTTCTCATTTTAATTTCTTTAACTACTCTGTGAATGCTTTAAAATATATTTTCAATTTTCTCAGTTTTATTTAATTAACTATTGTTGGCATTTATTTGGCAATCAATTGCCGTTGCTTATGAAAAACCATTCCATTAAAAACAAGAAACCACAGTAAACGTGTAACTTTTAATTCAGGCAAGGAAACCGCACGGATCAGATTAGATTATCAAGCTGTATCTTACAGCAGTAAATTTTAATAACGATGGGGCGTTAAATAACTTTTTTTATGAAGAGCAGAGCAGCCTTCCATTTATACACACACCAAATGCGCTTTACAAAGCAGGTTGGACCTCGTCAAAACGGATTTAAATGGGCCAAATCAGCTGCAAAATTGAGCTGCATAAAGAAAATTTGAAGCGGCAATTTTACCAATTACGTGTATCATTCAATTCTTTATAATCTGCTTAAATTTGATTTAACTCGATTGCCTTTAGGCACGTCGGACTGTAACATGGTCGATGTGGATTTTCCGGCACGTGCGCCGCTCCTAATGTTACATCAACGTGCATAACATATATGTATGTACATATAGACAGAGGGCACAATGCACTGTAAACTCGCTCGATATGACTGCGAACGCAGTATTTAATAGTATTTAAAGTGAACAGATAAAGACCAAAATAAATTGCACAATTAGTGACACCTTTAGGAGCACGCGACGCGATGAACACAATTGAGATGTGGATGGGGGGATGTGGAAAATGTGGGGAATGTCCGATTCCTCCCGCTTCTCTTCGACTCTGATGGCGTTTTCGCACTACTTACTTACTTGTATTTAGTAGTGTATAATATGAGGTCACAACGGCAAATGGCAGTAAACTGATGGAAGTTATGGTGAAGGCGGACAGTGCCAAGTATGGCTGAAATCGACAGTTCTCGACGTTGCCGCTGACAATAATGTGGCATTAAGTATTATTTATTTTACGTCTGATAGCGCTCACCAAATGCCATGGCTGATTGCGATTACGTTTGTCTCAGTGTGCGAGCATATTGCGAATGTGTGTGTGTTTGTGTGTTTGTGTGTGTGCGATGGTGTGTGAGTGTGTGCATGTGATAAGCAAATTAAAACCTAAAACGCGATAGACACCGTGGCGGGCGTTCATTGGAGTGTATCGACATACAGACACACAGACAGACTGACATACAGACATATTGGGAATATGTACACAAAATGAAAGAAGAGGCTTATGTAAGCCTCAGGATAAAACATACTTTCTGTGTGTATCTTTTTTATTTTTGCACTTTTTCAGTTCATCAATATAAGTATATTTATTTAGGATATTTTATTCTGTTTCACATTCACTTTCAAATACACACGTACACACGCACACTTTGTACGCGCCTTATGGCAGTCATCAAGCCGTCATACATTTGCTTATCGCCCCCACATGATAACAAATCAAGCGATTTCCTAATGCAATTATTCACAAATACCCGCTTCTACGTATCTGTTCCCCTTCCCCTAACGCCAATAATTTTTGGAACTTGAGATATACAAATGCCGCTTTATATATTGTGCACTATATAACTGTTTTGATTTCAACTCTGCTATTTGCATAATGTGACGTCACGTGACGTGAAATCTGCTGACGTCTGAAGTATCCCATAGAATTCTATGCTACCACGATTCCACAAAAAAAAGAGTATCATTTAATTCAACTTTATAAATAGATGGATTAAGATAAGACTAAGTCGGTAAATCAATAAAGTTTTTGTGCTTTTTATTTGGTCTTCCTCTTCTGCAGCTCGTGCTCGTATTTACACATGAATTATGATTCTATCGGTGATTCATTTTTATTTATACTTTATACGCTTGCAAGAAGAAGTCGCAAATTCTTTGTTTCCAGATACATACTATATATCACAAGAGCAATCGGAGTATTTCAATCGTCGAAACCGACGGCAGTTTCTTCGCAATCAATCGCAAAAGTTCGAGTGTGTTATAAATTTCTCATTAGATTAAACTAGTTAAAACCAATTTGGGAGTATAACAGAGAGTGTTATTTGCACATGCAGAGTTATTACTGTTTGCACTCTCATTATTATTATTTATTTTTATCAATATCAATAGCGTCGCTTCCATTAGCATGTTGTAATATGTTGTTATCTAGCTACACATTTGAAATCAAAAGTGTTGCATTAGCATTGCCTTGACAAGCGAAAAATGAATGGAAATTCCTTTTGGGTTTGTTGACCACATATAGAACATAGATAATTTCCGTTGTGCCAATGGAAGATTTATTTCACACTAAAAGTTCAATATCTTATGAGTTTATAGCATCAATAAATAATTGTAAACATTGACAGACATCTCTTCATATGTGCAGTAAATAGATACATACGATATATACGAGTATGATAAATGTCTATGTTTTTATTTTATATGGCCAATAGCACGCCTATCAAAAATGGCTGGTGAAAATGCGTCAAAGACAATAAAGTAGAAAAGCGATTTCTGCGGAAGAGGTGTGAGCATCGAGGGGTGTCTGCTAGTCTAGCATTTCGACTCATCGTTTTATGTTGCACATCTAGTAAGCAGGTCCAGTTGGTTTTTATGGTTTTGTGCGGCAGCTGTTGACCTTTTTTCTTATTGCCCAATTCACAAGCTAACAGCAATTCCGCTGCTTCCATTAAGAGCTTTAAAAATTTATATTTTTCTATTTTTATTTCAATTCTATTTTCTGTATTGAGGAGAATACATCTTATTAATGGGCGAAATGAAATCAGAAAACTGTGATGTTATGCATAGTATATTATGGTATGTAAATGTTGCGAAAAATGAAAGAATTGGGTTGAATCGAAGCATTATAATGCCATTAACAATTGCCAGCTGTCCGTAATGACTTTAAGACCGCAGCTGCTGGAGCATTTGGCCATAAGTAATTTCACATTACGACCGCAACTTGACAGATAACACAGCTGAAACATATTAAAATGCATCGCTGGTACGAGTAGTTTTTCTTCTTCTTTTTTGAATTTCCGAATTTCTCAGTGGGGGACTGGGAAACTGGGAAACGCGGAGATCCAGTGAAAAGTTTTTGCATTTATGGTTGGCGATTGTTATATGGCCCTGGTTGCTGTTGTTCTCGTTGTTATTGTTGTTGTCGTACAATTGGCCTGGCCTTGTTCTTAAAGCGGCTTCTCGACTTTTGTGCAATTCAGAAACTCGCCTCCCTTTAATGTCCAAGTACGAACATGAACATGAACATATATGCGAGCACTTCTGAGTACACATACACACTCACACACACACACGCACACACACTAGTACAATAACCTTGTAATAGTAGATGTAGGCTCGTCCAAAACACACTCTGTGGAAGTAATTTGTTTATGCAGTCTGCAAGTTAACTTAATTATTTCGCACTCAGTTGTCGTGTGTTGTTGTTGATTTGTTGACAAACGACAGAAACAAAAAAAAACATTTAACATTTACTACTGATAAGGAGCGCATTCACTATTCAATGTATTGCGGTTGTCCTAGGTCGCACATTAATTACAAATAAATCCAACGACACGACGTATTACGACGATATTTGATGTCAGTGTGATGTGTGATTGATACAAATAGCACTGATCAAAATTTGACGTACACTCGTCTAACGATTTTGTTGATAAATAATCACCCACTCGGTCAAACATTCGAGAGACGCGACTGCATCGGTTCAGAGCTCTTACAAAACTGCCGCCTGCTTTGACAAGCGTAACATATTCGTTGCTCGGCGGACGGAGAGCGTGTATCTGCGAGTTTGCTGTCGGACACGAAAGATACACGCCACACGACTGACTCTACGGTCGGTGTGTGCGAGTGTGTGTGTGTGTACATGTGCGTGTGCGTGTGAGTGGGGAAATTTGACTTTGACTGTGTATCAGAAGCAGAAGTAGCAGTCGACAGTAGAAGGCGGCAATAGAACAATTCCAATAAGTGGATCCCATTCATATGTACGTAGATACTCCTACATACTCGTATGTGTATGAACATTTTGAAATTAAATAGTCGGGGAGTAATGCTCCTAATCCTTTTATCGCTGTGGTTTTTTCGACTCGTGTTTGTCTTTCGAAGATTCCACATAACAACAAATAGAGACGCCAGTAATCTAAATAAAGATTTTTATGAGTGCCTTATACGTTTTATGACTTGTAGCTGTTGTGAATACTTTTGCACTTAAAATAATTAGTAGCAACAAGCGCGCCAAGATTTTTCGGGACTTCGGCCATTCAACTATGCGATACCCTGTTACCCAAAGTAATTCCCGTAAACAAAAACATTTGTAACACATTTATTTTTAGGCGTTTTAAAGCCTACACATTGATTGATAATACTCATTCATTATCATGGGTATTCGATCTATCGATGCATTTGCGAAATGTACTTTTTCCCGCTTCCGCTTGTGGAACGTATGTTGTGGTGAGAATTAATGGGAAGACATGCATAATCATGCGCATGCGCATTTGCGGATGCACAAAACAACTAAGGACTAAGGAGTAAAGGACTAACTGTCAGGCATAGAAAGGGCTACATTTGAATTGTAACTGATATATTAAGCTACAGCAAATGTGTATGCTCGTTCACGTAATTAGACTAAAGCACGCAAAGACAACTCCCACTTTTGAAATAACACTCGGTGGGTGGGCCAAAAGGAGCCATCTCCGACTGTGTGCCACAAAAGGTGCTAATTACCATGGAGCATGAGCATACTATTCTTAAGCTTACCACTTCTTTATTTTGACACTAAATTTCACACTGGCAACGGCCTCTTTTAATACCCAGATTCCCAGTCCAATTTTTCATTCTACTCACTGACCTGTAGTTCGTAGTTCGTAGAAAGTGGGTATTTAAGACGCATTTGAAGTGAATCACCTGATCATATTTAGACTTCATGATCGATTGTGGAGAATTCCCGCTAAATGATAACAATAATTTTTGATGCAAAAGACTTTGCAATGTTTTCATACCCCACATAGAGTATCAAAATGGTTTTACGCATTCGTGTACAACTTTTTCCTTTCTTTTGTTTAATAAAACATGCAAAACTCACTCATTTGTAAAATCAATTGAACACTTTTTCCCACTGACACGCGCAAAATATCCATTATAATGGATTTTGCATGAATGCTTGTACATATTGTAATTGTTTTTATTGCAAAAGCGTCACAGGGTATGACATTTTATGACCCCAGAGCCTGGCTATCTTCCTAATATGACTCACATTATGACAGCATAACTATTTTTGCTTCACATAATATTGATTGCTGGCCAAACCGAAAATTATTTCACAGAATGTTGAAATACGCCTTAACATCTTTTGCGGAAAACTAACTTAATGTTGCATGAAAATCGAGATTAGTTGCACACAGCATCCTGTCAGTTCGATACTATTTTAATATTATTTGCGCTAACTCTAACATGATACTGAACTCATATAATACTAATTTTATGGCCTACACATTCGTTAAGCGTTATAATTAGTATTCACACTGGCTTAGACATTAAACAAATTAGCCGCACAGTTCGATTGCTACTCAGAAGTCGTAGCATTGCATCGATCACAACAATATCACGTATACGTAATACTTATAAGGAACAGAATGACATTTTTTATGTGTTATTGTCTTATTGATTTCATATTAGAAAAAGTATTTTAAAACTCGTAAAGTCGAAAGTCTCCAAGATGATTTGGTTTACATGTTTTTTTAAATTGTCGAGCCTATACTTTTGAAAGCAAATTAGTTTTATTGCAGATGTTTTTCTTAAGCTTAACCTCTAATAATTCTGTATACAGAATATCGACAAATAACTTTATACTGAGTAAGGCAAAGTGTAAACAATTAAAGCTAGTCCTTGTTTTTCTTGTACTTTAAAATATAAATTTACTATGTAGTATTAAAACACTTTACTATTATTTCTACAATATTTAATCTAGTACTCATTTCATTCTTAAACTTAAGCAAGTACATAACTGAGGTTACATTTAAAGCTGTGATATGCAATATATCAGGATTAAATAAGAAGTTTCAAGTGAGAACTTTTAATATACGAGCAAAAGTTGAAGGACTTACAAGCGATAAATGCTTGCAAACCATGCGTTGTTCAGCCCTAGCTTATGGTACTTTAATCTACGAACTAAATAAAATCAAACCATACAAACATTTAAGCTTGTCCCCAAGTTACTGTAGCAAGTTTTGCTCAGTGAACTGGCCACAAACACATGCTCATCACTTGCTTGTTCTCTTTGGTTTCCACTGCGGCATAGATACATTGTCCATTGTCCAACTGCCACTCTGCCGTTTGCAGTGACAAATTTGGAAATCAAAAATGAGCCGACAAACCATATGTAGTGCTAAGGGTACAAAACCGCAAAAACCACACAAATGCATAGTGCAGTGAACATGATTAGAGAAAATTGAAATTTAAAGGACGCATCAAACCCAGAGGACGACTTAAATGCGCAGATACAATTGTGTACTATATATGTATATGTATGTATGTATTTGCAAATAAATGTTGATTTCTTGATTTTCTGACTAATTACTTAATTGGAGAACAAACGCAGTACGCTTCATGCGGTCTCAGACCATCTGAGGAACTTTTAGTAAAGTGCGGAAATTAAGCAATAAGCTATTCTTAGTCAAATCAGATTTCCATTTTCCGTTTTATCTGGGCCAGACGGCAATTTTCTTTGCCTCCGCAGAGTTAAAAGAGGATGGTCGATCAAATTTCCAATATTTGCCCACTAAAAGGCTATGACAACAAGTTTTAAGTAAATTAATTAACTTGATTAAGGGGAAAATGTTAAAATCCCCGAAGACCGGCAGCGAACATGTGCCGTCACTTTATACTCGAGAAAGATTGAAGTACTTCGAACGAGTGTGGCACGAAACGTTGCAGTGGCAATTACAAAAAATATCTATATAAACAAACAAGTAAGAATGCATTGTATATATTTATAAAAGCTTGACTAATTAATACCCTGCACTCATTACACCCACACGGTCGAATGCAAGCTCGTTTAAATTGTCCGCCCAACAAAATTATTTTTAGAACACGTGTCATTTGCTAGCCATATTTTCAAATGGGGTAGGAATGTGAGCGTCCACCTAAAATACATTTTTCATCATACAAAAACTAATTGGACACGTGTTCTATTAATGTTGAAAAATGCAACCTCACTGCGGGATAATGAAAGTAATTAAGCGTGTGACCAGAAATAGGGATGGCGCTCAAAGAGAAACTTTTATGCTTTAGCAAATTAATTTCAAAATGATAAAAAATCAATACGGTAATCTCCTTTAACTTCAAAATGCGCATATCGCTGAAGATTTAAGACAAGACTGTGCTATAAGAAATTCTCAACTTTAATTAAAGTAAAGTTCATACAAATTGATTATTTCCCACCAACTCACGTAAAGTTGTGCTGGGTATAAAAATGCAACGTGTTTTCAGCTTGTTGCCATAGCCATATGTCGTCCTAGATCCACATCTCCGCACTCGCCGGTTGGTCACGAAGTTTGTACAAAACTTTTGCCCTTTTGCTTGTTGGTTTGTTGTTATAAAGGCTCCAAATAATTGAATTTCCCGTATAATTTTGTTTTATCTTATTTTACTTACACCTGGTCAAAGCATATACTGTATGTATGTATGTATGTGTGTACATTGCTTTACAAGTCACTTTTCAGACATTCTACATAAATACTTTGTGGAAGGAAGAGAAAGGAATCTCGAACATCAATGATGTCAGCGGTCGAATAATGCAAGCCGTAAATTAGGTTTCTGCATTGCAAATTTGAAAATTCTATTAGTAAACAAATTAATTTAGAAGTACTTTATTAAGCTACAGCTATACAGCTTGTGGGAGGGAAAAAGATTCACTAAGAGTTGCGCTTACAAAGAACGTGACAAGCTTTTCACAAAGGAGGGCTTAAATTGTTAGCACTTTTTGTTCTGCATATTTTATACCCTCCATCTGAAAAATGCGCCAATGAGGTATATTAAAGTTGGGAAAAATGTAGGTCAGTTGCAAATGAAATCGTTTTAGATGTGGAAGATGAACAATGAAATCTAAATAGTACTCGCCAGTTGAGTTATATTTTCGCTTATTGTCTATTCCTTCCATTTTACACAATAAATAATTAAACAGTGGAACTGGACACAGCGCAGTCCATTATAAATTGTAATAGAAAAATGAAATCGCATTATTTAACCCTTTCAGGATTTGCGAAACCAATTTTAATTTACTTACACAGATGCATTTCGCTGTGAAAATTAATTATGGAAGTGACAAATGGAATTACGCCGCTCGGATAATCCATTATAACTATATAATTGATTATGTGAGTGAATGCTGCTTTTAAACATTCGCAATGATTTGTAATCATTTCTGCATAATTTAGCAACACCTATGAAATGGGAAAAAAGAGTGCAAATGTGAAATGCAAAATGCAAATGTTCTTTTCCACATATAATCAAATAAATCCATAATCAATGTTATAATTTATTTAAATGAGATAAACATTGCGAATTAAGAACCAATTGAACCAATTTATGAAAAAATACACAATTATTAGTTTCAATTTGAAATTTATGTTTATTTAACAGGTAACATACACATATAACCGTATTTGTTTTTAGGTTGTTTTTTTTTTTGTTTTGTTTGTTTGTTTATATTTTACACGTTATTAGTTTTATTGTTAAATCTTACTTTGCAATTTGTAAAGGGGGAAATTATTGTTTCACAATCTACATATATGTATTTCACAATCTATGTATTATTACAGTTCTGTTTCCGATTTATTTCTGGTATAAGTATCTCAATTTCTATTCTAACACCTGCTGGTATTTATAGAGGTAGGATAACAATTGTCCGATGCCATCAAAATGAAATAAATTAACAAAAATACTTATTACAATTAGCATTTGCATTTGCATTTAGCAGAGCAGAGATTACCACATTTGTATATTTCATAAGTCTGCCAATTATGGTAGTTGATATCAAGAACAGAAATTAGCTATGGATTTACAATATGAATCAAACAAACCAACTTTGTTCAGTAACAATAAATACTACATTTATGCTATGGAATTTATAATATTTTTTCAATTTGCAGTTAATGCGACAAATATGTTATCAACTTTACAAAAATGATTCTAGTGAATTGCAAAATTGAAAGTAAAAAGAGTTAACGTCGCTATACAAATTCATGAAATTACATTAAATTCAGAATTAATTTTCGTGAAATCGTAACAAAACACACGTTTTATTGACCAAAGTGTTGTTGTTTTTTTTTAATAATGGTTCTAACTGCTCAAAAAAGGATTGTTTTTCATTTAAATTTGTAATTATATATTTGTTGTTTAACTTATACGCAAAACTGCGAATATATTTAGAGCTTAGCAGTAGTCAAGTTAAAGGTAGTAGTAACATGCTATTTCGAAAAATATACACATACTCGTAAGTTACGGTAGTTAATACATTCCCAAAACACTCGAATATCACTTGGTATGTATGGGTTGTTAGCTTTGTTTTTCTTTTTTGTTTTTTGTTTTTTTCAAATTCAATTCTCTTGCATGACAATTTTATTACAATGCGTTTTGAAAACGATTAGCAATTATACTAGTATATAAATTTATTTGGTTGCAAACATCGAATTTAAATTATGTCTAGCATAATGATTTTTGTTTTCTTTTTCTCATAAGTTCATTTTAATGATTATTATTTTCTGGTTTTTGTATTTGCATGTTTATCCAATGATTATTTTTAGAATAAATTCGATAAAGTGTTTGATTTAATTTTAATTTCATATGAACTTGTATGACTACATCTAATATAAATATCATTAAATAAGGATAAATTAATTGTTATCATAATTGTAATGGTAATTGTAATCTGTAATTGTAATTAAATTGCCATCTGTACATAAGTACAATATATAAGTATGTATGTATGTAGTATGTACATTAATATTTGTATTCAAGTATGTATTCATTATCATGTTTGTAGGCATGTATTGTATGTCTACATAGCTCCAACTAGAATACATTTATTACATTTAGTCCGCATACTTGCTATACTTTATAAAAATATTCGTTATTCTATATATGTATATATATTTGTATGTAGGATTTGAAATATTTATAGCAGCTCCATTGGGTCTAGCTATGGTTATTGATTTTACATTTAATAATTTCATTCAGAATGTGTGGCGCAATAAATATATTTGGCACTATTAGTTACTCATTTTGTTTTCTCATGTTATTAAATAGAAGTTACATAAATTTCAAAAAATTCTGAACCGAGCTAATTATTCAGTTATGGTAAATATAAATATGTAAATATGTATATAGTAATTGTATATCGTATGAAAGGATAATTAAATTTAAACATATACAAACGGTTGCAATAAGTTCGAACTAACGTTCAATTTGTTAAAGTTGTGTTTTGTTTTGTTTTCTTTTTGTATTGGCAACTTGGTAAACAACTTGTCAAGAATATATACTCGTAATAATAAAAATCGCGGCAGTCTACTTTCAATTGCGCTTTCAAGCATTATGTTTTCCATATCAAATACGCTGTTGCATTAAAAGTTGACCTCAGTTGTTGTTTTTCCACCTGGAAAGCAATAACCGCCAGCGATTTTTACGTCTTCTGCTTCAAATTTGCCATATCAATAAATGATTGGTGCTGTCCTCGCGTCCAGCAATTTCACTAAGAGAATTGGCACCTGAATTTCGGAAATCTTCGTAGCCATCGCCACCCGATATAATCAATATATTTTTGGTTTCCGATTTGGATTTCGCGTTCTTCGTTGACCTGCAGAAGGAGAGAATTGATGATTCAAATTAAAGTTCAAAATAAGTAATCTCATTAAATGGCTCACCCTTGTTTCGTGTACTCATCGCTGGTGCCGCTGCCAGTGTCGCGTCCAGCTGCCGCTGCTGCCATTTGGGAACCCGCCTCTGGTGATGGCGTCTCCACAAACGTAAGGAAGCGAACGTGTCCAGTATGGCCATGAGGTATGCCCGTGGGCACAATGTTGTGTGCACCTTTCTCATAACTCTGGGTGGGTATTGTCAACAGTACTCCTGCACTTGTGCCGATCCAAATGAGATCCTTACAGCAGAGCAGCGAAGTTACGCGAAGGCATGCAGCCTTATGTTGTCGAATAATCTCGTCACAATTCGATAACATTTTATTCACAGCGGGGGCAAGATTTACTTCCGTAATCAATTGGTGGCTGCAAGAAATATTATTATTATGTATTCAAATGTTCTTATATAAAGTATCTGCAGACGACTTACGTATTGGAATGAAAGCATTTAATGTGTGCTGAGTTCTGTATGGATATCCACACATAATTATTGGCAACTGTCATATTCGTAATTGGCTTCGAGTCTGATGAGATTTGGATTTGATTAACAACCTGCAAATTAATCGAGTAAGTTAATGATTCTCTATTTAAGTCGCATTTTAAAACACTTACCGAAAATGTTTCAGTATCCAAAACCTTAATTATTCCCTGTATTGAGCACCACAATTTGCCATTTACGTTAAGCAATTTTGTAACTGGGCTGGTAACAGTGCCAATTGAAAGACAATGCGACAAGCAGGTATTCCAAGATGTGGCTGCAAAAAAGTAATAGAAAATAATTAAAAATATATTCTAAATAAGCATTAAATATAATTCTATTATTTCTATATTTTAAATAATAAAATCACTTTGATTCGTAACTTCCATTTTGCCAATCATCCAACATATAATTTTAAGTTTACTTTTGCAAGATTTACGTCACAAGTACACAATAATAATAATAAATCTCATAGACCAATTTCTTTGCAAATCAATTAATAACTGAATGTGACTTTTGTTGCATATAATAGCAAAAATACTATTGAAAATTCAACAGACTCGACGATGTTTTCACATAATAGACCTTATTAGATTTACTTAATAATTATTATCACTTACCACCGTCTCGAAGATAAACACAAACATCGCCATTTGCCAATGATACAAAAACACGATTGTCCAGATAACTGTGAAGTAAAAGAGTTGGTAACTTTATGTAAAAATTATATTCAGTTTATACACTTACAGTATGGAAAAGACAGCTGAATGATGTTCAATCTTAATTCGATTTTTCTTAATACGAATGTTATCAGTGCTGTTATAGACATGGATGCAGCCATCTTCAGTGCCTATCCACATGGTTGATTGATTGCATTCGCTTTCTTCGGGGTTGGAGTCCTATACAAACAAAAACGCAATAATTAACCTTTTAAATATTTGTTTTTCCTTTTTAATATGGAGTTACTTACTTGCTGCATATGATATGTGGCATGCAATGAGGGAGCGGGGCTGGGAACACGTTGCTCAATGGGCGCAGCTGGGGCAGCATCCGCCTCATCATCGCTGGAACTTAAATTTAAATCTAGCTGAGTATCACTTTGGCTGGCGGCGCCCTCAGCGCCATTGCCAATAATGGGCGTGGGAATTTTCTTTTTCTCCGGCGTCGCCAACGACGAAGCGGACACCGAGACAGCGGCAGCGGCCGTGGTTAGTGCCGAAACGGGTTGGGCAATGGGGGAGATGCTTTTACGATAATCGCGCAGCTGTTGTGTGTAGCTTTGATGCGGTGCACTGCTGCTGCGCAACTCCTGCGGCTGCTTATCCTCCTGGGTGCTACCACTGTGCGCTGAGGGGTCATCGCTGCTGCTGTACGCCGGCACCGAGGCGACACACAAGATACGAGCATTGCAGACGCCATTGCAGCTGGTCACATTGGGCTCCGGGTGCAGCGACATGATGCACACCTGACCCACATAACCATCGCTGTTGCAAACCCAAACATCACGCTTGTCGCTCAACGTGGCTGCCGCACAGGTAAACTGCAGACCCGCACGTGTCTTCCGTATCGGTATGGAGGTGAGGAATTCCGGTATGGGATGGCGCTCGAGTGTGGCGGCTACAAATAACATAATCAAAATATATGCATTAATAATTTACTGACAAATTGCCAACACAATAGTTTACGAAACAGCGGCAATCAATCATCCAGTAATAAATATACAACTAAACTGATATTGATGGCGTTTCGGTGTTTTGCCTCGGTCCGATTATCTATCTGCTTAATTATATGGTGCAACATTTTGTGAAATAAATACAGTGGGAATTCCCTCTGTATCATAAATGTTATTAAACGGTTGGTTTTGTCTGTTTACTCTGGCACGAATTGGATAATTTGTTTTTCATTTTAAACATTTCATTAAATAAATATATATATAATATAATTGTATAACTTTATACATTTCATAAAATGTAAAACAAATTATCCAATTAGTTCAAAACATTCTTTAGATTAGAGAGATTTCCCTCTATTTAAATAAAGACTATTTTATTATAACCCTATATATGCATGTTTTCTTAACTATGATTTCAAGAAAAAATAAAATAAATAAAGTGAAACTAACAACTTTTTTTAAAGTAAATTTTCGAGAATTTACAGAAATTTCTCATAATTGTGATGTATTTATATAATATTAGATACAGAATATTTAAAAAGGTTTAAGGATTCTAAGTTTGAATGATTTAGGTTATATCTTCAATTCTAATGTTTATTTAAAATTAATAACTTACCCAGCTTTTGCTTAGCTTCATTGAAAGATTCTTCCCAATTGGTGCGCTTCTCTGTCTTAGAAAATACCACAGTCAGCTTTTGACTTCCATTCCTGAAAAAAATGTAAATTATTTATAAAAAATATAAAATATAAAATCAACCTATATGTATATAATTTAAATTACTAACAGGTCAAATTGTCAAAAAAAAAAAAACAAAGGGCTATATTTTAAAATAAAAACATGAATTTTAAGCCACAAATTGAAATTTGTATGACAAGCTCTTACTAAGTACCAAATTTGTGATTTGGCTTATAGCTTGGTTTTCCTATACACAACAAAAAAAATCTGGTTTATTTTCATAAATGTGAGTTGATGTAATAATTGATCATGGTAACCTGAAGTTATAACTTTATAAATAATAATAATAAATTAGATGTTGTACGAGTATATCTCCCATTTAATGCGAACAAAGCCCGCAGCTTTAAGCTGGTAAATAAAGTTCAACTTACGGTGAGCTTACTGTCAGCTCCAGCATATTGAGTTGTGTATCGTTTGTCTGTCGCTCGGACAACTGTCGCTGGATATCACGATGCAGTTCCCGTATAACATCTTCCAGATACTGATGAGGGGGATTTTAAAGATGCCGTAATATCTGTGATTTGTTGCAGCTTATTGCAGTCTTCAGCCAGGTTCTCAATTTCACTAACAATGCGCTTAATGTTCTCATCTTTAGCTATATTATTAAAAACCAAATGTATAGTAATGGGGAATTTGAAGTTTGGCTTAATAAACACTTACTCTTGACAATTTCTAGGCAATCTAATGAGATTTTGGTGAGGAACTTGTATTTGTTGGTATCCAAAGTGCTTGCCACTGAGCCGGGACAAATTGAGCTGTTTGGTTTACGAATGGTTCCGCTGCGTTTTTTTGATGCTTGTCAAGACCAACAGATCATTAAAGAGGAAAAAGCCACGATCCTTGCGCGCTCCTTGACCCGATGGCATCGACACCAAGTCAAACAATAAGAACTGACGCTCAGGAGCTATTAGATCGGTGATGCCTTCAATGACATTCTCTAATTCACGAAGTGTCGCCTCTCTCTGACCGTTTTCCATAATCTCACGTTCCTTGCAATTGATGTGGACTAATATGTCATGGACCAACTTGAGCACATCCTGCAAATGCTTCTGATCTGGATGATCGTGATCCGTGTGTTTGATCAGGCGTTGGAAGAGCAGCTCATAGCTGTAAAGAAATAAACAATATACATATATAAAAAAGGGAAATACACTTTATAACATTATTAAACTTACTTGGGAAACTTTTGTACTGGTTTAATGAGCAGATTGTCCAAGGTGAGTTTACCCTTGTGCTCGCGGGCTGTGGATTCCAGGAATTTGGCAAACGAGGGTCGCTGATGCTTCATTGAGCGTATGGCATTCTTGGCCCGATTGCAATTGTTAACAAATGATGTGTACACTTCCAGTACTTCAAGTTTCGAGAACTGTTCAAATATTTACTTTATTTAGTGATAAATTATTCAAAATTTTAATAAGCGAAAGATTGCTCACCGTTTCGATAAACGCATCGCCAACCTTTTGCTGTATATCCCAGTCATCGAGACGTTGCTTCAACTCGCCGAGAAACTTTTCATGTATCTCCAGTATGTCGGGCACCATAAAGAATATCTCATCCACAGTGCGGGTATCAATCATGCCAGCATGCTCTGGGGATTTCAATACCTTCAGATACTTGAGCACAACGATTTGCAGTGATTCCACATAAGATTGTTCGTTCCGATAAATCTCCTGCACCACATAACTGCGTGTGTCCTGAAAGGGCAGATACGAAATTAATTTAGTTTATGTAACAAAAGTCAAAAAAGTATATGCTAGGAAATGCAAATTAAAAACAAATTTAATGTAAGTAATGATTAAAGTGAAAGGTGTTGATCTTTGTCAATCTGTGAAAAAAAACCAGCAACAGACTTACGCCATCATAACCGCCCAGATTCCATTTACAGCTCATTTCGTACTGCGCTCGCCGCTCCGAGTCATCCTCTGAGTCGGAGCAAGTGATTGAAGTCATTTTCTTGAGCCTATCACATTTGTCATTCGTATGACTCGCACCACCAGCACCACTGCCAACACCACCAAAGCCAGCCTTGCTTAGCCTTGCCACTGTGGTTGTCGCCAGCGAGACAGCTTGCGACACACTGCTGCTGTTGCTGCTGCTGCTCGATGGCAATGTCGATGCAGAGGCTGAGACTGAGGCTGAGCCAGAGGCTGAAGCTGATGCTGCCGCCAGTGGCTGCTGTTGCTGTTGTTGTTGCTGCTGCGTCACTTGTCCGTGTGTTTGTGGCAACAGTGCGGTGGCAGCCACCGTATTCGATGGTGCCGTCAATGTTGCTTGCAAATCCAATAAACTTAAACGTAGATTTTCCCGATTGTGCGACATTTTGCAGTTTGCACTTGTTCAACAATGATTATGATTGATGCCGTTTTCGAGCCGTTCTTTCACTTTCACTCTCACTTGCAACACACAGAACCAAACAAACTTCTAATTGTTTTGTTGTTTTATTGTAATTGTTATTATTATTGCAGTGTCTGTGTCTAAATGAATTGATTGTACTATAATAGAGTAGGTTTAATTAATTTAGCGCATTATTAAAGCCGCATGCATGCTTGCCCAGCCATAAAACACAGGTAACTAAAAATGAAAACTATGCTAAGGTCTGTGTTCTGTCTGTTCAGTGCTGTGCTGTGTTGAGGAAACGCATTGGCGTTAATAATACCGGAGGAGCAGGAACAACGAGTACATGTATTGTGAGGAAGGTAGGAAGGCAGCCAGGCATTGGGTTGTCATGCTGGGGTTGGGTTTGGTTTGGTTCGGTTCAGTTCGGTTGGGTTGCCTGCGTAGATGTCGAGTGGGAGAACGACTACGGCCCACGTACATACACGTTAGTATATTGAGTTGTTGTGGCTGTTCATTCAGTCGTGAGAGCGACAGACGACCATGGTAACCTTGTGGCTTCTTTGCCCATCATCGGTTATGTGGTTTGATAATGACACTTTAAAACTGCGTTGTTGTACACTCGCATTGTGTGTTCTCTTCTCTTCTCTTCTCTACTCTTCTCTTCTGTTATGATGTGTTGAATCGCATCGCCCGAACTGAACCGAACCGGTGCCACATAAACCAAGGGTATTTCAGCGACACTAACTTGACAATTGCTCTAATTTATGCAATATGTTCACAATAGCAAGGTTGACAAAACCGGTTCCGAAACGAACTAAAACTTTCATCGGTTCAGATAACGGTATAAGTACAAATTTAGAAATCGATTGATACAAAATAATTAAATATTTAACAAATTTTTAGTGGTTGATTTTACTTTTTATATTAATTACTTTTTATCATTGCTTTCAGAAATAATCTTTTACATATTTGATATTTGATTTGATTTGAAATAATCAAAGATAATTAAACATTAAAAAAAGGTTTCAAATTGTGTTTTAATTTATTATTATTATTATTGAGTTCAGCATATAGTATAAATGGAATTTTGTCTCAATTCTTTTTTATTAAATATTTTTCAAAGAAAAGAGATTATATTATATGTTTTGCTGCACTATACATTTTTGTAATTGATGATGATGTATTGATTTTAGAAAAACTAATATTTCTTCAATGATTCGTAAACGTGACTCAACAAATTTCAAAATAAACATAAGCAGTTATTTGTAATTCCACGGTAATTCCACTTCTTAAGGTCGATAAAAGTCAATAATCAAATGTAGATATTAATAAGACTGCATTTCGAAAAATGATTGCGATTCTGTAAACTTTAGTAAACTAATATTTCAAATTTTCCAATGCTTTCACAAAACAATTTGCAAATGCGTTGTAGTTGAAATTTGCATTCTGAGATTTGCATTCTATTAACGAATGCGTATTAGTTGTAATTTATAGTTTCTGTTCACAGTTCAATAAATTTATTGAGATTCAAATAGTATTGTAATGGACGCTAAGCAGAACACAGAACCCATTATTAAGAGAGAGAGAGAAGGACAAAGAGCATTTCGATAAACGTTTATTAAGTGTATTCGGCACGTGGGCGATAACTTTAATTTATTTATTTATGTTGTTTTGCGCAACATTTGATTCGATTCGTAGTGTATGTACTATGAATGTATTAGTTTGGTTCGTCTGTACGCGCTACTGTACGTGTGTGTGAGTGTGTGGGTTAGGGATTCCAATGCAAGCATACATTTGCGCATATATTTATATGGGAGAAAATACGCATAAGTAAAGTGCTCTTGATACTCAATGTATCTGTTCTATGCATGATGGCAAGTAAATACACACACACATACACACGCAACATGCAAATCAATGTTTGTATGTGTATGTGTATCTAATAAAGCCAGGGTATGCAAAAGAATGTATGCTTGAGTGTGTTTTATGCAGAATTATCCGTTCTATTTATCCGATTTTTTATCTTGCACAATTCGAAAGATGTGTGTGTGTTTTGCCTAGTAGGGAAAATGTAAGCCACAAGTGCGATTTACCAATACTAATACTATTTTGTTAGTATGTGTATTTTGTATTTTCAATAGAAATTATTACAATTTACAAAGTTTTTGAGCTGCGCAGCGCAACAAGAGGTTGGGATGCTTTCGTATGTACATACATACACACCCGCACACACACTGTCTCGGACACTTTGGCACATACACATTAGAGTATGTTTATATTTAATTGTTTTATATGTGTATTTTTTTTCATTCTTGGAAACAGTTTAGCTCCTCTATCCGTTTCACTAATCTAAATGCAATTATACACATAGAATTTTAAATTGTTTTCATCCGTAAGTGTTTACACGCACACATATGCATATACATGTGTCTGTGTGTGCGTGTTTGGTGTGGGTGTGTATATGGTCGAAAGTAAAAACGTAGTCTTTGCAAGTAGAGGAATATTATAATTTTGTTGTAAACCACTTGATTATTTTAGTACTTGTAAGTTTGCGCGATTTCAACTATGATTAAAATTTTTTTTTTGGCTACTTTGGCTATTTTGCAGATAATGCTTTTTGTGTGTGTCTGCCGCAATTTTTTTTCGTTTAATTTAAATGTATTTTCCACAACACCACACAAAATAAAACAAACGAAACACGAAAAATTTCGCCACACAACCGAGGTACAAAAAGCAAATAAGAATTTAAACGCGCGCATTGGCGTTGGCGGAGAAGACTCTGTTGCTGCGCGGGAGAGCGAGCAGCCAAGAGCAGCCAGCCGCCCGCAATATAGGTGTCGTCTCTGTTGTGTTCTGTTCTTTCATATGGGAAAGTGAGCGAGCGAGTGTGTGTGTGTGTAAGAGAGAGTATGAGAGTGAATGTGAAGCGGTTTAATACTCGTATTGTAGCTGGCGCATACAACTAGCTGCTACTACTGCTGCTGCTACTGCACAGGAGTATGCTGCTCAACACGTTGAAAACACATTCCATTGTGCCAAATACACACTTAAATTCCATTTCCATTTTTCATATTCCAATCAA
This sequence comes from Drosophila sulfurigaster albostrigata, assembly GCF_023558435.1. Classification (NCBI taxonomy): domain Eukaryota; kingdom Metazoa; phylum Arthropoda; class Insecta; order Diptera; family Drosophilidae; genus Drosophila; species Drosophila sulfurigaster. Next base: position 21,787,775 of record NC_084882.1, read on the forward strand.
AAACAGCCACCCATAACAAGGCCGCCCCGTCAAACTTGCTCTTTGCGATAAAATTGGAAGTACTGGCACGGTCTGCATGCGACAAGTGTCCGCCAAAGAGTACAAAGAGAACACACACAGCCGCCATGCACTTCGTATTCCCTTTACCCATTTCTCATTCCTTATGGCCCATTTATGATCACCCAACTAATGTTTATTGCACCACAGCTCACAAAGAAAATAAATGCATGTGAAAAGCAGATGCATAAATTACCAATATGCCAGACAGAGCAGTGATTAATTTAAATCATTGTTATAACAATCCATGATTTTTAATTGCCAAACTGGTCTCGCAATAGCTCTAATAAATGTTTATGCGGCTTTCAACCACGGTGCCGTTGCGTTGCTGGAACGCAGCAAATGCGCGAAACAAAGAAATGAAATAAAATGGCCCACAGAGGCGCTCTTCTAACACACTGACACATTTCCAACGCGCAGTGGTTGTTGGAGCATGCGCACACGCTCGCACTTTCAATTTCCAGTGCGATTCCCAAATACAAATTTGTGGCGCTCACGCACACACACACACATACATGAGTGCACATGTAAGGTATTCCCGGTGTGTAAAATGTATGATGACCAACCGATTGTTAATGATAGGGAAAACACAGAAATTTTTAAGGTACAGATCGAAATGCAAGATGAACTGAGATTGAATGAAATTACATATTTAATAATCATTTTTAATGTCTACAAATATTTAAATTATTTTTTAAAAAAGTCTATCATACTCCATAGCAGATAAACATAAGGAGTGTTTTTACTCACCGCAATCGTTTTCTTGCGCTGCTCAGAGAGCATGTTTTCGCTGGAGCCTTTCAACAGCTCGGCCAACAAAGCTGCTGTGGGTGGCACGCTAGTGGCATGTGGCGCCTTTGACTTGTTGCTGCCACTGCTGTTATTGTTGTTGCTGTTGCTGCTGCTGTTTGTGGCATCAGGATTACGCTTGGAGGAGCCATGACTGTGATGATGATGATGGCCGTGATGATGTTGACTTTTTGCTATCCGCACTCATCGATTGGCTGCGCTTGCTGTGATGCGGTTTTGTTGCGGGCGCCTCGGATGCGGCACGTTTCATTTGATGCTGCGCCTGCTTATCGGCAGTGGCCAGCGTTTCATTGAGGTCCTTTGCGGAGACTGAGATGGGCAATGTTGGCACCTGTTTACTGACATGCTCGATTTGCGATGGAGTCGACGCGGCGCGTGCATGCGACGGCACCGGCAAATATGCGTTTGATTTACGCACACGCATTGAATTTGAATATTGTGGCATGTTGTTGCGCGTGCTGCCCGCCGACAGCGGCTTTGCCACAGCGTTGCGCGAGTACTGGCTATAGATAGAACACAAACACACAGAGAAGAAAACTACACGTTAGTAATCAGGCATATCTGACTGCGAAATACCCGCTACGCATGTTTTGAGAATACTATAAAAATAAGTGAAGTAAAACTGCACCTGATTTTCGCTCTGCAAAATTATTTCATTAATAAACTTTTGAGTTTTTATCCCATCTGTTGCAAAATGATCAGAATCAATAATGTGCATTATTGCGTATCCCAAAATTAAACATAATAGCAAATTGAGTGTGACCAAAGCAACTTTAACATTGCATTTTTATGGAATATCTACAATATATATATCTACAAAATTGTTTAATTTACAAAAATCCTAATGTATTATCCCATACGTATCAAAATCTTCAAGATCAATTATGATTTTTAATCCGTGTTCCACAATTAGACAGTTTGCTTAACTTTACGAAACCAAATTTTCAAAAACAATTAAAGATTGTTAAAAAATTTTAAGTGCGACTAAAGCAGCTATTACAGTTGGAACTGCAAATGATTTTCACTCTTTAATAATGTTTTTTTTTAACTTTTTAGTTTATAATACTATTACGTACTAACTATTCCTTAAAATAACAGTCACATTGTCTTGAGGATCGTAAGACACATTAATCTCAAACTATGTCTTCAAGAAATTTGGAGAACAAATTTAATAAATCTAGCTGTTATAGTCCCAGAGAACTAGGTATTTATACAAACGGACAGACTGTAAATTATCACAGCTGTTTAGACAAATCATGAACAGATTTATGTTCTTTTTGGCGTATTCAATCCAACTACTCTCTGCTGTTTACTCTTTGCGCTTGCCACTAAATTCAAATACCTTTCTCTGTAGCAGTTATAACAATGAAAAGATTAGCGTGCAAACCCAGTTGACAAACTCACCTATCTGACTCGCGCAGCTCCTCGAGTATCTCCTCGAAATGCATGCGATTGGGTTTCTTCAGCTCCGCCTCCAGCATTTGACCGTATGGACCACGCACAGTTAGCGGACGCTTCGAATAGCGCTTGTGGTCGTAATCTCCGGTGGGCGTTGGACTCCAACTGATGCGTTCCTCGGTATCGGACATGGAATCAGTTTGCAGGAACGTGTTAGTTTTACTATTATTGTTGTTGGTGGTGCTGCTGCTGGCATCGTCCTTTTCCTCGCTGCTCTGGCAGCTAAAGCTGCTTAGCAGCTGCGGCTTTTCCTGTGATCCCCGCCACACCGGCGAACCCTTCTCCATTTCCGGTGTGTTCAGGTCAAACATCACCGGACTGTGCGACTCGTCCGTCGGTGAATCCGGCTTAATGGCCTGAAAGTTCGCTATGGATATATCAAGTGCGAGACCGGGATGCGGATGCTCCACGCGTCGATGCCAATCCGAATTATCTATGTACATGCCTTTGCGCTTCGTCGACTTTTCCAGATGCCGCTTATGCCGCTCCCCTGAGCTGTGCCGCGGCGTTGCAATCGTTGCATCTGAATGGCGCAGCTCCAAATCGAGCTCATCGGGACTATATTGTGCTCGCTGTTCATCCACAGATTGATTAAACATTTCACCCTGTTCGGAGTGGGGAGACGCGTTGCCCTTGCCACGCTCGTCACTCTCCTCGGAACTGCGACTCACCGAGATGGTGGGTAATAAATCGCCACGCAGCGCCGTCGTCAACGTTTCCGGTTGCGTAATCTTGCAGGCGGCATGCGATACAGGCGGCTGTGTGGTCTGTGGCACAATGCCAAATTCGGGCGCCAACTCAACCCATTCCTGGGCGGGCGTCTCCAGCCACTCTTGGGCGGCGCATTCGTAAACCGGCACTGGGATTAAACACGTTGTGGCTGTCTGCAGCACATTATCCGACGGAGGCGCCGACTCCTCCAGCAATGTGACCAAATTGGGTGTGCTGGCTGTGGGACTCGCCTCGGGCTCCACAATGATGGGCGGATCAATTGCCTTAATTCTAGGCGGACACTCCTCGCTGGCGGTGTATTCGCCCTCCGAGTGGATGGTGTCCGAGAGGGATTCCATCTTGGCATGCGCAGCAATGACACTGCTCGCCGTGGCCGGGATAATGCCGACAATGCTGCTGCTGTCTGTGTTGAAAATATCCTCTTCGGGTATTGAGTCTGGGACGTCTTCGAGTACGTGTTCGAGCGATTTCTCTTGGCCGTAGTTGAGATTAATGCACACCCCGGTGCTCTTAAGGGGTATGTGCACCCAACCCGGGTCGGGAATAATGCGCGAACGCTCGTGCTCGTAAAACAGATCGACAGATAACGACGACGACGGCTGCGGCGGAGGAACGGGCGACGGCGAGGGCGTCGGGGTGGGCGTGGGCGTGTTCTCAATGGCCTTGTCCCGACGCAGTCGATCGCGTAAAGCACTTAAAGTTGATTTACAATCGATTTGCGAGAACGAAACAGAACGAAATGGTAATTTGCCTTTCGATGCGTGCGCTGCTGCTGCGTTGCTGCTGTTGCTGTGGCTGTTGCTGTTGTGGCTGCCACTGCGAGACTCTGCTCCGGCCAGCTGGGTTGCCCACTCGCTACTGCTGGCTGGATCGAGCTCATCGCCCACAGTTAGCGGTGGAGATGATTTCGACTTCTCGCGATTGCCCAACATGAAAGCTTCCAAGTTGGAGAGACTCGTGTTTGGCCTAATTGAGTGAAAGAGTCGTGCGGCTGTCGAGGGTTGTGTATTTGTGTTGCCACCTCCACCTGCGGCGCTGCCACCGCTGCTGTTGCTGTTGCTGCCACCTCCGCTGCCGCTGCCGCTACAGCTGCCATTGTTATTGTTGCTGTTGCTATTTGTGCTGAGTTGCTTTTGTAATTGACTGCGCGCAGTGGACGGCATCTCATCGTGATCCGGAGCATTCGGAGCAGCCTGACTACTTGCCACATCCTGCAGATCCAGGCTGCCACTTGTTCCCGATCCGTTGTGCGGTATTCGCGGCCGGCGTGGCGGTGGTATTGGCGGTGGTGTTGGTGTCGATGAGGCACGCGAACTGTTGCTGCCACGCAAAAGTTCTGTCAACTCTTTGAGTCGCTCCGATCGATCAGATATCTTGCGATGCTTATCGCCGCTGCTCGATGATCGCGAATCGTTGGCAGGAGCAGCTGTCGATGATGATTTGCGGCCGAAAGCTAAAAGTTGAAAACGATCCAAGGTATTACGTCGTTTCTCCATTGTGCGCTGTCAACGAAAGAGACAAGAGTCGAAAAGAGGTAAGCGAAATTTCTCTCTATCTTTCAGGTTTATGCAACATTCTGGCAAATGAGAAATGCATGTAACTAAATACATAAAGTCTAACATTAAAAAGAGTCAATTAAAATTGCCAAAAACTCATTTTGCAGATAGTATAAAAGTAGCTGAACGCAGAAGTAAACAATTGCGATATACATACATATGTATGTAGAACTTCTTTGTTTATCGATTTGGGGGGGCTGCAAACTTGAAAATATATGTACTTGACCTACGTAGTCACACAGTATATACACAATATGAAGAACAACAGGGAGACAGATTGACAAGCTGACTGAAGAGTTTACATCACGAAGTTTTTACTGACTTGTTTATAAATAACTGACTAGTGCAATACTCTATAAAATTAGAACAGAAATTCAAAAACAATTTCGCACTGTGAGAAATACAGAAAATATATCTTATAGATACACGCTACTATAATATGTATCTTTTACCTAATCCAGTCGTGCACTGCTCATTTATTTTACAATTCGATCGCAATTATACAACACAGTTGGCATAGAGTATAACACGATCAGTTTAAGATAATATCTCGTGGAGTCAATAAAATTTTAAAAAATTTACCTGGATATCTTCTAACTATTTGGGCGCCAGATCATCTTGAGCTTTATTATTATGTTGTTTGGTGCACAATGAATGACACATAAAGCAGCAGCGATCAATGTAAGGCAAAACAGAAAATGCCATGACTATACAAGCGAACATATACATTGATAGATACAGATACACACACACACACACACATACACAAAAGAAAATCACTTTTGTATATACGCACACAGTGATATTTTTAGTATAAACAACAAGAATTTATATCGAATACAAAAGAGAATAAGCCCGAAGAGCGGCCAGGAAAACTCAAAATATACATGTGGCTACTACGTATGCATGACTGTATGTATGTATGTACGTGGCTACATACATACACACCTACTACATACATATATTAAAACAATCTTACAAAAAGCACACAATAGAGATAGAGCAGAGCACATCACAGAGAACAACAAAATCCCAAACAAATTATGGCACCACTAGCACAATTATATATGAATGTACAGAAGTACTTGTGTATGTATGTACTATATGTGTGGAGGAGACCCGTAATTATGTTAGTATATGTACATCCACGTACGTACGTTCATACATACGTAATCAAACTGAAACTGACAATCTCGCATCTTCCTGAAAGGAACGTGTGCTGCGTGCGAACATATTTACATACATACGCATAAGAATACGAATACGAATACATTAATACATATATCCACACATGCATTCTATAAGTTGTATGTTTATAGACGTAGATACTATTAAGATACATATGCATACGAATATACATTAGGGTGGCCCATCTAGCGATGAGAACGTGAGCACGATCACGAAACACAAATACTAAATTAATCGCAATCTAAAATATGACAATGATCTGATTATTCAAAAATAGTTAAAAACATTAAATACTAATTAGATACAAATTTAAGTTTAAAATTTTTATACAACATGCAATTAATATAAAATATCAATCAAAAATTGTTTAAGAAAGAAATGAGTTAATTTGAAATAAATTGAATATCTTTTTTGTTATTAATATAAAGCATCCTATTCATATTACTCAAAATTATATATTTAAAATAAAATCATTTAAAACATTTTTCTTTTAGAAACAAATTTAGTAACTTTCTTGATATGGAAATAAAGAATTGCCTGCTATTTATTAAAAATGTTTATTCTCACATTAAATATTCATTGAGAGATCAACGCAAACTTTGTGTTGATGCCCGATAAAAAGGAAAAAACAAACAAAACATTTAACGGCACAGAACCATGACATTTTTGAAAATTGAACTCATTCATAAAGTATTTATTTATTTTTCTTCATCAAGTATACGCTACAATTTGCGCAAAAAAAAAAAAGCAAGTGAAATGTTGTTTTGATCTCTTTTTCAAGCAGGAGAAAAAACACATTGGCTGATTTCTTCGTAATATGCTCAAAATGAAATAATGCTCACACCTCTAAATGATTCATTTTTGGTAATAGAATAGAATCGACGGCGACTAATGACTGAAAATGTTCAACTAAATTGCATTTGTATCCATCTACATAGAATATATTGTATATATCCATCCCAATATATGTAAAGCATACTACGTAATTATAGCAGCTGTTATATACATTAAGGAACTTTAGACTTTGATTAGAGTATTAATTGTCATTTACTATGTATAATTAGTTTATCTATTTCATTGGTACTTACATCTGTCTGCCACCTTTGTCCCAATGGCGCATAAGCGTATGCGGAACAATCGAAAGTCTGGATAACCGGAAGTTGCTTGAACTGCACCGATTGCTGGGGTAATGAATAGTCCAGTAGATAACCACTGGCATAGGTTAGATTATGAACCGAAATGCTAGCGAATGATGGGATTGAGTTTGTACTGTTTAAATTGTCTATAAAGACGCTTTTCTCACTGCAATTTGAGATTAAATCACTTGGTAAATTTAAATCTATATGGACATCGGCAACGTCATCAATTGCTCGATTCACAGGAGGCGAATATTTCACTAAATGCAAGTCCGAGTGATTCGCGTTTAATGCCGGTCGATTAACTAGAACGCGTTCCGATAATGACGATAACGATATCGATATCGGTTGAGTTTCCGGCTCCGGTTCCGGTTCCGATTGCGAAGGCGATGGCGATGGCAATGGCGACAACGATGGCGATTCACTGTGCGCGAGCGTAAACTCTTGTTTCAGATGCCCGTAACGATCGTAGCGCAATATACAAGTTCGATTCGTCGACGTTGCGTTTGTATCTAATTTACAATTGTAGTTGTTGTTATTTGTCTCAATGGCATGCAATTTGCAGCTATTTTCAGCTGCCACTGGCAGCGCGTTCTGGCAATCACAGCAGCTGCTAATTCCGTCTCCACGGTTATGATTATTTGTGGACGTCAACGTCAATGGATTACTACCACTGTCGTTTAATGTTCGTTTATCATCTCTATCTCTTTCGAGGCGACGCGTTTTCAGCGCGGGTTCAGCATCGACAGCAAGGCCACTGCAAGCGGTCACCTCGAGGCAAATGCGATACTTGGGCTTGGGCTTGGGCGGAACGGGCGGCGGATAGCGACGATAGGAACGCAAATAGTTGCCACAATTCTTCGAATATCCTTGCGACTCAGTCGGCCAGCAACGTGTTGTCTGTGGTGTCTCTCTTACTGCTGCTGCTGCTGTTGCTCCGGCTGTCGTTTCAGTAAACTGTTGCTCCTGCTCGGCTGTCTGGCGCTGATTTATTTTGTCAATAGTTTTATAACAACAAATTATTGGTGACACGCTGCGAGCTGTGCGCGATTGGGAAACCGATGACGCGTATGACGTTTTCGCTTTTTTTAAGGCTTTATCCGTTGTCTCCGTCTCCGTCTCGGCTGATGTTGCTGTTGTTGTTGTTTGTTGTTGTGGTGTGATAGTTGATGTTTTTGGCTCGCGTTGTTCTATTTCTATACACGGGACCAACAGCGAGCTAACGCCAACATCATTATCGTCATCAGCATCATCATCATCATAATCGGTATCGGCATCATTGGCAGCGGCATCGGCATCAGCATCATCGCTGGCTTCTTCCTCATCGGAGACAAAACGATACGACGACAAATCAGACACTGAATCCGCATACGACCGATAAAAAGCTACAATGCCAGGCTGCTGTTGCTGCTGTTGATGTTGCTGTTGCTTTTGCTTCTGCTTCTGTTTCTGCTTCAGCTGTTGCTGCTGCTCCGGCTGCTGCTGCTGCTGCTGTTTGTGTCTCTCTCTACAGCAACTCTCGCAGAACGCCAAAGCTCGCGAGCTTTTTGTACCATTTTCGGTAGTGCGCCGAAGCTTTTCTCGCTTCTGTTGTAGTTGTTGTTGTTGCTGTTGCGTCTGATTTTCGTTTTCATTTTGCAGATCGTAATGCTCATTATTATTGCTTTTTCGTATTACCAATTGCTTCTTTTTGTCTGCCTCTGTCCCGTTTTCCGACTGTCGCACATTCTTAATGAACATCGGTTCTGTTGGCTGTCTATTCGAGTGCTTTAACGCCTTGTTCAGCATTAGTTTCAACTGCTAAATTAACATTGATATTCCACTTCTAATATTAATAGCACGCAAATGATCCTCCTAATTGGTATCCTTCAAGTCTCTGTCCGTCTACTGAAATGATACAAATAATTACATTTTTATTTTTAGATTTTATCTATCTAGCTGTTGTTCACGCATTGTCGCGTCTGCTGTTACCTTCAGCTGCTACACACTTGCAATTACTGTTGATATCACTAGAGTTGTCCCCATTTAAATGTCCGTGCGTATTCTCCTAATCGTTTGGAATGCCACACACACAAACACACACAATCTTGTGCTCTCTTCTTTCTGGTTAATCTTAAATCAGGCAGCTGTGCTACAATTGCAAATGTTGAGATGACTTTTCGTGTACCCTAAAACCGATCAGATTGGATTAGTTTAACCACAATATGATATTTGACTATAAAACAAACAATATTATAAACAAGTTATTTCTTTTCATTATTATTACTTTTTTATTTTATACAATGTCATATTGTAATTCATTAATTAAGTATAGTAAATATTTAAGGGAATTTAGTCTTCAGCTGTGGAGAGACAGGAATGTCAAAAGAGATTCACTCTGAGAAGTAAGTAAATAAATAAATAATAAAAAGATAATGTCGATATGAAGAACTTAAAGTGCTTATGTAGATGTGAAGCACTTGGCATGGAAACAATCTAAACTGGGAATAATTTAAAATAGTTGTAATTTAATTTTAGATTTCAACTCATTTTATGTTTTGTCTGCACTTTGCAAAAGGTGTGAAACTGGCAGACGCCCCGTTTAGAGGATAATCAAGGATAATACCATATTCAATAAACACAGCACAACACATCGCACATCCAACTTCATATTAATTTATGTATGTCATGCTAGCACTTCAGCTGGCTATAATTAAATCTCGGGCAACTAAATGATATTTTCAGCTTCCATTTATTTTACATAGCGTCAACAGATGCTTCGGCCAAGGCGTGTACGGAGAGTATCTTGTGCAAATACGAGTATAAAGGAATTTCGAAAAGAAAAATAAAACATATATGTGTGTAAGAATAGATTAGTGGCAAATGTTCAGCTAGGAAATACCCTAGCTTCATATATATTGCGCTTCAGCATTGCAAGTGCTCTCTGCTCTCTGCATTTCAGAGTGCTTGTAAGCGTAGTTCCGCTCACATAACACTAGAGATATATTATTCCAGTTGGTATTTTATTACCAGACAATGCGATCTATTGTTTCAGCCAAAACAACTGTTGGAAATTAATATGGGTCAGGCTTTTTCTTTGTCATCAACTTAAATAGAAGACTGTGGAAATGCAGTCCTCACTTTCTTTTTTTTCCAATATTGAGGAAGACAGAGTCATAGACGCGGTTAAAGTAGTATGTTCCCATTAAGTTGTAAAAAATATGGCTTTTGAAATGCAAATTATATAATTATGATAAGTGCACTTAACACTCAATTGTTTCGTTTGTTAAAGATGTATATATTTCTACAATTTTTAAAAATATAAATATTAATGAAATCACATTTAAAAGAATTTACCATAAAATCGATTAGAGAGATGTCAAGCTCCCTTTTCACTTTCAAACAATTAAGAAAATATAATTTATTAGCGATCTTTTGTGATGGACAAATGAAGAGCACTATTAATGGATTCACCAATCAGCGATAGTGTATAAAATTGTGCGGGGTATCCGAATCTTAATCACCTTCATTCATTGGTGGGGATGTTGGGATGACGAATAAGGTGTTGCTGGTATGCCGAAACGCCTAAATCGCCTGAAACGCTGTGCAGATTAATCATAGAGGCCCACAACAAAGGTGTATAAATGCGAAATGCGAAATACGAAATACGAATAAGAGTACGAGAGTATTGCATTGGGATACATTGTGGATTCTTTTGCGGCAACCGTTGATCCGCTGTCACTTGTCAGTCAAAACAGCCAAGGCATTAAACGACCTATCACAGAAGTTTAAAAATAGATTATATCGCCGTCTTAGCCAAGACGTAACATGTAACACACCATCCAACCAGCCAGAAAGTCTGAAAGTCAGCCAGCCTGTTGTCAGGCTTAATTCTTAATTCTGATTATTGTTGAGTGTTGAGATGGCAGCCGGTTAGATACTTTTGCATAAGACAGCAAAATGTTCGCAACATGTCAAAACTTGTATGGCTTTTAAATGACGATCGTCTGAAGATCCCCACAAAGGCTTACAATTAATTAAAATTTGTTTACTCGAAATTCTATTAACAGCTTACACTTCAATGTCAATAATAACAAATCGATTTTAAGATATTTCTGCAGACTTCAAGTATTTTGTTCAACTTCCTCATATTATTGACAAATTATGCACTGTTCATTATTTTAATTCTATTAAAGAGTATAACAATGTTCGTGTTACATTTTTTAATAAAATTTTCTCTTTCCTCTGACGTATTTACGTATGAGAAATGTCGCTTACTTATACAGAAATATTTGCGGCTTTGCTGAGTTTTCGCTTAAACGCTCGTTTTATCTACACTTTTTTATCTAGTACTTACTTTGTAAACAAACAAATAATAAGCTAGCAAACAACAGACAAAACATTTATTAAGATGCGCATACATACTTCCACAAAAATATGTAAATACCTTTTCTCATTAACTGTAATCGAGAAATTACGGAAAAATAGCAAAAAGTAAGAGTTTTGTGATCGAGAGCGACGAGCTGATTGAATGAAATATGTTCTACGACATAAATTATATTATATTTGAGAGAGTTATTAATTACGTTGAATACAAAGAAAATAATATATTTTTTCACAAATAATAAACACACATTAAGCACTGAGCTATTGAACGTTAAAAGCACATCTAATGCATTTAATACACACTAAATCACAATACTCACAGCCATAATATAATTATATTATTATTATAATTTTTTACCTTAGGCTTACCTGAGCTAAGTTCGTCTCACATGTAATCCAATCGCCTAGTTCAAGTGCGCTTTGGCTTTGAAAGAGAACGATAAAATAGCAGCTCTCAGACGCGACTATTTTTAACTGCATTGATTTGCTACAAAATGGCAATACAATAGAAGTAAATCGCAAATATTTTAAAATATCAGAAGAGTCTTACATATGGAACAACGCATTTAAAATTATTAAATCTAAGTACTAGTCATCTTTGAAGCCGCAGTACCACTAATAAAATATGTATAAAAAAGCCATAGGACTTGAAGCTTATCAAGGTCAAACACACATTTGCTTCTAGAAACCAATTAAGGAATAAATATATTGGCTCAATAATTAATGCAGAATAATTTATATATTTAGTAGATTAAATTTCATAGCTTCAAAACTTATTAGAAGTCAATTTCGACCTCTATGATGCTGAGTTAAAAGATAGAAGAAGGTATGTTCTGAAAATCACTCTTACTTATCATAAAGCAATACCAAATTCATATAGCTGTCAATCTTAGATTAGCCAGACATTTATTTAATCAAATGGAATACAAATGGAATACAAATCGTTTACCACATTTTGCCTTCAGTTTGAAATTGAATTTATCTTCCATTAATAAAATGCATACAAATTCAATTCATAAGGATAAAGCCTTATATATTGCTCTGATATTTGGCGTCTAAAATCTAAGTAGAGTATTAAATCTTCGGCATTTTAGTATGATAGCAGTTCCTTCTTGTTTCGTAGTTGAGCAAAGATTGAGCAAATTTGATTAATTAGCGAATTCAGCCATGCAATCTGCTTCACTTTGAGTGCCATTTGGGCAACGTTTCACTTTTGATTTTCGATTAGACCCACTCAGAGTTGTACTTTCACGACCTTTCCTCAATGGTGACCTCTTGGTTCAAACAATTCAACGTTTAAACGATGGAGCACACTCAAAGTACGAGTAATGCACAACATTCAATTAGTCTATTTCAGATTTGTCTGCCAAATGCTGTTTATGTTTTTTTCTTCTCCAATTTTTTTCGTTGTGTTGCTTGTTTGTTGCCCAAACAATAATGCGGAACTTGACTTGATTTTAGTTTTTATGAAAATTATCAAATTTTTTCCCCATAGTTTCGTTTGCTACACAAAACGTAAAGAAAAGAAAAAGCGTTATTGTGTTTTTGTCTGATGAAAATCGAAAGATAATGCAACAACAGGAAGATGCCAAAAATGTTCAACACACATCAGAGCAAAAGGCTTTGAACACTTGTAAATTGTCTTTGATGATCGCAGATTAAACGTGAGATTGTTCGATAATTATCTTTTTGTTGAATGTTCGTTTAAGCCAAGTGACATATGAACCAAGTTTCATATGGTTAGCCAAGAGATATCTGTATTATAAATCAGCAATTAGCTTTCGATTGCAATATGGCCGAGTCTGAATTGTTCGCTTTGACTTTGGCTTTGACCAGACTTGGGAATAGGCTCTTCAGCTTTAATCACCACTTCCTAAAATCATAAATGCAATTGCAACTCTTTTGCCAGGCAGTTTTCATTAGGGTTTTTGCACCAGCTTTCTTTACAGGCGGACAGTTTTTTGTGTGGGCGCAACTGCAACTAACTGCTGACGAGGTCGTGAGTATCTATCAACTGGGTCTGGGTCTGCTATATGTACTATATGCGGTGGCAGACACGGTTTTATCGCCGCTCTTGGCGCTGTTCATGTGTAGCTAACATATAACAGACGGCATATACGCCTAGTTAAACCAGTAATTCGATTTATATTTGAGACTTTTAGGGTGACATGAGGTTTTTAAAGAAAATCTACAACTTTTGGAGACCTACCAATAATTGAACAAAAACTAACAAATAAAAACATGGTATGCAATAGTAACGATTATTTTAAATTGCTGTTTTAGAAATTACATTAGAATCATCGTTTTCTATTGCTATAAAATATTATAAGATAATCTATACTTGACTGTTTTGGAAATGAATAATATGTCGGAATAAAAATGTGTCAACATTTTTTTAGTAACTACACTTAAAATTGCAAAAGATAAATATATTGTTATACAATTTAATATTTCTTTAAATATTAATTCCATAAACAAAGTTTTCTTCTGAGGCAAACTTATTGGTTAGTTTTTGTAAGTAACTGAAATGCATCTCCAATTCTCATTCAAGTCAAATTCTATTTCTAACATTTTAGAGGGTATTTGGAGAAGAGCATGGCAAAGCTGTGTACGATTGCCACATAAATCTGATAAGCAGTTAGGAGAGTATTAGAGAGCAACAAGATACACAAGTCAAAGCTTAGCTTGCGCCAATGCAAATGCATCAACGTAAAGCCGAAATACAACTGGCCAGACCAAACCGGGCCTGACTTTTGAGTGTTACTATACCAACAGTGTAAAGTCCCTCTGTCTCCCTCTCCCTTGGCCCACAGTGCAGTGTAGCACTAACTAAAGTCTGATCATTGCTTCACCCATTGATGCTAGAGTGCTTGGTGGTTTGGTGCTGTGGTGCTGTGGTGCTTTGGTGCCTAGTTGCCTGCTTGTTGACTAGCCCCTAGCCCTGGGAGTCTCTGGAGTCGCTGGAGTCGCTCACTCTCTCGGCATCGCACCGCATCACTGTCGCGACGTAACATGCAACATTACATGCCTATAATTTGTTTTCACACAGCAGGACGTTTTCACTCCATAAGACATCAGAAAGAGGTCTTAAATGGTCACATTACTGCCATTGCCAACAGCGTTCAAATGGCAACAACTTGCACATAAATACGTTATAACTCGTACGTACGTTTGTCTGACTGTCTGTCTGTTTGTATAGGATGAATATGCAAATGTATCTGTGAGTATAAAAAATGTTAATGCCCGTGGCAAACGATGCGGCAAACGGTGGCTGGCATCAGGGAGATATTTGATTTTCTTGTTGAATGGATGTGGTGTAAATTGCCAGTTTGCCAGTCGCATTTATCACAGTTATGTTTTTTTGGAAACAATTAGCCAATGGATTTGCAATAAAAAATGGGTTACTCAAGTCACAGATTAAGTGAACGCATTCAAGTTATTGCCCCAAAGGGAGTCTTACAGATGAATCACACGAAAGTTGAAAGTGGCATCAACAACAAAAAAACAACAACGAAAGATCAGGTAAACTTGCCACAGATAAGCGGGGCACAAGCTGGAGTTTAGACTTTGCGTCAATTGACTCAAAAGGCAGCATTATTTAAGAGTTAATAAGTAAATACTGAATATTAAAATTGAAATTATTTTGTGTTCCTTTCTACAAGAGTTAATAATGGAAAGCCAACTGGGAGCTTACTAAACAAGCATGCCACAGTACTTGTATTCGTATTCATATTCGTATTCGTACAGCAGCCAACGAGCAGTCAACAGCCTGAAAATGTATCTTCAAAATACACTTATGCTGCCTTTTTTACGGCATATCTTTTACTTCTTTTGCCTGCACTTGAGCATCTGAGCATTCGTACTGCTGCCGAAGCTGCTTTTCGTCTCTTGTTGTTGTTTGATTTTTTTCTTCTTCGATTTTGTTGTTGTTGTTGTGTTTTTCGCTTTTTTGTTTTGTTTGGTTCTTTTTTTGGCCGCCTTTTTATTTTTGTAAATGAAATGAAATCGAAATATGGGTCGGCGGCACTCGCCGCTCTGACTGTAAGTATTATTGCCGTACCCAAAAGTACCATGATCTTTCTGCCATTCAGACAGACAGCCAGCCAGCCAGCATGAGAGCATGAACTCAAAACACAATTCCATCTCACATTGGCGAACGTACCAAATAAATATCACCGTATTGAACTCTATACTTTCAATACACAAATTTATGGATAAACCTCTTCTTCGCTTAACAGTACTTGAACTTATTCAAACGAATATCGTACGTATGTAGGTAGATCTATTCATCTATTATTTTTGAGCACTTTCGTTTGTTTATCTAACCGCGCAAAATTGGCAAATTTAAATTTGTCGAACAAATCTTTATTATTATTTATTACAGAGAAATAATATAGCTGCATTAATTATACGCACCTCACGCATTAACACATTTTTAATAATTTCGCGAACTTTCACAGAGCTGAATATTTAATATCACAAAACATTAAGGATGCTTTCGTATATCGGGATACAAAATGAAATCAAACAGAGTTTTGTCCGCGACACCACCCGAAGTACGACCGTTGTCAATCGCGTTCGATTGCACTCTATTACAATTCTTTCTTTACAGCAGCTACTGCTGACGTCTATCGATAATTTTGCCGGCTCTTTTACTACAGCACTGGAAAAAAAACAATGAACTTCTGTTGAAATTCAAATTCGTAACTGTAATATGCAAAAATCAGCAGTTTTATATGACCAATGAAAATTATATATTTTACTGAATTGTATTCAAAATAAGAAATGAATGTAATGAATCAATAATTTATACAACGAAGCGAAGTAATGAAAGCTTTCTCAGCATCTTTGTTTACTGTTAATAACAGCCCATATGTTAATGTAAACACTGCTACTGTTAAGATTATTCATTTTTATGTAAATTGATTTTTTTTTAAATTCTAAGAACACTGAAATGTCGAAAAAAATAAACTATTTGAAGCACTTTAGGCAATATAACCTAATTTCGAACGCGTATAAATATTTTTTTCCCGAAATCTTACTGCATATAAATTTTTAAACTGAGCATCGATTCTTACATGTGCGATGTATCGATTTGTTAAAAAACCATAAAGTTGTACAATTTTTTTATAATTTATTATCAGTGGTTTAATCAGCGGTTTAATTAAATACCATAAAGTTCAATTAAAATCTTTGAAACTATTAAATATGTTTTTGAACCTCGTCAAATAGATATAAATTAAATTTATTACGCCTAAGCGCTGTGAACAGCGTACCATCCGTATTTCATAGAATGTTATTTAGCTTCATGTGGTCTCACTTATTTTGTTGAGAAGAAATTCTATTTCGTGTTTTTATGTTTTATACGTAAAGCAAATTTTAAAAAAATATTAATTAAAACAATGCTGTACCATTTTAGGAAAAAAAAACACAATAACAAAAATTAGGCACTTTCAAATATTGCGCTCATTGTAGTGTAACCAAGGCAATTAATTATTTTTAAAAATGTAGTATATTTTCTAAGTGATATATATTTAGCACAGCTCTTGGTCACATTAACAGCCTGGGCGTTGACAACATCAAGCAAACATTCATTAGGCTGGCGTCGCGTTTGCATCTGAAATATTTATTTACAAATATTAATAAAAAACAACGACATACTCCAATCAAAATGGTCGTGTTGAGTTCGTGCTGGTCACCCATAATTTGGTCAAATAATGTTCGCACAGGCAGCTATTGCGTTGCTGGTTACACGGCCGCATTAAGTGTGGTAATGATTACAATAATCAGTTATATGCTTCTGGGAGGAGAATCTGGACAATTGTATTCGCCGTTGTTTGAGACAGACATCAGATCATCGATGCCAATAGCAGGTGGTTTCTTTATCATTTACTTCCTCTTAATTATACTGGCCTCTTATTTGGTGTGCTACGGCATTAAAATCAAGTGAGTTTTCTAACTTAGCTCAACAAACAGAATCATAATTCACACTTTCATAATTGTTTACAGTACACGAGGTTGGTTGTTGCCTTGGCTATTCTTGATTGGTCTCGCGATTCTCTTTCAATTCTGCTGGAGTCTTTGGTTGATTGGCGGTTACTATATTTACGTAAGTAAATTTATAGATTGGAGTAAACTCTGTGCTTAAATATGTATTTCATGCAGCTGGAACAAACATTTTCGGCGCTCCTGAACTTCGTGTGGAACGCATATAATGTAAGTGAATCAATGAAGATTTGAAACCGAATAAATAATTGAATTTAAAAACTTTTGTATTTCAGATTTACTGCTGGCTTGTTGTGTTCTCGCAATACCAAATCTTCTTGGCGATTCAGAATCCAAACATCGAATTGCTAATGCCATAGAGTCAGTTTGCGACGCCAGTAACTCGTCCATTATCGAATATTTTTCATATTTTACTTTTAACACTTTTTGGCTAGTTAAACAAACAACAAATCCGTCCATAGCCAATTTTACAACAATGGCATTCCACTCACACCAGACGTGTCTTCTACCCTAAATATACATTAAATATAAATGACAATTATACACATATCTAAGAATTATACAAGACGAAACAAATATTTATATATAAATACAAATTACTATTTTATTGTAAAATTATTTTACATGTCCGACTTCAAAACTAATCTAAGGTTTATTAATAATTTGGGTTTCTTGATCAATTTGTAGACTATTTATAACTGGGTGTCCTTAGTGTGTCCGTCTCTTAAATGATTAAATCCAATTTAGCTATGAGCCTTTCTTTTTAATTAACAATCCCACATATTCTACTACATTTTGACATTTAGAATGAATGTTAATGTTTATTAAATGTAAGCTTATACAATAAGGTAGCGTAAATGTTTATACAAATACTTGAAATCAAAATCAGCAACCTCTCTAATCACTGTGTATAGTGTGTGTGCAAGGGGCAAGGGGACCAAATAAACAATAAGAGTAATAGAGGGGAGAGAAAGCAGAGTTAATGTAACTACAATATTTAAGAAGCGAATAATTTACATAGTTTGGGGGGATTTAATATCTAATTGTGTTCAACACAAAACTGTAATTAACAACATTGTTTTAAGTTTTCTCCTCCTTCTCCTTATTATAGCGCTCGAGTTCCTTGAGGAATTGCGCCTTCGGCTTCATGACATTGGGTCGCTCTCCACGACAATTGGGACAGAACCATTTGCCCTTCGGTTTGAGCACCAGTGACACGCATGAAAAGTGGAACCACTCGATAGGGCACAAATCGTTGTCGCAGAGTATCATTTCGCCAAAGGATATCTGAAAGATAAATGAGAACATTAATAATGTTTCTAGCTGCTGGCTAAAATAACTCACCTGATTACACACGCAATACGTGGGCTCATCCGGATCAATAGGCTCGGGTGGAGGCGTTTCCTCTCGTGCATTTGCCGCTGTATTCGAAGCGCCACCGCCACGTACTTTACGCTTCTTCTTCTTACTCGAACTGCCGCCAGCGTTGCCAGCACCTCCCGCAGCACCGCCAGCAATTCCTCCACTTGACATTTGTACATGACTCTTGCGCTGTCCAACACCGCTAATGGAACCTTTACGATCGCTGCTGTGTCCATTTCCACTGCTGCCCGCTTCGTTCGCCGAAGTGGATTCGTTGCCGCCCATTTCCGTAGAGCTGCCATTGTTGACCAAGCTCTCGTTGCGTCGACGCGAACGTTTGCTTCCCGAACGCTGCAGATCGTTGCCACCGCAATAGTTTCCATTGAGGCCGTTGCCACCATTGCCCAGGTTGTGCCCTGAGCGATCATATGTTGGCGTTGAGTTGCCACCATTGCCACTCATAACGCCCGACGCTGAGGCTACACCTACGCCACCAAATGGCACAGCACCGTAGTGATCCTTGCCCAAGGAATTGC
Organism: Drosophila sulfurigaster albostrigata; assembly: GCF_023558435.1. NCBI lineage: Eukaryota > Metazoa > Arthropoda > Insecta > Diptera > Drosophilidae > Drosophila > Drosophila sulfurigaster. Next base: position 21,806,981 of record NC_084882.1, read on the forward strand.
CGCCCGAGTTACCCAGTCCACTGCTACTCAATCCGCTGTTCGCAGCGCTGTTGCCTTGATCACACATGGGACTTTGGAGGCGTTGTAGCTTCGAGGGTGGACCATCCTCTAGCAGCATGTAGGGATCACGTTCGTCTTTCAGGTCGAGATTCTGCTGATCAGTGTCAAGTTGCCGCACCTTGGAATCGATGATCTCCTGTAAATGATTCACAATCTGCATTTTCTCATCACCTAATTCTTGCGCCTGTATGAGACTTTGATGCATTCGGCTTATTGAGCGAGAACGCCGATTGGTGTCCGTTGAGTTCTGCTGCGACACATAGAGGTCATAGTAGTGGTCCACATCACGTATTAAACCTATTTTAGAAGGCACGCAGAGAAGGAGAGAGAGGTTAGGTGGCATACATATTTTGGAAATGGCCGCCATTTTCCCCCCCAAAATGTGTGTTTACCTCGGTATTGGACATCGATATCACGAATTCTGGACAACTGGCGCTGTACATCGTCGGGCAGATTCTCCACGGAATCTAGATAGTTGTCCACATAAGTGGCTGAATTGATGGCCTCCGATTCGGATGCAATCATTATTGGGTTTCGTTGCTCCGACTCCACTAGCTCTGACTTCGACCACTTCCGACAGTATTTATGCTGCGACAACGTTCATAGCTGACAAACTGTTTGAAATGATGTGTATATGTTTGTATATGTCAATCGGATTATTAAATTTAGCAGCGCAAATATTAAGTTCCAATTTTTTGTAAGATGTTGCGACTGTACGCTTGTATTTGTGTGTGTGCGTGTGTATAATTTATGTGTTGGAAAACAACTATCGAGGGGGGGAGAGATTGCAATTGTATTCGATTGTGTGTGTGAGATTGCAGTGCTGGAAAACATTTGCTGGTTGTTTTCATGTTAACTGGTTCGAGCTTTGCATATGAAATAAGTTTTTTTTAATCAAATTTTCTTTAAAAAAATAAATAAATAGCACAACAAATTATTTACGGGATATTACCATATATTTAATCATCAACTATAATTCTTATTGTACAAAAACGGCTGATAATAGCTGGCTAACATATGTTATTAATGGTGAGTTGCTGTTAACAGTGTTATCGATAATAATTAAGAAACTCACTGTAAATACTGATATTTTGAATTACCAACGCACGAAGAAATAACCTATGTGATGAATTTATTAGAAAAATGCATTTAAAAGTATATTTTTCTTATTAATAAATAATTATTCAAATTTAAATAGGAAATAAAAATTAAATAAGCATCATTGTTTGCCTGTAAAAATCGTTGATTACAAGAATTTGAAAAACATCGATGTATCGATACTGCCATCGATGTGACTCCATCTCTAGTTGGCTGATTGTCATTCAATTCTGTTTTGTACGTTCGACCGCCAAGACGCGATTTCTGCCGCTCTGCCTTTGTGATCTTTTGAAAATATAATTGTTTATATTGCATTCAAGTTTTCTGCGTGCTAGAAGTGCTTTTAATCAAAGATTTTTCTATACAAGTGAAAGATTAACAGTCGAAAACAACCAATATGATTGCCAATTTTGATATTACCGACAACAAAGCCAGCACCAAGTAAGTTGTGTTTTCATATTTTGTGCTTAAATTCTTTTTCATCATGTCCTTGGGTTGGTTGCCTCTGCATAAGTGTCTGATGTGGACTGATGTAAAAAAACCTTGACAAAAAAAGTCCTAATGGCTACCGGCATACTTAAATATTTGTGTGTGTGTGTGCAATTACTGTGTGCATGCATGTGTGCAATTCAGAATGTATTACATACATATACAACGATCAGCTTTGTTTTATCGGCCGCGTTGTATGTAGGCTTAGTTCATTTGCAACTTGGCTTCAATTAAGTCGCTGGGAGTCTTTAATTGGTCATTGGTGCAGTTCATAAAGATTTCTTTGTTTCAATGCTCGAAATATGTGTGTGTGTTGTATATACACACACACATGAATTTGCAGACACTGTGTATATGTATGCGTGAGTGGCTGCTCAGCAGCCAGGCGCGACTTGACATTTACGATCATTTCGTCTCTATCGAATTAATACTCGCTGTCCACGAGCGTGTGTGTGAGTACTGTATGTGTAAGTTCATCTGACTGTGTGTGTGTTTGAGTGCAGTGCACTTCTTCCTTTGACAATAAACACCACCATTTATTAAATTTTTTGGAATGCGCTCAAAAAAAAGAAGTAAAAACCTTAGCAGTGCAGTTAACGCCCTTGACAACCATTTCCTTATTCCCATATACGGAATATATACATATGTATATTTGTGTTTATGTTTGTTTGTATGTATATCGGTCTGCTTATCAGTTTCCGACCCCTGCTGACCAATTTTAAATGTTTCGAGTGTGGGTTCTCTTCCTGAAACTGAAGAAATGGTCTCAAATATCAGTTTCGGTTACTCTCAAAATTTACATATACACAAATATTTAGCTGAAAGCATTGATGGTATTATCGAGAAACCCTTCTGTCTGTCTTTGTCATATGGAGGGTTTCTTGCTGATAATCCAAATGTGGCCAATGACTCATACAAACACACTTAAGATCTAATCGCTTGCCCGACATTCTTTTGCTCTAGAAAGAATTCTGAAAAGATGCCGTCAGAGCGATAAATATTACAGTATTTATTATTAATTTGGGTTTTTTTTTCTATTCATAAATCACTAAAAAGACGAATTTCTTTGTCGATTGATTTATTCTTATACATATTTGATATTTACTGTATTTAAAAATATGGGTTATTTTTTATATAGCATGTTTTATTTACTATCTAAGGATTAAATCAGTAAATAGTGTAGAAAAAATTACATGTCAATTACACTTTTTACTTGAACATATTCATGTAGTTAAGGGGAAATAACACGAAAGGAAATAGCCCGAAATTTCCGTTTCTCGTAAATGCGAACAGTGGTTATATTTTGGCAGCCACCACTGTACACGTTAAGTTGGCTGAATCGATGCGTTTTGAGTGCAAGCAAGCCCATGTTATAAACCCATGTAGAGCTGCTCAATGGGACAAGTTTCACTCGAGGTGTGGGTGGGTGCTTCATATTGTATTTGTGATTAATGACGGACACATCAACAACAACCCCAAGAATTGGCCCCGGGTAGTTCTACAAATACATACAATTGACATGCACACGTATATATATATGCAGTATATATCTATTGCAACCCTAAGGCAGTACGCCTTTTTATTTTAATGACTCCGTATACCCTGCGTGTATTATAATTGGATAAAAACGCGGACTTGCCGTGATCCTGTAAAGCTGTCACTCGTGTATCCCTAATAAATCAGTCAATGCAGGGTGACTGCAAGTAGAGCATGCTAAAGATACCTTTTTTTCCAATTACACCGCAGTGTAGGTGTTATTTTGACTTATGATTGTATGGGTAAATACGTGTAGAAGTACGCTTACGTGTGTGTTTGTGTTAAGCTAAGAGAGAGCAGGCAGGCAAAATGCATAAGCGCGCGTCTGTCAGGCTGACAGGCCTCTATTCTACAGTAGCGTCTCTTTCGATGCATGCGCTTGCTTGCTCAGTGTGTGTTATAGCGGTAGTTAGTTTTGCTTGCGTTTTGCCTTGTGCCTAGTCACGAGAAGTGCAACCAGCAGAAAAGCAGAAAAGTGCATTGAACCTGGATCCATTCCATAGCATGTTTACCGACCGACGACTCGACTAAGACCTTGCATGCTAGTACGTGCCAATCTGTTCTTGTTGCTGTTTTTACTGTTTTTGTTGTTATTCTCTTTATTTTTTGTTGTATTTCTGTCTAACAATTGTGGATTTTGATTGTCATGCTTGGGTCTTAATTGAGGTTCTGTAACTAATCGACATGTAGAAGAGGAGGACGAGCGAGAAAGCAAGAAAGATAGATGGAGAAAGAGTGTACGTTTTACTAATAAGCTTCGGCGCACCCGTCTGCTGCACACACACAGACACACACACACTCAGACTCAGACTAATACTAATGCGTGCCACGCAAAATGATTCATCGGTGAGTGTTTTCAGGCTGCTAACAGATCCCGAAGCCCGAAACGAAGCGAGATATCCAACAGCGAGGCAAAGTCAAACACTAAATGCGTGTCAAATCAATGTAAATCATAACAAGACTAAATATTTGATAATCACTTTAAAGTGCAATTCAATAATCGTGTTTGTCTTGCTACAGTGATGTCCCACAAAGTAAAACTTGTATAAATGCTTGTTTAAATCGATGTAGAACAATAATAAACCTATTTATTGCATTCATAAAGTATTCAATTTTATTAGTTCAATGTGTAACAATTAAAAAACTATAGGAATTATATAGAACAATTACATATTAAAGTATTAAATTTCATTAGCTAACATCCGTCAAAACTCGAGTATAAAATTTCACACTTCTAATGCGAAAAATCTGCAATGTTGCAAAAGTCAGCAAAACGCGATAATTGCGTACAATTTGCATGGCAACAAAGAAAGACAGACTGTAAAGAATATGATTATTCATACGCGTGTCCCTTAATAGCACAATTGCACATTGAAATCAATTCGAAAATGCCATTTGTTATTTCGCCAATGTCAATGCGTCATGTGTTCATTTGTAGCATATCCTTACATGGCGACAGTTCCAGCGCATTAATTTCGACATTTTTGTGTGTTTTGTTGTGTTTGGATTCCGCTTTGTTGTGTTTGCGTTGCGTTGCGTTGAAAGATACGACGAACGGTTGGGTGAGCAAGAGCCACCCGGTCAGATGCGTATTCAGAAGTCAGAAGTATGCGTATTCGTATGACTCGCCTCCCTTATGGTGAAATTCTGGAAACTGCTTATAAATAACCATAAAAATAGTTGTTATTTAATTGCCAAAACATTCGCCGATTCATAGACACTATAATTGCCAGAATTGTAGCAAGCATTAAGAGTTGGGTTAAATCATGCGAGACATGTCTGTTGTTTAGGATTACTTTAGTGGGTTTAAATATGCACATATATCAACTACTTTAAATGGGCAGCAAGACGCTTGCAAATTCTGCAATCAATCAGATTTGCGTCTTGACAAGTTCGCCAAAGAATAAAAATACCTTTTCAGAACTCGATCGAAATGACGCACAAAGGTAAAGGTAAAGACTCTTGATCAGACCTTTTGTTGCAAACAAATGAATGCATCAACGTTGCGAGTCGCGACTACCCACGGAAAGTCAGCGACAACAGATGACAAAGACGGGGCGTGGCAGTGTGGCGTGTGTCGGAAGATAATAATTCAGACTTGGCTGGCGCTGCCTGAAAGTAGAATTTCGCATACAAACTACCAGCGAAACAAAGGGAAATTTATATAATTAGGAGATAGGAGTGGCAACCAGCTGTTGTCTGCCAGAGAAGAATATCATACGAGTATATTTCATTTTATGGCAAGAAAGTGTGCTCTTATTAAGAATGACCGACTAGGATTTACCCTGCCCCATGTCTTAAATAGTACTTTCAGTCTTGTTAAGGCGTCCATACAATTGCAACACTTTCAATACATTTATTAAATCTTTAATCGTCGATATAAATATTGTTTAGCTGGATGAAGATGCATTTAACATCATACCCATTACTACTAATTTCATACTTGTAGGGTATAATAAACAAACTGGGGCGCAGGTTAAGAAACAGGTTCAATCTCTGCTTTCTTCATTCTGTATGTATTCTGCGACTCACAGTTTCTCAACAGGCACAACAAACAATATGCAAATGTGTAAGAATTTTTGCACACGTTGCATAGAAACAAGATATGGGGGAATATGTGAAGAAATCCAGATAAGATATCAGATTTATTTTATATTCGTTTATATATGCCGCATCGTCATAAAATATAAATTTCTTGATCAATCGACAGCTGACAGCTGGGCAAGCAAGAAAATGAGCACAACGGTCCATAATGATAAGCTTCGGATTCATCAAAATAATGTATGTAATTTTCGCCGCAGAACGCACAGCTTGCAAGCAGTTCGCGCAAGCTGTTCAGTTTAGCCGAGCCACAAACCAAAGTGGACGAACCACTTCCGATCTGTTGCATGCAGTGCAGCAAGCAGTATACAATGCGGTTCAACTGCTTGGCTAAATGCTAATGTGTAAAGCAGTTCAAGAAATAAAATGTTGCATACAAATTACAAATGTGCATGTCAGTCAACAATAAAGCCTGTGTGAAATCACAGACAAACAATTGGGTTACCTACATAGGAATTTGAATGGCATGCATTTCACATTAAATTATGTATAACATTTTACTACTGACATTTTTAGAGGATTCCTATAGATAATGTAAGCGACAATGTTGGAAAAACGATTCCCAGCAATTATTTCACTTACTGTTGGAACTCGCCTCGCATATGTGCAGCGATTACATTTTAATTTTCGTGTTTCTATTTTGAATCATTTTAATCCGACATTTCAAAGAATTGCAATTAAAATGAAATTGGGCATCTAACAGATTAATTTCAACTGAGAAAAGTCTCTTATCTGACTTGATCATCGCGGCTAAGCTGAAAAACTGGCCTAGCTGTGTAGCTAGCGCGTCTGAAGTAGTTAATTTTCCAAAACAAATATACGATGCACATTCGTCGTGTGCATACGTGTATCTGTGTGTGTGTGTCTGTTGTTGAATTATGTTTGACTTGAAACGTGCCCGCTTCAGCTGTTGCTCTTTAACGAAATGTACCATTTAATTGTTTTCAGAGAAAGAGAAAAGTCAGTTGAGTCTTTTGACTGATTTAGAAGGTGCCCAAAACTGATTAGTGCTTCATTATATTTTAACAACAATTTTTTTTTTCGGCTATGCCGTATTAAACACGCAAAGACTGTAACAAATTCTATCCAAGAGCTGTGCCCCAAAACTGAATTTGCCTTTCACTTTTCGCTCAATAAACAAATAAAATTTCCCCTCATAATTTTCGGATTTTTTTTTATTTTTTGCCAGTTTGAATTTTATTTTTGCCGTTCAGTAAGTTTTATGCAGATTATTTATCATTTGATTTCGAATTGATTTCACACTCTTTTATTCGTGAATAAATAACTCAACAATACCTTGACTAAACACTTTGCTATCCTGACAACCGTTACTCTGCCATTTACGGTGAGTGGTCCAAACGAATTATCCTATTCAAGTTAATTGCTGCAAAATGGGCTTCTAACCAAGTTATTTGTCAACAATTATTATGGCATTGCAATTGAAATTGAGAGCATGTGGCTGCAACTACTCGACCAGCAGATACCCTCATATATGGTATGGATTAATAAGGTCTTTCACTGAAAATTCAATTAATTGAAGAGCGTTTCTATTTACGATCAGATTGAGATGACAAATACTTGGTGTGACCTTTGCTATATATAGAAATTTGATCTTTTAAATGATTCGCCTTGACAAACTGTCGGAATGTGTGTGTGTGTGTGTAGTATATCACTTAGTAGATCACGAAAATCCCAAAAGCAAGCAATATTTTAAATTAAATTTAATTGAAAGCCAACAATAATTTGAACTGTATTAATTATTACCCAATCAAGAGTGCAAGACTAAGAGACACCCTGTGAAGAAGTGAACATTAACCGAAATATAGCCGAAAACCAAAAACTATGAATATGCATTCACTTCTGACATTTGAGTTATTGAATAACTCTTGTATATGTATTTATGTATGTATTTATTAACCAATCGTTGTGTAATTTGTGAACATTTCACTCTTGCACACACGCACACTTGGCTCTGATCTTTGGGTGAAGTAACATGGTAGGTAACACACACACACACACACACATCTATCTATCTATCTATCTACCTCCAGCCTCCTCCCAAACTTTGCATTTTCTTATTTTATACGGGCATTAGTTCGTTAGCATTCATTTTTCTGCTGTTGTTTTTTTCGCTCATTATCTTGTCTTTCTTGCTGTGAAGTCACGTGACCTACTCGCTACTCACTTGTTGGAAGTTTCTCACTGGAAAAACAGACTGGCATTTATTTTTATACTTTACACTCATGAAGTGCTTAATATTCCTAAAATAAATACTGTGTACACACGCTGAAATGCATAATGTAGCTTCTACATTTCTGTCAAAGTACTTAAAATAACAAGGAAATACATTTTCTTGCTCCCATTTTAAATACAGATGATTTCTGACTGATACTGTTACTTTTCTTGTTTCGTTTAAATTCATATGTGTTGACAGTTCAACGACTTTGTGGGGCTTTATTTTCATGCAAGCAATTATAATTGTATTATATGAATTGTATAAAGTGAAGAGCTATTGACAGATTATTATTAAATCACGTATTTATAATAGATCATGAAACATTTCACTGATTTGCTTTCCACACACAGATAAGAAAGCCAAATCAAAACATTGTAAGAATGTCATTTCCTTTCCTTGAAATGTTGTAAATATAAACAAAACATTTTGAATGCCCGTCCATAACAATAAAATGAGATAAGGCAAGGTCTAGGAAAACAATTCGGAACCAGCTGGAGAGGAGATAAGTACACTCGAATGTGTGTCTGTACTTCCGACAAAATGAAGTATCAAGCATATTCTTGATTATCATGAATAACCAAGTCGTTACAGTCAGTCCAAGTGTCCAATTGTCTGCTGTGGAATAGAGAGGCATTTATGGTGGAGTGCTGTGAAGTAGGTAAGGAAAGAGGAAAGAGCTTTAAGTGCTCAGGTTGAGCTGGTCAACTATAGTAGACTATGTTTCATACACTCTCCAAAGAAGAAATTGATTATAAAATCATGTTATATACAACACTAGACCATTGCAGTTAACATAATTGATATTTTTTCAATTAAACAATTTGCTACTTTAATTTGAACAATTCGTTAGGGTATTACAAATTCGACACGCACATTTTAGTGGATCTTTAAAGTTTAGTTTATGCTTTGGTTTTGTAAGTTTTTGGCTAATTATTCCACTTAATCTCTAGCTTTAAGTGTTTTAGTCCGCTCGCTTAATTGCCGGGTGAAATGCAGTGAAAACTGAGTGCCTTTTTCTGCGTACTAGACACATATGTGGAAAATGTTGACCAAAGGTGACTAAATTTAAGGCAGCCACCAAGTAAAAAAACACACCTCAAAAAATAAAGAAATGTTGCGCCCAAAGCTATAATTAAAATAGACAAGCAAAAAAAAGCTGAAAAAAAAAGAAAAGTTGCCTGAGTTGTCAGAGAGCTAGCTCCAATTTTTATCCCATGCACACTCATAAAATGGATAAGAGAAATGTTATAAAAACGTTGTGCAATTCAAACGAACAACCGAAATCATCCATATATAGTAAAGTATTTAAACTATTAAGTTCTCTGGGCAGTTTCCCATGATTTGGCAAAGGCGCAGATGCACGATTTGTGGTTATTGCAGTTCTTCTTCTCTTACATTTACTTTATTCTTGTGGATTTATGAAACACTCGAATCGCCACAGGCACAAATTAATGTTTATCTGTTTTTTCATGGCAATACAATATAGTACAAAAAAAAAGTACACTAGAAGATAGCTGAGCCGACGATCACGCTCAAGTTTGAGCATTCTTAATTGTTTTATGGCCCAATTGAAGATGATTGTACAAGTTGTTCGCAGTTGGTATTAAATTGCATCAAACAATGTAATAAACTTTGGCAATTGTCGATTCTCGATTCTCGATTGTCAGCTGCCCAATCTGGCAACGCCTACAGTCGAGGCTGGCAAACTGAATTCCGGTTGAGCATGCTTCCCCAAAGAGGAGATGAAACATGGCAGATTCATGTTTAGATTACTTTAAAGGCAACAAGGCAACGCAGCCAGTCAGTCAGCCACCCACACAGCACAAAGCACTCATAAGTTACTTGCTGGAGCCCAAACTAGACGATACTTGACAATTAGGCAAAGCACGCCATTGAGACGCGCCGCCGTGCCCCAAACGATGAGCAGATGCCTGCTTCTGCTTTTGCTTCTCCTGGAAGACATCACATCACCTATTTTTAAACCAAGAGCCCTGTGGTCGGTCTTTGGTCTGTGTTTTTGTGGGTTGCCAGTCGGCAATGTGGGCAAGTGCATTCCGCCCCGGGCGTTGCACACAAGCCAAACGAACGGCCAGCTGAATCTTGTCTGGGGAGGATGGCTGGCATATATACACGCAGTCAACATACACACCGTCAACTGAGGGACGGGGGAGCAGGGGGAACAAGGCATGTCAACTTATACTGTGTTTACTTGATAAGCATAGAACGTCTTCGCTTCGCCAAATTAAAAATAACGCGGCACAACTGAAAACGCTGGTACTTGCTTCCTGTTGTTCATGGAAATGTGTGCCAAATGCTGTTAGACAAAGAATAGAGGGGACTCTTAAAGTACATGTAGAACGGTGTTGTTGCTGTTGTTGTTGGATGCAACCATTGAAAGCCGACTCTTGAAAATCACTTTGCCACTAGTGCAGATCGAGTTTCTCCTGCTGATGATGAAAGTGATTTACTATGTCGACACTGCCAGCACAGCCAAATACAAGGTGCAATCCCACTGCAGAATGTACGATTTGTATAACTATACCCTAGATTACATTTCGCTATGGTATCGCTAATTTAAAAGTTGTAAAGTGGCAACATTAAAGTTCCCAAATGAAGCAGTAAAATTTGCACTGCTTGACTGATTGACTACTTTCCTATCTAAAAGTTAAATAGTTTAATGCAGGGTATCTTTTATGCTAGCAATTCTATTGGCTTTCAATTTTTTGCGAGTAGTACGTAGACACGACTTGTAATGGACCGAGTGTAACGGTACCAGAAAAGCTACGCCAAGAAACACGAGATTACTAGACCTGAACCACTTATACACCATTGCTAGAATAAGAAAGAGCCACAGCTTTTGTCGTAACAAAAATGAAATACCCTTGATAAGTGATATATTGGAGGTATTTCAAGTTTTAAATACGATATATCCTATATACATATGTATACAAGTAAGAAATATTATTTTTGTATGTATTAATATTAAAAACAATTTTGTATATAATACCATGTTCCCTTTAAAAAGATTAATGTTATATTACCTACATTGATTTTCTTTAAATCTGTCGAAAAATCGAAATTTAGTTTTCCTTTTTGTATAGTGTTCAAATATAAGCAAAAGGCATTTCTATGAGAAATTTGTTCAATGAAAAACGATCTGCTACAAATTTCAACATTGTCCTACTTTCAAGTACAAATCAACAACTCTATTATAACATCTTTAATAACTTTATTCAACTGTGTGAAAAGACGGAGTATCAGCGGCTTAGGCAAAGCTTACTGCTTCAAATGTATTGTGTATAAGTACGAGTGAGTGCTTGCGTGTGTATGTGTGCTTGTCTGCGGACAAAGCAGTGCAATATTTTCCTTAGGTCGTCTGAGTTGAAAGTTGACAGGCAGCGGGAAAAAAAAAACATTAACGAAGAGGCCTAGAGAGTGTCAGCCAGTGAGAGACTAAACAAGAGAGAGAGAGAGAGAGAGAAAAAGAGCGGAAAGCAGCTTTAACTTTAATCAGCTGTAGTTTGTTTTTGTTTTCATACTGTGTAACCAGCCCTAACATGACTCTTCGTGCTCTATTCGCACCGCATATACACAATGCACGTGTACATACGACACTCACTTCCATACACACACACACACACACACTCTTGCACATTTACTTGCAAAGCGAAGTGTGCGCGCGCTCTTTTATTGCTCTTCCTGCAGTTATGTTTCTGTCTCTGAGAGAGTTTGGGGCTTTCGTACTTGGCTTTGTTGCTGCTGCTGCTGCTGCTTTTTTCGACGGATCGATAAGACTTCTCGTCGTCGTTACTGCCGCAGTCGCTGCGCTGCCGCTGCGGCTTCGACTGAGACTGTGTAGCTGTAGCTGTGGCTGTGGCTGTGGGTTTTGTTAGTCGGCTGGTGGAAATAAATGCTTTTCACTTTTCCCGATGCACTCCAGTCGTCAGCTTCATTTCGAAACGTTTGCAACGTCAGCTAACGCTTAAAATACACGTTTTATACGTAGCAGTTTGGAAAATTTAAAAGCAACTTGGCTTTAATTCTTTGCGGTTAATATTTAGAGCAAAGCCTAACACAAGTCTAACGCATATCCAACGTATCCCTACCACATACATAATTAATTCTATTTAATTCAATTGCAACGTGTGTGTGAACAAATTGCTAAAAGAAAAATCTTAACAAATTAAATTTCGTTGCTTTGTGAGTGCTTAACAAGAGAAAGAAAATTAAGAAAGAAAAACTCGATAAAAATTATAACAGAAAACAAAAGCTCTATGCAGGAAAGTTTGCAAATTGTTGAGCAGCGAGCAAATTTCTATGCGATTGTCCTCGTCAGGAAGTGGAACTCTGCTTCCTCTCTCACTTTTATTGATTTTTTATTCGCTTGAACGTGCCACACAGCATCCCGGGGCAGACGTTTGCAGCATGCCGCATGCAGATATTGCAGCATGACTCATCATCAGTTGCAGCAGTGGCAGCATCGTCAACGCTTTGGAAGTCTCGTGTACAACTTTTCGCAATTTCGTGCATTTTCCATTTCTCTCATTCGCAGTCGCAGTCTCAGTCGCAGTCGTGTGACTGACTCGTGTGCTTTTACTGTTACTTGTCGTCGTATATTTGCTGCTGTTCCAAAATAGAATTTGCAAATTTTCCTGCTTGTGTTTGTTGTTTGCTTTGGTTGCAAAAACAAAAGTATTTTTCTTGTGCTTTCTAGATTTTTATTGGAATATAAAACTAAAGTCACTAACAAAAACGAATTCTCAAAACAATTGAAAACGATAAATACATAAGTTTATATATACACAAATATATATAATGGCTGCTTATGCTGCGTTTAAACATGTCGAAATCTATAATGTTGGCAAAGCCAAAAAGAGGTAAGTTCTTTGCTTGCTCCTATCTACTATGTATATTTAGATATTCTCTCGAGTGTGTCTGTGTTTGTTGCAGTGTAATTTACAGTGCATTCACCTAGCCAGCAGAAACATGTATGTTGTTGTTGTTGCTGGTCACTCATCGAACCCCCCAAAGTTCTTTACTTGTATAATCTGACGAGAACCTCTTTTCGAGCCCCATACTGCGCTTCTCTTAAGACTCGACAGTTCATTGATTTTTTTGGTTTGCTGCCTGCTCGCCTTCCTCTGCCTTTGCCTTTGCCTTTGCCTGTTCACTTGGCCAATCCCTGCTTTTGTTTTTGTGCCCCCTTTTTTTTTGCATGGCTCCAGCCGCCCCTTTCTAACAGTTAACTCCCGACATTATGGTCAAAAAACAACAACAAAAATTGAAAGCAAATTGCCTTTGCTTTGCTTCCGTCTGAGTTGGCTACTCAGAATTCTCGTACATTGAACTTTCTGCGTTTGTAACTCACTTAAAACCTGTGTGTAGACTAGCAAAAATATATTCATAAATTTAATTAGCATTCTACCGCTTTTAATATTGTACTTAAGCTAGGCAGCAACTACCAGAAAAGTTTGTCACCAGGTTTTTAGCGAGAAATCATCTTCCGTCACCATTTCTTTTGGTTTTCGCTTTGTCTTTTGCTTTGCGATTGCAGAACTAATGATTGAAAGTACTGCCAAGAGTGTATGCTGAGTCTGAGTTGTTAAATCTCTGCATGAATTCACACAGCTAAGCTTGGCTAGCAATTGTTGTTGTTGTTGTTGTTGCTATCAGTTCCACATTTCGACATGCCCACGATTCGCATTCATCTTTCTCTTCTATCAGTTATAGCTTTACCTATAAATAAATAAAGATTTCATATTGCTGTAATATGTTTTCTTTTGGGCCCGATACGGTTTATGGTATATTCAGTCGGTCGATCGGTCGATAAGTAATTACATTTTAAAGGCGTGACTTTTCCTCAAAGAGTCAGAGTCTCAGTCTCAGTCATATTTATATTTATGTATTAAATGTACTCGCTGCATTTGTTGTTTGTTGTTTGTTGTCGGTGCGGCGGAAATCATGACAATGAATTTTTATGGCTTTGTTTATTTGTAATTATTATGCGATTGTCTCCCAAATTGACAATGCACAATGAGCGTATAACATTTATTAAACAACATTTTCATTTTTGATTTGATTTGATTTGCGGCTGTGACTGCGGCTTTGCTTGTGGCTTTGGCTTTGGCTTTGACTGCAAGCTACACATTCCTTTTCGCAATTAGTGCGTTTGCTTTTGTCTTTCTGTGTTTGTTGGAATGCATTGTTCTGTTGCACTAAAAAATATCTGAAATTTTTCTTTTTGTTGTACGCATTATAAATGGTGAAAATGCTGGGTAAAATGGGAGTGTGATAATTATAGTAATACAATAGTAAAGCTTCAGCTTATGTTCATTTATAATAATGTTGGCTACAAAGGTTGAAGGTTTGGAAAACGTGAACTTTTCTTTCTTTGTTAACTAATAAAACATAGCTATCAATCAGTGTGCATTATGCTGCAAATTCAATGAACAGCGGATATTCTCAATTTATGAACTGCATACCTCCAGCAAGCAGTGCACTGCTTGACGCTGCATTCGCCGTAAATTATTCATTCGCTTTATGTGCCCGTTAACACATTTCTGCATTTTCAAAAAAAAGTATATTGGCATTTCACACACACACCTATATAAGTTACTATGTCAACAGTAATCGACTTGCCGATTTAGGCCAAACAGGAAAAGCAATGCCAAAATAACAAATAAAACTCACACAAAATATATATAATATAATTCATATACAATATATATTGAAGAAGAGGAGGACGTCATAGTAACAAGTTGCAGAGTGTAACAACTGCATAGCAAATAATGTCCCGCGAATGTTCGTTAATTTAACTCACTTTTATGTGTAACTACGTACACCTGCCTTTGCCTTAGCCTTAGCCTTAGGAGGAGGCCACAGACTTAGAGCCATTATTATTATTTTTGTGTTGCGCATGTTTGCAAGTATTTTCGTACCTTCCTGTGCCGTGTGTCGGAAACCGAAGCTCATTTGCAAGCAAAACTTCATGTTTGATCGATTCCCAAAATTGTATAAAATAAATAATCAAAATGTTCTTATTACAACTGCGATTTGCGATTGATTTGCAGAGCTAACATTGTAAGCGTATTGTTTTACACGTGTATTTCGCAGGTATAATTAGTGTGAGAAGATGTCTTAATCAGCATAAATATCAGACAATTTAAAGGGATTCTAAAATAAGAACTCATCGGGGAGTGTTTAACAAGGTGTGAAGATTATTAATATGCAGAACGCGCGACACTTTATACAATTTATGGCTGTCTGGACACGTGCAGACAGACAGACTGAGGAAATGTGTAAGTGGAACAGGGGACACAATAAAGCCAGCTCATCTGTGTCAATTAAGTGTGTGATATAATGCTCCAATTATTATGAAAAGATCCATGAATTATACGATCAGTCCTCCTAGGAGAGAGAGAGAGAGAAAGAGAGATTTCAAGTTTCATTCGACTGTAATTGGGGAGACATTTGCATGTTCGCGTCATTTTGAATGCATTACACAAATTGATAATAGGCTCGTGCTACTTTCACGATTTGGCACTCAACTCATGTGTCATTAATTCTGAAGTTTAAAGACACAGCAAAAACAACTACAAAAAAAAGTCAGTAAAACGTAGCGAAGCGAGGCGAGACCAAGGAATGTGCAATGCGCATAATTGTTAAGTGGCATCGTTGTGCGGCAACTTTTCTCTCTCTCTCTGTCTCTCTATCTCTATCACTTTTCCCGGCCCCTGCTCCACTCTACACTTTCTACGCAGCTCTAATCGATAATTATTGATCAAGCTGGGGGAATACGAAAAAGAGAAAAAAAAACACTATCGATAATTGACAATCTAACTGTTGTGCCATGGTGCTAGAGCAGCCTAAGAGCGTATCGCAATATCGCAATATTCTCTCGCAGTTCAAAATTAATTTCATTTCCATGTTTCTCTGTGTGTGAGCGTAACGACTATAAATACCCTGTAGCTATAAAATTGTCTTAAAAATAATAGAGATTATAAAACTACGATATTCTTGATCGTGAGTTCATCAACCTGTGCAAGTGTATCTGGGAATTTAAATATTTGCAGTTGCTTCCAATCTATTTTACGATCAATCTAGTGGTTAAAGAGCATTCCGTTATTTTCTGACACATTCTTGCTTGTTGCCTGTCTTCATCATTCATAATCAGTGCCATGACATAATGTAATCTGTATTATCTGCATTTTAAATTTATAAAATTGAATTGTAAATTAATGTATTTTATTACAATCTTGTTTTAAATTGAATGAATTAGTTCAGTTCTTAAGCAAATAATCTATTCTATGACTTTTAGAATTATGTTGTTATCAGATCATAAAGAAAGCATAGAAAAGAATGACATTCCAAAATTGAGCGTTACATCCAAAATTGTGCTTGTAATTTTCGGTTTTTTATATTTCGGCATATCATGTTTGGGACTTGGCTTTACCCTACAAAAAGTTACATGATACACATTGTAATTTTTGTTGTGTAGCAATTTCACACATTCGATCGGTGCATGCCAGAGATATTCGAGAGATTCGTAAGATAGCTTTGTTGATCAGCTTAGGCGGAAGTGAACGAAGCAGCGGAGGAATGTTCGGTAGATGTGGAATGGAATGGAATGCAGAGTTTTCACCTGCAGCACATAAACGTCATTCAATGGTCGAGAGTTGAGATTCAGAGTCACAGTCAGAGTCAGGGGAATCATTTATTATTCGTTCTGCAAATGAATGCAATAGTAGGCTGGCTGGCTGGCTGGCTGGCCACACCTGATCAAATTCCAGCAAACAACAAACCTACAGGAAATTATCGGGCATTCGAAATGTTCGCTGCTCTGCCGCGCTGCCGCCAATCCATCAAAAAGTATCGGCAACATCGATCAACTCTGGCTTTTTAGCTGAGCTGTAGCTTCAACTTCAACTGCAGCTCTAGCTCCGCTTGAGAGCACAGCTGCGGCTGCACAGGGAAAGTATTGCAGCATGCAGCATGGCCCCATCAAACAAGTCATTAAACCGTCAGTTTGAAGCTATTGTTGCTGCTGCTGATGTTGTTGTTTCTAGCATGCAGAGCAATTATAATGGATACAGCTAATCAACGTTTTAGGGAAATCAACAAAAGCATACAATAATAACACACACACTCACAAAAAAAAAAAGAGTAACCACAGTCTCCATTTTCGTGCTTCAGTTCAATTTTCATTAGGCTTTTTTTCGTTGTTGTTTTGTTTGCGGTTGCACGACGACGCGATGCGACTCCACGGGCTTCTCTGCTGGACACGTTTTAAGTGAAACAAACAAAGCTGAAGCTGAAGCTGCCACTGCCTCTGCCTCAGCCAGTGCACTATAACGGTTTGCTTTTGATGCGCTCCAGCAGATCACAGCACTGATCGCCAGGCAACCAATTTAAACCAACCCAAAACTCAATAAAAAAAAAAACAAGAAACAAAAAAATAACAAATTGACTTGCCAGTTGAACAATCACTCGGCCATTTGTTTATTACAGACGAATGAACTGAAACAATTTTCAGCAGCCTTTGCATTGTGTGATGCACATGCACTTTGCCGACACTCGGACAGACAAACAGACAGACAGAGAGACAGATATGTTGGTTTGTCCCACTCTAATGAACAGGTGGCACTCACACTCTAAAAAAAAATACAAAACTCTTTCTCTTTGTGAATCCCGCCTCTCTATTTGCCAAGTTTTATGTGTGTGTGTGTGTTTGTCAATCAAGTCGCACATTTTCTTTCAACACACAGCTAAAAGTTTAAACAAATTCATAAAAATCAATTGCAATTAATCAATTTTACATTTTTACATTCGTTACACGTCTGCATCTCTCTGCGGCTGTCCCTCCTCCCTCCTCCGGCTCCTTTTGTCGCCTCTTCCCAGATAATAAATTCATTTAAAAACCGCACTTAGCTGACGCTGCAAATACCACTAAAACACTTGCCCCATCCCATGGGCTTTGGCCTGACACATGCTGTTGTTGCTGATGATGTGGATGCTGATGGTGTTGCTGGTTGCTCTGTTGCTCTGTTGCAGTTGCAGTTGATGTTGCAAGCGGCAATCAACCAAAAGGAAATCTAACTTCCACTTCCAACTGCGTTTTGTTGTCTGCGTTTTACAGCCAAGTCACTTTCATGGGTTGGGTTTGACAGACACTTTGTTGTACAACACAATTTCATTTTATTTTTAGTTGCAACAGCTATAAATACTATTTGAAAACGCGCCTTCAATTCCTTATTTCCTATAATGAGCACAAAATTAGAAATGACAAAAATAAATACATTTAAAAATTGAATTTTTGACTACTATTTAAGAAAGTTATTTGAAATGAATTTTTTAAATATGTATAATTAACGATTAACTTGAATGTAGAATATTCTATTCCTCTATAAATGGCAAAACAATTTCTATGCTTAATGCAGCTACCAATCAAAAGGACAACGCCAATAAATTAGCTTGCAAGATTAGAAAGGACAACAGATAAATGATATAGATTGCTTTGCTATCGCTGTGTGTTCATAAACAAAATAACAAAAAGTGGAGTTTAATTAATTTACCATGCAGTCCCCGGACGTTTTTAGAAAGTACTCGAGCAAAGCAGAGAGATAGTGCAAACACAAACACAAAAATTGATGAAATAAGTTGCAATTTTACTTTCATTTTGAAAGAAAACTGATAGGCGTTGACACGCCCAGGCAGTGTAGTTATTAATTCAACGAGTGTCATGTCATGGCTATCGAACTTTTCATTTAAAACTTAAATTGAGTTTGTCGGAGTTAACACGCCGAATCCAAGTTCAAAGCTGTTGGCAGACAAGAAAAAACACTTCTTCATTTAATTGCATTGTGTAAACGTCAACTCCGTTTTTCAACTTTAATTGTTTCTGTTTTATTGTACTTTAAAACAGTTTTCATTTCAATCTTTATATTCTATGTATTAGTCAAGCCTTCGGCATGTGTCATTTGAATAGTAGAAATTCCCAAAAAAGGTACAAAGGCAGGCTTCGATGGCAACTATCACTTTTACTTTAGGTGTGCGGCAAAAACAACTTTTACCCGTAAGGTTTTATGGATAAGAAGTGTTCAACATTTATCTTAAAGGCTTCGAGCACTTATCGCATTTCGCTGCTTTTGTTGTTGTCGTTGCTGTTGTTGTTGTCATTGGCTCAATTCACATTTAGTTTTGTCCCCAATGCGCCAATAGGCAAAGGCTCCAGCTAGCTCCATGCATCGACATTCGCTTAAAGCCAGTTTAGACTCACATTTTACCTGGCCAAATAGCAAATGAAGCACCTGTGCTCTGCTGCTGCTGCTGCTCGATTACCTGCCGGTCAGGCTTGTTTTTTTGCACTTCACATTCAACCAAAAAACAAAACCAAACCTAAAAGTAAAAAGACAAAAAACAGTGTCTTATGATTTGCCTCTGTTGTCTTCCAAAACACATTAAATATGTGAAAGGTTTTTGATAGAAAAAGGAGCGGATTTTACACTTGAATATTTCCAGTTGCTCTCCTCGCTGCAATTGACAGTTTATAATCGAATGATTTATTAACTATATACGATATTTAAATGGCCATTGTCATATAAATTAACATAAATGTTAACTCTGTGCAATTAATCAGCTATCAAGCTTTTGGGAAAGTCGCATATTAAATTTAGTATACAAATTATTACGATAGCAGTAGCTAAATGTTTTTTGATACTTCAATTATGTATTTATTTGGTGATAATGAAAGGTTAATGGCTAATTGCAAAAGGCGTAAACTAAAATATAAAAGAGCGGTGCATAAGTAGTAATTAAACATTAAACATTGTTACTCAATCTAACTAAAAAGCCTCATTAAAGTGCCTCTAAAAGCACTCTCACCTTGTCAATTATGGGAAAAGCCAAGCCGATGGTAAGGCGGTCGGGTCTGACTGATGAGAAACCCCAATAGCGATTAAGTGATAGACATCTATGTAATGATATTTCGAAATTATTTTCTAGTTTGTTTCCTCTTCCATTAGAGAAAGTCTGTTTAATTCCTATACAAACGGAAAATGCCGACCTCCCTCCCTCCCCCAAATATTGAACATTTTTTTGGAAGCTTACCAAAAACTTATTGATTATTCCATTACGAATGCATTGCGCCAGCATTTTGTTGTCACCACGTGCTGACGCCTTAAAACGCTGAAAGCATAAATTATATAGTATCAATTGGTTAATTATGCCTTAAACGTATTTAACACACCATTTTATTTTACTAAACTGTTCTTGCTTTTAAATGGAATTAAATTGAAGCTAAAAGGTCAACCGTTATTCCCGAAAACAATTTAAAACTCTCTTTTATAAAGTTTGTGAGTCATTGGAAACTCGGTGTCGATGAACTGCTTGCGCACTCTTCGACTGCAAGCAGTGAAATTAAGCAGTGTCATCCAGAAGTATCTGCTGCAGCTAAGCAGTATTATCTAAGATGTGTCTGCTTGCAACTCCATAACCAATTTATTATCTCTCTGCCTGTGTTGTCCGACTTGTTCGAGCAAATATGGCTAAAACGACTCGACGGTTAATAGTTTTTTTCTCTCATTTTCAATAAATGCATAGTATAATTATGACTGGTGTCTTATTCGGCTGTTCCGCGTATATAAAATGCATTTTCATTTGGCACGCTTGTCATGGTTTATGCATAATTAATAATGAGCTTGCAGCAAACGTTACTTCCGCGACGCAGCGCGCAACTCTGTTGCACTTTTGTCTACAGATTTCCTTCAATAAACAACGGACAACCGCTTTTCTCTTGTAATATGTATTTATATTAGTAATGCTTTATATAAATGTAATACTAACTTTTTTTTTTTAATTTTTCTACAATTTTTGCAGGGTGTTGAGGACACCAGGCGGCGGTTCAAGTGACATTTTTGGCTCGGACATGCCTCAAACTCCACGAACCATGAAGAATCGCATGGCCTCAAATATTTTCACGGCCGAGAAAGATGCCGCTCTGAAGAACAACGGTAAGTAGTAGAATTGTAATAATACTAGAGAGAATTTATAGTTACAGCCCACACCAAAAGACGTGGCTTCTACAAAAGCTTTCAACGTTCCATAGTTTTATATTTCCATTATATTATTATTATTTCTGATACATTCAGATCTGTTCAGGCTTTTGCTAAGCTTTTGCAAATTATTCTCTAAATTTATAATAATTGAAGCAGATTCAATCCGTAAAATCATTTAAAAAATGACAATCGGAGACAAAAAAAATCTATTCTAAATTGTGTATGAGAACAGACCTGACTCTGAAAATATAGGTATAATCATAAGCTTGTAGATTGCGCTATTTTCCTAAAAAAAAAAAAATAAAATGAAAAAAAAATTAATCGCTCAAAATTTGCACCCAACTGAAGTTTCGTCAAAATTATACGTAATACATAAGCTTTATAAGGTCCTATGTACAAAGTGCATAATGATTGTCCATTTTGTTTTTGCGATTTCATGGTATTGTGAGATGATTTTGTTATTGAATGTGTCTCTCGTTTTCTTTTCCTCTCTCTCTCTTTCTCTCTTTTTCTTTTTCTACGTATCTTTACAGTACGACAAGGAGCTCACAGATTCTATTTTATTGGTACATATCTAAAGAGCCAGTTTGAATATAGACTTAATTGACAATGTTTTTTCTGTTTTTAAATTAATTTTCCATTACTAAAATTCTTAATGATGTTTGGGGTCAATAAAGTCCTCGATTTCCACGATATTCTTTGGCACTTTGTTGAAGCACTTCTTTCTCATGCAGACACTGTTTGCACACAAATAAATGTCCGATAATATGAAAGAATTTACCACTTACTGACAATGATTGTTAGCGTATCTCACATATTATTTATAGGAGGGGGTCCCCATCGTTGTTTTGCACATTTTCACTAGATACATTATACAGATTTAATTGGTTGTTAATATAAAATAAGAACACACCTCCCCAGGCAGCAGCTGCTCACACTTGCTAATTATTCTAATGATTCACATTCACAATCGATCGCCAACGAGTTATATATGCTGCATATCAATGCCTTTTAATCATTATTTATGTGTTGAACTAATTTAACTTATACTTTAATACGATTTTGTAGTTATATAAGAAAAGCGAACATTTATTAAAACGCACACTAATTTTATGTTGTTTTTCCACTCATTGCTTTTGGCTTGTCCAAAACATGATTTATCCTTTTGAAACACTTGCCGTTGCTTAGGAGATGCACCACGACGCGGCCAAAAGACTGTGGACTCGTACTCTCGGCTGTTTGGTGAGCCGGCACGTCCGATAACGCCAGCCAAGAATCACATGAAGAGCAGCATTCCATTCGGCAAGAATACGGACTCCGCGCAACAAACCCTTCCCAATAACAAGGGACTTTATAATGGCAAAAGTGGTTCGGTATCCTCAGCCTCATCTTCCGTTTCCTCTTCGACTGAGAATCTGAAAATCAATGGAGGCGGCAGATCAGGTAAATACTAGATGCGAAAACCAAAAATATATACATATGTATATACTCAGTAGTCATCGGCTTTCATCTCTGTCTGCTCCGATCTTGTTGCTTCAACAATTCGACTTAAATATAAAATTTAGTTTCACATCTGAAAGTGAGCAGCGTACATCTATCAACAAAATACGATTTCGAAAGACCTTATATTTTGTAAACATATATCTTTATATACATTCGAGTTTTTGGGTCTCTTAAATTTATAACAAAATTGCACTCAATTTACAAATATCCTCGTAAACGGTTTTATTGTGCGCAATATGAGCAGTGAGTATTCAAAATCGATTACGAAGAAATTAATTTGATAAGCTGCTACTCGATATATTCAAGAACCAGTAGCCATCGAACGTGATCCGCTCTGTTCAGTGTCGAGCGAACCAAGCGAAGAAATTCCTCCTCCACCCGATGTACTGGACATTGATATGCGTTGCAAACACCGCGAAGTGGGCGCAATCCCCGCTGGCAATTATGTTTACAACGAATCGGACAAGCATGATGTATATATGCAGACCCGTGGAGAGATCGCAACTAATACAGAAAGTCCATTGATCGACATGGAAGATGACTCAGTAAAGCCCATGGGCGTGATAGGTCAGAATTATGCTGAGCCCTCGTATGTGCCGTGCATTAAAATTGATCAGAAAAGCGATGATTTGTACTCGCGTAATCCGATTACTGGGTTCGGACTCAATGGGGATGGTGTGGGTGGTCTAAAGCCAAAGAAGTTGAAGCATCGAGGTTGGAGTTGATGTTACATCGAATTAATGATAACGATAATATCCAACGATTAATTTCTAACTCATTCCTCTCTTTTTATCCCGCTACAGAGGGCAATCCCGTCACTGGCGAGGGATACAAGCCAGGTGCAACAGACTACATCCAACCATCGTCGGCGTCGGCTCTGAACGGCAGCAACCAGGTGATCAACAAGAATCGTGTACCACCCGGTGGCTATTCGTCGGGCCTTTGGTAATTGGTGAATTGTGGTTAAAACGAACACGCAATACAACATTTTCGATGTCCAACGGAAGAAGTGAGCAGCACACCAGCAAAACAGACGGACAGCCCAGCAAACAAAATGTTTAACCAACACAGAACGAACTCTTCGATCAACAAATTTTAACGCGAATTTAGAGCTAGCGTTTTTATTATTAAGAAGCAACAAACGGCAGAGCTGCAACAACCATCCATTCATCAATACTCAATAATACTATAAAAAAACCTTGTTCAACCATTAAACAAGATGATTTTTATCCGCGAAGATGAGATGACTGTCGCTGCGCAAACAACAAAGAACATCGCGTTAACTTCTGCTCAATTGCTCAACGTCAGATAATACCAGGCACTCACCTTCACAGTCCATCGAAATAATTGATTTTAAATATCGCTGTATCCACTATATAACTCCTGTTAATTGAACACAACAACAACAACATGCAATTTATTTTTACATATACGTATGTAATATAATCGATCGATATCTAATCAGTTCTTTTAGATTTGTGTTTTTTTTCAAACAACCCTCATGCATATTGATATCGCGATATAATTATACTATACCATAAAGACATACCCACAATTAGAGTTACTTACATCTTTCAATATACTACGATATTACTAAATGCCCTATGCAGATCTTTAGGATACAACCAAAAAACAAAACAAAAACAAGTAAAAGTAATACGAACAAAACGCGATCATCCAAATACATTCATTTCAACACACACTCAAAGTTTTCATCATATTAATTCTTTAATTAACACCACGTTTATATTTATATATCAGTACATGCAAATACACATTCACATCCATACGAAAACATATATATATATATTATATACATATATTAAAAATGTAGTACGTTCTTTTGTGCACGTGCTAAACATTAAAATTAAATATAAACTAAAAATGATATATTTTGTTTATTTTATTTAATTGCGTCGGGTACAACATTTTTGGGAGGCGGGCTTAAGAGCCCCTTAAAAATAATGTTAAAATATGGTATGTACATAGCATCTCAGAGACTTATTAATATTGCTTTTATCTATTTTGTTTTTAGATTGTTTTATGTATTTATTTAATCATTCCGTAACAATTTCAAATACAATTTATTTTGGTACTGATTTTTTGAGTTATTTGTTCATTAAAAACCCTTTTTTCTCCATAAAATATTTAACATCGAAAATTAAAATTTGCAGTTTGTTTTATTTTTATTTTATAATAATTATTTTTAACCATATTAACAATTTCATGCGTTCGTACTTAATTATAAATCTCTTGCACCAAGATTAAATTACTCCTCATTTCAACAGCTTAACATAGTGGTTAGTTTGCTCCTCATTTCAACATTCTGCAGAGCTCAGCTTTTGTTTACTGTTTTGTAGCAGTCAGCTTGTGAGTGCTTGACCATAGCAGAGACTGAGTGCTATAACACGCGCTGCAGCAGCTAACGTAATTTGCAAACTGTCAAACCGCTGTCAAGTTTAAGTGCGCCTACAAAATTTAAACTGCAGCCGACAGAGGCTCGCTTAAGAGTAATGATGATGAATGCTAAAATACTCAAATATCTTTCTTTTGGCCACGCACACGGCACACATAATCACATTTCACTGTCAAAATGTTGCACTTAAGTTGGTTTGAGTCGCAGTTGTTTTCCTTGCGGTTTCGAGGCTCTTCGGGCTTGTCTTTTTCTCGTTACGTTTCTTTTCGTTTTGGTTTTTTGGCAACATATGCAAGTAATTTGATTAAATTATATAATTACAGGGCAGGCTGTTGCCTGCCTTCCTTACTTGCCACTGACAGTGACGGAACACGAATGCGAATATACAATCAAGCATCGTATGCGATGCCACCAGATTTCGTTGTTTGCGACACTCACTGCAGGCCGGGACTAGTGCAATATGTATTTCGCATAACCACAAATATGCACCAGGCACGACCTACATCAGGTGACGTTTTAATGTTGCACATATACACTCATACACACACTCGCATACACACACTTCTTGCCACATAATAATATCAATAAGCCAAGAAAGTCGTCGCCGTCGCATCGCTGCCTCCAAGTGTGGCTTAAACACTGTCATTAGATCTGCCCATTGCGAGGCTGCAATTTAATTAAAATATAGACGCATTAATAACAAAACAAAAAATGTGGAAAAAAGAAAAACAAATGCACATCTGGCTTGGGGCAAGGATTTCTTAAATTGCGTCCAATAATCAATCACCATTTGTCGGTTTCAGCCACTGCAATCTTTAAATTCATAGGCGTTAATGCAATTCTATGCGCATGCCTGCCAATCGACAAAGAACGCCTCGATCTGGAACTATTGACATTGGTTTTATTCGTTTTGGCATATAGAGAGGGGCCTCTAATTTATAAGGCCTCCTAACTCTCTCCCCCATATCCCACCCACTATTTTTTTGTTGTGGCCTATGTAAGAAATTATAATGTAGATATTACATGTGTAAGTGATTGTGGTCTTAATGCTAAATTCCTATTCATCCGTTTCATCCATGCTACTTGGCTGCTGATCTGCGGATCCCCGCTTCTGCTGTTGCTTCTGTTGTTGCTGTTGTGTTGGCAACTGTTGTGGTGGCTGTTGGCTGAGCTCATAGGCAATTGTTGCCTGGGTTAGCTCATTAGAAAAGCTGGCAATCAAACGCATAGATGTCGACGAAGGCAATTCGGTGAGGACATGCGACATGAATTCGCCAAAGGCTTTATACTTGGGATTGGCTAAAGATGTAACGCCTGCAGACAATGCCGATTCTTCTAGTTCTGGTTTTAATGCAGCTGCTGCTGCTCCTGATGAGGTAGGCGCATTGAGCCGCCGTCTAGAGATTGCCTGTCCCGCCGCATGCATGGACTGCATACGTTTGTGTTTAGCAGCTGCCAACACCAACTCCGGTTGATGCAGTCCATCCAAGTGATCGCTTTCGCCATTTAGCGTATCGCTGCCATTCAATTGCGAGCTGTAGTCTTCCTGGCTCAATATTTGAGTGTTGTGTGGTATGCTGCAATTGAATAATTAGATTCATTCAAAATCAGAAAGGAATGTGCTTCACTTACTTGAGTACTGTGGTCACTGGCAACTGACGATCGCAATCGTATATCTCTCCATCATCATAGTCGTGTTCCTGCTCATGCTTAATCCGTTTAGCATGACCATTTAGTTCGCTATGCATGTCATCGACATCGAAGGGCTCCTCATCGTCATCGTCTTCGTGCGGGTTCTCCAGCTTATGCATCATCTTATACGATCGCCTCGATCGTATGTGTTCAGACAAAAAACTGAGATTCTCGTATAGTGGCCACTGCGACACCATTGGTGTACCAGATGTACCAGATAGATTTTCGAGACGTCGCTTCTCGATATTGTAACGATTTCGCAATGTGATCATGCGCTCACGTAGCGTTGAAACTGTCGATTTGATGAATATTACAAGTCAATTATTATTTGACTACTAACTCTAATCATTCTCTGTTCAAACTTACCCTCATAGCCAAGTTTGTGGGACATTTGCATCCATTGCTGAGCACAATAGACTTTATCCTTAAAGCGTTTGTTGTTCCGATCATAAAGTGCGGGCCGTGAGCGATATTCTCTTATCAAACCCAAATCAAATTCACCGGTTTGCGCATACGACGCCCGAGGTCTGCCTCGACTCTTTGGCGGTTGCACGAGCGTCGGTGCATGTAGTTGTAACATGGGGGATGAGGCACGCTCCATGTCTGTGGTATCGACGTCTACAAACTGTTTAATAAATTCCAAACTTAATAAATTCCAGTTCAACATTCTAATAAAATATTGCTTATCTTATGTATTTTTTAGTTTATAATTTGTTCAACAGAAAGCAAATAAAATAAAACTAAATACAAGCTACAAAACTTATTGTCTGCCTGCTACGATTTCCAAGCAAAGCGACGCGCAAAAAAAAAATCAAGCAAAAGCAAAGTAAAAAATAAAAAAATATTTATCACCGCACCGGGGATATATTTATATGTGTATATATTTACATATACAAAAGTAAATTGGCTAATTCTAACACCAGTAGCTGCTAAGCGCTACTATCTTTTCATCTACGAATTAAACTTACTTTAAATTGCACGCGGAATATTTTTATTTAATTTCAATTTGTTTTTTATATTTAACACAGTGGAAAAAAAGGCACACAACAACAGGCGGGCGGGCAATCGTCTGCTTGCGTCCGTTGTTGTTGTTGTTGTCATTTTCCACTAGCGACAGCGACGCTGCTACAACCACCAAATGCACCAAACCAACAGCACAAAACAAAATGCGAGACTAAAATACCAACATAAAAATACTAAACAGCTGGGAAACGCGCGTTTTTTAAAGCTTCTATTTTTGTTTAAGGTCTATAAACGATTTTGTTTTTTATAAATTTTGTATCCGCTTTATGTAATACATACCTTGTTTTTTTTTTTATCACAAATTGTTTTTATTGCTTTTAAAATTCGATTCGTAGTGAAGACGTAAAATAAATATTAATATCACAATAGTCATGTATGTAGAACAAATTACAATGTTTAACTGATTTTTTATTTTGTACAAATGCTGTTTTTTAAAAATTACGTGCGTTGAAATTTCCTATTACATTTTTGTCAACTTGATTTAACTAAAACAGGTAATTCTCAAATTAACAAACCAGAATAAGTACAGTTCTACATTTTGTATTTTACAGTTTGGGCTGTACTGCATTCGCTGACATTAAGCGCAACTGTACCAAGTTGAATTAAAAGAAGCTGTAATGATAAGAAGTAAAACAAGCGCATTAAAATGGATGCAATAGATTATTAACAATATATACAATAGAAAAAATAATTTTTTGTTGATGCACAAACCGCTCATAGGCCGGGACAAGTGCAATGTTTATTTATAAAACAAAACGTTGACACCTTCCCGTCCTACAAGCAATTCATGTGATTTATTCTTACGTACTGCGAAACTCCTTGATCTGCACACTTGGTATAGAGTTTCACAAGTACCAAGAGAATATGCGACCAAATTACAATATAATTATTCTGTTCAATACAAATACAAACTAAAAAAAAATAAAATGGATGAACAGGTAGGCAGAGCAGTGGATCAGTACCGAAATATCTCATATTTCAAAAACATGCAGAAAAAATGTATTTCATATTAAATTTCCGCCCCTACTTGAGGAAGGGCTCTCCATAAGACTGATGCCTCCTTTTTTTGTATGTATATTGAACATGGTTTTGTTGTGCGGGCGTTGTTGAGAACAATAGGAACGTCGCTAAGGATGTTTGAGATGGAGAGAGGGATCAAGCTGAGAAACTAAAGTACCCAACAGGTAAATTTAAACTCTGCAAATCAAGCGTTAAATGCCCTTTACTTACGCCTCAAAGAGTCTTCTACAAAAGATCATTCTTTGCTTGATAAGTATGTGAGTGTGTATGTATGGTATTGTATGGCTGGGAGGGGGGTCCATTAACAGTTGGCTAACATCGACAAAATTTGAAATCCAAAGCGTGATAAATTTCGTAGAATCTTGAGAGGCTCTTTGCTGGACCATTGGATCCGTTGGCGGCAATTATGTATTTTTTAGGGCTGAGTTCAGCTGAGAGCAGCAGAAAAATCAAAGTTACTCGAGCACTTTTTTATAGTTACACACACACATATGCAAATGCCTCTGAGTGCTGAGTGGGGCTGCTTCTGACACTGGCTCTGGGATTTGGGGTTGGGGAAAAAAAGCGCGACAGTTTTTATTTAATTTTTTTTCTTTTTGGTTCAGCGTATTTCTATGTCGCTTATCTTCAGCAAAAAAAAAGGGGGGAGCTCTCGAGCAGGAATTTGTTTATATGATCGCAACGGGCATTAGCTTTAAGTTTAATGACATACACACTGGAAATGAATAATGGGGAACAGGAGGAGAAGGGAGAGAAGAAGTCGAAAACGAACAAACACTGCAATAAATTCATATTTATTTATTTTTCTTAGGCAAATACGCCCCCAACAACTATAACAACAATAACAACAACAACAACAACAAGAGCACAGCAACAGCATGAATAAGAAGCGAGTTCAATCGGCCCCAGACCCAGCCCCAGTTCGTGCTTAAGACTTGGCTCTCCATTCTTCAATGGAAGAAGGAATCGCAAAGCAGTCGCCGTTGCCGTTGCCGTCCCAGGCCAATAATAACGGAAAGCGGAAACGCAAATAGACGGCGCGATAACGAAATAGAAACAGAGTGAGAGAGCGGGAGAGCAGGAGAGAAAGAGAGAAAGAGTATAAAGCAAAATGCCACATAAATTTGAAATAACTAATAATTCATTGAATAGCAACAAAGCGGCACAATATCATGTAATAATATTTGCTTAAGCAAACAGCTGACACGACTGAATCAACATCAACGCCATCAGTGCCAATGGGGCCAGGCCAGGCCAGGCTAACAACTGGCAGCAACCAGCACAACCAAGAGGCAATAGACAAGCAACCAAGCCACTACCTAACCCACCTCTAGATGCAGACTCCAAAAGAATGGACGACGCGTGAACGGCGCAAGCACCTCGAGCAGGCAACTACAGCTGCTTCAGGCTTCAGACGAGTTGGAGTCGAGAACTGGGGGAGTGTGTGATCCAGAGCAGGTAGAGCAGAGAATCGATGCCACAACTAGTTTGATTATATTCCTGCCATTTCAAGAGCTTAACAATCAATACAAACTGCTTTGTTAAGCTTATAAAAAATGAATTTACTATTTAATAGATTCAGCAGCAAACCACTGCAAACTACATAATTATTTAAACATTATTAAAACATAAAATGAAATATTCATCATTTGGCTTGTCTTCAAGAATGTTAAATTTCACACTGAGCTGATGGCTTTAATTGCTAAATTACTATAAAATGTAATCAAATCAAATTTTTTTAATGTTTAAAAATATCTAAAGATTATTATATTGAAATTCAAACTAGAATATCTATGCCTTTACTACAGTATTTGAGAAATTCGTAATATTTGTTGTCAAAGTACTTGAAAATAGTTTCTGAGATTCAAAACAAGCAGCTTCAAACTCATTCATTTCATCCCCAACCGTTGGGACTAACAGGATATTTCATAGTCGGTGTCTCCCCAAATATTATGAAACTTGCTGGCTTATGATTGCGAACAGCCTTTTGTCTGTTTAGCTGCTTGCTTGGTTGGTGTGTTGTGTTGTGTTGGAGGCTCGATGGTGCTGATGGTGATGATGATGATGGTGTGTTGTCTGTTCTAGTTTGAGAAGAATCATTTTTAATGACTCTGCGTCAATGCATTGACAGGTTATAGGAAACTACTACTACAATGTATATATGTATATATATAGAGGGGGATCGACCAGGTAAATCGTCTCAATAGCTGCCAGCCAAAAAGAGTTCTTGGACTCAGGCCTGTTTGTTGCGTCTGCACGCTGCACACAAAAAATAACTGTATTAAATGGCCAAAGCCTAAGCCTAGGACTGAAACGGTGTGGTGACTGCGACTGATACCGAGACTGAGTCCGAGACTGACTTAGAAAGGTTCTGAGAGAGGCACACTCTGTTACTCTGGACTGTTACAATTTGTGCCTTGGCAGAGGAGGCAGGAAACCAGTTTTCTTGTCTTGAGCGCACTAAAAAAGGCGTTACAACGAAGTTGGCACTGGGACTCTCGACTGCGACTGCGACTGAGGCTGAGACTGAGGCTGGAACTGAAACTGGGCTGTGCCTGGGCTGTCTCATCTGTTGTCTATTTGGTGGCACTGTCGGCCCAGCCTCCTTCTGTGTGTTGCTGTGGGCCTGTTCCCGGTGCAACATTTACTTTGTTGCCGAGTGCTTTCTCTACCGTTTGTTGCCAGGCTGCTGCTCGCTGCTTGCTGCGCAACTGCAACACTTTGATTTGCTTGCAAATTCGGTTCTATCCACGTAATCGAAATGCAATTAAGCTGCCTTGCATTGCCCATTTTTTGTCAGTTTTTCCCCTTTTCTTTCAATTTTTTTTGTTTTGTTTTTTTTTTTTTTGGCGGTTGCAACTTGTTTTTTTGCACTCACACTCACATGGCGAGGCCATTTATATGACTGGACAGTTTTTGTGCTGTTTTTAGAAAGTATCCCATAGAGTATCTGCTGTAGTATCTGCGGAGGCTAGCGAGTGTACTATATAGTACCCGATATATGTATATGGGCGAGTGCCATTCGAAAGGCGTTGACGTGCTGCACTCGTTGTTGTCTACGCTTTTGTTTTGTTGTCTTCTAAGCCTGTTGCCTGTTGCTGCGTCTCTGCTGTGCTTTGCTGAGCCATAATTAAAGGGTTACGTCCATGGATGGCCAAGAGATGCCAATGCCAATCGGCATAAGAGAGCGAACTGCCAGTTTGCCAGTTGTTGTGAGTCGATATGCTACATCTGGATCTGGATGTGGATAGTGTGTGAGTGTGTGGCTGATATGCATAACGGTGTTTTAATATTAGTTGCTGCAAATAAGTGGGCAACTCTCCTGCCGGCCTGCAATGCGCACAAAACCATTTCCCATTCCCATATGCTGCACGTTCCCCTCTCTCTCGTCTGCACTGCATGGTCATTTCGATGATATTGTTATGGCATAATATACGAGCAATGCTCCAGCAAACAGACATTGTATATGCATCCATATATGTTCTGACTGGACATTGCAGTTTGAAATGCACTGGGCGTCAGTTTGGCAATTGTGTTGCTTGCAATCAATGCAAATGGCCAGCGATTAGAGAGTTGCCTGTTTTTATTGGCCTTGGCATCTGCTTCGTCTTCTTTCATATTCTTCTCTCTATTCCAAATTAGGCATACAATACCTAAACGCTGCAGCTAGAGAGCTTTGCGTGTGGGTTGCTTCAACTACATGAATTATATGATTTAAGCGATACCGTTTTCCAAATTAAAATTTCGCAATTGTTTGCCGTATTAATAATGCTACATCTGGTTTGTGTTAAGTTTAAACATTTGGAAGTCATTTCCTGTTACTTTTCGGTTTTGATAAGGTACATTAAGTATTTTTCTAATCAGTTCTAAGTTTAAGCTTTGCAAGCGACAAATTGAACTTGGCATCATTTCTGTAAAGTTCCCAAAAAAAAGAAAGTACACAGAAATTCTGAGATATTTGCATTTGAATTGTAACTGCAGGCAATTGCAACAAGTGCAAGACGCCTCGTTAGCAATAAAATTACTCAAAGATTGCAACGAGAACTCTTCGCAGGAGGGGGGCACAACTAAATGGCTAACAACTCAATTACTAGAGCCTGCTGAGACTCTCAAAAGTCAAGCAGCTTTGCTTAAAATGCAATTAATAGGCCTTTCCACACACACACACACACACACGGACGACACACACACACACATACTTGTTGCCAAGTCAGTAAGCAAATCATTAGCGGCAAAATTTGCGCCCAGTTATAATCCCGCAAGATACTCGTAGAATCCAAGTTCTCACACAAATTTCAGCCCGACAGATTTTTAGAGATTCTTCTCTGATTCTGCTGCTGCTCGAGGCTTCTACAAAACGTGGCGTTAAATGTGTTCCAATTATGCTGTCTAAGTGTGTATGTGTGTGTGTGTGTGTGTGGAAGCTTTGGATGAAAAGATCTTTGAGGAATTTAAGCCTCAAATTTCGCGCAGGCGAAGAACAACAAATTTCAAAGAGCTAAGCAAATTTGGTGTGCGACGCTTATTATTAAGAAGGCTGCCCCATAGTTATGTGGGGCATTGTTGAGTCTGCACGTGTGTGTGTGTGTGTCTGTGTGTAGTGTTCGATAGCGCCAATTTGATATGCGGCTAAGGAGCAGCACCACAAATTAAGTTTCATAGGAAGCGGCAATGGAAAAAATGAAAGATGCGAAGAAGCAAAAAAAGAAGCCAAGCTTTGCGTCTAAACTACCTGGGAAGCTGTTTTTGTTGTAGCTACCTCTTCCTACTGTCTTCCCCTTGGTCTCCGCTCTACTGCGTCTGTTCTCTCCTCGCATTCAATTTGTGTGTTTTATGTGAGTGACGATCGTAAAGATAAAATTGGTTAAAACCATGCACGAAGAAAGTTCGTCAAGCCAATAAAAATACACCAAAATTTTATGAACCGAGAATGGAGAAGAACGGACAACAAGCACATTGTGGAAGTATCTGTAAATTACAATTTTACAAAACTGCAAAAGTGGAAAGCGCCAAATGCTTTTCGGTTGAGGAGAATCCCATATCATGCATATAGTATATATTGTATATAGAGAAACTGCTGAGGCTAAGCATATCTGAGAGAGTCGAGACCTCGAACAAGCGAAATCAATATCCAATCATTAATCGTTAACTAATTCCATGAATTTTGGCAGACGGCCGGCACTCGGCGCTGGGCTGCTTCAAAAACAGCTTGGTTTCGTTTCGTTCGGCTCCTTGTCAAGCACGGAGCCCCTTTTTGGCCCATTTACCAAGTTCCAAAAACGCAACCAGACATGCCACACTAAAGACATATATTTATGCTTCGAAAGCAACTCTTGGCGTATTTAGAACGGGCAAAAAAATACAACACCAACAACAACAAGCAAAATATCAAGATAAAAATATTTTTCGACTGCCCTTTTTGGCGATCTGCGGCAGCTGCTCTGCTCTGGACAGTGGCTCCTAAACCAGCGTGTGTATTTGTTGTTATCGGCACGACGTCTGCAGAGAAACAGAGAGAAGTAGCTCCAACTTCAACTTCAACTTCAATTCCAAGATCGAGTCAAGTCCTCTATGGTCCTGGGGTTTCAATTCGATTCCAAGCTGCGTTTCGTTTTCGATTTCGTTGCCAACGACGACGGCGACGACGACCATGAAACAATTTTATATTTTTGCCCAGAAGATCAATAAAATTTTACCGACAACTGTATTTGGTTGGGTATGGCAGCCCCAAAATTAGTGGCCAAATTGTCGTGCAGAACGAGTTTCGGGTCACATTTTTGGTTACACACAGTAAGCGGAAAAAAGGGCAGCTCAACAAAATACAGCAAAAAAAAAAAATAAAAGGAAAAAATAATTTGAACTTCATAAATTCTTGGCTCGTCGCAAGGCGAAAAGTGTTGAAGTTGTGTCTAATTTATGTGAGACAGACAGCGATCTATATAAGCAATGGATCTGGATCACGTGGCCTGCCTAATAGAGATAGATGTGCGATAAGACGTACACAGCTCCAGTAGTTGTGGTTGGAAAACAAAATCTGTTTGGGGTTCTGTTTCAGTTTTCAGCTTAAAGTAGATAAGCCGTAGAGATATAGTTTGTCAAGAAACTGAGAAAGGGTTACAACGAAATCTGTAACGTAGACTGTGACAAATTCGTTTTGTAATTCTACAATGAATTTCGTTACAAAGGGTTTAACTTGGTGCATATATTTGGCAAGATATCGGAGCTATCTTTCGATATCCCATAATTAAGATTAGGTTATTAAAGCAACACTTTGCAACACTTTAAAGAAAGCCTCAAAGACAATTCCAGAGAAAAGCAAGAAGAACAAGAACTTGATGGTAACGCCGTGTGAGTTCCTCCTGGCGAACTCTTGCCGGTCTGTAACAAAGGTGCGCTGCAGAATTCTTGGAACTGTGAACCCAAAAAACAAAAACAAAATACAAAAACGCAACAAAAAGCTGTGTGGGTCCAATGGATGTTGAGTGGATGTGTGAGGTGGGGAAATGGGAATTGGAATAGTAGGAGGAGGCAAGCAGTCAGTCAGTCAGTCAGTCAGTTCCTTAACGGCGTCGTTGTTGCAATCACCATTGACACTGCGGCACTAATGAATTTGTATGCAAACCACAGACATTTCATGTTTCCCTCATGTTTCAGTATTTGTGGCAATGATTTGGCACAAAAACAAAAGCGAACCTCAAAGAGGAACAACAACATTAACAATAAAGAAAAAAATCAGTAACGGAAATGCGCGCAACACATAAAAAAAAGGATCAGCAGCAACATTTTGTGAAATTAGTGCAAGCTTCCAAAAAGGTGCCTTTTAATGCGAATATAAAAAGTGTATACACATAGACTCTTATGTATTATGTGTGTTTCTTGATTTATTCAAAAGCAATAAAAATTATAATAATGAAGGCGCTGACATGGGAGCTCAGAAGCTGCGACGCAGAGCAAAACTGAGTGAAGTTGGCAACACACGTGATACGAGTGATGCTCTTTTTCTTTCTCGTTCTCTCTATTTTCTGGGCTGCCCTTTTGTTGCTTTGATTCTTGTTCATTTTTGCCTTGGCGCGCAAACCAACGCGTATAGCAATGTTGGGGGTGAGGATGAGTCACAATACTCAAAAATACTTAAGCACAATGAACCACTTCTTTGTACTTTTCGCTCAAATGAAATAAATGGTTGGCAACAGCCGACTGAACGCGACCCCTTCACCAACATTTCCCCATAGCAATAAGCTTTTTTGCGTCGTTAAAACTTCGCCCAGGGGTATTTTTCATACTCAGTGTCCCCTCTCTTTCGTCATTTATTTATTGCGTCATAAGCTGCAAAATGCAAAGCTTTCTGTGTCTATGAATGTCAAACTGCAAGCGTCAGTTGGCTGATGGTTGATGTGATGGTCAAACATAACATACGGAATTTGGACTTTGTACAGACTGCTGTAAAACGAATAACGTAAAGCGTTGAGACTCTCTCTCTCTCTTTCTCTAAGGCTAAGGCTGAGTTGGAGTTGCTGCTGCACCCAAACGTCAAACGGTTAAACATAAAAACTAACGGCAGTTTTATAACTCTAGCATAAGATTACCTTTTGAGTGCATAGTGTCTCTTCGTCTCCAACGCCTCCTTTGCTTCTACGTTGTTCTTCATCACCGAAAAAAGAACTAACGAAACATAGCAACAACAACTTAGGAGCGACCGAAAAGCATTTCGGCGACGAAAATTTAACGGACGAGTGGGCGAAGAGTGTGCAGGCAAAAGACGAAGTCGTCGCAGGCGAAGGCGTTTTGCCAAGATCCCCGAAGATGATACACAAGCAATCAAAAGAAATGCAATGGCTGCTGCTGCTGCGTCGTCGTTTTTTCCTCCTCTTTTCCTTGTCGTGCTGCTGCACTTGCTGTTCGCTGGAGATTTGGCCTCGGCCTCAACGTGAGTTCAAGATCAAGAACAACAACAACGACAACAGGCACATTCGCCGCACCCACCGGAATCGTAAACTGCAAGCTGCCTTTTTCGTAGCTGTAAACTTTGCACCAACTGCAACTGCAGTTGAGCCGACTCGAAATGTTGTTCTTGGCATATTTTTTGCATGTCTCTTTGCACTTAACACACAATTAGTTTTTGTATTTTATTTTTTCGTCTTTACGTTCAGCGCACTTTGTCTTTGTCGCCTTACATTTAAAAACGAGTGTAACACGAACACAAACAAACACAAAACACAAAGTCACACATAACTTCACAAACCTTAAAAGAGATAAAGTCGCGTTCGTTTCCAAAGTCAAACACGAGAGATCATTTTAAACCGCTAGGGCCGCGATGTGAGACAGAATTCCTTAAGAGTTCTTTTGCCACAACCGTCCTCGCTGATGGTGCGCGCGCAATTGATTCCTGCTTCAGCGACAACGTCGCTCGAAAGCGTCAGCCACAGTCTAACAAGAAGAAGAACTTCTGCTGCTTCTCTGCCTGCCTGCTTCTGCTGCTGCTTCGAGCAGGCGGCAGCGACGCAAGCAGCAGGCTGGCTGCCAGGCGAAGGCAAAGATGCGACTACAAAAGCAGCGATAGCGATGGGCGCAAGCCGATGTGTCTTGACACGACGAAGAACGAGCACGAAGGCATGATGAAGCGAGGCTCAAATGCTTATTATGTGCTTGCTTATGAACGAAATTCTTCATAAATAGTAATATTCATTTGTCGTTAACTAATTAAGTTCACGAAAACATGCGTGAATTACGATGCTGCTAAAGTTAGTCATGTATCGGCACGCTGTCATCTCTACTACAATGCATAATAACGGACATTTTTTTTGTTGCTTTGCCTGCGTTCAGCGACAAAAGGCAGCAGCCATCAGCAGCAGAAGCAGCATTCGCTACAAACTACAAAGAGGAGCTCATCGATCTTGCGTTAGGGAGTTTGCTTATAGCGCATGCGCCGAACTGAATATGCCCTACAATTGAGAGACGTTTTAATTAGAATGTTGAAGAAAATTGTAGAAATCCCTGAAATAAACAAGAACTACAGAGTAGTACATTTACACTACATTAAAATACGTATTTATAACAGCTGATGAAATTGCTGTTCAGATCACAGCGAAACCCTCAAATAAGCATTCCAACAGCAGACTGATCATTTTGGGTAAAAGTCTTGCCGCTTTTGTAGCTTTATAATGGCACCTCCGAGATTCCTTGAGTTGTCCCTAATGAATGACAAAGACATGCCCCCTTTCATATATTGCCCATGGCATTTGCAGTTCGTCCACAGCTCCAAAGAGCTGCAATCGGGGGGCATTTATTAGAGTTTTAAATAAAATATGAAAATAATTAGGTAAAATTTTAGTTATTAATGCGATGTAGCCTGCGGCAGAAAAAGTTGAAAAGTCGCAAAAGATGAACAAATACCAAATGCCGTCGAATGGCAAAACCCGAATCCCGAAACCTGTGAGCGAATCCCCGAATCTGCCCTAAAGCCCGCAAGACAACTCCATTAGGGCGGCCCACATTTTGCGCTGAATTTGAGTTGAGCTGATGATGTTGGCAGGTGCTTTCCCAAGGCGCAGTTGCAACATCGATCGGTGGTCGGTGATCAGTACTCAAGGGTGCTGAATGAGGACGGAACTGCATGGCAAAAAAAAAGGTAAAAATCATGTGGAAAGTTTTATTCCGATCAACAGGGCGCGTGGCTAGAAAGAGACACAGACAGAGGAGACAGCCCGCAGATCGCATACAACATGCAGGACAATCGATGACGCGTCGCACGAGGCAGAGGCAGTGGCAAGCGTCTGTGGCATAGTGGCAGCGACATGTGCCACCGCGTGGATTGCAGCGAAGAGTGGATCGCTGGGGCAGTCAGAGCTGCAATTTAGCATAACTGCGCGAATGGCACAGGCATCATTAAACACATTAACAGACACAAACAAACATACACACAAGCAGACACATGGCTGAGAGCCGGGCGATGTCGATGGCAGGTGATGGCCAAGAGGCCGACAAACAGTTGCAGACCGAGCAACTGTGTGCAGGTTGACTGCATGCTTGACAAACTGACCAATTGACTGGTTGTCTGACTGCCTTGCTGACTAAATGACTGACTGACTGACTGATTTGTGCCACAGAGTCCCGGGCCATCATTCGGGCCAGGCGATCAGCTTGCGTTTGGCAACTGTACGCAGACCAACAGCCGGCGTTGGCTTTAATGAGTTTAACCCGTGCCTGCGGCTCTGTCTCTACTCCTCTACTCAGGGTTTGCTGCTTACGTGGCTGCCCCCATCTCCACTCCAGTTGACTGTGGCTGTTAATTGCAAAAGGATGCGCCACAGGATAACAGCTGCTACGAGTGGCACGACACGAAAATGCCAATTGATTTCGTGCCGCAAAGCTCAAAGTTGAAAGAAGCAACGCAGCTGTACCCTTTGTCTGATCCTGCCAATGCCCTACGACTGTGAGAGTGTGAGTGTGCCTCTGCATTTCTAATGAACCTCATTGTCTCGCTCAAAGAAAGCACAAGACACAGAGGAGAGGGAGAGGGACATACAAAGGTAAAGCAAAGCAAATGGAAAGAAGCGATCCCGCTGTGAAACTAGTTTGCCTCCTCTTTGAAAACCGGTAAGAGTTCTTTCTGCACCCATCGTCGGGGTTCAAGGCTTTCCCTTTGCCCCTGTTGCAGATTCATTGAAGCGTTGGAAATTATGTTTTGATTTTCCATATGCCATCAACGACCCAACAACCAACGACGACGAACGGCCCAAAGTCCTAACGAACCATGGCAAATTGTCTAATCTGCAAACTGTCTTCACACCTTTGACGAAGTAGCTGTAGCTCAACCAATTCCCTTCTTTGATGGGCTACGTCTAAGGTTTTTTGCTTATCGGGTCTTTGAGCATGGGTAGCTATTACATTGTCGTTTACAAGCCACCACCCCATATCCTGCACCCATCAAATGGGCCATTACATGCCACACTAACAGTGCAAAGTACACACACCCAAACTGTTTTATTAATTGTTTGTAATTTGTTTATGTTTTCCAAGCAATTTATTTAGCTCACCCGAACAATTTGAGGGTTAAACTTAAACATTTCGTGTAGAATATGCTGGATGATGTGAGCAGATCAATCAACTGGTGACCGAGAAAATATAAGAAAAGCCTAGAAGTACTCTGGTCGAACGATCTTGTTAAGCATTAGACTTCAATCAGCAAAACAATATTTGAATTCTATATGTTTATATATTCTAGGATTTTGAATATGATTCTATGAAGGCAAATATAAATTGATCTTGACCTCAATAAATATTCGACCCCATAAAGTATATATTCTTGATCAGAGTCAACAGCCGAGACGATATAGCCATGTCCGACTGTCTGTCTGTCCGTCTGTTTGTATGAACACCTAGATCTCAGAGACTATAAGAAATATAGATATAATTTTCGTCAGCACTTGTTATGTTTGCACGCATATTAAGATTGTTTCAAATTTTTTAATTGTTTGTTTAGTTGCTTTGGCTGGCAATCTGGTATATTCTGCTCTCTATGGTATATTTTTACTATTGTACTGTGTCAATATACTTATAATAAAATTGGATATAATTTTAGTATTTTTGCGATATATTAATATATATATATATTAAAGTAAATACCGCACAATATTGCTCAAGCACTCACGACTGTATCTGTCTTACTTGTTGGAATCGGGTTCAATCTGTCAATTGAACTGCGAGCAGTAGGTTGACCGATCTTGAACCGATCACAGCATCCCCGTCATACGTTCATATTTTTAATAAAGTTATAAATTTGATAAAAAAAAAAAAGCATAAACATGACATTGATCTACAGCGCCTTGGTGAATCAGACCGATCGTCAAGACCTTTTGTTTCTCACACAGCCACGAAGAGAGGGAAACGTACTTTCCGCACTCTGAGACAGTTTGCGTAAATTTCGGCAATTTTATAAACGAAAAAGCTACTTAAAGTGATCAGGGCAAGTTTATGATCACAAAAAAACATATCAAAACAAACAGAATCAGACAAGAACAACATGTGAACGATTGAAATTACAAGCACAGATCCTCATTGAACGCAAGTCCAAAGCTGCACTTCACTCTGCTTGTTCACAGTCTTCCTGTCTGTTAGTATCTGACAATCAGTAGGACCTCACAGTCCACGTTTCTTTTATTTTTTGTATACTCTAACTAAGAGTGTTATTATGAGAGCACGTATTTTATAATAATCAAAAGCAGTTCTACGAATTTGAGAAGGTTAATGAAAATATTTATTCGAATTAACAAAATATAAGAGGTTAAGAAAGGGTTTTATAAGCCATACTTCAGATTAATTACTAAAAGTATACAAATAATGTTGTCTGTAAAATAATGGTTTAATTGTTTTGTAGGAGCGCATTTCATATGCAGGTTTCTGGTCGTCAGAACAAACTCAACTAAATTATATCCATTTAATCTTATCCAAAAGATTATAAGATGAAGTGAATAGCTTGGCTGATAGAAAACCAATTCAAGATCATATACTAAAAGAGCTTAGTTGAAAACAAAAGTATAATCAAGCAGATCTAATGGTTACTTAAATGTTATCCGACGATCACATGAACTGAATTAAATCTCAGATTATCCTTCTATATGGCTGTGTTGGCGTAATATATCAGCAAGGGTATCAGATCTTTGGGGCACCTCGTGAATGGTTGTAGTACTTGTTTTTGGGTCTCTTTTGCCCTGATGCTGGCAGCTGCTTCTTTTTGGTTTGTCGTCATTACGAAAAGGAAGCTAAAGACAAACGGATATGCGCTGCACATCAAGCAACTGTTTTTTGTTGTTTTAATTTTTTTTTTGGTGGTTTTTGCTTTTGGGCTTTTCACTTCTTGGCGTAAAATAAATTGTGCGACAGGTGCGACGATGTCGACAACTGACTCTGACTCTGAAAATAAGTAAAAAAAAATAACCTAAGAAAAGAAAAAAGTAAAGAAACAATAAGGTTGAGCAGAGAATCTGGGGAAGCACCAAAGCTTTGGGCCTTTATGTGTGGGAGCGAAGCTTTCAATCCTTTTCGATCTTTGATCTTACAGCTGCGCATAATTGCCAAGTCGCAAAGAGACTCACAGACTTTTGTCTCAGACCGTCGTGAATGCATTTACAAGACGCAGCTGTTACTTCCGCCTCAATGAGTTTTCGGCAACGTCTTTGGTTTTGGTTCAGTTCAGGAATTGATGATGTTGCTGCTGCTGCTGTTGTGGATGTGAATGTGGCTTACAATAAGCTGGCTACTTACAGGCATGGCTCGTTGCTTGATCCTTTTTCCTTGATATATGTATGTTCGTATTCGTGTCTGCTTATTTTTGTTCTAATGCTAATCCTGCAGACAGAAAAATCGGTTGTCTACCTGCGCTTGGACTCTGCTCTCGATCGATCGAGTTGAGTCGGCTGAGTGAGTTTCTCCTCTTTGAATTAATGTGCCGCATTAGCCGCCAACAGGTTTCTCTCTCTTCAACATATATCCTTTTTCCTCGGGAAAACCCACACGCAGAGCAACGATCACGATTCGTGCTTAGATGTTAGGGTTATATTCCATCGCGAGCTGCGCACGTATTGAACCTAATATTGTCGAAATAACAGGTGTCGACTGATTAGTTTCGAGAGTTCTTTATGGGTATTACATTATTTGGTAGCAGACACGTATCAAATCGATGACGAATATTCGTTTAAACGAACTATGGATAGCACCTGTAAAACGATACCCATATCTTTAGTACAGTCAGAACAAGATCTGAACTGAACTGAACTCAACTGAACTGGACAGAAGATCAGAGGCAGATGTTTGCATATCGTACTGAGATCGCCACACAATTCTCTTTTAAAAGCAAATACACGCTGGACGCACGATGGCCCCGCACCTGGTACACCGAACTGTCCTTCATATTTTGCATTTCGAAATGCAAACAGCAAAGACAGTGAACGGCAACCAAACGAAACCCAAACGAAACGAATCGAAGCGAAAGCAAAACAACATTTTCGGCACAATAGAATTTGTGGCAGGGACACAAAAGGCAGCAGCAGGATGCTACAAGGACTATGCAACGTTAGTTGAAAGTCCTGTGCCACACACACAAGAAATTACATGGCACAAAAACGTTTCCGTTGATTTATTATAATGCACAGTCTTTTGCTTGCAAATGATTGATCTCAAGCGCAGCGTAAATTTGCTTGCGGCTTAGGCCAAAAACAAAGACAAAGCAGCAACCCAAGATGCAGCCTGCGAAAAGATAGCTACCAATATTCAGGCACGGATTTATCTCGCTCATGGGATCTTGTGCCAGAGGATTATACAATCCA
Source organism: Drosophila sulfurigaster albostrigata (assembly GCF_023558435.1). Classification (NCBI taxonomy): domain Eukaryota; kingdom Metazoa; phylum Arthropoda; class Insecta; order Diptera; family Drosophilidae; genus Drosophila; species Drosophila sulfurigaster. The sequence goes on from NC_084882.1 coordinate 21,850,031, forward strand.
TGTGCTTTGGACACTAGACTCTAAGATCGATTGCTCGATCTATCGATCCATCAGCTGCAAAGAGAATGAATTTGTTAGATTTCGGGGGGTGTAAATTGGGATGATAATGGTAATGGCTCTATTCGGATGAGAATAAAAAATAAAATATTAAGGAACAAATAGAAAGAGATAATTAAAGCTTCAATGATGCTATTTTAAAAAATAATATGAAGCTAAGCTTAACTGGTTATTATTATGATGGAAAGGAGAGGGAAAAACTTGGAAGTTCACTTGCAGTATTATGCAGAATAAATAATCTAAAATATTTCTGAATATGCTCATATTATATACTACTATGGCTATTACTACTACAAAAGTCTAACTTAAGATTTTCATAGTTTACTTATTCATTATTAGGAAACATTTAAAAATAAAAACTCTAGAGATAAAATTCTCCTAAAATTTGGCTTCAATGCACAAGATCAGGTCTGTTTATAATCATTAACTAGTTACAACTTAAACTGCTGTATTAACATCTCCGAGGGCGTCAATGAACTTGCGCAATGCAGATTCTTTCCACAATCTGAAGAACTGTACGAAGATCGCCGATCGACGTGTTGATCTTCGATAGCTGATCGAAAGATTGCCGATCACTGGCTGTTTGCACTGCGATCCCATGTTTGCTCAATAAAACCAAAAAGCTGCGAGAAATGTAACTGAAATTGTGTTTGCACTGACCTGCAGGCAAATCAAGCGAGGCGAAGTCGCTTTTTCAAGTTCAGGCAATGATCATGGCGAGGCGAAGCAGCATCCTCAAGGGCAGAACGGCAAAGGTTGCAGCAATGCACCAACAAAATAATAATAATAATAATAATACTCCAACAAAAAGGAAATGAGCAAAAAAATAATGCAAAAGAAATATTTGAAAGGCAACCAAAAATTAAGCAGACTGCGATTCGATGCGATGCTGAAGCGAGGCTTTTGTTTTTGATTTAAAAACTTCCGGTTTTTATGTGCTTCTTCTTGCGATCGTAATTTGATATGTTTATGCGTTAAGAAATCGCATAAAGTTTGCGAAAAAATTAAGACAAGAGGCAACAGCTGCCGTTTGGGCTTAATGATGATCCCAAGATTGCTTTCGACTTCGACTCTTTCTCTACTCCTCGATCAACTCGAAATCGGTTACACGTGTAAAACTTGTCTCCAGGCACCGTTACGATCGAACAATTAAACGGAAATGTCACAGGATCAGCCTCTTTGTTGCAATTGTATTGCCATTCATATGAGAAAAAATTGAAAATTATAATATGAATGCACTTTGGCCTAGGACTCAAATCACACACACATCATACATAATTATCATGGAGTTTCTGCGTCGTCTTCCCATCTCTCGCCTCTCAGGAAACCAGCGAGACACAAAGGCGCAATGCAAGTATGGTAAGTAAGCAAAGAAAAGGCCTACCCAAATCAAAAACCGACAATAACAAGGGCAAGAACAGCAAATGGCAAGAACATCAGCAAGGACCAAGCAATAACAACAGAACCAAGAAGAAGTCGACGACGATGAAGAAGTTGCGCACAAAATGCGAAAAACATATCGCAAGCAGCGTGAGAATCTCCGACGACGCAATACTGAATTCCAACCCGAAACTAAACCTCGGCCCCTTTCCCATGGTATCCAAAATCCTTAGCATCCTTGACATCCCATGCCAAAAAACCAGGAGCCACCCCAATGCCATATGCGTTGTGCGAGATGTACCCAAATAAAATCTTTCCATTGGGGGTTGCATAAATTATACATGCAAGTACTACGAGTACAATATTTAATCCAATGCGTAGTTCTCCCTGTTCTTTTTGCCTTGATTGCTTTTCAAAGAGTTTTACGCGCTTTTGAGCGATTTGGGTACAGTTTTTTATTGTATGTTTTTATTGGGAAAACTCTAGAAGTACACTGCAGTCACAGTCCGAAAACAAATTATAATTTATAGAAATAACTGTCGTTAGTTTGGAGTTGCTTAAGATTAAATTTGCTGAGAGAGTGCCAAGAAATTATGTCAAATATACTGTAACTTAGAGATGGGCAAATCTGTGAAATTGGAGCAAAGTTAAACTAAGATAAATTTCAGCTTTAAACAACTACTGGGATCTCTCAAATAAAGTTAATAATATGCTTTATAATAAAATGTTTTGTTTAATGTTTTGTTCTAGATTTCAATTTCAAATGAATTTTAAAGAATTTAAGTGTTTTATATTTTCAAAGTATTATTATTTTGTCGACTGTAGTTTTATACATACTTTTAAACAATTTAAGAAAATGAATCGCTAATTTATGCAAGGAACGAAATGATTAATGACTATATCAATAATTTAACCCTCTTATAAGAATTATCACAGCTCGTAAAAAAGGATATTTTGTTCAGTGTACATAATTCGACTGTAGGACAATAAAACAACCCCACAACGAGCCCAGTTTAGAGATGAGTTACGCACTACAAACAATGCCGAACATGGCACAATAATTGTACCAAATTTCGACTTTGAAAGCGAATGCGCAGTTTTGGATTTCCGATTTCAATGCCAAAGATTATGCGTAGCAGAGATGAAAAAAAGGAAAAAATCAGAGCTAAAGAAGATGATAATCGGAAAGGAAACTCATATATACGCGGAGTATTGCTTGGCATGTGTGTGAGTGCGTAATTATTATTTTTTGTATTTGGTACTATTATGTATTTTCAATTGGGGTTGCGCGGTTTCAAACAACGGATACGCATCGTTATAACATAGGGTTGGACCTGGGCCAAGCTCAAGGACAACAAGAATAAGGAACTGTGGATAAGGAAAAGGAGCGACTGCATGCCAGAACATGTCAGGCAGGCACATCGAAAGTAGATCACAAACAATTGAAACTGCTTAGGGGAGGTTAGAGAGGGAAGCGAGGGTATCCAGGGCAGGCCTAGATTATGAAATAATAATCAAGTTGGGTATACAAAAATAATAATAATGCCATAACCTTGAGGCAAGGTAAATAATAATTAAGCTAGCCAAACGATCCTCATACACACACACAGCCACACATACACACGTGTTGCTCGTCCTGGTAATCAACCTGGTTGGCAGGACCCGAAACGGGATAGTCGAAAATTCAGAGAGTCAGAGTCAAAGCAGCTGCATCTTGAGCAGCTGCTGCTGCCAGCAGCCTGCTAAGAAGTTCACCACGTGCCAAGGTGACTCAACAGACCCCTCGAAAAGAAGATTGGCGTTGGCAAAGCTATTATCCTGCGTCCGCTCCTGTCGGCCATTTTGTGCCTGTTGCTGCGGCGCTAAGCTTTGGCAGCTGCCAGCTACGATCACGCTACAATCTTGTTGCTGTTGCTGTTGCTATTGTTGTTGTCATTTATCTGTGTTTAAAGCAGACAACCAGTTTTTGCGCCCTAAGCTTGCAGCAAGTCCTGCTGCCATTGTCCTTAAGAAAGCTACTCCACAATAACAACAGATGTTTCTCTTTTCTTTCTGTGCACTGGAGGAACGTGTTCCCAAACATGATTTATGGTTGATCTGTTGCCGCTGCTCTTACAGCTCCTTAGAGCATTGTTTGTCCATTGACCAGCTGCTGTCTGTTTTGGCCTGAACCCAAGTGAGTCTACTCTCTGAGTTTCTTCTCGAACCGGTCTCATGTCTCCTGCTTTGTGTCGTTTTTATGGCGTGTTATGATTTCGTATTACAATTAGCTAAACAAAAGGCGCATGCTGCCTTCTTTTTTTCCTTTTCTTCATTTTTGTCGAGATCATTGTCTCTATCTATAAAGACGACCCCATAAATTCCATGTGGCGCATTAAAGTTGTCACAATTGTGCAGTTAAGTTGACAGTAAAATCTAACGAAATTGTGCACTGAGAACTTCATTAGTACGTGCTCTCTTTCTATCATTTACTGTCCCCTCTCCCTGATCTAGCTATCTTGCTATTTATCTGGCATTTCGGCCATAATCATAAAAGTCATGCCAACATGCTTGGTGTATGGCTCGTGCAACGCCTCCCGGCAGCACTTAAGACAAATAACTTACACACCTATCGACAGGCCAAGTCCAAGTCCAAAGAGAGCCTCCAGCCAACCAGTAACCAGCTAGCAAACAACCTGCTACCAACAACTGCAACATAACTAACAAGAGGCAGGCAGCCTGCGAAGCGAGTCTTGTTGCTCCTTGTTTAGTTGACGCATTTTCAATTAGTTTTAAATCAGAACTAATTGAATTCATTTTTGCCCTCATCGCATCGCATAGCATCGCATCTAGGCAATCTTATCTTAACAGTTATGATGTCCAGTGCGCTCGCGCACTTGTTTTGGCATTCTCAGCCAAAATTTATTGACAAAAATTTGCAACACAGATTGCACAGGGAACGACTGAAAGGCAGAACACCTGAAGCTGCATGACCAGTAGCCTCCTCAACTAACTTAAAATAGAAATAAAAAGAAAATAGGAGATACCAAGTAGTCAGAACCTGCCATCGGCATATGTGAAATCTATGACCATACCATGTGCATAATAAATGGAGCACTTGGCGGCGGCGCATGCAAAAGCGACAGCTAAATGGCACACAAAAAGGTTAGCCAACAAAAAAATAACAACAATCCAAAGGCAGCGAAAGGCAGCAGCAGGCTTGCTGACCAGTCAAGTTTTTTGTGCATGTGCGGAGCAAATGTGGCAGCAAGTGGCGCTGCCTACAAAACAACAAACAAAAATAATTTCCAACATGCTACTTTCTTTTGGTTTTTATAGTATTCAAACATAAACGGTCTATGGTGTTCACGTGACAGGAGCTGGCTGCTGCAAGTGGTATGTAACGTTGAGTGGCCAAACTACAAAATTGGTAGCATTGGATAACAGATATATAACAGATTTGGCGGTTAACAGTTATATTCGCTGTTACACTGTTAATTGACTTGCACAGGGCTGCGGTTACTCACCATGAAAAATGCCGTTATTCCGAGCTATTCGATTTTTAAGAGAAATACGAGCTTTCGCAAATGTTTGAAAAAAAGAAGGAACACATTCGAATAAAGAATGCTTAATTATAATTATTGATAAACGCGAAAATAAACTGTTTAAAAGGAGGCTCAGTTGCTCCCGCGTTTTTGAAAATTCACAAGTTTTTAACTAAAGAGTGACCAGAGGACGCTTATTCGGATTTCATTATTTTGGTATGTGCTCGGCGCCAAAACGTATGGTAACACCGCGACACAGGTGTTAAATAAAAGACTTCTTAGTTAAGACGACTCTTTATATTATGAGTCTGTTTTAATTAAAAATAATAATAATACTAAATATTAATTTTAAATATTAAATAAAAATTATTAAATCAAAAACATTGATGTTGGCCATGAGAATTTAAAAAATCAATCTTATCTGCTACATATCTTGCAGGGGTATGAATAGCGCAGGTCAGCAGCGAGAGCGTTAAACCCGATGACGTCACAAACTTTTTGTTTTTGAAAAAACTTTTTATTTTTAAATTGTAACCTACAATTCTTCTATGTAGTTTTGTTTTAGTTTTATACATAAATTGAAGCCATAATATATGTGTGATTATATATTTTAAATATATTACACATTACATATATATCAAGTAGTGACGTTACGGGCGTAGAGAGAAGGATGTGAAGTGCCTCTTTTGCTAACATCCCTTATTTATGTTATACTAGTGTCCGCTAATCAAAATCAATTGAATCCAATAAGAATACAACTTGCAGAGTTCATAACATTGTTGGAATGCTTGTTGTGGACAGCGCAACAGATAAGAATCGTTAAAATTTTCCAGAAAAACATCTACTGTCTGTTAAGAAGGTAAGTGATAAAGATAATGCAATGATAAGACCGGCAGAAAATCACTCTACACTCTAATTTTGCCGGCACAACAAAAAAATAATTGATTTGTTGCCAACTAAAAAACAGGTTATTGGCGAGCAGCTGACCGCAAAATTAGAGTGCAAAATGTTTCGAAGGCTCAGTGTGTTACGAGTTAGCAAAATGCGCAGTATTTCAACGCTGCTGCAGTCGAAGGCTTTGGTCAACGGCAGCTGGATTGAGGCCAGCAACAAAGACACATTTGCAGTATGTAATCCTGCTAATGGCGAAGTAATAGGCAAGGTGCCCAACATGGGCGTGGAGGATGCACAGCTGGCCATAAATGCGGCCAAGCAGGCCTACGAGTCCAAGGAGTGGCGGTCCTTGACAGCCAAAGATCGTTCCAATCTCTTGAAGGTAAATATGAGTAAGAAAAAGAACTCTGACGTTCACTTATTGCTAATCCTCTGCAGAAATGGCACAAGCTCATCGAGGCTAATACTCAAGAGATCGCAGAGATTATGACAGCCGAGTCCGGAAAACCCATTAACGAGTCAAAAGGCGAAGTGCTTTATGGCAACGCCTTTGTCGAATGGTTCGCCGAGGAGGCACGTCGCATCTATGGAGAAGTGGTGCCCAGTGGAACTGCAAATCGCGAGGTGATTGTGATGAAACAACCCATTGGCGTGGCTGCCTTGATAACACCATGGAATTTCCCGCTGGCCATGATAACACGCAAAGCAGGTGCCGCTCTAGCCGCAGGCTGCACTGTCGTCGTCAAGCCATCCGAAGACACGCCATTGACTGCATTGGCTGTGGCCAAGTTGGCCGAGGATGCTGGCATTCCAAAGGGTGTCATCAATGTGATTACTACTAACAAGGCGGCGCCAATTGGTGCACTCTTCTGTCAGAGTCCCGATGTGCGAGGCATTTCCTTCACCGGCTCCACGCAAGTAGGCAAGCTGCTGTTCAGGGATTCAGCACAAGGCATTAAACGTGTCTGCTTGGAGCTAGGCGGCAATGCGCCATTTATTGTATTCGATTCGGCCAATGTGGAGAAGGCGGTGGATGGCGCTATGGCTTCCAAGTTTCGAAATTGCGGCCAGACTTGTGTCTCTGCGAATCGCTTCTTCGTGCAGGAAGGTGTCTATGACAAATTTGTGACGCAGTTGAAGCAGCGTGTGGAAGCGTTGAAGATTGGCGATGGCAAAAGCTGTGATGTGCAAATCGGACCATTAATTAACCAGATGCAGTTCGACAAGGTCAGCGGCTTTGTAGAGGATGCACGCAGCAAGAAGGCTAACATCATTGTGGGCGGCAAAGGACTCTCGGATCTGGGTTCGTTATTCTATGCGCCCACCATTGTCACCGATGTGCCAGCCACGGCTCAACTGTACACCGAAGAAGTCTTTGGCCCCGTGGTGTCCATCATCAAGTTCAAGGACGAGGCAGAGGCGGTGCATAAAGCCAACGATACCCAACGTGGACTGGCGGGCTATTTCTACAGCGAGAATCTGCAGCAAGTTTTCCGAGTAGCAAAGCGTTTGGAGGTCGGCATGGTGGGCGTTAATGAGGGCATCATTTCGGCGCCAGAGGCACCGTTCGGCGGTGTCAAGGAGTCGGGTGTAGGACGCGAAGGATCGCATCATGGCATAGACGATTATGTGGACATCAAGTACATTTGCATGGGAAATCTAAAATACGATTGAATCTTATGAATTCCGAAACGTCACGACAATGCGTAGCTTTAGTTCGCAGTCTTCCACTAGAGAAATGCTTGTTTGTTGTTTAAATCACGCGAGCCATAACTTTAAATGTATAAATTAATAAATGTGCACAAATTATAAATAGATAACAATGACAGATATACTTCGATTTATTTTGAGTTTAAAAAAATTATCGCTTTATAACAGTGCTGTAATCGAACGATTGTTAAAATGGGTTAACAGCGCTAATAACATTGATCTATTTATCTAACAGACACTGACACTGGCGTTAAATAGTTAAAAATAACTTCTTTTTTTAAAGGTATTCATTCATTTAAAACTAAAATTATTCAATATTTAAATAATAGTAAAATAACGACGTTTGAAAATATATGTAATGATTGCAATTGCATTGAGCTTAAGTGAGACCGTAACAGAGCAATAAATATACATACTTTTGGTAAACCGCACCATTCACCAATCTTCGGTTCATTTCCATTGGTATGCAAAAAATGGATTCGATTTGTAACAGAAATGTTCTATAAGAAGCCGGATTTTTTTTAAATAGAAAAACAATTTAAAATAACGCGCTTTCTTCTTTGTACAATCTTAATGGAAGTGTTACCAGGCTGCATGTCTCTGAGGGTACATTGGTATATTTTTAGATGAATTTCCTAAGTATATTTTAAGAAATGATGCTTGTTATGGTCACACTCGTCACAGTTGTTAAATAAAACAGAATTCGTTTTTAAGAAACAATAATTTAGAGTTCATCTGAAAGCAAATTTTAGTTTCTAATAATTTAATTAATATTATTCATTTGGCAGCGGAAAAAAACATCGATGTATTCCATCAGAAATCGATGATTTCAAAAATTATAAAAACATCGATAGTACCATCGATGTTTCTCCACCACCGCTGCTTCCTAGTGCAATTTTTTTGAAGCAATGTCTGATAAAATTGTAAGTTTTACCATTTTTTCGTTGTTAAATTAAAACAAATGAGTTGATTGCTACTTCAGTGTGTATTGTACATTTTGGCACAGTTCGTGTGATGTGTGATAGCTTGTTGCAGTTGCATTGAAGATTGTGATAGTTTAAAACACCGGCATATAAAATTTTTTGCAATGGTTTGTTGTTGTTGCTGCCGCTACGGCAAAGTGATTTTTTTTTGTTTTTAATACATATATTTTGTGTAACGTTATGTTTGTGATGAAAACTAAAGTGCATGGCCAATATTGGCTGCCATTTGATTTTTGTATCGTTGCCACAACGACAATAGAGGAGTGGGGAGAGAGCACAGACGACCCGAGAGACAGACAGACATACAAACAAAGGTACAATGACTTGTAGATTTTGCTGGTGACTGTTGTTTGAATGAATAAGGAGGAGGGTGGGGTGACGGCAACCATGAAGCGAATGATAGGAAGAGGGAAATGTGAGGGGGGATATTCTGCTCTCTTGGCAAACGCTTAAGATGCATTTTTTTGCGAATTGCCAAAAAAATGCTATTTCTCAGTTCGTTAGTCAAATGCTCGCCTGCATGGTGCACAGTTGGAAGAATCGCTCATCTCTTCAAGCCTTTTGGGCTAAACCAAGTAGCTTCTAAAGCTACGCCTGCAACATCATCAGCAGCATCAATTAATATATAGACAACACCAACATGGCTTGTGCACCTTTATTGCTGGAGAACTTTATCTACAAGAAGCGCAACTTTGTGTACGCTTTTGTGCGCCATCGTCTCTTTGTGTTATGTAAACAATCGGTTGTGATCGATGCCAGTTTTGCAAACAACAATGCAGATCGCTAATTTGAATCTATTTCCTGTTTTTCAGTTAATACGCGTGCAGTCTGCGGAGGGCATCAAGCGAGTCGAGATCTCGCCAAAGTCAAATCTAAAGCAGTTCTATGATAGCGTTCAGAACGCGCTCAAAGTTGATGGATTTGGCCTGTTCTTGGAGCGCAATTTTGCTACGGAGCTGCAGGCCAGTGGCTCACAGCTGGTGGGCAGCACGCTCAAGCATGGCGACATGGTTTACTTAAAACAAATAGCAGGCACGTCATCACGAGTAAGTGAATCAACTGCCATTTCTATAAACCATTGACTAACTCTGTAAAATTCGTATCCTAGCGTGCTAGCACAACTGCAATGGAGACTGTGACTTTCAATGCAGCTGCCAAGCAGTCTAGTGAAAAGATCAGTAATATTCGTCCCTCCAGCAATAATGTCATTGAAGATGAAGTCGATCAGCAGCTGTTCAAATCTGATGGCACCATCAAGCGTGATCGCGACACAAAGCTGTGAGTGTTATAAAGCATATAATATATAAAAGAAATAATAATATTTCCCCTTGCAGTTGTCATCACAATGCGAATGGACGGTGTGTTCATTGCTCGCCACTGGAACCATACGATGAGAACTATCTGAAGGAGCACAATATTAAGCACTTGTCGTTTCACTCGTATCTGCGCAAGCAAACCTCTGGCATGGATCATGGCAAGTACTTTGTCTTCGACGACATCAATTGCCGCATCAAGCCTGGCTGTCGTGAGCATCCGCCCTGGCCCAAGGGCATTTGTTCCAAGTGTCAACCATCGGCCATCACACTAAACCGTCAGACCTATCGCCATGTGGACAACGTCATGTTTGAGAATACCAAAATCGTGGAGCGCTTCTTGAACTATTGGCGCACCACGGGCCATCAGCGTATGGGCTATTTGTATGGCACCTATGAACAGCATACGGATGTCCCACTTGGCATTCGCGCCAAGGTGGCGGCTATTTATGAGCCACCACAAGAATCATCACGTGACTCGATTAATATATGTCCCGATGAGGGTGCCGATGATGTGGAGGCTGTGGCCAGCGCTTTGGGACTTAAAAAAGTAATTATTTGCTTACTGCTTAGAATTTACTTTTTATGCTTTAATATGCACATTATATTGTACTCAGATTGGTTGGATATTTACTGATTTGATTACGAAAGATGCTACCGCTGGAACTGTGAAGCAGATTCGCGGCATTGAGACGCACTTCCTGACTGCCCAGGAGTGCATAACTGCGGGAGAACTGCAGAACCGACATCCCAACCCTTGCAAATATGCCACAAATGGCAATTTTGGCTCCAAGTTTGTCACCATTTGTGTGACAGGTAAATACTACTGAACCGACTATTAACAAGCTAAATGAATTGCTAATGTTCGATTATTTTTAGGTGATTCCACCCATCAGGTGCACATGGAGGGTTATGCTGTGTCTGCCCAATGCATGGCTTTGGTGCGGGATAATTGTCTGATACCTACGAAAGATGCTCCAGAATTGGGCTATGTACGTGAATCGACTGATAAACAATACGTGCCAGATGTATTTTACAAGGTAAGTTACTCATTCTTTTTACCTATTTATTTAATACACTATTGAATTTCTTTTGTTTTCTGGTTGGTAAAGAACAAATCTTATTTTAGGGATTTTCAAATTACGTTTATTTATATTTTTCTTTGATGTTTTAGATCGTAAACACATATAAATAATTGAAACCAGTTATACTAGTCTTAAGTATGATTGCATCTTTTCCAAGTAGTGATAATACCAATCCAAAATGTCACAATGTTTATTGTTTTCATTCATATTCATTGCAAATATTTGAATTTGTAGTTGCGAAATATTATGCAGTTAATACTTTAATCACTTTTGGCTAATCTACTAACTAACTAATCTGCAAACGTACAATTCAATTCTAAACATTATATAAAAATAATATTAATTTAGATGTACATTTTGAGTATGTCTACAAGTGAATTAACAGATAGGCATTTGTCGCACCTTAGATGTACTTATTGTGAAAGCCAACTTGATACTATCTTATTGAAATATTGACAGCTGATGGACTTTGTTGTAGTTTATAGTGTAGTAGTACAAAAGTAAGGTTACTGCAAAAATGAAAATCGATATGATGATATACAATTACAAACATAAAAGCGACAGGAACTAAGAATTTGCATGTAATGCGTACTTTATCTTCTTACTAAATTATTTATTTACTTATTTAAATTTGCAGGAGAAGGATCAATATGGTAATGAAGTTCAACGTTTGGCGCGTCCATTGCCGGTGGAATATTTGTTGGTGGATGTGCCAGCATCGACACCGTTGCAACCGCAATACACATTCACGGAGTACGACAAGCGCCAGGCATTCCCTATTGAGAATCGTTATATTGATGGACACCTGCAGGATTTCAATGCGCTGAGTAGTTATCTGTCAGCCTGGGCCAACGAGGAGTTCCTTGAGGCCATTTCAGACTTTCACTTGCTGATCTATCTGTATAAAATGGACATGCTACCATTGCGTCAACACATGGGACCCTTGCTGGAGGCTGTGCGCTCAAAGAATCCCAACAAGGCGGCCGATTTCAAAGGCGATGAAGTATGGAAATTGCTCGAATCACTTGTCCAAGCTAGCTCCAGTGGTAGTGGGTAAGTTGACAGTATTATCTTGTGCATCTCGTTTTATTGACTAAAGATTGATTCACAGCGGAACGACCAGTTATCCAAGTGGCGCTGCGGCCAATGCTGGAAGTGCAGGTGCTGATCCCATGGATCTGGATGCCAACACCTGGACTTGCAATCACTGCACGTTCATCAATCGCGGCGAGTTGACCTCCTGCGAAATATGCTCGCTACCTAGATAAGGATGAATATTTTGTGCATGCATAGAAGTCAGAGCAACACTATGAAATTCTGGTGTTAATGAAACTAAAGATTCAATCATACTTACTATAGCAGGAGGCAGGAAGATATGGCGTGGCAACACAACCTCGTAGCATGCCGCGCGTTCTCTATAAATGTAACATTGTATAAGAGTTTTATAAAAAAAATTTAATTTATTTTTAAATAAATTTAAATTGTTGAGTATACTTCAAAACAGCAATTTGTAGTACGCTTTATTTTTTACCTGTTTGCTTTCAGATTTGAATTATGGTGAAAGTGTAATTAAGAGTATAAAATTCTTCTAATAAAATCGTCAAAATAGTCTCCAACTTTTATTTACAGAGTTTGTATTAATACCAACTAAAGAATTGGTGTAGGATAAACAACTCATATTCTTATGTTATAAGTGAAAAAACCATTGGGATGTAGGTTATTGGTATTTCACATTAACATTTTAATAGAAAAATGTGCGCATTGTAGAAACTTTGCTGCAAAACCTTTATAGGGGACTAGGGTCGAACATATGATGAAATGTAATCCCATCAATCATGGATTTGGTAATACCCTGTTGATTGATGCCCTTACTACTCACTTACTAAATATATTTCAATTATCACCGTCCCATCATAAAACTGTCCAAACTGACTATACCGAGAAATTTGAGGTTATAATTAGTCAAACTGGACAATTGTATAAATTGTCAGGACACAAAGATCGATACATAGCTAAACTACACAAAGAAAGATCAACTTGGTGACAGTTGTTAACAAACACGCTAAAATGTATTCAATTCAGTCTGCATTAATATTATTAAAATTAAAAATTCAATTTAATCAGAAATCAAATTATTGTTATGAAATTTACAGTCGGTATATTGTCGATATTCTTATTTTTTGCCTATAGCTGATATTGATTTGTTAAAAACACCATTCAATAACAGGCTTCATATGGAAAAGCTCAAAAGTTGAAAAACCGGGAAAGTACCGAATATCAAATATAGATAAGCGAGGGCCAAATACAATTTGTGTATATCAAATAATTAATCAATAGGTCAAATTTTTACTCTAATAATTCTCGACGCATTTAATTTGATTTTTTAAATCAATGAAACATGATATCGATTTGAAGCTATTCAACAGATTAAAAGCACATGACGATATCTCAATTATGTCGAATTTTGGTTTTACCTTTTCGCAATATCTATTGTGGCTAATCTGGCGGGTCCCGGGACCCGGGTAGCATTCGTACGCTTCATTGATAAAATTAAAACATTTTTAGGTATTAAAAAGATATAATCAATATTTCTATAGAGTGAGTTAAGTTTACTTTTGAATGACAAAGTATAATTTCTTTCGAGTTACATTTTGAAATGAATTGTTTATGTCTTCTAGCGTTTGTTTTTAAAGTTTATTTGTAATTTATGAGAACTAGGATGCAGAAGTAACATATTTACAGTTCAAGAAGTTTATAGCTTTTTACGAAACGCCTTGAAATACATATTTTGAGATAAGATTTGAAATGTTAATTTGTATATTCTTCGCCCTTTTAAGCAATAGAAGAAGGAATACGCAATATAATTGTAATTAAAATAAAACAATAAGTATGAATAAAAATAAAATAATTCTAGTTTATACAAGTAAGTTGAAATAAATGATAGATACTGTATAATTACAGATGCATACATATGCTTAAAATTTACTTTTAATTTATTTTTTCTTATAACGAACTTTTTCTGGGATACGCCGTATGTACTCCATACATTATTAGCATTGTTGTGCTTTCGTCTAGGAAAACATATTTAGATTTTCTTAATTTCATGTTTAATTTTTAAGTCTTTAAAATGGTTTATGAAGCAAGGTGAAATGGTGATTGCGTAACCTCACTCTTAAGATGGACACTCCGCCAGACTTACGATACTGAGGGATGAAAGCCAACAACGTTTACTACGTGTCGTTCCGCCATTTTAGCCAACAATGCCCAATGAATTTACTGCACAAAATTTAATTAGATGCCCATGTCCCTTTTAGCATGTCCATAAAATGGAGGAAATTCAATAAAGAGCTCGAAATGAATCATCCACCAACAAGCAAAAGTCGGGGATGCTGTGCACAGATTAAAAGACTGCCACCAGCTCTGTGAGGGTTGAGGGCGTTGCAAAATGGTCTGTGTGCCTTAAGAAGAAGGATGGAAATAAAAGGATGAGTCTCTGTATTGTTAAGCTGCCATGATTCAGTCTCTAATCATTTAATAACTCTTTATTGTGCACAATTCCAAGTAGCTAACTCAACTGTGTGGTACAATTCAGCATTAAACGTGATAAATGTTTCGCGCCGCAAGTCAATCAGCCTGAAACCGTTGTTCGAGGTGGTCTCGTGGAGGCTGAATTTACCGACGGTGCGGTCAAAGATATTATGCAGGCTTCTGTTCGTATTCATATATTATATTTAATGATTCTAGGAAAAAAGGAAAATTCTTAGTTTAAAATTATAATTGTGTTTAGGGTTTTACTGTAAGATTCTCGATTTAATGTTAACTAAAAGTTTGTATTTACAATTATTTTATATTCATATGTTGAACGATAAGTTTAATTTCAAATAATGAATATTAAAAATTAATTGAATTTATCATTTCTATATCCAAGAAAGTATTTCAAGTATTTTAATCGAGGATATTTTAAAATTATTTAAAAATATAATATCCGAGATATCATCTAACGATTTGGTATGTTATTAAAACTGTTGAATCAAATAATTGTTAATACATGTTATTTAACTTGAAAACACATAGACCTTTTGTAGTCTATTTTCTAACTATATCCCTCCTAACATGATATAATTTTCAAATAAAAATTATTAAAAATTAATTGAATTTATCATTTTCAATTAAGTTTTAGTTTTATTTATAAAAAGGAAATGACATATTTGAATGTAGATTGTTTAATAATATATCAAATCTGTTGGTTTTAAATGTTCTTTTCGTTTTCTAAAGAATCTCTTGTAATGAATAGAAAATTATGCGATTTTTACAATGAGCTAAAACAATAATATCATGACTAACAATAGGCTCTTGCCATTTTAGCAATATATTTTGTCAGTTAATTTCGTAGAGTTGACTGTATTTATAGGTAGTATCATCAGTTTATCATCATTTGATTCTACGTCAAACTGCCAATTCAATCTGAACAGTGCCCAGAGAGCCTTGATAAGCAGTTAGTTCGCAGTTTGCCATTCGTTCGTTTTGCGATTTGCAGTTGTTGTTAACTATTTGCCATGTGGGTAACGCGGGTGGAAATGACTGTGGATTCGATTTTTAAACTGAGAGCAATACGAGTAATACTTACTATGTGAATGACGTGAGAGAGAGATAAGAGTTCGCTCCAAATAAGATAAGGTGTCTTTTGCTGTTGCTGTTTTTACACTCGTACATCACGTGTGTGCAGTTTTAAATACCATATAGTTCTAGGCTAATGGGTTGCTTTATACTAATGGAGCTGACTTATTTTTTAATTAAGCTTAATAGATTAATTCGATGAAAATTAAATTTAAAAGTACTTTCAAGTTAATGATAGACTGTTTGTAATTAGCAAACTTAAGCTAATAATGATAAGCTGACTTATTTTTTAATTAAGCTTAATAGATTAATTCGATGAAAATTAAATTTAAAAGTACTTTCAGGTTAATGATAGACTGTTTGTAATTAGCAGACTAACGAATTATTTTCATTGCTAATTACAGATTTATTGTTTATAGGGTATGTTTTGGTCCAACATCCACTACAATATCGTTCTTTGTTTTATTCTTTATTTTTAAACGATCGCTGGCCTCTCCATAAACATAACCAGTACAACAAATTTGATGCGAATCAGTTCGTTGCTTGCGCCAGTCGAGAGCGCATCGAAGGCATCGGTCTCCACTCCAATATATATTTCATTTCATTCCAAACTCGATCCGAAAAAGCAGAACAAGAACACAATAAAATAAGGTGACGCAGGCGGAGAAACGGAGACGCTAACGTAAACGTAAACGTAAAAGTTGTCGGAGACGGAGTGAAGTGCATTGAGAGCGGGCGAATAAAACAGCGAACTCAATTGAAAAA
This sequence comes from Drosophila sulfurigaster albostrigata, assembly GCF_023558435.1. Taxonomy (NCBI): domain Eukaryota; kingdom Metazoa; phylum Arthropoda; class Insecta; order Diptera; family Drosophilidae; genus Drosophila; species Drosophila sulfurigaster. The sequence goes on from NC_084882.1 coordinate 21,866,359, forward strand.
GCGACGCGTGAATATTTAGTGTTGGCTCGACTAAGCTTTAAGATCTAGTCAACAATCTGATCTCCGCTGAAACTGACGCGGTTCGAGCAAATCTCCAATCCGTTGAGCCGGTCTCATTGGTGCATAAAACTCAACACAAAAAACGAAAACAAAAACAAAAGCAAAAGACAGCGAAACATATAAATAAATAAATACATTTACGAAGGTGATTGTTGACACACTTGAAACATTTGAAGCATAGAACCAGTTTTGATATTGTCGAAATGTGAGTCCCCCAAACAGCGAAGGTCGTTCTATGCAGCGATGTAAACTCGTATCACAGAGAATATAGTATTATTGATATTTCTCTTTTTAAATAGAACTTTTAGTGCCTGCCTTCATCATGGCTAAAATGCCAGAGACTACTTTTGCCGACCTGAGCTTGGCTGATAAGGTAAGAAATGTTTCACGACTTTTCAATGAGCAGGTGCATTTGTTCAAAAAAGGTGAACAAACTAATAAAAATATTTAAATTAATAACAGTAACAAAAGATTCAACACAAACACGATACAGAATACAATTTCTGACTTTGTATAACTCAATGCAAAGTCTCTCTATGTCAAGTTCAAAATGTGTGGCAAAAAAAAGTTAACAGTCGACTCAGCGATACCCTTATAAGTTATTTTTAACAACTGTGTTAATGTAATAAAACTCGTTATAATCTGTTGTAGTGAGTATTTGTGTTGAACAAAATATTTTACTGCTTGTAATTATTCATTTCGACAGCAAAACAAAATGATTTAATGTGGATATGATGACGTTACAAGCGTTGGCATAAAGTTCAAAGACTCATTTCAATCTGTTTAGAGTATACATACAACTTGTCTTAGCGAATTGTCTATATAAACATTGAGCACGTGACGTCTTGGTATTCAGTAAAACAAAACACAACAAAACAAAAAAAGTAAAGCAAACCTGCGAATCGATATAAAGCAGCAGTAGCTCTGCCAATTTACATACGACTTGACTATACTACATACATACATACATATGTACATACATATATAATATTATATGTTCATATATTGAACGTATTTGTATGCGAATGTTTATTGAAATGTACACAATAGTTAGCAGATGGGTCAATGTGATACGCGATACAAATGCATAAAATACACATTTGCGGAATTCATTAATTTGCCCAGTTTACTTAGGTACAACATGCGCATGTGATTCTATCACAACGATCAGCGATCTACGATTTTCGATCCGTACTTGTTTTCTTTCTATTGTTGCCTTGCCTTTGGCGTCAATTGGTTTGGCGAATTATCGCCGGTCCTCTAAACGATGTCAATTACCAGCTACAAGTCTCTTTGACCGATTGAAACTGGTGCAATCTGTATGAATAATTCAAATTGTAAATAATTTTCAAAATATTCTAGTTTAATAATATCACACATGTGTGTTTTGTTCTTTTGTTTGTGCAGACTTCTGTGAAGAAATCAAACTTAGAGGCGCGCCGATTCTCTGACGTTTCCACTTGTTCGTTTAGTTCGGGTGAGTCGTAATAATCTATAAATATTATTTGTGTACTAAATGCTTTTGCAGCTTGTTTCACAGGCAGTTCCGATGAGGACGAGGCTTCACCCAAAGATATCACACAGCGAAACTCCAATGGCAGCTCCGATTTTTGTGTCAAGAATATTGGAAAGGCGGGATTTGGTCGTCGAGAAATCGAAATCGCCGAACAGGAGATGCCGGGTATTATGACGTTGCGTAAACGTGCCATGGAGGATAAACCGCTCAAGAATGCCAATATCGTGGGCTGCACCCACGTCAATGCTCAGACGGCGGTGCTCATTGAGACACTGCAGAAACTTGGCGCATCTGTGCGTTGGGCGGCATGCAACATCTACTCGACGCAGAACGCTGTGGCCGCCGCACTTGCCGAGGCCGGAGTTCCGATCTATGCGTGGCGTGGCGAGACTGAGGAAGAATTCTGGTGGTGCCTCGACAAGTGCATACACTCCGAGGGCTGGCAGCCAAACATGATCTTGGATGATGGCGGAGATGCCACACATTTGATGCTGAAAAAGTATCCAGACTACTTCAAGTCCATCAAGGGCATTGTCGAGGAGAGTTTAACAGGAGTACACAGGCTGTATCAGGTGAGTGATCATCATTAATTTACAAACCAATGCTACAGAAATATTTATTTCTGTCATTGCAAAATCAATCAATTATTTGAAAGCAAGATATGCTTATAAAAATGGGCTTGAAATTATAATCAAGGTTTTGTATTTATTTGATTTGTTTTTGTGGGTCATAATTGTTATACCCGCTACCCATAGGGTAGAAGGGTATTATAACTTTGTGCCGGCAGGAAATGTATGTAACAGCTAGAAGGAGGCATCTCCGACCCTATAAAGTATATATATTCTTGATCAGCGTCAACAGCCGAGACGATATAGCCATGTCCGTCTGTCCGTCTGTGTGTCTGTCCGTCTGTCCGTCTGTCCGTCCGTCCGTATGAACACCTAGATCTCAGAGACTATAAGAGATAGAGCTATAATTTTTTTTCGACAGCATTTGTTATGTTTGCACGCAGATCAAGTTTGTTTCAAATTTTTGCCACGCCCACTTCCGCCCCCGCAAATCAAAAAAATTAAAAAACAAGCGTAATTTTAAAGCTAAAGCTACGAATTTTGGTATATACAATAATTACTATAGTGGTTATGATTTCTGAAAATTTGCTTGCGCTCAGATAAAAATTGTGGAAGTTATTAAAGAAATACTTTTGTATGGGCAAAAACGCCTACTTACTAGGGGTCTGAGTTGCTTTGGCCGACGATCTAGCACATTGTGCCATCTATGGTATATTTTGAATGGTGTACTATATCGATATACCAAACATACCATTTGGTATATTCTTAGTATTTTGTAGTATATTTGCAGTATATTCGGTACATTTTGAGAATAATACCGCAAAATATATTGCTTTTAATCAAATTGGGTAGCGGGTATCTCACAGTCGAGTACACTTGTAGCTTTCTTATTGTTTTTGTATACAGTTGAGAAATGTGATTAGGATTATACTCATATTAAAATTCTTTTAATTCATAGCTATAAAACTAATAAAACGATGTTTTTTATATAAAATAGATTTTAATTTTTTTTGCGGAAGAAATTTCTTCTTCGAAATAATCCTCAATATTATTTTGTTTACATGCGACAAGCTGCATTCAGTTAGAATTTATTCAATAATAATCGATAGCTCATTATTATTTTTGTGCCGAAAAGATTGTGGTTTGATTTAACAACTGCTCAGTTAATCTGTATTGATCATTAACAATTTATAAAAATAAAACAAGATGATTACAATCTTGGTCATAAACTTATCGCAATATATTTTTACCTTTCAGATGTCCAAGGCGGGCAAACTCACCGTCCCGGCTATAAATGTGAATGACTCGGTGACCAAAAATAAATTTGACACCTATTACACTTGTCGCGATTCCATTCTAGACAGGTGAGAACCGATAAAGGAATTATTTATCTCCTAATATTCCGACAAATACTTTATTTTATACTTTCTCTCTCAACAGCTTGAAGCGCACAACCGATATTATGTTTGGAGGCAAGCAGGTGGTCGTCTGCGGATATGGAGATGTTGGCAAGGGCTGTGCCCAGGCTCTGCGAGGACAGGGCTGCATTGTATACATCACCGAGGTGGATCCTATCTGTGCTCTGCAGGCGGCCATGGACGGTTATCGAGTGGTGCGATTGCCTGAAGTGATACGAAATGTCGATGTTGTGGTCACCGCCACGGGCAACAAGAATGTTGTCACTCGTGATCACATGAATCGCATGAAGAATGGCTGCATTGTGTGCAACATGGGACATTCCTGCTCCGAGATTGATGTGAGCAGTTTGCATACGCCCGAGTTGATTTGGGAGCGAGTGCGATCACAGGTTGATCACATCATTTGGCCCGACGGCAAGATGATCATTCTGCTGGCAGAGGGACGATTGGTGAATCTCTCCTGCTCGACCATCTCATCGTTTGTTGTCTCTGTTGCCTCGTCCACTCAGGCATTGGCTCTCATCGAACTGTACTCAGCGCCGGGTCGCTACAAGTCGGATGTTTACCTGCTGCCAAAGAAGATGGGTAAGTCCGCTACCATAACTGCTATAACGTGATTTTTATAGTAATGCTAATTTAAAAAATAAATAGATGAATATGTTGCCAGTCTTCATCTGGCCACGTTTGATGCCCATCTCACAGAACTAACCGATGCCCAGGCCAAGTTCCTGGGCTTAAGCAAGGCTGGGCCTTTCAAAGCTAACTATTACAGGTAAGCTTTGTCTTTTGCTTATCAAATATTTTTGCATAATGATGGCAAGTAAATGCAAACAGTTTTCATCATAAAAATAGTTAAATTCGCTTTATTTATTTAATTCGAATATAAATCTTCAGACAATGTACCATAGTTTAATTTGATTTTGTTTAACCATGCCTTTATCAATTGATTTTTACAGATATTAAACGGTATTGGAGTAATCGAACATCAATTGGTGTGAAATTAAAATATTTATGTTTATTACATACACCTTTATTATTATGTCATTTATTTATACATGTTGTATTACCTTTTTATTGTGTTGCTTTTAATAAATATTTGAAAATAAACCTGCTCGAGAAACATCGATCGCACTATTAATATTACGAAAATATTACTGTAATTTAAAAAAAAAAACGAATTTTCACAGCAAAAGTCAATATGTTTATGTATAAATAAAATTTCAAAGAAATTTAAAAAAATCTTTATTTTATAAATTTATTCGTTTTAATAAAACTGTGAATAACATAGTATTTATCTTTCCTATCTACGATTGTCGCACCATAGAAAATAACCAGTTTCATAGCAGACAGCTAGTGACAAAAATAGATTGCAAGTTCGGTTGGTGTCCCCGCTCGGCATAAATATATGTATGTTCGTACAATGGCACATAGGTGGCGCCAGCTTTCCACCAGTGATTCGAGTGAGTGTGAAAAACAATTGCCATAGTCAGAAAAGTTATCTGCAATAAATTTAATTTAATGTTTAGCAATGATAGAATAGTGTATAAAATAAAACCGTACAATTAACCATGTATTTACATTCATTAGTAATGGACATTTAACGAACAGGTTAATGTATTTCTCACGCTGTTCTTCCGATAAACATTATTCGTTAATATACTGCTTAGGAATAAAAGTTATCTCTATTGTTTATTAGCCAGAGCCAGTGCGGAGTACTATTGTGACAAGTTGCAATTAGCAGGAAGTATTTATATTTCACTCGGGTTCTTCCGTCGGAGACTAGAAACCATGCCATAATTATCTGAAGCCTTTATATTCCACATTTCCTATATTATATTTTAATTTTTACTTGAGATTTTAAACGTATAGAGACCATATAGACAATTGAACAATATGTCAAAGTCAAGTAGAGCTAAAATTATTTCAACACAGCATTGTATTCCATTTTAAATAGATCTCAGCGATGGAGAATAATGGCGACGTTTTCGGTCCATGGAGTTACTTATCTTCGTCGCCATTTATCACATAAGAATTCTCCCAGTAAGACATCATTCCGAAAATGACTATTTGATCAACCCGTGGTCCAATGAGCGGATTCAACTGCATAAGGAACGTGGATACCCAGAGGAGCCAGCAGCAGACGGCAGTAAGAATAACACAACATTTGATGACACCTCGCTCCTTGAAACGTTTTGCAACCAAGCAACCAACTAAAGCGACAATGATCCAGAATGCGGTGAGCACTAAAAATGTTATCAGGGTTTTCATTTTCCTTTGAAAGCGAATTTAGTTTGGATCACCGCTTCAATTGAAAGTTTGACAGAGTACGCCATGTTCAAGAAAATATTATTATAGAAATCCAAAATCAAACTTTACTGGACAACAAACTCATTGCTTTTTTTTTTGGTTTTTGTTCTTAAACATATATATTTTTTTGGGGGGTGCTTGAGCTCATAAAGTTTTATGATTGCGCGAACATTTGCTCATTTTATTGCAGCCAGCGGAGGCTGCAGACGCACGAAGCGCACTGGAGCGCAAAGGTTATAAAAATGGAAATTGTATACATTTTGCCGAGTGCCAGGCATCAATAAAACTGCTGCCAATACGCGAGTGCTGGGGATGAGGAGGGGAAGGGAATTGCTATCACCCTGCTTTCGCATCCTGACTAAGCGCAAAAAATCCGTTTCCTGCTCTACGGGATCTAGAGCAGGACAAGGACCAGGACCCGTGCCATGTGGTGGCTGGAGTCCCCTGATGATGATGCCATAAGTGCCCAGGCGCGGGTCGTAAAATGGCGGCTGCGCATTTGGCATTGGGGTCGGAGAAGGAGAAGAGTCGGCTGTAATCGAGTTTTTCCAAAGTAGCAATAAATGTTTATGGCAACATCGAATTTTCCATTTTCTCGCCATAAGTATCAAGACGGCCGGTGCCGCTAAAACGCCTCAGTCCACAGTCCTTCCTCCCATTCTCCGACTTTCCACCCCCAGGCAAAAGGCAAAGGCAATGGCATTAGCCATTACGCGTTGGTCGAGTGCTTGCCGCGGCCATTTTGAATGCCATTTTGGATCTGTTCTCAACGGAAAGTCATGAAAAATCCTGGCATGCAGTAGCTCGATCTGTTTCCTTGGAGCTGACTGTAGTTCTAGTTACTCTATTTATGAGTACTATGTTGTGGCACCTCTTGGGTGTGGGATCGATATAGCATGGCCATAAATCACAGTTCTCATGCTCGAGCGTCGAATACTGACTACGAATGCGAGTATTGAACATGTTCGTTGGTCTCGCAAGCAAATGCAAATCAGGCGTAAAGTGTGATTTCGGCTTCAAAAAATGTTGCCGTTTGACGTTTGCTCTCGCTATTGTTGTCGTTGTCGGCGGCAAGAAAAGACAAAGACAACGCTCCCGATTCTAGGGCAACTCGACAGCTTGGTACCCAAGTCACTGGCGTATTTCCACATTTGTTTGGCATCGTAGAGTCAAAATATTTGTCTGTCAGCGACTGATTGATTTGTGGTAACCTGCAGACGGTGCGTGACTGACATTTGGCCAAATACGACGTTTCTTTGCCTCCGCAGGAAGTTGTCTGAAGAAGTCAACTGGCGGATGTTTCAAAGGATTCCAATTTTGGTTTTAGTATCATAAATGAGAGAAAAAGGCAGTTGTCCTATCAACTGTAGATTGAAGTTGTATCACATTTAATCCATTGTTTAAAGTCATCTAAATTCATATTATGATTATAAATGATTATAAATAATATTTTAAACAAAATTATGAATACATTATTTAAAATCTAATGTGGTTGAAACTTATATTAATACTGTAGACGATTCTGAAAATATTATCATTGCTTAGTTAACTGTATTTCCATTCTCACAGCTCAAATGAATTATGTAACCAACTTTCAATAGGTCTTGTTGAAATTTTCCTGTTTGCAATAAGTATTTTAATCAAAATATATTTTAGCTTATTAAATTAATTTTTACTTAAAGGATTAAACGATTTAAGGATTTTTAAGAAAATAGTTTCTTCTTTAAATACTATATTTCTAAAATTATTAAATTAAATTTTACTCCAAATACTCATACGTATAATATATATTTGTAGAAAATATAACAATAATAAATTTTGTTCGGTACTATACATACATACAAACAATTGAAAATTCGTAAGCTTATTTAAAACATAATGTTCTATACAATTTAAAGGAGTGGCTAATGGAAAGTCACCTTTCATAAAACAATGTACGTATATCCGATGAATGTACTATATAGTTGATAAGCTGATATTGACTTTGACTGAGCGTCTTCCTGTTTGTCAGTACTTTAGAGACCACAAACTTATTATATACTCTAAACTTAATTTCAATGCCTCTTGAAGGCAATGGTATATTTATCCTACCTAAAAATATTAATTGAATATATTTTAGGTGCTATAACATATCAGTATAAAATTTCTACTTTTTAAGAATATTTTTAACAAAAATTTACAGAAAGGTCAAGATGTGCAAACCGACGGAAAGATAGAATTGACAAAAAAAAAACACTATTAAATCAAATATTTGACAATAATACTTCGACATAAGATAATTTATGAAAATAAAAACAATTATATATATACAGAGGATTTAATGATAGTTTCTATTATTTTTCAGATTATACATTAATGAAAGTCGCAGTTGTTCTGACAAACACTCTCTAATCCTCAAAAATTCAGTTTAGTGGTAAGACTTTGAGCCAGCACGCGTTGTTTGTTCCGTCAATTAGCGTTTTTTAACACCATTCAAGGAAGTTCTCGGCGCGGCAACAACTTCAGTTACAACAACACAGTGCTTGCCACAGATATCGCGGGTAAACAGCGGTCCAGTCGTCGTTTTGGCTTTGTCATTGGCGCCCTCGCAACAACTCCAACCAGATGCTGATCGGGTATGTAAGGCACAGACTACACAGACTGAGGCTGCAGCGGAGCACTTGCTTGATGTTGGATGCAAACATCAACTCGACTGGCACCCGGCCTTTGTTGGTACATGGCAGGTCATGCTCATTGATGCATCCCAAAGCGTGGCAGTCGAAGAACTAGTTAACAATTTGCTTCTATCACCAATGGCCTATTTATGTGTTAGAGTTTTAAACAGCTTTCGTTGCTTAAACTTCAAATTGAGGCAAGCACAAGAGATAACATTTTTCTTAATGATTTTTTTATTGATTTAATAGATTAAGTTTAATACAAACATTTACATTAAAATTAAGATAAAGGGTAGAAGGCATTCTAACTTTGTGCCTTTAGCAAATGTATGTAACAGACAGAAGAAGTCATGGCCGATTCCATTAAATATATATTTTTTGATCAGCGTCAACAGCCGAGACGATGTAGCCTTATATCCGACTGTTTGTATGAAACACTGGATCACACAGTCTATAAGAGACAGAGTTATTATTTTATTCTGGACGGCACTTGCACTTTTGCACGCAGTTCATGTTTGTTTTATATTTTTGCCACGCCGACTTTCTTCCCCGCAAATCGAAAAAATCATATAGTAAGAGTGATTTTGAAGCTAGAGCTACAATTTTTGGTATATATAATCATAACTATAGTCTTTATTATTTCGGAATTGTTTGCGATTAGAAAAAAGTAGAATAGTAGAAGCTATTTTATTTATTTTTTTTTGTTGACAGTCTGGTATTTTGCTTATTCTATGGTATATTTTGAACGTGATAGTATATCGATTTACCAAGTATAGTCTTCAGTTGTAGCTTCCTTACATGTTTTTATTATATGAGTTATAATTTCGTTTGTTTAATCTTTTTATCTATCTACCCATAGGTTAGAAGGGTATTATAACTTGGCGGAGGCTTCTCCGACCATATAAAGCTTATACATAGATTCATAATTAGACATGTCCTTATGTACGTCTGAACACCTATGTTAGATCTCAGGGACTATACGAAATAGAAACAAAAATCGAATAACAAACGTTATCTTGAAGCAAATGCCATTTTTGGTACAAACAATAATAACAATACTAGTGTTTAAGATGTTTGAAATTTAGTTTGCCATCAGACAAAAATTGTCGAAGTAATTAAAGAAATACTTTTGTATGGGAAAATTCGCCCACTTAATAGGATATGGCATATTTTGAGTACTATACACCAAATATATAATTTGGCATATTTTTAGAATTTTGCGGTTTACTATTTTGGTATACATATGATATTTTAAGAATAATGACGAGCTGTTTTGCTTTTAATCACATCGATCCCCATTAACAATATTTTATTATATTGTCTTCAATATAAATTTGAATTGTAATAAAAAAAGGATAACATTAGTTTTAAAATTTCGATACTCCATGAAAATTAAATCGAAGATCATAGTAATTATATCAATTATTTTCAGATGCGATGTACATAAGACTTGGTAATGAACGAAAATTTATTCAATAAAGTTGCGTTATTATTTACTTACTTTTAACTATACAAACGATGTGCAAGTTGGAAAGAAATATCATGAAAATTATATTGATATAACTAATTTGTATGAAATATTTCTTTCTATTCACTAGACCAAAGATGGCAAGTTGCTTCACTGTTCCTTTCAAAGGTTCAAATGTTGCAAATTTCATGTCTTTCATTTCTCATGGTTATAATCAAATTGAAGTTAAAAATAGTGTGTTGAGTTGCATTCAAATCTAAAATTTCATAGCCCAACTACAACTTTCATTTTCAAAGCTGCTGACCTCCAGCTGGATACAATTTGCACAGCGTAAATGGCAAGGAATATAGGGATGTGTGTATAAGGATACGAAGTCTGAGTTTGCGCACAATGAAAGGCAAATTGCGAATTGATTTTTGACGCAACCACCAGCGATAGAAAGGGCAAGGGAGTTGAAGCGAGACAAAGAAATAAGATATAGTATATATAGTCGGTGGTTGATATTTGCGACGTCGCGTGGGCGAATAAATTAATGTATCTGGAGCGAGTGAGCAACCCCCAAAATATTCAATACATCGAACTCAACGGCGATATCGACTTTGTCGGATGCCTTTCAGAGGTTCTGTGTCTGTGTGTGTGCGTGTGTGTGGGTGTGAGGGTAAACAAGTTGGCGGGCATGCAAAAGATATATGTATAGAGTCCCGGCCATATATCTAGGCTGTGTGCCCGCTTGTCCCCTACCCATTTATTTATTTATTTGTTTATCTGGTATTTACGAGCCCGTGTGCAATGTCTGGTCGAGCTCTAGCTTCGTCTTTGGCTTTGACTCTTGCTGCTCTGCCTGGGCTTGGTCCCTTGCCAATATACGCTCTCTGCTCTCGAATAGCAACTGCCAACTGTCGGCTAGTCGGTTCGTTACGGTCGCTTTGTTGCTGTTACTTATTGGTATTGGTTTGTGGCAATGTGGTAATGCTATTGGTATCACTTTTGCTCTAACTGTGACTCTGACTCTTGCCGTCTTTGCTGGCGTTGGCGTTGGCGTTGTCGTCGACATTGGAGTCGTCGTCGTTGTCGTCGCAGTTGTCGGCGTCGGCGTCGTTTGGTTGCGCTTTGTTGGTGGTGTGGATGTGATTCGATTCCTGGAATCTAACAGCTATTCACACCCAGCAGAAAACTCGCACATCGCATTCACTGTTTGAGCGTTTTCCGATGACGTTCCGTTCCGTTCCGCACAGCGCTTAGCTCCAAGTCCAATTGCAAGTCCAACTGGAATTGGCCGATGCCGACGGAGTGCTCTTGCTTGAAAGTGTTAAAATAATAAACCAATATAGCAGTAACAATAACATCAATTATAATAACAATAAAAGCGACAACAACGCCAAAGCAAAAGCGAAATAAAATCAATAAAATAAAGACAAGTTTAACGTTCAACTCTCATAAATATTTAGCGCCAGTTTTCAAGCCCTTTCTCAACGCAACTCGGAAGCCGCTTTAAATTATAACCATCATAATAAACGAATACTTAAACGAATGCAAACACTAACACGAATACAAATACGAATACGCATTCGAGTGTTGTGAATATCGATGGCCACGCTAGCAGTTATCGCGTTGACATTTAACGCCTCGATTTCTGTAGCATTTGTTTATGGCCAATTGGTTAGTGGCGAATAGCGAATTACCAACTAACTGGCTACTGCCATTACGTTCAACCTGTAACCAATTCAATATTGCCGACGGCAAGTGACTTTAAAAAACAAAAATAAATAAATATGCTATGCTGTTAAGTACTGCCTGTTTCTTCAAATGCCAATCGGATTGTCCACATTATTAATATTCTTAACTGGTAAGTTATGCCTTGCAAATTAAGCGATCTACTTATTACTTATCTGTAACAGAAGATATTCCATGAATTTCTATCTGAAGCGCCTTAGTTTTAATGCGTCTAATTGAGTACTTAAAGTACCAAAAACATCAAAAAACGGCAATTATAAGTATTTGATAAATAATTATAGTTGACTTTGTCGCATTTGATTATACTATTAAATTATTTTCTGCGTTATACAAAAGAGAACTTCGTAAATTCTTTCAATTCAACTTAAGTGGCTATATATAAAAATATCTGTGAAGAATAATCTATTAATCTGTAATCTAAAAGTCTTAACTGATGAAATTGGAATATATTTTCAATTTTCCAGAAGCTTGCAATTTTGTGAATTTATTTAACTAGTACTATAGCTACAGATAAGTGGGCTTCACTGAGACATATCTGCTACTCATTTTTATTGAAATCAGTTTCTACAAATATACTGAACTAATTTACCGAAAAAATACTGCAATAAACCGCAGGCTATATTTGTCATATCGATGTAGTACTACATTCAAAATACACGATATACAACAAAAATATAACAGATTGTCAGATAGGTCTTTTCGACCATACAAAAATATTTCATAAATAAGTACACTACAAGTTATGCGATCGCAACAAAATTTTCAGGAATTATAAAATCTGCAATTATTATTGTATGTACTACACATCCAGCTTTAAAATTAAGTTTGCTATTTAATTCTTTTAGATTTACGGGGACACTAGGGGCTTTATCTTGTAAAGTCTTTGAGATCAGTTCATGCGGATAGACAGAATATATAATACCTTACCTTATGGGTAGCAGGTATAAAAATAAAATAAATTCAAGGAGTTACAGAATGTCATTTAAATTTAGATTTTTGCATCTAGGATTCTCGAAGAGTCAATATGCACAATTTATTGTTATTGTTTATACCTTAAGAAGATTGAAACAAATTAAAGTTGGAGAATTTTAATTTTTGGCAAACTCTGAAAATAATTGAGGTCAAATATTTAAATATATTAAATGCTGCGGCATTTCGTTTGATTATAATGAATGCAGAATTTAATACTATGTACATGAAATTATGATTATTATTATATTATAACTTGATAACGCCAATAATATGTTGATTGCTCCATATAAATTAATTAACTCTGTATAAGTAAAATCATCTATATGTACAATTGTTTATTTGAATACATCGAATTTCTATGTACACTTAAACAAATTAAATATTTGTAATGATTTTAAAATGTTTATCTACATCGTTAGATTTGAAACTTTATTAACGAGCTGATAATAAGTTATGTTCAGTTGATTTAAGCATCTTTACTGGATTACAAATAATTAACAAATTTAATGCTAGAGAACATCCGAATATGCAAATAAAATTTTCGATTTATTTATTTACTACAGTTGATTAAATCACGTAGTAATGATTTTTTCCACTTTTCCCATTTACAATATCATCCGTTAAACAACAAATTAGGATTTTTAAACAGAAACATTGCGAAAGATTTAAGATTTAAAAAAACCATAGTTGAAGGCCACAAGCTCATCTGCTCCATATGCGGAAGTTAAATAGTTCCATTAAAAAGACAATGTTATCTGTTGCAGTGGTTTATCGCTTTTTAAGTCGATGGCACTATTTGGACGTGCGTGATCCAATCCCAAGCAATCCTTCTGCTCTTCCCCAGCAAAGGGGAAAAACAACATTTCCTGTCTCCATTTCTACTTTATGCTTTATGGCCAGCGATAAAGTCGCGGGTGTGTTGTGCATTTTAAATGTTCCCACGGCATCATTCAGAGGGAAACAATTTAAGAGATCACGCACGGCCGTAATCATACACAACACAAACACACGCATACGCACACACTGATACAGATAATGGCAATGGCGGCACTTAAGGGCTGCTGTTGCCTAATCCGGTTCTGCAAAATGGAACCATGAGCTGGCAACCCTTATACTCATGCCCATTTATTCAGTTACACGCACACATTCACATATATGCTATTAAAACAGTGTCTCCATCCACCATTCATAGTAAGCGAAATACATTCGCCGTTACATTGTTGTCGCTCACAGATAAGTGCATACGCAAGCCAGACCGGATGAGTGTTTGTGGGCGTGACTTGTGAGCACTGCAATGGCGCCGCAGGGTTGCCAGACAGTTTAAGTCTATATGTGTCGAAGACCAAAGAAACATCGAAATTAATTGGCAGTCATAGAAGTTTTTTTCGATAACATTTTACAAATCTACTATTAAGAATTCTTATTATTTGATAATAAAATACTTATTTAATAAGCAGTTATTTAACACCTTTGAGAGAGTGTGACTGTCTTAAAAATATACCCAAATAAATGTGTGACTGGTTACACTTCATTTAGCATTTTGGTATATTTTAAAATGCGTGTAAGAACGCGCGTCATTTAAAGCTGTTTGGGCGATGTATAAACACTTTATTTTGACTTTCAAGTGTAATCTTTATACTGATCTGGTTAAAATAAAACATTTCATATTCATCGAAGATTCTATCTATTGAACATATTTCGAAACGCCGGTATTTATTTAATCTCTTTAATCTGCAAAAAAATTAATATGTTTTAATTATTATTAGTTTTAGTGTGGATTTATAAAACGCATAGTCACGCAACATTGTTGTAGTGCAAAAATGAATAAATAGTATTTTTTTACGATACTTTAAATCAGCATTGGCTTCTGTTAAACAGAAACTAGCCCATTTAACATTGCTCGGTGCTAATGAACACTAGATGTCGCTTTTAATACCTAGAAAGCGTGGCTTCCTTAACGCTGTTCTGCATTCGTCAAACGACGAAGGAGCTCCCGTAATGAATTTTGTTCTTTTAAATGTGAACGACTTCGTTAAGTGTGGAGCAATTTTTGGTTACATGAGGAGTAAAACTGTTATCTCAAGCGCGCTCTTCTGTTGCGAGCATTTTGCGCAGCGAGTATTTTATAAGAGCACTCTTATACACGCAATGCTCGTATAAGAAGGCGGAGCCTATTTCTGTAATGGCCGCCAGAAATCATAAATAAGTACGTACACTGAAAGAAATATAATTCATAGTTTTATATATTCCGTAAAATAGAACGTATCTTTTCAAATCTTGGAATAAGAGATAATTTATAATTATTTTAATAATATCCATATATATTTATTTATAATGATTCTCTTCATTTTAAGGAATCGAATTTTCTGTTTGTGTTGTTTGTTTGTTGATTTGTAATATGTGTGTAATACGTTTATGTTAATCTAAATAGTATTTTGTTTATTTACAGTAGTGCGTGTTTTGACCATTTAATGATACTAAATTTTCAGTCCGTAATTTATCACAAATTAAATAACAATAACATTGCAATAATCATATATTATAAAACCAATTGTGGTGTCTGTGAATTTTATTTCGATCGGTTAATAAAAGCCGAAATTGTAAAATAAACATTTCTTCGTTACCTAGACTTGAGGCATCTCGATGATTATCATAAGCCAATTGTTTAGATTTATTTCTAACACTTCCAAAACGTTCTGTATATAATGAACATAAAGATTTTTTTGAAAAATTAAAAAAAAAAAATATTACTTAAAACTATGTTAAGTATGTATTTAGTTTATACTTTCCAAAAAGTCGCTTCAGAACTATCTTATGTGGAAAATCGTAAAAATTATTTCACACATTTCTTGGGAACACTCGAAAAAGTCTTTAAACATTTTGCTCGTCTGTGGAGAGGACTATTAGCTGATCTCAAAAATAGATGACTACATATCATTTAGTGGCGGCGACCTTGGCACACATATTGAGTTTCTCATCTGGACAGATGATAGGCATTAAGTATGTGCGTGCAACATTGCGTCAGAAAGGATTTCGATATGGCAGAACAATTCTCGGCCGTCATCAGGTGCGTTACCTGACCTTGAGCTATGTGTGCGGGGCGATTTCTAAACCCATTTGCGTATGTGAAAAGAGTTGAGTGTGGCCTCTGAAAGATTGCAATATAAAAAGAGCCGTCGGTTCAAGGTCAGCGAGAGCGTTGCGGGATGGGTCAAGGCTCGATGCGAGCTGAATCGCCAAGAGATCCTGGGATGCAAATCAGTGCGGTTTTTTGACTTGAACTCGACATGTGCGTCCAGCAGATCGGTTAATCATTAAAAATGCAACTTCGTCGAGCAGCTGTTAAATGCATTCGAATGCGAGTTTGAAGTTGAAGAAGCATTCCAAAAAGGACACTTCTCACAAATGCCGACGGTAATAAAAAGCACGGCGCGTGTGTTTGGCATTTAAGTGTCCAGTTTCTGCTCTGTCGATTGCGAAATCTAAGCGAAATTAGAGCGTCATCGTTGTCGTAAATCCAAATCGCCAGTTTGGCGGGGACCGGTCCTCTGTCTACGTGAATCCATAAAAGGACAAAGGCTAAGGCGAAGGTTTTGGCCACTGTTCCAAACTAAAAGAAGTGACGAGGACGGGGCAAAATGTCTAAGATTGTGTGTTTCTTACAATGTTGGAGCTGTCTTTTGTTCGCGAGTGCCAATGAAATGCGTAGAAATAAAACAAAACAACAGACAACGAAGACAGAAAACAAAATGCGAATGCGAATGTGAATGGGAATGCGAAAACGACAACAACAACAACAACAACGGCAACGAAAAGAAGAGAATTTATTGCCAACAACGGAGTTTCCGAAAATGTCAATTTCGTTTTTATGACATCAAATGTTTGGGAAGCTTATACGGATTGCTGTCACAAAGTGGATTTCGAGACTGTTCACTCATCCTGCTTACTTTGTCAAAGGTTTTTAAATAGCTCAGCCAGATACGAAGCAGAAGCAGGGAAGAAAACATTCTTTAAATTAAATTGTTGTGAAAATTAAAGAAATTCCTTTTATTTTCGAGCAGTCCAATCGACTGCTCGACTGCAAGTTGTATGGTAAGCTTACTTGTAAAAGGCAGTATAAAAGGTTAAAGCAGAGAAAAATACTTAAAGCTTGACAAGAATTTTGTAATATATTTCTTTCTTTAAAATTACGGTCGAATATAAACATTAAAAGATAGAAAAAATTTAGCTTGGGCTTGAGCTTAATTAAAATTAATTAAGATTACTAAAATCTTATTTTAAAGTTACACATTTTTAAAATGTAAGACACTAAATTACAATTACAATTATAATTTTTCTAAAATTTTTGCCTGCCTTTCAATTGTTTTTATCATCCTTAAAATCGTCTTTAACTTCGAAGTGTCTTAATCTGCTTCTGAATTGGTTAACAGTATTAGCGTCTTTTTTTTTGTTATTTGAAAAATAATTAAATTTGAGATCATATTTTTGTTGAGTATCATGTTGAAACAATATGCGTTTCATTCTTACTTTTAAAGTTTCAGGCTTGAATAATAATATTAACAATATTTTAATTTATAATCATGAATGCATTTATTGAGAATAAAGCATTTTTCTTTATAAGTGTATCCCATTTAATTATATTGTAAGATGTTAATATACACAATTACAGAGTATTTTTTCAGAATTTTATACTGGTACATTACTTTTTGTACTCCAATAAGCAACTGCTAATAATAGACTTGGAAGTTCCTTAAGAAAATACCATAGCGCACTATTGTGTATATTTTTAGTTTATATTTGAACATCTTTATTCATTTTTTGGAAACATTTGCATTTGCATGACTATTTCGTAAGTCTTAGTTGATTTCCTTAACTTGCCTTAAGTGCATTTAGTTAATCGAATGCTTTATATGATGAGTAATTACTAGTTTATAGACGATGATAAAAGTAACACTTTGCGCTAGACCAAGTTTGCTGCTCTAACAATCATCATCTGCGAGTTGAACTACATGCGAGTAACTTATATCGACATGCAAATGCAGTTCCACATGTTGCTCAGTCAAACTAACGAGTGAAGTAGTCGAAGGTGGCAGAGATCATAAAAAGTGACTAGATATCGTGCTGGGTCTTCTCTTTTGTTTGCTAAGCTGCCCCATTCCCATTCCCCCTTGGCCATTTACGGACTACATTTTAATGGCGGATCAATGGGATTTGTATAATGAGCCCGGGGTGGACGCCATAAAACGATGCCATACGCCATTTTCTTTTATCTCGACTTAAATGAGCCGAACTAAAGCCAAAAAAGAGAAGAGCAGAGAAGAAAAAACAAAACCAAACCCAAGTCCAAACCAAAAGTAAACCTAACCAAAACGAAACGATACACAAAAATGAAAAGAAATCTGATATCATTCAGAGTCCGTAAAAAAAGGGAACCCGCGTCTTTTATGTGCGACGCGGCAAGATTGTGAAGCAGATTTTACCCATTTTGGATACAGTTTTTTTTTCTGTATGTATTGTATTCTCTTGGTTGAGGTCCCAGGTTCCAGTCTCTGACTCAGTTGCAATCGCCATCCCAAAAAGGCAGAGCCCGGGACGCAGAAGACAGCCTCTGACCACCGAGAGGTTGCTGGCCTTTTGTTGCTGTACATTTTAACAAGTTTTATGGGATGTCATGTGTCAAATGGAAATGGGAATTTATGTGTTTGTAATTGAACGCGAGACGCGAGCTCTGCAGAGAAGCCAGCTTCAGAGACTGACAACAAATCTCAAATTCAAGTGCTGTCATGGCGGCCATTTTGGAGCCACAGAACACGATGATATGCTGGTGGGAGATTTAACATAATATTTTCTCTGTTTACCTAACATGTTCCCAAGTTCAGTGTTATTCTAGTTCATATGCAAATACTGTTTAATAAAGTAATTTGATTCACTTACTGTGCCACCTGTTTATGTAAATCGAAGTTCTCGTGCTGTTTGGCATTGATTTAAACGCTTTATGGCGTCTTTATGAAGTCAGTCATCAAGTAGAAGTTTATGTCTCAATTAGTA
Organism: Drosophila sulfurigaster albostrigata; assembly: GCF_023558435.1. Lineage (NCBI taxonomy): Eukaryota > Metazoa > Arthropoda > Insecta > Diptera > Drosophilidae > Drosophila > Drosophila sulfurigaster. Next base: position 21,885,105 of record NC_084882.1, read on the forward strand.
GGAACTGTCAATCATAAATTGCCCTGGCTGAATAGTCAGCACTGAACAGTCAGGCAAGCGAGGAGGCAACAATTTGGTTACATTCAAGGTTCATTCAGGTACCATAATAAAACTTGCAACCGAAACCCAAACGAAAGCTTGCGGCCCATTTGCCTAGTAGGGGTAATAAAAGGGCGCAGTCGAGGGGTGTCAATTGCCATTTGGCTGACTGGCTGATGAGGAATGGAATGGAATATAACACCAGAACCAATGGGAGCAGTAGCAACTGGCTCGTTCGCGTTGACTGCGGCGACGATAAATGAGTCGACAACTTCTGCCGTTCAATAGTAAAAATTGTTATAGGCAATTAAACAAAATAATAAAAGTTTGCGGCGCTTCCAAAACTGTTTCAGCATCTTTTAAGCTGCTATTGATTTGTTTACCTTTATCATATTCACATCAATATCTTTGGCATTCACATGGCGTATACTCAACTTTTTGAAAGAAGAAGCGAATATTTGTGGGCGCTCCTTCCTTCCTTTTGGGCCGTCGCGACACGTCTTGGCCGCTTCCGCATCGTTGGGCATCGTCATTGTTGCCGGTCTCAATTTTTACGCTGATGAAGCCGATGAAGTTGTGCATCATTTTAATGGCCCTTGTGGCAAAAATGTCGTCGACGGAAATTACATTTTTCGGCAACATTAAAATGGGGCGCAGACAGCTGATGTCAAATGCATCCATCGCCCTGACTTTGAGTTTCAGTTGAAGAATTTCTGTGCCATGCTCTCCAAAAACAAATTATAATAAAATCTTTGGCATTTTATGGGTTCCTTTCAACAACACAAAAAAAATATCATTTGCATACAAGATTTTATGATTTGTTGCATTAGAGAACAGGACAAAACAAAAAAAAAAAACACACAAATGGATTCGTTTACAATTCTTGACTTTATTTAGAATTCACATGTTATACTGATTGCAAATTTATACAGTAAAGAGAATCAACGAATTGGGTAATTTATATATTTTTAAATTACATTTGAGCGACAAAAATATGCTTTAAATTTGAAAATATAATTTTAGTTTCAGTCTGAAATTTGTCCAGTTTTTTCCGACATTTTATCAATATCAACTAAAACAGATTTATAGAATTTTTTGTATTTATTTTACTTACAGAGTTGGTAATATAATATTCTTTTAAATTTTGTTTTATGTTTTCTAAATTTCGATTTTTAATTTGCACAAGATATTTTTTTTGATATTTTCGTTTTATGTACTTAAAATCTACAATTGAATCAGAATATTATATTTTTAAATTTATATACATCAATTTCAAATTAAAACCTTTTAGTTGACTGTGAATTATTTTTAATTAATTATAGCTACTAACTCGAACTTTAGTAAGTTTCTCAGAGTCAATTCACGATTTTAATATTAAACCTTGAGGCTGCTTTTAACTCTTAAATTGTTAGTTTAGTTTTCCAATTTGCCTAAGGGTTACCAAATAAGTAAATACTTGTAGCAATTCCTGTTCCAAATGCAAAGCTGTGGGACACACTTACCTAGTGCCACGAAGTAATGAATCAGTCCGTTAAGTGGAATACAGTCAGGAATAGTGAAAGACAAAAGCCATGGATGAAATGCTGTCACTTGAACCGAGAAGTTCAAGGAAATTGCATTTGGAGTGCGGCGAAGGCAAAAGCTGCTTAATGGGCTGCGGTTGCGCTTCAAGTGGAGCGTTAAGCCATGATGTGCAGCAACGAGTGGAGGAAGGTGGAGATGAAGATGGAGTCGGAGTTGGAGGTTTTTGTGGGATTTCAAATGCACTCAGCATTATTTGCAGATGTCCTTGTGTTGCGTGTTGGTTTAGCCAATTTGGCAGTTGAGTTGCGAGTTCTCCGCACAGCACATGTGGTTACCACAATCTGTGTGTGTGTGTGTGTGTGTTAGTGTGTGTATCTGGGTGTGCACATAAATAAACACAAATGGCAAGCGAAGAAAATGAGAACCAAGCCTTGTGGCTGATTCGGCTTCGGCTTCTGCTGCTGCTGCTGCCAGCGCCAGCAGAGGCCATAAATTGCGGCTGTCACTGTCTTAATGGGGCGGCTGTCCTAAATTTATGCCACAATCAGCAGCAAGCAGCAAGCAGCAATGGCCAGTCTCTCTGGCCTCTATAGTCCACACCCTTCTGGGTGTCCTGACTGGCAGTTTGGCAGCTTGGCAGGCTGGCGCAACTAAAAGAAAAACAACGATAATTTATAAGTCGTAAAATGTTGGCCAGCTTCTAAGACGACGCGGCGCGGCACGGCGCATTGGGCGATGAAAATGCCACGATGAAAATGGAATGCGAAAATGTGTAGGACAATTTCCTAAATGTATCGCATTTGCCATGCGATTAGCAATCGACGTTTTGGTAGTCCAAACACGAAACAGTAGCAGCAACGAAACCTTCCCCTCTAACCTCCACCCGAGGGAAAATGTCCGTTCAAGATGGCCGACTTGGCTGCGTCTCAAGGGTGGGAAGGAATGAAGGAGGTTTGTTTGCTCGCCGAGAAAAACAGCAAAATAATTGGCAACGACAATTTCGCCAAATTGCAAAATATTTTCAAGCTCACTGAATCGAATCGTAAATTATTGGCTCGTAATTCAATTCCGACAAGTCAAATCAAATGCAAACGTTTAACTATAACAACAAAAACACACAAGCAATTATTTCTTCAGTAGAGCCAAATGTATTACGAATAAGCATTTTATTATTTTAATGAATGAACAACTATTTTTTGCGTTGAATCATTGATTATGATTTTTTTTAAATTAAATAATATTTAGAAGGGACAAACACAAGGTAGATTATTTTATTGTTGGAGCTTTAGCTTGATTATGTACAATCGTATAACAAAAAAGTAAAATCTATGCATATTTTGGGTATACTTAGTCATTTATTTTTTTTTTTTAAATAACTTGTTTGTTAAAAAAGCAAGTATTTCTTGAAGTTTTTAAATCATCAAGTATTGCTCTTTTAATAATCTAGCATTTTTGTAAATTATCAAATCAAAAGTGTTCATAAATTGATGGCATATAAAATTTTAAAATTATTATTGTCTTTTTTAAATTTTGTTATAATTTCAATTATTAAATTATTCAATAATGTAAAACCAAATTATTGATAATATTAAATCACATACATAAATTTAAAATACATTAAAATTATGAACAAAATTCTTTATTAACCAATCAAGAAATTCATCGGAATATTAAATATTGTGTACACAAATTTGTTAATCAATTATCTTAGTGTAGTACTTTTCCCTTCTCAAGTATTTTAGAACAATTTTAAAATCATTTACGTATTAGTTTTGTATATGTATGCAAAAATCAAATATAATAAATATAACTATGTATATTACTATTGAAATTAATAGTAAAGCTACTGAAATTTCTTAAACATAAATATTGCAAGTCTGTTGAGGATCTTTTCATTCTCAAATATTTTGCCATAATTATCAAATAATTTCTACAATAGTTACCAATACATACAATTAAATATTTTAAAACAATTTTTAAATTATTCATTCATTTTACAATAATTTCATATGCACATAAATCAATATATTTATTAGAATATTTTTGATGTTGTACATATAATATATTTTAGCTAAAAAGGAATGTTTGCCGCGCTCTATTTATGAATAGCTGCCTATATTTAAGCTACTCAATTCAAGTACATATTTCTGAGAGTTAAGTAATGATAAACTTTTGGGGGGTCGGTGGAGTCAGACGATGTCACGCGGGGTATTGATGAGTAGGGTCGTTGCACGTACACGCACAAAGCGTTCGCTTATCTTCATGGTGAATGCAACCTCAGACGAATTCGAATATTCATTTTTGTTTTGTCCGATGGACAAACGCTGCGGGCCTTCCAATGAATAGGGGCTGACAGAAAGAATGAAAGAGAAAGAGAGAGAGAGGGAGAGAGAGAGAGACAGAGAGGGAGCAAGAGGACCAGGGAACAGACTCTGCTGTCGTTGTCGTTGACGTTGGCACAGGAAATCACGAACGAGAAGCGAACTGAGCGAGAGCGAGAGGCGAACGAACCGAAAGCCAAGAGATTTCAACTCGCAAAGTGGTGATTTCGAATTTGGCTTACACATACCAATGCACTCGCTGTTCTCTGCATGTGTGAGTGTGCGCGTCTCTGTATGTGTGTGTGTGTGTGTGTGTATGTGTCTATACCTCTTTAATGTTGTTGTTCTGGTTTTGGCGCTTGGCGTTTTTTACGGTGCGCCGCCCGAGTATTTACCACTTTACAATGGAGTTTTAGTACCCGCGAGTCGTCATTGTCGTCGTCATCATCGCCGCATAAAGTCGAAATTAAAACCGCGGAGTGTCAGCCATAAACCGATAGAATCTCAACTCAATCTTAGCCCAGATATAATCAGCAGCAGCAATCGCAGTTTACCGATTCCACCAATTCAATAATTTAATTGTTCGCATAATCCAAAAACCGAGCATTAAAAACCAATCAAACCACAGATATCCAGATATCCAGGAGGCACGCCAACAGTGCAACACTTTTATTGTGTATTACGTGCAACACTTATGACTGAGGTGCAGTGCCAAAAGTGTGTTATTATTATCCACAATTGAATACTTTAATAAAATGAAGAAATTCCGTTGGCGAAATTCAGGTGTCCCACTTTAAGGAAACAATTTAAAACATTCCCATTAGCAAATTTTTAGCAGTAACGCTGCAAAGAGGTATGTAACACACTCAAATAAAAATAGATTTTATGTTCTAATATAAATATCTACAATAATTAAATTTGAGAAATACTTACATTATATAATTTTTTAGGATTGTTATTTAATCAATTATTTTTTGTAATATCGTCAGCTATATTTATTTAAATACTTTGGATGTAAAGTGTATTTTGCAAGATATTTAACATTCATGATATACATAGTTAAATATTCAGTTTATGTGTGAATAGTCTAATGAACATTAGCCAGGAAACTGCTAAGTTAAAGTATTTTTGTGTGGGGACCGCCGCATTTTCATTCTCAAATTTTGTAAGTAAAAAATTCGTCTAGAGTTTGTTAGTTTAATAAGCAGCAAATATTGGCTCTATACTGATTTATTTATGCGGATATCATTTAATGTGTTATGTTAATACTCATTTCCGAGAAATCAATAAAGGTACAAATATAACATATTGTCTTAAAACTGGATATCTTTTAAAACAAGTTTCATTTTTTATGTGCTCAGACTGAAACTGAAATACACATTTAAGGGACTTTAAAAATAATTTGATTTTAAGTTAAAAAGTATTTAAAGAAGCGCTAACATTATGAGCAATAACAAATAACAATTATTTTACACGTTTGATTAATTTTGAATTTCTAATTTGCGACATTATGAAAATGATGACTTTATTGGAGATTTATACATCGTTTATAGTTCAGAATATAAATAATTTGAATCTCTTTTTAACCCGCTACCCATAGAGTAAAAGCGTTTTATGAATTTTTGCCCACGCAGAAGTTATTTAAGATGCTTTATATGACAATCTAGTACTAGATATGTATATATTATATATACTAGATTGCCATACGCCCAATAGTATATTTTCATACTTTTTGGTATATTAATTCGGTATATTTGTAGAATATAATTTTATTGAAATTGGGTATCGAATATCTCACAGTCGAGCACACTCGACTGTAGATTTTTTAATTGTTAGTCTTTTTCCTCATGTTTCATATTAAATATGTAACACTGATTGAAAAAGAAACTCTTAAAATAACGCGGAAAATGTTATTAAAAACTTCATATACATACATATAATATACATGTCATACATATAAAATATTAATAAATAAGAAATAATTAACATTTTCTTCCAATTAACTGAAAAATTATTGTTTTGCCGTTCTAACATTTAAAATTTGGAGGCCATGAGCGCTCCGAATATTCATGGCTAGCCTACAACAAATACTCTTTAAAAAATAAAAGAAAATAGAAAATGTTTAATATGAAATACACGAATATTTTGATGTGATTTATATTTGTAAATATATATACATACACATATATATTTTTTTTACATATTTATATTCCCTTTTGCTAAGAATACATTATTAGTTGATGAAAATTTGTTTTATATTTTAATCGTCAGCTTGTTCAATATATTTATGGCTACTTTTATAGCTCATACAATATTTTGTAGTTTCAAAGCTAAAATAGTTTCAAATTTTATCTTTGAAAGTACTGCTACTACAATTTTAATTAAAATTATGATTGTTCTAAAAATAAATGATGCTAAATATAGTTTTGCTGCTGCTTGAACATTCACTACTCATTAAAATTTTCTATTGTTTTTGTTTATACTCAAATAAGTAAATGCTCAGCTATTTGATGACTTATTCAGTAGATATTTCAATGGCTATTTTGGGCAGAACACATTTATTTATTGCTATGACAAAATTAGCATTTTAACCCCTTTAAAATATTATTTCTGGATGCCCAACGATCATTTTGTTGTAAACAATGTTGCACGCTGTTGTTTTAGTTTTTTTTATGGGCGCAATAATTCGTTGAATGTAATTTAATTTATCGGCAAACACATTGCAAGAGTGTGGAAATGATGGCAATAATAATATAATAATACAATAATTTTGATTGCCCCAAACGTTTGATCAATTACTGCCACACGCCGTTGTTATGTCTGCTAATTAGGCAGGACAAACGGCGTTTGGCTAATTACAATTGGGCCCAATTGGCCGAACTGGCTTTCTGGCTCTCTGGCTGTTGCCGACCGATCTGTTCGGCTCGCACCATTTACGACTATCTCAATGAAATTAATGCATAATTACAGCAATAAAACAATAAAATTATGAAGCTCTGGCCACCGTCGAGTGAAAAAGACAGACAACAGCATGAGAGAGACAGAGAGACACAGAGAGAGAGAGAATGAGAGGGCAGACAGGCAATGGCCATAAATATTTACAGCCAAGCAAACACTTGCTCAAATTAAGTACTCGTTAAATGGAAATTGAATAGCGGGCGGCTGCCGGAGCAAGCATGACCGGACTGTTGGATAGCCGGACACTCAACCACGGGGAGCGCGCAAATTGATAAAAAGATAAATTGAATCATAAAGCGGGGTCGTGGATATGGTTGCATATCGCAGACATCATGGAGTCCACCCAGTGAGATTGACCATCCGGAAGCTTTTAATTGGCATGGAAATAATGTAAACTGATTCGCAGTTGGACATCGATTGTTTCTATGCTAAACTTCAGTTCTCTGGTTATCTGATTGTCCGGCATTCTGCTGGCTTATTTAATGGAAATTATCAAGCATTGAAGAGGCAGCAGCCTGTCTCAGAGTTTGGCAGCAGCTGTGACTACGTTTTATGGCTCGAAAACATGAGCCGCAATGCGCAGTTTCCTTGCCCGGCCAAAAATCCCCGATCCAAAGAAGCTCTGACGTCCCTGCTCGGGCGCAGTCATTTCGTATGATTAACTTTCGGATTTTGTAAAATTATAATGGGTCTCTGATGTCGGACGATATGCGGATGCGGATGCTGATGCGAATGTGTAGAGAGTGCCGGGATGTGGTGGATAAGCATGCCTTTTGCTTTTGCAAATGGCGTCGTTCATCCCCCCGGGCTCCACTTGCAAAAAGGAATTAAGCTCGTAAAATATCCAACACACAAATGCAATGCAAGCTTCTGCCTCCCCCTCGTTCTCCCTCCCTTTGGGGACTTCTGAGCTGAGGCTGATGCTTCCGTTCTTGCCTGGGCTTCCGTGTTGGGTCGTGTCGCTCGCCAGCAGAAGGGAAGCTCGTAAAAAGGGAGAAATATCCATTAAATTTGCAACCCCCAAAAATGCTCTGGCAACAACACACAAAAACCATCTACACAATTCATGTGGGGAAGGCGGACCAGAGAATCTGCATTAGCATGCTATGAGAATTAAGTTGCCCATCAGCGCAGACACACGTGTGTTTTATATGTGTGCGTTTCTAAGGTGTGTATACCGCTGTGAATACATGTTATTTATAAGGCAAACAACACCCAGACTCATCCATCCCCAAAATTTGCTATGAATGGCGTCTGAACTGTGAGGTTATCAGTACGAATTTCCATTGAAATGGTTCGTTGTTTGCTCTCTTTATTCTGCATTTAATTAAATGAACTTTGTGCTCTCTTTTGTAGATATGCATTATTTCCGAATTTAATAATTTATGTACTCACAGCAACGACAGACACAATAGCATCTTCTGTTGCTCCATATAATGACTATGAAATGTGTAAATATTGAAGATAAACCTCTATGAAATAAAAGTAGCATTACTGAGAAACCTTCACTCAACACATTTTCTTTTGGTCCTTACCTTATTACCTTATTTTATATAAATTTTTTCAGAAGGTTTGCGAAATCGCTAATATATATAATAACTCTCTTTTTCTAATATTATTATTAATGGTATTAAGACTTTTTAAATGCAACAGAGCTTCACCTTTCTAAATATTTAAAAATTTATTGTCTATTAATGTGAACATTACTTCATCAATTTTATGCTTATGTTTGTGAAAGTGTTCTAATTGGCAATTACTCTTGATAGTGTCTCGTAGAAGTATTGAGATCATTTCAAAGGTAGAAAGATGAGAATATCTCTTATCTTGGTGCGATATTTTAAAATATTTCCTATTAAAGAACTTGAATTCGAGTCACGTATTCAAATTTGTGCTGATATATATACATACATGTATGTATATGAATGTATATATGTGTACTTATGAATCAGAAAAGTTGTTCATAAAGAACTGAAACAAACGAAGACTTGTCGAATGGTGTGATGTTTGAAAGTAATATGTGTAATTGTTAGCAATTATAATGATTTTTATTATTCTATTAATTGTGTAAAGCGCTAATTATATTAATTGTAATAATAGCAAATGGTAATCTGTAGATTGACTTTGAAGGAAATTAATTTTAAAGCTGCATTTAATGTGCACTTCGCAAGCAAACTGATTAGAGACTTGCTGCGAGAGCGAGTGAAAGGAGATATTCGTAGTGCATAAGCGAATAAGCAGAAAATGAATTCGGGACAAACGTAAAGCAAGGCAAGGAAAGGCAAGACAAGACAAGGCACAAAACAACACAAAACGAGGGAGCAATAAAATGGCTGCGAATGAGAATGGAAGACAAGGGAGAGCAGCAGGCGAGTGGCGAGCCCAGGGGCAGTTTTTTTTTCTTATTTTCTTCTCTTGCTTTTGTTGTGATACCCAGAAGCAGGAGATAGCGATGCCAAGCGCAACAACAGATACAGACAAACATGTACACAGAGTTTGTGGTATGTGTTGGTGGCGAGAGAGAGCGAAGGCAGAGACGCGAGCGAGATGGCAGCCTGCGGGAGAGTGAGCGAGCCAGCGAGAGGGGCGGTCAGAGTGCCGAAAATGAATTGACGACGACGACGACGACGACCGCAAAGAGCCAACCGAGGCAGCGACAACGACACGACAAAAGCAACAACGAGAACGAGAACGACAACAGCGGCAGCGGCTGCGAAAGACGAAACTAAGAAACAGACAGAGACAGAGAACGATATAGCGTCATAGAGAGAGAGAGAAGAAGAGAGCGCGATAGAGAGAGAGAGAGAGAGCCACATGAGTGAGAGAGCGAGAGCGGCAAAATGAAACGGAGGCGCAGCAGCAAACGGAAAACACATTTTCCAGCCTCGTCGACTTTTTACAACGAATTTTATGGCATTTGGTCATAAACTTCTTGTTAGTGTAGAGCGGATCGCAGCGCGTGAGAACCGAGTGAGCGAGCACACCAGAAATCGAATGCAACCAACAACAATAATAAAAATCACAACAATAAGAACAAGACTAGGACTAAGCGCAAAAATACGCCAACACCATTTTTGCGTTCCGATTCGATTCGATACGGTAACTTATAGGTCATATCAAATACATCATTAATTAATACGAGTATCAGTGCCGGGAAAGTGTTCTATCAAGTGCCTCGACGCGACGTGAAAATGCATGAAAATTGTTGCCGGGACAAGCGAAATGCTCCAACGTGGGCAGCTTGCCGCATTCTTTAACCGCAAACTTCGCAACCACACATAAAGTTCGCATAACTTTAACTTCGATTCAGCTCCAGCTGCCGCTGTGACGTCACGTAGGTAAGCTTAAATCTTCACAAAGTGCTGCAATTGCAATTGACGTTAATTGGCAATTATGAATGAGCCAGCCAGCGATGTGTCCAATTGGCCAATTTGAATCATTAAGCGAACGTTGTGTCCTCGCTCGGGTCCTTGGTCTGTCTTGGCTTATGGCTTGTTGGTTAGGCAAGGTTACCTACAGCGAAGCGATGCTGCCGCTTTAGGTGCTAACTTTAACGCTTCAAGGTTGCTGCTATTTAATGGGTTCACGTCGCAGCCATTTGCCATTTGCCACTCGCTGTTGGCATTGCCCGTTGCCCGTTGCCCGTTGCCATTCCATTACAACCATTACGACAATATTTCAACAATCCGGGCATACGTATGCATGACTGCTATTATGCAATTGCCGTGGCTGCAGCTGCGACTGCCTTTGATTTCAAATGAAACACATTTAACCCAATGATCTAGGAGGAGAAAATTAATGTGTTCCTAATAAGCAAATTATTCAACTGCTTTAAAGCAAAGATTTTGAGAACACATTTTCTTAACAATTTATTGAACACTTACAAATTAATATTACTTTATTGCAATATAGTCTTAAAATACTAAATTGCTACTTTTTGTTTAGATTTACATTTGTCAATAATGTTTAAAGTGTTCTCAATAGGGAAACTATTTGGTCACACATTTTCTTACTTTTTTTTTTTTAATATTTACTAAACTTACTTTTGGGTAATATAGTTTTCATAGAAGCCATTCCTTCAAATTTTAGAAGAGTATTTTTTATGGCTATTCATTTTAAGGTACAGAGAGTGAGGAACTTCATCTAACCTTCAGTAATTTGTGATTGTGTAACCTTTTCAGTTAAAAAAAACTTTACTTCTTTGAAGATTAAATGGATTTAAACGCTCACATTGCCATTATATTTTAAAACCTTGAGGATTGTTAATGAATCGTTAAACAAAGTCTTTTTTCTGAACATTTTATGAAAATTATTTGTAAAACAATTTTTTTTCTGAAAATTTGTGAATCATTTATGACTAATCATTTTTATAGTGTCTTTTAAATTTACAAATGAGAAATGTACAATTTGCTATTGAGATTTTCATACAATCGCATTTCCAAGTTAATTTTAAATCCCTATCAAGTGGTTTTATTTCGGTTAATATTTGAAAACAGAAATTTGAATCACATTTAAAGCTGTTGAAATTAATTCTTGTCAAAATTCTTAGTCAGATATCGATCTAAATTAGCCTAGATAATTTTAATTTCATGCAATCGCTCCATTGCATTTATTTTCTTGAGAGCCATTTAACAATCTTGATAAACTCATGCAGCAGAATGTTATATGAGGTCAATATACTCGCACTCATACACTTTACACACACACACCTCAGCATCGTGCACACTTCGTTACCGATCAGGTGTTAATTGCACAACGTCGCGCCAAGGACTCTGTCCTTTTGCCTGTGTCCGTTTTATGATGGAATCTCCTCAATTGAGCGTTGATGGCGCACTTAATGGCACGAGCACTCGATGAAGGAAGAGCTTGCTCTGTTTGTGCGCTTGAATGGATTTATTAGCGGCACTAAAGTCATTAGCGCCAGCCATCGACATCCAGAACAGGAGCAGGACTGGGACATCTATGTAGTATGTATGTCGTCATCAATGCATTGCGTGCCTTGGCTGGCAACTCGCACTTCGTACTTCGCTCCTCGCACCTGCTCCAGCTCCATCTGCAGCTCACAGTCCTGTGTAATTGCGGCTATAATTTCATAAATTCACTCGCGGTTGGTTTACGGTCTAGCTATAGCAAGAGAGTTGAAGTGGGAGCTGTGGCTGGCCACAATAAATTCTGATTGCAGTTGCATGAGTTCATTAACGCGCACTCAAGCTCTAAAGTTATTTTTTTCTTTCTTTCCTTCACCTGCTGCTTGGCTCAGTCGAGGGGCAGGGCTTGTGCTCTGCTCTGCGCTGTGTGTGTATCTTTTTTCATGCGACATGCGTACTGCCATCATTCGCCGACGGTGGTGGTTGGCCAATGCCACGAGGCGGCGGCCATTATGCCTTCGGCAGCCATTGCGTCTGTGCGTGTGTACACTGCGAGAAATTTTATTTAACACATTTACTTATTGTATCTATTCAATAAATTCTTTTATACTCATCAATTTTGAATATACATTTATGCTTATTTAAAAACATATCAGATAATTTAAACTAAAAATTAGTAATGGGTCTTAGCTAGTAATTTTATTTTAACATTACTTTTACTCAATAAATTTAACACAAATCTACAACAATATGCTCAATTTCAACTGAAAAACTAATCATAAAATTCCCATAAGAGAAGATCAGGTAGCTATGTAGTTTTGTGTCAAACCTCGCTCGTTAGCTGGGCTGGTTATAAAAGCCAGTTATTTAGTTCGCTTCTTCCCCGCTAGGCACGACGACAGTTTGACAGTTTGGGTTTGTGTACAGGCTGTCGCTGTAGTGCTTAGTGCGCAAACTCGACGACAGAGCGCGCTTTAAAATATACGTAAACAGCAACGACAGCTAAAAGCGACACTTAACACTGGGTTTATTTCATTACTTGAACAATCGGCAACTGTAAAATGAAGAAGGTGAATGAATGACGAACGGATATACAGTTTGAAATGTATATATGTATGTATGAACATCCTTTTGTGTATAAATGTCATACAGTAATGAATGCGACAGTTTTGCTTTACTGTTTGCTTGCATTATAAATCACATCAATTTTATTTAGAGCACTTGTCGGATCGCCGACTATAATTAAATTGCCCATATATATCAAATCAAATGGCTTATATTATTTTATGTAGATCCGTTAGTACCGATAGATGTCGCTTTGCAGATTAAAAATAATTTTATTGCGTCATTAGCATTGTTGTGGCAACAGTTAATAATAGTGGACGAATTTATTGTATTAAATGTTTATCGTCAGCTCTTTTCATTCATTGTGCGCAAGATTTAAGGCATTTGAATTAGGCGAGAGAATAATGGCTGGGATTATCTGCATTTTTGGTTATTTTTGAACTGAAGCTAAATGACTTTTTAAGAGTAGTTTTTAGTGTGGGAAGATATTGATAGATTTTAAATTTCTAGATTGTTGTTTTAATTTGTTGAAAAATAATTAGAATTAACTACATAATAAGAAGTAGCGTATTAATATGGGAAGTTATACCAAATATAATATAAGAAATATAAATGGAAAATGTTCAAAATGTTGTCTAAAGACAACCCTGTTGTCTATGTTATATTTCGGCTGCCATAATATTCCCTTTTTCCCTCTCCTCTCTTGCTGTTGATTTTGTCTACAAATAAATTCAACTGCAATTGCCAGCGAGTTCCCATTTCTCAGTTCTCGGGGGGACATCTCTTTGAAATTGTATTTGTATCTGATTCATTTTCTGTGCCGAGTTGGACTTCTGCTGTCGCTGCTGTTGCTCTTGTCGTTGTTATTGTGTTACTAACGCTGACTCCACAGCGGTTTCCACAGATGTCTGGGCCATTGCCCAGAGGAAGGAAGCCAGAAATTACCCAAGCATGTGCAAGTCGAACAGAAGGCAGAGTCTTGGAACAGAGCTTGCCAAGGGCAAACGCACGTTGAGCACATGAAAAGTTCTTCCGAGAACAAACGAGTAGAATCAGCAGCAGCAGCAGCAGCGTTGCGAACATTTTCATTTCATTTCCATTTCCCGCAAATTGAATTCTTAGAGGAACAAACACAAAAAAAAACGCCATCTCAAGTTGCCCTGTTGCCATGTTGGTGTTCAAGCTGAAGTTGCTACAACTTGTCCGCCGGCTGTTTCGTGGAATCGCCGATTGCTGATTGCTCCACATTTGGCCAGCAGTTGTCTGACTTCCGCTCTGTCTACATATGGAATCATATCTCAGCTGCTTTCCATTTCTAGCTCCAGCTCCATCTGCGCTTCGAAGGCGACACACCTCTCATTTCCTTAAGTACTTATTGACAGCCGCAGCTGTTGGCTATAGCTTCTAATAAATATTAAATTCAAGCAGAGTCACTCTTGCATTGACGCTTGATTGATAAAAGTATATTTAATATCTCACAAGTTCGTGTTTATAAATTATAAATGAGCTAGTTACATATTACTTTTTTAAAGTTAGTTTTTATTTTATTTATTAAATGGCAAAGGATTCTGACTCACATTATTATTATTATTCATTCCGTTTAATTGAGAATACTTTATTTAATGTCGCATCATCACAGTTACATATTAAACTTGCCAAAAAATAGTAAATGTTTAATTGCCAAAAGTAATCTGATATATTGCACTATAAATAATATTCAATAGTTTAATATTATAATGACTGATGAAAGCTAGTTTTGAGATTTATATTTTATGCTTGAGTGTTATATCTCATATTTGTAACATATATTATGATAAAAGTATATATAAGGGTAATTCTTTGTCGAAAATTTAGCGTGCGATACTATATAAAGTGAAAAAAAACAAATACCAAAACATTATTTTATTTTGAGTAAAGATGAATTTTATAGCTCTTGATTAGCACTATTTTTAATTTATATATTTTAACATAAGACAGAAAAAAATGAATCTTTGCTCTAAATATAGTGCTAATACAGAGCTATGTAAATAACCTTTACTTATTTTTAAAATTGCTCCAGTTTATGTTTTTATTGTAAATATTTCGTCAGAGAATTACCCATATATGTATTTCTAAATAAAATTGGAGAGTTGAAAGCAAAAGAACTGTGACATTTTAAATCGATTTTTAAGCTCAATCTCTTCAAGTTGTTATACTAAAAAACTTATACATCGGCAAGCTTATACATACATATGAATGTATGTATAATATATACATTTTTATATACGTTTTGAGTATATAGAGTGGCAAAAGTTGTTACTGCGATTTTCAACTTGGCATCTTGATCTCAATGGCGCCCACAAAATACAAAAAAAAAAAAATGAAGCAAACAACAAACAAACAACAAACTTTACTTTGCTTAGCTTCTACCCCAGCGAATAGAAACGCCAAAGCGAAGTTGTAGATAAAGATGAGGAGGCAAGACAAAACAAACTTATGGAGAAGCGTCTCCAAACACATTCCACGTGCACGCTGGGATTAGTTGGGAGCCAATTTATTTTATGTCCTGAGGCACAAACATAATCATGTCTAATTTTGTTTACTTTCAAAAATGTGCGTGCGTGAGTGTATCCATGTGACGAGCAAAGGGACTGAGAGATAGCCAGGGGAAGGGGAGGGGAGTGGAAGTGGGGGAAATGGTGTGTCTACACGCGTGGGTGACTTGTATGTGAACGCTCTTTGTTCTTGTACTGACAACGACAACAGCAACAACAACGACGACGACGACAACGTTCATTAACTAAATTTAGAGTGCGACGGCTGTTTTGCGGCCACGGAAGGCAGCAAAGGCGGCAATGAGCAGCCCAGCACCCCAGCAGGAAATTACATATTTACATGGCGGCAGAGGAATAGGGGAAGAAGGGGGAGGCAGGATGACAGCAGGCAACACAAGTTACGCAATCGAATGAGGCAGCGCGAAATCACAAATGGCAAAAACGGTGGAATGGCAACGAATCGAGGTTGAAATCGGGGTGAGAAGGTCCTCTTTGGTCCTTGGGCCATTTCGCACTTTAACCCACTCCCACTCCCACTTCCACTTCCTCCCCCTTTGGTTGAGGGTGCGGCAGCAGCTGCGCAGGGTGGCAAGCTGCGGGGGTGGCGCGTGAGGCTTGTTGTTATTTTAAAATTGCGTGCTGTTGGGCTTTAAAGGTTGCCTCCTTTAGTTGCGTGCTGAAGTGATTACGAGGCTGGGGATGTGGCCAACGATAATGTAGGGAAGGGAGTTGGGGGATGCGATGCGTCCCACTTTGTTTTGCGCTGGTTGGCAACCCTTTTTGGGAGGCCGCATTCTTGAGCAGTGGCAAAATGAAAATGAAATTGTATTTCGTTGAAATAGGAATGCAATAATTTTTGGGAAACAAAAGTTGTTGTCGTCGTCCTCCTCACAAAATGGCGGCAATTAAAATGTTTAATGAAATTTGGCAAAACGCCGTTTTGTTGCGGAATGTTCCAAAAGGCTTTGAGATATTTTAATTATCTTGGCGTTTGTTTTACGGCCACTCTCCGGCAACTACAAGTATGCCAGCCTGCTGTCGTGTTTGTCTTTCTGTCTCTCCGTTTGTTGCGCTGTCTATCGATCTGTCTGTTGGGCAATTGCATTGGGAGGTCTCTGAGACTTCAAATACGCAATCATGGCCTCATTCATATGCATGCAACCACAAGATTCGCAAGCCTAGAGCTGCTGCTGCTGCTGTTGCTGCTGTTGCTGCCTCCAGCTGGGGCAGGTTGGCACTGCGGTTTCGTTTTGGTTGCTGCCAGGCTGCGACGGCAATTGTAGTCGTGAAATCGGATTGCGTGTAGCAATAAATCTGTGATTTTAATGCGCGTTATTAAACTGCAAGCAGTTGCACTCCCCAGTCTCCCCTTCCCTCTACCCTTCCCTCTCTTTGTCCCTCCACCCTAGTCAGAGAGCGAGGCCAATAAAATGCAATTAATATGTTCCAGCAACCTGCAACAAAGTTTGAAGCCGCTGCGAAATGAGTTTCGCAGTTTTCGAAGCTCGCACAAACCACGGCACGCCAACGAGAAGCTACCAATAACAACAGCGTACCACGACGACCACGATTGTCATCATCATCAGCTCCGTCTCAGACTTAAGCCGTGAGCTGGTGCAGCGGCGACCCTTTGTCTTCGCGACTCCATTTTGCACAGTTCGATTAAAGCCCGAGCTCGGAATTTGCATTGTAAATTTTGTGATATTATGCCCGATAATGGACGCGATGGACGCTTATCGCTGACCGCTTCTTACCTGTTCCCTCCCCTTTCCGTTTCTCCACACTCCACACTCCACACAACACACCCTGTAAATTGAGAAGCCTTGCGGCTTGGCTCAGAGCAACTTGTGGTTCGTTATCGTTTGGCGCAAACAAGTCACGTCGCCTAATTTATGCGACGGCGACTGCAAAAAAAAAGAAAACAAAAAAATGTTAAAATATTCGAAAAACGTGTCTTTCGATTTTTAATGGCACCGCATAAATTTGAGCATTAAGTCTCGTAATAACTTCATTACACGAACTATAATTTTTGCGCGCGGAAAACAAAGCAACGAAATGTCAACTTTGCATTCGAGTTTGCCAAAAATAAAAGCGACACAAAAGAATCAACACGAACATGGATATAGTTCATTCATAGAATTATTTCTATTCATTCAAATGCTGATAGAACGAACAAACAGAAAGAGCTTGCTTTCAACAGTTTGGTATAGAGATTTTATTTTGAATTCTTATTCACATCTAAAACACTGATTTATTGCTATCTAACAAACAAATTATTCAATTTAAACTTTTCGTTAAAAGAGAAAAGTATTTGCGTATATTTGTATTATTCTTCGAGATATAATAGATATTTTAACAAAATATTTAGTAAGTGTGCTTTGAAAAATATACAACGTATTATCAATGACATATTATAACAAATTATGAAAATATTAAGCAAAACCATTTTGAAATATATTAAAACTAAGAATGATTGAGTAGCAAGTTATCAATGCAATATAAATATTCTTAAAACTAAGGGAGAGTTTTTTTTTTGTCCATAAATAATCAAAATAAATTTAATTATATGCACAAATATCAAAATAGAAAATGGTTTCTAATTTAGTTGAAATGCCGACGGCTTCCATTTTGAAAATAAATTACTACCATATCATTTGCCACACAATCTTTGTATTTATTTTGCTCTAATTTAATTTGCATAATGTATTTGGCTTTGATTTGCATAATGTTATAAAACTGTCACAGTAACAAGCGACCTAAAATATGTGTGCTTTGGATTTTGCATTTACATTGTATAAAATTGGCTTATCGATCTACTTGGACATGATTCTAATTAAGACCAGTTGGCAATATCATTGAGTGCTCAAGGGTAAATCTTATTAATGAAGGTTTTTTTTGGGTAACCTATTTCAGATGAGGTAATTTGGGCAAATATTTTTCACGTGGGCTGAGTGTGATTTGCTATGGAAATATGTTGAAAATAATGTGAATAAATGTAGTAGGAAATTAATATAAAATTCGTAATTTTCTCATGTGCAAATGTTGTAATAGTTTTAAGAAAATTAATCAACTCGTAAATTACTTTTAAGAAATCGCAACTCATCATATTCCATTTCGATAAACAATCGCAACAAATGTAATTTAATATTTGTTTGCTAAGGATATATCAAGTAAATGTGTTTCTGCACTTTCATAAATAAATAAAGTTGTTTGTACAAATATAAATTTAATATTTATAAATAGCTGAGTACAGTTGTGAGTTTAGTTTCGCCTTGGAACGAAATAGTAATTTCCTCTACCTAATCCAACTGCTGCCATTTTCCCCGCCTGCCTCTCTGTCTGCCCCTTTCGTCATTCCACATAAATCCTGGCTCAGCGGTTGCCACAAATCTCATTTCGTATGCAACATCAGCCGCTGCATGGGGCATGAGGCAAGCGAGCAGAGCGGAGCGAAGGAGGCGGGGTTATGCTTCTCTTGCTCTTACTGTTTGTGTTTCAGTTTCTGGATTCGGTTTCTGGTTCTGGTTCTGGTTCTCGGTGGCAGCTGGGGCCTTTTGGGGTCGACACAACGGCGACAATGCCGAGGTGTTGATAGAATAACACAGGGCGTGAATTTTTAGTCGAAATATTACCAACACACTCGCATACATACGTGAATGTGTGTGTGAATGTGGCACGTAACCAAGTCGAGGCTTATACATATTTAAGCCCCATAAAGGAAATATCAAATGGCTGCATCCCTTTCGCTCGCTTAAGCTTTTGCAGGGTGGAGAGAACGCCACTGAGATAAATGCACATATTAAATTTGAAACGTATTTGGAATTTTTGATCAGGTCGCGCCGAAGCGAGCAAAGAAACTTGAGCCTGATTCATTGTTGGAATCGACTTCGAGTTTGTGTTCGAGTTTGTGTTTGGTTTGGTGGTTGGAACACGTCACTGGCGGCATATGGTGGCCATGTCCATGATGTCGCTTGTCGGTTGTCTGTTGTCTGTTGTCCATTGTGCATGGGGTTAAATGGCTCGAACCGAAAGCCATTTTTCATGTGCGGCCAGAGTACTCGTAATTCTGCCAGAGTTGCCATTCTCGCTGCCATTGCCGACGGCATTGCTCACGATTGTCGCTGTGCTCATTTCTGTTTCTGTGTTTTTCTGCTTGCTTTTTGGGATTTTTGTTGGGGCGGGCAGGTCACGTCTTGGCAGCTTCTCGATTCGTTTTGCTGGCTCTGCGCCTTGATTGCCCAGCTCCCAATCTCCCCTTTGTTCTCCGTCCCCTTGTAGCGGGCAGCATCAGCAGCAGCTCTCAACCCACTCAGAGGCAATCGACATCGCCGCTGGAACTTCAACTCATCTCAAATGCGCGCCTCTTATCCGATCCATTATTTCGATGGATTTATAGGCATGAAGGTTGGCTTCTTCTTCTCCTTCTTCTTCTGCATTCACTTCTCCCCCGTTCCCCATCTCCTGCCACTCCTCCTGCTGTTTCTACACGTATTCTTCGTCTGCTTCTACCTATCTTTTTGTTATTTTTTTCTTTCGGGTCGCTCAATTTTTATGCCTTTCATGTGAGTTGTTTTTTTTTTTTTTTTGTTATCTTTTCTTAGTTAGACCTCTTACTCTATGTGTGTGTGTGCGTATGTGAGAGCATTTTCAACTTTGCCTCTGGTATGGTTTCCATTTGCTGTTCAAATTATGGCTAACAGCATTCCGAGGATCAGTGGCTTTTAAATCGAACTGTTCTTCAGCCGCTTCAACGAGCTTCGAGCAATTCATTTCAATTGAGAGAGTTTCGTCTTTCACCGTTACAGGCAATCCAGTGAAGTGCAATCTCTTTTATGATAGCTATAATACAAGTATGTGAAAATCAAATCAATTTTCAAACTTGCACAAAGAAGGTATTTCAGCACATCATTAGTATACATTTTTCACAATTAGCAAATGAATTTCTTGATATTTAATGCAATACAACTTTTTCGCAGATATAGAGAAAGCTATTAAGAATCCGTTAATTAAATGTGACGTCGAATTTCTGGTGTAGGCGAAAGTATTTCAAGGATTTAGCAAGCATAGATAATTTATTAAATGCTAATGGAATTGAAAACTATAAACCGAATTCCCCACTCGCAAATTAGACAAAATGATTGCGAATTAATAACCTATTTTTATCAATATCAAGAAAAAATCACAGAAAAAAGAAGAAAGACATTCCTGTATGAATATTACGCATATATATATATATATAATATATAAATATTTATGTTTGAATCAAACATAAAGAAATACAATTAAAAATATTTAAAACTTTGGAATTATTCAATTAAATCTAGAAGAAGCCATATAAATTTCACATTGGATGAGTCGATGCTAAGAACTTATTTAATTCTTGTTTAAACGAATCTTTAAATTTTGATTTTTTCGATAAAATTACTCTGTTAACAAATTTACATATATCTTAGAGAATTCGCTTTTCATTTGTGTGTTTAAGCATAGAAAAGTGTGCATTATGCACCTTGAGTTTGTGAATACATATTAAGATTTCACACTTGCTTTCTCATTCTCAGACACGTTCCAACTCATATCAGCCTGAGGGTTGTAGAAAGTTGTTTTATTTTTGGGTTGAAAATTAGTTGAAGCAAAAGGCAGAACGGGCATATTTTTAGAAAGTTACATAAGCGTACCGAAAACACAAACAATCCTTTTGTATATATGTATGTACACAAAATATAATATAACTCCTAGTTGAAGACTCAACCCTCGTCGGGCAGTTGTGACAGACTGGCAATAGCAATTCCCAATCCCAAATCCAATCTATGCCACCCTCAATGCGTTTGCTCTAATTTCATTGTTCACGGTCTCTTCGTCCTTTGTTTGAGTTTTGAATACGCCGCTTTCCATATTTCGAGGCAAGAGGCAAAGGCAAGGGCAACAGACGAAAGGGTTTTGTGTCCATAAATCAGTTGGGCATCGGTATCGGCAACGGCATCTCGACATCGACATCGTCATTGGCATCGCAATATGCGTAAATGCAATAAAATCATAAAATGAATTGTGTAAGGCAGAAAAGGATGACGGATGAAGAAGCAGCAGCGGCAGCAGCGGGAGAAGGCAAAACGGATGCTAAATGGAAAATTTGAATCTCGCCTCGAGCAACAAGCAAAAGGGACAAGACGGGTGACGGGTGCGGGAGACGGGAGCAGGATGGCGATTTCAGGCTCTACGGCCGACTGGCTTTTATGGCCCCGTCGCGTTAACTGGACGCAAATAGAGCTCGACAGGAGCTGTGACTGGAACTGAGCTGAGCTGAGGAGCAATGGGAGTGTGACATTCTTGTTTGTTATTTGTATTTTGTACATATTTTGATTTGAAGCGCGTGCAGGTCATGCTCTAATTTAAATGCTACAGCCAGAGATACTCGATACAGATACAGATACAGATACAACTGCAGCTACAGATACATTTACAGATACATCTGGATGTTACAGAGTTGTGCTTGCAACAGCCAAAGAATCGTAAAATGTGTGTGTTTTTTTTTTAAATTCCAGACTTTGCTCTCTTCGGGTCTTCTCAACTGTTAATGGATGCTGGTACAGCCATAAGATTGGTGTTTGGGTCTTTAGATGCATATGTAAATTGAACGTATGCAAATGCGCATTAGCTTCCAGCCAGTGCTGTTTTTTTTTTCTTTTTTCTTGGGCTCGTCCATGGAGTCAGCTCGACCCGCAGCGCATTCCAAGTGCCCTATAAAAGTGTCACATTTTATATGGCCCGCTCGATGTTTTCGATGTCGTTGCTGGACAATGATGCCAGGCCCCTGATTAGGCCACGAAATCGTGGAGAAATAACCTAATGAGCATACAAAATAATCCATACTTCGTATTGTAAATTTGAAAATGAGTTTTGAATGCAGCCGACGCAATTGTGAGGTGAACAAACTGCTGGAAAATATGTGGAAGAAAACGTTTACAATAAAATTCCTTTTGGCACATTCGCATCGCATCGCTTTCGCATTGATTGTTTATTTTTTCAACAACTTTGCCATAAACAAATGCGCCGCATTATTTACAAATGCTGAGCTTTCTGTTGATGCAATTCCTGTTCTTATTTTTGGCAATACGCAGAGCATTTCCCTCTTTTTTACTGCATTCGCAGTTCATCAGATGTGTAGCAGCTTCAACTAGATGTGTAAATAAATTGTAATCGAGTTGAACTTGAGAGCAGAATCTGCATGTTTAAATGCTTTCGATAATACAGGGTGCTTCGATCGGTCGCCGTTTTGCTGCTGTTGCTGTTGCTGCTGCTGCCACTGAGCGCAATAAATCCAGAAACCATAATCGGGATTTATGGATGTTGTTGTTGCTGATGTTCATAATGTTGTTGGGCTGGTGTCGGCGGTGCTTCAAACATTTTTATGATGTCTCTGCAGCATTTATGAGCGCTATATGCGAGGGAAGGGAAGGAGAGAAAGAGAAAGAGAGAGAGAGAACGGGACGCGTGTTTGCTCGAGGTAGAACAGCCACCGATATTACGCGCCGGGCATAAAATCGGAATAATTTGCAACAGGTGATAATTGTTTTACAATATGTTTGTTGCCCCGTCTACCAGTGCTTGAGAATGAGAAATGAGTGTAAGAAGCAAACAACGAGTTTCATTGATATGAAGATGATTGAATACTCATCAATTTGATATGAACAAGTGTGGAATGTGAAAGTAACTCGGCAGCAATTGAAGAACAATAATTATGTTATGTAAAAATAGCATTTGTATACTATAATGTGGGAAAAGTTTGTCTTTTGATAGATTGTCGATTGATTGACTGAATGATTGATGTTTTGTTGCGTTTATTTTTAGCTTAAAGGCAGCCGCAACAGGCAACTGGCAACTGGCAGCTGGCAGGCAATTAAAATAAAAACTTTTTATGATTTGTTGTGATTTTTGCAATTGGCATTTTTACGAGAGCTTGTGAGCTACCTGGCATTGTGGCCACAATGGAGAACGATTGGAACGGGAGAGACGCTCATTGCTATGCAATATTAGTGCGGATTTTATTGTTTTCAAATTAATTTTACTATTGTTAATAGTTCTTTTTGCCGTTTGTCGTCGATGGAAGGTGTCATAACTCACGTAATAAACGCCACCCAGTTTTCTCGGCTTTTGTCACACAAAGTTCTTCGACTACGACTACGACTTCGACTTCGACTTTGGCCGTTGGCTTACTGTGCGTCTGTCCCATAAACCACACCGCAACGGCAACTGAGGAACAAGAACAGGAATGAGAACGACAGCGGGCGTTGCTATCTTGGGCCTGTCCCATAATTCACTCGCTCAAACACACTTGAATGGCCTGGCACTCGTAAAAAACGGGCGAGCGAGAAAAGAGTTTTACAATCGTTTAAAAACTCGTCAAAAAATTAGGCCTTAAAATATTGTACGATTTGCGTTTTGGCGTTTGCCGTTTGTCGTTTGCTGTCGACGAGCTAGCCACATCACAGTGGCATCAGTGGCTGCGGCACTGGGACTGCATCAATAGACATTCAACGCCCACACGCACACCGCAGGACCCACACACACACACGCACACCCGTACACACTCCCACACACCCGCACCAATAAAGACTGCCGCGTCCCCGCTTAGCTCCCAGTTCGCTGCTCCAGTGTCTGTGTAGTCGCTTTTATGAGCCTACAAAATATTTTTATATTAGCAATAATTTCACTAGACACACGGATGGCATCGACTCTGGAGCAAAGAGGGGGGCGGTGGGGGCGACTGTTGGCTAGGCCTGCACGGCACTTAATGTGCACAAACAAAAGCAACAGCAACAAAAGTGACTTTGATTTGTTGAACATTTTAAGCGTCGTTTGCGCGTTGCTTTGTTTTGGCCGTGTTGCCGTTGCTTTGACATTTTATTAGTGATTCATCGCCGGCATCAACAAAAGCATGCCAAACAATTAAAAAGCGCTTATTTTTATTATCTATTTCTATAATTTCGCACAGTGCTCATGCATTCCTTACACTTGTTTTTTTTTTTTGGGTTTTTTGGGGGGTTTTTTGTTTTTATTTCCTCAGTCATTTCACTCAGTTTCAGAGTTTTTGTTTTTTTTTTTTGATTTTGCTGCTGCTGCTTCTTATTCTTCTACCTCCAATTGAAGTGGGCAGTTCCATGCTGCTGAGTCGGTCGGCCATTGGTCTTGCGTCTCGCTCTCGCCAATGGCGTCTGGCAAACAGCAGTGCGATCATGCGATCGTTGCCTCGCTCTCACACATGTCCCTCAGCGGCAACAGAGCAGAGCAGCAACACAGCCAAACAGCATACTGCTGCTCTGCGTGTTTGTCGACTGTGGTGAGTTTCGTTTGGTTGTGTGTTGAGTTTTGTGTCACTGCGCCAACAGAGCGATGCAGCCATTGTATGATATTTTTTGTTGTTTTCATGCAGCAGCTGCACTTTTCACATATGTACGTGCAACGAATGCACTAATTTATGAAAACACAAAGAACATGTTAATGTTAATATATGCATTTTTGGAAATTCAACATTCATTTTGAGGTACTGAAAAGAAGAAAAGCTATTGATAGAGAAAAATGCTATTGATAGGAGATGTAGCAACACTTGTTCGACGCTGTTTTAATGTTTCAATATTTTAACCTTTTGTGCCGCTTTATAGAGCCTCCGACTGAGTCACTTAACCAGAGCCTGATAGCTATCATCTGAGGTGCGGTTTAATGACGTTGCGCTTTTAGCAGCTCAATGCACAATTTTGCTGGCGCCTTAATCGCCACACAATTAAATTTATTAGCTCGTTTGAAATTAAATGCAAAAGCTCAGCATGACATCTGAGCGTTCGAGTCAAAAGAAAAAAATAATTAAAATAATATTAACAATTAAGACAATTACAATTACTCGGCAGTAGCAAGAGCAATAGCAATAGCAGCAGCATCAACAGAGCAGAAAGCATTTGCCAAATCCAACTTCACTTTAGTGCTTACCCTCACTTTAACCTTTACCCCGCACACAGACAAACGCACACAGACTCAAACTTATATGGCAAGTCGAGGCTAGCAAAGTGAACAAAAAAAACAGCAAGCGTTTTTCAACTGTTTTTGCTTTAAGTTTTTTTTTTTGTTGGTTGCAAATCTCGCATAGCTTTCGAAATGACAGTCGCACACAGACACACACACACACACACACACAGTCGTAGCGCATGTGGAACTGGTGTCGAGGCCGCCTAGATGTCGACGTCTCTGCTGGCTGCGTGGCAAGCAGCGCGTTCCCGTTCAACGTGCTGTGGCTGCTGCTGCTGCTTTTGCTTTTGCTGCTCCTCGCTCCGCAAAAAGTTAATGGACCGTGCATGTTTTTCCCTCAGCCGTGGCGCTTAACATTATTTATGATGGATGGAAAATTACTATTTTTCTTTCTTCATTTCAACTTCCTTTTGCAGCGCGCTTTCAGTTCACCGCCATTGGCCGCCGTCGCAGTTGCTGCTGCTGTTGCCGCCTTTGTTGCCATTGTTGCTACAGTTGCATATTTCAAATATTTTCTCAAGTTCTGCTCGCATTCTTGTTCCCTTCCCCATTCCACAGCTGATGCAGTCACATTTCAGTTCTTTCAGCTGTCTGTTTGTTTAACCATTTTGTAATTTAGTCGGCCATTAAATGTGACAGCTTCATCGCCATTTCAGTCGATAACTGCATTTGTCTAATTGCCGTTCATTGTCAGCAGCCATGCGACATGACTTTCCGCTAATCTTGCGGCTTAATTAATCAATCAACCAATAGCCAATGGACAATGAACAGCCACAACACTTGCAGCAATTCAGCAGTTGCAATTGCGAGGGAAGCGGAATTCACTTTTGGGGTTGCTCTGGAGTTACATTATTGATTTATCAGTACTTGAAGTACGATCGACATTCTCTGTTTCGCTTTCTCTCTCTACTTTATTTGTATATTCTTGTTTTATTATTTTTAATCAACTTTAAATGGCAAAGGATTTGTTATATTGACATTTGTTGTTTTAAAGTCGAATTTGTTAGATGAGCTCATCATTAAGATTGCAAACAAAAATTTCGCTTGTCCAAGTAAGATGTTTAAAAAAAATTTGAAATGAATACAACTACAAGTATAAATAAATTCATCATAAACAGGAGAAATACTTTGATTTTGTTAACCTCAAGAGACGAAGTACAAGAAAGCAAGGAAAATAATTTAATAACTAAATTATTTAACTTTTGTCTGTAACTTTAACTCGAAAACTTGTTGTTTTTATCTGTGAATTGGAGATATATATTTTCTTATTCACTTCAAGACTATCTTGTCTATATATGTATAAACATTTTTTGGGTAGAAGAGAAGAAATATATTCTATTGGTATCACTTTATTGAAAACTTTTCTCTGGTTTATAGCTCTTGACATTAGAATATATCATATTTAATGTACCTTAAATATATACTTCGTTCTTCAACTTTAAATAAAGACCATATTAGCTACATATGTTACATTTATATAAGTTCAGATTCCATAACAACATAAGGGGCAAAACATATTCTGTTTTTCTCAGGTATATTTCTATTCAAGATTCAAATTCCTTGAATGCTGTTTTCAGTTTCTTTCAGAATAGAAGAAATATAAGTAGGCCACTTTCAAATTTGTATTTTGTGCTTCTGCTTCAATTCAATGCTAAGGTTTTTATATACTCGGATCTGAAGAGGAGGAATATATTTTGCTGGTACTTCCATTTTGAACTTCAACTTCATTTGAAGTCTAAGTTCTTTGAGCTTGAACGTGATTTGCCAGTCGAGGTAATTTGGCCAACAGCCAACTACTTACCAGCAAGTTGTGTGGCAATTGTTAAACTACTGTCTGGTTTTTGTTTTGAAGGGGGGGAGGAAGACCCTCCGAGTGTGACCAGTTCTAATGAAATCTGCAGAGAGAAGAGAAGAACTGAGAGAGGAGAAGGGAAAAGACGAGGGCAAGGGTCGACTGCTACTGTGTGTATGCTGTGCGTGTGTGTGTGTGCTGTTCAGTTTTTGCTGTTTCTTTAATAAAAATAATTACTCGCATTTTTTGTTGTTGTTGCTGCTGCCGTTGCTTCTTTGCTTTTGCTTTGTTTGCCGCTGAAAGCCGCAAATTTGAAGCGTTTTATGGCCGCGTTTCGTTTCGTGTTTGTACATTTGCCCGCGAGCCACACTCCCCCTATCCAACAACCGCCCCTTGGTCGCTGTTGTCGGCCATTTTCGAGTCGAGCGCTTTTCCCACTCGCCATTTGGCCATTCGACGAGTGGCCAGCAAACGCGGTCGCCGCTCGTTTCGCCGGCTTGGCCGCCAGATTGCAATCTAAATGGCGTTTTTTCTTTCTTTTTTCCAACGTTTTCATAACTTTTGCCGCCGCCGCGGCAGCTTTCAATTTATGAAACACGCTTATTACTCGACTCCCCTCCGCCTCCCCTCCCCCTTTTTTTTGTGAAGTTGGCAGCCCGCTCGAGTTGCGTCGCTTGCGTCAGTCAGGTAACAAAGCAGCCGCAATCAGCCCCAAGGCCGTGCTCCGAGGATCAACAGCAGCGGGAGGGGCGTGGCGGGGTTCAGTGCTTAGTGCTCAGTGTTCAGTGCTCAGTGTTGATCCACGTATGTTCGAGTACGAATACAACTACGAATGCGACTACGAATATTCGTTTATTCGCTGGTTCGTTCATGGCCAGCCAGAGTCGTAGCTTTTGAGGCATATAGACAGTCAGTTAGTGCCTCTCTCTCTCTCTCTCTCTAGCGCTCGGTCTTCCCTTTCTCGCTACCCAAATTACATACACAACACTTTGGCAAGATTTTTCTAAACATTATTATTTTTTTTTTCTCTCGCCTCGGCTGTTGTTAATTGCACAGGTTGTTGCTGTTGCTGCTGGCGGGGTTTTTAATTGTGTTTTCCAGGTTTTTAATTAAAGCTTAACTTGATTTTCAGTTAAGTTGCAATTTCAGAGCTGCTTTTTTGCACTTGACTCGCAAACAGGTTTGATTGGCAACCTCAGCGCTGCTGTCAGTCCAAACGAGTTTGCAAACAAATAAGGATGCCAACAACAACAACAACAACAACAGCCACAGCAACAATTGCTCACTTTTAACGATTTCTGTCGAGATTCATGTTGTTCCACAGCGACGACTTGAAAACTGGCTAACTGGCTGAGCAGATAGCGAAACTACCTATTCCTATTTCCATTTATGTTAGATATCTCGCCGGCCTTCTAAAGCCGTGACTTACTTCCACATGAACATTAAACAAAAAAGCAAAAAAAAAGACTAAAAACATAGTCTAGGCAGTTCACACACTCAATCAGCAAAATGGCGAAATTAAAATTGTTCTTATGACAGACATTAAACTTGTTAAAAGATTCTGATATGCAATACATTTATTTTAAATGAAAAATACTTGTAATTTATATATTTAAAATGTAAATTCATATCTATCTATTATATTTAAAGTTACCTTACGACAACATCTATGTGAACACTTGTCTTTCAATCAGTTACAACATTCGGACTAAGTTAAAAAAACTGCCATTAATATTTTTTAAATGTGTTTTTTAAATGAAAACCATATTTACTAAATTATTAAATAACTAACCAATTCTCATACAATTATTTATTTAATTAGTTAGAATGTTTTGCTAGTTGGCCAAACAACTGCTGCTCAATACGAAAGTTAAGCAGAAAAAGATGTTTTCACATTAATTTGTACCTCGTCTATAAAAAATAATTCAAATTTTTAAAATTGTATTTTACATTTAATAATAGTTTTTTGATGTCGGGATTTTTAATACTTATAATATGTTCCTTAACAAACTCTTATAATTATTTTATTGTATTTCTCATTTGCATTTCAATTTAAATATTTTAATTACTTAATTACTATAAAAGAACTCGACATAAGCTATAGAATTGTAACTTTTAATAGGATATCTGTCTTCGAGCAGTCTGGGCAATGCAGTCTTTTAGTTGTGACCCAGAATGTTGGCAATTTCAAGCAACGTCTGCTGCCATTTGTGACAATGATGCTGGCTGAAAAGGGGCCAAGGAAGCAAAGGAAAAACAGCGAAAAATTTAACGAATTCTCGAACTTTTTTGTACATAAAATGTGATATATATTTATATAGAGTATACTTAACTGAGTGTATATGGCCCTAAGTGAGTGTGCTGAGTAAATGCGTATTTATTTTTGACAGCGAAATACATTTTGAAAAGTATGTTCTAATTAAAATAAGATAAAAGGAAACACAAATATGTACTATATATTTATGAACTTTGTCGGCGTGCTTTAGACAAAGTTGAGATGAACCGCATTTCCATTTCCATTTCCATTCGCATTCTTCCATTTTCATTTCCATTGCGACTTCCATTTCCACTCCGCCTTCGCATTGCCAAGATCGCGAGATCGCGAGATCGTGCGCTCGTATTTGAATCTACACTTGTTCGCTCTCTGCCAAATGCCCTGTCTTTGCCCCTGTCCCTCCTCTCTGGCCCTGTGCATGACTCTGTCTCAGTCTCTGCCTCGACCCTCCTTGCCCCCTCTTTGCTGGCCGTCCATCAGTTGGGGGTAATAAAAACCAAAATAATACTATGTAAAAATGTTTTGTGTGTTTCTCCGCCTGTTGTGCGTCCCCTCGCTCCCCTTTGTTGTCCCTCTTCTATCTGCTTGGATCGCTCATGACATCTTTGCCAGAAGTTGACGTGAGAGCTGAGCTGGCTCCGTTGCTGTCTCTCTGGTCTTTGGCTCGTTGTGTGTCGTTGCTCTCTCTCTGTCTTTCTCTGTGTGTCTCTCTCTCTCGCTCTTGCTCTCTGAGTCTGTCGTTCGCGGCATTCGCGTTCGCATTCGGTTCGCCAGTTTTCGGTTTTCGTTTCGTTTCAGTTCAGTTTTTGTCTAAACAACAAAATATTGAATTTAATTTTTTTAGTGTTAGTTGCTCTCTAACAATTTCGGAGTCGTTATCTCGCATGCGCGTCGCGGATTTTGATTTGATTTTCCATTCCATTTTGGAATTCATTTTGTTTCGGCCCCTGCCTAGGCGCCAGTGAACCACTGTGCGAGTGTATGTGTGTGTATCTGTGTTAATCCCTCATCGGATATCAATCTTGAATCTGCAAACTTCAACTCGATCGCATTCACGATCCACAATTGCCAGTTCCAGCTGCGAGGACGACGCCCTCAACGTGCGCGGGGAGAGAAGGGGAAAATCGATCGCGTGCATCCATAAATTATGTCGGACAATTTAATATCGATAGACGGAGGAATTATTATCGCGTGGCCGGGTCACTTTGACCGCTGCTGATGGCAATAAAAAAAAAAAGTATTCTGAATTTCAAATTTTAAGTTGTTTAAAAGTTCATCAAACGATACAACAACAATACAATACTACTTAATAAAAATAATAATAATAATCGTAATACAGCCTCAAGAATATTTACGACGCCTAAAATCGGGCTTATTTGTGTTCTCCCTCTCTGTGTGTGTGTGTGTTTTCTTTTCAAAATTTTAACGAGTGCCTCGCATTTTAATAAACATTTCTCAGGCAGCTCGTAATTTGTATTGATTTGTTCATAATTATCGAGCCACATTATCAGCGCCATCGACTTTTGTGACTCGGTGAGTGCCGTTTAGATGAGAAACTTCTATTCCAAATGATAATTAATCGTATACGTATTATATAAGCAAAGACATTCATCATTTTTGTGGTTATGTGATGGCCACAGACACACATAAATAAATACATATATTATGTGATATTTGTGCTTATCTATTTCCAATCTGAAGTGTGACACTCGAAAGATTTCTCTGCTCGCTGTTGCGTAACTGTTTCATATTTTATTTCTAAGAAGTAAATAAATTATGCATTTCAGAAATAAGTTGCAATTTTCCGCAAAGAAATATAATTATATATATGACAACTAAATTGCTATACTTTACTTTATAATAATAAATTGCATTGTAATTATACTTTATTGCACACTTTAAAATGTATTATTCATACTCGACTATATTTTTTTACTACTTAATACATTATTAATCTAATCTTTACTATTGCATTTACTTAGCGTTTATGCCGCTTTTTATGTTTTATATAACACTCAATAAACATTAAAACTGATTTAATAATTCAAGCATTTTTTGATATGAAATATTCATGAATAGTTTTAATGCTTAGTGTTCTAACAGCTTAATCAAATTGAAAACACAGCTGGCGGTGTTTATGCATTTGCGAAATTAAAAGTAGCATAGATTTGTATTTTTAACTTTTGATATCATATAATAATAATAATTTAGTTATCCGACAAATGTGAAATTGGGATAACGCGTTAAGCCGTTTTTTCATCAGAAAAGTTTTTAATGCAGCTGTAATTGTATTTATTTAATCATTATTCATTCAATTTAGAATTATCTTTAATCTATAGAAATTAATAATTCAAAATTTCTTCTTACTTGCAGTTCACTTAAATTAAAAGAAGCGCAACAACTTTGAGGACAAATTGAACAATTTTCAGGTGAGTCTTACTGCAAAATGTAGTTGTCATTTTGGGGAATTGTTCCATATGTAAATGATGAGCGCATTTGAATTGCTAAAATCCCTTAAGCAGTAGCACTAAGTAGGCGGAAAAGAGGATGGGAGAGTCCAGTTAAGGACATGGCTGGCTGGCAGTCGAGCTACTCGAATTACCTTTTTGATTTTTATGGCCAAAACAATTCGATTGCAAGCAGCAGCAGCAGCAGCAGCCAGTGTCGAGGGAACATTATTGTAACATAAAGTGGCCGCCAGCTCTTTGCTTGTTTGTGCCTCCTTCATGCCCCCAAGAACCGTTATAGCTACAGCAACAGCAACAACAGCGTGCAGGGTGTTAAAATGTCCGGCCGGCGAGTCGGGGCGGTATTAAAAATGGCAATAAATAAAGTAAAGTACGGCGAGTACATGATTTCCCTGTTAAGATGCCACACACACACACACACACACATACATACAGTGTAAGGACGCGAGTGAGAATGACATTGAAGGGGGCGTGGCGTGGCTGGTTGGGGGCAGTGTCCAAGCGGGCCAATTGTGGTAAATCGGAAGTTAAAGACGGCAATAAAATGACGCAATAAAAATCTATGAATGACACATTAAATCAATTGCCAAAAATCACAAAAGCGCTCGACACAAAAAAACAACAACAACAACAACAACAACAGCAACGAGAAGTGAGTAGATTTTCCTGAGGGGTGCAAGCTCCTCCTCCCTGCCTCCTGCCCCTTGATTGATATGCCACTTGGGTGGCAGTCAATCATGAATTCATTTCAAAAAGTTTAAGTGAATTTTTATGGCCATGAGAAATTGAACAAACTGGGCTAATTGCCAATCCGGTCGCTGGCTTCAAATGATTTCTTTTTGGTCCAAAAGTGATCGGAGCCGATACCAAAACAGATGGCACTGTCAGGTGCATCATCATCATCATCATCAGCTTGGTCAGCGATTAAGCGATGCATTTAAAAATCTTGACATTTACAACTATATTCCCATTGTGTGATGCCGACTTCTTTCCACGCTCGCCGACATCAGAGGACAGTGGATAGACGGGACTGGGACGGGAACGGGGATGGGAAGGGAGCACAACCTGCCCGCGGGCTTGTAGCTTGTAGTTGTCGAAAATGTTTACGACTTTCGCCAGAACAAAGGGAAAATCGTGCGCGACAAGAGGCAAAAAAAAAAAACACGAGAAAGAAAAGCAGCCAAGTTCCACTTATGAAGCCATAAAAATGGACGACACACACTCACAAAAACAAAAAACAGGCAGCCACTTGGCCAACTATAGTTGTTAGCCGTTTGCTTATCGCTTGCCTTTAATCGAGGCCAGGAATCGTCATTGCCTCGTTGCTCCTGCGGGCAGCCAATGCAGCTGACGATCGTCAGATCAGCAGAAGCAGCAGCAACAACAACAACTGTATAGGGGCAGGACTTGCTTAACTGCTGACCTCTGACCCCTGACAGCAGCAGGTGAGAGCCGCTTTCACTAGGAAACGTAGGGAGGCCATTTTTGATGACTTCATTCGTTTCTTTTTCGGTTGTTGTTTTTGTTTTTTCAGTTTCCTTTACCTTTCTCTCCATCAAGTGGAATGCGATGCCCGCCTGTCTCTCTCCGTCCGTCCCTCTGTCTGTCTGAAGCATGTGCATCCGTCAGATACAACACGAATCCGCTGGCCCCGGACTGTGTGTATAAAACTCGTAAAATATGTGCACGTCAACGCGCTTCGTGCTGCCTTTTGTGCAGCCATTATTAAATTTCTGATTGTGGCTTTCTACTCGCATGTCTCCAACGGACCGACAGACAGACAGATGGGCAGACGGACAGACAGACCGGTTGGACTTGTTATCTTGAGCCCGCCTCGTCGCTGAGCTAATCGAGTTCGCTGCGACTTGGAATTCTTCTCAGTCTAACAACCTACAGTGGTTGCAAGTGCATTTGATAGTATTAAGAAGTAATACTGCGGTATTTTCATTTAAATATACAAAGTTTATTCACCGAAGAAATACAGAAATATACCGAAATGCATATCTAATATTTTGATATAACAACTTTGTCAAAAATTTTAGCTCTCTACCTCTTATAATCTATGAGATCTCGGACAGACGGTAGGGCAAGCCTTCTTCTATCTGTCCCTATTGGGAAATACGGGTATACAAATATATTATAGTGCGCTTTAAGTGCCATTTGTTCCACTGTGCTTCATTATCAACATGCACCCTAATGAAAATTAGCTTGAGGTCCTCCATTACCAGCTTACTCAGCTAAAATTCCACGAATCGACTGGAATAAGAACGAAGAGGGGAAAAGTCGTGTCGGGAGACGATTCCAGGCATATCACGTAGCGCATTGCACATGCAGAAGATGTGGCAAGTTTGGAGACATCATAATAAAATGTTAAATTTATAATTCAATTAATAATGTCAACGTCTCGATGGTTTTTAATCGAAAATGGAAATCACGCAGGAATGCTGCAAAGTATCGATACGAAATTCACTTAAATTGTGAAAAGTTTTGTGGCGTGTATCTAACATATAGATACGAAATCTATACACAAGCCGAGAGTCACGGGTGTGCCCATCGGGGCGAGGGGGGTACCAGGGGAAGCACAGAGTAAATTGAGAACTCATTGAGCGCAGGCAACGACCCAAGAGGGATCGATATTATGCCAACAACAAGCACAAGAACAGCCAGCAAAACAGGCAAAAACAGTCAGTTCTTCAGTCACTCAGTCAGTCTTTCAGTCTGTCAGTTCTGCACCCCGCAGCCATGTTGGGGTTGTGCCTGCGTATGTATGTATGTGTCTGTATCTATGTCGTAGCGACAACGTCAGCAAAAGTGTTTGCCGAATACCGTCGGCTGGCTGCTCGGCGAAAACAGCTCGACAGCTTTTTGCTGGGGTTGCTTCAGAGTTGGCTATGCCATGTTTTTCTTCATTTTTTTTGTTGCTGTTGTTCGTTTTTCCCCCCACATTTTCCATTTTACTGAAATCTTTGAATGCTTTTGACTTTGCTTATCGCGACTGCCGTTCGCTCGCTCGCTTGCTTGCTTGCTCGCTCATTGGGGGTTGCTACTCGTATCCAGCAGCGTCGTCGTCGTCGTCGTCGTCGTTGTTGGCGTCATCAGCAGTGGCAGCGAAAAGGGGGAGGCAGGGGGCGATGACGAGGGTTGCCAATGGCCTCAGCGAAACTGAAATTAACCTTTAGGGAGACGGTCACGGAGAGCAGAGCAGGAGCAAAGGGGGGGGGGAAATACGTTGGATGGATGAATGGATGGAGATGGGACACACGCTATTTGAATAAATATTTTGCTGACTTTGGCTGTTGTTGTGGCAGCCATGTTGCCACTGCGTGTATGTGTGTATGTGTGGGTGTCTAACTTGGCCTCGTTGTGCAAGTGTGTGTGTGTGTGTGTGTGTGAGTTTGCTATTTGGCTATGTAACTACTCTATGTGTAAATTATGCTTATGTAAATGAGGCATTCGCTTTGTGCTTGCCTCTTTAAGAGGCAGGCCAAGTCCCCCCAGGGTTTCAGCTCACCAGAACCGTCCAGAACAAAGTAAAAGCAACAAAGTTTCCATCCCCCCTGCTGAGCAAGATAACAGAATGCCAAGAAAGTTGAGATGCCAAGAAAACGAGAGAGAGAGAGAGAAAGAGAGAGAGAGCAAGACTAGAGCTAACAACAAAATGGGAAAATAGAAAACAAAATAGAGGCAAAGAAAAAACAAAATTGATGATTTCACTTATTTTTTTTTTTGCTTTTGGCAAAATGAGTTTTATATCTGCCACCAGCTTAGCGGATTGAGGGCTTTACATTTGAGAAAAACTTTAAACTTTAAAAATGAAATAGCAGAGAATTTCACTAAAATAAACTAAGGATATTCTATTGTGTGATACTGCTATAATGATTAATTTCCCAATAAGAAATTCATCTTCTTGCGCTTCAACTCACTTTTATCGCTCAGAGATATAGATGAGACCATCTGACTAACGACTTCATAACTCACTGCAGCTCGAAATGAAACTGGTGGCCAATTTAATGCCCATAAATGTGGAATTAACACCTTGTTGGTCGCTCTGTCTGAAGCAGAGCAATTAACACCTTGACGCACTGGTCATAAAGCGCAAACCAAATATCAACATGGAAATTGTAAATCAAATAGCCAAAAAACACATTACATAAATCATTTGATTACTCATTAAGGCTGCTTCCAGTTATCGATAATAATACTATCGATAGTAGTATACTAATTTTTGAATTGTAGTGTGTGTGGGAATTGAAAACCCGCAAAATCAAAAAATCGATTATCAATAACTGCGTGAGAACCTTCAGTATTTGTTGTTGCCGCTGCTGTTGTTGTTGATAGCGATTTGTATGCCAATAGATGCTAAAAGAGCTGGCCATAAAAGTGACTCGCGGCAGCGACTCGCATGTGTTTCAAGTTCAACAGACCTCGGCATATTTATGACTCTCCATTTGGCCAATTGGCCAGAGAGACAAAGAGCCAGTGCACAGAATATGAATAGAACACACAGAGCACAACACCGAGAACACCGAGAACATTGGCCAACCCGATGTGACTACAAATGTGTCAATTTTTATGGCCGCGACTGTTGTCTGTTCCTTTCCCTTCCCCCTCCCTCCATCGACTTCCACGCTTCTCAGCTCCAAAACGACGTCCTCGACTGTCTGTCGACGTGTGGCGTATAATGAAATATTTAATATGGCCGAAGGTCGTTGGAGATCATTGCGAAAGATGAATGATTCGCTGAACGATTAAACCTCTCGGATTACCATACTGCATTATATATAAAGTAGTGTTAATTTGAATTGTTAAATGATTTAAGTATCGTAAAAGTGGCCGAAAAGTGTTGCTTTCATTTAAGGGCTGTTTACTTTTATTTTCATTCTCATTCCTGGTTTTATTGCAATATATAATAAAATCTACATACAATTACAACTTGCCACATGCAACTCGCAACTCGCAACACACTCATACATGCACACGGGGGCACAATTCGAAAGAGTTGTTCTCTGTCATCGCACCCTGACGTTGCCTTTTGAGGCACCCTGTTTGCGTCTGTTTGCTTGTCGTAAAACGCTTTGCTGGCAATAAAAGCAGTTAACTAGCTAGATTTATTGTACTAAAATATTGTTTAAGTACACAGTAAACAAGAGAGCAGCAGCTACAACAACAATTACAAACAGATAGAGAGACAGAGCGAGAGAGAGATAGAGAGAGAGAGAGAGAGAGAGACGGCACTTTCTCAGGTGCTTTAACAGGGTCTCTAATTGCCCAATTGAGGCGCTTACTGTCTGTCCAGCAGTATTAAAAAGAATCATCAACAAGTTTTATTGTAACACATCGTAAAGAATATTTCCATATCATGATAAATAAGTTTATATAACTTTACAGTTTATTGGCCAAGCGTTTAACGAAAGCACTAATCACCATTTGATTGTTCCACATTTCACTTTCGCTACTACAATAACATATGTAGTATTATTTTTATTGGCATTTTATATGAATTCTTTCGCGAGTGCATAAACTCATTAGTTTACAAGTGTGTTAGTGTAAGGTAATTGAGCTGAAATCTTCTGAAATTTAAATTCAATTTAGATCTATTTTAGATAGAATAAAATAACATATAATACAAAAATCTTTGTTACTTTGTTGAGTTAGAAATCAAGTCGTTTATTGGGTGATCAGCAACAAAATAAATGATGAACCCTAATCGTTAAAATGTTCACCGATACTCTTATAAATATATAAATAGGAAAATAACTGTTGATGATATATAATCTTGAAAAATTCTTCCTACACTTATTCGTTTAATGTTGTCAAAAATTTCGTATATATTATTACTTGCCAAAAACTTCTTACTGGCCATTAAACAACCCGCATATCGAATATTTGTAGTTTGCTATCTGAATGGAGGCATCGACAGGGATTACATGTTGTTGCAACAATTACAATGCCACACTCAAATACGAGTATTTAGTGCATTGTGTTTGATCATCATAAATTTGTCCAGGAGACAAGTCAACAATACAGAAAAGGAGGAAACTGAAATTGAAACTGAGAATCGCTGAATTGTTTCAAGGGGCTGTGTTCATGTTCAGGCAGTCTGACAAATAAGCGACTTCTGAGAGACAGCAACACATGCTCCAGAAATGCATCCCAATGATGACGACGATGATTCCAATTTCAATGGATTTCTCCTTCTACGAGTTCCACAAAATGTCTTGCATCGATATTCCATATTTGTCTGCTTTTTTCTTCTCTCTCTCTCTGTCATGTTCTCTTTCAATTCTGTCATCCCTGGTTGCGCAGTCTGTTCATTCTTCTTTGTTCTAAATATGGACAGCATGCATGTGTGTGTGTGTGTGTGTGTGTGAGCAGAGACTATATAAGAGTCTCTATTATAGCAGAGTTTCTTTTGGCTGTTTTTTCTTACGAATAGCCATGTTTGAGAGGCCCGCTTCGAACACGTTTTCATTTTAATAAAAAACAGGAATGAAGAAACTTGTTCGATCTTGATGTGGCGGCTCCTTAAGACCGGATCCCGAATAGAAGAAAAACCACAAGATTTTTCATCCACGCCAATGAAATGCGATGAGTTTCCGTGCTTAGTTGGGAATCTCCCTTTCGAGCTCATATCTCGATTCTTCGTCTCTTTACATGGAAAACAATTTAAGCCAAAAGGGTTCTGGGAATAAAGAAATTCAAGGCAATTAAAAGTTCTCAGCAACAGCCAGAGCAATGTCATTTGGCTCTGGGACAGAAAGACAAACAAAACAGACTGTGAGCCGTCTCATAATTAGCTGAGAGAAAGATCGTTAAATTAAAGGGACCACAAGAGAGGAGGGAGTGAGGGATGGATGCTGAGGTGGAGCCAGGCGAGGTGCGGCAATGAGTTGTGCTGTGTCTAATTGGATAACACAAAATTTAATTTAATTCGTTCGCAGCATCGCAAAGACTTCCAGTCGTAGACCACCACCAAAAAAAAAAGAAAAGAAAAAACCCGATTTCTGTGCTTGTATTTTATTTTTTTTATGGATGGCCGAGAGCCAATGAACTTTTCTCTCACCATAGATAACTGTCTACGGGAATTCTTGTGGTTTGTCTGCTGCCGTTTGTGTTTGTAGCTGCTTCTTCTTCATATTGCATGTGAATTTATTTCAAATGATCATACTCGTTTCTGTTTATAGTTGTCTGAGTTTTTTTAGTCGGACTGGGTCCACACACATAACATAATGAAGCCATAAGACGCCATTGCGGCAATAAACCCATTTGAATATTAATTTTGTTAATTAACTTATTCAAATTTGAGCATCGTTAAATATGGAAGAAACTCTTTTTTAATGGCCCCTCTGTCTTTATTCTGTTTCTTCTCATTTTTTGTTTGTTTCCATATTTTGTTCCCCCTCACAATTGTGAAGTGAAGGGATCGGGAATGAAAGGTTTCATTGTTTGTTGACAAATAATTACACGTTCACAGTGAAACTGAGTGAAAAATGTGCGTTTTGTGTTTGCAGAATATCTTGAAAAGTTTTCTTTATTATTACAAGACCGCAAGAATAAATACTAATATGATTTATTATATAAAAGAATGTTATTTCATGGGATTTTAATAAAAAGACATGAAGAAAATTGTATTAGAAGTTTAAATTAATAAAATATACATTTTGATTATAATTTTTATAAAGAAAAAGTTAACCTAACTTAAGGTATCATATTCATTTCAAATTGAAAATTATTTAAGATTATTTCAAATTTTATTGAATTTTCTCTTAATCACTGAAAACAAATTTCATTGAAGATTATTTGTAAATTTTGGAATACAATTATTACTCAATTTGAAAAATATTTGAACTATTAGTCGATAAATTAAATTGATCGATGCAGACAAATTTTAAATTTCATTTCCTCAGTGTGACATATTTAAATAAAGCCATTTGCATACATTTTAAAGGAGTCAAATGGTCGAATGGTTTTTATGAGGCATTTGGAACTGGGAATGGCGTTGAAAATGTCTTCAACTAGCGATCGCGGCATGCTTGAGTAGATTTATGTCTGAGTGTGTGTGAAAGTACAAATAGATTTGACTTTGACCCTGACACCGCCAAAGGCAATGTCAAAGGCAAACTCAGAGTCTGAGTCGGAGTCGAAGTCATAGTCGAAGTTGAGGTCAGAGGGAACCGGGAAGTGGAATTGGAAGTTGAAGTTGAAGTGTGAGCCAGAGCTATTGCACAATGCAAATGCGAAACGAGGAAACTAATTTTACGACGTGTTTGACGGCTGTCTTACTGGCTGTTTCCCAGTCATCCATCCGTCCATCCGTCCCTCTGTCTTTCTGTCTGCCCGTCACTCACTGAGTATTTGCCTAGCGCGGCGCTCACTTCCGCACTCCGGGGCATCTCTACAACCACATTGCACACTCCACACACTGCACCCTGTAAACGCGGCGCTCTGCTCTCTGCTCTCTGCACCCTGGTTGGCTGTCTGGGCCGAATGCATTATTACCTGCGCGGTGTCAAATGCAAACAAGACGTTTGCGCCAGCCATAAACTCACAAGATGACTTCTCCTTTCGGACGGCTCGTCTCTGCTCTCAGGTCGGGCAAGGACGGATGATGCCGCCTTAACCCTTAAGTGTGTGCTGTCCAAAATGGCCATAATGCGGCGCCTTGGCATTTATCACATATTTCTCAACTCTTAACTTTCTTTTACAGCTTAAAGACACATTGAACTCGAGGATCTTGAGTTTCGGCATCAATTGAAGCTGAGCCAACGGCAACTACACAAATCTCAGCAGTGGCGTCCAGCCAAACCCAAATCGTTGCGCCGATAGCGGCGAATATATCTCCCTCCAGCATCAGTTCCCAGCCACCAGGTAAGTTCTATCTTTCTCTTTCTAGAATAACTTGTACATAAAATAGAAATATAAATACGTAGTATGAATAAGATTAAGTTATGTTAATGCTTAGCACCCTTCTTGAAAAGGGTTGTGTGGGAAATTCGTTTGCTCTTTTATGATTTGTCAACATTTTCTGCCATCTTGTAATGGAAAAATTGTCGTAAAACGATCATAATTGTCCGTTGCAGCGTTAAATTCGACATTCTGCAGCGAATGGGACAAAATGAGACCCGCAGACCTTTCTCCTAGACTTTGAGTAAGGGTAGCTGAGGCACTGAGACACACTGAAAGGCAATTTCCAAATTGTCTCAATTTGTCTACTGTCATTATGATTATTATTACTTATTTCTTATTGTGTGTGTGTGTGTAGTTGTATTTGTTTAGCTCATTCTGATTAATTAGCGCCTGGAAAGGGGTCAATTTAATATGCTTTTTCGCGCTGCGTGTGCGACTTGAAGTCGCCCCAAATGAATTTAATATTGTTACTCGTTGGGAAGGGTGGCCCACAAGTAGCAAACTGTAATTCGGTAAAAGAAAGAAACAAAAACATCGCATGCCGCCAACGACAATGTCGTGGCAACCTCTCAAGTCCCTTTCCAAACAAAATCTCGGCCATAGATGGCGCTGCGGTGCGCGAGAGTTAAATATATATTCAAATCAGCCCCAAACAAACAGCAAACGTCTAGAAACGAACTTTGTTGTTGCTGCCAATGCACACAGACGACTGTACGTGTGAGCACGAGCATAGTAGTGGGAGCCAGGGAGAGAGAGAGCGTATAGTTGAAAAGAGCGAACAAAGGCTAAGCACATATACACTGTGTAAGTGTCGCGTGTATGTGTGTGTGTATACGTGTGCTGGCATGCATTCGTCCCTTGGTCCGTGCACCTGCTAAATCTAAACCAACTGATTAATATCGAAATTGTTTTACTCTCTCTACGTACAAAGGAAAAAATATGTAAAAAAAATTGTTGGCAGGGTCTTTTTAGTAAGTGGACGTTAGTGCTCTCTGGCTCTCTTTCTCTTTAAGCTCTACAGGCCATGGGGATACACGTACACGCTGTGTGTGTACACATATACGTATTGACTGCGTCTCCACATGCAGACACACACGCACACTGTGCGTGTGCATAACGCGCGCCGCAAAGAGAGAGCGCACAAGCAACAACACAAGAACAACAACCACCACCACGAACAGAACAGAATAACAGCTACTCTCAGCAGGCGCATGCGCGAGCGAGGCTCTCTTTCGTTGGGCGCACACGGATAGAAGGCGCCGCGCTGTCAGGCACACGTATTGAATGCCTTTTGTTCACATCTTGACTTCGACTGACTCTTGCCGTCGTCTGTCGCCTGTCCACGATGTCGTCTTGTTTGTGTGAGAGTGAGAGTCGAAAACAAGACTCCACCGCTTTTGCTGCTGCTGCTGCCTCTGCTGCTGCTGTTGTTGCTGCTGTCGTTGTCGCTGCTGCTGCTGTTGGTGCTGTTGGTGCTGTTGGTGCTACCTCTGCTGGTTGTCGCCGTTTTTGCTTGCTGGCGTTGTCAGTGTAGATTTGTGCTTCGCTCAGTACGGTTGGAAGGCGTGCGGGCGTCCGTCTGTCTCTCAATATCAACGGCAAACAACAAAAACGACTAACAGAGTATCGCAAGCAGCAGCAGCCACTGCAACAGCGACGAACGTAAATGAGAACAAGAACTTTAGTTTGACTTGAACGGATTCGTTTTCGTTTTCCATTCTGCTTGGAGTATTGTGTCCGTGCAGTTCGATATTATATTATTGACAACTTTATAAAAACAAGACTAAAATAATTATTTGCAATATAATAATAATTATTCGCGGTGTACAAAAATCAAAGAATATGTGAACATGCCTGAGGAATGGCAACATTTTGTTAACTGTTGCGGGCGACGAGTTTAATTGTTTGTTTTGATCGTAAAATCAAATTTTATGACCAGCAAACATAAAAAGCAAAAAAAAAACAAAAAAAACAGCAGCGGCGACAACAACAGCAGCGACGAAAATAATAATAATAAAAATCTACAACAACAGCAACAATAACTCGCTCTCACGCACTGAAAATTTCACGCGCCATTTGTGCCGGCATTAAACTATAAATATAATAATAACAAATATTAAAAATTACAATTGAAAAATAAATGCAATAAAATAGTGCAAGTTCTCAAAACTGAAATCATCTGATTTTTTTGAACATCTGAAACACTGTAATCACCCTGTGCTCGTGTCTCTTTGACTGACTGTTGATCAAAAGCATTGGCCCCATCAACTACATCGAACAAACTGTGGGTGGCATTTAATTCGCGCTCTCTTCGTCCCATTCTTCAACCTCTTCGACAACGGACAGCGCTCTCTGTCGCTCTCTCTCACCCTCGAACGAGCTCTGTACGTGTGCGTGCATGTGTGAGTGCCAGTCAGCTTGTGTACGTGCGTGCGTGTTTACGTACGTGTGTGTGTGTGCGTGAGCTAACCATCGACTGGTTGAATAATAAAAAAAATAAAAATAAAAATAAACGTTTTCATATGACTGCAAATAAAAATCAAACTAAAGCGCAGCAGCAAACGGCAGTAAACATTGCAATATAATTGACTTGAATTAAGTGCAATTAACATTAATCAGTTGACTGCAACTGAGTGATCAAAAAAAAAGGAACGGGAGAAGGAGAAGGAGAAAGTTAAAAGGAGCCAACTGGGATTGTGGACTTGGACCGCTTCCCTGCTTGGTGTGTGCTCTCCTCAGAGTGCACAAGTGTGTGTTGGTGTTGGTGTGAGTGTGTGTGTGTGGCGCGCAGTGTGCCTTTCGTTCCCGCCGTTTGACTGAAAGGCATTCAAAATAACCGTAAATATTCCACCCCTTCCCCAAACCCCAACCATCCCGCTGGCGTGCGCTCTCTACGACCCCCACGATGTCTCGGCAGTCGGGTCGCACGCCGCTGCCGGGGCTTGGTGGGGGCCACATCACACACATCCCCATCCCCATCCCCACCCACACCCACATCCCACCTCGACGAGCAGTGCGGCGGCGGCGGTTTTGCAGCAACACCAC
The DNA here is from genome assembly GCF_023558435.1 of Drosophila sulfurigaster albostrigata. NCBI lineage: Eukaryota > Metazoa > Arthropoda > Insecta > Diptera > Drosophilidae > Drosophila > Drosophila sulfurigaster. The sequence goes on from NC_084882.1 coordinate 21,928,912, forward strand.
CAACAGCAGCAGCAGCAACAGCAACAGCAGCTGCAACAACAGCAGCAGCAGCAGCAACAACAACAGCAGCAGCAACAGCAACAACAACTGCAGCAACAGTCCGCTCAGCAACTGCAACAACAGTCCGCGCAGCATCTGCAGCAACTGCATCATCATCCGCACCACCATCACCACCTGCCTCAGCCTCAGCCACTGCATCATCACCTGCAACACACGGTCGTCTCATCCGCCTCAGTTGCGTTGTCCACGCCAACATCGGTGTTGCAGCAGCAGCAACAGCAACAACAGCAGCAGCAGCAACAGACAACGCCCACAACACATTCCACACCCACACATGCGGTCATGTATGAGGATCCCCCCACCTGTGCCAATTGTGCCCGTGCAGCAGCAACAGACGTCACTCCAGCATCTGCCCCCGCCACAGCAGCAACAGCAACAACAACAGCAGCAGCAACAGCTGGCAACAGCGCCAGTTGGCGGAGCCCTTAGTCCCGCACAGACTCCAACTGGACCCGCCACACAGCAGCCCCAGCATCTCACGTCCCCCTCATCATCAGCAGCAGCAACAGCAACAGCAGCAACAGACGCCCAACAGCGTCTCGAGTGGCGCCTCCTCAAATCTCCAACAACAGCAGCAACAAAATTCGGTGGTCTCGTCTGGCCAAAGTCAAATTGTGGCGCCGACAACGGCGAGTGTTTCTCCCTCCAGTGTCAGTTCTCAGCAAGCAGGTGAGCACTCGCTTCATTCTTGGTTTCCAATTGGAACAATCCCTGTCTGCAACTCGTGATCCTGATGAAGACTTCTATTGTTCCCTTGAATAAGCAATAAGAATTGTGTTTTCCAATGAGTTTCAATAGTTTCGATAGTTTCAAAAATAATTTCGTGGGGAAATATTTTTGAATATATACTTTGATAATGCTTTTAAGTCAAAGAAATCTTTTAATATTTAAAATACAAAATATATTTATTCTTAATTACCAGATTAAAGCAAAAAGTATTTTAAGCAATTTAAAATGAAGAAACTCCATTTAATAGTTAAGCCAAGTAAGGTACAAAATATAGTAGTATACTATATTTAAACTATAATAAGATTTTTATTTATATTTTTTGTCATTGTTTGCAAAATGTTTATTTCTGGTACAAGAAATATTTCATTCTATAAATTACCATGCTAATCAGTAAATTACTTTAAAAAATATAATTAATTCTTAGGAGTATTATTAAATTCAACGTGTCAGACTCTTTTTGTGAAATAGTTAAGTATCTTTGATATCTTAAATAACTTAAAAGTATTTTATTTGTTTAAGATTCCAAGGAATCTTAATATTGAATATTATATAGTTTAGTATAATAAGATACTATCTTAATTAATTTTCCCTTAAATCAGATTATATGAATAAGCTCAGATTACATTTAGAAGATAATTACTTTAGATAGACTTAAATTATACAGAGCCTCAATACTTTAATTCAACCTTTTCTTAATTTGATTTCACCCCCAGACATGTCCATCTCATTAGCGCCAATACATATACCCGCGATCAGGCCCGGCTTCGAGGCGGATGCCACGACGCCAGTTAAGCGACATGCGCATCCGTGGCCATATGAAAACGAGTTCAACCAGTACCATGCCTCGCCATACTATCTCGACCGGGATCGCAAGCCCATGTTCTACGGCTACCCAGAGACCCAGTTTCAGGTGAGTGTGCGAGGCCAACACAACAGCAACAACAACAACAACGTTGCCTCCGTCTCAAATTGCGAGTCAGGCGTCTCGTAAACAACTCAATGTCAACCCTCAACTTACCTCTCTCCCCGGCTCTCTCTCCTTTTCGCTCTGTCTCTCCTCTTGTACTCTACAGCCAGCATATTGGCCCAACTACCGTGATCAGCCGAGCTCCGCAGCAGCGGCGGCCTACATGAGCGCCACCGACGAGCGCCATGCATCAGTCAGCGCAGCAGCAGCGGCGCGACAATCGGTGGAGGGCACCTCGCAGTCCAGTTATGAGACGCCCACCTACTCCTCCCCAGGCGGACTGCGCGCCTTCCCCGAGCCCTACTCGAGCACAGGTAAATATTCTAGGCATATCTAACAACGAGTATGTTATTTTGTATTTGTAAACACAGTTAGCTGGCGACTTGAAATGCAAATTGCAAATTTGCGACAGTTGTTGTTGCGACGTCAAGTTTGCCGTTTAATTAGCGTATTGCCAAATGCCTCATAAATTCACAACGGCGACATTTGACCGAGGTTATGCTCCTTCCTGTCAACGAGGGAGTGTCCTCCTCCACGACGACAACAATTTAAATCTGTTCAAAGTTATTATTACTAGTATCAGTTGAAAATTTAATTTCAAACTTGCAATCACATGACAGTCTCGGGTTGAGATAAAGTAAAATGTTAAAAAAAGAGTAGATGCTTAACATAAACAAAATATCATTAGACAGCATAAAGTTAGGTTAAAGTATACAACAAGAGATACTCTTTATTTAATTTTATCTTATTTCATATTGAGTTGTTCAATTTATGAGTTGTGATATATTTATAGGCTTGAGTTAATTTTATCTTCATTAAACAACTTAGTTATACTATTTTTACTTTTTTTCTGACTTACAACGAGTATACCATTAATATTTACTACATATTTAGATTACATACTAATATAAACTATTAACTACGTACTTGATTGATTTCTCAATTTAGAATGAAGTCATGATTGATTAATTAATGTAATCTCAGAAATGAAATTAGTATTCAGTATTATAATATTATTTGATTATATAATGTAGAAAGCATGTAAAGTGAGGACACATTAATATCTAACTATTAAATAGCATTATGTTTAAAAAGGTTTAAGGTGTAGTGTTTTTATGGTAGTTAAAATACATGAGACAGACGAACGAAAAGTGTACTGGCGCCATCTAGAGTTCATATTATATGTGCATATGTTACGCCATGAAGTATAAAGGCAAAGGAATTTATTCTCAGGTGTTTAGTTTCCTTTTGTTAAGTTGAATAGGGTCTTTCAAGATATTTTTTTTTACAAATTTTCTAAATTCTAATTCCTTAAATTATTATTGATTTTTGTGTAGGAACTTCAGGAGGTCTGTCGGTTGGTGCCGTGGGACCGATGACACCGACGAATGCGATGCACGAATGGACTGGCCAGGTGTCGGTGCGAAAAAAGCGCAAGCCGTATTCCAAGTTTCAGACCCTTGAGCTGGAGAAGGAGTTTCTATTTAATGCGTATGTGTCCAAACAGAAGCGCTGGGAGTTGGCCCGCAATCTGCAGTTGACAGAGCGTCAGGTAAGTGGACCGAAGATCAATGTTTTGGCAGTTTTGGTTAACTATAAAGTAAATTTATGTGCAGGTTAAGATCTGGTTTCAAAATCGTCGCATGAAGAACAAGAAGAACTCACAGCGACAGGCCACACAGCAGAACAACAACAACAACTCCAGCAGCAATCACAACCACGCCCAGGCGGCACAGCAGCATCACAACAACCATCACCTGAACTTGGGTCTGAGCATGGGTCATCATGCCACCAAAATGCACCAGTGACCTTTGGACAACAGCAGCGCCGGCGCCATGGGCTTTGCTACCTACTAGCAGTTAGCCAACCCCAATCCCAATTCCAATGCGAATCCCAATCCCAATCCAAATCAGAATTCAATAAAAAACGAAATGATTATGGACTTTCCATGCTAGTTGCGAGATCGATCAATTGAGTACGGACAGAGTACAAAATACAGATGTGTACTATGTGTTATAACCCAGCGGATTAGTTGGGTGATTGGGAATTCGATATGGAAGTGGATGGGGATGGGAAAAAACTAAAGGAAATTGCGTTGGCGTCGCTGTTTTCAAAGCTAAATTCGTTGGCAGATCATGCCGAACAAGGGGAGTTGAAGTCTACGTTTAATGAAATGCAGTTAATTAATAAGTCAGTTCTTAAAATATCTATAAACAATTACAAATGTAAATCGCCCAGTTAAATTGATGCTTGGCAAATGGCAAATGGCAAAAGGCAAATGATCAGAGAATCCCAAAATTACAAAATGAGAAAAGATGAGAAAATAAATAAGAAAATTGAAAATATGAATGAAATGAGACGCAGAATGAATATAGTATATGTATGTATTTGTATTTGTATTTCTCTCAACGCTCTAATAATTAAATACGCATTAATTAATAATAACAATTTCAACTATGAATAATATATGCATATACAAAATACATTGTACTACCCCTAATAATAATAACAATACAACAAAAACAACAACAGCAACAACAATTCGAGTAGTAGATTCTAATTGTAAGTGCAGTTCGTACATCAAATGCAATTGTAGGCCACAACAGACAACAACAAATTGTTTAACAATTTCCACACACACACACACTGAAACACTTTTACACTTAACACAGAGACACAGCGCCGCACTTTTAGCATAAATTTTGTCAAATATTGTTCGTTGTGTCGTGTTCTTAGATAAATTTTAAGTTCCTGTATATAAACTAAGACGTAAAATCGGAATGAGAAGAGAAAAACGTAATTAAACACAATTAGCGAAACCGTCTGAAACTTATTTTGGTTTTGTGAACATAAACAAAATTAATATAATCGAAATCGAAAAACTAAAAAACTAAAAAGAAAGAAAAAACAAATCGAATAACACATGAGAATACAAAAATTAGAAATGCAAAATGTCAAATTCGATCTTATAAAATGTAAGTTTTTTGATGTGTGTGCATGTTTACTCCATAGTTAAAGGCGCTTTCGATCTAAACAAAAAAACCAAAAACAAAACAAAAATTGAAACATAAATAATTAATGAATAATTATGAATAATTGCACGTAAATTAAAACTAAAGGGAACGCTAAAGAAAAATGGGGAATACATTGCAATTGAAATATGAATAAGAAACAAAAAAAAAAAGAAAACAGAATTGAACATTGAGAGAAGAAGTTGAGCGAGAAGTTATTTACGATACATACCTTAAAGCTACTTACATAACTTATATATAGCATATATATGTATATATATGGTATACATATATACAATACACGTACATATGCATACACATATTGCCCTTGTGTGTCTGACTCTGCTTAATCCTGATATTACATCTAAGTTCAGTTATGTTGTGTAATTATCGAATTTTTGTTGATGTTTTGCTTCATACATTATACTTGTACACAAATACTATACCTACCTATACAAACACACACACACTTACATATTATTAATATTATGATTATTATTTAGATTATGATTACCATTAATATTATGAATTATGAAATGATTTCGCCAATTGCTTTATCCTAGTTCTTGTATTATTATTATTTCACACCATTTTCATAAGTTGTAGTCTAAAGTCGGTTATGTTTATGCTTATGTTCAATTATATGCATATATATATCTATATATGTATATATACATAGATTGTTTAGTAAATTTTTATGTAGCATTAGCAATTCTCTTTTTTAAAAAGTTAATTATTGTGAATAAAATATATGAAATTTGCAAAAAATATGTGCAAAAACTATACACAATTCAAATCAAGTAACGAGTTACTCTCCCTTCTCCTCCTCCTCTACCCAACTTTTGTTACTCATTTGCTCATTTATCCAATCTACACATGTATTCATAATATACAGAAAATATCCACATTATACTCACGCAGTAGATTTCATTCATTTCAATTATTTAATTAACTATTTCTTCTGTTCGATTCATTTATTGAGTTCGATTTTGTTTGGTAAGTACCGTCACGTTGCGGGGGATTCCCCGCAGAGGCAACCTGAGGGACCTCTCAGCATCGAATTTATTCATAGACATCCATAGAGAGTATGAATATTCATAGTGTTTATTGGCACACACAAAAACACACACATACACTTACACATCACATATGTATTCGCAATCACATTCAAAAAGTAATAATAAAAAAAAACCGATGAAACTTATCGAAATCAGATTATCGGAAATTAGTTCAGTTTACAATTTTAATCAATAATTTGTTACGCTATCTCTGAGTTGTTCTTATAAACTAATTTGGCTTTTTATTGTAATGTAATACAGTGCTTAAAACAAATTAAAACTAGATTAAAATAGTCCTGTTTTCGAATATGTCATAAGGTTAAATAAATTATTATGTAACTGTGATGTCTTCGAGTTTCATTCACATCAAATTCACTTTAGGGCACATCAAAATATCTCTAGTTATTAAAGAAAATTTAAATGAATGTAAGTGGATTGTCATTTGATAACTGGTAATGTATTGTTCGACGGGATAATAATGATTGACTTAGGTTAAGTACGTATTTACGTTTATAACAGCTTCGCATTAACAACCAAGCTAATTAATTAATTACCCGTGTTTCTGTAGGTAGGGACTTCTGAGTCTTTCCGTATGTTTCTGTAGATCGATATAAAACCTCAAATATCGCAGTTCCATAAAAATGCCATTTATTTTGGTAAATATTCTTAGGATATATCCGTCCTTTTGAACATTAAAATATTCACTTCATCCATTCCCCGTGGGGTTCGCAAACAGGAAATGTATGTAACAGGCAGAAGAAGCCATCTCCGATCCCATAATGTATTAATAATATGTATTATATATATATTCTTAATCAGGGCCAAAGGCCGAGTTGATACAGCCTTCACTGTCTGTCTATCTGCCTGTCAGTACTTATGAATAATAACTATTGTATATATGATCAGGGCCAGATTTACATTTCATTACGAAAAAAATAAAATAAAATTAATATACATATATAATATATACGGCTGCAATTTTTTAGGCGCCTTTTACCCTTGTATCTCATGAGACGTTGAGAAAGCACTTTTCGGTCAATATATTAAATATGTATTAAAAATATTATTGGGTTGCAACTGAAAGGTAGCTTCAACTTTCGGAGCCTCTGAATTTCTTTCGATATCCCTTGTCGTCATGGGGCATTTCATTTTTTTCCTTAAAATCTTACTTTCCGCTACACGGATCTTAACATATTTAAATGGCTTTGGCAATGCGTACTTCCAGGTCGGACTTAGTTACATTGTAAATCGCGACTTTGTTCTGCAAGGAGGCGGCAACATCCACGATATCTTAACGTGAAAATTTTGTTGTTGTTTTTCAGTCGGTTCTTGGTTGCTTTGATTACTCAATATATCAACCTTGGGTATATTTTAGTATATTTATTTAGTATATTTTAAAACAAGTAAGAAAGCTACAGTCGAGTGTACTCGACTGTGAGATACCCGCTACCCATTTTGAATAAAAGAAATATATTTTGCGGTATTTTCTCAAAATATTCCAAATATACTGCAAAAATACTAAAAATATACCTAATGGTATATGTGGTATATTGATATAGAACCACATTGAAAATATACCATAGACGGCTCAATATACCAGATTGTCAGCCAAAGCAACTAAGACCCCTAGTAAGTAGGCGTTTTTGCCCATACAAAAGTATTTCTTTAATAACTTCGACAATTTTTATCTGATCGCAACCAAATTTTCAGGAATCATAACTACAGTAGTTAATATTATATATACAGCAACTTAAGCTTTAAAATTACGCTTGTTATTCGATTTTTTTGATTTGCGGGGGCGGAAGTGGGCGTGTCAAAAATTTGAAACAAACTTGATCTGCGTGCAAACATAACAAATGCTGTCGAAAAAAAAATTATAGCTCTATCTCTTATAGTCTCTGAGATCTAGGTGTTCATACGGACGGACGGACAGACGGACAGACACACAGACACACAGACGGACAGACGGACATGGCTATATCGTCTCGGCTGTTGACGCTGATCAAGAATATATATACTTTATAGGGTCGGAGATGTCTCCTTCTACCTGTTACATACATTTCCTGTCGGCACAAAGTTATAATACCCTTCTACCCTTTGGGTAGCGGGTATAAATACTATTCCCGCGGTTTGCGTTTATTGACAATTGGTTGCGACTCTCATGAAGAGCGCATTTGTCTGTAGTTTATTATTTCGCCTGCCGTATGGTAGAGGTGTATTACAACTTTTGTATCTTTGGAAATGCACATATGGGCAATTCTCTGATGTCGAACGCGACATTTGTACGCATTCAAACTGAAAAAAAACATATGCCAAGACATTATTTTAATTTTGTAAAAATTGAAACTTATAGCTCTCGGTTAGCACTATAATTGGTGCCAAGATGGATTTTGGGCAATTGTTCGTTTTCAAGAAAATTGCAAAATTCGCACCAGTTTAAGCACTAATTTCAGCGAAACGTGATGAAAGATTTTAATGCAATTAATTTTAATGTATTATGCATATATTTATCTAAATAGTGTATTTAGTTTGATTTAAAAATATTAAGTTGTTTTTTTTTTTAATTAAATTTTAATCACTGTCGCACGCGACATTTTTTCCATCATACTTTTTAGGCTTTTTTACTTTTAAGTACATTTGAAGAGCATATGAGGCATTTTCATAGGTTTTAATATATTCAATATATATTTTTATTTCCAACTGAAATTTCATACTTTAAAAAATAACTTTAACAAAGTTAAACAAAAAGTAATATATTCATATTATGTACATTAGAAACATAATTATCTATCTTAAATTACATCATTAATGTCAAAAATATTTTGTTTTATGAATATGCTGTTCTAGTAGATTTCGTATGTTGGCTATTTCAGCCAAACAAGTTCATCTGGTTTATACCCGGTATACTGTGCACATTCATTCTATCATTGTTTATAATGACAAAGTCTCAATTGGCGCAGATGACATGAAATTTATGTTGTTTTGCACATAAAAAGAGAATGCATCACATACATTAAAAAAAAAAAAATAATTTCACGAAAAACAAAAAAAAAATTTTTTTTTGCCATGTCGCACGCGACAAACTTTCAAAAATTCTTAAAAATTAAGTTGTGCTTATATTCATCCAAATTTTTTTGTATTATATTTGGTAGCAAAATACGTGTTTGGACACAATTTTGCATGCTCAATGGACAAAAACTTTAGATGCACTCATAACAAATGTTGTTTTTCACTGTCGCACGCGACAAAAATAGAAGCTGATCAGCTGATAAGAAATTTACCGTTATTAGCTATTGCATCATTTCATATATATATTTTGTATATTCCTTGGATATTAAACAAGATATTAAACTACGAGTATCAATGCATACTGACTCTCTTTAAGGAAATGAATCAAAACAAAACTTGCAGTAGAAATGTTCAAAACAGAACTTTTGCATTGAAATTTTTCAAAATGTGTTATGAGTAAATGACAATTTTAATAAATCCATATTCTACAAATAGACCCAATTAACATACCAAAAAATTTTGTTCTTATATATTTGGTATATCGATTAAAAACTACATTTAATATACATATAATATATCACAGTGTACAAAATATACCAAAATATGTCAGCCAAAGCAACTTTGACCCGTTTGCGTTAGAGTTAATTGTTAATTGGACATATTTCGTATTTTAAATCTAAAGGTATTTCTGCAACTAGATTTTTTATAACAGGTCGCATCAAGCTATTATGATTTCCTCTAATTTGTATACTCGCTATCCATGTGGTGGACAGGTATTATAACTTTGTGCCTCCAGTAAGTATTGTAACAGGCATACGGAAGCATCCGTATGTATAAACACTTACATCTCAGAGACTATAAGAGATAGAGATAGAGCACGCAGATCAAGCCCACTCTGCCCCCGCCAATAACTGAATTCTTGAAAACTGATTCTTGAAAATTTGGTTGCGATCAGATAAAAATTGTAGAAGTTATTAAAGAACTTCTATTGTATGGACTTTTTATTAAGGGTCTTAGTTGCTTTGGATGACTATCATATTTCAGTATTTTGCGGAATATTAATTTGCTACACTTTAAAAATAATATCGCACTGATTTGCTTTTATTCACAAAGGGGTGTGTATCTCACAGTCGAGCACACTCTACTGTGTCTTTCTTACTTGTTTGTTTATTTTGAGCATTTTAGTTAAAGGACTAATAGATGATGAGACTAAAAAGCTATTTAACTACTTTAAGCCAAGTAATATACCATAATATATTGAGTTTCATTTTATCCACTCCTGCTATTTATATGAGTTAATTATTTATTTAAAAATAATAACAAAAATATATTTGATTAAGATTCCGATTGGAACCGTTCTTTATTGAAATCAAATTAGAGACTAAAGACTAATTCTAAAGCTAGCCCTATATAAAGCTGCGAGTTTCAGCAGCGGCGTTGACAGCGCTGCTTTGGTTGGTGAATTGGGTGCAATGCTTCTTATTCTTGGAATTGCTTGCACCGGCATGTGGCGGATGTATTGGGCAACTTGGCTTGGGTCTTCTTGGAATGTTTGCAGGTGCACTCGGCGCGTGCAGGAAGTTGGTCAGACGCTGAGTCTGCATTTTGGACTTGTGGGATTTGTTGTTTGGGTTTCGAAATGTTTTGTCTGTTAACTCTTCCCCCTCTAATTCGTGCTTGTCCTCAAGCAATTTTATTTCTCAAAAGTATGGGATGTTGTTGAATTGAGGCAGTGGATTTTTCTGTAAATCTTCTTGCTTGCGGAGTGGTGGCTTCAATGTTTCTGATGGAGCTGGTGTTGGTCCAAGTTGAAGGGTAATGGTGTTCTTCTTCCGACTGCAAGCGTGAAGTCCTAACGCTGTTATCAGGATGACACCGAAGAGCGTTAACATTGTAATGCTGTTGACCATGGAATGCGTCTGTATGTATTGCAGCTTGTTGGTGTTATTGAGATGAAGCGCCTCCAGTGCTTCTAGGGATAAAATCCTTAAACGTTCAGTTTCTTCGGCTGTTATTTGTGAGATTGGCACTTTTGGTTGCATAATGACTGGCTCCATATTGTTGAATAGCCGCTCTTTGATTTGCATGGAATCGTTGATTAGGTGAATTAGAAATGACCCTTCCAGATGATTTCCGGTTCCATTCCAGACCAAATTGCCGTTGAAGTTGTTGAGGAGAATTAGACCATTGTCGATTTCCTCTATCTCCGGGATGTGATCCGCGTTGCTGAAACTGCACAGTGCTCTCTCCCTTAACTAGTTTCGGAATACAATGTGTTTGGCTTACATCAATAACATTCTTTTTGTCGCAAACTTTTATGTTTAAGTAGGTTTTACAATTTTTTGGTATGCCATATACTATATCATTATACAAAAATAGTTGACTTATTTCTAAGTGTACAATTGCGTTATTTTTTACTATTGGTTTTAATAAAATATTTTGATATTCAATTTCTTCTAGGTTAGGAATTTTGACAATATACAAAAGTGTAGTTTTATTATGAAGCATTGATATATCGGAAAATTCCATTATCTCTTCGATTGACAATGGTGGCATATTGCCTTTTCTAAATATTTCTCCAATTTCTGTTAGTTCATTTTCATTTAGTAAAAGAGTATTTGCTATATTTAATTTGGCCCACTGAGTGGCATATTTGATATTTACTATTTCATCTTTTAATAATCGGATTTCATTATGAAGGCTAATGGCTACCTCGTTACTAAGAAAACTACTTTTTTGTATTGAATTAGTTAGGAGTTCGATAAGGACGTAAGTTTGTTAATTCTTTGCTCCAGTTGTGTATTAACTATAACCTGTTGATTATTATTACTGATGAGATTATTGATATTTTCCTTTAACATGACGAGATCGTCATGATCTGGGTTGCCTGCTATGTACTTCCAACCTGTACCTAACCAATTTAGTGACCTAGATTTTCGTTTATTTGGGGAATCTGTTATTGTTTTGAGTGCGTTAGTGGTAGCGATTAACTCATGATGTATTGTTGAATATAGCGGACTACGCTTTAGGCCCTCTTCAGTGTGACTGTTAAGTAGGTCTAGTGCTTCCTGGATTTGATTAAGGTCTATTACATGTACTAATTTTGTTGAGGATGTCTGTAACTTTCCCAGTCCCCTATGAATGGTCACTGTCTGAACGTTCGTGTAGTTTGTAATGTCCATTGTAGCTTCCGTTATTGTCCATAGTAATACCCTGCGAATATTATGATTTGATGTTACTTTTATGTACGATTCTTCCAGATTCTGTTAAAATGTTTGTATTTTTATCTTCTTTAACTAATTCTTTCTTAAATCTTGGGGAAAGTTTTGAACCTAAACGAGTGTTTACTTTTACATATATTTCTTGTCCTGGCTCATAAGTTATTATTTCGTTTCTGCTTTTGTTGTGGAATTGTAAATTTTTATTTTGTGCGATCTTAAGTTTGTCAATATTGTCTTGTCTGGCCTGTTCGTACTGGTCTGGGTTTGTCGTGACTCTCCTTCCAAAGAATACCTCTAATGGTCGCTTTTGGTTGTGGAGTGGAAAGAGTAGTTATATTCGTATATAGCTCTATCCAGGAGCTCTTCGAAAGTTCTATGGTGGTTTTCTTTCTGTAAGCATCTCATTACTTCGGAAAGTGTCGAATGGAACCTTTCTACTTGTCCATTAACTGTACTCTTATATGGTGGCGCAGTGTAAATTGTAATATTTAACTGATCCTCAAGCATGAATTTTATGGACCTTGAGTTGAGAGATTTCTCATTATCTATTACAACGAACTTAGGAACTCCATAATAGAAAATAATGTCCCTAAGTGGTGTTCGAATGTCTTCTATTGCTTTTGAATTGATTATGCGTGCCTGTGCTAGTTTTGAGAATTTATCTATTGCTGTAAGAACTAAATGGCCTTTGGTTGAGTAAATGTCGATGTGAATGATGTGACCGGGATATTCTGGTATTGGAGTTTTTTATTTCTGGATTAGGGGATGTCGGTCATATTTAGATTCCTTACAAATTTTGCATTGCCTTACTATGTTGCTTATTTTTGTTTCATTTTAGGGAAGTAGAATTTTTCTGCTAATTGAATTTTATTTTCTTCGGCACTGCGGTGTGCTCTATTGTGGATTTTGAGGATTTCCTCCTCTTGTCTAGATTCGTTGGTGAGGTCTACAGTCATGGATTGAGAGAATCGGGTTTTGACGTTTTTGAAATATTTAGGATATAATAGTTGTATTTTCCCATTATATCCTCAGTTGTTTGGATGCCATTTATAACCGAAGGGTTGAGGTATTTTTTAAGTGTTTCTACTAATTCTTTATCGTTAAATTCCTTTTTGTATATTTCGTGTCGATGGAACGTGGGGAATGGTATAGAGAATATGTAGTCGGATTTATCTGATTTGTTAAGAAATATTTGGTTCTTGAAAACATTAATGGGGACTTCCATACTGGGTATTAGTTCGTGACTTGAGCTTTCTGCACTATGCTGAGTTGAGGCTATGGAATTGATTTGATCAGTTGATATTCTCGAGAGTGCGTCAGCTACGACGTTCTCCTTTCCTGGTTTGTAGAATATTTCGTAGTCATATTCTTCTAAGTAGGATTTCCATCTTTTAATTCTAGCATTTCCGTTCCAACTGCTCAAGGAATGTGTAAGGGGTTGATGGTCGGTGAATATTTTGACTTTTGCTTTCCCATATAAATAATTTTTGAGAGCTTTAAGTGACCAGATGATGGCCAGCATTTCTTTTTCGTTAGCTGCATAGTTTTCTTCTGCTTTTGCTAGTGTTCTCGATAGGAATGAAATTGGTTGGTTGTCTTGCGATAGGACTGCTCCTATTGCGTAATTAGACGCGTCCGTTGTCAAGTGAAATTCTTTAGTAAAATCTGGATAGCGAAGAATTATTTCCTTTGAAATAAGACAACTTCGTAGTTTTTGAAAAGCCTTCAATGCTTCGGAGTCAAGAGTAATTGGTTTTTTTGATGACCTGTTTTGGACACATGTCCATCTTCCCCTCTTAAAAGAGACGTAAGGGGTTTTGCTAACTTAGCATAACTTTGTATGAATCTTCGGTAGTAGCCGGAGAGTCCAAGAAAAGATCTCAGCTCTTTTAGTGTTTTAGGGCAGGGATAGTTGGCTATCGCTGCGACTTTATTTGGATTTGTTTCGATGCCTTTATCGGAAATTACAAAACCTAGAAATTCGACTTTATTCTTCATGAACTCGCATTTATCTAACTGACATTTCATGTTGGCATCTTGTAAAGTTCGAAAAATTAACTCCAAGTTCTTGTAATGGGATTCATCATCTTTACTAAATATGATGATATCGTCTATGTAAATGAAACATATCTTACCGATATGTTCATGAAGTATGTCATCCAAAGCTCGCTGAAATATAGCGGGCGCGTTTTGAGACCAAATGGGAGTCGTGTAAACTCATACTTTCCGTTATTGACGGAGAATGCGGTCTTTTCTATATCGGAAGGTTTCAAAGGGATTTGATGAAAACCACTTTTAAGGTCTAAAACCGAAAATACTCTATTATTGCCTAGCTGTGCAAGTACTTCACCTATCTCAGGAATAGGGTATTTGTCTGCAATGGTTACTCTGTTTATTTTGCGATAGTCTATTACGACGCGATATTTCTTTTTCCTGAAGCGTCAGCTTTTTGGGTACGATCCATACGGGAGAATTGTATGGGGACCGAGACGGTCGAATTATTCCATCTTCTAAAAGTTCTTTTATCTGTTTATTCACTTCATCTTTCAGTGACATTGGATACTGATAGAACTTGGAATATACAGGGTGTCGGTTGATGTTCTTATTGTTGCTTGTACCTTGGTTGTGTAGGTCAGTTTTTGATTTGGATTGGCGAAGAGGTTTGGAAATTTTTTTAAGAGTTGGTTTAGATTTGTTTTCTGTGTTTCTGACAGGTGGCTTGTTCTTGGTACTATTGTATTTACTGCTTCGAAGATTTGTTCTTTTAAAGGGATTTTTATCTTGTTTCTGATTACCATTAGGTTTTACTTGGATTTATTTCTGCTCTTAATTCCTTTAAGGTGTCGTTTCCTAAAATAGCATCAAAAGTTTCTAGATCTTTTAATAAGAAAAATTTCACCTCAACATCTGTTATATTGAACAAGTTGGCATTTTTGTGGTGTGTTACCAGTGTATTACCTCCTATCGAGACGGCGTGAAAAGGGTTTTTATTTGGAGTGGGGTTTTCTACAAATTTCGGCTTGATGTAATTTCTATTGGATCCAGTGTCAATGAGAATTTAATTATTTGGCCGTTCCTCAATCTACAAGTAAAGTATGGGAGAGAGGAACTCTTTACTCTAAAAAATTTAGTGCAGAGTAGTCATAAAATTCGCAAGTGTCATCTTCATAGTTGTTGTCATATTGGTCTACTTGTTCTACGTATTCTTCTATTGTTTGTTCTACGTCTGCGTGAGTCTCGTATTCAGCGACTGCTTGTTCATAGTTAGTTGTGGTATCGTAAGTTTCTGTCGAAGGTTCTGTTATTTCGTCGTTGTTTGTCTGTATGTTAAAGTTTCTCTGTCGTTTCTGTCCGTCTGGTATAGGACCGGGGGGTCTTTTCCCAGCTTCGAATCGTGGTCTGTTCATGTAGTTGACAAATTTCGTTTGAACGCTGGAATCCACATCCATTGGTTCTGGACGCGGTAGCGGTTTCGGGGCCATTGGCCTAGGTGGGGCAACCTGTTGAGAGGTTGTGGCAACAGTGTATTGCCGTGGGTTGGCAATTGGTTGATACCCAGAATTTGGGAAATATTGTCTTGGTAGTGGAGTTGGTGGTAGTTGTCCGTAGTGTAAGTATTGTCGTGGCTGTTGTTGTCTGAAAGGGATTGGTGGTGGTTGTCTGTTTGAGAAGATGACATTCCGTGGGGCTGGTATGGGTTTACCATTACTGTTTCTAAAATGTGTCGGATGTCCTTTAAAAGTGGCATGTTTCGACCTAAAGGTTTGATTTTCCATTTTAAGCAGAGATGTAGTGCGGTAGGTAAGTCTGCTGGTTCTTTCATGCCTAATAACCGAGGCAAGTCACCTTGTAGCCCTCGAATGAAAGTGTCTAGCGCTTTGTCTCTGTATAATTTTGTCAACATTGCTTCCCCGTTTCTGTCAATATCCATGCTACTCGTTTTATTTAAAATTAGAGACAAGTGTCTGTATACGTCTTTGTGGAAATCTTCCACTGATTGATTCGGACCTTGTACTAATGTAGTCATTTCATATTCTAGGGTTGCTATGTCTCGTTTATCTGCATAATGTAGTGAAAGACATCTGCACATGGCATCCCAGTTAAGCGGTACCTTATATGCTTCTAAAGCTTGGTCTGCACTTTTCGTTATCTTGTCTCGGATGGTGTGCAAGATATTATGATATTTGGGCGTACCTTGGTATGAGTTATATGCTTGTAAAACACGCTCTACACTTTTTTTCCATGAGCTAAATTCTTCTGGGTTTCCACTAAACTCACGCAAACCTTTTGCTATGTCGGGTACTCTGTCAAGATCTGTCAAATTTCTTTGATGTTCTGGCGCAATAACATGATCTGGGAGACTTAGAAAATCTTCTACAGGATTGGTATGTTGTCTTATTAATATTGGCAATTGTTCGGCTAATATTTCGCTTATAGCGGCTGTTAGAGCGGCTCTGTTATCTTCGTTCATTGTGGGTCTGTTTTGTTGATGTTCTAAATGCCTATTGTTTTGTCTCTCAATTGAACGTTGTCTTTGTGCTTCGTTCACTTGTTCTATTTCTTCTGGATTTAGTATGGGGGGTCGAATTAAGTTATGACGATTGGCCATAAGCGATAAGATGAAATTTAAAAGCTATTTTTTTGTTTTTTTTTTTTTTGTTTTATATTAAAGTTTATAACCAGTGGATGGTTTTTTCCTTCTACTTTGGAGGGTCCCTTGGGAATCGCAAAGTTGGAATAAGTTATATCACCGTTGTGATCTTTTTGTTTGATTTATCGCTTTACGCTTATTTATGTTATTTACTCTTTTACTATGGACTCTTTTGAGTCTTGTTTACTTTGCAATAATTTGTTTCTTTTCTTATATATTTTTTCAAAATTTTGCTTTTCGCTTTTAGTTTTATTTATTTGCTTGCGATTTGCTATATTCTATATGGACTCCTTGGAGTCTTGTGTATTTTTACACTTTGCTTTATGTTTTTTATTTCCGTTTTTGTTTTCTTTTCTTTGTAAAATTTCTTATATCTAACTTACATTAGCAATGATGTGGCCACCTTTCCTGATGGGACGGGGTTGTTCCTTTTGCAGCTGCTACTGGGGCTCCGTGATCCATACCTTCTGGAGAGTATTCTGAGAACGGATCTTGCAGAATATGTGGTCCACCGATGCAGTTCTCACAATCTCACCTGTTACACTAGCTAATTTAATGGCTTGGTACAGGTTTGTGTTGGCTAACTTAATTGCCGAGATTGCTTGAACTGTTCCTTCAACTGACTAATTTAATAGTCGAGAAGGTTTTGCAAATTTAATTGCTTTGGTCGCACTTGGTCGAATTAACGTCCTTTTGGCTTAGTTGCACTTCGTCAAATTAATGTCCGATTGGCTGATTGTTATTTCCCAGTGATTAATTATCACGAGCCTCTATTGGGATAATAACTTGAATTGCGCACTTAGAAACTGTTTTGTTCTGTCGATGCACTATTCGTTTTCACGCACTTAGATACGGTTTTGCTCTATCGTAACGCGATTTGACCGAAAATGTTCTTTGGCGCACTTAGATACGGTTTTGCACTATCGATACGCGAACTTTCCGGTCCCTGCTCGGGCGCCAGTTAATTATTTATTTAAAAATAATAACAAAAATATATTTGATTAAGATTCC
This sequence comes from Drosophila sulfurigaster albostrigata, assembly GCF_023558435.1. Lineage (NCBI taxonomy): Eukaryota > Metazoa > Arthropoda > Insecta > Diptera > Drosophilidae > Drosophila > Drosophila sulfurigaster. Next base: position 21,946,629 of record NC_084882.1, read on the forward strand.
GATTGGAACCGTTCTTTATTGAAATCAAATTAGAGACTAAAGACTAATTCTAAAGCTAGCCCTATATAAAGCTGCGAGTTTCAGCAGCGGCGTTGACAGCGCTGCTTTGGTTGGTGAATTGGGTGCAATGCTTCTTATTCTTGGAATTGCTTGCACCGGCATGTGGCGGATGTATTGGGCAACTTGGCTTGGGTCTTCTTGGAATGTTTGCAGGTGCACTCGGCGCGTGCAGGAAGTTGGTCAGACGCTGAGTCTGCATTTTGGACTTGTGGGATTTGTTGTTTGGGTTTCGAAATGTTTTGTCTGTTAACTTATGTCATCCTGAAACTCTAAATGACAATTTAAATAAAAAAAACAATTATTTAGTCTTTGACACGATATTTTCTTTATTATTTATTTATTTTCCTTTATGTCATAATTATGAGTGAGGATAAGGGGAAATTTGGGTGCGTATTTGGCGATTTTGTCTGCAAATTCGTTTTCTTTTATGTTTTTGTGGCCTGGAATCCAGAGAAGTCTAAATTTTGGGTAGTAAGTCATAAGAAGTGTCCTAATCGATGACACGATATTCCTAAGATTATCTATATGACTTACATACATTTGGCAAACACTTGGTGAGTTTAAGCAAGGGCTTATGCGGTTGGGGTCGTTGTTTTTAATATTTTAAATATATCAGCATTGTTGTTTAAGTCAGCATACTCAGGAAGTTATTATTATCAAACAACATAATTCTGTCTGCTTCACACACTTCCAATTCAAATAAATTCATAGCTCGTTTGTACCCAAAGGATGGTGAGTATAAAGTCTAAATCCTCCATTAAAAACTTACTAACAAAGAATGCTAAAATAGAAGAGTCTCTTTGAATGAGTACCTTGAGAAAAAATTCCATTTTATTGCATGTGTTGTAGGAAAAATGATATAATATAAATTAAGACAAAATGTACTGTAACCAGTCGAAAGTGATTATGAGTTGTTAGGCGCAAGATTGTTTCTTTCACTGAAACTTTGACAAAAATTCTATATACTCAAGTTTTATCGAAAAAAAGGTTTTATTTTTTAAATAAATTTCCATGCGCGTAAATTTATTTTGATGATTTTTATCTATATTGATATGGCAATATATGTATGTATAGCAATGACTATTGAAGAAAATCCAATTTAAAATTGTAATTGCATAAATACTGTGTACCGTACTTCATTTTGTGAATTAATTGTTCTAAATATTAAACCTACTACCAATATAATAACATTCAACTGTAATTTAAAATTACAAATACATGCTTGATTTGAAATCTAAAGTTTTTTTTTAATTTTGGACATATAATGTAAAAATCGATTCAATAGGGTTGCAAACTTAATTTCACGACGTATGCAGACGTCGTGTTTATAAATATATGTAAATATTTAACATTTTGCATCGACCCGATATTTATGTAAGTACATACATATGTACTTGACTACATACCCGCGTGTAGTTGAAGCTTTTCGTCTGGTGCTCGTCTCCACTGAACTCATTCGATACTCTCATATATACCTAATGGTATATGTGGTATATTGATATAGAACCACATTGAAAATATACCATAGACGGCTCAATATACCAGATTGTCAGCCAAAGCAACTAAGACCCCTAGTAAGTAGGCGTTTTTGCCCATACAAAAGTATTTCTTTAATAACTTCGACAATTTTTATCTGATCGCAACCAAATTTTCAGGAATCATAACTACAGTAGTTAATATTATATATACAGCAACTTAAGCTTTAAAATTACGCTTGTTATTCGATTTTTTTGATTTGCGGGGGCGGAAGTGGGCGTGTCAAAAATTTGAAACAAACTTGATCTGCGTGCAAACATAACAAATGCTGTCGAAAAAAAATTATAGCTCTATCTCTTATAGTCTCTGAGATCTAGGTGTTCATACGGACGGACGGACAGACGGACAGACACACAGACACACAGACGGACAGACGGACATGGCTATATCGTCTCGGCTGTTGACGCTGATCAAGAATATATATACTTTATAGGGTCGGAGATGTCTCCTTCTACCTGTTACATACATTTCCTGTCGGCACAAAGTTATAATACCCTTCTACCCTTTGGGTAGCGGGTATAAATACTATTCCCGCGGTTTGCGTTTATTGACAATTGGTTGCGACTCTCATGAAGAGCGCATTTGTCTGTAGTTTATTATTTCGCCTGCCGTATGGTAGAGGTGTATTACAACTTTTGTATCTTTGGAAATGCACATATGGGCAATTCTCTGATGTCGAACGCGACATTTGTACGCATTCAAACTGAAAAAAAACATATGCCAAGACATTATTTTAATTTTGTAAAAATTGAAACTTATAGCTCTCGGTTAGCACTATAATTGGTGCCAAGATGGATTTTGGGCAATTGTTCGTTTTCAAGAAAATTGCAAAATTCGCACCAGTTTAAGCACTAATTTCAGCGAAACGTGATGAAAGATTTTAATGCAATTAATTTTAATGTATTATGCATATATTTATCTAAATAGTGTATTTAGTTTGATTTAAAAATATTAAGTTGTTTTTTTTTTTTTTAATTAAATTTTAATCACTGTCGCACGCGACATTTTTTCCATCATACTTTTTAGGCTTTTTTTTTACTTTTTAAGTACATTTGAAGAGCATATGAGGCATTTTCATAGGTTTTTAATATATTCAATATATATTTTTATTTCCAACTGAAATTTCATACTTTAAAAAATAACTTTAACAAAGTTAAACAAAAAGTAATATATTCATATTATGTACATTAGAAACATAATTATCTATCTTAAATTACATCATTAATGTCAAAAATATTTTGTTTTATGAATATGCTGTTCTAGTAGATTTCGTATGTTGGCTATTTCAGCCAAACAAGTTCATCTGGTTTATACCCGGTATACTGTGCACATTCATTCTATCATTGTTTATAATGACAAAGTCTCAATTGGCGCAGATGACATGAAATTTATGTTGTTTTGCACATAAAAAGAGAATGCATCACATACATTAAAAAAAAAAAAATAATTTCACGAAAAACAAAAAAAAAATTTTTTTTTGCCATGTCGCACGCGACAAACTTTCAAAAATTCTTAAAAATTAAGTTGTGCTTATATTCATCCAAATTTTTTTGTATTATATTTGGTAGCAAAATACGTGTTTGGACACAATTTTGCATGCTCAATGGACAAAAACTTTAGATGCACTCATAACAAATGCTGTTTTTCACTGTCGCACGCGACAAAAATAGAAGCTGATCAGCTGATAAGAAATTTACCGTTATTAGCTATTGCATCATTTCATATATATATTTTGTATATTCCTTGGATATTAAACAAGATATTAAACTACGAGTATCAATGCATACTGACTCTCTTTAAGGAAATGAATCAAAACAAAACTTGCAGTAGAAATGTTCAAAACAGAACTTTTGCATTGAAATTTTTCAAAATGTGTTATGAGTAAATGACAATTTTTAATAAATCCATATTCTACAAATAGACCCAATTAACATACCAAAAAAAATTCTTGTTCTTATATATTTGGTATATCGATTAAAAACTACATTTAATATACATATAATATATCACAGTGTACAAAATATACCAAAATATGTCAGCCAAAGCAACTTTGACCCGTTTGCGTTAGAGTTAATTGTTAATTGGACATATTTCGTATTTTAAATCTAAAGGTATTTCTGCAACTAGATTTTTTTATAACAGGTCGCATCAAGCTATTATGATTTCCTCTAATTTGTATACTCGCTATCCATGTGGTGGACAGGTATTATAACTTTGTGCCTCCAGTAAGTATTGTAACAGGCATACGGAAGCATCCGTATGTATAAACACTTACATCTCAGAGACTATAAGAGATAGAGATAGAGCACGCAGATCAAGCCCACTCTGCCCCCGCCAATAACTGAATTCTTGAAAACTGATTCTTGAAAATTTGGTTGCGATCAGATAAAAATTGTAGAAGTTATTAAAGAACTTCTATTGTATGGACTTTTTATTAAGGGTCTTAGTTGCTTTGGATGACTATCATATTTCAGTATTTTGCGGAATATTAATTTGCTACACTTTAAAAATAATATCGCACTGATTTGCTTTTATTCACAAAGGGGTGTGTATCTCACAGTCGAGCACACTCTACTGTGTCTTTCTTACTTGTTTGTTTATTTTGAGCATTTTAGTTAAAGGACTAATAGATGATGAGACTAAAAAGCTATTTAACTACTTTAAGCCAAGTAATATACCATAATATATTGAGTTTCATTTTATCCACTCCTGCTATTTATATGTCATCCTGAAACTCTAAATGACAATTTAAATAAAAAAAACAATTATTTAGTCTTTGACACGATATTTTCTTTATTATTTATTTATTTTCCTTTATGTCATAATTATGAGTGAGGATAAGGGGAAATTTGGGTGCGTATTTGGCGATTTTGTCTGCAAATTCGTTTTCTTTTATGTTTTTGTGGCCTGGAATCCAGAGAAGTCTAAATTTTGGGTAGTAAGTCATAAGAAGTGTCCTAATCGATGACACGATATTCCTAAGATTATCTATATGACTTACATACATTTGGCAAACACTTGGTGAGTTTAAGCAAGGGCTTATGCGGTTGGGGTCGTTGTTTTTAATATTTTAAATATATCAGCATTGTTGTTTAAGTCAGCATACTCAGGAAGTTATTATTATCAAACAACATAATTCTGTCTGCTTCACACACTTCCAATTCAAATAAATTCATAGCTCGTTTGTACCCAAAGGATGGTGAGTATAAAGTCTAAATCCTCCATTAAAAACTTACTAACAAAGAATGCTAAAATAGAAGAGTCTCTTTGAATGAGTACCTTGAGAAAAAATTCCATTTTATTGCATGTGTTGTAGGAAAAATGATATAATATAAATTAAGACAAAATGTACTGTAACCAGTCGAAAGTGATTATGAGTTGTTAGGCGCAAGATTGTTTCTTTCACTGAAACTTTGACAAAAATTCTATATACTCAAGTTTTATCGAAAAAAAGGTTTTATTTTTTAAATAAATTTCCATGCGCGTAAATTTATTTTGATGATTTTTATCTATATTGATATGGCAATATATGTATGTATAGCAATGACTATTGAAGAAAATCCAATTTAAAATTGTAATTGCATAAATACTGTGTACCGTACTTCATTTTGTGAATTAATTGTTCTAAATATTAAACCTACTACCAATATAATAACATTCAACTGTAATTTAAAATTACAAATACATGCTTGATTTGAAATCTAAAGTTTTTTTTTAATTTTGGACATATAATGTAAAAATCGATTCAATAGGGTTGCAAACTTAATTTCACGACGTATGCAGACGTCGTGTTTATAAATATATGTAAATATTTAACATTTTGCATCGACCCGATATTTATGTAAGTACATACATATGTACTTGACTACATACCCGCGTGTAGTTGAAGCTTTTCGTCTGGTGCTCGTCTCCACTGAACTCATTCGATACTCTCATATAACGAATTGAGACGGGGCTGGAAAATGCGCGCAGAAAAGGCAAATGTCATAAAATGCACCCTGCTATGTAAACATTGGCATTTCCCCTCTGCGAAAGGTTCAAAGATTGTGAGGTAAAGTGTTTCGCTTTGGCCTGGCTTAATGCGTTTTTTATGTTATGTACAAGAGAGGAACGCTTTCATCCATCGAACGATGCGTCGCTTTGGTTCATTTCGTTGGGTTGAAACTGTTGGGTTGCTTCGACTTTCGAGTCAAATGATATTTACAACCACTATTCGCTAAAAAGTTTAAACTATCACTAAAAGATGTAAAATTTCTGTAAGATAAATTTCTTCTTAGTTTTAAAAGCATCCCAAAATAGTTTAATTGAAACCAAATAAGAGTTGAAATATAATATAAATGGAGAACCTTTTTTCTAAAGTATCGTTCGCATCGTCGAAATATCATTTGTATATCTTCTTTTTTGCACAGTGTCTTTCTGTTTACATCCCTTAGCTGCAGTGATTGCCAAATCGATACTGTAGACTTTAATTAAAAAATGTTGAAATAGACGCAATTGAGTTCGAATGTGTTTTGAGTATATTTGTTAAATCGCATAGCCTTTTAAGAGTTTTGAATAGTTATTTCATCTAGTCGTTCGCTTGGCTTTAACTTTAGATACTATTTAATGTAAAGTCAATAATATGAAAAACTTGTTGGCAATATAATTTGTCGTCGCAAATAGTTTAATCTTTTGACCATTTAAATGAAACTTATATTTACTTTAATTCATTTCAAACTAAATTATGTTTTTGCAATTACTTACATATATTTATTCATGGAAAATAATTACAAATTATAAGTTTTTATTCATCACTTTTTCAAAGCTGTTACAATGAAACTAAAAAAAGATATATATTCGTATAATCCATTCGTATAATCCAACATTGAGCATGAGCCTCGAAAATGATAAGCTTCTTTCTAGATTGGGCCATTCCAGCATTGATTACCCAGAATATAATAATTATTAAAACTTTAAATTCACTGAACGAACCTGATTATATTCTCGATTTAAGTATTAGAAAGTTTCTCAAAAGTATGATTTGCCTTCATTTAAATGGCATGTTAATTTTCTTTGAATGGGTATTACAAAAGCAATCTGCCAATATATTTCATTTATAACGAGATAAAAAAAAAGTTTTTAAAAAAGAAGCTGCATAGCTTACATTTTTTTCTAAAGCTTAAAATCTAGTTTTTCTTTATCTTTCGAGATATTTTATACAAATCAATACTTTATTTTTATTTTTATTATATTATATAATAGTTCTTTTCAAATAATTTATTTAAATCAATATTCTGTTTATGCATCAAATTTTGTATCAAGTCTTATTCAAATAAATACCATATTTTTTTCAAAATTAATATAAGAAAATAAATTTTAAAAAATGTAATATATTTAAAAAAAAATAAATATAATATTCTAAACTCATAATTGATTTTTTAATTTTATTTAGGTAACCGCAAACCGAATTGAAATATATATGTTTTATGTATATTGAAAAATCTTTGTTGAATTGAAATACATAGTTTTATTTTTTTTAATTTTCATAAAACTTTTTCGTACGGCTTTTTTTGAATGAATTGCTCGTATGAAAAAACTAATCATACATATATAAAATCTAATATTAAAATTAAAAATTTATATCAAAGGTTTCAATATTATCAACTAAAGTATCTAAAAACATTACTAAAATACGAAGAATATTCCTTATTAGATAGACGCTTATCCGCCTGAGTGAAAAAGGAAAGATAAACTATTGTTTGTTGTCTGTCGCTATATTCATTCAAAGAGCGTGTATCTTGCTAATTATCATAGGACATAAGTTAGTTCCCCACTCTTTCAGAATAAATACGAAAAAGGTCGCAAAGTGGTTTTCATTTGTCTGTCGCTGATAAGATTACTTTCAAAGAAACGATATGGGAGCGGGGCAAAGGCAGAGCAGAGCAGAGGGGCTGTTGTAATGAAAGTAACAAATGCAGAGAAATATGTAGCTAATTCAATACAATTCGACGTGGTAATCAAATGATAAACGTGTGATAGATGCTGGCAAGCAGTCACAAGCTGAACCCCAAAATGCCATCTAAAAACAACATGTAAGATTGCCCTTTTCGGTGGTTGTAGTGGATGCGGTGGTGGTGGTGGTGATGATGGTGGAGATGTTGAGGATGGTGAATGCGGACAGATTGCTGGCTAGCGAAGGCTTGGCTCTGAGCAGAATGCAGAAAGAATAACAATCAAATGATTATAGCAACAAGAACAACAACAACATCAACCACTGAGATGCGAAACTGGAATTCAAAATTGACTCGTCGCTGATGCCGAGGCCGATGCCAAAGTTGATGTCGATGTCGTCAGCGTCAGCATCAGCATCAGACACAGATATACATATGTATTTGTGTATGTGTGTGTGTGTGTGTCAAGTATACAGAGAGCTGTGTGGTGGAAGTTGACGCGACGCCGCGTGGACTTGTTTCGCACATAAAGATACAAATGTATCTACGGCAGACAGCAAATGGCGTATATAAAATGATTGGACATGTGTCTGCGTATGCGTGTATGTGTGTGTATTCGTGCATGGCTGGCAATGGCTGTGAGAGCACACTTCGGTGGTTGTTTTGTTATCTCTGCGTGTGTGCGCAAGCGAGAGCGAGAGCGAGTAAGAGAGAGAAGACTGCAGGTTTTTATTGCCAGTCGCCTTGCCTTTTTTTTGCTGCTGCCGTAGCTGTTGTTGTTGTTGTTCTTGCTGCTTGTGCTCCTCTGGCTTTTCATCTTTTCACTGGGCCTGGTGCTGGTGCCATGTGTTTTGGCTCCCAGCTCATGTTCAGTCGTATTCACATTCACATTCACATTCCCAGTCTCGTTCTCATTCTCATTTTCATTTCGTTTGCGTTCTCCAACTCGCTACGCGTCTCCTCTCTGCTCTGTCCTTTTTGGCGTTCTCGCAAGCGTAAGTGTTGCTGCGGGTTTATGACCTTTTTTTTGTGCTGTTGTTGTCAGGCGTTCTCCTTGTCATCGTCATCGCACATCTCGCACACACACACACACACACTCATACACTCACAGAGACAGCGGCATGTAAAACATACAGGCTCTCAACCACCGCCGCCAAAGCGACACCTTTTTCCCCTGCGCGGAACGCGTCCGTTCCTCTGTCTGTATCTGATTGCCGTTGCTGCTGCTCTTGCTTTTGCTTTTCGCTGTTGGTGTTACTGTAACTGCTGCCTCTGCCGTTGCTGCTGCCTGGCAATATTCTCACTCTCGTTGAACGTCTCTGTTGCTTTTCGCTTCTTGTCGTTCTTTCGTGCGCCGACCGCGCTGCCGTCGCTGCTGCTTTTGCCTCTGCCTCTGCCTCTGCGTCTGCATCGGTCTCTGTCTCTTTTCGTTCTCGGTCTCGGTATCGGTCTCTGTTTCGGCCTCAGCTTCGTTCTCGTTCTCGGCCTCGGTCTCGGTCTCCGTCTCGGCAGCCGCCACTGACTTGTGTCAAACTGAACAGCAAATATTATTTTTTGGACACTTTGCTATCAGGTCGACGTCGCGTCAACCAGACGTCCTGCTCCATTCGCCATCCAGCGATTGATATCGTCTCAGCATACAACCGGGCGGTCTCCCAGACGGACACTGGCTCAAAGGAAAGATGCACAAACTACAAACTGCAGCTGTCGGTTTTTGGTTATCCATTGTTCCACATTGATGTGTCGCATTCGAAGTCCGACAACTGCGAAACACAGAGGCCAGAGAGATCCGCCATTGTCTCCGTTCAACTGGCGAGTGATTCCAATTGTGAATAATTGAAATTGGCCGAAAGAAAGGCAAAGAAACGACAAAATAACAAAAATAAATGAACAAAGCAAAACAAAATGCCGAGCAAAGATGAAGAAGGAACTGGCTGTAAATCAACTGGAGCCGGTTCGTGTGCTGCCCAAAATAACAGAATTAATTATAATAATGACAAAGCAAGAACAACAACTGCGAACAAGGAGCCACCGCTCCATAGCCTCTCTCCCTCCTGTCTGTCTCTCCCGACCAATTGTGAATACTCATGTGAACATGAATGTGAATGTGAATGTAAATGTGAATATGAATTACATTTTCGCGTGTGCTTTTCGGGCCTACAACATTTGTGTGTGCTTCGTGTGCTGTGTGCTGAGCGTTGTGCTTTTCGTTTTGTGGTCTGTGGTCTGTGGCCCGCGGTCGCCGCTGGTCTCTCTTCGATGGCCAACGCGGGACCCCGGATGGGAACCCGGTATCCGGGGACCATCTTGTCCACTTTTGCCGGTTTCGCGGTTCGTTCGTTGCTCGTTGCTTCCTCTCTGCTTGGCTGGGCGTAAATTCAATTAAAGTGATTTGTTGCCGCAATTTTTGACATTCGGGACATAAATAGTGGCTCTGATTAATGGCACAAAACTTCTCGTGTAAACAAAGTCAAAGTCTGAGTCTGAGACGTCACAACGAACGCGGGTCGAAAACACTCTTATTGGTGAGTAGAAAAAACAGCCGACGGCTAAATATTCAACATATTTTTTGATTAGAATTTATATATTTAAGTTTCAAAATAATGAAATCATAGAATTAAATTGATTTCTTAACATTTTAAAATTTATAAATTTAATTTGAATTACAAATATTTCAATATTTGAACTTCTATATCACGTATACGCATCAGTTAAAGTATTAGCATTGTCGAAATTATTTGATTGAACATTCTATAATGACACCATTTAAGTCATATAATATAATTAAGTATTCAAAAGGCAACGCCTTCGATACATATATTGCCTGTATTTTTGACAGTTGAGTTGGCGCCACGCCAATGCAAACATCATTAGCAAATCACTGTGGGGGATGAAGCTGTTTTTGATTTGCAAGTTGTATAATTTAAAATCTGTTAACTTAAATCAAATGCTTATATTCGACATGATTTGCAGGGTTTTTACTCATTCTTTGTACCATTAAGTTAATTGTGATTTTGTGCTTTAAAATTACGCTTAACGAGTAAGAAAGTTATTAGTGAATGTGCTAAATTGTTCGACTTTTATTTGAGACATCGTTTAAAAAGTTTAGAACAAAAATCAAATTTTTCAATGTTGCCGAGACTGAACTTTCAAGAAAGTTAAATAAATAGATGATAACGAATATATAAAAAATATTTGATAAATAAGCATTTGATTGATTTGGACTAAACTATAAAAAATAAATACACTAGTATTTATGGGAATATTTTGTTTTGGCTGTTGTTAAATTGTGGTAATAAGTTTTTCATTAATGTAAAAAAAGGCAAATAGTACGATAACATTTTTATATGCGTTTCTCAAAAACTGAATCAGTTTTCAATCTGTTGCGAGCTTTACGAAGATATATGTATATGTTATAATACTATGTAAAATATCAGACACAGCTCGTGGTTCTGAAAAAGAAGATTTATACTTAACTAATCTAGATCAAATAACAAGTTTGTGAAATAAAACTCTTTTTACTGGAATTGTTAATATTCCTGAGAATCAGATTGAAACAATTAGATGCCATATTAAACGAGCACACTTTTGCAATCAGCATGAACATGAGAGAGGCAACACAACCGGTTTATCACAGCAACTAGCAAGAAATCAGAGTTTGGTATCGATACAGAATGCAAAATGCATTTCCGACTACTTTCCATAACAAAAGAATAAAGCAAAACAAACTGTGAATGTCGAGCAGGTACGACTGACCAGAGACAGAGCAAAAGGGTTACACACTCATAAGATTTATGGCACTGCGAACTGAGTGACGACCTTTGCAAGTGACGCAAAACGCGGTCGGTTTTCTGGTCTTCTGCAGTTTTCGGCCTAATGAGGGTCCAGTTTCGGTCTGAAAACGGATTGAGATCCGGCGAAAGCGTGAAGACGAGAGCATTTATGACCACATCATAAAGTCTACACACGGCAGCCAGAGAGAGTCTCAAAATATTTTGATTGGAACAAAGGAGTATACAAGACAAAACAAGACCACAGCGAACACCCACAGCTGGAGATCCAATTTAGGGAAAAGCGAAAAGAAAAGAAGGGCTAACAAATGCTAAAATTCATCCCGCTTGATGGAATTATATAACATATGTGTAGTACATCTGTTTCCATACTCGGCAAATTGAACACCCAATGAATACAGAAAGAGCTAATTGATGACGTGTGGAATTGCATGTCTGTGTCACAGTTTAATTGGCTCTCCACCCACTAGTGTCTTCCCCCATTTTCCCCTCTTCTTACTGCCGCAGCAAATGGCGACAAATGTCAATGGGCGAGAACATAAGTATGAAATGTATTTATATCCACATAAGAGTATGTGTATACATAACATACATAAGTATGCCCAGACATATTACGAGTTAGAGTATCATGACGACTACAGGCAAGTGTCGTAGCCGTCGTCGCCGCCGCCAACATTCATTGAAATTCAAAGCCAGCTCACCCACGCACGGTCGAGTATCAGTTCCAGGGAACAGAGCAGAGGAGCGGCTTAAAAATAATGTAATTTATTCTGACACTTTCATAAAAAGAATCAAAAACTCTTGGCAACAAAGCAAGACATTATCGCCGCATAATTAATGCCACATGTTGCAGTGCAACGCCATAGAGTCGAGACTCGACTCGGCTCGACTCGACTCGAGTTAACTAAAAGGAAAATGGCTGGGGAAATGAGGAGCGCCCTGAACGCGACAGTGGGACAATAAAATTTTCAGGCGTCTTCGACTCGATGTCTTGAAGTTGCTGTCGCCTGTCGTTTGTCGTCTGTCGTCTGCCGTTGTCGGCACCGAGAAATATCATAAAGCCATTCGAATTTTAATTGCCTTGCTAGAGCGTCGGCCCCAGGAGTCATTTCCATATTGAGCGCTTCTCATTTGAATAAATTTATCAAAATGGTAATCAGCGACGGAAAACGCGCGCTCTCGACCCAGCCCATTTACAATACAATCTCATTCCCCCCAGCTTCAACTTCAGCTTCAGCCTTACCTTCAACTCCAACTTCAATTCCAACGTCAATTTCATTCCATCCCCATGCGATTCGATTACCAACCCATTCCATACTCTGCTTCACTTCCACGATGTCTTTTTTGTCTTGCTTGCTTTGTCTTCCACATTCGCCGGCATGGCGCATGCGTTGCTCTGGCTGCGCGACGGCAGAGGCCATTATAAAATGGGCGGAGCTAAGGTTGTCGCAGTCAAGGGTTCAACTCACAAGCGGGTGTGGTGAGTTTCGTTTCCCCGACCACAGCGACTCCTGCGTTGTCTCAAACGAGGTGAATACGATTCGTTTGCACATACAGAATTTGCTTAATGGTGCAAAGTGCGTTTAACACACTCGAATTTGTACGCATTAATGTTTTTACTTGTAATCTAGACAGTTAATAGACATGTAGGTGGAAGGTGTATATCTTCCCATATTACAAAATCATTCAATTGAGAATAAATTTCACTTGATTTAAATTATTTTAATGAAATCATTTTTTATATATATTTCTTTAGAAACTATGAACACAATCGGAGAATTCATAAATATGAGAACTATAGTATTAACGTGATATGTTACTTGTGCACTTAATTTGCTTATATTTCTGATACGAAGAAAATAATTTCTGTTTTGTTTTATTCTGGAGTAACTGAAGACTTAAAATACTTAAATTTATTGTTTAATTAAAAGTAGTATGGTGCTTATTATAGTAACTGAAGTATACTACTCAATTTTATTGTTTAATTAAATGTAATATGGTGCTTTCTATATTTTTTTGCTTATGTACGCAATTTCAATACATGTTTTTATAAATTCTAAAATGCATAATAAATTAAAGAAAATCTAAATATATTTTCTAATTAGCTATTTGTTGTGTATAACACTTTATCATTTACAAATATTAATAAGCATTTCGAAATTTCATAAATTTTACAAAATGGATATTATTTCTGCGATGACAGTAATACTCCATTAAGTAATGGAAGTAAATATTTAAAATGCATGTTACAAATAATAATCATTCGATGTAAATTAAATAATATATTTTGTACTTTTTTAAAACTAAAATTCAAAAATGATAGGAAAGTAAAAAGTAGTATGAAGTTAAAACAACAAAACTAATTTAAAACAAATTTAAGGAAACTACCTCTTGTGACAAGAGACTGTAAAATTAATATTATACATCTGTAATTTAATTGTTAATGAAAGTAAGATTGAGTTGTATAATTTTTAAGTATTAACTTCCTGAATAACTTAAAAATGAACACTCATCAAAATAGTTACTATTGTAAAATATGTCGGATAGAAGTTCTATAGAGATCCCTTCCTTACCAATGATACAGTTTAACTTGTTTTATCCCGAACTTCTTCTTTAAAATTTACGTAAATAGGAATAATTCATAAAATGTTAATTGGTGAACCAACAGAAAAGAATACAGCTGAGTCACAATTACACATTTACCTTTCAGAGGGATGTTATGAACCTACAGATCTTTTTTACAAAACAGATAAATTCAACCCTGGCAGATGGTTATGAAAAAAATATCGATACATTTAATGTATCGTCTATTCATCTTTTTAACTCTCAAAAGAATTTTTAGGAACCCATATAAATTTATATTCGATCAATATTCTCGATCAATCAACTCAATAAATTTTCGAATCTTGTCTGCAAGTTCAACCTTACAAAACTTTTCACTAACAACTATAAAATGAAAACTGATCGGGTAAATAAGAGCAAAGATTAAAAATACAGATCAAGTAATTGAAAAATCAACTAAAATTATTAAACATATTCAGTTTTCAGAATTAGGAATCATTCTATGATTTAGGCAAGTTCAGCACAATTCTAGCCGTTTCACACACCCCCACTTGCAGCGACCTCTGGTGTTGCAGGTTTCGTCGTAGATTGCGCTCATCGAATTGTAGATGGCGCCGCAATCAAGTGAACCAACACAAACGCAAGCAGAAACTCGCTCAGTTCTCGCTCTCTTCACTCTCTGCTGCTCTTCGCTTGCACCAACACAGACGCAACCACTGAGAATTGCGCTTGTATTAGTGCTTCTGATTTGAATGTATTGGTGTTGCTAGCTGGTGTTGCCGTCGTCGCGTCGCGTCGACTGCGGCGTGTGCGTGGGATTCTGAGTGGAACCATTTTATCGGTTGGAATTAGAATTCCGAGACAGTTCAAAATGTATTTCAGATATTTTGGCTAAAGTGGATTCTGGATTTTGAATGGCCCAAAGACAATATATACATGCTATACATTCGAATGCGTGTACAGAGCATGTTCGAACATGTTTGTGGAATGGGCTTTGAACTGTGTTAAGATTAGAAAAGCGTGTATTTAATTAGCCTTTCTTTCAACTTGACATAATTTATCGAAACGAAATCCACTTTATGAATTCGTATATGTTCCAAGTTGATTTATGGCCAGCATAAAAAGAAAACTAATAGGAAAATGGGAAAATTAATGTGTGTGCTTGATGAAAAATCGAGCACGTGCGTAGAACTAACGAATGGAAACTAAAATCAAAATGAAATATGTTCGATGTCAGGAAGTCGAAATGATTAAACAAGTTGTCAACTGTCGCATAAAACAAAAAAAAACTTAAATTCATATAAAATACAGAAGATGCAACAGATTCCGTACTCTAAAGAAGACATCAGGCCCAGCCCAAAAGTCAAGTACTTCATAAATTTCAACAGCAACGAGTCTAGAATATTTAAACAAAAACCAAAAAGGAAAAAAAAAACGAACCCAACTGATTAAAAATACAAATGCTCGATGGGTCTCAAGTACTACACTTGGCACTTGGCTGCAATTGAAAATTCGAAATGGAAAACAGAAAACAGAAAACGAAAGAAATTGAATTGAAAATCTAAAATGGTATCCAAGTACGCCATGTTGCGTTGCATGTGTGGCATGGCATAATCATATTCGATCAAAGCGATACAAATGGCTGCAAGTACTCAAGTGCAAGGGATTTCATAAGGACCCTCGTCAGGGTGCCTGTCAAAATAATCGAAGGGGGAAGTCGTAAATTGCAGCACAAACTAATTGCACAAACTATAAAAATAATTGAATACCATCAGATTGATATTTTCAATTGTCAAAATATATGTACATATATTTATTGAACTGGAACTGATCAGTCGCTTCTCCATTTTGGGCAGAAGTGCCAAATGTGCGGTCGTTATGAATTTACGCTTCTCCAAACAAAAGCTGATTCGCTAATTAAGACACTCTAAAATCATTAACTTATGGAATCAAAGCAACAGTGGAGCAGAAACTTGAAGAAAAGTAGTAGAAATTTATTTGGAAAGAATATAAAATAAATTTAAAATATTTTTACCAGGTTCACTTTATTAAATTTAATTTAAACTACAACTAATTTTTGCTATTTCTTACTTATTATATTTAGCTTTATATAAGTTGTTGTCATCGAATTTGCCATAGAATATAATAAACTCGTTCCACAGTGTTTGGTTTTTGATACTGTGTCCGGCAAAAGGGCAAAACTTGTTTTGGGACATAAATTAACGTTGATTTACACACATTTTATCAGCGCGAGTTGAATGACAGCTAAATGTATTTCTTACACAAATTATTGAAGACATTAAAATCGGAGAGAGAGAGATAGAGATTGAGACAGCAAGAGAGTGACATGTGCGATGGCTACTAGGATGATCCTGCAGCTGTTAATCGCAATCGTATTTTATTGGCCATCGCTATGCGTTGCTGTTGCTGTTGCCGTTGCTGTGATTCGCATTATGGGACTGCTGACCTGAAAGCCATTACGCATTAACTGTCCCACATCCGGCGAAGAAGTCGTCCCATCATCGGAGTGCTTTCAACCTAATAACACCAATAAAAGCAGCTTCCAAACAACAAGGGCTACCCCATCACAAACATCACCCATCATCAGCCCATCGCAATTCGGCAGCAAAGAAGAAGACACTGCAAATGACTTTTTGTGCAAAAATTATATATTTGAGAGCTTGACTGGCGCCCGGCGAATATGATTTTATTGCCATGCGACGGCCATTGCTCCAGGGGCAAGTCGGGGTTGCCATCGAGGTCAGGGCGTGGCAAGAGGCAAGTGGCAAGTGGCAAGTGCCAAGTAGCAAGTAGCAAGTCACGCCTCATTCCACTTCATTACAATTCATTTTGCAAATGTAAAAAAGTTGAAATAAGCTAAAAGCTGAATTGCGTACTGAGCAAAAAGCAGAAAAAAACAGAAACTAGATATCTTCGAAATGATTGTATGAATGTAACATATGACCCTCGAGCAGTCAGTGCTCTAAAGCTCTCTCTCTTTCTCTCTCTAGAGTGGCTGCTACTCCAAGTGGCGCCTTGCCCACGTCCTCTTCTACTTCGTGGCACTTGTGCCACGTCGCCGCCTCTTACAATAGTTCGCTTTGCCTCAAATTGCCCCCGGCCTCCATGGCGGACAGAGCCAAGTAATGGCATGAAATGGCCTTTTTCCATTATCCAAATGGAAAACTTACACAAACAGCGAAGACAAATGGAAACAAGCCGTGGAAAATAAAGAAACCGAAAAGGAAATTTACTCGTGCGCGTCATTGCCGTTTGCCATCGCCATCGCCATCGTCGTTGCCATTGCTTTATCAGCCAGAAATTTCGCACAAATCGAGTCGCACTAAAAGCCAACGAGCCACAAGCTGCTTCTTACCTCGCTCTCTTTCATTCCCTCCTCTGAGGACAACGCAATTGCTAAGAAAATTAAATGCTTCAATTTCCTTAACTTATTAATTAGAACTAGTGCAGGCCAAGAGCCGGAAAATAAAATGTTTTTATGACTCGATTTCCTTTTCCGCACAAAAACTCACGACCTTTTTCTAAGTATTATTAATGTTAGTTACGTTTTGTCCGCGGAACGTACAATTATGATAATTATCTTGTCAACTTACTTGTTCACTAATGAGAAAGTTCAAGGCAATCAATTTCAAATTACACAATACAAATTTAGTAAGGATATTTTCATATAATGCAATTTGCAAAATATAATATTTCGTGATTAAAATATTAAATACAATTTCGTAAATATGTTTGTATAAAATTTTTATCCGTTAGCATATCAAAAACAAAAAGATTTTTCAGTTTACTAGTTGTTTATTATAGCGCAGTTTGTATTGTGAAGAATATTTAGATACATTTTTATAGCATATTAATTGATTAAATGAAAAGAATCTTGTCAAGAATAAACACTGACAATATCAAAATATTAAATTAGATTCGAAGCAAAGTTCATTGATATTTAGATGATATGAAGCTCAAATTGTTTATCTGCTAAGAGGCAACAATATACAAATACTTTATTCATTGCCGAAATCATAGTATACATATATGTTAAATATCCCCCATCTCTTTAAAACAGTCATTCAATGAAATTTCACATCAATTTCTAGACATTTTATACACAATTTAAGGTGTCAACTTTCAATTAATTTTGCCAAGCATTATAAAATCTACATCATGCCAACTGTTATTCAACAATGAATCAAACTGCAAAATACGAAAAAAAAAGGCTTTGGCATTAGTTGAGTCGGACTTAAAAGGAATGCACAGCCGATTGAAGAAGGCGACGCACAATAAAAACGTGTGTAAATAAAAGAAATGCAAAAGAAAGCGAATGTTTTGTTTGTTGCTCAAAAATGGGAACGCTCGAACACTGTGTGGCTGTGGCCTAATGGTTCAAGGTCGTCGAGACAACAATAATGATGATTTAATGGCATCATAAATAATTTTATGGCTTTTAACTCGCAGCAAACGAAACGCACCAAACGGAATCCGATGCGAATCGAGCAAACAACAATGATCGAGCCCTCGCTTTGACCATTTTGGTCAGCAAAGGTTGAAATTTACTATAATCTATAATACTTATAATATATTTATATAGAGGTCTTATAAAAGAGATCCCCTCTGAAGTTGAAGTAGAAGTTGTTGTCGCTGATCGTCTCATAAGTTAGTGTTCTTTATGGCTCATTCAAGGGGAATGGCAACGAGAGAGGGAAAAGAGGGAAAAGAGGGAACCGATAAGGTGACCAATGCCAATGGGAATAGCAATCGCATTGCCATTGGCATTGGCATTGGGAATAGCAATCGGAGAGGAGCGACGGCTTTGCTTGAAATTAAATTCAAAGTTTATCTGAGAAACTTGTTAATTTCAAAATGGCATTAACAAACATGTTGACAGTATCTTTCGGATATGCGTGTGTGGGTAGCTTTATGGAATGCCACATGGGCCGCAAAGGGTTCACATTGTGTTGTCGCCAACAAAAGCTGACGAGGCACACACACAATTATGGGGGGTCGCTGAGCAAACAGAGATTATTCAAACAATGGAATCAGCAAAAAAACAACTACGAAAAAGAATTCTAGTCAAGTCTTTGCCAGATGGGGCGTGGCAATGTGGCAATGGGGCAACGCTGCTAACTGCGCCAACTGCGGCAGCAGCGACGACTTAATTAAATCGAGAGAAGCGCGGCACCAGCTCGGGGAGGAGTGAAAAGGGGGACAGTCAAGGGGTTGCTGTGTGCTGTGTGTGTGTGTTAATCGCTGTCATTAAAAGAATATTGTCAGGCGCTGAAAACAAAAAGCTGCCTCGAGCTCTCGAGCACCTGTCGACCCAATGGGCAAATGACAGGCTTCTCAGCTTCGGTTTTGTCATCGTCGGCAGTAGGAGATGTCAATGAATATTTAATAAGGCCTGAGCTTCACTTTTCAGCTCAACTTTGAGAATTTCCAAATTAAGCGCACCCCGTTTAGCTGTACAGTGGATGAAAATTGCATAAGCAGCAGACAGATTGCGACATATGATATGTATGATTAAATGCAGTTCTTTGTATAGATATTAACTGTTTTTTGGTTTTTTTCTTAATTTTCCTTTAAAATCATCAGCTCACGTACAATTAAAATTTAGTTAGAAATTGTTATTATAAGATTATTTTAAATTTTGAAGTTTGAAGTTATAAAAGTAGTTTTATTGAATTGATCCTAACATACTTGATTTTATTTTGATATTTATTTTATTCGCACAATTTATTAGTATTAACTACATTTTTGAAACATCATTTATCTATTCGCAATAAATTCAATGCTTTGTTCACAAATGTTAATACAAAATTTTACTAACATTTGTTATATATATATTACATATAATAAAATAATTTCACAAATACGTTTTCATTTTAAATCTTACTGTATTTTATTTAATTTATTTTATATACTAAATAGTTTCATATTTTAGATAATGATACCTTGTTTTTGGTCATATTTTATGAATATTTATATTTGTTTATTCTTATTTTTAATATATATTGCTATATTTATATATTTGTCCAAATTTAAATGCATTACAATCCTTCAAAAAAAGACAGAAAATTTGTATTAATATTTGGCATATTTAAAAAGATCCCATCGTCTAGTTAAACTGCAATGGATGTACATACCTCATTGCGACCTTTATATGATATTTAAGGTTTTATTATTGCTGTCCCGAGCCTTGTCATTTTGCGCTGTGGCAGACTCACACACACACACACAAACACACTAATGTGTGCATATGAATATAGATGTATGTACATTTATTCATATGCAGCATTACCATTCGGGCTTGTGGACACTTTCACCTGCCCCGTCAGCAAATCCCACACGCATGCAGCGTTGCGGCTGACGAAGTGGAGACGAGTCATGAAACTTTGTTAGAAGCCGTCGCCGGTGGCGCGTTTACGACTTATTAAGTTGGATAAACGTTTACGATATGAAAATGAGTAGAAATCTTGTGTGGTTAATTAAAAAAGAAACAGAGAAAGAAGAAGCAGCCAACAGAAACAGAAACAGAATCAGAATCAGAGGAATGAGCAGTTGACAAGCCGCGTGCCCTGCTGCCAAATTGGCCTTAAAGTATCGTAACCAAAAACCAAAAACTCCGTCTACCAACTGTATTAATAAAATGCTGTGAAATGTAACACACACAGGTCATACGACAGAGATGGCAAGACAGAGAGCAAGAGAGAGAGGGAGAGAATTAAGCTGCGAGTGGGAAAAAAAGTGCAGCGATTTATGTGGCACGAGTTTGGGCTTGTTAATTGTTTTATGATGCGACCATAAATCTGAGCGCACACCTACGCACACAATGCCACACAAAACTGAGGCGCAACATACGGCGGGCTGGTCGTAAATTACGCCGGGACACGCATTACGGCAAATAGGCAAATGCGCCTCAAGGCCCCCGTTGTACATCATTCAGCAATTTGTGTGCTCCTTCGCTCTTCTTCGTTCATCCACACAGTCATCTCCCCCTTCCCCTCTCTTGCCGAACAATCAACATGCCACATCTTTGGATTTGTATAAAATTAGAATTAGATCGTCGAACTATATATGCTATACGCTATGCTGGCATCCTGCATCAATCGTCGCTGCACACCTCCAGCTTTTCTAGACTCCAAGAGCCACGCCCTAAACACACACACACAGTTCTCGCATGCGTTGTGCAACTGAGCTGGCTGTGTATCTATCCAATATCCATCAGATACACCGACGGCAACGAACAGCTCGCCTTCGCATGGCCGCTGCTTTGGCTCGGCAGCCATCAATGCCTTAGTTCAGGGGAGGGAGAACGGAGAGTGGAGAGATACAACAACAACAACAGCAAGCACAGCAGTCGCACCACCAAATTTAGCTCTACTTTTAGTTACAGATGCGAGTCAGCTGCTTTAGGGGTGGGTTTCTGCAGCTACGAAATACACTGAAAAAAGTTTAAAGACCTCAAGTAAAAATATTATTACATGTTGAAATTAAACTCTAAACTGGAAAATGAATATTTGTAGCTTAAATTATTAAATGAATATTTATTTACTCATATGAAATATATTTAATATATTCACCATATATGTATTACAAATGGAATACCTGAATATTTGATAATTTAATATTTTTAGTTCAAATTTGTAAATAAAAATTCTAGTTTTTTTTTACTAATTTATTTAGAGTCAATAGATTTTACACATTCGAGATATCTTCCTCTCTCATTAATTAATTGTCTTCCCCATCCAATTACATAAAACGAATATAACGAAAATTTGTAGTGGCATTTACTTTAAATCAAGTTATTTTCTGCTTTATAAAATATACATATTCTTCAGATCAAATTCAGACTCAACTTTCGTTTCTTGCAGTGTTTTGTTCTCAACGTTATTTATTTGACGGCGCACATAAAATGTGAAAATTAGTCTAATAATATAATCATCTTTATAGGCAAATCAATCAATCTATAAGAGAGAAACATGCACAAATGATTTCCAATTTAGTTGCGACTTCTTTCTAATAACAATTCATTTTATTTTAAGTTTTAGCTTTACAATTATGCACGCGGATTTACCTAAAATAAATTCGCTAGCTGATTCGGGGCTATTTTTGACGGGGCAACTTTGGGAATTACTTACGGTTAATAAACGCGCACTTTTAGTTACGGCCGGAATGCTGTCGGTCCAAACTTTTCTCATTTAACTTTTAGCCCAAAAATAACCACAACGAAGTATCTGCTCTGTTTTTTTTGTTCTTTTTTTGTATTTTTTATGTACTGCTGATGGGCATTAGAGGAGCAGGGGAAGGGGATGCGGACTAGACCCATCGGAGCAGACAACTATGTGCCTGAAAGTATCTTTCAGCTGCCAGTTTGCGCTTTGGTTCTTCGTCTTTGGGATCTGTTTAATTTGGTTGCTTTCGTTGTCGTTGTTGTTGTTCGTCTTCATCTTCTTCTTTATGATGTTGTTGTTGCTGATGTTGGTATTGTATGTCATGAATGTTTCATGAAATTCGCATAACACGATGTTGCCCGAGTCAATGCCGCACTCAAGCGAATAGAAGGTCTTATGCTCTATACACTACTCACTTGGTAGCGACGTTGACATGGATTGAAGCGGAGTACGTTTTATTATTTTGTAAATTTGTGATTATTTTGTTTAATAATTTATTTTACCCTTTTATTTAAATATGTATTTTTTAACATCTAGTAATTTCATTTTTATAATTTGCAAACATTTAAAATTTTTCTTTAATATAACTTTATTTATATTTCTTTGTATTTATATTAATTTGCCATCTAGGCTACCACTCATTGCAAATAATTTTATAAACGCAATTCAAAGTAGTTTATTTAAAATAACAAGATATATTTATGAAATTCGTGAACAAATTTAGATAATTCTGCATCGCTAATCTATAGAACAACTTTAGCTAAAAACCAAAATTGTAGTGTATTTGGAATACTACGTTCCCAACTGACTAAAATATATTTGAAAATTGGCACTTTGCTTGAGTTTTCTTGACTTGCTTCGGGCCTTTGGGCTTTTGCTGAGTCCTGCCTTCTGTGTGTGTGGTTTTTCCCATTGAATTTTTTTTTTATTTATAAAAGTTTTTTCTTGTAGCTGAATTTTTGATGAGCATTGTTATCAAAGTAACTTTTTGTAGTCTGTCCTTGTTGTTTTCGCTTTCGCATTGGACCAGCAAAAAGGCAAAAAGCAAAAAAAGAAAACAGAAAAGAAACAGCGAAAAATGTTCAATTTGGACCCAAGGCGGGGCACATGCCGAGTGGCCATATTATACAGACTAAATGAGATTACCTGCTGCCTGCTGGTTTCGCCCGCTGTAAATCCTATGGACTTAATTTTTGCGTTCGCACCTATGCCTTCGTCATTTGAACTCTGTTCTCTGGCCTCCGCCCTCTGTACGCTGTCATTTTTCAACTGGCTAGAATATTTTAAACTTTACACTTTGTCTGGCACGACATTTCAATTAAGTTGGCCCCCGACTCTGGCTTCTTTCCTGTCTCCGTTTCAGTCTCCGGGGCATAAAGCGAGAGCTAAATTTGCTCACGTCGCAGCTTCGTTGAATTTTTATGCTTGGACTTTTGGCTTTGATTCCAAAATGGTCGCTCGCCTGCTGCAGCCATCGCATCGCATCTAATCTTGCATCTAATAAGCATTTTCAATCAACTTTTATGCTTGCGTTGTAAAACGTAATCGACCTTAGAGCTCCACCTCGGTCCTCCCCGTCTCCTTTCTCGTTCAGTCTAGCGTGGCAGCTAAACCTCATGCATACGTCGCACAATAACTTAATCCGTAAATTTTATTTTAAAAAATCCGTAAAATCGTTCACAGGATTTCACGTGCGCCACTGCATCATAAATTGAAACCAAACCCCAAGTCCCTTTCCATTCCATCTCGAACAAACTCACACACTAGTCACTTGTGTGCTGCTGAACTGGAGTAGGACTATGATTGCTGGAATAAGGAGTAGGTAGAAGTTGAAGCTGTATGAAGTATGTGGCTCTTTGAACAGCCATTCGCCGGTAAATGAAGCCGGCATGAGGTCGACTTTTGTTCCGCCCAATCAATGGGCGTGCATTCTAAGTGAAATTCCTTCAATTTTCAGCGCACAGTGGGCCACATTCAGTTAGGACGATTGAGCAATTCCCATACCCAAACGAAAATATTAGAACTTTAAAAAATTATTAAATGAATATTAATTTTTATGCGAATTTTCAGCTTACTTTATTTTGTAAATGCTTTACATATGTTTAAAGAAACATTTCCTCTAAATTTTCATCAATTTTACTGCATATTTGTGGAGTATAATTGCTCTGCATTATATTGCCTCAAACAACTTGCTATCATCACTCAGATTTCTTTTAAGAATTACAGTAAGAAGCCTAAGTTAGCGAACTTCATTACTTCGCAAAATATACATTATAATATGATAATTTAAACTGATATCAATTATCTTTTTTATTAATTATTATATCACAGTTTAGTTTATCTTAAAGTATAACTTATTTTCTATTGATTCAATTTCTCTAATATCAAACTTTTCTTTTGCTTCGAAAATTTTTTCACCTTGCTACATTTTGATAGATTCTTAAAATGAACTTCTTATTTATTTTTTTTTAATTTTGCGTTTTTTTTGACACTGTTCCACTGTGCCACTTGGCGTTAAGATTTAAAATTTATTGAATTACCATTGGCAGCCACAAATTTACTGCTTGAGCAACCTGAGCTGTTCGACGGGGTTTCGGCAATACTGATTATGCTGATATGCCACGCCCCCGCCCACGTGCACGCCCAAATTCCCAGGCTCCCTTATGCCCCCGGAGGCCAGCCAAAAAGGGCAAAAAAGCGCTGCGCCAACAGAAAGGCAGACTGTGAGCTGTGAGCGAGCTACACGTACGAGTATTTTTAAAAATCGCCACAGCCATTTTGTTGCCTTTTATCCCTTTCACGAATTTGATGCGTTTCATTTGATTATTTGCGTGCGTGCTGGGAGCGAGTGAAAGGCGACGGAGAAAACAAAATCCATTTTCCCTGGCTGGCTCCAAGGCAGCGAAGCATCACAGCATCATCGAGGCAGTCCATCCACTTGAGAGAGAGAAATAGCTGTTGCTGCTCCGCTTCGCATCGTTGCTCGTAA
The DNA here is from genome assembly GCF_023558435.1 of Drosophila sulfurigaster albostrigata. Lineage (NCBI taxonomy): Eukaryota > Metazoa > Arthropoda > Insecta > Diptera > Drosophilidae > Drosophila > Drosophila sulfurigaster. Next base: position 21,971,680 of record NC_084882.1, read on the forward strand.
TAACACGCTTTGATAACTTTCATGGGCCTGCCATGGGCCGCCTACCGAATTGCTCCTGATCCCCCATTTCCCGTTCCCGTTCCCGTTCTCGTTCCCACTCGTTGTGAATGTTTCTGTGTGGCTCCATCAAAATGCTGCGTCTCGTCTGGGTCTCATCGAGAAGGCTGGCGGATTGGCTTCGTTAAACTTTATTTTGAATTTATACTTTGGTAGATTTTGTGCGTCAACTTCAATTTGAAATTCTAGGTTGTCGTCTGCTTATCCTTTCGCCCAAAATCCATTTTGCTTGGTTAATGGACATGAAAATTAAACTCCCCCCCACTCACTGAACACCTCCATTTTGTTATTGTAAGAGTCTGCAGATTTAAGATGAAGTCTGCTGGCCAAATAATGAGACCGAGCGAGAGTGGCATAAATATTTATTAAAATTCAAATTGCAATCGAGTTGGGCATTCAATTTGCCATTTGCAGCTGTGCCAAATGCAAATTCTTCCTCCGAGGGCGGTCGAATTCGCCAAAAAGGAGCTGCCAACTAAAACCGAACACAACCATTTTTGCCGGGGGGAACTAAACGAGCATACAATTACCATATAATCGGATATTTATTAGCACTGCATGCGACAATTGTGCCTTTCCCCCCACCGTCTGCGGCCCCTTTCAGCCTCCAGATGCCACAACTTGCCTCAGTTGCGGTTTATGGCCGCGCTTTTGCGATTTTTATGGTTTTATAATGCACGCCGCTGATTATCGCGCATGATATGCGAATTAAATTTTTACAATTTGCCAAATGCAAACACACACACACACACACATACATATATTCAGAGACAGCAGTGTGTGTTAGTAGAGAGCGAGCTCATTGGCGCTGAGTGCTGTTCGACCTGTCGCCTTAACTGCCTTTAGCTATCCATTTTAATGAGGTTGTCGAGTCGGTGAATCGACTCAGAGTTCTCTTTCTCTCTCTCTCTCTTCTGCTAAATGAATTTTAATAATGATTCAATTTTAATTTGAATGCTCGACTGCATTCGGCAGCTCCGATCCGATCCGATCCGAGTCGTCCCCTCTTAATGGAGCTTTAATGCAATCGGCAAAGCGATTGCGCCTAAGCGCTCTATTACGAAGTCATTCGGTTGTTTGGTTGCCTTTTTCGTTAATTACATGGCTTCCTCACACGAACTGAATCACTTTATAAGAATTGGAGTATTCGAATCTAATTTCAACTTATTCAAAATTTATTAATAAATTATATGAAATTTAATCGGGTAATATTCACATTTTATTTGGAATTCATTAAGAATTTCTTAATGATTCATTTAAAATTGACTTTAAATTTGTTCAGAATTTATTATGTATATATTTGGAAATCGTTGACGTAATAATCACAAATATTATTATATCAAATTCTTTCCTAAATTATGAAGAGTAAATTAAGTCGAAGAACTTGTAAAAAATTCATTAAGAATTTACTTCAAATTTGTTTTTTTAAATTAAGGAAATATTTATAATTTATTTAAGAACTTATATGAAATAAATTCACATTGATTTTCTGAGTTTTTTTTAAATTTGTTAATAATTTCGTAAGAGTATTATAAAAATGTATATAATTACTTTGGAATTTATTGACAATTTAGTTAGAGATTATAAAGAATTTATTTGAAATATATTTTAAAAAAATCATTTGAAAATATTTGAGAAATTTCTGGAGAATTAATTAAGTATTTATTGAGAACTTCATTGAAATTTGTTAAGGATTAAAATGTGTTAAGGATTTATTTGAAAATTTGAATTAGTTAAAAGCGCATCAAGGAAATGTTTATAAATTTATTGTAATTCATTGGGAATTTATGTAGAGTTTATTAGGATCTTTTTTTATAATTTGTTAATATTTGTTAACAATTTTTAAGGATTTTTTTTTAAGCTGTTCAAAGTTAAAGCCGTGTTTTAGAATACTTTAATTTCCGGTGGCAGCTGGCCATAAGGGCGCCTTGATGGCCAATTATGAGGGACAAGACAAAGGAAACTTTACAACCTTTGATGGTCGCGTCTCGCGGCATCACATTGCCACATCCGACTATAATAATTTTTGTTCTGTTATGGGATATGTTATAGATATATACTTGTATGACGAATTCCATATTCAGCGCACACAGCACAGCTCCAGAGTTTTCAATATGTGTGTGCGGACTTTTTGCTGTTTTTCAATTTCAATCGAAGTGGAAGGAAGCATCGCACTGCGAACGTGTCCCGTGCATTTTATTGATGGGAAACAGAATCCAAGTGGAAGTTATGGCTATGTGGCTATGGCTGTGCCTAGCTGGGGGGGAGGCGGGCGTGATCCCAGCCGGAATCGGACTGCCTGCCACTCACATGTGTATAACGAATGCGAATGCGCATTCATACTTATGTATGTATATACCAAGTATCTACATAAATTTAAAATTCTGTTTTCAGTTCTCAGTTGGCAGTTCCCAGTTCGCAAGTCTGCGTCTGGGAGAAATACATTTGCCACCGCCTTCCTCCTTCATTCCGACGCAATGCAAATGGCGAAGCGTAAAAACAGAAATAAATGAGCAAATCGAAAGAATAAGCTGAAGCAAAAGCAGAAGCAGTGTCAGTGCTGAAAATATTGTTATTGCTCATGCGACATGCATAAGAAGTAAGCAAAAACTGAACAGAACACACTCGAGACCCGAAACTGAACCAAACCCAACCAAGTCGCACCGAACTAAAACAAGTGAGAACTCTAAGAATGTGTGTGCTCGACTCTGAGATACTCGCTACATACTTTGAATAAAAGCAAAGTAGTGCGATATTAATTTGAAATAAACCTAATTAATATACTCCAAAATGATAAGTATTATACCAAAAGCTATTTTTGGTATATCGTTGCAGTGTATATACCATAGAGTACAAATAATACCAGATTGACATCGAAAGCTTCCAGGACCCCTAGAAAGTAGGCGTTTTCCTTTCTACATTTTTTATCTGATCGCAAGCACACTTTCAGGAATCATAAATACTATACTATAGTTATTATGTTATGGACCAAATTCGCGACTCTAGCTTTATAGTTACACTTGTTATTCGGTTTTTGGCAATTTTCGGGGCGGAAGTGGGCGTGGTAGACAAATTTGACCTGCCAGCAATCATAACAAGTCCTGTCGAAAAAAATTATATCTCTATCTCTTATAGTCTCTGAGCTGTTGACGCTGATTAACAATATAACATATATTGGGCCATAGATGCCTTTTTCTGCATGTTACATACATTTTCTGCCGACACACAATTATAATACCACTTCTACACTATGGGTAGCGGGTATAAAAACTGCTCGAAACTGCGAGAGATGCGTGCAAGGATTATCTGTTTCATCACTCTTACAGTGGTGCTAAAATAATGCCAATTTAGATCATACGAGTGTGTATCGCATAATATTATATTTGGAAGCAATTTAAATTCTTTGCATTGAGCAAAATTTGTTGAATATTTAAGCAAGATATAATGAACGAAAATAATATGAAATTCTAATTCTTTTATGATGGAATTTCGGGATTGGAAATGTACAGTATTTTGACAACATTTCGAAGCTATTTCGGGATAATTATTAATTATAAATTTACTTTTATTTTGCTCAACTTTATATACTGTTCATCTAATTATAGTGCTACTTTCATAATTGCTTCGACTTTAATATGGCAACTTGCAATAAACTAAACACAAATATAATTAGTTTCAAGTTATATCTAGGTGAAACGTAATGAAAAATCATATGTTAATTGGTAAATGCTTGATGCTCTTCATATGTTGCCTAAGCAAATAGGTTTGGGGCAACGGTGCACGTGGTGGCTGGAACCACCTGGAACTGAGCTGAGCTAGGGGAATGAATGGCTGCTATGAGCATTTTGAGAGTTCGGCACATGCAAACAACGACAATAACATGCTGGCCCCGTGGTGTGGGTGGTTTTTGCTGGATTGGTGTATGGCTGGATTGGGATTGTCTGGACTGTGGATGGGGCACGTCCAACAGCGACGACAGCGGCGGCAGCAGCCTCATGTCAACAGCAACAACCAGAGCAACAACAACCAGAGCAACGACAACAACAACGATAGCGTCAGCGTGTCTTTCTGGTCGTTGGCAAATGTTGGAAAAACAAATTTTTATACTTGTTTTTGCCCGGGTTTATATTTGTGTTTTATTTTTCGTAGCGCTGCAAAATATGCGACTCTGTGTGGGATGTGGGATGTCGTTGGCATTGCCGTTGTCGTTGTCGTTCTCGCACTGTGGACAGTGGTGGAGACATGGGAGGGGCGGGACTGATAGTGCGGCTGTCGAGCGATGCTGTCGTTTGGCATGCTCGGAGATATTCCGAGATATTAGTCATAAAACGAGCACACACAAATATATAAATTCATTTGAGCGTGCAGCTTCCCATCCCCAAACTCTTCGCAGCCAAACAACCACCCAACCATTGCCCTCCTCCATTCCCGGCACACACCTCAGTTGCAGAGTTATGAAGATGGCGGCCAGGTCGTGCCGTTTTTATATGAGCTCCACATAGCGTCCGTCTCTCGTCCTTATCCTCATCCTCATCCACATCCGCGACCATGAAACTGGAAACCTAATTTTCTAGGGTAATCCCTGGCAGCAAAAAGCTGAGGCACTCCAGCAGGGGATGAGGATTGGTCCGCCACATGCAAACATAAATTATGCAGATCCTGCAAACGTGCTTAGATGACATTTTTCCAGAGGTGATGCGACCATAAAGGTAATACTTCTCCGCCCCCTCTCTAAAAATATACGAGAGCAGGTTGTTGAGGTTGTGAGGCACGATAAAGATGCCACCACATATGATGTATCTACGTGGCAGCATGTAAAATTGTTGCTGCCCGTTTATGTAACTCCACCACGATTACAAACATGCCAAAAACATCCCAACTTGGCCAGCAACTGCATAAAAAGTTTCTGGCTGAAATAGCAAAATGGCTAAGATCCAATCCCAGTCCAGTCGCCAGTTGCCAGTTGCCAGTTGGCAGCTCTAGCTTTGTCGTCCTGCAGCGTCAACGTCGTGTCCAGCCATTTGGCTTATCCTTGATGAAACTAATCCCAACTTCGCCATTTTTATATGCATGTACTTCTGTGCGCAGCACACAAAAACTTTTGGCCAATCTTTTTACGACTTCATTTGCCAGTTGCCAGTTGCCAGTTGGTAGTTGACAGTCCAACAGCAGGCAACAGCATGAGATGGAGATGGATCTGGATGTGGTTGGGGATGGAGGAGAAGCACGAAAAGTAATAAGTCACCAAGTCACGACAATGCCACGTTCTCAACGTCATCTAAGTCCCTCAAACCCTCCGCTCTTTTTCTCTCTCTCTCTTTCTCGCTCATTCCCTTTCTCTATGTTGCTTTCACTCTCCTTCCATCTCTCTCTTTCCTTCTCTTTCATTCGTGTTTCCTATCTCTGCAAGGCATTTGCTGCGTCCTGTTTGCCTTTTGCTTGCACTGTGCAGCAATAGAAAAACTGAAATGAAACAGAAAACATGAATTTATAATTTACAAATTTTAACAAGAAGTAAAAGAAAAAACATTTCCAATATTGAGAGGGATTGCGCAAATTTCTTTATTAATATAATTTGCTAACTCTTGAAATTGCAACATAAATAAATTACATACATACTTCTAAAATACGATTTTTTATCTCCTTTTCTTATACAATGTAAACTATTATTTAACTAACTATTATTTACGAACAATTTTAAATTCCAAAGTGTCGTAAAGTATTAAAATACAACATAATCACAAAATATATAGAAATAATTCTTAATTTGAGGAAATTACTGAGTTATGAATTGAGCCAATAAAAGTTCATATTATAATTGTTCATAAAAATATGGGAAGGATATTTATTGATTATTACAAACTTATTTTGGCAGTTTCTTTAATAAACTCCGACAATCCATTATCAATAAGTCTTTTAAATGATATTCTATAGATTGATACGGAAACGCAACTTCTTATGTTGTGCAGTGTTGGAAGCCAAGTTTCTCGGTTGCAGCGGCAAAATGATTTCATTCGAGCTCCACCTTAATTTAACTAAACTTTTTTATATGCGCTTAGCCAACTGGCGCCTCCAGCCCTCAGTTGCAACCCCAGTTGCAGTCAAAGTCCCCAACAACCAGGTCCAACAACAGCGACAACTGCAACAACAACTTCTAGAGCTACAGTCATGGCTCCTGCTACAGTTGCAATTTCGCGCTGGTTGCATTTCAAGTTTTGTAGCCGCGGCGTTTAAGGCGAGGACAACGGCAAGGGGCAGGGCAAGAGGGAGGAGGGAAACTGAAACTGGAGGAGTGGCAGCCATCGTAAAATAACAAAGATCGCTGTCCGCGCTGCTGGAGCCAAACGAAATTTTGCTTCGTTTCGCGTTATTGGGCAAAGCCATTCCAAGTGCCAAGGAAGCGTAGCGAAATGCTAGCCAAAAAAAAAAAGTCAAGGAACTTTAAGGCTGTGTGCACTGCAAAAAAAAATTGCATGTTTGACTCGTGTGTAATTCTTTATATATATCTAAATATCTAAAGCACAGTCGAGGGAATGCGAGAATCGTAGAGAAAGGTCTTGTGGTGGCAAAAATGTGTCGTAATTTCTGATTAAATTGTCAGCAACTTTTGTCGGCAATCATAAAATGAGTGAGCCGGAAAAGTTTTGTGTTTTTGTTAGCGTGAAGCACTTAAGAGTTCTTTAATTGATGTTCCCTCGACCCACACCCAAACCCACACACACATTTGGCTCTGTGTATTTACATACTCTTCGGCGCTCTTTGGCCTTTTTGGCACTCGTATCGTAAAGTTTTCTTATGTGAGTTTCTAGTTTTGGCGAAACATCAAGGATCCTTCGAGATGAGATGAAATGAAAACCAACAAAAAAGTTCCCAAAAACTATTTGGCAATAAAACGAACCTGCCCAACAGAGCGAAATGATTGCAGCAAGTGTCCCAGATAAAGCTTAGCCAACATCCATCTTCAGGTTCAGGTTCTGGCCATAATTAAGCCTACAACTCGACTAGAAGCCCAGAAGTACAGACTGTCGCAAATGTCGAGGTGCGAGACAATTGTCATGACAGCAGCTGGCGCTTCTTGCAATTGAATGTGTTTTTGCATAAATTGTAAATGGAAATCTTGTCAAAGTATTTGAAATGGAAATGCCAAGCGAACGATTTCCTTTTCTAATTGAACTCGCTTACTCAATAGGGTTGGATGTGGATGCCATAAAAACGTTGCTCCATGTTGTTATTGGCCGCATAGCATCGCATCACATCGCATCACACAGCATCGCGCAGCACAAACAACAAAATCCCCCAGCGCGTGGTGTGCAGTAAATAAATTGAAACGAATTCAATTGGCAGCGGAATGTTTACAAGCCCAGAAAGCAATGAGCATGGAATGAGGAACGCGAGCCAAAGACAAGCGAAAAACACACACAAATAAAATAAACAGACAGCCAAAGACAACACGAGCTGTGGCCATGGAAGGAGCAGGCCATGGAGCAAGCTATTGACAAACGAAAGATAAACAAATTGAAAAAGTCATGGCATCCATCCATCAACCTTCCACTCGTCCAGCAACTTCTTCAGTTATCAATGACCGTCATTGGCGCCCTGGCCACACTCTTCCACTCTTCCTCTCGCCCTCTCTCCCTCCTCGACCTACTCCTCCTCCTTATGCGCTGTGTCCTCGCAACTGTCATTGGCGTAATAAGCTGTTTGTTTTAACGGCGCTCGACTCTCAACGAACTCGCTCGCTCGCTTCGACGCATAAACAAAAATAATGACAACCTCCGTCTGTCCGCCTGTCTTTAACGGACATTCGGACAGCGGACTCAGCACAGCAAACAGCACAACATCATAACCGTCAACTTCATAAATTCGACTTGCGTATTTATTTATAATAATTTATTTCAATAACAACGCCAGCCATTCATCTCCAGCTCCAGCTCCATCTGTGGCCCCTCTTCACTCTATTTATTGCTGTTGCTGTTGTTGTTGTTGTTGTTGTTTTCTCGCTTTTCCACTGTGACTTCATCTTACATTTCAAATATTTGTACAGTTTTCGTTGTTGTCGCTGAGGGACTGCATAAATAGTCGAATATCAATTTATGCGTTTCTGTATTGGGAAATGGGAAAATTCGAGTATCTGGGGCCCGGCATAATTTAACATTTTTTTTCGGTTTTGCTGCGGAATGTCTTTTCTTTTTGTCAAGGGGAAAGTGTTTTTCTGGCTATTGTTTGGTTCGTCTAACAACGGCACTTCAATACAGAAATACAGAAAACTCTACTAAGTGGTTTGAAAGAGCTAAGCACACCTAAAAGCGCCACACTATCATATAATGGAATAACTATAATTTATGTATTATAGCTAAAATTAGCATTTAATTCTGATTTTTAAGAATTACTAAAATAGATTCGAATATTTTGTATTGCAAAGTTGCCTTCGTTTTTATTAATTATTAACGCTTACCTGAAGTTTAGAAAAATTTCATATTTACGTGCAAGAATTAGTAAATGTGACTACATAAAAGAGATAAGATGAAACGAGTTGATAAAATTATTATTAAATATATTTTCAGTTCATATATCATTGAATTTAAATCAATTTTATTCTTGGTAAATAATATAAAAATGTAAAATTGAGTTAGACTCAAACCTGACAATTTGTCAATAAATATTTAATACAATTTCAAACACAGTGCAATATATATCTCCCATGCTTCTCCCTAAAATCTCAGTAAATATTTCCAAAAATTTTTAAAGAACATTGCAGTTAATTCTGAACAATTTCTCATTGAATGTTTCATACATTTTCTTAGTAAGTGAATAAATATATTCATTGCTTCTGAAGCTCTCTGATCTAATCTAATCTAAAATCTTGATGGTGATACAAACTCGTGTGTATTAATTTAAGTGCATGTCGTTAATGCGATTTAGTTGAGTATAAATATTCAGAAATTCCACCACAATAAGGCAGACTGAGAACAACAAAGTTGTTTTCATGGCGAATTTGCAAACAGTTCCCAGGCCTTTGGGGAAACCTTTTTTGGCTTCCAGATTTTTAGCTCATGCAATTTTTCATTTCAAACGCGAAATGAAAATGAAAATTCTTGCAGAATAGCTGGAAGAAGAAGCAGCCCAACCCACACAGATTTTGCCCTTTTCCCCAAACTTAACGTTGCTTCGTGTTTTTGTGCAAGTCATTTACAGAATAGAATTCTTGATTAAATTGGAGTACATTTCGTGTTTCCTCACCCATCCCCCGACAATGGCGATGGCAATGGCAACGGCAGCTTACGGGCACGACAACGACGGCTTTGCTCTGCCAACTTCTCATTTACCTAGCAGCGCGATGGCTTCTCAGGTGGGCGGGTCTCGAATCGAGCATATAAAACTGAGAACGGCGAAACGTTGGAGGCGAGGCGAGGGATGCGGCAAGGCGTTTGAAGAATATTTGCTGCATATTCAAGCGGCCTCCACTCCTCCTCCTCCTCACATCACTCGCAGCTTTGCCTTTCCCTTCACAGCTCAGAAAACTCGTCAGCGAAATCCAGGAGCGAACCTTTTCCTACCTGAATTTGCTGAAACATGCGAAACTTATTTTGCAAGTTTTATGTCGACGAGCAGCAGCAGCTTTTATTTTTTCCCTTGTACATTTTCCTTCTTATTCGTTGCTGTTTTTTTTCAGTTTTCACATTTTGCTCTTTGGCTTAAATTACACTTACACTGAGCGAAAGAACTAATTGAAATTATATAGTGAAATTAGAATACTGTCTGCCGTTGATTTCATTCTGTTATTGAAAAGTTAATAAAATATTACTTATCTTTCTAGGATGTAACTTTAATTGGGTTTCAATGAAATTTCGCTCAGTGTAGACGCGTGTATAAAATCGCCAGCATGAAAACTTAGAAAGCTCGCGCGTTCCTTTCACAGCAGAGAAATCCACGCCTTTGGCTTGTAGCTCTTCGTACACAGGTTGCATGGCAAGATGCCATCGCCATTTGGTTGACTGGCAAACCGTCGAGTGACGACGTCGTGGATGTTTTTGGGGATATGGATGTGAATGTGCATGGAGTTGGGGATCGGGATGGGGATGGGGATAAGATTGAGGTGATGGCAAGTCGAGTATAAAATAGTATTTCTAACCATCCTTGGAGCATGTAACGGGCGTGGCAACGACAGAGACACAGCGACGGAGCGACTGACGGCTTAGCGCATTCCAATACTCATTTCATGGATTAGTTGAAGGCTTAAGTCGAAGGCGCGAAAGCGAAGCAATGCCTGAGAAACGGGTTTATCAGCCTGACAACAGTGCACATAACTCAACGGCGTTATGACAACGCAGATACAGATTCATTTGCAACTACAGATTCAGATACATTTCGAGTTCACTTACAGATACAGATGCATTCAGAGATAGGCTGGCAACTGTGTAAAACAAACACTCAATGCCGACAATAAAAAAGCAGGACTAATAATGGCTTCGAGCGAGTTACGCGGCTGGAGGACTGCGCACCAAATACGCAGCGGGAATGACCTCGATGCGTGGCAGGAGGCAAGAGGCAAGAAGCAGACAGCTAAAGGCAGCCACAGAGGCAGCGTCACAATGCCCGTTTGTTCTGGTCATTAATAGTTTTATTGGCCGCAGCAGTCGGCGAGCAATCCTTTTTCTGAGACATTAGAGGTCGCTCCAGTTATGGATATGAGCATGAAATATTATATGTTATTTGAATCACATACTCATACACAATCAGTCGAAGGTCATTTGACGGCACTCAATTTTTATCAGACTGCTCTCGTTTTCATGTGAAACATGCTCTTGTTTATTGTGTGTTGTGTTTTTTTTATGAAAGCCTTGAGAGCAATCTGAAATATAATTGCCGTCACAACATTTAATAGTTTCGAATGCATAGCGAAGCGTCTACGAAATTCAAACTCTTTCGTTGTAATGTCCTTGTCAAGATTGGCCACAGCAGCTGGAATGCTTCGTGCCCAGGCGTAGGCGTTTTTATGCTGAACATGCTTGAACTTCGAACTCATCATCATAAAACAAGGCAGCGACAACTACTCACGCGCCCTCCCAAAAGCGATGGAGCATCGAGTTGGAGGGGGCCAACTAAATTAGTGCAATTCAACACGAGCCTAACCCCATCCATTTCGTCTACCGATAATGCATAGCAATGAAGTAGAAAATCCCGAAAAGCTCTCTGAGGCAAAGTCATCACTTACTGTTGCCGTAGATGGGGAGAGAGACGGGGACTGAACGACATACGAAGATGGGCACGGATTAATGGCCGGCAACTGAGATGCCAACGAAACGGAAAACTAATTCCGTCGTTTGTGAGTTAAATGGCAAAAGCACAGCCGATTCATGGCTGGAGGTGACCCCAAACAATAACACTTGACAGTGGGAACATGCAGTGAAAATAGAAATGATTATTTTAAACACATTCAAATTATTTATTGAAAAGTTTATATATGAGATTACTTTCTCTAAGTAATACAACAAATTTTAACATTATATAACTTCAATATTAGTTCCATTCTCATATATTTGTACCACTGTGCAACTTAGCGTTGACTGTGGACACGTTCTTGCTACTGGGCCGGCCATTTGACGCTAAGATAAACGATTTCCAATAAAAATACGGCAGTGCCCCGTGCGCCGGAAATTCTATGCCTCCTGCTTTTGCCAGGCTTTGTTTGGATTTCTATGAATCCAGCCATTGCCATTGCCAATGCCGATGCCGATCCCGTTCTCGTTCTTGTTCTAGTTGCTGTTGGACAACAGCGGGGCCGCGATGTTATCAGGTTCAATTGTTGCCATACCGCTTCACATCCTGGCTCGCAATCGGTTTGGAGCCCCAAACATTGACGAATGGATACATGGATGGATGCTTGGATGGCGGATGGCGGATGGCAGAGGTGACGCTCGATGGGGCATTAAATTGTATTAAAATGCGCAACGCAACGTACACAACGCACGCACGCCTCCATCCATCCTCCATCCCTTAGACTTAGAGTGCTCCCAGGCGGCTGCTGAGCCTTGACTGCTTTGACTTTGCCTAAACGACGGAATTTATTTGTAGCCGCTCCTCCACCGGTGTGTGCCATGTGCCTTGTGCCTTGTGCCGAGGCTCTATCGTAGGTGGTATCCCAGCCCCAAATGGTATTTTATTTATTTTTATTGGCAAATGTCAACGAGGCGTTTCTGCTTTTGTTCAACAGCATCAAAAGAAACAGCAAAAGCAAAAGCAACAGCAAACGCAGATATCTCGGAAAATGAGTTTGTTTTTGGGGATTGTGTTAGTATATCAAATGTAAATCGAATTGGAAGTTTTTCATTGGTTCCGTTCTTGAGCAGCTTTCAAATTTATGGTCATTTTACGGAAATAGTTTACTTAATGCGACGATGTTGTGTTTTATTATGAATTCGATTTCTGAATTCTAAATTAAAACGCATATTTCAGTATTTTTTTGTTGATGGTAGATAAAGTATAAAATATCGCAGTTTAAAGCCACACAGAACTTAACAAAGTGACGAACTTGAACTGACATTACATGCTTAAGCGAAAGTTAGAAATATTGTGATTTTTCTTTTATTTAGCTATTGTTTATTACAAGGTGGAAATATTTCAGAAATTAGTGTAGATATTAAGCAAGGGACAGTTAAAACAATCGCGATGGGCTTATAATAATTTAATACATAACGATACATTTTTATCGCAACTCAAAAATATGTTAAGCTGCTTTGCGATTTGTCTAAAATCATGCAAATGGCAATATGCTCTGAAATATTGCCACCTTGTACGAATTTAATGTGGAATTCGTTGAAATCCGACGCAAAAACTGAATTTCTCGATTTATCGGTAAAACTAAATAAAATATTTAAATATATAAAATAGATGCATAGCATTACTATATTAAAAGTTAAGCAATATATTACACTATATTTTTTCATTTAAGAGTAAATATTACCCGAAATCAATTTTATTTACATAGTTCCTCTAATATAAATATTTTCTTTTGAAGAATATTTAAAATTTTAAACGGACTTTTAATAATTTCTGTAAACTCCAAAAAAGTAAAAATTGTATTATGATTAATTAAACTATATATAGTAAATAGAATAGTTTCAATAGTTTTGAGTAATATCAAGTAAATATATTTCATTTGCAGCTATACAAAATGCCGTCGGCTGAAACCAATGGCAGACAACCAGAAAACCTCCATGCGGAATATGTATGTGAGCAAATGCGTGCTGTGAATGAGAGAGCGCCGACGCTAACAAATGGAATGGAATGGCAGAAGAGAGCGCGTTGTCATGACAACGGCAGCGGCAGCCATCTTGGATGTGAGAGAGAGCGGCCATGCTGCGGCCATGCTGCTGGCGTGCTACCGACACTCACCTGCGACGGCGGCTGTTGTGAAGTTCTGTGACGTGACTGAAATATCGGAACAAAGAGCCGCAGCAGCAAACAGGCCAACGTTGTTTGTGCTTGTGCGGCAATTTTCTGCCTGCCTGCCTGCCTGTCAGCAATGCCGCAGTAACGGCGGTCGCGGCGACAGTTGAACGAGTGCGCTTGCGTTGTGCCCGGACCGCGACCTCGACTGGCGCAGGGATGGAATGGAATGGATTGAAGCAGAGCTAGCGGCAGCAGCAGAGGCAGCGAAGCGACGTCGTCGAGGTAAGTGAAGGAATGCCGTTGCTTTAGGGTTGAAATGAACATTGTGAGGCAGAAGGAGATAGCAAGTCCTAGGTGGGTGGTCCTACTGAGGGTGGATAGCGAATACTCGAACCACTTTGTTGTTGTCCTCGCTAAGTTCCAAGTAGAAAACACTTCAACGCCAATAAAATTTATAATTTATTTCGCCAATTAGCAGCTAAAACAACTACAATTAAAAATACATCTTCTTCTATATACATAGCACATTTAATAATCATTCATCTATTAAAAATTGAAAAATTAACATTTCTTTGCAAAATCAAAAACATGTATTTTTGAAACGCACAACTCGAAATTGTTTAAATCTGAACGCGTTGCTGTCAATTCAAGAGAGCTCTCACTAATACATTCACAGCGGTGGCCTCTGCATTAGTATTAGTGCCGCGCTCTTCGCGGTCTTATTGTCAATGTGTGCGTGAGCGCTCTCTTAAGTTGCTTGCTCTTAAGAGCGTCAACTTGCATTAGTATTGGTGTCTCGCTCTTTGCCGGTTCTCTCATCGTGCGCTCTCTTTTGTTGTCGCTCTTTGTAGTGCGCTCTTTACTCAGATTGCACCTGTTCAAGTTCATGGGACTCTCTTAGCAACATGCTGTTTGTTTGTTTGGCTCACTTTTGATAGCGTCGCATTGTTTTGGTTTTCATGCGCTCGCTCTACGCCCTCCTCTGCTCTGTGGCCTTTGCTCTGCGCTCTTGTGTGTGGCAGCTGCTGCCATTTGCTTATTGGACGTACTTAGATGGTCTGACTAAGGGCATTTCTCACACCACCACTCGATGCCGACAGCCAATGCAACTTCTATTCCCAATGAGAAAACCGTGGCGCAGCTTGAAATCTTGTTAGAATTTATGAGAATCTCAAAGTCCTGCGCAAGTTCCTGAGCTTTGGGTTGATGCAATTTCCTTTTTTTACGATTTGCTCGCATTCATTGCATTCTTTTCGGTTCGGTTCGCTTCGCTTTCACAACTTTTTGCCATCGCCAGCATCCCTCCCCGTCTCGAAGGGACTTTTGTTGCGATGGAAAATATAATGCGCTTTTCCCTTTTCCACTTGGCAACAATGTTGGCCACCCGATGCAATTTTTGCAATGCTGCTGCTGTGTGGGCGATTGGGTGTACAGCAGCAACAATGCCCCAATGGCTGCTGGCAATGCTGATAAGAATGATTGGTGCAATTGCAAGCACAACAACAACAACAACAACAATAACGTCGACGACGACGACAACGATAACAACATTGCTGGCAGCAATAAGCAAAGAGCATCCGCTTTACTATTCCAACGGTAACCGAATCTAATTGGATTCTGGCTCACACTGGTTTGAGTCTTCACTAAGGTTCATATCTAGTAAAACCTTTTGAGTTATCAACTTCTAGCTGCGATCCGCAACGAAACACAAAGAGAAGGGTCTGCTCTCAATTATAACTGATAAGTTGCCCTTACTCTTCTCTATCATCTCTCTGCTCATTCGTCGCAGCTTCACCTTCGCGTGCCACAGCATAAAATCTGAATACTCGCGAGGTTTACACATGTTTATATGTAAATTTATACACCTACATACATATGTATATATTATATATATATATTCAGTTTGTTATTGAAACAAAATTCAGCGTTTAGAGTATCGAATTGTGTTTCTTTGTTTATTGTTTACTTTTGCTCATCTGAATATTTGAATCCATTCATGAGTTACACTTACGCCTGTTTAACTGGAATATTGCCTTAAGATTGCTTAATAAATAATTAAACATTTTTATTTAATTTGATTATTATTCTCTTTATTTTGAATATTGTCGATTTAAGTAAATGCCTAAATACACTTGAAAGACGTTTAACAATCGTCGAGTGGGCCATAAAACATGGCCAGGAAAGGGAAAAAGTTAAGTATGTGCAAAATGCGATAAATAAACACAAGACAAGAAGAACTTAAGACTAAAATCAAACTGTAAATTGGCGCAAAATATTGCGAGTAAAGACATAAATCCCGACAGTGCTAAGCTACCGTAAGAACAGCAGCGGATGACTTCTATATATTCACTTCCCGAGGACTGGCCAGGCAGTCAGCAAGCAGGCTGGCTGGGATTTGAATCTCAACTGAACGGACGTCATAATCGTTTCAGTGACAAAGCATAAAATTTGAGTTTTACGATTTAACTGGGCCATAAAGCTGCCAATTAGTGTCAGTGGCCAAGACGTACACGAAGACGCAGAAGGACAAAACGGGCGAAAAGCATTGCCCATTGGTTGCTGCCTGTTGGCCATTGCATTCAGATTTCAGATTGAGAATGGAAATGGAAATGGAAATGTGGCTTAGGCAGTCCAAAACCCAAAAAAAAAAAAAAAATCAACATAAAGTGGCATGAGTGAGAAGTGCATTTAATTGTTTTATGATAATTTTGACAGGTCATTAAATGTATTGAGGCCCACAAACGAAAATTCCAGTAGCCATCGCTCAACTTGGTTTCGTTATGACTTGACATTGCGTTTTCCGTTCACCATTCACCGTTCTCCATTCTCCGTTCTCCGTTCTCAGTTCAAGTGACTTTTTTAAGGAGCTGCCTAATATACGACTTTTCCGACACACGCAATCAGCACGAGCCCCAAACATGACCCATTCCATTCCAATACGCTGACTCAATCCCCATCCCCATCTCCAGTCGCAGTCGCAGTTCAAGTCCAACAGCAGCGAGTCATAAAACTGATGACAATTTCGTTTTATTTTTTTATGACAAAACGTCGACGGCTTCGCCTGCGGTCTTCACTGTACAGGTGCGTCCGCATTCGCGTCCGGGCGGGGCTAGCGTTGAGGGGAGGAGCGGGGCGGACAAGCAAATATGTCTGCTGCTGTTCTTGAATAATTTTTATTGTTGTAAATCACAATGTCAATTGTTGCACAGTGGGTTTAGATATCAAAAAAAGCATGCAAAATATATTGCGATTAAAAAGCCATTTTTTTCAAAGGAAAAAAATAATATCTTCATAAATAACTTACGATTAAATCATTCAAAATGAAATTAGTTGCTTGAATTCGCTATCTTGCGTTTGGTATGCAAAAGTTAATTGGCCTTCACTGCCTATCAAGGTGCTTGACCAACTCCAATTGCCATTTGCATGGCTAATTGAATTGCAATTGCAATCGATTGAACACGCCGACTATGCAACTATGCGACTTCGCGATTTTGCAAGTTGTCGTCTTGGCTTCGATCGAATCGATTTGAGCCGTGGCCAATTGGCATTGGCATTGGCCAAGCTAATGGGTAGGCACAGTTAGTTGCAGTTCCACAATGTTTATTTGAGAACGTATCTTGATCAGAGTTGTGTGTGTGCTTCAGCCACTTGAGCTGCAACTTCAACTTCAATCGTAACGACGACTTTGACTGGCAACTCGTGCGCTGCTGGAATAAATAAAATGGCCAGCAAAGGAAGGCATCGATGTGACTGAGCAGCAACAATTCATTCCAAAACAAACAAACAAAACGCAACAAACAGAAGCCCAACAATGGCTTCAAGCCCAAAGCCCAAAGGTGAAGCAAAGTCTCCAAGTGAAGTGAAGTAAAGTGAAGTGAGTAAACAAAAATGAAGAATGTCCGCTGATTGATATTATCCACTCCCCAACAACAACAACAACACAACAACAGCACAACCACAACACACACAACTCACGCACTGACTGCAGACAGGCAGAATGGGAATCGAGAATGGATTTCCATTTAGCATTTCCGTTGCGGCCATATTTCATTTGCGCTGTCAACATGACTTACTCCGAGTCCCCACTGAGACCTGAGACTTTAAAACTGACAGCGGAGATCCGAGCAGACATTTATTATGATCCGTAGAAGTATATCTTTATAGGAATATATTCAGTCAAATAGTTGTAACTTACCACAAGAAAAACAATTATTAATTGGGTTTAAAAGCGTATAAATGAAACGCCTATTCAGTTGATTAAGCTAGAAATAAAAGCAGTCGATATATTTCGATATTTCACTTAGATAATACTAAGTTTCTTCAAATAATTCTCGAATTTATAAAATGGAATTCTAATACAATAATATTTTATAAGCAGATAAGTTTGATTTCATTTAATTCTCACCTTAAATTATTCTTATTCAATGTTATAATAGTTAATTTGAGTACAATTACATTTTAATTATTATATATGCTCACTTTATAGTCATTGAATTTTATTCAAAATTAACTACTCTTACTTTTAAGGGTGTCTATCTATCTAGCAGTTGTATTTAACTTACTGAGGCACTACTTAAATTGACTTTATAAAAGTCTATTAATATATTTAATTGATTTTACACAAATCTGTTCTTATTACTTTCTGCTTCTTTATAAAAGTGACGCATATTTTATTTTATATATTTTTGTCTCAGACTTGCATTTAATATTTAAAGTTTTCATATTCAACTCAGATCTATCTACAGGATGTCTGCCAGACCCATTTAATATTATTCTCCCCACACTTCCATTTATTTTATTTGCACATTACAAATACGCAATCTTTACCAATATACCCGCCGTCAGTTTTGTTTTCTACGGAGTATGCACTGCATTGGCTATGATGAGCTCTGCATTTTATAGCTTGGCAACTGCCAGTTCATCTTCTGCTTCTTGCTTCTTACCCGTTGTTCTGCGACTGTCTCTTTGCTCCTTTTGCCGTTGTCAACTGCAGCAGCAGTAGCGCCTGCAATTTGCTAAATAATTCGCTTTTCTCTCTTGAATTTTTCCCATTTTCAAACTGAAATGAAAGGAAAACAGCAGCAGCAGCAGTAGAAGTAGAAGAAGAAGATGAAAAGAGCAAATGGGAAAAAGCAAATTATTTAATTTAGTTGAAAGCTTTTGAAGTTCGCCGTATCTTTTGGCTGTTTCTCGCTGCATTCTCTGAGATAAAATTAAATATTTTCACAAAAATGAAGAAGAAAACAACGAGACGGCGGAACGAAAAAATGGGCAACTTGAAATATATGTGACGCGACCCGCAGACATTATGTATATCTATCTTTCTACTATATATGTATGCATGTGTATCTATGGAGGAATGTGGAAAGTGTGTGTGTGTGTTTGTGTGTAGAGAAATGTCTAAAAGCGATTTACTTTAGTTTCCATTTCGGTTTCTGGCTTTTTGCCTCATTCGGCGCTTTGTTGTTATTGTAGTTGTAGCTGTTGTTGTTGATTTTCCTTTTCGGATTTTTATTTTCGTTGATTTCGTCGAGTTTCCATTTCGCTCATTGCCAGCCAGCAGCAGAAACACAACAAAAGCGAAGCAAAGCTATCATCACCATTCCATTATCATCATGGGCATGTTCCATTGTTGTTTCCTTGTTGTTTTTGCCAATTTCAGCCATCCAGCCCTTCCTCTCTGTCTCCCACAATTCCCCACTGTATGTATGTATTGAGGCACGTACTTGAGCATATATAGTATGCACATACATAGCCATAGTATACCCTATAAGTTGATACTACGAGCAACTTCTCATTCATTCTTGGCTCGTACTTGACTCGTTCGCATTTTCGTTTCGCATCATAATTTTACGCACAACAACAATAGCAACAACGACACCGAAAATCACGTTCCTTGAATTCCACTTGTCGCAAAACTGAAAGTCACAGCACAAGATTCCTTGTGAGTGCCAATCACTTCAGCTTCAGCTTCAGTTTCAGTTTCGACGTGCGAACATCGAACCCAACCACCCAGAACGTCCCACACATTGAGTCCAACAAAACAGTCTATAGTCCCTCTTAAGTTGCGCACTTTTCAAATGCTCAAATGTACTGTAAACAAAGCACGCGCCACAATAATGACGCAAGGGAGATAATGGTCCACCTGGCACCTGGCAGATTTCTCTACGGTTTTCGCATCAGCTGCTTACGGCTAAAAAAGTAACTGCAGTTATCTTTGCTTGAAACTTGTATTCAAAATAAGTTTTGTTTGGCAACTATTGAGTTGTAAAAATTATTATTCCCAGTATCGATATTAACAATTGCTAAAATTAATCATAAACCACTAAATGAAGCCATATCAATGAGCGTCTGGTTGTCTAATGCTCAGACGCTATAATAGTTAGTGCCATAAAATTTAATGACTATACTCTATGAATGCTAAATAAAGCCCTTCCATATACTCAAATGTATAATATGCCTTTTAAATGCCCATATCAATTATTCATTGCTGTTGCTCAGCGTACCAGGTATTCTGCAGTCGTGCAAACTCAATTCTAATCAAATAGTGCTTACCGATTGATAATGTTCTAATAATTGTTTTATTAAGCAATTATTCCCCATCCGGATTAGCAGGTGTATCTAAAACTTACCCTCAATCGACGGCATTTAAATGACCATAAACCATATGAATGTTTATTTATGTTATGTTTATAGTGCCGAGTAAAGGCTTCCCCAGTGTCAGTCTCGTGCCTCACAGTGTGTGTTGCTGTTTTTGCTGATGTTGTTGTTGGCAATAAATGCGGCAATAAAATGTGAATCAAAAGCGCGCATTCATTAATCGACATAGTAAATATTTTGACAAATTGGAGTGTGACGAGAGTAATGAATTTAAAGTGACATAAAGCTGCCATAACCAAAACAACAACAAGCGCAACAACAAGAAATGCGAGCAATAAAGCAGCTTTATTATCTGTTGATGTCTGTTGTGCTGATAACATGGCCAAGACTGCCATGACGTTAACTGTTTTCTGTCAGATATTTTGCATTAGTCTCTATTTCCCATATGAGCAGACTACTCGTGTTTGCAAGTGCAAACCAACTGATTTGAGACGCAAAGTTAAATCGAGAGAAAGTTATGACTACCACGGCTAACTCTATAGGATAGAGCGGGAGAGCACAATTCAGTCAAATTAAAGCCGATGCTCAGCTGCTGAGGCCTGAACTGCTGCTTATCGGCAGTGCATAAAAGCAAGTGAGGCAGCAATAACATTCACCCAAGTCTAGGATGCAGTTCAATGCAGTTGTCTCACTCACACACACGTTAACACATTCCAGAGCTGCACTCAGATTTATTCTCATATTGGCAGCCATCACATAAACACACATACACACGCATACACATGCAGTTGCTGCGTTTGTTTTTGTTCGCATTCAGATGCAAGGATCTAAGTTGCAATCTCATTTTTAACCTTTAAACGAGCACATGTGTGTACTCCAACATTCTAAAATACAGAATACTCGCACATGCGCAGTTCCATTGTAAATAATAGTTGTATAGTAGTTTGCCTAGCTAACGGGGTGGCAGAAAGGAATGACACTCTCTCATTTTCTCTCTCTCTATCTCTTTAAGCCCAATGGTTGTTTGAGTAAATGTCCCTTGACCTGAAATTCAATTGCAGTTAGAGCACTTGCGTTTAAGATTAGAAATATTCCGAAACTAACATTAATTTACATAGCTTCATTAAGCAAAATATACCCTGTAAATTAGTCGTTTGGAAATCATTTTATCCGCTCCATAATGTCATTATTCAGAGACGCAATTTGAGTAAAATCCCTACTTTAGTGTCTTAAGTTGCCGCATTTAAATAAAGTATTTATATTTCAGACGATAGAAGGCGAGGCACTGCGCTGCAATGCGAAACCCGTTTGCCTCGATGGGTCGCTTAAGCCGCTTTGCGAAAGTTGCAATTTATTTATGCATTTTAATATTATTGGCGAACTGCACCCAGCGGTGAGCCATTGCCTTACGCTTGCCAGTGAGCCAGTGAGCCGCCATTGTTGTCTCCATCGTTGAGCTTTTGCAGTTTTATTTCGAATTAAATAATAATGAATATCAAAAATATAAAAAAAACGTTTGCCCGTTGCAGCAAAAATGCATCCGCATTGGCCGACTACGATCTGCATCGACATCTGGTGCGTTGATCCGTCGCATTCGGTGTCTATAAGTTTTACGATTGCAAAACTATTAGCTGGATCCAATCATAGTGCATTGGGTCCATTCGTATAAAGATCATTTGGCCGACAGACGGTAGTCCATTTCACAAAACAAAGCGCAGAGACACGACGGCAGCTGGCGTTGGCAAATATTTGTGGTGTCGAGCAGCATGTGGCCAACAGCCAGACCAAATACAGATCACAGATCACAGACATACTCGCTCTCTATGCCTTTCTCTGTTTAACCCGTTGCCTCGATGGCAAATTTCAGTTAGAACATTACACTTTTTATGGCTGTCACAAACGGCGGCTCCGCGCTCTTGTCACTTTCACTTTTCCCATTGCGACGTCAGCGAAACAGAAATGTTGTGGTTCTCGGAAAATTAGAGACGCTTCACATTTTTTTTTGACAAATTTCTGTGTAGTTTTCTTCGTTTTTTTGGTAATTGAATTTAGAGCGCAACAGACGCAAAAAGTAAACTCAAAGCCGTAACGAAATCTGAACCCTTTTCCAACCGCTGTGCGCCGCCAGAGTTTTACAAGGAGCAGTTCTACTTCCACAGCGGGTGACGATTTAAGGGCAGCAGGTACAAGATCTTAGAGAATCTTCACTACAGCACTTTCCATTTCTCATACGGATCGAAAACTGAGCTGTGACCCTCGTGCATTCATAAATAAGTCTATAAGGCAGAGTAAATACAACAAATCAACGCCAAGAGACCACAAGAAGTGGGGGATATTGGGAAACTTTTTCGTTGGCTGCTAATCTTCTGAAAATGGAAATTATTAATGGGAAAAAGTTTAGTGGTCTGGGGCAGCGAAGAACTTTTATGGCATTTCCATATCAGCAGATACACATCGAAGCAGATATAGCTACAGATACGAAAGATGAAATAAGTTCGACTCGTTGTCATGCTCGACGCTTTGCTCATTATGAAAATGTAACCAATTTGGCAGACAGACACAGACACAGACGCGAATGTGCTAAGTGCTCGAAGCAGGAGCAGAAGCTGAAGCAGGAGCAAGGAGCAGGGGTAGATAGTAGAGAGACTCAATCATGTACAGCTAGCTAGTGAGTAGAGTAGTGCGAGAGGAAAAGTGCTCCCTGGGCCGGTCTGGGGAATGCTTAACTAGAATTTATGCACACGAGCATATTCCATTGGGGAATTCGAGGCGACGGCGATGGCGGCGGCCAGTGCGATGAGGTTCTCTGTTTGTCTAATAAACAACAAGAGCAACACGAAGAACAACACAACTAAAAAGTTTGCCAAAAAGCAGCCGGAAAAAAAGATACATATGGGAAAAAATGATGACGTCGTTGAATGTGTGCGGATGAATGTGGATGGTTGAATGTTTGGCTGGTTGGATGGTTGCTAGATGGATGCTGCTGGCAGCCTTGTACGCCGGGTGGGTGGTTGGACGACTGATAAACAAACAAATAGACAAACAAGCGACCACTCGACGACGACGTCGACGACGACGACTACTGTATGCGAACGGGTGAGGAGTGAAAGTGGGGGAGAAGGCGTTGGCAGTGACACTGAGGCAGGAGATGGAACTAGAGATGGAGTTGGAGGTGGACCTCGAGATGCGAAAGGGACAACATATGACCTATAAAAGTAACGCACAAGCAGTGTGCGAAGAGTGAAGTGAGCGGGGAGTTGGGGGAATTGTGGCAACGACGAAACGCGCATCGCGGCGACATAATCGAATGAACGGCAAGTAATGGACCGTACACATTGAGGCGGTAGACAACTGGACCCAATGGAATATGAATGCATCAGCGACGCACTCTGCCACATCCCACATAAATACTATATGTACATATATGCCATGTATATTTACTCGCATATTTTGCCATGTTGTGCACGATCCCAGACCAACGAACCAACTATAAATTTATTGTATTTTCGCTTTGCGCAAACAAGAAAGCGCACTTTTCGCTACAGCATTTTGTACAAAATTGAAATAAAATGATAAGCGTGAAATAATAATGAGGAGCGTGTTCCGGCATAAATCGGTTGGGATCTCTTCTCACATAGATTCAAATTCAATGGCGATTCTGGCGTCGGCCATGCGAGGTAATTGAATAAAGGGGTGAGACTCCATTGTCGACTATACGCACATACATATATATTATATTATGGTATGTGTGTGATATAAGGATTGGGCAAAGCAATTTGTGCCTTTCATTTAACTGTCTGTGACAAGTATCTCACATGCTCGACTCCGATGTCCATGCGAACAATAATATACATGTCCCTGGCAAATGATGCGAGAGATTCACTCTCGTAAACGCTTGTTAAATGGTTTGTTTTTCTATTCTTTGCAAAAGAGTGACCATTGAAAAACATACAATTAACGTTTTCAACGTAGTACAATAAATAAATATTTAACTATCTATTAGAATTTTAGACTGCAAAAATCGATATAATTAAAAAGTCATTTTAATGAAAGCTCAGCTTAAAATGCAGTAAATTTAAGCAAAAATTCAAAATTCTTTTGTTTTAGGTGTGCCAATTGAGTACAAAACTAAAGAGAATTTGGACAATATAAATTAAAAAATACGAAAAAAACGTCTTATTTCCATGTCATTAATTTGTTAATGAGATACTTATAATAATTTGCAGCGTCTTTTCATTCAAACACATATTTAAGTTAAACAAAATTCTTGAGCGCTTCTATATCATATTCTGTGTTAATTTCCTTTTGAACTGTTGCATTTTTACCGCATATGTAATTGAAGACATTTATTGAAAATAAATAATTAACATTTTACGAGTAATAAATTTAACAAATTATTGTAAGATGCTGTGGAAACAAGAACAGGAACACATACAAAATTTTTAATTAATTTTCATGTTCTGTCTTGCTTCGATTTCAGTTGGATTATTTTGGATTTTACAGTGACCCCCCGAAGTGAGATCTGAATGGTTGGCAGCTGTTGCAGGTGAGCGCTACATATATAAATATATAAGTTTTTGAGGTGCGCATTTATATAAAACAATAAATGCGCCACATGTCAACTATCAATTTAAAAAAGCGACGCAGGTGCAACTCGAAACGAATCAGAAGCAGAGTTTTTTGGCCAAGTCGGGCTGAAAGTGGCCCTTAATACGGAACACAATTCTCTTATGACGTTTACCATTTTTATTTGCCAACATGATTTTTGCTAAATTGCAATCCCGAGAACGCAATGGGAATGCGTGTGGCATATGAAATAGTTGCTTGGGTCCCCCAAATGTTGCCTTTTCTTTTTTTGTTTTGTACCTTTTGCCATTTATTTTTCATCCCGACCGAAATGCCGAATGTCGAATGCGGCTTCGATATGAAAAAGGCAAAAGTTGATCAAATAAATGGCGAAATTTCCATATTCTGGCGATAAGCGTCGAAACGTGCACTCGTATGTAGCTCAGGCTCAAAGATTTTCATCAATCGGGGATAGCCAACCGTCGACCTTTCTCATGCAGCCCCCATCCACTCTCTCCCTCCCTCTCTCTCTCTCCATCCGCAGCACAAGTAACAAGTTGTGCGAATCTCCCACTTGGGGTGGGTGCTCTACTCTAGGTTTGCTCTCACGGCATGCTATCGCAGTGCCTAGAAAAACGGAGAGGGGGAAATAACTATGGCGGCAGGTACAACCCCCATCGCTTAGCTAAGTAAATGGGTTGGCTGACGAACGTGACTAGCAGTTGCCTCTGGTTCGATAACACGGGGCCCACGTCTCCGTCTCCGACTCCAACTCCGACACTAACTCGAATTCCATGTCTGTGACTTTGGCTACGAATTGAAGCAATTGAACAATGGCAACCGTTTGGGTTCTGGGAGAGCAAATTGTTTGTTTTCTTAACTCTAGGTAGACAAATGAATATGGTAATAATAAAATTAAAGAACAAATACATATTCGTCTTAAAAATTGGTCAAAGACATTTGTAAAGATCTTAAAATATATTTAAAAATATTCAATTCTTTATTGGATGAAACCATTTCAGCTTGAGCTCTTGTCAAGAAAACTGTTTTCTTATCGTTTGAAATAAATATTTAAGAATATATAAATATCGTAGTAAGAAGATATATTTAATGTCTTTTCTTATGCATATAAATATTATTTTAAAATTTTAATGAAATGCATTTATTAATTTAAAAAATATTTTATATCTATCTCATGTGAAAAACATTCATTTTCTCTACCTCTTGAAAATGAATATTTTACGAAAATCATTTTTAGATTCTAGTTTTAAATACTGTAATTCAAACGTATGCCATATTGTATTCCCTTTCATTTTACTCACCTTCCAATTCGCTCCATTGTACCATGTTTTTTCGCCATTGAATTTCTGCCAAAGCCCGTCACGATTCCGAACTGGAGCAACTAATGAGGAATACTTGTAATTACATGTGGTTACGCAATAACAGCACACACTGACACGGCCCCGCTCATTGCTATTGGCATTGGCAATGCCATTGTCACACTGCTCTTCATCTCCATCTCCATCTTTAGCTCCATCTCCAGCTCTTGCTTCGACTAAAGCTGAATCAATGCCCGGAGACAACCCCAGAAATTTAATAAACACGCAAGTGCACGGAAGTAAATTATCCCGTCAGTCAATTATGTATGTTGCCCCTTCTCCCCTTTGCTTCCCCCCCTCACCCTTCGCCCACTCAAAGTTAGACGACTTGAGCTTTAGCTTCGACTTTGGCCTCCTGCCTTCTCTCCCCTCTCATACCATATGTCTGACTGACGTCTTTGGAAGCCACATAAATACCTCGTTTATTTGCCTGCCAAGGCTTGCGTGTGTTTTGCACTACGAGTTCTTTCCTGCTCTTGTTGTTGTTTTCATTAAGCGTTTTCCACACCCGCTTCAATTGTTTGCTTTATTTGTGGTCGCAATTTGCCAGTATTTTTGCTTTTAATTAAACGTTCCCCTCTTTGCCAGCCGATTTCAACTAAATTGAAATATGTCACACAAACTTCATAGTGCATATTGTTACCTGATAGTTAAATTAATGTCTCGGCTGTACATAACAATTAATTTAACTCAAGACAAACCAGTTCCATTTCAGTTTAATTTATCTTAACGTGGAATTTCAATTTTGAAAAAGTGTGTAGTTTTGTTTAATAAAAAATGTGATCACTTAATTTGATTTGAATTTAATTTAAAGGTTTTTCGTGTCTGGTGATCAATGTGAAATCTAGCAAATATTTTATTTAACTGATAGCAATTGATTGTTACTATGTCTTATGCATTCACTTTTCTACTTTTTTTATTTACATTTGTGGTCTAGTATACTGGTAAAATATACAATTCATTTCGCTTTCTTTGCCGTCTTCTATTTTTGGGTATTCCTTAGTTTTTTTTTGTTGCAATTTTTCAGTTCAAAGAAACCCGAAATTACTTGAAACAATTTTTGTTTACAATTTCATAATAATTTTTTGTTTAAACGAATCGCAGAAAATGTTTCCGAATTTCGATCTGGAATCATCTGAGTACGTACAAACAAATGTATGTATATACATACATTCATATGTTCGAGTATCTTTAGCATCAGCCGGAGTCGAATGTGGGCGCGTAGATTGCTTATATGTTGGAAGGAGCGTTACGCAGGGGGAAGGTAGCTTCTGGCTTGCCACGTTGAATATCTGTTGAATAAATAACGAAATGACGTCTGGCTGAATACATGTGCATGCACATTGTATACTCTACGAGACTGTATAATACCTACATCATTCACTTGGCTAATGTACAAATTTAATATATCAAATTATGTTGAAAGCATGAAAGTATTTGAGATATTCTTAGCAAAGTTATAAAGACTTCAAACGTATTAATTGAATAAAATAAAACATGTATAATTTAATAATATATTTTATTTAAAGCTTTAAAATTTGTTCTTTAAAAAATATAGCTTAGGCAAATTTGTTGTGTTCATGAGTATTTTTTTCTACCCACTCAGTGGGAATTTTAATCAGCTCCTCAAGCTGCCAATTGCGTAGCGAAGTTGAATTAATTTCACTAATTTCGCAGCGAAATTTGCATGAGCCGCTGTTGGCCCCACCTCCCGGGGGCACTTGAAGCGGCTAAATTACATTAGAGATGCGCAATTAGAGGGCCGAGCTGAGCAGTTTCATCAGAGTTAGACAGACAATGAGAAGGGTTGCTTCTTCGTCCAAAAAACGGACTAAAGTTCATTAAGCGGCTGAAGGTGCTGCCAGCGATTGGCACACCTCAGTCAATCCCCCATGCCTCGAGCAGCTAATTTGCATAGCAAGTGGTCGAATTCGTGGATTTGTGAGGGAGTTGTTGTTAAAATGAAATATTAATTGCTTAAGGAAAATGGCAGGAAAACAAACAAAACAACACCAGTTTTACCAGCTGTCTACAAATTTGTCTGCTCAACGCTGCAATTTGATTTATTTACATCTGAGTTTTGAAGGACGCGCTAATTAAAAATATAAGCCACAACAAAAAAACAACTAAACAACAAAAACAAAACTGGAAACTCGAGCCTTGTGCTATCGTTAACGAAACTTGCGAGGGCCATAAACAGCTGTGTTGGGAAAAGAGACGGTCAGCAGTTAGTTTAGTCCTAGTGCTGACCTGGCTGGCGATGCCCATGACAATGTAACAACATCTAGATGCTAGACACAAAAATTGAATTTCAAATTCTAAGTGAAGCATCAACAACAACAACCACTGTGAACCACTGTGTGTGTAAAGGTTCACGCTCTCTGTATCTGTCTCTATTCCTTGCACGGGCAAAGAGGCGAGTGCACACTGTGCATCCTTTTCTCTCTTACGTAGAACACAACTCTCGTGTGCCGCGGCAAGCGGCGGCCATTGAAAGAGGCGACCAAACGGCATTTACCCCGCCTCCTGTCTTTGCCAGTGTCTCAACGAGCACAACATAA
The DNA here is from genome assembly GCF_023558435.1 of Drosophila sulfurigaster albostrigata. NCBI lineage: Eukaryota > Metazoa > Arthropoda > Insecta > Diptera > Drosophilidae > Drosophila > Drosophila sulfurigaster. Next base: position 22,000,235 of record NC_084882.1, read on the forward strand.
CACAAAGCACACACCACCCCCCTCCCAGCTAGCTAGAATAGCTTTTGGTTTGGGGGGCAGAGGTTCAAAAATCTGTTCATGCTTCTTGTTATTGTACCATATTCTGTTGCTGATGTTGTGGAATTTAATTTATATTCTAGGCCGAAAACACTGCGGCCGCCTGAGAATAAAACGAAATATTTCTCTCAGCTTGTGTGTGAGTACGGGAGTGTGTCTTTGTGTGTGTGTGCAACTGACTCACCATAGGGCACAAAACAAAAAACAACACAACACACAAAAAACAACAATAACAACAAAGTTATGGGTGTGTGTCGGCACATTTATTTACATTTTTTAATGCACACACAGAATATATAAACAAGTTCTATTTTATTTTTGAAAGCAAGTTATTATGTATTTTTAGGTGGGCAAAAACTTAAATTGAAACGCAAATTGAAACTGTTTTCATTTCTTAAATAATACTTTACCTTACTTTGGACAAACAAGGCAGCGGTTAATCTTTCCCTGCCAAAAGATAAACACGCATAATCAAGTTAAACTTCAGAACTTACCTCGACGTCATCAAATATGAATGATGACCCTTGTTAAGGGTCCAATTAACTGGCATCGCTGCCATCTTATAATGTCTGACCAAAAAAACAGAGGGCAGATTCCAGATTGTGCATTCTGTTGAAAACAGAGGTCGTGCATTGAACCCAGTTTCGCGAATGGTCTGAAAGTCAAATGAGATGCACCCAATTGGCATAGGAATGGCCAATTGTAGAATATGGCGAAAACTTCGTGGCTCGTGAGGGCAGCGTAATAATTTTAAAAAATTTATACCAAGTACACTAGTCGTATCTCTCTAGTTGAGGACAGCAACTATTCACCCACACTCCGCCAACGAATAAGTAGAGATATCCTGACGCGCCCGTCCTGGCGTAACTCAAAATTGCGTGGCTTAGTGCGCACCACGAACTTTGGGGAGCAATCGTGGGTTTTATCATGGGGGGATTTATGCCAAATGATGGCAGATTGCCAAGCTGCAACTACTACAAACTACAGTCGGGGGATACGAATAGCTAGAAGAAGACAGACAGGCAGAGAGGAAGAGGCGCAAATGGGTGGGCGGGACAGACAAACAAGATATTCCTATTTTTTGTTTGTTTTATTTTTCTCATTTTTTCCGTTTGTTTCTTTTTTTTACAATTTGTTGTCAAGTAGAACGGCTAGAAAAAAGTTGAGCCAAGCATGAGAAAGATTGCACAGTGGAATAGAAACAATTGTTAAGTGTTACTGTCTTGAATATAATTTCTTTATCATACTAACTATAATGCATTTCTCCAGTTTCAAACTTGATTTGATTGTGATTAATTTTTTATTTGTGTGTACTCTACAATACAACGCAAATACAATATTTTAGTATTGACATTAAAATATTAATTTATTCAACACTAGGTAGAACAAATTTGGCGAAATATTTAAAATATTTCGCTTGATAAATATTATTTATATTTTATTCATATAATAAAATACCTGATGTTGAATTTTCTGCTCTTGCGCCACTGTGATGGGCATAGGAGCTGATGCTACCGTGAAGCCAATTTGCTGCGGTTCATCAATATGCCACGCCACACACACAGAGACACACACAAACACACATCGACATGCACATTCGGTTGGCTAACCAACTAAATGGCCAACCAGCCAGAGTCAGAGACAGAGTCGCGAACAGAGTCAGAGTCAGAGGAAGCAACTGAAGCTATTGGAGGCGCCTGTAGTTGGGCTTGCTTGCAGATTTGCTTCAGTCGTTTGGGGTATATATTCGGGATGCCGCCTCGGGCGGGCGGAAATGCGAAGGAACCAAGAGGCGACGAGGAGCTTAAGTGGCTACACGTACTTGCAAGTTCGACAGCCAGCGACTGCCTGACTGCTGCTGTTTGGAATGGAAAAAAAAAAAAATATGTGCATAAATTTAAAGAATCTCAATTTACTTGGTTCGTGTTCATTGGCGCGCCGGCTGCTTCAGCTCTCAATCCACACTCCACATGCGACTCCAACTGTTCCATCTCCTGCTCCGCGTCCTGTGATTTGTGAGCTCAATTATTGTACATTTTCTTCTTGGTTCTTCTTGGGGGCCGCGTCGCCTTCAGCAGTCTTCAGACTTCAGGCTTCATATCACCGGAGCGCGGTTGTTTTTTTGTGGTTGTCACTTTGTTATTTATTCAGCGCCATGGCCCGCCCATTGACCGAGCTGTCAATTGTGGGCAAGGCTGCCTCAGCAACTGGGGCTGTTAATGAGTTCGTTCTCGTTCTCGGTCTCGCTCTCATTCCAGTTTCTTCGACTCAGTCCCATTCTCAATCTCGTTCGCGTTTCCATTCGTGTCGTCTTCGTCGAGTTCAACTTCGAGTTGGCGGTCTCCGCATTTGGATGCTAATGAGTGCATGGCATCCAATAAATTTAGTTTGCCGGGCTTTGCTTTTATCGCACCACTTGCATAATTCACTCGCTGCAGGGCTGGAGAGTGGAGATGGAGCTGGTGCTGGAGCTGTAGCTGGCAACTGGGGTGTCGAAGATGGCTGAACCAACTGAAAGTCTTAAGAGCGCACAGAGGTCAATAGAAATTTATGGGTCGCCTTGTTAACACCACTGATTACAAATTGTTTGCGTCGATGTTGCCTTGGAACTGCGCAATGCTCTTCCACCAAGGACATGAACCCAAAAACCGTGTCTCCATTAGTTGGCTCTAGTGTCTCGTGTCGAAAATAGCTCTAATGAGAGCTTGTTAGTTGTACACGTTTGTCTACTATTATGCAAATCGAAGAGTAGCTAGAGAATAGACTATTTACGAGTATGTTCAATTGAAGCGTGTTCTTTTTATTGCTTTACCTTGCTTTGGATAAGCTGTCTCCTAGATTTAATGCTCATTAAAACTATTTCCAAGTTCCATGTTCTTGTTATTTTATGGCAATTAATTGTGTTTATTCATTAATAAAAAATACTTTTGATTAGGATTGTAATTTAATGAAGTACAATCTGCCTCAGCAATGGAATTTATATTGTAGTTTACGTTACTTACTTTTCTTTTAATAAAGTAAAAATATTGAAACATAATATTCACAAATTTTAAGGCAGCAATTTTAACAGTTTCTAATAATTTGATTAACTCACGCTTGTTAAATGAGAATTAATGACCTTATGCAAATATAATTAATTTAGACCTAAAAGAAAGCTGTCGGTAAGCAGGTGTTTATGTCTCAAGTAGCGAGCCACTTAAGAATCCATTAAAAGTTTGATATAGTCCGACGATGAGTTTAGTTAATTGGATGACTCATTCATAATGAGTAGTAAATGAGTGTTAATCCATGTATTTATCTTCTGAGAAAGTGGAGTTCTTTTCATTGAGACATCGAAATTCATTCAGTTTTAACTTTTGAACTGAAAATAAATAATGGCCCTCTTCAATACTGGCTGCAATTATTTATTGGAGATCATAATGGAAACCAGTTGCAGTAGAACTGGTCGCAATCATTATAATGATATGTGTTTTACAGTCAGCGCTGCGCAAGCTGATGCTGTTTGCTGCATTAGAGACAAGATTGTCGTCAGATAATTCTAACCAGATTATTCCACGCCTCTTGCCAATGAGATAATTGCACTTGCGAAGCCTAGCGGCAAAAATAGGAAACACGAGCTGTCAACCATGATGGCCTCTGAGCTGAGAGCTGTGTGCGTTGTGCATCCTTCCACTTCCATTTGCCTAGAGTCTAGACTCTTTGCAGATAAAAATGCTCTAGCAGTAGCTGCTGCATATATGCCCGCTAGATGTCGCCAGCTGCCGTCAGGGGCGAGCCGCTAATCGAAATTATCTGACATGGCAGGCGGCCATGTTGTATTTATCTGAGTATCTACATGGCCGACACACACGCAGCGCAGCGCTGTGCGTCCTTTTCCCGCACATGCGCGCGACTCGCTTCGACTTCAGGCGTGGCAAAAACTCACCCGGCCAGCCAGTCTGCGCTGACGGCGCGACGTCGATGCCGACGCCGACAGCGCTGACGACGTTGCTTGCACGCACACCATCGCACGCACCAATACACACACAAATGCCAAACGTTGAAGCAGCAGAAGCAGAACCAGCTCTGTTCTGCCGGCCCCCCTCCATGCCTCTTTTTCCATGGCCCCTGTGCAGCTGGCACGGCCATTGACCAAAGCGCGTGACTTCCATTATTTGTGGTTTCGTTGCCATGGAAACGATGCAAAGTCTGGGCCCGGGGAACGCTGCTCAGCCAGGCGCCCGGTTCACTGCATCATTCTCAATCTCGCTGCTCATGCACGATGCGCACAAACAACGCAAATCTTTCGCTGTTTGCGGATTAGACTTTGCTTCAACTATTTTCAACTGCAAAAAATATCGAAAACAATCAATAAAAAAATCAAATTACTATTTCAGACTATTGATTTAATAAGCCAGCAAGAGAGAGAGAATCTTTTTCTCAGAGCGTTCTTTGCTTCAGCTCTAATCCAGCAATCAGTTCAGTTGCCGCCGGCAATTGGAGCCACTCACAATTATTAGAGAACGTCGCCTTCTTATGCGCGGCCCGAGTAGTCAGCGACATTTAAATAAATGGCCAATTAGTGGCCAAGCGCTAATTGCAAACTTGCTGTGGGGTCTTTCAGCTTTGGGCAGCCGCGAAACGCGAAACGGGAAACGGGAACCGAGACACTCTCATTTGAATTGATGTTGAGTCAATGACAACGAGGCGACAATTGCTGGAACTCATGAATATGCTGCGAGTCTGTTATGTTGTCCCGGACTCAATGAATTATTCATTCATCTAAAATCGATCAAGAGTTCAAATACTTTGTATAGTATAATTAGCAGAAATTTCTAATTCGTTTTATTTAAATTGAAATGAATTTGTTGAGCACATACACATATAAAATATAGTCCATTGTATAAATTGAACAGGGTTGCATGAATTCTAATTAATATCGAAGGAAATACATATTTATTATTATCCTATACTTTTAATCCAATTTAATACTTGTACAATCAGATAAATTTCTTAGTATTTGTTAATCTTTTAGTTTCGCCAAATTATATATTGTGGGTAAGACCAACTCATAATTTGGGATAAGAGTCGACTTAATTTGCATAAGTACTTATTTTAGTATTTAATTTAGTCATTGCATAAACTTGGCTTCTTTATATGCATGCGCACTTGCCATTTATCAACGGCCAACGGATATTCGAGTGAGTGTGAATGTGAATATGTATTCGCATTCGTACTCGAAGAACTGCAACTCGTTGACAATTTATGCAAATACTCGTATTGCGACTCAACGAGTCCTGTAGGCTAAGATGAATATTTTAGTCACGTTAATTCATCTCACGTTTAATTCAGATATAAAGTTCCTAACTTATATCGCGCTCATAATGCACGCAAATTTATTGAGAAGTCAACCAGATGCGACTGAATCAGCCAGCAGCTCTCTTTCTCTCTCTCTCTCTCTCTCTGTAGCCTCCGGCGGGCAGGTGAGTCCATTAAGTGTTCGATTTATATTGATACGGTCGTGGTCGGTTCGCCCTGAGGTTGCTTTCGCATTCCGCCCGCTGATTTATGAACGTCCCATGGCGGTGCGATTGGTGTCCCCTCATTTCGTTGCCATGATCCCTCCCTCCCCCTCCTGCCTTCCCTCTGCATTTCCTGACACAGCGTGCTATGCGAGGGTATGCTGAGCTTGAGATTTACGGCCTGATAAATCAAAGTTTTGTCCTCGCCCATGTGCCACAGCTGCCACACACGGCGCCCCAGCTCCAACTGCGGCTCCAACTTCGACAGGCGGAAGCAATTAAGCGAGTGGCGTGGCAATGGATTTGGCCAGAAAGTTTTGTCAGGCGAAGCACAAGAAGTTGACGCAATATAAGACACGCAAATGACGGCGAGAAGAAGGTGGCAAATTTCATTAGATGTCGTCCTGCTGCACAAGCACTGACAACGGCACAAATCTGTTGGGGCCATAAAACAGAACTTTGCCAAAAATATTGGCCAACACTTTTGGCACCCGAAATTAAAAAGAGATCTCAAGCAGGCTGAGTCTGAAGACTGAGTACACTTGTCGGCTTTAAAGCAAGCTTTAAGATGTACAACTTTGTTGTTGTTGACTTGGACCTTATTTTTGGCCGTTTCCATGCCATTACCCGGCCCCAAAGCAATTTGTAGTTTTTTTTTTTGGCTGCGGGACAATCATCAAAATATGAAAGCAAACAGACAACAAAACAGGCCGTGCCAAATAGAATCATATTCGCTCTTGACTGGGCTTACTTGGAATTGTTTGCCTTCATTTCGTGTGTACATCAAGGTGTGTTGTGGCTTCACTGCCGCCTTCTCTACGTCTTCGAATTGCGAACTACGCCGTGCTGCTTCTGTTGTGTGCCACATGCAACGATTGGCGTGGCATTTACCACGGCCAAAACATGTCAACAAGCGCTGGGGATTGGAATGCTTATTCTAACGAGTATTCTTACCTTTTACCTTCTACCTCTTGCCTTCTATGAAATTGTAGTTTTAGTCTTGGCATTTCATTCTACACTGCACCGAAAAATCAAGCTGATACAGTCTAAGTTATTTCGCACAAGGCAAGCTTATTTCTCTAAGTGTGTTTTGCACTTGGGGTAAATGCAACGCTCGACACTCAGAAGGAGGGTAGCAAAATACCATCCAGAGATTTGTAGAACCAACCCAGAGCCTCCGTAAAGCGGAACGTGGCCATTCTTCCGCATCGTTGCCTTATGCAGAAATAAACAAAAAAGTCAGAAGCTGGTCGTGGGTGTTTGTTTGGCTTAGTTGGCTTGTTGCAACTGCTGTGCAAATAATGGCAAAGAAAACGTTTTCCATGCGCCCAGACAGGAGGCAACACTGCTTCACTCCATCTTGACTGGACACCTATGCTTGCTGTTGGAGCACGTCCACGGGGAGCTGTAAGCTAGGGGAGAGGGAACTTTAGAAGGCTGAAGGCAGCCAATTCGTCGACTGACTGCCACTTGAAACAGATTTACTTTTGGCAACTTATGGCTGCTGCCTTGGCAAGCTTTATGGCCAGAGCTTCAGGTCTGGCTGAGGTTCTAGTTCTGGCGAGGAATGTGGCCAACCCGACACGTTTGGTGCAGGCAAAAGTTTTCTCATTTTGACAGGATGCTCGCTCGTAACGAAAATTGTCGAGTTCGCCAAGCGCCGCTGGGACACAAGAACAGCAAATGGAAAAGGAAAATCGACAACAACAAAATGCTAAGAGAGAAAATTGGAACCGCATGCACTATGCGACATTTCTCATTAAAAGTTTTGGCATTTGTTGTTGTTGTCGACCCAACAAGCGTTCTTATCGGCAGACAAAAGCCATCTTAATAATAGACCCCAAGCGGGTGGCGCAGCATCTGAAATTATATATAATAGCTGACGTCTTCCTTCTGTCGACGATTTTATGAAACGCAACAGCAACAAACAGGTGTCAATGCACTTGCAAGTGCAATCTTCATAATTATGAACGTTCACTGGGGAAATGAATTTTTGATTGGCAGAAATGATTTAAAAGCACAATAGAATGTTACGTACATTGAATATAACTATATCAATATGCGTAAATTAATATGCGTTATAAAAGTATGCCTTTATTTTAATTACATGAAATGCTATTGAGACTGAAAATTAATTGAATTAATATTTAATACTTAAGCAAAAATGGAATACATGTTTTTTTTTATATTCTATCATTTGATTTTAAAAACGATTTAAGATTAATTTAAATTCAATCAAATAATTTGTAAAACATTTTGTTAAAAGTAAAAGAATTTTTGACCTGTTTTAACTTAACAGAGTATCCTTTGAAGCAAATGCATACAATTTGCTAAAAGTGCGCGAGATAATTTAAGATATTTTTTAAATTTTCAGTACTTCATTAGCTTTTCTAAAATGTATATTATTTTAGCTCATTTAGCTTGGATGTTAAACAGGCCTGTTCGTTAGCTAAGAAATTACTTTCTACAATTACAATTCAACTCTTCGTTTAGCCTTGGCTCACGAATACGAAGACCCGGCACCTTGTCTGTAATTATTTACACTTTCCAAAAGCTAATTATGGGAATGTTCTCTGAGTTGGCAAGAAAATATAACTAAAAGTGTAAGAGTCGGAGAATATTAATGGGTTTCCAAGTCGTTGCAAAAAACAGCAGACCTTGAAAGCAAATTAGGCGCAACTTGCGAGCAATTATCGTTAGTTTTCCTCGATGTATTGCAAAGGGTTGAAAACGCAAGTCAAGACATTGTTTGGCACTTCGCACTTGGCATTTGGCCAAAACGAAGGGTTGATGTTCTTCCTACAGTTGTTGTTGTTAGAGTGGATGAGCTCAATGTCAGTCAGCGGCCATCATAAAACAATAAAATGGCAAGCAACATAGGAGAAGGCACAAAAAACCATAAGGAAGAAACTGCGAGGCTATCGAAAGAAAAGTGAAAACGAGGCAGGGCAAGCGGAAGGATTTGAGCTAAGACAACAACAATGAGACACACATACAACACACTTTCGTTTATCGTACATGTGACCATGGTGAGCTGGTCCGAGTTTAAATCTACGCATTATGGCCGCACAGTGGGCCTATTGACAATTTGCGGCCAGCGGCCGATCACCAAAATGAGCCAGGGCTCGCATCATATACGAGAATATAACATACACACATACATATGTCTCTGGTCTGTCTGAAACTCTGGCTCTCGCTGGTGGACTGCTTTCCTTCCTCTTTATGATGCCGCTTTCCAGTTCGAAATTTTACGGTCTACGAGAGTTGGCAGTTGGCAGTAAAAAGTGAGAGTCATTAAAAATTTTTACTGCTTCTCAAGGTCGTCTGCGTGAGTTTTATGCTACTTTTTATGGCGCAGTCGTCGCTACCACGTCACGAGGCCATTCAGCCATTCAGGCTACGACTCTCGTTGACATCTGCCGGCTGCCTTTATCGTCAAGCATTGACTGACCCAATTTGTCTACCAGATACAACACCTAGATGGATGTAAGTAGTCATTAATAAACTCATTCGAGTTTCTTGAACTTCACTTCCTATCTATCTATATCTATATCTATATCTATATCTATATCTATATCTATATCTATATCTATATCTATATCTATATCTATATCTATATCTATATCTATATCTATATCTATATCTATATCTATATCTATATCTATATCTATATCTATATCTATATCTATATCTATATCTATATCTATATCTATATCTATATCTATATCTATATCTATATCTATATCTATATCTATATCTATATCTATATCTATATCTATATCTATATCTATATCTATATCTATATCTATATCTATATCTATATCTATATCTATATCTATATCTATATCTATATCTATATCTATATCTATATCTATATCTATATCTATATCTATATCTATATCTATATCTATATCTATATCTATATCTATATCTATATCTATATCTATATCTATATCTATATCTATATATCTATATCTATATCTATATCTATATCTATATCTATATCTATATCTATATCTATATCTATATCTATATCTATATCTATATCTATATCTATATCTATATCTATATCTATATCTATATCTATATCTATATCTATATCTATATCTATATCTATATCTATATCTATATCTATATCTATATCTATATCTATATCTATATCTATATCTATATCTATATCTATATATATATATCTATATCTATATCTATATCTATATCTATATCTATATATATATATCTATATCTATATCTATATCTATATCTATATCTATATCTATATCTATATCTATATCTATATCTATATCTATATCTATATATATATATCTATATCTATATCTATATCTATATCTATATCTATATCTATATCTATATCTATATCTATATCTATCTCTATCTCTACTTGCATTTTCACAATATGTATTGATAGTTTTCTCAGCTTATTTGGTAATTTTGTGCACGCTTCGGCAGCTGAGAATATTTTGATAAAAGTATCTAAGATATACGACAAAAATGCTTAGTAGCAAGTGCCGAAACAAGTAAATCCAATAACTACATGCTGAAACATTCATGAGCTCAAATTGAACACGTTCCAGCTTCACCAGTCGAGTTGAGCTCTAGCTTCGGCTGCAGTCTCAGCTCGATGCCGGCGAATTAAGTTCAATTGAGCTTACTGGCTGCTGCTGCTGCTACTGTTGAGAGAGGGCAAATGATGCTGGGGACCGGGTTGCAGTTATGGTCTACTCCTTCGGGTCCTCTGTGTGTCCAAGAACGATGGTGAAGCGAGGCCAACGCACTTTGGCTGAGCTTCAATCACACACATCGCAATGCAAGCTTGAAAATTATCCACACCTTCTGCTGCTTACAGCAAATGGAGAACCGTCAAAGCATTTTGATTACAAGTATTTTAGTTTGCAGACGTTTTGTTCAGTTTCCCAACACGAAAAAACAACCAAAATTATATAAATGAAATACCAAGAAAGGGGGCAGCAAAAAGGGAGCGAAAAGTAACAAATTCCTCTGCCAATTTCACGTATTTGAAGATTGTGAAGGTATCAAGGGGAAGTGGAAAGAGGGCATTGGAAAACTTTGAAGTATGGAGAGAAAATGCTGCTGTCTGGATTTGCACAACTTGTGCATTTTGAATTCGTTCTTTTCGCATTTTGCACATTGCAAACCATTCAGAATAATTGAATCGAAAAATTGGTTCGCATCATAAAATCAACTCGTTGCTCAACATGCAACTGAATAACCAGAGGAGAGAGCTAACAAAATCTAATTTGATTTAAGTCACATTTGACCCTAAACAAAGCACAAATCTATCAATGAAACATAGTTCAAGTAGAGTTCATAAATATCATGATTAGATGTGCATTTAGCAACAAAGAATAAGACAATAAATAGTTTCAGAGTGTGGCAAGTGGCATGTAACGCCAGCTGATTGTAAAATATAAATTAACATTGCCCCAAAGTGTATATTACCATTTCTTAATTAAACATTTGAAATTAAAAAATATTATATTGTAATTATTCACAATATAATCGAATATCTTTATACTTTCAACTATTGTAGACAATGATAAATTGTGTATAATATGAATTCAATAATAGCTTTAAAGTTCTTAATTGTTGTTTGAAAAATGTGTAATAAGATTTATAGTGTCTCAGCTTGATGTCCAGATCAATAAGGTTGTCACATCTATTAAGTATAATATTTAATGTATCAACTGAGATATTTTAATAATTAAGACAATTATTTGATGCATTTTAATATGAAAACCATTTAACTAAGGAATATAGATTACCTTATAACACATGTGTAGGAATTGTAGTTCCGCTCTCAATGAGCAAAGAGACACAATGCCCACCCCAACTCGACCAGTTTTCAAGAGAAAAACGCCAGAAAGAGAGAAATGACACGCTCTTTGCTTCATTTTCGGCATGGAGCAGTGGCACAGGGTGACTCGTGTCGCCCAAAAGCAGCTGGTTTTTGTTGTGTTTATTTTGGTTCGTTCAACTGGCAAATATCTATGGAAACAATATTGTCGAAATACCTGAATATATATTCATAGTTGTTGTCAGTCGTCTCTGGTGATGACGTCGAAGAATTAAATAAAAATCAATGGAATTAAATCAGTTTTAATTAGCAATTGGAAACCGTGTGCAGCTTATTTGCAAAACACTTGAATCAGCTGGAAACGTTGACAAGCAATAAATTTTGGCTGGCGATGAGTTTATTAGCCAACAGTAACAGTGGCTGTGTTCTCCCCTCCCTCGCTCCCGTTCCCGTTCCCGCTGAGCGATGTCATGTCAGATTGGCTCATAAATAAGCAGCACATTGAGTAAAGACTAAAGGACTGACTGGAATATTGGCTGCTGCTGCTGCTGCTGTTGAATGTCTGATGGGCGACAAGCACTTAAGTCCCCATCTAGATTCGTCCATTTCTATGCTATTCTCGCTTATCGATGACGATGCCGATAACGCTGATGACGCGTCACTGATGCCAAAGCGATTATTACTTAGCGGCAAATTTCGTATGCAACCGATGGGCTGCTTCTACTTCTGTGTGTGAGTGTGGGATGAAGGCACAAGGCAGAAGGTAGAAGGAGCCAAAACTAATGGAAGATTCGCGAAGATGTCACGAGCACGAGTTATGGTTAAGTGCACTTTTTTGGTGTTTTCCCCTCACGTCTTCGTTTTAGCTTCTAAATGCAAATTTTGTGTAATGAGCATCACAGTTGGGCGGGAGTTGGGCGCTTTCATTTTAGCCTAAAACTTGGCTAATGCCATCAGCCGACACCTTCCCCCCTCCCACCACCTTGCTGCTGTTGCTGTTCTCGATGCGCTTCGTGAGGTTTGTGCAGAAAATTTAAATATCGTTTCGCTAGCATCTACGTATTTTTCGGCAAAGCAACCACCCAAAAACCCAACTGGGAATCATGCAAACATCTACGAGTGTGTGAGTGTGAGTGTGTTGGTCGCTCTGTATGTGTGTGGTACTTTTATTGGTGGTGGAAACGATTGCAACCACCAAAAGCAAGGCAAGCCAAGGCAAGCTCGTCAGCCAAACATCCAGCACACGTTGCCCATCGTCGTTATTTGCACTTTGCCCTGCATCCACCTAGACGAGTCTCAAACTCTTTTCCCTCCCCCTCTTGGCAAAGCGCCTTGCTGCGCCATTTGTTCAAATTTGAAGCGTTGCCCGTGGAGCTGCGTCTGAGCTTTGCGTCTGTTATTAATTTTGGCAGAACTCCACATCTCCTCGCTTCGTTTGGGGCCGTTTAGCTCCAATTGCGTCTTTGCATCGCTGTCTCTTTGTTGCTGGATTTTGGTTTGAGATGCGCTTCATTAATTAACTCAAATGGCCTCGACGAGCTTTGCACGTTACAACAATGAATTATTTATATAAAATTCGTCTGGCATTTTTTTCCAACTAGCATTTTCTTCTATTTTCTTTGCTTTTTTCTTTTGTTTTTCATTCTCATCTTTGTTGCCACTGCCACAATTTTAGTCATTTCGGGTGTCTGCGTGCTCGCAAATTTGTTGTCATTCTCATTCTCTACTCACTTCACACTCTTGGACACTTTATTTGCTTGTCTGGCTGCCGGCCTCATCAGAAGGTGAAATGAAGTGCATTACGTTTAAACATTATTGGCCAGATTGTTATAGCGTATGTGATCCAGACGAAAATCTGGCTGAAACTGAACTCGACTTGACATGCAACGTATTGAGCGAGAAAATTGATCTAATTTCACACTATTACTTGTAAAGAAGTGGTTAAAGTAATATTCATCCTCGATTTCTATATATTAAAGTTTCACAATTTACATTTGCAACTCAGCTTAGCAAATGAATTAAAAAATAAAAGCAAAAATATTTACATTTTCCTTAAAAAAATCAACTGCAACTCAACTAAGCAAATATAATAAGCAGAATTAAATAATTTGATTAAATGAGGCGATGGGTAAACTGCGTGACTGAAACCATTTTGCATTTTTCCTTCTTATATCTAGACTCTAGACTCTAGAGCTCATAATGGAAATGCATTATGAAATATGCATGCAAACTGTAAATTAAATTATATAATGGCTATCTTGTACCATTTTTTCTGAGACTCCTTCGTTCAGTACTCCCCAGTTCAATTCCCCCTTCCAAGTAATCTTTTTTTTATACAAATTTGATGCGGACTTAAAATCTCAACTAGAACGAATTTCATGTAATTTTCTTATTTTCTTTTCTGCGGAAAATGTAAATATTTAAATGATGTTTTTGTGGAAAAAATGTAGAAAGGGGTGGGTTGAAGGGTAAGACTAATGGACTTATTGAGTCAAGCACCAGCTGCATTTGCATTTGTTAATGACAATGTCATTAACCAGCCTTATTATGAGGGAAAACGAAAAGGGAAAACTGCCAAGCACAGAATGGGAATCCGTCCAGATCGTCTAATTGAATGTGTAGCTTATTTAACACTAAAAGTAAGGTAAATAATAAACAAGGTCCCATGAATTTTATTTAGTGTGTTTATGAAAATTGCCAACAATCAGACAGAAACCATAATCGAGGAATGCAATTGAAGACGGCAGCTTTTACATAATGTCGACTGCTCCAAGCACACAGGCAAAAACACATACACAGCCATAAAATAAAATACACCCTATCAATATAAATGACAATAACAACAAGACAAAAAAAAAACAACAAGAAAAAACAATGGCCAAAACACTCGCATGAATCACGTTTCGAGTCGTGTTGTTGTTGTGGCTCAGGAGCGGACAAGTTCCCGATTCAAAAGCGAGAGCCAAGAACGCAGAGCCACAAACAACAAAGGCAACGACTCGACTCAACGCGACATGTAAGAAAAATGTGTGTACAAATAATGCAGCCATTTTTGGATAACAATGGAAGTTAACAAAGCACACGGCAACAACCAACAACAACAACAGCAGCAGTAACAACAACAAATGTCAAAGTCAGGCAGGAATAAAAACAGAACAAACATGAGACCCAGCAAAGGTAGAGAATTCGTATTCGAATCCAAATCCAAATCGATTTAAACGTTCACTGACAGTGCCTCTACAGTGCCTCTGCCCCCGTGCCCCTTTTTCCTCCGGTTCAAGCAGCTTTGCGACATTTGTCAAAGGCCCAAAAAATACCAGCACAAAACACACACAAAAAAAAACAACCAAAACGAAAACGAAAAGAAAGAAAAAAATGTCACATTCGAATTGAATTTAAATGAGTTTTGCGCTTGACTTTGCCCAAGAAGACACGCACACGATAGTAGGGCAACCCAGAGAGGCCTGAGGCTCAAGGCCCAAGGCCTGGGGGACTGAGGACGGAGGACAGAACGCAGAGGTCTGACGGCGGAACGAACAGAAACTAAAAACCCGAACTGAACTAGTACCATTAGAGAGACCTGCGATAAAACCCTCGAGATTGTGACGCAATGGAAAAGGCAAATTGGACCGAACCTGTACATACATCTGTATATAAATGTATATGCACGTATGTATATATATATTTGTTTTTGTGTTTTTTAATATAAAGGCTATCGTACTATGGGAACAAGGCTCTGATTATTACGCAATTATTTTTGAAAATTATTTTAAAAGTCATAGAAATTGTAATTTATATATTTTCAATCATATAAAACTATAGTTTCGGTTTGATATCTACAACTTTGATTTAATAGACAGTACTAAAATACTTATCACTAGCTTAATATTTTATGCATATTATCAACTTTTAAGAATCATTCATTTTCTATCAAAATGAGCGGGAACATTTTATAGGTTTAAGCCATTTTTTTATATTATAGGAGGATAAAAATGACACTACTAGCTTTGCAAAATATTAAATCGAGTGATTAAATCAATATAATAATTTCCACATGTCGCCAAGAAAAGGGAATTAACCTTTATACTTCCTTACGTATTCTAATTTTTTATTAGTAGCAATTAAATACTTGTCTAAGGTTGAGCTCATCGAATATGGCAGAACAGTTATTAAATCATTTATGACAACTTACATTGTTATTAAATGTCTAGTTTATAATTAAATTATTTAAATACAGCCATGTGTAAGCAATTATTTTTCACATTGACTGACATCGATGAGAGTAAATCGTTCGATTTGCTTTTGTTGCCCACTGTACGGTAGCATCAGGTTGGCAATCATATATTGTGAACTGCAAGTGTGTATTCTAGATTAGCATTTATATCGATCGAATGACATGATCATTATAGCGACTTGTTTTTGGGATAGCCTTTCAGTGCGCTCTTCAACTCTTCGCCTCTCTCTCTCTCTCTTATTGACTTGTTTCTCTCTCTGTGTGTGGATGACACAGATCGTTTTAATTTAGTCTAATCAGTGCCAATAGAATTAATTACGAAACTTAGACGAACATTTCGACGACGCAATTATATTTCTCTGTTCAGCTTCATAAACAACTTGACACATACAACGTACTATATACGATATACAAAAGCTACACATGTACCATATATATTTATTTACATGTATTTATCCACATGGGTAGTCGCATATGGAGCGCAAGTAGGTCACGGACTTCGAGACGGACTGAGAGAATCAGTTTGCTGGCTCACTGCCTCCATTGGGGCGGTGGAAGGTAGGCGGAGAATGGGAGTGGAAAACTAGACTGGGGGCAGTAGGACAGTTGGACAAGTTATGCGTCGGCTCATTCCCAATGACACATCGCCGGGCACATTACGGACAAGATACTTATAAATAGCAAAGCATTCTCGTTGCCTCTCGTTGTGTGTATCTCTTGCACGGATGTGACTTCATTTATGGAATCCATACACAAATGGCCACATTCAAACTTCCTTATGACAGTGTCCTTCTCGTTGTCTCTGCTATGCCTGTGGAATACTTAAGCCTGGCCCTTTGGACAATATGAACACAATCCCAATGTCCCTTCCCATGTGTACTCGTATGTGCAGCGTATGCGAAAGTCGTTTAATTTCTCGCTACAGCAGCAAATGAGATCAAACGGGGGCAGCATTCAGATTTCACATTGTCCATAAAGTCTCCGCTGGGACTCATCTCCCAGCAGCTCAGATAAACGTAACAAATACATGCACACACGCAAATATGAATACCCTGTGCTCCGAACTGCTCCAAAAGAGAGCGTATTGATTATTAGTTTACTTTAATACAAATTAAAGCTAGATCAAGTTTATTCATTCTTCATTTTCATCAAAATATTCACAACATTATTGCAAAAACTCTATTTCTGATAAACAGTTAATTTTATACTTTTGTATTGTTTTTTAAAGTTGGATTAGGAACTACTTATTATTGAGTCCGATCATTTAAGAAATCATAAGTTTAAAGAGTATCTTCGACTCGACTATATAACATCAATAATATGATGATTCACTTGACAATATATTTAAAAATTGTTGTCAATGCTTATTAAAAATTAGTTAACAAATATTTCCAAAGAATTTGATAGCAAAGTAGCCAAATGAATATAATTTCAATTCCTAACTTAAAATCATTTAAGTTAGACAATATTTTTTCATAATTCGGGACTTCATTTTATTTTGATTATAATTAAATGAGTGCTCAAATTATATTTTAAATTGAAGTTTAAAATCTGATTAGCAGCATTCACAACACTGAAATCAAACAATAGAGAAAGCATTTATAAATTATATTAAACAAATATGTAGAGGTAGTAAAGGGTATCTTTGAGGCGACTATTTAAAATGAAGTGATGACTCACTTGATGAGATATTTCAAAATTTATTGACAATGTTAATGGCATATTATCTAATGATTATTTGCAAAGCAGTTACTCATAAAGTTGCCAAACGATTCTATACTCAATTCCTGCATTTAAAAAAACAGTTAGAAATGGAATTTTGTGTGCAATGTATCAATAATTAGTTCTTTGCAAATGTGCGCACGTTTTTTGCATTGAAATGGCAAACAGTTTGTGCTCCATCAATTATAAGTATGCAAAATGTATTGCTGTGAATGTTAAGGGACAGGGGTGGAGGGAGGGGACAGTGTTGTAGTGCGGCAAATGCGGTGGCAACACCTAAAATGAGCTAATAGCCGCCTTTATTGCCAAACGGCTATAATAAACAATTTGTTGAGCATTTAACGAATTTTACTGCTGCCAGCAGCAGGAATAACAAAGCTCAGGACGGGGAAGAGATTGAGGGAAGGGGAATGGAGAGCAACCATAAAAATGTTTATGATGGATTATGCTCACTCTGCCCCCAGAACAGAAGCGCGCACTCTCTCAGCCACTTGGTGTGTTTTATGGCACTTTCGATGTGGGACACGTTGAGGCAGGTTACGGCTTGTTGTACTTGTGGTTGAGTGGTTAAGTGGCTCAGCGGTTGGGGTTGTGGATGTGAATGTGGTTGTGGTTGCGGCTGCGGCTGTGATGGGGGCTGGTCATTGAGGCTGACGCCACAGTCAAATTGTCAATGTCAAGGTGAAAAGTGTAGCACATAAAATGGCCATAAAGGTGTTGCAGATTGCCAAGGCAATTGATTTGACTTTGGTGTCGAGAGCGGGGCAAGAGGAACAAGAGGAGCACGCACCGTAACGAGGGGATATTAAAATTTTACGGTCAACGGCAGACGCTCGCCAGACAGTCGAAGGAGAGATAGAGAACGGGAGATGGAGACGGCAAGAAACCCACATGCGCTAGTAAAATAAAGCATTATTATGGCAACCATTAAGCGACGACCGGCACCCGGCACCCGGCAGCTGCCGACGACGTTAAGTGCCGCTCAAGACGTTGACGGAAGCTGACGGAAGCGGCCATAGACTCAGCTCACAACTGGGCTGTCCAAGTCAGACTTTCCGTTTGTCTGTCTGTTTCTTGTCAGTCGTAAAAGCGAAGCGCGCGAGTGACACGCGAGTCAAGTACACAACGTTACCCACTCACCCGCCACAGCCGCTTCCCCTCTTCCTGTCCCATTGTCAACATACATTCACTTAATAGAAGAGCAAAGTCTCTCTGCAACATTCTGCGGCTGCGTTTTTATGAATGAAAATGCGAATGTGTATGCGAATGCGAATGGGAATGCGAATACGAATGCCTTTGGCATTGTTGTTGATTTCTTTTTTAGTAGCATTTTATTGGCTTTAATGTGAACATTATGCGCTACGCGAGACAACAACAGTCAGCAGCAGAGTGTGCCAATGTTTATGCTTCTACTGATCAGTTGTGCTTAAAGTTTTCGACTTTCTGTTGCAGCAAAAAATGCGAAGAGCTGTGCCACATTAGATTGACAACTGATCTGTCTCTGGCTGGCCATGCGACGTTTCCAACGGCCATTGTCATGGCGAATGATACAAAATGAGCTACCATAGTTGTTGGACTGCCATGTTTGGGGGTTTGTTGTCGCTGGCGATTAATAATTTATGCGGAAACACGTTTCCAGCGACCGCTTATCTGGTCTGTCGCTGTGCGTAGCGGGATGGTGTTGCTGTTGGGCTTATTAATTTGCATATTGGCCACGGTTAGTGTGGCTAGGCTAGAGACGGGTTAACCTGACTCGGCTATGTCTTGGCTTGGATATCAGGGGCGTTTATATAAATATGAGTGATTTATTTGACAATTTTCGACAGCATTTATGCGGACGTGTCACGCATCCGAGATGAAGTCGTTTGCCTAGACCAACACCTAAACAAAGACCCAGGCTTTAATGAGATGTCGCATTCGTATCTCCCAAATTCGCTGTACAGTCAGCCACTTGCCAAGTTGGCGAGACTAGAAGTTGCAGCTAATCCTCTGGCAGACTGAAGAACTTTGAATTTTCGCCAGGTTATCTGCATAATGCCAGGCTCTCTAGCGTGTTTTGCATTTGCATTTCAAGTTTGCAGCCAAGTTTTAACTGCAGTTGAATAAACCCCTTGCAAAAGAAAGAATACAAAAATACATAAGAGCTGCTAAACGTAGTATAAGCAGCTGCTGCCAAATGGTTGCGACGCCAAAGTCAACGCCGGCGGCAACCGCAACGGCGACGACGACAACGTCGACGTATTTCTATGCGCATGTGTCTAACATGCAAAGGGGGGATGAAACGCACACGCACACATGCACGCTTTCATATTATCGGCGTAAGATAAATGCGCCCATCACACACACACACACACGCAAAGGCAGCTCGCCCATAATGGTTTGCGTGCGGCAGCCATGCTGGATTCGTGCGCAGTGTTGCCATCTCTTTTCTCCTGGCGTTTCACTCGCACTTGTGCACTAACACATGCGTAACTTACCACTGCACATGTGTGCGTGCTCAAGCCACACACACAATGCGACCTCTGTCGGCCGAGCAGGGAAGCTGCATGTGCGTTCGTCGTACGCCAGAGGGCGCTCATTGAAATGGTTTGGGTCTTAACTAAAATAACAGACATCTGCAAAATTGGGCATTTTTCTCAGGCGTTCGCTGCTCGTAAATTATAGATATTAAAGCAAATACAACAAAAATTGAATTAAAAACAATCATACAAATGGTTATGTAATGTTAAATAAAGTTTTTTTTTAGGTTTATAGCATTTATGAAAAGTGTAAATATATTGTAGGAAATTCCTCTTTTCGACATTTAAATTTTTCCAGACGGCTTTTTGTTTTATTTCGAAAAAAATCAAACGCAGAGCTTTGCATTTTGGGCGTCGTTTATGTACACGAAGCTTTTGTCTGCTTTTGTATTTGTACATATGGCCTAACAAGAGCAAAGGCAGCAATAACAAGAACAACAGCAGCCTTGGTTATATAAAACTCTTGGGGCTTGGTCCTGGCAAATTCAACATCCCTTGTGTGTTGCCGGCGAGATAAAAATCAATAGAAATTCTCGTATATAATGAAAAGAGCTGGCATATACAATATATATACGCTTATACATATATTTACCAGGCAGTTACATGAAATACACACCCACACACAAACACACACATACACGTACATACTTAATGAGCAAATTTATGCGTTTTGCAAAGGATTATGGTGCAGAAAATTTCATTAATTTCATTTAATATTCGCAATAAAACGAGCGGCCCAATTTGCATATCAACTGCGTAACTTGAAATTAGCCTACGGCCAGAACAGAACTTTTAACTTTAAATCAATTTAAGTTTCTGGCTGTAAAGTAACTTGGCCGTGTTTGCCCAGCCTCGCCCAGAGTGTTTGTAACGCGTATTATGTTATATAAATAAATGTGATCTTAACGTTTTCAATTTTCTCATAAATTTCACACTTTACGCTCCATGGCTGTCATGCGATTGCGATGGAGATGGCGTCGCATCGTCGTCGTCGTCGGCCAGGTGAATCGGGGAGGAGCAATGACTTCAAGTGCCTTTTAATGGCTGCACTTTGGCTTATCGTACACTCCGCAAAAGGACAATTTCGCATTAGTTTCTTCATTTTGTACGTTCCGTTATCGCATTGAATGTATTTTTGTTCCTGAGTCAGACCATAAATTGACAGCTTATTTGTTATTCGTTAAGCTCAACAAATTAGCTAATTATATTTCATAAACATTACGCTTCGTTGTCTGTCTGACTTCGTGCGTTCAAAGTGTTCAATAAATTCTTTTAATTTGTATTTTCCCATACTTAAAAGTTGCCATTAAAATGCTTTAATTTGCGCTTTTGTCGCTTTTACAATGCGAAGTTCATTTGGTTCAAGTGTGTCGTTTATTTATTATAAATATGCATAAGCGTTCATATTGTAACAAAGTACTGACATTAACATTAAAGATGAGTAAAAAATGTCCATAAAAAGAAAATATTATTGGATAATATACATATATTTTTCTATATATGTTTTCATATTTGCAAATAACTGGAATCATTAAATAAATTAATCATATTTTTAACTACTTTATCCAATAATGCAAATTAAATTTCTATAACAGTAATAAAACTCTGGTATATTAAATTTAAACTGTTGTATATTAAAATTTGTATGTTAATTTTTTCAAATACAACAGTATTTGAAAAATGTATAAGACTAAATTGATTTACTAAAAACCAAAATTTAAACTATATTTAAAACTATTGTTGTGCTCAATAAAACACTTTACAATTATATCCCTCGAATTAGGATTTCATAATAACCACAACATACAAGTTTTAAGTTATATATTAAATTTAATTTAAAATTATATTATTCAATTTAAATTCATTAATACAAATAGTTAAAATTCGTTCCACAAATAGTAAAAAAAGCCAATGAGAAGATTTAGTCAATGCACATTTTATTATAAAATTAAACTTTAATCGGATTTAAAGGCAACTCTGGGAACGGAAACTAAACTCTAAAAATGTAAAATAAGAGGGAGTCGAAGATAAGCCTCTTCCCAGACCCACTGAAATATCCATCGCATTCAAAATGAAACAAAAACAAATCGTTCAAGTTTTTATGGCTTAAAACTTTACGACTTTTCTATTGGCCAAACAATGCTTTTATTTTTGTCAACAAATCTCTGAGAACACATTCATCTATGACTATAGATTTTTATTTGGTTCTGATATAAACTAGCAATAGGTAAATTAATAGAAATATCTTAATAAATTCGCTGTCTGTATTTTGAATTTTATATTTTGCCGACGCCATTTGCTGATGTTTCGCCAGAAATGTTGTGTACTCGAATTGAATGAATTCGCCTCGTTGAGTCAGTTGAAGAAAAAAAAAAAGATGTTCAAGTAAAGTGAATGCTTTAAGAATTTTAATTGGGTTGCCCACTTTTGCATCTTGAGAACGAAAAACAGACATTTTGTCTGCTGTTGAGATTCAAGTTAGCTGCGTCTTTGGGGCCTCAATTAAAGCATTTTAAAAATCACCAGGCATATTTTCATGGCCTGTCGAAGAAACGCATTAAAATGGGCGACGCGCCCTCCATTTCTATTCCCCATTCGCCGTTCTCAGTCCACTATTCTCCATTCTCAAACCCCTTTCCACATCTGATATCCATGTGCCCATCTTCTATGGCCCCAGCACTTGACTCTTGTTATAAGTACATCGGAGAACGATGTGGGACTCGATGTTTGTCTCTCGGCACCCATTGCCCGATTCCCAGTTCCCAGTTCTCAGTTCCCGATTGCCCGATCCCGATTGTATTGTGGCCGCCATTGAAATTCAATGCGCAAACTTGCTGCATTTATCAGTTTCGGGCAGTTTCCTTGGATCGACAGGCATTATGGATGGTCGTATGTCTTTGCTGATACGCGTACTTGTATATGCCGCTCATATAGCACCATTTTTCATTTTCTCAATGTTTTCCGAAACAGTTTTATGTCTGTTTTTCATTCTCCTTCCCGAAAGACACTTCAAAATGAGCGATGTCTCTGATCTAATTGCAATTGCGCACACCAAACACCAAACACAAAACTTAAACCAAAACCCAAATCACAATTCAGACCTTGGCACTCGAGACTGAGACTCAAGTGCTATGGAACCTGAAGAGACAATTTCGATGGAAAACAAGTTTTCAATATTTGGAAATGCATTTCATGTCATGTCTCGAGCTGTTTTCATATTTTCAGCTCGTATATTATCAACCAAATTCCACATCAGTCACCATTGAAGTCCATGGTGACTTGACCCATGTCTTATCTTGCTTATTTCTTCACAACTCCAACCAAAAAAGGGCATTGGACATTGGGAAAACTCGAAATAAGTAAATAAATTACATGTTATACTCGAATGTCTGGTTGGTTGCTGCACCGCATCAGCCTTTTGTTTGGTGTTTTGTTTTATTTTTAATTTGGAATGCGGTAAATATTTATTCCATTTCCCCCGGGCGTCTTGTTTTTTTTTTGAGACTGCTCCACTCGTTTCTTATAATACAGTTTTTTACGATCCTGTATTAACACATGTTCCGTTAACGTTAACGCCTCCCCAGCTCTGCGATCTTGTCTACTCTATTGAGATCAGTCTTCTTTCCATATTAAATTATGCATTGCTTTTTAATTTTTTACCAGGCACTTTGCTTTGTTTCTCTCGATATATTCCCATCTTATCGAAGCATTTCGCTTATCGAGCGGCACTTTGGTCGTTATAGTAAATCAATCAAGGATTGCTAGAAGTGTCCAAATGAGAGACAATCTCAGAGTCGTAAAATTCACTTCATTTGGTATTCAAATGAGAGGGGGAGAATTGTTCCACACAATAAAGTTGTAGACTCGAGTTGAAGATTTTGTCTGGGAATTTTGTATAAATTTCAAATAAATATATAATAAATTAATGAATTATTATGAATTAACTTTTGGATACAAAAAACAATTCACTGGGGTGAAATATATTTAATTTTTGTTCATTTCAATTAAATTTTATTTACCATGCTAACAGCTGAATCAATGGCTTAGTATGGTTAGACAATACAATAAATACAAATTTCGATTCTAGCATGGTTGACACACGTACGAAAAAATTGTTTTATATTCATTTGATGATCTAAAGTTTCACTTTTCAAATAATATGATTACTTATGCTCTTTAGCTTAGAATAAAGTCACAAAATGAATTTATTACATAATAATAATTATATTCTTGGAAAATTTCCTGTGATAAAAATGTTGATTATGCCAAACATAAAAATTGTAATATGTAGACATTAGCTACAAAAAAGCCAATAGATGTTATTATTACATTAGTAAAGAAAAACAAATTTGAATTTAAATTTTAAACCAATTTTCGTACCACAAGAGTAACAACAGTATCATCAAAATATTACAATATTATTATATTACAATATTCATTATTGTATCAGTAAAATTTATATAGAAACGATATGCAATGTAGTTATATTTTTAAAATTGGTAAAGACAAGCCATTAAAATTGTACAAATTCTATTTGTAGTGTTTGAGCAATATAAAATTCTATTTCAAGTATAAGAAAAGGGCAGTTGCGGTAAAAATAGCATAAATATTTTAATTTATTGTACATATATTCTTTTGTACTCTGGGAATTTTATTTGGTTCCCGCCCTCAGCTTAATAATTATAAGAACTTCCAAACAGATTTTGTCCTTTTGAAGAAACGGCAATAAAAAAATGTCAAAATAAATTATGTAGCACCATTAAATGTCATGAAAATAAGAAAATAATACGCAATTTGTGAATAGGTAAGCGGATAAAAAGAAGGGGAAGAGAAACTCCATTGCTATTGTTGCTTGCGGTTTATTCGCAGAAAGCAGGAAAAGTAGAAAAATGAAATGCGGCAGGCTAAAGAAGGAGGAGCTGGGCAATTTCCATGGGAGTTACAACAAATGTGGCCATAACATGGATTAAATGGAACATTTACATGCCAGGAAGAGCAGAAGCGACCGCGACCCCAGAGCAAGACAAAAGCAACCCTTGACACAGCCCCATTGGAAACTGCGCACCTGAGAAGCAAGATGGAAAAACGGGTAGAGGGGAAGAGGGGTGGCTACTTGCAATTTTCAATATGGCTGCTGAGGAGAATTCAAACGGAATATTTTCGAATGGAATAAATACAACTATAAGCTAGAGTTTGGCAATAGAGTTTTGCCTTTCACCTTTTCACTTTCACTTTTCCATCGAACGGGGTTTTGATTTACGGTCATGCCCTTTGCAGGCACTTCACGGCCCAAAACGCTGTCAGTGTCTTCTCTTTTTATGATGCTGTCCCATGGAATTGCAACAATTGTCAACCCTTTGTGCCTGCAACCTGACCAACGACGAGGAAGAGACGATGTCGCCGTTTCAATTCCATTGAAAACGCAATAACCACGGAAAGGTTTCAGACGCGCTCAGCAGACAATGCGCCTCAGCTGCCTGTTTGGCAGCAGTTTAAAATCCATTTATGCCGCATATCATAAAAAAACAAGCGGAGAGATATGCGCATCTTTTTTAGCAACAACAGCAGCAGCAGCGTGAAATTTTTGTGTGTGTTTTGCGACAAGAATTTTACGCTCGAAAGGCTTCTAGTAACCCGTTCCTCTTCCCGCTCCAACTCTCGCTCTCAGCTGGACACCTGCTGCTGTCCAAAAGAATCCTTTTTTGCTTGTCATACAGGTAAAACCCTCAACGACTTTCGCTTCAGCAAACTGACAGCAAAACCCGCAGCATGCCATGCACTAGCAAAATGTAGCAAACTTTATTCGCTGGACAATTTACGATTGGTAATTAGATGTGCGGGCGTTCGAAGCGTAGTTCAATTGATGATGCCCTTCCAATTTAGCGCCAATGGGCAATTAGGGCGACCCTGTCACCGCGGAGGGCGACTCACTCTCTTTCTCTTTCTAATTACATTAAGTTTGCCCATACACGACTCTCCTGCTGACTTCCCAATGATTACTATCACTAATACATAAGCGTTATGAGCCTTCGATTTTGTGGCCCAATCAACCATCTGCATATGCCACCAAAGGCGCGGTGAGGGGGAGGCAACAGGCAAATTGATCAATTGGGTAACATTAAGCAGGCACTCTCACTCCATTTCCATATCCATCAAAGTTCATTCCTCCATCTCCATCTCCAGAGTTGCGACACAACTTGGGAGTTTCGTGTCAACTTGTAGTTGATTTCATCAATAAATAAGCCAGAGCAGGGACACGTTCTAACTAGAGTGCTGCTGTTGCCTCTGCTACTTCCGCACAGCGTTGCCAGATTGTCTAAATTGGGGATAACCTAACTAGCTAAACTATAAAATTATCTTCGATTTATAGATTTTTGGTACTCTTACATTTAAACCGACAACTTGGATATAATCCAATTATATATGTAAGCTATAAAACATCCTTGAGTTTTAGTTAGGAATTATTTTAAAGTTCTCTGCTAACTGAATTTATAAGTAACAACTTTTTCATTCGAAATTTTAATGGATTTTAAACTTTTCGATTCTTTCATCAGTTTGAAATCTTTTATTTTCTTACAAGATTTCTGCTAAAATTTAACTATCTTTAATTTTAAAATGTAAGCTAGTTTATTCGTTTTTTATTATTATTCTGTTCTTCAATTAGTTCTTAAGTAATCGTAACTATTAAACTAACTTATATGATAGTTATTTTGGCTGTATATTGACTAAGTTTAATTTTGAAGTGCAAACTGTTTAATTCTTTTTGGTTCTTGCAATATAAATTTTTTTTTTTTAATTCGAGTTTAAGTCTACGCTCTCTAACTTATTTGAAAATATGAATTTTGCTTTTAAAATAATATAAATACAATTTCTTAGTTTTCTGCAATACATAATTCGTAATTTTTAATACATCAGGGATTATTATTATTAATATATATTTAGTACTTTAGATATTCCTAACCAATCTGTTAAAGACTTTCGATGAAAACTGAAAAATTGTAATTTAAAACTGAAAACTAATTATTTTGTTCTTTTCGTTAATTAGTTCTTAAGCTTTCACTCTCTCCAACTTCAATTTGCTTTACTTGGCCTTCAATCTGGCAACGCTTTTCTCTCCGCCCTTCCACTGGCAATAGTTGTCTCGTTTTGCTATCGTTGCTATCTGCCATCATCGTAAATTACACGAAAAGTATCTATCTTTAGTTGGGAATTGTGCAATTTTATTAAAATTCCAAAACCAACAGCAAAGCAGCAGCAACAAGAAACTTCACCCCAACTTCGACATGAATATACGATACGATAGATATATGTACTCTATATATATAGTTCTCTCTGTGTGTGTGAGGACATCCCCTGCTAGCGCCATATTGCACAAATTGTAGGTGTGTGTATGTTGAGGGGGTGTGTGGTTGTAGTTTCTGCTCATCGTCGTCGTCATCGTCGTTGCTTTTATATAAACATGAGGCAAGATTAGATACAAATTACACCACAGCTTTCAAGGTAGGCGTCCTCTTCGTCCTGGCAATTTGCGCACCTTGCTCTGCTGCCGTGTTGCTCATGCTGCTACTATGTATCCATAAGATACAAGCCCAAAAGTATCTGAAGTCCAACGGCAGCAAATGCAATAACAGCAAAAAGTTTTTGCCCTATGTCGGAGACAGGCAAATGGCATTGCTCTCGAGGCAGAGGCTTAAGGAACTCTTGTGTGGTGGCGCCTTGTGGTGGCATGCCTAATGGCGGCACAGCTCCCCAAAGTTGCAAGCGTATTTTATTTATTTATTTATTTCATAAATTTCCGTCAGCGATTATAACATGTGCAGAGCGCAAGAGCGCAAAAAAAAAAAAAAAAAAATGAAACGCTGAAAAACTATGGCGAGGCCGTGGGGAATAACTCGCAGTTCCATCATCCTCATCACTTCTTGCCCCATGTGGCGCTACTGGCAATTTCAACAAATAATTTATGTTTGCCAAATTCAAACTTTACTTATTTTCGCAAAGAGAGAAAAAAAAGTTTTGACGTTGCCCTTTCCTCGTGATTTGCCGCAAAGGGGCGCAAACTCAGGCGGAAAATTCCATTGGGCGGATGCGGATGCGGTTGTCCTCTGATGCCCTCTCCCCCACCCGCTCTCTCTCCCTCTCTTTCTCACTCGCTGCCCCCTCTATCGAGACTCATTCGGTGGCACGTTTGCAAAATGGCCCGATGCGTGTCTGGAATACATTTTCATGTTTGCCAAAAAGAAATGAGAGCTAAGCAAAACTTTTTGGGCACGGCCTCCTCCTGTCAGCCTGTCAGCCCGTCAGCCTGACTGCTTGACTGCCGCCTGCCTCAACCACCTTGCCCCCCTGGACTCCCTTTGGTGCATTTGTACATATTGTCGGTGGTATTTTGACGCAAATTTATGTGAAATTGCTTGCCACAGCCACACAACGAAAGCGGCATTTTGTGTTTTCTAAAATTTAATGTAACTCTCTGTTTTGTTAGTTCTGTGTGTGAGTTGTGTGTGTGTTTGCTTACGAGTACGAGTACACCACCAAGCTCAAAATTAGCACACATACGAGCACAAGCACAACCACACTCCCCTTCCTCTCCTTCCCCCCTCTGCTCCTGTTTCCATTTCATTTGCTGGGTCAGCCCTCGTGAAGGGTTTAATGTTAATTGCGGCCTTTGTTTGGTTTTCAATTCGATTAAGTTAATGCCACAATGCCGTGTGGCAGCCACGCTTTCCGACCTGTCCAGCTCCAACTCGCATCCCAGCTCACCAGCTGCTCTCAATGGACTCGATGGCAATATTTAAATTCCGCTTTAGCATTTGTGCAGTGTTAGATTTCACCTGTGATTGAAGTGGGAGAATCTTGCATATAAATGTTCTGTTTATCTGTAAATACTGATATTAGATTGCACGCTTTTCATTCTCGATTTGCTTTAGGATATTCAATTTACTCTGATTATCAGAAGTCTGTTTTGAGTAGATCGAAGCTTGTTTCAAAACTGTTACCTAGTACTCATAAAATTGTATTTTTTTCTTATTGGGGAACGAATATATTTTCCCTTTTATATACAAAAAAGTTATCAGTATAGATTCAAAATAAAGAAGTCATGAAGTGATTCAAAATATGAGTATATTTCAATAAATTACACTAATTATATTCAACATGTATAGAATAATGATGTATATTTTATTAATATTAATTCTCAGTGTATAATATTTTATATTCATTATTTTATATAAAAAATGTTGCTATGCTACACCACATTGTATGCCTTTTTAACTGGCGAGTAAAGACATTCACTCTTTTATATAGAAAACTTTCATATACGTGTATAGAAATAAATGCCAATGAAATATAAATATCTATATCTGAGAATATTATCAAATTATTAAACTCATTCTCTTTAAAAATGATCTCGTATATTTTGTTTTTGTTGCTTAGTTATTTCTTTACCTATAAAAATTAGTTTATTTTCTCTATTAAGAAAATAGAACAAATAAATTCTAGGGGAAGTAATTTAAAACCTGAGAATATTAAAATTTTAAATTACATCCATTTATTGCATCCGTTGATATTGCATAGTCAAAATGTTTATTGTTATACTAATAACTTTGGTAGAAAATTAAGATATAAAATAGATGATAGAAACATTCATATATATTTTGTATTGTTTAGCGATAAAGAGTTAATTGAAATATCGAACTATATTTCTAACTTTGAATACATAAATTTATATGTTATTGTTAACTGACATACTTGAATATTTTTGGTGATATAACTCTAAAATTAATATTTATAAAATCGCGTGACTGCAAGCTGAAGACAGCTCCACAAGCTTTATACAATTTAATTCTTCGAACATAACAATAATAAGAAATAAATGAAAATAGTGTATCTAAAATACATTTGCATTTTTTTTTTTCTGTTGCTGTAACTTGAGTTTGTTTTCATTTGTTTCATACGTGCGACATAAACTGAAAAACAGTATTTAATTAAGGCAAAAACGCGTTTTTCAATAGGAAATATTATTATATGTTATAGAAATAAATACAAATTGAAAACGAGTTGATGGCTGCCTTGCGGCAGGTAAAACAGGCGACAGGGCACAACAAGAGCACCAAGCAAGCAAGCAAGTAGGCAGCAACTAAAACAGAAAACTGTCAACTTAAGGATCGTAAAACGTCGATTGTATTGGCAATAATTTGGCGCATTAAACACACAAAGTTAATGCGGCTAAAGTTTTAGCTGCGCCTTACAGAAAAAAAAACAGAAACTTGGATGCAAGACAAGGTGGACGCTGTCAGCTGGCAAGGAGCAAGAGCAAAAACAAGAGAACTCCCAGCCGGCGCTCCTTAATGGAAGACTGTGAATGCTCGTAAACGCCACAAGTTGGATAAGGGCAGCGGGAACTCGAACAACTGGAGGGGGGAAAGGAGGAAAGGAGTGAGGAGCAGCGAGTGGCCAACGAGTGCACCGCTGAGCACTTAAATGATGCTATTTGTTTGTTTTTCTTTGTGCCACAATTGCCGTCTCAGTTGCACCAATGCTCCACAGGCAAGCTCGATCTCGGCATGAGCTTGAGCATGTGCATCTGGCACACTTACCGCGCAATTAATGGCGCAATTAAATGTTTACTTTAGACGCTTTCAGTCGGCGCACACTAAATGGGGGAAAGAACTCGCTTCAAGCGAGGAGTGGAGTGGGAATTGAAGATGGAGACTTGACTCGACTCGCTTATCAATTGATGCCGTCGCTGCAGTTAAGCTCGTGTTGCAGTTGCCATTGCCGTTGCCGTTGCACTTGTTGCCAGCCATCTTGGCGTTGGTCGAGACCGGCTCGAAAGTCGCACCCAAAAATATAAAAAAAAATACTCAAGTTTCGAGCTAAGCGCCTTTGCGTAAATCATTCGTCAATTTGCATTAAAGTCCCGCGTTTTTAGGCCTTTTACATGCAAATCGAAAATGAAATGAATTTAATTTTGATCACAACTCCATTACCATTTATTCGCTGTGGTCCACATTGTTCACACTTCAGCCAAAGCGATCATTATCTAAAATTAGTTGGCGCACTACAAAGTTATTTCCAGATAAGAATCATATTTCTAGCATTTGAATTCTCAGTTTCTTGTTTGACAGGAATAACCTGTTAAACAGTTGATCACAAAAGCAGGCTTATAATCGTTATTTAATCAGTTCATATAATATTTATTATTAATTAAACTCACTTCATAAAGCAAAAATATTGCTTGCTCCGCTGCTTTGCTTTTCAATATTTCCTGCTTTAAAAATAGCTTCGATCGTTAAACAATTTGTTGCAATATTTAGCAAAGAGCCAGAAAATTGTGCGCTCATTAAAATATGTATATTAATCCTTCCGCTTGCAACTGCAACTGCAACTTCAACTTCAACTACTCGTTACACATGTTTTTCTAACCATCTCGGAGTTGCAGGCGAGTGATGTATGCGGAACTCTCGCTTTCGCTTTAAGAGATCATAAAGCAGTTTTAATGACCGTTTCGCTCTGCTCGTCGCTGTTGTTATTTGCCTGTCCCGCAAATAGAGTGAAAATCTAAAATACTAAAAACAAACGTGGAAACGTGAAAAAATCGCCCTGGGCGCTGTCGTCTGGCATAATTCATTACTGTGTTGCAGACTTCGCTTGCGGCGCTCGTCAAAGAGTTGCAATTATATACATTTTAATTGCTGGCGAAATGTTCAAGGAAAAAACGAAAGTGGTTGTGTCCCTGGCAAAAGAAGAGTTGACTTAATGGCCCTTAAAGAGCCATTAAAGGTTGAATTATGATTTCGAGGTCGTCGAGACCGAAAAGCGAAGCACTCTCGATTTTATATCCCACAACATGACGTGCGTCAAAGTGAAATGCTCTTCAAAATGTTACCCATATGTGGTGACCTGGGTGTAACTACTATGTATCTATCTGCCATAGATGTACATACATACATATGTATAGAAGATATATTTGTGTGTGTTCATCATATATCATTCATGACACATCTACATCGAGCTGATGTCGTGTGTGACAGTCGCTCGTCAGCAGGAATTCAAAATGACGCCTGTCACTGGGCCCCTTATTTATTGCACTTGCATGAGTGAGACTCCGTCTCCGTCGTCGACTTTGAGTCTGACCACTCGCTTGTCGCCCTCAGGTCCCACATTCCTCATTCACAGTCGGCAGGCAAATGCATTTAAATATTCAATTCCAATGTACTTTCTGTATGCGGACAATCGCAATCCAGGCTCTGTCTCTGTCTCTGTTTCTGTTTCAGGCTCAGACGTCTTCCCCAATCACTTGTCTTCCATGCTAACGGCGCGTTTAGCTTTTATGCATATATATCTTTCTCGACTTCGTGTTTCTTTTTTTTTGTTTTGTTTAAATGAATTAACACGAGAGACAGAACAAAGAATGCATAAATTACTCCAACAGACTTGAGTGCCATGATTTTGGCTTCCACAGCAACGCCCTCATAACTCCCCCTGCCTCTCTCTTTCGACTGCTTGTCTCAGATCGAATTCACTAAGAACAAAAATCAGTGTCTTTGAGTCATTGAAATTGAAGGCCTTTTTCGTGCTCCTCCAATTTTGGAGTTCAATGCGCCTCAACTGCTGTCTCGACTTCAAATCAGACAGAGGATTTCATGAAATTGCTAATAAATATGTCTGACGATATGTTTTCCATTTCTCTCTTTGCAGATCCTCGGAACACTTTGTGCATGGATACCTTTTACAATTGTAAGTTACTGTAATCCGATATCTGCTATAAAATATTAATTTAATTATTCTATCACATTCGCCTTATCACTGCCAATCAAACAGAATATTTTGATCTGCATATATTATTACATCGTCTGTGTTGATCATTCATAAACTCATGCATTTTATTGAGATCGCTTCAAAATGTGTAAGGCAGTGAACTTGAAATTTTCTAGGAACTCTGTTTGTTTATTTGTTGCCTAATATGCAAATCAGGCTCTTAAGTGAAGAGTCGCTACATTGTTGTCGAATTCTTGAGCCCAGAAATAATAAATATGCGCCCTCTGATACCCTAACACTTGGGTTGCGTGTTAAAGTTTATTTTTGTCGTAATATATGTATTATTAAATCAGTAAGAGAGTATACACAAAGTGTTATCTCTGTGATAAAGCTTTTGATATTTTCAAATTGTCGGCAAGGCATTTCAATTTTAATTTAAAAAAGAACAATATTTGAAGACTTGAGTTCTAATTGTCTAAATTGTACATTTAAAACAATCGTACGGATAAAAATATATGAATTTTCTATAGAGAATAATTCATAATAACGTAATTTTGTTAGAAAATAAAAATTCTTTCTCTATTGTCCTTAATGAATAAAAAAGTATCTCTGACTGTTAACTGTCAGTCTTTGGCAATTATCGCTGCGAATTTATAGTTGATTCTAAAAAATATTTCTCTTTCCAATCGCGTGGTAAAGCAATTAATCATTATTTTTACAAATTACCCCAAGGGTCCAAGCTATGTAGGCAGTACTTAAAGGCTTTAGTGCTGTGAGGACCCAACCCATAGCGAATCTATTTTACGGGTCTGTGTTTCGACGAATCATGATTTTATTGCGGCAATCGTAAATCGTTGATTTTATAGTAAATCGATGGCCATTTAGGCGCATAAACGTCCCCTGCATATTAAATATATATTTAGGTGAGTGGAGCGCTTATACGCTATATATTTTTAGTATATCTCCGATCTCCAATGGGAGACAGACAATGCCGAAGGTGATTTATTTGTTTTTAAAGACGTGTTTAGCGCACAGTTTCTTAATTGCCGGAATCGTAAAACTGACTACAGATCATCGTAAAAGCCACATCTCAGCGATGTTGTGTCACTTTTTTCTCTTGCTACTCAGCTGTGGCTGCTGTCGAAGTTGGAGCATTTTGTGGAGAGCAGAGATTACATCGAAAGTTATTAGAAAATTTCTATTTATGTGTAGATACTTGGGTCTGAATAAAGACACTTTTGGGCTCAATGTCAATAATGGAATATGGAAAATAGATACGAAATGCCAAACACAATGTCCGGAGCAGACGCACAACACAGAGCATAGCAGAAGAGAAACCACCCCGACGAAGCAGCAGCGAAACGAGAGCAAACAGCGAGAGCGAGAGCGAGCAGGAAACCAAAACTAGAATGCGTTCAATGGGACTGAGGGAGTGAGAGAGGGAGAGAAAGAAGCAATGACAGCAGCAACAACAAGAATTTCAGCATTTCCAAAATCAAATATGGCCGAATTAAATGTTCTTGCTCTGCTCTTTGTGCGCTCCTTCGTCGACAGCCATTGTTGCCATGACAACCGGTTGCATGCTGCCGTCGACAAGGGGAAAAGGGACAGACAACAACGTACATTCGAGAGACGAGACCGAAGCGTCGCATGTTCATAAATTCATTTGGCGTTGCTATTGTCGATGTTCTTCTTCTTCTTATTCTCGTGGTTGTTTTGTTGCTGCTGCTGTTGTTGTCGTTGTCAAGTGAGTTTCTCGTTTCATTTCGTTATCTCTGGTCGCTGCTTTTGCCTGTTTCTCTTCCTCTCCAACTACATGTAAAATGCGTTGATTGCTCCTCACTTGCTCCCCTTCTTCCCATTTCAACATTTCCAATGCCAGCTGAGGTTCAATGGCTTCTTGACAACCGGCAAGATCGGAAAAACTGTCGCTTCACTTGTCGGTCGTCGTTATGTAGAGTTAATCATCTAAAAATGTAGCAAACTACACCACGTGTCTTTAGCTAATGCCTATTTATAGTAAAACTTTGCCAGACAAACAAACTTTTGCTTGATCATTTATTACTATTTTTATAAAATAAACAAATACTTATTTGTCTAGTCAATTATCAACTCTCAGTTTCTTGGCTATTAGTAATACTCGCATTTTATGTGCTGCAATTCTGATTAGAATGGAATTCCAACCCTTATCGTCGCATGTCAGATTGTGCGCAGTCCATCGAAGAAACACATTGAACTAAAGTTGTGTCTCTTACGCAACAGATGGCGCTCGCCATGTTGCGACAACTGTCGCTTGAAGCGCTGCACATAACGAATTTCAAGCTATCAACTTACTATTGAACATTTATTTCTGTCTATTTTATTACAATATATATTTATTTTGTGGTACATTTTTATTAAAATTGTAAACCATAACGCTCGCGTTTTTGTTTGCTTATACACATTTTTCTTGTAGTTTCATATTGCAGTAAAACAAAATTAAAATTAAAATAAGATGACCTGAATTTAGTATTTGAATCATAACCTGCACAGCACATGCAATAATAAATCTTTTCTATCAACTAAAGAAAGTGTTGAGTCTCAACCAATTTTAAGACGAGGTTATTTACTTATTTTTTATGCGTATAAATGAACATTTCATGAAATAGTTTTGTCCATACGATTAGCTAAAATTGCAATGATTATACCAGCTGCTTTATAACAAATATAAAAATGCCACTATCTATATTCAATAACTCATCAAGCATACATCATATGCAATATTAATTAACTAGCACATCTTAAATTAAGGCAATTGCCTTTTGGAATTAAATAAATTCCTCTTTAAGACATTAGAATTAATGTTAATAGCGTCTCCTTAAGTTTTTTAATCTTTCTCTAATTTAAAACATCTACAGAAAAAATAAAATAAAATACAATAAATCAAAAACATTCTAGCTTCAAATATGATTTTTATATGCGTTTCATTTATTTTCATTTTTCTGTTTCATATGATATAAAAGTATCAGTTATCCACATCCACATACTAATCATCAGAGTGCGCATTGACATGCTCCAAGCAACTCAAATCAGCTGTTCGACCAAGCTCATCATGTTCGGTTGTAACTCAACGTTTCCCCAGTCAGCGGGTTGTCCATCAAAAAATGTCGCAGTGCAACAAGTGGCAAGTGACAGTGGCTGAAAAGTTTCTGTTCCCCAAAACAAATGAAATGAAGACACAAAGATATTTGAATTTTGTTTAACTTTTAATGCGAACGAGTTTATTTATTTAAAGTGAAACGGTTTACAGCAAATTTTTATTAAAGTGTGTTAGCGAAAGTGAATTCGTAAAAACAGTGTATTAATCAATTTTATTTTTGTTATATATATTTTGACACATCCCACGTTGATGGTGTTTCCTCGTGTTACGTATACTGAAGGTATACCGGATAGGATACACTCAGGATACATTCAGTATACGTATACGAAGTTGCACAGGTTCTACAACAGCTACAAACAAATCGTGAAGTGAAGATAATAAATATACCGTATCCTTAGCGAAAAACAAACACTGTGTGCTGCGGTGCGCGTGTGGACAGCTGCCGTTGTTGACCCGACGATTGCACGGCCGCAACTGAGTCGCCGGCAGGAAAAACTAACCGGCGACTACCCGTAATTGTCGTTTCCTTCTTCGTACCGGCTCGTGTCCGTGTCGTATCGTGCCGTGTCGTGTCGTGTTGTGCGTGAGAGACAAGAGACATAAGGCAACGCAACGAGAACGCAACGCTTCCGCCTTTTGCTCTGCCTGCCAACCGGATGTCCTTTAATGCAGTTGGTGGTTGCTGACAGTAGCTCGACATTTACTGTGCCAAGAATCTAGCCAAAAAGATTTAGATAAACTCTGGCACTTGTCGCACAGCGAACGTGCTTCGCCTGCTCAGCATAACGGGGACTACGTCTTCTTGAAGGCATCTGCAGTCGACATCCTAGTAACAGGTGAAAGAGAAGAGACCAAAAGATTAACAATAATAAATTTAGCAAGTTACTGCCTGACTACAGCTTTGCCTCTCGGTCGCTCCTTGGCTGCCAAGTTAGACGCAAACTAATGCTGCAACTATTTCGCCAATCGCGATAATCACCCTTTGTTGGCAGCAGGATAAAACAGCCGAGGGAGCCGCCTCACTCCTTGCCACCTTCCACACCAACTACGGCTCGGGTGCACGTCCTTCCATTTAATCCAAGAAGGCAAACACACACACATACACACACACATACACACACACACACAAGCTGAGGAGCAAGTCCCTGGCTGGCAAACAAACAGCCAGCCAACCAGCCAAACTCTCTGGCAATCTAATGCCTAAGATAAAATTCAAAATTTATAATATTGCACAGTTTGCCCGATATAAAACGTAAACTTATGGCTCTCGAAGAGTACGTGCCATATTTTTCTATGTATATGTATGTGCCACACTCAGCTACTTCCACAATTGTATGTGTGTGTGTGTGTGTGTGCGTGTCTCTCCATGTGTGTGTGTGTGTGCGCGTTTGGCTGTGCCCAACCCTTGCACGACAAAGAGTCACGAGCTCGTTATGCTTGTGAGATTTCATTTGTGTGTGCAGCCAGAAGGTCCAACCCCCAGGCACAATGGGTAAATCCCGTTAAAAACTGCTAACATTTCAGAGGAAGAGCAATATCTATACCTATATTTATCTACAAATTGTATTTTAAAAAAATCAAATTAAAAATGTCTTGATTCTATAAATTAAATTCATTTTTTTAACATTGAAACTCCCTAAAATTTAGTAAAAAAATTTTTAAGTAAAATATTTTTGTAAGTAAGGTATAAGTTTCAGCATAGCTTAGAAATTTGAATTTTTATCATTATTCGAAGTTTCGGCTTAGTTTATTATATCCATAAAAAAAATAAAATATTTGAAATTTGAAAATGTAAAAATGACCTCAACAAAAATTAGAAATGCTCTAAGTAGAATATTTTGAATGTGTTATATAAAAAATGTTATAAGAAAACTTAACTTAGAAAAATATATCTAATTATCTAAAAATTATTTTGTTTTAACTTGAGCAAAAGTCATAAGCTTTATTTAATCATTTGTTTTTCTATAAAAAAAGCAACAGCTGCCACTTGTAATATTGAAAAATGCTAAACATTTGTTTTGCCCCACTGTTTGTGGGCCTAGCCATGATTGTATTTTGCAAAGCGCACCACCGAACGCCACGTGGGTTAGACAATCTATTGGGGGTTGAGGGTTCGCTCTCTATGCTATGTGTGTGTGTGTGTGCGTCGCGAAAGTAGATGAGAAGGGACTGAAATGAAAGGGAAGGGGGCAACACACAAAACGGCCGTTACAACCATAAATATCATTTTTTTATTGGCACAACCCTAAATGGCGGCATTTGGCAAAGCAAATTCCAATGCAAAACGTTCCTCCGGCAACGTGGAGTGGGAAAGGGGAGGCAGGAGATGAGATGGGGAAGTAACGACACGCGGACAAACGGACTGGCAAAATGGACATAGAGACAGCGACAAGACAGCGGCCGCATAACGAGCGCCAAGGGCGGTTTCATCCTGATCATGGGATTGGGATTGAGAATGCGAATGCGAATGGGATGGAGGAAAAGGGGCCAAGTGATGGACGGGCGGGTTTCCATTGCTGTTGCCCACCTTTAAGAATGTGCGACAATTTGCAAACGCAACGATCCGTGTGGAGCAGTCAGTAAAATAACCAAATGGTAGACGATGGTTTGGGGATAGGAATGGGACGTAGAAGATGGAAAGATGGAATCCGAAAAATCTCTAGATGCTCAGAAATCGCATTGTACATTGAGCGCAGAGTACGTGACTTTATGGCGAATCGTTGCTCGGCCCAAGGTGCTAAATGCTGCTCATGAGTTGAGTTGAGTAGTTGATGCTGCAACATCGTTTGATATTTGCACGCTTCGTTTGCTAGCCCCATAGAGTAGAGCACAATTGAACTGAACTCAACTGAGCTGAAGTGAGCTGAAAAGGCGGGACTCGCAGACAGACAAAGACGTCATAAACGAAGGGAAACAATTGCTTGAAATTACAGACGCCATTGCGCCATTGTTGGCAGCAGACGCATAGCAAATCCCCCAGCTCTAGTTCCAGTTCCAGTTTCAACCCCAACCCCAAATCGTAGATGGAGTTTCCCCAACCCTTAGCCCAGTTATATCTATACTCTCGCACTTTCTACATTCCCACCTGACTGTCTGTCTGTCCGCCCTGGACTCACTGAGCTGACGGCCTGCGCTTTCAGTTGATTGTTTCCTTGTGCCAACGCGGGGAAGGAGCAGGAAACAGCTCAACCGCAGCCACACCCAGAACACCCCACCCACCCATCACGCCCCCTCACACTTCTCCTTTAAACAGACCCACGCAGCAATTGTAAAATATCCCACACTTGATTCTGCATTTGTTACCTCAGTTCCTCTGTCTTTGGGGCGTAGTTTTCAAATGAGTTTTTCGCTTTTTTTTTTTTTTTTTTTTGTTCTCTCTACTTTTGGCTTCTCAATTATTTTCAGCATCGAGACAACGCGCTCGCTTTTTTCGCTTTTTTTTCCTTGTTATCACCCATTGGGGATTATGTCTCGAAAATTGAAGTTTAATTTAGTTTTTTAAATTAGTTTCACCTCAAACTGACTTTGACTGCAAACAAAAAAGTTCACGCAAACAAATCGAATTTAAAAGTTCAGAAAAACTATATCAAATTTTCGTTAGAATTTCCCTCGCTATCCCTCAATGCTGACCCTAACTAATTTAGCATAATGAATAGCATTCATATCTAGATACGAGTGTCGCATTCGTATTCGTTTTCGTATTCAACCCGATAGCAAAAACTATTTGATATCAAGTGTAATTTAAATTTTAGAGCAAACGCAATGTGCTTGTGGTTCTAAGAAGCCAGAAGGATGGGGCAGAGAGGTGGCAGACGCTGGGCAATATTGCGTCAACGACTTGCAAACAAAATTAGAAAAGAAAACCCTAGCGGTGGGTAGCATATGCTGCTGAGTGCGCGCCGGCATCAAAATGACTACACAAACTTTTCAAATTAGATTTCACACCCAAAACTAAACACAAGACGGTGGTGGAGACGACAGCGTGAGATTGGAGTTGAGGATGAGAATGAGGATGAGGATGAGGCAACAGTCCAAGTGGCAGTCATGACACTTGCGCACAGAGTTTGGAATTGGGATTGGGATTGGGTTGGTTTCACTTCGGTGTCGGTGTCGGTGGCGTATGAGCAACATGCGACAGCTGTGCTAAACCTTCAAGTGGAAGCAACTACGAAATGGACACAATTAGTGTGCAATTTATGCGCCAAGGAGCAGCAGCAGAAGAAGCTTCAACAGCAGCAGCAGCGGGTAGCAACAGCAGACAATGTGATTGTCTCTTGTCTGCGTTGCAATTTGAATGACCAAATTAGACGCCCCGTTTATGGGAGTCTCATAGCCACGCCTTCCATCGTCGCCTGCCCCCTACCTGTTTCTCTTGCCGTCTGCGAGCAATTTTCCCATTTAGAGCAGAGCTGAGCTGAGCTGAGCTGAGCTGAGCAGAGCGATGTGTGGGCAGCGGACACACAATTTGACAATACCCAAGGCAAGCCTTGAATATTGTCTGTCTGTCGCCTCTTTGTGCTTCGTGAAGCGCGTGGCATTAAATTTAATGCGCTGTGCGCTGTGTGGTAGGCATGCATATGTGGCATGTGAGGCAGCAACAACCGCAGCAGCCACTGTCGCCCATAAATGTAAATTCTGCGGGACCTTCTTACAGCTTCATTATGGTGAAGCAACCACCACAAAAGCAGCATCGGCAGCAGCTATAACCCACACACACACATAAATCAATATGAACCTCGCTGTCGTTTGATAATTTGCGAATAATGCGAGACAGTCAGACAACCATATTGTGCACCAATCCATGCTCTATATATACACATATATACATCACATATGTGTGATATGTGAGACTGACACTTCACGCCTGCATCTGCCACATAATGCGAATAAAATGGCAAATGCTAAATGTCCGAAGCGGCCCAACGTGTGAACGTCCCTCGAATCCGCCCCTGTGTTCTCTGTTTCTGTTTCTGTCTCTTTCTCTTTTTGTTCGTTCGTCGTAGGTGCGAGAGTGCGTAATTATGCGTTCGCAGTCGTAAAACTTAACTTTACGACTGCACATCATGATTGGGCTGCTCCCTTCATCCGTCTACCCTCCATTCATGGCTGTCTGCTGCCATTTGATTGATTTATACGTGTGTGAAAATCAAGTGAGGCCAGACTGCAGCTCGTAAAGCAAAACTAACTGCGTGTCTTAGAATTGCAATTGACTTGGCTTCGTTTCTATTGCCTTGGCTGCATAACATACAATACATATATATTCAAGAGTCGTACAAGAGTTGCGAGCAGCAGTTTTGCGCACTTTTAACGCGCATACGCCCCATTGGCCGTGTGAAAACTTAACATGGGGGAGCGCATTCAAGAACAATATGCAAAAGGCAATTCTATTTAAAAGTGGTGATTATAATAAAGTCAGGGAAAGTGGAATATAATAATATTGAGATATTAAGTGCAAATTTCTAATTATGAATTATTTAATAATTTAACATATAATAGAATATGAGAAAATTTACGTATTCTAATTAATATTTTGCATTATTACTATAATGTTTATAAAAATTATGTAGTAGCTTACCCAAATGTTATCGCATCATGGATTCTGCTAAAGAGAGTGAGAAATAAAATTCACAACAGCAAAGCATGCAAACAATGCATAGGAAAAATAACCTGCCTCAATAACGAATTTAAGCAGAAAAGCAAGCGGAAAACAAAGTAGCAAAAGTCTAGGCTCGATAAAGAATACACTGTAAATCAAATGAAACCAGAAAAGAAATGTACGAAAGTGGCGAAATGGCAAATGACGAATAATTGGCGTAATCATCGCTCAGTGTTCTACACAGCACTTTTGGAGCCGCAGACATTCATCGTAGCGCTTAGTGTTTATTGTTGTTGCCTTTGTTGCGGGTTTCCTGCACGCCCTGTTCGTTTGTTTGTCTGGCAGTCCGTCAATCAGTCAGTCGCTCAGTCACTCATTCAAAGCTCGTTGCCCGAAGTGCTTACTTATCATCCCAGACAGATGATGATGTCGCTCTTGCTTACTCAGTCACTCAAGTCTCTCCACAAACTGACGCTATCTCTGTCGCACTACACGTAGGCTGTTTTTGGGGGCTCTTTTGTGCGTGCATTCGTATGCGTGTGTAAGTTTGTGTGTGTGACGTCGTTGCTAGCGAATTGGCGGTCGAAAGCAAAACAAACCATAAACGTGCGTAGCAAACGCGAAAGCGAAGCAAAGGCGAAAATGAAAACGAAAACAAGCGACGAAACGAAACGAAACGAGACACATACAGCAAAAATGTCAGGCAACATTTTTCGTCAAAGGGTCGACCTCGAACCCAGCCCCCCAATTGCCCCCTTTGCCCACAAGAGAGCCATAAGTCAATGTCAATGGCACGCAGACAGACAAACGAGGGAGCGAGAGTGAGAGAGCAGTAAAGACTGTTTTTTTTTTTGGGACTGTGCTTTGAAAGTGTTTCCATGTTTAATAAGACCTTGACATGCGACAGTCAACTGTCAACTGAAAATGAGCACAAATTTGTTATTTGGTGTTTATGGGCGGCGTTTAAAATAGACTAAGGGAAGGAGGGGTAGAGAGACCAAACGGATGCAGCTGAAAGAGAAGAAGAGGTAAAATTATTATATTTATGTTTCGTGAAAGTTTCAAATTGATTTTAATATTTTCGAGATTCTTATCAGCTGTAGCTTGAAACAAGTTTCCATGCAAGCACACACACACACATACATACTCACACGCACACTGACACACTCTGCTGCAGTCACAAAATGCAAACCTGTTTTTCCTCTGCCACAGCGCATTTTTAGCGGTAAACAAAAAGCACGCCAAACTATAAATTTCGATAATTCACATTAAGGTTGACACATTAAAATTTAAGAACTTAAGAACTCAAAATGTTTTAATTTAAATCCTCACACACACACGCACTTAATATGTATTGTTATCGATAACATTTTGATATAGTTTTTCTGTTTTTTTTTTTTTATTATTTGGTTGTAAAGTGAAGTACTTGAAGTTTATTTTTAGAATGCCGCAAAATATATTGTTGGGACGTTTATTTTTTTGGCGGATGTTTGCTTTTCAACGTTTTGCGTTCATTTGAAGCCGTCGCCCGACGATTTCTTGTGCGACGCTTGCTGCCGCTGCCTCTGCCGACGCGAGCGACGCCACACCGACGTCGACAGCAGTTTTTGTGACTGCGACGCAAAGCGCACGCGGCGGCCTCTGTTTCTGTATCTGTGCGTATCTCATAGATATCGCCCCATGGCGTACACAGTCGAGAGTATCTGTGTGCCCCGTTCGCGTATCTGTGAGACATGCGAGTGTGTGTGTGTGTGTGTGTATACACACACACATACTCTGACTATGCTAACAGCTCAACAAATGTCCCATGTGCGCTTGCTGGTGGTACTTTTTCTTTTGCGGCCTCAGCTGGCTGGGCAGTTACACTAACAGCCGTTTACAGTTACTACTTGGGTAATTTACTTGCATTGCAAATTCGAAATTGGGAAATTTCACACAAACTGGCGTTGTGTGTCGGCAGCGCAGTCGACGTATCGGCTCGCTTCGCCTCGTACATTGCTAAATTTCCCAACCACGTGCTTCGTTCGCATTGTTATTGCTTTTTCGCTTTTCGCTTTTGACTTTGTTTTGCTTTTGTTATTGTGCTTTCTGAGCAAAAAGAGCTTTTAGCTTTGCATTTTGCTTGCTATTCTCTAGTACATAACCTCGCCATTTACATTGCTTTTACTGTTGTTGTTGTTGTTATTGCTGCTGTTTTTTTTTTTTTTTTTTTGCTTTGTTTTGTGCCAATCGCCGGCGCGTCTTCAATTCATTTATGAGGCTCTTTTAGGGCTGTCTGCGACCCATTTTGAGTTTGGTTTCTCTTGTTTGGTCTCGACCCCTGCTCCCCTTCCTTCCCCCTTCGTCATGCCTACATCTCGTTCTTATTGTTGTTGTTGCAATTAATGACCATTTGAATTATATTTGCGCTCGTAAAATTTACAAGAATTGTTTGCTGGCATTTCGTTTGCAGCCATCCTCTCAACGGCTTCTCCTTCTTCCTCCTACTCCTCCTCCTCCTCCTCCATTCTTCAACCTACACAAAATCCAGTTTCCCATTCATTTCGTACGTAGACAGCAGAAATTTTTACGACTTTTCTGCACAATGCGCAAATACTTCGACAATGGACCAACGCCCCAAACCTCCTCGCACTCCTCACCGACCCTCCACCCCACGACTATCAACATTCCCAGGACCCAGGGACCCAAGCGACATTGGCACGGAACTGGTCAGGACGTGGCACCATTTACCGTCGCCCGCATGGGACATTTTATTGCAGGTCTCCTTTTTTTGCCTTTGCTTTGCTTTTGCTTCATTCATTTAATAAATCGTTTGTTGATCATAAATTTTCGTACTCGACTTTTATTAAAATTTTGGAAAATAGTTTAGCTTTCTCTCGAAGTACGAAATATTTAATTATATAATTCATTAGTTAACAAGTCGAGTGCAAAAGTCGGTCATAATAATAATGTTTAAGATAATATTTAATTCTATAAAGTGCAAAAGAGCATCATAAGTCTGGAAAATAATCTGCGCATTTTAGAAAATATATTCAATGAATTTTTCTGAAATTTGAATGTTATTAATGACAGCATTCAAGATTGCTTTTATTGCATATATATGTTGTCATTAATCAAATAAATAAAAAATAAATAGAGCATACATTAAAAATACACTCTGTATTTCTATTATGCAAGCCAATGGTATAAAAAAGAGTAGATAATATTATTATACTCAGATAATATTATATTCGTACTGAAATGTTTTATGACTTATCTTGCGCAACAACATATCTATAGAACTGCATTTTTTGCAGTCTAACTAAATGATTTTCAC
Source organism: Drosophila sulfurigaster albostrigata (assembly GCF_023558435.1). Classification (NCBI taxonomy): domain Eukaryota; kingdom Metazoa; phylum Arthropoda; class Insecta; order Diptera; family Drosophilidae; genus Drosophila; species Drosophila sulfurigaster. Next base: position 22,044,911 of record NC_084882.1, read on the forward strand.
ATAAAGCGAAGGAAATGTACTTCGCTTGAATTTCTCTGTATGTGTGAATGTGTGTGTCTGTGTGTGTGTGTGGCACCCCTCACCTGGTTGCACAGATAATGAACAACCCTTAGCTGCCTGCTTGCACCACCCTAACAAAGCCAAGCCATTAACAAGCGCAACTGCAACTACGTGTGTATGTGTGTGTTTGTGTTTGTGTTTGTGTTTGTGCATTATCTTCTTGGCTGAAAGTGTGAGTGTGTGTGTAGCTCGCTGCGCTTACCCCTAATTGCAATGCCATAAAAAACTGTAATTCAAACGAAGGACAACCACTGTGGCAAGCAGGAAAAGGGATGAGGAAAACTACAGTCTCTAAATGATAGACTCTTGGCAATTGCCAGTTGCCAGTTGCCAGTTGCCAGTTGCCAGTTGTGGCCCGTTGCCATTGCATTCAGCAATGATTGCGATTACAGCGTGGCATTGTCGTTAGCCCAGACACTCTGCAGTCTCCCCATTCCCTATTCCACAGTTGCCTAGTTGCCCAGCAGAGAAGACAACGAGCTTTGGCTATTAGCAGCAGCAGCAGCAACAGCAGCAGAAGAAACAGCATCAAATTATGCGAAAATACATTTTCACTTTTGGCATTCGGAGACATGCAGCAGGACATTTGCAGCAAGAGTGGAATGAAGTGGATAGAAGGAATATGAATGCTTTGCTTGGATGCGTGTCGAGTGGATGCCAATGGAAATGGCAATGGGAATCGCAATGGGAATGACAGCAGCAGCTGCTTGCAGCAGTTATGTGCACATGCAATATGCATCCTGGGTCCTGGGTCCTGTGCATCCTGTGCTGACAGAGAGGATGCAAATTTCTTTGCACACGATATCGAAAATCTCAAGAAGTGCAGCCAATCAACTGGAAATTGGCAAGCGTCGAGTTAAGTGCCAACAGCAGCAGCATCTGGGCATCTACTCCCAACGCACCAAACGCTGAATTGATAACAGATACAGCAACAACAACAACAGCAAGAAAAAAAGCGACGGGCGATAAGCGTCGCAAGCAGCGCAAGCGGCCCGCGGCCTCGCGACTCTCGACTGCGTTGCTTTTGCTTTTGGAGCTGTGGCTGCCGGTGGGACAACAACGAAGCGTGGGCGTGCCCGGTTGGCGCTGTATTTCGAGTGTGCACTATAGTGCACCCTGTTGCGCCAACGGCATCGGCAACGTCGACAGAACTCAGCTAGTTGTACCGCAAAACGCACAAGCACCGAGCGAGACGGGGCGAGGCGACGGCATGTGTGAGCAAACGAAACGAATGCCGAATGCTCGCAGCGGCCATTTTGGTGGGAGCGAGTGCGACATAGTCGCTGAGCACAGACAACAACAATACAACGAAGATGACGCTAACGCAAACGCCGACAGCCGACAGCAACACAGCGAAGTCGACGTCGACAGCAGCTGCGACGCTGGCGGCGGCAGCCAACGCAACTGCAGCTGGTCAGCGGCCCTATTCTTGGAGACTTTGCTTACTCCGGGATCCAGAATGTGTTTGCATGTGTGTGTGTGCTGGAATTTGACGGCTCTTGAGACTCTTGAGAATATGCCGCAGTTGTGCGGTATTTGCTATTTGCAAAGCTTGAGCGTAAAACTTTTGAGTGATGAGAAATTTCACTCATGCTTCGAGTCGAGTTGGAATTCCCCAAAAAAAACTTAAAGTCAACTGCAATCGTTTTACTAAAATTTTCGGCCTGAAATTGAGGTTTCCCAGTTCTCACTCTTTTTTTTTGTATTTGTGTATTATTAAAAATATCAACAACGAAATTGTGCGGCATTATCGTTTCAGCCACCTGACGACTTGCCAAATGGCATTCTCAATGGCTTGAAATGCCAACCAAATGCTGTGGCAGGCAAATTTACTTTAAACGCTTGTGGCAACATTAATTAAGAAAAGGGTTTAACGCAATTTGAACTATTAAATAAATAACAATTATTAAAGTGTCGGATGTGAAGATTAAAAACACACTCGCACAATAATAATTTATGATCGAAATATATTATTCAAACTATAATATTCTTTTTATGTACAATTTGATAAGACAATGAACCTAATAAATGTTTTCAACTCTCTTCTCGTTTCAGCTTTTTATAAACATTTTTTGTTCGTTTTCTAATGTGGATTTAGTCCATAAAAAATAGAAAAAAAACACTTCAGCACGTCAAAGGGTTGGTATACAATTTCATATATATTTGTTTTTTTTTATTAACATTTGTATTAACATAAAAAATTTGAGACAACAGCAATGCGCATAAATCAAGAGGCATTTAAAATAAATTTGGTTTATGGGCGTTAAAAAAAAAATACACGAATACAAGCGACCATCAAAACCATCAAACTCTGTTGTCTATTCAAATAAAAATCAGCATAAAATATAATTGCATAATGATTTAATCCCGGCCGACGGGTTTTGCGCATGAATCGATCATAATTTTACGACTCTCTGACACCGACAATTTGGTTTTTTGGTTGGTTTTTGGTGGGCTTTCGTGAGTTCTCAAATGATTTCCCGCTTAATCGCTTTAAAAACCGATTAACATGGCCATAAAACATACGCCGTGCTGCATGGCAAATGGCCCAAAAGCTGCTCCGACGGCTCTTGGTTGGTTCTTGGCTCTCGGATTACTTTGGCGTCTCCAATTCGCGGCTATTTCGAATTTTGTTTCCATTTTCGAGGCGCTTTAAAAAAAAACCAATTTCTCAAAATTCATGCACCCAAAAATTTATGATCGACAATTTGAACTTGTTTTGCAGTTGCGACCATTTCTAATCCAATTAAAAAATGACCATCGCCTCCATTTTCAGTCGAGAGCGGGCGGTCTTTAGACCATTTGTGTGATTCAGTGGGCTGTTATTAATTTACCGTCAAATAAATAAGTATTTGTTTTTGTTTTTGTTTCTGTTTCTGTTTTTTTTTGCCTGCCGCACAGAAATTGCACGATTTGTGTAATTCTCGGTGTGTTTTTGATTGTGTCGCAGCAGCAGCAGCATTATGGATGGGACTATAAAATGCATTCATTATTGCCATTAGTCGACCGTAAATTGGCAAATGAATGTGACACGATATCGACCGCCACTCCGCTCCCTTTGGGACCCAAGTCTCCAACACGACACAAAAATTGGCGCGTCATTGGCGGAGCCGCGTGCATCGTCAAAGATCTGCGGTAACTGCCCCTTCGCCACGCCTGGTTGGCCAAGAACATTCTGACAGAGACGTTATTCCAGTTTTTAATCGACTCATTCCATTGCATGCGAAGGGAAGCGGTGCGACTCTGGTTGGGGGGGGCAAGGTGAGGTCACTTTAAACGCAATCTGATGGCGGGTAATTAATATATTGCATTAAATGCTCATAATAATGCCTGTTTTATTGCCAGAGAACAAGAGAACAAACCATATCTTTAACAGCTTTACTTCCATCCACCATTTTTGAGCAACACACAACTGATTGATTATCTATTGCTATGTGGAGGTTCAGTCCAACATAACATATTTTCCTAGTCTGCTCTGAATTTGTTGTTTAAAATAAAAAAAGGTTTTAAGGATAAAATAATTAAATAAATATATATCCAACAAATACATAGTTTAAATTGCAAATGTAATTTCTTATATCTCGAAGTATTTGGTAATTTTAAAATTTAACTTGCATCCTTAATTTGATGCAATAATTAGCAGATTGATTATCTTTCACTATATAAAGTGTCAGTCCGATACAATATCTTTACTACATATTATTCGGCTACAGATACATGTACTTGTCAGCTTAGCAAAAGTCGTTTAAAATTCAAGAAAAGATTTCAAGCATAAAATTGTAACGTTACTTATTCTCTAATTTTTAATAACATCCAACATATTGATTATAACAAATTATCTTTTCTTTATGTTTGATAAACGTAATTAGTTTCTTTAAGATTTTGCATGCTGCAATACCCACATTAAATGCATTATCTTTCTAATGCTACAATTTCTTGAATTGCAAAATAAATGATTTACTTACATACATACATACATATGTATATCCTGCATTTTTGATTGTCAGTCACTATCATTAGTTCAGCCAGATACCATATCTTATGATTGCCTGCAAAAATCAATCAAATACAAATATACAAATATATATTGTGTGGAAACATCAATATACGTTTTAAAGTAGTATATTGTCTACAAATTTATAAATCAAAGTGTACAAAGTACAAATCCTTTCAAATGCTCTATAATTTCTTAAAATATGCAATGTGCAATCCTATATTTTAGTAGTCTAAAGCTTCTATAAGCTTCTTTTCAATAATTTACAGTACAACTCAATTGTTTAACACGTTTGATTTAGCTGTGTATTAAAAATAGAATTATAATCATTCTGACGTATTTAACCTGATATTTGGAAATTCAACCGCTCGGGAATGAAACCTGTTTGCTTTATATACTTAAAATCAGAAATATAATGATATAGTACGCCATTCAACACTTGAGAGAAAAACGCGGCAAACAGTTGTCGCTGCTTGCAGACTGTATGTTTTTTCCTCACTTTTTTTTTAATTAAATTTAATGAATAATTTATTCGTACAAGTGTGATGACTATTGTTGACATGTCGCGCTCGCAGCTCGTGTAATCTTCGTGTATTCGCAATGGCCGCTTATCGTCAAATATAATGTGCTTTATTGTCACTTAAATACAGATTTAAATTATTTAATGACTTCATTTATTGCGGACCAGCTTCAGCACTGGGGACACCTTGTGTTCCACATCATGTGCCGAGAGGGGGCAATTCAGCGACTGTCCAGCAGACTTGACAGCGACTGAAGCAATGATGCTGTGTGGTTTGTCTGCCTATCTCGGGCTTCGGGCTCGGGGCCCCAGTTTCAATAACAATAACAATTTTAATAATAACAATAACTTATCAATGGCATTTGGCCCCCGCTCGTTGTTTATTAGGCGCAGTAATTACCAAACGATCGTCGATTATTGCGGAACTCAGAGTCGACCCTCGATTTAATGCTTAGAATCAAAAACGATGAATAGTCAAATTATGCGGGCGACAAAGTGTTTCATTAAAGCTTATATAAACATTATTTAATTAGATTTACATTTTAAATTATTATGAAAAGTCTTTCGGAGGTCATTGACAGATTAAAACCCATTCTATCTGAATAGCTAAAAAGTTAGGTAAAGATTGAAATAATTATATTAGAAAATACATGATGCAATAGCATAAGCATAAGCAAATGTTTCAATGAGCACCAAAATATTATTATCATTAGAAAATTTTCCAAAGCAACAAAGTACATGAAATAATTTCAAGGTTTCTAAAATAGAAAACTTTTCTTGATGTTGTTTGATATTCTAATGCTTAATTTTATTATAAATAAATTAAAAAAGATTAAATATATATAACATTGGGAATTATACATTTAAAATATATAAAAATTATATATAAATGAAGAGTATTATCGATTTATATTAATATATCTGAACACATTTTTTTACTGTTTTTTATTCTAATGTTTCACTACTATTAAATCAGTTAATAAATTAAATATTTAAAATTCACCATTAGAAATAAAAAATGTGGAATAAATTAATTTAAATTTATTGACGCAAATAGTTTTTGATTAATATTCTGATGATAGCAAAGATATATTAAATTATTGAAGCATTTCAAATAATCGAATTTCTCATAATATAGTTTATCATTTGTTTGAAATTTTGGGGCAGCATAAACATGATATTATACATAAACTCGCGATTCCCAAGTTCTTTTACAAATTTATTTAGCTGTCGTTTGAGTATGATATTTTCATATACTAATCGTCATCGTAAAGGGAAATTAATTAATTGGCGGAAAATAGACGATGCAATAATAAGTACGCAATTATCAGCGAGAAGTGGGTGAAAGGGAATAACAATCTAACTGAGGGCTGGCATTCTTTCTCTCTCTCACTCTCTATCTCTATCTCTCTGACTTTCGTTCCCTTACCCCACTTGAGAGCCCTCGAGTTGTGGAGCATTCGATGGATGACGATGATGACTGCCGCATGGCAGGCAAGTCTCATAAATTGCGCGCAAAACACGAACTTAGCTAGAAAATTGTTAGTTGAAGTGCGACAGAAATCGACAATTAAATAAATCGAAAGATGTCACAACGACAACAGCAGCAATAACAACGATAACGACTCGACTTGGTAACGACAACAACTTTGTATGAGGACATGAACATGCATTCGCATTCACATTTTGCATTTCACTGTTTCGACTTTGGCTGTGTTTTTGCATTTGGAGTTGCGAGCCAGCGTTGCTCTCTGCCAGCTTGATATGCACAACATTCATTTTGGACGACAGCCAATGTGGCAAGTGGCAAGTGGTAAGAGGCATGCAGGCAGGAGGCGGAAGGCAGAAGGCAACTCCAAGGAAAAGGTCTGGTTGAGGGGGCGTTGGCGACTTGCGACTTAGTTTGTTAGCATTTCGCACGCATTCAACATAAATTAGCGAGATTTATGGCACAGTCGCTGTGCTTAGATTCGCTAGAAAAAGTCAAACTGGAAAGCGGGACTGGAAGAGGGGAATCGGGTGTGGAGGAGTAGCACAATGATATGGACATGATATGGCAAATCGATAATAAATTAGACTCTTTGGCGACACATTTCCTCCGCGCCTGCAGACACACCCAGAAAAGCGTTTGCTCTTTCTCTCATGAGAACTCTGTGTCTATATCTCTAACGCACTCTCCCTCCGTTTATCTCTCTCGCTCACACACTCAGTTAACTGTCTCGCTTGCTCACTGATTATGCGCGCGCTCATTTTGTAGTCGAAAAATCGATGGAATATGCAAAATATTGTTTGGGTATTTAGCTCCAGTTTCAGCTTCAGCTTCTGCCCAGCATCAACGTTAGCCAGAAATTTTTGGGATCCGCCTAAGTCAACAGACGACAATGCCAGATTGCCAGAAAGAGTAACAACAACAAAAACAACAATGACAACGATAGCAGCATCCCCCAAGGGTCCAACTCTTTGCCTTGCTTGGGGGACACAGCCAAGTGAATGTTAATTTCGAGTCAACTTTTTCTTTGTCTTTCGTTGCTGTTGCTGTTGCTGTTTGTTTACTGGAATGAAATGCAAACGCTGAAGGGGCCAACAAGTTTTTCGTTTTTCGCTTTTTGTTTTTCCCATTGCCGTTCGAAACAAACATAGCTGCGCTATCTGTATCTGAAAGATACAAAATAAAACAAAAACAAACCCTACACAAGAATCGAGGCTCCAACTTTCGGGTTTTCGTTTTCTGGTCTACGCGCGCTTGGCCTTAGTCAGATTTTAATCGCTGGAATTTGTTTCGGCCATCGACATTTATTTGACAGCCCAAACTCTGAGTGTGACACTTTAAAAAATGTTTATAAAATATATTATAAAATGAATATGCGATGGCCAGCCATCGTTTTCGTATCTAGTTCTTCGTTAACTGTATTTTGAGTGCTTCGTGTGGAAATCCAAAGCATAAACTTGTTTTTTTACTTAAAAATAGCATTTCCAGCAGTCCAGCTTATCGCCTCGAATTAATATTACTTTAACTCTTTGCCTCGTCTTTAGCCTCGCCTCTTGAGGCAACAGAGATTTGCCAACGCATTGCCCCCAAGTGGAACTGGCATTAAAGTATTGTATATTTTTTGGCAGAACATTCGCTGTTCCATGCACTTGAGTCGCTTTTAGGGGGTGCGCTCAGGCAAAGAAAGAAACCAATTGAATGCCATAAAACAAAATGTTTATATTGTATATCTTTTGAAAGAGTCAAAAGTCAAATAGGAATCGGTTAAAGATCAACCTCCGCCTCCCTCCAGTGCCTGCAATTGGCAGTTGAGGGACGCTTCAAGCTGAGGGCAACTCTCTCAGCACTTGGTCTTAATTGAAATTTGAAATATGGTATTATGTGCGCGCCGTTCCAGCACACACAGTTCATAATCGATCCCCACAACTCGATTGTTGTTTATTGAAATAATTATTCAGCCGAGTGTAATGAGCAACTGGCTCAAGTGCCTCATTCCCCAAATGCGCCACACAAGGTAGTCGAGTTCACGTTCTCATGTGTGGCAGCCACATTGTATTTATTATTATCACAACTTCCATTAGTTAGTCTCAGCTTAACATCTATTCAAGTCGCATTTATAGTGGCGGCAATTAAATTGAGTATAAAACACGCCGTAAATAATAAGCATTCATTATGCATATACACCAAACATTAATTATGGAATTTCAATTAACTTTCTTTGACTCAAATAATTAACACACACATTCCACTCAGCAAGGGGTCAAAACCTCACTTTCTTCTTTGACTTCGTATCTTCGAAAATTGTCTCGTAAAATTGCAGAATGAATTTTGTTGAACAAAAACTTAGTCATAAGTTTATCAGAGTCCCCGGAAATCGTTTGTATGTCAACATCTAATCTTTTACAGAATTGCTAATTAAATAAACACATTTGCAAGTCTGGCAAATGTCAAAAACATTCGAGTGCCAAAACAATTTTGTTGTGCATTTCACAATTAATGTGCGCAATTAGTTTTACAGTAAACTATATGTTTATATTTAGTGCACATTTAATGTTTTTAACATATGCACATTTCAATAAAAATCGCAGCTAATTTCATGGCATAGCAAAAAAAGTAATTGCTGTGACTTAAGCAACTGCCCGAACTATTCAAATAAATAAATTCGAAATGGAATGGAATATTTTAAAATAATTACGATTTTTATTTTTGTTGTTTTTTGAGCAACAAGTTGAATGTTAATTTAATTGTGTTTTTATTGATAGTAAAAGCATTTTATGCCGCATTCAAAGTGAATTATGAATGAATTGGCATGTGAGAGGACGCAGACATCGTCATAATCCATTTATAATGTCGTGGGCTTCATTATCATTATTATTAAAATTGTTGTTCTGCAGCCCGCTTTTTTTTTGGCCACACTCGACGTAGCACAGTGGGACAAGATAAACAGCCAGTAAACTTAATGGTAATCCATCTAGTAAAGTTGTAAAAATTCAACACGTATTAGGTGCCAAGTAAAGAACTTGAATAAATTGAATTATTTTTTTATTTTATTAATACTTCATTACTGGCATTCTTCATTTTATTATTTATTTATTCTTTATTACATTTTACGTATTATAATATTTCTACTTTAACTATTCCATTACATTATTTAATTTGAATTACTTTTTTCATCAATTACTTAAAAATAACTAAATAAATAAATCATTTATTTTACAAATTTTGTACCACTGTGCAACAGAATAAGAGGCCATAAAAATTTCACTTGACATTAATTGAATAACTATTCATTTTCTGTTTTGATTCTCGCTCGTTTCGGAATGCGAATTACCAAAATTGCTAAATATGTAAATATTTTATATATACAAATTTATATTATTCAAATATGCAAATAAAAAACCTTCCATTTTTTTGGAACAAATCGCATGTGATATATTACAAAAAAAATTCCAAATTTTATTGCAAAAAAAACAATAAATATTTGTGTTAAACTAACACTGTTAAGATCGTAAAACATAAAAACAACAATGAACTGAACATAAATATATTTAGCCATAAAATAATATGGAAATTATTGTATAAATTTCTGAAGATATTTTGGTTTAGTTGGTTTCAAAATCTATTTTAGAAAGCCACTAGATAAATAATGATGGAAATTTGAAAACTTTGTATTTCCCTTATATTTCTGCAAATTCGCATCGCAGTGCGAATGTTGCACCTTGTTAAGGCTCAAGGACAACGACAGGATCTCGGAGAGGGGTAACAATAAGGGTTATGACTAAGCATTCACAGACAGTCACGGCATTAGCGTCAGGTCCTGTTGCGCTGCAAAGAGAGTGAGTCCTTGAGAGTTGCGTAATTATTACGCCGAAATGTGTTTTTTACGCCAGCTGCCTGAAAACTACCTGTTGTCCATTTAACCTTTCACCTTTCATTACATTTCGCAAGTTACCGGGAATATCCTTTCTTTACTAGTTTGCTAAGCGATGTCCTTGAGGAGATTGTCGCATGGCTTAATGGCCAAGATCAAGGTAAACTTGTTGCAGTCTGCGTGAAGACTGCAAATCGATAAATTAAAAAACTGTTAACTTGCCCAAGCATGCATTCGCCTCTTTCGACATTCGACATTCGCCATTTGGCATTCGACATTTAGCATTCAGCATTCAGCATTTGGCATTTGGCAGACTCAAGGCGCAGCTTGTCAACGAAAGTGAAGCAGTTAAAGGCAGGAGTTGGCAAATGGCAAACGGGTGAAAGGAGAACACAGGAGTGAGCCCCGGTTGGCCATAAACTCGTCGAACAAAAGGTGAGCGGCGGTCGTAAAACGCGGCAACATGGTGTGACATTTTCCAGATACTACAACCACACACACTCACACCTATACTTCTACATACGTGCTGCATGTTGTTGCCACATCGCTGTCGGAGTCATTGCATCCATATTTTTGGTCTTGCGATAGTCGTGGGTAAAAGGGGTGTGAGTCGAGTGTCGAGCCAAAACAGAACCTCGCCGCGACTTTTGTTTGCGATTTTATTGTTACGCCAAAGGATTTCCAAAACGTTTTAGAAAAAAGCAAAAATAGAATCCTACATTTTATGGCTCTGGGCAGTTTAACCCTTCAATGGACGTGATGGCGTGAAAACTGACAACTGAAACTGGAAACTGACATTGCTTGGACACATTTCGTGGTCCTGTTTTTGTCTGATTGTGATTTATGAGCACAGAAGCAGAAAAACCGGAACGCAAAAGTCGCAAAATGTCGTCACAACTCTTTTGGCCGTGTGAATTTTAAGCCAATAGAAATCTGTTGCGTCTTCACTTTGCAATTACTTGAATTTACCTCGCAGTAAAAACATTAAGATTTGGATCTTAAAAAAGCACAAACAAGCCGCATACTTACACTGAGAGAAAAATTAAGTACTTTAGTTCTTGAATCAAGAATTTTCAGTGTCAACGAGACTGAAAATTATTAATACAAGTGTGAAATTCCACATTTAAGAACTTTCTTTAATTTGAAGCGCATTCAGCAGCATGTTCTTTAATTAATAACTTTTATGCTTTAATTATTATGTTTTAAAATAGTTTTGAAATCAATTTTGCATTATAATTTTGTATTCATATTTAGTGTTTGCTACTTTTATTATTTGTATTTATAAGTTAGTTAAAGCTTTTTATTCTTAATTATTGATTATTTTGATTACAGCGCTTTGTTTTAAATACACATTAGAGATAGGAGACAAAAATGTATAGCAATATTATTTAAATGCAAACAGAATATTAATTATTCAATTCATTTTTTTGTGTTAACTCAAAACAGTCATTATGTCTGACTATAAATTTAAAGTTAGACCATTCAATATAAACTTTTAATGTATGACTATTATGTGGTTTAAATTTTAAAGTAAAATAAGTGTGAATAACACTTTCAAGATATTTATATTTTAAGCTAAATGCCATTTTACTATTTTTGTGTTTTTCTGAGTGTATTTTAGTTACGCTTAATCATTCTATTGATGTCTGTGCGTAATCTCATTGCATCGCTGCCACTCACGTTGTGTGTTTTTGTATTGTGGCACGCGAAGTCGTGAGCAACAACTGAATGTGGTGGCAACTTTGGCACACTGCGACTTGGCCACTGTGCAATTTATTTTGTTATGTTAATCCCCCGCATAATTATGCTAAGAATTGGTGCACCGACTGTCTGAGTGCTCATCCTACGCCTCTTAGCCTTCTCCTCCGCTGTCTAGGCAGCCCGCTGTGCTTGTTGGCACTCGCATTCACTTTCGAAGAACTCGTAAATATTGCTCAGCCGTGGTCGCAGTTCCGCGTCGCAGTTCAGCCTCGGCCAATGCCCGCTACTAGCCTGGACACTCAGACATTCAGACAGACTAAAAGACGGACACGCAATGTCCGACTGTGCGCATAATTGTTGTACATTCGCTTTTTAAACTCGACTACGTCTTTCCCCCCGCGGGGCCACTAAAACCCATTTTTAATGGCCACCGGCGATGTGATAAGGCCGCCAAGTTTATGGCTCCAGATAGCAAGTGTCAGCTCCATGTCACGTTAATTCGCCAGCATCGCCAGCCAAATTGTGTAACTCCCAAGCACAGTCAATGCCCAATCGAGCAATGAACCAATCGGCAATCGGCAGTCGCATCAAAGACTCTGATGCCATCTAAACTCCATTTGCTATTGCCATTAGTGGATCTTAAGCATGTTTTATGATTTCTTACAAAATATCAAGAGTAAGAGTCTTATTCAAGCTGCACACTTTGTATATTATTCAATAAAATGCAGATCTATATTGACTTTGCTTCTTTAAAACGTTTCAGATGCTTAGACAAATTGATTGTAAACAAGTTTTACCAGCATAAAGAACAGATTTTTGTAAATATTAGATTAGATTAGATATTTTATAAATACTTGAGCATTTATATGAAAGTGTACTTATAACACGTTTTATCATATTTTATAAAATAATATTTAATATTCTCCAAAGAGATGCAACAATCGTATTTCTGTACTCCCTTATTTATATCAGATTTTTAGATTTCAATTATCATTTTTTTTTTCATGAAAATGAATTGAAGGTAAAATTCTTTTACCGGCAAAATTTCTTTAAATTGTTTCTGAACGAAATTTCTTATTTAAACGAAACTTGAGCATTTATACATTTTTATAGCAGGTTTAATAACAAGCATTAGCCATTACTTTGTACTTAGAATCTGCTAATATTTAACTCTTTATTAACCTTCATGAAATACTAGAAAGTAAATGGCTTCAGGTGGAATAAACTACTCTATATTATAGAACTGGTATTAGTAAGCTCTCTCACGTCTAAAAATGGTTTTGCTTAATCCCAAATTTGTTGCGTTAATCATTTCGTAAGAATGAATTAATCCCAATTTAATCGCTTAATAATTTATGATGACTTGTGAACCTTGAGAATATCGAGTTGAGAATTGAATTCAATGCGCGTTCCTTGAATTTTGTTCCCCAACAAACAATAATTCGGTCAATCGATAAATACATAAATCCTACACTGGGCCTTAATCCTACACTTGACAACAAAAACAAGGCATTAACTCTGAATGGCAGCCAGAAAAAAAAGGGAAAAAGAGTTTTGCCCCTGGATGACCACACGATGAGTCAATGGCTCGAATCGAGTTGAGTCGAGCCTGGCCGGCCATTGCCCCATCTCCAGAACTATTGAGATAGACACAAGGAAAACTAAAAAGGGAGCAGAGGAATGTGAGAGGTGAGAGGACAGATAGAGAGAGAGAGAGAGAGAGAGAGAGTGAGAGATGTGCGCACTATGAGAAAGAGGGATGAAATTTTGTTTGGCCAACTCTCGTTTGAATCTATTTATGAACACTGAGAGTGCTATGCGGCTGTTTTCCTATGCGGTTTTCTGTTATCACAGCCATTTCGTATCGCTTCTCTCGTTGAGGCCATTGTTGAAGCAATGCCGCCATGCGAAGCGATTCCATGCCATGCCATGCGATGCGATGCGATGCCGGCGCATTCAAAGTGGTTGATCCGGTTTACGGGCCCCTGGTTGGTGACTTGTTCACTGCTCTGCGCATCGCTTAATGCTCGACAAACTGCACGTTTGGGTGTCTTTTGGATGCCTCACTAGTTGCTCTTGACTTTAGCGTTGGCGTTTTGAGAAAAGTTCAGTGCTGAGAGTGCGAAAGGTCAAGCAAAGAGCTCACCTGAAGTTCCAGCTGTCAATCGAGCATTGCATAACAAATGAAATGAAATCGAATTGCCCATGCTGGACATCGTCTGATTATGCATGCGCACTCAGTTCAATCGAATTGATAACATTAAACCCAAAATGGGCCATACAATTTGTCAGCATGCAAATTAATTTCAACTCAGAATTTCAATTAACTCACATTTAACTCGACAATTAGACTGACAACACACTCAATTCAATTCTTTTATAATCTGTAGAAGACAGCAGACGCAGCACATCACCATAAAATGATTCTATGAGGAATGAAGAAACAGACAATTGCCCATTAATTGGAAATGTCTCTTTTATAGTATGCCCCGCCGACATTGGAAAATAGAATTTCAAAGATATAAATACTATAGCTAATAATAGTTGGAGGACATAAGTAAAAGTATTTGACATTTTGTTCTTGTCAACTATTTGATTGAATTGCAACAAATCAGAAGAGATACGAAAACCAATTAAAATGGCTTTTTTAAAGATGAAGTTAAGAAATTTTTAAATACTAAATGAAAGGAAAATGAATGACCTTTATTTAAAGATATAAATATCAGGAAAGTGTCAATATTTATCACAACAATATGCTTATGAACAAAGCATTTCGTGAATTACGATCTAAAAAAAATGCAATCAGATATAATGATAATATAATTAACTCTTATTTCTGTTAATGAATTTTCATTTATTTATTCTATCCATATTAAATAATTTATATTTAAAAATACTTTTTTATTGAGTGTATAAAAAGTTACAAATAATGTATTCGTTGTATATTTTATTGGCTTCATCTTCACATAGCCTTTAAACTAAATTCCGTAATTCATTTAATTCGTTGCAATTCAATCAATTTTAACATTTTCTTAATTTTATAAGATTAACTCAGAGAATTGATTACATAAAGTTCCCTTCACATACACATGCAAATTAATGTACGAATGTATACATTAGTTTGCACTAATCACTTTCAATGTTTAACAATTAAAATACCAGTGCAGTGGAATTTCAAAGAAACAAAAATGTGGTAAATTGTTGAGGTTTGAAATGCAATTCAAGTTGCACCCCAATAGAACTTCTCCCATGGCAGATGTGGGAACAGCGTGTCGATTTCGGATTGCACCCACAAAATTGAAAGCGATCCCCCACAACAAGAAGAAGCGCCGGCGTGTGCGCATCTCAACTTGCCTTGCCACACGAGGCAGCAAGCCAAACATGTTGCAAACTGATGCCGCGGCAAACGCCAGCAACTTGAGTTGTGCCATCCCCAGAGCAAGACGCGGTTTATGAGCCCATCAAATTGCGCCAGAGCAATACAACAACTACAACAAAGAATATTCACAAGTTTGCATCTAAGCAATTTTGTGTGATTCTCGCGGATTGGCCGCGTTGCTATGTGCTAGGGAGCTGTTGCTATTCGAGCTGGCGTTTGGCTTCAATGGGGCAGCGAGAAAATCTTTAAATTGTTGCAAATTGTATTTGATTGCTGGAAGCCAGTGAACACCGGACGTGCTATTTCAGAAGATGCGCGCCGCTCGTCTCAACTGTCGGAGAGCTGTCGGGGAACTTGGGGAGAAGACACACAAATCTTGAACGCAGTCGTGCCGCTGCATATGGGAATTAGTATCTGGGCATTCGTCCATTATATCGTTCGACACTTTAACGAGTTCAAATACAAATTACTCACGAGTGGCTTCGTCTACAGTCCGGGTCATTCAATGGACCTGGTTGTGTGCTTGTGAATGTTACGCAAACCATAATTAACAAACACTCGTCGAATCGTTGGCGAATTTTGTTTTACGAGCTGCGAGACTGAGCTTTGATTTATTTGCCCAAGCGGAATAGAGCTGCCAACTGCCTTCGAGATGAACTCAGGTCAAGTCTGGCCAGGCACGTTTAGCTATATTGAACGCGAGGCGGAGTCTCTCCCAGTGGAAAGTCGAAAGTCAGCGATAACTTAAACTTGCTTACATGCTAACTATTGGGAAATGCTGACAGAATTATAGGAAATCCTTTCGACAAGTCACATAACTCCGGTTAGTCGTTAGTCGGACACATTGGCTGATATATGTCCGCGTCTAATGAAGTCGTCAGGTCGTTGTCACCAGACATATGCCATTTGTCCAGGTTGAAAACTATCGTTCTACGTGACTTCACTTACAAATTGCACCCAATGAGCACTGCACCCGTTCCGATCCGATCGACCACACTCACCCACCACACAACACTTCTAAGTCCGAATTCAGTGTGTGCACCTTGTCCACAATTGACTTCCCAAAGGAATGCATTCAATGCTGCTGTTAAGGTATTAATTGTGGGACTGCCGACCGAGCTGCTGAATCAATAATGTCGATGGCCACAAGTCCATAACTAAACAGCCATTTGGGGGGGGCCATAATAAGAATGCCTTACACACAACACAGGTTTATCTTTGCCTCCTATTATACTAGTTCTAAGGCAAGCCAATGGTTCAAATTATTGCAGTTATATACTTTCACCTTTCGACCTAATGATGTATTATTTATAACGATTCAGTTATCTTATTTGGCATAGATTTTTATTGGTTACAATTCCCTCCAAAGTTAAAATAACAATTACAATCTCATCTTAAATATGATAAAACCAAATTGTTGAATTCTTATCATATAATTTAGTCATGTTGTTTTATGGATTTGGAGTTACAAATCGTGGAGCAACAAAACTAAAAAGAAAAAAAGATAAAATGACTATATCCGCAGAAAATGTTTCACGACTAGTTCAAAGGTTTCATTTTTCCTGAATTTATTTCTGATTAAAATGCAAAACTCCGCTGATAATCTAAGCGTCTGCTGAACACTTCGAATAACTTGTTCAATTTATATAATTTTAGAAAACAAAATTAGAATCATTTAGGATAACTTAATTTTTAGAGTTTTGAAATGAATTTAGAATCAGTTTTAATTAAATTTTAAGTTTATACGACTAAAATAAATGGTGCATCAACTTTAACCTCTTTACGGAGACATAAGAGCAGATAATAAGATAAGATCAGCAGAATAATTGTATTATAACGTCACAATTATTTTCCAACAGTGTTCAATTTAAATGATTAGAAAAACTTATACATTTATTAGAAAGTAAAATAAATAAAATTCTATTGATTACTCACAATAAATTGCGGATCGCATCCTCTGTTGCGATCGTGTGCACACTCTATTAAAACTGACAGTTTGATCCTTCTGGTCTTAGAGTCACACCTCCTTTGGAAACAACAACGCAGTGCAGGTAACTCGCAATTCACACCAATGAAAAGTGCAAAGGCCACTCCCATAAACCGGAAAAAACTACAACAACAACAGCAATAACTGAGATCGCAATTTATTGTCGTCTCTTTCCTATCGGGACATCGTTTATGATTTCGCAACGATGAGAAAGTCGTTTAACGGAAGTAGTGCGACTCCCTCACTTAGCAAGGACGCAGATGCACTGCTTGACCGCGCACTGCTTGTTCTGCGTGTAAAGAACGTAGGGCAAAAACAAGTTAGCTGCATGTTGCGGCACTTGGTTCATAGATGGCGCTTCTCTCATCGACAAAGTGCTAATTGAAAAGCAACTGCAGGACATGACTTTTCTCTTTGTTGTTGGGTTAAAAACCAAAAACATTGATATGCAAAATGGAGGTTTTTATTTCGTAATGATATCCGCTGCACTTATGCGGCCCATCCACATCATTATCGTCAGCATCATCCATGGATGGGAAACGTGTTAGCTATCAGCTATAGCATTAGAGGGACACAGCGAACGGGTCCGGATCCGGGTCCAGATCCAACTTCAACTGAATTGGGAGTGCGTGTATCCCCCCCTCGACACCACTTGGCCATATTTTACCGCTTTTAAGCAGCGCGTAAATACTCACGCTTACTGCAAGAGTCCATTAAACGCTCGTAAAAACTTTACGATTCCCAATATGAGATTCTCTTAATACGATTTTTTATGATATTGAAATCTCCTTTCTCCAGCCAGCCAGCGAGTCAACCAGCCCATCATCATTGCCGGCGTCTTGAGCAAGCAGCAAAACATCTGGGGCCCAACAGCTTTTGAGTTTTTCGGCTGAGTTCGCCATGCACTTTGCTTAAATTCGCTTTTCCCAGCTGCTAAGGAAAAACTGAAAACCGCTTCAGGTATACTGTCCACCCTTGGCACATGCTGCAAATGGTGGAGGGGGGGAAGAGTGGGGCGTGGCGTGCGTGTTTTAATGTCTTGTCGAGGCCTATAAAACACGCTCGTCACCGCGATGCGCAAATGATGTTTATGTCGAAAACGAAAACGAAACCGAAGCGGAAACAGCAACCATAGCCCAAACTCATATCGAGGATGGCCCACATGGGGCGTATCTCTCAGTCCTCCATCCTCCATCCCCCATCCCCCACCCATCTCTGCCCATTGCCCAGACATCGTGACGGCATTGAGCGAGAGCATTTCGAAGAAATTTCAACAATTTTAGCGTTTGTTGTTCTTGTGTGTGACCTTACAAGATCAAATGCGCTGTGCATTGTTTGGCGATAACCAATTCGGATGAATATCTTTCTCCACGATTTATATATGGGTCAGATAGTCAATACGCGCATTGGGGATGAAGATAGAGGCATCAAATGGGCTGTAAAATCTATTTCAACTATGTTAAATAAACAAAATGATGCATCTTTAAAGTTGCTAACAAAGTTCTTGATCATTTACGACGACTTCAAGTTATCCTACAGACTAATCTGAAATACATTCATGCAATCGCTTGCACATCTAAGCGTGTTGCAATCGAAATGCACCAGATGGCGCCACTGCGTGGCTGGGTTTAGTTTGCATTAAACTCGATTGGGTATAAGAAATTCGTCAGTTTATCAGTTAATCTATATAAACTCGGCGTATTAAATAGCAGACTTAGTACCATTATTTTAACAAATAGTCATTTGTTTTTTAATCTAAGCGAAGCTGAAATTTAATAGGCTGCAGTGGCAATAATTGACTTAGAAATCTAGGCAGAAGTAATGTTAATAGAAAATAATCAAGCAAACGTTGATACTTATGCATCATATAATAAATTTGTTGTCAATATAAAGTAAAAGCAAAATGAAATTTATATTTAAATTAACTTATTAAATAATATGAAGAAAAATAAAATTTTGTGCTATATTTTTTTATTTTTATTTTATTATTTTTTAAAAAATATGTTTCCTTAAAGATATGTATTTTTGATCAGTGATGGGCCAATAAAAAATTTAAAATGTTCCGCATATTTATAGACAGAAGTTCAATGCATAATTTGCTACTGCTTTTTTGCGGATTTCCTTATTACTTGCATTGTCTATTTGTTTTCTTTAAAAATGACTGAGACTGAAAAGTAAATAACGAAATAATTAAACTGCATATTAATATAGAGATATGATATAACATTTAATACTATTAAATACCTTATAATTTTATATTAAAGAATATTTATATTTGTATATTTATTAAAATGTAGATTTTACTCTTTAACATATTACAGAACACTGTAGAAAAAGAGTTTAGGGTTGTCTCCAAATTTTCACATACTTCTGTAGCACCTTCCGTTTATCGTATTGGGTTGAGCATATCCTCAAGGACCAAATGCAGCATTGAGAGCGTTAATGATCAAATAAAACATATAAATAATAAACAAAAGAAAAGTGCGCGCCATTCAGATGATATCTATCTATATGCCTGTGAATATCTATTTCTATTTACAGATGAATAACAAAAATCATTGGAAATTGAATTTTAAATGCGTCTGTCTATGTGTTGTGTGGTAAGTGGGTTTGTTAAGTACTCGGCATGCTCTTGAGTTTTACGACTGTTTTCTTACGCTTTTAATTAGATTTGTGATTTATAATTTTCATTTGCGTAATTTACAAAACGGTACATCATTAGTGCAATTAAAATGCAATAAACATGGCCGAGTCAAGGCAAGAACAGAGAGAGAAGAGATGAGACAAGACGAGCAAACACTTTGCTGAATCGTACTCGTATAAATTTTATTAAGTCGTTTTGAGGAATGCGTCGAGTCGAGTGCACGCTTTCCGGGTAGAAAAGGCTGACACACAAACCCACATTTCCACCCAGCTGCTGGTCACAGAGTAGAAGAGAGCAAGAGGGCGAAATGGAAATGGGAATCATAAAACACAGCCATGTGCGACAACGTCGAAGGATTAAAAAATGATTGCGTGACAAGGCATTTTATAATCGTCAACCGAATCACTTAAAAACACATTCATCCTGTCGATGCCAGAGTCGGAGACCGAGACGGCGTCGCTGGCGTTACCGAAGTGTGATCCGGATTGGGCTTAGGCGAACCGCAAGGGCCAAACAAGCCATAAACTGGCGCAATAAAAGTGTATCAAATTAAGGAATGAATTTCATGTGCAACAACAGAAGCGTCCGTTTGATGTCTTTTCTGCTTCTTTTTTTACAACTCTGACACGGTCAAAGAGTGTTTTTTAAATCTCATGCATTGCTGAGTGAAAGTGCTGTTCACTTCCACTCAATTGAGTCCGATTGCCAGTGCTGCCAATCGATGTTTGCACTCAAGTCGAGTCGAAATACTTTATGTTCCCTTTTACGACTCCGCACACAGCTTACTATCGCATTTAACGATTCAACTCTCACTCAAATCTGAGTTATGTGCTTGCAAATAATAAGTGCATGACTTACTCGGTGCTGTAAAGTCAAAGACGCGACGTGTCTTTGTCTAGGTGTTTTTTTCAGCAGTTAATCCAATTCCTTGCAACGTGATTAATCAGATGGGTATTAAAAATAGTTATAAAGAAATTAGTTTGGTTGCAAATTGCGCTTACGTCTGGATAGAGTCTTCATATTGAACTTCTTCAATAATTTCAAACGTAAATTATGTTGGTAGAGGTTTTTATGTCGTTATTTACTGGGTATTATAGCTATATCTTATAAGCACTATGTGGCTTTTGATTTGCTGCAATGAAAATTTAATACTAGTCGGGCGATATTTTTATTTTCTCTGACAAATTTTGTAAAGCAAGCAAGTTAAATTATAAATAATATTTAATTTCTTTATTTATGTTATATTTACAACTTGCTACTTAATGAGTAAATATTTTATTTTAAAATAGTTCAATGTGTTTAACAAACAATATTACTCTATTACTATTATTTATTACAACATATAAATGTTGTCTTGACTATTTTTAAGCGGGCTGCTAAAATGTCGGCATACATATGTTAAATATAAAATAAATTATAAGTTTTGTTGGAAACAACAATTCCGTTGCTTATAAGTGAAGAAGTTTAATAGCTTTCGTATATGGTATATCGAAGATACAACTTTATTTTAATACTGTTCTCTTTGTTAATATTAATATCATTTCACTGCATGCTCCGCCTCAATCTTTTTGTTTCTTTTCTGTTTGCTTTTAGATGCAACCTGTCGCAGTCAACGCGGAGTTTCGAGTGTCGAAGTCACTTTGCAGTCAGTTTAATGACTTTTATGTATTGTTCTGCGATTTGCCGTCATTACCAACACCTACACATGCACACAAAAACCGAGGCACTCACACACACACACTCATTCACACACACTCACTCATACACACGATTTACGATAGCAGACTTCTCTGCATCTCCCGGACTTCAGGATCCCGTTCGAGTTCCATCTGATGCCTCCGAATAGTGTTTTATTGTGATTTTGTTCATTTTTATTATTATTTGCTCATCTTCCCCCTCTCCTTGTTCCCACTATGTGTGTGTGTCTCTTTCTCGCACTCACCCAGTTTCAATTTTATTAGTTTATTACGGTTATTATCTTTTAATGACGCTCGCGAGCGCCGCCACCGACATTGCTCCAATCGCATTGTTGTTGTTGTTGTTTTGCTTTGTTGTTGTTTTATATCGCACTCGAGTAGTTGCTGTCTCTGTGGCTTTTGTTGTTGTTGCCCAGTTGTTCAGCAACAATAACGTGTGAAGTTGTTTTATTATTTGTTTTGATTATCAAAATGGCCGGTTTGCATTTTCCGGTCGTTGGTTGCTGCCCCTTCGCCCCTCCTGAATGGCCACCATTCCCATTGCCATTCCCCTGCAGGTGCCGTAAATCACAGCATGCCGGCAGTGCTCTGCACCCAAAGTGCCACTCATTCACAGCACTCACAGCACTCACTTGCTACTCGTATACGAGTATGAACCATAAACGCAAACCAAAGTGTGGCAAAATGTTTAATTTGGAATTTATGAGCAATTAATTTTAAATACTTGCCAAAGGCAACCCCCTCTCTATCCCCCCCTCCCAATCCTCCCACCCCCTCTCCGCCTCTCCACCTCTCCACTGCCATCAGGAACGTCGTAAAAAAGGTGACTTGGCAGCGCGTTAAATTAATAGCTTATCGCTACATGATTGATCAATTATTCAATTTCTCAACAACAGCAAAAACAACAACAATATGCAATCATTTCGCAATTTCCTTTGAGATATTTATCGTACTGTTTATTGCATTTGTTTATACTTAATTTTTAGTTAATTAAGTTAACTCTGTGATTTAGCAATTAATTCAATACTTTCGCATATTTTGTAAACATTAAAATAACATTAAATTATACAAACATACTATGTATATACTTTTAAGATGAAAAATTATTTCAGCTATTACGAATTGAATTTGTTTAATTTTAATGTTGCAAATTAATGTTCTTTAAAATGTATGTGTTTGTGGAATATATTATATTATATGTAAATAAAATCAGCTTAGGACATCAACAATTCAAAATCTCTTGAAATAAATTAAAAATTATTATTAACATAAATGTTTTACGTTTTTTATTTGAAGCTTGTGTAATTCAACATGACTAAACGAATCAACAATTTAAAATGCTTTGTAGAGTTCCTGAAGAAGATCATTTAATACATATAAATTTATGCAGCTTGAGCATATGTAACATAAGAAGATATAATTAGAATTTTCTTAGATTTGACATTTATAATAATTAGCAAAACAATAATAGAAAAAAATGTTTGTTAGACTTTTAGGAGTTCAATGTGTCATATTTCACATGTATTATATATTCCTTTTAAACACAACTATTTTCTACTTAAAATCAGAACTTATATTACACAAAAAAAAGGAGAAAGAGTAAAACCTTCAAATATGTTTTGAAGTGTAACTATGCATTCTATTTAAAATCCATATCAATCTTTAAATTTCTTAAAATCTTTTATATCGAGCAATAAATTATATCATTGAATATATCAAACCTTAACAAGTGTTTTATACATATGCTTCAGAAAACAAATGGTAAAACTAAAAACCAAGTTGAATGCACAATTTAGTTATTATCTTAGACAGTTTGGAAATGAAAACTACAAACAAAAAAATGTATGGAGTAATTTCAAAACATTTTAAAGGAGATAGTGAATTTGAAGTAAAGTTTTCTGTAAAAGAAGCCATATTTATTTATCTAAAGTCAGCAAAATATCCAAAAGTTGAACCACTTTTCGGGATTTATGTGTATAGTTGAGCTGAGTTCAGTGGCAAGTTGTCGCATTGGGAGGCGATTAGGCATTGTTCCCTTTGCCCACCATATTTTTCTGGCTGACAAACAAAAGGCAAGTGGACAAGTTAAGCGATTGCGAATTCGTTACAATTCCGCATAAATTCTATGCAAACAAAAAAGTTCTCATCGAAAAAATGTCTTCTTGTTGTCCAATCGTAAATTTCAAATTTTTCATAAAAATGTCATAACAGCAATTCCAGCGACAACAGCAGAATACAGAACAGAAACAGCAACAACAGTGCCAATAATAGCAACAACATCAAAATGAACTGACTTTGACTGTGTCGGCGTTTTTCATCTCTCGAATTTATGGATTTTTCGTAATTTCGCTTAGGGGTAAGAATAACACTCTCAATACTTTCGAGGGTAAATCCGAAAAGAAGACACAAAGAGAGAGAGTGAGTTCGAAAGAGAAAAGGAGTGGGAGTGTAAATGGCACAGCCTTGTATAAATTGTAAGCTGGAAGGCTTGCGAATTTTTTTTATGTAGACAATAAAAAAGGACGATAAAAATTTGTAGTGTCTAAATTTTGCACTAATTTGAATTAGAAAACATAGAAAGCAATATAAATCAAAACAATGACACCAATGGGGGCTCAAAGTGTCCAAAATTAGCTATATCAAAAGAACCCACCAAAGTTTTACTTTATCACTTTTCTTGTCTTTTTTGGCGCGCTTTTGTCGCATGTGATAGAATAAGAATGTGTGAGTGAGAGAGTAAATCGAGCACACCGCGCACAAGAAATACTTGGATATGTACGATATGTACATGAATAATACAAAATAATTTAAGCAACAATAACATTTTGCCAAACAAAGCATAAAACACTTAAAAAGGCGTTTCGCTCGCTCGTTCTCTCACTTTGCTCACTCTCTCACACACACTCACTCGCAAGCGAAGAGTCAAAGCACTTGCACTCAAAGCGATAGTTTCGCTCATCTTCTTGTTGTTGCAGCAATTGCCGTAGCTATGTGTGTGTGTGCGCGTGTGTGTGTGTTGGTTAGTGTGGGCGCTTGGCGCATACGCATTCGCATTCTCACGTTATAAACATCAAAATTAAGCATCCATTGGGCGCGCACTAAAAAACCAGAAATCGTATAAGAAAATGCCACACACACAAAATTCACTCAAAAATAAAACGCACTCAAAGCGCGACGCGCTCTTGCACTCAGTTGCGCTCAGTTTGCTTTGCTATCTTCTCTGACTCAAAATGAACGGCCATCATGCCTCAGCACACAAACACACACAGACACACACGTATACAGCCATGCTTACGCACACAAACAAAAAGAAGCAAGCAAGAGCAACTGCTGCTGCTGCAGACTGCTGCTGTTAACGTTTTATTGCGATCTAGTGAGTGCGAGCGAGACAAATAGCTGTGAGCTCCATGTTTCTTATTGCCATCGCTGCGCCGTCGACGTCGACAGAGACATGAGACTATTGACTGCATATTTGCGTGTGAATTCGCTCGTATGTGTGTGTGTGTGTGTGTGTGTTTGTGAGAGACTAAGCGTAGCGCTTGAAATGAATTGCTGACTGGGCGACGACGGCGGCGACACTGTCTCTGCGTGGCCAAAGCTGCGGCCTCAGCCTCGCATGGCTTTTGTATTGCGCCATAAACGTTTCGCTGCTCGTAACGCCACAACGGCCGACGCGGACACAACGCCAGCCATCACGCCAGCAGCAGCAACATACACAGACCCGCACCCACTCGCAGCCCGGCATCGAGACGGCGGCATCGAAAAACATTGGAGACACAACGATCCCAGCCCCAGCTCGCTAGTCAGCTAGTCAGCTAGTGAAAACCATCCAGCAGACAGACGAACAGAAATTGAGACCCAAACTCTCCACAAAAAAAACAAAAAAAAAACCTCGCAGTCGCCAACAAACGCTGCGCTGCGCTTTGCTACGTCGCGCTGCTGCTCGCGCCGCTGCCAACGTCGGCAGCAAAAATTACCAATTACACGAAATTTTTATACTCTTTTAAAAATTTCGTTTTATTATAATATTTATTATCGTGGCGCGCAGTAGTGTCTGCGGAACAGCGCTCGCTCAGTTTAGCTCAGTTCAGCTTCACTTGACTTGTCTCTGCCGATCTCCGATTCGATTCGATACGATACGATACGTTACGTTGCGTTGCGTTACGATTACGTTACTCGCCTCGCATTCACACTCGCAGTCGCGTTGAGAAATTCGCGTTCGCATTCGCTCTGTTTATTATTTTGTTGCATTCTTATTGTCGTTTAACTGTTGCCGCTTATTACGGGCTTTATAGTGCGGTTTATAGTGGCACGAAGCGCTCATAAAAATCGCCGTCAGCAGCCACCAAAAAAATCATCATAAGTATATTTACCACACACAAAACTCACACACACTCGACAAACAATCAAAATAGCAATCAATCAAGCAAAACTTCACACTAAAACTCCAGTAAAAAACAGTAAAAACACTAAAAACAGTTATCGCAGATCGTTAAAAAAGTGTGTGCGTGAACCGAGAAACCGAGAAACCGACGACAAAACTAAGATAAACAATTACAAAACTGTCACAACAAATGAGTGCATATAAAAACACAAAAATTAGACAAGAGAAATTACAAATTAAAAAGCCATTAAATTAACGCACAATTCGATAGTTCACAGTTCTGCATTCTGAATTTGATGTGTTCTGTGTTTACCTGTGTGACTTCAGCTTTATGGCATTTAAAACAAAGTAATTAAACCCAATTCTCAGTGCAACAACACAACAACCAAAAAAAACACACAGACAACTTGCCACACGCACTCGAAAGGTCGTAAAAGTCGGAGAAAAAAACAAGAGAAGAAGACGTCGTGCGCCGGGACTTTCTACTAGAGAACGCCCACGCTTCTCGAGTTGTGAATCATCGCTAAGGAAATCCAAGGCAATAAAAATACATAACGCCCCAGTTGACCCGAGCTCGCAACTCGCAACTCGCATCCCGCCAAGTGGCAAAAGAGAGGCAAGTGCCAAGTGCCGTCGCAGCTATTAAAAATCGCGCGCCTATAAATCAAGCGACGGCAGTTCAACCGCGCCTCGTGCATTTTCCGTGTAATTGATGGCCGCAGTTTAATTACTTTTACAACAAATAAACGTCGCACTCAGCACACACAACAACAACAACAACAAGCCAAGCCACACACACACTACACACACATAAAGCAGCTGCAAAGTGCAACTTTTAACAAATTTCGTTGTGAATTCAAATTGCAAAACTTTCAACAAAACGCTTCACAACAGTTTTCATGTCAGCGATAAAATTCTAGGCTAAAAAGGTAAAAAACCGCTAACGATTTTAAGTTCAAATATCAACAAAATATCTTGCATTATTCCCTTTATCGAATTGCACAAACATTTTAAAAGGGGATGGATACGTGGCACTCTCTTTCTCTCTATACTCTCTATCATAGTCTTTCTATGCTGCTAACACTCACTCTCCAATTTTGAACTATACTAACAATTTGCAATATAAAACTAATCCACATTCTTGTGCCCCGCCCATTTCTTATAGTATTTTACTAACCTTCATTTTTGGCATTGTGCAAAACATTTTCGATGCGTTCAGAATTAGTTCCACGATTGTGAATATAGCAGCGACAGCGTATTCTTTGTTTTCTAGACTTGTTTGTCTAGCTTCTATATCCCGCAAAAAATAAGATTTATATCGCAATCGCATATATCCATTTGGATAATGTTCTTTTTATGAGTCTTTTGAAAAATATTTAAAAATATTTGCCAACATATCCCACAGAGCTTACGACTGTCAGTGTTTTGTGTTCTCTTATTTGTGAGTGCATTTTAATTTGATTAATTCGAAAATAATTTATTTAGTGAGAAAACGAAATTAGTTTCGACTGAAATTGCTAGAGACATTTGATTTATATATTAAGCATGTTATATGTGAAAATAAATGATAGAGAAAATACTTTCAGTTCAGCCGAACTCATTTAGAAATACACTCAAGTATGAGTCAGTCCTTTGTCGACCTTTGACGACCTGCTGATAATTGTGAATGCCCCTCCCATAAAGGTGTTCCAAGTCAGCTGACAGTCTGAACAATCCTGCTAGGTAAACCAGAAACTGCAAGTTTGAGGAAGGAAAGAGAAAGCAGAAGGCATCAGAGAAAGATTGTTATCTTGTTGGCCATATGCTTATCTCACTCTAACCAACTGAACAGGCAATCCTACTCAGGATCGTATTGAAATGATCGAGTGAATTCGAACCAAATTTGTTAAAAGGCAAAATCAAAAAAACACACATTGAAACCATCAAAGTCTTATCCAAAACAATTCAGATAAACGAGCTGCCACATCGCCAACCAAATTGAAATTGAAATCGAAATCGAACTCGACATCAGTATCGACATCGACATCAAATTGAGCCAAGCATCATCTGCATCCATTTAAGAATAACCCAAAAAAAAAAAGAGAATCATCAAATCCAATCAAAAACAGACTCCAAGGCAAATTCTCGGCTAGAGAAAAATATGTGCAATGTCAAAATTTGTTTTCGATAGTATGCTGCCAAAGTACCCACAGTTTCAGCCATTTATCAGTTCGCACTTAACCTCAACCTCCCCAAATTCGTCATCAGCAGCAGTTGCCGCCGCACTTGCCGCCGCCGCCGCCTCAGCATCCAACGCCGTCTCGTCGCCTGTGATCCATCCGGGCAACAGCGCCAACAGCAGTCTCAGCAGCCACAGCGGCCATCTGCAATCCTCGTCGCTGTCGCCAAGCTCCAGTGCTCTGCAACTGGGCAGCCAATTGAGCCAACAGCACTTGAGTCAATCCTCCAACTCACCGGTCTCCTCCTCATCGCCCTCATCATCCACACAACAACAACAGCAGCAGCAACAGCAACAGCAGCAACAACAGCAGCAGCAGCAACAGCAATCACAGTACTCATCACTATCCGCCGCACTGCATTTGCAGCAGCAGCAGCACATCAATAAGTTAGCCGCCGCCGCAGCTGCGGTCAGTTCGCAAGGATCCGTCTCTGGCCTTGGTGGTCATCAATCCCTGGGCCACGCCCATCAGCAGTTGCTGCTAACGCCTCCATCGGCGGGCAACTCACAGACCGGCGACAGCAGCAGCTCGCCTTCACCAGCGGCCAGTTCCCCATTTGCCATACCCACCAGCAAGATGTATCCATACGTGTCAAATCACCCCACCAGCCACGGTGGCCTCTCCGGCATGCCCGGCTTCTCAGGCCTCGAAGACAAATCCTGCAGGTGAGCATCATTTTGTACTCATTTATTTACTTATTCCCAAGTTGGGACTTTTGTGATTATTTACTGCACTCAAAATTAGGTGGCAAAAAGGAATTCCTTCAAACCTTCAAATTTTCTTGCAAATCACAAACTCAAATTTTATAAATATAAATTTGAAATCATAATAAAATATAATGCTTGAAGTGAACATTAAATATAAATAAAAATTCACTAAAATATATTGAATTGAACATAATAATAAAACATATTGCCAGATTAAAAAAAATATTTTTTTTTGACTTCAAAATATCAATTTATAATGTGCACAAGTTAGATATAAATATTCAGACTTTAATCCAATTAAATCTTTGAATTTTTTCAAATAATTAAATCAAGAAATAATTGAATTCCAATTTCATATATACACTTATAATATGCATAGAAAAAATAAATATTAAACGTCGAACTTTAATTTGAAAGTAATTATTTTAAAAAAAGACTTTATTAAATTTCAATTCAAAATATATAATATGCAATTCTTATATAATTACGTTCCAAATGAATACGAAGAATTTAGAAATATATATTCCAAATTAAAAGTAATTTACAACCAACAAAAAACTCCGATTTAAAATTTAAAAATTTAATATTATTTTAATTGCATTCCAAATTTATGCAAAGTATTTAAAATAATGTGTACTAGAATTCAAATTTCCACTTTAAAGTAATCATAAAATAAGAAAGATCACTCAATAGGTAAGATTTCGATTTGATTAATGCTGCAGAATTGAAAGAATAATAATAAAATATAAGTTGGAATAGCACTTAAAACATTATTCCTTCATTCAAAACCCAAGAATGGCCATTGGTCAACCACAAATCCATGCGCAATGTGCTCTAATTATCGTTTCGGCCATTGGCCATTCATAGAGTGGCCATTAAGGTTTTTGTCCACTGGACAAATTAGGGCAGCGCTGCGGTGTTGCTGATGTTGCCAGCTGGGCAATTTGTTCATGCTGACCACAAGATTCGCACGCACATTAACCTTCCGCTGTGGGCATATGCAAATGGCTTGAAAACACACACAAACACACACAAAAAAACTAAAAGTCGCCGCGGGCGTAACGTGTATGGAATTAGTGCGCAATTAGAGGCAACAACTACTCGTTTACAACTGTGACTTGAGTCGCGCTCTGTGTGTGGCTCATTAGCATCTTTGACTTTGACTGTATGCTAATCGTCTCTCCCATTCTCCCACTCTCTCTCTCTCTCTCTCTGTCTCTTTCTACAGCAGGTACACAGACACCGTGATGAACAGCTATCAGTCGATGAGCGTACCTGCCTCGGCATCCGCCAGCTTTGCCCAATTCTATCAGCATGCGGCTGCCGCCTCGGCGGTATCAGCGGCCAGCGCAGGAGCCATTGGCGTCGACTCACTGGGCAATGCCTGCACACAGCCCGCATCCGGCGTGGTGCCCGGAGCCGGAGGTGCCGGCCAAGGTATTGCGGATCTGCCGCGCTATCCCTGGATGACGCTCACAGGTGAGTGAAGAGAGCAGCAGAAGATCGAATGGTTGTTGAATTGTTTTTTTTAATGCTGCAATGCTGAGGCTAGCACATAAAAATTACTATTAAATTCTGCATAAATCAACGCCCGGCACAGCATGAGAGCCGCATCAGCGTGAGCATGAGCAGAAGAATGGCGGGGCAGCTATTTAATTTATACCTTTATGGCCATTCGGGCGTATAAACAATAGATAAACGCGCTCGTTCTGGGCCAATTCAAAATTCATAATGAACACTTTGTGGGGCATTTCCAAGTCGTTCGATTCGCATAAGTCTTCTGCCAAATACGAACTACAAGATTGTTTCTTTTGACGGCGACAGACAGACGGACAGACAGCGAAGCAGACGAATGAATAGATGAACAGAGCGCTAAAAAGTGGCAACAGTAAATAAAAAAAATGAAAATAGTTGAAAAATGTTTCTTCGTTTTGTTTCGTTTCGTTTTCTTCTTTTTGGTTTTCGTTTTGTTGGAGCGGCGCGTCGATTTGTAATTTAAATAGCTTCAAGGTTGCCACACACAACCAAATACACTCGCACACACACACACACTCGCACACTCTCAGAGCTACTTAGATGTGCCCCCGCGCATATTAAAAAAAAAAACTGACAATCACTCAGCGTCAGATACTCGCGGCCAAAGATACAGATACATTTTTTGGGTCTCTTTTTTGTTGGCTGACTTTTTTGAGTGTTGTGTTATTTTGTCAGTGGTTTTGTGGTGCTTCAGCTGATGTCTTCTTTTTTTTTTACTTTATGCGCCAAACGTAGTACAATGCGAGTATGAGAATATAGCGAAATATTCGCCCACAAATTTATGTGGGTCAGTTTAATTTACGCGAACCTCGTTCTGGCAACGTCAACGCGCATTTTTGCCTTGCCCCAAGCAGCTGATTTATTTGTTCATTTATTTATCGGTCTGCACTCGATTTTCCTTATAATATTGTGCGACTTTTCCAGGGGTTGAATGCCTTATGAATAATGATAATCATCAAAATAATGAATATATACCAAATTCAAATGAGTTATCAACTCTTGAAGAAACGCAGTTGATTAAGGTGCAAATGCATTGCTGAATTAAAGAAACGATAATTTTTGAAATAAGAAAGCTAATAAAGCATTTTACTGCAGATCAGATAGGCTACTCTTAATCTTTTGTAAAATCTTTTCATATTAAATATGCAAAAGAGTGATAGAAGTTATGGATAAATCAGACATTCTTTTGTTAGCTTATCTTATCTTGTATTATAATTATGTTAGATTTCATAGCTGTTTAAGTTTTAGTAGGATTGAAAATTCGCAAAAGCAGACAAACGGTATTCGGGACAATGAAGTATTTTGCATATCTCTCGCTCACAGCACAAGAGAACGATAAACTTGTCAACGAGATCATAGACGACGACTGGCTGCGATGAAAGTAAATGTGAGCATGACGCCATTATGGCAGCCAAGTGCGCGACACATTGCCGCAGTCTTCCCTCCTTACCTTCCACCAACAATGCAAGTTGTGGGAGAGAACGAGAGAGGGGAAGAGAGAGAGGAGTGCTGCTCGCTTGTGGCAATGTTGTTTGGGCCAGAATCGACGCGACGTCAAGACATGTTGCCTTGCTCCCCCTGCTCCCGCACCACCTCCTGCCTCACTGCACTGCACTCAGCTCTGGCTTTCTCTCTGTCGCTCCTGTGTTGGCCAACTGCAGCCAGACACGTCAAGACCGAGTCAGAGACTGAGTCGAAGCCAGACCCGGACACGGCAACGGCAACAGCAACGCTTTACAGCTGAATGCTTGCCAAATGCAATTTAACTAATGAATTTTAATATTTTACGCCAAGGCGTCTGAATGAATTTTCATTTTCACATCGTTGCACCAACATTGTGGCAACAACGGCAACAACAACAATGTGTGTGTTTTTGGAGGGGCTGCCAGTTCTGTGCCTGATTATGCTGATAAGAAAGCGTAGAGGTTAAGTTTTCTTAATTATGTGGAAAAGCGAAGCAAAAGCAGCAAAAACTAAGAAATGCAGCAGGAAAATTGCAATTTGTAAACGCTGCACGTGCAACAGAGAGAGATGCATGTAATTGAGAGTGAGTGAGGGAGATGGAAATGGTTGCATATACATATAAATTCAGCAATCATCAATGCGACAAAGTGTCTACGCTTAGTTACTATATAACATTAACCCTAAAGCCGCGACTCTTCCCAGCGAATTTCTACATATTAGAGATTGTCTCTCAGTCCATTCGTCTGTCTGTCTGTCCTTCTGTCTGACTGTCTGCTCGTCTGTCCCATAAAATGCCAACAGCGACAGGGGCAAAATGCACAGAAATTTGTGTATTTTAATTAAAAACGCGCCGGAGCTAGAAACCGAGCAGCTTCATCTGCTTATTAATTAGGCGTCGCTTTGTCGCAGTCACAGTCACAGTCGCAGCCATCGTTGTGGTCGTGGTCCACTTTGCTCCACTCTGTGCTCCAACTGTGGGCACTGGTCATTGGCCACTTTGTTGGTGGTCTTGTCTGAGCCTTGGAATTGAAGTTGAAGTCGCAGTCAGAGTTGGAGTTGGAATTGTAACTGCAGTCGCTTCGCTCTTTTTTATGCATGGCGCTGACAACTAAGTCGCAAACGACTTGATTGAGTGGTTTGCACAAAGAAGCGCACAGAGACAAAGACAGCATCAAAGATAGAGACAGAGATAGCGAGCGAGCATTGAGTGAATGTTGTTATGCAAGCAGACATCAGTAAAAAAGAAGAATGTCAATTAGCTGCTTGAGGAATGCAAAAATGGAAAGGAAATTAACCAAGTAATGTGTCATCCATGTGTAGTTAGCGTTCTTCCATCATGCTCAAGGCTAACTCCTTTATGGCCTGCACATTAAAAATTACTAAACAAAAAAAAAAGTATTTATAAAAAACTAACGTTTTTCTTTTCTCTTTCAGATTGGATGGGAAGTCCCTTTGAGCGAGTCGTTTGTGGCGATTTCAATGGTAAGTACCATTAAAGAACCCTTGAAGTTAATCACTCGAATGGCATTGGAAAAAAGGAAAATGGGAAATGCGAAATGGGTTATCCGGCAAATATGAAATTATGAAATGTGGCCAGACGTTTTTCATCATATTTTTTTTACGCTGAAATGTCCTTGAACAGCATTTACCTGCTGCGACTTTCGCCAGCAGCTGAACCCTTCACATTCGTCACATGGCTCGCTCCTGCTGACTCTCGACTCGGACCTGTCATAAATTCTGTCTGCAATTCATATTCTCTCCTTTCTTTGATTTGAGTCCTGTGACTTTTGGCTATCCGGCCAAAGACAATGGCCAACATCCGGCACAACTGGCAAGCCAGCCAACAATCAATTCGTGAAAGTTGCTTGGCAGCAAATCAAACTGAAATTTCGAGTCCATATGGCATGCGAGTCAAGTGTCGGGCAAGATCGTAAATCACTTTGATAGACTACCCGGCGCTCTCAGCGTATTTCAATTGCATGCAAAGTCCCCCCCAACAGAAATGTATCTGTATCTGTATCTATGTGTGCTGCCCATAACAAGCAAATGGCCGAAATGGAATTAAGCACGTAGCCAAATGCTCACTCGAGGCGCCAAATTTGTTGACCATAATCGTGAGTCGAGCTCAATTCGATTCGCTTTGCTTCGCTTCGCTTCACTTCGATTCGATTTGATTCCGATTGATCAATTCGATTGTCAGCTTTTGATCGCGAATCGTGGATCGTGTATCGTTCTCGTTTGTTATTATTGTTGTTGTCATCGTCGTTAAATTGCTTTTACGAGCGTTTTATGATCTATTTACGATTTTACGGATGGTCTTGCGCCTCGCATAACGATGGTCATCATTCCACTCTGACTACTGACTAGCGATCACCACCGCAACGATCGCTGTTTTATATGCCCGATAATGGCGTGTTGCTTATGCTCCCAGCGATTGTTTCCAAACTCATTCTCCCTTTCTGTCCCTGCCCCAATGCTGACTGTTGACTGTTGACTGCTATGCAATTTCCCCCTTAATTACTTAGTTCAACGATTCATTGTCCATAAAAATGTAAGTAACTTAAGACCGTA
Organism: Drosophila sulfurigaster albostrigata; assembly: GCF_023558435.1. NCBI lineage: Eukaryota > Metazoa > Arthropoda > Insecta > Diptera > Drosophilidae > Drosophila > Drosophila sulfurigaster. Next base: position 22,079,134 of record NC_084882.1, read on the forward strand.
GAACACACAGTGAACAACACAGAGCCATCAACAAACACGGGTAGCACCAGACAGAGCAACAGCTCCTCACGATCGCGCACAATGGGAACGGGAATGGGAATGGGAGTCATAAAAAAGATTAACGACTGCGTTCGCCATTCGATTCGGTTAATGGGCGACACGTAACAATTTTGTTGCCTCGATTGCTTCAATTAGTTGAAATTAGTGTAACACTGCACTACACAAACAGCAAACCAAACCCAGAAAACTATTTCAAATACTAATTTCGCGAATGCCAAGCTAAATTCGCAACTGCCTTAAAAAAATAATAGTGACAAAAACACATTTTTCTCAATATATATTAACTTAAAACCATCATTTCATAAAATGAATTTAAATGTTAAAAAAATAGAGACCCTTCTCTTTTATTTTTTTTAAATTAAATTTTTAATTTTAACTATTTAAACTAAATCAAATAAATAGATATCCCTAAATTTTTCAAATTTAATTGACAGATAAACACATTTGTTTAAATGAATATTTACTTCATTTAAAAAAAAAGCATTTAATAAACTATATTTAAATTTCAATTTAAATAGTACATTACATTCATATTGATGTATATTCCAACAACTTTAAACCACTGTGCGACAATCGTAAATACAGCTGCTGCTGCTGTTTGTTGTTGTATGCTCTGAACGTCAACAGTTTCGCCCAGTGGTGCCATTAATTGGAATTAAATGCGCCTTAGACACATTCGACTTATGGCTTGGGCAGACGCCCACATTGCGCATACGCACCGTGTAGCCAAGCTCCTCTCACACACTCGGTGCTGATTGCAGCCCCTAGCTGACAGTCGTCTGTTGACTATGCCATGTAATTGCGAGCCGTTTAATTGGCGCTGCACAAACAAATCTGACCAGCTTCAGTTTGGCCCTTGGCTGGAATTGGAGTCGCCCCCGAAGGGAGTCGGAGTGAGGCTCCCATGAAAGTTGAGGGCCAAAGCCCCCGTTGCTTTTGGCTCTGTGTACGTGCCATGGCTGTGATTTTTGCTTCACAGATCGTTTGACATGCGAGTTGGCAAAACTCTGCAAGCACAGCTTCGCAGAGATCGTTGTGTTTGCTTTGTAAATAAATCATGCCACATCGAAGTGTTAGTTGGAGTCATTTTGCGCAATTTACAACACTCAGAGTCGCTGTTTGACAAGCAATTAACTCGCTGTTCTTGCATTCTCTAATTGAACTGGCAATCGTGTCGTAAATATGTAGAGTACAACGAGCTCAGACAGACAGAAATAAAATAAAATCAATTGACAAATATTCGAAAATTATTAAAGAAATAGTTTCAGCTGCTTGCTTATCTCAAATAGTTTTCACCTCACATCAATCAATTGTCAATATTATAGACTGGAATGCAAATTACTTGATCTTAATTAAACTTGTTACAAATACATTCCTCAGATCGCATTACATGATGATGTTCAATAGAATATGTTTGTTGCACTCAGTCAACGATCTTGTCTATTTTCAAACCCTTGTTAATAGTTCGTTCTGTGCTGAACTTCAACCTTCAAGCATCAGACACTTTTGTTGATTCATTTGGGTTTGGCTTTTCACCTTCATGGCAGCGATAGCGCGCGAATAGCGACGCGCTAAACAATAATATTCATTATTTTTATTAATTTAACATGCCATTATCATAACTCATGATAAGCGATCGCGATCGAAGCATTGAATTAAACTGACAACAGTCACAATTCCATTTTTAGTCTATCTCACTCGGCGTCTCAGTTTCTCAGTTGCAGTCACAATGAGTTCGTTTCAATTTCCAATTCAATTTCAATATCAATTTCAATTACTGTCGATCGCATGCACAATGTCATTGACAGCGGACGCGTCTCCGGGTCTGCAGCATCAGCAGCAGCAGATGCAGTCTCGGATCTAGTTGGCGGAGCAGATAAACGCGGCCTCTGCGACCCCGGCAACCACTTAACGCCCAGTCCGGGTCGCCATCTCCGTCTCACTCTCTATCTGCTATCTCTCTCTCCGGTCTGTGCGGACGCTGCAAGGGTTAATTTATGAGGCGCGATAAGCGAATTCCATTTCGTTTTGGTTTTGTTTAATTTCCGATTTTCTGTTGTTATTTTCTTGTATTTACATTTGACTGCCTCGCGCTCTATCTCTCTCTTTTCCTTTTTCATTGCTATCTCCCTCTAGCTTGCCCCGTTGAGGGCGTGTCGTGGTGGAGAGCGGGGCGGGGTAAATGTGCGACACCGTGTTATCGGCACGTTTCGTGGCATATAGACTCTTTTTTGTTGCCTTCTCCACGGCAACGGAAAATTCGAAATGACACGTTTGCGAGTTGCGATTGCAACGGCAATGATACCCCGTCCCCCTTGCCTGTGTCGCATCCGAGCCGAGTGGAGTTTTGAACTACCCTGTGTGTGGCTGTTAATCTGCGGTTTTAATGCCCAACTGGCGCAAATTGGCGAAAGGGTTTCAAACGCAGAACACAGTACACGGCTCGACAACAATTTTTCTCCCTCTCTCTCTCCTTTCTAGGGCCTTACTCTATCTGTGAGTCTCTGCCTGAGGGGTCAAAGTGGCAGACAGACTGACTGGCGCTATACTCCATGCTCAATTCCATGCCCCATTGCCATGACAGACATGTAAATTTTGCAGACGAAATCAAATTAAAAGCGCACACGTTTCGCAGACAATCGTTCGCCCCACTCCGTCTGCCTCTCTTTCTCACAACTCTGTGTAAAGTTTATTCCTTTTGCCGTGCCACAAAGTCCTACACGTGAACTTTTGCGTTTTCATTAATTTTAATTTAGCAAAATTCGCATTCAACTTTTATTTCAACTTAGTTGTATTTAAGCAAATTGTTGTTAATGTCGTTCTCGTTGTTTTAGTTTCCATTTTGTGTGTTTGTGTTGAGCCGTTTTTCACGCCTCGCGTGCTACGCTGCATTTCCCAGTCATTTTCCGCATTCCGCACTCTGCGTGACTGTCTCCATTTCGTTTGTGGCTTTGTTTCTCTTCTTATTGTTGTTGTTGTTGTTGCTGTCATTAATTAGTGCAAGTAGTCGTTAATATTAATTTCATTGCGGAATTATACACGGCGGTTAATGCACTCTGCAATTGTTTTAGTTATACTACATATATTTAACATTAATCTGAAAAGATAAACTTTTATTATGTGTGCCCGAGCTGCGATTACGCCCATTATTCGCATTATCGTCATCGTTATCGTTAGCTATATGAGCCATTATACCTATTGTATTGTATGGTTGGATATACATACATATATGCGCATATGAACATTAATGAAAGAGCTCTTAATGGATTATTATAGTAGTAACTAATTGATCACAGCAGACGGCAAGCAGAGTGTTCTCGCATTTAATAAGTGTGGCCACTTGAGAAAGCCATTTTAATTGGATCTTATTAAAAATTTTAAGAATTTTCTGAGGCTCATTCAATAAACAAAATCAAAGCAAATGACTTGCGATAGTAACAATAAAAAACTTTTGCTTTCAACTGAATGATTTGTAAAATGTATTAGTCTAATAATATTCATAAACTGTTGCCAAGTGAACTTTTTTTTTTAATGTAAAGAATGTTTTCAAACTTATTTAATAAACAAAGTCAATGCAAAGGATTTGCGATATAATTAATTCTATAATAACAATATATTCTAATTCTAATAACACAACGTTTGCTTTCAAGTAAAATTAAATGAAAAACTATTTTCTTTAAATAAAAAGTATAATATAACTTATTTCAAATGAAGTGCAGACAAATCGCTTCCAAGTCAAAGTTTTTTTCATTTAATCTTATTAAATTTATTAGAAATATTTTAAAATTCATACAAATAACATCGACGAAACTATCGTTGATTTTTCTGCGTCACAAACTGGTTCGTTTAACCGGTTTATTCTTCATTGTTTATTCTTTTATTTTGTTTGTAATTGAAACTCGTTATTCCCATTTATTCTCACACACTTTCAATGGTGAAAATCTTTTGTCACTGCCAAGAACTGCTGCAACTTTCTTCTCGTCTTTAATGAAGCCATTCACATTATTTTTGACAGCACTGTCATAAATTGAATGCAGGATGTGAGCTTAAGGATCAGAGCGCACAAAACCTGTCGCAGACACCATTTTATTAAATGGCTGCTCAACAATGGAATGAATGCAACATTCAGAATAGTCATTAATCAAATTGTGTCAGCTATAGAAAATGAGAAAATGGTTTAAATTATCCAGACTGGAGTTGCAGCGTTGCTTGTGGTCTGCGGTTGAAGTCGGAGTCGAAGTCGAAGTCGGGGTCGAAGTCGAAGTCAAAATCAACTAGGCAACCAATCAGCCAGCTATCAATTGAGTGTATGTGTGCTGGTGTGGGTGAGTGTGCCTCAGGAGCACACAGGACCACACCTTAAACCCAATGTTAGACAGGAAAGACGCTGGCAATATGAAATTACGAGTATTGTGTGCGCCGCGGGAAGTCAGACCCTGAATATTGAAATTTCTATGCGGAGAGTGGAGAGTGAAGAGTGGGGAATGAGAATGGGAATAGGAATGAGAATGAGAATGGAGGCTAAGCATGAGTTATGTGCACGGCTAGGTAAATATAGAACCCGCAGCAAATGCGTCGATCGATCGATGCTTTTTATACGAATTTAAATGTCACGTTTGCCTAGTGACTCGACTCGATTCGACTCGACTCCGACTCCGACTGTTTTGTGTCTCGCTCTCTCATGGAATGGCATTTTAATACGTCATCGTTTCGAAGCGAGGCCCACGCAACTTAAATTATGGCCGACATCTGCTCAAGTTGCTCGACGAAATAGAAATTCGAAATTCGTGTTTGTTTTTACCAAATGCCAAATGGAAGCAAACGACTGTTGACTCTCGATTCGAGACTCTCTTCAATAGAGGAGGAGGAGATGTTAGAGTGTGTGTGAGTGTGCAGTGAGCCGTATAGCGCATTGGGGAAACAACAACTCGACAATCGAGTCTCAGTGCTCAGCTCTCAGTTCTCACTTGGCGCAATTTATATGTGTTTTCAATAAAAGTCGATATAATGTTGCCAAGGTTCATAGAACGCACCAAATGAACTTGGCAACACCAACAACAACGACAACGACAATGAAGGCAATCAATTTCAATTCAGTTTCTTCGCCTTTGCCGAAAGCCAATGAGGCGTCTAAAAGGGCAAGACGAGGCCAATTGCAGTTTTGATGCTGAACCTTTTTCTGCTTCTGCTTTTGGTTTTTCTCTTCTCTTTTTTCTGATTCTCATTGTAGCCAGACAAAGGCGCCAAAAAGTGTTGATGACCCGACCCGACCAAGCACACACATAACCAAATACACACACACACATATTGAATTGCACACGCTCACAGAGAGCAAGACCACTTCATTGTCATCATTGAATTGCCGTTGAATTGTCGCGTCGATTCGCAGCGATTTTAATCGCAACTGGCGCGCATTAAACGCCTTTCATTTGCAATTAAATTGAGGCAAAAACACACACATACACACACACAATCACACACAAATTCGCACACTCAACGAGTGATAGAGAAGGGGAAGGGGAACTGCGGTCAGTTTGGCGACGCGTGCCCCGGAAGCTGTGGCCAAAACGACGACAGCTGTCAAGCGCAGGCAAAAATCTTGCGGATTACCAATTCTAGACGCCTAATACCATTTATAGGCCATCGTTACAAATGTTCCAGCTGCCCGAATCGCATCCGCTTGCCACAAACCCCACCTTCCCACATTCGCTCTCTCTCTCTCTGTCTGTTGCCTGCCCCAAATTAGTTCGCACTCCTCACTCCCTTTCATTCTCTCCTTCTCACTCTTCCAACGCCGCAACAAATTTATCGAAACTTTCAGAGCAACGTCGAGTCGCCCTCTGATTTTGCTTTGCCTCCTTCTTTCCTTCTTTCTTTTGCTCTTTCTTTGCGTTTTCTTCCGTTTTCCCTTTTAACTTCTGGCCATATATTTTTCACATTTATGGCGGGTATTTTGTCTTATCACACCCTCGTGTTTGCAGTGCGTGCAAAAAATTCCGACCTCGTCCTCGACCACGTCTGTAACTCTCCTGCCTCCCACTCCCCCTCCCACTCCCCCTTGCTTCTTGTCCTGGCAGCGTCTGTGGCTCATTGCTGGCACTGAAAACATGAGACTGGCAACTAAATGGGAATGTGGTTGTGAGTGGGCATGTGGGTGGTGCCGGAGGCAGCCAAACCACCCACGAGATTAAAAATGCTATAAAGACAGTAAGGGTGAATGGCTCTAATGGCTGCCATTGCGCTGCTCCTCTTGTTCTTGCTGCTGTTGTTGCCGTTTCTGTTGTCGTTATGCGTTGTTATCCTCTCTCTCTTTCACACTCTTGCTGTTGCCATGTTACTTTACTCACACACTCGCATACACACTGAAACACGTATTAGTGGCATTTTCGGGCAATATTAGAAGCCGGAAAACAGCAGCAGCCCAACGAAGTGGAGGCATAGGTGATCATATCTGTATCATCGTGTAATGATAGTCCACCAACATATGCAGACAATTGCGACTCTACGAAACACAACAGATAAATAGCAGACGAGATTTAGGTCCTCATAAAGCACATACATAAATAAAGTACATACTGCCATAGAACTCTTCAGTTATAAGATTTGCGATAGCAAGATTTATTTCTTTGGATATATCAATATGATGAATAAATGATTTTTTAAAAAGTAAATTTAATTTGCAACAATTTTAAATTTAGTAACATAGTTGCATTATATTTTTATATAATATAATACAAAATATTATAGCTTGTTCTAATTTATATTCCAAAAAATAATATTACTACTACTGAACAAAATTGTTTAAAATTATGAAAAATAAGAATTTAAAATCAATCAACAAAAGATTTAAAATGTAATAATACAATATAAATTAAATAAAATAATATAATAATTATTTTAGATTTTGAATAGAATTGGATTTTTAACATAATGAGATATCACTTTTTGTAGCTAGATGCAACTGTATAGAGTTTATTTTAGAATCAAGTTTTATTTTAGAATCAAGTAAATGAACAAACAAAAATTTCAACTCAAAAGTAAAGTGAACGCAATCTAATATTTGTTTAGTATCCTTTTCTTTATTTTAATAATTTTAACATTCTAAAGCAAGCTAGTTAAAAATAGCATTATTGTTAAATTTAGTGTACCAACTTCTTCTAATTTTTGAGCTACACACACAGTGTTGCCATAAGCCCTGCTGCGAGTTCATAATCAACTAAAGAGGCTACCAGCAATTCTTTTCATATTCAAATTCCCTAACAACTACTTCCCTTTCGATAACTGCGCAAATACAAAGTTCAATTACCATTTCTGGACTTCATTTTGATGAACCAAACATTCTATAAAGAAAACTTCAATGACACCCTTTACATTTAATGCTACACTTAATTCAAAGTGTACTTGGCTGAAATTAGTCTGCAATGTCTTTGTCTCGACTAAATTTTCAATTTAATTTGTGTTTACATTAACTTAAGCTCTGCCCCTAATCCTAATCCCTCTCTACTGCCGCAATATCATGCTCAAAAAGAGCTCAAAGTGCCAGTTGAATGGGGCAAAAGCAACTGTAACAGGGAGCAATTCCAATAATGGCGCGAAATATTTGATGAGAATATATTAATCCCCCGAGGAACGAAAATCGAGGAACAAGGAACGAGGAACGGGCGCTTAGTGCTGGAAAATATTTGCGGAAAAGCGGCAAAATCCAAATGCCGAACACACAGAACAGCAAGCAAAAAGATAGCGACGCCCTGCCATATATTTTCCAAGATTAAGCACACAATTAGCAATTTATGCTGCTGCCGTTGCTGTTGCTGTTGCTGGCACTTTGTTGGAATTGGGGCTGGAGTTGGAAATCGAGTGGGGGAAGAGGGAAGAAGCGAGAGAGGGGGGCGTGGTTGGGCAGATAGCATTGCTAACGCAAAACAACAACATTGGCAACGCATTGCACATAAATTGCACAAAAAGCATCCCCGTCTCTGCGCCGCCTGTCGTTGCCAGGTTGTGCCAGGCACATCTTATAGCAATCACCCCTCGAGCAGGCAGAAGAACAGCACAGTACCCCACAGCACACCTCCGCATCCTCCCTCTGTAGCTCTGTTTGTATCCTGGCGCAGTGAAAACAAAATGCCGCGCGCGTCTGATTAAATTTAAATAAATTTAATAAACATAAATTATTTGCAGTAGCTCTCTGCTACTGCCTCCTCCCCCTTCATCTGCTTCATTCTCATGTCATCCCCCAACACCCTCAACGCTTGTGCTTGGCAATTTAATGGCGGCGCTTAGCTACCTGCCCAACACCACCAAAAGCACATCCTTGCGTCGTCTGGCTTGAGTCCTCGCAGTCTGCTAAAAGCCGCACAAAAGGCGCCAGATGTTACCCAGAAGCGACAACAACAACAACGACAACAACGACAGCAACAAATGCCGGCAACTTGTCAGCCAGACTCGTAGCGGCTTTTCTTTGAAAGTTTAATTAGTCCTGGCGCGATGCTGCCTAGCTGCCAATGCCTCGCATTTGCATGTTTTGGATGTGAACGGATATGGATGTTCCCCAGGGAAGCCATTTTGTGTCGTGCATTCCACCAAAAGAACACTGCAATTTGCGCTAAATGCGCAAAAGATCGTTCCCAAAACTCGACAAAACAATGCTAGAACACAGAGCACACACACAGAGTTAGAGCACGAGGGAGCCAACTTGGAGCCATCTTGGAACCAAGGCGAATTGTTGAGGCATTCATATTTGTTTCTCTTTTTTTTGGACTGAACATTGTTCATTTTGTGCTTGTTGTCTAGTTGTGAGCATGTTGAATGCCTGCTGTTTGTTTATATATCTTTCAACATGCCATCCGGGAAGTTCGTTTCGAAATACTTATAAACAAATCAGCATAAAACATACGATAACCCGCCGCAGATACATTGCAGAGTGAAATTTCCAAAAGAAAAAAAAAAGAAAAAAACGAGAGAAAGGGAAGTAAAGGAAAGTGCGGACAAGTCCAAGTGAGAGACTAACATTCACAATGGTGGAAAACCCTTAACCTCAAACAACATATTCTAACAATATCTTAGAAGGCTCAAAAGGCGCCAGCTCAGCGAAATTTATATTCATAGGCGGCATGCCAAAGAAACTTTAAAAGTTGATTCCATAAACACACTTACATTAAAACATTTTTTGAATATTTTTCAAGTTTATTCAGATTAAATAAATCAGCAAACTTATGGATAGACTCTAAACAAAATTAAGTAAAATGCAAAGGCAATTCATCCATAATTTTGTTGAACTATTGTATCTCAACTTAAATCATCAGAGAGTGGAATCATTTTTAAGTGATAAATTGTAAATAATTCGAAATTATATTGAAAACCAAATTAAAAAGTTACTTAAATTAAATTTCCTCGAACATGTCTATAAAATCAAATCATAAACAATCACTGAAGTTTAAGAATATTGCTATAATTAAAATGAAATAAATCATGTTTTTAATTAAGACCAGAAAGCTTATTCAGAAGTACACTAGAATGAAGTGTGACTAATTGCGCTTTCAATTGAAATATCGATGCAATCATCTCTGTAAATAATTATTGGAAAATTGTATTTCCCAGAGTCAACAGCATCATCTAGTAATTGTTTGAGTTATTTGCCTGGCAACACATGCGTACAGAAAAAAACACTTTTAACTTTGCCAAAAAGACAACAATTGGGCAATTATCGGGAATCCAGCTGCAAGGCGACAACGAAATCCAAATTTATGTGCGCCCAAACATGCAAATGCTTTGAATTAATTACAACAAGCAGAGCAAGCCACAAAGCAACAAAAGTAATAATGAAAAAATAAACAACAGTTAAAGCGACTTTAACACAATGTTTCAAAGTTTGTGTCAAATGATATGTAAATTTGTTTATTATTTATCGAAACAAATAGCAAAAAAAAAAAACGAAAAAAAGAGAAACAAAATGTTTGTTTATTGTACAACAATTTTGTGTCGCTCGATAAACAAACGAAACAGTTGATGTCGCCGTCCCCACGGACAACACTTTCGAATGCACAAGCAGACAAACAAACTCATAGATACATATACACATTTATGTGTGTGTATATAGATACAGATACTATTAGTAGTTACACAGAGGAACAACAACACTTTCAGCCATATGAAAACTATGACGCTTTTTTTGTGTATGGCAAGCCTCGCTATTCCGTCGGTCTGTCTGCCCAGTCTACTCAAGTATCTGTGTGCTATTGTGTGTGAGTGTGTGTGTGTATCTTTATTGTACGCTTTGAATTGTTTTTATGATTTTAATGTCATCATAAGTTTCAGTCAGCTTTTTGTTCATATATGATTGAGGCTTGTTTATACGCGTCGCTGTTTATTGAACAATTACGTTTATTATTATGAATATTTTTAATTGTTAATTGTTAATGTCATTGTTATATAGTAGAACGACCCATTCAGAATGCTGACAGCGTCGTCTTGGGATACCTCTCCATACAAATCTTACCGCCTCTCTCTCCCCTCTGTCTCTGTCAGTCTCTGCACCTTGGCCAATTGCTGTTTGGCCAACGCCAAGGCGTCTGGAATCGTTTCGTCTGTTTTGGCCACATTTGTTTACTCGCCGCATATTGGTTATTGGGTATTTGCCATTGGGCTGTGAACTGTGGCGCAGTGGGGCGCTGCATACATGTTAGTACTATAAGTCATTTCAGACGCCCCACTGGACCATGAATCACACATGGCACAACGTTTCGGTTGCTGTTCGGGCCAAGAACAGACGCGTCGTCAGTCAATTGCAACGGCAGTTTATGGTGCGCTAATTGATTTTTAATTGGAAAAATGAAAATTGATTTTGCACGGAATTGTGCAATGAACCGGTTTGTGAATCGAGCGGTTTAACTTGATTTCTAGTTACCACTAATTAAATGCACAATAAATTCGTTGCATTTTATCTGCGAAACGGGGATGTAACTCAGTCGAAGACACTGATTAAATGAAAATCAATTGCAAATTGATTTCAAAATTGCCAGAGAAGCGTGAGAAACACACATTGAGGAAATGCAACGATTTCAATAATTGCATAATGTATATTTCATTATTATTGAAATCATTTCACATTAATAACAACTGTTGAAATTGTAATAACTATTGAATAAGAGAAGCCATAAATTTACACCAAAATATATTTTAGTAGAGATCATTGACCCACAGCTTTTCTCTAATAATACATATTATTACGCATCCTACTTTAGTTATACGCTTAAACTAAATGCTCCGGCGGGCACTCAATTCGATCGTTCAACTGCATTGAGTGCATTCGAGGGAGACGGTGACGTGTCGTCCATTGACGGCCATTACAGAAATCTGCCATCGAATAGAATGAAAAATCAATAAGTCTCGCACATTTCCAAGAGATTCACAGCTCAACGTTTGCCTGCCATTTGGCTCAAAGCAATTCGTTCTCTCTCTCACTCTCTGAAATTCCGGTTTCGCTTGACTCGCTCACCTCTGCGCCGACTCACCACACAGCACTCACCACCAAAACGGCAATGGCAACGGCGGCGTCGACGTCGACAGCGGACTCTCTCGAGTTTTGAGAGTTTTTTCGTCGTTGCCATGACAACGCTCCCGCTCCGTGTGTGTGAGAGTGAGTGAGTGCGATTGAGAGACGAGTGTGAGTATGTCTACCTGTCGGACACAGTTTGCTGTGGCGGCCATATTGGATTCCAGCACTCCTGTGTGCGCAGTGTGGCTATCTCGCTTGCTCTCGTGCACTGGCATTGCGAGGCTCGTAAATCTCTTTTAGGGGCGCGTGTGTCCTGGGAGTCGTGATTTATGGGACGAATTGTAGCTGCTCATTGTAGCGTGTAAATAATTTAGATTAGTTTGGCATTTCTGGGTCCTGTCTGCTGCAGCTCCATTCCTTGCTGGGGGTTGATTAGAATTCAAGTCGTTGCGACGTGGACAAAAGTTCCTCCACTCGAGAAACTTGAATGTTTTTTATGTCAATTTGTTGCCATACTATATGTATGTAATACAAACAATCGAGCGATGCTACATAGACGATAAAATAATCGTTATATCATAAAAACTATTTAGCGAACAAAGTAACTAGAAGTTTTATCTGCTAGAAAGTTTCAAGAGCCGTAAAAAATAGCCGACGATGATTTACAACTGCAATGGAAATGCATTTAAATGCACCTTTCAAAATATTACGCAAAAATTGGTCCCTTGTTTTGTTGTCGGCAACTTGCAACTTGTCAAACCATAAAAAATTTACCTTTACCATCGAGAAAAAGTGGCAACAGAAAAAAAACGAAAGGTACTGTCATAAAACAGCGAGTGGGAAAAGTGAGGTCCGCCTTGTTTGGGTCTGCACAATTTGCAGATAGCAAAATTTTTGATTTCCGAAACATAAACACGAAGCGCATTCCCATTTCAACCGAGCGACACCGTCGCGCAAAAAATTTGCACAGGTAGCGTTGAAAATTGCTAAAAAAAAAAAAAGAAAGAAGCGCACAAAAATATGAGAAATGAAAACAACAAAAAGTGAGACAGAAATGCACACCCCAGCGGGTGCTGCTGCTGCTGTTGATTTTGCTGCTGTCGGCCGCTGCTTCACCCTTTACATGCCGTGCAATCGCTAAAGAAATCGGAATCAGTGTCCGGCCAGCCGGCGGTAGACCCCCAGGGAGCTGATGTCCTGCCGCGATTCGCCTCGCACTGTGTGGCGCTGTTTGCTCAACTTGCTTTTGGCTGTTGTTGTTGACGTCAGAGCGTTCGCCCGGTTAGACGGCAACTGTTTGTTTTGCTCATAATTTGCAACAGACATTTGGCATAGAGAGTGCATTCACATTCGCATTTGCTCTCCCCTTTCCTTTTGTCATCACCCTTTTTTGAGATTCACTTGGAGTTGTTGCTGTGCTCCTGGTTGGCGCGCAATTAAACAATTGCCAAGCCAGCAAAATTATTGTTGATGCTGTTGTCTCTGGTTAATGGCAGAACACAAATCAAGCGCCTTAACGCACACTCGGGTGGCTCCACAAAGATGCCGATGCCGATGCAGTCGATTCACATGTGTCGAGACCATAAGGCGAGCCAAAAATTTCCATTTCTGTCTGTCTGACAGCATCTTCACAGCTCGTTAAGAGTTGCCAAAAACGGAACAACAACAGCACGAAAAAAAACTCTCCAATCTGTATGCGTGACAATCGTGACTAACGTCGGTATTCTTTCTCGTTTTTTTTTTCGCAGGCCCCAATGGATGTCCGCGTCGTCGCGGTCGACAGACTTACACCCGCTTCCAGACACTGGAGCTGGAGAAGGAGTTCCACTTCAACCATTATTTGACGCGACGGCGGCGCATTGAAATCGCGCACGCACTATGTTTAACCGAACGCCAGATCAAGATCTGGTTCCAGAATCGACGCATGAAATTGAAGAAGGAACTGCGCGCGGTTAAAGAGATCAACGAGCAGGTAAGTTAAGGGGACTCCATCAATCCCATTTGCATATCGGATCGATTTGCATCTCAAATTATAAAAAAAAACGAAAAACTTTTATTTGAACACTTTCTTAATGTGCCTTTCCTTTGTTTCGTTATCTCTAACGCTACAGGCGCGACGTGATCGTGAGGAGCAGGAGAAAATGAAGGCCCAGGAGACGATGAAATCCGCCCAGCAGAACAAGCAAGTGCAGCAGCAACAGCAGCAGCAGCAACAGCAACAACAGCAACAACAACAGCAGCAACAGCAGCACCAACAGCAGCAGCAACAACAACAGGATCATCATTCGATCATTGCACACAATCCGGGCCATTTGCATCACTCCGTTGTCGGTCAGAATGATCTCAAGCTTGGCCTAGGCATGGGAGCCGGTGTCGGCGTTGGCATTGGCTCTGGCATTGGCCCTGGGCTGGGCGCTGGTCTTGGTGGAAATCTGGGCATGATGAGTGCTCTCGATAAGAGCAATCATGATCTGCTCAAGGCGGTCAGTAAGGTCAATTCCTAAATTACCCAGTGGAAGCGTCCCTTAGCTATCATAATAATCATCACCGTCGCCATCGTCATCACCATCAAAAAATAAACAAATCACACAAAAATACAACCAGAACAACGCCACCACCAACCACCATCCACCAACCACCGTCGTCGTCGTAAACGTAAACGTAAACGTTATCGTAATCGTAATCGCAATTGTAATCGCAATCGCAATTGCAATCGTCATCGTCATCGTCGTCGCTTGATGCCTTGAGTTTGGCGTTTTTTCGTCTCTTCTGTGTAATGCGAAAAGCAAAGCAAAACAAAACAAAAACAAAACAAAAGTTGATAACTTAAATACGTAAAGTTTTACATAGTAAATAGTTGTTTAAGTCTATTTCTAACATATACACACACACACACATGCAAGATCAATAACTGTGCACAGTGGAACACAAGCGATTTGTTTGATCGAATTGTCGAACTGCAAGGCTTTAATTAACTTTATATTCTCATTCACTTAACTTTTCTTTAAGTTTTCCCCATTGCATTTCGATATTGAGCTAGAGTCTATTTGATAGACTCCACATTTGCCCCACTGTGCACAGCATAATAACTGATAAATAATGAATCTCTTGATCTACACACACACATACATATAACATATATAGAGAGAATAGCTATAATTGCTTAAGTAGAGCCAAAATAGCTGAGTGGAAATGAGCGATATTTGATAGTCAAATAGTCGAAGAATAGTCAGATAGTCAGAGATAAACCCCGTGACTTTGCACACGCCCAGTGACAAATGGCAACGGAGTAAAATTGAAAAACAATTGAAACACAGAAAACTATTTGCGACTGCTGTAGGATTACTTACTTATATAGTATATATAGTATGAGTAGTATGGTATAGATACACGTTTAACTATGTTTACGATTATTATGGATATACAAATATATACAGATATGATACCCATCTTATACTTATAGAGATATAGATCGTACATTTTGTACTCACATATTTATTGGAAATTTTTGTTTATGTTTTCAATCTCGAAAAACTCTTCCAATGTTTTTGTTTACGATATATTGTGTTGTATGTTTTGCTGTCATTTGTTGTATGCCAATGCTTTTGAAATTTTTGCTTAGACGAATTATAAATTACAATAGTTCCGTCAATGCCATATTAATATTAACTTTAATACCAATTAAATGTAAATGCAAAAAAAAAAAGAGAAAAAAGCGCAAAAAAATAAATAAATAATTGAAAAGAAAAAAACCGAAAACATTTCCCTAATTAAAAGTTTAAGTGTAATGTAATATGAATATTGAATGGTATGCAACATACCCAAAAGCATAATCACGATTTCAAATACGTAATAATAATAATAATCTACAAATAATAATGATAACAACAATAACGTAAATGCAAACAGTTACAAAACAAAGGACGTTTTGCCAGTGACTAAATTAAAAAGAAAGAATGGAAAAAAGTGTAATCCGCATTTGAGTGTGGATGAGGTGTTAATTGCTACAAAAATTGTAAACTCCGAAATACGTATTAGTTTAAGGTTGCAACAACAACAACAACAAACAACAAGTAAAAACAAAAGCTGTTAAAATTACAACAGACAAGATAATAGAATAATGAATAAAGTAAAGAGATGAGTAACGACAAGAACCCCATATACGTAGAGTTTTATCTTCCCAAAATCGAAAGGATAAGAAAAAAAAAACAAACGAAAAAAAAGAAAATCAAATCAAATTTACATACTTAGCGTAAACAATGAGAGATGAGAATAACAAGTTGATTTAAACTAATGAACATAAAATAAAGTACATATATTTATTTATTATAAATGTAAAGCAAAGCAAAACTTACACACGCATATTTACAACAACAAAAGAAAAAATTAAGTAAAAATCAAAATGAGAAAATACAAAACGTAAACGATTAACGACAAATATATTGAATATTAAGCATATACAAATATGAAATTTTACAAATATTTATATATATATGTATATGTACGCGTATATGTATATATATAAATATGCATATGTGTATGTAGTTAACATTAAAAACAGAATCTCACATTTTGCTGTCTTTTGTCTGTCTCCAGTTGAAAATCGTCCTTGTTTCGAAGTAATTTTTATATTCCTCCCCTCATTGGTTTACGTGATATTATTAAACTAAATGCTTTACATTTGTTTTTGAATTTTGTTACTGTCAAACACTTTGCCTTTTGTTTTGTTTCTAAATCGACATCATTAATGTGTTTTGCGCAAATTACAATTATTGTTTCAGTTGAATGCAAAAGAAAAAAGTAAAATAATTTCTGTTAATTTTAGTTTAAGTTTAGTTTGTGACAAATTGTGTATTATATAATTTTATGCGATTTTCAAATGAATGCGAAAATAATTAAAAACAAAACCTTGAGTTTCACTTGTTTTATTTATTTGACGAATAATGCTGACATCAACATACACATAAACAAATAGTATAACACAAAGCCCATCCATGACATTGAGGGACCTGCAAGGGTCACAAAATCTATAACAAGAATCGATTAACAAAAGTTATATACGTAGAAGACAAGAACCTATTTACTAACAAGTACATAAAGTACACATACATACAAATAAAAAATATAAAATATATTCGATAAACAAAACTATAGAAACGATAGAATAACAAACAAATGTCTTCACACCGACATATACGTAATTGAATGATATTCAAATCTTTATGAACGACTTACACTGAGAGAAAATTAAAGAGAGGCAGAGATAAAACGAGAGATGGCGGGAGAGAGAGAGAGAGTGAAATGTGCAGCAACTCTTTGCCCCCCCAAATATTTGTAAATAAATTATGCAGTGGATTGCATCCCAGTTATAAGACGAAATAAAGCATTAACAATAAATATATAAAAACAAGAATTACACATTAAAATGGTTCGCTGTGCAACATTTGATTGGACTTTTCCACGCCTGAAAAGTGTCTGAACATTCGGAATGTGCCAGCAATTGAAGTGTGGATCTATATAACTATGGATCGATAGCATGCATTATGAGAAACCTAATCTTAAGCCAACAACAATGAAAATTAATAAATATATTAAAAAACTAAAAAGTTGTGTTCATAAATTTCATAATTGTGCAACGTCAGATTTTCACATATTTACTTCGAGACCACAGATTCGTCGACCTTCATTTAAAACTTAACTAAATTCGATAGCAATGTTTCTTCTTTCCTAATTTGAAAGGTTACTTACACTCTTCTGGGGATATTCTACTTTTACTATATTAATAGTCAATTTATTTATAATCATATATGGTAAACTCAGCAGATTAATCTAAACTAAACTAATAAATTTGAATGTCTCACAAAACTTCTTTCAAAACTAAAAAGATAATATCAAATTTTCTTTAAATGTTTAGGGTGAATAGGAAAATAGCTAATTCACCTAAATCGATAAGCAAATCTCTTTTGTTCAATTTTGTTTACAATCTATTACAGAACAAATCAATTCAATTGGTTAATTTGATTATATAACTATTTGCTATTTCATATTTGTAGATAAAACAATATTTATGGCTTTCAAATGAATAAGTTAGAATACCTCTGATAAAAATTGACAATTTGGTTTCCAAAACCAATAAAAACTGGCTGAGCACAGTAATATGACTGCATGACTCTGCGTAGTATTTTCTCAACATCATCGCAATGATTGAATTTGAGTCGGGCAGCAATCCCGTAATGGCGCATAAATTAACACTGCCTAATGCAGATGTTGCGGATATTAATTAAGGGATATAGATTCCAATGGCGCGCAAGACACATGGGGTCGAGATAGCAAGGGGGAAGAAAGGGAAAGGAGGTATTGCCAGATTTGCAATTTGCAACGTTTGCCACGTACAGGCGAAATGTTGCAAAACGCCTTTAATTAAATTTAATTAATGCGGCAACAACTCAACGGATTATGATAATAAGAGCACACATAACGACGCCCTTTATGGGAGACACATGTGCACAACAAGCCAAGCAGCAGCCAAGGACTCCCAGTCGAGGACGAAAGGAGACAAGGAGGCAATAGAGACACAGGCTGAGGCTGAGGCTAGACGCTGTCCCGTTTTTGGAGCAACGACAGCATAATGGCTGTGTCAACGAGCTGCTGTCGTTGCTGTTGTCGCTGCTGCGATGAACAGAAATGGAAGCGGAAACGGAAACGGAAGCACAAGCACGCAAATGGCTCATGTATGCAATAAAAGAAACTTTCGAAAACGTCAAAATGGCGTTCCGAAGATTGCCCCATTGATGATGAGCGGGCTGTCGACTGTGTGTTGGGCTGAACTTGCAAAGTGAAGTGGAATAGAGTAGAGTGAAGGGGGCACGAAGCGGAGGAGTCGAGTCGAGGTAGTCGCTTGTCCTGTGCTGGGCGTGGACATTGCCATGCGAGGCACGTAGCTTGGCATAAGTTCACATTTGGATGCTGTTATTAGAAAAGTTTGTACGATAAACTGGCCCCGAAGACGATCATCGATGCTATAAGGCAGCGTTTCAAATATTTTTTATTTCACGACGCAAGTATACGTAAGTACAGACACACGGTATGCATCAAACATTCATATGTATTTACTTTATTTATATATTTAAAAATTCATCTAGCATCTTAAAAACATTGGGTGCGGCAATAATATTAGCTGCGAATTTAGTTTTACAAATCAATTTAATTGTGGAACAATTTGCATAGAAATGAATTAATACATTATTTAACAATTTATTTCTTTAATGACAAATGAAATAAAATTAACACGTTTTCCATTAAATTAGAATAGCTGAATATGTAAAACGTTTCAAATATATATTACACATAAGACAAATGTTTAAATTTTAGGCTAGAAATTTATAGGAAATATAATCAACATTTTTGAGAATTCATTTATATTTTATTACTATTTAAATTGGCTCAGTTTTAGAAACTAGTTTATCTTAACATTATGTCTCAATAGTACTTCTTCATATTTTGACATTGCTTTTCTCAACTTGCTATAAAAATATAGTAACCTATGCTGTATTGGACTAAACAGACACAGTTATAAAATTATTTGCTATATGCTGTATTGGACTAAACAGACACAGTTATAAAATTATTTGCTAAATAATATAAATTGCATTTAAAAAATCGAGTATAATCTTAGATAACTTATAAATGTAAAGCCGACAAACTTGTTGTGCATTTTGCAAAAGCCGTCACTTGATAGGTTTTAGTTCTGATTTTATATGTATTCAATATACAAGTAAAAAAAAAAAGGACTAGAAGTCTTTTTTAAATCCTTTAATTTTGTTGGTTATACTATAGATTACTTATAATTGGTAAAGTAAATAAAAAAGTCTGCTCACATTTTTGTGCATTTTACAAGCACCCGATCATTGTGAATTCATTTGTTGGTCCTTCTCGATGCGCTGCTGGATGAATGTGCTGCATTATACTGTGTTTGGATCAGCGTTAGTCAGCCGTGTAATTCTGATGCCAAATCGCACATAAACTATGACATTTTATGGCATTCAAATTCGTTCGCGGGTTGCGCTCAACAACGAAAAAAAAACAAGAATTACAATATTTTGACTTGCAAAGGGCACAAACAAAAGCCGCAAACGCGATGCGCTGATCCTACTTTAAATTCAGCTGATGTTTAGACTTTGCCTTCGCTGCCATTGCCGCTGTTACTCCTGTGGCATATGCGCGGTCTAATTACAGCGCCGCACAGCTGTTGCCCTTGCCACGAATACTCCATCTCTCCTCGCTCCTGGTTGCGAGGAGTTGAATCCTTGGCTGGCAACAGCGTGGCAAAATGGTCGCGATGCTGGGCAAATGTAATATCTGGCAATTACAGAGCGCGTTTCGTTTAATTGAAACATAATTTTGCATAAATAAAACAAGGCATAAAACACCCTCTTCCAATGGTGCTCTCACCCCCTCTCTTCTTCGCTCAGCCACAGTCGCATCCCCCTCAACCTGGGCCGCCATTAATGCACAAAGGGTGTTTTAAACAATACACAAAAAAAAAAATGCAAACAAACACGCCTCATTCCAATCTCTCTCTCCCTGTGCAATATGTGCGAATTAAGGGTCCCAATTGCAAACCTTGTCGCAGTTACCCATTTTCAGCAAATGACAACCTGTGCCCATGCCCATTGTTGTTGTCGTTGTCGTTGTTGATGCGTCGTGTGTATCTCACAGCTCATTGCGAATGCACAGGTTGATTTTATCCCCTGGCACTTTTTCATGTTTCCCTCACTCACATGTGTGTGTGTGCAGTCATAGACCTCTCTAGTCCAGAGTTCTTGTTCTCTTCTTTTTTTGCACATGCCGCGCAACTACATCATAATTTATTAACAAAATGAAATGAGTTTTGCCTTTTTTCTCAGTTGGCCTGCGTAATATTTACTTCAAAGCCCATGGCGCACATTTTTCACATTTTCCACTTTTCAATATGTTTGAATGAAAAATGAAAAATGAAAAATTTGTAAAACAAATGAGAAATTATGAGCGCTTCGGTTTGACAACCCGATCGACTGGCATTACTTTAATACTCTATTCCATTGCGCCCTCCTTTTGGGTCTTCGGACTGACATTAGCACTAAATTTCAACTAAGCGATCTTCAATATATTATAATAATCCAGCTGGATGCCAACCGACAAATGTGCACCGCATTCAAATGAAACACAATCTTTTTAATATCCACAAGCCATTCCCCCCACACAATCCCCACGCCATATCACGATTCCTGTCTCGCCTCAGTGAAAACCATTCGCCCACGTTTGACTTTGGCTACTTAGAAAACAAACCCACCCCTCAATCCGCCATAATCAAGGGGCGTAAAAGGGGGCGGTTAAACAGGAGCACAAGCAGGCGTTTAGGGCTGAAAAGACGCTGCGAAGGCAACATTGCAAATTTTTGTTGATTTAATAAAATTGCACCCATGAGACTAATTTATATGGAATGTTGGTAGTCGAAAAAGGCGCCGAATTGGTTTCAGCATCAGGTACAACGCTGCCTTCCTTGTTAGGCCTTGCACAGTGCTACGAATATTGTAAACATTACATCGCTGACAATGGGAGAAGTATAAAAGAGCACACAACTTTCTGATAAATTATAGCTTATTATTAATCGAAATTAAACTATACATATAATTCCTATTAATTTCAATTATTTTTAATATGTTTACTATCAATGTACTAAATCTTTTTAAGACAATCATATTTCAGCTTCACAACTGGGCTCTAGTTTGGTTCATCGGATAATGACTTCGTATTATTAGTAAAATAATACTTTATTCGTTAAAGTCAGCTATCTATCTTTTTATATCAAAGTTTTCTGGGTAAATTATTGAATAAATATATTTGCCTTTACTTGTTTTATATGTTATATATATTAATACAACAATCTACGAAGAAACTTTAGTGATTCTCATTAGTTAAATTAAATAATTATAAACTATTCAAGTCAGTTCACGAACTTAAACAGTATTGCTTTAATAGTAAACCATAAATATAAAATTTATAAAATGCTTAATATAATTTGTATAAATATAAAAAAAAAATATATAAAGAATTTTTGATTTATTTGAAAACATAATTTATTATTTTAAAATATTAAAATTTGAAATAGGAAAGTTTTTGTAAACATAAAATGTATTAAATATAAAATGAAGTATTTCTTTTATTATTATTTTATTTATGTTTGAATTATAAACTTCAAAAATATATACCTTTATCGATTAAATATATTTTTACTTGATTTGGAATACCTCAAAAAAATTATATATTTTATTTTATCGCTATCATGCTCTTGCATGTCATACAAAATTAAAATTTTAAAATATTGAGAACGAAATTAAAAATCATTAAAAATAAATAAAAAATCTTAAGATTATTTAAAATATATTATTTTCTTTGAGATGCGAGTAAGCAAAACGTATAATATGTAAGTTTTTCCCAATCATGTTCTGGTATGCCACACCACTGTAAAAACAAAGGAAAAGAGAATACGAGTAGCACGAATTCGAAGGAAACGTTGGTTTGTCACTCGCACGGCAGTTTCACGGTTGCCAGTTACATTTTCGGAACTTCTGTTATCATTTCGAATTAAATTTGGCAACTTGAATATTGGCTTTGCAAGACTGAGGACCCTTGCACATGGCTGCTGGCAAACTCATCCCCAAAAATACAGCTCAGCACACGGCACCCTCCCAGTAGCTGTCTCTGTGTGTTTGTGTATGTGTACGTGTATGTGTGTTTCTGTTGAGCCCATTTGCTGATTTATATTGCATAATAACGTCGAGCTGAAAATTGCCTCGACTACGACTGCGACGATATCGCCATCTTGGCAATGTAGCGAGGAGGTCGCAGTTCCTTGAAGGAGGTGCGCCATGTGAGGTGATTCAGGTCGGCGTATACAATTTGCCAGCCAATAAACATGATGAAGGCAATGCACCGACTTCTCCGTCTTCGACTACTGTCCAACTGCCACTTGAGTCCGCCTTCCTTGTCAGGCTTCGTCCAGTGCCAATTGTTTTGATCTGTGACAATTTACGAGGTTCCTCTCGGCGATTTCGGGCGAAAGTCGATGCCACATCTAATCGACAAGAGATGCTCGATAACCATTTGCTGCTATATGCCTTTTGAGCACAGCCGCCTTCTACTTCTATGATGGCTGCCACTTGAACAGATGTCAGCGCGCAAATATTGTCGACTTTCACACAATACAATAATATTTAATAAGGCATTCTTCACTGCTGGTCACACACACAAAACAGAGAAGAAATATACAAATATGTGAGACTTCGTCTGCTTCGACTGCGACTTCGGCTGCGACGCGTCTGTGGCCGTGACGTATCTGTCAGATTAAGGAAAGGTCATAAAGTGTGGTGAGCAGGGATGACACCCGAGCAAAGGGATAGAGAGAGAGCCACAGACAGAGCCAACTAACGTTGAGATACGGCCATTGTTTTGCCCTTTATGTAAGCATGGCAGTTGGCCATGCCCTTTGCCTTTGCTTTTGCTTTTGCCTTTTCCTTTACCTTTCCCTTACCCCAACCACTTTTGAATTTCCCCTGTGTGCTGTCCTGCACAACCCGGTTATAATTTTAATCGTTTGTCTGTAGGCACTTTTCATTTTTGTACTCTTATTGTACTCTGATAAACTCTAGTCACATCTATTGCTTTCTGGCTTGTATTTCTGCCTTGGGCTACATCTCGATTTCGTTTTGCAATTGAACAACATTTACGACTGTAAACAGACATAAAACTGTCTCCCTCTCCATCTCCATCTCCCTTTCCTTTTTCCCATTTTCCCGTACGGCGTTGACTATTCCAAGTGCAGCACTTTGAATTTGATCCTGCTGCCGCTGCAGCTTCTGTGCCCGATCATCTCTCAGCACCTTCGACAATTTCCGCTAGCCCAACGCCATTGCCATTACCATTGCCATTGCCATCGTCATCGTCGTCATCGCCAGCGACAGTTATGACTACGGACGGCACATAAAAGTGACTTTAACGGCAGTAAACAGTTCATAAAAAAACTTGCAACCACATGCTCCTAGAGGCCAAACGCTGCTGACGCGCGTCTCGTTTGCACTCAACTCTCATATTTGCCAAATGCCGCTATGGCGAAGGTTAGCTCTCCAAATTACTCTTTGTTAGAATTCGTCATCAATTGGTCCCAGTCTCATAAACACGTTTCGATTAGCCTTTAATTTACTATTGACTATTTCTTCTTTGCTCTATTAGTAAGCGCATAATTGATGCTCAATTTGATTGCACTTTATTTCCATGGCAAACCGTAGAAATTTGTTGTTTAGTTTTTGCTAGTTAATACCTCTAAGCAGACCCCAGACTAAAGTGTTTACTCACACGTCGAATGGAACTCCATTAAACTATGGGAATTACCTTAAATAAACTTAATTTAATTATTAAACTATAACCATAAGTATAAAGCGGACAATTAAAATAAATTTATAAAGAGCTAATTTACTAATTATAAAACTATAAACTTCAACCTGTGTCAGATGCGGCCTTCAAGAAAACACTTAAATAAAACATAAAAATATGAAACATTAAAATCAATTTAATATTTTAATTTTTATTTTTTTAAATGAAATACATACAAATTTTTTTTAGTCTGTAAATCCTTATGTGTAAATTTATCGATTATATACAAATACAACCAAATTATATTATAATATGATATTAATAATTGTTCATTTCATTCACATTAGAAAAACGTAATTTAATATAATATGTTTTCTACTACTAATAATGAGTAATATACGGCATGTCGAAACTGAAATTATTTTTTTTAATAAATATTAATAAAAGCTAGGCTATAAATTAAAGGACATCGATGGGATCTCTCTGAACAGCTCCTCAACTGTTTATAAATATAGATATAGTAGGATATTCTCATACATAAACATCATATTTCTGATAAAAATGTGAATTTGAAGCGCATTCCAAAAATTCCATGCGATGAAAAAAAAAATTAATTTTATAAGATTGAGTTTCTAAAAAAACGAATTTAAGTTTTTACGCAACAATAACTCAATCAAAGACAAATGCTTTTTATAGTAAGTTCCCCACGCATTTGTTGATAGAGTTAAATATTATTATTTTGGGGAATTGAAGACGACAGCGCACAAAGAAACAGCGTCAGCGACAGGTGTCATATTAGTTGGAATATCAAGTCGATTAATCGCAGTGCATATTATTAAGATTGGAAAACAATCGCAGCTCTTTCTTATCGACACATTTCACGGCAAGCTCAGATTACTTAACCAAAAAAAAAGTTTCAGAGAAAACGCTTTGCAATTTGAAAGACAATCGGCCCGCTGTAAAGTCTTTCGCTCTCTCTCCCACTCATTCTCTTTTAGACATGTATTCTTCCTCTCTCGCTCTTTTTCAACTGTCTTTGGGCAGCGGCCATTATGTGCACATTTTTATGTATCTGTGGGAAGGCACGCGGCTCAGTTCCATCTCCATCTCCATCTGCATCTGCATCTCTCAGTTGGAGCTGCGCTACCTGCGACTGCGTGCGTGTGATCCCAAAGATGCAATTTATCTTTTTTTGTTGCCCGCTTTATGGGCCATAGCGTTCTTTGTGTTATTCTTATTAGCAATAACAACAACAATATCGAATGGGTATTCGATTTCCTTGTTGCATTCATTTTGTTCTCTTCGTTCGTTCTTTCTGGTTTCTGGTTCTGACTCCACGCGCTTTCCTCTTTTGGGGTTTTAATTTAAAATGGAATTGTGTGATTCTGAAGATACGAGACCGAGCAACTAAGCCCAAGCTGTCAGCCTGCGGCCTGCGGCATGTGACTGTGGTTGTAACTGTGGCTTTGCCTTTGCCTTTGAAAAAAAAAAAACACAACTCCAACCACTCCAAAAATCTGCCTTCAGTCCACTCCAACGCTCTCCTGCTTGGCTTCGTCATGCAGCCGCGTTTCGCTCGAAATGGAACGAATGACTTTGTCTGTGATAATTTATGGCCGCAGCCCAAAACCAAAAACTTGCACCACAACTGAAACTCGAACCCAACTTTGCCTGTGTCTGCGGTCTCTTCCACGTCTCGCTGTCTTATCTCTCTACCCTATGGGTAGCGGGTATAAAACTTGCACCACAACTGAAACTCGAACCCAACTCTATCTCTCTCGCTCTATCTCTCTCTCTCTCTGTCTTTCCGTTTCTTTCTCTGTTTGAGCATTGAAACTTTTTTGCCATCATACCCCGCTCAACCCTAAAAGCAACATCCTGATGCTGCTGGTGCCATCATGACGTCCGTGCCTTTGTGGTCTCATATTACCACTGCCCCTTTGAGCCCGACTCTGGCTGACAATTGTCCCATCTTTCTCTTTCGCTTTTTGGCCAACTTGAAATTGTTCATGCTTTGGAATTCTGTTGTCAACTGTTTCCAGTGCACGTTACTTGGATTAATTAAAATTTTAAATCGCTTCGGTGTAACTGTTCTTTAGCCAGAACACAACTGAAACGGATCTACAAATAAACAGAAAGAATAAAGCGAACACAGTTCAGATTAAATTCAATTCAATTCCATATGCAAATGTCTGACATGTTAGCTTGATTATGTGTTAATCTCATTGGGGCCCCGTTTCCTCAGTCAGTGTCAGACAGTGGCGAGGGGGGGTGAAGAGACAGCGGTTTTATCGACCACAACATGTCGTAGGCCCGACTTTATCGAAGCCATTAATTGCAACATAAATTTGTTTTATTTTAACATTTCGCATCGCCGTCTTTATCGAAGGCGCATTTAACTTATAAGTCGGCGTTTAAAGAGAAACTGCCGAGAATCGGAGACAGCGCAAAACTTGTTTTTGGGAGACGCCCAGCTCCAGCAATAATACTAAATATATGTACTTACTTAGCCGCAATAACAGCAACAACAACGCCAACAACAACAACATGAACAACCGTTGACGGCTTTTATTTCAGTCAAACCGCCAATTGAATCATTTTTATGATGCCCATTCGAATCATTGAAATACTCACCCTACATCCAAAACTGTCATCTTGATTGGCCGTTTCTAACTTGGCTCACACAAACACACACACACACTTGCATACTTTTATAGAAAATTCGAAAAGCAAGCGGAAAATGAGACAAAATGTCGGTAGGCTCATTAGTTTTATCACGCCTGATAGGTTTAGGCCATAACATTGAGTAATGCCTTTCAATTTAAATGGCCAACTCAGCCACTTAATGGCCAACATTTGGTTACAACCCAAAGCGCAGGTCGGGACTAATGAGTCACATCTATGAGACATATATTATATCTATTTATCTATGTACCATATATTATCTTTGATATGTAATATGTTATGTGGTGTTTCGATCTCATTAAAGGCACTGTTGATTTGTCATACTTGGATATTAATATTAAGAATTAAATATAATTCTATTCTTCAACCATCTTTACAACCACCTTGCACAAATAATTTAAAAATTAAGAACCCCTTCAAGTAATTAATGAACATTACAATAATTTAAAAATCCTAATTTCAATTAAAATAATAAGGATGTTAATGCTTATGCTAATATTAAATTTTGTTCATTTCGGCAACTTGAACATTGGCTGTAGAAGACTGATGCAAACTTATCCCCAAATAGAGCTCAGCACACAGCACACAGCACCCTCCCATTAGCTGTCTCTGTATGTTTGGTTACTAATTATAAAGAATATATAAGAATATATTAGGTTTAATATTTTGCACCAATAATGAGGAATATCGTAATCACATATTTTAGAGTAAGTTAACTCAAGGAAAGAATATCTGAAGGTGATCCAAATATTGACCCCAAATACACAAATGACCTTGTTAAAGTAAAATCGAATCTGATACTCGCACTCTGACCATATTTGTATACAACTGGGGAAAGAAATCAATGGAAACGAGTTTAAGCTGAAACAAAGACAATTCAAAAATTTTTGTCGCCGACAGCAACTCAGTTAATGAGATTTTTTAATGAATATTAAATTAAATAAAATTATTGTCAACATCAAATTAAGTTGCAAACAAAAGTTGCAATTGTTGTGTATCTCATTTATATTTTACTCGTTTACAAAATTGTATTTTATTTATTTATGCAAATATTTATGGAAGTATACTTTGTTCATTAAATTATTCAATTAAAACTTGTCTATAGCACTGATCAATGGAGTTATTGCCGGTTTAAATGACGTATTAAGATTTCACAGATTAAATTGCGATCGCATTCTATAAAGTGCTTATTTTACATTTCTCAAATTTTAAAATATACATTGATTCTCTTCCTAGGTGAAAATTCTAAGATGACTGGGACCATTTTCGAATATTCCAATTCGACTATTTTTCATTCTTACAAATTAAAATGTACATGAAAAAACTACGTTGATGTTTTAAGACTATTCCATTTAATTATACAAGTATTAATTTACATTGGGATTTTTTCTTTGCAATACTAAATGTGGGATACCTAGATTTCGTTCTGAAGATACTAACAGCAAGGTCCACATCCCCCGCAGTACGGTCCGCAACCCCCATAGCACCCACCACAGGGACCACAATATGGTCCACAGCCGCCACAAGGTCCGTAACATGGTGAACAGCAAGATCCGCAGGGTCCGCAAGATCCACAGCACGAATAGCAAGGATAACACATCTTGAATAAAGTGGACTATAAAATCGTTATGGTTAAAATCAAAATTATTAATTTTGTCTCATATTTACTTCACCTTTTGATTCTTCACAGAAATAGGTACTATTTGAGATCGTTCGCTTGTCTTTTCTTCAAATTATCTCCCAATTTAACGTATGAATGTTACTTTGTTACAAAAAACAAATAAACCTGATGACGTTTCAGAAAATAATTAAAGTTATATTTTATAATAAAATTTATGATTTTTTTTCTTTTAACCTTACATTTGAGAGTAGTCCCACAAAGCTCACAAAAAGGTTCAGATGTTTACTGGACAAGCCTTAAAATTGGAATGGACATTATTTGTATTTCTGCCAGCATCGTAGCTAAGTTTTATGAATTTTAATTTCATGGACTACTAAGATGTTTAGTTTTATTTTTGAACATTTAAATGCTTGTTTGATGAACATCACACCACGAAGCCATGTTCCTTTACTGCTTAAAGAACTCCGTATTTCCTACATCACTAGTTAATCTGATACACTCATAAGAACCGAAGAAAATCGAGCAGACTATGTACAGATCTACCTAAGTTAAATTTTATTGCTATTAGCTATTTTGTTATTTGTTTTGTAACGCTTGAGTCTCCAAATTTTAGAGTACTCATCACTGGGTCCAAGCTTAAGCCAATACTTAATTAGAGCAAAACACCTATCTGAATAACTTTTACATATTTAATTTTTTTTGACACTTTAAAATTTTATTTTTGTTTTTGCGATACTAATTGTGGTACACCTAGATTTCGTTCTGAAGATTTTAACAGAAATTTCCACATCCCCCGCAGCACGGTCCGCAACCCCCATAGCATCCACCACAGGGACCACAATATGGTCCACAGCCGCCACAAGGTCCGTAACATGGTGAACAGCAAGATCCGCAGGGTCCGCAAGATCCACAGTACGAATAGCAAGGATAACACACCTTGAATAAAGTGAACTATAAAATAGTTATGGTTAAAATCAAAATTATTAATTTTGCCTCATATTTACATCAACTTTTGATTCTTCACAGAAATAGGTACTATTTGAGATCGTTCGCTTGTCTTTTCTTCAAATTATCTCCCAATTTAACGTATGAATGTTACTTTGTTACAAAAAAACAAATAAACCTGATAAATTTGAAAAGATAATAAGAATTATATTTTATATTTTAAAATTAAATTTATGATTTAAATTTAATGAAGAAAAAAACTTACATTTGAGAGAAGTCCCACAATAAGTTCACAAAAAGGTTCAGATGTGGACTGGACAAGCCTAAAAATTGGAATGGACATTATTCGTATTTATTCCAGCATCGTAACCAAGTTTTATGAATTTTAATTTCATAGACTACTAAGATGTTTAGTTTTATTCTTAAACATTTAAATGCGTTTTTGATGAACATCACACCACGAAGCAATATTCTTTTACTGCATAGAATTTGATATTAAGTGTATTTTCTACATCACTCTAACTGATCTAATATTGTAATACTCTCATACGAACCAGGAAAAATCGCGCTCGCTATGCAGATCTACGTACTTGTACTTGTACTTGTCATATTTTATTGCTCTGGTATAATACACTCATATCATATGCAGCCTATATGCAAATCTACGTACGTTATATTTTATTGTTCTTAGCCAATATGAACACGAGGTTTAAAGTCAAACCAATATTTAATTAGAGTTTATATTCCATTTATTCTGACATTTTAAAATTTTATTTATATTGTTTCTGCGATACTAATTGTGGGACACCTAGATTTCGTTCTGAAGAATAGCAAGGATAACACATCTTGAATAAAGTGGACTATAAAATAGTTATGGTTAAAATCAAAATTATTAATTTTGCCTCATATTTACTACAGCTTTTGATTCTTCACAGAAATAGGTACTATTTGAGATCG
Source organism: Drosophila sulfurigaster albostrigata (assembly GCF_023558435.1). NCBI lineage: Eukaryota > Metazoa > Arthropoda > Insecta > Diptera > Drosophilidae > Drosophila > Drosophila sulfurigaster. The sequence goes on from NC_084882.1 coordinate 22,109,310, forward strand.
TTCGCTTGTCTTTTCTTCAAATTATCTCCCAATTTAACTTATGAATGTTACTTTGTTACAAAAAAACAAATAAACCTGATAAGTTTCAAAAGATAATAAGAATTATATTTTATATTTTAAAATTAAATTTATGCTTTAAATTTAATGAAGAAAAAAACTTACATTTGAGAGAAGTCCCACAAATAGTTCACAAAAAGGTTCAGATGTGGACTGGACAAGCCTAAAAATTGGAATGGACATTATTTGTATTTCTTCCAGCATCACAGCCAAGTTTTATGAATTTTAATTTAATGGACTACTAAGATGTTTAGTTTTATTTTTGAACATTTAAATGCGTTTTAGATGAACATCACACCACAAGCAATGTTCTTTTACTGCATAAAATTTGATATTACTATAAGTGTATTTTCTACACCACTAACTGATCTAATGTAATACACTTAGCGCGAACTCGGTCTTACACGGTTACAAATTTGCTGCCATCCCCCTTTTAACACGCTGAAAACCTCGTTTTACACGAGTTTTTGTTAAGGAGCCACCAAAATGAGAAAACATGTTGAAGCAAACTGGCTTAAGCTATAGATGCCACCAAATGCATTTCAAACTTGATATGAATAGAAACATATTATCTCCTTACTTTTTAACATTTTTAAGTTTCTATAAAGATTAACCTGTTTAATAATTATATGAAGCAACCTTTTTAACTAAGTACCAGCTTTTAGTTTTTAAAATATGAACGTTATGCATTTATAAAAGCATATGCATAATAACTTATGGTTAATTTTGAACAAATGTATGCAACTTTAATAAAAACAGACAAAATTTGAATAAAAACATTTTTTTGCTGCCAATTTTGAATTTTTTACTGAATCCATGTTTCGCTTAACACGAGAATTTCTAGGAACGTAACCTCCGTGTTAAGCATGGGTATTTTCTACATCACTAACTTATCTAATGTAATATGTACACTCTCATATGAACCAGGGAAAACCGCGCTCACTATGCAAATGTACGTACGTTGTATTTAGTCATATTTTATTGCTCTGGTATAATACACTGGTATAATATAATATGCAGCCTATATGCAAATCTACGTATTTTTGCCAATATGATCACGGCTTAAAGTCATACCAATATTTAATTAGGGTTTATATTCCATTTATTTCGACACTTTAAAATTTTATTTATATTGTTTCTGCGATACTAATTGTGGGACACCTAGATTTCGTTCTGAAGATACTAACAGCAAGGTCCACAGCCCCCGCAGCACGATCCGCAACCCCCATAGCAAGGTCCACATCCACCACAGGGACCACAATATGGTCCACAGCCGCCACAAGGTCCGCAACATGGTGAACAGCAAGATCCGCAGGGTCCGCAAGATCCACAGCACGAATAGCATGGATAACACATCTTGAAAGATTTCAACTGCAAAAGCAGTTATTATGAAAATAAAAAAGTTTGTACTTTTAGTATCTCCACGGAAATAGGTACAATTTTGGATCGTTCGTCAATCTTATTTAAAAATAATTCCCAAATTAAATTTTCACTTTGTTACAAGAAAACAAATTAACCTGTAATTATTTCACAAATTAACTAGAGTTATATTTTATGCTTTTCAAAAAACAAGACTCACAATCGAAAGAAGTCCCACAAAAAGTCCACAAAAAGGTTCAGATGTTGACTGGACAAGTCTTAAAATTGGAATGAACATTATTTGTGCTAATTCTGACTTCTGTAGCTATGTTTGAGAAATTTCAATTGCTTTGGCTACTTTGATTATTACAAATATGGCTGAGAAATACGAGTACTTATGACATACCAAGAGTTTTCATTCACAAAGAATTCGTTAAAGAATTCACCAAAAGAGTCCGGCAGCTTGCTGTAAATATGTATTATTATATATTATGTAAGCATAATATATTTATGATAAGTAGTGCAACCATAATAATAGCGCTAGAGTCGTCAGAGGTACTCGATACTCGCTTCACAATTACAATAAAAGCAAAAGTGAATTACTCTTAAAATATTTAAAACCAAAAAACACATAAAAAAATATACTGAAGGTCATATATAGTATATACATATACTATTTTTACATGGAGTACAACCCCAAACTGGAAATACAAGTAATAACTTCTAAATTTTCTATCTGATCGCATTTTCACGAATTTGTTTATACCAAAATTTAAGATTTTATCAATATGCGGCAAAAATTTAAAACAAACTTTATATCAGGTATAACGAGGCATCTCCGACCTTATAAAGCATATTCGTACTTATATTCTTGATCAGTGGTAACAGCCAAGACGATTCAGCCATATCAATCTGTTCGTCTGTCCGTATGAAAACCTAGATCTCAGAGTATATAAGAGATAGAGCTATAGCTATGTTTCGACAGCATTTGTTATGTTTGCACGCAGATCAAGTGTGTTTCAAATATTTTCCACACCCACATCTGCTCCCGAAAATCGACGAAATCGAACAACAAGCGTATTTTAAAGCTAGAGTCGCGAATTTTGGTGTATAAAATAATAACTATACAATATAACTATTTGTGATTCCTGAACATTTGGTTGCGATAAAATTGTCGAAGAATATGTATGGACAAAAACACCTACTTACTAGGGATCCTAGATGCTTTGGCTGACAATCTGGAATATGTTGCACTCTACATATAGTATATCTTAATTGTAGTACCATACCAATATACCACATATATACTATTTAATACATTTCTTTAGTACAATATTTTTTTATGGTATTTTTATATATTTATATATAAATATATTTTGAGAATAATACCGCAATAGCTTTCTTAATTATTTTTTATATACCGAGGCTATATGTATTTGTTATATCGATATAGTTTACATTCAGAGAGTGCAAAATTTGTTTTTTTTTTTTCTATAACATACAATTATATATTTCTATTTCCACTATACTATATGTCTAGCGGGCGTAAAAAGTGGCAATTGTTTTAAGACCATTCCATTTAAATTTACAATTTAAAATTAACCATTTTATTTGCTTACTTATTATGGGAGAACCTAGATTTCGTTCTGAAGATTCTAACAGAAATTTCCACAGCCCCCGTAGCATGATCCTTAGCCACCAACGTACAGTCCGCAGCCTCCACAAGATCCACAGTATGGTCCATAGCCTCCCTAATATGGACCAGAGCTTTCACGGGGTCCACAAGATCCACAGGACGAATAGCACATAATGGACTAAAGACTTGCTTGCAAAAAAATTACGAACAAAAAGTTCATTACTTATTCTACTTTGTTTCTTCACGGAAATAGGTACACGTGGAGATAGCGTTCGGAGCAGATTTAAAATCGCTTCCCAATAAAATGTTCGTTATTTTGTTATTTAAAAACTAAAGAACCTATCGCAAATCAAGCAAATAATCAAAATTATATTTTAATATTTTTATTTTTAACTCACATTTAAGAGAAATCCCACAAAAAGTGGACAAGCTTTAGAATTGGAATGAATATTATTTGGAATAATTTGTTTATGTGAAGAAGCAATTATTTTAAAGTTAAACGAATTATGAAACATAGATGGCGCTTCTACAACTATTGAGATTTTCTTCGGTCTGCAAAGAGCCACCTATTGGTTATTAGAAAAACTACAAAACTATTTAAGGCTTGTCCCATTTTAATGACATTTTGTAAATTCTACATAAATTAATTTAATGAAATAATTAATGTGGTGTACCTAAATTTCGTTCTGAAGATGCTAACAGCAAGGTCCACAGCCACCACAGCAAGGTCCACAACCACCACAGCAGGATCCACAGTAGGGACCACATCCACTGCGACAGGGACCACAATAAGATTCACAGCAAGATCCACAGGGTCCGCAAGGTCCACAGGATCCACAGCAGGAATAGCACGGATAGCACATTTTGATTGAAATGGACTAAAAAAAAATATTTTAAATTTGAAACAAAAAATATTTGCAGAATTTACTTTACTCTCAGTTTCTTCACAGAAATAGGTACAACTTGGGTTTGTTTATGCTTTGAATATAAGTTCCCGAAATATACTTGAAAATAGTTACATAGAAACTTCCTTAAACCTTTTTAACCATGAAAAATATATAAAAAAAAAATACATTATTAGTAATTTTTATAAAAAAAAATTAACTACTTACATTCCCAAAAAATTCCACAAAAAGTACACCAAGAAATAAAGAGTTGTTTCCAGGACAAGCCTTTTAATATGAATGTCTAAAGCTAGTACTGTGGCTTCGTAATCACACAATATACTTTAAGTGCAAGTTCAATGTTTACTATGATACGATTTAAAGTTGATTTCTCGGGTTTCAAGAGCTACTAAACGAATCATGATACAAGTTGTTTAAAATAACGCAACTTCAAAAATATACCAATATTCTAAAAGAAATGTAGAAGTCATGGGGGATTCATAATTTAGTTTATTTGGCGTTAAACCGTACGAAGAAATACGGTCACACGGCTTAACCGCACATGTGTAAACAAATAAACAAAAACACCAAACACCGAAAAAATGGGAAAGTCCTCAAAGGATAAACGTGATATTTTTTATCGATTGGCCAAGGAGCAGGGCTGGCGAGCCCGAAGTGCCTTTAAACTGCTACAAGCCGACGAAACATTTAATTTACTCGATGGCGTTACGCGCGCCGTGGACTTGTGCGCTGCACCCGGAGGCTGGTCACAAGTGCTATCCAAAAAAATGTATGAGCCGCGAACAGCCGAGGAGCGTCAGCATGTCAAGATCATTGCAGTTGATATGCAGGGCATGGCACCCATTGATGGCGTTACTGAATTGCGTGCAGATATCACCAAAGAATCCACTGCCAATGCCATTATTGAGTTCTTTGGTGGACAAAAGGCGCAACTGGTGGTTAGTGATGGAGCACCCGACATTACAGGCAATCATGACTGGGATGGCTATATGCAGGCACAATTGCTGCTGTCTGCTCTCAGCATTTCAACCTACATCCTCGAGGAGGGTGGCTCATTCATGGGGAAAGTGTATCGAGCAGCAAATACTAGCGAAGTTTATCGGCAGTTAAAGCGCTTCTTTAAGGAGGCCTGTGTATTTAAACCTTCAGCGTCGCGTAACTCAAGCATTGAGGCATTTGTGGTGTGCCGTCAATTCAAAATGCCCAAAGATCATGTGCCCTGCAATCTAATCACAGAATGGTACATAAAGCCTGAGCTAGCGTTAAAAGATATTACGGGCTTGAAGTATGGTCCAGTCGAGCATCTGCCATTTGTTGCTCATCAGTGTAAATATGATGCGGATCTCAGCTACGATTTGGTAAATATACGAATTACTATTAATGGTTATTTAGTATTATAAATATTTGTATTTTAGAATGAGGACTATGAGCATCATGAGGCTGTACAGAAACCGTTGACTGCAGCGTATCAGGCTGTTATAGAAAAAACACGCAACATGAGCATGAAGTACAATTCATATGTCGTGCGCCATGATGGTGAACCGTCTGCAGAACAGGAGAAAAACGATAAGACCACGTAATTAAATGTTAATGGTAATTGTATATACATTCTTCTACTAATAAATTTCAAAATATCTAGAATATATTCAACAATTTAAGAAACTTATTACTACTATTAGTTCATAGGTGAAACATGGACGCCTTCTCTGACGGTTTAACACCATATTTATACACTTTGTTAAGACTTTCAGGAAAGTCGGGTAGCAGATTATTGAAATTCTCCACATGATGCGTATGTTGCTCTGTCCAAATTCCATCGCCCGTGAAATGAAACTCGGATTCAATTAAATACAAAATGAGTGTTAAAATCTCATTATTGTTCATTGCATGCATGTTGACGATTGGCAGATGCAGCTCCTCCAAAGCCTCTTTAACTTGTAGCAGCAACAGTTTCTCCTCAATACGTTTGCTACAATATGGAAAATTAGATTGCTTTATCAGATAAGTTTCCCAAATGCAACTCACATGGGATATAGCAGCAGGTGTATGTTCTGAAAGATATCATCCAGACCGAATTTCTTGCTTTGCAAATACTCCAGGCATTGCTTCACTTGCAGCACAGGTATGTGACACCAGTTGGGATGACGCGACAACAGATTGCGCAGCAACTGCTCGTCTTTCTGCATAATGTTTCCCAAATATACGACAATATCACGTCCCTTGGTGCGATCTGAACCATCGCGAGCAAATCTACAAAAAAAAGGAATCTTTAAGCAAAGTAACAATATAATGTTGAATTCACTTACTTGGCAAAGGCATCCGATCCGCAGGAAAGTATGTGCAATGAGGCGCATCGCACCTTAAGCTGATTCAAATAGTCCAAACGAAGACGCGCCTTGTTCTGATAGTGCACCAGCCGCATTATACGTGGATTGCTGCCCAAGACTTCAAACTGTTCGATTTGATTGATATCGCGTAGTCGCTCCAGCACTGTATCGGGTCCAAGTGTCAGCACTTCTAGACAACGCAGTACTGCATCCTCAGTGATGCCAAACGCACGCACATGCTCCAAAGTTTGCTTAAGACTATCACAATTGGACATAAGGATCTTGGGACGACGGTAACCAATGTCGCGTATATCAAGCCCATTGATTGTGGGTATCTCCTTTAAAATGCGACGTACATTGTCCGCATCCGCGTGTAAAAGGAAAGCATTCTTGCGAATCCGTTCGGCGGGAAATTTTAATACCGTGGTCAGCAACTCAATGGTATCCTGCACGGAATGGAAACTCTTGTGCCGCACACGGGAATAGACTCGCCACATTTTTTGCAGTTCTGTCTCATCCATTTGCATTCGTGCCTGCAAATATGTGTTGAGCAGCGATTGTCGCAGCTCCTTCAACGTGATATCCTCACCAAAATTAAGTGACATCTGGAAGTTATTTGGCAGTCGGGCATCTGTAAAGCTGTCAGCTAGGCGCTGTGGCACATTCAAATCGTAGGGTAGCAAGCCATGTGCTTTCAGGAAACCAATGGACTTGTTAATGACTGTGATATATTTGAATAGTGTTTGAATAGTGATGTTGTGAAAACCGCATTCGTTGAGAACATTATGGCGATTAGACAATGTCGAGGCGCCATAGTAAATGATCATAGGTTTCATGACAATATCATCTACTGTGTAGCTTAAGGATTTCAATGCATCGTATGAATTTAGTAGATCTTTTCGCTTAACTGTTTTCAGTTCAGGATGCTTTTCAAGCGCAGCTGCCCAAGTACGATATGTGCTGCCTAAAAAGATGTGCATCGCCAATATTTACAACATTTATTTATATATATCTATATTGCTTACCCAATGTTCGCGCCAAGTAACTGGGATTTAAAGATTCTTCTACGGGCAGCTCCAATCCTTTTGACTTTGCTGATTGTGCATTTTCTGGTTTCTTATTGTTTGTCTGCTTAACTGCTGCACAACTACGCGTAAATTGCACGAGGCGTTGTGCTTGGTTTTTACTATTTCGCAGCATAATTGTGTAAATGCAATAAATCGAACTTAATTCACATTTCTTAAAACCAAAAAATGAACATGCAACAGTTAATCAACACGAAATCGATTATTGTTAAAAACAGCTGCTATGCGGCTGTAATCGATTTATTTTGGCAACAGCTGATGCAGACAACATTAAAGAAGCGCTGCCAACCTAAGCCAAGGCAGGGGCGGCATTTTAGCAGCAGTTGGCAGCATTGCTACGACGCTACACGTGCATTTTGAATAGCTGTGAAAACTAGAAAAATACATTTTTAAAAATGTCGCTTTTACGCATAAGGTATGTTTTTATTACAAATTATTATTATATATTATTTACTATGCATTTGATTTGACTCCTATTTATTAATAGAAAACCCAAAACTCGCAAGGGAAAGAAAGTTCTGCTGGCCCGCGAGCCACAGCTGATTGAAGCCGCACGCAGCATGTTGTTTGTGGATGGCCGCAAATGCGGTGGCAACGTCAGACTCTGCATGAAGGATCTGCAACAGCTAAAGAAACCTCTTGTTAAGGTCTTACACCGCAAGAATGATATCACCCCCTTCGACGATCCCTCTTCTCTAGAATTGTAAGTCAATACTTAAGTCATCTTTTAAGGATACCATAAAGTTCTCAAATCTTGTAGCTTGACAATGAAAAACGACACAGCGCTCTTCACCTTTGGTTCCACGTCCAAAAAACGCCCAGATAATATACTCATTGGACGGATCTTTGAAAACGAAGTGCTCGACATGTTCGAGCTAGGCATTAAGCGTTATCAAGCCATAGCCGAGTTCAAGAACGAAAAGATTGGCTCCTGTGTTAAGCCGTGCCTGGTGTTCAATGGTCCTAAATGGGCACAAACCGAGGAGTTGCGTCGCCTGCGCAATCTGTTCATCGACATGTTCCAACGCGAAAAGGTCGACTCCATTCGCCTGCAGGGCGTGGAGCATGTGCTCAGTTTCACCGTCACCGATGACATGAATGTGCTAATGCGTTCGTATAAGATCTTGTTGAAAAAAATCGGGTCAAAAGACGCCACGCATTGAATTGGAAGAGATTGGACCATCTGCTGACTTCTCTATCCGTCGCACCAAGATTGCCTCAGAGGATCTGTACAAATTGTCGCGCAAGCAGCCCAAGCAACTGAAGGTTACCAAAAAAGAAGAACATCAGCACCGATGCTCTGGGAAATACGAAGGGTCGTGTGCATCTGGGCAAGCAGCAAACGGGTTCGATTCAGACGCGTCGCGTCAAAGCGCTGAAGAAGACGCCCGAAGAGAAGCGTAGTGATCGCCAAAAGAAGAAGGTGGCACTCAAAGCGGCTGCCGCTGAAGCTTTGGCTGCCGAGTAAAGAGAAAAATAACAACTATAGATTTCTAGTTTAGTTTGATAGTTTGTAATAAATTGGTCCAGCTTAAAATACATAATATACATTTAGTTAAGATCTTGACTTAGCAAACTAGTTTAGCTTTAAATTATTATACTTAGTGTATGGCGTCTACAATGTTTCGAATGCGACGTGACTTCGACTCGGCCAAGGCATCCTCCAGCGATCTGATCATGTGTAGCAAGCTGCTGACATCCGTCTGCACCAATAGATCCTTACGATGCCGCCGTTCATCTTCCTGCATGGCACTTAGCTCCCGCTCGCTACGTTCCGTCGTGTCGATCTCTAGCAGCTCTCGATTCTCGTTTTTTGGCTCCGTGTGCAAATACAGCTTCATGGTAATTACCACATTTGACTGCTGCAGCAGGCAACGGGATGCTGTACGCACCTCGAGGCGCCACTCCAGGTTAACCAGGCGATAGGCTCGTATGTTGGCCGACTTAATAGAACCCTCCACAAAGCTGCGTTTGCTGTTCACAAACTGCTCGAGCACCTCCTGGACGTCCTCACCCAGTTCAGGCAATAGTTGGCGTATATTTGAGTGTTCGCTCGTATTTGTTGTTACATGAATTAGCAGTGAAATCAATGCCTCCACCGCATGTTGAACTGTGGCGCTCTCCACGCTGCCGGAACACTTTTTGGCCAGCAACTCGTAGCGCTCCAAGTTGGGTCCATTCACCAGATAATCGAATGCTGATTTACAGAGTTCGACGACTTCGCTGGCCGGACGCTGCAGTAACGCCAAATGATCGCGTTCCTCTTGGCTAAGGCGCAACGTGGACATCTTAAACACAAATCCTTTTATTTAACGTAAATTATGAAAAACTCGATTCTTCTCACAACATGTAAACAAATCGGTTTTCTCCAGTTTTAAATTTGGTATGCAGCTCACGAGCAAAATGCAAATTGTAAATAATTATAAGGCTGTACTGTCTGTTGTCTTTCTTACAAATATATTTAAATACTTTAGCCTCATTAATTGCATATTGAGCTCAATTCAGTCAGTTAATTATTTTATTCAGTTATTGCAGAGTACGATTTAACTGCCCTCGATAGTATCGATAAGATATGATTCGACAAGTAATAATCGATTGCAGCTCAGTTTTTTTTTGCTTTGTTTATTGATTGTTGGGCGTGTAAACACATTGATTAGAATTATTTATTTATTGTAACAAGCTGCCGCAAACAGTATGGATTTCGATAGTCCAGAAGAAAAGGAATTTCCCGGTCTATACGCATCCGAAGCAGTCGACGCCAAGTCCAAAAAGAGCAAGGAGGAAAGTGATTGTAAGTTCTACAAAAACAAAATGTGAAATGCGTACAAACAAAATAAATACGCCGCAAACAAACGTAAATAAAATTATGTGTTATGTGTGTCATATACTTTGGTAGATAGCGAAGGCGATCACGAGAAACACAGCAAGAAGGATCTCATTGGACGACGAAAGGACAAGAAGGAAAAGGGCAAAGATCGCGGCTATGCGGCGCTAGAAGGTGAAAGTTCACCCGAAGAGGAGCTTGACACCAAGTGAGCAGAAATGAATTCCACAATTACATCATTTTCTAATCATTCATTAACTTAGAAGTCCCTCCAAGTCAAAGAAGTCCAAGACTTTCAAATTCACCAGCTCTAAAAGCAAAGAGAAACGTGAAAAGTCACGTGACAAGGAAAAGGAACCAAAAGCAACCGAGGATGAGCCGGTCCAGAAAGTAAAAGACAAGGATAAGGATAAAGACAAAGATAAGGAGCGACAGCACGAAGAGAAAGAGAACAAAAAGAAGGACAAGGAGCGTAAGGAGAAGGACAAAAAGGATAAGTCCGACAAGAAAGACAAAAAGGACAAGAAGAGCAAGCAAACACAACTTGAGGATGCCGCTGGTGTCGAAGAAGTTCTTGCCTTGGGGTATCCTATCTTCGGTGTCTCCGTCAGTTTGGCCACCGAACGCTCACGCTGCCACGATGGCATCGATCTGCCGCTTGTGGTGCGTGACTGCATCGATTTTCTGCAACAGAAGCAATCGTTGAAGTGTGAGCAAATCTACAAAGTAGAGCCCATCAAGACGCGTCTGCTGCACTACAAACGTCTGTACAATAATCGCGAGCACGATGCCACTGTGGATGAACTCAACATACCCACCGCCTGCAGTCTGCTGAAGTTGTTCTTCCGTGAACTGCCAGAGCCAGTATTGACCACCGATCTGGTGGCTCGCTTCGAGGAGGTTGCTTCGCATCCTAAAGTCACGGAGCAGCAGGCAGAGCTGCAGCAGCTGCTGGAGCAACTGCCAAAATGCAATCGCACGCTCTTAGCCTGGATGATGCTGCACTTTGATGCGGTAATACAGCAGGAGCGTTACAACAAGCTAAATGCGCAATCGTTGGCCATGTTGCTCAGTCCGACACTGCAGATGTCGCATCGCTTAATGGTGGCTCTCTTGTGCCACTGTACGAATCTCTTTCCAGACGTCAAGCTGATAAAGTGAGTAAACAGCGACAATGATTAGATTAAAACACTGCTTGTCACTTCAGTTTAAATCAGATCAAGTCGACAACATGAGTTTGGTGCCGCATAATCGTAAACGCTTCCCAAAATTTGTCCGCTTTCTACTCAGGCAACAATTACACCCCAATTGAATGTTGAATTTGTAGACTAAAGATTCACTTTTTGCCCAACAGATATGTACCTCCATTGACATCCACCAGTCCTGGGTTGCCGGACAAGCCCGAGGACATTCAGTTGGAGCTGCGCAAGCAGGACAGTCTTCTCTCTCAAATCCACAGCGAAATGAATGCGGGTTTCATCAGCAAGAAACGCGAGGAACAGCTATGGGAGGTACAACGCATCATCACACAGTTAAAACGTAAACTACGAAGCTGCGAAAAGAAACAGGAAAGGTCCATTGATGAACTGGACAGCAGCACTTCGGCACAAACGCCAGCTCAACCTGCACCCCCACCACAAATAGACACTGTTAGCGAGGATACCACCGACTCCAAGCCAGCACCGCCAACGCACATTACCCCCGCCGAAGAGCAGCCCGAGGAGCCTAGCTTCTCGGAATCGTCAGAGATTGACTATACAATCGACAAGCAGACAGGTTATTTGCTGCTGCCCAAGACAAGTGCACAACGGGATGAGCTGCTGCGACTGCAAATCGAATACGACGAGTTAATGAATTGGCAAAACGAGCTCAAAACTCGAATTCTAGCAGAACGCAATGAGGTCTTTCGCTTGAAACAGTTGTGTGAGCAGGAAATGCTTAAGCCATCAGTTGTAGGGGCCACAAGTCAGGAGCAGTTGCCAGGTGATGGCGACTATGAACGTATCATTGAGCATTATACGCGAGAGAATGCGCTGCTCGAGCATAAAAAGCAAATGCTCGGCATGGAGCTAAAAGAGGAGCGACGTGCCTGCATTGCACTACAGGTTGAGCTACGTATGCAACAGTTTTAATTTATGCACTTTTCGCTATATTATAGTTATCTCTGTCTGTATGTCAAACGAACAAAATGAGTAAGAATTCCAAATATATAAGATATAAAGCTTCATTTCAAATGAAAACAAATGAACGCGCTTATCTGCGGTATACAAACGAGTTGGCAGCTCCGGTCATTGCTGCGAACAGCTGTTCGCGCAAAGCTTTTCACATTTAACCTTGCGTCAGGTTGGACGAGCGACAGAAAGCTTTTTGGCGATTTAGAGCTATTGGGATTTTGCAAGCTGCGCGGCCGCTTATTGTTTAGCGTATATCCATTTTTTAACCAAATTTATTAAAAATCAAAACAATGTTGAAGCAAGTGACCAAACAATTGGCGCTGCAGGGCGTGCGCAGCTTTTCGGTTGGCCAACAGGTAAGTTGTCAAACACAAGAAACAAACAAAACCAATGCAATTTTCATGCCGTCAAACAACTAGAAGTGTTTACGTAATGAGAAAATTTCATAGAACAGTATTTGATTTCCCACTAATCAAATACTAAATGCAATTATAAGTTCTGAAATGAACTGCTATGCATTACTATATTATAGCTATTTAACATATTAATTTATTTCTTTTTGCTTGACAGAACAACTACAAGGTGACCGTTTGCGGCGCCGCTGGCGGCATTGGACAGCCGCTGTCGCTGCTGCTCAAGCAGAATCCCTTGGTCACCGACCTCTCGCTCTACGATATTGTGCACACACCCGGCGTCGCTGCCGATTTGTCGCACATCGATACCAAGAGCAAGACTGCTGGTTTCATTGGCGCTGACCAGTTGGGTGATTCGCTCAAGGGTAAGTTCGCTAACTGGGAGGGGAAGAACCAGAAAGGGCTTTGCTAAGTGAGGTTAGGTTCACTATCTAATGGAAAATTTCTAAAAACTTGTGCTGCGAAACAAATTAGAGTTTTGCATGTGATTTGCATAATATGATATGAGAAAATCTAATGTTAATTTTTAGCATGTGTAGATTCCTTGTGCATTCTCATACATACATATATTATGTAGTAAAGCTGATAAGAATTTCTTTGCTTCAATGGGTATTTATGGGCTCATATAACTTACTTATAATCAGTGCAGCAAGTCTTATCATCAAGTAGCTGCTTCTGGGAGCATAATACAAAAGATCAAAGTCTTACGTCGACAAAGTCAACCGATAAGTATTATGCATCTTATTACGTTAATAATACCCGGCTAGTGGGGTATTATAAGCAAATGTTAGACGAAGAAACAAGTATCTCCAAATGTATGTACGTATGTATGTACGATCTCGCTTGTTCTTGACCTTGCCCGCCTATGCTGCTCGACCTTCTATATGAACAACTATATCTCATATACTATCTATGGTAGAGCTTCCAAATTTTGAGATAATGCTGATAATTTACAAACGCAGTTGAAGTTCGTTTCAACACTTCTTTCACTTTAGAATAAAGAATATCAATTCCTCTCTATCCACTCTCCACTTAATGGCTTTAAATGTCCTAAAAATGAATATCGGGTATATCATAGCCGAGTTACTAAACTATCACTTTATTATTTGTTTTCTAATAAGCAATTAAATTCAGTAAGAATGGGAATTCAAAATAATTTGTTTATTTTAATAAATTGAAATGCATCACAACTGTGGATAAATTCATATGAAAATGATGATTATTAAAGATTGATTAAATCTATTGTACTATTCAACTATATTGAACTATAATAATGAAGGGAAAAAAGTTTATATATTAAAAAAGATACCAATAATCTCCGATTAATTGACTCATTATATTGTGTCTGCCACAGGCTCCGATGTCGTTGTCATCCCCGCCGGTGTGCCACGTAAACCTGGCATGACCCGTGATGATCTGTTCAATGTCAATGCTGGCATCATCAAGGACATTTCCAACTCCATTGCCAAGAACTGCCCCAAGGCTTTGGTGGCCATCATCACGAATCCCGTCAACACCTGTGTGCCCATTGCTGCCGAGGTCCTGAAGAAGGTAAAGCATACTTTTTAATAACCATAAATAAGGCAACACACTAATTGTTAACTTATAGGCTGGCGTTTACGATCCCAAGCGTCTGTTTGGTGTTTCCACCTTGGATGTGGTGCGTGCTCGCGCCTTCATTGGTCATGCTCTTGGTGTCGATCCCCAGAGCGTGCAGATTCCCGTGATTGGCGGTCACTCCGGTGTCACCATTCTGCCAGTGCTGTCCCAGAGCCAGCCTCAGTTCAAGGGCAACCAGGAGACCATTGAGAAGCTGACCGTGCGCATTCAGGAAGCCGGCACTGAGGTCGTCAAGGCCAAGGCAGGCGCTGGTTCCGCCACTTTGTCGATGGCTTATGCTGGCGCCCGTTTCGCTGGCTCCCTGCTGAAGGGTCTCAACGGCGAAACGAACGTCATTGAGTGCTCTTATGTGCAGTCCAGCATTACTGAGGCTACCTTCTTCTCCACACCTTTGTTGTTGGGCAAGAATGGTCTGCAGGAGAACTTGGGTCTGCCCAAGCTGAACGACTACGAGAAGAAGCTGTTGGAGGCTGCCATTCCTGAGCTCAAGAAGAACATCCAGAAGGGCATCGATTTTGCCAACGCTTAAGCTGTATGAGATCACAGCTCTTCACTAGCCAAGTCAAGTCAACTCCTTCCCAAAAATTATAAGAAACCTGTTTCCATCATAAGACATCATCTTTCAGTTTTCATCACACCCAACATTTCTATTGGTTGTTTACTTAGAAGAATCGTTCGTTTTAAGTTGAAAAGTGTACAATATTCGTCTGCCCAAAGATAATGCAGCCGGTAATGGAACCAGTTGATACTTAAAAAACTAATAAATTACCAAATTAATACGAATATAATGTTGGCAAATGCATATTATTACGGAATAAAGTCGGGGAATATAAAAATTGCAATATCTCATACCTATTAAGCGTATTAGAAACTTATCTAACACGTGTATTGCAAGGATAGTGGTTCCTCTGCTTAATGCAGATTTTCAAATACACTGTGCAAAATTGTAAACTGTTTGCTAACTGTATATAAAACCGTTTGCATAAGAACTACGGAATGTTCTTTCGCAGTGTAGCCGGCACACAGTCATGGGGTTTGCTCTGACTGTGTGAGTGTGAGTTTTTTTTTCCTGACGCTCATGTACACACTCATACATGTGCAATCAATTAAGCTTCGTTAAGATCAATTGAAAAACTTGCCCGCATGTCATCCATGCCGCCCGCTCTCTGTCTCTGCCTCCTCCTTGGGCACTATGTCTGTTTCGTTCATATGCACAAACTGTGCCTAGTGCGTACACATTTTGGAATTTCGTATCGTGTGCATATTCATGTTTATATACATACGTACTATATGACTTGTTTGTAGTTTTATGACTGACATGAGCAAAAGTCATCTAACAAATTTCTTTAAAATTAACTGAAGTATTTCAAAAGTATATTCTTTTTATGATACTTTCTTGTCTTCCATTTAGTGTATATACCTTTTTTTAAGATCTCTATATATTTGTCTTATACGTCTTTATTGTACTGCGTGTCGTTCATGCATTTAGTTTGTTGATATGATCTATTAATACCAGCTTGATCGTTTTCAGCATTTGTTCGCACCTTCCTATGAAATGAGCAAGCAAATATGAATATATGTTGCTAAGAAGTTATAATAATTCAATTTGGATGTTATCAAATTGGTTTTGAAGAAAATATTTTATTTGGTTGAAAAAGTGTTAATAAAGAAGTTGTAAAAATATCTTTATCGCCAAACATAGTTGATTCCGAGCTATTTGTAAAATTATTTACTTTACAATATTGTAAGAAAAATCAGAAATTTTATAGAAAACTTAAGAAACCATAGTTAACTCATGAGGCTACTAAGCTTTACGAAATAATTGAAAATATATTCAGCGAACTTAACTGCACTATATCTTTGTTTACAATATCAAAAGGTTGTCTCTTAATTACAATATGTAAATTATAATTATCCTTATCAAATTAGATATTACGCATATGGATCCTTTTGTGAACAGATATTATTATGCACTTCAGCAACGCATTTTCTTAGAATTTTGTGTGCGGAATGAAAGTTTTGGTTGTAAAATTTTGTAAGTTTTGAAGTTGGTCTTTTCATCTATAGAAAACAACAGTCAACAACAGTCACTTTTAAGGCAAGATAGGGATTTTAAAATTTTCTGGATATATTTTTCTTAAAAAATACATAACAGAAAAAAAAAATTGTATCATTTCATTAAAATATTTATATACAAAAAATTTTGTTTGGTTTTTCAAGAATTAAACATGCATTTTGAGGGCGAGAGTAATAAACGAATAATTCTGCAAAATCTCGATCTGTATTAATCATTTAAGTAAATGCTAAAATTATAAATACATATAGTTTTTTAATGAACTGTGCCACTAAAAAACATCTTGGCAACATTATTCATATTATAAAGTAATGTTAAATGTGTTTATGTATAGATTTTTTAAATTAACTTACGCAAAATTATCCAAAGAATTATTAATTTTTTTAATTATTTTATTATTTATAAGTAATATACAAGTTAGTTTTGCAACTACCTGTTAAGACCATAATAAATTGTGAACTATTTAGCAGTAAATCGAGTGTTTCAAAGAATTCGAAATTGGAATTGAATTGCCAGGCGATGGCTTCAATCAAATCAATTAGATTACTATTAGACAATTTGATTTGTTCATTAAGCCACTGCCGGCGATTGACCCACTCCCAATAACTCGCTTCTATTTAGCCAGCAGAGCAAGCGGACAGACAAAATACTCGTACACACCCCCAACTTAATTATCGACGATCAAAAGGCAACGATAACAGCACCAAAACAATCAATTGATACAATTTCATTCATAAAATCTGATCAAAATGCAAGCAAAAATCACAGAGCAGAGCGAACGTGATGACGACGGCAACGACAACAACGCCGATGGAATCCATCTCTCTGTCTCCATCTCTGGGTCTGGGACTGGTCAATTGCTGTGAGCGTTTTTAATGAAATAATGAGCAGGAGGAATCAATTTTCAAAAGCGTACTACACAATCGGCTTGTGTACACAAAACAAATTCAATTTTTATTTTGCCGGCCGGCCGGCACATTTACAGTGTATTTATTTTGCTACTACAAGTAGTATTCGTATATTAAAACAAATTGGAATCCATGGATTTTGCAGCCCATGCTCCCAATGCCAGAGAAAGAGAGAGAGAGACTGTTCGTAAGCGACCTTGTACAATTTTATTTAATTACAAACAATTAAGCTTCACACAACGGACACAACGGGCCTGCCAAAAACAATGAGTGACGCCCACAAGAGCGAACGCGACTCGGAGCAAAAAACAACAATTATTGAATAATATCAGACAACAAAGATGATCGATTTATTACATTAAACGACGTGCGTCTTACCTGTAATTAGTAATGATATAAATATGTTTGTTTCTTACCTAAATTTATAGTAAATCGTAGTTACAAAAAACACCTCAATATATGGTCCGATAAATATTACCGTTGACACTTTAGATGAAATTATTTGGTATAATTTTTCTGTTTCGTATTTTAGTTCATATTTTTCTCAAAGATTGCTAGTGGTCAATATACAATTTTGTACATTTTTAGATTAAATGCAGTTTGCAATGTTTATATATTATCTTATAAAATGCAGTTTGCAATGTTTATACAAGTATATAAAAATATTAATTATTGTTGAATAAATATATAATTCTGTATGCTTTTCGGAAAAAAATACATAGCGAAGTGCTTGCAATGATCTTATTAAAAAAGTTGTTAGCGAATTCGTTTTTTTCGTATAAAATAATTGTTACTTTAGTTAAATCATATTAAGGTAAGGTAAGGTGTAAAGGTGTAAACGTATTTATGTCATTATTCTAACAAAGTTTTCTAATGATATGAAATCTATTAAGTTCTGTTATCTACATAGCTACGCATTTTATTCGTCACGCACTCTCGGCTTCAAATCCCGAAACCTTTTGACTTTATTATCTTGGCGATGATCGCACCGTTTAAGTTATTATCGACAGGGGTAAGCTCGATGCTGGAGGTTTTGTGCCCCGTGTCCATGTCCAAGTTGGGCCGCATTAAATGGCGCCTTTGCCTTAAATAAGTCACAATTGTCGGCAATTAATTTGAATTACGCGCGCTGTGTTGCGATTTTTTGCGAATCGACAAGACTCCCAACACAACCAATTACAAGGGCCAGGCCCCAAAGCATCAAGCCAAGCAAAGTGGTTGTCATCTTCATATGTGGACTATATAGTAGAGCTATAGCCGCACTTGGTTCATGGTCTCTCTCTCTCTCTCTCGCTCTGTATGTGCGACATTATAGTGATTGTGATTGGCTTTAATTTATTGGCGTGTTCTCACTTTCACTTTGATTGCATTAAGTTTTATCTTGTTTCATTTTGTTTTGTGATGACATCAAGATAGATTTGAAGACAACTCTATTCAATATATGTTAATTGCAATGGATTCCACTCAAATTTAAAAAATTAATCATTGCATATAATAGATGTTCCAGTCATGTTTATTAAATTTTAACTGATTTTTTTATAAATGGTTATGAAAAGATAAGGTAAAGTTTCAATTACATTATAAATTAAAATATTTAGATCAACAATTTTGCAATTATTAAAAAAAAGAGATCCCAAAAATTCAATATAAGCTACTATATTTTTAGATATTTTCATTTTCTTACAATTAATTATGTAATTATCTATTTTAAAGATTTGCTTAAATACTTCTGCCAATTATTATTATTTTATCATTGTAATAAAATTACAAATCATATCATTTTGGAAAATAAAATGTTTAAAATTATACCTTTATAATGACATTGAACGAATACCAAAATAATATACAAAATTAACTGAAGAAATTGATATATATCAGATAAATAGTAATTATTTATTATATTCCTGAAATTAAAAACTACTAAACTAATTATAATCGAAAATGAATCAAAAGTTAAAAGCTAGCTAATATTATACTATCAAATTTGTTAAATTTATCAGTGCCTTAATTATTTGAACGCATTACAAATCGATGTTTATTAAATTGGTTCTCTGTCGAGCAAATCGGTTCAATCCCCAGAATCACAAGAAATCTTTCTGTGATGTGGAGAAAAGCAAAGTCAAGTGAAAGACTGTTGCCAAGACTGATGCTTTGAAGGGGAGCACTGGCTTCGTTAATGATCGTTTGGGTCAGAAGTCAGCTACACGTCGGCGCACATCCGTTTGCTATCGAGTACTTCTATATGGTAGTATGCCTAGTGTCTCATCATCATCATCATCGTCATGTAAACTGGTAAAGGGGGTAACAAGTGGACAGTGGATGGCGGGCAGAAGCACAACTGGAACCCCAAAGTGCCATAGAGAATTAACGAAATATGAAAAACTATACATCTTTGTCATGTCAGGTCGCTGGAGGTCTGTGGGATGGAGCGTGTGCTGGAGGGGAGGGAAAGTGTCTGTGTCTGTGGATCTGCGATCTACGGAATACGGAATATGTTCGTTCTACGATCTGTGCTCTGTGGTGACTTGGAGACATTGTCTCGTTCCGTGGGCTGTGGATTTCGAAATGGTATTTTTTTTTTTTTGCTGTTGTTGCGAGCGGAGCGACGTGGTCGACAACAAATAGCGACAGCAGAAATGGAACTAAAGTACAAAAACTATTTGATATTTTATGCGGGATTTTAAATTGATCTTAACGAAGCTTAATTGAATGCAACTGTATTGGTGAACTGTTTTGCTCGACTCTGGACTCTGACACTACACAGTGTGTATATGCGTATGTGTGTGTGTGAGTGTGTGTACGCCATATTGGAATTTCGTTGTCACAGATCACAATCGCAAAGCGACGTCAAGTATGAGTATGTCTTTGTGTACTTGTGTATGTACGAAGTAGCGAAATGCATAACACAGTCAACTGTGTTTGTGTGTGTTTGTCTGTTTGTAAGTATCGTAATACAATGTGATAATATTCCACTGACGACTGAGAATGTTGAATACTGAATACTGAATGCTGAATGATGATGCTGTGGAGTGACTGTCATTGAGTTCAAAACAAATGTGAACAAGTGCCACGATATTCACATGTATGTGTCCCTCTCTCTCTCACTACATGCATATATATGTACATATATAGTATGTGTATACTTCTTAATGGTTATGGAAAAAAAATATGAAAGATACTCGCGATCGCAGTTGGCAGTCAACAAAAGCTTAGGAAGCCCACTTTGCTTTTTGTGTGACAAACTGTACCAAGTTTCGGTTCGCTTGAAGTACAAACATCTAACAGAAATGTCTACATACTAATATCGAATTGTACTATATATACATATATGTATATCAGCATTGTTATTAGCGCCTGAATCTAAGAACATCTAAATTTTTAATAAAACTAATATAACTTTATCCAAAATCTAAATGTTCCACCGTGTTATAGCATATTGCATATATTCGCTATAGTTCATATAAAAATTTGAAAAATACGTAAATAAGAATTTATTCCATCCCATTTACAAGAGTCTTTAGTTTTAAATATGCCATTATAGTTCTAAACTTTAAATTACTATATCAAAAATGTATACATAAAGTTTAATGTGTCAAATCCTTTTGTTTATGATCCTTAGCGAGTTCTCCGCTGCCTTCATTTTGTTAAATAAAGAAATCCAGAGTGTGTTCTGAAAATTTCATTATAATAATCCATTTATGAAAAATTTGTATTTTAGATGTAGTAAAGTATTTATATTCATATTAATCCCTTACTTAATTCTCCTTTTCATTACAATCAAGCACAATTTTATTTTTTTTTAAATTTATATAAAGTAAACTCAAGTACACACTTTTAAGAAAATTTCAAAATCTTTTCTAAATTATTTTTAAAATTATGTTAATTAGGTGATGTTTGAAGGTAATTCAAATTTCTAAAAAAGTCAAAATTTCCTTACAATTTTTGGTTAAATATAAAAAGTTTTCAGTTAGCTGAGAGTCAATCCGCCAAGCAAATATATATTTCAATATATACCCTGATTTTTTTCCTACCGTGTAACGCCTAGCACAGATTTACCATTTAAAAATCCTGCCTTTATTGTAAGTGCGTTGAGTTATGAGTTAATTAAGATTTAATCAGATATCTTAAGGTAGCAACACAGAATTGCCAAGGTCTTGCTTCAACATTGACTTCGTCCCCTTTTGCTCTTTCAGCCTCCTCACGACCGTAATTGACTCTTGATCTTTCACAGATGGGTATCATCATTGACTTTTCTTAACCCACGAGGCAGCAGGACATTCCAGTCTCTCGTCTCTCAAATTCAATTTCGTTTCCCATACGAGGATGGCCCCGCACCATAAGTGAAACAGTGCCCACATAATTGGCGCAATCGCAATGCAAAACGCTGTCTGATTATTCACACGCAACCCAAAAGAGTCGCGACTCGGGTCGATGGGTAGCATCATCATCATCACCATCATCAGCTCTATCGGGTAATATACCCGATGAATACTCGGTTTTTAGTTTTTATTTTTTTTTTGGGGGTGCGTTCTTCACTCAACGCCGATCGCGTGCACATTTTCCATTCGCGTTTTCAATTCCGATTCCGTTTGTGTTTCTGTTTCCGTTGCCCGCATTTTGAGACCTGCAAAGACAATCGACATTGCCACATAGCGAGACCAAAAGTATCAAATGGTTTGTGTGAGATTTTCATGCAGTTTGTGTGAAATTTGATGGGTTTTCTCTTGGTGCCGAAGCAATGGGAATTATAACTGCTGATCCTTAAGAGTGATGCGAGTATCCTGGGAAGTTCAGGTTGAAGGTCAATGCGGGTTCAAAAGTAAGAATTGGGTGGTGTTGATGAATGGGCAACTAAATCTCTTGTGGGAATTTTGAAGAAGTTTTAAGCTACGCTTGATGGCAACAATTTAAAGTCAAGCTTTGAAATGTACATCTAATTATTCCCCACTTTAATATTATGTGGAAAACTAAAGGAATGTCTGGTGAGGACAAACACTTACTGACAGGTGGATCAAGAACAGCACAGATCCGAACCTATAAAAGTGTATACATTTATTGCTGACTGTCCCTTTTTTATTTATTATTATTTTACTGTCACTGTTCAAATTCCATGCATAAAATCTTACAAAGAATCCTCACCCAACAATCCATAGCTTTGCACTAACAACTTTTAAGTGTCGAAGCTAATACCAGCATTTGGCCAAAAGGTCGCACACGCAAACGAGCGCGCGCCAATCCTTAGAGGGTGAAACTCAGATCCAGAGTGAGGGTGACACGCGCGCAACAAGAGAGGAACCCTCGAAGAAGAAGAAAAAGGTCGCGTGAACGTGCGCCGCGATCCTTGAAGTCGAATAGTATTTTTTGTTTTAGTGGTGGGAAATTCCAATGTTCGCATTCGGACCCCTATTCGATCGTCTGACGTGTGATATTTCCAATTGGACTGGTGTTTATTATAAGGGATTCCATCTGACCAAAGCAAATCGACAGCAAAACATTTGTGGACATGCAGGCAGGTGATCGAAAACATTTGGACAATTAAAATAATAGAGTGCAAATGAGCTGACAAAATCCAGAACTGTTTTGTTTATGTAATAAATTTTGACCATAGTGCATTTGCAGAAAAAATATTCTTACTTGACTAAATATTTAATATTATAGACAGTATTATAGCTTATATATTTATTAATATCAAACTATAATTTATTAATATGTTCTGTATACTAATTATGCAGAATTAGTTTAAATAAATAAACTTTACACACGGAATGTTATAAAAAAATGTTTTTGCGGGTATTTTATTTATTTTAATTATGGCATTTAAGAGAGAAATTTTATACCCGTTACCCATAGGGTAGAAGGGTATTATAACTTTGTGCCGGCAGGAAATGTATGTAACAGGTAGAAGGAGGCATCTCCGACCCTATAAAGTATATATATTCTTGATCAGCGTCAGCAACCGAGACGATGTAGCCATGTCCGTCTGTCCGTCTGTCCGTCTGTCCGTCTGTGTGTCTGTCCGTCTGTGTGTCTGTCCGTCTGTCCGTATGAACACCTAGATCTCAGAGACTATAAGAGATAGAGCTCTAATTTTTTCGACAGCATTTTTTATGTTTGCACGCAGATCAAGTTTGTTTCAAATTTTCGCCACGCCCACTTCCGCCCCCGCAAATCAAAAATCGAATACCAAGCGTAATTTTAAAGCTAGAGATGCGAATTTTGTATATACAATAACTACTATAGTAGTTATGATTCCTGAAAATTTGGTTACGATCAGATAAAATTGTGGAAGTTATTAAAGAAATACTTTTGTATGGGCAAAAACGTCTACTTACTAGGGGTCTGAGTTGCTTTGGCCGACAATCTGGTACATTGTGCCGTCTATGGTATATTTTGAATGGTGTACTATATCGATATACCAAACATACCATTTGGTATATTTTTAGTATATTTTTTAGTATTTTCGGTGTATTTTGAAAATAATATCGCAGTATTTTGCCTTTATTAAAATGGGTAGTTATCTCACAGTCGAGCACACTCGACTGTAACTTTCTTACTTGTTTATTCAGATCTTATGTTTACGTTTTTGTAAAGTAAATATATTTTTATAAAGCCTTTATATTAGCCTAACTGTATTTTAAATAAACTTTCCTACATACATTTAAAAAGAATTATTCTTATCAATATTGGCGAAATTAAAATTCCTAAGTTTATCGGAGTTCAATTTCTGCAGGATATTTTATTTCGCTGAGAATATTGCACTTTTCCCAGGATATGCACACTATACTGCTGTCTGTGGATCTGCTGGCAGCATTTGAGGCGGCATAAATTTTCGAAGAGTGCCCGCTGCAGCGACGCTGTCAACAGCGAGGAGGCGATCAGAATCTCAGGGCAAAACAAAAACCACACCCCACTGCTGTGAAGGCACAAACGCAAGCAAAGACAAACCCAAAGGCAAAGGCAAAAACCAAAAACAAAAAGTCACACGCGCCAGCATAAAAGCGAATACAAGTAAAGCAAACACGCACACACACACACATGAGCAGAGAAGCAGTGTCGATGCATATGTCGTTGCCGTTTACTCGTACAATCCTCGCTCTCGCTCCAACACAGCATTGCTGCCGGTGGCAGCCATAGCTTAACGCTGATTGGTCGAAACGGGGCTGCGCGGCGTCGCTGCCAGCAAATTGGTATAAAAGGGCAATCATCGGCAGTTGTGGGCTCAATTAAGGCCACAGCCACAGACTCGAACGGTTCTACGCAGAGTGTTTGTGCAGCGAGCAGTGAGTTTTGCATAGTGAGTGTTGTGGTGCAGTCAACGATCAACAGGAGGAGCAGAGCGACAAACAAAAAAATAATCAACGGCAAATGCTTTTGCGCGTGCGCCAAAAACTAAATGCAATTATCTCATTTACAACAATTAGTGCAAAAGCGACAATTGATTTTGATTTTAATTTTGATTTCGGCATTTTGTGCGCACTTTGATTAAAATCAAACTAAATGGATTAACATAGAACCAAACAAATACGTGTAAAGTAAATTAATTCAAGTGTAAATATTGCGGAAGTGTTTTTGAGTGAAAAATGGAACACGCAAGTTTCGATGATCAAATCTTTGGCGACTTTGGCAGTGGTCCCCTAAGTCCACTGGGCGCCAGCAAACCATTGCTGCCAACATCTACGTCAACTTTGACGCATAGCAGCCTGCATCCTGTGATGCTTGGCAGCGTTGTCCACGAACTCTGCAGCCAGCAACAGCAGCAGCAACGTTTGCCCGACTGCAACACCATTCTGCCCAATGGTGGCGGCTCAGGATCACCGAACTATGCACAAAAAAATGGACTTTGGCAACAAGATGGGATGTTTTTCGCCCAGCCAAAAGTACGAGTATATAACAACGCCTCAAAAACTGGTCGATCAACAGCAGCAGCAGCATCATCAGCATTATGCGGTAACGCCGCCGCCTTCACATTCCCATGCCCACAACCACAATGGCATGTTGCAACACCACAAGCCACAGCAGCAACAGCAGCAGCAGCAGCAGCAGCAGCTGGTGGGGATTATGAGTGACTATCATACGCTCAACGGCAAGCTGGACTATTCGCCCAAGGATCAATATGAGCCACAGCAGCAACAACAGCAGCAACAACAACATGTGCAGCTGCAACATCTTTACGGCGGCAGTCCGCATCATAGTCATGGCCATGCCCATGTGTTGTCGCACGAAGATGCCAGCAATGGCAATGGACTGCTGGAAGCGACACCTTTGCTGCTCTCAAATGGCGCCACTGCCGCAGTGGGCAAGCATAAAAAACCCGATGAGTTGTGCGCCCAAATGGAGAATCCAAGTGCAGCAACCAATGGCATCGTCAATGGCAATAATTCCACCAATAATGGCAGCAACAGCAGTAACAATAGCAGTGCTAGCAATTCAACTACCACGGGCAACACTGTGGCAGGAGCAGCGGGCACGGGGGGCAGCAGCTGCTGGTGGCATCGCTGGGACAGCGGCCAAGAAGGACAGCAGCAACAAGAAGAAGGGAGATCCGAATGGCATTAAAAAGAAAAAAACGAGGTGAGCCATCATCATAATTTTATGCAATTAACTTAACGACGGGAAATCAATGAAATTATCTCACAATTTATATCCGCGCAACGGGGCGTATGTGTAATGTTCGCATATTAAAACCGCAGGCGGTTTCATATGCCAAAGCAGTGAAATTTACCCTTATTTGAAGTTGATTCGTTGAGCAACAACTAAACGGTAGATTAGTTACTAAAGTGATTCCAGTTATAGATCATCCTGTTAAAAAATTCTAATAAGAAATTTAAAGAAATATCAAGTTTCAAGTTTTTTAGACTCATAAATTAATTTCAATCAATAAGGGATAAAAATAAATATAGTCATAGAAAAATCAGCTATAAAAAATAAAATAAAAGCAGATTCCCATAATATTAGAAACGCATAAGATAATTTGAAGGCTTTACTTTAATTTTGAAGAAAAGTTTAGGAAATGAGAACATTTTGTATTTCCTTTTTTTTAAATACGTAATTATTAATAAAATAAATTTTTTGTATTGAATCGAAAGACAAAAAACTATGTACTATAGTTAAACAAAAATGATGCTTGCAATCATATCAATTTTAAATAATAATAATGAAATTTAAAATTATTCAAAAATTAAATTTAAAAAAGAAGTAGACATTTTTTCAAAATTACACAATTTAAATATAAAATTTATTAAATATTTAAAAGGAATTTAAAAACGATTTCAAATTTTTTAATTATCAATTTGAGAAGTCTATGAATTAAAACAGTTAATATTTAACATATGTATTTACCTGAACATTAGTTTGATTTAATTTTAAGACATAATACTTTATTCATTTGTATTATTTTTTGCTAACTTGCTCTTATTATTTCTCTTTTTTTCCAGAACGACATTCACTGCTTATCAACTAGAGGAACTGGAGCGCGCTTTTGAGCGTGCTCCTTTATCCAGATGTGTTTGCACGCGAGGAGCTGGCCATCAAGTTGAATCTGAGTGAATCCCGGGTGCAAGTTTGGTTCCAAAATCGTCGGGCCAAGTGGCGCAAGCACGAGCCACCTCGGAAGACGGGTTATATCAAGACGAACACTCCGCCAACGGCGGCATTGAACAGCACGCTGGCGCCACCTTTCGCCAGTTTCCCGCAGACGACAACAGTAACACCGCCGGGCAGCATGGACAGCTGGACCTCGTATCAGACGCCCTACGAACTGAGTCCGCAATTCGGACTTCTGTCGCCGGCCCCAAGTCCATATGGGACCTACTCCGGCCAATATGGCACCTATGTCCACGAGACGCAGCTCTTCTCGATGCGGCACTTTGACTACGGCAGTCCACCACGCATTGAGATGAATGGCGGCGGCAGTGGAGCAGCGGGTGGCAGTGGAGGAGATGGCGGTGAGGCAACGGGCAATGGCTATCAAACAACGGATCTGCAGCAACTCGATGGCACCACAAGCACGCAGCAGCAGCTAGCCGATGGCACCATGGTTACAGTGCATCATCAACAACTCAACAATGGCGGTAAATATCTCAGTGCCGAAGAGGCTAAATATGTGCAAGTGCAATGCCAACCGCCGACGGGACTCGATAACAATAATGCTGCTGCCGCTTGCCACATGGAGACGCATCATTACGTTAGCGCAGCGTCAGCCGCAGCAGCGGCAGCGAATGCATCGACATCGGGCAGTAGCGATGACAATGACAGTGGCATGCATACTGTGATCAAGAGCGAGGACACGGTGCAACAGCAACAGCAACAACAACAGCAGCAGGCGCAAAATTATGTTCTGCCTCCTTTTTTGCCCTAAGAGAAATGCTCACTCACCGTCGCCAGCAGCAGCAGCGACGCTCTGCCACAGTACGCTTCAAGCGGCCATTTTGAATAATTGCGTGCTGTGTGTGTGTGTGTGTGCGAGCATTTCAAACTGTCCTAAACTGTCTAGCAAATGTAGAGCAATTATCGATAACAACACAATCGGAATATACTCATCAGTGTGGCCATTCAACATTTATCGTTAATTTTTTTAAATCACTTGGCGCTCGCTTGCGCCTAGAACATTATATTTTTATTTATTGTTACATTTTGTTATCTGATGAGAATTGGTAAAGCCCGTTGGAGCGGCTTACAAATATTTTTAAACAGTCTATAATAGTTATTTTTTATTCTGCCACGCTGATGCGCTTTGTTGCCGTGGGTTCCTTTTAGTTTTAATGCATTTTAGTTAAGTTAACCAACCAACCAACCAGAAGCAACAAAATCGACAAGTCTTGCCAAAACTTAACATCTTTAATTATTATAGTTTTTAATTATTATTTTTAATTATAACGTTGATAAAATATCGCAACGCCAAGAATGCATTCCAAATGTGCCTTACAAGCGACGTGATCAGAAATCGAGAGATAAATCTTTTCGCATTTACTTTGTTTCTGGCACCCAACGCTTTCCTAATATTAAATACCCCACTAGAATAAGAAATACTGTTGTGTAGTTAGACAATAACATGCTTATATATTTGTATAATTGGCGCATTGGCTATACAAAAAATGTTAATACTTAGCTGCTCCTCTTTTACAAAATTCCTTAGAATTTAACTCAAATACTATAGTTATTCGCAATGTACAGACGTATAAATACACAAAATAACAATATACATATGGAAATTAAAGAATAAAGTAACATATTTTGTACCACTTTGGAATCCTTTTGAATAACAACAGAAAAAAAACTAAAACAAACAAAAATAGTAATCATAATTGAGACTCGTACTTCAGTACATTATATTCCTAAGCTAACTTATAGCATATATATAATTGTGTATATGTCTTTAATCCCTTAATACGAAAATTGAAATTCATTTCGTCAGCTGCCTATTGAAGAGCAGCACGACCCGTCTCCACAACTGCCTGCCAATCAAGGCCCTCGAAAAAGGGATGAGCCTGTAGTTGATCGTAGTCCAGACGCTGCTCTGGTGTCAGCTGCAGTAGTAGCTCTAGCAAATCACGTGCATTGTCCGATATTTCTGCAGCATCCGAGGGATATTGCACACAGCCATAAAGCTCCAAGTGACCGGGGTGTGTAGATTTGTACGACTGCAAGAAATCATCGAATTTTAATATATAAAAAGTATTATTAAATGCGGTTTGTATCTTTCATAAGAAGTGATTGAAATAGATGCTTATCTTTGTGTTTTAAATAATGGTAAAATGCGTTTAAAAGTTAATACCAGCTTGTGTCTTCGATAAGCACTGGTTGAAATATATGTTTGGGTCTAAGCTTAATTTCTTGCAGAAATTTGTATAATTAGTTAAAGCAGTGATTTTAGAAACCTTTTCTTATTGCACAATCAAATATCTTAAGCTATTGTGTGTTAATTGCAGCCTCTTTGCTCTTGCGTTGATAGTTCAGTCATAAAGACAATAAGCTAAGTTGCATATAGCACATAATTCAACAAACTCACCACACCCAACAGTAGCTGGTAGAGCACCACACCATAGCTCCACCAATCGGAGCGGAAGCTGAGCGGTCGCTCCGGCGCCACAAAGTGATTGTCCAAGGCCACCAAGCTCAGAGCCTTGTGCACATAGTTATCGTCGGAGCTTAAACCTTCGTTTTGATAGAAATACGTGAGCATCAATTGCCCAGCATTGCCCAACAAAATGTTCTCCATATGCAGATCACGCAATATCACGCCTTTGCCATGCAAACTATGGATAGCCAAGGCCAACTCACAAGCCCATTGTCGCAAACATGCCTCGGGCAGGCGCTTCACCTGCGTGTGCTGTCTGCGGGGAGTTAAGGCTCCAGCTTGCAAGGAGCTCAACGTATGGGACACAGATTTGAGAAGCTGCTGTGATTTGTGGACCAAATCGCTTACATCGCTGTCTGTCGTCAGAGCTTGCTGCTCCTCCTCAGGGAATAAATTAGCGTAATCCCCACACTTGCTCGATGTCTTCGGCTCATAGCTTTGTATGTAATCGTAAAGGCTTCCGCCCTCTGCCTGCTTGAGCAGCAAAAATATCTTTTGCTCCGACTGGAAGTAGGCCAGCAATTGTGTCATGTAGGGAACACGTTGGGGCAGAAAGATGCTTTGTGTGGGCGAATTGCTGGCCGGTTTCTCGATGCCCTTCATCACGACTGTGGGCTGCGATTGCGGCTGTGTTATGCACTGCACCTGCATCACACGTTGGCCCAACACCTTAAGAACCTTGTACTTGGCCAACTGATTCCAAGCACATTCTAAATGCTTCACATTGTCCACCTCGTCCAATGACAATTGAAATTGCAGCTTGCGATTGCTGTTTCTGCCACCACCACCGCTGGAGTTGCGCAAGAAATTCGCATGTATTTCATCCGCTCTGGCCAAATACTTGGCTATCTTTGCCTTGGCAATGAACTTGCGATCTTCGTTGGCATCATACTTTGCGCCTTCAAGCAACAACTCCACGCCATGCTTGTACAGCTTGTGTGCCTCCTCATACTCAAGATTAACTTCAGCCTGCACAGCATGA
The DNA here is from genome assembly GCF_023558435.1 of Drosophila sulfurigaster albostrigata. Taxonomy (NCBI): domain Eukaryota; kingdom Metazoa; phylum Arthropoda; class Insecta; order Diptera; family Drosophilidae; genus Drosophila; species Drosophila sulfurigaster. The sequence goes on from NC_084882.1 coordinate 22,139,750, forward strand.
CTGAACTCTAAAGCGGCTTCATAGATATAATCGCTGTCGTCGCTCTCTACTGAAGCCATTGGTGTCAAGAGACGGGAATAGTCACGTCGCGTTTCTTGGTCCTCCACAGCTTCACCGAGCTGCACTTCCTGTGCTACCTTTGCTTGCTGCTCTTCATCGTCCGCTTCTGACTTGTCCCAACGTGAATCCCTCGACTGTATGCCATTTGGATCGTGTGGATCGTAGGGCACATCGAGCTTGTCACAGATCTCAGCTATGGCGCCGCTGCCCGGTGCTTTCAGCGAGCGTTCCACATACAATTTGCGCAAGGGAGACGCATTTGGTGATTGCGCCTCGCTGAAGAATTGGGTGAATGTGTTGCATTTGTATAAAACTGGATGCTGTGCGGCAAAGTCGAGTAGCTTTAATATGTATTCCTTGCGTCGCTGGATAACCTGAACATCGAAGCGCTTAAAGTAACTGCTATCCGTCGGCTCTGGTAGCTTGCCAGGCAGCTGCATGCTTTTATGTCGACGACTTAGCTCGCGATGCAATCGCTTGATCTCATGAAACCGCTTCCACACCACGAGACAGGTTAATGCCTGTGGCACTGACCGTGGAAAAAACCTAAGAAATCGGGGGAGTGTGCATTAATTAATTGTTGGAAAACAATTACACAATACTTACAATCGAGGTAATCTTGTAAATCGTGTAGCCGCCCTTATGTTGTTGGGTATCGGTTACAGTGAAACTATGAATCCAGCCTCCCAAATTCAGGCTCATCGTGAAAACTGATTTGCCCCAGCTATCTGATGTTGTTAAGCAAATATCATCCTGTCAATTCTGTAACAGCATGCAAATATTACCTTGCAAAACAAACGTATTTTTAGAGCTTCTCACATTTTTGACGACAATATTGTCGTCGTTCCCCTCACAACTTGTTTTTCATTTAGAGGGGGAAACAATACCAATAACAGAGCAATTACATACGTAAAATAACAGTGGTAATGCATTACTGTTAATGCGCATTATAAAAATACTGTTAATGCGCATTAAGAAATATCTACAGTTTGCTTCAACTAAATAATTTTACTTTCGTCTGCATTTTATATATTTAGATTTATTATGTCTTCAATATCTGCAATACCCTTATCAGTAATTTAATTTGTATTTAACACCAATCCTTAATGTTGAAGAGTTGTTCGTTAAAGTTATGAGGAGCAATACATAATGTTAAAAGAGGAGCAAATCCAAAATTTATGTTGTGTTTAAGTTATTTGTGCATTTGCATTAATAATAGGGCGAAATTAATCATTTTTTGAAAACAAAAAATGACTATTGAAAAAAAAAAAATAACTTAAAAGAATAAACTAAAACATTTTAAACATGTGTAAATGTTAGTTAGTGCATACCAAATTAAATATATGCTGTGATATTGTTCTGGGTTTTCTATGCAAGTGGTATATTTTGGAAGTACACATATAAAGTGGGTCTGATCTTTTTATAGAGCATCAAGTATCCGATTCGTTTTAAAAATTTCTGATTCAATTTTGTTAAAAGTTAGCATTAATGAACAAATTTGAATATGTACAACCTAAAAAAGATTACTTTTATTTAAAAAATTTTTAGCAGGTGTTGTTAATCAAGTTAGTAGAATATGGTATTTTTAGATATATTTTCAATGATTCTGATTTCGGTCACACTAGCTTTAAGATTTCCTCTCTTTTCTAGTACTCTCTCTCTCTCTACGTATCTCTCTTTTTCTCTCGGGGTCTGTTACACTCTCCTTTTGTCCTCTCATTCTCAGAGACCGATTGTTACAGCAAACGTCGAGCAAAGTAAGTAAGCATTTGAAAATCAATCAAATAATTCCTACATTAACATAGTTTAGTGTCTGTGTGAGTGCGAAAAGACAGTTAACATTAAAAATAGTTTTTTTTTTTTGTCAAACCAAACCGCTTTTATACGGCGCACACTCCCGCTCTCGCAACAACTGTGTACTATAAAGTTATTCATTTTACCCCCAAAAACGTCGTTCTTTACTGTACTCGCAGATTCGTATAGAGCAGCCAGCAGCAGCGTCCACGACGACGACATTGAAAAATTGAACGGCAGCCGACGAAGCGAGCAGCGAGCGTGCGAGTGAGCTAAGCAGAGCGCTTGTCAACTCGAAAAGCAGTAGAGAAAAAGAAGGCGACGAAGACAGCAGCAGCAGAATATCGACGCCGCACGTACCGGGAGCATTTAAAATAATTTTTTCTGTGGATTAATTTTACTAAAAAGGATTTAAAACACAATGACTGAACGTGAGAACAACGTCTACAAGGCTAAATTGGCCGAACAGGCTGAGCGCTACGATGGTAAGTCCAAGAAACAAATGAAAATCTACAAAAATGAAAAAACGGGCGACAAGAAAAAAAATTTTCTAGCCAGCGGAGCGCCAACTTTGGGGAGGGGTCCAGCGTTTTTTTGCCGTCGCGTGGCCTGCGCTTCATCGACAATTTTGTGCTGAAAATGTGCACATTTTATACAATGGTGTAGAAAAAATATTAGACTTCAAATCTGAATTTTTGCAGACATTTAAATTATTTTGTGTAGGTGCGCCTCGCTGCCAAAGTAAATGTTCGACAAGACGACGACGCTGAAGCGTCGCGTCGGCGTCGCAGTCAACGATGAGTAGTGTTTCTTCGAAAAGACCGAATAGCAAATGAAAAAGAAGATGACAAGGAGGCGAGGCAGCACTGTAGAAAATGGCAAAGAAAGACAACTGCAAAAGAGAAAAATGTGAAACAAACCTGATTTTTACCGGCAAAAATTCGCGTGGTTTTTGCTTTGGCTTTTGCAAAAAGAAGAAAAAAGGCAACTTTGTTGCGCATTAAATTTTTGTTCTTTTATATAGTAGTTTCGACTAAAGAAAAGTATTGCTGGACGGAAGAGAGTGGAGAGGGGCAAATTGAAATTTTGTGTATTTAGCGTTCGTTGATAGGCGCAAGAGGGCTGCGCGACGTCGACGGGCGAATGACATCGTTGCTAAGGGCTGTTTTGTAGTAATTTTTGTATGTGCGTGCGTGTATGAGTGTTGCCAAGGCAGAGACAGAGTTGTGAAGAAAATCCTTAACAGTGCAGGAGGCAGGCGCAACATAATTTGTTAGATATTTAAATATGCTAACGGGTGGTTTAAATCGATGAGAGAAAGAGAAGTGGGGAAAACTTTTCGTCGACATTCTCTCTCTTTGTCTAGTTTCTTTCGCTGCCCAAAATGTGCTTTGTGCTGCGCAGCAGCAGAAAGGCGGCGACGTCGTCGTCATCGTACTGCGAAAAATCGATGAATGAATCGATTGTGGCTGTGGCGCAAACTTGTCGCTATACTGTCGACGAACTTCAGCATCTTGTCGGTCAAAGATCAAAATGTCTCAATATTTTCTCTTTTTTTATCATAGTCTGTTACTCATTAATTTTTAAGATACATTCTCCCTGCTACTTGGCAACTCTGATGAATTTTGCAGAAAAAAGGAAAAAATTGCACTAGCATTACTCATGTTTCTGCGCGCATGTGTATGTGTGTGACGGAGAAACACACGCATGCACGCATACTTGCACAATCGTTAACTACTCACACCAATGTAGTGTAGTCGGCGCTTTTATATTGTTGCTGCCCTGCTTATTTAATTAAAAATACTTCAATTAATTAAAATACTCAGTGGCTACTCAAAATGCAAAGCTAACCAGCGTTGTTTTCGGCGTTTGGCTAAAAAAGCGCGCGAGCTCGACAACACATCACTTAAATGCGTCGCTCTGTGCGTTAAAACGAGATAACTAGTGTGTTTTGCTCGCCTCTGCTGCCTCAACACCATACAACAGTGTGCACAGTGGCGTTTAAAAGTCTGCGCTAATGTCCGTTGTATTTGTACAAGAAAAATGAGTATTGTAATTACAGCCATGCAATTCAGCTACAATTGGCAAGAAAACTGACAACATTAACACATAGGCGGTGTTCTTAACTTCTTTTCCTCTTATTGTTGCTGTTATTGTTGGTTCGTTTGGTTTAAAGAAGTCAATCAACTATTCGTAGCCACTGCTGCCACACACACATACAGACGGGAGCACTAAAGTCTGTATCACATGTTTTTCTTCTTATTTTCGCCTGCGTGTGCTTCAAGCTGCCATAAGCCTGTGTGTGTATTTGTGTGAACACTTGGCGTTGGCCTTGTCGCACTTGGGCAGTTTCAGTCATGCTGGAGAGACCAATACAAATGCATTCCAGGCAGGCAGCCGGCAACGTCTGTCTGGCTCTCTTAGCGTCTCTCTCTCTCCTCTCTCCACCACGTCCTATGCGGCGCCCCCATAACGTCAACTCTTCGAAAACCCCCTCCTGTCCTCCCTTTTATATACATTAACGTCAGTGGCGGCGGCACCAACGTTTTTTTTCCTTTGAGTGTACTTTCAGGTGCTGGCTGCTCCCGCTTATTCTAGCTGTTATATTTTTTTCGAGGTCGCCGCCGCGTACTTTTTATTTTATTTTTTTTGTTGACGCCGCTCCTCATCACCTCAATGTCGTTAATGAAGGCGGAAAAACGACAGTCTACTCTACAAATGTTAGAATAACATTTCCAGATTTGACTGACTTTGCCTTCTGTTGTTTCTTTGTGTAAAAACGCATGCCAAGTAGGATACAAAGACATACTGGCAGATTCCTATGTATGGATGAATGAATGTCAATGCATAACCCTTTATGTAGTAGTATGTTTGACACACCCATTGCAGAAGGATCGAGAGCGACAACTACTCCTGTCCCACAATTGCGATCCCGTCTTTGTGTGCCTGTGTCTTACTAATACATGCGTATTGTAAGGTATGTATTTCAACGTGACGCGCCTTGATTTGCTATGGGTGTGTGTTCTGTTGGGTTGTGTGGAGGGGGGCTGGTTGGGTGGGTGGTTGGTTTAATTCAAAACGCGACGGCTGTTGACTTTGGCTTTGTGCCGAACATATTTGGTTGGCATATCATATCTTTTTTCCTTTTCAATTTCGTTGGTTCAATTGCGTGGGAATTTGATTTGATTAACATTTTATTAATAGTTTTTGTGGTTATCGATTTTCTATGCATATTTAAATTGAGCTTCAGCTGAACCCTCTATAAAATTATGACATTTTCCTCAATTAATCGTCTATGCGAAGAGAATTGCATCGTTGTGGCAACCTTATGTCTCACGTTCAGTGTTGTAAAGCGCATTTGCAATATTTTGTGCCATTGCCAAACAACAATTTGAAGTTCACACCAGAAAAACAACATTATTTGTACTGAATTGAACAGCATGAATCACACACAGCCCCAACTTTATTTCAATTTTCACAGCTACGTGCTATGGCAAGAAGAAAAGCAACAACGAGCGAATAACAAAGCTCCTGCTGCTATACAAGTATTAGGGAGGGAGGCTGGGGGCGTAGTAGTCAGCAGCAGCTGACTGTGAAGAGAGCGAGAGAGGGAGAAAATTGAATTGCAGGCAAAGGCAGAAATGCTACAATTACTCTATTTAGCGCTGATTTGCTTCAATGTGTGTGTGTGCATTGGCTGACATGTGTGCGTGTTTGTGTATGTGTGTGTGTTATCAGCACGCAAACCGAAGCGACGCCGTCGACTTTGAGTTGCAGCTGCCACTCGATCACAGTCACAGTAACTGCGAATGATTGTGATTCATGACGCGATGTTGGTGACGCTGCCGACGCAGCAACAACAATTATAGCTTTTGCTTAGCTTGATGAAATGGAGAAATGTGCAACAATGTCTATCTTTCTCTTCTCCGACGGTTCTTATCAAGCGCAATGACAAAATCGGTCTATAAAGGGCACGCATACTCAGCCACAGGAAACCGTTCGTTCTGTGTGTTATGCATAGGTAGGCATGACTATGTATGATGAGTTATGTCATTATTATTATAGATTGGGCGTGTGTATATGTATGCGAACGATAGATAATAATAGATATATGTATGTATATCTTCATAATTATGTAGGTGTGTGCAAATAGAGATAGGATAAATATATATCGAAAAACGCAAAAACAGTTTGCATTATCTATAAAATTTCAAAGTTTCGATCATGAATTTCTATGCAAAAATGTAGCTACTTATTCTAATTCCAATTCGATGTGATCTTTCTCGTTTCCAGAAATGGTCGAGGCCATGAAAAAGGTCGCCTCCATGGACGTTGAGCTGACCGTTGAGGAGCGCAACTTGCTCTCGGTTGCCTACAAGAATGTGATTGGAGCACGACGCGCTTCATGGCGCATTATCACCTCCATTGAACAGAAGGAGGAGAACAAGGGTGCCGAGGAGAAGTTGGAGATGATCAAAACCTATCGCGGTCAGGTCGAGAAGGAGTTGCGCGACATCTGCTCGGATATATTAAATGTGCTCGAGAAACATCTCATTCCATGCGCCACATCCGGCGAAAGCAAAGTATTCTACTATAAGATGAAGGGCGATTACCATCGCTATTTGGCCGAATTTGCCACCGGCTCGGATCGCAAGGATGCTGCAGAGAATTCATTGATTGCCTATAAGGCAGCAAGTGATATTGCCATGAACGATCTGCCCCCCAACACATCCAATCCGTTTGGGCCTGGCATTGAACTTCTCGGTAATTAATTTTAAAGTGAATTGATTTATCACATATTAATTAATGTATTTGGCATCATTTCAATAGGTGTTTTACTATGAGATACTCAATTCGCCGGATCGCGCTTGCCGCTTGGCGAAAGCCGCATTTGATGATGCCATCGCAGAGTTGGATACGCTAAGCGAAGAGAGCTACAAAGACTCGACCCTGATTATGCAGCTGCTGCGGGACAACCTCACATTATGGACATCTGATATGCAGGCAGATGGTAAGTAACCCCATCTTGTTATCACTGAACATTTGACTAACAAACAAATACTTATATCTTTGTTTTTCTAGACTCCACAACAGGCGACGGTGAGCCCAAACCGGAAATTCAGGATGTTGAGGATCAGGATGTGTCGTAATTTAAGTAAACCCCCGCCCTTCCATTAAAAAAAAAAAAACAAAAAAAACATATACCTTCTAAAGTAAATATAATACATATAATATATATGCATACAATAAAAACAACACGCAACCGGGTAGTAAACAGCAACAACAACAGCAGCAGCAAAAAGCAACAAGAAGAAGCAGCAGCAACACAACAACGATACGCGACTTCTCTGTGGGACAACCACAGATTTGCAGCAACATATAAACAAGAATAAACAGCAACAGCAAATAGCCAAGGTAGCAACAACCAGCAGGAAAAGCATGCAAAGATGAAAACTACACACTAAATACAATACTAATACTAAAACGAACAGCAATCAAGAAGAATGTATTACAACAAGAGCAACATAAAACTGAGGGTGGTCGTGAGCGTAGGCAGGACTGTTGTGGGAGCATGTTATATGGAGGTGTGCAGCCGTCGTCGCCGTCTTCGTTGTGTTATGCGATGTTTTTGGCCCTGGCTTCCCCCAAAAATAAAAGCTACAACAGCAGCAGCAACAACAGCAGCAGCAGCAACTACTACATTTGAAATTTTTTGCATTCAAGAAACAAAAGCATTATATTATATTTAAATAAATATTATATTTAATTCTGAGAAGCGAAAACAAAATAAACTTCATTTCAAAAACACTACAACACACACCAACAACAACAATACACACAAACAACGTACGCATGAAAAAGTTGGCATATTATATTTACAATTTATCAACAAGATGAGCAACACCACATAAGATACACACAACTTCAACTTTAATTTTAAGCCAGTCATAAAGTAATTAAACAAAAACTAAAATAAAAGGTAATAACATTCGAAAACAACACGATAAAAGCAAATTTAATAACCGCAAATTGAATTAAAAAACAAAGAATGAAGCGAAACGAAAACAACAAAATATGTAAGATGCAAATGCAGAAACAAAAAAAAACAGCAGCAATTAATTTAAATTTAATACGAAGTAAAAATAAAACAAAAGCAAAATGTGAAGTGAGAACGAAATGAGCAAAACAAAAAGTCAAGCAACAAAACTAAAAACGAAGTAAAATAAAGAATGAAAAAAAAAAAAAAACAATGAATGTTAGTTAAAGCGAAATTTGAAAGAGTAAAAGTAAAACGAAATCTTAAGCTTAAATTTGTATGTAATGTTAGTGTATTGTTCACCAAAAACACAACACACTCCACTACAGAGATAGCACACAGCAAACGAAACAAACACACACCAACAACATACAAACAACACTAATGCAAATGAAAAGTAATTCATTTTCGTTTTACTCTTGTATTCCTTTCCAATCATCATTGTCTTTGTCTCTTTCTCTTGCTCTCACAAACAAATCAAAAACGAAAGAAAAAACAAAAATGCAATTTAAGCGCAGATTACGTTCGTGTTTTACATTTTATACATTGTATGTACAAGAGTTTGTTTAAAAAGTTTTAAAATTCACTTCTCGCCACAAAACATTTCATATATATACATATATATATAAATATAAATATTAAAAGGAAAAAAGTATTTGTAGTTGCTAAACAACAAATGGTACACATATATATAAATATATATTGTATACATCTTAGTATATATACATATACATTCGTATATACACTTGTATATTTTCTATGCCTACCACTTATGTAATTTGTAGATTTCGAATTTTTCCAAGTGAAAATCCAACTCCCTCCCTCAACCCCAAAACAAAACAAAAACAGAAAAAACAATAACAAAACGGCGACAAATATGTTTGCATTTAACACACTCGACAAAACAACAAGGCAGTAAAAATATCATTTAATTTATTTAGCTAAAAAAAAAAAAAAACAACTAAACATGAAAACGTTTCGAGTTTTTCCTTAATTCTTGCTGCGTTGCCGCCGAGCAATTGATTTGCCCAACAACAAGAAAACAATCGAATTAAATCAAAGAGCAAAACTGTTTCGGCAATTTGCGAGTTATAGGCAAAAGAGTAATAGAAAAATAAATAGAGAAATGCCAATCGAACCGAGCAGACAACAGAATATTGAATTGGTTGAGAGGCATATTTAGGGGCAGCAACAGCAGAAGCATAATTAATAACGAAAAACAACAAAAAAGCAGAAAGAAACAAGCTAAACTGACATTCGTATTCATTTCAAATAAAAATAATAAAAACAAGAAAAATGCGCACAAATTTATTTATTAAATTTATGAGCGACTCATCGATAGAACAACAACGTCGAGAATCTCATGGAAACTTTTTCGCTCAACAACATTTGTAGTGGGTAGTGGGTGGGGAACGGAACACAACTGTAATGGAAATCCACAAATAATAGGTGGGCCGACTTTTGCCTGCGTATACGCAATATATTTGTATGTATGCATATCGTAAATAATTATGTATGTATTTGTGTGTACAAATATTACAAATTTCCTTGTTTGTTTGATTGTATGGTTTTAGGTTTTCATCATTGTTAGCTCAGTCAGTGTGGAAGCCTCTATGTATTCGCAATGTACTGATGAATGATGTACTTTATATCTTATCACATATTGCGTATATCCAGTTGTTGCTTATGTTAGTTTTGGTATTTCCCCAAAAGCTAAGAAAAACTATTTGCAAATACCGTTCTAAATTTATATTTATTGTTCACCGAATTTACATATGTAGTACTAAAACACAATAAACACGCAATTTAGAGCCATCTGGGAGGTTTGTGTTTGTATGCTATGTACTTATTTAGGCATGCTAAATTCTTCCTCTGTAAAGTAATAAACTTTATTAGCAAATTCAACATTATTACCAATTCTTTCTTTTAATGTACATACATATATTAAAACAACAACATTTTTAGTTCTTTTTATTTCGTATTTATATACATATTTCAAAATTATGTAATCAAAAAAAGGATTAGTTAACTCACTTCCCTGTTTTCACAATAATTATTTTGGGTATTTAACATTCTGAAATTAATAAAAATATTTAAAGTCCAAACTTAGGTGATGAATTCTAGCTGACAAATTGTTAATTATATTTTATGTATTTTTAAAATTATTAAAAAAAACCTCCTACATATTTTGCGCTTTTTAGTATGTAGTTTAATCTAAAAATGTTTCACCTTATACATGCCATCTTCTCAGCATTTCGATTTATATTTCTTATATGAAATTTATCAGGCTCACCTGTGCTGTTACTCGAAGGGTCTCTGGCAAGTGGATAGCAATCTTAGAGCCCAGCTGCAATGCAGATAGAAGCACCAAATAAAAGTGTCAATGTCCACTTGAGCTCAATGCCAAAGTCGGTGAGTGGCATTGAATATGAATGTCACTTTTGTTGTCTTGGCAGCAACAGCAGTGAGTAAACTAGGTCTAGTGGCCATTGTTTTGTCTGGGCAATACCCACCCCACACCCATTACAAAAGACGTGTGCCACATGTGGCACATCTATATGTATGTAGAAATGCCTTATATATCTATATTTGCAAATCTATGCAAATTGGCAGAGACCAGAAAAAGAGCAGACTGCACAAAGTGAACGAACCAAAAGGTCTAACGATTTATTTGTTAAACGTTGTTGAGCTGGAGACGACACCGAAAAAGAAATGGCGCTGCAGCTGCAAATTGAGAAGCTCAAGGGGCTGGACAACTACAAGGCATGGTCGATGACAGTGCGTGCCTATTTGGAGTCCGAAGATCTGTGGAGCGTTGTCGAGAGCGGACCGGAGAACAACGAAGAGGTAAATCTTTGCTACCAACTTCAATGATTGCCATTGACTTCAGTGCATGCTTTGCAGTCGATGCTTAAGGACAAACGCGCAAAGTTCATCATACTGTGTCTGATTGAGACGAAACTGTGCCAATTCATGGTCAGCATACGCACCGCTCGAGATTTGTGGAACTATTTGCGTACACAGCATTCGCTACGCTGAAAACAAAGACGACAGCCCTACATAAAGAAGAGACCAATAAATATGTGCTAGCAATGAATTGGATTGTTTAATTCGCATACTTATGTTTCAATAACCACCGGCTGATCCTCGGGATCCTCATCCAGCAGACCCTCAAAATGCCAGCCCATCTGTTTGCCCAGTCGCTTAATCAGCCGCTCCGCGCTCACCATCAAACCCCCCGCATACAGATTGACGAGCAACTCGCGCACATCCTTGTACACCGTGTTGTGTGGACTGGGTGTCATCAATTCCTCTGGCAGATGAGGCAGCTGATGGGCAAGTACTTCACTGTACTTCATGTAGGCCAGCTTGTGTTTGCTGACTGCCGTCTCGGAATGTGCCAGCAGTGCAAGCAATTTGCGCCAATGTTCCAAGGATTCAACCGAGTAGCCAACCAGGAAAAATACGAATGCCAGCTGCAGTTCCTCAATGAGCCCATCGGGGTTCTCATTCCTGAAGCTATCGAACAGTTTATTCACCGCTGCAATGCAATCGATGGCATGTCGAGAGATATCTGCTGGTGGTGCATCCTGGGGAACACGTGCTGGCACCGCACGAAAGCGTGGAGCAGTGCCATCCACAGGCTTCAAATTGGGGAGCATTTCACTTTCGTCTAGTAACAATTTGGCAGCTGCCTGACGTTTGCTGATGCCGCTTGCACTGCCGCGTGGTCGCTCTGCATCAGGGCAGGACTGTAGCTCAATGTTGGTGCGTATCGTGCCTCGTTTTGGACGACAGCGGGCAACGCAAGATTCACTAACGCTACCCGTCAGATCCTTCCACTTGCAAACGTATCTGTAGTCGTAGGGCGCCAGTACACGCTCCAGCTGTGTCAGATTCTTGCGAATGCGTTCACGTTCCAGCTCTGGCTCAGCTGTTTGCCGTGGACGCAGCTCCTCCAGTTCATTGTCCCATTCGCGCACCAAAATCTCGTTGGGATGAAAGTAGTGCACAAAGCCCACACGAGGCGCAGTGTCGCCATACGGTCCTCGGGAGGCACACCACACGTAATGCACGCCCGGTGGTATCATCTTGATCCCCCCGGAAATCGGGACCAATTGTGTAGGCACATAAATCTACGCCAAATTCGGTACCCACAGGAACTCCAGCTATGACGAGAACAGCACCATCTGCAAGCAGCCGCAGCGCCAAATCAGGATCCATTTGCATGCTTGAGTTGTCCTTATTCATGTTGAATACTTTATTAGATTATGATTAGAATTTATTGAATTGGTAAAAGTAAACAACGGGTACTTATTATTGTCATCACAATGCAACTAAAATATTTACTGCTTTTATTGCCACCCTGGTTTTTTACAAGCATGATGTAGCTGATCATTGTTGTGCAGCCCTTGGGAAACCATGCTAAATGGCGGTCATTTGTATGCTTAATTTTGATTGCTTTTCATGTCTATTAAAATTTATTAAAAGTTTCCATTTAATAAAATTCTCTTTTTATATTAATTTATTATATATTTGCTTAATTCCGTAGCTCAGCACTTAACAAAGCATTTACAGCCTTTGTTGCTGCCCTGGCATACGTACATATGGAAACACGCCACAGCTGATTATTGTTGTGCAGCCCTTTGTTGCGCGCTATTTAAAAAAAATATGTTTGACTACAAAATGTGGTTGTACTTTGCATTAGAGGTGGAGAACTATCGATAGTGGGCGCCATCATTTGGTTTACTATCGCCATCGATAGTGGCTCGATGGCTGCCCAACAAAAATGCAAATATAAAAATATTATGCTTTATTTTAACTAAGTTACGATTTAAAAAAAAAGAATGAAACGAATACAATAAAATATGCTTTATTTCAGCCAAGAGTTGCGATTTAAAAACAAAAGAATGTTAACATTTTTTTCTTTGAGCCGGGTTCGCCTCTCCGATATTATTTGGCCCGCCTTGCTGAATGTTCTTTCAGACTCCACGGACGTAGCCGGAATGCAAAGATATTTGGCGAAAAGGCTTGGCAGGGAAATCAGTTTGATTCACCTGGAAAAAGTAATATACTTAATTATATGCAATTTATAACTCGGCACTTTTAATTAAGGCATACCTTCATCCATAATAGATATCTTGTCCGACAATTGCCCTTTCCAGATACTGCCTCTTAGTTAAAATTGCATCTACTCTTGAGTTTACAGAATTATTCATGGAACGCTCACCCAAAAAATCGAACAAAGTATCCTGTAAACTTGAATCCGGTGCTACGGGTTGATTACTTGCGGTCTCTTTAACTGGAAAATTGGCCAGCTCATTTTCAAAACATGTTGCTGCTTGTTCAGCGTTTGAGCTATGTTGAAATCCACTTTTTGAACCGTGGATCCAAAAGCGTAGCCATCCTGCAGACTGTTCTCTGCTCATATACGGAAAGACGTTGCTTGATTGATTCCATCAATATTTTGTTTAAAGTTTTTCCTTGAAGAGTTTGTAGTAAAGGTACAACACTTTCGATTTTCCGAAAAAGTCCATATGTCATGGGAATAATCAGCGATATCGTTACGTATTTTCCGCCAGAAATTTTCTCGCTTGCTTGCTGAAAGAAAGCCAATACTTTTTCAATATCTTTCAGCATAAGTATTTCCTCAGCAGTAAATGGCTGCGGTGCATTCGTTGTTGATAGTAAAACTTTGGCAATGGCATCGTTCATTTTTATAATACGCTCAATCATAAAATAAAAACTATTCCACCTAGTGGGCGTTTCTTGCAACAAAGTATATTCTGAGCCTTCTTGAGCTAATTTGAGCTTTTCATTTGATATAGTGCTTTGCTTGAAAAATCGAACGATTGATTTACATTTAGTAAATAAAGCGCGGAGCATCTTGCACCACGAGATTTATAGTATGCGCAAAGCATGGCAGATTGCGAATATGCAATAGATCACATGCTTTAAGCATGGAGCTGGCATTGTCGGTAACAATACATACAGTTTTTTCCAGTATGTTCCATTCAATAAAAATGTCCCGCAATGTATTGTGAACAATGATTAGTTGTGCTTAGAAGTTTTTTTGTTGCTAAGGATGCTGTTTTTAATTCGTAGTTATATACGAAATACCCGTCACAGTCAAAAACTAGCATTGGCACTTGATGTCCACAAATCACACGTAACTGCGATATTCGAAACATTTACAAGGATTGCTGATAACTTGGCAGAAGTTTCGGTAAAATAATTATGCATCAGCACATCTCTTAAGTGCGTCTTGCTGGGTAATTTATACCGAGGATCCAATACATGAGTGTATTGCACGAACCCTTCGTTTTCGACAATATTGACATCTTTGGCAACCATTTCAGTTAGAGCTTTATCTATGTCTGTCTTTCTTTTAGAATTTGAATCATACATGACGGCTCTTTTAAAGTAAGACGCCACAGAGTTCATGCTCGATCTGCAACTGCTGCTTGTAGATGTATTGCCGCTTGTCTTGTATTCTTTGCCACAATCGAGACATTTGGCATATTTCTTGTCGTCAGACCTTTTAAAATATTTCCAAACATGTGAAATTTTCGACTTCTTTTTGTTACTCTGTCGATTTGGTTCCAAATCTTTTTCAGAGTCTGTGCTGGAGGAGCACTCACAGTCCGGCTTGTCGGCACTTGATGAAGACACTCGACGTTTACCTTAAATTTAACAAATTATAGATCAAAGCACTTACGTATATAATATAATAAACATACCCAGATTTAAAAAGCGATCCATATTAATTTAACTAATTGTTTCTTGTTTTTAAATTTTTCCTCGTTGTTGCATTTGACGCCGACACAGAAAATGCGCGAACAAATTTTTTAGGGATGTAAGAAGCGCACTATCGATAGCACCATCGATAGTGGATGGGCCACTATCGAAGGTGTCTGCTGCCATCGTTGGTGGCTCGATAGTGCTAAACCATCGATAGTGGCGATAGTGCTATCGATAGTTCTCCACCTCTACTTTGCATCCAGAAGAATTGTTTCTCAAAACAAGGTAATGTATTTTAGTAAACTGAGTTTAGTGTTTGTTTTGGCTGGCCGCTAACCACCCCAAGTCCATTACAAAAGACTCACCTGTACATATGTATATAATAATATATTTCTAAAACGACACAAAATATTAGGTAGCAAGACAAAGTCTATCGATTTACATATATCCATCGCGGCGCTGAGGTAGAGACGACATCGACTACAAGGCATGGTCGATAGTGCATGGAGTTTCAGAATCTAGAGTGGGAATATCTATGGAGCATTGTCGAGAGCGGACCACAAAACAACAGAGAAGTAAAGCAAACTCCAAAATGACTTCAGTGGATGCTTTTTTTCAAGGATTTAGAGCCCTTGCGGCAGCGCTGTTATTCGTAGCCCTTACGAAATAACGCAATTTTTGAAAAATCGGCTCAGACGACTACAAAGAATGATTCTTTTATTTAGCGAGAATTGGCACCCACGAAAATGTAAAAGAGTAATGCACATCATTTACTGTTTTCTACTTTTTTTATGTATAGTAAATCTTAGTTTATAGTTATAAGTATTCGTGACTGGCTCAATGATAATATAGGTTACTTAGTACTGCAAGCTTCGTTTAGTGCCGATATCGTCAAGTATTTGACGCAGTTCTTCATCCTCGAAACGACCTTCCAGTGATGGGATTAATGCCTTGGCTTCCTCCGGCGCCTCCGGGCACAGATTGCCCAGCGCGGCCAGCTCAAATTTGTGCAGTTTCTTTTGCATTAAAAGACTAACAAGAAAAAACATATTTAAATACATCTTATTATAATAGAATCTTTTTAATATTACCTGCGCACAGACATGATGGTTTCTTTGTTCTTGAACTTGCGGAAACTATCAGTATAGGCATATGTTTTCATAAAGACTTCTGAAAACTCCTGCTCTTCATCGGCAGATTCATTTTGTCGCTTGCGATGATCGAGCAGCATGTGTACCTCCGATATCAGCAATGTTTCAGCATTTTCGAACTCTAAAAAAGAATTAAATAATGTATATAAGCAAACTTGGTGAATGAAGCATTTAATTATGCTTGTGCAATTTACAAGTGAAATGTAAATAATTCGTAACGATTTTAGTTGTAAGAATGCGGTCGAATGTGCCCATTTTCAACCAAGAAATCGTAAATTTGTCGCGTTTTATTCACGTCAATCTTTATGAGCCGCCGCGCGTCTCCCAACCGCAGATTGCCTAGCTTAGCATACTCGGCAATTAATTGGTTTTTGTACTCCAAATAGGCTTGGGGTATCAAGCGGGCAACGCTGCAAAGTGTGCGTTCTCCAGCATCTAACTTGGAGTAACCGGGAAGATCTGCAAGTAAAAGATAATTTGTATTATGCTGATCGAAAGTTACTCTTTCCAACATGACTTACCCGAAATATCCATGGGACTGGCCTTACGTCGCGGGTACATCGTGTAGACCCTGGAGCTGCTGCCCTGTGGCACCTGCTCCACATGCTGATTTTGCTCGTAATGATGTACCAACTGTTGCCAGTCCAAAGCATCGTTTTGTCGCTGCCGCAAGTATTCTCTTTGTGCATGCTGCCGCTGCTTATGCAGTCGCGAGTAAAGTGCCCCACCGCGAAGTGTGCGTACTCCATGCTGCCGCAGATCGTGTAGCCAATGAATGCGACTTTGGAGCTGGCGATAGTAGCGCAGTGATTCCACCAGTAGATCAAACTCAATGGGATCCGAGATTTGCATTAGAGCAAGAAAACGCATACAACTGGCATCGTTGCGAAAGACATTCACATATTTTGTTATCCAACTGACGGTGCGATTCGGCATGATGAGACCATGTTTTTGCATAATATTATAGCGCCGATGGCGTTCTCTATATAAGCATGAAAAGAGTTTTATTAGTAACTTGGAGAATATAAAGAATTTAATATATTGTGAGCCTACCTTAAGCGATTGTTATAGGCACGTGCAAGAGCAAACTGCAGTTCCTCGAACAGTTCTCGATCGAGCAGCTCAATATCATCGTCGTTAGTTTTCTGTTCATTCATAATTGTCAGCAGGCCTTCGGCAGACGCATCGTAAGGTGTATCAAAGTCGCCACGTGCACAACGATACCCAGCATTAATCTTAAACGGCACGGATGAAATATCATCATGACGAGGCGGCTCCAACGATCGCATTTTAAACACATACGGCATGCGTTCGGGCATGTAGCAAAGTCGGGCATGTTGCAAGCCCACTAAGCGTTCAAATATGCCACCAAAGAAACAGTCATGATAGTGCCGCTGAATTTCCTTAGCCAAGTGTCGTTTACCAAGAGCATTTTCAATAGCATCCCAATTACCATAGCCATGCGTTCGCAGTGCCTGGAGCAACGTTCGTTCATCGCGGGAAGTCCAACCACATTCGTTGGCAAATACCTGTATATCGTCACGTATTACAATGTAGGCATGATTGTTTCGATGTGGGCCCGTCTCGCGGCCACGTGCAAAACACGGTGGACAAAGCTGGATGTCCAGACATTCGGAGCACTTGATATAGGGTTCAGTGAGATTGGAACGACACGTGGCACATGCTAAATTAGATGTCTGACCGCTTGTCAGCATGCGACTATTGTCGATAGCAATAAGCTCCTCCATTTGATTGTGAAATGCCTGAGCATTGTAGAATACTGTGGAACAAATTGTCGCATCATCATTGCGAGCTCGTGAAAACTTTATTGGGCTCAACTGTTGCTGCACCTGACTTGTTTTCAATTTCACTGCAAATAGGTAATTCAGTATGTTATGCTAAAAAGTTGACGTCGGGCAAACATCCGAGGCACTCTATTTGTTTATCACTTGTAAATTGCATTTGCAAAACTAAACAATTTGTATTATTGATGTTCCTGTCGTTACCTTTGGGGAATTGCAAGTCTGCGGCATCCTCGTCCACCATATCAACTGGATTCATAAACGACATGATTGGGCTTCACTAAATTGCTGCACTTTGATATAATTGTAACGAATTCTGTTTTAATTATAAATGCAACTAAATTGTTTTCTTCTGCGATGCCGCCTTTTTAGTTAATTTGTGATAAATAATAGAGATAGAGAAACATCGACGGCCTATCGATATATCGATGGAAATTCAGTATAAATAGTGTGTTCAGCGTCAAAACACTTAAAAATATACTAAAATCTATGCACTTTTCAAAATTATAATGCTGATAATGTGTAAATAGATACACATCAATTTATTTTAATGCTATTGAATAAATAATTAGAATATTCATATTATTATTTAAATGACATTGATTTAGCACACCAAAATGTTCAGTTTAGTGTTGTAAAAGATTTGATGTCATGGTTCACAATAGTGTCATGGTACTATTGAATTATTCTGACAGCTCTGTTTTTATAAAAGCGGCATGGCGGCTTGTATATTTGGATACATTAAATTCGAAATATAAGTTTCTCACATCAAACTTTACGTGAAATCGCACAAAGTAATGAATGCCAATCATATAGAACAGCCGATCGTCGACCTTGCAGAGAAACTTCCAAAATACTGCAATTACTACAAGCATTTACTAGTCGAGGAATTGGTGCTTGAAGCAGATTTTAGGCAATTGCATTATGGAAAGTGCGCGGTTATAGGACGATTGTGTGCTATTCCCGATCACTTTAAGTTGGAGAACGTGACAGTGCCGCACTTGCCGAGGTAAGTTAACAGCTCTCAGTTTCAAACGGTCAGTTGCTCATTTCTTGCCGCACTTAGTGACTGCAAATTGCCCACCGGAGCGGTATCCGTGCTACTGTTGAACTTCAACTACGACGCGCCTGGCGACACAACTCTGGCACATGGGAATTACTGCGTTGTGCGTGGAGAGGTTGTACTGTGTAATGTGGAGCAGCCCAACAGTGAACTTTTAACCATAAGAGGCTTGTATGAACATTTATCGTTGCTGGGTGACGACAACAAAGGACGTTGCGCATTTCTTGAAACTATACAGAGGACTCATAAGCCAGCACTTAATGTGTGGCATGCACGACGCATAGATCTGGCCGAGGAGTTGCTGCAAAGTCGCCTAGAGGTGCGAGTGCTGTGCCAGAGCTGAGTGAGATGAATGCACATTACGTGAGTACATCACGAAGCAACCCTCTCTTTTACATATTCGCTCAGCTGTTCGATCAAACTGGGAGCATTGACAGCTGCGTGCAGCAAGCGCATTTGGAGCAGTCTAAAGACGCCGCTTGGCTGGAGTTTTGGCAACGTGAGGGACACGAGCTGCTTGAACAAAAGTGGCACAAAACTCATCCAGATTACAAGCAGGAGATCGAGGAAGCCACGAATGAGCAGCGGGAGAACTGGGAGACGTTGTGGCAGCAACATGCAAGCCAGTTGAGCGCACATTTCTGGCATATATTTACTTGTGCTTTTGAAAATTATGCAAACGATTTGTTGAATGGATTGGGAAATATTGAGGAAGTCCTGGACAACGTGGATGAATACTTCACTGATTTAAATATTCATCAAGATCCAGACAGTGCAAATAGTTCGGAAAGCGACGTGGATGAGGATGAATCATATTTGACTGCTAATGACGATCCCGATATTTGTGACGAGCAACAGCAATTAAAACTGCTGGGATTACCTACATCCTTTGGCACTAAAGTGACCCAAAAGAAGCGCAGAATAAAGCCAAAATTTCAAAGTGAATCTGACAGTGAAAGCGATTCAAATCAATTGGAAATGTCTAAGGATGGAGAGAAGGAAGCGGCACTGCACGCGGTGCAATCTCGCAACATTAAGAAAAAGAAACGCAAAAGAGAAAGTAAAATCCCAGAAAGCCTCAGAAATAACAATACCATGTTAAAATATTGGTTTAAACGTTTCTCACTGTTTTCACTTTTCGATCGAGGCATTCGATTGGATGATGAGAGCTGGTTCTCTGTCACCCCTGAGAAGATTGCCAAGCAGATTGCTCAGCGACTTGCTAGCGACATTGTGGTGGATGCATTTTGTGGCTGTGGTGGCAACGCTATACAATTCGCCAAATCCTGTCGACGTGTGGTTGCCATTGATATTGATGCTAATAAATTGGAGATGGCTAAGCATAATGCAGCAATTTACGGAGTGGCCGATAAAATAGAATTTATACACGCTGACTTTTTGCACTTTGCTAGCAGCACTCGCTTGCGTGCCGATGTTGTATTCCTGAGTCCACCTTGGGGAGGGCCGAATTATCAAAAGAGCGTATTCAACATTGAGGAGCATCTGCTGCCGGTCGGCGCCTCACAATTGATGCAATACGCCAGACGTCTTTCGGATAACATTGGCATTTACTTGCCCCGCAGCTCGAGCATTAAACAAGTGGTTGCTCTTTCGAATGTGGGACAACAGTGCGAAGTGGAGCACAGTTATTTGGATACTCGTTTGGTGGCCATAACTGCATACTTTGGCAATGTGATAAAGACTGAGACACAGCACAGTAAACAAGAAGAGTGACTATCACATATTTTGTATCACTAGATACAAATGATAGCAGTGAATATTATTTTTTCTAATTTTCACATAATATGAATAAATACGTATGTATGTATATAGGTGTAACTAAAAAATATTTGTTAAGCTGTAACTCATTAAATACTTGTTATTTACTTATTTGCAATGGGTGACAACTCTGTTAGCTAAAACGTACTTATTATAAATCTTAGCTTAGAGGTGGAACAATTTCAATGTTTGGTTATTGTAAACTATTCTAAGATAGATCGATTAATTTCGAAATTTAATTAATTGCCTAAAATAAGTATCTTTATCCCTAGTCTCTCTGGCTCTGGCTCATCTCAATTAAGAATTCTTTTTATTATTACAATAAAATAATTATAATAATAATAAATATCTTTATCGATCAATTTACGTTGATTCATTAACTTTGGTTTCGATCAAGCTTAATGCATTGTCACCACTAATTTAAATTCCTTTGGATGACGAAATTTATTATTATTGCGCAGCCGGTCGTCGAGAAGTTTGGAAAACTTTAAGCTCTAATATTTTTAATTTTTATTTAACTACACAGTGGAAATGGCTTACCAGAAGAGTAAATTTGGTAAGTCTTGAGTCTTGGTTATGCATATTAAGCTGAAGATCGATGAAGTTTCTACAGAGCATTCAGTTTATGCAAAGGATGTATGTATTTTGTTTTGTCTGATTTAAGCTTTGACCATGCCAGAAACGGATCAAGTATTGCACACCTTGCAATCGCTGGGAATTACCAAAAAGGAAGACCAGCCTAAGAGCAATTTCCCAAAGTACATGGAAAATAACAAGAAAATGATGAGGTTCTGGTACAAGCGCTATAAACTGTTTTCACGATTTGATCAAGGAATTAAGTTGGATGCTGAGAGCTGGTACTCAGTGACACCTGAGGGGGTTGCTGAGGAGATTGCTCAGCGACTCGCCTGCGACATTGTGGTGGATGCATTTTGTGGCTGTGGTGGCAATGCGATACAATTCGCCAAAACCTGTCGTCGTGTTATTGCCATTGATATCGATGCTAACAAATTGGCGATGGCTAAGCATAATGCAACCATTTACGGAGTGGCCGATAAAATAGAATTTATATACGCTGATTTTCTGCATTTTGCTAGCAGCACTCGCTTGCGTGCCGACGCCGTTTTCCTCAGCCCACCTTGGGGAGGAACAAATTATTCAAGAGAGGAATTCGATATTGAAAAGTATCTATTGCCGGTGGGTGCTACGAAAATGATGCAATATGCCAGGCGCATTTCGGAGAATGTCGGAATCTATTTGCCTCGCAGTTCGAATATTAAACAGGTGGTTGCTCTTGCAAAAGAGAAACAACATCGCGAAGTAGATATGAATTTTTTGGGTTCTAGTTGGGTAGCCATAACAGCTTACTTTTGGGATTTTAAGTTTTAATGTTCGTTTCTCTGTGCCATATTATTCAAAATAATATATTTTCATTAATATTCATACATATAGACATAGACATTTAGAATAAGAAACTATTACAAATGTAATTGAAATACAAATAAATATGCATATATATTTTTTAAAATTTGACATTTTATATGCGTTCTTTAGGAATGCATCCATTATGAATCTACTAGCTATAGAATTTAAGAAAGAATATGGACATATATGTACATAGATGGATGAATTATCACAAATGTAATTGAAATATAAATTCTTTTATTTTTATCAAATTCTATATTTGTTGTATGTACTTTAAGATTGGATTATAGACTCACATTAATTAGTTTAAAATATGTATAAAATAGAAGCTAGCAGTTATGGTTTATTTTTAGCAACTTTTAACAAAGTTGCTTACACATTGATAACAAGTTGACTAATAAACAAAGTCTGTCCTTAATACTTAATCTCTATCGCTGCACTCTATCGCTGCACTGTTCTGTGCTGTTGCTTCATTGGCCATGCACAAGAGTTGCCAAGACAGCAGCCAAAGCGGAAGCACTTTATCCAATTTAGAGAGCTTAAAATGCTATGGGAGTGTGTGTGGTCCATCTATAGTCTGTGGTGAGTTGGCACTGACCGATGGTCATAACCAGAATGCTTCCCAGGCTGCTTCTCCAGCCCCCACCCCTTGCATGCTGCTGTCGGCCACATTGCGACATTTAATTAAAAAGCAAACGAAACAAAACGGAACGCACGCCAATTTTAAGAACTTTGTAAAACAACTCTAAGCTTTTGGTTACCAAGCGGAGGGCAATTAACATGTCCATGTCACAAAAGTTACCCATAAATTCCAGCGTAGACGTGATAACAGCGAAACACTGCGAAACGACAGCAGCAACCCTTTTCGTTGTTAACAACATACTTAGGCAAGTCTGTTGAATGGGTGTGCGGGATGTAGGAGGGGGTTGGCGTTGTGGAAGAGGTGTGTATTTACGGAATTTCTAACTGGCTGCTAACAGGCGAATGGCATCTCGTTTTGCCTGTTCTTGTTGCTGTTGATGTCTTTCGGTATTTTGTGTGTTTTGATAGCAAGTATTTTTAGAAAAACTGTCTAATTAGTTTGATTAACTTGTTACTTTTAAATGGGGGTTGTAGAGAAACTAAAATCGTTGAAATTTGCTCTTCATTCAACTCTGATTTCTGACAGTGATTGCCAGTTAGGGATCCTTTAATTATGAAATTGCATAATTCTTTTATTGCTATATCACTTTTCTCGCGGACAATTCTGAATTGCAATAATGTGTTCTGTCTGAAATAAAGATTAATTAATATAAAAAAGACTATCGGGTAAATTAAATGAAACATGATTATTAGTTTCATTAGTTACTGAAAATAAAATAATTGTGTTGTGTTACATCTCATACTAAATCGATTCAAAGGAGCAGAAGCAAAGCATGCTAGGATAGCCGCATTAATTAAATTAATCTTCATCATTTCGGTGTTGCTGCGATTTATCTATTAGGGATTATGGACATGGAGAGGAAGGTCGGCGCTCTGATCGTGAGTAAAAGTGTTTGTGAATGGAGTTCTCACGGACACCTTTTCTTTGTCTTACAGTCTGTGTGTAAGTTAACAGCCGGATCGTATTTCATCTTTTACTCTCGTTACAGCAACAACAAACCAAAGGAATTATGAAGAATGGGTGGAATGGGTCTAATATCTGTCTGGGAATATTTCGAATTTGTTAAACAATCACATCGTTAATAGAATTAAAGATTGTCGAAAGGTTGTTGTCTACGATATTGGTAAATGAAAACGTTCATATTTGAATCTAATAAATAGAGAAATTTCTTTGAGAAATAGTAGTAATACACAAAGTACTAAACTGAATAAATGATTGATCTATCAATATTGAAACCACAAGGTAAATTCTCAAGCTTTTCAATCTTAAAAAAAAATTTTTGTCTCAAAACGATGGTTCAAGAATTAAATTATGCTTGAATATTTTATAAATCAGGACTTTTCCTTTCAAGAATTTTTCTTTAAGATCGAAAAGTTATCAAAACCAATTTTACACTTTTCAATCTAGATTAAAGTGTTCTATTAAGTTAATATAAAATAATAAAACAAAGGTATAGGCCAATTCGTATTGCGATTTTAAAATTGTCAACATACAGTAATAATTGCTGAAATAATGGAGTAATACTATTTCATATAGCTGCATATTTCTTGCTTATGATTTTTATCCATTCAGTTTATAAACACAAATTCTATTACATTTTTTGCTTGTATAAATTGAATTTTAATTGTTGTAAAAAATAATTGAAGAACTTTCCTTAATTATGTATTCTTTTGCATTGCTAATATATTTATTCTTTTTATACTGCAAAAAATCGAAAAACATTGCTTTCTTGAAAATTAATATTTATGTATATATATTATATACAAGAGTTATATTAAGAAAGAATGTTTATTTATTCGAGATAATAATATGTTTAAATAATTTAAATAAATTAACTTAAAAGTTATATTTTTCTAAGAGTTAGTTTCATTTTGATGCACCATAAATCAGCTATGCCCGATTATCATTGTTTGTTCCGGCTGCTCATCACGCTTAATTAGCTTCGCCTGGGAACTAAACTGCACCTGCACAATCGCATTTTAGACTTCCTCCCGGCTGGCTTCACGGCTTCAAGTAATCGCATTTGGTATTGTCAAAACTTGTAGGACAAATAAACCACCCCAGTGTTTAGGTTTGGGCAATGGCTTAACCATCCTCCGTCATCGTCGTCGACGTAGTCGTTGTTGTCATCGTCAAGTGGCACAAATTACAGATCAAACATGCAGTCAATGTTGCAGTTGTGGGGTGACCATTTGTCAAGAACGTTGACAATATTACGTTAAAATTAAATAGCGTAATAAAAGGGTGACTTAATTTGTTTTTGCCCCGACAGACGCCACCACTCACGATTACGATTACGATACGATTACGGCCGAGATGAGCTGTGAACACGTGCTTCCTTTCTAATAAAATACGCGAACTCTCATATCTGGTTATTGTAGACAGAGACCCAAAACATCATCCGCCGTAAGTCGCCACTTTTTATGAAGCGTCCTTCCTTGTTATTGAAATTTGTTGTCAACCCCTCAGCAATATGCGGCGGCTGTAAAACGGCAATTACGCGTGTCTAATAATGGGACCAGGGCCCTATACGCAAATACTGCAAAGATTTAAGTAGCCGATAATTCCAGTACTGACGCGTGACACAATTTGTTTGTCTTTTAATAACAATTTTCACAGAATATACTTTTCATCACAACCGGATACTGAAAACATGTGCCATAGAAACCAATTAATGGAGTATGCTAAAGAAAGCTATTAAGTCGTTATCCTGTTAATGTTGTTTAAGGCCTTTGGAGAATCTCTTTATAAATATACCATAGCAATAAATAAATTTATTTGCCACCAGAGAAGCTGTAATAAAATATAAAGACTTTAGTATTAATTATTCCTTAATTCAATTAACGAGGAGATAATTTATTCATTGTTTACAATTAGCAATAATACAATAAAATAATATAATATGGGGAATATATTTATAAAAAAAACCATGACTTAAATTATTGTTAATTTAAATATTGAATTGGAAGCGCATCCTAAGTATTAAGATAGTTTTAATGAAAACTAATTATGATGTATTAAAATAAACTTGAATATAACAACATTATTTTGTCGAACGTTAAGCTACCAAAAGTTTACGAACGCTTTGAAAAAGTTATTTATGTTTGTGGCAATGCAAGTACTTTAATAATATGAACGCTTAAGAAAAGATTTATTTTAAGCTATGTACAAATTATTAGATTAGTATCAGACCAGAGAGGAGAAATATTGGCATACTTGGGATAATTTAACAGGTAGTTAGTTAAAAATCCTGTATGTTGTTGTGCTGCACAAGACAATAATTGAAGATATTGTTTTTTTTTTTATAATATAGATAGAATTGGATTCGAGGTTCATTAAAACAAGTAAATAAGTAAAGGAACTTTATTTAGTGGTGCACTAATACTTATATAATTATAGTGAAATTTTTATTGGAATGGTTTCTCAAGGAAGTAATCAACTTATTGATAATTTCTGCTTATTACGATATACAATATATCGTTTGACTTCCAGTAGTACTTCCGAGGAAATGTGCACACGAAGAGAACTTACCAAGAGAAATAAGTAGCTCAGTTATTGTGGCCACAAACAAAGGTGGACACACATTTGGCTTATTGATTAAGGATTATTCATGGCCGTGGCATTAAAATTAATAAATGTTGCCAATGTCAGAGCGGAATCACATCAGGAACAAGAGCAGGAATAACAACCAGTTACTGCCACTTGTGCGTACATACATACATACATATACATACATATGTATGTAAGGATTTCTGCACACACATACTTACACCAGCAATAACAACCACAACCACAATAATAACAATAACAATAACAACTTTGTCCCTGGGCAATAAAAAAATGCCAAGTATCGCACAAAATAAGAGCAATAATATTTAATAAATGTGCACACACACACACACAAACACACTCTGATGCGATACGAGGAGTATGTGTGTATAGAGCATACAATATGTTTTTATTTTGGTGGTTGAATGCGAAAAACCATAAATAAATATACACAGCCACAGACACACACACACACACACACACAAAAACTCTCATACAGAAAAGCGCATAAAAAGATTAAAACGTGTCGGCATCTCCGTCTCCCTGTATAGGTAGGCAGGATTTCTGTATACGCGTTTCTATGTGTGTGTTCGTGTGTGTGTGTGTGTGTGTGCCATGCCTTTTTTGGTTGAATGCTTGAGCAAGGCGGGCTGGCGAACTGCCTGGATGGCTGGCTGGGTCTCTCGGGCAAGAGGATGAGCTGCTGGGTGGCCAGCTAACATCACCATCCCCTTGGCTGGCGCCCATTCCAACCCTCGGGGCGCTCCGACATCATCATTCTTCATGGCATTTCGGTGAAAAAGAATGCTTTTGATCTTCACAAGCGAATGATTTTTAATATGACTTTTTGCTGATGATGATGACGTCGAGCGGGCGACGAGCGGGCGTGCTGCTGTTGCTTTTAGCTTCAAAAAATATGTTTACAATATACTACATACATATACGCATATGCAGCATATACAAAATACATGTAAGCGCATACATGAAGTAATCGGACAGTCAATCAGTTCATTTTACTGCAGGTGACGCACAAAAGTATGCTACGTTTCTTGTTTGCTTCACTGCAACATAAAAAACGATACTAATTAAGCTTAATTAAACGTCAATGTAATGCAGTTTACAACAGCCGCACATTTATACGAACTCAACGCACACATTCTCACACGCACACGCACACACTCATACAGCTGTGAATCGCAGCGCCTAAAATTAGGCTAACTCAAAGCTTCCTCATTTGCGCTTCGAGGCATTAGACGAGCTTCATTGGGTGCTCTGGAGTGGTGGTTGCTTGGATAGTTGGGTGCTTGGGTGGTTGGGCGGTTGGGGTGGTCGACGTCACCGCACTGGCATAATGATGGTAATTTGTTGGTTTGGCCAAAAGAGCAAACGGCATGCTTGGAATTTCAATTAATTTCCATAATTTCCAACGCTTTATGAACGAACAAAAGCAAAGCAAATGCGTCGCGATAACGAGGGTGTTTTTTTGTTGAGCCGACAAGGAAAAACTCAAGACAGAGCGCGAGACCGAGACTGAGCCCGAGAACAACAATGCGAACAAGAAAGAGACCGACTCCGACCCGGATACAAAATGCTATGCCAAAGTCTTTCGGTTTGTCCATCTGTCTGTTTGTTTGTCTATGGCTATTCACATTCCTTAAGACCGTGGCCTGATTAGCTCAAAAGGTAAATGGTTTTATTTACAAATTATAGCTAAAATAGTAATATATTTATGTATTTGCAGCAGAGCTTTACTAGATTGTTTTTGGAGCTAAACATTTTCATGTTAAGTTATTGTATTGTAAATATATTTTTGTACAATAAATTAAGCATTTATACAAAAGATATTAAAGCCTTACAGGCCTAAGAATCTGTTAAAATTTTTTGTATTTTCATATTAAATGTTATATATTTTAAACAGAAAACAAAATATATTATATTATAACACTAAAAGAAAAACTTTGAGTGAAAGTTTGTATCAGTTTTGTGGGCAAATTTTAACAGAATTTTAAGTTTAATTTTGGGATTACATAGTATGCATATATCAGAGTAAGTTTCAAAAAGTTTACCGAAACATTGAAACATTTAAATATGTAAGAAATGAAAAACTCCTAATAGAATTCATTGTATTTATTTGGTAATTTTTCTATTCTGATTTTCCAATTATTTTAGGTTGCTTCCTCTTCTCTCTCCAAGTATATTTGCATTTGTTAGTTTTATTACTTAAATTAAGGTTATTTTTTTTTTAAATTTTTGTTTGTTTTGTTTAAAATGTTGATAAAGTATTTACATAATTAGAAAAAATTTATATACATGAAAAATAATTCACCTAAAAATAATAATTACTTGTAGTTTTATAATTTGGGACATGCTGCTGAGAAAGATATTTTTTTGTCAGAGTACATTTGGATGCCATTAATGTCATATCTATTGTCATGTTGGAGAACATGGAATCTCTAATTACCTTAATAGATTAAACAAAAAGATAAAAAAGAATACGTCTCACAGCACCACATTAAGTAAATAGTAACTTCAGAAACAATTTTTCTTTTATAAATATTTGTTTTTATTTCTTATTTTTAAAAGTTTGTGTTTAAATATAATACATTTTTTAAAAGTTTATCAGTAATAGTACCGTAATACATAAGCTATAACTTAATACGAAATCAAATTCTCCAATTACCTTAATAGAAGAAAAAGATAAAGAATATATTTTAATTCCCAGCAGCACTCTAAATAAATATGTACTTCAGAAGAAGTAGGTTTGTTTTCATTTTCTTTATTTATAAAAGTTTGTGTTTAAATATGATAATATTTTTAAGAGTTTGAGAGTAATAATACCCTAATACATAAGCTATAATTTATTGTTAATATAACTATATAAATTATATATTACAAAATCTGAACAATATAATAATATTGTAGTTAGATAATGTAGTTTAAAATTAAAATGCGATAAAAGCTATTGCTTGACTTAAGCAACATTATTTATTGTAAATAATACAGCTAAAAACGTAATGTATAGTAATGTTATTATTATATGAAGCAGTTAGCAAAGTTCAGACGATTCAAAGTTGACGCATAGTTTAGAATATGTTATAATTTATTTGTTATACCATAACGTATTTGAAATGTGCTTTGCTGTCATCTCCGACTTTTCCGTGAAGCATTTGCTGTTTGTAGTTGCAATTAAAACGTTGATGCGCAACGTAAAAGGCAATAGAAAATTTTAATTAAATATGGCGCACAATATGCAATTAAAAACGCAGTTATTAGTGGCTAAAAACCAAATAAATTTCTAATTACAACGACCAGTTGCAGTCGGCGGCAAGAACTTTGCAAATCGGAAATTTGGTAATTTGGGTAAAATTAATTTTTCACTTGGGCAGCATTTTGGCAGCCAATTGGCCTAGGTACCAAAAACTCATTTCGACAATGGCCACAGTTGCAAATTGGAGTGGTTTTGACCACTAACAACATCAACAACAACAACAATAACTGCACTACTAATGGCAATAATAACAGTGGCTGCATTGGCCAAAAACACGATTTAATTAAAAAGTCAAAATGGGCGCCGAGTAGCTGCTTTGTTTGTATCGCATTGCGTTGTTGTGTTGTGTATTTTGGCGAATTGAGAAATTTCTAAATTGCGCTCATTATGCTGGTTTTGATTTTTGAGTGCCCGATGAAATGAGATGAGATGCGATGCGATGCGATGAGATACTAATTAATTTTTCGGCTAGGCATTTATTGAAAAATGCGCACATAAAACATAGCAGACTAAATGCTTTGTCAGCCATAAAATAAAATGTTTGCCGTACTCGTAATTGGCCATAGGGAAATGACCGAAATAAAAACAGATTTAACGGCATTTATTTCGGCCCAAAAAGCCATAAAAGGCATTCTATAAAAATTCATGCAAACAGCAAAAAAACAATAACAACACGAACAACAAAAAAAAACATCAACATTATAAACAACATTATTAAAAACATGCCGCAAATGTTTTGCTGCGCTCAAATTTTTGAGTCCATTTTGTGTTGTCGGCGTCCAGTGGGTGGTGTTGGTGGTGTGTGGGTGGTTGTCTCTGGTGGGTGGTGTTCAACGGATGTTGGAGGGTGGTTCATGTGCATTACCGGAGCTTTACTAAGGACATTATGATGTTCAGTTTGGCAAATGAATATCGCTGTCTCGCTTGCCCATCAACAGGCTAATGAAATTTAATGCTGCTTCGACTGAGAGCAAGAGAGAAAGAGAGTGTTGAAAACGGGTGTAAGTATGTGTGTGTGTGTGTGTGTGTGTATGGGAGCTGCGTCTATTAACATTGTGTGTGCGTGTGTGCTAGAGGACTGCGTGGCATGCAACAACACAGTGCAGCTCAATAATAATAAAAATATTTTCATTAAATAAGGAGCCCTCTTTGAAGTTTCAGCAACGCGACAAGCTTTATCTGTATACTTACTACCTATTGAGAACATTATGCATTGAAATGCCAGATTTTAATAGTTGTTACAATTTTTAATCTGAAGACAGAAATAATTTTATTTTTTAATTTCCATTTAAATTTGAATAGATTCACAACTGCCCCAATAAGTAGGCAATACTTTATGAATGGTAATATTTTATTGGCTCCCTAATGAAACCCGCGATGCAACCCTGGTCATAATAAGGGCAATTTAATTTGTGTACGTAAAGTCTTCTCCCACTCCAGAGTTTTACGGCTATTACGTAATAATTCATAATGAAAAAACTTTTGCCTTGCTTGAAAGTTTGTTTGCCCTTTTTTGCATTTATTCATTTTGTATATGTTTATTTTTATTCGAAAATAAATAAATATTATGGCTCCCACAGCAGCAGCAAGAAGAACATCATTATCGTCATTATGATGAGCCACCGCTTTTCCCCTGCCCTGCCATCCGTTCTCGTCTTCGTCTTCGTCTCTGTCGCCGTCTTCATCTCCAGCTCTATCGCTGCAAGCTGCGAAGTTTATCAAAAGGCCAAGCAACAATGGCGACGACAGCGACTGCGGCTGCGACGCCTTCTCATTCCAACAGATGCACGGACACATGCGCAGAAGCTAGCTCACACACACACACACCGCACAGACACACACACACACACACATGGGCCACTTGTAACGTGTGGAATTTTTTTTTTTTACCCTTAAACAAAAAATATTAAAATTGTGGTAAATAAACAAAATTTGTGATAATATACATGCACATACCTATATACAAAATACATGCACCATTTACTACACACACAGACACATACACATACACATGCAAATATACATGTATTTGTATTAAGCTCTCGTGTCTCTCGCTCTCGTTCTCGCTCCGCTGCAGCAGCGACAGCAGCCGAAATTTTTCTCTCTCCCTCGGCTTTCGGTGCCATTTTGCCCATTTTCCCACTTTGCTCCATGCCAGGCGTCTGCCCAATTCTTGTGGGTACATTAGCACTAATGATGATTGAAACGACAAACGTGTCGCCTCATCCTTATTCTCATTCTCAGCTTCTCAGTTCTCCAGTTTCAGACTCAAGAGAGAGAGAGAGAGAGAGAGAGCCGAGAAAGACGGAATACGAACGCATTTCTTCGTTTCGGTAAAATGCCTGACTTTGATTTAAAATGTTGTATCTCGTGGCGGATTTAAAGTTCATCGCATGGTCTCGACTCAGCCACGTCTCACCAAGCACTTGGTATTTCATTTCCATTTTTCTTGTTCGTGCCGTTTTCCTTTTTGCTTTTTCCTTTTTCCTTTTGTTGTGCATTGATTCACTTTGATGGGCGCTAATTGGGGTTTCTCTCGTGATAATGATCGTTGGTATTTCGAGTAGTTTATCAAGTGGTAAATTTAAGGCGACTTTGGCTTTAAGAAAGAGTTGCATAGCAACAGTGTGAGGAGCTTATAAATAAAATATATAGTATTCTGAGACTATAGTTTTTTACATTTAGTGATTCACTCATAAATTTGATATATTATAAAAGATAATACGTTCATCCATCATCTTTAGTATCGCAGTCATAAATGTTTCAGTAATTTTCTTGCCATAGAATATTGCTTAATTAATTAGTTGCCCTTCCGTTGTTTTTTTTTTGCCCCCACAAAGTACTATAAATAACGCTGCGCCATATTGTTTTTGCCTGCGTTATCCTGGCACCGCCCTCTCGACGTATCCAGCAAACCATCCTTCCACCCACCCAACCATCCATCCACTCACTCGCCCAGCAACCAGCCAATTATCCATTTATTTAATAATTTCAATAACTTTTCATACACTCGCGTCGAATGCGGCACAAATGAGCACAACGTGCCACAAGGAGGCAAAAGGGGCAAACGGGGATGGACGGTGGGGGGAGTGGTTGCTGCGATAGGTGGGCGGTTTGTTGGCAGGGTGCTTGCGTTTTTATGTAACTGCTGGTGGTTGCTCCTGACAATCTGAATGATGATGATGTTACGCAGCAGCAACTGCTGCTGTTGCTGTTGCTGTCGGTGTTGCTGCTGCTGTCGCAGTCGCTGTCGCCGTCACAGTCGCTGCCTCTGTCGACGCTGTGTAAATCCCGGAAAAAAGCAGACACATGAAGAGAACCGCATCCCACAAGAGCAAGAGAAAAATCACAGCACCAATTCAACACACAACCATTCACAGAGGCAGAGACAAAGCTGCGCTGCTGCGACGTCGACGCTTGATTGTTGCTGCTGTCGTTGCTGCTGCTGCTGCAGATATTGTAAAAATTTTACTGCCAGCAACTTTTGAATTCAGTTGAGTTTGCAACACGTTCACGTTCGCATGCAACCAGCCAAACGAGGCTCACATTTTCCGATTATCCGAATATATCCATCCGCATTTCATCCGACATCAATTGCAATTCTCAAAACGCGCGCAATTGTAGGCAACAGTTCATTTGCCGTCGGCTAATTTGAGACTTATTAAATCGCAGTTTAAAGTGCCCAAGTGAAGTATTACAATACTTATGAAAATATCTGAAAGATATTAATGTTATATTACATGGGAGTTATCCTATTGCTTGGATTATATCATCGCATTCCATAATCAACTACATTTCCACAGAGTAATTTAAAGGTTTGTGTATATGGTTTAACTTTCTCAGATTTCGATGGATCGCATATAAGACAGATTTGGAAATCAATAAGAAAAGGTTCGATTAGAGCAAGGAGAGGAAATAAGTTTTTTGTTACTTAATTACTCTTTGGGTTTTTATATCACGGCAACATATTTTTAAATATTCAAAATTTTATAGAAAATACTTTAACAAAATAATCTGTATTTCTCTAAAGTATTCTCCAATCCTCTAAATTCAAAATAAATGTAGCAAATATTTCTTTACAAAGAATCCGGTTTTCGTTTATAATTATCCTCTATATACATTAAAAATTAATAATATTATTAAACAAATAATAAATGAGACTTACTTTATCCTATTTTATTGACTTTAATGGCTTGAATATGGTTGTCACCGCATATTATAAAAATTAGAATAAAATTTCAAATAAAACAAAGAACTTCACATTTAGCATCAAGAAAATATTTTTTTAATTCTCAATTCTTGCTATTACTTTTTGAAACAAAATTTAATTCAATAATTTAAATTAACTTAGTGAAATAAAATATATACAGCTTATTAAAATTAGAAAACTTTGCATGATTGGACAGCTATCCGTAGTTCAGAATGAAATACTTATTGTAATAGGAGTAAATTTATATTTAGGAATTCTGCATTTCTGAATTATAGATATAGTAAACTTATACAGCTAAACTTGCAGAGGGAATACTATAGAAGTTGTATTTGCTTCTCAAAAGCTTTTACAGACATATTAGATAATTTTTTAAAATCCATACGTAATTCAGTCAATTTTCTTAGTAAAAGGATTCATACATTTTAATATAACATGACATGAATAAGGCATAATTTAGTTGTAAACCAAGAAGATTGTATTTAAACTTGCCAGAATATAATTTCAACAATTTCCAAATGATTCCCTTAGCACTCATTCATTTGTAATAATTTATGTTGCAAGGCAGATAACAGTTATTTGTGGACATGGCCACAAGTCAGTAATCTTAATGAACCTAATTTATTTAATGCCAAGCTCTAAGCACAGACAACTTGGCCGCATTTACAATCACTTGCATATATAGTATAGTATAGCATATATCAGACATTGTGTGGCTATCAAATGGATATTTTACGCACCTGAGGACAACAGCAAGAGACGTGGTAGTAATAACAATGAGACAAAGTCTCAATTAGGCTATCAAATTGCCAGTGACAACCACAGCAGCAACAGAGCAGGACAGATAGCTACAAGAGGGAAAGAGGCAGTTAGTAACAGAGTAGAGAGAGAGAGAGAGAGAGAGAGAGAGAGAGAGAGAGAGGGGACTTAAGAAAAGCTTTGCAATTAAGTGCATAAATGAATGCACTCACTCACCATGCGAATGCATGTCTCCAATGTGTGGCACAGTCTGCGGTCACTTGCAGCAGCAACTGCCTCAACCTGTTGGTGTTGGCCACCATTCATCATTTGATTGCAGGGTCAATTGTTTAACCAAGCCACACACACTCTTTACTTCCATATATGTATGTAGTGTTTATAGTATAGAGAGGCTTGGCTCATTTGGAGCAATTTACAATTGGGATTCGGCTTAAGAGGTTCTCGGATTACACGCGTTGTTGCCGCCACGGCTGGTCAAGTGCCACTTAATTGTGGGCATAATCAGAGAGTCGTTGACACCTGGAACTGGATGTGGCTTGGCACTCGGATACAATTAAACATTTCGCTTTGCATTTTTCAGGCGAGCGAGCGACCAACAAGTGGACTAAGAGTCGTCGAGGGAGCGTGCAGCGTGCAGCTTGAATTGTGCTTGTGCCAAATACTAAGCATGTTGCAAAATCCTTCCAAATATCACGCAAATCCTTTGTCACACTTTCTGGCATTGCATAACACACAAGCCAACGGTGTTGCACACACACACGCACACACACTGGGCCACCATCATGCAGGAGGACATGGACATGGACAGTTGCAACCGCATCATTCACTGCCCACGGCTGCCTTGGCTGCGGCGGCAGCAGCAGCTGCAGTGACGGCGGCGGGTCAAAGTTCATACCAAATGGAGCAGCAGCAGCAGCAGCAACTTCCCATTGGCCTCCCACCAGCAACAGCACCCACACAAACGCAAGCACAGTCTCAGACACACACACAATCGCACACACACCCCCAGCAGCAGCAGCAGCAGCAGAGGGAGCAACTGGCGACTGCGACGTCGCACGCGCAGCTCATTGAGGCGGCCGCGGCGCATACCTCCCTCGATGTGGGCAAATCGTTTACAATAGCCGCCATTTTGGGTCTTCAGCAACAGCATCAGCAGCAGCAGCAGCAGCAACAGAGCAAGGACTATAATAATGCCATTAATTTGTCTCTCAATGGCGGCAGCTCGGCAGACGCCGCTGACCACGACAACAACAACAGCAAGTGCTACAACAACAATAACAACACAAGCAGCAATAACAACAACAGCAGCAGCAGCAACAACAACTATGGCAACAACAATAGCCAAAGTGTAAATAACTTCAATTGTGATAGCAACGGCAGTCGTTACCTGTCCACAGTGCAGCATCCTCATCCACATTCCCATTCTCACTCCCAGCAGCGAGCCAATTTCGCTGCTGCTGCCGCCGTCGCGGCTGCTGCTGTTGTGGGTGGTGGTCCGTCGGCGCTGCAGAGTCTCCAGCAATTGCACCAGCATCACGCACAGCAGGCGTCGCTAAGTTTTCAACGGG
Organism: Drosophila sulfurigaster albostrigata; assembly: GCF_023558435.1. Classification (NCBI taxonomy): domain Eukaryota; kingdom Metazoa; phylum Arthropoda; class Insecta; order Diptera; family Drosophilidae; genus Drosophila; species Drosophila sulfurigaster. The sequence continues at coordinate 22,175,596 of NC_084882.1, forward strand.
ACAAGCTCAAGTCGGGTAAGTGGCTAATCAAGTCGATTAATTAAAATAATGCAAATTTTCTTATTTATGTACATATATTAATGGTTGCTTTTAAAAATGATTGAATTTCTTTCAAAATAAAGCTCAATTATTTATGAGTAAATGAATATAATTAATAATATATTTGAATAGTATTTTAAACCTTTTAAGCAAGTAAGAATGCTAGAGTCAAGTGTGCTCGACTGTGAGATACCCGTACGCATTTTAAATAAAAGCAAAATATTGCGGTATTCATTTTAAAATATACCAAATTAATGCACCACAAGAATACTAAAGAATATACCGGTATTGATACAGTACTACATTGAATATATATGATATGATCGCAACCAAACTTTTAGGAATTATAAAGACTATAGATATTATCGAATATATAAAAATTCTAGCTGTTATTCGATTTCGGTCGATTTGCGTGTCAGCAATTTTAAACAAACTTCAACTGCCTGCAAACATAAAAATTGTTGTCGAAAAAAATTATATCTCTAACTCTTATAGTCTCTGAGATCTAGGTGTTCGTATGGACAGACGGACATGACTATATCACCTCGGCTGATCAAAAATATATATACTTTATAGGGTCGAAGTTGCCTACATATATTTCCTGCCCTGTGGGTAACGGGTATACAAATTCGGTCTTTTATTAGGAAAACAAGACCTCTACTTTAACTGGTTAATGAAAACACATGGAATATTTTATATCAGAAAGCTTATTTCAAGTAAAAATAGGTAAAAGATGAAATTTATTATAAAAATAATTATAACTGTTTTTACAAATTGTGTTCCGAAAGTCGAAATTGATATGTGCGTAACTTGCAGAAACAGATATACATAGTATGTCCGAACACATTAATGCCCCATTTCCACTGCCCCAAAAAACTTCCCCCATGTAAAAACTGAGTAGCAGTAGAAATGGGGTATAAGGTTTACATATACATATGTATGTATGTATATTCTGAATCAGCATCAAGACCTGACGCGATATAAACTAGTTTAAAAGTTAAGACGGCTTTGCTTTTAGTTCTTATTTGTTATTATTATTTTTATATTTATTGTATGTATATAATAAATAAAATATATATATATATGTATATATATGAATGGCTCTTCAATTCATGTTGAATTTAATTGCAAAAAAGTTTCGGAAAAGTTTTGAGCAGTAAACAATTGTCAAACTTCTGCAGACTGTAATTAAGAATGCAAGCAATGAAAGTGAATGTATTGAATTAGCTTAGTGACACCTTAATCATATTCTATTTTATTTCATTTTAAATTAAACCTTGAAAAACTGAAATATTTCATTTGAAATAAGACAACAGGAATCTTCAGTAAAATAAGTGATTTATTTTTATTTATTTACCATGTGAAACATTATTGGAAAACACAAGCATCATCTGAACTTGATTATTTTGTCTGTCACAGATTCACACAAGAAGAGCGCGCTGAAAAACAAACGTGTTCGCACAATCTTCACGCCGGAGCAGCTGGAATGCCTAGAAGCCGAATTCGAGCGACAGCAGTACATGGTCGGACCGGAGCGTCTTTATCTGGCGCACACACTCAAGCTGACAGAAGCTCAGGTGAAGGTCTGGTTTCAGAATCGACGCATCAAATGGCGTAAGCATCACCTGGAACTAACGCAACAGCGTTTGGCATTGATTAGGCAAACTCAGTTGCCCGCAGGATCAGCAGCTGCAGCAGCTGTCGCGGCCGCTGCATCATCAACATCCACATCCGCCGAGCTGCCATTGAATGCTGCCTGCAGCACTGCATCCCCCAGTCTGCTGGAGGATGACAATGAGGATAGCAAGCACTCGCTTTTGCTGCCAACGCGTCCTTTGAGTCGTGCTGCCTCCGAGTCAGATTTATCCATATGCAACGATTCGCTTGACCTGGACGGCGACAGTCTGATGGATGGCAGTGAAGAGGCATAAGCCATTTAATGATGATGATGCCACAAAATTCTTGTAAATATAGTCCAATAAATATGTATATTATTCTAATCGTAAACTCTTGGAGATCGATGTACAATATAAGAATGGCATGATTTACTTTAATGCTTAGCGTTACAAAATTAGATAGCTAAACTACATACATAGTCATTATCACATACACTGAACATTTACGGCTGGTTGGATGCTATTGATCTGTCGTAGCAGGACAGATGCACCATTTGGCCGTTGGGATAGCGCACAAAAGCAGTCTGATTTGCAAAGCGTTTCTTGCATTCGGGACACACTGTGGACTCGTTTAGTATGAAACTCTTATTCATCTCCTTATCTACGGCGGTCTTAAGTCGTGCTGCCTCAGCTCGTAAAAGTCCAATCATGATTTGACGCTCATGCTGCTCTGCCATTTGAGTGCGTATCACCGTTTCTAAATAATACTTCACCTCACTTGAATCCATATCATCCGGCAGAGACTGCAATTAAAAGATATTTTGATAATGTGCAGACTATAAATTATGCATGCTTTAGCTTACTTCCAATGTCTTGATTGGATCAATTTTCACAGTATAGGTGTTGAGCAACTCCACAGCCACTTTTAAATTTGGCGTCACATAATCGGGATGCATGGGTACATCCTCAAATGGTTGTTGCATGGGCTTCAGTATGATTTCTAGTAGGATATCGAAGACGTCTTTGTTCTGGTCATAGTTAGTTTCTGCATAAGCTTTAGCTTTTGACATATCGCCTAGCACTAGAACATATATAGCTAGCACCTTGTCGTGCATTTTAAGGCGACCCAGAATCAATGCTCGTTCCTCCAGTAGCACCTTGGTGGGAAAGTCTTGCAGTACACTATCTGGAGAATAGTGTTGAGAATCTTCTAGCATTTTGTACAGCTTCGCACGCAAAGCAGGAAGCTCTGGGGTTTCCTCTCTAAAATGAAGTCAATAAAAGGTTATACAAATGATATTACAGACATAGATAATGAAGATTAACTTACCCCTTAGCCTGCTGGGCTAACAGTTGTTGCACTTGCTTGATGTACTCCTTTATCAAAGCATTGTGGCGTAGTGTATTTGTGTCCTGCCATTCGTCTATGATATGCTCCAAATAGGGCACAACCAGTGCCTTGTGCTTGCTAACTAGAAAGTCAAGTACTTTGGCTCGAGGTAGCGCTTCAACTGCAATCAACTCATCTGTGAATATTTTCAGGCCTTCGTGCGGATCCTCAGTTAAAACCCAGTCGGCGAATTCAAAAATCAACGGCAGATTATCAGCACCCAGTGCTTGCAGATAACTTATGGAACGCTTTAGGCCTTGCAACACAGATCCTTCCACATTTGCCTGCTCCTTTAAAAGTGTAAGCGCTTTCTTGTGTTTGCCTTTGCCGTCATAAAGTATGATCAACTCCGAGAGCTTATTGTATCTCTTAAGCATTTTTTCCGACTCTTCGAGATGGCATTGATTCAATCGCAACAGTGGAGCGACAAGTGCATCATTTGTTTGCAAGTAACACTTCAACAACGTAGTATCAATAATCTCTAACAATGACTTATTACTGTTTTTGGTATCTAGTAGCTTGACAACCTCGCGCTGTCGAGCCTGCGCTAGAAATTCAATCAATGCCGTATAGGCATTTTCCAGATCGTGATCCTCTAGTTTAGGCACGCTTGGTGTAGGCACGGCATCGCAAACTGTAGACTGAGGTTCTGGTACAAGGTTAGGAAAGAGCTTGATTACGTCGTAAGGATCGATGGCGGCCTTTTCGAACTCCTTCATTGCTGGCGCGAATTCTTTATTGGTGAATAGTTCATGGGCATAAAACATATGAATCTCACGTATCGTCTGCGTTTTGTCATTGCTCTTTTCCTCGGATATATCCTGAAACCGTCTTCATTGTAATTGAAAATCATAAGATTATCATCTGGTTAAACTCACCGTCAGTTCTATTGCTAATTGAAATTTCTTTTGTTTCATCAGTTCCTTGCGCTGACTTGGAATGTCCACCATGCGAATACACCACAACTCAGACGAGGCGGCAGCAAAAATGGTGCCCTTGTCTGAGCGAACTAGGAATCTGGTGTTCTTTAGCTCTGGCAGAGATTGCACTAACGTCTCCCTGCCTACCAAACTGCGAATCTCAACAGCGTTTTTGGTACGGCCAATGGCAAACGGCTCATCCCAAACTGCAAAGGGTGAAAGTTATTGTATGTTCTCAGCCAGAGAATTTGTAAACTTACCTAATCCCAAGAGAGGGTGTGTCCACATGGTCGGCGTTGTCTTGTTGTTCATGCTACCTTCAACGCTGCCTTCCTTTGCTTGATATTGACTTGGATCAATAAGCATTAAATAGTTGTCTTTGGATATGCCCAGCATATGGTTCCGAACCAGGCAAATGTTGGGCTCCTGACTAATGGTTGAGGAGGTCAAAATCAGCTTATGCATCTTTGGTGGAGTGCACGATATCTAAAAATAATCTTAACTAAATAAAATTATTCTATTGGTATTCTTACCTTACTTACATTGTAAATTACGTATTCATCCTTGTAGCCCACGCAAACTGTTTGGTTCACCCAACAAATAGCTCTGGGCACATCGAGCAATTCAATTGTCAACTCCAATGAATCGAGTTTATCCACTTTCCAAAAGAAGAAAACAATACGTCGTTTGATGGCACAACCGATTCTTATAAATGTTGCCAATTCGCCAGTGGTTGATTTGCGGCTGTCTACATCCATAGTAAACAAGGTGCATCCTTTCGTATCTGAAGAACTGTGCACGAATTCGAAATTATTCTCAAGTCGACTCATATCGCACACATGAATCATGCTGTCGGTTAACACAAAGAGGAGATTTTCAGCCGCCACCACCTCCATCTGTGTTATTGGTTTTTTACTGAAATTTTTGTTAAACATTTGCATGTTCACGCCCTTATCTTTATCCACCGAGTACATAATAAGCTGGCCGCTTCTGGTGCCCAAAATGACATGATTTCCTAGTGGACAAGTGTACCGGTAATGTAAAGTTAATTTGAGGATATTACATTATATTTGTAACAACTTACCATAAGCAGCAATTGCTTCAATTTGAACGCCCTGTGTTAGGATTGACTGCACAGAATAAGCCTTATGCATTTTGTTCCATTTACATAAAGATTTACCAACTAAAAATGACAAATTAAGATTGCGAGTTGTTTACAGAAAAAAACACAAACAAGCCCAACCCAGCTTAATAAAAACAGCTGATTTGAAGTCCACACACTGCATAACCTGCAAGCAGGTGTTGGAAATTTTAACAATTATGTTCAGAGAAATAAATTTAATGAAATAAATAAATATAGAAACATATGTATAATAAGTAATAATAATAAGCATAAGTAAATAAATATAGGTAAACAATTTAATTATTAGCAATTGACAATAACAAGTTGGATTGCGGCTGTCGAACATGAAAACGTTAACATTTTGCAACACTATCAAGGAGTTACCACCCTGTTCAAAATAACATGACTAGCCGCATACGGCGCGCGATTTGTGAGCAAGTAAATCAATTTAAAAATAATATAATTCGTGTCATTATATTGTTACTTCACAGTTGCCACAACTAGAAAACATCTATCATGCGTTGGAGGTGCCCGCTAAGAAGCTTTCTCCTACATCACGTCCATTATTGCAATGGACATTGCCGGCAACGGTTGCACAACACGAAAACGAATTGTTGGAATCGGTGAAAAGTCAGCAATTTGATGCCACTTATCTTGAGCAAGTGCGTGTGGTGCCCAGTGCAGGACGTAGTGCAGCTAAAGTCGAGTTCCAGCTACAGCCAGACGCATTTGCAACGCATCTCTTGCAGGCAGGGGAGGCAACCACAGTTTCGCCATCTTACGCCGACAAGCATGTTGTTATTGAGTTTAGCTCACCAAACATTGCAAAACCCTTCCATGTGGGACACTTGCGTTCTACCATCATTGGCAATGTGTTGGCCAATCTTTACCAGCATTTGGGTTATCGCACTACGCGTCTCAACTATCTAGGTGATTGGGGTACACAATTTGGCTTATTGGCTTTGGGTGTGCAACTGAAGCAAGTTTCTGATGCTGAAATGCGAACTGCTCCAATTGAAACCCTTTATAACGCATACGTTGTTGCCAATAAAGCCGCCACGGAGAATCCAGCTCTGGCTCAACGAGCACGAGAATTATTCAGTGCGCTGGAGGCGGGTACCGATGATGCCATGACCGCCCAGTGGCAGCAGTATCGTCATTATACCATAGATGAGCTGACTGCTGTTTACGAACGACTTGGCGTCCAATTTGATAGCTACGAATGGGAGTCCCAATACTCGCAGAGTGAAATCACTGAAGTGTTGACTAAACTACGCTCAGCTGGGATGCTGCAAGGGGAACACGATGGACGTGAAGTTGTTGTTGTAGGTCAACGCCGAGTTCCTGTTATCAAAAGCGATGGCTCCACTTTATATTTGGCTCGAGACATTGCGGCGCTGTTAAAACGCCAGAGACAGCTTCAATTCTCACGCATGCTGTATGTTGTGGATAATGGTCAGGCTGATCATTTTAATGCTCTCTTCCAGACAGTTACGGCCTTAGACAATAGCTTGAATAATAAACTACAACATGTGAAATTTGGACGGATTCATGGTATGAGCACGCGCCAGGGCAAGGCGATCTTCCTGCGCGATGTGCTCGACGAAGCCCGTGAGGTGATGCGTGAAAAGCGAAGTAACAGTGCAAGTGAGCGACCAACAATTTACATTCAATGAAACACTGATTGATTAGAATTTTCATTTACAGCCACTAAAAAGAATAGAAGTATGAATGATGAACTCGTTTGCGATGTTCTGGGCGTGTCTGCTGTCTTGGTCAACGTATTAAAGCAGCGAAGGCAGCGAGATCATGAGTTCAGCTGGGATCAAGCACTACAAGTGAACGGGGATACGGGCATCAAGCTGCAGTACACACATTGCCGTTTACACAGCTTGCTGGATAATTTTAAACACATCCAGCTGGCAGACATTAAGCCTAGCTGGCAGCATTTAACCCAAGAGCCGTCAGATGCACTGGATGTGCTTTACGAGCTGGCACGCTTCGAGCAATTCGTGTGGCAATCCAAGGAGCAGCTGGAGGCTTGTGTGCTGGTTAACTATCTGTTTGGCTTGTGGTATGTAGAGTCCCATCCTCACATGAGGTATTAAACTAACTTCTGTGTTATTCTGTTATAGCAATGCAACTAGCCGAGCATTAAAGCGGTTGCCTGTGAAGCAGGAGCGATGCCTAGAAAAACAATCGCAACGTTTGCTGCTCTTCCATGCGGCTAAGCGCACGTTGCACCGTGGCATGCAACTGCTGGGTCTTAAACCGCTAAACCAAATGTAGTTGACGCTCTTTACTTAATATATCATAGTTTTTTATTGAACATTTGAACAGTAGAAATGCAAGGCCGCTTTGTTATTTGCCGCTTAGCGCTTCTTCCACGTGTACTTGCGACGTGCGCCTTCCTGTCCGAACTTCTTGCGTTCTCGTCTGCGATAGTCACGTGTCAGCAGACCGGCTGTAAAAAAATATATCGATGTGCAAGTAATTAGTGACAATGATGAGTTTCGGATTGTAATCGAGAAACAACTAGATAACACTTACCCAAGCGCATGGACTCAATCATCTCTTGATCAACGAAGCTGCGCAAGCTCATTGCAATTCCCCAACGAATGGCACCCGCTTGACCGGATGGACCACCGCCCTCCACATTGGCCTCCACGTCAACTTTGCCCAACATATCGCTAAAGTTCAGGGGGGAAAAGTAACTGCAAAAATACAAGTGCACAATCGTTATGTTATCGTGTGTGTTCGATGTCAAGTTCAGAGCGCTCGAGGCGGCCATTGTCTCTACATCCATACATACATATATACAAATATATGTATATAGATACTTAAGTTGATCAATGCATTGTATTTTCCCGTATATAATGCAAAATTAAACTGCGGGAGTATTTCCTGCGCTACAATAACAACAATAGATGTATAGAAATAAAGACAAAATCGTTAGCTAAATTAAATGCCATGTTAGCCACCGCTAGATGCAACATTTTGTTGCATACCAACGTCGCAATTAAATGTCTACGCTATTACCTGGTGTGATGTAAATTCTATTCATGATAACAAAATAAAAAATTTAAGAAAATCTCTATTAATCAGATACTGATGAACTTTACTGCAGGTGAAACTAAATTAAGAAGCTTTTTCAAACAATTGGCATGCCTAAGGCAAGCTTATTATTAGCTCAGAACAAGGCGATAATTGCGGGCCAAAAGCCAAACTGTGATTTGTTAATAGTAATAACATCACGTTTCTGGCACACGAAACATTTCTGTTATCTCACTACTAACGGTTTCTTTTATTTTGATTGGTGTGCGGCAAAAATTTAAAGTAATCGAACAAAATTGAAAACTGGATAAAGCGGGTTCAAAATATATGGTTAAGGAAGAGAAATTTCACTTGTTACCGACTGGTTTTGTATAACGGTGGTTAACTGTTATTTAAAGTAATTAATTCATATCTAAAACTGACATACTTTATGCAAATGCAATCGTAACTCTGACGAGACAGTATCAAAGTCCACGTTGAGAGGGAATTCCCAATAAGACAAGATATTCTATATAACACCCTTCTAAAAGGCAATAACTGTTACAAACCCCAATTTGTAACACGTGAGCTAATTATATTCCAAATTATTGTTATCATAATACTGGCATGGACATAAACAATGGAATAATACCAAGCAACAATTTACGATATTGATAGTACCATCAATTTACGAAACAAAAAAACTTTAGTTCGTTAGACTAGCATGTGGAATAATATGCTCTCGCTAGAGTATATAATGATCAACATTCACAAAAATAATTTCGGGTTTGTTTATACCAATCACATTTTGTTTATTTTATTTTTTTTTAACTATTCGGCAAATGCGTGGGAAATCAAGTCGACGAGCTTGCAAATCGTATACGAGTCTTTAAACAATATGGTCTACGGCACACAATAAACGTTATGATTAAAAACGAATAAACAATAAAAACAAAAAATACATAATAAAAGGCGCGCAAACAATGGAAAAAAACAGAAACTACAAATTTGGCAAAAATGGCAAAAATAAAGGCTAACACACAAACCAGCTGCAGATTGACAATAGCAAGCATTGACAAATAAAAGAGAAGAACAATTAATCATTGCAAATCTGACAAAATTATTTTGATTCGTTTGTATGTGTAATTTGTTAAACAATTTGTTAGATGACTTCACGCAACAGCAAATAGCGAACATGATTTTTAAATTAATGTACTGGCGAGTAAATAAAGCAAGAGACAAAAATAACCACACGCTAGTAAATTTACGAGAATGGATGGGATAGGAGAGATATTTTTACGATATGGGGATTACGAATATATATATATATTCTTATATATGAATACAGGTTGTCAAAACTGTACACAATCTACAAGGGATTAGTGTAAACATCGCTAATGCTAAAACGCTAAACGACCGGCGAAACGTCGTCTTTGAGATCGGCATCGGCATCGTTAACTGTCACCGTCTCTCGTAAAGAACTCTTCGAGCCGGCGCTTGAACGCTTCAAGTGTCGCGTCAGATTTTATTATGATTTAAATGAATTTGATAGCCGATTCTCTGGAGCGTTCCAAAACCTTCTTTCGCTTTCCTCGCACTTTTCCTCCATCAGCACTTACATGAGTGTCCACATACGAGTATCTATAAGAGCGGCGATGATGATGATAATACACACACTATAGTGATGATAGCATGTGGAGGGCATATAGTATAGTATTATACTAAGTGTACATTCAACCTCATTGGCGCGCGCTCACTTGGCTTAAGTTGGGGATCTGTTCATCCACCTCCCACATTCGTATCCACATTGAAACTTGTGGTGTACATTATCATTTCGGCGCAGTTCTTTTTATCAGTCAATCGACGTTGTTGTCGCGCTTCATATCGCGGACAAATTCACACCGAGAATCTATCTATCGCTCCTTCAGTTTGAATTCCTTTCAAGTATCGGGCTAATACAAATCCATAGTGAATAATGTCGCGACCTTCGCAGAAAAACCGGCATTGTCCAAAACAATTCTAAAGTAAATCTCAGCCGCAAGTGTAGAATTAAGATATGGTCTAATCTACATAGTATATATGCATGTATACGTTACAAAATAATAATGTTGTGTCTATAAATAAACAGTACATAAACTCAAACAACCTTCACATCATTCATAAATCAAAATTGATAATTCTCAACTCTTCTTTGTATTTTATAACAAATTGTCGAGCTATTTTGACGGAATTCTTTTTAATACTTGGCAACATCATTAGTATGATTAATTGGATACTCAAATATTCCAAATAAACAAAATTTTATTCAATTAGCATTCCTGGAATTATTCGATGCAGCTCGAAAGTGCATGCCATAAACAATATGATGCTCACATATCAAGCAACATTCTTCGGTTGTATTATCCTTTAATTTGAGAGAAAGATTCAATTACAGCTATGCAGTAAAACGACTCTCATACAGACTCTTCAGGTTCAAGGGCATTCTGGAAGCAATGCAACCAAATATATGTAGACAAAATACAAAACTCTCGTCGTCTCGCAAATTCTTTGCCTTTTCTTTCCTATGGTTTCTCGACATCTCACATAATACCCATCCATATACACATATACAATACATGATGTCCGTAGAAATTCAAATTAGTTTCAATTATAATTGAATCAACGCGAGCTGAAGAAACGAGCAAACCAAACGAAGGAACGAGTAAACTAAGAAAACGAAACAAAATTAAACACGAAGCGCGGCCCGAGTCGGAAAGGGGGAGGCGAGGCATTTTTCAAAATGACGTCGCATGTAAACGGTAAATTGCAAATGGCGCTTCCGGCTCGGCTTTCGCTTTGTGAAAAGAGCAAATAGAATATATACTATACTAAAACATTCAAAACATTCTTTCCATTTGGCTTCATTACATTTCCCAAAGCGATTCGTAATTCAATCAAGCAAAAGCGTGCAGTTCTTCAAGTAGCGTCTTTCCATTTCGAAAAAAAATAATAACAATATTTGAATATTTCCTATATACGCAACAATCGATTTTGAGGACATTTGAGAAGCAAAGGCCGAGATCATTAAGTTGGTAACGTACCATGATGATGGCAAACATTTGTTCATTGCGTTAGAAACTTTCAACTGGTTAAATTGACTGGAATTTAAAAACTGCAAACTGGTTTTTCAACTTCGTGGTGAGATGGCCTCTCTGAGAATTTAATTAATTTGTGCGCATAATAAGATAACAGCTTTTTGTCGAGATTCGTTTCGTTGTCTATGTCTGATTGACCACAGAATTAGCTAATAAGTCAACTCTTTAAGAAAGTTTTGTTTACGAGTATTATAAGCAATCTGAGCCTTGTTTCCAAGCAGAGTACTCAATAATTGGCCAGTTTTTTATACGTTTTAATTCCCTAACAGGTTTCCTAAATTCCCCTGAAAGCATCTCAACAAGAAATAAAGTTAATAATTCACAAATTTTGCCAAATAATTGACACCGATGACATATTGTTATTATTTTGTTATTGTGTCGACAATTACAACAAAAAAGCTAAATAGAATAACAACTTTACGTAATGCTCTTTAACTTATTTTTACATCAACAATGAACTGATTATGCACTGGCAATTGTGCTGGCAATCTATAGATAAAACAATTAAAGTAAGCTGCTAACTAAATAATTGTAGTGCCAATTAAAAGAACATAAAAATATACTCAAGTGCACACTTTGTATACACACCCAATACAGATATCGTTAAAGTTAACAGATCTTCCAGCATTGATTGTGACTGGCTTTGTGTCTACTATTTTAAACGCTAACTTTGTCTGGCTCGGGCTGATACCAAAAATTTACTTAACAAATGAATGAATCTACTAACCAGCACTTCGACCGAAGCGCTGACGTTGACACAAATTGTAAATAATGTGAGCAAACAAAAATTTGGCCAGAAATACTCAAAGATGTGTGTTTCACAGTTATGGGCAGTTTTATAGGGAAGAGGAATAATTTAATGTGTACAACTTGAGGAATGATAAAAAAGTGAAGCAGTAAAAATTTGATATAACCCTGTCTTATAATGTAAATGAATGAACCTAATGTGAACTAAATTTAAAAATTTAAAAATTGTTAGCAATTATTGTGTTTAAAAAGAAATGAATTGCTATCAAAAGAAAATCTCAATGAATATTTAATTTTGCTGTCTTTTATATAATATATAAAATAATTGCTTAAATAATTAAAATATTGTGCCCCTCAAAGAGACGCAGCCTCTGCGCAGCGAGTTCATATAACTGCCTGACAGTAGCACTTTCAGATAAATCCCCACAATTATGATAATACTGAAGTAGCTGTTTATATTATGATCGCTTTATCGCTGCGTCAAATGGGATGAGAATGAGAATTAGATAACTTCGACCCAAGATTGCCGCATTCGGCGTGCGCAGAGATCTGAACAACACAGGTTGACAAAAGGAAAACGCCAGGGAAAGTCGGCGAACAACGAGCAGTGATATAAGTGACGCAAAAGTTAATATTTAGTTAATATAATTTGCATTTTTTTTTTGTCGGCGAAAGTAATCGCAAATTAGTTAATTTAGTTGTGGTCCAAACACGCATTGGACCACACCTAATATCCTCACTTAAAAAGAAGAAAAGTCACTTGGTTAACCATTCAAAATTGAAACATTTATCATTGCAGCTGAGAGTGCGAAATCGAAGCGAAAAGTTTATCGCCCGTAAATGCCAAAGAGTTTCCCCCGAAAACTGGTCTATAAATTGTGTTTAGCTGATATTGGAAAGTTTTTCGTTGGTTTATTTGCATAGCTAGTGCAGCCAATCGACTTGAGTTGAATTTAAGCGCATATTTGCGCGTTTTAAATACCAACAACAATAGTGACTACAACTGCAACAGCAGCAGCAGCAACAACAACAACAACAACAGCAACTGCAACTGCAACAACAAGTGGAACTAGTACGCAGCAAGGTCTGTGCGTCGCCTTCGTCGTGGTGTCGTCGTCATGGAGAATCTTGGCTACAAGGAGGGCAGCACGAAGCCCCGCCGCATGACACGTTCCATCAGCGTCGTTACCAAAACCGAAGTGGAGCAGCCGCTCACTGACAACAATGCGAATAACCGGTAAGTGCCAGTTGCGTTGTGTTATAGCCAATGCAATGCAATTGCAGCTGAGACGAACCCTCAACACAAAAAATACAAAAACAAGTGACTTTCATGCGAAAGCGCAAAGATACTTGAAATGCGCAATGCAAAATTTGGGCTGTCGATTTTTTGTTTTTTGGGGCGGGGCTGATCAATCAGGGGGTCGTCGATTACGAGGTGTGAAAACAGGTTTATAGTAGTAGTTAAACACCGTGGATTGCGGAAAACCATAGAGTTAGCTCCACAACTAGCACTTTATTAGTTTCGTTGTTTGTCTGGTAGTTATAGATCATTAGCGTGGCATTTACTCCCACGCGATTGTTACTGCAAATCACAATCTGACTAATTTCATTATTATCATAACGGATTCAAGGTTTCGCTTTTGTTATCACTCGTTTCAATCGATACTCCTATTATTTGGTCAACAATTTAGAACAGATTTCAAATAGTTTTCCTTCAATTTTCAGTTAGTTGTCTGTGGTCCAAGTCTGCACAACAAGTCTTCAACCGATTGCAACTCCCACTCACCAAGTTTCTCTCTCAATGTTTTTTTTTGGCAAATACTCTCACACTTCAGCTTAAACGAACTCAGTCTCTCTCTCTCTCTCTCTCTCTCCGTCGCTGTATCTCTCTCTTTGTGTCTGGCGCTGGCGCTTCAAGCTCGATTGGATGAGGCTAATACTGAGCGTAGCTTACGGTTTTGCCATCAGTCGGAATTGAAACAACAATGCAGGCGGACGCGTTAGTCGCTGGCTAATAAAAAAAAACAACACACCGAACATACCGAATTCTAGCACAAAATATTCGTTAGAACGCGCGTTCGCAGTTCGTAGTAAATCGCAGCAACAACAAAACGGAAGTGAAAATTTCGCGTTTTTCACACAACATTTTTGCATTTTCCGCCCGTTAGGCACAATTGTTGAGCAGCCACAAAAGGCGTCCATTGTAAGCCACTTGTCTGTCCGTTCGTCCGTCTTTCTCTCTGTGGCATCGTATCTCGCCTAGGTCTGTAGATGGGTCACTCAGTCAATCGACTGTTCGGACTCTCGTCGTCGTATTTTGGAAATGAAATTAGAAATTGAAAATAGCCCATTAGCGAATTGGCATCATCCGTGGATATGGCTGCAAACGGTGTACGTAATCACACATCTACTCACAACACACACATATGTATTTACTTCCACTAAGTGCAGAACAAAGAGGAGAGTGATTAGAAAACAGTCCCTGACTGGGATTATGCAAAAGGCTGCATAGGAAAATATAATGATCAAGTTCGCCAAAGTCGGCGACGGCAATGGTAGTCGACATTACTCGTAAGACGCATTCCGCCGGCATTTGCAGCAGCAGCTGCGGCACTGCTCGGCTATACGTTATAGTGGACCGATCTTATTCTGATTCAACAACTGCAACTGCGACTACAACTGTGTAAAAAATAACTACAAGAGTAACTCGCTTTTGCATAACTTAACATATTCTGTCGGCTTGATCAACTACGTTTTTCTTTCCCGCATCTTAATTATGCATGCTTCAAAGTCAGCAACTAGATACGAGTTCCATGAGCTACGAGCTTTCAGTGTCACTTAAACAATATAACTATATACGAAATAAAAAAAAAAAACTAAAAACAACAGCAAAAAGAGAGAACACATAGTTACAGCGAGCGAAAAAGACACTAAAAACAAACAACACAGAAAATAATAAAATCGTATGACTTATGCATACAGATAGTATGTGATTCCGAAGAAAATCTTAAGCCCTTTACTAATTCACGTGATCTACCACCGGCAATTGTTGTAAATAAGCTCAGAAAGTGCATATAATAAATTATGGCAATAGTAATCAAATAAAATAAATTGCAAACACTGTGATAAATAGTTCAACTTCTAAAAATACAAATATCAGAGCAATGTGCGAAATTTGTTAAAAATAAATCGCTTTTAAAAGAAGTTAGTCATGGGCTCATAAGAAGTACTTATTTTTGGATTATTTATCAATCACCTTCTTGTGAAATATTATGCACGGATATAATAAGTTTGTGATAGTCAAAGTATCTTTAATAAATTAAAAAAATGTGCGAAATTATGAAACTTATAGTAAGATAAATTCTAGAGCCCCAAATTTTGTTAAGTTTGAGAAATTCATGTTATTTTATATTAAACTTTTTCTCAACTATTTGTATTTGTGGATTTGTATGTTTAGGGTGTCATTTTTATGCAATTAAATTATCTAAGAGATAAATATTAAAGCAGATCTTTAGATTTGGCTCTTAGACCAGATCTAAGAGCCTTAAAAGAAGCTACAGCATCTAATTCTATCATATTGTTTTCGTTTCTCAAGAAATGGTAAACAAGGCAATATATTAGCTATATTTTGTACTGCAATATTCTTATGGTAATTGATTAATAGCAAAGATGCTTCCAGGAAATCTTTAAAACAAACATTATCTAACGAATGCAAAATTGACCAGTTATTGGATTTCAGAGAAAGGCACTAAAAATAGATTTAATTGAATATTTAAACTGATATCAATGAAATAACAAAGTAATAAGGTGACTAATAAGAACTTTGTGTGCTCTCGAAAAACAGTTTCAAATCGATTCCACCCAATCTGATGGTGCGATGGCGCAACAACACTGACGCCATGATCGAAGCCCAGTACCCGACAGCTGGTGAATTCGAATACATGGAGTGTGGACCATCGCCGCCGGCGGAGAGTGCGCCGAGCATGTACGACAGCTTTGAGGAGCCGACCAGTGAGCTGAGCGTTCAGATCTGCAATGATACGCTTAGGATTAGCCTTATAGACCAAATGAAGAGTGCCGCCGGCCGTGTCCGCTTGCTGGAGGACATCGAGCAGGGCAACGTGGTGGCCGAGGGCCTGGCCACACACTTTGAGACCGCCTCAAAGCTGGAGAAAAATCTCAGCTACTTGTGGGCTGCGTTTCTCAAGCGCTGGGATTTGCTGGAGGGGTTGCTAAACGCTGGTGCCGATCTGCACTTTTGCGACCAGAACGGTATTTCAGCCTTGCATTTGGGTGCCTTCAGTGGCTGCCTGGCCACCTTGGATCTACTGGTGACCAAGGGCATCAATGTGAACCTACAGCCCAAGTGCTATACACCATTACACTGTGCCGCCTTTGGCAATGCCGCCGATGCGGCCAAGTTCCTCATCAATAGTGGCGCTCTCATCACCAAAGACACCACCAAACCCAACTGCGAGGAGAGTCTACTGCACTGTGCCGTGCGCTCAAATGCACTCGAGTGTCTGCAGCTCTTCATTGGTGAGGGCGCAGATGTGAACTCGCTGAAGCCCAATGGCACCAATGCCATACACTTGGCTGCCGATCTGGGGCATCTGCAGTGTTTGGAGGCGCTGTTGAACGCCCCCAATGCCGATGCCAATGTGCGCATCTGCATACGCGAAAAGGAGTCCACGGCTCTGCATCTGGCGGCCGATGAGGGCAACGTCGAGTGCGTGGATCTATTGCTGGCCAAAGGTGCAGACGCAAAGCTGAAGAATCACCGTGGCTTCACGCCACTTCATCTCGCTGCACGCACCTCCAGCTTGGAGTGCGTCGAGTCGCTACTGCGCCATGGAAATGCTGATGCCAATGCCGAGGACTTTGATCATCGCACGCCGTTGCATGCAGCCGTGGGGAAATCAGAGAATGCCTATGACATTATGGAGACACTGATACAGTGGGGCGCCAATGTGAATCACAAGGATATCTATGGCTTCACAGCACTCCATTTGGCAGCTCTCGATGGGCTGGTGCAGTGCGTGGAGATGCTCATTTTCCACGGTGCCGATGTCACCACCAAGTCGAAGAAGGGCACGTCGGCACTAAATGTGATCACTCGTAAGACGCCCGCTTCGGTGGCCATGATACGTCAGAAACTGGACGCGGCCATCACATTGCATCACTCCCAGGTGAGTTAGTCAATCATTTTTTACTTTATCCACTACAGCTTTTAAAGCCCATTGTTGTTTCTACTTAGGATCCTGTTAATCGCGAGGTGGAGCTCGAGCTGGACTTTCGCCAGCTACTGCAGCATTGCCATCCACGCGAGATCAGCTATCTAAACACGTTCGTGGATGAGGGTCAGAAGGAGATCCTCGAGCACCCGCTGTGCTCGTCGTTTCTGTACATCAAGTGGGGCAAAATACGCAAGTATTACATTGGTCGCCTCATCTTCTGCTTCAGCTTTGTGCTTTTCCTGACGCTCTACGTGCTGACCGCACTAGCGCACAATTGTTACAACGGCAGCAAGGATGACAATACCACCATTCAAGCGCAGGAGTTGTGCCAAAAGCAATCCATATTGGGCGACATGCTGCGCAATAATCCGTTTGTCATGGAAATGCAATGGTGGGTGCTGGTGGCCATCACCATAGTGGAGATATTCCGCAAACTTTACGGCATCACGGGCTACTCATCGTTTCGACATTATGTGACGCAGGTGGAGAACATTATGGAATGGTTTGTCATCACCAGCGTCTTTGTCATCTCGTACATCTACACCAAGCAGACGTACACGTTCCAGAATCATATTGGTGCCTTTGCCGTCCTGCTCGGCTGGACGAATCTTATGCTAATGATTGGCCAGCTGCCCGTTTTCGATGTCTATGTGGCGATGTATACGCGGGTGCAGGGCGAGTTTGCGAAACTGTTTATGGCATATTCGTGTATGCTGATTGGTTTCACCATTAGCTTTTGTGTCATCTTTCCCTCGTCGTCGTCTTTTGCCAATCCCTTCATGGGTTTCATCACTGTGCTCGTTATGATGATTGGTGAACAGGATTTATCGCTGCTGATCAACGATCCCGATGGCAAAGATCCGCCATTTTTGCTGGAGGTTAGTGCACAGATCACCTTCGTGCTGTTTCTGCTGTTCGTCACCATCATCCTGATGAATCTTCTCGTCGGCATCGCTGTGCACGATATTCAGGGCTTGAAGAAAACCGCCGGACTCTCGAAACTGGTGCGACAAACCAAGCTCATTAGCTACATTGAGTCGGCGCTCTTTAATGGCTATTTGCCCACCTGGTTGCGCAATCTTTTGCATTACACGGCGTTAGTTTCGCCACAGGCATATCGGGTGGTGCTGTGCGTCAAGCCATTGAATCCCAGCGAGAAACGGCTACCGCGGGACATTCTCATGAAGGCCTACGAGGTGGGCAAGATGCGCAAGCACTTTGGTCACACCATATCATCGAAGAATCCGGCCGAAAACTATTTGTCGTACAAGAA
The DNA here is from genome assembly GCF_023558435.1 of Drosophila sulfurigaster albostrigata. Lineage (NCBI taxonomy): Eukaryota > Metazoa > Arthropoda > Insecta > Diptera > Drosophilidae > Drosophila > Drosophila sulfurigaster. The sequence goes on from NC_084882.1 coordinate 22,194,108, forward strand.
CAAGTACAACAATAACAACGGCTGTGTGTCCACCGCATATTCGTTGCCAGATGCGGATCCGGATTCCACACAATTCACCACACTGACTAGTAAAATCGATGACAATGCGGATCGCATTGAGTTTCTCACACAGGAGATTCAGGAGCTGAAGCAGGCGCTGATATCGCAGCAGCAGCAAGCCAGCAAAGTGATTGATAAGCTGCTCATCGTCATATCCAATCAGCAGAAGCAAAATCTGCGCAAATAGCAGTTAGATTCCCCCATTGCCATCTAAACTACATTACTGATATTATTAATAACTATTATGTATAATCGAACTATCATCTTGAAATCACCACAAATGCTACACAAATTAGTTCTTCAAATTCTTTAGCCCTTAGACTTGACTTGTGTTGTGTACGATATATTAATGTTGCTCCCAAGTACCCAGAAAATTGTTGATATTATGTTCTAGTTATCGTGTTTGATATCGAAGCGCTTGGCGCACCCAACGTATTTATGCAATAACTATACAAGCATATATATGCTATATAAATATAATAAACTAGTTGATAGGTTATACTCTAGAGAGGCGAGAAGCTGGCAGGTTTGTTTGTGTCTGGCTTTAGGCTGTGTCTTGTTGTTTGGCGTTGTCGTCGTACGAGAAGCGTTTAAATGATAATTAAATATGCAAGTTATACCTATGTTTAATAATAAACTATGTCTATACATCTATTTGTTATATACATACATATATATACACAGCACGTCTTTGATTTCTTTCAATACTTTGGCAGCCTCTTCCCTATTTCTCCATTTTTGGTTTAAACTACTCACTCACCTGTTCTTTGCTTTGCTCCATGCTGAAGTAGGAAATGTCCTGGCCATTAATGGTTATCTTGCCTGTGCCCGGCAGACGCACCGTGACATCAGCACGTGCTGTCTTGCGAAGGCACTCATAGGTTGTCACATATTGCCGACCCTGTTCATCGATTTTGGGCTTGGGCACTTCCAGTTGCTTCGATTGATCCATTAACGGCTTCAGAAAGCGTTCGATAAATGCCTTACTTTTGTAGGCGTATGGTGAGGCAATCAAACGGTCCATGCTGCTGCAAAAATTCTGGTATTCAATGTCCGCAATCTGCTCCACCAGCAAACGTTCCAATTGTTCTTTTGGCAGGAGTTGAAAACCAGCCGTTTCTCTATAAATAAATACTAGTTATTAAGAATCTTCTAATCGGTTACGTAATACATACAATCTTTGATTATCGTCAGGTTTGTTTCCACGTCGCAACATGCGTTCTTCTAAATCGTTTAGCTTGTTGGTTTCTGCTACAATGTCCTGCGGAGGTATTGATTGCTTAAATTTGGCAAAAACTCTGAGAATTTGTAAAGCACAAACTCACGTGCAGCAGCTGGAAGAAGTTGGGCTTGCCTGTGTAGAACATGCTGTGAAAGGGACGACCCGTCTCATCGAATTCTGCAGCCTTGCGTGCTGGAAACACTTCGTCGGGTGACCGCATTGCGGGACGGGCACGTTTATCGTATAGACCAGATGGAAACAAGTAGGCAATAGCTTGCTGCAATTATTCTAAGATATAGTTGCGTACAAACCAAATGGATCTGCAAACTCACATCAATATCTTCTTGCGTAAATGTCTCGGCGTCCGCACCCATCATGTTGGCTAAGTGTCGCTTGCCAATTTGAAAATCCAGTTGCTGTGTTTTCATGAATTCATCGTGTTCGCTGGCTCGCTTCAAATATGCCTTCATGGCCTTGCTAACCTTCTGCTTTTGCACTGCTGCCGGTGTCGCCTCCACAGTCACCTGTGTGGCGTACGAAGCACCAGCCACCTGAAAAGTTATGCAAACGAATGGAACATCAACATGGGCTAAGCAAAACTAATGCATTGAGTTAAATTTCAATGTCTGACTTTAACTTACAGCTTGCGCATTGTTTACTCCATTGATTTTGGCCGCATTTTGCAATAGATTTCTGTTAGTTTTTATTAAATTTAAACCAAAAACACGGAGAGCCATCGTTGCGAGTGTTTTGAGCACGATGGGACACACAGAGGAAGACACGAATCAGCTGTTTGCCGGTTGCAGTGTTGTACAATGACTTAAAAACAAGGTGGCAACACCAATGTGTCCCGCTAGATCTGACAATGTCTTATTTGAATTTAAATGCTTAAAAATCAAACACGTTCATAATACAAATTTCATTTATTTGCTAATTTAATGAAAACTATTTAATTTACCTTAGTCATCCTTTACAATTGTTTTTTATTGACTAAATTTCAAAAACACAATTTCAATGCTGATATAGTATAGTATGGGAAATAAACAGAACATAAAATGCAATGAAAACCTTTTCAACAGCTAATTACTTGTTTACGCTATATATTTTATTATAAATAATTGCCTAAGCTTAGAGAAAAAAACTGTTATCAATTGCATTATTGGTTAAAAATGCAGCTACTACAATTCATTCTCTCACGTGTACTCCACTTGTTTTTCCTCTTCATAATTTTTTTTGGTCGTAGTACAATTTTATAAAGCAATTAAATATGTTATAATAATGTCGACACGCCTATTTCCACGCCTGTTTGAGCAATTTACGCGACGCTAAATGCCTAACAATCAAAGAGCCCGAGGTGAGCACGACTAGTACTATGGATATTAATATGTAATCGAAATCCTCTTTTAGTATATCAAACGTTTTCGAAGGCGCAACGCGTGTAACGAACAAATCTGAAGAAAAAACATTACCATTAATATTATGTTATTATTTAGATAAATAGATAAAACTTACCTAAGCCTGTGGCCACGACTAGACAGGTACTCTCCAGACCGCTGGGAGCTGTATAAATATTACGTAAACGCGCAATGGTCTGGTTATAATTTATATGATTCTCTGTGGACAAAGGTAACTCTGGTATATAAGGAATAGCACCCTCCTCGCGTCCCTGCGTGGTGGATGATATTGGACGCCGAGGATCCAGCAAATGCCAGGACATTTCAACGATTCCTCCGCTGGCTGTGCCAACTGCGGAATTGAATAAGTTTAGTCATCTTAGCAATTAATTCAAAAACGCTATCTTACTTAGAACATGTTTGTTGGTGATGCCACGCTCAGTGATAGTTTCACGTAAGGCCTCCACAATGGTAGGTATTATGTAAGATTGTCGCTCCACGAGTGGCATAGAAGGCGCTTGCAGAGAGCTCCAAACACTGTTGTTGGCCTGCGCATTACCCTCGTATAGTTCAATGGTTGCTGTTTTGAAAGGAAACCAATTGAGTTAAGCATATCAGATTGCACTTGTACCTTTTCACTTACTGATCTCAGTGCGTCGCACTTTATCGTTGAAGTAAGAGTAAGCTAACCAATTCTCGGAGTGAACAATGTGTAGTGGAGGTCGAACCTTGCGATGCGTCATGGAGAAAATCACGGAGCCGGAGACAACATCAATTAAATATAAATTGAGCACAGCTGCATTTCAAATAAAATAAATGAAAGCACTTTAGCATTGAGTGCAAGAGTAGTATATGGCTTCATTTACATTTGTGCGTAGCATCTGGCGCCTGGGTGACGAAAGCCACGAGATTAGGATTGATGTATTTGTAGAGCACAGAACGATCGCCCAAAACACGTCCCTGCGAATGCACGTGCTCAATAGGATTCTTGCTGGCAACACCAATAATGTGCTGTTCCGAATTGTGTCCACCGAGGCGTACATTCCAAATAGGTGTACACGTCAAATCCTGTAGAAACAAAGGTTCAATAACTGCTATCCAATGTGAATTGTTTTATAACTTACGTTGCCCGCATGTTTTACATAAAAGCCCTCGAGCTCAGCAGTCTTTACATTAGCAGTATACAAGTACATGCCATCCGCCTGTGAATAAAATCGTTGTATCAGAACTATTTCAATTGAATAATTACGTTGTTTACCAATGGAGTTGCGTGCTTGGGTTGCACATGTACTTTATTTGTGGCATCCAACATGAGAATGCCCTTCACAAAGTCTTTCTCTGTTTCTGGCAAAAGCGCAATCTGTTTAATCTGGAAATCGAGCTGTAGCAATCCACCTTCAGCAGCACGGCCAGTTATTGGATTGAAGCGAAACAGAACTCCATTTCCGCTAGACTGTGAAAAAAATATATGAATTTGATTTAAGTGAATTTCATATAAATACCTATGAATGTAAATTTACTTAAGACTTACTGGAAACTTTGCTACAATTGCGCACAGGGGTTGTAGTGGAAAATGTTTCGAGCTTCGTTGTACAATCAGACGCATTTCTTCAGCATTTTCGAAGCCCGACACATTGGGCAGGTAGAGTTTCCAATGATGTTTGCCAGCGATGTTGTCAATGCCAAAAATCTTACCAGTACGTGTTAACAATACTAACATTTTGTGTAAGCCAAAGGAATCGCGCACAAGCCCAGCACGTTGAGTATCGGTTGGTGGAGGACCCAATCCAATGACATGCAGGAACAGACTCTTGATTTGAAGAGCTTGGGTAGTGATGCGGCGCATAAATGCGCTGACAATGTCGCCTGCATTAAGATTAAGATAAAATTAAGTCAAAAGCACAAAGTATCTTTGACGTAATAAAACTGATAAAGAACATATAAGATATACAGATACTCAAGAAAAGAATAAAGTTAAGAGATCTCCAAATATACGCTTTAAATAAAAGAAAGTACACACAAATCAAATTGTATACTACAGAAACATATAATTTTGGGGCGTAGACTGTTTAAGAACTCTCAACTTACGCTTCAAATTGTTGGCATCCACTTCAAAAAGCATTTTGGTAGAAAAGAAATTTATTTTTGTGCTAAATGGATAAATAAGTTAGTAAATTAACTCACCCGCTTTTCCTTTCATTTCATTCTCGAGAGTGCCTTCCGTATCAGCGAGTGGTAAATCTATAAACTGTGTATCAATAACATTGGCCAATGATTCCTCACGTGCCCAACGGACTCGTCCTTGCTGCACAGCTACAATCGACTCGGCACTGGTGCCAAAGAGAAACAGACAACTTTTGCCATCGCCATTGCGCTTCAGTTTGCAGTCGAAAGAATGCAAGCTAGGTGTTCCATAATGCTCGGCGAATGCCAAGCTCATTTGGAGCTCAGGAACCGGCGAGCAGTTGTCCAAGTACACAGCATTAATTTTGAGATTCTAAAAATACATATCATGTTTAATACATATTTCTTGCATTACGACAAATTCTTAATACTTACGCCATCTGCCAAATCGGCATAGGCCACAACTTTACGGTAATTAAAGCTTCCCAGCACATAGCTGGCACTGCTGAGCTCAGGACACACGGCTTGATCCTTGTTGACACTGACGAGCTTCTTGTTGGCAATAAGTACTCCATTCAGACCCTAATGAAAATAAGTTATAGCATTAATAAGCTGTTGAACAGTTAAATGGATTATTAGTTACCGCTAGTGCCTCGATTTTTTCAGTGGGCTCCGCCTCAAGAGACGTGGCAATAACCTGTGTGCTCTTGGCCAGCAAATCCAAACTAATAAGTTGCTTGCCATCCTGGCAAACAAAATAGGTACCGCTGAGTAAACAGCTATCGGCTTTGATCCAAGCTGCCATTATCTTGCTGGTGGTACCAGTTGTGTGCCCCGAGGTGGCAAAGTAAGCAGTTACCTCAAGATGACTGCGCCAAACAGGTACCACATGATATAGCACAGAATTGCTGTAAAACCATAGCGCATCCTGTGCCCGTTCTGTATTCAAAGGTATTATGGACCACTCCCATTCAATGGTACCAATGTTGGTATTCCAACCACGCACCAAAGCCGGCGCATGACCCTGTATGGTCAACATGTCAAAGCCTAGATGCGAACCTACAGGAGCGGCTGCAGTATCACTGCTATCATCGGAGAAGCCGCTTACTTGCAGCAACTTGATGTCGCCCCTAGCCTTTTGCTCCAATACCTGTCGCCAAATAATCTCTCCTGACTTGGGACATAATGAGGCGACCACTTGCTCATGTGTACTAAGTAGGACACGCGGTTGAAAATGATTGAGGTCGACGTGGACTTGCTTTACGGCACCCACATGTGTACTACGCCTGTTATAGAATTGTTAATTAATGATTAATGTCCAAGTTGTTGTTGTTGCTCTACTTACCAGTCGAATTTCCTAATCTGGTCTTCGTAAAGTGCAGAGCAGGTGCTCAGCAGCAGCAACAACGATAAAGAGATTAGGCCACCGGCTATATGCTGTGGACGATGCATTTTGTTGTGGTTCACTGTGAAACCTCTTTTAAACTATCTTAGGCACAAATTTTGCGGTAACCGGTACGTTTTTATGTTATAAATTAATGAAAACGTCAGTAATTTGTGTTTTCCGTCATAGTAGAAAAGGGGGATGAGATGACAATTTAAGCAGGGTTGTAGCTGTTCAAAAGCAAAAGTGTGATCGCAACTCAATTGGAAAATATACCAATGAACATTGAAATTTCCCAAAAGTACCAGTTGCATATGAAGGTAACACTGTAACAGGTATGGGAATATTTTTAAAAGCGCGCAACTTTTGAATCCTTGTCGTTAATCTAAAATTTATAGTTATTTATAATAAACTGACTTACTAAAATAAAAATATTTTATACATTTTCTATACAGATTTTCCTGTTTATAAAATAAAACAATGAGTCCTATTTATTTATTACTGTAATCATTTTTTTAAATGACGATTTTGAGGTTGTACTTTATTATCAATAAACAGTAAAGCAATGAAATCTAATATGGTTAGCTGAATTATTCAATGTGCAACAAATTGAAGTCATTTTCCCGATATCATATTCTCGAATTTCACAACTGGTTTTCGTTTTCAACTCTGCTGAACTAGATGTGAGCTTGGGCATGCGAATTGCAGAGCACCTTGGCCTGAGCCCACCTAGTGTTGATATTGATATTGAGATGAATGTGCTAAATGTCATTTATTATTGGCAATCATGAATTTTAAAGCTAAACAATAAATGATAACAATTGTATAATTATTAATCATTCGGTGGAAATATTGAAGACTATTTATGTTATGTCTTTTTAGGAAAAGAAACCGCTTTTCACTGAAGAGCTACTTAATCTTAATATAAAGTGTATAATTTGAACTTAAGAATTATTGTATACGCTTTAGAAGAGAGTTCAAAATGGAAATGGATTCAAAATGCTCCTCAAGAAGGTGTTAAATGCAAAAGTGCAGATACATACATAGTTGTGAACATATAGTACAATATTTTGTGACAGTAATTTCGAGCACTCATTGGCATGATACTGTAGTTTACGTTATCTATATGCTTCGGGAGGTATATATTTATATATTAAAAAAGATTTGGCTGTCTACCAGCTTAGTTCGTCGGGCAGACCACCAGGATATTCACCCGTCAAGCAAGCAGTGCAGTGGCCAGTTGGCTTCGTAGATGCAATATGCTTGCGCTGCACTGTTTGCACCAAACCGGCGACACTCAGATAGGCCAGACTGTCTGCACCCACGTGACGCGCCAACTGCTGGGCGTTCATCTTGTTGGCGATCAATTCCTCGCGCGTAGGTATATTGATGCCCATGTAGCAGGCATATTGCAGCGGTGGACTCGCAATACGAATGTGCACTTCTCGTGCCCCAGCATCACGCAGCAGCTTAATGATGGGTCCAATCGTGTTGCCACGCACAATGGAATCGTCGATGAGGACCAAACGCTTCCCAGTCACATTTTCCGACAGTGCACCAAACTTTTTGGCCACGCCCAGTTGTCGCAGACGCGTCGAAGGCTGAATAAAGGTACGTCCGACATAGCGGTTGCGGCACAATACCTCGGCAAACTCCAGATTCGACTCCCTGGCATAACCATGTGCTGCTGCTGTGCCCGATTCGGGCACTGAACTCACAATGTCAGCTTCGACAGGTGCCTCACGCCACAGCTGGCGGCCACACTCCAGGCGCACCGAGTACACCATCTGACCCTCGAAGATGCTGTCGCCACGCGCAAAGTAAACATACTCGAAGATGCAGAAAGCCATACGCTTAAAATCGGGTCGCTCCACAATGTCCACTGTGCGATAGCCGTTGCGTGTTAGCTCAACAATCTCGCCAGGCTCCACTTCGCGTTCGTATCGTGCGCCAATCGAAAGAAAGCCGCAGCTCTCACTGGACACCACCCATCCATCGGCAGGGGTCTCTGTGCTGTTGCTCGTGTGACCTGAATTAATTGGGACAATTTTGCCAATGCATAAGGGTCGATTTCCATAGGTGTCGCGGACTCCATAGATCTTGTCCTTGAGCATGATGACCAGTGAATAGGATAAAGGTGCCAGCGTCATAAAGTGACGAATGCGCGCTGGCCAATTGGGTCCGTTGTGTTCCGAGACTCCTTCAGGAGCACAGCAGAGCGATTGAGCAATCAATTCACTGTCGCTGTGCGTGGACAGTCCAACGCCACGACCCAAGACTTCGCGGCGCAGAGATTCATTGTTGACCAGCTCGCCGTTGTGGGCCAATGCCATTGTTCCATGCGCTGTGTGCACCACAAACGGCTGGCAATTAACTGACTCTGAGCCACCAGCCGTGGAGTACCGGGTATGACCAATGCCCAGGTTGCCACGCAGCTTCTTTATTGAGTCGTCGTTGAAGAGCGTGCTGATCATGCCCATACCCTTGTGCACATTGAAGTTCTTAGAGCTCTTGCCCTCGCTAGTCACAATGCCCGCCGACTCTTGGCCGCGATGCTGCAACGCCACCAGTCCCAAGCAAATCACGTGCGCAATATCGATCTGTGTAGGCCAATCGCCACAGGCAATGGCTCCGAAGACTCCGCATTCGTGTGTCAAACCGGTTAATTCCTTGCTCTCGCTAATGGATAATGTCGTCGTCGCTGTCGACGTCAACGTGGGCGCATCGTCAGCCTCCACCTGTTGCTGCTGCGAGCAGCAGTTTTCAGCAGCAACGCGCACATGGCACGACTGAGATACATTCTTGCTGCTTGACATCTTGCTGTGACTGTCGTGGATCGCTGGGTGAATTGTGATATCTTGTTGTTAGTCCAGTTCAGCTAATGCAACGTTTTCATCTGATTTACCTGACGATTTATGCAACGATTTATATACACAAACCTTCGCTTAGCACACGCAGAAAAACTAACAGCGATCATTGGCAAATGCCGATGTCGATAGTACATCGATAACAAGTATTCGCGCAGTATCGATATTATTGCAGGTGTAACCGAATAAACGGCAATTATTTTTAAACTGTTGAATTGAATTCACAGTCTTTTGATATTTGATATCATATTTGCTTTTAAAAATGTTTTCTAAATACCTTTAAAACTATAATAGTTAATTTACAATAGTACAATAAAAAGCATAACTCACAGAATTATCGCAGGTCATTTAAAAACAACTACGAATTTCGATGTTACTTATATTATAAAAATACCTCAAGTATAGGCGCTATTACATATATAGATGCTATTGAATCTAAGATTTGTGGTAATTCATATTAAATCAACAATTATGGGCTTTTAACTTTAATTAACAGCATACATTAGAAATTTAAAAAAGTATATCATAATTAATAATAAGGCATTATTTAATTGTAATTGAGCTTAATAATATTAATTGAAAGTTTTCAAAAGTCTTTCAAGATCACCATATATATTATTTAGTTTAATTAATAGTATTCATAGATATCACATATTTAAAACAAAGTTTCAGAGCGAAGGGTGAATACATTATCTAAAAATAAACCGAAGCATACACTCCAAAATAATCAATCAATCAATCGATTTACGTGATGAAAATAATTGCATTTAATTCCAAGATAAAAATATATCTTAAGTACTTGCTACATTTTGTCACATACGTGAATCTGTACAAAAATATTCAACGTACTTACAGATAACAATTAAGTACAGACTATCTTTTAATGGTAATATTTAAGATTTTTCAATAGTTTCTCCAAAAAAAGTGTTTTCTTTAAATTGCTTACTGTCAACAGAGTCCAGAAGCGTTTTCGCTTGATCGATATCCGAATTAATAGTCTCAATTAAAGCCTCTAAGGAATCAAAGTTTTGCTCAGGTCGCAAATAGCCTACAATGCATATTTTTAAGATTCTGCCGTATAAATCACATTTGAATTCATGCAATATATGTGTTTCCACGCTCTTCTCTTTGTTATTATAAAAGGGATTCCATCCTATGCTTAACACCATTTTATGGACATCGCTGTCATTAACCTTTGCCCAACCATAGTAGACTCCAGTTTGCAGAGAATCAGGCAGCGCTTTTACCGCTTCCAGAGACAGGTTTGCTGTCAATTGTAAAAATAGAAAAACGAAACCAATTGCATTAGGTTTTAATTATCAGCTGTGGTTATGACATTGAAACATAGAAACAAACACAGACACACACACACACTCACCTGTTGGTATGCCCAGTTCTTTGGAGCCACGTCCAAATCCCCGGACAATTTCACCGCATGCATAAATTGGCAAGTGCTTTTGCATTTTGGAAATATTTTTGAGATACTCGCCCTTGTTGTTGCTGTTAGCGTAAAATTTTACGTTTGCTTTGCGGTTTAATGGATTACGATGATTACAGCTTATGAGGCTTTGCGGAATAGCCTTGATCAAATTACTCGACAATTTTCTGGAAAAACTTTAAATTATGCATAATTATTGCTGCTTGTTATGGCAACAACGCCGGCGCAAAACTGTTGAATTACCCATTGACTATCATATTTATAGTTAAAAAACCACAGCAAAACTCAGCTGATGACGTTAAGCGTGACCGTGTAAGTTAAATTTAAGAAGATATGTTTTGTACCTAAAAAATAACATAGCAAAATATACTTAGGTAAATAATTAAGTGCCAATTTTATTGAAAGAATTATGAAAATCTTGTTGGTTTTTTTTATTTTAGAAATTTGTAAAATCGCTATATTTGACTAATTTCTTCAATTTAAAAAAAAGCTTACCATATTTATTTTAATACCAACAATTATCATGAGCGGTCACATTAGAGTGGTTTATAGTCGACCAAATTGTTTAACTCACACATACACATACACGACCATACATATGTGTGTATACACTAATTTGTAAAGCCAACGAGTGTAAATATTTTATTGAATGGTTTGTAGACGTTCTGGCATAGTGTCCAACAAATTTCAAAATGGACCGAATTTGCCGGGTTTGCATGGACAGTTCAGTTACGTTGGTGGACATATTCGCCCAACGTCAGCAGCCATCGCAAAAAGAGCCCGACCTGGCTGAAATGCTAAATGTATTTTGCACTGTGAAACCGAATGATTTGCTGCCCCAGCAGATTTGTTTATCATGTGTGCTTGCCACCCAGAATGCCTACAAATTCAAATGCACTTGTGAGGAGAGCAATCGACAACTTTTGCAACTGCTCACAATAAAGAAACAACAGCAACAAGAACAAATTCAACAACAACAACAACAAGAAAACATTTCCACACAATATATAGTTCCCCTGCGACGATGCTGTTTATCATATCGCGGAGTTGCCCGTGAACTTAAATTGTGTCAAGAAGGAGCCAGTATCCCGCGATGATGAAGCACCTAGCTCTACATTCCGACAACATCCGCCATTATTTGTGAAATCTAAGGAAACACCCTTAAGAAAACGCAGAAATAAGTATAAAGTAAAGAGCAACAAACTGGGCTTGGATGACAAGTGCCGATACTGTGACAAAGCTTTCTCCAGCTCTTATGCAAAGCGATTACATGAGAAGTGAGTTCTACGCTCATATAATAATGTAATTGTAGAATTCACGAACTTTCTCTTTCATCCCCTAGACGACATACGGGCGAGAGATCACATATATGTAATTCTTGCGGCAAAGGTTTCATACGTAGTCACGATCTCAAGATACACAATAAACGTCTTCATACTGACGAACGGCCATTTCAATGTCAGCTTTGTCCACGATCCTTCATTGCCAATCATCTACTTAGAACCCATATGAAGCAACACAAATATCGCTGTGATCTCTGTCCCTCTTACTTTAAACTACAATCTAAGCTACGAATACATATGGCAGCGTCGCATGTTACAAATGATGAGATTACTAATCAAAGGATTCGCAAATGTATTGTGCAGCCGAAATCTAAAGGACTTCCAGCCTTGGAACGAGGATTACGTGATAGATTAGCGCCTGTTTCATACGAGGAACTAGATATGGACTGTGAATTGAATGAGATAGACACGCCTTTGAATTACAACGAATTGAAGTGTGACGCTCGCGATAATCTCTCCGATATTTCCGAAGATAAGCCTAAAACCTTTGTGAAACGCATAGACAAGTAAGTAGTAACTAATTAAATTATATATATTTATTTGTCATTGTCATTTATATGTATTAATTCATTAGATATTTTTGTGACATCTGTGGAAAGGGATTTCCCCGAAAATACGCGTTGACCCAACACTACCGATGCCACACAGGCGAACGTCCCTACAAATGCAGCATGTGTCCTATGGCATTTACCCAAGGACATTCGCGAAAGCGCCACATGCACAGGAAACACAGCAATTATATTAATAAGGAATTACAGATTCCGCCTTTGAAACGAGTTGTCGTTCGAGTTGCTCGCTTGCAATTGTCACATTTACTCGCTCTCAAATGCATCCAGATGACTGAAGAAAACGCTATCAAATAGAATGTTTCAAAATTGAACACCATTGAATTCAATTGTAATTATTTTAAATATTATTTTGTTATTATTTTGTTATTTAGTATTTTCTAGTATTTATTATATTATTATTATTCACGACCATTTAATTACGAATGCAGCGAAACAAATGATTATTTTTAATATAAAGAAAAATGAAATTTTTTCTTGTGTATTTAAAAATTAATAAAAATATGAATTACAATTTGGGAATGAAGTCAACGCAATTATCTTTTATTTGCAATCATTTATAAATAAGTAATAACTCGTATAACTGCCGTCTAAATATTGAACATGGATTTGGGATTCAAAATTTGCGCGTACTTTTTAAAAATTATCCCATCACTAATAAAGTGTATATATATATTTTGGTATTTTTACGAAAGCCCATTAGTACATTTCGAAATTGGATTTGCGGTCACGCTGCTTTAAGTGTGATTATCTAAACATTTATTTTTTTAAGTCAAAATGAATGTAAATGCGAGATTTCTGACAAACAGAATAGCACAACAGTGTGTATACAAGCGTATTGGTAAGAAATGATATTGTCAAGTGATGAAAACCAATCTACCTTCAATGTTCATTTCAGTCACATTTTCTACTAAGCCGACAGAGCAGTCGGCGGCAGCAGCTGTGCCCCAACAACAACAACAGCAGCAGCATGATGCAGTTGCGCCGCCAGTTCGAAAGCCAATTGTGCCGGCACATTACCGATTTGTTTACCCTGAGTTTTTACCCGATCCCAAAGTCGAATGGCGAAATTCAATTCGTGAGAAACTCGAACGTTTGGATATGTTAAATCGCCGTCGTCAAATCGAACTTCCCGAATTCTATGTGGGTTCCATTCTGGCCGTGACTAGTTCGGATCCCCATGCTGCCGGTAAGACGAGTCGTTTCGTAGGCATTTGTATTCATAGAGAGCGCTGCGGATTGCGTGCACGTTTTATATTGCGCAACGTTATCGATCACCAGGGGATTGAAATTGTTTATGAGCTGTACGATCCAACCATTCAGAAAGTTGAGGTATTGCGTCTAGAGAAGCGTTTGGACGATAGTCTCTTTTATCTTCGCGATGCATTACCCGAGTTTAGCACTTTTGATGAGCATATGGAGGCAGAAACTCTGGAAGAGGGAACGCCAGTGCCTATTAATGAACTGAAAGTTGTGTTGCGTCCACGTCCCTGGCTAGAGCGCTGGGAACGTCAAAACTTGCGTGGAGTGGCCAATATTGATCAATATCTGAAGGATAAGCATCGCAAGTCGTCAGAAAAGGTACAAAAGCCTTGGGAGAAGTACGATCTGATGAAGCAATACCGTGCCACTATTCCTGAGGAGGAGCAAAAGGAGATATTTGCTGAGGTTCATACAGAACTTCACACATTGGAACTGCAACGCAAGCGTAACAAGCGGAAACGCACCTTTGTCAAGCCTAAGCATCTGGCTTAAATATTGTTAAGCTATGGCATTTGTTATCCCTATATGTACTATAATAAAAAACGATTCTTCTGTGAAGTTAAACTTGTATGTATGATTAACATGGATTACACTACAGTATTAGATTATTAGTCATTATAATGTAGGGATCGCCTAGAAGCTAAGAAGCAAAATAATTTACAATCCACATCACATAATGCTTAGTGCTCTCTCAATATACGCGATATTTGTAAAAGTTTACAAATGAAATTGTTGCATTCCAGCCAATGATTGTGACGACAAGATAGAGTAGGAAGATAATGGGGAGCGCAATGAGTATAAGACGTGTGTTCTTTAAGTGAGGAATACCTGTAAAAGGAATGGAAGCATTAGCCAAATGTCAAGATACGTTTTATGAAAGCGGTACTCACAGTTATATCCAAGGAAAGTGATGTAGACATAATAGCTCATGGCCATCAGCCAAAAGGAGTTGCCAAGGAAACGGGAAATGAACCAAGTCTGGCTAATCAGCCAATTGTAGAAGAACAACTGTATGAAATGTAGCAGCATTAATGGCGGAAAGAATGCATTCAAATGCACATCGAATGCATAGCCCCATTCAATGTCTGGCTCGAGATTGTTGGTGCGCAAATAGCGATTCGTCACCGCCCAAAAGAATGATGCAATTATGATGCCCACAAATATGCAATCGACGAATACTACATAGAAAATGAAAGAGATGCTCTGCCAAATTGACAGTCCAAGAACATATGCAAATCCCAATGAGGTTACTGTAAAATCAAATAAGAATATCAGTGCAGATTCCAATTTGGGCAGTAACTCCAACTTACCACATAGACAAATAACAAGGAGAACCAGAAATGCAGGATCATCGCGCGCAAACTGAGATTTGGTTTGTTTCCTGTAATTAAAATTTCTATACACTTTTTGTGGCGCTATAAACAAATAGATCATTTGCCAAAGTGCAAACTCAAAATCCATTTGATTGAATTTTAGCAGTCGTCGCAGATATTTGTAACTTTTTGATGTGGCCGAGAGGCAATCCTTGCGATAGCCAACTGGAGGTGGCAGCGGCGATTGCAGACGAGATGCACTTGAATATCCAGACACCACCGAGGGCGTTGGCGATGTTGTGTATTTAACATGGCTGTATTGGCTCATTTTACGCAAATTTTATAAACTAAATATGTAAACGTAAACGTCTTTCATTTTATGTCTGCACGAACAGCTGATTAGTGGTGGTAAAGGTGGTGAGAAACATTGATTATAATACCGATGTATCGATATTCTACAACATTTAAAAAAATCGATTTTTTATGGATGGCCTCGATACATTTTTTGAACCCAAAATATCATATTAGGGATTTTGTGTGGTAAGTAAAATTTATTTAATTATTATTTTATTCTGCTTTATTCGTATCATTTGAATTTCATTTGCATATCGAGGTAGAGATTTTCTTGATATAAAAACATTTTCCGAGAGAAAATCGAGACATTTTACTGTTTGCGGTAACACTATGTGACCAGCTAATTTGAACTGCCGCCACTAAAAATATTCAAATTTATGATAACGACAAAGTTGTAATTTTTGGAAACCAGTTCTGTACAATTGTAAATTAGAAGCAAATGCAGATAAAAACGAGAAGCCAATAGAAAAAAAACAGAAGAAAAAATAAAGTCTGTAGCAAGGAGGCAAAATCATTGAATCAGGAAACATCAAAGTTTTCAATATTCTGTCAATTTAAATGTGACTAGTCATAAGTTTATACCTCTCCCATTCTCACCTTTCCAGGGAGTGGAACACAAAAATATTTTTCAGAATTACCTCACATACATGTTTAAGACCCTTTGCTTTCATTCTATACCAAGGTTTATGTAAAATGTATATTTGTGTCACTTGAAAACCAAATCGTAAATTGAAATGTTTGATTGGATACTTATAGTATTTAGTTATCAATAGTGATAGTGAGAAAAAAGGAAAAGTGAAAAGTTATAATCAATAAGTAAGCAAAAGGCAAAAGTAATCGTATAAGTAAAGTATAATTGAAGCTATAGTTACTGATAATAGTAAGCAATTAATGTACTACAGTAAAAATTATCAATACTAAAAGTAAGCCAAACAATTTTCTGCGATAATATATACATACAAGTGATGCACGTTGCTGCAAAATATTGTTACTAAAGGTGGTAGAGAATTACATGTGTAAGACTCTAAGGAACTGACCATAAATTGTCCCCCCACACTGTCGTTAAACAGACCCAAAACTCCCACAAACTGCAATCCCGACATTTAGGCAGTTCAATGGAAACGCAGAGATTCAGCTGCTGATGCTGCCAATGCGCCACAATTAAGGCATCATTGAATAGATTTTTCAACGCTGTGCGACATCAACGGAGCGGTCAACGGTCAACCTGGAAGGGTCACCGACGATCAGCTGGCTAGGGGCAAATTTATGGCACAAACTCTTAGCAATTGGACGGAAAGACAATAAGCAATCTTTATCACATTTATTGCAATGCCCTTTGGCATTGACAACAGGCGAAGATCTGAAACGCAAAGGGCCTGGACAAAAGGAAAGCGGGTGCCAAAGGGCGAAGAAGGAGAAGGTCAAAACAATGGCCGACGGCTGCACAAAAGGAGCAGCAAGCGAGCGTGCGCGCGTCTCAGACAGACACCTTTTTTGAGGTCGTCTTAGAGGTCAACGGGGGACTTACTTCACCCAAGGGAACGATCTTGAGTTTGCACTCAAACCATTTAGTTCTCTCCTGGTACATTGAGTGTTTTCTAATGGAACAGGGGATGAATTTTCCTCTAGCATACTCGTAAGTTCCCTCTCTCTCTCTCTCTTCCTCTGTCTGTTGTGCATTTCAGCTGAGTGAGTTCAGTTTGCCACTTGGGCGATCCATCTTGTCCAGGCAGCACAACACAGGACACTTCCGGATTGCATACAATTGTCATGCGGCAACAATTGCGCTTTTCATAATACACACATATATTTCTTAAATGTTTGTTTCTTCCGATTGTTTGTCACCTTTCTGTTTGCTTCATTCTTTGCTGCAAATGGTTATTGGTTTTTTAGATCATGTTACGTTTTTTTGTTTGTCCAACACATAAGAAGGATCCATGTCAGTCAGATCTTAGCTACAAGACAAACGGCTAACTTGGGCAACAGTAGTAGACAAGACAAGAAGGGGAAGAAGGATGAGGTAAAGGAGCAGCCGCCATTTCTTGGCGCCCATAAAAATTAAACGAAAATTAAGCGTAAACATGAGAATTCTGTCACATAAATATTCCCCCGAGAAAAAAGGGAGCATAGCGATCACTGCACCTTGCCAGCAACTATTTTTAGTCCTTTTGGCATCGGTCTCAGTATCAGAGCTGCAGCTGTTGACTCGTTCTCCTCTCGTATTTACATCTGCACAGTCTGCTCGCTACAGTTGACTTATGCGCTGCTGAGGTTGCTACTTGATTAACACATGTCCTGCCGCCATGCGGGCGTATCCCTGACATGCACATTGTACATAATTCTCGACGCGTTCGAGTTCGAGTTTACGGGAGTCGCAACAGCTTCGACAATATGTTAATGCTTAGTTTGTTGATGCTCTTAACTCATTCATTATGAATTGGAGGTGCTAAGTGTGCGACATGTGTGTGGCGCACTGCAAACTTGCAACGCTGCGCAGCGCACTGCATACGAATATATTAGGTTGGCCAAAAAGTCTTGCGGTATTTTTATTGAATTTTCAATTGTTCATAAAATTGGTTAGAATAATGCGCCGTTTTGTTCGATGACGAGTTCCCAACGAGATGCCAACTTCATAATGCCCCTCTTATAGAAGCTCGCTTTTCTATATATATATATTTTCTATAAATGGTATTCATCAACTTACTTGTCCAAATAGCTCTTTATGCAACTTTCAAATATATACAGCTTAGATGTTGGAAAGTGGATCGCATCAAACTAATGGGACTTATGAATAATAATTAATGTTGAGTAGTTTTATAAAAATTATAGTAATCATTTTTTTGCAAATTATTTTTAAACAGTAAAAAACCGGCAGTATCGTCAAAATATGCCGTATTTTGCCATATAAAATTGTAACTTCTAAGACATTTATCTAATCGCATATAGAACAAAGTTATTATAACCCATAGCGTATAACAACTAAAAAACATTTATAAAGTGTTCAATAAACAATTTACAATGTTTATAATGTAAAACTATTGAATCCATATGAATACTCTTATCTAAGCTCCATGCAATTTTTGTGTCTTATCTAATCTATGTAAGTATATGCATGGATAGGTAAAATAAAAACAGCTGAGAGCAGTCAGAGTTGTAAATTAAAAATATTCTAAGTAAGAATATCACGTAAAATCGAAAAAATTCAGATCCAACTCATGCGGTTTTGTCATCAACGCACTCATTGTAATGATAAAGCACGATTTGTAATTAAAATAATTTTTTAGTTTCACAATCGCTAAAACCACAGAGTTTTTCATGCTCTATAGAGAATGCCACAAGATTGCGATCCATGGATATGAATGATCGTTAAAATACAATAAATACAAAGCATATAAAGCATACAATCAATCATAAGATGCTGAAGCAGACACGCAAATCCTTAAGGAAATCAAACAATGACGCCACGAGCGCACGAGGGAAGAATCTTGAACTTAGCTGAGCTGAGGTTAAGACGACGATTTGCCAGGGTGAGGCAATGTTGCGCGTGCTCAGCACACGCTCCCATTAAATGTTTACGCTATTACGCCAGCCAAGCATTCAGGCAGAGAGTCGGGACAGAGAAAGGGACCCAAGGATCACTCCGGAAATACACAAATCTTGCGCGCCAATGTCGCGACCCTTGATGGCATTTGGCTGCTGCTGTTGTTGTTTCGGTGCACGCGTCTTCTTCTGATTGTAGCCTGACCCCGGGGTGAAGTTCAAAAATTAGAGAGTTTGCTTCACAAATGATTTTCTTATTCTTGGTCCTTTGGGGGTTTGTTTGTTTTTCCACAGAAGTGAGAGAAGATTCAAATGAGTGCGGGGTTAAGTTGGACCTATGCAATATGTGTAGATCTTTGGCGCGACCTTTAGCAACTTGACATCTGCCCGTTATGGAGCTCTACACTAATTTCTGGTAGTTTTTCATAATATTCCAGACATTAAAATTTGTTCCCTTTTTGTTTAAAACGATGTCTTAACAAACTGTCTGTGTGTGTGTGTGTTCTTTGCTGGTAAAGCAGAGAACATAGAAAAATTGAGACATGAATTGGCGATACAGATTTTTTGCCAAAAGTCGCTGTCAGCTTGAATTTAACGCCAATTGCACAGCTCACAAAAAACGACTAAAGATCGAGAGGGGATTGCGATTTCATGGCTATCAGCCATGTCACGATCGCACCAATTAGAGTCCGGCACAAAGGACATCTCGAAGGAGACACAATCAAAAAGAAAGGAATTCACTTCAACTAATCCCGTCAGCGTGTGATTGGCATGCTGTAGCTCAGCTAGGCTCAGATCAACTTGGAGATTTCAATCAATGAATGAAAATGCAACTCGAATTCCGATTTAGATTTAGATCGCCAACAATATGAAAATGTCACGCTTATCTCTGGCTGGAGTCCAGACCGTTTGATGGCAGTTGCCTTTTCCTGTGCCCTTGGCTTATGTTGTGGTTTTAGCTCAAAAGGATGTCAAGACCGGGGACCAGTTTCAGTTACAGTTTCTTTTCTGTAGCCTGCGCCTTTTGTTGTTTTTGTAGCCCACGCCGCCGCACGTTGATGTCACACCGGGCAGCGGGCATATGAAACCGGATGAAACATGAAAATAATAACAATATGAGTGCGTATCCTGTGCCAGGATATTGGCGCGCTGCCACATTGAAATCGTATTTTCATGACAACAACGAAACAGATTTGCCCCGAAATGAGATGCAGGCGTTGTTGCCATTGCCACAGCCACCGCTGCTTGTGTCCCGTGGTTCTTATTCTCCTACTCTTCTCTGTCTATGTCTCTATCTCTATCTCGGTCTCAGTCTCGTCCACGGACTCCTCCTCGTTCTGGCCGCGTGCCCGTCCATTTTGGCACTGTCATTGTGCTGACGACCGTTATTTGAATGACATTTGAATTTGTGCAGAGACCTGAACTCAGCTCACAATTCAGCAGTCTGCCACTTCATTGTTTCGCTAGCATTGGGCGTCAATTTGTTGTTGCATCGAGGTACGAATTACGAGTGCATACTCTTATTATGCGATGACTCACTCCACTGTGCACTCCGAGTAGGAGCACCGGCAGACGGCGGCGAACAATAAGGATCTTAGCTGCTAAAATTCATTGCGATTCATTTAAAATAGTTCGGCATGCATATGTAATGATTTTCTTTAAATCTCACGATTATATTCTCAACAGATCAAGACTTATTTATTACCAAGTTTATCAAATTTTATTTAAAACAGTTTAGATTATTACAAAAATCAATTATAATAAATTTATTAATTCAATAAGTTAATACTTAACATATAATATATATTTTATTATGAGTAAAAGAAAATGGTCAATAATGTTCTCAAATAAATGTTCAAATATTAATTTTAATTTATAGTATTTGATAATAAATAATATAACTTTAAATTATATATATAAGTTCTATACTTGTATACTTATCAATTAAAAAATCGTAAAATTCCTAAAGGATATTTTATCATCAACCTCAATTGAATCCTTACATTGATATTGGTGTTGCTCATAAAAAAAACGATCAGTTCGAAACCACGCCCAATTTGAACACCCCTAAAAAAAGAAAACGGAAATCATTCCACTTCAAAGGTTAATCACATAATGAGACCTCACATGGATCACGATATCTACACCAATTACCATGTCAATTGCATCGAGTGTATAAAAAAACACACCCTATAAAAAATGCGCGATAAGTGGCGCTAAGAATCATATTAGGGGTGCGTATGTGACTCCTCGATTACAGCATAATTTAAAAAACGGGCGAGGGGAAAGCAACAGGCGCCGCGTAACAAAGGGCAAGGGATCAGGGAAAATGAAACAAAAAAAAAACGGAAGTTGTTTTTTTTTTTTTATGAAGTGCTGCCTTTTTATTGGTGGTTAATTTGAGTGTGCACTCAATGTGATGAGGGTAGCTCAATGCCGATGTCGATGTCGATGATGATGCAACAAGTATGTGGCACGGGCCACGGTAAAAAGAGCAACAGTCAAAGGATAAGGATAGAAGGGTTCCTTCTTCGTTTAGGCTATTTATATAAACGTGAGACAAGGGAAGGGTTTATCTCGATGTATTTCTTTTGATTGCCTAATGTGTTGAAAAGTAAAGTAGCTCTGTCGCACGTTTCGGGCACACATTTTCAAGTTCAATGCCAGGGATCTTGTGGTGCCACGCGTCCAAAAATGCCGTCACTTCTGTGTAATCCCCTCGCGTTGATTGGTCCGCCATTATGGCGTGTCTATTCTTACGTGATTTGAAACAATACGAGGAGCTCTCTATAAATAAAAACAAACACTTTAAACTCTTTTTCGGCACTCGTCGGGCACATTTCATTTTGTTTTTATTGCCTTCCGTTAATTTGGAGTTCTCCGTCTCCTCGATGGTGACACGGAGTGTGCGCAAAGGGATTATTGAGGGGGGCTTACACGAAGTAGGGGAGATGGATATATGTAGGGACTTTAATGTGGTTCGGGTGATGGAGTGAAGATTTCAATGGTTGAGGGTTGGGTTTCATGGCGACAACAAGAAAATGGCGATTCATAGAAAATATCAAAGAGTTTTCCATTCCCAATACTTATTAATACTATAAAAATTAACTAAAATATAAAATTTAACACAATTTAGAAAGTTTATTATTTAAAAATATTGCTACGCTATATCATTCAAGTATAAATACACTAAATCGAATTAATTAATTGAAGCAACTATAAAACCTAAATGTTTTAAAGGAATACCAAGTACAAAACAAAAAGAAACGCCTTGAGTCTAGGCTAAAAAATACTTTTCTTAAAATATACCATATTGATGTAAAGAAACTGCTAAAATATATGAAAGGTATTTCGTATATAGATATACTACTACATTCAAAATATACCGTTGAGTATAAATTATATCAGATTTTCAGCAACTTAGATCGGACAGATTATTTCTTAAATTACTTTTATGATTTGTATTTATTTTGAATTAAAAACACTGCAGCTATTATTGAACGCACTCTCGCTTTAAAATGAATTACGATTTATATTCTGTTGTAAAACAAACTTAATCAGTGTGTAATAATAACAGCAAAAAAGTATAACTTATACATATACCTTATGTGGTCGCCTAATATCCTTCTGCCTGTTACATATGAACATATTCAGTACGCCCACAAAGTGATGAAGTAGCGTTGTTGAGTATATGGTAGATTCAACAAGGGTATTTCGTTATCAAATTATAATTTTATAATCTCGGCGAATGCAAACATAATAAACTTAGAAAGTGATCTACTATATACTCAACTTCGTTATCAAATTTTCTATTTTACAATGACAGCGGTTGTGAGCAGTACATACAAAAAACTACACTTCTTTACGCAAGACAAAGAAATCTAAAGTACGTCTATTTCATTGACCAACCGAAAACACGTGTAATTGCCATAGAACTTTCTGGAATCTTCGAATGTACAGTTATTTTTTCGCAAATCAACTAGCTGTGAGCAAATATTTTTCGAACAAGATTCGAACTCTGATAAGAAAAGCTTTTTTGATAATTAGAATAAGCATTATTATAAATATAGCATTTTATTTAAAATAAGAGTGAGTGCGTCTAACCTAAGACCAGCAGTGTACATATGTTCATTCAACTTTTACATATGTACATAATACACTCATATATACTCAATTTCGTTATCAAATTATTATTTCACAATCAAGGCGGTTGCAAGCTGATTTCAAGCAGCTGTTACAATTGCAAAAAATTGGAATGAAAAATCACCACTTCGTTCGATGTGTTGTTAGAAGAACACAAATGGAAAAGGGTTAGAAATCATCAAAGTAACACCTTTATTTAAGGGGTTTTCCGCTGTGCAATGCAAAATGTTTGTATTTTTGGATGAAAAGCAAGAGAATTGTCGTTGCGCTGCGCTGATGATATTGCTGATGCTGATGTGGCAAAAATCAATGTGCCGCATGGATGTGTGGCAATGGAAATGGCAAAAACTGCGTCCTCTCCCCTTTCGATCGGCAGTAGTTGAATTGAATTGATGACCAGCTGGAAAATGTGCTTAGCCCTAAACAATTGAATCAATAAGCAAAGAAAATATGTGCAACATAATGGATGCACTTCACGTTGAACAAATAAATAGACGACAGCTCGGCCCTGATGGATGCGGTGGCAGTCAACATAATCACCTGCCTGCCACCAAAATGGAAAGGATTGTGTGTTTGCAAGGACAGCTGATGATTTCCATATTGAATTTAGACTACGATATTCCAGCATGCTTCGCTGGCAGTTAACGGAAATTCGAGACCAATATCCGTCCTTGATATGTGAGTCGGAATGACAACTTTACTCATATCTCTCGAGATATCATTTGACACCTGTGTAAGTTGTTTTGGACTAATAATAATGATACCTGGTCGGAGCATCTCTAATTGCTCACATTACATTGAATTGCCAGCTGACATTTGCACTTCTGGCCGCACAAAGACCAATAAGTCGAACCATTTTGCGACCAGATACCAAATCTATTCATCAGCAAAATGTGTTCCTTAAGAAAAAAAGTATCTGTTACCGAAAGATACAAAATAAAAAACAACAATGGCAACTACCTGTTTTTAATTCACATGCCAACAAAAAAAGAGGAGAAAAAAACCAACAAAAAATTAAAAAAGAAGTGCAAAAAAATCGATTCATTGAGCATTGTCGAATAGTTGCTGTGGATATTACAACCCTCCTCTGAGGGGTGGTTTTCCCTTACCCACCCTATTGTAAGGCATATGCATTTTTCGCATCGTATTTCGAAACATTTTTTGCTTGCATATTGGGTAGTTTTTATTTTTGAGCGTTTTTTTCTTCTTTTTTTTTGGTGTGTGTTGCATTTTTTTCTATATTTTGATTGGTTGTAATCTCATTTTTTATGTGCGAAGCGTTAAATTGTTGGGGGTTTTTGATGTCGTAATAGGCGTTACATGACTTTTTAGCTTGTGCTGCAAACATTTTGATTGGTTCACAAATTGAGGGACAAATTGCATAAATTGAATTTATTGTTGGTGCTTTAAGAGTGTTCTTAAAGTGTTTCAGGCTTTTTAGCTTCTTTATTGGATGAGCTCCCAGGCATCTACGATTACTCTGTTGACCCGGGGACATCTGCGTCGCCGTCACAGCGCAAATAGAAAGAAAGGCTGTGGAACCAAAAAAAAAAAAAAAATAACAAAGTAGGAAAATAGGAAAATGTGCAGGAAGGGGGGAAATCGAATTCAATCGTGAGTAACCCACACAATTTTTATTGTTTGTGCGCGGCAAATGTAGCAAACTGTCCAAACGAAGGAATATAGTGAACGGTCAAACGAATCGACGAGACTCGCCACTGAGCGTCTGTCCGCCAGTTCATCTGTCCAGTGCAAATAGTCGAGGACGCAAAAGGATGGGCTGACTAGGACGCGTGTGCAACCCCCACACTCACACACACACACACACACTGGCACAACAACACACACAGTTGGCAGGCACACGCTGCTGTCGTTTATTTCGACTTCCTTTTTCTCTATAGCGGATGCTGGACATTATCGATGGCATAGCAACGACAACGACAACAACAACAACAGTCAAAAACAACAACAATGAGATTTTTTTTTTGTTTCCATGCTGCATGCATACGAGTAAATGCCCATGTTTGTGTGTGTGCATACATATATATGTATATTTTTAACCATTGTTATTTTACGTTAACTAAAGTGCCATCAGGGGCAGATGTTTTTTTTCTCTCTATCTCTCAGTGCTCGTCATGTAGGCGATTCTAGTTCTCCATCTCCGTTTCTCCCTTCCTTTCTGCCAACAGATTTGAATGCGAGTGGACATTGACGAAATCTACAAATTTTTTTGTTGTGTAAGGAGACAAACAAACGATTACAAGTCCACTATCTTTTACTGATTTTATAACACAGTTCTTATCACGATTCATAGTAATTGGCCAAGTAAAATGGAATTCGATTATCGTATCTATACGAGTAGCTTAACAAAAGCTCAGTAAATTAATTGGACAACAATTTTAACATTTTATTTTTTGTATTCTGAATCTTTAATTCTTAATGCCTCAACCAATTAATCATTTTTTTTTAGAATTTCCTTCGAAGTTATTAACTGCATGAATAATGTCCTGATTGTTGTTTATTACCTTTCTCCTCAATTTGTTTTTTACATTTTTGTAAATAAGCCGAATCTTTTTAAATTTGAGAAACTATAACCTTTTTAAATTCTAGTACGAAATACGTACTATAAATCACCACCAGGTCATAAGCGGTTGAACATTGTAAAGTAAAAATGTTATTTATATTTTTTAAATATAAAATGTATATTTTTATTTATTATTTAAAAATACAAATTTTTATAATACGTGTAATTTAAAAATATTTTGCATATACATATTTACATAATATATTTTTTGGTGAATTTTTCATATTGTAGCTAAAGTCTCTGTATAATATATTTTATTTTTATAGTTTTAAGGGTTTTAGTAATGGGAAAGCTATTAGAAATCAAATTACAAAATTCTTTTCATAATGATAATCCATGAGAGATTTAACCGTTTACATGTTATACATGTGTATAAGAGGTGAGAGGTTTTAATTGTTACAAAATTCGAATGTTTTTATCGAGTTTTTGGTTTGTTTGATGATTTTTGTTGTTTTCGAGTTTTTTGTTCGAAAATGTTTATAGTTTTATAGTTTATAGTTAATGTTTTATACATGATTGAACCCAATATGCGAAAGCGACTATAAGACAAAATATTAAAGCATAAAGAAGCACCTCCATCAATCCCGGTTGGGGATGAGTTTGACGTCCATTAGTTTTTAGCAGCATGTCGCATTTTGATGTTAGGGTTTCGAAGATGTCTTTTTTGTCATGCAAATGGCAATGCACCGATGCTTTTTGAGTCTGTAAATATAGTTGCGACTTTTGCAAATATACTTCAATTGAAATTAAATTGTAGTATCTACAAACCTTTGTATGCTCAAAAAGCTGACGAAGATCTGGGTCGTTGCAATTGCAGTCAAATGGATTATGATTAATTCGAAGTTGCAAGTCCTGACTTATTCCAAATATTTCCTTTGGATTGGTCAAGGAATTATAGCTGAAGTTGATGGTATGCAAGCTCTTAAAAGACTCCGTTAAATTGTCAGGCAAATGTTCAATTAGGTTGCGCGAAAAATCAAGTAGCCGAGTTTCGTTAAAATTATACTGATATATTTCGAATGGCATCATTGAGTAATTATTGTTTTGTAATAATATTGAATACGGCCGAGATTCCGATAAACATTTAAAGTCAATATTAGTACGATTCGAACAGTTTGCAAGAACTTTTGATATGCCGACTAGATCACACCCACAGTCTTGATGTATGAGAACACTTTTCGTATTAATTATGCTTAAGAACAAATAAAATAATAGAGCCTTCATTTTGACCATTCAAGCGGATAAATAACACGACAACTTCTTTTGAACAGGTCTGCTTGCCGTGTAACCTTAAGAAATAATAGCGACACAAAATTGTCGAACTGTTAAAAGCTTTCTTATCTAAACGCCTCTGTCTAAACAAAAAAAAAAATGGCTATGACTCCGATTGGTTATCGAATGCAGTCTAGTGCATGTATAATATATGCACAATACATTCAACAATAAGAAAAAAGTTGGTTCGAAACGTAAAAGAACTGAGTGGCAGTGGAAAAAGGCTATAAGAACCTTTTTTTTCAGTTCAATCTGAAAGTGATTTTAATTAATTTCTTAATTTAAATCAATTGAATTTTGTAATTGAAAAAAAAAATGTATGCATAATAATATGTGTGGAGGATGCTGCGGGTTAAACTGTTTACTTATTATATCCGAAGCTGCGATTATTGGGTTTCTTAATTTCAACCTTTAAATTTAAATACAACTGACTGTTGGTTGATTTCTATAGGTGTTTTAAACTCGTTGAACAAATAATGCTTTAAACAATAAACAATTTTTAGCATTTTTTATACCCGCTAAGGTATTATAACTTTGTACCGGCAGGAAAAGTATGTAACAGGTAGAACGAGGCATCTCCGACCTTATAAAGTATATATATTCTTGATCAGCGTCAACAGCTGAGACGATCTATCCATGTCCGTCTGTCCGTCCGTATGAAACACTGGATCTCAGAGACTATAAGAGATAGAGCTATATATAATTCTCGACAGGATTTGTTATGTTTGCACGCAGATCAAGTTTGTTTCAAATTTTTGCCACGCCCACTTCCGCCCTCGCAATTTAAAAAAATCGAATAACAAGAGTAATTTTAAAGCTAGAGTTGCGAATTTTGGTATATACAATAATAACTATAGTAGTTATGATTCCTAAAAATTTGGAAAATTGTGGAAGTTATTAAAGAAATACTTTTGTATGGGCAAGAACGCATACTTAATAGGGCTCTTAGTTGCTTTGGCCGACAATCTGGTCCATTGTGCCGTCTATGGTATATTTTGAATGGTGTACTATATCGATATACCAAACATACCATTTGGTATATTCTTAGGATTTTTAGTATTTTCGGTATATTTTGAAAATAATACTGCAATATTTTGCCTTTACTAAAAATGGGTAGCGGACTTGACTGTAACTTTCTTACTTGTTTTGTGAATCATATTTGTTTTCATTTGTGTTGCTATACAAAGTCATTACTTTGATAAGAGTTGAATTGGACTATATGCACGTATAAATTGTGGAAGTCATGCCAAGTTCCCCAAACCGGAAAATTAGTAATGTTTGCGAACCAGGAAAGAAAGTGTTCACTGACAACCTATTGAATTGTAAATAATATGTATAATAGATAGATAAATATAAGTACATATTCTTCAGAGTATCTGATACACTTTGTAAGTAAAAAAAATATTAACCATTTAAGTTTTGAAGTAGATAATTATGCATTTTAAATATTTAAATTATGAAGAAAGTGTTAAGTATAATATTACTCTCGGATATCTGAAATATTTTACTTTTTATTTGCCATCACTTGTAGATTATAAGCACTACCATCATTAAAACTAAACTGAAACTATCAATCACTCGAATCCTATTTATATGTCACACAATTTTCTGATTTTATACAGTTTAGCATATCTCTCATTAAACATGTTTGCAATTGGTTTTGGAACGAAAGCTCTGTTTATGGAGGTAGTTTTTCGTGGAAAATCGTTTTTGTATAACTAAGGTTATTATTTAATGTAAGTTGCAAAAATATTGGGAGTAAAGAGCATTTTACTTTTCAAGGAATAGAAATTTTGATTTAAAAAAAATCATAAATTTTTTAACTTAAGATTTATGGGATATTTAATATAATATGGCTGATCTGCTAGAGAAATGCGATAATTTAGATGATGCCAAAACAATCACCTGGTTGAGGAGCAGTTTATCTTTTGTTGTCTTGCTTGTTAGCAGCGCCTACTTAAAAATTTGTTCCACCTACCACATAGGAGTGCTCAACCAGCGGACCTTGGTCAGCTGTTGGACTGGTCGAGGAAAGGAAAAGTTGTTGGCGGCAGGCGGGCGAGCGTGCGCAATTCCAGTGAAAATTGTTTACAGAAATAAATTATCGGCTATTCAGCAAATCCTTCGACGCGTGTGAGGGTGAGGACGTAACTCAGAGAGGA
Source organism: Drosophila sulfurigaster albostrigata (assembly GCF_023558435.1). NCBI lineage: Eukaryota > Metazoa > Arthropoda > Insecta > Diptera > Drosophilidae > Drosophila > Drosophila sulfurigaster. The sequence continues at coordinate 22,223,137 of NC_084882.1, forward strand.
TGAAAGTGGCCATCTTAGGTGCCGACATGACGTCACGCTCGGGATCAGCAGCAAGGTCTATAATTGGCCACAGATGCTGGTTCATGGTGCAGTTTTTGGTAATGATTATGCGTAAAACTGAACAATTTATTCGTGTGGCAGTTCCTAATGTGGGCGCCAAAGACAGAGAGGGAGAGAGAGAGAGAAATGGCAATCAACAGCTCATCGACTTCAGACAACAACTGTTTGATAAGGATAAGGGCATCGTGTTCAGCACGCAGGGTAAGAGTAGCGCCTCATGGTCTATGGTCAAGAATAGTTATGAGCATGTGTGCAAGTGTGTGTGTGAGTGCGTATCGATGGCTTTTTACGGCACCCTTGCGTGTATCAATCAACTAAACACCCACACACCATGCACTCACAGTCAGTCTAATATATCTCTCTCCCACCCCTCAACTCCTGTACATTATTAACCCCCTTTTTTCGTCGCAGCCCATGCAGCGCATTGCCAGTTTTGGCATAGTGAAAAACCTTGTAACACTTTTCGAACCAACTTCGAACAGCCTCGAATTATTTTGGAATTGCTACTTGGCTTATTTTTAGACGGACAGCGTCTAAAAATGGCTACTCACATCCCAACCGAACACCAAAGCAGCCCAACTTTAACTCCAACTCCCGCTCCCACTCTCACTTTAATTCTAACGGCAACTCAATACATGTGTGTACATATATGTATGTATGTGTGCATTCAATATGGCGTGTGCACTGCTGATTTTTTGTAGCCTTCAATGTTGTTGATAGTTCTGGGGGTGGTTCTATTGTAAATACCTATTTTATGTTCAGCCCTGTGGGAGATTTTTCCGTGGCATTAATAATACTTTCATGTTTACCATTGTGTGCTGGCTGCTGCGGTTCTTATGTAGATTGTCGGATAAGCCAAACGAAATAAGCATGAAGGGTAACTACAAAATGGATGCATTCCACACACACACACACACACATACATCCAACTGCACACAACATTTTGGTGTGAAGTAGATGACAAACTCACTTCGTATAGTGTTCAAATATAGCTAGACAGTCTTATTTCAGAAAACAACTTACCACTTTCCTATTTCTTTGAGCTGCTAAACAAGCTCTAAATGTCTCTTTAAGAGTGATTTTTATATATACATATATTATATATATACTACATAAGTTTCATTAACATAATGCTACTTAAAATTTCATATAGAACTAAATACTCTTACATACACTCGGAATTTTAACTTCGATCTCTGCAATAAGCTTTAAAAAAATCACAGAAAAATAATAGAATAGGACCAAAAGGTGCAAAATGAGCAACAGCTGTCAAGAGAATAAGGGGAGACGAGAAGAAAACAAAAAACTGAACTCATGGCATAGATGAGAAACCCAAATTACACCTTTCAAATGGTCAGCAGTCAGTCGAACAAGCATTTCAAACAGTTGGATATCCTGAATGACCCCGGCTAGTTCCACTTAACAAACCAGATTCTTTACTTCTTTGTGAGCGCAGAGTTTTTTGTCTGTGGCCCGAACAAAGGGCCGCAAGGATGGCAGAACAAGACCACAAGCCGAGATAAGAGACGATTGCAAGGATCTTTAGGTAGCACAATAAGGTTAGGGTCCTGCTTGGCCAGATAAACATCTTGAAAGTCGCTTGTGTGTGCCACAAGCCAAAATGATGAAAGTCCATTGAGTTATTAGCTATTTAAGTGCGGTCAAATGATCAGGAGTCTGCTCTTGACTTCGACTAAAAGGATATGCAAAATCGAATATCAGATGCGATCTTAAGCTTTAACTGTATTATTACTCAAGACCACCATCAATGTGCAGTCCCATAATTTCCAGTGTCTCATAAATATCAATTATGCTTTGGCTGCATAATTTTTAATGAGGAAAAACGATATTTCTTTCGAATGAAAATTGAAAATTATTTAATGAACAAATATTTGAAATATTCATTTATCCCCACTCCAAAAATGCTGCAGCCAATGGCAAAGAAGCTGAAAAACCTATTTATAAAATGCTCAAAAACTCAGCAAGAAAACTGCGTTTAAGGGACGGAAAAAGAAAAAGTAATTTCCACTCAAGAGCACGCGACAGTTGTTGTTGACGTCGTCGATCCGAAGTGCGTGTGACGAACTCCCCGAACAATCCTCGATCCTCAATACTCGATCGATCCCTCGCTTCTTCATGTATAAGGCGTTTCCCCATGCGCGTGCTTATGCGTTTTTCATTATTATATCATTTCCTTTTCTTTCCGTTTACACGCAAAATACCAGTAATCGATCAATAGAAATTCCTAGACCTTTGTGAGATCTACAGAGTCTCTTGTTGGTACAATTTGCTTTGGCTAGCCCGCACTTAATAGTTTGATCGTTTAGCAGATGATGGAGCAGTTTTCCCATTCTCCTAAAGCCGGCATTTTGTGACTCAATCATTAATCATATTTCGAATAGAATAATAATTTGTATATTATATCATAAGTATATTGTTCTTTATTATATGTTCTAAATATATATTACATAAAAACATTTAGGAACTAATCTATACAATTGTTTTCAATAAATGGGATTCCTCGCACTGGGCTTTTACTTAAATATATCGAAACTAATTTAATTTTGATCCATTCGCTCAGATTGCGTTAATTTTTCTTCTTTTTTTTGTAAATATTTGTTATTAGTATGCTATAATAAAATGTAATAAAATTGTTGTGGGCTTGGTATAAAATCTCTAGATTTGTACTTCCTTTTGATCTATTCAATATCGAAAATATTGTCATTATGCCAGAAAGAATTGCAGAGTTCAAATAGAAATAAAATAAAATAATATAAAAATAAAAATTTTGTTTTTTGTTTGTAATTGTGTGCGTTTATTTATTTGATTATTGTTAAACTTAAAAGTGAAATTAGACTAACAAAATACTGAGAATACCAAAGGAAATAGCGCTGAGGTGTCGTTGTTTGTTTTTGTTTTAAGACTAAACATTTTTTTTTTTTTTTTCGTACAAAATTAAATAATACACTAATCTTTGCTTTAGAATTCGATTTTGGACTTTGGACTCTTTGCTGACTTGGCTTGACTTAAGAACTGAGAGCTTAAAGTAAGGCTTATATGCATGAGAATTTTTTAAACCTTTTTCAGGGTTTTTTGTTCGGTTCGCGACATTCGTTTGGTTGATCAACTAAATAATACGGAAATTTAGAAATAAGATTGAGGAAAGAAGTGAGAATTGGGGTTAGTTAGAGATTACACATTGAGTTGTGATTAGGGCTTATGTCTAGTGTTAGTTTGCTGTATGGGTTTTTAGGCGTTATTTACAATTCTTGACAACAAAATCAAACTAAAATTACGAATATTTACAATTCTGGGCAACGAAATAGGTTAATAATAATAAGAATAACAATTGTGTGTGATGGGCCTCTGCTTTAGGAGTGGGCATTGCGAGCCATGTGCACGAAGAGTCCGACGGGTCCGTCGCATTTCTCGCCGCACATGTTGCACTTGAAGACATCGTCGCAGCTGTGGTAGCCCATGTGGATGGTGTAGAGCACAGCGTCTTTGAAGTAAATATCACAATACTTGCATTCATAGATGGCCGGCGAGCTGTTGCTGTTGCTGCTGATGGCGCTGCTGCTGCCCGTGGATGAGGATGAGCTGGAGACGGAGGCTGTGGCTGTGGCTGTGGCAGTGGCGGCAACAACAGACGCTGAGCTCGACACGGAGACGGAGGCAGTGGCTGGCGGTGCTGCATTGCTGCTGGCATTGGAGCTGTTGCCCGAACTGGATGCTGTTGAGCTGGCACTGGTGTTTGCCTGTGGCACATGGCTGGTTTCCATCGACTCATCAGCCGAACTGGCACCCGAGCATGGATCATCGGCCAGCTGCTTGACGGCGCTGCTGCCGGCAATGGGTGACGAGGCGGTGGGCAGCTTTAAAGGCTGTTCCGGTGATGACATGGCGGCAGACTTGAGGTGCAACAGTGTGTCGAGCTTCAGCACGCGTCCTTTGCGGCGTGACGCTGTGCTGCTGCTGATCAATGGTGTATCCTCGTCCTTGATCTTCAGATTCATGGCCATGTGATTCATGTGGCTGCTGTGTGGCAGCATCTCCTCCTTGATAGGTGTGCCTTGGGACAGATCCATTGCCGAGTCCACTGACTTGCGCTCAAAATCATCGTCCTGGTCGTCGTCTTCTTCGTTATCGCTCTGTGCGGTTTGCTCGTGTTGTTGGTGCAGATGTTGCTGCTGCTGTTGCTGGTGCTGCTGCTGTTGGAATTGATCGTGCATGCGTGGCGACAGTTGGGCCAGAACGGCGGCCTGCTGCTGGGCGGCAAGCATCTGCAGATTGAGATTCCAGTAGGGGAAAAAGGCCATGTTGTGGTTCTGTTGCAGCAAACTGGCCAATGGCGGCAGCAAAGCACTGGGCAGACTCGGAGGCTGTTCACGCTCCTGGCTGGCCACGCTCTTGGCCGGCGATGGTGGCGAAATGGCTGCCACAGGAGTGGCTACTGCTGTTGGGACTGCTGCTGCTGGAGGCGGTGGAGCAACTGTTGTTGTGGAATGCAAGGGGAATCCTTGAAGTGCTGCCGAAAGCTGTGATGTTGCTGCTGTCACGGGAACAACCACGGACTGCTGCTGCTGCTGCTGTTGAGCAACTGCGGCGGCATTGCTGCTGCGCTTGCTGGATCCGCTGCAGCTGGAGCTGCTTCCCGAGATGGACTTGCTCTTGGGACCTCGGCGAGTGCCGTAGACATCGATGACAAGCGAGGGATTCGGTGTGCCATCCTCATCCAGAACCATGCCGGGCTTGTGACCATATTTGCGCAAATGCAACTTGAAGCTGTGGCAGTATTTGGTGGCATAGTCGCAGTCGGCGCAACGATACTGATACACCGAACTGTGCGACTTGCGATGCGAGTTGAGCATGGATTTGTTGACACATGTGTAGCTGCATTTGTCGCACTGGAAGGGCTTTTGGTTCTTGTGCTTGCGAATGTGATACTCCAGATGATGCTTGAACTCGGTGACAAACGGACACTTGGCACACTGTAGAATCTTGTCCGGTTTCATGTGGGTGCGTGTGTGTGCCCAAAAGTCCACCTTGGTGATGGCAACAACTCCGCATGTCTTGCACTTGTAGTTCTTCATCTTGCCATGCGAATTGTAGATGGGCATGCGGATGTTGGTATCATCATCCTCGGACTCGGCCATGTACTTCATGTCCTCACTGGAATTGGACATCAAATCGTGTTCCTTCTCTGGCTCCGCACCATTCGATTGCTGGGACTTGGCCGGTGATTTTGGTGGTGTCACATCCATGGGAGGTGTGAGCGCCTGCAATTTGTCCCCAGTTTGCAGTGTGGCTGCAACACCAGCTGATGTTGCCGCTGTTGCTATGGGTGTTGGCTGTGGACTGGGACGCATGTTGCTGGCGTAATAGTGTTGCATGGGATTGGGCAATCCTGGCGGGGTTAGCGGATTGAAGCCTCCTAATCCGAGATGATGATGTTGCTGCTGCTGCTGCTGGTGTTGTGCAGCTTGGAAGTGTTGCTGGTATTGCTGCTGCTGCAACAGTTGCTGCTGCAGTGTGACATCAAAGTGTTGCAGACTGTTCTGATCGTTATTGCTGGGCGATGGCGTCATTGCCGCTGCGCACAGCGTATCCATGGGCTGCTGCTGCTGATGTTGCTGCTGTTGCTGTTTCAGATATTGCTCCAGTTGAGTGCTGGGCAGATGTGGCGATTGCCTTGGACTGCTGGCATTGCTGTTGTTGCTCTCGTGTTGTGGCTGCTGTTGATGGTGCGACATGGGCTCCTGTTTGATGTTGGCGGCAAACATGCTGCTGTACCAGGCATTGTGTTGCTCATAGTTGGCCGACGCCGTGCTCGTCTCCCAGTTCTGCATCTTGGGCTGCTGTTAATACTCACGGCTGCAATCAAGAGAGAGGGAGAACAAATCGTTATTAACTGCGCCTGCGTCAGGTTTTTTTTTTTGGTGTTATATCTGCGTTTTTTTAGCGTTTTTCTTTTTGCTTCTATTTTTATTTTTGCCACCCCTAATCGTGCCAATGCCACCCTACTCCAACCGTAAGGGATGAGGCGTTTAGTGAGTGCTTTTGCCGAGGCTCAACAAAATGGCTAATACTGAACGTGGAAATTGTATATTTCGTATCCTGGCGTGCTCACCTATTCGATACTCGTGCTGGTTTTGATACTATATATATTCCAAATGTTATGTGGATGATCTAAACTGGTGATGATGATGATGATGATGATGGTGTTGCTTGAATGCGTCTGCACGCTGTAGAAACAAACTTGCGACTGACTGATGATTGCAAAATACTTTTGGCTTATATGCACGTTGCAGCGTTGCATGCGTTGCATGTGTGTGGCTTAGGTAGACGACGCACGCGTCAAGGGATTAGACGGGGAAAAAAGGTGAGCCGAAAGTCAGGTATCGCGAGGTCGCGAGCTCGCGACTTCGCTCCTTGATCCCATTCAAGCTGGATTAGAGAACGCGACCAATAACAAAAGCCAGACCAAAAAGTAGGAAAGAAAAAATTACGCACATTTGAATATGCGGATTTGGATTGATCCGGGCACAGAGAGCTTAAGCTATGCAGATTAGAACGCGAACACGCGAAATGCGCAAAATGCTACGAAATTTTCCCCTCGCACTGGATTAAAGTTAATCAGCGTGGATCAAAGTGCCCAGAAGACGGGATTTAGGCGGGAAGGCGCAGTCCTTAGACCTGTAAATCCACAAAGCCGTCTTCTTCACGGTAGACGCGTTTCGCGTTTAATAATAAAAAGCAAAAGGATTTAAGTTAATTGTCGGCAACAGGATCAGTGCTTAATCTATCTACCTTTCCCTTTCTTTCGAGCGGGACGCAACATTTGCGCTAATGTCGTCTGTATTTTGCTAAAAGAATGACCAACAGCTGCATTACGAGTATCAATTCTATTTCCTTTGGACATTACACGTTTAATAGTTACTTAATATTTTTACATATGCTCAGCGATTTATTTTGTGCATTCCAAAAATCTAACCGCGCCATCATCGCACACAAATAGACGATGAGCAAAAATCGTATACAAAATAGTTTTTTATTTGGATTTTATTTTTTAATTTCGGACAATTAAAAATTCCAATAATACTCAAAAATGTTTGAAGTTTTTTAAAATCATATTTTTTAACTTAATGGTCCATGAATAAAAAATGCTATAATATTTGTTTACTTTTATTTTTCACATGGTTTCTATAAACATCAATTATTTTCAATGCCCTTGCTATTTTTCGCATGAAACACATTTTAATTTCAATTTAAACATTTCAAATTAATTTGCATTGAGATTTGTGCAAATTTTCAAATGCATTTTTAAAGAGTTCTCCAATTACTGAACAGCTTGCCATCGCCTTTCTTCCCCTCGCCATCCTTTCTCCTACGCGATTTGCGTAGTTTTCAAATAAAGCTATTATTATTCTATATTTTTTTTTGCGGTTCCTTTTTTGGTTTTTGTTTTTGCCTATTGCAAATTTCACTGCAATTGGCGCATTTTTGGCCAATTGTTTGTGCTTTTAAGTAAATATTATTAAAAACGCAAAACGTCAGCAGAGTGCTATACAACAAGAGTGTGTGTGTGTGTGTGGGATGGGGGGGAGGGTGTTTAGCGTTGCCTGGTAGCTGAAATATCTACAATAATCATAGCCGTACTTATGCATAATTGATGGTTCAGGAAATTTGCGCTGCACAAGTTTTCCTCTCAATACGAGAGCAGTAAAAGCAACAAAAACAAAACAAAATAATAAGTATATTGTATAATGTGCTTAGCATATTTATTTAATTTAGCTAGTGATATTTTTAAGAACCCAAATTAATTGGCTTGTCAGTGCCGTGCAGCAGCAACAAAGAGTGCAGCGCTTGCAACTTGTCTGCTTTTTTGCACACCCAACAACAACAGCAACAACAACAACAACAGAAACAAGAACAACAAAGGCAAAAACTAAAGGCCAAGTGTAAAATTAATATTACGCCGGCTACATGCCACTCTGTGGATGAAGCAGGCAGGCGGATGAGGGGGGCAGGAGCAGCAGCAGCAGCAGTCGGGAGGTGGGCACGAGGGGGAGGCATGCTGCAGGGGGATATGGGAAACGAGTGTGAATGCAACGCAACCGAAACTGCAAACTGCAAAGTAAACTAAACATGTGCTAGTCGTTTGGCCAACCAAGCAACCAACCCCCCAACAGCCCACTCGCCACCCCCTTTGTAAAAATATCATGAAAATGGCAAAAATGGAAAATTCAGACGCAGAAAATGCGCCACAAAAAATGTTTTTGTTGTAAAATGGCAACGGCATCAGCAGCGGTTTTTGCGGAGCGGAGCGCAGAGATGCGGGATGCACAAACTGCACTAGATGAATGTGCATTATAAAAAATTATTTATATTTAGTTATTGTTGTTGTTCTTCGTGTTGTTGCTAGAACATCTTTTTGTTTATAGGATATGCATGTGTATATAGAGTACAATATGTGTGTTTGCATGTTTTTAAAGAACGCCGCATGGAATCTGTGCTAGGGTGAGAGAGGAGCTTTCAATGCCAACGAGCACATTTAAAGAAGATGCCTTCAGATATTTCGGATATGCCCGTCATACTTAAATCGTAACTCATCCATTCGATTTGTGCCACGTTCTATTGTCAGCGAACATTAAACGTGTACTAAAACAGCTGACAATCATTTTAGCATTTGTTGCCAACAAAAAAAGAAAATGATTTCGAAAAAAATATAATACATTTAACAGAATTGCTCGACTAGCAATTATCATAATTATAAAAACCATTTTCAAATTAATCAGTTTTTAATTCATTTAAAAATGTTAATTATATCCTAAAAGAATTTTGAACAACTTTAAAATAACTGTCTATATCAGAATTTTAACTTCACATAAAATGAAATTCATTATCTATTGGGATTTTTTAAAATACACAAAAATGTAAAATAGTATTTTTTTTTTGTATAATTCATTACAAGAATTCTCAAGAGCATAGCGTTATTCGACAAAGAGGAAAAAGAGCAACACGTAGAATTTGGCAGGCGAAAAGCAAAAAGCGAAAAGCGAACAACGAGACAGGCATTAAAAAATTGCAACGTTGACTTTGAATTATAGTTGCATGTCTAAAATTAAAATATTAAAAAAGAAATTCAAAAGAAATTGCTAAAAAGTCTGAGACGAGGCGGCGAGTAAGAAAGGCGGGCAAAAAATACAACAAGCAGTCGTCGGACATGTAAACAAATAAAATTAGCTGCCAGGCAACGGCAACGGCAACGACGAGTGAATTGAACAGGGGCGGACTGGGGTCGTTCTTGGACAGGGACACAGCGGGCTGGGGGGGAGGCGTGCCTGTTGCGGCGGGATCTAGCAAACTGCACGGGCAAAAAACAAGTTCGCTAGATCGGCTAAAAGCCAGACAGATTTTGAAATATTGTTTAAGAATTTTTGCCGTTGCATTTTCAGCAAATTATCTGAGTGTGTTTGTGTGTGTGTGTGTGCAATAGTGAGTGTGTCTCTAAGGTTAGACGCAAAAAGAAGCAAACGACAACAAAAAGAGGAACACCAACCATCAACTAGGGAATTGGGAATAGCAAAGAAAGCAAAAAAATAATAAGACGCGTCATTCTGTTAATACTAAAATCTACTTATGTATAAATACTATGTAGAGCTCTTTTCGGTAATTAACACAGCCAAAACAATAATTGTTATTAAATAATTTTTGGAGTTAAATTGTTTTCAATTCATCTGGATTATATACATAAATATTTGAAATGCCCACAGAGAACAATTAAAACGGGATTTATGATTTTTGTTATGCCTCAACATTTTGTTATTTGCGGTATTCTCTCGAAATTCGCACTATTTTGAAGCTTTAGCAAATTACAAATTTTGTTTATTTGTTTATGTGAAGCACAGCTGGCGAGCCTCGAAAGGGCAAACAACAAGCGAATAGTAAATCTATTATATTCGCTCATTATTTACTAAAGTTGCAATTAGCTAAATAACAACAACATGCATAGATTTTATAATTAATCAGAGTAAAGCGTATTATTTACATACCTTGGGCGACAGCACTGCAGATAAATCTCCAAAATTTTCGGGATTCGGTAATCGGGAACCGGAGGCTCTCGCGCTCTCTTCTACACTTGACCGCGGCACCGTTAAACTCAACAAAACGACGATAAATGTGCGTGCGAAACAAAAAACACACGCACTCACACACTCACGCACACGCGCACGCAGTTGGGAGGTTGTGTGTTGGTGTGTTAGTGGCTGCTCCTTTTTTGTCGTTTTTATCTATTTTTTTGGCTTTTGCTTTTTAGTTTGTTGTTTTTTTCGTTTTTTTGTATGCCAAGTTCGCGCATGTGCGAAATACCTGATTAAAGGCTGTTTTCTAATTTTCAAATCCTGCGCTATTGTTTAATTATTATTATAGAGCATTTAACACATTCACTAGTTCATTTGCTTGTGTTGGATTTTAAGCTTATTTTTTTAAGAGCAATTTGTTGTTTTTGGTTTCGTTTTCGTTTCACTAGTCGTCCTTTTTGTGATTTTTGTGATACGGTTGTTTTGCGGATGCTGCTGTGACTGCTCCTAAGCAACGTTCGGCTTATGCGAGGCACTGAGCACGACTGACACGAATTCCTACTCAACTGGCAATAGTCATAGCTAAAAATCTCCGCATAGTGCAGAAGAGCTCAAAATGCAAAGAAACAAATGTGAAAAGTGCATGCACAAAAGCAAAAACACACAACAAAACGAACACAAAACACTCACGCGCACACACAAAAACGCACACATACTCACTCAGAGCAAAAACGCACGCACAGCAGCCGCCAGCAGCCGAGTTGGATGTATTGTGACCGAGAGCGTGAGGGGATGCGCTCGTTTCGCTCAATTACAACGGTAAAAACAATTCACTCAAAACGGGACTGTAATACACTCAACAACATTCGAGTGAAATATGCCCCAACCCCAAAAACAGCCTATGGCGACTGGTCGCTGCCTCCACAAGTCCTCGCTTTCGCTCTTGCTCTCGCTCTCTGTCTATGTCTCTCTCTCTCTCCCGCTCGTCGCTTGCTCTCTTCGTCCTGGAGTTGAGTCTCTAATGTGCATCCTTTTTGGCCACGCGCTGTATTTGTTGCAGTTTAGACTCGCAGCTGCCGCAGTTGTCCGCTCATTTATTTTTTGCCAAATATTCCCTTCATTATTGATTATTGATTTTTGGTCTTATGCGTCTGTTGCTCCCTGGCTCCATCGCATCCCTCTAGGCTCCATTCTTTGGCTCCACGGTGCATTGCCACTGCACCTTTGTTGAGTGGGATGTGGCGCCCACAAATATTTTGGGCATTGACGCCTTCGGGCTGTGTCGGCAGTTAAGCAACTTAAAGCTGGCGTTCATTATGAAGTTGTGTGTGAACTGCAACTGATGAAAGTAACACGAAGCATGCAACATGCGCTGCATAAACTGTTAGCTACGAAGTTCTAGATGCCTTAAAGACTTTTATAACTCTTGTGCTTTCGCTTTCAAATGTTTTGCTCTTTTGTTTGGCAGAAATCACTTAATTTATATTGAGGTTGTGGTTTCTGAGTAAATTCTCCGTATCGTGTTAAAGGCATTCGTGTAATTAATTTAAAAAGTGTATTAAAAAATTCAAAAATTCTTGAAAAGTGTGTATTTGTAAGGTCAATATTTTATACAACTTATAAGTTATTTCAATGGGTAGTATTAAAGTATTTTATTTTAAACTTAGCGCATATCACGAAATTAAAATTTTTATAAGAAAAAAAAACTGGTAATCAGTTACATAGAAAATTTTAGAATAGAAATCCATCTACTGAATAAATTCTACATTTTCTATAATTTTGTTAAAATTATGCCTTAGAATAAAATTCTAGAAATCCGTCTATGAGCCACTCTAATAGCTTTGGGAAAATATAATTACTTTGCAGACAAATCGTTGATAACTAAAATATATATACTTAAAAATTCAGGATCAATTGTAACAATTTAAAATTCTATAATATTACGAATTTAGCTATAACAAGTACATGTGATATTGGGAAAATGTGCATGTGGTTGTAGAGTATGATGACTTTTAATGTGCCGAAATATGAGTATGAACAAGATAAATAAGTTTGTCTGTCAAATGAAATTTGTTGGCAATATTTACAAAACAAACGATTGCCCAAAATGCAAACAAAACGCTGACAATATCCAAATAAATATAGGAGGATGTGCCAGGACATTCTGCGTGCTCTACATATGCAAGGCAGATTATCTTTGCTTGTGTGGGTGTGTGAGCTGTGCAAAGAGACAGGTAGCCGAGGCAGGAGTATGAACATGCCGGGCAAAGTGTGCATCATTGACGTCGTCAACCGGATTAGCGGTGCAGACCGGACTTTGCAGCGGATTTGCGAGGCACTGAAGAAAAAGGCTTAAGGGACTAGCTACCTGACCGCGGACTTTGCCACGGACCGCGTTCATTAATCCGGCATCCGAAGATCCGCCACGGCTGCTGGGAAACTAGAGCAACAAAACAGAGCCTAGATTTAAAAGCGATTTAGATGTTGACCGGACGACGGCATAATCCAACATTACGCGAGGAGGATCAGGATCAACCTCTGTGATCCTGATCCAGTCTTGATCATGTGATTAACGCTGCTTAAGGCGGGCGCGGGTGTGTGTGGAGCCGCTGATCCTCGGAATGTGTTATGTAAAATTGTCGCAAATCCATAACAAATGTTTCTTAATCCGCTGCCTTTCCAATCCCTATCCTAACGTCTTGACGAACTGACCCTTCGCATCGCAAGTTTGCACATGTTTAGCGATGACACACTTGACCTTTTAATTGATCATCGCCTTGATAACGATCCTCTAATTGCTGAGGGTTCTATATGCAAATGATATGCTGGCTTTTCAATAACCTTTGTCCAGCCGATGTCAACAGTTCCTTAAGCCCGGCACGCTTTGTTCCCCCCCCAAGGCAATGGTGGTGGTTAAGATATCGCATTCTCGTATGCAAATGCGAATCTTGCGGTTGAAAGAATCTCAATTCAAATCCCTACTCCAAGATGAGACCTCATTAGTTTTGTTTGCCTTTAGCACACTTTTACCCCCGAGCTGAGCTGACCTCACCTTGAGTTTTTAAGCTGATTTCATGCCATGGATGATTTGCCAGTTTCATTCCCTTTTCAACCATTTGTTTTTTGTCTGTGTGGTTTCTTTGGTTTTTGATCTTTGATCTTGAGTGCAAATTGGTTTCTTCGGCTACTGCACAACCTAATTGAGATCTGATGCTATTAGCTCTTAAAAAAAAAACTGAATGCCTGAATAATTTGTAGTTTGAAAATAAGAAGGAAAAATGTTGTTCATTGAATTTGTTCTGAATGTTGGAATGTTAATCAACTTGGGAATTGTTTACTTTGTATCATCATTGAATATTATTTCGAAATAATGTTTTTTTCTGCATATAATTATTTGTATTCCTTATATTATCACTTAAAATTCCATGCATATATTAATGTTTAGGAATATTGTTTTCGTTTCACTTTAGTGTAAACACTAATAAATCAAATTCGCGCAAGGATACGCCCACTTGGCTAAGAAAGCAAGAGAGAGACAGGATTCGCAGAAACATTATGCTAAACAGCCAGCTACATCCGTAAATCCTTTTTTTAGCATGAAAAACCGAAGGATTAAAAAAAGGAAACTAGAGCAGCAGACCAACAGACACACGAATACAAATACAAGAGAAACAGAAAAGATACAGAGTACAGCAAAGATACATGGGCATAGCGAAATATGTAGTTGCTCTAATTTTGATTGTTTGTCGTAATGGTTACGCAGTAAAAGTAGCTGAAAAGTAACAAAAGCGTGAAGGACAACGCACATAAAGGCAGGACAATTGCCTAGCTTGGTCGACCGGTGGATTCGTGTACTGTTTTATGAGATACTCTCTGTATCTCTGTATCTGGTTGCCCGTGTATTTGCATGGCTAACAGTCCAAAAGGCATCAGGTAATGAGGTTAAGCGTTGGCTTAACAATGAAAATCACTGGAAAATCACGAGAAAGTTCCTTAGCTAAACATGACGAAGACGCCTCCGACAATACAAATTCAGCTACAGTCGCAGATACAGCTAGAACCATATGAAAATACAGATACAGATATATCGTGCATATCTTACCGTACTCATTAGACTGCTTGCTCTAGTTATGATTGTTCAAGGACTCGGACTCGGGCAAGGCGACAAACACGGAGAAATCACTTCCGCGTAAAGCAGTTTTTTTAGAGCTGCGCAAAAACCATAAAACATTTAGTTTTTTATGGCCACGGTTGGCGGCTATAAGCAGCAGGTAGATTATTGGTTTATCGGTTTCTGCACTGTTGGCTGCCGTTTTTTGTTCCGCACTCTTAACCCTTTCATCCATTAAGAAAAAATTGCATACGATCGGTTCGTCCTGTTCATTTCTCTTTTCCTGTGTGTGTGTGTCCTTGTCGAGTTCCAGTGAAACTCGACTTTTTTGTTTCCAACTAATGTTGCACGCTTTGTCTTCTTTATGATCTTACGGTTGTGTTTTTTTATGATGCCCATTGTTCTCACCTTACTTCTACTACATCCACTGCTATTTATTTCCTTAACCCTTTAAGCGAAAGTTTTTGCATTCCATGCACGAACGGGTTAAATTAAACTCTGTGCACTTTTTATTAGGGCTTTCGATCCTAAAAGGGTCTTCTCTTAATTCCGGGAATGCCGGATCTGTCTCTCTCTTTCTATATCTAGGTTTTTGTTCGAGTAAGTTTTCTCGATTTATAAGCACTGGGAAAATGCGTAGAAAAAGGGTTAAACTGCAACGTGAAAGGCTAATTTATGGTTAAGTGAGTGTATTTGAAAAATTGTTCAAATTATTGACAAAAATAAAACACTTAAAATATTCCAATATAAAAGAAATACATTTTTAAAAAACTAAGAAATTTACTAAAAGAATTACATTTTTTTTATAATACCAAAAATTTAAAAAATGAATGAAATCGAACAAAATAGTGTATAAAAAAATTGTTTTGAAAACTTAAAACCTTATTTTCGTTTAACACTTTTGAATTTATAAAAAAGGAACTTTTAAAAAATTTACTGCTCAACAAAATTTATTAAGAAATTTAAATTTTATTAATATTAAATTAATGTATATTAACAAAAATTTCTTCTGATCAATTCTTAGGCATTATATTATCTTTAATATGTGTGTTAACCATATTTAAATTGAACGTATTTTAAATAATACTAACAACTTATAAAATAGACTAAGACATAATTATAGTTTTTGCATTTAATAATATTTATATTATTCAAGTATAAAACTTTCCAAAGTAGAATCGCTGGATTAGTTTTCTTTAATGGTTTCGGACGTTACTTTCCGAGTTAACAGATGATACAAATCATTTTCATATGACACCCCAACCCCTCGTCTGACAATCGAGTTACATTTGTAATGCGCCTGAAATTAACGCCACTAAGTCGCTGTCGAGGTTTCTGGCAATGGAAATGGAAATGCATTTCAACAATGGCAGACTCAATACTAAAATTCCGAATTCTGAATCGGAATCCAGAATCCAGAATTCATTGTATGATATCCCTAGGATGCGGCTGCATTAAATCCCAAGCTTAGGCAATTGGCAATTTGAAATGAGCGCCAAAAATGCCAAGCACGTTGCCCAACCCCGATTGTCAACTGGAAAACTCGGCCATCTAATCAGTCTGTCCGGCAGTAACACATTTTCACACTTTCCTGACCCCTGCGGTGCCGCCAACACACTCTGCCCGAGGGTAGGAGAGGGAATCAACGGCCATTGGTTGAAAAGTAGAGCGTTGCCGGCGCCGAGAGCTGTGAGCTGTTAGCTGTGAGCTGACCCCTTGTCAACGTTGTCCTGCATTGGGATCGGCAGAGGTTAAAATTAATGCGAAAATTGTGATTGTGTCACGGAAATTGCGTGAATACGAATTTCGGGGTCACGCATAAGACGCAGGCTCAAGAAGGCAGCAGTTCATAGGGGTGGCAAGGGTCAGGATCACATACATAGTACAACATATCGGCAGCAGGGACTGCAATTTTCAAATTTATTGCTGCACAAACAGAGAGAAAAATGCTCAAAAATTGTAACGATTTCGATTCGCACACGAGACACAAGTAAAAAAAGGATTTCCATTTCCATTGTTTTGCAAGCTGAGAATTGGTTTCACAATCGAAATCGAAATGCGAATATGGACTGGACTTCAACTGGGTTACAATTGACCATTCAAATCGCCGGCTGCGGCTGACCCCTCGCCCCGGCTTGACCTTTTTCCGTCTTGATGCCAGCACGCAAAATAGGTGACACATTTAAATAATTTTTCATTACCAATGCACAATGGTCATCAAGCGTTTTTGCAGTGTTTTCATTGCAAATGGCATTTAATTGTTGACCCCTGAATGAGCATTGTGTAGTTTTATGACCGAAAATGTAACGGATTTACTCAAAATCCAAAAACCTAATCAAAAATTGTAGCAGAAATTGCAGCTGTCCCATTAAAACGAGGGAAAACTTTCTTATATAGTATAGTGTCTCTTGCAGTCGGACGAGCTTTTATACACTTTTCCATTATAGCTTAACAGGGATTTCCCCACATGCTGATGATCAAAAAAGATTACCTAAATAGCTAGCTCCCAGTTCCTGCTATAACAATATGTCGCTAATGGACAGTGTCGTCAGCCATTTTGTGTACTGCCGACTAAGCCGGAAAACGTAGCGCAAATGCGAATAAAAAATTGAACTGATTACGAAAAGTATATGAGCCTATTAGATGCAGAGACCGAGCCCCAAAAGTCTATGCGTATGCCAAAAGTTGAATTAGTTATGCCATCCAGGTTGATACCCCAACAGCACAAGAAACAATGCTGCGACACAAAATGTAAGCAAAGAGAATGGGAGCAGAGAGCAGCATATTTTATTTTCTAATGTAGGCTGTGAAATGACAGATTTAAGATACTTACGACTTACGACAGCTACAGGGCCACAGTGGCTGTAGAATACTCTATAATTTAAGCTAACAATTTCGTACTATGAAAGGTCTTAAATCTGAGTCAAAGTCGAGGTTTCTCTCAAATATAATAAAGATAAGTTAACTTAAAAAAAGTCAACCATTTTTTTTAAATTTAATTTTTTCTGTAATACATCAAGTATGTAATTGTATTCTTGCTATTACTATTTGTAACAATTTTTTAATTTTAGGATAAACAACTTTCAAAGTTTTATTAATGTAATAATTATTTTACAAGATTAAAAGTATAACAAAAACCAAAAACTTTCATTGAGTATGATATATAGGGTTGTGAACTCGTTAATAATATTAAATAACAGACTAGTCATTTTCAAATAAAAATACAGTAATTACTCTTAAAATTCCTGATTTGCAGTTCAACCTTCATAGTCCATAATGCTCTAGCTTCGAACTTGCCACTTGCCACTTCCTCATCCATCTTTAGTTCAGTCGCCAGTCGACTGTCACCCGCTGCTTTTGGATACATAGGGATGCAGGAGTCGGTCGGATCTCACCGTTCACTATGAGTATAAACACCAGTGTCATTTATTTTCGTATTATCATAATGAGTACTCGTATATTTTTATGTGTATTTCTTGCTTTTTGCACCAAGCCATTCTCCTGCCACGCCTCATTGCTGTATGTGTCATGAATGTGAACGTGTGTGTGTGTGTGTGTGTGTGTGTGTGTGGGTGGGTGTGTGTGTGTATGTAGTGTGTAAAAAAAGAAGAAAGACGAAAGTAAGTAAAACACCAAACAAAAACAGCATTCGCATTCACATTCGCATTCGCATTCGTTTGTTGTTAAATTATCACCCAAGACAGAAGCCACCCTCTCAGTCCAGGACTCTGGCTATTTATGCGTCCAGCGCAACTCCTTGCCCACCACCACAAACACTGCGAAATACTCACCCACACACACCCACACCTTGGACACACACACACACATACACACACACACACACACACAAACATACGCATTGGATTTGTTGGCAGCACATTTGTTTTTTTCCAATAGTCTGTTATGGTTGGCATTCTGGGAACGGGGAGTGAGGTAAAGTAAGAATTGCTTTTTTGTCTGCTTTGGGGTTTACGAGCGGGAGAATTTCGTATACTAAAGCCGGATTCATTAAACACATTAATAACGTTATGGCCTATATAGAATTTTATGTGAACTTGTCTCAGATTACTTTAAATTCTTGTTGCTGATCTTTGTTGTACTCTGCACTCTTTCTTTCTTTCTTTGTCATGGCTTATCTAAACTCTCAGCGTTGACTCGAAAGCAATTCAGCAAATATTTACTCAGAGATTTATTAAAAAATATTTGAGTTTCCCTAATTTCCAGCTGATAAAAATAACGATTTTTGTTTGCAACCTTTGCGGTCATTGTACTTACTTTTTGTGCTAGTCATGGAAAATTTTGTGTAAATAGTGGCGAAATGAATGACAATCACTGATGATTTCTTAATGGTAAATAGAAAATATATTTATTATATTAATACATATTTGTTTATATTTATATTATAATTTTTTTTATTAGTAATTGTTGATTGTATTCGTTAATAATATTCGACAAAACATCATGGATTGTATCAAGTTTAGATTACAAATTTTTATTTCAATAAACATTTTTTTATGTACAGTCTAATGCTTAAATACATCGCCACTTTTTTAAATCATTTATTTATTTGTTCTAATTTAAAATTTATTATACAAAATTAGATTTTTTTTAATATAACAAAAGTTAAATTCGCATGTTATATAATATTTAAATGTTATTTTTTCATTAAATTTCTTTCAGAGAAAAACTGGAACAAAACCTCTTTTGATCAAAAAATTATTAGCCTTGAACGACAATGTTAATTGATTATCTTAGTACTTGATGGACATTATTATTATTAGCTTATTTTCGACTAGAACCATTAGTAATCTAATGAGAAAAATTAAAAAAAAAAGTGGTATATTTAGTATTTAGTTTGATTGATTTTTAGATAGCCAGCAAAAGTATATAGAAATACGTTCTATATAGAAAATATACTAAGTAAGTAACATAATAGCATATGTTTGTGTTAGCTTATAATAGATTCTTAGAACAATATTAAAATAATTAATAATGCAAATAATGTAATACAAATGTAAAAATTACTTTTTATCGATTTTATAATATTTCTTCTTTTATACATTAACTTATTCATCTTCAATGATATTACAAATACATTAGATTCTGTTTTCTATTTTGAAATACGGTAATTTTTAATGGTTTTCATTGCAGCAAATAATGTAGTGATTTTTCAGCTCTTTATGTATAAATGCTTTAGTGTGCATGGGATGGGATGAGTGTTATGGAGGCTCATCAAAACCCATCAACCATTCCATGCTCTCACATTTACTAACAGCAGCCAATAACATTTTATGGCGTACGCCATTTCTATCTGCCACACACTCAAATACTCAAACATACTCACACAAGAACACAAAAACGCAACACACACACACACACTCATTCAGAGTGCGGCGATCAACGAGTGCAAAAAAAGAGAAAATCCAGCAGAAAAACTAATTCCACATAATGGCCAATCTACATAAAAAAATCGCTCGACATGAAAACCGAAAATCGATGAGCGGAACGGGAGAGGAGGAGATGAGGAAAAACAACAACAACAAACAACTGAATCACAATATTGCCACCCCGCATAAATTTGCAAATAATGAAAATGGTAAAAAAAAAATCAACACACAAACAAAACTCACACCAATGCATATACATACATATATGCGCTCATACACACACACACAGACACATTCATGCTGTTCTCGCTAAGGGGCGACTGGCGAATAAAGTTCCAAATCATGAAGCATACAAAATGAAAATCCACCCTCAAAAAAAAGTTGCCACACTTTTTTCTTTTTTTCTTTTTGCAGCCAAAAAAAGAACGCAAAAAGTCTCTGTGTGTGTGTGTGCAAGTAAATGTGTATGTGTATTAGTGTTCGTGCGGGTGGTTGGTTGTTTCGCTTTCGCTTTGTTTGCAAAACAATCAAAAGCGAACGAGTCGTCGTCTTCGCCACTCACTCTCTGCTCCTCGCTCCACTTCGCAGAGTCGTCGTCGTCGTCGTCTTCGTCACCGCCTCTGCTTTGCTTATAAGCTTCTGCTCTGTCTTCAACTCCTGCTCAGTGGAGCGTGGTCCATGGAGCACATGGCCTGCGCCTGCCGCGACATATCCCGTTCTTGATGTCGCTGGTGACATTAAATGTTACTAAGAGTTTTGTTTTTTATACCCTGTACGCTGACTAAAAGGTTCGCTTGAGCTTATTTAATTCGTTAGCATAATCACAAATCTTTGCACTTTGCTCTTCTTTAATTTTCATTCATAATAACTGTCTAAAGGGTATTACATAGCCGAGTACTCGCACTTATCTCTTGACTGCTTTTTTGCTGCTATTTCGTTTGTTTTCTTCACATGGCAAACCAATTTCAAGCATATTTTTATGAGCCCACTGTGCAGCACTGCGACGCTGTTGTCGACGGCGAGACATTCTTGGATCTCGACTAGGGTTCGAGTTCGAGGATAACGGGGGCGAGTTAGAGGCTGGGGCGAAGGTTTGGTTGGCAGGCGCAGCAGCTTTATTTTATTTTTCAAACGTGCGCTGGGACACGCCCTTTACGCCCCCCAGTCAGCGCCGCTGAGTTGGCCATGTGTTAGACGCTAATAACGTTTGCCAAAATGGAACACAGCGAATCCTGGTGGCCCCTTTGCAAAACACTGCTTAGAACGTGGCAACTGTGAATCCATACGCTGAGAGAAATTGCAGTTAGCGAGACTTTATGATATAAATTTAGTCAATAAAACTAAATGAAACTTTAAACTACATTAAAATTTCCGTCAAAATGAACTCCGAACGCAATATTTCAAGCATACATACTTTTGTGGCAAATAACATAAATAAATTTATGGTACACAACATTTTTTTGAAATCCTAATCATTTTAAACAGTAATTAGCATTATGAATAGCGAAATTACTTTTCGAATCAACAAAATTTAATGAGTGTCTAGGGTAATTCAAAATTTCCCTCAAAATGGTCTCCAAATATAATTTGAATCACATACTTTTAGGAGCGCAACATATTTGTTATTACAGACGCCTTTGAAAATTTCCAACTCATTTTAAACGCTGTGTTTAAAGCAGAAAACTTTAGTTTTAAGCCTAATAAATTTATTTTCTAACGCATTACATTTTGCTAACAGTGCACAGACTTGTAATGGACGCACATTATTTGTGGCTTATGTACATTTCGCTGGCTTTGCGACTGCTTTTTATGTGCCTTTTTAGCAAATTACAAAACTGCGCCATTTTTTTCTCTTCTCTTTCCGCAACACAACACAACGCTGTGCGCCTATAAAACAACAAAAGCTCACCATGAAAGTGGCACATACACTTGTACACACATACAACCTTACTCTCACACACATGCAGACAGCTATGGGACAATTTTCTATGTTGCCGCCTGAAAATATGCAACACTTTTTATATGTTTCTGCTTCACAAAGTTTTGCGTCATAAAATTTTTTCTGCTGCGGCTGTCACTTTTGCTCCCAAGTTGCTGTTGCTGTTGTTGTTGCTGGTGTTACTGTTGCTGTTCTTGTTGTTGGTCTGTGGTCAGGCTTTTATACTTTCCTCACAATGTGTGTGTGTGCATGCTTTTTATGACCCAATATGGCCGCCAAGCGCGGCGTACGTGTTTGTTCCTGCTTTTGTCGTTGTGTTTGTGTGTGGGTTTATGAATTATATAGATTTTTATGCGGTCGCATATTATTTTTGTTGCTATTTTTTTTCTCCCGTTTCTCTTTTAGTTTTTGTTTTTGCTGTTCGTTGTCCTGCTTTCACTGTCTTTCTTTTTTGGGGGCAATAAAAATGCCTTTTTATATGTGTGGTGATATCTGGCAGATCTCCCTGCATAATGTTAGCTCGTTTTTGCTGCTCTTTATGAATATTTCGCTGGGCCTGAGTTTGACTTTTATGTTTTGCTGTAGTTGAGCTGGCGGCATTCATTATTCCCATATTCATATAGAACCTACATACATACATATATACAATACATATATGCTCTTTATTTTGGGCTCTCTCTTTTGAGCGCTGCTTTTGTCATTTTTGCATTAATTTCATATTTTGTGTGCTCTGCTACCGCTGGCTGTTTATTCCGCATAAATAATAAATATTTTTGGTTATTGCGTCTGCACAGCATTAATAATAATATTTTCCACACAACCACATACAAAACGCTCTCGCACACGCATACACACTCACACGCACGCATCGCATAGACAAATACACACTCACATTAACATGCATCCTGCGAGGACGTTTTAGCCATGAGCTTTAATTTTAGCTCATTTTTCGTTATCAAAACATTTGGTTTATGTGTGCGTATTTGTTTTTTTTTATATACATATGTGTGCATACATAAATATTTGCAATTAAATATGGCACACATACGCACACACACAAATAAACAGAACGATAAGTCCTGCAACATTTTGGCTCAAATTCTGTGCTGCACAATATATCAATTTTTGGTAATTTATTTTTTTTACGAAACTTTCGAATTTTCGACATTTTAGTGGTCGTTGGAAAATTGGAGTTACCGCAAATTAGCTATCCAGAAATAATATATTTTTTTTTGCCTTTGCATTCTTGAAAAACACGAATTCCATTTTACCTAAATTCCACAAAAAATATGTGTAACATATTTTAAAACGAAATGCATTTGCGATTATAGCATTTTAATGATGAAAGCGCTATAACGTATTACGCATTTATTATAGTCTACGCTGTTTATGAATCGCTGAGGAAATCACCCACTTATCTATTGACATACTGTAGTGTAGTTGTGAAACTTTCCCTTCCCACTTGCAGAAAGTAGTACTACGTAGTAACCTTGTGTTCACTGAGAAAATGTTCCCGCCAAATGACACATACCTACTCATACACATAAGTAAGTATAACATTGTACTTGTTCACATGCATATTTATGTATGTAATGCTGAGAAGGCGAGTGCAAGTGTACCCGCTTACATCGGGGCCAATGAACAACAATAAATGCTTATCAGTCCCATAGGCATAGGAACATGTGCGAGTCGCATTGATTAAGACTCAAGTGCCGTTGACAGCTAATCGGATCCGATTAAGGCGCGAGCAGGCAGTATAATTTGTTCTACAATTGTAATGTACTTAAAGCTAAACTATTTCGCCAGCAACAACAACAACTGAGGCAACGACGACGCACTTTGCACGACGACGACACCAAGAGAACGAGAGAGCCAAGAGAGCACGCGTTGAAGAGAGCGCTTTTTGGCAAAGGACAGAGGCGTAGTTGACAAGCAATGCGCTAAGCAGTATTGTTGTGTCCCCTACATCTGCGCCTCTGACCCCGAGAGCCGTTATCATCTCGTGCAGTCGCCTACAGAAGCAACAACAGACAGTAGCAAAGTGCACTGCTTACATTGTTGATTTGCACGTCGGTCGAGCAGCTGGTCAAGCACAATTAGAAATTAATAGTCGCTATATAAAGATAAAGTGTCGTACAAAGCCGCGGCCATGGCGAAGGAAGAGTCAAGCGCAAGGCGAGAGTCCTGCACCGAGCAATTGCAATTTGTGCGCGATAAACTGCAAATATTTCAATCGAAAATGCTGGCTGAATTTGATCAGCGCATCTCGTGCATGATTGAGGATGTGCTGCAGGACATGCGACAGCAGGAGTTGCGGGCCCACGAATTTCGTCACTTTGAAAAGCACAAGGAGAGAGGAAACAATGCGACATCCACTTGGCACAATCGCAAACCCCAAGTCACAACAAACCCTGACGTCACTGATAATCCAAATTGGCCAGCGGATGTCCAAAATGAGAAATCAACGCCAGCGCAGCAGCAACCAAAACAACAGCCCCAACAACAGCAAAGTGAGCAACCAAAACAAAGACGACGTCAATTGCCGGATAAAGTGTTTGTGGCGCGCGAATCGTATTTAACGGCGCTGCTACAGGTGGAACACATGCGCACCATCTATCACATCTTCTACATTATTCTGGTCATGTTTCTGCTGAACGTTGTGTTCTACGACTACTTTGTCGAGGGTCGTATCAACTTGGGCCTGGGCACCTTTCGTGGCGGCCTTAAGCGTCTGCATTGGGTGATGGGTGTCTGGCTGCTGGAGCATGTCTTTGTCCTGGCGCTCTACTTCGCATTCCAAGGCTGGGCGCTTGTGCGTGCTAAGCTGCAAGCACACGGTAAACGTTTTAAAGAATCACCTTTATCCATTACTAATCTTTGCCCTTTCCTTGAACAGCTTCACTGCAACGCTTCTGGTCCCATAGCTGCCTCATCATGTACATCAGCGCCCAGCTGGTCTTTGGCTATGTCTCCACATCGCTCTGCTTAAAGTTTCGGCTGCCCTTTGTCAGCGCCTGCGTCTTACTCCTCGAGAGCACGCGTCTGCTAATGAAGATGCACGCTTTCGTACGCTTCAATGCCGAACGCGTTCTGCGGGGCAAGCAAAAGTTGGATGACGAAAGCGACACAGCGCAGACAGCGGGAAGTGGTCGCCCCTATGTTCCGCCTCTGCATTGCTATGTCTACTTCCTGTTCGCACCCACGCTTATCTATCGCGATAGCTATCCACGTACTGCTCACATACGCTGGAAGTTTGCAGTGAGCCGTCTCCTCGAGATTGTGGCTGTGGCCTTTCTCTATGCCTTCATCCATGAGCGGCATATTCACGAGCATTTCGGACAGTTTGGCAAGGAAACACTGGGTGCGTCTCAATTGATTGTCAAGCTTTTTGGCATGATGCTACCAAGTGCCGTAATCTTCCTCTGTGGCTTCTACATGATACTGCATTCGTGGCTAAACTTTACGTCCGAGCTGTTGCGCTTCGGCGATCGCATGTTCTACAAGGATTGGTGGACTTCGCACACCTACGACGGCTACTATCGCAACTGGAATGTGGTTGTGCACGACTGGCTCTACGAATATGTTTACCGCGATGTTTATACGCATATTTTTAAGGGCTCCAAGGTTGCTGCCTCGTTGCTGGTGTTCATGATCTCGGCGTTGGTCCACGAACAAGTTTTGGGATTTGCTCTACAAGTCTTCTTCCCCGTTATGTTTGTGTTCTTCGGCGTTGTGGGCGTAGCGCTGGTGTTCCTTATGCGCAGTGCACCAAAAACACTGGGTAATATATTCCTGTGGTTCTCGCTCATCCTGGGCAACGGCATGTTGATCTCACTGTACGCCATGGAGTATTATGCGAAAAAGAACTGTGACCATCTGCGCTACGAGAGTTGGTCAGACCATCTAACGCCAGCGATATGGCGTTGTTACCATTAGCCAATTTGGCTGAGCCAACGAATTTGTTAGACTATGCTTTTAATCTGTACACTTTGGCGTACATATGTTTTACATTTATTTTAAGGTAATAAAACATTATGAAAACTATTATAAATGCAAGTGCTAAGGTCTACCAATATATCATCATATATGTTAGTGTAAATCTATTTTACATCAAGGTAACTGATGGCTAAATCTCAATCTTATCAAATACTGTCTATAACGAACTGTTTTTGTTTGAACTAAGCGCATACGTTAACATTGTTTGTAGTGCTGGTCGTTTGCAACGTTTGTGTTTCCTCATCCTGACGCTTGCGGCGAAATAGGATAACGTGTGGCTCTGGGGCATGCATCATGTAGTGCACCCAACCGGGACTTTGTTGAACACCCAAATTGCGCCATTCGGTCTCCGTCATCAGGTGGGACTTGGGTACGTGTTTGGCCAAATCGGGCGGTAGGATAACATGCCTTCAAATGTAAAATACAGAATTAATCAATTGCCCGTCGTGCAACAGATGATTGACTTTACCTGTACTCAAATTTGTCATCGAAATACTTCTCGGAATATTGAATTTGATCGGCGGGCATGTTTCTTTTCTATTTATTTTGTTTTGTCGCGAATTATCGATAGTGGTGAGGCGGTTGACCGATAATTCCAGTGTTGAAAAATATAAAGGCAAGCGCAACTGCTCCTCATGCTGCTCTCTAATAACATGAAGCACAAACGCGGTAATGTAATCGATCGCAAAAGTGTCAGGTTAATACCTGAAAACAAATAATAAATATAATTGAAAATATTACGGAAAATATAAATAAAGGCTAAGTTAATTTAAATGCATAATTCAAATGCTGATTTGGACAAGAACAAATATTATCGAAATACTCCAAAAATACACCATACAGAATATCGACAATCGAACTGTTTAAAATTATTAAACATTTTACTTAAACACACAGTAATTAACGCTATTTTAGCTTAACAATTTACTTTGATCGACAATATCCAATTTAGTGGATAACTCAACTTCTTTGCAAAATACGTTAACGATAACAAGCAACTGACATTTCCAGGGCTACATAACAGTTTTGGTGTTAGTGTTATGCTGTCCAGGGCAGCAGTAACAGCTATACAGCTGTATAGCCACACTCCACATGTGCAGCCCCTTTTGGTACAACATAGTACCGTAAAAGCCAAAAATTTGTAATTTATTTACGTGAAAACCCAAATAGGGTCCCATAGCGAGACTGTAATGTGTGTATGAAGTGTCAATTCGTTTCGAAGTAGTTGTGTTCTTTGTGTGAGTCAAAAAGTTACGCGGCAATGTTGTTGTGAGTGTGTGTGCTAGAATGAGAAAGAACGAAGCAGCAGCAAATAGTAATTTGGAATTTATATAAGCGCCATCGTTATTTTTCAACAATATCCACGCATATATTTAATGCAAACGTACACACGCACTCATACAGGCAAATATATAGACATTTAGTCACTGTATTGCCACCACAACAAGAAGAAAGGAGACTCCCATGACAACGGCAGACGAGTAACCACAACAACAAGAAGAACAATAATAGCAACAACAACAGCAGCAGCAGCGATAAAGTAAATATACATATGGGCAGACATAATTAAAAATACACCAAGAGCTGAGCGCCATTAACGTAAGGCAAGAGCAACCCCAACCCTGCTCACCCTCAAATACAAATACATTGACACAAACTGACACACGCATACAAATAGATGCAAGCATGTATGGGCGTGTGTGTGTGAGCCACCTGCTGCTGCCTGAAGAAGAACTTTAAAAGCGAACAACGCTCCAATAGAGCGGTGCTGCTGCTTCAAGCTGCCGCTGCGGTGACAACAAATCAACGTAGGGCACACAAGCTGCCCTAACTTGAGACAGCAGTAACACCAACAACAACAACAGTAAAAGGAACAGCAACAACAATACAAGCAACATGAACGCCAGCCTTATATATGAGATACTCATGTATTTGAACTCATTCTATTTTGGCATGTACGCCGCCTTTGAAGTGGGAGTCGGGGTGCTAAAGGGAATCAATCTGAATTACGGTGAAAACGTTCTGACACGTGAGGCAACCATTTTGCTCTCGCTGTGCATCATCGAAACGCTGCGCATTGTCTTTGGTCGCAAAAGCAGCCTCAGCGATCGAGGTGAGTAAAGCGAACAAAAAGAAAGGCCCACGCATATATGAATACTTTTAAGCATATGTGGCCACTATTTTGTATTTGTTTACTTAATGAGCTGTAAGCCATAGGAGCAAACAAACTCAACAGTTGAGTGTTGAGTAGAGGCTGCTTTGATTGTTCTCTTCTGTTCTGTTGGAGGTGGATGAGGCTGCTATGATGACATCCTCGAGTTATTTGCCGCGGTCTCCATGGCGCGACAATGTCGTCGTCATTGTTGGTATCAGCATGCTTCCCTCCCTCCCCTGCATAGTCCGTAACCTCGCCCATTCTAAAAACGCTTTCACTATCAACATGGCGTATGCGTAATTTTCGCTTGCATATGTATCTTGCATATGTTTGTGTGTGCTTCTATACATATTCATTATGTGTTGAATTCTGACCGAACCTCTTCATAAAATTCATCACTTAAATGAAAGCAAAAATATTGCTATTCAATTGAATCATTTAATTGCAGCAGATGAAATAACTCAAGTTCAATTTTTTATTACACACATCAATTCATTTCTTTCAAAGTAAAAAACAGAAATGATATTTAATGTTGAATCTTATCGTTCATGGATATGTATAGATTATTTTGATATTTGTTCTATTACAGTTGAAGCTCACAACTTACAGGTCTTTAAAATTAAAAAAATATGAAATTAACTTTCGTTTATAGAGAATCTCTACATTTTTTGTTGCATATAAATAGTTAAAGAATATAAGTTCATTACGAGATTAGAGATTTATTTAAAAAAAATGAAAACTAAAATGCAAAAAATACTGAATTTTAACGAAAGTTGTTTTACCCAAAAAATAAAAAATTGTAAATACCGAAGAACAAAGTAATCCTAATTTGCAAAAAATTATATTTAGTTTTTGCTTTTCATAAAATTCATTATGAAAGCAAAGACAACCGCAGAAATAAAACATTTAATTAAGCTGAATTATTCAATTAAAAAGATATAAAAAGGTATTTTTGCTTTATATATATTCTCAACTAAACAATTAAATTATTAATATATATTGTCATAAAGGTGGACGATATGAAATCTTGCTGGTTTTTTATTTAGAAATTAGTTGGGATAGGGCCAATATTAAGTAGACATTCTCTTGGCATATATGTATATAGATACTAATTAATGTCTCATTTCTCTCGATTTCTCTTTCACACACAGGCTGGCAAGCGACCGCATCCGTAATATTAACACTGCCCAGTCTCGCTATTGTTATCTATTTGTGTTGTTTTCAAACTTTTGTTCTCAAACTCGAAATTCTTCTGAGTGCCTTAATGATCATCCTCCAAGGTACTGAACTAGTCTACGCCAGCATATTCATTTGTACAATGTGTCGACCCGTAACATACACCTAGCAGTTGATCAACGTTGCCACGTCGTTGCCCAAGTCTAAGATGCCAACAGCAACAGCGGCAGCATTACTTCAACCAGGAGCTGTCGTCGCTGTAGCTGAACCCGAAGCCGTATCTGAGGCTGTAATAATACGACGACGACAACGCAACTTTTGGCATAACTATGTCAAACAGTTTTCATTCAAATTGAGCGACTTTGACGTTGGCTAAGCCAGATGGAATCAATCACATAAACACACGTAAAACACACACTCAACTTAAAGGATAGATGCGAATCGATATATTAGATGAACAACCAAACAATACGCTGGCGTATTCCTGCAGTCAGTCCACCACAAAATACACAACACAACAACCCGAAGGAAATATCCAAAACACCAAAGAGGAAAACAACAAAAAATCCACAAAGAAACCGTAAAAAACGCTTTTCTAACGAGGTTGGTAAAGACGTCAAACTTTTACGATTTTATAGATATCTCTTTTATATAAGTTGTATATATTACACGATTACACTGCACAACACAAGCGCGCAATTTAATGCGCTGCGATGCGATCCGACGCGACTCGTCCGTTTCGATTAAAAGCGGCATTTGATTTGAATTCAGAGCGCATTCTTTTGTCCGAGCCATCGCTACTCGGACTCGCTCGTTGTTGGTGTATTTTTATACGCCTATAATGATCTAAAATTATATGCACATACAACTGCAACTACAACCACACTTGCCGCATAAGTAGTCTGTCTATGTGCAGCAACCTCAGCAGCATCGGTTGGCATCGTTGTCGCTGCTCATCAACGGTGCAATGTACACTTCTAATTCAAGTGTAATATATACGGGACCAACGGCTACTTTGATTAGGCCAGCTAGACGTAGAATACCAAGAGCAATATTTTAGAATATGCTGCGTATAATGTGTCTTGTCAAAACTTTCGAGAACTTCGTCCATGATGAATTGTTATACTGTGTACAAATAGCATGCTCGTAGCTCTTATCGTTTATCTGTTACCATCTGTTTGGCAGTCAGTCATGCAAGGACTTAATTAGTAGTGTATTTCATATAGTTGTCGGCAGGTCATTCGTTAGGCATCCCTGACCAAATGAATTGAGCTACACGGCTGGTGGCTGTGAAAGAGATTTTAAGCACCGAAAGGCGACAACGACCAACAGCACATAATTCAATTTAAACGAAATGCAACAACAAATGAGCAACAACGACTGAGGCAATGGCCAACACAGCAGGTCTACATTATTATTATGGTCGTCAGTCTAAAAATATAGCGCCCAACGTAAGCAACGATCGCATTGCGCATTGTGCGATCATTGCCGGGATCCATAGAGTGATGATGATACTACATTGAGTTTGCAAATCAGATCGCGAGTTAGTTACAAGTAAAAGCTAGTTAAAATGCCGCCAAAACGTCCGCCGCCGCTTGTGCCAAAGAAGCCAAATCCCAGTATGAACTACGAGGTGTTAATCTATCTGAATAGCTTCTACTTTGGCATGTTTGCCTGCTGTGAAATGGCGATGGGCTTGCTGAAAGCGATCAATCTCAGCTACACTGGCCACTCGCTAGCCCAGGACTCGGCAGTCATGATAAGTTTTATTGTGCTAGAAACGTTGCGTTTGATAATGGGACGCAAGGGAACGCTGGCCGAGCGAGGTAGACAGATATATCTAATTATAGTTGTTATCAATATCAATGTTGTGTATTTCTATACTCATTAAATAATCTCTCATTCTCTTCTCTCTCTCTCTTTATTTTGTTTCGATGCATATAGGTTGGACTGCCATACTGTCGGTCTTTTTGACCGCCCCCTGCTTTCTGGGCGTTTCGTATCTGCTGCTATTGCAGACCTACAAGCTGCGTCTAGAATATTGCCTTGGCACGCTGCAGATCGCGCTCTATTTGACCGAGGTGTGGTATGCCATTGTCTTCGTTTTCTCACTGTGTCGTCCAGTAACTTATGATTAGTAACATACAAGCAAAAACTGCAAGACGAGACATTTATACATTAACTACTTACTTAACTAAAAGAAAAAAACCAAATCAGAGATTAGCAATATAATAAAATAAAAACTACAAACTTTAAACAATTGAATAATGAGAATTGAGATATGAAATGGTCCCCAAAGCCAAATATATATAGATATACAGTATATACATTAATATATGCATCTCTACTTGTGTATAGTAAATGTATACTTCTAACGGTTTTATATTAAAGAAATTTGTTAACATCTAAGCATCAATTGGAACCAATATAACAAGACAACTACAACAACAACAAGGAAAACAACAACAAAAATTATGAACTTGAATAATTTTCACATTTGTAAGACAATTTTTTTGTATAAAATGCATAAAATTATATACATGTCCAAGAGAAATCAAAACAAAACACAAATTATCTTCATTCCTTGGACAGATTAAAAAATATTAATGTAAAAAGCAAATATTAAGCAAAGTAAATAAAAAAATAAAACAATAGTTACAATTTTAATGTTCAAACGAAAGCAGTTAAAAAGAAATATTTCATGAAATTTCAAAAGGCAATGTGTGTACTTTAATGAAATGTACTTTATATAAATCTAGCATAAAACCAAATAGAAAATGTAAGCC
Organism: Drosophila sulfurigaster albostrigata; assembly: GCF_023558435.1. NCBI lineage: Eukaryota > Metazoa > Arthropoda > Insecta > Diptera > Drosophilidae > Drosophila > Drosophila sulfurigaster. The sequence continues at coordinate 22,254,829 of NC_084882.1, forward strand.
AAATAGAACAAACCCGAAAGTAAAACACACTATACTTAGACACTATGTAAAGCGAATCCAAAGCTAATTCAATGCAATTCAAATCCAATGCTAGTCAAAATGCAACATTGGGGATACCAATTCAGGCTTTCTCTTTCATTACAACCTCTAGTCAGAAGCAAAATCTCATGCTATCATCCTCCTCTCATCCAATTATCAATTAGGTGTAGTGCAAGCGAACCCATTAAAACTACAAAGAACTAACCTTATGTTGACAACTTTAATTGTATAATATTTATATAAATTTTCTGTTGAAATGCAAAATGTTAACATACATTTTTAAAATGCGCTAGTCGAAAGTCGAATAACCAAAGAATGTAACACAATTTAGTTATAACAAACCAAAAATAAGATTTTACGACAAATTATATACACTTGATGAAAAATACCAATTAAAGAACAAAAAAAAATTAAGCCATGACTTTTTCTCTCTCAATAACATTGCAGTAGGCTTCGCTATTATAGTATACAATCTTATAGGGTAAATAGTTTTGTTACATTTAATAAAGAAAAAAACAGGGAAAAAATACACGACACACACATTTGTTGCTTTAGATTTCCATTGGCTTCATTTTGAACATTCAACACCAAGAAGATCTCACGCATCTGCATCATTACTTTGCAATGGAGAAGAAACAAATGTCTGGTAAGTTTGAATTATTTGAGAGCGAGACTTCACTCAACTTAATATCCATTTGCAGTGCAAAATGTTTTGGAATCGCAATCGAGCAGCAGTCGTCGCGTGATGTGGAAAGTGGGCGAGGAAGAGGAGGAAGTATTTGATTCAGTTGTCAACTATCGTCTTCTATTGCCAGACAATTTGGAGCACGAACAGGCCAGTCAAAGTAAAGCTTCAACTGATGAAAAGAAAGCTCTAAATGAAGCGAGCGATGTGGCATCCAAGCGAAGAGCTCGTGTATTGGGCTACTGGCATCGTTTGTTCGATCGGCTACGCATTCAGGCCTCACCCAGTTTAGCACTGCGCTACAAGCCATCAGACGGGTCGCTCAAGGATCAACACAACAGTAAGGAAGCGTCTAAAGATCCCGCTGGCGATATCAAATTGGAGACGTGCTTTTTTCCACCTTATCAAACAGCTGTGGTGCGTGAAGTGGCGCCCACATTTGCCCATCGCTTATGCATCCCGGACGACAGTGACTCGTGTTGTTCCGGATCGATCGAGTTGCGTATTCCTCTATTGAAAACCTCGAGGATCGGCAGAATGTCCAAAGCCAGAGTTGTGCACGAAAGCACTTCGACATATAGTCAACCAGAAACAGCAGCAGCGACGACAACTGATAATGCAAAGTTTAAGCGTCGCAATAAAAAGACAGTGGGATCTTCGATTGCTGGTGCTGGTGGCAATAGCTCCAGGGTGAATAGCAGCAACAAGTCAGCATCCAATGGAAGTGCCAACTGCGTTTTGCTAACATTGCGACAGCGACAACTGGAACTTCATCGTTATCGTGTGCTCATTGAGAAGCGGCGTCTGGAACTGCTGGATCTGAAGATCGTGCGCGAACGAGCGGATTCATTACGTCACGAAATACTGTTCCACAAGGACTTGCAGCTAAAACACAATCAGATCAAGGCATATGAGGACAACAACAGCTCCCAGGCATAGAGTATAATGATCTTCGCCATCTGTTCAATTCTCAAAATCATTAAGCAGTAGTATTAACATCAAATCTCCCAAAACAAAATATACAGTGCAATAAAATTATTGGTTATTTAAAAACCCCAAGCAACCATTTTCTCATTTTTGAATTTTGAATAAGCGTTAAAAGCATAGCGGGCAAATTCTGTGTGTGGGCGTGTCGACGCTTTTGTGTGACTGTCAGCGCAGCTGTTTCTACGACAATTTTACATGCAAATGCATTTTGATGAGTTTCAAATTACAATATAGTGCGGCGTGTTCAGTTTAGAGATATGCTGCTGAGAATGTGTCGCATCTGCGGAAAAACCAATATTTGTGATAAAAGTAAAAATCTATTTGAACCGAGCAACAGGAAGTTACTGGGGCACATTCAAATGTTAACTGGATTGCGGGTAATTATTAACGGAAGTGAAAGTTAGAAACACAAATTTTTTAATATAACTACTTAGTTGAGTGCTTTAGAAGATGCTCCCAGCTCCATTTGCTTTTGCTGTCAAGCTGACCTCAAGTTGGCCATGTCTTTTCGGCGGCTTTGCATCAAAACACAAAAGAAATGGCATCCATCAATTGAAGTCCATGAGGACTCGTCCTTAAGTGAGCAGGAGAGTTTAATAAAAAGCCCTGTACCAAAAATCTCTCAGAAATGCAATGAGCTATACTTAGACAGCGATTCAGATGAGGAACCACAGCAAACCGTGCAAGTTTTAATTAAAGAAACCAGAATACACAAACATTTGATCAATGATGAAACAGCTCAGGAACACGATCATCTCGACTTGAATTGGATGCAAGTACATAAAGATATCGAGACCTACGACATAGACGACAACGAAGACATTGAAGACGACGATAGTGATGAAAAACACATTCCTAACCAACAAAATATCGAACATTCCACACAGCCTCACCGGAAACTCCTGAAAGCGAATCAGGAGACTGCTATCTACATTTGCGAGCTGTGCGGAACACACGTAAAAACAAAAGCCTCTTTTGAGCGCCACATACGCAAACATACCGGAGAACGTCCCTTTGGCTGCGAGTAAGATTACATTTACATTTAATTGTAGATGCACATAAATTACACTCGATCTAATGGAATATTGAAATACATTTGCGTAGGAAATGCGAGGCGCGTTTCTTGACGGCAGCTGAACTGCGATCACATGGTCTCACCCACACTGGTGAACGACCGTATCCATGTCGTTATTGTGATCGCCGATATGTCAGCTATATGGGCCGACTGAAGCACGAAAGACTTCACACCAATGAGCGTCCATTTGTCTGTACGGAATGCGGCAAGGCTTTCACCAATACCTACATTCTCAAGAACCATATGCTGGTTCATACGGGTGAACGTCTTTTCAGGTAGATAATATTATTTCATAGATTTTCTGAGTATAAGCTTAATTTTGACTTTCAGATGCGAGCTTTGTGATCGTTCCTTTCAGCGTAAAACTCATCTCACCACTCATTTTCGTTCCAACACGCACAAGCTGAACGTCGAAAAGCATCAAGATGCATTACAAATAGCTTAGATTGCATACACAATGTTAAAATACTATATACAGACATATAAACGTTCAATCAATTTTAATTATTTTATTTTCTTTCAATTTTAACGAATTTTTTATATCATTCAGCTTTTGTCAAGCAATAACTGTTCAATGCAAAGAAATCATTCAGCTTTTGTCAAGCTCAGTTCAGTACAAAAAAATGCAAAATTTTTATTTTTGATTGAAGGGAACAGTTTGTTCAATTTTGTTCAATCTGAAGATTGCAAAAGGTGTTCCCATTAAGAAGTAACACTTTATAAGGTTTTAAAAACGAAACTGCGAAAATAAATAGTTATATGTATATATTTGTATTTGCAGTATTGATTTTTAAGTTTTTTTTTTATATTTTGTATTCACATAGAATATATAATACTTGATAGGAAATAGAAATAGTTATCAATTTTCGTTTAGCAAATTGTATTCCGAATGAATGCAAAAGTTTGTATATTACAATGTATTGGAGTATGTATTGAGAAACAAATTTTTATCTTTTTGATTGAAGTCAACTGGGAACAGTTTGTTCAATTTTTGAGCCAGTGTTGAACTGCGGCAACAACCTGTTGGCGTCTCTGGGTGAATGGCAGGCGCTTCAGTGGGAGGGTGATAGCTGTTTTGTTTACAATTAAAGATTGCATGTATCTAAAAGATATTTTGTGCACACAATGCTACAAAACATATGTCGCATCTGTGCTATTGACACTAATGAAGTATCCAAACTCTTTGAGAAGAGTGCACGGAAATTGGTGCGCCAAATAAAACTTCTTACCGGTGTTTTTGTAAGTTAATGAAAATTATAATGATGTATTAATTAATGAACTAATTTAACGGCAGCTGGAGTCCAAACCCGACTTGCCCGATGTTATTTGCAATAGCTGCTTACAGGATTTGCACTGTGCCATAGAGTTTCGTCGCCGCTGCTTGCTTAACCACAAACGATGGAAGCCCACAAAGCTAGCGGAATCCGAATCTGGAGCATCTACAAGGGTTATTTGTGTGCGCCGCAGCACAAGAAGTCGGATGCAATATGTAGAAGATGAAGCTCCACTAAGTCCAGTTGAAGTGCTAATTAAAGTAGAGCAACCAAAATGTAATGCAATTCAAGACGACATCGATCATTTGGAGCCCCCAAACCAGACCGAAAAAGATAACAGACTTGACATAAATGTGTCGGAAGAGGAGCTCTATGTGCCACCCACAAAGGGAAAATTACGATCACGCTCACGTCTAATGAAAGCCACAATCTTAAAGCAGCCCCGCACTAAGCAAAAGCTGCCAGTTTTCTTCTGTGATCAGTGTGGAAACAACGTGACGGGAAAATCTGCCTTTGATCGCCATCTGCGCAAACACAGCGGCATTCGACCTTTTCAATGCGAGTAAGCTGAAGTATTGCATAAAAGGCTTTACTTTTTATTAATATTGTTCATCTTTTAGGCAGTGTCCTGCACGTTTTTTCTCAGCCGGCGAGCTTAAAGGTCACCTAGTGATGCACACAGGGGATCGTAACTTTCCCTGTCGTTACTGCGAACGTACCTACGTCAACTATAGTGGTCGACTGCGTCACGAACGAACTCATACCAATGAGCGGCCATTTGCATGTGCCCAATGTGGCAAGACTTTCACCAACTCCTACATACTCAAAAACCATATGCTGGTTCATACTGGAGAACGCATGTTTAGGCATGTACAATAACTTTAATTCATATAAAGATTACTTAAAGCAATTGTCCGTTTTACAGATGCGATTTGTGCGATCGCGCTTTCTCGCGTCCAACGCACTTAAAAACACACTATCGCTCGAATACCCACAAGCATAATTTGGAGAAATCCAGTGCTGAGCAACTGCAGCCGGTTAAGACGAATGAACTACAAACGACAGATGATATTGTCTCACTTTACGATTCTATCGAAGATACACAGGTTCAATTAATAGCTACTGTTGACGTAACTTAAGAACAACAACATTATTGTGCAATATTTAGTCTTTAAGTAATTTGGTGTCAGACACAACTCGATGCCTAAGAGTAAATGAATAAACTGTTTTTAGGAGGCATTTATATACAATGTATGTATATTATACATATATTTTCAGATAATATCGGTTCTATGACGCAAGCAAAAATTTAATTTATATTACTTACGCGTTGTCTTGATATCGTATACTATTACTGAACTATTGATAGACCTTTTTTTTTTGAAATATTGCTTAAATTCCACAAAAATTAGATACACGCAATCGACAAACATTTAAAAAATTAAAAATACTTATAAAATGTCTGCTTATTTGAATTGCTTGGAGTATTTTATGTATGCATTTGAATTGCTCTCCAATCAATTTTTCTGATTCCTTTCCAATATCTTCCAAATTCATTTTAGCCACAGCTACAAGACACAAAAAAAATACATATTCCGGTTTGCTAGCTTTATATCTTAAATTCAATTCACAACAGCTAAACGAAATACCACAAAAAGTCCATATTTAATACAACAGATTCCATGCCTTATCCACAATGTAATCAGCTTTTAAATTCCTGCTGCTGACGCTCCATGTTGCGCTTATGGGCGCTGGATCTGTAATGCGTAACCAGATGCGTTTGGCGTATAAATGTTTTGTTGCACAACTCGCAGCTGCAATGGAAAAAAGTTGGAATAAGCTTACAAATCAGTTTACAAACAGAGCTTACCTAAAGGCTCGCTCGCCGGAATGTATGAGCATGTGGTTCTTGAGAATGTAGGCGGTGGTGAAGGCCTTGCCACAGCTTTGGCATCCATATGGTCGCTCATTGGTGTGCGTGCGCTCGTGCTTGACTCTGGTGCTATAATCTGTGAAACAACGCTCGCAATACTGGCAGGCAAAGGGACGCTCTCCCGTATGTCTTCGCATGTGGCGCTTCAGCTCCGAGTTGGTACAAAAGCGATCGCGACAAATGCTAAAGAAGATTTAACATGAAGTACGTCAATTTCATTAAAGAGCGTTTATCAACTCACTCGCACTCAAATTGCTTGTCCCCACGATGTCGCCGGCAATGCAGATCGAAGGCCATTCGTCCAGTTATATGATTGCCACACTCGTCGCAAATGAATATCAGGCTGCCGACACGCTTTCGTCCTGGTTTTTTCTTAACTGCATTTACACGCTGTGTGTCTGCAATCTCGTCGTTTAGCACTCGGTCTAACATCGCACAGTCCTCGTCCGATTCTCTATCGGGCAAAATATAATTCACATTTTCCTGATCTCTGCCCTCTTCTTGGACGACAATTGTAAATGGTTGTTCCTCCTCTATTATTTCCACGTGTTGATCATCTTCTACTGTTGATGCTGCTGCTATCTCCTCCTTGACTAGTTCATCTTCTATGACAATGTTGTACTCCATTAAATCATCCTGTTTTAAATGCTCGTTTTCTTCAAATGTTTCCTCCTCTTTGTGATCCGTTTCAGTGATGATGTCTACTTGCTCCTCTTGCATATCAATAATCTTAGATACGGATTCTACATCCGAATCATCATTATTTGTTTCTCTTTGGCTGAACTCTAATATGACTTCTTTGTATTCCGCGGGTATTTGTTCCAACTGCTCCTCAGTTAATCCAGCCAGCAGCTCATGTTGTGCTCCAAAGACTCGGTCACGAAATCGGATTGCTTCACGTAACTCCGTTTGACAGCAAATACATATAAGGTCCGGTAAACATTCCACATTTTCTAACTGGATAAATTATTTTTAATGACCTTACAAAACTGTGAAAAATTGATTACTTACAACGATGCCTGTGAGAACTTGCAGCTTCCAAAGTATATTTGGGTTATCAAAGATGCGTATGGATCTCTTGTACGCTGCGTATCTGCCACACACTCGGCACATATTTTTAAGCATTTTGAGATTTTTAGAAATAAACAAGAATATAGTCCGATAAGTTGTTTTTTTTCCTTGTTTTAACTCCAGCTGTGTTTTCAGTGTGTACCATTCACACGTTGACGTTGACGAGCTACACATTCCAGTGTTGTAAAACACAAGATGCTTAATGTAATCATATTTGTAAATTTTCGTATCATAAATCATTTTTCGCCCCTTTATTTCTCCAATATATACAAATTCTCTAAATAAAGTATATACCCAATTAAAGTGTTTTAATAATTTTTATTTTTATCTATATGTCGTATAGTAAGTATGCTCCAATATCTTAAATGATAAGTGTACAATTTCAGTAGAAACGTATGTTATTTAGCTTTTAATCTTGAATGTGCAAGCTTTCTTCGTCCATTTCCAATTTGAGCTGATGAGCCGGATCGTGTTGCATTTGCTGCTTCAATTGATACTTCTCCACAGTTCGCTTATGGACACCGGTGCGCATATGTGTGCTTAAATGGGTCGGCAGCATAAACGACTTGTCGCACAGATCACATCTACAAGAAAGAACGATAGAAACCAGATACAAATCTACAAACAATGTTTGCTTCAATCGAGAGTGCTCAACTGTCAAACACCCAGCCAACAATTTAGTGTGACCGTAACAACTGTACTTATCGCATTTCTTATGAATAATTGTATGATCCATTTTGATAGCCAATTTATCATAAGTCGCCTATATATTGTGCTCTTCTATTTAAAAAAAAAATAAAATAAAATATATACGAGACAATCAATAGTCTCTAGGATCTAGTAGATCATACGGACGGGTGTGGGGGGCAAACCAAATGATTATAATAGTGTGACCATATCAACTGTACTTTCTTATCGCTCCACAGAATGCATGTATATTACATATGTATAGCTCTTATAATTTTTGTAATCTAGTTGTTTGAAGGGACGGAACCTCTTGGAATATCTACTTTTTTCCGCCTGTTATACATATATTATCCTTATTACCCATTTTCAATACCCTTTTACCCCAAGGATAGCGGGTAAAGGATATTTCTAAAATTAAATGCTCACCTATATGATCGCAAGCCGGAATGTGTTAGCATGTGGTTCTTGAGGATATACCCGGTAGTGAAGGCTTTGCCACAAGTGCCACACGCATAAGGCCGCTCGTTGGTGTGCGTGCGCTCGTGCTTCACTCGGGTTGTGTAGTCGGAGAAGCAGCGACCACAATACTGGCAGGCAAAGGGACGCTCTCCAGTGTGCTTGCGCATGTGGCGCTTCAACTCTGACGTAGTGCAGAAGCATTTGTCACAGATTCTAGGAAAAATAAGCCAAATCAATTACTATGATTCTCTAGTAAAAGACAGAGCAAACTTACTCGCATTGGAAATCCTTTTCGCCACGATGACGACGACAGTGCAACTCGAATGCCATGCGTCCCTTGATGTGATTGCCGCACTGGTCGCAAATATAGACGCCTCCGGCGCCACGACGACGTGGATCATCTGCTTTGATCTTTGGCTTTGGTGGCAGACTCGATTTCTTAACAACCGTTTCGTGCTCATACTCATCGTCCAATACATTATCCAGCACAGCCACCTCGTCATCCGAGTCGTACAGATAGACTTCTGTGGGGTCGGGGACAATCAACTGATCAGCCATGCCCTCAATCTTCACCACATTGCCATCATCGTCGGCCATTAGACATTCGTATTGTGCATCCTCCTCGACTATCGTGTCATCCTCATCGCCGTCATGTTCAATGATGTCCGCTATGTCCTGATCTATCTCATATTTGATTTTACCAATTGAACCACTTTCTTCCGGGGCATATTTGATGAACTCCTCCTCCGCTTGGCTGCCATCTGGATTGACTTCGCCTTCGGCATCCGACTCGGGGTCGACAGCATGACGTCCACGACGCGTTTGCGATGGCAATGCATTGGCGCCCATGATGAGTGCTTTGTATCGCTCTGGTATGTCATTCAACTGCTGTTTGCTCATTCCATCGAGCAGATCACGTTGTGCACTGATGCAACGGTCGCGGAATCTGATGGCCGTTGTCAATTCTATGTTGCAGCACTCGCACATTAGTTCGGGGAGCCCAATGAAGCTTTCCAACTGCAAAAATTCAACGAAGGAAACATTTATTTTTAATAAGCGTCAAACAATACTTTTGTGTGAGCGCATTTTTTTCTTGTAATTTACCCGCAGTCCCGTCAGCGTCTCTAAGTTGCCAAGAATTTTTTTGTTGGCCTTGTCGAAGATTTTAAACGATTTTTTAAAGCTCGCGTATTTGCCGCACACACGGCATGTGTTTTTCAACAGTTTATTTGTCGTTTTTGACATCGTTAATGAAGAAAAACACAATTTTTATATCAAGAAATAATTAAGGGAAAAAAGATGCGCGGACGTCTCGCGTTGCCAACTTTTCGTTTTGTACAGTGTTGTTTTGTCATTCACTGTGAACGATAACACATTGAACATTTGAATTGCTGTCTGTGTGTTGCAAATAAAAAAATTTAAACAAAGCACTTATTTTAAAGAAAATGGCTCTGATTTCATTTAAGAGAATAGCTTTTGAAATTATAAATGAATTAAATTTGCAATTATAATAATGAATTTAATTTATAAATAGTTAAACAAATACATCGATATTTGTTATAGGAAATCCAAGTTCAGAAGTGTAATCGATGTTTCGATAGTGTAATCGATGTTTTTCCACCGCTATCATGTCGTCGTTGGAATGGTAAGTTTCGTCTAGAAAATATAAACAAATAATTGTCTATAATCAAGCTGTTATTGAGCAGGGCTTGTGCACCGCGCTGCTATCAAGTAACCAAAAACCATCTACGTAGACATGCAACGCAGGAACATCCGCTTAAGCAGTTGGCTGCAAGTGTTGCGGTAAGGGAATAAATCCCAATTAACGAGTGATTAATAAGTGATAAAAAATGTTTATCAGGTTTTGGAAAACAACAATCCGCTGAGCTTGGCCTTGGCACTCGAGGGCTCCGATCCTTTGTCTAAGTTTGCGCGCCAGGAGCAAGAGCTCAACGATCCATTGACCCAAATGGCCAGTGAATATGTAAGCACAAATTGAATATTTTTTTCTTTTGATTGTAGTAAAATGATCATTCTAAATATTTTAGACACTCAAATCCAAACGCAGTAATGCAGTTGATCCTGAGGATAACACGCTGAACTGGAGTACGCGTCGCCTGGGAATTTTAAATCGTTTCACCACTAATGAGAAGCTATCGCTCTCCACAAGTTTTCTATGCACCAGTAGCTCGGAAGGCGGCGGCGAGAACTGTAAGTTTACTGCATACATTTTTTATTAATTGTAAAGTTAACAAATCTTTCGCTACAGTCAAAGCGCAAACAGTCGTTGCTGACAAGGTCAAGTATCGTCTGGAGCAACTGGATCACTTCGATGATGGCAGCATGCGTCACATGATGGATCTAACGCAGCAGGAGTATATACAACGTTTCGATCAGCTGAAGCAGGAGCTCATACAGTCCTGGCACAGTGATCAGCGAGTCAAGGCCCTCAAGATAGCCATACAATGTGCTAAAATGCTGTCGGACACGAGCGTCTTGCACTTCTATCCCAGTCAATATGTTCTCATCACCGACATCTTAGATGTCTTTGGCAAGCTCGTCTACGAGCGACTACGTGCCAAGGCAGCAGGTGCACCGGGAGCATCGGCTGTGACACTGCAGCGAGAACGCGAGGCTGCACGCGATACTTGTCAGAATTGGTTCTATAAGATAGCCTCGATTCGAGAGCTGTTGCCGCGGCTTTATCTGGAAATGGCCATATTTAAATGCTATGAGTTTCTAACATCATCGCAACAAGAAACTGAACAACTGCTACTCCGGCTGACGAGTCAATTGCGTGGCATTGCAGATCCTTTGGTCTCCAGCTATGTGCGTTGCTATTTGGTACGCGTCGGAGTTCCTGTTACACCTAGTAAACTTTACATACGAGACAACTTCAACGACTTCTTTATCATGTATCCACAGGTAGGTCTATCAACTCTACTTTTTTGACAACTCTCTAATTATTTTCTTTTACAGATTTTCCGCTTAGTGGCCCGCTACAACTTGCATCCAGAGATAATCACGGCCACCGCTTATTTACAACTTTATGCGCCTGCTCTGGACTTCATGCTGCAGTGTCTCATGCACAAGAGCGAAGTGTATGCCGAAGAAATGCTTAGCGAGTGTAAACAGCTTAAGAACAAGTAAGTTTACTTATTTTCGTTTGAAACTAGCTAGTTTATTCTTGCATTTTTTGAACATTTTAGCGGTGCTGTGCTTTTATCCATACTCAACTCTTCCAAAGGCGAGTTTATTGCCTCGCATGCTCATGAGTTTTTTGGAGCTTATCAATAACTGCGACACGCCCGGCATTTCAAAATCTCAGTTGCTACGACCGCTGGGCAGTTGTGTCAGTAGCTGTGCTCCGTTGCAGGAGCAGCGTGTTCCCTTTCTAAATGCCGCATTTCAAACCATCAACACGCTCACGGATCCCAATGAGTACATCAATTGTGTGGAGACCTGGACACCCTTTGTAGCGCAGTATTTTACGGTAAGTGCTAATCAGTACGGAAGTGCTTAAACTCAAATACGCCCCTTTGAACGTTAATGCTATTTATAGTGCTTTTGGTAAATTTGTATCATCGAACCAAACCATTTATAGAATAGAAAATCTAAAGTCCTTCTGGTTGATTAACCTCAAACTCACAATCCAAAACTAGCCTTTGTCTAAATGAGATTATATTATTTATTTTCTTATTCATAAATTGCAGATACACGAGGTTAATCGTTTGCTAGGTGAACTGAACACCCGCATGTGCCTCGGCAAGGCCTATGAGAAGCACTATGGTCAGCTGCAGAGTATCTTGACGAGAATCATGCAAAACTATCGCAGCATCGAGTTGCTGCTTATACAACCGCATTTTTTGCCCTACTTAGATCTATTCCATAAGGAATCGGTGCGCGTGGAAGTCTGCAAATCCATACTGAGTTACTATCGTCAAAATAGCGAGGAACAAACTTGCGATGCTGTTGTTACCAATGCGCTGATGTATCTAGGAAAGATACTAAACGACTCCGTCAAGTTAGTAAAGAGAGATCAACTTATATTGATACAATTAATACATTTGTGTTTGTATTTGATTCTAGTGCACTCACAGTAGAGGATGAACGGCGACAAATCTCGCAGCTCATTAATGGTTTCATTAACAAAGTGCACTTTGGTCGAGATTTGGAGCAGCAGCTCAGTTTCTATGTGGAGGCACGCGGCACATTTAGCAACTTGGATGCGGTCTATATAACCCTTGTGCATGCCGCGTGTAAGCTAACCATGCGTTCTTCCAATCGGCAATTGTCAAAATCGTTGGGTTTTATCAAAGCCTGCATTGCTTACTGCTTCATTACCATTCCTAGTATTACTGCTGTTCAGCAGAAAATGGATTTGTATCTGCTCTGTGGTCAGCTAGCTCTGCGGCATCTCTGCTTAGGCCAAGGTATGATTTGTGAATTAGCTGAGTATTGAATGCGTAACTAGATTACTTTATTCTTGCAGCTGATGCTTGTTTTGAAGCTGCACTTCAACTTGTCAACGAGTTGCCCACCGTCGCTGTCGATTTTGAGGGCAAACCGCGTTGCCTAGAACGCTATCTGGTCGCATATTTGTGCAATATGCTCGCCACACTGATTGTAGTGCCCGACAGTCCTGAGCAGGGCGTACTATATTTTCTGCGCCTGCTGCTGGAGATCGTAGGTAGGCGATCCTTTAAAGCGAACAGCACAGCGCCCACTATCATATATTTGCATGCTCTAGACATGCTGTATGTACAAAGTCTGGAACAGTTTCCTTACCACATCGACGGCGGTAAGCATTTGCTATGCCAATCAATAACTTGTACATTTACTAATTATTTTTTATTTAGTCGTTTCCAATGATGCACTTTACGGTCATGATCCCAAGTTCCTAGTGGAGGTGAATAACCTGTGTGGCCAAGTGGTGGATGCCATTCTACTGCAACTGAAATCTTTGGGCGCTGCCCAACAGCTGCGCACACAAGCACAGCTATCCATGGAGTTATTTATGCGCATTGTGCGATACGCAGATCTTGATAAAGAACCTCTCTGCCAGCTGGCAGTAAAACTCTGGCTGTTGGCCAACAAATCGCAGGCTGAACTAGATTCCGAAACAATAGTGCGTATATACAACCTATTTATAATGCAAGTAATGCCATTGTTAACTTTTTGTTGCAGCCACAAACGTTGTGCAGTGTGGAGCACTTTTACAAATTGGTAAAGGATGCGTCACCATCGAGAGCTCAGACAATTGCCAAGCTGTTGCTGCGTATGCGGGATAGCTGAAACTGAGAATCTATAGTCATACTATATAATCTATATATAAGTTGTGGCTAATCAAGCGTGGATAGCGGCTTGGTTACCATGATAACTACTTGAATTTCGTTGTGCAATCAAATGGCTGAATTAAGACTTACAATATTTACATAATGAATTAATCTTATGACTTACTTGGAACATATTAAATGTAATCAAACACCATAAACAATTGATTGTATTATTAAATGCGCAGTTTTTGATGCGTTTATTCAAATGTTGATTGCTTTGCGCCCGCTAAGACACAGCCGCCATAGGAATCTAAGCTGTGCGTTTACGACGTTTATACGCATCGCCTTATCGTTAATTCGCGATAAGTCGTGTGTAAGGACTATATACGAAGGTGTAAAAATATGAATTACATTTGTTTGCTCTTTTTCATTTTTGTGTATAGTTTAAAACATTTGAGGCAATTTGTCGTTTTTGGTTTTTTTTTTTGCGTGTGCATTTCAAAAATGGCTAAATCTATGGCTGACGAACTCGCAAGGATCACATATATGACATATGACGTCTGACTGAACTTAAGAACAAGCTACACGAATGGAATACCAATTAAATAATATATGTATGTATGCATGTATATTAAACTACACCGTTATGATTACTTGTTTATGTATATTTATGAATGTTGTGAATACGCGTTGAGTGATTAGAAATTGGTCTCCTTGAATTCCTTAGATTGTAGCACAGGTGCCACGTTGCCATTGCCACCGCCACCTCCTCCTCCACCGTTGGTAGTGTTATCATCGATGGCATCCGATGATGCTCCACCCACAGTATAAGCGAGCACCGTCGCATGATCCAGTTTCCCAGGTAATGCAGAGAAGGCGCTGCTGTCGACGACACGTTTACGCGCCGCACGATGCTGCATGCGATTCAGCTGTACCTCGCGCTTAACGCCATCGGGGCCAGTGGATAGCTTGAAGAAGAGTTCGCGCTGTTCGAGAGTCTTCCGACGCGCCGAGGTGATCATGCGCACAAAATCGATTAGCAGATGGCACAGACGACGCGCTGACGAACAAGGCGAAAAGGTGCCGTTGATGCCATAGCTGAGCAGATCCTCCAGGCGATAAAGCGTCAAGGCGTGCCGCTGCGGTCCCGTGACCAAGGGCAGACCCATCGCTGACTTTGGTATGCGTTGCACTGGTTGCGCTGGCGCATTGGCGGGCGCTGCAGTTGTGACACCGTGACGCGCATCGATTAGCGTCTGGGAGCGCATATACTTGGGTCGACTAGGCGCATTGCTGGGCGGACTGCCGGCTTTTGGTTGGCGCGTTCTCGCTGGCGGCGTGGCCGATGACGAATGCAGTCGCGCGTAGATCGCTGAAGCACTTTTGTTCTGACGCTTAGACGCCAGATGGCCGCCAGTTTCTAGATGTTGCATCTTCACATCTGGCGTCCAAGCTTCGGCGAATTTGCCCACCACTGGATCGAAGTTATCGCTGATGCCGTCTGATGTGAGAAATACTATATCGCCGCGTTCCAAACAGCTCATTGAGAAGGTGAGATTACTCAACTCAGGTTTGTTGCCATCGGCGGGTCCCAAAGCACCGAGCGCATCACGCATATCCCGCATTGAGCTAATGTCGTGAGAACCTTGTGTCAGTTCACGTACGCCATGCTTCTTAGAGTACACATAACCCAGCGAATCACCGACGTTGCAGGAGCACACAACATACTTGCCGGGCGCACCGTCCAACGGCAAAACCACCGCTATTGTCAGTGTGGAGAGCGCGCCACCAACCTCAAGTATGCAGCCATGTCCCTCCCACAGACTGCGCAGCAGACTGACAAACAGTTCCTGCGTGGTGGTCGCCAGACATTCCTGCGATTGTCCAAAGACTGCGCGATCCAAGTAGTCCAGACAGCCATGCACCGCGGAGCGAGCAGCCAAGCGAGCTCCATCGCCTAGAGATGAGTTAAAGAGAGAGTTAGTTGGAGCAATAGGAAATAATTTCAACGGCTTACCCCAGTTAACGCCATCGGCCATTGCCATAGCAGCGGCATCGCCACGCACCACACAGCCATAACAATCGGCAATGGGATTGCCCATGGGCTCTTTGGTTAGCATATTGTTTTCATACAGCGACACTGAGATGCCATAGGCAAAGTCACAGTCCATCTGCCAATTGTCCACACCAGCAACTGGTGTACTCAGTGTGCTGTTGGCGCTGCTGTTGTTGGTTGTCGTTGTGCCGCCCTGATTACTAACTGCCTCACGCAGCAGACGCTCACGTTCCGAGTTCCCATCTCCCGCAGCTCGAGTGGCCTCAGTCTTAGCATTCAATAGATTCTTATTGTTCTGATCCTGGGCAGGACTGCTATTGCTAACCATGCTCACTAAAATTGTGGTGGCCTTGCCGCCTGCTTCGCTTGGAGCAGCCGAAGCAGCTGGCACGCCATTAAGGCTGTGCTTTGAGTTTTTTCGCGAGCGTATGCCAGCAGCATTTGAAGTTGTTGTGGAGCCTGTTCCCGTTGCCGGCTGATCCGCATTACTCTGTCGCCTAGAGCCTGTCGGTCTGGCGAACTTGTTGCTCAGACGTGTTGAGGAGTTGAGCGCCGAGACTGGCGGCGTGCTCTTGCGAACGCCATAGGCATCGTCATTCTCCTGCTGTGTGTCGATGAAGTCAATATCGTCCGCGTAGCTAGCGCTTAAATGCAATTTGGAGCGCTTGATGCCCGTGAGTCCCTCGTCGGGTCCCGTGCAGGCGGCAGTGATAGTGTCCGAGCCGCTGGCATAGCGACCCAGCTTCAACACCGGCATCTCTGTGGGATTCTGTCCGTTGTAGATCTCCGGACCGCCGGGCAAAAACTCGCGTTGCATGCGACTGCAAGAAAAGGGAAATGAAACAAGCCTCTATAGCTCGAGACAGGATGCGTGACTTACCCCTCGAGATATTTGGTGATGAAGCTGCCATCGTCCTCGTTCTCCACGTTGCCGTTGACCCTCCGGCGGCCATCGCGCGGTTCCGCAATGAAGCTCAATTGTCGAAAGTACGTGGTGACCTTTTGGCGCAGGGACGGCATCTTGATGCCAGTGAACTCGTCCAATTAGAGATGAGTCTTAATTACACACTGTGTGCGGTATGCGGGCGGTGGTTATAACTGGGGTGGGGGGATTCACCGCCTCCAATTATGGTGCATTCACCTCATCGGCGGCAATTGTTGTGAGAGAAGTCGTTGCCTAAAGAAGATGAGATGACGAGAGAAGTTGGAGAGTTTAATTATCAATAAATTATGCAATTAAATGCGGCATCATCTCTTGCCAGGATGTGCACTTAGTCGCCACGGGGCATGCGAAGGCAGACAAAAAGCTAAAAAGGATGATTACCCTTACTTCTAATCCTAAAGCAGTTTCTCCTCCTCACGCCTTCTATTCATTTAGAATGAGGAAATGCCACAAAGGCAGCTCATTTTGGATGAAGAACGAGAGTTGCGATGAAGGGGAAACGGAATAAGGAAGAGACGACGTCACTTTTGAGTTGAAAATGACGTAAGTTCTGTGGGATTCGCATGATTAATGAACTGCTTAATGGTCGGGCTCGTTGCCTTGTGAAAGATTTCAGACGCTGATTATCCCAGAGAACAATTGTTTAAAGATGCCAGCTTAAATTGCAACTACTTGGCATTCAGTTGCATTGCGATTAGCAGCAATTGTGTTATCTTAACAATATAGCCGTAAACAGTTTCTACGGGCAAAAATAAAGTACGATTCAAACTTATCTTCGCGTACAATATATAGTAGTTAAAACAGACGGGAATAAGATGAATTTTCGCACAAGCGATTTATATAAGTAATCAACAGAGACGTAATATGATCGAGACGTGGTGATCGGCTAGCTGATACTCTATGAAAGATTTCTGCAAACAAACTTAGTGCAATTTTTATAACCAAGAGAATTAATTTAATGCAGTTGTTTATTAACCGCATGTAAATATTTATTTATGGCATGCAGTTTCTTTATTTATTATATTTAGACAATTTGGGAAAGCCAGTCAGAAAGCAAGGTAAAACATTGTAAACAAAGTTATATTTCAGCATCATAGCACTTACAGCTTGTGGTGTGCCTCGATAGTTTAGTTAGGCAGTAGAGAAGCTATTGGTCGTAAGATGGTAAGACTAACAATTATTTAACTGGACTGTGATACTTTACGCAGCATGGAAAATAAAGCAAGTTGACACAACCGTTTGTTAAGAAACGGCTGAAATTTTACCACACCCTTGGTCTAACACAGTCGAACAAGCTTGCTTAGTTTGTTTACTTGTTTGCGTATGGAAATTAGATGCAACCAATTAGATACGCTTGACGATCAGTCAAGCATATATGTAGACAAACTTTTACATATCATTCGTATTTAAAATATTAAGCATACCGCATTTATACTATTTTACACAGTACAATTAATCAGCCACAATAACAGCTGTCAACTGTTGATGTTTGTTTTTATACCCGCTACCCATAGGATAGAAGGGTATTATAGCTTTGTGCCGACAGGAAACGTATGTAACAGGTAGAAGGAGACATCTCCGACCCTATAATGTATATATATTTTTGATCAGCGTCAACAGCCGAGACGATCTAGCCATGTCCGTCTGTCTGTCTGTCCGTCTGTCCGTATGAACACCTAGATCTCAGAGACTATAAGAGATAGAGCTATAATTTTTTTTCGACAGCATTTGTTATGTTTGCACGCAGATCAAGTTTGTTTCAAATTTTTGCCACGCCCACTTCCGCCTGCGATCCGCGTGCGATCCGCGTGTGATCCGCTTGCGATCCGCTTGCGATCCGCTTGCGATCCGCGTGCGATCCGCGTGCGATCCGCTTGCGATCCGCTTGCGATCCGCTTGCGATCCGCTTGCGATCCGCGTGTGATCCGCTTGCGATCCGCGTGTGATCCGCGTGCGATCCGCGTGCGATCCGCGTGCGATCCGCGTGCGTTTTTACGTAATTATTTTCTTTGGCCGCAAATATCTCCAACACAGTCTCTTTGGGTATCCGCTTGCGATCCGCGTGTGATCCGCGTGCGATCCGCTTGCGATCCGCCTGCGATCCGCCTGCGATCCGCGTGCGATCCGCTTGCGATCCGCGTGCGATCCGCTTGCGATCCGCGTGTGTTCCGCGTGTGTTCCGCGTGCGATCCACCTGCGAACCTACTTATTCGCCTCGCGATTTATTCGCGCGCGGTTTATTCGCGAGACGCGATTATACTTCAATACTTTAATTATTATATTCAAATATTTTAAAAATATAACATAAGTGTTTTCAAACATTCGCCCGCGATTCGCCCCGCGATTTTTTCGCATTATTATACTATTAAGATTAATGTGTAATTTCGGATTTTGTTGCTTTTTGAATCGGACCATTGCCTTCATAACCCCCACCTCCCACCAATAAATGTTTTTTAATATAACCAATGAAACATTTAATTTTGGTTGATATTTGCTGATTTAAAGTTTCGTCAAATTGCTCGCCGTAAAGTTGTATTTGTATGTAGCTTCTTAGAGCATCTTCCGAGCGCCTGTTTTTCTCCCAAACTTCGAGAAGTGCAGCGTGTGGGAGCTCATAAGTTGCTGGACATAAGTAATTTTTTTGAAGAAACGTGCAAAAAGTTGCAAAAATGATTAGTTTTATGATATTAAGGATACATTTGGTAATAACTTTGCGTTTTTACCTTTTTGCAACGTTGTGCCATTTATAAGTTATACACCACGGAACACAAACAAACTTGTTAGTTTTAAGCTAAAAAGATATACATATAAAACACTTCACAGTTGGACAACAAGTCATAATAATCAAAACATGTAATCTAAGATACATTTATAAATAAATTATATATAAATTGTCGAAGTTATTAAAGAAATTCTTTTGTATGGGCAAAAACGCCTACTTAATAGGCGTCTTAGTTGCTTTGGCTGACAATCTGGTATATTGTGCCGTCTATGGTATATTTTGAATGCGGTACTATATCGATATACCACATATACCATTTGGTATATTTTTTAGTATTTTTGCAGTATATTTAGTATATTTTGAGAATAATACTGCAAAATATATTGCTTTTATTCAAAATAGGTAGCGGGTATCTCACAGTCGAGTGCACTCGACTGTAGCTTTCTTACTTGTTATAATTGAAATTTATCGCACTTCAAAAGCATGCTTGACTTGGGATATAGAAATTTCATATTACGATCTTCCAGTTGGCGCCTTTCTATGCGATTCTGCTCAGATGTTGTTTACTTACATAATGGCACCTTGACAATAAAGTCAAGACAAGTCGACCTTAGGCCAATCTTTTTCCATTTGAGTAGACAATAAAATGCGATACAAAGACTCGCACTCGGGTTACTTGAGACCCATTGTGGCTATTCAATTGTCCATTAGACACGTGCCTCTGTGTGACGAATGGTCATTTACAACAGGGTTGCCAACATGTTGTGCAGATTGTACTTGTTTTTCTTTTTTTTACTGCTTTTAGTGTCAATATGTACAACATGTACAATTTAATTAATGTCGCAAGCAATTTACGAGATAGGGTTGCCATGGTGGCTGTTAATTTACTCACAGATGACAACTCTGTGCTGGCATAATTATGAATGAAGAATAGTTTCATGAGTCTTTTGTGTGCCGATGCCGATGCAGATGCAAATGGAGAGACGAAGTTGATGTTTGTCGTTCCTCGTGCTGCTTTTGATTGACAGCGGCAAGAGCAAGAGACAGAGAAGAAGGTTGTCTACCAGGTGGCGCTGTAAAGTTGAGCACAGCACATGAATGGAAAAATATAAATAAATGGGAATTATGTAAATTGGTTGGGCCGCTGAGGCGGATGCTGTGGGTGCGGCAAATCTCTCTTTGAGATTAATGTTGTTGTTGCTGTTATTGTTGCAGCTAAATTGAATTGTTTGTGGCGCTGAAGTGCAACATTTCAATCAGTCTGATTGATTGCGGCGAGTATGCGCTTTGTTGCGCTTCAATGCATCGATTGCAACGTGCTGCATGCCACATGCAACAGGCCAACGACAAGGGGGAATTGGTTAATTTCATTCGAATGGCATCGCAATGCTTGTGGCAATTACTACGAGTATTCTAGCAGAGCACTCTTCGCTCGATGCCTCTGCTGCGGTCTCAGTTGCCTTGGCTATATAATTAAATTACTTTCCTTGATATTTTGCAATGATTGATGCGTGATCTGCCAAGGGGGAAGTTCAATTCAATTCAATTCAACCTTCGACATGCGGCTGAGCTGCAAGCTTGTTGGTTTGTTGGCGTTGGCATTGAACAAAGTGATTATTGCTTTAACACGATTGAGTTTCGCAGAAGAACTAAAGAGAGATAGAGATAGGCAAATAAAGACAGATAGAGGCAAGAGTGTAAGACTCTTTAGTAAAAAGTAAAATAGGAGGCAAATAATTTTCTTTGTTTAAATTAAAGGCAATCTCCTCATCAACCTTTTATTTTTACCCTTAGTACTTACTGCAAATGGAAACAAGATTAACTAAGGAGTAGTTAGTAGAAAATCCTATATTCTTTATCAGTATTAACACCACATTTTATTTATGATTTTCATTATATTAAGAGTCATCTCTATTCTTTATAAATACTAGCAGCACATTCTCTTTTAATCAATTTATGCGACGGTTGGATTGCGGCTTGCTTACAAAAAATATAAACTACGAATTTTAAAATTGTTAAAACGCGTTTGGTTGTCAAACACTTTTCAAGTTCATCTTTCATTTCATGGAGAATGTGGTTAGCGAATTTGAAAACAAATGCAATTCTACACGTATTGCTTCAAAGTCATATAAATTCCAATTTCCAATGTCACCAAAGCTTCACAATGATTGCTCAATAAACACCAAAGTTATTTCAGAACCAATTAAGTGTAAATAAAAGAGATTCGTCTGGCATTCTGCTTATATATGACTCTCCAAATTACTGCAGATGTGATTCATATCTTACCATTCGTAAATGTGTCGTAACTTTAACGTTTATAGGCTTGGCTCTGAGTATTTCGTAGTCTACTATTCTTTCTTGTTTATCAATGCTCTGGCATTCTGTTGTCCGCCTCGATATGTGTTCCATCATGATAGCGCTTTAATCTACAGCCGATCCCCACGATCTCCACGTTCCCCACATTCATGTATTTATGTGCTGTCTGTATATGTAAATGTTCTGCCAGTCGTGTGCCACATTTAATCGACACTTTCAGCGGGCTGTTCATATTCAAGTCATCAACATTTTCAACACTCTCGGCTAATCAGGCGTGAAAATAGACCCAAATCGCAGCCAACAATTGCGTAAGAATCCAATGGCAAAGGGGGAAATGGGGAGCGTGTAGGAGACAGAGATCCGAAAGGGGTGTTGAAATCAATGTACATAAATATTGAACACATTTAGTAGAATTTTAAATGCGAGCAAAAACAAAGACACTGCGTTCACCGCACTTTCCTCTTGCCCGCCAACTATAAATAATTAAATGATCGTATTTATAGCAACGCTGCCAGATGGCAGATGGCACAAAATGTACACAAAAACCCAACCCAATCAACAATGCTATGACCTGAACCCAACCCGGTTGGATCTGTCTGTCTGGTTGTCTTGCGTTTAATTTGTTTCTAAATTCGCAAATTCGCTTGAAAGATTTATTTTTTGTTTGTTTACGCGCTCTAGTTGTGTGTGTGTGTGTGTGTTTGTTGTTGTTCTTGTATTATTTCCGCTAAATGCGTATAAATAATTGATTGAGTGAACCCATTGAAAGAGTTTTCCCTGGCACCGTTAATTGTATTTGCACTTGCATCTCATCAAATTAGAGAGACAAAGTACAAGGGCAACTTGCAGCTTGCAGCTTGCAATTGCTTGCAACTAGTGGCAGGACTCGTGCAACATTTTCTAAAGAGCTGCATAGAGACCTTGTGTGCGGCAGGTTCTTTTGTGCGTGGCTGCTGAATAGTTGTTGATTTAATGCTCAACCAAGTGGGAAACATGCAGCAGAAAAGTCAACAAACAAGTTAGCATAGACAGTTAATGACTAAAAGGAAGGGAGGGAGGGAGGCGGAGCGACAGCGACACAGTTAATAGCCGTCGGCTGCTAAAAAAGCCACAATGACAAATGCGTCGACAACGCGCTGAAAGATGATGATGTCGACGATGTGCGCTCAGCGACTTAGGCATCTCAAGGTGGCTGCTGCATTCATTCGGGGGTCTTGCCATAAGTCAAGTGCATTGCTAGACGAAAAGCCATTCAACATAAAGCAACACACACACACACACGCACGCACACACTCGCACACTTGCGGAAAAGAAAGTGAATGTTTTTTTGCGCTTTGATTCATTGTCAGTTTCAGCCAAGTTTGAGCTATGTTTTTTTGACCCAAAACGAAAGCTGAAGGCCATCAATTCATAACTTTGTTAACTGCCAACACAAGTCATGCATTATAATGGCTTAGTTTCGCTGCTTGTTTTAAGAGAACTTAAGAGCATAATTTCTTAAACAATTCACTATCATACGGGCAGCTTAACTGAAGAAGTAGCTTAACAGAAGAGACTACAAATAGCTTATGAAACAAATGAATATTATAATAAACAATAAAATTATAGCAATTAATTAACGATTTGATTTAAAATCTATACGATCTACCAGACGAACTTATACCTGTTTTAATATATATCATTTAATGATATATATTATTTAACTTATGAAATATGGAGTTAAATTAAAAGTAAAGCTAAGCGAGGAAGTTTTACTTTAAATACAAAGGAATTATATATATCGGTAATTCTCTGGTGGAATTTGTCGCATGCGACACTTATTACAGTGAAAAAACATAAACTGAAACCATTTTAAAAATAAGCACTATATTTAGAACTTAGATTGATTTAGGAACTTTTTCTGTTTTACGACAAAATATATAAATTCGTTAATTCATTGGATCAAAACAGAAAAATAATTTCAAAATTATTCTCAAATTAAAGATTCATCTAAACGCCATAGAATTATATTCAATATTTTTTTCATTTATATTGAAATTATTGCTAAAATAAGATATTTAGATAAAACTTTATAGCGTTTTCCACTTAAATTTTCATTGATCTCACCCCAAAATGAACTCATAAATGCGACTATTGAGTTTTTCTTGTATAATTTTGTTTATCCATCCACAAAATTTTGCTACTCTCTACTCCTAACACTTCACGTCAAGAATAAACATAAATTACTTTATCTTGTGTTACAAAGTCGAAATAAAAAAGGCTTTCACATTTATTTCAGCGCATCTCTGTAGGGGGAATTTAATATGCATCATGCCTCGAATTTTCTCTACATTTCTCTGAATTCTTAGCATATGTGTAAATGGTAGGTAGTTCCCCACATCTAAATATAACATCGGACCGACAGAGTCTAGGTCTATTTTGGTTCTATTCAGGCGCAGTAGAATGTGTAATCAGGTGTAAAGACGCCGAAATGAATCATGAAAGACGTCAGCAGACTCCCAGAGTCCCAGAGTCCAGGCACATCCCAGAATGCAGGCAGACTGTTGGCCTGTTGTTTGCTGCTATTTGCAGAGTCCAGCCACCGCTTGGGGCTCCATTAAAATCCGTCTAATTAAAATTGCATGTGATGAAAATGGCATGCACAAACAACGTGGCACACAATGCAGTTCCTTCACCTCGTCGTCGAGTCGAGGAGTGGGCGAAGAAGTGTCGTTGTTGTCGTTTGGGGTGCTGCATGGAGTTCGCCCCTATTCATGCCACATGCTGCATGCTACGAGTACATGCCACATTGCCACATTGGTGGCAATACCAGTCTCGGGATTAGGCTGGGGCATTGCTTAAATTGCCAGCTAATTGGCTTTGGAGTGGTTGTTGCGTGGTGCGTTCATTTCCTGCAACAAGCTGCACGCCGAAAACAATTTGCATTAATGGCTAGCGTTGGAGGCAAGTTCCAATTTCCATTTACCACCTTCCCACTCCCCGCTCTACAATCATCATTATTTCCAGCTTCAAGCATTAATGCAACACTCGAACGTGCCGAAACTGAAAGTGTGAAATAAAATCCATAAACGGAAAAGTTGCCTACAATTTCGCTATAAATTTGTATTGCATTCTGTTTGATTCCATTGATGCCATTGATGCCATTGATTGGGGTAGCTGGGAGGTATTGGGGGCGATGCCATTTGATGGCATCTTACTGTGTCAAAAGTGCACTTTCACATGCAATGCTTTGACGTCGAAGTCGATGACGATGACGATACTTGGAGCCCACCGCCTGTTTTTTATCGCCTGCCATAATGACGCATTACATTTTACCCCCTTGAAAGGGGTTGCGCACCACCCCCTAGAAAATGTGTCAGCTAGTGAGTGTGAGCGTGAGTATATGTGTGAATTCCATTCTCTTATCGCCCATTTTCGTTGCATGTTTCAACCATGTGCTTTTGGGGTCGCGCCTCTTGGCCCCGTTTCTCGATGGGGACCCCAAAAACTTGAACGAACTTCCTAAGTCTAAGTAAGTAAATACTCGAAACAAGTACAATATGAGTGAGACTTCGTTCGACTCGAGTAAATAGGGCGAACGGGGCTCTTTCTCGCCTTTTGTTTTGGGGCCAAGTCGACAAACTGTAATTACCAGTTTCAGCTACTAGTAGATGACTAAATGAGCGGGGTTTTTCCTACAGCTGCAGCAAATATAAAGCCCATTTGTTTTTTTAGAGAACTTGTATCAAAGGAAAAGTCGAGGAAAGTAGACATTAAGCTCATAAGTAAGACAGCAACAGTAGGTTTTGCTTGACTTCTAAATAATGTTCTATTTTCATAGAATATTGAGTTGTATCAGATTTTCATTCATTAAAGAGCTTGTTAAAGGGTTGACTGAAAACTTGTATCTATTTTTGTTATTACAATCCCATTTATTATTCTTTATAATTACTCTATGTTATAAAATCTTATTTGTTTTAATTAATGACTTAATAATCGTCATACTTATTGCCCTAAAATTGTAAATAAAAATAAATCCAAAAAGCAAATTCCTTCATGCATAATTTTGTATTATTATCTAAGCGCTTTGCCATAATTAGCTGTAAACCTATGCAAAATTTGTTATACTCGTAATTGAAGGCATTTCCTTGTTCTTTTATAAGCAAAGTTGGCGTTTGTTGTTCATTGGATACATGACAGGCAGTAGCTCTATCTCCATGTAGGACTTATGATTGCAGTGCACGGCACAACGCAGCACATGAATAAATTAGCCTATGGGCACGGCCGCAGAGTAAAAGGCACGGCTTCAGTTTCAGTTTCAACGTCAGCTTCGGCTTCGGCTGAATGACAGGCTTGTCTGTCAGGCATACTAATAAGTTTAATAAGTTGCCGCAATTGAAAAATCAACTGTGTAACTCCCCAACGCAAATGCCAAATGCATTGCGAGTGGGAGATCTGGAAAGCTAAAAAAAGGAGAAATACAAAAAAGCAACACTGAACTGAGTTGCAAGACAAAGAATCAAATACTAAGTAGAAAATGTAAATGAAATCTAAATGGTTTGGGTATCAAATGCAAAGAAGTCAAGGCCCGGCCAAAGAACTGTGCGAAACAAAAGACCCCGCAACATCAACAACAACAGTAACAAGGGCAACAACTGCTTCCCCTTCTCTGTTGTCTGCTGTCTGGTGTCAAATGTCTGCCCACTGACGTCGCCAGCGTTTGGTCAATTTAGCTGTGCCAGGTGCCATTGCCATTGCCTGATACCCACACTCTCCTAGATATCGAGTAGTAGCTTTAATTTGAGTTTCATTGGCCGGATTAGTCATCGTTATAAACTGAACACGACGCGTGCTTAGAGCGAAAAAACAAATAGCTAAAGAATTCAATGAACTTTTGCCAAAGCTTTGAGCTAATTGTTTTCGATGATCTTGATGAGCGTGAATCATTTTCGAAAAGCAATTCTACAAGTTTAAAAGTTTGGCAATTTATCGACTCTCACATCGTTAAATTATTGCTAAAGAATGAAGCTCTAGAGTTCTATCGAACTCTTTAACCAGTTAATGCATTGGGAATAAAAACGAGCCAAACTATATGTATACGAGTATATCATAAAATGCCACTGAGACAACAAAGGAGAAGCCAACTCAATGGCTGGTTGGGTGGTTGCTTGCTGTCTGGCCACCGAGCTTGGGACCGCGCCAGCTGTGGCGGGAGTTAGACAGACTGGGGCGCAACTTTACGCAGCATCCCTCGTTTGGGCCAACAACAGTTGGCCTGAACAAACAACCCCAAAAAGTGACTTCCCCCCCCTCCGTACCAAAACAGAAGCATGTGGAGTGCATAGTTCACTGCCAGCTGCTGAAACAACAAAAACACCAGCAACAAAATTCTTTTTGCCTGCTGGCGAAAGTGATTGAATTCCAACAAGATTCGTGGCGCCACAAGAATTGAGTACTGGAAAAACTTTCTCGCATGAAATTAAGGCTGCATTGAATCAGATGGAAATCTTTTTGACACGAGCATGTGAGATTTAAGACGTAAAGAATTGAATCGAAAAAAGGCCAAGAAAGTTGTAAAATGCAAATGCAAAGAGAGAAATATACGAATAGAAATTTGTTTAGCAACTAAAAAGTTAAATGAAATTCTGATATTGCAGAAAACTATCAAAATATTTAAGGTTTATACATAATGTGCGGTTGTAAAGCTGAGATAAATATAAAATTATAATTCTTATTAACTTAATAATACATAAATACTTATAGAATATAAATATAAACATTTTGTCAATAATGAGTTTTGGTTGATATTCTAATTGGGCTTTTTTCTCTAATCAAATGTGTCATGAATAATGAATCATGTTTATAACCAAAAACCCCTTTTCGAAAGATTTTTAATATTCTTTCCAATTGTAAAGCGTTTTAAATAAATTATTATTAATTACATGGTTGTAATTCAATTGTTTGTGGAGACTGCAAACGCCACTAACAAAACGTCCAATTGCTTTCTTTTTTTGTAAATTAAACATAATCTTTTACATATATTTTTGTTTCCCCGTTTTATTTGTCATTTACGTAACCCTTAAGCCTTTTTGTTGCATTTTCCACACACTAAGCGGCCAGCATATTGTGGCTGGACAAGAGACACAGAATTTAGAATTCATTTCCTGTTATTTTCCGCTTTCCGCTTTTGCCACAGTTTACACAACGAACCAGGCGCTTAGGAAGCGACCTCCAACACATACGCCCAAGGTATCTTCCCCCCAATCAATTTGTGGCATGCCGTGCACTATGTTATCCTTGGCAAGTGTGCAGGCTTAAGGCACCCGCAACGTCATCGTAGCCCTCGTCATCATCATAATCATCATCATCATCATCATACTCGACCATCGAGTCGAGCCGTGTCATGTGCCGCTTTGACGTGAATAGTGAATAGCCTGCTGCATTTGGAAATTGCCAAATGTTTTTTCGGTTTTTGCGCAGTAAAAATAACTTAACTGACGACAGGAAGCGGGACATAAGTGATGCGGGGAACTTGCGACGTCAAATTTAGCAAAGTTTATAAAAACGAGGAAGCTTCATTTATTCTGAACTGACAGATGCCCTGCATTTTTTTTAGATCTTGCGAATGATTTACGTTGTAAAATTAAGTATACGTAATTCCAAAAAGTTCAAGAAAAATAAATATTTTAGAAACTGAACATTGCTCTTAATCTCTGTCAATCTGGGAGGGTTTTAGATTTTTAATATTTAAAGACAACTAAATCAGTTTTTCGGTTGTAATTTTTAAGAAATTCTTTTAAAACCACATGTATCCTTTTACCGTTAAAAACCCACATAAAATATTGTATGACATCTAAGCTGCTGTCTAAGCGCCGGTGTTGCAAAAGTGGAGAAAATGACAAGTGGCACGGGAATAGTAAATTAAATGATTTACATCTGCAGTTGCAAATTAACTGCAGTTAACACAATTTGACACTAGAGCCTCTTTTAGTTAGACCAATTTCACGCCATGTTCAGATGAACAATTGAACAAGTTATCACAAACTTCATAACGAAATAAGAAACCGGTTATTGCAGCAACAACAACAGCAGCAGTTGTGCGAAAGCTTTTACGCAGTTATTGTTGTTGTTTTTGTGGTTGTAGTATGACGACGGCGGCGTCGCAGCAGCTGAGATTTTGCAGCTGTCTGCGAAGCGCAGAGCAGGTGAATCAGAGGAATCCTCCCCACACACACACACGCACACGCACACACAACCACATCAGCAGGCAGTCAACGAAGCAGCATAAA
The DNA here is from genome assembly GCF_023558435.1 of Drosophila sulfurigaster albostrigata. Taxonomy (NCBI): domain Eukaryota; kingdom Metazoa; phylum Arthropoda; class Insecta; order Diptera; family Drosophilidae; genus Drosophila; species Drosophila sulfurigaster. The sequence goes on from NC_084882.1 coordinate 22,283,620, forward strand.
CAGTAAAAACAATGAAGACATCGGCCAAGTTGAATGACAAAAGCAACAAAAAATTAAAAAACAAACACGTACACATACACGCTAGCATACCAATACATTCTCGCACTCACTTTCGACAACAAAGTGGAGCAAGGCACAAAACAAAATAAGACAAAAACAAAGAGTCAAAGTTGATGGCGAAGCGTCATACGACTAAAAATCAATAGAAGTGGGAAGCTTACTAAAGGACAACAAAACAAAGAGCAACAGCATAAAAAACTAATAAATACAAACATATACTTACAATAATTGTTATGGTCGGTCGTTCTTATCGGGTGCGACTACGACGATGGATGCTTTACATATGTTGTTGGTTGGCGCCACACACGCACGGGCTGTTTTTGATTGCGGGTGGTGCAGGGTGGAGGCGGGCGGCAATGTAAATGGCTGTTTCTTGGTGGTGGTGTTTGTCAAAATTTAACCACTAAGGGTAACTTATTTATTTCAATATTTTATTTATGAAGCGCACTATTAAAATTTGGAGCAGTATGTAAACAAATTTATATCGTATTGCCGTTTGTTTATTCAAATGTCAACTTCGCCCGTAATTAAATAAAATTTCGAAAACATGACTCGCACATCCATTCACAATGACTTCTGAAATGTAACTATTGCCGTTGAGAAATGGCAGCGTGACCACAAGTTCAATTTCGAAATGTGCTTTTGGGGTCAGCAAATATGCCTAAAATATTGTGGCTGGTAACACTTGAAAACGGATATTGGTATTTCGCGTATTTTTTTTTAAATACATTCTTTCTTCAATATTCCACTACAAAACTAAAAACTGTCTTAAAGATTTTTTTCTAGCATATAGATCTTACGAAAAGAAATTCGAAAATTTTATTCCTAATGAAGTAAAAATCCAATAACTGAATAATTGCTGTTTTTCTTTAAGATCAGCACTGTTTTTCAGCATTTTAATACCAAAAAATTGCATGTGTTCGTAATGGTTGAACAGCTGATTAATTTGAAATTGAACTACCAACTTGCTTCACTCGACTGCCGATTGCTCAGTGGTTGGTAGACCTATCGATACGCGCCCATATGTGAACCGATATCTGCATATGCGAAGGTGGTAACACAATGTGACCATTTTCATATTCTCGTACATATCGATAGACTCGCGATAATTCCTCTGTCTTCTTTCGCATTTGGCGGCGCTTGCTCGCATAATTTTCGCAAATAAACGTAATTTAATTGTTGTGCATCGTTAAAAAGCAGCAACACCATTTTTTTGGATAACTACACTCATAATTTAAAGGTAAGTTTTTTTTACATTGATGGGAGAAATGCCAACGCTATAGTAGTACTTAAAATTCGCAACACACATACGAACACACACTGGTGCATGCAGCCAAATACACTCAGACATGAGATTTTTGCGAATCTCGTGTGTCCAAGTGCTGTTCATTGTCATTATTTTATACAAGTGCAAATATGTGAACTGCTACGTAGTTATTGTGTTAAAGCATTTAGGCCCAATTGCGATGCCGGTGTGTTTCTTTTGCGCGGGCGGCAGCGGTAAGCGGCGAATGGCGGGCTCACACACACACGTACCTAGCGACGCGCGCACATACACTCACACATGCATAGGCACGCACTCACACAGGTGAATGAACTTTTTTGCGTTGTTTTGTAATCTTGATTTTTTGCAGTCATACATGCATACATATGCATGTATGTGTGTACAAGTGTTCATACATATTTAATTGTTTTGAGTGCGTGCTAATAAAAAACATTTTATCTTAACATGACTTTTTTCTGTAAGCTCTTCGCTCCTGAGGCAAAGCAAAGCTGACGATGATCCTCGTCGATTCGTCCCGAGTTCGTTTTTGTTCGCTCATTTGGCAGCTGCATCTTTTTTTTTGCCCATTTATTGATATTGGCTTGGCGCTCTTTTTTGAGTTTATTGTTTGTTTCATTGTGGCGAAAATGTCGCAGACGTTTTCTTTACTTTTCCTTCATACGGCGAGTTCATTTGCATATTTGCTTAATTTGTTTCAACAGCAGCAGCGACAGCAGCTTGCTCAATGTTAATGAACCTGCGGTCGCATTTCGCCCGATATTTGTACAATACAAAATTTCATAAATTTCGCACAATTTTCTGTTTTGACGCTTTGCACGCGTTATAAATGATTATTTATAGATCACGGTCGTGTCTTCTCCCCCTTTTTCTCCTCTTTCCAGAAAAGAAAGAAGAAATTTGATAAGTTGTCGCTTAAAGAAATCGCAATATTTTCATATTTTATTTTTATTTTTTATTAATATTTAATTTTTATTGTTATAATTTTAATTTATTTTTTTGGTTTTCTCTATTTAAGGCAAAGCGTTTGCATAAAAATACACTTGTTGGTTTAGTTTCAAGAAGTTTTGTAAACCATAGTTTAAACTTTAAAGCACTCTATGTATATTATATGGTTTCTTGATGTTGGTTTGATTCCCGGAACTACTTTTTGCATATTTGCTTAGGCCCCACTAACTTGACATTGGTAATGCTCTAGAGGCAAGCGAAATTGTTACTAGATTAAAGCGGCATCAAAAGCAAAAAGCCCTGTTTGGGAATTTGTAAATAAACCCCGAACATTTCAAGTTCTACTTTGTATCGATAGTTGTTGTGTATAGAGAGTTTTCATTTGTTTTTCTTTTTTTGGGTTGCTTTTGACATATTTCTTTTTGATTCGTGTAGAATAGCTAACTGTAAATATATATATAATGTATACAAAAATTTTATGTGAGAGAGTTGTAAATTTGATTTACAATAAGATTAAGACATAATTGCAATAAGTACAAGTATAAGGTATAATTTATACGTATTAATATAAGAACAAGGCAATTGATTTTTTGTTGCGGGTATTTGTAAGTTTTCTTTGTTTTTTGTTTTTTTTTGGGTTTTGGGATTTGGTACATTTTTCAACCAAAGATGAGAAGGGAAAAATACAGGATTAATTATGTAGAAGAATAGAAGGGAAATTTAGGGGAAGCTCAGAGTATGTATTTGCCCTTGCCCCGATGCTCCGCTTGCCGCGTCGACGATGTGGCACCCACACCCAACAAATAGCTGGCACTGGCACCGCTGCTGCTGCCACTGCTGCTGTTGGTGGTGCTGCCATAGCTCCCATAGCTGCCATAGCTATCGTAGCTGCCATAGCCGCCGAGCGGCAGGGCGTTTAGCTAAATCATCAAGGCCGAGAACGGGTTGTAGCGCATGATCTTCGAGAGCAGAATCCATAGCACCGATGTGATCGCACACAACACTACACCGCCCCATCCCAGATCGAGGCTCCACGAGGTGAGGAACACGCGGGCGCCCAGCAGCGGCTTGGCCACAATGGCCACGCCACCGGGACGCGCCACAATGCCGTCGACGGTGCCATCGTAATCGCTGTCCAGCATGGGGCGCCCTTGCTGCCGTTTAAAGTGGATGATCATGAGCGTAAACAGCGCAAAGAGAGCTAAGAAAGAGAGTAGAGTTTGTAATTGAACATTAAATCCTACTGAAGTTACTTACCTGCCAGCAGATACATGACTCCCGTGATGAGAATGGCACTGATTTGACGCTGACAAACGCCGAAGGCGCCTACCAAAGCAGCGCTGCCCAGGATGATGAGGCAGACCAGTGAACAGGATATGGACAGGTTTTGCATTCCTTTAGACGCAGACAAGAGATTATTTAATAATTAATCTTAATCAAACATATATTTTCATAATGGGAACGTTAAATTACAAGGGATGAGGAAACGCATAAAATTCACATTGCAAAAGCCAAGCTTAAAGCGTTCGAAACATGAATGATGGATTGTATAATGCATCCAGCTGGAAAGTCAATAACTTTAGCCCGCTTAAGCCCGCCTAGCAATCTCGTATTAAATATATAATACCTTCAATCAGAACAAGAGTTAAACCAATTACCCAATTGAGTGCACAGACTGCGTCAATGAAATCGAGCGCAAAACAAACTGACCAAAAAACCAAAATGGCCAATGCGATTTACAACGTTTTGTAGCTCGTGTCCAAGTGCTAACCACAGTATGACCTATATTTAGAGCAGCTTAGAGTGATGGGGAGAGGTGGAGCACACGTGTCCATCGACAATGGGTTGGTGGTCAACAGAGTTAGTGACTGCTGGGGTAATTACTATATGTATTTCATGTCGTTATCTGCGACAAACACAGACACGCACTCATTCATTTATTATGTCCTCGACTCTGTGTGGTGGCTACTGCATAATGTAGTCCTCTTTCGAATTCTTTCCTCCGGGGGGATTTGTGTTAATGACTTGTGAAATGTGCGGGCAGAAGAGCAGGTCGAACGATTTAAGCCTGTGTGTGATTGTGGGATGACCTGATCCAGAAAAATGTACAAAATGTGTATGGAATGTGTGCAAATGAATGCTGTGTATTGTGCCGTGTTCTGGTCTTGGCGAAAAGCAGAATAAAGTGCAAGATATACAAGTAAAGATTTTTGTTTTTGTTGATTTTCATTGCCGGTCTCTCTACATACATCTAAGGTGACGTCTAGGGCACAACCTCTACAAGTTTTTGTTTTTGTTGAGTGGGAGAAAGGAATTTATGTGTGGAGTCAACGGATGAAGTGCCAATTGAGGTGGCAATCAAGAACGTAAATAAAAAAAATGTCACAAATCAATGGAAACCAAAAGGGAAAAGCCAAATGGCTTTGGAAATGATTGACGTAGTTAATACTCTGCTCATTTCATAGGTGTTAATGATTTATTTAATACTGTGAAAATAAAAAAGCTGTCCATAAATCTGTGTCATCTATAATCCCATTTAAGCAGTACGATATTTGCAACAACTGATATTATCTGCATTTCTATAATCTTCCATTTGCAGTTCATTTGCCAAAAATCGCTGAAATGTCCGCCGAAGCTGAAGCTATTGTCACAACGGCTGCTGCCGACGATGTTGCAGCACCAGAGAAGACAGCCGTCGAACCCGTTGCCGCAGATACCACGCCCGATAAGAAGGCTGTCGTGGAGGACAGCGTCAAACCAGAGCAAGATCGTGAGGAGAAAATACTGAAGGGCAAGGAATTGTTCAGTCAGGGATCTCGCAACTTTCTGGTTAAGAGCTACGACGAGGCAGCCGATGAGCTTAGCCAAGTCTGTCAAATATACGAGGAGGTCTACGGCGAGTTGGCCGACGAACTGGGACAGCCACTATTGTTGTGAGTATTCTGAAGTAATCAATGTTTGACAGAAGCAGTTGAATTGATAATTGTTTTCCTTGGCAGATATGCCAAATCGCTGATCGCGATGGCGTTGGATGAGAATAAAGTAATTGATGTACCCGACGAGGCGGCCGACGATGAGGACGAGGATGTCGATGAGGACGATGACAATGAGGACGGTGAGCCCAATGAAGACAAAAAGTCAGCCAAGGCTAATGGAGCAACAAATGGTAAAAAATTGGACAGCATCAAGGAAGGCAGTCCCTCCGATGAGGCCGATTCCACTGGCGATGCCGAAAACTCGAAGGCTGACAAGGAAGAGGGCGGCGCCAAGCCACCAACAGGAGTTGACGAAGTGAGCAGCAGCAATGGAAACGTTGCTGGTGGAACTAACAATGACGATGAGCGTCCCAGCACCTCGAATGGTAATGGAGATGTCACAGCTAGCACCAGCAATGGCGCAACAGCTAGCATGGATGTAGACCAAGAGGAGGATAATGAGGAGGGCGAGGGTGTCAGCGGCAGTTTGCAGCTGGCCTGGGAAATACTCGAAGCAGCTGCCAAGATATTCTCACGTCAGGGACTCAGTGGATTGCCCTACTTGGCCGATGTGCAGACAGAGCTGGCCAATATTGAATTTGAGAATGGCATTCTGGATGCAGCACGCGAAGATTATGGTAAAATTACATGGTTAAACTACTTTTCTGTCGATTAGCTACTAAATGGAGCTTTTATCTGCAGAGAAAGCGCTGAAGATACATGGTGAACTGCCTAATAAGAATCGTCGAGCTCTCGCCGAGTTGCACTACAAGATCGGTCTCACATATCTGATGCAACAGCTGAACAAAGAAGGCGCCGCCGCTTTGCGCAATTCTAGTGTGCTGATCGAAGAGGAGATCAGTGAGAGCAAGGCCAAGGAGAATCTCACGGAGCGTGAGAAGAGCAATATGCTCGATTTGGAGGAGACCAGACAGGAGATTCTGGTCAAGATACAGGAAATCGAAGAGACACAGGCTCAGGTAAGCTCAGCAATGCTTCATGAATCAAACGGAAAGTTAACCTTGTTTAATTTATAGACCATCGCAGAGGTGCGCGCCGCCTTGGACAGTTATATTAAGCCCATGAGCAGCAGCAACGCTGGCGCAGGAGCTGGATCTGAAGATGCAGCCGCCTCGTCATCGACAGCAGCTGCTACGGCCAATGGGGCTGCGTCCAGCTCGTCGTCATCGACAACATCGGCTGCCTCTTCGTCGGCCATCAGCAGCAGCTCGGCCAAGCCAACAGATATCACGCATCTGATCAAACGCAAGAAGCCCGAGGAGCCCAGTTCGGAGGCCGAGGCTGTATGCTCGCCAGCCAAGCGTGCTGCGGTCTAGAATTCGGTTCCATGACTGCACATTCCAGTTAGACATCTACTCACATTCACACCCACAACACACAACAAAACACATGTCACATTCTCACACATCAGCTACTTAAAAAACACACTCACTCACTACTACTCCTCCCTCCTTCTTTATTCTCCTAATTAAGTGTAAACTTTTTGTTTGCTGTTTTGAACTACAAATCATCCACTATAAGTCTGTAAGATTACAATCACAATTAGTGCTAAGTGCGTTCATAAAATAATGTTTTTATATTAAAAAAAAGAAGAGAAACTAAAAAACGAAACGAAATGAGAAACGAGTGCGAGTACGACAAGAACGAATAATAAAGGGAACAATTGCCTCGAAAAATGAAAACGAAATCAAAAGGAAGTCGTTTGTAACGAGGAAAGGGTCTTCTATATGTGAGTCAGAAGTTGATTCAGGGCTGGATTGCGCCACAATACGTACTCAGATGCGGCTGCAGTGTGATGACCTGTGACTCACTGTGCTGCCAATCGTTGCGCTGCTCCTCGCCACGCGCGTTCTCCATGGACCCAGCCAGATAGTTGACACACGGTGGCGCACCGCGTGGAAATTTTGGATTACGCCGCAGCTCCTGTAGCTGCTGCATGGGCAGATCAATGCACAATGTCCAAATACCGCCGTGCATCGGTACCAGAAACACTGAATCCCGTCGAAAGCGATGATCGGCTGCAATTAAGAATTGCAATTGTACAACAGTGCAGCATAATTGGTGAATCAATTGATTGGGGTATTTTTATGAGCGGAAGGACCAACCTTTTTTGACTTGCACGTACTAGTATTATTATATTACTTAATGATATGATATCTATTATGACGAAAAGACTCATTGACACTTATTTTTGCTGGTAATACAAATATCAGTAGGGAATAGTTTTGAGAAATGAAGCAAGACTTCACCAACATATTTTCATAGTATGCGAAATATGATTTATAAATTAAACTTTAGTTCAACTTTCGGTTCTCATTCTGCATAGTTGCCGCTAAACGAGGACAACTTTCATAAAGACTGTTTACTTACCCCTTTTATCCGGTTTGAGCACAGCGACCTTTTCATCCAGCAGCCACTCCAGATGCAGCCCGGAACGATTAGAGTAACGATCCAGACTGTTGCGATCCCACGTCACGTGCTCCCAGTGATCAGTCATGATAGCAGCACACAGCATCGCCGTGGCGCTGGTTGTCATCAGGAGTGTGACAAAGAGGAACAACACTGGCGGCGGTCCCATGCAGCAGCTGGAGCAACAGGCACTGGCGCCTGTTCCGCTGCCCATGCCGAGACCGTCCATGTGCGAACTGAGCGATGTGGATGTGTCCAATCCGCCAACACCACCTCCAGCACTGCCGCTCCCCCGACGCTGTATAACCTTGGCGCAACTGTTCTGCCGCAGTAAAATGCTGTTGCTGCGTCTCAGACTCTCAACGGCAGCAGCTGCGGCCGCAGTGGTTGCTGCGTTGCCAGCGGCGTCAAATTGCAAGGAGCCGCCAACGACGGACGAGGGATGCTCATAAATGCTATTGTGCCGACTGGGTGCAAAATAGTAGCAAGTGGTTTGACGTGGCGTCAAATCGGTTAACTCTGGTCCCGCACCACCGGGCAGCTCCTCATTGCTGCTGGAGTAGACGATCGATTGCTTGAACTGATTGGAGTAACAGTTCTGCTTGAAGGATTGCGAAGATGGTTGCTGTTGCGCTGATGCTGGAGGCTGTTGCACGTACAGCGCCTCGTAGTCGCAGTGATGCGGATTGCGATAGATCACCGGCCACGAGCGTGTCGTCTTCGAGTTGTGGCTGTAGCTGTTGGTCGTTGTGGTGCCCGTGGTGCTGTGTGTGGTGGCGGCGGTGGCAGCGGCGCAATGTTCCTCCACCAGCGGCGTTAGCTCGTTGGGTGCCTCAATGTCGCCTCCAATTGATTGCAATTGCTGCTGCTCCTGATCCTCTTGTTGCTGCTGTTGCTGTTGCTGCTGCTGCTGCTGCTCGTCCAGTTGCGTCGTGGTTGCCAGCTGTCGCTGCAAGACGTTCTTGGCAGCGCCGCTGCCACTGGCCGACCAATTGCCAGGCTCGGCGGTCAGCAAACTAAAGTCCTCCTCCTCGACCAGAGTGGCGTTGCCCACGGCTATGCCTAAGCCTGGCGAGAAAATGCTGTTAGACGTCGGCTGTGAGCGGCTGCGCAGCAGCGTAATGTGTTTGTTCGGTGCATCATGTTGCAGCTGTTGTTGCTGATGCAGCTGTTGCTGGCCGGCGATGGTCGGCGATGTGATGCTCACCTCCGGCACACATCGTGCCGTCACCTTGTACCGACTGCCGCTGCCAACGCTGACGCCGACGCCGACGCCAACGCCGGCCGCGGCAGCGCCCTTGGCACGCACCAGTCATAAGTCAGAGCTCTCGCGTTTTTTTGATCTTGTTCAAGCTCATGTGGTTCGTGGTGGATTTGGTGGTTGTGGTGGCTTTGGTGGTGACGTTGGTGGTTGCTTGTATGCTCAGGATGAGAGTGTTGTTGTTGTTGTTGTTACTGTTATTGTTTCTGTTACTGTTGAGTTTGATTTGCTTTTGTTACTAGAAATTGTGTGCGGCGCCTAAAAGTCTACTATGCCAAATTGTAACTTTGCTTGTGCCACAAAAGAAAACTACTAGCGGCGTTTGGTTTTGCTTTTGTTTTTGTAGTTTTTTTAGTTTTTGTTGTAGTTGTTGTTGTTGTTGTTCTTGTTTGTTACTTGTTGTTTTTGCAACAGGTTGAAGTTCTTGTTGCTTTTGCTTGTTTACGTATGTACCAATTTACAGTTATGTTTCGTTATTTTTTTTTGGGTTATGTTTTCGCTTTTTACTACGAATTGCAAATTTGTTTTGTCTTAGCTTGAAGCTATATAAAAAGAAAAGGAATAGAGAAAAACAAATGTACAACATGAGTTTTGAAAGAAGTTGAAAGGGTCGAAGATTGACTTTAAGACAAATATTAGCATAGAATAGTGGCAATAACATATAAACTACATAGACACATACATAGACAATGATAACATTATATAGGTAGAGTGCGAGACAACTATATGAACTACATACGTGCCCTAAAGGCATGCGTGCGACAGAGATGACAATAGTTTCGGGTGTATGGAGTAAATAATTCAAATGAAAATTCTTAAGCAGATGCTATTGAAGTAACTGCATTTATCTGTTTGATGAATACCATTCAATTTAATTACATTTGCAATTCCAAGCACAATGACTCTAATTCAATTTGATTGTGCCCAAAATTTCGTTCGCGAACCTCATGTAATTTTGTTTTCAAATTCAATTGTGCACTCAAAGGCCCAACTGAACTGACCTGACCTCACCTGCCCTATCTTGTGCCTCTTGCTATCCGCATACCCAGAGCCAAATGTGTGCTGCATTTTGCATGAGAATCCCACAACCTCAACGCTCAGCGGAAATCCGCTGGCACGTCCGTCCGTACGTCCGTACGTCCGCCTGGTTACCCGGACTGTTACCTCCTGCTATTCGCTACTTGCCTGAGAGCTGGGTTACCATCATCCGCGTTTACTGCTTGCTTCTGCTTTGCAAATTAAATTCTCAGCAGATGCGCGTAGTATTATAGGGGTCAGGTTTTCTTTTTGTTGTCAGGTGCATATGCGACCCCAACTATCTATCATAGTTATGCCAAGTATTACGTGTATCTAAATCTAAATAGAAATGGCGAATATACAAACTATTTCTAGTAGTATGCATACAATTAGCTTACAATCCATGCTAGCATCTGGCAGACACATTCGTATTCTCTTAATGAAATTAAATAATTCACAAATTTGCCCAAAACGCAAATTGCTCTGGTTTCTACACTTTGTGCAAACAGCGCAATTATCTTGGGTACGTTTGAAAGAAAAGCTGCTTAGTATTCATTTGGTCTAATTGGGGCAGTTAATTATGCAACTGCGCTTCCTTTTTGCAAACATCTGCAGTTGGGCAATTGTTAGACTTACATAACATATTATATGTGGTAAACATAGTGTTTTCATATAAAACAAATTTGTTTTACTGCAGTATTTTTTAATATTTCTACCTTTTTCAATAGGTAATTATTAGACAAGCAAATAATAGCTCATATAAGTACACAGAAAATAAAATGTATATATTTTTAAAATACCAAATATTGTGCAACAACTATTCCCATTCGGTGATTAAAATTAAAGCTCAACAAAAATGATTCTTAATTAAATAAAGAATTAAACATCTTTAAACCTCTCCTATTGCAATTAAAATGAAGAGAAACAGGTAAGAAAGCTACATTCGAGTGTGTTTAACTGTGAGACACCCGCTACCCATTTTGAATAAAATCAAAACATACCACATTTTTTAGTTTGTTTTAAAATATACCAAATAATAAATCACACTATACAAAAAATATACCAAAGGCGATATTCTGTATATTGACACCGTACTACATTCATAATCCAAAATATACCAAATTGTCAGCCAAAGTAGTTAAGACCCTTAGTAAGTAAGAGTTTTTGCCCATAAAAATGTCTTTAATAACTTCACAAAGACTATAATTATGATTTTATATACCAAAATTCATGACCCTAGCTTCAAAATTACACTTGTTATTCGAGTTTTGTCAATTTGCGGGGACGAATGTGGGCGTTGCAAAAATGTGAAACAAACTTGATCTGAAAATTCTCTAATAATCTCTAAGATCTAGGTGTCACAGTATATATAATAATTCCGAATAATAATAATAATAATTCCCACAAAATACTGAAAATCAACAGTCGATATTAAATATAAATTCTAAAAAAAGAATAGAGTTGCTAACAAATGTATATACTAAACCATACAAGCAGATGTCAGATGTCCGTCAAATATTTGTTTTAAATTTTAAAGTTATGTATTTAATTTTTCATGGCCAGTGCGAAATATCTCCGTTCGATAGACTGCTGCAAGTTGAATTCGCAAGTCATGTGTGAACTGTGTGTGCCTGGGTATCGACATCCCAAGTCAGCTAGTTACAGAGTACGTGACACTCAGCTACATACTATACATAGGTGTTGAGCACCTGCTGGCACAAGTTTACAGAAAATGTAATAAAGTGGCAGGAAAATCTGTTGCTTGTTTGCATAATTGATGACATTAATATGTTTGGAGTGTGTACAGAGAAAGATGCAAACAACCCTTTGTCATTATTATCTACTCACTCGATCAACTAGCAGGTGGAAAACAGTGGTCTGATAATTAACTCATACGTTGTTGGGTGCAATACACAAAAATAATGCACTTTTATTGCTACCCCGTTGCCAGGGGGCATAACATAAATTATGTTACGTAGCCATTTTCACTCTCTGCACCATTTGGCAGTCAACTCACTCGACGATGGGGACAATTCCAATTTTGTTGCGCCACTCCTCAATGTCAGAGGCTTACGCAATGCATTTGTGGGGCGTGTGCCAACTCGTTGCAGACACTTTCGCACACTGCTGGGAGCTGATGCACATCTATTCTATACGTGAGTGGGTTGCAAAAGTTTGTTGCAGCAGCACGCTCTTAAAACGAGCCACCAGAACTTTGCCCTCTTCCTGTTTTGCTGTTTCAACAGACGAGCACAATTTCTACGATTTACACTTCTAATGGGAAAAATGCGAAGAAAGTTTTGCAATAAACGCAGCCATAGATGCTCTCTTGAAGTCTGAAGCTAGCCAAATGGATTAAAAGTAGCATAATTGTTATTGTTTCAACGTATTTATTATGTGCGTTCAACGCATTAAAAGGGCTTAATTCGTACTATCTTCTTTGTCATAAAGCAACGCTCTACTGATTCGCTGACTACACTCTTAAAAGTTGGCCATGAAATTTACAAACATTGTATTAATCAATATGAGAGTTAACAGCACGAATTCAAAAAAATATGGTAGCAGCTTTTATTAAGTCTGGCAATTTAAATAGTAAAGCTCATAAATAAAAGTCTTGTTCATATCATGTATGCATTGAAAGGGCTTTATTCATATTCATTTCCCCTTCAATAAGGGCGACGCTGCAATGATTCACTGACTACCCTAATGAAAATTGGCAACAAGGCCATGAAATTTACCAACACTATACTGATGAATAAGATAGAGTTGGCAGCACGTCATTGAAAACTGGCAGTTCCCATTAAGTTGCATATTGCAAGTTGATGAAAGAAAAACTTTCCCATATTGCATTGAAAGTGTTTAATTTGTATTCCTTCCTTTCTATGCATATTGATTCGCTGACTACAGTAATGAAAGTTGGCTAAAAGACCATGAAATTTGACAACACTGTATTGATCAAATTGAAAGAGTTGGCAGAACGCATTTAACAAATCCAAAACTGGCAGCTGACAATTTAAATTTTCAATTGATGTATGAAAATCTTGTCCGAAAGCTTCTATAAATTGCAAGTGTGTAAACTAGTTTACCAGATTCTTGAGAGTATACAAAAGCAGCTGTTTTTTGTGCTCTTACAACATGTGCAACAATTGCCGGCAGACTTGTGGAGTGACCATTTTTTCAGCTTTTCCAAGTGCTGCGGCATTTTATGCATGTAATTAAAGTGGCACTTTATTACACTCACATACACAAACATACACACACGCGTGGCACCCTACACACACATACACTGACACTCACAAGCATGCAAGTGACAGGCAAGTTGATTGCGCATTTTGGTTTGGCTGTTGTTGTTGCCTTGGAAACGCTTCGTTCGCCGTTGTTGCCTTGACAATTAACGGCGGCCCAACAGTTTTTTTCTTCGTTTTTTTTCGTTACCTGCCCCGCCACACACCCAGAAAAGGGGTCAGCATGAATTAGCCATGGCAGACAAAGTCACTAGTTAAGGCTCACATTGTCACAGCGTCGAATGCCGAACTCTCCCTTAGTATGTGTGTGTGTGTTTCGTAAAGTGCAAATGACGCAATGCAAATGGCAAATGGTAAATGGTGAATGCTAAATGGCAAATAAGGCGAACACACTTTGCGCTGCGAAATGCGAAAATTCCACTGCCATGAAAAAGTTACTATCAAAGTTTTCTTTATGCGCTTCCTTGCACTTTCAATTTTAGCTTTTCCGAGACTCGTTTCAGTTGCAAGACTACGTGCAGCGCACAACTTGCCACAGCCTTGCAATGATGCAACCGAAACCATTTATTAGAGCATATTCCAAATTTCCATTTCACATCAGTTTCACAAAAATGTGTTTTGCTATTTTAAGTTCTTAAACAACTCCCAAAAGTATGCTACACATAATTCACTTAAAATGTTTTGAGAACAGACTTTGGGCACGAGTATTTTGTCTTTTGAACGCTTTGTAAGCGGAAAATTTTGTGGCTCAGCCTAATTAAAACTTTTTTGCTGCATGTTAATTAAAGGCTTAAGTCAGCGTCAGAGCGTAGTGAAATAATATATGAAATTGTATTTTAGTTAGTTGTGTTGCAATTGCTACTAAAAGTTTTGCAATATCTTTGAATAGGCTGTAGAAAAGTTTTTTCTATCAAATGTTTTTTCTAACAATTTTACAACTGAGTTAAAAATTTATGTGAACTTGAAATGAAATGGACACGTTAGCCGAGCTATTCCTTAAAGGGCTCCCAATTGTCCATTAGAAAAACGCCGACGTCTTGGCTTTTCCCCAATTTTCCTCAATTAATTATTCAGGATCTAGCTGAAAATAAACACATGACTCAGAAGCAGCGAATCGATTATATGTATGGTAAATAAATAGATTAACGTATATATGCTATGTAATCTAGCTAGGAATATTATAATTAAATAGATAGGATATTTGGTGAATGTGACATTTGGGCAAATTATACTAAAGCGCATTTAATACACTTGGCCTAAATAAATACTTGTGTGTCAAGCCATCTTGACAAACACGCACACAAATGTTCGCATTCATGCGAACGCATTTCATATGAGTAGAGTGCTTTTATTGCTATTACATCAATGATTTACTAAGCGATACCCTTGAAATTGGTATTGAGAGATGAAAATAGCAACCTAAATTAACATTAAAATCTATACAAACTTATCTATAGGAATTCACTAATTTTTATTTCGAAATAAATATGTATCAATAAATAAATACAAAAGAAATTTACAAATCCAAATAAAAAATAGTATAATCTCTGAGTTCTACTTAAAATCAAAATAGATTTCACGTTTTTTAGTTTGGGAGAAATAATAATAATAAAAAATACTATGTTCTTGTAATTCTACTTTAAAGCAAAACAAATGTAGATCTTCATTTTATTATTAAGAAAAAATATAAAACATATAATTTTTTTTGTAATTCTATTTAAAATATAAATAAATTATTCGTAATTCCTAGCCAATGAGTTAGAAAACTCGTACTTAGCTACCTACTTGAACTGGAGTAGAATAAATATTTACTCTCATGACTCCATTTCTACATCATTTTGACACTATCTTATAAGAGTAAAGTGCTCTACTAAATCGCATATTTAAGTATTTATATAAACAAAAATTCAATTTTCCATTTATTTATTTTTGTTTATTTTAAATGTGAGAAAAGAACAAAGATAAAACGTAAAATTTTTAATCCGACTGTACTCGTATAGCATTTGTAGCGCCATTAAGTTGAGTTTCCTAAGTTGAATTTTGTAGAAACTCTAAACTTTTAAACTTCGCACAGTTTAATGCTTAAAGCTTCATTTTGAAATTAATTTCACTCTACTCTAGTTGTTCAAATATAAAAAGAGAAATAAGTAAAAATAGGAATGTGCACCTCTTTTTATTTTATTTCCATGAATATTTAAATTTCATTAGAGAACATAGACTAATCCTGTCATTTTTATTGTTTCAGCAACGAATGAAAATATTTGTAGACACATTAAGTGTTCTTCCTTATAAGTGCTCTCAATTGTTTAATTTGAAGTGTTATATCATTCAGCTGCACACTTAAACACCTTGAAACATTAAGCTTCTAAATGTAGGGTATTCAAAGCAGATAAAAGCAGTTAATTTTACGCTCACGCAAATGCACATTCTGTCTCTTCCTCTTGCTGCTAGACGATAAGCAATAATTTCATTGGTGTGTCTAGTGAGTCGTGCCAAAGCGCTTAGTCTTAGTCAGGGAAGGAGGAAATAGAGAAAGAGGAGAGAGAGGACATTAGATTTAAGTGGTCATTGGCTGGAGCGCTGTGACAATGCAAATTGCGAACTAATTGCTGGCTTAGAAAGTGATGCGAATCTCGGCTGCAGCAATTGTCGATTAGTTGCTGTAACTTTCGCTCACATTGCCCCAGTTTGTGGCACGTGGCATTTGCCTTGTCACAACTTGGCTTTGTGCCCAGTTCGCTAGTCCATTTCTACAGCTGTCAAACCTAACTCCGCCTCGGGATTTCAGTGGCACTGGCGCTGGCAAACGCATCGACAACAAGAAATTAAATGAGAATTTGTTGTTGGGGATCTTCTCGTTTCTCGCTTTTGCCAAAAATAAACGCGTTCAAGGGCGCCGTTTGTGCACTTACTTTGGTTATTTATAACTTTCGGTTGCCCCACATAACAATTTATGCGATTTTTAACTATGGGCGCCTAGCTTACGTCTGCTTCCGTATCCGTATCCGATCCGTGTCCGTCTTACGTCTCCGTCTCCGTCTCCGTCTCCGGATGTGGAGCACTGGAGCCTCAACCTTACGACCTTCCAAGGCCAAAGCCAGAGTGAAAGTCGTAAAGTTTGCCAAAATTTTTGCTTAATGCGCAGACTGCATGAGTTAACTGGGCGTTGGGCGTGGGGAAAAACATATGATAGCAACTTGGCTTATAAACGAGGTTAAGCTTATGCCATAAACTCGATGTTGATAAGGCTGCCAGTTGCAGCTCATTAGGGCAACTTTGTGGTGGCAATGCCGATGGAAAATGCACCTGCTGTGATGCAAAATAAAACGAAAAAAAAAGAAAACAAAACTATAGAAGAAGGTGGTGTCATGTGGGCGACGATGTCTGGCGATGATGTCAAAGGCAACTGCTATGCGGGTCAATTTGAAAAATGTATGAGGCAATCGTCCAGACATGCCAAGGCAGTCGCAATTTTCAAGTGCCGTCGGCACTGAAAGCATTGTCAGCATTGCCCCCAGACGGCGATGCCGTGACGCCTTCCGTTTCGTGACGAGAACTCCTGCTACACGATTCTTCACTTTCTCGCCCTCGCTCTCTCTCTCTCTCTCACACACACACACTATAAGACTCTGGTTTTTGTTGCGCGTCGTGGGCAAGATTAGGCTTAGCAGCTCTCGCAGCTGCTTTGCTTGCATTTGCAATTTAAGTGCCCAAGGCCACTAAATGTCAAATTGAATATAAATATTTAAGCTCATTCCCGAATGATGCAGCAAAATGTTGCTGTTGGCCTTCGCTAGGTTTGTTAGTCAGTTGCTACAGCTTTTGCTGTTGCTGTTGTTGTGACTTTATCGACCAATCGAGGGCAAAGGCAATTTTGCAGTTGACTTAGGACGTAATGCCATAAAATATGAATCACATTATATACTCACACACGCACACACACACAGACAGACAGACAGACATAATTGGCACGGTCAGGCAATCAGTTTTCAGTTCCCAGTTCTCAGCATGCAGTCCCCGAGAGTATGCAACACTTTTTTTCGTTCGTGTGTTACGCAAATTGCGCATACGACACGTTGAAAGCATTCGACGGCTATCACGCTGTTGAGCCCACGCTTCGGCTTATCCTCCATATTCATGTATCGAAGTGCTGGTATTAGCGTGGATTGTGTGTCACGGAAACATCGAGCAGTCATTTTATTTAACGATTCAATGCATTAATATTTATACTTATAAATGCTACGTGTGACACTCGTTCACTTTTTATCGACTCGAAATATCAACGACTAAGCTCATTTATGTGCAGCATCTGCAGCACTATAAATAACTGTCATATTTATATTTATACCGAATGCACATGTGCACATTTACAACAGCATATTAAATTAATTGGCACGCAAACAAAAATTCAATAAATACAAAA
Source organism: Drosophila sulfurigaster albostrigata (assembly GCF_023558435.1). NCBI lineage: Eukaryota > Metazoa > Arthropoda > Insecta > Diptera > Drosophilidae > Drosophila > Drosophila sulfurigaster. Next base: position 22,301,261 of record NC_084882.1, read on the forward strand.
TAAAAGCTTTATTTTGTTTGAAATTTTATGGAAATTTGTCTACATTTAATGACTGATATCAGATTTTATGGCCATTTGTGCAGAGCGCTCTCTTGCTTTAAGTTAGTCACACATATAAACATCACGTATACGTAGCGTAAACAAACATTGAACCCAATGACTTTGCTCGAAGCACATTTTATGTGCTCCTAGCGCCCAAAGTTCGACTATTTCAATCGATTAAACGGAATTGCGATAAACGACGCCAATGGAATTGGCTTTTGGCCCTCTTGGAGCCCTTTTGCCGGTCCTTGCGTGCCCTGCGACCATAAGCCAAATAAAAGCTGCAATTTAAAGTTACTAACTTGGCGCCAACTCGCTGCCTTTGGCTCACCCACGCTTTTTTTGTTCTCTCGCTCGCTTGCAGACAACAATTAGATGGGGCTGAATCTGCATAATTTCGAACTTGTTGAGTACAAGTTAGCGACAAGAACCCTACTCAATGTCCTGTCGCAGGTGCAGCTGTCTGCTAGCGGATATTTACGAGCACTAGAATGCATTTGTTAAATTGCGAAATTCCTGACCAGGGATCTCGACGTGAACTCGCGCTCTTATCCTTTTTTGTTTTTAGTTGAATTCAAATTGTAATCTTGAGTTTGTTTGAAATAGTTTCTAATCATTAAAACTACATTTTTAATTTGCGTTTGAACTTAATTGAAATATTTGTTCATCATTAAAGACAATTTCATTTTCTTCGGCTTATTTTAAATATGTGTCCCTTATTTACTTCATCTTAAAATAACAGCTCATTATTAATCCCAAATGGTTTTATTGCAAATTATTTATAGTCTTGAAAATATTAATTCCTTTGTTAAAACCTTTTTTTTTTTTGTTACAAAAAAATTTTAATAAATACAATTATTTTCTCATATTTAAATCCAATTCTTTGGCAGTAATTTGATTGCTACATTTACAGTTCCAGCTGTCAATTTCGTCACCTCAGAGAGCATAGAAGGTTACGTTGTTTTAACCAAAGCTCAAACCAAAGTGGCAACCATTGTTCTAGTCGCATTTGTACTTGGTTTGCGTGTTTGGCTTGTGCAAATGGTTGTGTCAACAGCTGTGTATTGACGTCAATATTTAATTATAAGCTCTTGAGGCTTTGTGGCTGCTCGTGTGTCAGCTCTGCTCTCAGCTCTCTCTTATTTAATAAGTTCATGAGTCAGTCGTGCAATTCAAATACTGAATACGCATCTCAAATTTTCTAATTTCATCTATATATGAATAATTGCTTTCTAAGATGATGAAACAATCAATTTAGAAGTGTGCTAATACGAAATTTGGAATGCAAATGCAATTTATTAGATTAAATTAAAATGTGAATAATTTGAAAATTTGTCAAATAAATAAGCAAAAAGCTAAAAGCATTGATAAATTATTTAAAGCGCTCGAAAAAAGTCAATTGCTAGCATTCACTTGTACAATGGGGCGTATGACACAGCGTATGGCAAATAAACGAGCTGTTTACTTCTTTGTTTGTGTGTTTGTTTGCTTGTTTATCCAACCATCCATCTGTTTGATTGTTGTCTGCGTTTGTTGTCTTTGCATAATTCAATGCATTTGGCCACCAACTGACTCAGTGCTGTGTTTCTCTTTGCTGTGTTTCTGTTTCTGTGTTTCAGGCCAATGAGGCGTTAAGACCGAAAGCCAATCACCGTGTTGGAAGAATGAAACCATTTCAATCCGCAGTCGGAGGCACTTGTAGCACTCTAGACACGATAACGGACTATTCAACTTAAGTCTGCTTTTGTTTATCGTTAGATACGCGGTGTTTGCGTGTGTGTGGGTATGTGTGTGTGTGTGCATGTTTGTTTAGTGTAAAATCGCACCATTTATCAAGTCAGTCCAGGCTGATGCTTTATTGCCACACTGTGTGCTCATTTTTCAAGTTGTTCGCTCCTTATATAGGTTGAAGTATTTCCTAATATTGAATTTCAAGTACATGAAACTTGTTTTTGCCAATTTCCAAATGCGAATTCCGCTTTCAATTGAGCGTTGCGCCAAGAAAAACTTTCGAACGCGCCGAACAACTAAACTAAAAACATTTAAAGAAAGAAGCACAAAGGAAAAGCTCAACTGAACTGAATGTTGCCAGTTATTCTTGCTCCAGCTGGTTGTTTCTCTTGTTACTTTTCTTGTTTTGGGGTTGCTTGAATTAAGGACTTCACAAAAGTTGTTCCCAGGTTGAAAATTCGCCACAATATTGTTACACTTGGCTGAATTATTCAACGTTTTTGTTGAGAATATTGCGAAAAGGCTTCGCAGCATTATTTTTAGTTAAATTACTTGAATACATCATTTATTAAAATAAGCATTATTGTAATCCATGCCACATTTGCAATGAAACTGAGATTGGGAACAGACTTGACATTCAAGATTAAGAAACCAAGGAACAAGCGCTTTAATGAGCCTTATTATGTGATTTGATGTATACGAATGCGTCGCATTATATATACATATTTGTATCCACGAATTTCTCGTCGGCTTTTGGCCAACAAAAAAAATTAATGTATACGTATACGGTACATACATACATATATACGAGTATTTTAATTCCGTTCAAGGGAAAAGAAAATAAATGAAGGCGGCGCCTTTGCTCACTTTGCATAATGAAAACTTGGCAAAGTTCAAAATTTCCATGCTGTCCTCCTTGTTGTTGTTGTTTTGTTGGTCTTGCTGTTATTATCGGTGAGTGCTCTTAAATTAAACCACAAATGTCGCAAAATGTTGGCCAAATTATAAGTACAAGTGCTTATAGTATTCTTACATATTTATTAACGTGAATTTGTACTCAAATTTGAAGACAGCATTGAGAATTCCAATAATGACTGAAATATTCTAAGTATTTGGACTATGGGGTCAGACCACGCCCACACGCCCACACGCCCAATCACATACACACACGCACAGAAAGAGAGAGAAAAGAGACACTTTGCCAGCATAATGCTTGGCCATGTTTTGTTGTCATGTGACAGAATTGTGCAATAAATCAAAACGGAATGACATGAAAAAATGCCCAAAAATTGTCTAAATAAATCAATTGCTCGAGTGTCATACAAAATTTGTCTGCAATATTATTTATAAGCGCCACGTAATTAAACGCCACAGCTTATGAATGAAAGTGCGCTGAAAAGTAGGCAATGCTTTTTTGTTTATTCCCTATAAATGGGCGAAATTAGTACATAATTAAAGCGAGAGTTTTGAAAGGCAGTCAAGCACTCTTCAACGCTGCAGATGCAGATTAAATTTACGTGTAATAACAATAAACGCGGCGTAAAAACAATAATAAAGCATTGTTACGTGCATTGCACTAAATTGGTCTACTTTAATGTGTGTGTGTGTGTGTGTATGCATGTAATTGCAGTTGTCTGTGTGTTTGCAGCTGTTTGGATGTGTGAAATGAAGCACAAGGCCAACAAGTCAAACAATGGACAACAATAACAAACCGAGTGACGCGAGCATACAAAAGCAGCCGCCAAGTCATGCAAGCTGCAAGCACAAAGCAGCTGCAAATGGAACGACCTTAGGCATACCCTGTAACGGCGGCCGCTGTTGAGGGCTTCAAGGGTGTGCGAAAGACAAATATTCATCAAAAATATCACATGTGGGCTTAGCGAAGAACAGGAGAAACGTTTGAGTTGGCACGGATGTTTGGTTGAATGATTGAACGAATGGTTGCCACAGCGACTGCCACTGCAGCACGTTGCACATTGAACACATACACATACACGTACATAGAGAGAGACATTTACGGCTCACTGGCATAGCAAATACGTGCACGGATACGGGGGCAACTCACTGACATGTCTGCCACATGTCAAATACTTCGATTTTCTCTGGAGAATAAAAAAAACTATTCCAAATACGAGGCGGAGTATTGTAGGCGAGGGGGTTGACAGAAGGAGGGAGAGGGTAGAGCAGCCAGTGATGTGAGTGTTATGTTCCGGCCCAGATTGACAAGCAGGCAATGACAACAATGCATCTGTCCATCGACCGTTGCCAGTTATAGCTCTTCCTGTTGTCGAGCATGTAACACGATTAAATTCATCAGGTAAGACGCACACAAAAGGCTCGAAGACAGCAGATCAAACCGAAAATGAATACTGCCTGTGTGCATTTGAATGCTTCGAGAATAATAAATTCGTGTAATCCATCATAGCAATTCGAAGATATTTTGTCACTCAATTTATCCCCTTCTTTTATGTCTTTAGTTTTGGAATTTCATGTTGTCAACTTTATTAATGCAAATATTTTAAGGTTGCATCTTTTATTGATTTCTAAATATATTTCATAATTAAATTTTACTTTTACACGACAATTGTTTACCAATTACTTTATTGTTTTGTTCTAGTATATGTATTAAGACGCCTTAAAATATGCATAACAATTGCTATTTACTTTTATTTTTGAAGCATGTTTTAACATAATATTAAACTTACTTATTGTATATCTTATAGTAAGAATTATTTTCTTTGCTTTGGTGCATATTTCAAAGCTTATTTATAACGAGTCTGAGCCGAATTTAATCAATTTAAGTAAAATATTAAATATTTATAAATCACCTTTAAGGAAATTCTTCACATAGTTCTACTAAAGCCTACTTATAATTTTTACATAAAAACTCAATTCATTCGACGCGTTTTGTTTTATCATTACTGATTTAATTTTTTACGTACTTCAAATATCTACCTAAAAGAAATTGAATTGTAGATTTAAAAATATGATAAATTAATATTTGATAGATTTACTTCACTTGTATTTATATATCAACAACATTCGGTACGCACTGTGAAGGAAACTCTTGACATCATTTATTTTAATTCTATTCATATTCTTTAACGCAGAAACTCACAATTAATTTCACTAATTGGAGAACCTGGATATTCTGTCTGCATTCACTGTCGTCCTTCCCCTTCGTCCCTCCGCTGTTTGTGTGGTGTCACTTAAACCCATTGCTCACAGTCAGCGAACTATGCAAATCAACGGAACGTATACGCACGGATGTCAGCATCGGATAACCCCTCCAGTTGAGACTGGCTTTTGGTTGCTAGTGCGAATGCACTTTGGATGCATTTGCTTAGCTGATTGCGGCACTCCGCTGAATATGGCCAAGTGAGTGGTGCGAGTACTCGTATGTGAGGTTATGAGTGTACTCATATCTCACTGTTGCACGCACCATGAGAACTCGTGCGACGGATGGATGATGCCGGATGACGTCCATGACATGGCGACATCTCGACAGCGCAGAAAGCAAATTATGTTTTCACATAAAACGTCAACTGAGTAATCCACCGTTCTGTCACTCATACACACAAACACCACACACACACACACACATGAATATATGTATGTGTATATTCTTTTATTTAAGGACACGCTACAGCATATGAGTACGAGTATATGAAAATGTCATCGCCTGACCAAATGTCAGACGGTTTCTTGTTCCTCGTTCTCTAGCTCCTCGCGCTCCTTGTACTTGCTCATTTATTTATAGAGCTGACGCTAATGTCATTTGCATACCGAGATTCTCGGTGGATTGTTGAGGAATGTCAATTCAATTGACATGTGAAACGGAAACAGCAACAAAAGCAGACGGCGAATGACAAATTTTTATAGCCAGCAATAGTTGAACAGCGAGTTGCATTCAGTGCCACACAAATGAATGTTTTATGTGTCCCTTAGTAGATGACAGCTTTTAATGCGTTTAATTAACAAAAAGACTTTACGATAATCATCATTAAAAACTTTTCATTTGAATTTATCAATTTAACACAACGCTTTTAGTTCAAAAGATAAGGATATAAACGATAAACAAGTATGAAATCTGCAACGGCGGTATTATCATTTAAATATACCACATTATTATTTCGAAAGCAACTTAAATATACCGAGATGAATATTTGGTATAACAGGTGCTGTCAAAAATATAAGTTTAGGCTCTATCTGACTCTGAGATCTTGACCGACAGACACTTGGAGCAGCCATCATATTTTCTCGGCTGTTGACTTTGATCTAGAATATACTTCATGGGATCAGAATATCAAACATTTGATTTTGGTACAAAGTTACAAATTATACTTCTATTTAAGGGTGGCAGACCAAAGAAAATTTAATAAAAGTTAAACTAAATTATATTCAGCCATTTAGCGGCAATGAAATAAAATGGGTCAAAGAAATAAACAATGGTGTGTTCCGTTTCATATAGTTCAAGTTTGATTCCTATATGACGTAAAGACACATCAAAACATTTTATATACTCCAAAAACAGCATTAAAATTGTTTAATATCCAGAATAAATGAACCGTAAAATGAATCCTAAAACCAGATACAAAATTATTTCTACTTCTTTAATACTTAAACTAAATGAATTGCTTTCTTCAAAATTTAATTTATATTTTCAGTAGTCAGAAGAATTGAATAATCAAAGTAAGGAAATGTACATTTGTATGAAGAGAATTAATATGATAAACAAACTAAAATATAACGAACTATTGAAATACATTATTTGTAAACATAATTAATATGCATGCAGTTAACAATAGTTTAACAACAATACGAGTATTTCGAACAAAATCAACTAGCAAATTTGGAAAGCTTAAGTGTTTGGGGTGGTATTTCGTATTTCTGATTGTTTATCGTATTATGTATATGAATATGTATTTTCTTCATACTTCGATTATTTAGTAGGAGCCATGATGATTATAATATGGATATTTTGATTAAGAATTGGGGGTAAGTATTTATGAAATGCATTTATGCATAACTTCAAATGGAATACAAACAGAACACAAACACTTACGTAAAGTTGAACAAACAGCTCAGCGAGTTAGGGGAATGAGGCAAAGTGCAGCTTGTTGAGCTTGCATTCGACAAGACAGTTAACTCAAGGCGAGCACAGCACAGTTATTTTGTACAGTTATGTATTTTTTTTTTAAGTCTCATCTATATAAACATCAAGTTGTATTTGTTGTTATTACTGTTGTTGTTGTAGGCATGCTTTGGAAATTTGAGAATCGCTGAAGTTTCACGAGAACTAAACTAGCGCCAAGACAAACACACAACTACAGGCACAGATAGAGACACAGACACAGACACATATACAGGCATAGGCACAAAATTGAACATAATATATGTGTATGTGTGTATGTACGGTATGTGAGTATCTACATATATAGACGTAGAACTACACAACTGGCTGACAAACGTCTCTAAGCCTCGACAAACATGACGTAAACCCACAAAAAAGTATGCTAGAATTTTTCTCTTTCTTTTTGCTTTGCTTCTCACAATTCCACAGCTGTTGTTGTTGGGTTATGATTTCATATTTTGTTGATGTTGTTGTTGTTGTTGTTGTTGAATTTAAGAAACTTTCTAGTTTCTTTTGCTTTGCACTTGCTTTAGATTTAATATTTGTTTGTGTATTTTAATGCTTTGTTCACCAACAGATTTGATTTTAAGCGAGACGCGTAAGCGAACGGGGGGCGTGGCATTCAGACACAGCGACGACAACAAGGACATTAAATAAGGCGCAGCGCACACAATGAGCAACAACAATAACAATCACAATGACAAGCACAAACACAAACAGAAACACGCACACACACATGCAAACATTTGCGCAGGGCTAAGTGAAAGCAGAACAGAAGAAGACGGCGACAAAGAAGAAGAAGAAGTCGAAGCACACGATCACAATTGCACGATAGCTATTCAAAGCGATTGTCAATTAATCGATTGCATTTCAGCAACTGAAACAAAAGTCGATTACACAACTCTGCTGAGTGCAACAACAATTGCATCGATGAATGCAACTGCAACTATGCAACTTTTGTTTCTGCTTTCACTTTTTTGGCCAATTTTGATTTAAGAAAGCACTACATTGTTTGGCTAATTTTAAGCCCAACTACAACAACCGTGCTAGCCGAACACTTTGTTTGTTTGTTGCTATTGTTATTGTTATTGCTTTTGAACTATTATTATTGTTGTATATTGAATCGGTAATTCGTTACATGCGTCTTTCACAATTGCGACGTCTGTTGCGCACGAGAGCCGAGGACGGACTAAAGTGCGACACGGCAAAAGCGACTCGAATTCGAGTCAAAAGGACTCAAACGATTGCCACTCGTTTCGGCTTCATTCGTATTCGTTGAGCGCTTCACTTTGAGTGAGTTATTTTCATACCCCTTGTGGTTCGTTGTTATTTATAGTCACCCAGTTTAGATTCAATGCTGCCATGCATAATAATAATATTTCTCGACTATAACACAGATCTCAATTATTTGAATATAGAACATAGGGTATTTAAAAGTCAAGCATTGCTTTATGAAACAAGGCAGTTTCCTTGTCATTTGCAGTTTTTTTGGGTGCTCAGTTTTTGCTGCGGTTTTCTGCGACAAGAAGCATTTCCGGCTTCCGTTTCGCATTAACACGAACTGCAAACGGGGCTAGAGAGGATGTCAGCTAATGGAATGGGGCCTATGCACTAATAGCCTAGCCTTTAGGCCAATTCATGCTTATAAAGAGAGACGCAAAATCGAATAAAATGATGATGAAACCACGCTTCATTTGCATCCCAATCGTTGTTGGCTGCTGCTGATGGGTGCGAGGATGCGTGTGTGTGTGTGTTTGCAAAGAGAGGAGGAAGAGGGACGGCTATTACGCTCGAGGGCATTGGGTGCAAATGAGCAAAGTTGAGCGTCCTTTTTTGTTTATTGTAAGTCAGACGCCGTTAACTGCGAATGAAAGGGCTCAGAGGTGTGTCTGTTTCTCTGTCTGCTCTCATGCATGTGTGTATGTTTGAGTGTGTGAGTGGGACAGCAACAATGAAACAGATGCTGAGAGCAACCTGTTGGTGCTGAGTATGTAAATATATTGAAGTGAGTTATGTAGCTGCTGTTGTATGTAACTGTTCAGTTCTTCGGGCAAGGTTATTACAATACAACCAAATTTGATGACAGTCCATGCACAATTATTTATAACAATACCGATAATCATTTCTATACAAATATGGTGAATAATTGTTGACCTACAATGTGAATAAAAAGTGAAATGTTCGTGTTATAACTATTTAAATTGTGTCTATTGTGTCAAAAAACTCTGCAATTACTCAAATAAAATTAGAATTGGCCTGATTAAATCTGTGTATTAAGTCCAATTAAATGCACAAAATGCACAATGATGAAAATTTGATACGAACTGCTTTTAGGTGGCCGCAAGCAACGTTTAATTATCGCATGCGAGAGCGTTCAGTATTGTGCGATAAAGTGGAGTGCAGAAAAATTATTTGTAATCGAGTTTATCGCGTGCGAGTTATCGAACGATCGAAAGTATTCGATATATGTTTCTACTTCTGTCTAACTGCGGTCATTTGTAATAGAATTTAAATGAAAGAAATGAACTTATAATACATGAGCTTATATTAAGTGTTTGCTTTAGCAGTTTTCTTCTTTTTAAGATAAATTAAACATACTAATATATTGTAATAATAACTAAACTAAATTATATACGGTGAATTTATTTGAAGACTTAAATTTATCATTGTTTGGCGCCTTGTCCACTTAAAGTGTAAGCGTTGTTTGCACCCAAGGCAAGTAGGTGCCCACATTGACGTAGACACCCGGCACATTTGCCTGTCCACAACCAATGCCCCAGGCGACTAAACCAACCACATACCACACGCCATTATTGGCACAAACCAGCGGCGAGCCGCCATCGCCAGTGCACGCATCCTTGCCAGCTTCGCCGCCGGCGCAAATGAAACTCGTGGGGCTGAGCACAAAGGAGGAGCCAAGGCGCGTGGCACGCAGCGCTGTCTGGCAGTTGGCGTTAGGTATGAGAGGCACATCGACTTGCCGCATAATCGCCTGATAAGCGCCCGTTGGCCCAAAGTCGTTCTTACCCCAACCTGCGACCCAACACCGTTGCCCCACAAAGCTGGTGGTTGGCAGACAAATGGTGCCCACGGTGGATCGACTGGTGAGCGAGACAACTGTGGCCAGCTTCAGAATAGCGACATCGTTCTGCAGATTGTTGGGATTGAAGGCAGGATTCACATACACGTTGGAGATGTAGACATCCTGGGCGGGAATTGGTTCGGCTGTCCCTGAGGCATCCCATTCTCCGAGGCGCACCTTAAAGGAGGTTAAACTGAGGCAATATATAGTATAACAAAAGCTGCGGGATTATCATCTCAATATATGCTTACGCCAAGTTGTAGACCTTGTGAGCAGCTGTGAGCACATGTTGCGCTGTAATCAGCGCTCCTCCACCCAGATAAACATCCGCTGTGGTCAGCAGCGCTGCCTGCCACGGATAAGCACCAAAGCTGGCCTGGCCAGGACTCGCTAGCGACGCTCCCGGTGGCGGCGGAAAGCGTAGTCCACATTGATAGCTTCCTGCCTGGCAACAAGCCACCAAACCATAGCTGCAGCTCAAGGGAGACGCTGTAGTGCCCGCCGTGGGCTGTAAAGGAAATGTCAGCCTGGTGCTGCTTGTCGGTTCAATCAACTTACCAAGCCACCGTTGTTCACTATGCGTATGTCCAGCTGTCCGCTGCCATCGTTGGGCGGCGTGGGAAGCGGATTGGGACACGACGCAGCGGGCACGCAGCGGCAATTTGTGGTGCTTGGCGTCACAATAGAGGGAATCTGAGGCCAGGGCACCTGCTGTGGCACTTGAGGTGGCAACAAGGTGCCCACAACCAGCTGACGCGTGAGCACTGCAAGCAAACAATTTAGTGGATCAACTCGAAATTTTGATCAACTTCCACTTACGCGTATGATTAGCATAGTTTCCATCATCACTCGGCTGTGGAGCACGTTGCTCTGACATCGAATCGGGAGATCCAAAACTCCAGCTCTGCACTCCAGTGATGAGCACGTGGAGCAGCAGGTGGAGGAGCATGGCAACAGGTGGCAGCAAGTGTAATGTATTCATCGCCTCACAAATGTCGACTAAATCGATTTAGCGACGTGCCATATGACTATATAGGGCATCCATCCATGCAGCCTAAGCGGGGCTTGGACAAATAAATTACCTACCTAATGGCCTCAGTTTGGAGCTCGCTTCAACTCAGGGATTTTCCGAGCTGCATGCCGCAAAAAAACGCTGACAACAAAAACAATTTAAAAAGCCACAGCAATTCATATTGGATATTAAAGTTCGTCGATTTTTAAATGCTCTTTACATTAAGTAGTATGAAAAACATATGGAAAAAAGAAATAACAAATCAAATAATATTAAAAAAAAAGAAAAAAATTCTTAAGTAAAAAGTTTATGATATACTATATTTATTTATTTAATTCAATTGAAAATAAATAAATTAGTTTAGAGTTGAATTGTTAATTGATTTATACCATTAGTTTATATTAGAATTTTTATGAAATACTTAGTAAATTAAATACCACTAAATACTAAGTAATTAAATTAATAAAATGAAAGAACTACTATCTTTACTATTGTTTATTTAACAGAGTTTGAAGTGCATTTTTAAGATGAATATCAAAGTTACTAATTTTTAAAGAATCATTTTATGATTGCATATTTCATTAAATAAACAAAATTTAAATTGGAAAGTATTAAAAGTAACGTTTTATTAAATTAAAATAAATTGAAAACAATTTATATAACTTTTTCTTTTTATTTATTTATCAAAATTTATAAAAAATAAAAATTAGAAAAAAATTCAGTTGATAATTATTTAAATTAGCGTTATGATTGCAAACATAATTAAATATAGAAATAATTATTTGTAATTTAGATTTAAATTGTAGGCTATAAGTGCATTAGGAAAAGAAGTGAATAGTCACGATAAATAATGAGTCACCAACAAAAATTTGATTAGCCAACATTTAAAATTGAGCAGAATGACGTTATGCATTTAATACAAACAAAAGCGTTTAGATAACACTTGATATGAAGGTGCTGATAAAGAAAAGATATTAATTAAAATGTGTAGCCAAATTGGTAACAAAATATCATCACGCTAACTTTAGAAGTGTATACAAACGACCATCAATGCGGTCAGTATATACATAGAATGTGTGCAAACAAACCGGCGCAATAAATCAAATAAAACAGTAAAACTATACAAAGTAACTATTTTCATATGTATGCATGTTCAATGTGCTGTCATTCTGAACTGAACAAATTGTTCACACAATGTAGTGAGAATTATTAAATTTTAGCTTTTCATTTTCATTTTTTTATGGTGATTTTTATTCGAACCTCCATTGCGGTGGCTGTGATAAAGTCACCTCAATTTTATTATATTTGATTGGATTTTAACAACTTAATAGTTTAATTGTAGAAAAGATCTATTATTATTCTCGCAGATGTGGGTGTAGTTTTTTGTTGTTGTTATTGCTGTTAACACGCTTAACACTTTCCGCTTGGCTGATATCACAGTTTTACTTTACTTTTTTGGTATGTTCACACTTACTAGACTCGTAATCCCCCCTTGGGGTTTACCGCTGCGGAACCTAGGCATAATTAAGCCCATAGATAGTGAAGTATATTTTTCGTTTTCCTTCTACCTCAAGAATTGGAATAGATCGATATTAGTAATTGAACCGTCGAACAGAATGGGTCACGTTGAATTGGACTTTACGGCAATACCGAAATTATATGGGCCAGAAAATTTCTGGCACTGGAGAATGCTTCTTCGCTCCTATCTAGAAGCTGCCGATCTCTGGAGGGACGATCATCCTAAAGAGGTTTGTTAACTAACTCATCTACGAAATATATATATATTAGTGATTATTTTATTATTTTCATAGAATCCACATGCCAAATTTATACTCCTTGCAACAATACAGAGTGATAAAATTGAACCAGGCTATGAGGAAATGTCCCCCAAACAAGTATTCAAAAGCTTAGAAGAACGTTTCCGTCCATATTAATGTGAAATCCTATTAAAACATTATAACTTTCTATGTATTGTCAATAAAATGCTCAGAGCTATGAATTTTTGGAATTTATTGGGCTTTAGATCCAGTAAAAGTGACGCTTTTAACATTCAAGTGCCCAATATACCCAAACTTAGCGATTCTCATAACTATTGGTATTGGCGAATTCTTCTGCGTGCCTATCTCGAGGCCATTGGACTGTGGTCAGGCAACGCTCCGCTTGAGGTATGGTCAAAAAACTTTTTACTTTTATTTTTTACACGTATTTGATTACAGTGTCCGCAGAGTAAGTTTATCTTGTTAAGCACAATTGAGCTGTGGCTTGTATCTCGCGATTATGAAGCAATAGGCGCCATAGCTCTATTCGACGATTTGTATTTGCGCTTTGGAATGGGAAGAATTAATGTAATATAACAAACATCTGTTACGTTTCAAATTCAAATTACCGCCAAAGTAAACTTTCGTCAACTTGGCTGCACGAGCGCAAACTCCAATGTATACACATAATGAAAAGTAAACGAGTTGGCAGCCCCAGCTCAGGGGCCACACTGAAACTCATTCGATTATTTTGCCGCTGCTGCCAAGCTTATTAACAGGGCATTAATAATTACTCGTAATTTTTTGAAAGATTAATAATTCATTTAAAGAGATTATTTATCTTTATATAAGGGTATTGGATTTTTTTCAGACGGCTGTGCCTTTTTAAAACATTTTTTCAAAATTGCGCCATACACAGTGAAGTGTTACCAGGCAGTGGTTATAAAAGTGGTATTCTTAGTATATTTTCATCTTTAAATAGTATATTTTGCAATAACACTTGCGGTCACCTCAGAGTGATAAAACAGTTGCATTTCAGAAGTCAAATCGAGTTGACGTGCGGAGCGCGTAGGGCTCAATTTTATATTTCAAACGTACTAACAATGTTATTTTAATTTAAACAAATAAACGACGATAAACTCACAAAGTGAAACGTTATTTTAATTGGTAACAATAACAAGAATTAAACGACGCTCAAACCAAATCTTGGAAAAAAGTCAAAGCAGGCCACGAATGAAGCCAAAACATCGCGACATCATCGACATCGACACCTGTTTGCTTGCATTCCTGAGCCTGTGCATGAACGTGTCTGTGTGTGTTTGTGTCCGTATTTGTGTATGTATTCGTGCAGATGCCTGTGTGCAAATGTAAATAGGGACATGCAAACTAATTTAATTTTTTTAAACCGTGTTTAAACAATAAACAATTAGTTTGCTCACTCTTGCAATTGCAACATTTAGCAGCCATTCCGTTGACCACCGCGCGTCGCGCCTGCGCAAGAAGCAAGAAGCAGCAACAGCAAAACAGCTAAAAGCCAACAACAACAGCGCAACTACGTAAACACAAACACACGAAAACCGGTTAATGCGAGACTCACACGCACACATACCAATACAGAAAATATACTGAGTCGGTTTTTGTTTGCCTTTTTGCTTGGAAAATAGAAATAGAAGGAAATACGTACACACAACAAAGCAAAACAAAAGCACCAACGAAAAGCAAAAAGAAGAAAAATACAAGAAGAAAAAAAATCAATTTCAAGTGGTGAAAATGTGAACAATATAAGAAAAAGAAAACAAATCGGTATTTAAAGCGCAATAGAAAAAAAGAGTAAATTATTATTATTAATGATTGTGCTGTGTGCGGAAATTGGGCCCCAAATGTTTGTTAAGGGTTAAACACAAACAAGCAGCCGCCTTATCATTTAACCAAATCGATTGGCACATTAAAACGAAAGTGAATTAAAGCCACAAATAATTGTAACAGTAATTGCCCAACCAACCAACCAGTTTTTTACAGTCCACCAGACCTTATCACAAATACAATAAACGAACGCCCGGCCACTTGTTGATTAAACAGACTGGTGAGTAAATTTTTCTCTTACTGGGTCATTTTGTACGAGAAGCGCTGTTAGGCTTATTGACTTCAAACGAAAGGTATTTCAGTGTGCGTGTCTGCCTGTGTGTATGTTTCTGCAGGAGCATTTGAGTTTTGTAGTGTGCCCAGCTCCAAGTCTGCCGCAATCCCCAAACCATAACTTTCACTGAATCGCGCGCCAAAATTGGCAATGCACATACAGCCAAACGCGCTTACATGTGTATGAACGCTTACATGTGTATGAACGGTGCAACAACAATTGCTTATAAATGCCGAAAACAAAAATATTGCATTGCGATCGGTGCTGCTGCCTTTGTTAATCAAATTTGTTTCATGTATCTCTCCTATTTTTATGATTTTCATTTTGTATTTTTTGTTGATGTAACCGCCGCTCAAGTTGATTTCCGAGCGGATTTGCAGCTTCATTAAACTCAAAAACTCACTTCAAAAATTGAGTGTAAGGCGAGGCGAAGCTGATTATGAGATAATCACTCAGCAAAAGTTGCTCAACTAAATTGCGGAACATGTTTCAGTTGCAGAGTGAGTAAGAGGGAAAGAGAGAAAGAGTTGCAGATGTTATATGAAATGTTGCAATTAAAAATAATTAAACATGCATTCGCTTTGATATATAATTTGTGTTCACTGCAAAACTCAATTGAATAACTTAGATGACTCATAAGACTTATTCCCATTCATCCGAAAGGCTAGCAAATAAAATTCCAACTTCTAGAAACAAAAGAAACCACAAGAAATATTCCCACCAAAAAATGCAGAAATAAACAAACGACAAAGCAGTCAACAGCTTTATAAAAAGCAATAACAAGAAAACTATGCGCATAAAAAAAGTTATATAAAAACACGTTAACAAACCGCACACAAACAGCGAGCATACAGAATGGGGAGTTGGCTGCAGAAGACAAAGAGAAGGGGCGGCAAGGGGGAATAGATGCTGACGTTGACGCTCACTTTAAGCCACGCTTCAATTGCAAATGCCCCAGCGAGCAAATGCATTGACGCAGATACGTGGGCTACCAGTTGTTGTTGTTGCTGTAATTGTAAATTCTACAGGTTTCTGTCTGTCCGTCGCTCTGTCTGTTTGCCAGTCTGTGTAGCAGTTGTTGCCTTAATGGCGCACAACAACAACGCTCCGCAATTTTACGCCAAAGCTAAAAAGGCGACCGATCGAATCGAAGCAATCGACGATCGACGACACACAGCAGAGAGCAGTGAGCAGTGAGCAGCGAGCAGAGCTCCTCCAATCGTAGCAAAAAAAAAAACCGGGCCAGGCCAAAGCTAAAGCTGTGACAGAATTGGCAGCACTGTGGACGGCAATCTATGCAAACTGTTAAAGCTTTTTCGATCCTTTAAGGTATCTAAATACTCTTTTTCTTATAATGATGATACCCAGCTTTATCTGACGACCTTATAAATCAGTGCAATTGACAGAAAGTATGTGATGGCCAGACAATTGGACCTTAGTTCTTATCACAGCTTATCACTTATGATTGATAATGCTATGATTGTAATACATTTTTTTCTTTTATGTTATTATTGTCAATATTGCGAGAATAAGCAAAGTAAAGTGAAATATGCAGAATCTTATTAATAGCAATTTGTTAACAAGCTCATTTGCGAAATTCAACTTTAGCTCCACTGTGCAGTGTTTGTTGCATTGGCGTTGCAGTAATCTGGCTTTGGGCCCAGAGCTTCGCCGGCTTGTGGCTAACTTCGCTAACTTGGCTTGGCCACTTGGTGTTCAATTCGAATTCGCTGCGCGTTGTTGGCCACCGGCTTCACTCCGACTGCGATTCAACTCGAGTTAACTCAGCGCATTTCAACTCGACTCGATTGGGTTTTTGATGTGGCTTAAGTTTGACTCGGATTGGTTTGGTTTGGTTTGCTTTTTGGTTTTTGTTTTGTTGGTCTTCGACTGCGACTCGTAATTGTTTCATAAAACGCAAGGCTGCGTAACAAGTAAAGGGAGGAGACAAGGGGATGGAGGCAAGTTAACTTTACAAACAGGTGCGCAAGCCCGCATTTTTTTTTGCTTGGCTTTTGGGGCAACACTTTTCGATTTTAATTATGGTTTATGTGTCGTTTTCGGATCGCTCACGATATGCATACTACCTATATACTTAAATTGAATATATAGTATACATATGGTCGCCTGCTTGCCTGATGTTAACGTATGTCAAGCGGCACAAGGTTATTTAGACTGCAACAGTCTCTGCTGTCTCTGCTGAGATTTGTCGACTCTTGAGTTGCCTTTGCGGCGGTTGCTATGGCTATGGACAATGGATAGTTGAGAGATCGCGACTGTCCATGCGTATTTATAAACCCATTTGGCTAACTAAGCAAGCGAGGGGCTGTCTGCTTATTGGAGTGGAACCCATTGGGCGCCCAGTTCTAGTTTTCCATTCGAGGCTGTATCGACTTTTTACTGTTGTTGACAATAATCAGATCGCAGTACCTGGATGCGTGACTGTTGGACAGTTATTCATTTCAGGGTTAACGCTGTAGAAATCGATTCAAATTATAGGAAGATAGTAATTCTTGAAATAGCTTTCACGACGGTAGCAAAACGCGTCATCGCACTCATCTTTAATTCACTTGGAGTGGCTTATTAAGGGCAAGGTCACATAACTGTGACTCACTGACGCTAATTTACTATAGAGATTGTCGTCTCGCTCTATCTAGAGTTGTTAAATAATTGAATCACACAAAAGATTACACACTTGCAAATGCCAGTATCAAGTATTGTTATTGCTTTACGAGTGGGACTATCTATCCTTTGGCTAATTGCGTCTCTAAATGGAAGGCGACTTCTAGAATACTAATCAACAAAAGGGTATATAAGAGAATGTATCAGTTACAATTATAGATAGATGACTAAAGAAACTAATTCAGAATTCACGGAATAGATTTTGATTTGAAAAAGATAGCATTACGATTATTTATATTTATCGACTGTTGGAAAAAAAGGTAGAATTTAAATATAAAACTGAATTAATATGAAATATTAATTGTAATTAGTCAGTTTATCATTAATTAGCAATAAAATACAAAAGAGTGATAAATGGATTTTATTTATGCACAATATTCCCACTAGGAAAATAAGAGTTAAAACAGTGTGCCTTTTTATTTCATTTGTGTTATTATTATAAAAGATGTGATATTGAACGCTATCAATACACTTGATTTATATAATATAAATAAACATTTCGTTTTGATATTACAAGTGCTGTTTCCAAAAAAATCTTAATACACTTGTCTTTTGTATATAGTATATGATTTATTATTAGATTATATGTGTACTCTCAAATGTAAAACAATAAGATTGTATCTCAGGTTACGCACACATGCGTCGCAGTTTGTCGGTGCGTCGCATTTGTGTTTACACTTGATTGCAATTCATATGTACGTATCTGTATCTGGCAGATACACAAGTGTGCTTTGCATACAACGAATGCCGTTAAAATGTTTGTTGTTTTTACCTATAACTGTAACTACGACTTCAAATGGGCCCAGACTCATAACACATGTATGTATAGTATCTGCTTTAGACTCTTCGCACTCACTCACATTTTTTTTTCTGCATGCAGCGAAGCGAGCAGCAAACCGATAAAAATACACGTTTTTATTATTATTTTTGTTAGTGGCTGATGTTGTCTGTTTTCTGCTGGTTGTCTTTTTGGCCTTATTAATATTTATCAATTTGTTATTTAACTTGTTTTTGATTTTATTGTTCGTTTTTTGGAAACAACTTTTCGTAAACAAAAACAGCCAGCGATTTAAATGCCAGCGAATACCAAAAGTATTTTGCATAATTTGACCTGGAAGATGAGAGAGAAGAATCGAAAAGTCATTCGTTTATTGTTTCCCCAAATTATATACTATATACCCTATAAAGATGCGGCATTAGAGTAATCCATAGTCGTTGATTAATATCTTTCAAGGCACACGAAGCGTAATTGGACTTGTATTCGAGTATTTTCAAGGCATTGCGAAATTAGCAATTTAACCTTATTATATATTTATTAAGTACTCGTATTCTTGTTACTTTTAATTGTTATGAAGTGTGTGTGGCTCTGCGTGTTGTGTTAATTAATTGATCGTATAAAAGGCCTCGCCAAGTTATTCATTCGAATACCGAAACCAATTCGAATAAGCTTGAATTCCAGCAGCTGGCTGACGGCGGCGCATAAATATTTAATACCTTCTAAAGTTTTATGCTATGATTGGCTATTTCTATGTCTTATGGCTTACAGAACCGTGTCAAAGCATTTAAAATCAATTTTAGAACGCGATTAAAACATGCGAGTGTGTAAAACGCTTGACAGGAAAATTACCCATACGCCACATTCAGTGGACGAGTCATTTAAGGTGAAACCGAAACAACCTCCGGGCTCCCCTCGGACTATTCAAATTTGAGCCAGAGAAATGCGATATACAAAACTGTTTTGTCAGCGAAGAAAAAGCGGCTGTTAACGTCGATTTACAGTTTGCAGCTGACAGCTGAGTGTGTTACAACGGCCATTTGGCCTCAGGGCCTCACCCACGATAAGTGTGCCAAATGTGGAATATACTCGCAGTATTTACAAGCGATAAATTCCGCAATGCAACTCGAAATTCTCCAACAGTTAGTTCTATCTTCAAACTGTGAACCGTGAACGATTTGTCAACAAAACTCAACAGCACGCGCACTTGAGTGTGGCAAGTATCTGTTACTAAATTTAGTATGTAGACACCGCGCCCAAAGATACTCGATTGGCGGAATTTTGACATGTTTTCGCTTCACAAGCAAATCATTTGTTTATCGGCATAACACTTCAGATATTGTCTATCGAATATAGTTTGTATATTTGTTCTACCGCTTTGTTTTAATGGCTTTGTGAAATAACTGGCTAGAGATAGTTAAATATATCTGCGAATAACTCGCATTGTTACTAGCTGCTTGTTAGCCAAGTTGAATGCTTGCATAAGTTATAAGCCAGGTGAGCAGCAGGTACTTATCTAGTTAATTTGTTGGCAATGTACACTAAATTCATAAATCATTCGTTGCCTTATCAAATCGGATAAGCTTTGAATGTGCTTGGGTAAACAGGATGTTAGTCAAATGAGTAGAGAGTATTCGATTAATTGCTAATAAATTTATATATAATTTGATACCAATATTTGAAATCCTAGTTTTTTGTGTTAATTGACATTACATATTTGTTTTCGATTTACACAAATGTGTAATTTTCAATTTCGAAAATGTTGAACTCCAATCTCTCGAATAGAGCAATCACTGGCATTGTGTTTCATTTCCTCTTGAGTTGGAGTTGAAGTTGGAGTTCGAGTCTCTCGCTATTGTTGTTGCTTGCATCTTTGTGAGATATTTCCTGTCTAATTATGAACAAAGTGCAACAAATTCGAGTGCTAGGCGGAGTTGTTTCATGATTACATTTAATGGCCGTTGGCAAACATAATCATTTCGATTAAATAATCAGGCACTTGACTCAACTGGCAGCCAAACCGAACCGATCTTCGCACATTTGCACAGTGGCTGCAAAAAGTTGAATGTCTGTTGGTTGCTCTGTTGTAATTATGAAAGTTTTTTTTTCTATCTAACAACATCATGAGCAACATGAACAACAAACCGTTGGCCAATGTTGAGTTAAATGAACGGTATGAACTCATTTCAAAGAGTCAAGTTTATGCTGCACTGAGTCATTGCATTTCATTCATTCATCCAGCCACCATGCCAGCAACAGCTCTCGGAAGTGCAGTGAAAAGTTGTCGAATGCAACGACAGCGACAGCAGCAGCGACCACAAAAGTGGCTCTGACTCCTATGGCTTGGATTGGTTTGAATCTGAATCTGTATCTGAACCTGAAACCAGCGGCTGCCACAGCAAAGCGCGCGCAACGACAACAACAACAACAACAACGTCAGCAACTCTAACGCCTTGCAATGTGATACAAAATGCTATTGGCTTTATGCAACACAGACACCAACAAGTAACAACAACAATAATGGGAGCAACTGCAGCCAGACTTGGATCCCATCCCAGGTTGAGATTGGAGACCAGAGACCAGCAACCAGCGACCAGAGAGCGAGTGCCGTTGGCGTCGCCTTCAAAGACAAGTTTTACACCAATTTCCGCTGAGTTTTTGTTTTTTCCTCTGCTGCTGTTGCTTTTATTATTATTATGGTAGATATAAGTATTTCTTTTTGCTTTATCTTGCTTTCCATGTTGCTATTATCTAAAGGTTAAAGACTTATGATGCGCTTGTGGAATTTTCTATAATTTTTCTTCTATGCTCTCTTAATGGGGCTCTAATGTGGCAATTGGCGTCGTGTATTTTCTTTGATTGAAAAAGGAAAATCAAGTGGAAAATTGTGCAATTGATATTTAGCCAAGCATTTAAAATGTTTCCACAAATAGTTACGTGTCTCTCTGCAGCGGTTGTTAGGTGTTTACCAGCTATTCGATGGATGGCCATTGAACTATTATATCGTTCACATTATCGATAACTGGTATGGAACGTAGTCAATTGATTTATTTTACGAAATTCTTAATATTCAGAGAGAGCAGGAATTAAATTAATTAAATTTAATATGGAAACGGTGTGTAAACAAAGCACTTAAAGCCGCATTGCCTATTATAAATATCTAAAGTTCTATCATGTCATTAGACTGTGAACGTTTGTTCAACACTAAGTGTATTATTTTATCGAATCGAATCGGCAATCAATCATTAATCAGCATAGGGGAACAGGCTTGTTGCGATATACGGGCGAGTTTTATAGTCAATCATTATTTAATTAGAACCGTATATTCTTTGATGATGAATGTGGAATATTATTTAAATAATTGATCCTCATTTGAATTGCGTTTCATTAAAAAACGACGAATAAGTTATACAGAATATTGATTTGATGATGATCCCAAAATTCATTTGTCAATCGTCATTGCTATCGAGCACACTTCAATATCACGTTCTCAAATAATGTCGAGTTGGTTGTCGAGTCTAGTTAATTTGAGCTTCACATATTTCGCATGTTTGCTTTATTTATTTATTATTTTATTCTTATTGTTTAAACAAATAGTTCATATAGACACAACAATCGCCGAGTAATAACAATGCAGTATTCCAAACAAAACCCAGCAATCTTTTTTTCTTTTTTTTTCTTTTTGTGATTGTGATCAAGTATTTCCGTTTGCGGATTTGTGTGTGGTATTTCTTTTTTTTTATGTTGTTAAATTTTTTTTATTTTTTGCTGATTTTTATGCTGTTCTGTTTATTTTGACGCTTGCTTTTGTAGGTTAGCAATGCGAAACCTTGAAATTGTCCGTCTGCTCGTCCATCGTCAGGCGCTTCATCTGTCCGTCAGCTTTGCTTTGCTTTTAACATCAGCTCTTTTTTTTTTTATTTGTTTTCGCTTCTCTTCCAAAAAGCGCCAAATGGACACTGGGCCATAAATTTTCACACACCATTTTTCGCTGTACTTTTCCGCCAGCGTCGAGAGTCGAGAGTCGTACTTGGACTCAGTGCTCGTATTTACTTAAAATTTATTTATGCCAATTCGTTGTGTGCATTATTTACACGGCTTTTGCTCATGCCAAAAAATTGCTAATGATTGTTTTTTGTTTGTGGTTTTTTTTGGGCTGTGATTTCTTTATTGTCTGTAAACAAAATAATAGGGTTATGAGCTGACAAGTTCACAATAACATAAATTAGCATGTAGGTTTTCTAATTTTAGATACCAAATTAGCGGAGGCAGTCTGCTGATAAATTAATAACAATTTCATATTTTTAGAGAGCACACGTTAAAACGTAAATTTAAATTGCATTTGTGTTAACTAATCAGCAAACTTTTGAGTGTCTAAAGGTTAAACAAAATTCCTGAAAGTAAACGCAAAGTATTCGAAATAATTAAGTAATTGTATGAGGAAACGGGAAGATAGATTCAAATTTCAAATAATAGTTTTGCAATTTGTAAGCTCGAAACATATTGCTAATCTCGATCATTCGAAACGAATTCAATCCAAGTTGTCCCAAGATAGAGAGAGAGTATCGTAACAGCAACCACAACGAGATTTACATGCAACGACTTCAACAATGTTGCGGAGCTAGTATTTATGCCTTTTGGCCAACCTGTTCGGAGTTGCAAGTTGATTTTGGATTTTTGTTTTTTTGGGTGCGACGCTTGATTGATTTGATTTGGGCAGCTTCAAGCTGTCCACTTAAAAGACGTACAACTTGCGCTGTCCATGTGATGCGATGCGACGAGAGTCGTGTTGTGTTGTGGCTAAAAAGTAAAAGAAAAAAAGTTGCTGACTTGTTTTTTTTATGGGCCGAAATGATTGCGCTGATTACGTGACGCTGTCAATTGATTTGTGCGCAAAACCAAAAATGAGCAGCCAGCCAAGCAGCCAGTCGGCCAGTCAGCCGCTTTGGCTAGCGGGCAAACCAATTGTTGTTAACGTTAACGCATTTGCTGGCTTATGGCCATATGAATGAAATGGGGGCCCAGTAACTACACCAAAAAACAAAAACAAAAAACAAAATACAACTACAACTTCAACTACAACTACAACTACAAATTTTTGTGTAAGTTCGTGCGCTGCGGTGGCTTAACAACTTTTTATTGTTGTTGCTGTTTGTTGTTCGTCGTGGATAATTTTTCACGAAGGTTTTTCAGTTGTTGTTTCGCTGTTTCTTAGCCGGACAAAGGCCTCATTTCGACTACGAGTGTGTGTTGTTGTTGTAGTTGTTGTTGTTTTTATTACTGCTAAAATGTGCATTGAATATTAATTTTTTTGCTCAGAGGCCATTTTGAAATTTGTGCGCATTTATTTGAATTTGTTGAAAAAAGCAAAATAGCAATTTATATAGTTAGTATAATAGCACATTAATAGAGAAATTAAAAACGAGATCGTAGATGCATTAGAGCACTTTGCAGTAGATCCTAATGAGTTGCAAACACATGTGCGGACCCTTGAAACCTGGTTGCCATAAATATTAACGAGTTTAAGTAGTTATTTCTAGTCTTATCATCTAGCCCAGCTCATTTGGAATTTATCTATATATGAGTTAGAACCTGAAAGCCAACCAAGCGATACACACTTAATAATGATGGCTAGCAAAAAATAAAAATTAAAAATATCAATTCGCATATATTAGAATTTTATTACATCAGCGTTACTTTAGACCCTGTCTAACTATTGTGTAATAGATACGAATAGTTAAGAATCGCCTAAGCCGTCGACAACTTTTGCACGTCAATTGGAATCGACATGTTCACTACACTTGAGCAAACTTCCAAGTTGCCGACAAACTACAAATTTCCCATCTAATCGCCTAGACTACTTTGAGGAGCTTAACTAGAAGATATCCCTTAAATAGACCGATGAAATACATTGTTACTATAATATTATAATACACATCTTAGACACGTGTGCAAAGTGTCGCATTAAGACTTTTGTCCAGTGCAATTAGAGTATTTTTAGCAGGTTTCCCAAAAAAAATATTTCATGAAAATCACGTCTCATCAATTAAGTCGATGAATGGGATATTTTTAGATGCCTTTATCTTGTTGAATAACAACGCTCGTTAAGAGCCATAAGCAAAATGTCCGACGGATCGCACAAAGCTCAGAAGGAGGTTGAAGCAATTGATTTCAATTTTAATTAACACCCACATATGTGTGTTGACTTGTTGAGGGAGGCGTAAGACTCTGATGGGCGTGGCACATTCGCATGCACACATCAAGTTTTAATTGCCACTTGCTCTTTGGTCGAGGTTCGCTGAGTCTCCGAGTTGGCGGCGAGTCTCTTCAAAATTGGGGGGTCTTGACTCCCGCCCCGGCATTTGTGCAGAGAGCGTCACAATTTAATGAATGAATCAATGTACAATTCATAGTGCGACCCGCTGGCGACATAACAAATGGTTCTGGCTTATTTACTGATTACAGTTGTGACATATGTTTTGCCTTTTTTCTGAGTAGCCATGACAATCTGAATAGCTGGAATTATAGGGGTTGATATAATACGCACTTGTAAGCCCAATAACTGAGACTAATTGTACTTCGGAGCAATCGATATGCAAATGTGATAAAGAGCTTATGTGATAGCGAGAAAATGTTGTTTTTTAATTCTGTACTGAACTCAATTCAATTACTGAACTGTATTCAGCGGTAAAAAGAAAGTGAATCGATATTTGTGTTGTTTTTAGTTTAAATAAATTCAGCTGCGATTTCACAAACAAAAAAAAAAAAACACATGTTGTGCTGTAATTCTTCGTATCTGTTCCAAATGATTATTGAAATTGCTGTAATAAACGGTGTTTGATTACACACACACCTTAACTCAACTCAACTCAGCTCAGATCAACTCAATGTTTATCAATATCGCAGGTAAACAAATTGTTTTGACTTTTACGATCGATTCGTTGCGCAATTTATACTTAAGAGCGTAGCCCACATTCGTCTTAGATCTCAGATAGTTACAACGCCCACACACAACAAGTGTTGTGCCTATGTATGTATTTTAATTTTTTGTTCAGTTTTTTACCACTGTAGTGTTGCTCTTTTCCCTCCTGACGAATTCCGAGAGACTTGCTGCTGTTTCTTTCTTGCTCTTGTCATCATCGTCACTTAAACTTGACCTTTATTTCCATTTCCATTACTTATTACTGCATATTGCTGTATGTATTGTTTTGTTATTGTTATTGTAATTGCCATCATTCTTCTTGTTCTCATTGTCGTCGTCGTCGTTTTCGTATTTGTGAATGGAGGCGAACTGAGAGCCGCCCACTTGCACTCGCTACAAATGTTGCTCCCATAGTGATGAAGGGTATTTTAACTTTGTGGCAGCAGGAAATGATGCTGTCGGATCTTAATTACTTTGGTTGACAATCTGGTATACTTTGTACTATATAGTATATTGTGAATGCAGTAGAGTATTGGTATAACAAATACACATTTCAGTAACTTGTGGGTATTTTTAATTACATTGTGGTATTTTATTTCGGTATATTAATTACTTTTGTGTTGTATTTTGAATTTAGAGGTATATTAAAATATTTTCTGTATATTTGAGTATCTTATTAGTATATTTATTTGGTATATTTCGACACACTATTTTACTTTTATTAAAAACGGATAAAGAGTATCTCACAGTTGAGCACACTCGATTGTAGCTTCTTACTTTTTTGTATCTCATTCCATTTTCATTTCCATTTCAATTTTCTTATATGTATTATTTCTTTGATCGTGTGGGCGCACTTGTCTCATGCTAATCAATGTTTTTGTGTGTGAGTACTGTGTGTACACAAGTGTAGATACACATACAGAGACAGAGACAGAACCTACATGCATCTCAAAGTGTAGTTCAGTTTAGCTAATTTCCTCGTAATTGTTGCGCAAATACAAAAGACCGAGCGTCTACTATTACTTACTCACTTATTCTGCCAGTGGTTCTCTTATTGTTATTACTCATTAAATATGCAGTGGAAAAACAGCACATAAATCACACAAAATGCCTCAAAAAGGCGACTGAAGTTTTATCTTTTTGTTGTGGTGTCTGACTTATTGTGATCTCAGTTCAGTTGTATATTGCTTGTGATATATGAACCAGCTATTAGCTTTGGTTTTAATGATGCATTTGCATTTGGCTGCATTCTGCTCTTTTGTTCTGACCTGACAATCTATTAGGCTTAGAATTCCATCAAAAGATTACCGAAAACAGAAAAACAAATTAAAAAAATTTCCAAACAACGCGTTAGAGCATCATCTTAAATACCAAAATGGCCGCTAATTCTTTCAGTCGAGTCTTCAATGTCTAGACAGACAAACAATTGGAATTCTAAGCCTAGCCCAGACCTGTTTGAGAGCCAAATTAACACATGGCCAACACTTACAACAGCGACAGCAACAACAAAAACAATAATAAAGTGGAAAAAGGGCGATCCATGTAAGGTAGATGAGAGAGCATTAGAAGAACCTGCCGGCCAAGCTAACAGAGCCAATGAAAACTGACAACTGAAATCGAAATTGGTATTGGAATTGAAATTGGAATGCATTCGGAATGAATTCGGATTATTGTTGGATTTCATTGAACTGGTTTCGAGTTCTCTTCTCCTCTCTTCACTGCGCTGCGTTGCGTTGCGTTGCGGTGTTTTTGACCTTTGATGTTGCGTTTGTGAGGCATTTATGTGTTGGCCAAAGACAGCAGGCAGAAGTTAACGTTTGTGAAAAGCTGAAAAGATTTTTTTTATTGTAATCAAATTCATGGAATTTTCGACTCTAGGCGCGGCTTAACTTGGCTCGGCTCGACTCGGCTTCGTCTTCGTCTTCGGATCTTCAATGATCAATCAACAGAGGCAGCAGGGGAATCAACAACGAAAACGAATATGAATAAAAAATACAAATACAAATAAAAATACGAATATGATTATGAGTATGGGTTGACTCACAACAGCAGCAAGTTTAATTGATTCAAATGAAGCTGACGATCATGATGATCATGATCATCGCAAGCATGATCATGAATGACGATTGTCTATCCATCTGTAAGTCGCAGGTTTTGGTTTTTGTCTTTTGCCTGCCGCCGATCTTTCTGTGTATGTAAATTGATGCATGGCAATCAAAAAAAAATATAAATATAAAAAAAGAAAAACAACTCGCAGTAGCTGCTGCCGATCGCATCACAGTCTTTGCATTGTTTCCTCCCGGCAAATATCGTGAACAACGTCAACGAAATTATCAAAATACAACAAACGGCAAAACATGCAACTGGCAATTGTTGTGTTGTTGCTGTTGTTGTTGACGTTGTTGTTGCTGCTGTCATGTCATGCAACGTTTTGTGTCTCTCTTGTTTTGTTTGCGCTTCATAATTGTAAGTGCGCACCCCCGCAATCCGCATACCTCCGCAGCTTGGGGCACTTGTCAGCAGTCAGGGGCGTTTATCCGCATCGCGTTGAACTTTACAATTGTAATCCGTATTTTGCATTCGCTGCGGTCAAAGTTGACTGACAGCAGCTGAATGTCAATGTGACAATGAGACTGGCTAAAGGTGGAGTACACCCATAAATATGTATATAGTATTCGATTCGTTTCGATTCGATTCGATTTGCTTAAATACATCTCTGATAATCCAGACAGCACTACGCCCACTTGTAGACTTTCCATTCAATTATGAAAATTAGCTTGGCAAGTCTCGAGTCGTTGCTAATTGTTGGCGGTGGCTGCTCAGCTCTTAATTACAATATGATTAACATTCGGGTTAAGGGTCAGCAACTGGGCAGGGAACTCTGAGAAATTGAATATATATATGCATTTCTGCATCTGTATCACTAGAAAAGTCACGTGGCAAAACGTTGCGACTGTAATGAAGTCATTAGAGTGCAAATAACTTTTTTAATCTCTGCACAGTCTGAAACGGAATGGAATGAAATGACTTTGTTTACGAGCTAATCACGGCTCTACTTACTCTTATCTGTTAGACATTCTGATTGCAACACACTCGTAAAAATTTCTCTTGTCTGATTGAAGGAAACATTACCAAGTACTTCCTTTCCTTTTTCCTGTCCGATGTCCATAAAAATCTAATGAGTTGATAGGGAGAAGTCAACACCAGTTGTTTCGTGTCCTGTCCCTATTCAATTTGACTTGACCCTGGGAGAAGATACAAAACAGGTAAATGAATACCAGTTGCCAGGGTCCTCAGTAAATAAAATCGTTAAAAATAATGAACGCACTTCCGCTGCACTCATCGGGGTCTTAGAACTTTACACACAACATTAAAATGAGGCAGTTGAAGTGGTGTTTGTGGTTTTCACAGTCACAGAGTTAGAGAGAGAGGGGGGAACAGAAACAGAACACAGAGGGTTAGAATGTGCCGCTCAAATTAAAAGGTGCGCGACTCGCAGTCGCGTCGTGAGTCGCTCGGCAATTGCAATTACATATGGAAGATTGAGAATGAGATGGTCAGAGCAAGAGACCCAAGTGAACCGAACCGAAAAAAAATCAAAAGATGTGGGCAAACATGAACGGAAATAAAGCGCACACCGCGGTTTTCCCCTCTTTTTGGTTCGACTCTCCAGCTCTAAGTTCTCCTCTGTGGATTCCCAAGTTTATCTATAAAATACGCGTAGAAACAAAAGCAAGTTGGTAACTTGATTGTGGGGGCCGGACGACACATATAAATTATCAACGACGCAAGCGTTTTCAGTCAGCTCCACTCTTCCAGTTATGCATAGATACAGATACAGATATAAATACAGATAGAGATACAATGTAAGTAGCTATGGGTACAGCCTACGTTGAAAACGCATGTTGAATGAAATTCTTGTTTTGTGTGCATATTTACAGGGTATGCTAATAAACTTGATTTAGTTCATGCTCACAGCTTACATATTTACTTTGTTGTGCGTGAGCGTCGTGAGTCAATGCACTCACGAATGTTTCGAATATTTGGCGTAAAAAAAGCCATAAAACAATTGAATGATTTAATAATATTTCGTTTATCTTTGTGGCACACTTAGAAACAACATAAATTTGCATTCAAGTCGATTCAATAAAAGCAATCTGCGAAACCTGTTTCAAGTTATTTTAAGTATAAGCTGAATAACGAGTGGTAGTTGAATGTTAAATGTGAATCAAACGTAGTATTTAATTGATTATATTCTTAATGCAGAAATCTCTGCGGAATGTTGTTCTGGTCGAAGTAGAATATGGATAAGAATAAGAATTATAGAAGTCTATGAAGAAAGTGTTGTTTTTTATGGCACAAAAACAGAAATCTGAATGACTGACTGAGTAACTGACTAACTGTGCGTAAAGTATCTTGCGAGTGTGTTTTTCTCTCTGCTGTTGTTTACACAAATGCTGAAAAACAGAGCTTATTGTTATTGTTAATAGCGCAGAGGCAAGTATGCTGTGCCTTATTAGACACACTTTGTTTTGCTTTATTTACTCAGCGGCTTCGTCATCGTCGCCACTTCTCTTCTCGTCTCGTCTTCTAAATGGCGCTTAAAGTGCGTTGGGCGATGTGCGGGAAAATAAGGTCAGGCCGCCGAGAACTTTCCAAAATGACTTTTTTTTAGTGCTTGTAAGTAGTATACTCGTATATTGGCCAAAAAAAGAAAAATAAGACACCAAGAAACAAAACAAGGCAAGGCAAAAAAAAAGAGGTGTATTGCCATCAGCCAGCGAGGTTGAGGCCCAAACAATTTGTCAAGTTTAGAGGGGGGCACATTTGTATCTGACAGATATGCGCTTTGCATGAGAGGCCGCAGCTTAAACGCAGCCATTGACACGCGGTCGGAGGGACTGCTGCTAACCCGTTTTGCTCTTGGCCCGGCCAATTACCAAGCCCACAACATACACAACAGCAACAATAAAAACCAACAAATAAAAATAAAAACATAAAAATACTTGTGAGAATTTATCTCAAGAGTGTGGTACGAATTTGTTGTCTCTGCGCGCCTTGATTCATGCATTGGTCAGCAGCCGAGTTGTAACCTACATCTGCAGTTATATATGGTACATATGCATACATACATATGCGTGCAGATGAATCTGAAACTGTGACGCATGCACAATTGGAATGCTCGACTTGATTGCTTTTGATTAAATTTTAATTCCATTGAGGCAAGTGAGTCGATCGACTCGACTTGACTGACTCTCTCACAGCTTCCAGTCTCGATCTCCGACTTCGATTTCGACTTCGACTTACTCGACACAGTCAATTTGATTTTCCAAGCATCAAGCTGTGGATGTTTTCATTTTCGATGATTTCGTACTCTCCCATAATTGCAGATTTCATTGAGATTACTACAAATCACCTGAATGCGTTTTCATTTTCTATCTGGCGAGAAAGTTTTGCCCGCATCCCAATATCCAATTCCCAATACCAATACCAATTCGAATAAGAAATGTTCGCATATTTTGTTTTGTTTGGTTTTCTTTAAGCCGCGTGTGAAACATTTTTATTGCCACATTGCTCAAAAAACAAGCGTACATGTAAATGCAAATGTCTATCGATTATAGTAGCAAAGCTCTCTTAACATAGAAACAAAAAACAATACAAAATATTTTAATAGTTTTTGTGCTTCTTTTCTTTTCTTTCTTTGCAGACGCACGCAACCGCAACAATTTGCTTGGTAATTACACATATTATATTATATTTCATTTTCTACGTCAAATCGATTAAAAGATACTCTACTGAGGCACTGAGGTGTTGTCAGGTGATTTTCATTATTATAACATTTGAAATATAGAATTAAGCTTACCGAGTAGTAGACAAATTGCTTACTGAACATTTCTCTTATTTAACATTTAATTATTTTTTTATATAAAAATATTCTAGAAGCTTCTAGCTTATATCTACTGTAATTGAAGCTGAATTGGTTTCAAATTTGTGTGCATGTGTATTATTATAAATTTATTGTTGTCCAGATGGGGATTTATTTAACATTTAAGTATTATTAATGTTATGTAAAAAAGCATTATTTTTAAATGATCATATTTGCCATAACTGGATCTGAATACATTTAAAATTTATGAGATACAAATTTCATCTGCAATATTACAAATATATTGCAATATTTTTGCTGATTCCCAGATTCCAATTTATTCAAATTATTAGGTTTATTTTTGCTTGGGAATTTCACCATGGAATTATTTAAAAATATATTTTCTTTTAGAATTACCCAATATAGTACCCCAGAATGCTTTGCAATTTATACTTGGCGTTCTTAATTCATTACCCATATCATAAATTTATTGCAATATTTTTCCATGATGGGAATTATTTAATAAATGTTTTTAAGAATTACCCAAATACCCCAGATAGTGCTGCGATTTATAGAGTACATGTTTAAGGGTACGCATCAACAACACAGCGTAACGGTTCCTTCACTCTATTTGGAACTCGGCGGCAATTAGGGAGAACGCAAGAGCTTTTTTGAGGAGGCACGCAAAGTGTGACATGCTCCACTGGCGATGCCCAGAGAACATTAAATGTGGGTCAAACGAATCTCTTGCATAACATAGCTCAGCTCAAACAACTAATGATCAGAGACGTCGGCAAAGAGATGCCTATAAGGCGCTATTAGGTTTTTGCACCTGTTCAACTGTTGATTTGAGCGTCAAGATCGTAACTGTTGAACGGCATTTAAATGTTAATTTGCCTGCCTCACTGACGTTGACTTTTCAGCACGTTCGAGTTCGAGTTTTGTGCGTTTTAATTGCAGTCGGCAGCAACGATTCCGTTGGATCCATATACTATACGTAATTAGCTTACTCGTCGTACATTCGTACATGTAAATGTTGGCCTACTCTGTGAATTTGCTGCTGGCCCTAACCTTTAACTGGGCTTTTCGCACACACACTGCACACACGCTCTGCTGCTCTTTGGCAACACAACACGACGATGATATGGCTAAATCGAAGACAACTTCGAACACAACAAATGGGGTCGCGATCCAACGCACACGGTCTTTAAATGTTGATTGTTGCTTTTTTTTTCTGTTTTGTTCAGTTTCAGTTTGAACTTATGCAAATGCTTATCATTAGTCCCGGGACAAACTGTAGTCTGTAGTCTGTATATAATTTGTTGTAATTTGTGCTGCTGACTTCATATTAATTCATATTTTTTTAGTGTTTGAGGTCAGGCGCTTGATGTTTCGAGTGTGTGACGCAGTCGTGTATTTTCAGTATGGTAATTTATACGAATTACTTGATGGCTTACACGCTTAACTGATTGGCAATCGATTTAACTTTGCCAGTAATACAACTAGAAAGCATTATCATGATCACCCCAAATACATACTATAGCAGTATGTCAAAGGGCGGAAATTGAACAATAGAGTTGAATTTCCACATGCATCTCGAAACAATTATTTTGTATTTTGTGCACACGCGAAATTATTACCTTTTGTTTTCTTTCTTTTCTGTTTGTGCATTGTCGGTCTTCTTAAAGACATTCAAATGTTGCGTTAGCATTTTGCTGTTGTGCAACAGCTGTTAAGTAACAGCTGCAACCCTCGCCTTGCGGCGAATATTGTCGCGGCGAAGTCAACTGTAAAGGAAAGCAACGCTGTTAACGATCCTGCATAGTTAACACAGGTCTGTTATTTGCGCTACTGCAAAGAAAACCAGTGCTGTTAGCCATACTGCTTAGTTAACATAACTCTGTTCTGGAGGCTGTTAAAAGTAAAAGAGTTTTAGATTTCATTCCTAATAAAGACTATTTCGATTTAATTAACGCGAATTCGGCATTATCAATTAGCTTTAAATGTTGGTAAATCAAATAAATGTGTGCGTTAACATTGATTTATCGTATTCCTGTTGAACTTTGAACTTCACTCGAACAAAAGACTGTACAAAAATCACCAAAATAGCGAACAGGCGCATAACATAACTTGGTCCAAACAAAAACTGTCAACAAAGTTGAGTGGGCAAATATTTTTAGTAACTTTATTTCGGACGCATAAATTACAAAAATGTTGTCATTTGTCAGTTTTGAAAGAATGTAAGCAAAACTGGTTATCAACTCTCCTGTTGGTTTTATGACGTAAAGTCTTTGTGCTGAAAATACAAATTTGAATTTATAATAGCTATAAACTGTAGTGCTTTAAATATCCAAAAAAGGGATAACCACTACTGATGTTGACTCAGTTATGGGCTTAAGCTCCATAATATAAGATTTATTCTAGGTACAGATAATCTCTAATAATAACGATGGCAACTCGCAACTATCCAAAAAGAAGTAAAAGTTATTTTTAGTTGATATGTGTTAATCATCTACCTGTTGCTGCGATGATGTTCAGTTCTTGTGCTTGTGCTCAAACAGTTGGCTCGTGATTTCACTTATCTAGACACTGAGGCTTGCTGTAAACTGAAACTGAAATGGTTTTAGACATGGCTCAGTTTCACCTGGCACTGTGGCCAAGAGGCACGTCGTAGTTGAATTCACATGACATGTCATTTTGGGCACAGTGAGAGTTACTGTCCAAAAGTGTTGAACGAGTATTTTTTTTGTTTTTTTGTAAAAGCATTAACAAATTCTTGCAGTAAAAGTGCTGCTGTTAACAGCTGACCATCTAACCAACTGAGCAGCTGAAGCGATCCGAAACAAGCTTAAGATCATCTGTAAAATGTTTTGGCACATGCCAAACCCCAAAATCTTTGAGAGATCTAAGATCCGAGATCCCAAAAAAAATGGAATATAAAAAAATACAACTGGTCAGCTAGCGCCAGCCAGACCTGTCTGCTATGTTAGATCGTGGAAAGAGGAAAGGAATAATTATGAATTCGCTAAGCTATTTGGCAGCTGCGCGGTAGCTGAAATCTTTTATAATTATTAACAAAAGTGGCCACAAGACAGCAAAATGGCAGCACTAGCGGGGTGGGGAGAGGGGTGAGGGGTCATGTGGCTTGTGAAATTTACGTCAAAAGTGCGTCAGCAGAAAATCTAATGATTATTGGGATTTGATTTGGCTCGAATTTCGTTTCGCTTCGCTTCGTTTCATTTCGTTCGATTGGCCAACAATCGAACAAAATCAACGCGAAAAGCAAAAATTGCTTAAGGTGATAACTAGTTGTTGTTTTTGTGGTTTCTGTTGTTTTTCTTTTTGTTGTTGTTGCTATTATTGTACTGATTGTTTATCGCATGTTTATTTGTACGACGCGTGCGCCAAGCTTTTGTGTTAATTTGTAATAATTAATTTGCATTTTTTGCTCAACAGTCAATGAATTATTTATTCATTTATGGGTTTCGGATTTTACGCGGAGTTTTATCTAGAATTCTAGGAAAACTAATCTCTTCAGATTTAAATATTTCCAAATCAATTTGTAAATTGATTTATGGGTTAAGCAATTTAAAAGCCTATCTCAAATTCTTCGGGGAATTGCTCTGCATACCTAAGTGGATAATTTAATAACAACTTCGCATACTTCATAATCATGAAAGCAATACGGAAAACAATCTTTCTTCCTCGTTCCCCTTT
The DNA here is from genome assembly GCF_023558435.1 of Drosophila sulfurigaster albostrigata. Classification (NCBI taxonomy): domain Eukaryota; kingdom Metazoa; phylum Arthropoda; class Insecta; order Diptera; family Drosophilidae; genus Drosophila; species Drosophila sulfurigaster. The sequence continues at coordinate 22,336,118 of NC_084882.1, forward strand.
GTAGGCAACTCTTGCTAAAAATGATTGGTAACTTTCATTGCGTGCCGCATTCATTGCCCAAAATGCAATTACAATTGATAAAAAAGGCAACTGCTGCTGGCTACTGGGTTTGTGTGTCTTTAATGAAAATGCATTTAATGCACTGCCAATTTGTGGGCAACAAATTGCCACAACAACAATAGCAATAACTGGCAACAGACAACATCAACAGGCGACTTGTCGTATGAAGCATTTAAATGGTTTAATGGCTGGAACGAAGCAAGAAATCTAAAAACAACATCTAACGACAATTTTGTCGTACCTCAAAAATTGCTTTTAGCTTTAAAAAAAAAATATATACTCTCCCAAAGAGTCTTTTAATTATAACGTACATTTTACTTTATAAACTTTTTGGTTTAATTGTATTTTTATTTTGCTTAAAAATTAACTATAAAAAAGTTATGTATATAAGAAGTAACCTAAGAACTGTAGTTACAATAATTTGCAACACTTAAAGATCCCTGTTGATTGTTTGTTGTTCTCTACAATTAAGTCAATAGGTTCTTTTATTTTAATGTCATCAATTTGTGTGCGCTGCCGTTTAATTTAAGTTTTTATTAACTTTAACCTGTGCTGTAATGTTGAGCGTGCCTCTAATTCACCTACGTATATTATCTAATACGAGTTTAACTCGATGTTATCGCTTTTATTTCGCTGTTCGAACTGCGCATTTCTATAATACATCCGAGATCAGTGCTTCGCCACGGTTTATTACTTTTGACATGCATGACACTCATTTGTAGTGTTGTGCGTGCTACTAAGTACACACATATACCCTACACCTTTTGAAACATACTATTAAGTCATTACTTGATTATAGAAAATGCCATATGCTGATCTATAAGGCAAATACTTGATTTCCTGTAATATATTATATCATGTATAATAAGCAATATTTATACATTCGTATAACTACAGGGTATCGTCAAAAATATGTTCAAATATGTGATGGATCAATGCTTGGACTCTGTCCCAGAGAGCAGCATGGATCAGGTTTCTGTGGAATCTTTAAAGATCTTGTAAAAAATCAATAATTATAAGAAAAAACCCAAACCTGACTACATGTTAATCTAATCGAGTTCTCACAGAAGCGTCAAGATTCTCAACAACGCAAACACCTTTTCACTTAGCTTTGTTTGCTTAAATGTTTAGAGCCAGCTAATAAACAAATTTATGAATTGCCTAGATGCGAATCGCACGTTTCAATCTGCTAAATGAGAAAAAGTAAAGTCAAAAACAATTATTGCAAAATATTAATAACTATAAATACTTTTAAATATTATTTGGCAACTTTTCCTTCGAATTAATTTCATGCACTCTGTTTGCATTGAGACTTTTCAGCTTATTTTTTTTATTTATTTTATTATTGTACACATATACATTTTTACGTTATTGAAATTGGAATTGCATTTGGAATTCGTAAGCAATTTGTGCGCTAATTGAAATTCAATGGACTGCGGCTGCCTCAATCGATTGCTGCTCCCGTTCGCCAAACAACAATTACAATGCAAAAACTTTAGAGGCGTCTCTGTGAGCGGCATACAAATCGGGGGAAAAACAAGTCAACTTAAATATTTACAAAGCATATTTTAAATCGAACAAAAAACTATAACAAATGCTGCGAGAGTTATAAATAACTAGTGAATTGAATTAGTAGCTCGTGTAATTATAATTTAATAATTAACACGAAAAAAATGATAAATCACTTTTAAAAACATCATATGACTTTCGACCATAATAATTATCATTAATTTTAATTTCTATGAATGCCCTTAACAGTCATTTGATTGTTTGATTTAATTGTCCAGCATTCTCTAAGGAAATATTTAAGTTATTTAGAATTGTACAAATTACACTGCGACTAATCGGAAGCATAAAAAGTAACTCTAGATGGAAGTCAGGGCTACTCTCACTTCCCATAGAGTGAATGCTCCAAATAATCAAGAGCACCCTTCGCCAGTGCTGCCACATCAAGGTTTTCACCTAGTCTGGCCACATGGTCGCACTGTGGTTGGACTTTGTGAGTGTGTGTGTTTGTGTAGCCAGGTGAATGCATTTGCCAGAGAACAGACCGCAAAACAGCAGTAGTCGAATTGTGTGTTGACCAACAAAGCCATAAAATTGCAACAAAAAAGAAACAACAAAACAAAAACAAAAAACGGTTAGCAGTTTCACATTTTTGGCAGCTGCTGCCTCGCACAAACTGTAGATACGAGTAGCTAAAAACAAAATTCAAAAGTTTTCAAAAAATTTTCTCACGTAACAAGTACACAAACAACAACAGCAACAACAACAACAGCAGCCAACAAACCATAAAGGAAAATACAACCGGGCTGGGCTGGGGCAATTTAGTTACTTGGCGTCGCTGTTGTATTAGTGTTTGTTGTTGTCTAGGCGCTTGGTATACATGTGTATGCGATTTTGTTGGCAACATATTTGCCAATTTTTTCGGCTCGACGTCTGCGCAATCCATAAGAGGGCATTAAGGCTGCTCGCTGGCTGGCTCGCTCGCTCGATTCTAAATATCAGGAGATTGCTGCAAGTAGCCGCTGCCGCTGCCGTTGCCGCCACACTGCGGCAAGTCGGCAACAACCTTGGCTAATGGGCCTGCTAGCTGGACTGACATGGCGATATCAACACAGCTGGAACTGCTGCAGATTTGCTGCTGTTGTTGTTGTTGTTGTTTGTCTTCTCGTTGTTGTCTGCATGTTGCAAGCATGGCTCGTAATGCTTAATGGCTGACTGCTTGGCTGCTTCCAGCTTCACTCGATTCACCTCTCTCGCATATGTGAGTGCTTGTGAGTTGGCCAATTTGCTGCAGCTATGACTAAGCAGCATATAGCCTGTTTATCTTGGCCAAGAATTTGACTCTTGATCTTTGCCAGCCATCCCGACTGTCTGTCTCTCTCTCTCTATCTGTCCTGCAAGCAATACCTTAACCGATATCAATAACGATAGCAATTTCGATTCCGATAACTACTCCAGTAGCGACGAATCAGTGGAAAATTTTCACACGAATTTCAGCAAATGCGCGTTAATTGCCTGACAACATACCGAATTCGAATTCGAGTATAAAGCAAACACGATCGCATTAAATAATAATGTTTGCTTTCAACTAGATTTTAGCACGCATTGTATTCATGAACTCGAAACTCTCGTGCTCGAATTGAAATTGCAATTACCATTTGATTTATTCATTTACATATTGATTAATACTTGCAAATTTGCTTCGAGTTTGAGTACTTTTCTCATATGAAACACAAGAATTTAGATCAGCAATACAAATATATGTAATTAGATTCAAGTGATAATAACCATGATAGCGAATATAAGAAAATGCAAAACGTTTGACTAAAAGTTGATTGATTTAATAAACTCGTATTTAATTTATACATTCCTATGTTGATTAAAATTTGTCTGGCATGGAATTTACATTTACAACAAATTGAATTATAATTAATTAGAAATGTTAATATCTATAAATAATAATGATGACAACCCTTAAGTTAAACACCCACTAATGATATCATCAATGTCTCTGACACAATAACTAGCCACTCCTCAGTCTCGACGATTCTTTCGCCACCATCGAAATAAATATGTGAAAGGCATGAGGAATTCATGACACTTATCGATGTTTGTTGCACCTCGACTATCATTTCCATCAGAATAATATTTGTTAATTAATTAAATTGCGTGCCATCCATGAATTAACAAGAGAATATCAATTACAAAACCTCCATTCACATTGTATATGAATGAGCTAAGCAGTGGTTAAAGTAACACGTGGGCTGAAAAGTCGGGCCTTACACATAGATTGTGCTAGTTTTATTGCAGTCACCTTTTTTCAGTTAATACAATCCTTCAGAAGACAGCTGCTAAAATTTCATGATATTCTATTCATTAGTTTGTAAGTTATTGAGCCAAAAGTGACACTACTTTTCTATTTTCGCAACAATGGATTAAATGCAATTCCGTTCAAGCAAAGCTTATTATAAAAGTGTTATGGGGACTCCTCTCTATCAGAAACAACAATTAAACGTTAGTTTGCTGACTTTGATAGAACCCAGTGGACGTCCAAATGGGAACACCAGAAAATATCAAAAATGCACAAAATCGTTTTGAATTCGACATTTAGCTAACATCGTAAAGATATCAAAAACATGACATGAGCATTTGACTATAACCAAAATGGCTGCCGCGTTTGCTCACTACCAACAACAAGAATGTGTATTCAATGACAGTGACAAAACTACTTGAATTTAACTTCAATTGCTCCCACATCCACTAATTTGCCAGATTAGGCTCCCAGCGACTTCTGGAGGTCAGCAGTCCTGGAAAAATGCTCGCCGATAAAAATTTCGCACGATTGAAGAGATTATCACTGAAATTTAAGCCTATTTTGAGGCAAAAATAAATCGTTCTAAAAATTTATATTGAAATGTTATAGCGGCTCTGGAATGATTGCGATGCTCTTGATAAAGATTAAGTTGATGAGTAACGCCAATTTTGATCCAAAAAGCAAGTTTTCTTTGTCAGGCCCGGACTTTTCAGCCCATGTGTTATAATTGTAATTATTATCTGTTATATTTTACAATATACTTCATCCGGCTTAGTTTCATTTTGTTTATTATATGTGATTTGATATAATTTGATTAACATTTCGGCGACGTTTGATTAACCCGATATTTATAGTATTTCTTTTGCAAATTTTATTTTTTCGAACATTCAATTAACATTTATGCACTAAATAATTAAACACTAGCTTTAAATACTGCAAAATAAAAACAACAATGGCCTTAGACTCCAGCTTAAAGTCGTTTTTTGCCGTCGTTGTTGACTTTGTCTTGCTCGATCTTGGACTTTTTATTTATGGCCTCTATATCGTTAGACAGGCACATGATTTGAATACCAAAATAGAAATAGACGTGTCCATGTGCAGGCCAGGTTACGTATAGTTGGTCAATTGAATGCTTAACGAGTCTCTTAGCGAGTTTATTTACTTTTTCCAACTTGGCAACAAAAAAAATACGTCTTTTATTTGTCTAATATTATAAAATTCATGCCAAAATGAACATAGAATGATTTTTTACCCAGGGAATATGCAAAAACTGAATATATGTATGTACATATATATGTACATAACAATAAACCCGTTTGCTATTGATTTAATATTAATAAGAACAAATTAAATAAAAAACTATATTACGAGTACAATAATTTCTTAATTGAATAGTGACAGGTTGATGGTGATAAAGATTGTAGATAATTGTTTCTAATTAATATGTAGATACTTTTATTTATTGATAAAATAATATTGTAATATTAAATTCAAAAATTATAAAATATAATCCTATATGTATATGAACATACAATAATTTTAACTCGAAAATGCAAATATTTGTAAAACTTCATATACACTTTATACACCTAATAATAAACAAGTTTTGTTATTGATTTAATTTCACCAAGAACTAATGAGTTGAGATGAATGTTAAATACATATATGTATATTGTAGAATAGGATGATAAACTGAGAGAGAGAAGCTAATATCAATATGAATTTAAATTCGAGAGGTGCTAGTTTTTTTAAAAAATATTTTTTTTTAAGCTGCAGTTATTATTGCAGCAACAAATTCTTTTGTTATTGCCGTCTTCGTCGTCGTCTTTGTTGTTGTTGTTGTTGTAGTGCAAATGCAACAACGTCGCGACATCTGTGTTTTGCATTTTGTTTATTGCTCAATTAACCCCCTTTGTCGCATATTTTTTTGCTGTTTTGCTAATAAATTTTTCTCGAACGATTCGCGACGAACCCTTTCAGGCCGATGACAAACTATTTGTCATGCTATTTTTTTCCACTGTTTTTAATTTCTTGTTTTTTTTTCTGTTTTGTGTTTTCTTGTTGAGCTGGAGAAACCCGGGGCTTTGCAAGTGCTCCATTGTTGTAGTTGAGAAATGATTTGTACAATAAGACAGTCCTAAATTTATATGCGAATCTTTTTTGAGCGCGATAAAAAAGCGACAGTGACAAGATAAGAGACAACTGAAAAGACAGGGAGATGGACAGAGAGAAAGAGACAGCGATTGCTGAAAATGTCAAATAATTAGCCAAAAGGCAAACACTTTTTGGCCTCAACTTTCTCCCTATTTGCCGTTGGCATCAACAATTACATTTATCTAGAGGTATTTTTTATTTAATTGTTTATTTATAGATATTGTGTGTTTATTTGTTTGTTTTGTCGTCTTCCTGTTGCCGCAGAAATTCAATTACAATTTGAATGTATAAATATTTATATATTTTTTTGCGATTATTGGAGCTTGTTTTCAGTATTTATTTTTGTTACTCACCTGAATAAATAATACCCTATAAATTACGCTATTCAATGAGATACTATTTCCCCTAAATAAACATATCACAGAGTATTCAGAAGTTGTCTGTGAAATACAGGATATAACAAATTCTATATGGTTTTACGATGTCTGCTGTTCAGCATTTTAATGAAGTTTTTGGCCAATTGAAATGCCATAAAAGCGGCGACTTCCAGTTCAAATAATATCATATGGAAATATGCGAAAATATACTATATATATGTTAATGCAAATAACAACAACAACTTTAGCCAGGCTTAATTCATGTCAAGGCATTCACTTTCAAAAACCAATTTCAATTTCAAAAAATCAAAAGAAAAAAGGTTTTTACTCAGACACAAAAACAAAAAAAAAAAGAAACAAGAAATCAAAATACGAACAATTTAATAAGCAACAAAATTACGCAGACATCAAAAAGTACAAAGTAAAAAATAAATAAAAATAAAAAACAAAACAAAATAACATAATAATAATATGAACAGAAACCTGCTGCGGTTGCCTCAATTAAGTAAAAACATGAAGACAAACTGAACTCGATGTCGGCTCATGTCTCGGGCCCCCATTAAAGCCAACGCCGACACCAACTCTGGCTTTCTGAAGCCGACTACGACTCCGACACCGATACGATGGCGCCCGCTCGACTGACCCCTTTAGACCCCATCAAAAGGTAAACATTAATCTGTTTACACTCAGGCAAATAAGTACGTGAACACGTATGAGTCTGTAAGTTTGTCTGTCCGTCCGTCTGTCTGTCTGTTCGCAGTTTCGCAGCGTTCTTTTGAGTGTTTCACGAACTGATTCTGGGCGTCAGGCGTTTAATAAAGTTGTACAGAGTGTGTGAAAACATTACAAGCAGAGTGCACACGACTAAAAAATACCCTGTAAGCCAAAATAATTAACTTTTCTATGTTAAGATTCTTGAAGAATGACTGTTCTCACATCTAATGCAGATACCCTTTGTTTACCAATAATGTCTGTAGGGTATAATTATACCACTTGCTGCGAATTTGCTGTAGTTAATGCGCACTTTTATTACGATTATATCCATTGCGTGGCGAGCTTAAAACTCCTGTCAATAAAAAACCTTTTTGTGGCTTTAATTTTCTTGTTGTTTTTTATGGCTGCCTGGAATTTGCGGTATTAATTACCTGTTAACTCACCTGAGTCTTGGAAGTGTTCGTGCGAATTGTGCAACTGAGATAAGTCTGGAAGCCAACAGAAGTTATCTCCAGACAGAACTGTGCTGAATGCTCAAAATGAGATAAGCTGCCGCTGTATCATAAAGAGATTAGTAATGTGCAAAACATCGCCATAAACTTTTCTAAAAATAAGTAGCAAAATCATTGAGAATCGCTTAGGTACTTTTTTTCGTTAAGTAATCGTATATTCAGTCTTATAACAACAATATCCAAATAAATACTGAATTTTTAATGAATATTGACATTTGTATAGACAAAGTCTCAGCCCATCCCGAAATGCGCAGTCATTACTCGCACCTTTGCATTGTGTCTCATCTTCAATTGTATCTCGACGGGATTGGCTGGCCGTATTGAATGTAATCTAAACATTGAATTGTATGCTTGAGAGAGTGTTTATTCAATCATTCAATTAAATGCATTCCGATGCGTTCGCACGTACAAAACTGGCAAACTTCCTTTCCATTTTTTGATTTCCAGTCGCCTTGCCTTAACTCGATATTCGTACGGCGGTGCGAGTATTCGCATTTTGTATTCGTGTTTGAATCGTGTGACACACATGCCCAAAAGCAAAAATCGAATTGCGAAACTGTCTTTAATTTATTTACTTATTTATATATTTTATTTTTATTTTTAAATTCATTTGGGAGACATTCTTGACGCTGTCTCTGTCTTTCAGTCTCTCAGTTGAAGTCGGAGATTGAGACTAAGCCTGAGTCTGAGTTCTCTCGACGTGCTGTGTCGCAGTTTGTAATTCTTTACTTACAACAACGGAGACCCATTGCTGTGGCGTGTTGCAGCCACACGCGGTGCTTTGGCTAAGTTCAATTTGGCCTAAGCAAAGTAAACAAAATGCTTATTTTTTTATTGTAAATCAACTTTTCAATTTTGCTTTGCCGTTGACACAGTTTCTCAGCAGCACAGCTCACAGTCCGTTGGTTGCACCTGAGCACCTGAGAGATCTCCGAAGTCTTTTGAGCAAAATAATAAATTGCAAAGGCTTGTTGCCAATTGAGAATGCCATGTCTCAAGTGTTTAGCTCTGGAACTTGACTTAACATAAATATGTATCTACAAGTTGTTATTCCTCTCTGTTGCTGCTGCTGCTGTTGCTGATGCTGTGGTTGTTTTGGTTTCTGTTTGAGCTGCCTGGGAAGCACTTGGCGCAGGCAAATTTAGCTGTTAAAATTGCTTAAAAATACATTTTGATAAATGACTCAACATATTTTCGAAGCTCTTTTTTTTTGGTTGGTTCTTCTGTGGTTAGTTAGTTGATGAACTGCTAAAGCTGTCCCATTGTCTCATCTAGACTCACAAGTCAAATAGATAAATTCAAACGCTCGCAAATTATATGATACGATGATCAATCACTTTTGTCTTTGTCTACGTCAAGCCAACAAAAATCTGTTGTGTAGCGACGGCGGCAGCTGTTCTTTTGAGCCAGACACAGTGAGAGACAGTCAGTCTCTATTGTTTGAGCCACAAATTTATTGACCATAATATAAATACCTGCTGTTGAATTTTAAACTGGGCTAAAAGCTTGTTTACTCGCCTTCTCCTCTCTGTCTCTATCTCTCTGTTGTTGTTCTGTTCCCTGACTGAAGGTCGAAATTCCCTTTGCTGTCAATTCCTGTTACTCATTGACTTCCTGATATGTGCACACCTGAACCTGAACAAAAATAAAAATAAAATGAAAATAAAATAAAATAGCAACACTTCCTCGTGACACCTTTTGCATATCTCATTCGCTAAGCGCGTCGCTGGCACGCACAAAAAATAATAATAAATATACTAAAGACTTGCAATTACGGTCTAAAAGGAAATAGCCGGTGAGACCACAACAAAGCCAAAATACTAAAAAAAAAAACAGGCATAAATGTTGATGTTGCCGTGTTTCGTCTTAGGGCGTCTCAGGCAAAACAATTACTTACTTTTGTTTACCTTGTTTCATACCCATTCGGCGCGCTTTCTTTGCCTTCCCCTTTTGCCATCATTTTCTGCAGAGTGAAAACTATCCAGCGATGTCAATGGCCCGAGGGTTCGACTAAGGTCTCAACAGGGGTTCGGGTTCGAGTTCGTATTCGGTAACTAATAACTACTACTGAGCATTGCTCGCAGTCGCATCCATGAATGAGTTAGACGCCCGCTCTCGGTTGACAGTCTGGCCAAAGATGATATTCATGGTTTCATGGCAAAAGTGAAAGCAGCAGCAAAAAAACCTTTGAGCAAATATCATAAAATTCCAACGACTTCGTCAAGGTCAATTGCATTTGGTTGCCACATGTCTTCTCTTCACCTTCACCAGAGACAAGTTGACGGCAAACTTAAGCGTATCAAAAATTATTGTCCTTTATCATCGTGCATATGAATTGCATTAAGTAGTTTATAAATTTGTCTGAAAAATCAGTGCTAGAGCGAAACAATTAGATAATGTTGCAGATTAGATAACAAAAAGGCAGTTACGTTTTTGATTAGCCACGCGATCGGCCAGATGATGACCACGCCAGCTTTGCACAAAACTCGAGTGTTGGGGGATTTATTTCGGTCACATGATAAGATCATAAAATGTAGTAGTCAACTTGTTGCTTACTTTGTCATCGTATCGGCAAAACGTGCAGAAGTGCTTAGTAGAAAATCATTTCAGAGAATTAGAAGCAAATTCTGATTGTTCTTTAATTTAATTGCTGAACATTCGTGGGAAAACATATTGTAAAAATAAACCCGTTTAATTTGAGCAATAATTGCTAGACTCTCGCATCAATTAAAAATTAAATATTAAACATTTACTGCCAACTAACTAAAACCGCAATAAAATCTCTATAATTAGACATTTAATACTGGTAGCTAATGGCTTTGATATGTTCGCCTCTAAATGCTTTTCCACTGCAATTATTTGTCAAAATACGCGAAATGGAAAAAGAAACACACTTTTGGGTGGGATTTTTAGTAAAGCAAACAATGTGTCTTGTAAATATCTGCATATTGTGGCTTCATAAAACAACTATTACATGACAACCTGTTCCAAAGACAACAACAATTGCATGGAGGAGGCGGAAAAGTTAGGCGCCGGGTGGAGAGGGAGATGCTGAATAGACATCCACAATTATTTTACAGGTGCCTGAGGTGCTAATTATGCGACGTCTCTTACTTAATTTGCGTCACTTGTAGACATATTACGACTTACCAAGTGAAATTACAACGAGTTGACGTGAAGTCTGGCCATTACTCCCATCGAGTAAGGTATACGAACTTTATTTTTTTGCGATTGCGGCTGGTTGGAAAAACTAGCGGAAGCCTAAGGGTGATTTTTACGGACAAACAATACATGATTATACTTTTTATGACTTGCAAATAAAGTTCAGTTAAAAGTTAATTTTATGTTGAAACTATTACAAAATTGAAAGTATTATTGGTGTGAATAATTATTACTATCCATAAATAGATTTATTGCAAAATAGTTAATTTGCTAAATAAAAAAAGTAAATGAAATTGCAAAGATAAAAAAAGATTGAGGCTAATCATTATTTGCGATTAATTAGTAATCTGCAAAAAGTTTACAAGCGAAAGTTTGCTTTAAATATTATAAATTAGTTAAGAATCACTTGTTGATAAAGTAGGTAAAGATTTCCTAAATATATACAAATTTAATAGTACATTTTCAAATGTGTTAATTTAAATCTAAATGAAGTTACAGGACAAAAAGCATTCTTTGAGGTAGCTTTAAAATTGGATATATACATAAATACATATGTATGTATATTATTGCCTTACACACTTAAATAAATCAATTGATATTATTAATCAATCAATCCATCGACAAATCTTGTTGAATTATTAGGCCATAAAATTACAATTTAGTTGTAAATCTTCCACTTCTCAGCAATCTCTTCAATCGAATGTCTTGTATTAATTGATTTCCTATTTATTTTATTTACAGCTCTGTAACATGTCACAATCTAAAAGCTATTAAGCGACAACTGCAACAATAATAGCTACACTAACAAAAAACAATAAAAGCGAGATGGCAACCAACAATAATAACAACAGCAGTGCGGTGACAAGTCCGAGGGATTCGATGGAGGGTCACGATGAAGTCGACTTCGTGTTGACGACCACGCACAACAATAACAACGACTACGATGATTTAAGCAGCGCCAGCGGAGCGATTATCAGCGCCAAAGCAACAACCACAAACACCACAGCAACAGTCACACCAAACAATGAACCAAATGTCACCAACAGCAACAACAACAACAGCAACACTTTGAAGAAGTCAAAGGAGCGACGCACACTCTTCCATTTCGGCAGCAAGAAATCAACCAACAAATCGCAAACCACAGAGTCGGAGGCAGCTCCTCCAACCACGGCAACCACAGGAAGCTTGCTGCTGCCACCGACGCCTCCAGTGCCAATTGGAACACCGCCCAGGCAGCATAAGTTCGTGAAGAGCAGCAGCATTGCCCGGCTGCTGGGGAACACTTACAATGCTAGGAAGTTCGAGCGCCAGGAGCAGAAGCGTCTGGCGAACGAGGCGAGCGGCAAGTTTCATACGTTCAGCGGTCGCCAGCGTGGAGCTGGTCCGTATCTGGAGCGTTTCAAGCGCATGGCCAAGGAGGATGGCGACATTGCCGGCAGCGATGACACCGTGCAAGTCACCAATGTGATGACGCTGACGACAGACTCGCGGGATCTCCAGTATGGCAGTCGGCAGGAGCATGTGGGACGCAGCGAGGATCAGCTGAGTACCAAGGCGATGCGCACACTGACCCGCGGTCTCGGCAAGCTCTGGTGGAAGCGGACACACAGCGTCGACATTAGCACACCAGATCCGGAGTATAAGGTGTCGTATTTGGGCAATGTGCTAACCGGTTGGGCCAAGGGTGAGTAGCAAAGAGGCATTACAACCGAGAAACTTTTAACTAATACTCATTTCTTCCCGTTTCTTTAGCAGGCGAGGGCTGCGTGGAGAAGCAGCTCAATACGCTGTGGCGCAATTACACACAGCATTCCAAGCCGGATGTCATCATGCGTGTAAAGGTCTGTGCCTCTGGACTGAAGGCAACCACCAGACAACATGGACTCACCGAGTACTGGGCCAATCGCATCACCTATTGCTGTGCACCCAAGAATTATCCGCGTGTCTTTTGCTGGATCTACAGACACGAGGGCAGAAAGCTGAAGCACGAGCTGCGCTGCCATGCTGTGCTCTGCAGCAAGGAGAAGATTGCTCAGGATATTTGTGAGACACTAAAGGTAACTAGAGAAACGTTTTAAATTGTATACGATAACTAATTAGGTTCCTTGTAGGACAACCTGGAGAGCGCATTGCGGGAATTTAAACGCGAAAAAATTCTCAAACAAAATGCGCGTCTCAGTCTGGCGAATGCCGTCTACGATAATCCCAGTCTGCCGCGTCGCAAGATCATGCTGAGCGTGGGCGGCAACAACTACAGGCCACCACTGGAGCGCTCCAAATCGGCGCCCAAGCTGATGGCCATCGAGGAAGCCATTGGCGAGGAGGATGGCGACGAAATCGAGGACACCAACGAGCCTGAAATGAAGTCCTGTTGCCAACGCGATTCCCTGTATCCGGCCATGACGTTGGGCCGTAGACGCTGTCGTCGTGGTCACTCCATTCGACGCACAGGCAAAATACAAGCGGCGGTCAGCTGCTGCTCACATCAGGCAGAAGCAGCGCTAGTGCCAGAGGGGGATGCACACAGCAGCACACCTGGCACACCAGTTGTCAACGATGGCTCCGACTCGGATGAGTTTGAGAAGCTGCTGAAGTTCGACACGACGCTGAGCAACGAGCTGCTGCCGTACTTTGACATGCAGCTGCACAAGAACAGCAGTCAGAGCCTGGGAAGTCTTAGTGAGCTGCAGGTGGAACCAGTGCCAGAGTCCGAGGAGGTGGAAGACGAGGGCGAACCTCTCAGCTTATTGCCCACCATCAACAGTGATCCCAGTGCTGATCCGCAAGCTGACTACGACAACGAGGATGTTGTGCATCTACGTCGCTCGGGCGTCTGCAGCGATGGCGAAGAGGATTACCTGGACGATGCCGATGATCATTACTTTCGGCAGGCAGCCATGCTTACCATGCTGCATCGCAGCTCAATGCGCAAGCGCAATAGCGATCAGGCGAGCCTGCAGTATCGCCATCAAGCGCAGTCATCCATCTCTTCGAATGCTTCCAGCTCAACGACAGCCAGCGGCACAGCAGCCCAAGGCGTTGCAATGGGAACGCAACAGTGCCTGGCGAGTCCGGACAGCGATGAGGGCTCCATATCCAGTGGTTGCGAGACGGCCAGCACGGTCACAAATGCTAATCAGGAGGAGTACAACAAGACGCAAAGCAACAACAACGCAGTACAGCATCAGGTGCTCGAACAGATATTGATCTACCAAAGACTGGAGGAGTCGAAGCGCAGACAGCAACTGCGCCACAACAGCGACGCCACCAACTACAGCAGCTCTAGCAGCATCACCCTTAAGCACAACTCTTCATCCCCAGCCGAATCCCTAAACGATCTTGAGGTCTCTGATCCACAGAAGCCATTGGAAGCCGATGTCGATGGCGATGGCGGCGTGTCGGACGATGACTCGGAGTGCAGCGACGAGAGCGGATATGTGGAGTACCAGGAAAAGGAACGCAACCAGGCGAATGCTGGCGTCATTGTGCCCGTTGTGGCGCCCGTTAAGCCACAGTTGCCACCAAAGCCAGCGCCAAGGCGTTCGCTTAACGGAGTTGTTGCCGCCAAGGTCGCCGTCGAGCGACAGGCAATTGCAGCTGGGGCACGGACAGGAACAGGAACAGCTGTCTGAAGAATGTGTGCCGCCCGAAAGTATGCTTTAAAAAAGGAGTTTCCGCCTTCACTTTGTTATTTCTACGCACACGTCAACCACACCAAAAGCAAGAAAAGTGCAAGAAATTGATGTAATTAAAATGTAGTCGTAGCTGTAGTCTAATTGTTAAGCTATATTTAGAAGATATGTACATTATATGTAAGTCATCTGTTGTTGGTTCATCATGCAAGGAAATAACCTAACGATATTATTGTGTAAATGTTTCTTGTTTGCGCAAATCATTTATGTAACTAAAAACTATGCAATTACAATTACAAATACGTTTACATATATTTATAGTTGTCTTATGTCTTGTTGCGAGTTGCAAGCGCAATTTGTAACAGATCGGTATACTTATTCATATACATATTTGTTTTGTTTAGAGAGTCCTTTTTCGACCTCCCTAAAAAATGCACACTAATTTCTTTGTTTTGATCGGGCTCCCATGCACTTGCCCCCCGAAGCGAATTTATATGATATGAACTCTGTAAATAAAGTATGTACTATATGTAATCCATGAATTGTATCTACTTATATAAATTATTATCATATTGGAAATATATACAACAAACGAACAGTCTAAAGTTTCCGTTGTTATTTCATTGCTGCAAAAAGTCTAGAAATTAAATGAGTACTAATAATCATTCGTCCAAAAATATTTTTATTTGCTGTTTCCAAATCAGTTTCATCTTGAGTTTCTTAATTTGTTTTGAGGGTTTATTGATTCTCAAGTTTCGTTTGAAAAACTTTTCTCATGCTAATAATACAGTTCGTACATTTTACGACTTATTGACACACTGTGGGGGGCAGAGAGATTTGTTGGCGCAGCAAATAGCAAACCGTAGACCGGAAATTGCGCAGAGACTTGTCCTGCAGCTGCTGATCGAAGACCTGTTGGCGTTGCGAGTGCGTAATCCGAGTTGAAGAAAACCAGTTAACAAAGAGGTTTAACGAATATATTACACACTTACATGATTGTAGACGATGGTGGGCACAAAGCTGGGACGGTAAAGCTTTGTGATCTGCTCAGCCTCCAGCTGCAATTTCGTGCCCGTTGGCGTCTTCATACAATGCTCGACGTCTGTCAAGAGACCCACCTCATTGGTACACTACACAAAATGCGAATAATCATATCGCTAACTGATTAAATAAATTCTTACTTTCACCCGACGCTCTCTTAGCACATATAACACGCACCTTGTCAGCATTTGCATAATCCAAGGCAAACATTTGGCAAACCACGAATTTCACCTGAATCGCTTGATTGTTTGTGCTGCTGATGACACAGCTCTGCAGACGATTGCCCTCGCACTCAGCTGGTCCATGCTGGCAGTGGAACAAAGCGCCATTCTCTTCGGACTGCGTATAAAACAGAGCTTAAATTTTATGAGTGTTCTTATCAATTTAAAATTGCAATTATACCGCCGATTTTCCAAATGGAACCAACGCAATGTCAATGTACTCCCCCAATTCCTCATGCACTGGACCCAATTGGCGCATGAAGTTTCTGCTGTCCGGACAAAGCGACTCATACAGTAGAGTAATATGTAGCTAATTTAAAAAAAGATTTTAAACAAAGCACTTTATCTGATTTTCAACTGCAACCACCTTTTCAGCCTGACGCTTATCACGTGAAGTTTGCTCAGCCAGACTGCAGTTGAGCGTGGAAAAAATGCACAAGACAATTATAAATTTAAGCATTTTTGCTGGTTTGGCAGTTTCTGAGTGAATTTTCCAATTTTCAAGGCACACGCTTTCAACCCAATCGATGGAACTCGACCTTCGATGCACTCTTGGACCTTAAGAACGATACACTCGGTGGGCAAGTACAAGATTACGAGAATGCGACCGTTCAATTCGGTTTTAGTTCGTCAACTGAACGTTTTGTCACTTTTCGGGGCTTTATTTGGACAAGAGCAGTCCAAAAGACTGCTCACGGTTATTCACACATATACACACAGTCACATATGAATGTGCGTTGCCTGGCCGTCCGCTCTTGTAAGCCGGTTTTTATATTTAGTTTGTTTTTTCTTTCTTTTCTTCTCAACTGCTGGTGTTTTTTCGAATTCCCTTACACAGAGATTCAGAACAGTATGTTAATTGACACTATACAATAGACACGGGAGAATTTTAATTTTTTTTTTTAGTTTTCTAGCGTTTTTTGATGCTCTTTATGATTTTTTCTCTTTATTATGCATGCTGTAAAGTTTATTTTCTTAAATGATAAATTTAAGCCGTTACGTTTTGGAAGTTCTGCAAAACCAATTCCTACAACCTGCAGAAAACGGTTGAAATTTCGATGTGCTTATCGATATATGCTCAAAATTAAATTTCCCTGGACATTTATATTTCATTAGCATTTACCAGGTAATAAATTTTTAATTGTTATTAAGATATTTCGTTGAATCGACTCGTTAAATATCTAAACAAATACATTCATAAATAAATATGAAAATAACTTGGTTTTTAGTTTCTGAACCTAGTCTATTAATTATGATGGTTGAAACTTAGTTAAAATTATATTGAGCAGAAATATATATCTGCCGCTTCGCTCTGATAAAAATAGCTTTGCAATTTCAAGCACGTTTTTTATTCTTTTAGTAATGTGTCCTTGTGCACTTAAAGTTCTTATATAATCTGTCTATAATTACAAGTAGAATATCTAGACAGATTGCATGTCCAGAAGGAAAAATAACAAAAAGACGTACAATTTTTGCATTCTCTCTCTAATGTACAAGCACACTGCAACTGTTTGACAACCTTTCTTGATATCAATTGTTATTTTATATGAAGTGCATAACTATGCAATTAACTAATTTTTCATGCTCGTTCAAATTAAGCGCAACATTTGCCTTTATATTTATATAGCATTCAGCATTTGTTTGGATGCTCAATAAAAATGACCGCTATTTCTATTTGTAAAAATATACCAAAATACTGTTCCTCAATTTCGAACTCGGTTACACTATATTCGATTTTGGACAATTTTCTTTAAAATAAAATTAAACTTGCGATAAAGTTTGTCTACGTTTGTATATTAAGCAAAATATGTTATGTCTAATCGTAATTTATTTATAAATATAAAATGGAAGCAGCTTTCAAAATTGTACTTAGTCTTAAGACTGTATAATTTTCCAAGTGTAATACACATTTTCACAAGATATGGTGTATTTGGAATTGCAACTTGCGACCACACTGATGACCACCACACACTATCACGATTTCTATTAACATTTTATTCCGATTGAGCCCAGCCTTTATTATCAGCCAAACAAAATCCAGAAGGCAGTAAAATGAAGAAAAAGGTATCAGGTGCAAATTAAGGAATCGAATATTTTCAATTATATATTTGGCTTGTTTCCAGGTACTGCTAATGGGCAAGAGCGGCTCGGGTAAGACGAGTATGCGTTCCATTATATTTGCCAACTATATAGCCAGAGATACGACACGCCTGGGAGCAACAAGTACGTATTTTGCCATAGTTTTGACTTCCAATGACCTTAAACATTAAAATCAAATGCAGTCGATGTGGAGCATTCGCATGTGCGTTTCCTGGGTAATCTGGTGCTCAATCTATGGGACTGTGGTGGCCAGGAAGGATTCATGAAACAGTACTTTGCCCAGCAGCGCGACAATATCTTTCGAAATGTGGAGGTCCTGATCTATGTATTTGATGTCGAGAGCCAGGAGATGGAGCGCGATGTGCACTACTATCAGAGTTGTCTGGAGGCTTTGCTGCAGAATTCACCTGAAGCCAAGATCTTTTGTCTGGTGCACAAAATGGATTTGGTGGCTGAGGAGCATCGCGAGAACGTGTTCAAGGAGCGGGAAGAAGATCTCATACGCTTGTCCAGGCCAGGCAATGTCACATGCTTCCGCACTAGCATCTGGGACGAGACTTTATACAAGTAAACGGTTAAATTAATTTTTATAGACTTCAGTTATAAGCTTTGTAATTGTATGCAGAGCCTGGTCTTCCATAGTCACTATGTTGATACCAAATGTTGCTGCGCTGGAGAACTCGCTGAGCCACTTTGCTACTGTGATTGAGGCGGATGAAGTGTTGTTGTTTGAGAAAGCAACATTCTTGGTGATCTCACACTGCCAGAGCAAGGAAAATCGGGACTCGCATCGGTTTGAGAAGGTGTCGAACATTATCAAGCAATTCAAGCTAAGCTGCTCCAAACTGGGTGCCAAGTTCCAGTCGATGGAAGTGCGCAATAATGCATTTGCCGCATTCATTGATACCTTCACCAGCAACACATACGTCATGGTGGTCATGTCAGATCCCACCCTGCCATCGGAGGCGACTCTGGTCAACATACGCAATGCGCGCAAGTACTTTGAAGAGTTGGAGAATCCAAATAACATTGCCATGAACCATCAGAATTATAAGTTCCACTGATGAAGTCATGAGAAAATGACTGTGACTGTCTTATCTCTTTGTTACTGTTCGGTTTTTTGTTTTTTAGTTTCGAGAAACACACATGGTTTGTTGTTGCACATCGAAGCGCCCTCAACGCGCCTTATAATCGTATTGCTTCCCATAATATAAATTTACTACATATACATACATCCAATACAATACACAATATATATAGCCAACAACATCTCCATATGTATCGTAGAGGTATGAGCGTTGATTTTTCCTACATTTATAAGCTTTAAAGTTTAAAATTATAACCCTTAAGTTTATATACAGAAAACAAACACATACTATACACATGTAAAAAAAAAACAAACATTTCTTAATATAAAACGCTAACAATTAAACATAGTTTTATACTTAAATGCCACTTCTGGATAGAAAACTACTACATATTTAGAAGATTAAGCACATTGTACCTATGTATAGATAAGACCCACAATTTTGTTGTACATATCACAGACACATAAATCCAAGGCAACTGTTTCAAGGCGTCGACCTCATGCCACGCTCGGCACTTTAGGAGTAGAAGCGTCTCACCTCGGCCGACAATTGTTCTACACTCGATTCATCGACGGCAACGAATCGTTTCGCTCCACGACTGAAGTAATAGATGTCTCCCGTGTAGATGTCAAACCACAGAGCGTGGATGTGCAGATCATGTGACTCTAGGCGCGCCTTGAGGAATCCATATGAGGCTATGTTGGACATTTGTTGCAGGGTATTGATTTGAGATAGTTTATCTTCGAGTGCAAATCGATGTTCCAAATCAATGTAGGCCACAAAGCGACGCAATGGTGTTTCGGAAGAGAATAGTAGTGGATCCTTCATGCCCGCAGCATACCACTCCTGAAATCTTTCCAAGCTGGTGTTGGCATGTGTGCACAGCCAAGATCGCAGTGGCGAAAGTCTTCGATTGAGCTGTAATGTATTAGATTTTCTTTAGTTTTTAATGCAATTTATTAGCTAGATCAAACTCACCTTGGATGCGAATTCGGGATCACGCAATTGATACAACAAATTCATGGCCTTGCAATCGCTGTGGCCACAAACAATGATGTGTCTGATGTCGTTCACCACACATCCCAGCTCCAATGCCGCTGGCTCACAGCTAAAGTACTCGTCCTGAAAGTGCTGAGCATGTGGTATCAGATTTCCCGCATTACGTACTAACGGTGAGAATCAGCACAAATGTTAGAATAATATAGATTAGTTAATCTACTATAGAGTGCTGTAGAATATATCTACCCACCCACAAACATGTCGCCAACATGCGTGTCCGTATATCTCGTGGGTATCATGCGACTGTCCATGCAGGTGAAAAATACGGCCTTTGGCTGATAAGGTAAATATTCAATATTAGAAGAGATATCTATAGTGCTTTTGATAAAATAATATATGTATATGTTGAATTTAATATTAGTTTTTGTTGATGGCACACTTGGACAGCAGCCAAAGTGTTGAATGGAATAGCAAGTCAATCGCTATTGGTTCATGGTCGTTCACTATGGACAACACAGACGTCAAGGATTGACAGCAAACAACTTTTAATCGCATGGGTCACATAGGGTATCTACACCTAACTAAGAATGCCCAGCAATGTTTTATATGAGAAATTAATTAATATTAGCTCACAAAATATCATTCTCTAAAATTTATAATATATGAATATATCAAGTAAGTAGACTTTGCAAGCTAAGGCAAAATTATCATAAATACGAGTATATTAAATGTTAAAAGGTCTCTTTTAAGACGTGTGCTTAAAAAAACAAACTGGTGAATTCAAAATCTGGTATAAAAAGTATCTTAATATGTTATATAGTCAAGTATATTTATTATTATTGTTTGCCCTCAATAATCAGTAATTAGTGCAACTTTAATTTTACAATTTGAAATCAGCAGCTGAAAAGTAAAAGCCACTTAGTGTATACAAAAATAAAGCCCAAAATAATAATACTAATTTCGCACTTCAGTAAACCCAACCGGTTAGCCTTTGTTTTTGTTTACCAATATGCTACAAGCGAAAGAGAGAAAAAACATTCTGAGAGCAGGTGATTCTCTCTTAAAAAGCACTGAAAGTTTTGACTAGGCATTGCTTAAATGCCATTTTATGACACATTGGGAGAGAGAGAGACAGCGCGAACGGAGTGGAGCATTCTACTTGAATCGTCTGAGACAGATAGACAATAAAAAGTGTGATAATGACCTACACACTGTCAATAATAACAACAACAACAGCGAAATTTATTCTATACAAGGCAAAAGCATGCTTCATTGATTTACTAAAAAATACACATTAAAAACTGCTTAGGTCACGTCAATAACAAATCGAGATTTGTAGTTAATCACCTCTGGATTGTCGCGAACTTTCTGAAACTCTTTGACCATTTGCTCCCTGGTCGTGTTGCGATAACGCATAATTCCTCTTAGAATTCGTTCCATGTCTGCTGCTTGGTAATTGGCACTTTGATTTTCACAATTTTATTGCACGGACTTTAAATTTAATTTTAGTCTTTTTTATTATTGTTGTAATTTTGCAATCCCACTGGAGTCTCACTCGCGTATCTGAACTGCGCACAAACGCGCTTTAGCAATTCGCTTTGGTCTGCGGCTCATTTGAAAATGAATTGTTGCTTCCAAAATAAGCGACGACTGGCAAAGAGAGCGTTAACAGCAGCAGCAGCAGTTGGCAATGTTGACAGACTCTCTCAGAGAGCAATATTTGAGTGGAAAAAGAGCTTCAGTCTCTTCGAACTTCAAGTTACATCAGAAAGGAATATTATTTATTTAACTGTATTCAATTATGTTTAGTACACTTTAAAGATTAAAAGTACCTTTCAGCTGTTTGATAAATAAAGTAGTAGCTATTTAAGTACTTAATATACCTAAGCATGTTGTGAGCACACATTTTCCTCTCTGAGAGCGAACATTGCACGTTTTGCAATCGTGAAATTGAGGGGCTCGCGTGCGGACAGGCAGAACAGACTAGACGATGGCGATGACGTCGCTGGCGATAAATTGCGGCCTCACCAAATAGAACACTCCTTAACTAGGGCAGTGGCGAGATGCCGTGTGTCCCCTTCAATCTTCAATGTGCTGTAATATTTGCCTTGTTATTAATATTAAGCACAAAACGTGCGCTTCAATTGCATAATTGAATTGAGAATGTGAAGAAGCCAGCCAGCCAGCCAGAAATTGCTCGACAGTCGTCTACTTCCAGATACATACGAGTAACATAGACTGACAGCAGACCCTTCTTATCAGCACAGCTTGAGGAGGGGACAAAAACAGGCGACACCATTGATATTGTTGTTTATTTTATTGTGGCTTCTTTATGCTCTTGTTGACTTGTAATCAACATTAATGGAACTTGTGATGTACAGCTACAGATTGCTTTACAAACTCCGGCTGAAGGATAAATAAACTCAATTTGTTGCGAGTATACTACTTATTATTTGTTATTTTTTGTATGTGTTGCTCTTTGAACTGAAAATTAGGTAAAATATATTGCCTACTTTTAGGCTCTTCAAAAGTAAGCAAATAAGATTACTGAGAATCTTTGCTGGAAATGATTCAAATTTGACGCAAATAATAGCTCTCTTTTTTAGCTAATATTAATATATTGAAACCAGTTCTTTATCTGAATGATATCTATTGTTATATTTTTTTAACCAAGCAGCAATATCTTTTTTGACCAAATATCAAAACGACACGATAGAAAGACAGGCAACTGATGTTTACTTTGAGACTCATACGCATTCAAAGTTCATTCCTCACCTGTCACATTTATATTTTTTATTGTCATTAATTTTGAGCAATTGACACAAGCTTTCTAAGCTTTTGACAAATTATGTGGGATCCAACGATAACAAATCTTTTTCAGGGCTAATGATCATTAAATAATTGATGTGTACTCGTGGAACTAATGCCAAAAGTTGACTCAGCTTTGTAGGTATTATTAAATTTATTAAAATATTAATTGGATATTTGTATAATATTACAAAAGGCAATTTAAACTTATATTGATTAGACAAATTAAAAATCAATTAATATATGCAATGCATACATTTCAATATAACCAGTTTGTATGATTAATAATAACTGTGACGTTTGTGACAATATATAAAAAAAATCACCAAAACTATAAAATATAAGTAAATAGAAATAGCTTGAACACAAAACCTGCTGCAGTTGCCTCCTACAAAGATATTGCAATTGCTCCCATATGAAGGACAAGAACATGTGTATTCAATCTACAATTGGGTCGCTCCCTAATTTTCCTAAAAAGAAAATAGACTGACTTCCAAGTGCACAACCCGAAAATACTCACATATATGTACATAAATACTCGCATGTAGTCAAATGCATTAGATAAATATAAATGCCGCCGAGCACTTCTGAATACAGACGTAGATACAGATGTATTTACAAATGTGCATGCAAGTATTAATGAACATATACTCGTATGTAGGTAAATGTTTGGGCGTGCTGACTTTGAAAAGAGAACGGTTAGATCACCATACTCGACAACAATTTCATTGTTTTTGTTGTGAATATAAAATAAATGACACAATTACTAAAATGGACTTAAAGTTACTCATTTTATCGGTATAATGTATTGACTGTTCTCAACTAATTCCAGGGTAAATAATTGAAGCGATCGTAAAAATTTAAAATAAATTTGGTCATCATATGGTAAATGAACACACAACTTGAGACCCATAGGAATGACGCAAGCTGACGAAATACACTTCAAGCGAGTACGTGTAGTTTTGTCTGTTCCTAATTTTCGAATACAAGATACTTTGAATGTTTCTCGAGCAGTCGCTTCTTTATGGTCATTGCACAACACAGTTTGGGGAATTGGTGGCGTGTATATAGTATGTATATTTATTATTTTCTTTTTCTCTGGTGACTATCAACTACTGCTAACTATTTACAAGATTGAATGTATTTAATTGGACTCCACAAACACTCATTATTCGAATTGTGTATGCAAAGTGATTAACATTAAGAGTATATTAAATTAAGAGTGCTTTAATTTTTCGGCCTCCTTGCGTGCTTTGAATCCACGGAAACTCGACTGAATCTTGACAGCCGCATCTGTTGCAATCTTTTGCTTTTTTCGCACCAAAAATCCACGGAATCCGGCTTGAATCTTTGTGGCACAGCGATCTTCAATGGACGCCACATCCGCTGACGCAGCAGGAACTTGCTGTCCATCAACAGCCGTTTTTTGGATATTTCTGTCTCTCCTCCATCAGGATGTTGCTGTGAGTGCGAGTGAGCTGTGATGACTGCGAGTGTTGCTGACGTCGACCGCTGGAGAATCGCTGGGAGGAAAGCGTGTTGCCACTGATGCGATTGGTGTTAACAGGTTTATTCGAACGGTACAACTGCTTGCGGACACGATATCCGCGAAAGCCAGCTTGGATCTTGACGGCAGCACTTTCTTCGGATTGCAAGGACGACGCTGATTCAGGTGAGCTCGGATATATGTACATGATCCCAAGCTGAGAGCACTGATCACAAAATCCTGTGTGTGTTCTTATTCTCTTTGCCTTTTCTTGCTAAATGGCAGTTACATCGACCATCGATCAGCTAACGAATTTATTTGGTTGATTGGCAAGCGCTTCTTGGCAGCTGCCTGAGAACTGACTCTTACGAGACCTATAACCGTACTGACGTATATATAACGGAATTGGCTGCTGTGCACTGAGAATTTTCATTTAATTTTTCCATTCAGAAAACAAAAGGCCCCCCCCAAAAACACACACATCATTTATGCTCTCTCTGTCTCTCACATACTATACTATAATAGTATGGTACACACATCTCCACAGAGACGAGTACGAGTGCGAGTCTCGCCCTTCCTCTTCCGACTCTGCTTGTCCCCCCTCTGTGTATCGTGTTTGCATCTTTTACATTTGTATACATTCATGTTTTGTCTGTGTATTTAATTGTATCTGTGAGTTTTCGTATTCAAATCTACGTATGTTCAGACGTCCAGACGAATGTTGTATCTACATACATACACACATAGCATATGTGTGTGCAACTAGAATTCTGTGTTTTGTTCTCTTTGAAAATTGAAAATAGTCGCGGATGTTCATGACGTTAATGATATTTAATTGAAAAATAACAACACCACCAACAACAATCCCTGAATGTTCTGCCAGCCGATGCTTCACATACTTTTACAATTAATCTCATATCCATGTTAGTATTATGTTTTTTTGATTTCTTTCGCCTTTGTTTAGGTTTCACATAGATTTACTCGTCTGTACTCTCATCACAGTCTCAAACAATAACAAATCAGCCTTTAAATAGAATTCCTAAACAAATTCACTTTAATACGTAATACAAAAACTCCTACGAAAATCGAAGATATGTATTTATTACTCTACCCAACGTGGTGCGAAGTTTCAATAAGTTGAAGAGCTTTAACACATTTTCAGTAATACTTTCTTGTATTTTCTGATTATACTGCGCAGACTTAGACTATACTAAATAAAGGTGGGTTTAACTTAATAACTGGTATGATCATTTAGAATGAAATTATTTGAAGTCTAATTTAAGAGAAATGGAAAGTGACTAAAATAAATTATATGTTCATTTAGAAAATAAAATAAATAAAACATGAAATCTATTTACTCAATAATGTGTACCGTTGTTTAGTCCAACCTTCTTTGCAACAATTCAGTGGGTACAGGGTATAAGTACTCGTGTCAAAATCGTATATATTGACGTATATACCGTATATTGTACATTTTGCATAGTTTCACATTATATTTTTGGACACTTGCATACAGTATACTGCTGTCGTGCGCTAAAATATGAATCAATTAGAGTCTTTGTGACAAACTTTCACATATGTGTTCTGAATTGAAAAACGTTATTAGAGTCTACAATATTCGGTTTGTTAAGTTCTAGTATTTTCCCCCTGCCAAGTAGATGCATACAGAGAGAATCGTGGGCACTGCACTTGCATGTGTGTATGTAGATTTTTTATTTGTTTCCATTATTGGTCGGTCGAATGATGACTATGCAATGGTTACGTTAACGAACCGGTATCTGCGGTCAACAAGAAATTTATAGGCGTTAATAGCCTTTTAAGAGGAGTGAACTCATGAAAACAACAATTCAATTACATATTCACACATACATACATGCAGTCGTATACACAATAACTTTATAACATATATATATGGATTCGCTTCTTGAACATATTGAAACGAATAAATTGTTGGCTCGAGAAGATCACGCTAACACTTGTATTGGCAAGGCATGAGTATCTACAAAATACGAAATGCGTTTGTATTTGTTTTGGCTTCTTCAACAAACAAATTTGCGTCACAATGGTGAACCAATTCCGGAAAATGGATCCTGCATTTGATGTATGGCTGAAAAGTTGAAAAATTTACCATATGGCATTAATTCTATTGTGGCAGATTGAGTATAAATCACTTTTACTCGCTTATTTAAGTTGATAGCGAAAATGAATCGACCATGAAGATAGCACATTCTAAATATTCCATTCAATTTCAATTTAAATAACTGAAATACAAAAACATTACATTAATCTTAGCTAAACTTACACAAATTAAAGGATCGAGTTATTATTTAAATTTTTATTGAGAAACATGGTTTAGAAATAGCTGATCAAATTGAAATGATAAAATAAATAATGATAACACATTCAACAAATGCGATAAAGCATTTTGCGCTGCATTCGATGTTGAAGTTCTCCACGACGGATCATGGTATGAATGACCTTCATTACTGTGCGCTCCTCGTATTTCTGTCGCAAGAAATCCTACAAATTTAAAGGTAGTGAATTATAAATGCAAAAAAGGCATAAATTACCTCTAATTATTATTTACCTGTAATATATTTTGTTCCGAGACCTGAGAACCGATGGCAAAGCGTCGCTTGAGTTGCTTCTCTATGCGATTGAGAGTCTCCTGGTCCTCCTCAGTTGTAAAGCCCTCTGCACCAGCCAGACTTCCCGTCATGGCGGCATCGAGAGTGGATACTTGGAATAATCGAAGTGCTTCGTTCACATGCTCATCGGTGGCAAACGGAAGTAAACGCATCTTGGCCAAGGATTCTGAGATACGAATCACAGCTTCTAGCTGGCGAACAGTAATAGGAATGGCATGTCGCTTATCTGCGGACTTCTCAGACTGTCCGGCGCCACTTCGCATTAGAACATAGCGACTCTTTAGTTTTTCCCCAGCGGCTTCGCTGAGTCGTGGACCGCAGTGAGTGCGACAATAATGAATGTATTTTTTAAAGGTGGCCAGTGATATTTCACCTTCGGCAGGCTCAGATGGAGCTGATTTGTTGGAGCTAAGATGCACGTTGATAATGTGTTTGGCCAGTGTAATATCGCGTGTCTCATCGTGCACATCCTTAACAATGAAGATCATGTCGAAACGCGACAGAATTGTTGGCATAAAGTCAATGTTCTCTTCGCCTTTTGTATCGTCCCAACGTCCGAAGATCGAATTGGCAGCGGCAAGCACCGAGCAGCGAGAGTTCAAAGTGGTAGTAATGCCAGCTTTGGCTATTGATATGGTCTGCTGTTCCATGGCTTCGTGAATGGCGACACGATCATCCTCTCTCATCTTGTCGAACTCGTCGATGCAGACAACGCCGCCATCAGCCAGAACCATGGCCCCGCCTTCCATAACAAAGTTACGCTGCGGATTAAAAATATATGAACAATAAATAAGTATGTTACTTTCAACCATTCATTGAATAAAGCTTACAATAGCAAAAGATAATAATTTAATAAATTTGTTTTTTATGCCTTCTTTCCAAGTAATATTTATTTCTAAATGCAAAGTTTAATAAATCTACGAATCGAATATAATATGTGTATACTGCTGACCCGTCTTAGCCTTATAAGAATGGGCAGATATTTCTTTAAATTTATTTTTCTGTTAAAAATATTCATTCTAAGTGCCAAATCATTCAACCAATGTTGTATCTCAATACAATGTAGGATTAGTTTAAAAAATATAAAAAAACAAAAAATGGATACATAATCTAATAGCTTACCGTGTGTGGATCCTTCATAACGGAAGCAGTTAAACCAGCTGCACTAGAACCCTTTCCTGAGGTGTAGACGCCAATGGGCGAGACTTTCTCCACAAACTTAAGCAGCTGCGACTTGGCTGTACCCGGATCGCCTAGAAGCAGAACATTGATGTCGCCACGACGGCAAAGACCGTCGGGTAGACGCTTTCTGGATCCACCAAAGAGCATGGCCGTGATGGCCTTTTTAATGTCGTTGGAACCAAAAATGCTGGGTGCCATTGACTTGGAGAGTCGTTCGTAAATGTCCGAGGAAGCAGCCATGCGACGGAAGTTCTCTTCTTCATCAGTAGAAATGTTGCTATAGCGAGAAATGGCTCCTGCTCCCTCAGCGTCGACGGTGATGCCAACCACACGCATGTAAGGCGCACGCACACCAAGCACAGCCTTCTCACGGCCATCCTGTCGTGTTGGTTTTCCTACTTTTCGAATAGAGTAAATGCCTTGAATGAGCACACGATTGCCGGGCACTACGCGTTCACAAATCGAGCGATCGCAGAACAATTGCAAATGGCGCGGGATTTCTCCTTGTGGCACAAAGTCGGGAAGCTCTTGCAACTTGAGGGTTTGGAAGTCGACGCACTTGCATTTGTCGGGCATGATGAAAAAGGGATCCAGAGGACATTTTGGCCGTCCGGCCTGCTCCGTGGTGCATTTGCGTGGCAGCATATAGCCTTCCAGACCAGGATTCACTTTCAGATTGGGTATGACAGTGCTGCACGAGCGGCACATGATCGACATGCGCGTGGCCTTCGCCTGAATGCCCGAAGCAGCCACAATGATGCCAGCAATTTTAACCAAACGCGAAACGCTGTCTGACTTAAGTTCGCGAATATTTGTGGGATTAGCACTTGACATCAATAGGATTTGAATATCGTGCATATGTTCCTCATGCTCCGGCCGTGGTGCTGTTATCTCATCGGCCACTTCGCGTGCCGCCTCCTCGAAGATCTGAAGATGTTCCGTAGGCTGTTTGTTCAGTTTGTCGGCAAGCGTCTCATCGAAGCCCATCACATCTTCCATTTCGATTTCGAGGAAGTAGCGTCCATTGAGATAGTTTCGCTTTAAATTATCTCTACATTACGTAGATTTTAATAAATTTGTTGTAATATTATTGAATAATGTGCACTAATTAATAACAGTTAATAATTACCTGTATTTATAATAGAAATTGTCCTCATTGAAAGTACGAATAAATTCCTTGTACTTTTTTTTCACCGCTTGCAAATTAATTTGCGCACCGTCCGCATTTTGATCGTTTCCAAAATTATCCGAGAAAAATACACCAGCATCATCAAAACCTTCCATTATGACAGTAAATAAATTTGCAACTGGAGTGGAATGAACGAATAATCCGAATAGACGCTTTACTTCTGCAAATCAACACAATTGCAATGTAGTCAATAATTTGCCGCCAAAATGCGTGTGCATTGTGCGTATATCGAAGTATTATCGATTTTACGGAGCATTCTATCTCGATAACACCCAGCATAAATAATAGTGGGATTCCTATAAGCCATTTTTTAATTTGCATGTTTTTCAATAGTGATATTAAATCATGTAACTATTGTTTATTCTTAATTTTAAATATATTTTATGTTTATTTTTATTATCGAAATAATTTTTTTTTTTATGGGCATCACTTTCTTGTGAGTGCTTGACCCCAGTGTGTCCGTTCTTGATATGCTAACGAAAAAATGCGCAAAAATATTAATAAAATAGCAATTTTTCATTTCATGATTAATTGTTTATTTTTTTCAACATTTTTTAACAGAATTTTAATCAGAGTGAGAAAATAAAGTTATAAGATTTTTAAAAATATTTAAGGAATACAACCCATTGCTTAAAATGACGCGCCCCACACTTTTTGGAAATTCAAATACCAAAATACTTATAGAAGTGTAACCAGACTTGTGTATATTTCGGCGTTAAAGTGCAAATTTTAAAATTAAACTTGAGGCCACGCTGAAACAAGAACTTTTTCGCGTGTGTTTGGGAGGGAAGCAGACCGGATTTTTACACATTGCTAAATATTTCTTGCACTTATTACACGCTTAGTACAAGTCCAAAAATCAGCAAAAATGGTATGAAAAACTAATGGTTTATGGCGAAACTCAGTGGCTGATGCAAACGTATTTACTAGTCTTCTACAGATATAAAAAATGGAATCAAGCATTGAACTCGATGGCGCGCCCGCAACCGGCCTCTCACCAAGCACGAACAATGTGATAAAGAAACTCGCCGCAAACACTAATACCAATGCAGGCGGCGCAGCAACGCCTGCTGGTCCTGGCGAAGCGAGTGCCAATGCCGAGGACATGACTTCGAGGGACTATTATTTCGACTCGTATGCACACTTCGGTATCCACGAGGAGATGCTCAAGGATGAGGTGCGAACGGTAACATACCGCAATGCTATGTACCACAATAAGCATCTGTTCCAGGGCAAGGTAAGTGAGGGAGTTTTAGGCCAATTGGAATACAAGAAAGCACACAAAACGTGTTACCTTAATCCATAATCAGTGATTTAAAGTGGGACCCATTTCTAATGTTTGCAGACCGTGCTCGATGTGGGATGCGGCACTGGCATTCTGTCCATGTTTGCTGCCAAGGCGGGAGCAGCCAAAGTGATTGCGGTGGACTGCTCTAATATCATTGAGTTCGCCCGCCAAGTGATTATTGACAACAATCTGCAGGATGTAATCACAGTTGTCAAGGGTAAAATTGAGGAGGTTGAACTGCCACATGGAATCGAGAAAGTGGACATTATTATATCCGAATGGATGGGGTAAGCTGGACAGCTCATATCACTTAATCGTTAATTAATTTTGCACTGTCTTGCATTAGATACTGTCTCTTCTACGAGTCCATGCTGGACACCGTGCTTTATGCGCGTGACAAGTGGCTTAAACCCACCGGAATGATGTTTCCCGATCGGGGCACACTTTACATCACCGCCATTGAAGATCGTCAGTACAAGGACGAGAAGATCAATTGGTGGGATGACGTGTATGGCTTCGATATGAGCTGTATTCGTAAAGTGGCTGTGACTGAACCGCTCGTAGATGTTGTGGATCCCAAACAAGTGGTATCCACAGCCTGCATGGTAAAGGAGGTGGATCTGTATACAGTACAAAAGGCAGATCTCAACTTTTCGTCCACATTTAATCTGACCATTAAGCGTAACGATTTTGTGCAAGCCTTGGTCACCTATTTCAACATTGAGTTTACCAAGTGCCACAAACGTCTGGGGTTCAGCACATCGCCTGATTCCACATACACACATTGGAAGCAGACGGTATTCTATTTGGATGATCACGTGACTGCCAAGAAAAACGAAGAGATCAGTGGCACGTTTCAAATGAAGCCAAATGAGCGCAACAACCGCGATTTGGACTTTGTCATCGACATCAATTTCAAGGGTGAATTATCTGAGATCCAGGAATCAAATACATACCGCATGCGTTAGGTCTGATGCCATTAATCCAGAAAGTGGCCTTAATGCTTAAGGCGGCTACTCTTTGCCCTCTTTAGAAAGAGAGCAATATACCATATAACAAACAAAAGAACATGATGACTAGACGTAAGATGAAATCCAGTGCGAAATGTGCAACGAATTTGTGTTGCGTCTTCTACTATGTTTAAAGTGTACCTTTTTTAGTATACATACATCATATATAAAAAATATTTTTACAAATTGTGCGCCTGTTTAAAACGATTATCCAAGCATTATTCTAAGCATATTGTACAGTGGCACAACATCCAAGTCTCTCATACACCACATAATAAAAGTGTGCGACAGACACACCATTTTACTGGACTCGTCTATTATTCTGTTTTTATATTGTTGGGCTATTTTAGAAACGCTGCTCAGTTGAGATACTCTGGACACTAAAATTATTTATTACATAAAATAATTATTTTATAACAAAAAAAATAATTATTCACTTATTCCATTTCGAAATGATTATTTTTTTGCGATTCATAGAACACTGTATGTACTTTTCTTGTTACGGGTATCAAATGTTTTCTTCTTTTTTTATGTACAAAACTAAGATTACAAAATTGTTGAATGTTTCGTTCTGTCAAAAATCTGTGGGTAATATGTGTGTGTGTGTGTTGTGGTGGTCGGACTTATTTTTTAGTTAGTTTTATTATGTCTGCGTATTATGATGGGACTTTTTTTTTTTTTTCTTTTGGTTGAATTAAGGTTTCACATTATTAATGCCGATCACGTGAATCGGACCGACTTCTGCGATCGCGGGAGAAGCTTCGTGGAGTACGAGAACGCCTTGGTGAACGAGACCTGCAATGAAGTTGTGTAAATGCAAATTATTAGAATTATACATGGTGTTATCAGCTACGATAACTTTTGCCGTGCAGCATAAAAGTATTTGAAAAGTGATTATTATGGCTACTAATTCAAGGGAAAGTCTAAATCCGATCAATCTATTTTTGTGTATCTTTATTGTTAATCTAATCTTTTTGGTATTTAAAAACTATATATCACAGTTGCACATTTATCATTTTATCACATTACGATTACGATGAATATTCGTGCCCAGAAAATTGGTGGAATAATTCCGTTTACGAATACGAAACTAAAACGAACGAAGGCATTTGGAGATTGCCTTGGTTGAGTGTGGAGAGTGGAGAATGATGGTAACGCAGTAGATGGAAAATTTGGTTGGTTGGTAATCAAAGAATCAAAGTTGTGTGTGGCGTGTGTTGAGTAGAGTTCTGGTTTGTTGTCGTCGAGACCGAGACATCTGGAGAACTTGATCGGCGGAGGAATTCGAGATTCGTTACGTTACAGTTGAAAATGTTGAAAATCTTGATTGTTGTTTTCGAAACCCTGCTGGCTGATCGGATCGAGGATGTGATTGTGGTTTTGTGGTGGACATTTTGGTTGAGAAGAGGTAGTAGCTTTTGAATCGTGAAGATGTTGCTGTTGTAGTTTGTAGTTGTTCTTGTTCATGTTGTTGTTCAATGAGGAGAAGTAGTTGTTGTCAAGGGGGTTATCCTGGAAAAATTTCGATGTAAACAAGAGTATAACAAACACTAAACGTTTTTTTAACAATATGGTTCTTGACTCTAGTTCTGATCACGAATTACAGATACTATATACTTTATAGTAAAGATACTTTGCCTCACAGGGTATAATCAGGATGCTTAACAAATCAGACAGACTGAGAATTGATATTATTAGGTGCTTGCAAATGAAATAAATACCTAAAACGTCCAGCACTTCGGCCACCGCCATTTCCTTCGGGAATTCCACGACGACCACGATCGCGTGAGCGTCCCGAAGACATCTCGACACGAATGCGTGTGCCACAGCAGCGGGTGCCGTCGAGCGCTCGAGTTGCGTCCTCGGCATCACGACGATCTTCGAACTCAACGAATGCGAAACCGGGAGGATTGCGAGCAACCCAAACGTTCCTTAATGGTCCATATTTGCTGAAAGCATTCTCAATATCGTGTTTCGATGCAGATGATCCCAAATTTCCCACATACACTTTGCAGGCCAAGTCCCATTCACGATAGCGTGGCATTTTGTTTAATTTCTGTGAAATGCACAAATTCATATTTGCAATAAACAAAATAATTTATAAATGTTCATGTTTGCACACACACACAAGCACATGCATAACGGGGATGGCGGCCACTACATTAACTAATACTTGCTGGTGCGTACATGTGTGTGTGTGCAGAGAGGGCACATGGCATTTTTTCATTTTTCAATGGCCATTACGTGTAGATTACGGTGCGCGCATATTTTTATTAAATGTAGATATTAAATAAGGGGAATAACTTACCAACTGATATATATTTAAATGTATTTGCAATAAATTTGTGAAACCTTTCAGCCCAAGTTGAGTATAAAAAAAAACACGAATACTAGAATACAAAATGAGCGAAGCTGCCAGACTGTTGATTTTAGTGTGCCCAAGAGCTGCATCACAATAATACTGGTTTTCACTTTTGAAAAACTGAAACCGGCTTGTGAGCAGGATAACTCATCCATCCTATTTTAAACATTTAATTATTTCGATATCCATCCTAGTTTCAATCATCTAACTATTTAAATTTATCAAAAAATATAGACAAACAGAGCTAAAGAGTTTAGAGATGTTTTATGTTCAGTATGTTTTCGACAGTATATTTTGGAATTGAATTTGCCCAAGTTGGTCATGTTGATAGTTACATACAAACATTTCATAACCTAAGTGCGGTCGGCTCTTCTATTTTGTTATTGTTCAATTAAAAAACGAAAAATGCGTTTAACGAACAAATTATATGCACAGCATATTGGATGGCACTTCAAGAAGCACTGGCAGGTTCAGGGCCGGCGTGTGCCAAAGGACACAGGCGCAGCTGCTGAACTGTTAAAAATGGGAGTTCAAGTGAAGACGTCGGAAGATGTGTTAAACCCAAAAACCGAACCAAAACTGTAAGTAATTTAACGTTACGTGACTGAATGAAATAAATTAAACACTTATATGTTAAGCAGCGTTGAGATTGTTGGTGCGTCTCTTAAGCCAATTCCTGAAGATGAAACACATCCCAATTGGCATTCAACTGCTTGTCATCTCTTTGGCGACAGCAATGTATTGCTTGGAGGATTGCCGCAAGCCCAAGTTCTGACCAACAGCATTGAGATCAATGAGTTTCCCCGCCAAATCGACGAGGCTATCTTCAACGCTCAGCTTCCGAAGACCCTTGATCGTAGTGTTCAGAATGCCATATTCTCGTCGCAATTGTTGGATGCACAGCAAGTGAAGTTGCCAAAGATTAAGTTGGCTGATCGTCCAGCATATAATTTGCCTCGCCTATATGGAATATCTCAAGAAAGGCGCAAGTATGTTTTTAAAAATTTGGGAATATTGTTATTAATTTTAGGTCTTAATTTACAATATATTATTTATTTTTCTGCGTTTCAGTCGCCTTTTAATGAACAAACTTTTGTTCGAAATCGAGAAATTGGCAGGTCGTTCTGTGACTGTCCGACGCAAGCTGATTGATAATGTGACATTTCAAACATCTTTAATTAAGGACAACGATGTGCTGGTATTTAAAATAAGTGGAGACAAATTAATAAGCTCAGCCCGTCCTCTAGATGCTATTAAAGGAAAATTTAATGGTGATTTGCCAGATCTGTATCCGATGAAGTCCACAGTATCAATGCCTAAGCAACACATTTACACGGAAAACACTTTTTATCGTAAGTATTGTGAAATTTTAGTTCTAGTCCATCGATTACATTCCACCTTAATTACAAATGCTTATTTAATAGCCATTCGAAAGGACATCACCTGTTCACACCCACATACGATATTCACGTACTTTGATAAGACTATTGTTGGCAATGTGCACGGATCCGAAGTCTCGAAAACTCAATTCTACGGACGATCTTTGTTGAAGGCGTTTGTAGTTGCAGCTTCTCGTGCTAAGCAATTGGGAGATGTTCCTGCGAATGGTGTTCTTCAAAAACCAATTGTAGTACAGTGCATTCAGACGGACGGGCAAGAATTCCATTTTGGAGTGCTGCAACTAAACACACTTAATCTGAGCACTGATAGTGCTACTAAAACTATTGGTTCCATCGGCCAAGTGTGGAGTTGTTTAGTGAATGTAGCTATCAAACTGGAAGACCGTACCTTGGTGGATATAACAGTGAAGCTTTCCGTATTTTGAACGCATTCTATAATAATTTTTAATGTTGCAATTTAACAATAAAGTTGAGTATGTTTGGATATTTAATATAATTGAAATCATCTACATATTTTTTTAACTGTATTTATTAATGTGCTTTGAATAATGTTCGAGATTGTTTGTAACAATATTCGAGGGAATAGTGAATAACTATAATAGGGTCCTTACGTCTTTTACGCCTATTTATAATTCGGAGAGAGATACTAAGTACTTTTTTTTCTCTTTTTTTCTTGAATGAATGGATCTGATAATACAGTTGTAAATTAAGTATTTAAAATGTGCCATTACTACTCGTATATTAATTTCTTGCTTGCGCTTGATACAAATTGCTAGCAATGCACTGGCAATCCTGCATATATGTATGTAAACATGTTTGTATAATGGAAATTCACAGGGCAATGCATGTGGATGCCATAGCAACGTGAAAGCGGAAAATTGTTTTGCATCGATATATTGGTTGTGATAAAAGCAGCTCCCTTTTGATTCAGGGTTGTGGAAGAGAGACTCACAAACATACATTCAAAATTCAAAGGAGTAAAAATCAAAATTTTTAGTAATATGAGTAAGGTACGGATACAAGCACCAACCAGTTCCAACAACAGTGCAACGTCGTCTGAAAATAGTGAAACGCAAAGCGTAGAAGAACATCCAACGATTGTGACAGAGACTAATCGAAGTGCTGCATTAATCAGGTTAGCTGAGTAACTCTCAACTTGTTCTCAACTATTGTTTGCATAATAAAATAATAATAATAAAATTATAATCTTTTCATATACATACATACGTACATATACTAGATTTGCGCTACATCACTAAATATACGTATACTTAATTTGCATACAGATTATAATACCCACCTATTTTTATTACACCACTTCTGTGTGTACCTTTTAAATATCGTATCCATATATAAATATATAGAAAAACAAATATTTTCTATTTAGGGCGAAAACTAGTTGGAGACGCATGAAAGATCTGGCGGCAGAGAAAGAAAAGGAGAATGAGGCCAAGCGACCTCCTTGGCGTGCTGTTAGTGTTTCGACACTTGCTAAACCGGACAAGAACGCTTTGCTCCGTGCCAAGCTTTTGGATGCATCTAGGTATGTGCACAGATATTTCTCACACACCCCATACAACAAAATAGATAGTATAATTTGAATTGTATTCAGACGTCTGAGAGCTGGCAAAGCAAGTGTGGCGCTTCAGACAGATTTTGTGCCCACCAAATTGCTAAAAGAAGCTAGCATTGGGCCGCAGTACGATTTAATTTTGTACAAAGATGTTGGAATTTTAACAGATGGCCAATATTCGATCAAAAAGGATGTGCATCAGCAATGTAAATGTGATTAATTACAACCTTAACAAGTTATGGATAGAAACGTACATTTTCAGATATTCTAACATATTCTATATCGCAAATGACCGATTCTATTGGCACTTCCGATGTCGCCACACAAACTCTTTTGCCCAAGGTGTATAAGGATAATGTTACCAATTCATACTCCGTCGATCTTAATAATTACGACAACGATGAAATATACCATGTAGAAAGGAGAGTCCAGGATCAACTTAAGAAGATTCGCTACTTGGATTTGTATGGAGAGGACCAGGACAATGCAGTAGTTGAATCAACAGCAGAGCAGCAAGGGATCAAGTTGAATCCTACTTCGGCATCGTGGCATTTTGAAGATGACGTTATTGAAATGGATGACGCGCAGCATTTCATACCCTATACCATTGAGCCCTTTAAGCCATGGATCAGCTTCATTCCCTTTCCGTTTCGTCTAAGTGGTAATACATTAATAGGCAGACAGAAAATTGATTGGTACGCTTTGCTGCAGTCAATTGATGATTTGATTCGAGAGTCAAATAATTTGGTGGACAAATTGGAAGGTATGATACAAGATAGGATTGCAAGGCGACAAAATGTCCTTCGAACTACAAACGATATAAAAAAATTTGAACCAAGTTCCTTTGTTTTTCCCTCTGAGCATTGGCTACCAATAATTGAGAAACAGGAAATGGAATTGCAATCATTGATTGACTCTAAATAATTCAAGTAACAATATTAGGCTTTTATTTTTTGTAAAATATCATATCAAATATAATAAACGGATTTGATCAGTCACAAAGTATAAACTTTAAAAATAGTTATTGTGAAATTTTAGTTCTAGTCCATCGATTACATTCCACCTTAATTACAAATGCTTATTTAATAGCCATTCGAAAGGACATCACCTTTTCACACCCACATACGATATTCACGTACTTTGATAAGACTATTGTTGGCAATGTGCACGGATCCGAAGTCTCGAAAACTCAATTCTACGGACGATCTTTGTTGAAGGCGTTTGTAGTTGCAGCTTCTCGTGCTAAGCAATTGGGAGATGTTCCTGCGAATGGTGTTCTTCAAAAACCAATTGTAGTACAGTGCATTCAGACGGACGGGCAAGAATTCCATTTTGGAGTGCTGCAACTAAACACACTTAATCTGAGCACTGATAGTGCTACTAAAAACTATTGGTTCCATCGGCCAAGTGTGGAGTTGTTCAGTGAATGTAGCTATCAAACTGGAAGACCGTACCTTGGTGGATATAACAGTGAAGCTTTCCGTATTTTGAACGCATTCTATAATAATTTTTAATGTTGCAATTTAACAATAAAGTTGAGTATGTTTGGATATTTAATATAATTGAAATCATCTACATATTTTTTTAACTGTATTTATTAATGTGCTTTGAATAATGTTCGAGATTGTTTGTAACAATATTCGAGGGAATAGTGAATAACTATAATAGGGCCCTTACGTCTTTTACGCCTATTTATAATTCGGAGAGAGATACTAAGTACTTTTTTTTCTCTTTTTTTCTTGAATGAATGGATCTGATAATACAGTTGTAAATTAAGTATTTAAAATGTGTCATTACTACTCGTATATTAATTTCTTGTGTCTTGAAACAACTTGCTAGCAATGCACTTGTAATCCTGCATCTATGTATGTAAACATGTTTGTATAATGGAAATTCACAGGGCAATGCATGTGGATGCCATAGCAACGTGAAAGCGGAAAATTGTTTTGCATCGATATATTGGTTGTGATAAAAGCAGTTCCCTTTTGATTCAGGGTTGTGGAAGAGAGACTCACAAACATACATTCAAAATTCAAAGGAGTAAAAATCAAAATTTTTAGTAATATGAGTAAGGTACGGATACAAGCACCAACCAGTTCCAACAACAGTGCAACGTCGTCTGAAAATAGTGAAACGCAAAGCGTAGAAGAACATCCAACGGTTGTGACAGAGACTAATCGAAGTGCTGCATTAATCAGGTTAGCTGAGTAACCTTTGTTCTCAACTATTGTTTGCATAATAAAATAATAATAATAAAATTATAATCTTTTCATATACATACATACGTACATATATTAGATTTGCGCTACATCACTAAATACACTATACGTATACTTAATTTGCATACAGATTATAATACCCACCTATTTTTTTATTACACCACTTCTGTGTGTACCTTTTAAATATCGTATCCATATATAAATATATAGAAAAACAAATATTTTCTATTTAGGGCGAAAACTAGTTGGAGACGCATGAAAGATCTGGCGGCAGAGAAAGAAAAGGAGAATGAGGCCAAGCGACCTCCTTGGCGTGCTGTTAGTGTTTCGACACTTGCTAAACCGGACAAGAACGCTTTGCTCCGTGCCAAGCTTTTGGATGCATCTAGGTATGGGCACAGATATTTCTCACACACCCCCATACAACAAAATAGATAGTATAATTTGAATTGTATTTAGACGTCTGAGAGCTGGCAAAGCAAGTGTGGCGCTTCAGACAGATTTTGTGCCCACCAAATTGCTAAAAGAAGCTAGCATTGGGCCGCAGTACGATTTAATTTTGTACAAAGATGTTGGAATTTTAACAGATGGCCAATATTCGATCAAAAAGGATGTGCATCAGCAATGTAAATGTGATTAATTACAACCTTAACAAGTTATGGATAGAAACGTACATTTTCAGATATTCTAACATATTCTATATCGCAAATGACCGATTCTATTGGCACTTCCGATGTCGCCACACAAACTCTTTTGCCCAAGGTGTATAAGGATAATGTTACCAATTCATACTCCGTCGATCTTAATAATTACGACAACGATGAAATATACCATGTAGAAAGGAGAGTCCAGGATCAACTTAAGAAGATTCGCTACTTGGATTTGTATGGAGAGGACCAGGACAATGCAGTAGTTGAATCAACAGCAGAGCAGCAAGGGATCAAGTTGAATCCTACTTCGGCATCGTGGCATTTTGAAGATGACGTTATTGAAATGGATGACGCGCAGCATTTCATACCCTATACCATTGAGCCCTTTAAGCCATGGATCAGCTTCATTCCCTTTCCGTTTCGTCTAAGTGGTAATACATTAATAGGCAGACAGAAAATTGATTGGTACGCTTTGCTGCAGTCAATTGATGATTTGATTCGAGAGTCAAATAATTTGGTGGACAAATTGGAAGGTATGATACAAGATAGGATTGCAAGGCGACAAAATGTCCTTCGAACTACAAACGATATAAAAAAATTTGAACCAAGTTCCTTTGTTTTTCCCTCTGAGCATTGGCTACCAATAATTGAGAAACAGGAAATGGAATTGCAATCATTGATTGACTCTAAATAATTCAAGTAACAATATTAGGCTTTTATTTTTTGTAAAATATCATATCAAATATAATAAACGGATTTGATCAGTCACAAAGTATAAACTTTAAAAATAGTTAATGCATTCAGCTGATTATGAATTTGGATCAAGTCAAATATCCTTTTAAATATGTATTTTCATCGTTGATTAATGCGAATAAATTTTAATTAATTATTTGTCGGTTGCATCTGTAGAACTAGATTTAGCACTTTTGCTTTTCTTGGGTAATAATTTCATGAGAATATTAGTTGCCGATGTACTGTCCAAAGGACACGATTGGTAGAGTTCTTCGCAAGGTCTACTATTTAATTCCTTTCCATGTTCCAAGGCCTCCTTTATCGCAGTACCATCCAATAGATAGTCTACGAGGGAATTTCTGCAAAAGATTGGACAATTAGAATGCTTAATTTACAGGGTATAATCTAGTCGCAAATTTATATTCTAGTCATTTAATAATATTTGTGTGTTGAGCTAATGAGTTTGTCAAGCGAATAGATACAGAAATACGTAAACATAAGTAAATATTAATAACATTGAAAATCATGAAATATATATAAATATGTTTTTGTGTTCGTGTTGCTTTTGTTTTCATATCTTAAAAATAGACCACACATTAATTCGTTGTGATTGAACTCGTCTCGCACAATAAACAATTTATATTTAGCCAAATGCTTCACGCATTGAGTACGCAAGCCCATAAACAAATAAATATACATATGTATAGCGAAAGTAAAGAATTCTTTAACTTACTCGGAGAGCATATGAATGAATTCGTCCATTTGATCCGATATTCCGGTCTTCATGTTCTTCTCCGTCGATCGAACATAGCCACAGACGGCGCGTTGCATGCAACTAGTCGAGTCAATGTTGTTTTGTCCCAGTACATCATCAATTTTGTTTATCATACTACTAATGGATGCCAGATCATTTTGGTCATCGCCTGAATATACGTCATTTTAGTGTGAAATACCAGAGTTGTTAACAGTCTACTCACTGCGTCCGTAGCCACCGTAACCGCCATGGAAAGCTGACAATATCTTGGGTATGAGAATGATGGCACCAATGCCCACCAGGGTGCCCAGCACTACTCCGCCCAGATCCAATTTGATGGGATTATATGCAGAAAGTCCAGTGCCACCTGGATAACCCTATGGCAGTGTAAACAAATACAATTCTTTGCGTCGATTTAATGCAAATTGAGAAAGTGCTCACATTCAAACTTCCATAGCCAGTCGTATAGCCGAGTCGCTCCAATCTGTCTTTTGTTGAGGCAGTCTGCGGTTCGCTGAATTGCGTCTTGTTTTCATTCAAATATGATCGACTCCATTGTGATTTTTCGCCATAAGCTCTAAAAGGGAAGTTCATGAGTAAGATGTTTGAGATAGTCTTTTGTTTAATTGTTTAAAATTGTGTGCAGAGAATTTTAGAAATTTGAAATAACTAATTGCAAGTTTGATTTGTGAATTCAAAGACCCTTAGAATAGACTCACTTTTGCTTGCCTTCGTACTTGGGAATGGCTGCTGCCAAGCTCACTAAAAACAACAAGCCAATAAGCTGCAACAGTCCGAAATATTTGGTATCCATTTGGTAAATTTATAAAGACAACTTTAATCCTTTGAACACTTGTAAATAATCCTTGTTGGTGGCTTGCCGTTTGAAACGTTGTCACTTCTTTGTGGCTTTAAACTCGAAACTAATGCTTTTTAATATGTCCGCAATCATATTTATATGTGCCCAACGAAAATAAAATTGCTCAAAAAAAAAAAAATTCGTTACTTAAAGATTCAAGCAATTTGTCCAAATTATGAATTGTCAAGCAAGTGCGATTATGCGCTTCATGCATGCTTACATTACACACACAAATAAACAAAGTTGTGAGTATGTGGGAGTGTGTGAATACTGTAAAGACACTTGTGTGTGTGTTTTATGCTGGATTTCGTTGACACGAAGCAAATATGAAATCATTCTAGCACAACGAACAGTTATTACATTTACTTACACTTACTGCACACAACAGCAGGAGTACTTACCATGTTTTCATAAGTGTCGTTGTTAAATTCATTCGCAAGCCATACTCAATTATTTCAGAAAATTGTATCACCGACCTAGCGCAATACATTTACAATACAACTTAACTAACCGTGTGTGTGTGAGTGTTTTTCTGTATGCGACAGACACAAACAACTTACGACATATTTAACTACGGATTTGCAACTAGTATAATGCGCAGCAAGCATTATATCTGGAAGTATTTGCACCTGTAACTCTTGTGCACGCAATCTTGGAATTCACTAGACCAAGAAATTTCTGGTATTGAGTCACTGACTGCTGTCGCCTTTGAATTTCCTATTATGCACTCGTATTTAAATCCATTACAATACTATATACATATTCGGATGATCATCAAGATTGTAGTCTACCTTAAAGGGTGAAGAGAGGGGATAACATCTTAGCATTCAATGTCAAAAAAATTAATTCATTAACTCAAAATTGTAAATATACGTGAAACCCATACATATTAAAAAATGAATATTTTAATAAAATGGGGTTTAATTTAGCGCAGATATGTTGTAATCCTCCATCAAGGTAAGGTTTTTGCAGTCTCTCTTTTCTATATTTGTACAATTTGCCTAATATAGTATCAGTCTTCTATCAACAGTTCGTCTAGCACAACCCAAATTTTTTGTAACGATAATTTCAATAAATGCAGTCCTTGCCGTGTTCCGTGCTGTTGTAGAAATTCTATACTGACCGATCACACCTACTCTATACTTAAACGTATTTGCCATAAGATTATCAAAAATTATAACCGCCAACTTTGCCGTGAGAAGTATACAGTATTTGATGGCGGTAATAGTATTAGTCCACGATGGTCAGACAGGCAATATAGAGGTAAGCATTGATTCCAATTTAGTGATCGTAAAAGTTATTATTTGTATTTTAGAAGAGGGAAGCGAGTTCAGTAATTCTTTCAGGCAAAGGGGATGGGATAAGGACTTTGTGAGGAGAGATGAATTCACGAATCGTAACAAATCAAATAAGGGTTATACGGATGGTGCGGGGGATGTATATGGTAACAGAGGAAAAATTTCCGGAAAGTTACAAAAGGACCAAGACAACGGTTATGAAGTCAAAGCAGGCAGTAGAAAATCCAGGAAAGGAAAAATTACTACTGAAGATGGGCGGGATGACGGACCTGGATATGCAAGGTCTCGCAATAAAAAAGGTGCGAATATTGGCGCCGATGTAGAACAATTACCAAATAAGTCGAAAAAGAAGGGTGAAGGAAAAGACGATATAATTACTGACAGTGCGGCAAAAGCAGATAAGGGAAAGCCAAGAAAATCGAAAAATCGCAATGGAAGGGATTCGGGAGAAGCTGATGAAAAAGAGGGCAAATTGAAAGGCCGCAAAGATAAAAAAGCAGCAAAAGAAAGGGACTCGGATGATACTGCAGAAAAGGAGGGGAGGTCAAAAGGGCGCAAGCCAAACAAAGGTGCGGTGGAAAAAGAAGAAAAGGGTCGCATATCGAAAAATCGTAAGGATGCTAAAGCTTCCGATGCGGCGGTTAAAAATCTTAAGGAAAATGGGGAGAAAGACGGAAAATCAAAAAAAGGCAAGGCGAGGGACTCTGGGGATACTACAGAAAAAGATGGGAAGTCTAAAGGTCGCAAGGATAGAAAATCAACTGGAGCTTTAGGAGAAACTGGAGTTGAAGATGGCAAATCTAAGAAGGGAGTGGAAAAGAAGGCAAAGAAAAATTCAGCTTCCGACGACATAAATACTTCTAAGAAAGTAGTGGGGCAAGTCGTAACAGCTGGCGAAAAGTCAGCGGCAGAAGCAAGTAAATCGAAGAAGGGAGTTGCTCCGGATGCATCCTTGGATAAAGACAAGAAAGGCGCAAGAGGTACAGAAGCAAGTACTTCTAAGAAAGGAGCGGGACAAGTCGCAACAGGTGGGGAAAAGTCAGCGGCAGAAGCAAGTAAATCGAAGAAGGGAGTTGCTCCGGATGCATCCTTGGATAAAGACAAGAAAGGCGCAAGAGGTACGGAAGAAGTAAGTACTTCTAAGAAAGGAGCGGGACAAGTCGCAACAGGTGGGGAAAAGTCAGCACTAGAAACAAGTAAGTCTAAGAAGGGAGCTGCCCCATATTCAGTTATGGATAACGACAAGAAAAGCGCAAGAGGAACGGATGAGGCATCTTCTGGGGAGAAGGGAAAGCATGGAAAATCTGCTGGAGGGACGGATAAAAAGGGTGCAAATAACAGTGGAATGAAGGACACAACTGAAGATAAAGGATCAAAAAAAACTGCACAAATCGATGGCAAGGATTCAAAGAAGGCTTCAAAAGGTGATGAAAAGGATGATAGTTCAAATGC
Organism: Drosophila sulfurigaster albostrigata; assembly: GCF_023558435.1. NCBI lineage: Eukaryota > Metazoa > Arthropoda > Insecta > Diptera > Drosophilidae > Drosophila > Drosophila sulfurigaster. Next base: position 22,380,908 of record NC_084882.1, read on the forward strand.
GAATAAGAAATATGGAAAACAGCAAAAACACAGCAAGGGTGATATCATAAAAGATGAGGACATTGATCAAGAGACTGTTAAAAAATCTACCAAATTCGGAAAGAACAAAATTGGAGACAAAGGCTTTTCTAGATACAGTGACTCCGGAACTCGTCATGCCAGTCAATTTAGAGATAATTGGTCTAGGACACGCAAGGACATCAAGGACTCGAAGTTCATACAAAACGAAAGACCTTCAGGTAGAGCATTTAGGCCTACTCGAAGTGATGAAGTTCGAACTTGTGATATATTACGTGTTTACATGGAGCAGCGCGATCTTTCAAGATGGTATGTTATTGTTAGGGAAATGCTCGAAATATGTGTAATCCACAAATATCTTACTTACAGCTACCCCTGCCGACAGAATCCATGTAACGTTTGCAGAATCTGTCCGCCGTGTCCTACCATTTGTTGCTAACAATCTAGAAATTCTAACTAGCTAGCTCTAACTCTCGCCTATATTTTTTGTATAATCGTGATATACATCAATACGTATTTTTTCAGGTGTTCCTGCATACTTTGAATAATCAAAACCAGAACATTGGTTCATTTTTAAACTTTATTTGTGTTTATTATTAATACAAATTTGCATTTTATAACGGCAATGAATAAAGTCATAATATGCCAATAGTAGATAGTGGATAGAAAAACACGAATTTCGGGTGCAGTGCAGAAATTTCAATTTAAATTTACGTTTGTCCCCATCAAATTCTTATATACCTTGGACAAAGTCAACTTAAATGTTATATTTAAATCTTGGTTTAAGGATAATGTATATTTTTATTATCGCCATTCGCTCATTTAAATTATTTTTTTTTTAACAATGCAATGTTTTTCATATTTTTTCTTCTCTCCTACAAGTGGGTGATCGCAAGGGGTAGTAAATAAATTGAAATTTCAATTAATTTATGACAATCTGTTGGTGTGAATTTTGTGTGAACTTGTTATTATATTCATAGTCGTTCATTAAGGTTAATGCCGTAAAAAATTTGGCTTTTCGCCTTGTATTTATTTATATGTGAAAATGTATACATTTATGACAAATACGACGGATACCAACATATATATTTATATTTCAAGTGGACACGTTCAGCGTGCACACAAAGCTATGTAATTCAAGTTGTTATATTTTAATTTAACTTGACGGCTTTTCGGTGTATACCAATTTTTTTTTTTAAATTCGATGATATTCAAAATGTTGACAGCAGCAACAAACTATAATAAAATTGAACAATACGGAAACACTTTTTGTGGGATTATAGTAAATTCAATGACATTGTATTATGTTAATAATTTTTATTCAAATCAGTCTCTTTTGCCTCTTCCATAGACTAAACTTTATTTTAGTACTGTAGATATCTAGTTTGAAACCATCAATACAAATAATACAAGTTTGTAGGCAACTTCAATGAAAAGCTCTATGTTATGTGGGATAGGTCCAGGTTGACTTCGTTGACAATACACATACATAAATTGACAATAATTAATTTATCAGAATATTAATACAGAAAAGTAGCAGCGTTAGATTATAGGTAAGGATCGAAGTAACCCAATACGAAGTTGGATTTGAATGCGCAGAAAAAAGATGAGTCAAATGCGAAAAGATATTTTGCTAAATACTGTAAAATACGTACTCGTAGATGTTGAGCACGTATGTCTGATCTGTAAATACGTATTGATATATGTATGTATTAAAATATTATATTTATGTGTGTTGATGTACATACATACAATAATACGTACATACATAGACGTATGGACGTGTGTAAAGAAAAATTGCGCGCTCTTTTGTGTGGGGAGAGATTTGTATGTTTGTTATTCCAAAAATAAATGTATTTCTAGTCATAGAAAGAGAATGAGAAAGAGCGAAGGCTATTCAAAAATTTTTTGTGTGTACAAAAAATTATAAGAAAGTGTTCCATGCATTTCTGAATCAGAACAACTCGAACGGGCGTCAAGTGAAGAACTCGACTAGACGATAAATTCGAATCGATTAAAACGAATAGTGATTTTAATTAATTTTACAAATTATTTTCATCGCATATACATAATCATTTAAAATTCAAAATGGTTTACGAAAGTGGATTTACAACCCGTAGAACCTACACCTCCAGACCGGTCACTACATCGTACGCCGTGACGGTAAGTTGAAATATTTTCGCATTCGAGATACATCAAGAATTATCTTGAGTTATGGATAGTACATATACTATTATATATACTAGTAGTGTGGTTCTCGTTCTATAAAAACTGTGAAATTCATCTGTGCAATGTTAAAAATCGAAAAAAATAATTAAAAAAATGAATTTTTTGCAAAATTTATATAACAAGTTCCAAAATGTGTGAAGACAAATGCAGCAGATTAATTTGATGGATTTTATAAAAGGAGTTTCATTCAAACCGAATTTAACCATAAAATGCGATGTGCTCACATTTGAAGTACATTTTGAATTTTCGATAAAAATAAATTGCTTAAATCCCACTTGCTGTATTCCGTAATATCATTCTAAAAGAAAGTGCAAACCGTTTTGAAGAAAATTGAAACACGTTTTGAGTACACAAACACACACACACATTCATAAGTGTAAGTGAATGTGGATGTAAATGTGAATGTCACGCATATGAATATCGTATCAGCATTAAATTACAGTTAGTCTATAGTATGTATGTTCAGTGTATGTGTGATGTACTTATGATGTATACGCACTGGAGATTAAGATCGCATTGTTATTTATTTTTTTTGATTTTGACATAAATAAATAATATATAAAAATCGTGTATACGTATAGCGTTTATTTATATTCTTATGAACACATTTTAATGTACATGTTTGCTTAAATAATGTACCAAGTATGTATATATTATACTTTTATGAGCGCTAAATGTTTAATGTTGTAGTTGTTTTTCACCAATTTTCCGAGTGTCGAGAGACGTGGCAAACATCCGGCCCACTTACATACATACGTACATCACACATATGTACATAAATACATAGTGTCTATACATTGTATGTGCTTATGTATGTGTGAGAGCCTAAAAATATGTAATCATGAGATGCTACTAGAAAACAGAACAGTTAGTGCACTCACGACTACTTGTGAGTAGTATTTGCTCATAATTTCAAATAGATACTGCCTTGATTCTGAGATTCGCCTGCTGCACACAGAAAATCTCAAGGTTATGGCTAATTTTTGTTTTTTTTTTATCATTATGAATTCGTGCAATTTTTATGCCTTGTCATAAACTCAGCCGACGGTATTGGCAAAGTCTCGCAAAATTCCAAATATAGCCTTCTACACACAAACATACAAATTTACAAAATGTATAGAAATGTCTACGTCTATGCATTAAAATATTTGTGTTGTATATTTATTTTATAAACAATTTGAGCTGGATTGCCAACGACACTCATAAATATATTTATACTTTTTCGAAAATTTACCTCATTTTGCAGACTGCTCAAATCTGAACTCGATTATAAAACACATTTTTTGTTATTCATAATAGGTTGAAAGATTCGAGAATTTCAGTTTTTTTAAATGTGCAAATTAATGTTTAAATAATTTCGAGCGAATGCTGTCCAATGTTTTCTATTTGTTATTTTCTTGCGGCCTTATATACATACTATATAACATATTTGTCTAGATATATGTATGCATGCTTGTATGTATTGGTGAATGTACACGCACGTGTGTATGTACATATGCATGTGTGTAAGATCTATGGATACTTTATGTATATATGAATGTATAATACATACATACGAGTGTATATGTAATATAAGATGCTCGCGCATTTCGCTTTCGGGCAGATCTAAAAATATCTTTTCGATTTCCAAAACACATTCATATATTAACCACCACGGCAAAAGCGAGCAAATCGAAAGGCGTCGAAATAGCCTTCAGAAATTGGCTATAATAAATGAACAGATACTCGTATGCGTACGTACATAAAACTGACGTACTGTACAGTAGGGCATAAGGGAAGAAGAAGGCAGGGGAAGAATAGAATTTTAAGAGATCAGATTGTTTAGATTATTAAAAACTAATAAACCACATGTTGTAAATATGTATGTCAAGCATTTTGTATATATTCGTATTCACTTATATGATTCTGTTAATACTCATCTCGTCACTAAAACTGCAACTGAATGAATAAATCCATCCATATTACCAATTAATTAATTCCAGCCACACTACACTCTAACTATTTGTGTGTATATATGTTAATGCTCATGCTCACCTAAGTGTTTTGTACAAAGGAACTCACTCGTCCTCGTCCCACGTTTTTGTCCTTCAGCCACACAAATAGGGTTTGCTGTATATATGAGTCAAGCATTTGAATTCCAGGCTTATTAACTGCAATCAGTATCAGTATCCAACCTGAGTGCACCTGTAAATACGTTAATCCCGATGACAATAATGGTAATGATAACCCAGTCAACTGCAAGCAATGGCACTGCATCTTCTCTAACATCGTGTACTTGGCTTCTGAAAATTAAACCATCCACATATTATGTGACATTCTGGGCATTGCAGAGAACAAACAGAACACCAATTGACTGGGAGAAAGTTCCATTCGTGCCACGGCCCTCACTCATCTCCGATCCGGTGACTGCCTTCGGAGTGCGTCGAACGGACAATGAGCAGCGCAAGCGATCGATACTCGATCCAATCAATCGGGCAGCAATCAAGCCAAACTATAAGATTGCCTATGAACCCATTGAGCCATATGTGTCAACACGCGACAAGAATCGCACACGTATCCTTAGCTTAGTGCGCCAGCACATCGATACCGTGGAAGCCGGTGGCAATACTGCAGCCCGCACCTCTCGCGACTCCCTCGACAGCCAGCTGCCGCGAATGCACCGTGCTGTCTCCGAGAGTCTGCCGGTCCGACGCGAGACCTATCGCAATGAAAAATCCGGTGCCATGGTCACAAAGTACTATTACTAACCACATATACACCATTTAAATGAGAAGCCGAATCCCGAACTAAATCGAACTAAAAGTGAATCGAACGAATCGATCTATATAGTACCTAATTAGAATACATTCTACACATACTACAATATAGCTGTATACATACATCTATACATCTTACATCGATGCACAAGAGCCGCTCTGATGTTAACCAACTACTCGTAACGATTAATGTACAAGATCAGACATTCAATTCGTCTCTAATTTTTATCTAATACTATCTCTATCATATGTCACCATCTCTTCTGTATATTACAACTTTCTTGGCTCTAATATGTAAATGATGAAGCCATAAAAACATAAATATTCTGAAACGCATTAAACTTTTAAAGATCCGAACATGTTTCAATTTCCTTTTATAAAGCCTAAGGCGTGGTTTGACTTGATTAAATTTGACGCACTGGAATTTCACTTTTCTTGTCACATTATCATCACAAAGTTGATCTGCTGATACCGAAATTCAAGAAAATAGAAAAGACCATAGTTACCTAAATATGTTAGAACATGAAACCAAAAACAAATATTAGCGATAGGGATGCAGAGATTCTAGGAATGCATCATCGAATCAGCGGATCAGTTTTAGACATTTGATTTAGTTGAGCAGTTTTATGTGGAACAGCAAGCTGGTTGGTTTGTCTAATTTTTTTTTAACCTAGTTGCATTATCTATTTGCCATTACAATTCTCACCTAATGCATAAATCGGAATTTATAGACTCCACGTTTAGACCTGTGCACATCGCAGCCCGGCTCGCATCGCAGCCGCGCCTCCTCGGACTACTCGTACACCTCAAAGTCGAGCGTTGAGAAGAGCAGCTACGATTCAAGCAACCCCTACTCTAGGCCGGAACGCTCTACATATACCTCCACGGTGGAGAAGTCATCGCGTAGCGGCCCAGGCGGTTACAATTATAGCACCGAGAGAACCAGCACAACTGGCGCTGGACCCGGTGGTTACAGCTACTCCTCGACCACCTCTGGAAACCTGCCCGGTGGCACCAAATACCGTCACTTCTCATACCACGTCTAAGCCACAAAAATGATCTTGTAGTGATCTTGATCTTGCAACAATGCGATAGCTAACAAATTATCTAACACACCACTAATCACTCCGCTTGAATACTATTCACATTGTTGATTGTAACTTTGAATATACAATATCTAATCATGTACACGTACATATGTGCACGTATGTATGCTCTATTCTATCATCATCGGAACTGTGTATATTATTAGTCGAGTTGACTAACATCACTAATGATCCTTTTGATTGTTAAATAGATGTTTATACTTAATAGATCATGAACAATACAAAAATTATGTAATTACTCTCCATATCATTATAATTTTAATATATTTGTGATACAATAAAATGGAATCCCGTTCACTTAAAGTACACATACTCGTCTTGTATATACATGTATTATTTTTGCAATTGGTTTAAAAGAACTCTAAATACGATATTCATATGGGTCGAGCAAATACTCTTAGAAACGATACTGCCAATAATTGTTTTTTCTTTAACAATGATGAAACGGAATCCCCAGTATCAAATGCCTTACAAAATGATATTCATTGTGGTACAATATTCTATTTCAGTATCCGTCTGTGCAGAAAGTGACTCGTGTAAGTATATTCACATTCATTTGTTCACCAATTGCTCGTCATCTTTCTTTTCTGTTTTGAAATTTTTCCTATCGACTTTATTATCACACTGCTCATACTTCAATCACTCCATCGCCATCTGGAATCTTAAGTGGTTAGTACATTTGGTCTCTCTTATATAATACATTTAAAAATTGTTCTAAAATAGAACTTGGCTGATTAATATTAGTTGGAAACTTAGTTTAAAAGAGTCAAGAATCAAAAGTCAATGTCCATTTATTTAATTGGAAATATTAGAAAGATTAAAATATGGAGCACTTGCCGGGTAAACAAACACAAACAAACACTTTAATTTAGGAAAATTATCAGAAATCATCGCAAAGTTATTCATTCATTAATTCATAAGCTTTCTTCAACTTGCACATTAACAAGGTGTGCGCCTTTCTGAATGCATTGCGAGTACTCGTATTCTACTAACTTGCTGTGATTGCCGAATACACAATAGGTATACAAAACGAGCTACCCAATCTACTCGAGTTATTCAATCCCAACAAGACGCTACGTCAGTGGAACACGTGTGATTTCATCGCCTGTTCGGGTTGTCACCTCCCCCACCCGCGTTGTATCGCGTGTGATACACTCTCCATCGCCAGTGCGTGTTGTGCGCACAACAACGCGTGTTGTCTCATCTCCGGAGAGAACGACTTCCTACTCCTACTCAACACCATCGACATATTATAGTCCATCCACCTACTTGCCGTCGTCCTACTACACCTCGTCTTATGTCCCAACTTCGTATACGACATACACACCATCGTATCATTACAATCCAACAACAATTACACGCGTCTATGCACGTTCAGCATCCCCGTTGACTCCGGTGAGGATCACCACATCACCGGTGCGTGTAACACCTTCATATCTGAAGAGACTTCCTCCTGGATATGGCGCACGGGCATTAACTAATTACCTCAATACCGAACCCTTCACCGTAAGTTATCGATGTTGACCATCGACCACTTTTGTGTTTAAGTGAAATCCTAAAGATGTCACTCAGAAACGATTAACAATAATTGAATTCTCTCATTAAATTGAATTGCAACAATATTATAGACTTTTTCGGAGGAAACAGGTAGAATCCGCAATCGCGCTCAATCCCTGATTCGCGATCTGCACACTCCTGTTGTGCGCCGTGCCCGTAGCTGTACACCATTTCCCGTTACTGGGTAAGTTTATGAAGATCTGTATTAAGTCATATTGAGGGAGAAACCCAAAAGGAACAGCGAGATAAGTTGGTATATTTTAGGATATTTTAGTCAAGATTTAAAGAACAAATAATTTAAAAGACAAGAAACAAGATTAAAAAACTTCATTATTAATAAAAAAATCCTAAGCCACCTTTTCAAATTAATCAATAAAATAAATATAAAAATTAAATGCATATAGATACAAAAAAATAAATTGAATTAGATATTTCGTACTAAAACTCACTCGGTCAAAATTTCGAAGAGTACAAAACTTCTTAACATAGTTCATGTTTGAAACATAAATTTCTGACTGACCTCAAGAGCTCAAGAGCGTGCTTAAACAGTTTTCCAGCTATGTTCTTGGAATTCTTGCTATTCTCCTCTTTTGTTGAACAAAATGTTCTGCGGTTTTCATTGTGTAACATAGTATATGATACATATGTATGTATAAATAGTATGAATTCAAATGAAATTTTTGCTTAAATTGTATTTTAAAATAATTTAATTTTAATAAGCATTCCCCAAGCACATACATATATTATACATACGTGTAGGGTTTAATTTATTTATTTATTTAATAGTCTAGGTTGTCAGGATGCTTTGGGGGAATTTACACCATTATGATTATCATATTAAAATTCAATCTCGAATCCGCAAACTGTTTTTCGTTGTAGTTACACCTATGAGCCTACTTCCCAGTTGGCTCTAGATGCCTATGTGGCCAGAGTTACAAATCCAGTGCGTCATGTTGCCAAGGAAGTTCACAATATCTCCCATTACCCAAGACCAGCAGTTAAATATGTTGGTAAGTAGTTCGAATAAAAATGATTATTTGATAATATGCTAACTGTAAGTTGCAACCTGCATTGTTGTTGAAATTGGTATTAAATGCTATTTTTTAAATATTAAACAAACTAAGGTAAAAGTCATCTTGCCTCTGTAAGGATTTGTGGTGATAAGGCTTATAATATTAGAAGCCCAAAGTATGATTCGGACAAAGTTCGAACCGATATTAACCTTTTATCCTGGTACCTTAGACACCCCACATGGAAGAATGAGAACCAAAAGAAAGTTCCTCATCAGGAAGGTAAGTATCAATGATAAATGGACGTGCTTGTAAATGCCAGCTGTAAATAGCGATAGAAAAATTCCACTCATGCTCGTTTAACTCAAACTCAACACCAAAAACATAGAAAGAGGTTTCCAATAGATCGGAGATCCATTTAATAATGTCATCTTGATAAGAGAATAGATGTCTATAAGTTAATCATTTCAATAAAATGTCTGTATTAAACTCATGAGTAATTAAAAATGAAAAAATAAAAAAAACACTTTGACATTTAATGTAATAGATATAGGAGCAAACGAAATTTAATCTTTGTCACTAACGCATTTGGTTTGAGCACCCCGAATTAGTTTGTTCTTTGTATTTGACTAACTTAATTCGTTTTATGATTGATTGATTCTTTCCAGTTGAAGCTGTTGAAGTTGAGGCCTAAATGATAACATGCCTGACTTTATTGTATGGACATACAAACTTCATTTTTTTATTCGTTCTCAAATAAATTAATAAAAACAAGACTTGTGTTTGCCTGGTAGTCAATTAAGCCGATATCCAAATGACAAACAAACGATATCATCACACTCAGTCGCTTTCATTTCTAAACAAACTAATTTGCAAACAAGAACAATTTCTTACCTAACTGATAACTGAAAATCTGAATCATATTGAATACTAATTATAATGTGCATAACACTCTATTTGTGTATTAGTTATACTATATTACGATTACAGTTACATATAACAAAGCCCTTTATTTTTATATATTTTATTTACAATTAATGAAATATTCTTGGGCATTTACAGAATATTTTTTTTAATATTACAATTATGTAATTTATTCAAGTAATTATAAACAATGCCATGTATAATGAAATTATTTCAATGTATGTACATATATAAGCACAGAAGAGAAAATGTGCAACTAATTCAAATACAAAGTGTTTAATTAAGGGGGAGAAGGGCATTGAGAATCAGTCCGTTGAATTCATATACAGTCATCATATACATATAGTTTCAGGCATGGGAATGATTGTCGATATATGTGAAAATTTTAATGGGTATTAGTCTGGTGGCCTTCAATAGGTGCAATAAATCATTGAAACATCTCGTGAGTGTATTAATGACCTTGACCTATATTTTCAGATTCAATTTGCAAATGTAATACTAGATTCATTTAACTACTGCCAAAACTAATTTTAAACGACAAATGACGCAAATGCGAATTTTCCTTTTTTTTCCCCCGCCAACATGATTGATTTATTTTGTACATTTCTTCTCAGGGTATTAATTTTATGGCGAAATGTATATTTATACTTCGATGTATATTATTCATCAGAGCTCAACATGAGGTCTATCGAAATGGTTTTCCTTGGCAATAAAAACTATAAATAAAACTTATTTATATCAATTTAATATAAATGGTAAATTTTTATTTGTTTGATATAAACTTTTGATAAACTTTTTAATTCACCCACTTTGTTATAAAACCTATGAAAAAAAAAAACTATTAAATAAATGTATTTTATATACAAAATTTTGATATCAGAAAGTTTTTTATCCACCCTCGGAATCAAATCAATATAAATTATGAACAGATTTGATTATATCAAAGTAGTTTTGATTCAAAATGTTGATATGGTTGATATAATAATATAACAAATAATAACAAATTATAATATAATGATAATCTTTTTAATCTACCCTCGAAATAAGGTAATGTGTTCGAAGCATTGCCAGATAGTTATATTATAGTCTGAAATGTGTAGATGCCATCGAAATAAAATAATTTACATAATCTCATCTCAAGGTACAAGTTTGCTGACTACAAATGTATGCAAACAACAATTAAACATTAACATTTTATGATTCACTATTAGACGATAATCAAGTTTCAAGTATTTCCTCAACTGTTTTAACCCTATGCATAAGCAACATTTTATATCGCTTGAATATCATCTGAGTCTCTTTTATTTTTTGCATTTTATCTCTTATTTTTGTAATATCAACTTAAAGAGAGAATACGTATAATCGAAATTCAGACAATAATCTAAAACGCATATCGATGTTGTATATAATATATGTGTAAATGGCCTTTTTCATTTGCCAACTAATTTTACAGCATTAATAATTCGTCCTTTGATTGCGACTAACAATAGCTTATCATACTAACTTCCATTAATAACAAACAAATACTCTATTATGGGAGCCTTCTTTATCTGCAAGTCTCCGTTCCTGATGCAATGTAGGCCAATACCTCAACCTCAATGATAATGTGGTAAGTACACTAGAATGCGTAAGTGTTCATTCGAATTGAATGTAAATAATATTCATATACTCGAATATCGATACGCATATAACTTATACTACATAGAATATATATAACACTTTTATTTTTCTACAATAGCAAATGTTGATGTATTGCTGTTCATTTACATATCTTCATATGTACATAAATTCTTAAGTGTACATTCAAGAGTAGCATGGTATCATTTTTAACTAGATTTGATATTTTAGATCCCGATTTGGACCCCAACCGCCCATCAAGGAAGTTTTCTGCTCCCAGACCACTTGAGGATGAGATCGATGTGGAGGCCAAGGAAAAGCAGCGTCTGCGCCAAGAACGTCTGTTGACCGTGAACGAGGAAGCCTTGGACGAAGTTGACGTTGAGAAGAAGCGTGCTCAAAGAGCTGATGAAGCCAAACGTCGTGAGGAGAAGTATGCGATTTGATAAATTATTTTATTTGCCATGTAGTTATAGCTCTCATTTACTTTACTAAAGGGCTCTGCTCGAGGAAGCTAAAAGACGCGAAGAAGCCAACAAACAGGCTCAAGCCGCTGCAGCTCGTGCTGCCGAAGAGGAAAGATTAGCCAAGGAGGCTCGTCTTGCCGAAGAGGCACGTGTGGCTGCTGAAGCTCAAGCTGCCGCTGCTGCGAAGGCAGCAGCTGAGGCTGAAGCCAAGGCAGCGGCTGAAGCCGAAGCCAAGGCGGCAGCTGATGCCAAGGCGGCTGAAGAAGCTGCTGCTCTTAAGGCTGAGCAGGAACGTCTGGCTGAGGAAGCTCGTCTTGCTGAAGAGGCTCGATTGGCCGCTGAAGCGAAGGCAGCAGAAGAGGCCGCAGTCAAGGCTGCTGAAGAAGCTGCTGCCGCTGCTAAGGCTGAGGAGGAACGCCTAGCTGAAGAAGCTCGCGTTGCCGAAGAAGCTCGTCTGGCTGAGGAAGCCAAGGCTGCGGAAGCTGCACTGAAGGCTGAGGAGGAACGTCTGGCCGAGGAAACTCGTCTGGAGGAAGAACAACGTCAGCGGGAGCAGGAACTGAGCCGCCTGGCGGAGATTGAGAAGCAGGCTGAAGAAGAGCAGGAGGGGGAGATTGCACGTCAAGCAGCTGAATTGGCTGAGATCGCACGTCAAGAGGCCGAAATCGCTGCCCAGGAACTGCAGTCTATTCAGAAGGAGGGCAGAGACGTCGAGGAGCCCCTCGTTGAGCAGCCAGAAACTCCAGTTGAGGAACAACAGGAACCAGTTATTGAACTTACCTCTAACAATGGCGATTTATCCGTCGAGGTAGATAACACTGCCGGTGAAAGTTATGACGAGGAAGAGGAGGAAGAGTAAACAATGGAATCCTTTTTGCCGAAATTCACTATTTTAAATGAATTCTATATATTAATAATCTATTAATAATTAATGAATTTAATGCTGCTGTCTTATACTATTGTAGGATAAAATTCAATTCTTTAGTTTTCAACCATCTTCAAACGAATCAGCATATACGACCTTAGTTTCTTTATATTCGTTGTTCCTTTTGCATCTTACCATGGCTCTAGTTAACTAATACTTAAACTTTAATATAAATCTAATCTTTATTATATTGGACAAATATATAAATGATTCAGATGCCAACTATAGAGTAATGTTTTCATTTCACTAAAGATACCATACATGCCTTATTTGTATAGGGTATACAAAGGCGCGGCTTTTTGCAAACACCTCCGCACTGCATTCTAGCAAGCAAACAATTAAGGTCAGCGGTCTCAAATTTGGTCAAAAAACGAGTTGGACATGTATGTATATAGTCTTGCCAACAACTTTATTTATATATGTACTATCTGTATTGTAAATACCTCTGGGTATGATTTATGTTGAATTCTTGATAGGTAACCGATAAACAGTCACGATGCAAACTGAAAACAGCAATGCATTAGAATGGAAAAGACTTTTTGGCATTGAGTTCTTACCTATTAGAATAAATGTTAAGAGTGCAAATGTTGAATTGCAATATGGCTGCAGCATAACTCCTATTAGATTAGTTGCAGCAATAATTCCAAAGCGTCCTAAGGTCATGCACAAACTGACAGCTTTTCCTCTAAAATCGTATAGTGCAATTTGTATTAAAAAAAACTTTATACACTATATATATAAAGTAATTCACTTACCTTAAGTGCGTGGGAACCAAGTCTACAATTGCTCCCAACATTATGGAAATCGTTAGTCCAGGCAAAAGAATATAGAGACAGAATAAAATAAGAACAGCTGTGGTATTCGACAATATGTGCAATAGAATTCCACTTAAGATCGAAAGAGTTAGACCGGCCATAAGAACATTCTTGCGCCCCAAGGGATTAAGCAGAGTTCCTTGTATTGAGAACCCAATTAAGAACGCAGCTCCGACTATCATGTTATCAATATAGGTCTTAGTTGATATGGTATCGGAGCACATCTATAATATAAATGATATAAATTATATCGATAAAATTTAACAATTTCACATATAACTCTACCATTGTTGCATTGGGTTTCGGCTGCATGTACGAATTATCCAATATTTCACAAACTGTCATTGAAGAATTTGACCCAGCGCTGGAAGTTCGATTTACGATTTCAGGAAACCACAACTGCATTCCATTTGAACTGCAAATAAATGGGGTTATGAATACAGTGGAAGAGAAACAGGCTTAATTGCAATGCACACCTGAAAAACATGCCGAATACAGCCACGATGCATAAAATAAAGTTGCAGCCATGCGGCTTTTGGAATAGCGGGCGTGTGGCACGAGCAATGTTTAAAAGGAAGTTACAACCTTTAGCATTGGCCAAAATATTTTCATCCATTTCGACTTCCGGTTTTAAGCTAAACTCATTGCGATTTAAGATGCGTGTAACTGGCCAGCCACGGTTAAATTTACTGATCCAATCGACAGCTTCCATTGCTTCCGTTTCTTTGTTTAATGCAAGCAATAGTTTTGGACTTTCTGGGTAAATGAGAAGAATGAGTCCTCCAATAAGGCCGGGTAAGAGATTTGCCAGCATTATTAAACGCCATGGACGGAAATAGAAATCCCCAAGCAGATGGATTGACCAATCCGAAGATAATATTAACCATGAGACAGCTGAAAGAGAGAATAGAATAGAATATTAATATTTATATCATTTCTTTGGAATTTGCGTTTTACCTGGAACATAGATTGCAGTTAAACTAACAAACATAGTTGAGTAGTTTATTGTCACAGCACGATGACGAGGTATATTAAATTCACTCAAATATGGGTAAAGCCCACCAGAGACGCCTCCGAGACTAAATAGATTAAAAACATTAAAGTAAAGTGTTAAAGTTTAATTTATTTAATTGTTCGATTTAAACTGTTGTTTATTGGTCATATTTATAATTTGAAAATCCCAGCTAAAAATATGAATAACTAAGTAAACAAACCGCTGTATTAATTAGTAATTAACATATTCGCGACAAGCACAATAAAAGCTTCCATTCAAATTCAACCACAAAATATGCAAGACGAGATTGCCAACGGAAAATTCAACAACATTTTAAATGCGCTCGTTGTCTTGTGTTTAAACCATTTTATTTATTATCTACAGATGCTTTCGGTTACTGGTACATTTTAAAACTTCAATTTTACAACGACAATAGTATTAAATCACCAAACTGTTTTTTTATTCAAAACCAACCACAAAATACGCGAGACGAGATCGCCAAAGAAACTTCAAGTACATTTCAAATGCGCACTTGCTCGTTGTCTTGAGTTTAAACTATTTAATATATTATCTACAGATACTTTCGGTTTCTGGTTAGTCGGTTGTTTAGATTAGTTTAACACTTCAGTCTTACAACGACAACAGAATTGAACAACTAGACTGTTTTGTTTTACTACATTTTAATTGTTTTAATTCAAGAGAACGCGACTATTTAGCAAAGAAAAAATAAGCTACTAACCTGATACCGGCGATCAAGTTGATAATGTTGAAGAGCCAAACGCTTGTAACAAACATGAGAATGAACTGAAGGCCAATGCATACAAAGATTCCATAGAGTAGAACTGTACGACGACCTATAGCATCGCTGACGTATCCCCATATATAAGTCGATAGAAAGATGCCTATAACAATGAGATCGAGATGTATTTTCATGAACAACGTAAAATATATGCAAATTACTGTAGTTGGCAACTTACCCGCCACACATGCCGCCATCATAACCCCCTTCTCGGCCTGCGACGGTTGAAATTCACAGTCGGAGGCCAGCACCACGATCCCCATGGACTGTTGGGCAGCAACTGAGGTGATTGTGAGCAGACCACTCACAATCAGGAGTATCCATTGTGTCTTGCCGTAGCCTGCAATCAATCAACATAATATAGAATTCATTGATAACTCATTAACTACAGTATTTACCAATCTTTTCCAATATCTCATCATATTCTAATGCATCTCTACCAAAATTGTCATCAGTATTGAGGTGTTGCATCTTGGAGAGAACATATACAACTGATTGTCAAGACCAACTGACACCACATTATAAGCGTTTAATTCTCATTCAAGATTCGAGACACAGGTTTGAGCTACTTTAATGAATCAAGTGCTGACTGAGTAAGCAAAAACTCGTTCTGAGCTGAGCATGTTAACGCTTTTTTGATATTAACGAGTACTACTCTAGTTAAGAGGGCTTGACGAAGAGATATGTCAAACAGAAGTTCATTGTTTGTGACGCTTAAAAAAATTTAAATTGTTCTCACTGAAATCCATTCGAATAATCACTAACAAATAAACAACAAATATGTTGCCAATAAATATAAATGGTCGTTTTAAAGTAGCATTTAAATTAGTGATTAAATTTTCCGGTTGAGTAACTTTTCCACAAATTTTACTAGAGTACAAAGGTCATCATATCACTATTTGTTTTTAGTAAGTAATAAGTTTTTTTTATTGAATTGAAAAATAAATAGCTCCGCCTACGAAGGTTTTTGCCACATTGAGTATCTCACAGTTGGGCGGACACATTTTCACATCGGTTTATATGAATGAAAAATGTATAATTAATTTAACAATAACAGCTTTTATTTACGCTCTTCTCTTTCCGCCTCCATTAAAATATGTATATATTACATAGTATATAAATAATGTACAGAAAAGTGCAGTGAATGAAAAACAATAAATTGGGTACTGAAAGGTTTTCACATTTTTTCAATCTTAGCGAAAATTATAAATTGTTTAGCACTTGATGATAATGCTGTTGAATATGCATTGGTTGTAATTTAAATACTACAGTAAGTCTTGATTGGAAATATTTGTAGAATGTTTAAATAGGCAACGTCAAAGTCAACAAAGCGCAAACTGCAAAAAAATTAAGTTTTAGAAGAAATTGAGTATTAATGTATAACGACTTTCTTACCCAAAACAAAACCAGAAAATACTCCAAAAGTAATGGTACAATAGGATTCTAATAGAACTCCAATGATATTACTTCCAAAAACGCTGCCCGTTCTACCCAGCATCAAGCAGATGCAGACAGCTTTACCCCTTAGGTGGGTGGGAACCAGATCGACGACAGCTCCACTCAACACCGATATGCAAAGTCCAGGCAGTACAAGGTACAAGCAGAAACAGACTACGATGGCGATCTCATCTGTGATCCAGATCAAAGCTACAGCACAACCAGCTGCAATAGATAGTCCCCCTGTAATGGAGGCCTTTCGACCGATACGATTGATGACAAAGCCCATCACAATGTAGCCAGCGATGAGAGCCGAGCCATAAGTAATTGTGTCTATGTAGCTTTTGATACTAATTTGATCGTTGCAAATCTGTGAATCTATTGAAAACTTTATAACTACTTGTTCACACTTAAATTATTAGTTTATCTTACTTGTTAGGTTGAGGTGCGATTGGTCAATAGAGGCATCGATTACCTGACAGACGGTGGTAATATCTTCAACTATGGTCGATCCCAAGCGATTTAATATTTCTGGATACCATAAACCCATGCCAGATGAGCTGTCAATTGAAGAATTATTAGTGAAGTTAAAGTTGAAATATTTATCTGACTTACCTGAAGAACAGGCCACACATGACTGTGCAACTGATGCTGAAGTTTAATAAATGCGGTTTCTTCAGCAACGGAGCAGTATCTTGCCACATTTTCTTCAACACGATTGATCTAAATAGATAAAAAAAATCGTTGATTGACAAAGCGTTGAGATTAGCGTTTGAGACTTACGCTGAATTGGACACACAAATTCCATTTTCTCTTTCAGGAATTACGTCTATCTTCAGTTTTTCTACTTTGAGCTCCCGTAACTCCTTGCCTGAGTTTTTGAGAGCAATCCAATTGATGGCGGCAAAAGCCTCTTCGGTTTTACCCATAGATATTAGAATTTTGGGGCTTTCAGGTAGTTTCAAAAGCAAAAGAGTACCCAAAACACCGGGCATCAAATAAAATACAGTCAACAGGCGCCAAGGGCGAAATGCAAAATTATCCGTGATTTCTAAACGCCAATCCATTGTCATTACCAGCCATGCAACAACTGTGAGTAGTAATAATAACAAATTAGTAATTAACAAGGTGCAACAGAGTATTGCTTACCAGGAACATAAACCGTTGAAATACCAACAAATAAACTAGCATAGTTGATAACTAAAGGACGATGACGAGACGTGAAGAATTCCCCCAGATAGGCATATGTTGTTGATGACGCACCAGCAATACTGTAAACATATTTTAAACTCCAGATAAACCATGGACCCCACATAATAAAAGTTTTGTTGAATATTAAAGCTGATAAAAATGGTTTACTTACAAGAAGCCAACAAAGAAGCGAAATACGACATAAATCCAGTAGTTGGGAACAAATATTGAGATAAGCGAAATGATGTTGCCAGAAAATGTAGTGTATATTAACACAGGTCGTCGTCCAATAGAATCACTAAGATAACCCCAAAAATATGAAGAACAAAATATTCCTGTAGCAAAGAAATTAATATGATATATCATTATCACACATTAAATAACACTTCAACTTTTTAAATCGAAATTTAGCTGCCTTACCGATGAAACTAGCTGCACTCATGATAGCCTTATCCATAGAGCTTGTTTGGAAATCACACTGAGATACAATCGTAATGTACGACATACCCATGGTCTCGTTTATGACCATCATTAGCAAAAATCCGGATGCAAATAGTACAATCCATTGTACACGACCAAATCCTTTGGCAAAAATTTATATTTTTAACAGGACTTCATAACTTTATGTGAATAGTTTTGTTATTACCGTACCTATTAGCTTAAGTATTTCCTCATACTCATGGCCAGCACTCGCGGATTTATCCGTAGAGTCGGCATGCTTTGACTCAATATCTCGCTGGTACATTTCGTTATGGTATCTAATTACTATTTTCGGAGCCGATTCACTGTCATTACCAAAGCTGCGTCAAAATGCTACTGAAATGGCCTGGCGCGTACTATATGAAAATTATAAAATTTGTTAAAGTTTGTAGAAGTTACAAGCGAGGGAGGACGCCCTAGGTGCCAACATTTATCAGTACCCAATAAAGATAAAAAAAAGTCTGGGGATGACATCTGCTTGATTTATCGAGTCATAAGTGATACGTCGCGTTACTCTCAGTCTCATTTTTCAATTCATTAAACACACAATGCGTGATATGAGTATGTCGCCTATGTAAATACACATGCATACTCTCGGCAGTGTTAGGTACTCTTACTTAGATATAAGCATACAAACATTTGCATATAGTTTAAAGCCAATTCTATCTAAGTTTCTCAGTACTTACCCTTGACTCCCATACACATTCTTAGAATCTTTCACTCAATTATTATCATTCGTCATTAACAAATTTTAATTAAATGAGTTAGAGCAAGCACTGGTCGATATTTTTGTATATTTAATTACCAAAAAAGAGCGTGTACAGATTATGTACAAGCACACAATCAATTCAAATTAAGTGTTCAAAGTTATAAACCCCGATCTTAGAAAACACAATGTACTTCTTCTTGAAGTTGACTTAATGTTTTCTTTACTTTTCATTCATAGTATTGATACTATTCATGTCTAGACTATGAAAATATAGTCGACTGAAATTTTTAAAATTGTTGGCTTTATTTTTCAGTCGAATATGTTACTGTCCATTCAAATACAGCTCTCAGGCATGATCTTTCTTAGAGTGTAGCTTTACACCATTATAAATTAAGGTGTGAAAACAGACACCTATGGTTTATAAAGCACATAAATTTTAATTACTCGTAAACAAAGCAGCCTCATTGGGACATATTTTTGTTTACTAAAATCCAACTACTACCTTGCTACTGTATAAGGTACATATGATAATGTGTGTACTTATTTTGATCTAAGAGATGATTGCTTCACCTAGTTACTGTCCGGATATTGTTCATAAATGCGGGTATCAGGCAGTAAACGAAAATAAAACGTTAATAAAATTATTACAATGTCCGCATCTCCTTTAGAAAAAATGCTTACTCATCGTTGAACGCAGGGAATCTTATGGTGTTTGGATTGCAAGCAGTAGTACTTATGTGTTATAATAAAATTTGTGTAACATTACAATAAATTAATAATGGTTATATACGAAATGAACATAGCTATCGTCGAACCTCTTCTTAATAAATGTAGCAAACTTCCCTAGAGAAAGTAACAACCCCAGGAGAATTTACTTAATCTTAGATATTACTTTAACTAAAAGTAGTAAAAAATAAAATGAAATTTCATAATTTATGACTTGTAAGCAGTTTTCAACGGCTAGATTACCTTAATTTATATTGTATTTATTACGATTCATTTCAATAAATTAATAAATACATACCTGATTAACTATGATGATTAACTAACTGTCGTTTAGATTGTCTAAAAGAGCATGAAATTGACGATTTGTCGGTCGCACAACTCGATTGTCTTGAGTACACCACTAAACTTAGACATCTGAATGATTTCAACAAAAATAAAATAATAAAATCTTCTGACGTTTTTTCTTGGAAGCAAATACAATTGGGACTATTGAATGCTGCTAATGAATGAAAACCTTCTTAATGTAATGAATGAATGATAACCTAATTAATGTGATCAATCTGGTGAAATTTAGTTATTTAGCTGATACATGAGCTTTATTAATTTAATAATTTCTCTGCGTTATTGTATATATCACAAAATTAAAAAAAATGTAATTCAAAAATTTGCGCCTTCATTAACAAATTTATTTCAATGTACGGTCACACTTTATATTTAAATACCATCACAGTATTTTTTAGAAGATATTCACAATAGCACGTGATGCATAACTGCTACTCTTCACTGATATTGTGTATGACATTTTTACAGTTTAAAAACATTTTTAGATAAAAACCTATAGTTGTGAAAACAACTTAATGGTGACTAGCAAAATTATAACTGTTTTAGGCAGATTTCTGTATTATTAATATAAGCCGCTTACTAACTTTAGAAACTTCCAACAAAAAATAGCTTATTTATAATATAATTTTCGGTCACTCTATTTGTTGCCAACCAAAACATTGAAAGAAGTTTATAATAACAATAGGAGAATCTTATGGCGGATTTTCAAGAACAATTACGACAATATAGACAACAGAAGCAGAGAAGAGAAACATTGGACAAATTCAAAATCAAACTACGTAAATTTTGGATGCTTGGCACTGGGGCAGAGACAAGTCAGGGAAGAGACTACACTTCCATCGACGTCAAGGTAAGATACAAGATACGTATTTCACCAAAAAAGTCGTATTTACAATTGCTAGATAAACTAATAAATATTATTTTAATGTGAATTTTAGCCAGTGAGAAAGTTAAGCACCGATACATTTTCCATCAGCGAAGAGACCGAGGAGTTTGTGGCATCCAGCGAAGATGACGAGCTGGCGTCTCAGGGCAACGTCATTGCTGACGTGCGAAAGGAGAGCAGAGGCTTGAAGTACGCTCTTTGGGGTGTTTACTTTCTCTTCTGGGTTACGTTGTATGTGATAGCTATTGAACTTAAATTTGGTCTGGTCTTTTTAATGTTTTCCGCACTGTTTGGAATTTACTTTAATACCCGAACGGGGCCAAAGAAGTCCAATGAAATGAGCGCCTACAGTGTATTCAACAAGAACTGTGAAAGTATAGATGGTACACTTAAGGCAGAGCAATTTGAAAAAGAAATTCGATATGGTTCTGGGAGTGTGAGATGAGTACACTATTTAATTTAATTTTTTTTACCAATAACATCCAAAGTCTGACTGTGAAATTGTTCTTCTCTAATAAAGTTTACTTACCAAAATAATTTACTAAGTACGTTTATGAAATCGATGTTACTCCAATGAGGTGTCATTTCAAACTAATTAGTTCATTTTAATCAAATTGTTCTACCCAAACGTTCTTTAAGTTACACATCGAGTTTTGAACATTAGCAAGGTCGTTTAGTAGATTATATCGAGTCACCATCGAGTCCATTAAAATTTGAGGTGAATGTCTCGGACAACCGATTAAATTTAAACTTGAAAAATCTGCAATACTATTTTGCATTTATAGATGTAACTAGTTAAGCTGAAGAAAACACGTTCCAAACAAGGTGTCTCCTTATGAATTATTGTATTTTATGCTAGAAGATCTGCTCTTAAAAAATGTTGCATTTAAAGTTCTCCAAATTTCAAAAATTTAAATTGTTTACAATTTGTCCCTGATATTTGCTGTAATTTTAAGGAATTATTAAATAGTACAAGAATAGATTTTATGTTCACATATTTTTAATGAAATTTTTCCTTTAAACACAAATATAAATCATACATAGGAGATACTATAGAAAATATACATATTCTGTTCCTTTCGACAATGTGTTTTAGTAAATAACAATTGTAATGAAAGGAATTAAAGGAACGTAATGTGTCATATAGAATAGATAGTAAACCGACGATTTCTCATGGATTCTAATTGTATTTCTGAGTAAATAATTGAGTGTGCTCACTATGTCCATTGATAAATTGAATTAATAGACTCATGCAGAAGTATACATAATACTTGTATGTGTACATATGTATAAACACAAACCTATGTACTACTTGACATATTATTGTTTGCGCTAAAATTCGTGATCTTGTTTACATAGGTTACATATATGTATCTGCTTATAAGACTAATTAGAAAGCAGGCCCTGTTAACTAGTTTACAGTTATAGGTTACAGTTCTACAGTTATGTGCAGTCTGCGCAGTAGTATGTTTTCATAACGGTATGTATGTATGTAGTTTGTAATCTGAATATATTTCAAGAAGTGATATTCATTAAGATTAGTAAGGCTTCGTCAATAGGTTTATACATTCATATCTAAAATATCAACAGTTTCTTACAATTTCTTAATTTTAATTTAGTTTAGTTCTTATTTTCTAGTATTACAATATATTCGAACTCAAATCCAAATGTTCGACTGTAGTCGAGAGTATTCCATACTGAGGGATACCCTGTATCTCACCCCCATTTATATAATGTGTATACCTATATGTACGATTATATATAAGTATATTTAAATACATGAACACATTCAACGTATTTGCCCCTTAATTCATAATTCAGTTTCTTGCCTAGCCTCTAGACTATATATTAGGTTTGAAAATTATATTCCGGATCGAATTGCTCTCGTGAATGGAACGATAGGATTATATATACATGATTTCTAAGTTCATTAAAGGGTACAGGGCATGTTGTGCAAATTATTCTATATCTTATGATTAAGCTGTAATAATTTGATGTGAATTTACTTGTAGTTTATTGCGATTGTATAGCTATCATGATTATCGACCTACAAATGAGCATGTGGCTTTGCTCGAGTCCTGTATCGACCTTTAATGAGAATGAGTGGGGTTCACATGTAAAGCTCCTCCTGATGTGTGGGCATAAGTTCTTTCGAGGAATCCGTATGCTAGCACTTCGGCATAAAGGACTTGCGAGAGGGCAGCAGGCACATGATGCTCAGGGCCATGACCATGTGCCAGATGGAATGGACAATATGATAATTCTGCTTAGTCTGAAGAAAGGCATAGCAAACCAGGCCGACCATTACCAGCACCATGCCAAATGGCATGAAGATGATCAGGTAACGACGTGCCGGGAACCACTTGCGAGTCTTGGCACAACGTAATCCCCAGCTGGTTGAAATGAGGCAGATGCCAGTTAAAGCTGGAGCCAGGAACACCCAAAGGCTCTGTTTGTTGAGCTCCGTGCCAAAAGCCAGTAGAATGGCACCGAACATGTGCAGCAGAGAAACAAAGTGTTGTGGCAGATGAGCCATGGCAATGAGTGTCACCCAAATGGCCAAGAGACCGCAGTAGAAATCACAGAACTGCAACACACCGATTTTGACCAAACAGAAGCTATACTCATCTTCACCCGAGTCACAGGCATGATAGAAGATGGAGAAGAACATAGCAAAAAAGTAGATAATGCCTTCGGTGTAGTAGCGACGTCTGAATGCCATGTAGATGCTGGGAATGAAGAGCAGATTGCTCAGAGTGAGCAGCAGCAGTGCCACTAGGATGGATATGCTGGAGGGCACCTGAGAGTCCTCAGTGCAATCCCAGCCACGATAGCCTTTCATGCACACGCATGTGGAAAACACAAATCCGCCGGACATGTAATGGTAACATCGCCCAAAGCGACCACATCGACCGGCGACACATGGACTCGAAGAGATCGAAAAGACCACCGAAGTATTGCAGTTGTCCAGTGCGAAGTGCTGCTCCGTCGCCGCCTTATGATGTATCTCGAATAGTCGTGTCATTTCCACAAAATCGGGTGTGCACTTAGAGTCCATCATGCATTCCTTGACCTTCAGTGTTTCCGTTTCATTCATTCTGGCCAAACAGTCACTCGATCTGACGCATCTCTCATATGCTCTCGCATTTCCAGCACAGGAGCAGGGAGCACGCATATCACGGAGCAAGCTGGCGTGTTGACGTACAAATTCCTTGACACTATCGATGATGGTAACGCGAGCTGTTTCTGCCCCATGGCAGTAGAGGCCCATCGTCACGTACCTGCAATCAAAGTGGAATTGGGGTTTAAGTACATAACAGCAGCATATCTAATAGCTAAGGGTAAAAAGGGCAATAGAATTTAGTGCCAGACGAAAATGTATGTGACAAGCAGAATAAGGCATCTTCATCTCTATAAAATATGTATGTTATTATATAGCTCCCTCAATTGCACGACTATTTTAAGTCGTCGAAAGTTGTAGTTTCAGCTTTTTGTAGGCAGCTGTCTCTAAAGCCTGACAAAAGTGCCCGAAAAGTTAAGGAATTTTGTTTGTAATTTCCCAACTTTTAAAAGTTTATAATATTTAAAAACAATTTGAAAATAAACATGGTACATATTCAGAAACCAATTTTTTTTTCACTGCAGCAAATATAGATCAGTTTATCTCATTTCTCTCTCAATAAATGAATATTGTTAACAAACACCGTTGTTCGATTGTCAGTTGACACTTTAAAATTAGTTTCAAGTGTAATTATTTATAATAGTGTTTCAACCATTGAGATTCAAAATTATATCTGAGAAACAACGTGCCCTGTAAAAATGTACCGTGAATTTATAGTCTAACATGAAATGTACCAGTTATGGTACAAATTCACTAAACGCAGTACTATCGCCATCTAGCGATCAATGTTTCATTTGAACTTACCAGAGGCCGCTCTCAGGAAAAGGCACATGTATAAGACCCATGAGATCAGTGCTGTTGATTATGCTGGAGGCATGCATCAGTCGCTGGCCATAGCGACACTTGTCTGGCCAAGTGGGTACACCAGGCTCGCCAAGATGCATGCAGACAATGATCTGCATGCTTTGATTAACTCGATGCAGTTGATCGTGGGTCAAGATTAGCGTCGATTCATCTAGATCGGAGACTAGCTTCTCAGCCAGAATGCCGCCTCGCTCGGATGGTGGCAAAGTCGTCGATGGTGGTGCTTTCAAGTCATTACTGAAGCGCAGCTCGTGCTTCATGGACACGGCAAAAGTAAGTGTGCCACCAATGTCATACACATCGCCCAGTTCGAAGGCGAAGCCAGCTGCCGATTGGGCTGTCAAATTGAGCAGAGCGGGAACTGTGCCATTTGCATCCGGTTGCAAATCAAAGTCGAACATGAAGAACTCCCGATAGCTTTGCCGCAGCAGCGAATAGAAGTCCATGCCACGAAATCGATTGGGTCGCCAAGCATTCTCGGCATCGCTGTAGTTCACCAGCTGCGACTGCGTCTTGGATGAAGCATCCACTTGGGGCTCCAATTGCTGGAAATCGATTTGCAGCAAATAAGATACACTGTGCACCTCGGTGCCCTCGGTTTCGGTACGGTTCTGTTGCCGCCACTTCGGCTGAGGTTGTGGTGGTCGTGCCTCGTAACGCTTGGAGGCAGTGACAGCATCGCCAGCTGTCACTTTATTAAGACCCAGACCAGACATCGATGCAGGTACCAGGCTGGGCCAGAACTCATCAGTGGCACTAACAAACCTGAGAATGGCATAGTGCCATGTGCTGGGCTGCACATAAAATTCAATTGAGATCTCTTCCGTCTGATTTGGGCTGATGACCGTGCGGTGAATGTAGTTGTGCTCGTTACCATTGAGCCCGGGCCCAAGTCCGCCATTGAAGCTGGGCGGGAATGCGTTCGCCTGGATCTGAAAGCTGACGCCGGGACACTGCATGCACACTTCGACGAACGAGATGCGTGCGGTGGCCACACCAATGTCGTCCGGCACATAGAACTTGTAAATTATTTCATTGTTTGTGGTGGACTTGGTGTTGCCATTGTTGTCCCTGTCTCTGTCTCTATCTCTGTGGTTGTCAGATTCTGGCCTCGACCCCATTCGGCTGTTGCTCGAGTGTGTGTGCCTTTGTGAGTGTGCATGGCTGTGTGTGTAATTCTGAACAACCCCGGCATCTTCGTACGATGCGGCATACAGTTGTTGCAGCTCTGCATCTTGTTGCATGGGCTGTTGCAGTGGCAGACTGTCCTCAAAACTAAGACCGGGGTCCTCATCGGGGCTCATATTGACTGCAGTCATGTAATGGCTTTTGCCGCTTCTGTTGGCATTGTTTGACTCCTGCTGCTGACTTGGGACCAGGAAACTGGTCAGATTGCCGTTATCCACTTGGCCATCGTTAATGATAATCGGATAGAAACGTGACACCGACAACTCGGCCAGCAACAAGGTGTCGCATGATGCAGCAAGCCCTGCAATAAATCGTTGAAGTCAATTACAAATCAAGTCAGAAGAAGATTTTGAGCATTTACCTTGCTGCTCTATGCGATCGTTGTTGGGATCCGTCCAGCTGATGAAGGCGACTGCAAACCAGCTGCCAGTCTGTGGACCTTGTATATCAATTCTCTGTTGTTGCTCATTCGATTGAAACTGTAAGTTGTATATCTTAAATCTGCAAAGAGAAAACAATATAATATGAATCTAATTAAGAAAAGAGATAAGTACTTAAATTTGCAAAATTATATTTACTAAATATTATAGATACGTTTCTTAGTTTGATTCACTCTCAATTGATTTCTATAAGTGCATACTAAACTTACCTTTGGTCGGAGTTGAGAAAGTTTTTGGGGAAAGTAATATTCTCCGGGTTTATCACAGGGAAACTGTTTGCCTTTAAATGCAGTGTTACGTCCTTGACTTTGCATTTGCTTTCTGAAATAAAGTACATATTAATTTCCACAAAGTAACCGAGAGTGCTTTCTGTTAACTTACGAAAGGTACTTTTGGATTCTTCGAAGGCTTTAAAGCTGAAATACGCAGCGCGTGAATCGGGTGGAACTTCAAAGTGCAGTATAGAAACATCTTTATAGGAGGTGTACTTGAGTAATGAATTCGATGGCAAGCGCACAGTAAGTTTTCCGTCATTGTCCATTTGCTCGATTTTCTCCTGCTGTGGCTCATTCACCAAGTATTCATCCTCAACGGATTGCTGATTAAACTGCATGTTGGCATCAATCTCGATTAAATTCTGGCTCAGTTGTAGAAGCACAATGAGTAGAACTGCATTGCACCGGAAACGGTAAGTTTGCGTACGAATCATGATTATTCCTTTGTCAGATGAATTTCTAATTTCAGCTCTAGAATAACAAATACATATGTATATATATATATATATTAAATTTGACAGTTAATCACTTATACAATAAATCTCATTGTATAGAGATTTAATTTGATAGCTTCTCAGATGATAAACATTTATTAAAGTAGTGCAAAGTTTTAATATCATCTGGAAATGTCTTCAAGCGAATTTAATCAAGACACTTTAATAATGTAGCAGTTCGTTCATGCTCGGAAATTAATGCGTGTGCACGTACATGAAATTGTTTTTGGAAGCTTTGTCTCATATACGGAATTCCCAGAACATTGCTCTTCCTTCTTCAGCAATCACATTCAACTTGACAACCCTAATGATGATTCATTAACCGCTTTATTCACTTTACTACAATAAATAAACACATATAAATGCTGCAAACAAAATAAAAATTAATAGACACGTTTTCAGCACAAATCTACGACGCGTCTTGAGAGAGCTACACTTTCGAACTGGAGTTCTCTACTATTCCAAATAATGCTCCCCTGAACTTAATGTTATCAGCGCAAGTGCAATAAAACGACGACCAACTCTTATCATTATTAACAAACAAGTTCGAATGCTCTATGCATAGGCAATTCGACTAGAGAATACCCTGAGGGAAATTCATTGTGGCTATAAAATTATGTATGTTTGCTTCAATACATTGATTGTTAATAAGTTACTAGCAATTGTGTTACTTACACAGTTTATAAGCAAGAATGTATAAAGCGGCTAAGAGCATAATCATGCTCCCTCATTTCATTTAATAATTCAAGCTATATCAGGTATAATATCGCCTTAACAGTCTCATATTTATAACTGTTTTATCTGTAAAAGAAAACAAATATTTGTTATTGTTACGCATAAAGTTTGGCATGTCGTATTGAACAAGTTTTCAATAATCTATTTCTTAGTGAAATATTTATTTTCGTTTGTGAGCTTTCGATTAGATCACAGCACGATTTGTTTTTCTCAAATATGAATATCTTTTGACTAAGTAAGTTGTTTATGACCATTTGGTGTATTTATTTTTCTCTATTAATTAAAAACCAAATGTTTTTTCCTAAAATTAAATTTTGAGTTGCCTCAGTTGATGTAAGTAAATAAATAAAAGTTTTTCTACGCGGTGTTTGACCCTATTAGCAAACAAATGTAGATATAAATCCTCAAGTACCATTGCAGAGCTGTAGTCAATTTGCTTTATTAAATCTGAGTACATTACATACTGCACACATCTATGCACTCACACATAATGCGAGTGCATATCTGCTGAGTAAATACTACATTATTGCATTCGAAGGCCTTTAACACTTAAAGTGGTCAATGTTGAGCATCCGTGGTGAGCTGAAATGTGTATTAATTCATACTAGTGAAAGATACGTGTATATAGTATACATACATATGTATGTACATCATATGTGGTTGCGAGAGTGCGGATTTAAAGGCAGTATATCTCGTTCATGATTAATTTACATTTGAATTAATTTGTATGGCTTTATATTCGTATGCATAGTATATGCTTTCATTTGGAAATTGAAATGAAATCACTCTCACTATTGTTGGTAATTCACTAGGTGTAAATCCCGACACTAATGGGCATGTGTGAGTGTAGTTAACATTAAATCAATATTGCATTGGGTATACAATCAATATTATCATCACAATCACAATCTAGTCCTTAATGTCACAGACAGGTGATGGCAAATTGCAATCCGAATGCATTTATTTGTACAGCATATTATTAAGAATTGTGACCTGTTGACATCAATAATATATCGATATGGAATCATTTTCGATGTAATTATCAGCAGGCGGAAAAGCGTTAACCACAAATCAAAATAAATAAATACTCGTAGTTCTTCGATGCAAACGCAGCTCGCGCCAATCAATTGTTTACCTTACGTCACAACAACACATACTGCACTGACAGTTCAGTTGTGCTCGCAGTGTCGTCGCCTCGTGCACCGTGGAGTACTGTGCGGCAGCCTATTTCATCCGCTGCAGAGCGCACCGGGGTGACTAATGTGGTGTCATTGTACAGTGGGCTAATCAGGTGCATCTCTGTGTGCGTTGCGATCAAATACAAACATGCAAACATATGTATGTGAGTGGATATTATTTAATTTAGTTCAGTTTATTGCTCCTTCTATATAGTGTTTGACATGAAATGTGTGTGTTTAGCTCCACAGTGCACTGGCGACACTGTCAAAGAGTCAATTGCCCATTTCGCACAATCGCGACTAGTAGACAATTTCATATAAATCGCTATGTAGCACAAACAAGATGGGAACGGCAGCAATGTGCGGATTTCGAGAGCGAACATTGCCACAGTACAACTGATTGAGAAAAACTGCCTGGGCGATTTGTTTTGGCTGTTGCGCTGGCAACGCAATCTTCGGGACCACTGTGGGACAATGCATTAGTTTATAGAAAACATATATTATTCGAAATCACAGGGCTATACTTAATACTGATATTAAAATGTGAACTGTTGTACGTGTTAGTGGTCAGCTACAAAATATCCTGTAAACAAAAATTTAAAAAATTTATATAATATAAGGTTATTATGATGTATCTTATCAAAGAAAGCTCATCTATTGTATAATTTAAAATATCAATAATATTCTCAAAATCTTTTTAAAAAAATAATAAGTTTAATTTAATTTAAGAATTAAAATAAATATAATTAATAAATATATTAATTAAAATAAAGTAGCTTTACTATGAAATACCCTATTAATATTAAATAAATTAAAATGGTAAAAATTCCTTTTAAAATTATTTTTATTACACTGTAGCATCTACTATGGTTGAAGAAAAATATGTATGATGCAATGTTATCTATTGAACATGATATACCACACAATAATTTCTGCCGCGACAGAAGTCAATTGCTGCATTAATATGTAGTATTTAATTCTCTCGCCATTGATCTCGCCTACACTTGTCTATTGCCGTCACTGTACAGTTTGCGTCAGAGTGCAGATGGCATAATTTATCAACCATGAAATCACTGTGAATAATTTTTGCAGGTGTATTCTGCATACGCAATGCGTATCTACTATGTATTAATGAAGTCCAATTGATTATGTGCTTAATGAAAGACATGCGTAACATGCGCAAATCACTGCAGAGAGTTTGTCGATAACTGCATGAAACCGGCATACACCTGTTACAGTACTTAAGTGATGAAATGCATTATATTGTAAATTTATATTTAATTTTAACAAATGCACCTATGTAGAATAATTTGCGAATTAATATTTATATTTGTAAACCAATAAAGTACAAAAGCAATTACTTGGAATTGATTATTGATTATTTAAGCAGTTCATTGAGCAATTTCAGTCAGCTGGTTTCCAAGCAAAGAGACAGTTAAGCTCTTAAAGCGTAATCAAAGAATTTCAGTGTGCGAGCCACTGATCTGCAAAGAGTAAATCGAAGAGAGAAGAGCTCAAGCTCAAAGTCCCGCTCTCTCTGCAACGTGTTGGGATAAAGTTCGTTGTTTCTTTGGTCGAAAACAAGTTTTTCGTATTCCCAACAAAGCTTCGTACGCTGATCGTGAATCAGTCGCCCAAGCACTGCGCTGCCATTCGCAACGTTTGTTCGAATTTCGTGGTTCGTGATTCGGTAGAACGCACTTCGTCTGGAACGCACATCGAGAAAGTTTTGTGGATACTACATATTTATATACCAGTTCCTCTATTGCTTTGTACTGGAATGTATGTGTTTTTTGTGAGAATATGCATATAATATAATACAGAATTTAATGGAATATATTCAAAAACGGAAAAGATATCTTATATAATGGAAGAGATTTCCTTTAAACATGCAAAACGTAACTCGCAGTGAATGTGTGTGTTATTATTTCTTTCACTGCGAATCGAAAGGGTGTGAATGTGAATATGAATGTGGTTGGAGATCTACGTTGTTTGTGAGCGGCATTCAAAATATTTTATTAAATACTCGAATTACAATTTATGTGTGTGTGCTTGTGTATGTGACTTAAATGCTGCCCATAAGTGGGAGTGACGTCATCGCGAGAAGTTACGATAATTGTTAAAGTGAATAGAGATACAACAGATAGACGCGTGATATTTCACGCAAACCAATATGAAAGTTGGAGTGCAATTAGAAAAGTAATTTCTATACGCGTCGCTTGCTGCAAGTTGCGAAATCCCAACCAAACTTGGCCTCTCCCTTAAGCCTACGAATTTGATATGCCTGTCTCCTACAACAACATCGACATCGACAACGACTACGACAACGAATACTCATTGGGTATGCCCAGCGATTGCGCCATGCAGCCGTATATGACCAAAAGAGAAATCGTCAGACCGCTTTCCGCTTTCCGCTCGCCTCTCACCGTTTACTGTGGCAACGACGACTATTTTCCTCAAGCCCAGTTGGACGTGTGTGCGTCTCTCCGACTAGGTCTCATCAATGGCTTAACTGGCTTTTCTTTCAGCTTCATGCGCTGAACTGGTTGAAGGCTAAACAGCGAGCAGTGAGCAACGTCAAGTGCAAACGAAATACTCGATGATTAAATTGAATTCGAATATGTATCGAAAATCGACTTATTCGCCACAGATTCACGAGTCACATAATTTGATGATTCGCTCTTGCATTCACTGCATTCATTCGCATTAAGACTCGCCACTGCACAGTTATTCAATAACCATTCAATTTATGGCTGACAACTTCTGACCTCCCAAATTGACTTTAATACCAATGTTGATATGGCAAACACCTGCCAAATTGAAATTCCCTTTGTCGGTTGCATAAGGCTGTCTGGCTGTTGTGTCCCTGTAGTTGTTGCTGTTGTTATTTTGTTGTTGTTGTCGTTATGTTGCATGACCACGAGTCGCGGTCAGTCGAAGAGTCGCCACGGATGAAGAGAGCGGCAATCGCAGTGCACTACTCGTGGCCAAAAGAATAATTTTCGGATTGGTTTAGGGCTGTGCACAGCTCTCGGGTTCCAGTTACTCCGTCTTGTTTTCGGTCGCTTTCGAAAAGCAACTACGATGCTACTGCCCTATACTGTATATGTATCTTTTTAATTAAAATTTCAACTCTGTGCCTGTGTCCTTGGTTTCACTGACAGGCTTGCCGCTTTGGCGGTTGATTACACAATGGATCATCCCCATGGGCGGCATTTCATCTGTAAGCGCAGAGACCCGAGGCCTCCGACATCGAGGAGTATACTTTTCACCTTCGTGGTTGTAACAGCCACAATCGACTTGCTTTTCGCACATCAAGGTAAGTTTAAATTCACAACTTAAATGTTACACGTCAAAAGTTCAATGTTGAGATTCCAGTAAAGTGTATTATGATTTTTACACCAAAAGTTACTCACACTTATATATTCTCGTCTTATTTATATTATTCAATACTTGAATACTTTTCATCAACAGCTTACGCCTGATTTACTTTTTCGAGTTTGCTATTCTTTGGAAGGAACTAAGTTTTAAAACTAGTTTTATGAAAGTTTGCCTGGATAACACTGAGAATCGTGTTTTCATATTGAAGTGTTCGTTTAAGACCAAACGATACCTGAACCTATTAATTGTTATTTCAGACCCTGATATTTCTTGCAATGAAGTTGGTTTATTCTACGTAGTTTATATATCAGTTAGTAGAAATAATCTTACAAAAGAACTGCAAATATTTGATGTATCATTCTACACACACACACTGTTTGGCTTAATTCAGATTACTGTATCACTTAACAGAAACCTTATATAGTATAAACATCCTTTCAAAAATATTTGCTAAACAAGTTGTTAATAACTTTACAGTGAAAGGTTTTTTAGTCCTCGTCATTCGGCAGACAGGTTATCTTTTGCTTTTTTATGCTCGCAATCACTCAAATCAAATGAAAATGTTATTGGTACCTTTAGAACATTTCGTATATACGATTAGCCCCAGCGAAGAGCAGCAGCATCCAACACACTCGGTTGGGTTATCTGATGCACGTAGAAGGACTTAAGTGGCGATTAGCACACATTTCTATAGAATATGCAATCACGTTGGGATGCCAGTCAGTCAGAAGGGGTTGTTTTCTATGGGCTATTAATGGAATTATGTGCAGCCCTTCGCCTTTGTCCTTATCGTGCAATGAATTGCCATTTGGTAAATTGGCTCAAGGTCTTTGTGCTGCATTAACTCAAATGCAGGCAAGCTGCTGCTTTTAATGGGACTCGAGGGAGAAGTGGCTTAGTGTAGTATACAAAATAGTTGCACTCACAGTGCAATGCACTTTAACCTGGCACAGTTCATGCGATGACGAAGTCACAGAAAACAGTGTAGTGCTGACAACTTGTCACGGTCAAGGTAAATGTCAGATTTTGGTTTCATTTCCAGCAAATTGCTTGAACAGAGTCAGTCACTGATTCAGATTCACCAGCACCAATATCGCCCACCGATGGTCTTTGGTGTGGGATTTCAAGAGTAATGATAATTGCCCCAGTCGAATACTTCAGTCTTCAGTCTTATTGTCTGTCCCCAAAACGCCCCAACAATATGCCGCAAATACCAATTATTCGACAAGCTGTGACACAAAGCAATTCATTGACCCGGTAGCGATTGCTTAGTTTGGAGTAAACAATGACCGATTGTCGCATTTTTCAAATACATATAAAAATGTTAATAACTCATTTTTTACTCAGCTAATGGAGCAATTATAAATCAAGATTGCAGCATTCGCAGTAAATTATTATTATTTAATACCTTTTCATATTTCCATTTATGTTATATTATAAGCAATGAATATAGGAAAGCAAACTAGTTACCAGAAACATCTTAAATTATTTTCCTATGATTCATAAGTTTTAATTTCTTATGTCCAAACAATGTTTAAAGTATCAAAAAGAGGTCACTATTTATTTATTTACGTCAATAAAATCACAGTAGCATCCGCTTGATAGTAAATAAATCCGCTTCAATATCGTGCAGAAAAAAAACCCAAACAAACAAATGAACTTAGTAGTCGTAGTGTTTTGAAACCGGTTTAAGGTTACAGACCCGGAGACTAGAGCGGAGCAAAGTTTTGATCTCCTACTCGAAAAGTGCTCTCTCGCCAATTTAAATACACTTTGCTCGAAGTCTGAGAAGAGAGCTCGCTTACAGGCGTACTCCTCAAGCTCACGAACGACGACGAATATCTGAAGGTCGTCTGGCAAATGTGGCTAAGATACAACTGTTGACTGCATAACCGGTTCGATTTACACACGGACAACGTGAACTCTCAACGCACAAGCTTCTGCCAATTGGCATCTACCAGATTCCAGATACCAGATGCCAGTCGCCAGTTGCAAATAGTATCACGTTTCGTCGACTAAATCCAAAGCGTACTGAAATCAACTACGAAATCTCAGTACTTTCAGGATGGTTAACAACAGACTCTTGTGAATTTGTACGCTATCATTGGGACTAAGCGTCTCCAGCAGGTCAGAAAAGGATTTCAATTGCGCACACACATTCCTCCTCCTCCTCCACTCCACTCCTCACTTTCCACTCCACTTCAGTTCACCCAGAGCACGCTCCCTGGCAATCTTGAACCCCATCTTCATTTCCACTTTGGCATTTGCTTTAGGCGTCAACAAGTTGCACGTTGCGCACTTGCTTAAGTCATGTACTTTGTGCAACTAGTGGTAGTGGTCTGTCTCCCATGAAAAGTATCTGCAACTTAAATCAAACTTACTCGCAGGGCACTTAGTTGTGATAATATTGATAATGCTGAAGTCAGCAGATGGAAACATTTTCCAGTTTGCAGTTTGCAGTT
Source organism: Drosophila sulfurigaster albostrigata (assembly GCF_023558435.1). NCBI lineage: Eukaryota > Metazoa > Arthropoda > Insecta > Diptera > Drosophilidae > Drosophila > Drosophila sulfurigaster. The sequence continues at coordinate 22,416,034 of NC_084882.1, forward strand.
TGTATGCGGAAGCACTTTACAGCGCAGAAATGTCGAGAGCAGTTCCCTTGTTTTTCTTTATATTTATCTCAGATTCCAAGTAATGGCATTAAATGCGGCATAATTCGTTTAGCTGCAAACTAAGATAGATGCATAATATTTATAGTTGGCTAAGTTAGACACTTAGGTAAATTATGCTGTTGTAAAAATGAAACAAAATAAAGGGAAAATTTTACTATTTTATATTAAAAATTAAAATAAATAGTTGCGCTAAGTTATGGGCTATTAAGGGAATACAAAACAGAGATTTTATAGCTTACAATCTTTCATTTATGTAACATCTTGCTTGTTTCAAATAGTTTGAACCCTTTACTAAACGAGATATACATAACATACTTAACATATGGATATCCATTTTGGGCATTTTCTCACTTGGCTTTTAAACGTTACTTAACTTTGGACCCTGTGACTCATAACTTAAATGAACCGACGACACTGAAATGCAAGACAAGTTTTTCAACATACAGTGAGCTCTTAAAAAAAGAATATTTGCTACACTACAAATGAATTTATTTATTTTTATTTTATTTTTATTTTTCTGCTACATTCTTAAATATTTGTTTAAAGACCAACTGTTGTTCTCTCCCCGATAAATGTAGCAGAGAAAAGAGGGGGATATGCAGTACGAGATTTACGTATCGCTTTAGGGAAGTTGCACTGTGTTGACTTTTAATTTGGGTAAATGTGTTTAGTAGTATTTCTCTGCTCTGGTAACGACAAACTTTACAACTTTGTAGAGCAGTGTAGTATGAGCGCAGATGCATGTTACGTTATTTATGAGCGAATACACTCATATATTCATACCGTTTATATGTATACACAGCCTTACTCAATCATTATGTAATTCGTTATCGATTTGTCGGAATGTATGTAGCTGTGTGAATATGATATGCCAAGCGCTGCGAGGGTCCTCAAGCAGCAAGCTGGAGGCTGTAGGACAAGAGTACAAGAGAAAGTGTGTGTAAAATCGAAAGTGTATCGCGTGACAATCAAGTTGTCCCTGAACAATGAAACATCGTTTATATTTATGGTATGATTTCAGTCGCTGCACAGGAACAAAATGGACCGCCGATTCTGTATGTGCGTGAACGCAATTGGCGCATCTCCGAGGAGGAACAGGTGGATCAGGTCATTGAACGCGTGCGTGCCGAAGATGCCGATGGTGATGATCTGGTGTTTGGCATAGAGCCGCGCTTCCTCAATCCAACTGGCTCTAATCAACAGAATCCCAAGATACCCTTTCGCATCGATCCGGACACAGGTGTCGTTTACCTCAACGAGAGTCTGAAGGGGCGAGTAAGTAAAGCAATTCATAATTGTATCAAATAATCTGTATGCTATTCAACTTTTGCAGGCCGGTGAGAATTTTCTGATTTACGTAACTGTCTCGGACGGACGCTACACGGCAAAGAATGAGGTTTTCATCAATATTTTGGGACGACGGGAGAGCACTGGTTACCAAGGCTTCGGATCCCGGCCGCCACCCTCCATCTCGAAGGTCGTGCAGAACATTTCACAGTTCCTGCCCGCATTTGATCAACTGCCTGGCGTGCAGTCCATTAGGAACGGTCTGCCCCATCGGAGACCCAGCCTCAATTTGCCGCCCGGGTTTCCATCGAATAATGCTGGCAATTTTGGGTTGCCTTCTTATGCTAATCATTACCCAGCACCTCCGCCTCCTTTGCCACCATCATCTTCCACACCTGATGAGGAGGAGGAGGAGCCGCAACAGCAGCATCAGCCCGAGGCAATTGAGAACGGCGGGGAAACATCGACAACGCCTCGCAGTCGCACCAAACTGACACCCGTAGCTAATCACACCTCCGGCAACCCTGTGGCGCCTTCGCCTACGACTGAGACAACAACAACGACTCAAGAGGAAAAGAGCAACGTGGGCAACATCACGCTGTTCACCATCAAATCCTCCTCCATTCCCATTATCATTGGAGTTTGCAGCCTGCTGGCTGTTGTTGTCATTATTTTCGGCTATCTATTTCGACGTCGCTTGTGCGCCATCAGTAAAACGCTGAAGCAGTCCAAGGAAAAGGAGGAATTGGCCAAGAAGTCCAATCCCAGCCAACTGAGCAGCACACTCACCGACGAGAGTCGCAACTCAATGGTGATGCAGCAATGGAATGGACCCGTCGCCTTTGCCAATCGTTATGTGCCCTGGGAACGTGAACAACAGCTCGCAATGACGGTAAGAATAGTGCTTTTGCTGGTTATCCTGGGTGTCCTAGATACGTCTTAAGAAATTATATGATTACACTCAACTGGAGACTCTCAGTTCGCTGATGAGTTGATGAATAGTTTATGCGTCCATTTCACAAGCACTTATTGAGGTATCCAGCGATAAGCTAGCACAATCATATTGCCAGTACTTCAGGGGATGAATTGTCAGCTCCTCAGCACGGACAGGCATATAGTATATAGTGTATAGTAGAGTGAGAGATAGAGAGGAGAGATGTGATATCGAAAAGACAGATACCGAAGCACAGATTTAAATGTCTGTCTCAATGTTCCTTCCTTCGGTTTCTGCACGTTGATTTCGCTGTCGACCTGTCATCCATTGTCGCCGGATTGACAAGCTAAAGTACGAGTAGCTCGCGGCAATATTCAGCACGCTGCTCGTTGCACACTGCTCGCTGCATGTTGCACCATTGAACATCGAACATTGTACATACATTGCACAAGGCAGCTGGCAACATGGCAGCTGTGTTTCTCGCATCCTACATTGTTATAAATATGCAAATGCACAACTGTAAATTCGCATTCTGTCGTTCCCGATTCACCATCTCTAGAAGGAAGCGCAATTTCTATCAATTGCCATCCAGCTGCATTCCGAGATACCAACTGCAGATATTATTTGGGACTGCTTCGCAAAGTCTCTACCTCATCAATTCGCATATGAAATTAAGATTGACGGCAGTCATCAAGTATGGAAATAGCGTATCCCTCCTTACATAAATAATTTTGCTACAGATAATTTATTATGCTCTTTATGCAAAATACATTTTTTAAACACACTTTTAAGCTCCAGCAGGAGCAAAGACAGCATACCCTACTTAAAGCCAATATTATTACAGGGCATTGCGATAAATATTTGGCTGATTGGTCAGGCCATAAATTCAGCATTCCACATATAATATAATTATTGTGCCGATTATCAATAGATAATGAGAACAACAGAAGGGATATGCCCTTAAGGATTGACAATATGTATTATAAAATAATTTCAAGACATTTTTTAATTGTATCATGTACACATGCGTTCATTTCTTAAATAGAATAGTAGTAATAGGCAGCATGCAGTATAATAATATACTAAGTGTACACTAATTAGAAACAGAGAATATATTTATCAATAAACACAAGCCAATAGCGATGAACAATTTGTTTGTATGTGAGGATAATAAATTAAACGCTTCAAACTAAATACACCTTTCAATTGTATAGACAGTATTTGAGATATAGTAGATGAGCATGCCGTTAACTTCAGTTTTTCCCAGGAATATTATGTTTACTCAATGTTGATAATGAGTTCATCGGAGCAATAACCTCTTTAAGGAATGCACAAAAAAAACTTAAAAAATAATTATTTTATTATGAGAGGAGAAAGTATGCCTCTTATAAATATAATTTTAATACATACTGAGCATAATGCAATAGATTCAATATTCTGATTGAGAGTAATAATACCGAGAAGACCCAGATAACAATTCGAAATAAATAGAACACATTTTGAATTAATGTTTCAGTTTTTAACAGAGTATAATGTATAGTAATTATCAATTGAGCAGATTATTTAACATTCTCATAAAAGGGAAGAGACTTTCATTTAATTTGCTATATACAGATATCTATGTTAGAGCTAACTTCAGCATTCCCACAAAATATAATCATTAATTATCAATCGAGGGATTATATAATCACTTCTGAAATGCTAGTAAAGAATTTTCGAACCTTTTTGAGATAAAATATTATATATTAATAATAATAATAATAATAATAATATTAATAGTGGGCAAAATAGTGATGAATATTTGGCAATAATTCAGCCATTCCCATAAAATATTATGCAGATTATTAATAGAGCTTTTGTGGTACCTTAATGCGAGAGACATTGTTAAATAAATGCCAAACACTTTTCAATTCTATTTCGCCAATATGACAACCGCAATATTATTGCCAAAACACAACGATATCACAAACACAATCGCCAACGCGACCGTCAATCGTCAACCGACAAACCGACAACAACAACGACAATGGGGAACATCGATTGCGATTACAACATAGTCGACTTTGCAACTATCAACAAGTGCCGCAAATGGCGGCGACACAGCAATGGCCGCATCCGCCGTGGGAGGTTCGAATCTGAGTGCTCCGCTACCAGGCGGTCGAGCTGCTGCTGCATTGGAAGGCATTGGTGCAGACTCTAACTCGGATCAATGGGAATTCCCAAGACATCGATTGAAGTTTTTCAACATATTGGGCGAAGGCGCCTTTGGGCAAGTTTGGCGTTGCGAAGCTACCGACTTGGATGGTAAGTCCTTGCCACATACACACACACACACGCGCTCAGATTGAGTGTGTGCGATATGAATGATTCAAGCAGATTATGAATCTCATGAATCTCATGGCTTCATGCAATTTATATGTTTTTTATTCCTTTACGTTTCCGTTTTTTAGGTTCGGGCGATGTCGCCACAGTTGCTGTGAAAACGCTCAAGGAGAGCGCAGCTGAAATTGAAAAGAAAGATTTACTTTCCGAATTGGAGGTAAGCATCATATGTCAACCAACTGAATGCACTTTAAATCCAAGTAGCTTTTAGGTAAAGTTTTTGGCAAGTTTTTAGTCCCAAAATCATCCATCTTGCGTCTCAATTATCCCTTTTTCTTTCTTGAAGATTTTTTCGCTACTGATTTCGGTTATCAGGAAAATTAAGGCAAGAAAAAATGTTTAAAACTTAAATTGGTTAAATGGCAAGTGGCTGATTTTTTGTTGCTTGTTTTGCTGTGCACTTTGTTTTTTGTGTTTTGTGCGTGTCTCCTTTAACTCGATGCCACTTCTCTTTTGGCTTTTCCCTTCCATACTCCTTGCTACTCGATGGCTGACATTCGTTAACTGGGTTACTGAGAGCTTGCCAGCTAAAGAGCAAAACAGCCAAACAGCCAAACATCTAGCCAAACAGCAAGGCAGCCAGCCAGTTGGCGGGGCCTGGCATTTGAGTTTTTCGGTTAGATGGAAAGTTTTTTAAATTGAAAATTAACGATGCTGAAAAGTTTCGCAAGAATTCCTTTCAGTAGCATGCAACTTGTAGACTTTAACACTCCAGCTCCGATGCTGCGAGAGTCCTCCAAGGAACAGCTGTCATCATTTTTCCCAACGCAACTGTGTCGAGAGTCGAATGTGTGTGTGTCTGTGTGTGTGGATGCTTTGTTTTGCTTTAATGCGAATTTAAACGCACATTTCAATGGCTCGCTTTAAAACTCGTCGACTCGTTCCCAATGCATCAGCGTAAAGTTGGAAAAGTGCTGAACACTTTCCACTTCAAAATGATTTTCGAAACAAGTAAAAACCGAACTTCCAATTGTTGACCTGTTAGCAACAACAAAAAAAACCTTATTGGACTTTGCTTATTTGTTTACTTGGCTTATTTGTAACCCACACACAGACATTAATTAAAAAGTTGGCTCAACGACATCCGTGTACCAAGTGCCTCGGGCTAACCGTGGTACAGGAAAAACAAATGTTTATTTGCCTGCTCGGTTTTTGATCTTAAATTAATTGCGGAAATGCTGGGAAATTGGGAAATGAGCTTGAAAACCCAACGGCCCAACAGCCCAGCCAGCCACTTATATTCCTGCAGGCAAAAGCAAGAGCAAGAGCAAAAGCATAAAACATAAAATGTAATCAGCTTTATGTCGGATAATAATCGTATAGCTTTCAATTTATAACGATAGATGTAATTTCGGGTAAATACCTTTACACTCGCATCCCATTTGAAATTGTTTATTGTGGCGACATTATTATAAATTTATGCGTTCATCCTGTTTCTGAGCATATTGTGCGCTCGGTGTGTTAATGTTTTGTGCGTTTATATAAAGTGCCGAAGTGCGAGAGAGTTATATGCATTATTATTATTATTCCGATTACATTCGGGGGCCTTGGCAATAAATTGAAATTGTGGTCAGCACTGGGAAACCATTGTAATTATCACATGGCACTTTATTGTTGACATATTTCCGTATAAAATATGATTGCAAACTTCATTATAACACCACGAACACAACGTATAAAATGAATAAGTGTTCCACCATTTCAGAATCTCAGTTGTTATTTGATGAAAATGAAAATGAAATTGTTTTCGGGTATTTTCATGAGCAATGACGACTGTCAGTCGTCAACACAGATGACACTGTCATGCAGCTGAGCAATGAATTTTGGCGGAGACAGGAGACAGATTTGGCTGGCTGGCGAATTTTACTCGTGCTTCCGTTAGCGCATTATAAAAATTTGTGTATGAATCAGCGAAAAAAGCGTTGACAACAGACAGCGACGAGATACGGATACGGATACGATAGAAGCGTGAAGTAAAGTCCTTGCGCTCTGACGCCTTGACACTAACTGATTCCTGTTGCTGGCTTCGCCACTGACAACTCGACAGAGTCCCTTTTCTGAATGGAGTAGCATCCTCGCATTGAATTGCTCTCGTTGAGTGAACGGACCTGCGCATTGGATGCCATTCGGAATCGGAATGCTGCTCAGCTGGCCGCAGGCAATGTGGATTACTAGGAGAGTTCTAGCTGTGGCTGTAGTTGAGGCTGTGCCTGTGACTGTGACTTTCTTTTTTGTTTTATGCTGTTGGGGCGAATACGAGTATTGTAGTATTATGGCATATGCCTTGACTTAGAGGAGTGTTGAGTTGCCGTTTAAGTTGCGTCCTTCATCATTAAAGCCGCATTTGCTGCTTCGCCCGCAGCAACAACAAACAACACAAACACAAGCACAAGCATAAGCACTGGGATGTGGCCTTACTATACTATATCATGTTTTGCGGATTACCCCGGCAACAAGAATAATTGCACTTTAATTTTACAACAATGAAAAATTATTAATGGTCCTTGTCTGTGCTCAATTCGGCTTGACTTCAACTTTGCGGTTTTGCGGTCGAAGTTCCGCTTTGGGTCTAGCTCATTGTGTCGCCATCTACCTTCCTCAACTCCTTCCCATTTCCTGTTTCCTTTTGCCTGCCGTCTGTCCTCTGTCTACTCCTTTATCGCCGCCGTCTTCGTCTTCGTCGTCGTCGTCTATTTAGTCCTCTTGACCTGACCCCTGTTGCTCACAAGATGGATGCATCGTTCGCGTGAAGTTGCCATTCAAGCCAAGAATTATGTGCCAAAAACTTGCAAGTTACCAATTTGCTTTCAGCTCTCTTTTTATTAGCCAACGTTCGTTTTGCAATTTGTCCACAAAAGGCACAGATATGAATATGGGAAATATGAATAAGAATATCATCATCATCCACATGTTGTGTGGATATTCATATCCATTTTTTGACCTCAAATTGTTAAGGGCAATCTGTCAGGGTTGCGTTGCAAAGGCAAAGCGAAAGCGAGAGAGAGAAAGGAATAGAAAGGAAGCCAATAAATTCTACTCCAATCTCAATTATTTTCATTTCCCCAATGCAATCGAGTGCTTGCCAACAATTGTATCGATAACTATTTACATTTTGCAAACTTTGTAATTTTCGTTAGCGAGTCACATTTATTTCAAAAGTTTTCCCTCTGGCAAATAGTCAAATAAATTGGCAAACAAGTAAAATATATACTGTAAGCTCTCATTTGGTTTTCTCAGTCCTTCCTTTCACTCTATTGCAGTGTGAAACTTTGACTTTTGAAGCCTTATAATATCATTAAGTTAATTGTGGGGATAATCCGATAAGTTCTTATTGATAGTATCTTTATTATACTAAATATGTTAATGCTTTATTCAGGTGATGAAGACTTTGGAGGCTCATGTCAATGTGGTTCGTCTACTCGGTTGCTGCACGGACAAGGATCCGACTTTTGTTATCCTTGAATTTGTGAATCGGGGCAAGCTGCAAACGTATTTGCGAAACTCCAGAGCCGAGAGGTAAATTTGCCTATCTTACTATGAATTTAAATTAATATATTCTCTATCGATTGGCAGACATTATGGAAATACACACGGAAAGTCAAACATTCTCACATCGGCAGATTTGACATCATTCATGTATCAAGTTGCCAAAGGAATGGATTATCTCACTTCACGTGGCGTAAGTGAAAATGAGAAAATTTAAAACATTTACTCAATAAATAACAATAGAACAATTTTAAATATTCAGTTAGTAAAAAATATGTTAACGTATGATGTAACTTATTGTTATTTTGTAATAATTTATTGCAGATAATTCATCGCGATCTTGCGGCACGTAATATTTTAATCACTGATGATCACGTATGCAAAGTCGCTGACTTTGGATTTGCCAGAGATATCATCACTTCAAAAATCTATGAGCGGAAGAGCGAGGGGGAAATTGCCAATAAGGTAGGCCATAAAACTTATACAGCGTGTACTATTTATAAGTTATGTGTGCACAATATATACTTCAAAGCAATGTTCGTTTAACAGAGTACTATAATTTTGATGGTTGTCACACAAGCAGTAGACTCCATAAAAACTATACGAGTGCTTGGAATAGGCTGACAACCGGAGCAACTACATATGTTACGTACATACATATGTACATCAGTTTGTTTTCATTGTTTACTAAAGCGACACATTCTAAATGTCAGCTTGTATTCTAACTATTGGAATCAATATTGATGGAGATCCCTAATCTTGTAGGATGATTCTTGTGTATTACAAGTGGAATTGAATAACTGCATACTATAAATTATACATTTTCTTTAGTTGTTAGAATGTCGACAACGTTAACTGTTTTCAACAATTAATAAAAATAGTATTTTTCCCTATTAAAAATATAATAATAGAGTTAAAGTCTCACTAAGTTTAAGTCTCATTTACTTAAATTTTCATGCAATATGCTAAAAATAAAACTCTTTAAAAAAACTCTTTTTTAGATGGATGGCAACCGAGTCGCTGTATGACAACATATTCTCCGTTAAATCGGATATCTGGAGCTTTGGCATACTAATGTGGGAAATCGTGACCTTAGGCTCAACGCCGTATCCAGGCATATCCGCCGCCGATGTAATGCGCAAGGTGAGTAATTAGCTACTACATAATACATAAAAGCACATACATAGCATACGATATTCGTGTATTAATTTCAACCATCTAAATATGTGCTACCAATAATTGCAGGTGAGAGACGGGTATCGCCTGGAGAAGCCCGAGCATTGTCGAAGGGAGCTGTACAATATAATGTACTACTGCTGGTCGCACGATGTTAATGAGCGACCCACATTCGCCGAAATAATTAAAATGCTCGACAAATTGCTGCACACCGAAATGGACTATATCGAATTGGAGCGTTTCCCTGACCACAACTACTACAACATTGTCAATCTCAGTGGAGAGAAATTGTAAGGCCTGTTCGCATATCGCATATCGAATAACAAATGCGAACACGGATCAATGCACTGCCACAAAGAGCTTTATTATTTTGTATATTTATTATTTTTTCGAATGATTAGAGGAATTTCTTCTACTCACCTTGTGTATTAAATGTAAACAGATATTTATAATACGATGAATTTAATTTATGTATAGCTAAGTTTGTTAAACAAATAAATAAGTTATAAGAACATGAATACTTGTTGATATATTTTACATTCCAGCATCTACTTTGATATGCGAAAAAGTAATCGCATCAGAGTACACACACACACACTCGCAAACACAATTTACACTCACACAATTTTCTTTATCATCGCTTTCAAGTTCGTGGGCGGTTGACGGGGGGAAAGCGGATGAGGCACATTAAGATTTAAGATTGGAGGGCAAAACCCAGACACAATTGCAAGCTGCGAATACACTCGTCTTTATGTAATACATATTAATATTTATACTTGTAATGTTAAAGGAACAAATGCGGGCAATGCTCGAAGCTCGATGCTCGATGCTGCTGCTCTCGACACACGCTCCAGTGAAAAAACCATAACAGACTAAAACCACGAGCTCTGCGTTCTGCTTTCTGCGTTTCTCGTTCATAAAAAAGAGACTACGCTTTTGTGTGTGCGAATGCACGTGGCATTATTGTCTTAGCAACCAGGACAAAAACAATAACAGCATACTCTGCTCATACCCTAGACCCAAATGCTCATGGCACTTGCACTCATAGAGCACTCATAGTATATTTTGGTATATTTAGCGAGCATCCTTCTCGGAGAGAGGTTCTCCTAGGCAGATAGTGAGAGAGTGGATGCTGTCAAATGGCCCTCTTTCAGCTAGTAAATGTAGCCATCTAATCAGTTCCAACTCATTCGATTATACGTCCATTTAATATGAATAATGCATGCGTGTTTAATTAGTGCTATTGCCAAACAAATCCATGATTGTGCAATAAAGACAAGTTGTTGCCATGAATACCCTTTGAACTTGGCTTTACTCTCTTTCACTCTCTCCAAGAGAGATAACTTTGGCAATTGGACATGCGCATACACAGATACTAACACACACACACACACACACACTAGTATCAAACAAGCTAGAGAACTAATTTCAAGTGTCAAAAGTTGTCCGAATTCACGAGCCCAACACAAAGCAAAACCTTAGGAACTCAGTGTTCTCGTGCTCGAGAGTTGAATTAACCAAAACCAGATACCGTATTGTCAAGTTTACCGAATTTTCATTGGGGATGCTGCACTACAGCAAACATTGATACAAATTACGAGGGTAGTTCAAAAATAAAACATGTAATCTTTATATTGTAAGAGAAGTACTATAAAACCTGAGTAAATTAATGTAAAACTGCATCTCACATCAGAAATGCAAAAATTATATTTCAGAAATTAATTTGGTAAGTTAATAATTCCGGAAAATTAAAAACTAACCTGCGAACTATCTATCTATCTATCTTATATTTATAGCAGCTCTGATGTCTTCGGTTTTAGAAAACCCATTTAATGCCTTCTTTTATAGCTTATATAGTCATTAAAAATAATTAACAACCCTATGAAATAGTTTCTTCTAGTTTATAAATTTATATTCAAATTTGTATTAAGTAATGTGAACCACTTAGATGTAATATTTTGTAAAATTTTACAGCGAGAGAGAGGGAATTGAAGTTTCAATAAATAATATTTCAAATTATTATTTGAAATCCAAATAAAATAATTGAAGTTTTGAAAAAATGTCATCATAAATTTGGAAAAAATTTATACTTTTAACTCAGAATGCAAAACACAAATAAATTATATTTTGGGAATAAGATATATACATATTTGGATACACCTTTTTAAGACAATTTTTCTGAATTCGTTACTGTGCTTTATAATATAATATTATGAACAGCCGAAGTAAAGTCGATTGTTTTGGGATCGATACAAAAATACTTCCCAAAATCATAAATAGTTTAATATTTAATCCTTTGGCAGTGTAAACAGAAAGATCGCTGCCAAATCCACTTCCGCTCTATCAAAACAGCGGAAAGCAGCAACTTGGCTACAAGTAAAGAGTAGTCGCGACATTTTAAACACAAGACAAACAAACAGGCACGCGACGTTTCAACGCTGACTGGGCCAAAATGACATGCGTCTTTATCTTTACTCCGTAGTCAGTCGTATTTCGGTGGGACTTCAATCATCAATCGTCAGTCGTCAGTCGACAGTCGTCTGCTTGGTTAAGTCGCAAAGCAAACAAAGCCATCTAATGGCGTCTGTGTTGAGTGCGAGTCTTATCAATGCTTTTAGTCGATCTAAATAGTAGAATATCAAATTGCCGCCAAAGATCAGATTCGAAAGGAATAAATACAGAAGAGTCTCAGTCGATAAGTCAAGTCTTCCTAAAGAGACCCCTTCATGCTGTCATTATATTCAAATTATCTAATCGAGGAGGTTAGAAACTCTTAAGCTCGCCATTTAGTTGCCACATCTGGTTGGTTTGTGGCATTTATCATTAGAGGCGCCGGATAATTATAGACTCGTCGGGTAGAGAGTCGCATTGTCCTGCACCGCAAATCGCATTTACATTGCATTATTTCTATTGCATCAATAAAACGCATTTTCAGGCATAATTAGCGACACATTTGTGAACCAAGCGACCAAGACACGACTGAGAAGCGAGAGATCGGCGCGCTTGATCCCTTTATGGCTGGCGCTAGGATTTATATGCACTTCCTTTCACATTTAAAAAGGCGAGCAGCTACCTGCCGCTGACTGTTGTCCGTAGTCTCTACAGCCTGTAGCCTGCAGCCTGCACGATCCACTTACATTCATGAAACTCAATTGCATTTTGATTCGGCTCAACTCGTGTCGCAGTCGCAGCCGATGTCGCGGTCGCGATCACAGTCGCAGACTGTCGGATTGGCGGACTGGATTCGACTGGACTGGACGAGTCTACCTGTGTCTGTGACTGGAGACCATAAGCGTTAATTTGGCTGCTCGGTTGCCTTTTAATTGCCACTGCTGGCTCAAAGTGCGCTAAGTGTTACTAAGAAAAACAAAGCCAGAACATTGTTCGATTACGATTGCGATTGCGCAGCTCAGCGTCTCTCTCTTACTCTATGGTTGACTCCCAGTTCATGTCGAGGATCGGCCAGAGTATTTAAGGAGGCACAACTCTGAGGAGTGTGTCATTTTGAAGTGAACTGCTCAAGGAACAGCAAGTGTCTCTCAACATGGTTGCAAACATTAAAGTTTTCGTCATTCTGATGCTGACAGCACATCAGAGTTGCTTTGGATATTACATCAGGAAGTCCGAAGAATCGTCGCCGACAAAACAACAAACTGCATCTGCCATCAAAAGTCAACACAACGATGAATGGGGCGCAATCCAAAATACCCTCGGACTCTCCCAAGAAAAAGGTGTGTTTCCCTCACTCAACAACTCCAAACTGACAATCAAACTAACCTGCTATTTATTCATCTTATTTGCAGTTGAATTGCTTAAGTCACAAAAAGATCAACAGGGCACAAAGGAGCTGTTGAACCGTTTCATCAAGGAGAATCCCAAATACCTAACATCGACCAAAAATAAACACACAAACACCAATGCTAATGCTAATGCAATCAAGCCACCAAGTTATCAATTCAAACGACTTCTACGAGCTTTGGCCCAGAACCTGAAGAGCTCGAACCGCATGCTGAAAACATCCTTCAACTTCGAGCTGGCCGACAGACCGCTGAAGTCCCTAAAGCGACCCAGGCGCAAGATTGCCGTCAAGATGGTGTCGGACATGTCCTCGGAACACGTTGACAATCTGATCAAAATGTTCTACGAGAAGCATAACATTCAACCCGAACCCGACTACTACAATGACCGAATTGTCCAGGACAACGAAGACGAGGGCGATTACAGTGAACAGGACATTCCACGTCAATCACCATCCGATGTCGATCCCGACTCCGATTACGAGTACGATAATCTGTACGACGATGAACGAGATGTTGGTCTCACGGCCAAGATGAACCGCAACCTGGAGTATGGTTCGTTCCAGGACCTCATTCTGCAGGCGAATCGTAATGAATGGGAACGTGAGCATGAGGAGACTAAGTTGCATAATACCAGCAATGATCACTTCATTTAGATACGTTCTAAGGGTTGTTCATATGCCGGCATTGAACATCAATCACTTGCACAATACTCATCAGCTTTAACTGGGCCTGTTTCGATTAAGAAGAGAAACATTTTTGTTAATAACTATTAATTATTTATTTGCTAATATTCTGCTACTTATATATTTATATAAATTCTTGAATATTATAGATTTATTATATTATATTATAGATTTATTGTTAATTAATTAATTAATTTTATGAAAATATAAACACAATTTTTTTTCGAATTGCAAGTTTTTTTATTATACAATGTACCATATAGAAATGGTGATTACCAATCAATGAAGAGAAGAAGAAAAAGTTTCAACAAAAATAATTAAATTTGTAATTTGATTTATTCGATTTTTCAAAAATACAAAATAAATAAAAATAATATATTAGCATAGCATTTTCAGCTATTCCAATTCGAACAGATTTATATTTTAGTGTTCCAAGTCTTCTAAGCAACTAAAATCAAAGCCTGGTATAACACAGCCAATTTGAAATGGAACATGATAAAGTTATTGCTGACATAATTTTTTGGACTACCAAAGCAGTCAGCCCATTAAAACGACACAAATCCAGATCAACAGAAAATATAAAAATTAGGTAGCACAAAATATAAACTCCAAAGATTTGTTTAGATTAAAGCAATTTATTCTTGAAAAGCATTTAGTAGATATGTATCAATCTAGGAACAATCATTGCATAGGGTGGGCGACTACTGTATACCAGTTTAGCGTTTAGAAATCATAGCTATCATAATTCGCAAACTGATCTACAGGAGTTGCCACTCTAGCTATTAAATTAAAGCAGAGCGAAAATGAGGAAAACAGCGTCAAGTACCTTCGGGTTAAGTACTGCTTGCTAAAAAGTAACAGTGTGGTTCACTGCTTTCCGAGCAGTGTGTACATGAGCTACTTTACACTGCTTTCAAGATTTCCTCTGGACTGCTCTATGAGTTGTGTAGGGTTAACTGCTTTATTTTAATATCTGCTACCAATCGAATGATATTCTGACATAAGAATATATTTTATTTATATTTTAAATCTTTTAAAGTACAAATTTAGAAAACAAGACGATATAGTTGTTTGGTGTTTTTAACAGTATTTGCGAATTAAATATGAATTGCAGCACCCTATTAAATATTTTATATAGGGATAAAACGCCATCTATGGCCTGGGAGAATGAGGTCAGGCAACAACTAAACTGTGCTACAAACTTATGCAATAACTCTAAAACTGTGTTGCTCTTTGCTATGTATACATAGTTTGGCTTAAAACCAAAGTGGATAAATTGCTAATCAGCTTGAAACCATTTACGATATTGCACAGCACTAATGTATTTATAGCAAGTAGCTTTGTATTGGCATACAACTACCGCCCTCTATCCAATAAATTTATATTAACTATTGTTTGCGCTCTCAATAGCTGCTTAATTTGTTTTGGTTGTGAAACTGGAAATCCAGTATATTTTTATTTTCAGAATTACCAAAATAACGTGGTGAGCAGTTAAGTTTAATTTCAGATTTCCCCACACGCGCTTTGAGTTATTCGTCAAATTAGGTGTTTTTCCCTATTACTCATTTTAAAAACATACTCATAACTGTGTAATTCACCAATTTTCCGTGGTTGTTAAGGCAACAGCACTAAATTGTATTGCGAACAGAAAACACAAAAGAACACGAATTGAACAGTCGCAGAATGCCGAAAGTGTTATTCCAAAAATATAAAAAGTTCTCCGGGAATATAGATCCGAGTAAACATGCTGCCAAATTGAAGGAAATCGAGGAGCGCCTCAGTGAAGATGGCGAATATTCATATCCCATGGAATATGAATATGAAATGGAAGAAGCAGAGACCGGATCGGAGGGGGTGGAAACCGAAATGAGTTTATCCGAAGGAGAGCCAGCATTGGAAATTGGCAAAATAGATCTTTCCTTCCCGGAGACTACCGAAGAATTTCAAAATAGCCCTCAATGTTTTCCTCCCTCTTACTACACATTGTCTCCAAAGGAACGTCTTTTGCTCCTCTACGCGGAAAACTTTCGCAAACAGTTTGTTCTCGGTCATCCAAAGCGTAGAGCCATGGTCCTAGCACCTCCTAATGAATGCAATGTGCAGGTAAATTGGATAAGTAGGAAAAATAACTTGGAAATTACTCTCATTTCTTTTACACCTGCAGAAGTTTGTTTGCACCACAATAAGACCGACGGCATTCGCCTATTCAGAGCTCATTTCGAGTGTGGAGGAAATTGCTAAATTCGTTGCCGACTTTGTGCAGTACGAGCCAATGGAGGATCCCATAAATCTGGTAAGAATTCAATATTTATCTCCATACTTCAACCTACTTGTATAACGATGTGCAGAACGTAGCCTATTGATCAAAATGAAGATATTCTCTATCGAGCATCTTCGTAAAAACTAGGTCTTTAAGCTTATGCATTAATTCGTCCATAATAGTACTTTATAATCACATATGGGTAATTCCCAGACAAAATTTGTCGCGTGCGAAACTATTAACAGGCAAAACAATAAACTGAAACAATTTTAAAAATAAGTAATGATTATTCTTATAGCTCTGGATTAGCACAATATTTAAAGCTAAGATTGATTTTAGGAACTTTATCAAAACTTTATTTCAACTTGTGTTCAAGTTACGAAACAATTACAAAATCGTTCTTGGCTTAAATTAAGGCGCTAATCAAGAGCTATAAGATTAATTCATACTCAAAATAAAAAATGTTTTTGTATATGTTCATTTTCACTTTAGACAGTATTGCACTCGACATTTACGCCAGAGATTTACCCATATATTATTTATTGTTTATAATTTCTCTTTTCCCATATTATAGAACACCATTAGATGAAAGCATTAATATTTTTGATATTATAAGTCAATTGATATGAACATCTTTAAATCATATGAACAAAAATTATTCAAATTAACAAGATTCAATATTGCATATCATAAACAGCTACAAACCTCATTGATATCTAAAGACATTCTTATGCAACAAACTCATTTATTTATATGAGCATTATTGCCAAGTTGACATATTTTTAAACTTTGCAAATACCGACTTTTTTAGAATCTCTAGGTGACCAAGTGTACTCTAAAACAAATAGTTGAATGTTTTCAAAAAACTATTTAACTTCTTTATAAACTGAACTGCTCTAAACACAATACACAAAATCACATAACTTTATTAAGTTTTTTTTGTTTAATTTGTTGTGCTATGATTATGAAAATTGTTAAGTTAATATTATTTCGCAACCATAACTTGTCTATTTAATAAAATAATATCAAAAGAGCGGTATTATCTTATCAAAAAATTAGCATATGTTTTTATATTATATTACAACTTCGTGATCTGAGAGAAACTCAGCTTATTTGTGTAATGTTTTCCGTCCTAGAGAATTTTTTTTTTTGTTAATTTTCTGAGTATTATACTAAAACAAAAGTTCTGTTTCATTTAAGTGACAAATAACTGTATAAATCATAGGCATAGATAATTTAGTTTAGAAGGGAAATGTCTATAAAAATGAATTACTCCCTTCTAAATATTTTAAAAATATATGAATATTTTTAGATTTAAGTTCGGATTGTTTTTAAATGTTGTCGTCATTGATATAAATAATTTGCTGTTGGCATTAAAGCGTTAAATTTGAAACATTAAAATTTGAATTCACTTACAAATGAGCTTAATGCTCATACATGTTTGTTTTGTTTTTGTTTTCGTATTTTGTTCGTCAAATGAATATCAACTCCATTCAGCTATTAGCTCAAAGATACAAACAAAGTTTGTGGGTAGTTATGCCTTCAATGAAAATTGTATTTTGATAAAAACAACAGAATCACGAATCAAAAACAACTAAGATTGGAATCTTATGTGTAAACATCTGGCTTATTAAAAATATATTTATTGTGGAAAGAACTATCTTTGATTTGTAATTTTAATTTGACCCTATAAAGCATAAATAGCGGAGTCTATACATTTCATTTAAAATTCCATATACAAATCATACATTATCATTATTATTTTTTTTTTTTATCAAAAATTTTGGTTATTTTATTTTTTTTTTTTAATATATTTATATTGATATTGATTTATTGATATTTTTATAAAATTACTAAAAATCATTATAAAGAAAATCATAAACTTCATGAATATAAGAATCATGACGGAGATTCATAGAATGTGCTCTTATTCTTTGTTAAATTGGCATATTCATAATAATTCAATTATCTTCCCCAAGAAATAATTAGTTCTCCGGCATGAGCAAAGTTTTTTTATTTTAAGTTTTTGAGACAGATAAATATGCCCACGATTTATATATTTTGCCATCTTCCTGAAAATACTTACCGTTTTTTAATGTGTTCTTCAAAATAAATAGTCAATTGGTTTCATAAAAATTGTCTAATTCGAATGTTTTATTAAACATGTTTGCAAAATGAATACATCTACTGTTATAAATTCATAAATTCATGTTATTTGAATATTTGATGGATTTCAGATTGGTAAAATTCTTATGAGCACATGTTTCAATATTTGCATGATTAGTTGAATTAATTAATAAAAAGTTTCTAATATCAAATCCGATCAATACGATTGACTCGCTCCAGTTCAGTTCAGTTCCTGTCTGTTTGTCTGTCTGTCAGTCGTTTGGGGTTTTATTTTGTTTTTGTTTTTTGTTTTTTTCTTAGAGATAAGTTCTATAACTAAAAACTTCAAGCGTTAACATTTTTCTAGTATGAATAAAAACATGAAACATTTGTTTAATTTGATATCAAGAAATGAGTAAAAGTTAAAATAATGCCAAGTATAATCGAGTAATCGAAAAAAGGAAATGAATCAATCATTTTTGTGTGGAGTATTTACAATTATTATCCCTTATGCTAAATTATTTCATAGAGAGAAAGAGTGGAAACCAGAACACAAAGATATCAATCAAATTGTGAATGGATAATGCTCAGGATCAGCTTAGACTATAGTTAAAAAACATACATACAGATACAAATACAGAGATTTACATATACAGATATATACTATATATAATTGTTGGGGGAGATGGAAGAAGTGGGTTACTCAAAGTCATGCTGTACATTATCATCGCCATCGTTATCGTTATCAATATCGTTATCGTTATCGCTATCGCTGGAACTGTCATCGTCGGACTGCTGTTGATACTCGCCCGTGATCTGGCAGTCGTCGGGATCATCATCGAGGTCACAGTGTACAAATTCGTAGGGAGGGAAGATCAGGGAGCTCAGCAGCGTGGCCGACGATTGATAAACAGCTGGCGAGAACTGTTCTATCACCTTTTGCTGCTGCTCCAACATTCCAACTGAGTTGAGGGTCGAGGTATCCGTGGCTGGCTCCGCAAGCGCCAACTTCGGTTTGTCCTATTTGCGACGACGCGACTTGTTTCTGCTTGCCGCATCGTCGTTGTCCTCGCTCTCACCCAAGAGGAGCTCACCTGGAGTTGTTGTTGTTGTCGTCGCTTCACTACTCGAGGATTTGATGGCAGCGATGAGGAATCTCAGCTGCATTAACTGCACAGCAGTCACGCGAGGATTGCTGCAGTTTTCCAGCCACTGCAGAAACTTCTCGCCATGCTTGATGGCCACCACCTCCTCAATGTCCTCGCTGTCCATCTCCATGAACTTGGCTCGCTCCTCCTCATCGGTTTTATTCGAGTTGTTGTTGTTGTTGTTGTGTGTGTTGTTGTTGCTCTCGCAGACATCGTTGTTGTTGTGATGATGCGAATCGCTGTTGAAACTCATCTCGGAATCGAGCTCAGTGTTATGGGGCGTGGACGTGGCTGCATTGCCGCCTATTTTGTATATGATGTTGTTCAGCACACTCTTACAATCCTCACCCACGCTGTTTGCATCACCTATGTTGGCTTGAGGATGTGGATTCGACGCTGCCCTTGGCTCGGGACTCTGATCGCGACTCGCTGAGGGGGGAGATTAGTGTGGGACTGGGCGTGGCAGAGCTGGCTGTCTTCACGGACTTGGCTGAGAGATCTTCCGGCTTGCTCGCCGCTTCACCTTCTGCTTCCGCTTCCAATTCGTTTTCCGTCTCCGGTTCAGCTTCCATTTCGCCATCAGCATCCGCATCATTCTCGGGATCGGTGTGTTGTTGCTCATTGGAGGACAAACTACGCACGGAGGGCGTACCTACGGTCTCCTTGGTCAGCTGTGAGTACAGAATGTTCTCGAATGGCGGCTTGGCAATGTCCCCCCAGCTGCGTGGCATCTCCTCCGGCAGCTGCCGCCTGATGTTGCAGGGAATTCGCCTGAAGAGCAGCCAAATTCGGGTTGAGTGAGTGCAAACTGGCGCCAAAGGCTTTGCACCAATTGTACCAGGCGGTGTTTTTGTCATCCAAGCTGCCCGAGGGCGTCGACGATGGTGTCAGCGGCGCTGAAGGGATGGGCGGCGTGTTGCCAAACTGATTGAGTTGCTGCTGCTGTGGCGTGGATGAGCGTATGGGCGGACTGGTGACACCCAAGGTCACTGGCGGTGGTGGCGGATACAAGCTGTTCAACCCCAGCATCGCCTGCTGCGACTTGAGCCAGTAAAGTAGCGGATCGTCGGGCAACCCGGACAATGGGGCCACGCAACCCACGAGCGAGGGCGCCAAAGATGGACTGGGACTCTTGATGCTGCTGCCACTCTTGGGATCGCAGTCGCCGGGTGTCTTTTGCTTAGCCCAGTTCTTCACCGACAACGCAGGAGTTCGCTCTCGCTCCCTCTCCCCATTATCACTGCGTGGACTCTGCACCTGGGCGAGATTTGCTTGCGCCGGTGGCTTGGGTTGGCGCAATGTGTTGGCAGTGGCTGCAAAACTGTTCAGACCCGACATGGCCGCCAACCCGGGATTCAGCTGGGCGAGCAGATTAAGATTGGAGGTCAGCTCATTGAAGCTGATCGCAAGCGGGGATTGCGAGATGCCCGTTAGACCTGATAGATGCGTCAGACTCGACAGGGGACTGATCGCATTCAGGGAGGGATCTGTTTGACCAGGTCGCGAGATGTCCGCGCCAAACACTTTGTTCTTAACTGCCGCCCCATTGAAGCCCACATAGTCCACGGGCAACCCGTTGTAGTTCATGTCCGCCAAACTTTTGTTGGTGCTGTAGTCGAGACCGTTGAGCGGCGATCGCTTGAAGGCCAACTCATCAAAGTTCATCTTGTTGGAGAAGTTCAGTGGCAGAGAAGTGTTGTCCAGACGCTGACGCTTCTCTGGGGGCCCCAGTAGATGCCCAGCCGCCCCATCCAGCTTATCTGCCAGCGCATCGGCGCACATCTTGTCCGCTGCCGATTGGCGGGACATGAAGCGCAGCTTGTCCTCGTTCTTACACCAGCCACGCAGCGTAGACTCCGGCACTCCAATGTCGCGGGCCACCGACGCTTTGGATTCGCCATCGTGGATGCGCTGTATGGCATGGATCTTGTCGCGGGGGGGTCAAGCTACGCAAAGGTCGCTTGCCCTTAGTGCCCATGCGTATGTTCATGTGGGAATAGCTGGAAATATCCAACTTCAAGCCGTTATCGAACAGTTTGGCGTCTGCAATGAGAAAGCAAGAGAGATACGAAAAGTGAGTGAAAGTTACAGAGTTTGAAGCTGGGTGTGCTCGACTGCAAGACACCCTTTTGTAGTTTTAATCATTTAGCTGAATTCTTTAAAATCTTTCTAGTATTTTGAATTGATTCTAAAGCAGTTTTTACAGTAATGTAGTTTCTAATGCGTTTTATTTTTAATATTTTAAGAATATATTTTGTAAATACTCGTAATAAGCTTTTAAACCTATGCAAATTCAACTAAGCATCCCTTCTGTTTTCTATATTTATCGACATTTTAGATCACTATTCAACCATTTTTAATTTACAAAAACTTCTAAAATAAGGAACCTGTTTTTCATATTTATAAATTGATTTTATTTATTGTATGAACAATTTTTAATTTGCAGTATCGATTAAAATGGGGAGTCATATTTACTTTTTATAAATTTCCTTTATTTTGTCTATAGATTGTAAGAATCTCTTGAGGGAATTGAAGTTTTCTTCGATCTCTGATTTGACACCAAATTAAACTCTGACTTTTAAAATTCCTGAGATCGAGGTGTTTATACAGGCAGAAACACAGACAGAGAGTCAAACTGACTTGGGAATATATTCTCTACTATTAACGCTGATCTCTAGTTGTGTGTTTATACCAGAAAGGGTTGCAGATGCTTTCCGTTAGATTGATTGCCAGTTGCCACAAAGCTATCATGCCCTTCTCTTCCTTTCGCTAGTGGGTATTGTAAGATGCAGGTGAAGCAGGAGTTGAGGTCGAAGACTTTGATAAAAAGACAAGTGGCTGAAGATGAGACACAGGACGCAAAGGAATCGGCAACTAATTGCAGTGACACACTTAAGATGCACACGCATCCGCAGCACGCCGCACGCACATAATGAATGCATGCAGCACAGCACATAGCCGAAAATAATGCGTTTCTATTCGCCAGCAGCGAATACATGGCAAGTACATGCATCCCATACATATGTACAGATGTCGAGCGAATGCTCAATGCGCGCGCCATGTACTTGCCACTGGGGTAGTTGCTGTTGGAGCATCGAGCATGGAGATACGAGGGGCGAGGCGAGTCGCACACGTTCGCACGAAGCTCCAATAAAATCGCGTCGCGCTTTAAAGTTTTACGGACAGCTCGCGAGGTAGATGTAAATAAACCGCACGCACACACCGATACGCGCTCAAGTACACGCATTCAAAGTTGAGCACACATACACACACACACACACTAGCGCAAGCATCAAAAATTCTCACACCACTGCAAAGATGGATTTACACGGCGAAATGAGCTGTGGCACGCCCCCATGCCACTAACAACTCGTTGCACGACGAGAACGCCAACTACGACGACGTCGAGGTCGTAGGAATGCCAAAAATGAAAAGGCCTGAGCATACACAAATACACACACACACACGCACACATACAGGGCAAACGCACACAGAGACAATGGAATATGCTAATTGGTGCGTTGAGTTCGCGCCTGCTCCAAATTGCAACACACACATACATACGCACACACAGAGATAGAGCCGCGAGAATCTACGAATAAGCAACAAGAACAAACCATTCGCCAACGTCACCATCGTCGTCATCGTCGTCGGCTGTGGCACGAGTGGCGACCCGAGCGCACGATGTCCACGATTTATAACTTGTTTACCTGCCTTCGTGCAAAACGGAGAACAACAACAACAGAGAGGAGAGCAACAAGAAGAGCAACAACAGTTGTAGCGACAACACGACAACATCAAGTTTGTCGTTGGAAGCTCTCTGTGCAGTGCTGTGTGTCGAAAAAAACATCCCCATGCAGTAGCAATAGCAGGTGACCCCCCTCCCCCATCCAACGTGCTCAATCAGTTGTAGCCTGTTGCGTTGCCCACTCCCAATAGAGGAGAACAGCAGCAACAACAAAAAACAAACTGCAGCAGCAGGTGCATTGCAAAAATGTCAGAAAATGCAGAGTGGGAGAGAGAATGGGAAAGAGGGAACTGAACTAAAAGACATGGACTGGACGCTTGCAATATTCAGGCCTTAAGTGGTTATAGGTTAGACTCAAGATGATGGCAGCAGACGGCAGCAGACCGTCGGTATCTTAGGAGCAAAGCGAATGACAATATGCTCCGCCTCCGTCGCCGTCTCAGTTTAGCAAGTGCGAGGCATGCAAAGGAGCTTTGCTGTTGCTGTGTTGCTGTTTGCCATTTGAAGGAGCGGGACACGCGATTTTAAAATGAAAAACACGTTTTGCGCATGACTGACACATGATTTCTTTCTTTCGAGTATGCACACACCTACAAAACACAGACACAGACACAGACACAAACACACGCACACGCACACACACAGCAACATGCAAAACAACAGATTGAGCAGCAAAGGCGGCACTCGATTCGAAACTTGCGTGTATGTGTGTGCAAAGAGAGAAAGAGAACTTAAACTTAAGAGTAATACAGCAAAAGGATCCAAAGAGTAACAATTAGTTTGTGTGTTCATAAGATGCTGTAGCGTTATTTGCGTGCGCCTTCTGCGACTAGTTTATTTAAATAGATAATTAAATAATATTGCAATTTTAATTATTTTAAATTTTTTTTTTATTATTTTAAATAAATAATATAATTCAGAGAATGATCATGCAAGTAGTTTATTTGATTTTCTTACACTTTATTTAAATCAGTTTATTTAAATGCATATAAAACGTATGTTGGACAAGAACCTTAAATGATTGATATCAATTGGAGGCCTTGAAACGGAATCCTATTGCAATGTTAAGTATTGTTTAACAGGATTACTGTTATTAGCGAAGGCTCTTGTGGCCATTCACTTTGGTGCCCTTAACCTTCAATTCAATAACCTATATACAATGTGTAAATACATAAGTTGATGCATGGCTGTGCGAGTGTGTGTGCAGACATTGAAGCTCATAACCAATGGAGTGGCAAATAACTGTGTCGGCTGTAAAGCTGTTCCCCCCCCTCCCACAAACACACACCCCACCAAACACATATCGAATAAAACTTTTACAACTGTATAAAAATTGCAAGGTCTTTTAGCATTGAGCAGCAGCAGCAGCAGAGAAGCAAAAGCTAAAGCAAAAGAATTTTTACTTTCTCTTTCAAACAGTGTCCGTCCGGTGTCCTCTACACTACCCCTCCCCACTACCTTCACTGTCCATGCCCATGCCGGGCCATGCCATTAAACTTTTCACGAACCGAACTGGGACAGTGTATGGAAAAAAATCTAGTAACAACAGAAAAAGATGAAAGAAATATATGTGTATAAAAGAATTACAGCAAGTTTGTCCATATGTGTCTGAGTGTGTGTGTTTGTGTTCGTCTGTGAATGTGTCTGGTGTGCAGCTACTAAGCGCCACACTTGCTTACATACAGACATAAACACAAGAGCTCCTTACACACTCCTTCTTCCCCACTACATTCATACTCACACACACACACACACACTCACAAAGTCATACATATAGCTGTAATGGCCGGCCGGCTGACTGCTTATTCATATATGTATGTACGTGTGTATGTGTGCTTGTACACACTCACATTTTTTTTTCTACGTCTGTCTGTTAGTTGCTGTGTGTGTGTGTGTGTGTGTGTGTGTGTATGGGGCTAAAGCTTGTGATTTTCCTATATACAATTATAATTTTATTGTATTTACTATTTTTATCGTCTCTTTGGCCTCGTATCGAACTCACTCAGACACAGACTCAGACTCGGACTCAGACTGCGATTGCATGAGGCGGGAGGAGTGGAGAAAAATAGCGGGACAGAGGGACAGGGACAGGACAGTCTGGTAAATGCAGGTCAACGACAGGAACTACTCCTCGTAGTCAACTAATATCTACAAATGGATGTCTCCATATATGTACATATATCTATGTGCAAATGGTGGGAACAATTCAAATATAGGATATGTATGAGCTTTTTTTTTATTGTTGCGTCTATGTTGTGTTTGTGCCCTTGTGTGTTTGTGTGTGTGTTTTTGTGTCTATTTCTGTTTGGGTTAATGCAAAAAAGAGTAAAATGGCTGAAAGAGTCATACCAAATAAAAAAGAAAAACAACAAGTTTAAATTGTCTGCTGCCAATTGTAACATGTGCGAACTGCAAATGACCAAAGGTCACACCTTCGCACCTGTTGAAAGACCAATATTTCTCTGAAAACTATGCCATAAATAATTCATTATACTTCAAAGTTACTTTCTCATTACAAAAGCCATATTGATCCATATTGTTGATGTTTCCATTTTGATACTTATACTCAAAATAAATCTTGTACTTCGAAAGTGTTTTATGCTTACAACTGAGATGTCTAGCCAAACATTATATAATAGTATGTTAATATCCATGAATGTAGGTGCATTTCAGATAACGACCACTCTTTGTTCCAAAAATACTATTCTTAAAGAAGGTGTTTTGACAATATAGTATGGAACAAAATATATAAATATATGCACATAGAGTATAAAAATTTGATAATACCAGTAGACGAATAAATAACATTATTGCAATAAAAACTCGCATTCAATTGTATTTGTTTCATTCTATAGCTACCAATTATTATTAGTCTATTTTACAATTTTAAATGGAGAAAGATTTGATTTAACTATGTCAACCTTATATGTGTAAATGGAATTTCTAAAGAATGCAACATAATATTAACGCTTTCCCGAAAAAGGTTACTTTTGTTATAGTTATAGTTTGAAGATAAATAATACAAAAATTCCCTTACAACCGTGGTCTGCTTGTAATTAATGTTAAAATAGTGTCATTGTTTATGATTTTTCACTAGTTCTCAAACTTTACTAACGGTTTAAGCTTATAGCTCTCAAATTCAATGGTTGCGGATATGTATAAGTAATTCGATTTTAAATCAATATCACCGACGCAATTTCGTAAACCTAAACATTGATAAAACTGGCAATGTCCATGGTCAAATTTATAAAATTTATTAAAACCTCATCAAAATAAACCAATTCTGAAGACTCTGTTTCTTCTAACTCTCTTTTTCCCAGTAGACCACTCAAATCTTAGCAAATAATTATGAACAAGTCTGAATAGGTCTATCTATCTTCTACTATTGAGTTTCGTGTTAACTCTACTGTAGATACTGGGAGATTTAAATTTGAAAAGACGGGTCAAGTTATTAAATTCTTTTCATACGTATACTTATTATTACATGCATACATATTAACAGTTAATATTTGTATTATGTCTTATGTACTACAATTGTAACTTATGCAAGTTAGAAAACATACATACAAGTAATTTTAAGACAATAATTCGTATTAAAATAAATTTTAAAATATTGTAAAATCATTTTTATATTCCTTTAGAAAACGTAAAAGAGTAATATTGATATATTGACCATTAATATTATTATGCATTATACATATATATACACATATAAATGTATACACGGTAGTTTAGGTTCAGGACTTTTGTAGTCCCTGTCTTTTCGATTATGTACTCAAGAACTCACATGTTGAAACTGATTCCAACACTTTGTATACATTATCAAATCATTTTCGTATGCAAATGAGTGAGTCACGTGTCCGTTTTCTATGGATGCCGAACATATATATATCGAATGCTGCGTAATGCATTTATTTAACTTTAATACATGAATTAAAATATTTTATTAAATATTAAAATATATTTAAGAACTTTGCACTTTCACTGAGATGTTTATAATTATAATATTATAAATTACACTTGTCTAAATACCATTTGCACAGGTTCAATATCTTATACCTTTCTTAACTGATTAATCAAGTGTAGGGTAATGTTAAACAAACTTATTTAAATGAATATTCATACTAACCTTTTTTGGGCACCTCAGCAAATAAATTGTTATGGAATCGTCCGAATATATTCGACGATTCGATTACAAAAAAATTTTTTTATTTTAGTTTTTAGAATGTTTTACTTTGTTTTTAGTTGTAGGTATTATGTTGTTCACTGTTATTATCCATAAATTGAGCAGTTTTTGTAGTTAAATATTATTTAATTGGCCTAAATAATGTGGTTACAATCCTTTTTCGTTGATTCGTTTAGATAAATTTGAAGGAAGCACAAAACACGATGCACAGCACTTCACATGTATGTTTATGGCATAAAACTAAAATATTCCGCTGGATATTTTTTGTTGCACATCTGTCGATTCAATTAGCTGAGCAGAATGTCAAATGAAATCGCGAAAATGAGCCGCGACAACGCACACGGTGTTTGAGCGACCGGCTGTCGAAAGGATATGACCGCTTTGCCGTACACCAATGTCCTGCGAACCTAAACAGCTAGCGTCCGGCGACAAACTACCGCGAGTCAGCGTCAGCGTCAGCTTCACCGTCAGCAGCAGCGTCAGCGAGCGCAGAAATCGTGAGCGAATTTTGATTTTAGCGCGGCGAATTTCCGCACCACGAACAGTTTCTCCTGAGCGCGCGGTCGCCGCTCCGTGCGACTGTGTGTGTGTGTGTGTGTGTGCGTGTGTGCGTGTGTGAGTGCGAGAGTGTGTGTAAGTAAGTGAGCGAGCCAACAGATGCACGTGTGTGAGTTTGTTTACACTCGTATGGTCAGTTTTGTTGTCGTTATGCTGTTTCTTTGCGCCTTTGCTTGTTCGTTTGTTAGTGAGTATCGGTGTCAGTGTGTATGTGTGAGTGGTTGACTGTGCTCAGCGCGCTCTCTTTCTCTCTCGCTCTCTTCTCTTCACTTCTCTTCACGTTGTTCCGTTTGCCGTTGTCGCTGTTTGCGTATTCGCGGCCTTTTTCGGTGACAGGCAAATGTACAATGATTAATAACGACCAAGACGGCAGCGAAGACGTAGCTCTGTTTCTGTTTCAGTTTCTGTCTCTCGCTGCTTTGCTGCCTCGCATCGCATCGCATCGGTCAGCCGCAGCCGCAGCACTGGCCATGCTAAAAAGGGACAAGCCGCCTCGCTTGGACACAATAGCGACACTCACACTCACGCACACACAAGAAGCACAAACACATTTGCACGCAATTCAGTCACATAGGCTTCGACGACGACGACGACGTCAGCGACTGCGACGACGACGACGACGACGCAATGTTCGTGCGGTCGGGCAGTCGGCTTTTGCGAGGCGCAGCACATCCTTCTTGGCCGCAGCGACAGGCCTACTTTCTTCTGGTCATACTGCTTGTATTCAAATCTTGCTCTATGCGGATGTGTGCAGACACACTCTCGTATGCTTCGTATATGTACATTGTATGTACATGTATACGTAAGTTTTTTGTTTCAGTGCGATGGATGGATGGATTGAAAGATGGATGGATGGATGGGCTGGCCGTTGTTGGTGGAGTAAATGTGAGCAAAATCGAATGCTGCGTGCACCGTTGGCAAAATACGAGTTATGTATGTGACATGCTTGTGCGTACGTGTGTGTGAAGGCGAAGTCGAACTCGAAGTCGTTGGCGGGAT
Source organism: Drosophila sulfurigaster albostrigata (assembly GCF_023558435.1). Taxonomy (NCBI): domain Eukaryota; kingdom Metazoa; phylum Arthropoda; class Insecta; order Diptera; family Drosophilidae; genus Drosophila; species Drosophila sulfurigaster. The sequence continues at coordinate 22,444,847 of NC_084882.1, forward strand.
GCAGGGTTGCTGGACAGTTTCGATACAATGTCTTAGCCCTTTTTTAGCAGTTTCAGAAGACAAGCACTACAGATGGCGGAATAGCAGAATATAATGAGCAAGAGATGGGGGAAAAGGATGCGGATAGGAATGCAAATCGAAGGACTGTAGACATGGGTCCCCATTGATAACGTCACCGGCAACACACTTGATTGCTGGCGATGATGTCTTCTTGAATATATTTAGAATAGAGTATTCCATCAAGTAAATTCTCCAATCAATAGGCATCGAATAGAGGAGTCTATCTTCTTCTTCATATTCACCGCTACCTTCTTTTTTTGCCCTTAGCACGCGGTTGCTATCGCTGTTATTGCTGTTGGTCTAAGTCAAGTTTTCATCGCATTGTTGTGATGTTTGCCTTCATCGGCTGTTTACGATAACTCCCCTCTCTCTCAGTCGTTCTCTCTTCGCAGTTTTACGAGAGAGAGAGAGAACATTACATTTCGCACAGTCTCGAAGGGAACTAAGCAGCTGTTCCCATTCGGACAATGACGATGCTGTTGTTGTGTTTAGCTTATAGCAGATAACCTCAGTTCGAACATGCGTCCACGTCCTTAGAGCTGAACTTCTTGCCTAGCAGGACGATATAACCAATGCATATCCTGCATAAATTTAAAGTGCTTTCCTACGTTTACATATCATTACTAAACCAAATGGTGATAAATTGAAAACGAATTCATTTTTGAATATTCATATCAATATCGTGTTATTCAAATTAGGTATATTATTATTAGATTTATTAGTTAAATTATTAATAAATAGAAAATTTAAATTTTATATTAATTTTGTTCAATTATTTTACTTCTTCATTTATTTCCTCGATCAGCATAAAAATTAAGGGCAGTTCATTATATTTTTTTTTTATAGCTATGTATACTTGAATTGTGCAAAAGCTGAAACCTTCTCATTTTTGTGTTTATGTATGTCGTTTATATAAGCAACGCACTTATTTATTATAACATATTATACATATGGATTATATAATCCAAAGATGCAAATACTTTCCGATTATTTAGAAAAACTAATACGGGAGCTTCGCGTGGATTATATTAACGTTTTGTCCATTTGATCTCAGAAATCAAATTTTTATGTTAACAAGTAATATTTCAAGTAGTTATGAAAATCACTCTTTATTATTGCAATTAATTTAATTAATTACGTTTTAGCACTTTCCCAAAAAACGGTTCGAATATAATAAAAACCCCCTTTTCAAGAAAAAAATCCAAATTGCTCTAAAAAATTTACCAAATGTCATAAAAAGTTGTTTATTTATAGTTCATTAAGAATATTTATATATAATATATAGAGGGGTTCATTAAGGATATTTATGTTTAATATATACAATAGGTGTTTAATGCACACCGGGTATATTTTGGGGGAAAAAATGGAAAATCTGTAACCTAAAATTATTGGATTGTTTGTAATTTTCTAGCTAAATTTACTCTATATAAAACTAAAGAATAAATATTAAGGGGCATTAAGAATGATATATTTGTCTAGCATTTTAATGAGACACAATTCATGTTTTAATATAGAAGAAGAAATGCGTGTGCTAAACTCACGGTTAGATAAGGACTTTGGTAGTTGCATGTTGGTAGAAGATGATTACACAAGCAACATGTGCATACAATATATTAATGTCAATATAGCAAACGCAACTGCAGCTTGTCTTATGACCAAGAGCTGCGTCAGCTTTACCTTCAGATGCAATATCAGCTTCGTCTTCAGTTTGAGATTGAGCTTCAGAGGCAGCAGCGACAACGACAACGACATCGACAGCGATGCCGTTGACCATTATAACGAGGATAAAGGCAACAACAGCGTCAGCAGGGAGTTCGAGAAATCGCTAAGAATAGCTTTCGAAACTGACAAATACTCGTATGCATATGTACCGACAAACACATATACGCATATATCCTTACTTGAGGACTACACCTAGAGCAGCGACAAGTGCGAGTCGAAGGTATATACGGGATTCTTACTAAAAAGCCAGTCCACTTGCTCTTGGCATGGGGCCGTAGGTCGATTCGTTCGGTTCATTCGCCGTGTGCATAACACACACACACACACACACACACATACACTCAACACACGCTGCGAGCGACGGACATTTCAACATCCTTAGCGCAAATTTCGTTGCAGCGCAAAATTTAGAGTTGCTTTATCGCAAGTCACGTATGGATATATACATAATACATACATAGATATGTATGTGTGTATCCTTCAGATTTCCATCGTCGATAGCCAGGCTGTGTGAATACCAACCAAGCAATCGTCTGTCCTGTCCGTTGTCCCCTGTTGTCCTGCTGTCCATTCGAGCGAGAGCATCCAGAGCAAAGCGACCATTGTCCACCAAGTCAAAATTTTCCATTTTCGTTCTCGTTGGGTTCCTCGTTTTTGGTGTCTCGTGTACTTTCTCTAATATCTGCAGCTCCTTTTGCCCAGCTGCTTCAGAGTGAATGCCCATCCAACAGCGGCCGATTTGTCGTCCAGCATGGCTAGCAATCGTCCTTTCTCCAACTCCACGAACTCCCAACTCCTTCTCCTTGCCCACCCAACGCCTTCTGTCAAATGGCTTGGTGTTAGTGCGTGTGTGCGCACAATTACGAATTCGTCGTCGTCGTCGTCGACGTTGTCGTTGTCCTGAACTAAACTCGATTCGCTTTCACCCATACTTGTCGGCCGCCTCGCTGTCACCGTTGCCCAGCATTCTCATCATCATCATATCCCCCCCCACATGCTCTCAATTCCCATCCCATCCCTGGTGCCAGAGCTCGTGGTCCCTGTTGCCTGGTCCTCCGCCAGCTGCCAACTTCCGCACACACTCACACCTTGTTGTTGCTGCTGCGTCGGCGAAGGAAAATTTCGCGTGAATTGAAAGATGAAGGCACATGGGGCAGGACACTGGTCACCAAGCCACCGAGAGCATGTGTGTGTGTGTATCTTTGGGCATGTGTGTGTGTACATAATATACACACATACACACACGCACACATCCATCTAGCCACCCACCCAACTATTGGGGAGAGAAGTCCACATCTTCTCGCATTGTCTTCACATAGCAGTTTTAAAAACAAAATTTGCAGTTTGCCTGCTAAAAAGCTGGCTTTTATACCTACCGAAGAACATATACACACACACGCCGTATGTATTCGCATAGTCTGTGTGTGTGTATGGCACATACGAAGAAATACAAAGGCAGCGCAGTGTTTGGACTCTATATGTCTTATACGCATGTCTGACCGTTTGCCGTGTTTCCCTTTCGAACAGGTTTTGTCATCGTTTCTTTGGTCAAATCTATGCAGATGAATGCATTCGTCTGAGCTGAGTACACTCACAGTCGCAGTCGCACTCACACTTGTACTTGCACTCGCCTTTACCTTCGTCGTCGTCGTCGTATTCAAAGTGTGTGCGATTAGAGCTGCTTAAGATCGATCGTTGTTTCAACCTGTCGCATCCTTCCGCTTATCCTCTACACTGAGAGAAAACTTAAGATCGAAAAACGAATGACTAAAATGCACTGCGCAAATGTCTTGTGCTAGTAACCATTTAATAAATACCGATATTTAATTTTTAAAAAAATAAAAACAAAATATAGCTAATCAATTAGAAATATTAATAATAGTTTTCTAAATTTTATTTTCTTATAATATAAAAATACAAAAATTATTATTATTGGGTAATTGTTAAAATTAAAGATTAACATATTCTTCTTATAATATTCACTTCGTAAAAATAAATAAATAAACTAAGTACAGCAAAACAATTAGTAAAAATTATCCATCTTTAATAATAAAAAAAATTATTTAAATAACACTAAAATTAAAAATAAAACTGGGAAATAATTAAATAAACAACAGATAACCACATTAAAAAAATTATAATTTTTTGTGGTATATCATTATGATTTTAATCATTTTCAACATTTCGCTAAAAGTGATATATCATATTAATTTGTTAAATAGTGAATACGAATAATAATTGATAGAAAAATAAAAGTAGGTTAACACGGTAATAAATAAATTTAAATAATCGGTTAAAAATAACAATTTTATTTGGTAACAATTAAAAACAAATAAGAAACAATTAAGCATTAGATAAATATCATAAAATAAATAGAAAAATATTTTTTAAATGTTTTATTCTTTATATTATAATTTTATAAATATGTTTTTTTGTTTCACGTATGCGTAATTTTTCAAATGTTTCTCTCAGTGTAGCTTCTGCAGCATTGCGTACTAAAGAAATAGTTTAATCCCTTCTCCGCAGATCCGGAGTGGGCTTCTTAGTCTCTTCTTAGACTTAGTCTGAACTCAGGTCGGTGGCTACCTGCTAAGCACCCAACACACTACACTACTATATTCTGCATATACTCGTAACCCGAAAAAAGCATGCTATCCTTTTCGGACACAAGTTGGCCGCTCTTGCTCGCACTCGCTGGCGCTGTGGGATGTGTTTTGTGTCCGGCTTGCTTGGTCTTGATATAAGCTAAGGCGATTTGAGCAGACGAAAACCGCAGCAGCAGCAGCAGCAACGGCAACGGCAGCAGCAAGTTGTTATATTCAGTTTCAGAGTTCGTCCAGTGCTCCTTTCGTCTCGTGAATCCTTTCCTTGCGTTTCATTTTATTCCATGCTGTGGCATGGCTCTGCTCATTGCTGTTGCCGTTGCTGTTGCTGTTGCTATGATTTGCATATCGTAGTTGCTAGCTTGCTTTGTTTTAATGCGTCTGCCTCTGCCTCAACCTCTCGCTCACTCACTCGCTCTCTCTCTGTCTCTCTCGCTTTCGAGGAGTCTGCCTCCGCCTCAGCTACAGCTTCAGCGAGGGCCTTTGCCTTTGCCTTTGCCACCTCAGATGCCACCACCATTGCCGAGGCTTGCCGATGTCCGAGCTCTTTTGTCAGCTACCGTTACCTGAATCCGCATGTGCGCCTCTGTCTCTGTATCAGTGTATGTGTGTGTGTGTGATACGCGTGTGTGTGTGTGTATGTATGTTGCCTATGTCAGACTGCTGCTGCCCAGGATGCCGCCGCGTAAGAAGAAGGCAAACGTTGCTGGCTGAGGCTGGCATTTGTCCTTCCAATCTAAGCTAAATGTGCTGCCCACCATCCACTTGCCACCATCCAACTTGCTGCTTGCTGCTTGCCACTTCTCCTGTTGTCGTTGCCATCGTTCTTGCTGCTGCTGCAGAAAACAGAGAATTTGAAACAATTGAGGCGCCAACGGAGGGACGTCATGGCAGACGCAGCGCAGCAATTTCGACCACCAACTACTGACCACTGACCGACTCGGACTGCATCTACACCGTGCTTACGCTTAGCATAGCTCCTGCTCCTGCTTCTGCCGAACAGAGATAGCAACAGATAGAGTCCGAGAGAGAGAGAGAGAGAGAGAGAGAGTAAGCGAGAAGGAGAGCGAGCTTCTCGGGGATGCCGTGTGTGCGACAGGGACAGGCGCTGACTTTGGCAAAAGCTCTTAGCAACGTGCGGCCGAATCCTTCTCAAAATTAAACTATATGCAGCAAGGAAAGACATGCTGCACACACTGCTGCCACTTCGTCCAGTGCGTCCTGCAACCTGCGTCCGAAAACCATTCACCATTCACCATTCTCGAGTCTCGAGCCACATGCAAATAACGCAGACACATGCAGTTTTTCTTGTATCCTTTCCCCCCTTCTCACAGTTGCAGCTCCTGCTTCTTATGTATTCGCTCGAGCTTTGTTAAGATATTCTTTGCCTCTAAGATGGACGACGCTTGATACGAGTCCGAGTTGTAGCTGCAGCTAGGCGTTAGATACTTCAGCTCACACACATACACACACACACACAGACCCACACACACATACACACACACATGTGCAAGTTCAATCAGCTGCTAATTGCAGAACGTCCAAAACAGTACATAGCCAGCTAGGATGAGTGAGTTGGCAGCAACTGCAACAGCAACAACAACCACACAGCAACAAGAGCAACTGCAATATGCGATTACTCCTGCCAGGACTCGCACTTGGCAACTGAGATACTCGACGATGGTTGGACACAGTCGCATCCAGCGCCAAGTGTTTGCATAACTTTGTAGCCTTATCCAGATCCAATGCTAATCCATTACCTCGTTGCTCAAATAATATCTGCAACATGCACTTTACGTATAAGAAGTTATCGAAATAGCGACCAACTAAGTATTTATTAAACATTTGCGACTGATCCCTAATTGCAGTTAAACTGCGACTCAAGAATACTTTTTTGTGTAAGCCAACCTAAGCTTTCTTGTTAAGAAATAACTTTTATTTTTATTCAGTATTTTATATGTTAATCAATTTTACACTGATTTGCATCTACTGAGGCATACTACTTATTAATCGTGCCCAAATATCGTTGATAAACTTAACTTCTGTATTAAGACTATGCTTTTTGGAATTAATTATCAATTCGATTAATTATATTCTTCTTTTTTAAGTTGCAATGAGTTAACAAATCATTGTGGAAGCTACTCATAATTAGTAATAAGTTAACAATCTGTGTCTACTTTACATGAGAAAGTTACTTTATATATAACTGAACATTTTAGAGTATTCCATACATCACAAGTATATGTTACTTGCGCAGCTTAAAAAAAACTTAAAACAAGTAAGAAAGCTTCAGTCGAGTGTGCTCGACTGTGAGATACCCGCTACCCATTTTGAATAAAAGCAAAATATTATTTTCAAAATATACCGAAAATAATACAAAAATACTAAAAATATACCGAAATATATACCGAATATATAAATATACCGTGTATTTGGTATATCGATATAGTACCACATTGAAAATATACCACATTGTCGGCCAAAACAACTAAGACCCCTACTAAGTAGGCATTTTTGACCATACAAAAGTATTTCTTTAATAACTTCCACAATTTTTATCTGGTCGCACTATTGTTATTATTGTATACACTAAAACTCGCAGCTCTAGCTTTAAAATTATGCTTGTTATTCGATTTTTTTTTTATTTATCGGGGCGGAAGTGGGCGTGGCAAAATTTTAAAATAAACTTTATCTGCGTGCAAACTTAAAAAAAGCTGTCGAAAAAAATTATAGCTATATCTCTTATAGTCTCTGAGATCCAGTGTTTCATACGGACAAACGGACAGTCACACACAGACACACAGACGGACATGGCTAGATCGTCTCGGCTGTTGACGCTGATCAAGAATATATATACTTTATAGGGTCGGGGATACCTCCTTCTACCTGTTACATAAATTTCCTGCCGGCACAAAGTTATAATACCCTTCTACCCTATGGGTAGCGGGTATAAAAAAACAACTTAATACTTTCTAGTCAAGTGAGCTCAACTAAGATATACCCTGAACCAAACTAATTTTAGACCCCTTAGAATATAGAGTATACATAGGTGGTTAATATCATTACATTAATCTTTCAAGTTATGGAAAAAATGTAAGAATTTCGTGATATTCGTGAGTTATGAGAGTTGCCTGAAAAATGGATAATATTCATGAGCAAATATGTTATATTGGGATGTAAATTTGTAATCTTTCTAATTCTAAATACTCTAATATTTCACTCTTTAAGCTTTTTTATTAAAATTCGTTACCATTTCTAGTCAGTTTTCTACTATAAAAGAACTGACCTGAACTGGTTATGTAAATAACCACATTATAGTATTATTATCATTGGATCAATAGTTCGAAAGTGGAACGAACATAAGTTTCAAAAGATTAAAATGTATTTGACTTCTCATGTGGATTTACTTGTATACTCTTCCCAAAACATATTAAAATCGAATATATGTATGTCTTGAATCCTATAAACTAAATAACTAAAATATCAAACAATATATTTTAATATTTTAATCGTGTACTATTGTCATGAACTTAGACAATAAATATTTTACTGTATTTCCTATATACATATATACCATACAGTGTATTTAATCGTCGTTGAATAGAATGCTTGCTTTTCTCTCATATTTCTTTTTAAATTCGTCGAAGAAACCAAAAGCAAACCAAAATCCGAAACCGCGTCAGCTTCGATGTCTCGATGATGTTTTGCGATATTCATTCGTTTTCACACCCGATTTCCGAGGGCGACGAACACATAGAGAAGGGAGAAACAATGTATAGAAGGACTTGGATTGGGATTTGCGAAACGCGATGACGCTGCATCATTGGGATTGTTGCCTTAGCTGGAAATTGCCGACAAGTCGATGCGACTGAAGAGACTCGCTCGCTGAGATGAGTGTGCTACAGCCAGACAAGTAAAAATTTGCCTTTGTATTGGCCTAGCACAGAGAGAGAGAAAGAGAGGGAGAAATGCATAGATTTTGAAAGGGTTTTTTTCTTGGGTCTATTCTTGGCGTTGTTGCTCTTATTGTAATTGTTGCTGTTGTTGTTTCATTATCGATACTGCACTGCACTGCAGGTAGAGCAAAGTTGGCGATACGGCAAAACACTGCAGAGCGGAAGAGAGAGGAAGAGGATGCCAGAAGGGGGCCTCGAGTGTCGTGTCCTTTGCAGTCCTTTGCACTTGTCGACAATGAAATACAAGGAAATATTGCGGCAGCGATGTAAAGCACAAAAACGCGATTTGGCGCGCATTAAGAGCGCCTCAGAGAAGGAGGCGAAGGAGAAGCCAAAGAACTAGAGAGTGTATGTGCTAGATAGGTTACAAGGATATGGGGAAGGTGCAAAGATGGGGTTGTAACATTTGAAAACGACACTAATCAATAATTAATTATGAATGTGTATTTATCTGGCAAATCAATAAAATTAACAATAGAAAAACACACATCAATTTCTCAGTCTCCCCTCTCTGTGTGTCTAATGTCATTGGAGCAGGAGCATGTGGAAGGGTCACTCTGAAGTGAAACGCAATACGAAATTGCTGAGGACAACCGATGTGTCCTTTGCAGCGAAAGGGGCAAACTCGCTGTCGATTCCGGTTGAACGCACACAATCGCGAATTTTCATCGAAATAGAAAGCAGCAGCAACGGAAGAAGAAGAAGGCTCGGATGGGGAAGGGGAAGGGGAAAGGGAAGGGGCAACATGTCGCGCGGTCAGCATTGCCATTGCCAGAGTTACGAGAGTTGCCACAGCCAGCGAAAAGCAGCGTCGTCGTCGTCTGCGACAAACAGGGACAGACGAAAGGACAGACACGCAGACGGAGAGCAGCAGGCGGGTAAGACAAGGCAGAGATTCAAGGCAGCAGAAGGAGCAAGCAGCCGTCGTTCCCTGGCATCAATCAGAGCACAACCCCGCGCCAATTCAGCTAAAATCCGCAGTCGCCACCCTGCGGCAAAGCAATAGCGACGTTGACGTCGCAGCAGCCACAGCCGCAGCCAAGCATCACACATCCTCGAAAGTGCCCCATACCACTTCTGGTCCTTCGTCCTTTGCAGCATCACGCCATCATCTCGCATAGGCATCGCGACTTTCAGCGTATGTAGAACTGACACTGACTGACGGACCGTAGAATACGTTGCGGATACGGCTGCCACACACACTTAAACACACACACATTCGCATGCAGATGTGAATGTAGATGTGAATGTGAATGTGAATGTACATCTATGTGCATATGCAATGAAGGCAGCGCACCTCATACAAGCCAAACGAACAATAGAGAGCAGCCCACTTGAGATCAGAGCAAGTGGCAGACGCGGTGGTTCAGAGTAACCTAGCCCCAGACCAGACGGCTCTTCTCCTCGCCATCGCAGACCATCGCAGTTGGTCCAAGCCAAGCCAAGCCAAGTCGAGAGTGCCGCAATTTTGCGTCAAAAGCCCTTTTCCCCTTTCTCCCCCTTTTGGCTATCGCTTGGTCTGCCCTGCGTCATATTGGCACAAAGAAAGACCTCTCGCTGACTCGCCGATTCGCAGACTCGCCGGCAAACTGGCAGCGGCGACTCCGTTAGCCTCACCAGCCAGATAAAAAACTTAGCCATTGGTTGGAAGGAGCAACGAGCTAAGGACGATTCACTGCCCATAAGCTTTAGTTCTAGTTCTGGTTCTGGTTGCTGCTCCTGTTTCTCTATTTCTGTTGCTGTTGCTGTTTCTGGTTCGTGTTTGAGTTGTGCCTCTGGCACTTGGCTCCTGTTTTGCCATGCGAGCATGTCCATTCGGCGCGGATAAAACACATCACTCGGACTCAAAGTAAACTAGTCGCCGACTCCGTTCACCGTGTAGCCAATCCTCACACCCTCGCCTGCTTATGTGTTCCTTCCTTGCTTTGAATAAACACTCGACGACTTTGCGACCGCATCAGCGTTCTCATCATTTACACTCGCCCCCCGACGCATCGCTTCAAATTCTAGGCGGACTTGCGAAATATCCTAATAATGTACTTGAAAGTCTAAAATAGTTAATACTATATATTGATTCTTAACTTATTGATTGATTTAGCGACACCTAAGTTTAGAAAAGACACATCTTCACAGTTCAAAATAAGAAATGGCTTATAATATATGATATATATATAAGATGGGAAAAGTCCACAAAATTTTAAAATAAGAAATATGGGATATATTTTATCGTTTAGTTAGCACAACACGCCAAGATTGAGGATACAGAACAAATGAGATAAATTGTTAAAGAAAATATTGTTATTTTTGTTAGTGCAGGTAATTAGATAGTTAGACCCTTGACTTTTAAAAAAAGTAAAATTGTCTATTAAGTTTGTTTTATATTTAATTAGCTTGAAATGCAATTAAAAAAATTTGCAATATATACTATATTATTATAAATTGCTCGTTTGATTTTTAAGAAGGAATGTAAATAGGGTCTATCAAGCCTTACTTTTAGCATACAAGTAATATTACTATTAATAATAACGCCGTGCTTATAAAGTTTCCAGTTATGGATTAGCAGCGGTTGTTTCTTGCTTGATTAGCTTACTCATCTCGCAGCATTCGTGACAATTTTTAAAGCAGGAATAACCACCCCAGCCCCTAACTACCCCCACTCCCCTAAGGCAACACCATCACCACAACCACCACCGCCATCAGTGGCAGCCAAGGCAGCATCATCAGCAGCATCGACGGCATCGACGGCACCCCCAACAGTTACTACTTCCCTTGCATGGGTCAAAACATCATATGTGAGATCCCTTTACGTCGCGACATTTCCGTGCCATCGCGAATGAGGCACATTCGGTGCACGTCTCCTTTTCAACCCCCTTGTCCCTTAAAGGACCGACGCTGTCCTGTGACGCGAATGTGAACGCGGAAACTGAAGGTGATGCGATGGCGATGGTGATGGCGATGACGATGACGACGACGATGTCGGTGGCAGGAGAAATGGCAATGTTCAAATGCGCGAGTGCCATCAATATGAGCCATACGTGTGTCCTTATTTTAAGGGATATTTCACTCTGGGCTAGCTCAACCCCATCCCATCCGGTTTCACGTTGTGTCTCTGGCATTTTGCTCTTGCCTTCTCCTTCTCAGAGGGAATTAGTGTGCTTCACATTAGTAGCGTAATATAATCGCGCATGATGGAGTCGACTAACGCGGCGTAACGTGACAAATATGTTTGATTGCTTGATGGCGCAATACAACCTAAAGATACTCTTTAACCAACAACAATATACTCTACACGGCAGTCGCTGTGCTTGGGTATTATTCTAAAAACTCTGGAAAACTCACATTTCTTTATTTTAGTTCGCCAATAACCTATGTAGTTTTTTTCTTAGCTGAGCATACCCAAAGTCCATGCCAGCACATACCCTACAATAAATAATAGTCTTAAAGATTATCGCGACATAGCAAAAACAAAACCTAAACAAAGATATTTAAAGCACAATAAGAAAAATGCATTCGAAATAATTTTACTGTTCAATAATTTAATCAGTTTAAATTGCCCATAGCATGTTTTTATACTCGGTACCCATAGGGAAGAAGAGTATTAAGACTTTGTCCCGGCAAAAAATGTATGTAAAAGGTAGAAGAAGGCATCTCCGACCTTATAAAGTATATATATTCTTGATAATCGTTAGCAGCCGAGACGATCTAGCCATGTCCACCTGTCCGTATGAAACACTGGATCTTATAGATTATAAGAAATAGAGCTATAATTTTTATCCGACAGCATTTGTTATGTTTGCACGCAGATCATGTTTGTTTCAAATTTTTGCCACGTCCACTTTGGCCCCATAAATTGACAAAACTTGAATAACAAGCGCAATTTTAAAGCTAGAGTCGCGAATTTCAATAGATATGATAAATAGCTATAGTGATTTCTGAAAATTTGGTTGGGATCCGATAATAATTGTGGAAGCTATAGAAGAAATACGGTATTACTAGGGGTATTAGTTACTTTGGCTGACAATCTGGTGTATTTATCACTTAATAGTATATCTTGAATGCAGTACCATATCAATATACCGAATATACCATTCGAAATAATTTTATTATTTTTATAGTATATCATTTTGGTATATTTTAAAATTATTACCACAAAATGTTGTTCTTATTCAAAATGGGTAGCGGGAATCTCACAGTCGAGCACACTCGACTGCAGTTTTCTTACTTGATTTGTCTCTTTAAAATTTCTTACATATGTATGTATGTATGTAGTTTTTAATTCACCGTATAGGAATAATAATATATTAAATTAACAAATATTTTATGGCATTAAATAAAAATATGGACTTTAACTCACACAATTTGGTTTCTAGATTTAGATTTTTTTCTTTAAATGATATAGCTTTGCTTTCCAGCAGAGTTGACTTTGCAATAATCTGCAGTCTGAAATATTTGCTGGGAGTAAAGAAAACTACCAACGTCTTTATCTTTGGCGACACTTTTGATGGGCCTGGCGAAAACGATGCGCATATAATAAGAGGGCCCATGCTGGCGGATTTATCCACATACCCACTAAATATATATGTCATTATTAAGAAAGAGACGCGCACGAAAGGTCGTCGAAGGGGTTTTTGGGGTCTTGGAGTCTGGGGTGTGGATTTGGGTTTATGTCCGTTGTTGGTGACTATGTATCATCATTGCCTGTGATTACGACGGCGGTTCAACGCGTATTACTCGTTGCTGTGATGGCTAGTGTTTATGCCGTGCATCCTTTTGTCCCGAGGACAATAACACTTCCGTGCAGACCATTATCATAAAGGGGTTAAGTCGCTGATTTTCATCGTATGCGAGTGTGTGCTCATTTAAGAACTAGAGATGGGGGGAGCCAAGGAAGAGGATGAGGAAGAGGAAGACGCGGGTCGCAACAGCAACAGCAACACTCCCAAGCGCAAGTGCTCGAGGATTCGCGCTGAATTTCACCGCTTTGTTTCTATGCGCTCTTCACAAAGATGGCAGCGGCTCATTATGCGCCCCGATAAGCGATGTGCCTCCCACGTGAGTCCTTCGCCTCGGGTTACTAGCATACGGCTGTGTGGGTACTCGTATATGAATGTGGATGCGGATGTCAATGTGGTTGTGTGCTTGTCTTAAGGGGCAGCAGCAAGCACCATTTGACGGCAGTCGTCGCCTCCTTATGTCACTCGGTATCTATCTCCTCGGTTGTTCAGCGACTGCCAAACGCGGCCACTGAAATTTTTGTCGCGTCAGTCTTTGTTGCCGCCGAGTATTTGCCACCCTTTATGCCAATGTTGTTTTCTTACTGTGTGTTATTTTTTGTGCTGTTTTTCTGCTGCTTTTGGTGCACAATTTTTGCATTTTGTGTTGTCGTGTTGCTCAGATGGACATTGCCATTTGTGTAATTTGAGCCGTGTCCCCCTCCTGGTTAAGTAACCAAGCAGTGAGAGGCAAAGGCGCCTGTTCCACGATGCTTTTGCTTTTTGTTGTTGTGTGTTGCTTTCCTTTGTTTTTGTCATGTTCCTTCCACCATTCAGTATTGTTGCCAATGCGAATACTCGGCTTGATCCTAATTTAACACGTTCGAATAACCTTGAAGCGTTTCTTATTTCGCGCCACCGTCAACGGTGCCCGACGCGACATCAGCGGGTAAACAATAAACAGCCCAGTCACAAGCGAGACAGAAACAGAGAGAGACAATGTGTGTGAAAGAGACGGAGAGAGGGAGAGAGGTTTCACTCCGTGCTGCGGATTCAATTAGACGCTGTCGACGACTTGGCTGCCAGGGAATGGTTTTGACCTCGAATGCCGCGGTGTCTCACATGCACCCCTCACCTCTCTCGCTCTTGCCCTTCTTCCCTTCCTGCCTCTTCCCCCCACCTTGACACCGCTGCTCCGTTGTGATGACTTTGTACTGCCACGAACGCCTCATTGTGATTCTTATGGCTTCACGGGGATTTTGCATTTCAATAAACTTTCCGAAACGACGCCACACAACGGGGCGCGTTCACAAGGTTTGCACAGAATGCTATAAAACCTCAATACTCCAATCATGTGAAACATATATTGCCTAGCCAGCGAAAATATCAAGTTGGACATCAAGTTCTTCTATTAATTGATTTAATATCCTGATATTGAAAGATGACCATACTAAAGTAATGAAAACAAGTTGAATACCCTTTCAAAAACGTAATTTAAGGGAATCGTATTTCATATTTAGTAAAATATTCACTTTACAAAAATATAATCAAAATATTTTCGAAGATTATCACACTCAATAAAAATTATCATATCTTGTCCTTTCTTTTCTCTTAACAAATAATTATTTAACACCAAAATTCAAAGGGATTTGACACTCTAAGATGTCAATAGCCGAGGTGAAGTTAAAAAATATGCAAACATGCATAAATATAGTTTACCTCATATTTTAGAAGGTTATTAACAGTGGCATGCTAAGATAATATAATGATTTTATTTATTTTTTTATAATAACAAGTAAGAAATAAAAAACTTTTGGGAATAAATGTTGAATGTGGATATTTTTTATACATTTTACATTTATATATTTACAAAATGCACAAGTGATAAAATAATTGGGACGGAAGTCATTATAAAATCAACTGTCTACATTAAAAAAATATTTTTGGTTGTAGATCTTAAATTAAAGAAGGTCTATGTCAAATTTTAAGTTGTAAAAGGTAAATGATATAGACTATTGATGCTAAGCTTCACTTGGTTAAAGCATTATTATGCATTTAAAAACATATATCAGTTAAAAGAATTCATCTGTTGAACTTATTATACCCGCTACCCATAGGGCTGAAGTGTATTATTACTTTGTGCCGGCAGGAAATGTATGTAAAAGTCATAAGGAGACATCCCCGATCCTATAAAGTATATATATTCTTGATCAGCGTCAACAGCCGATAGAGATATAATTTTTTCGATAGCACTTATTATGTTTGCATGCAAATCAAATTTTTGCCACGCTCACTTCCGGCCCCGCAAATTGACAAAAATCGTTGCGATCAGATACACACTTTTGTATGAGCAAAAACGCCTACTTCCTGGAGTTCTTAGTTGCTTTGGCTGACAATCTGGTATATTTTGCACTTTATGGTATATTTTGAATGTGGTACTACATCGATATACCAAATATACCATTCGGTATAATTTTAGTATTTTTGACATATTATTTCGGTATATTTTAGGAATAATGCCGCGCAGTTTTGCATTTATCCAAATGGTTACCGGGTATCTCACAGTCGAGCATATTCGACTGTAGCTTTCTGACTTGTGTTATTTGAGAAATGGTATTAAAAACCTTTTACAAATATATTATTTAATTTATGACAAGAATTGATCGTTGATCTACTGAAGTCAAAGACCATTTCATAGATCAATGATATGCTACAAAATAAAAAAATAGCCACAAGGACACGGGACATTTTTATTAGACGCAGTTGACACCGAAAATCGCATGTCATAGACTATATGACATATAGCACTATATACGAGCATGCCGTCCACTTGGCAAGCCCAAGAAGTACAAAGAGACGTCAATGAATGTCCTCATAGGTACCTGGCAAGACCCTCCAATAATGGAAGGACACGCAAGTGATGCTGTTGGCTATTTTGTTACGCTTTATGCATGTGATGGTGTGTGTCTTTGAGGGTGTTCTGTGATATTTTTCTGGCAAATCGCTGGATAGTGTCGTTTGTTGGCCCGTGTTATAAGGGAATTGTGATGAATGGGACACGGGTAGACAGAGACAAGGACAGCAGGGCTAAGAGACATGCGATGCAGCTGCGCAGGTAAATAGTCAGTCAGGTCGGAGATAAGAAAACATAGGACGGATTAAGGATGGGTGCGATTTACAACCTTGTCGCAGCTTGAGTCTGTAACAAACTGACACGACGCGTCGTCTATAAAACGCACACCGCAGGACATCCGCTAGTGCCAACTAATTTGTAGAAATCATCTACATGTTGCATACACAGTATTACCTAGCGTTTTAAACTATGCATATAGCATATACCCAAACTATATATACATCGACTATGGTATAAATCTAGAGCAAATCTTAAATTTTGTTCAATTCGTAATTACAATGAGTTTCTTATAGAAATCGCACTGTATTTGACTGCGTACCAAACGAAATAAGTTCCTTTTCTCACTTCCTGCTGTGCCCGCAATTTCTGACAACCTTTTGCCAAGGTTCATACTTCCTTAGGTAGTTGTAATAGGTGTCCTTTCAATCGCATGCTGCGCAACAACTCGGGCGACAATTCCTGGAAAGAAACGTCTCTTTCCCTTTCCTTAAGTGTATTTCTTCTAATATTTCGCAGTTTGCGACTTTTCAACATTTAATTATATAGTATACCCTTACTTTAACTTTACTAAACTACTACTAAAATGCCATACTCAAAGTAGAAATTATAATCAAATTATCTAACCATGGCTATACGCTGGACTCTAAATAATTTTGTGGAATTTCCCTTTACTTTACTTAATCATACATATTAATTATATATGTAAAGAGATCAGATAAAAAGTAAAGTTAACTTTATTGATTGTGGAGCAATAATATAAAATAATATTAATTGCCTTCATTGAAATATCTTTTTTTAAGTGAATTCTGAAAGATCAATTTTTATCATATAATAAAATTTTATATTATTATTATTCAAGATATGGAAGGGCAGCTCGCTGCATCATCCACACCAAAAAACTGCTTGCTTCCACAACTGCAAGCAGTTTAAGCAGTGCTTCCTTTTCTCTATGCTTCCTCCAACCCTGGCCCTGTCAATAGACGGAGGCGATCAATTGACATTTATAGAGCAAAACAATACTTTTAAATAAGTTTCATTAAGGAAGGGAGTATTTTATATTATTTTTGTATTAGAAATACGCTCAGCTAGACAATGCTCTGCACCAAAAATACTCTATTTGAAATAGATTGCATGTTAATTTTATATTATTTAAATTCAATACACTTATTTTGCAGCCCACTCGTTTGATATCTCCGGATACTCTGCTGCGCAAACGTCGTGGAAACTCCTATGAAATGGCCACTTTGCTGGTGAGCATGCTAATTGGAGCTGGTCATCCGGCAATGGTTGTGTCTGGAGTTGCACGTGGACATACGGTACGCAACGAGCAGAACAATGTGCCGTATCCGTATCCCATCGAAGAGGTCGAAGCCGTTGAGGAGAAGCAAGAGAACGAGGAGAAGAGTGCCAAGTACAAGTTGCGGCCGCTGCCGGACTTGGAGAGTCATCTTGAGGAGGAAATGGCAGAAGTCCACAGGCAGCGAGCTGAAGCTCAGAACCGACATGAGCAGGAGCAGTTGCGTAAGCAAATGGCGGTACGTTTTCTTTAATTTCTTAGCAATCTGATAAAACAAACTGAAATTCCTAATCCCTATAAAAAGGAAATGGAGCTGATGGCTGTCGATCGTTATCACTATCGGCGTTCCCACGCTTGGGTTGTGATTATTAACAATGCACCGTGGAGCATAAAGCCAAAGATAACATACACCGATGTGAACGGCGATGTTGTGGAGGCTCCACCCAAGGGCATTTTCATTGAACCTTCGACGGGATTTATCTGTGAAACCAACTGCAAGCAATACATCCTAGTAGACAGCATCTGGAATCAGTATAACTACTATGTGAACAAGCAGAACTATCAACGAGTCGGCGAGCTGCGATGGGATCTGCGAGATCTCAACGATTGGGAGCACATGCTGCCCGGAGAGCCGCCAGAGATGCGTATCTATAACATGGAATCGGATGAGAATATTGCCGATGGGGAGCATGATGTGAATGATGAGAAACATCTGGATGCAATTTGCAATTGGGTCAACAGGCTGCATATTGGCTTAGCAGATTATGAACAGCGCTTTCCACGCTCCGAGAAGAAGGTTCAGTATAAAGGAGCTATTCACGAAAGATTCTCACCATATTCCCAACGTGATGGCAAAGTAATGCAGTTGACGGTGTTCGACGATGACCAATGCAATGAGCCCAAGATGCGCTACGAATATTACAAGAATCGCTTTGATCACATGAAGCATCTTAAATATAACTATGAAACGGATTTGTTTCAAGAACAGTTTGAAAAAGGACGCGATGACAGCTTAGAATGTAAGTTATCAATTTAATATGTCAAAGTTTAATGTTTGTTAATAATATTTTATTATTATATTTACTATATAAGATTCTTTTTTTTGTATGCTTATTTTTGAATATTAGTTATATTTTATATTTTAAATTAATTTTGAATACTGTACATTTCAAATTTAAAATAAATAATATTCTCTTCTAGGTATGGAATATTATTCGGACGTTTCGCAGCCTAGAAAATTGTATTTCTGCGCCAACTCTAGACTCGACTCTTTGGAAACGGTGGATCTGAATCCAGGTTTAATTATATTGCACTATAAGGACCGCTCTGACAATTGCTGGTATAAAGAGTTCCAGTTTAAGCCCAATGGTGGAGTGCTTAAAGTACGTATATAAAATTGCATATTGTCATTGTTTAGAGTTTCTTATTTCCTTCTGTCTATCTCTCTACTTGTAGAAAGTATTTGAGAGGTTTCACAAGAACGAGGAAAATGATATTGGCACCAACGATTTTGCTAGTCGTACATTCCTGTTTCAGCAGAACAAAATTATACTCAAGTTCCATTACACTTTTGGCGCCTTGACTGCCACCACAGTGGAGTTTACAAAGCCGCCCAAACCGGATTATGGCAAGGAATTGATTTATGATGAGAAGCTAACAAAAATATACAGGGTGCGATAGTCCCAACAGCAGTAAAGTATTTGGTTATTAATGTAAGTTCTTACAGGCGAATCCGTTGGATCCAGTTCGCACTAATCTCGAGTTATACAAGATTTTGCTGGAGCAACTGCAGGCAGAGGATCAAATACGCAAGCAGTTTGAAAAGGTTCAAGACGATGTGAACAATATCTTTGATCTGCGACGGTGGGAAAAACAAGAGCCCAAGCTCAAGTTCAGTCTTTTCGATCCACTTCGGAATGGAGCCGCCAGGGAAATTAGAATGCAATTGGTACTTTTTCTTTTCAGCTTATTTAACACAAAGATTCTAAATATATTTATCTATATTTTACAGTATGAGCAGGAACAGCAGCATAAGAAAGAAATGGCTAGTAAACCAGCAGATTTTTTGGCTCCATATTTGATACCTTACAAGGACCAGGAGCAGTTGACTCAAGAACAATCCATGGGGGCATATAATGCCTGTCTAAACGATTTGAAAACTCGCTTTGTTGTTCTACTCAACAATCTGCAGCGACAATATGAAGACGTAATATATTTCAATTGAACTTACCCCTATTTTGATTTATTCTACACACATCATATTGATTTTTCAGCTGACCAGCGAGGCAAAGTCCTTGAATCGTTTCCTCAACAAGTTCGAGAATCAATTCGACAACTTTGACTACAATCGACTGGTACAACAGGCCAAGGACTTGGAATTGAGAAAACGTATGGTCCAACAGCGGCTGACTCTGACACATCAGGATTCTCAGAAGAAGTATGAGTGGGTTAAAGCTTCTCTGCTGAAGGATCCACGACTCAATCTAAAGGGAGAAGAAGAAAAATCATCCGACGACTGAAAAACTTTTAAATCAGTTTAAGGCAACTGAGCAAATTTTAAGCTTGTAAGAAAATTTTGTTTCAGATTTGTGAAATGTTATTTGCAGCGTGTGAAAATTAAAATTCAAATAAAAATAATTCAACTTGTAGATATTCTTATCCACACTATAAAAATATTAGCTTAAGGTAGTTTAAAAATTAAGACAGGAGAAAGATGTATGTAAAATATTATCAAACAGTTTAAAAACTTAATAGAAATAAATTAGTTTACAAAACTGTTAAAGTATGCTGATAGGTGGGTATCATCTTTTATCTGAAGATGTTGGGCACACAATTATTATTATTAAACAATAAGTCTAAATATGAAACGTCTTGCAAAATGAAAAAAAAATATCTTAAATTGAAAACAAGTGAAAATATATTTATTTACACTTTATTAACTTTTAATAAATGTAAAATACTTTACAAATTTGAAACAGAAGTTACGATTGGTGTGAATCGGTTTTAAACTAAAGATTTTGTGCATAGAATGATGTAATGTAGATTAAATACTGAACAAAGTCTAGATAAGCAACAAAAACAAGAAAAAAATTCAATAGACTAGAATGATATAAACTGTAATGTTTCTCAGTTCTAGTTTTCGCCTTCGTTTTAGCATTCAAAGTCCAAGCCAAGTCACCACCGCGAGAATATTGCGTCCAGACGTAGGCGTGGATAAATGTCGAACGGTAGCGGATACTCGAACAGGAGAAGATGGAGGAGTGGATAGGGTGGGTTTGGAGGATGTGTGGGGAAGGGGATGGGGGTTGAAGAAAGTATGTTTAAGTGGATTCTAAAATGCGAATGCCAATTTCATGGTCTTGCATCACAACAGCAACGCGGACAGCGTCGTCGCAAAAGCAGATTCGACTGCCAGAGAGTGAGTGTATGAGTGTGTGAGTGTGTGAGTGCGAGGAAAATTCGTTTCAAAAGTGACCGTCTGAAAATTGGACAAAGTGGCTGCCGCGACCATGTGTGTGGGTTCAAGGCATACAATAAGGCATACAAACATAGCCGGAGGCAGTAACAACAACAACACCAACATCACAGACCCACACTCACACCCTCGACTCTCTGCCTTTCTCACTCTCTTACACACACACACACACACACACACACACACACTCGCAGTCGCAGTCGCCGTCGCAGCGAAGCACGTCACATAAGCACATGTGTGAGCGGCCTGAGTCTGAGCCTGAGCTCGACGGTTGTCCGTTTTTGGCGCTATACTCAAACCCAACCCCAAACCACCCACCGTCTACCTACACACACACACTCGCACACACAGAATATACACATTCATGTCCACGGCCACGTCCCACATCTCGCATCTCGCAGCTCGCAGCTCACATCTAGCAACCCACGCACACTTTGAAGCCAACTTACTTACATATACGATGTCAGTGTCCGTCCATCCCCCATCGGCGGCGTCTAAATTGCGTTTGTCCCTTGAAAGAATCGTCCTAAGATGAAAGTGCTGTCCCTTGTCCGCCAACCGTCCGTTAGCATCGCTGAAAATTTGCTCGTGGCATGAACACATGTGGCGTAATTTCGTCGCAGATTTTTGTTCGCTAACTGGACAAGGAGATTGTGTGCACTGCAACAAATTTCAGGCGACTTATTGGTACATATTTTAAACTTTTAAGATAAATAAATTAAAATTGCTATGCTTATAATTTAATTTATAGTTTTATTTTAATACTATTGAACTAGTAACTTTTAAGATCATTCGCTTAGTCAACTATTTAATAACATTGAAGCAAACGCACAATTTAGGCGCACTCAGTAGATGTATAAATGCACTTATACTTTAGTTGGGATGGGAGTATAAGATCATGTATAAGTGCTAAGTAGTAGAAGAACCCGTTTATGTAAATAACATTTGAAATTGAGACAGTTTAAGAATTATTATTTAAATATTACATTTATGTAATTCTGACCAAATGTAAATGTAAGAAATACGAAGAATAGTAAAATACAATCTTAGAAGATTATTGTACAGTATAAGACTAGGCTCAGATTAGACTTTAAAGTATAAGGCTAAATAGAAAGATGTAAAATATAAGCATAATCAAAATAGTGAGTAGAATCGAAATTCTGAAACCTATTAGGCAACAACATATAAATATTGCATGTAGATAAATAGTTAATATATGTAATATGAATACTAGTTGCCCCTTTTATTTCGCCGAGTGTAATTCGAGTAACATTTGCACTGCCCGCGACCCCCAAAGCGCCAGATATTCCTGCTTGCTTTGGCGAGCCGTGGGCCACACAGAAAGGCCTTTGTCGCAGTCGCCGTCGTCGTCGTCGTCGTCGTCGCCGTCGTTTGCTGCTGTCGTTGCTGCCTCCGTTGCTGCTGCTGCTGCCTCTGTCCCGGGTAGTGTCCAGCTTGGCGTAAGTACAGTTGTGCAAATACACTTCTAGCGGACAGTATCGCGGCCCAAGAATTTGTATTTTATCAGCATCGTGCGCGTCGCGTAGTCAAGGACTCCCAATATTTACGCGAAATACACAGACACACACTTGCACACAAGCTTGCCCGTGTCCATGTATACATATATAAGTGTGTGCAGATGTACGGTGAGCATGTATGTGTGTGACTGAGCGAGTGTGTTTGTTGAAGCAAATGGGATATGTGTTGGTGGCGGGAGGGTTTCGCCGGCCTCTTTGGATGTGTGGCATGTGTGTATGTGTGTGTGTGTGCGTGTGTTGTGTTTTTCGGTATGGGACGTTAGAATGGGAGTGGGGGAGTGTGAGTTGGGAGTTGGGAGTGCGAGTGGGATGGACGGGCAAGGCTGAGGGTTATTATACGATCCTTTCATTTTAGTCCTAAATGTCCTTCTTTCAATATTTCAAACGTGCTTCGTGACGCGTCCGTTTTGCAGGATGAGCGGGCTCGAAGGCGGCCCTTTGTGGACACGGACTTTGTCACCAGCGCCAATGCTGCCGTTGCTGTTGCTGCTGTGGCTGTGGCTGCTGCTTGAGCTACTCGCTGTTCGTTGTTCTCATTCTCATTCTCGAACTCGTTGTTGTTGCTATTGTTTGCCGTCGCTGTCGCTGTTGCCGTCGCTGCTGACGTGTTGTCGTCGCGTCACGGCGCGCTGTTTAGCGGTGGACAGACGAGGGCCACGACGATGGCTTACGGGCGCAATGGGTCTACAAGCAACGTCCTAGAGAGGGGTGGGCGGGGTGGCCCATTGCTGTAGCCGGAGTTGGAGCTGGGGACAACTTTTATCACGGCGCATTTATTTTTCTATTCCACTTATAATATATGCCAGAAACAGGATACACACTCACATGGGCATATATTGGATATTTATTTTGTATTCGAACGCGGGGCATCGGACACCGAACGTGTCAGAAGCATTGATGGTGGCGGGAGGGCGGGATGCGGGGTGAAGCGGGGTGGCGCGATGGGACGCGGCTGACTGGACGATTCGACGGTTCGACGGTTAGTTGAGGGTTATCCAGGGGTCTGCCATGTATGTGTGTGTGTGTGTGTGTCGTATATGTGTGTGTATGTGTACTCGTATTTTGTAAGTATTGGGCATTCACTTCGCCTCGAACAAAGGGACGGACACTGAAAAATGGCGAGAATTCACTTGGGTGATTTGCGCGACGTTGTGCACGACTTACAAAACACTCACACTCACTCACTCTCCCACACACACTCACACACACGTATAGTATATATTCTCATATGTGTATAATGATGAAAACATTTCTTCTTTTTTTTCCACTTTTACGTTTTTTTTTCTTATTTTTCGTCCACATGTGTGTATATACATACATCCCTAATATCCCATACACGATTATATATGTATGTTCATTCCCTTCTACACTTACTATATAATATTTTCTTCGTACATACATATTTATGAAATTTTTAGTTACAGGCTGACCTGCATTACGTGTCGCTAAAACTCAATAAACAATCTTTAAAGTTCTTATCGTAATACAACTCCAACTTAGGGCTACAATTTTAATCGGAGTAGCAGCTTATTTAACTGGCAGATACTCATTTTATTTCGCACACAAGTCCATAAATACTCGATAGAAATCTTTTTGAAGCCTTACGAACAAGATTTTGTCGATAATGTTCTAAAGAGACTATTTACTACCTATAACTATTAATGTATAGGTATAGGTTAGTTATATATAATGTATAGTTATGCTATTATTTATGTATTAAGAAAGGAACATATTCAAATACATTAACATTTGAATATTGCAATACAAAAGAATTGTGTACCATAAGTAGTCCTCGAAATTATCATATTATTATACTTTCTATCAATTGTTACTAAATTTTTGTTTAAACGAATTCATGATTATGTTTCAACTCATCTTTTAATGAATAGGACCTTCGTGTCATAAAAATTCTCCTAAACCTAACCAATAATGAAAATCAAAGTATACTAAACAAAAAAATATATACTTAGAACGAAAGTTATTAAGACAATTACATAACTAAAGTTTTCGTATTTCAATACATTCATAAACATAACAAGTACCAAATAACTTCCATATAAAATATGGATATATGGTCAACACTATTAATAGACTGCTGTGTTGATGACCATCAATATAAGGGAAGGGTATGCATCGATGTTTATTTTTCAACTACATGTCGATAACATAAATTTTATATACCGAACTTTTATTTCAACCAGTTACAAAAATTGCCCACAATCTATAAAATATACTAAAAATTTCGGTATCTAGATCATTGTGATGTTAGTTGGTGTTAGAATAAAAAGTTGCCTCTTCTCTTTACTAAATATTTCATAAAATCACTTACAATGCATCATTTTATCAATATAGCACATGCCTTGTGATAAATGTAGAGTTAATACGGAAGAACCTTTTGGAAACTGTTTAACGATTGTAGGCATATATTATAGCGCGAGATAACTACAGTTGGCCAAATGTGTAATGCAGTAGTGTGGTAACGTTGTAGTGTGGTAATGTGGTACCTGCCCCATTGGTTCGTCTTCATAACGAGTATGCGAAATTGTTGTGTTTGTGGCTGGGCTTAATGCCATCAAACTGGTTGGGCTTTAATGCTGACTCGCCTCTTGACGCCTCTTTCGCGTTCGAAGTCGCTGTTTATTGCCCTAATTGCCCCCGTCTTGGCAAGTTTAGCTGGTAAGTGCTTATCTGTGCCCAGTTGATATGTTGATGATGTGTTTACTGCAGCTTAAAGTTCCTTTTACGACTCCTTTTATTTATATCCCAAGCACACAGCCTGACCGTGAGTCCTGTTCTTGTTCTTGTTCTTGTTGCTCTCGCTGATGTTGTTGCTCTTTTTGCTTTTGCTGTTCCTGTTTCTGGCCCTCTTCCTGTTCTGTCCTGGCGTCAATAAATTTTTATGAGCCATGATGCGGTCGCTCTTGAAGATGCCAAGCCGTCCAAGCAAACTGATTTCAATGTTTTATGGCCCATATTGTTGGCCATTCACATGGATGGATGTATGTAATTCACGTTTCATTTTGCACGCGACCAAATTAGTTTTCAATTTGTCGCACATTTGCGCAAAGTTAACAATCGAAGTGTACACTCCGATTCCGCAGCCACACTTGTAAACATCCAAGCAAAAGAAAGCAATCAAATACTAAAGTTTGCCAAGAGACTCATTAATTGATAATTATTCATATACTTATTTAGCATTGACTAAGAAAAAGTATAGTATGATATCAATAACTTCTTCAATTCTATTAACATTTTTAGTCTGACTCCAAAAACTCATTGCTTGCGATAGCTAAACTCACAAAGTAGTTTTACAGATTCTTAAATATTTTTATGCATATTAAAATAGAAATAAAATATATATATATACTATAAGTTAGAAAATATCACCGTATTAATGTGTTAATGGATAAAATAAATCCTTATTTTTTAAATATATGTAGAAACTGTTCTTATTTATAATTGTTTGTAATTAATATTAATATTATCAATAAGTACATTTTGTAATTTTCGGTGCACCTGCTACCCGTAGGGTTGAAGGGCATTAAAACTGTAAGCGTGCAGGAAATGTATGAAAAAACGAATAATAAGCGTAATTTTGAAATTAGAGCCTATATTTTTTGTATTCTTTATACAGTAGAATCCGGTTATAACGACTTCGCTTGTAGTGTCCGTCCGGTTATTGCAACGAAAACTCGATGGCTTAGTTGGTCCCCATACAAACTTATACGGCGGAGGCCCCGCTTAGTACGTCTCCGCTTTTAACGACAAACCGCTTTTACCGACGAAATTTTAAACAATTCAACTGAATATTGCGACGAAAAAAATTTATCATGAAAATAAAGTCAAAAACACGAAGATTTAAGATTCAAACGAATAATTATGCTGTTAGAAATGTTTTAAATTTATTGCATTTATCAGTGATCGGCCAAAACAACTAAGAATATTACCCTAGTAAGTAAGCGCAACCAAATTTTCAGGATTCATATTGTTATTATTGTATACACCAAAATTCGCAGCTCTAGCTTTAAAATTACGTTTGTTATTTTTTTTCAGGAATCATTAATATTGTTATTTTCGGGTTTTTTATTCGATTTTTTGATTTTCGGGGCGGAAGTGGGCGTGGCAAAATTTGAAACAAACTAGATCTGCGTGCAAACAAATGCTGTCAAAATTATAGATCTATCTCTTATAGTCTCTGAGATCCAGTGTTTCATACGGACAGACGGATAGATACACAGACAGACAGACGGACATGGCTAGATCGTCTCTGTTGATGCTGATTAAGAATATACATACTTTATAGGATCGGAGATGCCTCCTTCTATCTCTTACATAAATTTCCTGCCGGCACAAACTTATAATACCCTTATGCCGCTATAACCGGATTCTACTGTATTTATGTGCAACATCCAGTACTAGCTTTTGACAATCCATTTAAATATAATTTATATAAGAGTACATTTACAATAATCACCATCACTTATACTTAAATATTCTTAATCTATAGGTTATACAAATGAATTTAATTCTTAAATGACGATTATTATTATAAAATAATTACAAGGTGCGTATAATGATAAGGATAAATTTGAAAAATTCAGATTTATGTATTTTTATAGCCTATATTTGCACACTTAAATTGTATATATGTACATGGATATTTAGCAATTTCAACTACAAAGGTATGTATGTACATTTATATGAGTACTTTGTTGCCAATCATGAGATATAAATTAATGCATAAATTAATTAACGATTTACAAAAATTGCACACATTAAGAAATATCAATTTTATAAAAACTACATATGTACATATATAAGATATAATTTAAGGCAACAAGTACAATATTTGTAAAAAGTTCCATAAGTTATTCAGTTTAAAGAGCTCATTTTCATGGTCATTGCAACAATAATATTTAATGTGTCAATTTTTAAGTAGGCTTCTAATTATGCCAAACATGATGTTGTTGAAGTGCGTGTGTGCAATCAATTGGCTTGTATCAGGGCAATGACAATCATTTAATTTGAGCATTAGTAACCTGATTATCGGGTTCAGTAAACTTTCACCAGTGTTATAATGAGCAGCAGACATATGCACACAAACACGTACATATACACGTACAATGAGAGCCCTAATGCATGTGTATATACATAGATTAATGTTTGCATTTCGCTGTTGTTGTTGTTGTTGTTGTTGTTGTCGCACTGCCAGACACACTTAACTGCTTATGTACAAGTGCGTACATACTTATGTATTGCATTGACATTGACTTTCAGCTCATTATAATAGGTACATACGCTTATTTATGACTGCACATACGTATGTGTGTGTTTATGTGTGTGTGTGTATGTGGGGAGGCATGTGAAGCAAATGCCAACCAAACTGCCACAAGCTTTAGTCCAAACAACTTGTTTTCCTAATTTAATGATAATGAGCTATTTATGGGTAAATACATTGGTTTGTGTTGCCGTCGACTGCTTGACTCCTCGTCTGTTGTACAGTTCCTGTTCCTCTTCCTGTTTCCCCCTCCGTTCTCATGATAGCGAAAGTGTTCTTATTAAAGTTGGCCAGCTTCTGATGTGTCTTATGTACAGGTGCATTCGAATCACAGGTAAATACTTAAACATTACATACTTACTGGCTAAGTATGTACAGGTAAAATTATCGCATTTGAGGCAAATGCATGTCAAACCAAACACAAGTATTCGAGCTTGAGGTCTGCTAAATGTACTTTCGATTTAGATAGCTTAACTCTCACTATCTAAACTAAAAACAACATAAAAATAACAGGCAATCGACATTTAATACAATCAATCGAATCCGCTGAGTTATGAACACAAGAAAGTTAATAATTAGTAAGGAAAAGAGTTTGTCCCCCCAGTTGATTTTAACAGTTCAATATATATATATATATTATTATTTTTATATGTATATGTATATATTATATTATTTCATATAAAATATGTTTTTGAATAACATTCTTGTAATGATAACCCATATTCCAAGGTTCTCTGGTAATAATGCTGCTACTCAATTTACATAAAGTAAGAAACTTTTTCTAAAAAATATCTATTCTGAATTGAAATATGTTTAATACATTTTGCAATGTGATGTGACGCTTGTTTAATCAGCATTCATTAAGATTCTTAATGTATTCATTAACAAGATGTTTATAGCCATAATTCTATGAATTTGTCTTACGTATAATAAGTAGTATTTTACTATCTATTCTCAATTGTCTAATATCTATTCCAAATAGAGAGCTTCAAATACATACATACTAAATATTGAATATTGGCGAACATTATTATTCATTTATTTTAATGTTCTACACATCTATTTTGAATTGGCCAACTTCAAATACATTTGAATTTATGGCATGTTGAATTATATTTTTGAATGTGTTAATCATTTCCGAGCAAAGCTTTGATCTTGTTGCAGTATCAAGTATACGTCATGTGAACATGAATTTGCAAGGCAGTATATTTTAAAGTTAATGTAATATGACATATAACTGCATTAATACTGAAGTTGTTTGGTTTAAAACCCAAAAACCTTAATTTGCCCATTTTCAATGCATATAAATATCAATACAATTTGAACAAAAAGTGTTGTTGGGCTATTGGCTATTTAAACTCTCTCATAAAACTGATTTCTTTGTAGAGTAGAAAAATGAATTTATAATTCTAGCAAATATTAAATTCATTTAATTTAACTTGAACCAAGCGAGCGAATGCTGAAAGTTGGAAGAAGAAAGCAGCTAACTTGTGTGTGATAAATAGACAGATGCTCGAGGCTGATCAATTTTTCCCTTTGTGTGGCGATTACACTGACATACGCATCAGATATTTATGCGTATATAGTTTTTGTTGCTTGTACAGAATATTTGAAACGTTGCATTGCATATACATATGTACATACTATATAGTATGTATGTTTATATACTTGCGAAATATTATATAATGAAATCTCGCAAATAAGATGGAATGAAATTGTGGTGAACTCGAGAGAATGTACAGCCAAAGTCTTATGAATGCTGCGTGTTGCGTGCATTTGTCTGTAAAGAATTATAAATTAAAATCAGCAAATTTGCAGCAAAATGCATCTCGCTGTCTCGCTCTTACATTGTGCGGCCAACGCTTGTGTCCTTACACAAGTGCTTTATCATGTGCGCTGGTATGCGTGTGTATGTATACGTGAGTGCGTGAGTGTATAAATTTTAATTTGTGCTCAACCACGTTGCTCTAACTAAAAGTGCAATAACATATCAAATACACACACTCACAGTCGCACAATGCAAATATGTATGGGCGAAGTATAAGAAGACTTTAGCATACATAGGCACACACACACACACATACGTATAATGCCACATACATGACTTGTATACGAGACTCAGATGCACATTCGCTCACATTCTTACGCACTTGTGCACTTTGCTTAGGCCGATGTCTTGCAAGCTCTTCTCTCTGCGCTCTGCACTCTGCTCTTCTCTCTTCTCCTCTGCGACGGCTGTGTTTCATTTTCCTGTCCACTCTAAAGTAAAATTACTTGAGGCCAGTTGGCTGAAACAAAAAGAATCGTTTTCGAAATTTCCTTGCTGCAGACAAATGCAGCAAATACAGCAAAAGCTTGTCCAGCTGTCCAACTGTCCGTCTGTTAGATGTGTTTGGGAATGGGTGATCTTAATACCTAAGACATATACATCTATACAAGTGTGTGCGTGTGTTTAGCTGTGTTGTGTCTTTATTTACCTCACTGCACATATGGACACACACACACACACACACACACACACTCAATTGCATTTATGCAAATGCAACCGGATGCGAACGAACTAACGATTCCTTAAATTCCTAGCTGTGTATGAGTGTGTGTATACTTTTTGGGAAATTCATATACAATATGCATATTTGGCTTTGGCTTTGGCGAATGCGAATGCGAGCGAAAGCGTAAGCATAAGCATAAGCGTAAGCGTGTATGCATCTTTTGCCGCTCTATGTGCGTCCTTAATGTCCAACAACTGAAAGTTTTGCGCAAAACTTACGTTGCCGAGCAGCAGCAGCAGGCGAACGCACAATGGGCTGGACTTGGACTCGGACTCGGACTGGACATGGGCAGGACTGGACATGGCTGAACTACACTGTGTGTGGGTTAAGCTGATATGGTGAGCAGGTGGCTAGAATATACAGTCTTGATATGGCAGTCGAGCAGCTGGCGTGCCAGAAAATCTACTGCTCCTGCCTACTTCTGCTTCTGCTGTTGCATTTGCATTGTCCTTCTTGTTTCTTCGTTGCATCGACTTCAGCGTGCTGCTTCTGCTTCTGCATCTGCATCTTTTTGGCCATACATTAAGCACTCGGGCGGCTTCAGCAAAGATTAAATTGCAAAAGCCTGTACATGTTATCATGCACACACACGCATATACACAATCACATACGCATACACTTATATAATAAGTATGTATGTAGAGACTTGCATGTACTTGCGTCTTTTGCCCGGGACTTCATCATTGGCTATCGACGGATCGAGAAACGCAAAGATTTCGCCCTCTTACTAACGAATATTTCAAAATGTAATATATACCGTATGCTACACAGCCTATGAATTATTATCATTAAGGTCTCCATTTCACATGGAAATTTCTTAATTGATACAACTTATGTCTTTTAACGTAACATTTTGCTGGGAAAAAGAGCCTTCCTTTTTATAACCTCAGTATTAGAAGATATGTTTATTCATACTTCTACAATATTATAACGCTACAATATTCATACATGAAATGAAATCTTCAACATTTGCAATAGGTAAGTTTACTCAATAAAACAAGTAAGAAACCTAAATTCGAGTGTGCTCGAAAGTATACCAAATTAATACATATATTGAAAAAATACTGAAATATATCGAATGCTTTATTTTTATATACCATAGAATATATATATAATATATAGCATATAGCTTATTAGAATTACAATATATCATAGATTACAAAATAAGCCTGATTGCCAACCAAAGCGACTAAAACCCGAATGCAGCAGCCTTCTAACATCGGGTTTTGATCGTAAGATTTCCAGAAGTTATAAAGACTAGAATTACAACTGCATGTATAGTACTACAAATTTCTCTCACTTTTTGATTTTTTGTATTCCTAGAGAACCAGTGTTTCATACGGACGGACAGACTAACCTACAAACAGACAGATGGACATGACGCTGATCAAGAATATATATGCTTTATGGGGTCGCAAAGGACCATCTTTTACATACATTTTTTTGGAATCACAAACTTATAATAACCTTCTACTCAATAGGTTGCGGGTAAGCTCTTGCTATTCAAAGAGTATGCTCGAGGAAAGGTTCAAATATATTTATTTCGAATTTAAATCATATTTAAACTGAAGAAAACTCTATATTATTTATGTAGATTATTACCAAGAGGTACATTCGCATAATGGTAAAATAAAATAAGCACTTATTTAGCAGATGTGTTGAAAATTCTAAATAATTTGGTATACTCGTATTGTGTTGCCATTATCTATGAAAACAATTATATTTCACTCAATACTAACGAATTTTTTAAATTTATCTATTTTCAACATTTAGAAGAAATATTGCATATTCCTGATCAGCGTCAACAGCCGCCTGTCTGTCCGTATAAACACCTAGATCTCAGAGTCTATAAGAGATAAAGATATAATTTTTTTAAAGCATTTGTTATGTTTGCACGCAGATCGAGTTTGTTTCAAATTTTGCCACGCCCACTTCCGCCCCCACAAATTGAAAAAAATCGAAAAACAAGCGTAATGTTAAAGCTAGAGCTGCGAAATTGGCATGTAGAATAATGGCTTTAGTCTTCTGAAAATTTGGTTCCGATCAAATAAAAATTGTGGAAGTTATTAAAGAAATACCTTTTATGGGCAAAAACGCCTACTTAGTTGCTTTGGCTGACAATCTGGTATGTTTTGCACTCTATACTATATATACTGAAGGCAGTAAGTAACATTTTAATATACCAAATATACATTTTAGTATATTTTGAAAAAGTATCGCAATATTTTGCTTTTATTCAAAATATTCTAACTTGTTTAGAGTAAAATATTGTATTCCTTTGGGCTCTTATGAATATGCGCACTTGGTAAACACAAATAGTAATTCTGAGCGTTGAGTAGACCGATCAGTACTTCTTATTGTATGTATATCCAAGTATAATTTTTTGTCAAAAATTTAAATACAAAAAACAAACAAAATAATTCATAATTCTTCAATTAATCAAAACAACATAAACAATTGCTTCAATAAATAATGACTGCGGGCTACTTCTATATAGATCTGACCTATATCAGCAAGAAGGAACATTGTTGCGGATTAATGAAAATTAATAAATACTACTTCAAATGTTGTTGAAAAATGATTAGAATTTACTATAAATGCAGATTTACTTTAGAATTTGAAAAACTATCATATTGGCTATCCTTGTTGCATAAAACTTGTCTTTTGAATAAGAAAAGTAATTCTAAACCAATAAAAATATTTATTGGAAAATGAGAAATAAGTTACTGTTGTAAATGAGAGTTACCTGCTACTCTTTTATTAGAAAGCAATATTAATTTTCTCCTAATTCAAAGTGACAAGAAGAAGAATAGAAAATGTTAATAACAAAACTTGGTCATCAACACTGCATTTATCTGAAATGATAATTAGCCTTTTGTCCTTAATAGCTACTCAGTTTATAACGCAATCTATCAGACTTCTTAACAATGCTAGTTATATATTAAAAATAATAATTTGCATTTTGCTGCGACTTTAAGAATCTTGCATTACACTTTTATTCGCTTTATTTTGTGTCTGCCTTCATCCCTTTAAATGAAACTTTAGAAACAACAAATATAAAATTTAATTGCTAATATTTAGGTTATAAACCAGAGACTGGATCTGAAAATTGTCAATCTTAGTAAATGGTACTAAAATTATTCATTGTGTTTTCGAGACTGAAATACAACTTCTCTCTTTTGCCAAAAAACAAATTTGACAACTTTGTAAGAAAGCTAGAGTCAACTGTGCTCGACTGGAGATTCCCGATTCTCATTCTCAATCAAAATAAAACAATTTGAGAGCGGTATTATACCGACAAAATGTTAAAATATAGCAAAATCTATATTTGGTATAATGATCTACTTTTATGACAACATAAAATATACAAAATATTAAACCAAACCAATTATGACCCGCAGCTAATGATATATAAGTCAGAAGTGTGTATATGTAAGTCAGAAGATACCCGCTACCCATTTAAATAAAAACAAAATATTGCGGTATTATTTTCAAAATGTACCGAAAATACTACAAAATACTAAAAATATATCAAATGGTATATTTGGTATATCGATATAGTAACACATTCAAAAAATACCATAGACAGCACAATAAACCAGATTGTCAGCCAAAGCAACTAAGACCCCTAGTAAGTAGCCATACAAAAGTATTTCTTTAATAACTTCGATAATTTTTATCTGATCCAACCAAATTTTCAGGAATCATAACTACTATAGTAATTATTGTATATACTAAAATTCGTATATACCAAAATTCGCAACTCTAACTTTAAAATTACGCTTGTTATTTGATTTTATGATTTGTGGGGGCGGAAGTGGTCGTGGCAAAACACTGGATCTCAGAGACTATAAGAGATAGAGCTTTGAAACAAACTTGATCTGCGTACAAGCATAACAAATGCTGTCGAAAAAAAATATAGGCCGACATGGCTAGATCGTCTCGGCTGTTGATGCTGAATATATGTTATGTATATACTTTATAGGGTCGGAGATCCCTCCTTCTACATGTTACATACATTTCCTGCCGGCACAAAGTTATAATACCCTTCTACTCTATGGTAGCGGGTATAAAAATAAGTTTATTAAACAATAAGTTTTTCAATAAGAGCTTAATTGAATATAAATAACAACTTGTGATAGAGCTCGTATAATTTATGCAAATAACCCTACGATATATATAGTATATATAGATTTCCTAAAGACGACTGTTACTTGATCTCACCACTAATATAAATAATTTCTTCTTTTATAATATAAATAATTTAAATTGTAATTTAATTTAATTTAATTTTTAATATCACATTGATCTCAAAGTTGTATTTTTCTCAATGCATTCTACAATTAAGTTTTGGAAACATGCTAATTAAAAAGAATTAACTTATTTGCCAAATAATATAACAACTACGCTAAAATAATAGCCAATAATTAAAGTTTTTAGTTATCAGTTAGATTTAAATTTTTAGATACAAAACTAGAATATTTAGAGCTGTTGAAATAGTTTTAATAAACATCTTATGAGATCGAATATTAAAATCTAAATTTATTCCCAAGATTATCACATTCGTCTGCTAATCATCTAGCCAATGGGATGTAGTCGATAGGAAGCGAATGAATATGAGAGAGAACCTGATCTATTGGGATTGTGTTAGCTGAGGCAATCGAGCAGTGCAATTAGAAAGTCCTGTTTCTGGACTTTAAAATGTAATGCCAAATGGATTCTTACCACGACTTGGTCGCTTGCTTGCTTGCTTGGCTTGCTCGCTTGTTATATACAATACACACATTTATATGCAAATGCCAACTACCCCACATTTACGCAAGCTGGCAAATGGAAGAAAATCGAGTTGAGAGTTGGGGTTGCCAATGACGGACATTCAGGAAAGGGAAGGAAAGAGAAGGGAAGGGGTTAGTTTGTTAGATGTCCAAGGCTTATTCACTCTTTCACGTTCTTGGTCAACAGTGCGACGTCGGCGGGTTTCGTGAAATAGCCAACTATTATACATACACACACATATATAAGGCCGTATATTTTTGCTGTCGCAAACCGTCTCCGTCTTTCATTCGAGCTTGTTCTGCATCCCCCAACCATTGTCCCCATCCCCAACTCAGAGTGCCGTCGTCTCCCGTCAATTGCATGTATGTTTGTGTATTAATTTACCCTCCCACTAGCTCGCTCACGCATACGCTCAGGAGCGGAAACTCTGGCCAAGCTGACCAAGCTGACCAGGCTGCCCAAGCTGGCCTCGTAGCAACTTGAAAAGTCGAATTTTCAGAGCCTCCATTTTCGTGGACTTACAGCTAGTACCTTGCTTGCTCTTGTTGCCACGAATGCTGCTGCTGCTTGCTTTCCTTCTCGTCCTCGGCCTTTGCTTCAACTTCAACTTCAGCCACGACGACGATGACGACGACGACGACGACGTCGACGATGGCGATGCCGACGCAACGAAACGTGACCTAGCCGGTTAGGATATAGCCCACATAGCCACCATCTTCATATCCATTACACGCCGCACTGGACCAGTGGCAGCTCCTCCCATTCGTATTCGCATTCGCACATTCACCTCCTTGCCCTTCCCCTTCCCCTCTCCATTCCCATTCCCATCCCTCGTCCTCGCCATGCGTCTTCGCCCTGCTCTCGAGCCATTCAACCAGCCGCGTCTGACGGCGTTGTAGCAAGCAATCGCAAGCCGTATGCAAACAACATTTTGCACAGCAACTGTGTGTGGAGGTTCTATGCTGTTGTCCTGCTGTCCTCGTTGTCCTTGCTGTCCAGCCTGTCCTGTCCTGTCCTATGCTGTGCTGTGCTGTTCTTGCTTGCCTCCTTCGTTTGGGGGCTTCCTTCGTGCCATTCGCTTTGCCTATGCCATCGCTTGTGCTGCTGCTCCTTCGTCGTCGTCGTAGTCGTCTTCTTCTTCTTCTTCTTGCGTCCTGTGCGATGTCCGAGCTATGTATGTGAATGTGCACACATACACACACACACACACAACAACAACAACAAAAACATGGCATCGCCTCGTGTGTTTGTGTAAATGTTCGCATCTCTAAATTCGCATATACAGCAGTGGTCAACTATGGAAATTATCGATCGACTTGCTTTTGGTGTCAGGTGGTTTGGGCGATGGATGCGGTGCCAGGCGAAAGGCGAAAGGCAACGGCAAAGGCAAAGGCAACGGCAACGGCAAAGACAGCTCCACCACCAACACCACCACCACCTTCATGATGGACACGCAGCCCAGCTTCTCTTCTATGCCAACGAACTGCCAATGCTGCTGCTGCTGCTTCTATTGCTGCCTCAACGGATTTCGGGGGCGGCAGCATCACCCAAGGCGGAGATGGCTGCAATGGGAAGTGGGTTAGGGATAGATTTTGGCATTGGCATAGGGACTACGACTACGAATACGATGGCAACAGCAATGCTTGCGACAGCGACAGCGACAACATACTGCGAGGCAAAGGCAACTGCAAAGGCGTTGCACGTTGCCTATGCTGATGTTGCTGGAGCTTCGAGAATAAGTTGGCATCAACGTTAGCGACAGCAGCATGCCACTGCTGCCTGCACACATGAATCAGCCATCGTCTCCAGCTGCAACTCCTCGTCAAGCTGCTGCCTCCCTTCTAACGACCAAGAGATGACGATGACGAGAACTAGAAACGTGAACGGTGGTCGTGGACGTCGACAACGGCAACGACAACGACATCGATGAGGCCGAGTTCGAGCTCGAGTCTGAGGCGAGAGCATGAGCATGAGCATGAGAACGAAAACGAGAATGAGAATGAGATGACGATGACCAAAAGGAATGAAAGCTAGAGCTACTCTGCATTTGTGAAGCATTCGGCGGAAATATTCGGCCCAGCTCTCTCGTCTTTTCAGCCGTTCTATAGCACAACCAACTCTCCCCATTCCCCTGCACATGCTGCCCACACATTCAGATGGCCCCCATGGCACATCAAAAGGCTGCTGTTGCGACTGCGACTGCGACTGCTGGTGGTCTCCATTCGACCAAGCGACCATTCAAAATAGGCGAGTGGGTTGCGCAAGTCGTTGCGAGCCACAGGATGTGCCGGCGAAGGAGTAGGAGGAGGAAGGGTCTGAGAGGAGGCCAGAAATTGCTTATGCGACATCTAGTGCTTTGGCTATTGCCTCCAGTTTTAGTTATGGCAGGCAAAGTCAAAGACGGCTGGTCCATGGTAACGCCAACTACAGTCCAGTTGCCAGTTACCAGTTGCCAGTTGCCAAAACAAGAAAGCCATGCATGTGTATACGTCGTGTATATATGTGCTTAAGTTAGTATATGGATGCTTGGACTTCCCCTTCTCCTCCCACCCTTCAGGGGTGAGGAGCTTGTGTTCAAAAATTTGCGCCGTCAAGTTAAAGGCCGCTGATACCGATAACTTGATCCGGGCACATGGCCATGTTCTCAAGTTTTAAACACGAAACAACGTCTATAGCGAATCAGAGTAGACTCTGAGTCCCTTCCCCTTTCCCCTCCTCACTTTTCGCTGCTGCCAAGCAACCTTTTTGCTGGGGAGGCAAGAGGATGGACGTGTTCTGCGTGTTCATCGATGCATTAACTTGACCATCCGATGTTATACTCGTTGCCTCCTCTCGCACTGTACACTGTAGTAGCAGATTCTTTAGCCTCGCCGCTTTTACCATACCCAGGCAACCAACCAACTAACTCATTTGTACCTCTTTCAAGTGCCCCGAGTCCACAGATATTTTTGTTTGCCTTTTGCGGCAACGACATTACAGCAATAGGCGAGTCTTGGCTTCCAGCATCTACATCCCTCCTCTCACAATCTCTATCTCTAGTCTATCTGACTGTGTCTCTTGAGATTATTAGATTGCGAATACTCAATGACTGAGCGACTGGTCAGCGTATTGAAACTTGTGGTTCATCGGATATAGAATTCGATTTTGGAATCGCATTTCAAATGAAATTAGGTTCACTTTACTTCTTCTTAATTTTTTTTGCTGTTACAGGTAGAAATTGGAAAAGTATATAGCGGAGTGATTTAAAAATTAAAGAAGGTTGACAATATGTAACGAGTATTTTAGATCAGATAATATAGCAAAGAAAGAATTACTGAGTGGATACAGCATTAACGAAAATAAAAGTACCAGAATATTAAATAAATTTGAAATTAAATCACACCAACAATAAGAAAGGTTCATGAAATAAATAGAAATAAAACCCAATAACTACAATCAGAAATGAAATAAATTATGAAACAAAGGTACAACATTTAAAATTTATCCAATAAAACGAATTAAAGTAAATTAAAATGAACTTGTATTCAAAAAGATCAAATGAAAGAAACTAAATTAAAAAAGTACAATTTCAAAAAGAGAAAAACACACTAAAAATAAGAATTTAAAAACTTGTTACTACTAAAGAATTAAAGGTTCACAATAGAAACTATGCCATTACACTCAGCTTAAAGAGCAATAAAATATTATAGCAGAAAGGACATTTATGTACTCCAAGTTTAAGGTTAGTTAACAGAGCAAAAGGAAAAGTATTATATGATTATGATAACCTATTGATTTGCATTCGGCACCATTGTTGTTGACTTTTATTTTAATCGAAGGCAGCAAAACATAAGAAGAGGAACAGAAACAAGAAGAAGAGAATGAAGAACAACAAAACTATGCAGACGTCTGGACATCTTATTGGGATTAACCTAGTCCCGTTGTTCAGGAGGATCCAACAAGTGGCCCATAAAAATACAAACGAACATATACGGATGGGCATAATAATTTATGCGCTTTGCTCCACTTTCAGTTCGCCGAGTGCGAAGTACCACAGTCAGCTTTATTTTATTTTTATTTCTATTTTATTCTTATTCTTTTATGTGTTCTCTCTTTTCGGTTTGGTTCTCTGTTGCCATTTACTAGTTGCCTGCCTGCCTGCCGCTCTATTCTCTGTTTGCTGATGCTTATACGACGTGTTTACGTTTTCTTTGTGCGACTTATCCTCACACTGAGACAGAGACAGAAACTGAGACTAAGAATGGGGGGAGAGGGTAGCACAAAAAAAAAGTGAAGCAAATGCTTAAAGGCAGAAAGAATAAAATATTTATTCATCCATTCTAGATTTCATTCATGAGCGTTTACTATTTCTATTCGTACTCAGAGTCGGAGTCGGAGTCGTTCATGTGCCGAGCTATCATTCCCGCGTAAAACTTCTCCCATCGTCGTCGCACTTTTTCTCCATTTCTCTATGGTATTCTACTACTGAATTGACCCCGCTTCCTCTCACTCTCTATCTCTAGTTGCTAGCTGCTCTGTTCTTCCTGTTGCAAGTGCTTTTTTGCTTGTTCTTTTTTATTCAGTGCCCCACTCAAAGTTACAACTTAACTGTTATTTTATTACAACATTTAATAAAAATCAACAAGTGCATGACTCGTCTGCTGCTACTCGTAGAAAGGAGTGGAGTGCCTCCTCCCGCACCTCCTCCTCCATCTCTGTGTGCTCTCTCTCTCTCTCTCTCTCTGTGTGTCCTCGCCCTTGTTGTTGGTGCTGAAGCTGTAGTTTGCGCTTGAGCAAATGGAGCGTGATTTTGTGGCTCCATCAAGTTTATATTAAGTGTTGGTATTAAAATAAAAATGCTTGTTATTTGTCTTGCCTTTTTATTTAGTTGCTGTTGCCATTGCCGTTGCCGTTGCTGTTGCCCATCTTTTTTATTACCAGCATAGAAATGAACTTAATCCTTGGCCGCCACCAAGCTTGCAAGCTTGGCTCTGAACTACACGACATCTACAGGAGCTGGAACATCAAATCAAGCGTGATCTAATTACCCAACGGCGACTGTCTAACCGACACAGTCTGCAGCCTATAGCCTGCAGTCTACATTCATACAACATACAACACACAACAAACATTCTGCAGTCGACTGCCTGCAGCCTCCTCAGGAAGCGACAAAATATCGAATTTCGATCAAAGCCAGCATGTCGCTTAATTTCGTGCTTAATTTGTCGCCGGCGAAAACAGGCTTCAAGCATCGAGCATCGAGACGGGGACCCTACCCTTAACGGTACTCGGTCTTAATGCTAATGTCGCGTTTCACTGATTCAACCTATGCGCACTTGCACCACTATAACATGCGAGTAAGCGAGTATTCGATAGTAGTATTTAGTTACTGCGCCCCATCTCGCTGAATCGCCGATTTATGAGGTGAGCTGGAGATAAACACACACCACAGGTCAAAAAAATTGTAGCGGTTTTCATTTCATTTAATAATAATAATAATATTCTGAATTATGAATAACATCTGAATTATGAATAACATGTAAGCAATATTAAATACAAAAAAATTGTATAACTGTTGCTACTAAACAATTGGCTTTAAGATTAAGTATTAAACAAATTATTCCATACCTATTAAGAGACTAACAATTATAAGAAAAAGTAGAATATATATTGTGCTATAATATGTATACATATACTTATAATATATAAGTATAGGTAAACTTCTAGAATCTAGAACCTAATGTCTAGGTTTAAGAAGAATTGGGTTTTATAATACAAGAGTATTTCTATATTAATTACTATTCCCTTGATTGTACGGATGGGTTTATATTATATATGAGATCCAAGGCTGTGTTGTTAAGGCATTACACTTTGAATAGTACCGAATAACCACTTAAATAAACTATTTAAGAAAATATAATAAATAATTTTTAAAGTTAATGAAACGGAAACAATGTAATTACAGCTTATTATACGATATAATATAGAATACGGAATTATTTGACAAATTATCCAAAGCTACTTTATAAAGTAATAGCAATTATGTGATTATTATCTAGTTAAATGTAATAGTGGCATATAATTTTGAGTAATCATTCGAATATTATATTTAAATTATCATTAATAATCAAATGTTTTTGCACATCAATCTTATTTCAAATAAAACAAGTAAGAAAGTTACCCGCTACCTATTTTTAATAAAGGCAAAATATTGCAATATCATTTTCAAAATATACCGAAAATACTAAAAAATACTAAAAATATACCAAATGGTATGTTTGGGTAGTAGTAGGCGAAGTAAGTAGGCGTTTTTGCCCATACAAAAGTATTTCTTTAATAACTTCCACAATTTTTATCTGATCGCAACCAAATTTTCAGGAATCATAACTACTACAGTAATTATTGTATATATCAAAATTCGCGGGGACGGAAGTGGGCGTGACAAAAATTTGAAACAAACTTGATCTGCGTGCAAACATAACAAATGCTGTCGAAATTATAGCTCTATCTCTTATAGTCTCTGAGATCCAGTGCTTCATACGGACGGGCGGACGGGCGGACAGACGGACAGACGGACATGGCTATATCGTCTCGGCTGTTGACGCTGATTAAGAATATATATATTTTATAGGGTCGGAGATGCCTCCTTCTACCTGTTACATACATTTCCTGCCGACACAAAGTTATAATACCCTTCTACCCTATGGGTAGCGGGTATAAAAAATAAATATTAAACAAATTTTAACGCAAGTAAGCGTGCGTCTAACCTAAGACCAGCAGTGTACTATTAATATTACTGATTATGCTATTTGGGGAATAAGCAAATTTAAATGTTTCCCAGTTTTAATCCAGAAACAAAAACCAGCTTTTCCATTTCAATTGTTTTCATAAAAAAGTCATCTCACAGAAAATTAAGATATTCTATATATTTACCCTGAACATCGATTTAATAACGTGGTATCCAAAAGTCAATTAATTTCATCGATGGCTTCTTAAAGCATTCTGAATCGTTACATGATATTAAAGACTCAGCACCATTGATTAACATTAAAGATATTGGTCGATTGAATAAGTGGATAAAAGTATATGTAAGAGAGTGGGTGGAAATATTTTATGTGCGTATGTGACAGTATAACAGTATAACAGTGTGCAGCAAAATAACTTTCACCCTATTATTTGTGGATTGACTTTTCGCAAAGTTTCACCCTACGAAAAATAAAGCAGAAAAAATCACATTAAATAGTCTGACACTGACCTAGCCTAATGCCTTTCATGTTATTTAGCTCACAAAAGAAATGAAATAAAAACTCTGAATGTGGCATAGTATCATTCCACACACACACACACACACACACACACTTTTACAAACACACGTACTCAAATGCAGACACACAGAAAAAGAGAGACTCAGTTCAGTTACAGGCAGAAGGCAAGGGCACACATTCTATTACGAATGAATACAAACATACTTACTACAAGTCTGATAGCAATACATAAAAAATTTAATAAGCATGTATTTGTATTTGTATATGTATATGTGTATGTGTATGTGTATGGTTAAGATGGGTGAAGGACACTCGCAAACACAGACACACACTTCTTAATAAAGGAAGTTTTGTAAATATTAGTCAGACATCAGGCTCGTAAACGTGCATGCATTAGTGTGGATTATGTATCAAATAATCCGAAAATGTTTAAAAAGAATACAGGAAGAGCAACAGATAAATACTAAGGCAAGCCATTCTCTCAGCATTTAACCCCCCTCAAATTGGGTTTGTGTGAGCGAATGAGTTGCCAGTTTCAGAAACAGAGAGAGACAGAGAGAGAGGGGGAGCTAGGGAGAAAGAAAGTCGCACTCTTAGGTACTTGTGAATTGAATATAAAAACAAACATAAAAGTTTCACGCCTTCTTCTCTAACCTTACCCAGTCGCAATATTGGTCAATATCTAAGTATGTACATATATATAAATATATGTATATATATATGGTATATATAGTTTTTGGTAAGTATGCAGGGCCACTTTCTTTCTTCTAGCATTGAGACACCTAGAAAAAAGAAAAGAAAAAAAACAGAGAAAGAAATGCCGGCTATGGCCAGTGACCAACCCCCAACCCCAATTCCAATCGCAATGCCAATCCCGGCACCAAACCCCCAACCCCAACCTCAACCCCAACCCCAACCCTAGCCGACCTCGACCTCGACACCAGTCTGGCTTTGAGTAGACCAACGACTAAGGAGCACACAACATACGACATGCAATATATATTTTTATGTAGACAAAGTCTGCTCGAAAAAGTGCAAACAAAAAGGAAAAAATAGAAAAAAACAGCAGCAGCAGTAGAAAAAAAGTAAAAAGAAAGAAATCCTTACACATAGACAGAAAAGAAGTGGAAAAAATTGGTTTTATGATTCAAGGACAGGAATCACATTATTCTTACAACAGGATAAAACCCACACAGACACTAGGTTATGGGAGGTCCCCCCTTCCACCACACTCCCCAGTCCCATCCCCCATCACATCCCCTGCAATCCTTGTCCAAGTCCAGACATGCCATTGCGGTCATACGCTGCCCGCTTTTGGCTCGATTCGAAGCAATAATTTAAGTCCAACATTTTTATTGCTACACATGCACTCTTAAGTATGTATGTAAGTTCTCTACTATTTACAGACACACACATATACATACAGACATACTATATAGTGTACATA
The DNA here is from genome assembly GCF_023558435.1 of Drosophila sulfurigaster albostrigata. Taxonomy (NCBI): domain Eukaryota; kingdom Metazoa; phylum Arthropoda; class Insecta; order Diptera; family Drosophilidae; genus Drosophila; species Drosophila sulfurigaster. The sequence goes on from NC_084882.1 coordinate 22,488,640, forward strand.
GAGCGAGAGCACTTTCGATTTCATTCAATTGGACTTTGAACTTTTGTTAAAAGAATATAAAAATACTAAAAACATCACAAAAGTGAAAAGTTGAAAGTTGTACTCTTTGCGTTTTCTTTCTTTTATTTTTGCGTTTTTCCTTTTTTTGCCTTAGTCTGCTTTCCATTTCTGTTTTTCTCTGCATTTAGCTTGATTCGTTTGACATAATTAAAAGCATTGTGTTGATTGCATTATTGTGTGTTATTCCAGATGATTTGTTATGTAAATAGGAACGAATGATTTTTCCTGTGTAATCGAAGTTGTAGGAATTTGACTTTGAGACACCCTGTATTATTTGACACTCTTTAATTCATTTTATTCTCGCTAGATGGAGCCAGTTAACCTTGCAATTTTTATATTCGTTCCACCAACAATTCTTTCATAAAACCAATGTCAAAGTCTGAGCATAGCTCTAACTTGTTGCAACGTGGCTACGAAACGATCTTTATTAAGTGCCAATTACGACTATTATGTTATTATGTTAGCATATCAACAACAAATGATATTTGGCCATAAAAGCCAAGTCAATAACAAATCTGTGGTGTGGTTGTTACCACATTTTCAATGAATTTCTTGATTTTATTACACACCCACCAACACCCACTCACTCGTGGAGACATGCATACGTGCCACATGTGGCACGCGTCTTGCTTTTTAACTGTATTCACAATTTTTCTACTCCTTGTCTAAGGGAGCACATACTTATCCAGCCGGCGAAAGCGAGAGTAAAATTTTTATTTCAATTTTATGAGCTAAAACAAACAGACAAGTTCATGTACGATTGACATGAAAAGTGAGCAATGGGGGATGGGAGGGAGTGCAGGGAATTGAGGGATTCAGTCCGTTGATGTCGATGCCCTCGGTTTACGATTGAGTCTATTGTGCGCAGTTGCCACATTAATAGCTCACTTCTCAGCAGTTTATGTTCAGTACCTGTAACACATAAATTCTGATACTAAAAGAAGGCGTGAAAAGACTGCAATAAGATATACGACTCCACATACGGGTTTTGCAAGCATTAATGCTCTTTATGACTGGCTACTTAGCAGTGATTATAAATTTATTGGCAATTAATTGGCAATAGAACTACACACATTGCTATTGCACGTTCATTAAATAGGTAGGCTCTTCTAGTAATAGACAATACGTAGTAACATTTATAAATATATGTACTTTTCCACAGCGCTTATATCTAGTTTTATGCTTTATTTTGGGACTACCATGTTTACCACAGCACATACTACTATATGATAATTTACCACAATAAATAACTGGCATGGTCTGAATAATTTTTAGCACCGAAAATAAATGCATAATTCACATTAGTCTATTAGATTAATTATCAAAATGTGTAAACATGTTTTAAATAATTGCATAAACTAAAAACACAGAATATTTGCATGGCAAACGGAGTAAATTCAATTTCTAAGTGTGCATATTTAATAGAGGGTCACTCTAAAGTAAAAGAGAATCTCTATTATTATGATAATATCTTACAATTCAAATTTAAACATATTACATATTATTGTGAGTTTCTCAAAATCAATTATATTTCAAAAACAATACAAAATAAAAATGAGGAATTGCTTTCGCTCTTCTAATTATAGCACTTACTTACGTACATAAATACTTACTTACATACATACATATATACAAACATACGTACCCTACTCACACTGTTGCCACTTTTGGTACATATGTACCAAAACTGGTACATTTTTTATGCGTTGGTACATTGGATCATTTTTTTTCATTTTGGTACATTTTCAATATGCCTGGTCTAGAATTTAAATTTTTCATAAAATGTTATGTTCACACATATTATTTTAACAAATGGCTCTGTTCCACCAGACACAAATTTTGTATCAGTTAGAAATTTAACCATGACTAACACTTGAAAATATCGTATACAGTCGATTTGCAACGTATTGTGTCAATTGAGAAAATATGTATGCGCCAATCTAAGGTCTATCACTACGTAAATAGTTATATATTGTGAATCACAATTTGTGAAATACAAAAAATCTTTCGTGAAAAAATTTGTGGTACATTTTTGCTAAAATTGGTCAATTTTTTCAAAATTTTGGTACAAAAATTTTTTTTGGAATGGCAACCGTGCCTACTCAGACAAAAAAGAATGTACAAGTAATTCACTGTACCGAAAAAAAATGTACCGAACCTAGTTTAAATGTACTAAATGTGAACGCGATCTGTTAAACTGTTAAATGTAAACGCATGCTAAGCCAATTCGGTACACTGATCGCTGTTATGTTAAGTGACCATCAATAGCGCAACATTATTCTGTTATGTTAAGAAGAAAAAGGTAAAACAAATGAATGCAGTTATCAAATACGAATAAAAGTGAAACGCAGCCAAGGCGGCAGGCATATAATTAAGTAGCTCAAGTGTTGAAGGATGATTTAAATACGACATTGACCTCTATATACGGAATGCCTACACAGTGAAATGCAGCTTCACATAGAGGTTAGAGGTTAGGGGTTAGAGGTCACTCGCACCGCTGCAATGTCACACGCACTTAGTACTTATTTGCGCATAAATAAGTACATACTCCAGTTAAGTATATGCTTAATAATGTAAACACAGTTGCACATGCTTATGTACACACATGTATGTATAGATATGTGCATAAATATGTACATACTACATGCAAAATCGTAATGTGCACTATGTGGCTGCTATTTCAGGCTAGACGAGTGTGTGTCTGTGCATCATTATAATAATAATTATGACAATAATTATGTATGTATGTATGCTTATTAATGTGCACGTGTCTGTTGACGCCAGCTCATAAATACTCAACAGCCAAACACTCAAACACACACATACACATAGACACACACATATTTGCACAAATTAGGGCAACGTCAACCTATTGCCTATTTAATTATAATGAGCTCATTCCGATTGCAACTGCACATTGTGCATGCATTTGTATGTGTGTATGTGCGTGTGTCTTCAAACATATGTACTTAAGTATGTGTGCTGAATGTAACCAGATATGTATGTTACTTTGACTAATGCTCTGCCTATGTACTTAACTGCAGATGTATGTAAATATGTACGGGGGAAGCCACATAATAAACATAACCTTGAACTTGAGTACCCTCTGCATATAATTATCCCCAAGTATATGTATGTCATGTTCACATTTGACGTCCGATTGTGCGAAAAACAATTGATTATAATATGCATAATAATGAGGTGAAATGCACTCTTAAAGCACAACTGAGAAAAAGATACAATTTCATGCAAGCAGAATGTAAACATAGACTTTTATTTTTATATTTCTTACTTTTATTATATAAATTGTTATAAAATAGGAAGGAATTTAATCCAAAATTTTTAATTGTTGACCTCAACGAGAAAAACTATTTTGCATTGAATAAAAATTATTCTAATCGCCGTCGGCTTCGCACGTTGCTTATTGCTCTCTGGAGTAAAAGAAATATGCTCCAAAAACTACACGTAGTGATATTTATTTATAAGATATTGAATTCATTCAATTCTGAGTTCAGTTATCAGTTTATTGTGCTGCTCCAATGACAATGAAATATCGTCAATTAGCTCTTAGATTTGATGAAACTATATTTTTAAACATAGTACCTATATTTTAAAACGTATGTAATACTTTTATTTTTCTCAATCAGTACAATTGTTTTCTTAATATTTACTTACTTATTTCATTGTTACAAATTAAATTTATGTATACTCATTAAAAGATAAATACTTCTTTAGATAGCATAACTACGTTGTTCAAGAATTTCTTTTTAAACGCTAAAATTTGTTTATACATATATGATTTCAATTGAAATGCGTTTGTCCAAAAGATTATTAAATGTAAATACTTATGTAATTTTTTTGCAACAATTATTTTAACATGCAAATAAAATGTATATTAAATATGTAATTCCAAAATGCTATCTGTTGATTAATCTTAATCTGCACGTTTTTTAAGTCATTGGTATTATTGCTATCTAGTGTTATGTTAATGTATAGTTTACCGATTCCTTTTACGATATGCAAATAAAATCAATCAAATATGGTGTTTATTAAGTAATTATTCCTTCTACTTAATGTCTGATTAACAAATCAAAATGCACGCCATACGTATACTTAATATAGTTTTGTTTAGCTACTGATTCTGCTACACTCAACTTGGCGTATACTTACTTTAAAGCATTTTTATAGCTATGGATTCGAATACGTATTCTACAATAATATGTCTAATTAGGGTGTAGCATATCGAATGACAAGAATTCGTATGTTCGATGCATGTATCTAAAATACAACATGACATTTCATTAGCTTGACTGAGAAGAGAAAACTTGGAGCAAACTTCGTTTGGACGGAACTCTGACTGCGGACTGCGCTCACATCGTAAATATGCAAAATGCCCAAAAATATCAAAATTTTGCTTAAACATCCACTTCTTTGGCTTTCGCTTACACATAAAAAACACAACAGCAGAATTTGCCTATATACAAAAATTTCATCTTGCGTATGTACATATCAAGTATACGTACGAGTGTACGCTATGTATGTGTTCATTTACCATACCCTCCATTTGTATATAAGTAAAATATATCTATACATTTAAGAACGCGTATGTGCGAGTGTGTGTGTGTATGTGAGTGCTTACAAGCTGTCCGGTGTGTGTATACCTACACACACACACACACACACTCACACGCTACATGTGTGTATGTTTGCTTTCGAGAAAACGTCTAATTCTCTAAAATGTGAAATTTTACAATCGCCTAGCGCACATCTTTACCTCCATCTACCAGTTTGCTCCCACGACGCAGCATCAGCTCGAGAGATGTTGCCCGTTGCCTGGACATTCCACCCTCCCCTTCCATGCTCCCTCTCCGTTCTATCCCCTTTCCCCACTCCACTTTCCATTTGCTATAGCCATGGCCAAGCTAACCATCAAGTCGTCGTCTGTCCCGTCTCAGTCCCAGGCAACGTTGCGCGTTGCTTGACCAGAAACCCATGCTCAGCCCTCGCCTGCGTCCCGCCCACGCCCAAGCCGAAAACCCAAGCAGCAGCAGCAGCAGCAACAGAAACAGCAGCAGTAGAAGCAGAAGCAGAAGACCAAGCCCAAGCTCACACCCGAGTCGAGTCACAATTCCACGTCAGTCCGTGGCAAACTGCCCACAACGAGTCCGGCGGTCCCCAATCGCGCCGAACTCCCACTCACGTACTATTTGCGGCATCGTCCGCTATATGGCACTAACACACACACACACACACATTTAGCTCACACACATACACATATACATACAGAGAGAGACTCACTCTTATCCTTTTCACATGTCGCAAGTAGTATGCAAACAACATTTTGCAGAAACAGTTCGTTCCTTGGTCTTCGTTTTATCTTCATGGCAGACCCTTACTTATTGTGGGCACTGACCATCGTGTTGCCCTCCCCCTCTGCTTCCCCTCAAACCACTCTCGTTATATGGATGTGCATGTGAATGTTGTAGATGTGGATGTGGAAGCTGCTGTTGCTGCTGCTTTCGATGCTTGATTCAGCTTCAGCCTCAGCCACAGCAACGTTTTCGTGTGTCGTCGTCGTCGTCGTCGTTGCTTCTAAGAGTAAATGCTTAGTGTGTGTCCATGTGTGTGTGTGTATTGTACGTGTGTGTGTGTGTAGTTGTTAGAGAGGGTGATTCTGTAGGTTTGCTTGTATTTGTGCAGATGTCCGCTTCAAAATTCGCATACACAGCAGTGGTCAACTATGGAAATTATCGATCGACTCGCCCCTGGCGCCAGGTGGTTGGGTGCTATGATGGAAACGTGGCGATGGCGACAGCAACGACGACGACGACGACGACTACGACTACGACGACGACGATGGCAGAAGCAATCTGCGCTGGGCCGCAAGTTGCTTCTAGATTCATATGTGTGTGTGTGTGTGTGTGTGCATGTGTGTGGAGTCAAGAGTAAGGCGACGCACGAGGCGAAAGGGATTCGCATTCAAGCTAAATGGCAAGAACGTTGACGGCAACAGCAGCAAAAGCAACAGCAGCAAGAGATGCCCAAAAAGAAATTGCGGACATTTACATTATGTGTCCATGTGTGACTCTACCTAGCATGGCCAAACGTTTGGCTACTACTCGTAACATAGCGATGGCCATGGCGATGGCGATGGCTAAGTGTGCATGAGTCTCGACCGTATAGAAGTTATAACAGAGAGAGATATGCGGGGAGGGGGAGAAGAAATATACGTGGGTCGCCGTCTGCTGGCGATATGTCCTCTTGTACTCTTGTCCAGAGACGTCCACATGTCCAGCTGTCCACATGTCCAAACGTCGCTTGCTTGTGCTATTCTCTTCGCTCCAGTCGAGTCGAGTCCAGTTCTCTGCTATGCGATGCGATGCGGTCCTAGGCATTGAACTCGGAGGTCTCCACATCTACATCAAAGTAGAAAGACTAGCCTCAGCCTCAACCTCAACCAGAACCTCAGCTTCAGCCTCAGCTTGGACGTCAGCTCATGCTCTGCTCGTCCTAGTTCTCGTCCTAGATGGACATTGGGAGCCATAACAACACAAGGCAGACGAAGGAAACGAATGACTAACGAAGGAAATTGCTGATATTGTATGGAGCAAAAGTTGTGCATGTCTGTCTCTGGCAACGGCGCGCTTTAGTTTTGACAGGACCTAGCTCACATACAACAACACACACAAGCACACACATATGTACGTTTTCATATTTCAATATATATATATACACATATCTGTAATACATACCAAACTGGGAGAATTCAAATACCCACGACACGCGCACATGAATATAACCGCCGCCTATATGAAGGCAGGACATCGTTCGTCCTGCAAGTGGACAGCTCTACCCTGAGTCCGACATCTTGGCTGGACTCGGGCTTCCATTTCGTTAGCCAAGAACTGCTCCAAGTTATCTTCCACACCAAAGCGCAAGCAATTATTCGTCTCGCATCTAAGAGAGACCAAAACTCCTCGATGAACAACCATATGCAAAACAAGACACCTCCTACAATGGATTCCCTTATTAAATATATACTCCTACGCTGAGTCTGGCTATTTCTCTCTCAATTTACTCGCAAGGCATCTGCACTAAAATAACACAGAGCTGAGATGGCGAAGGCGTCCAATAATTGAAATTGTCTCCAACCGCACTTTGAAACATTTCTGGGAGCAACCTTTCCTTATAACAAAATTCATAGCTAAATAAAGTTGGTTGGGCAATCATGAAAATACCTTATCCTACCTCTATTCAATAGAAGTATCCTTGAAAGTCTATCTAATACCAACTCCCAGATTAGACCTTATATTTAAATATAAATTATAATAATTAAAAATTATTAGTATAAGTACGCACAATTTATTTGATTTAATTATTTTAGTATTCGACTCATATGCCACCTTTGGTGAAAGTAAACGCAGAATAATACGAAATTGATATGGTGAAATCGTGTATTAGCCATTAAAACAATTGATCCAATGGTTAACTGTTATACATACATATCTACTACAATTACATAAAATATATTATCAGTTGCTACGTATCACAAAAATCAATTTATATAACACGTAAAACGCGTCTCATTAATCAATGGAATCTTGACTGAATGGTAAACAAGAAATAAAGCTCGACCGTGAGATACACGCTATCCATTTGTAATATTTCCTAAATAAACCAAATTAATATACCGCGAAAATACTAAAATATATCCAAAGCTTTACACGCGATTCCTTACTGATCATAAATGAATTTTCAGTAATCATAAATACTGCAGTTATTATTGGACGAGTATGACAAAAAATCAACTCTAGCTTAAAAATTAGGCTTGTTATTCGTTTTTTTTTTGTTGTGCGGGGCGGAAGTGGGTGTGGTAATAATGTAAACAAACTTGATCTACGTGCAAAAATACTTAAATCTGCATTTCTTATTATCTCTTAGATCTAGGTCTTCATACAGACAGAAGGAAATAGTTATATCGTCTCAACTGCTGACGCTGATCAAAAATATATATACTTTATGGGTTCGGAGAGTCCTTCTTCTGTCTGTTACATGCATTTTCGGCAGGCACAAAGTTATAATAACCTATTACCCAATTTTAAGCGGGTATAATTATAAGCAAATTTTAAAATATTACATTTCCTGCTATATCTTATAACGACTCCGGTTATAGTGTCCGTCGGGTTTTGCGACGAGAACTCGAAGGCTTGGTTGGTCCCCATACAAACTTATATGAAAGGGTCTCCGCTTTTAGCGACTTACATATACCGACGAAATTTTTCACAATTCCCAGTTAGTTTTAGCTGTCGCCTTAACTTATGCTTATAATTACGCATATATAATATAATATGTATACCACTTATTATGAAAAAACCATGTTATTGAATTAAAATTTTACAATTTTTGGTTTGATTAAAAAATTAATTTACTTTATTTTAAAAACCTATTACGAACATGGCAACCATAAAATAAACAAAAAAAACTTTTTTAAAACCTTTTACGTTAGTCCGTCTTCCGGGTATAACGATGAAAAATCATCGGTCCCTTGAAAGTCGCTATAACCCGATTCTACAGTATATATACTATATATTTATTACCTATGATGTTTGGTTTGAAAGTTCATTACTCAGATAAAGTTACATTTGGAATACCACGTATGTATATTCGTTTATATTCAAAAGTATTCAACATTTTCGAAATTCTTATAAATCAAACTACCAGAATATTGAAGTATTATTATAGTATGTGTGTATGTTAAGCAACATGTTATTTAAACTAAGAAATATGACGTGTTTTAACAAAAACGTTTTTGCTTGATATTAATATTGAGCTGATGTGTGAGGTAAGGAGATACAATTAAATCTCTGATGATTATTTTGATCAACCGTATATATAGATTGAAGTGTCTATCTAAAATGAGTATGCTTATACTAAAGATTAAACTTATGTGAAGTTAATATTAATTCCGTGTGTGGCTGTTGTTTATTCACTTTGTATAATCATAGCCATCTACAAAGTCTTATAAGAGAGATACATTAAAATAAAGTCCAACAAATGTAATTTGATTAATTATATTAATGTTAATTTTATATAATTTAAATTTGTATGATAATATGATCAACTAAAACGTACACAATAAAAGATGTTAATTCTATGCACATCTTAGTTTATCCTCAATAAATCAAAGATCAAAGATCTTCAAATCCAATAATAATTTTAGTAGAGATACAGCGATGAAATATTAGATTGCTAAGTGCAGAATGCAGCTCCATTGTGACCTATAAAACAATGTTGTCCAATTAAACTGTTAAGCTGTGGCAAATAGAAACATGCCTGCAGCCAAGTCCGAAAATCGTGGAATGCAAACGCTGAAAAAAAACTATTTTTTCCGCCTTTAGCCGCTGTGGTCGTCGTGTCAAAAAGCAACAAACATCCAAAATACACACATCACAAGCACTTTGCACGTCCATACATGCCTAATCGGCGACAGTATCACATGACGATGACGCCACATCGAACGCGATTCAGGACGCAGTACACAGGACTAAAGACTGTGGACCACATGTGCCAGTGGCACTTTGGCTGTTTCTGCTGCACTCCGAGCGAAGCCAAAGACGTAGTGAAGCAGAAGGCGACGGTGGTAGCGGTGTATGCAGAAACAGAAACGGCTGAAAAAAGAGTCAAGTGCATCAAGATGCATGCCACTGGGCAAACAAGCGGTTTCCAACTGACTGCCTAATCCCCTTAAATGGCGCGGCCTCGTCCTTCTGTCCGTCTGTCCACTTGGACTGCACGTTGTTCGGCGCTTTTTTTATGCCCGTGGCTCGCAGCGCTTAGTGAGCTGTGTGACGGCCGCAGTTTTTGTTTTACCGCAATTTTGGCGCATTGGTGAAAGGCATTTGGCAGTTGGCAGTTGCCATTCTGTTGTTGCTGTTGCTGTTGCTGCTGCTGCTGCTGCCTCTTGGCCACACACACTCGAAAAAAACGGAGTCACTTGATTGACCTTCGCTCGCATCGCAGCTGCACTTTTTTGCGTCCATTGCTCGGCGTCAACGATATCACGGCAGTTGCCAACTAAATTTCCATATGGTGCAATTTTGATGCGTGCTAACCCAAAAATGCCGTTATTCATGGCAGCTTTCTTTTCTCGATTTCGTTTTTTGTTCTTTTTTCTGTTAGCTTCGCGAAACACTCGAAAAGTGAATTTTTTGCCGCTGCGATTTGAATGCAACACCTTTGGCAACGAAGCATCCGGGGCACAAACATTGAATATGGAAAAAAAGTGCGGCCATTCAACAGCTGCCAAAAGCACTGAAACTGATACATATGCATCTGACTCTGACTCTGACTCTGAATAGCAGTGGCAGGAAGTCAAGGGAGCTAAGGAGTAAAGGAGTCCTAAATGAAGCCCTACCGAATTCCAAACGATGCTAAAAAGTGCATTTGATCAATGCTTGCTACTACATAAAAAATGAACTTAAATAAAATGGATATATATATACAGTTTGTATAGTTGAATAGTTGAATAGAATGACCCACTTGTTGATACACACCTATCTATGATTGTATATACATCTTGTTATATACCGCTTCTTAATGCGTTTCGCCTTCAACGACCCAAATGAGAATGAGAGAAAAACTTACTTCGAACGTCTAGGTTTGGCTAAATTCTTTTCGTGTAAGTCTCTCAAAGTTTACAAGGTCAAGAAAACTTTTCAGTCATTCGGCAAGTTTTGAAAGTCAGTAAATAAAGAATTTCTATGCACAGCTTTCCAGCTCTCCGATGCAGTTGTAAAAGTCTTCAAACAAGCGCAAAAGTAAACATTATTGAAATGCTCACAGCAAGATTCGACTCCTTACACACATGTAAATATTCAATAATTTGTATTTTATAGTCTCCAAATATCATCATCATAATCAAAGTTTAGCACAGTCATCGGCAGTAATTTACTGCTAAATCTTTTAGCCTCTCTTTCAAAAGTTTTTATATATGAATAAATCGTGAATCTTTTATTTTATGACAATGTAAATTTTCATTGCTTAAAAGAAAATACAATTATGCTTTTACCTTTGAGAAAGATTGATGTCAAAAGCACCATATATTTGATAAGATATTATTCAATTGTCAGCATAAGGATTATGAAGCATTTTAGAAACCACATTTGGATAGCAATCATATGAATGTGAGAAAAACATGATTATTAAGTAAGGAATAATAAAACTGTATTAATACTTAATTATGTTAATATCACTCACTGAATTCAGCTGGAAAAGAAATGCAGACTTAATATAACTATGTAAGTTAATCTTATTATATTGTACTCATCTATATTTTGGTTTACTTTACTTTAATCTATTTTATAATATCTAGTATATAATAAATCAAATTTATTTCTTAAAGCAAATCATTTTCATATATTAAGAATGCAAAATAAAGAATTGAACCATTTTTATAATTACTAGTAACTAAAATATTTTAAATGCCAACACATATACAAACAAGAAAGTAAGTTAAGTCCCATCCCAATTTCAATAAAAGCAAACCAGTAAGCTAATATTCTAAAAGTATACCAAATTAACAAACCGAAAAATACTAAATTCATGTATGCCGAAAACTATATATGTTATGGGATATCGACATTCAAAATATACATTAAAGTTCTAGATGGTCAAGTACACCAGACTGTCAAGCAGAGCAACTAAGACGACCGCTACAGCCATTTTTTTATAATAATAACATATAACATGTTAAAACTATTTTTTGTATGTAAATTTATTAATGTTTACCTGGTTACAACCATATTTTTAGGAATCATAACTACTGCAGTTATTATTGCTATTCGATTTTTGTCAATTTGAGTTGCCACAAGTGGTGAACTGAATGCAATAATAACACATCCTGTTATAGTCTCTGAGATCTGTCTCTGGGATCGGGGATGCCTCCTGCCTGTTACATAATTTTGTTGTAATGTTGTTACCTTTGACTTCACTACATCCAAAACTAATTTTGCAAAACTGCCCGATAAGGTTAATTTACCTTGAATCTTTATACAAAATAGATGAGTGAAGCTTTATAAAAATTAGATGCTACAGCATTGAAAATGTTTACCTTCTTTTGGAACTGAAATTCATTAGGGAATAGAAGAAAACGTTGAATGGTCTAGAGGGATTCTATTGGTCGACTTCTATTCTATACTGTTAGCTTTATTGAATTAAATATCTAGAAATTGGAATTGTTCTTATATTGTGTAAGAGTCAATTTATTTTAAAGAAGACATTTCATGTGTTATACAACATAATAAACAATTTCATTAGTTCGTCGGATACTTTATTGTATGAACCGCTCCAATAGATTAAAAAAAATCAACATGTTAGATTAAACGAATTCATTCTAAATGTACAATATATAGTATGTATAACAGAGCAACGTTTTTAATAAATATATAAAAATAAGCACTAACCTTTCGTGTTTCTATATTTTCACATGTATTTTATTTTACTCAAAAGTAAAAGCAATGTTCCCAATTGAAATTTTGCAAGGACGTTTGGACAAAGACTTTCAAAGTTTGTAATCAAACCCTTTATACGCATTACAGAGTTAGTGAGTTGTGTTGAGATGAACAAAAATTCATGTACTCGTAATTACCCAAGCCCATCCTAGCACATTCATCCACCATAGGACATGGCAGAGGAAGAGAGCAGAAAAGAGCACGATAGTGACCTGTTGTCCAGCGGGAATCACCTCAGCATCAATCGCTGCCACGTGTGAGCTGTAAAATTTATGTCAAATTTTACTACTTCACTGTGGCATTTTGATTACACTACTAACCCTATTTTGAGAAAAGTTAGATTTGACTAAACATAATATCCTGCCCGCCGCTGAACCCCATCGCCATCACCATCGCCATTCCCATCACCATCGCCATTCCCATTCCCATTCCTATTTCCATTTCGAGGACCATCTCCATCGTCATCGCGACGAAGAATAACCTTCTATCAGGACGGACATTTGGTGTTCGTGGGCTTAACGAACCTTTGCCAATCTGTTGACCACTGTTACAGTTTTACGAGTGTGTAAAGGGTACACACATATTCGTACATAAATATACTTGGCGTGCTTTGTAGTACATATCTGCACAAATATTTACATACATAGCAACGCATCTTATGATACACGCTTTTCATTTACAACAAACACCTACATACATACATACTTATTTATTCCAGCTGTATATACGCACACTTATGTAATGTACATACACTTATAGGCATAAGTGTCTATGTATGTATTTTTAATGAAAGTTCACGCACTACATACAGACATACAAATGTATATATATATATATATATATATGTATATATATGTATGTTTGATATGTATGTGTATGCGCATAATATATTCGTAATAACATTTTCCAAAAACCCAGTCGTAAGCATTTTTCAGCCGTTTCATCCCTTTTCTGGACACTTTGGGGTTACAACGGACCGTCGTCGTCGTCGTCGTCGTCGTCGAGGTGGAATGGTGTGCGTGTGCTGTGCTGTGCACAACAAACACCTCGCGAACATTTGTCCAGCCTCCACAAACCGCATCTATCACAAATTTGAGCTGCTCGCAAATGCTCTAGTCCATTCTGAGCCGGTCCGGTCCGGTTCGGTCCGGTCCCCGGTCCCGGTCATAGTCCCCTGCCACTTCCCCTGCCGCTGGACCAGTCCGGTTTTGGGTCGAGCTGACAGGCCTAACGACAAGGCTGATGGTCCAGCGAGTTTCTAACGCGCATACCCAAATCGCACCGCACTCTGAGCAATTATTAAACGAGTCGGTGGCACGTTAAATTCTGTCCACTTTGGAGCCGGGACACCATCTGTGTTATGAGGTGTGCGTGTATGCGAGAGTGTGTGTGTGTGTGTAGTGCTGAAATAGACATCGCAAGTTTGTTTAACAACAAGTATAGTAAAAGGGTTTGTTTTTTAATGCCACCTCCGCACATGACACAAAACTAGGCCTCTTTCTGACATTTGTATCCTATATACTTACACACAAACCCCTATACATAATATATACATAATGTATAGCATATATACTATATATGCTTATGTGCTCACAGCTATTATAAATGACCAACTCACACACACACACACTCACATACACTCGTGTATAGTGTGCTGTGGACCAACCTGGCCGTTAAAGCGTAAACCATTTTAAACAAAATGAAAAACTTTTCATTATATTCGTAGCACATTTCGTTTGCCACTCTCTGGACCAATTAAAATAGTTAATGAACCTTCTCATGTCCACTATTGCCAAAAACTCACAATTAGTCTTACCGAAACACCAACATACATTTATACGCAGATACGCAAACTTGTTATACATACTACGTACGTTCAATATGCCTAGCATTAATCAGACCAAAATCGAGTAATTGCCTAAGAAAGTAGAAACTAACAATGAGGAATACACACAAGATTTTGTATTGTACTTAAACTTATTTTAAATTGTAATCTATAAAATTGTTGCTTTTGTCTTTGTCAATATCAATTTTCATAAAAGTTCGTATGTAAGAAAGAATTCTAATAGAGATGTCCGCAATGGGTAATTCCATTGCGAAATTTGTCCCGTGCGAAACTTTTTACAGTGCACTGCAGTGAAAATAACATAAACTGAAACAGTTTTAAAAAATTCAATGTAAAGAGTCTCGCAGGGGACAAATTCCGTCATGGAATTACCCATATATTGTATAATTATATTATTGAATTCAATTTGTATTGACCGAAAAAGGTGGTAAATTATAAATTGAACGCAAATATAAGATGAGCGTCAAATACGAGTACATATCAAATTTCACTGGAGATTAAAAACGATTAAAAACCGTTCATCATCAAAGTTGACTACTTCAATTGGCAATGTGGAAAGAGCAATAAATTGGTTATTATAAGGATTTGACCTCTGAAATTTTTGATGTAGATGAAAAAATTGACAATAATCATATATGGTTTCAATACTTCATAACTTATAACAACAATAATAACTTATATTTAAACTATTTATAATTATATATTTGAACATTTACTAAATAAAATAGGCTTTGATTGTACTTTTTTAACAAATAGTTTTTTTAATACAAAGTTTGTATTACTTTATAGGGATATTGAAAACACGGACCTGAAGAGTATAATAAAATATGAAGATTACCATCACCTGTTGAAATCGTTGAAATATAGCAACAAAAAGTTGTGTAGCAACAGTATTCAAAGTATTTAACGAAAACGAAAATTGTAAATTCCTTACATATACTTAATTTATATGTATATTGCTCACTTACTCGATTAGTGATCAGCATAAGAAAGAGCGTCTAATTGAAATCCCGTTACAAACATGTTGTTGTAAAGTAGAGTCGCAGGACACTCTCAAAGGATATTCCGTTATGGGCCGATTGGTACGGAAGACCAGTTTGGCGCCGTCACTGATGAAGCGGCACTTTGGGTCATTTGTTAAGATTAGATGCTGGTATACGCAAATGACTGCTTAAGAATTCATATCCTGCAGATCCGACTACCTAATTTTTCAAATCACTTTCGGTGACAGTCTAATAAAAAAATAAAAACACAACCGGTATCGAGCCTTAATTTATCAAGCGTCAAACGCACATAGTATGTTTGTCTTTCCATTATCAAACCGGACACAAATTACCAGAGAAATAATAATAAGCGAAGGATTGGGAGATAATAAGTCCCTTTTCTCACGAAACATTTTGTTATGGGCAACTGTGATGTCCTGCTAACGGATTCTCTGGCCGGACATCAGAAATTCATTGACGCTTTTGCCGAATGTTGATGAAATCTACGTTAGAATGACCTTTGCTCCTTTGTTTACCAACCCAAGGTTTTGTATGCATTGGAGAAAGTGCACCCCAAGAATAAGAAAAGGAAAGGGAAGGGAAGAAGGGTTAGTTTTTTTTTGTATTACTTACACATGACGACAACATCCTTGTGACGCGCGCTTTATAATGAATATTTTGAAATAAGTATGAGAATGTTTTGTTTGCATACACAAAACATTGTCGCGTTGGTTTTACGCTCTTTATACCCTGTTCTCAATCCCATTCCAAGAGGGTGTAATTGAGTTATGCGAATGTCTTTACAACTCACAACAGTACTCAAGTCAAACATTGTCATTTCTTATGAGGACAGTGTTCAACTTTTCTGATAAACTCTTAACATTTTTAAACAATTTGTCAACCTTCTAAATGTATAATGCTTAAGTTTTGCCTCTTATGACATCCATTTGATTTGCAGCAAAATGATTTCTTTACTAGAATCCACTCGACAAAGGTTTATTTAGTGTTTGCTGGTATGAGTCGATTGTCAAGGATAACGTAGAGCACTGTTCCCCTGCCTTAAAGGCTTGTGCCTTTTATTCTAATAAGCTCCAAACTTCCAGACGCGTCGTGTCAGTCTGACAAAGGACACTCAAGTAATATGTCATTGTTGGCTCAGATAAGATTAACATTTTATGGTGAGATTAGTGCCCAAGTAGTCGAAGAACTTTCTCACGTCTCCTTTTACCTTTAAAGTTTCACCTAATATCTGAATCTATAAAAAAGAACAACAATTATTTATTTATTTAAACTTAGTAGAGAACAAATCATAAACTAGTATCTATTAACACTTGTATTGATTTAAATAAATATATTCTTAATCCTTTACACCGCAGAGCATAATGCTAGTCGAGCTATGTCGAGTTGGATTATTCGTACTTGTTACGCTTTTGGCGCAGGGTGTGAAAACACCATGATGACAAAGGTCCAAAGATAGACTTTGATGTTTAGCAAGGACAAAGAAGTAATAGAGCAATACACAGCAGAGAGAACTAGAAAAAGAAATATGAAAACAAAAACACAATTCCAGCAAAAGACAAAAAAAGTGATTATTTGCGAAAGATGCCCGTTTCCATTTCCATGTTGTTAAACGAAAGAAAAAAATAAAAATAAATACATACATACGTACTATACGTACGTTTGTATGTAAATTTGTAGAACGATTGTGAAAACTTTTGTCCAACATTGTGCGAAACTCTTTGTCTGTCTACAAATTTTGTGTTTCCTTTTCTCGTTTTTTTTGTTTTTGATGCCCACAATAAAAGGACATAAATGTAGCCTAGATTTTAATAAGTATAGAATATAATACAAACAAATCAGAAATAATAAGTAAGAACTCTTCAGTCAAGAGTTCTCAGCTTTATACTATGCCCATTACGCTGCTGCTGAATAAATTTAAATGCCTGGATTTGTATTTACTTGAAATTATAAGTGACACAAAAGGCGCAACATACAACATCTTTGAAGAAACTAATGAGCGATTAACCTCAGCATCGCGTCGCATTCTTAATGCGATTTCACGCTTGCATCAAAGAAGCGCCCCAGGGGCGTATGGAGGTGAGGACGGGGGCAAAGGAGACATGCAACTAATCTGATTGTAATTGCTGCATGCTAGAGAATGAAAAACCATTCAACACGCAAAACGCAGAAAGAGAGCCAGTCGAGCCTGCTCAAAAGTGGCAAACGTATCTTTTGCTGCCAATTATTCAAACGCGATCGAGATGCGATCGAGAATAAATTGGCTATAAAAGTCCTTGCACTCACTCACACACAAGCAAAAACAAAACACAGCACATAAGCTCATACATTAACTAGAAGCTTTAATGACTTAAGTGTGAATATTTTTGATAAAAGATTATTTATTGGAAAGCCGTTTAGTTTATTGTACAATTGCTGGAGGTCTCAATAATAATCGATGTTGGAAAGAGGTTAGTTACGTTATGCAAGAAAGAGTTACTTTTATGACTTATTTTATAACAAGTATAAGTATTACACTAATAAAATAAGCTTAATCTATACCCTCTTCTCACCAATCGAGCCCATCTTAATACAATTGTACAAATCAATGTTTGTATTTTTTTGCAATAATTGGTACCAAATTATTATTTATTACCTACATAGATAATTATTTACTAAATAAATAAGCATTGTTCACCAAGTTTGAAACTGTGCTAAATAATTTAGAAAAGTGAAATTTCCAAACTAAATGATTTGATATACCAATGCAAATGAAATGTACCAACTATGTTTAAAATATACCAAACTTGATAAACGAGTGCAAATTAATATTGTAATTAATATAAATTATTGCAAACTGAAAACATCGAATGTACACATGTAGAAAAATTGTACAATTTCTTTTATAAATGTACCAAATGTAGCAAACGAAGACAGATTAAAATTATTAAACTGTGGCGTATGCTAAATGCAAATAATTAACATAAATATAAGTAAATAAATCTTTATATATTTTTATATTAAAAATACGGCAATGTTCTTGTTAAATTATAAAAATATTTTACATAAATGTTCCAGTTTACAAGTATATATTGTGTAAATTGTACATATGTGCAGCACATGCATATGGCAACAATATCAGCAACATTCATTCCGTCGGCACGCAAACTTTAATTACAGGGGCCATCCGGTAAAGTTGCGGTGGCGGTGGCGGTGGCGTTGATGGTGATGGTGGTGTAGTGGATGGCGATGGTGATGTTGATGGCGGTTCGGCTTGGTTCGAAACGTGGCTGAATTGCGGAATCGAGACAATGCGATCGGTTAACCTGCTGCTATAATTGTCAATCATATGCTGCGAGTTTGTCAGACAAATTGAGTCTCGACACACACTCACATTGTTACACATATGGTAATATGAATGAGAGCACAAATTGTTGATGACTGTTAACCACCACAAACATAAAATTCGTTTCCTTTGGTCTTTTACCAACTTAATTACCAGTACAATGTATGTATGTGCGTAAATTTATATGTACTCGTTCAATGTACTTGTGTGTGTGCATATAATGTGCACCTAAATATAATGATTCCTTTTTGGCGATCGGTTACGGATCAGCCGGGTTACGAGGCGTCACAATATTGACAGCGGTTGGATGCCAATACTATTGATATGCCCAGAGGTTCGCTTTTAAGTAATTTTATCCTCATCCAGAATGCCACGAAGATGTCCACAAGCAAAAGCAACGATCGAGCAGCTCGCATGCAATGTGGATGGATGGACGACGCATGCATAGAAAGCTCGCTTGCTTTCGATCGCTGGATGGCTGGATGGTTGGATGGTTGGATGGCCGGATGGACGACATGAATGCATGGGAGCATTGTCAGTCGCGTAATCATCGTAATAATTCGCTTCAACTTCAACCGTTGGCAGCAGCAGCAGAGTTGGCAGCAGCAACAGCGGCAACAGCAGCAACGAGAAGCCAAGCGGAAATTACCAACACGCGATATTTAATTTTACCAAAAGGTGAACCAATAATTCGTCTGCGGCTGCGGCTCTGGCTTCGACTCCAACTTCAACTTCAACTCCAACTCCAGCTTCGAGTCCAGCTCGGCAACTGCTGTTGCTGCCACTTCGATGCTGCCACTCTGCAGACAATTTCGTTGCAACTTCTGCACATTCTTGCAGGCAAATTTATACCTAGACTTTTTTTTGCCAGGCACTAGATGAGCCCATTATCCAAAAACCATCTTAACCTGTTTACGTGTCACGGTCATCGCCAACTTCATCCGCCACTGTTTTCTTCCAGCTCGCAATAATTCGAATGAAGGCAATTTCGACATGCACCGGAGCAAGTTCGTCTATCGGCATTATCAAGATTTGAATATCATGAGTCCAAGTATATTTACTAATTATAGAAACCATTGAAGCTACTGTAAGATATTTAAATATCTAAGATCGCGGGATCACTATAAATAAACCAGGAAAGTGAAATTGCATTTCAAAGGTTTCATGCCCTTGAACTGCTTGCAAGAAAAGACCTTCGCTTTACAAGCAGTGCACTGCTTGCAACGCCTTTCTGCTTTTGGTATTCATTGATTTGTAGACAGACTAATCCAAAAAGTCTTAGAATTAAACAAATAATTATAAAATAATTTGAAAAAATATATTCATTAATACTTACTTGCGACTTTAAAGTAAAGCGTGTATTTATTGTATTACTTCAAATATAGAAACTATAAACTTATCAAAAAGAAAACAATTAAATTCATTCCGAATTTGCAATGTCTTCATTAATGATCATTGGCGTATCACACATATTGAAATAGTTGCACAACTGATTACAGTGACTTTGTGTTATTGCTTTAATACAAAATAACCGCAAATTATTATAATAAGTCTAAAAAATCTTGTCAAACATAAGATTTCCCTACTAAACCTTCGATTTTAAATTTTTTCCTTAACTTATGATGAATTTTGAAGCTCACAAGACTCGTATAATGAAGTTGAAAAAGATATTTAAAATTCTGTTCATGAATGATATAAAATAGCCAGAATCTAAGGTCCATTCATAATCTGCAAATTGTTTTATAGAAATAAAAAAAAACTATGAACAATTTGGAAGTCTATGGAACATCGAAACTCTATATAGAAAACGCTGAACTGAAATAAATGCTGAAACCAATGAAGTAATAAACACAATTTGTTGATTATTTTGAACTATACTCGCATGAATGTATATTTGCATCTCATTAGTTTATTAATTAGTTGTAGTTAATTATTAAATTACTTACAATTACAAATATGATATTTAATTCTTACAACGTAATGAAACAAATCTAATAAATTAGTTTACAGATATGCCAAAAATTGAAGCTATTAGCTATTTAAATACAACTAGAACTGTTTCGACTTAATTAAATTTTATTGCATTTGGCTTTTCTCTTTTTTTGTTTTTTATTTTTGTTTTATTTATACACAGTCAACGATGGTTGTTAATAGTTAGGTATGACATTAAAACGTGATTAGTATTGTTGCTTGTTGTTTGTTCTTCTTGTTTTTGTTTTCGTTTTTGTTTTAGTTATTGTTATTGTTGTTTATTATTTGAATACTTATTGCATTGATTAAAATCTGAAGAGTAGTATACTCAATTATTTGGCGGCAATTTGCTATCTTGGCCAGATTAAAATAGGTTTTATGATTGAGAAATCTAGTTGAGTTTATTGATGTACGACGACGCTTAAAAGACCCGAAACTTGAGCAATTGAAACTTGAAAAATACTCGTTACTTTTATGCAAATATCTACAATGTGTGAGGAGATTCTCGAATTGACTATTGCTCGCCATCGCTGTGAATCGATGTGCTCGAGGTGCTGCTCTTGTCCGGACTCTGAGATCTGCTGTTGGCCGGACTCGAGACCTTTGAGGCACACGAGCGCACGGATAGATCTTCTGGCTCACTGTCGTAGTAGCTCTCCTTCGAGGACTCGCTGTGCACCGAAGGACTCAGGCGCTTAAGCAGGACATCGTTGAAGCCATGTAAATCTGGCTCGCTGCCAAGTGGGGTTCCAGTTGCTGCTCCTGCTGCTCCCGGATGCATTGAAGCCGCAGCAGCGGCGAAGGCAAAAAAGTTCAGACTCGCACTGAACATTTTGCACCAATCCAGCAATGCTCCCTGACCCTGTCCCTGGGCTTGAGCTTCGGCATCTTGCAGTTGCGGTGGAACTGGAACAGTTAATGGAACAATCTCTGGAGTGGGTGTCGATGTTGTGGTGACTCTGCCTTCGATGTCGTTGTTGTTGCTGTCATTGCTGTACGGCGGTTGGGCAAATGGCATTTGGGTGGATTTGGCTGGATCCTTGGCCCAATTCTTTACACTTAGCAGCGGACAATTGTATTTCTTGGTCTTATCCGATTGAATGTCCGTAGTCTTTGAATTTAGACTGAGATTGAGATTAGGAATGGTAGCTGCTGTTGGAGTTGTTGCTGTGTTGTGTTCCACCTTGGGTGACAACTTGGAGTTGAAGAGTGCCAAGAGATTGAGCTGATGCACCATGTTGTTGGTGGAGTAACCACCGCTGTTGTTGGTCACTGGTGAGGCAGGATCTGTGCCGGCAGAGCGAACATCTTCGGTGTGAAGGCCGTTGCGCTTGAGAAACTCGACCAAGGCGATCTTCTCGAGCAGCGCTTCGTTGTGGGAACTGTAATCCATGGCTGGAAATGGCAGACCGCTGAATCCGCCCAGCTCATCGTAGCCTGGCATTGTGGCGAACTTTGGCGGCAGCAGCTGTAGCTCTAGTTTGGCGCGTTTTTCGGGCGGTGTATCGAGACCGTGTGTGGCCAGCTGTTGGCCCAAATTGTCGCTGCCCAATTGGCGGCACATAAACCGTAACTTTTGCTCATTTTTACACCAGCCACGGAGTGTGGACTCTGGTACACCAATGTCCCGGGATACACTTGCTTTCGTCTCGCCATTATGAATGCGTTGAATGGCACGGACTTTGTCGTTTGGCGTTAGATTCCGCAACGGTCGCTTGCCCCGTGTGCTCATGCGAATGTTCATGTGCTGATAGGCTGAGATATCCATTTTGCGATTCGTTCAATTTCTATTTGCTGTCGCGCGAATCGCCAAAGTTTACGCACCAAGAAAAGCAACAATGTGTGAACTGCGATTGCGAATGCGACTACGATTTGCGATTGCGATTGCGACTGCGGGCAAAGTGTTGTGCACTCTTCGGATTAACAGAAGGATGTGATTTGGTTTCAGCGGACGTCGTCCTATCGAAGCTTTATCGCTGCGACAGCGAGTTCAAGGCGATTGCGGCGAAAAGAGAGCCGACTCCAAAAACCGCCTGCCAGCCAAACCACTTACTCACTCTCACTCTCGCGCTCACACATACTAACGCACGCACCCACCCCACAACCGCTCGCTCTCTGACTCTCGCTGTCTCTCTCTGTGTGAGGTGAGAGCATAAAATAAGAACAGTGCAAGAGCAAAGCAGCAACAACTTGTTACTCTTGTCACTTTGAATTCGCTTGGCGCAAACTCAGTTTGCAAGGAGTTGATGGGAACAGTATTGTAAGGTAAGCCAAGTCTTAGTCGCCTTAACTCTTGTTTTGGGTACGGCTCAATCGAGTTCGATTTCTCTCTCACACACACAAGCACAGACTCAACCAAACTGTCTCTTAACTTTGAAGACAGAAACTTTGGTAATGCATTTGATTTGGATTTCCTTCTATCTATTTCTCACCTCGCAATCCACACTTGTGGTCATCAAGTGTCCAACTTTTTCCACATGGATGTAAGTGCACGAGTGTCGACAATATTACAAATCCACACCTCGTTTCTTTAATGCTGCACTAGAATTCTAAATTTGTATTATTGCATAATCATTAGATTACAAATTCAAAAAAGGAATTACTGCTGTATGCAGTCATTCAATAAAACATAAAAATTATCTACACTTTAGCTAAAATTCGAAATTACCTTAAGGCGTTCCTCAGAAAAGGCACTTTAATAAGTTAAATCGTCTTTTAAAAACTAAGCAAAGTAAATAGCTATCTTATAATATTTTTAGAGTTTATACAGCATTCGTTCATTTCCCTTCATGTTTATCTTTTAGAATGCAAACGTTCTCTACACTAAAATGACTAAATTACCAAATATGCTTACGATTATTTGGCTTATTGTTGAACAAATTGTTATACATATGTTGTTTTTACGTTTTTACATATAGTTTTTATAATGCCTTTTATAATATATCTCCTTTGTTTACTATATTAATGGTGATATGATTATTCGAGAAAGTAGAACGAGTTTTGTTGTGTTTAAATTAGAGCGGAAATGAAATTTTGGCGCCCAACATGAACACATCGATATAGATGAGTTCGCCTAGTATGGACAATTCGTAAAATATCGATATATCGGTATTTCTCTTATACCTTCCGATGGGAAGGTAGTGTTAAATTTGAAAATCGCGGTTAATCGTAATAATAATAGGAGGTACGTATATAAGTTGGATTGGCTATATATATACTCACCAAATTGCCATATTTTATTCATAATGAATGCAAACTTAGTTTAAAGGACGTCGAAATAATACATCGTCTAGGGAGACGTGACAAAGCGCCATCTAGTGTACGGGAGTAGAATAACACGCCCTGATTACTTCCACGGTCGAGCTAAATTAAAAAATTTAAACATAATTTGCACATTGCATTGGTTTTATTTTGTAATCCTTATGAAATTCATTTTATATTATTTAATTTAAACTATATACAGAAATATTTCGCATATTAAGTGTGATAATATTCGTCTAAGAGTTTGGGTGTTTTTATGAAAATAAACACCTCGACTCGTCTCCAAATCAATTAAATCCTGGCTCCCTAATACTGTTATTCGACTGCAAAACAAAATTCGTAAAAACTACCTAATTTGAATATACAGACACACAAATGAATTTTAACATATGAACTTATGTTAGTAATTATACAATATTGTCGAATATTCTCCACAATTACATTAAAGAATGTTCAGCAGATTGGAACCGGGCTATTACTATGTCATTCAAATTTTACGTTTAAGAATTAAGTATATACGTTAGATTAATATACGATCAATCTCATCTCCAATGAAATGATCAGAACCATCCATCGTTGGTTTCTATTACACTAAGTTTTCATCTTGTCTTTATTGTTTTAACCCCATTTTTTTTTTTTTTTTTTTGTTAAGGATATACTCGCATGTATTTACATATGCAATATACGATATTATAAAATGCGAAATGAAATCAATCATTAAGTCTTATGCAATAATCCCATTAAATGTAACTATTAAATTGTTATTGGTAGTATCTGTATCTCATCTCATCTCATCTCATTCCATCTCAGTGAATATGTGTTTACAAGTATATTTTGTGCACGTACTCGTTTTGAATTGAATAGTTTTGATAAGTGGAAATTAAAAATGGGTTATGATTACAAATTATTGCAAATAAATTTTTGGGAAATAAGTCTGCTGACGATACATTTCAGAATTCTTACATATGTAAAAGTGCACATCTGACATAGAAATCGCTTACATAAGAAATGTTGAATTTATTCGGTATTTTGTGCATATATCATCGTATGTTATATTTGCTATATACTATTTTAATGGTTGTGCTTATGCTTTAATCTATGAACCAGTTTAACCCGCACATATGAAGTTAAGACGATTATTTGATTGAATTTGTTGTTGTTTTTTTTTTCATTTTCTCATTTCATTCATTTCTTATTTGTTTTGTTTGTGGTATTCATTGCATTACTTTCGTTTGGTTTGAGTTTGGTTTGCTTTGGTTTTTTGGCCATGCACCAGTTGAATCTTGTCTTGTAATCGGTCCATCCATGAACACTCTAGATATTATACGTATATACAAGAGTCTATGTACAATAAGCTATCTTTTACTTTACTATACATACATGTGACTATATGTGTAGTTCTTTTATAATGATCGTAATTCTTAATTTAAACAATTTCATTCATATGAATTTTATATATATAACAATTGTTAATAGCTTATAGATAATGATCCCATTTGCCCAATACAGCGGCCTTCTTCGTCAAAGCTGGCTAATGTCAAACGCGACAGCTTATTGCATAATACTCCATTGCCATTATTTTGAATAGGATTTGGTTCTGTAAAGTAAAGAATATTATTAGTAAATCTATGTAAATAGATTTGTGGTTAATAAGCACTTACCATCATGAAAATGTTCCGCTGAATTTCCTTCCTGTTTCCGTTTTCGAATCTGTTCCGTGAAATGCAATATAAGCGCATCAATCATAGCCGCTTGCTTGGAGAAAACTTGTACTAGTTTCGATATTTGTATTCCATTTTCCACAGCATCAAACTGAAAATGCGATATAATCAGTTAGTATGTATATACATACATATGTAGATATTATAATCCAATACTAACCTGCAGGAATATGCATGTAAGACACTCGGGATCATCACTAGCACTTGGCTTTGCATAATCCCATGACATATCTTCATATCGGAGTCCCAATAAAAGTGTCTTTAAAAAAGATTACAAAAATTAATAATATTACTAGTAAAGGAAGTACTCGTAAAAGATTGAAAAGTAAATCTTGTAGACTGACGTGTTCATAGCAGTCTATTATAAAAACTCCTCTCTCATTCACCGCAATCAAGACCTCCATATCCTTGTGGTTAACCAACGACATAATTCCCCTAACAGGTTGTTCCATTTGTCCATGAAAGAACGCAGCGCTGTTTTAAAGAAAATATAATTACATATTTGTTAAAATTTTGAAATAGAATAGTTAATAATTGTCAGTAGAACAGATAATAGAAATCAATTTATAACTAAAACTTTATTAATATTTTAATTATGATACGACACTGAAATTTATATTTAAGAAATAAATAATATTAAAGGAAATTTAAAATATGGGTATCAATTATAAATTCTCTTCTACAAAAAAAAGCATATAAGTCAAGTCGGCTGAACGGATTATGAAACAAAAAATTAAAAAAAAAACGATTTAATCACTAATTTTAATTTAAATTGGAAAAGCGGATATCTCTCTATCCGACAGATATCTCTGAGCTCTAGATATCTGTGCGGAGATGATTAAATCTTCTTGGCTAGATATTAAAGCAAGTAAGAAAGCTCGGTTGTGGGATACCCACTACTCATTTTCAATAAAAAAAAAATATTGCGGTGTTATCGTTAAATTTTACTAAATTAAAAGTACTCCGAAAATATACTATATACTATATACGAATTTAGTAGCAAACTAATCTTATTGGCCATGTATTGCAAATTGGGCTTCAATTCTCAACTTACCCATAGAACGGCAGCGCCCAGCAGAATTCTAAGTACTTTCGCATAAGTTTCCGAGTTGTGGCTGTTTGCGGCACTCGCTTGAACTGCTCCAGAAGCTTAATTTCTGCTGAATTCTTTTGGCTAATGGGCAACCACAGCCAATTAGAGCTCTTCGCCACATGTTTTGGCAGAAATCGTGACTGGTTCTCTCTGCATATATCAATCAAAAGCTTTATTAACTGAAAGTACTCTGTAGTCAATCATACAGCTGTTACTTACCTGAAGAATCCCACAGTATGCGTATGAGAATTGTAGGGTCCAAGCTCAATTCTAGCTTGAATGCCGCCCAGCATAAGCGAATGTACGGGTTCCATAATATATCTTCCGGTCAACACATAATGCTTTGCCTCCTCATAAAGCAGTTCCACAATTCGATGATCCCTTTTGAAATAAATCGAGGAATAATTATCGAAGAGAGTTTAATTTAGATTAACTGACTACACTTACTTGATTTTCTCCTCGTCGCGCTTGGAGAAGAACACATTGCGCTTGAGAACAATCATGGGCTCGTCATACTTGCGTTCGATTGGATTGCTACTACTAAACTTCTCCAGCAGACTCGACCACGCCACACGCACAATGTAGGGGCAGTGATGGGCCTTCAGCTGCATCTCCAGCAAACCACTGGTCATCCACAAGCCGAAGATGCTTTGCGCCAGCAACTTGTTCGAGATGCCCAGCTCCTCGCAGCCCAAGGCAGCGGCAAGCATCACTTGCGAGGGGCATTGAGCCGTGCCCTCGATCTCCATGTGCACGGCCACTCGCGACATTAAGTATACGCATGTTGGAATTACCTAGAATAAGAAATGAATATTGCATTAAGTATATCAGAAGTGTGCAACACAGTCAACTTACATTCTGCAGAGTGCGAGCTACCAGAGAGTTGGGTTTGCCTGCACTTGAGTATGTGGTGGATGATGATGATGATGGTGGGTTGCCGCCAAGCACTCGTTTCGATATCGCAGGATTCTGTTGAGCCTCGTTGCTGTTGGCATTGCTGTTGCAGTTCTGCTGGACTGGCAACAGATTTGTCAAAGCACCTGAAAATAAAAAGGAGTGAGTTTCAACTTAAGAGAGAGAGAGAGAGCAATGAAAGTCACTCACCGGAAGGACTTCGCACTCCAGTCAGTGGGCCAAGTGCATTGGCATTGTTCATGATATTTCCGCTGATTTCTGATATATGAAGACTCCCACTGTGACACTGCGGATCGTTGGCTGACATCGACATGGCCGATGTGACTTGTGACGAGGTCATGCAGTTATCGTTATCATTGCGGCCGGCGGCACTCACGACACTCGACACACTGGCCGACGAGGCAAAGGTGCTGCCGACCGCTGTCTGAATCTGAGCGGTGGTCACCACACGATGCACCGTGTACATCACAGGTGGAACAGGCACATTGACGGGAACGAGCGACACTGGCGTTTGCTCGCAGGTCACCACGTTCGCATTGTTGAGATGCGTTTGAGTAGCGGCCACCACGCGACCAACTGCTGCAGCCGCATTCGAATACATGGGACACTCGGAGCCATCGTCGAGTGTCTCCAGCACTGAGCTGGGGCTACAGGCGGTTGATTGTTGAGCGTGTTGCAACTGATGGTTATGATTGATGTGTTGCAACTGGTGTTGCTGCTGCTGTTGAAGTTGTTGATGCTGCTGCTGAAGCTGTTGCTGCTGTTGCTGAAGTTGTTGCTGCTGTTGTTGAAACTGTTGCTGCTGCTGTTGTTGCTGCTGAAGTTGTTGCTGCTGAAGTTGTTGTTGCTGCTGCTGCTGCTGCTGTTGTTGCGATGGGCCTGGGCTGTCATTGTTGATGCGCTTCCCCAAATAATAATCGTCCCGACACTTGACATCCGTTGTATTATAATATAGGCGTGATCTATTCAGAGTTCAACAAATCAGATTAAAATGTAAATACTTTTCAAATCCTTTTCACTTACTGGTAGTCTTGGGTTGTTGTCTTCTTTCGATTATACTGCAATGTTCCCAATGGAACAGTCATTATGTTGATATAATTTCCAGCATTATTCGTATTGCTTGCACATTGAGCACTGTTATTGCAGTTGGGATAAACATATGGACTTCCTGCAGCATTGTGGTTGCCAACAAAAGCCTTGTTGCCACTCCCAACGCTGCCGCCTCCATTCAGTGGTGTCATATCCCTTGGAATGAAACCCGTTTCTGGTTGATTTGTGCCACAGGCCAAGTAATCCTGGCCAGCATTATTTCCATAGCTCATCTTATTTGTGGGGGTTTGGGAAATGGGCGATGGCGATGAAGTCGGTTGCATTCCACCTCGGCAGTAATATTGGTTCGTCTCCATGTTGGCATATCACGCTATAATCAAACCACCTAGAAACCACAACAAAATATGCATAAACATGAAGTATTATTTATTTATTTATTTACAAAGTTATATTTTACGAAGTACACAAACAGATTACTAACTAATCAGCATGAAGGAAAAAAAATAAAACATTCTAAGCAGAGAGAAATTTGCTCAAAAAAAATCTAAAACGATCGATTACTTAACGATTGCAATCACAAGAAACTGGTTTCGAACCCAATATCGATAAATGTAAGTCAAAATTCATGTTTTATCCTGCAGATGGCGTCAGCTTTGTTGTTATTGTGCACGTCCTCTCGCTACCAATTGTTGATGTTAATCGATAAATATTGCCGACAGGTTTTTTTGAAACCCAAAAACACAAAAAGGTTTAAATAACAAAAGTAATGTCCAGTTGGCGAATGAAACTCAAGCCCCCACAATTTTACTTTCTTTTTTTTTGTATTATCAAATAGAAATTGTCATTTATGTCTGTAAAATTGAAAATTGAAGATATAAAATAAAGCATGTACAAACACTTGACAATATTTCCTAAAATAAACTACTATATTTCTTCTTAGCATTTGAAAAATCAATCCTTTCGCAAATCGTTGAGTTCTTAACACATTTACCGCAGAATCTTTCCAATGTATACAACACAAACCATTTACAAACTTACATTGTTCATACTTGCGTACATACATTTATTCATATGATGTATGTATGAATGTGTGTACATACTTACACTTACAGCAATTAAGTCCATCTGACTGCGTGGGGCTTGAAGGACGTTGTTGTCATGCACTTATTTATTTAGGTATGTATGTATGTATGTGATTATACATATACATACATCTCTCCACTTATATGTATGCAAGTGTACATGTTATTGTAGCCATTTTCATCTTATAATATTGTAATTAATGATTCACTAAGTTTCACCATTTTAATCCGTAGGAATTTGTAAAATTCTCACATACTTTTGATTGAAATCATTTTGACAATTTTCACACACTTATTTTCATTGCATATACATATGTATGTATGTACATATGTACATACATATATGTATGTAGTACATACGAATCTAAGAAAAAATCTGTAACACGCAATCCACAATAAGCTTATAAAAAGTCTTCAGTGTCCTTTCTGTTTTTCTCTACGTACTTTTTTAATTTTACGCCCTCATTCTTAAGGCAGAACAAGTTTTCTAACTTTAATCTAATTAAATTATTCGCGAAGAAACTTTACGCGAGATGAACACATTTTTTAGCTCATTTATGTCAAAACGGGCGCCTTGCTACCAAACCGTATAAAAAATCATCTCCATACTAGAGCAACTTCAATAAACAAATACATGCAAACTTGGATTCCACACGAATAAGCTGGAAAAGCGCTTGCGCAGGAAATTATCGTTCATGGTCAAGCGTGCTTTCGATAACTTTGTGGGCAACTTTAAATAGTTTTATGTAACGAAATTATACCAAAAATTAAATTGTTATTAATAAATTGACGGGCTGATATATTTAATAAAAAATTAAGTCGTTAATATTTCAAATGTTATCGAAAATATATCAATAATATTTGCACCCTTCGTCGACATTGATAAGAAACTTGACGAAAGCACATCCGAAATATGTCACACGGCAACAGGGCAAGACTTGTTCCAACATTTAAAAATCCTTAATGAAAACAAAATTTTTAGGAATTGTTTTTTTATTATTATTATTTAATTTCCAACTATTACCACTCAGCAACCAAGTCATTCAATGACTTATAACAGCGAAATCAACAAACATTAAATCAAATAGTTGAATTTACATACATATATAGATCGATTATATGTAACATTTAAAAGTATCCATTAATTCTTTTTCAGTTGAATCAATCTTATTTTTTTTATATGAAAATCAGTTAATTTAATTTTGAAATAAATTTCCTTTCATATCCAATTTCAAATCATTTACTTTCTAAACTTTTGTAATGGTGGTGCTGAAATCTTAATCTTTCCAGGGATATTTCTAGCTAGTGCTTCTTCTTTTATACTCTTCAATAAGTCCTTCTCCCTATTGTTACAGGCTTTGTCCATGGAGAACTTATTAATTGCCACTTCAGCTGCTTTACCTCGTTTTCCTGTGCCAGGTATCAACTTTACTTTGAATCTATGAACGAAAGATTATAAAAAATTATATATTATAATCGATTTGTGTAAACTTACTTGTATTGCTGCAATGCTTGGTACAGAGCTACTACTGGAATGGCAAATAGCAACTCAACATCCTCAAGTGCTTGACCTGCAAGAGAGTCCAACAAATCAGCGTCAACACCAATCGGGGTATCATCGTTAGGTCCTTTTTCAATGCAATTCCTTTTTCAACTTATTTCATCATTTGCTGGTAATTTGTCTTTCCCAGATGAACTGAGTATCATCATTCGAATTTTACGCTCCTCTTCATCCTGATCCTTATATTTCAATTTCATCTTTTTTAATTTACCCTTTTGGCCGCGTTTTACTGAGTTGGCTTGAGTTTTCTCAACCTCAGTCCTTTTTCCTTTTTTTATTTTTCTTCTTATTTAAAACTTGAGTCTTCTTCCGAGAAGGTCCAGCTTCAATAATGTCAATTTCTTCATCTTCCACCAATTTTTCAGGTATCTTGAGTTTCTTCAACAACTGGAGTTTCTTGATTATCATTAGACAATTGTGATTTTACGGTAATTCGGCCAGTATCGTGTTCCACCTAACTTCAGTATTAGGAAAGCCATTTGTAGTACCTTCACTAACATCATTGGCTTCGCTAATATCATCAAGTAAGGGGTATGTTACTTTCAATCGCAAGTGCATACCGTTCTGAAGGACATACAGTCATATGAACTGCAGCAACATAGAGAACAATGATCGGCGATACGCAGTGAAGAAAAACTAAAGAAGGAATTGCAAAATCATCATCTGTGCTTCTGATTTTTCGCTCCCCTTGATGACGTTCTATGATGCTATCTTCCTGTTTAAAAAGCAAACTTAAGCCCATTATCAGATGGCAAGAGTGTAAGAAGTTTTTCTTTCCAAGAATCATAAAGCTTTCAGTACCCAAATACTCTCCTGTGGGGGCAGTTTTACTCACTTGGTCGCTATTGACCCAATATGCATTCGTAACCACCTTTGCATCCCATGCAACACTGTACGAGATTGCCATGGTGCCAGCTTCAAGTAGTGTTTTGGGTCGAATATCTCCTCCAGTTGTATTGCGAATTATAACACTCGAAGCTCCCTGAATATCGGCATGGACATATATATCTTTCGGTCGCATATATCTGTTGAAGTTTATGAATAAAGGTTAATTTAATAAAAATAAGTAAATTTATTATTTCTTTCTCTCACCTTTTTACAATCAATTCATTCTCATGCGCGTCTCTTCCTCCAATAACTAAATAGTTTTCATAACTAACAAACCAATAGAATTTCTCAAACCAGAAAAGTTTTCGAGCTTTCGCTATATTTGATATTGTGCGCACTTCCTTAAGAGTTTGCTGTGTTTTACGTTCCGCTGACTTCAGCTTTCTGCTGGCTTCAGAGCTTTCAAACCTTGATGGCTTTCATTAAGTTGGGTAAGTTTCGCTTCCACATCAAAAGATTTAACAGCAACGTTGCTGACTTGAGTCTTTAAGGATTCCTCTTCAACCTGTTCTTTTTCCTTTTCGTTGACATCTTCGGCGGAAACATTTACGGCGTGATTTTGCAATCCTTGCTCAAGTAGAATATGCTCAATAACAACAGGACCGCAGTCCAAGACTGGCATTAACACTCATCTCAAATGCTCGCCAGGCTTTAAAGATGCAATTATCTTACGAATTACTTCTTCGGACAACTCTGTGCTTTCCTTTTTGGCCCTGTTAATGGGCTATTTCTCACGAACAGCAAATCGCACACTCTCGCCTTCAGTGTGTGGCCGTAAAATGTATAATATGGTTTGCTCATAATCAGTCATAGAGCTCTAGAAATAGATGATAGGCAGCGTCTGCAGTGCCAAATTGAAAATCAATTATTCGGCCGCCGCCAAGTTGGCTAATTTGCTCAAAGCGCTTTTTTCAAATGTTGCCTTAACTTCATGCTGAAACCAGAGGAAGCCACATTTTTTAGCCATTCAAATCCTGTTGTGTGGAAACGCGTTCCCGACTCGAGTAACAATGTGACCTTCTCTGTTGATGACCCGCCATGAAGACGGAATAGGTACGTCTTGTTATCGATATCATAGATCTGATTAACGCGATAGCCGACCAACCTGAATCAACATAGGAAATATAATTAGTATTTATTTAAATACCTCTGCAACTCAGTAACGCCAGATATGATATCGTATGAATTGAAGCGTGTTTTCATGGTTAAATCTTAATGCTTATCACAGTTTTTGCCTGCAATAAATAATATATTAGAAAGTTAATGACTTACTTTAACTGCTGAAATGGTTTTGTTAATATATATGTAAATACTATATATTAACGCAAGTGAAGTATACAAGTCAAGCTACTTTTTATATTTGCTGAATTTGACGCAACGAGAAAACTATATAATCAATCATTAAGTTTTAGCTCCCTTTTTACAAGATATTAAATTAAAAATTATTTATTATGATGTGGAGTATTATTGTGGACACCGGCACATATTTCACAACCTACATGTATATACATATGTATGTATGTGTGTATTTATGCGTAAGTATTGACAGGCAACTAATTAGTTTAGTTCATTTTACACATTGCAAAAAGCAAATAAATTAATTAGAAATTCTAAACACAATTTCCTTTAGCCGACAATGTGAATTTATTGAATGTGACCAGAACTTGAATTTCAAGAGATACCAAATATTTTTTCGAAATAAGTAAGTCAAATTGGCTTATGACAAGTTATACAGTATTGTTTTATAAATATATACTCAAAAAAATCATAAATTTATCCTAAGTCGTTTTTGAGATATTTCAGGAAAAGTACGATAACCTCAGCTCCAGCCCCATACAAAATGAGCACAAAAAATCAATGTTGCCGATTAATAACCTTAACATTTTTTTTGACTTTCTTGTCGGCCATAGCGCACATTATACTTTCGTAGATCTAACTATAAGGAAGATATATAGCAATTTTGGTTGAAATCCTTTAAGCTGTTTTTGAGAAAATTGACCTTTTCCCTCTTTGGCGCAACAAGCTTCGACTTGGTGTTCATGTTAACCACTTGAATGTATTGTGTACGTCAACGTCCAAGACCTACAACAAATTTCGACCAGCACTTTACTTGAACTAATTACATATATTTTTAGACATTTTTCAATTATAGACAAATATTTCAAAAACAAAATTTTCATTTGTTTTTCTTTCTTAATGGTATTGAGTTAAGGTTGTTATATACGTATGTATGTAAATTCAGAAGAGTTGCAGTCATAATATAGCTTTTCAATTATGCTCTAATATACATAAGTTCATAGTTTTATAATTATTCAAAATGATTGCCAATATATATACAGTAGAATCCGGTTATAACTACGCCGCTTATAGCGTCCGTCCGGTTATTGTGACGAAAACTCGATGACTTGGTGGGTCCCCACACAAATTAAATTGATTAAAACATTAATTAGTTATATTTTAAAAACCTATGGCCACCATAAAATAAACAAAATTTTATTTTTAATTTTTTAGTAGGTGTTCCGGATATAACGACGGTCCCTTGAAAGTCGCTATAACCGGATTCTACTGTATATATCTATAGATAGTTATGTTTCAGAGTTGCCACCAAGTTCATAAAGGGTGGCCCAACTTTCGACCGTAACACGTGTTGCCACCATGGTAATATTAGTTTGGCAATAATCACTAAAATCTAATTTTCTCGAAAACGGCTTAAACGAGTTGAATAAAACAAATTGCAAAGCATTCAAATTTTTTATGTTTATACATATGTATGTATTATAGCGCCTTGTCAGACAAAGTCTAGGAGAGCGTATAATCGAAAAATGTAGATGTTATTTTGAATTTTTTCGGAAACTATGATAATTTGCTATGTAGTATATATTGCGAAATGATACATATGTTAATTATCTATTTTTTAAAGTATTGAGCAATTATGTACAAAGTCAAAATGTTGAAAAATCTGCCAAACAAAAGTTCGAAGCTAACTTTTTGTAGTAGCTTCGCAGATGTTAAGCGTTGCCATGCCAAATTGAAATTGATTTGTAGTTTTCGCAATAATCACAAAAATTGAATTTTACCGAAAACGGCTTAACCGATTTGAATAAAACAACAATCAAAATATTTGTCTATTTGATTCGAATAGAATGAAATAGCGCGACATGGCCTACAAGAATAATTTGATGATAGCGTTAACATAGCGTTTTGCCGCTAACAGTGGTCAAGTAAACTGCAAAATTACGATTTAAGAATATAAAATTGCAAATATTTATAATTTATGACAAAGCAATATATATGTAAAGAGAGTATTTAAATGTAATTTTAAATTATAGTTATAGTTGTTTCATTTAGTTATTTTCTGCAACTATTTGAAGTCCCGCCAAGGTCCAAAAGGTGTTATTTAACACTGACTGGTTCCACGCTGGTTCCAGTTATTTGATGCACCTGCGAAATGAACTTGTTTTTGCGGGTTAGGCAAAGGTCAATTTTCTCAAAAACAGGATTTCAACCAAAATTGCTATATATCTTCTTTATAGTTGTATCTACGAAAGTATAATGTGCGCTATGGCCGACAAGAAAGTAAAAAAAAGTTATGGTCATTAATTGGCAACATTGATTTTTTGTGCTCATTTTGTATGGGGCTGAAGCTGAGGTTATCGTACATTTCCTGAAATATCTCAAAAACGACTTAGGATAAATTTACGATTTTTTGAGAGTATATTTATAAAACAATACGCTATAACTTGTCATAAGCCGATTTGGCAGATAACTAGTCAAAGCCGAAATATTGGCAAAAATGTTGCTACCCCAATTTTTCATTCACGATTTTAGTGCATAAATACTGCATGAAATTTGACGAACATGGAAGATAATTTAATTTTGTATTGTTTTGCATTTAAACTTTTTTAATTTAAGTTTAAATATCACGTAAAAAGACGAAAATAAAAAGTTTTTTTAGCCGATATTTTTTGATCGATATGTGACGCCAAAGTTGCGGAGCTATCTTATAGGCTTATATGTAAATAATAAAAACTATTTTTAAAAATTTAATTAACTATAATAAATAATGTATTGAATTATTTCTGCTTGGGTAACGTTAAAATCAAATTTGTTACCCCTTCATCTTCACTCTAGTTGCTACTTGTGACTCGTGACAAAGTAGCAGTTACGTGTCAACACTGACGGCTTCTAACAACCACAACAAAGGAGGAGACTGAAATAATGTACAACGGCTGTATGTTTTTTGCGCTGCACTTAGTAATTAAATAAATCCTGCCAAGATGCCGATTATGTATAATACTGGAGAGTGGTTCAAGGTGCGACCAGACTACTATAGGTAATACACCAATCAAAACTTAATTATTTGAAAAACTATAGCAACCAATTCGTTACTTTAATTTTGCGATTCAACGCCCACAGAAAAGTGGAGCTGGCGACACCCGACTGGCCGATCGATATTGATTTGGAGTATATGCAACTGGTTGCAGCTCCATATGGTGGTCCTTTGGCAGTCATACGTGATGCGGTGCAGCTAGTGCCAGTTCAGGGTAGTTCCCGGTCGATGATAAGGATTTTTGATACCACCGGAAATGAGACTGGTCACATATTGGTAAGCAAACAGAACGGGAAAGTGTTTTGAGGTGTCAATAACTATATATGAGCTACAATTGTTGCAGTGGAATCATGGTAAACTCATCTCTATGGGCTGGTCAGACACGGAGGAGCTCATTTGTGTGCTGGAGAATGCCAAAGTCTTTGTGTTTGACATGTTTGGTAACGAGAAGGAGTCTTACAGTATTGGCGGCGAGGCGAGTGTCATTAAGATTCTGGAGGCCAAAGTCTTTCAATCTGCGGCCGGCACTGGTGTCGCCGTGCTGACCACATCTGGTCGCATCTTCCTAAAGCAGAACAGCAACAAATCTGAGCGCAAGCTACCCGACTTACCAAGTAAGCTGATTAAATGCCTAATTAATAATAACACATTAACAATATAAATTGTAGATTCGAACGTCAGCTGTTCCTGCTGGGAGATAATTACAGAAGGACGCAATAGCTATTGCTTGCTAGGTCGCGAACGTGAAGTTATTAAGCTAATGCACGGTCAGACAGTAGGTACTATAACAGCGAACTTGTTTGAGAAACCGTATGATCGAATTATCAAGATATCGGCATCGTACAACCATCAGCATTTGGCATTGTACACAAACACTGGATTGCTTTGGCTGGGCAGCGTTGATATGCAGCAAAAGTATTGTGAATTTGATACTGGACGCAAGGATAAGCCGTTGCAAATTGAATGGATTATGAACACGCACAACACAGATGCCGATGCTGTCGTCATTTCCTATCCATCGTATCTGCTGATTGTAAATCGCAATGCGGATCGTAGTGAATTCCCCTACGATCCCATCATGTTCCTTGTAGCTGAAATGGATGGTGTGCGCATCATAACGCAGAGTTCACATGAAATGATACAACGTTTGCCCAAATGTGTGGAGAATATATTTGCGGTGAACAGCCAAGCGCCGGCCAGCTATCTGTTTGAAGCGCAGAAGAAGTTCGAAGAGAAGTCTTATAAATCAGATGAATATCTGAGCATGTGTCGATCCAACATTGAATTGGCTGTCAACGAATGCATCGAGGCGGCTACCTATGAGTTTTGCCCCGAGACGCAAAAAAGTCTAATGCGGGTATGTTTCCGAAATATCTTAGTCACAATAAATATAAAAATAATTATTAATTGTAGACAGCATATTTTGGCAAGGGATTTATTCCGTCACATAATCCAGAAGAGTATATGCACATCCTAAGAATATTGCGAGTTTTGAATACGTTGCGGCACGAGAAAATTGCCATCCCGCTAACTTATAAACAGTAAGTTGCTAGATCAACAAAAATTTACCTTTGCTTAATTAACATAAAATTCACAGATTCTCGCATCTGAAACCTGATGTCATTCTTAGCCGTTTGGTCTTTCGCAAACACTATGGTGTGGCCATCCAAGTAGCAAAGCATCTTAAGCTACCCGAATCTTGGATTCTAGAGCATTGGGCTTTCCATAAAATTATGCATGATCCGAGTAAGAGTTGCGCGGCTCGTCATTCGCTTTATTCCATTTAATTATAATCAATTTGCAGACGATAATGAGGTGGCTCGTAAGATTACAGAGAAGTTCAAGAATCCTTCCATTGAGGGTATTTCCTACTGCAACATTGCTGAGAAAGCGCATCAAAGCGGACGCGATAAGCTGGCCATCATACTGCTGGAGATGGAGCCGCGTGCCTCATTGCAGGTGCCGTTACTGCTCAAAATGGAAGAATTTGAACGAGCTGTTGCCAGTGCCACACAATCTGGGGATACCGAACTAGTGACATCGGTGCTGCTGGAAATCAAGAAGAAAATGATGCTTTCCAATTTCCATGTGAGTTCCTAGTTGGCATTTTATCTTTTAAAATTTTAACTAAACTATTTAATTCTTAGATGCTGATACGTAACTATCCCTTGGCTTTGAATATCTATAAGAAAATTATGTCAGAGTCAAGTCGAACTGCACTTTATGATATCTACAACACTGAAGATGATCACAAGTCCATTGCTGAATATCATTTCAATAATGCAATTGATAGCGAAGGACTCGAATCAAATCTGTCGCTAATTGGCAACAGCTACTCGCAGGGTCGTTGCACTGTGGAGGCTGAACTATGCGCCGACATGGCACGCCTCCTTAAAATGCAAAAAACACATGCTAATAAACCAAATGGCGGCGAATCTATGAGTGGTCTATCTATACATGATACTATGCTGCAGCTGCTGGAAAGAGGTGAACTCAAAGAAGCCGAGAAGATGAAAACCGATTACAAGGTGCCGGATCGACGTTTCTGGTGGATGCGTATACTGACCTTAGCCAAGAAACACAACTGGACGGAGCTAGAAAAGTTCTCAAAAAGCAAAAAGAGTCCCATCGGCTATGAACCTTTCGTAGAGGTTTGTGTGCAGCAGGAAAATGCAAAGGAGGCACAAAAGTATATTGCACGATGTCCAGATCAACGCAAGGTGCATTGGTACATGCGAGCCAAGTGAGTTGACATATATTTTTAAATTTTGTGTTTACTAAAATATATTTATTTATAGTTTGTACGATGAGGCCATTGATTGCGCCTTTGAACAACGAGACATGCACTGTCTGTATGAGCTGCAGTTGAAGATTCGAGTGTTAAGAGATCAGGGACTGATCGAAAAGATCGGTAATGCGATTGCCATGCTTGAAGCGAGAAGATGAACAAAACATTCCCCAAACATAAGATATGACTATTTATTATATGTACCATCGATTGCTGTAATTTAATTATCTGAGCCGGGGTAGCTCTTATACCATATTACTATCACAACTTCGATTATAAATATACCCAATAAAATTGTTAATATTGAAAGTGAGACATTGCCTATTTGAACTTAAGCCACTGAAATAATAAAACCAACAATTTGTTCAAGGACATTTTTTATTGTACACATAGTATATGAAATACATATGTATATGTAGTTATGTATATGTATAATAGATCACATAAAGCAAAAAGAGAACATTTTACTACTTGTTTTGTTGTTGTGTGGGGATGATGATGATAATGATAATGATGTCGTTTTGTGTATATGTAGGTTATTTGATATTAAACCCGTTATATTTCAAGTCTCTACAACTTTAGCCCTTGTTACAATATATATATATAGATATATAAGTTGATTTTGTTGATGGTTACATACACGTATGCATCAATTATTCTCTACATATACATAGTTATGAATTTTAGTAAATTACAGTACATAATATTTGTAGTTATGTATATAGTATAGTACATAATTAATCGTATGCATGTAGGTAGACTATGAATACATTATTTATTCATGTAGCTTAAATCTTTTCATTTTTTTTTTTCTGTGTGTTGATTTTCTTTTTGTTATTTTCATATTTTTTTTGTTTGTTTATAATTTGTATGTTTTTTTCGTTAATAATAATATATATTAAATATATTTACGAACATAACAGCAGTCTTATATAAGATGAAATACATTTAAATATAGAAATAGGTATATTCAATTTATTGTTTTCATTAGAGGGTTTTGAGTTGTTTTCCAAAGTTGTATTTTGCCTATTTCAAATTTGTAGCGCAAAAGTATGGACTATCTTTATTTCTTCACTTTTACCCTGGCAGATCGAAAGACAATGGACAGATGTGATTCAATTGGCCCCATTAGGCATCTTCATTAACTATTGTTAGTTATGGATATTCCTAAATGGGGGGATCTGCAAGGGTCCAAAAGCCTCGGCGCGCCGAAGATACTTTCTTTCATTTCTCTCTTGTTGATATAAAAGTTGATAGCTAATCTATAGCGGCTGGTTTTAAGCCGCATAAGCGTGTGTTCTTAGAGATAATTGTTATAAGTTTAGGGGCGCACATTAATGTAATATTTATTATTGTAGTCTAATTTTAGACGCTGGGCGTCTGCAAATGCGCTTCAAAATTTGTTTGGCGGTTGGCGGCTTTAGTTAGGTAAACTAATTATTCATTATGTATGTATGTATATATTTATGTTTACGTTTTGTATATGTAGTAGGTATGTAGTATGTATGTATATTAAAAATTTCAATTAGTTTGTTCTGTTTTCGTTTCGTTTCAAATTATTTCAATTTTATGCGTTATTCGTACATAAGGAACCCAATTGCATATTTTAAGATTTATTGTTGGGGGTGGGAAGGTCGATATAACGCTTCCATATTTAATAGTTTTCTTTCTTTTCATTTGTTTAATCATCTCTCTAATAGTTAATATTAATTTTGTATGCATGCATAAAATACTTTGAATATGACTCACTTCATAGAAATCGAACATACACTTATTTAATTGTTAAATGTATATATGTATGTATATATATTACAATTAAGGACGATCAAAATTTGAATTAGATATTACTTTAATTTCATAATCGAACACACACACACACAGACATTGACACGCACGCATAAATAGAACATATTATCTAATAATTTGCAATTATAAATTAAATGTACACATATCTATATATATTATATCATATAATACTATAACTACTACAGAGTTATTGTGGGTTCTAAACGGAAACGGAAACGGCGAAGCATTAAGACCTCTATATTATTTTTTTATTCCTTCGTTTTAAATCATTATATTTTTTTTTTCATTTGCAGCTAGCTAATACATTTGCTTGCATATTCGATTTTATAATTTTTTCTTGCATACCATATCAATTACTTTCGACACTTATCTCTTAGTAAGAGATAAATTTCGTGTCTACCGAAAAATTTTGCTAGTGTGAAGAACATGGTTCGTTTTATGATTGTTTATGTTTTTTTTTGTGCCGATTGATGAATTTCTAATAAAGTTATACCAGCTGCAAGGAAACATGTCCAAAGTAGCTGGTAGCAAATTTTGTGTGTGTGATAAATCAAAAAATTTAATTTAACTACGATAATGACTAGTTGAAGAAACACCTTCAAAAATTTATTTACTAAATTTTACGGTTATATTTTTTTTTTAATGATTTTCATGATAGTGTATTTTCTTTTCTTTTGTTTTCGAATATTTTTCTAATGCATTGTGTTCAGATAAGCAGGATTTTCATGTTGGGAGTTGTGCATGATGCCAATCATATAATTTATGTTAATTGATTTCTGTTTTTGTTTAATTTTGAGGGATATGCCTTTTGGATAGTTATTGAAATGTGAATTTTACATTCATGTATACATACTGTAGTTATTGTTTTTTTTTTCTTTTTTTATGTGTGTGTGTTATTCTTCTGTTTTTTTTTTTCTTTCTTTTTTTATATTTTGTTTTGTGTGTTTTGTTTGCTTGTTTGTTTTCTATAAAATATGAAACTGCAACAATCTTGCGCCCTTGTCTTCTTTTTCTGTCTATTCCTCTCATCTGCCATATTGACAAATCCTCTTGCTCCGCATTTTTTAAGTGCTCTCCATACATACATGAACATACTTCTCATCACAGCCAACTCTCTATGCGGCACTGAGCGTCCGACGATCTAATCTCTGTCAATTGATCGTTTTCTTGAAAAGATTTTGATGTATGTGCTCGTTCTGCAGCGCGCACATTTGGCCCACAGCAACAGCGCGCAACATGTTGCTGCCCGCGTTGGTGCCGCTGCCACCGCCTCCGCCGCCGACGCTGCCAGTGTGCGTTGCATCTGCAACAACGCCGCCGGATGCCGCTGCCAGATTGTCGCCATTATTGGACGATGCTGATGCGTTGCGGGTAGCGCGTAAATTCGAAAAGAATTTCTCTTTGATGGCCAGGGCGGAATATTTGTGCTCAATAAAAGTTGGCGAGATTTGCATGGGCGTCGTCGCTGTTGCAGTCGCTGACGATTTGATGGCAGTTGTCGCCGCTGTTGCAGTGGGCCTGGAGTATTTGGCAGCAGTCACCGCGGTCGCTGCTGCAGTTGCAGTTTGTTTGCTGCTGCTGTCGCTGCTGTTGTTGCTATTGCTGCTGTTGATGATGTGTGAGCAGGAGTAAGAGGTTTCTGCAATAGGTAGAGAGAAAAGGAAAAGAAGTAACGAAATCATAAAATAAAAACCAAAATGCTAACAAACCGAAAAGACAACAACAAAATTTTGGGTTAAAGTTGCGAGATAAGAA
The DNA here is from genome assembly GCF_023558435.1 of Drosophila sulfurigaster albostrigata. Lineage (NCBI taxonomy): Eukaryota > Metazoa > Arthropoda > Insecta > Diptera > Drosophilidae > Drosophila > Drosophila sulfurigaster. The sequence goes on from NC_084882.1 coordinate 22,531,602, forward strand.
AAATACGAGAACAAAAAAATATATATATTGCACAAGAGGTGGAAAGTTTCGGAATACGATTTCAGTTGTGTTGTGTTCAACTTAAATGTAATGAGAGAGTTCGGTGGCTAATGCTAAGTTCCATTGTTTAAGCATAAAAAAAATATTAAATGTAATTAAATATATTTATATTTATGTAGTATATATAAAGTGTGTGTCTATATGTGAAATTCATTTTCCTAATGCTTAAATCATAAATAATACTTTTGTTTCGCAATTTCTATTTGCCTCTGACAATAAAAGTTTCATCATTTAAATTGAAAATTAAATTCAAAAATTTGCATTTTATTACAATTTATGCTTGTTCTTTGTTTCGTTAAGATTTTTTTTTTTTCTCAAATTATTTCCGTGTTATTTTTGTTTGTTTTGTTTTTCAATCGTTTCGTCTATATGTGTTTTTATACATGTCTAATTAAATTAAGAGGAGATCAAACGTTAATCGCTAACTAAAAATGTATACAAAATCATATTGCACAATCTTTACGATTCGTGTTTTCATAATACATAATACAGAGTAAGAGATAAGTGAAATTCTCTGGTCTATAAGCAAAAAAGCAGTCTACGAAATGTTTTCCAATGGGTTTTGGTGAGTGACTTCTTCTATCGCCTCTTGCCAGGCGAGGGCGTCTCTTAAAGTTACAATAACCAACTAAAAAAATGAGTAAACTAAGCAGTGGCGAACAAAGATGTTCTGTTACAGTATATAGCTAAAATTGTTAGAATGTTTCGTTTTGTTTTTGTTCTGGATCTGGTTCGTATACGAGAAGCGGCGCTTGATTTTTTTTTTTTTTTTTTTTGTTTTAATTATATTGGTTGGGCCGCAGCCGATTCTAGAGCGCACTTTCGACGCATCAGTAGCTTCTTGAGTATAGGCTACGTTTCAGTGTTGACAACGCCAGCGCCGACAACTTCAATGGCCGCCACAGTGATGGTGCCCGAAGTGACAGCCGCAGCTATGGAAGACGGCATATCCTTGCTATCAACTGTGCCACCAACAACCGTAGCATGACTGTTGTCAGCGAGTGCATCTGTTGCAGTTGCCACAATTGGCAACTCATCTGTTTCCATTGGCTCGACGGTGGAAGCACTTGTTGCTGCCGACAACGCAATGCTGTTGGTCATGACATGCTTCTGCTTTAGAGCAACAGTTGCTGAGTTCTTGGTTAGCTGATGAAGCTGTTGTTGTTGTTGCTGTTGTTGCTGCTGATGTGTTGGTGTTGGTGAGCTGCTCTTGCTGCTGCTAATGCTGCTTGTGGGACTGATGGGCAACACATGTTGCTGCTGCTGTTGCTGCGGTGGCGATTGAATCAGATGTGTTGTAACCGTGTTGGGCTCCTGCAGCAACAGTATATTGGTCTTGGTAACATTGGGAAGCTTCTGCTGCTGCTGCAGCATGTTGCTCGTGAGCGAGGCCACCAGAGCCTGTTGTTGCTGCTGCTGCTGTTGAAGATTGTGACCGGCTGTTGTGGTGAAAGTCAAGGTCTGTGTGTTCTTGGTGGGCGAGGTGGCCGGCGTCAGTATGCCAAGGTTAACCAAATTGGGCAGCGTGATTTTAGTGGGTGTGTTGTTGTTACTGTTGGCAACAACAGCAGTTGTTGCGACATTGTTGCCGTTTGCCTTGGGCATGTTGTCAACCAACTTATGCTGCTGTGCAATGTCCACACCGTTGGCCACATTAGTGGCCAGCTTGAGTATTTTGTTGGCCGTTGCATTGGCAGCTATTAAATTGCTAACGGACTTTGGATTATTGTTGTTACCGCCAGCAACAGCGGCAACGGTATTGTTGTTGTGGTTGTTGTTGGCTTTAATGGATACTAAACCGAGTGTGCTGCGCATTAAACTGTTGTTGCTGTTACCTGTTGTGTTTGTTGTTGCTGTCGCTGCGGTCGGCGCGTTTGCGTTTTGCGACTGTGTGCCGATGTTCATTTGTTGCTGCTGCTGCTGCTGTAGTTGCTGCTGTTGAGGCAGCGTTTGCTGCTGCTGCTGCTGCTGTGGTACATTCGTCACAGTGACAATGTTGCCATTGCTGAGCTGTTGCAACATGTTGCTGGCAGTGGCCGCTGTGCTGGACAAACTATTGCTGCCCAAGCTGCCAGCACCAAGGCCACTAGTGCTGGTGCTGCTCGACATGTTGCTACTCGACGGACTCAGCGAGCCGAGTGACTGCGAAGGTGAATTGCTGCGCTGGATCAAACCGTTGCCATTGCCATTGCTTGTCAGCACGCCGTTGCCTCCGACCAGACCATTATTGACCGCAGGCTTGCAGCGGGTCACTGGCTCTGTGTCAGCGGCCGCCGATGCTGCAGTCAAATTGGCAAGCTGCTGGGTGGTGAGCACGCTCTCCGGCTGTGTGTTGTGTGTGAGCAGCGCATGGTTTTTCAGGCCCTGCGCCGTTTTATAGCTCTTGCCACAGTGGCACTTGTAGCCCTTGCGCACTCTGTGAAATTTGCGGTTTGGAATGGGTTAAATGAGTTTCGAAGTGTGATCAAATGTACTACAAAGAATGCTCTCTCACCTGCCATCCTTTTTGTGTCCGTTTTTCGAATGGTATTTGATGCCATTCACGTTCTTGTAGCGCTTCTTACAACCGGGCACGGGACACGCAAACGGTTTCTCATTGCCTGGCGTGCCATTACTGCCGCCACCGGAATGCCTGCAAAAGTGACGCATTAAATGTGTGGAACTGGTATTGCAGTTATGAAAAAAGAGGGGTTAACTCACCTGCTGCCATAACGCATTATGAACTCCGAACTAAACTCCTCTGTGGTCCAAGAGTCATTGCTATCCTCTGATTCCGTAACGACCATTTCATCCTCGTCCATTTCACTGCCTGTAAAACATAAAATTAAATGTATGAGGCTTGCTTTCATCATCAGCTTGTAGTTAAACGACACTTACCAGTGGGCGTATTGCTGCGATTGGACGATGACATGCTATAGCTATGATGCTTAATGGCCAGTTTGCGTTTGAGCTCTGCATTGCCAGTGTTGCCGCCGCTGCCAGTGTTGGTAGCATTGTTGCTGTTGTTGTTGTTGCTAGCGCTGCTGTTGTTGGTGGTGTTAGACAAGAATGTGGAAGCCTCCTTGCGCGCATCATCGGAGATGAAGCGCAGCACGTAGCTCAACGGCAGCGATGCGGGCTGTGCCAGCTCCTTTTGCTCGACCACCTTAGGATCATAGTCTGTAAAGAATCAAATTACAACAATAAGCATATTTCCAATATTCAATACAGTCATTAAATATTCCAATTAAATTCTCAGACGCAATGCGGGCAAGCAAATGTGAACCTGCAATCCAAAAGGCATTTCAAACTGGCCATAAATTATATGATTTTTTTTTTACTTTTTATATTATTCATTTATATGTTAAGTTTGCAAATAAATAATGAGTGTACAAGTGAAACAAGTTTACGCCGTCTGAAGCCGGCATTAGAGATGAGAGTTAACGTGACACGACACACCTTCCACACACACACGACTTTGGAATCCCGGTGTGTGGATATCTGTTTATCACTTGCAACGTGCCAAGCACGATTCATAACTCTCATCTCTATACAACGCGTAAACACAGCCCGAGGGAGGCACAGCAGCGCAGCAGTATTTATTATTGAAATGTTAAAATAAAATAAATAAATAAAATGTGAGCGCATATGTAAAATTTATTGTATATGCATTGAACGACTGGCTACAGTTTATAATGCGACTGCTGACGCATTCTATAGGGGGTCTTATGATTGTACATAGGGGTGTGTGTGTTCAGAGGGATGGTGCGAGGTTGCTCCACAGACGAGTAAAGCACATGGTTGGCTATCTTATCGAGAAGTTGCTGGCTAACGACAAACGACAAGCATAAGCTCGACGTCGTTGTCGTCGCTTGCTTAATCAGTCAGTGATGGAATGGATATGTAAAAGCCTAAAGCTTCCACATACATACGTAAACATATTTGTTTGTACATATGTTTGTTTGTGTGCGTAACCTAACCAGCTTTTGTGCCTGCACTCATTTTTTTGTTGAATTCAAATGCACTTGAGTCACCCTGCAGTGACATTCAATCGATAGGCAAGCGCAACAGGTAATCGAAAATATCTCACCCAACCATCTGCTGTTATCGCTGTTGCGGCTGACTACGCACCACCCACATACCACCCGCACTTACTCATCGCACATACGAATGAATCGATAACAACAATGTGCGATTGCCTGACTGCACACAAGTAACGATTTTAATTGTGAAACATATGCTGCAAATTAGAAATTATATCAATAGATTTATTTACAAAGCACAGGGCCGTTCCAAGTGCGTATTTTGTTATCTGTTGCTATTATTAAAATATGGGCAGCACAATATGCAACACATCGATGACACATTCACACGTACTAGCAATAATAATATTTTAGAGTGTTATTCAATAATTTATTGCCACTACAAACGTGTTTTGGCTGATGAAATATCTACATACAAATGCAGTCTTATCACCGACACTCTCTCTGGCTCTTCGCCGCTACTTTGCAGTAGTGTAAGCACAACACGGCATCGACATTTGCTACGGTCAAATCAGTTTACAATATTTTTCGCATACATTATTGTTATGATTTGTTATTGTTGTTGGTGTTGTTGCTGTTTGCTATAGTTGATAACCTCAGGCGCTTGTCTCGCGGTTCTTGTTTCTCTCACATGTCTGGGGTCTAGGTGACAATATTGCAACTGTTTTGACCAGTTGTTTATCAAATTATCGAGCCAGCAGAGTGAGCAACGTGTTTGTTCTTAAACAAATTTGATTTAGCTATACTATAAGCAACTAGAACCCAGTACGAATATATAAACTGCAAATCGTATATATGAAGCATATATACTATGCAATGTTAAATGCATTCACATTTTGAAAAACAAAATAAACACACAACACACTCACACAAACAAACAAGCTGCGTTGTTGATATTCCTGTTATTCTTATTGCTTTTGCTTTTGCGTTGTCATCTGAGTCATTCACTTGTTGCAGAATTTTGTACCAGATAATATAATAATTACACACTCACACATACAACAAGTACATATGTGTATATGTGTTTGTAAGTACAGATGTTGTTTTCGACGCTCAAAAATATTCCAATCAAAAAGTCAACATATCGAAATTTGATAAAAGGGCCAAATGTCATTGACTTAGAGAAAACAATATCAAGTTGAAAAAAATATGGTAAATTGCAATTATAATCAAGTTTGGTGCCGGCTTGTGTCATTGTACATAATAAGACTAATCATATTGCAAATACAGAAAGCCATATTGCAGTTCGCAGTTGGCAGCGTGTGCACATGTTATCGATAAAATTACATGGCTTGTGTAACTCTCACACACTTACTGTACATGTGTTGTGTGTGTGTCTGTGTGCACAACAGGTGCCTGGCAACTGTGCAAAGGACAAACTTGAAGGTCTCTCGCCTGCTAAAACGTTGCCATGGCAGCGCCAAAGGAAACAGTGAGCAATAAAGGAAAGAAGAAATAACTCCCAGCTCCCGCTTGCCGTTAAGCAAATAGAACATGTGAAGGTTGTTGATGCGATAATCACGAGATAACCGGGCAACTGGGACATATATACAGCAAATACATAGTTACGTATGATGTATATTACATATATGTACATACTATATATGTATATACATTTATTATGTACTATACACATTCGGCATACATATCAAGTAAATGCGCACGCAGCACAAATCTTGCGTGATGATAAAATGTTGGGCAAAAGCTTATAGATTTATTCTAAATGTAGATATAGATGCGTATATGTATGAGGTGTGGGTGGGCGTGGAAGCCATTAGCATTGCCAACTTTATGTAATGTCTAACTCCCAAACCTCCCCAACGACGCCATTTACTGCTGACCGTTATCAAAACAGCAGCAGCAGCAGCTACAACAACAACGACGACAAGAATAACAAACAGCTGCTGTTGTGTTAAAGCACCACCAGTGTTACCACCACCCCATGTATTCCCATCACCACTGAAAACAACACCCCTGCGTGAACACACACACTCACACTTATACATATAACACACACTCCCATTCGTCGCCACATTGAAGCCAAGTGGCAACACTGAGCTTAATTTTATTGATTTTCCACCCCCTCATTGATGTGCACACACTGACAACGATGCTTTACCTGGGCAAAGCAACGATGCTAAAATTAGAAAGCACATTTGTTGTTGCTTAGGAAGCCCAAGCCGGCGCTTTAGTTCACGTAACTTGATTAATTGCTTCTCCTCCCATGCCCACAAACAAATGTGAAATGTAGGTAATCGGACACGTGTGTATTAGACAAGAATTGATTACCATTATTTGCTGTGGTACATTATGCGTACTTTTGACTAGCTAAATATAAGAAGGAGCAGCTGCTGCACCTGCAAAAGACGCGCTCAAATCCCAAGCACAAAAACTAAGGTCACCAGCAAAAAAAAGGGCGCTCACTTGCCGTTCGTTGCTGTTGCCGGTTGTTTGGTTGTGTGTGGTACAGATGTTGCTACGCTGGCGGCTTACCCATACACTCACACGCACACACATACACTTGAGGCAACATTCTCGTGTTGTTGTTTAATGGATCACCGGCTTTTTACTTGTTTTGGTTTTTGCTTGCCACTCAATTGCCCTCTCGCTCGCACCCATGCTGCTTGCCAATCCAATAGCAAGCGCACACACACATAAACATATATGCGCTGCTCTCTGCATGTAATTGTGTAGAATGAATGCTGTACATGGTGAGTTGTATGTGTGTGTGAGCACAGGTAATTCAGCTTGGCTTGTCGCCTATTGTGAATGCGCTCGCTTGTTTCTTCAATTGAAGGCAACGACGACGACGCGTACGCATTATAAAACGTGCGTGCGTATTTAAGGCCTGGCCATATTGATTTTCCATGGCACACTTTAATATTGTACATTGCACTGCAGATTTGCTGCTGCACATTGCAACAACAAACACAATTTATTTTATCGAACTAAAAAATTGATTTCAGGGCTGCAGTGCAACAACAATTTTAAACACGCTCACAAATTTTGTATATGGTTTATTGTTTTTTTGTTACCTTTTATTCATTAGCGGCTCGAATACATATGCACGCACTCGTATGTGTGTATTCGTGTATAAATAAATAAAATAAACAAACCACACAGCGATGACAACGACAACGAGACGATGCCGCCCCGACAATATCACGCGACTAATTAATGTTGTTTGTCATTGATATTTTGAGCACTTTTACACTTGTTAATGGGTCATTTTGTTGTTGCCCGTTGCGGTACTTACCTATATGTGTGTCCTCAATGTGTGATATTAAGTCGCTTAGACTTGGAAATGTTTTAAAACAGCCATTAAATTTGCAGATGTTGATCAGAAACACGGCCATATCACTCGACGCACTCGACTGACTGACTACACTGCGAGTTTATGTAATGTGGTCACTGTTAGTTTTCTGTTATTGTTTTGGCATCTAACTTAACAGCCCGCTGAACTGTTATTAACAGCAAGCATTAATTAATTCCACAGTGATGGCGTACGATTGCTTTCCTCCGATTGTCCGGTAATCCGCTCAAAATATTGAATTTTCTTTTGCACAATAGAATGTGTGTAAATGATGCGTTCAATATGATGATTTAGCCGGCTTTTTTAACTTGGCAGATATAAACATTGAGAACGCTCAAAGTTGAATTTAACAGCAGCTGGTAAATGGCTCCGCAACACGGTCTCTAACAATCGATAACACAGCTATAACAGAGATTGTGGTTATGTAAAGTTGTTTTGAAACAAATACTGTTAACTATCGATATAAGTGGTTGCAACCAAACAATTTTGCGGCTCCGTCAAAACTAAATGAATTACGTTTTCTTTTGCATTTGACACCGCAAAAATTCAATATCAATGCAGCTTTTATCGGTTTTGTTTAATGTTATGATTTGTAGAGCCAGTCGAGGTTGTGAAGCGATCCGCCGATTAGTATGTATTTGTGTGATTCCTCCCTGGCTTGTCGACACTCACGCACACTTATGCAAAAATGCTGTTATGCAATTGAGGGCTGCAATGACATTTACACACGAATTTGCAGTGTTTTAGTAGTGTAAATTACTTTTACGATGCAGGCAATGATAATTATAATTGTTTAGACTACTCACAGCATCCTGTTTTGGTTGTGCCGGGCTTAAAGATTCTCAAATTCCCAGACGATGTGACGACACCACGACGCGTGGCTGTATGTGGACCAGGGCTGAGTGCATATTCGATATGCAATCGATAAGACAATATGGTCGAACTGTAATTATCTCTTAAAGATATTTATATTTTAAACATTTTATTATAATTTACAAAAACTTAGATTTAGAACATTTCTTTTGTTAAACACAATGTAAAACAAAAACATGTAGAACATTTATGTATATTTAAATTTTCGCGCCTAACTTTGTCAGTCTAAATCTAGTCACTCAAAAAAATGTCGCATTTAAAACTCTCTTAAAAATGAATTGCTCGTTGCTACGGGCAGTATCAATACAAATATTGACGGAAAATTTTGCAATTAAAAATTGTTAAAATTCATAATTTAATAGCTGTTAACATTTGCCGGCTTCGGTTTCCAAGGCTACTTCCAATTCACCACACTGCAGGCTTGCATTCAAAGAAGTGCATCGAATTATTTATTTAAATATTCAAAATATTACAAATATCATTACAAATATTGCAAGTGATTATATTTTATATTATTATTTTTTACAATATATAGAGCATATTTATTCTAAATGAATGTAAATAGTTTTCGTTTCTTTAAATTAAATTAGATAGATTTTAAAATCAATGTATGCCTCGATTTTTATGGTATATAGCACATCAGCTGCAACTGAACTCCAGAGCCACCGGTAATACCATTATTATGGGTTAAAAAAACCGATAAGTACGTTGCTATCGAAAAACGTTCGTGCGCGCGCAACGAATGTAGATATCGTTCCAATTCACCACGATTGGGCTGCTTGCTTGACGATTCGTAGGGTAAAGCAAAAATTCGCGTTTAATACGGTTCCACTGTTGTTAAGGGTTTGTTCGAAGTGAGTTCTGCGGAGATATTTCGCCTAAATGTAAAATATGGAGCCCCCCGCTCTTGCCTGCTCTCGCTGGTTGAATAATCACCCGTAATGGAAAATGCTGAAAATTCATCTTTTACCTCTAAAGTTTTTCTCAATTGTTGATAAAAGTGAAAAAGTGTTATCAGTGAAAATAATTATTTTTCTTCTAAACGTGTTCATCAATGTCGCCATCTTGCGGCACATGCACACACACTCAGCACACATATACTTAAATGTCACACGCCCGTGTGAAGAGAACTGACAGTGCATAGTGTGCGTGTGTGTGCAGATTCGTTGCGTCACTAGAAAATAGTTTGAAGAAAAAGTCTTCGTGAAAATCTTGAACAAGTGAAAAAGTAAATACAAATTTTTAAAAAAGGAATTTAAAAGCGTGTCATTTTTGCATTTAAATAGCCGAAAATAGGCCAGAAAACTATTATATAAATTACGTAACAGCGAATTGCGAGCAGGCAGCGGCGGCATCAACTAGATTTGCAACAACAATTAATATACTTAATACTTATTTATTTACAACAAATCTATCTATTTTTGCAGAGCTCCGTGCGCTTGCTTCAATTTTGTGCGAAACGCCGATTAAAATTCAATTAAAAATGTTCGTGTCGACAGTCTCTCGCATTGCCCCCGTTGCCAGGACCGTGGTAAGTTTTCATTTTCCATGTAGTTTCTTTCGTTGGAGATGCAAAAAAGAAAAATTTAAGTTGTGCTATATATTAGTTACATAATTTTCATTTGCCGCATTGATTTTCGTTGTAAAGAGAGCAAAAAACCTTTGGCTCGACGTGTGGTGACTTTGAATTCCAATGGAAAACACATACAGTTACATAAGTTCGATGGCGACTTTGAGGTTATGTGCCACAAAAAGACTTGCAATTATAAAATAATTACAATGCAATTGCAAAGCTATTTGAATCTATTTAATAGTAGAAAAACAATATAGCTATTTATGTATTTAGTCTGAAGTTAATGCTAAGAAGTTAAAAAATATTGTATAATCAGTTCAGTGTTAAGTTAATGCTTCACGTTGAGGTTAGAACCGGTGAAAGCTTTCCAAGCTATTTTCTGTATACATATTGTCTTTAATAATATATAATTGCAGTTAAATTCAATAAACTCAATATCAACTATCAGAATTAGGGGATTAGATTGGAGCAACGTGCTTAAAAGCCGCCCAAGCAAAATGACAACAACAAAAACAAACAACAAAGTTGCTTAACTCATTGCATAACTTGGCAATAATTAGACAACTTTTTCCTTTTTTGATCTCAATCGAAACTCAACTACTATTATGGCTAATTACATAATTTAATTTATTCTACTTCCAATTTGTAGCTCCTCGCCAACTCCAAGCAATACTTGCGACCATTGAGCAGCGCCGTCATCAGCCAGAGCCAAACTTTGGCCGCTCAGAACACAACCCCCGTTGCATTACTGCCACAGATCAGGTCATTCCAGACCTCGCCAGTCACGCGTGACATTGATTCGGCTGCCAAATTCATTGGTGCTGGTGCTGCAACAGTCGGTGTCGCTGGTTCCGGTTCGTATTTGGTCTTTGTCTACATTTATATATGTCTTATCTGTCTGATAAATAAGGTTCATCATTTGGGATTTATACCGCTCATCGCCAGTCAGTTACAATCTAGCATCTGGGGCACACATAACGAGTATCTGATTACTCCTAACATACGCCTCGGGAAGGTCTGAGATTTGGTCAAAGCTATTGGTTGAGCTTCATTTCCTAGCAGGAAACTTGTGCAATCACAAGACGAAAGTACCAGAAATTCTGCAATTCCTTTTTTTTAAGATGCATTGCATTGAAATCTTTCGTGACCAGCATTTTAAGTGCGATGTGCTTGCTGCAAACCTCTTTTAAAGGTGCGCAGAACTCAATTCAGACTAATCTGTGACTGACTACAGATGAACGGTTAAAAAGACACAAATGACTGCAACTCCAATTCACCATCTCAATACCATTGTATTCACTTGGTCAATATGCTAAGTGAATGCCTTGAATTCGGCATTTGCCGAAGTTTATTCAACTCACTTCCTATTGTTATCTGTTCATTTTTTAATTAACCTATTTCTCCCCTTTTTCTATGACAACCAATACGACAGGTGCTGGTATCGGATCAGTATTCGGCTCCCTCATCATCGGTTATGCCAGAAACCCATCGTTGAAACAGCAGCTGTTCTCTTATGCCATCTTGGGTTTCGCCCTGTCTGAGGCTATGGGTCTGTTCTGTCTTATGATGGCTTTCCTGCTGCTCTTCGCCTTCTAAGCAGTCGCTCCTCGTCCTGTTTTTTTCGTGCTCGAGAATTGTTTGCGGGTTGAGTTGTGAGATGCCAACAGCATCTTGCGACAAACGTCGTGTAGCAAGAACAACGGCAACGAGAAAGCAAAGTATAGAAGAAGGAACAACAAACAACCAACATCAACGTTCGTTTTTCGATTATTAATGATACAAATGATTGGTAGCAAAAACATCTTGTGTACAATCTAATTATAAAATAACAACAACCACATAATATATGTAATTTTGTTTTTAAAAAACATTCGAAAACGTAGTAATCGCCTACCAACCAACAACCAAACATCGCGGACGAAGAAAACACTTTTGTTTTAAGTTAGAAAATCAAAAAATAAGCAACACAACTTGCTAATAAAAAAAGAAAACAATGGAAAACACTCGGCTCAAGTGAGTAGCAAACAGAAAAGAAAAAACTCGATACGATACGAATGATATATAAGTGAGTGTTGAGCTAAAAGTTGCAATCAATTGAAAACAATTGTAAAATTTAGATTTTTAATTCAAATGCCAGCTTTAGGTTCACACACAGCCACAGACAACAAAAGAATCTACGAATCGAAAACATTTCACTGCCACTATACGGCTTCCTCCATCGAGAAGTGTGTGTGAGGGGGTTGAGCATGTTATCAAACTCTCTCTCCCATTGCCATCAACATCGGCTAGTAGCACGTGCAACTCTTTCTCACACAACTATTGAACTGAGGCCGCCGTGGTGTGCATGCAATGCACCTGTGTGTTTCTGCTAGTTTTGAATTTATTGTGGCGCGTACTGATAACGTTTCATTATGTTTAAATCTGTTTTTTTTTTATGTAATATTTAATTGCCACTTAATGCAGTTTAATTTTCACATTGTTGAATAAAGTTGAGTGTTTTCTTGGCTAGAACAACACGAAGTAACGGAATCTGAAAGATTGTGAAATAAAGGAAATATGAATGCGACAAAGTAACAAATTGTCTTTTAATTGGTTTTTAAATAAATTTTGTTGGGTTGTGGCTGACAGCGTATAACGGCTTTTAAATATTCTACAAATAGCGCCAAAAATGCAACTCTGTTCATGATTGAATCATTATTGCAACCCTGCGTTAGCTTGGCAGTCACATGTTGCCGCAACGGCAACACGCTGCTACTCGTTATCGATAAACTTAAATTCTTGTTTACGATATCAAAACAAAATCACATTGTTAAATGGATTTTGCTAAGAAAATACTAGGTAAATACGGCTGGAAAGAAGGCGACGGCCTAGGAAAAAACAACACTGGCATTGCAGTGCCGCTGAAAGCCAGCTTAAAGTTTGACAATGCTGGCCTAGGCGTTGATCGTGCCACAGAATTTAATGATCACTGGTGGGAACGTTGCTTCAACGAGGCCTCCTCCAACGTGAGCGTACAAGTGGAGGAGAATGGAAAAGTAAGCACTGGACGTAAGGCGGGCGAAGAAGCCGTGGAAATATCCACAAAAGGTTACTCTGCTCGCAAGCTAAAGAAAGCTAAGGATCAGCAGCGAGATGCAGAAGGTGGTGCGGTCTACGAGAACTTTTTAAAATCAGCGCTGCTCACCCAAGAGGGCGGTGAAGTGGTGAACACAGATCGCATCAAGGTCGATGACATTACTGTCTCCAAAGTGCATGTAATGACGGATGAGGAGTTGTTCAAGGCTTGCGGAGGACGCACCGCGCACAAGGGAGCGCGTCATGGTTTGAAATTGAGTGGGAAACTCGCACGCGTGGAACAGCAGGAGCGAGAGATGCTAGAGAAGCTGCATGGTAAACGAAGGGATCCCGAAAAAGAAGAGCCAGTGAAGCTGCAGGACAAAATAAGGGAGCCCGAGCCAGAGGAGCCAGTGAAAGTGAAAAAGAAGAAACTCAAAAAGAACAAGGCCGAGGTTGAAGAGATTGCAGATGAAGCGACGCCAGTTAAAACGAAAAAACGCAGGCAAGTCGAAGCTGCGGAAGAGGAATCCTGCGAGCCCAGCAAGTCTAAGAAAAAGAAAAAGAAGCACAAGCAAGCGGAAGAATAACTAGCAGAATTTCTTTTGTTTTCTTTTAATGTACATACAAAGTGTATTTAGCTTGTAATAAATCTAATAAAACTACGTTTGGGTCACTTAATCATAACGCTGATCTTTACTTTCTTCCCTTGGCTTTAATGCGTCGCGATTTACCCATTCGCTTGTTCACCGAGGCACCAGCTTTGACGCCACGTTGACGTCTTGTTGACTTCTCCGCCTCGAGTCCGGCGGCCGAGGCTTTTGTGTTGCGCTTTTGTCCCTTCTTTTTGCCACCAAAGCCGAATTTTTTGTTGCGTTGTTTCCGTTTGTCAGCGGATTGCTTCTGCTTCGATTCCAGCGCCTTGGCATCCTCGAGGAAGTCCAGATTCTTCAGCTTGCCCTTTCGGAACTTTTTGAGCTTATCCAGCATCTCCTTCTTCTCAGCTTCACGCTGTACCTTAGTCTGCTTGGCCAGCATTTTGCCCATCTTGCGCTGTTCGCGTATTTGCTTGATGCGTTCTGATTTCGCTTGTCCTTGCTGTTTGGCCATCAGATTGGATCGCACCTTCTGCATGTGTTCGTCGGATTTGGCCATCTCGGCGAAATAGTCATCGGGACGACGTGTCTTAATGCCCAGTTTGTGCAATCGCTGTATTCCCTCGACCACTGCGGCTTGAGCTTGACGATGGAAGAGCATTTCGCGTTTGAAGTCATTCAACACGGGATCCTCTTCGGGGCGTACATAGGGTATCTTGGCATTGCCCTTGAACTGATTTGCGCGCTTCTGTTCGTGTTTCTCCAGCTGAACAGCCAACTCCGGAGCAAGAGGCGCCAGATCGTTAACCATGTCTAAGCGTTCTTCCCAGGGAAGATCTAGACGAATGGCTTGTGCCTTGGCTAATAGCTTTGTCTGCAAATTCAAAATATTTAATATGTGCACCTGTAACTTTTTGGTTTTACTTACAATATCATTGATTTTGACGCGTTGTCCGCCAAATTCCACATTTAGACCCGGTTTCAGCTCACCACGCTCGAAAGCGGCTTGCAGCTGTAAAATACATTAAATTCTGAGTACTGGATTGTTTCAAACTGTGTCGGCCTAACATACCTCTGCATCAGAATTGTCATCTGAATCAAATTCGGAGCCACTGTCTTGTAATTCAAAGTCGGACATGATGCTAAACTATTTAATAAATGAAAATGCTGATATAAAAACAATATCAACACGTGCGACGATGCGACTGACCAGTGTGATCGCAAATTGTATTTTAAATTTGACCAAAAGTTTGCGCCATACATGGCCACACTGGCCTAAACAAACTGTTATCCAAACAACACACAGTGTTTACATATCATGGTTACGTAGCATTCAGCTTACCACTATAATCAATTTCACATTATTATTAACGTTAACGAAATTTATGTTTTTATTTATATAGATGTAATTAAAATGAATTATTTATTAAGGGAATATTATTATTAGCGATATTGAAAGTTGTGTTATTAATTTATGGGCTAATGTTAATTGCATTGGGATGTTACCTATTAAAAAATGTCTGTTAAATTTGAATGAGAGTCGTATTTGACCCTTTTTTAGTAATTCATAAAATTAACCTCAATTATATTAATTTTATTAAAAATAAATTTTATTTCAAAATTCAAATTATTTAGAACATTATTCGAAAACTGAAGAGTTGCAGAAAATAAATTGCCAGTGTTTATCACTATGAAAATGTTTTGATTTGAATGGCGTAATGCAATTCAAATGCAAAGAAGAAGAGTTCCCACACAATTCAATTTGATTTGCAAGAAATAGTTTACGGCCGAACGTTCGAATTTTTATTTTACTTAAATTATTTTAAAGAGCGCTGCATTAAATGTCGAATCTAGCGAATATATATGCAGAGTTACTGCGCAGATATGGTGATCACTATACAATCACATATAGCGCGCCGCCCAGTTATTTAATTCGATTAATTGGCGCGCACGAAGCTGCTGGCAAAATGATTTACGTCTATAATGAGAATCGCAAAGGCGGCACCACCATTTCAACGACGCCAACAAAATTGTTAATGCAATCGGAACGAGAACGTCGTCCTAATAATGGAGTGGATCTCGATCTCACTGGCAGCCCGCTGAAGGACGATTGCGTTGTGGATGCCATTGGTGATTTATCTCTTGCCGACTTGAACATTGTTAATCGGAATCCTTGGCGCCAGGATGAGGAATATCATCGCGGCCAGCCAGTGGATAAAGCCCGTGCCATTATCTGCAGTGAACACTTTCAGCAAGCCGGTGATGGCCAAGGATCCGTTTGGTTTCTATGCGATGGCAGCGATCACAACCAAACAATGTTGTTGCAATATGAATTCAATCCAAAGCATTTTTCACGCGGGATTGTCAGCTATGCTGGAGTTCTTCCATCATATATGGTCACTTCACAATCGCTGGTGAGACAACATGGCATGGCTGACGCGTTGGAGACCTTCATTGAGAACTGTTACCAGGTGAATCCCTCGATGACGTTGCGCTTCAATTGGTCCACAACAGCTGCGTTGCCGTTGCTAGTCGATCTGAGTGCTGGCAATTTGGTGTTGAATCAAACATTTCGGGTCAGCGATTGCGGTCCTTTGACCGATGACTTTATGAATCAGCTGAGAATATTGATTTATATTAGGGAAGATATCCTCAACTATCACAGCGATGAGAAGGCGGGTCGAATGCGTGATCCTGTTTATCGTTGTGGTAGCGGCATCGATATGGACGAGCTGCGTGAATCGATCAATAAGACAATGACTGAGGTTTCTGGTTTTACGGACGTCTTCACAGATGGGCATGCGGAGAACGACATTGAGGAGGTAGTGCAGCAGGCCAAGCTGCGACGGGTTACCGATTTGACCGACAAGCTTTGGGAGTTGCTAAAATGTAAGTAATGAAAGTACTATGTAGATTTTTTAAATTAAATTCTAATGGGTTTGTAATGTATACTCTTCTTTCTCTCTATATTATATATTAAATAAATTTAGTTTTAACAATTATCTTTTTATTGTGCGGTAAACAACGTTTTATAAAATAATTCCCATTTGTTTAGGTTGCACTTCGTATAAGGATCTGAAGATTGCCTTCAACATGCTCTTTCAATGCGCTGTGCGCTGCAACATTGTGGTAAATTTAAAGATCCCTTAATACCATGACCATACAAGTCTCAACTTTTATTTTACTGTGACAGAACATGCCGACCAACAAGAATCGTTTGGCTGAAATCATTTCAAATCTGGCCAACAGTCGCTTGGCAATGCCTTGCCTTAGTGGCGCCGAACCCTTGGAATTGCTGTTGGAGATTGGGCTGGAAAAGGTTTACAAGGATTATGAGTTTATCTTTACGGAAAGCAAAATCTGCAGCACCAGTTTGCTGAAGGGCAGCACTACAGCAGCTGCAGAAACTGATGCTGGCAATGAGCTGCCCAAGCTGCGCAAGTCGCTTCACAATGCTGTGCGAGGTGATACTGCACCCAATGGCGCTGGAGCTGGTGGCATGCGGAAAACGCTGTTGCATCATAGTGCTGACAGCAAGCAGGCGGCTGGAAAATTTCAGAATGGCGATGATGGAGGATTTAAGAACAGTACATTTGATGAAAAGGACAGTCTGATGTCGATTTCAAAGCTATTTCAAATACATTGCACGCTGGAGCACATTCTGATGATACACATTAATTTGAATTTGCCAAATGGTAGGAGAGAAATAGAATTTGTTGACGATTTGTAACTGATTTAATCTTATATATTTAACAGTCTATGCCGATGTCTGCACTCAGTTGTTAAACAAATCACCGCGTCAATTGGAGTGCATTGATGATCAAGTAAGCGATGTTGTTGACATTCAGCTGTCTGCTCATTATGTGCGCGAACATTTGGACGGCAAGGATCCGCACTCACGGCATATAACCATGAAGTCGAGCAACAAGTTTAGGGAACTAACAACCACATTCTACTTCAATCTCGAGAACATTTGTCCACCTGATTTGGTGCAATGCTTTCAGTCTGATGGTGAGTTTCAAAGCCATTTAAATAGTTTAACAAAGCCATGTTAATTATTTCACATTTTACAGACAAGGAAATGGTCAAGGAGCGCACGTATCATTCGTGGCTATATCGGAAAATTCGCACACTAAAGTAAAATCAAAGCGCGGTTGACATTGTAAATGTTCACATGAGATTTGAAAGTATTTCGTGCGTAATAGAATTATAAACAATTTGTACCACCAATTGTCACTTGTTTTACAACCTGCTTTTCACACGGCGCTGCCCCAAAATCATGCTCAATGCGAATTCCTACAAGTTTTAAGCCGTTGTGTGCTTGCTTGCTGTGTGGAGAAACTCATGTACTTTGACTGGGTATCAGTCATGCATGAGTATTGCCTTGGATAGCTCAAGGCTTGGAATCTTTTGGATTTAGATAGTAAGCACCCGCGTTCCAATTGCTGTCTCTGTATGTGTTTTGCTTACCATATTCTAAACAAAATGCACAAAAAAAAACAGCGAGGAAATGAGCAGGCAATCAGGCGTAAAGTAATGCTATAAATCGGACCACATTTGTGTCTGGCCCATTGGCCAAGAGGAGGAGCACAAGCAGAAGGTGGTCGACTGGTGGCCATAGCGAGTATCCACGAAATGTTACAATCCAATTAGGCGTCTTGGGCCACTTGTACTGTTGTCGTTGAATGCTTAACCCGATTGATTTTCAAGTCTCAGACGTGCGTGGAACGCGCTGCGGTTCGGACGTGTTTTGTGGTTGTCACTAGCCAATACTGGGCTAAAAACAAAAGAAAACCAAACGAAAAAAGGAATTTTCAACTTGAGTTTGAAGCCTTTAAAGTGCCGCACCACATCCTTAGCAGGAGACACAAATTGAAAATTGGAATTTTGAGTCGCCGTCGCAGCAGTTTTCGCAGTCTTGAAGCCAAGCTATATAGAGTTAAACCAGTTCTAAATGCCAATTATCGCGAGTGGATAATCTAATTAACAAAATGGTGTGTGAGATATACAAATAAAAATGAAAACACAAGATTTATTTAATCTTGTAAAGGATTAAGGACATTTGATACTCGCTGCTGAAATAACCTTAAAAGTGCAAAGTGAAACCTCACAAAAAGCCTTTGTTCTTTTTCCTTCTGAGTTTTTTTTAATTTTCCAAGTTCTGAGAATTATTTCCCTGTGTTTGCTTTCTTGGGGTCTTGCAGGGTCTTGAATTCTTCTTCAAATTTGGCTATGCCTTCCTTACCATAACGCTGATCATCATGATCTGGATGTCCTTGGCGCGTGCCTCGATGTTCAGTCGCGAAACGGAAGAAACTCGTTATCCGCCGTGTACTTACAATGTGATGTGTACGTGTTCCCAATCCTCGACAGATCTGGGCATTGTGCACTGCAAGAATGTGCCGTTTCCCGCATTGCCACGCATGGTGAACCAATCGAAGGTGAGTAAGAGGAAACTGTTAAGGAAATTACTGGAGCAATCGGGTTTTGTCGTAGGTTTTCATGTTACACATGGAGAATACGGGATTGCGAGAAATCGAGCCATATTTCCTGCAATCGACAGGCATGTATCGCCTGAAGATATCGGGCAATCATTTGACTGAGATACCCGATGATGCGTTCACTGGCCTGGAGCGTTCGCTGTGGGAATTGATATTGCCACAAAACGATTTGGTCGAGATTCCTTCGAAATCACTGCGACATCTGCAGAAGCTGCGTATTCTGGATTTATCGGATAATCATATAACGGCCATACACCATGATTCGTTTCGTGGCCTAGAGGAATCGTTGCAGAGTTTGATACTAGGCGAGAATTGCATTTCCATGCTGCAGTCGCACAGTTTTTCGGGTCTGCTCAATCTCGAGACGCTGGATTTGAGTGGGAATAGTCTGTTTGAGATAGATCCCAATGTGTTTATTGATGGGATGCCGCGTTTGACGCGGCTGTTGCTTACGGATAACATTCTCTCGGAGATTCCCTACGATGCACTGGGTCCGCTAAAAAGTCTGCGTACGCTGGACATTTCCCACAATGTCATCTGGTCTTTGAGTGGTAATGAAACGTATGATATTAAGGCCAACACCAAACTGAATCTGGACAATCTGCACTTGGAGTACAATCACATTGAAGTGCTGCCACCGAATTCGTTCAAATATTTTGATACCGTCAATCGCACCTTCTTCGATGGCAATCCGATACACACACTGCGAGTGAGTCGCATCTAAGAATTAAACATGATCCCTGATTGATATGATATAATGATATGATTTATTATTCATTAGGATGATGCATTTAAACCTGCTCGCATACGCGAGATCTATATGCGTTATTGTGGACTGACGAATATTTCGCCGGTGGCCTTTGATAGTTTGGTGAATAGTCTGCAGATTTTGGATCTGTCGGGCAACAATCTAACCAAGTTACACCACAAGCTGTTCAATAATTTCGATGTCTTGAGGTAAGTGGTTGGAGACTCAAGCCTAATCGGATTGGCTGGCGCCCGCCCAACAGCGATGTGGGGCTTCCCCTAAGTGTGTGACCTGCTTTCGAAACGGAAACGTGACGAAAAAAAGGGGAAATGAAATAAGTAGCTAACCAGCATTTTGCTTTTCCACTTTTCCTTCTCTCTTTTTCTCTCTCTCTCTCTTTAAACAGGGTCATCAGCATGCGTGACAATAAGATCAAAATCCCGAAGCCCACAGAAACCTTTAATGCCATGCATTACACGTTGCTTAAACTGGATCTGAGTGGCGATCGCAATGATCCAACCAATCTGCAAACGTTGCGCAAGTAAGTGACCCCAGCACAAAAAGAAACAATCCTGTTCCCCGCACCCCTTATCCCAGCAAATCGTATTTTGTATTTATTTGCAAAAAGTATGACCAGAATGCGGAACATGCGATCGCTGTCCATCTCACGCATGGGTTCCTCCTCGGTGGGTCCTGAGGACTTCAAGGACTTTGGTGTCGAACTGGAGGATCTGCAGATAACGCGAGCGAGTCTCTCGGGCATACAATCGCATGCTTTCAAGCATGTACGAGGATTAAAGCGTCTGGACTTTAGTGAGAATGGCATTTCTAGCATTGAGAATGATGCGTTCCATGAAGTTTGTTTTCAGTTAAGAGTTTCCTTTGACTCCTTTATAATTTATGCATTAATTTGTAGATTGGACACTCGCTGATCTCGTTGAAGATGTCGCATGGCTACTCTGGCAGTGCTTTGCCTGCAGAGGCATTGAGACATCTTACTTCGCTGCAGGAGCTGGACTTTAGCAATAATCACATTAGCAGCATGAGCGATACGAGTTTTCATTTCCTGAAGAATCTGCGATTGCTGGAGCTGCACGACAATCGCATTGAGCAGGTGCTGAAGGGCACTTTCCAAGGCGATATACACTCTAAGCTGGAGGAGATTTCGTTGCGTTTCAATCATTTGACATCGATATCGCAACACACTTTCTTTGACTTGGAAGCGTTGCGCAAACTACAGTTGGATGACAATAAAATCGACAAGGTCGAGCGTCGTGCATTTATGAATTTGGATGAATTGGAGTATCTAAGTTTGCGTGGCAATAAACTAAACAATCTGGCTGAGGAATCTTTCCAAAATCTGCCCAAACTCGAGATTTTGGATATGGCTTTCAATCAGCTGCCAAACTTTAATTTCGATTACTTTGATCAAGTTGGAACGTTGTCCAATTTAAAGGTGAATGTTAGCCACAATCAGATCCGGCAGCTGATGTACAATTCATCATGGAGTGGACGCAATGAGCATGGTAGAAAGAATCACGAATTATAAATACTAAAAGTTGCTAATAATCTTTGTTTTTAAAGGCGGCATGTATCACTCGAATATCAAGATCTTGGATCTGTCCCACAATAACATCTCCATTATCTATCCTGGCTATTTCCGGCCTGCTGAGATTTCGTTGACCCACTTGCATTTGGGTTATAATTCGCTCATGGTGCGTCTTTCTAAGTAAAAAACTTAATAGTTTACTAAATATTGCCTTTCTCATAGAACACCACTCGAGATGTGTTTGGCAACATGCCGCATTTGCAGTGGCTTGATCTAAGCTACAATTGGATACATGAACTGGACTTTGATGCCTTCAAAAATACCAAACAACTGCAGTTGGTCTTCTTCGATCATAATTACTTGACCGACATTCCACAGGATATCTTTAAGCCAGTGCAAGGATTGCGCATTGTGGACTTTTCGCACAACAAACTGCGCGGTTTGCCCGATAATCTCTTCTACAATGGCGGCATGGAGAAGTAAGTTGGGTTAAACAAATATTTGTAGAATATATGATATACGAGTATATTTTTTTAATATTTGCAGATTGGATGTCTCGCACAATATGCTACTGAAGATACCATCCTCTTCGCTCTCCAGTTTGGCTGCCTTGACGCTCTGCGAACTGCATTTGTCCAATAATTTCATTTCCACTATACACAGCATGGATCTGTCGAACAAGTTCAGAGTGAGTACTAACAGTCCTCGATTTAAAAAAAAAAAAAATTTATTCTTCTTCATCTCTTTCAGTCCCTTCGTTATCTAGACATCTCGTATAACTATTTGCTGCGAATCGATGATGCTGTCTTTGCCACAATGCCCAAATTGGCAGTTCTCGATCTCTCCCACAATCGTGATCTTAAAGTTATGGATAAATCGTTTATGGGACTGGAAACTTCACTAATTAAGCTCGGCTTGGAGAATGTTTCACTCAGCACAGTGCCTGAGATACGTTTGAAGTATCTGCGAGAGTTCCGTCTGGGCTACAATGAACTGCCTTCCATTCCCCAGGAGCTGGCGCATAACATGAGCAATCTGCGCATGCTGGATCTCTCGAACAATGACTTGACCAATGTTCCTCTAATGACGCAATCGCTCCCACATTTGCGGTGAGTAAAACAAACTTTATTTTAATTTTAAATGTAATTTATAATTGTTTATTTTACAGCCGTCTAATGCTCTCAGGAAACCCGATTACCTCGCTCAACAACAACAGTTTTGATGGCGTCAACGAGGATCTCGAAATGCTGGACATCTCCAACTTCCGTTTGCATTATTTCGAGTATGGTTGCCTCGATTCACTGCCCCACTTGCGTTCCCTCAAGCTTACTGCCTATTCGCACCTAGAGCACTTTAATATTCCTCATTTGCTGCGCCATCATCACAATATCAGAGAGCTGTGGATTGAGGCACCGCAGCCTTTTACACGCATTGTCAAAAAGGGTTCGGGACCCACGCAGGAAATGCAGACAGTACAGCTGGGCATGCCAACAGATCTGCTGCGTGAAATGGAAGGACATCTGCCATCAAAGTTGACAAACATTACGTTTAGTGGGCCGCAGTTTACGAATATTAACGAGCGCATACTTAGAGTGAGACTTTTTTTAAAAGCTTTCTTAAATATTTAATTACATATTCATCTCTTTTAAATTTAGGGCATGCGTTCTCCTTACCTGTACATGCAATTGTTTAATACTTCACTGCAAGCCTTGCCGCCAAACTTCTTCAAGCACATGGGGCGGGTACGCAATATTTCGCTGGACATACGCTATCACAATCGCAATTTGAAAAAGATACCAAATCCCAAACACTGGCGCAGTGCCTTATCTGCCGAACAGCGTCTTCCTAACCGACCTCAAGATGTCTCACACGGATCTCAACTGCGATTGCGATTTGGGGTGAGTTTAGTTAATCAAGTGATGAACCATTTGCTCATTCTGTCTTCTTCCTTTAGTTGGGTGGAGTTCTGGCAGCGCAAGCGCAGACAATACATCTGCTCCTCGCAGACTTGGACCGATACAGTTTTCCGCACGTTCATGAACTCACCGTGCCAGGTTTATGGACGCCACAATTGCGATGATCACGACGACGATCTTCGCGAGACGCGTTGTGATAACAAAGGCGGTCAACAGCTCTTGGAAGTAAGTGCACATGAATTGATATCAAAGTGTTAATTAACTATAAATTTAATTTATCAATTGCAGGCTTTGAAATTCGATCTGGAGTGCGGTTGGGACAATGCCAATTGTAAAGAAACAGCCCTGATTGTAATAGCCGTGTGCCTGGGCTTTGTGTTTTGGATGTGACTTCTGTACTTTGCATATAAGACGTCCACCGACTTTTACGATATTCTAGAGCGAGTCTATGGCAGGCAGGTCGTCTAAGTTGGTTGTGTTTCCTTTGGGAACTGGCCTAGTTGATGAATTGTGCCTGACCATCTAGAAATTAAGCGTGATGAGACTTTTTCTTACCTTCTTACCTTTTATTTTCTTCGACGACTCCCTTACTAGCACTGAACACCCAGCGAAGTTGCTTTAGAGTCCACAATTTAGAGTCCTTGGCCAACGCCTTATATGTAGGAATCCTCACCTCACCTCACCACATACCTCATTCCATTTCAACTTTATATACCATTTGTAGTACTTAAAATATTTGATATTACTTAAAATAATTGAATTAGTTTTCTTTTGTATTTTATTGTGCAATTTTCTTGTCTATGTTATCCACATACGTTAATCCTCCGATTTATAACTATATACATTACTTAAGTTAGGTCACTTCGCCGCTTAAACAATTCCAATTGAAAGTCTGTAAAATGTTTCATAAACATAATAAATATTTACGGTAGGTTAAATAGACTTTTCTTTACATTATTTTCCTTTTCCGCTCTGTCACAAATTGTCTAGCATTAAACCTTGCAATTTTTTATGGCCACGAGCAGCAACAGCAAATGATGTACCGTGGACACAGTGGCAACAAACAATTAAAAACTTTGCCATAAAGTTTGTGACTTTTCTTCTCTTTTTTTCCATACGATAAATTATTATGTAATGCCCCCCCACATTGAACTTTTTCCAGGCCTTGTATACATTTATTTTTTCCTGGTTTTCCCTCACTGTTGTTGGTTTTTTTCGGCAGTTTTATTGAGCTAAAGTACTTTGTGATATATGCTATGGAAGTGGAGAAGGGGATGGAGGCATAAGGCAGAAGGCAGCGACTCCCTAAACTTCAAAGGGGGCGGCGACAACCTCAGCAGCTTCCTGTTTATGCACTTTGCCAATGCCAGTGGCTGGAGTTGGTGCCTCAGAGCGACCGCAGTATTTGAGCTGTGTGTGTGTGGGGGCGAGTTGTTGATTATATTATAGCATAACTCGGTAAATTTGTTTGCCTTACCTGCTGCCCAATTAAATTTTCAAAGCGTGGCTGCACAAATGTCCAGGCACCCATATTGCGGTGCTCCTCCTGGCTCCAAATGAACGCTGTATTAAAGAAGCAAAGAAAAGCGTAAAACAGAAGGTTTGCAGGTTTATGACGAGCACTTACATTGCACGTTGCCGTATTGCGCCAGCTGGGCTTGCAGCTCCTGCACGGGGAAGGGACACAACGATTCCAGACGCACAATGGCCGTATCGTGAGCCTCTCGCTTCTGTCGCTCCTCGACCAGATTGTAATAGTGCTTGCCGCTGCACAAGATGACCTTGCGCACCTGTTCCGGTTGCACGGTGTTATCTCCTGTAATGGGTACAGAGTGAGTTAAGAAAAGGGAAGCCATAAAACGACAGCTACTGTATTGTACCTAGCACATTGTGGAACATGCTGCCCGGCTGGAAGTCCTCGTGCGTTGAGGTCGCTGCCGACAGACGTAGCAGAGTCTTGGGCGCTATCACCACCAAAGGCTTGCGGAAGTTGCGTGCCAGCTGGCGACGCAGCACATGATAGTATTGGGCAGGTGTTGTGGGGTTCACCACATGCACATTGACGCCATCGCCATCGGGCGATGTTTCCTTCGAGTCGCACAGCTGCAGGAAGCGTTCGATGCGGCACGAACTGTGCTCGGAGGCAACGCCATCGTAACCATGTGGCAACAGCATGACCAGTGCATTTGAGTCCATCCATTTGGCTATAAATAGATTGAGCAGTTGATGGGGGATAAATTGAGGATTTGATGTAGCAAGTCATGCGAGGCAGTTTACTCACTTTCGCCCGAAACTATGAAGGTATCAATAATGATTTGGGCACCATTGGCAAAGTCACCGAATTGCGCCTCCCATATAATCAGATTCTGAGGATTATCAATGGCCATGCCATATTCGAAAGCCAGCACAGCCTCCTCGGATAAAATGCTGTGAGCCAGCTCCAATTTGCCACCGTTGCCGCCTTCGATGTGATTGAGTGGAATGTACATTTCGTTGGTCTTCTGATCCACCAGCATGGCATGGCGATGGGAGAAGGTACCGCGTCCCACATCCTCGCCACTGATGCGTACATTGTGTCCCTGGTACATCAGACTGCCAATGGCCAATGCCTCTGCTGTGGCCCAGTCGATTTTGTTGCCTGCCTCTAGCTTCTTGAGGCGCCCTTGGATGTGGGTCTTGAGCAGATGCGGATGCACGGACTAAAAGCAAAAGGAAGTAAGTTATGATACTATAATTACGTGTGCTAAGATTTTTTAAGAACAATAATATAACAAGTTGGTACAAAGTTGTACTCTATGTAAAAGAAAGTACAATGCTGAGAGGTCTAGGAGACTGTAGCCAACTTACAAAGTCCTCGGGATAGGCCACGCTCTGCTGGCCAATCCAGTGCAGCAGACCATAGTCCAAGCCAGTGTCCCAATAGGTCAGTTCATTTGCTGGTGCCGAGGTGAGGCCAGCCCATTGCTTCTCAAAGAACGAGGGAGGCGGTACGTAGGTGAGCGCCAGAGCCAGTTCCTCGCCCAGATGAGTCATGTACTTCTCACGCAGCTGCTTGGCCTCGTCTTTGCTTAAGACACCTTCTGTGGCCAATTTGTCGGCATAGAGATCGGGCACAGACTGACGCTGATGAATGATTTTATAGATCAAGGGGTTGGTAAACGTTGGGTCATCGACCTCATTGTGACCCCAACGACGGAAGCAGTTCATATCGATGAAGATATCCTTGCGGAACTCGCGCTGATAACGGAAGGCCAAGTTGGTGATGCGTGCCACAGCTTCGGGATCATCTCCGTTGACGTGGAATACAGGCGCCTGTATCGACTTAGCCAAATCGGAGGAGTAAGCAGATGAACGTCCACGCTCTGCAGGCGTGGTGAAGCCTACTTGATTGTTGACAATGAGATGCACGCTGCCGCCGACTTCAAAGTGCGGCACGTAGGCCATGTTGAGGCACTCCTGATTGATGCCCTGGCCGGCAAAAGCGGCATCACCATGGAGTATCACATTGACCACATGTTGGCCAAAGGGTTGAGCTGTAGCCGCGCTGTCGAAAGCGCCTTCGCCGCGAGTCTGCTGCTTGGAACGTGTCTTGCCCATAGCCACAGGATTAGCTGCCTGTTCGAGTGAGCGGAATGAATGTGTAATCCTTTCTAATACAAATTTAAAGACTTACCTCCAAGTGAGAGGGATTACGTATCATGCTAAAGTTGATGCTTTTGCCCAGCACTTGCAGCTGCTCCGAAACATCTGCGCACACAAGATATAAGAGTTTTGATTAAATTACGCATACGCAGCGTGTGTTCGACGAACAACAAACAAACGAAATAGAAAACAAGTAAGAAAGCTACAGTCGAGTGTACTCGACTGTGAGATACCACTACCCATTTTGAATGAAAGCAATATATTTTGCGGTATTATTCTCAAAATATACCAAATATACTACAAAAATACTAAAAATTATACCAAATGGTATATGTGGTATATCGATATAGTACCGCATTCAAAATATACCATAGACGGCACAATATACCAGATTGTCAGCCAAAGCAACTCAGACCCTAGTAAGTAGGCGTTTTGTCCATACAAAAGTATTTCATTAATAACTTCGACAATTTCTATCTGATCGCAACCAAATTTTCAGAATTCATAACTAATATAATAGTTATCATACACACCAAAATTCGTAACTCTAGCTTTAAAATTACGCTTGTTAATCGATTTTTGATTTGCGGGGCGGAAGTGGACGTGGCAAACATAACAAATGCTGTCGAAAAAATTATAGCTCTATCTCTTATAGTCTCTGAGATCTAGGTGTTCATACGGACAGACGGACAGACGGACAGACGGACGGACGGACAGACGGACAGACGGACATGGCTATATCGTCTCGGCTGTTGACGCTGATCAAGAATATATATACTTTATAGGGTCGGAGATGCCTCCTTCTACCTGTTACATACATTTCCTGCCGGCACAAAGTTATAATACCCTTCTACCCTATGGGTAGCGGGTATAATGAGAAGAAGCTAAGAAACTTGAACTTACGGAAGTGAGTTATGACGTCGGACATGGCCTCGACGTTGTCGGCAAACTCTGATGTGCCGCTTAGTTTGCGAAAAACTTTCGCCGGTCGCATGTTGAACATTGCCGCTTGCAGTGAGGTGCGTCCTCGGTGGGGCATCGCCAGAACCACATGCTCAACGTTTGCTGTTGTCATTGTTGTGGTGGGCGCCATAGGTGGTCGAAGTAGAACATCATTTTTGGGGTTAGAGAATCGTTTAAGTGCATGCTGAGACCCAGCAAAATATTGTTGAATTCAGTTCTTAGCTCACCTTGCACACTGTCGCGCAGTAGCTGCCAGAAGAAGGCCAACATGGACTCGGCTCCTTCGCCGCTATAACGCTTGACTGTGGGAAATTTGAGGGCCATGAAATTGTCCCATGCCTGCGACTTAATTAGCAATTCGGCAATTTCGCAGCGCTCCGTCGACTGCAGCTGGTGTTCGTTGAGTGTCTCAAAATTGCGAGCCAGCCATTCGCGTTCCTCAGTATCCTGTACAAGGAGAAGGGGGGTCAGAGGTCAGCTATTTATGTACTTATTATATGGCTGCTTACCTCGATGTAGGCAAACTCAGCGCTCGCTGCGCTGCCGCAGTAAATGTCCCGCAGCAGCTGCTCCAGCTGGGCAACATTTTGGACATTTTGGCTGCCACCAGAAGATGCCGCTGGAGCACTCAAGAGGTTGGCGGTGCGCACCGCTTGCTGCGTCTGCAGTCCATAAAATGCGGGATTTAATTCCTGCAGCTCGCTGCTGTCCAACGCACACACAAACAGAGTTGACAACACACAAAAGAATGAAAATATAAATATAAATTATATGTTTCTGCTGTCGTTGCTACTGGGATTGCTTGCTCCTCGAATGGTGTGGGCGAGGATTGCGAACGGTTTCTTTTTTTGTTATTTACCTTTCGCTGTTGGGCTCTTTGATGCTGATGGGATTTACTGCCGCCAATTTGTGTCCGTGCTGGCGAAAGGCCTCGACCCAGCGATAGACATTACCCTGAGAGTTCCTTGCCAGTTTCGCTTCTTCCGCAACTGCAGAGCCAAAAAAAAAAAAAAAAACATGCGTAAACAATATAAATTTTCTCTCGCAGTTATAAATTATTAAAAAACGAAAGAAAGAAAAACGAATTTCTGTTGTGTATTGCCACATTGTGCGGCCTTTTGAATTTATTGGCATTTTACTTTTATGGCATCTACATTTTGAGCTTAGGCTTTAGGTCCACTGCTTGACCTCAACCATTATTTGAGGTATATTCCCACTTCCGGTTACCGTGACTACTGTGCTAAACAGTCTTAAATTGTATTTACAATTTAACGATTTTTGTCGATTATGTTTGTCTATCAATTTAGTTACAGCTACCATTAATTGCTCTATGATTTAGAAGGGTATTTAGGGTTCGTTGCCATAAAGTACACATATATAGGCTGGCTATATATATTTGATATGTGCTCGTATGTGTGAGATATGGTTCTGTTCGTTTTATTGGGTTTTTTTTATGGCCTTTTATTTTTTGTTGGGCCAAACCGTTGATAGCTCGTTTCTTGCTGAGGTGTTTATGTGCCAACATATTATCCTGCCTTAAAGGATGTGCAGTCGCTTAGGGATTGCTTCTATGTACACATAACCAACGGATCATTGACAGTGCTTTTGGCCAGCTTACTTGGAAATGCATTAAAACTTGATTTGCTTAACAATTTATGCAATTTCTTTGACAATATTTTTTGGTGATAAATCAATTGAAGGTCATGCAAGCTCTCCCTTTGCTGGGACACACACACACACACAATGAATGATGTATTATATTTGTGGCGAAATATTTCCAACTCGAGCGTGTAAATATTATTGAACTGGCGTCGCAAATACCCAAAGAATAATGGCCACCGGACAGTTATGCATGGCAGGGACAACAACAGAGCGAGAGAAAGAGAGAGAGTGTGAGAGGGGGAGCAGAGGAAATGCACAGGAAGGATGTGACTGAAATCAAAAGAGCGCCAGTAGTTGAGGGCAATACCAGTCTGATTGGCATGTCAAGTGAATTAAAACGGCACAATGGTCCAGAAGCTCACAACTCGCAACTGATGACATTCAATACAACAGCAGCAACAAGAGAAAAACTGTGTTGAAGCCGTAGGATAAGTCTTCAAAGGGACTGGCAAACAAGTGTCTCTGGTGCAGTCAATATCGCACCAAAGGTGAGTTCAACTTCAATAACACTCCCAGGCTTGGATGTTAATAGGTCAGACGAGTTTCCTGCTGGGATAAGTCTGTTACCCAGGACTGAAAACTCATTGTGTTGCTGTTGCCAAATTGTGTGGCCTGCTAAGGCATAAATCCAATTTGAATATTTGTTTCCTTTTTGTGTTCTACGTGTTTTACATGGCATAGTTTCATTTTAATTTATACCAAAAGATACATTATTAATGCCTACTACACTAAAGCAACGTCTGGCGACTCGCAACAGGTTGCTTCAGACATGTTGCAAGTGCGTGTGTAAATAGTTTGATAACTGCAGGCAAGCAAACGAACATGTTTGAAGTGTGGCTGCTGCTTGTCCACAACAATTTATTGTGTTTTGTTGTCGTGCTGTTGTTGTTATTGGCTTGTGGGGTGAAGGGTTTGCGGCTTCACTCAAATACGCATTGATAAACTGCCCGGCGGCAACAAGAGCAGCTTGTCCATTGATTTACAACTACACTTGCACTACAGCAAAAAGTTTCAGTTCGCTTTAAACGTTTCCACTGTTTGTTTGGCTGTCGTTTCACTTATCAGAGCATTTTCTGTTTTTGTTAATAATGATTGTTATCTCACCGACAGGAAATTTTATAATATTAGATTAACTTAGCACAGATTAGCAGCATTCACTTTCAGGTACAAGTTTATAAATAGTATTTTTGTTGTTGTTATTCTTGGCTGCAACTACCTTCAAAGACGCGCTTGGCGACCGGTCGATAGCCCCAGACGCCCTTCTTGCTGTGATAACTGCGGTGTGGGCGTGTCTGTGTGCCCACTAGGCCGGCAATTTTGCCTTCCGAACTCACAAAGTGACGCAGCATTTTCGTTATTTAATTCACACAAACAATATAAATAAGTTTTATTTTGTATATAGTATATACAGCAGCTTCTTCCTTCCGCAACTTTGCCGTTGTCAACTGCAGCTGCTCGCGCTCAACCCAGAACTGAAATTCATTTCCAACGCCTTCTATTTAGACCCCCTGGACTTAGCAGCTATGCTGATAACAAGCCGATCAGCAGACACAATTTGAGACAAACAATCACAATTTTGTTCTCTTCTTGACGCTCTTTCTAAGTAAAAAGTTCTCTTCGCGTTCTTAATGCGTAGCATTTTAATGCTAACTTTGCTCGCAGTTGTATGTTATTCTCACTCTCCTTTCAAAATGTTTGATGTGACTTTAATGACCCGTTGTGGTTTTGTTTGATGCAACTTAAAGCAACTCGTTAATAAATTATAATGCATTGCATACTTTTAGGCTGGGACTAATTAACGACGACATTGTAAACCGCATTTGTTCACGCCAAAATCATAAATTTAAAATCACAAGTATAGAATTTTTAATACATTCAAAATAAATTGACTCTGCATATACAAATGTATTTATGTAAGAGGAATATGTGTGTACCAAATTTACATATTTACGAATTTTGCCAATGATAAAAATAAATCTTTGTTGTGAACTAGATACATATATTTAAGTAGAAAATAACATATATGTTTGTTATTCATTATTGGACTATTTGCGTTCTGACTAAATTATTTTTATCTTTTTAATTATCAGCTGTGTGTTTCTTTATAATTTAAAAATTGATCAACTTTCTAAACACTTTTTATTGGCAATATTTTATATTTAATGCCTTTCAGTGTACTTGTACATTTTTAGTAAATATTGCATTTAAAGCCAATTTTGTACTTTAGAATTTTTTATTTCAATCCAATTAAGACAATAAAAGTTGGAAAAACAAAAACTTTGTGCTTGCTATTTTTTTTTTAATTCTTATTATTATTTTATAATAATAATGATCATTGTGTTTTAAAATAAAGTTGAACTTTAAAATTGCAAATTTTGAAGTAATTAAAAGTTAGTAAACAATGCTTTCTAAAACATTTTCTGTGAGCAATATTCAATTAATAACCTCGGAAATATCGTGCTTTGTCAAGCTGTGAAGCGAATGCTGTTGTCATAATGGTCTCCACACTACTAATTTTATGCGACTCCTGTTATGGCAAATTTTCATTTCAAAACGAAATTTTATGGAAATTGTTTTTGCGATTTTCGTCGCTTGTCGAAATGAAGTGCAATTGTTTACGTGTGTTGTTTTCATTCATAAAATGAAAGCCCAAGCGGAAGTGCTGCGTTGTTGAAAATGATGGCTCATTGTCTATAATTATAATTGGTCACTGTGGTGGTAAAAGGCTTTTCAAGCTCGAGCCCATTGAATTGACGACAAGGAAGAATGGTGATTAACTGTAATGGAAATGAATCACAAATCGTAATGTAGCTCAAAGTCAACAAAAGCTGTGAGCGCAGATAACACAGATATTGAGAGTGGGAAAAAGAGAGCCAAGAAGCGGCGGAGAGCATTGAATAAACAATTGAATTTAGAAACTTAACAACTTGCACAATACAAGCAAGAAAACCGAAACCGAAACCAACATCGAGTCGAGACCTGGCCAACAAAATGTAGAGCGCCAAAAGGAATGCGTTATCAGTGCGTGGTGGTTAAGCTGATAAGATAAAAGTGTGGAGCATAAAACAGATAACGGCTAACGTTTCACAATCGAAACAAAAAAGAAAACGCTGACAGGTTGGAAGCAGTCGACAGGTTTCGCCAACGCCCCAACTTCAGTCCTAACTGAGCGTGGCGCTGAATCGAACGTATTTTTCTGGCTCTTAAGGTTGGTAAAGTGGTCAACATCGATGAAAGGTGTTGAAAGAGTGTTGAGAGTGCGATAAGAATAATGAAATGCTGATAAGCTGCATGAATTGATGATGTCATCAAGTGAAAAACCCTTTTGATTGCTCAATTTGCAAGTGAAAAACTCATAAAATACAATATTTCCCAGTGTCATTTTGCATAATTTGCATTCTTTTCTTGTGTTATTTTACAGTGCGCCACGAAATACGTATAAAACGAAAACGAATCGAGAAAAAAATACAATAAATATTAGATATAGTAGGTGATAAAAAGGAAAAGTGAGAATGCGCTTCAAACTGTTTGTGGTCTGTGCGCTGGCCTGCGGCTTCATGGCCTACGTGCTGGCCAACGAGAATGTATCAACGGAAGTGGAAGATCAAATTATAAAGACCGTGCCCGCGAATAAAGCACCCAAAATTGTTGAAGCTGCCGAATTTGTCGAGATTCCCGAGGAGCTCAAAACGACACCCGCTGTCAAAAAGGTCGACAAAGTGTCGCCACCCGCAGCAGTCGCTCCAGCAGCAGCAAAGGCATCGTCTCCTGCACCAGCTGCGGCTAAGCCACAAGCCAAGCCAATTGTACAGGCAGCAGTGGCAGCGGCGGCGCCAATGAAGCTGTTGCCCGTTGCCTCGAGTCGCGGCACAGATGACATTTTAACTGTGGCTGGACTGAAGCCACAGACCAAATCTGGGGCACTAGTTATGCCATTGGAATACCTTGGCGAGCTGTACGATGTGGATACCAGTGGCTACAATTGGGGTAAGTGTACATGAACAGTCCGACAAAACGGAGCGCTGAATCAGTTCACGCATTACTCATACGCCGTGTTGAGCGTTGGCTTTATCTTATCAGCGATAATGTTCGCTCACTTGCTAGCTTACCAATATTTGCTCGATAACTTGTTCGACTTTTGGCGACGCAATCCCAAGCAGGTGTCTGTGTTTTTCTGTGTATTGGAGAGTTTACTTGACTCTGCGTAAGTTGCCGTTTGGCTCTCGTAATTCACATTGCCAGTTTTGATAAGATAAAACACACATATTCCGGCATTAAATGCTAACGAATATTTTTTTGTTTTTGTTTTCCAAACAAAACAAGACACAGTCATTGAGAGAGCGAGGATGAAAGAGAGTTTAGTAAGCGTTCATTGGCAGCAATATAGTTAGCGGGGTCTTATTGAAAGTATGATTCAGTTTACAGCAATTCTGATAAATGACATCGCCTGGTGCTAAATTGTAATTGAAACAGAGAACGGAACTGCACAGTAAAAGGGTCCCGTTTATGCATTAGTCAGAGCGCTGATTACGTACCTTGATTAAATATTTGTGTTATATAAACGCTTTCGAATAAAATTCTCGAGAATTTCTAGCTATTTTTAGTTACTCATCGTTTGTCAATATGCTTATCAAAATATTTCGATTTTAGTTGCTATTCGTGCAAAGCAAAGTCGGAGTTTGTTTTATGCATTTTTATTTTATTTATGTCAAGTTCATTTAACTTATGTGAAGCATGATTAATGTCAATAGTTAGGGTATTCTTTTTTTTTGTTTTTGTATTTATTTTATTTATGGTCAAGTGGGGTTATCTTATGTTAACCATGGTGTGATTAATAACTAATTGTAAGAGCATTCTTTTTTTATTTTTTTTATTTATTGTCAAGTTTTGTTATCTTATGTTGAACATGGCGTATGAGTAATATCTAATAGTTAGGGTATCCTTGGGAGCATGCACTAAATTAATAACTCGGTTGGTCAGTCGATTGCATATTCATGCACCCATCGAGATGCGCTGCTCGTACTCGGCAATGCGCAGGCGAACAGGGACAACGAGACTCAGGTCCTCCATCATGGCATGACGTTGTGGTCGCAGTGTTGCAGCATTTGAGTTCTGACGCGAAATGGTCGCCCTCGATTTCTCCATTGAGGGTTTGCGACGCAATGAGCATTTGCGTTGCACGCCATTGTTGCCATAGGCTGTGGGCGGCTTTGCATTGGGAGTGGCAAACTGATAGGACGCTACATCAGGCACTGATGTAGCTGTTGCCGATGTTGTGGCAGCCAAGCGTTTGGGTTTAGGTGGCGGCACTAGACCGATGTTGCCGTTGCCATTGCCTGTGGTGGCCACGCCCATCGGACGGCTGGAGCGCAGCAGCGAGATAAAACGATTGGCATTGTTGTTGTTGTTGTTGTTAGTGTTTTGGGCAGTGCTGCGAGCGGATTCAAAGGTGTTGGTTAGCTTGTTGAAGAAGTTGATTTTGTCGCTGACACTGCGTGTGGTTTCATCATGACCCGCGGCCACAACATCATCATCATCAGCAATGTGGCTGCTGGAAGTGAATGTAGCGTTGCAATCCTGTTGTTCCTGTCGTTGCTGCTGCAATGTGAATTGTGGGATGTGCTCATCGGAGCCGTTGTTGCGCTTGGACATTTCCAGCACTTTCTCGCGCAGCTCCATGGACCAACGCTTCTGGCTCTTGTAAAGCTGTGGTCGCAACTCTGGCAGCGGCTTCGCTATCGGTTTTGGTGTAGCCACCGCATTCGCTTCTGGTCCGGTAATTGGCAATGCCAGTTCGCTGGTGAAGCGTGGCGTCGGCGGACGCGGCAAATGCTGCAAGTGTTGCTTGGCTGGCAATGGAGTCGAGGTAATGGGTGCAACAGCAACTGCAGTCGTCATTTCCTCCTCGTCGATGTCCATTTCAAGCTCGCTGAAGCTTGTCGCTTCGATTACCGGCACTGCTGCGGGCAATTTGTAGTTGTAGAATTGAAAGTTGAACGTGCTAATGCTCATTTTGCGATGATGTCTTTACACGACGGCGTTTACAAACTGAATGTATGCCACTTCAAGGAAACGCTGCGCTTATATAGCTGCTGACACAGTTCGCTACCTGAGTCCAGATGGCAATTTACCTGTTCAGGTAGTTGTTCAATCACGATGCGGTGGCCTAAAAAGTTGCCCAGATTAATGTGACATAAATCCTTGCCGCGAACTTGACTTGGCCAACGTATTGCCGCGTTTTCCAGGAATTAGGTAGCAAGCAAAAAGGAAAAAAGTAGGAGAATTGCAAAGGTTTCCAATGAAATGCAACCCGAGCACGCGAATTTTGCGTATTTTCCGCGCACCAATTTACCCGAATCCACGATGGGCAGGACCATAAATCAGACAAATGTCGCGGCAATTCGTTCGCTAATCCCCTGTCCCGATGTATCCTACCGCACCTAAAGTACAGCCAAAAGTTTAGCAAAAACTGTTGTTCACATTATGCTGTGTTACCCAAAAAGGATTAGCGTGCCATGATAATATTTTATGGCCTGACAACTCTCGACACTCGCGATTCATAAATAGATTATAAACTCTCAAAAACTGATCCACAAATGTGACAGCTGTCGTTTCACAAAAAAAAAATCAAAATGGAAAAACTGGCAAGATTTTATGAGTTTCCTGGTTTTAGAAAACTCACAATTTTCAAAATCAACAGCGACTATTAATTAGCCAACTGCTGTCATCGACAATTATGGCGTATTATAAACACTCGCAAATTCACAATTGAAAATCACTCTCTCAATACACTTAATTGACGGCTAAAAGAGTTCAGTTTGCTGTGTAGCTCAGTTTAATGGATAAAAAAATTATGCTTCATTGCAAATTGATGCATTAATTGCTGCCTCGTTGGACAACAACAACAGCACATGCCATTGTCATAAGGCAGTTAATGAAATATTAAGTACGCAATTAAATCACAATATTTCACTGTTTAAGACAATGGCCGAGCACTAGAGTGCTGTCAATTTTCATAACTTTAGAGGCTTTCAGCTGACAATAGGTTCTTTTATGAATTAAAAAAAAAGTACGACAATTTTTTCTACGGCAAAAGAATTTCCCAGAGACACATTAATAAATGAGTAAAATTCATTAGTGATGTTTGAATTGTAATTAGATAAAGAGTAAGCAGAGGACCTTGAATTGTTTGTCGTTTGTTTGCAATGACTATTTATAATTGAAGGCCACATCTAATTAATTATGTTATTAAAATCCCAATTTAATGTTGAAAGCCACTCAACCCACGCTTTCTTTTGATTAACAAGAAATAGCTTTAATATTTAATGCACACATTGTAAATTTGCCAATTTAATAATATTATACTACCATACTTCGACTTCAATTTAAAATCATATTCAACACACACTTTTTCAACCACAAATATGCCGCAATCTTTAGGTTTGCTACAAGTACAATTGCAATTTATTGTGCAAACTTGCCTTGTTGTTTGTGGCGCTCGACAATTGGTCAGCTTAAATTGCCTTTAAAAAGGCAACGCCACAAGCAACAACAAAAAGAAATTAGAAAGAAAAATGTGTGGCAACAGAGAATGGGTAGAGAAAAAAGTGGCAAGGCAAAAGAGAACACACGGAAAATTGTAGCTGGCACAAGTTGGTAAAACTGAAATGAATATTAACTGTGACCTTTAATAGCTAAGTGCATGAGGTGGATGGGGCGGGGGCAGGAAGAGGGGGCAACGAGCACGGAAGACAGTGTGCGTAGTTGCAAGCACGAGGCAGCAATTTTGTAAGTGAGTCAGCAGGAAGCTGCAAGAACTTAAGACGGGGCGAAGGCAACGGCGAAAAAGTGGCAAGCCGACAGAAGACAGAACCGAGCCAGGCTTGTGGCAGGCAGCAGCATGTAGAAGATTGCAAGTGGCAACTGGGAAAGTCTTAAGTTTATGTGCCGCCCACAGAATGCATCCGGCCTAAATTGAAATGCAGTATAAGGCAAGAAAAAAAGTGTTTAGGCAATGTTCTGGGTTGGGTTGGGTTGGGTCTAAGTTTCTTGGGCTTCTGGCGGAATTGAATACGTAATCTCTCTGAGGATTAGGTGTTGAAATTTGAAATTATTACGTGTATAATTGCGGCAGCGTCCGCACGCACTAGCTGTTGACTCGACTTTAATGTGTACTTATCGTTACGTGTTGCAGATCCCAACAACAATGTGGCGCCACCGGATACGGCCTCAACCGCTGCTGGTGGTTATACAATTACCTCCGCCCGTCTCGCCGAGCTGCGACAAAATTTCATGTACTGGTTCTTCGACAAGGACATGTATGGTGGCCGTGGCGACTATCAGTTTGACATTCATGCCTCGATGACGCAGCTGCACAAGAATCTGAACTTCCAGATGCCCTTCTACGGTTTCCGTTTCAACTACACACGCGTAAGTCTCTCCTCTTCCTTCAATGATGATGACTCACAAATTGAATTCAATCTCTATGTTGATTACAGCTCTCGCTTAATGGCTACTTGGAGTTCTCTGACCCACCCGAGTATCTCACCTATCCACTGGTCTTCCCCATCAAGGACTGGCCGGTTAAACGGGATCCCTCGTTCATGGGCATCTTCTTCAGTAAGTGCCGCGTTGGCCGCATCTATCCCACTGATATCGACCAGCGTACACCCGGCGTTTACTGGCGGTGAGTTAAAATGTTTGACTATCTCTATTTGCTTCCGACATGTGCTGCTCGTTTGCATTTATAATCACAATTATTGTTGGCTTCTTTGGCCATTTGCATATATAAAATCACTTCAAGCATCACACACTCACACACTATCGCCTGCTGTTTTTTCTCCGTTTTGTTTAGTTTAGTTTCAGGATTTCTGTTGCACACACGCACACACACACACATTGTGCAGCATGTTTGCGCAATGGTCGAGCTCCATTTCCGCTTGCACATTGTGTGCAAGTATTCGTATTCATACTCGCAAACTCGTTGTTATTGTTTCTGACTAGTTACTGTCATTTATTGCCACAGCATTTCTGCATTGTTTGCACGACAACCACCTGGCTCCGGCTCCGGCTTCGGTTCGGACTAGGGTTTGGGTTCTGGGCGTATTTTGGGGGCGAGGCTGTCGGTTGGCTTGTGCGCCGTTCCGCTATCTGCCTCGTATTTGTTACCCACTGAGCTGTCAGTGTTGCTGATTTCAGCAACAGTCATTTCTGCGTGCATCCATTTCAAAATGGCGACCACACCGAGCACACAGGTGTGTGGCAGACAACAGAGTTGGCTAGCTAAATGACCTCCAAAAAAAAAGCTAATTGACTCTATGAAAAATTTAAACAAATTGCATTTTGAATAATACTTGTTTTTGCCTCAAGATTTGTCTAAAATCTGTTGCTATTTTAATGTAAAATTAGACAAAAACGTTAAACGTTGTGATAAAACGTTGCACAAAAAGGGTAATTTGTTGTATGACAAATTTAAAGAAATAAGACTTTAAATGATACCTTGTTTCTGCTTCAGAATTTCTCTAATATCTTTTACTATTTTAATGTACAGTTGATGCCTCAATTTTAAGATAAAAAATAGTAATTGGAAAATTGATAAACAAATCAGATTTTAAGTAATACTTGTATTTGCTTAAGAATTATTTAAAGTCTTTTACAATTTTAAGTGAAACAGTTTGCGAAAACTTTGCATAAAAAAAAAGAAATTGTTTGAAAGAAAAATGTATAGACAGAACTTTATTATATGTACATATTTTATCTTAGGAGTTGTCCAAATCATTTGCTATAAAAAAACCAAAATTTAGAGCTGAAGTTTTGCCCACAAAATAGCTGTTGCAGCTGTCAAAGCTAGCTAGTTTTTGGCTTAAATAAATACACACGTCTGCACTGCTGTCATTTGATATCGATGCCAACTCGAGCCCATCACGTGCGAGTATACGAGGCAATTTCATTATGTCGACGCCATCGGGAGCTTGGTGTTCGTTTATTTTTTGTTTGGCTCTACTCGAGCTCAGTCAGGCTCTGGGTTTTGGTGGGCATTGCATTTTTCATTGCCATGCAACTGGAGCATCATTGGCAGGAACCAAATGGATGAGTAAATTGGATATTCAACGCCCAAATGCCTCGCCTGCTTTTCGCTGTGCAACACAGTCCATAAAGGTGGATATTTTACATAAAGCCCATTTTGATATTTTGTTTTCACTAATTTCAGGAATAATTAAATTCACTTGTGACTGCACATTTGCCAAAAACCCAAAATGTTCATGGTACATGCACTAAAATTATGCGTTCAACTTTTTGTTTTGCTGTTTATGCAAATGAATATTCCATTTCGTTGGCCTTGCTGACACACACACACACACATAGAATATATCCTTTCAACTTTTAGCACTGCCAAGCTTTGTATTGTAATTACCGAAACAAAAATATAATAAAAGCAGAAGCAGAAAGAGAAAGAGAAAGAGAAAGAGAGAGCTAGAGATATTGCATTAATTAGCCGCACCGTTGTCAACATCTAAATCTAACCTAAAGTTTTTTGCCATGTTGTTGGCATATTTCTTTTGACTTTTATTTGCGCTATGCTTGAGAGAACATTTAACACATTGAAAACAAGGAACAATTCAGCGGCTGCTGGTATGATTTATATGGTTTTGCTTTAGCTAAACTCTCTGGCTTACAAAAAAAGATGACAGATATAACATAAATAACATTGAATTGAAATTGTTAGAAAAAAAAGTAGGACATAATCCAATAATACAGTTTAGTAAAAATGCTGAAAAATCTTCTATGACCATCACGCGACCATCTCTAGCTGCCTGGAGGACCGAGTTGCCCAGTGAATGTCCAGCTGTCGACAAATTGGTGCGACAAAGAAATTAACGGGCTGTAAAGCGCATTTGTTGAGCAGGGAGACAGAGAGAGCGCACTCTAGTGAAAAACTCAGCGAAAAAAGAGAGCGAGGCGATGCGATGCGAGACAATATGACAATAGTAGTATGTGTTGTAGCCACGGCACGTCCAATGCATTTTCATTTTCCATTGCCATTTGCCATTTCCACTTCCATTTCCATTTTCATAGTTTTCATTTAGATGTCGAACAATATGTCAAACCAGCAAACGCCGACGCGCAGCCCTTAAAAAATTGTTTGAAGGGCAGTGAATTAAGCGTGGGCGTTTGGTCCAGTTTGGTGGACGGGTTTCACATTCTGGCATTTAATTGTCTTGGCAAAAATGCTGCTCAAAACTTTGATATGTGTGTGTAGATGTGTGGGCAGCCATTGCAATGGCTGGAATTTAATTTAAATAACTTTGCAAAGAGCAAAAACCGGGGGGAATTCCCATAGAAGAACAACGTCAATTGTAATGGATGCAGAAGCAGAGTAAATTCCAGTTACAGAACCCCATCGCACATAAATTTAATTATACGCTTAACGAATGCTTCCAGAATTAGCCCAAACCAAAGTCGATTGGCAGCTGCATTACGCATACGCCACGTGGCATCGCTTAACTCTGCTGTGAACTTGCCAAGTTTTGTTTGCACTTCACTTTTTGCGTGCCATGCAGGGCTTGACCATTAAATGTGCGTTGAACGCACGATTAATTACACACGCCTGTGAAATCAAAAGCTGGCAACAACACGACGAAGCTTAGATACTCTACCAAAAAGTTGTGCATGCAATAAAACGCTTTTAAATTGCTTGCCATCAAAAACGAATTTCTTCTGAACTACGTGATACTCGTTTTGTTAGGGTATCCAGCATTATGCCCTTTTGCTAGCAAAACTTTCTCAAAAGTGTTTGTTAAGCGTTCAAGTGTGTAAATCAGCGGCGTTGAGCTTTTAATTGTTGTTTGCCAAGGGCAAGCAACACAACGGCGATAATTCTCTGTGGGCGTGGCGCAATTAAAACATTATGTTGAGGGGCGTTTGCACGTTCATTTCCATGCCGAATGTTCAGCACAATTAGACTGGTCAACACGCTTAT
The DNA here is from genome assembly GCF_023558435.1 of Drosophila sulfurigaster albostrigata. Lineage (NCBI taxonomy): Eukaryota > Metazoa > Arthropoda > Insecta > Diptera > Drosophilidae > Drosophila > Drosophila sulfurigaster. Next base: position 22,573,054 of record NC_084882.1, read on the forward strand.
TCGATGCTTAATATTGCGTCTCGAGCTGATCTCTCTAGAGTCCTGTGCTGTCTGCATCTATTTAAAGTTCATGCCGAATATTCGACAACACTTAAGTTGATCAACTTTTCGTCTGTGTCTGTCGTTGGCCCATTTTGTTGAACTATTTTTCTTTTACGATTGCGAGTACTACTTTTGAGCACAGAGCTGAAAGACGGGCAAAGACGAAGCATTCCGTGCAGCGTATATGCAATTTTCGCCATTTTCTTTAAGTACGGCCATTGTTTCACTTTCATTTACACACACATACAGATATACAGAGCAAGAGATGAAATTGGGCCAAAAGTAAAAGAAAAGTTAGACAGAGACGTTGAGAAGGATGTCGGACTGTTTCATGCAAAACTGTGAAAAAGGCATTTTAACCCAAAATGCAGACAAAACTGCGGCGTCGACGGCGCCCGAATGTATGCAATAAAGTACATAATGGCGTAGTTCAAGAACTGGCACGCCAAAGAGAGAGAGAGAGAGGAGAGAGTGGAGAAGGGAAGGACTGTGGAGGTGGTTTTGCCTGTAAGAGACGCTGGCTGACGACTGGCAAAACGAGCAGCCCAGCGTTTGTTATATATGTGCCTTGTGAATTTCCATTACTTTTGTTGCTCTGTCGCTGTTACTGTGTGTGTGCTTGACTGTCTCTGTCTCTATGATTGTGTGCTTGTGTGTGTGTGTGTGTCTGAGAGTGTATATTTAGCTTTTAGCTTACTTGCACGTGGAACTCGTTGGCTTGGTTTGACTTGGCTGCTGCGCGCGCATTTTTAGGCTGTGTGACAATTTTGCCATCTTTCTCACAATTTTCTTTTTCTTTTCATTTTTTTTTATTTTTATTTGCTTTTTTGTCTATTTCGGCTTGAATGTCAATTGCAGACATTTAAAGTTTCATGGCAAAGGCAGCTGAGCCCCGAGTTAAGGTTGCTTGGTAGGTGGGGCAAACAAATGATAAACTATGCAAGTGCATGTGCATGTGTCTCTGTGTGTGTTCAGTTGTCTCTTTGCGGTGTGAGGTTTTTACTATGTGGTTTTTCTGCTTGCCTTTATACACATTTCTACCCAGTAAACATGGGCATGAATAGCAAAGGATTATCACAAGCAATCTATCAAACTTTAAAGTGTTGCTCCCTTTCTCTCTTTTTGCACAAACTTTTACTTGATTAATATATTTATTTATGGTAGCTTGTAAAAATTACCAAAAATGATGTTAAATTTTTTGTTGAGTTCCTTAAACTTTAAGCATTATTTTTAAGGTATTCAAGAGACGTGCACAGTTCATATTCCGTTTAGTGTTTGTTTGTGCTGTATGGCTTCTATTTTAACATCATGCTGGCACTTTTTGCGGCTGTGTGTGCTGGCCTTTTTTGGCTGTTGGTTGCGCTAACAATGTGGACAGCATGTGTTTTTAGTCTGTTGAGGCTAAAATGCAATTTATTTTCGATTGCCAGCTGCTGTCAGTTATAATTTATGAGGGCCCTAATTGCATCAAAATACCGAGTAGGAGGACGTGTACTTGTTAACTAGCAAATAGGCTGTCGAAGGGAATGCGAGCGAGTTTAGTTTATAGAATAATGTGATGGCAATTTCATGTATTTTATCTACATTTATTGCAATTTATTTGCATATGATTTGCGCGTTGAATTGTAAATAAATAAATGTTGCTCATACGCCGCGTTGTGCAACGCAGCTGTGTGATGAATGCACATCATGAATACACGAGCACACTGTAATGTTTTTCCCAGTTTGCTGTGCACTTTGGTGGCAGCGGCAGCGGTGTCGACTCCTACTGCTGCTGCTGCTGTTGCTGTTGTGTTTGCTTTACTCGTATGGTAGTTTTTACCATCGAGGGAATCGATAAATTGTTGCATGGCTGCATAAATGCAAATAGTGCACAGACTCGTACATTTATCAATGTTGCAACTTACACTCAACACATGCTGTACAAACAACAAACATTTCGATTTTTTCGATTTGTTTCGTTTCGCTTCGACTGCCATAAATATTTGCAATTTCATTTAATTGCAAAACTCTTTGTTTGCGAGCTCTTCGCTTTGTAAAGCTTCAAAGGACTCCAAAATGAAAATACGAATAAAGTACAAATATCAGTGTCATCATAAATATTGTTTTATTCAATATTATGTTTCAATAATTAATGCACATGCAACTAATAAATAAGAGTCTTATCATTGATTAGAGTATTAAATGCAGCAATTTACTGACAGTTAATAAATAGTTTAAATTGTTTGAATATCCTCAGGATTGCTAATCGACTTTAATTTTTCGTATCTTGAAACTCAGCTTATGGCTGCATGCAACAAATTGCCAAATGAAAATTGAACAAGACAAGCAAGCAAGGGGCAAAGTTTGCCGGCGTGCGTTGTGTGTAATGAATAATTAAGGAAAATAAATCATACGCAACGTTGTCAGAAACCACTTGAAAGTGTTCACGCTGCGTGAGAGCGCAGAATACGAAGAATCTGAATTAATATATGACCAAAAAAGAAAAAACAAGAAGAACATGCTTAAAAATCAGCAGTCTGGCCGTGTGCTGATTTATATGCCAAACATCAAATCCATTTATCTTCATACTCGTGCAGAACTCTGACGCCTTAGAGGATTCCCTGCCATTGATTTGATTTCACATTAGACTCATACTTCTTTATGTATTTATACTTTATATACTTTTGATACTTATGCATATCTGCATATCATATATATTTTCAGTGTGGTACGTGATCTGATGGGACGCACGGACCGTTTTGGTGTCGAGGTGCGAGAGCGCACCATGTGGGATATTCGCACTGGCGTTGTGGGTGCTGATACCTTTGTGCCCAAGCACGTTGTGATCGCCACCTGGAAGAATGTCTCCTTTGCCGGCGGCATTGACAACTCGCTTTTTACGGTAAGTTGCCAGTAACAACAACACTTGAAACTTTGTGGTAAACTAAATTTTCATTTCAACTTGCAGACAAACACATTCCAAATGGTTTTGGCCACCGATGAAGTCTACACTTATGCCATCTGGAACTATGCGGTGCTTAATTGGTTGTCGCATACTGAAGCTGGCGGCGATACGACCAAGGGCGAGGGTGGCACTCCAGCATATGTAAGTCACATAATTAAAGTTCTTCTTCTGCTTAAGTATTTTAGGTAAAGTCTTGGCATTCACAACCACATTCAAAGTCGCAGTCGCATTCGCAGTCGCACTCGCACTTAATTAAACACTTTACACAAAAGGGAAATTCACTTACACACAGCTCCCTGGCTCCCTCACGCTCTCTCGGAGACGAGCACAAAAGCACGCGAGCAAAACAAACGGCGCAATTTTCATTAATGGTTGCCGAGCAACCAGCGGGCAAAGTTTTGTGCACAGTGTTTCACAGTTTCAGTTTGCGAATCACTTTTCAGTTGCCGCACATTTAATGCATTAGTTGCATGTCATAATTTGTGTTGCAAAACTGAAAATTATCTCGACATCAAGCAATGCAATTTTCATTCTACTATTGTCTTCTGACAGATCTGTGGCTTGTTGGGCCATGTTTTGTGACCAGATGTGCAGACATGAGCAAAGCAATGTCAACAAGTTTTACTCAAGCGTATTAAAGTTGTCACTAACACGAATGAACGCAAGATAATATTGAGTCTCTGCTTAGTCACATTTAATTAAATCATTAAAGAGAAGATATATAAAATAAGTGCCAGTAAATCTATTAAACAACATTGTTTTAGAATATATACTCTAAAACAATAATTATTAGAGAGCATACGGCAGTCGCATTTTGCATATAATTATGTTTGCTGTTCGTTTACATTTTGGTTATTACAACTTATATTAATTAAGCATCCAGTTAGAACTTTGCCTACATGATTGCAAATTGTTGCGCAAATTGAATTTGCAATTTATAACATTTGGTCAAAAGTTTCAAATTGCACAGACCAGACAACCACTTGTTTTGTAAATTAATTGGAATTCAAATTTATTGCATATACAATTACCGAAATAGGGGAAAGGTTGTGCTCATCAAAACTGTTTGTTTTATGTTTATGCAGGTCGGTTTCAACGCTGGCAACGGCACCCAGGCTTATGAGTATAAACCTTACAGTCAGAACATGGTCATCAGGGACTTGGCCAATCGTGGTTGGGGCAACGGTTTCCCAGGCCGACATATTTTCCGCCTCGATGAACAAATTCTAATCGGCTCGTGCAACAAAGATATAGGTGCGTATACGTGATATGGTGTAATGGATGAAATACTAAAATATGTTGTAATATTTACAGATGCTGCCCTGCTGCCACTGACCTTTGCTCCCGAGTCGGGCAACATGTTGGGTGGCCAGGTGGTCAACATAACTGGACCCTGCTTCGATCCTGACATACGCGTTACTTGCCATTTCGATACCGAGTCTGTGCTGGGTACCTACGTCGATCGTAATCGTGTAATTTGTGTGCAGCCCTTCCTCAAGGCCGAGGGTTATATACGCTTCCAGATCTCGGTGGGCACTCAGCGTTTCAAGTGGCGTGGAAAGTACTTTGTGGAGACACCCGCCGCGGCCACTGAGAAGATTTTCTTTGCCACCGACGATGTGCACAAGAAGAATCCCAACGAGATTCGCATCACCTGGAATGCCTTCAATTTGACATCGAATGCGAACGCGAATGTTATGATTTCACTGTGGGGTTATCGTGAAACAAAAATCGAACCACAACTCGAATACATTGATGTCATCGAGGCCAGTCTGACAAATACGGGCAGCTATGTGATCACACCCTCCCAATTACCTCAACCGCCACAACATCAACAATGACATGCAGTTTGGCTTCCTGCAGATCAATCTGACCCAGCCCGACCAATACTCCAACCTGGCGCTTAGTCCGTAAGTACACTAAGTGCTGATGTTATCTATCATACGCCACGTTGTCCAGCGCTTGCTCGCTTGCTCTGGCTCCGGCTTCGGCTCCAGCACCGGCTCCGGCTCTGTGTTTATTATGTTTTAATTGACTTTTAGTTGTGTCAGCTGCCCAGCCCCCCCCTGTGTCGTTCATATTTTTATTCAATTTGCCACAGCAATTTCAAAGAGCTGTCCTCAGTCAACTCTAGCCATCGACCTTCGGGCATTGGGGACCAATCAGCTTGCACAGTGCACTCTCCTCTCCTCTTCTCCTATCTCTGTCTCTGTTCTCTGGTGGCGTGCCGTAGACGACGACAGTTTGTAATTACAGGCATTGGCTAATCAATAGCTTAGCGAAATGTGTTTTCGATGGCCGCAGCTACTTGCCACTTAACTCAGAGTGTTGCGCTACTGTCCTCATTTGCATGATGGCTTAAGCCTTTTTCTTATTTAACTTTACAACCACTTCACATACCCTAAACATGTAAAAATTACTAGTGGGCTGTCTACAAATTGTAGAACATATTATTAGTGTTAATTAAAAATTCTCCAAAAGTTTTTAAACTCAATTTAGAAATAGATAAAGTCAGCATTTAATTTTAGCATATATTTTAAATAGAGTTTCAACTCAGAGTATCAACCAGTCGTGCTTTTCTATGCGTTTCGCATTTTGTAATTATTTCGCACTTAAACTCGAAGTATTTGAAGCTGCTCAAGGCTCATAAAAAACGACTATAATAAAAATTACAAGCTGCCGAGGAAATTCTTTCTCAAACTGCAATATAAATACTGCGAATAATAGAAATAGCTTTGGCATGTTTTTTTTTTGCGCCCCAGTTATCCCCCCATGTTATAATCGAGTAGCTGCATAAAAGTTTTGTTGAATTTTTAATGATTACTTCTGCAGACTTTTATATTAAGTTGAATGCGAGGCGGAAAATTTAAATTCGCTAGCGAATTTTCTGTGCGAAAATTGGCCCAATTGGCAGCGGGCGAAAAACTCTTATGTTTGGGATTTAAGTTTATGATGCCTTTGGGTGTCGTTACATTCTACTTGGAGCCACGTGGCTCTCTGTCTAGCTGGCTGGTTAGCTGCCTGATATATAGTATTACAGTTTTTAGTATTTAATTTGTATTTGATGAGCAACACGCGCCACAGTCGAAACGTATGCGAAATGCACTTGAAAATGTTTTCATTTCATGCGCAAATATTAGTTTGAGATTGGGCCCACAGTGCGTATGCTTGTTGTGTGTCGATACGAAATTGTAACTAAGAGTTTGTGTGTTTGTGTTAATTCTACAGCATCCTGTGGTCACGGCCCATTCCGCTGGCCTGGTATATGGCGCCCCAATGGGAGCAGAAGCATGGCAAACGTTGGCCCCGCGCTCTATGCGATAATTGGATCCGTGCCGACCGATTCCTCAGGTAAGTCAAGGTCCCAGGCAGGTCCTGCTAAGGCTGTGCCCCCTGCGGCTGCATTTACATTTTGTGCTAATTAAAAGCTGCCTAGTGTCCCCAAAAAAACAAACGCTGGCCGCCTAATTAGGCAGACAGCTCGGTTTGTACCGAGCAAAGAATTATCAAAATAATCTGAATAATACGAATTTGTAATACAGAAACTTTGCCGCCGACTTGCCGCTTTGTCCCTGCACCCTGGAGCAGGCTGTGCTCGATAAGGGTCGCTTCCGGCCGGATCGTGAGTGCGACAAGGACTCGAACCCCAGTTGCTTGCGTCATCGTGGCGCTATACATTGTGTTGTCAGTGGAACGCCAGTGTAAGTTATCCTCTTTCATTATGCTTGATATAAAACTTTAAAATCATATTTCCTATATAGTGCCCAAGGTGCTGAGCAGCAGTGTTGCTACGATCGCTATGGATTCCTGATGTTGACCTACGATCAAATGTGGGGCTCGCGTCCACGCCGTATTCACAACCTGGGCAAGATGCCATGGAACGAGGCCAGCAAAGTGCCATCGCTTTCGATGTGGTTCCACGATATGCGTCCATTCTACTCCTGCTGCTTCTGGCAGGAAGAACAGGCTGTTGGCTGTGAAACCTATCGCTTTGAGCGTCGCCCTTCGCAGGATTGTGTTGCTTATCAGGCCCCTGGCGTTGCTGGCGTCTTTGGTGATCCACATTTGATTACGTTTGATGGCACACAGTATACTTTCAATGGTTTGGGTGAGTTTGTGTTGGCTCGCAGTACCGATCAAAGCGAACGCTTTGAGGTGCAGGGTCGCTTCCAGCAGATGCCACCGAATTATTACGGCCAGGTGATGGCCACTCAGCTGACTTCGGTTGCCATGCGTGGCAATACAACAACGACAATTGAGGTTCGTCTGCGTCCACTGCACGCTCGCTGGCGTTATCGTCTGGATGTGCTTGCCGATGGCCGAAAGGTGTACTTTGATCGCGAGAGTTTGAAGTTCCAGCACTTTGATGGTGTCACCGTGTATACTCCAACGTATCTGCTGAATCAGTCACAGGTTGTGGTGCAGTTTGATGCGGGCATTGGCATTGAGGTCGTGGAGAACGAGGGCTTTATGACGGGTCGTGTCTTCTTGCCGTGGAAGTTTATTGTAAGTTGTTGCTATTATACAGAGACTGTAATCATTATACGCTTTCATTCATAATGATTTTTATGATTTTCTTCATTAATAATTATTTAACTTGAAGTAATTTTATAAAAACATCATTAATATGCTTTCCTTTTCCATTTTCTTACATCTAAATTCTCAATTCCTAAAACGATAATCATCATCACTGTTATTAATTTGTTTGCTGCCTGCTTAACTCAACTGCTTGCAGAATAAAACTGCTGGCTTGTTTGGCAACTGGAGCTACAACAAGTTGGATGACTTTACGCTGCCCAATGGCCAAGTGGCTTCCATCAATACCAACGACATGCGCAGTCTGTATTACAACTTTGGCCTCAAATGGATGCTCACAGATCGCGATGTGTCTGGTGTGGGTGCAGCATTGTTTACACGCGAGTTTGGACGCATGGCCAGCTACTATTCGAATGCCTCGTTTGTGCCGAACTTTGTGATGAACCCGGTTGATTTCTTGCCCGCCAATCGCAGCTATGATGTGGATCGTGCTGAGGAGTTGTGTGGCGAGTGTTCACAGTGTGAATATGATTATGCAATGACGCTGGATCGAGATTTGGCGCACTTCACAAAGAACTATTACGAGACTTTGGTCAACATGCAGACGGAGAATGCACAGTAAGTAAAAGTGAAAATCTCTCACTTTGTGCAACTGTTAATTTTTGAATTTCTTGCAGACGCGTGGTTTCCTGTGGCGTGTTGCAAACGCCGCGCTTTGGACGCAAGCTCAGCTTTGACTTTATGCCTGGTGCAAAGGTTGCGTTTGAGTGCAATGAAGGTTTCATTTTGGTGGGTGATCAGCGTCGCGAGTGCTTGGCGAATGGTCTGTGGAATCTACCCGAATATGGCTACACCGAGTGTCTGCGTAAGTTTTGCACATTTTCTCATTTTACATTTTATTTTGTTGTTCTCCTTGTTGTGGAATATTTTGCTCATCGTCAGCTATATTGCTGAATTGTTTGCCCCTCTTTTTCTTTGTTTTTGGTTGACCACGTACAGGTGAAGTGTATTACACGCGTCGTATCGCTTTCATTGCAATTGGCATTATCCTGCTCGTTATTGTCCCGCTGATGCTCTGCATTGTGTGCGGAGTCTATCGCTATCGTCAGAAGCAGTTGAAGGAGGATCCCCACTGGCAGATGCCTGTGCTGCCGCGTTCACGCGCCGGCTCGGCACGCAATTTGCGTGTACTGAACTATGATCCAGAAGACGATAGCGATACCGATGCGAGCACGCTGAAAAAAAGTAGGTCCTACGATAAAGTATATCGCACGAACGAACCATTACCGGGCAAACCGCAAATTGATTTTCCAGCTAAGAAATGGGATCTGGACATGAACGACGAGGATGTGACATCATCGGAAGGTAGTGATAATAGAACAAGCACAAAACGTGCCACGGACATTTCCTACATTAATAAAACTAACGCTGCCCATGCAACAGGTGAGAAACCCAAGCAGACCGGACGTCGCTCCCTCCGCTCTGGCTCCGGCACCGAACTGAATCACGATGGCACCGCCATCGATGATGAGGCTGGCCATCATGATGACGATGATGACTACGATGAGGGTGACATACACACGGGCACTGTGCATCCGGCTGGCTACCATCAGCCGCTGTCGCCCGAGGAGGCCGACCACTTGCATCAGCAGCAATACAGCCCGACGTTCAGCGGCGTCGATAGTCGCACAAGTGGCGCCAGCTCCATCAACTACACGCCCCAGGCAGCGGCACAGAATCGTTTTGGCGGCGTGCCCGTGTTGCCCAACAACACGCAGTACTACAATAGGCCGCCATCGGGTGTGCCACAAGCAACTGCAGCTGCCACAGCAACGCCTGTGCGCATTGCGCCCACACAGCTGACGCAAGACAGTGGACTGCCCTCACCTCCGCTGCCGCATGCCACATCGCCAACGCCATCGGTGCAAAAGTCCACAGAGGTTTAGGACTTGCCACCAAAACTCATGCATTCCATACTACATTTGCCTAATGTGCACAGGCTACAAAGTTCAAATTTGTATAACTAATTTCATACACACACACACACATATAACATAACATTACTATTATACTACCTAATAATTATTGTACTTGTATTGTTTAACTTTGTAAATTGCCCACCTGTCATCGTAATTTGTACTCGTAATTGTTTCTACTGTTCTTCGACCATGACTTTTTGCAATTTTCACCACTTACAAAACAATACAACATATATACTATAGTCCTATGCATAATGTATAACCCAAATAGCCCAAGAATATTAACTTTACTGTTTACATTTTATTATTTAAATATTTCATTCAACACAAGGGAATTTGTTGTTGTTGGCCATTTTGTACATTTTGCCACTGGTTACGAGTTAAACAATTATCTGTTTTTGTCAATTGTAAAGTTCATCATTTAATAAATAATAAAATACTTTGTTAATACTAAACTCGTATGTTAAAGTTTCCCACAATTTTCAGCGTGCTCACATAATGCCAATTGTTACATGAAAGTTGACACCTCGCTCTGTTTTTTGTCAAGTAAATTGAAAGTTTCCTTAGTACCTGCATCGAAGATAATCCAGCGAATGCCTGTCAATTTTCTGTAATAATTTGCATAACGAGCAAAACCAAATTGCATTCACGATTTACACTACGCAACACACTTAAGCACAGCTTCATAAATGTAGATAAATACGCGATTGAAAGCACAAAAATAATTCCTTGTACATATCATTTCAATGATTCGATATGAAAAGCACTGAAATCTTTTAAAGCACTGAAAGTAAATTATTTATTTTAGAACTGAAAGAAAAAATAAAAAGCTTTGACAACATTAAAAAAAAATTATATTAGTATTTCAATGACTTTATAGCTAATATTTAATTATTATTCGAACCTTAAATACATTTTAGCAGTTACAAAAAATAATAAAAGGTTAATACAATTTTATAACTCATAATATCAGGATAATAGGGATTTTGACTAAGTTCTTAAATAAATAATATCAAAATTCAAATAATATTTGACCATAAATTTTAATTATTATTCGATATTCGAAATTAACTTGGATGTTACAAAATTGGACTTTAGAGTTTTTGTAAATTTGTTTTGTTGCGTAGTGTAATGTGCAATGCAGTGCAAAGTGAATGCCACGAAATGTATAACGAAGCAATAGGGCCACAGGCAGAGACATTAATCTTGAGCTAACTGTCACGTGTTTCCCCCCCCCTTGGACACGCCCCACGCCTCCACACTGTGGCACGCCCTGGGAGCACAGCACAAATGTATTGTGTGCATTACGCTGTTGTCAATCAATCTTGAGCAAATTGATGGACAAGTTGCTCTTACTTATGTGTGAGTATATATGCGTGTGTGTGCCTTATGTGTGTATGTGTGTGTGTGGGGCGTTGTCTGTCATGGTTTGAAAATTTCGCAGCATGACGATGCGCTCAAAAGTAGGCAACTAGTTTGATGCTCTAGATGCTGAAATGGATGGCCATGAAAAGCTTTAGAGAGAAATGAAGACCCGAGTGCTTGATTAATTTATGAATATCATTTCTCAACTGGCAAAATACGTGGCCAACAAAAAACATTTGTTCGCATTCCACTTTCCGTTCATTTCTTTCATTTCTTCTTGTGGCTGCACCTTTAAACTCACGCCCTTGCAGGTCACGAAGAGCATTCGGCCCGGGTGGCAAGCATATCCCTGGGCATGGTGTTGCTTATTGTGATTCCCTGTCTGCTGTTGCTCGTTTGCGGTGCAAATTATTGGATACGCGAGCAAATTGCCAAGGAGGAGGCCGAAGCAGCTGCAGCGTTGCTGCCGAAGTCCAAATGGAAGCGACCGGTGCGAATAGAGAATGGCAACGAGAATGCGAACGTGGAGATTTGATTATCGCGTTAATGAGGCGCGTAATGTGAATCATGTGATGGGATTTAACTGCTCGTTGTTCCATTAACCTAGACATAAACTATACTGCACTTGCTATTTATTTATTACCAATAAAAATGTAACTATACAAACTAATTCTCGGAATAAACTTATTAAAACACATTTTCAGGGTTCAATAAGATATTTTATTTATTTATACTTTTAGGTTACATGTATGTTTTATATATTTATATTTATCGTAGATTTAACATATTTAACATTTACACGTTTACATAGAGCAGGACAGATAGAAAGAGAGGGCGAAGGAGTGAAAGAGTAGAATGCAATTTCAGCTTAACTTTTTGTAATTTATGTTACAATACATTATTATGAACTCTCAATCATCTCCCGACTCTATTAACACTTTCAACTGATTTGCTATCCAACAATGCATTTACTTTAATTTATTTGCATCTTAAGCTAAAACACATAGTACAAGTGACTTACAAGAACTTTCAGCTGAACAGTTAAGTTAGGTATCTAATAGATTGCAGTTATCATCGTATTCGTATTCGTAACTTATTGATCCGTTAAACAATACAGTTGATATTGTGTGGTTATAATGCTTTTGGAATTTATCTTCTTCGAAATGTGATGGCTTAAGAACTATAAAGCTATTTTCAGTTTAAGTATAGTACTCATAGAGATTTGTCTTCATAACACTTACATACATACGTACGTATATATTGCCGATAGTTCGAATAGATGTACATTAAATTTCACAAGCGAATACACATATTATTATGTTGTCTTTGTTTTTGGATGAACTTTGGTTTTTCTTATCATAGTACTTAGTTGAGTTACGAATGCTGTTGCTTTGGTTCATACATATATTTGATAATTATCTGATTATTTGGTTATCTTTGGTTATTATTATTTACTTTGTTTGAGTGTAGTTCTTGGTGCATTTGAGTTTGCTACATACGCTTTTGGTTGTTGTTCTTGTTGTTGTGGTCAATTGCCCTGTATATTAGTTAGTTGTGCGAAACTTATCTGCGATTAGCCAGAGGTAGTTCAACCTCCTTCTAATTTCTCTACATTCTCAATCATGTATTTATTGGCTACTTGTTGTTGTTGTTTTGTTTGGTGCCAATTTTGTGGTATACTTAGGTATAGTTTACGATTTCTGCTTAATTAACTTTTGTGGATTAGAATATTTGCCTTACATCGTTTGCTCATAGATATTTGTACAGTTCTTGTTCGTATGAGTAAATTTTGTTTGTTTGGAAAGAATCTTTAGTGTAGTATATAATGAGTACAATTATAGTCGTATAATTAGAATTATGTGTGTAGTGCCTACGTAAATTACATCTATAGTACAAAGCACAAAAAGTTCAGCCTAAGAAACCATCACAAAGTAGAAAAATAAATATCAACACATTTAGTTATATTCACAAACATTCGAAAAGCATCACGAATAATTATTAAACTCAATTATATTTTACAGGTAAACCATTCACATCATTCATTCCATATTTTGTTTGCTCTAATTACTAAATACAACATACGAGTAGTTACTTTAAGGGAAATCGTTTTGCCTTTGTTTCATATCTGATTACTGAAAATAAAGAAAATATATTGTTAAAATTAATTTTATTACTAAACAGTTTTCTAACATATGCTAGATTATTGAACCCTTTAAAGTAACACATACAACCGAGGTAAAAAAAATTTCTTATTTAAATGTTGTAAATCGAGCATTATGTAAATGAAAAGTTCATTAAGTTTTCAGCTTGAGTGTCTCTCACAGAGCCTGCCATAAAATGCGGTTAAATATAAAAAAAAATCAAAGTCCCAAGGCTTGGCGACGCCTTACAGTTGCGCACCATTGAGTTTGTTTGTTTTGGTTTTGCTTTCTGTCTACAGTATTCAGTATTCAGTTTTCAGTTTACATTTTTATTTTCTTGGCTACTCGGCGCATGCAATTCAATTTGAACCCTTTACGGGCAATTACGCTGCCAAGCCGAGCTGGCTCTCTGGCTGCTAACAGTGTCAATGTCAAAGTAGAAACCTGGCCACCATTGTGGCAACATTTGCTGCTTCGTTTTGTATGCCAACTGCGTGGGCTACGAAAACAACAATAAAAAAACAAACTACAAAGGCGCAAAACAACTTTTGATTGCCAAAAAAGCAGCTCACCGTTATCTGCTCTCTGCTCTTTGGGCCTCTGACTCTGACTCTGATATAGAAAATTAAAAATTGCAATCACGTAAACAGCTAGAAAGCTCAAAGGTCTTGCCAAGGGACGATTATTTATAACTGAAACGCAAGTTGAAGATTTTTATGGGTTTCTCTCTATGTTTTCGGTTTATCTCACTCTCTTTTCTTTACTCTCTCTCTTTCCACTGCGGTCAGCGAGGCCAAATGCTAAATACGAACTGCATATAAATTGAATTTGCTATAAAGCACAACAAGAGGGAAACACATCCTTACGTAAGGTGCATGTGTGTGTGTGTGTGAAAAGGAATAAATAACTTATTTAAAGCTTGACAATGGCAGAAATTGAAATTCGGGGCGTGGTTGTTGCATTCAGTCTCCTCTCTGTTGATCGTAATTGCACATGCATGTAAACCGTAAGCCGTTGACAGGCACCTACACCCATGGATGGCTATCAGAGACACGAGCTCACATACAGTGACACGCTAAGCAATTTAACAATTTTACAGACAATTAAACAACAACATACTGAACCCGCTCAAGCTCCTTCTCGCAGGACACTGTAAACTCGGACTTTGTGTGCGCCAGCTTTGGCTGGCTGCTGGCTGCTGTCATTGAATTGGCTGATGCTCAACAAAAATGGCTTAAATGTACTTGCAGCCTGGTGTCTGTACACAAACTATCGATTAGTTTAATGCGCAAAAATACGAGCCAACTTCGAGCTTGGGCATGGGCAAGCACAAAGCTATCCCTAGTTCACCATGTCACTTTCATATATTGTATGTTTGTATGTGTGTTTGTAGTTGGGTTTGCCTGCGGGCGGAGTATATATAACAAATTGAATTAAAATTGTAAATATCACAACATTCGGGCGCGAACTTTATGGCCCACAAATCAAATGCACAAGCTTTGTGGACTGCAGCCTGAACGAATGTTGCGCATACGCTCCGTTGACCGCCTTCCTCGCCTGAGCTATCAAGCGATGTGTGTGTTTGCCTCTACACAACTGCACAGCCGTTGTGCATGTCGTGACAAAATGTGGCGCAAAAGGACAACAAAAGCTGCCCTCAATGTTGTTGCTGATGTTGGGGGCGTACAAGTTTTCATTTTTCATTGTTTTGTGACCATGAAACAAAGGCCAGTAAAATGGGAGAGACAATGCATTTGGAGGCAAATACTCAAAATTATTATATTGTTAGCAGAAATGTACGGCAAACAAACGCTGTCACTAAACGAAAATGTATACCCGTATTTTGTAATTAAATACTTTGCAGTCGAATGCATCGTAGTTCGATCCTAAAGCTGAGCGTAACGCATGTTGAGCAAAGCCAATAACAAATTGCATGAGTGCTCAATTTAATATGCTAAGCTCGATTCGAATTGATTTGTTGTAGGCAACATTTGTGGCATTAGCAACTGGATTTGCTTGCAGCTAACTGCAGCTGTGGCTGCTGCATCAAGTGGTGGCAAGCGAGTCGAATGCCCAAGGTTGAGTGCGGTGCATGGCCTGCTGCAATGTATGCAAATGAAAGGCGTCTGTTTGCCAACCCTGTCATCTGTCTTTCTGCTCTGACTGTTTGCCTTTCTGCCTCTCTGTGCAGCTGTTTGTCTGTGCGTCTGACTGTCTGTCTCTCTGACAATGTCGACTGGGTTTGAAGAGCGTGCGTTTGTGTATGCATTTAGTTAATGTTGTTGTTAAATTGTGCATTGTATGTTTGTGTTTACAGGCGTTTCCACTTTAATTGAAATTAGTGCCGAGTTTTCGATTAACTTCACTTGCCTTAATTGTTTAGAGAAGCGCTTCAGTTCGTCAGAGACAAATGTTTGTGCATGTTACACGAATGGCGGCTTTACAGAAATTCACGTAATTAAGTGGACAATTACATTGGGGACTTTGTTTAAGAATTCTTTTTATGTGAACTCCCAGGTGACAGCAGTGTATGATCTTTGTATCATTTATTAATAAAGGGACCGAGAATATGAAACTTTATTTCAGCACATCTAAAAAAAGATCAAATAGGAAAAGTTCTATAAGGCTAGAGCTCAAAAACTAACGACGTTGGCAAAAGTTTTTCAATGTTTTGGAATGAGCCAAGGGCCACACAGCACATGGCCACAAAGTAACCCAAAAAAGAGCCTGTGCGCTGTGCAGTTTTTGTTTGCTTAAGGTAAGCAAATGGCACAAGTTGCGGTGTGTTTGGCCCCTTAACAGTAACAAGATGAAATAATTCAATAAAAAATAGAAAGAGAAAAAGTTTCTTTGAGGCGGCTGCTGCTGCTGCTTGTTTGTTGAGCTTTTGACCTTCGGAATTTTGAAGTGTGCCAACGTGCGAGTAATTTCTATTAAAATGCGCAACACATGTCAGAGAGAAGTTTGTCGCCACTTTATGCGGATGCGAAACCCTTTTAGGTCCCTAACTAATTTTGCATTACACACACGGCGTATGCGTAATTTTTCCTGTTGCCTGAGCTGACATATAACATGTCACGCCTCAAAGTATGCAAAGCAACACCGGAAGCAACAGCAACAGCAAGAGCCATGGCCATGGCACATTGCGATTATCATCATCATTGACGTCGCCGTTGTCATCAGCATTAACGTTAGACGTATTATTATCTGGCTAAACTTTTTGCCATCCCTTTTTTTCGTTGCAAACGTTTTTTTTAAGCATCTGTCACAAGTATTAAATGCTGAGTGGGCATATTAGCTTTGTCAAGCAAAATGAAACTGCTGACAACAGAGATTTCTATACATTATCAATGTGAGACTCAAAGAGCTATTTGTTGAAATAAATGTATATAAATCGATTGATTGCTCGATAAGTAAGATATGAATAAATTTAAGAACAATGCGTATGTAGAGTATATAAAATTCAGTGCGTTTAGCTCAGTCTTATGACTGCTTTTTGTGCTCTTTGTCGACTTGTTCAGGCTTGCCTAGCGATATGAGCTTACGACTAGCAGCAGCAGTGCTTTGCCTCTGACATTTTGTCGTCGGCGGCTCATCGCAATCATAATTTCCATCTTTATGAATTTTTAATGAGAAAAAACCAACTCGAACTGGAAGAAGCCGCTTAGCACAGCACGGAGCTGTGCCTGTCACTTGCAATTTCAACTAAATTTTTTATAAGGCTGACACGCAATGGCCTTGAAAAGGACAGGATGCCCAGACCCAGTCACAGCGACAGCGACAGTCACAGACCCAAACCCGAAAACCGAATCCCAGACACGACACAGATCCAGGTCACGCCTTAAGCCTGCACAGCCGAAAGCATCAAGTTTATGTTGTATTTAGTTAGGCAAATATTTATTTGATTGGTTTTGCGATTTGCATTTGCGTATTTGTGATGTAAGCGATGCGAACAGAAGAAGGAAATTGTGCGACGACAAATGAAAGGAAAGGAATGGAATAAAAATAAAGTAAAATCCAAAGAAAATGAAATATACTTGTATATTGATGGATCTGCTTGAATTAGGTGCAAGCATCGCTGGATATGGAAATGTCAAGAAAAAAGAGACGTATAAACAGACAGAAAATGATTGAATGAGGCGCCACATGATAAATGACCCAGATGCAGAGGCTGGGGGCATTCGCATTGACACAAGTTGCAAGTCGTCGATGATAATGATGATGCTGTTGATGATGATGACTAGGATGGGTGCACAGGAAAACTCTTTAATAAGGCAAGCAAGCAGACCTAATTAAGAGCTCATTAAAGTTGATTCAGGTGTATTCAGTATTGAGCAAACTGAATGCATTCACTGTCCTTAATTAAACCAAAGAAAACGAGAGAAAAGGGAGACCAATGGCAATCGTCGTTGTGGGGTCTTCTGCATATCAAATTCTAATTAAACTAGCAGCTTCGCAATTATGTATATCTCAAATATCAATAGCAGCTGCTGTGCAATTACAATATTAAAGCATGCATTCAGCATTAAATTTTATAGTACGAAGTAATATTGAAGGAAAAATATTGCGAATTGCGTGAAAAAAGGCAACAAACCTGCGGCAACATCCTGTACAAATAAGCCGGATGCGAAGAATAAATAAAAGCCAAATAGAAGAAATGAAGAAAAATTATAAGGGAAATCTGAGAGATGGGGGAGATGGGGATGCAGATACAGAGATTTAGATACGGTTGTGGAAACCGGATGCCTGCAGCAGACAGTGGCGAGAAAGTGTTGCCGGAACTTGACCAACCCAGTGAGGCATGCTCGCATTTCATTTTGTCTCTGGAAAGAAGGACTGTGAAATGTGTTGCCAACAATATTTCTGTAATGACCCTAAAAATTTCTTCGCCTTCGTTATAAATTCAAATCAGCTGCTAAACAAAAAAATGTGATTTATTTAAATTTTCTTAAATGTGCCAAACCAGCAATTTTTTCACCCTTTTAATTATCCCAATTTGTTTGAGTGAAATGAGAGCATAGGGAAGCATAGCGACAGCTAATCAATGTTAATCCATTTCTAACGAGGCATCGTTAGCAGCTATATATAGATATAACATACATACATATACATACATATATATATTCTTGCACTTGAATGGCATCATCATCAAAATGCCTTCCAACTTTGAAGTCATCAAATTGCAATGTTGTTGTTATTGTTATTGGCTGGCATTGTTGGCATTTAACGATAATGTGCACATATCGAGGCCATAAACAGACATTGAGAGCCAATATAAAATGACTGCCAAACAAAATCTGTATGCAAGTCTACAACTCTCTCTCGGAATTTGTATCCTTATTCTTTGTATATATCTGTGCACGGGTCGATGTGCGTGGGCGTTTAATGCGATTCGCTATGCCCCCCAATGTCATACACATTAACAAAGTTTTTGGGGCTAAAGATAAACTTGAGTTACATTGATACGAGGGTCGCTTCTTCTGCTTGACCTTCCACACAAATACAAGAGAAAACTATTATAGTATTTTTACTGCGATGACCTAACAAAAAGTATTTCACAAAAACTTTCACCATAATTGACAGCAACTGTGCAAGTTAATATTAGCTGAATAAAGTCAGTCGGACTAAGCTAAAGTTGGCAGCCAGTCGACAAGTGCTGTCGTCACCTGTAAGCCTCATTTAATTTTCAAGCTGCCCTCGCTTACTTCGATAT
Organism: Drosophila sulfurigaster albostrigata; assembly: GCF_023558435.1. NCBI lineage: Eukaryota > Metazoa > Arthropoda > Insecta > Diptera > Drosophilidae > Drosophila > Drosophila sulfurigaster. Next base: position 22,591,777 of record NC_084882.1, read on the forward strand.
TTATACATATCTGTCGCAGTTTGTCTGGAAGCCTTTCTGCTTCTGCGGTTGTTTGTTTATGCCAAATATTTGATACGAAAATATGTGTTAAATTCCATCTCTCGTTGGCTCTCCCCCCTTTCTTTTCTTTTTGGCACTTTCTACTTTTAGCTCTGCTCGTTTTGTTGTGGTTGCTGAAATTTATATATATATGTATATAAAACTCGCTTGCAGCAGTTCGGATAGCCGAACTTTTGTAAACAAAAAGCCACACACACACAAAACAAATGCAAACATTACGCTGGGCTCCAAACGGCTTGCTGCTGCGAACTGTTGACAATCCTTTTGCAGCCCAGCAAAGTATGCTACAAAATATGTTAGACAAAATGGGGTAAAAGACGAGAGCTGATGCTTCTGCTTCTGCTGCTGCTGCTGCTATTTAACTGTTTGCTATATTATGGCTTTTATATTGAGTTGTTTTGGACTTATCTAGTTTAATGTCAACTGGCTGTGCAAACAACGTTTCCAAGTGGCATGAAAGTTCTACGAGCAGAGCGGTTCTTCTCCTTTTTTATGGCCGTTATCAAATCTTGTTTGGAGTTTTAACACGAACACGACACTCTGCCTAATGGCAGTTCATAGGAAAAAAAAACGGGGCATAAAAATCATACATAATGCTAATTTTCCAAGCACTGATACAGCGGTGACTTTGATTTATGCAGTACAAATAAGCGTTGGTAAATATGCCATAAATTACGTATACGCAACGTAATGGCTGAAGAAATGTAAATCATTTGTAAAATACTTTAGACACAAGTGAGGCGTGTCTTCTTCGACCCACTCGGCTTTGAACAAAAGTCACTTGAATGCCTGGCTGAGTGGTTACAGATAGAAAAGCATTAACATAAATTACCTTGCACAACGATCCAACGATGCTGATGCTAACTTCCATGCACCGACCTCCAACCTCCAACCTCAATGTGCAGCAGCAGCAGCAACAATCACACACAGATGCACACACACACACACACACGCAGTGCACAAATGCAGGCCAAGATAGGACAAATACAAAGTCATAGCAATGAAGTGGTTAAGTGGCCAACTTACACACAGACAAACAGACAGTCAGGACATACACACACACACATATACACACAGATAAATAGACAGTCACATGGCTGCTGAAGGAGTCGAGGAGCGGCAAACCATTACAGCATATTTCCACTCAGCAGCCAGTTGAATCCTCACGCGGTTCTTCTTATGCATCCAAGGGAGCGGTTGGACCCTTTGCGGCGGCTGCAGTTGCTCCACCACTTCCACTTGCTCCGCCTGCGCCACCGCTTGCAGAGGAGGTACGTGAGACGCTGGCATGTCCCATGACCAGGCGCGGTGTTGTTGTTGGCGTTGTAGGCTGCAACAGCGGCGAGTCGAGGCTACCATTGCCACTGGCAGTTGCAACACTGGTGGCACGTGTCAGGAACCAGCAGTCCATGGGCGTTGGCTTGCCTTTCATAATGACTGGGCCGCGGTACTCCAAATGAAATGAATCGTCCTGGTTGATCTCTTGGCACAGCAGGCTGTAAAAATGCACAAGCAAAGAGCGGATTGTATGGCATTAGTCAACTTATCCTTGGATATGATTTAAGACTGCTGCGTGCTCCACTGTCGCAAAGTGCACACAGCACAGCCAGTGAATTATGTGGCATTCTTATTGGTAATGCAGCGTCGCATGGAGAAAGGTGAAAGGGTTTCTACTGAGCTCAAATTGACAGCAAGCTGAGAAATGATATATGCAGCCATTATTCTGAACAAAGTGCACTTGATTAAAACTTAATCGCTGATATAAAGTTTTCATTTGATCAACGTTTTGGTTTTCCGATAACGAATTTAAGATTTATCTAATTAATTTTCAAACTAAATTTATGAGAATAATATGAATAAATTATACATAAATACTCTTATTTGCTGCCTTTGACATTTGACACATTGTTAAATATGCAATCTTTTCGATGAAACTATTATTTTACAATAACATTGTTGAATTTTGTTGTCATCCAAATTGAGTCGAAAAAAAGTCTTCAAATACATTGTAATAAAAAATGTTATTGTATCATTTTTTCTACCCGTTCGAAATGACATTTTTTCGCAGAAAATTTTGCTATTTGTACTTATTTCCTGTCATAAAATTAAGCAAATTTCTGTATTGTGTGTTTTGCAATCAAAAGTTTCACACATTGCGCCTTTTATGTTTTATTTTTTTTTTGTGTGTTTTGCTGAGCATAATATTTAATTTGTCTGGCTGGGATTTCGTTGCGCTTGTTGCGGTCGCATTTCCGTTTCCGTTTCGTGCAGCCACAACATTTTATGTAAATACGCCATTAAATGTGCGAGTGTGTGTGTAGCATATACTATTATGGCAGCTTGTAGTGATTGCATATACATTTAACTCAATTTATTCGCAGTATTTCCCAGGACTCGGCCCGAATATTGGCCACAATTCTGATGCCATTGGGCGCGTTTTTAATTAGCATTGCGTTGGCCAATGGAAATGTGTATCTGATGTGTGTTGTGTGGATGTGAAATGGGTAATTTGCATATGCATATATCTCACAAACTTAATAAAGTGTGCTTTCCCCTAGCCTTAAACAACCATTAATTCTCTCTCTCTCTCTCTCTCTCTCTCTCTCGGTCTTCTCGCATTTCCATTGTTTGTCCAACTGATTAAAGAGTTGCAGCCAACCGTAAAGTGACAATCAAGATATCGTGTCAGGTTAATGTGTTTAATTAATGTCTTCATTCCCCTGGTTCAGGAGTTACTCAATGCGTAATTGCCAAGGCAAATATTTAAGACATTGTGTAAATATTAAGCATGGCGCATGAATATTTAAGCGTCCAATTAATATGCAAATCAATAAAAACAATACTCAGTCAACAAGTAAACAATGGAAGGTGCTTTAAATTTCATACAATTGAAATAAGCTTAATTTAATGCAATAAATTTCACACGGATTGCTGAGCAATTAAAACTTTCCATTATTCGCGAATTGTAAGCGAGTGCGCTGCAGTAACGCGATATGAAATTGTTCTCAATAATATTAAATATTATTGAAGCACCAGAAATGTCTCTTTGCTGTATTAATTACATCTCTGAATTATTATGCACTCTCTCTCTGCAGTGCATAATTAAACAAAAGTCAGCGATATTAAGTTTAAATATTCTGGCAAATAAAGTAATGAGCCTTTATTATACAACAACTGACAATGCAAATACTTTAAGAATTTGATACTCTCCTTTCTGACAATTTTTGATAACATCGAGAAACTATCGCAGTGAGTAATTTATTGGAAAAACAAGCAAGAAAGCTTCAGTTGAGTGTGCTCGGCTGTGAGATACTCGTTACCCATTTTAATAAGAGCAAAACAGTAACGTATTATTCTTATAAAATAGCAAATATTATACCGGAAAAATAATTAAGTATACTGAAAGCCATATTTGGTATAGCAATAAAATACTACACTAAATATATACCATACAGAGGTCAAAATATACAAGATTATAGGACCCTAATGGGTAGCTGGTATAATAATTATGATTAATTATATAATTAAAGATTTTGTAATAATCTAAATTATTATTTTATTCTTATTGTACTAAAAGCAAATGTTAAAAATAGTTTAGGTTGGGAATCAAATTGTATTATTTCAACAAACATTTTAATTTAATTATCTATTTCCTACAGCCATATATTCGATTAAGTAAATTTGCTGAAGCTAATATGGCAATGAGTAAATATCAAGTGAGCCCCAGAATGAGCAAGAGTGGTTGAAAGAGACTGGAGAGAAATTCGCTGGAAGAAACATATATATATATACACAGAGAGCAAGAGAGTGAGAAAATAAGGGAGAGACGAGTGTCAGGTAAACAGCTGAGCGATTTGTATGAACATTTTTGGCTCTGTTTTGTTGTGGCTTCTCAGTTGGCAGACGGCGGTTGAACAGCGTGAATTTCTGAACTTAAATGCGTGGGCGGAAAGTGCGATATAATTGAACGCATTATGCATAAATAAAGTGTGATAAGTACAGGTAAGTTCAATTCAAATAAACGCATGATATTGTAAATGCAAAATAGATGCCTATGGCTGGTCAACAATTTAACCGGCCAGACACCTGTTTGATGGCAAAAATATAAAGAAAACAAATACTAAATGAAAATATCACGCACTATAATAGAAAACACGACACTTGCAGTTGTAAATTGATGTTGGCACTTGTAAATTGATTTAGTTGAATTGAATTTGCAGTAAATGAATTAATCAAAGGCAAATACTGCGCAATGTTTGTTTACAATATTCCATTGGCTGTGTTTTGTTATTGTTACTCGTCGCTCGTCATATCATTGCCAGCATGAAAAAATCAATAAAGAGCGTGCCGAGAAAGAGCAAACACAAAATAACATATTTCGAATGCTCTTTCTCTCTTTGCCGCTCTCTCTTGCTTCCTGCTGTGGCTCACCCTCAAAAACACACAGAAGTTTTCTACGTTGATGGTCAAAAATTCATTGACTTCCACGCGCGCAACTTTGTTTCACGTTTGAGTTCGAGTTCGAGTCCGAGTTTGAGTTGTGTGTGATATTCAATTTTGATTTTGGTTGCATTATTATTATTGGCATTATTATAATAATTGCAAGTTGAGTTGTTTGAAATGTTTTTGCAGCTGTTCGAGGAATTGCAGCGGCTGGTAAGTCAATTAAAACGGCAATTGGCTTCTCTGCTGTGGCTGTCATTGCCACGACACTTTTACGGCTTCCGGCCATTGGACGGCACACGCGGCGCCATTAGCCGTGCCAGCCACCAGCGCTGTGGTCGCGCACCGCGTCGCCAATTGGTCATGGACTACATATTCGAGTGCTTCTACAATGACACCTTCGAGCACATCACTCGCAACGGGCTGCAGGATCGGCAATCGCGACGCGACATTCTCGATCACCTTAGCGCCATTATCAAGGGCTGCAGCGAGGGGCAGAATGTGCACACCGAGGAGGTAGCTAGCTTGGCTGTGGTTGCCGCTATGCGATATCATCAGCTGGCCAAGGATGGCAATGGGAAGGTATAATGAAATACACTAATTTCTATGTGTGATTAATATGCATTTTGATGGCACATAATCCTGTCGAAATGAGAACGCCTAGCAAATTTAATTTGAAATGTGTTTGATGCAAAAACTTTTCTATCTCTCGCCCGCACACATAACATACCACAGGTCTGCCTCATGGGGAAGTATCACAACATTTTGTATATTGCTTTGCGCACCTGTTGGGATTGGGGCGTGCGCGACTCTGAGGTGGTCGTTCAACTGTTGGGTAAGTCAAAGGCAAAAGGCACAGAAACTTAATAATTTAATACCCATACATGCACGTACATATTGCTGCACGTATCTGCGAGAGAGAGAGAGTGTGTGTGTGTGAGACGTGTGCTTTGGGGCATGGCCTTTTGTTTTGCATATTTTAATGAATTTTATGACATCGCATCAGATTATAACGCCCGTAAGCAGGCGGGATTCAAGATCTCATTTAATCACGTGTTTCTGCTAATTGCCAGCTGAAATTGCGTTAAAGGTACGAGGAAAGTGTTGCTAATGCCGTGTTGCTGTTTGCCTCTCTGCTGCTTCTGAAAGTGTAGTTCTCCCATGTTGCATCGTAAAACGTGAAACTTGTAAAGTGCCTTAAAGTGTTGCATGTTATTTGGGCCATGCCTCACAACTCTCTCGCTCTCTCTCTCACGTTTGGCTGCTTGTGCGTGTTGCCTCTAATTAAAACGCTGCGTAAATTTGCCAGCCTGAAGACCAAGTTAATGGTATGCCAAGGCTCAACGTGCATCTGTAGTGTGTGTGTGTGTGTGTACTTTCTCACTTTTTGCCTGGTGTGCGTGGCATGCGCTGAAAATTTCGTTTTTTTGATCGCGCGATTTTCAGCACTACACAGCCATATCTCCGACCACTCTCCATCTCTCGCTCTCTGCAGTTATGATTGCCAACAGCTATGCACAGTCCTGGTTCTTGCTTTTACAAACAATTTCTGGCTGCTGACATTTTGGAAGCTTCCGTTTCCCGTTTTGCCACAGCGACTCCATTTTGTGGCCGTAACCTAACGCGCTGCAGGCATCCACTTTTTAACATGTATGCGAGCTGCCAAAAAAAAAGCAACTGCGAAAGCGTGCTGGCAACAAGTGCAGCTTCTTAATTGGCTCGCTTTTTAAGTTTTTGGGAATGTACATATCGTATTTTAACAGCTTGACTTCTGGTTTATTCTATTTGTTGCTTCACAGTTGCGATTTACCAGTGCGAAAAGACGTTCGAGCGCATCTTTCTGGGCGCGCTGTTTGGTCCACATGCGCCGCACTTTATAGCTGGCTGGCGCAGCGATTTTCGGGATCAGGTAAGCCAACATTGCCATTGTCTTGCATAACGATGAAGTAAGAGACGTTTTCTCTCTTATGCAGCATGAGAATGTGCGGGCCATGGTCTACTTTCTGAAGCATGCAACACGCGAACAACTCATGTTGCCCGTGTGGATACCACGCTTCGAGCAGGAACGCCAACTAAGGTGAGTTGACAGCATGCCGAATTTATGGTTGCCATTTGCGTGCCGAAAATTTGCAAACACATTTTCGGCTAGAAAAGTTCTCCTAGACAACTTGGTTTTCTCCTCACACACATACACACACACCACAGATACCCACACACTCACATATACAAACACAGTTGACAATAGCAACAACATTTTGTTGCTTGTTTGTTGCTCTCGTTTGCTCGTATGTTATTTCTGGTTTTTTGATTGCCTGCGGCTGCAAAAAGTTGTGTCATATTCTAATTGGAAAGCCAACAGAAAACCTCTTTTTACTTTTACCTAGCTATTTTAGCTATTTTTGGTAAAAATATCATACAAAATATATGCGAAAATATTACTTAGACTTTAGTTTAATGGACACTCTTTGCGCTCCTAATTAAATTGCGACAGCAATCAATTGCAATTTGCGCTTGATGACCTTGAACATTTTAATAAATAAGTATGCATAAACCAGTTGAAATGCAAAGAATGTCGCAGAATCTTTATGAGAGAAAGCGGGAGAGAAAAGGAAATTGCAAATAAAAGGATTTTAATTAAATTAATACATATGGCATTGTTTGTTCGCTGTGCCTGTTTGTCAGACATAATTGAGTAAAGGATAGCGACACTTTACAAGCCCATATACACACACACTCACACGCACACACACATACAGAGTGACATTCATTTAAACAATGGCCGCTGTGGCTTTCAATCTCAGCTGCTTGTTCCTTGGGCTGCTGTTGGTGTCATGTATAATTAAGATTTTCACTTCTAACACGAGCTCAGCTCGTTGGCTGTCTCATTTTTTAGCAGCCGAGAGATTTATGAACGTATATCTGTGTGTGTGCTGGTGTGTGTGTGTGTGTGTTTCACAATGTCCCACAGTCTGTTTGAGTGTGTTGCGATAAGCTGAAAACCAACAGCCAGCGATGTAAACCTTTGTTATTTTGGCTTTGTTTGCCAGCACTCCGGAGGATTAAAGTCAAAAATGCGTGTAATAAGCGCACAAAGCTTCTGCCAGGCTAACACTCAAGCGTTGATACATGCTTACCCCCATAACACACACACACACACACACACACACACATACACATGCGCGTGCAAGTTGTATAAAAGAAGCTCACTGACAAACATTAAGAGTACATTTATGACGCCCGCTCTCGCTTGAATCTCCAACCAAGGCAACACAAATGAATAAGCATTAATAGCTGTGCGTGTGTGTGTGTGTGCGGAAGAAAGTAAAAAAGTATGCAATGTGATAATAAACACAAATCAACGCCACAAACTCCCAAGGAGACTCCGTCTTTGTACATGCCAAATCTATCAGAGAAGAAGTGCAAAACAACAAAAAAGGAGTACGGCATTTATTCATAGAGAGCTTGAGCTGAGCTTATAAACTGAGCTGAGATTTTTCAATTAAATTTGCAGGTGATTTGTGCATGTTAAATACATTTGAGAGTTGCTATCAGACAACTAATAAAATGGTATGGAAAATTGTCGAGAATTTACAATGGGCTTTAGCACCAGTCATTTTGCAAATAACTGAGACTTTGTAATTGTCAGTTGCCTAATAAATTCTAAATTAATTTGTCAAGACTTGAAAATGCGCTTATCGTCTGCCCAGCAGAGCAATTCTCTATCTGCGTGTGTGTGTGACAGCAAATCACCTGACAAGGAGCTTGCGTTGATGTGTCGCTTTATTGTGGTTTTTAGGCTTTTATTTGCCTACTTTTATGCGTAGACATAAAAGCCAACAGAGGCACAAACAATGACACACTCCATTTCCATATGTGGGCTTGTGTGCGTGTGTGTGTGTGTGCGTTTGTGACTATGGCTCGAACGTGCCGCAAAGCGCTTCAAGTGCATACTATGTACATGCTACATGCTAATGCCTCAATGGAGGTAACCGCCTAGCCACTCGGCGTATACGCAATATTGAAGCACTCTATCCCACAGGCTGGATGGAGCTTATGGATGGCATATGGAAAACTTACAAAAACCAACCAACTAAACCAAGCAGCTGTGGCAACAGATAGCAAAAGGCAAAAAGCATAAAGCAACAAGCAGAAAGCTGAAAGCTGAGAGCAGAAAAAAGAGCAACAAGCCGACAGTCTAATTTGATTTTGGCACTATTCCCTGCTCCAGATTACAATGACTTGCTAGCAACAACTCGTTCTCTCGTTCGTTGCCTGAGTTAAGCTAATGTAGCCTTGCCATTTTGGTCGCCTTTTAAGGACAGCTTTGTGGGCGTCCATTAAAGCGGCAACAGCAACAACAAAGTGTGGCCTAAAAGCTGCAAACCATTTACGCACTTACACGATGCCAACTTTTCACATTTGGCAACATGCTTAACCCACTTAGTTGCTCATATTTGACTGCACAAATTTATTCATCTCATTATCTTCTTGTTTTTTTCTTTTCACTTTTGCAGATTCATTGATGTGCCCATCGAGTCCTGCGGCTGCTCGTCACCTTTACGCATTGCACTGCAAGCGAATGCGCCAGAATTGCTGCTAATATTGCTCAGGTAAGAGCTTCCGTTTAGTAGAAGGTTACAGCGGTGAGGGAGAGGCAGAGACAGGACGGAGACGGAGGCTGCGTTGGGCAACGAGCCACTTCAATTAGTGCAGAAAACTATGTTAAGCGAGCGGCACTTGGCGGTGGCGACATCGTAATGTATGCAGCATAAAACTCTGCGCATCGCTTAGCATAATCAAGAGGTCCGACTGACAATGCCACGACCCCGTGCACATCCCCCGCCCTCTAACACCTCCCTTTGCGGCTGCTCGCGCTCTATCTTGTCTGCCTCTTGAGCGACGCAAATATTAACATTAAATATGAAAGTCGCTGCCAAAGCGAATTTGCATGACAAGGCGACGTCTCCACTGTGTCTCATGGTCGCCAAGCAGCTTGACACAACTTATGAGTGTGCACTCAACAGCAACAACTACAACTGCAACGGCAACAGCAACAGCAATAGCAGCAACAGCAAAATTCTGAAACCAAAGCAACAACTAAAATTCATAAAATTTATATGTAAACGCTTGCAGTTTCGAATAGTTCTCAACCACTCAGTCACCGTCCTTGGCTCTATGAAGCTGCAACTGCAACTGCGAGTGCCACTGCCACTGCCACAGTCGCCTCTGGCTCTCCATTGGCGTTCTGTGCTGGCTTTTCTCTGCGGTCGGCAATTTATTGTTTTATAACTTGATATTGCCCCGATGTGCTTTTCCTATATTTTTGTGTTCTTGTGGTTTTGCGCCCAGCCCAGCCCATCCCCACTCCGCCACACTGGCCACGCCTCATTGCTTGCACAGCTTTTTGGCAAAGCGCTAGGGCGCTTTCAATTTTTGATGCAGCGCCAGAAAGTATACTTTTGCATAAAATGCGAATATTGATTGTCAGCCAAAAAAAATGGCGATTCCAATCAAATCAGAACAACGAACGAAATATGGAAAACCAAAATTCAATGCCATGCTCAAGAAGGCGAATCGTAAATGCTCTAATATCGATGCCATAAAATGTTACAAAATGTGTGTATTAACCATAAAGATAATGGAAATTTTGAAGTAATACAACAACATAGTCTCAGCTGAATAGTTTTTATAGCGCTATTTTAGACAGCGTCGTGTTTCAGTCAAATACCTTGAAGAGTCGTTAGTTGCCTTGATTGGCAATAGACGCGTTCAATAGGTGGGAAAAGAGAGAAAAACAAGGAATTAAGTGGGTGGGCGGAGAAAACTCTCATTGGGCCGCCTGTTGTCAGTGCTGCCATTGTTGCTTTTGCATTGACGCCTTGCTGCCTGATTGCCGATTGATTTTTGCTGGCGCTGTTGCTGTTGCTACTGCTGATGTGGCCATAAATAGTCGATATTGTTTACGCTTTTGATTTGAGTTTGGCTTTTCGCTTTGCTGCATTTGTTCATTTAAAATTGGCCATAAAATATGCAAATTGTGTGGCTTTTTATTTTTCTGTTCTACTCGCGTATAATTTCTGTAGCGCATCCGGGTTAATTTTGCACGCCACAGGCAATTCTTGAATATATTTCTAAATTATGCAACATCAAACACATACAAACTCAAATGTAAATTTCTTAGATGGCAACTTACACGCTTGCTTTGCCGAGTGTCAAATGCAAATGAAACGCGATATGCAAAGCGATTGAAACATGTACAATACTATGTATATATATATATATTTTGACAAACATTTTCAATTTCAAATGTGACAACGCTCATGCCATTTGCCAGTTACTGTCAACTGGCATCATACACAATTTGCACTTCATTTGCAAAATTCTACATAGCACATAGAGCACACACACATATACGCAACGTTGGCCAGCTTATGTGTGGACGAGTGGCAGGGTGTTTGTGGGCGTGTCATGTGTGCTTATGACAGGACGTCGTCGTCGTTGTCGTCGTCGACTACCGCGACCCGTGTTCTGTTCATTATTTCATTTGCACATTGTGTTTATCAGCGCCAGACCACTTTGCAGTCCCCAACGCAGTTATAGACCCCCAAAAATGAACCCATTCAACCCCATTCCTACCCAACTCACTTGGGCGCAGCCTCAGCAATGTCGTCTACAAATTACTGTTAACAACCGCAGAACATTTGCCCAGCTCTCTCTTTGCTCTCCCCGCCTCTGACCGCAAGCTAACCAACTACGTGCTCCAGCAGCAACAGCAGCTGGTTGCTGGCAACTGGCAGCTGGTTGCTTGTAACTGGCGAATGGCAACTGGCAGGTCGTTGCACGTAGCCAACAGTTAGCCGCATTCGTGACCGCTTATCATTGCAGATATGGTGCCGCACCACAACCGCCCGATGGAGGCACCTCCGTGATTATTGCACTGCTCGACAAACTCATCGAGAATGGACGCAATTATAGCTATGAACTGGTGCTTTGCCTCAAGATACTGCTGCGAAATGTGGCCATGATTGAGATGCCATTCAAGGTGAGTTCGCCAAAGACAAAGCAAAGCAGAGCCTTAAGCAAACGAGTTGAACTCAACTGAAACGCATATGCGGGATATCATCATCATCATCAGCATCACATGTCAGAGTCTTTATTAACTTTCTCTTTCTGTTTGCAGCCAATTGTGTATGCATCACGACGTGAAATGTTTTTCGAGCGATACGGACGTCTCTTAATGGACAAAATTATTGGCAAGGAACAGGTCTATGGCGTGCCCACCTTGCGTCATTTGTGCCGGTAATTATCAACTCCTGAGCTGCTGAACTTTTGCCATGGGCTCAAAGGCAATTGTCGGCTGTCCACTTGTCTTTGATGTCGACAAAGCGAGAGACGATGGGGTCTATGGAAAGTTGATAGGCTGATAGGAGACGAATGGGAGGAGGATGATGGCTGAAGCTTACTGTCATCGTATGACAGCTAAAGCACATGGCTGCTGACGTTGCCAACAAGTTTAACTTTTTTTATTCAATTACTTTGGCTAAGATTGCTGCTGGTTCGCAACGCTTGCTTGACTTTCTACGGGTCTCTCTCTCTCTTTCTCTCAGTTTACTGATAAGCCTGCAAATTTAATAAGTATAAAAGTCGGAGCAACTCTCTGACTAGTTGACAAGACAGCCTAACTGTCTGGCTGTCTAACTGGCCGACAGTTTGTCGGCCTAAAAGTCTGATTGACAGACAGTTTGACAAACCATTTTGTTGACGCTTCTGTTTGGTAACTTGGAACTGCCTTTAATTTTGGTCTTGGCTTTTTGTTTTGGCCATGGCCGCCAACACGCCGTTGCTTTCATTATTATGCGGCTTACTTTCTTTTGTGCCCTTTGTGCCACTGTCTAGGCTTTATCATAGCTGCCACGACTTTGTCACAGTTTAAGCAAATGTCTGGTATCAAATATCGGGGGGAATAAACGCTCTAAGCGTACGAAGGGGAGGGGAGATTGTGTACTCCAACTCCACCACCACCAGCTGTTGTTGGCTTAATTTAATTGAATTTCTTACAAATTTGATTAGTGCTCGAATTAAATCGATAAGCTGTCAGGCTATTGACTAATTTGATAAGTTAGCAGAAAAACTTTCTCTGCGGTTGTCACCCTGGTCACTTCGATAGGGTTTCACTTGCGACACACTTGGAGTTGGCCCCGTCCCCCCTCACCAACTTGTTGTACTGCGAGTATTTGCTTCGTATGTTTGCCATTTGCCAACTCACGTTGCACATAAAATTCACAACGACTTTGTGCCGCACTCGCACACTTTAGATGTGTACCAATACCCTAGAGATTTAATCATACTTTAGTGTGTACTTCAGTTATGCAAAAATATAGAAAAATGGTTAGAGAAAAATAAACTTTTAGAAGCTCAAAAAAAACTCGTATAGCCTCTTTAATAATATTTGAAAACACTTTTAGGGTATTTCCTAGTCAAGCATACTTCGCCACTTTCTTTCTATTTGCTCGTTTTCCAGCTTGTTTTTCTTGGGCCAATGTTAGTATAACCGCGTACTTGCATATCGGAGCGCAACTGGACATGTATATATATTGAGTATATAGTCTATATAAATACTTGTGTATATATGTATGTGTGTGTGTTGAGTCAACATGTTTGTGTGTAATTGCATTGATACCCACACGAAGGACCCGCAGCTCAGTTTGCGATTGCCAATCAGATTTCGATTGCTGTTGCCGCTGCCTGGCATTTTATTTATGCATATTTGTTGTGGCAGCTTTCCCTTTTACATTTTTCGCAATTGCAAGTTGAATTTATTTTGCTTTCAGCCCTCAGTGTCCGTGATTTCAATTTGTGCTTATTAATGCCACTCATCGTGCTTCCTTCTGGTTGTTCTGGCAACTCGGGCGTATGCTTGACATTGCGTATACGCCAAGTGGTCGCACAAATAGGCAATGCTTGTGGTTTTTTATGGCTGTGCGCTTAGTAGGCCGACGCATGGGGAGTTGCTTCATTGATTGCTGAACTGCCTGTGAGGGTCATAAAAAAGGCGGCGCGCACACACAAAAGCGCACTTCATTTGCCACCTCAATAATGTTGACACGACAAATTAACAAGTACATCAAAAAGTTGTCTCAAGTGCAAGTCGCCTCGTTGCGGCCAGCTTAAACGACAGATTAGCATTTTTTGTGAATGCTTTATAAACCCAATTTTCGCTGGGAAGCGTTCAAGTTTTGCACACCTCTTATGGAATTTTTGTTTTTTTTTTTGTACAAAATGTTGTCTGCTTGTGCGCCACATATTCGGAAGTATTACAAAGTTTTCTGGCTATCTGAAGCGTTCGCTATGCTTTACAGAAGCTTGATTGCTTGCGAATCAAGTGGAAAAAGTAAGAGCACAATACAAGTACGAGTATAGGAAAAAAGGAGAGAAAGGAAAGAAAAGAAAATCAGCTCACAATTTCCGGCACTTGAACTTCTCTTCTTTGGTTTCTTTTCTGTTCGGTTCTGTTTTGCTCTGCCGTTTGCCTGTGTGGCGCAAAAAAAGCGTAACTTTTGAGTAAAAGTAAAGTTTATAGAAATTTTCTTACAACAAAAGTTTTAAGCACATGAACTTTGGCATGCTGCTGCTGCTGCCGCTGTTTTTTTCTTGTGTTTGTTCAATGTGAGCTTATTATGTGAAACTTAAATTAATTTATGAAATATGTTGTGAAGATTGACAGACAACTGGCTGCGAAATGCTAAACAGAATGTAGCAGCTACGGCTAGGGATTTTTGGGGTGAAAGTTTGTCGCATTTTACGAGATTCAAAGCTGATATAAGTTTCTTTTTTTATTTCTTATCTACATCGCACAGCTGTCGCATTCGTGACATACTGCGAGAGCATAATCAGCTACCGAATGGGATCGATACACTTAGATTGCCCAAACGCCTGCAGCGCTATATTGACCTCACTGAAGAGCTTGAAGGACCCGAATTGCAGCATCAGCAAGAGCAGCAGCATCATCAGCAGCAGCAGCCGCAGTCATTAGAGAAACCCATGCAGAGGCTGACAAATGCGATGCAGAGACTCGAGACGATAAGCGGCGGTGGGAGCGAGAGTGAGAGCGAGGATGAAAGCGAGAATCATGTGCAGTTGCTGGAGGCGGTCACAGATGCTGAAAAGGCAGCTGTCGCAGCCTTTGTGGAAACCGGCAATGGCGCCATAACCGAGGAAGCCAAACAGGCGGCCATAGCCGCTTATATGCTGGCAAATGAAACGTCGAACGATGACTACAATCCGCAGGAACACTCGAACCCCTTTGAACTTAGTTAGCTATTAAGTGTTACACACTCACCGATAGGTCTCCTCGCTGATGTTGATGCGACCGGGCACACCGGTGGTCTCAGTGCGACTCGTTAGATTCACAGTGTTGCCAAAGAGGCAATAGCGTGGCACTCGATTGCCAATGACGCCGGTGACCACCTCGCCCGAGTGGATGCCGATGGTGATTTGCTGTGGGAATTGAATAAGATAAAAGTTATTTCTATATATAGTACTTATACTTCTGCTTATTGCTAGGGCAAAACAATTTGTAATCGAATTTATTTACTGAATAAAATGTTAGTTAACTGGATTCCTTTCATTCATTGCAGCCAGCTAACATTGAGTCCAGCACTTCATTGTGCTAATAAACTTTCGCCTTTCGGCTAAGTAAGCCCGGCAAGAGACTAAAGCCAAGTTGCAAAAACTAAAATCCAACCGAGTTACCAGAAACCGACGAAAAGTTGCCACAATTACTTTGAAAAAGTTGCAGTTGCTGCTTCTGCCGCTGCTACTGCTGCTACTGCTCTGCGGCAGCCAAAACTTTTCTTTAATTAAATTTAAAACGAAATGAGCTGCGGCTGCGGCTTTAGGTTTTGATGGCGAATGTGACTGCAACTGCAACTGTGGCAAGAACTAAAAGGCAAAGGGCGACACAGAGCTCGCCAGCTGATGTGTGGCATTAACACGCATGTGAATAAGTGTGTCAAAGTAACAGAATAGATTGAAATACTGCTAAACTTAGGAGAAAACCTTTAAAATTAGGGTCAGTCGTTGACATGTTTAAACACGCTATCCATAGAGTATTATAGGGTATTATAACTTTGTACCTGCAGGACTAACTTACTACGGATCTAAGTTTCTTTGACTGTGCTCTAGTATTTTAATATACCAAATGTAGCCTTTGGTATATTTTAAAATTATTACCGCGCCGTTTTGCTTTTATTCTCAATGGGTAGCGGGTATCTCACAGTCAAGCACACTCGACTGCAGCTATCTTTCTAATTATTAATGGTTACAGGGTATTAAAACTCATTACGCTGCGCTGATTACATATCCTTGTTTTTAGTTTTGTCAATAAAATAGATGAGGTCAGCGAAAAGCGCAAAAGTAAATCACAAAATTAAAAGTGAATTCGCCACAGCTGCATTAAGTGATTTTTGAGTTTGTGGCCATCTGGTTGAATGCGAAAAGTGCGAGTAAGTAAATCAAATCAACGCCAAGAGAACATGTGGTCAGCAAATACAATTTTGGTAAGTGAATTGAAACTGGCACAAGATTCATTTACTTCATGGTTTATCTCATGCTGCTGCACAACATTGCAGAAATTTAGTAGAAAGTGTTTGTGCATTAAATTGGAGTTGTTTATTGATTTTTTGAGGAAGACTTTCGATTATTTTATTGCTGTTTTCTAAGTGTAGTTTTATGTATTCCATTTAGTTGGAATTTTATTTTTGGAGCAGCTTGACCAAAATTTTAGTCCATCGACTCAAGTTTGTGGAAAATATGCAAGAAAAGTTTTTGTGTGAACAATTTTGGCAATATTTATTGATAGCAGCAGTAAAAGTGGCCAAGAGTGGCTGAGAGATGAATGCGAGGAAGCGCAAAAAGTTTTTGCTTGCAAAATAACTATGCATAATTGGCAACTTGAAGTGGCAGTGAAAACTGTGAAATGGCAACTAGTTATTTTTGTGCTATACTTTTTGTAACCAGCAGCTAATGAAGCGCGAAATGGTTACGAAATATGTTCAGTTGTCTGTGTGGATTGTTAATTGCATTTCAGCTGTCGAAGGATGAGAGAGAGGAGATATTTTCTATCGCTCGATGCACAGTTTTTGTCTTTTTTGTCTCTTTTTGATAGTCGCTCGTGCAGACCAGAAGGTTGCACATGCATCAAAGTTTACGTGCAACTGTTGGCCTGAACAGTTCAGTTCAGCTCTCTGATGACAACGCGTATAACTCGGTTTTGAGCAGGGGGAAGGGAGAGGAACAGGTTCAGTAACCGTACGTGTTTCCGGCTACATTACCAAAAGCAATCAGTCAAATATGAAATACTGGCAGCCGCAGTAGTTGACTGCAGCGTTTGGTGGCACGCAGCGTTGGAGAGTGAGTTGGATGAATGGTTTAAGACACAGTTGCCTCTCAAGTGAGCCTGTGTGTGTGTGTGTTTGAGCAACGGTATTCGAGCAAAAACAACTTTGACAATAAAGCCAAGCGACATGAGCTGAGCATTCGAGGACGAGTTGTCATCTCTTTCTATATTGCTCTCCTGCTCTCTTTATATCCATAGTTATGGCTTGTTGCACGTACACTACACGCACACACTCACACATACACAGACAAAGGACAAACGCACACACATATATACAATGTGACTGACAAGCCACAAGCATTGTCCACATGAAGTACAACGATGCCGACGCCGGCGTCTGCGTCGACGTCGACGTCGCAGTTGCCAGTTGGCTGCTGTAATTGTGAAGGATGTCATCAAGTGGGCAACCCCCCATTATGTCTGTGTGTGCGAATCAAGCATATGTACACACACATACATACACCAACAAATATTCGTATATATGTATCTGACGTATATTTTAAGCTCAGGCACTCAAAGGCAAAGTGTTTAAGCCCGAAGAAGAGAGCACAAAAAAAACCGCAGCAGGCAGAATACAGAAGGCATCAAATCGTAGCACGTCGGCTCAGCTGACGGTTGATGGTCAAGTGGCCAGGAAGCCAAGGTCCTCATTGAGACCACGACAGAGAAAAAGATGGGGAGACAGAGGCAGACACAGAGGAAGAGATGGGGTAGAAGGACAGCATGTCATACAACTTGATGCTCGTCCTTTGATATCGTGTCAACAATTTCGAATTAATTTTCGCAATTTTCACAAATTTCCTCAAGTTTTCTAGCAACTTTGAAGTTAGTTTCAGTTGAGCACATCAACTTTTCCTTTTCGTCGTTACTTTTTTTTGTGTGTGTGTGTGTGTGCGTTAATATTTTACGTGTTGCCAGTTGTGAGTGGCAGTGGCAGTTGCAAGTTAGCTGCTGGCTGGCAATCCATGATTCAATGTTGTCTATGCCCCATTGATATTTACGCACCATTGAGCCGTTGTTGCCACTGCGCTGCTTAAATGCATTCAGCAACAAATTGCGCGAACTTGTTCAAGTTGCAGCTTCACACGAATGCGCACGGGAATGGGGACAACTTTCAAATGCATTCATTGCGCACAATTAGAAGGAGGAAAATGCGCGGAGACAGGGGAGAGGGGGCGGTGTAGACTGCCACTTGCAATGCATGTCGCCGCCAACCTCTCTAGACTCCACTTGAAAACTTGTACATTAGTTGTGCATACAATTTGCAGCATTCATTTAATACAGTCATGGCAGGCCAAGTGTGCAACAGACAGGATAAATGGGCAACAACAAATTCTGAACTGTGAGTGTGTGTGGCACAAACATTTTGCCCTAATTAAAAATGATAAAGTTTACGAAGTAGTACAAAACTTACCACGGGATTGGAGCCCATTTTAACGTTCTTGGCCATATCCATCATGTCTAACGCCACTCTCGCCATGCATCTGGCATGGTCCTCACAGTGGTCGGGCAGTCCGGACACAGCCATATACTTATCGCCAACAGTTTCCACCTGCAGGCAATATTGAAAATAGAAATTTATGTCTATACGGTCAACGGTTTGACAGCTGCCCCAAATATGGCTAAAAGGAGCTTGTAATTAAGTTTCTGGCAAACGTTGATGGCAACGTTTTGACAGGCATTTTAGGAGCAGCAGCCACCATTCAATGGATATTTATAATGTGTAGTATAAATAGCATTGAGTTGAGTCATTTGTTCGCTCACCTTGTAAACGTTCAGGTTACGCTTGGAGTCGGTGAGGGCGTCGAAGACCGTGTAGAGCTCGTTAAGCATTTTAACAATTTTCATGGCGCCCTCGGGGTCCGTGTTGGCCGCACAATATTGCCCAAACCCGACAATGCCCGAGAACATAAGCGTTACGGAGTCGTAGCTGTCAAAACACACACACAAATGTATAATAAATAATTGTTGCAAATAGCAAATTGTTTGTATTTATGACCAAGTACAACTGGCTTACCGTTTGGGTGGAACTGGACGCTGATGTCGTAATTCATTTGCCACAGACTTGGGCAGCACTGAGTAAAGCAACCTGACAAAGAAAGTAAACACAGTAGAAGAAGAAGATAGATAGATGGTGAATGGCAGCGGAAACAGCAGAAATGAATGACAAACAAATGCAAAGAAAATGTTGAAGTAATTTTAATTTCGCGCCTGAAAGCATGCAATGATTTTTGCTGCTCTTCGTTTCGCTTTCAGAGTCTGAACCGAGACAGAACTGAAGCTTAATGTGTTTCTATTTTCGTATTGCTTTGCATCATTTTTCTTACCTGTCTGTTTTCTGCTTCTCACTCTCCAGATCGCGAAACGTTTGCTGCAGCTTATCCGTCAGCATTTCCAGATTCTTGGTCAACTTGTATTCCGCCTCGAATTTCTCAGACAGCAGCACCAAATCTCTGGCCGCATCATGCAGCGGCACATCGGAGATGTAAAGTCCCTTTCTATGTTGGTTGGAATCAAAACAAAACAATACCGAAAAGTAAGAGAAATGACACGCATTTCGTTTTACTTAAGTCTATTTAAATTTGCTTGGCTTCTGAACCAGCGAAGTAGCAAATAAAATAAAATATGTACAAGAGCCAGACGCCCCCAAAAGGAAAAAAAAGAAGAAAAATACAACAACGACACACTGAGGACTCTGTACGTGGGCGATATGTCTGGCAGGTCTAGGTTTCTGGGTTTCTGGCCAGGTGTGGCGCAAAAACATTTTTACTGTCACCAATAAATTTCGCTAGGTATTTGCAATTTCTTTCAATTTATATGCAGAAATAATAAACAGCAGCCCATAAACAGTCAACAGCAGCTTCTCTATAAATCCACGATTAAATAAACGACAGTAAATTTTAAAGCCGCGACAACTACTATTTGATACAGCTTAAATCATACTTAAATTATTTCTCACTCACTTGGTTAGATCATCCAAATTCATGACACTGGGATAGCATTGAAAGAGTATGCGATCGGTTTCTGGTATATACATCATTTGGCCCTTGTATGGAAGATAAGAAGTGATAAAAGACAATGATAAAGCGAAGCATTCCACAATTATAATAAAATTGGTTTTTTATGCTGGGTTTTTGTGGCAAGCCGCGTTAAATTTTATGCACAATTTCAATTCCAATCGCAATGGCGGCGGCTGTTCGTAATCGCCCATTTTGTTTATTCATTTCATTATGTTGGTGAGTCTGTTTGTCTGCATGTGTGTGTGTATGTATGTGTGAGTATGGTTGGCCACATATTGAAATCAATGCGGCTGATTGCAGACAGACGAAGCATGACAGCTAAACAGTTGAACAGTTGTTTGGTTGTTTGGTTGTTGGCCAAAAACAGAAACTTACCTTCAGTCTCAGAAAACGTTGCTCGTGCCGGCTGCTCATGGCGCCCTGTCTCGTCTGCAGAACATAGATGGTGTTTATGTGCGACAGAATGTTCTCGAATGTGAGCTGCAGGTGTGGTCTGATGGCCTCCACCACCTCTATCAGTGAGCAGTTCTCCTCGGCCACTCTGGTGAAACGGAAAAAAGCAAAAGCATGGTTAGTTGCCCTGAATGCCTGAAAGCGAAGGACAGTCCTAATGGCTAATCGCAAAACAACAGCAACAGCAAGTTTGGCCATTAAACAGTAGTGGAAGCAAAAGTAGAAGATGGAAAGACGATGATGGCGCAAATGGAAGCAAACTTACCTGGGTATTACGCGGGATACGGCCTTGCCGGCTTGCACGACTTTCATTTGTCTATCGAACATTAAATGGAAGGGAAACACCTTACAGAATGTGGCAGGCGAAATGAGAGGCGCTGTAAATGAGAGAAATTTGGTGGGGCAACGAGTTTACCGATTAGCCTTGGCTATTAGCCAAATTAATGCGCAATGTTTGTCGCTTTGTTACCTTCGCAGAGAAACTCCATGTCATCGCTGGCCGCCGCTTGTTCATCCTTTTTGGCATCCGCTTGGGATTTGGCGGCCACATTGATTTCACGTATGAGAAACTGCACATGGTCATAGCGCTCGATGTCATCGCTTTTGTTTTTCAACAGACGCAGGCACTTCTGCTCCTTGTCGCCATCGCAGTCAAAGCTGTCCTGTGCCAGCGGTCCACTTGGTTGTGTGGCCTTCGATGTTGCAGGCGATTGCTCAGCTGAAAGAGAGTGGGGCAAAAAAGAAACGTAGCAAGGGAGATAACAATTGAAGATTAACAACAAACATAGTGGAAAGCAAGAAAACATAACACTTCAGCTCACCAATACAAAAGGTGGCACAAAGCTTAGAGGCTCAGCAGGCAGTAATATAAATCCCTAAAGTCTGATTGTGATTGGTTTAGCAGTTAGCAAACTTGTTAGATTTTATAACTGGGCAAACCAAAGCAGATTACATTCGATATATAAGCAAGAGCGGGTCAGATTCGTTTATTCTTTTATTGGGTATTCGTTTTCTTGGGTATGGAATGGAAAATCATCAAAGTGTGTCTCCTGCCATGTTGGCTGGGAGAAGCGATTATGCTGCTGTGCTGTACTAATAGGGTGTCTGTAAGCGTAATGAGCCTAAAGCAATTTGTTTGCCTCAATTGATGCTTACCCAGCTCACTGGCAATCTGCTGACCATCGTTGTTGTTGTTGTTAATATTGCTGTTGCCGATGCCATTGTTGTTGCTCGCATTGTGATTATTGTTCTGCTCAGAATTCACAGAGGCTGAGGCGGATGCGGATGCAGAGGCGGTGACGGAGACAGAGGCAGAGGATGAGGATGCACAAGGTAAAACTGGAGCATCCAAACCCACAACTGTCGTGTCTGTGTCCAATTGCTGTTGTTCGCGTGCCAAAGCACGCTCCTTCTCAGCCTCATCGATGGGCTCTCCTTTGCGCTTCACAATGTCGATTTCCACCTCGACTCCATGCAGTTTCGATGCAACGGCCTGTGAGAGATAAGAGCAGAGAGCGGAGCGGAGCGGATGAAGGTGTGTTGCACTGTTTGGCGTGGCAACCACACAATGCTTGCTTGCTTACCTTGACTATGCCGATGACAATGTGCTCCAGGCCAGGACGTTCCGAGTAGTAATGCAGCAGCAATTCGCCATCTTTCTCGGTGCAGCGAAATGAGGGTGCTCGCATTCCAGGATACAGGGTGCCCAGATGGTCGTGTAAGGCGTCCAAATTCTGTGTGTGTGTTCATTTGTGTTTATGGTTCAAGTGTGTGGTTGTCGTGTTTTCATTTGTATTCAATGAAAATGCAGCAAAAATTCAATTTCATTTTTCATTATGACTTAGGAATGGGCAACGAATGAATGGATGACTGCATGACGATGTTGATACTGATGCTGATGTTGATGTTCATGTTGATGTTGATGCTGTGGCTGATGGGAATGATGATGGTGATGGCAATGGTTAGATGGTTATGTCGATGTCGATGTAGCTGTTGATGGTGTGTTGTGTTGTGGTGGTGAAAAGTGTGGAAAATTGAAAATAAATCGAATGTGAGTGCAACAAAAGACGCAAGGCGAAGTAACACACCCAGGCAACCGTATTTAAGTGGGCGGCGCTAGGGCGTGTTCTCAGCTTGTGTGTGTGCGCATTGAAGCAAAATAATGATTATCAATGTGAATGGAGAGAGGGGATAAGGTTACGAGAGAGAGAGAGAGAGAACAGCATCGAATCGATGGCAACATGAAAAATGACTCAGTGCGAAATTGGTAAATGGCGAATGGCAAATGCGATGGCTTGTGTTTGGCTCGCAGAGATCATCTCCACTGCGATGCATGTGAAATGAGCGTAAAATGCGAAATGTGCTTTAATTAAAAACGCAAAAAACAATGTGTGTGGGTCTGAAGACTTCTTGTTTCACCTGCAGAAAGTCACGGGGCGTTGCACCCAACACTTGTAATATTTTATCATAGCCCGAATCCTGACAGAACTCAAAGAATGTCTTGCCAAACAGTTCCAGTATGTCGTCAGCCGGTATGTCTGTGGAGAAATTGTGTTGAGTATAATATAATAAAATAGTATACGAGTATGTGCGGAATGTTAATGGCCAGGTTCTTTATGAGCCACACACACACACGCAAACACTCGCAGGAAATAATAAAAAGAATAACAACAATTGGCAAGCTACTTACTGAGTATCTCAACAGCTGCTCCAATTAGATTGTATGTTATTTCGTCATCGTAAATTTGCCGCACCAGAAATTGTCCTTCCATGCTGACCATGGCTTTTTTTCTGTTTGTGTTTCATTGTCGTCGTTGTTGATGTTGAGGCAAGTATCAAAACGTTGAGTGTCGGTTGCACCAGCAGCAGCATCAGCGACAACGCCAAGTCGAAATATGAGGAGAGAGCGTGAGCATGAGCGAGCAACAGGAGAAGAAGAATGAACACAAAATACATACATTAATTTTAATTAAATTGCTTTTGTGCTTCAATTTATGAGTGCGTAAGTGTGTGTACATTTGTACACACACACGTAAGTACATTTGTTTGCTTATGCGTATTTTTGGCTTGGAGCAGCAATAAAGACCGAATGCTTGGCGCATGACGTCTTACAAAACATTCAGCATATAATTTCCCATACTTTTTTTTTGGTAATCTACAGCCTTTTTACGAGAGCACGTTGACGAATGGCAAAAACTTCTTAAGAGGCTTTCTCAGGCAACTTTAAATAAGATCCGTTAAGTATTTGCATTGAATAAGAAAAGCGCTAGCGAGAAGCGCACAAAATCCACTAGATGAGCATTGTGCAAATCGACTTTATTATTTAATAGAACTTGTGCCAAGCTGTTGCCAAAACAAATTGAATACAACGTGCCAAACACTGAGCACGAAAAAATGAAAGGAACAAAAAACATCGAAAAATAAGACAAGAAAATGCAGACGTCGCAGAACTCAGCCGAACCGAAACAGAAAAGAATGTAACAGAGCAGAGCAGAAATCAGATAGAAAAAGTAATAGAAAAGTAGATGTTATACGTGCGAAAGTTTTTCCATTTTCCCATTTTCCCCTCCCCACCGAGAATACCTGGCCACCCACATCCCTCTCAGAGCTCTGAGCTCACTCTGAGCATCTTTTGCGGTAGCTGCTGGAGTTTTACAGGTGGTCGGAGGCGTTGACGAGGGCGGCAACAACACTTCGTTATTGCTCATTTCAAATGTGCGTCGAGCTGTGAGCCACAAGCTGTGAGCTTCTGCACCGACTGCAGCAGCAGCTAAAGCAGTTGTCAAATTGCAAATTGCAAATGATATCAACAGCTGACGCTAGCAAATGCGATTAAATAAAATACGAAATGCTGCTTCACTTTATTTATATCACATGATTCACTTAATTTAATCAAATTGCAATATTGGTTTGGTGAGAAATTTCTTAGAGAATAGACTAAATAATGAAGTGTTGAATTCGTTTTTAATTTCCGACGATGGGGAAAAGTGGCAAAAAGAAGCTGCAGCTATTCAAAATGCCAAAGAAAACTCCACACTTTTGTATACTACAGAAAGTGGAAATTGATTTTCAGCAGCAATTTATTATTCTCTGAAACATTGCATGCAGCTGAGTGCGTACGAGTGTGTGTGCGTGATGTGTGGCAGGAAATTCTAAATTAAAATAGAATTTATGCAAGCGATGTTGAGCATCGTTATAGCAAATTCTCTAAAGTTGATTTAAGGTTGAATATTAACATTTGCTTTAAATGCAGGCTTCAAAATTTAAATATACCCTAATAAATTTAACTAAATGTATTTGCTAAGAGTTGCCTCTGGGCTCATTTGGTGCGTTGCTCATTTCGTTTCTTCATTTCAGCCTCGAAGCCATTGAAGTGTCTATCGTTTAGATTGTGCACCGACAAATTTGGGTGCAAATTAAATTAAGGGCGTACATTTTAGGGCTACCCAAGAGACGACACACCTGTCTACGTTGCGTATGATTGATTTTTATTGATTTAAATGTGTGGGTGTGAGAGTTAATGTGTGCGTGCGTGTGTGTGTGTGTGTCTGTGTGTTTGTGGCGCCTTTTGATCGACTGCTTAATTGAAAAAGTTAATGTGTGTTCGCGCACGTAATAAAGTGAGATATCAAATTGGCCATTTTGATTTGGATTCCTGTTTTTTTCGCTCCTCGCGTTTATCGTCTAATCAAAAATGTTGCATTAAACAAAATCAGAAGTTTTTATATGTATGCTTCGCTTTGGCATAAAGTCAACATTAATTTTCGACTTTCTAAGCAGCGTTTAAGCTAATTTATGCTGTACAAATTAATTATACAGCAGGCAATTTATCACCTTGTTATTTGCAGCTACTCACGACATTAAGTATACACCATGTAAGCGGAGCGTAACAAATGCAAGGCGACACTTAGAGTAGCGTTCTTTCTCTGCCACTGCCACTGTCTCTACTTCTTAGCTGCTAACAAATTCAATTTCCGCTCGCAGCTCAAATATATATGTTTTTCGCTCTCTCTTTCTCTCTGTGCTCGCTCTGTTCTCGCTCATTTAAATATTGTGTGTGTGACTGGACAGACCCAGAGAGAGGATGGCCAACTAAGTGGCCTAATCTGGCAAATGGCGTTGGCCATTGCACGTCTAATAATATGAAAACATTTCGCGGCCAAATGGCCTCATCCAATGGCCCGGCAATAATATACTACGTACTTATGCTCTAGTGTTTGTTGTGTGTTTTTCTCACTCGTTTTGTTTTAACTTTTGTTTTTCGCTTTTCGCTTTTCACCTGTTATCTAGTTGCACGTGCAATGGATAACAAATTTTTCTTTTGGGGGCGATGGCAAAACCATTTGGCAATTAGATATTTGCAGTCGGTGAATAGCCGACGGCAGGATTGGGCATGATTTTGTTATTGACGCTCTCGCGTGTAAATATTATTGTTTAATATGCCATAAGGCAAACGTTTTACCCGCAAATACACAAACATGCTCACTCTTCACACCCACACACACAAACACACTTACAACACTGAAAATGCGCAGCTCAGGGATTTTATGTGACTCAGACACGCAGCTGACTTGTACTGGAGCTGTCATGTGGGGTTCTCTCTCGCAGTTTATTGGTGGGCCACTAAATCTCTTTATTATGAACTACTTGTTGGCTTTTGGCCGCTCAAAAACTTTAAGTTGGCTTTACAAAGTTTTTTTTTATGCACAAGAAGAACCCGCAATTGATATAGAATCAATTAGCTAATTTGATTTGTTGTCTGCGGCTTTTAGTTGACTTTTGCCGCAATTCACCGAAAATCTGTTGTGAATCTTTAATGAGATTGTTGTGTGTCGCATCTGTGGATTTTGTATTTAGTGGCAAATCGGTTGGGTTGTATTTTGGGCATTAACCATCCATCTGTCGACCTTGGCTACCAGCTGGAATAGCTTATGAACTTTCATTCCATGCCAATGATGACAAAGTTGCTTCATTTTGTGGGCGGCTCAAAACTTAAGACTTTCGTTTGTATGTGTGTGTCGCTTTCATCTCTCTCACACACACACACACACACACACACAAACGACCCACACACAGCCCCAGCGAAAGTAGCGCATTTCAATGGCTGGGGCACTTGGCTGAAGAGCGCGCCGACTCGGCTCTGCTGAGCTAAATATAAAACACATTCAGTTTGTCTTTGGTTTAGTGTCCTTTCAGTGTGGTACTTTCATTCTGTGGCGCACAATGTAACAAAAGGATAAAATATTTATAGATACACTGCCAGATTTATTGAGCTTAATTCCTGCTATTTATAATTTCAACATTTGTCCTGAGTTTCAGCTCTCTGGTTTTCTCGCTTTCACTTTATTTTCGTCAAGTCTTTATCAGGTGCTTAGTTAGTCGCCTATGCATGACTGCAACGTTCTTGGCTGGCTTTTTTGTAAGTGGCTGCTGCTGCTGCTGTTGCTGCTGCCTTTGCACCGAAGACCCCCGAAGAACAAGTGCAAAGCTGCAGCGCAGAAACGGAAACGAAATAAGGTTAAAAGCCACTTAAGACTTGTGCAAGTTAATGTGGCACATAACTCAAGTGAGTCACATATTTTATTGTGCGCACAGAGGAGCACAGAAACAACGTGAAAACATTGCACATTCTCACGCACACACACACACACATACAGGCAATTACATATATGATGTTCATGTGTGCGTGTGTGACTAAAGTTGGGCCATGGCCAGGGCCAGGTCATACATTAGCATTGGTAATAAGAAACGCATTCTTGTTGCTCTAATTCCTTGCCAGCAATGCCAAATTGTAGCCAAGGCGAAGAGAAAGACAGAGAGTCTGAGAGGCGAGGCGAGGCGAGGCAATCAAATAAAATCGTAATGATACAATCGATAACACTTATTGTGGCAATTGAGATAAGATGGCAAAACAATTTTTAAGAGTCTGGTAGCGCAAATAGCTCTACAATTGGCCACACTAAAATGGGCAGCAAATTAACATTGAAATTACGTACTAAACGCTATAAACGCGATACCCTGGAACAGTGTAAATCAGGCTTTACAGAGTATTTGCCTTTCATTATTTATTTATTTTGCTGGCTGCTATTCAAAGCATCACAACTTGCTTGTACTTAGCGCTAAGCGTTGCGAACTGCGTTTGATGTTGTCGCTGAATGAGGTCGTCTTTGTATGTGATTAGCGTTAAACAGACGTGATATAAGTTTTTAATGATAAAAGCGAAAGCATTTCGATGTCACTTTGTGTGTGTGTCTGTGTGTGTGTGTCTTACTCATCATCAGCATCATGATTGTCAATGTCATTGTCATTGTCACTGTGATTAGCTGAACTGAGTCAATTTAGCTATGGCTTAGCACAAATTTAACCATGGCCACGGGGCGTATGATTAACCTTTAGCACACAGTCTCAAGTGTATGCCGAGGCAGAACTTAATCTGTCTCACTCGCAAATCGGTTGAAGCGATAAAAAATCAAAGAGCGAAAACCGAAGAAGCAGTTACTACTGTTATTGTTGTTGTTGCTGTTGCTGTTGCTGTTGCTGCTGCTGCTGCTGTGGTTGGTCAAGCAAATTAATGAATCCCACTTTTGTCCAAGAGCTCATTAATAACTGTCCACATGCGTGGCAAGCGCAACTTTGTCACGGGAACCTGCCAGGCTGCCAAGTTGCCTGTCTGACAAGGCCCCAAGCACACCAAATCGAAATCCACTCGTCCATTTGTTATGCCACCAAAACCATTTTGTGGCTGCTCATCGATTGAGTTTCTCCTGTCTCATTTTCTACTCTGCTCTGCTCTGCTGTACTGTCTTGTCTTGTCTTCTGCTTTGCCTGCGCTATGCTTTTCGCATTTTCTGTTTTTCCTGTTCTTTTTTTTTTCTTTGGCTTGGCCAAATTTATCTATGCGCGCACTGTGACATCTCGAAATTAGGACATCATTAGCAACTGTCGATGAGCGCTGATAAATGCGGTACACGGCCTTTTGCCGCTGCCAGTTAATGCTGCTCCCCGTTAATGTTGCCCGAAGGCTGCTTTTGCAGTTGACTGAACCTCTCAGACGATAGACTGCTGTGCTGAGCCTTTAATTTTTGTTTAGTTTTTAAGGCAATCCTATCTTGTTATCTGCGAAATTCATGCAAATTAGAAATACTCGAAAATGAACTCGTTTATAATGAGATATTTCGATAGTGTAAAGGGTAAGTGCTCTTCAACCATACATATTTGTTTTCATATCCAGCGTATAATCTATTTAATTGGATAGAGGTCTAAGGACATGACAATCAAAGCGTTGCTACGCCAGTTAGACTTCTTACCCATCGATTGAGTTCCGCACTGACGCCTTTGGCGTACAAAACTTGGCGAAATAGCTTTGCGAGACTCGAGGAATACTCTGTAAAGCAACGCAAATTTTATAGCCAATAAAATTAATCAGTTTTCACGATAGGCTGACAGTTTTCACATGCTGAAATCAATTCCAACTTTTATTGGATTTTCTGTTAACTGGACGTATTTCGGATAGAATATGTTTATTAATTTTTATGGTCGATTTAGAGGGTATTACAAAGTTAGCAAGGGCATTTCATTTAATGATGCCCAACGGCCAGTGCGGCACACACACAAAGCAATGCAAAATTTGAAGTGACACAAACGAGGCAGCAACAAAATGTCGCAAATTGACAGTGGCACAAGGCAAACACTTCCGGTTTGACATGCGAATGCACTGTGGGGAAAAGTTGTCACATTTTGAAAATGAAGTATAAATTGAAACAAGTGAGTCTTATTAAAAATAGGTACCAGAAAAATCAAGAGAAGAGACAAATTCTGAAGCTCTTTAATGTAAATGATGTAAAATTTTTTTATGCTCAAATTGCTTCATTATTATTAAATTACGATCAAATTATGGACGTTTTTCCCACAGTACACAGTGCAGTAACAGTTATGCAGTTGCATTGGCGCCGCAGGCAGTTGAATATCTGTCCCCGTTGTCCTCGATTTTGTCCTTGTTGTTGTTATTGTCGTTGTCGCTGTATGTAGTTTGTCGTTTGTCGCTTTGGTTGTCGCTGTCGTTGTCGCTGTGTGCACTGTAAGGGGCGGAAGTAAACACTCGCCGATATGTTCACCAATGTCTTGTTGGTATATGCAAATCAAGAGAAATTTTCTTTCAGAGATTTACAACGCCTGCTATACTACTATTGCTACTGCTGCTGCTGTTGCTGCTTCTTCTCGGTCAACACCATCGATTTGCATGTCATCAGTGGGAAAACGTAAGGCACTGCGGGCACAAGCAAATATAGTATGTTAGGCACAAATAGAGTAGCTTAGCTATACTTCGAGCTCTCTATTGTCTGGGACAGCTGTAGCCTGGAATTTGCTGTCAAGAGGCATCTGTTTGCTGCTCGTTGCACACACAATGCAATGTTGGAAATGAAAAGTTTACGTTGTTGCCGTTTTGGCAGCGACCAATGACAGTTTCATTGCGAGTTGAACTAGGTCTGTTAGTTGAATTTACTAAATGTAAGTGAACGAACGCACAAAAAAACTAGACAAGGTTATGCTTCGTTGATTCGTAGAACGCGCTCAAAATAAATTGCATTCCAGCCGTGCGTTGCTTTGTTAAAAGCATACAGAAGACCTTTTAGCTGCAATGCAATTAATACGCATTCCGTTGCTGCAGTTGAGCGTAAAGCGTGGCATGCCAAAGCAAAGCAAAGTAAAGTGAAATGTTGAGCACCCACACACACAGTGCGTATGAATAACCTATAAAGTATTGCGTATACGCCCCATCCGTGAATCTGACAATTCGCGACCAGCATATTTCACTTATTTAATTAATATTTGTTGCCTACTACCCGCAGGCGCCGCTGTCAATCGCGAACTAAGGGTGGCTTTTTGCTTAAGAGCGGCCAAACTCTGGCTGTGGTCGTTGTTGTTGTTGTTGTTTGGCTTGTATCAAGTTATTATTATGAATTAATGGGCTTTGTGTGGTCTTTAGTTTGGCACAAAAGTCGATAAATTTATAATTAGCTTTTGGCGTTAAATGAGATGGAAATAACTTAAGAGCAGGCTACAAAAGCTTTGACTTTCTCCACGTTCCAACTTGACTTTATAAGAACGCAGTCCGATAAATTGCCAGCCATGAGCTTAGGGCTTTAGTTCCTTTTAACTTGAGCTGCTATCTGCTTATACAATTTAGCTGAGCTCTGCTCAGCCATCTACAAAAGCAATTCACTGTATTTATTTATGTGGAATTGTCCAAAAATTTAATTGCACTGCTCATTTAATTTTAATCGAGTTAGAGTTATACGGCAAACATAGTTGAAGAAGTTAATGTGGATTATGGCACTTCATTTGAGTTGAACGCACGAACGGACACTTGGTCAGAACGACTGCTATTGAAGAGCCATAACAGGCGATAATGTGAGAGCACTGCGCGTACATATTACGTATGCGTCGCGTTGCCAGTTTTGAACGCACGCACGCGACGCGTAATTCATAAAGCGATAAAACGAGAGCTGAACATAAAACGCGAACTTACAAACATAAAATGTGGGCGTCGAACTTTGTGGGCGTGGTGTTGGAATGAATGAATGGATGGATAAGTGGGTGGGCACCTGGTAGAGCAGCGAAATGTAAGAATATGAAGCAATCAAACGCACAATAAATGAAGCGACCAAAAGAAAAGAAAAAGGTCGTGGAGTCGCCAAGAGGAAATGCAATCAAAGCTAAAAGTAATCTCAGCGATAAGTGCGAAAACGTGTCAATATTGTATGTTAAGGTAGTAAGCTGGTGTCAAAAGGGGCGAGCTGGTGTCTGGTGAGGAGGAGGGGGAAGAGAGAAATGCCTGCACATGACACTCGATATACATATTGAGATGTCGAAAACAATTGACAAACAGCCGGCGACAGTTTTGTTTGTTTGTGCAAAGATATGAAAATATGACACATTCAGCTTTGCAAATGCAAAAAGTTGAAGACAAACTAACACGATTCAAAGTTTTTCTCTTTTATTTTTCGGAGGGTGAAGGATTGTTTGTTCACGCTCTCGGGGCAACCCCACGCATGTTTATTTGTCTTGGTAAGCGACACACCAATACATACAAACACACACACACGCACACAATGAAGAAACACCGCAGACAACTTTTGTGTTCTTTTTGTACTTAAAACTAGAAGAAGTTAGCAGAAAAATGAACGCCTTGGCTGGGATTGAAACTTTAGACGCATCAACGCACATTTGTTGACGCATTCCAACACACACACACATATGCCACACACATACACACGTGCTTACTAACACACTCAACTCGTTACATGCCTGAGAAATGCCATTTCCGACACTCACACAGACAAACACACTTGAAAAGCGACTCGAATTTCCATAATGTCTGCCATGAAAATGCGATCGATTTTCGTGTGGCACAACCAAAAAAACATGAAGAGAAATGAAAGGAAAGAAAAATAACAGCATAATGCTGCGGGCTAGGTCGTGGCAGGAGGTGTGGTTCCTTTTTTTTGTATACACATGCTGTCTGTGTGGATGTGTGTATGAATTTCTAAAGAGTAGCAAGAGAGTCAGCCGCAAATGGTAAGCTAAAATAAAACCAGTAATATGAAGCTTGGACATGGGTGTGAGTACAAATCCGCCGCCTAATGGCCCAAAGCGACCCCAAAAAATGCAAAAAAAAAGAATGTTGTTGCGCGGTTTTTAAGCGGCACTTAGTGAAGGGCTTCCGAATTAACATGAACATCAAAATGCGTTTTTAATGGCTAAGGAATTCAACTGTCTCTGCCACGTGTGATATATTTTAGCATCATATGAAATCTGTGCCTATTTTCTAGCACGGTTGAGTGACAAAACGCTCGCTGATAGCCCCCCATTGGCATCCTTTTGCTGTGCTTGTGTCTGCGTGGCAGCTCGTTACTAGCTCAAAGCTGAGCCACACGGAATGAAGATTGATGACTCCTTAGCATTTGTCAGCAGTTGGCCCAGCTGCTTGCTGCTTTTGCTGCTGACTGCTTGCCGCTTATTCAAAGTTAATAAGTCGCAAAATGTTCGTTTTTTCTGTGCAGAACAGAAAGCCATTGGAACGTGTTCTGCAAAATTCGCACAAATTTGCATTTAATATGCCTCAAACAACACCAACAACAAAAGCAGAAGCACCAGCAAATAGCTGTAGCTCAGTACTATGCGGCGTATGCGCAATAAGTGAAGCGAGAATGTGGCCCATACAAAACGGAGGCGTGAAGCTAATCCTACGCTTCGTGGCGTTGTCGTCGACGTCGTCGTCGTCCGCACCATTATATATCACATTTTCCATCCCACTAGCTGCGCCCCAATAAAGACAGAGGCGGGTCATGCAAAAATTAGGGCCAGTTCAGCTAAAGCTTTTGATGCAAAATAGAAAAAGCCAAAACAGAAACAAAAACAAAAACGAGAAAAATTCTAATCAAATTCTAGGAAAAGTTACACATTCCGCGCAATCTTTGCAAAGTTCTAATAATGTTTTGTTACATATTTATTATTAGTTTTTGGTTGGCTTAAAATGGATTTCGCTAGCTGCAGCATTCGGGTCGAGTTTACGTTTATATTTACTTTCCAACATAACGTGTGCATAATCAATCGACTCATGCCCCAATTGTTGGTCCAGCATGTTGCGGGCAGCAGAGCATTAACAGTGAATTTTTGGCAGTAAACGCAGTAGCTCATCTCACTGTGAGTCTGTGTGTGTGTGTGTGTGTGTGTGGGAGAGAGATATACTGGTATATATATAAGTTGACTGACATATTGACAAACTGGCAGACAGGCAGCGAGGACGATGGACAGATGTGGGTGAGGACCTTGAGGGTTAGACGCCATTCCGACACATGCAGCTCGCCCTTATTGTGGTCGTGTGTGTGTGTGAATGTGTGTGTGTGTGTGTGTGTGTGGTTGTGTGTGATGTAAAACATTTTATAGGCAAATCGATTTTTGTCTAAAGTGCCACAAACACGCACACTGGCAGCAACAGCAACAGCAGTAGCGATAACAATAACAAGGACTTTCGCAACAATAACAATAAAGCGGCACTGCGGCAGCGCAGAGATAGAGACAGAGGCAGAGAAGAGAAGCATTTGCGAGAGGCGGGAGGTGTAGATTTCCGGTCTGTGTATTAGTAAGAACAACAGCAAGAACGACAACAACAACAATTACTGACACATTGACCGTGGCCAACTGTGTCTCAAGAGTTAATGTCAAGCGTTTCAGCCTCAGCCTTAGGCGAGAGCGAAAGTGGCAACGGTTATCTCTAACACATCTGATCCTTGCCGCACATCAAAGTCAAAGTCAAGTTGCAAAGTAAAAAAAAATAGTAGAAGTAGTAGGCAGAATTCATACTTAAATTGTCAGAGGCAGCTTTAAGCCTTAATACACTCTCCTATTTAGGGGGGCAGATTAATGAGGCTCATTTGCAGATTGATGTGCTGCAATTATGCGGCAACAACACCCAACACCAACAATGTGCCCATAAAACACTTAGCGCACAGATTCTGATTAAGTGGAGGCGACTCGCACAACTGTCGAGGGAGCGACGAATTTGTTTAGTGAATTGACTTTAAAGCTGAGCAAAGCGACTTGCTTGTTGTTTGCTGGTTGCTTTAAAAGCAATCAACTTGAAGCCCAACGACAACTTTCTCATTCTCATTTATTCGTTTTGCGGTCAGCAGTGTGTCAATCAAGGCAAATGCCATTGCCATTCATATTGAAGGCACAGACAGATAGATAGACAAGGCGGAGAATCAGACAGAGAATCAGAAAGAGAGAGAGAGACAAAGGCAGACAGCAGAGAAAAGTAACGGCACGCACGTATGCGCTGCTCCTCGTATCCTGTCAATGGTATTCGCCTTTGGTCTTGCCTTCTTTTTAATGAACGCTTTGACAATGCCTTCGAGTGCAACAAAACGAGAGTCTAACGAGGACAATTGCCGTCTTCGTCTGTGCGTCAATGTGTGTGTGTTGGTAGATGGCTCAAGTGTGGGCCAACGTCAATGCCAATGCCTGGCCGCCTCAAGTGGAAGGATAATGAGTGTCTCTCTTGCCACAGCCAGCGGCCACATTGCCACACCAACAACTGACATTGCTATTGCTGCTGCACTGATTGCTCACTGTCAATGCCAACTGCTAGATGGCAGCAACCAGTAACTGGCTGCAATGTAATTAAAGTCATGTCATTGACAGCCTCATTGGCAGTTGGCGCTTTAAGCTAAGGGTCAACCGAGGAAAGCTGAAACCTAACAAGAAGTTGCTTATCGCGTTACCATTGTTACGACAACAGCAAATGAGAAAAGTTGCCTCTCCATTCTCCCTCATATTTTTGCTTTAGATAATTAAAAGGGTTCTCCGAGCGTGCACATCTGGCAAGTTAATGCTCGACTTTTTTGGCAGCTGACTTGCGGTTAAGCAATCAAAAAACATAAATCATGGTCAATTAGTGAAAGCAACTCTCTTTCTCTGACGTCATGGTAGCCTGCGTTGCCCAGGGTAGCCTGGAATGCCTTGCCGCAGAGACAGAGAGAGAGAGGCAACAAAGTGGAGGGAGAGGAGCAAATGACTAAGGCAAAGTCAAAGGCAACACACAAAAACACACAGCGAATGGGCGAGGAAGAGCACACAAGATGTGGAGAGGGCAGAACTACAAATGGTGGTTAAGCAAATACACACGCAATATCAATAACTTAATTAAGATAAATGCGAATTGTATTTAGTCATAGACCATATACACATACATGTAAGAACAATAGAACACACACACACATAAAAGGGGGCACGTGCCGGGTGCCATTTTGGGCTGGTATTTTTTGCCCGGATATCCGTTAATTCTTGCGCTGCATTTGGTATGTGTGTGTATGTGTGTGAGAACTGCCGCAGACCCAGCGAAATCTTTGTTAACATTAATGCGACGCGTGTTTTGCTTGTTTATGTCCTACTAACATCACACACTCTCCCTCCACACACACACATGCACACACACAATTAATTTATGTACTTTGGCGGCTTGGGGGCTTGGGCGTGGCAGTGCGTGCCAATGTGAAAAATGGATAATTAGTTAATTGCAGCTCAAGCTCAAATTGCCGTGGCAGACAAATGTGCATAAATATGTGTATTTTACTTATTAATTAATTGCGCCACATTGTGAAATTTAGCAAGAATCTGCAACTGAAACTTGAGCTGCCAACACAAAATTGTAGCCAACACCTTTGGCAATTGTGTCGACTCCCAAATTCCACGAATTTGCTTTGTTGTTGTTACCCTGCCTTTAAGTCTGATGTATGTATATACTTTTGCCCTTAGCTGCGAAACTTAATTATACTCTTTCTTAACTTCGAAGTGCGCCACGAGTTTCACTTTTGGGTAAAGTTAGTTGCACATTAACTTACTTGATATTCTGTTTAACTTGGCTATGACTTTTCTCTTTGTTACTTACTTTATTTTCTCCCATATTTCCTCGCCAAAATGTTTGAGCACCAGCAACTCCAAGGCGTAGTTCACAAAGCCATACTGCAACGAAAGTGAATAATGGCAAAGCATAAGCACGAGTGATTAGTTTTTTGTTTGGTTTGTTTGTGAAATTGGATAAATTATATGATAACTACTATTATAATAAGCAATTTATTTAACGCACAATACTTATTTTATCTTGTTTTTATTTATGTCTTTTCGTTCATCAAGACACAGATACAGTTTTTGAAGTGGCCAAACGGCAATTACAGAAACATTTTTATGGCCACTCAAATGAAATCATAAAAACGGCAGCTAAAATTGAATGCTCGCACATTTTAATTACATTTGGCAGGCGAAATACGAGCACTCGTAAGTGATAATAAAATGGCGTCCAGTGCGAATGAAGGCCGGATCGGTAGAAACTCTTTTTGGGCTCCCCAAAATAAAAGGAGAGCGGGAGGCGCTGCGTTTAACGTTTGTTGGCATGTTGTGTTATGTATTGGGTATTGTAAATGTGAAAAATGTGAAATCAATAACGATTGCGCATTTCATTTCTTTCAAATGTATCCTATAAGCAATCAATTTGATTTGTTATGCGAAATCAAACCCAGACACACACAGACAGACAGATATATAGACTTACAACCATAGAGACAAGCAGATAGTCGAATGCCCATGGAGCTGGAGCTTGCAAGATGGCGCACAATCAATCGTTTCCGCCGGAAGTAATACTAAACAAGCAAAATACTTGAAATATATTTACATACATTACGCATACGTCGCCCCAAACCTGGCCCCAAACCTGCTGCTGCTGCTTCGCTCTTCAGCTTCAACCATGCTTCTTCAGCTCGGCTGCCTGATGAAGATGTATCTAACAGATACTTGATGTTTATTGCCTTTGTTGCGCACATTGAAATGTTGCAACAACAAGCCCAAGTCTTCAGCTAACCGTGTAAGGTATACGCTCTGGGTAATTTCCAAATAGAAAACATGTGAAATGTGCCATCATTAGATATAACATTGCGTCGCTTCGTTTTTGCATTTATCCTTGGCAAAACAGTAGGCTTTATTTACTTAATTTACGATTTATTTTCGCAACGCACTTGAATTGTGTGTTTAGTCGCATCATTTTAAATTCACGGGTTTAAATATAAATTTGTTTATTTTTATGACACAATTAAAATAACCAATTTCAACAGATGTATTTATTTTCATTCAATTTGCACTGCCAATAAAACTGTCATTTATGAAAGCTAATATTTATATAAATTTTAGTATTTATATTGCGCTTTGCCCCCATTTGGTAACTTACCATTTTTGCTGCCTTTTTTATTGTTGTTCCTGCTGTTGCTATTGAATTGAATATACGTTGTCGATGCTTTAATCCACTTTCACATATATATGCACATTTGTAAATATGTCTAACACATGCAAATCATGGCTTTGCGTTTGATTTCAATATTTAATCTCGCTGCATTTCAGTTTGACATTTTTGTCTGAGATTGATTAGTTTTTTTTTTTTTTTTTGTTTGCACCGTCGAAGTTGAGTTTTCAGCTTTACGTGGAATATGTCAAAAAAGAAAAGATGGAAAATAAATTTTGAATAAACAAAACTATTGCAAATATGAAAAGTGTGTGTTGAGTTCACGTTTTGGGTCCCACTGATGCCATTGATGGAGAATCAGAAATGCCACAAAGGACATGAATATTTCATGAGTTTTTACATTGAAATCGGCTTAACGTTGCTTCCATCTCTACGCTTTTCTCTTATTCGTGTTTCGCTTTAAATTCTGCCTGCCTGCTTGCCTTGGCTTTCTTGTTTTGTTTTGTTTTTTTTTTTTTCTGTGTTTTATTTATATTCCGTATATATTCCGTAAATATTCCGTAAAGGAGCCTTGGTAGCCTTGTTTTAAGGACGGGCTGCTAATCAAATATTCCAATGAGAGCAAGTGACTGAAGGAGCCCTAAGCATTGGCCCAACAGTTGCAGCTATTTGTAGTGCCATTTGCTGGCGGCTTATTGCAGCTGTTATTGCATTCTTGCATGTTTGTTGCATGCCACATGCAACACGTGCAAAAGCCAAAGGCGCTTTTCCACACAAGCACACAGCGGCAGCAGCAGCAGCCATCAACTGGGTCACAATTGAGGCAGGGCAGCAGCCAGAGAGAGAGGCATGGCAGCAACAAACAGCACAAAGGATGCATAGGGCTGGTTAATTACACACACTTGTATGCTTACGTGAATGTGCATGAAGGTGTGCGTCTCTGTGTGTGCATGGCTCCAAATTTATGCGACCCGTGAAGTGTGCAGCAATTAAGGCGTCGCCATTTTGAGCCAAGCAAAAGCAAAGCAATTGAAACTTGCCAGAGTTGCTGCTCTACAAGTGAGCAGCAGAGTCAAAAGTGTTTCAAACTCAGAATCAACAGTCGAGACAGCTGAGCCTAGTCTTAAGGCGAATACTCGTAAGTATGTATAGTGTATGCCTCGATTTGCACAAAGTTTTAAAGCCTCCAAAGACCCCAACTGAAATATCGATTTTCATCTGATATACAAGTGTGCAAGTCTGTGTATGTGTCGTTGTTGCTGTTTCATTGCCCATTAGCGCGTTCGCGAAGGTGCATAACCTGGACTTTATATACATAAATGTATACCATATATATATGCGCATAAGAGCTTTACATAAGTGCGGCATTGCTTAACTTTTGCGGCAGCCACGTCACATTTATCGCTTATCGCTGTCAACCTCCATCGCGTTTTTGTGTTTGTTTGCTCAGAGCTTTTCCCAACTGATTTTCCGTTTATTGCATATTAATCAGGCGAATTTAGCTGATAAATAAGCTCTCAGAGGTCGCGGACATCGGCCACTTTTGCCATCACAGTCAGTCGTTCAAGTGGCTTCCAATTCAACGAATTTTAATTACGTGCAACATTTGACATTTTCGTAATGGGACCGTCGCCTTGGCAGGTTTACAATGTGTAAATAAGGGTCTCGAGGGTCAAAAGAGAGCGAAACGCTGTTTGCTCTGGCTTAAGAAAGGCTGCCGACTTGCGACAATTTGTTTAAGTCTACGTTTACAATTCATGAATGACCTTAATGAACGATTGGCATGTCGTGCTCGCAATTGCCAAAATGGTGACAAAATTATGGCCAGCTATCTAACTGAAAACTAAATGATATTTACTCGTGTCTGTGTGTGCACAAATTGTCTGTCAATTTGGCACTAAATGTACAATAACTGAGTAAACGATGAGTCGGTCATTAAGTGGGCTCATAGTCATTTCATAATGAGCCGCCATGTCCAGCGGTTGGCTGCACGATTTCGGCAAACACACAAACCTATATATATATATATTGAGCTCGGTTACAAACTACTGGCTACTGGCTACTGGCCGGCCGGGAACATTTATCAAATATAATGGACGTTTACTATCGTTCAGACAAACGACACAGAACAAAAACAGAGAAAAAAAAATATAAAACAAAACAAAGGCAGCAGCTAGCTCGTAGTACAACAACTAGAACAACTCGAAACAACTGTCCACAAATTGCCGTGGGCACGCAAAGCCAAATGTCTAATAAACTTTGACATATTGGAGCAGATATTTCTATCTGCTGGTCTAGTATTCACTTCTCTATCTTTCTCTCACGCTTTCCCATTCACAATTAGTTTTTTTTATGGTGTTTCCTTTGTTATTGTGTGAATTGTAATTTTTTTCTTTTGCGAAAAAATACCAAAAACCGAAAACATAAATTATTGCACACCCTCGGTGACGGAGAGTACGAGACAATAAGGACTCTGAAATATGCGCACGGAAATAAATTAGAGCCCTCAAAAGTATGCTTTAATATTTCGCGAAGCGTTGCGCATACGCCACATTGGTCCAGGCTAGTCCAAGCAACTTGTCTTGGCGGGTTTCTTCTATTGTATTGTTGTATTGTACGTTTGTTTTGAACGCGAGATTGTTTTTATTGAATGATTTGCGCCGCCTTTCAGCCGAGTTCTTTTCTTATTCGTATTTTTTTCTCGTTATTTCTTGTTTTTATTTTTACTTTTTGTGGTTGTTGTTGTTGATGTTGTTGGTGTTGCCGTTGTTGTCGCTGGTGTTTCTTTTGGCGTGTGATTTATTTGCTTTGTATTTTAGATTTGACTTTCACTTGAGTTTCACTACCAACATCCTGGCACACACAAAAACACACTTACAAACACTCACACACACACACTCACTCTCGTAGCAGACGGCACACAGTCACAGAGCGTGTTCTGTGCTCGGCTAACTTTTGATAAGCGAAGCGAAGTGAAGCGCGCGCGAGCCTATTCAAGAGTCTCAGCCTCGGCTCAGTGTGTGAGCACAATGAATGAACAGTTCGCTTGAAAGAGCCATCGACGACTGAGCAGCCGCCGTTGCGTGCTTGTGCTATTAAAGGCGAACGCGGCAGTAACACAACACGACAGGACACTTGTGCGCTTTCCTTACTACCGCTGCTTGGCTCGCTGCCTCGCTGGCTGGCTGGCTGTGTCAGCTCCTGTCGCCTTTCTGCTGCCAGCTGCCAGCCGCTTGCCAATTGCCTGGCGTGCTCAGCTGTTTGTCGAAAAGCTGTGAGCGTAAAAGCTCTCTCTCGCTTTTCGAGCAAGAGAAAGAGAGAGGGTGGATGCAATGATTGCAGCTACTGACCGATAGATGGCTATGCTCCTACTAAGATGAAGCCTTAATAATCGTTTTTAATTTAGGTTAACATTTTTGAAAACACTGTTGAATGCCATGCCATTGCACTTTATATTAATTGAGCGCTGCACTTTACTCAACAACTGTTGCACCTCTTTAGCGACACATCAATCAGTTGGTCAATTATTTTAATTTCTTTCCTCCTCAATAATGCAAAACAAAAACACAATGAAATGGCCTGTGGCGTCGCCTGAATATTGTCACAACGTTGGTTTCTGTTTAATTCAACTTTTATTTGACTCACGGTCAAAGACTGAAAGTGCAGCCACAACAACCACAACAAAACGCCGCTGTGTTGTCTGATAAATGTCACCATTGGGCCAGCGGGAGAAGTGACGCTGACAGCCCAACAATGCCGCTGACTCTGACGCTGACGCTGACACTGATGGAACGCAGTTCTGGCGCAGAGAATGGGCAATCAGGTAGCGCGGCCACTGGCGACACTAGAAGCTGATAGCAGACTATTAAAATCACAGCCCACCGACCACGCACAAATGATGAAGTCGAAGTGGAAAGTATTGAGTAAGTAAATACCCTTAAGTTCGAAGTACATAGATATATATGCTGCATTATTTTTCGGTACATTGGGTTTCAGAGTTTCAAATCAACTCCATAGCTTGCAGATAACTATCCGACTGGCATTTAATTAACAGTCAAGTAATCGACTTTAACACAGAGAGTATGCTTCGCACAAATACAAGTGCAACTAGTCATCGAATTAAAACGGAAAGTATTTGTATGTGTTGGTAGTAGGTGTGCTTAGTGTGCGCATCTTGCACTGGAAACAAAGGACAAGTGCAGCTGGATAATCGCATCACACTTGAGTAAATAAATTCCTGAAGTGGAAGCAGCCAAGCGCAGAGCCAAACTTGTAGCCAGCTGTCTATCTGAGATGCACAGCCTAACAGACAGCTCGCCCTCAACTTTGGACATGCCAGAGAGAGGGAACTACTTAGATGAATATCGAAGTATCTCGCTGTCTCTCAGTGCAATGCAATTCGAGTTAATGCGAAACATTGTACAAAACTTTTCGCTGACTGCACGTTACAGGCGCCATAATCAGTTGTTGCTGCTATAAAGCAAAATGTACACAAGATTCACTTCAATGCCCAAGCTTTTGTGCCCATAATTTCAACATTTAATCAAGCATCGTGTTGGCCAGCAGCAGCAGCAGGATAATCATTGAACCATTCGTGCAATCAATCAAACGGTGTGTATCAAGTTGTGCAAATAATAGAAGGAAAGCCTCTAACAATAAGCAAATGCCAGATGATTGACACTTGAATCTGCAATTATGGCATCAACATTCCAGGGAAATTCAAAATCAATTGAGCTGAGTGCAGCTTTTGAAATAAAGCAAAGAGAAAGTAGAAAATTTGATAAATTAATTGAAATATTTGCTTATTTCGTAGTTAACTATTTTGCAGTACTTAATATTTGTAATCTGCTAAAGACAGCAATTCATTTCTTACTGAAATACCTGAGCAAATGTCTCGCTTGTTTTCAAAAGTTCAATAAAAAGAAAGCGTACTAAAAGGGTTATTGTTGAGTTGCTCTTAACATTTTGCACTTCCTCGATTTTATTGGTACCTTAGGAATCCTTTGCTCAAACACTGTAATATAAAATCAATTTGCCTAGCAAAAATCTAAAACATTCTTTGAGCTCACGAGTATTGTGCGTCGTTAGATAAAAGCATTTTAGAATTTTTATTGGAATTTAATGCTCACCTTTGCGCTTTTATAGTTTGTTATTGCATAAATATTTGAATAGCATTGCAAATTTTGCATTCCAAGGACACGGATGGATTTCAAAGGCCGCCAAGGGACGGAAGGTGAACAACTGCAGTTGACCGAAACTACACAAATATGCATCGACAGCAAAATGCCAAAAGGCATCTCAAGCCAACTACGACATACGAGAAGATGTATCATTAGTTTGTGCCAACGTGTAACGTGGCTAACATGTGAACAAAATGTTCTGCCAGAATCGAACGGAGCCAAAAAGTGTAGTTAACGACTTTGTATAGCGAAAAGCATTAAACATTTTAAATAAATTTGAATAGACAAATCTCTCTCAATTTATTTAATTTATTGATGCTTCGTTCATCAATGAAATTCGAGTTAATTTTATTTTATTATTTTTATATTTATTCAAATAGTTATTCCCAAATTTCAGTTTAATTTCATTTTGTACATTTCTTGCAATTTATTTCATTCATTGGAGCACTTTGAAATCTTATAAATTTTGGTCCATCAAATGAAGTAGTTGCGGCAAACCAAATCACTTGACCGCCACACACCGCCAATCTGCCAATGGAAAACAAACTCTTAAAAAAAAGCGAAAACGAAATCGAATTCAAAATCAAACTGATCTGCCCTGACAGGCAACGCAACGCGCTAATCTCAAGAGGTTGTCGACAACTTCAGAGACCCGTTTCTCATTATATACAATTTCTGTTTTATTGTTGTTAATCGACAGATAAATACTTGTGCCCTCCACTCAGTAGAGGAGCGAGGGGAGACGCAAAGTTCAGCTGGGCCCAGAGTTAATTGTTTTGACATAGAACAGCTACCGATGGAGCTTGCACTTGAATCTCCGCTAGAACAATCGCCAGAGAGTTGAAAGAAGAGTTGAGATGAGAGCGAAGCGTTATCTAATACCGACTATTAAATTGGGTAATATTGCTTTGTTCAGATAGAAGGAGACATCATTAGTCCAATAATATATATGATATATCTATGTAAACTAAAGATGGAGATAACATAGATTCCATAGATTCTAATCCAGTCAAATGTAAATGCTCGTACTTAATGCACCTGTGAGAGTTGCACTTAGAAAATAACCATGTTATAATGTGCTAATAGTCTGATTAGGATGAATAACTTGTATGATGATACTGATAAACACTTTACTCTGTGCTCTGTACTCAGTTTTATTTTTCTTTGGGAATGAAACTGAGCAAACAACTTTGCTCAGATAAGCACATCTCTTCTCATATAAATACGAATATTTAATGTTAAAGTCGTGAGGCGGTTTGCGAATATTAACTCTATAATTGTGCTGTCAGTTGAGAGTGAAGCGTCGTGCGGCAACAACGTGTCGGAAGGTTTTAACGGAAGGTCTTAACGGACTTATCAGTTTATTCAATGAGTTTCTTGAACTTCATCAGCGGCTAAATAATGCATTGGCTATATCGGTTTCTTTTTATTTGCTTGCTGGACCTGGGCGTCTTAGCTCATGTTAGACTCGCCGAGTTGAATTATAGAAGTACGCCGGATTACGAAAGATATTGTCCGCCTGAAGATTTTGAACACTCTTATCTGTCAAAGGGAGAGAGCAACAGTTTGATTAAAGAGACTCATGTGAATCACTTCAGGAGAACCAAAATAGGTAAAAGAGCCACAATGCGAGACCTTTGCCTAGACAGCAGTGGATTGCCAGTGCAACGGCAATGTGAAGACTATTATGGAAGTGCCATATGGGAGCCAATCGACAACATAAGCTGCAATTCTGGAAATAATCTTAGCTGGGGGCTCAACCAGCTGCATGAAGAGCTACTTCGAGGCGATGACGAACAGGTCATCTTGACTCGACTGCAGCATTCGCTGAGCGAGGGTCGTGGCCAGTTGACACCTGTTGATGTCTACATTACTGCGCAAATCTTTAATTCGTTCGTAGAGAAAGAAAGATATAATGAAGTTCTGGGTACGAATTTGATAAGCATCTGCAGTGAGATCATGAATATTAATCA
Source organism: Drosophila sulfurigaster albostrigata (assembly GCF_023558435.1). NCBI lineage: Eukaryota > Metazoa > Arthropoda > Insecta > Diptera > Drosophilidae > Drosophila > Drosophila sulfurigaster. The sequence goes on from NC_084882.1 coordinate 22,636,095, forward strand.
GACTGTGCTTGAGCTATCTGCAAAGGTGAATGCAACTAATGTGTTGCTGGAAAATTTCGATAAATTTATGGATGAAATCTCTGAACAATTTGTATCTGAGGAGAGATGTGGCAACGTGTTTATGAGTGCATCAAGAGAATCTAATGGAGCCAATGTAGAATTGCATAACTACTCTGATATTGGTGTTCAGGCTCTGATAAGCAGAAATCTCAGTGTATTTTATGTGAATCCAAGTTGTTACAATATTACTGGTCTGGCAATTTATTCCGCTGCCGGACCAGATCGCATTTCGACTAGTAAAGACTTCTGGTTTCGTTTTGTTTATGCCAATGAGAGTATAGAAAACTTTATGCTTGAATTTGATCTGGAGACTGCAGTTTACATAACGGATAGGTATGTGAGCCGGCTGTTAAGCAATGATCTACCCTACGTAGTGTTTAAAATCTACGAGAACGATGCATTATTTTTAAACCGTTCAGAAGAGCCCAAGAAACGAGTCAGAAGTAAGGTTTTATCTGGAAAGCTACTAGGAGATCATGGTAAGTGAAATAAGTGAATTACTAATGTATTATGGCTTTACCAAGAATATACAATGTGTATCAGATACTCAGCGGAATTATAGCATGCAGTTATTGCTACGAAAGCCGAAAGAATTGGGTGGTGAATGTAGACGATGGGACAATCATCATTGGCAGTATTATGGAGTTTCTGATAGCATTGATGGTAATATTTCTGAAGACTATGTCCTCTGCGTAGGCTATGAATGGCCAATGGGAACAAACGTTCGGATTCAATGGGAGGCACAAGAAGATAACATTGAATATTGTGCGGCTGAAGATTTTGAGCACACTTACATAATAAAGAGCGAGAATGGCAGTTTAAGCACAGAGTTGCACATCAATCACTTCAGGAGAACCAATGTGAATACCCTTGCAACAATGGAGGATCTTTGTCTAGACAGCAGTGGATTGCCAGTGCAACGGCTATGCAAAAACAACAATGGAATTGCCATATGGGAGCCACTCGACAACATAAGCTGCAATGCTGGAAATAATCTTAGCTGGGGGCTCAACCAGCTGCATGAAGAGCTACTTCGAGGCGATGACGAACAGGTCATCTTGACCCGACTGCAGCATTCGCTGAGCGAGGGTCGTGGCCAGTTGACACCTGTTGATGTCTACATTACTGCGCAAATCTTTAATTCGTTCGTGGAGAAAGAAAGATATAATAAAGCTCTGGGTTTGAATTGGATAAGCATCTGCAGTGAGATCATGAATATTAATGAGACTGTGCTTGAGCTATCTGCAAAGGTAAATGCAACCAATGTGTTGTTGGATAGTTTCGACAAATATATGGATGCAATCTCTGAACAATTTGTATCTGAGGAGAGATGTGGGAATGCGTTTACGACTTTTAGAAGAGAAGAGAGAGAACCTATTGAAACTTATGTAGAATTGCATAACTACATTCATATTGGTGTGCAGGCTCTGATAAGCAGAAATCTCTGTGTATTTTATGTGAATCCAAGTTGTTACAACATTACTGGTCTGGCAATTTATTCCGCTGCCGGACCAGATCGCATTTCGACTAGTAAAGACTTCTGGTTTCGTTTTGTTTATGCCAATGAGAGTATACAAAACATTATGCTGGAATCTGATATGGAGACTGCAGTTTATATGACGGATAAGTTTATGAGTCAGCTGGTAGGCATTGATCTACCTTACGTAGTGCTAAAAATCTTCGAGAACGATTCATTATTTATGGACTATTCAATAGAGCGTAAGAGACGAGTCAGGAGTAAGGTTGTATCTGGAAAGCTACTTGGAGATCATGGTAAGTGAAAAAAATGAATTCCTAATGTATTATGGCTTTACCAAGAATATACAATTCGTTTTTAGGTACTCAGCGGCCTTATGGCATACAGTTATTGCTACGAAAGCCGAAAGAAGTAGGTGGTGCTTGTAGACAATGGGATAATGACCATTGGCAGTATGAAAGAGTTACCAATGATACTAATATTTCGGAAGACTATGTCCTCTGCATAGGCTATGAATGGCCAATGGGAACAAATATTCAGCTACAATGGGAGTCACATGAAAAAAACACTAAAGAGAATTCAAATGAATATTGTGCGGCTGAAGATTTTGAGCACACTTACAAAATAAAGAGCAAGAATGGCAGTTTGACCACAGAGTTGCACATCAATCACTTCAGGAGAACCAATCTGAATATTCTTGCTACAATGGAGGATCTTTGTCTGGATAGCAATGGTCTGCCAGTGCACCGGCTATGCGAAAACAAGAATGGAATTGCCACCTGGGGTCCACTTCAAAATGTAAGTTGCCTTGCAGGTAATAACATAAGTCAGGAGCTTAACCAACTACACGAAGATCTATTTAGTGGAAGGCAGAGCCAAGAGGTAATCTTAGCTCAAGTCGGCCAATCAGTGAGCCAGGCTCAGGGCCAGCTAGAAGCTGTGGATGTCTACAATACTGCGAATATTTTTGGTTTACTCGATGCGAGTAAACCGAACTCTACGGCGATGGGTGCGAATTTAGTAAGCGTCTGCGGTGAAATGATGAAAATTAATGAGACTGTGCTAAGGCTATCTGCAAAACTCAATGCAACCAACGTGTTGCTAGACAACTTTGAGCAAAATATGGATGCACTCTCTGAATATTTAGTGCACGATGAGAATTGTGGCAAAGTGGTTGAAGAAGCAGCAAGAGAATCGGCTGAAGCTGGTGTTAAATTAATTAACAAAGCGGATATTGGTGTACAGGCGTTGATAAGCAGCAAACTCAGCGTATTCTATGTGAATCCCGAGTGCAACAACATCACAGGAATGGCTATTTATTCGGATGCAAGTCCTGATCACACCTCATCTAGTGGCAAGCTCTCGTATCGCTTTCTTTATGCCAACGAGAGTGCGGAGAGATTGAAGAGAGAGCCACGACTGGAGACAGCAGCTTACATGCCGGGACATCTTTGGAGACAACTACGACACAAGGGTGCATCTTACTTTGTGCTCAAGGTGTATGCCAACGATGCGCTCTTTGTAGAGACCTCGATGCAAAGCAGGCCAAGTCTAAATGTTAAAGTGTTATCCATCACCATACCAGGATACGATGGTAAGTCTCATGAATTCTTGCTGTATATGTCTTCTATGATTTAAAGCTGCTTTCAGATAAATTGCCAAACGCTGTTCAGTTCTTGCTTCGCAAACCGCAACAAGTGGGCGTGGTCTGCGCCTACTGGAATTATACGACGTGGAATGAGAATGGCATCACAACTGGCAGCAATATGTTTGACGACATTGTGGTGTGCGAAGCCGATCATCTGACGCAGTTCTCTGTTCTGCTAGGCGTCGACGACTTGCCAGAGCCACATAAAACAATTCTGAGCGTATTAACATTTTTCGGCTGTGGCCTCTCGCTGTTTGGCATGCTGGGTATCTTTCTCACTGCAATGCTGGTCAGCAAGTGGCGAGAGCAAGCGTCTACAAAGGTTCTACTCCATCTCTGCCTGGCCATATCCCTGCAATTGTCACTATTTCTGTACTCTACCAGTGGCCATTGGTCTCACCAAGGGAACTGGATTCGCTGTTTAATTTCTGGTGCAGTATTGCAGTACTCTGTGCTGGTCGTCTTCACCTGGATGCTCATTATATCGATGCTGCAGTTCCAACGTTATGTTACAGTGCTGGGCATGGACCGGCCACATCATTATATTCTCATCTCTGCGATTGTGGCCTGGACTCTGCCGTTAATCCCCACGCTTCTTATCGTGTTTCTAGATGAAAAATCATACAAGCCTTCACAGAATGACTTTTGCTATCCCTCCGGCGATGGCTTGCTCCTGGGAGTGGTATTGCCCATTGCTCTGGTGACCATTATCAATGCTTTCATGATGATTCGCATCGTTTACAGCGTCAATCAGGCGCTGAGATCTCGACGCAAACTTATTTTCCAGCAGTTGCGACTGTTTGTGCTGCTCTTCTTTTTGCTGGGCATCTCTTGGATTTTTGGTCTCAGCAGCTATTTAAGACTGGGTATTACATTTTCATATCTTTTCTGTATAACAGCCGCTTTGCAGGGTTTGGTGCTATTTTTGTACTTTGTGATTTTTAATGCGACACATAGACAGGCTTGGCTAAAATTCATTTGCCCCAAACTGGTGAAAGTGGATGCGCCGAAAGACAAAACGCAGATACAGTCCACCACATTTTCAACAAGCTCTTCCAAAAAAAATGCCGTAAAAGTTAATTAATAGTGTTAATTATTCATAAATAAATAATTTGTATTAAATATAGATACAATTTTGAACTGCTTTGTGGAACTCAACACAGCTTTACGAAGTAGTTGAACTGCTTACTGGTTTGTTGCGTAACTTAGCAGAGACCCGCTCTAAATCGGATATAGCAAACTTAGCAAAGACACACTTCATCGCAAGTTTGCGAGTCACTGTGAAGTATGTCAGCACGGAAAAACACCAGCTCGACAATTATTACAACACCAAGAGCGCCCCTTAGCGAAGACAAATGATTGAACCGGTTTTGCAGTTTTAGATGCTCTGTGCAAACTAACTTGACGTTTATGAGAATTGTGATTAACAGCGTAGCTTATACGAACTGTTGACCTCACCATAAAGATTTCATATCTAGGCAGAGAATTTAAATAGTTTCATGTTGCACATTTGGAATATAGAGATTGTTGTACTCATAAATGAATAAAAAAGGAAATTTGAGGTATGGCACATAAAAATTTAACGATGCTTCTGGTCTTTTTGGCCCACGTTTCCGAGAGCATGACCTTATACGGCCATTTGGTGCAATTCTACGCTAGGTTTGCTTATCGGCTTGTCCGGTTGTGCGCGCCGTTTTCCGTACCTTTTAATTTATTGCTTCTAAATTATGTAAATGATATGACAAAGTTAATTTTTAGTGAATGTGTTTCTGTGTGTTGTTGTATTTTTGAATAGTCGGCGATTATTACGAGCGGTGCGTGGCTTCACCTTTTGTCTCTCATTCCGCGTGCTTCGAGGCTGAAACTAAAAAGGCCGTAACTCACAGTTATATATACTTTGTATTTACGTGTATTTTGTATGTTTGTGAATTTTGTATTCGTGTGGCACAAATTAGCTTAGACTTAAATTAGAATACCGACTTTATTGTATAATGAAGAATTAAAATATCATTAAATTATATAACCAGCAGTAGGATTATAACAAATTAAACTCATTTACTGGTTGCCGCTGCCTCAGCCGCTTATGCTGCTGCTGCTGCTGCTCACCGAGAACGGCATTCCGCAAGTCAAAAAACCCCTCATTTGAATAACAGAGGATGCCGACGCCGCTGCTGCTGATACCAATGTCGATGGCGATGTTGATGCCGGTGACGCCTCGAAGTCAGCGTATCAACAGCAACCGTAGCGGGATGTATGAGGTTCCGGGTACCACATCCCTGCCCTCGGGCAAGAAATTCATTGCATAATTCTTTGGCGTGGGTGAATTGGGCGGCACGGCATAATCCAAGCTGCTCTGTGATGCAGCAGCGACAGGCTGCCGATAAGTTTGACGTTGCACTTCCGCTCTGCTCGGTTGCATCAGTTGTGAACGCTGTTTGTCCGCCTCCTGAAAGCGCTGCAGGTGTCCCAAAACGATGCGACGCAATGCTGCCATCGTGCTTGCACTGGGCACATTATAATAATATGCCTGACTCTGTGTCGACTGCAACTGCGACTGCAACTGCGACTGTGATTGCTGTTGCTTCTGCGGCTGTGACTGTGGCCGTGTCTGCGTGTGGCGTGGCAAGTAGCCGAGATTGCCGGCACAGACTACGCTCAGCACTGATAGGAGCTGGAAGACAAATTACAGACGAAACTTTGACAAATTGTTCGCTTGACACTCGGCTCGGTTACAGGCGGCAGCAGAACTTACACAAAAGCACGTTCTATACATGACTCACGCGCTGCCGTTTGTTATGATTCACAAATGTCAGGAACACTTTCGGTGCTATCGGTGCTCTTCACTCGAGACTCGACACTCAGCACTCGGATAGACGCGTCGTTGCCAGCCTCGCAGACTCGTTGCCTCAACCGCCGTTAGATGACTGAAACATTGGCTCCGGATGCCAACTCGTTTCAAGTTCAGGGGCCCAGAGCAGAGGCAAATGCATTTACATAAATTTCTAAACTGGCCAGTGCTAGACACCAGCCATCTCCATCTCCATCTTTTGCGCAAAGTTGTTCAGATAGTTGCTGTCGTTTTATTTTTCAAAATTAATTCTTTTTCTTGGCCTGCCAACACGTCACGTGATTTATGCAAATATTCCTTCCATTCGCGAACATTTTTAAGTGCTTTTTTTTGTTTTTCGTTTTCTGTTATTTTTGTGCTGGCTTCCACATTCACTTTAGCTTGATCTTGTTTTGCCATTGTTTTTGTTTGTGTTTCTATTTTTGCTGTGCGCTCATGTTATAATTATTATTTTGACTTTATCAATTGAGTTTAATCGATCACTGCGCGTAGCTCATTCTCAGGTCGCAAAACAAAACTCGCATTAAAAACACAATAGAAATGACATGATCACAATGGCAATCTACCAAATTTCACAGCCAACGTGTTGGAGATGCGATGAGATTGGAATAATCTGCAGATCTTTGTGTATTTTTGCAATACTAGTCGCAAAACTATAATGTTTCAGTGAGCATAGACAACGAGGCGACGGCATTATAATTATGCTAATTTTCGTTGATGTTTTAGCATATATCATTTTTGTGGCTTTGTGGCATTATCACGCCCATGTACGTATTAATTTTGAACATTTAATTTACATAATATTCGGTTTTCCGAATGCGACGTGTGGCCAGAAGAGGTTAACACTCCCTTTTGTCGAAGTACAATGGAGATCGATCGGTGAACAAACATATGTAGTTTTATATTGATTTTTAATCGCTGCTTCTTTGTGTTTGGCCCGCAGACAAAAGCAATCCATATCTCGATCTGAATTCGAGGCACTTTATTCACTATTCATTCGGAGACTAAGTTGTCATTCGAGACGATCGCTTGACAACTCAACTAAAATATGATTGTGTTTTTGCCAATTTTGGTTGAGGAGCTCGTTTATAGATGATAATCATATGCCAAAAATAATAATAGATATATTTATATTCATTACCAGGTTGTTTGCCTAAACATTATGGATTGTTTTACTCTAAAGTAGGCTAAATATGGAGTCATGTAGACATACATTGAGTTGATTCTATTGTTATGATGAAATTTGATATTTATTGTCACAAGTGTTTTCGCTTTTCAATCACTAATTTATTTACCTTAATTTAAGTCGAATAAAATCGAAATGCTAATTTTTGTTTTTATTGAAATAGTCAATCGACTTGGGCGGCTGCTCCTAATTATGGCATCATAAAATGTAGAAAAGGCAATCAACTGGCATGCTAAGTAGTTTATGGCATCGAAATGTAATTCCATGTTTAGCTTTAAATACTTGTGCATTGTTTTAAATTTCGTAATCGGATTTTGGCAAACGATTTGAATTTATTGATTATACACATTGCAAAAGCAATTACCTAATGGCGTTTTCCTCAAATTGGTGGCAATCTCTTCTTCATTCATCTCATTCTTTGTTGGCTTTTGGAATGGGTATCCACAAATGAATGCCCACGCTTGCCGCAGACACTTTGTCCGTCTGCCCGTCTGACTATCTATCGATCCATTGTCCTATCCGTTCTCAGCAACTCATTAAATGCCACAGACGCACTAACTGTGCCGAGGTGTGAGTCTTTGTCGCCGTTGAAAACCAATTGCCACAAAGCCAAGAGAAACGGGCAAAAAGGGTAACGAGCGAAACGGAAAACGGGAAACGGAAATGATGCGCAACGTTGGCGTCAGCTATGACACTTAATTAAAGCGCTGCATTGGAATTGATTTAAGCAAGTGTATTACGTCGTAATTAGAATTTGCCATCATCTAAATTGTGTTTCGCTTAACATGCAAACTACTTTCAGAGCTGCTCAGCTTAACGCGTACTCGTAATTATGCAATGAATTGTGTGTGGAAAGTGTTATATCGATTCCATAGATGGTAGAGGAAGTAGCACATTTCATTTCTTGCACTGTCAACTCCAATCCCGTCTTGTTCAACGTAATTAAAAGCACTGGTTTTTCTGAAAAAAGCACCTGAAAATATCGATATATTCATTAGACAGCGTTTACCAACACAGTCTAAAATAGACTAAAATAGTCTGTGTTGAGAAACGCCGTCTAAAAAATGAATAAATCGATATTTTGAGGTGCTTTTTTCAGAAAAACCAATGCACTTAATTACGTTGAACAACACGGGATTGGAGTTGTCAGTGACAGCACCTGGACGCCACCCTGCAAGAAATGAAATGTGCTACTTCCTTTACCATTTGTCTTTGACAAGAATGTGGCATGCAAAATATCGCATGTAAGTGCATAATCCGGATATATAAATGAACGACACAGTTTTTAACTAATAAATACGAACCATTTTTGTTTTTATAGATTGTAAATTGTAGCAAGTTTTACTTTCAACTAAATGAACTGTTGGATCGCATCGAGAGCATGACGGAACTAATTAATTCATCACAGCACATTAGCTGCCATGTGCAGCATTCAAGCATTATTACAACGTGCTTGGAGCTTCTGGCCAAACAAATGGGAATCCAAAGTTTAGTGTGCGCTTCAGTGATTACGGTAATACAGCATTATTGGCTATAGATCAGCTGCGAATGATGCCATATGAGCTAAAATATAAATTAGATCAACTGCCACCGCGTATGTTTGAATGCCGGCTGGCTTTGATACAACCATCGTCATTGATTGAAATGTTGTCGAAATGTTGACTACGATGACAAAGTGCGTAACTATTGAATTGGAGATATACTCATTGGTCGACAACGTCGCTCCTGTATCACTGCATATGCGTGATGGACTACTCAGTGACAAAATTGTTGAACGACAACTGGCTCGTCGAGCAGATGAAGATTATATGTCGCGTATGGATCATGACTTTCGCATACGCAAGCAGGAGGTTGCTGACCATGTAAGCCATACGGAAAAACTTCACATCAACGAGGATTATTTACGTTCTGCTCAGAACCTAAGTGATCAAAACTTGAAGCCACCACCCCTAGATAAATGCAATCAAACTATGTATAAGGTTTAAAGGGCCATACAGTCCACTTAAAACATCTACATATGTATGTGTTCAATGCTACGCGTCGGCTTATTTAAGACTGTGGTAATTGAACGAGAATCAATTAATGCAGTTCTTCTAGATACCGAGCCACAAGATCGCTATGATCAAATGGTGGTTGCAGCGTGAAACCGATTGTGCTAAGTTGACTGCTCGAGGCACTATTCTTATGTCAAATATTCAAGGCTTTTCTGCATTGATGACTATGCTCTTTTGTCCTACCATGCAAAAATCAAAAGCAATAAGGAACAAACGAAATATGTGCTTATTTTACCTGGATTTGGCTTCAATAGAAAAATTGTGCAGTCTCATTTTGAAGAGCACAACATGATCGTCAATTTGGATGTCGCAGTTCTTGAGGACAATATTCGTATTGTAACTATTAATTTGCAATAGAATTGATTTCATTTTTAAATTTTAAAACTTATTTTTTAGATCAACCAAATTCGTTACAATATCAACAGTATGTTCTTCCACAGCGACCCTAATCAACTGCCCACCACCAGAGATGAGGGTCGTGCTACTATTTTTAAACGGTCTTTATAAATGACTATCAATTGTTGCGATTTTTCTTAATTTCTTTATTCTGTAGGCTTCTGAACAAAGATCGGAATTTTATTGAACGTCACCTGTCAAATTCTGATTATGTTTGGAAGGACACATCTGATTTGGAACCTGCCGCCGAACCGTTTGGCAAGCGAGCCATATTGCCCATACATTGCTATTACGAACTCGAAATCGAGAATATGAGTAACTTGTTGGCCTTACAAGCTAATTACAAACAACTTTACGGGTGGCGCAACTTGTAAGTATTTATACGCCTTGAGTACCTTACACATAATAAACATGTTCATTTATTTTGCAGTGGAGGAGTTATGTCAATGCTGACATGCAAATTGTGTAAAGTAATGCTAGAAAGCGTTACCCAATTGCGCTTGCACAAAAGAGCATTGTCATCAATGCAGAAAAGGCGTGAATATTTGGCATAAGAGTAGTGCCTCGAGCAGTCAACTGTCAGTTTCACTGACAGACGCTGCAACCACCACTTGATCATAGCGATCTTGTAGGTATCTAGAAGAACTGCATTAACTGATTCGCGCTCAATTACCACAGTCTTAAATAAGCCGCAAGCAACCTCCTGCTTGCGTATGCGAAAGTCATGATCCATACGCGACATATAATCTTCATCTGCTCGACGAGGCAGTTGTCGTTCAACAAGTTTATCATTGAGTAGTCCATATCGCATTTGTAGTAATACAGCAGCGACTTTGTCGACCAATAACCATTTGCTTGAGCTTCGACTCGCATGACAGTTGCGCGCTGAAAGTGACGCTTATGCTTGGCCAGAAGCTCCAAGCCTGTTGTAATATTGCTTGGATCCTGCCATGACAGCTAAGGTGCTGTGGTGAATTAATAAGTTACGTCGTGCTCTCGATCCAACAGTTCATTTGGATGAAAGTAAATCTTGCTACAATTTAGAATCTACAATAACAAAAATGATTCGTAATTAATTAATTAATTAATTAATTATGATATTTCATAAAAATCCGGATATGCGTATGCGATATTTTGCCTGCCACAATCAAAATAAATTTCAAACGATACACAAAGGGCGTATCATAATCATCATAAAGCTGAAGCTGCTTGCCCCGAAATATCATTTTATTTTATTTTTTGCTTTTCGTTTCTTCTCTGGCCAGCTGGATTTCAGACTGAAATCCGCAATTGCTGCGTGTGGGAAACTCCTACAAATGGACTGGTTGATTGTGATGTAATGAGTTTAATGGGCTTTTGAACTAAAGCCAATTGAGGAAAGGCATTTTATTTTATACGGATTTGCTCGGAAATGATGAGGACCCCTTCGAGGATGATGTGGCGAATGGACATACTACGCATACGCCATGGTAAACGAGTGGGAGTATAAGAGACAACAGCAAAAAATTTAGTTATGCCTGACAGGCAGCTTCAGCACGCTCATATTTTATGCATGACCAGCTCTCGCTGAGCTGTCAGCCCTGTTGCCTGTCAGTCGAGGGGCTGGGCGAATTGCTTTCCAATTGACTAAGCACACTACTCAGCCAAGTACTCACGTGCAAAGTCTTCAGATGGCTCAGACAGAAGAGGCAGCAAAAACGGAGAAAAAGGTTGGCCCATTGCTTTGGCGAAAAACTGGGCGCGGTCAAGTTGCGATTGCCATTTGTTGGGGCGCGCCGGGACGCGTCCCAATAAACTTCAAGTTATCGGGTTAATCAAATGGATCATCGATTTTATGTTACAATGACACGAAATCCAGCACAGACAAAACTCATTATTTTTCATGGCTCTGACGCAGTTGTCGGCCCCGAAAAAAGGTAGACAATCCGTCGAAGAAACAACGCTGAAAAGTCGATAAGCTAATTAAAATAGTTGCAACAACTCAATCGGGCAGCCGAAGAGGCTTCAAAGTTTCGTTTTCAGGGCACAGCTTTTACCTTTGACCCCTCGAGCTGCGCATTATTAATGATGCTCGCCGGTAAATGTCATTCATCAAAATGCGAAATTTAAGTTAGAGTCTCGTCATTTTCATTTCGATTGTGTCTGTGCGAATTTACGAGAGAGTTCCCCAGAGCTGGCAGATGGATGCTGCGCTTTGTGCAACATTTAAATATAAATACGAATATATATGTATTGTATATTTTTATAAATATGAATATTACGCTAGTCTCTGACGCTGATGTATGCAAATGCTGCTCATTCATTTTTGACGCAGTTCCCAAGGGTCATGTTAATGCGGCAGTTGTTGCCCTCGGCTCAAAGCACTCACTTGGCTTTTAGCGATTCTCGCTCGACTCTCGACTCGACTCGCTCACCTCTCTCTCTCTCTCTCTTTCTCTCAACTCTCCACTGCCGGCTTATGCATAAATACATGAAATATGCAAATCCCGCATACAACGCAACGCAACAACAGCTTATCTATGTGTTGTGCTGTGTATCATGTACTATTTGGCAATTTTGCTTTTGCACACTTCCCACCAGCAGCAGCAGCAGCGGCAACAACAGCATGAATCAAACTGAGGGGCAGCTACTACATAGACTACAACTAGTACTTCTTGCCACTGGCTACTGGCGACTCTGGCAGCCCCACAGGTTGATGGCACTCTTGTGTATTTGGATTTGGATTCAGTTTTAGTTTGCTGCAAAACTTGTCCATCCGAAATTGCAAAAGTTTTGCACTGAATGTAATAAAGTTCTTCATGTGCATGTGATTCTCTATTGGTATTGTCCAGTGTACACCTGAACCAGGGAATTCTCATTCTTTAAGCTGGCATAAATAATCTAAATGGACTTTCTATGCTCAACTCTTGTCTCTAATAAATTTACAAATTTATGCAAAACTTAAAACAAAAAAAAAGAAACAAAAGTCGAATTTAATCCTTTCGGGCAGGCCAATTTCTTCTGGTTCAAAAAATGATGTGAGACAAAGAGCATCAAATTGGCTTCATTGAGTTCGTTTTATGATGTTTTGGGGCGTAAAGAATCGCACGTGGCACGTTGCTAGAATTTCAATTGAAAGCTAAGAGAGAGCACACAGAGACACGACAAGACACAAGGAGAAAAGTGGCACGAATTAAAAGTCAATCGTAAGAGCAATGCACTTTGGGTGAAATTGAAATAAAGCTGAGCAAAAGTTGGCATTGCTTATTTATGGACTCCGGGAATACTGTGTCAATGTCAATGATTAAAGATTGTCGATAAGGATACGAAGTGAATTTGCATAAAAACGACGTCAACTGCTTGGAGATGCTAAGCAAGTGGCTTCACTTGGTCATAATCGTCATACAGTGGCACATAAAAGTAGGCAACACGCTGGCTAGTAGCCAGGCCTGTAGCCAGTGGACTTGAGCGTAATCAAATTAATATCATGCTCGCACTTCAGCAAATAACTGTAATATGGCTCTTGGTCTCTCGAAATTATAGCACTTATGAAGCACCACTTTAGCTACGCAGACAGTCAGACAGAAAAAGCGACAGACAGAAGGGTAGACAGATGGGCCAGAAGGCAGACTGAGCTCTTCTTTTTGTAATATGTATTTATCTCGTGTTGAAAACCTCATCAGGCTTAAGCACAGTGCTTAATTACCCACAGCCACAGCAGAAGCAGTAGCAGCATCAGTGTGTCCTTGTCTCTGTGTGTGTGGGTGTTAGTGTGCTTCACTCTCAGCATATGTGTGTGTCAGCTTGTGTGTGTTCGTGCTGTATTACTTCATTTGCCTACCCATCCGTCACGTAGGCAAACAGAAGTACGAGACACCACACTGAAACCGCAATGACACAAGCGGCAAATAACCGCAAAGAGCAAAAAAAGCGAAACAAACAAAATTTAATAAATTATTTAATATCCACAATATGGCCTGCAGGCAGTGTAAACTTGTGTCATTACTTACGCTTAAAACGAGTAGAGAAAACATCGAAGATGAGCTTTAAATGCCTCACGTGTATGGAGCCCATTAATAGCCAAGTTTTATTCTGGTTGCCATCGCGTGCATAATTAAAGCTTTGACCTTTTGCCACGACAGGTGCAAAGGCATCGCTATAATGCTATTTGCAGTGTCAACAGTGTGTTATTTTTAGAAATCTGAAATAGTCAATGTGTGTGTGTATAAGAATTGCAGGTCATTGCTTTCGTTGTGCAAAAGCTGGATGTCTCCTCAAGCTATGTAAATGAAATGCTGCTGATCTTCCCCGGTGATAAAATACATTTTTATACGGATGCCAGGTGTGACCCTTGGCATAAGTCTTGCCAAGCCATTTACCATTTACCATTGACCTTGGCTCTCCGCTTCAGCTTTTTAATTAATGCGACAGCTGGCCAACGTTTTTTTTGCTTTAATGGTATTTTTATACAGAATGCGAATAAATTTCAGTTTACACAATGAGGCGAAATATTGAAGATGGAAATGTTTAGAAATTACTCGCCTTTGCTTTTGTTAGCGCTACACAGATTTATATGCGGAATGTCCCTTTGAGTCGCCCAATGGAATCCCAACAGATGCCTCTTTAATGAATACATATACCTGATTATGCAAGTGTATGTGTGTGTGTCTGTATGTATGTCATTCTTTATTCAATAAAAGTGGGGAGGCAAAACACATTTTGCACGCAGACCCATAAAGTCCTTATGGTTGACGAGGCGTTTAAGTGCTTAAAAGTCAGCGCAACTTTTCCAATTTTTATCGAGCAAATATAATGTGTGTGTGCTTAATATAAATGGCATGAGTATGTGTGACAGAGTGTCTGTGCCTGTGTGTGTGTGTGTGTCGGAGTCGTTAAAAGTGCTTAAATACCGATACGGATCATTGAATGGCAGTGACAGTTAAATTTGATCCGTGCTCAGGCTCCAGAACACTTGCGTTTTGTTCAACTTTGCCATTGCTGCTGATGTTTGCTGAAACTTGGAACTCTGGCACTCGGTCCTCGGCAATCAGCAATCGGAACTCGGTACTATGTAGGTGCTCAGGACTCACTTTTTTGCCCCAAGTCCTGCTGAAAATCTACCCTAATCACATTTACTCGGCCAGCTAGCTTTTAACCTTGTCAAGCGAGTAAAGCGACGCATTGCAACAATGCTGTTGCAACTTTGTCTACGTTGTGGTTAAGGGCTCTGGGAAATTTATTACTTTCGCTGGCGGCAGCTCGAGGTTTGTGCCCCGCTCTTCTCCCTTCTGCCCAGCAACAGTCAGAGGTTTGTTGAGTGATTTTCTTGGTCGCGCAACATCAACTTGTTTGAGCAACGTAAATGAGTAGAGAGCAGAGTAAAGTTGAGTAGAGTGTTGTAGCCAAGTGTTGAACTGCCGGAAACTTGTTGCTTGCCTCTGTCCGGTTTATGGTTTATGGCTTGAAAGGAGCTCGACATAGTTTGTTGACTCGATGGCTTTGCAATTTTAAAGTTGCTCTCACTAATTGGCATTTGGCTACGCAATAATTACAAATTTAACAATTTGCACTTCAGCTTAATGTCGTTGCCATTGAAGAAATTTGTATTATTCTCGCATTCGTTGGCATATTTATTTTGGTTTCCGTTCGTGTCTATTAAAGATATTAGAATTCATGGGCAAACCTGTGCTTTGATGGCATTTGAAGCAGGCGAAGCCACAGAATTCTATAATTCGCTTCGCTTTTGCACGTCTGTCACGTGGCAATTTACTTTCTGTGAGTGTGATTGTGTGGGTGTTCGGAGGTGTGTGTGTGTCAGCAATAAAGCAATAAAGAAAAGTGAAAATGCCGAGCAATGAATGTGACACTTTTGATTGAAAGCAAGGACATGTGTGTACATAACCGTATGCGTAAGGGGACTGGATGATGGACTGCTTTGCTTTTCTCTCCTATGCTCTGCTTTGCTTAGCTCTGCTCTGCTCTGCACCTCAATCAAATTCATACTCGGAATAATATAATACCCGTCTGAACAAATAGTATACAAATACGAGTATGGCATAGAATACGACTAGTCTCTGTTCGAGTTCGTCAACGGCATTTGACTGATAATTGAAAACGTGTCAACAACTTAACAAGTTCCGCATATAGAAAAACGTTCCACGCAGCTTTTATATCCTCGAGAAAAACGTGCTGCGAGACGCTGCCATAAAGATTATTGAGCGAATCCTCATCATTCTCCACTTCCACTGTCTGTGAATGAAACTAGATTTGCAAGTCATAAAAAAAAAAAAGATACTTTGGCTGTATACAAAAAAAATGGTAACAATAATTTGTAAATAATTCGAAATAGAATAAGTGTAATATTTGAACTCGTTTTTACATTTGTCATGTGTGAATTGTTTGTTCAATTAAGTATTTGTGCAAACACTTTCCGCTAGCCCCTCCCCCTCTTCCCTTCTCATCGTTTTGGGGGGGCATTTGTAAGCGTGTAGTTGCGTCTAGCGTGGAAATTTGCGGCCCCGTGCTAATGACAAACCAAATAAACGATTCCAACGCGTTTGAAGTTCGTACAAAGCGTTATCTTTTGCCCGAAGTTATGCCACAGATCGCGAGTCATTTTGTTGAATTAAATTAGTAATGTTCGCCGCTATTTACGCTCGAACACGATAAGAACTCGGTCCGGCCGGCAGATATTGTTGTTGATAGCAAACAAAACATAACAGCGATCGACAGCAAGTGACTTCGCACCGGGCAGTTGTGCGTGATATTCGCTGAGAGTCGGACGTGAAAACACAAATTGAATACGTTACCTTAGGTCGAACTGGAAATTCCCGAGAATTGAGCATTAGCCAAAGTCTGAGTCATATTTTTGGCAATGAATGTTGTGCTTATCGTGACGCTGATCGTTTTCGCGACAGTCGTACAAGTTACTACGCACAGTGGTGAGAATTCAGACAGTGGTGAACGATTCGATAAATGCCCAGATGAGCGAATGATTTGTCGATTGGGAGATCGTAGTTATACTCCAGTAAACTGTTTACCTAAGCAAAAAACGGCAGACATACCAGGCTTTGTGTACTGCAATCATACGCACTGTGAGCCGGAAGTGTTCGAGCACGATTACATTGTGCGCAATCATGACCAAACGCCGCACACCAACAAATGGAAGCGTACCAGAGTTGGTGAAGCGGCTACACTACACGATGTTTGCCTACTCCGCAATGGTCTTCCAGTCACCCGCAAGTGCCAACTGAAGGCAATGCGTGCCCAGTGGGAACCCATTGATCAATGGTCGAAGGTTGTGTGCATGCGAACCTTTCGACAGCATTCGATCAGCGTGGAACTGAACACTCTGCACGATGACATCTTGGAGGGCAGGCGACTCACCAACAGCACGCAGGGACGACGCAGCACAACAGCCATGATGAGGAGCATGTTCCAGCAGCGTCAGCGAACTGTGTTGCCAGCGGATATTCATGTAACGGATCAAGTCTTTGGGGTGCTCATGGAGCAGCCAAAAGATGGAGCATTGGGTGCGGATTTGATTAGCATTTGTCATGAAATTATGTCCACAGATGCGAATGTGCTGCAACTATCCGCAACACTGAACGCTACCAATAGTCTGCTCAATAAGTTTGAAAATTATATGGATGCACTGCCCCACTTTGTGCGCTGTGGCCAAACAATGGTACAGCCAGCCATTGAAGAAGGTGAATCAGTCGATGCAGATGTTGAAACGGTTAAATTTCTAAATTTTGGAGTGCAGGCTTTGATAAGCAGCAATCTGAGTGTGTTTTATTTGGATCCCTCATGTCGCAACATCACGGGCCTGGCAATTTATTCAGCTGCAAGTGCAGACCGGCAGCATTCCAGCAGCGGTTTTTTGGTATCGATTTCTGTATGGCAGCGAGAGCGTGAATAAACTCAAGCAGGAATCGAATCTGGAGGCTGCAACGTTTGTGCCACAGCAGCTTTGGGACAGCATCAAGTCAGCATCAGGTGTCTCAGTAATGATTCTTAAAATATACGCACACGACGCGCTCTTTGTGGAGACTGCAGAGCATCGCAGTCGGCGACCACGCAGCAAAGTGTTATCCATATCGATTCCTGGACTGGCGGGTAAGTGAATCAATGAGGCTGCTTTTTTTGCTGCTTAACTAAGAAAACAATTATTCTCGCCAGATGGGAAACTGCCTCAATCACTGCCATTGCTGCTGCGTAACGAGAATCAACGGCATCCGGATGCGAGGGCCAGCGAGACGGGCAGCGGCTGTGGCTATTGGAACTATCAGACGTGGCTGACTGACGGGATTACGACTGATGCTGACACAACGGATATTCTTCGAGATCCCAATTATCGTTTGCCAGACGACACATCTCACACAGTTCTCATTTCTGGTGGGCGGCAGTTATCGCATCAATGACTTGGGCGACGAAGTGCTGGTCAGCCCCATAAATGAGCGGGTGCTCGACATAATATCCATTGTGGGCTGCGCTCTCTCCCTCTTCGGTGTGCTGGGCATCTTTGTGACTGCGGCCCTGTTCAAGAGCTGGCGCAGTCAAGCCTCCACCAAGGTGCTGTTGCATCTCTGCCTGGCCATGACACTGCAAATGGTGCTCTTTGTGTTCATCAATACGGACGATTTGTCAGAGCAATTAGTTGTGCATGGCGATACCGTTCGCTGCATCCTCCTGGGTGCCACACTTCAGTATTCAATTTTGGTGCTCTTCTGTTGGATGCTCATCATTGCGTTTTTGCAATTCCAACGCTATGTCACAGTGATTGGCATCGAACGGCCAAAGCATTACATACTCAAAGCCGCCCTAGTTGCCTGGCTATTGCCATTGTTGCCCACACTGCTGGTGGCCTGTATCGATCCCAACAGTTATGTGCCGACCAAGGAACAGCTCGACACTGACACGGGCATATGTTATCCCTCGGGCTATGGCCTCACTTTCGGTGTTGTGCTGCCCATCACACTCATTGTCGTTGCGAATCTTGTCATCTTTGTCTATGTCTTCTACAGTATTTCGCATTCACTCAGCCAGAGTATTCATCGCTCTGAACGTAAGATGGTCTACAAACAAATTCGTCTCTCGATATTGCTTTTCTTCCTTTTGGGTCTCACATGGATCTTTGGCATATTTGCCTTTATGCAGGCTGGCGTCGCATTCTCATATCTTTTCTGCCTGACCGCCACCATGCAGGGCTTTGTTCTCTTCATTTACTTTGTGCTGCTCGATGAGCTCAATCGAAAGGCCTGGCTGGGACTGTTGTGTCCAACCAGAAGGAAAATGAATGTACAAAAGCGCACAACAGAACTGCAGTCGATGACGACTACATCATCCAACTTTTCAGGCAGATCGGTGCATTAGCAACATGCTCCATTTGTTTAGATTATCGAACAAATTATCGCTTGTCAATTATTTATTTAACGTTAAAATAGTAATAAAAATAATTAATAATATTCTATTTGTTCTAGTTTTTTCAGCATTAAATACTGAAGCATTTATTAACCTCGCCTGAGGTGTGTAATTGAACCTCAGAAAGCTCTCAGTTTGATTAGCTGAGTGTGAAATATTTAACGCACAAGTGATTGAAAGTTCAACGTCATGCTTGTTGAATGAGGACGAATAAATAGCAGACAGGCAACATAAGCTTTGCTACAAGTTCCAAGTTCCCACAGTGTACACAAATAGCAGCAGGGAAATTTAATACTTTACTCTTTATGTATTTTTATATTTACGGTGTGAGATAGTAGCGACAGTTGCTTTATGGCCAAGAGAACATGCAGGCTAGCAACGGCATTTTAGCGTTACATGGAAAGTACATTTAATGCACTTTCGTAAACTTTTCCTTTCTGACAAATGGGCATATCTTATCGCGATGTCAAGGACAGCATATGGAGCAATATTTAAGTGTGACACTGAAAGCTGTCAGCCAGGCAGGCGACCGTCTGTTAAATGTTTATTTTAATATGTGACTTAAAATTACCTGCTTGTTTGGGTTTAAGGATAAGGACAATGTGCGAGTATGTGCTTGAAAAATACATTTTGTATTTTGTAGAAATCTTTGAAGCCAAAAATGTCAACAAACTTGGCAGCGCAAGCGAAGCAATGGCCAAAGTCAAGTCGAGCAAAAATTGGCAACAAGTCAACAGCGAACAAACAATGTCTTAGATGTGTGCATTAAAAGTCAACGACTCGGCAAATGAATTGCAGGCCAAACAAATTAAATTTACCCTCACATAGCAACCAGCAACAAGCAACAAGCCAACAAGGCAACAAACTTTCCCTGAAGTCACAATCTTTTGCTATCTAATTACATTTCATTTTGATGGCGACCCCTTGGTAAACGCTGCGTATGAGTTATTTTGACGACAAGCCTCATTTTATTATCAAGCTAAGTTTGGACTTGCCTTTTCTCTGGCTTTTCAGGTTATTCCTTTGCCCGTTCGCTCACATTAATTTTGCTAATTGTGCGATTTATACGACATTTGGGATAGAACGAAAACACTTTGATTGACTCGCTCGCTCGCACTCTCTACCTAGAACTGGGTATGTATTTAATGCTCGTCCGTGCATCGGTTTAATTAGCCAATTAATATAAATAATTCTGCTGATACCTCTGCTATCGGCAACAAAAAATTGATTATATAGTGTTCTGGCTTAAACTTATCGCATTAAATATTTATGCCCACCCACATGAATCAAACTTTTTTTTTTCCAGATCTTTGCTTTAGTTTGATATTTGAGTGATGCTCCTTGGGGTGGGTGTAAGTCAATGCCTTAATTCAAATTTATTCTGCGAACGGGAAAATAATACACACGTTCGCTAGATATGACCTTGGTCCCAGCGGTAGCTTGAATCGCAGAGCTGTGCAAGCATCTTAATTGCACCTTTGAGTTAAAGTGTGCCTGCTCACGTATGAAAATGTAGCACTTGCCCACAAAACTTGGCCTCACGCTTGTTGTTCTAGCCGAATCAACTGATTACATTTTTGAAATTTCGCAAAGAGCACGAAAGAGAGAAAAGTCTTTGTTAGTTGGCGATGTTTTCGATGCTCTGCGCATGCGTTTGGCTCTCTTAAAGTGGTTATGCCCCGCCTGCATTTGATTACGACAAAATGTGACGTTAAGTATACGACACGTTGCCGGTGCGCCGAAGGCCAGACAAACAGTTTGCGACGACCAACTCATTTTCACGGTACTCGAGCGGAAGTGCGAGCCTCAATAGTCAAATCATGCAGTCAGAGAACTAGGGAAAAAGGCGAGACAAAATTCCTCGTCCAAAGACTGATGCTCGCTGCCTTTGTTATAAGGTCAGCTAATGGGACAACTTAATCGCCGTCTATATGTATGCCTAGATGCAATAATTTTGCATAAAAGTCGAGGTAACAGCATGACGCTTGTCTGGCTGACCTTCTACAAAAAGCAAATAAATTGCTTTCGACATGGCTTTAATGTGCTCACAAATTCTTCAATTAGTCCTCGCATCTCTCAGGTTACATTTACAGGCTGATTTTAGACCTGAAAAACCGCACAAAACCACATTAAACACCACTCGTCAGAAGATCCAGAACCTGACATTGCGTTGCCTTCACCATGTCAATTGCACCAAAGGAATTCGTTTCGCCCTGTGGCTCAGTTAAATTGAAATCTTTTTGGTGGCATCGCTTTAGGTGTCTTTCTCCAGACAACAGGTTGCCGAAATTTAATGAAATTAGCCATCTTCCCACTCGCACAGCAGCTGCTCCCGTTCATATTCAGTTACAGGGTTCTGCATAAGTAAACAGCTAAACAGTCACACGAGCAAGCGAGAGTTTTGATAGTCTCCAGCTCAGACATGTAAGCATTTATTTTGCTACTTAAATTTGCAAAGTTACCTTTTGACTCATTTCTGACAAGATAAACACCTCCATCTGACAGGTTTTCTTATCAAGTATTTACAACTACTTATTCGGATCATTCGCAGTGCTGTAAATAATAAATGTGCCCATATCACTTTTGATTCGTTTCTCTCAAAATTTTGTGATATGCAATGATTTATAAATGTATTTGAGTGTCAGTCACAATTCTGGGAATTTTATGGTAATGACTGCAAAATGAAGATATCCAAATAGTCACACACACATGTTTTCTGTGTAATTAGATTTCTGTTGCATATACAATATGGATTGTGTGAATAGGAAAATCCATAGAAAATTGTGCACGTAACGAGAAAATTTAGTCAAATATCCGCACAGGTGGTGGTAGCGTCAGTTAGCTCTAATTAGATTTACGTTGGCTTTGGGCCACCCTGTATAAATGTCGGATTATACTCATATGGGTTTTACAATTTTTAGCTGCTTTAATTTCGCACAATTTGCATGGCAACAGACATTATTTACACACATGAAACGCGAACTTTGACACAGAGGCAGAAACAGAAAACAGAAGCAACAGCAACAGCAAGGGGAACGGCAACGGCTGGAGGTCGAATAGCAGGGGAACCAAAAGGTGGCATGAAACTCTCAGTACATATGCGGCCAGTGTGTGTAGGATGTGTGTGTGTGTATTTTGGTAAGAGTTGTGCTAACTTTATACAGTTTAATTTAATTAGAGCGTCTGTCAGGGTGGCAGCTTCAGCTCCGACGAAACCTAATTTCATTTGATAAAGAGGCCAGGCCCAGCAGTTGCTCCACTTCCACTGACATATGATGCTGTTTGCATAAAGTCTCAACTGGATTAGCTAGCTTATTCAAACTGCAGAGCACTGCACGCCGCAACATTTGCATAGACTTGACTGCCGCTTTTGATTTATGAGCTGCTTAGGTTACATTTGAATCAAGCTGGCTTCGTTCTTTTTCATTTTCATTTTTATTTCAGCCTCTTATAGTTTTCCTCGACTTCTCCAATCAAGGGTAATTCCTTTTGGTATTTGTGCAACTGTAAGAGAACATTTTTGAGCAATATCTTGTGGAGCTAGATAGTGGCTGATTGAAATGGGATTTCAGTCCCTTGATGCTTGTTTGATTCACTGCAATTTAATTAATTTTGTTGCGGAGGCCTTGAACTGTTTCATCAGTCAGTCGCATATCACATGCTCTAAAACCAAAGACGCAACGATTTCAATTACAAATTCGTTTTGCGTGCTTTCTGTTACAATTCCCCGCACTTAGAGTAAAAAGTTTTGCAATGCCAAAGACTGTACTGAGACTGTAAAGCAAAGTTGCTGAAAGACAAAAAGTTCGACAACAAATGCTGAGATAATGCAGCAGAAACATTTCAAATGAAAAACCACTTAGACGAAGACAAAGATTTCTACTTGAAAATACTGCAATGTCGGACGATAAGTTCGCCATTCCCCCAACTAGAGTTGACTTTCTAATGGCAAAATAAAAGCCGACTGGTCAGCTTTCTACACAATGTCATGAAGCTTGAGGATAAACTTTGATGGCTGCACATGCATTTTGTAGCTTGTTTAACGACAGTAAAATAGGTAAAGCGAGCGACTTAAGATTGATACGTGTGGTCACGTAGCCTGATTTACAATTTGTTGCGCCCACAAAGCGTAAACCTTGGACAACAAGATCTCAACACGGTAGAACATACAAAAAAATTAATTTGCAACTTAAAAAAAATACGCTAAGTTTTCGAAAGTAATGCTAAAGCTGTTATTAAATTAACAAAATAATAATAAAATGTACAAATTTGTTGTTTATTTGTAGCTTCATCTATTCGTTAATGGCAGGTACTACTGTACATAATTTTGTTCCTTGGGCTACGTGACGTTACGCCTTACTTTGTTATTTTTGTTTGTTCTACACGTTTCATGTTAAATTTATTTTTACTTGGCCGACATGTCGTATGCATAATGTGATTCCTGTTGCATATTGCACGAGCATATTGAACAATCGTTTGATGACTCTTTTTATGGCTGCTGATGGCCAATTAAATATCAATGATATGCAGTAAATAAAATTACTCATTCGCAACTCAGATCGATTTTATTTACTTATTATTAACCATTTTTTAATTACAATTTATTATGCGTACGTTTCGAGCGTTTTCCGCGGAAAAGCAAACGAAAAACTCTGCTACTATGAACGACAATAATTGACACGTGGCGCGTACGTAATTGCCACAAAATAAAATGCTTAATGGCAGGGAATACTTCAGAGTTTGTCAGCTGTGCGTAAATTGGCAACAGCAACCCTATTCATCGTAGACAATGACAAGGTCTAATTAAAAAAGAAGAGTGTGAGTTAAACAATCTAACTTTCGAGGAAAAATATCTTTTATTTTTTCCATTTGCTAAGGAAGTGTATCATGGGAACGAGTATACTTTTTTGTACAAACAATTTATTTGCGTTTTTTCATGCATATAAATGTTAAATTCAGCAAATTGTTAATGTTTTCTCTGGTTAATTTCGAATGGCCGCATTTGCGTTTGCTTCAACAAGTGCACAATCCGAAAATTAATTTATATGAGTCCCTAAAAGAGCTTTAAAATTAAATACCAAATTGAATGGCTGAAAATGTTGAAAACACGCTCGTAATGTCTTAAGAGCCTTTCGCATACGCTGGCTCAACTTTGACTGCCCGGCAACATCAACAAGCAACTGATGCATTTTTTTATGTAAAAGCATTTCACAACGTGTGTGGGTGTGTTTGTGTGTGTGTGTGTGTGGGGCATGTGGCGTGTGTGCAGCTTTTATCACTTGTTTCCTTCCCATTTTACGAGCATTTAAATACAATGAAGATGAACGAGAACCGAGCGATGGCAGAGGCAAAAGTAAAAGCAGATGCCAAGCAAGGTAGAATACATGAAACTTGTGGAATGGCAAAAAGGTGAAAGTAGCTCACGTTACCAAAGTTTATATTGCGGGATATGCAATACATTCACTACTTTACTCATTAGCTGTTGTTGGTCTGTTTGATGCCGCACTAATTGGAGACTCGCTCGGCAAACACTAATTAGAGGAGCAGCAATCGGATGGCAGACAGTGTAATAAAAAAACACCTTCGCCACTTGCATGTCAAATTAAAATAAATACAGCTCACTATCTGCAATCGTATTGGTCGAAGCTCGTACGAAGACTCATTATGCAAATTGCTTACTTTTATTGCAAGTTCATGACCAGATGCCAGAATAGAACACAAAAGTAAGAGCAAATGCGAAAATGGCAGCGGGCCACTCAGGCCAATTACTTAATCAAATGAAGGACTATTTGCAAATTTATAACAGCATACACAACTGTACAAACACGCTAACACACACACAACAGTTCGTAGGTCAAAATACCAATCATGCAGCACCATACACAAGAGCTCAGATGTTTGCTATGCTCTGTGTGGTGTTACTTATTATATATATATGTATATGTGTGGCGTGTATGTAGTGCACGTAGCACGCGTAGTTTGTCTGGCCAAAGTTTTCCATATTTAAGCTCCAAATAGAAATTTATGTGGAATGTGCAATTGCTGCCACATTCATACAGAAATCGTATAAGTATTGTGCATACACATTGCAAATAATTCATAAAATTAGTTGAATACTGAATGCAAGCCCTCCAAATGAACTAGCTAACTATTTTACTTGCATATTTAGAATAATAACCTAATTGAAATAAATAGTTAAGTGCCGGAAATTCCATCTAACAAACAAGCACTAAAAGACATCAACATTAATATTGTGTCTGTATTAAGTTGGGCACAAATTTGCGAAGGTTGCACAAAAGCTAATGGTAACTGTAGACAAATGGTTTTTTTTCTGACAGCCAGGCAGAAGTTTGAAATGTCAATCCTTTTTATGTACAAGGACATTCCGGTATGGAAACAACAGTTGGTTCATTAATTTTTGAGCACTTTTTCGCCTTTTGACTTGCGGCATGTCAATAATAATATTGCGCACAGTAGGATACGAAAAAGCAAACACAAAAATATGCAGGCTTCAATTTCTGTTGTTATGTTTACTTTAATACTGCAGCTTTTTGGCAACCAAAACGTTGGTTGATATGTAATATATTTTAGACATGAAAAGTGAAATATATCTCAATATGAATGATGCAATTTATGAGAATATCAAAGGGTATTTCTTAGTTGAGCAACTACTACATTCATCGCCCGTTTTTCATGCTGCTTGTGTACTTACTTTCGCATACACCATGCATGATAAGTCCTTTCTCCTACTACTCTCTGCATTCGAGGACGAATGTATATGGGACTTTGTTTTTGTCTGCCTTTAGCCAAAAAACCAAAACAACTTTGGCTTTCATTTTTTACTGTGCTCTTGTGGCTGTTTTAGCCAAACATTTCAGAGTGAGTTGCAGCTACAATATGCTAAGGGAATTCATTTCGGTTTCGACATTTACTTATTTAACTGCATGCAAAAGCAGCATGTAAATATTGATTTTATTCGTAGTTCTGTATAGCGCAAAAAAAAGGAAGCCAAACAATGCGAACCGAGAGAAATTGTTTGACTTACTTTGTGCCTGAGTAAAATGATTAAGCAGCATGAGGTTCAACTTCTTCAGCCTGTTAAGTCAAGTCTGAACGGCAATTGAACAGATAAATCCTATCAGGCCGCATGCCAGTGCCGAGTCCGAATGGGATTTGCGGCAGGCCAAGTTACACAATGTGAATCGAATTCGTTTTCATTTGTGTGTCTGTGTGTATGCAATTCCCCAGCAACACAATTGAACTCTGCTGACAATGCGAATGACAATGGGAAAGATGAAGCAGCAATATGCAATGTGTGCAATATTCGAACAAAGCAGGTGACTGCAGCCGGATGGAGAAACGGAAATGTAAACGGAAATAGCGAACACTTAACCTGAATGTACTCACTTCACTCACAACGTAAGCCTCTGAGCTTGGATTTGTGGTTGACCAATGACAGCTTTGCATATGTGATCAGCACTTCAATATTCCATTCAAATTTCTCACCGTTCCTCTCCACACTCGACCAAAAGTTCTAATTGCCCATTAACACTTTCTCCCCTGACGAAGTCAGAGATCGTTGCGTGGCTCGTTGATGTATATAAAGTTATTTTTGAAACAAGTATTAAACATTTAAACGCAATTGTCGCAGGTCACGAAAGCGTTTGCTCAGCTGTTTTGCCATTTTGCTGTGTGTTTGGTCAATACTCAATTACGACAGCTGCACACACTGTTGTCATACTTATAAACTTGGGCCTTTGCGTGTCTGTCAAATGGGCAACAGACGCAAAGGTTAAGCTGCAAATCTGTCACCTCGGCGAAAGTGATGTTGTCTGCTGTCAAATTGTACCTTGTACCTTGTGGTATTTTATTTATATTTATTTTTATTCTATTTATTTTGCTTTTATTATTATTGTGCTGTGTGTGCAGGGGTCGAAAACGCTTAATGTTGCGTGAAAAGCGCGTGAAAGCAAATGAATGGGAGAAAAATCAACTTGCAAAATGCTTCCCCAGCAATGCCTTTGACAGCATCATTTGCACATCTCACTGAGCCGCATCAATAATTCAGTCGATAATTTATTTCATTTTATTTATTTTTTTTCGTTTTCGCTTTTCGCTTTTTTGCTTTCACATTTTCTCCATTTCTCGTACTACAGAAAATTGGCTTTTAATTTGACATGCCAACTTTTGCCCCCAAAAACCGAATTTTGCTGCCTTTTTACCTTACTGAATAAATCAACAGTTTGTTGACCAACTAGCACGAAATCCCAATTAATATGCAAATGTTAATGTGACTGCTCTGCCCGGATGTCGATAATATTCATTTCAAAAATTCAGTTTATTCTCGGCTTTTAAGCATTGCATAATTGGAATGAAAATGCGATTCAATATGAGGTACCAAATGTGAATGACTGCCAATGGATTGAATTACGTTTGAGTAATGTGGCAGAGACTGTTTGCTGTCAGAATCGGATGACAACTATGACAAGCATTTGCCTTGACTTTTAAGAAAATTGGCATGCTTTCGTGTTTAGGCCACAATTGTGCTGACAGATCTTTCGTGTGACCAAAGTTCAGAGCCGAAAACGATTTGGCATTGAATTAAGTTA
Source organism: Drosophila sulfurigaster albostrigata (assembly GCF_023558435.1). Classification (NCBI taxonomy): domain Eukaryota; kingdom Metazoa; phylum Arthropoda; class Insecta; order Diptera; family Drosophilidae; genus Drosophila; species Drosophila sulfurigaster. The sequence continues at coordinate 22,663,775 of NC_084882.1, forward strand.
GTTGCATGGAACAATTAACATTATGCTTTGAGGGACAGTCAAGTTGATGCCACAAACAGACAATTTCTGTCAGTCAGACTAACCACAAGCCCAAATGAAATTTAAGTAATTTGCTTTTATCGCCCACATTTTCAATTACTTCGAGTGGCTCGCACAAGACACAAGGCAGCAAATTGTAGTAGAAAAAGCAGTTGTACTCCGAGGAAATCTTTATTTGCCATAAGTCTCGGCAAACGCCAAAATCGAATTCGTGACAAATGTCGGTGGTGGCACAGAAATAGATTTCCATGGTCGTATATCAAAACAAAAGGCGCTGACTTGGCGCCCATGTACCTGAAATGACGAGGCGATAATCTGCCTATGCCAAGTAACGCCCCCGCCACGCCCCCTGTACGCAGCTCGACAGCTCGGCTTTGTCCCGCGTGTCGCAAAGTTTTGATGTAGCCATTTTGTAAGGATACTTTGTGGCAACTTTATGCTGACTGTCGCATCCACGTAGGTCACTTTATTGTTGTCCATTTTGCTCCGCCAAAATCTGTGTGTTACGCATATTTAATGTATTATGCAAATGCGATGAGACCCAAAACGAGCCGTGGTCATGTGAAAGGCTTACTTATTTATTTACATTTATCTGAACCACTCGCACAACAAGTATATAACATGAGGATGACAATACCACACAAAAATATTCTTAACTGTGCACTTTGTTGAAGTTTGTCGGTTACGCAGCAAAGTTGAAAGTTCGGACTGATTGGGGCCATATTCGTGACGTCCTATTATGTATGGGAATATCAAAAGAATGGCAACCTTTTTCGGGCCAGCCATTTATTTCGCATTGATTAGGAATAAGGCTGAACTTAAAGACTTGAGCCCTTGAATCGAATTGCGCTTTTAGGTTGACAAGCGCAAAGCGCACAGCGCAATACCAAAGGGCCCCATCTCATAATAGATGGATGGGCTTCTTAGTGGCCTGTTTGATATCAAAGCGAGTCTCGGTTACATGCCATGGGATAAGCCCGTTGTTATCCAGGGACAACTGCCGATTCTCATTTAAAATGCGAATGCGAATTCCTATCAAATTACTCGAACATGGCCTGTAGCAGAAAGTTGATATCGCAGCTACGAATTCGCATTATTCGGCTCACTTGCAATTAAGTGAAGTGTGCGAGAGCTTGAACCAAATTCAAAACCCCAAAAAACAATACTCGACCACGAACAGTTGCTCTTGAAATCAATCGATACTCGTCGACACAGTACATGGAATGTGCAGCAGTTTAAATAAATTAATTGATTTTTTTCTTTTTGCTAGCACTCAATACACACACATATACACACATATGAACACACACACACAAAAGCATTTCAATCCCAATCAATCAAGAATTTGAGAACTCACTCAGCTCCTGGCAACTAAAAGTTTTGCATCCTGGGACAAAACCCCAAGGCCATGTCCAGGGCAAATACAAAAGCAATGCAGGCAAAATGCAATTTGAGTGCTTCGATATCAAGTCACTCTCTCTTTCTCTCTCTCTCTCTCTCGCTTCCTCTATCATTCAGTCTCCTTTGGCTGCAGTTGATGCAATAAATTCTATTGACATTGACTCTTGTTAAAGTGCATAAAGTATAGCTACTGAATAATGCTGGGCACCTGGTAGCTGGCAGCAGACATTAAAACTTTAAGATAAAAATTTAAAGCTTTTGAATTTTACGCAAAATATTTGTAGTTTAAATTGACAATTTGTGGTTTATTTCTTATTTATTGCATTCGGTTGAAGGTTAGCTGCAATTGCGAATTAAGTGCTGGAGTGCTAGTTGTTATTTGACCCCTTGGTGAGCTGGTTTAGTGGCAAGTGGTGCTCGACAATCCTAATCCATTTGCAACAGCAAATTGCACTCCCAGTTGAGCTCTTAAGCCGCTTACAGCGCACAAAATCGTAGCATACTTTTCAGCGCACACCATTTCATGTTTTACAGCTCAGACTAGCGGCAAATAAGAGTAAATCGAAAATTGAACCATCATTGAATCATTGTTTTTCTTGCGTTCTTCTTCTCCTTCACCGTCTCTCTTTTACTTTTATTTTTCTTCAAAGTAATAACAATAAAATAATATAAGAACTTTTTAAAAATTCTCTACCTCCATCTCTTCACTCTTTTGAAAATATCAAATAAAAATGTGATGTGGAAAAGTATTTGCTTGTTTACGAGATGCAACACACATTTCGATGCGATGTACGAACGTACGTGTGAAATATTTCGCTGTTAGAAACGTGGAAAAAGTTAACATCACATAGGTAAGTATTCGTTTTCCAGATATTTTGTACGTGCTCTCACAACATGAACTCATAAATATGTATTGATTTTCCATTCGCCAATTTCTTTTCATGTTACATACAAGCACAACACACGCATACACACATATCGCAGTGCCTGCAATAAGTGCTTTCACGTGCTGGAGATATCAGTAAGAGGAGAATACATATGTGAAAATTGAACATAGAGTGAAATGCCAGACAATGGAAATAAATAATGGTGAAAGACGACAGAGTTATGATTATGAAAAGTTTACAATGCTACAGCAATGCTCAAATACTCGAACTTCTACTCGCAATCATTCGCATTCACACACACTCACACGCATGTGTGAATATGTAAATTCAAAAACAAATACGAAGGATTTGCCGCAATTTGCGACGCATTGCAGAGTCAGTGAACTGTATGAATGTTATTTATAAAATATTTATCACAATTTTGCAAAGTAAACACTTTTTCCACTTATACCCCAAGTGGTAAATTGCATCGAAACATGCAAACCGAATGCAGTAAAATGGTGCAAAACTTTTACCAAAAACAAAGGCAAGAATGATGGCCTTCAATAAAACAGAGACATGTTAACATCACGAGTTCATTAATTCTGCAGTGTATATTTGTTGTGCTCACGCTACTATAAGACGCATTTTCGTATATATGTGGTTCTGTCACATTTGCTTTGAGTAATGAGCAGTCAGCGAGTGGTGCGTGTGCAATCTGCCAAAAATTGTGAAAACGCTTATAACAAATTTGTTAAATGTGAGCAAATTTATCAGGCTACAACGAAACAAGTTACCAGAACTGCGTTTTACTCTACTAGAACTACGGTCGACATTTACATCATGAATCCGAGTTTATTTTGTCAGCTTCCTTGTGTTTAAAGCAGAATACTTCCTTGTGTTTAAAGCAGAATACTTAAATGTATAATATATATACTATTTCGTATATGCAACACTTAAACATTTGCAGGGTAATATTTAGTCATGCTTGTAATAAAATTACCCTCATGTTATAATGTATCATTATCAGTAATGAACTGAAATTCGAATAAATCAAAGTTTAGCATAAATTAGCTGTCATCAAATAAAAGTTAAACGAAATCAATGCTACTATAATATGTACTCACTCTATCAATTCTCATTAGCTTTAGACACACTCGTCGGGGCCATTAGTGGAGCCCAACACATAAGCCACCGCAAAATGCAGCTAGCAATTTGGGGCCGTCATTTATGGGGCTTATTGGCCGCATTCTGTGGCCCATTTCAACAATTAGCTAACAAAATCAAAAACAACAACTAAAAAAAGAGATGTTTGCTATGAAACAGTTGGACAACAACAATCTGGGCCGCATGCCAATTAAAAAGGCGGCCGATGATACAAAAGGTTTTTGGGTGGCGAATTGAAATTTATAATTTAATGGAACCGGAGCAGCTGCAATGGCTTAAATCGGCTTATAAACTTTGAGCCTGTTGATCCCCTTGCGCTAATTGCAAAATATTCGACGGAAAACCCACTTCAAAAGGGTTTCTAAGATTTCAAATTCGCAAGAAAAAAATGTCTTTGTAAAATTGAAATTGCCGTCAAGGCCAATTTAATTATTTAAATGCACTCTCATGTTCCCTCAGTGTGTCTCTGGCAATTTCTCATAGTAAATAAAGAGTATCATGTATAATAAACTGGCCTAGAAATTAATTTCTTGGGATTTGTTCCGACAAACTGCGCAGCAACCACAATTGAAGGGTCTAAAAAGATTGTCAACAGTCAACTACTTAAAATGAGGCATTGTCTTATAAAATTTGCTAAGGACAAGATCCTTCACATTGTTGTCGACTTCGTGGGCTTATCTGCAGAATAAATCGCCAGCTATGTAATATTAAAAGAATGAGAACATGATAAGAATGCAAATGATAAGAAAAAATATAATACATAAACTGAAAATGGGCCCGCATCGGGTTATTTACGGCATGCTGTCAAGGAAGGGGAATTTAATTTAAATTCTAAAGCAGGTGCCCAAGCTAAGTAAAGAGAAAAAGCAGAAACTAAACAATTGTCGGCCACTTTTTGCACTTGTGGCCTTTTCGTCATTTCAGTTCGAAATAATTAAGGCTAACAAAAATGAATTTAGGCACGTGCTGCGCTAAAGAAATTGCTTTTCCTTCATCCCTTCATCCCTTCCGCCACTTGACTCGCTTCGTCTTTGACCTTTTATGTTATGCCAGCCTTTTTGTTTTAATACCTTGCACCCATAAAACGAGGTGAAGAGGTACATAACTGCGAATAAATTCTAAAATTAGCTCTGTATATTTACGATTATGGTTTCTACTTTTTATTATTTGAAGAACAAGATTAAAAATAAACTTAATTAATATACATTTAGTATTGAATAAAAAAGCCTAGGGTATAGCTTAAGCGACTCTCACAGTTATACTTGTTTCGTTTAATTTACTCATGCCGTTTTGACTGTTTCTGTTGTCGGCTTGTGTCAACAACACAAAAGCCACACACAAGGCAAACATTCGCAATGGAACATTCCTGTTTCATGTTGCTCAACGCCGTCCAAAGACAAGTGCCCGTTAGACAATGGTTGCTGCATGAACTTGTTTCATATCTGCATCATATATTTTGCTTAAATACCGAGAGTATCCTTTAAAATGCCAACTTGGCTCAAGTGGGCTCTCGCTTTTGTTAGTCAGACACAATGGAAAGCTGGCGGAAAAGTTTACAATTAGCTTGTCAACAAATGGGGGCAGCAAACGCTGCGTATACGTGATGTGCGTCTTGCGGTAAGCAATTTCGCAAATTATTACAACTATGCAAAGCAGTTCATAAAAACTTCAATTTTAGCGTTGTGATATCTTCATCACTGCCATGAGACGTTACCAACTACCAACCTCAAAATGGAATCCACGAAAAAAAAAACATAATAATAATTATAAAATTATTTTGGTAAACTGTTATCCACAGCACAAACGGAGCATGAAAGTTGCTGGGAAAAGCACTTAAAATCTGTAATGCATATTTTACATGTTGCTGCACAGCAAAGGGCATAATGGGCGTGGCAACTGCGGTTTACTTGTGCTGTGAAATGAGTTGAAGTGGAATGAAAGACTGTTGCATACAAAAAGAAACCTCAATAAAAATAAACCAAAAGCAAAAACGTAAAGCAGTTAATTTTCTGCTGAATGCTCTAGCTTTTAAATTGCTTAATTTCAACAGGCATTGTTGAATGAGTCTAATGATAAAATGAGTGTGATTGCCACATCTGACACAGAAGGGGATTCCCCCAGCAAACTAACAACCCGGAGCATCGTCTCAAACGTAAGAAATTTCTATCGATTTTGTATAGCTCATTTCCAAGCATATAATTATTAAAGTAAATATTGGTTCTACCAGTTCTGACTAACTGAGAGTTAAGCTTTGTTTGGGCTGACTCTAAAGCAGAGGCGTTTAGCAGTTAAAAGTTGATAGACGTGTTTTCGTGCTTTCACTTGAGTAGACTTTCAGCTCGAAACTAATAAAACAATTGAATAAATATTATGTAATTAATCGTTGTGTGAGTAGCGTACATGTAATTCAGATGTTTGATGTCTATTTATTTATATTTGCTAAATGACAAACAGTTTTATTTTGCATTTACTGTAAAAAACTCCCCCTAATAGTCAACAATAGAATTTTTTGGAATTCAGATATATAGCAGCAGAGAGTTAAGTCTGGCTGTTCATTCCGTGATTTAAACTCCGACGAGAACGTTCGCGATCAATTGGCGGTACTTGGATCGTGTCAGTTCAGTGATTTATTCAGAGAGCATGCGGAACAAGTTAGTCGAACTAGCCAAGCGATAACACAATTATTTGTATGAATATTATTACATAACAAATATACCTTAACAATTATTTTGCTGATAAAGATCAGTCAAGGTCAAACAACAATATAGTTTGCAATAAATGTATGTGTTGAAATTCACATTTAAGTGAAATAATTAATAAAATCAGTTAAATGGTGGAAAAAACGTTTATTTCGGATGGTGTGGATCGTCTGAAGAGTTTGCCATGGCGTCAATTATTCTATATGTTTTATATAGAACCGATTGTATTCACGTTGATTTTTTCGCACTTGCTTTCAGGTGAGAATTCAATTTACATATATTATACAATTCATGCTGAGATTTAGGTAAACATATGGATACTTTGTTTGGCAGGCACTGTGATGCGAAATGAGATTATTTATCAAACATGCAAGGTTATTTTCCATTACAACGAGACAGATTGCAAGCGGTTGGATGACAAAGAGGCTGGCCCAGAGATACATGTATGTAATTTCTGGCGGGTACAAACAACCCATGCGTGAAAATTATTTAAATTTCATTAGGTTTCCAGGCCATTGAAACTGAGATACAATCTTATGTTGCCGATATGTTTCTCACTCGCACATTAATGGAAAGCATTGTTCCAGCTATATGCGGCTTATTCTCAGGATCATGGTCGGATCATTATGGCCGAAAGCCTTTGCTGATTGCCTCGATGATTGGTATTTAGATGACATTATTTCTGTTAAATTATTATTAAAACTTATTCCTCAGGCTTTTCCGGTTCATCGGTGATAACAACCATAATTTGTGCTCTATCCAGTAAATATGAGATCAATCCCTGGTGGTATACACTCGCCGCATTACCACATTCACTTTTAGGCGGCATGTGCGTGTTTTCAGTGGCTGCATTTTGTTTCATATCGGATATAACTGATATAAAAACAAGGCCATACAGGTTTGAAAATTAATATAAAAAAAAAAACAAAATTCTGTTTAAAAACGCTTTTATTTTATTTTATTTTATAGAATGATATTTATGGAAATGCTGTTCTTCATAGCCCTTAGCAGCGGTTCCCTATTGTCTAGCTATGTTTATGCTGCTACTAGTGCAGCTGTCACTCAAGGCATCTCTGCTTCGCTTATCACTGCGGTTACCGTCTATATCATATTCTATTTACCCGAGAGCTTGCACATACGTCAGGAACAAGAAGCGAGAGAAGCGGAGTTGAAAAGTGTAGCTATTGAATGCTCTGATAAAATAGATAATGATGAAAAGCAGCAGAAGGCCAAAGAGAAAGATGAGGATGAGAAAAAAGCTTCTGATTCGGATGATTTAAAGCAGAAGTCAGAAAAGTTCGAAGTCGAAACGGAAACAAAGAAGGCAGGTCTGTTTAGTATTATGCATTTGAAGGAGATGCTAATAACATGCTCGAAGCCTCGTGAACATAATGCACGTGCAATTATTTGGCTGGTGACATTGACCATGTTTATGACCATGTTCGTTGTGGGTGAGTTACTTTAAATTATACCTCAAAATATGCTATTTTATTTGTAATTTGTCCAGATGGTGTCATGACTGTCATGTATTTGTTTGTCCGCCAAAAGTTCCATTGGTCAATAAGAGAGTTTACGTTCTTTGAGACTGTTAGTCAACTGGTGCCTATGATTGGTGCACTGGTTGGTTTTCTCATACTGCGCAAGGTAGTCATAAATTATATCATTATTTAAGTAGAGAAGTTTGCTTATTCGATTTCTATTTACAGGTCTTTGGCTTATCTGTGGTAGTTTTGGCGCTGTTATCTCTTGGCTCGGAGATATTGAGCAATCTGGCCAAGGGTTTTGCTGACCTGCCTTGGCACATGTATTTGTCAATTGCTTTGGGAGTATTTAGATCCATTGGTGGTCCCATGTGCCGCACTATTGTTTCCAATATAGTGCCTGCTTCAGATTTGGGTAATTTGTGCAAATAACATTTAATTTTCTTATTATTTGACTAAAGCTAATTATTATATGTTATATATATAGGTAAAATATTCTCCATTAAAAATGTGCTTCAATCCTTTGCACCTTTCGGTACGTACAATTGAAATTCTTTACTATAAAGTAATAGTTAACTTTGTTTCGTTTTCACAGTTGCTGCCCCGCTTTATACTTTCATTTATCAGAATACATTGGCCTTTTGTCCAGGTCTTTTCAATTTTCTTAGCGCAGCGCTATTCTTAGTGGCATTTGCGGCCATTGTGTAAGACATTACATATTCAAATTTATAGCTTTTGATTATATATATATCCTTATACTTTCAGCGGTGTTCTGCATATTAAACTTAAGCATAAGGAACATTACGAGGAATCTCTAAAGTAATCCTAATGATTACATAAATGTCTCGAAAAAGAAAAATAATAACCAAAGTCCTTCCGATATTAAGAAAACTTGAACACACATTATTAGTGCCCAAAGCAGTGCTACGTTTATTAAAAAATCGTGAAGTGACAACAAAATGTTTTAATTTTCATATTACTCTGCTTAAACTATTATTGCATTTCCAAAATGACGCTTCCACCAGTATCCATAGGTACATTCAATAAGCATAACAATCGCGCTCAGTAATAACCCAGAGCAATACATTTGAAGCCCAAATGTAAAAAACAAAAGAGTTAGAGGTTTCGACGAAGGTTGTTCGTACGGTGCTTGTTGAATAATATTTGTCTGGTTTAACTGATGTAATCCCATTCGCATCCATTTCGCAGTGAGCACTGACTCTGTGGCATCGCCAACGAAGCGCGATAATACCGTCGCCAAGACCAAATCCTGTCTTATACTAACATTAACTAACATTTAGTGAGTTCAAATGACGATCAAAAATTTTTCTTGATCCACAGAAAACATGCGATCCATTAATTCTCTAGAAATGTATATTCATTTTTAAGAATTCTCTCATCTGATCGTGAGTAACCAGATGCTTATGTCATTTGCCACGAACGATTCAATGTCTACAATTTTAATTGCAACTCACAAGGCTTTATTTTTTATGGTCTTTAGCTTTGAAACATCAAGTCACGGAACTAGGTAGTAAAAATCTAAAACAAGCTTGATCTGAGTAACATAAAGCAAGGGCTGCCAAAAATTATAACTCTGTCTCTCTTATCGTCTCTATGATCTAGGTGTTTTTAGGTACAGACTGCTATTAACGCTGGTAAAGAATGCTCATTTTGCCTGTTATTTACAATTCCTGTTGGGACCTTTTGAGTAACGGCTAAGTCAAGGTCGTACCTAATGAGCACAACAAAATGTATCAAGTCTTAGTGGAAATTCCTCCTCCTTCAACGATTTTGTTTATTTTAAATATTTTAATTGCGATAGAAAAGAATTCAAATTAACACATATTTGCTCAGGACATGTCTCAGTTGTAATAAATTCGCTTATTTGCAATCCCTCTAAAATGAAGAATCTTGTAAATTATATAACTCTTTTAAAAATAATGATTTCAGCTTTTAAAAAATCTTTGTCACACTCAACGCAAAATAATTATATACACCATACTAGTGCTCCAATCTGTGTGAAATTTATTAAAGTGATGTGAAGTGACAAAAACATATTTTAAGTTTTATATTACAATATTATGCTTATACTATTATTACATTGCCGTAATTATTAAAACGCTTCCTCCAGTATCCATAGACACATTCAATTAACAAAACAATCCCGCTCAGTAACATCCCAGTGCAATAAACTTGAAGGCCAAATGTAAAGAATGATAGAGTAAGCGGCTTCGATAAAGACTGTTCGTATGGGGCCTGTTGAATTATATTTGTATGCTTTAATTGTTCCAATCCCATTCGCATCCATTTCACAGTGAGCCCTGACTCTGTGGCATCGCCAACAAAGCGCGATAAGATCGTCGCCAAACCCAAATCCTGTCTTATAGGTAGTCGAAGAAATCGATGTAGGGTGCACAAAGGTTCAGGGGCTAATTTTAACTTGGGGCGCCACAAACGCTGTTGCATGAATTCAATTAGTGCAAATCTGTGTGTCCCCATTAAGTATACGTAACTATCATTTAGAGAGTTTAAGTGACGATCAAGAATTTCCGGATCCACAGTAATAACGCGATCCATGAACTCCCGAGGAACATATTCCATTTTAAGGATTTCTTTCATCTGATCGTGGGTTACCATGATGTTTATGTCATTCGCCACGAAAGATTCAATGTCCACAATTTTGGGCATATAAATGCCTGTTGTCAATATCGTTGCAAATGCGCTTCCACAAGCAGTTGTCATAAGTATATTATAAATCCAAGTGCTTATCGTTAATATCTTTTCGGAAATACCCATGCCACTGAATACTCTAACGGGAAGGTTTTGTCCCCAAGAAACTTGAACTGTCTCGAGAATCAGATTAGCTGCAGGCATGTGGGGGTTTATAAATCGTCTGATTAGTGACATTGTAATAATATAAAGTGCCCAGTACGCTAGTACGGTCGTATTGCCGAATAATACTTTAAAATATTTTGATGGAGCCACCCGACGCATAAAAGGAACGACTAAACAATATTTTGTGGGCATCACAAGGGGACTAAATAGGGCCAATTCAGTATTATCTACCAAATTCGCACCAATGTCAATGCTTTTATCTGCAATGAGACACTTTGTAATAACGGAGCAATAGCTTCCATTTGACTGATATAAAATTTCCATAGTCCCGTTAATAGAACGTATAAATTCAGCCAACATAATGCCCGTTTGGCCAGCAAGGCTATGATTGTTGCCGGTTAAGTCATGCTGTTCCGCTGAGTTTATCTAAAAAAAAAAAATGATTTTAAGACATATTTTTCAGCTCTTAAAAAGAAGACATACCACAAACGCATATGGTAAGCGTTGAAATAAAGAAATTGTTACATGGTATTGATTTAATAATTTATATTTGCGATTCTTAAGATTGTCAATGTCCGATTGTGTTATTGCATATATTACCATTGTATCCTTCATAGTATATGACCACAAAGTACCTTGATCGACATTTTGATCAATTAACACAACTAGGTGGTAAAGATTTTTTAAACACCAGTTAAACAATGAAACAATATCATCGTATGCAAGAGGTCGACCATCTTTCGATTTGTAAACAAATAGAAACGGAATATGAGATATTTTATCCAATGTGGTGTTAACCACATTGAGAATAGGATCGTGTATTCCACTGTAAACAACCACAGCCAAATTGTATGAATTGATAATTTTATAAAGTGGGCCTGTTTGGCTCCCTGCAATAATAATTGTACGTCCAGTGAACTCCATTATACGTTGTTGGAGAGATGTCTTATCCTCATCGAAATGTCCCGCAAATAACACAAAGTTGTTGTAGTTCATAAAGTTGTCATACTCTGACATTACTCGAAGAATGTTCTTATATTCGGTACCACTTTCAACGACAGCTTTTAACAAATTGTGGCTTCCATTAATTGTAGCCAAAATATAGCACGTCCAAAGATAGACGCTAGCACTCCGCATGGTTGCACTTTTTCAACTATTCGCCTTAACATTCTGGATACGTGTCCCATCAATCGTTGATAACATTTTATTGAGGTTGTATCAAGGTTGTAGTCTAAATACTACAACACATTTTTGTAGTTTTAACGGATATTCTATTCAACACTTTTGTCCATTTTCATGTTAAGTACTTCTATTTTACAATGTACAACGCTGTAATTGCCCACTATAGAGCCATTACGAGTGTATACGGATAGAGTTGCCCATATTTTAAATGCGATACAAAACAACTTGTCCCTGCCTAAAACTACATATCTGACGACTTATCCTTAAGTAGTAATTAATTCGCTCGTTTTATGATGCATGCAAGTTTTTTTTGAAGAAAATATTTTTTAAATAATAAAACTTCTTCAATAAATAATACTTTCAACTTTAAGGCAAGTAAGAAAGCTTCAGTCGAGCATGCTCGACTGAGATTAACACGCTATACATGAATGTAAATGAAAGGAAAATAGTGCGCTAATATTCTGAAAAAAACTGAATGTTATATCTGGGTATATCGATATAGTAGTTCATTTAAAATATACCAGATTATCAGCCAAAGCATGTTAGATATCAATATTGTGATATTTTTCATATCGTCAATGGTTATATCGTTGAAGCTAATCAAGAATATATGTATACACTTTTTAAGATTGAAAAATAATCTTTCTGCCTATTACATACATTTGTGGAGGCACAAAGTAATAATACCCTATGGGTGTATACACTTTTTAAGATTGAAAAATAATCTTTCTGCCTATTACATACATTTGTGGAGGCACAAAGTAATAATACCCTATGGGTAGCGGGTATAAAAATCGTCGCCACGTGATTTCTACGGGAAATTAAAAATAGATTATTAGTGCTTAATGCTGTGAAAATTTTATTAAGGTGAGATAAAGTGACAATATAACAATTTTAATTTTTGGATTTTTGTTTTTGTTGCTTATACTATTATAACATTGCCATGATTATTGTAATTATTGCGGTAGTATTCATTGATGCATTCAATAAAAATAACAATTATGCTCAATAATATCCCAGTACCGTAAATTTGAAAAGCAAATATGTAAAACGATAGGGAAAGCGGCTTCGATGAGGGTTGTTCGTACGGAGCCTGTTGAATTATGTTTGCCTTCTTTAGCTGTTGTAATCCCATTCGCATCCATTTCTCAGTGAGTCCTGACTCCGTTGCACCGACAACAAAACGCCTCAAAACCATAAAATAGCCCACATCCTGTCGTACGGGCAGTCGTAGAAATCGATTGAGGGCACACAACGGTTCAGGGGCCAATTTAAATTTAGGGAGCCACAAACGCTGTTGCAAGAACTCAATTTGTGCAAATCTATGTGTCTCCATTAAGTATACGTAACTATCATTTAGGGAGTTTAAATGATTATCAAGAATTTCCTGATCCACACTAAACATGCGATCCATTAACTCCCGAGGCGTGTTTTCGATTTTCAAGACTTCCTTCATCTGATCGTGGGTCACCATGATGCCTATGTCATTTGCCACAAACGAATCAATATCCACAATTTTGGGCATATAAATGCCAGTTGTCATAATTGTTGCAAAGATGCTACCAAAAGCACATGTCGTGAATATATTAAAGATCCAAGTGCATATCGCCACTATTTTTTCGGGAATTGTCATGCAATTGAATACTCTAGAAGGAAGTATTTGTCCCAAAGAGATTTGAACTGTTTCGAGAATCAGATTACCAAGTGGTATATGAGGATTTTGAAATCGTCTGATGAGTATCATTGCAATTACATAAAGTGCCCACAACACTAATAATGGTGTTTTAGAAAATAAAACATTATAATATTTAGATGGAGATATTGGTCGCAAATAAGGAACGACTAGACAACATTTTGTGGACATCACAAGAGGACTAAATAGGGCTAATTCATTATTAGCTACCATATTCGCACCAATATCAAAGTATTTATCTGTAATAAGACACTGTTTAACTGAAGAGCAATAACTTCCATTTGATTGGTATAAAATTTCCATAGTCCCGTTAATGAATCGTATAAATTCAGCCAACATAATGCCCGTTTGGCCAGCAAGGCTAAGTTTGTTGCCAGTTAAATCATATTGTTCCGATGAGTTTAACTAAAAAATTTAAATACATATAAAAAAAAACAAATGATTTCAATGTATTTGAAGCAAACATACCACAAATGCGTATGGCAAACTTTGATATACAGAAATTATTGAGTGACTCTGCTTCAAGAATTTATGGTTACGATTGCTGAGACTGTCAATGTGCGATTGCGTTACTGCAAATATTTCCATGGTATTTTTCATTGTATATGTTAAAAACATAGGGTCATCGGTAATTTTGCAAATCAGACCCACTACGTTGAACCTGTTGTTCCAACACCAATTAAATATGGCAATAATATTATAATTCGTAATAGGTAGACCATCCTTAGACTTGTATACAAATATGATCGGCATATGATAAATTTTACTCAATGTGTTGTGAACCACATTCAGAATCGGGTCGTTAATACTACTGTAGAAAACCATCGCTATATTGTTAGAATTAATCATCTTATCAAGTGGTCCTGTTTCACTTCCTGCTGTAATCATTGGACGTCCAGTGAACTCCATTATGCGTTGCTGGAGGGATGGTGTAATAACAGATGTTTTACCCTCATCGGAATTTTCCACAAATAACACAAAATTCTTAAAGTCTGTAACCTTGTTATACAATGAAACTATTCGAAGAATATTGTTACATTCTATATCACTTTCTACGACAGGCATCAACAAATTACGGCTTCCCATAAATGAAGCCAAAATACAGGAACTCCAAAGGTAGAAGCTAACACTCCACATGGTTGCACTTTTGAACTGTTCAACTGTTGTCAGGGAACGTGTGCAACCAATCTTTGTTTATATTGTAATTATAATAAAAATCAAGGTCGTACTTTTAAAAGCATGACAAAATATACATTTATTCTTAGTAGAAATTTGATTTTGCCGTTGACCAAAAGAGTTTTTATTTGTCATGTATGTTGCAATAATTGCTCACTATAGAGCGATTATAGCTGTACACTGTTAGAGTCCTCGATATAACAGAATTGCCAAAGCGCGCTTATCCAAACATAAAGTTATATACATACTTGATTTATCAACATTAATGGTTATATACAAATTATTGGTGCTTCAAGCGTTGTAGACTTTATTTATGACAGATTCTACATAACTTTAATTTTTACATTCTTATGCTTATACTATTATAACATTGCCCAAATTGTTGCAACGTTTCCACCAGTATCCATAAATACATTCAATTAACATGACAATCATGCTCAGCAACATTCCAGCGAAAAAAATTGAAAATTGAAACCCAAATGTGAAGAATGATAGTTTAAGTGGTTTCGATGAAGGTAGATCGTACGAAGCTTGTCGAATTAGATTTGTCTGCTTCAACTGTTGTAATCCCATTCGCATCCATTTCTTAGTAAGTCCGGTTTCCCTTGCATTATCAATGAAACGCGTCATAACAAGTGCAAAACCTAATTCCTGTCGTATAGGTATTCGTAAATATACATTAAGGGCGCATAAAGGTTCCGGGGCCAATTTTAGTTTAGGGCGCGACAATCGCTCTTGAAGGAACTCAACTTGTGTAAATCTGTGTGTTTCCATTAAGTAGACGTAGTTATCATCAAGGGTATTTATATGTCGATGAAGTTTTTCATGATCCACAGAGAACATACGATCCAATAACTCCACAGGAAATGTTTTGATTTTAAAGATTTCATTCATCTGTCTTTCAGTTACCATGATATTTATATCGTTGTCTACAAAAGACTGAACGTCCACAATTTCAGGCAAATGAATACCAGTGGTAAGTACCGTAGCTAAGACGGTGCCAAAATAGGACGTTACAAGCAGATTAAAGATCAATGCGCATATTGCTAATATCTTATCGGATCTAGACATTCGATTGATAATTCTACTTGAAAGCGCCTGTCCCCAAGATAGTTGAATCATATTGTAAATTAAATCCACTAGCGACTTCTGGGGACTTATCAATCGTCTGATTAGTGTCATTGCGATATAATAAAATACGGAGAACCCATTCATAATAGAGTTTCCATAGAATATTGTGAAATTTGAGAGAGGCAACTTGCGCTCAAAGGGCACGACTAGACAAAATTTTGTGGACATCACGAAAGGACTATATGAGGCGATCTCAGTTTTGGCCACCATATTGGCACCAATATCAATAATTTGATTGCCAATGCGACAAACTGTAGCATTTTTACAGTATGTATCGTTCAATTGTGGAAGAATATCGAAAGTTCCGCCAATAAAGCGCACAAACTCTCCCAACATAATGCCAGTTAGACCTCCAAGGCTAATATTTCCTCCAGTTAAATCACGATGATCACTTGAGTTTAACTGAAAAAGAAAATAAAGGTAAAATAAGAAGACTGTAAGAGAAAACGTATAAAAAACGAACCACAAAAGCATACGGTAAATTTTGAAAGATGGCAATCCTCAGATGACGTCGATTTATTAAATCATGATTTCTATTTTTAAAACTGTTTATGTATGATTCTGTTATTTTATGTACTTTAATGCCTTCATCCATCTCATAAGTCCATAATTCCATGTCATTGTTTTTTTCGGTAGCAATCACCAAATTTCTGAAACCACTTTTCCAACACCAATTAAAGAATTCATAAATTCTATCGGCTTGGAGTGATACATCATCTGCGGACTTGTAAACAAACAAAATCGGAATCGTCGACATTTCACCCAATGCATTGATTACCACATTAAGTATTGGATCATGCAAACCACTGTAGAGAACTACCGCAAAATTGTAAGTAGATATGATATTATAAAGAGATTTAGTTTCTGTTCCGGCAATAATCACTGGACGTCCAAAAATCTGCATGACCCTGCGTGTTAATGATGGGGAATCTATATATCCTGTATCTTCATCCAAATGTCCCAAAAATAACACAAAGTTTTTGAAGTGCTTAAAACTGTCGTATCTTGAAATTTTTCGTAGAACGTATTCATATTCGCTATCACTTTTAACGACAAGCGTTAATGAATTGCAGCTTATTTTAATTACAGCCAATATACAGAAGCTACATAGAAAGAAGCTAACACTCCGCATGGTTGCACTTTTTCAACTGTTGTTTTTTCCAACGTATCCTGCCATTGCCATCATTGTTTGCATTGTAATTATAATACACCTAATCGTGTTCAACGTTAAACTCGAGCAGTACAAAAAACGTATTAAAATTTATTGGGAATTTTATGAAATGTTTTGGCCTCCCTTTTTCTTTGAAGTGCTTTTATTTATATGTCGCTATAATTCTCACTATTGAACTTTAAAGAACTATAGATGTACATATTGTAATAGGGTTGATACCTGCATAAGATCATACAAAGCTCTCTAATTTTAGTTGAACAATATTATACTTTTTATTAACAGTACCAAACTTATTATTTTGACGAAAAGTGATAGAATTATATTATAATAACATTTGTATGATTATTATTGCGATTACTCCAGTATCCACTGATGCATTCAATTAGCATAACAATAATACTCAGCAATATTCCAGTGCCATATATTTGAAAGCCAAAAAAGTAGAATGGTAACGGTAAAGCCTTTGATGTTTGTGGTTCAAAAGGAGCTTGTTGTATTGTGTTTGCCTGCTTCAACTGCTGTAATCCCATTTGCATCCATTTTTTAGTGAGTCCTGTCTCTGTTGCTTTTTCGACAAACCGTTTTACCACATATGCGAAACTCAATTCCTGTCTTATAGGTAAACGTAGAAATCGATCAAGGGCACACAAGGGTTCAGATGCCAATTTTAGCCTTGGACGAGATAAACGCTCTTGCAGGAATTGAATTTGAGGAAATCGATGTGTCTCCATGAAGTATACGTAACTATCATTAAGTGAGTTCAAATGTCGGTCAAGTGATTCCTGATCTACAACAAGAACACGCTCCAATAATTCTCTAGGAACTTTTCCGATTTTATCAATTTCCTCGAGCTGGGCTTCAGATATCATCATGCTTATATCGTTAGCTACAAATGACTTAACGTCTACAATTTCAGGCATACAAATGCCAGTGGTAAATACCGTAGCTAAGACGCTACTAAAAACTGTTGTTAGAAGAAGATTTAAGATCAATGTGCATATTATCAAAATTTTATCGGGCATAGCCATACGATTGATTATTCTGTTGGGAAGTGCTTGTCCCCAAGAAAGTTGAATTGATGTGTAAAATAAAGTAGCTAAAGATTTTCGAGGATTTGTAAATCGTCTGATTAGGATATTTGTAAAATAGTAAAATGCCGAAAATTTGACTAGCGTCGGATTACCAAAGAATAATTTGAAATATTTTGATAGCGGAATCTTTCGTTCAAAGGGCACGACTAGACAAAATTTTGTGGACAATACGAAAGGACTGTAGAGGACCAACTCAGTATTGATTACCATATCCGCACCAAAATCAATCATTTTATCATGGCGACACCGTGAAGTATTGGTACAGTATGCATCTCCTGACAGTGAAATTATATCCAAAGTTCCTCCAACGAATCGTACAAACTCAGCCAACATAATGCCAGTTTGGCCTCCAAGACTAACATTTCCTCCGGTTATATCGCGATGATCGCTTGAGTTTAACTAAAAAAAAATAAAATATTTATGTAATTTTATAATCCTAACGCGTTATAAGTGTTTTTTTAATAAACACCCACCAGAAAAGCATACGGCGGATTTTGGGAAACAGCAATTCTCATCTTATATGGACTTATCATTTTATGGTGCCTATTTTTAATATATTTTATGTCGGACTCTGTTATTCGATATATTATAATACTTTTAGCCATCTTATATGACCATAGTTCCATGCCATTGTATTTTTCGAAAGCAAGCATCAAATTTCGGAATCCGTTTGTCCAACACCAATCAAAAAATTCATAAATTCCATCGGCTTGTAGGGGTAAATCATCTGTCGACTTGTATATAAAAAGAAGAGGTATCTGAGGAATTGTTTCCAATGCATTGATTACCACATGGAGAATTGGATCATTCAAACCACTGAAAAGAACCACCGCCAAATTATGCGTAGTGATTATATTATAAAGAGATTTGGTGTCATTTCCTGCAATAATCACTGGACGTTCGAAAGCCTGCATGACACTGCGCTGAAGTGGAGGAGCAATTATGGCTTTTTTATCCTCATCTAAATGTTCAGCGAATAACACAAAGTTGTTGAAGTGTATCAAATTGTCATATATTGAAATAATTTGAAGGACGTTCTCACATTCGGCACTACTTTTAACAACAGGCGTTAATAAATTACGGCTTTCATTAATTGTTGCTAAAAAAACAGCTGCACCAGAGATAAAAGCTAACACTCAACATGGTTGCACATTTTCAACTGCTGTCCCTACCTTTCAATATACGTGGCTCTGCAAACTTTGTTTGTATTGCAATTACAATACAACTTGTGCTTTAAATGGTAAAAAAAAAAAAGGCATTCAGTTTTATTGGAAATTCTATTGAATAGCTTCGTCCTTGAAATTATATGATTTGCTATATTACAGGTTGTATTGAATTTCACATTTTTAGTGACATTAAGTTCGTAAATTAAAAATAATTGAATAAATTACTTTTACTACGATAATTTAGCTACATTCAATCATTATGTTCTGTTGAATGCTTATAAAATTGGATATTGACAATAAACGTATTCCTTGTGGTCTTATCAAGAAAAGGAAACCGTTAATAAATGCAGATTCGTTAAATCCAATATACCACGCTTAATGTTTTATAGAGAAACTACGGGACCTTTGAATTTAGTAAAAAACAAAAACAATTTAACGGTAGCTCCATATCAGCCTTAAAACCACTTGTTCCTTTAAAATATAATATTTGATTTATTCAAGTTCTTTTAATGGACAACAATAGAAAACATTTATACAACTGCTACATTATTATATCCATTCGAATGTTGACGCCAGCGCATTAGAATGCATTCAAAGAGAAAGACGACCAGACTCACTGTCAAACTACTTAATAAAAATATAAAAGCACTCGTAAAGAATTCCAAAGTTAATGGTAACAAAGTAGGTGGATCGTAAGGATGTTGCTTGATCAGGTTTGCTTTCTTCATCTGCTCAAGTCCCATTCGCATCCATTTCTGCTTAAGTCCTGTTTCGCCTGTATAATAAAAGAAGTCACTTAGTTTATACGTCAATTCCAACTCAGGGCGAATAGGAAGCTTCAGATAACGTGATACGCCGCATAAGGGCTCGGATGCCATTTTGAGTTTGGGTTGGCGTAGACGTTTTTGTGCGAATTCGAATTGAACCCATTTATGTGTTGATATAATATATACAAAGTTATCATTAAGAGAATTCATGTGATGTTGGCATATCTTATCATCGACTATAATAATTTTGCTTAGTATTTCTTTTGGTACTGTATCATACTTTAATATATCTTTCTTCTGAGATATCGGCACCATAACGCGTAAATCATTTACTAAAAACGAGTCGACGTCCACAATTTCTGGCATATAAAAGCCCGTTGTGATATGAGTTGTTAGGGCACCAGAAAATAATGCCAACATAAGCAAATTATAAATCGTTGTGCAGATCATTATTATCTTTTTAGCCAGTCCCATATTTCCAATTATTCCATCGCTTATTGGCTGACTACAACAAATTTCCATAGATCTAAATAAAATCTGATCCAGTCGCATATGTCGATGATACAATTTGTGAATCACAACATTTGCAAGAAAGTAGAAGCCTAAAAACGAGATTATTGTCCAATTTCCATAAATCTGTAGTAAATATTTTCGTAGACTTATTTGGCGTTTGTAAGGCACAACCATGCAATATTTCGTTGACATGATAAAAGGAATTTTACTGTTCACATTAGTCTTCAATTCCATATTTGCCCTAATGTCAATTGTGATATTGTGTATGTTAGTCGGTAACTCCAAAATTCTCATAGTTCCATTTACATAACGCATAAACTCTGCTATCATAATGCCTATTCCACCACCAAGGCTTTTGTTGACGCCTGTTAGATCACGCTGATCCCATGATTCATACTGAAAACACAAAAAGTAATAACAATTTATTGATAATGATTTCTCTTGAAGCTTACCACAAATACATCTGGAACGCTCTGATAGACAGATACTGTTGATTGTTTCCCATGCATTTGACCCAGGATCGATGGATTAAATCCACGTATAATCTGCTCTTTAATCTGAAACATTGTGAAGTTGGGCATACTTCCGAAGTACGACCATATCTCATCTTCATTGTAACTTTTAATAATGAGTGCTACATAATATAGATGAAATTTCCGGCACCATTTAAAAAAGGCTTCCTTTTCGGCCACATTAAGTGGTAAATTATTTTCTGACTTCTGCACAAAGAGCAAGGGAAGAAATATTAAGTTTCGCATTGTGTTTTGAACAACTTCGAGCATTGGATCATAATTCCCAGTAAAGAAAACGATAGCATAATTATGCGTACTGATAAGATTATGCAGTGAATCTGTTTCCGATCCTGCCATAATCACCGGTTTTCCAAATGTTATCATAATTCGATGGATAAATGAAGACCCGTCAGATTGTCCTTCCTCTGCATAGAAGCCCATATATGATGAAGTTGTTATAGTCAAATATACATCAATATAATTCGAAGAGTACTTGAATATTTATTTTCACTTTGCATATGGGCTTTATCTGACCATTTATCAAGGCAAATATATAAATAGTTCAGAATAATTGACCACGTTAGAATCATATCTTTTAGGCCCGCTATAGGGTAGAAGGGTATTATACCTTTGTGCAGGTAGAAGGAGGAATCTTCGACCCTATAAAGTATATATTTTCTTGATCAGCATCAACATCCGAGACGATCTAGCCATGTCCATCTGTCCATCCATCTGTATGAACACCTATATCTCAGGGACTATAAGAGTTAGAGCTCTAATTTTGTCGACAGCATTTGTTTTGAGTGCACACAGATCAAATTTGTTTAAAATGTTTGGCACACCCACTTCTGCCCCCGCAAAATTGAGAAAAATCGAGTAACAAGCGTAATTTTAAAGATAGAGTCACGAATTTTGGTATATACAATACTATAATTACTGTAGTAATTGTGTTTTCTGAATATTTGGATGCGATCAGATGCACACTCGACTATAGCTTTCTTACTTGTTTTATGTTTACAACAATATTTGAAATTTCTTTTCTTTTGCAATATAATATATTATTTATTCAAGTTCTTTTAATAGACATCAAGAGAAAGCGTTTAATTGTATATTATCCTTATACTACTATTACATTGATATATCCATTCGAATGTTGATGCCAGCGCATTAGAATGCATTCAAAAAGAAAGACGACCAGACTCACTGTCAAACTACTTAATAAAAATATAAAAACACTCGTAAAGAATTCCAAAGTTAATGGTAAAAATATAGGTGGATCGTAAGGATGTTGCTTGATCAGGTTTGCCTTCTTCATCTGCTCAAGTCCCATTCGCATCCATTTCTGGTTAAGTCCCGTTTCCCTAATTTGATTGTTAAAGGCAACTCAGGTCGAATAGGAAGCTTCAAATAACGCGACACGCCACACAAGGGCTCGGATGCCATTTTGAGTTTGGGTTGTCGTAGACGTTTTTGTGCGAACTCATATTGACACCATTTATGTGTCGGAATAATGTAGACGAAGTTGTTATTAAGAGAATGTAAGTGATCATGGTATACCTTTTCATCGACTATGATCACGTTGTTTACTAATTCTTTTGGTACAGTTTCATACTTTAACATAGCATTCATACGAGACATTGGACCATAATACGTAAATCATTTACTAAAAACGAATCGACGTCCACAATTTCTGGCATATAAAAGCCTGTGGTGATGTGGGTTGTTAGGGCACCAGAAAATAATGCCAGCATAAGCAAATTATAAATCATTATGCAGATCATCATTATCTTCTCTGCCAGTCTCATGTTATGAACTATTCGATCGCATATTGGCTGGCTACAACAAATTTCCATAGATTCAACCAAAATCTCTTCCAGTGGCATACGCCAATGGTTTAATTTTTTAATGATAGCATTTGCGATAAAGTAAAATACAAGAAACGAGATCGTTGTCCAATTTCCATAAATCTGTAATAAATATTTTCGAAAACTTATCTGGCGTTTATAAGGCACAACCATGCAATATTTCGTTTGTATTATAGAAGGACTATGGCGATTTACATTAGTCGTCCATTCCATATTTGCACCAATATCAATTGATATATTGTGTATAAGGAACTGCGTTTTTGGGTGGCTCACATTGTTACTGGGTAGCTCAACAATTCTCATAGTTCCATTTACATAACTCATAAACTCTGTTATCGTAATTCCCATTTTTCCACCAAGTCTTTTATTGTCTCCTGTTACATCAAGCTGAGTTAATGATTCATACTGAAATGAAATATGAAATTAACATATATCAAATGTGAATTCGATTTAAGCTTACCACAAATACATCGGGCACGCTTTGATAGGCAGATACAGTCGATTGATACCCATGCATTACGCCTAAGGTTGATTTAGTAAAGTCACGTATATTCTGTTTTGTCATTTGAAACATAGTCCAGTTAGACTTCCGTTCATAGGTCCAAATCTCATTTTTACTATTTCTTGTACAAATCAGTGTTACATAATATAGATGAAATTTTCGGCACCATTTAAAAAACGTTTTCATTTCGTTAACATTCAAAGGTAAATTATTTTCTGACTTGTACACAAATACTATGGGAAGATATGTCAATCTTCTCATCGTGTTTTGAACAACATCCAATATAGGATCAAAATTGCCACTAAAAAAAACAACAGCTAAATTTCGGGTACTAATGAGATTATACAGTGAATCTGTTTCAGACCCTGCATTAATCAGTGGCCTTTTATATTTCGTTATTATTCGATGGGCAAATGAAGATACGACTGACTCTCCGTACTCTGCTTTAAAGCTGTCATATAGAATAAAGTTGTTAAATTGAAATACATTGTTGTACATCGTTATAATTCGTAAAACACTTGTATATTTATATTCACTATTTACTATGGGCTTTATTTGACCATTTATTAAGGCCAGAAGACAACAGCACAAGATACAAAGGCTTACAATCCTCATCGTTGCACTTTTTCAACTGATACCCTCGCCTTTCAAAGCAACACATTTTAAGTATTTCTATCGTGTTTACACAGTTATTATGTGACAATTTATTTGCACTCGGAATTTTCGTCATCATGACAATAAATTTCACTTTGGCAAGTATGATATGTAGAAATCCAGAAATATTACTCTCTTCAATTATAGTGCTTTACATGTACGTTAGCCGTGTAATTTTATTATTTGTTTATTGAAATAGAAGAAAATTCAATAAAATAGTGTTATTTGGAGAATAAAAATACTGTATGTAAACACTGTAAATATTGTATGAATAGAATCTGCTATATTGTAACATATTTGAATTCTCCAGATTGTATACTTACAACATAATATATTGTATTTGTATTCTCCAAATAACAACATTTTATTAAATTTTCTTCTATGCTCTATTCCATATTTTCTGAAAATACCAAGATACCAAATATACATTTGGTATATTAAGTTAGTTTGTCTTATTGGTAATACCGCACCTCTTTACTTTTATGTCAAATGGTTGGCGGATATCTCAAATTCGAGAAAAATTTCTTATATTATATTATTTTATTTATTAAGCAAATTAATCCAGAATCCAAAACAAGTAATTCATATAGAATAAGAAATTTGTAATCTCTCCTTATTCATCTTTAAACAAATTTTACAAATAATGAACTTAATTATTCAAGTGATTTTAAAAGACAACGCGAGAAAATATTTAATGTTATACTGTGTTTAAACTATTATTACATTGTTATATGCATTCCTATGCTGACGCCAACGCATTAAAATGCATTCAAAGAGAAAGACGATCAGACTTAATGACAAACTACTTAATAAAAATATAAACATACTTATAAAGAATTCCAGAGTTAATGGTAAAAATGTAGGTGGATCGTAGGGATGTTGCTTGATCAGCTTTGCTTTCTTCATTTGCTCAAGTCCCATTTGCATCCATTTCTTTTTGAGTCCTGATTCCAATGTATAATCAAGGAAGTTATTTAATTTGAATATTAATGGCAACTCAGGACGGACAGGAAGTTTCAGAAAGCGTACTACTCCACACAAGTGTTCCGATGCCATTTTTAGTTTCGGCTGTCGTAGACGTTTTTGTATGAATTCATATTGAACCCATTTGTGTGCCGCTATAATATAGACAAAGTTGTCATTAAGAGAATCTAAGTGTTGTTGGAATATCTTTTCATCTACAAAAATCATTTTGTTAACTATTTCCTTCGGTACCTTGTCTAATTTTAATATAGCTATCTCTTCAGAGATGGGTACCATAATGGGTAAATCATTTAATAAAAATGAGTCGACGTCAACAATATCAGGCATATGAAAGCCTGTGGTGATATGGGTTGTTAGGGCGCCAGCAAATAATACCATTATTAGGAAATTATATGTCATTGAGCAGATCATCATTATCTTTTCAGCCATTCTCATACATCGAATTATTTGATTACATATTGGCTGGCTTAAAGTAATTTCCAAAGATCTAAAAAAAATCTCATCCAATGGCAAACGTCGATGGTTTAATTTTTTAATCACGGCATTTGCAGTGAAGTAGAAGACTAAAAACAAGATCAGTGTCCAATTCCCATAAATCTGTAATAAATATTTTCGAAAACTTATCCGACGTTCATAAGGCACAACCATGCAATATTTCGATGGCATGATGGAAGGACTATAACGGTTCACATTAGAGTTCCATTCCATATTTGCACTAATATCAATTGTTCTATTGCTTATTTCGAACTGTGATTTTGTGATGCTTAAATTGTTAGTTGGTATTTCCAAAATCTGAAGAGTTCCATTTACATAACGGATAAATTCGGATATCATAATACCTATCCCACCACCAAGGCTTTTGTGAACCCCTGTTAGATCACGCTGATCCGATGATTCATACTGAAAAGATGTAGGAAATTGCAATATATAGAAAATTATTTTGATTTAAGCTTACCACAAATACATCTGGAACGCTTTTATAGACAGATACAGTTGATTGATGACCTCGCATAAGTCCCAGCATCGTTGGATGAAAATCACGTATTCTCTGCTCTGTTATCTGATATATAGTCAAATTGGATTTGAAGTCATACCCCCATATGTCATTTTCACTCTCGCTTTTAATGAGGTTCACATAATATAAATGAGATTTCCAGCACCATGTAAAGAAAGCTTTAGTCGCAGCAATATTCATTGGAAAATTATTTTTTGACTTGTACACAAATAGGATGGGAAGAAATGCCAATCTACTCATTGTGTTTTGAACAATATCCAACATCGGATCATAGTTTCCACTAAAGAAAACTACAGCAAAATTTCGCACACTAATGAGATTATGCAGTGAATCAGTTTGGGGGCCTGCATTAATCAGTGGTTTTTCAAATTCCTTCATTATTCGATATGCGAATGAAGAACCAAAGGTTTGTGCTCCGTTTGTATGGAAACTACAATATAAGATGAAGTTGTTGTATTGGAATACGTTGTTGTACATGGATATTATTTCAAAAGCGTTCCTATAAACATATTCACTCTTCACTATAGGCTTTAGCTGTCCATTTATCAAGGCCAAAAGGCAGCAACACCAGATACAGAAGCTAATACTCTTCATCGTTGCACTTTTTACACTGATGCCAGGACGAAAGGCTGCAAATATTGCAAGCGTGTTTGAATAGTAATTATGTGGCATTTCGTTCGAGGTCTGAATTATTCCCATTTTGGCAATAAATAATTCATTTTCAAATATTGTATAGTACGTATAGCTTCATATAACAACGTATAGTATAGCACTAGAGATATTTACTTTTTTTAACTGCTTATTACATGCAAGAAAGTTGCTATATTATTTTTGTATATTGCAGGCTCAATGTGTTCTTCATATGGCATTAAATATGCATGCAATTATCTCAATAATGATGCTTTTTAATTGAATTGTAAAATATTGCTAATCTCTTTCGATTAACAAAGATGTTATACAGTGGCGTGCAAGACTGAGTACATGTTTGCAACTACTGACTTTGGGTTCGCATACAAAATTTATTAGTGAAGTAAATGAGCCCAAATTTTTTGTGTTTATTCTTTGAATATTTATTAACAAAATCTTATACAAAATGTAACAAACAAAAAACCAATTGGTTTATTTAAGAAATAAAAAACAAAAAAAACTCGCATGTACTCAGTTATGCTCATTTTGATCACTTTTCAACAAACGCTTTTTTTAATACTTGGTCCAAAGTCCGATATTTGTAATTGTGATATTTAATCATTCTGGTATATTTTCTACCAAATTTGTATTATTTATTTTAGAATAGCTCTCCATTCTCGCTGGACTCGTTGCTTCATCTCCCGCTAGCTTGCTGGTACTGATTCGTAGAGTCCCAATCATCTTCTCATTATCGACTACAAATTTTCGATCGGATTAGGATCAAAACTCTGTGCTGGCCACTTCTTTGGAGATTTTGGAAGTGTGTTTTGGATTTCCGTCTTGTTGAAATGTGATGTCTCTCCCCTTATATGCCCAGTTGTCAACAAAATCGCAAAGATGGGTCTGGAAAATATCTAGAAAGTCTTCCTTTTGCATAGTATCATATATTTTCTTAATTGGTTCAACGCTCCACCAAGTAGAACAGCTCCAGGCCATGACATTTCCACCTCAGTGTTTCGCAGTTTCTTGTACGTGGCCTATCTGCAACGACTCTTCAGGCTTCTTCCAACAATATTGCTTATAATCAGGCTGGAATCGATTCAATTTCGTTTCATCAGACCATATAACTATTTTCTAGTCGTCTAGTTCCCAAGTTTTATCCCAAGCCTGAAGAGTCGTTGCAAATAGGCCACGTATGTAGTTGTTGTTAACGAAACAATCGTTCTTATAAACAAGTAAGAAAGTTACAGTCGAGTGTGCTCGACTGTGAGATACCCTCTACCCATTTTTAATAGGGGTCCAAATATTGCGGTATTATTTTCAAAATATACCGAAAAACTAAAAAATACTAAAAATATACCAAATGGTATGTTTGGTATATTGATACAGCACACCATTCAAAATATACCATAGACGGCACAATGTACCAGATTGTCGGCCAAAGCAAGTAAGACCCATAGTAAGTAGGCGTTTTTGCCCATACAAAAGTATTTCTTTAATAACATCCACAATTTTTACTTCTTTACCTTAAAATGTCTGATCGCAACCAAATTTTCAGGAATCATAAATACTGTAGTAATTATACTATATACCAAAATTCGCAACTCTAGCTTTAAAATTACGCTTGTTATTCGATTTTTTTTGTATATTTGCGGGGCGGAAGTGGGCGTGGCAAAACCAAGTTGAAACAAACTTGATCTGCGTGCAAACATAACAAATGCTGTCGAAAAAATTATAGCTCTATCTCTTATAGTCTCTGAGATCTAGGTGTTCATACGGACGGACGGACAGACGGACAGACGGACAGACACACAGACGGACAGACGGACATGGCTATATCGTCTCGGCTGTTGACGCTGATCAAGAATATATATACCAAGCCTGAGGAGTCGGAGATGCCTCCTTCTAGCTGTTACATATGTTTCCTGCCGTTAACGAAATAATACCCTTCTACCCTATGGGTAGCGGGTATAAAAATGTCCAAAATAGTAGTTATTAGTGAAAAGCAATACAATATTTATTTAAGTGCTTTGAAGTCACATCGATTTGATAATAGTTATTTCATTACTTATACTATGATAACATTATTATAATTTCCGCAATGCATACGCCAGTAAATACACTCAAAGAATATTGCGATTGTGCTGAGAATCAGGCCAAATACGTATATTCGAAAGACATTTATAAAAAACTCTAGTGGCAATGGCACAAAAATATTGGGCTCATAAGCAGGCTGTACGATCAGTTTGGATTCTTTCATCTGTTGCAATCCCAATAGCATCCATTTCTTATTAAGGCCTGTCTCGCTTGCGTGACTGATGAATTGTTCTAGTTTAGACGTTAAAGGTAGCTCTGGACGTACAAGAAGTGTCAGATAGTGATCTACGCTGTACAAATTATTGGGTGAGAGTTTTAATTTGGGTTGCTGTAGACGTTTTTGCAAGAAATCGTATTGTTGCCAATTATGTGATTCTATAATATATGCATAGCTTTGGTTTAGGGAGTTTAGGTGCTCATCTCTTGTATTTTGATCAACATAAAAGATTGAATTCGATAAGTCGAATGGCAAACTTAATATATAACTTGTTTGAGGATTAGATGCCATGATTCGAAGATCACTTTCCAGAAAACTTTCACGATCCACAATATCTGGCATATACATGCCAGTAGTGACAGACATTGTTATAGCGCTGCAAAAAAATACTTCCTAACAACAAGGTATATAACCCTGAGCTAACCATCATTATTTTTTCGGGCATGCCCATACGATTGACAATTTTTCTTGAGATTGAAAGCGCCATGGAGATCTCAAATGCTCCAAAAATTAGTAAAGCTAATGACATTCGAGGATTATTCAATCGTTTCACCACTAGATTTACCAAAAAATAAAATACAAAAAAGTACTATTATGGACCAGCTTCCGTAGAAATAAAATAAATAATTCTCACACTGCAGTCGTCGTTTGTAAGGTAAAACCAGACAATATTTTGTTGATTTGACAATTGGACTGTAGAGGGATAGACTAGTATTATGTAGCAAATTTGCACCAATATCGATAGTAGAATTGTCCAAGCACTCTGAGACTTCGAGACAAGCTTTATCTGTAAGATGAATTTTCATTGTCCCGTTAACAAAACGCATAAACTCGCCAATCATAATGCCAAATTCACCACCAAGGCTAATGTCCCCACCGGTTAAATCTTGTTGATCTGTGGAATTATACTGCAATTTTATAAATTAATTATTTGGGTAATATATCGAAGAATTTCTCATAAACTTACCACAAATATATAAGGCAGACTCTGAAAAACAGCAACCGTCGATCGATGAAGATTCATTAAACCAAATTTACTATTTTTAAAATTCTCTACGACTTTCTTGGTGATTTTAAAAATATGGATAGTCGATTTTACTTCATATGTCCATGTCTCCTGAGCGTCATTGCGTTTAAAAGTAAGCAGCACGTAATATAAATGATTTTTCCAGCACCAATTAAATAAGTATTCAATAACTTTAGCTGAGGGCGGTAGTTCATCATCGGACGTATATATAAAAATTATCGAAACTTTAATATGTCGAGGAAAAAAATGTTGTATTTTATTGAGAACAGCATCATCAATTTTGTGGAAAAACATCACCGCTAAATTATGATATGTTATCAGATTATTAAGTGATCCTGTTTCAGGGCCTGCAATAATCACTGGTCGTTCAAATATCTTCATTATCTGTTGGTGTAGTGAAATTATTATTCTTGCTCCTTTCTCCTCTTCCAAGTTTCTTCCAAATATTATAAAGTGGTTATAGGGATTTTTCAATATAAATGTTGATATCATTTCAAGAAGATAATTATAATCATTTCCACTTTGCTCTACAGGTTTTAGCTGACCAGCCACAGAGCCCAAAATACACCAACACCAAAGATACAAGCTACCGCACCTCATGACTGCACTTTTTCAACTGTTGACCTTACCATCTAACTGACGTGGCTAAAATGAAGTCTAACAATTTGTGTTTACATTGACATTAAAGGTCGTTAATACCGAAATTATACACATATCATAAAATATTATTATTCACCTTTTAACAGATTTTACAAATTCTAAACTTTTTATAATGATCAATTCAAGTGCTTTTAATAGACAATAAAAGAAAATATTTAATATTATTCTGTGCTTATACGATTATTACATTATTTTCTTCATTTGATGGTGCACGGCAACGTTTGAAAATGCATTCAAAGAGAAAGACTACAAGACTCATGGTCAGCCCACTAAGTAAAAATTTGAAGGTAGACATAAAGAATTCCAAAGGTAATCGTAAATGAGTTGGTGGATCGTAAGGATGTTGTTTGATCAGGTTTGCTTTCTTCATCTGTTGAAGTCCAATTCGCATCCATTTCAGGTTGAGTCCAGTCTCATGGACATGATCAAGAAAATTACTCAATTTGATTGTCAAAGGCAATTCCGGGCGAATGGGAAGCTTCAGATAACGTGAAATACCGCATGAAGGATCGGATGCCATTTTTAATTTGGGTTGTCGTAGACGTTTTTGGACGAACTCGTATAGAGCCCAATTGTGTTCCGCTACAACATAAACAAAGTTGCCATTAAGAGAATTTAAGTGATGATTGAATGTCTTTTCATCTACAAAAATCATTTTGTTTTCTATTTCCTTAGGCACTGTTTCAAATTGTAATATATGCTTCTGTTGAGAAGTAGGAAGCATGATACGCAAATCATTTGCTAAAAACGAGTCAACATCCACAATTTCTGGCATATGAAATCCCGTGGTAATATGAGTTGCTAGAGCTCCAGAAAAAATTGCGAACATAAGCAAATTATAAATCATTGTGCAAATCATCATTATCTTTTCAGCGATTCTCATGTTTCGAATAATTCGATCACATATTGGCTGCGTACAACAAATTTCCATTGATCTAAACAAAATCTCATCCAGTGGCATAAATTGATGGTTCAATTTCTTAATCACGACATTTGCAATAATGTAAAATATAAATATTGAAATTATCGTCCAATTTGCACACACCTGTAGTAAATATTTTTCAAAACCCATTTTGCGTTTGTAAGGTACAACCATGCAATATTTAGATAGCAAGATGAAAGGACTATGATGGCTTACATTAGTTTTCCATTGCATATTTGCAACAATATCAATTGTTATATCGTGTATACGGAATTGTGATTTTGTGACGGTCAAGTTGTTACTTGGTAATTCCAAAATTCTCATAGTTCCATTTACATAATGCATAAACTCTGCTATCATAATGCCCATTCCTCCTCCAAGGCTTTTGTTGCTCCCTGTTATATCTCGCTGATCCGTTGATTCATACTAAAAACAAATGACAAATTACATTATATATAGATAGAAAATGCTTTATATTTAAGCTTACCACAAATACATCTGGCACGCTCTGATAGACAGATACAGTTGATTGGTATCTTTGCATTTGACCCTGTGACGCTTTATTAAAATTACGTATTTTCTGCTCTGTCATTTTATATATAGTCAAATTTGACTTGAAGTTGTATGACCAAATTTCATTTATACTGGTTTTGTTTGAAATCAGTGTTACATAATATAAATGGGATTTCCAACACCATTTAAAAAAGGCTTCAATTTCTTTAACATTAAGCGGAAAGTTATTTTCTGACTTGTACACAAATAGTTGGGGAAGATATGGTAATCTTCTCATCGTGTTTGCAACAACATCCAATATCGGATCAGAATTTCCACTAAAAAAAACTACAGCCAAATTTCGTGTGCTAATGAGATTATGCAATGAATCTGTTTCGGGTCCTGCAATAATCACCGATTTTTTAAATTTCGTCAGTATGTGTTGTATAAATGAAGACCCGTCTGATTGTCCTTCCTCTGCATAGAAGCTGTCATATATGATGAAGTTGTTATAGTCAAATATGTTGTCAAGCATCATTATAATTCGAAGAACACTTGAATATTTATTTTCACATTGCACTATGGGCTTTATCTGACCATTTATCACGGCCAGAAGACAGCAGCACCAGATACAGAGGCTAACACTTCTCATCGTTGCACTTTTTTACACTGGTGCTGTCCAGGACAAAAAGCTTGAAGTATTGTAAGCGTGTTTGTATAGTAATTACGCGACATTTTGTTCGCGCTCGAGATTATCCCCATTTTGGTAATAAATAATATTTCATGGAGTTACGTATCTACTGCTTCATCCGTTGCAACGTTGCAACGCGTTGTTGAAATAAAACCACATCAGAAATAGTTGCTTTTTCAGCCATTGACCATTTCACGACACTTGGCCCTACTATTTGTATCATTACTTTTTTTTGCAGAGTCAATTCATTCTTGAAATATGATGAATACGATAACGTTTTATAATTTCGAAATGTAAATTATTTTGCTTTAAAGTACTTCTGTTCAGTATAATATGTGTAGTTTAACAGCAACGTATATGTAATGCCACACATACTTCTTGTATGTTATATCCCAGAGATGAAGTCTGTTAATGTAAGCACTTATATTATGTTAAAGTCAGTAACTATTAAATCATTGCACAAAACGAAGTGGTAATAATAGATTTAATAACTTGAAATTGTCTTCCTTGATGTTCTTCGATCATTAACTGTCTTTTAGAATTAGATTGTTAGCTGAATTTTTATCAATCACTTTTTCGCTAAATATATGATTAACAGGATATTTTTATTCTAACTATAGCTACTTTTTAATTTATGAACAAAGCAATTAATAACAAATCTCAAGCTCTAAATGTGAATAGTATATTAATTTATTTGTTTTATGAATATATTTAGTGCTATAATATAATATATGATTTATTCAAGTATTTTTAATAGACAATAAGAGAAAACATTTAATGTTATACTGTAATTATACTACTATTACATTATGTTATTTTCATTCGAATGTAAGTGGAATCGCGTTAAGATACATTCAAAGATTAAGAGCAAGCCAGTTAATAACAACAAAAAGGGACCCATGAAGAACTCTAAAGGCAATCGTAAATGAGTTGGTGGATCGTAAGGAGGTTGTTTAATCAGATTTGCTTTCTTCATCTGTTCAAGTCCAATTTGCAGCCATTTTTGGCCGAGTCCTGATTCGATTGAATATTGAATGAAATTAGTCATTATCTTTCTCATATTGCGAACTGCTCGATCACTTATGCTTTGGTGAAGGCAGATTTCAAAAGATCTAAAAAGAAGCTCATCCAGTGGCAAACGCCGATGGTTCAGTTTTGTAGTAGGACGAGTGCCTACACACACACACATATTAACTTGACGCTCTCTCGGCTATCCGAACTCTCTCGATATTAGCTCTCTTTATCATTCTCTCATTCTATGTCACACCGCAATTCGTGTTGTTTTCTTAAGTGTGTGTATCTACCACAGTTTCTTAATCACAACATTTGCAAAAAAGTAAAATACAAAAAACGAGATTGTCGTCCAATTTGCCAAAATTATGTCTAAATATTTTCGAATACTCATCTGACGTTTGTATGGCACAACTAGGCAACCTTTGGTTAATTTAAGTAATGGATTATTAAAGTTTACATTAGTCGTCCATTGCAAATTTGCACCAAAATCAACTGTAATATTGTCTACACAGTGCAGTGTATTTCCGTGACACAAATTATTCCTTGGTAATTCAACAATTATCATAGTTCCATTCACATATCGCATAAACTCTGTTAACATAACGCCAACTTCACCACCAAGGCTTTTGTTGCTTCCTGTTTTATCATTCTGTTCCATTGATTGATACTAAAAATATAATATGTAAGGAATCAGTATTTATTGTAACTGATTTTGATTTGTACCTACCACAAATTTTTCGGGTACACTCTGGTAAACTGAAACGGTTGATTGATGCCGTTCCATTAAGCCAACAGAATCCAAATTCAAATCCTGTAAGTTCTGATCAAAAGTTTGATATATTTAAATTGGATTTGAAGTCGTATGACCAAATTTCATTATTGCGGTTGCCTTTAAAAATTAGTGACACATAATACAGATGCAATTTCCAACACCATTTAAAAAATGCTTCAATTTCAGGACCATAAAGTGGTAAATTTTCTTTTGATTCGTACACGAATAGAATGGGAAGATATGTTAATCTCCTCAAAGTATACATTGAATCTGTTCGGGATCCAGCAATAATTACTGGTTTTTTAAATTTCGTCATTACTTGGTGAACGAATGAGAACCCAACTGATGATCCCATCTCTGCATCGATGTTTCCATATATTATAAAGTTTCTAAAATGAAATACTTTGTTAAACACCGACATTAATCGAAGAGCCGTCATATAAACATTTTAACTTTCGCCTATAGGCTTTATCTGACCATTTATTAAGGCGAAAAAACAGCAGAACCAGATATAGAGGCTAACACACTTCATGGTTGCACTTTTTTAACTGACGTACTTGGCTTTGCAGGACAACAAGTTTCAACTGTTGGAAGTCTTGCTTACATTGTATATCGGTGGTGCTCTAAAATATCCCTAACGTGATATCAAAAAAAATACCCGGTCAGTTCCACGAACACAACCAGCGTCTAATCTAAACTTTCATGAAATTGTTGTTGATATAAAATGCATTGTGAAATTATGATTATACATTAATTAACAAAATTCTGATTAGGACGACGCTTATTTCGAATTTTAATTAATATGCCAAAGGTTACAAGTATTTTAAACAAAATCCGAATGTTATGTCTGTTAGTAATCGAGGGAAAATAACATCTGCAATTTTAATTGCTAAACTGCAGGTAAAATCTGCATATACACCTGAATGCAATTGAATCTTAAATTAGTTTATTTGCAGAATATAACAGAGTTTGGTTTTTGCCATGTCTGCTGCAGTTTCAGTTATGAACATTGTTGTTGTTTGTCGTATGGGATATGCATAATCCATGAGCATTTCATGATATAACAAAATTGGTAGAATAAATTCCATAAAATCGTGTATTATTTAACATTAGATATCGATTGCGTGCAGTTTGACTTTTTGACTTTGCCACGCAGAAAATTAATATTTACTCAATCCGTTGTTTTAATCGTTAAGCCAAATTTATGGTAATATGGATCAGCAATTGTCAACTGATTTGCAAAACAGCAAAATTTATGGTAATATGGATCAGCAATTGTCAACTGATTGGCAAAACAGCAAATGAATAAGCTTGATAATTTAACAAAATAAAATGAAGTACATTTTTTAAAGTCGTTTAAAAGTATTTCTGTATTATGTTTAAGCATAAAAGACCAAACCACACATTTTCGTAAACCACTTTCCCAAAAGAAAAACAACTTATAATTTCAAAATATCAAGTTACGCTGAGGAACTGCAAACAAATCGTGCAATTTTCAGACTCTGTCATCAAAGCGTTGGCATTTTGGTTTGCTGTCTAATTTGTGCTGCGTTGGTATTAAAGTCGCCGATGTAGAATGTTTGCGAAGTGCAACCGAAAGCGAAATGACGCTAGGGTAGCTGCACTTGCTCTTGACAAATATGTGTGGCCGGGCGCTTAAGTTTTATGAGGACTCAGACCTTAGAGACACTATGGGCGTGTCTGTGGTGCGTGCCAATGTGGCAAGCGAGCAGACAAGTTTAAACGCTGTTGACGCCAGTATCCGGTTTTCCGGCTCCTGATTGATGGGTATTTTAGTGCAGACAGTTGAGTTTAAGACGCCATTAACAAAAACGTTAACGCAGCGGGAATAGACAATCGATTTGGGTACCAAAATAAAATAGCAAAAATATGAAACTGCGAATATTCGGTGCAACTGTTGGCGAAGGTCAAGTTCAGCGTTTAGCATGCGAAGACAAGTTGCAGAAGTGGCGACCACGACGCGAACGATTCCCAAATGAGCAGTTCAAAGCATCACATTACGTTACGTTACGTTAGCAAAGTACGTAAGACTCGCTCTCAGTTGTAACGCGCTCTCTCTCTCTCGCTGTCTATGTTTGTTCCTTGCGACGACTATAAAACGAGGATGCCAATGCCAGCGACAGTCAGTTTGCTGCAGACAACGCGACGATACGGAACAGTCAGCCAGCAACGCAACACAACGCTCTACATCCTTTTGTCGCTTGCTCGTTTTCGTATTTGTATTCGTAAATCGCATTCAGTTTCACAGTCGCAGTCGCGTGTGAGTGTTCGGTTGTGCTGTGCATTTCATATGTTGCCTGCTTATCAGCATACGCGTTGAAATGCCGTCGCTGCATTTCACATAGTTCGCAAGAGAACAATAACAAACTGCACATATCACAGGATAAAATAAACTAAACAAGTGAAACATGTTTTGGATTTTACGTCGCACTGGCGCTGCCAATTTCTTTAATTCATTGAACAACAATTGCAACTTCAGCAAGGGCAACAGCAATGGAGGCGCCGGCGGCAACGGGAACCACAGCAACAACACACAGGGTAAGCTGGAATGTCCAGGTGGCAATTATATTATTATATTTCGTCACAAGGCGGTAATTGATTGGGTTGCCTAATTAGCGAAACATGACTCAGCAGCACAACGACAAACCAGTACTACTACACTTAAATTAACGTCGAGCTTCTCTAATCACAGAGCAGAAGTAACCGGAGCTGATAAACTGACCAAAGACCAACAGGCTCAATAAATCCATATGGGCATAAAATGTTTGTTTTGTGTATGAGTAAACAGCACTCGAGTAGGTAAATTTGAGAATGATTTTAACAAGAGATAGATTCGTAGAAATGTTCCTTCCACGTGCTGGCTGGAACTTCAAGCACGTAGCAGGTTATCAAAACCAGTTAATTAAAATTCCCACAATGGTCTGGGAGTATTACATAATATAATATAACATATAACAATATATTGTATATACTCATATACTCAAGTACACACTTATTCGTATTGTTTGCACAAAATCCTCTGGCATATGGCAAGCTGTTGATGTCGTCGCTGTCGTCGATGGCGATGGCGATGGTGATGGCAAAGTCTGATGGAAAAATGCGAGGATGTGTTTGGAGTAAAGCAAATACAAGCATTTAGCTCCAGCAACCTCTCTTAATAATAAGCTCGTCCTTATGGCCATAGTTACGTATGTGTGTGTGTGTGCCTACGTGTGAGTAGAGCTGAGTGTCAATGCTCTACTGTGTGTGTAGGTTACTGTCTGAGTGAGGATGTGTGTGTGTGTGTGTTTCGGGTGTCTTAAACGTACCACGGATGCGACTGTCGAAAAAAACACTTAAGGCGTTGTCCCAAGATGCTTTTGTCTAAGCGCTAAGCCTCGCGCCAACTCTGACGCCAGGAAATCGTGATAAAGTGCGAACCAAAAGGATGCCCAAAGCGGAAGCCCAAGATAACAGACGACAACAGTGTGTAGTAGTAGGTAACAATTGGTATTCATACACATGTCTCTAGCAAACGAATGAATTTCTTTTGTGCTCTCGAAAGACTAACATTATTAATTTCATTAACAAATTGTAGAGTAGACTTTTCAGCAAAAAAAGAAAAAAGAAAAACAAACGGAAAAAAACACTAATTAAAGAGCAATTTTCAAGGAAATTTAACACAACAGTTAATCCGACAGCACAACAAATAATTGAATTAAAACCAATTAAAATTTAATTATCTTTTTTTGTGTGTTTAACCAAACAAAAGCGAATTTAAAATTGGATATAGAATTACAAATTAGTTAGTACAAAAAGTAAAAACAAATTGCTAATTTATGCAGCTCATAACGGAATTAATCCATGAAATTGTTTTCCTTCTGTACTCTTGTTGTTTTTTCTTTTTTTTTGCGCTAAAGATGTGAAAATACATTTAAATTATGCAAATATGCGTAGCCCACACACACATACATGCCAATTAAAAACTTAACTCTTTTTTTTTATATATCATAATAAATTTGCGATATTTTGTTGGCTTTATAGATTATTGCAGTGTTCGCGTGTGAATATGCTTCCACTCTGATTCATTCACATGAATAACTTATTATGCAAATGCAACATATGTCAGCAGCATTAACCGATAATTATGACAGCCATTTGTCATTGATAATTATATAGGAAACATGTGTGTATGTATTTTGCATGCAATTTACGACAATTTTGCAATAACATCAGCAATTAAACGCACATTATTGCATGTGAATGTGTTGCTGTCTCTCTATCTCTGTCCCTGTCTTTGTCTGTATGGAGCCAATAATTTATGGCTCTCTTAAAACACACAGAAAATTCAAGTCCTTACAAACTTTTTGCGCTAATTTGAAAAACTTTAGTAGCAAAAGAAAGCGAGGAGAGAAAATAGAAGTTGAACTATAATAATAAATTATATTTTGGCACATTCCCATTTGGCAGGTTTTTGATTGGGAAAAAAGCGAATATATATTTCGAAGGCCTGGCAAATTATTGGGCGTTTATCTGGCATATTAATAAGCACGCTGCCTGAGCTGCCAGTCTTTGGCTGCCTTGGATCACTGCCTTTGCTTTTTGGCCATGATTTATGTTCATGTAACCCAACAAGTTGTCTGCCGGCGGCACATCATTTGTAATAATTTGTGTTCGTAATCGGAAAGTACATTGCGAAAAACTTTATCCTCAAATCTTTTTGATCATAAGACGCAAGACGCAACTAAATATTCCACCGCGTTGCAGGGCATTTTCCTTACTTCGTATGCTATTTCTTTTCTATATTTTCTTTTTCTTTTTTTGTGCGGTCTTTGGTGCCGTAAATTTCAATCAGTGCATAGAAAAGGCCAACGGCAGCAGCCGCACCCATTTCCACAGCCAAACCCATATGCACACACAGACACACACACACACACTTGCATAGTTAAATGCTGGGGCGAACAAAACTTCTTGTTGCATACTTTTTGGCGCGTTGCACACACATTTTTGCTATAAAATTGAATTTTATTCTTGCTTCACGCACTGGCGCGCCGCTTCACGGCAACGCAAACAAATTTTTTGCATTCGCCCGCAGCTTATAGAACGTGTGTGTGTGGAGTATGTGTGTGTTTGGGTGTGTTTGAGTTGCCTAGCATGCTTCATTTTTAATATTCATACTCGCTTTTATTTGCCTCGCGCAATACAAACAAACCTTTGACATTTTGCTTTCATCTAAACAGTTACGTTACTACAAAGTCGTGATTAGCTTACTAAACACACACATTGTTAGCTTATTCACTGTGCATTCCAATTAATTGCAAAAAAAGTCATAATACTCTTTATCATTCTCGAATTTCCTTAGTTACTAGTCGTCGAATCAAATTTAATTCTTATTTTATAATAATATTTTATATTTTTTAGCTTATGCTCTTAATTAATTGCATCAAAAAGATAATACTCTGCATAATTCTCGAATTTCATTAGTTACTGCTCTTCGCATCAAATTAAATTTTTATTTTATAATAATGATACATAATTGTTAGCTTATGTACTCTGCATTATAATTAATTGCAAAGAAATGAAAATACTCTTTATCACTCTAGAACTTTTTTACATGTTTAGCTTAATTATAATAATACTAAATTGAATTTCTCATAGTGAGTTATGAAGTTAGGTTTTTAATATGACATTTTTATCTGTGATGTTATAGCACTATATGTTTCTAAGCATTCCTCACTTTCAAAAATAAATTATAAAAAAGAGATTATAATAATAATAAATTTTGAATCATAACAATAATTTTTTTTTTCGTAATATTCTTTTAATTGAAATTACAAGTTCAACTTATTTTGGAATACCATACAAAATATTAGAGTGCGATTCTTTTCCACGTTTTATTTGGAGTTCAACCTATTTAGACTCATAATTATTTATTCGTGAAATAAATCAGTATTAATTTCCTCAATTGATATGCCACGTTCACCTCTCATTTGGTAATGAGCACTTAAAAGCAAAACTTGGCCGAAATAAATTGTGGCAATGGGCAAACGCAATGCCATAAATTCAGATCGTAAATAAAGCCTTTATAGAATTTTATAGGCAGCGACTATTTATTGTAATCCTTGGCAAGCAGACTTGCACACACACACACACACACACATACACACACACTCGCAATGACAATGGGCACAATAAATCTCATTTTATCACTTCACGGCTCGAGGACAGCCCGCAAAACTTTTGTGCTGGGCGGTCGCAAGACAAAACCTGAGATCCGAGACAAAGGCTGAAGGCAACACAAAGGCGGCCATAAATTGTCAGCTGCAGTGGAAAAACATTTTTTAATTTCGATGTTGCGAAAAGTTTTGGCAGAAGAAGAAACACATACACACACACACACACATATCACACATACCACACGTATGCCAAGTCTGATGACTTTGAAAGGAGGGGGGAGGGGGCAGAAAAGTGTTGCGGGCGCTGCTTAAAGCAGTTGCAATTATGAACGAAATGTTTTTCGCCAAATTGGTGGCACTAATGAAATTCCTTCATGCTATTGTTATTCGCCAAAAAACAGACAAATACGTAAAGAGGCCGCCGCGCAAGGCGTATGGCAGGCTCAGTGCCGAGGCAGATGATTCCGTGTCGCTGGGCCATAAAATCGATGATCCATTCGATGAGCTAGACGATTTTGAAATGCTGGCACCAGGTGCCAGCAACAGCAACAGCAATGGCAATGCCAACCACAACCACAACGGCAACGGCAACAGCAATGCGAGCAACAACCCTAACAGCAACAGCAACACCAACACCAATATAAACAGCAATGGCAACGGCAACGGCAATGACGAGGCGAATGGCAATGAGAAGAGCCTAGAGCTTTTTCCATGTACGAACGCTGATTGCCAGGGCAACTTTGTGGTGGAGAATGCGCTGTGTGAGCTGGGGCTGTGCCAAGTTAAAGCCAAATCATCAAAGGAACTGTCAGCGGGTGCGATGTCCACATCCAAGCAGATTAACGAGAGCACAATAAGTCGCCTACACGCACTGGCCATGGCCGACGATGACGATGACTACGGTGAGTAGGAAAATGATTTGCCCAACTGACGCAGGAGAGAACTCATTAAGCTAACCAATGGACGGGGGCCTCTGGTTGGGCTCTGGTCATGACCATGTTCAAATTTCAGATGAATCGCTCACCTGCAATGTTTGTGATCGGTCGTTTCATTGCCATCGGCAGTTGGCTTCACATCAGCAAAAGAAACGACATTTTGGGTAATGAAATGTGCTTAATTTGTCGACGGCTCTCCTTCCACTAACAACAAAAACAAAACCATATTCCAATTATTACCACCAACAGCTGCAGCGGTTGTGATAGCCTGTTTCCATCGCTGATGCTGCTCGAACATCACAAGGAAGAGTTTGAGCACTGGAGCGACGAGGAGATTGGACGACGTGTCTGCTGCCGTCGTAATCGATGCGACGACGACTACTTCACGGACACGGACTCCTACATCAGTGATGCGGAGAGCGAGGACCTGGAGAGATTGTTGTAAACATGCAGCAGCTGCACCTGAAGAGCAGCACAGCTGTGGCTACAGAAAACAGAAAAAAAAGGAAAAGCGTGTGATGGTGCGTATAAACAACAGTTTTCATTATTACTTTACTATGTATTACTTTCTGCTACCAATTTAAAGTGCTGCCTTTGCCGCTTAAATCACTGGGCAGCAGAAAATTTAACACAGAATCAAAACTGAAAACGAATTTTCCATTGTTACAGCCAAAGGCAAAGCCTTTGGGAGCTGGCATATTTGTGGCTTCGTGCAGCGTGCACCGTGCGGCGTGCGGCGTCAATTGTAAAGACTGGAAAAACGACGCACCGGAAATTGCGAAAGTACCGAATGAATGTGGCCCATAATGAAAATAGATTAAACCGGTTGACAATGGAAGCTCGGCACCACACAACAATGAGAAATGAGTGCTCGACCAGCAAGCAAGCAGTCGCAGGCAAAGTCAAGTCGAGGGACTACGCTACACTTTGACCCAGTATTGAGAGAGTATTGTATAATAGAGAAAAGGAGCGAAACCAAGCATATTGTACTTTTAGAGTTTAACTGCAGACCCCAAGCAATGGTCTTAAAACAAAAACAAAAGCGAACACACACAAATGCTATCAAATAGGAGAACACAAATACGAATACAGCAACTAAAAGACAAAGCCAAAGAAAAGCATACTGCATATGTTGTATGCAAATTCTTGTATTTGTGTGTGTTTTATTTATAAGTAAATATTTGTGTAAAAAAAACAGAGCTATATAACCAACACCCCCCAAAAAAAAATGAAAAAAGAAAAAATGAATTCATATCATTCAATGCATATGTGTCAACCAAAATGAAACTATTTGTGTACGAATCTGAATGTGCATACGACAAAAGAAATACCTGTATTTTTAAATACAAGTACTCGAAATAAATATGTGTAAATCTTTCATGACATTCTTTTTCATTCGGGAGCGTAAATATCACAATGTTTTTGTCCAAGTGTTGACTGTTCTTTTTGCACACAACTCGCACCTAAATCAATAGACAAACGACCCAGCAAATCATGAGAGGGTGACAAGACTATAAAATACGAAAAATATATATAATACCCCTACGGACATTTGTTAAATTATTCAACGTTGCGACGCAAACTGTCCCCGTCATTAAAACTTGATTGACTTCATAAAACTTGTCAGTGGGGCAAATCAACGCCGAGCACAGGGAAAGCTTTTCTCGCTCCTTGAGGCTATTTTTCTATGTGAACAAACGCAAAACTTAAACGCAAATTTGTGCTCGCCTTTAAATTATTTGCCCAGCCTGAACATTTTCTGTCAGGTAAGTTAATTTTCTGTCGAGAGTCGAGTCTATTTTCACTAAATTATTCAGGATCCCTTTTACTCTCTGTAATCGAGGCAAGGGCATTTGATGACTATAAAAATTATATAGATTGACATTAATTGACAAAGGTTTCGTTTCAAATAGACAAATAAGATAAAATATATTGGCTATTGGCAAAGAGGCCGATGGGCAAGATGGGAAAATAAACAAGAAGAGCGTGCAAGGACAAGATTTTAGATATATTTCCTGTTTGGTTTTCAGCAGTTGGCAGGCAAAAGTGTAAGTAACCGGAAGAGCATAGATTATGAAGGGAAACGGACAGCGCAGAGATAAATGTTTATTTCAGCTCCTTTTTTCTTGTTTTTATAAATACGAAAAGCATATTTTGCGACGGCAAAGTAAACATCCGGTTTCATTAGCAAGATAAATTCGAAATGTCAGTTATGCAATCTGTTATATGAATTAGGCAAAGTCCAGACCAAAACGCAAAACGCAAGAAGCACTGGCATATTCATTTCACGTAATTCATATCCTGATTGCACAAAGGCATTGGGCGACATGTTTTTGATTGATGCATGCAAAACCAAGCAAAAGCAAAATCTCGGCCCGACATGCAAAAAACCGGCCAGTGCATGGAGCCGGCTAGTCGGTTCCACTAACCCAAAGTGTCCTGCTGTGGACAGCTCATTTGACAATTTGATAGATGCAGGCGTATACTACTCTTCCCATACTCTGTGTTGCTCTGTGATGCTCTGTGGCTCGTGGCTCGACGCCAACGAAAACATTGAGTGACAAACTGTGTGGAGTGGAGGATGGAATTTCGGTCTGGACATTAAATTCTGTTTTGATTTTATTATGGCACTCGTAAACGCAAACATTTTATGCGTACATCATACGCACTGTTGGCCAAGCGGCCATTTACATAAAAGAGCAGAGCAAAAGAGCAGCCAATAGAGACGATGGCTGGAAGGACAGTGAATTGTTTATGTGGCAAACGCATTAAAAGCCGCTTTCAGAAAGCAATTCAAAAGCAAATTTACATATTAAACATGAAATTGTGTGTTGTGTCCATTGTCCGTTGTCCGTTGTCCATTGTTCGCCAACATATGCTACTCTGAGGTCTACCAAGGGCAACAGTTAAATTGCTGGAAACAATTTTGTTTGCTTCAAAATATTTTTAAAAAATGTTGATTTTCTTCCACCACACAACCACCACCAAGGTAACGCCCAGAAGCCGCTGTCAGTTTGTGGGCTGCTTTTGTGTAGGGAAAATATATATTAAAATTGCTCAAAAAGGCGAGC
The DNA here is from genome assembly GCF_023558435.1 of Drosophila sulfurigaster albostrigata. Taxonomy (NCBI): domain Eukaryota; kingdom Metazoa; phylum Arthropoda; class Insecta; order Diptera; family Drosophilidae; genus Drosophila; species Drosophila sulfurigaster. The sequence goes on from NC_084882.1 coordinate 22,708,386, forward strand.
TGTCAGGCTGAAAGCGTGCAAAATGTTGCATTATTAAAATGCAGGTAAGTGAAGAAGATGAAAATGCAGAAGGCTCAAATAGTATTAACGCGCTGACATGCTGGCTGCTGCCAGTTCTTCTACGTCAGAGAGATGCTTTGCATGCTGCATGCCAATCAGACCAATTTGTCAGCAGCGAGGCACGAGCACAAAATTGAGTTTTCTGATTCGCTGTCAGAGCAAGGCAAGGTCTAAGCTCTGTTTCGTGACTGGCAAGCGCCAGTGCAGCCATTAACCATTAGCTAATTGAGCCCATGGCATCAGACTAAAAATAAAACCTAGCGTACCACGAACAAAAGCCTCAAACGACAAGCAGCAGCCATTCACAAAAAAAAAAGTGCACTAAAGATGCAAAACATTTTACACTGCACACTTAACACTTGGCCGCATGAAAGGCGAAAAGAACTTGAAAACTATTCTCAAACCACCAAGTAAAACTATTCATAAAAAATTCAACGTCGAGCAATTTTTGTAAACTTTAATTGAGCAGACACTTAAGAACACAAAAGGGTTGAAAGTTTGCATGCGACAAGGTGTGTATTTATATCAGTTGCTATGAGTTTCATTTTCTCATTTGAATATGCTTTGGCATTAATTAAATTAAACCTGAATTTACAATGTAAATACATTTCACTCTCTCAGCGCTTATTAAGGATATTTAATTAATGTTTCAATTAAATTTTGCAGCACTGTAGGCAGTAATGAGTTAATTAAAAAACTGCTGACTAATGTCGACACTTTGCACACAGTCTAGAGATGATAATAATATGTTAATGGGCGGGTATTAAATGCATAAATTATGAATAAAAGCTGAATCTGCAATCCCCTGTAAAATAATTCAATTTTAGTAAACTGAGCAATTGCTAAATTTAAACTGATGTTCCTGGCAGGTTTTCACTCACAATTTTTTTTGTTTTGTTTCTGTGCAGTTTCATTGACATTGACAATCTGATCAAAACACAAGAGAGAGAAAAAAAACCTGATTTGCTATCCAAGCAACTGACAAGCTTGTAGCAGAAAATCCAAATATCTACATTGTCATGTACTCGTAAGCAAGTAGTTGATATATCCATTAAGCAACAACACATTGGGTATACACAATTCAGATTTATAAATTTATAGCTCTTTTAGGGTATCTCTCAGGCTTACATGCCTTCTCATCCTTGTCACTCGTGGCTGTCAAATGCAAACGTGCCTTAAAGTTTAGACCCTCAAATGCTGGGGTAAGGACACGCAGAACAACTTAACCCAAGCAATTACAGGCAAAAGTTAGTCAACGTTCATTGATGAGAACAACACACATACCACACAGATACATACACATCTCCCACGCACACACACACTTAAGTGAGGAGAGCTGTGCGTGCCTCGACGTAGTTGTCGGATAATTGAAAACAAGGTATCCAACGGATTGTGAGACGTCGGTCAGGCAGCTCGGTGGCTTGTGCAGCTGATGAAATAGTTGATAACGCTGAAAAGTTGCGCTTCAATATACAAACGACTATTTTCACTTAATGGTTTCGCTTGTCTACTTTAAAATAGTTTACAAACTAGTCGAGCTTGATGCTCGAGAGCGCACTTTTTATTGCATTTCCTCGTCAAATTTTTTAAAATGAGTAAAGTTGGCCAGCGATTTCTTGAAAGCTAAATTGTAAATTGTATAAAACTAAACGAAAAAGAATGGCAAAAATACGAAACTAACGAACGATAGACGATAGACTTTATTCGTTTTACTTTGTCGTTGCATTGTTCGATCGAACGAAGCAACGATGCAACTTTTTATAGATTTAATAGTTGTTTGCGCAAAATATTTAAGGTGAATTTCACGGGCAAAACCACTTTCAGCGCTTCTCCTTCGTGGTGTCATTAATTATATTAACTATTTTACACTGAACTAATTAATTTGACATTAACAAGCTGTTTGTCCAGCTGGCAGACTCGCTGGACGTGGCAAAGGACATGCAAACAGGCAAAATGACCAAAATGGAATGTTGAAAATTGTGTGTGCATTTTTCAGCTCTTTTGTTGCGGTTGCGTATTTCGCTGTGTCTGCGTACATTATTTCCATTACGTAATTTCCGGCATTAAGGTAAACTTTTTAATTGGCATGCACTCATTAAAAATGCAACAGCATGTTAAACAATCATAATTCCACTGCACTTATAAGCTTTTCCGCATGATTAATGCGCATTTTTAATGAAATACACTTAAGGCAGCTCTCAATTTTTGTTTGGTTATATTTAAAGCCGTTACTTTGTGGATAGGGTATATATATAATATAAGTAACACAGAGTGGTATATATAATATATACTAAATGATACTTAACTTTATTATATTAAAAATAAGTGAGTCGATAAAATTAGCTTTTGGAAAATATTGTTGCCACAACTTATACATAATAAATTTACAGGGTATACGGTTGCCGTCAACTACACTTCTCATTGGCATGCTCTTATGACGTTCTTCGCATATTTTGCCATTTTACTTGTAATTTACCGCATGACAGCAAAGTTATTGAATAATATCAATTTGATCCATAGCAGCGCCAAGGAGAGTAATGTTTTTTTTTTTGCTACAAACAGTATTTTATAGCGTATGATATAAGGATGGATAAGCGAACGCTTGACGCTGACTGATGCTGATGGATGACAACAGCCAGATGCACAAGTTGGCCAAGTTTGCGCGCTGGCTACCACAATTTAAATACGCTGGATCATAAAATTGTTGGAGAAACATGAAATTTATGATATTATTTAGAGCTTGCGCGCTCACTTCTCGCCTGCTACTTGAATTCGCTTTTTAATTTCTCTCGTCTGAAGTATTCTCGTGGCTTAGAAGTACACTAGTCTGGCAGCATTTAGTGAAAAAAGTTACATAAAATATATCAAATAGAAAAGTTGCCCTCAATTCAAATGTGTGTGTTGGTCACACTGCGTATTTTAATTCCCTCGCCTAAAAGTATGCTTTAATTATTTAAGCGCAATGTGCATGAATATTGAGTATACGAATATAATATTCCATTTCAGCATTGAACTGCAAAGCGTTACAAATGTATAAATTAATTAAACTAGTAATCGCAAGTGAGTTGAGCAGAGCATTTAGCAAAAGGTCAGCATCTGGCATATTAAACATCATTTTGGGTCTTGCTAGCAAAAAACTGAAACGAAATTTAAATTACGCATTCTGCACCTCCATATAATTTCAGTTGCTTTTTGCCGTTTCCTTTTTAAGTCTTATTAAAAAATTGTAATACTTGAATATATCTCGTCTCAGTGTTTGGCCAAACACAGCAGGCGCTAATAAAGACCAAATGCAAAACGAATTACGCACACTCTCACCCAGAGTAATTCATAAAAATCAAAAGTGTAAAATATTCATATTTATCGCTTATGCCACATAAAAGTTATACTAAAAATGTGAAAGGTTACGAAGCATATTTCTTATTAAGTAATTTTGTCGATGCTTCGAAGGAAACCAAACTTTTACGAGTCTGCCACAGTTTTACAATCATTGCAACTGGTTCATCTAGGCACTTCAAAAAGGGTATACGGAAAAAGGCAAGCGAAAATTTCAATTTAGACGAGATGTGGCATAGCTGCTGCTGCTGCTGCTGTGGCTTTTACATTACATTTAACTTTTCTCGCCTTATATTTTATTCAAATGTTTTTCCCACAGATAAGTTGCCGTTGCTTGAGTGTCTGACGTTTTCACTTTGCTGCCGTAAAAATGCCAAAAGAAACAAGAAACACAGAGAAAGTATATATATATATTTGTATGTATCTTCTTCCATTACCAAACGCCCGAATGCCCCGTCATTGTCCAAGGAGCAACTTGACACGCTGTTTTGTGCCATCGTCGACTTGACTTGTCCTGGACTACTCCTGCAGGCTGCTGCGCCGCCTCGTTTCTTTCTACAATTTGAATTTTTATGCTTCACTATTTATGGGTCAACGACGTTGAGCAGCGCGCGTGAAATGTGCGGCATAAAATTCTCAATGACCATTACGAGGATCTTCTCTAGACCCAATTTCAAATGCGCCAGCATTTCGCTTTTTTTTGTCTAAGCCTCGAGCAGGTGTTAAAGCCAAACTGCTGGTCAGCCTAATGGCCAACTGAAAAGTCATCGACAAACGAAAACAAAAGGGAATCTCTTAAATGAATTTAAAGCGAACTCGCATAAAGTTGAGGCACTCAGGTCATTAATTGAGTTATTAAAGCACAAAGTACACAAAATTTCATTACGCATACGACGCGTTTGCATGACCGGCAAAAAAGAATACGACAGTTCGACTGTGCGAACAAGGAAGCGAAGCTGAAACTGAAGCTGACAGAATGCCAAGCAAAGTTTTACGTAAATGTCATTAGTTTTAATAACATTTACACAGAACGCACACACACACACACACCCGCACACAGAGTCCGGCAGATTGTTAACTTTGTTTGTCACGGCATAAATTAATCCTGGCCAAACATTTGCGGCTTCCATTCCACAGCATTCCTCCAGTGGTATCACTTTAATCGAGATGTAGCACCTCTTAATTGACTTAACGCAGGGCCAAGAGATGCTCAATAAATAAATTTTTTGTTTTCTCTTTTTTTTTAAGGGACTGCTGACTGAAAATTACCTAATCGTTGTTCAAGCGAAATTTTCCTAATCACTGCGAAAGCGTGAAGAAAATAAGGCAAATAATTTAAATAAATGTTGCACATAAAGTGTGTGAATAAATAAACAATAGGCTCCGGAAATGTGTTAATTTGGCTTAGCACAGCACTTTGGCTCAATTTGTTTTTTGAACTTTCTAAATGTGCACACATTCGCATGTATTTACTTCTTAATTGAGTAATATTCACATGCTCTAAGTTAAAGTTATATAAGCTTTGATGAGTAATTGAACAAAAATCATCAGAGTAAATATATTTTTGGATGTATTTAACGATATTAAGATTATTTGTCAATTAAGTTTGTACCTTGTACGATAGAGTATCCAATTATCGATACTGCATAAATAACTGTTCATGCCTTCATTTTGTTTGTTTTTGTTTTTTTTGTGTTTTGTTATACTTCAGCAACGGCCATTTTTGTGTCTTGGGCATTTTGCCATTGGTTTGGTTTTTCGCTAATTCCCGTTTTCATTTATTTTCTCGCCGTTTTGGCCTGTTTGCGCTTCAATTAACAACAACTTGTTACATGCGCAAATTGAACTAAGCTTTAAAAAGCAACACAACAAAATAAAATATATACATAAATAAATAAATAAACGCGACGCTAAATGGAATAACAAAAAATCTGTCGACGTCGCCATAGCGGTTGCTCTCCGCCCCAAGAGCAACGTACGGTTTACATTTTGGGGCGTTATTTCTTTATTTTTTGTTCGTTTCTTGTTAGGCTCTTGGCAAAAAAAAAATGAAGAGAAATAATAAAACGAGGAAGAAGAAAGCCGTAAATGGCCCATTTGGGGGGACGGTGTTAATTTCATTGGAATTTATTTTGGTTTTTACGAAATTTACAGGTGCCACAGACACACACACACACACTCACGAATACACGCGTTGGATTTGAGTCAATATGTGTTGTGGTTTTGTGGGAAAATATGAAAGAGATATACGAGCGAGGAGAATATATTTCGGCATATCTACCACAAATATGGTAAATTCAATTTATATGCAGTCAAATACAAGTCATGCTTCAAAGGATACAATATAATTTATTAAATAAGTTTAAAATACATTTGTTTACATAAATATAATACAATTGCTAAAATGCATAAACGTTGAAGAAGTGAAACAGAGCGAAAGGAGGAAGAAACCTTTCAGCCGAATTAAATTAAATGTACTCGTATAAACGCACTTTATGCCTAGGTTAACTGGCTAAATTCAGATCAAGCCAATAATTATACTATGTGTGTGTCTCTTGCAATAGGACTTGGAAATTGTATTGTTGGATAACCCCGTTTAGTATTCTAAGGAAAGCAAAGCATTGAAGCCAGACAAACGATGCAATATAAAGTGTATAAGGTATTGATATCATTGCCGCCGCATTTGCAAGCTGAATACAATATGAATATCGAATAGCGAATGTGTTTTTGGGGGGTAGCAAATGGATTGCTCGAATGGCATTGGCAATGGGGGAGTGCTGCATCGAGATGACTCGACCATAAACGAAAATCGCAGCGATTAGCTTAAATTGCACAATATGGACGAGAGACCCTCGAGGAGCCAGGCGAATACGTATACGCTCTGTGGGACGAACCGTCCCACATGAAGAAATTGCACAGACAATAAACCAATAAACGAAAGCCATCGACTGACCCATAAAGGTCAACAGAAGCTCAGATAGTAGAAGGAGAGTGGGGATAAATGTGCAAATTAAGCAGCTTAGGGATTCACATAAGTGCCCCAAAGATGATGATGTTGCTGCTGGTGCGTCAGCTGTTGCTGCTGCTGTTGCTGCTGTTGCTGCTGTTGTTGCTGCTGTTGTTGCTGCTGCTGATGTTGTTGATGCACCTGCAGCTCCTGTTGCGTCGTGTCACTCACGTTGCCATATTGTGCCGTTGTCGCATAGCCAGCCGAGTTTTGTGCCTGCGTCGGATAGCTCATGTGCTCGTAGTAGGCGGTGGGCGAGGCCAAGCAGTCAACTGGCTGCGAGCTGGCACTGGAACAGGCTGAGGACAGCGAGGCAGATGAGTTGAGTGGCGGCGAATGGTGAGCAGACACAACTGTGGGCACATGATGTTGCGCCAACGGCAGCATTTGATCCATGAGATACTGGTCGATTTCCTTGGGATCAATGTCCACAGCCGACGCCGCCGCTGCCGCTGCCTTGCTCGGCCCGCTGCCCAAGTAATTTAGCGCTCCATTGACGTGTGACGTACTTGCTGTTGCCGAAGCGGAAGCAGTTGCCACAGACGCAGCCGCAGCTGCAGCAGCTGCCGCTGAAGTATCTGTAAAGTTGCCACCAGCTGTTCCATGGTAGCCGCCATAGTTTGTGTAGCTGCCACGCGTGCTCGCATTGCTCGCATAACCATAGCCGTTGATGCTCTCCAGAAAGTCCATTTCCTGCACAGCTGCACCGCCGCCAACTGGCGTACTGTAGTTGAGCTCCCCCAGCTCGATGTAATCCCGTCCAGCTCCCAGCTGCAACACGCCATAATCATTGCTCGCAGAGACGGCAACAGCCACGTTGTTGGGTTCGCTTAGCTGGCGCAGCAATAAGCTCGAGCTGGGCAACGGTGCTAGCTGCGGCTGTGGCTTGCTGTAGGGCGTGGCAGGCGGTGTCAGCGAAGACAGCGAACTGGCCGTTGAGCAGGGCGAATCGAGGAGTCCACGCTCTGTGTCCATGGCCAAACCTTGTTCGAGGAGACTCGCTGCGCAGGCGCTGTTCAGTGACTTCATGAAGGCCTCGTTGCTAAAGACATCTGGACTGGAGCTGCTGACGTTGCAGAGTTGTCCATTGGAGCTGCTTGTGACGCTGCTGCTGCTGTTGCTGTTGTGGTTGCTGCTGCTGCTGCCGTTGTTGTTGTTGTTATTGGTCTTTGTGGTGCGTCTTACATTTGTAGAAGTGGAACTGCCACAACTGCGTCTTGGTGCTGTGTTGTTGCTGCTGCTGTTGTTTATGGCTGTTGTCGCCTCGCCTGCAATTGATGCTGTTGCAGCTGCAACACCGCCCTCCCCTTGTGGCATGACGCGCGCCTTCTTGCGCCGAGGCTGATACTTGTAGTCGGGATGCTCCTGCTTGTGCGTCATTCGCAGTTTCTCGGCAAATTCCATGAACGGCTTCTTATCACTATCCTTCAGATTTCTGTGGAGCACAACAAAAACAAAAACACAAAAAGACGTTGCGCATTAATTTATTGTGAACAGCCGTCAAAAGTTCGCTTATTTATTGGTCTACAAATTGGTCGAACTCATCGGACAAGCGGTGCGGTCTTCTAATTAAACTCAAGGCGGATGCTTCGCATCTTTGTCTTATCAGCAAGAGCAAGAGCAGCAGTAACAGCAAGATTCATATTCTCTTATCGCTGCGTGCGCTCAACTGTGAAATTTTAATTTCAAAACTGGCTGTCTCTCTTTTTTTATTACAAACAATATGAAGTTGTCGCCGCAACGAGTTAATCTGAATATTTTCTCATCAAGGAAACAGCGAGCGGAATTTTAAGCATGTCAACAAAGCTAAGCAGAATCGATGAGGAAGTTTGTGCAGTTATTGACGAGAATTGTTTTAATCTGTCAATCAAAGATGCTGGTTTAATATTTGTACTACTTTTTTATTAAATTTGATTACTATACTCGCTACCCATAGGATAGAAGAAATTATAACTTTGTGCCTGCAGGAAATGAACGTACTACGAGGGCTGCTATTTAAGTTTCTGGCCTAGGTCACTTGTAGCCATATTATGACCAATTGGCTATTTCCCAAAGAAAGTTTGGACTTTTATCGATAAAAGCTCCATACAACTTTTTCATGTGCCTGCAGGAAATGAACGTACTACTCGTACTATATCCACTATATCAATACACCAAATATATATATATTTTTGTATTTTTGTGGTATTTTATTTAGTATAATATAAAAACAATACCGCACGAGTTTCCTTCTTTTTTCAAAATGGTCAGCGTTCAATATACCAAATATAGTCTTAGGTATATTTAAGTATTTTTCTGGTATAATAATTTGGTATATTATAAGAATTACACAGCACTGTTTTTCTTTCATTGAAAATAGATAGCTGGTAGCGGACAATAGCCTTTGGTATACTTAAGTATTTTTGCGGTATACTAATTTGGTATATTTAGCATTTAGCAAACAGTTTTCTTACTTTCTTCTTTCTTAAATATATTTCTTATTTATTTTGCTTAAACTTATTTTTAGTTTTGACTTTATTATACCCGCTACCCATAGGGTAGAAGGGTATTATAACTTTGTGCCGGCAGGAAATGTATGTAACAGGTTGAAGGAGGCATCTCCGACCCTATAAAGTATATATATTCTTGATCAGCGTCAACAGCCAAGACGATATAGCCATGTCCGTCTGTCCGTCTGTGTGTCTGTGTGTCTGTCCGTCCGTCCGTATGAAACACTGGATCTCAGAGACTATAAGAGATAGAGCTATAATTTTTTCGACAGCATTTGTTATGTTTGCACGCAGATCAAGTTTGTTTCAAATTTTGCCACGCCCACTTCCGCCCCGCAAATCAAAAAATCGAATAAATCGAATTTTGGTATATATAATAATAACTATAGTAGTTATGATTCCTGAAAATTTGGTTGCGATCAGATAAAAATTGTGGAAGTTATTAAAGAAATACTTTTGTATGGGCAAAAACGCCTACTTACTAGGGTCTTAGTTACTTTGTCTGACAATCTGGTACATTGTGCCGTCTATGGTATATTTTGAATGCGGTACTATATCGATATACCACATATACCATTTGGTATTTTTAGTATTTTTGTAGTATATTTGGTATATTTTGAGAAATATACCGCAAAATATATTGCTTTTATTCAAAATGGGTAGCGGGTATCTCACAGTCGAGTACACTCGACTGTAGCTTTCTTACTTGTTTATTTTTATATTTATCTGTATCCTTTATTATATATTTAATTGCAAATGTTAAGCTTTTAGTTTTAATGCTTATCGATTAAAGTCTTTTATACTTACTTCCACAGCTTGCCCAATGACTTGCTTAGCTCCGAGTTCTGCAGATGCGGATATTGCTTGGACATCACACGACGGGCTGCTTGAGCCCAGACCATGAATGCATTCATTGGCCGCTTAATGTGCTCCTTTTTGCGATCAGAGGGCGCTCTGAGAAATAACAAAGAAAAACAAAAAAAAAAAAAAGTATAAGCGACATATTCAAATTGGTTTTTCTATGGAAAATTTGTCGTTCACTCTGTTGACCACTTTTCACTTGACATTAATTGCAAAAAGGCGTCGGAACACTTTGTTGGCGTTGCGGCTGCTATTGCTGCTTCTGCTTCTGCCAACAGCCGTTGGCAATGTGAAATTCGCGAATTATGTCAAACTGAAAATTGCAATTAAAACTTTTATTTGTCAGGGCGGGGCAAAGAAACAGAAACTACGCCAGAGGCTGAAAAAGTTCAAGATTGCAGCCAGAACTTTTTTACAACATGAACATAATAAAAATAAAAAAAAAACACAAAAAAACAAGAAAAATCAACATCAAAAGGAACAGGAAGAAAGCTACTAGATGCCTGCAAAAATCCACAACGATTTAGCGTATATCTTTGTTAAATATTAAATCTATAAATGTTACCAGCAAAATGTTGTTTGCCAAAGACATTTCCTGACAACAGCGTCATAATTATTTATTGATATTGTGAGTCATCTCAAAGCAGAAACTAAAATTAAATTCTATTTTCGATCAAGTTTTTGCTTATGCTTCTGCATATTTTATTACTTGGCGAAGTATTCGCAAATTGGAATCTCATGTTCCATTGTTGACAACATGGAAAATCACAGTACGCTTTCCATTACTCTTACCTTCTCTTCACTGGCCCCTGCTCTATTTGTGTGTCACTCACAAATTCAAATAAATAGACGAGCCACATGATAACTTCATGCCCTTAAAGTGCCTACAGTGACATGGCACACGCATCGTATACGCAATCCCAAATTGACACACAATCCCACATACGACTAAGGGCAAATTTATTGTGTGATACCCTTTTTGGCAGTCAATTGTGTGTCAACTAAAGCGAATTCATTACATAATATAGTTTGCATTAAAGCTGGCTTTAAGATCATTGAATTAAATAGATAAGTACATAATTAAATTGAGGGTTATGTCGAACACATTCAATTGTTTTATCGCTTTATATTTCTTTGTTATATTTGCAATCCTTTCCAATTTAAGTTTTTGAATTAACTAAATTTGTGTAATGTAATTTTGTCTTTTTTCGTTAAAAAGCAATATTATTACCTTAGCTAATTTTTTAAGTCGTATCTAAAAGTCGAGCCTATTTGAAGTGTAGCGAACATCCGTTGTTCCTCAGCATGTTGTGCAACAAAACACTCAGACACAAATTCAATCAAAGACAAGGGCGTGGCAAGTGGGCGTTAGATAAAGGTTGGTTCCATTCGGATTACTTTTATTTTCTCGTATCTTGTATATTGAATTATTTATCCTAAATAAACATGAACTGTAACAGATTTAGCAACGCAGTCAACGAATTTCGATTGAGCTAAATCTGAGTGTGTATGTGTGTCTTTATTTGCAGGTGCCAATTTGTACCCAAGAGCATCTATTGTCTGACCCAGTTGGCTTTAATCAGAGCAATTTTGTATGAAAATAAATTCAGAGTAGTTCAACAATCTTAGCAGAAATCAAAGCTAAGAGGCAAATAAACAATGCTCATTAAATTCAGACTAAATTCAGTCTTTGAATGAAAGGGGAAAATTCACCTGAATTGCAAATACTTTGCTCATTGTCAAAGTGTTTTATATTAATGAGCTTCAAAATGCTGTAATCCAATAGTTTTGAAAATGTTGCTGGTATTAAGTGCTTGCAAACAAATGCTGCTCTCTGACGACAAATATTTTGGAAAGTTGCCAACTTATTCACAGTGTAATCAGAGGACTAAAGTCTCTTGTAACTTGGCCATGCTTGAAATAGTTGAGTACTTCACAGAATTACAAATAAATGGCAAGAGATGTACATTAAGCTTTAACAACTAATTAATATTTATCAGTTGTTAATATTTTGATTTAAAAGAGTGAAGTGAAGGGATACAACATACACCCTTCGTTGCCTGCGCCTAATTACAAGTTGAGCTCGAGTTCGAGCTTATTAAGCGATTAAAAACGCGACCGCAGGCTAAATGGCGAATCGTCGGGCATCGCATCACATCGCATCGCACATTGGACATCAAGCTGCTTATCTGTCTGTTGGTATCGTCGTCGTCGTCGTCGTCGCCGTCGCTTCGTGTGGCAGCTTCTCAATACCAGCGTCAAACATGACGCATACAACAAGTGCATATGCACATACACTCTGTGTGTGTGTGTGTAATTGTGAGTGTGTTTGTAGTCAGCTCTCACGCTTGACAGCACGCTAATCAGAATCAAGTGATGTTCGTTTGCAGCATTCAGTTTACAGACCAACCAGGAGAGGGGGGAGAAACCCCCAATGGCAGTTGCAAGTACTTGGCAACTCGAGCACGTCTTCATTATTTGTTGTCGTTGTAGCAATTGCTGTTGCTCTTATTGTTGTTGTTGTTGTTGCATCGAGAGATGCGCAAATCTCATTAAGTGATATCTTCAAGTGGCCGTTAGCTATGAGTACGAATACGAATGCCAAGACGAATACGAATACGAATGGTTATGAAAAATGAGCATTTTTTTTTATTTTTTTGCATATGCCAAAGTGGTTGCTGCTTGCATCTTTTTATCAGCAATGGGCCATTTGGCGCTTTTGTTATTAAAAAAAAAAGAAAATCAAAAAGAAGAGAAATACTACAGAGCAACAAATTCAAAATTGTAAAGTCAAACGACGCTTGGCGAACCCAAATATTTACAGCCAGCTGTAAACTGAACAAATGTCCATTTTTTTTTGTCTGTTCCCCATTTTCAATTTGTAAGCGCATGTAAAGTTGACTACAAATGCAGCCAATTAGCAGCGGCAACGTCTCAATGATTTTCACAAGTTCATTTTACAAAAGCAAAACCAAAAAAAAAAACGCATATGAAATGAAATGTATCTTACAGATGCGCGTGTAAACAAATTACAGTCACCTCAGTCGCGTGTTTGCTTAGGCAGCTAGTAGAGCTGCCCACAAATTTCCCACGCCGCGTGTCTTTTTTTTACGACACTTTTCATTTGACTCTGCTCTGGCATACTTCTCACTTTTCCTCTATTTTTTTAGTGGGCGCTTTTGCTCAACGGATGCTCGCCCCTTTCCGCTGTATAGCATTGTCTATTTACACTGTCTGCTGCTCGTTTTTTTTTCGCTCGAAATACAAAAATACAAAAAGAAAAAGAGAAATTGGTCAAACACTGATAAGCCGATAAGGAAACAGTTGTCCATTTTTCTGGTTTGGTTTGGTTTGGTTCATCAGCTACCGTGAGAGTTGCATGCGAGATGTGCACTTTGAATTTGCTCAGCTTTTGTTGTGACAACAGCAGCAACAACGACAACAACAACAACAGCAGCAACAGCAGTTGCTGTCAAGGTCTTTGTTATTATTGTGCCGGCGCTCCTTATTGACATTGAATTGTGTTCCAAGAATATTGTCGTCATCGTCGTTGTTCTTGAGGCAGGTTGAGGCATCACAATAGTCGCAGACATCATCAACAGCAGCAGCAGCAGGAGTCAAAGGAGCAGCGCAAATTGAAATTCATTTGAAATTTAAAAAAACAATGTGAAAACTACAATTCCAAAGAAATATTCAATTTTCCATTTAAAATAATGTCTACGCAAAGTCTACACAAACTAGTCCAATAATCATAAATTTGCGTAGTTTGGATTTTCATTTTGAAATTGAAAAATATTTGTTTATCTATGGCAAATCAGCAGCTAACCTTGAACCTTTCCATATCATTGAGCCAGAAGCCAATATTCTTTGGATTTAATTCGAGCAGCTTTTACTTTTCATATACTCGATGCTAAGCCCCACTCAGGGAGCCCCTCTCCATGCCCCACTCCGACGGCACTTCATACGCACTTCATGGCTCGCATTTTTTTTTTTTGCTTTTTCGCTGCTTCTGATTTTTTCTGTTCTTTTTTTTCAATTTCCAAGTCAATTTATTTTTACAGCCAGTCGCTGTTGTTGCTGCCGCCGCAGCACTTGACACGACAAAAGAGCCCGAGTGTCGAGCAGAGGGAAGCAGAGAGAGAGAGAGAGGAGCAGAGACTGAGCAGTCAAAGAGCCCAAGAGGATGCGACCATCAGTGACCGGGCTACGCATAGAAAAGCGACTGGGCGGCAGCTTGGGTGTTGTCTCCCTCTGTGTGTTTGTGTGTGTTGTGGGCGTTGGCGGGCAGTTGGTCAACAGCGGGGCGAAGAGGTGGATAGAGAAGGTAGAGCACTCTCGATGTGCCACTCTCAACCACGCAATGAAGAGCGACACTTTAAGTGCCCCGAGTTCAGGCCGAAAGCCGAGCAAACTTGTTAAATGTTGTTGCCATCACTGTTGCTGTTGCTGTTGCTGTTGCTGTGGCTTCAATCATTTGGCAGTGTAGCATCAATGTGATATGCGATATGGCTTGATATGTCTCTGACATCGATGTTTGCTCCGCAAGGACAGCAACACTCCACAACAGCAGCCCTTTTGCCACGCCCCTTTGCCTTGACACCAACCAGACTACATTAGTGTTTGGCTTTCAAGGGTAAATATTATGTATTTTGAAAGCTTTTTAAATAACATTTTCGGGTGCACTTTAATACTAACATATCATGGCATGTTTGTGTAGCATAGTGTATGTAGTATGTAGGTAGCAAATGTGGCATAAACGACTCAAATGAAAGGTTTTCCTTTTTTGCAGTTTTGCCGCTCGAAATGTTATTCGGGAACAGAACTCGGCCATGTCATTTTGAACTGTGACATGGCCAATATTTGATGTTAACCAATTTCACCAGAAGTCCTTTTCCCATTCCGAACAGCGCTCGACATTTTGCCCCTTTTCAAAACGGCGTATTGACAGGATTTTCGTTCGCCATGTGCTTAATGCAGAATACAACAACAACAACAACAAAAATACCCTCGACGGGATAAAATAAACGTACCGACAAAAAAACAAAATTTGATGTGCAAATTTTGTTAAACATTTTATGGAAACACCGAAGCGCAAAGAGAGAATGAGGGAGAGAAAAATAAAGGAAAATGTGGCTGTCAACTCGATATTTCACTTCATTTCCGGCCATGCGGCAGCTGGATTTTGTTGAGAATCCTGTCAATGTGCTTAGGCGTATGCGTGTGCGTGTGCCCAAATATATACAACATATATATACATAGGATTCGGTACTCGGAGTTCGGAACACACTCGCTGTCCGTATGCACATGAAGCCAACGTTTATTGCCTGGTCGCGGCCATTGTCACGCACCTGGCCATAAAAACCGCCATCGCCCATCAAATGGGAGGACAGCTGCGGGGATGCTGTGGATACTGTGGAGGAGGAGGAGGGAAGAACGAGTCTTTGCCACCTACGAGGGTGGATTGCTTTTGGGCCTAAAGCGTGTCCACTTAGATAGTCGAGAACGGGGAGAGGAAGGGGAGTTGGTTCCGTAAAGTATGCAAAAATCTAGACAGACACGACGACGAACGTGGGCTACAAAACTTTTGGACGACTGCTGTGTGTGGTTATGGGCACCGCAACGATGCCGAACGAACCAACACAGAACAGACAACACAACACAGGGAACGGAGAACAGCCAACAGCATCACCACCAACAGCAATGCCAACATCACCAGCAACACCAATAACAACTGCAACAAAATCAATATTTGTCTTGTAAGCCGCACGTGTGTCTGTTGTTGCTGTTGACTCCCTCCCTTCCCCATCGCACCCCTCCTAATGTACAGAAAGAGAGGGAACAAACTGCGAGCAAACTGCCATGAAAATGTTCCTTGACTTGTCAGCATTGGCAACAAACAGGACCTCACCCAAAAAAAGAGAGAGAGAGAGAGAGTACACACTGCATTGCATATTCTAGCGTAATGGATGAAAATTTGAATAACTGAATCAAGCACTTCCCATTAACAATAATATTTTCGTACTTGAGAGATTTCACTTGAGCAGCCAAGTTTCCATTGTGATTAAGATTCTTGTAATTTTGAGATTTCGTTCTCAGAAAATTTGAATAATTGATTTTAATCAAAAGTAAAACTTCCGAATAGTTTTATTATAATTTTGTCTTAAAATTTCCATATAATAATTGAAAGTATGTACATATAAAATCTAAATTCAAAATTCATCTCAATTTTGATTTATTATTTATAAAACGATACAAATTTATATGATAAAAAAATACATATAAAATAAAAATAAGGTATTTCATTTTCAAATTAATAGTTTTCATTTCGCTGTTCTTAAAATTACTAAAAACGTTATATTTAAAAGTTTAACATCTGATTTGAATTAATATTTTATAGTCAAATTTAATTTAATATTTTTAAAATACATGTTCAATTCGAATATCTGATTTTAATTAAATATAAATTTGGTTTAATATTTACGAACTGAACTGAAATATTTTCTATCCCTTTTCGAAGGCTTATACTTTCTAAAATTGTTCTTGAAATATGTATGACTCTTGAAAACTTGAATTTTTATGTAAATTAGAAACACACCTTGTTTTTTCGGACTGTTTTCCCTCCTACTCGTAAATGTAACATTAAAGCGGTCTCTTCTCTTTGATCCTTTCCGCTTCCCTTTTGTCAACATCTCTTTTCTCTCACTCCTAAAAAATTTCCCATACTGCTTTCTTAGATGTTTTCACTACACTTCAATCAAAATATTTCATATGTAAACTTTTCATGGGAAGATTGATAATATATTGGAACAAAATATGAAAAAATCTCAAACAGTTTTGAATGATAACTGTGTCAATGTACGGTGGATTGAATTGAATGTTTTGTGGGGCATGTTGGTTGCGCCCATTTTTGGGTCACACACTCACTCTCCTGACTCGACTCAACTCGACTCGATTCGAGTGTGTTGGTTTAGGTAACCAGAGATCCAATGTCGGGCATGTAAATTTACTGGTCGGTCGGTCGGTCGGTTGGTCGGTGGGCTAAGCGCACCCCAAAAACTTTAGTCCACCTTCGATGATATCAGAGTTCTGACACCCCACCTGGTGGTGGTTGCTTTGATAACCAACAGAGTCGCACAGCCAAAACGCAGATAAGCAATAAATTATTTATAATGTCGTCGCCGAAGAAGAATTCTTATCTAATCTTACAGCAAATACTTAGAGCAGCGCATAAAAAAAATAAGAAATAAAAAAAAGCTGAAGCTATTCCCTCAAGAAGGGGTTCAAATTCATCAAATGGGGTGCTTAGGGTGATATGCTATACATATGAGTATGAGTATGCTTTATAGTATTAGTAGAAGTAGTAAAAGTATATTCAAAGCCCCACCAAACTAAAGGTATGCGTATGCAGGGAGGGATGAGAGGGGGAAATTGCGCTTCTGTGATAACCGCAAGCGCCAATCGACAAAGTCTTCAAGTGATTGTCGCATTTTAGTTGCTGTTGTTGTTATTGACTTCATTGCTATTTGTTATTTGTTTATTATTTTTATTTATGTTTATATATATATTCAATCGCTTGGTTGAGTCATGCTTAATTGATTCAACTAAATTGAATAAATATTTTCTGACACAAATTTGCGCATTTTGACTTCAAAAGCCATAAAAGCCAACGAAGCATTTATCTTTTATGGCATTTACATTTTGAGTTTTTAGTCCAGGTTGGAACAATAGAACGTTCTGCATAATTTAAATGCGGTGTTCATAGATCTCAACGTATACAATTGATAACTGACGTCAAATATCTCTTCTATAAGACTATAAGACATGAAAGATCAATTAAATCAATATCTAGTTTAAGCAAAGCTAAGTTTTGTTGTAATCCATTATAAAGTCTGTCATTTCTCAAATACAAAGTAGCCTTCTAAAGTGAAATCTTTTTCTAATCTAATAATCCTGATTGTAATATAAATTACTCAATCAAAAAAGATTGTCTACAGTTGGTAAAAAAGAATCTTCAAGAAATTTTATTTTATTCTTCAATGATAAAAAGCAATGTTTAAATCACTTCAACTTTTAGTTTAAATTAAAAGCATTCAGTATTCCAGGATTTTATTTAGAGTTGCATGGAACATCATTTTATTATTATTAAGTATTACTCCTTTAAAAATGGAAACAAATACTAAAAGTGCAAAAAAAAATACAAACAATTTTCATAACCCAAACATTTATGGTTTATAGTCAAATGGTAATGGAGTTTATTTATTAGCCACTAAAAGAGAAAATAATTTTTAATTTAAGATATTCAGGATTATGTCTTTAAAAAAAAAAAATGCATTCTCTTCAAAAACTTTCTAGAATATTTCTAAAATTTTATTTATAATACAATAAATATTAATTTTTCGGAAAAATTAAATATTTTGTACTATTTTTAAAGAAGGCAACATTTTCCTTCAACGAATGATGCAAACACCTTAAAGAAATGGAGAGCTGCACTAAATTAAAAATAAATTTTAAGGACCTAGGATTGGACTTCACGTATCCTAATATTTTTTTTTTTTAGATTATTTAAGGCATTGCATAATTCTAGGCATGCCTCGAAGTTTGCAAAGATCTGCGAAGTTTATGGAAAATATTTCCGCAACTATTTGATACTCGCCGGATATACGATAGGCTCCTATGCCTCCTACCCCCCACCGCCCCTCACCAACCCACTCGAAGAGGGGAGCGCTGTGTATGGTTATTTAAAGCGACAATAAACTGGGCACATAAAGCGCTAGGTAAACAGGGTCTAGTGTAGACGACGACGACGACGAGTGTGCAAAGCATGTGAAGGGGTTGGCTCTGGGGCACAACGGTTGTCGGTTGCTGGTTGTTGGTTGCTGGTTGCTGCTTTTGCGATGTGCAGATAAAGGAAATGGTGCTCATATCCTTGTGCAAACACACACGTGTTCTTGACAGCGATTGCGCTTTTGCAACAAATAAACACACACACACACATGGTCCAAGGATGTTTGCCTGTCTGCCCAGCTGAGCGCACTGTTTGGCCCGATAAGCTCCACAAAAGGCCAGCCGGAGTCACAAGCATAATTACGCGACAATCGTGATACAGTTACTTCTCCCCTCCCCTTTCCCTCGGGTGGAAACAAAAGGTGTCACAGCAGACATAAGCATAAAATGGAATGAGCAGCAGCTTCGATAATCGCTTGACAAACAGAGGCGAGAAAGATGATGTTGCAAGTCGATGCTGGACCTTTTTCTGCTGCTGCAAGGATCAAGTTGGATCAGCATCTGAGATGCCGCCACTTCTCACGACTCTTCTGCCACGCTACTGTGTGGCGCCAACTTGTCAACTCGTTAGCTCGTTTTTTTTTTTTTGTGCTTTGCACTTGCCACACAATTTTTCAAAAAGAGTCAAGTGTCAACGCGCTGCAAGGAGGCTACTACGGAGTCAGCTACTTATTTGAACTGGATTTCGATTTTCTTTTCTTTTTTCACACACGTCTGCACCTGTGTGAGAGACAAGCCGCAAGCTCCCCTCGCCTCGCCTCGCCCCTTGGAGCAATGCTAACTGTCTACGCAGCTTGTTAGCAGTTAACATCTTTATGCTAAAAACATATTTATTCGCTTTTTATGCCTGAATTGATTTGTCGTCTTCTACTACGTTCATTTTCGAACGTGTTTCGCCGCACATTTATTGTAGCTTGTCCCATGCACTCATTCTTGTATCTTTGTATCTTTATATCTTTGTCTCGCGTATCTTTTTATACTCGCATTGTAGTCAACTGCTAGCTGGCGGCTTTTTAGCGATTTGTATCTGTATCTCTTCATCTGTATCTGTATCTGTATCTGTATCTGTATCTGTATAGATACATATGTCAAAATGTGTAAATTCTGTTATATTTACATATGCACGTTTGTATTACCAATCGCTCTCTGTGTTTTGTGTTCTACTCCCGCTTGGCTTCTTCTTTTTTTGCGGTTTGCCAAGTTTGTTTATCCATTTAAATAAAACAACAAACATAACAAATATAAAATTGTGTTAATCAGCAGCGGCGCAAAGGCGGGAAGGCGCCACGCTTAGTCATTCACAAATACACTCACGAATACACTCACACAACGAAGTGCGAATACCCAAAGCGCACTCTCTAAGGACACAATATTGTAGTTTAACAATTCCTTTATTTTCTAAGTATTTATTTTCTTCTTCTTTTTACTCTCCCACAAGCTATTAATGTTAATTCAACTTTTTAAATTGCATTCTTACGAAAAGTTTAGCATTTAACATGCCATTTGTTGGACACATTTGGGTTACTTTACTGTCAAATAAAAATAATAATATGATGGGCAGCTTAAGATATTCTAATACAGTTTGAAGAAGAAGTTGTAAACGTTTTTCAATATTAATATTATATTTATCAAGTGCATTAAAAGATTACCATTATTGATATTAAACATTGTATTGATCTTTTTTCCATAACATTTAAGTATTAGATTTAAAAAATCCGACAAATCATCTAATAATACCCATAAAGAAATTTTGTAGCTTGAAAACTTTCTCTATAAACTTCCATATATTGTATTTTTACACTCCAAGTTCAAAAACTAAAACTCTTAATCAAATTTTTTCAGAATTGCTAATTTTGTGCTATCAAGAACTAATTGAAATTGAATTAAATTTATTTATAAATTTGTGCTTTATGAATTTTGTTGCTTTTCAAGAGTCTTTTATTTTAACCAGATTTTTTGATAAGATATTCTGATCATTTATTTAAGAAAAGTTTGACATTATCAATAGAGAATAAACATTTAGAAAACATAAAAATGATGATCCATATTTGTCAAAAAATTTGCTAGTATTAAAAGTTTCTCTATATAATCTCAGACATCATAACATAAATAATAATAATATGTAGATGATAAGATAATGCAAGGAAGTCTTCAAGTACTTCAATTTGTAATCAAGAGTCTATTATTTTAAATTTAAAAAATTGAAATATTTTCCATTTTTAGTTGAATATAAATGTCATATTTTGAAATGTAAAGTTTATGACCTATGTCCGAAAAAAAGTTCGAGTCCATTTAAACACAAAAGTAAAGTTGCAAGCAAATAATGGAAACTTTGACAAAGTTGCAACTTACTTGGCAGATGCCTGCACCAGATTCCAGTCGTAACCCTCGAGCACTTTCATTACGGCACTCGTGATTCGCTCATCCTCCTTGCGACCTCCTTGGCCGGCAGCACGCTTCTGTTCCGCCTTCAGGGCATAGTTGGCCAGCACCAAAGTCTCAACGGGTTTGGCTCGCTCCGTACTCGAATTAGCGCTCATTTTGGGAGCACACAAATTCTATTTGTTTTTTGTCTAAACACCGACGGCTAATCGGGCACTTAAAAGCAGACTCAGTCACAGTCACAGCTACAGATACAGATACAGTTTGCAGCAGATGTCGTTTAAGATACAGATAGAGAGAGATACACAAAATATGAAGCACTGAAAGTGAAACAACACCCACGACGCGACGAGACTGACAAGCAAACTGCGACTGATCTTGGGGACTCGAAAGCAGCTCGGAATTTGTTGTGGACGAGGCTACATCGGCTGCGATCGGCAAAAGATAAGCTCAAGACGTCGTTGGTTGGCTGTTGGATCGTTGGATCGTTGGCTGTCCCGTAACATCGAGTCGCGTTTCTGGGGCTGACGATTCCCGGCGGGGGGCGCACATAAAAAACGCAGTACGCGTGTAAACATTAACATGTTCATGTGAAATTGGTTTGGGTGCCCCCAACGGGGCTAACGGGGGCAGCCTGCAAGAGAAATAGAAGACAGAGAGAGTGGGAGAGTGAGAGAGAGAGAGAAATGAAAACAAACACGAGAAAAAGCAGCAACACTTTATAGCCACATGTGGATTTATTACACCTCGATAGAAAACGGGGGTGGAAGTATCTTGAGATCTGTGTAGAACTTGCCACTTGTTGCAGCTGTATTTAAATGGGTATCGATAAGACTTTAATCATTGGAGGACTCTAATGAGGGTTACGCAGGGACCCCTCTAAAAAAAAAACAACAAGGAGTGAATGAAGGTTAGAAGACAAGTAGCTGATAACAAGGATCATAAAAACAGGGTTTAACCAAATCACTTGTTGAATGAAAGTCGGGAAATAAATTAGAATTTATTTCAATAATTGTCTTTCAATATATGTGTTTAAAGATAAGCTCAGGATATACAAGTATCTATGATAAGATCACAATTATCAAATTCTAATTATAAATTGTAATTCAATATATTAAAGTTAAGCTGGCTTAAAATACAACAATTAAATAAATTCATATTAATTAACTTATTATAAAAACTATAAATTTGAATTTTTACTTAATTTAAATGATATTGTATTTCAATATTATCAATAGTAATAAAAACTTTAGCTAATTAAAATGTACAAAAATTATTATATATACTGAAAAAAATAAGCTGAGAATATATAAGTAATTTTAACTTCTTCAAATTTTAAAAATAAATTTTATGATAAGCACAAAAATGGCAAATTAAATTATGGTTCATTAGTTCTTTTAGGAAACAGGTTCTACAGCAATCAGTTTAATTGTAGTTTATTGGCTGAATAAAGTTATCAATCACAAAAATCTTGAAAAAGTGGATTTAAAAAATATTGCCAAATTTAAGAACTTTGATAGATGAGATCTAGCTATATATCACATTCTCTGCATTCTTTTGAGCAACTTCAAAACGATCTTAAACTTGACCATAGAATACGAGATCGTAAAAAAACCTTAAAAAAACGAAATATTAAATCTTAAGAAAAACTTTACCGAAACTAGAGGCTATTCATTTCATGGCAATAAAATGAATCGATGCGTATTTATTGATGCCTTTTGTTTATTTGAATTGGTTTTTTCTCTCTTTTTTAGCTGGTTCCAACTGGATGTAATTGGAAAACCGAAATGTGGAGTTTTACCCATCGTTCAAACTGCTTTTTCTAACCCCGCTTGTTGTGTTTTTTACAACTTTATAATTTTTACAACTCAATTAACTTTTTACTCAAACGCCGCCGGCACAAATACTATACAAAATGATCAAAAATTTTAAACAATAAAACACGAGAAATGCATAAACGGAATCATAAATACCTACTTCATAGGTACAGTGATCCAAGACGTTTGCCAGATGAGCGTTTTATGCGATAAAAAAATACAAAAACAAAATAAAAACAAAACTGAAGTGTCATAAAAGGCATCAAAATGGAAATTATACTCGACGCTCTCTATCTCTCTCTCCCTCTCTCGCTCTCTCTTTCTTTCGTTGGAAATTCGAATCGAGACTAGCAATTTAATGGCAGCATCTAACAAGTTGTTGCCTCTCCTCCCCTCCTCTGCAACAATTTTCCTTGTCGGCGCACTTCAAAGGGCAACTTGTTGATAAACAAAGCGCGTAAGTAATGCAAAAATATGCAAATAAAAGAAAAAACAAATTCAATTAATTAAAAAATATTTTTCTTCTTATAGAAAAAGAAGGCAAATGAAAATTGTTTCGATTTTTGCCAGCTGAATTTTATTTTTTTGTGTCATAATCAAACTGGAGCAGCGCCGAAAGGTCGCGGAAAAATGCAACACAGGCAACAACAGACGGATGACAATTTGCGACTTGGCATGAAATCAAATTATTTGATCTAAGCCGCCGCCAAGGGAGGTGGAGTGGTGAGTGGGGAAGGGGGGCAAGCTCTGCTCAGTTCAGTTCGCCACTAAACGAAACCAAATGGTGCGTTCGTCGACGCCGCCGCCAGCGTCTCTGTCGGCGTTGACGATAAACATGACGATGCTTTTGCCGATGTTAGAAATACGTCCCGCAACTCCGCCCCCGCCCTCAGCGCGAAGACAGCGCCAGCCGTGCGACATGTGTTGCGGAAATATTTAGCAAACAAGCGTCAGGAAATACTTTGATGTCCATCTCGTTCTCACTGGCGCTTTCACTACCGCTCTCTCGCTCTTGCTCAACCAAACTCATTTGCATGCACGCGCAACGCCAGAGAAAGAGAGGAAGAGCGACCGTATAAATGAACAAAAACAAAGCACTCGCTGCTCCGTCATTTTGTTTTATTGTTTTCTCACCTGATTCCCGTTCGTGCTGACATCGTGTGCGTTTGACCATCGGCTCGGTCTGCCATTCGCCGATCGTTAATTGCATCAGTGTAAGTGGTGTGTGTGTGTGTGCCTTTGTAATCGTGTAGACATGGATACATATGTATGTGCTTAGCGTAGATCGAAACCGCTGTGTTACTAGTTGTTGACGACGTTTGTTCAGTGCCCGTTGTTTTGCTTTGTTTTCTCGCAGCCAATCAGCTTTGGAGGTGGGCGGGAGTTGAATAACTTATTTTGAACGTGATTTCAATATTACTGATTGAAATATCAAATATTGACAACGTATAAGTCTACATCTTTAAAAACATATTAATTATGTTTCAGTATTTATTAATTTAAAAAAAATTGTATATTAATTAATTAAATTTATATTATTTTGTTTAAATTTGGCTTAAATGAATTCTAGTTGCTATAAATAATTTAAAAAATTGATTTAAAGTGAACGCAAGTACCGCCAGCAATTTATAAGTTTTATTAAAATAAACAATTTTCAATTTCTGAACATACATCTTTCGTTATATTTGCTAGCTTATGACATGGAACAAAATAGAAATGGTGTGTGTCTTCGCTTGAATGACTTGAAAAGTTGACGGCTGTAGAGAATATACTGAGAGCCGACTAACCGCCACATCAGCTAACCAGATTCGGCAAGCGTGACCATACGACAGTACATTTGCTACAATGTAAATATTTATATGACTGCAACATCAATATATCAAGATTCTTATAATTGAGGTTTTTTACATGTCTTTGGGAAACACTAACCAAAATATACTTTCTAATTTGTTACCAGACAACATCTTAATCATTGGTACATTTTGGTATATATTGGCGCGTAAATGTTTATTTTAAAAAATTGATAGCTTGTGGTCACACTTCAATTTATAAAGATGAATTTAAATGAAAGTGTTTCTAAAAGGTAAACAAAGCAATAATAAATAAATAATTCTACTGTTTTTGTGACAAAACCATAATGTTTGACATTTAATAGATTTTCAAAACAGTTGCATTCTAAGTCAAAAATGTCGGCATACAAATGTCATTATATGTTTTATATATATTTTTTTTAGTTAACCATTACATAAAAGAAAATATTACACTCACATTATAGTTTAAATTTATTGTTTTAAGATTAGTGAAAATATCTTCAGCATGCTGTGAACTATTGAAATTGCTTACAAACCATCCAAATTATATTTTTCTACAATTCTCTGGAGCACAACTCGCCAACGTATAAACGAAAATTGTTCGCATGCCGGTTCCGATGCTTTGAACTAATGGTTCCATGACTGTTCAAACGGTTCTCAAACGGAGCAGTTGGGCCTGTTGTTGGTGTTGTTGTGTTCCGAAGATTTATTCTAATAAATTTCATAAAAGAAATCGAGCAATTTGTGTAAAATTGCGACGCAATATATAGAATAATTACATAAAAAGTAAGTGAATGCTAAAGCATATACAATGTGGAGAGTGCGCGTGATAATAATGTGAAAATTGTGCGTAACAAAAAAAAGCAAAGAGACTGCTTTGGCCAGCAGCAAGCAGCAGTGGTGGCTACTTTTTTTCGTCTCGCTTTATGGTGTGCGTCGTCGTGTTCATATTCGTATTCGTATTGTCTCTGCTTGTGCGATGATGTTGGTGTGAAAACGCTGAAACAGTCAGGCTAGCAACGTGCTCGCTGTAAAATCGTCGTCAGTGCAAGCGAGACAACTACTGCTCACTGCGCTGCATGCATGCATATGTATGTGTATGAGTGCCAGGGCAAACGACTCGCTTGTATTTTTTATATGTCGCCGTCGTCGTTGTCGTTCTCGTTGTTCGTTGTCTTCTCAACAAAATCTTAACAAAAATTTTTAAACATATTTGTGTATTTTTGGCGGTTCTTGTTGTCGCAAATGCAAACTGTAAATAGTGGCAATTAACTGAGAAGCACAAACGCGTCTGCACACAAAAAGAAGCGCGCCTTGCTAATAAGAAAAGCAAAGAAAAGAAAGGAAAATCTTTAAACAACACATAATAATTGCCAATAGCCAAAATGGCAACTGCCTTAAAAAGTTGTTAACTAACTAACTAATTGAAGTGTTTTGCAATTGTTTGAACGTACGTGAGTGAAGCGCGAGTTGTTAAAACAAAACAAAAGATATGGCGTATATGTAAATTTTTCTCTTGTTTCTCTCTTGTTATCAAATGACGTCGTCGTCATTATTGTTCTTGTGAAATTGAAATCCAATTAAAACGCTTGTTGTGTGTTTGTGTTTCAGCTGGGAAATTTAAGCAAAAGTCAAGTGCAATCAGCAGAAGCAGCAGCAGCAGTAACAACGCCAGCAGCGACGGCAGCAGCAGCAGCGGAGCAAGTCTGGTCACACAGCGACTCCCAAAACCGCCAAGGTAGGAAAAGCACTCCTCCCATTCCTTTCTCTCTTCACCCTTCCATCACACTTGATCCAGACAAAAAAAAAATTGAAACGAATAAATGTAACGTTAGTTTGCTTCGTCCTCGACGCCGAGGCCAATGACTGCAGCGACGCTGACTGCGACTTCGTTGTAGTTGACTTCTAAATTAATTGCATAGATTGTTTTATTATCCATGCATTTTTCGTCTTACACTTTGCATGTGTGTGCGTGTCAGTGTTTGTATGTGTGCACAAGGCAAATACGGTTGGTTAGCTGATGTTTGAGCAACTGTTTTTTATTGCTTCTTCGTCTTGTGCTTCTTCTTGATTGCGTTGCTGTTGCTTTGTTCACTGTTGTTATTGTTGTAGTTATTTTACGGAAGTCTTTTTGGCACCCGCCAACGCAACGTGCGGCTGTTTTGCAATTGTAAAAAGGCCACAATGGATGTGTGTGTGTGTATATATATACGCACACATGTTTCGAGCGTGTGCCTCACACATACAGACATATGACAAGTCTGTCCATACCGGAACAAGACCAACAACAACAACAGTAAGAAGAAGCCGTTGACTGCACTCGCACTCACTCCCACCACGATCAGCTGTTGCTCCTCTCACACAACTACCACAACAACAACAAACACCCACACACATACACAAGCAAGTGGGACTGTCTCACTTGCACGCACCTGCTAAACGATAAGAGCAACAAAACTAGAACGTGCATCAAAATTGGCAGCGCTGCTTCTTTCTTTCTATTTCTTTTTTTCGGTATGGCGACATGAGCGGTGTGTTAATGTATCAGCCTAAGCGAGCGAAGAAAGCGAACAACAATTACAAAGAAATGGTATACGTGTGTGTGCCCGTGTGTACGTATTTGTAAAGCCCGACCAGTTTTGAGGTTAGAATTGGCCTCAGCTTCATAGGTCAAAAAGCACACTTACACGATACTAATATGCAAGTGTATTTTGTTGTTGTCACACACACACATACACATGGCTTCAAAAGAAAGTGCAGCATAGAATATAAGCAGCCCATCAACATAATAAGCACATTAATAATTATCTTCTGTTTGAAGAAAGCAAAATCAACAGCAATAGCAGCAACAACAAAACTTAATTTTGTCATTTATTTTGGGAGCAAACAAGTGAAAATTTCTTCTGTTGCTGTGTGCGCCTTTTACCTAACAGCTTGAACAGTGACTCCATTTTGTGTGCAAGTATGTGTGTGTGTCTGTGTGTGTTGTGCTTTTCACCACTGAAAGTGTAATTTAAATGGCACTTTTTGTTTGTCGCTTCTTTTCTTCAGCCTGTTTCATCTCTAATTGTTTACCTACACAAACACACACAAAACGTTCACACACACACACACACACACACTTATCGACGCTCATTGTCGCTTTATTGCCTAGCAGGTTATTTTGTTAGGGTTTCTGTTGCCGCCTTGCAACTTTTTGTTGCTTTTTTTGAGCTGATTCATCGCTGAATGCTAATGTTAATGTCGTCATGTCGTCATGTCTCGGTGCGCTGTTTATGTTATTTTTAGATAGTGCGCTGAGCATTTATTTACGCTGAATTGGCGCCGTTAAAACTCAAGTTATTATCTCAGCTCTTGATTTTTGAAGATTTCTGCAAACTGCAATGCTTTGCAGCTTTAACCAACTGTTGTTGAGCGACGTGAGCGACGCGTTGGTTGCTTATCTATTTGTCACATCTTTCGCACGTCGCCGTCACAACAACAGCAAAAGCAACCTCTGTTATCAGAATCTTGCATTGCATTTAAGTGTACAATCGATAAGTGTCAGCTGCTGGTTATCGATAAGCATAGCATTTTAATGTTTCCGCCATTTCGATTTACAGTAATTTTAGGCGGCAAAGCCATAAGTCCACAACAACAATAACTAATAAGAATATATCATACATTTTCCATTTGCAGCAGCCGCAGCTCCCGCGACTGGCCACAAGAGAAACATCGACAACGCCTGCTAAGTGCGCATTGAATTTAAATTCGAATCCCAATAAGAATCACAAAAGAAAAGCTGACGAAAAAGCAGATAAAGCAAAGTGTGCGCACATTAAAAAGACAAGAAAGGTTTTTAAATTTGCTCATTTTAATTGAACTATGAGTTCGTTGCTGCAAGTTGAATATTTATAATTAATAAATTTTTTTTACCAAAAAAAAAACAGGCAAGGCAGCAATCTTAACCAATAAGCAAACACATACAACACACAAAATGGAGCTGCGTGTTGGGAATAAATATCGACTGGGCCGCAAGATTGGCTCCGGCTCCTTTGGCGACATTTACTTGGGCACAACGATCAACACGGGCGAGGAGGTAGCAATAAAACTGGAATGCATACGCACCAAACATCCACAACTGCACATCGAGTCCAAGTTCTACAAGACAATGCAGGGCGGCATCGGTATACCCAATATCATTTGGTGCGGCAGTGAAGGTGATTACAATGTAATGGTCATGGAGCTGCTTGGCCCATCGCTGGAGGATTTATTCAACTTTTGCTCACGCCGCTTTTCACTGAAAACGGTGCTGCTGCTAGCCGATCAGATGATCTCACGCATTGACTATATACACTCGCGTGATTTCATCCATCGTGACATCAAGCCCGACAACTTCCTGATGGGTCTGGGCAAAAAGGGCAATCTCGTGTACATAATTGACTTTGGTCTGGCCAAAAGGTTTCGGGACGGCCGCACTCTGAAGCACATACAATATAAGGAGAACAAGAATCTGACGGGCACCGCACGCTATGCTTCGATCAATACACATCTGGGCATTGAGCAGTCGCGACGCGACGATTTGGAATCCCTTGGCTATGTGCTGATGTACTTCAATTTGGGTGCGTTGCCATGGCAGGGCCTGAAGGCGGCCAATAAGCGACAGAAATACGAACGCATATCCGAGAAGAAGCTATCAACATCGATTGTGGTGCTTTGCAAGGGCTTCCCCAGCGAGTTTGTCAATTATCTGAACTTCTGTCGACAGATGCACTTTGACCAGCGTCCCGATTACTGCCACTTGCGTAAACTGTTCCGCAATCTGTTTCATCGCCTGGGCTTCACCTATGACTATGTCTTCGACTGGAATTTGCTCAAATTTGGCGGACCCCGCAATCCCCAGGTCATCCAACAGGCACAGGACGGCACCGATGGCCAGGGCGGCGGCGGCGGACAAGGTCAAGATGTCGCAGCCTCTCCAGCAGCGTTGGCTGCGGCGTCGCATCAACAGCACAAGGTCAATACGGCCATGGCCACCGCCGGCGGCAGCACACAACAAATGCTGGGCAATAGCTCGGCGGCTGGCACAACGCTCGCCATGCTAGGCGGTGGTGGCGGTGGAAACGGCGGAGCCGGTGGCCAGCTAATGGGCAACGGTGGTCTCAATATGGATGACTCGATGGCGGCCACCAATTCGTCGCGACAGCCCTACGATACGCCCGAGCGGCGTCCCTCGATACGCATGCGTCAAGGCGGCGATTTACAAGCTGGCAGAGTTGTTGGGGATGTACGAAATGCTAAATAATATTTTATTGTTTAGATGCTCTGTGTTCTGTGCTTCAGTGTGCTTCTTCCGGCTTTGGAAAACACACGGCCATATGGCATGACACACACACAAACACACACCCAACAGCAGCTAACCCAGCCACTCTATATGCATATATAAATATTACAAGCAAAACAAAAACACATTTAGTATATTACGCTGTATAGTACATATATACAATATATATAAATATATGTAAAGGTATCCATGTCAGCGACCTGGTCGCTGGCAACATGTTGCAGTAGCAAACACAGATCGACCCCATACACATACACATACACACAGAGACACCAACACACGTCACCACACGCAATAAGAAGCAAATAGCTGCGCTTTTCTTTTGTACATTTTTGTTTTTTTTTTTATTTGCGTTTTGCTTTTTGATGCTTCGGATGGATGGATGGATGTTGCAAAACCTATTATTAACTTATGCTTAATTTAACTTATAATCTTAGTTGATAATCAATTGCGAGTCGGCGGCAAAGAAGAATACCTATGCACTAAATTTATTTAAAGCCACAGCTCGTACCGCAAGTTATTGTAATGCGCTAATTTTAAGCAGAGATAATGATCATGAACGACCGATGACAGACGACAGTTCCAAGAGAAAAGGAGTGCGACGCTTGTGTTGCATCCCCAAGATATTGGGATGCAAAAAAGTTCAAAAAGAGCACTAAATATACACGATCAGCAAATGATTTAACACTCCAAACAAGCGTTATGTTCGATTTTTTTCTCTCTGGTTCTGTGAGTTTTGCATTTACACTGCTGAACAAGAAGAACGACATCATTATTGTAAACAAGAGAGCAACAAGAATATATAAACAAATTACATCAATTTGATAACAAGCATTTTGTTAAATTAACTTTGTGTTTTGTGCAAACAAACAAAGAATAGAAAGCAACAACATCAACAACAAAAATGAAAACAAGAATAAATGAGGATGAGAAACGTATCAACCAACTCAACTGAACAAAGGGCAAATTTATATTAAATGAAGGGAAATATTTAAATATTATATTTAAATAATCTGATTGTAAAGTAAACAAAATGACACATTGTGCGCCAGTGTCTCTTAACTTTTAGTGTAGAAACTTAGCATTAATACAAATTACCGAGTAGTCTATAAAAAAAAAAACGGACATTAACGAGTTTTTTTCGCCACCAACAAATTGAATGAGAGAAACTCCCAGCAAACATCCTCCACACACACACATACACACACGCACACCCTCAACTATGCCCAACAACAAACAATACACACACATGTATGTTTAAGTGGAACGAGGCGAGAAAATAATATTTGAAATGGGCGCAGAAAATGTCAACTTGCTCTCGCCCTCCTCCTTCTCCCACTCTACCCCTTCAACTTAGCTTTAATCAAATGTCAAACAATAAAAAGAATTATTCTTAATTTATAATTTTGATTCATTTATATTAAAATCGCGATTAGCGAATTTGACGATAATGTACGTATGTGTTCATTATGTTTTGCATTCTCTGTTTCTCTATAATCAAATCGAAATCGATAAGGAAAATATAACAATGTAATGTAACTAATAACATACTGCATATAACAAAACAGTGCATAACACATCTTCAACATACTACATAACAAATGTACTTTGCATTAAACATTATATATATTTTCAATTAGTTTGTAAAGTTGTTAAGGGGCGTGAGCTGCGAGCGCGCATTAAAATTAACGCTAGCTAATAAATTGTAGCTATAATATGAAATTTGTTTATAAGTAATACCAAACCGTAAAAAATAAAACTACAAAACAAAAAACCAACAAAAAAAATATTCTAATTGTGCAAGTCAAGAATATGGATTATAAAACAAGAAATAATTACAAAATTACGAAAAAAAAAAATTAAACAAAATAAAATCGTGCAAAACAAAATACAAAAGTTTAATCTTATGAAGTGCATATGAAACACATAAATGTATGTAAAACTACAAAACGCGCTGATATGCCGTTTATATAGCAGTAATCCGTAAACTATAAATGAAAAACAAAGTAAACCATATATAACATATAAATATATGTTTAAACGCAGGCGAGTAAAAGTAAAAAGTAAAATCAGAAAGTTAAATAAAAATGCATTACGTGATATTTCTTACAAATTGTTTTATTTCCTTTTTGTTTATTGCTTTATGCTTTCTTTAGTTCTGTACGCATTATAATCCCAATTGGAATGGCGTTTTTTCGAGATATCAGTCCAATAACTTAAGAGCCTTCGACTGGGAGTTTCTTTAGTTGGTTCCAAAAGCGCACGCCTTGCAACTTGACCAAAAAAAAAACAAATACTTATACTACAATATACAAAAATACACGACAAAAATGATGAACAACAACTATATAAGGATTACAAGAGTCCCCTAGATAGAGTCTAACCCCAATATGCTGAGCTATTTAAGATTGAAGATCGCAAGTTCCACAAAGAAATACAAAAAAAAACAAATATATTGAAACTGAGTGTACATAAATTAAAATATTCAAATAACCTTGTGTGATTTCCTTTTAACATACTACAAAATACAACTAGCGATTTATTAACGAAACTAACTAAAACTAAATTATGATAGTAATGATAACTAACTATAAAACGATTCGAAACGAAACTA
The DNA here is from genome assembly GCF_023558435.1 of Drosophila sulfurigaster albostrigata. Taxonomy (NCBI): domain Eukaryota; kingdom Metazoa; phylum Arthropoda; class Insecta; order Diptera; family Drosophilidae; genus Drosophila; species Drosophila sulfurigaster. The sequence continues at coordinate 22,740,870 of NC_084882.1, forward strand.
AACTAAACTAAATGATAAATGTATGAGAAGTCCATACGCCATAAGCGAAATAGATCATGTAACAAATTTAAAATAAAAATCAAACCAAAATTAAAGAGTAATGGAAATTTTGAAAATTTTGTAAAATTTAATGTATATGTATATGAGAATAGAACTTTTGATCTAATATAATTAACACTAAATCGAGTACGAATAAATACATATGTGTGTAAAATATGCGAAATGAACATAAACAAACCACCAACAGTGATATGAGATACAACAAAATGACAAGCGATAAAGTTCATCGGAATATTAAACAACAAAAAAACAAAAGAAACCCAAAATTTATAATTAATCGTAACCCGCACGCGCCATTCAAATAACAACAGACATATTTATTCTAAATGTATATTATTATTATTATAATTATTATCATATTGAAAATGTCGAAACTAGGCAAGCAGTCAGCAATTTTCCAAAAAACAGCTAAGAATAATGTAATACACACAACAAACATACAAGTTCAATAAAAGACATTTCACAAGCAAAAAAAAACTCATCAACTTAAGAAAACAAAATAGAAATGTTGATGGACTTAAGTTATACTAGAAGCAAAAAGGGTAAACGTATAAACAATAAGTAATCCGAGAATTAACAAATTGCAACAATATTAGATACAACAAATACAAATAATAATAAAAACAATAATAATTAATGAGCAAAGGACATTTACTCGTAATTGTATGTAATTAATTGTCGAAAAGAAAACACGAGCCGGCGCTAAAATGAAATAAAATCTATGATTTTGAAAACAATTAACCTAAGCGTACAATTCTTTTCAAGGATAATGCAAAATTATACATAGTTTTCTTAAAAGGAATAAATAATGTCGAGTGAAGAAACTTTCTCTGCTTTTCGCTCATTTGCCAGCTAATTAAAATCTAATTTATTATTTAGTAGACATAGGTGAACTTAATGCATATAAAAGAGCGGTCTACAACTAAATATTTCCAATTGTTATTCCAAGTCCGATTAATTCAGTCAGTGCGATGCGGTTCCAACCAAGACTAAGAAACGGCGAAATAGTGAAGCTATCCTGGTCACTGAATTTGTATAGTCGCGGAAATCCTGTGATGTGGCCCAGGGAGGATAATCCGACTCAGCGGGATCGTTATATAGATCGGTTTCTAATCGTCTTTGCATTTCTGATGCATTGCTTTCAGGCTGAGCTTGACGCACATTATTTACTGAATAATCTTGAGGATATTGAAGACTTTTCAGCTGGCTTACCAACTATACTTCTTCAAACTGAAGTGATTGTTCGATATGTGGATGTAATTAATCACAGGGACGAGTTGAAGGACTTGCTCAAACGTTTCTACGCCAATATCTATGTGTCGCAGGAATCTGATCAGAGTGTTTTCTCAAGGATTTCACGGCAACTATTGGGACCGCGTTTGATAACAGTTTTCTATGTGACGACCATGTTAAACTATTTTCAGGAGTTTGTGGTAAACATTTTAGCTGGTGGACGGGAAATGATTTACAAGCAAGTTTACTTCTTTGATAATACCAAAATGCCCCAGTATTTAATACTTATTGGGATTAACTTTTGGGTGGGCATATTAATCATCACAATGCTCTTTGGAGATCTGAATTTGCTAGGAGAGCTTTTGATGCATCTGAACGCTTGCTATCTGCAACTTGGCAAGGATTTGCGATCGGGTGCAGCTCGCTTATTGGAATCAAATGATAGTTCGAATATTGCCGCGGATTATCGTCGAGAACTTATTAAAGTACTGCAACGGAATATAGATCTTAATGATTTTGCTGCTAACCTCGAGAGACTCTTCACATTTCGGCTCTTTATTAGCTTTGCCGCCAGTGCCTTAATTCTTTGTGTATTACTTTTTATATCATACAAAGTATGTGTTGCTTTTATTACGTTTTTAACCCATACTACATAATTTATTTTTTTACAGACTCCTTCGGAGAATATGGTTTTTATTTTCTGGTTCATCTCCAAGTTTATTGAACAATTCTCGTTTGGTTATCTTGGATCAGTTATATATGAGACTGTAAGTGCTTTTTAGTATTACAGATTAATTTGTTTAATTTCACTTGGAAATAGACAAACGAGTTGGATATGATGTACTATTGCGGAGATTGGGAGCAAATCATTTATCGCTCAGACAATGCTGAAGAGAATAAAAAACTTATGAAGCTTGTCATATTATCTATTGAGCTAAACTCAACACCATTTTCGCTAACTGGCTTAAATTATTTTACTGTTACACTAACTTCTGTTGTGAAGGTAAATAATAATTACTTGAAATGTGAATGTATATAAATTGCATTATTTCTATTTCATATAGATAGTACAAGGAGCCTTTTCGTACTTTACTTTCCTCACATCGATGAGCAGCAATTAAATACATATGTATATTGAAGGGCTAGAAAGATGAAGAAAATATGAAAAGCACACACATATAGCTTGCAAAATTAACAATATTTTAAATCACAAGAAACTGCAATAAATGAAATGTTATGAAGTAATGTTATATGCTTATTAAAAGATTACAAATAAATAAAATGTGCCTGTGTTAAAGTTTAGCCGCAATTTCAACGGTAATTAACGTTCAGTTTAAATTTATAATCGATTTCCGATTATTACTAAGCGGAGGAGCATATTTTAGAGGGCTTGCTTTATTACCAAAACAAGTTTTTTGTCAAACATTTATTAATCAAATTCTTTATGAACTAGTCAACTGCACTAAGTATTAGTTTTGGGTCTTTAATTTTTATAAAAACAATGCTTTTCGCTATTTGGTTTTTTTTATTGTTATATATCTCGTAAACGTTAAATATATTTATATTTATTAACAGAACACGAGACTGGTGTTGAATAGAGAAAGTTTCAAGACATAAAAATAGGATATTAATTAAATTATTTATATTAATTGTCCGTTTGATGTTACGATATATCACGATAATGTAATCGATGTTTCTCTGCCGCTATCGAATACGAACTAGTTCCGTTCGATGAATCGTTTGAACGAACTCATTCCGAACGACTCGCGAGAACGTAGATTTGCAGACGAAAAGGTTTCTATTTATTTATTATTTAACAATCGCGACAAACTGTGCAATGCGAATAATTGCAATAATGACATGGCATACTAATTTTGCAATCGTTCTGCAGGGTTCGCCATAGTGAGGGGCCAACAGCAATAACAAACAGAACAGCAAAGCAACAAAGATGGGTGCAAAACAGTCGCGTGAACCACGTTCTGTCTCAATGGAGAATCCTGCTGGCGTCCTCGACATATCCGATGATGTGGTCAAGCGCCTGAAACAGGGAATCACACAGCAGGGTAAAGCAAAAAAGAATATCAAAACACAAACAATTCTTGCACTGAGTCCGCTGATTGCGGAAAATTTGTATTGCTGGCCAACAGTGGTTATGCAACAATTGTCAAATGACAATTTATTTATATTTTTAATATCCAAATTAATCGAATCTTCATTGTTTGCAGCACGTGACAATGCCGCCGCTGCCCAGGAATCGAAACCGGCATCAAAGTCACAAGAGCCAGCAAAGAAGGCGCCCGTAAAAGCCACAGACGGTGTTGCTGTTGCTGCTCCAGTTGCGCCACCTACAGTTGTCTATCAGAGTCCCACGCCCATTTATGTGCAGGGAGGCGGACACACAATCAGCGCCGCCGATGTACAGCGTCAGATGAACCAGGAGCTGCAGAAGAACGACGAACAGTGGCGTCAGCGTATGACGAAGCTGGAGGAGAACCTCAAGAAAACAAACACCATCATGGAGACGGAATATGCGAACGCTGTGGAGGGCGTGCATAAGCGCTTCGTGAGCACTGCCGCTGCGCATAAGACGCCACCATGCCAGGACCTTAAAGCCCAGCTGCTGGCCTGCTATCGTGCAAATCCCGGCGAGACGCTTCGTTGCATCGATGAGGTGGCACAGTTCAAGCAGTGCGTGGACTTGCATCGTATCAAGAAGCTCGACAGCGTGCCAGAGGCAGCGCCTAAGGCGACAGCTGACAGCAAGAAGGCAGCTGTTCCAAAAGCAGCTTAAAGACTTTCTGTATGTGCGGACTTAATATGATTTGTTTTAATATTAATTTCTGATTGCTCCTAAATGCGTCCTTAAGCCTTCAGAGAGCTGTGTAAAGATCAGCACCACTTGCTGCGAAACGAGCGTGTAATTGTGAACAATAGTGAATTAATTTAATATATAAAGAAAGAGATGTGGTTATCTATTGCCTAAATCTGCATTGAATTTTGAATTATTTCTGAAACTTAAGAACTTTCGAAAAGAAAAAGTAACGTGATTTTGTTAAGGATGCATCTCTTCGTTATCTCTTAACTAAAGGTGACCTGTAGTTAAGAAAGTATCAGCTCTATAAAAACAGTGAACAGGAAGAGACAATAGTCAGATTTCCCCATCAAGATTTTTGCATCTTAGTTTAACAGAAACTTATTTAACTGATAAACGAAATAACTATCGACTTTGGCTATTTTTGATATAGAAATATTGAGAAAGTCGAATAGTTTTTTTGTAAACTATAGATTTATGAGACACCGTTGTTAAACTAAATCATTTTTATTAGCTTGTTAAGCAAAGTTAACTACAAAACCCGTAATACTAGACAACGACATATATCTTCCATATATATGTAAGGAATTGTGCCAGCTTAGAGCAGGCTGGCGACCAAACAGGAGGCCAGAGAGAGGAGTTCGAGTGTCAGGGCGACAGCGTTGCTTGTGACATTGTGGACATGGTCCTCGTGTTTTTTCCGAGTGCTGCTTGCAGGAGTCATCATAGTTCTTGGCAGGACCCATACAGCCAGCATAGCTCATCACATAGGCTAGATAATTCTGCTCGAAAGCGCCGCGCACCAAACTAGAACCAGGTCCGCTGGCGAAGACAATCACATCCTCACCGCCATGCGTTTCATCTTTGAGTGCCAAGGTGGCCATGTGCCTGTAGGTGGGTGACTCCATTTCCGTCTTGGTGAACTGCTTCAGTGCCATCCACACATTGGAACTGTTCACGGGCTTAGTCTCGTTGGCCAAGTGATCAAAGTAGCCGGGTCCATTGGCATACGTGATGGTCTCGTACACCATGGGATCCCGGGGCTTGTGCAGATTGGCTGCACCCAAGATGTCAGCGCCTCGCTGCGGATAACCATTGAAGGTCACGGAATGCGAATGATCCGCGGTGACCAGAATCAAAGTCTCATCCGAATCGGTCATGTTAAGAGCCGCCTGCACAGCCAAGTCCAGCTCGTAGACTTCGTGGAGTGCGGCACGCGCATAGTTCTGATGATGTCCCTGATCGATGCGTCCTCCCTCCACAAGTAGGACATAGCCAGCGGATTTGTCACCACGTTCGAGCACAGCAATTGCAGCCTCAGTCATTTCCTGGAGCGAAGGTTCGCCTTCCTCGCGAGCAATCGAATAAGTAATGTGATTATTGCGGAACAAACCCATCAGATAATCCGTCTCCTTGACATTCACTTTCGCCAGCTGCTCGCGATTCGTGACCAGCGCTCCGGGCACACTATCGTTGGCATGTTGGAGGAGCCATTCCTGGGCCAGATTGCGTTCATCGCCTCGTGCACAAATTGTTTCGGTGCCGCCCTCGAATTTCACAGTGCGCACTTCGCTCTTGTTGAGTGCTCCCATGGGCGAAAGACCGCCGCCGAGGATTACGTTGAACTTGTTGCCAGGCGCATTCTCTACGAGCTGCCGGGCAATGTCAGCGTGTATGCCAACGGATTCCTTGGGTACCTCCGTATCGCATTCCCAGTCACGATGATAGATGCGAGCAAAGGTTGCAGCTGGCGTTGCGTGTGTGATGCGAGTGGTGGTCACGATGCCGGTGCGTTTGCCTTCGCTTTGGGCCCAGTCCATGATAGAATCGAGACGTCCCTGGGTGGCATTCACCTTGGAGCGTGTGGTGTCCATGCCAATGGCGCCATAATCGCTCTTCACACCCGTAAATATGGCTGTGGCTGTGCCCGCCGAGTCCGGAACTTGCTTATCCACATTGTAGGTCTGTGTGTTGAGATGAGGTTGAATTGAGTGTCTAACCGAATCGAACTTGTTATCGCTTGATCGCTTGATCACCTACCTTGGCCAAACCGGTGTAGGGGAAGTCATCGAATGACAGCGTCTCCTCCTCGCCGTGACCGTGCTTCAGATACTGCCCCTTATAGATGCGTCCAGCGCTAATCGTTGACAATCCCATGCCATCGCCAATGAAGATGATAATGTTCTTCGCCTTGCGTTTATACGAGTTTTCCTTGGTCTTCTGCGCCTGATCGATGATCTTCTTCAGCTGCCTTAGACCTACGCGACGCCAGAATTGCGCATCTGTGATGGAAATGGAAATTAGCAAAACACATCGAGTAAGTCACGGTCGTAGTTACTACGACTATAACTACCTATAGCTAGATACTTATTCATGACATTTCGATGTCGATGTCGCTTTTTAATTATTTCTAGTGAGACCCACTTGACACTCGCCCGTACTGCTTTGATCGTTACTAGTATGAACCGCTCTTGCTAATTATTTAGATTTAGTTTTTTTGTTGTTTAGTTTCCTATATAGACGACGCAAATATCTGGAAGTCGCTCGTTGAGCACACAAGGCCCATTAGAAGCGTTTCCACAAAACGGTTTGAGGGTCTATAAGCTTCTCTACCTTTGCGGTGAACCGATGTTAGCTTTACAAAAATATTCCATTTCTCTATTCGAGACATTCTATTTCTGGACTGGGGTTTACTTAGCTGTTAAATTAACTCAGTTTGCCGCTTGGCAATTTATGGATTCTAGCTTTAGTTAGATAAACTACAACAACTACTTTGCTGACAAATTTGCATTCATTTATTGTTATTTTTATAAGCGAGAAATTATATTTTAAATGCAAAATAATAAAATATGACAGACAGCAATTATCAGGCCTCGTCATCTGTCGAAATTTCAAAATAAATTATAATATTTCTTTATTTCTTTTTACAAAATTTATTCGATGAATATATAAAATGCATTTGTCTCTAGGTTCTCTGTCAATTCGACAGCCATTTAATAATATTCGTTTTTTAGATATACCATATTATAGCATTACTTCTTTAATATGCAACAGGTGTTATCATGTTTCCCCTTTGTTCGCTCCCCCAAAAAGCCAAGAAACCTCGACACTGACGCACGTTACAGTTAAGTCGCGTTGTTCGACTGCTAATTTGCATTGTCAATGAAATCGAAACTAATAAATAACTAAAAATGTTTTTGAGCAGTGTTAAGTTCTTGCTACAATTAACACTATAATTGCCAGAATGTGATCTTACCAACGTAGCGTTTAACACCTGTGAAGCTGTTTAAAAGTGTTCTAATTAATTGCTATTTGTACTTTGTTTGCCATTTGGTTAACACGCAATTCGACGACGTTTTTGTATCTTAATTAGAAATTTGTTGTTGCCAAATTGAAATGCTGTCAGCACAGAAATTTTCGACATACGTAATCTGGCGAATTCCATTATAATTGGAAAATCGTGCGCGAAATTTGCTATGCTATCTACCAACAGGAAGTTGAGGAACTAATTCCGATTGATTTTTCATTACAATTTGTAAGCGCAGTACATATGATATTCATATAATTAAAGGGGTTTCCCCCAGTTGAGGGCTGTACTTTGCTTCATCTGCGATGTACAGAATAATTGTCTATATATCACGTGTTTATTGCAAACTGGATTTGAACACTAAATACAACATAGAATTTACAATTAAAAGTGCTGGCAATGATAATAATTATTGCTTAAGTACTGAAGCTTGCTCTATAAAAAGCAAATCATTAATTGCAATAGTAATTTTTTTTTTTAGTTGATAGATGTTCAAATAATTAGAGATCTGCACTTGATACAAGGTTTTCACTCACAAGCCAGACCTTGAAAATATGTGCTGCGGTCGCCACAAAAGTACTTTTTTCACTTTATACTTCTAAGATTGCATAATTGAATTGAACTCAAATAGCTGAACTGGAACTAACACGTAGTAAATATAACGGCTGAATGCGCCATAATAGTCAACGTGTTGTATATTGCATACTATTTATATATTCTATAAGGAATTTTTCGGAAACGCACCTTCCAACCCGCTGTCTTTGTCCTGTTCCAAAGCCGGATCGAGCTTAAATTCGGGTCCAATGTCGCCGCCAGCGCTGAGCGTTTGAATCAATGGAGGTGGCTGCACTGTGGCCGCCCAAGTGCCGATGAAGAGGCCACAGGCAATTAGAAGAACAACGGGATGCATCTTGAACTTGTTGAATTGTCGTTGAGCTGCCGACCGAGATTGAGTTTTATTTATATATATCACAGATTTTGCTTTATGTGGGTGTGTGTGTGAATACGTTTGGAATGCGTTGGACACTTTTAGCAGTCCATTAAATTTTGTAGAATGCGATTTAACGGAACGGATCAGCGAATTATAACCGAGCTCCCGCCTACTGTGGATTGTCACAATTAGCGACTGACGTCTCCGTAAGCCCTGAAGCGCCGTTATATGGAAGCACGATCTATTGGCTGCCGCCTACACACACATCGGTTGTGCACGAAGTTGACACACGACAACAACGCCAACAACGACGACTACGCGAATCGGCAGTACGAGTTCTCGCAATGGCTTTACCTCTATTTCGAATTGCAGCGCTGATAAAACGATTAAACAGTAACTTATTGTCTGGCACATTGACTGGCTTGGCGAGCTTGACGGGCTTGAGGAGCCCTCCAACGTTCATTTGGCCACATAAATCTTTATTGTATGATGTTTGTTTCGGGTTTACGACTTGTTTGGGTTTTAGCATGTGCCAATCCGGTGAATTACGGCTTTCGTTGCACGTGTATCTGGTGTCGTCGGCTGCTGCGCGTTGACTGATTTCTGACTGATTTGTTTTTTATCAGTTGACCGAAAGCGGATGCCGTATCTCTCATTCGTGATGCAGATGAATTTATTGCTTGCTTAGTTCTTTTTCGTTGAATTGATAAAACTTTTCCTTATGACGGGCGCAGCGAAAACAAATTAAGCCAACAACAGTGCGTATGCGTAATGTTTGCGCTATCCGAATATTGGGCAACATATTTGCGTTTATCTCGCAATCTGCAGCCTGAAATCAGAGAATCTTTGAATGCCAGTTCAACCCCGGTCAATGTCATACAATTGTCATTCGTTTACAAAGGCGCCAACACTTTGTAGTGCACAAGTATTACACGACATTTGATCTAAATCTTTACTATATTCCATAATAAAAGATTACCGCATTCGTATAAAATTGGAACTATTGTCCCATTGTTGACTAATCTGTGCATCAAATCTACAATTTTAGTTCAACTCTTCTGCAGAGCTGTCTGCTTTTAGTTACTAATTCATAAATCGCTCAGTTGTTGGACAGTTTTGTTGGTTTGTTTGTAAACGTGATAGTTATGCTCAAATTTTGTTGCGTCTCAGTTTTATCTCGTATGCCGGAACTTTACACAAATATTTTGATCTTCTTAGCCGATACTCACTGCGACTTAAAAAAGTTTTTGGTGTTGTTAATAATATCATTTGGTGCTTAAAACTAATTCCTAGCTAAGCTATCGTCGTATTAATAAAGATATGTCGATAACATGATATATAGCGCTTAATTTCAGTCAGACATTTGGACATCAAACTAAAGCGTGCTTTCTCTTTGCTAATCATACAATGAATAGGGTCAGTGCTTGTTAGTGTTCACTGTAGTCTCTAAAGGGTTTAGTTCCCACTATCTGTGTGTTCTGATTGCGCACGTTTTTTAATGTGCACTGTAAAAGCTGAACACAAAAAAAAAAGCGAGTATGAAAAACTTCAATTGGAATTGACGTTAAGCAATGACTATTATGATGATTGTCGTTTACTCTTGGTTAATTATTACAGTGTAGTGTTTTATGACTCGCGTTTTTCTTTTGTTGATCTGCTACGCTTGACTTGTGCTGCTGTCAAGTCGACAGCTGTATTTGACATTGGTTTGCTTCTCTCCTCCACCTGCGATCCCGATTGTCACTCGAATAATTCAAATATCTAAAACGCAACAATTGTATCTTTGGTGTGCGAGTTTGGTTCAAGAGCTGTTTAAATATATATAAACAATATTTTATGTTATTTTTTTGTTGTTTTTGGTTCGCTATTTGCTGTCAGGTTTATTAAAAATTATTCATGTCACGTATAAATTTTCACTAGTATATAATATGTATTATATGTATTGCATTTGCTTCCACGAAAGTTCTACACATTAGAAATGAATTGCTTCTTAAAAATTTGTGCTAAAAACAGAAAATAAACATATTTTTTTTAGCGCAATACAGAAAGTAAATCGAGTGAATTGAACTAAACTGAGAGAAAATTAACTAAAAATAAATAAAAAAACGTGTTTTGCAATGACTAATCCTTGATCCAAGTTGACTATGAGAAACGCTTCGTTGTGTAACCGCTGCGCACGTTGCTCGTTGTGGCCGATCTAACGGTAGTTCTGGTCGTTTTGGTCAGGGTGGCATCACTGCTAGCAGCAGAGTTGCCATTGCCATTGCTGTTCTTAGCTGTGCTGCTGTTGTTATTGTTGTTGTTGCTGGTGCTTGTGCTGCTGATTGTTGTGATGCTGCTGCTGCTGGCACTCATCGTTAGAGGCCGACGTGGCGGCATTCGCTCATTGACGGCATCCAATCCCTTGGCCTCGGCAAAGGAGTGAATATGTGACGCTGCGGTCAGTCCTTGCAGAGCTAAAAGCAAACAAAATATTGGGGATAATAAGTGGAACATTTTTTTTTAGAATTATATGAAAAGAACATTTTAAAAATAACTTATTATTAAAAAGAAAACCGAAAGACAATTTCGAATATTTCTACTTAAGTAGTTTATATTTACAAAGAAAAGTTAGAAATCTATAGTACTAAATTAAAAATATACCATTGAGTGCAAAATATACTATATTGTCATCCAAATTAAGTAAGACCGCATTGCAGTAGAAGTTGTTTCCGCTTACAAAAGTATTTCTTAAACAACTTCTACTATTTTTATCTAATCGCAACCAAAATTTAAATAGTATTGTTATTATTGTACTATACTATATACTATACTATATATACAAAAAATCGTCACTCTAGCTTCCCTTATTTAAACTTACCCTCTTTGAGCGAATCACGTCCACGAGAAAGTGCGCCGACTGGCAACGCGCCCGTTGGCGTCAGACCCTTTAGTTGTAGGACGCTCTCCGATTCTTCCCTGCAAAGGTGTACAACAGTTTGAAATGCTTAAAGCAATCTCGCCTATTGGCCGAATCTCTGCTCACCTCAGTACAGAAAATACACGCGACATTTTGCCAATGGCGCGTATCTTGTTCCGAATAATCTCTTTGCGCAGCGCCGACATTGAAGCTGTGCGAAATACATTGAAACTGAATTAGTTTTTGCATGTCGATACGCGATATGCATCTACAATTTAACAAAGGTGGCAACTCTGGCAGATGTACTACTTATTTTGGGAAAAGCTTTACGACGCCAAAAGCAGATCAAAGCTGTGCAAAGCTTACGTTAAGCTCTCGAGCAGAAGCGCGCTGCGGTTCAACACTGAGCTTACCTGGCTTACTGGGCGTATTATTGTTATTGTTATTATTCACGTTCGCCGGCACGAGCACAATTTTCTTTCGCAGCTCTACGACGTTTTGTTGTGGGTTGTGGGGAGTTGTGTAGGATAGTTGTTGTTGTTGTTGTACATACAAATTGTTGTAGTTGTTGTGGTTTTTTTGTTATTACATATTTTGTGTGCAGATTCAGAGAATAGTAAGTCAGTTTAATACAAGATTAAATTGTAATTTTGTGTGTTGTACTATTTGTTACGTATACGACACTTAGACATCAACACAGACACTAAACATGGAGACAAGGATACAGAGGTATACACGTAAATTTTATACATACCTTCCTCCAGCTCATCATCGGGACCCGCGACGAGTTCATCATCTGAGCAAATATTGAGCACATTAACCAACATCTCGGTCACCTAGCGAAGCAGAACGACACAAAGATAACTTTGCAATAAACTTGAATTATTCAGCGGAGGGGTCGAAGTTGTGTTTTTACCTTCTCGCCGACGAAGGGCAACGACCAGGTGAAGACATCCATGAAATTGGGCAACCAGTAGGGATGTGGCGAGCAATTGAATTGTCTTATGTTCATCACGTTGTTCTCATACTTGAGCACAGCTGCCTTTTGTCAAATGTTCGACAATGGGTTTTGACAATATTTTTTCGTTTGCGCATCGCATTGCGGTGACGGCGACGGCGAAAAGCATGAAAAACAAAAAGGGAAAAGAAATATTTACGGAAAATACTCGCAGACTTGTGCAGTAGATGGTGCAGCTAAAATGATTTGCGTATGGAATTTAAAAATAGATAAACGCCAACAAAATTTCTTCATCCATTTCTTCAATATACAAATGTGCCAAAGTAAAGTTGATCGTATTGGCCAACTCATACCTTGTTGTTGTAAACATCCAAATAGTTTGGCGCCGAAAAGATGGTGATCAGTGATGGGAAGCCGGTTACTTGATTCTTACGATACATGCGATAGCTGAAAATAAAAATAGTATTAAGCGAAATGCAATTTTAAAACAAACCTTAGCTTACCCCGCATCTTGTGCTTCGTGAGCTCGCACTATGGACAAGAGATTGTTCTTTTGGAGAAACTCACAGCAGGCCGCATAGCTGAAGAAGTAGGAGCAACCGCGTACAGAGTTGTGGGAAAAGAAATCGTTGCTCTTCTCATTACCAAAATCCTCCAGCGGATCGGACCACAATAGATCACACATGGGCCCATAGGCGGGTGGCTCCCTGAAGCGATTCAGCTGCCAAAAAGAACAACAAGAGCGAAACGAAACAAAAAAAAAGCAAAGAAAGAAAATGAAAATGAAATCAACAACAAAAACAACATTGACAGATGATTGTAAACATTTCAGCGAGACATTCGCCTGCCAAATTTATTACCGTCTTGATGTCGTCGAGTGTGAAAATCTCTGGCGATAGCCCGCCGTGTATGCACAAGAACTGCTGGTTGAGCAGCGCGGCGAGGGGCAGGCAGTCGAAAGCTTCCATGCATGCATCGTAAATACTTTCCGAATATTTAATAATGCCTGCAACAGACAAGCAAAAGTGAGAACGAAACCGACAATCGACAACCGACAAAAGGTGGTGGCATTTAATGCACTTGTTGCGGCTCTCAAAAGAGCCTTAAACAAATAATTAAACGATTGCGAGTGGGCAAATCGCAATAGTATAGATTTGTGTTATTGCGAAATGTAGAGAATAAAATTTGCTTACACTCCTGTTTAAAGGTGAAGTATTCGGTTAGATGACGGCACTCGTGATTGCCGCGCAGCAGCGACAACGTATCTGGATAGGTGATCTTCAGCGACCATAGATAAAGCACACACTAAAAGAAGAGAGAGAGAGAGATGTAAGCATGAAAACTGTATGCTGCAGTTGACACTCACTTACCTCTATGCTGAAGTAGCCTCTGTCCACGTAGTCGCCCAGAAAGAGGTAGCGTGTGGTGGCTGGCGGACCGCCCACCTCGAACAGTTTGACCAGATCAAAGAACTGTCCGTGAATGTCGCCGCACACTGTGATCGGCGCCTCCACATCGATCATGTTCTTCTCTTCGCGCAGCAGGTTAGCGCCCTCGTTGATGATGCGTAGCGCAACGGACTCTTCGATGCGTCCCTCGAGCAGAAAATGCTGACGCAGCACATCAAAGTTGGGCTTGCCCGTCTTGGGATCATCGTACACCTCGGACATGGTCAATTTGTGTGTGGGCGGCAGGGGCACATCTGCAGAAGAAGAAGTAAGTGAACAACTTCGTTAACATATGCGTATGCGTAATTAATTGCGTATACGCAGTGTGCAGCGTCTCTGTTGTGCATGCTAACGAGCTGCTGCAACTTAACGCCAATACTACGACTACAATATTTCTGAGTTGGCCTAGCTTGGCCAGATTTACGAGGTACGCAAATATGCCCCATGTGGCATGTGCCAGCGAATGCACATGAATTTCTACGCTAATTACGAAAATTTGAATGAGTGAATATAAAAGTCGAAAATTGATTGGCACACACAAAAACAAACACACAGTCAAAACAGAGACAGACAGTCGGGACAGCAGTTGGACAGACGAACACGACGAACGCGGCCTGCACACATTTGGATTGTCATAATCTCTTGGGAAAATGTTCAAATTTCAGCGGAATACGCCAATAAAAATGTAATATATAACGCAAGACAAATGCTGTTTATTATAGCTGCTTAAATTTAATTTAAATTCAATTTTATCATGCCATAAACTGTGATTATAACAATCAATGCAAGCGTATGTTGGCGTATATGGCGCAGTCCTCTAATAGTCCATTTGCTTGAGTATAAACCTATCAATTGGGTCAAGGTCATTCCTGCACATTTAATGAGGAATTGGTAATTACCCCATGAAAATTGTACATTAAAAATGACAGCAATTATTTTTCTTGGCTGAAATTCAATTCGATTGACAGTTAATATTTTTTTTTCTAACATAATTCTACTATATGTGAATCGTAAAACAAAGGAAATACTTAAAGAAAATAATATTAAAAAGAAATGATTCAAGGAAAAGATATGTTTATGGCAAACCTTGATTTGCTAATAAAATATTAAGAGATTATATATAATGGCATATTAATAACCTAGCCAGAGCATTAACATTAAGTTTTTGGACAACACAAAACATCACGAGACAAATTTGAAATGTTTTTAGACTAAAATTTAATAACTAGCCTGATGAAAATATTTAAATTTCAAAGGTAAATTAATTACTATTGATATGAATGTTGTTAATTTAGTTTAGATATTCAATTTAAATATCAAAATTTTTATTTATATAGACACCATAAATTTAAATAGAAAAGCTAATTCAAGAAATGGAAGCAATCGATATCAAGGATGTATCTGGTTAATATCTTGTATTCTCAATATTAAATTCAAGTGACTTAAAAGCTATTTTAAAAAATTGATATCAAACTGTACCATCGACAATGCGCTCCCTGGTTTTTGTGTATTGCATTTTCTGTTTGCTCCCGCTCCCCGTCGCATCTGATTTCGTTGCTGATGCTGTGTTGGAGGAGGCCTTTGATGAGGATGATGATTTGCTTGTTGTTTTGTCCGTGCTGCCACTTTTGGCCAGCGAAGATTTTCTCGTGAGCGAACTTCGCGACGTTGTGGACATGTTGTTGATATATTTTATTTATCTGGTTTATGTTTTTAATTATTTCTTTTTTCTTTGTTTTTAGTTTCCTAATGTATATGCTCTTAACTGTCCGCTGAAATTCACGACGAATTTGTTTTTATTTTTCGTCTTTATTTTGGCGTTTCTTCTTTTTTTTGGTTTTGTCTTGTGTTAAATTTCTACTGCTTGTTTTTTTTATTACTTTTTTAATATAAATTTTATGAGATGAAATTCTTGTTGTTGCTGTTGCTTTAGTGCTGCAAAAAAAAGTTAGTATCGCTAAAAATTAGAAAATTATTTGCCTTTGGCCGAGACAGAAAGACACACACAAACATGTGTGTAAGTATATATTGGGCAATAAATAAAATTTGTTGTTATTTGGTATATGTATCTTTTTATTTATTTATTTTTAGCCAGGCACTAGCAAATACTAATAGAGACAGCTCCTCGGACAATGTGTATTAACACACACACAAACACACACACTGAATCACAAAAATACACTCAATATAAATGCCAAGCAATTAATATTTCAATTTTGTGCAATTATTCACAAATTTATTAACTTTTCACTTGGCAAAGGGCAACATTTTAGCTCAGCCATATAACGCTTTGACACTTTGTGCTAATTAGATAGAACACAATGTAACATTATTTATCACAATTATATGTGAACTTGCATTTGTATTATATTTGAAAATGTATTTTTAAATATTTGAATTTATTTATGCACTTTGTCACACACTTTGCACCGTTGCAGCAGCCTCAGCAGCGTATCCTTGTGGGCTTTATTTGACGCGATCACGGACTGGCATTTCCACCAAGTTGGCGCGTCGTGATTTCCCTCGATACTGAAAGCCGAGCGAAACAAAATTTTCGAATACAATTTTTCGCAAAACGACTCGCCAGAGCTAGACAACATCAAAGACACATTAAAAACAACGATCAACGCATCGACAAAACAGCGAACGTTCGTTCGGCTCCTCGCTCTTTCCGATCTCCGATCTCTGATTTGCGATCTGCGATCTCTGATCTGCTGAGATCTTTAGGCTGATTTGACGCTCTATCGCCGAGAGTCCAGTCTTTCCCTTTGCCGCTGCCCTTGACTGCTCGATTGTGGTCCTCTGTTAAAAATAAAAAAAATATATACTCTCGCCAATCTCTCTCGCAGAGTTCGCGGCTGCTGGCAGCATAACAATCTCAATCTCTTGTTTATTTATTGGGTTAATGTGACACACACGCGATTATTGGCTGTTGTTGTTGTTGTTTTTGTTAATTTGTTAATTTGGCCTCCATAAACATGACCACCTCCAAGGCATGCTCCAAAGCAACATCCGTTGTTGCAAACAGTCGACGCTCCTCTCAATGTTTTTCAACTTGACCGTGAGTGAGACATCTCCGCTCTTTTGTCCAATGTCCGACGTCCGCTGTCTGTTGTCGGTTTGTCCGTGATATTGTGTATGCGTGCTCGGCCAGAAATTGGGCGCCAATAGGTGGGTGTCGCTATAATTATACATAGTCTTGACTTTGTGCGCGCCTCGTGCAAAAATATATATCCTAAATGCATACATACAGACGCCGTACTACGAATCTGCTGTCTCTCGGCGATTTCTCCAACAGATCGCTTCGATACGGCGGGTTAATTGCCCATCGGATATTGGGAAAGCGTACAAGAAAATACTTTTAAAGTCCATTTTACTATTTACTTCTACAAAGTGTTTTCGAAATAGCAGAAATAATTGTACCACAAATTCTTTAGCAACGTTTTATTATGATATTTAGGTCACAAAGTGGCAGACATAAAATATTAATATTTTTCTTTGAAAAAGTAAAATTTAAAAATTTACTTTTAAAATGTATTTACTTATTGAGATTAAAGGGTATTTAAAATTCGTGTTCCTAGTTTATTTAGTTATTTCAATAGATTCGACTTATTAGAAGAGAGACAACATAAGCTGAGAAAGCGTGGCAATATTTTAATA
Organism: Drosophila sulfurigaster albostrigata; assembly: GCF_023558435.1. NCBI lineage: Eukaryota > Metazoa > Arthropoda > Insecta > Diptera > Drosophilidae > Drosophila > Drosophila sulfurigaster. The sequence continues at coordinate 22,758,178 of NC_084882.1, forward strand.
ACAATTTGTGTGAGGGGGAACTTGTTGTTGTCGCTGTCGCAGTCATTGATGTCGTTGTCGTTGTTGTTGTTGCTACTGATGACAGTTCTTGATGGTCAATTAATATGTATTTATCTTAAATGAATATATTGTATTTTCTCGTGATATGTGTATTTATTTGAGCGATCTTCGCTGACAAGCACAAAACTAGCACCTGCTTAGATCGGAATAGAAATTTCGCATAGAATTCTTTGTGCATTCCAAGGGACTGAACCTGAACATGGCATTGGGATTTGGCCAAGATCACGCCCACAACACAGTATATTTGATAGACAAAGGCAAATCACCAGATAAAAGTCACAAAATCGCATACTATATTAGAGTGAGACAGAGATGGAAGCATCCATGGAGGAGGAGGATGCATCGATACCTTTTTTTTCTTGGCACTGCGCTGACAGCAAACTCAGTCTGTCCGCTGTCTGCTGTCCCGTTGTCCATTTCAGCTTTGTCTACACATCTGCACTTATTATGATTCGTTATATCGATGAACACCGAACGCTGGCCGAAAGAAAAGTGTGGGAGGTGTGGAGGGTGCCTGGGTGCTTTGGCAATGCTCACTGTTTTATATACTTTACTTATTTATAAGTATTTATTTTTTATAACCGCAAAATCGTTGCCAGCATTTCTTGAACGCAATTAGAAGGGGCCCCCAATGCCGTTGTCGATGCCGATGCCGTTGCCATTTGTCGGTGTTGTTGTTATTGTTGATTTCGATTTTGTTGTTGTTATTGTTGTTGTTGTTGGTATTGTCGTTGTTGGGCACTGACCAATGGTCAACGCTGCGCACTTGAAGATTCATCTTGAAGTCATCTGTATGTGATTAATTTGAACACGCGCTAAATTGATTAGAAAAATGTTTTGTTTGGGCTGCTGCCATTTGCCCAATGAGTACCGAGTACTCGAAGATCGTTGTTGTGTTTATCCACCGCATATTGTATGCTTTGTGAATGTTGAAGACGCTTCTGTATTGAGGGGTGCTAATTTTGTTGCCTAATTTTGTGCAAAATACGATGGCGAAAATATTTCTAGTCAAGTTGAGTCAAGTCGCTCGCATATCAAAGTTGACACTTGTACATTCATTTCAGCACATGTTTGCATTTCAATTTGAATTTCAATTTGTATTTTATTTTTAACATCTTTTGCCCCCACGAATATTGAATATACTCGTACAATGAACAGAGCGCGTACGCTACACACTAAAGTGTGCACTTATTTATAAAACAATGTTTTTTATGGTTCGCCGCTGATTCAGTCTTTTTGGCTTCCTGGCCTATAAACAAACGCAAAGCAAAAACCAAACAAATAGAAAATAGAAAAAAACATAATATTGACACGTAGCAAAAACAATTCATTCATTGTTTGAACTTTTCTTTTTTCTTGCTCTTGTTTTTGTTTTGGTTTAAATATATCTTCAGTTTTTGGCACTTGAAAATTACGTAGCCGAATTGCTTCATTTCAATTAGAATTATGCATTTATTTTAACATGGATCAAGTGGTTCAAATATTCTTGACTAAAATGTATTAAAGAAAGATAGAATTTGTCTTAAAGCGTGATATAGAATACGATCAAATAATAATGTGGTATTTGTTCTGTTACGCTTTGGTGCTGGAAATATTAATGAGAGCTTTTTTCAGAACGTTTAGCGAGTGCTGCAACCAATTCGACAAGCTTTCTGTTAATGTTAACAGCAATGTAATGGCAGCATACTGTTATCGTTAACATTGCGATATTAAGACGATGTGGTTTTGCTTTGTGTTTGCACTTCATTTTTTGTTTTGTCTGCAGCATTTCTGTCTGCGGCAGCCATTTTACAAATTGATAAACTTTGCAGTTATCATTGTTTATGTATCTTTTGCCCATGTGTACCAATCTCTTGACTTGTTATCATTGTTTTATCTCCTCCCACACACACACGCGTTTCTGGCGTTTCTGCTGCCGCTGCCAAACATTTGGCAAATGTTTTTCTTTGCCTTTTGTTTGTTTGGGATTTGCCGAGGCATCCAAAAAAACAATAAGAAAATGCTTCAGATATACGAGTATAAAAAATCAACGTAAAATTATGTCGAATTGATTTATTGACTTAGTTATTTAGGCTCTCATAGGCAGGCTTGTACATAGTTGTTGTTGTTGTAGTTGGTGTTGTCTGGGGCAGAATGAGTTTTTTTTTTTGTGGAAGCGAACGGGAGTGAAAACCTTTTCTTGTGCTGCTTTTGTTTAGCTGTTGTCAGTTGCCAGCAATAACAAGACCCTGGAAAAGCCAGTGCAAATATTTAGTTTTCATTTATGCGTTTTTCTTTTGAATGTTTTTCTCGTTAGACCCATTTCGAGTTTAACTCGATTTGTACTACCAGGCAAATACCCGTAGATATAAAAATGCTCCTAATTGAAAAGTATCTGAGTGCTAAAGTGAGCTTTTGGGTTTTACATTTCGTTGGGTTCCTGGCCCATAAAAGTATGCTAGCCTTTTTTGTCAGGCAATTTGTGTTTGGGTGAAGTAGAGGTCAGTTTTCGTTTACTCTGCAATGGAAACATTAACATAATTCTAGGAGAAAACACTTGTTGTTTAACTTGAATGGAATTCCTAAAAATTAGAATAGCAATTAAAAGAAAGCGAACGCTAATATAAATAGTTTAAAGAATGTGCTGACAAATCTGTATTGATAGAATGCGCAATCATTAAGTGACCAATTGATATTATTGCTGAAAGCTGATGACTTGACTTTGATTTCCATTCAATTGATTATGCACTGCACGTTGCCGCATTAATTGACACACACGCGATTCATTGGCCTGTGCTGTCTGACACCTCCTCCGATATTTGCTTCGTGTCTCGATATATATCCGCAGCCTCCCCTCACAGTTTTTCCTTCCTTCTGGGTGTATGTGTGTGTGTATATATTTCTGCTAGATTTGATTTATATGGGCTGCAAATTGACGGTGCGCTATCGACGCACGTAAATGATTTTCATTTTCCAATCATAACATTACGCGTGCTTGCACTGCCAAATGCTCAGCTGGTAATGTGCCCCATGCTTCCAATCGAATCGACAGCAAATCTATAACAAACTTGCGGGTGGTCTCTGTCTCTGTCTCTCACTCTCACTCTCGAGCTCACTCTCGCTTTGGCTTTGCCCTTTTCTTCTCTTTTTTTTTTATTGCAATCAAGCAAATTGAATTAACATATTGGGCCGACGGGCGAATTTAAGGGCAAAAGCGAGCGGGGCAAATACACGAGCAGGATGTTGATTGTGTACGACGATGCCACTGTTGTTGTTGTTATTGTTGTTGCTCTTGTTGTTATTGTTGCTCTTGTTGTTATTGTTGTAGCTGTCGCTTAAATTGTGATGGCAGATGGGGCGTCATTTCAATTATTTATGGCCTCATGCGCGACTTGTTTGCCTTTGTTAATGACGAGACGAAAGTAAAAAGCACAAAGTGCCAACAATCGGTAACTGCAGCCAAGAATTGCAGCAGCAGCAACACCAGCAGCAGAAACAGCAGCCGGCAGCAGGCATCTCTTCGTAAAAAAAAAGTTAATTAAAAGTGCAATCAAGCAACGATGAGGACCTGAACCAGAACCAGAACCAGGACGACGACATTTTGCTGCAACGACACAAAAAGGCCATTCAAGGGTGAACTTCAAAATGAGCCAAAACTTGTACAGTCTCGCCGCCTGCTGGCATGCTCGCATGGCTCGACGTATCAGCAGAAGAAATGGGGTTTGGTGTGTGCTGACATAAGCTTTAGCGCAAATACAGCCAAGCTTTTCCTTATACACACATTGACACAGTGGCACACCCACACACATACACATAAATTGCTGCAATTATAGGCGTCATAAATTATAAAATGTCGACGGCAAACAGCGATTGAAAGAGCTGCGAAGAAACGAAGATGAAGACGAAGAACAAGACGAAGACGAAGACGATGCTTGCAAAATGGGAAATGCTTTTAATTGATTTCCTTGGCTGTTGCCCTTGTACCTTTTTGTTCTTTGTTTCCTTGCCAAGATAAGTATTTCCTATCCTTTCTCGTTTTCTCTCTTTGCGTTTTTTCAATTCGTTTTTGTTTTCTTTTTTTTTTTTTACATCAAGTCCATCATTGATAATGTATAGTTTTTTATTTAGCTTTCTCAATATTCGCAAAGATTTCTCTGGAGTTTAAAGCAAAGTTGTAAAGATAAATTAATTAAAAATGCGCTTAACAGTTTTTCTATTCTATCGTTTTTGCATCGCTGATGATGATTTTGATTGACGCCCCGCAAAACTACGATAACTACGTTTAAAACTTCCACAAAGAACTCACTTTCCTGACACGTTATTAATTAGTGAAGAATGTGGCAGACTTATAAAAAGCTTTTATATATTTTAAAGTTGCTAATTTTATTAGCAGCTTAAAGTTGAGTATTTGTTTTCTCTAACCACAATAATTATTCAATCTATTATGCAGCTGTCAAACAATATAATTAATTACATGTTGAACTTTTCAACATTGATCCATCATTGAAATGATTGGTTTGTGGTTATTGGAAACCAAAAACATTCGTCAACAATAATTCGGCAAGGTGAAAACCAGATGCCAAAAGATACTTTCATTAACGATAATTCACAGACGACGACAACGACAACGACAACGACGTCAGCTAAATATAATATTGAGTAATTAGGAACTATGACCTGCAGCCTTTTAACAGCAGTCACAAGTCGCCCACGTTTGCGGTCATGGCCTTTGACATGGCCCGGGAAGGGACACAAAACGTTTTGCGTTTTGCGTTTTGGAAGGCGCGTGCATTGGACGCGCTTTTCAAATTTTGATTTAATATCACCTCCGGGTGCTTGAAGCCGCTTTGCGCTTCAGCCAATTAAAAATAACTTAAGTGCGCGCTACGTAAATTTCATTTCAAATTGTTGGTCCGACAAATTGAATAGCCACAGCTCCCCATCCCATCCAATTTATATATGTATCTATTTGCTTCGTCTCCCCTCACTCGGTGGCTTTGCTATTAGTTGGCAAATCATATTTATTTATTAATTGTAATTACATTGGACAGCTGGCATTAGGGGGGCGGACGTTTACTAGTCAGTCGACAGCTGTAGAGAGTAATAGATATTTCTATTTGTACATTTCAAAATCGTTTGCTTGACTTGTTTGCTCCCCAACCCCGATGCCAGCTTCTTCTCCGATTTCTTCACTTCAGCTAAGGCACTCATACTTGAGTTAGGGTTCTGGTAGTACGATATTTTGTTTGGTCTTGAATCGCAGCACAGCTTAGATGATGGCTACAATTTCTAGCACTACTTGAACAGGCTTAGTGTGAGTTCTCTCTTCAGATACACTGCTCACTTCAATTCGGGACGCATTGAATTTAAATAAAACTTCCGAATTTATGGTTTAAAGTTACTGGATCTCAATTTCAAGTAGGTGTAGATTATAAAAGCAGTTTGTTTTGTATTATCGATTTGGTTTAAATTTTGTGTGTAAAGCGCATTCGGAGTTCGTGGCAATGCAATTAGAAATTTATCATGTTTTTGCAATTTCGTTTTGCTATACTTAAGCGTATCTGTGTGAACTAGTCCATGTGTATGTCTGTATGTGTGTGTGTGTGCTATGCACTCAAGTAACAGCTGCAGATGAAAATTGCAAATGAAACTCAACTCTACTCGTGCAAAAAGGGCGGAAGAGAAGGTGAAGAGGAGTGCAGAGCAAATGGCAGGCAAGTGCTGCTCGACTTGTCTGGTCTAGTCGGTTCGGTTCGGCTCGGTTCGGCTCGGATCTGGTCTGGTCAGGAGGCATGAGGTCCTTTTGCTCGTTGCACAAATCAACATTAAGTACATGTAACTCCTGTAACTCACACAGACAGACACTCGCTCACAACTGGTCTTTGCTTGGCCTTTTGGCCTGGCGCAGCACTTGCTGGTGTCAAAGTTGCATGTTATTGCATCAACATTATTTGCTCTACGTCTATCTCTATCTCTATCTCTATCCCCATCGCTATATCCTATGTGTGTGTGTGTGTGTGTGGGTGTGCCATAAAAGTGTCAAACTTGAACTGAGCATACATATATACGAGTCTGTGTGAGTGAGTGTGTGTGTGGCAGTTCTTTGCGGTGAATTTTGTTATCGTCGTGCAAAGCTGCAGCCTGCAATTTACACTGATTAATTGCATTTCAAATGCTTTGGCCTTGGAGTTGGCAGCTGCGGCCAGCTACGCAATTGGGTTAAAGGGGATTGGCAGCGAGTCTACTGCAGTTGCTACTGCTGTGGCTTCATTTTGTTGGCTTCGGCTTTGGCTTTGTGGTTCACCTCGAGCGTGCAAACACAAGCAAATTCATTAGCAATGCGCTCAACAACGACAAAATCAAATTATCGAAAACTAAACGACTTTTGAATTAGCCCAAAAAACCTAAACCAGTTGCATAAATTCAAACAATTCATATCAGCAGAACCGAAACTTTTTCAATTTCGTATGCATTTTCCCAAAACAGAGGAGAACAGAAAACAGAAATGAGAAGAGCATAGAGAAAAAGAACTCAACGATTCGCGTGGAAAATGTACACATAACCCACACATTGAAGTGCTTGCAAGTGGATTGGCGGGTTCGTCGAGTTGATTGCTGGGTTGTTCCGGGCTGACAAAGTGTAACTTTTGCCACTGTGTGTACATTGAAACAATTTTATGCGCTCTGCGTGCCCTGGCTACATGAAAAGCAAATCGAAGATGAAGTGCCACTGCTGGACGAACAGACTTAGGGGCAGCCAAGGATGCCAAGGGTAGTGCCAGGGCGCCAGGGTGCCAGGGTGCAAACAGTTAGGGCATACCAGAAGTTAACCGCTGGCCACATCGAGCGAATCCCCCAAGCCCAAACAGAACAACAGAAAAAGTTGGGCGTGCACAGTGGCAAGTTTAGTTGGAGGGCGAAAAAACACAAAAGTCAATTGAGCCAATCTCTGGCACCATCATCATTGCCAGTCTTTTGCTGCACTGTCACTGAGACCTGATTTATCACAGACACTGTGTGTGAACTGACCACAAAAATATCAAATATTTGCTAGTTAAAGTTGAAATGTAAAATATAATATTTTATTTTTGCCTTGCATTGATTGACAATATTTTGTTCAATTTAATTTGTTTTTTTAACTTACCTTTGAACTTTAAATTTTCATATTTCTTCTAATTGAATTTGCAATAAATTATATTGTGGTTTTATTGTCTGTAATGCCAATTAGAGAAAATATTGCACATATATATATGAATATATTGATACTAATGATTGAAGAATTTCCTTTGATGTTTTTATTGGCATTTTATGCAGTGCTAGACAGTGTTCAATTTCAATTGCTTTATCGCTGATCAGGCGGCTGATTGCAAAGTCATTTTAGCCATCCCTTCATCGTATATGAATATATATAGCCTGATAACCTACTCGGAGTGGCGCGACGGTGGCGTCTATGATGTCGTGGCAAGTAACCTTAATGCTACACACCTTTTGCCATGTGCCACATCCTGTGCTTTTGATGGGAAAAGTTTAATAGCTTTCGACAATAAAACTTCAACTATTATGTAACAAAGCACCAACATTTGCCCCTCGATCGACTCCGTGAACAGTGAAGAGTGAAGCGAACTGACTATTGCCTCGTGTTTTGTTGAGGCGCCCACGATTGTAGGAGGCGCACACACAAGCCCAGTATGGACTTCGGCCTCGTACACTTTGAGAGTTGGCCATATAGAGAGAAGAGACAGGCAGACAACCAGCCAGCTACATTACCAAAGCGGCACATGAGGGCAACAGGAACAGCTCTCTGTGTGGTACTCTGCTGACTGAGCCTGGCCCCTAGTCATGGTCCCATCTACGTTCTCTCTTGCCTCGCCTTCGGCTTGGTGTTTGCCTCGTGGGTTTTGGCTTTTATTGCGCCCTGGCTCATTGCCTTCCAATATTAAATTTCAGCTTAGCTCTAGTTGGGTTAAGGTTCCCTTTTCGTTTCTCTCTCTCTGTGTGTGTGTGTGAGTGTACTGATGTCTACTTATCTGACTTTGCATCTGGTTATGTTTATTTTGCGCCTTTTCGATGGCTCTATTTCCCATAATACTGAATGCCCCCATGCATATAATTAAATTTTTGCGCATGTTTATTAAAATTGTTTGGCCAAACTTTCAAAACTCTTGGCGCAAAATATTTCTTGGACTCGTAATACACCTTAAGTGCTTCCTCTTCCTCTTCTTCTATTTGCTTGCCGTCGAGCGTTCTGTTTTTAATGAAAAAATTGTTCATTGCGAAAAGGGAAAGATAGTCGAAGGAAAACTTTTGTTTTTTTTTCTATTTTGCAACGTCACTTACGTAACGTTCCGCTCCATTCTTCTTCGTTTGTTATTCACGCTGTTTTTTTTTTTGCTATTGTTTGTGTTTCTTTACATTAAAATACTTTTGCATTACTTTTTGCCTGACGAGGGAAATGGCAACAATTTACAATGCTAAAGGAAAACGCAGCAGCAAAACGTCAAATTGATTATAATTGTAAATTGTTTCAAATGGCAATTCGAAAATGTTCCAGCGAATTCATTCGCTGTTAATTCTCAAAAGGTAGCAAAATACGTTTTGCCTAGAAATAAATGAAAGTCAGTCAACTTGAAGTTGACAATACAAAGTTCATGAATACAAATTAAACATGAGCTAAAAATAAAGTTTTATATTTAAGTTGTACGAAATAAATTTGAAAAAATTGAATTATTTCTTTTATGAAATATTTTTCTTAATTTGTTAACTTCTCATATATGTATATGAAAATTGTTAAAGTATATTCTTCTTACTAATTGTTAAATTTCCATAAAGTTGTTCACTTTTTAACATAATAAAGTGAATAGCAAAAGTCAAGTCAAGTTGAATCTGACATCAAGAACTCCCACCATGAGCGCAGACGAAGCGAGCTCTTTATTTGGCTCTTGGCTTCTTTTGTTTCGGTGGTGCAGCCAGTGTCATTTCAATTTTACTGTCACTTTGAGTCAAGCATTGTTGTTGACATCAAATATGCAGCGGGCATTGCTAGAATTCGCGGCGAACAGCCAGAAAATCGCACAAAAGCACTGCAATGGGAAAAGTAACAGCAGCAGCAGAAACAGCAGAAGAAGGAGCAGGAGCAGAAACAGAATCAGTAAGAGCATCAGCCGGAACAGCAGCAAACACTGGAGTCTGGAGTCAGAGGCGAAGCTGAAGCTGAATCCGCCATCCGGACATATCCTTTTAACCCATTTAAGTTATCCATGGCTCGCAGCTGTCACAGTCTAGCAATTTGGTGTCTTTGTGCCTTTGGCTCCCCCGAATCCTGCCAATGTCGAAGGTCATTTGCTGTCGGACGTGCACACACAGACAGAGAAATGGAAACGCCCACACACACATATATACACTTTGCTGTAAAATTTATTGTTTCCCAATATATGCAAAATTTTTGGCAGCTTCTACAACACAGTCCCCCCAGTTGCGAATGCCATTGCGGTTGCCGCAATTGAATATTGTTGTTGTGTGTGTGTGTGCGAGTGTGTTGTATTTGTTGCCACATTTGTTGGCTGATCGTCTGTCAGTCACTGGGGAAATTTCAGTTGTGCTGTTCAGCTTACAAACAGACAGACAGACAGAGAGACAAACAGTTGGACAGCATGACAGACACTGAGAAGTGAGAAGAGGAAAGGAGAGGAACAGGTCCTGTGTGTGCCACAAGTGTGATGTCGATGCTGATGTTTGTAATACTGTTTGGCGCATTGCTGCTTCTAACAATGACAAACATATTCAAAACAAGCTGTCCCTCACACACACACTCGCACACTCGCACACACAGGCACAACCACAGCATTGCGAACATGATGCTGCGAGAGAGTGAGTAAACTTTACACATTTGCCGCTTTATTTATAGCGTTTGCATACGTAACATCAGCAAAACTCTGTTTATTTATTTATTTTCCTTTTTTTTTTGTGTGAGTGTGATTTCCAGCTACGTTTATGCGTACAGCATTTGATGATGAATACAAAAGTTCGTGTTTAGCATTTAATTATGAGCAACAAAATGTTTTCTGCTTTGATTCTGAGTTCTACATTCCTTTTGTGGAACTAGCTAATCGCAAATTGTGCAGACTTCGTGAAATGCCACACTCTGCATTTGTAAATGCTGTTATCATTTTCGCAACAAATCGAAATTGGTTTAGCGATACTTTTGTGGCAATGCGAATGCAGATGCGGAATGGATGCGAATGCCAAATGGCGGAATGTGATATGATTAGAGATGGATGAAATTACATTTGTGCTACTGTTGCTGTTGTTGTCTGTCATTTGAACTGTTCGTGTTGCTCTTTTATTTGTGCTCAATAAAGTGGCAATCGTTTTATGTAAATGGCAACTGAGAGTGCGAGTGCGACTGCTTTAATGGCCAACGACACTGCGCGTGTGTCTGGTATTGGCTTACTAATTGTTGGCTCTGGCCATGGGCCATCGACTAGCCAGCCAGCTAGCTAGCTTGCCAATAAGAAGGGTATTGAATGTAGAAATGGGCCATGTCAGTTGCCTGCAGACAAAGTGACAGTCGGCAGACGACAGTCGAACCTTTTGTCTTAAGTAACTTTTAAAGTATTTGGCCAGAAAATGTCAAAGCCCCTGCAGGAAAACGAAATCCAATTTATTTTCAGACAATTGTAAGCTGGTCAAAGGGATCAATTGCCATGTATGTGTATGTGAATGAATGTGTTGAGTGTGTATGTGAGAATGTTCAGAGTCGAAATTGCAGATGTATCTTTTGCCTTCGACCGGTTGACGAGTTGTGTTTGTTTTAAATTTGCTAGCTGTCCTTTGAGGGGGAAGTTCATTATACGCTTTGTCAACTACAATTTGCCTATCAATATGGTTATCCACTCCAACGTATCCAATTTGAATTTTGTTATTCAATTTAAACGCTCTGCACAATTTAAAACTTTGAAATCAAGCGCTATTATGACACCAATTTTATTATTGTTAGCGCACATTTTGCTAAGCGGCTTAAATGAATTTTCCAACACTTTTGGCTCTTCCATTGAACCAAGCCAAGTCCTTAGTCAGCTGCCTTTACTCACATACACACAAAACAAATTTCCAACTATGTATTTACTTATAGCATCAGGCCATTGTTATTTGTTAAACCTTCTTTGCAAAGAAATAAGTTGACACATTTTCTGATTGTTTACAAATTTTCGGGCAGTAGACTGGGCAATAGACGCAGTCTCCTTAGCTTAAGGCCTGACTGGCCCTGTAGGGCCTGCTTTGCTCTGGCCAGGCAACAGGAGCGCCAAAAACTTAATCCAAACTTTGCATAAAAGGCATTTGACTTGGATTTATATGCCCTAGTACACGAGTATGTAGGTTTTTTGTGTTTGTTATGTGAGAAAACTTGGCCCATTCCCAGTTTTAGTTTTTCGTCGACCCGACCAAACAAAAAAAAAAAAGCTCGACATGAAAGCAAAGATTTAGTGCGTGCCGGCATGAACTTGGATCCTGTGTCGGACGGACTTAGAGAGCATTGTTGCAGCAATAGAGCAACCAGAGATTTGGGCCATGATATGGCAAAGAGTTGAACAAACAAAACATTTCCACTTAGCATGAAATTTGACGTCAACATCTAAAGAGTTTTGGTTGCGATTGAATTTAAGATTTATTAATAAATCTCAAAAGCTTACATGCTAAATGAATATATGAGGATTAACTCAAAGTTATTATATGAAATAAAATGTGGTTCAGTATTGTCTAATACTAAATTTAAAATTTATTAATAAATTTTAAAGCCCACATGCTAAGTGAATATAGGGGAATTAACTCGCAATTTTTGTATAAAATAAATTGTGTTTTAAAGTTAAAGAATTTAAGATTTGTTAATATATTTCAAAGCTTACATATTAAATGAATTTACACAGATTTACTCGCAGTTATTGTATGCAATAAATTGTGGTTCAATTTAGGCAAGTTCAGCTGTCTCTTTGTGTATATTAACATTTACATAGAGCAGCCACAAAACGGTTTGATTTCAAAGATTATCAGAGATTGCCGAGGCTTAGACCAAGCTATTTATAAACATATAATGCCAGACAAGCTGTAGTCAAAGCTGGCTGGTATCATATAATCAAATATCAATTTGTATTTAATTGCATATTGAAGGCGACCCCCAAAAGTAGGCAACACACATTTGGCTGCGAAGGCAACGAACTCATGCGAGAACGCAATCAAGGCATCCATTTTCGCACCTACGTTTATGACATTGATTGCCAGCACGCACAACACTTGTTCACACACACAAACACACATACATTGAGGACACATAGTGAGCTCGCTTCTGTATGCCTTTGAGTGTGTGTGCAGCCAATAAACCCAAAAGGGATTAATTAAATAATTTATATGTGCTTTTGTTTAGTCGTAAGTTGATTAAGCAATGCTGCCACACACACACACACACTCAAACACACATACTCAAAAGCGCATTAAACGTGCGTGTGACAGCCTCCGCCGTAGGGATTCGGTGGATGCCTTTTACGGCGTTCTGACACAAATTGTTTAGCTCTTAATGATAGACAAACGTTGACGCCACGCTTGACAGCAGCGCGGCTTTTGACAGGGCAACGACAAAGCGAACGCATTGCACATAGATGGGGGTTCACACACATAGACGTTGATGTTGATGATGCGGCATGATGTGCCAACACTTTTGAGCAAACTGACAGCTCATCCAGACGCCAGACAGTAGACAAAGTATAGACATAGGCTAGCCCCGAGATGCACGCTCGATTTGTCGCGATAACACGTGCCAATTAGCAGATCACTGCACCTGTCGCTGAGTCTGTTTGCTCAGGCATTGTTGTGCGAGTAGCTAATTGACGTAAATTGGCCAAAGAGACATGGCCAAATTAATACAAATGACAGTTTACACTGTAGTCAATTGTAGTCAAGTCTCTCTGCCACCTGTTTCAATTTAATTTAAATGCATCTAATTAACAGCCATTGAAATCGTCTATGATTTCAAACCTGATTGTTTGCCCCACTCGACGCGTTTATGTACATTCAGCAATTGTCCTCTAATTTGTGTCATTAGTTTACTAAAATCTCCGCTGGCAACAAGTCAACAACAGCCACAAGTTGTAGAAATTAACGCACTCTCACTCTCTGTGAAAAGGATTCTTTTTTGTCGTACTTTTTGTACACAAAATAATTGAAAATAATTAAACAAATTACTTGAAACTTTATGGGGTATCACAAAGTCAGGCATCAGTTAGTTTGGAGAGCCCCAAATTGCCATTGGGACATTAGTGAAACGTTGTGTTAATTAAATTTTAATCAATTTTAATGTTGAAACCAGCAGCTGACACTATGTTAGGCATCAGCAGGCACATCAGCTGTGCTTCAAGGACCTAATTGAGAGAGGCACAATGTGGCATTGAAATGTATAGAGATATATAGTAGTCAGTGAAGTGGCGAAACAATTGCTGCTGTACAGTGTGTACTCGTAAGTGCGACAAGCGGATATCCGCTTGCCACGCAAATGGAACAAGACAAACAATAACAAAGGCAAAATGTAAATACAAAAGTGGGCCCGGGAAAACTGGCTGGAATGGTCCCCCTTTGAAGTACCTCACTGAATGAAAATGACAAAACACGATTTGAAATTTGACGTAGCCTTCATCGCGTTGGCGTTGGCGCTAGCGTTAGCGTCCTCTGCGTCTACCTCATCCTTATCCCGCTCGCTGGGCATCATGCTTGCCGCCATCTCCATTTCCTGGCCAGCAAAGAATCCACACAGAGGCAACATTGTTTTTAATATCCGCTAAAATTGTTGTTTATACAATGTCGCATGGAATGAGCTGCATAGTTGGCGGCATATTCCCCTCTTTTGTGTTGTTGGTAGTTTGCGGCTTTGGGGTTTTGTGGCAACTTTGGCTGCTTTCACTGTTGCTGTTGGTGGTGCTGCTTCAACTACAACTACTGTTGGTATTTGGTGCTTGCAGCTTAGTTGCAATAATGCAAATTGTAGTTTATTGCTGGGCTTGGACAACGCGACAGCTTGTAATATAAAACATGGTATTTGTCTTTATTTGACAATAACATTTTTGCATGTGCCATAAGAGGATAATAGTTTTAAGAACTTTAATGCCAAATAAATCTACCACTCGCTGCATTTTGTAACCAGGTTAGTTTCCTTGGAGTAATATCACTTGAGAGGGAGATTATAATGCATCCTTAAACGCCAGCCAACCGCATGACTCCAAGTGCCTTAAAGTCTGGTAAAGACTTCAGTGCTGCTTGAAACTGACTTTTTGGCCCAGAACTCGACGGCAATTCTATTCTCTTCGTTTTCGCAGACAACACGAAAGAAGTTCCTTAAACAGCTGCTGCTAGTTGTAAAACTTTTGATTTTCGGTTTTCTCTTTTTGCCGTCGTTTGGAGTGCGGGCGCCGCTTTCCCAAAAAGGGAAAACTCAACGGTGATTTATATGCAAGTTGCTTGGTAATTGAGTATAATGTTGCATTAATTATTTACAGTTGTTTTCAATTCAAGAGCAACAGAAACAGCAACAACAAAAGCAAAAGCAACAGCAACCAAAGGCAACAGGCTGAATAGTAGTGTAGTTGAACAACTACAAACAAAAGTTATAAATACTTTCAAGATTAATTAGACACTGCGGCATCAACACAGGCGACCAACTGGAATTCTTATCCTCCACGATGCGGCAGAATGATGTTAGATGTTGCCCCATCGACAGCTGACTTTGAAAGTTGCCAAGTTTTGGTGCTAGTAAAGTGATTTTTCACAGCCAACTCAAAGGGAATACAAAAGGGGAGCGGGTCGCTTTGCCCTCAACAACTTCTTTCAATTGTAATGCTAATTTAATAAAATTTTCATGGCGATAATGAGTTTTCCAGTTGCTTTTCATTAGAAATCTATCAATTTGTAATGCTCCCCTCGCACAAACAAACACTCATGCTGTTAATTGTGGAAAGGGGAAAATCAGACAACGGATGTTGTGTTTCGCAAGTTTCTTCATTTGCAAACGCTTGGGCAACAAATATTTCAGTATGCAAACACATTTGAATATTTTGCTTTATTTGTGGTAATTAAAGCACACTTTAAAATATGCAACAATCTCTTTTTTAAGTTTTCCGAAATTGTTGGAGATTTATTAGATTTATTTGCATTTAAGAGCTGGGATGCTGTAATTTCACTTACCCAGCAATGCAAAGGGCAAAAAGATAAAAAATATTTCATAAAGAATATGAGCATCTAATGTCTATTAAATGGCTGTTTTAAATTATTTTACTTATGCAATGAAATGAAACAAATTCATAATATGGTATTTATATAGTCGAGATCTCACTTGAATTATTTCCATGTGTTCTTAGGCTGCCGCCTGTGATGTTAGTAAAACAGTAAAAATACTTTCAAATATAATTTACATATGCTGGAAACTGAGTTTGCCCATTTCGTTAACTGGTATTTAACTTGAAATATTTTATGGCCAACAACTACATTTGCGAGCTGGAGACGGAGACGGAGAGAGAGAGAGAGAGAGCGATAAAGAAACGAAAGAGTACGAGTAAATAAAGCAAAAGGCAGAAGCTTCTGGCAATTTATGCAAAGTCAGCAAAAACTAAACGAGTTGGGCAAATTGGCAGCGAACCGTACAGAGGCTTCGGTGCGTATACTTAATTAACTACAAGTTGAACATGTGTACAAGAACCCAAACAAAAGTCCAAAAGTTGGGTTCACTCTGCAAGCTAATTTTTGTAAATATTTAATTAGGTTCAGTATTGAGTGACGAGACATTTGGATTCTCTGTAACTTATTCAATATGCAGTTTATTTTTTACCAGTCACTAGCCTCAAAATGTATCAAATATTGAAAGAGCGCCTTTTGAAATGCAATTCACTCGCCCAGATGTGAAAACTCTTTATTTGCCAACATTCCTGAGAGCAAAAGCGCAATGCATAAATACACACAAATACGAAACTTGACTGACGAAAGAAGAATGGAGAATACAATTGAATTCAAGTGAATACCTGGCCCTTGGGCAAATACTCGCACCGACCACAAAGTAATCAAATTTTACAGATAGCCCCAGACAAACATTGCCTGTTGAAGCTTACGATAAGAGTGTGAGATGGACGGACAGAGGGCAGAGAGGGAAGTTCTATTTGTCACTTGTCAGCCCAAAGGCTGCTGCTACTGCTCTTTGTTTCTATAATTCTATGAGAGTGTGTTTGCTTGGCCAACACGACGAATACGTAATATTGATTTACACCACATTTGCATGCAAATATAAACGGGCTTTTATTGCATGCAACGTGCTTCGCCCATGAATATCTCAATTCATTTGAAGTTCCCTTCCGCCCAGCTCAGCTTCGGGTGCAACGTTTAATTACGCCCAGCATCCTCTGAAAGTCCCTCTAATTAATATTGATTATGAACACCGTTAAGCCCTTTCCCGGCTCCATTTTCATTTCCATTTTTATTTTTTAAGTTTTTTTTTTTTTGCCCTTTTCTCGTTGGCCATTCGATGTGCATGCTAATGCATATGGAGATTAATTACCACCAACACTTTGACCCCAGATAAAGCAAAGCAAGGCAGGCTAAATCTGCTGCCTTGAATGACCATTAGAATTTCCATTTCAAAATAAAAAGAATTCCGAAAATAAAGAAGAAAAATTCAGAGTGTTGGCCAATAAAGTGTATGCCATTATCATGGCCTACGTAAATCAGAGCAATCTTATCAAAATACTGAAAATAAACTAGCATTTAATTTGATTTTGTGCAATTTTTGTGAAATATCTTAGCCAGCTCTTCCAAAAAAGTTCTTGCACATGTCTGCGTGTGTGTGCAAATGCGTGTAGGTTGTGAGTTTGGTGTTTGCTTTTCGGTATGGTCGGGCATCATGTGGCCAGCTGTCCAATGACTCATTTTTCATGATTTGCAGCTCTCTCTGTTTGAATAGCATCCCATTTGGCCTTCAGATGTTGTGTTTCTTTTTTTTGATTTGCACCATGTTCGATTCTTTGAAAGGAAAATCATGTATCCTTAGCCGTATCATTTGTTCAACATATTCGACATGTTGGTGTGCGCAATTCAATAAAATGTCCCTTTGCATTTTATTGCTCAGTATTTGGAGAACATCGAACGCCATTTCGAAGGGAGGCCGTTAAACGAATAGGCCGCAATTTGACACAGGATACAGGATACAATTTGCATTGAGGCCAGCGAGCGGCCGGCTAATTAACTTGCTCATTAAAGCCATAAATCGGCAACTCAGCATGACATGACATGCAACACCTGGATTTCTGTTTGACTTTTTGCTGGTCAATCGCAAAAAATGCTAGTGAAATTTGGCCACATGAAATGTGCCATTAGGTTGAATTGACTTCTGCTACTGGTCTGCAAATATGTGTGAGGTCTCTTAGCTACCTTTCCTGGGATGTGCCCTCTTACACTACACACTACACAAGTTTTTTTTTTGTTGCTAGCCATTTGAGCAATGGGTACATTGTAGTTGGGGATATTTGAATATTTTCTTTGCCCATTCAACTGTAAACCGTTCGACTTTTGTGCAAATTCCTAAGGCCAAGCGTAACTTTGAGTTATGTGCAAAGTTGAATGCAAAAACCTAGAGCATACTTTTTTGGGAGGCACATCGCTTAACATTACTCTTAAATACCATCAATTTATGTCAATTCGATTTGCCAACTGACTTTCAATGAGTGCGGCCAAAGCAAACAAATTTCATAATATTTGCTGAAACTTGCGCTGTTCGCTTTATGGCCTGTTATTATGTTGTTGCTCACTGTTGCTGTTGGTGTTGTTGTTACTCTTGTTATTGTTGTATCTATTGATGCGTGAAAATTCAATCACTATGCGGCTGTTGCTGTTACTTTTGCTGCTGCTTTGATGGTTGTTGCAATTTGTGTTTTCCTTTGCTTCTGTTTAGTTACAGTCTTTTTTTATGGCTTGTATTCGTATTTGGCATACACTTTTCGTGTACTGTTTATTTGAGGCACTTATGTTAATGCCAAGACTTTGTGTTTATGAATAAAATTGAATGGATAAATGTGAAATATGTACCTTATTTTTTCAGAGTACTAATCTCAACAGATTTACAAATTTCAATCTTATAAAGTAAGCGCATTTGTTAGTCGGTTATTTGGACAATTATGCGATCCAATATAGATTGCTCTTAGTTCGATTTGTGTGGCGATGTATGTCTGTTGCTGTCTGATAGCAAAGCACCCTACAACACTGGGCTATATAAATTTTGTAATGCAACACTTACACAAATTTAACAATCAAATTTCTTCAAGTCATATTCTATAATATAATATGATTTCGTATACGCAATGTTATTTTTTACAATGTCATGACCTGAGTAGCGCATAAGAAATTCCAGTGCAGCCGATTATAATGTTTGCTTATTTGTTGTTTTTTTCTCTCTGGTATTTTTACTACTGTCGCAATTTTCCCCATTTCTGCCAGTGGCGATTGCGGTTGGCCAACGTTATGAATGTTTTTTATTCAATTTGCGTTCTGAGTTTTGTTGTTGTACTATTCTTTTTTGCTTTTCCTTTGACGACTTCGTGGGCGTTGACGACCCCACGATATGGAAAACGGGATGTGGGTAGCTAGTGTAGATGGCTTTTAGAATTTAAGGCAGTAAATTAACTTGTGGAGAATTCAAGTAGCGGCTAACTAGATACGCGCCCGGACACACGGCCACGTGCCGGCGTTCAGCCACGAAGCGTTGCGGCTTAAACTTGTATTCAACTCCAAAGTTTTTTATGGCTGTCGAATGAACGAACGTGGAGCGTTGAATGTTGAACGTTGTACGTTGAGCAGAGCGCATAAAAGACGCGTCATTCAAATTCAAGCCATTATATCTGCAAGAGCACTCCACACTGATTCCCTCGCTCATGCCACTTTCTTCTTTTATGTCTATTTGCCTTTTTACTCCCCGTTCCCTTCAGCATTTGTTTGTTGGAAATGCGTAGCGCTTCAACTACCTGGTGGCTTCTCTCATGCTCCACTTTCTCTCACTATTCCTCACTGTATCGCTATCTTTAATTGTCTTTTCAGCTTTGCAGCGCATATGTGTGTCTGTGTGTGAGTGTGCGTGTGTTAATACGATTTCACATTTGGCACTTTAAGTTACTTTTTATACGTCCTACTTATGCAATTCGTTCATTCTCATTTATCGCCGACCTTTTTGTATGCTAAATGCGCTTGGCATTTGCATTTTGTTGTGCCTCTCGTTTGCTGTGTTCCCCTCTTTCTGTTTATTGGCGCTGTCACGTTTGTTTTGCATACTTTGAAGCGTTCACACCGGCAAAGGCAACGGGAACGTCTCGGCGTCGTATACGTAATGTTTAGCATACGCAGCGCTGTCGTTGCCTTTTGGCCTGGCGTCGCATTTGTTTAATTGAATTGGCATGAGTTGGCGCATTTTTCAGTCAGCCTTTAATTCTTTAAATGGAAGGTGAGCGCAACCCCAACAAGCAAGATCTGCTTTGATCTGTCACTCACAGTTCTGCGTGTGCCTGTCTGTCTTTCGTTCTCTCTGCACGTTTTTTCGTGTCTGTCCATTTGTAGTTTTTGCCTGTTTTTCTTATCAATTGGCAGCAATCAAGCAAGTGAGTAGGCGCCGTGTCAGCAAATGTCGACAGTGAAAACAACATTTCAACATTTTGTCGGATGGGTGGGTTTGGGGGGCAGAGAGCTCACAGCTTCGCGTGAAATTTAATCAAATAAATTAGCTATAAAGTTTTATTTTCGCTGTCACCAGCCAGCCAGCCCGACTTGAACACGGCAGTCGGCGTGATGCGCATTGCGCGTTGCGTATACGCAATGTGTTTTTATTGCTGTCAGCCTTTGGAGCTTTATAGGAGTTCTTCGTATTTTTACTTTCCTGCGCATCAATTAACATTGACAGCTTGATGTGTTTGCCTTAAATAAAATAAAACACAAAACTGAAACGGCAAAACCGAAAAGCAAAACAAAGAATTGATTTAAAACAAAACAAAACAACAAAATGAAGGCGTGGCCAGTCACCACATGTCCTTTGAGCTTGGTTCAATTAAATTAGGCTGGATTTGTGACTTGATATGTGAACGTGGGAGTTCAATCGGACGGTTTTTTAGGTAACACCATCTATTCTATGAAATCTATTTTTCTGTGTGGATTACGACTTTACACACACGTGGGTATGTATGCGCATGTGTGTGTGTGTGTGTGAGTCTGTTAGCACATATTTGGTACTTAATTAAATGGCTCCTCCCTTTGCCGTTTCACACTGTCAACCGAAGCAAAAGCAGAAGTTAATTAAAATTTGTTTTGCTTTACTTTTGGCTTATGCTGCGGGCTCTTCTATGATGAAACTTCTGATTGTGTTGATACTACATTCACTTTAATCCTGATTGTGTGAATAATTTTTGCTACTGCCTCTAATAAAAGGTCTCCGCCTTGGGGGCAGCAACTTACAATGGGTCCCAAATCACAGTGGCAAATCAAATTCACTTAATTTGTTAATCGAAACAAGGAGAATGGGCATTTTTACACTCAACCTCATAAATCCTTTCGAGCTGTTTGCCAATTTTCATCGATTATGGAGATACAATTTAACAGATACTCAAGACATAAATTTGTCGAAGCTGCAAACAACAATGAAATGCTTTTTGCATAACTGTGAAACTAACATGTGAAAATATGCTAAACAAGAAAAGGTTATTCATATTTGCAACAGACGATTCTAAATAAATAAATAAATAAACACAAAGAAAAATCTAAGGAATATGAAAATACAACACATGATTTTGTGGGGAGAAAATGGCGCGCACAAAAGTAGGCAGCAGATTTTAAGCTCATGACGTGGGCAATTTATATGCACGAAAGGGGAATCGACAGAAGACAGCAAATTGAATATTTTTGTGAAGCTGATGCTTATATTTCCAGCAAACCCTGAAAGTATTTTAGCGAAATGAAAAATTGAATAATGCCAAATGCGAAAGCGAAATGCGATTTCTCGATTTGCGGTCGCCGACAATGCCAATGCGCTCTTTGCTGTTGCTCACACTGATGCCGATGATGCTGATGCTGATGCTGATCAGCTTAGACTCTGGACACCATGAAAAAATGTGCGTTCAAAGGGCATAAATCATTGCGAATTTATCATAAATCACATTCAATTTTGTTTGGCTGCCAATGCCACGCCCCAAAACCGCCCCAAATTGCCCAGTTTAGGGAGCGCTTTGCTCGTCCTGTTGCCCTGTTGCTGCTTTATGGCATGTATTTGTTTAGCGTAAATATTTTATTTATGATTGTTTCCAGTTGACTAGAGAATCAGTTCTGTTTCAATGGCGCCTTCGAATCGCTTGGCGATTGACATTTCACCGCTATTTACTCGCCATTATTTTTTAAGCAAAATCTTTTACTTCTCAGAAATCAACTGAAGAGAAAAAGAGATTTGCTGACATTGAACATTCGCTTAGTAAAACGTTTCAATTGGAATTATAGGTGCTGTGCAAATGATAAATGTCTATGATACTAACAAGGGTCAAAGGTCAAAGAGTTTGTATTAATTTAAGCAAGGAAACTCATTTATTAGCGTTTGATGGATTACCCTTTACCATTCTGATCTTTTACGTAGGTGTGCAATTTGATCATTGATGTCCTTCTTAGAAATTAACAGAAAAAGAATGGGAAAGATTAAATATTTGAGTTGTAAAGTGTTTAATCTTTTGGGTGTAATGCAAATGATAAATGTCTGATATTAACAAGGGTCAAACACCTTATACTAATTAAGGAAAGGCAACTCATTTGTTACCAATTGATTGACTGCACTTTTAGAATTTCTGCTAAGCTAAGAATTGACTCAAATTTGATTAATTTCATACAAAAATTGGTAGCTGGACATGAATCTTCTCTTCAATATTCGCATCTCATAAAATTAATCCGCTTTACACGCTTCTGATATCTACTATATGGGGTATAACCGCTTATCTTTTCATACGCCAACACGAGATACGTGTAAATTGCCCGTAACAGCGGCAGATCAATGCAAAGGGAAATGGGGGGTGAAGAGGAGTAAGCGATTTGATAGCCTTTGGTAAGCCCACACAATGTGTCATCTGGTCTATTGGCCGTTTCCATTTCTATTTCCATTTCGTCAGCTAAACTGACAAACTGACAACCTTTCAGACTCATAAAAAACTTTTATGCGCCGTTCGCTTGATTGTGCATTTTTGTCCAACATATCTGCTAATTGAATCGCCTGTGTCTGTGTCTCATAAAAAGCCCAAGCGCTAGAACATAATTCCATTCAGCCGAACTCGGGCTAAATATGTCAAGCTGATTCCATCCATCATTCGAACTTTCACAGGTATATAAAAAGTATTTATATATTTGATTTGGATACAGCGCATACGCTTCTTATTGCCTATTTTTGTTGCAATTTTTTGTGTTTTTTTCTGCCTACAACATTTCGCATTGTTCGCTTTCGTTTGATACCTTGGAGTAAATGCGTAAATGGGCATATTCAATAATTTTTATGGAGTGGAATTCAAATATTTATGGTCTGAATTTATTAGATCGAAATTCTCGCACATCACAAATTGCAATAATATTAGCGGAGATTGCTTGAAAGATGGATATCCAGTAGCAAATGTACAGAAGGTATATAAATGCGAAAGTCTTATTTTTCTTGTTGGCTTAGTGAGAAAAAATGATTGTATAATGAGAGGTATATAAGTTAATATAGGTATTAGAAACTAATGATGTCCTCTTAAATGTTCTGCTGTTTATTGAATTTCCATTTATAGGGTATTCCAGCAGTCAAGCAAGTTTAAAACTTTTACCTTCACATTTGTTTCTTTTACGTTGTATTTTCACTTGTGGCACTTTCATTGAACACAAACCTGCATTAAAAAAACATATTTTATCGCACCAAGTGCTCTTGTTGCTACTCGTGCTCTTGTGGTTATAGTTGTTATTGATGTTTTACATTCCCTACGCTTATATAGAGGGTATATTAGTTGAATCATGCTGTAAGAATCGTTTAAAAACAATTCTTGAGCAAGCGATTGAAATATACGATTTTGTTCTTCCAACTAAAATACAATTCTACTTTAAACCTACATATTTAAAGGGGTATTTACCCCAATTGTATTTACTTTTATGCGAAAACAAACATTTGTTTTATTATATTTACAAGGAGAGGTGTGAATGAGTCCGCAGATAAAGTGCATTTTGTCTGATCATCCGGCAAGTTGTTTTATGTTCTTGTTTTTGCACGTTTGCCTATTCAATGAAATTTTATTTTTAATGAATGAACAACATTTTCCATCACCATTTTTTTTTTTTTTTTTTTTTTTCATTTTACTATTGGTGGGCCAGAGTTCGGTGTTCGCATATGAGCTTTTATTGGTTTCTTTTTGCCAATTGATTGGAAATATTTCTTTTCATGTTTTCCAAATTGAAAAGCCACAAATAAAAACAAAGAAAAATGCTCAATAAATATACAGAAGCATGCACTCAATACGTTTCCAGCACTACACAACCCAAGTGCTCTTTGGCGATGGCATATGAATGCCCCTCTGTTTAGATAATAATAATTCCAAGCATTTTATTCGAGTTCGGCGCGCGTGTAGTTTCGCCTAAAGATTTATGTATCTTCTCTTGCCCTCTGACAGATGATGTTTGGCTTATAAAGCTTTAATTTATTTTGTTTTGATTATTGGTTATTATTATGCGCAAATCCATATGGGATATGAAACACATTGAAAGTACGAAGCTTTCGGCAAGTAATCGTCTAGAGAATTCCTGATTTATGGAATTGCTATCTTTGTTTACAAGTTCTAAGTGTGGAGTTTAATACGATTCGTTTGCTTTTATTAGTTAAGAACCAATTGATGCAGTTAAGTGTAATAATTTACTCACTTCTGGTTTATGCAGTTTCATATTTTCAATTGCGTCGAATAATTTTCCAATTTTAAGTGTCGTGCTCCATTAATTTTTAATCAAATATTTTTATGGAAATCTTAGTGTTCTGTTACGAAAAGAATTGCACTGTTAATACTCTCAGCTTAGCACTGTTAATTTATTGACTTAACATATTTGCGAATTCTCTCTCGTAATGTTATTACAATCAGCACAGGACTCGTTTATTCGGGCGCCATTTTCAATTTACTCCAGTAATGCAAATATTTTTGTAAGACATAAAAAAAAGAGGAGAAGCAAACACATATTGTATACTATCAACTTCGATATTTACTTTTTGTTAAATTCAATAAAATATAGCTTTAAATTGTATTATTAAAAAGTCATTCATAATAATGTCCGATGCGTTCTTGTTTTTCTACACGATTTATCGCATGCGATAAATGTGTGTCAGTCGCTCTCTGTGCTTAGCGCTGAATACAGCCAGAGCAAACGAACGAATGCGGGAGAGAGAGAGAGAGAAAGGTTATAGAACACACGAAGCTCGCTCTCAATGCCAAAGAGCAGCGGCAGGGGCCCGAGCGACCCACTGACACACTGATACTATTACACTGACGACAATGTTGTGACTTCGGCTGCTGATAACAGTGCGCATCTGTGTGAGTGAGAGAGAGTGCGGCGGGCACCTCTTTCCTTTTTGGAGCTGTTAATGTTAATGCTGCTGCTGCTGTTGCTTGTTGGGGGCTACTGCTGTTACGCCGACACAGGTACGAGGCGAGCTGGCGCCTCTGCTGCTTCCCATCTTTGCTTTTGCCTTGGCTGCTGCTCGCCTGCTGTTGGCTGCCGACGCCGTTGTCGCCTGCTATCTGCTGCCTCTGTCGCTGTCGCAGTCGACGTCGCCGTCGCTGCTGGTGCTCGCTCACTCGCTCACTCGGTCGGTTGGTCGGTTGGGTTCCGAATTTACAGTTAAACTTTCAACGTGCGCGCATCAGGGCAGCGACAAGTGAATAGGCGGACGGGAACTGTGCGACGCGTCCGCAATTTCCACGCGCTCAACTCACGTTCCTCTGGGATTTTGAAATTTTTCGACTGCGCGTAACGGTCAGCGAAAAGCGTAACTGCTTCAAACTAAAACGCAACGCAAAAAATAAATGCAGAAAAGTAAACAGCAAAAGTAGCAGCAGCAAAAAAAGTGCGTGAGAATTTCAAATTGCTGAATTAAATAAATACAACATACAAAAAAAAGTGAGAAAAAAATCAAATTCGAAACGGAAAAACGGAAATTATTGAAACCAAAACAATTTTTGCTGTCTACGAAAAATTGTTTGTGCTACTTCCAATTGAAACGAAATTAAATGCTATTGTTGTTGTTGGTTCGCGTCATAAATTCGAAAATATCGCAACTGAAAATGTTTCATGGAAAAGTGCTCTATACAAATACCAAATAAATTGACCGGAGAAGCAAAATAAATATGACCAGAATCGAGAAAAATGCTTGAAAAATGTATATTATTGCTCGATACTCGACCATTTTTTTGTTGCCTCAAATGAACATTTAAAAAACTATTAATAATATGAAATGTGTATGAAAGAAAGCAAATGCTATAGTTAGCTTATTGATTTGTACATACATACATAAATAAATGCGTTAAACGAACCTGGACAAAACTTTGACGCACCTCTAGCATTTGGATGTTATTTTTTTGTTCCAATTTATTTTAATTTTCCGGCGTGTCTTTATTATTTGTGCGTTAAGCGCAGCGCGACAGTTGGCACCTGTTCAGCAACTTTTTAAAAAGCATTTAAAAAATCGTTTCAAGTTATTTATGCAAACGACGCCGAACGCAGCCAAACGAGTGAGATAAATACGTAGATAGATAGAGATAGCGATAAAAGAGAAGAAGTAAAAAAGTGAGAACGCGGTGGGAGGAGATTTCCCTAGCCAGCCGTTGACCTAATGTAAGTATCTGTATGCTTGTTATTAGATTAAGATTTGCTTGTTTAGCACTTAAGACTTTCCACTTGTTCACTTGAACACATTCGTGTATTCACTCGACGGCTGCCACCGTCCCGCTATTCATAATCAAATCGTTTGACAACTTGAGATCCACGTCGAGAGCTTCAACACCTCTACTTATCGTGACATTTTCTATCTCTCAAAAAGAAATTTCCATCGTTCATTGCAGATATAAAATGTACTACTTCGAGTGCTTGATGCTCATAATTATCAGCTACTTTGGGGGGGAATGACGCAGTTTCTGCAAATTGACCTACCCAAATGCAGCTAAAGTCAACTAAAAGATTGATCCCTTTAGTAATTGCAGTATTGTGCAGAGATTTATGTTTGTCCTTGCCTGGGTGTGTAAAAGTGTGTTTGTGTAACTGTGTTACAATTTCAATAAATCGGCATATTTACTAAAAGTCCTCAAAGGCTGAAGTAGCTTTTCATTTTGTGCATTCGCAAATCATGAAGCGGTTCATTAAGTGTATCGGCTTTTGTGGAATCAAGTGAATATTTGCTTGATTTATGCTGAAAATATGAGTGTATGGCCTGGCATTTGCTACGCCTCGTTTATCCGACAATTGCAGATACAAATGTATCTTTGAAGTTGCAGAAATTACCCATACAAGTGCACTTAGTGCGTTCGCCTGTTTGTATACACACTTACACTTAACTGCAAAACAACAAACTTAATTGCCCAAAAACCAAATAAAACTCAACATGGCGGCAAGAGCGCCTCACTCTCTCACTCGCTCGTCTGTCAGTCCGACAGACAGACAGACAGTCAGATAGACAGAGTGAATGAGAGTGGCACACTGCCTTACAGACTCACACAGTCCGTGGCTCTGTCCGTGCGGTGTGTGTCGTTTCGCTTCGTGTTGAAATGATGCCAACAATAATAGCGGCAACAACTGCACAACAGCCTTGAACATGAAAAGTGAAAAGAACGTTGCCAAGAGATGTAAAACAATTCATGTGGGCACTTACACTAATTGCAGCTGATGTGCAGATTATTATAGCTGGGAGTGTCGCTCGTACCTGAAACTCTTTTCGCGTCACTCGTACTTTTTCCCCCTTTTTTTATGGGGCACCACATGTGCGCTTAAGTGGTGCAACATCGTTTTGATGTACTCAAAAACCGCTTTAATGATCATTTTTGGCATAACTTCCATAAATACATGCCATTTATATTCAACTTGTAGAATTTGCAATAACTTTTTAACTAATTGTAGTAGATGGCAAAATAAACTTTTTAAATATTTATAAATTGTTTGTGCATTTGAATAAATGCCAATTTAATCAAAATTGATTGCATGGCATACAAATATTTTCTAAATTCCATTTACCATAAAATACCAATCTATATTTTATGCTACCAAAAACTATTTTGCATTTGCAAACACATTCGTGTGACATAAATTCTACAATTTAATGAAAGTTTACCTTTTTGTTTTGCCTTTTATTGGTTTATTATGCAAAGGGAATTAAAATGTGACAATACTTTGAAGATAACAAAATGCATTTTACTATGAAATTTAATTGTTGTTATTGATGGCTAGATCTTTGCAAATTTGAAATTCACAGTACAGACAAAATATCAAAGGTAAGAAGGACAATGAGTTTTGATGTACTCAAGAATCGCTTTAATGATAATTTTCGGCATAACTTTCATAAATACATGGCTTTAATATGCTACTCTTAGAAATTAAAATAGCCTTTTCAAAAAACTTTTCAAATTATAGTAGATGGGATAATAATAATAAATGTTTAAAAATTATTTGTGCATTTGAATAAATGTCAATTTAATCAAAATTGATTGCATGGCATACAAATATTTTCTAAATTCCATTTACCATAAAAGATAAATATATATTTTGTGCTACCAAAAACTATAATGCATTTGCAAACACAGTCGCTTGACAATTTGATTTTAGTAAATTTTATCTCTGATTTTCCTTTATTGTTTTATTATGCAAAGGGAATTGAAATGCGAGATATTATCTACCTGCTGTGCCGGCAACAGCTTTTACAAAGTGCATATTAGGTCGAACTTTAATTGCTGCTATGACGACTAGCCCTTTGCCAATTGGAAATTCACCCCACAGACAAAAGGGCAAATGTAAGAAGGACAATGCGTCGTATGCGCAATAAAGTTGATAGACACCTCCGACGTACTTCACTCTAGCATTGTTTGCTTTGTGCTGTGATTTCATAGTCGCAGCCGCAGTGTGTATGAGAATGAATGTCTCATGCAGTGCTTGCTGTGTGTTCCTTTAGCGTGCCAGAGACAAAGGTGAAAAAATGAATGAATGACACAATGAAAAAAAGAAGAAACGAGAATAAGTGACAAACAAAAGCGCTGCTGAAGTGGCAGAAATGTGACGGAAATGTAATTGAAGCGTGGGCTTGGCTCATTGTTTGCCCACCAACTAGCGGGCGTTTATTTTGCCAAATATTACGCATACGCCACCGAAATCGGGGCCCCAGCTTAACGTTTGCCAAATGAGCAAAATAAACGTTTTGCTATTCAAACCACCACAAAAAAAGTGAACGTAATGACAACTAAGCTCTGAAAAGCTCTTAATTAATTAATAATTAATCACAGCAAAGCTGCCATACAGCCAACGCAAAAAGATATCGAAATCGCTTCAAAGTTAACTGCTTCGGGAGCTGTCCAATTGCTCAGTATTCAAACACATAACTATTGAGAGAGGTCACTATAGAATTTCTCGTGTCATTCACATGCACAAACCGAGTCTTATGAGTCTACTCACATACACATGCAGTCTCGCATTCGCGTGCTCGTTCTCGTTGCCATTGTCATTGCCAATGTCCAGGCGAGCTGCCCGTTAGCCACGGCGCTTATCATAATGACCGAAATGCTCTAATCGGGGGCAATTAACGTGACCAAATTTAATTTCCGCCCAGGTCGCTATCATGGACGGCAACAGCGACGCAGACGGCGACGGCGTCGTTGACAGCAAAGTTGTCGCTGGCAGAAGCGTCGCAATATTATTTACTAAATATCATTTGCTGGATGGCATCTAATGCCATTGGAAATCCATCATGTAAGCCACCGGGGTTTTTTTTTCGTTGTTGGCTGCTTTTGGCTTTTCTTCTCTTTGTTTTGTGTGCTGTGTTTGCGTTTTGTGCGCTTGTCATTTGCGGCTTTCTTTTGTGTTTATTCGCGCCAAAAGATAAATGAATGAACCACACGATACACCCACCTACTTGGCCGTGATTAGCCAGGTACAAAAGCGTCATTGTGGCGCGATGGCGGAGCTGAGGATGAGAATGAGGTTTCCGTTTTAGTCTTTAAACTGTTTGGCATCTGTGTCCGCCAAAGCCAGGTCGCGCCTCCATTTATAGCTCGTGAAATGTGCGTTCTGGGTGTAATTCTTGCTATCCCCTAAAGTCCTTACAATGTCAATGTGGCTGGCAGTTCTTGGACGAGCAGAAAGCAAATTACTTATGTTAATTAGTTGCCGCTGCTAATGAGAAACCGTGGAGATCTACATCAATCCATCCATCATGATTCCAATAAACCGAATGCCTACAGTCATAATTCCAGTTTAAGGTCCAATTGAGTCCTTGATTATACACAAACATATTTATTAACCCTGTCTTTAGTTTGGTCTTTCTCACTCGCATTTACGCATTCTCTCTCCCTCTTTTGTTGTTTTCAGGCCGGAAATTTGCTCAAGTAATATTCGAAGTCAATTAAAATGCGATACTTGAGCTCACAGCTGCACCCAAACTTCTATTGTAAATACAAAATTGAAATGCATGAATAAATTGTGCTTGCATGCATTTGAATTCATAATAGGATTACAGAATTAAATTGCAATACGACCTAAATTTAATTTGTACCATTTTAATTATTGTGTATTATTATGCAAGTTTTAGATTTTGATATTTTAGTTGTTATACTTGTGTTGTTATTATGACCGTAATGAATAGATACTTTTGTAAATCTGTTTTGTCTGCTCGCATTCAATTTAAATTTCAATCAACTTAATTAAAAGTTAATTAGAAGCTCGTAAATTCCAGCTTTGACGAGATAAGGTGCCTGGATAATAGCTCATTAGGCTAATAAACTCTTTTTTATCCACACATTTTTGGGGTTTACTTTTGTGTTATTTTGGGATTTCAACTATGTCTTTCTTTTGTGTTTGTTGAGTGTCTGCGTAGACAGGAAGGGATTGCAAAAGTTTGAACTTTCAAATATAAACATATTGTACTCTACAATTTTAACTCTTTCAAATATATAACAAATGTTGATATTGGGTTTCAATGTAAATTGCTATCGATACTCATTGCAGTTAATTATGTTTGGATTAACTCGATTTAATTTCATATATTTGGAAAGAATTAAAATCAGTTGAGCGGCTTTCGATTAAATGCATCATTTGATTTGCTCTTAAAGCCATCAAATAATTAAATTTTAATTCGCTTTGTGCGATTTCCATAATTAATAAAAACAACAAACAAAAATATAATTACCAGAAGGCAACCAATTCATTGAAATTAAATTGATTGGGCAAAACTGCAACGGCGACAGCAACAATAACAACGATAGCTGCTCTTGCCCTCGCCTGAGGGGCGTGGCATAAAGGCCGGATTAACGGCAACTTCATGTCAAGAATGACCCGGGCGGGCAGGAATTACAGTACAGTAGAACAGTAAGCGGCTGCTTAATTGAAACGTTGGCATTTATAATTTAATATTGATATAACGAAACGCCAGAAGAGAATGTCTTTATAGATATTATGAAAAACTAATTAAGCTCGGCATTTTTTCAGTTACATTTTAAATTGATTAATTCAAATTGCAGCGGTGGTTTTTGCTGAGGTACTCTGGCCGCAGGCATAATAAACTTTCCAGCGTGCATAATATATCTTAATTTTGTGCATAATTAATGTCTGCCATTAAGCTCCATGGAATGGACTGACTGTTGCCTTGCTTCTGCTGCTTCTGCTGCCGTGAGCTGGCTTCACTGGCTCATCGGCTAGCTTTGTGGCTTGTGGAAGGCGCCCACAATGGGCATAATTAAAACGCTATACGCACACACACTCATACGCTGGGAAAAGCATAATAAGAAGCAGGACACGTAAACACTCCACTTAACATGCTGCGATATACCATTTGATCCTGCTATCAATCTCAAAACTCGAGCACGTTGCGTATACGCAACGCTCCACACGTATTGCGTATACGTAGCGTGTGCGCTTTCGGCAACAATGTGTCACACACCCAGACAATATTGATGGTCTGCCACAATTTTGAATTCTACCACGGCATCTGTCTACAGGCAGCCCGCTGTCTGCTGGTTGCAGAGCGAAAGCAACAGTCGACAGTTGACAGCCAACACGACCGAAGGCGACGACAAGCAACGGGCATCAGGCAACAGGCAGCAGTTACAGAATTGCCAATTACGCCTCGTCAGTGTATTAAAATGCCATAATTGCGAATTTAAGCGATGTTCTCTGCGGTCGCTCTGACTACTGCTCATCATCAGCCACAGCAGCAGCAGCCCGGCAGCTTGACAAAGTTGATCATTGTCTGCTGTGGCTTATGTCCTTCGAGTCGTGTTGCTTCACTCTCCTGTGCGTTTCGCTTTGCCTGTCAACGAGTTAAATGTTTTGGCAAAAGTTTACTTCAAACCATACTGCCAAATCAGCTTTAAAACTTTTCCCTATTGAGTTAGTTAGCAAAGTGCGGTCAATTGCACCAGCTGACACACTTATCGGCTGAACAAATTTCCAGTAGTCGGTTTAAATATTCGTAATCAATTATGTTTAATCACCTGTAATTAAAGCAAACTTCAAGCATCGACAGTCTAAACACTTGACTTGAACTATTTCCCAGTTGAGTTGTAAAATCAAGTAATTTAGATTGAAAGTTTAAAATACACATAATTTTCTAGCCAATTTCTGTATATAGAAATTTTGTTGCATGATTTCTCAGATAGGATATTTTAATTAATAAATTAAATGAAAAAGCTATTTAAGTTGGTACATAGATGGCAGTTCGACAGATGATGTTCAACTACTGGCACAAAGTGTATTAAGACCACAGACACATTAAGTTTTATTGAAACATTTGGATTGAATGCAATTAATTAATTTTGTGTGTCAGGAAGTCTAGGCAAATTCTTCAAGTGTTTGGTTTCTCATTTATTAAATTGTAAATTGCCAGATCACAACATTTGCTTGGCTATTGTGCCAGAGAATGTTTCTGTTTTGATTGGACATTAACGCAGACCAAAACCAAACCGAAACATGTTGGAATTAAGTGCCCAGAAATCCCTGACTGCACTTCCCCACTATTCCAAGCCAATGGTTCCATTACCGTCTTGGCTTCAATGAATTGGCCGAGTCTCAAGGGTGCATTATATATGTAAAATGTATGCGTGTGTGTGACGGGGCTTTTAATGTTGTACTCCAAACTGCCTGAGTGGCAATACATTGTACAAGCTACTTTATGTGGTATTATGTATATATAGATACACCTGCGCCTCCTTGCGTGAGTGTTTGTGTCTGTGTGTTTGGTTCTCAGCTCCATGTTGCCATTAATCAAAGCCAATGCCTCGCCAGACATTCGCGAGTGCCGCTACTTCATTCTGTCGGCTAATTGCATATATGGCCGCCAGCCAACCGGCCAGCCAGAGATGGTGGGCGGAGTTGTGCGCGGGGGGCTGCACTAATTGTAGACATCTTTCACCTGATTGTATAATTGCCATGCCCAATGCAAAAGTTGAAGCGCTCGCTAATTGAATGTAATCAGCTTTAGCCATTAATTAGCGGCCTATAAACAAACCGTAAGTCAAAGTCAAAGTCTTATACTCTACACAGTCTTCTAGCTATTAAATGTGAGATTATTTAATATACCCATATCATATATATTTAAAATGAGTATTTGACTTCTCGATATTAGCAATGATTGACTGCTGAGTGAAAAGTCACATATCATCTCTCACTTGCAGTGTGATGGAGCTCTGCAAATATTTATTAACTGTATTTATTGTTTGTTTGAACAACAAAGTAATCAAATGCAGCAGGCAATTAAAAGCTTGTCCGTTATTATGATGATTAGCAATAGTTGTTGCTTCATATCGTATTTATTGCTATTGTTATTGTTGTTGTTGTGGGGGCTTTAGAGCCACTTGTGACCACTTGTTAAAATAAAAAAAAGTCTGTGAATCGATTCGCCATTAGCTGCTGTTGCACGACAACAATTGCAGCTACTGCCGCCTGGCATTGACACTGACCATGCAATTAAGCGAGAACATGAACTACGTATGATTCAAGTTGGAATTTGAATTTGTCTGCAACCGCAGATAGCAAGAATAACGACACTTTGAAGCTATGCACATAACGAGGTCAACCTTAGAGGGGATTATGTTCTCACGTCGTGTTGTGCGGCAGACGAGGCGTATGCGTAATCTGCAACTGAGACCCGCAAATTAAAACACT
Source organism: Drosophila sulfurigaster albostrigata (assembly GCF_023558435.1). Lineage (NCBI taxonomy): Eukaryota > Metazoa > Arthropoda > Insecta > Diptera > Drosophilidae > Drosophila > Drosophila sulfurigaster. The sequence continues at coordinate 22,791,657 of NC_084882.1, forward strand.
TTCAATTAAGCAGATTAAGAAATGCTGTCGCTGCATATGCAAATAAGCTGGTCAATTAAATTTCGTGAGCTGTCTTTAGACTAGACACACAGCTGATGATGATATGGGGGCGTTGTTTTTTTCTTGATATCTTATCGACCAACTTTTGTTTGTCATGGTTTGGCGATTGATCGATTCTTGCACGGCCTTATTATGCTGATGGAAAAGCGAAAATGTGCTATGGCTTAACCTAATGCCTTTAAGTAAGTTAAGCTTACTTCACGTCAACAGCAGGCTTTTTTTGCGCGTTTGCTGCTGAACAAGTTTTCTTTGTATTAGCTATCGCTGAGTGGAAAAGTTTAAATATACTTTTGAACAAGGTGAACGTTTCTATCTATTGTAGGAATCGAAGAACTTCTTGGCCAAAATAATAATAATAATCTGACTATTTATATTGTATGGGGTAATTCAGTTGCTTTTGCTACTTGCTTAGCTACTGCTAATATATATTCATAGACTTGAAGTGTGTTTATCATTTGTCCAAAGTATTGTATTCAGTAATCTGAAATGATATTTGATATTTGTCATATGCAGCAGATGTTTAGTCACCCGTATTGAGTGACTAAATCAGTTGATTTTATTCATTGACTCGCCGCCCTAAATAAACATTTAACCGTTTCTCGAATATATATATATATATATATATATATATATATATATGGCAGTGTAAATAAATTAAATTCAAATCTAAATTGATATTACCATCGGACATATCGTAGTATGTGTGTGTAAATATAAGAACGGCCTGCACTTATCAGCAACCTCACGCACATTTATAGAATCCAAATAGCGGCGCCGCTTGGCGGTTCTCCATGTGTGTGGTTCACGGTGTGGGGGATGGTTGGCGGGGGCGTGGCTGTGTTCTTTATCACTTCTTAATTACGTTACTGATAAGCTGATTTCACTTTTGCTTTTTCTTTTGTTTTGGCTGGTTCGTCGCTGGCCATTTCTTGATATCAGAAGTCAACGGGTTTTTTCTTGTTCTTGTTATTTTGATATATAATTCTTTGCGTTTGTGTTGGTTGCGTGGAGCCAGATCGTTGGACTAGCTCTAAGAGTGCACGGTTGAGATTTAGTTAATAAAAATTAATAGCCATGTGATTTGTTTGGCCTTTTGTGCCAAAGAAAACACATTTTGTATTGTGTTTTATGAGGAGCCGGTTGAGATTGTGTACAAAATACGGGTATCTCGATTGTAAATTGATGTGTTATTCCACGCATAATGGCTGCATTTGGGTACATACTCATCGTTGGTACCTTTGTATGTATGTACAGTGTACACCCACCAGCACGTCATTGGAATGTTTGGCTAATTATTTATTTGACGCTTTAATTACGCATTTATTGCCTGCGGCCAGCAGTGCGTATACGTAATATCAACAATGCCTGCCGCACGGTAACAGCTAGCGCCGCAGCGAAAGCGCGACCGCAATTCATAAAAGTCATTGACTCGGTAACAAAGTGATAAAAATAAATGTCATATTCATTTATTTGTCCACGCGAAATATATTATTAATATTACTTGGCATTTTTCTCATAGTATTTGTAAAAATATGTGTATCATTCATTACACACGCTTGTTTTTATTATTTGTGGTTCTCCTGACCTAGACGGACGTTCAACCTGACCTGTAATCTCGACTATTTCACTATCGTTTAACTATTTTGGTACTGATAAAACTTTAGTTTCCAAGGCCGTCCATTAGTTGTTGCTTGTAGATACTATATCGAAAGGTGAATAGATCTAAAAACTCATTGCTATCTATAATTTAAAAGCCAAATTAATCACACAATCAACAAACTAAAAGCGATACGTTTTATATTCTAGAATACGTGAAAATATTCGAGCAACAAATTACTATTTATGCTTCTGTGAATGTACGTTGAATGTCATGAGTTCATTTCCATGAGAATGTTTCTGCTGCTGCATTACAGAAATTGCCAACGTCATTTTCCCCCATTTTCATTATGCAGTCTGCAGTTTGCAGCTATTAGCAATTAGAGGAAATTGATTGCCTGGCAGAGTTGCAAACTTGGTACAATTTTCCTCTGAAATAACCATAACCATATTTCGATTAAAGTTTGTTCAACTATGAAAATGATGACCTGCATAAAAGATACATGAATTTATCACTGCAATTGCTGTAATTGCCATTTATCGTTAGATATTAATAAATGTATTATGTGTACGAAAACGTTAATGAAAAAATATGTCAAACTTAAAACAATGGGCAAACTTTATCGGGTTGATTCAGCATCATATGCAAATTAGCTGCATACATATAGGGAATGCTCATGAATGATTGATGGTCTGCACAAATGGGAAACTGCATACGCAATTCCAATTCATATTTAACACGAATTCAACTAACACACAATGCTAATTGGCTTTAATTATTTATTATTGAATGCAGAGTGTACACAGAATAGCGCATTTATATTCTAGAATATTCAACAATTGTTTTTGCATCAAATAGTAAATGTATTTATTTTTTAAATTCTACTATTTTTTTTCTTTTTTTCTGGAGTTTTGTTGTCGACCTCGTTTTTTGGCCGTCGCGACGTCTAATTGCACTTTGCTGTGCTGTCAGCGCAGTTCGAGCGACACCTCCAGCAATGAATTGCAGCTGGAGCTGCACTTGTCGTGGGTGCTGCACACACACACATATGTGTGTGCACACACTTGCCACCCACACAAGACGAGCGCGCATATGTACTTGCTAGATAATATGTGTACAAATGTTGTTCGGTGCCGGCAACGCCATTCACATAAATCTTACAGCGAATTTAGCATCAGATTTGCGTTCATATATGTATGTGGGCAGCCACACTTTCAGCCACTTCCCCTTATGACATGTCATAAATTCGCCGGTTTTTTTGTGTCGCTTTTTTTCAGCGTTATTTGTCCTCGACCTTGTTAAATGGCACGCGTTGCGTTTTAGCATCGATCAGGAAACTAAACAACGATTTTGCTAGTTCCATTTTAACCCTGGGCTTCAATTTATGGGTGTTTTTTTATTTTTTCGGTCATAATATCTACAATGGGGGTTGTAAGTGCAGCGCCTAAGCAAATCCGCATCGTGCACGCAACTCATATTCTCACATATATTAAAGGTCCTTTTATAACCCCTATAACCTTGCTGCATGAACTTAACATTCCTTTGCATCGCAGCCTTCCATGCAACAACCATCGTTTAGTACATAATTCTCTTCTTTTTTTTGTGCAGTTCTTGTTTTCTGGGTTGCATTTTAATGGCCATTATTGATTTTTAGTCTTTGTTCCACGTTTCCCATCATCGCCATTACCTCACACATTGCCTGCCTGCCTGCTTGCCTGCCTTGTTATGAGCAGTTCCCATCAATTGGGTCGTGCTAATGGCTCCGAACCATGACATCTACCAGGCCCCCAGCACCATGGGTCCATTGGTTGTTTCGTCTTAGCTGACATTTTACTCGCGGCATCTCAGTTACCTTTAACTTTTGCCATCTCACAGCTCCCGTTGCGCCCCATTGACCTAAACGCCAGTTTTGCTCTTTGTTAAAGCTTAGAAGTTGAATGACAAACTCAAAAAGCAAGACAGCTTTAAGTTGACGAAGATGGAAAGTATTTATCTAGCTCATCCAGTTGTATTTATTTCAATTAAATAACTGTGCGATGGTTCTATTTAAGGACAATTCCTTGTAGTGCATTATGTCTTAAGCGACTATCAGAGTACACTCATATTTAAACACAATATATATTTTATTCCTCATAAATTACCATTTATGCGCTATCTTTGACTCTCAGAGACTTCGATCCCTTCTCAAATATTGTCTTATTGGCGATGGCAATAAATTCAAATTGTTCTTGCAACCATTTAAAGATAGAAATTGAGGGTATTAGAGTTTCGCTCAAAATATTATGTGCATGCTCTGTTCTCCTTCGTTCCTCTTGCTGGTGTGCCACATTTTGGCTCCCTTGGGTTGTGTTTTTGCTTCCGGTGTGCACTCTCCTCGCTTATCAGCGCATTTTCAGTTCCTGTGCGGGTTGCTCAGCCGACTCAGTCTCAGTCTCAGACTGAGACAGAGAATGGAAATCGACTTGTTCTAGTCCTTTGGTTGTTAGGTTGTTTGCCTGCTTCTTGTTGTTTTTTTTTGCATGTCATGCGCTTGTTTGTTCTGTGCTTCCTTCCGTTTTCAATTTCTTGTTACTTGCCGTCGCACTCTCTGTTCTTTTTTCCTGCTTATTCGCATTCGTTTGAGTTGTTGTTTATATTATTTTTATTTTTATTCTGGTGCATGCATATCTTGTACATATTGTTCATGTGACATTTTAAAGCGTGTTGTGACCAACTTCCTCTCCTCTGCAAACAGCCAAAGTCTGCTGCTTGTTGCTGTCAAACCAAGGGACTGCGGTCGAGGAAGCAATGCAGAAGGCATCTGGCCTGGGTTTCTAACCCGTTGCTGCTGCCTGTATGTGTGCCAAGGCTTTGTCTTTTGTTGCTTCCAATTACTTTTCACTAGCACAAGAAATTAATTTCTTAGTGATTCGCTTTGTTTTAGCTATTTGTCAAATTGCAGCCGAGTCTGCAACAGGGTCTTGTTCTTGGTTGTGGCTTTAAAATTCAAGAGATGTGCACGTTGATTTAATGCTTTGTTTATTTGTGGCACATTTGTTATTCCATGGCTTAATTGAAATCTAATTTAATTTATTGCTATAACATAAGCACACAACTAGAACAACAACAACAGCAGCAGCAGTAGACAATGTCTGTCCCCCAAGACACAATATAAATATTTGCTTACTGCGCGCACTCATACGACCCATATACACCACGCTTATACATATTATGTGTGTATATATGGCATTTTAATTGAAATGCCAAAACACATTGTCTACTTTAAGGCAGGGGCTCCATCGGCAAGTCACCGCAAGTCACGCGGAAATAATACGAAATCATTTAAGGTACACGTATTAAATACATTAACTTATTGATTTTCCATATATCAACAAATATGCCGCAACACAAACACACGCATCTTAGCTCCCTTTCAATGTGAATGTGTCTCGCTGACTTCCGCTTTGTTTGCGTTCAGATCATATCAATAAAAAAGAAATATGCATGAAACATTGTGTTGTCCCTTGGTCGACATGGAACAGTTCATAGCATAACACAACAAATTCATAATAATTGGAACGACCATCAGGAGCAGACCGCCCGCAGTGAGTCTGCCCCACAGGAAATAGGAATGAACACGTGATTTGCGCCCGAAAACCAATACAAATACGACAATATAAAATTTTATGTAGTCTCGAAAATTCGATGAAGACCCTTATTAAACTGGGATTGACGACGATTGACTTAGTTAGGTTTTAGTGGCAATTAAATTATTGTGGAATTGCACCCAACACTCTAGTAGAATTAAACACTGTCTTGTGTCACATTTGGTAGATGTTACTTGATGCTTTCGTGCCCTCACGATGCCATCTCAGTAGCCACAACAGTCATGGGGTCAAGTCAAGTGATTGACGTAACCACAGGCGCCATCGGTCAGTGGAGAGAGAGGCAAAGGCCAGTCAATGTCTCCATAATGGACCATTGACAATTATAAGGCTACTAAATCGTGTGAATAGCACTCATTCTCATAGTTTGGCAGACGGAGATCGGAGGATGGGTGGGCAAAACAAACTCGACAATGTCATGTGCACAAATCGTATTCAATGGGGAGAAAGTTGATGCTATTTCCAGCAAGTAAGCAAAGAGGAAAGTCGAGAGACGACAGGGATTGTGGTTGTTTGATGGTGTTGTTTTTTGTTGTCGTAGTTGTTGTTGTCGGTATAACGATTGCATATTATTCAATTAAAATCGCACTATTAAGAGTATTAAACTTGTTGGGACAACTGTCAGACACACGCACAGGCACACGCACACGCACATGCAATCAATGTCAACAAAAGCACAAGCACGGACTATATATAGTACACACATTCACTCGGCCATGCAGCTGTAGACGAGGGAATGTGCCACACACCCACACACCCACTCACACACACACACACACAGCCATATTCATTCATATAGTATGCGTGTGTGTTTGGACTACAGTTGGTCCTTGTCCTTGGCTAACACATTAAGACTTGCCGTAGTAAGACACACATAAATGTCAGCTACAAGATTTGATAGCCTCGGGTTAAGACTAAGCACTAAGCGTACGCGTGTCATAGCTTCAGGCAAAAGTTACGGGGAGGGGGGGGGTGGAGGTGAAACGACAGTTAGAAAAGGGGCATATGCGTGTGTCTGTGTTTGTTTAGGTTAATGTACAGACAGTTGCCAGGCATGTGCTCAGCTTCTTTGTTTTCCTTGTGCCCCTAAAAGTATGCTACAGAAAGTTCAAATCGTTTGTTCAACTAAATGTTCCGTTTAGAAAATTGGAAACTAAACGTTTATGGTATAGACACACAAAAAAAGAAGAAAACAATCAGTCAAAAAATAAGAAAAGAACCAAGAACAAACATAAAAATTGCTCAGCTTGACTTTATGCCTCTTTTTATAATATTATTTCGAAATAGTTTGCAGGCCAGAGCAAAAGCTAAATTGGCCGGCAGTGACCATGTGCACAATGTCTGCAAGAAATTAGAGAGTGTGCTACAAGAATACATGCCGCATACACACACAGACTCAACATAGTGGCATAGTAGCACACTGGGTACTTGGATAATGGCAACCCTAGGCTGCTGTATGCTGACGTTGCCTCATCTGGCGCAACTCTTAGAGGTCCGCATGTGATGGCAAAACTTGCCGCTACACAAAAGTTGCCCAAAACGAAAAACTGTTCTGCCGGCCCCAAATGAACTTTTGCATGTGGGATGTGTTGTTGCTGCTGGTGGTGCAGCTGTGCGCCACTGGCGCTAAGTGGCACCCAGCCAAGGCGCAGCATCAGCAACTCGGTGTCTACCTTCAGCCATTCCCACGCGGCAAATGCCCGGCAGCCGGGCATGACTGCCTCGTTGCCTTGCTGCCTGCTGAGTGCTGATATTATATGGGGGTCATGCCTACCCCAACGTTGCTTTCCACATTTTTTTTGTTTTTACGGCTACCGTTTCAATTTTTATGGCTGAAGTTGTTGTAAATTTTGCTGCTAGCTGTCAGTATTTGTATTTGGTGTTTTCGTGCGGTCTCTAAGCACAGTTTTCCCGGAGTGTTTTCAGAGTTTTTCCCTGAATGCGCCGTGTCGCGTGTCCTGTAATCGATATTTTTGGCTGGACAGCAGCCAGCTGCGTGTCTGTTTGCTCTTTATTAGCTACCTATTGCCCATCTAGCAGCAAATTCAATATCGTTTATTTACACAATTTTCCAGCTGCCTCGTGCTCTTATTCGCTTCTATTCGCTTCATCGCGGACCCTTCGCTTACTTTGCTGGCTGCATTTAAAGTTACGTAATGTTTGCATTAATGGTGTTTTGCTATAGTTTTAGCCATCTGCCCCACAAGCTCTCTGCACAACTTTTTTCTTTCTGCTTCGAGAAAGAGTCCCAAGCTGGGCCATATATATAGAGACATACACATACAAACACAGAATTCCATTCACACTTTGTCGCTGGGCGGTGTGAAAAATACGGCTTAACAGTACATTTACTTGAGAATTTATGTGTTTATAAAGAGTGCGTGTATGCGGTCTCATTGGTTACCATTTGTAAGGAGTGCGTTCCTAGAATGCCAACAAGGCGATTAAAAGTTCCATATATTATTCCATTTTCACGACGGGCAACTTTGGCTGGTTGCCCCAACAACTTTGAAAAGAAATACATTATCAATTAAATAAGTAGTGCTTGGAAAATACCATCTACTCTATGCGGTATTATTTGGCATCACTTAAAGCTATACATTTACATACAGCACGACAGGATTGAAGCTCCGTTTTTTACCCAGTTTAAATGCACTTAAATATTTATTATCGGCTTTCGATTTTGTTACATTCCGCTGCATTTACTTAAGCGACTTTATTGAGGATTTGCCATCAATAATTGAACATTTAAGTTGGCACGTTAGCAACTCTGCCCTTTTAATACGTACTTTTTATATGCAGGAAAAAAATGAAGGAACAAGAACAAACTATGGTGAGGGTGGGAATTATATGAGGGGTTTTCGGTGTGGGCGATGCAATTTATGCAAAATCACGTATGCCATGACATAAAAAACAATAAATAATGCAACAGCCGAAATGCATTGGGGTTGTCAGTGGATGAGACTGTGGGTGAGACTCGTGTGTGTGTGAGTGTGTGTGGGCGAAAGTGTGCTGCCAGTTGAGATGCATTGCATATTGTGTGCAAGTGCTGCAAGTGAAACAGAAATCCAATTCAAAATGGGGGGGCCAAAGTGGTCGCCTTCAGGCTACCTTGCGCTATTCCTCAAGCTGATTTCATTCAGAAAATACATATCTCATACATGCCCGACATACAAACTATAAATGTGCCATGTCTACTCGAATATACTATATGAGAGATGCAAAGCCATTTACTTCGACAGTTGTGCAAGTGTCTGTTACGGACCGAGTGTATTTGCTTTTCGTCGAGTGTGGATCAACGTCATGACTGCTGTCATCCCAGAGAACATTTAGCACTTTCCACACACACACGCACTCCCAAACAGGTCACACGCACATGAACAATTCACACACATATTCATATACATACATACCGATACTCCAATTCACACATACATTTACTATGACCCATTACTGAGGCCTTTGCTAATCTTTTTTATGCTCACTCCCGCCCCGCCTTCCACATCCGACCTACAGTTACAAGTTATTCGACTTGTTTGGGTTACCGAGATTCAATAAAAGATATTTTTGAATTGCCGCCTATGTCGACAACGGCAATGGCGATGGCAACAGCAACGACAACGACAACGGCAAACGGCTGTGGGGCAAACGAATGTATCTGGTACTTCAATTTTATTTAACATTTTGGCTGCCGGCATCTGAGCCCTGAGTGGCACTTCGCTCAGAGTTTATTAGGTTCATCAACTGCCGTCAGCAGTCAACATATGCGACTTTATTTGGGGTCGTACTCATAGCAACCAAGTGGCCCTCGGTCATCAACATTTAGCCCATAGCTCACTGGGGACTACTGCACGTTATTTGTAAATTAATGTTTTCAACTAACCACAGATATGCTGTAGATTAAATCGAGCATTGAATATAATCACCATTTGTGAAAGTATGCTAAAGCAATTTTTAAATTTACGAGCATCGATTAAATTTTAAAATTACTATTTGTTTACATACAAAAGAGGTGTGTATATACTTATATTTCTTTCTTTTCTATATTCTTTTCACAGACCGTTTAAACTCAATTGAAACGTAAATTGCACTTCAGAGATTTGAGGTAAGTTTAAAACAAGATATTTTCTTTTTTTTGGCTATATATATTTCAATAATTTCACAAAAGAAAGAAAACTGAGGAAAGTCGACTCTAGATTAGGCGATAAAAATGCGCATTAAGCTGTCTGGAAGAGATAACTTCATATGAATTTATTGACGTTTATGTGCTGCCTCCAGGCTTCGTGGTCAGTGGTCAGTTCTCTGGGGTTCCATCCACTTGTTTGCTCATGTTTCTATGACTGTGGTTCTTTCTCTTCTTTTCTTTTTTTTTTTGGCCAAGTGGGCGAGCAGTCAGGCATGAAAAGGCCAACATCCGCTGCGGCTAATGTGCTGTCATTTGTATTGGCATCGGAGCGGGAGAGGGAGGGGATGGTGGAGTAGAAGTGGATTTTGTACCTTTGTGTGTATAAAATGTGGCATGAAAAAATACATAAATAAATGAGCTACGTGCAGAGGATTTGCAATCGCTGCCTTTTCTTTTGTCATAATCAATCGTTGCCCATGATTTATGCAAAGGAAAATGTTGTGTCTCTCATCGGCCGGAGAGAAACAACTTCAACATACAAACTGTGTTGAATTTAAATCAAAGCCAGCGAGAGCTTGAGCGTAGAGTGGAGCGTTTAAGCTTGCGGTTTGCGCTTCATAAATTTGTTTATTCATTTTGTTTATTCGTTTTTGTCATTGTTGTTCTGGTTGGCCTTTTTGCCGCTGCCGTTGTCGCTTTGCTGTGGTCGGGCGCCGTTTTTTGGTTAATTATGCAAACCGAAGCGAGTGCTGCAGGCCAAGCGGGTTTGCGGTTTATGCAAGCAGACCACGAAAAAGCGAAGGGATAACATTTAAATGGCTTACACAATGTGGCACTCTGTGCTGCTTCACAGAACGCATGGACTCACCTGGCGAAATGTGTACGAAAAAGTGTTGCTCACTTTTCTGCGACGGTTTTTCTGCCCATCAACAGGTCTCAGCATTGAGAGATGCTCAGATGGATGCTGAAAGCAACGGCAAGTTCATTATGCGCCTGGATTTGTTTATGCTGGTCCTTCTTTTCCTTTGCTGTATGCGTGGTGTGTATATCTGGTTTCTTGTGTGCGTGTATGCGTGTGTATGCTGTGCGGCTGTTTACAAAGGTGTCTGTCATTCAGGCAGTCGTCGGTACGGTCATTGGTCACCCGCTTGCAGCCCGCACTAGACAAGCGCTTCGCATCCTGTGACCACATCCTGTCGCCGGCAGCCCGCCTGTTTGCCTGCCTTTTCTGAGTGACAAGCGTACTTTACAGCCTGCTTAGACCCTTTGCCGAGCTCTCCACCCACTTTTTTCCCCTCTGGTCCCATTTCCTGTTACATTGTTCTCTTATGGCGCGCCTGAGCATTCATATGACTGCTCATGCCGGGCTCTCAGACAAGGCATTTTGACGCCAGGACGAAGCCGTGTCAGCCCGTCCAAGCTGCCTAACGAAGCATAAAGTAAGCGCTCTTTTAATCTATGAGTCTACTCCGTGTGTGAGTGTTTGCGCGCTGCAGTTCACGAGAAATCAAGTGTAATGAAGCCCACACAGCCGCACTTATTCAGCAAAATTGCAAAGCTGGCGTAAGTTCAAGTTTATATGTTCATCCTCTTTGCTCTTCTTGTTGCCTTTGTTGTATTGTTGCTGTTGCTTTTTCTGTTGCCGCTCACCTATCTCATGGTGTTCACCACAACACTCTAGCGCTTAACAATGGATACACTGTTGAGCAACAACATGCTCGTCGTCTACTCAAAGAGTTTGACTTGTCGATTGGGTTCTTAAAACCGGGTTAGGTAAGCTACTCGATGTCTAATTAACGCCTTTAACCCGCCTGCTCAATGAGCTTAAGGCTGTTTGTTCGCAATTCAAAAGTATTCTCGAATTGTATTGCATTGAGCAGACTCAGTTTACAGCTGTAATTGATTTTTCAATGGCTGTTGGTTTTGTTCAAGTCAAATATCAAAAGAAACAACTCGATGCTGATATTACATTTAAAATAAAAGTTGAATTAAAATCCAAGGATTCTACCTCCGTCTTGCCTACACAGAACGACTCCAATTACTTTGACAACATGTATTAGACTGCCTTAAATTTTATTTGCTTTCTTTTTCTCGTTTTCCATAATCTTTTAACATAGTTATTAGATGCCACATGGCCTGCCTAATAGTTATTCTGTTTACATTCCAAACGCATGAATAACACAGTCAGAGTGCCATTAAATAAAAGTACTACGGGGCGTATGCGTATTATTATGATGTTCATTATGAGTTTACAGCAATAACAGCATGAAAATCGGCGTCTAATTGCCATAAAAATATGTACAATAAGCATTTTAAGCGACTGTCCGATAAATATTACCTTTTAAAGAATCAAAACAAGAACCAGAAGCAGCAGCAGCAACATCAGCCGAATCGGTAGCTGGGTCAGAACAAGAGAAATCAAAAGCAAGACATAAAATGGCTGCAGGAAATGACGTGACGCGCGGCTTTTGTTTATTTTTGCTGCTGTTTCTGCCCTTTTCTGTCCACAACAATAATGGCAATACGGCAGAACCACAAGAACACGAACAACAATCTTAATAGCAATAACAACATAACTTTTACAACAAATATCAACAAAGGGGAGCAACGGCGCAACGTCATTGAAATTGACTTCATTATTATTTTATAACCTTCAGAAGTTGCTCTGCCTCTGCCTCAGAGTTTAGTTTTTGTTGGTTTTTTCTTCTGTCTTTTTAGTGCTCGTTGTTTTTTTTTTTATCAAATCTTACATTGCGGTGCTTCTGGCACGTTCTCAAATGTTATCCAGCCGAAGCTCCGTCTTCGTCGTCGTCGTCGACATCGTGTCGTCCGTAACCTGAAACTGACTGTGCTTATTAAAAGCAAGCTTCAGGCTTTACAGATATCTATATGGCTTTTTCTGCATAAATACTCGTACTTATGTTGATATGCAAATGCAAGGAAAACATAAACTTTCAGATAATGCATTTCAAAGGCAAAGAGAATGACAGCAGGAAATACAATCCAGGACAGCTTGTCAACAAGAATTTCATGCAGACGTTTTAGCTCTTGGCTAAAAGTTCTTTTCTAAGTCCATTAAAAATTCATTTTTTCTCCATCTTTTTTTTTGTAATTCAGGAAGCAGGAAATAGCTCGGAAATATAATAAATGTCTGGGGAATCGGATTCCTATCAGCATTGAGGCTCTTCACATAATTACCAAGATTTAATTATAGTTTATTACGAGTATTTTCTAATTGAGATTATGACTCAAGTCTCTGGCTCTTAGCGTTATAATCTGTCGCATTAGGCTTATCAAATTATAATTGTTATCAACTGATTACGAATGGGTCACCAACTAGGTCTAAATGTGCTCAATGAAGGTTTGTTATGACTGAGTTCAAACCCGTTATCAAATGCCAATATATACTAGACATTTTTGCAATACAAATTGTTGGCAGCATTCCATTCTGCCAAGTGCTTGGCATAGATTTTAATTTGAACACCTTTGTGGCATTATATATTATAGTGTTTGATAGGCATTTCTCGTTTGTGGCATTAAATCGTACAAGCAGCTTTGCCCAAAGATGTGTGCAGAGCGTTTTTGTTTTTCTGGGTCATTTTCAAGGCACTTGACAATCACGAGAGATTTTAATACACACTCGAAATAAAATTGCAAAATTTGTGTGAGCCGCACACTCTACGTGTATGTGTTGGTGTGTTATCAAAGCGATTGAAAAACAATTACACTTCTGACATTAATGGCGCATGCTCTTGATGGCACCGGCAACGGCAGCAGCAACAAGAACAACAGCCATAAAAACAAGATTCCAAATATCAGCGTTTTTATGTAAAAACTTTTGCACTTTTTTACACATGCACACACACACATACACGCATTCGCGCAATGCCAACGGCAGAAAGAGATGGTGAGAGCGAGAGAGGGAGCGGGTGAAAGGGATGAAGGTACTTTCGCATCTGTCGATGTCAGGAGCGTAAAAGTTTCATTTGTTTACACGGCGGCGGCGTTGCCCGCTGCCTGCTGCCCGGATAACCACATCAAAAATAAACAGCAAAAAAATTGTAAATTGATTTTCCAAAAAATTTTAAATAAACAAAACGATTCGCACCGCGTATTTACTTAACATACAATATATACACATAGCCGCATTTTATTTTTTTATTTTCAATTTAGAAGTTTGTTTGAGTTTGCTTTAAAGGCAAAGGCCTTTAATGCCAGTCATGGCCAAGGCAAATGGTCGGCATTATTAACATGATTGCCACGCCCACGTGCCTCTAAAGAATGAAAGAGAGAGATAGACGGCATTGCAAGGAAGCTTGATGGGCTAGGGGCGAAGCTTATCAATGAATCACCAAAGCATGTGATTGATGATTGGATGTGATGAGTACGTATGTGTGTGTGTGTTTGTGCGTATCTGTTATGTGGGAGTAAGTAAGCATATACTTATCTGAGTAACTGTATGATTGTCTGTGTGTGTGTGTGGCACACTCAAAATGTGGCTTCCGTAGCAGGGATTAGGCGCTTGACGCCGCCTAACAGCCTGACAGTCTCCGTATGCCTGCAAGAGTGTGTGCCTGTGCTGTGTGTATGTGTGTGTATGGCTGCCCTCATCAGCTGGCACAAGACAGATTAAAAGTGAAGAGCTTGCAAAAACGTTGCCATCCGAAGCCCCCAGAGTGCGTCTCACGTCCGCATTTGGGATACTCTAACATTTCGGTGCGATGTCTCAGCGATATAGCTGCCTTTGATTAAGCGCACAAAGTCAAGCAAGAAAGTAAGCTATATGTGTACTAATTCATCAGAGATTTGATCTTTTATCAGAAAGTGAAGTACTTGATTGATTCTCTTTCAAGTAATCAACGCTCATCTTTTGCCACAAAAGTGCGTGCATTATCTGTACTTAAATTGAATGTAATTACAGAGTGCTGCATGTGAGGGAAGCGTTTGTCATTTTTCCGTCTGACAATTTATTATGCGAGGCTTAAGGCATCACAAAATTAAATGAATTGTAATTCTAGTTAACAAGAGAATTTCCGGTTCGTTGGCCAGTCTTTTGCTTGTTGTTTGCCATACCTGTTTGCCAACAGGCAACAAGGCAGCGGCATCATCAACGGCAGCTGCTTTCGCGTTGCCAACCATTTCCATGCCGTTTCCCAACCCCCTTCCATGCCTCTGCCCTTTCCCTAGCATAGACCAAAATGTTTACACATACGCGCGATTTTCTTTTAACAATTCATCAAATGCGCTAAGCGCACACAAAAAAACTTTGACACTCGACGTTTGTGTTTGGATATCTACGTGAGTGTGTGAGCGTATGTGTATGTGAACACGTCTCGCAGAGAGGGGAGCGAGGTGCGTAGAAGGCATGTGCAAAGTTTGACAATGTCTCGTACGTCTCCCGCATGTGCTTCGCATCCGGCATTGGCATATCAATCATCGACAAAACTGCATGAGTCTTGTACAACGCCCCCAATTCCCATTCGTGTGCTCGTCTGCTTCTATGTTTGTACGCTTGTAAGGTTATGCGTGTGTGTGTGAGCGTGCGTGAAGCTTTAGAATATTTATTTTACTTTGCGCTTTGGCCGAACCATATTGAAGGCTAAATACAATAACTCAAATTGATTTCCCAGGTAGCAGGAGCACGATATGTTATTTGCATGTCTTGTCATGCTTTATTTACGTGTTAGCTTAGTGCTAGAAAGACAGGGAAAGGCAGGCAATTAGTTAAAGTTCTTCGTGCCAAGACCTACGCATTTCTTGTCAAGCAGTTAAAGAGTCTTAAATTTGTTTGGTAATTTCTCTCGAAATTCCCAACGATTGAACATTTAAATAAGTAAAGGAAAGTCCGATCTATGCACACACTGGCACAATCAATAATCACATGTTATTCGATACACATAGCGTATACGCAATGTTTGCAAAGGTTAAACCACAATGTAGCAAACACACGCGCTGTAACTTAATTACAATTAAAAGCATATTAAACGCATGGAATTATGCATTTAATTAGCTATCGTGCATATTACTAAGGTTTAGATGAAATACAAATCCTTCTCGTTTGTTGTATTGTGTATTGTGTATCATTAACTTTGCATTTAGTGCAGTGCATTGATATATGCCACAAAAAAAGGCTTAGCATTTTGGTTTATTCATGTCAGATAATTAAATGAACACTTGTGGCTTCTTGCCTCTGCCAGTAATTACTAAACAGCGATGGATTTCTGTTACCCAAGCTTAGTTGAAGACAATAGATCAATTGTGCGGCTCGTTTATGCTATTCACTAATTCAACTCTCAGATATGTAGGCGCTCAAGTGTCGGGTTGGCTTGATTTATAGAGTATGAGGGTTCCATAAATTTTCACTGGTTCAGTGGGCAATATAAATCGGAGCTGGGAATAGTTTGAGTGCTGCGGGAGGCCGTTTACCCGAGATGCTCGTATCCTTAGTCCACAGAGAGTACTCTCTTGTCTCGTGAGCTCTTGAGTCTGTAGGCGAGTCAAGAGTGTGCATGATTTATTTACATTCGAAACTTCTGCAAAGGCTTCTTAAACACACAATTTGCGCTGCGAACTGGCGAAAAGACGCCGCAAAAGTTTCCTACCCATGAAAAAGTCGAATGGAGATGAAGATGAAGACGAAGGAGATGAAGAAAAGTAGCAAACTCAGCGGAAATTTTTAATCTGCACATTACAAAGTTTCGAAAAATGAGAAAGTGAAGCTCGAACAAAGAAGCTGCCTGCCGTTTGCCTGCATCCTTTTGGCGCCTCACTCGAAAATGCAGTCATTAATTTGCAGCTTAGAGCGCGAGTAGCTGTAGCAGCCACCGCCAAAGCAACAGCAACAACAGAAGCAGCAGCAGCCGCCTTAAAGGCGTGGCCAAAGCGTAATATGCAAAAAATGTAAATATAATTAAGACGCCATTTTAATGGTTACGGTCAGAGCTGACTTGGCCAGTGTAAAGCTTAAAAAATGACTCCCCTTTTAAGCCCTGGCCTTCGCTTGTGCCTCACTCTGACTCTTACTTTCGCTTTATCTCCCCTCTCCCTTATTCTCTGCCCTCATTGCATCCTTGTCCTGGGCAATATTTTATGCCGGGCCGCTGAAATCCGCATTTTCATTTGTTTGCCTGGCTGCCAGCCTGCGTTGTGTCCTTTGCCAGTAACTTACTCGAATCAACTGCGCTTTGGAGGCAGCTCCGCTGTTGACATTGCTCGCTGATTGTCCAAATGGCAGTTTGCCATTGCATTGGCACGCGATCATTAGTCAAGCCAGCTGCAACCTGCAGTTCCTGTGGACTTGGGAAAAGTAACAGCTCTCCCTCCACTTGTCACTTGATGAAAGCTCAACATGGCAAATGAAATCGCCACCTGCAAACGCGATGGACGTTTCGCTTGCGCGCACTCAACCGTTCTTTGGCTCGACTTCAAGATTATATTTTAACGGGATTATGGAAGTACTTTAAAAAATAAAAAGGGAAAAAAACGTAGTTCAAATAGTTAAGTTGTTAATATTTAAATGCACTTTTAAAGTTTTGTTCAAAACTTATTTCCTGCACAGTTTTCGATTGTTTCTCCTAGGTTTGTGGAGCATACTTTTGACTGCGTGCGGTATTATAGCGTCAGCAAATTAAAAGTTTGTTCTCTATTCAACTTTATTGTCATGATAAAGTATGCTCCACACTATAAATTAGTTGTTCGAATGACAGTTTTGCTAATTAGAGACAAGTAAAAGTTGCAAGGGAATGACCAAACGAACACATAAAGGGAACTTTCGACCAAAGCAAAGCCAAATCAAAGCAAAAAAAAAAACTGTGCTTGTCCAACTGCCAGTTTGGTCATGTTCTTGTAATCCCACTCGAATTCTATTATACCTGTATTGCGCCGGGGCCAGCGACATAATTATGTGCCAGCAATTTGCATTGCGCCCACAACACACGACACACAACACAAACGCCATAAAAGACCATAACAATTGAAGCACACGGCAACGCAACGGCTACAATGGATAACAATCGACAATTGTGTAGAATACAAAATACCCTAGCTTAAGAATAAATTGCATGAAACTATACGAAGGAGATGGAGAGGGTGGAAAACTCTTTGTCTTTTGTCAAGCAGAGCATATTGTAATTGAGTGTTTGTATCATAAATAAATAAATCAAACGTTGCTGCTCTTTTGTCTCTGCAAAAAGGTCATTTAATGGGTAACATGTTGTGAATGAAAGCACAATACTTGAATGTAGAAAAGCAAATGTAAGGTAGTTATTTCAACACCTTTATGGTGCTGCAACATTTGTGGCCCGCCGCAGAGCGTACACACATAAACACAGAGCGAGAGGGAAGGCGACGTATGTACTTACCACAATGGCTTTTGGCCAATGACCATTGCTGGCCATGTCCGTGGCAAGGTGGCACAGGACGTTGCACGGAGGTGCCAGAGTGGCATGCAAAACAAACCGACAGAAACGCCGACGCCACATTTACAAAACCCATAGATAGAAATCTAAAGATAAAGCAAATTGCTGTGCTACAAAATCGTTAACTGTAATTTACCGCATTCGAAACGTGGCCCATTCTTTTCCATTCTTGTTCTTGTTCTCATTCCCTAACTCTCACTCTTCAACATTCGCATTCTGATTCTCATTCGGGCGATACTACAAATTGCATGCGGTTATGAATGGAAGGATACATCGTCCTGGCCTCGGTCTTCTTGGCCCGCAATCTAAATTTAATTGCATTTTTCTCTCTCTCTCACATGCATCGTTTACTTTTTGGCCGCCAGCCGCCAGTTAAACATATTTGCTATTTACCCATGTTTTCCCCACAACCGCAAAACTTCAACCAAATTGCGCATATAATTGGGGAATTGAATTATGCATGATGTTGTGCCACTTGCAGTGTTCCATTACAGTTGCAATTGCGGTATTTGGTGACTGACACTATTTAGTTTGATCAGTTATTCTCCCAGCCATGCCAAAAGCCAATTAATATCAATCATGCAGACATTAGACCACCTTCTCAAAAATGCGACTGCAATGCCAGACTTCTCATGTATGCAAAACTGTGCAACCTAATTGAAATTCCTGCACACACACTCAGCAAATTTTGCTCTCAGTGTCTGTCAAAAGTTATCAAGAGAGAGAATGAAAAACTCAGTAATTGATGCAAACTGATAGAGAGCATCTGCATCTGAAACTAAAAATAATTGAGTGCTTTGAAGCAAACTTGAGTTCAAAAGAAGAAAAATCACAGATACAAAAACTGTTGCTCTTCATAATAAACTTATTTTATGTTTTGCATACTTGAATAGCAGCTTCAATCATTTGTTTATGCTTCAATGTGCTTACCGATTTGTTAGCGCCCGCAATTGTCTATGCAAAACACCAAAGCATTCCACAGAATTCATCATACGCAGCGTGGGCCAAGTGAACAACACTTTAAATTGGCGCTTCAGAGTCAGGCCCACACGTCTTCCCACTTAACGAATGCTACAGTAGCTGAAGTCTATCCATCTTAGTGCAGGGCCGGCTGGCAGTTGAAAAAGGTTTCGACGCGTTATTGATGTTGATTGATTTATAAACATTTCAGCACCGCAGACAGGCAAATTAAATTGTAGCCAAAACAATAAACAAAATGAAATTAGCATTTGAGCCCCAGATGGATATTGCTTCTATCCCCAGCAGTGGCAACAGCAACAGCAACACCAATTGCTGTTGCTGCTGCTGCTGTCACAACCATTCACATGGCAGCTGCAGACAGCAAGCCGCAAAAGAGAAACGCGAAATTTTCCGTGTAGCAAAACATAATTTGCTTAAATATTCATAACAGAGTGAGTGAAAATTGTACGAGTACTCACTCGTATACCGCTGATTAACATGGTCGCATCGAGTGGCTGGCTGCCTGACTGGCTGCCTGTTTCCCTAACTGAATGACTGGCTGACTGACTGGTTGACTTGTTTGGGGTGGGGTGAGGATGGGGAAAATATTTGAGGCTTCTATATTTGCTGCTGCAGCATCAATCAAGCGGCATTTGCAGCCCCCTGTTTGCGGTTGGCAATAATTTAATGAAATATTCTGTTTGCCACGTTAGCTCAGCTCATATGTCACTCGCAACGATGGAGCTGTTGCTGCTGCCACCCACTACTAACCCAACCAAATAAGCAATCCTCGTTGTAATTTGAATTACACTTCACATTTTTGGCTGACAGTTTGGCTAATTTAAGCCATGTATTTTCCCCGAAATAGAAGAATGGAGCATATTGCATGTGCTGCGATAATTAAAGCATTTCCGCTGCATTTAAAAGAGGGGCGAAATTTCCGCGAACGAATAAAAACCAGCACTTCTAATGGAAAGACTCCAATTAAGTACTTCCACGCCAAAGTAAAAGGAGTAACAAAAAAAGAAAAAAGAGAAATCTAGTTAAAATATATGTTTTATGCTGATCCCCTCTAAGTTGTCCCATTGCCCAATTAAGCAAAGCTGCGTTTATCAAACTGATGCCTCCGGGGGAATAATGCAAATGACAAAAAAGTCGACGGTGCAGATTTTCGCGTTTTTATGCTTTGCAATTTTTGCCGACAAAATTCATTATTTTGACTTTGTGGTCTCTCTCTTAATTAGTGTGGAAAACGAAATAAAACTATGAATTCGCTCCCTCTCTCTTTCTCTCCATGTCTCTCGTTGCTAGCCAAATTGCCAAGGGTAAAACAACAGCTGCCACTAGCTGCCGGCAGGTGGCGCCTCCAGCGTGCACATTGGGAATTAACTGTTTTGAGCTTTACTCATTTCGTAGCGGTTCCCTGCCAATGTTATATAAATTAGTTGATGGTTAAAAAGCTGACAAAGGCCAAATGCAGGTCCTTGGGGAATATGTGAGCGCCTATGTACGTGTGTGTGTGTATGAAATATGGTTGTAAATTTGTTATGACGAAAGTTGCAGCAAATCACAGAGTTGGCGTTGGCTTTAAATTCAGTAGATGTCACATTAAAAAGGTCGGTTTAGGTATTCAAAATTATGCTCTCAAACTGAAATCGCCTTATAGTAACTGGTTTACTTAATTCGCAAGTTCAGAAACACACATATTTGCTTAGATTCAAGCAAGATGCCGCGTCAAAGGTCAAGTAAACCAACCTCAGCAGCTGGACGTCAAAGCACCAGAAGCAGCAGCACCAACAACAGTCGCACTCCATTCACCCGCAAATCGAGCAGCAACCTGCCAGCTGTACAGCCCAAAGCAGAGACAAAACCTGCAACAGTGCCAGCTCCAGCTGCACCTAGCTCTGGACGTTCGACAGGAGACCTTATGAAGGATATGGCAGCTACGGCAGCTGGTGTCGCTGTTGGCTCCGCTGTGGGTCATGCCGTGGGCGCTGGCATAACAGGAGCGTTCAGTGGAAGCGGTGGTCAGGCAGCTGCGCAGCAGGCACCACAGCAAACAGCTCAGGCTGATGAGCGCAAGCCACGCAGTGAACTGGTCGAGGACGGACCTTGTGCCTACGAGATTCGCCAGTTTCTCAAGTGCAGCGAGGACAATAGCGATCTGTCCGTTTGTCAGGGCTTCAATGAGGCACTGCGACAATGTCGCCAGCGCTACAATTTGTAGAGCATCCAGACAAGAGTTTAAGAATCAAAGAAATCATTTTAAAATCTACAACACATCAACTCACAAGTTCTCTGGCCTTATAAATTATTCAGCAGCCTTATTAATAAATCGTTGAGTAGCTTCAGTCGAACAAAAAAAGTAAAACTAGTTGTGAAATCTTTACTTTAGCACTGACCTTAAAGTTCTGCTGAGGCCGGCACTCAAATCATACATCATATAAAAGCCAAGGGTTAGCAATTAAAATATTTTATGTGACGTACACGCACACGCAGTGCGTGCCCTCTTCACTGTCATGTGCCCAAGCATCGCAATTTATTTTTAACACTTTCTAACTGACTGCTGCACATCCTTGTCGTCCTTTGTTTCGTTTTCGTTCTCGCATGCCGCAGCTGCCTTCTGCTGCCACTCTCATCCATTGTGAAACGAGGGTATTATGATTTAGCTATCAAATGTGCAACGCACATTAAGTAGACAAGAGCATACTCTTCACAACGGATAAAGATAATCTGTTAACTCTATAGATAATACCATTAACCATGTTCATATACAAAATGGCTTCTGCTCAAGCAAACATTGCTCATAATTAAAACTATTAGAATAAATCTCAAATGAGTTCTTTTAAGAATTGAGTTAGAAAATTTTTAATATTATGAAATATTATTTCTTTTTTAGTAAATTTAACAATTTAATTTAATGGATTATTAATGCAAGTCAACATTAAATTTTTGAAAGGAAGAAGAGAATATATTCTTATAATTTTCAGTTACATTTTCATGAGTTCATTCCCCTTTCGCATTGGCAAGAGTATTTTATAATCGGTCAGTCGTGAATTTCACGCTTATCCTCGTTGGGTTTTTTTTGACATTCTTAGTTAATTGTGATTTTGTTTACTGTCATCCCCGACGCTCACCGTTTGCTCCTCCGTTGGGCTTTTGTTTGTGTTGCTACTTTGTCTGCGCTGTGGCGCATATTTACTTAAATTTTGTTGTTTCGTTTTTCTAACGATTTTCGCGTTCAACGCGCTTTTCAAAGCACTTCATGTCGTTTCGGTCTCTTGGAGAGTGAAACTTTTTCATTAGGTTTTCCCCATCATGCTTTCTTTCCTTTTTTATCTGCTTGGCTTGTGCACAATTAAGCTTGTGAAATGTTTTCGCAACGGCATCGTCGCCTGCCCCCCAGAGACGACACCCTTTTTAATTTTAGGCGCATTTTCGCGTCGCGTTTCGCGTATGTTTTTAAGAACAGCATAAACCGGCGACTGGAGAAATGTTTTAAGCACATATTTGCTCATTGGCCTAAACGCTTTTGTCTGTCTTCTTGATGAAAACAAATTTAATTTTTGGGCAACAGCAGCACAGCTAATAAATATTTATTATGCTTCTGCAAAATACCCATCGCACAAAGCTTGACTCAATTTGACTCAGCTAAGGGGCAACATTTCCTCAGTTGACCAAAGAATATAAATGTGTATCTAGAGCATAAAGCCAAATACAATAAATATTCTTTCTGTATTTATGAAGTCAACATTTGAATGTCATCATTCACATTCAAGCCAATATTTGTGTAATACCATATTATATTTAAAAAGATTTATTTCTCGAAAATTGATTTAAAAGTTGCCTTTAAAACGGGGATGAGTGTCGTGCATTTAATATTATTTACAGAGATTTGCGCTCAAATAGTTGGTATATCAGCTTAAAGCCATTTTTATGGTAATAAAAGGCAAGCGTAAATCCAATAAAAGAACTCTCAGCCAGTCAGCAGCAATATCTCTGTTGGGAGATATCATTAATAGCCTTAAAAGGGCGATGCCAACGATATCAGGTGAAGCCTGGCGCTGAAATTTTTCGTGTGCGCCTTGACCACGCAATATGAAACAGAGTGAAAACGAAAATGAAAATGGATGCACTGCTGGAAAACTGCGAAAATATAAAAAAGCAATCAGGCGAGAACTTTTTGTTGTGTACACAAACACACACACACACATACGGACCGAGCGCTGAGTGTGAAATATGATGTGGCAAACACACGGCGCAATCAAAGGACAATGCACGAGTCCTGAATTCGGTTTTATTGCAGCGCCTTTCGTACGAACGCGTGGCAAGTGGTGGGCGGCACCACAAACAGACAATGAAAAACAGTTGAAGGCTTGGGTTAAAAAAAAATAAATAAAGGGAGACGTTTGATTGCCTTCATCTGTGACACTTTAAAATGAAACTCAAATTTAGTATTTAATTCGATTTGTCAATGATGATTGGACTTTCTTTACCACCCCCCGCATCTTGTTATGGGGTGCCACGGATAGCGGGATTGTCGTTGCACTCTATAATCAATCAGCATGAATACGCTAATGAAAATCAAATCAAATGAAATCCAATAAATTTCCAAGTGGGTAACCAACTGAGGCGTGCAATGCAATAAATTGCATCAAAATTGTGTAACCAAATTGGTTGAATGGCCAATAAGTGCATTTGACGTGAATAGATAGTATTGCGTGTGTTTATCTGTGTAGTCAGTGTGTCCATCTGTCTGTCTGTCCGTTAGTCTGCCTGTCCATTTGTCTGATTGTGTGTTGCGCGTGTCACTTTGGCATTTTAGTCAAACTGAAATTTATGTGTGGCCGAGTTTGCAGTGGCAAAACTTTGTCAACGCCAACGGAAGCGGAAATGCATTTCCGAAAACCGGAAATGTACTTTCCATGCGTATTGCAAATGGCGTTTCCACCAACCCTCTCATCGCCAACCATCATCCCTCATCATGCATACAAAAAAAGTTTACCAACTTCAACATTTATGAACTGTCCACCGATGGGCAGCCCAATCTCCAGACCATGCGTTTGTAATCACTAGGGACACAGGCAGAAGGAGGTTGAAGAGGGATTGAGAAGAAAAAGACACAGAGAAAGAGATTGAGTGAGGAAACGAAGGAAGGAGGTAACTTAATAAATATGAGGATACATATGCAGAAGGCCAAGCAAGCTTTATGGCAAAAGGTTTCTCCTGTCCAAGTGGCAGACATTTTATAATTTCTTTTGCTTTCCACAGCCAAAAGTGTCCGTCTGCCGTTCAGTAACTCAGACTGCCTGCAGCTGCAAGAGCTGAAAGTTGAAAATGAATATGGAAATTTGGAAAACTCTTCTCTTTGGCACACAGCTGTGTGTCTGTGTGTGTTTGACCACACAAATTTAGCAGGTTGTGGTATAAGAGGGCGGAGGAGGCGGATGCGGTGGCAAGGCAACCGGCGACAAAGAGCAAAGTTAAATATTCAATAAATATTTTAGAGTTGCACAATTCGGACAAACTTTAACTGGTTTGGGTCAGTTGCAAAACGAAACTCCACCGACTGTTTAATTTGTTAGCATCACGCATACGTAGTGTGTGCCCAGCTATAGTTGTTTAGTTTGCAATGAAGCGTCTTAATTAAATAGCTTGCAAAGGGTAAGCTGAACTAAATTAAAACCCCTCCGCAACACTCGCACCGCGCTTGTCGTGTGCACAATCATTTGCATATTAATTAAACCTTTTAGTCAAAAAGAAAAACAACAACGAGCAGGCAAGCCTTAAAGCCAAAAGGTCAAATACCAGCACCTCGTCTAAACCGCAAGCATTAGCTGACCAAAAGCGCCCACACATACACATGCATATTCACACGCACACTCACACACACACCCGTACACGTACACTGAGTAAGGTCGCAATTTGCTGCTAGACACCTCATTAGATTGTTGTGGAGCATACTTTTTGGGAGCGGTCATCGGACAATGCAACAACCTCAGTCAGCTTGACTGAGCGCCTCTGCCGCCACGTGGCAAAGTCACAAACTTTATCGTCGCTTCATAAGACAGCTAAGCAGCCTTTGAGCTCATAAAATTTTCAATAGAATTGTGGCTAAAAAATTTGTCGTCAACATTGTTGTGGTTTGCTGCTGCCTGAAATTTATCCGTGTCACTTAAATATCAATTTAATTTCCATAATAGGTCCCTTAAAAGCTCACGCACATTCAGACACAAAGGACGAACCAATTTATTGTTATCGGCCAACTGACAGCGCATTCTCTAGGGATTTGGTTTGTGATTGACACTTGCCTAAGAATAGCAACCGAACACGCAGCAACAGCAGGGATTGGGTGTTGTTGTTATTTTTGTGGAGGGCGGGCGCAAAAGTTTTCGTTTTTGATCAAATATTATAATAGCAGACAACAATCAAATCCAGAAAGACTTGGGCTAAGTGCAACTATTGTTAATTCTATTTGCCGAGCGCTTGGCACATGAAACTTGGAACAAAAGTGCTGTTAAAACAAACCAAACACTAAACAAACTGCGAAAGTAAACTATTTTCAGGACACCGAACTTTAGATACTCTTCAGTGGATGAAAAGATTATTAATCAATTATAGGTTTGATACTTTTTTGCGCGCGATGCAATTGAAACTTTTTCCATTAGCAAATTCACTTAAATAAAAGATTATTGAATTTATGCTACACATGACACAAAGGACAATTACCTATCAAGCAATTCTTTAAACGTGTCGTAACTAAATCTATTAAAGTACAAACATTGTGAAGTCTCCGTAAAAGTTTTCCCTATTAAATCAATAAGATTATTACTCGTCTGTAAGATTGCTTTTGCAGTGGGGAGCTAGAAAAAAGGCACTAAAGCCGATTACTTATCGAGTTACGACTTCAACTTTACCCCATGCCATTAAATGTCTGACACAGCCAAGATAGCCGCAGTAAGTGTATTAATAGCGAGAACATTTATATCCATACAGATGGTTAGATGGTTGGAAAATAGTGTGACGACGACAACGACGACGACGACAATAACTAAAACTGAACGCCCATGCGTTCGTATGCACGAGTATGCAAACAAATAACAATAAAAGCAAACTTAAAAGTCCATTAAAAATGCTCGAGTGACATTGTGAAATTGGCAAACCGCGTCGAGTTAGTCACGTATCCATCGCATCATCCTCCTATCGCGCTTGCAGCTGGACTGCCAGATATTTGAGCTAGAGATGGGTGTCTGTCTGTCCATTGTCGTGCTCCGGCTGCTGCCGTTGCTGCTGCTGCGGCGGTCGTCACATCACCAAAGTCGCTAACAATAAATAGAAATCTCAATTTACGACGCGTTAGTCCTGTGCCCCATGGCTGCAGGGAGCAGGCAGCAGACACCAAGGACCAGAAGGACCCCTTCTTGCCATTATTGTTGTCGTTGGATAGCTCGTGGCTCGTGGCTGGTGGTTTGCGTTCCCGGTTTGACTGCCTCTCTCTAATGGCATTTCTGATGGCTGCGGTTATAGTCGCCATTGCCATTGGCGTCGCATTTGACGATGATGTTGATGTTGATTGGCGATTCGCCGGCCCTTGCATGCTTGTCTCTTAGTTCCTCCGCATCATGAGTGCTTTTTTGTTTGCCCAACGCCACCATCACCATCACCACCAACAACAACAGCAATAAGGGAAACAGCAGTCGAAGTGCAAAGTGTGTCTATATTGACAGTCGCAACTTTTTTTTTTTCTTTGTTTTCCTCTTTCTCTCTCTCTCTCCCGATCAACCAAACAAAACCGGACAAAGCTCAGCTGCACAGAGCGGAACCTCTTACGTTGAACTTAAGCCCTTTAAAAGTTTCTGACCAAACTTGGTACGTGACATAATTTGTGCTAATGTCAAATGAGTGACAGTCAACATGTCAGTTGTGGCCCTCTGTAGGTTTATCCCCTACACTAGACTACAGCAAACGAACCGAAGCGTGCCAAAAAGTGCTGGGTTCCATAATGAATCACATTCCAGACGTGTGCTCTGGTTGCAGTGAAGAAAAGTTACTATGGCAACAAACTGCAACATGTTGCACAGTATTCAGTTGACCTGCAATCAAGTTTCAAGTCAAACAGCAACACCCTTTTGACCCGCTAAAGGTGCTTCAATGGAAGCGTTTCCCTTCAGTTTCGAAGGCGAGCTAATTACCGTGATGCAGATACGAATGAAAGTGCAGCTTATTGTGGTTTATGTTATGAGAGACGGAAATTGTGTGAGTTGATCAGCTCAGCTCAAGGGTGAAGAAAGTGTGTTGGGTTTGCTGGCAGTGTTTGGGCATGGTTTTTTTGTTAACTAATGACGGGCATGGCCGCAGGTTAGTTGAGTCAATTGCTGGTATTAAGTGAACTGAACTCATGCTTGCTATTGTTTGGCCAAGATGAGCAGCACTTTGTATAGTCAGTCAACCATTAGGACAGCCAGCTATCCAGCCAGTGAGCCAGTCAGCGAACGAGACCCCCAAGTATACTGAGTGGATGATGTTCACTAGCCAGCTCACTTGATGTCGAGCAGAACGTAGCCTCACTCAGCCGTTGCTCCAAATGAAACCTCGGCTAATTGGTACTTGAATACAAATACTAACTCAATTGGACTCAGTGGATTGTGGCCAAGTGAGTTCTTGGGTTCCATTCTCAACTTGGCAGTTTAATTTGGCTTTTCACTATTTACGCAGCCATTGTAATTTTGGTGTACCACCTCCCTTCATATCCTTGTTATCCAACAGGCAACAGCGCTTGCTTATCTTGTGGTTAGATTGCTGCTACTCCTGCTGCTTCTGCTGTTGCTGTTGCCATTTCAAGTGCCCGTCTCTCACAAGTCCTTGGTCTACTATTAACCTTTATTGTGGTTCTCACTGTCAATAGGTTGGAGGCAGTATTTCTTATGAGGCTCGCCATAACGTGGGCCAACACGGCGTATACGCATACAAATTGTGTGTTTGCTCAATATTTCATAAAGCTCTCACGGCTTTCGGGCTTCTCTGGCTTTTGGCTTTCGCCTACGCAGAATTTACGCAAAAGACGCCGCCGTCGCCCCGCTCTGGCAACAATGTGCAATTTTTCAAGTGCTTGTCGTAAAACTTTTATAAATTGCAACGTCATTCGTTCGTTACGGATTTTGGAGGTAGAGGCAAACGGAAAAATTGTGTATACGCCGAGTACTCGTGGCATCACGAAATTTACATGGCACTAAAACCAGGCACAAGACCCACTAGCAACTATTGTTGCAACAAAGTTTCTTTTACAAACACAACTCACGCACATAGGCGGCACACAAGTTTCTACGGCGCTCAGTTAGATGGTTGCCTTGCTTCATTGTTGCCGCTGACTTGGGACTGCTCCTGGCCTGGCTTGGCTTGGCTGCCTGGCTGTTGTTGTGGTTATTGTTAGAGAAACGCAAAAACTTTTTAATTAAATTCCCGCACCAGAAGCATCGGCCATTTTCTTTTTTGTTTCTTATATTTTTTCAGTGTTTTAAGTTTGTGCCTTAGAGCAGTGTTTTGCTGACAAGTTTACACACAGTTGCAAGATGATATTTTTAGTTGTTAAGTTGTTAAGAGCTTGTCCAAATTGTCACATTTCGCATAGCTCAGCTCAAGAATATATAAATACAATTTCCTGTATAGTCTGCTTCCCTTTATGTGCTATTGTAACGTTTTTGTTATTGCCTTTGAGAAATCTACTTAACAGTAATGAAATTGCAAACTTCAGTGGCAGCACAATTTAGCATATTTTCTTTGGTGCGTGGAATCAACAGTTGTGCTTCTTCGTTCCGTTCCTCCGTTTGATGCAACAGGCAGCGTGTGCGTTTGCAACAGGTTTCTATTGGCTGTGTGGTCTGACAAGCAGAGCTGCAATGCCTGGAGTGAGTCGGGCTTCTCTTCCACTCTGAGAACTTTCGCTGTTGTTTACATTTTTATGGTATTTCTACATATATAGTATATACACATTGCCCGGGGGTTGGCAAACATTCGACGTGCCAATGAAGCCGCAGAGGCGGTTGGTGGGCGGTACAGAAAATGCATCCCACTTAACAGCGTTCGACAAGGAAATCAATTAAAAAGGCAAATGAAAATGCGAAAATACTACTTTACTGCCGACGGAATTACATATTTATACAAAGGCGTGGAACGCGATAATAATAAGTCGCAGGTATTACATTCCGCGCGGCATTCTATCCCATTAATTAATAATTCACCAGGTTTCAGCTGGTAGCTGCCTGGCAAAGTGGCGTTTGGTTTATTTATAGCTTACGAAGGCCGCATGACTAGTTGAAAAGTTTGTGTCTGCTGACAATTACGGAAAGTGGTCAGAAGGCAGGCAGGTCTGCCAACCATCAACAATGACTGAAGCGTTGCTAAAGTTTTTGCCTGCAAACGGCAAATTGCGTGACCCGACGATGACATTTGCACCTGTCACCGAATATATGTTCTTCTCGCCACCTTTGCCACACTTTTTTCCCTCTAGACACAAACCGAACAAGCATTCGCCGTAATAGCCAAATATGTTTATTCTGAATTCTGACAGCAAAATCGTTAAGTTGCTTTTTATATATTTTCTCTTTGAGTCTGACGTATTTCTATGATCTTTTGGACTTGACTTTCATTAAAAAAAGAGATATTTCTGAAGAGCTTTTTTGCTTAATTATAGACGCCTATATTATAAATCTGCGCTAAATGAGTGTATTTTATATTCGAAATTATTTTTCCTAAAACGATTTTCATTCATTTTTTGTCGGCAAATGTTCATCCGTTCTATATTTAGAAACATTCAATTTTTTTTTTTTTGTTTGTCACGGAGCAAAGTAAAATTTTAAACCGATTTCATTGAAGCCACACCAAATGTGAATAATATCCAAATTCAATATAAACGTCGAATCCGCGCGTCATAAAAAAAAAAAATCACAATTCCGCTGAATCTTGTCTCTCTTGTGTGTGGTGCGTGTTGCGGCCATGTGTGTAAGGTTGTGTGATATTCAATGCAAGAAACGTGTCTGTCAGATCTCACAAATTTTGGCAAATGTCAGACAGCTTGTCAGAGAGCCGCCACCACCACCGCTACAGCCACCGCCACCGCCAACGTGCGCATTGTGAATGGGATGTAAATCTTATGAATGAAACGACAACCAACTCAGCGGTTTAAGTTCTCCTCCTCAAAACAGGATACCAACAGTCAGCAGAAGCGGAGCGAATGCATTTAGGATTTACCATTTGACAGCTGTCAATGATTTGTATACCATTTGACAGACGAAAATTGCCACTTTATTATATGCTAGTTAGCCAATTGAATAGTTTTGCTCTCTGATTTTTTTGGTACAGTTTTTTTAGATTTTCGTTAAGCAAGCGCCTAAAGATATTTTCAGCAATTTGTTACAAATTTTATTACTTATCGTTTTCCGTGTCCAAATTAAATCATATTTCAATCTGTTTGGGTCTACGGCCATTCTCAAATTTCAATCAAAAAGCAATATTTACATTTACAACTTTGTCACAACAAAAAAAACCAGACTGAATTTATACGTTGCCAAAGCAGAAAAGCTAATCGAAATAAATCAAAGCTGAAAAAAAGTTGATTAAAAAAGGTTTGATTGGAAAATGTTCTACACTTATTTTATAGGTGTTATTTATGAACAGCAATTATCATTATTCATGCGCTTGTTCATCATCACTCTCTATATCCATAAAAATATGACTCAAAAACGTTTGTTGAATATGAAGAAATCGATACTAAAGCAGTAATTCAAATAACCTTGGAGTTGCCATTTCGAGCTCTGCTCGGCAACTGAAAAAGAATTAAACTAATATTTATCAAAGAGATGAGCGAGACGTGCTTCAAAGACGAACAAAAGCATTGCCGGCGCCAAGGCAAAGTGGCCGGAAAACACTGAAGTGAGACCCAGAAATATGAGACTTTTGCCCCAAGATGGAGATGGAGAGCTGGAGAAGGAAACAAAAGATGCGAACTGCAGCGTCACGAAAGCAGACTCAGAAAACTGACGCTGTCAAACGTCATGCGCTATGAATGGGCCATGTCCTTGTTCCTAGCTATAGTAGGTCCTCCGAGTCGAGCAGCTTAATGTTTCATACCTGACTCAAAAGTTAGCCAACTTTATGCTAATTAGCAGCTGCTAATAAGTTAGATGCGGCCACCGAATGTCCTAATGCATAGCATTTGCGGACTTTGCCATCTACTTTTCTAAACTAAACTTTATATGGGACAATAAGAGTAACGTACATATAGCATATCTAGCATTATGCAGTTCGCCATCATCATTACGGGTGCAAAACTTTGGTGCACATTTGAAATGCTGGTGTTGAGTGCATTTTGAGCTTTCACAGCTGTTTTGTTGGCTTAGCGCCGTTGGCGCATTGTTTACTTTATTTTTTTTCTTTGTAGTTGCTGCCTGAATTTATAATACAAAAAATCTTGCTTTGTGTAGCATTCGTCTAATATATGCGAAATTGCGTTTAAATGGCCAAATAAAACGACAATAAATATGGCCATTGTGCAGCACGGCTTTGCTCAACTGCTGGCTGCCTGGTGAATGGTGAACAATGCGCGCCCATAAATTACCTAAATTGAAAACCATTCTGTTCCATTTTAGGGCAACGTTTCCCACGCTTACCCCACAACCATCTCAATTGTGCAGACAAACGCTCCACACTTTTATATTCATTACATTTCATATAGAAAAGCCAGTTTCACAATATACACTGCAGTAATGGAATTCAGAAAAAGAGTACAATGACTTATAGAATATAAAAAACGTTTAACGATCCATAAATAACTATAAAATAGAAACTAAAATATGTTAAAACTTATTCACAAATAAAAACCATTGGATTCAATAAAAACGATACGTAGACGTAATTAACATAATTATAAAATATTAAATATTTTATAAAGCCATTAAAAATTCCATTTACAAAATTCGTTATAACATATATGCAACTACAGAGTATAATATATTCGTTAAATAGCAGTTTGCCAATTCCTGGCCATTTTCTCTTTTTGCAACGTTTTTTGTTCGTTGCGCGCATAAATATGCAATAGAAACTTTTCTCACGTTTTTGATTGCATTTTTTGTGCAGCGTCATAAATATTTAATGTTTACTTTCACTAGCAACAGCATTTAAGCGTCTCCTCTCTCGAGATCTCTGCACATTTATCTTTGTAATGTATATTTAACAGAGAGAGTGAGAGAATGAACAGAAAAAAAAATGGAATCGCTTTTATGGCTTTCCCATTTATGTGAAGTTGGCAGTTGCCACTTTTCCAGTTTGCCAGTAAAAACTGTAAACAAAGATGCCAATACAGCAACAGCAGCTGCTTCAATATATAAACTCGAAACTCGTAGCTCGCTTCGGTTCGATTCGTTTTGTTTGAGTGGTGGTATCAGGCTGCAGAAGCTCAAATGCGGCAGCAATTTTCAATAAGCCACAGTCAATGCAGCTGCCACAGAGCACACTCAATGGTGTGCATCAAATTGACGTCATTATGAGTAAGATGATTGTTTTCTGGTTGGGCACGGTGGCCAAAAACCACAGGATGCACTTCATTAACTTAATTAAAAATCCTTGTGGCAGCACAGTAGTAGCAAATAGTCATGCTCATCATGACCAGCATCAGTATCATCATTATTATGATGTGTAGCAAGAGTATCATCATCATTTTCAACAGTAGCAGCAACATCAGCATTCTCATTGTCGCGGTTTATTCATGTTGAGTCGAGTCGCGAGTATGTCGAGTGTGTGAATTGTAAGCGCAAGAACCGCAAAGCGAGTCACTTCCAGCTGAGTTCCCATACAAGTATGTAGAGTCCTACATGAAGTTGCCAGAAGCTGTCTTCTTCTTTTTCTGTTTCTGCTTCTGCTGAGTGTCGTTCTGTGGGAGTGGCACACTCGTCGCCTGGCCACATTCATAACGCTCATGTTGCATGCTGCCCCGCCACGACCGCTGTCATAGTGCTGTCTCACACGAAGCGTAAACTCAATTAAAAACTGTCGAGTAGTTTGCCGACACACCGCACACTCACCCGATGACAGAGGTTGATTATCCTTATCCAGTGCCTGGCTCCGTTACACATCCTGGCACACAATTCGCTTAGTTCGCTGCTGCGTGCAAAATGCATTTGTTTGTTCTATTTTCTTTGCTTCTTTTTTTTGTATGTTTTTGTTTCTCCCTCTATTTTTTGATATCTTAACGCTCACCCGCATTCCCGCAAAATAAAGCATTTGCAGCAGCTTTTTCATCATTGAGAATGCAGTCTGGGGCTTGTGCATTTTTTATGCAAAACTCATGGACGCTATTATTATTATAATTTGTAGAGTTTCTTTATCCTATTCCAAAGGTACTTTTAGATTAGCTGTACATAGTTTCTAAAAATAGGACTGCGACTTATTTTCTTAGCTGCTGACAACTAGTCTGAAAGCAATTTGCTCGGTACACTGTGCCAAATTAGTGTGTATTATATGTGCTGAAGGCAGCAATTAAACTTTAAAATTGGCATTAAATCAAATATTAATGTGATAGATAGAAAAGGCAGAGAATAATTAATATTCAATCATATTAAATGGTTTGACATCAACAAACAAATAAACAATCAAAGCCAACCGCAATCTATTTAATTATATAGAGGAAAAATCAATTTAAATTATAGTCATAGAAACACGAATACGTCGGCCTTCTATTTCCAATTGCCTGCAGTAATCTATCGTCTAGACTGATAATGGTAAATCCACAGCAAGGACATATGTAAATCCCAGATAATTGCTTAATGTTGTTGAGCTCTCTCTCTGCTGTTGCCTTCCGGTGGCAAATGCGGGGTGCATAGACAACAATCTCTGTAAATTGAGAGATTGTTTATTGAGGCGGTTGTAATGCGAGCAATAGAACATGCTGATGTGCATCTGACAGTTGTTGCTCCAATTGCTGCAGTTGTTGACAGTCAGTCGAAGGGAGCCTTTTTTTGTTGAGTGCAGCATGCCTTACACACACATTGCGAACTTCTCTGCTCTCCTCTTTCGCATTCTGGTTGGGTGCTTCGATGCATATCCTATGCCTACAATGTCTCAAATGCGGCAAAGCGTGACGTTGACGAAGCGCATGCAACAGCTCAACTTTGAGCGAAGAGGGAAAGGCACAGTTGTGTGTGTGGCCCAGTGAGCGGTGACATGGTGGTTTGACGTTGCTGCAGTTGCAACAGTTCAGTTCAGTTGTTGTTTCTAATGTTGTTGTCCCTTGCAAATTTGTTGCTGACAATTTCTTGTTAACGCTGTTCATGGTGTGGTTGCACTCTCCATGCATTCTCCACACTCTTTCTCGTTCTCTCCCTGTATGTGTGTGTGTGCGTTCTAGTCGATAAATTTTCAATTTTGCAACATACACAAGTTTCGCCAGTGTTTGTGTGTTTCTACACTTGTGTTGCCTTTAACATTTCCGCATTTTAGCCACACTTCAGCACAGCACAACATGGCGTATGATTGATGCCGTCTGCAGACTTTTCCCTGCTTCTAAGCACACACGCACATAACGACGGCAGACAACTTATTATATTAACATAAAAAAACAAAATTTCCCTGCCTAAATGTGTGTGAAGAGAAAACGCCGAGGTGCGACAGAGACAGATACTCAGAAAGCAAGCTAAGACGCAAGGTGGGCGTGAGCTTTTATGCTAAAATATTATCTTGGGGAGTGCTCGTCGACGTCGTCGTCGTAGGTGTCGAGTGTGTGTCAGCGTATGAGATGTATGCGAATGTGGTTAAATTTCATTATACGACGAGTTTCTTTAATTGTGCGTCTTACTCTTCCATTGCAGCTTACAGTCTTAGCATTGAAGGCGACGACAGCAGCCAGACAGGAGAAAGGAGAAGAAAAGCAGGTGAGCTAATGCTCATTATTTCTTATTTTTATAAATCCTTTATTTTAAATTTATAACATTTGCTAAGTAGACGCAAATTATGTTAAACATACTTATAACTTAGCTGAGCTTATTAGACGAACATTGTCGAAGATTGCATTTTTGATACGCAAACTTCATTTACGCCTTATGATTACAAATCATAAACTTGGAAAAATGCTGCAAGTTTGTGTGTATTAAGTGAAATAGTTGCGAGACGAGTAACAATTCAATTAGCAGTGTGAATTGTGCTTGACACATAAAACAGATTTTATGACTCACTCCTCCATCTTATCGTGTCCAACAATGCACTGAGGACACTCACATAAAATCCTGCAAGTTTATTGAGTGAAAAATTGTTGGCAACAAAAAATGCACTATTTGTGTGTGCAGCTGCATCTGCAGATATTGCATAATGCCAGATTGTGTATGTGCGCGAGCAACAAAAGGAGCTCAGCATTCAAGGAAATGGCTGAACATGGTGACAGCAAGGACTTGGCAATCGATGAGAGACTGAACACTGAACACTGAGGCAGCGATGTCAATGCTGAAAGACATTGCACATAATGATGCTGTGCTTGTTTCCTTGACTGCTGTCGTGCTTGATAAGAAATGACTTCTCTATTGATATTGTTCACAATCAGTTTAATTTAAATTTATTTTTATACGCAACAAAGTTAACAATGCTTTCCACTTACGCTTACTGAATTTGTTATGTTTTCCAAAGCAATGCCCGTTAGTCATATATTTTCATGTTGTCGCAACGCATATTAGTAATGATTTAGATGCGTATAAAAATCAGTGCTAAAATATTTTTGGGCCGCATAAAACATGAGATCTGTCTCTAGCTTGAGCATGGTAAATTAACATTTATGCTTTTGGCTATCAACAAAGAAGCAAACATAAATTTCTAATAAAAGCACAAGTGGAAATCATCAGCACAATCGCGATTCCTTAGCTTTTCCACAAAGTCGCCATCATAAATAATCACATAAAATAGGAAAGCATGTTATTGGTGAAAGTGCTGAACGAAAAAATACTCTGTACTTCATAAAAAAGCGGAAAATTAGAAGCCTTTTTCACAACGAAGTGCTCTTATTATAATGGTAGAAATAATATAAAGAAAATTAGAAATACAGCTGTAAACTTTAAAACAAAAGTGCTTTCAACTAAAATATAATGTACTTTTTCTTTTTAATTCAATTCACATGTGATTGTACTCTCTTCTCAATTGTTATTACAGGGTAAGGTAAACAACATACTGAATATGGCAGCATTTGCCTCTACTCCTGGCGTCCTTGCAAAGGAAACACAAATGCGTATGCGTAAATACATTTTTTCCTCGTTGGCAGGAAGCTACCAAACTGTACCCGCAATTTATGTAAAATTTAATGCTTTATTACAACACACACGCACTGACGGGACGCCCACACACTCACACACGTCAGGAGACACACACGCACACATACAGAGACAGACATATGCAAATCATATCAGTCATACGCATACGCAACGCATTATCAAAAATGAAACACCAATGAAAATGTCAGGCAAGAAACAAACACAGCAACAAAGATAACAGTAAAGATAAGCAATTTCCTCGTTTCCAAATGTTTTCACCGTTAGGCGTCTCTCTACACATGTTTTGTACACAAATTTTATTATGCACACAAATTCAGCACGCACACAAAGACAAGCACACAAATGCTCGCATATGTCACTCTGCAGGCATTTTAAACCTGAACTTGTGCTACACTGTCGAACAACGCAGCGTTACAACTGTGCAAACTAGAATATTAATAAGTCTCTAGCTGTTTATGCAAATTGTTGAATATAATAATAATATATTATTTACTCCAAACTATTTTCAACTTTATAGCAATCTCTTTATGCATTAAAAAACTTTAAATTTCAAAATTCACTTAAGAACTTTCATACATTTCGGAGTAAATATAATATAAACATTTCTTATATATTTCTTCATCCATCATTATTCTCTTTCTTTCTTAAAAGTAATTTGAACTTTTAGAAGTACAAATTGTTGCACTCCAAGTTGTCACCTGGTTAGCTAGTGTAAGTGAGCTGGCATTAATATATGATTCAAAATCAACTTATTCATTATTTAAAGCCGTGTGCCAACAAGCAAACAAAATAAACCAGCAGCTGCTTGACACATAAACATCAAGTGCGCAACACGCCCTCAACGTAAAAAAAAAAAATAAAATAAAAAAAATGTTTAAAAAGAAGCGAATTCGACAGCATTTCGTCGAAGGGCGATGGAAGCTTGCTTGGTGGCTGGAGCTGTCAAGCAAACTGCTGGCAAAAAGGGCGCCAACGTCGACAGTGGCAATTTAAAATTGCTGGCTTTTTAACTCGCATCCATTTACAGCAATTTTGCGTGATCCTCGTGCCTAACTCCCTCCCTCTACCGAAAAGAAAAAAACGGTAATGCCAGCACAGCCTACAATTTGCCCTCATGTGTATCTGTGTGTCTTGTCCCTCGTGTGACGTGTCAGATTGAAATTACATCAGGCACTTTCCAAATGGCGAGCTGGCGAACGAGACGAGAAATGTTCCAAGGATAACGAATAACATAAATAAGCAACATGCCAAAAAATTGAAAAAAGGTTGCCGACATGTTAAAGAAATCAAATTTGATGACTCAATAATTGAAATGCGCGCACGAGCATACGAAATGAGCTCAAAAAAAAAGAGAAAAAATCGCAGTGCATACTGCCTACAAATGTTGCGTATACGTCGTGTTGTCTGTCGTGATATCTACCGCTGTGATTTCGGGTATTGCTTAATTGACATGATAGCTTTGGCCTCTCAACGGAACCGAAAACAGTTTTTCAACTCGATTTTCTGCTGCTGCAGTGTGGCCTTATCTTTGCAACCCCCGCCCCCCTTCTCTGTCCCATGGGTTGATTGCTTATTTCATGCATTTTGCACTGCAACCACAAATCCGCGCCATTTTAAAAAGCTTTTTACAGCAAAATGGCGGGAGAAAAAAAAATAGCGTCAAAAGTTTAATGTGTTGCATGAAAAGGCGAAGCGTTGTGGTCCAAAGTGAGCGCAATGCGCAGCAGACCATGAACCAAGCCAACCAACCAACTGCAATGCATTCTTCTCTCTTCCCTGGCTTGGTGTTTTTTCCCTTCAAGGGGATTTTGTGTTGTTGAAACAATTGCTTGGCATATCGGGAAAAATTAAGTTTACGCTTGCTGCGTTTATACTCAGTTGATGGCATTTTTTTTGCCATTACTTAAAACGCAGCTGCAAACAGCATGAGATACGCTAAGCTTATGTACTCACTTGGCTTTAAGTCAAGTGCAGTGCAATTTATTGTCCAGTGAATAGACACGCTTTAATTTTACTATTTTCCAAGACATAAGCTTGGTTATTCGGCGCTTTATGATTATTATTAGTATGTGGCATTAATTAAATGAGTAAAATATGCAGCAATTTGCCATGCAGACAATTGACAATTTGGGAATAATAGAAGGATTTGGGATTACAGCTCTGGCATTCGCACATAATCACAACATAAATAGCTCTTACAGTTAAATTTGATTATTATGGTTTCAGTCTCGAGAAATTAAATTCAAGTTGCAATTTCAACAGACAGCAACAAAGCTCATCATAACAATTTGATGGCATCGAAGTTCTATAAATAGGATATATGAAAGAAAGTTTCAGTAGTTTGTCCTTGAGCTTTGCCCAATTTATTCGTGTTTCTTTAGCAAAGTTTAAGCTTACTGTCCTGCACTTAGCTTGCGCCAACAAATAGTTTACAAACCAATAACAGAACTTGTCTTCTCTGCTTCGCGCTGTCTGCAGCAAAAGCCACAGCCGCATTCAGTTTTTCGAATAAACTGCAAGTCGCAACTGGTAACTGTACTTATTTAGCTGAAGCAAGGAGGACCTTCTTTCTTCGTCCTCACAGCATTTCGCTGCATTTGCTCCGCTTGCTGCTGCGTGTTTTCCAGCCGTAAAGAACGCTGCGAGTACGGTAAAACTTTTGAAGCGACTGCGGCAAGCCCCAAGACGATGCCGCGGCTTGGGGTTTTAGAGAAAACCAGGGAAAACTACTAAATATTTGAAAAGTTCTGCAGAGTCGAAGCCGAGGTTGCTACCCAAAATGTCAAACAGTGTAAGACTTGTGGTAAATTACACAGAGGGCGTGGTCGACAAGCCAAATGTTTAGACATTCAGGTAAAAGCGTCAGGCCAAAAAAAAAATATATATAACTCATACGCCGCCGCCTTTGTCGCCACAGCTCGAAACGTGAAAAACCAAATTATTTATGACCTACTGGAGACGCCTTATGAGCTTTAAGTCTTAGAGCAGGTTTTGTTTACCCAACGAAGAAATGAAATAATCATTTCGAGCTACATTTGAAACGCATAATTAAATTAAATTATTTATGTGCTGCTCCTCTGACAGTCGGAGCAAAGCACATCCAAAATGAAAGTCAACAATTTGGGGGACAGGACTTACGAGCTGTCCACAAACGCTTAAAGCGGCTTACAGTTTGTTTGTTGACCAAATAATTGCACCATTTTGCTGGCTTGTCGGCCAAAACATTCTGTCTGCCCCAGTGATACTCCCTGCTCGTCTCTGGCAGTTCCTAGTTGATTAGCATAATCAACTAGCAAAATTATTCTAGCGAATATTATAGTGCAATTTACCATCAGAGTGTGCTATGTGTTTAGCTACTGAACCGCAGCATCAACTCTATTCATATGATTTCAATTTAGTTTTCCCTGCTGCCACATGCAAACAAGAGCTAAAACAAATTGTTGGCATAATCTCTCTGATATTAAAAATCATCTGGAAATTATTTAAAAACAACAGATAATAATTACACCTTCAGCCAAAACAAATAAATAAATATATATATTTGTGTGTGTGCGTTTTATTATCATATCAAAACACATGCACAATTTGCTTTTCAATTTTCCTGCACCGTAATTTACTTTTTCAATACGCTAACCGCAAATATTTTGCAGTGCTGCGGAGTCTTTTTATATATTAACGAATTTTTAAATTTAATTAAAATAATTGCAGCCATTAAACTTTAATATAGAAAATTGATTTCAAATAATTAAATTTACCACAAATTTAAAGTTTTCATTATTTTATTAATTATTTTATTAAAAAAAAAGAGCATTGTTAGGTCGATCAATTTCATTTAAAATCATTTTGTGTGGTTGTTTAGTTATTTTTAGTAACTACATCAATATTTGTCTAGTTTAATTGAAATATTCCCTCTGTACGCTGAGTCTCCCTTCAGCGGAATTATTTTCAATTCACCTGAAATGCTTTCATAGCATTTCTATTTGGCCACGTTTGCTGGTTGCTCGTTGCCAGGCACTTGTCTAATGTGAATTTGAAAATCCTGGCACAATGACATGCTCAGCATTTGCTTCACCCCTAACGACCAGATGGGTAGTTTTCAGACTGTTTAAAAGGGCGCCAGCTGCAGGTGTGACACCGACATCGACTTCGACATTTAGCAGCCACCATTGGCATCGTCTGGACGTCTAGACGCGCATTTGAGCGTCGTCATGTTGCTCAATTGCCTCTTGTAGACTTTAATAAATTTGAAGGAGACACGTGAGGCTAAATGTTTTCTTCGTTTTCTTCGCTTATTTTTTCACAGCCACTTGCCACAATTGGTGGCACGGTGCGCCGCGTGGCAATGGTAATGGAATTCAATTAAGAGCAGAATGTATAAATTGTATTTTGGCTCGCGGTTTTTCTCCGACCTCCATGTCGGCAATTGACCACACAAAAGGGCGACAATCATCAAATTTACAAGCGCAGAACGGAAGTTTCGTACCAGAGGCCACATACAAACAACAAAGCGATGTTCGCTGCCATTTTGGCTGCTCTTTGTTTATTTGCAACGCATTTTCAAGTGCTTTAATGCCAAGGGCAAGGGACCCGAACCGACCCGCGATCGCGGTCATAGTCGCAGCTAGCGTTTTAAGGCCGTTGGGACAAACAAGGCAAACAATTCAATAATGAGAAGAAGTATAAGAATTAATACAAAGGGAAGCAGCATCGAGTGCGGTCGCCTTCTGCTTCACTTGCTTTATATGCGCTCAAGACGTGCCAACGAAAATGAATGAACGATGAGGCAAACGACGACAACGACGACGGCGATGGCGATGGCGATGATGATGATTATGATGATAAACGGCATAAAAGGCCATATAAAACATCTGCTTATAGCCGGCAGGGTCTTTGAAATTCATGTGGTCCCTGAAT
The DNA here is from genome assembly GCF_023558435.1 of Drosophila sulfurigaster albostrigata. Classification (NCBI taxonomy): domain Eukaryota; kingdom Metazoa; phylum Arthropoda; class Insecta; order Diptera; family Drosophilidae; genus Drosophila; species Drosophila sulfurigaster. The sequence goes on from NC_084882.1 coordinate 22,832,675, forward strand.
TTCTTTCTCTTTGCTACGTATTGTTTTAAATTTCCCTGGAAATTGAAACAACTGTGACCACCAGCTGGGCAACATAGGGCGAAAAGTCTGAGCAGCATGAGTTTAAGCCAGACAAAGAAAATCTTCAACAATAGACAATAAAGCATAGAAAGCTAAAAGCATATATATACATATAAATATATATTTTGAAGCGTTACACAAACTAATGAAATAAAATCTTATACTCTCTCTTTTCAGCAGCACGACAATCACAGTGAAGCAGAGCGGTTTCAAGTAACACTCGAACGGATTCAACACACAGATTTAGCTACCTGTCAGGCAATCTGCCTAACTATTTATTGCTTCGTTAGCAGCTGTTTAAAATACACTAAACAAAATAATCTTAAAGATCAACGACATAAACGACAACTGAAGCTGCAGCAGCAACAACAACAACAACAATAATCGCCCGAGAGCACAAAACATTTATTAGGCTGGCCGCAAATAGAGCTTTATTAAGCATACGCTCCGTTAGCCTGCGGCAGATAGACGGAGGAAGGAGGGACTGTCAGTGGGAGGACGGACTCACATCAAATTAGTAATCAAGCGTCACAAAAGCAACGCCGACGGGGGCGCACACAGTTCACGCCGTAAGCCGAAGCTGAGCCGGACTGAGCCCGGCTGGGCAAACCAGAAGCAAACGCAAAAGCCAGGGCAGAGCAAAGAAAGGTGGCGACGAGGCAGGCAGGAAAGCAAGCAAGCAGGCCCGGCAAGGCAGACAAACTAATAAGACGACTTTATTTTTATTGAAATTATGATTAATGACAGGAATATTGCACGACAGCGATGTGGAATCAACGCGCTTTAAGCATTGCAACGAATTAAGGGCACACAAAGCCCATGATAATCATCGAGCTGTGCTGCTAATAATGATGTTTGCCGATGATGATATGATTCTGCGATGGCACAATTTCTGATGCGATTATCATTCCATCTTAACAAAGCCATGGAAGACGCAGTTGCCACGCTGCCGCTGCCGTTCGAAATGATTACGATGAAGTTGATCAAAGGCAGGTCAGTGGGTGTCATTGCTGTCGCCGCTGTGCCGCTGCCGCACGACTGCCAAGCCAATTGAAAGTCACACACATTACACATACGACACGTTGCACAAAGCAAAAAAGAGTATAAGTTAAGAAAGAAGTAATTGATAAGCAAAAGTGTATTATCAAAAGCAAAGCAATTGACAATTTGATGGCTTCAACCGGGCAAGATTGCGCAGCAGCCGCAGCCCGCAAACGACGCCATCAGACATCAGCAGCAGCAGCAGCAGCAACAGCAACACAGAATTGCAACAGCAACAACAGCAACAAACTGATCTCCACTGCAACCCTAACGCTGTTTATCCTCACCCTCAGCAGCTGGATAGCCTACGCGACGGCTGCAGTCACAACAACAACAACAGCAACAGCTGCCACAGCCTCAGTAGCAACAACTGCAGCAACCACAGCAGCAGCAGCATCGATAGCAACTACGACGACGATCACGGTAATCACGGCACAAACTGCGACCGGAAGTGGCGGCGATTTGGCTGAGGACTTTAACAGCAGCAGCGCCTTTTTTGGGCGCCATCGCTGCCGCTGGCGGTGCCACCGCAGCTGTCAACAGCAGTCCGATTGCCATTGTCAGCTATCAGGGCATTACGAGCAGCACGCCCAATGGCAGCAGCACTGTGGTCTCCATGTCCGATACGCCACGACTGCTCGACGAGCTATCGACGGACGAGGAATTCGAGCTGCCGGCGTTGCAGTCTGTCATTGTGAGCATCATTCTGCTGATTGTCATCCTGGGCACGGTGGTGGGCAATGTGCTTGTCTGCATCGCTGTGTGCATGGTGCGAAAACTGCGACGACCCTGCAATTATCTGCTCGTCTCGCTGGCGTTATCCGATCTCTGTGTGGCGCTGCTAGTCATGCCGATGGCGTTGCTCTACGAGGTGCTCGAACGCTGGAGCTTTGGCACACTGCTGTGCGATATTTGGGTGTCGTTCGATGTGCTCTGCTGCACCGCCTCCATACTGAATCTGTGCGCCATCTCGGTGGACAGATATCTGGCCATCACAAAGCCACTCGAGTACGGTGTGAAGCGAACCCCGCGTCGCATGATGCTGTGTGTGGGCATTGTTTGGTTGGCAGCCGCCTGTATCTCGCTGCCACCGCTACTGATACTGGGCAACGAGCATGAGGATGAGGATGGCCAGCCCATATGCACGGTGTGCCAAAACTTTGCATATCAAATCTATGCCACGCTGGGCTCCTTCTACATACCACTGTCCGTGATGCTGTTCGTCTACTATCAGATATTTCGTGCCGCCCGTCGCATTGTGCTGGAGGAGAAGCGTGCCCAAACCCATCTGCAGCAGGCACTCAATGGCACCGGCTCGCCACAAACGGCGACAGCTCCCACCCTGGGTCACACGGATCTGGGCAGCGGCAATGGTGCTGGCCATCATGGCCATCGACACAGCAGTGTGGGCAACACATCGCTCACCTACTCGACGTGTGGCGGCCTCAGCACCAGCGGTGGCGGCGGTGGCGGTGTGGTAGGTATACCGCATGGCCATCATGGCAGCGGCGGGGGCGTGAGTGGCTCCACAGGACTGTTGGGTTCGCCGCATCACAAGAAGCTGCGCTTTCAACTGGCCAAAGAGAAGAAGGCGTCCACCACACTGGGCATCATAATGTCCGCATTCACCATCTGTTGGCTGCCCTTCTTCATACTCGCACTGATCCGGCCATTTGAGACGATGCATGTGCCGCCCTCGCTGTCGTCGCTGTTCTTGTGGTTGGGCTATGCCAACTCGCTGCTGAATCCCATCATATATGCGACGTTAAATCGCGATTTTCGCAAACCCTTCCAGGAGATACTCTTCTTCCGCTGCTCCAGTCTCAACAGCATGATGCGTGAGAACTACTATCAGGATCAGTATGGCGAGCCGCCGTCGCAGCGTGTCATGCTTGGCGATGAACGACATGGCGCTCGGGAGAGCTTTCTGTGAACTTGAATGGATCCTTGACTCAACAGCATCTGCATCTCTATCGATTGGAGCATCCCAACACACATACACAAACATCCCCTCTCACACACACAAAGTCACACCAATGAGTATTTTTTGAATGTAATAGTGTTGCAAGCGCATGCTGCAAATCCATATGATACGATATGATATATGATATACTATATATATGTAGACGACTTCTCTAAGTGTAAAACTAAACGTTGTAATTTTTAAATGTAGCGCTAAGCAATGAAGTGGGCCGAAGTTAAGGGAACCCCTACTCCTCTCTCCCCCACACATACACACTCACACACCCACCCAAGCAAAGCAAAACACACACACACACAATACAATACATAGAAAGACGGTTGTAATAATACTGTAAATCCAGGACAGGTTTTCACGGTTCCTTTCCGATCACAATCACAATCGATATCGAATCTATTGAGCCCACTGCGAGCGCAGTTCATTTGCGATACTCAAAACTGAGCCAAAAACTACAATTAAATAACAAAAATTAAAGAAAAAAACAAAGAAAAAAAAACGTTAAGGACATTGTGTCACCTAATTTACATATGCAAATACATATACATCTACATATATGTATGTGTACAATAAATATATAGATCTTAAAGCATGACAAAAGCAAATGGAAGGGTCCTCAACCCATCGAACTGTAAATAAGCGCTATAAACCAAAGCTAAGATATGTATGCAGCTCGAAACTGTCTCAAAAATAAAAAGGAAAAATTAAAAAACGTATATTTATTATACTCGTATGGCTAAGGCTACAGCTAAAGCTCAAGTCTAATACAACTTATGTATGGATGTATTTATTAAAAACAAAAGAACTACAAAAATGAACACAAAACCAATTAAGAAACTTTCTGCATTATTAATTTTTGTATTTTGTATTGGTTTTTTTTTTTTATTGTATTTGTATAAAAGTCACGCCTCTCTGTGATACCAAACATTAAGCATTAATTTTATGTTTAGAACAACAAAAACAAACTACATTAATATACATATAATGCTAAAAATAACTAATTACTATTAACTATATGTAGTAAATACGAGTACTACCTAAATATACATACATACATGCATAAATATATACACTTATATATATGTATATCTATATATACATATATTTATAGATATATGCCTAGTCTATAAAGTCTACTAAGTGTGCGTGTTTTTAATGTACGTATGTCTAACGGTTAAGAACATGATATTCAAAAAACAAATAAGCTGAGTTACATATGAATGTGTAATTTAATGTTGAACAAAACCGGAGATAAATAACTAAAATTAATCCCCTCAACCCTTCACCTCCCCCTTCCAACAAATAAAGTCCCCCCACTATCCCTACAACAACTGAAAAACAAAAACTAAGCAAATAAATAAACAAAGAAAAGAGCATGACAAACTAAGCGCATCTAATGCTATGCAACATAGAACTAAAGTTCAGTAAGAAAACCAAATATGGAAAAAGATATACAAACAAAACAAAAGCAAACGAAAAAGTAAAAAACTACAAAAAAAAAGAATGAATGAAATATATAGATAAAAACTCAACCGAGAGTGAAGCTTACAAACTGTAAACGGTAAACTGTAAACTGCATTTGAATTCTGTTTCCCACAGCTGCAAGTGCAGGTGTAAAATGAAAATACACACACTCACATACAAACATCAAAAAAGAGCAGAAATTAAAGCATAAAATAAAAGGCAAACATATAAATGTAATCCCAAAATGTTTTCTTCATTATGTTCTCGTGTATTCACCGGCTTCCACATCATCAGCCACCGCTTCTCCCTCGACTTAACTGTCAAGTGCAACAAATTATCTCATCATCGTCATGTGCAACTTTTGCTAACTTTTATCAAAATTATGCATTCCATATAACAGGCTAAGCTTGTACAGGAAAATTCCTGTAGCAAGTTTTTTAAGCACTTAATTCTTGGCATGTCCCTTAACATAGTTGTTGTTATTGCTTGCTTGCCATGTTGCTGGTGTTGAGTTGGTAAACTTGGAGGAGCTTTGACATTACCACGAACACTGTTGAGTTTAATTATAGTTGATCTTTGAGTATCTGCTCATCAGCTTACAAAAAAGCTGTTAAAGTTCAAATTCTTGTGCGACAGCACCCGAAAGCTACTTAGTTTTACATGGGAAGGGTAAAAAAAGAGAAGCTCTAGTTCATTATTCTGAGTATTTAGAGGATATCTCGCACAAAATCGTAAATAGCAAATGCTGAAGTGCTACAGCTTTTACGTGTCACATAGCTATCCAGATGTCAGCGCATAGTTTCACAGACTCGAAAGTTAAGAAAACCAAAATGCATTTGCAAATATATGGCGTCTATTTGTTTGCAAGGCTGACAAGTTGAGCGAACGTGCAAAACTGCAGCGGAAACGGAAGCGCAACTAAGTGAAACATGGTGAAAAATATTTAAAGGCAAACACGAATAACAAATACACGTAGTTGGACCAAAGCAAACACCAACACACAAACACACACACATATAACACCCACACAGCATGCAAATACGTGTACATATGTTCCCATGTTTGCAAGTGTGTATCGCAGTAAGTATCGCAGCTTTGTTTGCGTGTATGTGTCTTGTGTATATCGCATCTGTGTAAACTGCCAGCTAAGTTAAGAGCGAATGGGGCTGAGATTCTTTCGTGTATGTAGTACACACACAATATTTTTCGATGGTTGCAGCTGTAGCCTGGAGTAGATGGAGCCGCCTTCTAAAAGGGTATGACAATGACAAAGTGATCTTCCGGCGCCGGTTCCAAACTCCTGTCGTCTACCCATTGCTTGCTGCTTACTGTTAGCTGCTGCTGCCTGCTGCCTGCTGATAAATGATGATTTTACGTTCGCTCGTTGTTTGTTGGCCAGCCCCAGCCATGTTAGAATCACACTTTATGAGCTGCTTCTACGGCTGGCAGACTGAATGGCGGCGACGATGCCAAGGACATGCAGCACAGCACAGCGCAGCGCATGCCATGGCAACTACTGCTGCTACTATATATAGCATAACTACTGACGGGATGGAACCCACGGCGTATGTGTGCTATTTTTTCTTTTTTTTTTTGGGCTACTTTGGCCTGCAGCTAAGCGGATTTTATATTCAAATAGCAATGGCAGCTATTCACTGGAAAAACGGAGACAAAAACGAACTGACGATTGCAGCAAAATTACCGTCATTCTTTTTTACTCTTAGCTTCATATCGTAAGCCCTAAACTCTGCAGTTTTATGAACACTTTTGGTTTCGTTTTTTCATTCGTTTTTTGACACTAATGCGACGTTTGTAAAACATCGCAACAGCGAATTGTCGTCAGAGGCAACCTGCAGATGATTGGAAAAAAAGGGGAGAAACACCAACTGTTTGCCAGTTTGGAAAAATGCGCTTGTGAATGCTGTCTGCTGTTGTCAGTGGAGACACATATACATTCAACTAACGAATATCGAATCATAAATCAGCAGACAAAAGTTATCTGGATATAAAAATACACACCATGAGTGTACACTTTTAGTGAAATCAAATCACACAAACTGTAAAGACAGAAGAATAAAATGGAAAAAATGGAAATTAATCGTTGTGCACTTACAATGTGGAAGCTTAGATGCTCTTTAGCTTTGTTTAAATGTGCTGAGATGCACTAATCATTATTCTCCAATTATTGTTTCTGCTGCTGCTATCGAATGAAATCAAAGATATAAATGGACTGCTGACAACTATCGATATTCAGGCATTTAAGCAATACTCGCAACGAATTGAGAACGTATACTTAATGGGGTCAGAGAGCAGACCATTTTGGACGTTACACAATTTGCTGGGAACAGAGTGGCATAAAATGGCAAGCGTCACGTAACAGAAAACCCAATTGGGCAACAACATTCGTGTGTGCCAATTTGGCAACAAAATGTTGCATGACAAGGGCACGCTCAAATGACTGATAACACACATTCGATAATCGATACACTGTGTTGAAAAGTGCCAACTGGCAGCGATGAATTACTGAGAATATCGAAACGTTAAAAGCACTCGCACTCGCACTCAAACTGAAATTGGCCCGAACGAGATGAGCTTAAATTTCAGCATTCGGTTAGTCAGCAACTGCTTTGGGGGCCACTCAATTATATTTGGGGCAATGCTCTCTAGTTACATTTTAAATTCAATAAATATAAGAGCAGCAGGTCAGACGAGTTGCAATTTGATATTTTGTGAAATTCAATTACTCAACAAAAAGTGAATGTATTGCTAAGTATTTGATCCTACACACAAAAGATTTTATTTGGTATTTACTTCAAATAAAACAAGACCGAACTCTGCACTTAAGCGAAATCTGCTAAAACTGAGAGTATACATTTTTGTTAAGTACATAGTTCAAAATTTGGAAAATGATTTCATATATATTTATTTTATTATGACTCTTATAATATGATTGACTAAAATATATAAAATAATAATATAGAACTCAACTAAAATGTTTTCATTAGTTACTTTTCAATTATTTTATTAATTTGCCAAATTATACTAAAATTCTCTGATGGTTTTACTCTCTGCGAAATATTGACAGCACAAAAATATGCTTTTCGCGATAATTACAGAGCACCATGGAGTGAAATTCTTGAAATGAAAATGTAACCGAATATTGCGTATACGCAGCGGGCGACAACAATGCTCGAAAATGTATGCTACATTGAAATGCTAAACTGAGTGCCATAAACACGCACACACACGCACACAAACACTCGAAATGTATTCAAAACGAATTATGTAAAATATTTGAAGCGCTAACAACTTTATTTCAACAGCGATTGAAATCAACATCAGCTACACGTACCTGGGCATTAGCCCAACACATCTCCGTCGCCCTGCGTCCTTTGCTCTACGTCTGCTTTCCGTAATTGTGAAAATATTTTATTAAATGCGTCGTCAACCCACGGATCTTGCGTCACCCAAAAAAAAAAAAAGAAAAAAATGAGAAAGAAATATGGGGGACGAAGTGAAATATCTGAGAATTTGTACAAAATTAAGTTGATTAAATGGACTTAGCAGCGCGATTACACGCAAGGCTGAGGCGCATGAGAAGCACTTGGGATGTGGGCGAGAGGGGAGCTTTGACTGCTTTCTTGGGTCTGAAACGCTATGCGTGTTGTCTGGCTTCATGCGCTTACAAGAGAGAGTGTTCTTTTCATGGTAAAAGTCCCAACAGCACAACAAGAAAAACGTATTTTTCATTTCATTCCCTTTTCATCATTTGTGGCCATTGACAGACGGCCAAGTGAACAACTAAACAACTGAACATCTGAAGAGCTCAAGAGCCGAACAAGGCGGCAACAAGAACAACAGAAACGAAGCGAAACTTTGACCATTGAAATCTCAGTCTCATGGGAATCGTGGGCCTTAGAGCCATTAAATGCCGCATGATTAACGCTTTGCTCTACAAGACAATTGATAAAGAATAGAACACAGCACAGCTGCCCACGAAAAGGCAAGTTTCAAAATAAAAGAGAAGTTGTTCACAAGCAGAGACAAAACTGGACACTCACACAATGCCAGATGCAGCTCAGCACTAAATGCCAGCAAAAAGACAAAGCGAAACTTGCTGAACGAATTCGTAACCGACACCAAGATGAATGTTTGCTCATTTATTTGTATTAAGACAGCAACTTCATTACGATTATGATATAAGCACTTATTGAGGCAAACCCAAGATAATTGTGTATATAATTTATATGATATAGATGTGGTATGTGTTTTGTCAACCCTTTTAGCTTAGAGTATTTAGTCGTTCGTTTGCTGCGTAGCTTTGTTTTCTAATTCTCCGTTGACAATTAAGCTGTGACGGAAACGGAAACCCTCGAGCAGCCGTAGAAAAAGAGCATTTAATGCAGCGTTTACAATGTTTTTTTTTTTTCATTTTTGTCGTGCTTCTCTGCGTGTTTTCATTCTTGTTATTCTTTTAGTTGGCAGCAGGTTTCGCATTGTTTTAGTTAGTTCAAAAATATGCTGCGGCTGCTGTGACTCCCGCCGACTCATTCCCAGCGTTTAAAGGGGGGCAGACGTGCAGAATGATTAATGTGGCTCGGCGCCAAGCTCAGTCGCTGCTGCTACTGCCACGGTCACGAGGCGAAAGGGACAAGCCTTAATGGGTGGTCAGTGGAATGCAAGCCCAGTTGGGATGCTCGACGTTTGGCGTTCATTTTTTACGTGCCGTTTTTGCACAAAGACTGTGCGCAAGTTACCAAAACTCTAGCAAATTGCGGCACTTAACGAGTACAGGCGAATACTTAAGATGCCTGCACGTTTTAGTGCAAAAGTCGACGTATTCAACAATCGGAGGCAGCAGTGGACGAAGAGACACATAAATTAACGCACTGCACGCAGTATGCCGCTCAACACGGCGTATGATTAATCTGTTGTATTACACAATCTAATGGCCAGCTCGTGCACGATTTGAAGTGAGCTGTCAGTGAAGCGAAGCGAAGGCAGCTCGGCCAACTTAATTTTAAGGCACAAGATCCTCCCATTGCTTAAATCTTTATTAATATGCATGGAGCCATAGCTCGTCCTGTTCGCCACTGAACCAAATGAAAAATGGCCTCCATTAGGAGCAGCAAATTTCGCTTGCTTCTCTGCCACAGCATCCTGTGACACAGCATCAACAGCATTGGCAACAACAACAGCGACGGCAACAACAACCGCAGCCGCAGTAACTGCATTGATTTGCAGCACGTGGCTGTTGCCCACAACTCTCTTTTTCTCTCTCTCTCTTTCTCTTTCTATTTCTGTCTGCCTCGACAACACTCGAAGCAGATTCCATTTATGTTAATGATTTGCCAGGCATTTCGCTACTGCCATCCGCATTAGAATTTCATGTTGCCAGCAAATTGCGGCGCGCGTCTCCTGACTGCGTGGCCATAAATTCAACGCTGATTGGCGAGACTCAATTTTGTAGACTGGCAAAATAATGCTGATTGCATCCGCATGATAAGTAAGCCAGATATGCATGCCCGCCCGAGTTAGTAAGCTTAATAAACCAAATCAACATACTGAATTCAATTGAACGTGAAATCTGTGTGAATAGCTTAATTATTTTGGTTTTATTTATAAAAATAAAAGTTAATTACAAATTTTGCGACTATTCGACAATAATTCAATGACAATTTTAAATGAAAAATAAAAATGAAAACTGAATGGGAAGCATGAATAGAGTCCTCAATTTGCTTGTTGTTGTTTATAATTTTTCCAAAAAGCCCTTTCCAAATTTTGATTGACAGTTTTGTAGAATTGTACGTGTTTACAAAAAAGAAAAACTGGCATTCAATTGTCATTTATAAGCGATAACAAGTCCAGATAAAGTACCTTATGCAATTGTAATGGAAAGTTCATATACACAGCAGATGCGGCAACATGATCATCACCACGAACCCTCTGATGCAGCATCGCCAATGCCACGATGTTCGGACAATGGCCAGCACGGAATGAATATGTACTTCCATTTTAGTGAACTTGCAACTATTCTCTTCAGTTTCTGGAAAACGGATTCAGCTCTCAGTATTCTTGCCGCCTGTGTAGTTGTCTTCATTGTTGCCGTGCTCTACGAGCTGCTCAAGTTCTATCGCGAGTGGCTGCGCCGGAATGAGAACAAACGTCGTCTAGAGGGAGGAGCTCATCGTCGTCGACGTCGCCATTCGCGCCGCAGCCGCAGACGCCATCGCTCATCGTCGATGACTGTAGATTCAGATTCAGTGGGTGAGGTGTCGTTGCCCATGTCCACGGCATCGGGCGTGGTGCCCAACGATGGACGAAACAAGGTCCGTTTGCCGTGGCTAGCTCCCATGCATATGTATCAGACCTTGCTGCACATGGTTCAAGTTACAATTTCCTTTATGCTAATGCTCGTGTTCATGACGTTCAACGTCTGGCTGTGCATGGCTGTTGTTTTAGGCGCTGGATTGGGATATTTTCTATTCTTTGTGCGTGAAGAGAGCATTACCGAGCACTGCAATTGAGGCTGCCTAGCAGGCTGGTGTTCTATTCCATTGCCAACTGCTCGGCAAATAAGCAGCATCTTAACATGCGCTCTGTTAATGTATTTTTCTAATTAAACCAAGTTATAAAAAGAATTATAACAGACAACAGGACGACAGCCTAATTGTTCATGTTTATGGCTCGTAAAACAATGACTGCATATACTCGTAGCCATTGCGAATACATCTGCAAATTGGGTAAAAAGGTTTGCTGTTCGCCCCCGTCCGCAGCTAAATAGGCGTATGCGTAATATTCGCAGGCAAGAGCGTTAGGCATAAGAGCTTATCCCCCTGGTGGCGACAAGAAAAACATTTCCTGTTCCGAGGAACCGAACCCAGCATCTGTTTCTGCTGGGTATGCGCAATTCGTTCAATTTCCACCATAGCATATCCGCACATTATCTTTGTTTTCGTTTATCTGTGGCTTTGTAGCTGTTTTACGAGCCAGCCCACATATTTACCTGCGGATAGCCGGACAGTCTCTCAGACAGACAGAGAGAGTGAGAGGTAAGCGACCCACGTTGTTGGTTGTTTATTTTTGCCTGTGTCTGGCCATTTTCATAATGCCGCAATTATGAGGGTGATAAACCTTGGACCAGAGCAGGTTGTTCGCGATTTCAGTGGCCAGTTATCAGCGTTGACCAACATTCAATTAATATTTTAATAAGCTGCCTTTATGCCGTTTGCCAAGCGGATAACGCAATTTGGCTTTAATACGCCACGTTGCACATGAATACACGAAGCGCAGTCGCAGTCGCAGTCACAGTCGTAGTCGCAATTGCTATCGCAATCCGAGTCAAACCGAACCACACACACAAACACAAAATCAGCTTTAATAATTCACACATGTGTGCATGTGAGTGTGTGTGTGTTGGCGGACTCGAGTAGGCCGTAAAACTTGACCCATGGGACGTAGCCATGTTGTGTTGTGCTTGACCCTCCCCCCAAAGCGAAAGCGGAAACGGAAATGCGTTCATGCATAACAATTTTACTCGTCATCGAGACTGACGAGAGAATAAAGCTGCAGCTGCAGCCCCTTTTGTCCCACACACACAGAAACTGACTAATGGCCAATGGCCAAATAGCCAAACGCAGACATCAACGCTATAAGGGTATTATGAATGATGCGATAGTAAATTATGAGTGTTTAATGAACGAGAAACATGAATCTGTCCGAATGATGCATACATGCAACACAGTAATTCATTTCATTTTCTTTATTCTTATATTTCGAGGTATAATTGCACTCAATCGTTTGTCCACCTTATTGCGGCGATTGATCAACGGCGATTTTCGGCAGATCTGCACATCCAGAGCATGGGCAGGCATATAGGCATAGTAGGTGGAGATGGCAGCAGCACCGCGATCCGATCGCATGCTGGCCTGATAGATGCGTCCCAGTTCCATGATAGAGACCACAAAGTATTTCATAAAACGAATCCAGTATTGTTTCAGCTGACGACTCATCTTAATCTGCTCTCGAATGTTGGATAAATTACCCAGCGAGACGGTGGGTCGACGGCACTCTCGTTGCACAATTTCGCCTTTCAGTATGATATTCAACTGGTTCATCAGCACATTCGATTGATTGAAATTGCGTCGGCGATCGCTAGACGAATACAGTTTACCATACCGGGCACAAATCCATTCGATCAACAGCGGCACTAAGTGCACATCAGGCAGCGTGGGCAGCACCATGCGATGATCATGTGCAATACGTTCGAGGCCCAGCTTGAGCATTGCCTTCATCTGTTCAATGTTATTAGCATCGAAGTACTCTTGGCCAAAGTTCAAACGTTGATCGGTTATTGGTTTGGCATTTTCAGTTACCAATTTATCGTACTCCTGATGTATGAGGTCTGTGCCTTCTTTAAACATGCGCTTTACCGCACGATCTACAAACTCTGTCATCGAGTCACTCGCATTGCCCTCCAAGACCCGATTCATATACTTCACATCATCGTCCAGCGCCTTGATGAACTGCGACTTTAGCCACATTTGCTCTGTGTCCAGAGTCGTTGTCTTGTTGGGCGCAAACAGCTTTCGGTAGTTGAACCTGTAATTGTTGCCCGAGCCGGAAAAGTATTCCCTGCAATCTACGCAATTGCGGCAGTGACACAGAGGCGGCAACAGATCCTTGTTGACCTTTGACGTCTCCACTTCAGTGCCACCTTTGCACAGAAACTGTTTCAGTTTGCTGGGACGATGCGTGAGTGATTGATTTGAGGCACACGCATTCCCTGGAGCCTTTTCGAATTTATGTCTGCACTCCACTTCCGGCGGCGTATTATCTCTGCAGCTGGGGGGCAAAGGGTCGACTCCCTCGAGTACCAGGCAAATGTCTTCCCCCGAGACACGTTGCGCGAATATGAAATCCGGATCATGCATATTTGCATTAAGTCGCTTTCGAGTCGAAGCCATGCGTGTCTTGATGGCCATGTCACGGAATTGTGCCCGATAATGCTCTATCAATTTATCGAGTTGTAGTAGAGTACGTCGACGATTGCGCTGCCTTGAGCGGTAATCGACGTCTATAAGTTGCGCCAGCTGTTGTTCCTTTATCTTCTCCAGACTTAGACGCAACGATAGCTCCATCTCTTGTATCTTTTTGTGGTGCTCACACAAGGACTCCACATCATTCGCATTCAGTTTGGCCGCATGCAAAGTGGACAGAATGTTATCGATTTCCTTGCGCAGCACTGGTGCAGCAATAAGCTGGCTGTCTTTGATGTCGTTGTCGCCAAACCAGCGCGATTGTAATACAACACTTGCCTCTGGCGGCACCTCGGGTAATTTAGCGGGCATTTTCGGTTCAAAAGCACGCAGATTTTGACGGCGGAATTTAAACTTTACCGGAGTTGCGAAATACGGAGATATTGCATACGAGGACTGCGCAGATTTCTTCTTGGCTCGCAATTCCTTGAGCTTATTTTGCTGTGCAATCTTGTTTCGCCGAGCTGTCGCTTCAGCCTCTTTACGACGCGTCTCCTCTGAGGCATGTGGCAGCGGCAAAACACGATCCAGCGCAAGCAACGTGGGATAAAGATCCAGCCAGAAAATGGCTGACATAATGATTTGTTCATTGCTGCCATAGATCTTGTCGTGATTGTCCGAAACGTAATACGCCTCCATAATGAACCAAAGAAACGCCACCTCATTGCCACGACTCATGCGGATCAACTTGCATAGTTCTTTCTTCGGTGGCCGGGGATGCAAACCAATGTGACGCAAGACCAAATACGCTCGATAGGCTGTTCCCTCCAGCAGATCGTCAGCCAAGGCAGGTTGCAAAGCCTTAATTCCTTTGATTTGCACATCGGACAGTCCTCGATACCACAAGGGCTCCAGACTTTTGCTTGTCTCTGTGTCGCCAATGCGATCCCTGATTAGCTGATGCACATACAAAACTTGGCCCACAGTCTCAGCATCGTCCGAGAATTGCATTTCGTTTAGCAAGCCAATTAATTTTGTTAAACCAAATCACAAAAATTCCAAATGCTGTCACTACTAATGAAAATTAGAAAACTTTGTGATTGATTGACAATGAGATACCCTGTCCTTTTATATCATAATTGTTGTATTTAAAATGTTTTTTTTTTAAATGGTATCTAACATTGGCGAATTCATACCAGAAACTACACTAGTTGGAGGTGTTTTTCGTTCTTGAATATTTGATATAATTCTTTCAATTTAATTTCAATTTTCGTTTAAATGTTTGCCTTGTGTAATTTGTTTGTATCTTCAAGGCTATAAATACATAGTTCAATTAACATTTTGTCTAGCAAGCTAATTAATTTTGTTTAGACAAATCAACAAAATTTCAAATGCTGTCACTCTTAATGAAAGAGAAACAAAACTGAGAGTGATGGGCAACAAAATACCCTGTGCTTACAAATTATAAAAGCTGAAATACATAGTCTCTGATATCATTGAATTTCTGACAATGAGTTTAACAGGTGTGGAGTATATTTATCCCTTATCAATTTACATTTATTGTTTCAATTTGCGCTCAGTAATTTTTTGGTATCTTCGAAGCTATAAATAAATAAATTAACAACCCAGCTGTCTTGCTTAATTGTTTGACTTCTACTTTAAGAATTTAATGGTTAACCACAGCAAGTGAGTGCGCTGATTTGTCATGCGCCATTGTCCATTTGGTCAGAGCAGGCACTTAATGGGCTTGGCCCAAAAGCTAACCAGCGAGTGGGTGTGTGTGTGTGTGTGTGTGCTTGTTGCCAAGTGTTTGTGGCAATTTGCAGGCCCTTTGCATGGTTGTTGTCATTTCTTTTGGCCCGCAGAAGTACATCATTAATTTATTAGCAAACCAAATAGGCGACAACAATCAGGCTCAAGCTCTCAGACTCCAACGACAACGTTGGCGACGCCGACTCAGTCAGCAGTTTGTTTACAGGACACGCAGGTCACACGTGCCGTGTTGGTCCTGTTGTCCTTTCTATGCGTGCTTGCCTGTATGTGTGTGTGTGTGTGTTTGTTGCCAATGGCTATTTTTGCTGTTTTGTGATTTAGCAAGTTTCGCCACGTGGCGTGGAGAATGGGAAAGTTTACAATTAACTTGGCATAAACCTAGTAACGAGATTGTTGCCGATTCTCGGCCAATAATTTATGACTTTCTACATTCCACTGTCAATTAAATTCTTTAGAAAATGACAGCTCTGCCATTCGAGGCTGTGAGATCATGAGTATGCGCTCATCGGGTGGCCCAAATGATTTATGCGCTGCCTGGTTGACAGTTTTTGGCCACCATTCATATGCCATCCATCCAGCTCCGCCCTTCGCTCCGCTCCCTCTCTCTCCCATGCGATGCTTCTCGCCATCGAAATGGCATCGTATGCGTGAAGTGCTTTTGCTAGTTTTCTTTTCGTTTTCCTGTCACTTTCTGTTCACGACACGTGCCTGACGCCTGCAGAGATGTTTATGTTAATGGCTCGAACCCAAAAGCTGAATCCGGACCCGGCTTAGTTCTGCTTTCCATACCCCCCGCTCCGCCCGCAAGACTTGCGTCCACCAACAATAGGACAATTGGCATGTGTTTCAGCCCATTTTCATTCGTGTTTTGGCCTTTTGCATGTGACAAGCAGCCAGCTGCCGGGTGTGAGATCTTAATAATAGATACGACTGCTCGCATTGTCAGGTAAACTTATCGCAGTTTCCATATATCAAGGAAATTAAAGTAGAGCACCAGTAGTTTTTGTCTTTTTTTTCGGTAGTTGTGGCAAGCTCTGAAAAGCGATGCCTACGGGGAGATGAACTTTTTTGTGTCCCCAAAAATAAAGTATTCGATGTATTTACAGTTTCCATGTGGCCATAGGCTGCAGAACGGGGTTCAATATAAATACCATAGTTTTTTTTAGTGTTGCCAGCAGTTTGAAGTGCCATCAAAGTAAAACAAACGAAATCAAATAGTATACGATAATTTAATACTCTTCCTCACAGCTTCCGTGAGTAATTGTAAAATATTGCATGTTGAAAGTGCACTTTAAAAGCCAAGAAATCTAGAAAACAATCAATTTCCATTCTCGCTCAGTTGCTTGTAGTGCGCTGAAATTTCATTTTAAAGCATTTCTTGAAACAGTTGTCACTTTAAAAGCGAGCAGAAAAACATCTCTTCGCGGAGCTTTAGTATTTTGTCAGCAACTTATTAAAATAAAGTAAATATAAACATAAATATAGTATATTTAAGCATTCGCAAATTAGTTGTTAGCACAAGAACTTTTCAGTACTCGTTTTAGCGACAGTTGAAACTTCATTAAAATTAAAGTTGTCAAATTTCGATAATACTCTCGAACTAAAGAGCACAGCACGCGAAATTGGCCCACATGTTGTGCAGTTTTTAATTAAAATACATACAGTGAACATATGTTAAAAAAAAGTGTGTGGGTTGAACATGTTGAACATATGATATTGTTTTTAATGCCTGACCGCACCTACAAAGGACGAGCAGCGTATGAACTGCGAGCGATTGAAATGAACAGCAATGAATACATTTGGATGAGGGAGGAAGGATATAGGAACTTGAATTGGGAACTGAGAACGTCAGTTTCAGCTTCTGATCTGTCCACCTAGAAGTGAGATGAGCCACACTGCGGTGGGGATTTTCAAAGTTAATGTGCCAAACTGTTTGTGCGCCTTTTCAAGTTATCCTTTTCTGTCTTTTGCGCCTGAACGCGTTCGTTTGTTTTGCTCCGCTCAGCTCAGCTCTGCTCTGTTTGCCTCCTAACGATTTGCGCTCCACTGAGTCAGCAACATTGCTACCACTACAAAACTGGCTGGGAATATGGAGAATAGGCAGCATCTTCTTGTTGGTTTTTCATTGACTTTCCGCAAGCTAGGCTTATGCTAAGGAAGTCTCAGCTAAATCGTTTTGTGGGCGTCCTCCCTTGAGGTTATGGCATCACGTGCGCCCCACAAACACAAACACACACACACACACCACACTCGAAGAGAAAATGGGGATTATCAAGTACACGTATCTATAGACACTTGAGTTAGATTCATAGCTGAAACTGTTGCATGACAACTTTAAAATTCCTTCTAACAAATATATTGCCACACACAACGAACGAATGAATCCCAAGCTAAGAGTGAAAGCTTGTTGTGCGTATCCGCTACCTGCTTATATTGTTTAGTACGTGTATCTGTGTATCTGTTGCCTTACTGCGTACCTGTACCTGTATCTTTCGGTTCACCTTTACCCCTTGGCAAAATTTAACGAGCTTCTAACTTTATGTTTGCTTGTCATGTACACATTTTGTTTTTATTGCAGCTCCAGTAACTCATCTTGCTGCTTCGCTCTCTCTCTCTCTCTCTTCTTCCAACGCCCCTCTATAATGCTGTTTAAGTGAAACATTTTTAAGGCATTCTTGGAGGCGTACGAAAGGATCACACACAAGCATACGCATCATTCAACAGTTTTTGGTTAATGTTAATGCCGAAAAAAAAACCCTCAAAACGGGCATAAGAAAACGTCTGACATGTGCTCTCAGAATGTTGTTGTTGCTCTTGTTGTCGTTGTCGTTGTTGTACTTGTTGGTTAGCATGTTGATAAGTACGAAAAACCCTGGGGATGCCTCAAGCAAATGCTAAAGTAAACTTTTCAGCTGGCTTTCTGTTTGTCGAGCGCCATTTGTTTATAAATTTAATTTGTCTTAGCCAAAAAGTCTGCCTGTCTGTTGCTTGCTGCTTGTTGACTTCCACAGCGCAAAAGTTCCACATTTTATTTTGCCAAATATATGTTTTGCATATTTGGGTAATATTTCGGGGCTAGGCAGCGCGCAACAGATAAGCCCAAGGATTTTGCACATTTCAAATAAGGATTATGCTAAAAACCAATTAAATCACTAAATGCGCCACAAAATGTAGAAGCTGCAAAATAAAGCAAAACAAAAATAAAAACTGCAAACCCATTTATGAAAACTTGCCTCCCGTATGCGAAAAAGTCTGAAAGTACGCCGCAAAAATTTCCAAGAACTTTGTTGCCTCAATCTGGGGCAACAGTCGAAAATATGAGCAGCTAATTTGAGGAGCCGCTTCAGAAACTTACAAATTGTGGACATACTTTCAGGCCAAACAATAATTTGAAATATGTAAGTAAATGCTTAAATACTTATACTTATATATACAAATACACAGAAGACGGTCGATGGTCTCTTATATACCGAAGAGAAGCGAAGAGTGTGCTTATGTATGTTAGTCGGGCGTACAGTGCGTATGAGTGCTTTGTGCCTTCGCCTCTGAATCCTTGCGCTGTTTAAGCATAAAAGTGAGGCGTGGGTTTAGTGACTTGCTATTTTATGCGTTATTGAATTTCACTTAACAGCAACTGTAGCCGACTCCAAGAGAGTGTTGTTATATGTATGTGTTGTTGCGTGTGTGTGTGTGTATGTTGTGTATGCTCTTACCCACACTTGAGTGCCCAGCACTGTAAAACGCCACTTGAGTTAAGCCCTGAGCTTTGCCTGCTTTGTGGGTTAGTTTTCCCTCATATTCTCCTTTTGTTTTTATACCCTGTAACAACAGCAAGAGTAAAAAGGCCATAGATGATGACACCATCAATAAAACTTACACAAAAGCTTCTCTATTCATGTGTGAATATTTATCTTACCCGAGCAACCAAAAACGAACAAAAAACACAGGGTATTTGGTGCAGACAATGGCAGTGGCGAAAATTATGAGCAAATATTTTTGCAGCTGCCAGAATGTGAAGTGAAAGGAAAATGTTACGGAAAACAATATTTTAGCAAGACAAATACGTGAAAGTAAGTGAAGAAAAAATGTGTGTAACAACTTTAAATGATTTAATCTTTTGTTAAACTTAAATGACAATTACGCATAAGAATGTCTTTGAAATGCATGCTCACTCTTTGCCAAAGAAATTTGTGTGGCCCTTTTACGTGTATAAACTGATTTGCATTTGTTGGCAAGTAAGTAATTTGTTTAATAGAATTGATTTGGTTGCTTTGACACAAAGAACCAATTTATTAGTAAGAGAAGATACCAAAGCAATTTGCTTTGATATTTTCAAAGCACTTTGTAAAGTTTTTACTCCCAATTGACAGACATGTTGCAAGCGAGTACAAATGTGTTTCTCCAGAGATTTCTTCACTGCATTTCGAGTACATATATATATAGTATAGACACACCTTTGCTCTGCTGGTTTTCACAGCGCACAACAAGCACAAGCAACAACATGGCGCAACAAAGCCCATACGCAATGGTGGCTCATTGATAGCTGCAACAAACTGACACGAACCGAGGACTGAAGGGCAACAATTGCCGAAACAAGCATCCGCTCACCTCGCATCCCTTTTGCAAACACACACATACACACACAGAGACGCAGACAGCTACTAATACAGATAAAGAAACGTACTGCTGACTGAGCGCCAAAAGTTATGCCACGGATGTTGCCTGCAGCGTTAGAGCGGCACACGACGCGCACTAACTGAAATTAAACATGAAATATGCACCAGCTGACAGTTGTTGCTGCCAACGTTGCTGTTGCTGTTGCTGATACTGTGGCAGTTGCAATGCCAATTGGCAGCCTCCAAACAGCAACTGGCCGGCAACTAAACAAGCGTGCAATATGAGCTTACAGAGAGCAAAGAGTTGCAACTAACTTTCGCTCACATGGTTTTTTGTCTGTGTGGATGTGGATGTGAACGTGGGCGCGCAGGTGAGCAACTAAAATATGCAAGCAGTTAAATTTGAAATGCAAACAAGGCTGAAAGATTCAGCATGCCCTGTTGGCCAATTCACCGCCTGTGTGTGTGAGTGTGTGTTGTTTCTCTTGGTCATCCGCTTCCGGCAGTTGCAACTTAAATCCAAAATCTTTATCTAAGTAAGGTTTTTAGCCGGACTAAGTTTGAATTATAGGTGGCATGTTGTGGTTTATGCAATCCTATAAATTCAACTATAATTTAGTTGATTAGGTAGCATAGTCTTCTTTCTAAAAATGCTGCAGTTTTAATCAACTTTGTACCAGGAAATGTATTTACTTTCAACAGGTCTTATTTGTTTTGGCTGACAATCTAGTAAATTTTACCCTCTATAGTATTTTTTGAATAAAGTACTGTACCAATATACATAAAACATTATTCGGTATATTTTTAGTATATTTCGGTATGTTAATTCGATACATTTTAAAGTTAATACCGCATTTTTTTGTTTTTATTCAAAATGGGTAACGGGTATCTCAAATTCACATAACTTTCTTACTTGTTAAAAGTAATGCAGTTTTTAAATAAGCAGCATCTGAGCTTCAAAATTGTGTCAGTGCCATAAATAATTGTCTCATTTATTATCATAGACGGGGCATCAACTAAGCAATCTTAATAAGCCTTAAAGCACAGCACTTTATTTCATTTGAGACTCCATCGAAATCCGTTGCCCAAATACACATTTGGTTGGATATTAAATAAGTGGGCGTTGTGTTGCAACATTTTGGAGATAATGACTGCGTGGCATGTTCGCAGCTGGCAAGAGCAGCTTGCTCCAGGTGCTGGAATGCCCGCTGTTGCCATGTTGCCATGTCCGTACACTGATGCGCACATAATTGCCACCAAATGCACATTAATGCGCTTTTCATCTATCTCCTGCGGCATGCAACCAGTAACCATCCTCCCCCTCAGCAGTCTATGCCACTTAAATGATCTGTATGCAAATGTCTGTCTGTGTTTGTGTGTGGGTGTGTGTGTGTGTATGCTTTTTTGACTGCTTTTGTTTCATTTCCGTTGCACAATATTTTGGCAAGCTGCTGTTACATTTGCTGTTGAATCAACTGGCTGCTGCATTAGCAATGCGAGCGAGCGAAAAACGGAGAGTAAACTTAGATAAGGTCATGGAAGTGGCTCATTAGTGGCAACAGAGTCAAGTGGGCCACTTAATTAGCACAAAGGGCATATTGTTGCAGCTGTAGAAGCATTTAATTACAGCAAACTGAACGAACATTAGCCATAGAATAGTCTGGCTGGCAACAATCCGCAATTGCTTAAATGAAAATAAAAACTTTCCACTTGCCCATAAATAATAACACACAGAAAAAAACACGCTTCAGTAATAAATTGTTAAAGTTTTCAACACAATTGAAAACAAATGCAAAAAACTAAAAAAGCAAAACGAAACCTTGTCAACAAGAAAACATTGCAAAAGTCTTTAAACTAACAAGTAAGAATAGGTTTAAAGAGCCCGACTTAATGTTATCCTACAACAGCAGACAATGTAATGCAATTATAATTCGAAATAATAAAGGGTATAGTGCATGGGGAACATTAAAGAGTGGAGAACTGAGCCAGCTGCTAGCAACAAAAATTTCAACTGAATACAAAACTCCGTGGCAACAATGCATACGGGAAACGAAAGTCCAGCAAAGTTTGTCCCGCTGAACAGGCCAAACAAAAAGGCGATATTAAATATAACACATTGGTTGAGATTTAAAGAATTGGTCAACCAATGTAATCTTAAAGCCTTCGGCTGCAAATGAGTGCAGCATCAAATGGCAAACTTCGAGAACACTATACTCCACATGCCATGCACTTACGCCCAGAGTTGACAAAGGACAAAAAAGGAAGCAGAAAAAATGCTAGAAATACGAGAAAAATACCAACACTGTGACCGAGCGAAGAGAATGTGTGCAACGTGTGCTCGGCTCACAAAGAGTCAAAGCGTCAAAGAGGCTGAAAATTGCTAAGGCTGCGAACAAACGCCAACTCACTCACTCACTTACGCTCTCGCACTCACTTGCTGCCCCCTGCAACAAAAGGTACTTGCAACTGAGAAAAACTAGGGGAGAGAAATTGACAGAAGGCAACTTCATATGGGTTGAGGAGTCGTTGAGTTAGTTAGCGCAATTGACATCTGGTCGCAAGCATTAACAACTGCAATTGACACATGGCACTCGTTGCGTATACGCAACGTACGCTATCGGTGGCCATATTAAAGTGTATCTCAATTTGTTGGTGTCACGACTGCAGCACGGCTGAGCTGTGGAATGTTTTTAATGCATTTCATGCGAAGTTATTTCTGAATGCTGCACAAATATTTAACACACGCGCCAGGCGCCACAAACTTCTGGGGCATGTTGCGGCACTGTGGCTGTGAAGCGCAACAAAAGTAGCCCGGCAACAACAATAAAAGCAACAATGTTGGCACAATGAAATGTCCTTTCGTGCACACACACATACACAACAGCAACAGCAACACTGCCCTACAAAAAAGTGGCAAACTTGAGAGGGAATGTTGACCGCCTCCTGCGCTGTTCAAGTGTAAACAAGTTTGTGGTATGCGTTGTTCCCAGTTCAGAGTTTCCCTTTCTCCCTTTTCCCCCTCCCAGCCATCTGCTCCATTCTTCGTCTTTTGCTGACAGCTGCCCCATCCTGTTTTATTTGCTTTGCTTTGCCTTGCCTGGCGTTGTCGCTGCTGCGAAATCCAAGTAAAATCAAAAGTAGCTAGTCCTGCACATAAAAGGACACATGTCCCATGGCAAAAATGTTTCGCTTTTAAAAGCATTTGTCTGCGAACAAAACAAAACCAAGCCAAACCAAACCAAACAAAACCAAATAACAACAAAAAGAACTCGCTGTTAATTTTGAAAAGTGCCTCCCCAAAATTTTATTATTGTGCTTTTAATGTTTTCCTCCCGTCCAAATGAGCTGCTTATAAGATTAGCGACAGAATCTGACAGGAATAAACTCCCCCACTCATGTTTTTGTTTTGTTCTCATATATCTGTGTAAATTGTTGAAGAAAAAAACATAATTCAAATGAATACATTGTGTGTAACAATTTAATTGTTAATTAAATTGCAAAGTTTAATATCCTAATAAATGGAATTAGTGTGCAAAAATGTTTTACAATGAATCTATTAGCGATAAAATGATTAATTGTGCTATTAGTGCAATTAAGACAATGTAAAAATCAATCACTACGTCATACACGACTTGGAAATACCCTGCGAAACGTGTTTTGAAGTAAACCTATTAATATTACGTATACGCCAAATATGTCTACACTAAATACCTTTTTTAAATAAATTCTCTTTAACATCAATTTACTGTAACTAGCGGTAATTACATCATTTCTAAACTTTCGCTTAGGGTATAATTATTTGTTATGCTTGTGCACTCTTCCGTTCACATGTATAATTCAATTATGAATTTTTCAATGCAGCAATTTGTAATTATCCGCTTAATGCCACACAAAGAATGCGCATTAATTATAGAAAATTATTTATTGATTATTGCCTCAGCTACCTGCCTGAGCATGCCTGAGCTGCCTGGAATCCCAGACTGCAGCTGGCGCCCCGAGTCCAAAGTTATGTCTTCCAACTTGCTCAGGTGATGGGAAAGTTAAAGCTGCACTTTGCAAAGAACAAAAAAAATGGAAAAGTGAAACAAACAGCTTGCGCTTACTGAATATGAAATGAACAAAACTGCAGGCAGAGAGAGAAAGATATGCCTGAAGAAAGAGAGAGCGATAGCGTGCGTGTTGGCATGTTAGACTGGGCGATGCCATCAATTCAATGGATCTTCGTCAAGTGTATCTTAATGCGCTGAGAGGGCCAAGAGAACAAAAGTCCAGTGCTAAAATTTGCTATAAATGCGGAAGTGTGCGCTTTCCCTGAAACTTTTACCACACACACACACACACACAGACATGCACACACACAAAGTCAGGGTTGCTGTTTTGTTGCAAAAGTTTTGGCTTTTAAATGGCTTTTACTTTTTTGCCGTATGGCTCCCAGTGGCATCATAAAAAACAAAGGTAAATCGAAGTAGAAACTGCCACAACAACAGCGACAGCAACAACGACAACGACAACCAGAGCAGCCTGAAGAATGCTTGCATTCTTATAAAACATTAAATTTCATGGCATGAAGTGGACGAAGCTTCAGCATCAGCATCAGCATCGGCGTCATAAGCATCTGGTCTCAGCTGTCGAAAAAGATACCAAGAATCAACACAACACAACACAACACAACGAGAACTTTCAGACTCTTTACATAAGAAGCAGCAAAAGTTTTCTTGCCAAATTGTTATTAATTGGGCTTTATAGTTTATCGAACTTCGGGCTTGTTTATTAAACAATACAATATGTCCCACGATAGTACAAACTAAATGTGCATTTACTTCTAGGAAGTTCGTTTTCATTTGGTTCATTGGACCAACTAAATAGCTTTGCATTCTATGGCTAAAAATATCATCAAATCTTTATTCTTTTCCAACCTCCTTCCCCAAAAATTCTCATCAAGCAAAAGGTGCGTGTTTTGGGGCAAATTTTGGGCTACAGAGAGTTCTCTGTGGTCGCATTGTGACGTTTAACAATGGGGAGCAAGTCACAAAAGCCGAGCGTTGTGTATTAACCAGATGAAGGTTATTTCATTTGCTTTTAATTTAGTCCCAGCCCGAGGTGGGCGGGGTCAGCCTCGCAACCTTTTGGGGGCATTCAACCTGTTGCAGCAGCAGGTTTCTTGGCTTACCTGTAATCCTTTCGGATTTCTTAAGACTCCGCTTCGACCCAAACATAAACTAATTTTTTAATACACCACACTAAGATGTGTGTGTGGCAACACACACACACACACACACACACAATGGGCATAAATTGTATTTTGGGGGTTTTCCGAGGCGAACCACCTTCAATTGGAATTAGAGGCGTGCCAAATTGCGCAAAACTCATTAGTTGAAATGCGAACACAATGGCCGAGGCAGCTCAGAAAATGGAACAATGAAGTAGTCTAATTAGCCTTACCAAACGGGAAGGAAACAAGTTCCTGGATATCCGGCACATTGTCGTTGTCGTTCTATTCCAGAAGACAGGAACAAATTGCGTAAAGCACAAATGTGTAAAGCGAATGCTTGCTAACCAAATTATTTTTAGCTCAAACGAGCCTTGACCCCAAGTTGCCTGGCCGAAAGAAATTCCTGGCAAACTGTTTCGCTTTTGAGGTGATTTGCGCAATGGATTTGGAATTCGGAATCGAACTGGAAAAGCACAGAATGCAAATGCTAGGAATCGGATATCGAAGCAAAGGCAAAAGGCACATCGTTTGCCCTTTGACCCCTTCAAAATAGATGCCATCGTTGTGGTAATGGACAGCCGTTTGACTAGCTACCTAAATGTCGAACGGCCTGACCATCATTATTCAGAGCTCAATCCTTGAAAGTGTTTTAAGTGCCAATCGGTGTCCATAATCAATCACAGAGTCGTTTCTTCTTTTCTGCCTGCTTGCTTGTCGCATTCATTTCTACGTTCTTTTGCCTACCACATTTAGAGTGACAGCACGCTGATTACAACATTTCTCTGACCCTCAAACATTTGCTCCGCATTACTTTTCACTTTAATTAAAATTTAATTAGGGCAAAAGTTTACGTTTTTTTTTTATTTTGAACAGTTTCACACAATGAGGTGAAGTGGAAGTACAATATATATTTTCGTTTTACGGTGTGTGCGAAATAGTTTTTAAAATTAAACACATTAAAAACACTTGGCCAACAGACAAAGTTGCATCCACCCAATTAGGACACAAAGTTGCCGCAAAACAAAAAAAAGAAAAGGAAAAAAAATAAACTCAAAACTCAGACCACAGCACTTGAGATAATAACTTGGCTGCTTCATCCACACAGAATCGAGTTGGTTGCCAGGACTTCAGCGAGAGTCCTTCGGACAAACCAGCAGGGTGCAATCAATGGCCCAACAGTGTTGCATTCCTTGGGAGCTCCGAGCTCATAAAACATTTTACCCAAAGAACGTGCACACTGCGCTAAGTGGACAAAGAAAGTGGCTACTAAATGTTTGTTGGCTAAAGCCAAGCTCACATCAAGCTCAAGCTTGAGCAATTTGGGATAGTCGAGAAAAGATGCATGAGAGCATAAAGCATAAAGTGCTGGCAGCCGCAATTTATTATGATCAGCTCCTACGAGTTCAGTTATTTACCAGTTACCTACACTAGGTAACCAGTTACAAGTTACCAGTTACCGGTTACCTGTTAACAGTAACCGCTTGGCTGTAACTGTGACTGTAACTATAACTGTATTAGATGGAGCTCAGCAGAAATGCAAAAAAGGGTTCGCCCACACGTTGTTGTCCTTTGTCGGCATCCGCATGACAACTTAAGCCACCAAGGACCAATATCACTTTGCCAGGCAACTTGCCAAGCAGCACGAGGCACGAGGAGCAGCAGCAGCAGTCACCAAACAACAGCAACAAAATAACAAACAATAACAAAATATCTAACTGAATTTCTGCCATGCCAGCACAGTTCATAAATGTATGCTGCTCTTACACACATACCTACATAATTACATACATATGTATGTACTAGTGTGTGTGTGAGCGTGTGGTTGCATCCTTTTTGTGACTCATATCTATATAAACAAGAGAATGAAAGATGTGGCTATCTACGAAGATTTAATACCCTCATCTCGACAGCTACGATAAGCCCATAAGATAACAAGCATTCTAAGCCAACTGCGAATGATGGACTTTTAAATACCCTAGCTTAATTCGAGGCAGAAATTCAAGAAAAATTTGCAATTCTATATATTATATGTATTAATGATGAAAATTATTACTATTACGTAAAATGTATGTCAATTTCGTTTTTTAAATATATAATAAATTTAAAGCTTTATATATTTTTCATTATGATTTAAAAATATTCAAATATTTTTAAGGAGATTATTCAATTAAAATATTATCTTTTTAAGTTATATTAATGATATGCATTTTATTATTTTCCTTTTAAAATGAGACAGTTTCTCGATCAATTCTTAATTGAATTTTATTTGATTCATAGTTTGGATGTTGATAATATCCATTCTCATTTAAATTGTAAAATTCTTTAAGTTAATCAAAGGCCTTTCATATTTTTCTCTAAGATCTAATAATTGATTAATATTAATAATTGTTAGATAGAAATATTCTACTACTGTATTTAAAATATTTGAACTCACCAAGTTTCCTCGCCATTTTAATAGGTATCTTCTCGTCGCTCATGCTTCAATCTCCAGCTCTGGAGTAGATTCATTTTGCGGATTTATGATGAAGATGCTTTTAAAATGTTTTGGCTGTGCTGTGCGTTCGGTTGCGTTGCGCTCTGGTGTACCGATGTCACCTTGGATTTGGACCAAGGGGTTTCTCTTTTTTTTTTCTTGGTTGTGTGTGTTTCTATATTTTCTGAATTTTCTTTTTCTTTGGCGAGTGTACTCCAGAGTAGCCGCAAAAACCCCCAAAAACGAAA
Source organism: Drosophila sulfurigaster albostrigata (assembly GCF_023558435.1). NCBI lineage: Eukaryota > Metazoa > Arthropoda > Insecta > Diptera > Drosophilidae > Drosophila > Drosophila sulfurigaster. The sequence continues at coordinate 22,860,518 of NC_084882.1, forward strand.
ACTGCGCTGAAATCTAATTTGTGGCTCTTGCCAGCCCATGTCGAGCTGTCTCATGGGCGTGCCGAGAGCACGACTAAAGTCAAAATGGGTTTTAGCGAACGATTTGTGGCCAGAGCGCAACCCAAAGCCAAAGCCAAAGCCGTAGTTCTCCATGTAGTTCTTGTTGTAGTCCGAGTCCATTGCAAATACTAGTGAACTACTAGAAAGCGGTAGTCCTTCCACACACACGCACACACCGACACATCCTTACCTCCAGAGGGTTCAATTCGCTACCAGTTTTCCGGAACGTTGCTTCAGTCCAAGTTGATTGTCCAGCATGTTGTAGTTGTTGCTGTTGTTGTTGCTTTTTTTTTGTTGATACTGCTGCTGTTGTTGTTGGTGCTGTTGGTATTTGGAAAAGCGGATTATGACCCTGATCTGGTCAGGTGCGTGCCGCCCACGTGTGCTGCTGTCCTGTAGCTTAAGTTTCACTTTAGCAACTGCATGCCAATGCCAGCTGTGTCACCTCACCCCAATTTTGCTGCCCCCTCTGGGCTCCACAAACTGTACGTGCGTTTGCAGTTGGTTCGATGCTGTGTTTGCTAACTTTGTGGTTGCTCCTGTTATTGGTTTATGTGCCGCATGTGGCTGTCGCCTCGGTGTGTCATTAATATCACTTTTTTTTAACTTTTTTTTCATATCCTGCATTGGCCAAATTTTCTTCACATGAAATATTGCTGCGTGCAAATATTAAACTGTTCACAGTTATCGATTATCGATTGGATAAAAGCTAATAGCACTCGCGATAACTTACTTTGGTCATTTCGAGCTAAATCACTGCTATCGATTATCGAATTGATCATAATAAACGATAATAGCACTTGCGATAACAGTTAATAGTGCTGGTAATAACAAACCACTAAGCCTAATTCTTATTGTTTTCCAACACTAAGAGCAGAACAACCGGGGTACTTCATTCATCCATTTTGTCTTTATGCGCTGTTTCTAATAATTGAGCAAACCGCAAAAATCAAAACAAACGGCAGCTAAACACATCGTTGTGTAGGCGGTTCGGTGCCTCGAGGGGGCGTGGCTGCCTTTTCAGTAACTCCACTTGCCTTATCTGATTAATGCGGTTCAGGCGTAACAAAGGCGACGACAGCACAAAGTAAAAGTGGCGAGAAGGCAAAGACAGGCAGGCAAGCAAGCGAGAGTGAGACAGCGAATGAAACGAAGACGCAGACATGCGAAAGAAAATGTCTACCTTGTCTGTGCTGGTAATTGTGTGCATGAGTTATACACATTTACGTACTTATGGTATGTGTATGTGTGTGAGCATAATATAATATGCACAATGAAAAGAGGCGCGTACGGCTCAAGCAGCTGTAAGAACTAATTAAAATTACATTACAGTGTTGAAAACTGACTTTTATAATTCACAATAATGTCTACATCCAAGAATAACAAGAGAAACATGACACAAAGAAAATTTTGTACGTTGCTTCGTTTTTTTATTCTTTAGCTTCATATACATATGTAAATCATATTTCACAACAGTTGGAAACGATTTACAAATGGTGTACTTGCTTACAGGTTTTACGATTTTATATTAACCGATTTGAAAGCAACTCTTAACAAGTAAGAGTTAAGAGTTATTAAACAACAAAAATATATGAATTAAACAAAATATATTTATTTCCGTTAGAAGAAAACTTAATGGAAACCGTTTAATTTGAACACTTGTTTTAAGGTGTGGCCACAAGCTAAATTTCTTAAATGTTCATTTTAATGCTGAGGAAATATACCAAAAAGATAAAATCCAACTTACAACTTCAGTAACAACTTACAACTTCTTCGGTAAATTGCATATTCCAAATTGGGTACACAAGGTGCGCTATTTTAAATTAATTTATTATTCAAAAACTCCAAATTATTTTCAACTAAGCTGACATCTTAATATCATAAATAATATAATATATCCTTTATGGTCGCAACTTGATTGAAACGATTTCAGTCGTACTGGCGCCCTCTGGTTTTTATTTAAGTAACTCAAATTTAAATGAGATGAGCAGGTGTCAACGTTTCTTGCTTAGCGAAGACATAACTTAACGAAAGGATTTTAACATTTTTGGCTCCACACGTAACAGAATGGCTCTATGTGACACAATTACCTCACTGAAACTGAAGAAATGCTCAATTCCATATTAATAATATAAAGTAAATTTGCAAAAATTGTTGATAATATTGTGATAACCGAAATAAATTTATATGTATGGAATATCTTATCTTCACAAACGATAAGCATTTCAAATGGCTGCTTAGCAGTGCCATTTTGAGTTGAAAAGCGAGTTAGCAGCGCCGAATGTTAGCTTAACAGAGACCGTTTCTGTTCCCATGTTAAGAGTCGGCCAACTGTAATATTGTTATTGTAGAATTTCTTGTTGAAGCGTGCGGTCGGTCGTGCGGTTCAAGAAGTTGATGGAATAAAAAAAAGTTGAAACAAGAAAATTTTTCGAAAAAAATGTGTGCACTAAATTCGTAAATGTGCCAATAAAACATAACAAGAAACACAAGCAATTTATAAAACGCGCTCAAAGCCATTTTGGATACTTTTTTGGATCGTTAAGTTTATTTTTTGCCGCACTTCAGACTCGAAAAACCAGAAGCTGAAATATTTTTTAAATTGTTTTAATTAAGCAAACGAATAAACAGCATTTCAATTTTCAAATTGCACTAATTTCTGTGTGTGTGTGTGACTTGTAAGTGAAGAAGAAGCAGCATTAAAAACACCACCACCAGCAGCAAAAACAACAACATCAGCAACTACAAAAATCCAACAACCAAAAGCAACAACAATAAAGTGATCGTCGTATGGCGCGTCGTGCGCGAGAGTTTCAGCCTGTTTGTGTGTGACTTGTGCGTGTAAATGTGTGTGTTGGAATGGAATGCAGTTATGAAAAAATAAATAAATAATTGAGAGCGCGCGCCCGCGCCTTGCTAGCTGCCTCTCTCTCTCTTTCGCTAACTCGCTCTCTCTCTCGCTGTCTGTGCATCGCCCTGGCTCGCTTCCTCTCTCGCTTATCGTGGTATATCGCGTCCGTGGAATTATGTTGTTGTACTATTCGTTTGTAGTACATTGCACAAGAGAAGACAAAGCAAAATAGCATAAACAAGAGAAACCGATACGTAAAATACTGCAAAAAAACGCGCGCGCCAAGTGACTGACAACGTTTGTTTTGTGTGTTTTTTTTTGTTCCCAAAATGTCGAATCAACAACAACAACAACAGCAGCAGCAACAACAACAGCAACAGCAACAAACGAGACATCCACCGCAAATACATCATCATCATCTGCAGCATCACTTTCATCATCAGCATGGACAGCACAGCGAATTCCCATTGCCGGATGGTTGGGATATTGCCAGGGATTTTGATGGCAAGACCTACTACATAGATCATATCAACAAAAAGACCACATGGCTGGATCCCCGAGATCGGTAAGTGTGCACTATATATATATAAAACACAAACATACTACACATACATCTTATGGCGAGAAAGCCTGAAAGACAAAAAGAGAGAGAGAGAGGGAGAGAAAAAACCCATATAAATTCCAACTCAACTCCAACCGGAAAGAAAAGGTGCGTCGTGCATCTGCCTGCGTCTGTGTGTGTGTGTGTGTGCAATGGAATGCGGGAAGAAGAAGCAGCAGCAGCAGCGGCAACGAAGGCAGCTGCAGCCGCAAAACGGGAGACAACAATAAAAGCAAAATAAATTACATATTTTAACAGGGGCAGCAAAACAAAATACAAAACAACAGCAACAGCAACTACAACAAAAACTTTAAGTATGTAAACATTCCAATGCGATGATTAAGACTCCAAGTATAACTGAACCAAGCAAACGAACTGAAACTGAGCAACGGCAACAGCAACAAACAAAAACTCAAATGTAAAACAACAACAACAAATGTACAGCAAAGCGAACGGCACAAGAGAGAGAGAGCGAGAGACCCACACAGACAACAGGGCAAAGGGGGAAGGGGCAATGAAATGGTGGTGGGGGCCAAGCTGAGAGAGCAAAAGTTAAATAAAGCTCAGCAAATGATCTGCAAAAAAAAAAAAATGAAAAAAAAAGCACAAAAAAACGAACAACTCAAAAATTTAAGGCGAGCAAACTAAAAACCTCTCATACGTAATGTGTACACACACATACAATCGCAGCGCTAATAGAGAGATAGAGAGACGACAGACAGACGCACACATACAAGCAAACAGCGAGAGAGGCAGAGCAAGAGAGAGGGAGAGCAAAGCAAGCTGCAATTGGTTGGAAAGGGGATCGCAGGGCAAGTGCGGCGGCGTCCACATCAGGCCATGTATCGCATAGATACATTTTAGTTTGCCCCACGAGCGTTTTGCCGTCGTCGATGTCGACGTCGACGTCGTCGTTGTCGTTTCGCCTCGACGTTCGCTCACATATTTCTGCCGCTGCCGCTGTCGCTGTTGTTGTTATTTTATTTTTTCCTCGTTTTGTTGGCTCGCCTTCTCTCTCGCTCGCTCTCTCACGCTGTCTATCTTTTTACCATAAACAATTGCAAATGTATGTAGGAATTTTGCAGTTTCGAAATAATTGATTTCTCAAATTCTTCTGTTGTATCTACACACACACAACCACACATACATTCAGACACAGATGTTCGGGTGTATGTGTGTGTGTGTGCTTCACGCTTTCAATTAACACAAACATTCCCTTTGTTTGTTTCAAATTGCATGGACATTGTTCAAAATGTTTCACTGAATTAAACAAACTGAAAGCGTTGAGGAATTTCGTTCGTTCGCTCGATCGTTCGTTTTTGCTTGGAAATAAAACGAAACATCTGCGCATTTGTTAGGGTTATGCATCAACTAGATTTTGTATACACACAGCTTCAGCTTCAGATACAGATACATTTGGGAAGGCCAAGATACATTATGGCTAAGTAAACAACAAGCAACGAAAGTCCTTGAACGCGTCAATCTGTAAATGCCATTTACAGATCTCCAACATCATCCGCAAGATAGATCGAGTCCTTGAAGATACATAAGTCTACAATCACTGATCTACAGCAACTAGCTCTTTACCTCTCTCCTCCCTCCTCTCCCCTCCTCACACTTCTGCCACCCACTGATCTATTATAAACTTTTTGATTATATTTATTGGCATTTTGAAAACGTACGATGGTCGAGAGTTCGTTTCGCATTAAGCACATATTTTTCGACCAGCACAGCACACAATTATTTGGTAGTACATCTCGCTCTCTCGCTTTTTGGCCATATCTCTATCACAGTATCGCTTTCTCGCTCTCACTCCCGCTCCCGCTCTCCGGCTGTTATTGAATTTTAAAAATTGCTGCCGGTAGCGCGCAAAAATTCCAATAAGCCATAAATAAATTTCTACCATGAGGCGAGGCGAGTCGAGTCGAGTTGAGGCGAAGCGAGCCAGGCCTCGGGCTCTTTTTGGGGGTCTCTCGACGCGACGCATTTGGAAGCGAGCAAATATTTCAGCAGATACTACAACAACAACAACAACAGCTAGAAATCAAGGCCGAACCCTGCATACTCTTTACAGCGCCATTACAGCACTGCTCTCTAATTATCATATCAGAAATTGCCAAGTTAGCCAAACGCATCGCCAAAGTTAAGATACTTTTGTGAGAGTGTGTTTGTGTTGGATGGCATGCTGCTTATGTTTCGAGTATTTCACTTGTCTGTACAACTTTTCGACGGGCGTTATTTTGTTTTGTTTTTATTATGTGTTTTTTTTTTCGTTTCTTTCTTTTATTTTGTTGAAGCTTGGCGTTGCTTTTGGCTATGCTAACAGCGATTTTGGCCAGTTTTTATTGTTGTTTTTTCGCCAATTGTTTGCCATAACCCAGCGACACAGTGGAATTTTTTTTGTTGTTTAGTCTGAAGTCTGAAGTTTCAGACGCATACATAAGTCTGATATGATGAAAATAAACTGTTAAGCGTCAAGAGTTGACGATCTTTGTGTGCGTGTGCGTGTGTTTGTGTTTTTTGGTGACAGTTTCTCGATTCATCCATCGATCAATGTAAAAAGCATAAATAATTATGCATATTCGATCGAATGCTGCGATCACAAGCAACTTCTAGCTCACATTTTGCGCAGCTCAAAGCCATCATCATCCATCCACATATTGTAATCAGAGCCATTGTAACTACTACAGCTACCATAACAGCTACCGGTTGTGATATAGCAGCTCGCAACAACTCTAACATCAACTCACGGCTCACAGCAACTCGAACTCGTTTGTTTTACATAAAAATCGTTGTCGAGTCGACTTGAGTCGAGTCGAGTTGAGTTGAGCCGCCAAAATGGGCCTAGCGAAAGCGCGGCCATTGCTGTGATAAGTCGAACACAGTGGCGCCAACGGCGGGGGCCGATCTCTAACCGATCTCTAACAGCCATTCCATCCAATCTCTGCCCGCCGACCGAGTCAATTATCTGATCGATATGCGTATCTGTAGCTCGTTATGAGGCGCTGTTCTAATTCTCTGTCTCAATGCGAGAGGCATTTCTCCAACGTATCCGTTGCCAATTGGCAATTGCATAAAAGCCGCTAAATGCTAATGTTATATGCGCCATATACACGATAAATACATATAGGTATAGTATATATATATATGCATGCGTGCCATTATACATTAGATGTGGCTGATTTTTTTCTCCACTATTTTTTTTTGCCAAAGCAGAAACAGTAAAATTTGCATAAAATTCAATTTGGCTGCTGCGAGAGATGCCAACGAATGTATAGACATACTTAAGCTTTACACACATCTATACACACACACACACACTCGCACACGCACACACACACACACACAGGCAATGCAACTTGGAAAGCTGCAAAACGGCATTTTTCATTTAATAAATTGCACAAGGCAAATGCAACAACAACAGCAACAAAATCAAGAAAAAGTAAAACTATCTTTTGCAACGTCGAATCTCAGATACACTTGAAAACTATTTGCAAATGCAATGCAGATTGATGAGGTATTCAGAAATCAGCATAAATATTGCATTCGTGGCTTGTTAAGGAATTAAACTAATGATCGTGAAGATTGCAAATAATAAATATGTGTCTGCTGCATAAACTATAATCTAAATGCCAGTTGTACTTAAGAGAGCTTCACTGTAGCATATTGCAGATATGCAGCAGCAACAGCAACAACAGCAGCCTGCATTGCATTTGTGCAACAAGTATTTCCACTTAACAACAGCAACACAAGAAAAAGCTGCTGTTGCTGTTGCTGTTGCTGCTGCTGCTGGAGTTGCAGTTGCTGTGGCTCTGGCTGTGGCTGTTGCTGTTGCTGGTTTCGTCCAGGCCGTGATTACAATTTGATTACGCGCATGAATGCAACGCGACGACGACGACGACGACGTCGCCAGCAGCAACATTTTCTAGTTTGCAGCGGCCCAAAGCGTCAAAAAATATTTTCTTTGCACTTGCTGGCAACAGCAGCCACAGCAGCAACAGCAACATCAACAGCAAAGGCAGCGACACTTCACAGCGTAAGACCCGATGCCACCACATACATGGATACATTATGTATCTGGCAGATACATAAGCGCTGTTCGCTGCTCGCTGCTGCGCTGGTCGCACTGCATGTTTTGCCCATTTTAGCGGCTGTTTTTCCACATCCACATTGCCAGTTGCAAGTTGCTAGTTGCAAACTGTGAGCTGCAAGTTGCCAACAAGAAAGAAAAAAAATAAAAACTGCGATCTCAGTTTTGCGATCTGTGTGAGTTTTTCCTGTCAACTCTCTCGCACTTGTGTTGCTGCCAACTACTTTTCGACTTCTTCTTGCCCTCCAACTCCAACTCGAACTTCGACTGCAATCAACACTTGTGATTTTTATCAAGCATAATGATTTCCTTTTCAACATGTGCTAATTAAGAGAGCGCAGAGCCCTTGAATGGCCAACAAACACACAACAATCTAGCCTATTGCTCGATCTCAACTGAACTGCACTGAACTGCACTGAACTGAACTGAAAATACCTTTTTCCCTATATCGATTTATAATAATTCAGCTGTCATTGCCGCAGCTGGGCAATTTTTCACTCGCCCAACTGCAAAACTGCAAACGTGAGCAGAAAATTAAGTTTGGGGCCCCTTTCGTCAACAGCAACAACATATGGGGCTGTCGTCGTCGTCTCCTATATCTTCTATATAGTAGCTCCAACTTGAGAGCTTGGACTCTGCTGCTTTGACTGTAGTAAACTCTGCTGTTTCTCGCCCTCTCTCTCTCTCTCTCTCTCTCTGTCTCTGAGTTCTGTTGTGGATTTGGATTTCGAGCTGACTTTGAATGCGCGTTCCGCAGGCGTTTTTGTTGTTCATTCTTGCTCGTTTTTTGTGCTCGTCTGCATTGCTGATCGGCGACGTTTTGGGTCGCCATCGCCATCGCCATGTGCTGAGCTGGCTCTTGAGTGATCGTGATATATGCGTTGCCGCAGCCTGCAAAGGTAGCAATTTTCCATGCATGCAATGGAAAATAATAAACCAAACACAAAAAACAGACAAACAAAAATGAAATGAAACGAAACAAGCTCAGGAATGTGCATACTCAAGATAAATTGCTGTGAGATACTTTTCGCATTGTTTATGCCCCGTTGCTATGCCATTTCTGAAGCGGAAGGAGACAGACAGGCCCAAAAATACAAAAACAAAAATGCAACGATCGACTTCGAATTACATACATAACTGTATTCACTGTATCTCGTGTTGATCTGCTTAAGCACTTCCTGATTTCGTAATCCAAAACGTAAGTGAACTCATTACAGCAGCGATCCTTTGACCCAACCCAAAAAGAAATAAATATATGTATAGTATAGTATAGTATAGTATAGTATAGTAATAATGAAAACCAAACCCATGCCACATACCATGGCATACAACGACGATACGATGCGATACGTTGCCTGGGCCTGAGCTGGCAACCCGGGTTGCTGCCATACCATGACATACCATGCCACAATTGGCATGTGTGCCATGTGTTGCAGCTGCTTGGTATGCTATTGCCTTGTTGGTCGTTGCTCGTTGCTCTCTCGTTGTTGGTTGTCGTGGCTAGCGGCTATATTCGAGTTGGAGTCCCTGTTTGGCATCTGCATTCCAATCGCTGGCAATTAATTGCCCTAATCAGGCACACACACACACACACACAATGCGATGTTACGTTTGGCAATCAGCTGTTCTCGAACAAAACACTTTATGAGCATCTCCCCAAAGACAGCAGAAGCAGGAAGAAGACGAAGACTTCGGCTTAAAGTCATTCCCAGTCTGGTATCTTTTGCTGCTGTTGTTGCTGCTCTTCAACTCCCGCCCTTGTTTGTGTGTGTGTGTGTGTGTCTCCGTTGTCTCGTTGGCTTCTTTTGTTGCCTGCACGAAACTTGTATTATTTTTCAGTAGCACTTTCCGAATGCCATTTGAGTGCGCATAACATATTCTCAAGTCTCGCAGCAACCTCAAGATCGTGGAGCAGACAACAACAGCAGAAGCAGGCTTATGGCCGCTGCGCACGCGTGTTTGTGTATTTGTATCTGTATCTTTTTGGATGCATGCACCGAATGGCTGCATAATTAACGTGACTCTGAAGAGGACACGCGGCTGTCGCTGCTGTGGTGGGATAAGCGGGAGGAGAAAGGGGGGAGCAGAACTTTACCACGAAGTATCTGCATCGCCATCAGCAGCAGCAGCATCTGCATCTGTAACTGTGCATCTGTTATGTAGGTGCTTGAGAGTTGTGCCTGCTGCTGCTGTTGCTGCTGCTGCCTGCTACTCAATAAAAAGCGCTGTGGAATTTTCATGTTGCTTTTTGTGCTCATGTTTTGTTGTCGAATTTATGGCCTAATGAAGTGATAAGGCAAACCAGACAGAGGTCGTCTCTCGGCTGCATTCCCCAAATGCCACAACAAGTATTCGTCTGTGTGTGTGTGTGTGTAGTTGTTGTATCTTTAGCTTTGGCAATGCATTGGCTGCGTGTGCTGTCAAAATGTTTAGCACTGAGCGCATAATTCATTTTGTGTCCGATCTTCTTGTTCTCGTTGTTGATTCGATTCAACTTTTTTTTGGTTGCATTCCACAGATACTCAAGCTGGAATTTATTGGTTTGTGGGTCAGCATTGCAACACTTTCGGCGCAAACTGCGCCATGCTCATGCTTTGCTTTGCTTTTTTTTCTTTCGTTTTTTGTTTTGTCGGTGCAAAGTTGAGAAAAGTGCAATCACATTTGAACGTTGCATAGAATTCGCGACGTGCCACAACCGACAACGACAACGACGACAGCTTCACACACACTTCCAATTGCAATGGCAATATATGTATGTGTGTATCTGTAGATACATAGATACACTCTCGGCATTAGCTATAGCTATGGCAACAGATACAGATACAGATGCACGGCACTCAAGTGAAGCACATAGAATGCCATGCAATGGGGAGATGTTGTTGGCATGGCATAGCGTGAGTGGAATGGAGTGTGCGAGGAGGGAAGTGCGGCGAGGGGAAATGCATGCATGAAATGGCCAAGAAACCGGCTTCGGTTCTCTTCTGGCAGTCATCGTCTTAGAAGACAACCAAGCTGCTGCAGCCAACAGAATAAGGAATAAAAAAAAAAGAAAAAAAAATGTTGATTAAACTGCTTAAATGCGCAAAGCTGACATTCATGTCAAAGCAACTCTGTTGCATCTCTGTTGCCCCTCTCTCTTTTTCTCAGTCGCAGATTGCAGAATATAAACATACATACATACATAAATAAGAACATTTTATAGCCGTTTGGAATGTTTGCCAAATACAAAAGGCAGTAACAACGACAGCAACAAAAAAGCTGGGCGTAGCGTAGTATGGCAGCAACAACAGCAGCAACAACAACAACAGCAGCAGCAGCAGAAATAGTTGTAAGTTGGCATTTAAGGCAATGCGCGCATTGCTTCAATAAATGCATCCACATACAAATGCACACAGATACACACACACACTCACATACAGATAGAGGCACACAAATTGCATTCAATTGGTGCCGCGTTTGCAGCGAGTTCACTGCAACTTTGAAATATTTTTCAACAACAGCAGTTGCTGCCAATGTTGCTGCTGCCGTTGTTGTTGTTGCTGTTGCTGTTGTTGTTGGTGGTGGGCTTGCCTCAAGCAGCTTGCTGCGCACACTCTTTGTCTCTGTCTCCTCAATCTCATGGATGCCGTTCCCGCTCCCACTGCTGCGCGATTGCTAGTTGCGATACCCTGTAAGACAGAGATAGAGATAGGCTATGCTCGAACTGAGAAATAAGTTGACAACATTCAAGGCAGCTCTAGCTAAAGATACAACACTGAAAAGTATCTTTTCTGCTGCTCTCGAGTATTTATAGGGTATCTGCGCTGTGTGAGCCACCCGATTGCTGCATTCTTGGCTGTTCTGCTTTCCGCGCTCCTTCGCACACTCGCCAGCTCTCGTCGACGTCGTCGTTGTTGTTGTTGTTGCTGTTGCTGTTGTCGTTTCATAGCGTAAATAGCAAAGTTGCTCGTACAATTTTAGAAGAACTTGTCAAAACCGCATTCCTGAGTCGCTGCCGCTGCGCAGTCGACAGCTAGCGTGTATGTGTCTGTGTGTGTGTGTGCGGCAGCAAGAATCTGTGTGAGTTGCTTTGCTGGAGGCAAGAGTCGCTGCTGCCGTTGACGTTGCCGTTGCCGTTGCTAGTTGCTGGTTGCTGTTGCATTTTTGTTGCTGTTGTGCTGCAACTGCAACGAGTTATAGTTATTTATGCATGTTTGTGCGTTTGTTTATTTGTTTGCTTTGGAGTAAATGATCGCGTACACACACACACACACACATACGCACATTCAGATACATAGATACACACACACAGAAAGCGAGTACATCTGCTGTTTTGAAATATGCAAGTACTTTGTGTCATTTGTCGTGCATTTTGCTCGATCAACAACAACAGCAACAGCAACAGCATGAATATCTCAATCGAAAATGTATCTGATAGATGCGTAATTAAAGTCCTCGCAGCTGCTTCATACAATGCAGTTCAATCGCATATTTTCGCTTATTTCGGATTTGCTTTCAGTTTTCTCCATCTATATGCACATACATTTATTCACATTTTAGCTACTGTGCTTAGCGCTTTGTATTCGCATAACGCAAATCAATTTGCTATACTCTGCATTCCTTAGACTGCCACGAGCGTTGACCATAAAATTGGAAATCTTTCACGTTCTCTGTGTGTGTATGAGTGTGTGTGGGGGAAAAGATAAACAAAAGCAACAGCGAAAAATGGAAAACAATCATTTTGGAATTTTTGGTATTTGGGGATTTTTGAATTCTGTTTGGATTTGGGTTTGGGTTTTGTTTCGATCACATTTTTATATAGAAATTATTGAAGAGAAGAATAAAGCCAACAGCAAAGAAAAACAAAAACCAAAAACAAAACGCTGCTGATATCAAAATGCATGCATAATTTATTTATTTATGACCTGGCGTTAAAAATAACAGCGCACAAATATTTTGCATACAACAACAACGACAACAACAACAGCGGCAGCGAAACTTAAACAAAACATTTTTGTTATTTATAAACAAAAGACACGTAAAATAAAAGCAACAAAAGCAACAAATAACAGAAACAGAAATGGTAATTGGCCCATTTGACATGCGGCATTTAAAGCAAAAACAAAACAACAAGAATTTATTATTTATTTTGTTTTATTTTTATTTTTGCCTTTTGGTCAGCAGCTTTCATTCTTCGTCTTCTGCTGTGTGTTTTGTAGTTGTCGAAAAGTATTTTCATGCCTCTTTGCCGTTGTTTGGCATGTAAAGCAAAATGTCAAGACACATGTACAAAAATATATGTATGTACATTTGTGTGTAAAATATATATTTAATGAATAAATATTTGAAATAATTTTGGCCGTGATGCGAATAGCCAAACTGTCTACAAAGTGTGCGAAATAAAAATCACAGAGCAAAAAGAAAGAAAAACAAAATGAAAACAATATTTGTGAAATGCTTTTTTTGGTCGTGCTGAGAATTTCCAAACTGTCTGCAGCAGAAATCTCGCTTGTATCTATAAATAATCTTAATATTCTATGCGAACACCCGAACCCATCGCTCGATGTTCATTTCATTTCTAAATACACTTTGCTTTCGTATTCTCGTGTATTCAGAAATGCACTTTAATCTATTATTTTCGAAATTATTGCTCAAAAATACCGAACGCTATTTGAAATATGTATTGAATTATTTTCGTTGGCCATAAATTATGAAATTGAAAAATTTCACAATAAGAAAATATTTGGAAACTCAAACACACACAGCGAGAGCAATTCACAAACGAATAAATAAATAAAGCAAAAAAATATGTGTGTGTATTTTCAGCTGCGTATAAAAATGATTCCAATGAAATTTTCACTCGCTTCCCTTTTGGAATTTCACTGCAAAAATATAATTTGCTAAGAAATTTTTGTCAGACACGGCGTTACCCATGGCCGGATTCTCAGCAAAAAGTAACGCTTGCTTCCAGCTAAATTCTCAGCGTATGCAACAAGCTGTCTTCTGTACATTGTATGTATGTATATGTAAAGCGTACGTTAATAGTTCCCCCAGTTATACGCTCGACCTTATGCAAGGAATGCGCCCCCAGTTGAACTTAAAGCGTTCGTCATATTTACAATGCAACTTCCCTTTTCACAGCGCACTTGCCCATTATGCCGAGCATATTCTATCAGATGCAGATGCAGATACAGATACAGCTACAGATATATATGTATATGTGTGTGTGTGTGTGTATGCACATATGTAAAAATATACATCTTATAACAAATTTCTGCTGTCGACTGCTGTCTGAGGCTTTGACGTCGTCGTCGTCGTCGTCAATTCGCGTTTCGCATTCGCATTCACGTTTTTCAGTCGGATTTTTCGCCTTATTATTATTTCAATATGCGACATACATAAGTACACACATACAGATGTGTGTGTAGCAGATATATATACTCGTATATATCCGAGTATCTGAGAGTATCTACGTATGTGCACATGCGCGTTGCTCACTGCTCACTGCTCGCTACTCGCGCTCGGCGCACAGTCGCTTGGTTGCTCTGGTATGTGAAGGTCGCAACAGTTGTTTTGTTAATGACAGAGTACAACGACGACTACAACAACGACGACGATGGCAATGACGATGGGGCAACTTGGGCGCGGGGAGGCAAGGCAAGGAGGCGCACGATCGCGCCTACTAATCTCATGTTATTGCACTGGCCAGCAGCAGCATATCATTTACTGCACTCTTTGAGTACTCAAAAGTATCTATTGCCTGCTGAAGAGAGAGCGAGAGAGATAGAGAGAGAGAGAACAGCCTCCGATGTTAAAGTATGGCATAGCTTGGCAGCTACTTTAAGAATTCCGGGAATCGGCTAATGTCACAGCCAGCAGAAGAAGAAACTGCACAGGTGGACACTTTGCAATCCAAGAAGTTCAAAGTAAACTTTGCACTTGTTTGTTTTGTTTTTGTTTTGGATTTTTTTAAATTTGCTCTTGACGAACGTTGTCAAGGTTTCTTTGTTTTCTTTTTTTTTTTTTTGTAGAGCAATCACACACACGTAGCATTTAGCAGGAATTTTTTGTGTGAAATATTTATTCGAGTAGATGTAGATCTCTGTCGTCTTTTTTTTGGCGTGTTCCATGTGGGCGTCTCGAACAAAACACACACGAAAATGTTTCCGAGTTGTCGTGTCGAATTTAAAGCTTTTATAATGCGCATACCACGAATTTTTGTTGACGTACCGAATACCGTTTGCATATTTCCCCCAAAAATGAACAGCAACAGCGAAAAAATACTAGATGAGAAGCGACCGAAAATGAAAGAAATGCGAAGCGAGAAAACCAATTTCGTATGCTTGTTACAGTAAAATATTGGCATACATACGATCGATCTCTCAAACACACATTCTTCTCCTCAGATGCTTGCCAATTAGCATATGTATGGGGGCATTCAGAGCCCAGAACCCCGAATACCATATGCATATACTTGTAGATACAAATAAATGTATCTGAAAAGACGTCAAACGCTCATCGATCAATGGCAGCAACGATGAAGGCATTAAAGTTCGCCCGCATAACTTGCCAGCACCAAATACCCTGCGAAAACGTTCAACAAAATGTAGGGTAGATAGTTTTTGTATTTGAATGTGAGCATCTACGATTCGTGCTGTTTACTAATTCTGTAGAATTTCGCCGGGCAATTCTCATAGATCTTGATTTTCTCTATTCTTTGGCAGTTTTTGGAATTTCAAACAGTGCCCGCTGAAAGTAAACAAGCGTTTTTCCAAAAATCTACACGCGCACACCGAACGAAAAAAAAAATGCCCGTCAACAAGTCATAAAATATCATAAATTTCAATTTAAGTTTATTTTGCCTTTTGCATTGAGCCACCGAACAGGGGACGACGAGGAGGAGAGGATCGTACTCCAAGTGGGCGCTTTTGTTGTCTCGTGTGTGTGTGATTGCCTAGCGTGTGTGTGTGTGTATAAATTCTATGAATTTTTTAATAGTTCATTTGTATGCAGTTGGCATTGCGCATGGCGCAAAAATTTATTTCAATTGTTCACTTTGGAATTTATGGTAGACATTTTGTGATTTCGAAATGAGCGCTAAAAGCTGAAGAGCCAGCACAGCCACAAGCGGTAATTTGGCTCTTATGACTTCGAGTTCGACTTTGATTTCGTCTTCGTCTTCGTCTCTTCACTATTCGACAATAGCTTGAATTGGGTCTTCCACAGCTCCCAACTCGTTGCCGTGACTAATGTCATCGGCCCACGCCATGCAAATGGCCCCCGAGCTTCATTCAGAGTCTCGGATACTTTTTGGGCGGAGGTCGAACTCTGTTTCACATCCATACACACATATTTCAATGGCCGATCTTTAACGCTGTAATTGACACCCACTTACGAAACTAAGATATCGAGAGTCGGGAAAGAAAGGCGGCGTACACATATTTATTTCATAGACGGTTGACATACAAAAAAACAAAACCCTCTCTCTCTCTCTCTCCCTGTCTCCTCTCACTCGTTGGGTTTATTCTGTTCGACGAAGAAAAAAATTGTGAAATACCTTTCATAGATAATGAACAGCCAGAAAAAAATGCCTTGGGCTTATCTCGAATAGCGTCTGGAGACGTGGAAACAATAAAAAATGAAAAGAGAAAAATATTTTTATAAAACTTTGACGCTTACGCAGTTCATTGACTTTGGCTGTGAAATTATTTAAAATGCACATAGAGCCGGGCCATAAAATGCATTTGATAAGCTCCACACCAAATTGCCGGAGTGTTGTGTAGTGTTTCCGTTTTTATCAGTCAAATTTCCCCCGTCCAAACCCTTCCGTCCGTCAGTCTTCGTCCATAACTCCCCTCGTGCTTGGAAAATTATGAAAACTGCGCCGGAAGGAAGTTGAAGTGTGATATAGTCATGGAGGGGGAACGAAGACGGGAAATGCAGTTAATATCTTTTTAATTTGCCACAGCCCCAGGCCCCCAACGAATAAAGAAACACAAAGGGGAAGAGAGAGAGATCAACAGAGCTTTAACCATCGCAGAAATACGAGTACTATTTCAATGTGAACGACACTTGAAATAAGTTAAAAAATCATAAGGCAATCATATTTTTTTATTTTTACACATCAACACGAACTCCGTCGACGACGACAACAACTCATGGCGATAAGATAAAACGACGTACGACCTTTATAGCTTAATTTGATTAAGCTCTTAAATATTTGTGAACGATGTCTGATAAGAGGAAGCAAGCAAGCAAGCAAAGCAACTAACCAACCGTCGACAGAAATATGTGATAATAATACAAAACAATTGTACTTTTTTCTTATATATTTAATCAACAAATGAAAAAAAAAGTATTATTTCTGGTTATGCTTCAACTGAAAAAAAGCTACACTTATTTATTCTATATTCTATTTAAACGCGACAGCAAACTTTATGTGGGTCAGCGAGCAGAAGATAATCAACTACTTTGACAAATTTTATATTTTTATCTTGTATCTACAAGTGTGATAAGTTGGAAAAAAGAGTTACGTATCTTGCATCTTAAAAGTAATGCAGCATTTCCTTACTTCTAAACGCTTCCTATACCCTACATGACATGACACGATCATAACGCACAACACACACACACACACACACGCATATTGAAGGCGAGTAGAATCGAGTCTGAGACAATTGCGTCAACTGTTTGTTTATTGACTCGAACTTATAAATACATGTAGGTATGTCAAGGTGATGTGATGATTGCCTGATAAATTGCCTCTAATGTTTATGTAGATATGAGAAAAATGTGGCTTGATTTTTTCCTTTATTTTATTTTTGCTTTTTGCATAAATAACTCTATCTGAGCTTAGCCAAAAGCAGAGGCCAAGTGGGCCATGCGATTGGGTTTATACGTATATTTTGAAATTGTATTTTTATATAAACCGGAAATCGTTGGCTTTGTCGCGTTCTAAGAGTGGAAGACCGTGTGTTGATTATCTCAGTTCCGTTAAAAACAAAACAAGCGTAGAAATAGAGTAAACAATTAGAGCAGAACTTGACAGCCATCGTCGCAGAGACTACGTGATTTGGATTGGATGAGCTTGGCCACTCTTGGCCAAAGCGATTTATGGAATTTTTTAAAACCGGCCTAAACAATTCTATGGTTCTTGATTGAATTTGAATTGCTAAATGATCAGCCGCCGTTGCTGTTGTTGTTGTCCCGGCTCCACAATGAACACAATGAATGGTGCCCGGTCGATCAAATTGAAATTCTTCAACTGAATTAATGATAGACTATTAAAATTGGATAGATGAAAGAAAAACAGAACCTGAAGACGTTGTTTTTGTCACAAGGTTGCCGAAAAAAAAACAAAAGTTCGCTTGGACTTCGACTGTAAGAGAGAAGAATGTGTGCTGGGCGAGAAACTGAAACTGGCTTCGAAAATTTACCATTTACATATTGTATCTAAAAATAAACCCAAAGTCAGCTATCAAAATATGTACGAAAAAGATTCCCCGCGAGCCAAGAAACTCTCGAAAGAAGAAACACATTTTATGATTGGCAATTAGCATAAAACGCGTCGTAAACAGTTAAATAATATTGTTTATACAAATGTATCTATGCTTGCCTAGATATCTGTAGCTGTATCTATATCTGTATCTCTGCATTTGTATCTGTATCTGCATATATGTATCTATATAGAAATGTGTATCTGTGTGCATTTCATTTAAGTGCTGCCTAATGACAACTTCGACGTTGCGACGCGTCGCGTCGCGTTGTCGTCACCATCAATGGCCACATTTAACGTTTATTTTGTTTTTTTTTTCGAGAGAGATATGTACAACAACAACATCCATGTCTATGCCGCACTCTCGACGGTGTCGCTGCTGCTGTTGTTGTTGTTGTTGTCGCTATTGTGACAACGAAATTCATGCTGAAATATTTTTTCATTTTTTTTTGGCCCAAAACAGGTTTTTGGGCCTCTTTTTTGTATTAAAGCGCGAATTTATTACAGCGTCGGCATCGGGCCATAAATATTTTGTTTACAATTTTTGTAATTTATGCAGATTTCTTGACCGCTCTTACAGTATGCATATAAAATACGAGTAAAACGCCACGTTTATTGTGGCCAATCAGTTAGCCAGTTGACCAGTTCGCCAGTCAGCCATTTAGCCATTCAGCCAGTTAGCCAGTTGACCAGTTAGTTAAGCCAACAACTGGTCGCTCGGTCGTTCATTCGCTCATTGTGCCTCCATCAGCAATAGCTATAGCCATGGCATGGCAAGGCATGGCATGAAAGGAAGCCCTATCTATTACTTGATGTCACACCCACACACATTCATTGATTTTTGATTTGGCCTGAGGTCAAAGTGAGTCAAGTCGAATCTCTTCGAGACACTAATGGAAAACCATAAAAATTTGCATACGCTTTTCTTCTGGAGCTGATTAAAACAGGCAACAAGAAGGCAGCCAACGATCGTTTATTACCAGCTGCGCGATTGCCACACTTGACACCTGTTCAAACTTCCGCGTCAATAATAATAATTGTAATTATCGTGTAGGGACTTGCGACTGCTCCAGAAATAGAAGCAGCTTCGATCTGATCCTAAAAGTACGTATAAAAATAACATCCGATGTATTGTTTCATTACATTTCGTTAGAAACAGCAACCATAGATATCCACTTGCAACACTCAGTACTGAGTACTGAGTATTGAGTACATAATAATGGTATTGTATGTGATGATGTCTCAGTTGGGTTGCGCGATCATTATTTATTATTTACACAATAAGTTCGAATGCAAATAAACAAAGACGAATCGTAATTCAAGCAGATAGCAACTGTGCCATTGCCTAACGTTCTCTCTAACGCTAACGCTGGAAAAGCCAATGAAAATAAATACAAAACTTGTTGATTTCAAATTATGAATCCCCGTTACAGTTTCCCCTCCGTCTCTCACTGTCTATCGCTCAGTTGCTGCCCCTCTATTTCAGTCAGTATTTTTTTTATTATATATATTTTTTTCTTCATCACCTTCTGCACCTTTTGTTGACATCAAAGTCATGTTCTGTCTTCAGTCGCTGCCTTTTGCTCGATCGCGCTGTTCGATCGTTTTCTATGTCAAAACGTACGAACAACTCGGACTTGGAACTGTCTGAGATTGGGATTGGGACATGTCTTTAGCTACGTTTTCTGTTTATTTATTACAGCTGCAGCGCTCTTATTGTTGTTGTCGTTGTTGTTGTTGTTGTGCCATTTTCCGCTGTCTTACTCGATATTATTGCTTTTATCTAAACAACAAAAAGCCGTTGTTGTATAGAGTACTATATGGGTCTTCAAGTGCAATTCGTGTATGGTCTTTGTTTCCAGCCAAACATACGATTACTTCTACTCTAAGCAAATCGATCCATAATAATAAAAAGAAACGAAAGAAAAGAAAAAAAGCACATGCAATTCAAACGCTGTGTTATCGGCAAAAGCCTAAGCAATCGCTTGTGTCCCTGACCAAGTGCACGTCGTCCCCCCGAGACGCGTCATAACTGCCTTTTAATGAATTGAATCAATTATACACGCTCGATAATTATAATGTTAGGCAGTTGTAGAAGTAGTTGTTAAACCCATTGTTCAAATCAGCCGATACTCTGATTGCTTAGTCAGCAATACAAATGCTCTACTCTTTGTTTACACATTGGTGATCTTCGAGCATTGACGATCGATATGTAAACGTTAATTGCTTCCAGCATATTCCAGCTAAATTAGTACAATTCAAAATTACCCCGAAGAGATACGCAAACGAGTACGATACTATATACTCTATATACTTATTTGATCATATCTTTCTTGAGCTGCAGCAGCTTCTGCGGCAAGTTTATTCTTGGAAAATTCCCATTGAATGCGCAACTGTCGGACAGTTGAGCCACCATAGATACACACACTTGTGTATATCTATATGTGAGGAAGAGTTGTGCTAGTGTGTGTGTGTGTGTGTGTGTGTGTGGCGATATCTGGCGCATATGGCGAACATTTTATTATCGTAGCGGGCAGCCTTTGCGTTGCTGCTTTTTAATGGCCGCGCGAATTCCATAGCAATGATTAATTAACAAATCATATAAATATGCCAGCCTTAAGGAAAACAAAAAAATTTTTTCAATTGAAGCACATTATCTGTGTGGATTGGAGGGGAAGTTTAAATGTGTGCGTGTTGGTGTGAGTATACTTCGAATTCGAGCAATTAATTTATGAAGATTAGTAATTATCATTGGAATGCGAAAATGTTGTTGTCTGCGCTGCGTTGCGCTGATATTGAAATTGAATTTCGCAAACAAATAACTGGTCAAAATATTAAGTAAAAATGCTTAGCCGCTGCGACGACAACAGCAGCAACAGCAATGACAACGTCATCGTCATTAGCTCTTTTTATTTTTATTTTTATTTTTGTGTGGTTTTGGTTTTTTGCCGCACCAGGCAAATGCGACCTCGATAAGATTAGACATACTATATAGTATGGCATATGTGCTATGTCGTATGTCGTGTGTCGTATGGCACATTCCATTGCTGCATGGCAAATATTTGAGAGTCTAAGAAATGTTTTTCTTATATTCGTTGTTAGCCTTGTTTTTGTTGTAGTTTTTGCTCAGGTTTTACCGAAAAAATGCACACAGGAAATACCAGACAAAGCTGTTGCTAATCTTATCAAATGGGCTCAGAGAAACGCTTCCAATTAGTTGGCGTGGGAACAGTTGGCCACATACGATAAACAGGTTACGATACATCTAAGATAGGGCAAAAAACAACAACACAACAGCAACAACGATAGAAAAGAGCCAAATCTTCTCGACGGAAATTCATTAGCGATTTGTTGTCTCTATGCAAACAAGCTGATAAGCCAACAAGATACTTTGCTAACCTGCAAACAGTGCTAACCAATGTTATGTTTCTCTCTTTCTCTTATAGATACACAAAGCCACAATCTTTTGAGGACTGTGTGGGCGATGAACTGCCCGTGGGCTGGGAGGAGGCATACGACTCGAATATTGGTCGCTACTATATCAATCACATTGCGCAGAGCACACAGCTCGAGGATCCGCGCCAGGAGTGGAAGAGTGTCCAGGAGCAGATGCTCAGCGATTATTTGTCCGCGGCACAGGATCAGCTGGAGAACAAGCGCGAGATGTTTGATGTCAAACAGCAGCGTCTGCTTCTGGCACAGGAAGAATACAATCACTTAAACAAACTAGCAGCAAGTCGCAGCAGCTGTAAGTATTTGTAGTATTATCGTAAAGTCTGTTAATTGCTGCTTTCTGTGAAACAGCAGTGATAAGAGATTTATCGCAATGAATTCGAGTATGCGTCGTAAACACTTCCCTTAACAACTGTCGAATCTCCGTATCTTTGCAGTGTGCTCGTCGTCCAGCTCCATGAGCCGACACGATCCTGAACTGTTGCGCGCCGATCTGATGCTGGCCCGCGAACGCGTGCGCCAACTCAAACAGGAGCTGACCCACATTACCAATGATATCTCGTACACACAGCGGGGCATGAACACACTCTACTCCGTGGGCGAGAAGATCAATGCACGCCAGAATGGCTGCTACGATATTGCCGAGGTGCAGGCGATACGCGAGGAGATGCTCAAGGTGCACAAGTCCCTTGTCTCCGGCGAGAAGGTGCGTGAGGAACTCATGCGCAGCCTCGTGCAGATCAAGAATGAGCTGAGCCGACAGCAGATCAACGAAGAGAACGCCGATCTGCTGAATGCCGCGTCGCCCTTCGATCGTGTGTGCGTGGCCAGCCAAACGGATCTATGCGGAGCCGGAGAACATTTGAATGGCGGTGCACGTTTCGCCGAGATGGCCAAGACGAAGCTACAGTATGCGGAATGGCGTAAACACATCAAGAAGCTGCAGCAACAGCTGGCGGATCATGTGGAACGCATTGAGCCCGGTCAGCTGGAGTCCGATAAGGATCGCATACTGCTCATACAGGAGAAGGAGAAGCTGTTGAACGATTTGAATAGCATTTCCCTAAAGTCGCGCAGTTTGGAGGAGAAGCAGGTCATACAGCAGACACGCCACAAGCTTGAGGAGGACCTCAAGGAGGCCTACGAAGCCACCAATACATGCATTGCGAATCGTCTGCGCTTCCACGAAGAGAAGCAACATCTGCTCGACAAACTGCAGGAAGCACTCAAGTCCACCAAACTGCTGGAGGAGCGCCTCAAGTCATTCTCCTCGGAGAGCACGTTCTCGATTAGCAGCGGCAGCAGCCTCGGTTCGCTATCAACCGCCAGCAGCAAGAGCGCCCTCAGCTTTACGGACATTTACATTGATCCCTTTGCCGTGGACTCGCCCATCGATGTCATCGATCTGCAGCGACGATCGCAGCGTCTATTCCAGCAACATCAGCGGCTGCCGCCTGTGCATCCTGCCCTACCACAGCAACACCAACAGCAGCAGCAACAACAACAGCAGCAGCAACTGCAGCAGCAACAGTCAGCCTCTGAGGTGTCGCTGTCGCCGCGCAGCAGCTTGTCCATGGAAACGCCGCCCGCCTCGCCGATGAAATACAATGCGAATGCCGATCAGACGGGCACAAACACACATGTCCTCAAGGAGGAACCAACCTATGCCAATGCACTACCCGCTTTACCCACGCTACCCGCACCGCCCGCCTATGCAGCACCCCCCGCGGTTCCGGGATCTGTTGTACGAGCCCATCCCTATGATCTGGACTCTACAGTGCTGGACTGCATGATGCTCGAGGCGAAGCTGCAGAAACTCAACATGAGCTCGCCCCTCAATCTGAATGCACCGCTCTCGCCCATACACGAGAAGCCTTCGCTGCTGGATCTGCCACAAGAGATGCTCAGTCGTTCCTCTTCCACTTCGAATACGCGTTCGGTTTCAGCAGCTGTCAGCAATGAGTCTGTAGCCGGTGATTCGGGTGTCTTTGAGGCATCGCGTGCTCATCTACCGCGCAAGGAATTGGCTCAAGTGCAAATTGGCCTGAAGTACATGAAGCCCGAAGGCGTGCTCGTAGTGTCCCTGGAGCGTGCCAACAACTTGTCGACCTTGTGGACCGCCACCACAGACAACTCGCAAGTGTAAGTGTTGCAACTGAAAAGTAGTTGCTTATTGAAACGTTTGCTAACTTCCCTATTTCTTATACAGTTATCTGCGCGCCGCTTTGCTGCCCAATTCATTGACCTCCATTCGCACCAAGGCGTTGGGTGACTTCCAGAAGCCCGTATTCAATGACACCTTCGCAGTGCCCATATCGTTGGACAAACTGCTCACCAAGAGCCTGCAGGTCACCGTGGTCAGCATGACCGGTCAGAAGGAGGAAATCATCGTAAGTAGTTCATCGCTCTTTTCCTCACGTCTGGGATTAATGAATGTTTTGCTTTCTTTGTAGGGCACTGTGCAAATCAGCATGGCCGAGTTCAATCCAGAAGACTCCACTCTTAAGTGGTACAACGTGCTCAGTTCCAAGTTCATGCCCAGCTTTGAGCCGCTGGATTTGCCCTCCACAAGCGCAGCAGCTGCTGCCGCCGCTGTTGCTGTCGCGGCTGCAGCCAACAGCAACAACAATAGAGAGGAATCTTCGGATGAGTCAACCATAACATCCTCACAAACCTCAACGCTAACTCGCAATCAAGCGCCACCATTGGAACTGCAAGCCCAAATTGCTGAGGAGTTGCCCGAGCATGTGCGCCTCAATGAGCAACAATGCAGTGACGATGATGATGATGACGATGAGGAGGAAGATGAACAGCAACTGGTCAGCACAATTGGCCTAACGCATTGTGAGTAACCCATTCTTAATCAATAGTGGTATCAACTAAATTGACTTTATTCATATCTATAGCTAGCTGCATGCTGGATGCCTACCTAGAGAACATGAAGCAAGAGTACGCCGATAAAGAAACGAACACGGATTGCGCGTTCCCACCGGAGAAATTGCGCAGCCAGTCTCAACTGTTGGATGATAGACCCGTGAAGCGGTCGCAGACGTTCACACCCTCGGCGGCGATTAGCAAGAATCGTTACAACTGCCGTCTCAATCGCAGTGATTCCGACTCGGCCATGCACTTTGGAGTCACACCACACACCTTCCATCGCGGCGCTGTTGAGCGGCGTTCGCTGCGCTTCCATCCCAAGGCGACCAAGTCAGTCACAAGTAAGTAATCTCTATTCTCTCTCTTACTGATTGATTTTAACTAAATCTAACATATTATATTACAGAATTGCATCATACTCACATACCGCGCACCAGTTTAGATTTAGAGCTGGATCTGCAGGCGCAGCACAGCAAGCTATTCTTCCTCAACGATCAAATCTCCAAGCTGCAGAACCTTAAGGAAGTGTAAGTATTCAACATGAATAGCCAAACAATAGAGTAAATCTCTAATAAAGTTTTTCATTGTTTCTTATAGACTTCAGAAGGCCTGCGACAACAAGGATCCCTTAATTGCTGCCTGGGCTATTGAGAATGAGGAGTTCCAACGTTTGGTGGCACGCGCCGATCCCGCTAAGTGCCCCGAGGAGCGCCAGCTGCAGAAGCTGCTAATGAAGACCGCCAAAGAAATCCATAAACTACGCAAAACCAAGGTGCCCAAAGGCTGCCCAGATTTGGTGTCATTCAAGTAAGTTCACCGAATAATTCAAGTCAAACTCCATATGCTAATTGTTATTGTTTTTTTCTTGCAGAGAGAAAATCTCTTTCTTTACACGCAAGGGCTTTTCAGTGCCAGAATTGCCCAGCGAATTCATGCTACCCGATGCAGATGCTATCGAAGAGGAGGAGGAAGAAGATGATGATGAGGACAACGTGGCCGAAACAGCCATTGCCATTAACACGGCTCTGGTGGCCAGCAGCAACAGGAATAAGAATCTCAGTGACCATCACCATCGAGTAACATCAAGCGGCGCCGCTGCCAAACTGGCTGCCACAACAACCACGCCAGCAATCGCCACAGCCGCAGCCGTAGCCCCACCTGCCGCTGCGTCCACTGTGCCAACGCCAAAGGCTGACGCCAATACAGAACAGCAACGCTACGACTACGTCGTCGATCGCAATTATGGCGTGGAGGTGTAGTCCCTGTTCTGCTGGCAACGCCTTCCCACCTAAGCTGTACATATTTGTAATTATTATTTTCTGGTATTTATTTTCATTAAGCGACAAGTATTTATGTGTATAAAAGATGAGAAACTAGGTAGACGAAACTGATGTAACAAAAATCTGTGCCTTATAGAGAAAGTTGAACAGTTGGAACGAAGCCAACGACTGCAACAAAAGCAAAAACAATAATACTAGTAATGATATGAATACTTTTAGAGCGTATAACTTAGAACTTACTTACGTAGTTTTATATGTAGTATTATCATATAAATAGATCCATAGTCAATTAATACTAATTGACCCCACAACTGAGAAATGAATTGTCTAAAACTTCCGCACCAACCCCGACCCGCCCCGCTCACAATCTGAAAAAAAAACCAAGAACAACGCGCACATTGCGCGTTCTAAACTGTCAAATTCATATTGAAACCAACTGTATTCTTAAGACTTGAGCAAATTATACGAATGTAGAGGAATATTTTTTATATGCATATAGAAGATAGTGATACCGTTTATCTTAGTGTAGTTCAAAGAAGTAACAAAACTATAACAAAATATATTTATTAAATGTGTACTGATGCACGAGTGCATGTTACTCCAATCTGTTTAATTAGTTTAATTAGCTTGCGTTTTTGTTAAGCTCAAAACGAATTCTATTAATTTTTTTTATAAAAAAAAATCTACAAAATACACAAAAAAAAAATGAAAAATGAAATGAATATGAGCGTCTACCATATTAGTTAAACTCATATGCCGAATAGGTATATACCATTGCTAAGAAAGCTCACAAGCAAATACTGAGTAGCAAACACTTTGTTATGTTTTACCGAGCGAGCCTGTTGAAATTGTTAAACTATTGCCCTGGGAGCTATGAATTTGAAGAAATGAAAACAGAATGTTAACTCTTAAGATTGTAACTCTAGATGTAGTTTTAGTTTCTGCCTTCTCAGCTCTTTTTAAGCATCGCTGTTGATTTGTTAACACTAACCGCGTCCCCCCGCTCCACCCAACTCAGTAATAGTATAACAGAAAGAGAAACCCCACATATTTTTTATATATATACATATACTATATACGATAGGAATTTAGATGTAATAAATTATATGAATGAGAACATGTATATTGTAATTGTGCAATAAACAACAACAAAATTCTACTGACATAACTGAAAATTGCTATTTGTTTTTTATTTTATAACATTTTGAACAGTAAAAAATAAAGGCCGCTGCTAATACATAAAATTGCAACTAAGCGAATTAATTTCGCAGTCAAGAGAAGAGTAACTGCCTGAGTATACCTAACTACCGCTAGTCTCCGCTGCTTTACTGATGCATCATAATGGTATTTGGCACTTGACACAGCACTATGGGGCATTGCCCACTTTAGCTGGCATTTAATATTACGAGTAAACCATAAGAGATTTTTTACTGCAGTTTTAACACCAATATGTATGTTACTTATGTTTCAGAATTCGACACGCCCATTACAATTTTTCCCCGCCCCTTCCGCCGGAATTAAGAATTGATAAGAAGATTAAGAATTGATAACACTACAACATACAGTTGAAGTTATTGCTCATTTATGCTAACTTCATTTTCAAAATCCTTTCCAAAGTTGAAATTTGTTCTTCATACTTTGAGAATGCAACAAGGGCGTTTTTTCGAAAACAAGCAATATATCGGGCATATCCTTCCGAATTTTCAAAGCACACATAGGATCGCAAGGACGAACTATGTCGGCTCTGTCCGCTATGTCCGCTATGTCCGCTATGTCCGCTCTGTCCGCTCTCTCCGCTTTGTCCGCTATGTCCGCTCTGTCCGCTATGTCCGCTATGTCCGCTCTGTCCGCTCTGTCCGCTCTCTCCGCTGTGTCCGCTATGACCGCTTTGTCCGCTTTGTCCGCTATGTCCGCTGTGTCCGCTATGTCCGCTCTGTCCGCTATGTCCGTTCTGTCCGCTTTGTCCGCTATGTCCGCTCTGTCCGCTTTGTGTCCGCTCTGTCCGCTCTGTCCGCTATGTCCGCTCTGTCCGCTATGTCCGCTATGTCCGCTCTGTCCGCTATGTCCGCTTTGTCCGCTATGTCCGCTATGTCCGCTCTGTCCGCTATGTCCGCTGTGTCCGCTATGTCCGCTTTGTCCGCTATGTCCGCTCTGTCCGCTATGTCCGCTGTGTCCGCTATGTCCACTCTGTCCGCTCTGTCCGCTATGTCCTCTATGTCCGCTATGTCCGCTCAGTCCGCTATGTCCGCTGTGTCCGCTCTGTTTGTTTTGCCTGAATCTGAAAAAAATTAATATTATGGAGTTAGTATTATCAAATTTTTACACCAATATGTACTTACGTTTCAGGATTCGACACGCCCCTTATAATTTTTCCTCGCCGCCCTCAAAATTTTGAAAAAAGCAATTTTAGAGAAAAAGACCTCATTCCTGGTAGACATAATATAAATCCTAGCCCGGATGTGCTAGAATCAAAAACATGGAAGTTATTCACAAAACATTGCGTCAGACGGCTCTTCTCTCTATTTCCTACAGAGCACAAATCGGTGTTGGAAAACGTGAGACTATCTAAAAAAAATGGGAATTGCGCCAATTGTGCGGAAAAATGCAGAAAAAGACTGCTATTGACGGATTAAGAATTGATAACACTACAACATACAGTTGAAGTTATTGCTCACTTATGCTAACTTTATTTTCAAAATCCTTTCCAAAGTTGAAATTTGTTCTTCATACTTTGAGAATGCAACAAGGGCGTTTTTTCGAAAACAAGCAATATATCGGGCATATCCTTCCGAATTTTCAAAGCACACATAGGATCGCAAGGACGAACTATGTCCGCTCTGTCCGCTCTGTCCGCTATGTCCGCGCTTTCCGCTATGTCCGCTGTGTCCGCTGTGTCCGCTATGTCCGCTCTGTCCGCTCTGTCCGCTATGTCCGCTATGTCCGCTGTGTCCGCTATGTCCGCTATGTCCGCTATGTCCGCTATGTCCGCTATGTCCGCTGTGTCCGCTGTGTCCGCTGTGTCCGCTATGTCCGCTCTGTCCGCTATGTCCGTTCTGTCCGCTTTGTCCGCTATGTCCGCTCTGTCCGCTATGTCTGCTATGTCCGCTCTGTCCGCTTTGTCCGCTCTGTCCGCTATGTCCGCGCTTTCCGCTATGTCCGCTGTGTCCGCTATGTCCGCTCTGTCCGCTCTGTCCGCTATGTCCGCTCTGTCCGCTATATCCGCTTTGTCCGCTCTGTCCGCTATGTCCGCTATGTCCGCTATGTCCGCTCTGTCCGCTATGTCCGCTGTGTCCGCTATGTCCGCTCTGTCCGCTATGTCCGCTCTGTCCGCTCTGTCCGCTATGTCCGCTGTGTCCGCTATGTCCACTCTGTCCGCTCTGTCCGCTATGTCCTCTATGTCCGCTATGTCCGCTCTGTCCGCTATGTCCGCTGTGTCCGCTCTTTTTGTTTTGCCTGAATCTGAAAAAATTTAATATTGTGGAGTTAGTATTATCAAACTTTTACACCAATATGTACTTACGTTTCAGGATTCGACACGCCCATTATAATTTTTCCTCGCCGCCCTCAAAATTTTGAAAAAAAGCAATTTTAGAGAAAAAGACCTCATTCTTGGTAGACATAATATAAATCCTAGCCCGGATGTGCTAGAATCAAAAACATGGAAGTTATTCACAAAACATTGCGTCAGACGGCTCTTCTCTCTATTTCCTACAGAGCACAAATCGGTGTTGGAAAACGTGAGACTATCTAAAAAAAATGGGAATTGCGCCAATTGTGCGGAAAAATGCAGAAAAAGACTGCTATTGACGGATTAAGAATTGATAACACTACAACATACAGTTGAAGTTATTGCTCACTTATGCTAACTTTATTTTCAAAATCCTTTCCAAAGTTGAAATTTGTTCTTCATACTTTAAAGATGCAACAAGGGCGTTTTTTCGAAAGCAAGCAATATCTCGGGCATATCCTTCCGAATTTTCAAAGCACACATAGGAGCGCAAGGACGAACTCTATCGATCAAGATCACCAAAATGTCGGGTCATCTAAGATCTCAACATTTGTAATTTTTGTCGCCAGTCCGCTATGTCCGCATTGTCCGCTATGTCCGCTATGTCCGCTATGTCTGTCTTGTCTGTGATTTGTGAATCACAATTGTGATCTACAATATATAACTGTTTACGTAGTGATGGACCTTACATTAGCGTATACATATGTACATATTTTCTCAATTGACACGATACTACGAAAATCGACTGTATGCGATTTTTTCCAGTGCTAGTCGTGGTACAATTTCTAACTGAAACAAAATTTGTGTATGGTGGAACAGAGCCATTTGTTAAAATAATATGTGTGAACATAAAATTTTATGAGAAATTTAAATACTAGACCAGGCATATTGAAAATGTACCAAAATGAAAAAAAGTGATCCAATGTACCAACGCATAAAAAATGTACCCGTTTTGGTGCATTTGTACCAAAAGTGGCAACCGTGCCCATAGTGCACAGTTACATGCGTGTGTATCTCTTTCAATAGTGGTAGTAATAACAGTCATCCTGAAAATATGCAACATTTTATAATGAAGCAGCAGCGCACTGTAGCGCCATCTAACGCAAGGTAGAAGAGTTTTGAGAAACACAAATCGACCAAAAGTTTGCTATAAATAAATTGTTTTAAAAAACCATTGTCAACTAACACATTCCTTAAGAGAAAACTAAAAAATAATACAGTCAGTATACGACTAAGTTGACTCGACCTTAAGTTGATGCCATGATTATCTTAGTACTCATTTATTCTTCATTTCTAAGATTTCGTTATATAAATGAAAGTTAGTTTGTTGTACTTTAACATAAACTTTATTCACATAAAAAATAAATAATTATTACATTTGACATGTAGCTTTGCACAAGCTTTGCATAAAATCGCAACGGCCGCCCATATTCATATTTTGCGTAGTTTCTTCGCCTTCTTCAGCTGTCCTCTGGTGTTTGTGTATGTTTATCAATATGCTTATGCCTTAAGGTGCGTATTTACAGAGATGTTGCAGGAAGGCTTAATTAAGTGGCAGAAGTTACAATATAGAACGCCTGACATCCGGCCGGACAGGATTGGTTGAGAGAGTTGAGTGCTGGTGATGTGGTATGTTGGATGTGCATAGATATTTTTGGGAGTTGAGGATGTTGTTGGATACTGGCTCAGAAGATGGTGGAGTTTGGTGCTTAGAAGTTGGTGGTGGTTGGTGGTGCAGTTGCGGTTGTTGGTGCTCAAAAGGCGCCATTGAAGTGCAGATTTTGTGATGCAAATTGCGGTATGCCATGGTTGAGAGCTAAAACTTTACTAATTACTTTCAATTCTTCAAAATTTCTTAAACTGTTAAATTGACTTAAATGATTAGTGGGTCTAGTTAGTCTATGGTTTGCATTACCTGAGCTTACGCTGTTCGCACCCGTTGCTGCCGTTGAGGATGTTGTCTGCTGCAACAGTTGCTGCTGTTGTTGCTGTTGCTGCTGCTGCTGTTGATATTGCTGCGCATTTTGCTGCAATCGGCTGCTTAGCTGAGGCGTCAAATGCTGTCTATAGAAATTTTGATTGTCCAGAGTGTTTTGTTGGCTGACAATGGTGGTGGCAAATGAGTTACTTGGATGGATCTCAACATTGGCATTATTTAGGCCAAAGTTTCCAGTGCCCGATTCCTGACGAAATAGACGCGATCGATGCTGTTGCTGATGCTGTTGTTGCTGCTGTTGCTCTTGCTGGCGCTGATAGAGCGCATTAGTAACATAGCTAGGCAAAAGCAATGGCTGCTGCTGCTGCTGTGGCTGTTGCTGCTGATGTTGCTGCTGAAATTGTTGGTAATTATTTTGGGGCAGGGCTTGCAAGAGCGACGCCTCCGCGGGCGCAAAGTTGAACTGATTGTTGTTACTGCTGCCGCTGGCAATGCTATTGGTATTTTGTGCATTGCTGACAGCGTTTTCCGCTGTTTTTTGTTGCAAATTTTGCTGCAAATTTTGGAAAATTTGTTGCACTGCATTCGTTGGTGTTGGCAATTTCTGATAGTTGTTGTTGTTGTTGTTATTGTTATTCGTGTTGCCATTAACGTTGTGTAGGGCAAATTTATGAGCCGAAACGGCATCCCGCTGCGGCAATTGCTGCTCAATTGGATATGTGGGATAGATAATGGTCTTTGTGTGTGTACTGGGTATAAATTCGACTGAAGGTCTGATCGAATAACCCGGCGAAGGAGGCTGCAACGTTTGTATTGCCTCCAGTGATGCATGCTGCAATTGTTGCTGTTGCTGCTGTTGTTGTTGCTGAATTTGTTGAAGCGACTGTTGCTGCTGCTGCTGCTGGAGTGGCTGCAACGTGCTCGATTGTGCAAGTGGCGAGGTTTGGTAACGACTTTGACTCTGCTCCTCCAGCAGCTGCAGTTGTCGCAAGATCAATGCCTGTTGCTGCTGTGCCTGCAACTTCAACTGATAGATCTGCTGTTCCAATGCTCGCTGTCGCTCAATAATGTAGTTATTCACGCTGGGCGGCGCCTGCACAGTCAGACTAGGACTCTGCAGTGGCTCCTGGAAAAGCGAAAGATTAATTGCTTGTCATACACTCAACAGTTGGCTTACCTTTATGTAGTTGTTCGTTGTGCTGCTGCTGCTGATGAATGCCGGTGTTGTGGAATAGCTGGCATGGCTGATGCTCGTCTGAGTGGTGCTAGTTGTGCTGGTTGGACTCTGCGTTGTAAGTGGCGGTGCCGACAACTCTGACTCCAACACATTCAGCTTGGTGATAGTGGGTCCAACATGGGGCAAAGGCAGTGCTAGCTGTTGTTGCTGGAAACTGTGCTCGCCCTGCAACAGCGGACGAAACTTCTGTGCTGTGCCACGTTCATCGAGATCGACAGTGAAAGCGGTAACCAGTGGAGCCTCTTGTATGCGTATGTCCTGCTTGTCAACCAGCTCAATGTTCTCGCCATCCTCGTTGTGAGTGGGACGTGGAGTGGTTGTCGTTGTGGTTGTTGTTGTCGTCGTGGTGCGACGTTTTGTGGTGCGTGGACGTGGCGTTGTGGTCGTTGTTGTTGTGCTTGTTGTTGTTGGCGTGGCTGTTGTCGTCGCCTTTTTGACATTACGTATCTCGAACTTGATCTCGTTGCTGCCATCGTGAGCGATCTCATTGCTGCCCAACGAGCTGTCCACACTTCGTGTCAGTTGTCGCGAATCTGGACCTGAACTTGCGTCCGCTTTTGACTCGAGATTGAGTGCGGCATCAGCTGCAGTCTGCTTACGTACCGTCGTTGTCTTCTTCCACAGCTTAGAGCGATCAATGAACGAGGAGAGTAACTGCTCCTGTGCGTTGCGCTCATCGAAAGTTGCCGTATAGAATTGCACAGTGGGCACCACAGTCTCTGCGGCGTTTGTGCTCTCCTCCAAGATCTCTTCGCGCTCGCGGTGTGAGGGTTGTGTGGTACTCTTTATCGGAGGCACAGTGCTCACTAGTTCGTCTGGCTCTTCGCCAGCATTTGCTGAATTGGCCTCTTCTCGCTCCAGCTTATCGATGGCTCGCAGCAGCGCTTGACGTACCGAAAAGTCCAGCTTCTGTATTGCCTCACGTGGTATAATCTCATTGCTTTCGGTGCTCACATTCTCTGCACCTGCTGTGGCTGCCTCATCCTCGGCGGTTGCTAATTGGAGCATGAGTGCGGCCAACAGCAGTGCCACCAACAACGCCCAGGGCACCGTGTTGAAACATCTCTGTGGATGGGAGAGAAGAAGGCAAAGCGTAGAGTTAATATCAAAACAAACATTAGGCCTTTAATAATTGGCATTAAAACTGATGACGTTGCTTGTAATTGAGGTGTTTGCCTTGCCTGATGATGACTAAATAATCCCCAACCTCTCCTCTTATCATATGTATGTATGTGACATGCAGTTGCCCGCAGCACGGAAGACTGCGTAGTTCAAGCCTCATTTGAGATAATGGCAAGAGATGCCCCAGGTTATTTTACAACAGCCCTGAGAGGCAGTAAATAGAGCGAGACTTGAATAATCTCTCAATCTTTGAAGCTTTGCTCTGCTTATTAAAACAGGTAGCACTAATTGTTGCTAAATGTTGTTTGCTGTGCCAAGTAGACTTTTCAGACAGTTGAAGAGGGTTCAAAAAGGTAAACACAAATTAAAAGCAAATGCATAGTAGGAAATTAAAATTGAGAGTGGATCTAGGTATTGATAAATACATAATTAGTCTTTTGATAAATGGCAAATCAAAAATATAATTTGGTTTATATTATATAACTGAAATATATTCATTCTACTTAAATTCATGCTCATTTTATAAAGTATATAAAGTTTGTAACTAAAAGCACTTTCATTTAAAATGATTTCCACACTGCCTTAAATTCAACTGATTGCTGCTGTATTTAAAATGCTGATTAGTTTACCATCTATGACCCCAACTAATCTTAAAGGCAACACCAAAGTTGCTGCCCCACGTTCAATGAAATGCTTTACTCTGTGGCTGCAATGTATGGTATGGTAATGCTTAGGATCGTTAATCTGTGCATGTTCATCTTTCCGGCATTTGAAAAGACGGCAAATCATAACGCATTATGCCTTGTAACCTGCCAACTGGAGAGCGTGGTTTGTTGCTATTACTTTGTGGAATGTGCGATGTTGTATGCTGAATACTGAATGCTGAATGTTGCGTTGCTTTTTTGCACAATTTGCGATTTTCAACAGCTTGACGATTGATTTCAGTCCCTGGCTCTGACTACAAGTCCAATTGCAGCCCGAACTCTGTCTGAAAAGTCTGCGGCTTGGAAATTTTTTTTTATAAATTGGCTGGCAACGCTTGTTTGGCTGTTGCTGAAAGTTTAGTCTAATTGTTGGCTCAACAAGTGGTGCTGTGATCCACAGCAATCATGGCCAGGCCAAAGCAAACTTATCTGGCCACCTGTTGCACTCGACGACGAGCCTTTGCATTAGCCTGGTCTAAACACATTTAGCATTGGGGTTGCAGCACAGGATTTTGCAGTCACGTTTCTGCCACTTGGCACTCTGCCTATTTTTTTCGGTTTTATACAATTGTTGCCCGATTTGGCTGCGCATTCATTTCGATTTAAGAGCACTCAAATTATTTCGTCAACAATGCGGAATGAAATGCCAAAATTAGCTCGTTATACTTGCATCAAACTGGTTACGAATGCAGATTATCCTTAATAGGATCTGGCTTATGAGCTGCGACATTTTAGACATTATGTGAAACTATCCAATTATTTTATTAACAATTTCGAATGGATATCGTTAATGGGATCTGGCTTATGAGTAGTATGTAAAACTATCCATATATTATTCAATCAGCTTGTCAACAATGTCCATCGCAGATTATCCTTAATAGGATCTGGCCTATGAGCTGTGACTTTTTGTACGGTATGTAAAACTATCCATTCATTATATCATCAGCTCGTCAGCAATTTGCTCTGCCTGATTAGAGTCAACTTTCTATCTATTGTGTTGTACATTGCTTTAAACGAGATGCCTGCCAGCATCCACTGCAATATCAATCAAATTTTAAATTTCAACATGACTTTGCCATTTACACACAATAGCACACAATAATAACAATAATTTTCCAGATTTTAACGAAAGTGTTTGTACCTTTCGCTCCTCCCCCAAATCGAAGCGCAAACGCAACGCAAGGCTAAGGTTCAAGTTCTGCAAAAGGCCAAAAAGAGGAGAAAACTTGAAAGCCAAACAACTGCCCTCAAAGTTATGCCAACCTCGATGGAGATACAATATTGCATGGGAAATAAATATTACTCGTTGTTTTACTACTTGCCGCTCTGCCACAAATTTATTACCATCTTTCAGCCGGTTGCTTGATTCGCCTTTTTTTCATTTGTTTTCGTTTTTCTTTTTTTTGCGCGCGCGTTGTTGGTCAAATAAAAAGCCGCAAAATCAATAGTTTCACTATGGAAATCATCGCTGGCCACAAGTCTCAAGTCTATCCAGTCATTCAGTTGCCTGTCTGTTGCCTCTTCTTCGCTAATCAAGTTACCTGCTTGACTTGGCTTTATGTTGCCTGACCAGCCCAGCCCATCCCATGGCAGCCCAACAACTTGCATGTCTCTAACTCAAAAATGGTAATCATCATAAATTGTAATGCTCATGTTGAGCCAGTGGGAAATCTAACGGCTATATTACGTCTTAAATTTAAACGTGTGGGCTATCCCCAAAGTAAGATAGTATTTTCTTTGCCATGTTTTCATTAGCTGTTTTTTCCACAGTGGAAATATTTGAAATGCTTGCGGAAGCATAACGTTTATAAAGGCCTATATTTCCTCTTCATTTGCTCAACTCATTGGATATGAGTTGAAAAACCAAAGTTCAGAGAAAAATAATAAAGTGCTGAAGACAACAATAATCATTAAAGTTAGATCACATCAATATAAAGTTATAAAAAAAAAATTTACGACATTTGCACTGCAAATAAAAAATCATATTTATGCTTTTCCAAATCAAATCAACGAGATTATCTCATTTTTTGAATGTTTTTAATTCCATTCGCGTGATACACTAACATTCAACTATTGAATAAAATGCTCAATAAATTTTTTTGTATAATTACTCTTCATTTATAAGAGTTCCGCAAGCGGTGCCACAAGAGCAGCGGCAACTTGTGGCAAAGTGTAATAATGAATTAACAATAGAGCGAACGTCAATAAATTAGCAATAAATCAATGATTCAATTCACAAAAGCTCAGTTGTCTATATTGTTTTATTGTTCATTATGTGGGTTGAAGTTGTTGTTGCTGTTTATTTTTGTGTGTTTTTTTCGCATTTTACACTTTATAAACTCAAGCGGCGAAAGAAGCTAACATTAAAGCCAAAAAAAAGAGGCGAATGAGTGAAAAGTACGTCTCTTGGCTTACATAACAGCAACTTGGCCAAATTGAAACTTCACTTTCTGTAGGTCCCATTCATGTGTACAACTGACGACTGGGTTACCCAGTTCCATTCAAAAACAAAAACAACAACAACAAAAATATGGCACATCATACAGAGACGTTCAAAAATATCTTATGTGGCAGTAATTCGAACTGACTTGCAGGGGGGGAATCTTACGCTTTGGACTCTCGCTGATTAATTTCACGCCTGCTGATCGCCACTCGACGTCTATCGCCATCTCGCATTTTGCATTTGAACAGCTGCATATTGTATTCATATTGCATTTATGCACCTTTTGCATTTTGGGCACGATTGCTTAAGCCTGGACACTGACCAGAGGCATCCACAATCCACAATCTGCAATCCACGCACTATTAAGCAGCTGCCGCCATGCCAGCTGGAGCTGGGATATCTCTCTGTGAAGTAACAGAAACCAAACCGGCTGGCTCAATAGCTTGGTGTGAGCTATAAGCTGTTTATCTGGTAACGCAATCTTCGACCAATAGCGAATGCCCAATTGGCAGATGTCTCTTTTGCAAATTTGTTGCCTATGTTTATGTTTTATGTAGGCCAGCATAAATATTAATATTCGTCTTATTTTGTAAGCGTCGTTAAATCAATGTCATAAAATGCAACCAAACGGCCATAAAAATTGCCATAAACAGCAATCATGTGACTTGTACACACCCAATAATGCGATTTTAATAATTGTAATCTAATAAATTGCTAAATACATCAAACGTATGTATTATACGTTCTCTACTTTGATTTCCTGCCAGTTCGATGTTGATATCGATTGTCGGTTGCTCAATAAATTTGTTACAGTATTTTATGAGCATTTAACTGCCTTTGTTGCTACCATGTTTTGTTTGTCGAAACCAAAGCGCACCCCAATAAAATGCCACATAATGGAGTGTGTGTGTGCGTGTGTGCGCACCTGTCCCCACCCATAGTAGTATCTATAACAAGCTCAGGGGGATTTGCATAATTTCACACTAAAAAACTGAAGCTGAGACGAGGTTGATGCGCCCCTTTCCACTTCCTCTGTTGTGAGCAATCTTTCGGGCCTAAGATCATATTTGTTTTGACATGCATTCGAGCTTTTGATTGGCGTTGATGTGCGATCGATGTGTGTGTGTGTGCATGTATTGGGTAATCGGTTTATCGATATGCGATCTATTCATATTCATTGCTTGTTACAATTCATTTAGCATCCATTATGCTGCCTTCATTTGCATATTTATGTGCATTTAATTGAGTTTTGGTTTCGTTTTGCTCAGATTCGAATGGATCGATGCATGGCTATGGCTTTAGCTATGGCTCATCATTTCTGCCACTCTGCTCGTATTGTTTTTATGTTAAGTACCTAACGAGATGATAGACAAAGCATCGCTTTTGTTAATTGGACAGAGGTCAGTTTTTGGGTTGTTGATAGACCGATAACGAGCTGAAGTTCAAGTTGAACCTTGTCACATTTGACATGTTTTCAAAAAATTGAATATGAATAATCTGCACAACAAGTGGATTGATAATGCTTTAATCAAATTTGCTCATCGATAACGCTGGCTATAAAAACTGGAAATTTGATAGTGAAAATCTCCAAAATCATAACCTGCCTCAACGATTGGCAAACGCGAATTTTATGCCATTTATTTATCCGCACAGCATTTCATAATCATAATGAAATAAAAAGAAAAATAGAAATAATAGAAATACTAAAAAAAAAATCATACAAAATTACCAATGGGCGCGTATTACAATAAATTTTCAAAGAGAGAAAAAACACACACAAACAAGTTGTATTAGCTTTTTGTTGTTGCTTTTGAATATTTTTTTTCTTAGTTTTTTTTGCGCCAGGCAAAACTCGCGTAATGGGCTGCCCATTGTTTGCACATCTTCGAGGAGGCCGTTGGATGATCAACAGTTGGAGGAGGCAAATCTTTTCTTTCATTTCGCTATCGCTATCGCTGTCGTTGTCGCTGCTGTAGTTGCTGTTGTTGTTGTTGAAGTTTTTTGTTTTTGCTATTTGCTGTTTGCTGTTTGCATCTAATGACGCGCTGAGGTAAAAATGCAATGTCAATGGCACTCGGCATCCAGTACTGAGTACTCGGCACATGGGCAATTTCGGTTTCACTTTTATCGACGCTAAAGCATCTGGCTGAAGCAGCAGCAGCAGCCGTCGCAGTCGCTGTCGCAGTCACAGCCACAGCGGCGGCAGATGAAGATGATCGAGTCGACGTCATTTGCCCACCTAAAGTGGTAACTGCTTTTGCTGATGTTGCTGTTGTTTTTGCCCGGCTGCTGCGTTTTTTCATCTTTGGCTGCTGTCACTGCCACTGCCACTGCTGCCGATGCTGATGCTGCTTTGTTTTGCTATATTGTTGCATATTATTATGTATTATGTAAAATCGCTTACATTGTGTGTGCAACGCGGCAGCGACGTCGTGTGCCACTTAAGTTTATTTTGAACGTGTACTTTTGTAGATCTTGGACTTGCTGTTGACCTTTCGGCAATAGTAATGGCCCGCTCGAAAAGCCATCAAAACGTTTAGCGTTATATGAAAGGGTCAGCCAAAACAAAAGACTTAGGCAACGAACTTGCCACCAAATCCTCCATTGTTGCGTGCTCACAATTATTATGCGCTGTACTTATTCAAGATTTATTTACGCGCACTGTCAAATACATTTCAACAAGTACAATTCAAGCTGCAAAGCTGCAACTTTACCGCAAACAATATGGATATGGATGACTTCAGCCTTTGTATTAGGTGTCGCACTCATATTCGAAGCTGAAGTCGAAGCTGGTGTCGATGTCGATGTCGGTGTCGAAGCATGCGCTGTTGTCTCATTATGATTTATGTGCTCTCGACATGTTTGTGTGGAAAAGCGACCTTTTTAGTATGGTAAATTGTTATTTTGACAGTTGCACAATATCGTGCAAAAGCCTGTGCATGGATACAGATCTATGGACACGATACTCTCTCGTACTCAGAGCATGATTGTGCGGGCGTTTCTTAGTTGGCTTAGCTCGTCGTGAATTCAAAACCCAGTACCTTGTGAATGAATGAACGGATCGTGAGTGTGGTGCATGGGGGGCTTTTACTTTTGTTTCATTTCAATTAACATATTTTTTTTGTTTATAAATGTTTGCAAGTAAATAATCGTATGCGCTTCAATGATGATGATATCTTATTATTGAATCACGAATACGAATTCGAATACACTTGCAGCACGAGTACAACCAAGTGTAAAGGGCAATTGCAATTGGTTTGTTTGATGTAGCGACAAATCTCTGGACAGTAGTTTGCTTTGGCAAATGATTTATGTTGCAGATTGCTAGTTTTGGCTGGGAGAAATCTCTCTCGCCAAGGAAGTTTGCCAAATGCAAAAGGCAAACAAAAAAACAGTAAAGAAACCAAAAGACAGGCACATAATCAATTTTAAGCATTGTCAAACTGCAATTATGCAATGGTGAAAAGTGAAATTTTTATTGCATGTCAACAACAACAGCAGCAGCAGCAACAGCAGGCAAACAACAGATGCACACACATCTTTGCGTCTCTTTGCGTTTTGGGACGTCTTCACTGATGACTTGCCGCCTTGTCAGTCGTGGCCAGCCGGATGACTACTCAGTTGGTCAGAGTCGCAGTGGAAAAGCCCAGTGCCAACTCTCAACTTTGCAACAGGTCGAGAAGACAGCAAGTCTTGCATAAGACGAAATTGGATACACCAAAGTCAGTCGCATGCGGGATTGGCATGACATTGTAACGATAATGAAAGTGTCGAATCAAAGAACCAGAAACCAGATATGCAACCTTCACAACATACTAGTTACTTAATTCGGCAAAACTTGATTGGTGCGTAAACTGCTTCATTTAGTTTAATGCCAAGCAAATTACCATTCACTAGCCATAACAACAACAAAAATAACATATCTTATTAATCTGATTCGGATTTATATCCATTTAGCCCTGAGATCAAATTGAATCTAGTGCGTTTTATGATCCTAATCAGCGTAGAGATCGAAATGCATCTGTGATCCAAATGAATCTCATATGTCACTAATTGAATTGTTTTATGGTCGCTACGAAACGAAATCATTAAAAAGCCATTACACAAATGACTATCCATAACATGATTTGCCAAAAAAAAAAACAGAAAACCATAAACATAACATCTAAATATGCATATGTATGTATGATCGATCGATTGATAGACAGTTCATCAAAACTCCCACACTCTTCGGCAGCATGACTTTCAAGGTGCCAATTTTGGGCTTTGCTGAATACGAAATTTTTGCTAATTGATTAACTTTTATTTCTTTTCTTTTGTACAAATTGAATTAGCAAACATTATGTAGACGAGCCTCGGACAACTTTCCAGCGATAATAAAACTTTCTATAGCATAAAGCTAGTCAGTACATGGTTGAGTTTTAAGGGGAATTATTCTTCACTTAACATAGTTGTTTCATCATAAGCACTTACCACAGACATATTTCCTGCTATAATCCAACTGGTTCCTAGAGGTGCCTTACACAATCGCTGTTGTTATCTCAATCAAAAACAAATCAAATGCAAATTAGCTGCTAATGTTGCACAGTTTCATTTATGGTCAGAAATAATCATTTATTTCGTCTTTGTTATTTTTGGTTTTTAAAGCCAAATGCGATTTAACGATTGTTCCCCGTTGCACTTTATTGGCGGCGTGTTAATTTCGATTAATTGCAAAATTTCGAATCGTTTTTTTCAAATTAGCGCACAGTTCACACCACCAAGCTATCAACCGCCGGTCGATAGGTCGATTATTAGATGTATCTCTCGCGTTTGTTTTTTATTTCTTTTTGCTTTTTGTTTGTTTTGTTTTTTGAATTGTATTTGTTTTGGGTGGTTTCTGGGAGGGAGCTGAAGGCGGGCTCAATGCGATCGCTGGCGCGAGCACAAGTAACTGAACAACTGAACCAAACCGTCTGAACGCTCGCTGCAGACTGAAACTGAAGCGCAAGCGTTCAATTTTTGAGGTTTCCCTCGGCTGCCCCAACGGACCAGACCAGGCTGAAGATGCTGCCGCAATGTTGCCGCAGCGTTGGCGTCGCTGCTCGCTGCTCACGGCTTGCTGTCGACGTCGACGT
This sequence comes from Drosophila sulfurigaster albostrigata, assembly GCF_023558435.1. NCBI lineage: Eukaryota > Metazoa > Arthropoda > Insecta > Diptera > Drosophilidae > Drosophila > Drosophila sulfurigaster. The sequence goes on from NC_084882.1 coordinate 22,902,271, forward strand.
TCGCATCAATGTTGCCAACTGTTGATCACGGTTGTGGCTCTAGCTTTGACTGTTGGCTGTTGGCTGCTGGCGTCGGCCTAATGAATGAAAGCTGCGTTATTTGCAGACATTGTTGTTTTTGTTGCCGTCGTTGTTTTTGTTATTGTTGATGTCTGTTTGCCTGCTTATAATACAAGTGGCCCTTATGGGCTTTTTGAACTTGGCTTTTGAAGTGCAACTATTGCGAATTAAATGCACAGCGCCCCAAAATGATGCAATAATACATTAGTAGTTCTTCCCTAAACTGTTATTCAATTAAGCTTTTCATTTGCATCTTATGCGTGTCTCATTTTGACAACTTGGCAGACGTCGCGTCATTTTGGACACTTTCCAATTCCCAATTCGCATTTGGTTTTGTTTTATGACGCTTTCAAGTTATTTAACAAACCAACGAGCGAGCATCTTCAGTTTTGCGTGGCAATGGCAACGGCAACTGGTTTTGGCCATGCCACAATCCTTGCCTGCAGCGGTCGCTAAAATCTTAATGAGCCACAGCCACAGCCACAACCACAACCACACAACACAACTCAACATAACCACAGTCGCAGTCTCTAGTCGCATAGACAGTCGAAGCTCTGCGCAGCGAAAAAGGCCAGCGGGAACACGCGCCACAGATCTACCTTGATCTGCCACGCTGTCTGTGTCCAGGCTTCAACTTCCGCCTGGCTTCGTTCGTTCGGCTGTCTTCTTGCATTTTCGAACCATTTCGCGGTTAAAATTTGCTCATTTCTTTCAAATTAACGCCATTTGTGCATGCAAATTAGCTTAGCTTTGGAGTACGCACAATGTCCATAGCTGATTTCCGTTTGTTTGCTATTTCCGCTCGACTTCGACTTCGACCTCAATTTTGTTTGCTTTCTCAGATAATTGCTTTCTTCAAAACTGCATTGATGAGCGATCATCATTCATTCAGCATTGATCATCGATTGATCGACGCACTAAGAAACTCAGTAAAAAACGCACTGAACATCGCATGCTCTATGTGTTGTATAGTTGTAAACATTGCCAAGACAGCTATTACCAATGCATATTTGATTTAAACAGCCACAAAGCTGTGAAGCATTTACCTGCCTGACATGTGCAACTCTTCCGCAGTCGACCCCGCCAGGCAGAGGCAGCGACTGACTTTAGAGTCGGTGAAAAGCTTCGACAAGTTACCACATAGTGTTGCAGTTGCCGGCAGACAGCCTCAGCCACATAATATTATTTCGTATTTACGTATTTGCAAAATGTATTGTAAAGGCGCAGCCTGCGCCCAAAAAAGCTAAGCATCCAAGACGAGGCAAAAACACCATTATGCCCCTCGACCAGTCAACTAAACCTGCTTTCTTCGGCGTGACTTTTGATATTTAAACATTGCAGAGACGCCTCTTTCAATGCCTTGCTGTGTGCTGTGAACCCGCTTGCACCCTTTTTCCGTTTGGCAAACGTGTCGTATACGTATCGTGTATGCGTTTCTCTCCTGCTTCATGGCAAATTTTTCAATTTGACTTTTGGCCAAAAGAGGTAAGCGGATAAACGAGCTATTGGCATTTTGTTCATTGAACAAATTTTGATTGTGCCAAATGCCTGATCAGAATCGCCAGGTGATGCACATGACTGCAAACTGTGTGCAACTCGAAATTTTTGTCTACCAGTTTGGCAGCATTTGCAATTACCTTTGATAATTTCTTAATGAAATTTTGTGGTTTGCAGTTTTGTTACATTTTGTAGGAGTTTAAAGTGAACTCATTATCTGCCTGCGAAATCATGTCAATTAACTGTGGTTTCTTTTCATAACTGGCAACTCATTTGCTACATCTAAATTTAGTTTTATCTTATTAAATTTGCCACGCCCTGTAATAACCACTTCCGTTTAGCTGGAACGAGACACGTGTATGCGCATAATCGACTCATCAAACTCAACTCTCAATCACAGTCGCAGTATTATGACATGACCCTGTCCAAACGCCTCAACCAGTCACTCATTCAGGCAGTCGGTGAGGCAGACATTTATGTTTATTAGTGGCAAATTAAACAAGAGATCAAGACAAGACTGGTTGGTAGACTTGGGTCAATAAAATGGCACACCAAAAATAATAAAAATGAATAGCGAAAACAATTGAGAAATTTGTTAAATATATATAAAGTGTATGGATATAAATATAAATATGATATGCAGGTTCGATGTGCATAAAATATAATCGTACGTGAGACAAAGGCCTTTGTGTGCCACGAGTATAAAATAAACATGTCAATAAGAGCGCCAAGCAATAATTTAAAATGCAAATAGAGAAAGAAATAGCAATGGATTCATTGATCTACCCGTTTAAGGTGTGAAATATAGATGGATTGGCCCAGAGGAACATACACCGATCCACACAACAACAGCAACAACTCACAAACATTTGCCAACGCACTTTTTGGTGGCTCATTTGCATTTGCGTATTGGATTTTGGGTTTGCGTTCATCTTTGGAGGTCATCATAATGATCAGATAGATAGACGCACAGACATTTGATACGGATCTTCAGCTACGGTTTGGAAGCTATCGCTGCCAGAGGTTTGTTTTTTTTTTGGGCTTAGGGCTTCGCTTTCAGTTGCTTTGGCAGCGAGCATCAACGAACGAAATGAGTTTTTAAATAAGCTAAATCAATCATTTGACTGCCGCCTAATTGTGCGTCACACTGCGGTCACACCCGCAAGGGCAGATTGGAGATTGAGATTGACTTTTGATGCCCTCCCTCCTTCCTCATTGTCTTCTTGTTAGGGCTACTGACATTAGGTAGGCATTGTCTGACCACATGCATGAACTCCTGTACCATCCATTGAGCGTCCATTGTGTGCAGCTTAATGTCATGCCCAGACATTTTTCTTCATTTCGCTGTCATTTCTCAAGCCGCCTCTGCGCACACTAAAAATTGTTGAAATACCCAAAGAGGGCGCCCGTTGCATAGGGCACTTGGATTTTGATTGAATGACCAAAACACAGAGACAAAAACTTAATTCACTTACACTCATTAAGAAATTGCAGCAATCTTTTTGACAACTTTTAAGAGAGCGAGAACTTATCGATTGTGCAAATCGAATCAATTAATTGAAATCCAATAATTTCAATTTGTTTACACGCATTTATCTTCCGCTCACACCTGAAATAATAATAATCAGGCATATAACAAGCAGTCCATAAACAACAAAATGCTAAGTGGTATCCATTAATTATATGGACGCTGCCCAGCCCAGACCATCCCAGTCTAGCCATGAAATTGACCTGTTTGGTTTTATGTAACAAAGTGTCGATATAGCTGGGGCTAATAAAATCATAAATCTTGTCCATAATTTCGCCTCTACGCTGTCTGTTGCAATCACTTTGCGCACTTTGCTGCACATAATTAAAAACGACAAAAGAGATAGAAAACAAATTTATTTTGTTTTCTTTAACGTTTGGATGATTAACATTTTGTTGGTCCAATCTTTAGTGGGTGATGACTGCATCGAGGCATAGAACGCCCACGTGTGACTGCGTGTGAAAACTCTTAAGCCAGAAACAAAGGTTTACGCTAACGTTTCCTTGCCTTACCTGGGTATATTTATGCTAAGCCGATCTATTGTTATGCTGGCACATCATTTGTCATATATTGTTGGCAGTTCGCAGTCAACTGGCTGATGGACAAGGCCGAGACAGGCTGAGCAATGGATGACAGATTGTTGGGGAATATCGTTTATCGTTTGCTTTTATTAGCTTTGAAAATACACATTGTGAAAACTCTCTACGCATACACACAAATACATATTTATAAAAATCCATACACTATCATATCAAAAAAATTAAAACTAAAATACACATATAGATGAACTCTGTTAATCATATTCTATCAAATCAAGTGCTCTTTAAAGCTGGCTATTGGCGAGATGATTGTCGATGACCACCTGGATAATTCGCATGCAGTCGCGTTGCCTGGCAATTGTATTATCGATCAGCTGCTCGATAAACTGGCTTGCCTTTATGTTCGTATTGGGCGGAATGTCCTGTGTGCAGCTGATGTATTTGTTGAAAATCTCCGTGTTCAGCGATGTGGCCAAATAGCGTTCACTCTCGTCCTGCTGCAATAGTTTATTGAGCACCTGAGCAGCGGATAGCAGTTGTTCCTTGGTTTTGTGATATGCTCGCAGCTCTTGCAAGCTGCCATAATCCGCACTATTCAACTGCACCGACCTATTGCCATCAATGTCCACAGTTCCATCTCCGCCACCGCCAACGCCTCCGCTCTTAATTGCCTTTTTTGTGAGCAACTGGCGTATGTGATATTTGCGTTCCGTCACGAAATTACCCAGCAAATAGCCTGGAAAGCAAAACAAATGACTCATTAGTTCAGTCATCTATATATCGTCGTATAGTATATCCTTGGACCCAGAATCTCTCACCTGAGACGAGCATGAAAAAGCCAATTGTCAAGAGCAGCGAGGCGCAGGTGCGCTTTGATACAAATTCGCGATAGTCACGGCTGCTGTTGGCCCTCACAGCCGTCTCATAGCTGAGTACTTGATGCATATTGAGTTCTCTTTTCTTTTGGTTTTTGTGTGTGCTATTTATGATTTAAATATAACTGGAATTTGTTGAACTTGTTGATGGCATTCTTTGCTGTGGAACATTTTATTGCATCAATTGTACTTTATGTCAAGTCACATTCCAACTTTAATTCTACACTACACAACTGCAAAGAGAAAACGAAATTATGGTATTTACATACATTAAAATTAATCCTAAATATCCACCACTTATGTGCTGTGTTTTATCCCACACCCACTTGAGGAATTTTAATATAAATTCGTGCAAAATTTCTACAGGCGCATATTTGCGATGAAATATTTGACAGACCCTCTCAATAGACATTTAGTGAATTATGGCAAAATTATAATTTCAGCTAGTAAAAGGGTCGCCTACGCACTCTCGTAAATGTCAGCTTAGCGAGGGAAATATGGCAATAAATATTGGCACGTATTTACCGGTTTGATGGCTTAACGTCATACAACTTCAATAAAAATAAATTAGAAAACAACTGTGCAACAAAGGCGTGCGGTGCGTATGTGTAATATGAATATTTTAGGTTAAGCAACTAAAATAAAAGGAAAATTAAAAAATAAATGTTCAACATGACTTAACACTGCGATAAATATTTTAAACGTCATTCAAAGAAGAATATTAATATAACCAAGGGCATACAGTGCGTATGTGCAATATACAATATGTAAATATTTTAAGCGCCACTCACAGAAGAATGTTAATATCCTTAAAGTAGATTTGTAAACAAACTCAAAACTTTCACTTTCGCACAAGTTAAGCTATTTCGCATTCTTTGGAATGAAAATGCCGTAAATGTTTGCTTTTTTTTTCGTTTGTACTATATAGCTCGATGCTCTTCGTTATATGTATATATTACAGAAATAATGTTCTCACTTAATAAATCACATCACATATAAATTAAGCTTAAGAATTAAATTAAAATGGCTTGCGAAACTTTTACTGTTCGTTTATTGCCGTGCGCTTATTATCCTTCGGTTCGGTTTGGTGTGTTCGCCTGGCCACCAAGTTGTGCACTGAGCACCGCATCGAGCCTGGCGTCGGCTTTAATAGTCGACAACGAACCCGAGCGAAATGGTGGTGAGTTTCTCGTTGGAGTGCTCCTGTATAGAGTTGCATTTGTGGGTGAGTCAATGGGCATACTTTTCCCTATTGCCTACGTTTGGGTCAAGTTGAAAAGCGACTTGTGTCGATGTGTCGTTTAAAAATAGAATAGCCGCAATAATTTCATGATTAACGGGCATTTTAACTTTAACACACTTCTGTTTGAAGTCGTGTTGATTTACATGCAGTTGGCAATAGCAAAGGCGCGCTTTAGTTTTACGGTGTTAATCCTCAGTCGGACTTACTTCAAGAATATCATATGAAGCCCGGACATAGCAATCTGATTAGTTAATTCTTCCTACATATATATTTGTATATTTTGCTTTGATGTTGTCGCTTGTTCATTTGGTATTTAAGACACCTCAGTTAATTAAGAAAGTCACGCAACTGAGGAAATAATTACAGCCATGTAAATTGTATGAATTACCCGCATAAAGATAAACTAACAACTACTGAGCAATGTTGACAGCGCGACAAATAGCAGGGTTTCATTTTAAATCAAAGTTAATAAAAGTGCATATAAATAACACTTCGCACTTAACTGCGTATTAAACAATACTCATCGAAGCATTGGCTCACATAAAATCGAAAAATGATAAAACATAGTTAATAGCATGATAAGTTGCATTGTATCTTAAGTCAAAGTCAATAATACTAAAAAATCTTCGCATTTAACATCTTATTAAAGATCGCTCATACGCAGCATTGGCTCATATAAAAACGAAAAATGCCAAGACTATTAAGAAAGACTGTGCGATAATTCGCATTGTTGTATCATAAGCCAAAGTCAATAATAACATATTTACTTCCGTAGCAAAAACCTCTTCGCTTTTAGCAACTGTTTAAACACACATTGCTCATACGCAGCATGGACACATAAAAAACAAAAAGTCGAAAGTAGCTTCATGCCAGTATATTGTAATGGTTGCTGTATTCGTTTGCTAGCAGTGGAGTCAGTGAAAGTGCAACTTGCGCTGAGAAGCAGCAAAACGTCCTCTTCTTGTCAAGGGCTGACAGATACATTTCGCTCGCTTACAAGTGCTTGCTGAAGCGAAAGCCGTGGCAACTTGAGCTACGACCGGGAGCTAGAGCTGTAGTTGGGATGGTATCCTTGTGGAGGCCAATGTTTCATTAAGTGTAGCAGCTTTTACCACGCTCTATGCGCACTGCACACGCAAATGGCCACCTAAGGGGGAGCTACATAGCTGGATACGAGTGCGGACTACTCTTGTACTCTTGCATGCGACTCTTGCGAGTTGTCTGCCGTGCAACAACTGTGCACACGTTGAAAACGATACGCAAGGCATCCAACTACCTGTGCCTGCAACTAGTTTGGCCACACATGGTTTAGAACTTTAGTAGTGCGCTCTTAAGCATTGACATGAATTCCTCGTGTAAGTGTGTAAATACAAAACTGAACATTTTTCTGGTAGATATATTAATGGCACAAACTTTGCACTCAAGTGTGCGATTGCACTTATTATACTTCAACTTACTTCAACAAATATGCACACTAATTAATTCGCATTTAATTAATTCGCATTCGCCCACATTGCACTCACACTCGCTTTCTTACTTCGCATTCGTAACTTTAATTTCAAAATTCCTTTTCGAACTGAGCGCAGAAATGTCATGCGAAGTGCATTGCACTCTGCACTCCACAACTTGAACACGTACGACGCCATTTTTGCTGCCACCCACGGAACGTGTATGTGTGTGTGAAGCACACTCCGATACATATATATCCATATCAAAAGGATGCCCCTTACCGTGTCCCATTCCTGGGAGCAGCGCATTAATTTCCAAGTGCATTGACATAGAAACACGCACTGCGGACGCACAAAAGTAGGCAACGTGCAACATGCACTGCACTCAACAATTGCAACGTGCAACAATTGTTGTTGTTTGTTTATTGTTTTCCATTGGACTTATATAATATAATTTCTAAATAGTAAATAAGGTTTACGCTTCAGTCAATAAACTCTCTTAACTACTTGCATAGTTTGAAAACTTTGAGAGTTTGACCCCACTCTCCATTATTCTGCCAATTATTGCGTGCGACTTGTTGCTGGCATTAATTAAATTCATTTACACAACTTAATTATTACTCTTGCTCTCACAACACTTCCCAGTATCTCCATGAGAAATGAGGGCTTTAAGCTTTAGAGCTGTACGATAGCTTTCAACAAAAGCTTTTGTTTTGTCGCAACTGTCATACGCACAAGCTTGGTAGTCAACTCTAACAACTGTTATACGAGCATAATACGATACAATACGATAGCTTAGCAATACCTCAACAACTGTTGAACTTTTTTGGATTTTACTGTTTCTATGGTAAACTATTCAATATACAATATATGAATGTGTTTTACATTTATTAATGCACCAATTATGACATTTTACAAATATTTGAATTATTATTATAATACAACTCCAAAATCAAATTTTTATTTAAAAAGCACTCGTCTTCAGTTTGAGTCCAAAAGAGGCAATGTTTTTTTTAATGTATTTACATACAATTAAAACGAAGTGTGTTTAGGCTTAGGCTTATGTGAAAGAACAAATTTACAAGTAAGAAATCTACAGTTGCTCAACTGCAAAATACCTGCAGCCCATTTTATGTGGTTGAAAAAATTGTTTTGAAATACTCAATAAATTGACTAAGAACATATTGCAAAAAAAGAAAAGTTAAGCTTTTTTATGATTTTTAATTTTGTGAAAAAATATCTTGATACGGTTATCATTTAAGAAACGAAATGAAATTATAATTAAAAGTTGAATACTTCCTTCTTTTTTTAATGCTGCTTCGTCTTCATTTGCTCGTTAAGCTTTTTAGCTTTGTAGTTGGCATCGATTGTTCAGATATAGTCGTATGCGCATATCACATTTTAGTGAACGAGTCGCCGTTGTCTTCTAGGGCTTCCCAAATCGAAATTCGAACATAATTTGTCTCACATTTTTGCATTGTTTCCTTGCATTCTTCACGTGTGCTGCGAGTACGAGCCACATATGGATTTGTTCTATTCGCTTTCTTTTACAATCAGAGAACTGAAGTCAATTGGCGATTAGCATACGGCCCTGAGGCGCCCATTGACTTGTTTTGCATACGCATTGACCGACTTTTCGCCCAGACACTAATGTAATTAGCGGCATATACCATGTCGCACTGGCCATTTGCCCAGCAGTTCAACGTGGCTAATTGGAGACTAAACATCGTGCAACACCAAGGAATACAGTGAAAACAAAAGAAAATTAAAGGATTAAGTGCATAGTCCTGTGCCAAATTTGGTGCAAGGATATTCAGTGCAGTGCAGTGATAAATAAATGAAATGTGAACACATTCAAATCTGCTATCGATTGCTTTGATTTAGTGCTGCCAACAAAAGCCTCACCATGACGGAAACAGATGCCGAGAAGGCGATTGGCTCTCGCCTCGATTATGATCTGATGATGGCCGAGGAGTATATGCTCAGTGATGTGGAAAAGAATTTCATCTTATCCTGCGAACGTGGAGATTTGCCGGGTGTGAAAAAGTCAGTATTGTTTTGGAACTGTTATCTTCAGGCAATGTCCTTGCAGTACAGTGTAATTCGTCTGCTTTTTAGGATTCTTGAGGAATACAATGATACACCTTCCGACAAGTTTAACATCAACTGCACGGATCCCATGAACCGCTCAGCGCTCATTTCGGCCATTGAGAATGAGAACTTCGATTTGATGATCATATTGTTGGAGAACAATATCGAAGTGGGTGATGCTCTATTGCATGCCATATCTGAGGAATATGTGGAGGCTGTAGAGGAGCTATTGCAATGGGAGGAAACACATCACAAGGAAGGCGAGCCATATGTGAGTTAAGCTAAAGTTTGTAAGAACTTTCACTGACAAAATCTTTAAACAGAGCTGGGAATCGGTGGATCGCTCGAAGTCCACATTCACTATTGACATAACGCCATTGATTCTGGCTGCACATCGCAACAATTATGAGATACTTAAGATCTTGTTGGACCGTGGTGCAACGCTGCCCATGCCGCACGATGTCAAGTAATTGCAAGCTGAATGTATAACAGAAAAATAGTTTAAATTCTATTTTATTCAAGGTGCGGTTGTGATGAGTGTGTGACATCGCAGACTACAGACTCACTGCGACATTCTCAGTCACGTATCAATGCCTATCGAGCTCTTTCGGCTAGTTCACTAATTGCTCTCAGTTCACGTGACCCTGTGCTGACCGCTTTTCAACTGTCTTGGGAACTGAAGCGTCTGCAGGCCATGGAGTCGGAGTTTCGTGCAGAATATACGGTTCGTCAGCGAACATAATCATTTAAGGAATTTATTAAAGTAATCAATTTTGTGTAACTCGATTAGGAAATGCGTCAAGCTGTACAAGATTTTGTCACGTCACTCTTGGATCACGCACGCACCTCCATGGAGTTGGAGGTGATGCTTAACTTCAATCATGAGCCATCACATGAGATTTGGTGTCCCGGCCAGCGACAAACGTTGGAGCGTCTTAAACTAGCCATTCGCTACAAACAGAAGACGGTAAATTATTTTATCAATTTAATAAATACTAACATATATATATTTATAATTTTATATTAAACTTCTTTAACTCATTCTGTTTTACCTTCATTCAATCCGCAGTTTGTGGCACATCCAAATGTGCAACAACTTTTGGCTGCCATTTGGTACGAAGGCTTGCCTGGCTTTCGACGCAAACAATCCTCGCAGCAGCTCATGGATGTCATCAAACTAGGCTGCAGCTTTCCCATTTACAGTTTAAAGTACATTCTAGCTCCAGAGTCAGATGGTGCCAAGTTCATGCGCAAACCGTTCGTCAAGTTTATCACACACTCCTGTTCCTATATGTTCTTTCTAAGTGAGCCACAAATATCATAAGTAAATAAATCTTAAATAATAAGTATATTTTCTTCTCAGTGTTATTGGGTGCTGCTTCGTTGCGTGTGGTGCAAATTACATTTGAATTGCTGGCTTTTCCTTGGATGTTGACCATGTTGGATGATTGGCGGAAACACGAACGCGGCTCACTACCAGGACCTATTGAGTTGGCCATAATTATGTACATATGCGCTTTAATATTTGAAGAACTCAAGTCTTTATACGCCGATGGTTTATTCGAGTACATCATGGATCTTTGGAACATTGTGGATTACATATCAAATATGTTCTATGTCACTTGGATACTCTGTCGAGCCACCGCTTGGGTTATAGTGCATGTAAATATAAGTCTTTGAATTGTTAAGATTTTTATTTCAATACATTTTGCTTTTAGCGCGATCTGTGGTTCAGAGGAATCGATCCGTATTTTCCACGTGAGCATTGGCATCCCTTTGATCCCATGTTGCTATCGGAAGGCGCTTTTGCTGCCGGCATGGTCTTCTCTTACCTGAAGCTGGTGCACATCTTCTCAATCAATCCGCATTTGGGACCGCTGCAAGTTTCTTTGGGTCGCATGATCATCGATATTATAAAGTTCTTCTTTATCTACACGTTGGTGTTATTTGCCTTTGGCTGCGGCTTGAATCAATTGCTCTGGTATTATGCAGAGTTGGAGAAGAACAAATGTTATCACTTGCATCCCGATGTGGCGGACTTTGATGACCAGGAAAAGGCCTGCACCATTTGGCGTCGTTTCTCCAAGTAAATTCGCATTAATTCATCTCTATTACTATTAACTCTTCGTGTCTTTCAGTTTGTTTGAGACATCGCAATCGCTATTTTGGGCCTCTTTTGGTCTGGTGGACTTAGTGTCCTTCGATTTGGCTGGCATCAAAAGCTTCACCCGCTTCTGGGCGCTGCTGATGTTTGGATCGTATTCCGTAATCAATATTATTGTGTTGCTCAACATGTTGATTGCCATGATGTCGAATTCGTATCAAATCATTTCGGAACGCGCCGACACCGAATGGAAATTCGCACGCTCTCAGCTTTGGATGAGTTACTTTGAGGATGGTGGCACCATTCCACCACCCTTCAATCTCTGCCCCAATATGAAAATGTTGCGCAAAACTCTTGGCCGCAAGCGACCATCTCGCACCAAGAGTTTCATGGTAGGTGTACTGAGAATGTAACTCAACCCCCCAAGAGTTGACAATGTCAAACAATCAAGAGCAAATCCTTTTTGCAAATCAGTTTCAATAAATCTCCTGTGGCTAGCTTTGCGTCAATGCTGATTCTCACAACCCCTCACTACCCTCTTTCATCTCTCTCTCCGTAGCGCAAGTCAATGGAGAAGGCACAGACGCTGCATGACAAAGTGATGAAGCTGCTAGTGAGACGCTATGTTACCGCCGAGCAGCGACGCCGTGACGATTACGGCATCACCGAGGATGATATCATTGAGGTGCGCCAGGACATCAGTTCCCTGCGTTTCGAACTGCTGGAGATTTTTACCAATAACAGCTGGGATGTTCCCGACATTGAAAAGAAGACTCATGGTAAGCAATATCTCCCAAAACAAACATGTTGCAAAGCCAATCAATGAACTCTCCTCACAGCCGCTGCCCGCACCACCAAGGGCAAGGTAATGGAACGTCGTATATTGAAGGACTTCCAGATCGGCTTTGTAGAGAATCTGAAGCAGGAAATGAATGAAAGCGAAAGTGGACGCGATATATTCTCATCACTGGCCAAGGTCATTGGCAGAAAGAAGACTCAAAAGGGGTAAGTGAAATACTTGATAAACAAATCTATCCAAAACTAATTACATAATGTTGCAGTGACAAGGACTGGAATGCAATTGCCAGGAAGAACACATTTACTGCCGATCCGATTGGTTCGAAGCGTTCTTCAATGCAACGTCACAGCCAGCGCAGCTTGAGGCGCAAGATCATTGAACAGGCGAACGAAGGTCTACAAATGGATCAGAACCAACTGATAGGTAAAGTTTCAAATTCAATCATAAATGCACTCGATCATTAATGTCATTCTTTAACTCAGAATTCAATCCGAACTTGGGCGATGTAACGCGAGCTACCCGAGTTGCCTACGTCAAGTTCATGCGCAAGAAGATGGCAGCCGATGAAGTGTCACTGGGCGACGACGAGGACAAACCCAAGGACGAAGAGCCGAAAAAACCGGAAACTACTGGAGTAGGTCTCTCTATAACTGAACTCTATTCATCACTAAATCATTTGCTTTACTTACAGTCGAAAAAAGCAACTACTGGCGCAGGTGGTGGAGCTTCTATGTTGGCAGCAGCTGCTATTCGCGCTTCTGTTAAGAACGTTGATGAGAAAGCCGGCGAAGGTGGTAAAAAAGATGAAAAGAAACCCGGCGATGATAAGGACAAAGATAAGGATAAGGATAAGAAAACTACAGATGATAAAAAACCAACTGATGCTAAGAAATCAACAGATGACAAAAAACCAACGGACGCTAATAAACCGAATGGAAAGCCTCAACAACCACAGCAGCAACAACAACAACAACAGCCTGGTGGCGGTGCTAAGCCAGCTGAACAAAAACCAATGCCGCCCGCTAATAAGCCACCTACTACTACAGCAAATGGCGCTAAATCCAACGGTGAACAGAAACCTGGCGATGCTGGTAAGCCCAATGCACCTGCTCCGCCCAGCAAGCCCACAGATGCTAAGCCAGCAGCGCCCAAGCCAAGCGAAACCGCTAAGCCAGAAGCAGCTGCCAAGAAGGAGGAGGCAGCCAAAAGCGAGGCGGCAAAGCCACCAGCAGCTGCTGGAGCAGCGGCCAAGAGTGCAGCACCCTCAGCACCCACCGATGCCAAGCCGGATACCACAACGAAAGCAACAGCCACCACAACGCCGAACGGCACCAAGGCGGCAAATGAAACTAAGGGTGGGGCGAGTCAGCCAGCCAAGCCGGATGATAAGAAGAATGGACAAGAGCAGAAAGCAAGCGATGATAAGAAAGAAAAGGACGGCAAGGACAGTGGCAATGGCAAACCGGGCGAGACCAAGTCCAAGGAAGACGGCAGCAAGCCAGCCGATGGCAAGCAGCCAAGTGATGCCAAAAAAGATGACAAAAAGGATGACAAAAAAGAAGAGGACAAGAAGCCAGGCGATGATAAGAAACCAGCTGCGGCACCACTCAAACCCGCCATCAAGGTGGGTCAAAGCAGTGCTGCGGCGGGTGGCGAGCGAGGAAAATCCACAGTCACGGGCCGCATGATCTCGGGCTGGCTGTAGATCCAGATCAGGCCAAAGATAATTTATGCATAGATTTTATAGTAGATCAACTGATGTAAGTAAATCAAATTTGTGTGAACAATAAAAGCGAATGTTAAACAGACAGAAAATCTATTTACTAACTAGATTACAATAATAATAAAAAAAAAGGACACTGAATTTCCTACATATCGAGTATGAACTTCTTTTTTTTAACGGTAAAAAAATCGTATTTAAACTCTTTTTCATTAAGCTTATCCATCGCAAATGAATTGATTTATTATTTGCATTGCATTTTCCTTTCAGTCATTTGTTGTCTGCCTTTGCAACAAGAGCCTGACTCCAGCAACATATTCCCACCCACAGGTAGTTGCTGGTTGCCAGCGGCAACAAGTGTTGCTTTGATGCCAACATTTTTGGTGTTTTGCGGCATATAAAAGGACGACGCTCCTGTCAAGTATCAAGCATTACACCAATATTCGTCCTGCAGTAAACAACAAGCAGCAGCTAGGAATTTAAATTTTACTTCCATTTACTTTCAAATATTGTCAGAGACATGAAGTCGTTCTCGTGTGCTATTAATATTGCCTACACAATTCTTTTGTTGGTTTTACTCACAAAATTCGGTAACGCAGGTGAGTTTAAAAATACAGTTAAAGAAACGCGAAATGATTTGTAAAGCTTAGCGATTTTACCCCGGGGGGCATTTAATCCCACGTGATAAATCTCAGTACAGCTGGCTGAAATCGCTACCTGGAGAATTGAAAACCATTTTCACAATTTATTTTCATTACCATGGCTAAGCAAAAATGCTAGTTCAATTTGTTTAATTTATTTACCACTTGTGGCAAATGTAACAACGAGTGATGAGAAGTTATGCTGCTCGATGGAAAACTATTGAATGAATAATTGAATTGAATAATTATATTGAAAATATAATTGTTTACTTAAATTGGGATATTTTAATTTAAATTTTATATTATAAATAAAATAAGATAATAATTTAAATTATTTCAAAGAAAATTTAAAATCATTTTTTCTTTTTTTTTTACAATTTTACAAATTTTATTAAAAAAATAAAGCCTTCTTTAAACCCTCCGGTACAGAACAAGACAACAACAAGATTCGACGTGGAGCCAACATGGGACTTTACACATTTCCTCGTGTAGGACGCAGCGATCCCAGCTTGGCCAGCAATTTGCACGATGCTGGCGAAGCATTAGCTTTCGAAAGCATCTATGGTCTAAACGAAGCCTCCTCGGAGGATTTCGATGGTATGAGCACTAAACTTTCTTTAGTTAGTTATAATACAAAAATGTTTTTTTTTTTTTAATATAGCAGACTATCAGAAACGCGGCGGTTTTGTGTCATTTCCTCACATGGGTCGCAACGAAGCCGAAATCAGAAAATTGGCGCATCTTCTGGCTTTGCAGCAGGCTCTGGACAAGCGCACCGGACCGAGTGCATCTTCTGGTTTGTGGTTTGGGCCACGTCTAGGCAAGCGTAGCGTTGATGCAAAGGATTATGCCGCTGCTGCCAAAAGTCAAAAGGAAATCTTTTAAATGATTAACACACTCGCACTCAAGGACTCTGTTAGGAATACGATCCGAGACCAACAAAGGAAACGCACTTGTATCTTATAACTTTTGCCTTTAAAGGAATTTTAATATTTTACTCGCATTATAATGATTTTAAGAGATCAACTTACAACAAAAAGAATATTTTAAAGGGAACATAATAATACTAATTCATGGGCTGGTAAGGACTTTCATTGAGGTGCAGTGAAAGACTCTTAATTCAAAAATGTAAATCTAATCTCTCCGGAACGCTTCAAAAATATGTAAATACTACAATTGTTATACTATATTTATGACTCTGCTGCAAAAAGTGAAATAAAATGAAATACAAAACACGGTTCAACTGCAAGCATTGCTACTTGGAATTTATTTCACAATGAATCTCAGTTATATGCTTTTACAATGAGAGTTAATAGCAAAAAGTATCTAAATATTGTGAAATGCTAATTCTAATTGTAATGAAGTCGAAAAAGATTATCGTGATATGCAGTTGATTGTAGATTAATCCTCCTGCGTCTTAAACTTGCGCAGTTCACTCTGAATGGCCTCAATCAGAGGCGCTGCTGATGCTGCCGTCGACGCCTTTCGTTCACGTCCTGGCGTCGTGGCCGTCGAGCTGGCTAAGGCACCTCTTGAGATCTCCAAGATGGTGTCATGTTGCTGAAAGTTGCCCGCACTCAACGGACGCACCAGCGGGGAGTGCGAGCCGTGCATGCTACTGCCCCAGGCGCTGTATGTTGGTGATGGCGGTTGCGTGGATTGCGCTGACTTCGGTGTCTTCTCCGGCTGTGCGGTGGCCGGGCGATCAGCTGTATTGTACGCCTTGGGAGGATAGCTGTAAGTAAATACATTTTTTTTAGATCAATTATGATTTACTTTCATTTAAAGAATCTCACCTGGGCAGTCCGGCGGAGGAGCCGCGATGCTCGCGCTTTGTGGTGCGTCGCTTGTTGGTAAAGTCACGCGAGGGCAATGGCATGGGTAGATCGTCCTGGCTGGCGTACATCTGGATGGCGCCCTCGAGCAGACCCTCGTAATGGTTGCGTATGGCTGAGGCATCGTGCATGGGACTGGGGCTAAAGTCAGCATAGCTCCGGGCCTCTGCGGAAGATTGTTGGAGGAAGTGAAGAGTTGACTTTTGGTAAATGTTTGTTTAGCTGGCAGCAAGTTGATTTTTGGTTCTATCTGGTTCTATCTAATTACAGTTTACATTTTACAGTTTACAGTTGCAACTTTACAATGCTAGTTTATAGTTTACAGTTTACGGTTTTTGAGTTAGTTGTGTGCATGCAATCTCAAGGACTACCAGATGCCAGTTAGTAACGTGATCGTTCCCCAATTTGAACATCATTATCATCATCATTATCATCACCCGCCTCACCCTGGTTGTCAGCGCTGCCCAAACGTTTCTTATGCCGCTCCCAGACAATGGGTCCCACAATACCCGGATCGGGATTATCGCTGTGCGAAGCGGAACGCACATTCCGTATGGGTGGCGGCGCCTTGGGACTGGGAAAGCTGGCTATCGTTGCTATGGTGCTCTCTCGACTGCCCAGAGATTTGTGTGACTTTAGCGAACGCGTCGAACTCTGCGGTGCTGTTGCCTGCGGTGCCACAGCATTTACGTTATCGTAGTAGGTGACAAAGACCGGGTCGAGTACACGATTCAACGGCTCCGGCAATGTACTCTTGGGAAAGGCCCGCACCGATGCCATCGACAAAAATGACCCCACGCTGGCGGTATCCGAACTCTTCTCCGATGGTTGTACACCGCGCGAACGCACAACTTCCTTGTTGATGGCCTGAGGTGATGCCACAATATCGTCCTCAGCGAACTCTTTGTCAGTGAAGACTGTCTGCTGCTGCAGTAGCTTGTTGCGATGATAGTTATTGTGCGGATTGTAGGCCTCGTTGCGCTGGAAGTTTTCGTAGCTGCGACGACTGGTTGCCGGCGAATTGCCTTCCTCTGTTGAGGAGTTACTCTGTGCTAGAGAACCCTGCACTGGGCTAGTCTCTAGTGAACCGACGCGATTCTCATTAAGATAGCGACGCTTCGACTTATGCCGCGACTTGTCGTTCTTCTTCTCAGACACCACAGAAGCATAGATGGTATCGTCGTGACCGCCCTCAGCACGATCGTACTGATGACGCCGTCGCTTATGACCATCAAAGAGCCTGGCTGCCTTGTCGTCGAGTATGCGCTGCACATCGGCACTGGGCGGATTGATGGGACAGTAAACAGAGGAATCCGATGTGTTGTCTGTGGATGAAATGGAATCTCGACGAACTCGCGCATTATGTGTGTGTGTTTCAGCCGGAGGAGCTGGGAAACTGATGCGTGGCTGTCGCTCATACGAGAAGTTCTGCACGCCCACGTCCCGAGACCGATTGGTGCTCTGATCAGCGCCATTGCCAGCGGAGCCACCAACAGCGCTGTCGAGTAAGGTGCCTCGTGAGCTAGGACGCATTGATTGACCCTCAGACAGTAGCTCATTGCGTGAAGATGTTCTGCAATATGAATATTGATTAGTTTATATTTTGTTGAACCTCAAACTATGAAGAAATATTTAAAATTCAATTAGAAACGAATTTTAAAATTGTAGAAAACATAAAAAACTAAAAGATACAAATTCCAACAAATGGAAACATAAAGTTCATAGGATCTTCAATGCCTCACCTGTTGACCTCACTCAGCTCTTGTTGACGAGCACGCGTTCGTCCCAGTAGCAGAATTGCAACCAAGAGCAGCATAAGCAATAAGATGGCCAAGGAACTGATTACCACTAGAGCCACATTATTTTTCACAGAATTGAAGAAGCCAGCTTGACTGCTACGTGGCACCGGCGCCAAAGCCGTTGCTGTCGGTTCCCTTATATATGCTGGTTATAGAAAATTTTATTAATTTATCTATTTTAATCAAGACTTTAACTCACGTTCTGATTTCATATAGATGGCCTTCCCCAAAGTACCAACGGCCTCGGCTTCACTAACCAGCTCCATATCCTTGGCAGCCGTGGTGGCCAAAACAGGACGTCCATTGACGAGCACCGTGTAGATGATTTCAGTCTGATTGGCCACTGGGCGTTCGTTGCTGTTGGCAGGTTTGACAGTTGATAAGTATTGAAACTATAACTTTCTATTTCTATAGTTTGTTAGTCTTACAATTTGAGGTTAACATAAGAGTATGCGTCGCTGGCATCGACTTCGTTACCAGCGGAATTGTTCCACTTTTGCACATCAGACTCGCTGATTTGCGTGATGTTGTGTATGACAACTCGTACTCGTTCCTCCCTATAGATTGTTTGCTGAAGTTGTTCCCGTTCCCGTTTCTGTTCCCGTTCCTGTTGCTGTTGTTGACTTAACAACGCTTCACGCATTTCCTGCAACTTCTCCGACTTGCCATTCTGTTGTATAAGTTCCCAGGGGATAAGCGTAACATATGCGCTATAGTCTATGGACTCGCTGCTCGTGCCTGTTGTTGTTGTCGATGTTGTTGTTGTCGGCGGTGTATTGGAGCTACTTAGCGACTCGTCCGACTCGTCCCAGTGACTCTCCCATTCGGGCCTTTCGCCTTCCCTCCAAACTGTTTTGATTTGGTGCTCACTATCCACATCCATATCCAGTATTTCGACATCGTCGCTTGGCCAAGAGGTCGTTGTTGCTGGGCGGGATGTGGAAGTAGTTGGCGTGGCTGGTTGGCGACGTTCTCGTGGCGTGTATACCGATACGCCCGCAATTTGCTGTGCCCCATTTATGCCCAGGTGGCGTGTTTGTTGTCTGCAATATTCAATTGGTTAAGCAGAGGCAACTTCACTTGGAAAAATATCTCACCTGGTGAATGCTAAACGATAGAGTCGTGCCAACTTCTCTTCGAGCATGGGATTATCCTTGGCGGTATAGAAACCAGACATGACTGTGAGAAGCCAATATCGCCGATCGGTTGAGGAGTAATTGAGAGGCGGCATTCCTGGCGCACCTAAATCCCAATTACCGCCACCATCGTCAGGCTGGCAGTCTAGACAAATTGGTATCTCGATTTCCTAAAAGATTTCAATCTTAGCAAACATTATTGTATATATTCCTAACAACACTTACATTGTTGCCATCTACATAAACGGTGGCAACGACAGTTTCGGTCTTAACTATCACATCCTTGCCCTTGCTAATGCCCGTGTGCACCTTCTTTAGATAGTCGGGAGGGCCATCACCCGAACCTGTCCAAAAGAAATCCTCCAAATGCACCTCATCTTTAACTTCCGGGTAATTATCATCCAAGTCATCATCTGCGAATTGCGTGTTAAGTCAAGTTATCGGTTATTTCTTCATTCTCAATTGTTTATTTGCAATTTTGTGGCTTGTTATTTTGGAGTTTCTTGAACCTTTATGATGTTACTATAGCAATTTCTTTCGCAATGGGTGCAAGAAACTTATTGGACAGTTTTGGGTTTCCGGACATTGTATATTCAGGAATACACAATTTTATTTGGGTTAACACAACAGTTAATAACGTTAACTAGCATTTATTAGCTATTCGTTAACTTTTTGACTGTATAGTTAGATATATATTTTTAACATGAATGCTACAAAATATATTACATTAGTAAAAGAAATTGTAGAGTATCTGTAAATCAACTATTTCTAATGCATTATTTGCTAGTGTTCAATTTATCGACAAATCGTGAACACTGGTTACCTACCCAACGTAGTCAGCACTTGTAGCGATGGCTTGAAACCAATTCGTTTGCATTATGTTTATTTTCCTTATTTTAATGTCGTATTTGGAGTTTGTTTGATCAATTGCAAGTGACTGCAACAGCTGCCAACAAATTATGCTAAGTGTTCCTTGCCGAACCCTTTCTCTCTTTCTCTTCTATTATATACATTTAACAACAGGGAATGCTTTAAAGTAGCCTCATCATAATGATGGTTTGGCCTCAATGATGATGACCGGGAACCAAAAGTTCTAACATTACTCAGCTAGACAACAATAATTTTATCGATTAGCACCCAAAAAAAAAAGAACTACATACACAAAATAAAAGTAACACCAGTGTCAGAGTTGACCAATTTGTGTGCGTGTTGGCGGGGCAATTAACTTGAACGCATAACATATTTGTGCACCTGTTTGGATTTGCCAGAGCAGCAATTGTTTTCTTGCAATTACTCGTAAATGATGTATATTGATTGTCCCAAATTTTGATTTTGTTGGCCAAATTCTCTGCTATTCGAGTAATGGCCAAGGCACTGACGCATAAATCCAAAGGTCAAATCACTTGTACTAGCCAGAACACAAAAGACTGAGGGTCAGTTTACACAGTGACCACAACTAAAAATATTTTTGAACAATTCGAATGCAGCATGACTATTAGTATTCGTCACTGAGTGTTTTCATTTCGAAACAGAATTTCACTGGATTGTTGCTCAACTTACCGTGACTTAATTGTATCAATGGTTGTTCAACCAGTTCCCCTGCTCTTCCCAAACACTTGTGTAGAATGTCCAAAAACACTAAAATTGACACAGCACTTAATAGTTTTGCTTTCATTTTTGTTTTCAATTATTAACTTTAAATTTTCATTGATTGTAAACATTTGAAACGTTTTCACTGTTATCAAACGTAGCACATATATTGTTAAGCAATATTTTTGTTGTATAATATTATTTTATATTATAATTCATTTTAGAATAATCAACCCGAGTGACAATGTCGCTGCAGCGCGTTCTCGCATCGTTGAAAGTTGCCCGGGGAACTGAGCGCTACATTCTAATCCAAACTTAGGGGCGTACTCAGACTGTGGCCTGGTCTGCTCTAGTCTGGTGGTTGTTGTTACACGTACAGAATATATGTACATATGCCCTATTGATGTTGACGTTTGTTTGCTTACTCACGGCTCTCTGTTTGGGTCGCTTTGTGTCTGGTCAGTTACCTGTGGCAACAATCAAACAATCAAATTGCGCGCCAAGCAAGCTTGCATCTAATAAACAATACAATGTTTCCACTTCCAACGCTTTTTGTTGGCTTTTCACACACAAACGCATACAAACTGCTGCTAGCTTGGGCTTTTGTTTTTCCCTCATTGTATCGGGATTAGCTTTTTAGACCAACCATAAAAGTATGACAAGTTTTGAGCCCGTGTTTCCCCCAAGCTCGGTGCGCTAACATTTGAACTTTGCGGGCATACATCTGAAAGCTCTTTGTGCTAGCCGGCAAACTCTGTTTGCTATGCCATTCGAAGTTTAAAGTATGATTTATATTTTCAATATTAAGATTTACAATTTTGAATATTTTAAAATTCTAATTTGTATAAATTATATTTTCTGGGTAATTTGCTGTTTTTACGATTTAAAACTGTTTAAAATGTTGAACTTTGTGTGTGGACTAAAAAGCTTTTCGTTTGACATTCAAAGTCTGGTTGATATCACACTCGAAGGTCAGTTACGAAGAGGTGCACAGCAACAAAGTTGCTAACTTGAAATCCGGATTTGAGCTTATTAAAAATCCCCGAATTATAGCAAGCCGTAACCTTGAAATAACTTCGGTTTAGCATAAGTATAATAATATTTTTAATGCTGGACATTAATCAATCCGCATATAACTTAACAAATGAAATACATATTTTGCTTGCGGCTGTTCTCACTTAATTAAGATTCCTTTATCTATAATCATAAATTTATATTTTGACTTGAAGTTCATTTTAAATGAAGTATTTATAAAAATTGATAATTGTTACAGCGAATGTTCGTAAAGTACATTCTTGAACAATTACAAACAACAATAAAATCTTTATTTAAATAAAAAAAAACTTGTAGTTCTGGTTGTCTCATTCATAAAAGTACCTGATGTTCTTTCTTACTATGTGTAGTCATTGCTAATAGTTGGTTTTTTTCATTAATCAGTAGCTGCATTTCATTTCGTGCAGATAGCTAATCTGTCATCTCCAATGCATTTAAATATTCATGCATCATAATTTACGTGACTAAAAATTAATTTAATATGTCAAGATTCCTAATTATGATAATTAACATGCAAATCATGCAGAAAATTCGTTGGTTAGCATTTGAACAAACAAATTTGATAATGTCGTAAACATTTTTGGCATTCGATGATTGGCTAAAACAATTCTGCAAATGGAATTGGTGTTAAGCAAACATCAAGTTTTGTAATTCTTAAGAATTTTTAAGGTCAAACAAAATTACGCAATATTCAGAAACTTGTCTTTCCAGATGACCACATGATAATGAAACGCACCAACTTGATCTTGAGAAAACACCAAACAAAACTAATCTTATGGCCAAGGTTCATTCCATTTCATCAAACCAGTTTAAAACGTACTGTGTTATTACTAATAATAAATGTATTCTACAAATGGATATTGTCATTAATTCTTTTAATTTTACGTATATACATGTTTCTTTCAGAACTTCTTAACCAGCCAAAGATTTCAGATTTCCTCCCGAAAGCTTGCGGTTCTTAATCATATAACGTGGCTTGTAACCATCCTTATCAGCCGTGTACATGGTAATGGTCTCGGTATCAGTTTTCTCATCGTAGGTAGTGTACGAACCCATCACGACCAAGTGTTCTTCGGGTGTATCGGGATTCATGATAACACCGATTTCCTCCCGACTGCTGCCATTGGGATCCTCCGATCTGGTAGATGAAAAATGTAAATATAAGAAAATTGCCAAAAACGAATAAGATTTATTTTTACATACTTAAAACGATAACCTTCTTTGGTGGGCTCCTGGCTATAAAATTCGTTCATAAGTCTTGGAAAGAAATAGTCCAATGCGCTACCTGAGCAGCTGGAGGCCAGGAAAACCACAAGGGCGGTGAAAAGAATCTGTGAATGTGATGAGAAATAACGTATAAAGTAACTTGTATAAAGGCAAGGCGTTTGATATATCAATAACACCCGTTGCTTAATTGGCATTCAATTCTCAGTTTAAATTACTGAGAGCACAGCTGCAACAGCTGAAGTGCTTAACATTTTAATCACTGTTATTCCATAAGAATGTTTACATTTCCAATACGATTGGATTTCACTTGCAAAGTCTTCTCGCTCTTCGTCCTTGTGATTGTTGAGTACTCACCAACTTTGCAGCAGACATGTTGTTTCGAGCTGAACTTGCCAATCGACACTGACTTGGAAGCATCTCTCGATTCACCAGCAGAGATCTGCATAGAATTTTAAAACTAGGCGGCGACTGCGACTGTGACGACCAACCATAGCTACGGCGTTGCTACTTCATAATTGTTAAATTTATTTTAGCTACTATTAAGTCAAACCGGTCCCACATCAGAGGCAGCCACAATGTTGTGACTAGTGTAGCCAAGTTGAGCTTAAGGTGCTTCGCATTGTTTTCTTCTTGTTTGAGAGTCACTCGATGAGCGCCAAATTAATTAATGACGAATGGGCTACCACCTTCGGCTAATAATCGTTACGAGGGTGGAATTGTAAATTATAATATGCCGAAATGCATAAGCTGCTCTGGGTCTACAAGAGGAGTGGACTAATTACAATAAATGTCGGCCATCAAGATCTGTATGCTGGAAAATGACATCTAGAGTGCTTTGATGCAATATTCGGCATTCAAGTTTGTGACTTTCAAAACTCAAAAGTTTACATTTGCAATTAAGATTGAAGTTAATTTGAAAAAGATTCAGATGACGGTTCGCATGCATTTTGATAAACAACCTATTTGTTGTTTAAGTTGGACTTTTCATATACTATTATATATTCATTATGCAAAATATTCTATATTATAATGCCAGCCCTCGTAATTTTCTGCTTTAGTTAGAGATTATCGTAAACCTGTGTTCGATTTAGCATATTGAATCCGTGTTAAATAAATCATAAGCGGTTTTTTGTTCTATTTTTGATTGATTTTGGAACTGGACTTATTTTTTTAGTGAATTCGTCGAATGGTTTGACAACTTGTTTTTTATTGCATTATGCTATCATTATATAATTGTCACTTGACCTTGTCGCATGGTTATATCATCGACAAATGGAAATTTCGATTTTTTTCTTAGAAGATAAAACAACTTTTTCCTCGAAAGCCCGTTATGCTATGACTGATTTTATTAATAAAACAAATTCAATTCAAATACATGTGCTAACCACATTCTCAATGGCTTAAATAATCATTAATGTACGCAAGCGTTTCTATCAGGTTCAGCAACTTGTACAAATGAAAAGTGAAGTCAGCTTTATTATGGGCCATAAAAGTGTAGAATCTAATTATTTTATAATTTACCTATGATTTTGGATATTTTACCCATATATTAAGTTTCGATGTGTGCATAACAATTAAGATAAGAACATGGCACTGGAAGTATACTTTGAATATGTGCAGTACTTGCCACTAAATATTGCATACTGTGCTGCATAAGCCAAAATTTATCTTTATACGAATAATATTTGAAATGAGCAGCACAATACAAATACTCAAACAAATTTGAGCTGTCAGAAAAAACAAATTCAAAAGTTGGTTAACGATACAAAACAAACAAAACAAAATAATATTAAATGATAACTTGAAATTCAATTGGAATTAAAGATTTAATTCATACCATTTTAAATTTTAATGTTTGTAATTTTTTTTTCAAGATAGTTGACTACAATTATGTAAAAAATTTAAAATTTAACTTGTATATCCTCATTAATTAACAAAAACAACTTCTTATGACAGGTACTGAAATCAATAAGTCAATAATAGAAGTTTCCATCTTTGCATACTTTTAGGGATGTGCACATAAATTTTATATACATTTGTATTGCATACTTTTAGGCAACATTTCTATGTTTTTCCAATTTAAAAACTTACTCATTGACCCTTGAACCTTGAAACCGCTAAATTAAATGATGCATTCAATACATTAATTTAATTAAGAGAACAATAAAAATTCTAATTATATGAACAGTGATAAAATACAATGATATTCATGTCCAAAACAAAACCTCGCTCTTAAGTTGATAATCCGTTAGTCGGGTGGCACGTTTCATTGCGAACGTTTAATTATAAAAGAGCTAAGATTGAGCTATGGAACAACATACTAATATAAACCAGGACAGACACAGGCATTTAATCGGTGTACTATTGGCAATAGTAGTATGTCTTGACAGCTCCTCTATTGTCCAAGCAGCTGCAACTGATGACACTCAGGATATGGTTTCGATGCAAGCGAAATGCAATTGCTCGATTACCATGGCTTGCAGTTGCTGTGAAAGTGCTGTGGTAAACGCCATGGACGTAACAAAGTCGGGTAAACCGTAAACACAATCAAGAAGTTGGCCAATAATTTGCTGCTTTTGTTTTCCTCCATGTTAGTTTGTGTGACATTCAAAATCGACCTTATTGGACTCTCTGTGGATGTTACCATCAGTTTGGACGGCGATGCAGTGAGTCAATTTACACTGGACACCAAATCGCCACCCAATTTATGTCTGCCAGTAATATCGGACTTAACATCACTGACCGTCTGCCTCAAGATGACTATGAATTTGGCCAGTGCATCGAGCCTTAGCATCTGCCCAAATTTCTATAGCAACTACGATGCCAATCAAATCCTTGCTTATAATTTTCCTTGCATAAATGTTGGTATGGATGGCATCAGTTTTTCGTAGATTGAAAGCTGAAATTCCAAAGTTTAAATAAACACAAATGCAAATGCTTCGTTTGGATTGTTTATTTTCGCTTCTCGTTAGACATATTGTTTTGTATGCAGTTGCAGCAAAGCCAAGGAGAGTTATAGCGCAGGTTGTTTAGTGACAGCTCTATATACAAGTAGTGCAGTTCTTATCTTAAGTCTACATCAACTTTATAGTCAATAATAATTATTGTTAGCATTAGAGTTAAGAGTTAGGATTAAAGTTATATATGTATGTATGTCTCTAGGCTGTGGTCGGAGATACGATATAAGAGAATAGAGAAAAAGATGATGGAACAGAAAAGAGATAAAGAGAGAGAGACTTCCAATGTAATTTTGTTGATATCGTAAAGCAGAATATATTTAAAGCATAAAGTGTACATTTCATAGATAATATGCAGTGTTAAATGTAGCTGAACCCATCGTGCCTAATAATGAAAAGAAATCAAAACCCCAAAGTAGCCCCCAAAAATAGTAGCATCGGGGCCAACAGAAAAACAAAATTTACAATAAACTTACAACTGAAGATCACACAAAGGACTGCTAAACTTAAAGGCTACACGGCTTACGACTAAGTAAGTAGCATATGCATATATGCATAGTTTAAATAGATATAGATTATCCCTAATCGATTGTCGACTGTCGATCATCGAGGATCGATCAAATATCGATTATTGTATATCAATTATCGTATATCGTTTACGTAAACTATCTAGGGATGGTGGATGCCACACTTCGTTTCTTCTTTTGCCCACAAAAACAACGTTCGTGATCCGACTAACTTCCAACGCCCTTGCCAAGTGCTGTACTCCAATTCCAGTTCCAAATCCAACATTAGCTCCGTCGCTTAATGCTCAAATGCTGCCCAACGATGTCGTCGTCGACTCTGGCGACATCGTTGATGGCTGCAGTGGCGGCGGCGGCACATCGCTCACAATCGCCTTGCACATGACCATCCTGACTCCGGCGAGGAAGTCGGTTAGGTAACATCATGTGGGTCGTGGTGGTGCCGCCGCCTTTCGCGCTGTGCACATCAATGCGGCAGGTGGTGGTGGCGGCGGTGCACTCCGCATCCTTGGCACCGGCTTCATATCCAGTTTCAATTGTTGCTGCTGCTGCTGTTGCTGTAGCGGCAACTTTGGCTGCGTCGTGATGACCTTTGGTATGGTGCCGAGACGCTTTGCCTTGGCCTGCATTACAAGATCCGCTTCGGGGCCACCTTCGGAACTGACCGAATCATATGACGAAGGCGTGGGTGAATGTCGTCTATTGCCCTGCTCATCCAATTCGCCCTCTTCATCGTCCTCCTCATCGTCCTGCTCTTCGATCATCGTGCGAAACTCCTGTATGGAGTCATTTAGCGCCCACAATTGTGACAGCAATGAGAGATCCAATTGACGCAAACCGTACTGTAAAGTAAATAAAGTATATACATATTTATTAGTACAGAGCAAAGCAAAAACGTCAGACATAATTAATATGCAACATGTACAATATTCTTGATGTGGCCACCAACGCGTGCGCTCTAATGCTCTCTGCTCCATGCAACTTTCAAAACCCAAGGCAAGCCAAAGCGACCCAACCAAATAACTGGCTCTAACTGACTCACTGACTTACTGCAGCTATAGCTATAGCTATTGCTTTACCCAGAGCTTTTGTTGTTGCTGTAGTGTTTTACATTGCATTGATTGACAGCGCCACACAAGCAACTAAGGCTGACTCGAGTCGAAGACTGAAAGACTGCCTATATAGAGGCACACCCACAGAGAGCCATAGAAAGGTTTGACGTTAAACTACTATAGACGTAGAATCCGTATTAGGCTCAGAGAACTGCGCTTTTCTCATCAAGTTTGACGCCAATTGAAATGATAGTGTTAAAATCAACTATGAAAATACTTTCTAATAATGCTATTAATAAAGCCCAATGCTTCCCTAGTGATGGAATTTCTAGCTTTTATTCATGTGTATTTAATGTGTTTATAGGAAAACTAATTGTTCTCATTTAGATTAACTGCTATAAATTTAATTATTATTATTACAAAAAAGTTGAAAGTAGTTTTTCTTAACGACATGCCTTGATGGTTTTCTAGTCCAAAAACTTCTTACTATGATTTGTATTTTTTTCAAATGAATAATACTCTTTTCTATAAAATTATTTTGAAATGTAATTATTTTTATCAATAATATTATATCTTTATTATTTCGAAACCTTTTTAAGAAAGAGTATTCCCGCATTTTATAGCCAATCAGTTTTGCTGCTTTGAATTCTCTATTCTTTTTGCATTTCGCCGTTGCATATTTATGCCTTGACAGCGTTCATCAATCTGCCGGCTGCTATCATGGCTTGACATTTAACAGTTCAGCGGCCCGTCAAGATGACGTGACGCACAGTGTCTGTTCGAATGTGTGTGTGTGTGTGTATTGGTTGAGGGGGGTACATGGGGGTTTTAACCTAGCTTGTCTCCTGGTCGCATAAAGCGGCCGTCGTACATTCGCAAACCGCATTTATGGCATTAAGTAACTTGACAAGAGTTCGCGGCGCGTTTGATAGCGCCAGACAGTTGGCGTTAACCCAAAACAGCAGCCACGTCTTTGAGGCTCCAGCTCAGCTCCAGCTCCAGCTGCAGCTTGAACGATCCATCTAAGCATATAGCCAGCCACAGATACCGAGAGAGTCCGTATGCATATTGCCTTGGCCTGCATTTCGTGGGCTTGAGCTTGAGCTCGGCAGTCGTAGTCGGAGTTGCAGTTGAGCTCAGCTGAGTTGAGCTGACAACAAGATGCTTGTGGTCAAAATGAAAGTTCCCCCGGTTCGCTGTCGAGTCGGAAGGAAAAATCTCATTTGTCAATTAATATCGCCGCATAATATCTTGTGTGCGCAAAAAGAAAAGCAGCACAACTTTCTGCATCGCTGCCATATAGCGCCCGCCATTAAGTAAATCCGCTCAACGGCGGCAACAAAAAACACATAGACAAAACTAAACCCGCTCAAACGTTCATCCCCAACCACTGAATTGTAGATGGCGAGGATTGTGGATTGTGGATTGCAGATCGCCGCCCCGCCTACTCACACACTCTTCAGCAGGGGGATCGATGCCAGCAGCATCAACGTCTCGGCGTCTCTGGCTGGCAATCTGATAGCCATGAACTGTTTTTTGCTATTACCGCAGCTGCCAACTGGCCAACTGCTTAGCCTGTCACAGAGCATTTAATCCTGACATATCCAACCCACGCATTAGCCTTTGCCGTGCTTTTCTCATCATTATTATTTCCCCATAATACATATTAACAGCAGTAACAATGCTGCATGCAAATGCAATTTGATTAGCCTTATTTTTGCATATTTCAGCAGGTCAGCCAGTTTGCATTTGCACAGTTTCAATTGGCACAAAAGACACACTCTCCCACACTCACAACGTATTTAGCTGCAGCTCATGTATGTTAATTAGCGCTTAATTGGCATTAGACACAGAAGCGACAAGTGGAGAAGGTTTGGCGATTGCATTGTCACCCATGAATGCCATGAGTAGTAGCATCCTCCAATGCACTATGGGGCATTTTCCATTTTAGCTGGCATTTAGGCGTTTTTGAAAAGTGTTCCAATTAGAAAAATGTTAATGTCAATGCATTAACAGAACATCAAACTGTTATGGCTCATACCAAAAACATGTATATCTAACAGCTGTTTTGAGCACAACAGCTGTAAAGTCAGTTGTTGCATCCGAAAGCACGCTTGCTAAGTTTGCATATTTTTTATTGAGTGAACTTTGTTATTCATTTATTTATTTTGAAAGCTATTATCAAAAAAATAAGTGATGGATAATAATTTCGCATGTTTGTACTATATGTTAAAAGTAAATAATTAATCAAATTGTGTGTGTTTATACTAAGATTTTGTAATTTTTTAAAAGCTTTTTAAGCTGGATTTTGAAGAACAATTTTCAACTTTGGAAAGGATTTTGAAAATGAAGTTAGCAAAAGTTAGCAAAACCTTCAAGTGTATGTTGTAGTGTTGTCAATTCTTAATCCACCAATAGTTGTCTTTTTCTGCACTTTTGCGCACAATTGGCGCAATTCGCATTTTTCTCAGAGAACCTCACGTTTTCCAACACCGATTTGTGCTCTGCAGAGCTCTGTAGGAAATAGAGAAGGGCCGTCTGAAGCAATGTTTTGTGAATAACTTCCTTGTTTTTGATCCGATCGGCACAAAATTTGCAGTGCACATCCGGGATAGGATTTACATTATGTCTTCAAAGAATGGGGTCGTTTGCTCTAAAATTGCTCAAAATATTCAATTTTTTTAAAATTTTGATGGCGGAAGGGGCGGGGAAAAATTTTAAGGGGCGTGTCGAATTCTGAAGGGTAAGTATATATTGGTGTACAAATTTTATAATACTAACTCCATAGGTGTCCGTAATATTCAATTTTTTCCGATTCTTGGGGGCGGTAGAGGTGTTGCCACGCCCACTTTTCTATGATAGATTCCTTGGGAATATACTAACATAATACCGAAAACTGCAGTAAAAAATTTCGTATGGTTTACTCGTAATATTAAATGCCAGCTAAAATGGAAAATGCCCCATAGTGCAATGGCACAGTTTACACACCCACAAGTAAAGCGAATACGTATACGTAATTCTCTTTAGTATTGTATGCAAAAAGGTTGATAGATATTTCCGCATTACTTTTTGCCCACACACATTGCCAAATCGAAGGCAAATCCATGGGCAAATATAGAGCTCTTACTATGCAATCAAATGCAGCGAGAACAAAGTTGAAAAGCAATATTGGAAAAGTCGCCGAGACCACGCCCCAATCGAGCGTGGTAAATCTGTTTGCGGAAGACAAACAGCCGGGGCTTAAGTTGTAGCGCGGTCGAAACGAAGTTCTGTGGCTTCGCGGCGCGATATGAAATATGTATTGTGAAATCGCAAAACAAAACCACAATAAGAACATCGAAAAGCACGCTCAAGGTACAGTTATGGCACGGTATTACAACAAGCTGATATTGTTGTGCCGATTTAGTTGTAGATTGAACTTTGTGCCCACCTGGCGTATGCGTAACACTCAATCTTGCATCATTTTGCTCAATGTCAGTGGAAGCAGCGTAATGCATCTTTTTCTCTTTCTCTCTCTGTCTATTTTGTAATTAACAAAACACTCAACTGGTTTGCTTATAAGTTTGCCTAATTAGCGTCATCTTTTTGTCCGACATTGAAGCAAAAAAAAAACGGTGACGGGGGCATGCAACTCGCCTCGCATCGCCTGGCTGTCAACGACTTGCAATCTGTTTAGTTGAATAACAGAGATTGCGAATACAATTATTTCGCCCACATACTGAGTACTTACTTGATTGTCGATCTTTAAATATAGAAATTATTGATACTAAAAGCGTCAATTCTATTACTTTCCTCTCTCCTCTCATGAACTTGGCAACTACTCGTATTACAATCACAGTTTTCAAATGCTATAAGTTATGTGAAATCTTAGCATTGATTTACAGTTTTACAGTTCGAGCAGCGCTCGTTGAAACCTTTAGAGGATGTGTCACAGTTATTTATATACAACAAGCACACAATACTCGTCGTCCAAGTGCTTAAGTCAGCACCATGAACTTCACGGATGGAAAGGCATAAGTATTAGATCGTAAATTGCAAGTCATTTGCTTGGAGAGACTGAGAGAATGAGACAACAACAACAACAACAACAAACATAGTGCCCCGCCTGTGCCACAAAAATCGCATTAATGAGTTTTTAAAGCGACTGTTCTTGAAGTTTTTTTTCTATTTTATTTTTTTCTTTTTTCTGGTTTTTTACTTTATATGCACGCCAAAAGGCAGGTGGCTTATGGCATGTGGCATAAGGCACGAGGCAGCAAAAGCTGCAGGGCTTTGCTGCGTTGATTACTCGCGGCAATCAGTGGCAGCAGCAGACAACAAATTGCCAAGAGTGTAATTAAGCCCAGCATATGGCGACATTAGCCTCTAAAGAACTGAAGAACTTTCGCTGGAGTGTCATAAAAGTGCAATCGATAATGTTGAAAATTTAATTAGCCCCAAGCCAACAAATGCGTAGAACAACAGAACGGAATAGTATTATAGTTGTATATTGTATTGTTATGAACATTAGTTGTGACAATGCGACGATGCGACGAGAGAAGCCCTTAAAGTACCATACGTGTGTCTCATGGATGCAAAGACAACGGCAATAAACCAGTGGCACACACATGCGGCCCATAGTTGTTGTTGCATGCATGCATTATGCATGCGTCTATCTTTAGCAACAGTGCAACAGCAGCAGTAGCAGCAACAGCGGTAGCAGCAGTTTTTGTACGTTGTAGTGTAGTGGAGAATGCTGGGAGGGATGCCTTGGGGCGTCGGCTGCACTTCAAACATTTGTGCGTTGTGTGTTGCAACGTGAACTTTGGTGACCGCTGAGAATGCGCGCTGCAAATGCGGAAGCGCCTCCCCAGAGATAAGCTGGCCAAAAAGTTCTACTCACAACATTCACTTTAACAGCTGTTGTTGGTTGTCGCTATTGTATGCGTCTTTGCTTTAACTTAATTTTGCCAACTTTGTTGTCGATTTTTGAGGCAGCCAACACGACGACAACTTTTTGGCATTTGCATTGCAGGCTGACGACAAGACAACACAACACAACAACGACAAGGCAGTCACGCCTTTCAACTTTAGCGCCAAAGTTATAAAGATACACTACGAGAGATGCAGCTACAGATACACGAGTCAGTTCGTTGGCGACATTTTGACGTGCCCAGAACATTGTCAACTGTGGAATTTTTGTTTGCACACTTGGCGCCCTCCCTGTATGGGAAAACAAAGTGTAACGAGTTGTGTTACTACGAGTATATTTAGACACGTTGCATATTTATTGCTATTCACTCTTCAGCTTTTTGCATTTCACGCCATTCATTGGCCATTCATTCCCAGCCCAAAACCAAAACCAAAGACATCTACTCCACTCCACTCCGACTCAACTCGGCACGTACGCTCCGATAAAATGTCAACGATACTTGCATTCACATCCCTATAGACCGTTCATCTAACGGGCTCATAAAGTGGCAAAGGTATATACATATGTACATACATAGTAGACAGCTCTCTCATGCTACTTAGCTGCCAATAGACGATGCATTGGTATGTCTAAAGCCACTCACAAATCGGATTGAATCCGTTTGCAGCGCATATACAATTCATTTTATATGCAAAGCGTCCCTTTTGTGAGGCGCCATTTAGACGCATTCGAACTAGCTTGTATCTTGTGTCTATAATATCGATAGTTTTATTATATCGTTGTCGTCTTAGCTTGGCTTTCATCTCTAATGTGCAGCTTTCAAATCTCGTTGCCTAGTGGCATTAAAACACACATATTCCCCGAAAAATGCAAGCAGCATCTCCCAACGAGTTTCAAATCCACACGCAGCTGCCACTGGAACTACAACATAAAAGTCGCTTGGCCAAAACGGTAGCCAAAAACTGCTACACAGCCATAAATAAAACGGTCTATACAACTTTTTCTCGAGTTGTTTAGTTTTTTTTTTCTCTTTTTAGTTTTGTGTCTACTTTTTTTTTGCCTGCAATGCAAAATTACGCAACATTTCTGTGTCTGATTCCGCACTGATTGATAAGCCAAACAAACAAACAAAACAAAACAAAAACAAGACAGACAGCGAGAGTCAAACAAAATATACGAAAGAGAAAAAAATGCCGTAACTAAACAATTTCAATAGTCAACACGCTGCAGTTTTTAGGAACTGCAGCAGCGGGCTCAACTCAACGCACAGCTAATTAAAATATCTAGCTGCTTGGGGTGTTGATAGTTTTCCAGCAGTAAACAGATTTTAAAAGAGTGCGAACATTTCAAGAGTTTGCTATATGGCTATATAAAGACCATTAAATGTTGTACTACAGTAATTAAATAATACCAAATGACACAAACAGAAGTGAGAAATATTTTTGGATTGTATTCCATAGAGGCAGCAAAATAAAAGTAATTTTTTGTAGCTGGAAATAATCAATGAAATACATAATTCTAAGCAACAATCAATGTTAGTCAAACGCTAGAATATACTATAAATATACCTAATATACATACCAAATTCATTCGCCTAAAAGCTTCTAATAAAACTCCTTTAGAAAATAAGTAAGATCACGTAATTTGTGTGCTGTCTCATATATAAAGCTATTTGTCAGTGCGTGTATGTGATTTATCTAATGGATTGTTTAGTGTTGTACTCGCAGTTGCAAACGGTAAATTTCAGTTGCAAAATATTGGCAAACTGTCTTAGCTTTGGGTTGTACCCCACTTACTAAAGTTGAAGCTGAAGCTGAATTCGGAGTCGGAGTCGGAGTCGAAGCCGAGGGCAAATTAAGTGCTGTGCTGTGGGTATGTTAATCTATAGACTTGACTCGTGTACGTTGTATGTAAGGCCCCCATCATGTGAGCTGCAATTGATGTTGTTGTTACTGTTGCTGTTGCTGTTGCTGTTGTTGCATGCCCCCATTTGGCATTTGCCATTTTCTAATTGCACAAATGCGCCCCAGAAGCGCAAGCGCGACCCAAACTAACAAACAACTGCAGCTAAAAGACAATCGCATCTTACGTTTTTGGGAGCTCGAAATGGGGGTGAAGGTGGAGGTGGAAGTGGAAGTGGAAGATTTGCTGTTGCAGATCGTGAAGATTAAGGAGGCATCCACGGCTGCGTCGCATGTGAGCGCTAATTTTTGTAATTTGTGTGCAACTGTCAACGCAAGCCAAGCCACGGGCTGGAACTGCAGCTGAAGCTGAAGCTCAAGTCGAAGCTGAGGCTGAAGCCAAGCCGAAGCCTGTGCACTCGTAGTCAAAGTCGAACTTTCACTTGGAGGTAATGGCAGGCTGAATGGATGGATGCAGCAGCAAGCAGCTCCTTTTGCAAGTCCAATGAGAGTCTGTTTTGACTCTGTTTTGATTGCAAGCTCAGCGAATGTTTATTTGTTTGTTTATTGGCCCGAGCAACATTTAATTTCAGTCGATTGAAAACGTAATCGCCTTCCTCCCCCCCTCTGCAACGCTGTCCAAATCTGTAGAGTACTCGTATTGTGTCCACTTTGCATGTCACGGAGCTGTTTGGCTTGTGCATTGCATTTGTCAGCTTCCCATGTGCTATAAATTTGTATTAATTTTTTATGGCAGTTTTACGTGCCAAGACACGCTTTCATCTCGATCCGCAACAGACACACTCACACACACAAACATTTAGATTATCATTTATGCACTTATATATAATGTATTTATATACATTTCATTTTATTTTATTTATTTGTATTTGATGTGCTTGGACTGTGTGACACACCTCATAAACGTGGCTCGTTGTTGCAGCCAATTGTCGGCAGCACCCGCACAGCACACAATTTGCATATTATAACCATAATATATATTACTATATAAGCTCATTGCGCCATGACGTTTATTTCGATATGTTTTTTAGCCCCCCAAAACGGAACTTGGCTTCAGTGAATCGCACATAATTAGCCACGGCGCGTTGTCCGTGTCAAGTGGAGCCCCCAAAAGAAAAAAAAAAGAAGGGGCACCTATTGTTGATATCCCTCTGTATGCTTTTCAATTAGCCAACTGAACCTTCGCTTAACACCATTCTGTTGTTGTAGTTGTTGCCACAGCAGCATAAAATGTGTATCGCAAGGTTTTAAACTTTAAACACAACTGTTGCAAAAGCCAAAAGGCCAATATTAAAACTGTGTAGAATCGACGGCTGGCATTGCTGGCATTTAGCCAGATCAAATAATGGGCAGAAAGCATTGATAAATCTGGCAATATAATAAAGTAACATTTAAAGAAATAACTGCTCGAACATAAGCGTTGCCAATCGCAGCAGGTTGCCGGCTTTTTGTTTACACTGTACTACAGAAAAAAAAAATATATGTGTATTATAAACACAAAAGAGCAAGGCAAACAAACAATCAGGGGCGTAGTCAACAAACATAAACGGAAAAGAAAAAATATTACTTTCAATATTAAAGTGTGTTTCGGTTTTAATTGCGAATATATTCCATATTGCAATTACATCATAATTAGATGTTCTTGAAGATTATATGGTAAGACACGCTTCTGGGCAATCTGTCTGCGCTGCTCTCGAAAGTTATTGTAGCGTTTCGAATGGCGGCAAATAAAATGAAAATGATGTTTTAAGTGTTTATTTGTTTTTATGTTAAGCAGCAAATAAAAAGAGATACCGAAGAAAAAGAAGAGCGAAACGAATTTAAAAGTGAATTTCACACTCAGCTGCACAAGAAGTTGGCTAAGTTGCCTAAGTTGCGATGCATTAGCCAGACATTACGAGCTTGAGTATAACCAAAAACTAAAAATACAAAATAAGCAACAAGCAACCAAATGACTGCTGGCTGAATGCTGAATGTAAGCCAAGATAGCAGCAATCAGTCGTCGTCAGTTGCAACCTGTTTCCTGGCAGCAACAACATTTTGTTTTTAGTTTTTTTTGGGGCTGTTGCCTCAATTAGCGTCGCCTCCAACACTTGTCGCGCAATTATTAACAAACTTATTGAGCGTAAAATGATATAACCACAATGCAGTGACAATTTACTACAACGACAACAAGTACAACTGAGACGCAGGCAGACTAGTTGCACATTTCTCAAGCAATTTACACAAGACTTTCGCTTTCATTTGCTGTTGCCTCTTTTGTTGTTGCTGTCAAGAGCTTCCTGTGTGAAAGGGCAGGAATGCCACATTCTACGCACACACTCACACACGTGCAACAATCTCAATCTCAAGTGTGTGTGTTGTGTGTGTCTTATGTGGCTAATTCTGTACAGAGCTGAAAGAACTTCCCCATTTGGCTGGCAAGCTGGCCGGTTGGCTGCCTGGCTGGCAATTCCTCATTCTGCAAAGGGCATTTACATTAATCCGTTTTATTTATAGACGAGAACTTCTATAGTTTATTTTTGCAGGTGCCTCGCACAGCCAGACAGTCAGCGACTGGGCGCCCGCATTGATCATTAGCGCGGCTTCCATGACAACCAACAACGGCCAACAACCAACACCATCCACATGCAACACAGACAGCAAATACAAACAACTGCAATCGCAGTTGTTAAAGCTGATTCAATCCCATTGAATCCACCCGCTGCTGTTGCTGTGGCCAGACTTTTGATTCAGACTCGCGGCCAATGTCGCAATGTCAGTGTCCAATTCATATTGTTATTAATTATGCATGCCACCAACAACAACACCAACAACAACAAACAACGGCTGTGGCAACAACTGAAACTCGCCTGCTCCCCAAAAAGTTTGCGACCATGTGATATAATCGCAGCCGGACTTGAACCGAGACTGACATTGGTTCCATTCGCTGATTTTTGCATGATGCATGCCACACAATGTTGCGCGTTAAAGGTGGCGTTGACCCCAGACGCAAAGAGAAGAATCGTGAATGAGTAACGCCACCGGAAGGTGAATTTTTGAAAGAAAGGTGTACAGCAAGTACACATAAATGACGGCATCACTTCGAAAAAATACTTGAACCGTGGCAGAGAAGAGCGAAGAAAGAAAAAGAAGCAAAGAACCATAGAACCTCACAGCGGAAGCCAGAGAAACAGCAACGGAAGCGGCGAAAGAACAAAAATATTTAATAAAAATGTAAACTTATAGCATACATATAAACACTTTAACAACTTATCAAGAAATGTTCTTTAATGACCAACAAATAGCATAGCAGCAAAAGAAACAAGAAAAATACATAACATAATTCTTAGAAATAATAGTCTGTGACAATAGAGCATTAATTCCATGTTATTAAATCAATAAGCAAGTAATGTCTCTTATGCAATCCATTAAATTTCACATTTAAAATGCAGTTAACAACGGTTCCAGCAACGAAGAAAATCTCATTCGGAAAATCAAATGCAATTTACATGGTCTAAAGGGAAAGCTGAACCTCAAAACTTGTTAATTTTGAACATCCACAATTTGAGCAATAAACACAAATTAGCGATGCATTCAAATTAATATTCTACATGATTGTCATGTGGCAACTGCGGTTCACCAAAGTTTCTCTTCTCAGTAGTTGTTGTGCGAAATGTTGTAGAAAAAGAAACAATAGAGAGAGAGAGACGCTCGTTGCTTGGAATATATGGCCTAGGGAGAAAATTAAAGAAAACTGCAAGAAATGAAATGAAAGAACGTCCGCGAGAGGCAGCAAAAAGCAGCAACAAAAAGCCAACGCGTTCAAGGCCGTTTTATGAAAGCCATAAAAAATCATTTCATGCCTTGATGCATTTCTTCTACTGGCCCTGGGTTTGGTTTGGGGTCTGTTCGTTAGTTGTTGCTTTGCTAATGCGATGCCAGCTGCTGCTGCTGCTGTTTTTTGTTGTTCATAAATTTAATTTGCAGCCGCAAGACAGTGAAGGTAGCAACACAACAAAAAAAAAATAACAGAGAGCACCAAAGACGCACCGCGCTCTGCACTGCCATAAAGCCAACTTATAAATTAGTTGGCTCAATTCGCCGACAACTCTAGCTTAATGGCTGCGCATGCGCTGATTAGTTTTTACTCCTGATTTTCTCCTATTGTTGCCAGCTGGATGGCAGTTAACTCTGTTTTTTTTTTCTTTTTCTTTAATGCATTACACCAATGTTTATTGCTTAATCTACATCGGTGCACACATTAAGCGACAACAAAAGGCAACGAAGGCAATAATTGGGTGCAATCCGGATTGGTAATTGTGGAGTCAAGAAGCTCTTGACAGGCCCCTTATTATGATGGAATGCATGTGGTTCTCCCCTTAAAGGTCCAAGCCAATCCCATTAAAACTGGCCAGATTAAAGCGAAAGCTCATCACTTAGGCCTAGAAATCAATTAGAGCTACAAAATAATAAAATTGTTGATGAGCATTAAAAGATCTCCAACAATATTTGCATGCCAAGTTTTCAGCTTTCGCAGCACTTATTAACTTTAGCATAGAACTTCCGGCTGATCTTTTAATCAATATATTTACTCAAAATGTATTCATTTATCATTTTGGCATAACCTGAAGCTTGCATAATAATTTGTCTCAGGTATTTTTCTGTTTTGAAAGCTGATCTAATAATTTTAACAGCCTCACTGACCTTCAACAAATGTTTACTTTCAGTTTCACATAATTGAACTAGGTGAATGAACGCGACATAAGTAATAAAATAGCAAATGACAGATTGCAAAAAAAAAAAAATATTGTAGTAAAAATAATAATGAGAAAAAACTATAAATAAATACGAGTGTATGCGAAGGGTATCAATTTCTTTGCGCTTTAACGTTACCGCTTGCTGGAATTGAATTGAACAATTGAAAGCCAAAGCGGCCAACTAACATAATTGCAGCACACACACACACAGATAGATTGATAGTTATGTGTATGTGTGTGTGATACACACCCCACCAACAGTTCACAGCTTGAATCGTTAATCATTCAACCGCAACATTTTGCAAAAACAAAGGAAAACTAACCCAAGCCAGGCGGCTGAGGCGGCGGCGCGTAATTGTAAGCCGAGTAAATTTAAATGTTTATCCATGAGCCACACCAACAGACTAACCCGCTGCTAATCGACACTCTTAATACTCTAACTCAATTCATAAGTTTATAGTTGAGTCAATTAAATATTATTTACAGTTTAGTGCGAGCACAAAAAGAAAGCAAACTATGAACATTCATCATTACAAATGCATAGCACCTCAAGTGTAGGGTATTCAACAAAGTGCTTGGGCAAAAACAATGACCAATTACTGTGTCATTGGGTGTGCAAGCGTTGGCGTTGGCGTTAGCGTTGTCCGGCCGCGGCGTTTGCCTTTAACTTCGAATTGACTTTGAGCGCGTGAAATTAGTTGAAACAGCAACAACAACTGGAGCGTAATTGGTAACAAGACAACACACAGACAGACACACACACACGAGCAGAGATTGTAATTTAATTGTATCGACCAACAGGTAACAGGCAACAGGTAAAAACGTTTAACTCGTTGTAATCGAGGGGTAACTTGGGATCTGCAAAATGGCAGCCCAGCCCACAGATGAGGAGGCCTGACCCAAAAAAGCCCCCAAAAATCGAAATCGAATTCGAAAATAAAAACCGAAAACAGAGCGACAAATGTACAAAATAAAAAAAAATAAATGCTTATTGCACAACCGGCATGCAAATTGCCAAAATGGCTTAAATGCTTAATGTGCTAGTCGACGTACTTGCCACAAACAAAATTGGCGCCCCAAAACGGAGCACAAAAAAGGCCAAAATCTACCGAGCATTGCTCGCTCTTTGTGTCAGAAGTCTAGATGTGTATTTGGAGCTTTACAAATGGAGCCAAATCGTGGCCGCTCCTTGCCTACACACACACATATATACACAAACAAACACACCACTGAACCACTAAAGTCGCGCCACAATTGTAGTTTTGTTTTAGTTTTACACCTACGCCTAAGCGAAAAAAAACATTAAACAGGTTCTTTTTTCGCTCGCAAAAGGTCGCCAAGGCATAGCACAAAATGTGAAAGGTTTGGCCAGCCAGCTTATATTTGCCAAGCCTCACAGTTAGCAATTGGCTGCCGGGTGCTAGCTAGCAATGTAGATATACTAGCTAACGAATGTGTTACCAAGATTAAAAAAAAAAGTCACAAGTTGCATTACAAATGTGAAATTATTACGCAAGCCGTAGACAAAATTTTAATTTATTTAATTGCTGCAGACGGCCAAATTGCAAATCAACTGTCAAGCGACAAAACAAACACAAACACAAACAACAATTATTATGATGAAGCTGAGGCTTGGTCAAGAGCAAGACATCAACCGAAACCAAAACTAAACGTTTGCCAAGACACAAACAGGTGGCAGCCTCAAAAAATAGAGGAAAAAAAACGTGTCACAATTCCATGTGCGAATCGTGAGCATGATCGTGATCAGAGTATCAGCTACAAAATGCTGTGCATAAACTGGAAACCCAGCAGAGTCTAACATGTGAACAATTTTAACTATTCGAACATAGCGAAGAAGAAAAAAACGGATGTCTTCAAGTAGTCGCTACAGATACAAATTGCCTTGACTGTCATACGCCATGAATCTTAAATCAGTTAAGATACTACCGCAAAAGATCTTATCTCGGCTAATTTCAGAATGTTTTCATGAATTTCTGAAATGGGTTCACAACTTATGCTTAATATTCATGGGATTATCTTAATGATCAGACAGATTCTGAATTGATTATGCCAGTTGCCGAGTGAAGTATCTCTCTATCTCTCTCTCTCTATCTCCAATGAATGTATCTTTGGTGCTGGATTTTCCCTCGTTGTCGGTTAAATTTCTATTTTGTTGTTGATGCATTGCAATTATAAAACTGACTTAAAACGACATTTGCTCATCAGAGTGATCCCCATGCTCGGGCTTCCCCTCTTCCATTTCCCCCTTCAAACAACACCAAGTCAAATGAATACATTTGAATGAAGAGCCTATCGCCGAAATGAGCGTTGTGCTTGCGCTTTCAACTTTGACAAAGTGTTTGGCACCGTGGCTAAATGTCAGCGTCTCTTCCTCTCTGGCCCTCATCATCCGCTTCTCCATTTCATCGGTCAGCGAAAAAAAGCATTAAAGCCAAAGGCCGACACATTGCTTGGGGGCAATCTGACGGTGCTGAGGGGGAAGCAAGCTGTTGTTGGCTTTTGAAATGCTAAGATAATTGCTTTGCCAATTTGACTTAATGAATTAAAGCTGCATTTACATTTCGCTTTGTTGACCCAACGCGCTCACCATTTGAATGCTTTATGGCCATTTATATCAGCTTAGATGGGCGACAATGTCAAAGTTTAGAGTTGAGGTGAACTTATTTAATGCCCTGAAATATTCATGAACTTCGCCACCAAACCGAAAGTTGTTTTCACATTGTCGAGGGATTTACAATACTTTCTTTTCTACCCATTTACAATACGTAGAAGTGCACTGTTGTTCGCATTTACAATCACAAGTAAAAATGTGTGTGATAGACACACATTTTGCTGCAGCTGGTCAGAAAGACGATCACGTGCAAAAAAACAGAATCGTATCTGGGTGGGGTCTCTCTTCAGTCTCTAACTGTCTATGCGCTGCCTGCCATCATCATCAGTCAAGTCGAAGTCAAAGTCGAAGTCAAAGACAACCAACCAAAATTCGTAGAAAGCTGCGCCCAAAATGCAATATTGTTGTTAAGCATAATGTGAAAAATGAACTAACAAAAGATTCCAAGTACTGACACACACACACACACGCGAGTATCTATGAAAAATGTGCAACCGAATTGTGAAGAATTTTCAACAGTCAATTTAATTTTATTTTGTGAAATTGCTATTGGAATTCAAGTGCCGACAGCCGGCACATATAAATACGAGTATTCATGCATATACACACAGTATATCTAAAATATATTTATTGAATTTATCATCAAATGTTGAACCCCCTCAAA
This sequence comes from Drosophila sulfurigaster albostrigata, assembly GCF_023558435.1. Taxonomy (NCBI): domain Eukaryota; kingdom Metazoa; phylum Arthropoda; class Insecta; order Diptera; family Drosophilidae; genus Drosophila; species Drosophila sulfurigaster. Next base: position 22,944,858 of record NC_084882.1, read on the forward strand.
TCATTTCCGTTGTGTTGTCGTCGTAGTATTTTCTCTTTGATTGTATGCTAGAGCTGGCTGCCAGCAACGGGTAACAGAATTTCTTGGCTTCATTTCATATGCAAATGACGCGCCCCGAAAGTGTGGAGTAGCACAATACCAATACACAACTATGATCAAAAGAAGACTGTGAAAAGCTTTGACAAAGCTAGTCGAAATGTAAATACTCTGCTAATACTTAAAACTTAATTTCTATAAAAGAAAATTGTCTCAATTTAAGTCTGAGTTCAGTTGAATCTAACACAAATTATAGTATTAAAAACTACACTACTGATGGCAGTCTCTATAACGAGTATTAAAGTCATTGTAGTACTAAATATTATTCCCTAATTAAATATAATTCCTTATAGCATTAAGATGAGCCAGAGTAACTAAGGCCTTCAGGTTATAGTACTGAATATAACCCAGTTCACTTAGAGGGATTAAAGTTTGCAAATATTTACCTATAATTCTACTTTGATTAACTTTAAATCTATTAATTTTAAAATGAGAAATGTGTATGATTAAATTTAAATAGTTAAAAATTTTCAATTTGTGGTCTTAGTTATATGAATAAATTCATTTTCTGCTGCGGCAGTTTCTATAATAATATAATCCTATAAGCATAATCCGATCAACATCCACTAAAACTGGCTTTCTTAGAATTAAGTTTTCTGCATTTCTTTCTTACTTTCATCAACAACTTGTGAAGCTTATAGGAAGATCTTGCTTTGGCTGCCTGAGTAATGCATGTTGTTTGCTTTTATCATAGAGTATACATTGATATTATATCCCCAATTGCAGGTGGGCAATCAACTTACCATTTCCTTTCGCAGCGTCGCTATCTGCGCGTCCAAAGTGCTGCCCGTTACATTGATTTTTGCAGGTGAGCTTGTCACAGTTGTTGTTGTTGTTATTGCTGTTGCTTTCGTGTTGTTTTCCTTTTCATTTGCATTGGAAGTCACCGTTGTTGCTGTCGTTGTGTTTGCTGTTGTTGCTGTCGATGTTGCTGCTGCTGTCGATGTTGCTGCTGTTGCTTTTGTTGTTGCTGCTGCTGTGGCTGCTGCTGTTGTCGTTGTTGTTGTTGACTCTGCTAAAGCTGGCGTTGATTTATCGTTTGCATTCTCTTTAGATGTCTGCTTATCGCTGTTATTGTTGTTATTGTTACCGCTGCTGATGCTGTTGTTGTTTTTGTTATCACTAACTTTTTGGCTTGCTAATTTGTTGCCGCTCTCATTCTCCTTATTATTGTCATCGTTGTTGTTGTTGTTCTTGTTGCTGTTATTGTTGATGCTCTCCAGCTCCTGCTGTACTTCCACATCACTCAAGAGCCCCGAATCGGAGCCGAGCAGCTTATTGAAACCGCTCAAAGATTTAGGCAAAGGCGGCAGACCGCTTATCGACATTCCGCTGTTGAAGAAGATAAAGCACAAAAAAAGGAAATTAATATCAAGTCAATCTCAAGGTAAGCACACTTAACGATTAGAGCAGATCCTTGCATACCTACGCTTGCCACCCAAATAGCCATAACCATGCCAATAACTAATGACGGGCAAATCATCAAGATCGCCATCATCATCATCATAATGAACTTCATCGCTATAACTAGCCTGATGCCCCAGATCTTGCAAGACAAGTGGCAATGTGTCACTCAGGGTGTCATCATCATCATCATTGTCATTGTCATGGTCATTATCATTGTAATCACTGCATGTGGTGGGCGTTTGGCCACGCCCCGTGGCCGCACACCATTCCTCATCGTGCTCGTCGAACAGAAAGAAGCCATCTTGATATTTTTGATACCATTTGGCCACATACTGCGCACTCGGGGCAAATGGCCCAAACGCACTGCGGCACTCCTCGAGTATCTGGCTGGGATAGAGGCGCCGTCGGAAGCCAAACAAGATGCACTGCTGCAGCTCGACGGGCGTTGGACCCGGTATCGGCGATAGGAACAGTTCGTCCAGATCTTCGGACATTCGAATTGCCGTTGTCGTTGCTGCTGATGTTATTTGGCTTTGGCGTTTGCGTTTCAAACGACTTAAGACATTAGCTGTGAATTGCAGTAGCAGTTGGACACGTTTGTTGTAAAAGTCTATTTCAAAACATTAATTTTTTTTTACACAAATCATACAAAATGAGTGAAAGCCAGTTTGCGAGAGCGTGAGACAAAGAAAGAGAATACTTTGAGATCATAATCAAAAAACACAATAACGAGTAACACAAACAAAAAGAAAAGTAAAGTAAAGTAACGAAAAGTAAAGGAGCGTAGAACAATTTTTAGGTGTTAGCGCAAAGTGTGAAAATTGTTGTGGCCAAGAAGCGAATATTGCGGACCGGGCATTAATTCAAAACGATAAGCTGACAACAATGACATTTCAATCTCTGCTATTAGGCACAGTCAGATACACACATACACACAGAAAAAAAAACGAGACACTTAACTCGGCTTAGAAACCAGTAACCAAGGCCAGCAGCTATTTCTGAAGTAGATCTGCTGCCACTGGCGGGCAAAGCTGGTAAGCCACTTGCATATGGCCAGTTTTTGGGCTGGTTTTCAATTTGGAGAGGAAGCAGAGGGAAAAACTATATATTTCAAAATTCAATCACATGTGATATGCTATAGATACATATCTTGGCGACGCTTGTTAAATATATATCATAGTAGTAGAATAACAACAACTTTATGTTGCATTGTCGCCGGTTGCATTCCACTTGAGAATGCCAACAAACAAGTCCGCAACAAGTTGCATCAAAGGCCATAAAGTCAGTCCGAGGCAAGAAATAACATAGATACATTGTCAATGCACGAAACGTTTAGCTTGAGATACACTTTGATTGTTGCCACGTAGCTAGCTTAGAAACTGACCCAATTGCTGGGCCAAATGAAAATTGGCTGTTAGAACAGCGTTTAAGCACTTAAAGACAATCTCGTTTAACGGTAATCGCTGCCTTTATCGTCTTGTTCGTTTTGTTTTTTCACTGCATAGATCAGCTGCAAATTGGCGCTGCCAAAAGAGACGCAGTTCGAGTTCAGTCAATATTTCATTGGCATCCAGCAGCAGCAGCAGCCACAATCCAATGTAATCATTTTTCGCCATCGCTTCGAGATTTATCGGTCACGGTGCGGCTTTAAATATTTGCTGCGGTTTTGCCGCTGACTAACCGAAACGCTTGGCTGCTTCTCGAGCCTCATTTGTGGCCAAGTTAAGACGTACTCGCAAACAGTGACAGCCGGACTATCCAGCCAACAGACCATCCAGCAATCCAGTGGCAGTCGATGGATACCATAGAGTCTATAAAAGTGCGAGGCGTGAGGCTTGAGGCCCAGACAAATGCATTATGTATTTAACTTGGCTAATTGCTTGCTACGCTGCGCTGTGTAATCAGTAAGCAGGTACGCTTTACCAATTGCTAATTTGTGTGAACAGCAGAGTATCTGAGTATTTGCGAAAGATACTTTGTATCTTTGTATACACACAGTATACGCCAGCATTTTTTTTTCTTCTTGACTGGTTGAATGCCCGATTTCACCAGAAATACGCCGCGGCCAAACAACAACAGCAGCGGCGATCTAAAGCTCTCTCACAATGCGATATTTATGTTAAAAATTCTGCAATACAGGAAGCAATAATCACAAAAGAGTTAAGAGCTGCCTGAACGCCTGCGTTTATCTGCGTCTATTTATTTTTGTTCGATATTCTTGAACAGAAAACATTTATAATGACACTCTTGGCCATATAGAAACACACTTAAATATAAATAAATATATCTATATTTTTTTTTTATATATTTATGTATTTTACGAACAGCTGCCAACAGCGGACATTCCTATCGAACAACGACGACGACAAGCTCAAACAGCGGGCCGGGTCCGCTTGAGTTGAAGATCTGAAGACCTTTTTTGCAACTCGCCATCGCCATTAACTCATATAATAATCACCAACATAAAACAAAAAAAACATACATAAAGCAACAAAAAAATTAAGTGCAAATACATATTTAGCACGTTCGAAGCGTTGAAAATACAAAACAATAAACAAAATCAAAAACACAGCAAAGTTAACGTTTTTTTGTAGTAGATAAATGAAAAGGGCAAAAACAAGAAACGCAAAAAAACAGCCAACAAAATGGTAGTCAAATGAATAGTGTCTAATTTTTATTTTTTTGTGAGTGCTGCACTAAACAGTGATCGATCGCAGTGATTGACGATGTAAATACAATGTGATTTGTTTAGTGAATTATACAACACACAGTTTGGCAATGATGTGATTGTGAAGGTAAAAGAGATGTGGCAATTTTGTAGCAGCGATTTGAAGGTGTAATTACTTTGAAAGCAGCCTGCAATTGCCTCCATGTCTATTCTAGTCTAAGATATTAGTGTTACTGAGATTTGTCTCAACTGGTTTAGGCAATATATAGAGTAGTTCAAGAAAGATAACGTATCTAAATAAGTATACGAATTTATTTATATTTATTTAATGTAAGATACGGATCATTTCTGTATCTAACATTATAAATGACTAATTTATACATATATCCATATATATATATATATATATATATATATATTGAATGTAAGATAGGGATAATTTCTGTATCTAACATTTTAAATTACTAACCCATGACTTATTAAAAATTTAATTTCCGCTTGCAATTTACGACTTTAAGTGCAGCCTTAACTTGTCAGGAACTTCACAAGTTTACATAAGGTAATATATATAATATAAAATATTGCGCATGTTCGCCGCCCTAGTCGCCTTGATTAGCAAAACCTGCTGTGCTCTGCATGAGATGCAAAACAATCTGCAGTTAATTTGGCAGCTGCTGCTCTCCGAGTAACTGAAATTTCACCGGCTTTTGGGACCATCATCATCATCATCATCGTCATCATCAAGCATAGGCAAAGTGCACATAATTATGGTAAAAGCATTTTTCAGCTACATTTGCATTTGGCTTTGCTCTTGTTTAGCCCCAAAAACTGAAAAATGAAATATGTATGGTACTACATGCAAGACTCCGCACTGCACTCTGTTATTAATTAAGCCAAAAATGAGAAAACATACCTTAAAAAAATACTCCTATATATGTAAGAGCAATTCGTATGTTGTTGTTGTGGTTGGCTGGTTGGTTGGCAGGTTGTTGTTGTAATTATTTATGGTTTGTTCGACTGTCGGATTGCTTCATATACGATATATGCATATGGCAAGTTCATTAGCCCGACAATCGCATTGTAACTGAGCAAACACTACAACAAGCCACAAAAGTTTACTAAATACTATAGACTATATGCATATACAAGTTGAGTATTTATCTTGATTTATCTTATATATGTAATCAGTTTATAAACGCTCTATATGGCATTTCTTGGTTTCTAAATGAAGATTTTCTGCTTTGATATCACCTGTTGGCGAACGCTTTTATGGCAACGGTGACGCCTTTTCGCAGTTTGCAACCTACGCCATTATATTTTTAAATATTTTAATTAATTAGTTAAAGCATTCAGAAATGGCTTAACCAAAAGTGGGCTGAGCTGGACTCGACTCGGCTTCTCTTGTCTTGACTCGACTCGACTTGACTTGACTGTCTGATGAGTGCTTGTTGAGGCTAATTAAGCGTGGGTGTGGCTAAAAGGCAAACAAACACGAGCTTTGGCAAAATATGCATTTCAAAGAAGAAAGCAAATATATGCATATAGAATATAGTTTCAACTTTCAGCTGGCATTTCCAACACATATGATGTCACTAAAAGTTTGGCTGAATATATAAAGAGAGTGGAGCTGAATGTAAATATGCTTTGTGAAACTATTGCTTCTGCTAACCTAGACTACACAAGCAGTGCTTGTTTCACTTTATCATGTAATGTTGGGAAAGTCGAGTTCCACTTTAAGTGCAATAGAATTATCCAAGCATCAACACTCTTTTCACTCTTAGAATATTGCAGCAAGGGCTGAAGCAAAAAAATGTAAAGTCGTAAGATTGGAACACAAAATGCTTTCGGCAATGTAAGATTTCCACGTGCAAGCGTAAGGTCAACACAAATAACTTTGGCTATGAGTATGTATGTATCACACAGATATATATATGTATATGTATATATAGCTCTATAGGTAGTATAAGCACATTCAAAAATAAACACATTTATGTGAGTGTGTGAGTTTGTGTACGTGAGTAGGCACAGCTTTCAATTGGTATTGTTGAATAAAAATGCTTTTGTTATTAATTAAGAAAAACACACACTGAAACTAAACGGCGGCGATAATTTTACAGATCTCTTCAATTCACAAATTGCACAGAACAACATAGTTTGCTATGTTCTTTGCCGCATTTTGAGGCATAGCAACATTTTTATTGTTTTTGCTTTTCGCTTTTTTTTTTATATACAACATAATTATTTTTAATTGTTATGCAGCCTCGTTTTGTTTTTAGAACAGACACATACACACACACACGCACATACACGGCGAATTTAAAGAAAAAACATAAGACAAGCTGCGTAAATTTGTTGTTTTTCTTTTTTTATATTTTGTTGAGGCTGCTCCTCTGACGCGTACTCACTAATTATTATTTTTACAAACAATATGGGAATTATAAACATATAATTTAGTTTTGTAATTCCGCTCGCCACACTGTGTTCACACACACTGTGTATAGTATTTTTTGTTTTGGCCTGTGGTATTGTTGCCTCGGTCTGTGATAGCGCTGAGAAATTCGCGTGCTACTAAAAGTCAAACGTTGGCGACTTTTTGCCACGTTCAATATCTCATCCCCTGAGCGCGTCAGCGTCTCTCCAAGAGCGGAAGAAGAGATACAAAAGCCAAAAGCTACAAAAGAAAAGGCGCACACAGACAGCTCTACAGATATCTACATACATTTCTATCTATCTATTTGTCTATCTATCACATGCAATACAGATGCAGAGCAAAGCACACTGCAAATGGAATGATGAGGCATCGGCATCGGCAGCAGCAGAGTGAAAGAGATGGCAAAATTAGAAAACAAGACAAAGATAAAAATATATAAGAAATGCGTGTATTGATTTAATAAAAATAAAATAACAAACAGGGTGTATCATGTCATGCTGAAAACCATATCGAGCGGATGCAAAAAATTCCATTTCAAAATTCCATAACTAAGAGCGGAAAGTAAAATGCATTTAAGAAATAGTTGTGGCCGCTTTGCGTCACAATTTCTTTGAGTAAAGCACCCTGTATGGCATTTCCACAGCCGCCTTAGTTGCTATTAATAGAGATAATAACAAAATAACACGTTGTTTCTCCTATGTAGTACATCATATTTGCCTCCACCCCAGAGAAGAAGCAAAGGGTGAAACCTCTGCCCGAGAATTTCGGGCACAACGCGTTGCTCATTCAGAAAAATTTCAGAACATGATGACGGGCGGCGGCGACTGGGAGATGCCATCAAATTTGTTTTTTGGCCCCAAACAGCGTAGGAATAAAAACAAAAAATAACAACATATTCGACCATTACCCTTGCCCCGTGCGAGATCGAGAACTAAACTAAACGACGAATTGGGAGCGTCGATTGTCGGTTGTCGTCGTGTCGCATTTTAAAAATAAACTCGGAAAAGCGCTCCACGCACCGTCAGAGACAAGTAAGTATGCACCACCACCACCACAGCAGCAGCAACAGCAACAGCAGCGCACACCACCGAAAATAGTGCAGGCAGCAGGCAACAGGCAATCGCGCAGGTGGCAAATGGGAGCATGAACGGGATGCGACTCAAAAGAATGCAACGACGACGTCGACGACGCGTCGACAGCGGCGCCATTTTGCTGGCAGCGTCAACGTTGTCATAAATCTTGAAATGCCTTTTCAGAAGACACCAACTTGGGGCGATTTCTCGCAAAAAAAAAAAGACAAACTACGTGATCATAATATCAATAGTTGACCCACAAAACGAGAAGTTTACTTAATAAAGGTTTCAGTTTTTCTTCTTCTCACACATAATTTTTTTGTTGCAAATAAAATGAATGGGGTCGGGTCGTATTCGGGTTTATTGTGTGATCGACTTAAAGAACGCTGCCCGCATTGTTGTCGATTTGAATAAGAACGAGAGATTTTTTGTAAAAGAGGCGATTTCTATTTGTACTAAACGAGGGCAGCAACCGACTACCGAGATAATCTTGAATACATTCTAAAAACGTTGTTAACCAAAAATCTTTACTGGGTTGGGTGTACCTACAGGGTATGCGGGTACTATGTCATTGAAAATTCAAGTCTTTCAATGCCAACAGTGCTTGTGGCACTCTATAATGGGTCATAATTTTCCCATTGTCTTCGCAAAGTTATCAGCTATGTAGCGCTAATTAACTGAGAAGTCGCCTAATAATTGTTGGCCACAACGAACATATTTTTTTGTAGGTACATAATTTTCCGAAACCTTGCCCATAACAAAAGCCAAATGACGAGTGCGTTAAATGACGAAAACACAAAGTAAAAAAAAAAAACGCAACGAGAAAGACAATAACAATAACAAAAGCAAAGACGATAAACGACTGACAGAAAGAGGGTCAAGCTCAGTCGGTGTCTGGAATTGTATGCGCTTTCATAGCCATAAATAAAATGATATCAGTAGCTTTATATGCAGGGCCTCTCACGTTCAACATTCAGCGTACAACAGCGTACAACGCCCCCACCTTTCTTTCTACACAATTCGAATCATTTTCGCTTTCATTTCAAACCGGGCAATGGGACTCAAACAGCGAACCACTTTTCGATCAACACACACAGGTTTCTTTGAGGTCTCTAAGTTTTGATCTGGTCATTTGTGAAATTTCTAAATAAATAAACTAAGTAATCATATGCAAATAAGACAAATAGAAACACAAGAAGCAGTGGAAGCAGAAGAAACCAACCGATGAAGAAGTGTTGTATGGCCGAAAGCTAAGGCGATTCACGATCATCATTTCACGTAGTAGTACGTTGGCTCGGTTTGGTTACCCAAATAAATTTCGTTTAGTCTTGTGACCTGCGTTCCATACGATTAGTCTCGGGTTTCTCTTTCGAGTCTCAGTCGAGTCGCAACGAAAAGCGAAATTTGATTTCGGTTTTCTGATTAGTAGAACCAACAAACAAGAGACTAACTTACTTTTTTTTCTTCTTTTTTTATTTTGTGAGACTCTCGTCTCGCTCTCGCTCTCGCTTTGCAAATAGCATTTCTGGGGTTTCTTAATTTATGCAGCTTGTCATCGCTGGGTTTTTAACGATGGGTCGATGCTTTTGGCTTAGAAACTACCTGGCATTGGTTACGACAGTTACTTTGCTTGTTGTTTCTTCTTTATTTGTTGTTGTATTTTGTATTTTGCCTTAGCTCTGACCATACAAAAGCGAAAGTCGTCTGGTAATATATCAAATATGTAAGGTGAATTATTTACGTTTATTTATGCATAGTTATTTTTAAAAATAAAACCACAAAAAATATAGAAAAAATACACAAACTCTCAATTTAAAGTGAAGCAACAATGAGAAACAGATTGATTCCAAAGTATTTGCGGATTTCCTTATAGACTTTGTTCTTTTAAGACTTTCAGTGCATATTGCCAAATGTGAAGTGCTTCAATCATGTGGGTTAATAATAACAACAGACGCAGCGCAGGCAAGTGAAATTCCTCATTTGCATTGGGCAAACACACAGCGAACACATGAGATAAAAGTCAATCCACTCGGCGGACCAGTGGCGAATGGTTGTGGAGCAGGAAACTTGAGCAATCCGCGCACTTGACTGCATAGTTTCGTTTTTCGTATCCATAAGATACAAATCAACAGCAACTGCTATTTTTGGGCAATACACATACAACAAACTCAAAACTCATAAAGTTCAATTGCGCCAAAAACACTTGAGATACATACTACACTGAAAGCAATATAAAAGACCCCCCTTTCAACAACAACAAAAAAAAGAAGAAACACACAAAAAAAAAGAGGTAACGCAAATAGGTGAAACAAGTGCGCAAGATACAAACTTATGGACCCAATTGCTACTGGTCGTAAATTTGGTAAATTTGATTAGATTCCATGGATTGCGGGTTCAGTGAATGGTCAGTGTGTGAGATGTGTCAGCCAGGAATCTGTTGGCCACAAGAGCAACCAAACCGGCTGTGAACGAGTGGAACAGCTGGAGCAAAGCCGGAATCTAAGTTGGCCAAAACAACCAAACAAAAAAACCACAACAAAATTCGAAAATTTTAAATTTAAATTTGTATTTTTGGTGCAAAACTTAGCTCAAGTGCATTAAGTGGCGAATTGCTTCCGGTAGCTGGTCGCGTCTCGTGAATTGGTTCAGGTCCAGCCACAGCCACAGCTTCGATTGGAGTCGAGTCGAGTTGAATCGCATCGAATCGAGTTGACTCGTGATTGTTGCAATGGTTCCAATGGCCCACACTTGAAGTGGTGGCCAAGTGGTTTTGTGGCTCGTCACAAGTCGCACAAGTCTGCGCATGTCGTAAGCGGCTTCAGTTTTCTTACAATTTTCTTTTCGCTTCATTTTGTTGTTTTTTTCGCTTTTTATTTGGGCAGCCTAACACACACGGCTAATGTTATAAATTAACGCAACACACACACAGCGCACAACAAGCAAAAATCGCACCAAAAACAACACAAATTGTATCGTCATGTGGGTTTATGTAAGCCACCCGGCCAACAAACCAACCATCCAACCATCTAGCCAGTTGGCCAGGTTAATAGACAGACACATTGGCAACCTACGCGCATGTGCGTCCAGATCCACATCCACTTCCAGGTCGCCTCAGTCGCCTCAGTCGAACACTGGACGCGATGTTGGCCAATTTTTCCGCATCTGTGGCTGTTTTGCTTTTGTTTGGCTTTCGGTTTTTTTTTTTGTTGTTTGTTTTTTGTTTTTTTCGTCACAAATTTACAGTTTCTATTATTTTTTCGCTTAGTTTTTCTCACGTCGATGAGTTTGCATAAAATTAGCACACATTTTGACTGAAAAGTCGATTAATTAGCCGCAAAGTTTAATACATAAAGAAATAGGGAAGTTGTGGGCCAAATAAATTAATTATTCGCCTGTCCACAGCAATTTAAAGTGCGTTTAGTTTTCACCTTGTCTGAGTATGACAATCGATCGTATCATTGACCGTTACTCAGTCTCAGTCTCAGTCTCAAGATTTAGATTCTCTTTCAACAACAACAAAAAAAATACCAATTCATTAAGACAAAATAGAAACTATAATAACTCTTGAGAAGGCAACAATAACATTTTAACGGGCTGTAGAACAATTTAAAATAACAATTCCGAGTTAAGCAGCCGCTGAATGACATTGAGACGAACTCTATTAACTTTAAGCACTCTCTAGGTCAAATATGTTCTTAAGAAAGAAAATTGTAAGTTGGTACTGCATTTCACTAGCTTTTCAGAAAGATGTCGAAACTCTACTTTTATTACAATAATTATTTTTGTTTGTAGAGTTCTTAACTCTTACCATCCTATATAAAGAAAGTTATATGGGCTCACACTTGACCCACAGCTAATACAAAGCCAAATATTTGTACAGCTGGAAAAGTTCAAGAGAACAGAGCAAAGTACCGTTGTGCACTGACATCTTGAAGAATCAGAAATCTTTCGTTGCTGTTGTTGTTGTTGTTGTTAGCTCACACAATTCCCAAGCACAAAACGTGGCCATAGACCCAACCTCTCAGTCAGAGAAGAACAAAGCTTGGGCCCCATAAAACAGATCAACGAATCCGGCAGTTGGCTGTCACAGACCATCTAAGAGTTACAATCAGTTACAGTAAAGTGTCAAGATGCTCAGCAATTACGAGTATGATGATTATTAGAGGGACTTACAATACGACGAGTACAACAATTCTTTCTCAGGCCTAGGTTTCTGTTTTTTTTTTTTGTGGTTTTGGCCAAGAAGTAAGTGTTGACTTCTGTTTAAAGCACTTTGCTCACGCAGTCTGTAGATTGATGGAATGACTGACTAACTAACTAAATAACCAAGTGACAGACTGACTGACTGAGTGAATGACTAACTTTATGGTAGACGACATAACCCATAACCGTAACCAGACATCGAGTTGAACACTCTGCGCACTTTGTGCTACTTAATGTGAAGTTGGGCTTTCGGCGCGTTCAACCTGCATTTGTGTCGCATCATCTAAAACTATTTGGTAGTAGCTCGAGCCCAGCACTTGTCAGCCCGACATTCAGTCAGTCAGTCAGGCAGTCAGTCACTCGCTCAGTTGTTCAGTTAAAGTCGCTTTGCCATACTTTAACGGTTCTCACACTCTCGGCAACCGAATCTGGCGTGTGTATCTTTGGCAGCGAGTGGCACTCATCATAATTACAACGCTACAACCTCACTCACTGGCTGACTGACTGACTGACTGAGTGAATGAATGACAGCCACATGAGGCAAGCACAACAACGTCAACGTCTTGCAGGTTTGGTTTTCAGTTCCACAGTTCCACCGAGCTTTTTGTGACTGACTCTAGTGTTTATAATTTATGATTGCTTTGCGTGATTTTTACATTTCTGTGTTATTAGTCTAAACTTGGCTTCAGCATCAGAAAAATACACAGACAATCTACGATCTACGATCGTGCCTATGCGACTATGTGTGCCTATGGAGAACACCTACGATTTGGGGCTCTGAACTCCGAACCAGCCCACAGATTTGTCTGAGAATTGCACGTTGCTGCCAAATTGTGTTTGGTGTTTTGAATGCTCATTGAGTGCTCTCTGCGCTGGTCATTAAATCAATTCAATTCTGATTCATTAGTTCAATCGTTGTGTGTGCTGTAATAAGCGCCACTCAAATGATCCCGCACTCTGTGGCAGACTGTGGGATTGTGGGATTCCAGCAAATCAATAAATTATATGCAATACTTTTGGCTGATGCTGCTGTGTTGTTCACATTGATATCTGATAAAGAGAGACGAACACACGAACCGCTAATCGTTGGTTTGCTTTTTGCTTTTGGCTTAATTTAACTGTTTCAAATTAAGGCAACAAAATCTTAAAGGTCGATCTCGAATTTGTCAAAATGCGACGTTGCCTTGAAACGAGCTATGCGAGTAATTTAATGATTTCAAAATAAACTATGCTCAACTAGTAGTTGTTGTTGGTGCGTAAATAAATCGTGGCAATTATTTCCAGCTCTTCATCAATCATACGGACCAAATCAAATAAACAAACAAACAAGCAAATCAAACAAACAAATAGCAGAACAACCAACTGCTGACCAGCTGTCAACAAAATGTTTGACCTATTGCATTATGTTGTGCTTCGGTTGCTTCGATTGTCACAGTTTGTTTAGGTTTGAAATATTGTTAGTTTAGTTTTAGATGCCTACTACCTACGGCTTGCCCGCATGACGAGGGGGGAAACTCACTTCCGGTAATGTATTTGTGATGGATGGCATATTCAAAATGGTTATGAGCCAAGAATTTCCATGAAAATCCATGAGCAAATATGCAAATGATATCAGCGCATAAACATAGAGAAGCAAAATAAACCAACTGCAATTGGTTAAAGACATTTTCGATTGCAGTTGCAGTTGCAGTTGCAGTTTCTTTGGCTGTTGCTGTTGCTGTTGCAATTCCCAGAAAATTATGCTCGGAAATTGAGAGTCTCTAGAGGCAGTTTTGCCTTTTGCAGCGTCGTCGTCGTCGTTGTCGTCGCTATTACGACACAGGTTTCGTTTCGTTTTTAATAATCATTTGCAAATGTCTATTAGGCCGCCCCCCTCCAGTGAAACTTCTCTCCATCTCTGTTGCGCATGCGCAGCGCATTTCAAAGGAAACAAATCGCATAAGCCAAACGAAACTGAAAATGCAGAGAAAAACAAACTGAAGGCATGCCAAGGCAATGGCCATGGAAATGGAAATGTTTTGCATCATGTAAATTAAGACTTTTAGCTCAAATTATAGCAAGCAACAAAAGCAAAACACGGGCATGGCTCCAGGGCGGGACGTGCCCAGTTTTTGTGTTTGTGGATTTCTTGTAAATCTCTAAATATGTTTATTTTTTGTGCAGCTTGAAAAGTAAAAGTTCAACTATGGAAATTGCGAAGATTGTTGGTGACAAAGTTAGTAGCTAGAACTTTATAAAGATTTCTAAGAAAGCTGTAAGCTTTTAAACAAATAAACAATACTTTGTTCTATTCAAAGATGACAAATGTTAATGAGAGATACTCGTATTATTGTAATACTTTGCTGCTGCTGCTGTGTGCATTACGGAAATGCTTTACAATTCTTGACAACGGACAACTGTTACTCAGTTATGCAATTAAATTAAAATAAAGTTGCAGTAACTGCAACAACAACAACTACAACTACGACACCGACAATACACAACAGCAGCAAAAGCAGCAGCGGCAACAACAATGACAATAGCAATAACAGCAGGCAGCAGTCGACAGCAGAGTCGGGTGACCGCATTGCAGTTGCAGTTGTTGCAGTTGCGAGTGTTGCAATTGCTTTCGCTTTGATTGAATTTATTTTATAATCCACGATGCCAACTGCTTAGTCAACCTCTCTGTGTGTGTTGCTGTGTGTAACTACACATTTATGCTTATAAGAAAACTGCATCTACAAGATGCAATTTCCAATTTGCATTTTTACCCACTGAGCAAGCGAACACACTAAGGAAACGACGCGTCCGACAAGCAACCGGCAACTCGGTAGAGAGAAAGAGAGAGAGAGAGGGAGAGATATGATAAATTATATTATTGGCATAATAATATATTTACGAGGTATAACAGCAGCAGCAAAAGCAGCAGCGAGTTACATTTAAAAATCATTCGATTTCATATTTCAAAATGCGCATTAGCTGCTTCCTTCCATTTGAGCGATTTGCCGATAACAACAAATGCAAATACAACAACAACAAAAAAGCACAACAAAAAAACGAATGCAATAAAAAATTGCAAAAACAGACAAAAGAAAGAAATAAAGAAAAAGCAACAAACTGGCAAATTGCAATAAATAAATAGAAAACTGTGACTGCTCTGTACATAAAGTCCGTATGTAAGTCGTGTATTTTGTGCCTTTATCTCGTCTATGGATTTGCTTTGCAAATTGGATTATGTCTTATTGTGTTATTGTTATTATTGTTACTGTTGTTGTTGTTGTTTCTGCTGTTGCTGCTGTGCCACATCCTCTCCAGTCACAGCAATAAAAATGTCGGGCGCATGCGTTGCTGCCATTCGTTTATAATTGCAGCTCCCAGCTCGCAGCTCCACTGTGCACAGTGGTCGAACTCTAACGAAATGGCAGCAGGCAGCCCCTTTAATTATTTGCACGAATTTGGTTTGTTAATCGCCCCATTGACTTACACCGCATCGATCGGCCTACAACCCAAGCAACACACACACACACACACACACACACTCATAGATACATAAGTATCTTTCCATCCATCCATCTATCTAACTATCTGTAGCTGTAGCTGTGGTAAAAGTGCAATGAAAGCCAACAAAAGGCACTTCAATTAAGGGGGACGCAACGTAGCGATTGTCGACATCGACATCAACATCGACCGACTGTTAGATAAACAAAACTGCTCGCCAAATTACAGCATTGTTATCGGGGGCATACATAAATTTATGATTGAATTCACCATTTTCACGTTTGTTTTTGCCTTAATGGGCAAATGAAAAGCCGACTACAAACAAACATCGACAGAGAGATAGAAAAAGAAAGACAACCAACCCATCAATTGCCAAATGAAATGAATTCAAGAAGAAAATGCATTGTACGAGTGTGTGAGAGTGCGAGTTTAAATGCCAATGACCGACATGAGTTGCACTTAGTCTAAAATGAAGAGCCCCCCAAATGAAAAGAGAAAACTAATGATAGAATTGCTCTGATCGACACATAGGGAAACTCTCTCTGTCTCTGCTGAACTGATGCCAAAATAGAGAAACGATAACAATACTCATGTTCACTTTAACTACCAACTGATTTAATGTTCTAGCTTTAGTCAAAGTAACTAATTCATTGTTGTAAGCAGCTCAGCATCTGTGTCTGTTGCAATTATCTGAAACTGGTTTACTCATCATGCATACTCTGTATTGTACTTTCGGGCATATATAGACTGAAAATTACTTTATATAGTAGACTCGTTACATTAAATCATGCCCCAAAAACCAAAAAGAAATACAAAAAAACAGAAAAAAAAACTTGAGGCAGCATATCATTTAATCAAAAGCTCGTTAGTCTGCACACACAGTTTGCGCTTGAATTTTTAATGGCTTAATCAGTTTCTTTTATATACATATATAGACGTATGTATGTATGTATCTTTTTGGGGGTTGGGGAAGCAGCCACAAGGAAATTGCATCGGAAAGCCATACAAAAGAAGCACGTAAAGAGTTTTTCCTCAAAACTTGTGGCCATACACTCACAAATTGATTTGGTATGTGAAGACGGATAATTGGTTTTCGAGCGGACTGCAGGGCTCTAGGAAAGTTTTCACGGCTTTTGCTGAGCGCATCAACCACATCGACGTAAGTTTCATTAACAAGTCAATTAGAGCGCCCCGTCGATAGCCAATTGGCATTTTTAATTAAGTACAACACACAAAAAAAAAAAAAAAAAAAGGAAACTTTACAATCTGTTTAAACTCTAATCAAATTTCTGGCTTATAAACTTAAGAACTTTATAACAATTCAGCAATTTCTCGAATTTCTCAATTCTCTAATCAGTCGGCCATGTTTGGCATTTATTTAAATTGAGCACAAGTGTGTGAAATAGAAGTATAGTATTACTCATCCAAATTACCAAAGCGTAAGCTGCAATTTTCTACAAGCTAGCTAGCTAGCTAGCGTGTAAATTGATCAGCTGAGTTCTAAAAAAAGATTTTCACAGCTTTCTCTCTACATGTCAATTTATATGAGCATGCTAAAAGCTTGATGCAACATAATTGCCAACACACCATTCATTGCTGTTTCTGTTTCTGCTTGAGAATACTCTATCGACTAGTATTTGGCTCATTGCGGAGCACGTAAAACGTATGACTAATCAATGGCTCTGACAGACCGAACGACCGAAACACTCTCTGGGAGACGCTCTACGCTTGGGTGAATTTCACAAGCTTCAAGAGACGGAGAAGCGGAGTATATTCAGTATAGTATACAACGATGAGTATGAGAGCTTTTCGTATGACTCTTAACGAGTATACCGATTGTATTTGCATTTATATTGAATATTATAGTGGCACATGTATGCGAGTTTATATACTACTATATACATACATATGTATATCGTAGTTATGTGTGCGATCGCGCCAAATGCCAAACAATGTGAGTCACGATAATCAACGTTGAGCACACCGCAAACACGTCCACATATATACATATAGAGGGCTCAAAACACGAGGGTGGTGCTGTAAATACATATTAGGAAACTCCCCCCGAAAAGCAAGTTCTCATAAAAAATAGACTCTCAAAAGGGATTAGCTTAAATGTGTTTTATTGGGACACTTCATCTTAAAGATTTGTTTAAGAAATTCAATGTGATACAAAATTCTTAATTCCAACAGCGTGATAATTGATTTGAATTCTAAGAAATTCTATATGATACAAAATGGTTAAGGCAAACTTTGTGATAATTGATACAATTTGGAATAGGGTGATAAAAATATTAGCAAACGATTGAATATTCGTTTATAAAAGTTCTACAAAGAGAACAGAATTTATATTTATTTTAAGAGGATAATTTTGCAATTATATTTGTATTTGAAAATTCTGAGGAAATTCGAATTGTTAAAGAATTGTTAATTTTAGTTGTGTGATTATAAAATTCATTTGGGATATGTGCTAAAAATATTAGCCGACAATTGAAGATTTAACATTCATTTTTGAAAATTTCTATTTTGGGAAAGTTATTCTTAATTTAAACTAATAAACACAAATTAGAATGTGCTAAAAATATTAGCCAGCAATTTCGAATTTAAATGTTTATTGATAAAATTTCAACAAACACAACAGTAATCCAATTTATTTTATTGAAATAATACTCAAAGACTTCTCAAAATTCAAACAAATTCAAAGTAATACAAAAATTATTAATGCAAATTATGTGCTAATTAAATCTGATTTCAAATATGTGCTAAAAATATAAGCAGTCAATTGAAAATTCATTATAAAGTTGTACAATTTCTACAAACAAAACAGTATTGAGTTCTCAACATTTGAAAAATACTAAAAATAAAATGTTGAAATTAAGAATGCATTTTAATAATGTTCATAATTGGAACAATCTGAATTCCTTGATCGTAATCACCGCATAACTTTGATATTTAATTACACATTGAGCTGCCCTCGTGCATTAAAATACTCACATATTTATATGCGCAGTTATAATAACAACGCTTCGAATATCGTACAACGACTGTGGAAAACGAGTTTTGATTTGTTGAAATAAGCATTTACTTTATGAAAAATGCATACAACAAAATTATTTAAACACACAACAATATGCTCGGTACATGCTTATGAGACATAAGTAGACGTTGTTGTAAATATTGCAAGATGTTGCTGTTGCTTTTGCTGTTGCAGTTGTTGCAACTGCTGCAATCGAGCGTAATGCGCATACATGCAACGTGCCACAGCAACAACAAACACCTTCGAAATGGTGTCAGCAATAATTTATCAAAAAAACAGAAACACAAAAACAGCAACAACAACAGCGACAGCAACAAAAATGTACAAAAGCATAAATAAACCAGGCAAGCTGTTCAAACCGCATCTAACACTGAAGAGAACCCGAGTTGGCAGCAATTTGCATGAACAGCCAAAGACAAAACAATGGGCCAAGAGTACAGCATGTGGTGTATGTGTGTATCTGTGAGATACGAGATACAAGTGCTGTGCCCTGGGCATGTAAAGCGTGTCAGCAAAGCTCAGTGAAACTCGGTGAAATAATTGCGGTAAGCGCATAAATAAAATTACACATGTTGGGAATTTGCAAGCAGTTTTCGCCAGGCGACACACACTCACACCACAGTGGGAGACAGCGACGCCACGCCCCGCCACATCCGGGAGCATGCCCCTTTACCCCTTACCCCTTAACAGGTAGCCGATAACCAGGCAGAGAGCTACCTGTGAATCTGCAGCGTATCTGTCGGTAGCATCTTCATATCTGTCAGATAACTGTCCTATCTTATCGCCGGCTCGCTTCCTTTGCAATGATGTTTATGGTTTTGGGCTGTGTGGTATTTTATTGATTTTTCCTACATCCGCTGATAATGCAAGTGGCAAAAACAATTTTACGACTCGTCGAGGGAGGCAGCAACGCGTTGCGGCTGCGGCTTCGAATGCGGTACATAGTAGAAAGGGTCTGTCAATGTCCCGCAACTAATTAAGGAAAATGATGTTGACAATGGGAATTACTCTCAGCGCGTCAGGACACGTGTGCCCTTTAGCCCTAGAGAGAGGGAGATGAAAAAAAGGGAAGGTCCAGAGGGCAAAACCATTTTGCTGTCAACAAATGCAATGCCATTTGACATGAATTCCAGGAACTAAGAACAATATAAATTGAGCAGGGTAACATCAAAATGCTGCCCGCCAGCTACGAATTTGTTTTCTGCATTTCAGGAATCCGATTTTTTCTAGCGAGTGTTTTTCAAAAGTCACGAATATTTTCAATTGAATTCTTTTTGTACAAAAAGTTCCATAAAGTCACGATTCACAGCAAATAATTTTAATACCTTAATATTTATATCGTAATACTTGGCACTTGGGATCAACTTGTTTCGAAACCTTTTCACGCGTTACTGCTTAGAGGAAATATGCGTTTTCCCAATCCTGACTACAAAAGAAATGCCAACTGTTAAATCGCATGAATCACATTTGGAGTTCTGTAAATAGGTTTATCGTGTTCTTGACTAATGGAAACATATTAATAGATCCACCATATGGTTACATTTATGTAATAAACCCAACCTCATCGAGAATTATGGCTTTATTTGCCAACATTATTTTTACAAGTTTTAATGGCATTTAACATGTAAAATATTTCAACTGCTCCTCATAATATAAACTCGTTTTTTTACCAGACTGTAACCAATGGTAATACGTAAGCGTATTAATATATCGTATTAATGCATTGAATGATTACAATAATAACTACAGTTTCATCTTTAATTCAATTGTTGTTGAAAGTTAAAATACTTTATATGAAAATGATCACATTAAGAGAGAAATCTCATAAAATAAATGTCATCATTTATAACCTTATTTATAGCATATATCAGCAAATAGAAGAATGGAAGTTCATAATTACATTAATAGAACTTAATGCAGATGTCATGTAGATTAATAAATATGATTCAATAAGCATTAAGTTAATGAATTAAAAATATATTCAGTATTCTCTCCCATAATTCAACTTCTTATCTTTAGCACATTTCTGTGGTTAAGTTTATTGAGTTTACAGTTCTGACTAATGGAAATTCTTAAGAATATTAATACACCCTTCTCAACAAGAATTATAATTTCACTTTCAAATATTGTTGAAAGTTGTAGGGCGTGTAATTCAGTATTCTTTGCTAAAAATAAAACCCTTTATGTAGCACCTTATCACACATTGTAAATATTACAATCGACCCATAAAATTCCCACTTATTTGCATAGCTGACTCACCGCTTGACGTTGCGACAACGCTTCTCGTTCTCTGCCTCCTTGACACTGTCCCAGCTATCGCCCACTCCCGACGATGACATATCATCGAGTCGCTCCTCATCCTCCATGCCCGAATCCTCGAGGCTAATGTGACAACTGGTCAACGTCACCTGTTTGCCATTGTCGCCCACCTCGATCCAATCCGAAGTGCGAATGCGCTGCGATCTCTCCGTGCCATATGGCGATGAATCCGATGAGCAGCCCGAGGGACAACGTTTGCGTGGCGTCGAGTTGCCATTCAAATTGCTGGCATTCTCCTTGAGCGACTTGTTCACCGCATAGGTCAACGTATCCTCCTCATCGCCATCGGCATCCTCCACATTGTCGGCATCCACATCCTCCGTGTCAGCATCATCGATGGAGTTGTAACGTTGACGCGACAACGATTTACTAGGCGTCACCTTGGCCACGGACAACGAACGTGTCGTGGGCAACTGTTCCAGGGAACAGGAGCGATTGCGCATCGCCGCCAGCTCCGAGATGAGCAACTCATGGAAGGTATGCTTCTTCTCTGGCGTATTGCCAGCACTCACAGAGCACTTGATGGGGTTGGGATTGGGATTGGGATTTGGATTGATATTGATACGCGTGCAATTTCCTGCCGCCTCGATGGTCACCTGTTCACGCTCTCGCTCCCTCACCCGCTCCCGTTCCCGCTCCAGCTGCAAGCGTGTGTGCCGCTCCTGGGCCAATTCCTGCTCCAACAGTGCCTGATGCTGTATGGCACGCTCATGCTTCGTGATAATCGTGGTATCCGCTGCCGTTTGCTTCTGCGACTGACTGATGATGATCTCGGAGAACAAACGCTCGGCGGCATTCTTCAAATTGTTCTTAATCTCCACCGTTTTGCCGCTGAGAAAACTGCCATTGCCATTGCCAAACGATGAGCCCGATAGCGGACTGTCCAAGGTGGTCTTGGAGCGACGAAAGATGCTGGTTGCCGGCGTCGCTGGCGGTGCCACAAATGCGGCAGCCACATCGTCATCCATATCGAGTGTGGCCACCGGCATTTGAACGATTTTACGGGGCTTGGGCAACGGTTGTTTGGCCAAATGGAGACCGGCACGCTCGAAATCCACCTTGCCGAGACTGAGACGTGTCTCCTTCAAAGGTGTTGCGGTGTTGCTGCTGCTGCTGTGTGCAACAGCTGAATTGGCGCGATTAACGCTGACAACAGCATTCCCAGTGGATTCCCTGGGCTTGGCTGTGGGCACATCCGGCGCTTTGCGTAGCTTTAACGGTGGCTTCGGCGCCGTTGCTGGTGCGGCACTTGCGGCAGCTGTGGCTGTGGCAGTGGCACTGCCAACTAGCGCCATGGTGGGCGTTTGTGTTTGCGCCTGTTTCTTTTGCAGATTGAGTGAGGGCGACTTGTAGACCAAAGTGCGTCCCACAGCGCTCAGTTGGCTGACAAATGTGGGCTTCTTTTGTATGATTGGCGGTGAAGTTGACACGTTTGTTGTTGCTGCTGTTGCTGTTGTTGTTGTTGTTGCAGCAGCAACTGTCGCTGTTGCTGTTTTGGGTCTGGGCGGCACTGGCGGACCCGGCCGCTTAACCGCAACCGTTGACTGCATTTCGATTGTGGCCATTATTGCTGCACGTTCTCACGCGGAGTTGAAAACCAGTATTTGTAGGTCACTTTGTTTTTTTTTCGCTTTGCTTTGCTGTTGCTGTTGCTGCCTGGGCAACTTGGCGACTCGTCGACTGCAACTTCGACTTCGGCTTCGACTGCAACTTCAACTTCTCCGCGTGTCTTTTTGGTATTGCGACGCGTTTATTTATTATTATTATTTAGCATAAAGGCGCAAATGGAAACTTGTTTTGTTGTTCGTCGTTGCTCTTCGTGTTCTCAAGCAGCGGCTGCTGTTGCCGATGTTGCTGCTGTTGCTGGTTGCATTTTGACAGCACTGTTGCTGATCTATTTTGAATATAGGCCACGGCGGCGCACACTAACGGGCCTAGTTTGCTGATATTTGTTGTTGTTGTTGTTTTGCTTATTGGTTTATTGGCTTATTGAAAACTCGTTTTGCGTCGTTGTCGCTGCACTTTGGATTCTCCGAGTGAGTTTTTTTTTGGTTTTTTGTAAGTGAAAGGGTTGCGGGTTTTTAGTAGATTCCCTATACTAAATTGCACACCTTGATTAGTTGATTTTCATTTCATTTCGTTTGGGGTTTTCTATATTTGTTGATATTGTTTCGTTGCTTTCTGTAAATATGACGTTAATTAGCTGTTGTTGTTGCTGTCGCTGCTTTTTTGAAAGTGTTACAATAATTGTTGTGCTCAGTTGTTGTTGTTGCTTGCCTTTATCTTTGGCTTTGCACGATTTTTGTGCTTTGTTGCGGGCGTGTAAAAACACAGACATCATAATGAAGTTTCATGTTAGAAAGCTCAATTAAGCCAAAAGCCACATCAACAACATTAACAAAAAAAAAAAAACTAATAAAAATTCGACAACAATGCGCTCAGAATAAATTGAAGTTTAATGAAGCGTTTAGGCCGCAACAAATTTGATGGAGAAAACTATTGAAAGATCATTTAAAAGCGATTTCAGAATGATTTTGATGTTCAAATCAATTCAAATTGGCTTCAGCGACTTTTTCCCACCGCGTTACGCCACTAAACCGTTATTTCTAACAAGAAAACATCAATTAATTATGGAAATGTAAATGTGCGCAGTTAAATTAAAGAAAATAACGTAAACAAATGATTTAGAATGGAAACTGGTTTTAATGATGTTTAAATGCATTTACAGACAACTAAAAACTGATCTGATCAAGGAAAATTTCTTTGAGTGTAGCAATGCAATTAGAACTGACTCAAATGAGGTCAGAGTTGTAGTAAAACACACAAAATGATAATTGATCGACGAGAATCGATAATCGATAAATAACGGTGAGCTTCAACACTTTTGCTCATTGCAGCTCAGCAACAACAACTTATATTGCATCTCTCGCTCTCACACATGCACATATACACAGTTGTTCAAGCTCCTTGTTGTTGAGCACTTTAGGCTTGTGAATTTTTTTCAATTGAATTTTGTTTAATTTAATTAAGTGCTGCACAGAGGCCAAAGAATTAACACCCACACACACATCCGCAGAATAACGTTCAATGTGCAACACGCAGCACATTCAGCAGCTAGGCATGCAACACATTCAAAACCACACACAAAAGTGTTGTCTGCTTATTTTTGACCAACAAAATATTCTTGCTTCGAATTTTGTTATAAATATAAAAATACATAATTATGTAAAATGCATTTGTGTTACACTGGTATTTGTATTTCGTATTCATATGTGTGTGTTGCATTTGCAGTTGTCAACCAAAAAAACACGAAAAACACCGAAACCGACACCGACGACACACAACACAACATCAACATGGGGCGAAGCGAACCGAGCGACCGTATGGAGCCGTCCGTTACGACGTTGCGCTTTGCACGAGAGCCAGAAATAAACTGAGAGCATGAAAGAGCTAAGCGCACCTTGCCTCAATCTCGGCGCAGTCTGTTTACATTTGAGTGTGTGTGTGTGCGAGTGACTGTTCGTGTGGGTGTGACTGTGTGCACGCCAACGATGTGCGCGTGACAAAAACAAATCAAACGTTTCGTGAGCGAGACACGTACTTTAACTCGCTGAGAGCGGAGAAATTAATGAATACATATATAGTAAACGGCTCTATCGCTAAATGCTTTGTATTTATTTTAGTTGTTTACCCAAGTCTAAACTCAACTGACTTTGCCAACACAAACTCAGATCGTGTCATGCACGAGTCGCCACGTTGCTCACGCCGCCAACGAGAGCTCATCACTCATGGCAGCCGCTCTCTTGCCCAGCATAACTGGTTCGGCTCTCTTAACACTTTAAGCTCGCTGTTACGAGATTCTGTTAGTTAACAGTTGCGTTATTTATGGCTTTGTTTTAACGTTAGAAGCTTTTAACTTAAGCCTGTTTGTCAGCGCAGTCTAAGGGCAACATGTTTCTTTAATAGACATGTTA
Organism: Drosophila sulfurigaster albostrigata; assembly: GCF_023558435.1. Taxonomy (NCBI): domain Eukaryota; kingdom Metazoa; phylum Arthropoda; class Insecta; order Diptera; family Drosophilidae; genus Drosophila; species Drosophila sulfurigaster. Next base: position 22,969,543 of record NC_084882.1, read on the forward strand.
ATATAAGACTAACCACAATGCTCTTTCGATGCGGCTTAAGAGAAGAACATGTTGTTAAACATGCTGTCGCTCTCTTTCTTTGGTGGAGCATAAAGAGCAACTTGGCACATGGCCAAAAGTGCATTGATTGGCATTTGGAACGAGTCGCTGGGCAGGTGATGATGATGTTTGAGGGTCGTCGGTGTCGGTGTCGGCGTCTGGCTGCTGTGGCTGGCTGGCATTGCAACAGCTGTTGTTGCCGCATAGTGGCACGCAACGGGAGACGCCTGCTCCACCCACAACAGCTACAACAAAGTACGTAAATCTTTATTGATTGCATGTTGCAATTGTAGCTAGAATAGAATCACTAATCGTCTTTGGAGTGACTTTGCTGTCTGACTAAACAATTATTTAGCCGGCATTCATTCAACAAAAACATACAACCCCCTACTCCTCCGTTCTCCTCCTGCCACCGCTAATGGCCTGGTTAGTGGCATTGCAGACAGAATTGCAGTGAAGCACAAACGAAAGTCAAAACACTCACACACAGAGATAGAATACATAGACTAGCATACATATTTATGTGTATTACCAGCATACATATAAATCTTGCTCCCTTTTTTGGGGTTGCTACTTCAAATTACCGTATTTGTATAGCTCGACTTTCGTAGGCAACCAGCGCCCAGAACCGCCCTCCAAAGAAGAGGCGACATGCCTCTTTGTCCCAGGGAATCCCCCTTCTTCACACTCGCCATTCGCCACTCGAAATGATTTCCATGGCACTCAGGAAGTTGCCTCTTCCGGCCCCAAAAAAATAAAAAGAGAAATCGAGTGGGGTTCCCTACTGCGTTTTTCATTTCCTTGTTCTTCGACACTTTTTGTTGATTTTTTCCTTTGTTTTGTTGCATTTGGCGCACCGAATTGTACATAATATACATATATCTGGAGTAATATGTATATTGCTGGATTTCTTGTCTGGCATTTTTGTCGCAGCCGGGAATTGGCAGACCACCAACTGCAATTACAACATGCACCATTTTGGAGAGAGAAAGCGCCCAATTGACAAAACACCCATTTCATTTTTTAAATCACACACAAAAGGATTATGGCTCAAACAAACACACACACACACCCACAGACACACACGCTCCATACACGCGGCAGCTTCTTCTGCTTGAATGAGTTTTTTTTTTCTGTTGTACGCACCCCCAGGAAGCCCCAACAATGAAGGTTAAACTTACGCTAAATAGCTGTCGTCGCCAGGAGCACTTCTGCCCGTCAGCCAGCCAGCCAGCGAGCCACTTCTAATCCTTAGCGCAGCTTGAAGTGCTTCCGCTTCTAACAGTTACAACATTCCGGGAGAGCATAAAATCAATAGAAACATTTAATGAAAATGGGGGAACCAAAGGGAAAAGCCTGCAGTCGAGTGTGCTCGACTCTAAGATATCCGCTAGCTTTAAAATTCCGCACGCAATGCGAAATTTTATGATGTGGAAAAGTGGAAGGGGAATATAGAGAGTTGTCATCAAATTTGCAGCCAAGAGATAGATGTTTACACAGACGAGCGACAGATGACCCTCTTCAGATTTTTTTATATTACGAAGGAAAGAAAAATTGTTTGGAATACTTAGAAATTTGTTAGAACAATCTTTAAATTAAAAAAAAGTTTTACGAGTTCTTTGACAAACTGCATTAAAGGTTTTCCAAATTGCATTTTTCTAACAATTTTTTAGAGAGCTTGAGGAATTCGTAAGAAAAGAAAACAAATTAAAGAATTTAAAAATTGACGTTAATAAAATCCAATACCGGATTTCCAGATTTAATTCTTCAGCAATTCTTAAATGAGCTGTATGAAAGTTTTTCGAAATTTCAATCGTTGCAACAAAATGTTGAAAACGTGCCACTGCCCATCTGTTATTCCGATTTCAAACCATTATATTGTAGTTCGCCACCATATTGTAATACCCTGCCACACTGTAAATAAACGGGTATAAAAAGAAAAGAGAAATGCTTAAAGTGCATTTGGCAGCCCTCAAGGGTTGCACATTTCTTTACTTTTACACAAAATATCATAATTATATTAAATAATTACCACAAGCTAATTATCATTAAGTATTTGTCACATACATGAGTGTGTGTGTGTTAGTCTGTTTAGTGTAGGTGTGTGTGTGTATATATATGTGAAGCTTTAAGTAATTGTAATTGGCATAATAATAATATTGAAAATATACATACAATACAATTGCTTGTTATAAAATTTAAATAAATTATTAACTAGAGCGATCACACACACACACATACAAGAGCCCGTCACACACGCACACACATACACATACATCTGTCATTAAAAAATAATCAACATTAGAAAAACACTCGCGCTGGCCATATTAACAACAATTTGACATGATCATAGGACATACAATACAATACAATAAAATACAAGATACAATACACAGAAGTTTGATACACATTACGACCTTAAGAGTTAAGCGAAATGTAGTTGGTTTAAAAACACAGACACATACATATGTATAGTATAAATAAGCGTTAATGCTATCAATTAGTCAGTAATCCGTTATCCGTATAAAATACATACACATTTCTCATAAATACAGTACAAAAGAAAAAATAACAAAAATAATATTAGAAGAAACAAATCAAAAGTAGAGAAGCTGCAATTTTCCCACAATTATTTTTCTTATTTTTTGCCACTACACACACAATCATTGATCGCTATTTAATCCGCAATGGCCGTATACGGCAGACTGCTGTGCTTCGGTTTCGTTTTGTTGATGAACACCTTGATGGCGCCATTGAAATCGGCACTAACCAGCACATAGCCACAACCCTTCTTATGTTGTTCGACCAACGGATCCGGCTGATTGTTTGGCAACTGCAAAAAGAATTCATCCATTAAAGAATATAACATGAAGAAAATAACTAGAGTAAGCTCACCTTATCGTTTGACACTTCATCTGGTTCCGGCTTGATAATGGCCTCCGGATGTGGCGCAAATATGGCACAGGTGACAGTTGCATTGTGTGCTTTAATGCCTTCCCAGAAATCACTGCGATCGCGACGCACCTGCAAAATAAATCCACAATTTGTTACGTTCAACCATAATACAAATTAGAAATTGCTTTGCGTCACTCACCGAGCTCAGCTTGGAGTAGTCATGATTGGTTTTCCAGATGTAGATGCATTGATTCTCAGAGCCGGCAATAATGTACTTGCCATCGTGACTAAACGAGCCCTTAATCTGCGACGACACATTCAAGTAGCCCTTGTATTTGCACGACAAATTCAAATCCCGCAGATCATAAAGACGCACACGACTGTCGTTCGAGGTAACCAGGATCTTGTCCTCGCCGGGCATCGGTTCAATGCCGCTTATTTTGCGACCAATGCGATTCTTGCCGCGTGTGGAACGCACATGGATTTGTGTGTGATACTTCAGCTGGTCCGTGTTGTAGAAGATGCAGCGTCCATCGTAGCTGCCCACAACAGCAAATTGACCATTCTGACAGAAATTCGCAGCCGTTATAAGCTTCGTCTGGCCATCGACCTCATTCCACAGCGCCACCTTCTTATCGGGTATATTCCACAGCCGTAGTTTGCCATCCAGACTGCCGCTTAGGAAGTAGCGATCATCGCGCGGATGGAAGGCAATCGCAGTGACGAAATCAATGTGCTGAAAGCAGCAGAGGCATTCCTTTCGGGAGATGTGCCACAGTCGCACGGTTTTGTCCATACTGCTGGACAGTATGAAATAGTTCTTCGACCAGCTGACGTCGAGCAGATCCGACGTGTGACCCACATACGTACAGAAGGGTTTGGGCATAAAGGGGCCCGTGCACTTCTCGGCGGCGGTGGCCATGGCAATGGCCTCTTCGGCGGAATGCTGCGACACCAGCGACTCTTGTGATGGCGTGGGCGAAGACTTTTGATCGGCATTGTACTTGTTGCGCATGTCCTGCAAGATTTTAAAACAATTAAGCAAATGTGATACAAAGTTAAATCATATTTCAGCTCACCTGGAAGTAAGGATAAGCATCCTTGAGCACCCAAATGCGCAACACTTTGTCCTGTCCAGCAGTCGCCAACAGTCGGCCACACGAACTGAATTTCATGCACCACACTGCGCTGGTGTCTTCGCCACTCAGATCCTGGACATGTTGCAGCTTCGTGAACTCATACGGACCCTTGTTGGAGGACGATGCTTTGATTTTGATATTCTGCTCAGGATTCATGGCATCCACAATGTCGGCAACATCTTCTTTGTGCCGTGCATGCGACACCTCCGATGCAATGGACTTGGCTTTGTCCACCGTTTTGCGCATTGTGCTGCCAAAGAAACGTTTAAGTCTCGCCGTCTTCTTCTTCAAGCGACTGCCATCCTCCGTTTCCAGTTCATCCTCATCGGGTGGCTGACCCTCAATGCTGGGCGGTATACCAATGACGCTCTCCTCATCCGATTCCTTCTGTATGACCTCCAGGTGCGAGGTGAGCTTCAGTATATGCAGCGAGAGCGGATTCCAGCCCTCAGGCACTGGCGGTGAACGCACTTCGGATAGCGGCATATTCTCGCCCGTATCCAGATTCTTGACCGGCACCTGTTCGAGTATCTCAAAGTCAGTCAACTGCTTGCCCGAATTGGTGCGTGTGCGCACATAAATGTTCATTTGTCGCAGCACATCCTCATCCCCGGCGGACTTACGACGCTCCTTATCGTTCATGCCGCGATACAGCGCCGTATAACTGAGAACAACAAACATCAATTGATTAATTTGTAATGCTTACAAAGCGCTTTTAGCTACATGAACTTTAGCGATATGCAACTAGCCAATACACTAAGTATAAGTACAATAGTTTAACTAACTTGAGGCACATCCGCCACGTTCTGTACATAATGAATAGATCGTAAGGACTGCTGGGAACAACTCTCATTTAAGGCTAAAGTTCATGTTTAGTGCAGCATATTTTGCTTACCGCGTGGCACTGCCCAAACTGTTGGAACCGCTGCCCGCAAGCTTGGGTCGACTAGCACTCTCCATGAGCATCTTTTCGATACGCTCGATCTCGTCCTGTGACGGTCCTTGCGCCTTGTTGCTGGCCTCGTCGCGTGGCTTGACCACATAGCCACCCTGTATGGCCTTGAACAGATTGAGTCCCTGATTGGGATCAATGGAGCTGAAAGTACATGCATTTATTAGTCATATTTCAATTATAGCAATAGCAAATTCATTGCCTACCTCACGCGACCTGGCGCCGAGTTGCTCTTGGCCGAGTTGGATGGACTTGGCTTCGAGTACACAGACGTCACACTGTTGCCCAGCGAATGCGATGGCTTCACAGACCGCACCTGCATCACCGTCGAGGAGGCATGACTGACGGCGGCAATTTGCGCCAACGACGATGGAGTCGTTGTAGTCGACGCCGAAGCCGACACGATTGTGCTGGTTGAGGAACATGTTAGCGTTATATTCGACGCCTTCGCGCTGACATCATTCAGTGAACTTTCAAACTGCTTGACAATATCGTCACGCAACTTTTGCTGCACATCACGCACACTTTTCACCGACCGCGTGTCGCTATCGGTGTCCTCGGCGTCGCCTGGCGGCAATCGCATGCCATCGTTCGTATTGAATTGCTCCGAGGAGCTGCTGCTCAGTTTGCGTGACTTCTTTTTGGTGCGAGGCGGCGCAACGGGGCCACTTGAGGTGATGGAATCTGTGGTCTTTGATTGCGTCAGCTTTGTGCTTGCTATCACATCCGGTTCTTGCAGCATTATAGTTGCACTATCGGCGGCCGTTATGCGTGCTGCAGTTACTCCAGCTGCAGCAGCAGCAGCACTCGCTGCACTCGAGGAGCTGGCGGCGTTCACAGCTTGTGTTTGTTGCTTGGCAGTTCCTGCTGCTATGGCGTTTGTTGTAGGCGCTGTCGTCGATGACGTCGAGGTTGTTGTTGTCGGTGGTGGCGTCTGACGTTGCAGTTGATGCTGCTGCTGTTGTTGCGATTGCAGCTGCTGCTGTTGGGCATTCATTGAGGCCAGCGATTCACGATCAACGCTGATTGCTATGTGGATTATAAAGTGAGAACAACATTCAAATGGATTGCTCAGTTTTTCAAATACAAACACACACACACTCACCCGATGGATCGATGCTGCCCGCCAAGATGCGTCCCACGCGACCCAATGATGTCATGCTCTGAATGCTCATCGTATCGCTTTCAATCACCTTAAACGGATGTGTGGGTCGATTGGTAAAGACGCCATCCATCGAGCTGTTCTGTATGATGCAAGAGATGAGAGAACAAGACCAAGAACAAGAATTAGTAAATAAGAATTCATAAGCCAATTGCATGCTTGGCAGTCAGAGAGAAAAAGAGAGAGAGAGAAATGAAAAACAGACTATAGACAGACAAATAATTGCAAGTACAAAAAGTGAAACTAAAGCTTGTGTGTTACAGTTACAAAGTTAAGGGTGTGAGAGTGCGTGTGTCTGTGTGAGTATGCGAACGTGTGTGTAAGTAGATAAGTGTGTAAGCTAAATACATTGCTACATTGGATTGAGAAAAGAGAGATTTAGTACCTGAGAATCAGGTGTGAGTGTATTTCCTGGATTATCATCTTCATCATTTTGCATGCATTGACGCAGTTCTTGAAAGCGTTGTCTACCAGACTATTACGATTTTTTGTTTTGGTTTTTGTTTTATATACATACATATATATAATTATAAGTACAAACATTTGGGTTGAAGTTTTTTTTTTTTTTTAGACCGTATTCCATGTAAGTTTTACAATTCAATTATATTTATATAGTTTTTATCGTTGAATGTTACGAAATGAGCAGAAGAAGAGCACAAAATATGAAAATAAAGAGCAAACATGTTTACAAATAAATTAAAAATTGATTTCTGTTGTTGTAGCGCCTCTATCATAATCATCAACATCATCATCACAATCATAATCACAATCACATCAACAAATAATAAAAAGTAAACATCAACGAAGCGATCGAGAAGCGCTCTTATCATCAAAGTGCTTGGAGAGGGATTCCCTATACGATAAGTGAAGTGTCATGAATGGAAAACGCAGTCGGAATGATCCCACAGTCAATTTCAGCTATTTATAGGTCAGCACTAGACCTTGACCAACAACGTTTACCACTCGTCTAGGTACAACCTATTTATTTTTATTTCATTTTTTACCGTAGTTCACTGATAATAAAGTCGCAAAGTAAATGCTGTTAACATTAATTGGAGCGGCGACTATCAAGAGAGATAGCTAAAGCGACATTTCGTTTTTTCGTTTTTTTTTCCGCGTAATCAGCGCAAGGCAACATAACATATTATAAATGAAATTCTATGAAAATACCAAAAAATGTTATACAACAACAACGACAATGCTTAATTATCTTAATTCAACAATTGCAGGGGTTGAAATGAAATTTAATTGATTCGGTTGCCAGGCCACAGCAAACAGAATTTGAATCACAATCTGAATCAGAATCTGTGTGAATCAGTAGATAGAATTTGAGGAATCTGAAGGCTGAATTGTTATTAGTTTTAATATGAATTGTACCCAAGTGCTTTCTTGTTAATATGGTGAAATAAATAAAAAGAATCTGAAATTTAGTATCCCAAAAAGATTTCGCAACAAGTGACAAAACAAAGTTAAATCAGCAGATACAATCTGACGAATCTGAAAGTTGAATATATTTTGTCTAAAGCGCTATCATATTGTCACTGAATATAATAATATAATATAGATTATATTAATACAGTTAAGAAACTAAAATAAACAAAAAGAAACTTAATTTTTGTGGCCCCAAAAATCAGAAGATAAAATCAACAAATATCTTATCTATAGAGCACTTTCCTAGAGTTACCACTTATTATATTAATTGTGTAATTGTTATTACAGTTAATATTGTAAAACAGGTGTCGCAACAAGTTGAAATTCGAATGGCAAACTAAATATTACATAAAAAGTCTTAATAGTTTTAGTTTTTTTTTGTTATGAGGGGCGCCACAGAAATCAGCAAACTATATAGATATAGCCACTCTTTAAACATAGATCAACCCTCGTCAAGCATAACACTGTATGTATATTATTATATAGTCTGACTGACCATTTGATGACTATCTACGAAACCTTTCACAATGTCGACAGAGAAGGGAGACAAAAAAACACAACACAGACATAAATTATAAAAACAAATAAAGCAAATGCTGTTGTGCTTTAGCTAATAGAGAAAACCATATGACTAAAACGTTAAATGACAAGGGGAAAGGGAAGGGGAAGTGGGAGGAATTAATTTGCTTTGTGTGTTTTTCGTTTTTATGTTTTTGGGATTCGCAGTGAAATCGGCACAAAGAAATTTGCATTGATTTTTTGCACAACAACAACAAAGCACTCGAGCAGAAAAGGGAAAACGGAAAACGTGCATTGAATGCTGGAGAACTATAATACAATATAATATAATAGATCTTAATAATTGTTAACAATCTCTCTGATGGGAACGTGACGCTATATTATCGCTATAAACTCGAGAACTGAAATAAGAAAAACACACAACAAAGTAAAAAGTGCATGCAAGCAATAATTCCAAATCAATCAAAAATCTATAAAAAGAACAATTTTCGTATTGAACGCAAACGCAACCAGCAAAAAGTTTAGTTGTTGTTGTTACTCCCCATTTGTCCGCCCCACAAACTTACCACGCCCTTTACTGGCTTCGGCTCCACAAAGACATGAGCGGGGGCGGTGCAGGAGGCATTGGAGGAGTCAACTACATCCTGTTGCTTGAAACGAGCGCCCAAACTGTTGGTGGGACTACGGGTGGCGGGGGTGTTGGCGCCAATGGGTGTCGCATCGCTGTCCGACGAGGCCGCCGCATTCACACGCACCGCTGGCTCCGGAAAAATGAATTCCTGTGCTGGCAATTTGTTGCGACTGCATTGAAAACAAATACCACATATAATAATCTAGTATACATTGGGGTGAGTCACAAGCAAGTTGAGGTAATACTCCTCAACTCTCCACCTACCCAAGAGTTGAATGACGATTGTTGTTGGGTGTTGTGTCTTCGGCATCGAAAAATTCCTCTGAACTATCCGAATCGGTTTCCAGTTTGCTCATTTTGTTATTGTTGTTGTTGTGGTGAATGTGTTGTGCGTGTGTGAATTACCTAATCTACTTTCCCACTCTCACTAACGACTATGCAAATTGACCAAATTATGTTTTCGTTTCGTTTTTTTCCTTTTTGCTTGCTTGCTTTGTATGCGTCTGTGTGTGTGTTTTGTTGTTGTCGAGCTGCAGGGCTGTGTCCCTGTTTTGTTGTTGCTGCTGTGTCTCCGCTGCTTGCTTGCGTTGTTAAACCAAACAGTAGTTGTGTTTCATCATATCCTGATGCTGCTGGAGCGCAACAAACTGGTCATTCAGCATTTTGCACACATTCGCGTGTGTGGGTGTGTGGTTTTTGTTTTAAATATATTAACTACACAATTTTAATAATTAATTTTGTTTTACGCCCCGACGACACAACGACAGAAGGCTACGTTTAGTTGCATTGACTACGCAACATTGCTCAACACTGCACACCTGGCAAAGCGATTCAGTGCTGCCAGCTGGTTGTTTTCTCGATAAATATCGAATATTTGGCACTCACAGTGGATCGCAATATTTGCACATTTATCGAACTCCCGCCAAAAATCGGCAAGTGACCACAGTTGATTCAGTTTATTTATAACGCCAAATGGAAGCGGAGCTAAAACAACAATTCGATGAAATGGGCGTGGAGCCCACGGCTCCAGTGCTCGACAAATGCATGGAACTAGCAATATCCTACAATGTGAACGACGCCACCGAATTCGTGGAGCAGTGGATGGCTTTCAGTTTGTCGCATCTGCAAGGCGATGAACCCACAGTTGCCAATCTTGGTGAATTTGAGCGCAAAGTGCTGCAAACGAGGCGTGAAAAAGGTGGCTCCAAGAAGCCAACCAAGTCTACAACAACGAGTTCCTTGGATACGAGCTCGTTGGCTAACTATGGTTTGATGGAGGAAGATGATCCAATGCTGAATGACTATGTGGATGAAAGTACAGCGTCCACACTGCCACACACACCCAAGGCAGCAAAGAATCAGAGCCGCGCTTCGGCGCTCAAAGCTGGAGTGCTCTTTAGCCCCGCCAGCTACTCGCCAAAAGCCACAAAGGAATCGCCAGCTGCAACAGGCGTTGTAGAAGGAAAACCTGGGGACATAGTTGACTCCTTTGGTCATCCCAAGCTGATGGCCGCCTCCAGTTGGCAATCGCAAGTGCAGCACACTGTGCCTGTTCTACAGCTGCTGCGGCACAATGATGCACCACTGACCATGTCCAATCTGCGCTATATGAACGATCTGCTGCACGAGCGTTGTGACGATTTGCACGATCGCCTCGTCGACATTGGCCAGGCACTTGTCGAGAAGAAACTGGGCGCCAAGGGCGCTGCCGAATGCAGCTGGTATCCACAGGATCGTCATACGCTGGACGCACTACACATGCTGCATGCCGTGGGCTTGATTCATTCCGATGACGACGGACCATTGGATGCACATTCGGCGCTTCTCGCCGTGCTGGATACAGAGGAGAAGCTGCTGGCGCTCAACTTCTCGCAGCTCAAGTCGGGCAGCATTTTTCCTGGACAAGTGGTGCTCGCCAAGGGTTTCATACCACGCGGCGATACCTTTGTGGTCGAGGAGCTGCACACGGATCGCAAACTGACACCGCCACCACCTCTCAAAGTGGAACGCGAACTGCAGTTCGTGGTGGCCGCCGGTCCCTACACAAACAGCACGGATATGTGCTACGAACGGTTACACGAACTACTCAACTATCTACGGGAACATCGTCCCGATGTGCTGCTCTTAACAGGTCCATTTGTGGAGGCGGAACATAAAGCTATCAATGAATTGGCTGAAACCTTTGACGCCTTCTTTGAGAAGATGATCGCAGGCATCATGGATGTGGTGGGCAGCAGCACAAGCGTGCTGTTAATCAGTAGCCAAAAGGATGCCATGGCTGCAGCAGTATATCCCACGCCTGCTTACACACTCCGCAAAACGTATCCCAATCTGCAGCTTCTGGCAGATCCTTCACTCATCGATCTAGATGGCATTACGCTGGGCGTCAGTTCCACCGATGTGCTCGATCATCTGCTGAGCCACGAGTTTGCTGCCAATGCGGGGGAACGCATGCACCGGGCCATCAATCATCTGTTCCATCAGGGTTCGTTTTATCCACTGTCCCCGCCAGGGGATGAGAACATGTCCTATGACTCCCAGTTGGCGGCAAAGTTTGCCCAACTCAAGCAGCTGCCCAATGTGCTGATTCTTCCCAGCGATCAGCGGCATTTTATACGCATGGCCAGCGATTGCCTGGTCATCAATCCGGGTCGATTAGTGGATAGCAAGGGGGGCACATTTGCTCGCTTCCTGGTTACACCAACGGCACCAACAGCGACAAAGGCACCCAATATGTTCAGCAGTGTCGCCTGTCAGATTCAGCGTATTTAAGTATTTAAATAAAAATATAAATTCCAAATCCAAATCGATTTTTAAAGCGTTTATTCATTTTGTAGTTTTACAGCTAAACAGTAGGAAATGATTTCTAAACGTACTCGTATTATCTCTCTATATATAGTCTAGGATGTAGGTGTATCTATGTCTGTGTGTGTGGTGGCTGTGTGTTGGTGTTTGTTTGTTGTCCAGCAGTTCGAACTCAATTCGAGATGCTCGCATAAAACTAAAAACTTTATTGTATATTTTCAACTATACAAAAAATACTGCATGAAACGTTTACAATAATATTATAATTAATAATAATAATAATCTAACCTTGCGCAAACTTTTCACAATTTGCGTTAAATAATTCCTGTTTGTTTTTCATTTATATTTATTTTAAATCTTTCTCTTAATTTTTGTTTAAGTATCTGCGCGCCACGTTCCCGTTTAAGTTATTTACGCCCGCCCGCCCCATTTTTTGTGTGCTTCTATTTTGTGGGAGCTGTTCAACTGCGACGCTTAGTTGTTGGGCTCCTGCTTGTATTGTTATTGCCTATTGTTGACGCCCTCGGGATTGTGGAGGCCACCACCGCCAGGGCCACCGCCGCCCATGCTATGCTCCATATTCTTGACAATCACATAGTTGGTCATGTGATTGATGGCCTCGTCCTGCAGCCGTTCCGGCCAACGTTTCATATACGATTTGATAAAGTCACTAAACGTATCCACTTTGTCCGGCGTGCTCTTGTGTGTGTCCACAATGTTTTTCACAATATCCACGAATTTATCGTAATCTTCGTGGGATTTTTTGATTTTATTATAGTTCGGCACACCGCCGTTTGTATTGCCCCCAGGGCCACCGCCAGCTCCACTGGCGCCCGCTGCATTCTGCATCTGTTGCTCCATATTGCTGTCGGCAAGACGCGCCGAGGCAGCGGCAGCCACGGCTGCCACCGCCGCTGAGGAGGCCATGAAATTGTCGACATTGCCCGCATTAGGCGGCGGTTGGGAGTGGTCCATAAAGTGGCGATGCATGCCATACTCCGTTCTGTAAAAGAATCCGAGAATTACAAAAGGATCGTGGAAGAAAACGCACTTGCAACTCACTTGTAGAACCCCTCCGCGTTGTTGCTGTTAAACTCTTGTTGAGACATTGGATTTTTCCAAACTGGTGACTCGGATGTGGAAGGTAAACTGCTCGCATTCGAGGAGCTCGTCATGCGTTTATCTCTGAAAGGATATCAGTTTATTATTTACATTTGTATTCGATATATTCATTTGCTACTACTCACTTGTAACCTGTGTGTGCGGCCAAGCTTTTAAACACATCATCCACTTGACTGTAGAATTTCCACGTGCTGATTATGCCCGTTGTCTCGAATGTCTTTTGCTCCTGGCGATAACGCTGTGTCAGATTATTCACCTTAAAGTGTACTTCCAGAGCGGTAACGGGGAACGCCAAGGCCCGTCAACTGCAATGAACACAATTAATCATTAATCAATTAGTATATAAATCATTTATATTCACTACAATCATTTACTCATTAGTACCAAATATTCATTTATTCCATTTCATTATTCACTAATCTATCTTTCAGCAAAGAATTGTTTTCCACAACCAAAATATTTGCTTACAGTATTTCAATAAATCTGTTCACATATTTGAAAAATTAAAAAAAAAAAAATTGTATTCATCCAAAATCAAACTCTTTTTTCATTGAACGAATAGTAGACACACAAACATAAACATATTTTGTATAAAGAAATTCTTAATTATTATTTTTATACCATATATTTCTTTAGAATAATATAATGAAAGCATTATTTCTAGCTCCAATTTCTTTGTCGATCTACCTATCATTACTTATTCAATAACTTTGAGCCTTGATGTTTAATCTTCACAGAACTTATTTGAGATACATTTTAAGATAGTTCTAGTTCTGAATAGATACTCACTTGCTTTGCCATAGCCACATAAAGGTGTCCATTTCGTTTAATTGTGCGCAATTCATAGGCGCAGACTTTCCATAGTTTAATTAGCTCTAATACTCCACTATCCTCCCATTGTCGGCGCTTTTTGTTGAATTTTTCATACTAACAACAAATTGGGGGATTCACAATTAATTTGGGGAATTGAAGAAAGAACCCATTATCTTGTTTGCATACTTACAGGCATTTCACATGGGTCTCATTCGCGACAAACGGTTGCCCAACAAAATTCGGCTGCCAATTGGAGTTGGACATGGAGCAAGCTAATCAGTATGGGAACATTATTGCACCTGGGCACCCGCACCTGTAATTTATTTATTTTTAATTAATCAAATCAATTTTTCTAAGTTATAGTCCAAACATTTGTATTCTTTTATCGATCTAGTCAACTACTGTCAACTTCCATTTGCAATTATACCGATTTTTATTTATAGCTTGAATTAAATTTGGTAAAAATTTTAAAATTACTTTATCCTCAAATTATTGTTAAATCATCACAAAATTATTCATATTATACGATTGCAGGGTATTTACTCGTCGAGCAAGTTCGCGTTCTGCGCTAACATATGTTTACTTTGACAGAGGCCAAACAACAGTAGAATTCGCAAGGTTTACAGATTGTATGCAGAAAAAACTATTTAATCGATAAAAGCACTTAAAGGGAATTGCAAACAGCACCTGTTTGATTAATAATGAAATTAATATGCGCTTTAATTATCTAGTAACACACATACACAGCTACAGCGCTTGTGTATAATTTTTGCCGGGCAACAAATACAAATGCAATAAAGCGGCTTAGATTTACGCACACGTAAACAACATAATAGAGAGTGCGATATGCATGTGTATGTATTTATATTATCATTAAGCTGCAAATACACCGGCAAACATAAACACTCACACACACGTACACAGAGGAGAGAGAACGACATACGCTAGTAAACAAAAAGGTGAATGCAAGGTGTAGGAAAAACAATGGAACGGCGATATGAAGCTAACACGACGGCGGCTAAAGTTGTACTGAAGCGGTATTTCAAGTATACAAAAGCTGCGACCAGAGCACAAATGAAGATGCTACAACAACAAGAGCGACGACAGCAACAGCAGCGACTGCGACGTCGACAGTCAAACCGCCGACGCGGTCGCTGCGCTACTTTGGCACTTGCTGCCCCTCAATTGATGATGGGGCCAACAGCAGCAGCAACAACAACAACAATGTGCTGCGAGAGATGGTTACTTTTCTTGAATACACACACACGCGCATACAATATTTTTTCCCTTTGCGAGAAATGAAGATACACACTCACACACACACGCAAGTATGTACATACTTTTCCTTTTGCTATGCGATTACAGCAAATGCAATTTCGATACTCATATGGACACAAGCAGCAACATCAGCAGCTGGGCGCGCACAATTACAATCACAGAGTGTCGAGCACTCACAACACCACAACAACCAAACACTCAACTTAATAATAAGTTAAATAATTTAATTTTAATTATCTTCTTGAAGAACACACACACTCGGGAAAACGTAGTTAGCAGCTCAACTCGAGATATTTACCAACACTATAATGATGGCAAAACGTACACGACCATAATGACGTTGTTCGAGGGAGACAGCAGCAGCGCGCGCAACATGGTGTGAGCAGCACAGCTAGTATACTATTTATCTACCCAAGCGTTGCCAGCTAGTCGAAAAATGTGCAAGTAAAATTCAAAAAGTGCGGAAAACGCAAATAAATAAAAGTCAAGTGCAAAGTGTAATAAGAACGACGGCAGAGTTTATTTATTATTTGTAAGTATGTATGTATATATTTGTAAAAAGTGCCTGTTTTGTAATGTTATCAAAAATATGGCGCAGACACGCCCACAACGAGCTGAAATGAGTAATGATTTTAGCTGAGGCAGCAGCGCTTTAGCTTGATTTCCAGGCTTGAACATGACCATGTAATTTATCTTAAGCGCGCCCGCCACTCGGCAACAACAACAAGGCCCAACGGCAGCAACAACAGCAGCGGCAGCAGCTCGTTAAGGCGAGCAAAGCAAACGCATTATCATCATCATCAACTGTGTGCGATTGTAGCAATTGTGTGCGTGTGTGTGCGAGTGTCAGCACTCTCTCCCCTCTCGCTCTAATGCGCAAGTGCTTTTGTTGGCGCGCGCACTCACACATACACAGAGACGCACATGCTGTACGGTCATCATCATTAGGTTGGCACACACAGTAAGAGCAGCGGCAACCCCCCAATACCTACACACACACACACACACTTGCACACTAAATGCGAACGTCATTAGCGTCGGCTAAATAACAAAAAATGATAATGTTGCTCTTTCACTGTCGTTCGTTGTCGTAGCCGTTGCCGGCGTCGTCATCAGCGTTGGTAATCATCATTATATTTTACATAGAATGAACTTTGTTGAGAACGCCCCCCCACCTCCCGTCCGCCTTCGCTGCAACTTGAAAAGGTCAAACGCTGCGGCTTATTGAGTTTGTTCTGTTTTTATTGCACCATATTCGTTAGTCAGAGATAAGGCTAAAGGGCGATCCCGGAATGTGCTGCTCGCCCCACTTGGCCACCAGATGATAATTGCCAGGATCTCGCACCTGGTACATGACACGAAAGATATTGCGGCCCAAATGCTTCACCACGATCTCCTCACTCGGCCCTCGAGGTCCCAGTATGGCCACAAACAACATATTGTTGCCCGCTGCACTGGCATCCACAGTGAACTCATTGCGCTCTAGAAGATTAATGTGGGTCAAGCCTAGGCCACGGCTGTGCACTTGGCTGGCATCAGACTGCAAGACGGGCACTGCAATGGAAGGGTTTACATTAGGAACGTAAAAATAGATACTATAATATAATGTATAATGACGATTGTTGCACCTATATTTAATTGCACATAATTGCATACACGAAAATATATATATGCTTACTCAAAAAGTGTTTTTAATTTTATGTTATTTCTACTACATTTTTTACTGTAAAAAGTTAAGAGCATTACTGACATTGTACTTCAAATGCTCATCTATCTTTTACATCAAAAATGTTGCACTTATCTGCAATGTGTGATTAAAATTTAAATATTTTTGCACTATTATTTGAGAGTCACAAACGCTTGTACACAATTTAATTGGGTTGATAAGTACTGTAACTTAAAAGCTGTTGCAATAATAAATCTGATGATTCAAAAATTATGCAATAATCCGAAATGTGCAGTTATATGCAATGGACTTTAATTAGACCATTTAGAACAAAAAAGTTCACACAAATTAATGCAATTTCTAAGATGTCCAATTATCGACATTAGTTACTTACTCGCTGAACTAGAAGCAGCTGTTTCACTGGCTGCTTCAGTAGGAGCTGCTCCCGCAATTGTCACTATAATGTAGGGAGACTTGGGCAGCGGCACCGAGTTGCATTTGATGTGCACTTTGTAGAGTCCCGCCTGGTTCAGTTGGCACTGCACCTGAAAGCGTTCCGGATCCAACTGTTCGAGATGGAGCGCAGCTCCATGCTGACCACTGGGATTCTCGAGGCGCACATCGAAGTTGCCCTTGACGCCATTGCGTTTAATGATGAAGCTCACCGTGGAGTTGATGCGCACAGCGCCGCTGGGCAAATGCAACAGCTGTACCTTGCCGGCATCGGTCAACTCGGGTGCAATGTAGACGTGTGGCGGCTCTGTGGGATATGCATCTGCAAAGCAATGTTTACGGTGCTATAAATAGACGGCCAATAAATTGGATGCTCAGCTACTCTGACCCCAAATATTGAGTACAATATCAATTTTAGCGTTTGCATCGATAGTTCACACAGACAGTTAGAATGAAAATTTGTTTTATTTATGTTCATATTTTGACTTGCGACTCACCCGCGTCTGGTGTGCGCTGATATCGGCCAAAAATACAAACACTCTCCGGACTGTGGCCATCACTAGCAACACCATCGGCTATGGAACGGTCCAGCAAATTTGTCGCGTTTGTATTTAAACGCATCTCCTGCGACACTTTAAACATGCCGCTTTCAACACAACAAACAACAAATCACTTAAAGACACTTAAAATGTTTTTCAAAGTATTTCCGTAAAAAAATCTATATTTTTTTTATTCCTAAATTGCTGTAGCTGTCTGTGGACCGTGCTGTTTCTATTCCTTGGCCAGACTGAGTCTATGCTCTCCAAACATGGGGGCTTCTGTTCTCTTTTTTCAATAGAGAACAAAAAACACTCTTTAAAATTCTGAATTATGTACATAACATATGTATGTAGATAAGGCAGCAATGGGCACATGCTCCACGATGAAAATGTTTATGATCTGCAGCTTCGATGGGCATCATGCCAAAACAACTACATAGCATTGAATAGAGAGCATTTTGTGAATACTCTTGCAGGCATGTACATCACTTATTTTCAGGCACTGTAGATCGCATTGTCAATTATATTAATTAATTTAATTGGCTTGTGAAGGGGGTGGATGTCAGTACAAAAAGTATTATCATTTTTATATGATTCTTTATTTGTTTCTATTTAAACTATTAGTATCGGTGACCCTATTTAATTAGTTTAATGGCGTTCTTATTACTGCTATAATTAACATGTCAATTTATGACCATTTAGGGAATAATTAATATTTTAATACCAATTTAACGATTATTTTTAAGATTTTAAAAAATTTTAGAAACATAAAAAACAGTTAATCGATGTATCTTTTTAATATTATTGTATTTGATTTATTATAATAGTTAACTCAGTATATTCGAATATGAATTTGTTACTTTCATATATTTTTTATTTTTATAAATTATCATTTAAGTATTTCCCCAAGTTTGTCTGATATTCCAATCAAACCCATTCTGTAATATATTCGGAAATTAATTTTTATTTTCATAAAAAACAAGAACATAATTAAATCGCGATCGTAGATGCAATTAGCTTTTCAGAATTTGTTAATTTTTTTATTTAGCCCTCACATTGAGAGGTCAGTCAGGATTTTTTGGAATCTCGGAAACTTCTAATACTAATTCTCTAATCTTACTGTCAATTTTCTAAAGAGATTAACGATCTACCGCATCTGTTTTATGCTGCATATTGCGGAAGTAAAATTTAAAATAATTATGATTAATTTAAAAGTACACACAAAATGTATGCCATACACGATATACGTGTATATGAGTACATTTAAGCTTTCTTAGAGCATCTAATTAAATAGGACTGAAATTACTCGTCAAACAATTAATAATCCGTGTTCATGTGGCGCCTTTGATATCGTAGCCGATTTGTAGACAATGATACAAGCTTGGAAAGACCGTGATATCCGTGTTGCTTAGATGACCTAATTCATAGAGCAGCGCATAGATCTAAAAAGGAAATAAAAGTAGAAAATAAAACGTGTACTTTTGAGAGGTTATAAGTAAATTAAAGGTTGTTCATTGCTGACTAAAAAAGGATCTAAAATTTAAGGACTGAGATAGGAAAATTATTTGTAAAATCATATTTCGAGAAAAATGCAACAACAGGAACATAACTTAAACAGGAATATAACTTCCAAAATAATTATTCCCAACATTTTGGGTCTTCTAATCTAATCTCTTGCTTTAAAATGATCAAATTTGTACAAATAAAAGAAAACTGATGATTATTTTCTAATCTCAAAGATCTAGTTCTAAATAAAGACGGATAGAAGGAATCATCAACTTACGTTCTCGGTAATTTTCAAATTCTTGATGGCCTCGGAGCGCATCTGCTGCCAGGTGTGACGCAAACGTTCTTCCGCCTCGGAGACGAAACCAGGAATCCAATTCTCCTTCAGTCGATACATATACTGACGATGCTTCTCGCGCACGGATCGCGGCTGGATGGGACGCTTTCGCTTGGTGCTCGCTAGAAGCATTTGCTCGGCCTTGGCGCGCTTCTCCTCGATCTGCAGACGCATCTTGCGTGCGAGATCCTCGCGTTTCTTGCTGGCTGCGGTCTCCTGGAAGATGGACACCTGATTGGGATTGGGCATAGAACTTGCTGTAGTAGTTGATCCGACTGGCATCAGGTGGCGGCATGATCCTTCTGAAATTTCCCAGATGACTCTCCTCCCAAGCCACTTGCTGAGCCAATGAACCGGCTTCCGGCTTTGGAGCCGGTGCAACATTAGTTTCATTGGTCACTGGTTTAGCTCCACCGGCAACTTGTCGCGGACGCAGCACGCTGTAATAAATGATTATGTGGTGATCATGACAAAATTCATTAATTGCAGTTACTTGCCTATCGCCCTTCGACTTGAGCAGTCGCTGCTTGACACGTTTGCGATCCTCTCGCAGAATTTGCTTCTTGTCCGCCAGCACAGTGCTCACCAGTGTCAATGTGTCCCGAATGAGTGGACGCTTGACTTCCCGATCCACCTGCTCATTGGTATGAAAACTGGGCGAATGATTCACCTCGAGTATGTAAGGCTTCAGTTTCCAGTCTACCAAAATATCAAAGCCCAAGATCTCGAAGCAAGCCTGAATTGTGTCATGACCCGGAAAGCAGGCGTGATAATTATGCTTGAGCACTGGCCAAGCACTCAGCACCGTCTTGATGATGACATCGTCGACATTCGACCAGAATTCGGCCACATCATAGTTGTGTCTGGTCATCCAGTTGTTGATCGCACTCAACTTTCGCTTGCTGCCGCAATCATCGTTGTCACAGAGATCGTATTGCGAGTTACGTTTGTTCACCGAATAGTTGGTCAGATGCATGTACAGATCGTTGGCATTGCCCGGCGTGGGCTCCACATACTTGTTGGTGGCAAAGCGTGCCAATCCCTCGTTGTACACATAGATTCGCAACGGATCCACCGAGGTGATCAATGTATAAACGCGCAGATCGAACTTGTAGCCATCGATGAGCAGTGGCTGTAAGCAAGGAGAATAAGACATTTACTAGTTAGCAGGCTAAAGTCGAGTTTGATGAATTGTAAGAAACCCACTAAAAGTTTTAGGAAATCTTATAGATCTATAAATTTGATGATCTTTGAATGATCTTTAATGCAATTTTCAGAATATCTATTATATTATATTAGATATTTATAATTGATGTAGCAATTTAGTAGTTTTGAAACTGTTCTTACTAATGACATTTTCTATTAAGAATCAATGGTTAAAAAAATAACTATGAAATGTTGTCATAAAATGTAGAGTCTTCATCTCTTTTAGTCATTATTTTTAGTGTTCATACTAACGATTGATTGTTGATTGTTAAAGATACATGGTTAAAACTCTGTTGAAACTAATCAACATATCTCGCTTAATGGCATCTAAGTGGCCGCTAAGTGAAAAAATGTAAAGTAAAGCCACCTAACTTTTGACTTTTTTTTTGCTTTATTTTATTGTGTGGTCGCTAAGGAAGCAATGTGGGTTATTAAATGAGATTTAGAATTTTAGACAGTATGGCCGATAAGTGAAATATATGCTTATTCTGCATTATTTTCACTTAGTATTCAACTCTAATTCTAAAATTAATTAAAAATAAATCAATGACTTACACGATAGACATACGTCTGGCAGATCAGACGCTCATTAGCTCCAATGGTCTTCAAATCGTTGGTCAACCAAATTCCGCGTCCCTGGGCACCCGAATCCGGCTTTAAGATGAAAGTGTGCTTGTGATTGAGCGCATAATGCATGGCATCGCCATAACTAAAGTCAAGTTAAATGTTATTCAAATCATTACAAAAACCTGGATAAACACACACATACTCTGCTGGAAGCATCCAGGTCTTAGGAAAGATCTTGTAATCATGTGGATATAGTTTGAGCATGCGATTCAGATTACGCGAGAGCAAATCCTTGCGACATATCTCAATCATGCCCGGAAAATGATTGATCTGCTGAAAGCGTTTCATGTTCTTGAAGAGCTCAACGCCGGGAAATGAATCGGACCACAGAATGTTCCACAATTTCGATTCCTTCACAAGCTTATAGCCAAGCAGTCTGGAGATGCGTCCAATCATGGCATAGCGTGAGTTGGATACACAAATGGTGCTCTTCGATTCACTGTGGAATGACAATGGATTAATGAAGCAATTAAAGATGGAAGGTCAAATATCTTTTACACAAACAAAGGTTCAGCTGCGCGAGATGTGGTTGCATCCACGCGTCCTGAACAAGCCACACGATAGCGACACTTATTCAACTCAATGTAACCATTAACCTCGGCACCATCGTTATCCTCATCGCTAGCTGGCTGCACGGGCTTGAATCCCTTCTCCCGGGTGCGTGGCGAAGTGTCCGTTTTCTTTTTGATCATCTTGGATTTGGCGGCGCCGCCTGCTGGAGATTTGCGACGTGATGTCGACGATAATGGTGGAGACCAAGCAGAGGCGGCAGCGGCGGTGGCATCCACATCATGATTACATTGCGACTCCGAGAGAGCCATTTCAACACCACGCAGAGCCATAGTTCGTATGGTTCGTTCTTTTAGGATTTTCTCTTTTGAGAAATGGCGCAGTGTTTGTATTCGTTTGTAGAACTTGGAATTTTTTAGATTCATTGTACTTTTTTTTTTGCTTTTTCTTATCAGTTGGGGGAGACGAACAAAAAGTGAAATTGAACGGATCCTGTGTTCAATATAAAATGAATTTAATAACAAAATATATAGATTTATGCACGTTCGCTTTTAAAATTATTTTTATTTTAGGCTAGCACAAGTGACAGCAATGACGCTAGACTCAAAATCGTTTGCCAAATGACGAGCAATAATATAAAAATGTATTCCTTATGCTTTAAAAATATGTATTGTATATTTTGTTCAACAATTGCTTAGACACTTATTTAACATAAACTTGTATAAAAATATAAATGGTACTATTTTGTTTTTTTTTTCTTGGAATGTTCAATCGAAGGCTTTAAAGTGCGTGACAACTTCAGCCATTGAAGGTCGTTGCTGCACATTGAAGGCGGTGCACTTCAATCCAAAATCGATGGCACACAGACATTTGTCCAGTTCCTCGCCCATTGGCGTCACCAGATTCTTGTCAAATATATCGCTGCGAGTTGGATTCTCTGATGGATGACAGGTTTTCTTAATCGATTTCAGCAAAAGTTGCTGATCCGCTTGATGCGTGCACTCGGCCATCAGACGACCTGTGAACATTTCCAACAGCACAACTCCAAAACTATAAATGTCGACGCCGGTACTAAGTTCCTTGGAACTCAGAAACTCTGGTGGCAAATAGATGCGAGTGCCAAACACTTTGTTCACTTTGGTCACATCGTTGATGAACTTGGGACCTTCGCGTGCCAGGCCAAAGTCACCAATCTTGGGCTTCTCCTTGTCATCCAACAGTATGTTGGCGGGCTTAATGTCGCCATGTATCAAAGGAATTACGCGTGCCTTGTGCAGAAAGTAGATTCCCCTATAAGGTAAGAAAAGAATAGAATTTAGAAAGTCTTTTTTATATACCACCAAACTTACTTGGCCGTGCCGAGAGCAATTAACAAACGCTGTTGCCACGTCAACGGCGCTCGACGAGGCTTTGTGTGTTGCGCTCTTAGTCTGGAATCCAAGGAACCACCTGCCATCAGTTCATACACCAAACAGGGTTTCTCGCCATTGATACTATAAGCGTAGATGGCCAGAATGTTGTCGTGTCGCAGTGTATTCAGGTACTTTAGCTCATTGTAGCTCTGCTGCAGATGGACTTTGGTTTTGTTGCTGTGCTTATGCACATAATTCATCACTTTAATGGCCATGAAGGAGTTCATTATTTCGCCCTTGTAGACTTCACCAAATCCACCGTTGCCCAGCTTATTCTCTGGATTCCAGTTGTCCGTTGCTGCCACCAATTCGGCGTAGTCAATTTGCAGCAGCGACTCAGCGGCACGTTGCACGCTACTCACACGAATATCATCCGAAGATTCTAAATTGTTATTCCGATTGTGAGGAGCATCGATTGCTCCTGATTCGCTGGCATTGTTATTGGAGCGTGTATTAGGCACCTCTTGAGTATTCGGCACCCGATCGACAGTCTTCGCAATATACTTGTGTAGCTTCACGTCTACATAGTCTTTAATGATCAACATCGCACTGCGCAATTTATTACTGGAAGGCACAAAATAAAATATTTTAAAGAAAGAATTTTACAACTTATGAAAATAGGCAAAAAATAAGTGTTTGATCTTCAATTAAATCAGAAACTAACTATTTTTTGTACTAAGCATAATAATCTTTCCAGTGCCTAGTTAAAAATTATTGCCACCACAACAAGTTGGTAGCAAGTTTGTGACTCACTTATGGAAGAGCGCAAAGAGACTGTGCATGTTTTGATTGTATTGTCCACCCCAGATGTTGAGGAATTCGTTGGTGGGTGACTGTCCACGTAGTAGCTGTTTTTGTATGTAGTTCACATCTTGAGGATACAGTTTGACGAATGTCGCGAGCTGTTTCCACACGTCTAATGCATCCAGATGCTCACAAAGCTCTTGGCGCACACAAACTGGCAGCAGGGCAATGGGTAGTGGGTTATCCACCTCGCGTTTGGAACTAGCTGCTCCCGCTGCGCTCATCTTTTTGTCAATTTACTGCCAATTGCGATAAGTTTGCAAGTGGGCTTGGAGCAGCGAAATGTTTGGAATGTTGTGATCATCAAAACAACACTTGTTTGCACGGGTAAAACCCAATTGGAACAACTGGAGATAATGGTGTCAGCGTTGCCAGATCGTTGATCGGTTAAAAAAACTACGACGCCAGGGCTGAATAGCCTAACTGTTGCTAACAAATGCATCTAACAGTTTTAGGCGCACTGTAAAAAGAGGATGGCTTACAGTTTGATAAAGCGGCTTTTCAAAGAGCAATTGAAGAGCTTATTAAGATTACTCATTGTTCTGAAAGATTGCATTTAAAAAACTCAGTCTCTGGTAATTTGCCTAGTGCATTGCTTCACAATGGTCAATAAAAATATTATGAATTGTAAAGAATTTTTAGCTGTAGTTATATATTATCTTCACTTTCTTTTCAATTTAAGACAATATTTCAATATTTTTCAATGGATTTTTTCTTGACTGATATATTTAATAAATGCTGAATCCTTCATCTGTTTCCTCTGTCGGCTTATGATCGAAATTAGCACACTTTGCTGCCTCGCCGCCGCGAACTTTGACATTATAACAAACATTCTCGGTCTTTAACATGGACTGCCGCATGGTGGTAATCTTGCGCCATAATTCACGAGCCCGTTGACAGTTCAAACTGATGTAGCTGCAAGTGAAGAAAGTATTATATAGATGAATCATTTAAATAACTAATTTACTCACCCGGTATAGAACTGTTGCAATGCCTTGCAGGTTTCCATGCAAGTCTCGGTGTCTCCGCTACCCAAGGAGTTGATGCAGCGACGCATCAATTCGCCAGTTAGATCAGAAACTCCCAAAATGTACTCGGTTGGATCAACGAAAAATTGAAATTTTTTAACGACTTTATCGCCGGATTCCTCAGCTGCTGCTTCTCCTTCCTGAGGCGGCGGTGTCTCATCTTCATACTGCATAACCGATTGCAAATCAGACCAGCTTGATATTGACTTTGACTGCTCACTGTCCTTGTCCTCGTTGTTCAAATATTCCATGTAAGTATAGGCTTCAATAAACTCTTGCAATCCTGGCGAATATGCAGCACGGAATTGATAGACATCCTGATCGCGAAGCTCTTGGGCAATGGCACGAAAGTTGACGTCAATGAGCTTGTTTAGGCGCTGCTTTGCCTCCTCCAGCACTTTGGATTTGTTCTGCTTGCGAGAGTCGATGGAATGCAAAAAGAATATAATGCGCTTTGATTCAATGGTAATGTCGCGACTAAGTTTCAAAATGCGCTCGTGTCGATCATGTTTGCTGTCCAATTCGGTGGCATAGTTGCGAAATGCTTGCACCACTGGATTTTGCTCGTCAAGCTGCACTTGACGCTTGCGGGGCGCATTATTATTGCGATATCCTTGCGCTTTCGGCATTGTTTATTTCTTTATTGTTGTGTATGCTATCAAAGAGCAAGATAAAATGCCGGCAATTTGCGTTGCCACACTATACGATTGTGCCTCGAACAACAGTTAAACAGGTTATCGATAGCCCTTGCTTATCGTTCTCCAGGATTAGTTTACTTGCTGCAATTTGTTTATGACACTTTTCTTTTGCTTGTGTTTTATAATTTATTTAGTTAATGGTAATGGTAACTTTTTAAGCGCAAGCCTAAAAACCGTTTATTTGTGTGCTTGTCGTTGCCACCCTATGTCGGTAGTGCTTAGAACAACACCTCAGCAGATTATCGATTAACGTTGCAGTACATCGATTATTATGGTTGATGAGTTTACCTAGTGCAATTTGGTCGTGGCAATTTCTACAAGTTTTCAAATTTGTTTATTATTAATGTTTATTAGGTGCCATGCATGAGCCAGCAAGGAAGCCATCGGTGGCTACGGCCACCACAAGCACAGCGGAGAAACTTTGTTTTGACAAAAACGAGTTTATGAAGGCAAGTTGTCCAATTAGAAGCCAACAACTTTTTTTTTAGTGTTCCTTTCCTTTTATAGGAAAACTTCTCGGTGGATGAGTTTCTACACAAGAATCGCAATGCACCGAGTTTAGAGCTGTTGCGTGACAACCTAGGTCTCTATCTGAAGGGTCTACGCTCGGCCATGATTGATCTAATTAACGAGGATTACGCAGATTTTGTCAATTTGAGTGCTAATCTTGTTGGTCTCGATCAGTCCATTGAAACCATTCAACGACCGTTGGAACAATTTCGCAGCGAGATTGAGAGCATACACAGTCTGATTGAGGACAATGTGTTGGAGCTGCGTGCGGAACTAGAGCAAAAACGTCAATTACGCGAATGCCAACGCAGCTTACAAAGCCTCAAAAAAGTCTATGAGATCAGCGCCAAGCTGGAAAAGCTCATCGCTCTAAAGCTTGCAGGAGAACAGAGCCCACAGGCTGTTGACTTGGAACGTGCTGCTCTCGACTTGATACAGCTGAAGTTTCATGAGAAACATTGTACCGCACATCTCAGTGAAGAGCATAAGACGAAAATCCAGCAACTGGAGAACGATGTGCATCAGCATTTGCGACGCTTCTTTAACGAATCATTGCAACAGGCTCGCAACTCCACCGCAGAGCACTTGGAACGTTGTCTACGCATCTACATAACGCTGGATGCCTGCGGACATGCTGAACGAGCGTTTCGTGAGGATGTTGTGGCACCATATATGAGCGGCATCATTGGCGAGCAACAGTTGCAGAATTCGCCACAAGGATTGGCAGGAATTTACAGCAAAATACTGAACTTTATATCGCTGCATATGACGGATTTGTTGCGCCTTACGTTGTACTCGGATAAGCTGAATGGGTTCAATTTTGTGGTCAACAGCTATTGGGCTGATGTTGAGATGCGTTTGGAGTTACATATGAATTCCATATTTGCACCAGGAAACTCTGAAGTGTTCTACGTAAAGTACAAGTGTACAAGGGATTTCCTTGGCAAGATTGAAGAGTTGCTCACGAATAGCAACGAGGAAGCGGTGACATTCTATCGCCAGCATAAGCAAACCAAGAGTTTTGAGGCTCGCTGGAATTTGCCCGTCTACTTTCAGATATGTTTTCAGGTAAATTAAATTTATTTTTATTTATTTGCATTACAAATTTAGAAACAATTTTTTCAAATTGCAGGAAATTTCGGGCAAATTTGAGGCACAATTGGAGCCACTACTTAAAGATGACACACTAAACGTCAGTCCAGCGTCTGGCGAATTTCAATTGAAGCCATTTAATGCTGCCAAAGAGGCATTGACTCGCTGCTGGGCCGATGGCATCTATTTGCCCGAAGTATTTCCCAAATTCTATAAGCTAAATCTGCAGATTGTCTTACGACTTTCGCGTTGGATCAGCGATGTCATTGCCGCCTCCAAATCTAGCCAGAGCTTCACTAAAGTCTACACAAGAAATCAACTGCTGATCTCTCTGCATGCTGATACCCGTAAATTGGAAGCCTATTTGCCAGAGCTGCAAAAGATCATTGTCCAGGCCGCACCGAAGACAAAGAACATCACGTTATTCAACAATGTGCTAAGCAAATCCATAGCTGATTTGGACGATACCCTTGCCCTGCACTTGAGCACCATACAGACGACTTTAAAAGACCTCTTGATCACAGAATGTGGCACAGAGAATGTGCGACAGGTCAATGACTTGCCACGTTTGTATCGTAAGACGAATCGTGAGGTGCCCACACGTAGTTCCGGGTACGTTGAGCAAATGCTACGACCTCTGAAATCGTTTGTGGCGCAACACGAATCGCAACTGGGAGCATTGGTTGTAGAGCAGATACTCATCGAGGTTTGCAGTAACATTACCAAAGCGTAAGTTTAGGAAATCCTTAAAGATAACTGTGGTTAATGTATCTCTTATTGCAGCTACTTTAATGTGGTCAGTGATGTGCTGACTTCGGTGCAGAAAACTGAAGAATCTTTGAGACGTCTGCGCAATCTAAAGAGTGGCTCCGCATCTAATGCGCCGGCGAACAGCAGTTCAACTGCTGCTGTCTCGGATGATGACAAAATACGTCTGCAGTTGCGTGTCGATGTGGCCGCCTGGACACAGGAGCTTTCCAAGCTTAACTTTCAGGCGACACAGATTGAAAAGCTGCCGGAGCTATCAAAAATGGTTGAAGAGAGCATTAAGTCAAAGGATTAAATGCTTAATACCAATTTTATTATTGTTAATCGATTTCTACAAATTTCTCGTTAGGCACAATTAGTTTCATATAATGTAAAATATATATATATATATCGTATATAAATGCATCAAATTTCACGTTCGGATTTTATATTTTATCCCCGATGAGTGGTTTAATCGCTGTTTTGAAAAAGAGATAGAAGAGATTACACAGATCTGTTTAGTATATGGCTGTCAATATTTGAAAGTGAAGGGAGCGCAAACTCTTAACGTATAATTTTGGTAAAACTCAAGCAAAATGCATGCTCAACAAATCGAATCAGATCATGTCACAGTTGCAGGGTGTTTTCAATGTTCAGTGTTCGGTGTGGTTGCGTTAACGGTAGCAGGATAACAGAACTTGGAGCGGGGTAAGAAGTGCGGCTAATAAACTAAGCAAGCTTTTTGCTTTTGCAGCAGCTACATTACAATTTCAGCTCCTCAGTGTCGGGCAATTTGTTGAAGAACCATTGCAGATGTTCCTCGGTAACCTCGGCCAACGTGGCTGGCTTCCACTTGGGGTCCTGATCCTTGTCAATGAGCAGAGCGCGCACTCCCTCCTTGAAGTCAGCACGTGGCTCCAGATGACGCACAGCCAAACGATACTCCATGATCAGACATTGGGCCAAGGACAACTGTGAGCCCAGCTCCAGTTGGCGATAGGTGACCTTCAGGGATGTGGGCGACATCTTACAAAGCATCTGTACAAAGAGAAAATATAATAATCAAAACAATGATTAATTTATTAATTGGGGAAATTATTAAATTTTTAAGACATGAAAAATTCTTGTATGAATAATGGGAAATATTAGGTTATTTTTGTGATTCATTTCTTTCTAAGTCCATTTCAAGGTTGACAAATTATCATTATAAACTCTTATCTGTTTAAATAGATACTGAGTTGATAAATGTAAGATATTCGTTTGGTCTGAAAATTTTGAATTGTTCTCATTATATCATATACTCATATTTTGTTTTTCAACAACGATAAATATGAATTCTAAGTTATTTAATAAATTTAAAGCATAGATAAAATCGAAACTATAAATATTAATTTTAGTCTAAAATGTATAAAACATTTTTTAATGAATCTTTAACTTTTAGCATTTCATTTCGTTTTTTTAAAATACTTGATTTTTATGTAAAAAGATTCAAAAGTAATCAATTTTTTCGCTGCTATGTTTAAACAGATAAATGCTAAATCGTGTTTTGCATAGCACAATAAGGTGTTAATTGAAAGAAATCTCTCATGCCGTTGCGATTCAAATATTTATGCGTTTTTATCGCGTGTCCCGCGATTGACGCAGTCAATTAACAACCTAACAACATATGGATTTATTTATTTACTAACCTCAAGCGTTTTCTTTGCCCACTCGCTTCCATCGTTCTTCAGATTCTCCAGAATTCCCTCCACCGAACTGGCAGCAAAATTCTTGTTGATCTGCTCCAACACAGGCTGCAAGGAGAAGGCCTTCTCTGGCTGCGTGTGGAATTTTTGCAGCAACTCAGGTACATCATCGGCATCGGGGCAATTGAGAAGCGCTGTCTCGAGCTCTGGAATCTTGGAGCTATCACAATAATGCGTGGCAATGCCCGAATGGAAGACATCAGCGCCACGCAGACGATAACCGGTCAAGCCCAGATAAAGTCCCAATTTTCCTTGGAGGCGTGGCAAGAAATACGAACCGCCCACATCGGGAAAGAGTCCAATAGCCGTCTCTGGCATGGCAAAAAGGGTGCGATCCGTGGCCACACGATATTTACCATGGACGCTCAGTCCAACACCGCCGCCCATTGTGATTCCATCAATGATGGCAATGTAGGGTATCTTGTAGTTGCCAATCAGGGCATTTGTGGTGTACTCCTCGCGAAAGAAACTCTTCGATTCATCGGTGGGTCCAGCATCGACCAAGGCACGGACATCGCCGCCGGCACAGAATGCTTTGTCGCCGGTACCCTTGATGATCATCAGGGATTTGGACTTTTCGCATTTTTTTCAAATGCTTATAAATTTTACGGACCATTTCCAGGTTAATGGCATTCAATGCCTTGGGGCGATTGATAATTATCATGCCCTTGTTGGAGGACTCGGTGGCCAGCACCGAGGATGAGGAAAGGCGCGTGGAATTGAAATTTGCCATTGTTTTTGTTTTTGTTGCAGCGCCACAAAGAAGAGGCAAGTGGCTGTAGGTTTGATGGCTGACCGTGTAGACGAACCTTTGAATTGGATTTTGCTATCATGGTTGTATAGTTTGGTTAATTGACGTTTTAATTATGTGTGTTCATTTGAATTATTTACCATTTTGATTCTTCGTTTTTTGGACTTCACTGTGGGGAGTTGCGCAATAACAAAAACAGTCGTCACAGCGTTGCCACTTCTTACACAGAGCCGACAAGGAATTTTAAATTTTTTATTACGTATTTCACCAGTTTGATAACTGTGCTGCTGCAACCGCAAACTAATTGTTATTGCACATTATTAATGGCAGTTGCGGCGGTTAAATAGTGTGCATCATCAGTTGGGTTGGTAAATCCAACATAGAGTTGCATTCCAAAGCGCAGCAAGCTGGCAACGCTGCGCCTAGCAACAGAACAATGCAATGGTACGAAATACGTTTACACGGACCTGCTGATTGCGAACAGTTGATGAATTTTTTCTTTGGTGATTGAATTGTCAAGTATTTGGTGTTTCTTATTTTGTTTTGAAAGTATTAAAACACCATAGAATTTAATTCGTATTTTTTAGTTTATAAAAAATACTAAAATACATTTATTTTCCAATTATCATGTTACTTGCACTTGTGTACACACCAATTTCGCATTAGTGCGACGCATGAACGTATGAATACGAATACAAACACGCAGAAAACTAAAGCTTAACTTTATCATTCTCATATTTTTAAACAAATAAACGGTGAGTAAATATCGATAATCAGCAAAAACGGCACAGAGACAACAGCAACGAGCACCAAAATGCCCATGATCATGATTCAGTGGTGTCAGAGCCAGCAAAGCCAGCAAGTGGCCAACAGCACTCTGGGAATATTGCAATTGTTTGTTTGTTTTTGTTTTTCTTTTGTTGTGACTGTGCCATGCCCTTGTTTTTGAAATTCACGAAATTACGACGAACCAAGCGTCGCCGTCGACGCAATTCCTCCTCTTCCTCCTGCAAACAGATGAACTATGATGGACTGCTCTCCCAGCTGACCGAAGACAAGCTCGCCATATTCGAGACAAGTGGCGCTGCTGGCCACCACTTGGTAGATGGCGCAGTGCAGGATGGCGCCATCGAGGAGGAGCAGGCGGCACCAATACAAACCATACCACACCACACAGCAATCGCTGCTGCTGCTGCAGTTGCTGCGTCAGCAGGAAGTCAAAACGCCAAATTGGAGACGACACCTCAGCGTAAAATATCGACGTCATCACGTTTCATGAATGCGTTTAGTCAGCTTTATGGTGGCAGCAACAACAATAGTCACAGCAATTGCGGTCACGTGGAGCAGCATAATGAGGATGCCGACCTGGCAGCGAATCGCACGCCTACCAAGGGCATGGAATCGAAGCTAGTGGCCATGTGGCACAATGTCAAGTACGGCTGGAGCGGAAAAATGCGTCAGACGAGCTTCTCGAAAGAGCAGCCCGTTTGGCTGCTGGGTCGTTGCTATCATCGTCGTTTCACGCCACCCGTCAGCATGGAGAACTCCGTTACGGAGCTGCCAAGTGGCGCCGATGCAACGCCCGACAATGCAACATCAGCGTACGACAGTGAACAGGCAACGTCAACAACAACAGTACCATCGTCATCCTCTGCCTTGTATCCCACATTGAATCCGCAGCAAATCGATGAGATTGTGGTGCCCCAAGAACTCGGCATGGATGCTGCAGAGAATCAGCTGGCCGAGAGTCCTTGGGAAGAGGGTATTGAGGGCTTTCGACGCGATTTTTTACAGTCGCATTTGGATGACCTATCGTCGCGAGTTTCCCACAATGAATGGCTCCAATTATACATCAGATTGTGGCTGGGGTTGCATGCTGCGCAGCGGCCAAATGCTGTTGGCCCAAGGACTCATCTGTCACTTCCTTGGACGCAGTAAGTAGCTGACTATGTTTACAACACAATCTTTACTAAACTGTTACCGTAACTTTGACCAGGCTGGCGTTATGATTCGGATTCGCAGCTGCATTCGACGTATGAGGATAACATGCATAAGAAGATAATCAAATGGTTTGGCGACAGCTCCTCCAAAAGCAGCCCCTTCTCCATACACGCACTGGTGCGGCTGGGCGAGCAGCTGGGCAAGAAACCAGGTGACTGGTATGGTCCAGCCTCAGTTTCGTATCTGCTAAAGTGAGTGTTGAAAACAGAGAAGATTGTGATAGATTTCTGATATACTTTCTTTTGATTTACAGACACGCCTTAGAGCTGGCTGCTCAAGAGAATGCCGACTTTGACAATATATGCGTTTATGTGGCCAAGGATTGCACCAGTAAGCTAGCACCCTCAACTTATCTACAACAACTTCATTTCCTCCCTTTCCTCAGTTTACATGCAAGACGTGGAGGAGCTATGCAGCATCCCAGAGCCAGCGCCCAAACCTAATGTGCCTTGGCAGCAATCGAAGCGTTGCAATAGCGCCAACAATAAGCCGGATCAACAACAGCACTGGAAATCCTTGATTGTACTAATACCATTGCGTCTGGGCACCGACAAATTGAATCCTGTTTATGCGCATTGTCTGAAACTTCTGCTAAGCACGGAGCATTGTCTGGGCATAATTGGTGGCAAGCCAAAGCATTCTTTGTATTTTGTGGGTTTCCAGGAGGATAAACTGATACATTTGGATCCGCATTACTGCCAGGAGATGGTGGATGTGAATCAGGAGACGTTCTCGATGCACTCGTTTCATTGCAAGTCGCCGCGCAAATTGAAATCGAGTAAAATGGATCCCAGTTGCTGCATTGGATTCTATTGTGCCACTAAAACTGATTTCGACAGTTTTGTGGAGAGCGTGCAATTGGTGAGTACAGGAAATAATTGATTAAAAACAATCTTTATATTAAATATAATTTTTTAGTACTTGCATCCTATGCGTTGTGCTTCGGGTGCTACAATGGACAAAACCAACTTGCCACAATGGCAGCATCAGCAGCAGCAACAACAACAGCTGCAGCAGCAACAGCAACCGCAGCAAGCTGATTGCATTGAAATGAATTATCCGCTATTTACTTTCTCTCGTGGTCGTTGCATGGATCATGCACGCGATGAAATGAGCGATTCACTCTACAAGCCACTTATAAAGCAAGTGGCCACATTGACTCAGGAACTAGAGGGTTCCACATTGCCTCCACTAAACAGCTATGAGCATGATCCTGACGACAGTGAGAGCGAGGAGTTTGTGCTGCTCTAATAGCCGCCACACATATACAAATATATAAGCCATGATTGCCCCGCCCATATTATAAATTGTCCTTCCCTTCCTTCAATTGACAGTCGCCGTTGCTGTGCAAACACTGTGTTATATATACTTTTATTTGTTCACTATATATTATTATTTGTAATTGTCATAGTTTAAGTTGTATCGCCGTTGCTCGCTCGCTAGCTCGCCCAAATCTAAACAGACGTGCATCTCAACATCAAAGACTTTTGTTATACATTTACGTACACATGCATATTGCGTATTTCATCATATTGTATTTGCATATTATTGCTTATCATTATTGTTATTAACATTGTGATTACCTTCTTTACAACAAAACGCAACCCTTTGTTCAATTTGTATTCAATTTATTTCGTTTTTGTCTTGTTTCGTGTTCCCCCTTTTGTGGATCGTCTGATTATGTATGTGTGTTTGTATATTCCTATATATATAGTTTATAAATAGTTTATGTAATTCTCGGTATTATTATTTTGTAGTAATGCGAATACTGTAATGGAATTGATTCGATTTCGATTCGGTGCCAGCATTGGTTCGCTGCTCTCGAAAGTATTTGTATTTTGTGAGTAGTTCTTATGTCTTAGATTAATTAATTAACTTATGTTCTTCTCGCCTAGTTGGATCGATCATTATTTAGTTCTAATCTTAATTGTACATACCCTTGAATAA
The DNA here is from genome assembly GCF_023558435.1 of Drosophila sulfurigaster albostrigata. Taxonomy (NCBI): domain Eukaryota; kingdom Metazoa; phylum Arthropoda; class Insecta; order Diptera; family Drosophilidae; genus Drosophila; species Drosophila sulfurigaster. Next base: position 23,003,908 of record NC_084882.1, read on the forward strand.
ATAAATAAATATAAAATATATATTGCTTTGACTTAACTGCTAAAATGTGTGATGCATATGCAATTGTTTAAAAGTTATTCACAACTATGAATTTCGTCGATCAAAACAGATCGGTGTTAATTAGGAATTTTGTTACAGGTTTGTATTGGAAGTTATAGGTGGGAAATTATAGTCAATTAGAAGTCAATAATAAGTTAAACTAACCTACGATATATTATAGCAAAAACCGGTTTACTAGAGCGAACAATTAGTGTTAATTAGGAATTGTTTTAGATTTTTTTAATGGAAATTGTAGGCGGAATTCTTTATATTTCTTCAGTTTGGAGGCTCATTTAAAAGATAATAAGAAGTTAGACTAACCTATGATATATTCTTCGTTCAATGTTGCTTAGATATAGCAAAGTTTTGTGTTAATTAGGATTGGATTCGCAGGTTATTTATAGGACATTGTAGGTGGGAAATAATAGTAAATTCTTTTGTAGATAGTGCGAAAGATTTATGTGTTAATTGAAAATATTTTCACAGATTTTATGGGACATTGGACAGCAGATTGAGGGGATTCATTCAGTTTAATTTCTATAATAAGTTAAACTAACCTATGATGTATTTTTAGCTAAAAGTTGCTTACGCTAATGACCAGATACTATAAATTATTTATATATTTATAGTAGATGCAGTATCTCTATATTTGCTTTACTGTTCATTGATAGCTTCGCGCTCCATACGCTTTAACAGCTTACCCAGATTGTCCCTCGCAGTCGTCGATCGTACGGCATTAATACTGATAGCAGTTCTATATGAATCGATCGCCTCTTGAACTTTGTCCCAGCGATGGTAGAGCACACCTAGATTCGTGTGATATAGCATATTGTGTGGATCGAGCTCAATAACCTGTTTATACAGCGACTCCGCTTCGACATAATGCTTCAGTTTCCCCAGCACATTGGCTCGTATGAACATGATGCTGGGCTCATGCGGCAACTGCAGCAGTCCCTGCTCAGAAAGACGCAGTGCATCCTCGTACATCGAGCGATTGTCTAGCATCGTTAGAATGTTGGCCCATGCCTTGGGTTGACGGGGATTCAAGGCTACAGCATGCTGCCAATGATGCAGTGCCTCCGCATAACGCTGCTGCTCCAAATACAAATTGCCCATGTTGTAATAGCAGACCGCATAATCCGTGCGATACTTCAGCGCCTGTTTATAGCTGTCCAACGCTTCGGTGTACTTCTTCTGGGCCGACTGCACAATGCCCAGATTCATCCAGGCGACGGGAAACGCAGGATACGCTGCGAGTGCAGCACGTATAAACTTCTCGGCAGTCTGCAGTTGGCCATGCTCACGATACAGATTTCCCAGATTCATCAGCGCCGATTCATACTCCGGATAGAGCTCGATGGCTCGGTGATAGTGCTGAAAAGCTCTCGAACTGTTGCCCATATCAGTGGCCAGTCGAGCGATGTTGTAGTGCACTTTGGCATTGTTGGGACACACTTGTAGCGCCGAACTGAAGAGTTGTTCCTCGTTAAGCCAGTCGGCAGCACGCTGCCGGGTGCGCAGCATCAGTACAGCAAAGAGCAACATGAGGAGTGCTTGGAGCAGATGCCGCCAGTGTGCTTGATCCGCCATGTAGTTGTAGCAGTACAAGAAGCCATAGACGAACAGCAAACAGAAGCCCATGGAGGGCACGTAGAGTGTGCGCTCTGCAATCACGAATCCCACACGAATGATGCCCGAGGCGGGAAGAAAGGGTATGACCATCAAGGCCAAGCCAATCATTAAGCCCGCAAGCCGGCGAAAGTTCATGAGTGAGACGAATATGAAGCTGTAGAATGCAATCACAGCCTGCAGTCGCATATCCCAAATGCTCGTGACTAGTTGGATACAGCCGAGTGCCCAATCGAAGCACAACCATTGCGGGCATAGCATTAGCCAGAAGTTCATCACATACAGATACTGCTGCGACAAGCCGCGCGTTAACAATTGCTCACTATGAGCAATGGGATTGTCCACGGCTTTAAATTCGGGTGCCTCAAAGTTCTGCCACCAGAGACGCAGCACGATTAGTAGCCCAGTTCCAAATAAATAGACGAGGTAACGTAGGCGTGTGGTGATGATGCGTTGCTGCAGTTTCAGAGGCAGCATATAGGTGCCATTTTGAAAGTAATCCAGTGCGGCACAGGACACAGGAATCGTTACTGCGGACTCCTTGAACAGCATGCCAATGGCAGTGAGGAACAGTATGGAGATGACGGTGCTGCCGCCACGTTTATCTACGCTGGCCACCGTCAGCAGTAGACAAAGCAAATGGATGAGGCCGAACATCAGCTCCGCACGTCCAACGACGCCGGAAACGGCTTCCACATGAATTGGATGGGCAGCAAATAGTGCTGCGGAAATGGTGGCCCAGCGTTCGATGTCAATGTCCTCGACGTACAGCGAGCGCACCAAACGCCACATCAGCAATGTGTTGACGCAGTGTAGCAACAGATTGAGGAACTTCATGTGAGACGCGCCTAATCCCAGCAGAGCGTATTCATAGTGAAACATTAGCGTTGTCAGTGGACGAAAGGACTTATGGGAATCGGCACTTAGAAGCGGAGCACCCCAGAAGTCGTGACTAAATATGGCTGTCCAGTTGGTGGGCAGCGTATAAACATTTTTGTTCTTCACAATGGCCACCGTGTCATCGAAGACAAACTTGGCGCCGCTTAAGCCGCCGTAGCCAAAGCAGATCAAACAAATTAGTACTAATATGGACTGACAGACCAGACTGTGCAGCGCCGAGGTCTGGCGCAGATCTAGGTTCACCATATTATTGCACTTTCCACGGAATTTCAATTAATTTGCGGACGCTCTATCACTTTGTATACATTCTGCCGATTTGAAGTCGAGGCGTTGACATTCACGTGTTTACGATGTAATCAGCTGTTGAAGTTAACAGTGAATGCAAAAAAAAATAACAATAACAACTATGGTTGTACATATATAAAATAATATAATCAACGTTCAGCTGTTCAAGCTTACAGTAATCTGCATCATGTAAATAGTAATTATTGTTTCACTTTCCACAAAGTAAATTATCATTTACGGAGCGTTATAAAAATTTAAATTAAATTAGCTCCGATAACTTCAAACGACAATAAAAAATCAGATGTTGAAGTTAACAATAAACGGAATTCTTTTGGTAAAAGCCATTCCTTATTGAAGAGATGCCGACAGAGATGCATAAAGCATACATTTTCGTAAAATCAACATTATTTTAGTTAAAACTCTCAACCGATGACAAAACCGATAACTTGAAACGTCTCTTAACCATTCCCATGTTAGCGCCGCAGTCAGCTGATGAAGTTGACTGCGAATGCAAATCTGAACAATAAACAGAAGGGGAGTGTTTTATAAAATGTCAGAGGAAATTGTTTTCGATTGCTTGCATGCAGAGATAGTAAACTATTGTCTAGACGCCAGCAAGGTAAGTGAACAGCTAAGTAGGTCCAACTATTTAATGCGTCTTCCACACGCAGGATCAACATGATCTGGCCACGCTGGAGTACATTGGCTTCACTACAGGATATCGGCTGATTGAACGTCTTACAAGAGATGGCACACGTTTTAAGGACGAACTGGAGACCATGAAATTCATCTGCACTGATTTCTGGACACTCATCTACAAAAAGCAGGTCGATAATTTGCGGACAAACAATCATGGCATGTATGTGGTGCAGGACAAAGCATTCCGGTTTCTAACACGCATCTCACCGGGCGCCAAGCAATTAGAACAGGCTCCCAAATTTGTGGCCTTCACCTGTGGCCTGGTGCGCGGTGCTCTTAGCAATCTGGGCATCAACAGCACTGTCACCGCGGAGGTGCAAACAATTCCCGCTTGCAGATTTCACATCGAGGTCAATAGGAATTAATATTATTATTATGGTTAATTATTACAATTAAATTACACGTATAGCTATAGTTTATGGTAATTTTTTGTACAATGCAACTACATTGTGTTCAGTCCAATTGATTAAGCTATGCAACGCCCAGCGACTGCAATCGGGCAACTCCGGCTGCAGCGGATTGGGATCCGTGTGTATTCCAAGTGACGGTTGTGGACCAATTATAATAAGCCAACAGCCGGCAAATGCCGACAGATATTCAAGAAATGCCACACGATTATTAAAGTAACAGAAGAGCAACGCTTGTGGCGGTAATCCACAACAGCATTGCTTCAAAAAGTCACCAGATAATTGACAATTGTACTCAGATGATTCGATGTAGTTGAGTGGAATAAAGCTGCGTATAGCATATTTGCTGCGCCACCAGTTGGCATCTCGTTCCAGACCATAGACACGCAATGAATTCTCAGTTCCCACCGCCGTCAAAAGCCACTCAAGCAGTCCGTTGCCACAGCCAATGCTGAGCACATGCTGGATGCGCAGTTCGTTGAGTTTAAGTTGGAATTGCATCAAGTTCTTGGCAGTTGGCCAAATCCAGAGCAATTTGCGTTTAAGCTGCACATCGAAAGTGTCGCCCAACGTCAGCAACTTACGCCAATTACGTTGTGCAGTAGCTCCTTGGGTCAGTTCGTAGACTGCCTCTAAAGCATCTCGATCCGATTGTGCGTTGGGCATATTGAAGACTACTTAAAATAACAATGTTACGGCATCTTGGCATTGACGTCGACAGCAATATGGCAAGCAGCCAGACTTCGGCTATCTATATATATATATATATATAGAGATCTTTAAATTATGACGTTTGTCTGCTTATGTCAAAAAAGGCGTGACCAATTTGCTGTCACGCAAACCCTTTTTGCATTCTTAATCTGTGTGTTCGTTTTCGTAAAAATTCTTGTAATTCTTGCGCCAATGCAGACGTTGATGCAACGGCGGTTGTTGCATCGATACTTGATGCACATGCTCGGGTGCTATTTCATGCTCCAGATCCATCACAGTGCTCAGCTCATTGGAGTACTCTTCGTTGTCCAAATCCAAAATGATTTTGCGATAAAGTTTCACATTCTCTTTTTGCACTTCATCTTGCACAGTTGGTGGCTGCTGAATGAATTGTTGTTGCTGTTGAACGAATTGTTGTTGTTGTATTACGGGCTCAGGCTCCGGTTCCGGCTCTGGTGGCAGCCAGGCAGCCACATCCACTGGTTGCACATTGCCCACGCTCATGATAACGCTATTGTAGCGTTGAATGTTTGGTGTGTGTGTTGCTTCCTCTGCAACTGCAACTGGAGGTTCAACTTCTTGGTTAAGCGACTCGTTGGAAATGATTTCAACACCTGCATCGAAGGTCACGCCGGGATGCATGGCCCGCATATGACGTATCATGTTGTCCCTTCGATTGACGGTCACATCACAGTCAATGCACCGATAACGATGCGTTATGGCATGTTGCTTTTTGTGGCGCGCCAACGCATCTAGATCGTTGAATGTTTTATAGCATTGTGGACACGAGTGTCGTGGGCGTTGACTGTGCCGCGCCTGATGCAACCTGAGGGTGGTTTGGCGCAGAAATGATTTAGAGCAGATGGAGCAAGCGTAACGCGTGCTGTTTTGATCGTGCTTCAATCGGTGTTGCTTTAAATTCGCCTTGGTCAAATAGTGTTTGCCACAAACCTCACATTTGTAAGGCAAACTCTGTCCGCTGTGCACTTGACTGTGCGTGTCGAGAGCGCTTTGGCTGCGGAACTGCTTTTGGCATTGCGGGCAAGTGAATGTTTCAGTCTTATGGACACGCATGTGACGCTGAAGGACAAGCTGTTGCTTAAAGTTCTTATGGCAAACAGGACAGCTGTGCTGTTCGTTGTTCTCGTGACTATTCAGATGATACTTAAGATGCGAGCGTGTAGCAAAGCGCTGCAAAAGAAAAATAAGTGTTGAATAAAAGCATATTCGAAAGGGTGCTAGGACAACTTACTCGATCACATAGCGTACAAGCAAATTGCTTAAGCGCCTCATTGCCGCAGGCTCGGTGATAATATTGCTGTGTGCGACTGCGAAAGGATTTGTTGCACACGCTGCAGTGATAGCCTTGTTCTGTGACTGTTATATGACTAGCAGGTGACTCATCGTGGGATAGCTGGGACTCTACTGCAGGTATTTCCGTGTCTTGAGGCACTTCGATAGTGTTATTTGTTGCCTCATTGCACTCTAAGCAGTCGGAAACATCGTTTAACAAACACTGGCGGCATTTACTATGTCCGCAGCTATCGGTGACCAAACGATTCTGTCCAGTTGCCTCACAGTTGCAACGAGGACACCTGCCACTCATCTTTAACTCAAATAAAAGGAAAAAAACAAAACAAAGTAAATCGACGTTAGCAACTCGTTATTGTCCTGCTAAGCGCCATTCACAGCATTACGCACTTGCATTTGCCATTCGCCGCGCAGCGTAAGCATGCAATGCAATGCGAGGGCAGTTTGAAAATGAAGAGTTGCACTTAATTTACATTTATTTACATCAATCAATCATAACTTATATATACGCAGAAAACAATAAAATAAAACAATTTGTTGAATATGCACTAGACTCTACTCCGTTAAGTTCTCCAAATCTAAGGCTGCCACATGACCAGGAAACAAGTGCGCTTTTTGCATCGGAACTTGAACAAAATAACGATCGCAAAACTTGGGATTTCGACGATTAAGCACTTCAGTAAGTATGATATCATAGCCGATTTTCTTTGTGATTAGCAGGCGACGTGATTCTCCCACGCCATAGCTATTGGAACGCAGACCGAATTTGCTAGCAACCCTAGAAAAATAAAGAGATCAATATTTTACAAAAAATATTATAATAATGCAAACTTACTGATGGAGAGCGGCGCGTTCTTCCTTGGAGAAGGTGGGCTCAAACTGCATGTCTCGCATGTCATCCGAGTTTACATAGTTCTCAATTAGTTTGCGATAATCGGCCAAATTGGCATGCGGATCATTCGAGCCCAAGCCCATGCGGTTGTTTTTAAGCAGATAACTAAAAATGAAATTCATTAGAGAATTTTATGATTTTTTTCCTTGGAAACACCTACCCCACTGGCTCCTCACGTCCCTGTTTGGAACGCCCCAAGCCACCTCCTGTCCAGCCCATTAGACGCATCATGTGATAGCCTTTGTTGTTTTTGTCCAATTTGGGTTCTCCCAAGTTGTCAGCCGACTCTTTGGTCACATTAATGTTAACACCATTCTTTCCCTTTTCCACTTTGATAGTCTCACGCGAGGCATTTAACTACAAAATTTAGAAATTTAAGTTATATTATAGAAATGACATATTTTATATAAATTTTTATTACAAATGTGCGGTTTCTTTTAATATTTACCTTGATGCTGTAGCAATGAGTTTGGAGCAGGAGGATGGCTTGTTTATAGGCTGCCAGCTTGGCAATCTTCAAGTTCTCGCCGATGCCAGTTGCGATAACCTCATCGTTAAGCAGAATCTCTGCTGTTTTGGAGACATCGTCAGCTATTGCTTGTTGAGTTTCAGTGGAACGTTCCTCGTATTTCATTTTGACGGTGTTGCAAGAGTTGCGCAGACAGGAGCGTCCACCAGCGAGATAGATGACAAGATTACCGTACCGTAATCCGGCAAAGAGATTGACTGGCTCGCCGCCGCCGAAGCAAAGCCGGTCTCGGCTGCTAGCTGATTGCAGGGATTGCACCTCTGACCTGGCAGCAGCTGCTCCACCTTTTCGCCCTAGTTTTGTTTTGGGAATAAGGAGGAGGATTGGGGGGATTTTTGTGTTCTCAAACGTCATATTTACTAGTGTTTTCATTTTAATCATTTTCTGCCGTTCTTAATACAATATTTGTTTAAAGTTTATTTATTATTATTGTTTCCTTCTACCTTTGGCGCGCTGTTCCGCAGCATCCGAGGCGGAGACAAACGTACGCTTCAGACGCAAGGCACGATTCTTCCGGAACTCTTCGGCAATATCTTTGGACAGCTCGGCGACTAATAACATCGTTTCATTGGGATATTTGCAGCCCATGAATTCCATGTTAATGAATGTTTGCGCCAAACACACTAAACGCTCCTCGTCGAAGCGATCCTTGTGTGCTAGCATGAAGTCCCGTCTTAATTCCCAGTGCTCTTCGCTTTCATATTCTGTTTTATAGTCGTCCACATCCCAATCGCCGGAGTTTTCAGCGGCATTTTCCGCTGACGAAGGTTTCTTGGATTTTTTGTGTTTTTTGCCCTGCTTCTGTGATGTCTCAAGTTGTTCAACATCTTCCACCTTCTGTCGCTTTGCTATTGTAGCCATTATGATCAAGTGGTTTATTTATTTATTAATTATTTACTTTTTTCTTAAACCAATCTAGCACGCTTTTCATTCACTACAATTGAACGCCATTAATCGACGTTCTCCGGGAAGCGTAGCCACAAATGTACGATTTATCGATAACAGTGTGAACAGAGTTGTTGTGCTCTTTGCCAGACGATAAGCGAGCCTATCGCCCGTGTTGTGTAGCGCTTCGATATCGTCGTCTGCCGCCCGTGTTGTGTGTGTGTTTTAATTTCCTGGTTTATTCATGATTTTTTGTTAATTTTCATTTACTGCAAGCACAAAGGTGACGACAAAACGCGTTGTAGGCGTCTTTTCTTTGCTAACGGTCGGTGTCGAACGGTCTGAACACAGTAGCAGCAGCAACAGCAGCAGCAGAAACTGCCAACATCATGAGCATACCCAACGAATACATTGCAAAAACCGAAGATGTGGCTGAACAGGTAAAATTGGTCTTTTGGATCGCAAGCAAATAACCGTGAAAGTAGCATGACGACGACCTCGCCACATAATGCTGATTAGACGTAGCAAATCAGTAGTCAAATTGCCAACTGGCTGTGCACCATTTATAGCCATTAAAACGGCCTCAACTTGGAGTACAACTGAGGCAAAAGCGATAGAAAACTGCCAACGTCATCCAAACGCGGCAAAAGTTCGAAGCTCAAGTGCAGCAACAGCAGCGAAAGCAATGTGTAGACTACACTGACCCCCAAAAATAAATGCACTTGTGCAAGATCGGCTAGCTTATTAGTTTTTGGGCTGCCACCTTGCCAAAGAAATGCAGCTGTCAAGTTAGAAATTCATATCTAATTGGCAATTGTTGGAACAACGCCATATGCGGTTACTCTGTATGTGTGTGAGTGAGTGTGCGTTATTATGTGTGCGTGTTTGAATGTCTATGCATGTGTGTGTGTGAGGCCTACACAAGTGAAAGTGGTGAGAGTGAGCGGCATCTAACGTCAAGTTCGAGTTCCGTAATAACTTTTTTTGGGGGAATGGAAAACATTTCAAATTGCTAACTCGCTTTTCTCGCACACACATGAGTGTGGCTCGCATAGGTATTTGTGCATTTACATATATTCAAATTATGCCATGAACGATTCGATCGAACTAGACAACATCATACACCAAACCCGTTACAAATCTATAATAAAGTAAAAAAGCGAGCTCACAGATAACGTGAAGAAGCTGAGAGAGCTGTTGTGAGAGACACGTCATTCTCCATTCCCCATTCTCCATTCATTCTCCTCCGTTTCACTCGTCTTACGTCTTTTGTCTTGCCAAATCAACACTGTCTTGGTGAAGAAAAAAAGCCACGCTCTACGCGTATTGTAAATTTGAAGCTCTTATCATAATCAAATTGAGTGGATGTCATCTTATCATCGATACTCGAGCCTCGCTGCTCTCTTATCACTAAACCAACTACACACCGGCGCACGCATATTTCCATTGTATTTTATTTTTATTGGTTTTTCTAGCTATCTCTCAATTTCATTGAAAACACAAATAGTTTCAGCAGACTATACATTAAGTCTAGCAACAGGGGGGAGATCAATTAACATGCTTTGCCGTGTTTTAGAAAACTGGCTTTAAATAAATTGTAATTATTATTTATCAGTCTCAGTCTCTTATATCACAAAGACGAGAATCGCATTCAAGATTGAGGAAATTGCTTTTAAATACTTTCTCTCATTATACTATTATAATTTAGGAAATAATTTCAAAATATTTAAAGTTACATCTAGCGAAAATATTTTCAAATTAGTTTTTCCAATACCTGCATTACATATGTTTATGTTTAATCAGTCTCTCCGCCCATATAAACATCGAAATCTTAAAGGCGATAAGGCCTTTTAACATTGGAAACATATGTTTAAATTATATTTACTATTTTTAAAGTTATTTATAGTTTTCAGTAGTCCAATAGGGAAAACATACTATTATATTGAGGGGAAAATATATATATATATATATTTCGTAGCTGAAACCCGACTTTTGCATTGCTATCGCTACTTATTTTTTAATTATAACTTATCAAAGTTTAAAAAAAAAAAAAAAAAACAAGTAAAACCCCTCAAATGAAGTTCGTATGCTAAAGCTGTTATCAATTTGTCTTCTTTCCCTCTATTAAGGTGATCAAGCGTGGCAAAAATGTGCTGCCAACTGTGGCGCGGCTGTGTCTCATTGCCACCTTCTTCGAGGATGGTCTGCGTATGTATTTCCAGTGGAACGAACAGCGCGAATACATGGACATGAGCTGGGGCTGTGGCAAGTTTCTGGCCACCGTCTTTGTGCTGACCAATCTGTTTGGACAACTGGGCGGCTGTGGCATGGTGATGGCTCGATTCAAGGTTGACATTGCTGTTGGTCTGCTCTTCTTCATCGTTGTGCTACAGGTGAGTTTAGATATACTATCCATCTTACTTTTGAGTTAAGTTTTTGCTCTATTGACTTTTGTAGACAATTGCGTACTCGATCCTGTGGGATTTCCAGTTCTTGCTACGTAACTTTGCATTGATCGGTGCCCTGCTCCTGGTGCTTGCTGAGGCGAGAATCGAGGGACGCAGTTTATTTGCTGGTGTGCCATCTCTGGGTGACAATAAGCCCAAGAACTTCATGCAGTTGGCTGGCCGCATTTTGTTGGCTTTCATGTTCATTACACTGATTCGCTTCGAATTGAGCGTATGGAATGTGATTCAGGACATTATTGGATCCACATTGATGGTACTTGTTGTGCTTGGCTATAAGACAAAGTTGTCGGCGCTAATTCTGGTCGCGTTGCTCACCATACTCAACTTGTACCACAATGCTTGGTGGACTATTCCCTCATACAAACCGCTCAGAGATTTCTTGAAATACGACTTTTTCCAGGTAAGCTTTAAAGGAAGCATTGTGTTATTCGATATTGCTTATTAAAACAATGTTTATTTCAGACACTATCCGTCATTGGTGGACTGCTCATGATTGTTTCCTTGGGACCCGGTGGTGTTTCAATGGATGAACACAAGAAGAAGTGGTAGAAGTGGCACCTATAGAAATCGCTATCAATACAAAAGCATCGATCGCGATTAATTTTTACTGAAAAGAAAATATTTAGTTAGAATTACCATAAAATGGAACAACAGGATGCAACAAACAGCACAGAACAGCTCAGCACAACACGACACACATCAAATACTTGACTTATTGATAAATGAAATGAAAGGGACTTCCGCAATATCCAGGCTTATCCATTATGATTATGGCCCCACCAAACAACACACAAAACATTCGCGCACGTTCAACGACATACTTCGTATATACTAAACATAAATATAAGAGACAACATTTCGTTTTGTACATAAAACACATGGCGATTTATGCCCCTAATGAGAGACATTAACTGATTTTTGATATGCTTAATCTGTCCTTCCGCACATACATAATTTTATCAATTTTATTTTTTTAATTTAATTTGTTTTCGCTATCCTCTATGAGTTTATTACAAATTGTGTTTGCGATTGTTGTTTGATAGAAGTTCGGTGTATAAAATATGATGAATTGTACCAATTGACGATAATTTGTTTCTTTCGTTTATAAGCAAAAGTGTAATAGCATTAAATTGTAACGTTTTAATAAAGAAAAAAACAAGTAAAAAGCGATAAAAAAATTTTAAGAATTATTATTTTCATGTTTTTAAAACAACCGCCCGGTGACCAATAACAACCGACCTGTGCCTATCGAAATCGGTTTACTTTCACCGATAAAATGCAACTCTGAAATTAACCATTCAGAGACGTCAATCATTTTAAACAGCTGTAAACACACCGGCAAAATGCTTCCTCAAAAGATTCCCGCAAAAGTAAATTAAATTTAAAATAAATTGTTGTATAAATTAATTTGTTTTTCCCGCAGCTAACACCTATAACGGTGCCCGTATTTGAACTGCCGCAAATAGTGGTGGTGGACACCGTCATTATAAGCGAGAAGTTTGCTCGCGACAACAACATTTCAGTGTCGGCAACAATTAGTAAAAGCCTAGCGAATAAAATGCAAATCTCCAAAACTGATGATGCACATAATATACAACCTGCTCGGGCGACCAGTTCCAATGCCAATCACCCAGTTGTCACCGCAAAGCAAATGATAGATCGAGCAGTAATGACATTACCTGCAGAGAATTCGCTTCCTACGCGTTGTCGAGAGATGCAAACGGATTTGAAGACAACAGTTGATGTGGCCATTCAATGTGAACGCGATTTGACAGATGAATGGGAACTGGCATTCGAGAAGCCAGCAACAACAGCATCTGAAGCTGAAGAGGAACGCAAATTTCTTAAGTTGGTCAGCGAAAATACAAACATATTTCCCAATGGAATGCTAGAATGTCGCATCTGTGGTGAAATCGCTAGCTTATTGCAGGAGCATCAGAGCCATTTGGCCGTGCACTGGGCACCGCGTGCTCTCTGCACTGCGTGTGGCAAGATGGTGCGCAACGAGTTCTATATGTCGCAGCACAACTTGATTTGTCCAGCACGTCCTGCCAAATCGAAAAAAACAAAAAGATCCTTCAAATGTCCGCATCTACAGTGTAGCGTCATGTGGAGCAGCCGAAGTGAGCTGGCCAAGCACATCGAGCAACATTCAAATGAGAATCTCTATGGGTGCCAGCAGTGCCGTAAAAGATTCTCTACAATGGCGAGTTTCGTGTTGCATCGCCTGCTAAATGCTGCCTGCTGCAATGCCAAACTCTTTAATCTGTCCAAGCAATGGTCACGTTATAGCAGGAAAGCGGCGGCCAAACGTTGCACTATTTGCAGTCGACAATTTGGGAGTTCAGCAAGTGCGGCGTGGCACAAGAGAAGATGCATGATGGCCTATCAGCAGCGCTTATTGAAGTTTTTCAAGAAATAGCAGGAAATGTATTTATGTTTGTTATTAGTTAAGAGAAGTAAAAGTTCGAAATACGGTCTGAATGTAAAGCCTATTTTCTTAAATCATTGCATATATAATTAAGTTATGTTAATCGTTAAGCAAAGGCTGTCATCTTAAGATTTAAAAGTCCTGCAACATGAATTTGAAGTTTTTGGTTTAATTTGTATTTAAGTGAAACAATAAAGAATGTTTTGATTATGAAGCCTGTCTGCTTTAAATATGTATATATAATTTAATTTCTATTAAATGAGTGTGGGCAATCTTTTCAAAATACATTCAGCAAAAGGCTAAAGATGAAGATAGTATTTAGTTAGGGGAAATAACATTATGAATGTTCTGTTTATAAAGACTGCTAGAGTCATAAGGTTTAATTAATTCATTAGTATGTGAATAAATAAAATGATTTGTAACTAAGATAAGATACTTTGATGTTTGGCTTAGTTTGTATTTATTTTTCGGGGAAATAACAATAAGTAACAGTGATCCAACTTTATGAGGCTTGCTGTTGTACACCATGTGCCTTCTTCAGCCCCTCATACAGCTGCTGTTTCTCCAGGTTAAGCTCCTTGAGCGTTTGCACCGCCAACTCCAGCTGTACCTTCTTTAGTGCATGCTCGCTGCCTATGTATTGCTCAATGAAACGCAAACTGATCTCGTCGGCCTGGAAATCGGTTTCTGTTTTGCCAATTGCCGTCTGTATCTCATTCTCAATGCCTTTCGCTTGATGCTGCCGTAAACCGCTGCGCAGTTCGGCTAACGCTTTGACAGCTGGCGACGGCTGCAGTTCCTCCAATTGACGCAGAGTCGCTTGATAATCGAGCGGCACTTTATGTATCTTGTAGCTTAGCGCAATCAGTTGGACGGCATTGAGCAGATAATCGCGACGTATCATATCGTAAAGCAGATCGTCGATGCAACGATGCCAGGCGTAGAAGAAGGCCATGGGTCCAAAGTGACGTGTTGAACGCAATTGATCAAATTGCTTGGATTCATTCAAATGCTCAAACACTTTGGCTGAAATGTTGTGGAACTCGGCCTCATAAGGTTCGTATTGAACAGTCAAACGATCCAGAATGAATTCATATTTATGCTCGTCCAGGCAACGCTGGAACAGTTGCTCGTCGGAGAACATGCGAGGCGTGTAAAATTTGCGTCCGTCGAGCGGAAAATACAATTGATTCATGCGTTTCGTGATGTCCAGTGTGGCATAGGACAATGTACCATCCACGTCACGTACGACGACTTTGCGTTCCGACTGCGGCAACCCGAAGGTGATGTCTGTGAACACATATTTGGTGGTGGCAAAATCTTTCAGCGCTGGATCTTTGGAAATAATGCGTTCGGTGTCCTCTTTGATCTTGACAACCGGTGGCATTTGAAGCAATTGTTGCGCCTTCTCAATCGTCAGCAGAAACTCCTTTTCCAGCTGCGCCGTGGTCATGAATTGCGTGTGTACACTGTTATCCGGCACGGTGCGTTTGCGGAACACTTTGTCCAGCTGCAGTTGCGTCATGGATTGGAGTAGTTGTTGAGTCTCGGCATCTGTGAATTGCGGCTGCGGATCTGTGGCGTATTGTAGGGTGCTGCTTTTGAGTCCGGCACTCGAGAGTTGGCGTACATTTTGCAAGGCGTTAAGCTTGCGAATGTGCCGAAATAAAGACATTTTAATTCAATAACTGCCGAAAAATAGCAACACAAACACGCGAGAGCCAACGAACACCAGTGTTGTGTATTACCGAGGTGTATATTTAAATGTACTAAAATATACCAAATTCTACTGTTATAATATACCGCATGTTCTAATAGGTAATTCAGTACAATAACCAATTGGATTAATGTAATATAAAGTTGTTGGTACTTAGAAATGCAATAAGCTCTTGCTAGTTTCGCATACAAATTAATTTTATTAATAAAAGGCGAGTCCACAACGCAAAAATTAAAATACCTAAAGTATTTAGTTGACCGTTATGACAGTGCTGTGAAGTGTTAACGAAACCCGCGAATTGTACTATCGATAGGTCAACAGGTTTTTGTCCATGAACGGCCCAACCAACAGCTGTTTGCGCGTCCCTGGGAATAGCAAATGAAGAAGAATTTCGGACTGGTTTGACGTGCTGTTTTCGTTTTTTTCGGCAAAAAAGAAATAGAGGTTTTGAAAACTCCACCGTTGCCGTTACACAAAATAATATGAATAATGTACATAGCGCTTTTGTTGGCGGGCAAAAGCGACGCTTGTCGGAAAGCGAATGCGGCAGCAGCAAGCAAGCGGACGCGCCCCACCAACAAACAATTGGTCAAGAGGGGCAAGTGCAGCAGCAACAGCAGCAGGAGCAGCCGGAACGGAAACAACGCAAAAAAAAGAACAACAGACACAAGATGATGATCACGAAGAGCGTCACGAACACAATCTGCTCGATTTATGCGACGAGTTATTATACGAGATATTTCAGTACCTCGACTCATCATCGATCATGGCGATGATGCTGTAAGAAATACTGCAAATTGAGTTGTATTCCATATATATTTCTTAAGTATTGTTAATTGTAGTTGCTCACCTCGTTTTGAAAGTCTGCTCTTGGATCATCGATTCTGGCACAATATTGATCTCAGCAATGCACCGTTACCTTTGGGTATTCTGGAGGAGATTCTTGGCCGCGCCACGGAAAAGACACACACCATCAAGATCTGTGGTCCACCTTCGTCGCAGCATGTGGCTGGGGAATTTAAGCAATTCACTTGTACACTGACCTCGGTCTTTCCCAAAGTGGCCACACATTTGGAGGTTCTGGAGCTGGTTGGAGTTAGCTTGGATTTTGAATACGTAAGCTAGATCTTATTAGCAATTCCTGCCTTATTATTTATATATTACCATACAGATACATATATCGGAGTTTCCGGCATCGTTGAAGCGCTTGACCTTAAAGGATTGTAGTGTTAAAGTTGGCGATCATGTCAAAAGCATATTTCATACGATAGAAAAGCATTTGGTTGTCTTAGAGGTAATGTATCAATATATCCAATTAGAATCGCATAATTGATCTAACCAGTATGCTTATAGGATTTGAGTATTGAGGACAACAACTGGTTTGAACCCTACTATATAATGGCGCTCTCGAAACTGCCCGCTTTGCGTCGACTAAGTCTCAAGGGGTGTCAGATGATGTGCAAATTTGTACCTTATGGCAGCATGGCTGCACGCTTTGGGTTTTCCAAACTGGAGGTACGATCTCTACTTGAATGTAGTTTGGTATTGTTTAACTATCTTTTAAATTATTCAGGTGCTTGATTTGCGTTTAACTCCCATCAATAATGGCGATCTGCAATGCTTTAGTGCTGTGGAAACGTTGAGGGAACTGCTGTTGGAATCGCCTCCCAATATGCCACAAGGACCGCCGCTGCTTATGAAGTCCGATGTGCCAAGTAGCTCACAGCCCGATTCTCACAAGGCGCTAAGCGACGACGAACCCTCCACTTCGCGAGCAGCCATGGAACATTTACGCAAATATGCGCAGTGTAATGCACAGCCAACAACAGCAACATCAACAGATGCGACGAAGCCGCCAAGTGATACATTTCAATCGGACAATTGCAACGAGAGAAAGGAGAACAATAGTGAGGCAAGAGCAACGTCGCGCACAACGATGCGTTTGCGCTGTTTGATACCGGAGTCTGATGATGAGGATACCTCGTCAACGTCCGCGTCTTCCTCCGACAAGTCCGATAATACAACGACGCAAAGCAACGGTCATAGCTCGGACGCCAGTCTGTCAGTGCAGCCGCCAAATCTGGTGGTTATAGCGCTTCCCAGCTTGGATCCGGCTCGCACTGCAGCAGCTGTCGCAGCCAACATTAACGCCAGCGCCAACGCCAACGACAACGCTCCAGTTGAGAACCCAGAGAATGCAGAAGCGGCAGCTGGTCCTGGTGAAGCAGCGCCTGCATTGCCGCGTGCATTCATACACGTGGAGAATAATCCACCAGCAGATTATCCGCGTGATCCGGTGATAGCTTCGTTGCTGGAGCATGTAGTGGAGCGCATACAAATACAAATTCATGATAATAATCCGGCGCATAGTCGTTTTTTTGCCTCGACGCGATCAAGTCATCTTTATGAATCCACATCTCATGAGCGACGCGGGTGGAGGAGGCGCCGGTGGCAATGGAGCTGCACCTGGAGCAGGAGCTGGACCTGGAGCAGGAGCTGGAGCAGGAGCTGGCGGAGGTGGCATGGCGAATGTCTTCCTACCGCGCCGTCACCGCTTCCAGCCACGCGGCAATTTCGAGCAGGTTGTGGGACATCCCATGTTCTGGAATGTCCTGGATCCGCTCGATCGTGACTATGCGCGACGCATGCGCAGCCGTCAAGGGCCGCCAATGGCGCTGTCCAACTACATTTCCGATCGCGCTGTCTACAGTTTTGGACGCGCTGAAAATCCTGTGCAACCCGATGTCGTTTGGATACGCAATTCAAATCGATCGCCCAACACACGACTAGAGCGCATCTCGTTGCGCAATTATACGCACATTACCAACTATACGCTGGAGCATTTGGTGCAGTGTTCACCGAATCTGGTCTACATTGATGTGAGCGGCACTGGCGTTACGTTGTTGGGTGTGCGCATGTTTAAGCGACAGAAGCCCAACTGTGAGGTGATTGCAACGCATTTAACGGTAACCTCTACAGAGCAACCGTCGACTGTAAACGATACGGCGCCAGAAACAGAAACAGAAACCGAACCCGAAACGGAAACAGAAAAACAACCAGCACCAGACCAGACCGAAGAGAAGAATGTAGAGAATGCTAAACCCGAGGAGCAAGCACAAGCGCCAAGTGAGGCGAACAACAACAACAGCATTGACAATGATGAGCAGCAGCCGCTGGAGCAGCAATCGCCTGCTCAGCAACAGTAAAAATATCGCATTCTATACAAAAAATATATTTTATATGTGAACGGTACCCGATCCTTTCTGTGAAATCATGGAATAATCAACCCACGCTTAAATGAATGATTCTCTACAATGGTGTGGAACGAAGAAGAGTATGTAATAAGTTAAAAAGATTCTCTGCATGAAGTGGTACGAAAAATAATATGTTAAAAAGATTCTCTGCAATGAAGTGGAACGAAGCATAAGTAATAAGTTCAAAAGATTCTCTACAAATGAAGTGGTACGAAAAATAATTAATAAGTTAAAAAGTCGCCATATTTTGGCCGCCCTTTAAAGCCTGCTGTCTACATGTGAAGGTTGTAGCGCAGAGTTAGTATTATGTTTGCAAACAAAAACAAAAAACAAAAATAAAACACTACAAAACACAATGTACTATAAACTTACCTATACGTGTGTGCGTGTCTGCTTAAATGAAATGTATAAAACTCCCCCAAAATTTACTTGTTAAGATGCATTAAAACGAGAAACCATTTTTTGGAATTGAAAATTGATGAAATGTTTATTTGGTAGCTAAGATGAGTGTAGACAGAGTTCGAATAAACAATTGTTTCAATTTCGATTAGAAAATGTGATTAGATGTTAAAAGAGTATGTATATATTCTATATATGCCATTTCGTATTCAGAGAGTTATTTGTTTCCATTCGACGATTCCTCCTCGCCATCCACATCTGATTCTTCATCGCTTTCAGACTCGGTTTCTGAGCCATCTGAGCTCTGACAATCGGCAATTTCGCCAGTGAAAAAGATGACGGCCTTGGGAATAACGCGTTCCTTCAGATAGAAGCCCAACTCAAAGTCGTTCTGCAGAATAGCCTGTGAAAAATAAAAAAATATTACAAACCTAAAAGCTAGTAACAGAATTAAGTTTTAACATTAATATCACAAAAGTTGGGATCCTCCGGATCATCAGGCAATGTCGGTGGCGAGAAGAAATCAAAGAAAGTGGGTTGATCTAGTTTGAAGAGAAAAATGAACTAATTAAGACAGAATTACACCTCAAGAACGAACCCTTCTTATCGCGATTGTGCGGTTGCTTCCAATCGATGTTGCAGCCTTCGCAACGCACAATCTCGGCGCCATCGTAGGACAAAGGATCATCGGCTTCGGGTACACAGTTCAAGATGTAAGTTTTGGTGAGCACGCGATTCTTGAAATAATCGTTCTTATCAAAATGAAACTCGATCACAAACTTGACAGTGTCATCGTTATAGTGCTTGGTGCGTATATCAGAAAGATACTGCAAGTATTCCTATGTAAGTATCATTATATTTTTGATAATTTTATACTTACTGAAAGTATTCGCTCATCCTCCTTGCCAATGAATTCGGTGTAGGAGGCTTTCAGCACCTTCAACCAAAAGGTGGAGACATTCTCATTGCGTGTGGAGTCACCGTGATTTTGTTTCTTAAAATCACTAGAAAATAAAGGCGATAAATCAAGATTGCATTTCAAACTTGTTGGAGAACTTACTCGAGTATCTTTTTGCGTTTTTCAAAAATTTCATTGTGCTTGACCTCGTATTGTTTTTCCATATTGTAAATTTCCCGCTGCATCTTTACGTCCAGATTAATGGTCTCCAGATACAGTTGCTTTAGTTCCCCAATAATTTTTTTCTCATCTTCCGTAAAGTTCTGCAAACCCGAAGATACATTTAGCATATATGCAAATATTTAGCGGTACTTACATTCTTTTCATTCTGAAGGATTTGGTGGGGGAGGCCAACCTTAAGCTTATTAGCGTTGGGATTGCGACAAGATTCCATCTCCTGTCCTATTTTGTTAAATTGCTAAAGATTAAAATGTTATTGTTGAAAATTTCTCCGAAATTTAATAATATTTTAGATTTGACGGATATGTTCTGTGAACTGATGAAGCTCAAATGAAATGATGATTATGCTCTAAAGCTAAACTCTACTCAAAAATCATCGCTCACTTTGGCATCTGAATAGTTTTTTGTTAAAAAAATAATTCTTTTTTTTTTTTATACATTTTTACAATAGATTCAAACATTTGTATTACTAAGTTGTTGAAATTGAATATATTGATTAAAACGATTTGTGTTACGTTTTTTTTTGCAATGCATTTTGCTTTAAGCTAATTCTGAATTGTCGTTTAAATAATTGCTCGTTTTTTCGTATTGTAAATAATTTGATATAAGTGCCTTTATTGAGTTTCTAGTTACAAAAGCGCAGCTGAAAAAAAAAACATCTATTTGTGTAGACTTTGTGCTGTAACTAATTGCGAGTGTGCTTATAAAAAGCATTATCGATGATTGGCATCATTAAGTGTGTTGACCCCTTTCTGTTTTTTTATTGGTATGCTTTGCAATATTCCTGTTTATTCCTATTTATACAAAAATTGCATTCTAAGGACTATTTTAGCGGCCATTAAAATGCTGGCCATGTCTATTCACAATTTAACGCACATTTAATTTTTGGTTTCGCTACTCTTTATTTTTTATGTAGTTGTTGTTGTTGTTGTTTTTTTTTCAACTTTTCATTTGGCATGCAATTAAGTTCGGCGCTCTTAACCTTCCTTCCCCCCACACACCACCATCGCCATTTATAAGGCAATGTCTTTGGCCTACAAGTTGCTGCGGTTTTCTTGTATGCAAATCACGTGCTGTGTTGCTCAAGGGTTCCTCTCATTTTGTGAACTTGTTAAATGAGCCGCGCAGTACAAGTTGCCGGGTTCCCTTCGGTTTTTTTCGATGGGCAGCCGGTTGCCAGTTGCCTCATGAAGCAAGTTTAATAATGTGACAGGCTTAGCGCCATATGTCAGGGACAGAAAAGTTTTCGACGTCGTCGCGTATACGACAAACATTTCAAAATGAAATTATGAGTGGGCAGCACAGTGGACACAAAAAGTGTAAACAAATTTGGCCAAGCGGAAACCTAGACAAGCATACACACCAACACACACATATATACGTGTTTGTTAACAAATACATATGGAATTACATGTACGCATGTCGTGAGCCTGGGCGCGGTCTGTTTCCCCGCGAGTGTCCAGGCGCGCACTCGTCCTGCACTGCTTGTGTTGTGGGTTGTGAGTTCTGAGTTCTGAGTTGTGGCCTCACATTTGATATTATTAAATTTTTTCCTAAATACCTTGGGGAAATTAAAAAAGAAATCATAAAACAAATGCGACGAATGCGGCTAGTAGTATTATTATTATTATTTCGTGTTAGTGCTGACAGCCAGCTAAAGATGATGAATGATGATGCTGAAGCTGACTTAAAGCTCGACTTTAAAGATGGGGACACCAATTTTCAATTAACAATTTTCGGCTACTCAATTAGCAGGTGCATCAAAATTGTAAGTGTAAGATTTGACGTCGTCGTCGTCGTCGTCGTCAAACGCCAGCAGCGCGTCAACATAGTTTGAATTTAATTAAAATGAAAATTAGTAAAACTGAACCCAGACTCAACAGCAGCAACAGTTACTTGGCAGGGATTAGAGCTATGCTCCGGTAAAAGTGCATGTCTGCAGAAAATCGAATCAGCAGCTCAACCTGCCCAGAGAGATAGAAAGGGGACACATGGTAGACAGCAGCAGCAATGGAAGCAGTAGAAGCAGCATTTCTATGCCAAAAAATCTACAACAAAAGCATAAGACGAAGTGCAGCATTTGATGATGAAACGACGTGTTAATTAAGGTCATAATAATTCAACCTAAATTGAAAACTTGCCCGGCCATGCCTGTCAGAGAGAGAGAGAGAGAGAGAGAGAGAGAGAGAGAGTGAGAGCCAACAGCTAGGCAGCATCCTTCCAGTAGCTAACAGTTTTGCCGCACAGAGTTCTGCCCCAGCAGCTTTCTGCTAAGCTGATTGCAACAAATTATTTTGCACCTTGACTGAACTTTCCTTACGCTGCAGACATCGCTTGGCGTTGATAAACGAATTTTGTTAGTTTACTTTTGCTTATTTTAATGCTAAGGATGCAATGTGCATTGCTTGCTCCTTCTCACACTGTAGCCTGTGGTATGGGGCATGCCCCATGCTCCATGCTACATGCCTTCGCCTGATGCCGTCCAGAATCCGTCTTGGTCATTGTTGCTTTTGGTTTTGCATACTTCTATCTAATAGGTTGCAGCTGTTGTTACCCATACCCAGTGAGATTTAAATATAATAATATACATAATCTTCCTCCCTTACTCCATTTACTCTTTTTCTCACTCTTTACTTACATACTGTGCAATATATTCGTAAAAATGCATATTAGAAAAAAATACATTTATATATATTTCAGGTATTTTTAAGTATTTAAGCTTATTAAAAATCTCGATTTGCGTCTCAACAATTTTTGAATTTACAAATGTTTCCTTATTGACAATGAAGCTTATAAGATATGAAAAATAAAAATGCAATTCAAACTTAAAAAAGAAATTGCGTTGCACTTTTTGTTAGATTCTTTAAAGATTCCAAGCCGCAAAACATTTTCAAATATTGAAAAGCTATTTATTGTTTATGTCTGAGTTGTCATTTTTTTTTTAATTCTGTTCTTATTTTATTATTTATTAATTATTTTTTATTGTTGCTATTGTTGATTTCTTTAGTTCATTTAAAATTTAAATTTTTTAATAAACTTATTATTAAAATGGTACAATTTTGATCTTATTTTTAAATATTGAAACATTATTTTCTATTTAAATTTTAAAATGATAATTTATTTAAAAATGTAATATGCTTGAATGTATTTTGAGTATTGTGAATTGTACATTTTTGTACCTTATTTATACACAGAAAGAAAAAACGTGCTGAAATCAAAAATATAATCTTAAATCAAGATTATATAAAGTCATAATAGATTGACCAATCTTGAAATTCTAGATTTGAAAATGAAAAAATCTCAACATTGAACCCTTAATCAATATTAAACCTTCTGAAATGTAGATTGTTTAAAGTATTCACACTTTTTTATTATTTCAACATTTACATTTAGTTAACTATTGTATTTGATTGTATTTCATTGAAATAGCTTTAACTGTATTTTACATCCATTTCTCGTGAACAGACTATGAAATTTTTAATGATATACAAAAATGGCCATTGAATTGGGTTTAAAATTCAATTTGCATAGGGTATTGGCTGGCAAGGTAATTGAAATCGCAAATGTAAGCAATTTTTCTTGATTATTTGCTTCTCAGTTGGCTGTCAGTTGTCGTTGTTGTTGCTGTTGTTGCTGTGGCTGGCAATTTTAAATAGCGATAAAAGTTGCATAAAGTGGGAAATTGTGTTGGCCATTAGAAATTATTAGTTATAGTAAAGAGCAATTGGGTGTAGTGCTTAAAAGTTGCATAATGCCGTGGCTGATTTGCATATTATTGCTACTGCTAATTGGCTTAGTCGGTCATTGCTCAAAGAGAATTGTGTCGGCAGTTGCCAATTGCTGGCTTCGCTTGGCTCTGGAGATTGCTCATAATTATCACGCACACACACAGACATATATACACAGGCATACACATGCGTCTATACACGGATTATACACCTGCTATGTATTCTAATTCGAACGCTATTCATATCCTTTCAAAAACACACACACATACACACACACGCACATGTGAGCTTATAGTATATAGTAGCAGAGAAAGCGAGATCCTTGGTTGCCGCAGGTTAGCTCTGATGCGCTTCCTTTCTCGATGCGAACGCGCGCTCTGCTACATGGAAAACTTTTTACTAATTTACATTCATTACACACATTTGCAATAAAACTAGCAGCCCAACTCGACTCAATACACAAACACACACACACACACACACATGGATTGCTATATACACTAGTGAGAAGTACTACATACAACTACATTGACATTTTACATGCTTCATTAACGTGTAAGCGCGGTAATAATGAAATTTCCTTATGGCTGCATATCCCAACTTCATATGTGAGGCGGCGCGGAATGCGGTGGCTGGGTGGGTGGCTTAGTGGGTCGACTGCATATTGATGCAAAGTTTGTGAGCCAGTTGCAAAACTTGAGGCGTTATTCATTGTACCTAACCACAATTTATGTAGCTTGTGGCAAGCAAATACAAAACCCAAGTACTACAACAATAAAGTGCTCTTCTCTTCTGCTTTTTTTGCTTTCTTTCGGTGTGTGTGGTGGATTTAAAGCAGGTGCATCTACTTGGAATTTCCGTTGAAAGCTGATTGGGAATGATCGAACTTCAAAGCGTCTGACAATCGACAATCACAAATGGGCAAACAAAGCGTCACATAAACATAAAGCAGAACCTAAACACACACACACGCACACACACACAGTCAGTCAAAAAATGAGCAGCGGAAATGATGGCGCAGCAGGCGGAAACGAAGCGCGCAACGATGATGGCGACGACAACTACAACGACGACGACGACGACGACGACGACGTTGGCTACATTGGAAGGATGCTGCTTAGCTGTCGCCTGCTGTGCTGAAGAAATTAAAATTGCATTACGAAACGAGGCGGCAACCTAGACTGCAGACTGTCTCCCCTTTCTCACACATTCTCACTTTATCTGTATGAGAATGTGTGTTTGTATGTGTGTGTGTGTTTGTCAATGTGTGTGTGTGTGTGCCATAAATATTTCAATATTTGTGCACATTTGAAGCTGCTTAGCTACGCCCTTGCCATGATGGCATGTCGTCCAGTCAGGAAATAGTTTAATTAAAATGCCTTGGCATAGTCATTAAGGAAAGGTATTTGAACAGAGTGCCGAGCCGAGCAGAGAGAGGGAGAGAGAGAGAGGGAGATGTTGCAAGGACAACAACAGGAGCAGCTCAGCGATTCAATGGCTTTCTGCTTAAGTAGGTTGCCCTCAGCCTGACCATTTTCATTGTTTTCGCATGCAAATTTGCTTAAGGAAAAAGCAAAACAATAGACGCACATAAAAGGCGAAAGTTAAAGAGCATCGGCCAGTGTGGAGCCTTTAAAATGGCCACCACACAAATAATAATAATAATAACAACAAAGAAAAAAGCAACAACAGCGAACAAAAAAATACGAAATGGCAGCATATAAAACATGCAAATTTCTGAACACGCCCCATGGATGATGTTGTTAAGCGTCGAGTCCTTTCCTGATAAAGAAAAAACCAAAAAAAAGAACAAATAAACAAAAAAATCAAATTATAAAAAACCAAAAATCCCAAAAAAAAGAGAAGACACAAAACAAAAAAACAAAGAGAGCATAAAAAGTAAATGCAAATACCCGCTTGGTATTCGAAATAAGAAAAATACACAATGGACGAGGGCAAACAGCAAACAAAAACAAGAACAACAAAAAAAGAAAGCGAAAATTTATAGGAAAAATGTAAAACAATAAGATTAACATGAAAACAATCATGACAATCAGTAACCGCAAATGTCAAATTAAATTATCAATAAATTGACGCGAAGACGACAAAGTGGAAGTGGAAATGTAAATGGAAGAGGACCTGGAAGTGGAAGTGGAGCCAGGACAAACTCTAGCTGGTAGTACTAGCTACTACGGATACAAATTTGTCGCTTGCTATATCAAGTATACGACCCGCATGATGATGGCTCGCCATGACCACGAGGCGACAACATAATGAAATCATTTACAAAATGAAAACAAAAACAACACAGCGCACAGAGCACATGCATACAGACTCGCACATACATACATACATATATTTAAATTGTTTTCCCTTGGCTAAGCGGAAAGTTCAGCGATGTCGTCGTCGTCGTCGTCGTCGTCGTCCACTTGAGGATATTGTCCATCAGGAGCAACTTCGCACGCCATTGAATTGTAGGTGCCCGGCAAAGGAACGAAACAGAATGGGAATCATAATAATGGGGAAGGGAATGGAGTTTGGGTGAGCGGCACACTTGCAAATCATAAAACAACAGAGGCGAAGAAAATGTTTTTTAAATCTTCATAAATATTCATTATGAGAGCTGAGCAGAGCGGGGCGCCTGGCAAATAGTTTGAGGCAGCTGCGAATCTTTCATTCCTTCTAAGTATGTACGCTGTTTGCCACCACATTCTTTTGGTATGGACGAGTAGCTATGTACATATGTATGTGTGCGTATGTGTGAGTGTGTGTGGTATGATGGCCATTGGACTGTGGCCAGCAGCAGCAGAAGCAGCTTGTCTGTGTGGTTGTGAACTTTCCTCATGATGTGAACAGTCGCTAAATTTAATTTTACAGATGGCTCTAAACGAACGTTGCCAGCAAAACAAAATAACAATAAAGTGGCCAGCAGCAACAACAACAAGAACAACAATCCATTGGTCCAGTGTCCAATGAAATATAAAAACAAAATACTTAATAGAAAACGCTCTTCAAAACGGAAGTGTCCAGCGGCCTTGAAGCTTCAAGCTGACAGTTATTTGGTCCTCGTGGCTGACCGATCTGCTTTGAGTTTTCGTAGTTCGCAAAAAGAGAGAATTTCCCAAATTGAAGAGGGGAAGTTGCACGCAACAAAAAAGGACTAAGAAAATGTGTGTGTTAAATTGAATGGCAAAGGAAATGTAAAGCTG
This sequence comes from Drosophila sulfurigaster albostrigata, assembly GCF_023558435.1. Classification (NCBI taxonomy): domain Eukaryota; kingdom Metazoa; phylum Arthropoda; class Insecta; order Diptera; family Drosophilidae; genus Drosophila; species Drosophila sulfurigaster. The sequence goes on from NC_084882.1 coordinate 23,030,539, forward strand.
TAAAGCTTTGAAAGCTTTTGTGCCTTAATGCGGTTAATGCAAGTACTTCTGTATAAAAAGGACATTGGCAAATTAGAACGTTTCATTGTATCGTTGGGTATAATGATTATAATGTGTTGCTTTTTTTTGCTGTCAAATCAAAAAAAAAGGAATAAGAAATTGTTGGAAAATAAAACTCTATTCAGAATGAACTTAAAAATTCTTAGTATTGCGTATATTTGTTTAAATTCATAATAACATATTATTTTACATAAACGTTCATTATTATGACAACAGTGCCTATCACATTTAATGGTATATATGCGTTGATAAGGTATAATTATGGTTATAATGCATACTTATCTCGAGGTTAACGATTACCTCGATGTGCGTGACTGGATATTATACAAGCATGCAGTCATATAAATATTATTCGCTTTATTTTGTCAGCAGAATACATTTATGTATTAGAAAGACAACACGTATGAAATTATATGATTTTGATTTAATAGCATTTTCCAATAAAATAAAGGGTGTAAATTAAGTAATGTATATTTTTCTATGTTATCTGAATAATTTGTAATTTGTAAGGGGTGTAAATTAAGTATTGCATATACTTGAAAGTTTGTTGTTTCCTTTTAATACCTTATTCATTTTTATTATGAAATGCAAACATTTTTCCTATACAATTTAATATATTTTTTTAACTTTCCAATTCACATAAATTAAAATCGAAAAAATTATAATAAATTTTGTAAACATATTAGTTAAATGTTATTTTCTATAGTACATTTATACGCATTAGTATATTTAATAAATAATGTAATGATTTTAATATATACATATTATTGTTTAAGTCTCAATTTTTATTGCAATATTATATAAATTGGTAGCGAAAATATCTAAAAGTAAACTCATTTATTTTATTCTTTTCTTTTTATTCTTATTTTTAAAATTTTAATATTAATATTCATTATTTCCAATTTGGCATAATAATGTTTACAATGAGACGATACCGTTAGCTTGCCACGTGTGCAACTGTTTGCTGTCTGCTTGTGATTCTCTTTAACTCAACAAGTTCCACAGGAAAATGTCCCACGTGCGAGGGAAATTCTCTCTTCGTGGAACGCATTCGCATGGCGTTGAATTGCAAATAAAAAGAGCAAACATGCGGCAACGACAGCGGCAACGGCAGCATCGTAATGACAATTACATTGGGTTAGTCTCACAGTTCGCGGTTCGTGTTACACACCCCATACCAAGCGAAGTTCGGCAAACGCAAACGGTTGTGAGCCCCGCACTCGACAACATCCCTCCCCGAATGTGGCTTCGGGTGTTGTGTGTGTGTCGCTCGGGCTAACTGTTGAATCAACGAGTGGTTGCCGAAGATTGTGGCGCACTCGTTCACAACGAGGACGCAACGCAGTCTTCATCCAAACGCGTATCGAGACGGTTCTGTGCATCTCCGTTTTCTAGGTTCACGTACAAAAAGCAGTTGAAATTTATTGAAAATACAAAAATAAAAGAAAATTTAAAATAATACAACAGCAATAACAACAACAGCGAAATAGATAAAGAGGATTGTGTGAATAATTGAATCTTGGCGCTGATAAATCCAAGTGCAATTTTTGGAACCCACGAAAGTGAAAGAGATTAGCACGTTGAGTACGCGAGTGTGTGTGTTTGTGTGTACGAGTGTGTGTTCTGTGGATACTTGCTTCTTATCCGTGTTTGGAGGTGCCAATGCGTTTCGTTGATTTCGGCAACGTTCCTGCTACCGCTGCTCCTCCTGCTCCAGCTCCAGCTGCTGCTGCTGCTGCTGATTCGATTTTGCCTCTCGCGGTGCCGACTCCACTCGACTCGGCTCGGTGCTCTCAATTTTGCGGCCAGTTTTGTGACATAGAAAATTTGGGCAAAATCGTGAATACATATATCGTCGTCGTATATTGTATGTTGTATCTGTGCTTCACTGCGTCAACCTAGAGACTGCGGCACGGTTCTTAACTTTTGCCTCCTGTCGCATATATTTTTAAGACGTAGCCTCGAGTGTACGTCAACAACACCAACAACAACATCAACGAGAGCGACAGCAACTCTGAAGTGAGAAAGTCAATAAACATACGAAAACAACAACACAAATTTGAATTCAATTTGAAAATTGTGCCACACACACACACACATTTTGAAAGTGGTTTATTTTGCTTTTTATGTGCGTGTGTCTGCGCGTGTTCGTTCGTGTTGCACCAACGAAAGGCAAAGTGTGTTGCAAGCAAGTGTTTGTGTCTGGTTGTGAGTGCCGTAACTACGTACTTCTAAAGGACTTTGCTAAACTTCACCTCGAGAGCGTGGGATTTTCATAAGGCAACATTTTCTGCATACAGCTGATAACTCGCTGTTGGCCAAGAAAACAACAATAGCAAAACACGTGAGATACACAATAGGTAAGTGTGCCACACATTCAGAGTCACCTGTTGAAGGTGTCTCCTTTACAAAAAAACAAAAATATTCATGCCCACGCAATTCCATTGTTTTCTATGAGCAGTCGAGGCAGCTACTTGAAATACACTCTTGAAATTCAATAATTAAAGGAAGAAAGAATCTCTTTTAAAATCTGCTGTTGCAGAGTTTAAATTAATGCAATATTAATATGTATGATATCAGTAAATGAAAATGAAATTAAATGAAATTCAGTAATATGTAAAAGCAAAGTTAATATTATTAACTAGGGCAGCTAGAGTGTACAAATTTCGTTATAGGTTGCATGATGCGTTAATCAGTCAATTGTTTTTCCTCATTTTATAATATATATCAGGTTTTATTGTTTTATTTTTTTTTTTGTGTGTTGTGTCCAGCACATTAAACGCATGAATTGCAATCATTCAACTGAATAATTAATATGAAATAAATCTGTGAGATTTCCACAATCACTTCAACTTATTTTATGCATCCATTTTTTTTTGTTGCGCCATCAATTAATTATAAATATTATACACATATGAGTTTTCCTCATCAGTTTAACCATTTGTTTTTTGTTGCTGCTGATTCTGCCATGTTGCCAACAAATTGCCATTTACTGAGCTGCTTTTCAATTCACCAGAAAAGCAGCTATTGACGGTGCAATATAAAATCATTTAAAATATTGGACTTTAAATAGATAGATGTAACAGCTCTTTATACTCTTTTCATGATAGCGCTAACATTTATGCAAAAAGCTGTACAAAAAAAACGCTACTTTATGCTGTGATTAAATTTATATAGCTTTCAGTTTGCTCAATTCAAGTGGGGTTAATAGTTAAAGGGATTTAACGAAAACTTGCATTTATTATTTTAATATTTGCATTTTTTTTGTAAATTACTTTTAACTCCTTCAACAATTCCCAAAAGCTTTTACCCTCGACTCAAGCATTATTATCAGCCAAGTTTTTTTTTATATACTATCTGAATAATTTGTGCAGCAAATTAATTGCATATTGAAATAAGGAATTATTGATATAAAAATATGAAAGTGTGCGTACGTTTGTGCTATTAATGCGAGTAAATATTATAAATCAAGTCCAGTCGAAATGCACAGTCCAATCAGCGATACACTAAATGATCATGCATATGTGTTGCCGGATGGAGAATTATGCAGCTGCCACAGCTTCTGCCAGTGCCACTGCCACAGCCACACATATACTTTTAACTGCATAATGCTGAATACGTTGTTGCACATTGGCAGCTGCATTATAAATGCTTATGTGCAGCCTTTAATTTCCGCTTAAACGCTGCGGTTGCACGTTTTAAAATGAAAGTCACATCAATAAATAAACATTGAACGTGGGAGGGGTGAAAAGAGATGCATGCAACATGCTGTGGCATATTCTTATATGCATATACTTTAACTTTACTTACACATATACGACACTTGCTTTAATTCAAGTTTATTGCGGCAAATTGCTTGCGGCTTGGGATACTCAATTAGTTGCAACATAAATGCCGATTCGCCTGCGACATTTCGCTTTATTAAGCTGCAAGTCTGAATTCAATTGCCATGTTGCACATATACATTTGTGTTGCTCGCGGGTGTGGTAATTGTTTTAAAGCATTCATACATGAATTTTGCTAATTAAACATGCCCGCAAATGATTTTCTACAAAATGTACCATAATAATAATGACAGAATGTAAATAATTGCAACGAGCAACGAACAACGAATAGCTAGTCACCAATTGGCCACCAAATAGCCAACACCCAAAATGCCAACACAGCCCGCACTCAAACACTCATAAACACACACACACATATGCATTCGGTCAGTCAAATACATTTGCAAAAACACACACGCAAACATGCCACATGAATATGTTGAACAATGTGCATCGAAATTGAAATCAATGTTGATTATATTGCACTATGAGATGCCCATTAGTTTATTATCCTAGCTGAATAGTGGTCGATTATAGAATTTAATTTGCTACTTGATCTGTATTTTAAATGCTGTTAATAGTTATAGTTTATATGATTTAATAACTGCTTATTCATTTCCTGGCAGGCAAAAATAATTATTGGAAATGTACAGAATTAACCCCATAAACTATAAATTAAAAAAAGTATTTGACCAATAATTATTACATTAATTATATGAATAAATGAATTCAACTAAAGATTAAATTGACTAAATGGTTAAATATTGAAAAAAGATCAAGAACAGCATCTATAAAATACGCAAGCAAAATTAACTTGATATCAAAAATATTCGTTTGATTTAATTTATGTTTAATCACTAAGTTTTCATTATGTACTTTTATATAGTTTATTTGAATTTATAAATAAGTCACACAAAGCTAAGATTTGTTTCATTAAGTAAAATAAAATTAATTGGTAATTTTATATAATTTTGTTACATTTTTGTAATTTATACATTTCAAAATTAAATATAAATTGTATTTTTATCTAGTTTGATATAGTTTTGTTAAATTTTTGTAATTTACATAGATATTGAATGTAAATTGTATTTTATCTAATTTGTTATAATTTTCTTTTTGTAGAAACATATTTATGAATGTCAAATACAAATTCAATTTTAAGTATGCGACATTTATGTTCTTATATTAATCATAGCAGGGTATTAATTCGTCTAGCATATGGCAAATGAAAAGCGCCATTAGCTCAATTCAGTGAATTTGAACTACGAATAACGCCGTTGGCTATTGGCTAAAATTGGTGCATTATTCGCGTTGCCAGGCAATTAATAAACCATTGGCATAACAAAGCCGGAGCCAATGTTAATTGCAATTTAACATTGGCGTTAATAATAAATAATTCATCAAAATGTGCGCAACCGAACATTGTGTATTTGTATGTGTGTGTGTGTATTGCTCTTATCCAAAATGGCAGCTGCTGCTTGGCCTCCATTTGAACCATTTGGCCATTTTGCCATTTCGCGCTGTTCAGCTATTTCAACTGGCGGCCATCATCATCATCATTATTATTATTATTCGCTGCCATTATTATTATTATTATTATTCTTATGATTTGCATTATAAGTGAGTGTACAATACTTTCGTCCTATTCATCGTAAGTAAGTAACTCTCTGTATACATTGCCATGGCAATTCATTTCTCGACGCGTGCACTTTTCACTTCACAGCTCATTTTCATTTCAGTCTTTCTTCTTCACCCAACACCCAACACCCAACTCACACACAAACACATTTATAATTGCGAGGATTTTTCCAACTACTCGGCCGTTCCTTATCGAGCATTCCATTTCGACTATTGACTAATTAAAAATCAGCAGAACTTGGGGGCTAGATGACATAATAAGCAACTGCTGTTGCTGTTACTGTTACTGTTGCTTTTGCTTTTGCTGCTCCTGATTCTGTGTTTCTTCTACAACTGTTTACTTCTTACAAAAAAAAAGAAGAAAATGTATGAGGGAGACCAGAAAGGAAAAGCAAACGTAAAGCGAAACTGAAATAAAAACAAGTAAGAAAGTTACAGTCGAGTGTGCTCGACTGTGAGATACCCGCTACCCATTTTTAATAAAGGCAAAATATTGCGGTACCATTTTCAAAATATACCGAAAATACTAAAAAAATACTAAAAATATACCAAATGGTATGTTTGGTATATCGATACAGCACACCATTCAAAATATACCATAGACGACACAATGTACCAGATTGTCACCCAAAGCAACTCAGACCCCTAGTAAGTAGGCGTTTTTGCCCATACAAAAGTATATCTTTAATAACTTCCACAATTTTTATCTGATCGCAACCAAATTTTCAGGAATCATAACTACTACAGTAATTATTGTATATACCAAAATTCGTAGCTCTAGCTTTAAAATTGTTATTCGATTTTTTTGATTTGCGGGGGCGGAAGTGGGCGTGGCAAAAATTTGAAACAAACTTGATCTGCGTGCAAACATAACAAATGCTGTCGAAAAAAAATTATAGCTCTATCTCTTATAGTCTCTGAGATCTAGGTGTTCATACGGACGGACGGACAGACACACAGACACACAGACACACAGACGGACAGACGGACAGACGGACATGGCTATATCGTCTCGGCTGTTGACGCTGATCAAGAATATATATACTTTATAGGGTCGGAGATGCCTCCTTCTACCTGTTACATACATTTCCTGCCGGCACAAAGTTATAATACCCTTCTACCCTATGGGTAGCGGGTATAATAACAAACGCTAAAGTAGATTTTCACTCGTACTTATTTTCCAAATGACCTAATAAATTTGCTCTCATTATGACGCCGTGCCACGAACGTCGTCGTTTTGTTTGTGGCCAGTAGAAAAACAAAAAGAGAAAAACCAAAAAGCACCTCATGCTAGAAAGAAGAATAAATGTTCCTGGAATCGTCCACAGTACAAATAAAAACCCATACTACTAACCATACTAACCATTCCTTGCTGTATTATAGGAGCAGCTCCTTCTAACTGCCAGGTAATTGCGCTAAGCGGCATTGAGAGCAGGCCAGCGCATAATGAGCGTGAAAATACTTACGTTGTGCGAATATGAAAACCTCTTTAGCAATGGGCTGTGCGGAAAAATGGGCAAATCTTGATTTGACTTTCATCGCAGCGGGTGGCAACACAATTCTCGATTTAATTGAAACTGAATTGAAATTAGTTCATTTGCTTCAGACTCATTTGTGATATGCTTTTCGTTTCAACTTTGATTTGATAAGCAAACATAATTATGATGGATTTGAAGAACATATATTTTGGGTAATAATACAATTGCCCTTTATATATTGTATATGAATCAATCTTCATTACAGTCAACTCAATATATGGGAAATACAATCCAAAACGAGTTAAAAATCGAATAACATATATTGCAAGTAAATTAATAAATTGCTTCCCCAATACATTTTATTTTGATTTCTTTTGTTATCCACAGAATATTTTCTTTAGAGTTTCGTTTTAAAACTGTAAAACTTTGTACCTACAGAAAATACAATCGAATACAAATTGTCGAAGTTATTTAAGGAGTACTTTTGTATGGTAAAAAGCACCTACTGCAATCAGATCCTAATTGCTTTGGCTGACAATCTTGTATATTTTGAACTTTCTGGTATGATTTGAAGGTCGATCGATATCGTAGATATAGACTTCGTTTGATTTTTAGTATTTTTCGGTGCATTATTTTGGTATATTTTGTATAATTTACTAAAAACGTGTATTGGGTATCTTATAGTCAAGCACACTCGACTGTAGCTTTCTTAATTGCTTCGTTTACTTTGGACTTTTTTTTTGAATCGTGATATGAGTAAATTTATTTTACAGGATATTCTTTTCTTTGGAGTTGTCCTTTAATACATAGAAGATTCTATCATATTTAAGATGTTGCTTATTAAAGTGTGCAGATATTAATTATATTCATTGATTCCATTTACTTTTAATTTAGTTTTATTGAATTTGTATTGTATGAATTGTTGTATAATAATGCTAATCCTTGAGCAGGAAAGTGAATACAGATCGATAAAGCTCATATGGCGCCTGCCGCTTGAATCTATGCCCAGTCGCTTAATTATGCTTAATTACTCGTGCTGCTGGCTCTCGTTGCAGTTGAATTCAAACTAAGGCCAACATATGCACATTCAGGCACTCAATCCCTCCCACCCACACACTCGCATGCTTGCATACCATCTCCATCCCCTTCTTCCTCATCCCTTCATCGTTCCATTGCCGCACTTGCATTGCGCATTGCAAGAACCCTTTCTCTTGGTCAGAACGTGCTGCTCTTCTGTTTAGTGATTCAAATGCCGCACATTTTGAATAATTAATTAGTGTCCTGCTAATTTACACGCTGGTTGACTGGCTTTTTGGTTAGTATTTCGGCCGTGAGGCTTTCGTTTGCAAATGACCCAAGCGAGGAGAGGGGGGAGAGAGGAGTTAGGACGGAGAGCAACTTGCCTCCATGTGCTGCATGTTATTTGATTATTTTGTCGTTGCATTACTCTCACTCTCTCTTTCATTCCCATGCTCTCCCTCTCTGTCACTGTTTGTCTATCTCTTTCTATACAAGTGTGTGTGTGTGTGTGTGTGTGATGTGGTCTGGCATATTTATGACACTGGTAATTAAATTTAATTGTTGCACTTTTGGAGCACGAGCACACAGCGCCTCGTTAAGCTGCGGCCGGGGCGTCATAACCTTCACCGAACCACCCTCCCACCTCAGATGTCCCACACCTCCCACACAAGTCTGGCCACAAAAAGCTGGCCAAGCACGCAAGTTCCTTTGTACATTTGCTGCTTAACCTTTTGTTGCTTTTAATACTCTATAGTGGATGGTGTAATGGTGTAAAGAGGTATACACAACTATAGCTTCAGTTGTTCTTTCACTTCTATGTATGCTTGGCTGTGACATACCCGTTTCCCATTTTTAGTAAAAGCAAAGTAGTGCGGTATTATAATTTAAATATATACCAAATTAATATATCATATCAATACTTTAATATACCAAAGACCATATTTGGTATATCGATGTAGTACCCCATTCGAAATATACCATAGAGGACAAAATATACCAGATTATCAATCTAAGACTCGATAGCAGTTGGCGTAATTTGCTCTACAAAAGTATTTCGTAAATAATTTGTACAATTTTCATCCGATCGCAACCAAATTCACAAGACTCATAAATACTTACTTAAGTTTGTACTAAAAATTGTTTCTCTATGATTACGATTGTGTGCAAACATCGAAAAAAATGATTACTCTATCTCTTGTAGTGTCTCAAAAATGTTCATACAGAATGACACACGGAGTTCACAATAAGAAACACTTTCAGCTGTGACCATAACTTGCCATATAAGTTCTCTAGGGTATCTGCTAGTGCTGCATGCTTGCGTGATAATTTCTTTATTTACATTCAGCTTTTAGTTGAGTTGTCGCATTTCGTCGCCATTCTAATTTGGCATACTTCAGTTCTGTTGCGTGCAGCCTTTGATATGATAAGCCTTTCCTCTTCTTCTTTCACAACCTCATCCCACACCTCCCTACTTCATCCCCTCGTTATGTCGCACGCAGAGCTCCTTTAATTGCAATGCTAAACGCTAAATCATAGCCTCACGTGTACCACGTAATTAGCTTAAGTTGTTAGCCACTGTTATAGAATTTCACTCGTCTCATTACAATGGTGTCCACATCTAATGGCCACACAAACACACACACACAAATATGTATTACATATATGTGCAATTAATGTATGTATGTGAATAAATATTTGCACAAAGTATAGCTTAACGTGTTGATTTATTTGCAATGCAGCCACAACTTAGTTGCTTTTATTATTAACTTTCAAAAATTCAAAATAAAACTGTTCTTGTGTTTGCTTTGTTAGTTTATCAATTTGATATCATAATGTTAATTTGTTTAAACAAGAGAAAATATGCAAATGATTAATTAAAGCGTAAACTGCATATTCAACTAAAAGCACAGAAGGCAAATTATAATTTTTATTATATTTAAACAACTAAACAATTAATTTCGCTTCAACGGTCGGAATATAAAATGTAATCCATATTATTAATTAGATGTCAAAGTAGAACAAAGCACAACTAGTTAAAAATCTATTTCGATTATCTGACAATTTAATTACTTGACTTCTAATGGCAATTTTGATTTGTATTGAATAAATCATAATCTGAAAAGCAAACATAATTTTGCTAACGTTGAGAATTTAATTTGCACAACTCATGTTTTTATGCATTTTACGTTAATAACCACAAATTTGATTATAAACTTTATGGGAGTATGTTTTAGAATTTCTACGAATTCCGCTTCGATCAATAGTTCAATTTATTCGAAACGAGTTTATTAATTTCAATAAATTTGATGGCCATCCATTGATAGTCGAACATATTCACAATAAATGACAATTATTTGCACACACACACACTCACACACCCATAGATATTTAGACGCAAAACAAAATAATAATAAATATTTAATGACATACTCGTAAAATGGCAGCGAGTTGAATAAACTGAAAATGCAAATGGTAAATCTAAATAAAAATGAAAATGAAAACACTTTCACTGCGTGAAAAAACACCGAAAATTATTTGCCACTAGCCGGAGGAAAAAGAAACGTATACAAAAAAAAAAAAAAAAAAAAGAAAAGAAGACACATAAAAGTAAACTCCTCAACAACCGCAACAGGAGAGAAAAGCAAAAGTGAATGAAACTGGCACCCGTCGTTTTTTTTTCTTTTTTTTTGACGATATCCTTGACTTTTGTTACTTTTACTTGGCGCTTAAAGACTCTGACTCTGACTCTGACATCGATATTGTTACCGCTACCGTCTCCGACTCTGACTCTGACTTGAAGTTCGTCGGTCTCGTCGTCCAGGATGGTAATGAAAAACGCGCCCTTTGTTCGTTCCCTTAATGGGGCGTGTGGGCGTTTTGCCAGAAATTTTTGTCATGCCACGGTATACCGGTATTCCAGCGCTTGTAACAATACCCTGTTATTCATAGGGCATATGCAAATGTAATTAGAAAAGTTGTGAAGGGGAGAAACTTGCTTTTAAGAAAACTACAAATTGAGAATGGAATGGGAGATAGAGTTAAGCTATGCTATAGAGCATGTCTAATTCGACTCAACACTCAGCTGATAATTGCTACTCGTTCCCTTGTTGTTGCTCTTGTTGTTGGCAGTGTTGCCTTCTATTTTGTGCTGGCAAACTTTTTGAGTAAATGTCTTTGTCAGCAGGTGTAGTCGAGCAGGTGGTGGCCTTTCACCCCCCTCCCTCTCAGTGCTGCCTCTCTTAGTGCCTGAGGTTGCCATCCTGTTTGCCTGCTTGGCGGCCGCCTGTCGCCCTTGTTGTCCTTGGGTTGCCTTTTGCATTTTCATTACCCTGAAAAGAGATTTTTATTTAAAGTTGTTTGTGAAAAAATGCCATGTAGCATTTATGCGGTCTTTTGCTTAGTTGTTGTTGTAGTTGTTCTCGCTGCTGCTGCTGCTGCTGTTGTTGACTGCTGCGGCTGCTTTTAATGCCAAAAGTTTTACGCCCCTTTTGCCAGTTGACCTGTTTGCTGCTGCTTTTGCACAGCAAAAAAAAAGACGAACACACACTTGAATTATTTAGGTACGAGTAGAAATCTACAAGTACAAGTATATTTGGAATTATTCCATGCATTCATAAAATACGCTGTTTAGACACATTTTTGTCCAGGACATTGATGGCCTTTTGTTTTGTCTCGATGCTCTTGATGCTCCGGCATTGTGCAGACACAGCGTAAAATTTAGCACTCAATTACGAAGCAGCGATAAGTCGTTCGAGTTGGCGAGGCTAGAAGCCCAAACATTAATGAAATGAGCCTCATTAAAATGCAACGAAATGTCACTTATCTCAAATTGAAATTGAAGTACAATCTCAGCCAATTATAGCAGCAGCAGCAGCAGCAGCAGCAACAACAACAAAAACTGGAGGCAACCTACAACACAGTTGATTCGACACAGCGTAAATTTACCGATAACCATCAAAGTGGCTGCAACACGAAGAACGTGCTAAATTAGAGTGCAAGCTTGTTAACGGCAAAAGATTGCTCATAGAGCCAAGATAGAGAGAGTAAGAGAGGGAGAGAGAGTGGAAGTGGAAGTAGATGTAGTATATGTGAGTTCTCTGACAGAGTCAGTCAGGCAGTCAGGCAGTCAGGTTTATGTGGGTCAGTTTCAGTCTCAGACGCGTTGCATAATGTAAGAAATCTACATTGGGCTGTAGTATAGACCAAAGGCAAAGTCATATTAAATGGCCAACAAGCACAACGAGAGCCATGCGATACAAGTAATGGCAATGAGAATACTCGTACTCTATGTCCCGAAAATGTATAGAATGTTGTTTTGTATGGAACTGGAGCTGGAGCTGGAGCTGGAGCAGGCACTTCAGCAGGCTGGTCCTTTTGCCTTGGCTCCATCTTTGGTTAACTGCAAAACATAAGCCGGTCGCAGTAGCATTCATGAAAAGCGATAAAAATGGCCTGCCATTGTGTGTATGTGTGTTTTGTTGTCGTTGCTGTTGTTGCTGCTGTTGTTGTTGCTGTGCCATATTGTCCAGAGTCACTTGCTTGTGCCCCGCGCCGGTCTGGCAGTCAGCTAGCTCCTTTTGTCTGGCTGTAGGTCTGTGGCTGTGTGTGTGTGCGTACGCAAAGTGAGGAAAAATTGTGGGAAATTACATTTCGAGCTGTATGCCTAGGCCAGAAAAGATAGAGAGAGAGTGTGGGAGTGGAAGTGGAAGCTGAGCAGAAATCCAGACTTAGCCTATTAGCATTCATATTAAAACGAAAGTGAAACCATATTGCGTATACGTAGTATAGCATGCTACTCGTACTCATACAATGTACAATGTGCCGTATGCGCAATGTCTTTGTGTATAGCATGCTGAGCATTGCTGTGCGTACGAGTAGATGGGCAATGCTTTGAGGCTGGGCCCTGGCTAAGGCAAACAATCTGTTTTGTTGTTGTTGTTGTTGTTGCCAGCTCCCTAGCACTTGGGCAGATTTAAGGATTAACGTGCACGGCCCAATAACGAGCGACAACAACAACAACAATGCCAACAAATGCCATAAGTCCTAGCTACTTTTTGATTTGGCTTCCAGTTTTTGTGGGCTCCGCGCGCGCTCGCTTTCGCAGTTAATTCCTTTTTTGAGTAATACGCGTGTCCCTTCAATAGACAAGAAAGACAAAATTGCATTCGTGGCCTGTCGTTTGCTTTTATTTTTATGTGCCCAGCTTAGATACTTTTTGTGTGTTTGCGTTTATTAAAACCTATAACTTTAACTTGGGACTCAACCAAATTAATTAGATGACAGAATATACGACTCTGCATACAGAGAAAAAAACTGTCTGGACGTACATTTGTCGTTAATTGAGCGCAAGAACGAACAACAAATGGTTGGTAAGCAAGTTTTGCTCAGCCATTGTTCAAAACATTAACAAACAAGACTCGCTTCCCCAAAAATAGCCTACACAAAAAGCAGCACGACATGTTGACCCTAAAGGTAAACTGTAGGAGGTGGGGCAACAGCAGGTGGCGATAAGCTGAGCAGCGCTTGTCTTTTAATCGATTGAATGAAAGCGCACGCTAATGTCCAGCCAGCCATCTAGTAGGTAACACCATGAGCAATGAGAACAACGACAGGAGAACACTGAGCAGCAACAGCAATAGCAACAGCAACAGCAACAAGCACAATCGAGTGCGCTTGTTGTTTGCGTGTTTTCTAGGTGTTGGCGTTTATGTGGCTTTGTCAATGCCACTGCCGCCGCAGCATGTAATGCCACACAGATCCCCAGGCACTTAAGGGCACTTTAGACGTGTGCTAAACACACACACCAACACACACACATATACAACCATGCGCAGACAGCATTGGTCAGCAGCTGGCAGCCCATTACTGTGTTCAACGTGCTTATCTTCGCAGTTGTTGTTACTGTTGTTGGCCAGGCGAAACTAAATAATGCGCTTAATTGTGCAGCCCACCTACAACAAGAGTAGGCGCGTTTTTGCCATTTGCTGTGCTTTGTCTTGGCCATTAAGCAAAAAAGCTGCCCAAACAACAGCACAGGCAGAGGCACCAGAGATAAAGAGGCAGAGACTCGGAAGCAGGTCACGTGTTGGACGTTGACGTGGATATTGCAAGGGGCAACACGTTGCCATTGTTCGATTAGCATATCAATACACACGTACACGTAAACGTACACTCGTACACACGCACACACACTCGTTCACATAAAAGACACTTCATTATGGCGGCTGATAAACATGGTCGTCTAGGCGCCCATGCGTTGCGCATACGCCACCGTTGCATGCCATGACACAAGGGTTTTGTGCGTAACTTAATGAAATCAAGTGGATTGAATAGTTTGCCGTGCCACTCGTTTCGAAAGAGAGAGAGAAAGAGAGAGTGCAAGAGAGATATACGGATACTGGGGATACATGGCAGGCATTGCTTTCGTTTTATTATATTAGATCTTCGTTTGCATTTTGTTGCGCCATTGTTATGTGTGCGCCATCAGGCACAACACATGCCGCCATTTCACTGGCAAAATATCAAATTACATGGCGTTGTCTACCCGCAGCTGCCGAGTGTGTGTGTGTTTTGCCCGTATGTGGCACAATTTTATTGCTCCACTTGCTGCCACACCTTGTCTCTATAACATTCCCTTCCTTGAGCTTCCTTTGCTCCCTCACTCTCTGTCTCTCTATGTGCATGTAAACTACTTAATGGTGTGTAAATTTGCCATGCGCTGCGTCGCAGCTCGGTTTCAATTTTGCGGCTGGAGAAAAATTAATTTTGCTCTTGCTTGCTGGCTGAATGGCTAACTGGATGGCTGGCTGGCCTTATTTTGCTGGCTTTTTTGCGTTACGTTTGGCACTTTACAATTTCATTTCTGGTCGACAATGCAACGCTCCACAGAGCGTATACGTAATGGCTGTGCGCAATTAAACAGAAAACAAGAAGTGCACACAAATTTAATAAACCTAAAATGCATGAAGCCAGTGGCTAACCAACTCACAAACACAACAACAACAGCAAGTAAACAAACAAAACCAAATGTCTGTTGCCAACAGAAAGACGTCGAGACTGCGAGACAAGCTGATAGACAGAGAGACACAGAGAGATTGAGAGAGAGAGAGAGAGAGTACGACAGTCAGTTAGATATGCATTCCTTGTTAGATAGTTAGTCAATAACAAAGCCAAAGGGTTGCAAGCAACAGCAACAGCAACAGAAACCGAGCAGAGCTCTATTATTAGCCAAAGCTCGCTTGGCTTATCGGCTGCGTGGTAAATGGGTAACCGGGTAAATGCAATTTTGTGCTCTTCGCAAAAACATTTCCACTGTCAGCCAAAGTACGAACTCTCTGTTTCTGAGTGATGTTTCGTTTGCCTCCCTTTTGTATTGAACAGATTTTGCATGAATTGAAACCCGTAAATCGTAACCAAAATAGAAACAGAATCTGAATCTGAAACTGAAACTGATGCTGATGTTGAGTCGTTTGCCGAAATATAGCTGGGAGGTAAAAATATGTTTGCATCGCAAATAAATTTAGCATTAGAGGCAAGATGGAGAAATTTACACGCCTTTCGTGCGGCAGCACATAAACAATGCAGTTGCCAAGCTTGGCCAACTAACTGAGTGACATTCAAGAGACAACAGAGAGAGAGAGAGAGAGAGGGAAAGAGCGTAACGTAACGAGAATTTACGATGGGTACACAATGAAATTGCCACATCGACAGGACCTGCACCTGGCTAGCTAGCTAGTCAAGGCAACCAAATAGTTTGCCTGCCAGCCTTGCCTGTTTTAGGGGGGAGATCTCATCGAGTGGCAAGATGCTGCCACTGGGTGCTGTGGAAAAATTGAAAATGCTGTCTGCCTGTTGTATTGACTATAAATTTTCACTTACAGTTGCAACGCTTGCGAATCTTGGCATTGTCAATGCACTACCACACACAACACACATACGTACTTACGTACGTACGCAGAGCAGAGCAGCTACAAATACATGTACAAATAAAATGGCAAAGGCTAAAGGGTTAAGAGCCAAGGCAAGGCAAGGCAAGCCACATTGCATAGTTGCGTTGCCTAGCGGGCAACATTTTAAATGCCAACATAAATTTCACCCTCTCTGTGTGTATTGTGTGCGAGTGTGTGTGTGTATGTGTGTGTGTGTATGCCAGAATACTGCAGGCAATCGTTTATAATCAGAAAACCAGAAAATTTCATGTTGTTGGCCCCAAAAGTGGCCACGGCTTTTCGTGTCTCCCCATTTTCTACGACTAATGCTGCTGCTGCTGCTTTTCCTTCTTTTGCTGCCAATCTGGGAATCTCTTTTTTCTTCTCCTTTCGCTCTCCCCCTCCTTCGCACTGTGTATGTTTTGTGTTCTAGCTGAAAATCTTTGAACTATGAAAAATTGATATTAGCTAAAAATACTTTTAGTCCTTGCGCTTATAAGTATGTGTATATGGCATATGTGCCAGGATGCGGGGGCAAAACTGAACTGTGTGTGTGTGTTGTCCTTTCGCTCTGCCCTTTTGTGTTTGTGCGCCCATCCTGGGCAGCAGCTCCATTCGGCTCTAATGTTTGCCTGGGCCCCAGTTGGAGTGTGTGCACAATGATTAGGACTGAATGCCTGACCACAGTGACATCGCACACATTGTACAATTTACTCGGACTGTGATTATATATATATATATGTTGTTTTTTGTTGCTTTTGGTTTTTTGTTTGCTGCCTAGGGACTGCCCATTGGAGTGTGCGTCCTTTTTGGCCAGTTTATACGCTTACTTTGGCTGCGTTTTATTTAATAAAGCAATTTACGCTTGACTAACATAAGTTATTGTCCAAACGCACTTACTCGTATTCTCGCACAACTGCTCGACATAGATAATTTGTGGCATTCCTAGCCGCACCCCTCTATTTGCCCTCTCTTGTAGCATCCCCTGGTAATTTCTTTATGGGGTAAGCGTGGGAGCTTTTGGTTCTTTGTTTGGCCTGCCACTTGTTACAAGTTGCCCAAATTAATTTACATAATAAAAAATAAATTAGTTGCAAGGCAAGTAGTAGTTTCCTTTTGCCACACTCTCACACACACACTAATTGCGAGTCTTGTAATAAAGTCATCAGATGCTAATGTCGGTCATCTCTCAAGCTGTTCGGCTTATAAACTGCTGCGTGATGTGCCCATGATTGATGAAGATTAATTTCGATTTAGTTGACATTATGCGCTATATGGCATAAGTCCATATTAGTCAACAAGCTAATGATTATACGCCAACAACAAAAATGATTGAGAAGACGACAAACATTCTTCACCAGCCTAACGAAGTCTTGTTGATAAACAAATATTTTGTGGGCAGCATTGCCAAATGGAATGTAAACTTTTGTGCCTATTTTTTCACTTTTTTTTATCATTTACCCAGAGGGTAATAGGATATTATAAATTTGTGCCTGCAGAAAATGTATGTAGCAGGCAAATGGAGGCATATCTTGTCCTATAAAGTATATATATATCTGATCAGCGTCAACAGAAAGAACAGGAAGAAAAGAGTCTTTGTTGCTTTGGCTGATAATCTGGTATATTTTGTAGTCTATAGTATATAATCTATGGTATATTTTTAGCATTTTTCGGTATATCAATTTCGTATACTTTACTATACCGCGCTGATTCGCTTTTATTTAAAATCGGTAGCATGTATCTCACAAGTAGAGCACACTCGACTGTAGCTTTCCTGTTTATTTAAGCCTAGTTCAATTTGGTTGTTTGTTTTTCCATTGATTTTTTCTCTTTTTTCATATAGCAATCTTGATATTGCGCGCTCTAATTGTCTCTGACAACATCACAGAAAAGTCAAGATGAACCATGCAGCCAATTGCAGTCGCATTCACCACTCGCTGAAGGTGTTTGGAAATCACATAGCGCCAATCAAGCCAATTAGTTTTGCGTAGAAAAGTCTGCGGGATGCTTTGAGGCAACGCTATCTGACTGCTCAGGCTTCGCGGATATGCCTGTCTCTCTGCCTGTCAATCTGCCCCCCGCCATGCTTGCCACAGCGTCAGTGGTGGTATCAACCGCTGCTGATGCTGCTGCTGCTGTCATCACCGCAGGCAACGCTTGCACCTTTCTGCATTACAAATGAACGCTGACAAGAATTTTTTTTGTTGCTGCCGCGCTGCGCTTAGGCGGCAACACTTTTTGTAGCTGTTTTTTTTTTTTTGGCGGAATATTCTTTTCACATTTCTTTTTGTGTGTGTGCGTGTGTGTGTTTGTTGCAACATCCGCAACTGTAACGCCTGCAGCTCGACACGGATGAGCTGTTCGCTGTGCACTGTACGTCGCTGATGTTCCTGTTCCTGCTACGTCCTGCTGCTGCTATTTTATGCGTTTTGCCAAACTGTCAATCAATAGAATTCTCTCTCTCTTTGTATTGGTGTGTGGTTGCTCTCTTTTTGTGTGGCGCGTAGACTGTGCGAAGTATTGTTGGCAATGCATGCAACGTGGTTCGTGTTGTGCTACGTCAAAGTTAACGGGCATCACGTGGCGTGTGCCTAAAGTGCTGCAATGTTATTTTTCGCTTTGTGGCTGCGTTTTTCGTGGCGACATTTGCATGGCAGCCATCGCCAGTCGTTGTAAAAACGGCGTGTATGTTGGCGCAAACTAAAAAAAGAAAATGTGAACCCAACAAGTGTCGTTGATGTATGGCACGTCAGTTGGTCAACGTTGAAGTCGACGCCAAATATTTTGGCAATAATTTAAAAAGGTTTGGTGATGCTGCTGCTGCTGTCGCTTCGGCTGCCTTCAATAGGACCAATTGTGGTCAACGAGCAAAAAACATGAAGGCTAAAGTGCATTTTCTGCCTTTACTTCGTGTCTCTGTCTATGTGGTTTTTTTTACGCCTTGTTAGCGTTGGGCTAAAGGGAAAAACCTCAAGTGAATGCGTTTTGCATGTGGCTGGGATTTTGTTGGTCTCTTCTTTTGCCTCGCTTCATTGTCGTCCTTGACGTTGTCAGCTTGGCATCTCCCCTATAGCCGAAATCAATATGTATATATCTTCTGCTGCTGCGCTGCTGCTGCTGCTGTACTGTGAGTTGAGCTTTATTCTGGCATGCCTCGAGTTCGAGGACAGGCGACTGACGGCAGTTGGTTGACTGTCTGCTTGCTTAGGCATGCAATCGAGACGCAGACATACACGTATACGGTATGTGTGTGTGTGTGTGTGTGTGAAAGTCATGATTACGTCTAATAGATGTCCAAGTCAATCGATGTTCAAACACTTGACACTTGAACTCTTGCCTTTGGACGTGCCACAGTTGACTCCCACTCGCCACTTAAAGCGGCAATTGCCAAAAAGAATACAAAGAAAAAGGAAAAAACCTTTTGTTAAATTTTGTAGCAACGTATTTTGGGGTATAATAAATGAGTGTGAACTTAATTATATGTTTTTACTAAAATGTATAACTAATGAGCTGAAACTGTTTGGCGTTGGATGCGACCGCTGAGCACAACAGAAACTGAACAGAACCCGAGAAGAGAATAGCAACAACAAGAAGAACAACAAGAAAAGAGCACTAAAAATACGCCATTTGCGACAATCAAAATGATTAAGTGCGTTGGACGCGAAGAAGCGAAAACCGAAATTGTATAAAAAAGAGAGAAGAGGCGAACACATTGCGTATACGCAACGTTGGTCGTAGCATGTAGCTCGTTGCGCAATAAACACACAAAACGCTGGGCCCAGCTAAGAAATATGACCGTTGCGTCGCTTAAAACAATTTAAAGCATTGCAAGTGTGTGTGAGAGTTTGTGTGTGAGGCTGATTTCTGGCAATGGGCGCATCTTAAAAATACGCTTTAACTGCCTGCCCGCCTGCCAGCCTGCCAGTCTGGCAGCAACAATAACAATAACACCCCGGGGAGTGATTAAAATATAATAAATTTAAGTTGAAAAACGAAGAAAAGCTGCGGCACAAAACCGTAAGAGATTAAGTGATACCCACAGCATAAAACCGCACATGCAAACGCCCTCATTCCACATTCGTTCTGGCTCTCGTTCTCACAGCTCTCACAGTTCTGTTCTCTCTCACATACTTTTTGTACCTCGCACCACATTTTGTGCTGAGCTGTGTTGGCCACATGAAGCTCTTTGGTCCGGCTGCGGCCCAAAGTGTGAACATAATTTAACATGCAGCAACGCGGCAGTTGCCAGTTTTGCCAGCCAGTCTCGTAGTTAGACGATGTTCAAGTCTTGGCCATGCGTTGTGAGTGTTTTAAAGCCTTATGCGAATTTGATTTGCGGCATTTTAATTTATGAACTGAATTGTGAAAGAGGCGCCGCCGTCAAGTTGCCAAACATTTTGCCAAACATTTCCTCTAACACAGAATTCAGCACATGCCCCTCGAGGGTTGGGGTATATTTTTGGCCATTTTTGGTGGCTCATTCGACATCCTTTGCATGAGCCGCAGCTGTCGGCGGCGTCGCTTTTATGCTGAATGCCAAATCAAGCAGCTGCCTCCTTTTTTTTGTTTCATTTCGTTTTTTTTTCTTGTGGCTTTGCTGTATTTTAATTTTTTTTTGTGCTGTTGCCGTTGCCGTTGCTGTGGTGAGACGTCAGGCAGAGAATGGCAGGAGACTTGGCTCCAAAAACTCGGTATTCGGTATTCCTCCCCACAGAATTTTGTTTTGTTGCTCAGTTGCTCAGTTTATCTGTCTATCTGCCTCGCCTTCACCATATGTGTGTGCGTGTGTGTGTGAGTGTGGGCGTTTGTCGGGTTATCAGCGGTGGCATAAATCTTTTATCTACCAGCCACAGCTGGTGCCGTGTGGCCTGGAGTTTGGGGTATTCCTTTTCCTAATGAATACGCACAAAGTTGCTAATGAAGCAACCAGTCGAAAGTCGTGAGACAGGGCACAGAGCAGGGAGTACACACATAACGACACACATACATATTTATGGCTTGCGTGTACATACATGAATATGTATGTATAACCGTGTGTGTGTACTTAAGAGTGCATAGATTTTTGCATAAGATTGACAGATTGAATAATTACACCCATGAGAGTCGCATAATAACTTTTTACTTTACTCCAATGAAAAATTACATAATGATATTAAAAACTTTTCAAGAAATTTTCCAACATTTTATGCAACTATTTATACATTATCTCAAGTGATAAGGTCAGACATCTGTTAGTTTTATGCTTAGAGAAAAAATCAATAAATTATGTAGTATCCAAAAATATATTTAAATGTCACTAGTTAAAAACTTTTCGCCGTCGGGCGATGTCATTTGCCATTTATGTAAAACTTGTGGGTGTTCATACTAAATATAATGCCTGAAACTAAGTTTCAACTAAAGCTATTGTCAACGTTTACTTAATTAGTCAAAGAAAGTGCTTTTAATCTAAGCAATTTAAACTTAAGCCATTAATGCAAGGAGTTTGAATGAGAATTTTGTTGCCTACTCTTAGGCTTTATTAATGCGAGTTGAAGACGTATTGTGATTATCCCAAAAATGGATTACAACTACTTTATATTTGAATTGAGCAATGTTCAATGGAGTAAGCTTCAAAGTAGAGAGTCCTCTTGCTGAACTTAATTAAGAAGTATGTGGCTCGCAAAGTTGCAAGCTTTTTGCAGCCACTGAATTGCAATTGTTTGGGCAAGGTAAATTGATTTCAAGCTTCCATTTTTTTTTTTTGCTCTCCATTGGATTAGGGCCTTTCTGCTTATCGTCGTACTTGCGCTTAAGAGTTCCACTTAGCGAGCGACAACAACAAAAACAAACAAAGTAGAAGTAAATTGAAAGGCAAGGATGGCAGTTCTGGATTCAAATGCTTATTGCCGACTGCGGCGCGGTCGTTATCGGGCAAGCCAAAGCGCCAGAGCCCACAAAATGGTATATAACGATAAATAGGAAAAAAAAGTTGTTTGAAAATTGCTTGACCAAACGCAAAGTCAATGACGCTTCGACGTTGCAGGGCCACTTCACTGCAGTAACTGCAACAACAGCAACGACAGCAACAACTATAAAATTAACAACAACAAGTCGGGGGTCGTGGTGGTTGCGTGCTTAAAGCGTAAAATTGTTTGTTATAAAATTCAATTGCTGCTGTGGTTGTTGTTCTTCCTGCTTTCGGTTAATGCGCCAATGCAATGCTCAAAAAAAGAACAGGAAAAGTAAAACAAAGCAAATGCCAAGAAAGTTTTGTTTCAAAGTAGAGTAAGTTGCCGAGATTTGATTGCAACGAGTTGCAGTATCAGTTACGACATTCAGGACACTCCAACGAAAGTCGGAAATGACTCAATACATTTCTTTAATGTATGCATGATTTGTACAGCAATTTGCTAGTTAGTTGAAATATGATGCTCTTCCACCTGCTGATTAAGTTATATAAGCACTAAGTGTCTTAACGTAACACAAGAGGCCAGAACATAGCATAACACACATAACCGAGTTGTCAGCAGGCATCGTCGTATTAGCTTTTATGATGTGCCATCCGGGTGCTCGTTGTGTCCTGGTTGCCATGACATGGAAGTGAAGCATAAAAGTGCGTCGAAAGGGAATACTGAGGCAACAGGTTGCTAGGCAGTATTCTACACGCTTCTATAGTTATAGATCGTGCCCGACATCGTTTGACAACAAATTGCGCATATCAAATTTAACGGAATTGTCTACGCAATGCGCGTTGCGGTGCCGTGTACCGTGTGGCAGTGTGGCAGTGTGGTTTGTGCTCTGTGGTGCGGTGGCGGTGGCGGTGGAGTTCGCGCATATTTTTGTGAAGCCTTGACAAACTAATAGAATTTGTTGGCTGACTGCCTGCCAGGCATCGCATCGCAAATGTGTGGCACACAAAGTGTTTGGTAATGGCTTCAAATTGTGGGCGTTGTCAAAGGACTCGTCGTCCTCGTTGTTGCTTTTGGCTGCCAGCTGGTCTAATGTCGCAATTTCGCGCTTTATACGCGTTTTGCGTGACAAACACTCAACCTAATATGGGAGACACACACATATACATACATTTACTAGAAGGTTCTGCTTTTACTTTGGCACTTGTATGCGAGTGTCTTATGTTGCTAATAAACAGTCAGCGTGTCTCACTCTCAGCCTATATTTAAATATTTGTGCCATTAGAGGGGCTATATTAATGATTTTTATGAGATAATAATACGTTATCACGCTGTAGTTTACTCATGAGCATAGACTATTTGGCTGCTTTGCCTGTGTGTGTGTGTATGTGTGTGTCTGTGGATGGGCAACAAAATACATTTGTTTTTCCATTTTCTATTCTGATTCTGCTTTCTGTTTTCATTTCGTTAACATTTGTCGGGACAGCTCTATTTGCATACCAAGGCATGTGTGTGTGTGTGTGTGTGGATATGTTTGTGATATTTTGAATTTTGATTGAGTTGTTGCACATAATTTATGAGGATGGCTTCTTGGTATGTAGCTAGCTAGCTATCTCCACTCGTGTTGTATTTTGCTATAGATTTTCAACAGAGTATGCATTAATAAACATTTTGTGTTTTCTGATTTGTTGTCATGCATTATGCAAATTATTGCCGCGCATAAATTGCACTAATTATTATGCTGTCTGTCTGCTTGCTTAATTAAATGGCAAACAAAAATTTAAAGCCACAAACAATGAGGGCAAGCGCTCTTCGGGAGTTTCATAGCAATAAAGAAAATAAATGACCGGAACGTAAATGAGTTTTGCCAGCAAAAGTATTTGAAATACCAATAAACCCGGGGATACAAATAAAAAAGAATTGTTGCCAAATTAAATTTTAAATTTAATATATGCACATTTTAAAGTGCTGTTTCTTAGCTCTCATTTTGGCTTGTTAAATGAGGGCAATGTGATAAATGTGATTTTAGAAATGAGCTGATAGAACCAGCTCTCTTTGTTTAATTTCCATAATCCGTTTTTTGTACTATAATCTAAAGGGAAATTTTTGGTGTGCAAATGAATGCAGCTTTTTGGATAAATACGAATAGAAAAGCAATTGTATGCAGACCAACCAACTACTTTATAAAAGTATTCTAAGCTCTCTATCTCTCTCTCTGAAATAATCTTCTTTCGCTTCTTTTATGCTCGTAATTGCTGTAAACTACTGACTACTGAAATGTTTGGTGAAATGGCATTTTTGGCTATTTGAGAATTTCGCATTCAAACATGATTTAAATGCCGGCAACCACAAGTTGGCTTTTCATTTTCAGTTTTCCCCAATTTTATTTATGTGGATGCAAATGTGGATGCTGATGAACGCTTTGCGTACCTTTTCGCACTCATTCTTATTTATCAATTTGCCCGAGCGTGATTAGTACATAATATTTTACGCTTTTAATCAAAATCTCGACGCCATAATGATAAATGTTGTTGCTGTGCCAGCCCGGGCACGAGCTAGGGTCGAGCAAATATTCATAATTTAATGTTTAAACCGCAATTCATATTCGTCGTTTTTCATGTCGGTTCATTTGGTTCGTTTGCTGCCAGATTTTGCTTTTTGACTGCTGCTGTTTCTCCTGCTGCTATTCATATTAAAATTGGTGGTGATGTTGTAGCAAAAGCAACAGCAACAGCAATAACAACAGCAGCAACAGCAACAGCAGCGTCGTGTTGCACAAGCTTACCTGGGGTAAACCGTAAAAACGCTTTTGCATTTTCATAAATTTTTGGCTTTCCCCAGGATATCTGCACACTCCCACACACTCGCACTCTCCTCGCACTGGCCTCGCACTCAAACTTACTCGCAGTATAACGGACTGCATAATTTAGCCTTTGCTGTAGTCCCGACCTATGCCTTGAGTTTTATTTTACATGCTGCAAGGACGACGCTTAAACCCCAATTTTTGTTTTTTTTTTTTTTTGCCCCCATTTATTCTCTTTTCCCACTGCTGTTGCTGCCACAGCCGTTTACAGTTCATGTTCCATATTTGGAGCAGAGCTGCGGAACCCACAGAGCACAGTCTGGCTTTTGCTGTTGCTTTATGCAATAAAATTGAAATTAATTTTTAGTGATTGCGGATGCGGTTCAATGTTGTTGTTGCCATTTCCCCTGCCTCATCTGTTAACCAAACGCATAATTCTCGCCCCGCTTTTGGTCAGCGGCGGTTTGACACCGCATGTTGTTAAGACCGCAATTGAATTGTAAATTTTCTTGGCTGGCATATGGTTAAATATTGTTATTATTATTTATTTACACACACATACCGATGATGATATACAATTGCCACAATTGTGCGAAACACAAACAATGCTGATGCCTTTCGTTTATAAATTATAATTAATGTGTATCTTTCTTTCAAAATTTTTACGCTTTTAGGTAGCACTCGACATCAGACGCAATTAGCGTAGACATCGCATACGCTGAATACATAAACAACCAACAGGTAATTAAATTATCATTTATTTCGAATGAAACCACACACATTTATCGAATGACCTTACCGAAAATTGACATTTGTCATACAGAGTATATTTTAAATTAAGTTCTCTGTATTAATTACAATTTCGTGTCATCAAAATGTTTTATTAATGCATGCGTCAGTTGACACACACACACAGAGCAGCAATCAATATATATTCGTATTTGTATTAGTTAAAGAGAGGTTTATGGATAAGCGATTATACAGGTATCGCGCATCAAATGCCTCTATTGACAGCTTACAAGAAAATATCATTTAAGGCTCTTAAGTGTCAATTGAGTGCGATTCGATAATTGAGTAATTGAGTTTATGCAAATGCCCGAGTTAAATCCATCGAATATTCGCATCAACTCATCAATGCCAAACTGAATCGATTTAAAAATAGTTTGTCAATCAACTATGCGACTTTGGTAATGAAAATATTCCATGCCTCAAATTGAATTGGCAAACTAAATGGTGAGGCAGCTTATCCTTAATTTTCTAGCAATTAACTCAATTAGCTTGCCCACAAAATTTGGTCACAAAATCAACAAAAATTTATCTTTGAATATTTGCCATTATTTTTTGGAGAAATTTCGCCTTAAGCTCGAATAGTGTTTAAGCAGTTGAGGTCAAACAAGGCACAGATCAAATAAATTTCGAACAAAAGTGTCGTTTATCTTTTTCTTCCGGGAAAGGGGAAAGTCTTCTCAAATTGTGCGCTTCAATTAGCTGCAGCTGTAGCCGTAGCCTTGGTAATGCCCTGAACTTTTGGGCCAAGTTTCTCAGTTTTGAGGTTGTCAGGTTGAGTGACCAACCCCTCAGAAAACTCAAATGTAAATTGCGTTTTCTTATTGTCTGTTATTGCTGTTGTTTTTGTTGTTGTTGTGGTGGTTGTAACCTCTTTTGTTCGTTTGTGTCATTCTTGCTAATTGAAACATTTATAATAAAACTTAATTGTGTTTGTTGTTGTCGCTTGTCTTCAACTTTTTGAACGTTTGTTGGCTGTTAACTCATGTGTTTGCCTCTCTCTCACTTTCTGTCGCTTTGTTTGTCTAAGCGATCTCATTGTAGTTGTTGTAATTAAACTTCTTCCATATTGTCACGTAGCAGGAGTTGGAACTGGAAACATGCTCGTAAAATGTTTGTTGACTAATGCAAAAATTGGCAGCAAAGCAAATATTTGACAAGTTAAATGCACTTGACATAAACTTCGTTTAATATCAACATTTGCTAACTTGAGTGCTCCACAACACACTCATTTATCTGCACTTTGCGAATACTTTAATCCTTCAATGTACTTTTCCTTGCACGAAATGCAATGAAACCATCAATCAATTTAGCTAACTGACAACAGACAACTGGGAATTTGTTGTTCAAGTTAGTTACTCATAGTTTAACTGGGACAACATTTAGATCAACTTTGATAATACTTGTGTTTATTAAATTATAATAAATTACATTTTGTTTAATTTACCTTAAAAATTATTTCTAAATGAGTTTAACATTTTAGTTATCGATTGTCAATTAAATTGAACAAGTTTTGAGCACTACATTTTTGTCAAGTGTCAGTTTAAATTATCCAATTTTATTTAACTTTATTTGCTATTTTTCTCTGTCTTTTTATACCCGCTACACATAGGGTAGAATGGTATTATAACTTTGTGTCTGCAGGGGGATATATGTATGTAACAGGTAGAGCGAGGAATCTCCGACCCTATAAAGTACATATATTCTTGATCAGAGTTAAGAGCAAAGACAATGCGGTATATTTTGAACTCTATGGTATATTTGGTATGTCAATATACCAAAAAAATTTATAAATATACAATTTAAATATCTTACCATTTTTGCAATATAAAAGAATAATACCATACTTATTTTTTATTCGAAATGGCTAGCGGGTATCTCACAGTCGAGCAGACTCGGCTGTAGCTTTCTTACTTGTTTTCTTTGCTGTGTTACTTTCCTTCCCTCTAGCATTTTACTTCAGTGTTTATTGTAGTTTACAGCTGATTTACTGCTTTGCTGTACTTTCTTTTCTTTTATTAGTTGTAAAATATTTTCAGGATTCGCTGCTTCGCGTTTCCGTTGCTCTGTTTCAATTTTGTTGCTCCGTTTCCATTTCATTGGCGATTTTATTTGCCTGTTTGGCGCGCAATTAGCTGTAATTTTTCGTCTCTCTTTTATTTACTCAACATGTTTCTTCTTTTTTTGATAGACTGCAATTAAGCACAACATTTTTCGATTAATCAAATTTCATGTTCTTCTATGTTGAACTTAGTTAAAGCGTTCTTTAACATACACATACACACGCACACAAACACACAATTTGCACCATAATTTTGTCGGGGTACAAACCGAGCACTTAATTAAAAGATTAGTTGTGAAAACTTTTGGTAGCAAACTTAAGATCAACAACCAACAGAACTGAGCGCAGTGTTTGCCCCAAAAACTTTAAACAAATAAATGAAAATTGCAAAAGTAAACACATTTAGACACGAACACACACATACATACGTTCATACAAGTTGAACTTTAGTGCAGCTTGAAAGAGAAATGTTGGACTTTAATGATTTGCAGTGTGGTGTGGTGATAGTTGCAACCAGGTTGCACTTTAAGGTCGTCACTTCATGCAACACTCAACGTACATTATACACTGTACTACGGAGCTCAACATTTAATGTGGTACGTGTCAGGCATTCGCTTAAGCTGCCGTCCAACATGACAAATAGCTGAAAAAAGTTGATGCAACTAAAAGTTGCAAGAGGAAAGATCTTTTACCACACTCCTTGTAGACATTCTGCGAGGGCAGTTCAATGTGAAAAGCCTACACACTTTCCGCAGAGTTGGAAAATTAATAAAAGTTGTGTATTTTAACTGCCCTCGCATGAGCCTCTTGTTGACTTTTGTTTATTCTGACAAATGCTGCCAATTTGCAGCTGCTATAAACAGTCTTTGACTTCCACCTTTATATTTATTTTTACCTCGCTAAAAAGAAAGTTTTTTACACTCGTAGCGAGTATAGGGTATAGTAGGATGTTATAAATTTGTGCATTTTGAAGCGTCATAAATTTTGGTACATAGAAATACTTTTGTATGGCAAAAATAAATGGTTACTGCAATTGGGCCTTAGTTGCATATACTGCAAAATCTGGTATATTTTGCAGTCAATTTTATGTTTTGAGTGTAGTACTTTATCGATATAATATATAATATATTTAAATAAAATATGATTTTATGGAAAATGCGTAGCGGGGTATCTCACAGTCGAGCACACTCAACTGTAGCTTTCTTACTTGTTTATTTTTTTATTTTATGTCTGGCGGTGTTGGCAAACCATTTTATAAAGTTTAATATGACGTAAATAATTTGCTGTTTTTTATTTGTGTTATATTTTTATATAGAAATTAATTTCATATGACAAAGTTAGGTGCGCGGCTGTTGAACTTCCACACACACACATACACATATTTGCACATATTATTTATAATAATTATTTGCATTTTTTTGCACTTGTTTGAAGCGAACTTTGAGCTCAAAGGCTACACACATACTCTTCAGATTTCATTACCAAGTTAATGCTCAGCTATGTGCATGATGGGTATGTGTATGTGTATGTGTGTGTCTGTATGTGTCTGTGTTTTAGGAATTTAATTGGTTTTTGAAAAAGTTCAACAAGCCATGCTAATTAGTTGCATGTGGCTTTGCCTTTGATTGTGCGGCTGCATATTTAACTTGGCAGGTGGTTCGCGCGCGCAAAGCTGCAGATTTTAATCCTTAATCCTCAAGTAACTTTTCAATCGCATAAACGTTCTCAAAAATAAATACGAGTATGAGCTCATTTATATAATTAATATGTGGTTAGAAAGCGCGTGAGAGAGAGAAAGAGCGTAAGTGCTTCGAATATTTTGCAATTATCAAAGACTCGAGCAGCTGCTGCCGCAACAGAGAGCTTAATTAAGATGAAAGAAAATTAGTTATTACATTTTTAATACAAATATTACCTCATACAGCAGCTATTTTCTGTTGCGAGGTATTGTTCAGTTGAGCATCTTTCAGTTGCTGCAATTTAAGTTTCTTTTGCTTGCATGAAGTAATCGCAGCATGTGGCACAATAAATGCCAGCGCAAAAGTCTTGCAATGTTGCTATTTTGGCACATGTTGTTGTCAGCGAGCAGCATTTCGTGGCAATTGGAGAGTCGGGAGGGGGCCAGTAATAGTATATTGTTACATTCAAGGCAGCCAAGCATTGTGTAATGTGCAAAAAATTGGACCCGCGTGCCCCGAAAAAGTTGCATTTCAACTGCGAAAATAATTAAATTCCATAGCCAAGATTATGCCGAGACTTTAGCTTCTGGCTTCTTCGAGTGTCTTTGGTAATTTCATGCAAAATGTTATGTAGTGCAGTGTATGATTGTGTGTTGGTATGTGTGACTATGAATGTTGTGCTTCCCACTGATGGCAGAAAAAGTTATGCCCTTAGCTTATTGCTGTTTCCCGCTGTGCATTTTGTTGTTGCTGTTAGTTGCGTTCATCTGTTGTTGTTTGCTTTCTTACGGCTTGTCAGTGGCTCAGTGGCTCAGTGGTGCAGCACAGGGAATTATTTCGTTTGACTCTATGTTGTTACTGTCTATGCGACTGTTATAGCTGGTGTTGTTGTTGTTGTTGTTGTTGCTAGTGCTGCCTTTGTTGCAGTTTTCTTACCCAAGCCGGAAGGAAATGAGCAAAAAATGACAAAGTTAACGGATGTGCACAAAACACAGCACACTCTCTCACAACACACACACATACAGATAGAAAGAGCGTATGAGGATCATGAATAGAACTCTGTGTCCCTCCTTATGGCATTTCTCGCTCTGTCCAATGCCCCTTTGCGCAGGATATGTGTGCGGAAAGTACAAAATTTTACATGTATTTGATTTATGTGCGCTCTCAACTCTCACGCAACACCACACTGTGCAGTGTGTGTATGTGTGTGTGTGCAAACACACACACACTTGTACATATTTCAGCACTTTTGCGAGCAAATGTTCTGGCAATGTCCTGGAAAGTAAGCAAATCATAGCCTACATTTCCGTTGTTGTTTTAACAAGGCAAATGCAACTTTTTATGTTTTGCAAATTTCTTTTGCTCATTTTTCTTTTTTTGCTCCATCATTTCTATTCCCTTTGGCGCTGCACTCACTTGAAAAAGGGGAGCTTACAATAGTTCTTCGTAGTGTTTTGTGCAAAAGTTCGTGCTTCAAAATTCACATAAATTTTGCAAAAGTATCTTTTGCCCAATTGGTTTGTGCTGGGTCTTAAGGCCAACAACTCATATGCAACTGCCAAAGCTTTAAGGCTCTGTTAACTGAGTGTCAAGTGCTTTAAGCGATTTGACAGCACATAAATGGCCTTATAATACTATTATCGATCTACTTAATGTGTCAAGCGCGTAATGAACTGCCTTATTTATTAAACAAAACACAAAAATACAATGCCTATACATGTTTATAAGTAGACAAAAGAAAGCGTACACAACTCTTTTTGGTAAGAAGGGGGAAAGGGGAAAGAAGTGCGTTATGTTTTCGGCCTCTTTTGTTTTTCATTGTTTTTGCTTCGTTGCTGTTCGTTTTGAAATTTCATTTATCAGCGCCATAAAACGTTACCATTTGCCAGGACCAGCACGCTCCACCTCGCTTTCCACACCTTCCGAGTCAACTCGACCCATTTGCCGTGTCCCGTGTCAACAGGCAATTATTATAAAAGCCTGGGACTGAGTCCGAAGAGTGGGTTCAACTGTTGCCGACATGAAATGGCCTCGCGCGTAGCGAGAATTGTACCTGGTTGCTCTTGGAACGAACCAGCGAACAAACGAACAAACGAACGAATACAATTACGAGTATGCTAAATGTCTGGCGACTGAAAAATGTGGCTTTAAATTGCATGAAATCATCGCCGCATTCCGCAAGTAATGAAATTAGCAACAGGACTTTTGCGATACAGGTCAAACTCCCGACTGCCTCGACTAACTAACGAGGTCAATAATTTGTGCTCGTCGGGCCAAAGGCAATAAAATGTCAGCAACTGAACCTTTTTAGTTCTGTTCCCCCATCTTTCCCAAGGGGCAACAACTGCTGTTGGATTCTCTTTTTGTCTTTTTGTTTTTTTTTTTGGGCTGTACGATAGGTCACCATAGATTTGCTTATCGTGTCAACGAGCACAAATTTGTCAGTATGACTTTTCCTTTTCGTTTACTAAATTGGTTGTTTCTGTTCATTACCGCGGTAAGTTCGATCGCGTCAGCTGCCACAGTTTCAAGTCTCACTCATTAATACCCTGTAAAAGGTCTTGGAAATTGTTGCGCTCGTCTTTCTGATTATGCTGCTCTACTCGCACTGTGTACTAGGCGGCGAGTATGGCATTTCGGTGTGGTTCTATATCTATTTCCTGCCTGGCATTACGGCTCACAGCGTGGTGTTGGCCCTCTTCCGCAGCTGCTGGTGCACTGTTGGCCTGGATCCAATTGTGCGTATTATCGACTTATTAATTGCCTTTCATTATGCACTCGTATCTTTAGGCTGTTGCATCGAATCTTTTTAATGGACTTTTATTGATTATCGCCACGGCTATATTGCTATTTGCGATGCGTGATCATTGTGGCAACGAGTTTACCCATATGTTTTATATATCGGCCATTTGTGGACTGATTGCTGGCGTTTTCCATCTGATTAATGCCATCATGTGCCTGGTTTTTATGCCCTCGGAGGAAGCGTAAGCATTTATTTACTCTCAAATAGTTGATTGATTAACTGTTTTTGTATTTTATAGACACTATATGAAACCTTCAAAACGACGAATGAAGAGTCTCTATTAAAGATCAAAGTTTATAAATGCTTCAATTGCATAAATGATAACATAATCCTTGTAATATTTTTGTATCGAAATCATTTTTGGACAGCGTTCTTTCAACTCGTTTCGAAATTGAATTTACAATTCAGTTCACATTTAATTGAGACTCAATAAAGTTGATTAAATTACACAGCAAGTATTTGGATTGTATACATTTCATTTATTTATTTATTTGCATTTATTTTATTCATGAGATGCCACAAATATTTTCTGGCTGTTTCGTTTTGACTTTCCTTTTTGAACCCTTTTATTGAACGCCGCCCACCGCCCTCCTTCCATCAGGTATTTGTTGGTTATTGCCAAGCGTCTAGCCGAAGGCAATAATCAATATTAAGTATACGTCGACCTTTGCGTGCTATTTAATAGTTCGAATATCAAAAACTGGTCAAAACTATTGTCTAAGCGAAATTGAAGTGAATTCAACTGTATATAAAATTGAATTGAGTTGAGTTGCGTTGAGTTGAACTAAGCCGAGAGAGATACGCTTAGCTGGAAATCAATAGAAAAAAGCTTTGTGCCAATCATCATTGAGACCCTTAAGAGCTTAAGAACGAGTGTGCGAGCATAATTGCTCGGTATTTTAATTAAATTGTCAGTTGATATTAGAAGCTGATGCCTGAATGACAGACAGACAGACAGACAAGCCTCTTCAGTCAATGTGGTGACTGACAATCATCATCAGATTCAATGGCATCACGCGCATATTCATAAGCATAAAGGATTTCCTGCTGGCAATCAAATAGACACACTCACAGTGAGCGATAGAGCGATAGAGGGAGAGACGTCTGTCATGGTGACAGTCTCTCTAATACATGCAAACCAGCTGCAAGCGAATCAAATGAATGTGAATGAGTCAAACAACACAATAGAAACTGCAACTGGTACATGTAAATCAGATGCTGATAGAAAGCTGCTCCGCGATTGCTGCTCTCTCCCTCTCTCTCCCCATGATGATGATCATGATGATGATGTTGCTGCTGTCAGTCAATTGCCATTGCCATGGTTGATGACGAATGCAAAACAGGAAAAACCACTTTCCATTTATTGCAAGCTGGTACTTTTACTCAACTTTCTCGATTTGATGACTTCACTGGGCCCATCAATATTAAATGGTGTCGTAACAAGTAGAAGTTGTGGTCACTTAATTAAATACTTGTACGCTTGATTAACTACCAACTAGTACTATGTATAGCTGCCTCTGATTTGGGCACTTGGTCTAATTAGTGGCCAGTGGCCCTGTCATAAATTTGATAGCAGGCACTTGGCAGAGAAATCTAGGCACTCACACACAAACACACACAAATAGAAGCTGGTGTCATTTGTCAAAAATGTTTGCACTGCATGCAAAATGGCAAATGTCAGCAGCAGCAGCAGCAACATCAACAGCAACAGCAGCAGCAGTTCAACAATAGTAGCAACAAACCAGTAAACAAATGTAAAAATATTTGGCACTTAAAGTGCTGCCAGACAAATACGACAAACGTTGAAGAGTCATTTACAAGAAGTGCAACAGTAACAGCAACAACAACGATGATGGCGTTGGGTCTTGCAAGTCAAGCGCGTGGGTGAAAAATGGCGGATAATGCCGGAGGAGAGTAGACAGCGTATGTCATCGGTGCAAACAAAGCGCATGATGAACACAATCATCATGACGAACAAAGCAGTGGGAAAAGGAATAACGCAAAGAGAGAGAAAGAGAGAGAGAAAGAGAGAAAAAGAGATAGGGAGATAAACGCACAGTGACTCTGACTCTGGTTGCGTTGAGTGGCAGTCAAAGAGTCAGTCAGCAGCACAGTGCAGAGTGCAGTCAGTTGGACAACGGCAAAGTCAACTCGCGTTGGCGTTGACAACAATTGTACAATTCATAATAGGCAACTTGATGCACACACACATATGTATGTATATACACAGAGAGATTGAACGTGTTAGCTATTTAACGTGTGAGTGTGTGTTGCAAGCGCATCTCTTGCTGCATGGCCCATGACTCTCCCTCTCTCTCCCAGTCTTTATCCCTGTCAGAGTGGCAGAATGTGCCAGCCTGCCACTCACATTGCACCCTTTGTTTATTTGCACTGTTTTCCAACACACTTGCTATAATGTGCAACATCACAAAATGCGTCGCTGTTGCCGTTGCCGACGTTGCTGTTGGTGATTGCAAATTGCATGCAACAAAATGAAAGAGCAACTCTTGGTCTCTCTGTTCTCACGCTCACTTTCTCTCTCTCTCCGCCCAACGCAGTAAATTACTCGGGTAATAAGCATTATGCAGAGTCTGTGCGTCAGTTTGTGGTCGTTGTCAGTGTCAAATTAGTTTGGCGGTTACCATACAACTTACCCTTCCTCCCCCAACTCTCTTCCTCCTTTCCCTTGGCAGTCCTCCTCAGTATGCGCACAAACTTGATGCTCTCTTGACCTTTGGGCAGCTTGAAGTTCGCTTTGATGCCAGGCATTTTCATTAAAGTCACATAAAATATGCTTTGTTTTGTCAACTTTCGCATTGGAGTTGAGTCTTTGATGTTTTGCGGCGCATTATTAACTTGTGAAATTAAGAAACCCAATGAACTGTCTACGGTCCTCGAAAGTAAAAGACAAAGCAAACGCAATCGAGTGTGACTAATGCACAAATGTCTCTCAAAAGAGTTAATATAGGTTACACAAACACAAACACACACACACTTGCACTCCCCCACACTTACACACACTTGCTTTAGGTAATTTACGAGCGCGGCGCCCCAAAAATTATGCTATACAAATAATTAAAATGTTTTGTCGAGAGGCAACGCATTGCGTATACGCCACGTTCGCTTTAGTTAGTTTGTTTTTAGCTCGCTTTAATGGCTGAAAATTAGTGCAGTAAAGTTGTCATGAAATTGGTAACGCAACCAAATACCAACAGTTGGGCTCCTGGGGATTGGGGCCAAGTGACCAGCCGCTTGGCCCAGGCATTAAAAATGGCAATAAAAAGCTCGTAAAACACATACACCAACAAACAGCAACAGCATTAAAAGAGCAAACAGACGAGCAACTCGAATATTAGCTTAAATGCAATACACATTAAATTACTCGTGCCAACAATAAAGCAAGCAAATAAAACAGATTTTCTGCTAGTAAAGTAATAAAAATGAATCGACAGGCAGTTGACGGCAGGACGTCTGCAGATGGTAGACTTCGTTTAACTGGATCATAGGACATGTCACCGACAGCAGCAACAACAATAACAACAAGAACAACAACAACAACAGCAGCTGCATAAAATTGGTCAAAATGAGTTTTTAATTCGATTTAAGAGCGAAATTTTGGCATTCGAATGTCACACGTGTTGGCCTACAAGTTGGCCAGAAAGAGCATGTGAAATATGTCAAGTCAAATTTATAACATAGAGACAACACGCGTGTGGGCGTGAGAGTGTGTCACTCTGTGCTCTCTGGTCATGCACTGAAATATGATGTTGGGGATATGACTATAAAAAAAGTTAAGACGAAAATTATATTTGTGCTCGACAAGTGGCAAAGCTCATAGCTCGGTTTGGGGTGCCTCAGCTTATCAGTTTAGTGTCTCGCAGTCTCCTTCAAAAGCCGAAGCTTGGCCACGACCAAATATGAAATTCAATTTAGCCCAGATCTTTCCCAAAATAGGTATAAAAAAAAGCAAAGAAAGAAAAAAAAACTGACACAACGCGACGACAGCCCCCGAAAATGAAGTGTGGACTATGTGAGTCACGGCCGAGGGGGTTTTTTTTTGTGTGTGCCACAAGTGCCGCTTATTGCGGCTTGCCTCGCCTAACATTCCACAACATTTTGAAGTTTAGCTGTGGCACGAGTCACAGACAAGTATCTAAAAAAAATGTATATATATATGTGTGTATAGAAAAACTTTAGTTTACACAATGGTTCCGAGTCGGATGCGAAGTCGACGAAGTCCTGTCTCAGTGTTGATGCTAATGCTGTTCGTGATGTTGCACAGAATGGCGCGTGATGATGATGACGGCGACACTGATGATGATGATGATGACGGACGCAGAGGAGTGTGCGTGGACATGAAATATGCGTGAAAGAGACTGAGACGCTTAATTAAATTTCAGTTCATTTCCAAAAAGCAGGTTCCCAAAAGAGGGTCCCTCCAAAATTGTATAAAGCATTTTGCGGCAGCTCTTCTCTGAATACTTTTTATGTCTTGTGTGTGTGTCCCTTCTTTGACTTGTTGCGGCACACGACGCACCCGTTCACCCACACACACATAGGCACATGGCCATTGAAAAGTGTCCTTTGTTCTGGGCCAGATGGCACATGTGGCCATTAAGTGTTTTGCTGCAGTCAACAAGGCTGCGGGAGGAAAAACAACAGTTTCTCTCACAAAGGCCGAGTCTGATTGCAGCCGATAAAGTTTTGTAATTGTTTCATTTCCGGGATTTAAATTGCAAATATGAGTCGCTACTAAATTATGCTGAATGGCACAACCGAAACACGACCAACACCAACACATACTCACATACACATCTATACACACACACACACACTCCTTGTTGGGGCATTCGTAGCCGGATATGTATCCCTTTACGAGAACTGTGCGACACAGTAGATTTAACCTAATTAAGAATGTTCAGCAGGACACAATGATTCGAATACAAATGAAATGACAGGGTATGCCCAAGAGAGAGGTGAAGGGGAGAAGACAGAGACGGAGACGAAAGCTAAGGCAATGGCAAAGGCAAAGGCAAAGGCGAGGGCAGCCTGACAGGCAGCGTAAAATGAATGAGCTGCCAAGTAAATCTGCTGTCATGTTTTTGTTGTAAGCAAAAGGTTCACAGGACTCTCGAGCTGTGCTGTGTATGTGAGTGAGGGAGAAGGACAGCAAGACGAATGTTAATTCTATTTAAACGCACACACACAGACACAGATACGTAGATACACCTAAAGGGGGGAGCCAAGCTGCTGCCGCTTTTTGGGTTGGTTTCAAAGTCACAAAGATTGTCAACGTTTTCATTTTAATTCAAACAAATGTTACTAATGTTTTCATTGTTGCTGCTGCTGTCGCTGCCGTTGCTTGTTGAATATTTTATCGTTTGACTTGGCTCCTTGGCAACATTTGGCTGCGTAATTTTCTCGAAAATCCTTTTTCATCATTTGCCAACAGTCTTAAGGTGACGACTCTTCTCTCTTCCTTCCTTCCATTTTTTTTTGTATTTTCGGTACAGTTTGTGCTCATTAAATGGCCGGAAAAAACCCTGTCAAATACTCGTATTTCATTTGCAATATTTTAAAATGATTTCTCAGTCAGTTCTGTCCAAGCAGCAAAGTCATTTATGCAATTGCAAATTTTCAGTTCATTCATTAACAAACGAGCAGCAGAAGCAGCAACAACAATGCCAAAGGCGATGAGGCACAGCACCAGCAACAACTGTCCCGTGTAAATATTATCTTTATTGTTTTTTGTTTTTGTTTTCATTTTATTTTATATTTTTATTATTCTTTTGTTGTTGTTATTGTTTGTGCTGTTGCTGTGCTGACACACCTGCGTTGCGTGCGGAAGTTTTCCATTGCGACACGGTGACAATTGTTGCAAAGAGTTTTCCTTTATTTTTTGTGTTCGCATTTCTGGAGCTCAGCTCAGCTCAGTTCATTCTACTTTCACTCTGCTGCTGCTGCTGCTGTTTGCTGTTTTATCATTTTATTTCGTTATTTTATTTTCGTTACTTATTTTCTTGGCAACATTTGCTTAAACAGCGTCAACAATTTGCACACTATTGTCGTCGTCGTGGGCAGCATAGGTTCCAAGATAAAAGTATCTTTCCACTCGTATCTTTTTGCTGTATGAATTTAAATGGTTTTACGACTCCGTCGAGTGGGAGTAAGCTCGTTTTATGTGTTTGGTAGCTCGCAACGCAACGCAACGCATTTTGTGTGACTATGCGAAATATTCTGTTGACTGCTTAAATGTGGAATAAAAGCAAAACTTTAAATATCTTTAGACTATCCGGCAAAAGGGATAAAAGTGTACTTTGTTAAAGTTTCTTTTGCAAAGATATTTTTGTTATTTGTTGAGCTTGTTTTGATGAGCTTATTGAATACACCTTTATGTTATTTTTCATACAAATAAATAGAGTATTATTGCTGCTGTCGTGCATAACGTATAATCTCTATTCTAACTCGTCACACTAATTTGCATATTTGAATTCTGATAGGTTGGTAGTTTTATCATTAAAATTGCTGAATACTAAAAGCCTTTTTGATATTGCATTTACATTCCAGAATACATATCCGGCACACACTCGTTTAGCATAACTGACAGTCTCGTCTGACTCGTGTTTCGTGTGTGTCACATGCTGAGCCCAAAACAATTTCTGTCTGTGTGTGGAAGTTGATTGTAGATGTGGAAGTGGAACGGAAATGCCTCCAATGAAATCCAATTAGATCTCGTGGATTTATCAACACGTTTACAGTTGCTGCGGGCGGCAAACTCGAAACATCGAGCTGAGTTGCCGAAATACTCGCTGACATTTGATTGTCTTGCCCCGGCAGTGTTTCATTTTCTTGTGTGCCGCGTCTTGTTATTGTTGCTGTTATTTCACTGACTGGCCAACACACATGATGAACTTTGAGTGCAGAGTGGCAACAAAAAAACGCAGAGATGAGCCTATTTCAAAAACTGGAGGC
The DNA here is from genome assembly GCF_023558435.1 of Drosophila sulfurigaster albostrigata. NCBI lineage: Eukaryota > Metazoa > Arthropoda > Insecta > Diptera > Drosophilidae > Drosophila > Drosophila sulfurigaster. The sequence goes on from NC_084882.1 coordinate 23,069,480, forward strand.
CACTCCAAATGTAAACGTGTCTGTCAGTTGGTCAAAAAAAAAGGAGTAAAAAAAAATTGTGTACTATCATTCTCAGTTTACAGACGAATGTTTCTTCTACAGCATAACGAACTGTATAGTTGGTTGTGTGCGATACTGACTGCGAATCCGTGTGTGTGTGTGTATGAGTTTTGTTTGTTGTTTATGCCCTGGCCTATCTGGACAACCATATCTGTAGCTGTGGCATTCAATGCGGCCAGACGAGTTGCATCCTGTTGCTGCCACTGCTGCGTAGTATCTCTTACGCTTCGTTTATTTAATTTTGCGCATATATTTTTTGCTCTTCTTTATTATTTTTTTTGTGTTTCCTCGACACACATATCCTGTCGAGCTTTGTTTGGGCAGAGTGCTTTTTATCGCCTGCGTTGTGGATTTTGCAGGCGGGAGAATGGGGAATAAGAGAACGGACACAGTGACTGTGACAGGACTTGAAAACGCCATAGGCAAAAGCGAATAATTTGATTTAACAACAGCTGGTAAAAAGCTTGAAAATTATTTGAAGCAAATTTTAATTAATGCCGCCCACAAAAACCAAAACCATTGGCAGCTGAGCAGACAGACCGGCAGACCGAGCGACCGTGAGTGTACCGACTGATGTTTTCAGGCCAGGCCGATGGCGTTTTCGACCGCGTAACAACAATATTTGGTCAGAGAGAGAGAGAGAGGGAGAGAGAGGAGCGAGGGAGATTGGGCGACGTCAGCGATGGCGCTCAAGACCGCAACACGGTGTAAATCCCTTTATCAAATTAATGAGCTCATTAAAATTCGTTTAGCAATTACAGTTTTAACAATTTCCGCCTCCCTGCACCCTCTCCTCTCTCTCGCTCCTTCCTTCTTCAGCCAACAACATGACCGAAACGACCAAAAGCAAGAGCAGCAAAAATATGCTGAGCCAGCGCAGTTGGCAATCGCACAGGTGACGACGCTTTGTGGCTGTGGAACTTCAGTTTCATTTTCAGTTTCAGTTACAGGTGCTTCAGCAACTGCCACGTGGCAACTGGCAACTGGCAACTGCCACTTGCCACATGCCACACAGAACACACTGATTGTTGGCTCGAGCCTATGTAATATTCATAAAAATCATATTAAACTGCGAGCAAGCAGAATAAAGAGAAAGAAAATGGGAACGGGAGGAAGTGTGTTTGCTATGCAGACTCGGATTGTTAATAGCGAAATCGTGTGGCCAGGAAATAAGTAAGAGCACATAAAAAATGCTTTAAAAGTAATAATAATTGCGTTTAGGCTCGTTGTGCTTTTTTGCTTTCTGCTCAATCGCGGGTGAAACAATAAAAAACCAAATAGCAATCTAATAATTTATGATGGCATCATTAAAGCCGCTCGCTCGTTCGTTCACTCGCTCTCTCTCCATACAAATGAAGCAAACAGAAACAACACAAAGAACCAAACACAAAAAAAAAAGAAAAAGGAAACAAAAAACTTTTGCCATTCGAAGGTATTGAAAGCTAAAGGCAAAACGTCCTGCGTCCTTTCTTCATCATCACATCGATGTGGGGCAATAAAAATGTTATTATTTTATTTTATTTATTGCGCTTTTACCTAAATTTATGATCCGCGCATATTTTGATACATTTTTAAATGTGCGAGTAACAAACGCACTTTTCTTTTTTCTTTGTGTTCTCCCTTTTTTCTTGGGCGCGTTTTTGGCTTTTTAATTTTCATAAAATGCTGAAATGTGCTGTGACATTAACAACTGATTAATTTGTGTAAAAAATGTGCTTTGTGTTTTCTTACGTTTAATACACACACATACAACCACGAGCACAAACACAAACACAATACACAATGTACAAAAGGAGCGATGAAGGAGGCACAAAGAAGCCATAACTGACAAATTTATATTTTATTTGACATCCGGCTTAATGTCGAAATATTTCGCACACTTTATATACGGGGTGTCCTTCATTGTGTATGTATACCGTACTTATTTCTTCGTTCTTCCCGTGCTTACATTGTGCTCGTCCATTTTTGGCTGGAAGCTATTGATTTCTCATGCCGTCATCCTTTGTCATTTGTTCTTTTGCTTTCCTCGCCTTGCTTTGGCTCGGTTCGCGTTCCCTTTGTATTATTTTGCCATTTATTGTACATTATGCAGGCGCCTAATATTGACATTATCCCTCCGCTCCGCTCTTGCGCAAATCCTTTTTAACGCTCTCATTGCCAAAATAAAGAGAAAAAAATCCTAACTATCGATTAGTAGAAATTGTAATTCTTTTACCTTGACACGTGTGCATTTGCTGTATGCAAAATAACTGCTGACGAGCGTAGGCCAAGTTTGAGTTCAAGGGTCAAGTTCTGGCCAATTTACGTTGGGGTGAGAGATAGAGAGAGAAAACGAGTGAACACGCCCCAAGGGCGCACAACATAGACTGTTTGTCTTTTGCAATTTATGTTGTTATTTATTTTATGCGCTGACATATGGCTGGCGTTTTGTATGCTCATTTTTCTAACCATTGCCTGACTGCTGCCTGCCGCCTGCTGCCTGCCTGCCTGGCTCTTGACCTGCCCCATACATCAGTCGGCAGCTGGACGCAGTCAGAGGCAAGCCATCAACACATACGCTTTGAGTGTGTATGTGTGTGTGAGTGTACGCAGATTACAGCCAGGACATGGCGCTGATGTCAAAAATACTGCGTTATTTGTTCTCTGTTCTCTGCTGCCTGCGAATGCGGCATGTTGTGTGTTGTGTTGAATGTTGTGCGAGAGTTGTGTTTGAATGTGTGTTGAATGACGGCATGAGTCTGCATTTCATTTGATATGACGGGACGCACACAATGATGTATTACAGTGGCCAAAGGTGACTTTCATATTACGTATACGTATCGTCGCATGCAGTTTTCCATGTATCAGACTTATCTATGCAGAAAATTGAATTTCATATATACGAAACGATGGGATTTGTGAGTGTGCCAGCCATCTATTGTTGTGTTGAACAGTGTGTGTGTGTGTGTGTGTACTCGCAATGGCAATAATAATGCGCTGTCACGTGTTCTGTGTACTGTGCTGCTCGTGTCCTTCTCAGTCCACAAATTGATTGTATAGATTTGATATTACGGATTAGAAATCATCACGGAGCCACAGCTGCGCATCCTTTGCAATCATTGTTCATCTCTGTCTCACTCCCACTCACTCACTCTCTCTCTTTCTCTTTTTATGTCACTCCTTTCAGCTGGGTTTGTTTGAGGGTAATATGCTTTCAATGCGGTTTCCTGCTTGTCTATTCTCGCTCATACACATCTATTTCCAGTCATATTTCATGTTACAAATTGCGCCTCAAACTGCGCTACTCTCAATGCTACGAATTTTCTATTATATTTTCTGCAATTTTCCAGCTTGTATTCAATTTTAAGTCACGCTGGAGTTAAGTCACCCCAGAGAGACTGTAGTTAGGCCTCTGTTCTAACATACTATATGTATAGCAGAAGAAGAAGCACAACAAAATACTATATACATTTATTTTCTTGGGTTTATTTTGTTTGATGCTGTCGCCTGAGCTTTTGTGGAGGTCCTGCTGATGGAAGCAAGGAGCGGGACAAGTGTTGCAAAAAGGCAATTTTCGTAGTTGCATCTTTTATATTAAACAACTCGAAACACACACACACACACACATACACACACGGAGTCAACCGCTTCGATGTTCAACAAAATTGAATTTTTAAAAACTGTCCTGGCTAAGGAAGCAGCAGCAGCAGCCGGAGATATGAAAACGCTTGCAGTGCTATCTTGCCCCACCGCCTTCCCCTGTTCTCTGCCACACGCTCCACTACACTCTGCCCCAACATAAACACACACACACACTCACACACATATAGAATCTAACAGTTTCTTTGGCTGTTGCACATCATCAACATCTTCTTTTCGGCACTACACAAAATCGATGCAACTTGTGAGTGCCTTTTTATTTGTACCCTGCAATTGAGTGCAGTTGCCTAAAGGTTCTTTTGCATTTCAAGAAAATTTATAAAATACATGAAATTCGTAAAATTTAAAAATCAATTAAAATGTAAAAAAAAAAAATATAAATAAAACGAATATAATTGATAGGTGAATTTCTTCACTAACAAAATCAAAAAATTGAAATTCAAAAAAATACTTTTTTTTTATCAGTTTGTTGCGTATTTAATTTTATACAAATTTTATTAGTCTTTTAGTCGAATATTCTCTGTTGCAACATCTTTTTTCCCAATTTATTTTGTTGCTCTTGCTGTTGGATTTGTTACTCTTCATTGGTTTTGCCGTAAGCTGAAAGAACTTCGCCTGCTCCTAGACATAACATATTGTATGTGCAGCAATATGTTTCCTATATATGTATATATTTATGTGTGTGTTTCCCAGTTGGATTTTGTTTAATTCGTTGTCAAAAATGCAGGGCCATTGTTTGTCTGTCTAACTGTCTGTCTATGTGAATGTTGCCTGCAGTTTCAGTTACTGTTGCATTAGACTTCGCTTCTAATATCTGTTGCAATTTGTTAACCGGGTAAATGCTTTTTTTTCCGTTTTTTTTATAGCTGATGTTTTTTGTTTGCTTCTGTTTTTGCGTTGGCTGTTTTTCAATTTATTTTCATGTTTTACGCTCTTTTGTTGCATATTTCATTTCGCGCCTTTTAGTTATTGCCATTTGCGATGGCATTGTTATTGTTGTTGGCGTTGCCTCGTTGCCTGCTTTGCTGGCCCTGCTGCTGCTGAGGGTGGTGATGTTGCTTTTACAATTGTTGTTGGCACTCTGTAAAATATGCAACATATTTTGCATGTTGATGTTTGTTTCGTTTTTTGTTGTTTTTGCGTGGAAAGCGGCAGCAAAAGTGCTAATAAAAAATAAATTGCACATACGGGTGCGCCACAGACACCAAAAACACTCATCACACACACACATACACCGAGAGAGATAACAAAAAGGGAGCAACAAAAACATATACATAAGTTGGGTGTAGTTAAAGACACGATACACACACGATATAGTATGTCAAACTTTAAGGCCAAGTGTTAAAGCAGTTGAATTTAGCTGCCTGTTGGGCAGAGGTCGCAATGGCAGATTTAACTCAATTATGCAATAGGTTCCGTTTCATTAAATCTATCCAACCCACACGCACACTCAGCTTAAATATGCCAGCCTAGAGTTACAAACATCTACACCAGCAACACACATCTACAACTTGCATTTGGCCCTGAGCAATGGCACTTAATCGCTTAAAGTTGTTCAACAAAAACGGTAGTTCAACTTGTGCCTAGCAGCCGCCTGGTAACAGCAGCAGCAACAACAACAAGTGCTTGTTAAGTGCTCTAAGTACACACACACACCCACACAAACACAAATTCACACACACACGCACATGAAGAACGTTGTGCCATGTGCTGCAAATGCAAATGGGCGTAAAATTTTAATTGAGGCTCTGCCCTCAGAAGTATGCTATGCCTTTTTATATTGCTCTGCCCTCAAAAGTATGCTATGCCTTTTTATATTGCACAGCACAACGACACAGAGCAACAGCAACAACAAGTGAATCAACCTTGAAAATGCAATTGCGGCAAAACTCAATAGATTTCACAGCAACAGCAAAAGGGCAAATCAATCAATGTGGTTGTGGCAACAAATACACACACACACACACACACACACACACATGCATTCGTCTATCGTGGAGTGTTGTTGTCACCCCTTTTGTTAAGACCGCATACGAGTGCTGCTGCTGCATTGTACATCTATTATTTATATTCAATTTGTTATTTTCGATTAGACTACTTGCATGTGTATGGCATTCATAACAGCCGCTGCTGGAGTGAGCTCTAAATAAATGAAATGACTGAATGAATGAATGGATGACACTGAATGGTCGCCACACGCTGCTGCAATCGCATTTGATTGGCATAGTTCTTTTGGCGCTTTACAAATATTGTATTTTGCATCGCGCCAAAGTGACAAAAGAAAAGCGCTTGAGTTTCTGCATCGTGGACTCGTTTCACTTTTTGTTTTTCGTTTTGTTTTCGTGCTGTTTTTTGCATAAATATAATTTGGTTGGAACGCACAAAGCGTGCAGTGCAGAAAGTGGAGCGTGTGTCGCTTTTGTTGCTATGTTTCAGGGTGTCCTTGTCAGGTTCACGCGTGAGCAGTTACTCCTTGTCAGGATATGGCCGCAGCTCGCCTCGCATAATCGCTGCGAAATTGCATTTTGTGGTTATGCAACCAAAGGAGAATACACTCACATCACTTACCTGTTTTCTTTGTTGTTGTTGTTGTTATTGTTATTGTTGTTTACTCTTGGCGATAAAATAAACAATAATATTATTGCTGTTCTTTATTATAATTTTGCTGTCAACTAAAATATTTACTTTTATCGTGTTTTTTTTGTTGTGTTTTATAATTGAAATTAAAAAACGAAAAGTCTGTGTTTTGGCTTTACCATAAAATTAATTATACTAAAGTCTTGCTGCATATGAAAAGTTGAATCACAAAAAAAGCTAATTTCCTATTGTAGCAAAGGCTTAATGTTATTAAAAATTGACTTTGAGGTCGAGAGATTAATTTAATTTGATTTTAAAAAGAATATCACTCTTTTGTCTCATCACACAGAATTCATTTGTTAAATATTGCATCAATAAAAAAGTATAATTTTATAAAAGTTGCATAACTTTGAACTCTCTTAATTTAAAGTGAAAACTACTGTTGATTATGCACTTGAGATAAGTACTTGCCTCGGGTTGTTTTATTGATTTCATGGCTTGGCTGGTACTCTGATAAGCCCTAAGAGCTGTACACCTTGGCGAGAAACGTGTCCTGATTAAAGTTAGCCCGCTGCCTTCGCTCGCTTCGCATTTTGCGCATTGCTTATTTTCTATGGCAGAACTGAAAATGCTGTTATCTTCTTGGCTTCGCCCTGGGTTGGGCTGTCCTGTCCTGGTATTGCATTCAATTTTGTGCTGGTATTAAGTTTTCAAGCTGCAGCTTGAAACTTGATAAATAAATTACTTGCCAGCCTGGCTAACTGAATGAGGAGGAGGAGGAGGCAGGTGGAAGGATTGTAGATGGGGCGTCAGGTTAGACGGACAGCAGCAGCTTTCGCACTTGCACTTTACACTATTCTTAGAATTATTGCAGTCAATTGAAGCTGGACGCGTTGCAAAAAGAGACGAGCCCGAGGGGTATTCGATTGGACTGACAGACAGACAGAGCAAAAAGGGTGGGAAAAATGCGATTTGTGTTTCTTTCTTGCTTCTCTGATGCTGCTGCATTTCGCAACTGCAGTCAGCTATATAGATACATATATATATTTGTATTTCTCAGCAACGGCGTAAATATCAAAATCGAACTGTCGCTTTGTGTCCTGCCTTGGGCCCAAGGCAGTCAAGACTTCCTTTTTAGCCTCTCTCTCTTGAGCCGCGTCGCGTGATTTAAGCTCAGGTTGCCACATTGCACATTGACTGACTTTGACGGAGGACAAAAGCTAATACTCCATCTGCTTTTGCCACCGTTCCCAGGCCGGAGCTGGCGCAACAGTTACACTTTTTTTCTTTCGTTTTATTATTGATTTTATGGCGGGGATTGATTTTATACCATGATTCAGTGCGACGCGTTGTGCCGGGGCTAAAATGTGCGAACTGACTTTCAATCAATTTAACGCATAATTCCTGATGGATTTAATCGTAATTGATGATTGATTACTGCTTGAAACTTTGCGCGCGCGTTTCTCCCCTTGGCACAAGTGTGTTATGCATAGCATGTACGTGTGCAAAAGTTCTGTGTGTATGTGTGTGTCGGTGTATGTATATCCTTTGGGCTCTTCAAAACAAATTGCTGGATGCTTGCAGGCCAACTGCGTCGCACACTTTTATCGGCCATTTAGCCGTAATATTGTGTAATTTATTTTCGCTTAGCTTAATCGAACTTAACTCGCAAAATCTACAGCTACCTGGGGGCGTGGCCTGGCCGCGTCACCCCGCCCCTTTTCAGGGCTGACACCAGCTGGCCAGCTGGTTGGTTGGTTTGCCCCGAATGTTGTTGGGCTTTTCATTATGTCCTCCGCATAAATCAATGTCGAACTCCCAGCGTATACCCAGAGTGGCAAGCTGCGAGTTACGAGTTACGAGGCTGCAGAGCTGCTGCTGTGGACCTGCGGTATCTGTGTCCGCCAGATGCCAGACGCCAGATGAAATGCCTGATGTGCATGCATTGTGGGCTCCTGGACAGTTACAACGGTCTGTCGACATCAAAGCTGCACTCGATTTTAATTAAATGTATGACATGGCCCCGCCTCTTGCCGCGTCGCTTATTTGATAGCGACATTTTCAATTGCTGTGCAATTTCTTAATGCTTTCGTTTTTTTCTTTCTTTCTTTATTTTTTGTCTCTGTGTCGCTTAGATGTTGTCCCCTGGATGTAAATAAAATGCACAGCTCTGACATTTCCTATGAATGCGAAAGCATTTTATGTAACTTACGAGATTTTCCTTTTTTTTTTTTTTTGGACAACACACTAGCAGAGATTTCGTTTACTCTTTAATGCGAGTACTCTACTTTAAAGATGAATTGAACATTTCATAAATTTAAATTTTAAATAAATAGTTGAATTATTTGATACAACTAAAATGATTGATATAACTATAATATTTACATATTTGTAATAGTGTATTAAAGTGTCGTTTTCATGTTAGCTACAATTTCCATTCGGTCTTCTTTTCCTGTTTTTTTTTTCGTATTTTATAATTTTAAGCTTTTTGCCGGCAACAGCTTTTGTGTGCATTTTTCTACAGAGTCTGTTGAAATCAATGTGAGCTGCGTGGACTCTGCGGCCTTATCCCCCCTTTTCATGCTTTGTCGCCTCCCTCTTCACTCCGTGTCTCTTTTGCTGACCCTCTTCGCACACGCCTTTTGCCAAGCTGGCAGTCTGTGATTTTGCAAAGTGCGGCAATGTCCTGTTTGACGCAAAAACGTTTTATTTAAACACATGTACGTAAGTATAAATATGTAGAAATGTGTGAGTGTGTGTTGTACATCTGGCTGGTGTCAGGTAAACCGTAACGGTTTAAATCTGCTTGTCCAAGTGCCCGTCGATGCTTCCTTTCGTCCTTCGCCGTTTGCCTCGCTTGCCTTTCTATTTGACTGTGCCAGGATGCGCAGATCGCTTACATTTGGCATAAAAAGGATTCGCCTCGGCATAAAAAACAAGCAGCTGGCAACGCCAACAACCGAAACAAGAACACACCAACAGCAACAGCAACAGCAACAACAACAGCAAAAACAACAACCAGAGCAACAAACAGCATGTTAAAATTGTTTTATACACTGCCAGAACGAGCTGAAATAAAATAAATGCTCTGGCTGACAGTCAGTCTGCCTGGTTTGGTTTCGTTTGGTTTGGTGCTTGGTTGGCTGTCTGGTTGGCTGGTTGGTCTGGTCTGGTCTGGTCTGGTTGTTCGCTTTTCACTGCTCTCTGTTTGGCTGAATGGAAAACGCAAAAGTGCGCACGCTTCAATGCGTGATATCTCGTCAACTGTCGTCGGACCAGAAACAGCTTTAAAAACTGATTTTAACACGCGCACCTAAAAATAAAACAAACAATTCACAATCCCTACACCTCCCCACCTCACCTCATATATTCCACCACTGCCCTGAAAGCGTTAAGTAAATAAAAAGAAAGCAAAACAATTTTAGTGTCGGAATAGAAAGCCGTTGGCAGTCATTTTTTTCATGATTCTACAAACTCTTGCATGCGCCGTAATTCATTCATACTGCTTTACACTGCCCTACACAGCACAAAAAAAGGTCCTAAATGTTTAATATTCTGTTTTCATTTAATTGAAATTTCTACTTTACGAATGCTAGCCTAATTATAAGCTGCGCTTATTTTAATTTCAATTAGGGAATTTGTATTTTTTGTGGCAGTGTATCTGAGCTCGTTTTGCAGATTTGCAATTTGCAACACTCGGTCAAAACGTTTGAGTTAATGAATTGAGGCTGTTTGTCCTGGCTGCCTTTTAGTTCATTTTTGATTTTCGGCTTTACATGCTTTCTTCCTCTTTTTTTTATCGTGTGTTGTTTGCTGAATGCCGGCAATTGATGTTGATTGAGTTTTCTTTATTGATTAATTGATTGATTGAGTTCAAGTGCGCTTGTGTACACTAAGTGTTCGTGTATGAACGGGTGTGTATGTGTATGTGTGTGTGTTACGTTACTACGTACTGTAGGCAAAATGTTAAAAACTAATCAAAATGCAGCGAAGCTTAATTGAAAGAGCTAACTGGTAAATATTGCTGCGGTTAGGCCTCAAAACGCGAGCGCTGCTAACGTGCTACCTTTATTTGGCCTACCTGTGGGAATTCTTGCAATTACGCTAAAAGCAATTTACAACAAAAAAAAAACAGAAAAAGTACCATGAAGAAGAACAGAGAAGGGAAAATAAAAAAAGAAACGAGCAAGCACAACGACTAAGTCATTTTTACACAAAGAGTTGCCGAGCTACAATACGCTCCCCATACACACGCACACACACACACACACACAGAGGGAAGCTGTCATACACACACACAAATACTTAACCACTAGAAGGGTATATTTACCCTCAAATGCCGTTCAAAATATGCATGTCTAGCATACCACAGCAGCTTTGTGGTAAGTCATGAAATGCTCTCTCTGCAAACCACATAAGCCAACCAATTCTATCTCGGTTTCATCCTTAAGGCAAAATTCAATTGATATGCATATTGCTTATGACAGTAGAGGGCATCTCCCAGTCGTTCATTTGCAGAGTTTATTTTGTTTTTTTTTTTCGCGCTTCGTTTTTTTTTGTCTGGCTGAGTGTTCTACAATCAACTTAAACTAAGATTACATGAGCGGCTCCGCTAAGCTCTGTTAAAAATGTGTGCCAGACGCATGGAACGCAGCAAACCACAGCGCGAATGGGGCATGCCCCCTGGCAGAGCGAGAGGGCATGAGACAGAGGCAGTTTTGCTATTTGTATTTAAAATAGGATTTACCTGGGGTTTTGTCACTTTGCGCACTTCGCATTTAGCGCGCTTTTAATTTGATTTAATGTGTCTACGCGTGACACATCAGCGACTATTTCCTGCTCACTCTCGCGCTCTCTCTCTCTCTATCTCTCTCTCAGTCTCTGAGTGTATCTGGAACTCGTTGTAACTCTATACACTTGCCGTCTAGGGTGTTATGTGCCTAGGGTAAATGTGAGATGCGTGTTATGTTCTTTGGGCCATTTGTGTGAATTAAATTTAGCGCCCGAAAGTAGGCAACAGTTTTTGTCTTCCCCCTAGTGAATTGGCCGAGTGAAAACTTGTGTACAGACTACAAGCCAAAAACAAAACACGACTAGCGGCAATAACTACAAGTTCTATTCTACAATCCAGTTGTGGCAACTTTCTTCGAACAAACACCTACACACACAACTCACGCCGATTTTTACAGACTGTGTGTGTGTGTGGTTTGAGTACATTAAATTTTGGAATTTGTAAATTGTAACGAACCAACGTCGACGTCTTCTTCGAATTTTATGCTAAATATTGCTTTTGGGGGTCGTCGTCGTCGTCGTAGTCGCTGTGGCTTGCGTCATGCAAATGCCACACTCTATGTAAGTCTGCGCAGACTTGCTGCCAATGGTGCACATCAAAGCCAGAAACATTGACGCCAGCGGCAACACTTTGAACTTGCGTCTTGTTTGGGCTGTCTTTGCTTTTGGCCCAGCCGCAATTAAAACAGATTTCTTGTTGATGTTGATGTTGTCTTTGGCAAATTTGTGTAAATCAATTGTATGGGTAGTTTAAGCAATTAATTTTGTCGAATTTAAATTAAATTATGCCCCCCCCCTACACACAGACAATTTTCTTGTTTAGGGGGTGAATGCCCTTGCTTAAAAGTTAAAGTTTATGAACTCACAAAAATGTATTAGTAAATTGCACAAACCTTTGCTTAAAGCATAAGCTTTTTTAAGACTTTAATAATAGTTTTTTGCCTTGAAATTAATGAGACAATAAATATAGTTTGAGATAATCAATCTGATAAATTTTTCTACAATACAACAATCATTAGTTTTAATGGGAATTTGAAAAAGTCAATTTAATGTATATTGCTTAAGATAAGTTAAATTAGTATTAAAGCACTTTCATACATATATGAATCAATAATTGATGAACAAAATCTTGTTTTAAGAGTTTTTCAAGATGGAATTCTTGTTTCAAGATTTTTTCTTAAGATCGAAAAGTTTGAAACTTAATATTTGCTTTTAAATTTAGATTTTCTTTTCTGTGTATCGTTAACGTTTTTCTGGCTTAAGATGTTGAATCGATATTCAAACGAAATTTGTGTTTAAATGGGCTGGGCAGCTGCCACCACCAAAGCTGGACAGCTCATTAGTGGCAGCAAACGTATTGTATACTGGGCCAAATAAGTAGACAATTGTTCTGCACATTTCTGAATATGCGCTCGCTTTGCTGCATGATTAATATGCTTTCAGCCTGCGTGTGTGTCTGTGTTACTGTTAGCATCTACTACACGCCTCTGCAGAGACTTAGTCGAGCATGTTTAGCGCTGTCTGCCGTCGTATGCGAGAGTTAATTTATAGACTTATCAACACTTAATCACCGGAAAAATGGAAACGGAACGCATGTGTGTAAAATGCACACACACTGCGAGTATATCCAGACGTTACTGCCACGCATGTTGATTACTTGCCAGAGAGACACACACAGAGGCTTAATAGTTGTTAGTTAGTTGTGCGTGTGTGCGCGTGTTTGTATGTGTGTGTGTTGTCCTGCCTCGCATCCTTGTCTCCCTTTTGACTCCATCGCCATCTTTCACTGGGTCTCGCATTCGCTTTTCGTTTGGCACAAGGCATTTGCCGTAATTTATACTTTATAGCCTACCAAGATATGAAAAGTCACACAACCACACACGCAAACTCACACACACACACACATAACATACGCATAATATCAGAGGCTATATTTTTTCAGCCGCTGTTCAACATGTTGACTTTTATGCCATTTGCTGCGGTCTCCAAGCTAACTGTGGTCAGACATTTGCCGTTGTTGTTGCTGCTGATATTTATGCGTGCATATAAATAACATGGTGACTGTGTATGCGGGTTTATATTATTAGATTTACTGTGATGTTGCTCTATAAACATGCTGCCACATGCCAAAATATTTAAATGTATCTACCACAAAGAGTTGACTGCATAATTTAAGCGACCTTCAATCATACTTGGCAACTTGCAAAGTTCATAACACGAATTTCTCATAAACTGGCCAACACACACACACATAAACACACATATGTACATAGACATACACATTGATGTCTACCAATTGGCCTGGACAATTGCTGACGATTTGCTGGCCGCATCAATTTCCCAGTCATTGCGTATATACAGATATCTTATATATCCTCCATCCTTGTGTCTGCTCCTTCTCCTTTTTCTCTTCCTGTGGCAATTGCACGCGTGCTCAATCTGTGACATATGAGTACAGCGAGTGCGAAGTCTGTGTTTGCTGATTCCTAGCACACACACACACACAGAGAGACACACACACAGAGACAGCTAGACTCTTTTTCTATTTGTGTGCCGCTCTTGTCTCTGTTTGCCTAATGATTGCAACAACGTGACGCATGAGTATTTGTATACCCTGCACTTGACTATAAAGAAGAGCTGCGAAGAGTCGTTGCTGCAATATTTAACAAAAGAGTTTGCAACTCAAGAGTTAATATAAAATGTGGATTTAAGCTGCAAGTCTCATAACTTCAACAAGTGATAAGCTAACTATAATATTCCATATTTTTTTCAAGGCAATCTAAGCCAACAAATCTAAGTAAAGTTAAATTAAAGAATTATATTCTTAAAGTTTTAAAATAGAGCTGAAGGACTTATTAATGTCTTTTAGATTTAATATAAAATAAAATAAGAATCAAAGTGAAAATGAAAATAAATTGCAAGTAATTTAACAATTTGTTGAAACTTAACTTATAAATTGCAGTTTGAAATGCAATTAACTGAAAGTGCTGAGTATCAATAAGTCGTGCATGCTTTTTCTTCTAGTTTTCTTGCTCATCTTTTTCGGGACTTTTGCGCAATATTCTTTGTGTATTGCATTTGGCTTGATTCTTATTGTCGGCCGTTTCGCAAACATGTGCGTTACTCGTTTTGTGTGTGTGTGTGTGCGATGGCAGCTTGATGAAGTATTGTTTATGAATCATAAACTGATTTGCTTATTCGTAAAGGCGCGTCTCTGCCACTTGCCAATTCGTTTGACGTGTTTTGCATGCAAGTCGCACAGTTTTTGGTTATTGAATTTCTTTTTTTCTCTCCCATTTTTGTTTGCTTTTCGTTTGTTTGCTTGCCTATTTGCGTTGGCGTCATATTGAATTTAGGCGTCCCCCCGCCGAAAAAACACGCAACATTTTGACGCCACTAATTTGTGCGCTAATTGCTTTAAGCCAAAACAACCCGCACAGGCCTGAAGAGAAGCCGAACCGCACCCCGTTCCCCGCTCTCCGATATTTGCAACCCTCAACACCAGCAACAAATAGTACACGTTGTAGTAGTGGTTAGCAGAACAGTTGTTGCCCCGGCTCTTTCAAAAAGGCCATTAAAAATTGATTTATTTTTAATTATCAGTGACGTGCCGCAAAACAATAAATATACGTGAAAATTTATTGCAACGTCAACGGGCGACAACCCGAAAGCAACCCAAACAATCGCGGTCCGTTGCGGCTTAGCGCAAAAATGCGAGTGTGTGTTGGTGTGCTTGCGTGCGTGGGATGCCCCAATATGATACTGTGGCGTATACGTTATATAGTATACTCACATGCTATAGAAAATATTTAGCATACATACCGGAAGAGACACAGAAACGAGGAGAGAGAGCGGGGAGTGGGAGGGAGTCGATGTCGGCATACTTAACGAGCGCAATGCAAATTCTAATGGGCCTCTATATAACATAATTTTGGTGACTCCCCGACTCTGTGTGTGTG
This sequence comes from Drosophila sulfurigaster albostrigata, assembly GCF_023558435.1. Lineage (NCBI taxonomy): Eukaryota > Metazoa > Arthropoda > Insecta > Diptera > Drosophilidae > Drosophila > Drosophila sulfurigaster. The sequence continues at coordinate 23,084,506 of NC_084882.1, forward strand.
TATGTGTGTGTTGTTGCAGCTGTCGCATGCAAACCAGAGAATGCATTGAAAATTATATTATCATAGCTGTTGTCGCGCCTGTTGCCACCAAATGCCGGTTTGGCAGTTGCCTGTTGCCATTTATCGTCGACTGTTTACCAACATTTTACTAATTTATTAACTAAACCAAACAATGGTAACGCCAACACGCAAATATTTGACCAGCCGCTCACAGCAAAACACAATGTAGTTTGATGCAGCCCGGCATGCCTTTAAATATTTTCCATAATAATTGCTTAAAATTAACTCGACTATTGTGTATTCACAGCACATTAATGGCATATTTGTTTTGACAACTTTTCTCTCTGATTGTGTGAATTTCGTTTTCGTTTTTGTTTTGTTTTGTGTATATTCCATTAGATGATATCGCCAGATCTCTTAATGTAATTTAAAAGCCAACGCAATTTAATTTTGGGCTATTTCTAGTTATCTTGCCATGTACGAAAATATGAACTGCAATTTGCCAAAATTCGATTTCGAAATGAAAATGAACACTCTGAACAATGACCACACACTCACACACACACATGCAGATGCAATGAAATTTATTTTTGTGGCTTGACGCATTTAATGAATTTTTCATGTCATCGTCATTTGGTTCCGTTGCGTTTCGGCATGATTTTAAATAATTTAACGTTCCAACTTTGCTTACCGCATTGCCATTCAAATCAATTTTTGATTCGGCAGTTTTCAATTGCGAAACGCCGTCGCATTTGATGAGCAACTCAAATGCAAAAACCAAAAACAATTGATGCAAATTGTTGTGTGATGCATTTAAATTTATACTACATCATTTTTTTTGCGCTCTCGAAACGAAATAGTTACTGCAATTGCAATTGCAACTGCAACTGCAGCTTTGCTCCCTTTCAATCCAGTTGCCAGTTTCGTTGAGCGGCGCATTCAAACATGTGGAATAATAATTTATTTACAGCCAACACGATTTTTTTTTACTGCTGTTGCTGCCAGCTTGTGGCTGAATGGCGTCGTAATTGATACGCTAAACTGCATAACGCTGATTATTACATTTACATGGAAATGCATAAATGAAAAGCATCCTGATTCCACACACACATAAATTTGTTGATTTATCAAAGCCTATTGAATTTACAAAAAAAAGCAGAAAGTGAAAATTACATTCATTTCAGAGCCTATGAACTATGTTATGTGCCACACCTGATGTGCGATTTATGAATAGTTATGCACAGCTTTGCTACCAAATTAATTATTAACAATGCGAGCTAATTTTTGATTTGGTTTTATTTTATGACAGTTTATTATTTACTTTGCTTTATTTATGTTATGGATAAATTTAAGCGCAACTTAACATGTTTGGAAATCTTTTGGAAATGTAATTTAAAATTTTGTGTAATTTATGAATTGTGTGCACATAAAAATGCCAAATGCCAAGTGCCGCCTGTAAAACGCATAGAAAAAAAGGTAATTAGAATTCATGACACGTGCTATGAAATATCACACATACGCAGTGTGTGGCAAGAGCGAGAGAGAGAGAAAGTGAGTGCGAGGCAAAGGCAAAGTCACAGCTAGCTAAATGTGTGCCAACTTGATTTACGATTTTCAGATACACACATACACACAGACATACACTCATACTCAAATACATAAAGAAAAGAAGCCAAGGAGCATAGGAGCAGTGGCAAGTAATTTATGACAATGCGCTAGCCGCAAAAACTCCGAGCTGCAATCAAAGCCAAATGGCTAAGGCCAAGCCAGAAATCCCATATAAATGTCAAGAATCTAACGATGGATGCTTCAAGCAGCAGCAGCAGCAGCGGCTGTGTTGCATTAGTTGTTGCTGCTCTCAAGACGGCTGCAGTTGCATTAGTAATCCTGCTGCTTTTGCTTCTGCTGCTGCTGCTACTAAGGTCTAAACAAGCCACAACTCCAATGAGGCAGCCAGGCAAAAAGCAAAAAGCGAAAAGTGTCACATTGTTGTTGCTGCTGCCGTTGCTGCTGCTGTTGTGGTGAAAATTTATGCAGCTTTTGCATGTAAAATGTGTGCGTTGGGTGTCTCTCTCTCTCTCTCTCTCTCTGTGTGTGTGTGTGTATAGGTTGTGCCGTGGCTTTTAATGGCGTGAAGTCAGCGGCGCGTAAAACAGTCATGAAGCATCTTAATAAATTACTTTGGGGATTTTGGTGCACAATTTTTAATATTGCTGCAAACTGAACACGGGCAAAGGCAACATCAACGACATCAGAGGCAATGTTGTTGCCGCCAGACGACGTCATTGCTGATGTAAAGTCACACCAACACACGCACACAGAGACATAGTGTATGCATATAGTATGTAAAATGAGAGAGTCAACGACAGAGAGAGAGAGAGACAGAGAGAGCAGACAGGTCGAGGGTGCACGACAGTTGCTTGACATTTCGAATTTAATGAAATTTATGCAATTTTTCTTATTTGCCAAATGCACTTCGGCCGCGTCGACGCCAACGTTGACGTCGACGTTGGCGTCGGCGACAATGCGGCAATGTGCAAAGCAATGCATCAAACGGGTGGCATGTTGTCGTTGTTATTGCTGATGTTGTTGTTGTTGTTGCATGCTTCCCTGTTGCACTGTTGGGTGGCCTCTGTGACTCCAATATAGACAGCCCTGACAGTTATATATGACAAATGCAACGCATTCAATGCATACAACTCCTCTGCACCAAAGCAGCTTTCAGCTAATCAGTTACTTGCTTTTCCAAGTGTCACCGCTTTGGGGTTACAGCTCAGAATAATCGACTCATATAGATGATTTAAGCTGCCAACAGGTTTGGCAACACAAATATCTAGTATATTGCAATGTGCATTTTCAATGCTACCAAAATATTTAACAAATAAATTTCAAATGCAAGAATTTAAGAGTCTAATTTAAGGTTGAATGCTTTGAATTTATTGTGGATTATTTTATGTGAAGACCGCAAAAAATATTGCACTAGTTGTGCAAGTTTTATCTACATAAAATAATGCAAATAAAGAGTAAGCATTTGGAGATGTTTTAGTTAATAAAAATTTGTATTGAATTCTTGGAAATATTTAAGAGATTTTTAAAGCAATTAGTTTACAATAAATTTTGTTTTGCCAGCTAACCCTCAGCACACAGTATTATTAAGTCGAGCAATGTTTGCTTTTTCTGTACTAAATTTGATTTTGCTGGCATGTTACACAATTTAGAAAAACAGAGAAAAATATTTGAGGATTTCGACTTGAAATATTACGTATACGCTAACGAATGCATTCACTTCTGTGTTTGTATGTGTTCGTTTGGTGCAGAAGTGCGAATGGGGTTTATTAAATAAGTTTGTATGCGCGTTGAGAGAGTTTTGTTTGATGTTGGCAAAACTTTTGCGACTGTCTGCCAGGCGGTAAAACCAAAAAAAGTTTTTCAGTTGTGGCAAATTTAAAGTGAGCTACAAATTAACTGTAGTATATAATTGGAGGCTGGCAAGGTGAGTAAGGATCTGAGAACAGAGAACGGAGAACTTGTTGCTGAAGCCCGAGGACTGAGGACGGAGTTCGACCAAAAGGTGGTTGGGTCGTGCCTAATGATGATTATTTCTAGTCCATTCCCATTTAGCGGGAGCTTAGAAAGAGAGAGAGACAGAGAGAGTGACAGAGAGGAAGTTGAACATTACATTTTCATTGTTGGGCAGCCAAGCGAAATGGCTTTGGCTTTCGCTTCGGCTTTGGCTTTGGTTCTGGCCGATGGTCGTTTTTGGTTGTTGTGTTTCTCGTTTTTCTTTGGCTTATGCTTTCAACGGATTTTGGTCAGGCTGTCGCACAGGCAAAATGGTACGAAATGTCGTCCTGGTGTCATTTGGAATCGACACAAAAACGAAAAAAAGATTGCAGCTTACTTCAGAGCAAGGACAATGACAACGACAACGACGACGACAACAGGCAGTGGCTAATGTGCTCGTTGCTGCTAAAGACTCGCCAGCCAAGTTAATGAAACCAATAAATTAATTTTAATGATTGCACACAGATACTCGGACACTCACACAGCTGCTGCTGCTGAATCGCTGGACATTGGTTTAGTTGGAGGCGACGGCGTGCAGTTTGCGCTGCGTCAGCGCTGACCCCTACTCCAATATGTTGGCACTGGGGGCGTGGCACTTGCCATAAGTAATTGACAAAATCTTAATTAGTGCTTGGCATGTCCATTGAATAGTTATAGCTACCGTCCGTCTCCGTTGTTGAGTTTAATTAGCAGCTGCTGTTTGAGTTTAATCAAATTAAAAATGCCAAAAGCCTCAGTTTCAGTTTCAAGGCTGGGCAAAAATGCACAGTGCATATTTAAGGGCAATCGCCTAAATTGAATTAAATTTTGATTAACTAATATGCATGCCAATTAAGTTTTCTCAAATTCAAATTGAGTATTCATGTATGTGTATGTGTGTGAATGTAAATGGATTGAGTGTCAGTGTCAACTTAATCAATTCAACTCAAACCCAATTTCTTGCTTGCCCAATGCGAATATCCTGTGTGTGCGTGTGCAAGCGTGCAAGTGTGTGTGAGTACGTGTGCTTGCATAGAAAACAAACTGCAAGCAGTTGACGCTCTGGAATTTTCCACTTGCACTTGCCAACTGCCACTTGAAGCTATAAACTGTGAAGAGCTCTTCCGGCTGCCGCTGCTGCTGCTGCTACTGCTGCAGCATCGGATGAGGCAGCTGCCCCGTTGAGTGCCCTTGAAATTGACTACAGCTGGCAGTGCAACCAGAGTTGTCTATACTCGTATCCCATCGACTTGTGTGTCTGTCTCTAACGTTTATCCACTCAGCCGGCCAGCTGGCCCTGCCTCGCTTCCTTTTCATCCTAGAAAAATGTGTATAATTCAGAGCAAACCAATTTGTAGACATTTATCGCAGTGCTCGAGGTCGATTCAATTCGATTCTTATCTCAAATTTAATTAGTGGCCCTTGCCGAGCAGCAGCAGCAGTTTGAAAATTTGCACATTTAATAATTAAATAAATGGTTTGGGACAAAGTTTTTGCTCTTGTCTTGTCTTGTTTGTGCATGTTGTTTTGGGGGATCTGTGCGTCCTTCCGGCTTAAGTCTCCACTATTGTCAAAGTGTCAAAGTAATCCTGCTTTGTGTAAAAGGGTTTAAATTAAATTAATTGACGAACACTTGTAAAGTAAATTAAAATTGCTCGACTGACTGACCGACTGACTGACTGTGCGTTGTCCTTGGTTGCTATTGACATCGTTAAAGAGATTACAAAGGGTCAAAGGGATAGCAGCGATTTCTCATAATTGCCGCCCATTGCCTGCGGCCAGCCGAAAATTCTTTCCATTGATGTTTTGTCTGCCCTCTGTCATTTTCATAGTACCCACAGATATACACACACGCACACACACACACACTCGTAAAGGAGGGCAGTTCCGCTGACATTTGGTTGTCAAACTAATTAAATTTTGCTGGCCACGCTGGGGCCAACAGCCAACAGCCAAATTGGCGCCTCAAATTGGTAATTACTCGGTCTGAAGTGCAACTCAAACACGTAAAAGAAAACGAGCCAGTGTCGCGTGGACCTCTTCTCCCCTCTCCTTCCCTGCCTCTATCTTTTCTTGCCACATCAACTGGTGCAGCACATTGTGCAATTAGCCAACAGTCGTAGTGACAATCAAGCAAACGGCAAGTGGCAAGTGGCAGAGAGCATAGCGAATGGCGCCAACGCGTCCGACGACGCGTATGTCCTTTGCGTGTCTGTGTGTGTGTGTGCATCCTCTAGTTGCAAAGGGGAGGGGAGGAGGAGTGCAGTTGAGTTGCCTAATTACTTGTAAGTTGGCGAATTTGTGGCAAGGCGTTTTGTACTGCTTCAGCCAAATTCAATTTTATCCCACATTGCGGTCAATTCGCAGCCAGCAATGGTAGCTAGCTAGCGACGCCCACGTCACGCCGGATGCTGACATCGCGTACTATGCATGCACATCCGTATCCGGTTTCCTGTAGTGACACAACGATAACGACGCCTTCTTGATTGCCAACGCGCGCGTAATTATTTTTTAAGCACTCTGTCTGTGCCTGCGAAATTAGACTTAACTAAGCCAATTTTTTTTTCGCTTTTTTTGTCGACTCTGACGAAATTTGAATAGCTCGGCAATGCCAATGTGCTCGAGGGCCGTACACCCGAAATATACACACACACACACAGAGAGAGAGATACAGTTGTGTATATTCGGGGTATCCTCTTGTTGGTTCTCTTGGTTTCCACAACTTTTTTTTTTTTTGCGTCTTTGCTGCTGTTGTTGTTTGGCTGCTTTGTCCAATTAGTAACAGTTTGGGTTACGATTTCATTTCTTTTATTGTGCTCGTTATCCTTTTTATTTTGGTCTCTGCCGTCGCTGCTGCTTCAACTTCTGCTTCTGCTTCTGCTGGCAGTGCGCAAATTTGATATCCTTGTTATGGCAAATTGCCGCATGTACTCGGCTACAATTATTTTGCTGGCATTGCGTGAGGCATAACCCTCTCCATTTTCCATATTGAATCGCATCTATATGTTAAAATATATATCTTTATGTATTTATGTTGCTTTCGAAGACGTCAGTGCACTCAGTGCCGTGGTCCTTGGCGTCCTTACGTTCATTGTCCTAGCGTTCAATATTGTCGCCCCTTCGATTATTTATGATGCTCGCTTGCAGCTCACACAGCTCGAAGCTCGAAGCTCGAACATCGCCGTGCCATGCCGCATTCCCGACGGGCCTGTGGCCAAGTTTTAGTAGTCATCGTTTGCCCAGTAATAAATTTATGCTTTTTTATTTCCTCCTGTCATAATTTTATCCTCAAACACACACACACGCATACAGCTTATAAAGTGCTTGGGCATTTTTCTTCGCATCGTGTACTTTTCCTCATTTCCCGAGTCCCATGCCCCGTGTCCCTTTTTCCCTTTGGCTGCTTTCCGAAGCTGTCTAAAAATTTTTTCCAATTGATAAATTATTTTATGGCAAATACACAAATTTTCTCATACGCATGTCTTGCATGGGTGTGTGGTTTTTCTTTCTTTGTTGTTGCTGTTGTTGTGGTTTGCTCTTCGATTTTCCCTTTGGGTTGCCTGTCATTCGGCCAGGAAATGGCTCCCCATTTGAGTTGCTCGCTCTTGCTCTGTGCTCTGTGCTTATTTCCTTTTCAAGCATAAAAAAGCGAGCGATGTACGACTTATGCGGAGTATGTGTACATAAGTAATATCCCTGTGTATTCTTGCATATTTCCGGCTATATCCTTTAGGCCTTGCCAACAGCCGTCGATGCTTGTCATTGGCACGGACTTTATCTAACCATCAGACTCTCCCACTCGACTCCCACTCACTCAGACAACAGCTCAAACACATAAAATCAATCATATTTGCTTCGTTTTTTTCTGCTGCTTTTATTTTTTCCGTTCTCTCCCTCTCCCTATCTCTCTGTCTCTCTCTCTCTTTACGTATCTCGTTATGCGCCTCTTTAGCTTTCCTTAATCTTTTTTGTTTACTTGCGCTTCAATTTGTTGCTTCGTCTCTCTTCCGCAGTTCAATTTGTCCTTGGGCAAATATATGATGTCTTATGATAAATTGCAGGGTATTTAGTAGTTGGTCTTGCTGGTCATTTTGTGCTCCATTACGCAAGCTTATAACAAATTTGAATCAATTTGTACAACATTTAAGTTTTTCTCTTCTCAAAAATATGCAACATTAATTTTAATAGAATTGTTTATGGACCGCATATGGGCGAAAGTTTTGGGAGGGGCAGCTGGATGTGGAGGCGGAGTTTGGCGCAAATGATGCGCAGTTTATATCATTTTTTTTTTTTTGTTTGCTGCTTGCTGCTCTTCTGCTAGTGTTTGCTCTATTTTGTGTGTGTCATGCATGCACAACTGCCATGTCATATTAAGTTGAGAGGTTGCTAAACAAAAAAAAATAAACGAAGAAAAAAATGCAGAATACCAAAAAAAAAAAAAAAAGAAACTGTAGAAAAAGATGGGGCAAAAAAAAGTTATAATAAAAGCAAAGCGAAAGGCAGCGCCAAATCAAAGCCAACAATATTTTTCAGGATTATTTCAGTTGGCTTGCCGTTGAGTGCATATAAAAAGAATACAGAAACCAAGAGAGGAAGAGAGATGCTAGAAAAAGTGAGAGAGGGAGAGGGAGAGGCAGAATCAGGTCTGCGCTCTGGTGACGCAAAAAAAAAGGAAAAGGCAAAAATGTTGCGCTCCAAAATTTCTGTTAATTTGGCAGCGTGTCCTGTGTTTTTGCCAGACTTGTGCCTCGCAACGTTTAGATTTTTTTACGCTTTACTTGAGTTTTATTTTTGTGTGACAGTTTTGCCAAAAAAAAAAACAAAAAAATTACAAAAATATAGAATGTACTTCCCCGCAGTTTATGGGTTCCCTCTGCGACGTCTCTCTCTCTCTTCAGCACTTCAGCCATTGGCTGTGTGCAGATATGCAAAACGCAGCGTGCACATAAATTTTAGTGTTTGGTCTACGCTTATTTGCATAGGAATTATGTATTTGGGCACGATGGCTTAGCAGCATTACACAACAAACACACAAACACACACACACTCAACAAATATACACTGCATTCGGGGGAGGAAAAGGGAATGGGAATGGGAATGAGGAAAGGCGACTCTCTGTGGTTATGCAGAAAACTAACGCATATCGTTTTTACTTCTATTTTGCAGCTATAAATTTGCAACGCCCCAGGAAAATGCATTGCAGCAGAACAAGCAATTAAAACAGAGACCGAGGTCCTGCACGAGTCCTGCCACACACACAAATACCGACTACAGAGTACCGTGTACTGTGTACCGCCTAGTGCCTGTCGGTTGTTGTCGTCTGTTGTTGGTTTTTGGGCTCGCTGTGCTCAAAACCTATTTTGAATAATTAAAATTCCGTAAGTGCTGCTGCAGTTGACGACAACAAAACTTTTGCAACAATCTGCGGCGAAGGCAACAACCACAACCACGATAACAACAACAAGGTGTGCAACAATGAAATAATTAATTCAATGCACCTGAATACGCCAGCTTACACATAGAAGCTCCTTCAAATCCAATTGAGAGCAATAGCCACAAGCAAAAGAAAAGCTGAAGCAAAACAAGCAACAAACAAACAACGCGACGAACAATTAAAGCAAATACCGAAAACTAACTAACCAATCAAGTGGAACAGCAAAAAGAGAGGCAACAACTGCAAAATGGCGGAACACAGGCCAATGTCAACAATTAGCCAATGCAAGGATAACCAAAGACATATCCGCAAGAGGACACAGCTACCTGTCCTGCCGCGCTCACTGTCTATTGTCATCGCATTGATGTTGCTATCACAGCAGCTCTGGGAGAACGGTAAGTTGATCCATTGTAGTTTTTATTCCAGTTGAATTGAAATACAATCGCAGTCCGCATGGCTGCAAAGTTAAGTTAATCAGCAATTCCAAGTAACCGCTAAGACAACCCCATTCAATTGACAAGTCCGCAAATTGTGCATGGCAGCGCAATATCCATTGCCATTGTGGCAACAGTGTACGTCCGTTGGTGCCGTTGAATTAATCTCATTCTTGTAGATAAATATTTCAAAAGCGAAACTTAAGCAATTAATTTCGCTAATTGCTTTTCTTCGCTTCGTTTTTGTTTCGAGAATCTCCGCCGTTTCGTCCCCATCGCATTCCTTGGCAGAATGGTCTCGAGTTTTGCATTTAAATGCATTTGCCGGGTTGTCCTGCTGCAGTTCAAGGACTCAACTTTGCCGCCGCACAAAACTCAATCTGACATTTATGCGAATGTCCACGGAATCAAATAAGAGTAATGACATTGCCAGCGAATAAACGAAAAGGAACCCAGACCAAACGAAATGAAACTGTGCTGAGCTGAGCCAAACATCCTGGGAACCACACGCAAACACACACACACACACAGATAGTGCAATGTCCTTTGGCTACTCAAACATTCCAGTGGCTATTAGTATTCATATCTTGACTGAACTAAACTGAAAGCTTAAACTTCTTCTGCCTTTCGCCTTTTGCCTTCTGCATGACGTCTGCTGCCTGCAACTCGCATTCGCATTCGCATTCGAGTTTTTAAGACCCGCTCTCTTTTTCTCTCTCCCTCTCTCTTTTACGTACATTAGCATGCATTTTTATTTCGTGCTACAATTGCTGAAAAAGATGCAATTAAATTTTAGAACAAGAACTGCACGAGTCCTTGCTCGTCAGTTCCCCCAGTTGCTGCCTTTGATACTCTTGCCGGGAACATTTTGCAATTTAATAGTTCGTATTAAATTCGACATTATGAGAAGAGATTGCAATTATCATTATTCAAATTGTGCTAGAAATAGAAAACAAATTCAATTAATATTGCCCATAAAAATGACTGACATTCAATTACTTTCAGCTATTCGATTAGATTCCACTTGTCATGTGATAATTGTGTTTGTCTTGTGCTACCCCACAAAACTGTTATTAAATTAATACAACGTGAAAGGGTATTCTGTCTTCGGCAACTAACACAATCTATCGATCTAACTCTATTTTCGTTTTTTCTTATATTATGCTTCTCAGTTTTTACTTTTTTTTTTGTTGGTTTTTCCGAGTCAGTCTCTCTATTACTTAGTTTTTCCTTTGGCCAAGTCGCTTTAGTATGCGGTTGCAGCTGCTGTCAGTGGCAAAAACGCATTATTAATTTATTTTTCAACTTGCAAGATGAATAAGCAAAGAGCAAAAATTTCCTCTGACGACGACGACTGACAGTGTGCCAAGCAAAATTTTCTATTTAAATGTCGCTATGCAACTACGAAGCTCCCCAAACTGTTCCCATTCAGTTTCCCATTCAAATTCCCGTTCCCCAATCGCAGCAGTCGCTCATCCCACAGTTTTATTCGTATTCGCGTTTAGCATTGCCAAGTCATGTTGCATGCCGTTGAGCATTCGGGAGAGAAGTTAACAAACGGTGGCAGCACCCAGCATCGACGTGCTGCTCTGGACGGGCTTCAATCTGCTGTCCATCAGTTGTTTCGATCGTGCAGCAGTCGCAGCAGTTGCAGTCGCAGTCATTGCTGTCTGAGTGCACCGCAAGGAAATAAAATCCAAAAGTGAATAATGAACCGCAAATAACTTTACTTTGTGTTGGCAAGTTTACACAGCACAAACCACTGCACCACACTCTCACTCTCTTGCTCTCTCGCTCTGTCTTTGCCACCCACCAAAAACATTGACTGGCAGTGCATCTCTCTAACCAAATCTCCAACTATCCAAACCCGCCTTTTGCTGTTGTTTCAATTGCTGCGGGACGTTTGTCTGCCCTATCAGCAACAACAGCAGCAACATCAGCAAAAGCAGCAGCAGCAACAGAAGTTGTGTCAGTGTCAGTAACAATTATTTCGGTTTTGTAGTTAGTTGAGTTGAGTTTGGTTTCGTTTGGTTTTTTTCGTATCCGCCGCCAGCTTTTTGCTGATGCTTCAAATATTTGCATTTGCGGTTGTCTCCTTCCCTTCCCCCTATTTCCATCACCCCTTTGCCCCATCCCCTTTGGGGCTTATCATGCCGTCTGTGATGAAGTGCAAATGGTTTTATGAAACCAAAGCTAATCTAACTGTATTCTTTTTCGTTAATATTTGTGTCAGAAATCACACGAGTATTATTACTATCTTATAGTCCCTCTGGCGCATAGGGTTAAAGCCAACAACGAAACAAAATTATTTGGGTCTTATCGAAAGCTGTCTTCTAGTTTGGGGGCTAATCAACTTGACACAGGTATTTTGCGATTTGCCAGGCGCAAAACTTTCGCAAGAGGAAAACTTTCGATTTTCTACAAAACTTTCCATACCTGTCTGAGATAACAACAGTTCAATGTAACTGAAATTTATTAACTGCTTGCCAAGCAGATGCAAATAAATCAGGTAAAAGGCAGCCGCCACAAGAGCAGCAAAGTAAAGCAAAAAATAAAAAAAAACGAATATGATAAACTCGATACTTTGCGAGGGCGTGGCTGAGCAAGGGCTATGGCGATAAGCTAAGTCAACCGTTAAAGTTACGCCCACAAAAAGTAAAAAAAAAAACCTCAAAAGGGATATTGACATATGACTAAAATGCCAACAAATGGAAATTTAAAGGCTTCGTCTGAAAGCTGCACCTCTTACAATAATTCTAACTGAGGATTTGAAGGAATGAGCATAACTCTGCATTTTACAGGGTATAAATTGAAGCTTGCTAGCCACATCAACGAGTTTGTACAGTTTTCTATACAGTTGAAAGCATTTAATGTGCTTAGCTTCAAGCACTCGCTGTCTCTTTTGTTATGCTGTGAAGTAGTTGAGCACTTATAGGGCATCTGGTCGTCTGGCATTCATGTGGCACATGATATCCACTTGTTGTAGGTGCGGCTGTGTCAAGTATTTGCACTTGCGCTAAGCAAAATTTACGCGCATTTGTTTGTACGACTCCAGAGAATTGCTTCGCAGCGTTTCTCGCTCAAGTGAAAATCGATGAGCTGTGTTCTGGGTGTGTGACGAGATGGGTGTGTGTATGTGTGTGTTAGTGCCTGGGTGTGTGTGTGTGTTTGAAGTGTGCGTGGCGCTGTTGGCATTGTTGTTTGGCCACAATGTTTTCTTTTTCCGCTTCGCATGGCTTTTTATTGCTTTTCTTCTTTTTTCATTCATTTTTTTTTCCTATTGCTGCCGTTGCTGTTGCTGGTGGCTGGTGTCATGAGCAAACGAGCGGCATTTGAGCAAATAAACTAGACCTGCCAACACACACACGCGCGTATACAACTACAACAACTCGAAGAGCACTACAACAAGAACAAGACGAGTTGGCAAAGCCTTAAGCCCTTGGCATCCTGTGGTTGCCCAGCTTCCAACGAAACTCTCAGCCTTTGCCTTCGTTTCCGACTGTGGCTCTGCCTTCTTTTGGTCGGTGCCATCTCAGCGCCAACATCTCAACGTCATCATCTTTGGCCACGTCCGTACTCCCTTGGCTGTTCCACTGGCAACGACAACGATGGCTTGAATCATTATGGGCTCGTTCTGCCACTTCACAAAATGCACACAAAAATCTTCAACTTTATCTCGTCAATAACTTGAAGAGCAGCCCTCAAGCAGTGCCCCCTTCTGCCAGCTCAACTCTTACGAGGCTGCCTGTGGCTTTTACTCTCTTAAACTTCAGTGTCTGCCCTCCTCCTCCTCCTCCACCGCAGACGGATTTCAGACCACACAGTGCTCAATCATTTATTGATAAAAATTTGCCGTTTTACATATTTTGCGCTTGTATTTTCGGCACGTGCTGCGGTTGCAGTGGCAAAATGTTTGCAAATGATTATTTTATTGACAATTAAAGCACGAGCATAAAATGAAAGCCACACAAATCTACTAAAGACATCACTCCAAGCAGCAGACAACAGAGTGGCAGAGGGAGAGAGGGAGGTGGTATGCAATTTGACACGCTGTAAGGAGTAAAATTTTATTACCATGAATGTGAAGACTTGACATTAGTCGCACTGAGTAAGACTCTACTGTCTTTCACTGTAACTCTTCACTCTCTCTCTCTCTCTCTCTCCACTTTTTCGTAGTCTTTCTGAATGGAAATCCTGTGCTGTATGTGGATGTGGTGTAAACGATTCAAGTTTATTGCTGCACTCAACAGCAGACAATGCTGTGGCCCATGGCTCTGCTCAGCTGTGCTCTACTCATTGGCCATACACTGCATGTGGCGACGCATGGCAAAAACTCAACAGCAAGGAACAGAAAGCAAGGGCAACTGGGTCAAAGCTGCTTTGTGGTTGCCTAGGCAACGGGCAGCGGGCAGACTCATCATCAGACCCTTGCTAAGTAGTCCTTCGGTTCTTAGACTTGACCACAGCTTTGATGTGCCACACACACACTCTTTTTTTGCAGCTCAGGGTTTTGCTTCATGCCTCACGCTTGTCTTTATCCAGGAGCCAGGATCCTGAGCTCTGACAAATCTATTCTTTTCGTGTGCATCAAGTTCACAGATTAGATCAATGCAGGGAAGCTGTAATTACATCCTTTGTTCATCGATTAATTGTTTGCAAACTGACTTTATTGATTACAGTTTTCTATTTAGACCTTTTTTTGTTGAGCAGCAACAAGTCACTGAGTCTCATAATCCAATTAAAGCCCTAGCAGCCCTAGTCTGTACAAACTTTGACAAATGTGTGTTGTGGCAATAGCTGAATATATTTCTTAGTTGGTTCAATGTGCCGCTGATTGCATAATTTAGTGGCTTAAATGGTTAAATTGTGTTACCTCGACGAAGTTAAATACGATAATTGAATTTTTACTCATCAGCTGCCGCAAAGCAGCATATTTAGTTTCTTGTTGTTGTTCTTGCTGGGCCAAAAAGTCTGGCCAACAAGTTGCTAATAAAATAAAGTAACTCTCATTGCCTGACAGATGACTCTCCAACTGAGCTGACTGAGTGAGTGACTGACGGACGGACTGTCTGACTGACTGCAGCAGCAATTCATTAGAATTTTTGTGCGTCGAGCACTTTCATTTTGTTTTCTGGCCTGCTTCAAAAAAGCCATTTCATTATGGCAAAACACAGAGTTCGTAGTGACAGAGATTTGGCTACAATGCGGCCCTAACTAAGTAACTGCGACGACTCTTACTCTTAATGCTGGCCAACGGCATAGTAATTTTAATTTGCAGCAAATTATCATTGGATTTGTCAGCTGTGTCCTTCACAGTACCAACGAGACCAACGAGTGGGCGAAGCACTTCGTCTAGTTGGCCAAATTGACATGGACAGCAATGGGACGAGAAGCAAGCAGCAAAAGAACCCAAGAAGCGGGATGAAAAAAAATAACAACTGCAACTATTTTGTGGCCAATTTTTTTGCTACTTGCTTACCAGTTGAAAAGCTTCTCGCCCTCTCTCTGTCGCTCTTTCTGTTTTTCCGACAGCTCTCAACTCGTACATAAAATATGAAAATTTCTCACACAAAGACTTTGTTTAGTGCAGGTTGAGCGGCTGCTGCTGTTGCTGTTGGACCCACTTACTAACCAGACAGAGCAACAACAGACGCACTGCATCTGTGGTTCTGGATGTGGGTGTGGACAACCTACTGTTATCCTGTGGCCTCTGTGGGAGGAGTTGGTAGAGGGGGGTTTTTGTAGGGATGCGCCGGCATGTTGCCAAAGGATGTTAAAATATTTTTGCAGCTTTATCTTTAGACATTTGTCGAGGCAAAATGAGGTGCAGTGCAGTGCAGTGTGTTGAGGCAAAGTTGGGTTGAGAGGTTGTCGTAAAGCAGCGTCGGGATTTAACTGACATTGAGTGCAGCTTGGATGGCCCCAAGCCCACTGGGCAAGCAAATAGATTACCTTCATTTTTGCCAGCGAGTCTCGAGTTGGGTTTGGGTTGGGTTGAGTGTGGCCCATGGGATGTGGCCATTTTGTGGCTGCCCTGAAGTTTGCAGTTGAAAGCAGCTTGGAGACAGCTGCAATGGCAACCAGGTTACCTGGTCTATCCAATCTCCCAAGTCTCACTATTCCCTTATGCTTACTGGCTGCTGGCTGAACTGAGCTGGCGAGCACTTGGCAAATGTTTCAAATTAATTTCGTCGCATGCGGAATTGCTTGACATTATTTGTGGACTCTCTCTCGCATTCAGCAGAAAATCGTAAATCAAAATACATGGCGGCAGGGGGCGACAGCTGAGCTCTCAGTCTCAGCTTATCGGCGTTTAATCTCTTTATGATAAAATGTTTATTTTGGCGACAGTATCAAAACACTTGGCTCAACCACTCCATCCGTCTGTCCGTTTGTCTGCCTAGTCCCCGTCCTCAGCCGCCTGTTTGTGGTTGCAATAAATTGTCCAATGCAAAGTAATTCGCGTTCACAAAGCAGTCGCCACCGAGCTTGCCACTCGCCAGCTTGCCACTCGGCGTGGCACTCAGAAGTTTTGCATTGCCATATGAAAGATAAATTCGCTGATAAGAACTTTGGCTGGCCGCTGTGTGAAAAGAGGATTGTGTGTACAGGCTAATTTAAGTTCAACGCCAGCTGTCGCACAATGGGCGTAAACGATGTGGGCGGAACAGATAGAGAGAGAGAGAGAGAGAGGAAGGACTCACAGCTGCTGCCACACCAACGGCAATGCCACGTCCAGCGTTAAGGCGAGGCGACTTTATTATTATTATCCTCGGCGCAAAAGTGGCAATGGAGCAAACAGTTTCGAGGGCCAGCCAAAAAGAAAGCAAGAGAGAGAAAGGGAGAGAGAGAGAGAGACAGACAAAAGCAGGCTGCGAGATGTCGACATTTGTCCAGCTGCTTCATTTCATATTCAGGAGATATTTTCTTTCTCATCATTACAATTCAGTGGAACTCTATGAAATGGCGGGAAATCATTAATGTATTCCTTTCATATATTTATGACAAGCAATACAAAAGGATTGTGCAATTTGAAGGGGCTTTAATCGGACTAAAGAGTGTGATTTGGTTTGCAATTTTTACGGCTATATTTATAGAGTATTTGTTGGTCGTTTAGTGTTTGATAACAGCTGTATTTTTGATTTTTTATTTCTTTATTTTCTGTCAGCGAGAAAGACAAAAGACAAGTGCAAAGTTTGGCCATTGCTGATGTACTGCGTCTTCAGCTCGAGCATCTCCATTCTGGACAGGCAGCGGAGTGGTTGCCTCATCAGTAGCTCATCAACGAAGGCATCTAAATTTTTTCTTATCCAGCTTTTTTTGTAACAAGTTCTTTTTTTTTGTCGTCTGCGCGTTCACCATAAATGACTTTAAAAATGCCTAACAAAGTTTTGAAATTACTTCTTGAGTGGGACAGGCGGCGAAAATGAAATTACGTATAAAAGGGATTTTGTCAACGTCCTCCACAGTTGCCACTTCATCCCCCCTCCCCATGTCTCTGCTGGGCACTGAGAAGTGCAGCTGTCGCCTTTTCGGTGTTCGTCTTTCGTTTTTGTGCGACGAAGTTTCCTTTCGGCTTATTAACATTGAAAGCTCATTATTAGTTTTTCGCAGCCAAAAACCTTGTTGGCGGCCAAAACTCTTTTTTAACTCATTCATAAAAGTTTCCCATTTTTTGTTTTTTGTTTTTTTTGGTACATTTTCATTGCATTAATTTGGCACGCAGGTGTCGAATTTCGTGCTGCTGCCTCAAGCCTTTAATGAGGCATGACCTTGCATACGAAATTGCGACAGCAGCGCTTCAGCGCTCACACACAATGGTCAATTGCAGCAGATTTGTCAAATAGTCGGCATGGTTTTATTTATTCATGCTTGTGTTGTACCAAAACCCGTCGAACCCGCCGAACCCATGTTTAGCTTAGCAATTTGCTGCAGCAAATATTTGCCAAGTGTCAAGCGCTGACAGTTTAGGCTGAGGATGCGAATGGCGATGACGAGGATGCGGATGCGAATGCGGAACACATTGCAATTGGGTGACAATTGCAGTGAGTTGAAGTGGTGGTGGGTTCGCTTGATATCTCATCTAAGCATATGGGTGCACACTTAATGATATTGACATTAAGTGTTGAAAATGTGCAACTACCCCTAATCCCCTTGACACTCTCCGCTGCTGTTCCAGTTGCTACCCTCACGATGACTGAGCGTAAGTGTAGTGTGTAGGCGAATGTCACAGGATTCGCGGCACAAGATATATACACACATTGACTGTAAACTCTGTGCTCAATGCTTTGTTGTTGTTGTTGGCATTGTCATTCCTTGTTGCTGTGTTGTTGCTGTGTTGTCTATAACCGGCTCCGCCTCGCACTCGATGGGCCTAATGAACCATAACGCTTTATCGCCGTTTGTCGCTTTACCCAAGTTCCCCGTCTATGTCTATCTAAGTGTGCGATTGGGATTTAATTTGATTGCTTCAATGCCTTGCCAAGCCTCTGTGTGTGTGTGCGAGTGTGTGTGAGGCATTAGCTTGTGATTTACTGTATTATTTAGTCTTACTTTGTTTTACCGCTTATTACTTTACGCGCCACGTTCGTATGTGAGTTTGATTGTGCTTTGTCATAGTCGAGAGGAGAGAAAGTAGTGAGAGAGTTGAGAGAGTGGTGAGTGAGACATTCCCTCGACGAGGCGTTGACATAAAAGAAACTTGGACTAAATCCTTTCTGCATTGATTGATAAAGTGCCTTATGTGCGGATTATTGCGACATTGATTTACTACGCTCCAAAGGATTTACGCGTTTTTTTATACCCAAACAATGGAAAGAGGGGAACGGGGTCGGGGTGTAACATTGAACCTGCACAAAGTCTCATTAAGTGCTGAGTTGAAAGCTGAAATTGAAACTGATGCAACGGGCGAGCTTATTAAAAGTATTTAAAAAGTGTAAAAAGTGTAAAACAACCTTGGCGAAGGTGTTGAATTTCATTCGAAAACTTTTCATTGAGGTCTCGGTTTGAAATGCAAAATTGTTGCTTTTACTCTGCTTGCATTTTGAGGCAGCCAATTGTGTTAGCAAGTTTCGCTCTTGGCCCGCCTTTTGTTTGGTTTTGTGTGTTTTTTGTTGCACTTTTGTTTTGGGGCCCTGCGTTGTCCTGTTGTCCTTGGGGTTTCCTTGTGCGGCAACTGTGGCTGTGGTTGTGTCAATTAACGCCTAAGTTGTAAACAAATTTCAGTTCAGTTTGCCACAGTGCACACTCGCACTTTTGCACTCACAGTGGCACTCATAAATCGCACTTAGAAGCGTTTGCAGTCAAAGTTTCCCTCGGCCCACTCACTGGAACAAGTTGGCCAAGTTGGCAAAGCCAACTACAAGCTGGCTAGCTGGCTGGCCGACTCGTCGGTTGGCAAGCGAAAGTACGAAATGCTATTAGCAGCAGTTGCACTAAACAGCCAGCTGCTGTTTACTTAACTTGGCGTGATTAATTAGCCAAAGGAGCCAAGTTTACACTACAACACAGCGAGGCAAATGGAGCGAGACTGCTGCAGGCAATCTCTTCGACCCTTTGCTCTGCGTCCAGTTACATAACAAGTTTTTGTATGCTTATGAGTTATGAAGATTTCATCAAAAGCTGCTAAGCCACTTTCTGACTTTGGACTCAAGCGAAAGATCAATGCTTATTTGAATAGAGAGAGCGAGAGTAAAAGTAAGAGCTGAAGCTCAGCTGCAAATCTAACCAATTAACTTTGAATGTCCAGCGATATCCTTTGCCAATCCTCTAAACAACTTTATGCTGTGCTTAGGAAACTCTGAAAAACTTTGACACGATTTCAAGTTTGCTGCAAATTTTGAAATCAAATCGACTGCACGATAGATACTGAAGTGGGGCAGCAAAAGCAGCGGACGAGATTATATAGCAAATAATACTTATGAACTTATTATCTTGTTTGTGCTTTATGCTACACCCAACTCTGACCCAGCTTGTGACCTCGAGCCTCTGCTTTACCATCGTACTGTCGACTGCCGACTGCTGACTGCTGTTTAGCATACAAAGCACGTGGCATGTGGCAGGGGGCATGAGACAACTTTCATGCACTGGGGATAGAAATTTAGAAGCACAACTTGGCGCAGTGTTTTGGCTCGATATTGGTCTTTGGTCTCAATGCTCTGGCTGCTGTTGATTTTGTTTTTACTTTTCGTTTTTCATTTTTTTTTTTTGTGTGGTGAATGCTGTGCTTGTTGCCATTGTGCCAACTTCAATGTTGATTCTGTGTGGCATAAACTCTGTAAATAAATTTCAACAAAATTGTGTAACAATACGCCAAACAGGCCTCAGGGGTGAATGCGACGTTTGGTCTAAAGCGCTACCAAAAACTGGCAAAAACGACCAATGGTTATAGACAGCGAGAGACAGAGGAAGAGAAAGAGCAAGTGAGTTTCGAGGGGCAGCTGCAAAACAAATACTACTCGCAACTTGACGTGGTCCAAACAATAAAAACCACCAATGGGATACAAAAAAAAAAAAAAAAAAAAAAAAAAAAAAAAAACGAAAGAAACAAACTGAGCGTGGCTGGGAAAATATTTCGGCTCAAAACTCAACAGAGAAAAAAACAATTGGCTGAAACTCTAGGAACTTAAAAATATGCGCTCGTCCGCTTTAAGGATACTACATAGAGAAAGAGATGTCCGCATTTGATGGCTGGCCTGCAGCCCGGATGCTCTCGGATGCTGTAGAAATTATAAAAGAGCCGCTGGTAATTGTGCGTTGAAAGATCTGAAACGCTTTTCGGTCGCCTCTTTTTTTTTTACTTTACCCGGCTACCTAATCCAATAAGCCAACAACAGTTTTCTTAAGTAATTTGTTACCCCTTTTGCACGTCTGTGCACCTACCCCCCACCTCACCCATCCGACTGAAATACTACCCCTACTCCTTGCTCATCCACCGTTGATGTTTTGCTTTGTTATGCCGTTTAGTCTGGTAAATGGCGAACAATGTTGCTGCGTTAAAATGGCCAAAGGGGCTGGAAGCTGAGAACAGCGCAACAGAAAAAAAAAGGAAAGGGTAAAGGGGCTAGGGCATACAGGGTGCTCATAGCAACATCCTCGGCATAGTTGCGTCAAGTATTTTGTAGCTTTTGTTTGCCTTTCAAGCTGCCTGACTGCTGTCGGCTTTTGCCCAGCTTTTGCTGCCTTCAGCTGCCATTGTTGCGTTGCCTCTCAGAGAGGCTGGCTAAGCCACGCCCGGCATCCACTTAACCGCAACTCTCGGCCAACAACAAGACCAACAGCAGCAGCGGAAGAAGAGGCTTCAAGAACTTTGCCAGCGTATTGTGAGCTGGCAAAACTTGAAGAGAATCAATCAAACGTCTGCTTCAATATCAAAATTTTAATTAGGAAATTTTCAGCACAAGCTTGCCACATTATCAATTTGCTGGCCATTAACAAATTATTTGATTTTTTTCGTCTACTTACGCTTTCAGCGCTTTCTTTTTGAATTCAATTTAAAATAGAAAGAACAACAGGAACAACAATGGCAATGGCATTACTCACATAAAAGTTAAGAGTGCGCCGAGCTGAGCTGAACTGAGCTGAGCGACTACAAATTGTTTTCAGTTATTTCGTTTCGTTTCGTATCTCGGTGGTTGCCCCTTGAGTCGAGTCGACTTGGCTTTTATTATTGCTTTTTTATTGCGTATTAATTTTGCGTGCTTAATTTGCCGTCTCTGTGTGGCAAATGGGCGTGGCCACGCCTCAATTGCTCCAGCTATTACTGTTGTGTTCTGTGTATCCGGTGCGAAGGGTTTTCGCTTGTAATTGACGCTGTAGCAGCTGTTGTTGTTGTTGTTGTTATTGCTGCTGTTGCTGTTGTTGTGTTGTTGCTTTGCTGGCCTGGCTCTTGTCGTCGCCGCAGCTCATTTTAATGGCAAGAAATTGAATTTTAATTAGTAACGAGGAATCTGTTACGCATCAGTTTGTATTTAATTTAATTTCTTAATTAAAATGCGTGGGCATGTCTGCATAAAATCCAACGACTGGCCAAGCCCAACGAACTTCATACTCCTAGCTATGACCGTGGCTCTGGCTCTGTTCTTTATCATCAAAGGCGGAAATAACCAAAATAAAAACAAATAAAAACACGGAAATGAAATTATAGACGAATGTATATATATTTTTTTTTCATTTGACTACGAAAGTGGAAGGCATTAAACACATTGTTAGTTTACTGGGCACGACTCGACATGACTTTCGCCTGACGATCAATTTCCATACAAATAAACAGATTCTTATATGTGTATATGTTCTGTTGGTTGGCTGCCAATTTAAGCAATCAGAAAGCTGCTTAAATCTCATGCCTGGCACTTGCACTTTTGCGCAATTTGCTTTAAATTTTTTTGTTGCCTACTTTTTGGGGCACAAAGAGCGCTGTGATTTTTTTGTGAGTGTGTGTGTGTGTGTGCCAGATTTATGCAAGGGCAAGAGTGCAGCACAGTTTTCTTTGCCAGTTCGTTGGCTTTGAGGCAGCCCAAAACTGAAGTGCCACAAAGCGCTAAGCTGCTTCGTCTTCTTTTGGAGGTTGAGCAAAAAAAAAAGAAAGAAAGAAAGAACTGCATACATATAAAGAGACATGCATATTACAAGTGCCTTAGTGTCTGGCACAGCACATTTCTTTATGCGGTTCACATAAATTGCATTATTTATGTAGCGTTTATGTGCAACTTCCGTGCTCTTCCCCCTCTCCCCATCTCTTTCCTCACCCGCTTTCAGCTGTCGGTGACAGTTTGAAATTTTCTGACAATTCAGCAGTCGTCTTGCAATTTAAACTCAGTTTGAAAGTAAAGCATACAAATTAAGTTTAATTAAGTCGGTTATTTAAGGCTGGCTCGTGCTTCTGCCTGAGTTCGAGTTGGAGTTGAAAATCAGGTTGGCTTTCCGACGAAAAACGTGCGGATTTTGTGTGTGTGTGTGTGGCACGCTAAGATACGAGGCCACTAATTTTTGCGATTCTCACGCCGCAGTGTGTTGCCGTTCCGGTGCAGTTGCAGTTACAGTTTTGTGACGCCAACTTTGTTTGCCAAACTTTTTATTGGCACATATCCTGCAGTCCTGTCGACGTCACTGCTGTTGCTGTTGCTTGTTTGAGTTGTTGTTGCTCGCTGTGCCTTGTTTTGTGGCTACAAACTAGGCTAAAATTAAAATGTGCATTGTTTTCGCTCAGTGCGCGCTCACGTCGAGTTTTTCGGGGAAAACAACATTTGCATATTTGGTGCGCATGCATCGTCGTCATATATAGTTAGTCAGTGTGCGGTTTTTAAAGCCCATCAGCTTGAGTACTTTGCGTTATGCGCCAGCAACTGCTGTCAACGAGCCAGCCAAACAGTCAGCCAGTCAGTCAGTCAGCCAGTTAGTCAGTTAGACAGTCGGGCATTCTGTCAGGCATTGTTGGCAGCTAGAGCTGTCGGCCTGATGCAAACATCCTTGCACGCATCAAAGGTCATAGACTGGTCGATATCCGGCTCGTCGTCGTCGTCGTCGTTGTTGGGCAATTTGTGCGCACATTAGTCGCGTTGCGTTCGTTTCTCTACTGGCTGGCTGGATGGCGAATTATACTCTTGAGCATCATTTAACAGAGAAAACAATAAATTAAATTATCCGGGCCTCCGACAGCCAACAAATTTGGCCTTTCCTTTTTACTTCACTTTACTTTACTGCTGTTCGCCTTGCCTTGCCTTGGCTTTTCCTTTTGGTTTTTCCTTAGCTTTTGCAGTCTCTCGCTCGGTCTCTGGCTCTGGGCTTTGTGGCCTGGCTTGGCCGTAAAACTCATAAGTAAGATCTACACACTTGATAAGCGTTTGAACTTAACATCCGAGACCGAATTTCTAAAACACTAACTCACACAAATAGACACGTACTTGCCGCCTGCACACACACACACCGATACTGACATACAAACACACTCGCACTTTGATTCACATACTTGTTTCCGGCAGCATATCCGCTTTATTTTGGTGGTGAGCTGCCAACGTTCGAGTATTCCAATTCATTTGTTTTCGATGTGCCTTTTAACTGTGCTCCCACTCACTCACACACACACAAACACACAAACACAGACGCGTTCACACATGCATGAACCTCACTTGGCATGTGCAGAGAGGTAGGAAGGGAGGGCCAGAGAGTAGCTGCTTGGCCTGGCATCAAAAATTTATAACATCGATTATTTCCTTTTACACTAAATACTAATAAATTAAATTGTTTTTTTATTTCTCAATAAATTTTTATTATTCTGCTACTTTTATACTTCATTTCGCTCGGCTATCCGTACTAGGTGTCGATTTAATGGCCCAGACTCGTCTAACTGCTTTTGCCGTTTGCCCCGTTGGCCTCTCCTTTCCCCGCCTCCGTCACAGCACTCGCCTTCTGCTCCATCCTTTTGGCCCATTGAGCGTGTTGTGGGGGGGCTTAAGGTCAATTTTTGATTTCCGTTTTCAAATTGCTCAACGCACACGCATCCGTTTCCGACAGCGATTACACCTCGCACTGCCTGCGTGTGTGTGTGTGAATGTGTATATGTGGGATGCTGTATCTACGTGTGTGTGTGTGTGTAGCACGATTCTGAGCTGCCACTTTGATTTGTTTTGCGTGCTTCATTTGATGCCAGTTGGGTCTGTGTAGTTTCAGACAGCAGTTTAATGAGTTGACGCTTTGAATATGAAAAGTTTTCGTTTTTGGCCGCCTTTCGCTCAGCCAATTTATTGCCAACCTCTCTCTCTTTCGCTTTCTCTCTCTGTCTCTGTATCCCCCCGCTGACCTCCTGCAGTTTTAGTGTGATTGCTAATTTGTAATTTACGTAGACTACCCACGGGCGCTCTTTCCTGTTTTACTACTCAAACCGATGCCAGACATTTCCGAATGCTCTCTGCAAAAAGTTGTTCAGTTTGTTTCTGCAGTTGTAGTTGTTGCTACTCCCCCGCCCTTGCCACGACTTGCTGCCTGTTTGTTGTATATAGCTGCCAAATGACCGTAAGTGATTCATTTTGTGCTCGGGCACTATTTAGGCTCTTTGCTGTTGAGTTTTTTGGCACCGCCCTTTTGCACGTAGGTCATCAGCAAATAATAAACATAAACAGTTTATTGTCGGCGCTGCTAATAAAAGCGAAAAGCGCCTCATAAAATTACGCACTCAAGTGCAGGGCATAAAATACACATCCAGTCAGTTGGCGCCTCTCTCTCTCTTCGCCCTCCTCTCGTTTCGTGCTGTCTATCATACGGCACCTTTAGCTGTCGATGGTTCATGAGATTCAGTTTCAGGTTGCCAGCCGCGTCTGTTGTTATAGTTGACCGGTGCTTAACTTTGAATTGCTGACCAATTGACGCGCTGCTGCCAACACTCCTCGGGTAGTCAATTACTTCGACACTAGCTGGCTGAATACAGAATGCTGTGCTTGCCAAAAAAAAAATAAAGAAAAGAAAAGTATTTCGTCAAGTTCAAATTGCGAGATTAGCATAAATCGAAAGCAGTTGCTGTTCCGCACACTTTTATATACATTTTGCAACGCTTTGCAACAACATTTTACGCTATTTACACAACGAAGTATGCATAAAATTGACGCTTATGCACACGACGTCAACGACGACGACGACGTCAAGGGAATGGTCGCAACACTTCCCTTTCTTTTTGACTGTTCCGGGGTCCGCTTAGACCAGGCTTAAAAACTCGTAAACATGCACAACTAACAGATTTATTTATATGCGGCATAAAAATGCACAACATAACAACAACAGCAACAGCAACAACAACAACAGCAACTGGAGCAACAACATCACAAAAGGGAACGAAATGCGCGCGTATAATAAAATTGGCTGTGAAAGTGTTTTCAGGGAGACGCAAGGATAAAAACGTAATCCGCGTCGAGCTACCAAAATGACTAAGAGAAACGAGAGAGAAACGCGATGTGGAATGAGGAGATGGCAGGACATGTGCCCCCAATACACAGATCCCGTTTGTACGTTGTCAGTGGCTGTCACTTGGCTGCAAAAATCTTAAACTGACTTAAAAAGCATCACAACGAACGATGTCAAACCGCTTGCCAGAGTTTAAAGCCCCCTCCTGAATGTTGGCATGAGAATGGGAGTTTGTTACTGGAAATTGTCACCCCAAAAAAGACTCCAACTCACTCTCGCTCGCTGTGCGCTGTGTGCGGTGCTCTTCCCCTATATTCGCTTGTTGGCGCTGCTTAGCTTAATGGTGACAAGTGTCAAAACAGCGTCCGTCTCCTCGCTCCCCTCTAAAGAAAGGAGAAACAGAACAACCCTTGTTGGTAAGCTCCTGAGAGTAAATCGCCTCAAATCGCACATTTCAATCTTTTTAACGAACTTTATCGATATTCCCAAATAGGCGTCCGCCACGCAATATGCTAATGAGACAATGTCGAGGCGGTCCACAGCCAAGTTTTCGTACATAAACCATGCCATGCTATTGTTAATGGCTTTTTGCATGTGCTGAAATACGAGAGCCACAAAAACACACACACTCACACTCACTCACACACACTTGTGTATTGTGTATGTGTACGAATAACATAGATCATCTGGGGCTGTGCATAAACTATGAAATATCATGAAATTTGTATGTCGCCTATGTTGATTTTTCATGTTGTTCCTGTAAACACGCACACATGCCGCGCACGTTCAATGGCCTTGTGCAACTAAATTTTTTACTAGCGTAAATTTACGGCTGCAAGCAAACAATTCGCTAAATGAAATTTTTGCAAAAAGCTGAAGTGAAAACTGCTTTTACTATACACAAGCATTCGCACTCCGATTACCCTGCTACAAAAGAAATGTTAAATTCGGATTCAACTCAAAAAAAAAAGTAAACGTGAGATGTCGAATTCACTTTCGGTGAAATTGAAATTGATTGCAGCTCAAATCATTTTTGGCATAATACGCCACTTGTTCGCTTTGAGTTGTTACAGGGTATGCACAATTGTGCCATCTGTTATTGTAATATATGCATATTTTTTATAAATGATTTTTTTTCGATTGAAGCGAAATGATTTGCCCACGCATAAAACGGGCAGCTCTATAAAAATATTACGTATACGCCGCGTGTGCGTATATGATCTGATATTTTCATATATTTACTTTGCATATCGCAGCGTTTTAATGAAAATACGTAAAGTGCACTCAAAAATATAGCGAAAGCCCCAAATTGATTGAGCACATCACAAGAAAACAAAGCGAGAGCGAGAGTGAAAGCGAGGGTCGCTCCATTAGCTGCAGCTGAAACTTACCTGACGTCCATTAAAGCAGCAACACCAGAGCTGAGTAAACTGCTTGGCCATCATCTTTGCCATAATACTAAGCGTCATTACCATTGCCAGCCATCCATATCCATATATATGCGTAGGAGTTGAGTCCACGCATGTGAAGACTGTGCGGAGTTTTACTTTGGGTCTGTTCTGGTCTCGGTGTTTCGTCTGGGCTTCTGTGGCTTTTCTAAGTGGCGCGTCCGTCGTCCTTCGTCATTCGTTTTGCGGCCAACTAATGAGACTTTGCTGTTCCAACGCGTGCTCTGCGTGGAGTGAGGAGTGCGGAGCGAGGAGGGGGCCAAGGGCCAAGGGCTTTTCTTGTAATTGCCACATGTGGTAATGGCCGTAATTGGTTTTCCTTTTTGAGATTTAGTGACTTTTGTATTGGCCGCTGTTGCACATACTTAGCTACACTTCTATGTGGCGAGTGATAGAGCGCAAAGCGAACAAGACAAACGAGTAGGAGGAGAAGTAGCTGGAGGAGGAGTTGGGGGGAGCAGAAGGTGCCACATGGATGGTGTTATGAAATGTTTTCTGCTGGCAAGACTTAAATGTCACTTTGCAGCATACACCGAATACGTTTTAGGCATTACTTAACAGCGGCAACCGTTAACAAGCGCCAAAGTCGCAAATTCTAACACGTGACTTCGTGTCATTTACAGCATTAAAGCAAGCTGCTGTGTGAAAATTGTGTGAGAAAAGCACTGGCCGCCGGCATTTTCAACCTCTGCCTCTCTCTCTCTCTCTCTCTCTTTCTCTCTGGTTTGTGCTGCCATAGAAAATATTCGACAAAAGCTTTAACAATATTTATCAGCTTTAATTAAACGAATTTTCAACAAATTGGCTAATGATTTTTCATTATCGAAATGCTAAACAACACCAGCAACTAATTTCATCGTTATACGTTGAAGCGGAAACGGAAGTGAAAATAATCGACTTGGCGAACAATTTATTATCGCTGGCGTTCAAATGAAGTTTTCTACAGTTTTATGCAACTAAACTAGTATTTAGTTTATTAAGCATACGCTTTCACTTAGACTATATTAATTGGCATCCATATGCAAGGCAACTTTTGCACAACTTTCAGCCAGCAAATTGAATTATAAAGGACCCCACACACGCATACTGAAGGGAAATTTGCAACTTTACTTGCAGCACTTTTCCTCCGAGTTTTGAGTTTTGAGGCCAAGCCAAATGCTTAAAGTATGTCTCTGTGTGTTTGTGTGTATGTGGATGTGTCCTTGTAGCCTGGGCCATTGTCGTCGCTTAGGCGAAACCTAATAAAATTGAATAGAATTAATTTAATTTTACATTTTTGCCGTCCAAAGTCAAGTGCATGACTCCAACGCAGGCTACGTGCCTTCAGACAAACGTTTCTGTCTTGACTTTCCACACACAACCAATTCAAAGCAGCCAAGCGAAAGCGATACAAAACATGAGCAACGCACCGAAGGCGAAAATATCCTGCTAAGCATTATTTCAATTGACCGAAATGTTATGCTAACATAACAATTAAAATATGCCTAATTGGATTTGCCAAATTAATTAATAATTTGTTCGAAAATCAAACAAATACGTATAATTCAATTTTATTGAGCGTGCTTTAGAGAATTTGAAGTAGTTGCGACTAAGTAAATAGGTAAATTATATATGTTAATACATTTTTATTGCTGTTGAATTTTGAAGCATTAAATATATCAAGTATACGCCACTTTGTACTTAAAAAAAATAATATAAAATTCTACGAATTGGGTTTTTTATACCTTTCCTTCTATTGGAATCACTCAACTCTTGTCTAGAGTATATTTCTAGCAGCAACTTGCGAGTAATTTGCTGTGGCACACTTAATGCTCTAGGCATTTGGTAAAACACATGCACACACATATACACATCTAGAATCATTTCTCTATATATGTTATATGCATATATATCAAATATGTACACACACACACATGTGAATAGATAAAAGCGCTGTTGTCGTCTGGTTTTATACGGTTTGGTATAACTCGGTTTGGGGTTTTGTCTGAGCCGGAATACGGGTGAAGAGCGTAAAAGCAAATTGAAAATTTAACCTGAGGTTAAAAGCGTTAGCGACAGTTGAGTTAAACAGCATTAAGGCTGTGTTAAGCTGTCTGTGGCACACACATACATACGTATTCCTCTCACACCTGCCTCACAGAGATTTGAAGAGAGACGCGCCACGCCTTTGCCGAGAGGCAACGCCCACGTGCGATTTGGTTTGGTTTTGTCGCCAACCGGCGGCTGTGAATTTGCTTAGCAATTGTTCCTTCATCTCTTCGCTAGGCACACAGTCAGCTTTAATGTCAAAATCGTGTAGTTCATTACAGAGACAGAAAGGAAAAGAAAGAGACAGAGACAGATAGAGTGAGGTGAGTGCGTGGGCGCATTCGCTGGTGGGAGACAAAATACGCTATAAATTTTAACAGCCATCAAGATGATTACTTCCTGCCATGTAGCGCAAACATAAAAATAAGTTGCAGCTCCAAAAGACGCACGCAAAATAAACAACAACGGCAGCGGCAACAACTACGATGTATGGCTGTAAAAGTGGCTCATATCCTGCACGCATCCGGAACCCAGAACGCATATGAGTCGAAGTCGAGTCGAGCTGAAATTATCACATAAATCAGGCAACAATAACAGCAACTGGCAACAGGCAGCTGGCAACTGGCAACTGGCAGCAACAGCAACTGGCAACTGGGAACAGCAGAAACACAAAAAAAAACAATGAGCTGACAAGGCAAGAGGATGTCTGGATCAGGATGGCGGGGCAAGCGCTGAAACGAGAGGCCAACTTACAAAAGAACAGCATTAAAACTTTTACAATCGCGTAATGAGAATCTGCTTTAAAACTTGCGACAACGACAGACGGCAACAACAACAACAATCACTGCAACTACAACTATAGGTACAACGATAACAACAACAACAACAACAACAACACGCACGACAACAGAGATTCAAGCAACAGCAAGTTGCGCGGAGAGAGTATCTGAGAGCTGAAACTTAATTGACGCTAAAAATATACAAACTTACGCACGTATTACGTTGCAATTAAGTTTGGCGGCATGGAGGCGGCTCCCGTGCCCATCTGACACTGCCAATGCCGACGCCAACGCCAACGCCATTGCCACTGGCAACGAGCACTTGCAACGCTCACCTGCAACCCTTACATATACACACACACACACACGCGCGTATGTAGGCGAAACTTTTATTTGCTGTGAAATTCATTCAATTGTTGTTGCTATTGTTCTTTTGTTGTCCACTTCTCAGTACCGTCGCTGTTATTGTCGCTGGGGCGTGGAAAGTTAGAAAACGCTTCGCTCTGCCTCTCTGCGTCTCTGCATAAACATGATAATTAAATGCAAAATATTTGATATTATTTTCAAAGCTTATGCAAATAAAGTTTTAAGCCGAGGCCCGGACTGAGTTGGGTTCGAGATAATGAAAACTGCAGACGCAGCCAGCTCCGCCATTGCCTTCTATTTCCATTTCCATCTACAGCGACAGCTGCTCCAGCTGCTCTCTCATAATATTTGCATACATTTTCGAAACGGAGCAACAGCAACGGAGCTACAAAGTTAACAGTTAACACAGTTGATAAAAAAGTATTAGTAAGTAGCTAAAGCCTAAGAGTCAAACAAAACTCTGCGGCGTTTTCTGATGTTGCTGCCGATGCTTTTGCTGTTGCGGGCGGTCTTAAAAAACAAACTTGAGCATCAATAAAAATCACACTTTGCAACTTGAGCGATAAATTGAAAGTGCCAATTCGATGCTTTAATCCCATGGACATACTCGTAATGTCAGCCTGATGACGACGTGATTTCATGCAAAGCATGTAGCCAATTCCTATCAAGCCCAAAAGCTGTAAACAATTGCTGCTCGGGTCGTCTAAATAACAACGCCCAACACAGGCCAAAAATAAAAAACAACAGAAAACAGAACTGAACCCTGCCGAAGGATGAAACAAAAAAATGTGGCTCAATAAAATCAAACAACAAACGTGATGCCAAGTTGCTGAGTGTTGTCCCAGTTTTTGTTGCCTTTTCCTATGCCTAGTCCAGTCCAGTCGAAAGTCGAAAGAGGTTCAGGTCCAAAAGTGCGAGAATCAATTGTGTGTTGACATTTTTATCAGTTTCTTTTCAGCCCTTAAGTGTGGGCCACATCACGCATAGGCATGTCGTCGTAAGCTAAAATTTTAATAGAAAGAAATCAGTGCCAAGGCGGCCATCACAATGTTGACCCTTTTTTTTGCTGCTCTTTCGGTTGTGCCGCGGGCAAGGTGTGTCGTGTCGTGCCAAATTAAATATGTAAACAACGGCTGTTGCAGCTTGTTGTTTATTGGGTTTCCGCATTCACTGCCTCTGCCACTGCCTCTGTTTGCCATTGGCGAAATGTTAATGCGTGGCACACGTGGCGTATGCGTATTCGGATAATATAAATACAAATATCGCTTTAAAGCGCAGTCAGCGAGCCTGAAGACATCCATTTAATTATGCAACAAAAGCCGCGCATTTAATTAAGCCAAGTGACTATCAAGCCAACACTTTAATTGCTCTCTCCATCTCTCTTTCTCTCTCTCCCTCTCTGGCACTTTCGCTGTCAAATACAGCAAGTAAATGAAATCAATTAAATTGCCAATAAACTCTAGCATCTTAGGAATCTTAGTGGGCGCCTACAATAATGAGATACTTCTTCGACTGCGAGTTTCTTGTCGTATATTCTGTGTGTGTGTGTGTGTGAGGATAAGGGTATTAGTGTCAAAGGTAACCATAGCAAGGACTCTGCGAGAATTTAAACCGACCTCAGCAACATTAGCAGCTGCGTCAGCCGACGCTGTCGCCGACGATTGTTGCCGCTGTTGTGGTTGCCGTTAACTTAATAGTAAACAATTACAATGTGCACACACACACACGCAGCCACACACTCACACTAATACAGCGACAAAACGCAGACTCTGATAGTGGCAATGCCACATAGAAGCATCAAGAGAAACAGCAACAGAAACAGAGCGAAGCGAAGCGACAGCCGCAGGGTTTTGCGGCTTCCGTCTCTGTGTCGCTGTCGCTGTCTCAGTCGCAGACATTGACTGAATGCGAATGTGTTAGTGGAATAGATGGGTGTGCGTGTGGGTGTATGTGTGTGTGTGTTGTGCTATGTGCTTGTTGTCCTTGTAACACTTAAAATTTAACACCAAGGCTGTTTGTTTGCTTATCTCACTTTGCATCTCATTTCATCACTTTACGCAGCAGCATCGCATGTGTAGTTTCTCTCTCACTCTTTCGCTTTCTATCCTTCTCTTTTATACCTATTTTTCCGCATTTGTATGCGGTATTGTGTTGACTACTCGTCGTTGTAGTTATGTTGCCTCTTCGACTTCCGCCCATTTGCCTCGCACTCAACTCTTAAGTGAGGAAAATTTGATGAGTTTTCATACGTTTGCCCTGTCGCATTACAAGGTTAATTTCAACTCAAAGTCAGCAAGCGACATTCAAGCTGGTTGCTTATGTGCTTTGTGGTTAGTTGCATGCCACATACACACTCTACCAGCTTTTGAAATGTTCGCTTGCTTTGGCATATCGATCAGTTCAGTGAACAGTGAATAGCAAATCGAACAAAGACTTTTCTGATAGTGATTCTAATTGTTAGTGACTTGCATACACAGAGGTATTACTATTAATATATTTGTATCGCTTATGCCGCGGTGTCCTTTGCGTGTTTCGCATTTGTTCGAATTTGTTTTCCATTCCTGTGTGTGTATGCAAAACTCACACAGACACTTTTTGTCCACAATTCCGTTTTCGTAATCGGATTTGTTTCTCTTTGTGCTGCTTTTTCGCAGCTTTTCCACACTTTACGCGCCACACACACACACACATACACACACTTACACCACATTCACTCGACAAGCCCAACTAATGCAATGAAACACGCCTCGAAGTTGCAAGTAAATACGAGTAGTTGCGGCGTTCTGTGTGTGAAAAGGTATTCATCTGCATACAAGCTGCCTAATTAACATGCCACAGAACGCAATCCTGCTGGCCGAAACCTCTGTCTCTCCCCCTCATCCTCTTCCCCGTTTCTGTATACATGTCATTCGTTAGACTTTGCCTTTGCCCTCAGCCAAACATGTTTTGAACACTGCTTGAAAACTGTGCCAACTAAAGCGTTGCCAGCCGCGTGTCACACACACATACACACACACATGACTTGCCCTTATCCTGTTCGCTGGTTCCTTTTCCTTTTTTTCGCAGTTCCTTTTTTTTTGGTTGTGATTGCATGTAAAAAGTGCAAGCAATGTTTTCTACCTCGCAAGTGCATGGATATTTGCATACACGCATTTGTGAGCTCACAACAACAGCTAGAAAACATGTAAGAAAGCTGTAGTCGAGTGTGCTCTACTGTGAGATACTCGCAACCCATTTTGAATAAGAGCAAAACAGTACTGTTATATTCTTAATAGATACCGAAAAAATATACTGCAAAATACTAAAACTAACCTTATGTAATATTTGGTATATTTGTACAGTACTACACACACAGTAAACCACAGAGTGTAAAATATACCGGATTGTTAGTCGTAACCGTTAGTAATTACCGGTTTTCCGCATAGAAAAGTATTTCTTAAAAACTTCTAAAATTTGTTTCTGGTCGCAACCAAATTTTCATGAATCAGAATGGCTCATCCAGAATATACGCTTTGTAGGGTAGGAGATGCCTCCTTCCGCCTGTTACATACATTTTCTGCAGACACAAAGTTATAATACTCTTCTACTCTATTGGTAGCGGGTATAACCAGAGTCAGAGCCAGAAAATTGTGGGCCACAAGTCCGGCATTTATGCAGCGGCTTCCAACAATTTTTGTCGATTTTTTTTTTATTTTTGCTCCTACAACATTTATTTTGCAATTCCCTCTAGTCCTGCACAGCCTGTGAAAGAGATATACAGAGAGAGAGAGAGATAGAGACAGAGAGGGAGAGGGACAGAGACAAAGAGAAGAGTTGCAGAGTATTTGCAAATAAAGTTTGCAAAATTCTCTTGCCTTGGCAAATTAGTTTGCAGCTTTATTTTTAACCTTATTTCGCATGCACTCCATCCCAGCTCCAGAGGCGCAAATTGTGTAGATTACATTTGACGCTGCCTCAAAAATGTCATTTGATACGCACAAATATTTAATCTCAACACAGAGAGAGAGAAAGACTGAAAATAAAATTATTGCTGGAAATATCTTGGCATATTCAAATGGCAAGCAAATAGTAGCACAGAGTTGGAGAATTTATTTAAGCTCGGTTTGATACTGCTGCATAAGTTATCAGTGAGATTTTCATCATTTTGTTAGCCGAATTCAATTTCACTTTT
Source organism: Drosophila sulfurigaster albostrigata (assembly GCF_023558435.1). Taxonomy (NCBI): domain Eukaryota; kingdom Metazoa; phylum Arthropoda; class Insecta; order Diptera; family Drosophilidae; genus Drosophila; species Drosophila sulfurigaster. The sequence continues at coordinate 23,118,600 of NC_084882.1, forward strand.
TTATCGCTGGCAATTTACATGCTGCTGTCCATTCTGACATCATGATTGATGTCGTATGCTGGCGACACTCAATTATCGTCAATCACTGGCCAAAAGAGAGCAAGAGAACTCATCGTTTTGTTGCTTTCTGTTTCTCTGTTTCTGGTTTGCGGATTCTGCAGCTGACTTGCAGGAAACGAAGTTCCACAGCATCAGCGAAACAAATGTAAAACGTGTGCACATTACTCATACGCACCGTCGCACGTAGCAAAAATGAACTCTTAATAATGCAGCACTCAGCCAAACAACAGACAAAGTAAAGACAGAGCTCGCACTCGTTCTATTCCTTCATTCTTTTTTATGACTCAATTCCGGGTAGAATAAAACTCGCAAAAAATTATAGACTTAAAGCTTTTGTTTCGTTTGGATATCGTAAGGACAAGGACAAGGACAAGGCTCACTCCCTCTCTGGCTGGTTGGGGGCTTTTTTCTTTTATCGCGAAATTGAAATCATTGCCGTCATTTGGCAACCATTATGTATGATATATGCGCTAATCTGATATGCAGGCACACACACACACTGACACACACACATGCGCTCCTTCACTTTCGCATGGAGTGAATAAAAATGTCACCGAAAGCGGCAACAACAATCAAAACAAAGAGCAACAAAAAAATAAAGAAAAATACAATTTCAACATAAGTCGCTGCACAAAAGGCGCACGAAAAAGGCATCGCAACTGACGAAAAAGGAAACTAAAATCGCTGCCTAAAAGCACTTCAGGCTCAGCCAATGTCCTTGACACACACATTCAAGCAAACGTGTGTGAGTGAGTGTGCTTGCTTTGAGGCAGTGCCACACACAGAATAAAGGGGTGGAGAGGGGGGCGAACAACGTGCGACGGTGGCAGGCACTCGAGTGCTGTTGCCGCGCGTCATGTTGTATGCAACACATACGCTAAGTAGCTAACTGGCTGGTTGGCTGGTTGACTCGCTGGCTGGCAGGCTAACAGGCTGGCAGGATAACTGGTCTGTGTTGGTGGGTGGAAATGCGATTGGCGGTGGGTGGCGGTACGCTGTGACGCGTGATCCTGTGAAAAGGTTGCCAGGCAATTGAGTGTGAAAAATGTTGAAGGCGTGAGCCGTCGCCAAAGTCCGCATCCGCATTCGCATCCGCGACGACGTCGGCTTCAGCATCAGCGTCTATATCGCGCCTAAAGTCAGCCAGCATAACCTTTGACTAATGCACGAGCAGGCAGTCAAATGCCGTAGCCAGGCTGAGTGTAACACTTGTATGATGAGGCAAAAGATGCCCTGACAGCTTATGAGTCGGGTCAAAGGGCAGGGCAAAAGCAAAGGCGTCGACAAGTCAATAAATATGCTTTGAGATATTCATGCGCTGGGCTCTGGGAAATGGAAATGGGATAACGATTGGGACTGGGACTCCACTGACTTCTCTGACTGGCGACTGGCGAATTGCGAATTGTGACTGGGGTTGTGCCCCCCGGTGCGTTGAACTGCCCAAGTCAATCACTTGGCGACAGTTAAACACCGTTCTCCTCGACATTGTTATACATGCACGCCATATGCGGAGGTCGTTCCGGCATTGACATTGATTTGTTTTGCACGTAGAAAGCCCCATCCCCACACACAGAAGAAGAAGAACACAACACAAACGAACGTACGAAATGAAAATGGAAATGAAAAAGAAGAAACTTTGCGCCATTGCGTCTCACTTATTTTGGGCTTGTGTAATACGCTTTTGATTTGGACGAAATTCCATTTTTCACAATTTAATGCGCATCTCGCTACGTGTTGTCGTCACTGGCGTCTACGGCGTGGCACGTGCTTGTTCCTGAGGCTCCTACAACAAACGGACAAACGCACACACACACACACATAGAGTACAACACACACACACATCTATCATTACATTTGTCACGTGAGGGACAACGTGATTTCATTTTCCTGTCGCCATAAAGGTGACACATTGCATTTGTGTGTTGTCTGGCCATTTGTTCGCTTCAGTTTTGTGTTAGTTACAGCTGAAGTTTGGGAGTTAGGAGAGCTAGGAGCGAGCACTTGTTCTGCCTGCTCATCAGTGCGTATGCGTAACATGTTAAACGCTAGTCACGGTGTACAAAGAGAGATAAAAATAAAATGATGAGAGCAAGAAATATGTGCAATTTATTCAAAAAGCCATGCAAAAACTTTTATTGATTTTCAGCAGCGAACGCTGCAAACACAGCGAATATAACGAACAGCGAATTGCGAACAGCGAACACGCTGGTTAAACCGCAGCTACACTGCCAAACAAATTTCCGACAGCTGCTGGCCAACAACTATTTTCAACACACATAACTTCAGATTTTATGACCCACATGTGAGCTCGACTTTCGGCCATATACTAGTAACTAGTTGTAGGGCAACTCAGTTTACTATCAATTTAGCGTTCGCTCGTTTTTTTTTTTTTTTCTTTATGCTGTTGCTTTACTCGTGCACTGAAATTAGCGATTCTCAGCGCAGCTTTCCTCCTCCACTCGCTCCACCACCCACAAAAACCGAAGGGTAAGCACACAAACACCTTTGGTTTTTGCCATTTGTTGTTGTTGTTGTTATTTCAGCTTTCGCTATGTTACTGTTGCAGTTGCATTGGCGTTGTCTACGGCTCGCCAAGTTGCAAGTCTGAAGTACACCTCATGAATATTTCACTTGCAATCACATTGTTTTCCCGCTAACTTTTAAGATTGTTTTAGCATGTGGCGGAAATGGGCGTGGGCGTGGCATTGTCGGTTTGGTGGGCGTTTGCGGTGGCAAGGCGCTGAGGTGGCAAGAACTGGTGAACTGGTCGTTTCACTCCTCTCCTGTCCGCTGCTGCACGTAAAGTTGCAACAACAAACTTTGGCTTTCACTCAATTTCGCTTGCTGCTGGCATGCCGGAAAAGCAGTTTGAAAGCATGCACAAGTGCATGTGTGTGTGTGTATGGGAAGTTTGAGAGTGTTTGCGTATGTGTGTGGCAGGAGGAGAAGGAAGAGGAGGAGGTAATCCTTGATTCCGCTGCATTTGGTGGCTCATTTTCCTGTCGTTCGCCAGCCAATGCCTTCCACTGACTGCCCGCTTTAATAGTTGATGCAGTTTTCTTCTTTTTCGTCGAGTTTCGACTGCCCGAATTATGGGAGATTTATGCAGCCGTCTGGGGCATTGCCCATTTGCGCAAGCCAACTAGTCAAGAACGGGTTGCCAACGAGCAAGATGCCAGATATCGAGAGAGTCCGAGAGAGAGCGAAATAGAGTGACAGAGAGGTTGAAGTGGAGAGTAAAGCGAGGTAAGTGGCCACTCAAAAGAAATTACGTGTTGGTTTTCCAAGTGGCATGAGATAAACTTGCGCTGCACATTTTTTCGTAGCATACTTTCGAGCGTCTCCTTTTTTATTCTACTGCCAAGAGAGGGAGATAAAGAGAGTGTGGGAGCGGGCGTCTTTTGCAAATGTGCGTGGATTAAAGTTTTCCATGCTTTTAGTTAGTTTCTCAACTCGCTGCGGCGTTTAATGAAATTTTTCTGTTGCTGCTGCCTTGCAGCACACTCCTTGAAAAACCCAAAAGCAGAATCGCAACCCGAATCCAACACACACAAACACACACACGCACACTTTCAATCCTCTTCATGCTATGCCCCATTTTGCCATTGCGAAAGTATGCCGAAAGGCAAATGCTCAGCCAGCTGCTTCACTCGACGACTCTGACTCAGTCTCTTGATGATGATACTAGCCTTGGTCTTGTTTTCCATGTTACACTGAGGAGGAACTCACACAGGTACACGGAGCACACAGCAGGTGCTCCGAGTGGAAGTAGAAGTGAAGTCGTGCTTGCAGCTGCTACGAGGCAACTGCAACTGCAACTACAATTGCAAGCATTTTCATATTTTATGTACTTTGCGTGCTTAAAAATGTTTCAATTTCCCCGTGCCCGCACTTTTCACTTTGCAAACGCGACGCGGTGACGGAGGTGGAGGCGGGGCGGGGCGGGGCATTGCAACCACGTGCTATTTCAATTTCATGAAGGTCAGCGCGCAAAGCAAACCAAATAACTGCTGAGGTGCACATAAAAATACAAAAAAAACTTGTTTGATAATTTCCTACTCAAATTGAATATTTGCAATTGTATGAGAATATTGTATCTGTGTGTTAGTGTGTGTCTGTGTGTGCGAGTGTGCCAAAAGTTTTCTTATTCTCTGTGAATAACTTTAATGGAAAAACTTTGAATATCAAACCGCAAAAAACAAAAAACTCGACTAGGTCCGGTCACAGTCACAGTCCAAGCTCCAACTCCTGGCCAATGCACTCAACTTGAAAATTAAAATTGAATAGTCAATTCATATACTCACACACAAACACACACACGCACACACGCATACGCACATTTGGAAAAAGCATAAAATCGAGTTCAATTCCAAAAATGTAAAATAAACTACGAATTCGTACACGTGGCATGAAAAACTGAGAAACTGTTCGCCCAACTTTGAATATCGAGTTTTGTGTTTTAGATTTATCCAGTCGATGCATAGATGGACAGAGATGTGTATTAAAATGAATTTCAAAGAAAAAACAAGTGTAAATGTCCAAAGTCAAATGATGACTTCAGCAGACCTGTTCAAATTACCATTTCAATTTCAATTTAATCTACAACTTAATTCAGTTCCATTTTTCAATAACAATTTAAGTCATTATAAAAGCACTCTAGAATTAATTTACTCACATAGAAAATCTTCATTATGATTTATTAAGATTTAAAACACAAAGTTTCTGCTTCGACTTTTGGGGGAGTCAAATATGAAATTGAAAAATGAAAACTTTCAACACATGAAGTAATTAATCAGCCTAGAAAAAGTTTGCATGCTTCATTATAGTTGGCAAAATAATTAAAGAAGCAAACGCCCTAAAAAGTTCTTCGACAAGCCGAACAGCGATTTGGGTAACAACAGAATATGCTGAGATGATCAGAATCTAACAGGATAATAAATATAACCATCTGCTGGAGACATATGCACGGAAGTCCAATTAGTGAGTCTCTGATGTGGCAGGCGGCTGTCGTCTGGCGGCTTGGCGTCTGTCTCCCACTTGTGCTTCATTTTTGTCGTCGGCATGTATCCAGGACCCAAGTGACAGAAAGTCATTTGGGTTATTAGCAGTCGAGTGTTGCAGAGAGGGCGAAACAGAAACAGAAGCAGAAGCAGAGTAGAGTGGAGAGAGGAAGATGCTTTGGCCGGAAACCCTTCTAAGGCCAACATCAAAAGCAAAAGACGCCATCAGAAATAAGTTTCTTTAGCTGACATTATTTCGTTATTATCCGCATCAAGGATTCGATTGACAGACGAAGAAGCGCAGCGCTAGAGTCAGGGGCACAACAGTTCAGCAGGCAGAATCAGAATCAGACTCAGGAGCCAGGCACAGGCACAGGCACGTGCTGCCAACGCCTTTATCCTTGCGAAAATATTGTCACAAGCAACGAGCAAGGACAACAACTGACAGCCGCACTGAGGCGCAGCAGATACAAAAGAAATTATATTTACTGCCGTGCTGTATACGAAGTCGATGGCAAGATGGGGGCAGAAAAAACAGGGGAAAACAAAACACAAATAGGCGACTTTTGGGGGAGGAAGGAGCGCACGGGAAAAGAATCAGAATCCGAATCAGAAGCACAGGCTTGCGAAATCAAATAAAATGCCGGAAACATGGCATTGAGGGTCGAGAGCCAAGTCATGTCATGGGCCTCAAGTGAGCCCTGGCGACTTTTGCTTACCTACTTGTGTTCCTACTCGTACTTTCCTTTTCGTTCTCTTTCCCTCCGTCTCCTCCTCCTCGTTCTTTGCCTTTTTTCACTATTCACTCTTCACGAATGTTTTCGCAGCAGATAAATACAACATTTGACACTTCATTATTGTGCCCGCAGCGTAATCGAATCAATTCCAGCTCCAGCCATCAGGCTCACTCTCAGCGGCAGCAGCAGCAGCTCGAAGTCCACGTCTTGTGCTAGTGTCAAAAGTGCTTGGACATTCGTCGTTTGCCAAGCCATCGAATCGTTTGCTCCACTCTGTCTCTGGCTCTCGCTCTCTCACTCTGCTCTTTGCTCTTGGCCCAGGGCTCAAGCCAGCTTGGCCTGTTGACACATTCGCTTAAACGTATTAAATTGTTTGCCATCACTGCTCGGCCATTGTTGTTGCCATTGTTGCTGCTGCTGTTGCTGTTGCTCCTGGCCAGCAGGCAAAGCTTGGCATTTTATTTATACGCACTTTGTTGTTGCCGCTTTTGCTGATGTTCGAGGACCTCCCTGATGGCTTTTTTTTCTTGTGTCGATGTTCTGTTGCTGTTGTTGTTTGCGTGCGGAAGTGCGCACAGTCTCGTCCGCTCCTTTTGCAGTGTCATACGAAAAGCAATCGATTACTTTGGGCCTGGCCCCAAACCTCAACTGCTGTCGCAATGCCTGTAACCGGATATGTTCGTTTCCGCTATTGTATTTGCTGGACTTGAGCAGAAAGTGCTACAAATGATGATGCAAGTCAGACATTTCAAAGCTGATTTGCTAATAATAATACGCTTAATTGCAAAAGTCGAAAAATCAAAATGAAACACAAACTGTGAATTACGATAAAATCATATCAAGCGGAATATAATTTAAGTGCTTAAATAAACCTGCACAATTGAATTAAGGCGAATAAAATCCCCCCAATCAGAGACTCAAACATCGATCCAAAAAGTATTAATATTTAAGTGCATTTTAACACTTTTACTCACTGTTTTTGGAGCAGAGGCATTTTAAATGAAAATACACACACACACAAACACATATGCTCACATGGACACACTTCCACTCATGCATTATGCAAATTGACATTTAAAATTGATTGGCAAATCAACAGCCAATGCACTAAATTATTTCTGAGTAATCGCTCCTTGGCTACTTGGTTTGCCTAAGGACAAGGATATACGTAGAACATTGAGAGGACATCACAATGTTAGGGCAGCAGCGTATCACACACATTGGATTCTGTTATCTTGTCTGAGCTGTCTGTCCAAAACGCAAATTTGACAACTTTCATTAGCTGGGCATAATAAAATGCACTTTATGAACTTTGCAACATTTGACAAATTTTCTCAAATGCCCTAAACCAATTAGCCATACACACACTTTCATCGTGATGATGACGATGATGATGATGGTTTATGCTGATGGCCATAAAACTGAAGTGCGTGACGTGTGGATGAGTGTGTGTGTAGTAATAATATTTTGAGTAATTTAGTTGATATTTTAAACCGAGAAGGAATTTCATATTTAATATTTACATTTCATTTCTTTAACCTTAACTTACAGCCTCCGCCCAGGGTCTTATGACCAAGCACGAGCCGATGTTCATATCACGTTCGGAGACATTCAAATTCATTGCCGGAGACATAATAGTGCTGCCCTGTGAAGTGGCCAATACGGGTGAGTGGAATACGAGAATATATAAGTTGCACATGATATTTATATATGTTTGTGGGTTGTTATGCCTTATAACTCAGTTGGCATTCACATTTTGCGGTCAGAGCATACTCATGCATATGTATAATTAACCCTACACCATGTGATGTCGGCCAACTGACCGCAACTATACATTAATCCAGGATCTAGCCGAACCACACACTCACACACACACACACACCCACATACTCACGTCCAAATCCATCTCCATGTCCGTGTCCACCACAAATGCCAATGCCCATGGGTTGAGCAGTTGACAGGCATATTACACTCATGTGTCCAAGATATGGTCAAACGAAATGGAGTTTTTTGTTTCTTTCGTCCCGTATTCTTTGTTTTTTTCTTGCCCTCTCACTCACTCTCACTCAAATGTTGGTGGCATGTGGCATGTACGTTTTTCAATTTAAATGCGGTCGTGTGTGCGAGATTATTTGTACATAACAAGGATTTAGCGTAAGCAACAGCGCTCCGCGTACAATATAAGGACAACGGAATTGGTCGTCTCGGACATCTTGGTCAAGTTGCTTTTTATGCCATACAAAATGCTACATAAAACCTCTGACCCAAACACTGCATGTAAAAGTATCTGCAAGTTTTACATATGTATATCTGCAAGATACATATATATATATATGTACATGCGACATCAGAGTGTGTGTGTGTGTATAAATATAAACTTGTAAGTGGTTGTGGTCACATCATCCGTTTATTAGAAGCAGCATGCAGAACAAAGAACATGGAATTTCCTTGGCATATCTCATGCACTTCATTGCCCCAAAGAATAAGAAACAGGACGAAGACGATACATACTCGTAGAACATTTTTGCAACGAAATTATAGCCCCAGGCATTTGGGTAATAATAAAAACGAAGCTCAAGCTGAAGCTGAAACTGAAGAAAGTAAAAAAAAAGGAAGAAATGAAAGAAGACCGCAAAATCTCTGGAAATGGCAATGAAAAAGAAACAGCAAAGACAAGTGAAACAAAAAGAAAAAAAAATACTTATATACGATATGAAGTAAGCAAAATTGTAGATACTTCGCTCTGATTCTGAAGTCTGTGCAGGTTAATGCCATTTTATGCTAATAAAAACCGTCGCATACGACAGTTTAATTAGAGTCATTCTTCCTTTCTTTTTTTCTTTACTTTGTTTTGTTTTTGTCTCCTCTGCTCGAGTCTTAAATGCAATAATTAAAATTAAGCCTCATCGTTGCTGTCTTTGCTGTGTTCATAAGGCGTGCTTTATGGGACTTCGGAAAAAGATGTTTAGACAGCAGCAGCTGCAGGTCGTTTTTATGAGCCAGCTATAAAGTTAAAAATGTAATTGATAGAATTTTTAAAACCACACTAAACAAAGGCAGCGAATGGCTTCACAGCACTCTTCACACACTCTCGACGAGCACTGTTTGAGTGATGATGAGCCAGCCGAACGTTGCAACACACAAAATTTATGCCCATTTTCATTTCATTTTATGACGAAAACCCATAAAATTCGAAAGAAAATCATATGAAAATGAGTCAAAAGGATGAGTTTCCCATCTTCACACTCTCCCTCTCTGTTGCTCTTCAAGTGGCGTGTGTGATTGTATGTGCGAGCGTGTGCGCAAGTGCTTATTTGCATATTATATGAAAATTCCTTTAAATACTTATTGCGGTGCTTCGCACTTTTCAAAAGTAATCTTATGTCTTTGAAGAGAAAAAAAAAATGATAAGAGCAACCCTCACACACACAAGAAATAGAGAGACGAACTGCGACTGAATAAATGAAAGAGAAACAGTGAAAACGAGAACGACAACGACAACGACAGCGAAACAGCGAAAGAGGAGGATGAGTGCAAGTTTTTTAAATAAACATTGAAGCATTTCGTCATTATCATTTTATCATGTTATTTGAATTTTTTCCCACATGTGCATAGCGATGCCATGCCTCGGCGATCTCCTCTCGCCTTGTCCCTTTGCCTTGTCCTCGCCTGGCGCCCTCTGTTGGCGAATAGCTCTTCTGCCTTGTCGCCTTTGTTTGTATGCTAGTCGGCACTTGCGCCTGGGGCTATGCAACGCAAAAGTAATTCCGCTTAGACAAACACACACAAGGACGTCGTCACTTTCTAGCACCGCAGAAGCTCGCACAACTCATACCCTATACTCAAACTGCAAATAGATTTATGTAAAAAATAAATTCAAAATGTAATTGGCATAAATTCAAAGGAACTTGTTTCGCAGAATCAAAAAATTTAAATAACTTCAGGCATTTGTTTTTGTTGTAGTGAATTGAATAAGTCAAAAAAATATTTATTATATTAAAAATGGAAAGGGCATCATTGGCGACGCTCCATCCTGCAAGTGTTTGTGTTTGTATCATTTTTTCCATGAATTATATATTTAAAATTATATACACTCAAAGGCTTATAATCAACTTGTACTCGTATGTACTTCGTTTTATTAAAACTCCATTCCGTAGGCATATTTGAATATTTGCGAACTCATCAAATGTATCAAACGAATGAAAAGTGCTTGGTCTGTGTGTATGTGTGTGGCTCCGACATCTCAAGGATGTGTTGCCTTATGTGTTGTGCCCTTTGACAATTTATATTCAATTTGAAATGCGGAATGTTGCAAAAGGAAGTAATCTCTAATTTCATTACCAAAAGTTAAGTAAGTAATAAGGGAATTTAATAATGAATGAATGCTTTTATCAGCTTGTCTGCAGTAAAACCACGTTATCCCTTCAGAAATGTTTGTGGTTTGTTCAATCAAATAATTAATTGTTGTTGCAGTTCTATGTTTTGTTTTATTCACTGTTTTTTTGTTGTTTCTGTTTGTATCCAAGGCCGGTGCTTAACTTGTCAGCAGGCATAAGACCTATAGCTGTTAATGCCTGAGTGCGGCATGCATTGTTTCCTTACTTTTGTGCTCCTGCTGTGGGTTCGGTCTGCATGAAAAAAAAAGAAAACAAACAAAGTACAACTGGCAAACTCGAATGCAATAAAATGCAAAAAGGCACAAAAACCTCGGTCACTGCGGCTACAGAAAACGCTCATTACGCTTTGATGGAGCGCCAGCGCTTGAAACTATTACCGAGAAGCGGAAATGGAATCGTGCCGCAAAAGTTGAAGTTGTGCAAACAGCCAGGCAAGCAAACGAGGCAAGGGAGGCAACATAGGACAGCACCAGGAGTCGAGAATGTGGCAGGGCAACAAAGTTTCAATATTAATGCCATTTACAGTTCTAATTTCGCTTTTTTTACGTACGCGCACAACACTTAACACAAACATACACACGCAAAAAGTTGTGCAAGAAGTTGCAGAATAATGCCATATTGAGGGTCCTTGGGCTAAGCTCCCCTTACACTGTGTGTGTGTGTGTGTCTGTGAGTGTGGTAGTGTGTGTACATGCGGCAGCTTAGCCGCAACATCGTTTATCTTCGGGGGGTCATCATCTTATAATATTGGCCTTTCCGACATGCAATAAATTGCGCTCAGACAAACAACATGTCGGTTGGCTGCTCTTGTTGCAAGAATAGCTGCTTTACTTGCTTGCCATGCTTGCTTCACTACTACTACGTCTGGCTCAACGGCCAAATTGCGCATACGCACCGTGTGGCCAGGGCAAACAAACAGAGCTCGACAACAAAGCGAATGTTGGCCATATTTGAATAGTCTCTCTCTGTCTCTCTCCGTGTCGTCCATGTTTCTCTCTCTATGTGTGTGTGTGTTGTTCGTGTTAGTGTGCAAAGTGTAGAAAACTAAAATTTAGTTCTGCCTCTAAACAAACGTTCAGGCCAACATGCGGCTAGGCATGGCCAGCAATTTGTCCAGATCTGCAGAGCGTTCTCTCTGGCAGGCCGAGTTTATGTGAGTGTTGTGAGCCTGACATACAAAAACCGAAATGCTTTTACTGTGTTTCCGCCTTAACGGATAGCCTCATCCTGTCCTGAGTTGCTTCACAGCGGAATCTATGCATGTAATATGTGTGAATGCATGTGTCTGTCTGCCTGCATTCGGATGTGTGTGTGTGTATTTCTATTTAGTTTAGAACACTTAAACCGGAAATTGAGGCGTTTTGTGTTTTGCTTGTTTTCGTTAGATTGTTGTTATTTTAGTTAACAATTTATTTAGTTACTGCCACCACACACACACACACACACACACTTACACTCTCATACACACACACTCACAGACAATTTATATGAGCTTGTGCATTATTTGTGCGTTGCGTGTTTTGTGCAACTGACTGACCACACTTTAAAGCTCATTGCAAACCCAACAAGACCAGACACGCTATCCATATTTTTTGTTGGTCTCCGGACCAGAAGCAGCAGGAGAGAAGAACAGCAGAGAAGAGCTCTAATCTAATACTCAGACATTCTCAGCTCCATAGTTATTTCCTGGTTAGCTTTCCATTCATAACCAAACATCACCTTGTGGTTTTGTCTAAGCATATTATCTTCATATCTAAGCTGTGTGTGAATGCTGCAACTGACTTTTAACAGATAACTTCAACGCTTTTTTGTTTCCCCCAAGCGAAAAGCTTATTGAGTTCACTGTGATGTAGTCAAAAGATTAAAATATTATCTATTTAAGCAGTAACTGAAATATTCAAATGTAGCTGCAAATAATTTGATTGAATTCCATAATTACCTACCAAATATTTGTACTTAAATTTTGCAACTTAAAATCAAATATTCATAATTCAGCAATCGAATATTTCTTTCAAATGTCAAATGCCTTACCTTTACTGTAAATAATAACGAAATTTGTTATCGCATGGAGTTTAACTATTTGTGACACATAATATTGCAAAGAAATCGCAATATAATAGCGTTAGAAAGTATTATGACATTATTATTATTTTTTTTTTAGTGTGTTGCTTTAGCGTCACACAAGCCATATTAAGTATACGCCTTACTCGAATGACTTAACAATGAGTCGCAAATGTTCGGTTGGTATTGTCTGGCTGCCTTAAAGCAACTGACAGACCAAAAGAAGCCAAACTATACAAACCTCCAGCGCACACGACGACGTCGACGATCCTTTGCTTCTCCTGCTCTTGGTCTTGCTCTTGCTCCTTTCGCAAGCATCTACCACGAATTATGTTTTCCGCTCTAAAGGCAGTTTTGCTTTGTAAACGGGCACAGGGACGGAGAGGAGGCTTCAGTTTCAGTTTCAGTTCCAAGTTCCATGTTCATAGTGCACGCTAACGACAGCAGGTGGCGCTAGTTTATTTATTTGCTCGCGTGAATGTGACTGCAAAAGTGTGTGAGTGTGCGAGTGTGAGTGTTGAATGTGAATGCGAATGTTTGAGTCTGAGTGTTGCACAACACACTTGCCTTGCCTCCTGTGTCGGTCTGTTCGTCTCTCCATCCCGGAAGGCGTCCTGGCTGCCTTCCTTTCGTCCTGTCTGCCTGCCTGCATGGTTGCTTGGTTTGTAACTTGCTCGGCTTGTTGATGTTGTTGAACTCATTGCAAATAAATACGCTTTTTTGAATGCGCATGTAAATGACTTCATAAGCATTTTATTACCACCAAGCCACACAGACACACACACACACGCTGTGTGTTTCTCTGACTGTTTGTCTGTCTGTCTGTTTGTCTGCAAATGTTCTAAGCTGCGTGAACACTAACACATATGAAAGCAGCTGTTGAGTCTGTGTGTTTCTTTTGAAATCAATTGATTTCCCTCGTCGTTCTCTTCTCTGCGCTTCTTTTTTCTCTATGTGCCTCATTTACGACGCAGAGCAGAGCGTCAGTAATGAGCTATATAGCAGAAGCTGCACTGAGGGGCTTTTCTGCCGAAATACTCATACGAGTTGCCAATCCGTGGAGCGTCGAAAATGTTGTTTTAATTTTTAATGAGCGTCGCTCGCGGAAGTCATACATCATTAGTAGCAAATCCGGCAACTTCAATTTCAATTTTAATATGCGTACAAGGGCCTCGACGCACAGAACACGAGAGCCAAGCATGGCTTGGCATATTGCAATAGCACGTGCTTGCTGCCACAGCTATTTACAGGCAACCGAACAGCGAACAACGAACAACACCAACAACACACACACACACACACACAGCGCACACACAGACAACACGAACATAAATTGAAAAGGAATCACAATTAATGAGTTCGATGAATGCGCCATCGAGTGTGTGTGTTGCTGGCTGCCTGTTGAAAGCGTCTCTCTACGTTCCCCTCCCCCCGCATTTCGCTCCCCTTTTGGCTTGCCCTTCCTGTTCCTTACCCATTACCATTTCCATGCGCTTTCCTGTTCTCATATCGAGTGCCTAGCATATGATTGCAAATGCCGCACATTAGCGGATATCAAGTGGGTGTTACTGAGTATCTGTCGCCCATTTCGCCACCCTCCCCCCTTCCTCCCTTCCCACCACCTTTCTGTGTGTGGTTGTGTGGAGTTGATGTTGTATGCGCGAGTCCATGGCAAATTGAATTTCTAGCCTTTTAGATCTTTTGAAATGCCTTGTAATTGAGTCATTTGAATTCTGACTTTTCAATTTGCGTACACATGTATTCCGCGATGTGTGTATTTATGTGTGTGTGTGCGTTTGATTCAATCTTTTCATCGTAATTTAAGTGATTGCCTTGTCGCGTTTACCAATTAAGTTGCATCAGTCCCGATGATAAGATTATAACTCATGAGTGTGTATTCTTCAACTCATTTTTTTGTATTTTGTATTTCACAGAACCTTATGTGGTTGCCTGGAAACGTGGCATCGCCATCCTTACCGCCGGCTCCGTCAAGGTGACACCCGATCCGCGTGTGCGTCTGGTGAGCGGCTTCAATCTGCAGATACGTGACGCTGTGCCACAGGATGCCGGCGATTATATTTGCCAAATTGCCACTATGGAACCTCGCGAAATTACACATACCGTCGAGATACTGGGTAAGTACAGGGTTTTGACATCGTCTCAATAGGCAGCCTATTTTTTATATGCCCTCTTTTTGTTATGCAAAGTTTGAGGCATCGTCACACATAAGTCAGGGTTTGGAAGGAGAGGAGGAAGGATGGTGGCAAGAATGGGATTGGGAACGGATTTTTATTATGTGTAAATTTATGCGGCTTTCACAAATCACTTGGGTCCATTGTCGGAGTGGGCGCACATCATTTGGACACCTCCACATCGAGTGTGTGTGTGTGTGTGTATGTGTGTGGCTCAAATTAACATATCCTTAGATCCTTGGCGTATTATGCGCTCGGGCCACTCAAATATGCAAAGTAGATGCGCTGCAATTTGGCGGCTTTATGACCACAGATTCAATAGGGTGAATTTTCCAACGACCAACGGAAAAATCAAAACTAATCTGCCATTTTAGCTCCTTCCCCCGTCCCCACAAGTTTCCTTCGTGCCACGCTGCATTTGCGGCAGATACTCCAGTTTTCAAGCGGTCGCTCGGTCTGTCGGTCGGTCGGATGCAAATTGCCCCTTCCTCTCGATTGCCTCTCGGGTCCTTAACTACTTCCTGTCGACAACGCATTGTGCCTAACAAGCGTGCGTTTCGCTCGGTTCCCAGTTGTTAGCTCCCTCTCCTACTCTCTCTCTCTTTCTTTAGTCAGCTTTTGCTTTTGGCTCTCTCCTGGCTGGCTTCCTCTTGGCGTCTTCCCTTTTTGGCTTCCCCAGCTTGTCATCGCTTTTGGTGGTGCGTCTTCTAATCAGCAATGATGAATAATTTGCATATATTTCCCCCAATTACAATGTTGCCTTTTTATTTGCATACACTTGGCTAGCGGGCCTCTGTGCATGCGCTTCTCCCCCCTCTCTCTGGCTCACGTTCTCCTCTGCATTTGCTAACACTTTTACTGACTTTTCCAGCAGCATAGTGTCTGTGTCGGTGTGTGTGTGGGCCGAATGCAAATTGCGATACAATTCCCAAAATCTCCAAAGTGAAGTCGACTCATCTCTCATCGCTGGGCTTGTTGCCCTCGGTGTGTGTGTGTGTGCTCGGAATGGAGTGAGCAATGATTGAAAAATAGTTTAGGTCATGTCCTTTAAGATGTCCTTACGCACGCGTACATTTTTTAAAGCATTACGCGCGTTTGTTAGCCTATAAAAATTGCGTATTTATTTGCAGCAGTCATGGCAGCAACACAATCAAAAAAAAAGAATAAAATCGTCGAATACAACTTTTTTCATTTGTCATTGAAACTTGGTCCTGCACCAGGACAGTGGCAGGAGTCTGGTTCTGATCCTGATGCGGCGTCGCCACAAACAAACATTAAACAAAGACTGGTCTGGCAAAGCCAAGAGGAGAGAGAGAACAGAACAGAACAGAGAAGAGCAGGCACAACAAAAAAACTGAAATGGGAGAAAAAAGTCGATTATTGAAAAGTTTTGTTTATTTTATGTGTTTATTATGCGCTCCGTTTGCCAAATAATGATCATGGCCAGAAATATTTCGTTTATTGAACTTTAGCAGCGCACGTAAATTGTTGCCCCGCCGCCCCAAAAAAATAAGAATGGCAGCAACGCAAAAAAAATACATCCAAACTCAACACCAACTCCAAGCGGGTCTCGGGGTCCGATTCCGCATTGTTGTCAAAGGAGAAACAAGCAAAATAATGCGCTGTCGAAGTTTTTATAGGCTCAACAGCAGACACCCAGCATCGGCAACCTTCTGATGCCTTCTATATGGCACCCCCAATCCAAGCTATCACCATACACACACACACACACACTCACTGAAAGAGGGAGAGAGTCTGGCAAAAGGAGCTGAGCTGAGAAGTCAACTCCTGCCCCTTCGGCAGCGTTCGTCCATTTGGTTCGACATGCTCGAATATAAATTTCATAAAGTTTGCTGTGCTCTGGCATTTTGGCTCGCCAGCTTTTACGAGCGTAAATTACTTTCAGTTTGGGCCACACTAAAGATGAAAAAATAATGTGCGCTTGCCAAACTTTTGCACTTGCCTCGGCAGCGGCGCACTTACAAAGACATTAGCCCAACGTTCCGGCCAAGTGGAGCAGCATTTCGGCATCCCCGCTTCCCATTCTGTGCTCCTGCTCCGTTCCCATCTCCTGTTCCAGTTGGGAAACAACGCCTCCAGCGAGCAACCAAAACTTTGTCCAGTTGACAAATCTTTTAATGCTCATCTCCCAATCTTCACTCTGCTCTGGCTGGCACATATTTATTTACTCGGTCAACATCATTTGATGCAGGCATGTTGCATGCCACATGCCACTCTCGTTCTCTCTGTTTAAACAATGAACTTGCGCCCTTGGCTAATCCGTTGACTGTCCGCCTATCCGGGAGTCGGAGCTATTGTTCCATTTTATTGACCAATTTGTGGATAATGGTCAAAACTCTTTGCTGCATATCCTGACTGCAGGACTTGCTGCAGGATGTGTGCTCATGGCTTTAAAACTGGCAACATTTTTGCTGCTGCTGCTGTTGTTTGTTTTCTGATTGTTTGCGTATTTAAAGCGCATTCACTTGTGGATGTTATTGCGTTTAATAAACCAATTTGGCATTGACATCTGCCAACCAAAAACATCCATTAGCCAACGCTTCCCTTCTACGCCCTCACAACACGCTGCGGTTAACCGGAATCAGACCGCAAAACATTAAGTTACGTAGCCGCCGTGTGGGCAGCCATTGTGGTCATTTCGTCATTTTTATTGTCAGTGACTAGCGCATGTCGATGATAACAACGACAGCAACGGTAATGATTAAAGCACTCAACACGGGCATTAACCTGTCGCACAATGGAGCTTAATAAGCTGGGAATCATCAATTCATAGCCATTCTCATTCTACTCGAGTTGCAGAAATATTAGTGCGAAACCTTAACATATGTATTCAATTGGAAACCATAATTATTATGCTAGCTGCCTGGCTGAATAGAAAGCCACACAAAATTGTAAATTATATGGCCAATATGCCAGAAACAATTGCAGGCAACTGCAGCTGCAGCGATGTATGAATGGAGAGAGGAGAGAAAGAGAGAAAGGATAGGATCTGGTAGGCAGTCGAGTAGCATTTAATTATGTGCAGCAGCATAACAATAGTTGGCACACAAACAATAACAACAATGAAGTGAGCGAGTGAGAGAGAGAGAGTTGAGAATTGTGGGGCACAATCTCGTGTATGCCACAATACTCGTATGCAATAAACAAATGTGGAGCCAAAACAAGCTGGAAGGCTGGCAGGCTGGCAGACTTGAAAGTGGGCCAGACATGTAGCCGGGTGTTAGGTGAGGCCACTTTCTTCGGATATTTGAGACAAATTACCAACACACAAGGCAAGGCAAATTGCAAGGATACGCTTGGATATGTGCGTCTGAGCTCGGACCAGGATACTTGGCCAAGTGAACCGACAATTAAACGCAAGAAAATTCCAAGCACTTGCAAAGCCGTTTAAGTTTTCGCACTAAAACTTTACCCAACTAACTATGTATTTAAATTACTTACCAGACACAGTCCCCTCGCATCGCCTCTCTCTGACTGCCCCTCGCTAAGTAAAGTTATGTGTTCGCCTCGGTCCAAGTCCAGTTTGAAGTACGTAACTTTAAAAGCCGCAAACCAAACTCTGAAGTTTCATCCATAGCCACATTGCGAAATAAGGCATAAAATCAATATGTACAATATGTCAGTGTGTTTGTACGTATGTATGAGTGTATGTACATATATATATATCGGAGAGTATATACATGACATAAGCAGCCAACAGAGTTGGGGTGCATGTAAATGCCCGCAAGTTGCATCAAAAGTTGCTGCTGCTTCTGCGGATATTGTGGCAACTGCGGCATCGTTTGCCTTGAAAGAGCTCGCTTATTAAAATTGCTGAGTGCTGGCCGCAGCCATCCCTTCCCCCTACTCCCCTCCTCATCTTGCTCATTCATCATTCATTTGCCAGCATCGGCCATCCAGCCGAGATCAGATCAAGCATCTATTGGCGTCGCATTAGTCGTCATCTGCATGACATTACATGCCGCAATCCACGTATTACATGCCACCCAAGCAGCAAAGTCAAAATCAACTGCTCTCAATATACTCGTAAGTCGTCGTCAACTGCCGCACACACACACACATACTGTTATGACCAAGGATTCGAGCATTTATTGAATTCAATATGCGACTGAATCCCCATCATTCCTCTGCTTCACTTTTCTCTTTTCTCTGTCTGCTGTGGGGCATAAAGTCCCACCAAAGCGTGAAATTATTGAAAATATTTCGGCAGAGAGTCCCCTAACTGCTGAAGCACATTCGCACACGTTGAGAGTGAGTCCTTTGGCAGGTCCTGGGCATGCGAGCAAATAGACAACTTCATTGTATGAGTTCTCACAGACTGCGATGTCTTTTTGGTTTAGTTTTGGCTGCGAGCCACACAGTCCCATGATTTATTATAGTCGAATGCAGATTTTGCAACCATATCATTCCATTCCTAGTTCAATACATATACATATATATGTGTATGTAAATGCTCACACATTGATATAGATAAGGATGCATATTTATTTATGTGTATATGTATATTTGTTATTCGCTCGTGTTGTGTTGTTTGTGCTCCCTCAATGATCAATTGTAATTTTCTTTCAAATGCAAATACGCTTCATCGCTACATCGTTTCGTTCTTGTCTCTTTCTCTCCGCTTTCCTTTGAATTCCTATTTGTTTTGGACAGAGTAGTGGCATTCACTCTCGTACCCATAAACTAATATATATATTCGAATATTATATTGTAAATCGAATGTGTATCAATAAAGCGCCCTTTGACATGCAGGTAAATGATTTTTATTTGGATTGCTCTTTGTTGAATTTGCCATAGATTTGTTCAAACTAATTCATTCGGTAGATCAAATACTCTTATTTAGAAATACTTTGCGCTGAGATTTTCAAGTATTCACACATTGCCAAAATTTAAATTTAAACCTTAAAAAAGATACTCTATTGTCACATACTTTCTCTCGAAATGAACATTCCCGCTTTTTGAGCACTGCCCTAATAGATGAGGGTAAACAAATCTATAAAGCTCAAAAATAAATAACATGAAATGCAAAAGCCGCATAACCTTGTCCCTTTGGGTGAGATCAGAGACGCTTAGCTTGGTGAGTTGTGGGCGTGACCATTGCAATTGTCCTTGATGCCCGACGACGCAGAGCAGACATAGTCGTAATTTCTTCTTTTTTTTTCGTCGTTGGTTGGTAAACAGCTGTAAAATAATTCAGCCGCAAATATAAATAAATTGGAGGGGCGAATTAAATAAAATTGCCCAATGCTGGTGGACAAGGCAAATTGGCAGATGCGTCGCTCCCAGCAGCGACAGTCTCCAGCTGAAGCTTCATCCTCGTCTCTCACTCTCACATCCTTCGCTCATCGTCATCGCTGTGGGAGTGAGCCTACTTCCTGCTTTTCTCCTCCACACGCGTAAATGCCATTTTGCACTCATTCAATTTGCATTTGTGCGCATATTTATTCAAATTGTTTGCTGTCCATGGTCCTTGATCCTTGGCCAGAAACTCGCCTGGACTTTGCATACATTTTGTACTCTATTTTGTATACGTTTTGGTGGACGCGACTCTGGGCAGTCATTGTTTTTGGAATAGCGAGACTAGTGGCCATTTCTAATGTGTTTTTCGTTTTTTGTTCTGTCTTTTTGTTTTGTGTTTATTTGCTTGCGTCCTTTTTGCAGTGCCACCAAGGATTCATCACATTAGCACCGGCGGACATTTGCAAGTCAAAAAAGGTTCATCAGTGCGCATTGAGTGCTCGGCCTCTGGTAATCCAACGCCAAATGTGACTTGGAGCCGCAAAAATAATATTTTGCCCAATGGTAAGATTTTGCATAAATAGGCAGAGAAGCCAGTAAACGAAACATAACAAAACAAAAGGATCCAACCAGTCAACTGACCAACTGCTGTACAACTGTTCAGCTGTTCAGCTCTTCAACTGTTCGGTTGTTCAGCTGTTTAACTGTCCAGTTGAAGCAGTCAACTGGCCAACAGGCGACGCAAATTAAAAGCATAAAGAATAACAAAAAGATGCCAACGACGGACGACCAGCAGCAGCAAAAGAAAATAAATGAATATAAAAAAAAATATATATACATGAGAAAAAACTTCAACAATTTCCATAAAAATGAAAAGTCAAAGAAATTATTTTGAGCGCCATGCCCAACGCCCAGGCGCCTCTCCTTTATTATTAAATACAATGCGCACTGGAGCAGCAATCCTGACCCTGCTGCTGTTGTCGACGTCCTCATCCTCATCCTCTGTGCTCGTCTGCTGGCTCTGTTTGAATTGTTTGCATGAGCAGTTGGTTGGTTGGATGGTTCGTTGGCTGGTTGAATTCTTGTAATTGCCTCTGTCATTTCTTCGATGGCCGCTTTTATTGACCTGCCCTGTCGTTGTGCTCATTTTGCTGTGTTGCAGGAGAAGAGAAGCTGCACTCGCACGTCCTGTCCATCGAGAATGTGGATCGTCATAAGGGCGGCGTCTACATATGCACCGCCAACAATGGTGTCGGCCAGCCCGCATCCAGTCAAGTCGTCCTGCACGTCTTATGTAAGTATTGAGCCAACCCGACATGTGCATATAATTCTCCCCAGAGCGTGTGTTCGAGTGTGTGTGTAAATGCCAAAGTTCAGTGTCTGCAAGCGAAACAAATTAATTTTAAGCCAATTGGCAGCACCAATTGGTAGACACTTCAATTTATTTGAAAACTGATTTTAATGGTTATTGGCTTGAATGCAACACACAAGGCGAATAGACGTGAGCTTGGCATTTACAACACACATACACACCGAGAAAACCACAATTGAGTGACTTACAATTATGGAAGTGATTGTTCGACATTTATTTAAAATTTATATGCAATTTCGATGAAAGTCTTCGACTCGACTCGAATCAAAGGGGTGTGAGCAGTTGCCTCCTGCCAACACAGCTAATTATATGGAAACAGTCCGCGCTGTTCGCACTCCCTTTGGCGATTGCTCTTTTTCTGTGCTTTCTGTTTGTGCTTTGCCATGTTGTTTACTAATTTCTTTAATATTCCCATTCCAACCTCAAACAGACCCACCAGAAATCTCCGTGGAGCGTCCCGTTGTCTTCTCCGGCGAGGGACATGAGGCGATGCTCGTCTGCATCGTGCACGGCGAAACACAGCCTGAGGTATGTTTTAATTAAATTTCGTGCATAAATTTTCATTTACGCTCGCTGGACTTCTCTCACTTGGACATAAAACAGCTGAATGAACATACCCATTAATATACTCTCTGACACACACACATACACCGATACAAATACTTATTTACAGCAGTGTATTCAGTTTAACAATCGAATCAATTTTCACAAATTGTGATCTACTACTTGCATTAATTCTTTGGGGGGTTTACTGTACTTATTTGGCAATCATTTTGGGATATGCACAAAGTTGATTTCACAGCTGGAGTGTGTATCTTAAGAGCAAAGAGCTTTCAGTGCTATCTTTCAGCTGCCAACACATTAATTAAAAGTCTGCAAAGACAAATTGAAAAGCTGGACAAAGCATAATTTTAATCAAACATAAAACGAATGCCACACAATGGGACTGATAAAACAGTAGTTTCTTCTTTAAAAGAGTCACTTGCCGAATATGGAATACACTAAAAAATAAATAGAAGTTAACGCACAGAAATTGTTATCAATATACTATATATATTATATATACATACATACAAGTATATTCATGTAAGTTGGAGGCAATCTACATAAGAGTAACGAAATTAATATGGATTTCTAAATTTGTTTTTAAAGCCAACTATTAAGTCATTCCAATAGAGAGCATAAATTATATACAATCAATCTCAAATGCTAACGAATGCTGTGAGAAGATATATAGAAAATCGAAATATTGCATTTTGAATACAAAAGAATATGGAAATTAATATAGAACGATAAATTTATATTTTTATATTATCACAAACAAGTGATGATAACCTAAAATGGTATTCACATTTCTAACTTAATAGTACTCTTATTCAGAAAGTTTACTATTTATTATGTTTAAAATGCAAGCTACATATATCTTCTTTTAGGTTCTATAAAACTTCATTGCCAAATCTAAATGCTCTCAAAAAGCATAAAAAATAGAGGGAAGAAATGGGCATACTCACACACATATTACGCTGGTTTCTTTTTCTTATAGAGTAGTATTTATTTTTATGCTGTGCGCCTTTGTCGACATTTAAATTAATACGCTTGGCTATAATTCAAAGTAAAATTGCGGAAGTTGCCAAAGCGGAAGTGTGAAGCGGCGAGCAGCCAAAGAGGAAAAATACCAGCAAGAGAGAGAGAGAGCGAAAGAGAGTTGAAAAAAATATTAAACACACACACACACACACACACACACATTCGCATACGAAATGAGAGAGAAAAAGAAAGGGAGTGAATGAAGAGACCAACACAAAGTTAGTGCACCAAATAATGACTGGCAACCGCAAATGTCAATGCTTAAAATTATACAGCGTTGCTTCAGCTCGCTTAGGTTGGTCTGGGAGGGGGGAGAGTGGGAAGGGGTTTTTGGTCAGACTCTGGAGTGGAGACTGAAAGAAAGAGAGACGTTGGACCGCCCGCCAGTAGCACGAATTATTTGGGGCGTTGCATTACGTTTTTATGCTATTTAATTTTTCACATTTTTTGCTGGCACTGTATATTTTTGGTTTTTTGTTTTTTTTGTTTGTTGAGTTCGTTTTGCGACCGCAAAGCGTTGACTGCTTTTCCAGGAAAAGCCCCAACTACTTATTTATTTGCCAACTGGCCACCGCTTGCCATTACTGTTTCACTTACTGTGGCTCTTGTTGCTGTAACTGTTACTGTTGCAGCTGCAGCTCTTTGTTTGTCCTGTTGGACATACATTTCATTACACGACGAGTCGAATGGCTTGCGACTTGCTTTGCATTGTGCTTGACAGAAACGGGGCGTGGCAAATGGCAGTCTGAGTGCTAGGCATGGCATTTGTAGTCTTTGAGAATGGCATTTCCTCATGCAATTTATACTGACCTCCCTTTTCCACCCTTCTTTGCTCCTTGTCATTTGCCATTTTATGACTCTAGTTAAATGTATACAATTTAACGCTTCGCTTTCATTCGTCTCGGCTGTTGCTGTTGCCACACAACCGTGACACGCTAACGAGCCTGCAACTTGCAAAACGAACTAACCTCTCAGTGTGTATCTGCAAATATTGTTTTATATATTCGGGAATCAAGTGATTCAGTTTTAAAAGTTTTGCTTTGCGGCCCAGTTTTCAAAACATTACTTTGCAGTGAAAGATTTGGGATATTCTACTTAGATAGCAAAATGTATGCTTTTATTTAATGCTGCCAACCATTTAAATTTGGGCCAACAAAGCTGATAAGTTTGTGTTAATGGATGGATAAAGTGTTTTCACAGTTCATGAATATTGATGGGAGAATATAGTTCTTTGTACTATATTAATTGCAATGCCTAATACTACCTTTAAGTAGTTAAATTTATACAACTCTCTAGTCTATTAATGAATTGCAATTCCATTGCTATTGATTAGAAATTTGTGGCAGTTGCATGTCATGATTGGTGTTGCAATGCTGCATGGCGCATTTTTAATTACTGCGCTTTGACAATGGAGACCGCAATAATAAGTAAATGCGGCAAAGTTACCCAGAGAGAGAGAGAGAGTTCCCTCACATGATACGCCTGTGGAGTTCTGTGAATTATTGAGCACGCTTTGAAAGGACAAAACACATTGACACACACAGGTGGAAGGGAGTGTGTAAAGTGACATTCACGTGCACTTACATGAGTGCATACATATTTGCATATTAATTAGGAATTGCGGCAGAAGTCTGGCATATATTCATAATCCATTGAATTGTTGATTTGTTGCATAATGAATAGCATAAACAAGCACTAAGCTGTCTGCTATGTCCCCCCCATGTGGCATGGCTTTACGTGGCAGGCCATCAACGGCAGGCGCTGCTGCTGCATCGCCAACTGCAACGGCAACGGCAACGGCAACGGCTGCAACATTGTCATTAGAGCAATTGTCATTAACATGAGCGACAGCAATGAGACAACATCATTATCAACGTCATCGAGTGTGGCCATTGTCAGCGATATTCTTGTTGTTGTCGGCGTCATCAATGTCATCGATGTTGATGTCAGACGCATTAAACATGCAGCAGCATTTGACAGAGTTATCAACAGCTAACAACATTAATGGGTGTTTGCCTGGACAGTAACAGCAGCAACATCGGCAGCAGCAGCAGCAGCAACAACGGGGGGACTTGCCCCACTTAATGCGCTGTCATCGTTCGGTTGTCATTGCTTTTAATTATTTTGCAAATTAATTTCCAAATTGGTAATTTTCTTCACATTTGCACAAAAACTCAAACAAACTGCAAATCCGAGCATCATACTGCCGTAATGAGTTTTTATGCAGCAGCTGCTGCTGCTGCTGCTGCTCTTGTAATTGACTAAAAGTTGGCCTATTTTGCAATTGAGCGCCGCAGGAGTTTATTGTCATTTAGAGTTTGGAGTATCGATAGGCTTGTCACTCAATTACCGAGAGAGATTTATGCATTTTGCTCAAAATCTATTTAATGTGCTGATTTGCCAAGAATTGTTATTAATGAGATACAAGCAGCAACTGCAAATATTGATAAATTGCTGAGCAGATGTTAAGCTTTGCTTTAAGTGTCTAAGAAAATCATTAAATTATTGCATACATATAACCATTTAACATCCCTGCAAATTTATAAATTGTTAAATAAAAATGTTATATGCAAATTATTGGCATTGTAGAAAACCAGAAGTTCGTTCCACAAGAACTTTATTAAATGTACTTTTATTTATTAATATCGAAACCTCCATTCGCTCGTATTCTGTTGACATTTCCGCAATAATTATTATTATTTTCATCAACAGATAATTATGTTGACGTTTTTTGTAATGATGTTAACGGCAATGAAGTGGAGCCCTTAAAATTAAATGAAGCGAATACTCTCCACTCGCTGCTGTTTGGCTTTTAATTAGAGCTCCACCACTTTTGCCCTCGTGTGTTGTGTGTTGAAGAGCTTGTGCAATGATTATTGTTTGGATTATGCGGAAATTGACAGGCGGATTGAATGATTGCTGTTGAATTGTAAACTGCTGACGTGCAATTAATTACGACAAATTATTTATTGTTCAATTTCTGTAAGAGTTTTCCACGCTCAATGGGGAAATACATGATGGCGAGGAGGATGAGAAGGCGAAGTCGGTCGTCACATCAAACCACCTGCCAGCAACTTAAGTCAATCGCTAGCCATTAGTGGCGACACTAGCGCCACCCACATGCCACACGCACCGCACGCGCAGACAACACACGCAATTTGCCCCTTCATATGTATGTATGTGCGTGTTGCCCGCATACGCTGCGTATGCGTAATTATTTGCTTTTTGGCCCAACAGGCTTCGCTGTGAATGCTTTGGCTAGAAGGTTTTGGTTACTTCGAACAAAAGGGAGCTCGAGCTCTCTCGACACGCAGCTGCCGCTGCCGTTGCCGCACACCTAACAACACGTTTCCGTTAACAATTTCCGCCAATACCAGCGTCAAGTGGGGATTGCATCATTGAGTGCCGCCAGTCAAAGGAAGAGAAAAAGGGGAAGCCCAACAGAAAAAGAAAAGAGAATAGACGAGAAGAAATTCACGCAAATTTTATTCTTCTCTTTTCGCTGATTAGTGTTGATTGGCATTTTTCGCTTTGCTGCTCATCAATGCTAATTTTTTTTCACTTACTTCTTTTTTCTTATATTTTTTTTCTATTGGTTTACCCACTTCACTTCGCCACGCACCTCAGCTTGACTGCAAAAGTTGGCCAAGTTGTTGCTTTGCTTGGCCGTAGCGCAAGTGCAAAAGATTGATTGACGCAACATTTGCGTAGATGTTGATATTGATGAAGTGCGCCAAGCGTTTGGCCAATCAATCGGCTGTCTAAGAGCGCCCCCTGCCACAACCGACAGCAATCAATGAGCACAACATTTAATAAACCAAAGTAATTAATGCGCTTAACAGACTTGCGGCATAACAGAGAAGAAGAGAAAGACACACACACTCGGATACAGATAGAAATATGAAATACAATAATTTTCTTCTTTTTTTTTGGGCATTTTTCTGCCATGTCAACACTTACGCCTCGTTACGCACGGCTGAGCGAATCATCATGGGGCTGAGGGTTACAGATCCTTGCTACTGCTCCTGCTGCTGATGATGTTGGCCATGCTGATGAGCATAGCTTAAATGTGTGTGAAGAGAAGCGGGAGAAGCGTAAAATCAACAACAGGCAACAGCAACAGCAAAAGCAACACCATCGAACAACACAGCCTAACAAAAGGCATGGAAAAAGCAAACATCAACATTTTGCACAAATAATAACAAACATTTATGGCATAACAGCATAACTCTAACTACACACACGTTCTCCCAACAATATCTATATAAGCACTGTATATGTGTGTGTGTCTGATATTTATGACAACACATGTGTGCACTGTTGACAGCCATTTTAATGGAATAAGCGCCATAGCCAGGGCAGAGCAAAAGCAACATCGCTCTCAGCCCTGAGCTCTGAGCTGAGCGGTCAAAATGACACCACGAGATGTGTGTTTGCCTTTGCCTTCGCATCCATTTCTAGTCATATCAAAACTAATCTGCGGCACAACTCCAACTGTCATCTTATCATTTACTACAATAATAACAAGTAGACTTATTTTATTCTGTATATTTTTATTCGTGCTTTAAATTTGTTGTCCAACAAAATTTCCATACACTCAACTAGAGTACTTTAAGCCCACTGTGGAGAAAATACTCTGCACGTTTAGAGTCGTATATTTACTTTGTTCTTAGTTATTCTTTGCCATGCCGTATTGTATTTTCTTGTTAAAGTTGTTATTGTCGGATGGATTTTTGTTATGTGAGTCATGCGTGGAGCACCTGCTGCTACCCGTTCCGTTTTCTGTGTTAATTCGTGCGTTGCTGTCCCGCCGGTATATCTCCCCGCCTGACTGGCTGCCTCCTGACTGTCTCGCTGTCTGATTGTCTGCCTGTCTGAATCCTGTCAAAGCCGCCGTAACAGCGCACACATGCAGGCAACCGGCAAAACCGGCAACCGGCTGTTGGTTGTTGGATTCGTTGCTGGCAGTCGGCAACCAGCAAGCAGCTGAGTTGGTACATTTTTTTTCGGTTCTTTTTCTGTTAGAGCCTAGAGCACGACTCGTTGGCAAAACACGCACACACGCCTGTCAGCCTAGCACCGCAATACTAGTTAGTCTCTGGGTCCTGGGATGCGACCCAGAGATCTGGGTGCTGGGTTCTGGGTTTTTGGGGGCCTCTGTTTACAGAGGATATGAGCACACTTGACATGCGAAACAAGCTGTTGAAATATTCCTGCAGTTGTCAAAAATATTCCAACCAAAGAATGCGGTAAATGAAGGCCGAGAGAACAAGAGAAGGAGAGGAGAAATTTAATTTGAACGCGTAGAAAATCAATGTTCAAGTGAAGCTCGAGTGGTGGCAATGCGATCTATCCAAAAGCATTTGCCGTAAATCACTTCGAACAAGTTTCTCACACCTCACACCACAACGCCACAACACTCACACACACACACACACACACACACACACACACAGAACGCACACAACCAAGTGGAGACACGCCAATTTTGCAGTTACTCAGAGTCAGACTAACACTCAATGAGTTTGAAGTTGAAAGTTTTTGAAGTTGGTTCGAGGTTCGTGTTCGTGTTCGCTACGATTGACCAAGTTTTCAATTATTTACAGGTAATTTGGTTCAAAGATACCATGCAATTGGACACCACCGAGCGCCACATCATGGAGAATCGCGGCTCACGTCACACGCTGATTATACGCAAAGTGCATCCGCAGGACTTTGGCAACTACTCCTGCGTGGCTGAGAATCAACTTGGCAAGTCACGCAAAACTTTACAGCTCAGCGGAAAACCGAATGTTGCCGTTTTTAATTCACCAGCAATCAGTCAATACAAGGACAGGTAAGCTCACACACACTCGCAGTCGCACACGTCTTCCACGTTCCACTCGCTGCTCAATTGGCAGCCGTATCAAGTGGCAGACAGACCAACCTGAACTGAACTGAACTGAGCTGAGCTCAGCTCAGAGACCAAGACCAGACACGTGCCCACGTACCATACACTGATGGCCATGTTAGACAATTTGTAGAGTGCTTGACCTCAGTTAAGTTGAATTTACTCCAGTTCAATAGAGTTGGATTCGCTCGCTCGCTCCGCTTTTTACGGGCGTCTAATTAGCGCGAAACAGTTCTCAGATTTGCCACCCTCTACGGTTTTACGGGTATTTACACGTTGCGTATACGTAACGTAGCAGAGCATCAAATTCAAAAAACCTGAAAACCTGAAATAACAACTGTCAGTTTTTCGACAATGCGGCAGATAGAGAGGCGGCTTTATTAGATTAATTTCATTGAATGACAAACGGACAATGGGACAACAACGGGACAACATTGGGACAACCGTCTGTTGGGATAGCAAAGCAGCGCAGTGGGAGAGACAACTAGTCGCATACGTAACAAATAAAACTTTTAATTGGATTAGCTGTCATCAGACGCACACATGAACAGACGGACACACATGGCTGAGAGAACAGGCAGCCAACCGACAAACAAGCTCACATCTCACTGTCAAACACACACACTGACACACACACACAGTCGCATTGCTGAAGCAGAAGCAGACGACAGTGAGACATATGGAGAGAGACAGTGCGACAGAGAGACAGACAAACACTCGGATAGCTATAGAGCCGACAAATTGCCAGTGAGTGGCATTGGCACCTTTCAATAATTCAACTTGAATTAAGTTCAATAAACTAGATCACAAAAAATTAAAAAAAGAAAACTGAAAATGAAAATAAAATTACAAATTGGCATTGGAGAAAAGTGGAAAATTGAAAATGCTAGAAATAGTAGAGCACATCAAATACGAGTACGAAAAAGCTCGCATATGAAATTCCAATGTCATTTTACCAAATAATTCTATTTTCGGCAAGCCGCATTGCGCATACGCTCTGTATAACAAAGTTTACCAAACAAATATTACTAACTCGCTCTCTGATATTGCCAATCGGACTCTGAATGGCAATGCCAATGTCAATGGGGAATCTGAATCGGAATGGGGAATAGGAAAAGGGCGATGTCAACGCACCAGCAGCAGCAGCAACTACGCTGATTTCATTTTGTGATTTTGTGCCGGAAACTGCTGCCGGCAATTAAGCTGGCAATTGGTCCCCATCGAGCGCTACACCAATCGAGCTGGCGCCAGTCGCCAGCTCTTCAATTGTTCATAATCATTTTTATTGCTTACTTTACTTTGGATGATGCCACGAGCACGAGTATATGCGAAAACTTTTCTGATTGGCGTTTTATGTTTTTATTGAAGCCCAGGACTTCAGGTTATTAGTTCATATGGCCCAATAAGCATACAAAAAAAAAAAGAAAAGAACACAGAAAACATAGAGCGAAGCCACTGCTGGAAATGCCGAAACAAACTGCCATCTACTTATGTATTATATACACAAACAAAGTAATATCACAGCCAAAAAAGAAGAGGAAGGGCTGCTGCCATCGCCCCTCAATGTTCCTCCACGCTCCAATTCTATAAGTTGGCTTGTTTATGACTTCAACGACGCTCTCATGCTCCCCAGCTGCTCAGCTGATTAGCATTCAAATTGTGTGCCGAGTTTATCGCAAAGCAATGAACTAGCGCCTTTGTAATGTATTTGTGACTACGAGCAGGAGCGGGAGAAGGAAGCCAACAACAAGGACAACTAGGACAACCTCTTCGTTCTAATTAGTTGTTTACTTGAATAGTTTTTCGCCCCTCGCGAGCAGCGCTATAAATACTTCCAAATCTGCCTTTGTTGTTAATATTAATGCGATTGTTAATGAGCTTCAGAGTTGCCAGCTGGCAGCTGGCATCTTAAAGTCAAAAACGAAATTCATTCACCTTTAAAGGCGACCTGCTGGGCCAATGGCCCAAAAACTGCATTCTGTCGATATGAACGAGCATTAAGTATACGCTATGTGGGCGTGGCATGCAGTTAGTCTTTCGGTTGAATGAACGGAAGCATTGTATGATGTTGAACATTGCGAAGGGCAAACAAAGGGTCAATAACAAAAGCAACCAGCAACAACAAGGGCAACGTCGACAGCAGTCGAAACAGCAGCAGCAGAAACACGGAGAACAACGCATGGATTCAGCTTCAAATTCTGTATCTTAAACCGGCCATTGTCGTCAGCAACGTCAGCATTGATTATGTTGTTGTCGTCATGATGATTGTTGTTGCTGCTGCTGTTGCTGCTGTTCGCATTGCTTGCGTGCCAGATAGCTGGCTGGCTGACAGCCTGACTCGCTGACTAACTGAAACTCGACTGCAGCTCAGAGAGCTTTATATGAAATTTAACAATTACATATTGATTGAGTTCGCCTTAAAATAAATCTGGCGCCAACTGTTGCACGCAAACTTTCGCCACATGCTCACTCTTCATCTCTCTCTCTCTCTCTACGACTCTTCAACTCTATTTCAAACTACAACAGATACAACATCTCCTGGGCAGTGGACTCGCATACACCCATCGAAGAGTACAAGTTGTCCTTCCGCAAGCTGCCACAAGGACATGAGGTCGTTGACAATGCCATTGACTCGCAATCCTCGCTGTCGTCATCGTCATCATCATCATCGTCGTCGTCGCACTCATCCCAAATGTACGGCTCGGCCACCCACAATCATCGCATTGGCAGCAACTTGGGCAACTATGGTGGCTATGGCAATCTGATGCACTGGGGTCACAATGATTGGCGCGATGTTGTGCTCCCTGCTGTCCCCCTCTCACACCACTACACGCAAGGCATGAGCTACATGGTGCGCGGACTTGATCCCGATCAACAGTACGAGGCCACAGTGCAGTCCCGGTAAGTGTTGTCTTTAAACCGAACTAAACTGCAACTCAAATTCAAACACAAGAGTTGACAGCGAACCGCAGCGTTTGGTTAGTTCGACTCATTAGCTAGCAACATATTTGCATATTACTGCCGCACAATTAGTTGGCAAGCTGCATAATTAATGTCGATGGCTTAATGCTTACCAATTTTCCTCATTCACAGCAATCGCTATGGCTGGAGCGACTTGACCAACAGTTTTTTCTTCTCCACGTCATCAAATGGTGAGTTTTTCTTACACTTTGTAAACTTTTAAAGCGAAATCTCTTAATGAATATGGCATAAATATATACATACATATATATACGTGATAACTGAACTTAAGCCCGGCGCATGTCCCTTCCAAAATAAACGTAGTATCGTGTGTACGTGTAAATGGTATAAGCTGCTGCCGCCCTCTCTTTCCCACACACTCTCTCTCCCCCACACAATCAGCTTATGCATGCGCCTGGCGCTTATGCAACAATTTTATTCACCCCT
The DNA here is from genome assembly GCF_023558435.1 of Drosophila sulfurigaster albostrigata. Taxonomy (NCBI): domain Eukaryota; kingdom Metazoa; phylum Arthropoda; class Insecta; order Diptera; family Drosophilidae; genus Drosophila; species Drosophila sulfurigaster. The sequence continues at coordinate 23,150,563 of NC_084882.1, forward strand.
CATTTTATTTTGAGTTTCTTTTTAGTGTCACAAATACATTGTTAGAGGGAAATCATTGAAATGTAATTTCATTTTACAATAATTATAGTTATATTTTTGATTAAATTGGTATTTTAATAGGGGCATCAATAAGCTGCTTCTCTCTTTAAATCAAACTCTGCAGCCTTTTTTTTGTTATTGTATTTTGTTCTGGCTGCATGCATAATAATTTGGTATTAAACGCTGCTCTTGCCTGATACTCGTAATCCAGAAAAATCACAGTGCAGCAGCAACGGCTCAGTCCGAAGCGCTTTACATGTCAGGGCCGAACCAAGCGCAAGAGCTGCACAAAAACTGCAAATTGTGCACTTTAAAGCAATGCAGCAAAATAATTCATATACATATATTAATAATATAAAAGGGCAACGATTTATAATGTCGAGTGTAAACTACTTTGCATACACACACACATACATATACTTCTGGCCTCATTAAGCAATTAAATGATAATTCTTGCTGCACATCAAGTATACGCACCATTTCGATTTCGCCCATAAATGGTTGACTAATTGCAGCGCTTCGAAATTTGACTTGGCTTAATAAGGTGGCAAAATCAAGTAAATAAACTCATACACACACAAGCGAACACTAATTGGATGCATACAGCAAGCAGCTATATAACATACATATGTACATAGAATAAACTCGCACATTTCTTAAGAGTCGTCATTGCGGCTATAAATAAACAAAGATGCGGGGCGTCGATTGGGTTTTCGCATTTGCCATTTGCAGGTAGCCGAGGCGGTAGCGGCAGGTGGATTGCATTTAAATGCGCAAACGAAAACCATTTATATGCAAAACTATTGTTGCATTGCATACTGAATGAATGCCGCATTGCCAGCAAATGCAGCAACCACACAGGCACCGTCGACCACCGTCGTGTAAAATATAGAGCGAAGGGAACGACAACCAGAGCGAACGCGAGAGCGCGCGCGGAAAAGCGTTTTTCCATGCAAATGACGCATATTTGCCAGCGCCCGTGCCTCTCTGTGTGACTGTGCCGAACGTTAGGGTTTTGCCACCATCGGAGCTCGCTGCTCGCGTTCCCTTTTTTGGCCAGCTGCATCTTTAGAGCCGTTGTGCGAAATGCATGCAAATGCAAACGCAGCGCCATTCAATGCCGTCGCTTGGCAAACAAACGAATAAATATGCATACGAGCCAAGAGAAATGCGCAATAAACACGCAGAGACAGAGAGCGAGAGCGAGTGAAAGCCACACAGACAGCCAGTCAGACTGTAAGGCAGGACAAAGCGAAACTGTAAAATTAAATCAAGTAAAACGTGCATACCACATACACAGACACACACAGAGAGAAGTAGCTGCAGCTGCAGTATCGATGTCACTCGTTGAAGACGTTTTGCCTTTGACAGGTGCACACACAATTTCGCTCTACACACAACTTCATTAAGGACTATTGTGCGGTGTGGCCCAACGGACGTGGCTTCTTCGTCGCATTCTTCTTTTTCCCCCCTCATCGCTGAGCCAAGTCATAAGTATGTCGTAGCAGCCAGTCGCTTGGCCAGGTTGCGGCAATTGCAGCGCGTTTCGTGGCAAGTCATTGCCGTGCATTGTGCTAATGGAAATTACTTCATTATATTTTCGAAACGTAAACAATTTACGCAATTAGCGACATGGTATGTTAGAGCAAAGGGGTAGCAAAGCATGGGAATGAAATGCAACAGCAGCGACAGCAGCGACAACGACAACGACAGCAATACAGCCAGGCTGGCTGGCTGGCTGGCAATCGTGCCAAGCGCCAACTAATGAGCCTAGAGTGTCATAACTACAGCAACCACAGCAACAACAACAGCAGCAGTAGCAACAACAACAATGGCAATAACAGCGGTTATAGCCACAATGTCAACAATAATGCCAGCCATTGCCATACACGACAGCAACAACACACTAAAGGACAACAAGCACACTCGACCAGACTGTAGCAAGCACTTGGACACAACACATGCAGCACACTCATACTGTCACACACACATACACACACGCTGACACACACTCATATTAGCAGTTCATTTACCTAGGCGACGTGAGCTGCAAGTAGAGCAAGTTGGACAACAGAAGCTTCTGCCGCTTCTGTTGCTGCTTCTGTTTGTGGCAAGTTTGCTGGTCACATGCCACTAAAAGAAAACTCCAATTGAGTGTCGTTGCAGACACACAAAAAAAATAAAGGAAAAAAAAAATATCACATAATAGCAACAGTTCTCATATGTGTCCTTGAATACACACATACACTCACACACACATTTACATACTACAGTGTCGTTGAATTCGTGCAATTGCAAATTACATTTTCGTAAGCCAAAATAAAGTTTGCGGTGCGCCGAGTCAGCATTTTGGCCAAAGCCAATTGGCAAGCAACAAGTATAACGCTTAAAACAAATGCCAATTTTAATAAGAATTTCGATAAAATCTTGGAAGAAATTTCCTGCATTTTTTTTTAGTTTCGTAAAATTGGAAATTTAACTAAAATTATTTGCATCAACATCGTTTTAAATATGCAAATGTATAATATAAAATTCGGAAATACTATTTTCTATATTCTAAAATATGTAAATTCCAATCATCAAACACTTTAAATGCATATATATTTGAAAATCAAAATTTAAACATCCAAATTGTACCTTAAATACTTCATACACGAGCAAAGCCGCTCAGAGCTTTACAGTTTATTGATTCACTTTTCTTGACAGAAAAAAATTGATGGAAAATTCACAATTTTTATAACCAATTACATCATATGGCACATCGCATGTGTATAACAGATCCCCCCAGAGACAGAGACAGAAGGAGAGACAGAGACAGAGACATATCCACATCGATTTGCTGCTGGATATGCGTTGCCAGCATTTAGATCGTCCTTAAAGGGCATTTAATTTTTATGGCACTTTTTTAATGTACTCACTGTGCGCTATTTTTATAGCCATGTCTCTTTCCACTCTTTTTGTTTTGCAATGCGATGCGTGAGTGAGCGAGAAAGCGACATCGAAAGTGAGAGAAGGAGAGGAAGATAGTTGACTACAGTATGCAACTATTTACACATAGCACAACAGCTAACGCCAAATACACACGCTTAGCTTAACCTTAGTGTAATATTAGAGATATGGAAGTGCGAGCGCGGGGTCAGAGGGCACGGCGCACGGTCGGACAACACTCCTAACGGGACATGGAGACATAAAAAATAATGCATTTTGTGCACGCGAAAAAATACTCGACATAAAGCACAAAAAAAATATACGAAAACGAAAAAAAAATGAAAATAAGAAACGTAGCGAAGTTAAATAAAATTACAACATAAAGTAAGGCAACGAGTGTTATGTGTGTGGACAGGCGGTCTGCAGTTATATTAGGAGTTGTTCGTGGAGGTGGTGGTGATGGTGGGGACAGCAGAGTGGTGGGTAAAGGACTAGTGAAGAAGGCTAGAAGAAATATCAGAAAATGAAAGACTCGTTGAAACTTGCGTAAAACTTGCTGAAACTGCCAACTGAGGACCAGTCAGCAATAGCAATAGCAATAGCATTCACGACAACAGCAATGGCAACAGCAACAACATCAAAGGATGACAAAGTGGACTCTTAGTCTAGAAGGAAGAGAGTAGAACGACGACAACGGCGTGGAGGACGCGACTGCCGCCGTCTGCCGTCTGTTGAGCGCAGCTCAAACTTTCAATTTACTTGTCCATCGCATCTTGCTGTCTCTTTCACTCGCCCACTCCCAGCTCCTTATACCAACACCAACACCGTCGCACATTATGCTGCTGCGTCGTCGTCGTCTGCGTCCTCTGTATGCGTTTGAAGCTTTTGTGTTGCCGCTGGGAATGCTTTACCAAAGGCCCCAAACAACTGCAGCAACATCGCTTTTTTGCTTGCTTGCAACTCGCAAAGTTTACCAAGTCACACACACAGAGAGAAGTGCGCACACACACACACACACACACTAGGAGAAGCGCACTCACACACATACACAGAAACGAAGCGCAAGTTTTGTAGTTGCAGCGTAATAAGCACATGGCAAAAGGAGAAAAAATATATACATATAAAAATATATACAATATATAAAACTTATGTGTGTGTGTGCAACACGCGCTCTGTTGCAAGATGTGTAATGCGAATTCTCAACGTGAATGTTATGTTTATGTAAAGTGCTGGTCTCACATTGTGCGAGAGATGAGCGAGGGATGAACGAGAGAGGAAGCAGACGAAGACAGATCGCGGTGGGACGCAACGTTGTTTGGTTCTCGCTGAAGTTTGCCTCAAGTGCTGCGTTTGTACAAAAGCAGCAACTGCATTATTATAAGTATTACACTCACACACACAAAAAGTCTCTCTCTCTCTCGCGCTCTCTCTCTGTTTTGTATGTGTTTGTTTGGGACAAGCTTAAAGCCAAACTTTAAGTGGCTAACATAGTCGTTAGTTATTTGTCGGCCATCTTGGCCACAAGTTAACTACACTTTGCGACAGCACACCACAACAGAAAAATAGGAAAAAAGAAAAACAGCAAATGGTTGCAACAAATGTGGCAGCAACTAGTTGCAACCTGCAACAATGTTGGCGAAAATCCACATTTAGCAACGCCAAATACGCGCTAAATCCGTGCAACCACCGCACCACAGGCATTGCCAACTATTGGACGAGTCGGCAGCGGTGTAAAACGGTTAACAGCATTGCCCTACTACAATACACTGTGCAAAATAGTAAACTAATTTTAGTTGTAGTTGTTGTGTATATACAAACATATATTTTTATGTAAAGCAGTTGAAGTTGGAAATTTAATAAATTCTTTTAAAGTAGTATAGAACAAGTAAGTGTGTGCTCGACTATGAGATACCTGTGCTCATTTTGGATAAGAGCAGTGTGGTATTATTCCTATAATATACCAAATTAATACCAACATGTACCTAGAACAATATTTGACATGTTGATATATCACTACATAAAATATATCAAATTAGCACACCGAAAAAAGCGCTAAAAATACTGAACGCAATATTTGGTATTGATATAGTTATTCATTGAAAATAAGACTAAATGGTTAATCAAAGCAGCTAAGACTAAAATACTAAACTCAATCTATAAAATGTCAATCACAAAACTCATAATTAATCTATTATAATAATACTATAAATTCCTTTCCGCCTAAATTGAAATATTCGCTGCTAGGAAAACTATTACTAGGACTGAGCAATACGAAAATTGATTGCTACATATATTTGAAAATATTAATAGTATAATGTTGTTATGTTGAAAATTGCTGTTAATTTTTAAAAATATTTACATTTACAATATTTATAGGCAGTTTCTAAATTTTACAATTTAAAGAATGAATAACTTAACTCCCTAACTTTGTCCTACATTCAGTTGTCATACCCCCCAATTTCTTCGAGTGCAGCACGTACCCTGCTGAGTGATGTACCTGGTTCGCATTTACCCATGGCGCCTGTGTGTTCTGCTGTCCAGTTCACTCGCCTCCCCTGCACTTCAGTGCTGTGTGTGCAGTTGAGGCGATTGAAGTTTAGTAAGCTGCTTGTTACTGTTGCTGCTGTTATTGCAATTCTAAATGCGCTCAACAAAAGCAAAAGCAACAACAACAACAGCAACGAAAAAATGCATCAAAAATGCTTCGCCTAAAAATCGGATTTAGCTGATGCACCTATCAGCATACGCGACTAACGTTTTGAGTGTGTGAGAGAGAAGGGTGTGTGTGTGTGGTGTGTGTGTATTTGTCATCATACCGCAATGCTATTACGAGAATAGTGCGTTCGTCCGGTGCCTGGGACCAGTTTGAGGATAAAACCCTATTTCAGTTTTAGAATAGAACCAGAAACCCGTCAGGTGCTGAAAGGCGGCAACTGCGGTAAGTTGGGTATTGGCCAACGTCGATGGCGATGGCGCTGACGATGGCGATGCCTGACGGTTGTTTAGCTACACAAAACGTTGAACACGAAATCACAAGTGACGTTATGGTTTTGTGCCACCAAACCGCAGGCAATAAAAGACGCAATGACTGTCGATGGCAGCAACAGCAAGAGCAGCAACATTAGCCGCATTGGGAATGCTGGGGAGTGGATGAGAACGACGACGATGCGGTGTCCACTTGCTCGCGCTCTGTTCACTGGTCGCTGGTCGCTGGTCGCTGGTCGATTGCGTCTGTATTCATTATAAAATTGTTTGGCATTTTGCTGGGCGCCGCAATTGACAATTTGCTTGTAGTTTATGTTGACAGCATGTGAATTTATATGGTAATTCGATGCGTTTGCCACTTTTTCGTAAGTCCAGTAAACGGCGCGCCAAATGAACGCAGCGGCAACGCAACGATTTGTGGCATGATGTGAGTGAGTGCAGCAGCATTTCTAAATTGAACGTGTCATGTTTGGAGGCGATGCCAACACAGATGCCTCAATAGATTAGCTGTCCTGTTTGCAACATGCAACGCCATACAAACACAAACACACACCATCTCATGTCTAACAACATACGATGTCTCAGGTCCATAGTCCAGTGTCCGCTGTCCCATGTTTTCTGTCTATTAAAAGTGTCAGCAATGACTTGAACGTATACGCTGCTGCAGCAACAACATCGACTTCAAATGAGAACACATCAAGGATGTCAATGCCTTGTGCGGAGGAGTTTTACAGCTTCAATGCCTGTCGAGAGTCGGATGCTGTCTTTGCCTTTGACAGCAGCAGCAGTAGCAGAAGCAGCAACATTGAATGAATTCTAGCCAACTTTTCCATGAGATTTGTATGTTTTAGATAATGTCGAAGCGTTTGCTAGACAGCTCTGCAGGCAGGCGCATCAAATATGAATAAGTTTGGAGCATCATCGCTCATCGGCTGTTGACAGATGTTGTGCAACAGTTTTTGCTATAAATATATACTGGGCATACATACACAACACAGCTGGCTAGCTAGCCAATTGGGAGCTATGCATCCCTGAGAGTTTCATTAATGTCAACAGCAGAATCAGCAGCAGCAGCAACAGCAGCTGGACCTCGTTGCCTTGGCTATCTGGCATTCACTTTTGAGCTGGCCACCGCCTGCTGCTTACGCTCTACTTTGTCGCCGATGCAGTTGAGATTGCAATTGCAATTACCATTGAATGTTGGCCAAAAAGCGAGCAGGTGTCGTTGCCAGCGATTTCGATATCGATGGATCGACTGGTTGGCTGTATGACTGTCGGTCTCTCTGCCTGTGTCCTACCTGGGCTTTAATGGCAAAATGTTCATTTGTCATTATTGACAGATGTCGCACGTTTGCCATTTTAATTGGCGGCTTACACACAAAATGAGCTGCTCACCGGGATATGACCTCGCTTGTTCATCCAACTCAACTGTCCAGCTGTCCGGCTGTTGGGCTGTCCGGCTTTCAACCAACGATTCGTCGTCTGCGCTTGAGCGGACAAAGTAAACTTTTCCTGATTGTGCATTGCAATTAAAGCGTTAATGATTTATGTATTTGCGGCAATGGATTTGATTTAAATGTCAATTTGCAATCGCATTGCGGATGACCATTAAATTATTGCTTATCAGCACACAAATACTACTACAATATTCATCATATGCAGTTTGTTTAATTCTTCACTTTCACCTGTCTTAAATTTGCTTATAAATGTGTGTCTATCGCTATCGCTATCGCAACTATCGTTTAATTTCGCTCTACTTTCATTGACTGATCCACGTATCAATTGCAGATGTACTTGTCGATCTGTCAACATTCTTAAATCACGGTCAGTCAGGTTAGTCTTCGCTGTGCTCTATCTCTATCTATCTTCTATATATCTCTCTCTGTCTGTCTATTTTTTCTCTCTTTTCAAAATCATTTAACTGTCCTAAACGCTTTCACTTTTCTTCTATCTCTCTCTCTCTCTCTCTCTCAATCTCTGTATATTTGCATGTTTTGTATCCGCATGTTTTAGTTTTTTCCTTTTCAAAATGCATTGCATAAAGACTCGATATTTGCCTACAGCTGCTAAAACTAAATAAATAAACAACGTATTCTAAAAAATGCCAAAAACACATACAGACAACATTGTATATGTATGTGTGCGCAATATTGTGCTTTATTGCAGTTTACCAAGCATTTTGTGGAAAAACACTATTCCTCTGGCTGTTCGAAAAGCTTCTAAAAAAAAAAGATCTACCAAAAACAAAATAATAGAAACAGTAAAAACAAACTCTTTAAATGAATACCTCGAAAATTTCCATTTATATATTATACCATAACCATATGTGTGTGTTTGTACAGAGACAAAACGTATATAACATCGACGGTATCTAAAACGATTCAAATTGCATGAATAAAAATATATCTTTTGTGACCATGAAACAGCAATAAAAAAAATTCGTTTCTATTCGATTGTGATTATGAATATATTCAATGATTTTTGAACAATTCTACCTTACAATATATATTTTGCCAATTTGATAAAAAATCGTTTCGTTATTCTCTTTTCTTTGTCATTTGTGCAAATCCATTTCAGATAACGAGATGCGAGACCTGAGTGTAACGTTCTATGGCAGCGGCGCTGTGAATCGACAGAAACTGAGCCTCATCACATTAAGCGGAGCCACGCTGATGCTGCGATTAATCTTGGCTTAGATCTGTGGTACCATCTACAAATTAGTTTAATTTGATTTAAGTAACGAATTTCACCGCCAATAGCATTAAAATGGATGGGTTATGATTTGATCAGTTATCACAAAGCAAAGGAACAATATTCAAAACACAGTCGAGTTGTAACTAGCTTAAGGACATAACATAATACGAGTATGTACTGCAAAAACACATAGAACATTATTTCTCTCAAGCGCTCTCAAATTTTGCATTTTCATCCAACAAACAACCAAACAAACATTTCATACGCAAAAGAACTTTATTCGAATGGAAAACACTTAAGCAAGTAACATTTAAATGGAACCATATAAGTATACATACTTACTTACGATACAATCAATGTAATAGCATAAGACATAAGCGAGACACTGTGCATTCTAGAGATGGCACTCACTGTGCATATGAAATCATAATTACCCATAAATACATTCATACGAAAACATTTCAGCATTTCAGCACTCGAACAACACGTAACTCAAATTAAGTGTAAATAGATTTTATTGCATACTTTTAGGAGTAGGCATCAATTGCACCAAAGAAAGTAAAACCGACAAAACCAAAGACAACCTAATGAAGAGCGACGATGATTTAATTGATATAAATAAATACACACTCACACATACACACACACTTGCACACACAATCTCTTGCATAGTTTGTATCTATAATAATGTTTAGTCAAATGGCAGATATGCTAGTGTGTGTGCGTGTGGTTGTGTATGTGTTTCGTAAGTATCTGGTATCTTGTATATGTTAATTTAATTAACATTCCAGAGCATAGCCAATTATTCATACTTACACACAAAAGCTGCGTAACTAAGTGTATTTTCTCATTCTCACACATTCATTTCCATAATTTAAGATGAAATTGCAACTGAAACAATTTCGGTTTGAATTTCCAATTACGAAATGCTAAACGCAAAATCGCAGTTTTTCAAAGCTTTTTGCTATTTTGATGTCTGCATGTAGAGTAAAATACTATGTCTGTAATTAAGTAGCATAAATTAGCAACAAAGTAATCGAATACACTTTGATTTCTATTTGTAAATTACATAAATACACTTTGACACACTCACACACTCAACACTCAAAACTCACTCTTAGTCTAATGCTTTGTATTACAGTTAGCGAGTAAGTGTAAATAATACGATTTGAAATTGGAAAAACAGCTTAAATGGCCAAGTAATGGATATATAAATATAAATATATTTAGCAAATGATATTTATACAAATCTTAAATGCATTCAACTATAATATTGAAATAGGGTGTTGCGGTTATGGTGATTTGTTTCTTCCAATATTCCAGTATTTCTTTTGTAAATAAATCGCACCCAACTCAACAATGTACTCAACAAAACAACTTCTTAAATGTACTTTTTTAGATAAGGAAACTACACAAAATGTTGCTTTATAAGGCAGAGGCACCATTCTCGCATTTGGTTTAATGAAAGCTGGCACCTGACCGAGCACCCTGTATTATCAGTTTTAGCAAATTTAAAGCTAGGTAAAATATTCACTTTAGTCAAATGCATAAGTAAAATCATATAAAATAAATTATAAATTAAAGAAATGTATGTAAACACGTAAATTGATTTAAGACATGCAAACAAAGCGAAAAACAAGAATGAAAACAAATAAACAATTTACTCAAACAGCTTTTAAAAGATTTAATTAAAACGAAACAAAAAGTCATTTGAATGCACAAAGGGCTGCCAATAAAAAAAAGTAAAAAAAAAACATACAAAAAATAATTTAAATTGCAAAAAGAAACGAAACGAAAGAAAAAGAAAAGAAAAGATATGAAAAGAAACCCCAAAATGGTATAAAATTGTATGTTTACTTAAATCTCAAGGCCAAAATGAAGAACGAGCAAGGCAAGCGTATTTATAATTATATTAATATATAGTGCGTCACAGATATATATATGTATATATATACCAATTATTCGTATATACATACATACATATACTTGCAACAAAATGAAAACGAAAAGCAAAGAAATGAAATCGACATATGAAGAAAGAGAACACTTAAATATTATTAACGATGCAATTTTTTTGCCATTTTCAAAAGTAATATTTGCGATTTCGTTTCCCCTTTCCCCAAAGAAAAATATCCCTCAATTCCTCTACCCCACCCTGTGTCCCACTGCCCATTGTCCCGTTGCTTGGGCCTACCCAATGATAGGTAAATACAATTTATAATATAAAAAAGATGTTCTAGTATATATATATAAATATAAATATATGTGCGTTTGTATGTGTAATTTACAGCATTTAGTTATATGTAAACTTAAACTTAATTGTATTTAGTTTATGCAATAATAAACCAAACCAAACGAAATCTGTGTACAACTCTACTTTCCGAAATCAATAGTTGATTATGATGATGATGATGAAAACGTTGATGATGATAACCCACAAAATGAACATTTTTCTGCATTCGATGTATATGTATATGTGACTAGAAGCGTACTCGTATGTGTATGTATATGTATATTTGATTATTTTGTAAACATTTTTCAAACAACTACAAATAAATAAAGTCTATATTAACATATAAATGTATTCACATGTCTTTCAATTCCCTTGCAATTCTTGCACCTTGTTTTTATAAACGCCTTTCCTAGAAGGTAGAAGGGTATTATATTTTTGTGGTGACCGAAAATGCATGTAATAACAGAATGAAATATTTTAGCCAGCGCTAACAGGCGAGACGACGTAGCCACGTTCGTTTGTCTGTCTGCCTGATGGATAGTAACTTTTTTTTGTCATATTTTGAATGCAGTAGTATTTCAATATACAAAATATAGCTTTTGGAAAATTTCAGTATTTTTTCGGTATATTAAATTTGGCATATTCTTACAATAATATCGCACTCTTTTGCTTAAATTATAGATAAGATTTTCAATAAACGAAATAAAGTTATTAACAACTATTAAAATTTTGGTATATGGATTTGGTATATTTTACCAATAGTGTCAAATTTGTTTACTATACTTAAAATGCAGTATTTAGATATAAGTTGTAAAATTATTCACGAATGTTAGTATTTTTTTGGTACATTAATATGGTATGTGATATCAAAAAAACCAATCTTGTTTTCTTTAACTAAAAAAAAACTAGCGAGTATCTCACAATCGAGCACACTCGACTGTGGCTTTCTTACATCTTTAAATTCTAATTTATACGCATTTCAAATTAAATCTAAAATGCAATGCAGTTGCAGCAGATATACCATAACATATATAAATAGTATGTGCCACATTCAGTGGCACAATGACAGTGGCTATGGGACAGTTGCGAAAATCCCACTTCTCGTTCTTTTTTATTTACTCAACCCGCCAGACCTCGCAGATATCCTTGTAACTGTAGTCATTGCTGCTGGCTCACCTTTTTTATGTCGCTCTGTGGCCGTGTAGACATTTAAGAGAGTTACTAAAGGGGGGCAGAATGCGAGGTGAAAGAGCTCGCAGCGAGGATAAACCAAGCGATATGGAAATGAAAATGGAAAAGTTTGCATGCCCAAGACTTGTACACGTTGTGCATGGGGCGTGCCACCAATCTAGGCTGCAGAAAGGGGAGACAGAGGACAGAGGGACCGAGGTAAGGAAACAATCAGAGTGTGCCAACACACAACGCAATGCCAAAACTTTAAATGAAAAATTTGACAGGCAAGTATAACGGTTATTTAAATATATATTTGTATGCGTCGTTTGCATCGAAATGTTCTAGATGTATGTATAAATAAGGTTCACTCTACAATTTCCCTACAATTTCGACTAGACGAGAAAGGCAGCAGCCATATTTGCTATTTGTATTTGCATAACAGACACACACACCTGTCGAACAAAAAAAATAAACTAAATACGAGCTGAGCAGTCTGGCAAATTGAAAAGTTAGACGCCATCATCACAAAACATTTGCCGGATTTAAGTCGAGAACAAAACAAACCCAGCATTCATTTTGTAGGCATAATGTTATTGCCAGGCTAATTTGCAGCGCTTTAAGCCTTGCCGTCCATTAGGGGGGTGGCGAGGGGGACGACAACAAGGTGCAAATGGCATAAAATTGCTGCAATAATAGGCGACCCGAAAGCGACAACAAGCCAAAAACTGAACTCGAACCCCAAAATGCTGCGCTCTTGTGCTCAACGTGCTACGTGACGCAGCGCGAAAGCGAATGCGAGCCAGTTTTCGTTTCAGAGAATGGCAGAAACATGCCGACGCCATGTTACACCACAACTACAACAGAGCGTGTGTGTCTGTTTGTGTGTGCGTGTGTGTGTGTGTGGTTGTGTGCGTGCATGCACCTCATTTCCGGGCATTGTTTTGGGGCTCTCGTCCCGTTACCTTTTTTGCTCATGTTGTTGTTAGCTGCAGTTTGTGCTCTGCATTTACCTTATGAGCTACTTGTTGTCCCGTTGCGCACACACTTCGTGCGTATGTGTGTGTGTGTGTTTGGGTGTGTGTGGCACAAAGTCTTTTGCAGCTTCAAATGCATTACGGCAACACGAACGCCACTCGACAGCTTGTGTTTATCACGTACAAATGTGTGTGTGTGCCGGCAGCTGCAGCAACTGCAACTACAGCTGCAATGAGCAAACAAACACGCCTACATAGAATGAGACCACTACATAAATATTTGCATATGAAATTTATTATGCTAAAAATAAGCCAAGATTTAAAAAAGAGAGAGAAAGGCAGAGCGAGTGAGAAATAAGGCCAACTTTGGAGACCCAGGCGTGTCTGCATAATGAAGTCAGAGCCGCCTCGCAACAAATGTCATGACAACTTGCCCTCATCTCTCTGTTTTGCTCTACTCTGCCTCTGACAGTCGCATGTGTGTGTTTCGCAGCAGCAACCGCATTCACACCTCGCAGTGTGTCGACGTGTCGACGCCGTCACTAAGCCTATTTATGTGACACGGCAAACCGACGGAACGATGATGTCGCTTCCATCTCCGTCTACATCACCATCTCCATGTGCGTCTCCATCTCGTCATCGTTGCCGTCATTGTCGTCATCGCCGTCTTCCTTGCAATTTGAGCCCCTTTGTGCGGCCGGAAGTGGGTCATACAACATGCACCCAAGTTCCAATTCCACTTCCACTTTTCAGGCCAAGATAAAACCGGCTGGCTGTAATTAAGCTCACGAAATGAAAACCCCCTCGTCTTTCAAATGGGCACAACATTTGTGTGCAACTCGAGCACCGTTTCCACGCGCTCTCATGTACGAGATGATGTGCTCATATTTCAGGCAGCCCCAACCGCGATATCCGCATAAATTAACTTAAACTTTAAGCGGCTTTTTTGGCACCGTATGTCGACAACGGCTTACTTGCCAGTCCGATTTATAAATTTATCGACGCCAGCAAAACCATCTGTAATTGGCCATAAGTTAGACAGACCCACATATTTTCCACTCGAGCAGCTAATCAACTCTTGGCTCGATATAACAGCAAAACACTCGTGGACGCTTTAAGCCGCGACATAACACAATGGCGGCAAACAATCCAGCAGGATATCGCGCTGCGGGAGAGTTGGCTGACAGCTCAGTCAGTTTGTTCACCTGACCCCCCGCTTGGCGGCGGGCTTAAAGTCAAAGCGCGTAGCAAGTGCCACTCAAAGCGTGCGGGATATGGAGAATTTTGTTGCTAGGCAACAGTTGCAGCAACATGAACAGAATAATTCCATCCAAAAGATGAAAGCGTATAACAAATCCTTTTATCGTGCTAGATTTAAGTAACTGATAGTTGCATTGGCATTATTTGTAGCAAAATGAGCTGAAAATTAATTGAATTGCATATCCTTTAGTCAAATTTTGTGTGGCAGTTGCAAGTTAATTAAGCTGGGTAATTAAATTCATCCTTCGCTTTGTCATCATCTATTCCTGCATACTATATCGAAATGCAAATTGTAAAGACATCAAAAGATCGAATTGCATGTAATGAAGGACTGACAACAATAAGATTTGTGAATCAGTTTTGCCAATTATTGTAAATGTTGTAAGCATTTTCAATTGGTATTCTTGTCTTGCTTCAATAAGCCTTGGCATGTGGCAGCCAATTGTTTGCCTTTAAAATTGGAGCATTTGTTACGAATACGTTACGTATACGTAATAACATTTATAAATACGCCTAACAACATGCGCTCGGCTCCCTTGTAAGTCTATACGTATTGATGTGCAGCTAATGCGACCCCAGAGAATGACCAGGCAGCCGAAGCAGAAGCAGAAGCAGCAGCAACAGAAGCATCAGCATCAGCATCCGCAGCAAAAGCAAAAGCAACATCAGCAGCAGCTGGAGGAGAAGCTGAAGCTTGAAGCCAGCGGCGCTAACGAGCAGTGCCTTGGAGAGGACCCGCCGCCGCTTGGCTGCAATTGTTGCCAAAGCTGAATGCCAAAGCAAATAACAGCACAGGGACATGGAGCACCAACTATAGGGTATGCGCAAAGACTGTGCGAGGTGGGGAGAGCGGCGAGGGGGAGGCGGGATGGCCAGCTGAAACTAAATGGAAATGCACAAAAAAAAAAAAAAAAACTACAAAAAAATAGAAACGTAAAAATGTTGCAGCAACAACAGCAGCCAAATCACAAAATCCGATTTGCATGGATTTGTTGGTTTCTTTTGTTGTCGTTGGGATCCTTGCCGCTGACTGGTGGCAATGCTGTTGCTATTATGCTGCAGAGCATTCATATTGTTGCCGTTGTCGTTGTTGTCGTTGTTGTTGCTATTGTTGCTTGTTGACTTTGTTATTTTTTCTTAATGTCTGCTCAATAAAAAGTGCTGCCATCGTTTTCTATTCCCTCTCTCTGTTGGTTCGTTGTCCTTCTTACTCTTTTTGATTTGTTTGTATGTTTGTTTCTGCTAAATTGTGTTTTCCCTGTTCATTCATTCGTTGGTTGGCCTCTTCCCCACGCCCCTCTCTGGCAGCAGCCACCAAGTTGCAACTACAGAATTTCTCAGTGATTTTACATGTAAGCATACTCGTGAGCTGTGGCATGTCCGCAATTGAAGCAGCCACTGTCCCTCCTTCTGCTCATGCTGTTATCCTTTCGACCTGCCACAGCCCTTCGCCAGTCATGTTCTCTGTGTTTTTTATATATGTCAGTATGTATGTTTATTCGTTTTATTTTTGGTTCGTTGTTTTTGGTTTTTTCGTCGTTTGCTTTTTATGCTGCTGCCCCCAAGCTACTCGTATTGCTTGTCCATTGCAATGAAGCTAGCGTCAACGAAGTTGTCATTTTCGAGTGCTACATGCTGCATGCCACACACATACGAGTATCCAATATGGAGATGTGTGTGCTTGCTTCGTCTGCTTTCAGGATGTCAGCGCAGCAGAAATCTCCCACGATGATCTCCACTTGCCAATTGTTCGATTTCATTGCACATTGTTGCGCATTTTTGCGCTAACTCTCCTGTGTTTTGTGTCCTTTGGTCCTTCGGTCCTTCGTTGCTTGTGTGTGTGTCCTTACAAGAGGTTTTCGTTGTACAATAACGTAATCTACATAATTCTCTTTTCAGTTTGATTTCTCTCATGTTTCTCATGTCAACATTTCCCACACACAGCATTTTGACTGCCTCTTCTCATTGCTCCATTGCAACCTGCTTGTGGCCAGGATTTGGCTTAACTTTAACTTGTTCCACCTTGACCCACCCACAATTTGGTTTGACTCGACTCCTGCTGCCGCTGCTGCTCTTGTTGTAGTTGTCCTTGGTGTGCCCTCCGGTTACTTACTTCACTTGTTGCCTGTTATCATTGCCGCCAAGTGGCTGCCTCAGCCTCAGACTCAACCTCTCAGAGTCTCTCAACCGCAACCGCAGCCTCCCAAAAAAAACACACCATGCACTCATGCTGGTGCATGTGTTTGCCCACCGGCTGCAAGTCAAGTCGGTTACCTCAGATGCTTGTGCCCCACCAGGTCTTGGCCCTCTTGCAATGAGTTAATGCGTGTGTTTTGATTGCTGCAGCTGTTATGCTCCGCTCTGCCTCGTTTCTGGGTCGGACTTATGGCCAAGGAGGGACAGCGATGGCAATTGCATTATTATGCAGCGTGCTGGTTTGCTGGCTTGCTGGCATTATGGCCAACACTGAGTGCTGGTTGCCGTATCAATGGTGAACAAACTGCAACCAGGACGCAAACAATACTCGTTGCGCTACGAGAGCACGATAACGCAACCATAATCCATCATAAGTTGAAACGCCCATCCAGCCCTGTCCAGTCAGTCAGTCAGCTCATTTGCAGCGTGTGGCAGTGTGGCAGCCAAGCTGGCCACTTCCCCAATCCCAGCTAGGCTTTTGTTTACCGCAGCCTGGGGAGCAGCATAGCCGTGAGTGTGTGTGTGTGTGTGTGAGTGTAAGCCAATTGTTGAATGAAAATCCATTTCATTTTAACATGTTGGCCACAATTAGTGCACATCCAGCATGGCTTACTTAGCCACAAGGGCTGCTCCCCATTCTCGCCAGTCAGTCAGGTCAGCCAAGTGAATGTGCCGTCGCCTCCCTTGGACTGCCTGAATGCCTGTCAAGCGCCGCTTTTGCTTTTGCTGTTGCTTTTGCTGCCCCAGCACATGGCATGCATGCAACAACATCGTTGTCGTTGTCGTTGCCGACGGAGTTGGCGACGCTGTGTCGTGGCCTCTCTGCTTGTTTGCACGAGTATCTGGACGCTGTCAGGCAGCTGCCAGCTGAAGTGGCATTAAGATCCTTTCGACCATCTACCATCGAAGAGGAGCATCTCGCCTCGCCTCGTCTTGTCTCGCTGTTGCACAGATTCCAGTCTGTGCTGCATGGCATTAAGTTCTTTTAGATTATTGCCGCTGGATTTGTTCCTACTTTAATTTGCCAGCCTCGAAAAGTTGAAGCCAAAAACTAAATGTCTTAATTTAGCAGCTATGAAAATTGCATAGCTTCCAAACTGTGCATCAACAAAGTGCAACAATTTTCTAATTACATTGTGTGTATGGGTGTGTGTTTGTGTGTCTGTGTCTGTGCCTGTGTGTGCGTGTTGCATGTTGTCGTTTTGCGGTGCACGCAATCAAAATGGAGAGACGGCCCCTAAAAGTATGCAATGCGCAGCGAGAAGCGCAAAACTGGCGCATTAAATTAATTAAAAAACATACAAAATAAATAAGGAAAAAAAGCGTAGAGTAAATAAACGCGCGCACAAGGGACAAGCCAAGGGAGCTCCGCTGCCTGGGTGGGGCGACCAAAAACTGCAAATTAAGAAAATGCTGCACACGACAAAATCGAATAAACAGCTCTCGCGGAAAGGGCGAGAGCAGAGCTGAGCTGAGCTGAAGCCGTTAGCAGCCAGGCGAAAGTGCATGCAACTGCAAATTGAAACGATGTCAGAGCTAAAGTCCCTGCCTTCCTCTCGTTTCTCTCTCTCTCTCTCTCCCTTTGGCTGCCACTCTTAATCCTCATCCCGATGCCAAGCTGTTGCAGTCAGGCAGGCAGGCAGGCCAGGCCATGGCAAAACACGTGAGGTCAGGTCGCTCGTTCATTAATCAAAACAATTAACGAGGCCGCATTTGCGCGACGTTTCCGTTTTTTGTGAAGTGCCAGCACGTAGCCAAAAATAATGAGCAGACTTATTAAGCGCGTCGACCTAATACGAACACAAGTCTATATGTTACGCTTATCGGCAACTAGCAAATGGACACAGAGAATGCGAGAAGGAGAGAAAAAGTAAGCTATATCAAACCGCAAGCTTAACGAGATGCCAGCAAAAAACCATAACAATAAGCAATTTGTCAAGCACATTGACCACATCCACAAATTCCGGGCGAATCGTCGTCGCCACGCCGTGCCACTTATGCCAGGAAAACATAAATTTTACGCCAAGAAGCTCAACCGAGTGCCATCGCCATGGACAACGCAATCGCAATCGTTGTCGCTTTCGCTTTTGCTGTTGCTGTCGCCCATGGCACATCGCAAGCGTAAAACGCACCGGCGTCGACCATTTGGTTAGCCATTGGGGGTCGTCGGGGTCTCCTTTGGCTGTCTCCTGCCCGACTGCGCATGAGAAATGGCCGCCTGTCAGCCATGCAATACTCATCTCACTGTTGAGCACAATTTTTGCCTCCCAATATTCACTTCGCATATCGCATTGCAATTTCACTTTTGCAGCCTGCAACTAGGCAACTCATTTTGCACACACTGTCAAGAGTCAGACCAAAATGAGCTACGCTTTTGAGTCAATTTTAAATCCTTGCAGTCACATAAGATCAGCTTTATGTTGCGTCCGTGTCTCTTCATTCAATTCGCTTGCCATTCGAATTCTGATTGCAGTTGATAATCAAAGAGAACATGCGGTGAGATTGTCTCTTCCCTCTGTTTCTACTTCTCCTTCCATCATGCTGTTGTTATTTTTCATTGTCCTTTCGTTTGTGCGTTCGCTTCGTTTATGCAACAATTAAAATGAGCGTGATTGTAAATTAAAAAGATTAAAAAAATGCGTGACATATGCGTGCGGTCTACATATTTGGTTCGTTTTTTGTCAGAGGCTTGGAATTACAGGTGGGCCAGGTACGACTTTGAAATACCTGCACTCAGTTGTTGCTATAAAATCATGTAGTAAAGGAATGATTAACTAAGCGTATACTTAATAAATTCGTATTTAAGTTTGTACCACATTTAAATTGTTATTGTAGAAATGTAGTAGTAGAGGAACATTTGACTAGGCGTATACTTAATAAATTCTTATTTCAATTTGAAATGTTTTAAATTATAATTGTAAAAATGTAATAAAAGAGCGTTTTACTAGGCGTATACTTAATAAATTCGTTTTCCTATTTGTATCACATTTCAAATGCTTTAAGATATCTTAAAGTGTGTCTGATTGGCTTTTTATTAATTCAACAGCTCTCTCAATACACATAATGATGCCACCTCGCACTCGCTTTCTCTACGCATATTTTTTACATCGTTTTTTTTTTGCCCTTACTTGATATACCCCTTGGGTATCGGGTGCTAAAGCTGCCAGCGGCATCGCATGATATATGCACAGAGTTTTATTTATGATTTCCGTTGATAAATGCGCACGGCCGCAGCACCAATGCCCCAATCATGGCGAGCATGTGCCGCTGCTCTGCTTCGCTCTGCTCTGTTATTAAAAAACAGGACCTTATCGAAAAACATGCAAACAATCCACTTGGGGAGGCGTGGATCGCCTTGCAGCTGCCATTGCTGCTGTTGCTGTTGCTGCTGTTGTTGCTGTAGCTGCTGCACTCAAAGCGTAGCCTTGACACCTGCTGCCAAGTGAAAACTTTGCAATTAACTGCACCAACTGTGCAACTTTGTCCTCAACTGCTGCTTAGGCACCTTTGGCTGCCTCTTTTGGGAGAGCGTGAGCGAGAGAGAACGGAGTTCTTTAACTTTAATTATTTTTCAAAAATGCGAAAAACGAAAATTGGATTTCGACGCAGCGACGTCTCCTATTTTATTTACACTGCAACATCCAATCTCAGCCAGCTGCCTTGTAAATCAGTCAGTGCAAAGAGCACTCCCTAAGAGCTGGGAGAAGGAGAAGGAGGAGGAGGAGGAGGTGTAAGCCATGTCCGTGTGCTAAGGTAAGGAAGGGTAAACTCCAGTTGTTGCTCCGGCCAGCATATTTGTTTTGTTGTAAATCACAAGCAGCAACAACGAAAATGTTGCCGTTGCCAGTTGCCAGTTGCTTGTTGCCCGTTGCCACTGCAGCAACAGCAACAGCAGCAGCAGCGGCAGCGGCAGCAAGACGGGGCACCACTACACATGCCACTTTACACCCAACGCAAACACGATTTTCATTTGTATCGCATAGCTGAGAGCGAGAGAGTAGAGAAAGGGAGAGGGTGAGGCATGCCGCGTTATTTATGCACACCCAGCCACGCCCACTCGCCCAGCCTTCTTATGCTAGACAGCCATAGGGAGGGGTATAGAGGGGGTTGGGGATGTAAAAGTATCCGCCGCATAGCTGTTGCATTTTTTTCACCATATTTTTTTTTTGTATTCTCCTTTAGCTGTTGTTGCTGTTTAACAAAGCGCATAAATTCGCTTGCAACTGTGTCCTCGGGCGCCGCACACTGACTGACCTGCCACACCAGCACTTACTTCCCCTCCCTCCCCCTCTCCGCACCATCCCCCCTTTTGGTGATCCCCTCGTGCATATGCTCAAAGTGTTCGTTTCGGCTTGCTGCGCTTTCTCTCATCTGCCTTTCGCCTGTTTCGTTTGCGTTTTTTGTGTTTGTTTCTTTCACTGTTTGTTTGCTTGTTTGTTTGTGAGCTGGTCAAAACGATTTTACCCTCGTTGAATGCCCGCTGCCCGCTGCCCGCTGCTATAAGCATATGCAAAATGTTATATTTTGCCCCCTTATCTGGCCAACAGGCGACAAGCAAGCAAACTCCACTCTTTACTCTCTCTCTCACTCTCTCTCGTACTCTCTGACTCTCTCTCACCCGCTTTCGACCCCGCGGTAAATATAATAAAAAGTAACGCTTGCAACTTAATCTCTGACAGCTCGTTACCCGTTTGCATGAGCACAATATTCATGAGCTGCTAAGCTCAAGTTACACTCGCATGACCCCAAGACCCGAACACCCAACAACTCGACCTTTTTTGTGTTGTTGTTGTTGTTGCTGCAAGAGGGGATGCGGAGACAAGTGGGGAGGGACTGCAAAGATTGCTTTACCTGACATTTTTGAACAATTTATTTATGCATTTCCACAATTTTGCAGCTTTTGTGTGACTTTGACAATTCGATTGAATTACCAGCTTAGCCCAACTGAGCCGTGGCTATGGCTGCGTTGTGGTTATTATGCTCTCAACCCATAGATACACGCATGGTGTAAGTGTGTTGGAGTGTTTGTTATGTGGAACAACATTTACATATATATAATTACCAATGCACTGTGGAATAAATACTGGTAGTTCACTTTGATTGCTGATGAAATTAACGCAATTTTAAAATGAATTATCTAACCGACTATAGTTTCTATTACGGTGAAACCAAATGCAAATAATGAAAATTAAAAAACAAGCAAAAAAAGCTACAGTCGAGTGTGCTCAAATCGCCAACCATTTAAAATAAGAGGATATACAGGACAGTATTATTTTTCAAAATTTACCAAATTAATGTATCACACAATAATTAAGGTATAGCAAATCATTACTGTATTATTTTTCAAATATACCAAATTTATGTACCACAAAATAAATAAAATATACTGATGACTATATTTGGTATATACTATAGAGGACTAAACATACCAGACTGTCAGACGAAGCAGCTAATACAAAGAAAGAATTAATAACACACATATTAGCTAATATTATATATCAGAGGAAAAGTCCAAAAAGTAAATGTTGGTATTTATCTAATAACGTGCTTAGTAATTGCATTTTGCATGTTATATTCTTACTCTTATACTCTTAATAATAAATCAAGGGGATGACAAATAAAAAACAAGTTAATTTCAAACTCTAACCCCTTAGTTGATATATGTTCTTATGCATTTTCATATAACTAACAAACCTTCCTTAAAGTTGGATCGTCTTTGTAAACTCTAATTAAGCTCTTTTTCAAGCTAACTTCTTAAAGGTTGAATGTCGTTTGTAATTGCAATAATTCAGCTCATGCCTTAAAGAAAAATAATGGGCAATTTTCTTAAATTTCTTGTGAGTTTACAGAGTTTAAAAATAATTAATTACCACGAGAAAAAAGAGCATTTGCTCCATGGTACAATGATGACCGCGCCAAGGGCTCAAATGTGGCCGATAAGCGAACTTGTGACGCGCATGGACGCTGATAAGCAGCTACCACACACGCACACACCCAATGCACACCCATCACTCATACACACACACACACACACACAGACACACAATTAGCTGTGGCTAATGCCCACAGCACAACACGAGGCAAAGAGCCCACACATTAAGCATTCATTGGTCAGCAGGGACAAGTGTTGGGTTGCTGCTGATGTTGCTGTTGCTGCTGCTGGGTTTGGTTTGGTCTCGTTTCGTTGTTAGCAGCTGCGTGCTGCCAAAAGCAAATGAGCAATTGACTTCCCGCCACGCCCACAATCCACAATGGAACCAACATTTTAGTGGCAGGGGATCGGGTCATCGCGGAAGCTCGTATTGGGGCATTATCTTTGCGTTTTAATGTGTCGGTTTATAAATAATTACAAATGCACATAAATTATGCATTTTAATTTACATTTATTTACACAATATTCAAGTCGATCCGCATCGCAACGCAACGCAATGCAGCGCAGCTCATTTTGCCATTGATTTATTGTTTTGCATTTATTGGGTCCTCGGTCCGAGGACATTAAATAATTGTGCATTTATATGATTTAATTTGTGGCCAAGGGCAGCCAGGCGGCAAAACTGTGCCACGAGCGTTGACTAATTGCAAATACTTGTGAGAACAACAATTTAATGCCCCGGGCAGAATACTCTCTCCCTCTCCCTCTCTCCGTCTTTCTGTCTCATATAGTCTCCATCGGCTTCTCATTCTCACTGGTATTGAGGTTACTAGGCTACCAGTGGATACGTATGGTTTATACGCACCGGAAATCGGTCGGAACACTGTCACATCTACATTCAATTGGAGGACCACGACTGCCACAAGCACGAGGCGAGGCGAGGCGAGGCGAGATCGAGGGTGGAGAGTTGTCATTGGGCCATATAAATAGATGATGAATGTGTGACCGCACTGGCATATCCGTTGCCTACGCTCTCTCTTTCACTCTGTTTGTGTATTTATATAGCTCACACATATACGTGCTTACCGAGTGTGTGCGTGGTGTGTGTTGGTAAAGCATTATAAATTATGTCCAAATTTAATTTGAAACCTTGTTGAAATTGCCACATGTTTGGTTTCTGCTTACCCTGTACTTTGTCAGCCTTTCTCAAAGAAGTATTCTCCAATTATTGGTTACGATTTTCACTAATGAAATTGTAAACATCACTTTAGCTGCCAAGAGTGAGCAAACTGCAAAATTTATCGATAAATTATACAATTTGTATCGGTCAATCAGCTTTTACTTAGCACTAGTGTTGGTAAATGATTCATTTAAAACGGTTATCGATTACATAATCCGTATTTTTATTAAGTGCATTTTTACTCACCTCTAGTTGTTGCAAAGTTAATTACTTGCAGAGTATCAAAGAGTCAAGCACAGTTTGTTGCCAACTCGCTTCACCACACTGCCAATAGAGGAGATGTTTTGTTTAGTAGCCAAGGAGCTTGGTCTCCACGTTGACCTGGTTGCAGACGCTGGGCATTTAAGCAGCATTTAGCATCGACTCTGATGAGACTGCAAGTTATCCAGGCGCTCAATGGAGCGCTATCAATGTGTTGATGACAACGGGGAGCAAGAGTGAGAGAGGGGCAGCCAATCGACGCTGAAATGAAGCGAACTCAAGTGCGGCATTCGCTGACGTCGTCGTCGTCGTAGTTGTTGGACGCTGGTTGCTGACGAAAGGCGATCTAAGTAAATGGCCATAAGAAGAAGAGGCAGATGCGAAGGCAGGACGAAAAAGTGTAAGAAGACTGCAAAATTACTTATAAGTAGAAAGTTGTACAAGTTTCTGCTCTTTCATATACTTTTTTATATATTTTTTTTGCTGTTGCTGCTGCTGCTGCACATGTAAGACATTTTGAGCTATGACAGCAGAGGCAAAAGTCGTTAAAACTTTATGAAAGTCAAACAGAAGAGCGTGCAAGGACGCAAAAATAAAATAAAATAAAAACAAAACACAACAAAAACAAATACAAAGCACAGCAACAACAACTACAACAACAGAGAGAGAAAAAAGAGGAAAATAACTAAGGGCAACGAGACGTGGCGACTTGGCCCGGCGGATGCGCTGGTCAACTGCCGTAGCTACCATCACTTCCAACTATCCGCCGCCCTGATTATGCTGGTGTATACATACATAGAGTATTCTCGCTTTTTTTCACAACAGACAAATACAATATACTCGTATATGTATGTATGTTTGTGGTATGTACAACAATATTTTTATTTTTTTGCAGTATCTTTGGTTTGTTGTGTGCATTATTTGGTTTTTGCTTTGCATTAGAAATTTTTTCCAACAGCGCCATAAATGCTGCCAATGCCGCAGCTTACACAACAATGGCCATGGCACCCACACTGCCTACATTGATGTCAACCCCTCTCCTCCCCTCTCCAGCCCATTAAGAGGGGCGCGAGTCACATGCTCCATCTTGCCGTGGCAAGCGCCTGTCAAGCGCTTTTTCCGCTTGCAAAATGATTTGATGGCGGCACATCCGCTTCAAGTGAAAGCGGGGAAGGGGAAGGAGGTGAGCTGGTTCCGCGCTGTTTGCCTGCTGCATAACATAATCTTTCATATTGTGCGCTCTCTCCCTCTCTCTTTCCCAGTTATGTCATTTTTTGCATTATGCGACAGTTTCCCCCAGGATGAGTTAGTCGCCAAGTTCTAGTCGCTAACCCTCAGCTGGAAGCTCAGGTCTCTCTCGGCCCAACGTTATCAATTTGCGCACTGAAGTTTGTATTTAACTTTTGACTTTCCACTTTTCTTTTCTTCGTCCATCGTCCAACGTCCATTGGCCATTGCCCATCTTCATCTCTGGCCTGGTCACCTGCCAGGCATTTGCTTGCCGCCTCCCGTCCCCCATTTTAATTTTAACTGTCACAGCCGAGCGTTGAAATCATAAATTTTATTAAGCGCAACCAGGCGGCCATTTTGGAAATTGACCCGACTCCAGGCGCTGCCACATCTCGCATCGCTCAGTTCTCAGTTCTATTAGCGCAGTTTAATAAAAAAGTTTGAGCGTCGCTTAAGTGGGTTGGAGAGAAACGCAGATGGAGAGAGAGAGAGAGAGAGGGAGCGGGTAGCAAAGTGTACTCGAAGCGACCAGAGACCACTGTGGTTAATATACAAGTGTATATATACTATATATGCGTATGTATAGGTGGGTATAAATATGTTTGGCAAACTTTTTTAATGCTCTCTGCCTCAGCAGCAGCAGAAGCGGCAGCAGCGGCATTTTTATGATGTGCTTCCTTTTTCGGTTTTGGTTTCGGTTTCAGCTTCTGTTTTTGCCGACTTGGGTTTGGGCTTGAGTTTGGGTTTAGGTTGGAGCGATGAAGCAGCTTCTAATAAAGTCATCATAATAACTTCATCATTATTGACGCATAAAACAAAATTTATTTCCTTCACTTTTATGCATTAAGCAAGCACAAAGTACAAAGTAAAAGACAAAATAAATGCCTTTATGTGCCGCAAGTTTTCATCATCTTATCAGAGGGGCAACATCTAAGACTGTCCAAATACCTATACAATATACATACATATATACACATCGTACATCAGCATTATGTGTGGGGTGTATTTTTTTGCTCTCTGCTTTTTTTTCTTTTTGCTGGTTGTATTTTATGCGTTTACGCATTTAATGAACTATGATGAGGGTCAGAGACAGACAATCGAACGCTTCTCGTTCCCTTGGCGCCATCAAAATCGGCACCCTTTTTGATTTTATTGAACCTTTTTATTAACTTTTCCATCGCCAGACGCAATTTATTGCCATATTTTCCCATCTCGTTTTCATTTCATTTTTTCATTTTGTTGCTGGTTGCTGGTTGCTTGCTATGCATGATTTTCCAATAATTTTTAAATAATTTTTAAATATTTCAAGAGTTTTTTCCACAGAAAATTGTAATTGACAAAATGGCAAACGTTTCATTTATGCATATTTTCGAAACGAACAAAGAAATCCACTCACACTTATAGTTATGTATGTATATATATGAGAGGTGTGGAAAATAAATTGCGAAACGAGTTGACGTTGCAGCTGCAACAGCAGAAGCAACGACAACGACAACAACAACAGCAAAACCCCCAACAAGACAAACTTAACTAACTGTAAAATTTCTTATTGTGATTGCGTTTGTCATTGCGTTAGTTTACAACTCTGCACACACAGGTAGTACAGCCACACTCCCACTCACACACACACACATATGTATGTCACAGAAGTTTCCCATTGTTCGTTGCGCGAGAACATCTGAAAATCTAAGTTATGAAAATCTGTGCGAAAATGCTTGCAGCTTCGCAGCTAAAGCGCATTGAACTGTGCAAATTGCGAGCAATTTAATTTTTCCCTTCTTTTTTTCTTTTTGCTCTGCTTCTCTCTCTTTCTATATTTTCTTTTATTCCAGAAATCAGCTGGCAGCACCGCCCAGCTACCAGCTTCCCTTTTCCTTGTTTGCCCCGCGGGTGCGCAAAAAACTTTGCGTAATACCAAAAAGTGCTCGCAGCACATTTTGAGTGCAAACTTTATATTAGAGTTGAAGTGCCACAAACACCCACACACACACACACGCATTCCCACACGCACACACTACGGGAGTGGCATGTAAGGGGGGGGAAAGAGGCAAGTACGTGCGTTCGCCTTGCCACTCGCCCGAGTTCAGTTGCATTGGCCTCAGTCGCGTTATTTATGAGTTGCTTATGCTATAACGAACTGCAACTGCAACACACAAAAGCGCAGTGCAGCACAATGCAATGAGCCAATGCGACAATGCGTGGCAAGACGTTTGCTTGGGCAAAGTGCAACTCCTCGACTCCTTGCAACGCAACACAAGTCGTCGTCCTTTGGGCAAAGTTCATGCAACTCACTCGAATTCTCGTCGCTCGCATATTTTGCGTATTTTCGTGTAATTTGAAAAATATCTCATAAGTAGGTGAATCTCTGAATCGGAGTGTGCCACAGACAATTGGTTGGCAGTTAAAGAGAGAGGTGCCGCAATCGTTGCCACAGCCACACAACTTTGCCATACAACTTTCATGTAGCACATTAAGCTCTACTTACTGCGCTTTCCTTTACTTTTTTCTCTTTTTTACGAAGACTTTGCTTGAGGTCCACCTGCCACATGCAGTTGCATATACACGCATCTTTTCCGTTTGGATAAATGAATACTCTTGCCACTCGCGCACATTTTCCGAAATAAGCAGGAACTTCTCCTTCATTTTTATACCCTCTACTCATAGGGTAGAATGGTAGTATAACTTTGTGCCTCCATGAAATGTATGTAACAGACAGAAGGAGGAATCTCCGAACCAATAAAGTATAAAGTATTTTCTTGATCAGCGTCAACAGTCGAGACTATATAGCCATGTTTGCCAGTCAGTCTGTCCGTCCATCTGTATGAATATCTAGATCTCAGAGACTTTAAGAGATAGAGCTATAATTGTTTTCGACAGAATTTGTTATATTTACCCGCATATCAAGTTTGTTTAAAATTTTTTGCCACTCCCACTTCCAACCCCCCAAATCGATAAAAAAAAAATAACAAACGTTTTAAAGAGTTTATTTGTGGTATATATAATAATAACTATAGTCTTTATGATTGCTGAAAATTTCGTTGCGATCTGATAAAAATTGTAGAAGTTATTTAAGAAATACATTTGTATGGGGATAATCGGTTACTTACTACGGGTCTTAGTTAGTTTGACCGACAATTTGGTATTATATACCATATAGAATTTTGAATGTAGTACTATATAAATATACAAAATATATCATTTAGTATTATTCTTAAAATATACCAAAGTATTATACCATACTTTCTTTGGTATACTTTAGTATGAGTAGCGAGTATCTCCCAGCCGAGCACACTCGGATGTAGCTTTCATACATGTATTTTTTTATTTTCTCTACATGTTGTTGTCCTCATTACAACACTCTCGCTTTACGGGTTTTATTATGGCACGACTTCGCCTGCAGGATGCGACAATTTAATTGCATAATTTCAGATTTATTATTAATTCAACTAGTTTTGCAGTTTGGCTGCCACAGTTGAAATTGTTTGTTAGCTACTGTTGCACACACATTAATGCACACACCCATACGGAAAGTGTTTGAAATCTCACAATGCGGGCAAACTGGGAACAAGTCAATAAAAATAAAAAATAATTTTGCAAATTGCGCGCACTTAATGAGTTTCATATGTGCGCAATTTTCTCCCCTTTTTTTCATATTTTAATTAATGCCAAAGCACATTCACGCACACACACACACACACTAGCGAACACATGTTGAAATAAAAAATAATTATAATTCCCCCCGTATTATATGTTGGATTTAAGCAAATGCTTTTCGCCGTATCCGTTCAACTTTGTTATACCTAATAAGTGGCTTTAGGGACTTTTCGGTTGCCACGAGACGAAAGCGAACGAAATGCAGTTTGTGCTTTTCGCTTTGTTTAATTGAAATTGTAAAGTGCATAAAAAGAGAGAAGAATGAAAACTAAGCAGAGAAAACATAACTGAACTAAGCAAAGTGGCTAAACAACTTACAAGTATTCATAACTTATTCAAATGCTGTTCGCAATTTAAATTGATTTAGAAGTGAGTAATTAAAACCAATTTATATTTATGCATGTCAATTTGATAAGTGCAGAAAGGGTATGCGGGCTTCGGGATTCAACTGCCTCATTCCCGGGAGGCGTTATGTGGCAAAGGTTGCAAAATCAAAACTAATTTAATCATGTTAATATAATTACAAAAATTAAGCCGTAATCATCACACACAAACACACACAGACACACGACATACGTAGATAGAGGCTAACACCTGGCAAACGCACAGCAAAACGACCCAAATTATTTTTAATTCCCCGCAGGATAAGCGAGCACACACACACACATACACACCGATACACACACCGAAGGAGACGCTCAGGACCTTAGCTTTGACTCCTGCCGCTACTGCAATTTATTCCAAGCGCCCCGACAACGCGTCGCGTGCTGCGCATATTAACAAAATGATTATGAAATTCATAATTACAGCTCTGTACTAGATGTGTGTGTGTGTGTGTGTCTCGGTGTGTGTGTGTGTGAGTGTTGTGTATGTGCTGGGCCCATTGTGTATTGTAAACTGCGTCAACACATTTGCCAGCCAGCCAGTCTGCCGACGCCTACAACACAAATGCCTCTGCCTCTGCCTTTTCCTCCTCTCTCCAGAACAGTTCCCAGAGGAGTGAGAGGAGGAGAAGCTCCGACTTGGGCCACATGCTGTATACGCAATTTTCAATGCTGCTTAAATATTTGACGCTTACGGCACGTGATTAAATTAAATGCGCTGCCAAGCACATTGCGACACAACTAATTAAAAACGCCCAACAATGCGACCAGTCATGTGCCTTCCTTCAACTAAGTTCTACGCACACGAATCGATTTGAATTTTTGTTTGCGGGGCCATTGACCAATTGAACTGAATACAATTTTGTATGTGTACACGCAATCCCCACGATAGCTGGCCATCTGATAAAGCCGCATAATGCGGTTATTGTCTCTGGCATTAAGTATACGCACAGTATACACACATATATAGTATTCAGTGTATATATATATATAGATATCTCATTGGGGCTTTGGATGCTTAATCCAATAAATTGCAACTCAGTTGTTGGCATTACGCGCTGTTAACCTGTGTCGTGGGGCCTTTTCCCCAAATCAAATGCACTTAACTAAATGCTGCGCTTAAAAGTAGGCAACGGAATTTCGGCATTCCACACACAAAAAAAGTGAAGCATAAAAATTGAGCTGAAGGAAATTGTTTAAATGGATGGGGCAGGAACAGGGGCAGGGGGAATGGGTCGCTGCTCCCTTTGGGCAACCCAAAATGCTCGTGTATATATTTTAAGTTAATTGAAAAGTGGCAAAAAGAAGACAGAAAAAAAGGTTTTTCTGCTCGGTTTTGGGCTTAGGACGACGGTTCTTGTTGCTCGTTTCTTGGATGATATTTATGATTGTGCGTAGGTTTGTTGGTTACTTTGGCCCCAAAACTTGTTGAATGTTTGTCCGTGTGTGGTTGAGATTTTAGACACTTACTGTGCAATGTGCTTAAACCTCATTTATATTTCATGACTTGGCCAAAACAGAAAAAATTGTAATTGCATTACCACAAAACAAGAACGAGAAGTCAGACATCCAACTGAACAGTTGAGTTGGACAGCTGAACTGATCAGGTGAGGCAGGCAGCTGGCGGCAGCGAGAAGCAGCAGCTTTTAGCTGAAACTGAAATTGAAACACACTTGAAAAATGAAGTAGCCAACGTGTACACTTTGGCTGACCACCACCCCGGGCATCTCCTTGGTCACCGCCTTCGCCTCTGACGGGGCTGCAGCAACATTTTTATGAATTTTTAAAATTGTTGCTGCTTTGGCGGCGTCGACGCTGATTTCGCAGTCATGGGCCGACGCTGAACGTGTGGGGCCCTGTCGTAGACCCAAATGTCTGGCCACTTGTTACCTATTTTACGTGGCCACAAACGTCTGACCAACGGCTTGTGTGAGGCGAGAGAGAGACAGAGTGCGGGGGAGAGAAAGGGAGAGCGCGTCTGTGGCCAAGGTACTTAAGTTAAATGGCATATACTTACTTTGGCTCGGCTCGGCTTGGCTTTTGCCTTGGCTCTTGGTCCTTGGGCCAGTCGACATCAATTTAAATTGAATTTTCACTTACCACGTTTGGTATGCGGCACAGCTGGCCAGCAATTTGTACCTTGTATTAGCCTAATGTAAAATTTACACATCAAACTCGGCTGGCGGATGTTCTTAAGCCAAGTGGAGCAAACAACACAAAGCCACCGAACACAGACGAACTGGCTGCCCAAAATGCTGGAAACTCTTAATTGATTAGGCGTCACATTTAATTAGCAACGAATATCGAAAATTTTGTCATGGAATTTAGGAGAGAAAGAGAGATAGACGACTCGCGAGTATTACCAATTATGCTAATTAAAGGCCGTGGCCAAGAAAAACAACAATAAAGGTACAAAGTTCATCAATGCGTGCAAAATTGCGAGGCTATTTTTAAGCATTCAAAATTGGCTGGCAACGCGCGAGCTCGGGTCGAACAAAAGTGACAACTGACAAGTGGCAACCAAAGGGCTTAGTAGACAAGGTCCCCAACAAAACAACAACAACAGCAAAAAAGGGCTGAACAATTGGCAACCCAAGCGTAATTATCAGCATTTACCAGCAAAGCACTGTTTTTGGGTGGTCGGACTTAAACTTGGGCTGCAATTGACAAATTAACATAAGAATTGCGTGGCTTATGTAACGGGGATCCTAACGAACCTGTTGATGAATCAAACACAATATTCAAATTCGACAGACAGTCAGATATAGAAGACGGGGCATGGGCGTGGATGTGGGCGTGGCCTTGTCTTGCATTGTCTGCTTAACGCTTGCTGCACTAATTCAATTAAATATTTGTCTTTGTAGTTTCACTCTAACACAAAAAAAACAAGAAATACAGGAAAACAGAGCGAGTACAACAACAAAAATGACTGAAGATAAAAACCAAACGAGCGTATGACAAAGACAAAGACAGGGGACAAAGACAATGCCAGGATGTCTAAGGATAAACATAGCGTCATAGTGTTCCAACCCCTCCCCATCCCCTTAAAAAAAGGCAGTCAAGCAGTCAGTCAGTCAGCCAGGCAGGATGGCAGTCAACCATCCAGCCTGCCAGCCAGCCAGCAATCCTGGCAGCCAACAGCTAGTCAGTGGGGCTGAAAGCTATAATGCAAATATTGTATAACGTAAGCACTATACATAAGGCTTTCCCTCAAGAAGAAAAGTGAGAGCAGTGACAGACGACGAAAAGGAGACGCAGCGCAAGGATGTGAATGAGGATACGGATGTGGATGCTCGAGCTGCTGCTGCTGATGCTGAGATGACGAAGAACTGGGCGTGATCGTGGACTGTGCAGCAAGCAATAAATTTATTGCTTTTGGGAATTTTCCACTTGATGGCATTTAATGCGATTTAGTATTTAAATGAAGCAGCAGCCCACGGGCACAACGTTCGCATTCGCTTTTCGCGTTTGGGAATGATGTGGACAACAAGGACGATAAACTCATTGAAGCGCATTAAAATAATCTTAGCCAAGGCAAGGGCAGAGGCAAAGGCAAAGGCATATATATATAAACATACTCGTACATATTTGCTAACTAAGCTTCAAAATAACAGCTTAACTAAAAGCAGACTCTTCTCTATAATGAGCAATACTTCACCTCACTAAATAAGTCGTTCTGCATTGGTCGATTCCATACTATAATATGTAGCCACTGCATATTGAACGGCATTTCACGTATTTTCCTCAGTATCCCTCTTTTGCGCTGACTGGATCGGGGCAAATAGCCCCTAAGGCTCACCCTCGCCCCTCGAATCATCGGCGTTGTTAGCACAACTTGCTTTGAAAATAGCTGATTGAAAATTCGCTGGCTGCATGGAAATAGTCTCTGCTCTGCTCTACTCTGGATACAGTCACACACAAGTGCAATGCCCCAGCATGACTGACAGGGTAATCTAAAAAGCTTTTGAACCCAACGAGGGTGGCAACTAAAGTTAAGAGATTTCAATAGAGCTGACTTTAATGCGAAAGGGAAAATACATTTAAATAAAAAGTAAATATATTTAATGGGGTCATTGACAAAGAAAATGAGAGCAATCAAAACTTAAAACTTGAAGTATAAAGTACTAGCAAATTGAATTAAAGTTAAATAAAATGACAACATAAATTATATTATATTTATGAAATATGTTACGTATCTTGTTAAACAATGTAGACCATACATGTAGTAAATGTGAAGGCTAGTCGATAGACACTATCGGTATCGGCTAGCATTAGCAAGTCGATAGCTATTGGTTTCATAAGTCGCGAGATAAGCCATCAACATCCCAAAAGTAGAACAGTAGTAGCAGCAGCGGAAGTTTAATCAGAATGTAAGTGTCCCAGCACTTAAAGTTAAATTAAATAGTACATTGAAATAAATTTCATGATAAATAATAGATCAGCATTATACAAATTTTAACACTTGTTAAAAATGTATTAATTAGAAACAATATTGGGAAAACTCAATAGTCGAAAATAGTGCGAAATTGCTAAAGTCATGATAAATAAAATTATAACATTATGAATTTGATAGTATTGACGTAAAGAAGAACAGAATTGAAAACTTGAAAAAAAAAACTATAATTGATTTGAAGATAATAACTTATTGCCTTTGAATATATAAAAATATTAACAAAATTAATACTAATGATATTCAGCTGAAGTAATATTTTAGAAATAACGAGAATGATACATATATGTTTTCAATTTTCATTGTCAATAATGAAAGTGTAAATACATAACCTATGTATTCATTACGTAACATCAACATAATAAACCACCCTCGCAATTGCTGTAAAATACGTTAGAATCAGGTTTAAAGAGCGCTTTTATTTAAAAGTGGCATTAAATGCGATTCAAAGGATTTAATAAAGCGCCTCACAGCTTGTCGAGGAATAAAGCAGATCTTTGTTTTTGGGCGTGTGTGATTTTTATTTATTTTTTTTTATTGTTTTTTGTTTTAGATTTTATTATTGGAATTTTCGAGCATGACAATATGTTAGTTAAATAAATAAATAAATAGTTTGCATGTCATAAATATGCACAATGTACAATAAAATTGAACGTAAATCTTACAAATGTAGTCGTATCGATAGCTGTAACTATATCTACATCTATATATGTATATGTATGTGTATTTGTATATGTATCTGTGTGTGTGTGTGTGGGGAAGCGAAAACGTTCAAACAATATCATAATTATACCTATATCAATAACTACAATATCTGTGCGCGAATCTGCATATTTGTTTTGCATTTATTCTATATAAATTGTGTAATGCATACAATATTAATGCATAAAGAAAAACAACAAAAACAACTACTATGCCAAACCGCGCTGGTTAAATAATTCAATGAAAACTGTAAAATTAATGAGCAAATGCAAATGCAAAATGCAAAACGCCGCGACAATGCAAAATGCAAAACGCGAAATGTAAAATACAAATAATTAGAAGCATAACAATTGACTTTGGCGCATTATGTAACAATAATGCGATTTTGTTTACCTTTTATAAATCGTTTTAAAAATTAACACAAAAAAATAAATACTAAAAATTAACTTAACCGATTTTTTATCCGCCTGTCTCTCTCTCTCGCACACATACAAAACGCATACTTTGTACCAACACCGCAATAACAAGTAATCATAATAATGCAAATAATAAATAATTAAGTATTAAAGTTTTTGCGCAAAAGTTTTCAACTTCTATACTAACTATACATCGATGCATCGAAAATTTTTTCTCTTTTCATTTTGGAAGAGAAGAGAGAAAATTTTCGAGAACTCTAGAACTATCGGAAAATAAACTTAGAAGTAGAAAATCGAAAGTACTACAACAATAAAATTGTAAGTACTTTTCTCTGTATTTGTGCTGCTGCTTATCAAACTAATCGTATTCGTTACAAATTGTTCGTTGTTTTTTTGTTTTGTTGTTCATAGAACTTACTTTTGATATATCATAGATATATGGTTCCTAAAATTACCACAACACCTTCAATGCTGCCTTAACGACTGCTGCCTCGTTCCATTTTGGTTTTGTTGATTCCCTTTGCTGCCTTGTTGACATTTTCTTATGCTTGTTATTGTTACCTGTTGTTGTTGGTCTTGCGCCACATACAAGTGCGTATGTGTGCGCGTGTGTGTGACCTTTGGCCAAGTTCGCCACAGGCTACTAATGGCGGTCAACACGCCAACACAAACAACAACAATAACATATAGCACAATGACAATCGAAGACAGAAGGGGAGATCAACACAGGTTCGAGGCGCACAGACAACATTTGAATAAAGATGCCGCCGGTAAGTCAAACTCATGCAGTTCGTTTGGGGGGCCCACAAAATTGCCACGCCCCCGCACACAATTGCAATTTAAATGATTGATTTGAGGGGGGGAGGGTGAAGTAACTTAAAGCCAACGACACGACGAACTTACCTTCGCCAATTGCCAGTTGACTTTAGCCTAATCAACTCGAGTCGAGTCGAAAGTCGAGTGTGAGTGTTTGAATGAGACTTTGTCTCCTAACCAAACCAAACTCTACTCCTCTCGCTCGTCGCTCAAGTCGAACTAATGCACGAACTTACCTTCGTGCTAAAGAATTATCAATATGTATATACAAAAGGAAACTAAAACTCGCTAAATCCGCGGGACTAGTCGAGCATAGTTACACACGTTATTCGGAGATTTCACGGGGCGAACTTGAATGACACTTAAACAAAGATAAAATAAAATAAATAGCCTTAGAACTAGTCAACTCAGACTACCCCAAATTCATCTCCCTTCTTTTTTTGTTTGCTTACTGATGATACGGCTGACAGAACTGATAGACGAGACGCTGCGAACGCTCCGTCTTCTTCATGATGCCCTTTTTGTAGTACTGCCGAATCGAACGCGACAACTTGTCATAGTTCATCGCTGGTCGATTCTTGCGTCTGCCCCATAACTTGGCCACACGCACCGAATCCTCGATCTTGAAGATGCCCTTGCTGCGATCAATCCAACGTATTGCAGTGCCATTAACCTGAGGCGCCGACAGCAGCTCCTTAAGGAACTGCCAGAGATGTATGTGCGAGCCGCCGCCATTGCGTGTGCCCGCCGTACGCTTAGGGGGCGTGGCCGTGGACGTGGCAGTGGCGGTGGCAGCAACTGTGGCTGGTGTCACACTAACCTCCATATCATCGTCATCTGCATAGACACAAAACAAAAAATACAGATAAAGATAAGGAATTTCATTTTGATTTTGTTGAGTGCGCACCTTCGCTGTCCTCGTGCTCGAGACTCGTCTGCGCTGGATATTCAAGTGTGGGCCACATATTTTGTGATGGCTGTGCATTCTCGATGGCAGTTGTAGCATGATTATTGCCCAACTGATCGGCATAGGCCATCTTCCATATCTCCAACTGTGCGTGCAATGTGCTGCCACTCTAAAACGAAACGAAAGAAAGCCACAAAAGATAAATTTCAATTGAGCCCAAGTGCAGCGCGCATAAATCTCAATCTGCTTCAAGAGAGACGGCATATCAATTCGAATTCTATCTGCTAACTGCACGCATAAATTATGTGTGTTTGTTGTAGTTGTAGTCGTAGTTGCAGTTGCCATTTACCAACAGCAGCAACAGCAGCAGCCACAGCAGCAAGAAGAGAGCAACAACGCCAGCGACTTACTTTCACCTTGCAATGTCGTTGCTGGTCGTTGGCTCAATTCAAGTGCCGTCTCGCTGTCATCTGAGCTGCTTGCTGTGACTTTGGTTTTAGCTTCGGCTGGAACTGGCAACGGCAACGGCAGCGACAACAGCAACCACAACAGCAAACAGCAACGAACGGCTCGTAATCAACCAAGTGCTGTGCAGTTTCACCAAACAACCTTCACACATTCTTTCACCTTTACAGCCATGACCACGGTTACTAATTTTTCTCTCTCTCTCTCCCTCTCTCTTTCTTGCCGCGCTCTCTTCGCGTTTGCGTTTGCGTTCGCGTTCACGTTTGTTGCTCAAGTCTTTTGTTATCATTTTGGTTGCACTCACAACACAACAATCAGCAACGACAACAACAACAACAGCAGGCACTTTGATGCGACGCCATTTCACCGATTGGCAAATGTAATCATTGATATATTTTTGGCAAAGTGCTGACTGGCACTTTGTTTTGCCAGGGGAGAGGAGAGGAGAGGGGAACGCATTTGGAGTAGTTTTTGATGCCGCAAGCTTTTTGCCTAATTGTTGGCAACAGGTTTGTCGTTTTGGCGTTTGGCTTTCCGATTTGGTTGGGCCTGCTACCGATCGATCGATCCATGTTGTTGCTGTTGCTGTTGTTGTTGCTGTTGCTGCTGCTCTGGTCTGGGCCATGACGTCAACGTCAGTTACGAAACTTGTTTCTTTTAAAGTTTTGGTTTTGGTTTTGTTATTGTTTTTTGTTTCTCTCTTTTCTCACCTTAAGTTTAAACACAAGACAAGTCAGTTGGTTTTGGGTTCGTACGCGAAATTCAATTCAATTCAATCGCATCGATTGGTATTCGATTTTTTCTCTCTCTCTCTCTCCCTCTTTTCTTTCATGTCTTTTTTTTCGTTTGGTTTTGCTTTTGGCATTTGCATTGTCTTCTTGTATTATGCTTATTAGCTACCCCATTTTTTCGATTTTGTAATCGTCGACAAGTTGAGTCAGTCACATGGCCAGAATATCGATAAAATATGTAAATTTTTTATGTACTCACCTCGGGCAGACGACGCATGAATTCCTCCTCGCTGAGTAATGCAAGTGCGGCGCCATCCTCGCTGAATTGCAACTCTAGATTCAAGGCCGGCGGCAGCTTGAACTGCGCGAGGGTGGATCGTAGCCATGCATGCACCTGGGCGGACGTCCAAGCATTTGGATCTGCAACAGCAAGACGAAAACAAATCAAATAAATCATTTATATAGCATTATAGTCTTGTTCACCTACCCTGCGATATTTGCAGCTCCGCGCAGATGGCGTCCGCCTCACGCTTGGCATGCTCCAGCGCCAGCGAAATGACCGGCTCAAAGTCACCACGCACCTCGGCTAGGCCACCGATGAACGACTCCAGTGCCAGCGGCTTCAGATTGTGCTTCTTCTGGAACGTTGTGTCCTCGAGGCACTCGCGCAACAGCTGATGACTGGGCTTCGTCTCCGTTAGTTGCTCCTGCTGCTGTTGCTGCTGCTGCTGCTGCAGCAATGAATTCAAATCTATGTAGTTCTCCACATCCACATCCAAAGGCTCCGCCTTGATGCTGCTGCTGCCGTCGCTGCACGCCGATCTAGGCGAAGGTGTCTCGCAATTGGACTCTGGTGGCGATGGCGGCAAAATGTGCAGCTCCTGCTTGATGCTGCTGGCGTCCAGCGAGGGACAAGGACTGCTCAGGCAATCGTAGCTGCCGTTGTACTTATTGCCGTAGGCAAATGAGGCAAAGTCCGACTGCTGCGGACTCGACTGAGGCGAGGGATAGGCACTGTGCGGATAGGCGGGCGGAGGCGGTATCAGCTGATGGCTGCTGCTGTTGCTGGTTGTTGCCAACTGTTCGTGTAGATCGCCGCCAACACTGGCGCAATCCCAGGCACTTTCGATCTTAATCTGTGGTGCGTTGTACTGATAAACTGTTGTGGGAATGCCCGCGTCCTCCGGCAGCAGCGACAAATCAAAGTTATCCGCATAGGAGTAAGCGGCGAATTGTTGCTCCGGCGTCGTCTGGCTCTGGAATTGTTCTGTGCTCACCGCGGCGCCAAGTTTAAACTGTGAATTGTGCGGCATCTATGCGAAAGAAGAGATAGAGAAGAGAGGTTAGTTCCACTGCTAATTGAGCCACAGCCTCAATATCTTAATATTTCGCATTCGTCGCACTAATTAATTAAAGTATTTCACTTGGTTTTAATTAGCACTCCCGAGATGGAAAAGATCGAAGACCACAGACGCCAGACCGAAGTTCGTTTTTTTTTCACTCTTTTTATTGTATTTATTTTTTTTGGTACTGTTGCTGCTGCCTTTCTAATTTCAACTGGTAGTCGGCACCTACCTGCCCCAAATGTTACAACAGCAGCAGCAGCAACAAAAGCCGCTGCATATGGCAGTATTACGATTTTGATTTCGATTTTTGTATTTGTATGTTTTTAACCTTAAGTGTTTCCAAGCGTATCGCTGCGGTATCCAAATGTTAAGCCGCTGTCGACAAAGGCAAGATTCGTACTAAGCTCAAAGCGCCATTGATTTACTCATTTATCAACTTAAAAGTCGAGCTGTGAGCCAAAGTGTGCTTGCTGTACACTCCGAGACTCGGGAGTCTGTGACGCCATGAAAACTGATTGCAAAAAAACCCAGAGCCCAACTTGAAGCCTTAGATCGTAACCAACTATCTATCTAAACCGTGTGTGGAAGTGGAGTGAAGGCGGAGAGGCAATTTAAACTAATAACAAGCTGAAAGCAGCGTGTGCTTTTTGAGCAGAACAATGACTAGATCAATATCGAAACGTATTCTCTGAGAATTCTCTTCGCTACCCTTAACTCGAACAAAACACACAAAACTATAGTATATAGCATATACACACTCTTGATTAGTTTGTATTTAGAGTTGAAGGCGTCATTACAACATGCAATGCAATAAATATACATTTTCGCTTTCTGTGCAGCTGCCTTTGGCTTTGACTTTAGCTGTGGCTTTGGCTGTTTGAATTTTATGATCATCTACAGTTTTTTTTCTTTTTTTGTTGCCTCTGAGTGAATGCTGTGTAAACTGGTTTTTCATTAAGCTCTCACACAGCAGCAGCCATCGTTGAGACCAGGCCAGGCCAGTCCTAGCGGGTGGTAGAGGCAAGCGAAAAATGTAAGAGGGGAGTGACGAAGAGTGGTGGTGGAGAGGGGAGGAGAGCTATGTGTAGCTGACAGTGTCTTTGTGCTGCTGCGCTTTGCGCTTATTATTAATTTAACAGCTCATTCTGGATTTTCCGATTTGCAGTTTTAGCTCGAGAGCGCGCAATGCGAGACCCAGTTGAACGTGGACGGAGGGGGGAGGCGACATCGACGGGGGGCTGCTGTGTCAATACAATATTGACGTCGTCGTCGTTTGTTTAGATTTTCAACCAGTCACGATGTTAATACAATTTTTATGTTTTAATTGTACGAACACTGGGCGTATGAGTGATTTTCGTTGTTAGCTTTTCTCAGCTAGCTGTTAATTGGCAGCGCTAAAGCTTAGTTTAAACATTGCCTACTATTATTATTATCGGCATTCTATGTACTTTTTCTTAGACCCCCACAAAAAGGTGCTTCACCCGAAAAGGGGGCCGCTCACTCAATCCTCTCGTTGTAAGGCACAAAACTGGTCAAGTGATTCAACAGCCGCCAGGCTGAGCACAGCTGCTGGTCAGCAGCAAGTGACTCAATAAAAATAACCATTAAATCTGTTAAGAGTGCTAAGCAAAGTGCATATTTATTAGCCCCCCCGATTAGAGGGAGTGAATGTCTCACACTTGCTGCTATTTATAGACCATAAACAATCTCGGTCTCAGTCTACATTTTTATGGGCATGCCCTTAACTGATGCCATCATAAATTGCCCAAAATAAAGAGAAAAAAGAAATCGAAAAGCCTTAATTGGTTATTGGGAAAAAGACTTTTTCTCTCTCACTCTCACTCTATCTTTCTATCTTTCGCTCTCAATCTCTATTCTCCATCTGTCGAGAAACCAGAAAAAATGGCATTTATTTTCAATATATAAATATTGATTTATTTGGGTTCGCTTGACCATTAAGTACCCCGAAAACACAATGCCCACATTCTGAGAGGCTTGTGGCAATTAGATCACTCGGGTTATTCCGTCTTATATTTCCTGCTATTCACTTTGTGCAAACAAACAAACAAGCAAACAACCAGGCAATCCAGCAACAACAACAATCAACAACTAACGTAGTCCGTAAATTTTAATTAAATGTCTCAATACTCATGCTCTCACACTCACATTCTGACGGGAGTTTCCAATAGCCTACAAAAATACGAAATTTTATTACAATATCTGGTCAAACAAAAGGCTTTTTGTGCCGCATTTAGCCAACTCTTGCTTGCTGTCCAGCAAAGTATGAGACCATATTTCATTCGCAACACCGACTCTGACTGACATGACACGCCTGTCAATAAACCTATCAGTTCAGATTTAAATAAAGACACCACTACATGCACACATCTAATAAGTAGTTATTGGAATATCTACATACGCATGCATTATCACCCACAATAAACGTCACAAATTGGTAATTTGAAAAAGAACATGATATGGTTGCTCTTGTTATTCCTGCTGTTGTTCCTGTTGCTCGTTGCTCGCTGCCATTTATTTCCATCGAAAAACACTTGGACAAAAAGTCCCAACAAACAACAAAATTCTATATGCCAGCGGCTTTGGTGTCAAAGTTGGCACAACAATGAACAGAAAAAAAAATAAAACTAACAACAACAAAGTAACAAAAGTGTTTTAACCACAACGGCAATTGAGAATGTGAATTGAACTGACAGAATGCCAGGGCGAGGCAGATATTTTTGTATTTCTGTAGTCGCCGATTTATATTTTTAGAAAAGCCACAAACTTTTAATAGATCCATTTAACTGACAGGTCTATTTTTAAAGACATTTACAAAAGTTAAAAAAAAAAACCAATACAAAATACTCCTACAATGTGTCAAATAACTTTCAACGATAAAGCTGTGGATCAAACGATTTTCAGACAGATTGAAGCATAAAAACATTTAGTTTGTATTTGTGTCTCTTCTAGGTATTTAACCAACTCATTTCAATGCAAATTCGATTCGAGTTTGGGTATTCCGTAGTCAACCAATTTTGAAGTTTCCATAATTCTCGGAAATAACTCACCAAAACTTCGTCAAGAATGAAAACTGTGCCTTTGTCTTCATTCTAAAACACTTTTTATGAACTGACGAATATAAAAGTGGCACAGCTGAATACACTCATATATTCATATATATTAATATGTATGTGTGTGCTGAAATATTTATCTCGAAGTGATTGTTTTAAATCTTCGAGCTTTATGCTTCAGTTCGCTGATTAAAATCTTAAAGCAGTCTACAAAATCTAGCAAAACAGAAATGAAATCATAACTGAGTCATGTTAACCAAACACACACACAACCTCACACAGATACACACTCAGGAAACTCGCAATAATTTTATTAAAAGTCGAACAGAAGAAAAACAACACAAAATGTAAATAAAGAAGCGTAGGCCAAAAATTCAGAGCAAGCTACGCAATATACAATATATACTTTTTTTTTGTGGGCTACGACATGACAAGAGCAGTAGCAACATTTGATAAAACTTCGTTACTTCAATACGAAGGGAAA
Organism: Drosophila sulfurigaster albostrigata; assembly: GCF_023558435.1. NCBI lineage: Eukaryota > Metazoa > Arthropoda > Insecta > Diptera > Drosophilidae > Drosophila > Drosophila sulfurigaster. Next base: position 23,193,013 of record NC_084882.1, read on the forward strand.
TAAAAAACAATAAAAAGAGAAGAAAAAACTCTTATAAAATTAGCAACAATAATATTCAACAATCTGGATAAGTAATAAATTGAAATATGCTGGCCAGAAAACCAGAAACAAGTTTAACAATTTGTATGACTTTGGGGCCAATAGCAACAAAATAACAAAATTCATTAGAACAATTCACAGACAGACTCAAGAATGTGGCATAGTAGTTGACTCGACTCGAGTCTCTCTCTGTGTGCGAGTTTGTATTTGTTTGTGTTTTTGTGAGTGTGTGTGTGTGTGTGTGGTGTATGCTATGCTTTGCCTAATAATAAAATCAAGTTTACGTTTACGTTGTCAGAACGTTCCTTTTAGCAGCGACAAAAGCTTTAATAAAGCGACGATCAGATAAGAAGCTGTGGCCAAAAGAACTCGCCGAAAGCGTATAGAACTATAGAGCGCACAGCTACCACTTGTGAGCTGTTATTGTTGTTCTTAATGTTGTCCAAGTTAATAATAAATGAAATGGCCAACGCCTAAGGCAAGCGCACGATCTATATAAATAAATTAAGCATGGCTTTACACGCGGGGGCGCGCCCAGGCACTAAGGCATGCCACAAGCCAACTGTGAGGCCAGGTAGACAAAGAAAACCATTTGCCAACCTTGGGCAGGCAACATTGCGCATACGACGTGTGTGTTGTGTGTTGTGTGCTGTGTGCCCCCCAACTCTCCCCTGGGGCAGTAAAGTGAAGGGTAGAGCAGCTACCATTGCAATTGCAGCAGCCTTGAAATCATGATGTGGATGTTAATGTTGATGTTGATGTTGAATTATTGCCAAGTGTTATTTAAATTAATTTATATTTATATTTGTTGCTCTTGCACTAAATATAACAAACTATGCAAATTGTGTGCAAAAGCCTCAGGTGTTCACCGACTGACTGACTTACTAGCTCTCAACTCAACTCAACTGGCTTTGAACTGGCTGATTGCCTGGCCTGCTTGACTGCGGGGACAATTCTGTCTGGTAATCTGTTCTAATCGCATTATGACTATGGAAGCAACAAAACGAAAATGACAACGACAACGACAACAAAAAAAAGCATCAGCGGGCAAACATAAAGACAAACCTCGAAAGCCGTTCGTCGCGCAAGCGCAAAATTTTTTTAATTAATTACGAGAGGGTTTGAGAGGGCACCGCGTGTACGTTACGGGGGCCACGTTAAGAGTGTTGAGCCGCTGTCAGCAAACAAAAACAAACAGCAGAGACAGCAGCGGACAACAGACAACAGACAATAGACAACGACAGCAAAGAGTCAAGAGCATAAGTGCACAAATCCACGTATGTACACAGATACTCGCACAAGTAGATACTCAGATATTCGTACTCGCAGATACTTAGACACAACTTGTATGCGTGGGTTAAGCTGTCACTGAGACAAGAATTATTTCTGCTTATTTTTACATCGCTCGTTGTCGTTCGCATTGCTTTTGCTATGCTTTGCTTTGCTTTTAGTACAACGAATAGATCGCAGTTCGTGACGGCGCAATTTTTAATTGTGTTCTCTTTGGATAATGTCGTTTGCATTGCATTTAATTGTCGACATTTCATGCAACACAATAAATTGTTGCAACGAGCCCGAGTGCACAAGGTGAACACACAAATCTTGTTTAGTCAGCCTTCAAGTGATCACTGCATTTCAATTATGCTTCAAGCCTGTAAGCCCATAACATTGCATTAGAGCATGGCTAAAAGGTTTCTGCAGCTGTTAGATAACAACACAACACAACAGACACAGAAACTCAGAACTATTTATGCAAAATAGAAATGCAAATGCTTTGGTACCTAGCTCTGGAAACCAAATTGTTCCGGGATATGGCAAAAAAGGTTTTACATGGCTCAATAAATAATACACAAAATTCCAACTTATTGAAAAAATTAATATAAATATTCATTAGGTTAGCTATGGTAGATGCTTTATGAGTCAACATCCTGCAATGAGTATAAAATCATTATGCATTAAATAGTAAGGAATAACACTTGAAACTTCAGTGTTTAATATAATATAGACAAGTAAGAGATCTAAGGTCGAGTGTGATCGACTGTGAGATAAACGCTACCCAGTTCAGTATTATTTTTAAAATACACCAAATTATTATACCGCAGAAATAATTAAGACTATAATTGGTATATTGATATAGTACTACATTTAAATTATACCATAATAGACGCACAGACGGACATGTCTATATCGTTTCGGCTGTTCACGCTGATCAAGATAATATATAATTTTTAGGGTCAGAGATTCTTCTTTTAGCCTGCTACATACATTTCGTGCAGGCACTAAAGTTATTATACCCTTCTACCCTATGAGTAGAAAGCTTAAAAACTTAATTTAAATATTCATTGAATTTAGAATTAATGAGTCAACAAATTATAATTGGTATCTACAATAATTTTTTAAGCCAGGAAAACTACAAATTCCATAATGGAAATTCAAAGAGTGCAAATTAAGCCATTCCGTGCCATTAAAGCCTTGTTGCTCAGGATATTGGCATACCAACAAAGGGCAGCTTACATATATATAGTTGTATATATATTCTGAGGAGCTGAGCTGCTACATTGTGTGATAATATTTATCCAGCAAGCACATACCAATAATCCATTGCACTTACTCATTTGAGTTATGCCTGAACTATGGCCATTCACTTTGCCCATAGCTATTTAGACACCTCAAACAGGTAAGCACACAATGCCCACTGAGAGCAATGTAACCACACACACACTTGCACACTCGCACACCCACAATAAGCAAAGAGTACTCACAGCAGTTGGTAGTAGACGTTGCCCATCCCATATCAATGTCTAGGCACTGAACTCGAGTATCTTGCAGGCAGGCTTGGCTTGGCTTGGCTTTGCCTTAGCTTGGCCGATGACTTGGTCTGTTTGTGTCTGTCTTTCCATCTGTCTGCCCATGCCCATGACCATTTGGAGTCTTCTGCTGTGGCTCTGCTCATTATGCAACGCACGCATGGACAATTATTCTGTGGAAAAGACATTGCGCCAGCCAACTCATTTCAATTTGCATAAGAGCCCGGCGACATCTTCAATGTGCGTTTAGTGCGCGATTTGCAAATCAACAGACAACAACAATCGTAAGTACAAGTACAAGTATAATCGTATATATATATATAGACAGGTAATAATAAACTACTGCGCCACACCCAAAACAAAAATGCCAACGAATTACATTTGTGTAATAAATATGAATTTGACTAACAGAATTTGATTGATACTCGACAACAACAGCAATTGGCCAAAGGGCTTTGCTTAGCTTCGTGCTTGGCTGTACCTCTAATCTTTGCTGACTTGAATAGTTCTTGATGTGTGTTGTGAAAACGTAGAAGAGGCTGCAACAACTTGTCAGCAACACTTGAGAAATATTTATGTCATGTCAGTTTTTCTTTTCTTTTTCTGTGTTGCTGCTTTTTGTTTTTTCTTTTCTTATTTTTGCTTTTTGTTTTGCTGCCTGCGAAAGCGGCAAATGCGCTTGCATTTTTAATTGTTGGCCATAGTATTTATTTTATTATGTCCATAAATATAATGAGGCATAAGAGTGTTGACTGGCTGTGGCTGCAACGTTCCAAACGCTGCAACTGCAACTTCAATGTGCAATTGCAATTGCAAAACGTTGTTACTTGGCTGCTGCTAATGCTGTTGCTGTTGCTGTTTCTTCTGTTGCTGCCTTCTGTGTCAGCAATTGGAAACGCGAGAAGCTAAAGAAGAAGACGCGTCTGCGACTTGCTAGAAAGATTGACAACGACAACAGCAACTGCGACAACGACAACGACGTGCAAAATCGCAGCAGACACATTTCCATCAAATCAATCAAAAATGGTAAATACAAGTTTTTTTTCGCTTTTTTGCTATTGCGGCAAAACGTCAAACTCAGTGTACAGCATATATAGAGCTTAAGTAGGTCCAACAAAAGTATCTGATGTCTGTCTGTCTGTCTGTTTGTCCGTGCGCCTCTCTAAGTTGCTTTGGAATGCACTTTCCGAGTGAAATGCCAGCTTGACATTGTTGCTGCTGCTGCTGCTGCTGTTGCAGTTGCTGCTGTTTGGTATTTGGTGTTGTTATTGTTGCCGTGCCATAGTTGACAATCATTTAGAATCACTTCTTGCAAAATGAAAGCATCTTTTGAAAGTTGCTGCCATCGTTTGATGCCTCCACGTCGTTGATGCTGCTGCTGCTGCTGCTGCTGTTGTTGTTGTAATTAAAACGAAATGCCATAAGACAAATGGAAAATGTAACTGGCAAGTGTAGCAACAACAACAGCAGCAAACACCAGCAGCAGCAACATTAACGTGTATGGCAGACAATGCGACGCAGTGCGACTCTCACCTAGTGACACTCATTTGAGTCTGTCTACCTTTGAGATACACACAGATACAGCATGCAGCATACATATCTTAGAGCTATGTGTGTGACTGTGTGTGTGTGTTGGAGTGCTCGTACTTTTGCTAATTAAAAGTCAGATGATGGCAGGCTCCTAAAGTTAATAAGCATCGCTATGGCTGCCAAAAACATTATCTGCCATATGCTGGGGCAATTGCGCAAATTATTTCGAGCATACGAGTAGCACACGCCGAGATGAAGATAGATACATACATACATACGTACTTGTGTGTGTGGTGGTGTTTACATTTAGCTATTTTCACTGTTGATAAGAGCATGCGAATAGGTTATCAGCTGTCAGCTATCAACTGCTTGACTTGTAGTTACTATAAACTCAAAACTGAAAAGCACCCACTCGCCGCGACCCACACACATCACACCCAGACATCATCACTGATATATAGTAGACAGTAGACATTAGACACTTTATATAGTTGTGAATATTATTACAATATATAGTATAGTAATGCATATACATACATATGTACATATGTATACAACGGCATTCACCGACTTACCTCAGCGCTTGGCATGTACATCATTTTCTCATACTCCATTTTTGCACAATTTCTTGATAATCAGCGATTCGCGCTTGTATCTGCTTTAACTATGAGCTCTATTTTGTATCTGTATCTAAAGCTGTGAGCTTGTTGTTTTTTTTTTGTTAGTCTATTTTTCTTGTGTTGTTCACAGCGTTTGGCGTGTGCGTGCAAAATTCAAACGTTAGCTGCGAAAGTCTAGCGCTGTCATTGGCTGTCTTTTTCTAACACACACTCTTCTTTTTAGCGCACTCACTTGCTCCCTTTCTGTCTTTCACTTGTCTGTTTTTTGTTATATTCAAATGTTTTTTAACTCAGCAATTTGTTTGTCGTTGCTTCAACACTTTTGTTCATAATAATGTGCAGTAAATATTTTAAAATTTTACGTTTTTGATGTTTTCCCTTCGCATATTTGATTTGGAATTGTGCTTTTTATTATAATATCTGTTTTTTCTTGACTTTTATTTATGTTGCTTTTGATATTGCTTTTGTTTTGAACACTGACGTTGCCTTGAGGATGAGGCCAGTTTAATGTATTTCACAGCATTTTATTGTTAAAATTTCCACTTGCAAACTTGTTGCTCTCTTTCACACACATTCTTTCGGCTCCACACACTGTTCCTCTCTTGCTCGCTCTCTCTCTCTTTCACACTCGTTGCCACACTCTCTTTCTCAGTGTCTTGTTTTTGTTGTTGATTTTGATTTTGGCACAATCGTCCGCTGTGAACCGTTCACAAAGTCTTCACGCTCATTTCTGTGCGCTGCGATCGCATCGATCGTGCTGCTTACCTCATACACCGCGAAGCTTTTGAGCCGCAAACCGGTTTCACAAGCTCTCGTGCAGCTTTGCCTGCAGCTTTAAGAGTTTTTTAAAGAGAGCTTTCCTACTGTTGTTGTTGTCGATGCTTTGCTTACGGTCTGCCTATCATTAAATCGATGAATTTCAAGAGGCGTGAGATTGATTGTGCTGCGCTTTAAAAATCACTGCATCGAAATAATACGTGGGCTGTCTGGTTACAAGTGCCACGCCCACTGAGCGACATGTGCAACATGAGTTGGCATTCCAATGAAGTGTGCAACGACAGTCAGAAGTCACTTCACTCGACTTGTGGTAAAGTTTGCCATGGGCTTCTTAGTACACCGACTCACAAAGCTCAATCTCCTTTTTCCTTGTGTGTGTGTGTGTGTGTGTGTGTGTGTGTGTGTGTGTGTGTGTGTGTGTGTGTGTGTGTGTGTGTGTGTGTGCGTGCAGTATTATCGTTTCCGCTTCCGCTACATGGCACACAAAGACAACGGGACTGCAATGGCGGAAACAGCAAAACACAATTTCACAAAGAGTCTTTGACATTTATTTATCATTGCACAATGACAATTCTTCTATTTTTGACAAGTCATAAAAAGAGCACATGACAACTGCAATGATGACAGCTCCAAACTGCAACTGCGTCTACAACTACAACAGCAAAGCACAGCCGAGCACAAACTTCACTGCCATCACAGCTTTGTCTGCCCCCGCGGACATGGGACAATGTCTGGGCCGGACAATGACTTCAAACGCCGCCGGCTGCTGTCATCGTAGACGAGTACATCGAAATCAAATTATGCTGCCCTGTTCTTCCCCTCCGTTCGCTGCATTCGTGCCATTAAATTTTAAACTGTCTTTTTAGTTTTCGCTCGCCATATTGCAGCCAAGTATTTGACGAAAACACGCAGCAGATGCAACGCCAGCAAAATAATGCCCGACAGCAGTCCGAAAACATCCAGCGAATAGTAGCTAACGAAACTGTGCAGAAAGGCAATCATGGCACAAAAGGTAAAGTAAGTTTATCAATAAATAATAAGCTACTTGTTTCTCAAAAAGAAAGAAAGACTGCATTTTAAACAACAAAATAGTGAATGGAGAACTAAATTAGGCCAACTAATGATGCTCAACAAAATACAATGCAAATAATATACAATCAAGTAAGTTGCTACTGTGAACCTAAATTTCACTACCTAATAAGTTCTTGATTTTGTAGAAAAATAATCCTTAAGCACTACAGAAAAATTGAATATTAATTAAAGCTAAATTACAACTGCCTACTAACAAATATTTACAATTTCTAGTCTTTTTTTCATTATATATGTACATATTTATTGCTTGAACTTACAGGAACATAATCTTTAAGAACTTAGTAAAATTTAAATCAGATTAAAATTGAATTGCATCAATTTATAATGATCAACAAAAGTTTCTAGAATTCAAGTAGTAGCCCTTGTCAAGCTTTAATTTGCAATCTCTAATAATACTAGATTTGCTAGAAAAATATAATTTTTTGTAGTAGTTTTTTAAATAAACCAAAATGATATAACGCTAAAATACAACGGCTTCATTTGGTATATAGATATTATATTTATTTTTAAATATACCATATAGTACAAAATACACCAGATTCTCAGCCAAAGTCACATTGTAGTGTAATATACTCCTTAACAATCTAGAAAATTCAAATCTGATTATGACTAAATTACATTCCACCTAATAATGCTCACCAAAAAGTATTTATAACATTACCTAATTTAATTCGGTCTTAACTTTTCAATATAATAACAAATATAACTTCTAGTAATTTTAAAATGATTTAAGATCCAATTCAAACGAAATTAATGAAGCCCATCAAAAATTACCTATAGCATTTTAAGCTGACTCTGTCTAACTCTTTATGTCACTCTCTTTTCAGTGCTATCTTTATAGTAACTTCCAAAAATGAATTGAACCATCAAATGATGCCCCACAAAGAACTTAAGCACTTGTAATCACTTTATGAAATGTAATCAGCAAATCCCCGTTCTATATCCCAGACACATACTGCGAAGCCCATTAATGTCTATGCAATAATTAGATGCAACAACCAGACACAAAAGAGTGGTCCAACATACATACTCACCTCATATGCCTAGCCGGCGACTGCAAATGCCTGGCACCTTTGTGCCTGATGACGTACTCGGTCCAGTAGACAGCCTGACGCAGCGGCGAAGCCAATTGGTCGTGTAGAAGAGCTCGTCGACGTCTGCAACAAAACGAATGCGAATGATGATGATGATAATCGAAATGCAATTGGATTGAAATGGTAAATGACAGATATAAAGCTAGATTGCATATTGCATACCTAACGGCACGCAGATAGCTATCATTATGCAGGACATCGTGAATGGCCCGATAAAGGGACTCCTCGGTAAGCTGTGCCAACTCCAGCCGCCTCGCGTAGCCATCGTGCACCGCTTGGGCGGCATTCGCATCATGATCGCAGAACACGGGCAGCATCAACAGCGGCACACCGTGGTAGACGGCCTCGTGTTGGCTCAGCAGTCCGCCGTGTGTAATGAATAGTTGCAGTCGACGATGGCCAAGGATATCCTGCTGTGGCAACCAGTCGCGTACTCGGACATTCCGAGGCAGCGACTCCGTTGTGCTGTTGCCCGCCGCCCACGTCCAGAGGACGTGATGATGCGGCAGGCGCGCAAAGACCGCGACAAACAGTTGGCACAACGCCGCCGGCAATCGTGACGAGCGCACCGACGAGCCCATCGATAGGTAAATGACGCCAGCTGGCGCTGCGTCCATAAACTGCGACAACTCCATATCCAGCTGGCTTAGATTGGCAGCCGGCGGACGGCAGTGGAGGCATGCCACACTGGCCACATTCGGCAGCTGGGCGCTGGGCGGTGTCACACTGAAGTGACCGTTTTGCAAAATGAAGGCAACCTCGCTGGCCAACACGTAGGGATGTGGCACCGCATCGCCGAGATGATGGCGCAGCATGTGATGCACACGTTGCATGCACAGCTGCGAAACAGAACGGAAGCAGCTTAGACAAGGCCGCACACAAACACACTCGATACACACAGAGTCGGGTTGGGATGGGATGGAATGGTATGGCAGCCACTAAGCATCATTTAATCAGTCTGATGCATGATAAATCAGGAGCCAATCATGGTCAGGTGAGCCTGCAACAGCCACAAGTATCGACTGACTGGCTGCCACTTGACGTGCCTGCTGCTGTGTTGCAAGTACAACACAGCACACAGCACACGCATCACACTGAAATTGGTCTTAAATCAAGGCAAGGATTAATGCGTTTGTTAGTGCACAGGGATGCCTAGACCACGGAAGGAGGAAGGGAAGGAGGCACGAGTTGAATGCCGTATGCAATAGGCTGTCTATAGGCTGACAATGTGTGCAATCCGGACTGCAAACCAGATTGGGTAAAGGGTGGAGTGTAGGTGAGGGGAGGAATACTAACCCAGTGCAGCAAGTCGGCAAAAACATGAGTTAAACAATTTGCCACACGCTGCACGATGTGCATGGGCAACGTCCAGGAGGCAAAGACATGAGGCGTGACAGCATACGCAACCGGATTGCCGGCCAACGAGAGACTTCCGGTGTAGAAGGCCACCGTATTGATGTACATGAATGCCGTTACATTTAAACTATGGACAATGCCCAGGGCGCACTCCGGAAATGCGCCATCTACAATCGCCAATTGATAGTGGCTGCCTTCTTCTCCCTCGCCGTCATCCGTTTCGCCTTCTTCCGCTGTTCCTGACGCTGTCGCTGTCCTTGTCGGTGTCGTTGTTGTCCTTACGCCTCGCCTTAGCAGACGATGTGTGGCAGGGTCGCTGAGCAAACTGTTGCATGCCTGTCGGCCATTGAGTAATAAATGTCAGCCATAAGCTTATCCTACTTTCTCATATACATATATCAGATGGGAGTGTGTTTCTCTCTGTCTGTCTGTCTGTGTTTGTGTACTTTGATGTGGCATAGCAGTTACCTCAATTGGATATCGCATGGCATCGAATATGGAGAGCGGCTGCTGTCCAGCATAGCGTGCGCCCACCAAATCCCAATCAGTATAGTTGCGTATGTATTGAACGAGCCGCTTTGGTGTCACTTCAACCAGGCCATCCACATGAAAATCCGCTTGAAAGCCATTCACAAACGTAATCCGATGGCCGCTGCCAGGGATCAGCATCGGCATCAGCATTAGTATCCAGCAATTGAACAGTGAGTGGGGGACACTCACCGTTTGATAAGCGCTCGACCCAATGCCCAGAAGGGTATTTTGTGCGATTTCGTGCCGCCCATGGTAATCATCAGAATGTTCGAGCCGTTCCCAGACGAACCGGACGAACAACAACACCAACGACAACAGCAGCCGCATATCGTCAAAAGTATCAACAGACAGCAGTTATTTGGCCAGGACATTCGAGAAGGATATGGTGTTTGCTTCTTGTTTACCGTTCAACCACATTCAGCACTCGGTCTCAGACTACAACTGCCAATGGCCAACGGCAAACGGCCAACGACGAACGGCTCAATGCACAAACGAGTCAAATGTGCCCAATGAGCCGAGTCCAGCGTTATTTTCAAATAAATAAAAATGTTAATTTTAAATTTCTGCCTTCTACCTGGCGTTGAAACAGTGTTGCGTGTTGCCGTGACTGGAAATTACAGTTATTCGTTGTACGTGTTTAATTATTTTTAAATCACACGCAAAACGCTACAACGAAACCTCTTCAGGACTCAGCTGGGGATTATTTTGGTAGCCGAGTCACGTGCCAATTGCCCAAGCTCAAGTTATTTCAACGGACTTCGTACGCATTTGACTCCTGACTCCCAACCCAAGCCCAAACCCAGCCCAACCCAACCCACAACAAAAAAGAAAACTGCCCACTTAAAGTGTTATTTCCGTGCGGCGGCCTCTTAATTACACGGCCTGTTTTCCTTACACAGCTTTTGCTTTTGCTTTTGGGCTTTGATTTAACAACAAATTATAAATAACAAAACTTGAGTCGCTCACATCTATTCTTGGCCAAGAACAATTAAATAATAGTTATTGGCCATGGTCGAGAAACTCAATTGCCATAATTGGTCTAATTTGAAATTTATTATTACAACGGATTCACAGTTGTTGTTCATTCCTTAAGTCAATTGCTTGGCAACTTTGACTTGACAGCAACGAAGCTTAAATCCTTTTCAAACTATTTTATAGAGAATTACTTCTTTATGTGCAACATATCTTCAGAATGTTCGTTAAAACTTTAATTAATTGGGAAGTTCAGAGGGCGACTTCTACTTTTAATTTACAGCATATCCTCAAGTCGAGCAGTCGCAACTAAACGAGTTGGTAAAATAGAAAGTGTTCAACATATATTCAAGTTCTTCATTAAAACAATCATTAATTGAAAAGTTTAGTAAGCGACTCCCTCTTAAAATTTACAGCATATCCTCAAGTCGAGCAGTCTTAACAGGAACAAAGCTTAAATCCTTTTCAAATTGCTTTATAGAGAATTACTTTTTTATGTACAGCATATCTTCAGAATGTTCGTTAAAACTTTAATTAATTGGGAAGTTTAGAGGGCGACTTCTACTTCTAATTTACAGCATACCTTCAAGTCGAGCAGTCGCAACTAAACTCATGATATTTGTTTAGCTTTCACAGTTGATCAAATAGTAAACTTCACTTTCTATACAGTTTTCTACTTTTGTAAATGCCTCAAACATAATTACAGGTTTTTCTTTGACACGCCAACACATAAACACACACACACACACTGACACAGACACTCACACATATGTAGTTTGAGGAAACTTCAATGCATAATAAATAAAGCAAATAATAATTTTGTTGAAGTGAAGGAAGCAGCAAGCAGGCAAGAATGTCTTGCATTCATTTATGCTGTTTGTACAGCTCAACAACATAAACTGAAAAGCTGACGAGCCGCTTGACTGAAGAGCAGTCAATAAGTCAAAGGTCGCAGGATATGCACACACATACACACACTTCACAGACACAGACTCAGACACATTTATGTGCATTGTTTATTTAAGCAAAAATGTATATTTTATCAAGTAAAACAAAAAGGACGCCCGCAGACGAAGCTGCAGTTGAGTTTACCTAAAATTATAAATTCAGGAAGTGAGTCCTGTTTTGGTTCTGCACACAGACACACTCACACACATGCACATACGACTGTAGCAAAAGTTGATTAATTTGTCACAATTTGTTCTTTGTTCTTTTGTTGTTCTACATATTTTTGTTGTATTTGTTATTATTGTTATTGCTTTTAAGCTGCATTCTGCCAAAAACCCATTGAGAAGTTATTTTGCGGTTTGCTATTGCTTTCGCTTTTGTTTTTATTGTCGTTGGCATTTATTAATTAAAGCAAAAGGTTTTTGGCCAAAAGGTCATCATGAAAATGAATTTTATTTAATTTATTTGTACATCCCAGCAAAAGTTGTCCAAAAAAGCAGAAAAAATATGTAAATTGCTTGCTAACTGCGGGGCAAATGCAACAAATGGGTTATTGGAAAACTTTATGAAAATCCTCTTGTTAAATGAAATGCGGCCACAGGCCAAAAATGTGAATGCTCTCCAATTACGATTTATTTTGTGTAATGGAAATTGTAAATATGACAAAGGAAAAATTCTACTGTTATCTGCATTGCCACACAATTGAAATCTAGAGTACTTCTCTAATAATCTGTTAAATACTCTTTTGCTAAGTAGTTTTGCGTAAAGTGCCCAAAGGACATGCATGTTTCATTAGTCCCTGGCATATTGCAGAGTTTGTGAAACTTCTTCAACAGTGTCTTGAGCAAATCATGTGGAGGCTTTTGAAGCGCTGCGCTGCTCTGGGCTGCGCTGCGCTGCGATGACGTCGCTGAGGAGCACTTGACATAAAACGTAATAATATAGAGCTCATTTGTCCCGCAGCTCAAGTGGATGCCATTGAAAAAGGCTTACAGCATGTCGAATATACTACATTCTATATATAGTATAAGTACGTACTGTTTGTCTCAATCTCTCAGTCAGGTAGAGAGGTGGGAAGGTGGCAGCAAGACTGTGTTGGAATGGATGGTTATTGCCGGCGATAAACATGCTGAGCATTTCGTACATAATGTTGCCAGGAATCAATTGAATTATGGCACACAAAGAGTGGGCCAAGATCCGCAAGGCAGCAGACAGAAACGAGAGAGAGAGAAAGAGAGCGAGAGCGAGAGACGTTGCCAAGACAATTGAGCAGCAAATTGTGTAGCTCGACAAATGCCGAAACGGAATGGTAAATATGGATGACTGCGCCGTTGCCGGTGACTGTGAATAGCTCTGGGGGCACTGAGAGAGTGGAGAGTGAAGAGTGGAGTGCTCAGTTGGCCCTATGCAAGTGACAAAAGCTTATTGAACAATTTTGAGAGTGAGCATCTTCAGGCAACGTCAACGCTTCCTTCTTCTCCTTTTGCTGTGCTGTGCTGTGCTGTGCCATGTGTAGAGTCGAGTATTTGCATTCCTGCCCCGGTGTGCGCTTCATTGGCCTTGACCTCGCTGCATTTGGAATCCTTTTTGTGCAACAACTCAATTGTGCTTGCGCAATATTTGTTTGATGCCCAATATCAAAATGCTTTATGCGATTATAAAAATGTGAAGAAAGAGGGAAGTGAAATCTGCCTGATTGCACATTTCAACGTCCGGTTAAAGTGCTTAGGGACTTAAAGTAGCGTGCCACTGATTAACGACTGCAGTCAGCAGGCGAGCAGGCGAAGCATCCTTCGAGCAGGATGTGCGCGTGTGAATATCCTTTGCTACAGTCAATTAAACTTGAAGCGGGGAGCAAACTGCGCCCGCTGGCAAATAAAATGAAATCTAAATAAATAGCTAAGAGTGGCTGCTTCAAATGAAACTAATACAAAAGAGTGTGTTGCACGCACGCCAGGGAATTGCAGTCCCTTCATCTGATGCTGCTCCTGCTGCTGCTGCTGATTCTGCTGTGGCTGTTCTCCATGTCATTGCACGCGTTATCCTTCAAGCCAAGGAGCAACACCAGCAGCAACACCAGCAGCAGCAGCAGCTGCATGCGCGTAAGAAAATTAAATAGAAAAATTGTACATAGACAAGTTGCTTTGTGTGAGGGTGTCAGGGTTGCCAGGGTGTGCCAAAGTGCTCTCTCTATGTGTGTGTGTGTGTGTGTGTTTGTGTGTGCTTACGCCATTGTTGCCAGCGAAGGTCCTTGCAAAGGCAAAGGGACATTGCTCTGCGCATTGAACTATGGCTAAGTAGTTGCCTCAGCCATTCGCCCCGTTGCTCAACTTGCTGCCGTGGCGCCTCTTGAGGCGCTTGTCCGTTATGGCGAATGACAAATGCTGCTGTTGCCGCTTGTGCTGCTGCTGCTGCTGTTGCTGCTGTTGCTGCCGCTTATAATTAGAATATGCAAATGTTGTCAGTGGCAGCCACATGTAAATATTTATGCAGCCGCTGCTCCATGCCATTGCATCCACATTTTCTATATAGCACAGTTCTCGCATAATTTGCATGTAAACGTGCCATTTTTCTTACGGCTTCACTTGCAACAGTCGTCGTATTTAATGTCCTTACCCTTGTTGTTGTTGCTTTTGCTTTTGCCATTTAATTATTTTGTTTTTCGTCTGCACACTATTTATGCAAATGCTTTCGCATCAATTTTCAAGTCTGAGAGCTGAGCTGAACTGTTGCCAGTTGCCAGTTGTTGCTGCTGCTGCTGCTGCCTCCAAGATTATAATTGAGTTTGCCAAACTCTTTTGACGCTCAATTGATTGCGCATACGCAGCGTTGCCAACGCGCGCTGGCAAAAAACCATAAATCTACCTTTAAACGCATACAGCTACATGCGCTTTTTTGTTTGCCCTTAATAACTTTACACTTCACACGCAAATGAGTGGACATGTAAATCAAATTAACCAACGAGCATGTAAATTAACTTTTCATATTAATTGCAATTTAATTAATTAGCAGGAAACATGAATGTAGCAATCTGTTTTCACACCCTGCAGCCCCTTCTTTATGCTGCTGGGGTAGCATGACAATGCGTAAACTTAGTTACTATTAGGGAATATTTCAATAAGAATAGTTATTAAATGTAAAATGCCTAAAGAGTGCTAATAATATATGTATTAATTTCTTAAATATTTTAAATTCAAACAATAATAGTTTTATTTCACATTTTTAACACAAATCATGCAGATTTTATAGCAAAACAGTAACATAACTTATTACCAACTCGAATATAATTTAAATAAAATATTATATATATTTGACATACATTATAAGTGCAAAACACTTACTAATCTGACTTAAAAATTTCTTATAAAAGTAACCCATAATTGAAAGGTAAAATGATTTAAACGTATATAAAATGTTTGAAATTATTCAAACAATTGCTGAACTATACTGTGACACACAAATTAATATTTAATTTAGTGATATTGAATTTAATAAATATAAATATTATTATTTGACATGTATAATAACATTCACTTAAATCTATTCCATAAATTATAAAATGATATCACTTTTGCATCCACTTCACATGTATAACATTCAACAATTATCAAATTATCGAGCAACATTTTTTCTGATATCCACTAAAAATAATTTCGTGATAAGTGATATTGAATTAATACAAATATGATCATTATTTTACAAAAATATAACGTTATATATCTTTCCTAAATGATTATTAGTTTTTTATTAAAAAAAACGAATACAATTCCTTATTGTAATGAGATGAGTCAGAGCGACTAAGGTCTAGGGCTAATCTTTATTAAAGCTGTGCAACATAAATTAAAATTTAATTAAACAGAGTATTCGTTAGTCGATCATACTCGACTAGAACTTGTTTTCTTGTTCAACACACTTGCTTAACACACAAAGAATATTACACCTAGACTGATTGCTGTCCAAGTGTCCTTCGTTGCCTCCCACGTCTCTTGCTTTTTTCGCCCCCACAAGAGTGTTAAATCTTCGGTTCCTTTTTTACGCCATGTTTTGTGTTTTGCTGTGGAGCAGCGCCTAGCACGAAAAGTCATTAAGGCGCAGTGCAGCGCAAAGAGTCAACTAGGCAACAAACCGGAGAGCTCATCTCAAGCATGGGATGAAGATGCTGAAACGCTGGCCAACGCGAACGACGACGACGCCAACTTGAGCGGCAAACACCTTTTGGGTGGACGTGAGAGCAGCGGTACGTGAACGTAAATTACAATTAATTACATTTTAATGACGCTTGTTTAATTCAGCGTTTACAATTACATACACAATTATGGCGCCTGCAAAAAGAAGCGACAAACACAGCGAAAGCAAACGATAGAGACAGAGGCAGACGTGGGAAGGAGAAACAGAAAGAGAGAGAGAAAAGTGCAGCACTGATGCTCGTTACGGCGTTTTCTGGCTGGCCAAGGACGAACTGCAGAGAAGAACTGAGACATTTTTATGCACTCGCTAGCAATGGCTTTAACAAATTTCACCTCGCTTTCATGCTGACCTCGCAGCCATATTAATGGCCAGGGAATTTTTTGGCGTAATTAACTGGCTGCACAACAAGCTCCCTCTCCCCCCGCGCTGCCTTGTATCAAAGTGAAATTCAGAGAGACAAAAGCGAAAAACGAACATTTATGCTGAAATATAAGCACATTAATTCGAAAAGCAGCAGCTGCTACTGCTGTTGCTGTTGCTGTTGTCGCTGCCGCTAGAGGGGGAAAAAAGACGTCGGTGAAGCGTTGGAAAATCAGACAACAGGCAAATTGAGGTGCGAATCCATAAACACACAAGTGAGAAGCTATAAAATTAAAATGAGCCAGCGCCAACGGAAAAGTATGCTACGACTATGACTACGACTACGTTTGCGCCTGCGAGTAAAAGTGTACGCATTCGATGGCCAATGGAGCGTATGCGCAATGCAGTCTGACGTTTGTTGCCTGCTGTCCGAGTTCGAGTGTGAATTGTGGCAAGAGCAACAACAACGCCAACAACAACAACGAACGGCAGTTGCCTGGTAAAGTGCCTGATGGCAATAAATATGCTTCAACTATTTGGCAGCAGGCGGCGAATTTAAAAGGTCTGCAACAACAACAACGACAACCAAGAGTGAGGGGGACAACAACAGCAGGCAGAAGGCAGCTCTCTCAGTTCTGGAGGCCAAACAAGCAGCCAGACATTAAATTGCAATTTATGCCAATGAGTTCTTAATGTACAAGCGGCAACAACAATTGCTCAATGCCTTCTAATGGACCCCTAACGGCGGCATCCGCCAAACTTGACTGTAATTTATTTGCAAATTATTATTAAAACTTTTGCTTTTGCTTGGCCAAAAGCACACAGTCAGCACACTCAGAGAAGTGTGGGTGTGCTTCCTGGCTGCCTCTCTTACCCTCGTATACTACATAAATGATTCGCACTTAGTTTGCTGTCAGCCACAACAACAACAACTACAACACAAAAACATAGCCGTAAAGTCGCGCCTATAAATCAAGTTGCTTTTTGTTTTCTCCGGGGTCAGTTTTCTCGTTTCTGGAAATG
Organism: Drosophila sulfurigaster albostrigata; assembly: GCF_023558435.1. NCBI lineage: Eukaryota > Metazoa > Arthropoda > Insecta > Diptera > Drosophilidae > Drosophila > Drosophila sulfurigaster. The sequence goes on from NC_084882.1 coordinate 23,210,350, forward strand.
TGAATAATATTCCTTTTTGGTTTCAAATGGCCTTGGCCCAGTCGTAAAGCAGAGAGCAGACAGTTGGCATTAACTGGATCTCAATTAGTTGGCAATTAGTTGGCACATGTCATCGCACATACGAGTATATATGGAAGGGGATGGGGAGGATATTCGATATTCGAGTGGATTCGATAAATATACGTGGAGTGATATATGCGTTTGCCAGCTGCCGTTCTGCTTATTCAATTAAATGCTCTGCGCCAACTCAATTTCAAAATCTCATTTATCAAGCCATTAGAGTCAAATAATCAGGCAGTCATCCACACACACACACACACACACACACACACACCTCTACACACACACACACACTAACACACAATGCAAAGCAGTCTAAGGAGCGAGAGCGAGACTCTGTCTGGCTGTCTGGCTGTCTAGATATCTGGGAAGCACTCACATTAAAAGCAGCCGCCGTTAGCTGATAACGGAATTTGCCTACCATTAGAATCAGCAATGGCTGTTCCCCTCCCATCTCCTTGCCACGCCTTGGCAGTGGCTGCCTCAGCGGTTGCCTTCAAGTGGAGCGCTCATTGAGAGTGCAGCAGCACGGCACACGAACCTCGATGAGTGCACTCGAGGGGCAGCAGCGGCTGCAGTAGGTGGCATAAGATGATGACAACGAGTTCGAGCAGCGAGCTTGACAAAGCCCAATTGTTAGAGCGCATGGATATAGCAGAAGATGCTTGGGGATGGGTGCGAAGAGTGCGAGAGAATTGGATGCAAACCGTAATGCACGGCAGCAATCGCATTAGAAATAGTTGAGAAATCAAAAAGATTATAGACTCAGCCAAAGAACGGGGCCAGCGACAGAAAGAGAGAGACAGAGAGTGAGAGAGAGGCAAGTACTCGTCGCAGTTACACAATGGAAATCAACTTGAATGAAATACAAAAAAAAATCCAAAGAAAAAGAAAATCCTTAGAATTCACGTTGTATCTTTTTTTATACCAAGAAGAAATGCATATTGCATGAGAAGACTGAGAGGGCTTAAAGGTGCTATTACATGATGCACAAAGACTGAAAATACACGCAGTTTATTATAGGCTATTATAGAAAATTATAATTCTTTTTATGTAATCCCTTCTTAAACTGGGAAATAATATAGAAAAATGAAATGATTAATTTTTGGAATGCAAGCTGATAAATACAAACAATTACACTTGTTTATAAGGTTATTATAAATTATTTTTTCTTAAATAAATCGAATATAATGATTTTTACATTATTTTTCTTTAAATTAATCTGTTTAATTAGAGCATCTAAGAAAGCTCCAGCCGAATAAGCTCGGCTGTAATAAAAGAAAAGAAAAAACATTAATATACCGCAAAGATTCTAAAATATACCAAAGGATTATATTCAAAATATACTATAGGGTACAAAATACTTGATTTTCAGCCAAGCCAATTCAAAATATACTAAAGACTTTATATTCAAAATATACCATAGAGTAAAAGTACTTTATTTTCAACCAAGGGAATTCGATATATACTAAAAGCTTTATAGTCTAAATATACCATAGAATACAAAAAATATCAGATTGTCAACAAAAGCTATAAAGACCCTACTGTATCAACCCTTTGTTTGCATATTAAATTATTTCTTAAATAAGTTCTAAGACTTATTTATTTTTCTATTATTAAAAATAAATAACTTGATAAAAAGAGGGAATTTATTATATATACTAAACTTATTCAGATTTACTATAACATAATCAATCTACTACGCAGTTCATTATTTTAATTGCTATCACATTAAATCCAATTTGAGTCAATCTGTTGCATCCATAAATTTGTCACTGACAGCCAAACTAGCACAAAGCAATTGCAAATTATGAATTATATTGAAAATGAGGCAACATTATTATTATTTGCTATCACTTTATAGTTGAATGAATTAGTTAAATAGTTTAAGTATCAATTTAGACGCTGTTTGATGCACCTGTAGTTATCATAATTGCGCTTTAATGTCATTATTCAGTTGCATTGAAATTAGATCAGAAACGTTTTACCACAAAATTGCATTCGTTGTCATTGTGTGTGGTGACGCGAAATGCCATTGCCACTCCGACTGCCATTGCTATTGCTATTGGCCCGGACAGCACTGGGTTCCATTATGATAAATGTGCAAAGAATCAAATGAGGTTGAAAGAAATGCCTTGGTTTAGCAGGCAAACCAGCCGAAAAGAGCGACGAGACGACGACACGACTTCAGGCCGTACAATTGCCTGGCACTCTCTATCTCTCTCTCTCTCTCTCTCTCTTTCTCACTCTCTCACTTTGTGTTCCTCTCTGTTTGGCGTGGTGGAAGCTGGCGCGCTTTATGCCGATGGCACTACGAATTAGCGCCGTAAATCGCATTTAAATCGTAAAATTCTCACAGCCAGCCAGTCACTTTGCCTTTGCATATAGAGTGCCGGCAACAAGCCCCAACGGAGCAAAGCCAGAGACAACTTCAGGGCAAGGGCGGGGCAGTGGAGGGTGCAGAGAGGGTGGACAAAACGCCAGGGCGCCAGTGAGCCCCTTTAGTATGCTCAAAGATTTTGATCCTATCAACTAAATTGCATTTGACAGTTGGCGAAAAAACTTTTGCCTTGCCTTCTCGTTGTCGTTCTCGATGGCGTTTGTCGATGTCGATGTCGATGTCGATGCCATAATTCCTGGTTCGTCGTAGCTCGTTGAGCTCGCAACGCAAGGCGAACATTGTAACTGCAAAATATACATCAGGGCCAACTACGATAATTCTCTCAATTGCATTTCAATTTAAAGCGTGTGTATGCCTCATTTACCACTTGGAAACTCACCGCCGCTTATTTGATTGAGTTGCCTCTGCCGCCACAGTGGTAACACACACACAGAACAATACATAAATATGCTTTTTGCGTTAATTATATTGGTTTGACACCAGTAACAACATAGAAACACCAAACACCCTTTGCTTCAAACGCTGTTATCACAACGACGATCACAGGCGACTGTTAGACGTAACATGTTCTTGTTTAGAACTTTACAGCGCTCTGTTAAGTGCCCCTTTAGCTCAGTGGTAGAGCGTTGGTCTCGTAAACCAAAGGCCGTGAGTTCAACCCTCACAGGGGGCAACTTCCCACGTGTGTTTTATCGAAACTACTTTTTTTAAATTTTTTTAAATTCGAATAATAATTTTATTAACCCTATTACAGAATTTTGTCTAAGAATGTCAAAAAAGAGTTCATCGCATAAACGACATCGAGCCCCCCATTGCGGCAGCTGTCTGCTGCAATTTCCAATCGATTGCCGGCATGTTCGCACTTCATGCGATAACTTGGAAGTTTTGCAATTTGCGGCATTGCAAAAGAAAGTTGGTCTTAATACTTCTGGCTGCTGCTGCTTCTGCTGCTGCTGCCTGGGCCAGTACCTCAAGATGTTTGTACTATTCTTTTTCAGCTGTTTGCCATAGCTGAGTATTTTTATGATCCCTTTCTGTTCCTTTTTTTTCGACTTTTGCCTCAGATTTATGCGGCAAAGTCGCAGTGAGTTTAAGTGTGCTTGCGCATGTTTCGATAATTTGCGTGATTTTTGCATTTTGTTGGTTAAGAACTTGTAGGTCGACGTCGTCGTCGTCGTCGTCGTAGGTGCATGCGTAAGTGGCACTGCCGCCGTCAGCTGCATCATTAAAACTTGCCTATTTGCACCACTACAAAAATGTGGGACACCATCTCCAGCATATTCAACATACTCTCTTATACATATACATATATTATGTATTTGTGAAAATTGTATAATGATTTTATATTTATTTTAGCTGGCAATTAAAAGCGGCTTGTGCATTAAATATTTACTTGCAATTAGAGCAACTGCTCAACTCAAGTGCAGCTCAGCAGCTTAGCGTGTTTCTTCTTCTATACTTGAATGAGTATGTGAATATATGGGTTTGTGTGTGTGTGTGTGTGTGTGTGTGTGTGTGTGTGTGTGTGAGGAGGTTGTGGTAAGTCTATGTCCCGTGACAGACACTAATTATGGATTTTAGAATTTGCGACTTGCGACTTGCAACTTGCGAGTTGCGACTTGCAGCAAACCGCAAGACAAGAGACATGAGACAGAGAGAGTGAAGGGGAAAGACGAAGAGGAAGAGGAAGATGAAGAAGAAGACGCCGCCACAGGACACACCTCGCGCTGCCATTTTGCGGTTACGCAAACTGCCTGACATCAAAATTCCACCAGTATCTATGTAAGTTTGTCGCAGTGTTATCTGCAATGCCACACATACACTGAGCGAGCGCTCTGCTACGTGCTGCAAGCATATGTGGCAAGCACAGAGGGGTGACAGAGGGGGGAAGGGGTGAACGAGGCGCATTGAAATCGCCACCATTAATAAGAAAGTTTTGCCCTGCCTGGCTGCTGGTAATAAGCAAATTGAGATGACAAAGTTTATTGTTGATTTTATGTGCGCACACACAGACAGCGAAAGAGGCGAAGAGAAAGCAAGAGACAGAGAGAGAAAGAGTAAAAGAGAGAGAGAGACAGAATCCGGCGGGGATCAAGCGACCTAAATGAGTTATTTAAGTAGCACTCGCGCCCCAGTTTAAATGCGCTCGTAATTTGCCTTTGTGCCTGACAACTTTTTGTGTGTGTGCGTGTGTGTGTGTGTGTGTGTGTACCGCAGCCCAGCACAACATACGTCTCTACAATTACCCGTACACATATGTGACTCCTACAGTGAAGCAAACACAATCGAAATCTCCACGTAATCCGCCAAATTATTGTAGTTTAGCTAGAATATATATTTGCTATATACAACTAGTACTTTATCATACTCTGTCAATAGTTAAGCGGCTTTAGTGCACATAAAAAATTGAGCATTTTTATAGCGACGGTTTAACAATGGCACGGCAGTTCATCATAGTGCAGCAGCACTGTATTTGTCTAAGCTATTAATGCGCCCAGGTTCTGAGCCGGAGTTTTGTGTCCCGGTTGTTGTGTGAGGAATGCAGAGAAGGTGGCAAAGGGGGGCATACATTGTGTGTGTGTGTGTGTGTGTGTACTTTGTGTGTACTTTACTTGGCTAAGTACGTGATTTGATTAGCGCCCGAAAATCCAGTCCGTGTCTGGGCTTAGCTTAGCTTTGTGCCTTGTGCCGCAACACTTATCAAGTATACGCAACGCTGCACAAGCCGAAAGCACAAAATTTTAAATACTGTGCAAAAATTGTAATACTCTCGCTTTAGTCGTAAGTAAATACGTGATATATATGTATGTATTATGCTGTAAAAAATCGCCTGTTGAGGTCAACAAATTATCGCAAGCATTTTTCATTCTCATTTTGGTCCGTTTGGTTGGTTGCTTGGTTTGCTCGGTTTGTTCGCTTTGGCCACAGCGCTCTCGCTTCTCGCAATGTCAACAGCAAAATACGTGCACAAACATAGAAATGGCTGCCATTGACAAACTAGGAAGCGGCCAGCACAAACACACACTCACATATGTGTGTGTGTGTGTGTGTGTGTGTGTTGTGGCACGACGTAAACGAGACATTAATGCTATTATACGCAAGTGTGAGTGTGTGTGTGTGTGTGTGTGTGTGTGGGCGGCACTTGTGTAAAAAGCAACTAATGAAAACGGAAATAAAAACCGCTCGAGGAATGCTGATGACTCTCCCAAGGATGGTATTTAATATATGTGTGCGGCTCGTGTGCCAAAGGCTCGACACTGCAACCATCAGCTCTTGCTTCAACTCCTGCTCCAACTCCGGCTCCGGCTCAACCCATTTTGCACGCGCGCCCAAGCACTTAGCATCAATTTGGTGGCTCGTACATAAGCGACAAACAGAGACAGAAAATGCTCCCGTGTCTTGGCAGCCAGAAAGCGAATGAGAGAGACAGAGCGCTGTAGCAAGACAACTAAGTAAAAGCATAAGTAATGCACATAAATCAAAAATTCAGTGCTGCCAGTGTAGGAGAGACCCCAACGCTGCTGCCTGTCAGAATGGCACGCACAAATACTCACTCAGTTCAGCGAGAAGAAGCTGGCAGCAGGCTGGCAGGCAACTCAGAGGAGCCTGAAGGAGTGGAAACCTCGGACTCGGTGTTGGGGCCCGTGAAAATGCTTAACAATGTGCAAGTCCAGTGCTTGCAGGTACAATTACCGCCAAGTGCCTGGGCCCAACACAATCGAGAACTTAGCCACCATGAAATATTGAAGTTGCCGCCTCTACCCGGACCGCACTTGACTACAGAGACAGAGAGAAGAGAGAGAGCTGTGGATGACCACGACTGGGCGTCAATAGTGTGGCATCGACATCGACATCGGTATCTGCTGCCTGCTCCCGGCTGCCGGCTGCTTGAGAGCGTCAGTTGGCAAATGGCACCTGCGGAATGCGCTGCTGGAATCTTTTGAAAAATATTTTCTATATTTTCTCGCCCCTCTTCTTTTTTTGCAATGGCTGCCAAGACAAACGTATGTATATGTATATAAATTTGCTGTGGCCAGACAGGTGTGTAATTTATTGATTATTCCGCTAGATATGCTCGCACAGCAATACACTCGCACACACACACACTCATACAGAGTCAGGTGGGTGTGTGGCAAGCTCCGGCTTGTTTAGACATTTTGTCATCTTCAATTTGTGGCTGTCATGCTGGCTGGCAGACAAGCACTGCCACAGCCAATGGCTGCATTTCCAAAAGTGGATTACAAGCTGAAGGCACTTGTAATCGCTGCGTTAAGCCAGCAGCCAGCAACCAACAGCCGGTAGCTAGCAGCCAGTGCTGAAGTTCCCAGTTGCCTGTTGGCCTGCCATTGAACAGCCCTATTCTCGAGGCATTCCCCCCTTCGGCTGGCATTTCCTGGCATCTTCATTTCATTTGCTCTCACCTCCTGGCCGTGTCCTTCCCTCTGTGTGCTGGGTAAGCGCGTTTATTGAGTTTTAATTGGATAAGTTATAGACGCTCATGTTGCATAAATTCCACAGACATCTTTGTTTTGGCACCCACACACATTCCAGAGGCCACAAAACGGCAGTGGCAATGTCAGTGGCAGTCGCAGTCGCAGTGGCAGGTGTGGCAAGTGTGCGGAAGTTGCCACTGCCACTGCAGCTGTTGCAGCCTTTGAGCTGCTCTTCATATTCAGCGCATTCGTGCGGCAACTGCCAGAGACGTGCAGCTCATTATACGATCTCTCAATATATATTGAACACTCAAATCGAAGAAAACAACAATTAATAAAAGCGTTGACAAGCTTAAGATCTTCGCTAAAGTGTTGAAAAAGGAAACCCTTAAATTCAATTCATTTAAAGTAAGCTAAATTTAATAGAATATTACTTTAAGAGTTGACATTAAAAATCAAATGGGAAAAACTATTTTTTCATAGATTGTGATTTTATTATTCAATATAGTCGCCTTCAAGCGACACATATAATTTCTTGATACCAATTCCGATATTTTAAACTCTAAATGGACTTTACTTAAATTAATATATAAACACATGACCAAAGTCGCAAAAAGGGAAGTTTACTTTAAATGTGAAAATACAAATATGATTGAATAATTTTTAATATACATATATGATTAATATATAAATAATATGGAAAGAGTCAAATAGATTGAATACTTTTTTTATTAAAAATCAATATTAAATCGAAAACTATAAATTTTTAAAGAGCTTTAAATGCTTAAGTTGTGACATTAAAATATATTTCATATTTTCAATTGACTGTCATTAGTATAGAAAAGTTTCTGTGTAAACTGTAAATAGCCATTTAAATATATTAAAATAAAAACTTATTATTATAAATTTATAAATACGCTTTAAATACCTGACAAATAAAAAGAAAAGATTTAAGGAATTGAAATATTTATTAAAAATTATGAAAATGTTGAATATTTCTGCATCGAGCAACACGTGTCCAGCTAAAGTAAGAATGAACGCTTAATTAATAAAGCGGACAGAGGGCATTGTTCGTGTGACCAATTCATTATGCGCATTTCCACGGAGTTATGGCGCATAACTAGGCGTATACTCAATCTTTTGTTGTGGCAAGTATTGCCTAATCACAGTGGACATTGCGACGTGCAGTTGCCCTTTTGCCTGCTGGTGCACTGGACCCAAACAGCGAAGGGAATTCGAGAGTGGCGGGAGTGGAGAGTGTAACGTTGGCATCATCAGTCATGCCAGTTCATTATTATCGCTGACATTGCGTTGGTTGCGCCCGCTCCACTTATAATTCATTTCTATTGTGCCAAGCGATGCCTCAGCTTGCCTCAACTTGCCATGCCACAACTTGCCAAGCTATGCCTGAAAGCCCCTTTTGATCCAGATGACTTATTTGTCTTGAGGAAGCTCGCAGTAAAATTGCTTTTCCTACTACGCGCTCACTTCCTGCTCTTCCAGCTCTCTCTCTCTCCCTCTCTCTCTCTCTTTCGCTGTTGTTGTTCTCCTTGTTGTTGTCTGTCGCTTGTTGCGCGTCTTGTCCTGCTGCCACTGCCACTGTCATTGCCACTAGCAACTGGCTGACGCAACTTTCTCATTGTTTTGCCGCCTTTTGTAGTGCACAAAGTCTGGGGATCGGTGTTAATAGACGCCTGTTGTCTCTTGTCCCACGTCTCTTGTCTCTTGTCTCCCCTCCTCCGTCTCTTGTCTCTTGTCTAGTGTCTCACTCGGGCAGCGAGCAAAAGCTGCCATAGCAGCCGTTGGCTCTTCATTTGTCGCTTTGCGCTTATTGTCAACTGCGCTGGTCTTCATTTTCTTGTGATTAATGTCGTCATTAACTGCAATTAACTTTTTTAGTTGGCGACCGCGACAAATCTTTCGACGTTTTTGCTCGAACTTTTTGGCCCAAAAGCCACTTGACTGCCATGTTGAGCAATGTCAATTTGTGGATGTCATCGTTGAGTGGATATCCTTCGATAGCCTTCATCAGTCATGTGGAGTCACTCTGTGTGAGTGTGTGTCGTCTTCTTATTGTCTGTCTGTCTTTGTGTCTGCGTTGCCGGCGACAACCTTATATTGGTTCTGTTTTTGCTCTAATTATTTGTTCAGCATTCAAGTACTAATGGCCTGGGCTGTGACCTCTTGTCCTCTTGGCTGACAACACTGTTAGCTGGCAAAGTTTTTACTTCACTTAACTACAAAATAAAAGTGTGACATGTGTGTGGGCGTCATTTTCTCTATGTGTATGTGACACAAGGGATGCGCACGTACACACCCTGTATTGGGATCTCGGCTACAGCATCAACTTCAGTTAGCCATCGTCAAGTTTAGAGCGTGTATCTTCAAGTGCAATATGTATCTATTACCAACTTGAATCCTTGCCGCTTGCCTGCGCCTGCAATTTGCACGTATATACCACAAATTTTATAATTTTCCAAAAAACTTGAGCTGCACCCAAAACGGAAATCTCTCTTAGAGCTAATTCCAAATGCCATGGCAAAAGTTTCACATACTTTGCTTTGCGCCAGCAAAAAAACAACATTGTGGGTATAAACAACTAGAGACAGCAGTTGACTTTAGTTGGATTTAAAATTATAATTATTATAATCGGTAGTGGCATATTTTTATCCTTTGAACGGAATTCTTAGCATTGATAAATGCACAATTAAACCAAATAACATGTGTGGATTATGAATTCGCTGGTAAACTGTGATTTATATGAATATACCGAAATTATGAAGCATTGAAAAAGTATTAGTGAGTAATTTTTGACACTCATTACATTGCAATTTACTTATAAATAAAATTACCCTATCCTTAATTTACTTGATTTTAAAAATTCGAATTAATCTACTTTAGAAAAAAACATAAACTGGAACAATTTTAAAAATAAGTAGTCTGGGCTTATACTATATTTTGAGCGATATTTGGTTTTTAGAATATTTTTCTGTTGTTTCGATAAATAATATATAAATTCGTACATTTTGTACAAATTTGTTCATTTTTGATATTTTGGCAGAGCAGCAAAATAATTCTAAAATCATTCTTAGCTCTAATAAATCAAGAGCTAATCAAGAGCTATAAGATTAATCTTTATTCAAAATAAAATAATCTTTTAGTATATGTTTATTTCACTTTGAATTACCCATATACAGATAACACTATCAAATTTATACTATAGTTTATGATGTTTAAAGTTATTATTAGTTATTAGTTTTATTCTTTTCAATTGTTGCCACATATTATATTCAATTTGATTAGAATTATTGTGTGTTGTTCGTATACTTAATATTTATTATATAACTTATTTTATGTATTTGTTAAATGCATCCAACATTCACTTTAGTCGCAATTAAAACCGAATCAAAAATTTAAAATACTTGAAAGAAAACTACCGTATACTTAATATTTCATATAATTTGAACTCTCATAAAATTCTCGTACATATTCTTTAGTATTTATTTAATATAATTCATTACTTTCGACGACTTCTTTCAACTGCTGCTTTAAGCTTTGATTGAAACTTTTGAAATTCGTTTGTCTACGTCGTATACGCAATATTTATTTAAAATCTATTTTATGTGATGCTTGAGAGTACTCAGGATTCGGCACGCACATCTCTATTGTTGAAATTTTTACCTCTCGTATTTTTTTAAGTGGCTCACTCAGACACACACACACATTCGCACATTCGCATAGGAAAAGACTAAGACACTTGGCTTGGCTTGTAGCTGGCACCTTTTTTTTTTGGGCTATTTGGCTTGCATTTCTGCGTTTTAACTTTCTTACAATAAAGTGATGTTATCTTGCTCCCCCAGCTACTTTGCGGCTTAGGCAACAGGCGACCTGAAGTTGCTACAGCGTGAAATGGGCGTGGCTTTGGAGGCGTGGGCTGAGGGCTGTGAATTTGGAGTTGGGCAGCAGGCGACAGCAGGATCTACGGGAAATTACTCTGTGCTTTATCGTGCATATAAATCTATTTGCTCAGGTGTTTTTCGCTGCTAATATGTTTGTGATGACTTTATTTTGCGCTTACCGCCGGCTTTTCTCGCCTGCTTTACTTGCCTTTACATTTTTTCTCCCTCTGTTGTTTTTGCTTTGCTTTTCGGGCACTGCCTTTTGCCGCCTTATTTATACATCTACAATATATGTATGTATGTATGTGTTTTTCCAGAGGGAGGGTGGAGAAGAGGGGGCGCGTTTTCTGTAGGCGGCGGCAGCTTAACAGTTTCTCGCTAGAAAAGTTGTAAAAAGGTTTTGCAGTATGGCAGCTGGTCTGGTAAGAAAAAGCATACGCATTATTTTCAACCAAAAAGTTGTGCGCTGCTTTAATAAATATATTTTTGGAGCGCAGCGCCAATGCGTCGTATGCGCAATTTGCTTAAATAAATACGTGACGTGCCCCATAGCAACGCCTCACATATACTCTTACGCACACACACACACACTGAGACGCTGACAGAAAGTGCAAATTAAAAGCCAAAACCGTTAGGCTAAATGCTTTAAGCACTTAACTTGCATGCACACAACGACGAGCTGTTGTTCTCATTGTTGTTGTTGTTGTTGTTGTTGTCGCTGGTTAGCTGAAATATTCACGAGTGCACATAAAACGCGACCCAAGGCGCAGGAGCCGCCGCCTCCGACGACGACACCGACGCAGGACACGACTCATAGGACCCGAAATGATTGTAGGCAAGGCTTTTAAGCCTTTTTTTTTAATGCCCTTAACAACAACTAGACAAGGTATACAACACAACTACTATGACTACAATGTGTGTACTACATATCAGCAAAGCACACACACTCTCGCACACACTCTCCCACACACACACACACGTGAACAAAGGCACAACAATGTCGTCGCGACCACAGAACATTTACTCAAGGGATTAACTGTAAAGATCTTAATGCCTCTATTTCGACGGTCTTAAGTATACTTCCGCCTGGCCAGGACACAGCCCCAATGTGTGACAGGGACAAGTCAAGCAGCACTGACTTACCCCACCCTCTCCCTCTTCCTCTCTCTCTCTCCGCCTCCGCTTGATCCAACCCCCACGTTTTTCTAGCTTCTTATTTGTGTTTGTATTTGGGCTTGTGTTTGTTTTGCCACTAGCCCTTGGCTCCTTGCTCCTTGCCCGTTTGCTTCCAGTTTAGGCAATGGTGGCTCCTCTTCACAGTGCCTCGAGCAGCACTTGCGTGTGCTTTGTTTGTTTGCACTGCCTGCGTGTCTGTGTGTGTTTATGTGTGTGGTGAGTTCCTTGGGATTGGGCCACATATGCACATTGTCATTGCCAAGTACCACTAATATTATTTACATTTCGTTAGGTTTTGCTGCCGCTTCTCCACTCCCCACTCTCCACTCGATACAGATGCTTGTTTGTAGATTTTGTAGATGCGTCGGTATCTGTGCCATCTACTTATTCATCAGTTAGCCACACGGTTGGTTGACTACCCTTCGATTCTGTGGGCTTCATGCCCGGCGGAAACAATTACTGAAAATTACTACGGCAAAGCAATAAAAGCACAAAACTTTGTCGGCGTTCCCTTCGCCGCTGCTTCTTTTATTTTCTTTTATTTTTTTGACTAATAGAATTTCACGCTAACAAAAAAGTTCAATACACAAAACTTTTGCGACTTTCATAATGAAACTGAAATTATGAAACGGTAAAATTGAAAAACCACACCATGCAAATACTTGTATAACAATTACAACAACAACAGCAGCAACAGGAGCTGCTGAAAGCGGAAAAGTAACAACAACTGGTAACCAGATGTTGCCCGGGGCAACAGCCGTTCTGTTTGTTGCTCATGTACATAATTGAAAAATATGATGTTATATTGCGGCAATCTGATTAAAATTACATTAATATAATAACAATAACAACGACAACAACCACAGCGAAGATAGCAGCGAAAAGCGCTTGCTGTAAAATTACGGTTTTTGTCCAACTTTCGACAAACTGGCAATTCGTGAACAGTTTATGACGTCTGCCAAACAGAACAAGTAAAGCCACAAAACTTTCCAAACACCTATCGATTCACCGAACAAGTTGGCGGAAAAAAATCGCTGTTTTTGTGGCCACAATTGCAACGAACAGCAGTCAAGCAGTCAATTGCAGACAACACTTTTAGTTTTGCACAAAATAATGCAAGTTTTCCATAATTAAAGGACTTTGTTCAATCCATTTATTAAAAAACGCTGTTTCAATAACTGAATTCTGTCTGTTACTTTCTTTTCTTGTCGTTCCTTTCTTATGCGAAGATGACAATTTCAAGTGTTAGATAGTTCCTTAGCGATCCTCAAATTGTGAAGTTGTCGCAGGTCAGTCAAGGAATTCTAAATCTATAGATGAACTGCAATTTCACACGATAAATAAACATGGGAGTCTTTTAACTTAACTTAAAGTTTATTACATAAATAAGTTACGTTATGTTATGGTCTTAAGGCTCACTTATGGGATACGTTTTACTTTGATTCCATTGGGTTGGACTGGGACTTGGGGCAATAACATCACTTACACATTACATTTTATACGTATTGCGTTTAACTGATGATGATAATTATAATGTAGATATAACTACTGCCCCGATCGCAGCACATTCTGTAATAGTATGCTATGGAGTCAGTTCAGCTTATTTTGTTGCGCAAATAATATTTAATGAGTTGTATGCAGACTTCTGCATCTTCAGCACTGTCGTGACCGGCCTCTGTCAAAGATATTACAGAATAATCAGTTAAAAATTAATATATCATTTATATATATATATCATATACTCTCATCTCTTACCGTTCTCTTGTATAATGCGTTTCAGATTCTCAATGCAGAGAGTTTTGAGAGCTCGCTTCTTCGGTGGCCCCATTTTGTGTGGAAACAAGACAGAGGTGTCCACAACCACATCGTGTATGAGCTTCAACGCCTTTAGATCGCTCTCCAGGCTGTGGCCCACCAGCACCGTCTTGGCATGAAACATGGACATAAGCACGGCTTGCACGTCACGTAAGGAGCGCGTCTCCTTCGACAGCATAGCTTCCGTTATGCCCGAATAGCTGCAACAATAATTATTAAATTAATAAATTGAAATCTTAATTTAAACACACAAAACATACACGGTATTGTAGTCCACAATTTGATTGTCCGGTTTCACAAGAGCATCGTAGACACTGCGTCCGTTGATGTCCACAACGGTCACACGTGTCAACTCGATACCGTGCGTAGTATAACACATTTCACAGTCGAGTGCATAGATATCCTTTTTGGTGGGCGCATAGTCATCGCTTCGCTCAATCGTCTTCACATAGCAGTTCAGTTTGTCGGGATCATAATAATCGCTGACATGATAATTGGCGTAACTGCAGCCAGGCGTGCCCGAAGGCTGCTGACAGCAACGGTGATGATTGTCCGTGAATCCGCGTCGATAGCCCGTACTCTTTGGATGATAGTTGCACATGTCTGTGCCCTGCGATTCATAGATATTCAGATTGAAGACCTTGCCACAGCGTGAGCAATAGCGCTCAGTCTCATTGGGTCGTCGATTGGGACGATTCGCTTGTATGACAGCTGTGCCCGGTCGTTTGCCTGGCCTTGGATAACCATTGTCGACCAGTTGCTCGTCAGTCATTCGCAAGTCGTAGACCATTTTGTAGGCCTTTTCGCCGGGCAGTGCATCAAACGGTTCACCAGATGCCGTTGAGCTTAGTTTTCTATGACATTAACGTACAATTAATTTATTAACTCCCATATAGTGTAATCGACTTACTCTTTTTTCTCCACGCTCCATGATGTAGTCAAAGCACGCTTGCCGCCCAGCATCATTTCATGTGAAACGGTTTTGCTGTTGGCACTCGACTTATTACCAGCCTCAATTGCCTCTTTGCGCAGCTTGTTGACCGCCAACATGGAGCTGTTCTTGTAGATGGGAACCGTGCTGCACTTCTTGAAGACGGCAAGCTCCTCTACCTGCGCTCGCTCCCAAGCATCGGCCAGCTGCGGATAAATGATGACGCACTCCTTGACCATCAGCTCGTAATACTGCATCCGAACGTTGTACGATATCTTCGAACTGCGCGGCTCCAGCACAGGCGGCTTCTCAGCAGCAGCAGACTCTGTTGAGGGTGCCACTTTATCCAGTGCTGCTGTGGGTTTGTGGGCTACACGACTGCCGCCTTTGAAGGATTGTGCTGTGGTAAAAGCGGGTTTCTTCTCAGCCTGCAACTCTTCGATCTTCTTCTTGGCGCGTGCTATGGCCAACATATTGGCCACGGGCGCAATAGTGCGAGCTGCAAGGCAAAATACATATTAATATATAAGCTATTTAAATTGACTAAACAAAAGCTCAGAGCAATGACATAACTATGTTATGCACAACGTGCCGCCTCCTAGCTCTTACCGATTGCGCTATGTGTTCACAAATCAGTCTGTTAGACAGTTAGGACAAAGAATTATGTATAATTCAAAACTATAGGCACACAACGCAACTGAACCTAGGATACTGCAATTTCCTCTACTGTAACGCTTACCTGTGCGCACTGGCGGCGTTAAAGCGCTGCGTGAGATGAGCGGCGTCAGTGTCTTGGCTCTTGCCTCGCGCAGCTCCTCCTGCGCCACACGCACTCGCTCCTGAGCCAGCCGCAACTGCTCCGCATCAGCGTCTGCACGGATCTTCTCCTGGCGCCGCAGTTCGGCGCGTCTATCGAAGATCGCCTGCATGGCGTTGCGTATGTGATTGGGCTTGTGCACAGCCTTAGCTATTTGCGGTCTGCATTTGTCCGCGCTCTCGTGAGCTACACGACGCTTCTGTAGCGCTGCTGTTGCTGCCTCGGTGTAGGCATCAATGTCAGGCGAGGATGCCTTGCGTTTGCGTGTATTCTCAACGCTCTCGTTCGTCGCCGTCGTCGTCTCCGTTGTGGATTTGTGCATTTGTGCAAATTCCTGTTCCAGTTCATCGAAGATCATTTCGCATTGACGCGTAATTTCAGCCTCCGATGTTGACACATCCACTTCAAAGTCCAAATCGAGCTCATCAGCAGCATCTACAGAACTTTGGCTGGACATAACAGTATTTGATGCCTCACTTTTGGGTTTGTCTGTTTTGCTGCTGCTGCTGGAGGAAGAGCTCTTTGATCTGCTGCCGTTGGAGGAGCTGTGTGAGTTGGACTTTGAGCTGGAGCTGCTATGCGACTGGCGACTTTTTGAAGATGACGACCCTGATGTGGATGAGCTGCTCTTGTGTTTCTTATCCTCTTTCCGATCTTCCTTTCGCTCCTTGTCGCTGCTGCTTGACTTGCGATGTGACGATGATGTTGATGAGGATGAAGTTGATGATTTATGCTTTGAGCTACTGCTGCTACTGGAACTGCGATGTTCCGAGCGTTCTTTGCTTCTGTGTGCTGATGATGATGAAGAGCTCTTGCGCTCTTTGTCTTCCTCCTTATCTTTATCCCTATCCTTATCACGATCCCGCGACTTGCTGGATTTGTGTTCATACTTGCGGGAACTAGAAGACGATCGCTCCTTTGGCATTTGCTGATGCTGGGATGTTTCCTCCTTTGGCTCAACAACTTCATCCACTTCCATGGGCATTTCCACCTCCATAATCTCGTCAGTTTCTTCGTTGATCTCTTGCCTCTCGCCATTGGCCAAGGAAGAGGGTATATATTTGGGCGCATTGGTGATATCAACGCCAACTTTTTTGGGCGAAGCATTCAGTGCTGGCTTTTCGGGATGATATTCCAGATTGGGTTTCTTCTTCGGAGCACTCAGAAGCGTCATTTCCGGCAATGGCAGTGAAAGCAGCTTCGGCACTGGCGCTGGTTTATACTCGGGCACCGCATCAGCGGCTGCGGCTGCATCAGCATCTTCTGCAAGCACAGTTTTATCAGTTAATGGACAAAATATATAGGCTTTCGACTTACCCTTGCGTAAATGCTTAAAGTGACAAAAGGGACGTTTGCAAGTTGTGAAGGACGCTGCCGTTGTTTCATCTTTCTTTGTGGCGTCGTAGTAGGGGCAGATGATGCCTTTGAACAGGCCCGTTGAAGGCAACATTTTGCCACTGATTTGATGTGCCCCTCGCTAATTAATAGTCGCTACTTTTATCAAAACAACAAAAAATTGTAATGTTCTAATTATTTTTGTGCCGTGTATTTGCTCATTGCATGAAATTAATGCCAGATGTTTGTAATATGTAGTGTGCAGAGCTGCCAGATTTGTGCAAGTGAGTGTGAGTGTGGCAACGCTGTCTAAACAGCTGATAGCATAAACAAATTGAAACAAGCCACCCAGTAGAAAATGCGATGGGCAAAACAAAAGTGAAATTTAATCGTCACACAAACACAAGCGCACAGCAAGTTTGTTTGGTAAACAAATACAAAGATAACATGCAGTGAATCAACCAGTTCTAGAAGCAATCGTTTCTGTTTCTTAAATAAATGCGAAAAATGCATAGAAGTTCATTTAATTTATTTATGACGTCATAAGTGCAAAGTCCAAACGCAGGTTTGTGCTCGTGCTTGATTTTCAAATGCAAATATCACAGCTGGCATTCATTTTTACCAAGTGTGCGTTGATCTTTGGTGTTCCCCAATTAGCATACACTTCCACACATATGTATGTGTGTGTTTGCGTGCATACATATATATGAACATTAGTAGAGTGTATCGCATGCGTTCGCTCAGATAACTTTTATCTAGCTTTTAATTATTAGTAATCTATTTTTTCAGCCAGCCAAGCAAGCGAACTTTGCTGGGATCCGTGGCATACGCCAAGCCCTCAGTTGCTTTCCGGCATTTGGACGCTGCGGTTGACGGCATTTTAAGCGGAGTCACAACTTAAATTTTGGATACAAAGGTCAGTGTAGCCTATCGTTAACTATCGCTTATTGGATTAATTCTTGGGGCAAAACGGCACTTCCACAGCCATTAACTTATGTGGCATGTATACAATAAAATATGAATATCACACAGTGGTAATTGAATCGTTATCGCCCATACATAAATCCGAGCATCGACCTGCTGTCGACAGCACTTGACTTTGGTACTTTGGACTTGATTGGTACTGTTTTGAAATTAAAATGCTGCTCTCCAGACAAGCCCACACACAAACAGTGGTTATCAGCTTATCAGTGTGGCATATGTTCCATATATTGCTCTTTTTCGATACCCCCAAGAAGAATCGCATTACTAATGACCCAATTCACTTTTAGACTTTAGAAGCATGGATCGCGAAAGCCTTTTTGTTGCAACTAAGGATGATGGCGACACCTACGCCTTTGATGAGACGTTGCCAGCACTGCCGCTGCCCGAGCTGAGCGACACCATGCAGCGTTATTATGCCAGTCTAGTGCCCTTTGGAACCGCCGAGGAACTGGCTCAATCCCGCAGCATTATCGAGCAGTTCCAGAACGGCGTTGGAGCTGAATTGCATGCCAAACTCAAGGAGCGTGCTTCGAAAATGAAAAACTGGCTGGGCACTTGGTGGGAGGATTATGGTTACCATTTGCTACGCCTGCCACTTTTGCCCTATCAGATCATGGCTATGCCTTGCCAGATGAATTTAGTGGACATTCCCGAGACGAGCGATTATATGCTGAAGGTAAAAAACAGTTCATCATTGAAATTTGATTCATTTAACTTTATTTTTTGTCTTTCTGCAGACCCTTGCCCGTCAAATCTATCACACGCTCGAGTTCTGGGATCTGACGCGCAAAGGCACTATGAAGCCTCTTTCGTCGAATGGCGGCAAGATTAAATACTCCTCGGCCTTGTACAAACATTTCTTTTCGACCACGCGAGTCCCTGGCCTCGAACAGGATCACATCGAGAAGCATTTTCTGTCCAACAACGAGGGCAATGGACCCAACCACATTCTCATTGGCGCCAAGGGGCGACAGTTTAGCTTTAGTTGTGTGCACGAAGATGACAGCATTCTGACAGCACCCGAGATTCTGGTGAACTTGCAGCGCTTACGCAGCATTCTTGACTATGAACCAGAGGGCGATGGCGTCTCAGCTCTAACACACGATGATCGCACCAACTGGGCTAAGAATCGTAATCATCTGTGCGAGATTTCCGAGGAGAACAAGCGCACATTGCTCTCGGTGGAAAGCTCAGTCATGGTTCTCTGCTGGGACGAACACTGTCCGAATGATGCAGAGCAAGCCTCACAGCTGTCCATCTATGGTGACTATCATTCCCGCTGGGCGGATCGCAGCAGCTGCCTGGTGGCCTTCAAGAACGGTCACTTTGTGTACACCGGAGAGCATAGTTGCTACGATGGCACAATCAGCGCTAGCTTTGCCACTTTTATGCAACTCAGTTTCTTCGAAGTACCAGAACCCGATTGGAGCGAGGCACACAACACGAAGGTCGTGCCCCTTGAGGAGCTCAAGTTTCAGCTGGACGACACACTCAAGTCGGAGATTAAACGTGTGCTTAAAGAGGTCGAAGAACGGGTAAGCAGCATTGTTAAAACAATTGTTGAAGAGCTTCTATTAAATGGTTTTCATATACTTAGGGTATCGATGTCACCGCGACATTTACAGTGTTTGATGACTACGGCAAGGAGTTTATGAAGAGCATGAAACTGCATCCAGATTCGTTTGTGCAGGTCATCTTGCAATGGACATACTACCAGATGCATAAGGAGTAAGCAAGACTAGACTAAGCCTCAGAATTTAATTATTTACTATAGAACGTGACCCTCAGTTGGAATGTGGTTCGTGTCTTCACTATATGAAATACTTGTTATGGTTTGTGCTTCAACTTTAATAAGCACTGAATGCTATGTCCTAAGACTAATGTAAATTTACAGTAGCGAATATTTGGAATTCGAATTTTAAGATATCTCTACTTATTCAAGTGGCGTTAAAGTTGTAAATTTAACATACATTTGAGTTGATCAACAGATTAATTATGTCTTTCCTTGCAGAATTGCTCCCACCTATGAAACGGCACTGATGCGTCACTTTTACAATGGACGCACTGAAACATTGCGCTCCTGCACCAGCGCCGTTCACGATTTTCTCAAGGCCTCGTCGAACACATCCACAACTGATGCGCAGCTGATTAAAGCCTTCCGCGCTGCTGTCAACGAGCATAGGCACATGATGGACGAGGCGCGCAAGGGAAATGGCATCGATAGACATCTCTTTGGTCTGTGGTGTGTTGCCTACGAAAACAAGTTAGACATTCCGGCGCTCTACGATGATCCTTTGTATGCCAAGAGTGGCGGCGGTGGCAACTTTGTGTTGTCCACCAGTACGCTGGGCTTCACACCCAATGTGGGCTTTGTGGCCCCAATGACCTTCGATGGCTATGGCGTCTTCTATGCGATTACATCCGATGCGTAAGTATAACTAAAACAGCCCAAAAAGAATACAACATTGATGATTTCTCTTTGCAGCATTTACATCAACTCGACTGCGTATCGTGACAGCATCAAGACCAGTGCTCGAAAGTATAACATCATCTTCAAAGAGTCGTTCCGACGCATGCGAAAACTGCTGGAACAGCTGAAGACTGATTCAAATTTGTAAATTACAAGCAAACATTTTGCAGAAACCAACAACAACTCTAGTCATGAAACAGTATGCATTCCAAAGAAAATCAGAAAAAACTTGGGAATCGCCACATTTTAATCAACTGATTACTGATTCAGTTTCTGACTGGACAAAGCTGCATTTCCTTTTTACATTATAATTATAAGTTACAAAGTGCTTCTTTGTGTGTATGTAGCCAATTAAAAGATCAAAGATCATTAAATTCCATAAACAATTTCTTTGGGTTTTCGATGACAACTTTTATTTGAAATTCAATGTCCAATGATTGATTAATTACATTTCACGATAATTCAACTTCAAAATGCAACTATATGTTATGTATGTATATATTTATATATATATTAATGAGTAAGCATATTATGTAAGGACCAGCGCCTCTTTAAACTGGCTAAAATTCATGATATATGCTAAAAGTGAGCTCCATGGCTTACGATTCACAAATTATTCAATTATGCACTACAAAATACGTATCCAGTGAAGCATTTATGATCAACTCTGGGATATAGATAGGTAGCCATTACTAGTTAGTTCGATTAAGTGCTGCTCTATTCACTAATTACAAATCTCGTACTCCTCATACTACGCACAAATTCGCGGAATTGGCTTTTGCGCCTCTACACAAAAAAAAACAAGGGGGAGACAAGTCACAGACCTTTAGTGCCCCCGGTGAGAGAAAGAAATAAACCAAGAACGATCGTTATTCATTAACTGAGGGCGAAGGATTAAGCTCAATCCGTTAAACTAGTGTGTATGATAGTAAGATAGGCCAACGTGCGACGGCATCAAGGTGTAACCACTGCGATATTGCTGATTATGATCTTGCTGCCGTTGATTGTTGGCATAAAACTGCACTCATTCCTGCCCAGGCACCGCCATCGCCTGATGAGCTGCTGCTGCCTGCTGTTGCTGTTGTTCGCTGCTTGTTGTATTGCTATTTGGATCCTCGATAGCAGTCTTGTTGCCAGCTGCTTGATTGCTTGTCTCTGCAGCTGACGCAGCTGCTGATGATGATGATGATGTTGCTGTGGGCGGTGGCTGGAACGCCGGTCGTTGCACAAACATATTATCGATGATGTGATCAATGTTATCTGAACTGCCGGCCTCATCGCTCTTTGGATTCGCATTGGTGCCGCTGCCCGTGGCAGCGCGACTCTTGTGCTTCTCCGATGGCGGCAGTATGGGAATCGCATTGGTGGGTCGACGCTGAGGCAGTACAGCGGGTCGTGTCGTTGTCTGAGCTGGTGACACAAAGTACGTGGTGCCGCCGACAGTATTATAGTTTTGGTGATAGTTCAGTGCAGCTGGCGCCTGAGCTGCTTGTGCCACACTTGACTGAGTTGCTTGTGGCGCTGGCTGCGACTGTTGTTGCTGCTGTGGTGGCGGCTGCTGCTGCTGTTGTGGCTGCTGTGGGGCATAGGCCACAGCTGCGGGTGTGGCTGGCAAATAGGCGGCATTGGCCGGATTGACATAGGGCGCCTGTGGCACAGCGACGGGCACTGGAACCGCTTCGCCGCCACCCGTCACATAGTATGAGGGTGCAGCTTGGGCCTGTGGATATGCTGCGGCCTTTGGCTGTGTTGTGGCAACTGCTGTGGGCGGTGCTGGACCCAATTGCAGCGTCTGCAGCTGCACCTGCAACTCCTGCTGCTGATAGGCCATCTGGAGACGCAACAAATGCGGATCTTGCAGCATTATTTGTGACTGTTGCTGCTGTTGTTGTTGCTGCTGCAGCTGCAATTGCTGTTGCATTTGCTGCTGCTCAGCGAGATGCTGCTGTTGCTGTTGTTGCTGCTGCTGTGTCGCCTCGTGCTGCGTGCGCCGCAGACTCGAGTAGCGCTTGGGTCCATTGCGATGCTCGCCAGGCAACTCTTGTTGCTGTTGCTGCTGCAGATGCAACTGTTGCTGTTGCTGCTGTTGTTGTTGCTGCTGTTGTTGGTTCTGAGAGGCGAGCGCATGCATTTGCACACTGCCCACATGACTTGGATCGTTGCGTTGTTGCACCTGCTGCAGACGCTGCGACAAATTCGATGTGACCAGAGGCGTCTGTTGTTGTGGTTGTTGCTGTTGCTGCTTAGGCTGATGCGACAAGTGTTTCTGCTGCTGTGGTGCTTGCTGCTGTTGTTGTTGCTGTTGATGTTGCAGCTGCTGTTGCTGTGGCTGCCGCTGTTGATGTGGTTGCTGTTGCTGCTGAGATGGCACCTCGTTCTTGGGTAATCCATTTGTTCGATTCGCATTTGGCTTCGCATGATGATAATCTCGCTCCGCACGCTGCTCGGCATAATCGCGCTGTTCGCCACGCGAGTGACTTGAACGATGACCAGACTTCTGCTTGAACTCCATGGGATTCTGGCGATTCGAGCCGCCAGCTGCACGCTCCCTGTAATTGCGATTCTTGCGCTCATCCTGACTCAACTTACCGGCTGGCAATCCAGAGTTGGCTGCACCCGAGCCTGATCCTGGTGCAGTACCCAGCTGCTTCTCCACACTGCCATTGGCGAGGCTGCGACGCTCGCCACGATTCTCCTTTTCGTCGCGCGACGTCGAGGAGCGTCTGGCACGCATTTTGCTGCCGCTGCTCGCGCCGCTTCTTTGCTGCTCATTCAAAGCAGGGAAGTCTTGGGGACGCGGTGGCTTACGCTCCTTGTTGCTGGCCTTCAAATACGCCTGTTCATCCTCCCAGTTTCTTGAGTATTTGCTGGGTCCTCGGCCATAACGTCGACGACGACGCGCACGCGGCGCCGCATCCTCGTTGCGTATATCGTACCCATAGGTCTGCAACAGCTCAGCGCGGGATTTAGGCGCCTGTTCGCTGGCCTCGAAACGATCGTGCGACCACCGATCGCCACCCGATGCCGGTTGCCACTTCTTCATAGTCTTTGACGCCTGCGAAATGGTTGCCGGCTGACCAGCAGCTGGTGCGCCGCCTGAAATACCAATAACCTCATTGCCGTCCGCATCAGCGCTGCTCGGTTCAGCGAGGCCTCCTGGGCCACTGTCGATGGCCGTGGGATCGACGGCTGCACCATCGCCTTCTGTTTCAGCTGTGCGATCGTCGTGCTCGTAGAAGGTGCCACGTTTCGGTATGTATTGGGGATTGCTACGATCTTCGTCGACTTTCTTTTGCGCTTCGCTGTCGCCGGCTGCCGTCGCCGCATTGCGCTCCAAGCCGCTACCTAGTTCATCGTCGTCAGCATCGGCATCGGTTTCGTCGTCGTCATCATCGTCGTCGGTTTCACTTTCTTCATCGCTTGTGCTTTCATCGTCATCGTCGTCGTAGTCTTCGCCCCCCTCAAGATCACTGGCGGTATCGTATTCCGAGTCATGAGGATGGGAATTGCTCGATACGGGCTCCTGGACACTGGGCGATGTGCCGAGCTCAGCTGTGCTGCTGCTGGCACCGCCCGTTTCGCTAACGTTTGACGATGACAACACGGGTATATCGGTCGGAGCAGCCGCTGCTGTCATTTTCTCAATATCGGCCATCGCAAGTTGATATTTCGATTTTTTTTTTCTGCTTTCTTGCTTTTCTCTGATTTTTCTGTTATTCTGAATGCCGTGCAAAACTCCTCAGAACACACGCACTCACACGTATTTTTGTACGTGAATCGCCGTACTCTTTTTGCTCTGTTGTGTGCTTTTTAGAAATTATCGCAATAATGTTGGATTAATGTACATTAAATGTCTTAATTTCACCCAGTTTGCTTTCTTCCACAACAACGCAATCAGAAAATAGAAAGTGTCTAGAGTTTAGAGGTGGAGAAATATCGATAGCATACTCGATATATCGATTATTTTATATATTTTTTCCGGTCATCGATTTTTTATTTTAGAATATTTTATTTTTTGTTCAAAAATATTTAAATTTTATATTCCGGTTTCATTATTGTTTTTAATGAGCCTAGATCTTTTCTCCTTAATAATCAACATTCCATTATGTTGTATCGTAGGGGGCGAGTTTCTAAACAAAAAACCGTCACTTGGTTACACTTAAAATATAGTATATTGGTATATTTTCAAAACACGTGTAAAAAGGCGCTTCATTCAAATTATCTTAATTTAATATTCTAATAAACATGGTTAATTTCCATTTCAAAATTGACAGAAATTTTAAAATATACGTCTTGAACAAGATATTTCTAAACGTTTTTTTTTTAAGAACTAAACTTTCTTCCACCCATTTTTACTATAGGCATATAGTATTTAAGCATAAGCAATTGCTTGTCGTTAATTGAACCCTCAATTTAAATATTCAAAAAACTTCCACGACGAATGGTTCAATTTGCATTTAAAAGATGTAACGCCTCTTTTTTATTTATAAAAGTGTGCAAATATTAGGTAAGGGCTTGCATTCTAAATGTGTTCTAATTGTTAGACGGGCAAAATTTATTTTTTGATACAACTGCCTACACATACCAATACTCATATTTTTTTATGATTGTTATTATTTAATAAAAAAAAAATTGTATTTTACTAGGTTTGTCAATAATCAACAAATAAGGTTTTTAATTTAAAGCATAAGTCTGAATTTATTATTTGTTGGACTGTCTATTTGTACGTTAAAAAAAATTCATAAAAAGTAACGTCTCCAAATTCAAAATTTGAAAGCCTTAAAAGAGTATTAAATCGTCGATACACTGAAGATAGTCATTTTAAACGGTTACCGGAATAAGACAGCTGCATAATAGTTAAAAAAAATTGTAAATTTCAGAAATTGAGTTGGTTATAAAAGACCAGGTAGTTGTTAACGGGTCTCACAGTTTATTAACATGGCGAAGGAAGCATTCTTCAAGTTAATCAAGCCAGCACCGCTGACTCAGAAAATGACATCTCGAGATGGCTGCGTCTACCTATATCGTGTGATGAAGTTCATTGGATGGATTCCACCAAAGACAGGTCCAATATTTTTACGAGGTCTCTACTACTTCTACAGCTTTCTCACCTTTGCATTTGGTGTTATTTATCTGCCTCTTGGATTCGCACTGAGCTACTTGAAGGAGTTCGACAAATTTACACCCGATGAGTTTCTTACTTCGTTGCAAGTCGCCTTAAATGCATATGGAGGACCAGTCAAAAGCAGCATAACTTACCTTAATCTGTGGCGTCTTCGGAAAGTCGAAAATATTTTAGATGAATTGGATGAACGCGTAGACTCTGATGTGGCTCGTAAGAAGTTGCACAAATCGGTGGCAATGAGCAACTTTGTGTTTCTATTCTTTACAATTGTCTATAATGGGTTTACTGGATCTACATTTCTGTCTTATTTGGCCAGTGGTAGACCACCTTGGTCGGTGTACAATCCATTCATAGACTGGCGCGACAGTCTGTTAAATCTATTCATACAGGCAAACTTTGAATACATCATAATGTCCTGTGCCGTAATACAGGATCTACTGTCTGATACTTATCTGCTTGTGTTTATTATTTTGATTCGTGGTCACTTTAATCTGTTAATGGATCGCGTTCAAAATCTGCGCACCGACCCCAATAAGTCAGACGATGAAAACTACGAGGATCTGGTAAACTGCGTAAAGGATCACAAAAAGATTTTAGAGTGAGAATTAAATTTTTTTATTAATTCATGTCTCATATTTATGATTTTTATTCTCAGCTGCTGCAAACTACTTCGACCCATGATATCAGGCACTATTTTTGTGCAGTTTGGATTAATTGGATCTGTTTTGGGATTGGCATTAATTAATATATTCTTCTTTTCAAATTTGTGGCGAGGTTTAGCCTCATGTTTTTTCGTTGTTGCTGTACTGTGTCAGACGTTTCCCTTCTGCTACAATTGCAATTTGCTAATTGACGAGTGCCAGGAGCTTGGAGTTCGTATATTCCAGTCAAATTGGATTGATGCTCCGGCCCGATATAAAAGTACTCTGATTCAATTTATGCATTATGTCCAGCAGCCAATCATGTTCATAGCTGGCGGAATTATTCCTATTACCATGAACAGCAATATCACAGTGAGTTTATCTCTCCATTAGACAACATTTAATTGAAATAGTCTTTATATTTTTCCAAAAGGTGGCCAAGTTCGCATTCAGTATTATTACCGTAGTGCGGGAGATGAATCTTGCTGAACAGTTTAAGTAAACTGATGTACAACCACTCTCTTAGTACTAAATATTTAAATGAATTAATATAATTTCATATTATACTTACTCTTTGAATAAATGCACACGCTATTTCTTTTCTAAACCAGCACAATCGAACTCTTTTATTTATATAATTTTGAAATAAAATATTGGGTCTTAGGGATTCATTTTGAAATTTACCTAGCTACTGGCAATCAACAAAAAAAAATAAAATAAAAAGTATTAGGATTCAAGTTAATAAGAAATATGCTTTCTTCAAGCCGAACTTTAGCTTTAAAACTTCATCTGTAATTTATTTTATTTAATTTTTGCTAATTTATTCAATAAAACTAATTTAATATCTGATATTCTCTGAGATCTAAAAGTTACTTAGGGAGGCAGGCATCGGAATAATGCTATATCGCTGATGATGTTGACCATGATTAGACTTTGTCGCCAATACTTGAGTCAACAAGCATAAAATCACTCTATTATAGTATATTTAAAGCAATAAGACCAATTTTCATGTTTATTGTACACATGTCGATAATTATACCTTCAATTTACACAAAACGATTCCCAGCCCAAATTGCTCAATTTGCAGTTGAAAACAAGCAACACCTCCTTTTAATAATTAAAGTGTGCGATTGTTAGGCAAGGACTTGCATTCAAAATGGGATTTATTATCCTATATTTGGCAGCTAGTATTATTTTGTTTATAACTTTTGTGTATCATCAAATGTTTAATATTTTACTTTTTAATATAATTTACAGTTTCACTTGGAAAGGTAGTTTTTAAATAGCGAATTCATTTCATTTTAATTTTTCGACAATCAGTTTGTATTGATTGTGAATTAATTAAATAATAGACAATCATAAAATGTAACGTATTGCGACAATTGCAGAAAGGGTATTTAAGTTTCGCTGAGCTACTTTCAACATCACTTTTCTCTCTAATTATAGGATTTGAAAAACTGTTATGGAAAAGAGACAGCTGCCGAATTGTCAAAATTCTTGCAATTTCACTAATTGAGTTGGCTATAAAAGACCAGATACTTGAAAGCTCAGGTAACAGTTTGTCAAGATGGCGAAGGAAGCATTCTTCAAGTATATCAACTCAGCACCGGAGACTCAGAAGGTTACATCTCGAGATGGATGCATTTATATGTATCGTCTGATGAAGTTCATTGGCTGGATTCCACCTAAGACAGGTCCAATCTTTTTGAGAGGTCTTTACTATTTCTACAGCGTTTTAACCTACACACTTGGAGTTGTTTATCTGCCTTTTGGATTCGCTCTCAGCTACATAAAGGAGTTCGACAATTTTACACCCGATGAGTTCCTCACATCGTTGCAGGTGGCCATCAATACTTTTGGAGGAACAGTAAAGTGTAGCATTACATATATTAATTTATGGCGGCTTCGTAAAGTCGAAATTATATTAAATGAGCTGGACAAACGTATTGAGACGGATGTGGCTCGTAAGAAAATGCATGAGTCAATATCCCTAAGCAACTATATATTCCTGATCTTTACAATACTTTACAACGGATATGCTGGATCCACATTTCTGTCTTATTTGGCCAGTGGCAGACCACCTTGGTCGTTGTATAATCCATTGATAGATTGGCATGAAAGTCTACTAAATCTAGTCATACAAGCTAACTTCGAATACATTGTGATGACCTTTGCTGTAATACAACATCAGCTATCTGACACTTATCTGGTTGTGTTTATTATTTTAATTCGAGGCCATTTTAATCTGTTAATGGATCGTGTTCAAAATCTACGTACCGACCCTAATAAGACAGACGAACAAAACTACGAGGATCTGGTTAACTGCGTTAAGGATCACAAAAAGATTTTAGAGTGAGAATTAAATATTTTCATTAATTCATGTCTCATATTTATGATTCTTATTTTCAGATGCTGCAAAATACTTCGTCCAATGATTTCAGGCACTATTTTTGTACAGTTTGGTTTAATTGGATCTGTCTTGGGATTGACATTAATTAACATATTCTTTTTCTCCAATTTGTGGCGTGGGATGGCCTGTTGTTTGTTTGTTGTTGCTGTGTTAAGTGAGACATTTCCCTTCTGCTACAATTGCAATTTGCTAATTGACGAGTGCCAGGAGCTTGGAGTTCGTATATTCCAGTCAAATTGGACCGATGCTCCGGCCCGATATAAAAGCACTCTGATTCAATTTATGCAACACGTCCAGCAGCCAATCATGTTCATTGCTGGCGGAATTATTCCTATTACAATGAACAGTAATATCACAGTGAGTTCATCTTTCAAACTTAAACTTAAACTATGTATATGGTATTAAAATGTTCTTATTATTTCCCAAAAGGTGGCGAAGTTTGCATTCAGCATTATTACCATAGTAAAGGAAATGAATCTGGCAGAACAATTTAAATAAAATAGCAATATTGTACCTATATGTATATAAGTAATTTAATATGCTTTCATATAAGACTTAGAAGCTCAATAAATACTCACTCTATTTTTTTTAGTAGACAGCACAATCATAATTTTTAATTATCTTATTTTATTATTGCAATAAAGAACTATTTCAAAATGGTTCATGGGCAAGTATGTCATTCTGAATGACAACTTTGAAGCATTTGAACTAATTATGTATTACCGCATAACAAATTGCAACCATTTTTTTTAACACAGAAAATGGCAGGACATTTTTTTATACCGAAAAAAAACTTTAACCTAGTAATTTAAACAAAAAAATGCGCCAATAAATTGGTAGTCACTTTGTGGGACCTCTATTTCTTTCCGTTAAATATACTTTTTAACACCATAATCTAGAAGTAAAAGCATATTTTAAAATTATGGTCACACTGCGAGCCGCAGCTGTTGATGGACAACGGGCAGAGCAAAAGCTATTGTGAATTCCATCAGCAAATTAAATTTACCAAGTGCTTTTAGTGTAAAAAATCATTGTGAATATATTTTTGTACAACAACAAAAGAAATTAGAAAAAATGTCAAAATTATTGGCTATTCCGTTGAAAAAGCCATCCGAAGTGGATGTAGTGAAGCCTCTGAACAATTTGATACAAAGCACCTACAATGGTGCTTCAGCGGAGGAGAAGTCGCAGTATGCTGAGGCAGTAAATGACTTTTCAAAGCAACGCAATACGGCGATTTGGAAGTTCTTCGAGAAGTATGAGGCTTCGCTGGAAGTCGTTTATGCGTAAGTCTTTTGTGCGAAAAGAAAAGAAAGTTGGGAAATAACAAAGGGGGTCTTATGCTTAAAGACTCCTGTGGGTTCGATGACTCATGCCTAATGTTAGAAACATTAAATACAGTAGTATTAGTAGTAGTTTAATCAAAGCGCCGCATACACGCATTTATAGACGTGTGTTTCGGTGTGTGTGACTCATTGCGGGTTAGAGAGAAAGAGAGCGAGACGTAAACAAGAGAATGGATGACGCAGTCTTTAATTGTATATCACTTAAATTACTGTTTTTGTTATTTTTGCAGCTACTACGATCAGATATGCGCACTGGAAACAAAAATTGCTGCCAGTGAGCTGCAAATACCGTTCAAGTGGAAAGATGCCTTCGACAAGGGCTCAATTTTCGGTGGCAAAATAAGCTTGAGTAAATTTTGTCTGTAATATAATAAAAAAAAACTGGTTCTAACCACACGTCTTTCTTTCAGCTCATACCTCAATTCTGTTCGAGAAGGTATGTGTACTATTCAACATTGCTGCCTTGCAAAGCAGTGTTGCTGCCAGCCAGCACCTGGACACAGACGAGGGCCTCAAACTCGCCATTAAGCTGCTGCAGCAGAGTGCAGGCATCTTTCAGTACCTGAAAGGTGCCACGCCCGCCGCAGTGCCATCGGAGCCTACTCCGGACTTAAGCCAAGACACGCTGATTGTGCTGCAGGCATTGATGGTGGCCCAAGCCCAGGAAGTATTCATCCTCAAGGCCATTAAAGGTAAGTCTCAAGAATTATATATAGAACATAATTTCGATAGTTGTAACTACATTTAATAATCTAAAATTTAACATCACAGATAATATGAAGGATCAGATCATTGCCAAGCTCTGCTGCCAGGGCGAAGAGTTCTATGCGGACGTGCTGCGTGCCATGCAAAAAGAGTCGGTGCGCAATGTTTGGGAGAAGGAATGGATACCCACAGTAGCTGGCAAACAGGCTGGTCTGCATGCACTTACCCAGCTGTATCAGAGCTTGGCTTGCCGTGCGGCCAAGAAGATTGGCGAGGAGATTGCCCGCCTGCGCAATGCCATCGATTTGTTCAAGGCGGCGCAAACACGTGGCGGCAACGAGAGCTACCTGGATGAGTATTTCAGTCGTGCCAAGCGCAATCTGGCCGAGTCCACCAAGGACAATGAGTTCATCTACAATGAAATGATTCCGGAGCTTAGCACTTTGGCCTCGCCTGGCAAAGCACAGTTAGCAAAGCCGCTCCCCATTGGAGTCCCCATGGCAAGCAACTTTAAGGACATCTTCACCAATCTGGTGCCTGTTGAACTGCACCGTGCGCTGACTGCATCGGATATGCGTAAGAACGAGATTGTCAATGGCGAAATCATGAAGTTGCGCGAATCTACGCAAACTTTGAATGCTGTGTTGGCTAGCCTTAATTTGCCGGCTGCTGTTGAGGCCACAGATAGCAACAGTGGCTTGCCACCATCGTTGCGCGAGAAGGCTACCGAGGTGCGTGATAAGGGCGGCATTGAGAATATACAGACCATGTTGAAGGATTTGCCCGAGTTGCTCAATCGCAATCGTGAAATTCTCGATGAGACCGAACGGTTGTTGGATGAGGAACGCGATTCGGACAATCAGTTGCATGCTCAGTTTAAGGAGCGCTGGACTCGCATTAGTTCTGATAAGCTGACGGAAATGTTCCGCACAAATTCAAAGAAATATCGCGAGGTGATCAACAATGCCATCGAGGCCGATAAGGTGGTGCGTCAGAAGTTCGAGGCCAATCAAAAGGGCATCGAGCTGCTCTCACTGCCCCCCGAGCAAATACAACAGTCATTGCCCTCGGCCAGTGGCAGTGTGGATCAAAGCTGCTCCAGTGTGCAGCGTTTGAAGCAACTAATGGAAGCTGTGGATACCATTAAGGCGGAACGCGATGCTGTCGAATCCGAACTCAAATCGGCCACGTTCAACATGAAGGATGAGTTCTTGCATGCCCTGCAAAAGGATGGTGCCATTGATGAGCCCGCCTTGTCTCTAGCACGCATTGGCCAGACCTTGAGTCCATTGCAGGCTCAAGTGAAGGAGAGTGTGGAGCGTCAGCAAACTTTGGTGGCGGACATTCAAAGTGCGCACGGAGCCTTTGTCTCGGAGACGGGTAATTGCGGCAGCTCACGCGATAAGCTGTATCAGGAGTTGGCCACGGCATACGATAGCTACATCGAGTTGTCGGGCAATCTGCAGGAGGGCACCAAATTCTACAATGACCTCACACAGCTGCTCGTTGTTTTCCAAAACAAAATCAGTGATTTTGTGTTTGCCCGCAAAACCGAGAAGGAAGAATTGCTCAAGGATCTGACCACAGAATCCAGCCGCCAGGCTCCACCAGCCACACCGGCATTGCCATCACACTACGCCTCCACCTCGGGCAGTGGCAGCGGTTCGTAGTCTTTGTAAATCAATTCCAGCTGTATTTTACTAATTGAATTGTTCTCTTTAATCATTCTGTAGACATTCCAAGCACACCTGCTAGTGCTCCAGGTGCACCGCCAGCTATGACACCACAACAAGTGCCGTATCCAGCCCAAGTGCATATGCCGGTGCCATATGGCGCATCCGCAAATGTGCCGTATCCCACCTACGTGCCACCTCCCATGCCGCAGAGCTTTAATCCCTATGCCACATTGCCATACCCAGGCAGTAAGTAAACTAATCTTGCAACGTTTAAGAAATATTACTAAATAATAATCGTTTTCAGATTATCAATATGCTGGTGGCTTCCCTCAGGGACCTCCACCAGGCAGCTATGGCACCTATCCCGGCAGTTATGCCAATCAACATGGAGGTTACCCCAACCAGAAGCCACCCGGCTGGTAGATGTCCAACTCCCTCCCACACCATATGCACTGTGTTTAGCCCAGCAGCTGTACTGCAAATATGTTAATCGTGAATCTAGATTCTATATGGAAACCAAATTGGCAATGGCATTTAATGCGCTCTCCATTTTGGTTTTTTTATTGTTTGAAATTGTATGAAAAAAACCAGGTTGAATTATTCTCGGATTTTATTCTCTAATCTCATATGCGTATCACAAAATAAACGTACCGTTCATTTAGCGCTATAAGTTTCCACTGTTTCCCAATCTTCGAAACAATTCCCGTTTAACGCCCGCAATGCAGCGTGGTGCACACATACTATTGATAAGTAGTTCCAGCGTTGAGCTAATGACGTTGCTCTCTAAATTGCTGTTTGTGGCGAGTGCTGCGTCTTTAGGTGCTTCGTGTCGCATAGAATTATTCTGTATCAGCAGATTATATGCCTCCTTGGACATCACATCCAGTGCTCGCACTCGTATCCCAATGCTACTGATGACCTGGGTAACTTCGTTTTGATTCATGTACTCGGCATCCCACAGTTTGCGTTTGCTTACGGTGGTCTGATTGTGAACGGCGCTCTCGAAGAGGCTGAAGAGCGAACTGGCTTTCTCGACAATTTCCTCGAGTTGGTTGGGATTCAACAGATACTTCTTTAGCTGCTCACTTTCGCCTTTGACGAAGCTCTCGATGATATGCTTCACTATCAACTCGTCCAGTGTGAAATCCAAGTCTGTCTTAAGCGGCACCCAATAGTTAATGCTTAGTGACATCTCGTCTGCCTCCACATAGTGCCACCAATGGCGTGGCACTATCAACACATCGCCAGCGTTCAGCACACAATGATAGGCCTGTGATTGGAACTTTTCGTAGTGGCTCAACTTGTTGGGAGCGGGAGCATAGAAGTTCTCTAAGCAGTAGACGCTGGACTCTTCGTAAGGAATACGTGTGCTTTGCAGCGCTGTTTCTGGAGGGAATAGCAACCAGGATTTACTACCGTACACTTGGACCACTATATTGATACCATAGGTGTCATAATGGCAGGGTGTATTGGCATGCTTAGAGCCCAGCCACAAGCTGAAATCGTTCTGATGTTCGGCAAATCCGAAACGCTTAAAATCGATGCCCTGCCAGCAGCTCGGAGGCAGCTCATCGGTACGTTTGTATTGATAAGCCGCCCAATCGAATTTGGCCTTCTTGTTGTCTTCGCTCTTGGAGTACTCGTTGAGGAATTGCTGCATGGACATGTCAAAGCGTTTTCGTTTACGTTCCCATTGGGGTGTTTCACAGTCTGCGATGTCCATGCTCTCAAATGTGGGTATATCCGAGGCATCCTTGTCGAAGCGGGTGCACCAATCTTTTAGCGATCCGTCGAAACATTCCCAGTTCACGGGAAAGTCCTTGAGGACCAGAGGCACATTTGTGTTCAAGATAATGTCACGTAGTTTGGCGTTCATAAATAAAAATAATGTATCAACTTTCTGATAAGCTAAGCTCTCTACGTTGACACGTTTTTAATATCTGAAATTTATCAAATACAAATATTTTTAAAGCTAATGTTTTGGCTTTTTATTACGCCGGTGCTAAAATCAGCTGTTAATATTCTCAACTGATATGAATCGATAATCAAAATATCGTACTATGTTATCGAGCACTGAACAGCAAATATGATAATCTATCGAATTTGAAAATTTGTTATCAGTAGACATGTATTTAACCATATTGTCCTACTTTTTTTTTAAATAAACGAATATCATACTATCAATTACCTTTGCTAATTATTTAATCTGATTTTAATTGCTGTCCACAATTTGCACGGATATGTTCCGAGTCGGCATGCAAATATCAATCAGTCCAATAGGTAACTCCAAAGTTATGTAAGTACAATTAAGTGAAATGTTATTTTAATTAGTGCGCATTTCGGAATTACATAATTGCAATCAAGATTGCGTGAAGAACAAGTTCTGCAGATCAAGTTGGAGTCATCGAGACTTTGCACGCAAACTAACATCGCCCGTTACTGATTGCTCTGTTGATGTTGATGTTGCTGTTGCTGTAGCTAGTATTCTATAGATGCTGCTGCTGTTGTCGCATATCGCAGCCATGATTCTAGGACTTGGTCCAAGCAACACTTTAAGATAATTATTTTGATATGACAGGCGGAAATGGAATGGCGTTAACAAGTTGCAACTTCTGGCAGCAGCAGCAGCAGAAGCATCAGCAGTGAGCTCAGTTGATATCAAGACGGTTTAGTTGTTGTTTGATTATACTTAGCTTATGTGCCATGGCACATTTATTCAAATGAATGTTATCTGACTGCAATGTGGCAGTTAGCCGGCGGGTTAATTCGCTGCAGAAGGAACAGCAAAGTCATTTGGCACGATGTTCATAAAAAATAATCAATAGATCATCGGCGGCTTTATAAAGTCTCCGCCCAGGCGTCATTCATTAGGCTTAACAGTTGACGGCATTTGTCATAAATGTGATTTGTGTTTAATTCGGTTTTTTCTTTGTTTTCTTACTTTTTTTGCTCATAAAACATCAAGTCATTAAATCTACTTAAGATGGGCACTCACACACTCCAGACGAGACGAAGGCACGGGTTAAAAGTTCAATGTACGTGAGTCAGCAGCGAAGGAAAAACTTAAGCCAACCCAACAAACAATTATGCGGCACAGTTGCCAAAAAAAAGGGGAAAAGAAAATCACGAAATGAATCAACAACATTATTTATGCAGCAGTTTTGGAGGTAAGCTTTTTTGTCATTATTATCATTATTGTTATTGTTATTGCTGTATACACGACGACTCTCTGTCGCCGACTTATAACATGTGCGCGTGGATCTACAGCTCGAGCTTTTTATCTGCCAAATGAGATATTGCGCATGCGCGCACTCGCTCGCCTCGTTTCCGTTTCCAGACGACTGCCCCTTAATGCGCAAATCTAGCTCAGGGCTTAAGAGCTCTCCCCCAACACTCTCGAGAACTCCAGCACTTCATTCCCGAGCGTGCTCTTATAATTAGCAAAAATTCCCAAAACCAGATTGCCGGCGTTACGCTCTCCGAGCAGCAGCTGCCAAATATTTTATGACTTTGCCTTATTGTGTGGCGCCAAACCAAAAAAAAGTATCTCGAAGATACTGTATCTGCAAGCTGTCAAACGTTGTTCGCTGTGTTTTAAATCAGTCATCATATTTATTGATAATTACAAATTCGTACATGTGCTTAAATATACGCGTAGATGTATACATAATTTCCTGTTGATTGATAGTCGTCGCAGTGGCGTTTGTGGCGCCCAACGTGGGTCGCCCCATTGCCAATTGCTTTGATATTGTGCATTTCGTATTTGTATAAAAATATATACTTCTAACATATATAGTATTTCGCTCCACTCATTTGATTTGATGCAGAATTTTGGACGGAAGTACATTAAATGGAAGCAGTCCCCATTCAGACTGGAAGTTTTAGCTACGCTTCTACTCGCAGTTTAGTTAATGAGTTGATATAGTTAGTATTCGAGTGGTACAAACAATTCATCAAAAGAAAGTCCCACACCACAGTCTTATAGATGCACATTGCATACGAAATGAAGTGAAGTTGAAACTTATGATATGATATTCTGATAGAACTGCGGCTTTGTCTGATGCTCCTTGATGACATAGAAGCCCTTCGGTTTGCCATTGCCGGCAAAGTATTTGTGGAAACTTTGCTTGTTCACCGCCTGGGAGGGCGCATAGTATGTGGGCGACTTTTGTTTCAGCGATTTCCTATATTTAGACTTGCCACTGCCGGCACTGAAAGACTTTTCGACCGTCTCATTCTCCCAGGGTTTGCGCCACGTGGGTATATTCTCAATGTCCAGCAGACGATTGCGATCATCGGCCGAGACATGGGCAAAGTGCGGCTTCTTGTGCAGCGCCTGCTTCAAGACGGGTAGATTCCAGTGGTAGATACGGCCAGGACGTCCATTCGAGCTGAAGGGAAACAATACCTGCAACGTGACACGCATAATGATTAGAACATTACATTAACAGCAACAGTATCTATAACAGTAGCCGTAACAGTGAAGCTAACAGTAACATTAACAGCATCGCTCAGCATTCTGATTAGCATCAGCATTAGTCAAAGTCGAAGAAGAAGTCGTCTATGGGCGCCACATAAATTAGTCAACAAGTATCGCTAACAAATTGGATTTTTAATTAAAGCATCCCAAGTTGGTTAATGGATGTGGCTTGCATATTCATTTACAGCTCGAGCCGTGAGAGCGTAATAATTTTTTTATGCCTAGCACATCCTCCAGCATTGACATTGACACAGCAACAACAAATACAACAACAACAATGCCATCTACTGTGCGTATATAAATAGCTAAAGCTGTGTTCCGAGAGCCTGTCACTGCCACAGCAACTGCAACTGCAACTGTTGCAGTCGCAAATGTTGCTGCCAACTGCCAAGTGTGGTGTCTGGACGCTCTGTGCCAAAGTTGGTAAGTCGGTCGCCAGTTGGTCGGAGCTGTTTGTTGAGTTGAGTTGAGTTCCAGCTATTCAGCTATATGGGTGAGCCATTGCAGCAGCAGCAGCAGCAGCAAATGGGCCCAAATGTGTAATCCATTTTCTGCTCTTTGCTGCCGCTGTTTGTCTATGCGTGTGTGTATGCGTGTGTGTGATATGGGTGTGTGCAGTGTGAGTGTGCGTGTGTTTGTTTTTTTGCAATTTGTTTTGTGCACATGCGCGCGCGATGTTTATCTGCAGTTGGCCAGCAACGAGACCGAGACAGAGGCCGAGACCGAGACTGTGACTGAGACTGAGACCGAGACCAGGCAAGACATATTATGGCCAGTTCTTAGCATTGTTGTTGTTGTTGTTATTGTTGTTGTTGCTATTGCTGTTGCTGTTGGTGTGCCTTTGGTGTAACCTAATGGAATCCCGTTTACCTTTTTCCCGTTAGCTTTCAACGCCGACGCCTCTGTTGCCTCCGTTGCCTTAGTTGCCTCCATCGGCAGTGCGTTGTTGTCATGGATGCTGTTGCTCATTTGATGTGGATGCTGCTGCTGTTGTGATTGCTTTGATTGTTGCTGTTCTTGTTGTTGTTGCTGCTGTTGCTGTTGCTTTTGTGGTTTGTGTGCGACATCGAGCGCATTCTTCACACCGTTGGGACTTGTGTAGTAGTGCAGATTGGGCGGCAGCTTGATGATGAACATGTGTGAATCATCCCGCGATGCGTGACGTCGTGACTCAACCGCCAGGCGTTTCCGGTTATGGCTGTTGGGCGCCTTCACCTTCATGAAGCCCATTTTGCTGCAAGTGCAACACAAAGCAAAGAAGAGTCAGGGGGGCATAAGAGTCTTGTTAGCTAGTGGCAAGGAGTAGAGAGAGAAGGAGAAGGTGAAGGTGAGGGGCGTGCTGCGCTGTCTGGCGAGTTCGAAACGTTTACCATGAATATTTCATAATATAATTTATGGTCGCAACAGACAGGCCAGCCAACAACATGGCCAACACAAACTGCCACAGACATGTGTGCAACAGTTGTTGTTGTTGTTATTCTTGTTCTTTGGCACTAGACACGTTGCATTAATTAAGCCCAAAATGAGTGGTGCTCCCCGATTCGATACTCACTTCAACATCTTCTTGTTCAGCCCATGTGCACCTCTTGTCAGTGGCTGCTGTTGTTGTTGCTGCTGATGCTGTTGCTTTGTTGCGCCTGCCAAAGGAGTTGCAAGCACATCGGCCCGCAGCTGCTGTTGCTGCTGGTATTTGTCCTGTCTTTTGATTTTGTACATGTGCGTGGCATCCTTGAGAGTCGCTGACGTTGCCATTGCCAGTGACTTGGCTGAGAAGCTGCCACTGTTGCTGCCACTTCCACTGCTTCCACCACTGTTGCTGCCTTGAGCAAGTGCAGCGAGACAAACGAAGCAGCATAAACTGCAAAATAAAATTAAGTTTATGGCCTGTCTTTTATTTTATATACCGAGGCGAGTGTATCTTTCGATTTTATGTGCGAAATTCCGCAAAGGGATTAAGTCCCACCACACCGAGGAACGTCAGCAGGGTTCAGGGTCAATCAAGCGGGCGATTCGATTGTAGAACTTTGGGTTCTGCAGTTCTGCAGTTCTTCAGTTCTCGCATTCAGTTTTCCCTTTGTCCAATTGTTGTATTCAAGTTTCAAGCAGCTAAACAGCGGTGGTCAAGCTTTGAAATTGTAAACCCAATGAGTGGACTGGCCCTTAACAAAAAGTTCTAGAGAGTCGCGCAAAACACGTTAATAAGGAAGAAAGCGCAAAGCAAAAGCGACTAAAAATGCAAATGAGCACGTACCGCAAGCAAGAAGGGGAAAAGCGGAAGAGAGCGACGATGACGACGATAGAGAAAAGTCACATGCTGTCATGCACTGAACGGTTCAGTGGAAAGCCCATGACGATGATGTTGATGATGACACACATGATGATAATGATGGCGATGAGCATGAGAGAATTGCAGTTGAAAGCGCTGCTTTTATCCCACCCAAAAAGGAAAAAAAAAATAAATGGATAAAGAATATATTATAACATAAAACTGTTCCACATAATCACTGGGCTGTGCCAATCGATGTGCAATGCGGCAACTATTGGCCCCTTTATCCAAAGCGAAGTTCTAGCCACAAATTATGCTGGACATACACTCTCCTCGTGGATGTGTGGAGTGCACTTATATTGACGAAGTTTTATGCATCAATTGTAACCGAAGGCGACCACAACGAAGCGACGTGCTTGGCATTTGGCAGTGGATCCCAAGACAAGTCTCCCCCAGCTCCAAGCTCTCTCTCTCTCTCTCTCATACACACACACACACACACACATAATTCATGCAACGTTTTATGCGAAAAACGCTGAGGAAAACTCGAGGAAAAATGCATGCGCCGACCACGTAATACTCTCTCTACCTCCCTTTCCTTCAATTAGAATGTGCTTAGAAGCGCCAACTAAGAACTATTGTAACTGAATCCCCAACTAGAGACCCTCCAGCGAGCAGCTCCGTTTACGATCCGAGGGGAATTCGTGAAAGCTGTCCGATGATGAACTCAACTCGATACTTGGGTTTGGCTGGAAGTGAGCATAAATTGTGAGAAGAAAAGTTAAAGAGTGGAATCGATGAAGACAACCTCGGGGCGGGATTAGAAGGCTGCCAATGTCTGATGGATGCCCAAGCAGGAGGCAGGAGGGAGGAGCGGTGCAAGTCATTGACTTTCGCCACATATGCCACATGCCACTTGCAAATCAAAAAAGCACTTCAATCAACACGTATTTAGCCACAGATTGTATTAAGAGTCGCTAACTCGCAACAACAATAAAAACAAGTAAAGAGGAATTGCTAAATTGCAGAGTAATCGAATGCAGTTAGCCCGTTTTTTGTACCTTGTTCGTCCTTTTGCAGTAGAGTTCGCATATGTGGCACTTTTGAATTATTAATGAAAGCAACACAAAGGAGCCCGCGGCAAAAACATCGACACAAAATACAACACGACGACAACGACAACAACGAGGCAAAAAGTTTGCGTGCATTGCCAGAAGACAAAATCAAAGGGCTGCGTGTCGAAATTGAACAGATTTGTGGCCAGCAGCAGACAGAGAGACGCAGTCAGAAAGTCAGATAGAGAGAGACAGTCAGACAGACAGTCAGACAGTCAGACAGCACGCCCAAACACACAAAGCATAGAGATTTATAAATAATTTTCATACACAAAGCATAAGCAATTTTTTTTATTGTACATTTTTTTTCTCCATTTGAACATTTGATTTAGCATCCAAATTCGAGAGCCATGTTGCGCGTTGACCTGAAGGCCTTGTTGCAAATCTCAATGTCGACGCCGGGAGCGTTGCAAATACACAAGCGCATCCAATTGAAGGGCAATGTGAGGTAAGCATTTGGCAAAGGCGTTGACGTTGAATGCAACACTTACTTCACATTCACATTCCCCTGCAGTTATATCATTTGCTGCGAGCTGCACGATGGCCTGTTGACCATCAAACAGGCGCGTCGTCTGAAGCTGGGGCGAACTAGAAGACGCACCAAGAGGCAGCAAAAAGGGTTATCAACAGCTAAGCAGCCAACAACTGTGATGTCCTTGCAAGGAAGTCTATCTAGCAAAACAAGCAAGCCAAATGTTCGTAGTCATGATGCGAGGGTGGACACACAGGACTTGAAATTTATGATGAACCAATATCAACAGACCTCTATGCAAAATAGTTTCACGATTGGCACCCAGACGAGGCAACTTCACTTAGTGTCTCAATCCACGCAAATCGGCCGAAGCTTGGAGACAAAAACTACTCAGACACAGGTAGAGCCAATGTTGTCTGCTATGGCCAGCACTATGACGGATGCTGAGTTGCAGTATCGCAACTGTGGCACACAGACCACCCAGGAGCAGGATGAGGATGAGGATGAACTATTGTCGCCCCACTTAGGGCTGCTGCATCAGCTGCTCATAATGAGCAACACTCAGGGACAGTTGCTAATGCGAGGCGTGGAGGGCATAAATCAACTGATAGAATGCAAAACCCTCGAGATAGAAAAGCAAAGCCTGGAAGCCACAACGACGGCTGACGTCAAGCAACTGTGTGCCAAAAGTTATGCGATATTGACACAGAACAACAATAAATTCCAACAGCAACTAAAGCCTCAAATTCGCAGTGCAAGATTTCGTTGTGGCAAGTTTGGGAGCTGGCCAAAGCGAAGCCATCGACATCGACATCGCAGGGAGCAGACAAAACAAGCGGAGACCACAGCGTAGGTGTTCAAACACTCGTCAATAGAGTTCTACTGATAATCTCCTCTGTTCAGCACACAAATGCACAGCTGCAAAGCGACGCAAACGGAGCAACTGAGCACGAAGGTCGCTGCCAACCTGGTGACTGCAACACAAAGGCACAGAGACAAGGGATTCCTTTGGCTGCGACGCAGCAGCTAGACACAGTCGAAAAAAGAAAAGAAAACAGAACTAGGAGGAACCTTTAGTTGAAGCATATTCGACTAAAAGATACCCTTTTTATTTCTTTACTATTTTAAATTTCAGCATTACATTATTATATTTGTTTTTATTACTCTAGCGTATTGAAACTTTTAAAACGAAACACTGTCTTTATTTTCATTATTTCTGGACGAAAGGTAATTGCTTAGGTTAATATGTACAATAGCAAGCTACACTTCAAATTTAAACTTCCCCGCTTTAATAATTTCTGAAACTGCTGCATTTATAACAACGGACAGACAGAGGGCAGGATATCAGAATGTCACCAACTTACCAGAGCCAGCTCCAGTTTGGTGATTTAACTATTGCCATTGCAGTTGCTGTTGCGGTTACTGTTCTCGATGCACACATTTTTGTTTTTCTTTTTTTTGCTGAGCATAAAAACTGTTTTATGGTTTTGGCACTTGGATTATTCTGCATGAAATGTTTAGATTAGGCTTGCGGCTGCATCGCTTAGATGGCGCCAAAGTCAGACCGAGTAATGAATACGTATGTGAATACTCGACTTTTTTTGAATATATACTTTGTGGAATACTTGGCAATCCGCAGACACGTCCGCACGCGATAAAATCTCGCCAAAGACTGAATGGAGTTTGGCTCGGGTTTGTGCCAAGTGACCAACGTTGTGAGCTGTTAGCTGTGAGTTTGCTTTTGCTTTGGTTTCTTTCTTTTGTTTTTGTTCTTTTCTCGTTCGGACTCGACTCGGTTGCAGCTTCGGTTTTTTGTTTACCTCGCCGCTGTTTGCTGTCTGTTGTTGTTGTTGTTGTCGTTGTTGGTCTTGTTGTCGGTATGCAAAAAGCCAACAAACGAAACAACAATAAGAAAGTCACGCTTAACGACTGCCGCCGACTCCGACTGTCGATTGTGGACTTGGCCATGGTCTGGGCTGGACACTAGCATAGAATGAAAGAGAACCAAAAAATAGGCAGCATGCAACAAGCTAGGGGCCGCTGCTTGGGTGGATGATGTTGCAAAGCTATGAACCAAAATCACGTTTGGGGTGTGAACTGGAGACACATCGAAGCAGCGCAAAAAAAAAGTCCTGAGTCGCAATTCTCTTGACCGCTGATTGATTGTTTGTGTATCGCAGGCGAACACGCCCCGCTTCTGGCGTGCAACACACACACAGCAACAAAAAGGGTTGCACTTTAATTGAGATTTATTTATGGCCTAGGCAAAGCCGAAAAAAAAATACAAAGAGCGCTTCATAATAATGAGCTAACCACGGAGCTGGCAATATTTGGACAGCGGCAGGCAATTGAAAACTCCAACTTGAATTGTGTTGTTGCTTTTGCCGTTGCCGTTGCTATTGTTGTTGCCGTTGTTCTTGTTGGCACTTCAGCAGCACAAAGCAGCGTGCAACGGTTTGGAGTCGGAGTCCGGAGTCTGAGAGTTTGGGTTGAAAATTGGGCGGGCAGCCGCCAGCTCGTTGTTGTCAAATTGTTGGCCATCTACTCTGGCTGCATGTGGATGACATGTTCGAGTGTGGTAGTATGTGTGGCATGTTGAGTGTTGCATGTGTGTGTGTTATTTGGGTGGGAGCTCGTTCGCTGTCTGTTAGCAGCCTGGAATGCTGAAATCCACTATAGCTTTGGCGGCGCAATTGAGTTTGGACCAACTAAAGGTTAAGTGGCATGTTCGAGGCTCCACAATTTGGGGCAGCAATCAGCTTAGTTCGGCTTGGCTTTAACCACCGGACCAGACATCGGCCAACGTTATGCTCAATTATACATCGCAAATTATTGTTGTGGGCACAAAACTTTCACTCAGCTTGCAGAACAATTGTGCAGACAGCGAAACAACGGAGCAACAACAACAAAAAACAAAAACAAAGTCAACAAAATGGCGCAGACGACATGAAAAGGACGAAGAGAAAAATGGCTTGCGCTTCCTTCCGGTTCAGTTGACAGACCTCCTAAAAAAATACCATGAAAAAACCAACACAAAGCAGAAGGAAATGAAATGAACGAAAACGAAAAAGAAAAAGGAATGGAAGAAGAGAACAATATTTTACGAAGAGGAATGACATGTGTCGTAATTAACAACTAACCATAAACGAAGACATAAAACAAACTATGCGCCACTCTACTGTGGACTGTGTGTTGCGAGGATGATGTTGCAACCTGGACATGTAGTTGCAACTTTTAACAAGCGACTGCAAATGATTAATGTCAATAAAGCGCAAAGTAAGCTGTACATTGACTTGACCATGCAGCTTCTCGGGCATTTTTGGGTCATGAACCTGCCCAACACAATTGAGGACACAGCGGCTGATCCTCAAGCGTCGTCGTCGACGTGTGGGCGCCATGATTGCCCAGTTCAATTCGTGTCAGACTTGGCAATAAATTGCAAATGACAGGGATGCTGATTGGTTGTGCAGTTAGACCGTGACTCGGCAGTTTTGTTTAGCAGACGAGGCACGCTTCCACTTAACGATAATTAGCTGCCTTTCTAATGAGGCATTTAAAGTTACATGCTTACCTACAACTTACTTTTGTAATGAGTTACATACTTACATCTGGCTTTGTCTTTGTCGCTTTTGGCACTGGCCCCAAAGCCATGTCACGCATGTGTCCAGCCATTTCACCTGTGCTTGCTGTGGCGCCGCCTCCGAAGCTGCGTCGGGTTACTGCCACGTCACATTTAGCGCATTCAACGCATGCGCAGCCAGTGTGACAAGTCAGTGAAATGGGAAACGTTGACATTGCTGTTGGCTGGGAAATTACATATCTGCCTGCTGTGGGTTCCAGTGGCTTCCATTGTCAACATGCCATTGATTTAGCACATTCTTGGCCCCCCACACACACACACACTTCATTCGCGTAAAATGGAACGCAACGCAAATGCAATTTAGCTAACGGTAACGCCAGCATTTAATCCATATTTGGTGGCATACTCAAATATTTCGTTTGATTGACGTCTGTCAATCAAGCAGTTAATTGAAGAGTTCGCGTCTGGCTGCGCAAAGAAAGCATTTCCACTTTTTAGATAAAAGAGAAAATTCTTTAAATGTGCAACAACACTGTGCGTAATCCAGTTGGCGTAAAAATGGCAAAAATGCAATAATTAAACATATATAACGGCAATTCTTTGGCATGACAAACAAAATATACCAAAAACGTAAACAAGATTACAAAAATGGTCACACGGAATTACGCTGATAGCGTTGCCAGAGAAGAGGGTAATTATCGTGTTATCGATAACACTTGCTCTCGACAGTAAACAAACTGGGCTATCGAATATATACAGAGAAAGAGTGAAAATTGTTGGCTGCAGAAAAACATTAAAAAAGTGGAGACAAAAAAACAGAGGAAATGGCCTC
The DNA here is from genome assembly GCF_023558435.1 of Drosophila sulfurigaster albostrigata. Taxonomy (NCBI): domain Eukaryota; kingdom Metazoa; phylum Arthropoda; class Insecta; order Diptera; family Drosophilidae; genus Drosophila; species Drosophila sulfurigaster. The sequence continues at coordinate 23,255,319 of NC_084882.1, forward strand.
GCTAGAACCAACACAAAATAAAACATGGGACCTGTCCCTGTACGAGCTGCAGCGCAAGCCGCAAGAAATCATTACGGACAGCACAGAGATTGCGGTTTCGCCGCGCAGTCTGCACAGCGAGCTAATGTGTCCCATTTGCCTGGACATGCTGAAGAAAACGATGACAACCAAGGAGTGCTTGCATCGCTTCTGCTCCGACTGCATTGTCACCGCGTTGCGTTCGGGCAACAAGGAATGTCCCACGTGCCGCAAGAAACTCGTCTCGAAGCGCTCGTTGCGCGCTGATCCAAACTTTGATTTGCTCATCTCGAAAATCTATCCAAGTCGCGAGGAATACGAAGCTATACAGGAAAAACAAATGGCCAAATTCAATCAGGCGCAATCACAGCAGGCGTTGGTTAACTCTATTAACGAAGGCATCAAACTGCAATCTCAGAATCGCCCGCAACGCTTTCGCACCAACAAAGGAGGAGGCGGTGGAGGAGGTAATAATAGTGGAGCCGGAGGAGGCAGTGCTACACGTTCCGGCTCGAGTGCAGTGCATGCCCATGATACGGCTTCCAATGACAGCAACAGCAACACAAATGGCACCGATCGTGAGACACGTGACGTAAGCAGCAACAACACTGCAGCCGGAACAGCATCTGGGGCAGCAGGAACCGCAACGGGACCCACTGCCCCAGCCACAAACTCCTCGACCACAGCAACAACAACAGCAACAGCTGCGGGCACTTCAGGCGCCAGCACTTCATCCAGTCGAATGCAGGTAGATGATGCCTCAAATCCACCCTCAATACGCAGCACACCATCGCCAGTGCCCTCGAACTCAAGCAGCTCCAAGCCGAAGCGTGCCATGTCGGTGATGACATCGGAGCGTTCCGAGGAATCCGAATCGGACTCACAAATGGACTGTCGTACCGAAGGTGACTCCAACATTGACACCGAAGGCGAGGGCAACGGTGAGCTGGGCATTAATGATGAAATTGAGCTTGTGTTTAAGCCACATCCCACAGAGATGTCGGCGGATAATCAATTGATACGTGCGCTTAAAGACAATTGCATACGCTACATCAAAACAACTGCAAATGCAACTGTAGATCATTTAAGCAAATATCTGGCCATGCGCCTCACCCTCGACTTAGGCGCAGATTTGCCCGAAGCTTGTCGGTTGCTCAATTTTTGCATCTATGTGGCGCCACAGCCACAGCAACTGGTTATCTTGAATGGCAATCAGACACTACATCAGGTCAACGATAAGTTCTGGAAGGTAAGAAGAATGAAGATATATGTGCTTCAAACATACTTTAATCTCCCCTTTTAATCGCAGGTCAACAAGCCCATGGAAATGTATTATTCGTGGAAGAAAACCTAAAGCATCATTCGACATTTATTTCTGCAATTGAAAATACTATATAGTAATAGATTTTATCGTTAATGTGCTTAACAAGAATATTATATATACATACATCATACAAATATAACAAATTGTAATTGTAAATTGTAAGAATACATTAAGGAACACTTATAACTATTTAAAGCGACTAAAAAGACGGGTTCGTTTGCAAACCAATGACTAAGCATTGTGACTCGCGTGAGGAGAAATTACAGAAAAGGCGCTGGGATCTGTTGAGGTTTCGTGCGGTTTCTTCTACACTTTGGTACTGTCATGTGAACACTAAAAAAGGCACCGTTCTCTGAACTGAAAGTGGAATCATTTAGGCACTCGGCGCATCTTAGCGAGAATTGCGTTGCGAAAGTCTTTGAAATCGCTGCTTGCTTCAATCTCATTGCGGCACTTGCCCTGAATGCGATAAAGTCCTAGATTAATCTCGGAACGTTGCCCATTAAGTGTGCGCCGCGTCAGATCCTGTTCCAAATCGTAAGGCAATCCCAAGTCAATCAATTCCTCAATTTCATCCTGGGCAAAAGTTCGCTGCGTTTCCTGCAAATATTCGGCGCACTTTTCATAAATATCTAGGAACTGTTCGACCTCCTTCTTGTCGCCAGCTCGTTGTTGTTCCAAATAGCGATGCAGTAATCTGGTGGCATCCGTGTCCAGCAGTGTTTGATGCACATCGTTGGTGAGTGTGTAAATGCGCTGCACTTCCTCAACTGTCATATCAGAGCAGCCGCAAAAACATTTGATCAACTTTACAGTTTTGTTCTGCTTGGTAAATGTTGAACATACATATGTATTTATTTAATGTATTAAAAATATACACCCAATCTTTGGAGCAAACCTTGTAGGATGTCGACGCCATGATGTCGATATTTGATGGTTCTTATTCTATTGATGTTTCCTACTGATATTAAGTTAAAGTTAAAGCTAATCACAAAGCAAACAAATTTGTCGATGAGCAAACGTCTGTTGTGAACTAGTTCAATTGAATACAGCAATTGAATAGTGTTGCCAACAATTTTAACAAAAATCAATTTTGTACAATTCTTCATTTTTTAATTTTTTAATTTATTATAATTACCATTTGTGTTGCCAAAATATCGATATTCTTCATTAACCCATATTTAATTTTTTAATTTATTATAATTACCATTTGTAAAAAATATCCCCATTTTAGATTTTTTATACTCTCCCGATGTATGGAAAGAACCGGCCAACACTACAATTACAAAATGGGTCAACCACAATTGAGAAAAATGACGTCATAGCTCCTTTAAAGAATGTTTTCGTCCAAAAGTTTATGAATTGCTGCATAGTGTTTCTATGTTCATACATATGTATGTATGTATGCCACCATATGGAGGAGGAATTGAGTAAGGCGTACTTGTTGTGCCAGAAAATGTAAACAAACCAATAAATGAATTTTTATTTGTGGACAGTCCAAAATAACATTTTTGGTTTGGTTGGAGCTCCATATGTCGGTCAGAATCCAAATTCCGGGCTTCAAAACATAAATTTAAAGCCTACAGTCACGCATTACGGTGGTAGCGTCGTGGTTTGGGCCTGTAAGTCCACAGCCGTAGTCGGAAAACTCAATTTTATTGACGCGACCATTGACTAGACTCAATACCTAGAGGTACTGAATGTCAATTTGATCCAAAGTGCAGATAAACTGGGCATTAAGGATGATTTCCGCTTCTACCAAGACAATGACCCTAGGCTTAAGGCAGGAATTGGGCAAGATTGGCTAATGTGCAACTGTCGTCATGTCATAAACCATCAGCTCAGTAACCTGACATAAATGTTGTATAACAACACAGGGAAAAAACAAATGTTTTTATTATATCACAAAAATTGGTGGAATCAAACCTCATGTTAGTTTCATGTTTAAGTTTATTTTTAGCTGGTTGAAATAAGCTGTGGTACTTTTTTGGCATTTTTTGTTTTTAATAATTTATATAGTAAACAAAAAATTAGAGGATAAATGAAAAAATATCTTTTATGTGAAGACATTAAACTACAATCCTGCGTTTAAATAAAGTTAATACCTCTTTTAGTTTGGCCAGTATACTAACTCAAAGTTGTCGGTTGGTGGTGGTTGAAATAAGCTGTGATCCACTGTATGTATGGCACCATATGGGTTACTTATTGTGACAAAAATGTAAACAAACCAATAAATGAATTTTTTTCAAATAATTAATTTCTTTATTAAGTATCGAACCAGTACAGCAGGATGAAAATAGTACTATAACAACACAGGGAAAAATGTATTTATTTGGGCCAAACCTCCGATTGGGTGAACGTTTAGCCGAAACCTTGACGCTTTAATCGCCTCAACGGTCTAGCTGGTAGGAGTCTCCTAACGAATCTGCTTCTATGAGTTAGCCATCTGTTGCTATATCGGCTCGTGTGTCTGCCAATCTGCTCCCCTACAGAATGTATTTTCAGACCGCGGTGTAGGGTGAATCCTCTTACGTACCAAGGGCAGTTTGTAATTTGTCGTAACACCCGATTCTGCAGTACTTGGATGCGTTTGTAGTTTGATTTGGTAGCAATCCCCCAAATCTGCATTCCATATACTGCTCTCTTTGCTCGAAGAGACATTTTGCTTTTTTGTTGTTGTTGTTGGACTGCAACGCATTAGCTTGTTCTTCTTCATTTCTGGCAAGGCCACCACTAGGGCACTGAACTGGAACCTACCCTAAGGGTTGTCTTTTGTGCATCTCCAGAGCGAGGACTTGCGTCAACCGTGTAGTCTAATGATGATACTCTCATACATCTCCCGATGTATGGAAAGAACCGGCCAACAACGAAAATATTTGTTCTTTTGAAGATATACCACCATATGGGTTACTTATTGTGACAAAAAATGTAAAAAAACCAATGAATGAATGAAACGTACATATGTATATTTTGGTAGATTAATAATAAATGCTTTAATTTTAATTTTATTTTCATATTAAGCATTATTATGTATATGTTGTGTGTATTTTTATATTAATTTGCTTTCGAAAGTACAAATTGGGTAAATTCTTTAAATTCATCTTGAGTCATGATATCATTGCAGCACTTTTCTTGAATCTGTTTGATAATGAGATTACTTTGTGTCCGATCACCATCCAGTGACTGACGCAGCGCATTTATCTCATTTGGCCATATTCCCAATTGCAGCAAGTCTGCAGCTACATCCAGCGTTAGAGGCAATTTCGTTTCCAGCAGCAAATCAGAGCATTTCTCGTAAATTTCCACAGTATTCTTAAGCTTACTATCATTTCCTAATTCGCGTGACTTTGCGAATTTTCGCATCTCCTCCCTAGCAGCCTTATCGTTAAGCAAGGCATTTGGATTTTTGGTAAGAGTGAAGATTCGCTTGGCTTCGTTGTTATCAAGTTGACTCATTTTTACTATGAATAGATAATAAGTAATTTATTTCTATTATTTTTAACTTTGCTGTTGACTGAATTAATCAATATTTTTTTGTTTGGAGCTCTCAAGTAAGAGTAAGATATCTCTGCAATTGTCGATTGCACACTAAATCCATAAATCTTTCCGATTACTGATCAAGCTCATCACTTTTCAACATTGACTTTACATCGATGACGTCATTCGGCAAAAGGAAAGCTTCATACTTTCGCGCCAATTTTCGCACCTATCAAGTGATATTGCAGAGTTGCATTTCAAAAAATGTATAATCAATTTTTATACGAATTTGGATCAGGTTTTCAATGAGCAATTAAGGCTAGAGTTTATTTTAAACTTTTATAGATACAAAAGAAATTAAAAAATAAAATAATATATATATAAGGTTTAAGTTTTTATTTTTTAATTCATAATTGCATGAACTTTAAAACAGTGCATTACATGTACATCGTTATGGTAATACCCTTCTATTTTATACTGCATAGACATGCATATGTATCTATGTTAAAATTTTGCAGTTAACATAATGCTAATGGACTCTTATCTTATCTCTCTCAGTTGGGTGTTTACTCAGTTGTGTATTTACATTATTGGGTCCTACGAACCATAACTCTTTTAGAAAGATAAGCAGCATGGACCCCCCAATAATATAAAAAAAACTATTCATGTATAGTAACCATACATTCCTCGTCTTTACGTTTAAAATATGCACTGTCATCATGATTTGCACATTAATAAATTGTATTTTCATGGTCAACAAATAATTATTATTTTTATAATTAAGAACTTAGTCAATAATCATTATCATATTAAAAAAATAAATAAAATAAAGCAGTTCGGCTTATGTATGTCTTTGTATTTAAATATGTATTATGATCGATATATGCATGTAAATTCAATAATTACTATTTACAACTTTGATTTCAGTGCTTTCATCAATTTCTCCAATTTCAGAGCCTTTTGGAAGTCGCCGCTAATCTTGAGCTTGCCGGACATGTAAGCTGGCGCCGCCTTCAGTTTTCCCGAAAACATGTCGAAGAAGTTGTTTGAGTTCATGGTCAGCGTGGCATCCGCAGCAACTGGAGGAGCACCTGTGCCGCAGGCTCCGGTACCATTCTTCAAGTCCAGAAACCAGATACCTTCTTCGGCGCCATTGATATTGAACTGATAGACGGCCTGCGTCTTGGAAACTATTTCAGCTGAAAGCAAAGATTCGATTTTCTTGAAGAGCTGCGGGATTTTGGCATCTCCTGCAGCTGCCGGCGCACCACCAACAACAGTTTCTCCGGCAGGCGTCTCCAAAAAGAAGTCCAACATTAGCTTATCGGCATTTTCACGCACACACGCGTAATCCGTGAGATCCTTGATGCCCACCGACTCGAGCACCTCGTCGTCCACAAAGAATTGACCAGTGGACTGTTTGGGTTCCCGCGAGAGAATGACATAGGCTGCATCCGCCATAATCTCTGGTTTACGCGACCAACTGGCGCTGTCCGGTCCCGTTAGCATCTCAATGGCCGCCGTATAGATGGCGGTGCGAGGCCAAAGGGCATTGACAGCAATGCCACGATTACGGAACTCTTCTGACATGCCAAGCACACACATGGACATACCATACTTGGCCATGGAGTAGGCCACATGAGGACTAAACCATTTGGACTTCATGTCTAAAGGCGGTGAAATGTTCAGAATATGGGCGTGGTTACTCTTCTCCAAATAGGGCAGACATTCCTTAGACACTAGGAAAGTGCCGCGTGTGTTAATGTGATGCATCAGATCGTAGCGCTTCATGTCTGTATCTGGTGTGGACGTCAACGAGATGGCGCTGGCATTGTTAATGAGGATATCGATGCCGCCAAATTTGGCAACCGCCTCCTTAACGGCTGAACGAACCTGCTGTTCATCACGCACATCTACGATACAGGGATGGGCTCGACCACCAGCCTTCTCGATCTCCTCGGCCGCTGTGTAGATGGTACCGGGCAGCTTGGGATGCGGTTCTGCTGTCTTGGCAGCCACCACAATGTTTGCGCCATCGCGAGCTGCTTTCAAAGCGATTGCTTTGCCAATACCACGAGAGGCGCCGGTTATGAAGAGAGTGCGTCCTGCTAATTTCCCGGAATTAATCATGTTGAACTGTTCGCTTTATGTACTGAAAGTGGACTAAGAAACCGTTTGAACCGCAGTCGATCAATGTTGAAAATGCGAAAGTCCAAAGTGCAATCAGATCAACAAGACGAAAGATTCAAAGAGGCGAAAGTCAAACACTGCGGCTTAAGTCGCCTCATGAATGCGCTGTAGCTAAAAGTAATGATATATTTTTTTGAGAAAGCATTTACTATTTCACAGCTACTGCAGCCACAAATTTATGCACTTCCATTTTAATTTCTTGCTGCAAATAATATGATATATTTTGTATTATAGTTTACTAATTTCAGACCCTATGTTGCCGTTTTGTCATTACCACTTTTTATTCGTTGTGAATGGCAGGAGCAAAGTCGTTGCGTTGCATTAGTTTTTGGTATTTCTTATCGATATAGTTGTGGTCACACTGAGAAGAAGCAGAAAAAGCATTTTTTGTTTACAGTTGCAAAGTGTGTTCTTTTTTACAGCAAGTGCTAATGATTAGTTTAGTTTAAAGATAAAATTCAAACAATAATAAGAAATGGCTGCATCACGCTCACGTCGGCACAATGCGGGCAATAAAATAGCTAAACTATTAGACGAAGAGGAAGACGATTTCTACAAAACTTCATATGGCGGTTTTCAGGATGAAGAAGACGACAATGAATATGTGTAAGTAATCGTATTTTTTGTTTAAGCTGCAGAATAATGAATTGAACACATTGCAACGCAGCCAAAAAGACGAAGAAGAGGATGTGGTGGACTCCGACTTCAGCATTGACGAGCAGGACGAGCCCGTCTCCGATCAAGAAGAGGCTCCCGACAAAAAACGCAAACGGGGTGGTGTCAACACAAAAGCATACAAGGTAAAAACATTTATTCTATTAAAATTCACACAAAGTATTAATTATCCTGTTCACTGTGTAGGAACCTGCTAAGCCAACGCCTGTCAAAAAGGACGCAAAACCCTCAACCACGCTGCACAAGAAACGTGCTGGCGGAGGCGTTGTAAAGCGTCGCGTGCGTCCACGCTTCACTGTGCAAGACTCGGGACGCAAGTCCATACGCACATCGACTGCCATTAAGACACAGGCGACTAAGATACGGTTAAAGGAATTGGATGATGCGCGCAAACGGAAGAAGAAAAAGGTACGAGTGGAGGATTATATGCCCTCGCAGGAGGAGCTGCTGGAAGAGGCCAAAATCACCGAAGAGGAGAATATCAAGTCATTAGGTAAGTTCAGCTTAATCACTCCTTTATTCCCATTTAAACAAATTTCATAACGTGCAGAGAAATTTCAAAAAATGGAATTGGAGAAAAAGAAGACACGACCCACGAAAAGGGTTTTCACTGGCCCAACAATACGCTATCATTCGATGACCATGCCAGTGATGCGTAAGCCAACTCGCACCACAACCCTGCCACATGATCCCAACGATCCAGCCGCGAAATGTGAGCGTACATTCGTGACCATCGAGAATGATTTCAATGACAAGGCTTTCCATGCAATCTTCCGACCCAAACGAGTCCCAAAAAATTCTAGTGGCATCTGTCCCATTACCAGATTGCCGGCGCGCTACTTTGATCCTGTCACCCAACAGCCATACTACAGCATACAGGCATTTAAGATACTTAGAGAAGCGTACTATATGCAACTGGAACAGCAGAGCAGCGGCAACGAGCCGCCAGAGTTGGCCAAATGGATGGAGTGGCGTAAACTGGTTAAAGAGAATCGCCAGAAGGCGGCTAGCTCTAAATTGAACATATTGAAGGATTAGATGTTGGAGTGCACTCTCGACTAATAATAATTAGAGCCGTTCACAATACTAAATTGTGAGGAAGAAGATTAAGCTAATTGTTTTATTATTACCGAACATTTCTCATGTATTTATCTTTACTGATTAGAAGCACTTAAATTATTATTTGCTTCCACAAAGGCTTACCCTTCAGAGCGTGCACTGAATATAAAAAAAATTAGTAACGTAAGAGATAAGTTTACATTAAAAAAACTGTGCATAATGATTGACTATCATGTTTATTGAATAATTTCCTAATCGCTAAAAACGCGGCACATAATGGAAAACAACTAATGTACGCGAATATAAAACTTAACATCAACTACATATAATAATTGTTAATTGTACTAACTATATTATAATTGTGCTAATTTACTGAAAATTGAGGCTGTCCTAAAGCTCGTAAGCCCGGTCGCCGTTCTGTGATTGTTAAATGAGTGTATCTTCATCCTGACCCTCGAACACCATCAACAACGAGTGCTGCGATGGCGATCGACCCAGCGTAAGTCCACCCAGCGAACCATCTGGCGAGAGCAGTCCAGTCTGCAGACTGTTGTTATCCCTGTAGCCGGAAGTCGACGAGGTTTGTGACACCGAATCCCAGGATATTTCGCCAATGGCCTTGGCCTGCTGCTCCTCCTGCGACAATGAAGTTACCTGAGAATTGGATTGGATTAGTGGAAGGCCTTAATTGCCATGTCAGATGCTTACAATGCTGGGCGTCTCAATGGGAGTCAGGCGACTTCGCTTAAGCCGGAATGTTTTGCGACTGGCCGCCTTGGAGCGCTGCAGTCGCGAACGCGTGTGATCGCCCGAACTGTCCTCGGCAGGACTCTCAGGTGAGAGTGGCGTTGTGGAAGTCTCTCCTGAAGAATGTCGAAATTCCACAGATGATACAAATCGCAGCTTTGGTGGCTGCGCCTTGAATGGAGCCTGCTGCAACGACTGCGAATGCGACAGCTGCGAAGCTATGCCCGGCGGCAGCGCTGAGGCTGTGATGACATGTCCCGACCCACTGGGACCACTGCCCAACGATTGGCCAACTAGGGTGGGTGCAGAGCCCACCGCAACCTCACCGCTGTGACTTTCGCTAGTCGTGGTGTGCGGATCACGGCCTGTCGAGCTGCTGGACAAGGATTCGCGCGGTGGATGCAGTGTCTGCTGCGAGAGCGTGTCGCTTGGCGTGCAGATGCCCCCAGAGCCGCTACGTGAATCGATGGGCACGGCCGAAACATGCGAATGCGTGGCCTGTCCGGTTGTAGTGCCCGTGAAAATGGAGATGAGCGAGGGACGCTGCTGTGACTTATGCGCCTCGGCAGCGCTCGTTGCAGCCGGAGTGTCACTCTTCTTCTGCTCGGAACTCTCGCGATCCGTGGAGACTATGAAGACAGATTGTGAGCAAATGACATGTTTAAGTTATCTTTATAATTACCGTAACGTTTATCCTCTAGTTCATCGCGCAAATCGCGAAGTTCGCGTGCAAGCTCCAGCAGCAGCGCGCCCTTCGACTTGAGTCCACCTTGAGGTGGTGTGCCACGCAAACGCTCCCTGATGATGAACTGCATGTGCCGCTCGTGGTCGCCAATGGGAGGTTGCGAGATCTGTGTGTGAAAACAGATTTAATGAAACCATTCGATACATTTTCAATACGCTTACCTTGTGCAATATAAAGGGCAATAGGACGATGTAAAGAGGAGTGCGATGGGTAACCACGAATTCCATGAAGCTCCACAGATCGGGTGCAGCCTCATTGCGTCTGCCCAGATCACGCATGACACGCACAATGCGCGGCCATTCGCTGGACAAACGATTCTCGAAGCAGATGCAGACGATGCGCAGCGCCAGAAACGCTGCTTGATACAGGGAACCTGAAATGCGAGCCGGACGCTTGGCGTCTCGACTGCCCGTGAAGGTAAGGGAGCCGGCCCGGAGATCACCCGTCACTCGATTAATTTGGGACACTGCTTGGCCGGTGCGGCCAGCGGGCGGACTCATGGCATTGAGGACGGCTGTTAGCAGGAATGTGACGTCGCTCATTTTGAGTTCACCAACGTCGGAGACACCGCGTCCCGAGCACACTTTCAAGCACAGTGGCATGATCAGATGCATTAGAAATCCTTCGGCCTTTTCCTGCGTGGCAAACTCGGCACTGCCGCCACAGATCTGCACCAGCGAGAAACAATCAACCGGACTTACCACCTGCAGTGCCACCAGACGCACCACGGCTGAGCAGAAAAAGGCCGGCGGATTCTGAGACATGAGCGCTGCACCTGCACTGGACACGCCCTCGGGTATCCCGGTGCCCGGTTCGTTGACAATCAAATTCTGCACCGTGCTAATCAATGTCTTCATCTGCTGCCAGTGCAGCACATACGGATGCCGTATGATTGTTTCATGTATGCCCTTTAGCAGCCCCGCTGCTGCCTCCCAATCTGTGTTGCGCCGTATCGATGGCTTCTTAGAGATCTTCAGGAACACCTTATCGATGCGTCGCAGAACGGTGACCAAAGCATTGCGCAGCGTATCATTTGACCACTCGGCACGTGGCAGCACCGATTGCATATAACGTTGCAGGCCACGACATGCCATTGACTCGGGATCATAGGGCGACACCTTCAGCAGCGAGTGCGCAATGTCCGCCAAGCGTATGTGACACTTGGCATCTAGCACCTCGGTGGGTTTGCTGTCGTTGCTGGGCATCTTCTTGGCCAGCTCAGCCAGCCGTGTTGTGGATTTGGTTAGAAAATCCGCTACCACTGAGAGCAGTACATCACGTGGTCGACGGTACTCGGTGCGTATCATTTCCGAATCCTCAGCAGAGTCCATCATGTTCTTCGTCCGTGGATCTGTAGCGTATTTAGTGTGCGATTCCTCCTCAAAGTCCATCCCAGGTGAGCAGGGCGGTCCGCGGCTGCAGTTACGCTGAGAGGAGCCCTTGTGCTCCGGACTGTTGCGATACGGTCCGTTGTAGCTCTTGGCCAGTCCCTCGCAATTGTGTACCATGGTGCGTATGGCTACCGCCAGCTGGAGAATGATATCGCGCTCGGATTTGCCCTGCAGCGGAATGTAGCTGGGCGATTGGATTTGCTGCAGATAGCAAGGGGAGTATGGCCTCCAATATGATCTATTATTTAAGAAAAAATCACAATTTAATATTGATGAATTCAAAAATCATTCATAAGGAAAAATATTTAAAAAAAGGTAAAAAAAAAATATATATACATAAATATTATGTTAAAAACTTAAATTAAATTTAAATTAAATTTTTAAATAAATCGCAAACAAAATGAAAGAATACAATCGTTGAGTACTTGCCAGCATTTGGTAGCCACGCGTGCTCTCGGCGGAGTAGGAGACAACCATCACACAGAGAGTGATGCAGTCGAGCACGGTGACATCGTCGTCCTCGTCGTGGTAACAGAAATCAATGGCTTTCAGTGGTTTCGGCTCCTTGACCAGTTCGGCAATGTTTAGCGGATCCGGAGAGGGATCCTCCAGACTAAGCAGCAGATTGAATAAGCAACTTGATTGCACTTTGTGCGCCTCACCATAGGTGCCATCCTCATCCGTATCGAGAATGGCTGAAACGGAGCCAAACATCTGTAGAATGAAGGGTTTCCTATTGAGCAGATAGAACTGCTTGACAGCATATTCGATGGTTGTGGTAATCAACTTGTTGGTTTGATGTAGTGAATACACCTGAAGCAACGTCGGCATGATCATAAAGTAACCATTCGTGGAGAAGATATTCTTGAAATTGAAGGCAGCGTTGATGAATGTGGCCATCACGTAGCGCATGATGCAGGAGTCCTCGGCATGCAGAATGGATGCGCCGGATAGCACGTTCAGGAAGAGCTGAATGTCTGCGGAGTAGGCAAAATTTCCAGCCATCGCCTCGAACATGCGTGCAATAAGACGCACCCACATGAACTTGTGCAACACATCTAGGCCGAGCAGCACCTTGCCATACTCGCCGCCGTGATGCAGATCCAGATCCACCTCGAGGGCTTTGCGCGGGAATGAGGGTAGCTTCATGAGCTCCTCATGTAGGAAGACAACGCGCTGAACAACCATGTCCACATTCTTGAGAATGGCCCAGGTAAGGTGCACCTTGCCAATTTCGACGAATTTCTTAGTCAGTTCTTGCTTTTGCAGCGCTAGAAATGATTCCTCTGGGCGCATAAGCATCAAACGCACCTCTGGATATTGGGAACGCTTGAAGAAGTACAAATCTCTTATATACCAATTCGGATTGAGTATTTTATCTGGCAAAAAGTTAAGAGTTAGCAAAGTTGAGATAGGCATATGTATAGAACACTCACTGCTTTTGTAGTCCACCAAGCAATAGTGTGTGATGCTCTTCTCATCAATGGGATAATAGTCCAGTGCCTCCTTCAGCAGCTGACAGAACAAAGTGTCCTCCTGGACTGGAAATTGTGATGGAATGTTATAGTCGTCATCGGCCGGACCGTGCACCACAATCTTTTTAGCGGCGGGCACATTGGCTGTCAGCAGAATAGACGCATCACATTGCTCTTTGCGGAGAATCTGCTTCAAATCCTTGAACATGATTCCATGCACCGAGTGCACAACCATCCAAAGCACTGACAATGCTGAGCCCACGAGCTAGAAGAGTTTCTGATTAGAAATTGATTCAGAAAATTGCATCTTTAACTCACCTCCTGCTTCAGTTCGTTGGAGGAGCGCACATAAAACATAATGTAGCCAATGATTGAGTTGTATAGCGCAAATGCAGCCTGTTGTGGCAGACGTGGCACAAAGCGTATCAGGTGCCGCAACAGCTTGAACATCTGATCCTGACGATCGCGTGTCAAACGCTCAAAGACATAGCGCAGAAACAATGCTGACTCTTCGACCAAACAAACCCAGATCACCTGGTAGGCCACTTCGTAGACAGCGTTGCCATCGGAGCCAATTGCTGCATCATCCAAGCAGCCAACAATCTGCATCACGGAGGAGCACAGCACCGAGGGGAAGAGCGAGTGAGCGTGATGCAGATGCGACGATGCACGCGTGCCATCCAAATCCTCTTCGATTTCGTGATCCTCGTGCTCCATACCTGGCTCATGAGAGGCCTGCTGACTTATCGGTATCATGGTGATGAGGAAACTATGTCGTTCCGCTCGTTGCTTATCCCGCTGCTGCCTTAAAGCATTCCTGATCGCTTCCGTCTGCTGCATCTTGCGGCTTTTTGTAGCCGTTACAAGTGAGCGCTAAACAGTAAAGAAATTGCACAAGATTAAAGATTGAAATGGACATTTCTATTTAAATTATGTGAATGATTGTTTTTATCAATAAACAATAATGAGAATATATAATTCGAGAACTTTAATTGGCGTAGCCTCAAAGTATGCAACACAAATGTTGTGACTGAGTTACTTAGAAGAGCCTCAAAGTATGCTATAAAAATTATTTGCTACTCATTAATTTACAAATAGAAAAATTATCTTAGCTGTGCCATATCCTTATTTATTTTGGCAGAAATAGTTTCATTCGATTCCAGGACGCGAAAGCTATCGATTAACATCCAAAACTCATGATGCCATTTAAGAATCCAACACTTGTAAAATTTCGTCTCAGGGCTAATGAAATGTGGCAACAAAAGCAATATCCCTAATATCTCCGAAAGCAGAAGGACAATTCGAATGTCCTTTCACCAGTCAATAAGCCTATCAAAAATACACTCTTTGACACTATTCCGATCATGATCCTGCCAAGATCAGGAGAGATATAGCTAATTTTTTGTATACAAAAAAATCATTTTATTTCAGCCGTTTAAAGGACTTACAAGGATTTTGTAACGGATTCTGCATTTTGATATTAATATCTATCGATTTTCAAAAGGACATCCAAATCGTCCTTCAAACGGCGAAGTTACAGCGAAAAAAACTGTTTTTTGAACAATTCTTGCATGCCCCCCCCTTTGAAAATTTTTCGATAAAATTTTTTGCTAAATTTTGCAAATTCTGGCATGTCAAGTTATAGTGTTGGCTTATGTGAATACAAAAATGAATGTCTTTTTGAATTCCTTCTGTATTCTGCCAAATTGTTACCACAACAATAATGTCTTAAAGGGATATTTTGGCCATTTTCTTGCGCCTTCGGTTCGTAAATATAAATTTCATCGATTAGCATAAAAAAAAGAAAAAGAAAATTTCTAAGTATAAATCAAATTGTTGTTTGATTGATTGTTGTTAAGAATTTAATTATTAAATAAAATAATATGAACTTAAAAATACTTCGTTTCAATACAGATAGATAGTTGACTTACATGTCTGTCCTGATTCAGTGTCATATCCATGTCTTTTGTTTGCTGCACTGGCATCCATGGCGGATCAACCACAGGCAGACTCTCAATACCAATTTTAGGCGAGGGCAGCGTGAATTCAATGCCTCCTGGTGGGACCTTGAATGTCGCGTCGTGTGCATTGTCCTCCATGCGTGGCCAGACATGGAAACGGCATTTCCACAACACCAGATAACGCTGAATGGCTCCAATGCGAATATCTGGATTTTTGTTCTTTAGCGCACGTTGCATGATGTCAAATGCAAAGTTTTGCGCCTTCACCGAACCCATGAGGAAGACGGCGGCACTCGAGGTGGCCGTATCATGATTAGTTTCCAGCAACAGCTCCCACGCAGCGGGCATGGCTTCGATGACCAGTTCCTCGGTGAGTACCACAGCTCCCTTTAGCATGGTGGCCAGGGGAAAGTGAAACAGATTGCGTATGTGGATGCGTATGAACTTAAGAATAGGCGGCTCTTCCTGAATTTTCTTCTCCTTTTCCTGGCGGAAGGCTCTGGCCAGTTTCTCGGCCATCTCAATGTCAGGATCATCGCTAATGCTGTAAGAATTTGAAATTAATTAATGTGCAGACCAACATACTGAGCTAGTTGGTAAGTTACCGATCCTTGCGGGACAAGCTGTCCTTGCGCTTAGAGGGTGAAGTCTGCGTGGAACTCTGTTCCGATACTTTTCGAGTAGATCGAGGACGCGCCGAGGATTTGCTGGCACTGATGACAGTGGGCTCCACAGTGGGATGATCCATGTCAAAGTTGAAACCAAATTCTTCGCCATAAACCTGCAAAATTCCAGATAAATATAGTAAAATAGCTGCTACACATAAAAGATAAATACCGCATATTGTAATGCCAGGACTTACCTTGCGGGTGGCCTTGATGAGGCGTGTGCAGGAGCGCATGTGGCGCTTGTAGCAGAAGGGATGACAGTAGCCCTTGTGGGTGCAGTAATAGTTGTAGCTGGTAATCAAATCGATGACTGCTTTGAGCCATGGCATATTCTTGGCCGTCTCATCGTTTTCATTGGAGTCTGTTGGTGACTCTGGTTGCTGGTCGTCGCTAAGGATGCCAGGTGATTCTTCGCCACCGCTGACCATGCCTTGCTCCGATGTGTCGCTGCGATCAGACAGCGAGGAGACCTTGCGCCTCGACTGCATGTTGACTGCAAAGCAAAGTGCTAAAATTGAAAACATTCTTGCTATTGGAATGCAGCAACACTTACAGTCCGTTTCAATGTCCTTGCTATCCTTAGTATTCCGACGCAACTTCAGCGAGCGTCGCTTGAAGGAACCGCCCGTTGTGGTCGCTGTGCCGCGTCGCAACAGAAAGGGACGTACTGCCGAGGCAGTTGGACGACGAGCTGCGCATTAAATAGACTTGAGAATATATTTAAATAAACGTTTACGAACAGGCAATCTTTACCCTCCTCGCCCTCCTTGGTAAGCGTAGTGTTGCTGCTGTTCTCCGACTCATTGTCCGGCTCGTGCAGCACAAACGATATCTTGCGCTCCGTCTGCCCGGCGCCATCATTGCCCGCCGCAATTGATTGCAGACTCTGCGCCGAGGTCTGCGAATGTCCCATAGAACTTAGTGCCATGGACCAGCGACGATTTGCCTCGCGATACACTTTCTCCCAGGGTGCGGGACGATCTCTGTGCAGCATCTTGGAGGTTTTGGGCAATGTGATGTAGGTATCGCGCAGAAAGGCTGTGATCTCGAAGAGCAGCACACAGGCAATCAGCTTGAGCGCATGCGGACAATCGTTGCCATGCGGATTGACAGAGGATTCATCGAGGAAATCTTCCTCCTCGTCTTGCTGCAGCAGTTCGCGTTGCTTCTCTGGATCGGTAAGACTGGCATTCAGTGCCTCATACTGCAGTCGTTCCGTGAACAGAATCTCCTCGAGACGTGCGCCAACCATCTCAGCCCATTGATGGAACATTTTGCCCGCTGCACGGAGCAGAATATGTGTTCGACGAGCGCTGGTTTGGCTGACTTGTTGCTTCATCTGGGAGGGATTGATGTTGGCGCCCGAGGCGCGGTAACCGCCCACGTTCTGCTTCATCCAGATGGGCCATTGCCCTTTGTTGCACAGATGTACAAAGTGTGCGCACTCCAGTAGAAATGTGGCTCGTGTAACTAAAGGAGCTTGAGGCTGTCAACAAGCGTGATAATTATTAGAATGCTGTGTTGAGAATGTAGTTGTAACTTACCAAATCCAAGACGGCAGCAATGAGTTGCGGATCGGGAAAAGATCCCGGTGCGCAGGTCTCCAGCAGAAAGGATAAACGCAGCATGCCAACTCTCACAGGCTCGGTGGGCACAAGTTTGCGTTCCTTTAGTATGACGACCTCGGACTCGCGTGGACCGTCGCACATATCGGATGAGCTGCGTCGACTGTAGTCCGCTGTCTCTTCGATGCCGCCCACCTTCTTCTTGCCCTTCACAATGCCGCCGAAACGGTTCAGCCGTCGCTCAACGCGTCGCTTGGCGCGCTGTATGGAACGCCCAATGCCGTCGCTGGAACGACCACGCTGGATCTTCAGCGAGGCGTGCCGCATGAATGTGGACGATATCTCGGGATTCAACGAGCCTATCTCCAGGTCAATGGACGATGCCTCCTTGGGCGTACCGCGAAACCAGCGCACCAAGCCGCTGAGCCGTCCCAGCGAATTGCGTTCCGAGCTGGACGTGGAATCGGAGAGCAGCGCTCGCTCACTATGCCGCGGTGTCAACGTCGGCCTCACGCCTGTCGTGCGTCGCCTAAAATTGCTCAGCGGCGACTGGCTGGTCTTGTAGTGCTCCTCGCACGGTTCCGTCTCCAGCAGACTCTGTAAACAATACAGGCAAACGCATCAGCAACAGATTAAAGCACTATGAAGTAGACTCACCACGGCGCAGGCTGAGGATGTGCTGCGTTTCTTGAGCAGCAGACGTCGCTGCGAACGATTGTCATCGTTTTGCACACTCTGTACGGTGTCTCCTTGGGGTATATGCCTGCAAAGTCAAAGGTGTTAAGCAGGATGGATGAAGATTGATGACTCTACTGCCCAAAAAGAACGAATTTAAAATTGCGGCTCTTTCAGATTCTTTCAAGTTGTTTTCATACTTGCTAACTGTTCATTATTTTTTAATATTATATACTTTTAAACTTATACTTATACTTTCGCTGTATAAAATATATAAAATATATTTTTAGTCTTAACTGAAGAAGAGGCAAAGAGCCATTCGATTAAATTAGAACTTTCATGGGCATTATAGGGATAATTCGCATTATAGGGATAATTCGCCCTACCTCATCGCTTACCTGATAACTCTTGTGGTCTGCGCTGTCGGTCCCTTCTTGTGTGGTCGCGGCGTCACCGCCAAGATGCCGCTGAGTGCCACCAGGCGAAACGGTCCACCATGGGCGCCCTTCACATAGGTGACAAGCTGCCGGATGTCGCCGTAGAGTGCCACATTCTCGGGAGACTTAAGATCCTTGCTGGCCTCGACAAAGCGACTGACGAGCTGCTTGAAGACGGCACCAACGACCTGACCCTCGGCTCCGCCGCTCATGCCGCCGCTAAAATTGGTGGAATAGCCGCCCTGACCTGGTACACCGCCAAGATCGGTGTTAACATTTTTATATCCACTCTGACGTTTATGAGCTATTTTGCATCATCATTATATACATACATATACGAGTATATACAACGTACGAGTATATGATATTTTGTTTGTGGTGAACAGGTTAGGGCACAAGAGGGTACAACTCAAAAGCATTAGCAAAACTCGTCGCATGCATTAGAAAAACAGATTACACACACACACACAATCGCAATTGCACAATCGAATCGCAAATAAATACGCAAAGAAGGCGAAATGGCAAGGATGTGAAATTTTGAAATTGGGAAACTAAAAATGGTTGGCAATCGGGAATTTGGTGCACTTAAAGAACTCGAATCAAGGGTGAAAGCGAAGCAAAAGAAAGCAAAGTTCAACTTTATGCACGATTCGACTTACTCAAAGGCGACAACAGCGAGCTGGGATCCACACAAAAGGCGAGGAATGCATGGAAGTAATCGATGAGTTCCGGCAGCGGCGAAGTCTTGACCATCTCCTGTAGAAAACGTTTGGTGCGTTGACCAGCTTGGCGCAGCATTCGCGAGAGAATCTTCTGGCATTGGTTGCGCAGAAAGTCGGCGGGAGGACCACGAACGCCTGCAAGAAGAGTTTATAATGTCAATAGAAAGATTGAAGATTTCTCTTCTCTTCACTCTACGCACCATCGTTGCAGCCATGTGGACATCCCAGCACCTGGAGCGCTCGTCGTGTAATGCCCATGGATATTTCGTGCGCATGCTCACCCAGCTTCAGCACGCCCATCTCAATTAAAAGTTCGCAAATGTTGAGACCCGCCTCTAGCACACGCAGCGAAACAACCTGCGAGGGATCACGCTTGAATACGCTGCTCACGGCCAGCAACACAATCTCATAGTCGATGCCGCCATCGCGGGTTATATAGAACGAGGAACCAGGTGCTTCGGACTCATCGACACCGGTGTAATCGATGTGGGAATCGGTGTGTGAGCGCAACATGGGACCGCGATAGCGTGTGGTGCTGCTGCCACCACCAGTGCTGCCATTGGCACCACCAGCGCCCGCAATGCTGCCGCCATTGCTCAAGGCATCTAGCTGGGAGTCAATGGAACCCTGTCGATGGATTCAAGGATGAAAGAAAATATTAATGTAATAATTATTATTCATTGATGAAATGTAGTCTCCCTTAAATGCTAAAATTGTTGCTCGCAAATGGTATTCAGAAATCGTGATTTACGATTTCCTAAACTGCCTACTGGATGAGTACTGAATATGCAATCAAAACACCCCTCCGTTTCCTTAATCGCCAATTTGTAACTCACCTGACGTTTCATGTAGTCCGGCGAAGGCGTCGGCGTATGCTCCGTGACCGTAATAATCGGATTGCGTGGATAGAAAGCTGTGGAGCGTGGACAAGTGGCCTGTGGTGGTCGCGACACCTTTGGCGGCTCAACGTATCTGTAAAATCTGTCAAATTGTAGGCGACATGCGGGAAACAGAATTGAAGGTGCTTTGCATTAGTCAAACGGATGTGCGATTAACTGAAAGATATAAATGGCAAGAAGCTCGGGGAAACGGCTTGAAGGGATTACAAATAGTTTCGGATGGCAACTGACAAGCAAAAGTGTGAACAGGCAAAACTGAGTGATGGAAAATTGATTGGGGTTACAGGCTGGGAGTGGAGAGAGTATAAAGCTTAGACACAGTTGGAAGTTGGAAGATAACTTGGAGACAAAAGCGTTCAAGTTGCAAGTTGTTGACCAAAACTCACCCGCTATCAAGCAGACAGCTGGTTGTTCAGTTCAGTAGGAGACACATTAATTAAGTAGTAATATTTATAGATATATACAAATATACAGACATATTTGTTAGATTTGAAAATAAGGTATAGTCTATATAAGTGATTGAGTGTCATTGTGAAATAGTTTAAGATTGAGTTTAAGTGCTGTGTGTCTTTGTATCAGATGCCTAATTTTAGAGTAGTCTTTTGTGGGAAGTGTAGAAATGCTCTAAGAACTAACAGTTACCTCAGACTGGGCATGGATTTCCCCTTTATAAGATTGCTAGCTGGCTCACGGGTGATCATGGATGCCGATCGTGATAGTTTCTTTTCCCCGGTGTCAAGACTGCGATGGTATTCCTAGATAGAAATTGTAAAGGCGATTGTTAGTTGAAATTTGTTGCAATTTGACTAGCGATTAACTTGGAGGAACACAGAAACACATAAGCATTTTTGTATATTGCAGTTTTGGGTTAGTTATTGGGGTAGTGTAACAAACACATCAATCAATAATCACAATCAAAGAACGCGTGCAATGAACTGGCTGCAATGTTAGTGATAGCTTTCGGCTTACTGCATGTTGCAGTGGAATCTTGCCATTGGCTGAGTTTGTATCGAGCCCTACTTTTTTCCAGATTCTTCTCCGATTTCGAAAACATTTTCGTCTCCACAAATGCCCGCAGATCCGCCATTTTAACGCGCTTCTTCTTCTCGCTGCCACGTCGCTCCGCATTGTTTGGCAGCACTTGTGCCTCCTCTGCAAAAAAGGAAGAGTTTCGTTATTTATTTAATATGTTACTTTTATTTTATTCAATGATTGAAAAGTGTCAAATTTAAAACCAAAAGTTTAAATTGAATTTAATTAGTATAAGTAATATGGCAAATACATATAACATTAAATAACTAACTAAATATTTAACTCGAAATGAGAAAGCTATAAATATATAATTTACTCACCAACTACGTTTGTTGTCACTGTGGCTGCCGGCTCGGGTATTTCTATGTAGTCCTTGACCACAGAGCTGCCAGGACTATCACGACTGTTGCTGCCTGGGCCCTGGTACAGTGATATCTCGATTTGTGGTATGGGCAAAGAGTTGCTTCGCTTGCGCGGTTGATTCAAAGTAATGGCGGCATCTTCGCCTATTTCACTGAGTCTGTAGAGAAAGAAAACTTCAAGTAATACCATCAGATAATAACTAAGTAGTGACTCACCTATTGTAGAGGTATTGCAGACTCCAAAAGATGCCTTCCTCCTGCCAATGTGAGATGAAGAGACAGCGCAGCACAGCCACATCCAAGAAGGTGGCAGCTGACACATCCGCCTTGACGCTTTCGGACTTGTCGGAGTCTGACTCTTTCTCAATTGAGGCGCTGCGCTTCTCCTTCATGGAGGCGCCACGCGTTAACTCCTGTTGATCAAATTCAAACTTGGTCGAAGGCACTTTCTCCTTCTCCCGAGAGTTCATAGACTGATGGCTGCCCCGACGACTTTGCGATTGCTGCAGCTGTTGTTGCAACAAACTGGCGTCGGCCTGCAAGGAAACAGAGGATGTGGAAACTTCGCGATGGTATAAAAAGTCGGACTTACTGTGAAAAAGGAGTTATCCATGAGTTGAGGTGCTGAGGGCAGTCTGAAGATGACAACGCGTTCATCCTCAACGCTGGAGGCCTCCTCCGGTATGGTTTCGGGAAAGAATTCCTTGGGCGATGATACCCAAGAGCCCTGCGAATAACGCTGCTTATTAACTAATTAGATGTTAGTTAAGGAATTTGGTTACCTCTTCATCCTGTTGTAAATAGTCGGTCATACCGCTCTGTGGCGAGTCCGCCTTGGGCGACATAGCATCGGGTCCCAACGAATGCTTCCGACCCTGGAAAACATCCGTGGATCCTTTGGGTGTGGGAGCACACAACAGATTGCGTGCCTTGGGCTTAACAGGCGCAGTGAAGCAAGGTGCGCCCGGGGCACGATTGTCCCACATGCCTTGCCACAATTTGATGCCATTTTCGAGGCGAAAGTTTTGAAAGTCCGACTCTTTGAGATGATGTATGATTGGCGCAAACAAATACACAAATAACTAGAGAAGAGGGAGAGACATGGTCAGGTAATGTAAAAGATATATAGAGAAAGCAACTCACGGTTATTGTGGGCACTGAGAACAGATACTGCTCCATGGGCTTGGGCTTCGGCTCGGAAGCTTCAGCCAGTCCCAATTCATCGCCATCTTCGTCATCGGCGCATTCCTCGGCGGCATAGAGCAGTATCCACTGCATGGTGTACAACAATTTTGTCTCCACAGGACCAATAGCCTGCATGTCTTTTACGCGGCCTGCAAGAAATTGTATTATTTAGGTGATTGTTTGTGTAATTGATTAATTGATATGACTTACAATATAATAAAGCAGCGCAAGCATGCATGACATGAGGCAGGGCGCCTTGGAGCAGACGCCAGCGTGGAATGGCGCCTAGAGCTTTGGTCAACGGTGGCGAGAGACCAAATTGTATGTTCTGCACAAGCACCTTCTCAAAGGACTGCAAAGGATGCGAGAGTAAGTACTAACAATTCAGAAAAAACTCAAACTATTAAACATACCTTGCAGGCTTCTTTCGATTCCTTATTTAGTTGTATTTCAAGAGATAATAAAGAAAATTCATTAGTTGTATTAAGCATTAAAATAAAGTGAGAATTGAATGGAAATCTAAGTAGCAAGTTTACAGCAAAAATAAGTTTGTATGGAACAATTAAATACAAAGTTAGTAAGTACAATAGTACAACAGTAAAACGAAAATATATATGGAGTCTATATAGTACAGCTATAGCTACAAAGTATATATATGATATAATTGTTAGTAGAGTTAAGTATTATTTATAAAGAACTGTACATAACATTTATGACTTACATGGTGTCCTGGTGCATGTTGACAAAACTACATTCAGATTCAGTTTCAGATTTTCAGACAAATTGCAAAAGATTTTACAATGTTAATTTGTACAGTTTGTTGTTGTTGTTGTTTTGTTTGTTGTTATTTGTTATAGTTGTAATTGTTGTTCAAAAGCATTTAGTATAGAAGTAGAAGTAGTAGTAGTAGTTGAAGTTGTTGAATTAGTAGGGAAAGGCGTGTGTTAGTTTTGTGATTGAAAATCGAATGCAAAATGAATAAAAAGAATAAACATCAAACATCAAAAGTTTGTCATCAAATACCAAAAAATATATGTTATATAGTATGTATGTTAAACGTGAATAACATATAATGCGAGTCAAACAAAGAGCACACTCAGTATAATTTGTATGGGCAATGGTTTCAAGGATTATTAGGTTATGGGTTAGGGGAGTATTCCTTTTTGATTTTTTTGATATTGAGCCAATGGTACAGGTTTACACAGTCCATCATCCTTACAACAAAACACGAATAGCGAATTTACAGCACATTTTAAATTATGGTTTTCGCTTTTAGACGCTTTTTTTTTTAAATGGCCAAATTGTTGTTGTGTTTTTATTTGGTTTCATTCATTGCGATTTACGGCGTTTTAATGGATTTAGTTTTTTTTTTTTTGGCAGAATGCGACACTTACCATGCAACTGGCTTCATGCAGCTTGCCCAGTCTTGGCCTGATGAATGGCGCTATTTGGCGCCATAGGAATGTCTGGACGGAGACGGGCAAGCCCAGATCCTGCAGGCCATCGTCCTGGTCAATGTCAAAGTCATCGTTGTTATTGTTCGGCGTCTGACTGTTGTTATTCGCCTGCAAATTGTTGTTGTTCGTGGCATTGGTCACCATGGTGGCCAGCTGGAAGGAAATGAGCAAGGACACAGAAAAACACAACGTTTTACTCAATGACATGCAACATGTTGCCCATTCATGAATGTGCCACGACACGATATTAGCATACCAGAGACGTAGCAACAAGTATTTGCGTGCGCAGGCTTCAAATACTATAGCCCAGTAATCCCTGTCCCCCAAAAAGACTTCACAATCAGATTGTGCTGCTCTAGGTCAGTGCCACAACAAAACGGCGCTTCAGCATCCCATTCATCTCGTTCAGCTTTGTTCGTCTCCCCCGTGTTGTGAGCACAATTGTCAGCTGCTGCTTGAAGGCTGCGCAGAACGCAGACTCCGCAGCTTCGCTGTCTTCAGTCGGCTTGAGTTATAGATACAGAATTGGGTTTTGTGGTATACATGCAAATTTGGGCCAAAAAATTTTCACAGACCTGCTTATATAACGCGCAGTGAAAATTTTCAGCGAAAAACTTGACTTTTTCCCCATTCAATATCAATTGTTTGCACATTTAACACGCAATCAAAATCAAATGCTGAATTGAACGAGCTTGGCCAAGCAATTGGTGTGTCTGGCCAAAGACCGCACCCAATTTGTGTAGTTGACAAAAAAGGGTTTGGCTGCTCTTCATGGCACAGTTGGCCATCAAATTACGTAGTTTTTTGCGTAGTCTGCAGCTAGTTTTGCCTTTAAATTAGTTTGGGCAATTATCACAATTATTTGCACTTAATTTTCTGCAATTTTTCATTTTCTTTGTTTAATCCTACCTTGATTTATGTGTATTGTTGCCAGTTGCCAGTTTCGATAACGTTGACGGCTGGAGCGTTCGGATGCAACTGGGACAAGCGTCGTTAACTGTCGACCGATTCACATCGTCGTTATCCTTCTCGGTCGCTTTCTCGTTCGTTGCCAGCCACAGCGCACGCACACACATCCTCGTTAAGTATACGCACAGCCACCCCCCAAAGGGCTGATACAGGGTGTTCAGTCAATAGATGCAACTTATTGTTGGCAACGCAACAACTTCACTTTCACTTGGCCACCCTGTGCATTTAGCACACTTATCCATTGATAACAAGTGGAGGGTTGAAAATTGCGTATACGTCGCGGGGTCCCCACTACATGTCTATACTGTCAACAAATGCCTTTAATGGCACAATGTCTGCTCATCATTAGAGCCCATTGTCTGTCAAGCAGAGGCGAAGGAAACAAAGGAACAGCCAGCGAAGCAGTTTGCTAAAGTTTATGCTGTAATGCTTAGCAATAAGTGAAGGAGGGAGGAATGCCAATTAATTTAACAGGTTTTATCAATGGGATGCGCACTTCAAACTGCGCAGACTTCGGCCACCCACAACAGCTGGACACACAACAGGTTGTTGCATGCACTTCCTGGCAGTGAGGCTGCGCAACAAACAGAGAGAGAGAGAGAGCGAGTTTTAAGATGAGCTCGGGTTAAACAGCTGTGTCGGGTAATTGAAACGGAAACTCAAATCACAGAAAGTGGGTCAAAGAAGGGCACGTCGCATGCTGTCGATGTCAAGGACAAGGACTGCGGCTGATATTGATAATTGCCGGTGAAATAATCAGCAATTTATGCCTTTTTTAGCTGCAATTCGTATACGTAATATGTTCGATTCCCAATTCTATATACAGATAGACTTCTAAATATGTATGTGTGTATTGGTATGTGTGTGTGTGTGTGTGTGTGTGTTGGATATGCGTTGTACATTATTGCTCTGAATACATTTGGTGTATCTGTGTCATAGTTTTTAAAAATAGCACGCATTAAAATTGTTGTAGACACAAATACAATTGGATGCCCGAGCGCTACTAAGTAATACGCCTTCTATGTAGATGAGAGAGCCACGAATGTTTCGCTCGTGTGTGTGAGAGGGAGAGGGCCATACAGGAATAGTATTGTTTAAAATGAAAATACAAAAAAAAAAAAAATACAAAATAAAAAACCATATTACGCATGTTGAACGACTTTCAGGTGTTTATACACCCGACGCCGCGACGGCAACCCAAACAGCCAAAACATTTTGAATGATAACATGCTCTCAATTATATGTACATACATATATGCAAAAATATATATAATACTCGAATTCGAAATTTTCAAAAATCCGATAAAAATGCGTTGCGTTTGGCTTGCCAAATAGATGATCAGGGTCGCTATTTGTATATATGTAGATATATTATCACATTAACAGATATATGCTTATGTTTATAGAACTCTATATGTTTCCATCGAAGAAGAAGACGAAGAGCAAACATGTATATTAGAGGGCAGGCAGATAACAACAATATGTTGCTGGTGTTCACCCCCCAAAATATTATCTGCCAAATCATGTGTAACATCAAATGATATTCAACACTATGCGGCTGAGAAATGCCACAAGTGATTATTATTTTGCATTCACGTATAGGAAAAATAGAAAGAAAAACACACTACAAAAAAACAACGAAAAAGAAAAGAAATAACTTAAAAATAGATCAGAGACCAGAGAGTGCGAGAGTCCAAGAACTAACCGAACCGACAAAAACTATGTGTATTCCCAAAGAGCATCCACTCGCATAGTTCGTGCGAGAGCGAGTGAGAGCATTAGCATTAGTACGCGAGGGCAGATGAAAATGCTGCCCAGATGAAAGTAAATTCTTCTTGCCAGCATATGCTGCACACATACACATAAGTATGTGTTCACACACACACACACACAGCACACACACACACACAAACGTTTAGCGAACAGCCTTGCGTCGGAAAAGCGGCTGAGCATGAGTGTCTGCGTATTCCTATGTCTATATCATTTGCTTATGTGTGCGTCGGTTAGAATCGCCGCTGGCTATCACCTCAGAATTACCTTGCCGTGCGGCCACTGACGAATAGCGTTCAGTCGAGACCGAGCTCATCCGCGATACAGTTGCTTTTCGCATTCAATAGACAAAATGGTGAGTGCCGCCGCCATGGGGATAAAATTCAACAAATATACCTCTTGTGATCCTACTATATATAGTAGAACTTGATGAAAAAAATATTGAAATATTGAAAATATGTGTGCACGAATATCTATTCTAAAATATAACTTTCTTTCTACTACCATCCCAAACAACAGGCTGATGTTCCAAAGCGTGAAGTTGAAAGTAAGTTGAAGCACGAACGCCACAAGGATTATATCTCTAACCTCAATCAAAAAAAAAGACATGCATACATCTATCTATCTGTATAGATAGTAGATAATCAAATGACAACTCGAATAACAATCATATCAAATCATAAAAAAGAGAAATCAAAATGAAACCCCTTACAAAATGACATCAAACTACTTTTCGATGCAAAAGTATCTCAAAAGTGATTACATAATGTGCGCGTGTGTGAAATACAGATATAAATATACGTAGATATATTTTTGTATATACATATATGTATATATATAACTGAATGATGCTATAGAGAAAAGCGTGGGTACAGCGCGAGTATATACATCAAAAAGTTAAATATATTTCGTAATCATTTCGAATGTATATGCAAAATATGTATTCGAATTGCGGAAAGTTTTTCACATAAATCGTAATGGCATAATCCTCATAATACAATTAAAGATTTGAGAAAATCTAACGCAACAATCGCGCAATGGAAAATTTGTGTGTATATACATATCACATATATACAGGCACTGACACACACACATACACATACGAGCATATGTAATGGTCGATGAGCAACGATCTCGCTGAATGTTCGGGCACGATCTAATTTTGGCCAAGTTATTTCTTTGGATTTATTTTCGTTAGAACGCAAACAACTAGGCGCACACATGAGTGTGTGTGTGCGTATGTCTGTGTGTAGACGACGACGTTCGCTCGGGTGTCGGATTACGTATACGTCGTATATGTATGAGAATACGCTTCGTGTTGGCAACGCTCCCACGCACGTACACAAGCACACACACTGGCGTAACTAATGCGCTGCCATGTCAAGATTTTCGTGATGACCAAAAATGTGCGTACCCTTAATTTCAGGGTTATACGATTGACCTCATTCGCATCGCATCACACAATAAATATATAACTAAATTAAATAAATAAATACGCAACCTATAAATCAATAATTGATATGCATAAACTAATTGAGACAATTTATCGATGTTTTACTAATTACTGCAATGATTTTGTGCAGATGTCGAATTCGTTTTCGAAGTTATGGGCTCTCCCGGCGAGGGCATTGATGCCGTCGATCTAGGCGATGCTCTGCGCGCTCTGAACTTGAACCCCACCCTGGCTCTCATCGAGAAGATGGGCGGCACCAAGAAGCGCAACGAGAAGAAGATCAAGTTGGACGAATTCCTGCCCATTTACTCTCAGGTCAAGAAGGAGAAGGAGCAGGGCTGCTATGAGGATTTCATTGAGTGCTTGAAACTGTACGACAAAGAGGAGAACGGCACCATGCTGCTCGCTGAATTGCAGCACGCTCTGCTGGCCCTTGGTGAGTTATAATTTACATCGATTTAATGATCAATTCCATTAATAATATATTTTCCTTCGATTTGTTTACAGGTGAGAACCTGGATGATGAGCAGGTGGAGACTCTGTTCGCCGATTGCATGGATCCCGAGGATGATGAGGGCATGATCCCATACTCTCGTAAGTAGCATGGATAAATGATCCATCCATGAATCCAATTGTGTGTCAAAGTCAAGTGCCATATTGTTAAATGTGAAACATATTTGTTATTTGTATTCTTTACATGCACCTTTTGTCTACGCACTCCACCAATTACCCAACCAACCAAATCAATCAATGCAATTTTGCACTAAAATGCACTCGACAACACTTTGTGTTCGATTTGTCAATGTGTTTATACACTCTCCAAACACACACACACACCCTACACACACTCCATACTACGCACTTGACGTCTCTGTTATATATGTGACCGATCCCATAGAGTTCATCCAGCGCTTGATGAGCGATCCCGTCGTCTTCGACTAAACAGTAAGTTGTCGTCTTGTCAATCCATTCGATCTGTGTGCATTCGATACCATTTAACACCGTCTGATAATAATCTTCTCTACTTCTTTTTATAGCATTCCTCGCAAGAATGTGTGACAGACCAGATGCGCTATAAATAGTTATCAACAACAACAAGAATAACAACAAAACAACAACAACACCAGCAAATTTATAGCAACAGCCATTCTCCATAGATGTTATATTCATCGCTAACTCTCTCTATCTCTCTCTCGTATATTATTTTAATTAAATTTTACTTCTGCTACTACAACTGCAAAATTGAACTTCAAGATAATATTATTTTTTAAAAAATAAAAAAATTTAAATTATAAAAAATAATGAAAAAAAAAAAACTGAAAAAGATAAGTTTGCTGTTCATTTTCTCAAATTAAGTTTATCAAATATTTTTTTGTGTTTTCGTTACATTTGCCAAAAAAAAAAACAAAACGATAATTAATATTATTTTCATTTGAAAGACGCAAATAAACTAAGTAGCAAAATCATTGCAAGTGTTGCAATTGAAACAACAAAATCTTCATAGGTATCAAGAAGGATGTGATACATTCTGAACTGGGATGGAACTTTTTTGTGGACCTCTTTCGGATATCTTCTCTGTATCATGAAAGTTTTACTTTTTTAATAAAATTCCGAAAATTTTCTATGATTTCGAATGTTTACCTATCTCTATACTATAGAACTTATTTCTTATCTAAAGTCAGTATTTTTTTGTATCGAATTTTCCAATCTTTACCTCTTCCTATTTGTGTATAAAGTATTTATGGGACTTTAATACATTCTTAAATATAATTAATAGGCTTTAAATAATAGGTTCGTTTATTATTTAATTTCATTGTTATTATGATGATGATTATGAACTGGGAATTTTAAATGGAATATAAATTGATTGTTGATTATAGTGCGTACGATAAATGAAGAAACTTTCATTAATCACTAGAAAGCTGGAAGTTTAATTTTACCGCCAAACTAAAACTTTCCCATTTTTTTAGTTTTAAAATATGTTTTTTTTAAATCTATTACTTTGTAGTTTTTAGTTTCAATTGTTCGTCGCGATTCAACGCTATGCTGAAACCAACCGCGAATTGCCAATAGATGGCGCTGTTGCCTCAAAGCTGCTATAAGAAAAAGCTCACCACACAATTTCCCCTTCGTGTGTACTAAAAAGCTTCAGCGCAGCTTGTGCGTCTCCCGAGTACGTTAATTAGGAATTTCAACGAATTGAAAATCAGTTGAAAACGAGATAACAAACGTTAAAGATACAAAACGCTCCGCTTACGCTTCAAAGTTGCATTATCAAGCCAAAAAATTAAAGAAAATATAATAAAAAAAAATATACATATATAACAAAGTGCAAGTGAGTGCAGCATTATAGTTGTTAAAGATACATATACAAATTTATTATTGGCCGATATTCAAAACACATCTCGCTCTCGCATCGCGGTGCTCGGCAAGTGCATTAGAAAATCAACTAAGGCATTCCAAACGTAACAAATTATCAAGAAAAAGAATTGTGAAAGCGGTGCAAAGAAAATAAAAACGAGTACACACAAAAAGTCGCAGTAGCGAGAAAAAGTTGAAACGCACATAAAAAAGTCCTGGTTTGAGTGCAGTGCTCACACACATACACATAAGCACACATCCGTGAATACACATACACTTTCAATATGGCGGATGTCATGGAGAAAAGCTCTGTGCTGGAAGC
This sequence comes from Drosophila sulfurigaster albostrigata, assembly GCF_023558435.1. NCBI lineage: Eukaryota > Metazoa > Arthropoda > Insecta > Diptera > Drosophilidae > Drosophila > Drosophila sulfurigaster. The sequence continues at coordinate 23,286,258 of NC_084882.1, forward strand.
TGCTGTGCCATCAACAATGGCCGACCCGCGCCCCACGCAGCCCACGCTGCAACAGGAAGCGCAGCTCCAACAGCCGCAGTTACCATTGTTGCAACAACAGCAACAACAACAACAACAACCGCCGCAGCAACTACTACAACAACAACAACAACAACTACAACAGAAAGTGGAACCGGCTCAAGCGACTCGAGCTGGACACGAGCAGAAAGGTAAGGGCAGGGCCAATGACTTTAAAGCGCATTGCACATACGCCGTGTGTACACCAACAGCAAATCAATTAGCTAGAGTTGCCTGCAATCGTACTAGTATGTATCCGTATGGCTCAATTATACAAAGTGTGGCATTGGCACACCCCTTCAGGACATCAGATCAGGACATTGATGGTTATGTTTGCTGAACATGCAGCCAACTGCCACTGTCACGTCATTCTTGGCGGCTTATTGCCTCCACCTTGTTGTTAGCCATTATGCAAATAGATTTGTGTTTTTGTTTTGTTCGCTGCTTTTGTTTCTTTTTTGCTCTGTCTCTTCTGTCTCTGCCTTGACACAGTGTTTGCACAACTGTCGACATCGCAGTCGCAGTCGCAGTCGAAGTACGTTGATTATGGTTATCAGGCTCGTCTGAAGTGGCGGCCAGACTTAGCTATTAACTTTGTAAGCCTGCCAGCCGAAGGATGTGCAACCATTGTCTCGTCGGCACAACGACCTGCAATTGTGGCACGCACCCCACACCAAGCAGCACTTTTAATTGTGCAGCATGCCTATGCATTTTATCTAGTTGATGACGTGCTGCGATTGCGATAAAAGTTATCATCAACATGAGCTCATGCTCTCATCAAACTGCTGCTGTTGCTGTTGCTGCTGCTGTGGTCGCTCTGCATATGACCTCGTTTAAATTAATCTAAATAAAAGCAAGTTTTTGGCGATGCTATCTCAATTTTGTCATTCAGCTCATCAACTGCGCTCTGCTCTTCACATATCTCCAAACGAAACTAGTAATCAAATCAATATTTATAACCGATCAAAGATAATTTACTCAAGTGATTGCGAAAATGACTCAATCGAAATGAAACTATTAACTAAAAATAATATGTGAAGTATGCCGATCGATTAAAGTATCTTTTGTTGGCATTGCAATTAGAGTATTTTGTCTTCGCTTTGACCCACAAAACAATACAAATGTTTAACAGTTTGTTTGGTTTTGTGGCACACACACATTTAGTTGCAGCTACACCCGCTGCCGCTGATTAAATCAAATGCTCAAATGCTCAAATGCTCAAACGTTTAACTCAAGTGCAAACCGGCTCAGTTAAGTAATCATAAACAAAAACAAAGCTAGCAATGGGCATTGTTTTTAGCGCACAAACTTAGAGCAGAAAAAAATAATAAAAAAATAAATAAATATAGTTGTTGATTGCTATCACTGCCCCCATCTCAACTGTCTGTTATTCTCTCACCCTCTCGCTCACTCTCTCTGTTCCACATGAAGTCATCATCAGCTGCGATGACAACGTCACCTGCTTCTCAACACGATTCATTGCAAAGAGAATCGTAACACTTGTGGCACACATATTTATAGCATATATATTATAGATCTATTTACTGTGGATTGACATTATCTGTGTTGCTGATAACAGGTGCTTGATATCTGCATTGTTTTGCTAATCGCAGATAAGTGAGCTAACTGAGTGACTTTACTTTATAAATAGCCAACTTTGGCTGCATTCTGTCACCTTCGCACACGATTTCGTTGCGCTCTCGCATTTGCCTTTTAATTAACAAACAAAATGCAACCAACTGAGTGACAATTTCTCATTTGCATTTTGCATTTTTCTTTTCGTTTTTCTATCTATTTTCTCGCATCTTTCTTCGGTTTGCTTTAATGGGGGCGTGCTACTTTCAACGGAAAGAAGCAACACCAAAAGAAAATAAAGTATTCAGACAAAATGAAAAAAAAACTAAAGAAAAGAGCATCTGCCAACTAATTGTTACGGTTTCCGTCAATTACCAAACACTTAGTGCCATATTTGTGTGTTTAGGGGCTGCCACGCCTTTGACTCACAGCAAGCAAATGAAGCGCGAAAATCTATCAAAGATTTCACTACAATTTCCTAATTATGCGTGTGGCCCTTATTTGGTGGCAAGTGATTAATACCACTGCCCATTAATTCAACCATTCACTCATAGCCAACAAATATTTGAAAACGAGTTAAGTAGAAGAAAATGCACATATGTTGTGTATTTAAAAAAACCTATGTTAAGGAAACTATTTATACATGGAGAGAAAAAATGTAGATTGAAAAGTAGATTTGAATTCTTCATTTAAGATTTTTACGATATTAAAAAGAAAAAATCTTGAAATAAGAATTTTAGGCTAGAAAAATCATAAATTAAAATTTGTATGTTACATATGCTTTTTAAGATTAAAGTCTTGCTTCAAGAACATTTTATTCTAGATAAAAAAGAAGAATCTTGATTTAAAAACTTTCCGATCTTAAAACACATATGTAAATTGAAATTCAATTGTGAAACTTTTTTCAAATCAAAAAAAATTAAAAAAAAAACTTAGAGAGATTTTTCCATTCTTGAAACAAGATTATAATCTTGAATTTTAATATTGTGCAATCTAAGATTTCTGTAGAATTTTGATCTTTATTTAAGAATAAAACTTCTTGGTTACATTTTGACATCATATAATCTTGGTTCCAGAAAAAGTTTTATATTTTATGTCGTTTTTCTTTTTGTGCACATGTTTTAAATTTTAAATCTAAAGCAATAATGTTCGTCTGTATCTTTAAAATCGAATCTCTTTCAGTTTTTCTTGAGGTTATTAAAACTGTTACAAATACCATTTTGTTGCATTGAAAACTATTTTGTCGAGGCCTTAATTCTTGAAGAAAGTTAGTGTTCCACATTTATACTTATAACAAATCTAAAATATGTTATATAAAAAACATAGTATGTTTATTAAAGGTCGTTTGTAAATTAACTTAAAATTCTTTTATGAATTTAGCATATTATAATGTCACACTTGTTATGCATATTTCTTCACAATCATATTTTAATTATGGCAACGCAAACTTTGGCCACGCCATAAAAGAGAAACAATTGGGGTAACTGTGCCATAAGATTCGCAACTGTACACAAAGCGTGTCTGTGGTTGTGTGGGCAGTTTAACCCTTGATAAGAGCATAATGTGCATGCATATAAAAGTAGGGGGGTGGGAGGGCAGACTGGAGGGTTGGTCCAATTATATAGTACTTGCAATTCAATTACAGTTGCAGGCGATGCGATGCGATGCAATTCAAGTCAAGGTGCAAGCATTAATATGGACAATGCGTACGTTGAACATTTATTAGGTTGTGATTTGTGTTGTTGTGTTGTGTGTCAGGTGAATGCTGATGTAGTGGCTGACAATTGAAATGCCGCAAGTTGTGCTTTATTAATTAATTAAATTTTTTGGTGGATGTGGCATTTAAAAGTTTGATCAATAAAATGCAGAGAGATTAATAAGGACGTCAAAGTTACTTAACCGAAAATGTCAGATACATATGTACATATAGAAGCGAGAGGGTGAAAGAAAGCCTGAAAGACTGGGTGTTGGCTTAATTGTTTTCCCCCCAACAAAGTGTCGCTTGGCACGCAAATTTTGCGAGGCGGACAGACAGCAACCCGATGGTATTGAGTTACTCGAAGCTAGAGCATTGTCTGGCATGGAACAACCCATTGACAGTTCATTAAACTTGGTCAAAACGCTACATCGATTGCTTCGATTTCATTTCGATGTTTATAGCCAGTTTGCACTTTCGCCCAACGCCCGAGGAGTTTTTCCCACCTCTTCGACTCCGACTTCGACTTCATCTTCATCGTCGATGTCTTTGGCTGGTTACCCAATGGCTCCGCTTTTGGTAGCCGTCGCATAATTTGTAATTCTTGTTGTGGCCAGTCCATATTTGTGGTGTGGTGCGTCGCCTGTTTTGGCCAAGCGCTGCGTGCGTGCCACAGTTGCCACATTTTGTGGCAATCAATAACCGACGAAGTGCGTCAAGTTAACAAATATTTAAGTTATCTATCTACGCGACGCGTCGCTAAAAAAAGTCACACACAATCTACGACTAGAGAGATTAATTCAAATTTTGATTAATCGTTGATAGCGATAGCGTTGTGGACTTAATACAGTTTCAGTTTCCTGTGCTGTGATTCATCTTTTTTTCCATTTTGCGTTGCAGCCTCAAGAGGGCGACTCAAGAGGGGGAAGACATGCGCAGTGCAGCATTCGGCTTGCAGCAGCGTTTCGTCATCTCTCATCCTTTGAGATTCCTCAAGTGTCACTTGTAAACTGCATCAGTTCAAAATGTGGCATCAACTTATTTCATGTTCCACATAAAATAATCAATGAGTCTGCCAAACGCAGTGAAACAGTGAAAGGAAAATGCCCACACACACATATATATATACATAGAGCACACACTATATACTATATAGGTACATTTATATAAATGTGACCAAAGGGAAGCCAACAAAAAGAGGCATGCCGATAGATACTGAATACGTTGGCAGCGTTTGCCCCTTCACACCCCCAAAAACACACAAACAAAACAAAATGTTGATGAGCGAGAGAGAGGCAGAGAGAAGTGGCGGCTTCAACAGTAGCCAGCAGCAGCCGCAGAGCAGCGGCGTCGACAGCGCAGCGACTGCGACTGCGGCAGAGCAACCCCCCGGTAAATGCGGGTGTCCGCTGCTGCCGCTGCTGCTTAACCATCATCCGTTAAGTTTCGGTTTTAGCACACTTCCCCAGCAAAAGCTGCAGCTTTTAGCACAACAGCTGATGTGCTTTTGACAGTAGGCAAGTTTCGCACCTTTCAGGCATTTGGACACGAACAAAAGTGTCGCTAGCGTTTTAGTACTCCACATGGCCGCTGTGTGGCGCTCTACTGAATTTTAGTAAACTGAAAAAACTAACTAATAAACATTTCTCTTATTTCATTGCAGGTATTTGAAAAAAACTAAAACATTTCTCAATGGTTTTTAAATGGCTTCATTAAATTGGTATGTAATTCATTAATTAAAGATTGCATAGGATTTAGGTAACAAAAATCAAACCGCTATTTCTGCCTTGGTCAGCAGTTGGTAAGCTGCTGATTTAGTTAACAAACTAACTAATCCCAGTTACCACAAAAGAAAAAATACGTCGCGTCTATGCAAGGTGAACACTTGTCTCTGTGTACAGACATAATAACCTTGACAATCGAATGAGCGACTAAACGATAATAGGGCCAACAAGGCAGACATTAAGTTAACGCAACATGCAATAGACGCCTCAAAATAACCATGTCTACCCCACCCCACCACATCTCGGCCACCCTCAAATAACTTTGACTTACTTCTGGGTCTACGCTGCGTATGGAGAATGTGGGTCTTGCGTGCTGCTTGACTCTAAATATACAACAATTAGTTGCAAATCATGGAACCTATGACAACAACACCTGAATAATAGACAAAGTGTAGTAAAAATTGTATATTCTCAATGTGATGCGTGGCAATCGGTGCCTGTAGCGCCTCGAGCTGATTTATACGACTGCGAGGGTGGATTGAATGGTTAAGAATATTACTTATAAGTTAGTAATACAAAACATAAGAAAATACACGTACTTCAGTTCAAAGTTTAGAGTCTAGTTTAGAATCCTTGAAAAAAAGTGTAGCATACTTTTAAGGGCAACAAATCTTTAATGTTTCTAATGTGAGTTTTACATGAAATTGGAGCGATTTACTAATTGAGAACGTATTCTAGAGTGACCCTCGTGTATGCACATAATTTGTGTATGGCTGTTAATATAGGAACATGGCAGATATTGCACAGAAGCGCGTCTAATGCGCCCCCTGTGCCCATTAAATTAATCAAGCCAAATGAAATCTGCATAAAAAAATCAAATTGCGACTGTGTGCCAGGGTCCAAGTCTTTGCTTTGCTTTGCTCTGCTTTACGTTGCCTTATTGTTGGCGTGTTGAATTTGCATTTCTGTACGGCGCCCAACTAATAAATTTGTATGTCAATAGAATATGGCGGCAAGACGTTGGCCCCAAGTCAAGTCAAGTCAAGACAAATGAAGTCGAGTCGCGTTGTGTTGAGCTGAGCTGAGCTGAGTGAAGTCGACGTCGACGTCGAATGGAATCGCTGAATCGCCAGGTGAGCGAGCGAGCCTCGAACTGCGCAAGGACATTTGCGACTGTTGCGACCGTTTGTGAGAAGTTTACGAGCCGTCGCCCCACCGTCCACCAATCCACCAATTGTGTGGCATTCGGCTAACAGGGCGGCGCATTCATGCTATCAAAAACAAATTCCTAAGTATTGTAATTCGAAATTTTTCAAAGCAAATAAAAGTAGTCGAGTTTTAACACTCGCGCCAAACAGAACGCAGCGGGCGCGCAACCATCACAAAAGCAACACGAGCTGACAGTCTGAAACTGAACTGAAGTGGATTAAATGTAACATAACGAAATTGTGAAAATATATATAAAAAAACATCAACAACGAAAAAAAGAGAGAAATTCTTTTTTTTATGCCACAAAAGAAGTGTCAAGTGAAAGGCTGAAAAGGATTATATTCAAATTAAATCCTTGTGGTGAGCACTAAATACTGAGTGCTGAGTGCAGAGTGCAAAGTGCAAAGTGCATTATCCTCTGCATGGCCAAGTTATTGCCCTTTGGCTAGGAAAATCGATAAAATTGCACGGTTCTCCACAACTTTCGAGTTGTGTGTGGTTGTGTGTGTTATATGTGTGTGACGGTGTCTCTCTGTGTGTGTGTTTGCTTTATGGGGAACTGCAACAATTGATAATAAGTCCGTGTGGCATGTAAATGATGTCAGTGATAAGATCACAACTGCATTGCCAGCAAAACTTTGACAACTGAATTCAATTCCGACTTTCAGCTCGTTTTTAGCCAAAAGTTTTGCAGTTTGTTTGCATTTGCATTTTGCCTGGCAAATGGGAAAATTCTAATTGAAATGGAATGGCGTCGTGTCGCCTTGCCTTGCCTCACTTCGAGCTTAGATGGGCTGGCAAAAAAGCGCAGTCATCGCGCCACATCGAGTATACGACATGTTGATAATCAATTTGGCCAAGTTTATTTGGCCACAGAGCAAACGACAGTTTGCCACATTCAAGCTTGGCAGTTGACATGAAAACGCGCGGTAATGTCTTCTGCTGGAATTTCTGCTGTGCAATGCAGAACGAAACAAATCATTTTGAGCTGTAATTTGCGGTTGCCTGCGCTGCCCCATCGCAGTTCCTCAGTCCTCAGTTCTTAGTCCATAGTCGAGTCGGTTGTCTGCAGCCACTGTTGGCGCCTCGCACACAGTGTTTTGCCGCTCAGTTGTGAGTTTACACGTGTTAAGCCACACCAAGAGAGAGAGACCACTTCGTATATACATATATTTAGTTTTAAAACAAACCATTTTCTTCTGCAATTTTATCGATCGCCTGTCAAATTCGGACATACTAAAAAACTAAATGCTAAAGTTTCTCTTGGCGTTTGCTGCCAAAGTTAATTGCCAGGTAGTGCCGAGAACCAAACCCAAAAGCAAAGCTAACCCACAAAATAGCAAGTGAAGCACATTGATAATATGAGTGATACCGATGCGGTGAGTTTTTATACAATACAATACGTATACGTATAGTTGTTTTTATACTTGCAATAAAAGCACCAAGATTTATGGTTAGAATCAACTGTTTACGAGACAATTTGTCATGGATTAGCATAACTGAAGTCTGCCTCGACATCTTGTTATTATTAATATTTGTGTACATTATTGTGCTGACCTTGAGTGCAGTATATATTGATGGTGCTGGCATGCCAGACAGTTGGCAAGCAAGCGAGCAAAGCAAAGCAAAAAATGAGGCAAATCGAAAACCCTTTGCAAAACAAAAACAAAAATCAAACAGCAATTTGGCCAATAGCGCATTTGTAGAGAGTCTCTCGGCTAGGCTTAGGCATTTGTATTGCAATTCACAGTCGTATTGGTCTTAGAACTGTCGAAACTTTTGTTGAATCAATAAGCGACAGTAACAATTTGGGTCACATTCCAAATAGCAACCGAATTTCATGACAAAATTCCCTAAATGGTAACCCAAAACCAAATATCCTCAATACCCAAAGCGAAAGCACAGAGCAGAAAAAAAAAAAACGAAAAAGAAAATAAAACAAACAAATGTAGCAAAACAATAAACTGTAAACAAATGCAGAATGGAACCCATCAAATTTGAGAGGTTCACTCGATATGCCGATATACCGCTAAAATGTATTGAGACATGTGTATGCACAATACACATACACCCGCACACACACCACACACTCGCACACACACACACACTGTACACTGTACACTGTACACTCTGTAGTCGCACCTTGAGTTGGCTTTTATGCATGCACGTATGCAAATGATATGAATATGGTGCTGGCCACCAGGCGCCTCCTGCTCGCACCCACACACACACACACAGACACACATACAGTTGGAAGCCTACCACGTATTGGATTACCCGACACTTGCACATTGCTGCAGAGACACCGCAGGCGTTAGGTTCACAGTTCACCAGAGCAAAACCGCAGCACCAGAAAAAGCGCAAGCAAGAACCAGCATGTTTGGCAGCACATCAACGTCCAAGGAACGCAATGGAGAGAAGCCCGTTTCCGCTTCCGGGTATGTGGACTATGCGGAACCTTACGAGAGCAGCGATCAACCCAAGCAGCAGTCGAGCTCAGAGTTTGTACCACGCTCCACGGTGGAGCAAGTGAATCCGCCAGCTACACAACAACGAGCTCAAGCGAATGCTAACTACGCTCAGCCTAATCCCAGTTACAACACAGACCCAGAGCGACGTGTTCCGCAGCCTGTAACTTACACAGAACCTGATCGCATTGCTGTCCAGCGGGCACAGCCTAATCCCAGCTACGTTCAGCCCAATCCCGTTCATGTCGACGCGGAACGCAGTGTGCCACAGCGAGCACAACAACCCGGTGCCGACTTCACTCGACTGCGCAGCAATGTGCTGCCCGTGGAGCAGGCGCAACACAATCCGAAAGAACGCACGCTTAGCACCAACTACAACACAAATTCCACAGCCAATTCAAGTGCCGACTATGTGCTTAAAGAACGCTCCAATGCGAATTTTGTTTTGCCCTCGCAGATGCGACCAGCGCTTGGTCCGCCCCAGCCGCGACCTCCCTTCGCCGGCGCCCGTCCCATGGTCGGTGTGGGTCCACGCCCGCCCATGCCCCCGAATATGGTGGGCAGACCGATGCCACCGCCGCTGCGGCCCACAGACAGCAAGAGCAATCTGCTGATGGGTCCGCCACCGCCCATGAGACCGGGCATGCCGCCGCCGCAGCTCAGTCAGCAGAGCATGCAGCAAGCGCGTTTGCCCAATGCCGGTGGAGGAGGACCTTTAAGTCCACCGGGACAGGGACCGCCCAGGCCACAAGGCCAAGGCTTCCCATGGTCAGCTGGACCGCCACCGCCTGGCGCAAGACCACCACAGAACATGCAACGACCGCCGCCGCCAACATTTGCACGTCCCATGCCCGGGCAGCCGTTGCAGGCGCCCTTCCGACCCCAGCTCTACAATCCACAGGGGCCACAGGGGCAACCCCAACAGCAGCAGCAGCAGCAGCCGCCGCATCAACAGCTGCCACAACAGCTGCGACCACCGTCGTCGGCGGGCATGCACAACGATAATGATGATGATGATGTCATCATGGGTCAGGCGGTGACGCCGCTGAAGACGTTCAACATGCGCAGCGATCCGATGGGTTCGCCGCTGCTGGAGGAAACGGAGCCACCATTTGACACCAGCACACCGTCGCCCACAGATGCGTTGCTTAAGAGTAAGAGTAAGAGTAAGAAGAGAAGACATTGTGAAGGCGTGTCAACAATTTGAAATTTAATGAAGCCATTTAGAAGAACAAAACCAAAAAATTAATAATCGAAATCGAAAATTGGGTAATTGATGTAGACAAATTCACATTTGTTTTTCGTTTTTGGTTTTTCGTATTCACAGAAGGTGACAATGACAGCGGCGTGGATGAGTCCACTCAAGAGAAGGTGAGTTTCCGTTTCAAGCAAACGTAAAACTAAGATAAACTGGTTGCCAGTTGATCACTTTTGGGTCGCAGCTCTTAATTGAGAGGAAATTAACTGGCTGCAAATTAATTTAATTCGTTGACCAGCGTCTTTTTCGCTGCGTCTGCGTCTGCGTCTGTGACTTTCGTAGCTTTTTGTCTGTGTGTCTGTTCACAAATCATAAATATCTGTAAATGGCAGCCGCCTTCATGCTCCATTAGACAGCATAGCACAGCGATTGTGGCATAGTTGAGAGCTCAGCGCCAAAGTTCAGACTAAGTTGTGGCTTTGCAGACGTCAGTTGGCAGTGTTTTTGCAGTGGGAATAACCCAAAACAGCAAACAGCGCGAAATACAAATAAGTTTTACCCCAAAACCGTGTGAGTGCAGTGAGTATTGAAGTGACTAGTGACTAGTGACTCCGTCCACACATACACACGCACACAGGTGCGCTGAGACCGAAAAACAAATTGCCAAAAGTAATGCGATTTATGTGCCAAAACACGAAACAAACTCGAAACGAGAGAGGCAAACAGCGGGGAATATTTTCGGGCAACTATAAATACTTGGCTTGGCGGCGACAATCGATAAAACAATGCATAAACTATGAATCCTTCGTGTCGACAACTACAATGACAACGAAGACAGCAACGACGACAACGGCAACGACAACGACAACGGCAGAAAGGACGCACCAGGCACTAGGCAATAGGCACAGAGATAGCATTGCTAGTCAGAGTCATAAATGGCATAACGTTGACAGCCAGCAGCGGATGAGTGTTATTGGCAGTCGTAAAGTCGTAAATTAAGCATACGCAATGCATTTGGTCATAATGGCAGATACGAGCTTTCTTCTTGTAATTTATTTTCGCCCATTAAATCAGTGGCCATTTTAAATGTTCTACTCTCTCTCACTCTCCCTTCGCATATTATTTATGTCATGTGTAGGATCGCAACGGACCGAATTCACCGAGTTCACCGGTTAAGACGCCCACATCGAGCTCCTCGAAGCCAGACAAGTCGGGCATCTCCAGGCCACCGAGTGCCACACCATCGAATAAATCAGCATCCAAGTCGCGCAGCACCTCCAAGAATCGTCTGCTGCTCAAGACACCCGAACCCGAGCCGGCCAAGAAAGGTGAGTGAGAAAATTTGGCAACTCTTGCGTATACTTAATATTCAATGTCTCTGTCTTGTGACAGTTCCAATGAACAAGGTACAGGTTGGCCATGCGCCGTCGCCCAATCTGAAGGCGGTACGTTCGAAAATCGGTTCGCTGGATAATGCCACCTACAAACCAGGCGGCGGTAATGTCAAAATCGAGTCGAAGAAGATCGACATTAAGGCTGCACCACGCATCGAGGCCAAGAACGACAAATATATGCCCAAAGGTGGCGAGAAGAAGGTAAGTTTTAAGTTGGCTAAATATAAATTGGGTGCGGAATCCCATCCATATGCAATACATTAATATAATATGCATAAGTATTGTGCTGAGTCGTCTTATCTACCATATATCTTTATAGACAATTCTCGTGTTGTTTTTTCTGTTCTTCTTGTTTAATTGAGAGACTTACTTGTACAAACAAAAGCAAAAGCAAAAACAAAAACAAAAATCGAAAATATGAAAACGTAAAGTATTTGCTAGAAAATTCAATTTCACGGTCGATTTGCGATGCGATATATTTACTATATATGCACATACACCAATGTGTATGTGTGTGTGTGCTCACGTACTTATTTAGTTGCATATTCTCATGGCAAAACTATCATCTCTGTATCTCTGTAGGAAATGCAATTACAATTATAAATACAATTCCAAAAACAAAACTCAAAACTTAAAACTCGCACTGCCAGTTGTTAGATAGCCTTCTAGAGTAAACAAAATAATGTATCATAATGTACTATCTTGTATCTAGAATTTCTTCGAACGTCGTGACATTGAAGCAAGCAACTGTTGCAGTTTTGCAACTTAGAAATCGAAACACGAATAACAATTAGCTTTGACTTTTAATCGTTCTACCTAACTTTGTATCTATTTTGCAACAACTACAACTACTACAACAACAACTACAACCACACCTCAAAAACACCACAACCACCACTTGAATATGCAAAACAAACCATTTGTAGATAGTTACAACAAAGTTGCAGTGGAATGCCAAGTCGAAAATTGGCTCATTGGACAATGCGGCACATAAGCCTGGCGGCGGCGACAAGAAGATCGAGACACTGAAAATGAACTTCAATGACAAGGCCAAGTCAAAGGTTGGCTCCAAGGACAATGTGAAGCATCAGCCCGGCGGTGGCGACATCAAGGTATGCTCACTTTTCCCCTCCTCAAAGCGAAACTCCTCTTAGTCCAATGAATTTCCACAATCGATCTTTAAACAACTCGTATTTATCAGTTCAAAAAAATGCAGTTGAGTACTCTACATAAATATTTTGAAGACGAGCGCAGTTGGTTTTTTTCTTCTCCTTTGTTTTTGAACATCATTTTGTTGTATAGCCATATAGCTATAACAAAAACTACTACTTTGATCTTAACTGGCATGGGCATGGAAATCTAAATGTACTATCTATATAGGTCCAGCGACTCAGACCTCTCTCAACTGCATGTGCTGCATCAAAATGCAATCTTTTAGTTTACTCTTTACTTTTATACCGGCATGTTATCAACTTCTCGATACTCACTTCATCATCAGACCCCCCAACAAAAAAACTAAAACTAAAACTAACACAAAAGCATTTCCCAACAAAAATTACTTGGCAAAACTTTACAGAAGTACGCATACAAATTGCCATGCAATCAAAGCATTATCTTTGGCGAAGGCTCCAAGATTGTGAGCCAACGCCTGATGAACAACAAACGTCTGGATGAGAATTTGTATAATGAAGAGGATTAGTTGGGTTCGTTCGGTACGTAAAACACATCGAATTTGTTTATCAAATCTCGCCCTGCACTGCGAATCGGTGATAATACGAATCATTTTTCTCTAACCCTGTGGGACACATTTCTCTCATCCAAGTTCTCCATTAGTTGCTCTAGCATGTGTAATTAGGTGTTTTTCTTATGTCACTAAATTCGGCTCGCCGAACTGGAGTAGCTTTCAAAAAAATGAAACTACTTTGCATATAAGTTAATTTTATTTTTATTTTTATTGAAACATTTGTAAAACGAATTAAAATTTTTTTGGAATATGTATTTTGTTTTAACCATGAAATAATTGCCTTTAACAAAAATGATTTACAAAAGGATAACGACGCAAAGGATGTAAGTAGTTTTGATTAATTACCACTCTCTCTATCTCTCTCTCTCTCTGTGTGTATACGTCCATATAATTGTACATACATACAATATCATTGTAAAAACGCTGTCTTTGATTCAAATTTTTGAAATTTTGATACACATAACTTTTTGATTACCAATCTCAACAAAGCACCGTAGTTGAAATGTATTTGTACTTAGAAGTAGTAATTGTTTTTGTAAGTGTTTTTTCAGTTCAATTTGTTTTTGTGTTTTTTTGTGCGCTGTATAAAAATTCTAAATTCCAGTTATATCCAACGATTGGCCAATCATTCGAATACAGAATTGATGTGTGTCCATAATCAACCACAATCCTTATACAACAAAAAAAAGAAACCCAAATCGAAAATGAGAGTATTTGAAATGCAAATTTGTTAATCAATTTCTGTGCGTTGCCGGTGCTGCTACTTTTCAGATACAATCGCAAAAAATAGAAATTAAGGCACAAAGCAAAGTTGGCTCTTTGGATAATGTAAAGCACAAGCCCGGTGGCGGTGAAAAGAAGATTTTCGATGATAAGGATTATTTGAAAAATGTTGAACACTCTGTTGCACTGACAACACCACCAACACAGGTAAACGACGTCTACCTAAGTGAAGTAGTTCTTTGCTAGATCGTAGAGAACATTTTGTAAATACAACATTCATTCTGATTTCCATCCATTATGATTTACGAATACAATGAAAGACACTCACACTCAAACTCACACTCATACAAACATAATACATGAATCCCATTTTGTGTTGACCTCAAGAAATTCATTTTTTAATTGTAATTGTAATTGTTAATGTAATTGATTGTGGCATTTTTAGTTTGTGGTATCATTTGATTATTCATTCTTAACGAGTATCTTATGTAATCAAGCAATAACCGAGAGCACTGCACTCAATAAAAAACGCACCAACAACAAATGGCTAACGAATCCACCCAATGAACAAAGAAATTTTAACACAAATAACCAAACAACAGATCGAACTAACTGTGATTCACTTTTCCCAAAATGAAAGCAACTAAAAGGCAAAGGAAAAAACCATCAAACTAAATCAAAATCAATACAATTGTTGACATCTATTATACTTAACATATTTTTGTCTTCTGGCACTTCCAAGATAAGATTTGAATCTCTTACAGCGGGTGTTTAAAATATTCTATTGTGTTAATTTTGTATTTATAATTTTGTTTCGTATTGCGTTCTTGTATTATTTATGGTTACATTTAAAAATGAATTTCTTTCAAACTCAAACTGAGATGATGCCATTGGCCACGTAAAAAAAAAAAGAATCGAATATCGAATCCAAAATTCCTATACTCGTTAAAAAACAAAAGTGCTTCATAGTATTCATACATACGAAGGAGTGTTGTTAACCATTTTACACACATTCTCTTCTCTTCTCTTTCTCTCTTTCTCTCCCCACAATATCTATCTCGCTCCCATCTGGAAAATGTAGTTCGCTGCGCAAGGTCGCTTGGTGGCCACCATACACCTAGAATTCGGTCTTTGTAACTCTGACTGTGTGTGTAACGATATATTTGAGTCGCTTTTTAAGTGAAATCCCAGAAACCAAACCTAAGCAAAAAACAAAGAAATCATTTAATTAATCCAATAATAATTGTACCTAAAAGCTTCAAATCGGGTCAAAAATGATAACAAACAAAAAGTTAATTAGCTCAAATCTCCAATTTCCAATCTCCGATCTCTCTCTGAAATCTCAAGACAATGCGAATGGAAATTGTAGTTGTACATGAAAAAATCTCGAATGAGTTTGCAAGAGTTTCTATTTTAAATTATATATATGTATATAAAGACGACAAATGTTTAATTATAATACACACATTTGACAACAAATTTTTATTAATTTCGGCACGCTGAAATTATTTTATACCCTATCCAAAAGAAAAAAATGCTCTACAAATTTGGAAAGCGTATGAATCCGCCGACTCTTGATGAACTCTTATAATCGATCTCAAGATGGCTGCTAAGCATTTGTTAATTCCCCCTAGTCTATAATTAAACCAAGATACCAAGAAACAGAAAATCAAGAGACAAAGTGAATGCCAATTGAGTATTATTTATGGCAATAGTCAAAACTTTTATACTATGTAGAATAGTACAAATTTTTAACAGTATTGGTATGTACAAATGAATTATTACGGTTACTGACCTAACAATAGAAATGCTCAATATATACAGACATATACATATACATATATATATATTTATCTATTATCGATTGATGATTAAAAAGTTAAAGATTGTAAAAAGTCTGCCCAGCATTTAAAACCATTTATAACAAAATGCAAAATGCTTTGCTCTCTCTATCTCTCTCTCTCTCACACATCCCATGCGAATCTAGAAAACCGAATTTTGGGTTGGTCAGAACTCATTGACATAAGATTATATAACAAATGCAATACATGTACCATAAATACATTTCGAAATTATCATTAATTAATATTATACAATAATGTTTAATTCTGAATTAATTGTGTGTGATTTTTGTGTATTTTTTTGTATTTGTTGTGCTAAATGATTTCCTTTTCTTTTCCATTCATTATAGGAATATATATACACATTTTATTAGTCATAGTCATACTACGAAAAGATATACATATATTTAACTAAAGTGCATTAAATTCGAAATCCGTTTACTCGTACATACTATATATACGACATACTACAACAAATATTACGTCCATTATTGCCTACTCTACGTTTTTATATTATGAAAAGATGCACTACTTTCGATAAAGTCCTGTAAGTTTGCGTGCGAGTTCAAAACTTTGTGCGTTGCGTATCTTTTTAACAGTGCTGTGATAGACTAACCGAACCGAACCGATCTGAACCAAACCAAACTAAACCAAAACTGCATCGGACCGTACCAAAAACCTAACTGATTTGATCAAACCAATCGCCCATACTAAGTCCCGGTTTCATATATAATACAAATTGCTTGATGTGCTCGTCGATTCCACGATTTACTTTTCCATTTAGTTGAATACCCTTTATTTGTTTTTGTCATAACGAGGCTTTCTGGTTTATATACTTACAAAAAAAACCGAATCAAAAATAAAAAAGAAAAATATAAAAGTTAAACAATCTGTTCACAACTTTTTTGTTTCGCTATTATTAAACACATTTATATTTTTATCTTGAACGCAGAGTCCACAACCATCCATGACGGCTTCAACAAGCGGCGCTGATGAAAATTTGAATCAACAAAGTTAAATCAAAAACAAAAAACAAAAAAATGTCCAAAATGCATGTTGAGAAAAATGAAAACTCACACAGATACACACACTCACACTCATACAACAATTTATACAGATACAATTGATCAAAGCTTATTTGAAATGTAATTTGTAAGCAAAAAAGTTACACAAAATGAAAGGTATGCAATAACTCCCACAAACCACAATAGAGTATTTAATCAATTTGATAATTGAATTGTGCAAGCACACACACAAAAACACAATCACACACACACACAGTTATACAATCTGATATTGAAAAACAAAAAACAAAAAAAATTAAAAAGTATATGACTAGTTGATCAATGCACTATTTATCAAAAAAAAAGGATAACAAGGCAAATGCATAAACTATATATAATCTATACATAAAATATGCAAAAAAATTCATATACTATATACATATATATATATATATTGAAAAGAAAAAAAGTATCTAAAGAGTTAAGACAATTATACAAAAAAGACATATAGATAATTGCATAAAATATCTGTGGCTTTACGTGTAGTTAAATGTGTTGAACGATTCATATTTTCACTCCTAACGCGTAATGTTGAAATATTAAATTTGAATTTAAATATCAGAATCACAATCAGAATCAAGATACAATTGAAGCTCTTCAGCAATTTAGATACTTTTGCAAAACATAAACAAAGAAAAGAAAAAAACGAAATCAAAATCAATATAAACCGAACCGAAGCGAAGATAGCAAGAACAATTTACCACTGATTAAGCATACTATTATATTTTATAATTTGTAATATGTAATTTGTAATTTGTACGAGTATCCTCTTAATACATAGGAAAAATGCATCATTCTCACAACTTATTTACACCCCTGTTACAAAATGTAAGAATGCAAATTGAAATGCAAATTAAAAACGTAATAAAAAAACAACATTTTTTCATTTATCAAAAATCTGTTTTCTGCATTTCTTGCACCACAGTCGCATAGTTTCTCAATTTCGACAGATTATTTGGATGCGAGCATCAGTAAATCAGTAAATCGATCAATTTGGCGCAATGCATATAGAATAAATATACTACATACTAACTCAAACAATGCCACGCCCACGCCTAACGCAGCAAGCGTCAAATCAAATGCCACACACAATGCGCACAAAGTCAACCTTCCACCACATTGGATGCATTGGTAATGAGATCTGAGCAAATTTGATAAATTAGAAGCAAATTGTAAGTTTCTATCTTAAGTCAGTTTTATACTTATTTCAATTCCAATTTCAATTTGATTAATTTGATTCTTAAAAAAACAGATAACACTTTAACTATTCTGCTAACCCTCCAGTCTGTTTGTGTGTTATAATAATAATCATTCTTTACTTACCCCTTACACAGTATTGGAAGGCTCCGCGCATACAACGTGCCACAACATTGACCTCATCGATGTCATTGCCAGCGGAATGCTTGGTGTTGTCTGTATCCATGCCATCGCTAAACTCAGAGCCCAAACGCCCCAAGAGTGCGGGCGCCAAAAAGAAGCCCGGACAGGCTGTGCATCCGAAGCCCTTCCGTTTGTATTGAGAGGCGGATGCGACGTCCTCTCCAACTAGTCGCAACACTGAGCACATTGAAACACCAACAAAACGATGCACAGCGAGATCTCCTATCTCCATTTTATGGAATTGTTAAACCGAGTTGAAATCGAGGCACGCACTTGAACTCCAAAACTTATCATCAAAAACTGTTAATTGTTTACAACAACCAAAAAAAAAAAAATATATATGAAAAAAATAATGAAACGTGGCATTTAAATAAATAAAAAATTTAATAACTAGCAATGTTGAGCACACAAATCGAACAGTTTTTTGGATTTTATTAATTACAGTATGTTGTATATATATTTCTCATAAGTAGATAATCAGTTTCGGGTGCTCGATCAATCGAATTTCGATCGAGACGCCCTTCGTTTGCATTTGCATTTACATGAGATTTCGTTAGTTCGTTCTTTCTTCATTATATAATAATTAATATAAAAATGGTTTTGTTTTTTTCTTTTATGGGGGTTTAATCTTAACGTTGTTCTCTGAAGTGTTTACAAAATTGTGTGCTTTGTTATATTTTCTTTGTTTTGTTTCTTATTTCAATCTTTTTTTTTTTTTTTTTTGATTCGAGTCAAGTCACATTTAAATGCAGTTTGCCATTCCATTTCCATTCCTATTCACACTTTCCGCTATATACTTAAGCCGTAAAAGTTGTTTATACATTGCATTATTAAAGTTAGGACAATAAATAAGTTATTATAAAATAATAAACAACAGTTATTACAATTTGAAAAGACAATTTCAAATGATTATGCTTCGATGTTTCGAGCTAAGCAAATATAGTAGTTTGAAAAAAATAGGGTTATGCTAAAGTATCGTATAAACTGTTTTTGGTTTTTTTAGTTTCGTTTCTCTATGAGCTCATCGTCATGTGATAATTGGTTATTGTTGAAATTAGGAAACGCCTTGGCTACATAATTATAATACATTTAATCAAAGTTAGGATTTGTATAAATATTGATTTTCTTTTAGCACTGATATGCGAAACCAATTTTGTTTTTTGTTTTCAAGCTGCTTGCATTTCTTATAAATTTCTTAATCTGCTGCCCCTGCCGCTGTGCTGCTGCTGTTGTTGATTAAAATTAGTACAATACATTTGATTCAATTGACTAGATTTCAATATGTGTAGCTGCTGTATTCTTGTTATTTAGTTTTACTTATTTTCTTTTGTATGTATTTTTTTTTAGTTCTAATGGGAGGGAGTCGTAGTGTTTTGTTTGTGCCATATGTGTGGTTTTAAATAAAATAGTATGCAAAAAATACTTTCAACTTATACAATTATTAAAAATTATGTTCATGCTCAATGAATCAAATATTCGAATTGATTTGTTCACGCTTAGGTAGAGATGAGGGCGCTCCCTTGGTTTATGAGTGTTGTATGAATGTTGTTTTCTTTTGTATCTGTATTATGGAGTGAGGGTATCTCTCGTTTTCTCTCTGTCTCTTCGCTGTTTGTCGCTGATTTCTACATCGATTCTGAGTATCCATTGACGCCGGTTCCAAGCAAATAACACGCTGCTTATTTACATAACTAAACACTTTCGCTGGCGTCGCTTTAACGGCTCTGGCCTCAGTACAGCGCGCACCGCTTCCTCAAATACCTAAAAAGCAAATGCAAATAGAGAAAAGAAAAAAAAATAAATAGTATCGTCAGATCCGATCGTCTGCGGTTGTGTATATACATATGTGCACAAAGTAGGTGCGTCACTTACTTGCTTGAGGCCGCGCTGCGTCAAGGCGGAGCATTCCATGTATTTCACAGCGCGTATTTTATTCGCCAACTTTTGACCTTGCTCGCGCTTAAGCGGCGTCAAACCCTGTTCGGCCAAGCCGCTCAATGTCTCGCGATCGTCACGCAAATCGATTTTGGTGCCTGCGAACAAGAGAGATCGATTTAATGGCGCATTCAGCATTCAAAATGAATGTAGTTGATAGTTGGCGATCAACTTACCAACAAGTATGATGGGAGCGTCGGGGCAGTGATGTTTGATCTCTGGATACCATTTGGAGGTGACATTTTCGAATGACGAGGGACTCGCCACACTGTAGCATATCAGGAAAACATCTGTCTGTGGGTAGGAGAGCGGTCTCAAGCGGTCATAGTCCTCTTGACCGGCTGTATCCCACAATCCCAGCGACACTTGTATTGTGTCCACTTGCATAGGTGCCGAGTAATTATCGAAGCTGTGTGAATAGAAAATACAACATAGAAATGCATTAGTCAAGATCTGTTGTGACGTATAACAAATGGAGTTCTCATACTTACACTGTAGGCACATATTCACCGGGAAAACTATCTGTTGTGTAGGAGATTAGCATGCAAGTCTTTCCGACAGTACCGTCGCCAACGACGACACATTTTATGGGCCTTCCGGTTGACATCGTCGAGTCGTGACTGTGTTGTTGCTCTAGCTGAATGAGCGAAATGTGGCAAACCAAGAATAAGAAATTGTGGAAATGTGAATGAGAATGTGTTTGTCGGAATGACTGTCGAGTGAATGCGTGCGCATTTAATTCAATTAATTAAGCTCTACTTAAGGCAATAAACTGTTCATCTTATCTGACGGCACAATGAAATTTATCTCAACTTATCTGCACACACACAAACACACACACACAACATTCGCACTGACACTTACACTTTAATTGCTTTTAGGGCTGTGACTAAGTTGAGAGAAACAAGCGAATAAATACACAAAACATACAACAACACATATGGAGATATATACGCTATAATACGATCAAAGGCTTGGCTGGTCTGTGCGGCCGGCAAAAGCGAAAGGTGTGTCCCAGCCGTAAAAAAATAAAAATAATAAAACGAAAGTTTTATATGCGCTTTGAGACGTTTTTGCAAATAAAATTTACAAAAATAGATCATGATGTGGTCGAGACTGAGACTGCGGCACACAACATAGTAAATAATAACATGAGCATGGCCACATTTGTTAAGCCGAAGATTAAATACTCTTTGTCACAAATGAATTACTTATGTGTCGCTTTTATTATTTATGTTTCTCAACTTAATGCAGCAGACATAAATATTTGCTGCAATAAGATAATTCTTATATTTATGTAAGATATTTTATCTTAATACCGAACAGTAGAAAGTACTTGTGCGTATCTGGAAAAATCACTGACACTAGATCTCCATAAGCGGAAGCTTAAATACTCTTGTCAGAAGTGGGATATTTACGTGACGCTTTTAATATTTACGTTTCAACTTGTAACGCAGCAGACATAAATATTTATATATTGTAGAACGATACTGCTTATGTTGGTGTTATATATTCCATTTTCATACCTAGCAGTATAGAGTTCTGTTGAAATCACTAGGGCATCTTGGTGTATCGCTAACCCACTGCCTACAAAGTAGGTAGTGCGTAACTAGTACAATAGACAAGCGTATGCTGATACCCTAACAACACTTGCATACACACACGCACACGATAGCAAAATGGCAATAGGGGGCGCCATGGAGCACAAACAGCAACAAAGACATACAGAATGCATAGAGAGGAAGAAGAAAGTCGAATTGAAATTGTGACAGCAGCAGACGAATGTGCCCAAATAAATGTTGCGTATTGTGTTTAAAAATAGAGACACAATTAAGTTCTAATAATGCAGGCGGTGGCCGCTTTTCCGACCCCTCCAGCAAAAAACAGACAACGCCGGCGTTGCGTTTACGTTTAACTGTAATTCATATGCCAATTCAATTACAGTTCAAGTGAGAGCAGCCATCGACTTGTATATATCATTGCATTTGTGGCCACATGCAACGTTTAAGCAGCTCGGGGGGCTGCGCAGGGCAGGGCAGCGGGCGCTCTCTTCTTTTTATTGTTATGGTCGAGTGGCGCAGCACTGGACATCGTGCATTGCGCTCTGTTGTTGTTTTTCTCTGCACACTGCAGTATGCAGCTGCCGCCCATAGTTTATTTATTTACACACAAATTAAACATTTTAAACCTGCATATTACATTGTTTATACCGTTTGCGTAATTATCCTTTGTCCGCAGCGGGATTTGGGAATCGGCAAATTGTGAAGTTGAGTTGCTTTTCTTTGTACTTTACTTTTATAACTTTTTTCTTTCTTTTTTTTATTTGTGTGCTACACCAAATGCAATGCGTTGGCACACACGCCACACACCGTAAAATACGTTGTAAATTGCACTATTTATATATTATTGATATTTTGATAAAATAAATAAATGTCTTATTGGCAGCGCTGCGGTTTTACTTTCGTATTCTCCTCTCGCGTATTATCTGTTTTTCTTTTTCGTACTTTTGGTTTACACAAACACGCACACACACACATACACGCACGCCTCTTTTTGACAGCGTCGGTCAATTGACAGGCAGAGCAGCGAGCAGTGTTGCAAGCCGCGTTAGCGAAAACACCTCTTTGAACGGTGGCCAACACTAACAGCTGTGAAATGCAGAAATTGTTTGTTGTGAATCGTTATATCTGCAATAAAATTCGAACTAATGATTTAATTAAAAACAATTTACAAAAAAGAACGCTATGCCTAAGTGCTGTAAGACATGCGGAAAGTGAAGAAAAGAGTGCAACACCAGCTCCAACAATACTAATCGAAAAAGATGCAAACATAACATTGATTGGCATCAACAGAGAGCAACAACGTAACTCGATTGATGGTGCAACAGCGGAGAAGCTCTCCGAGGCTATAAATCAGTTCGAGGCCGACGACAGTTCGCCGGTAGGAGTTTTATATGGCATAGGTGGATCCTTTTCTGCCGGCTACGATGTGCAAGAGCTGGAAGCAGAGGCGCAACGTGGTAGTTTGAATTTCTTACTACGCCACGAAGGATCTGTGGGCCCTACAAGACGTCACACCAGGAAACCGCTGGTGTGCGGCATCAGCGGCTACTGTGTTGCTGGTGGTCTGGAGTTAGCGCTGCTCTGCGATTTACGTGTTATGGAGGACACGGCTGTGCTAGGCTTCTTCAATCGTCGCCTGGGAGTTCCGTTGAGCGATGGTGGCACCGTCCGCTTAGCTGCGGCCGTTGGCTACTCCAATGCCGTGGACATCATCCAGACGGGCCGGCGTGTTTATGCAAAGGAGGCTCAACGCATTGGGCTGGTTAATCGCGTTGTGGCCACGGGCACAGCATTGGGTCAGGCAGTTAATTTGGCCTTCTCCATTGCTAAGTTTCCCATGGCATCGCTAATGCACGATCGCAATGCGCTGCTGGATAACGCGAATGCCTATAATCGACCCGGTTTCTATGCGGCAGTTCATAACGAGATCATGAACGTGTCCGCTGCAATGGTCACGGATATGCAGGAGGGCGTCAAGCGCTTTAAGAGTTGTAAGATTAATAATAACTTTACTTTTCTTCGCAATTTAATAACTATTTCTTGATAACTTGCAGCTGAGACGAAAGGCGCCACAACTGACACCTATCAGATTAAGCAAAAGGCAATCCCAGACTGGGAGAAAGCTGAAATCGCAATAGAGGAAAGCAAAAAAGACTTCGTAACTCATGTTAAATTCCAATGAGTTGTGTGCAATAACTTGTAATATAGTACTGTATACATGTAAATAGGAATGTATTATTTTGTTTTCCGTATTTGATAATACATATACACACATAAATATTTATAAAAGCCAAGCATAGTTATTTTTTTCACATACAATATGTTTGTTTATTTAATTGTTTTTTGCACGCTTAAATCGTTTACGATTCGAGTTTTTTTGAGTTTCGAGTTTATTTCAATATTCACAACAATTACAATAACGAATTTTCTTTGAAATTAAGCCTAACTACAAAAAGTGAGTAAGAGGAAAAGCACAAATTGTTCTTATATCTTTAGTGTATGCGTGTGTGTGTGTGGGTCTTGAGGGTGTGTGTTTGTGTATTTAACATTCACAATTAGATTATAATATATAAAAAATATGCTAGTATTATGTACTCGTACAAACATTCAATTTCTTTTAATGTTAGCCCAAGCAGTTTGTTTTTGGTTTTTGTTTAAAGCGATTTGCCGATAATAAGTACATATGAATGTAGTATATAAATTATGTTTTTTTTTTGTTGCTTTGCTTATTAGCTAAAATGTATAACGAAAGGAATCATCATTATCATTATATCATCATCGTATTGCACTAAAGTCGAGAAAAACAAATCGAAGCTCTATGCAAAAAAGGCTGCTGTTGTACAAACTAGTTTAAAAATCGACTGATTAATCAGATAAGTACACCATATACATACATATATAGTATGTATATTCGTATATATTCGTACAGACATGTCACTAAGTACAATGTGTATAATACGTACATCGTTTTAATGCTCTTAACATTTACAATCGTTATTTACTTAATCCAAAAAGTTTGTCATACAAATATTGCACAAAAAATGGATCGGACTGTGAGTTTTGCACACCAATATCAAATTGCTAAACCTTCAATCAAGTGGTGGTGGTATGTGTTCATATCATTATACATAATTTAAATATATATATAGTGTATATATATATATTTGTTTGCGGTACCCATTCAGAAACCTAAAGATCATACATAATACACAATACAATACAATAAGTACATATTTACAAATTAAAAACAGCAAGGCGCCTTTGTTTTGGTTTTTGTTGTATAAAAAATATGTATGCACTTTAAAGCAAATTGCTGCGGCGTTAACTTTCGGCGTGTTAAGTTGCAAGTTGCATGTTGCAAGTGGCATGTTGCAAGGTATGTAGTAAATACTATTTAATACGTTTTAGCAGACAGAAACAGCAATATCATTCATATCCAATTTTATTTGAGACGCTGAGTTACATTGGCCAGCGCCACTGCAAACGCCTGAAGCGCCGAGAAGGGATACTGGAAATCCAAGGTGTACGCATTGCCATCAATGCGTCCAAACTGCATCACCTGCAAAATTGTTCATAGAATATTAAATACACTCGAATTTAATACAATCTTTTAGTCAATCATACCTGCTTGCCACGAAATTCTATCTGAAAGTTCTTGGCGGATTCCTGAGTGACGCGTCCGCCAAAGTCCAGCTGATACACTTGGCTCATCTCGTTCCACATTGGCGCCTTGTTGTGCATCACAAACTCTCGACGCACTGGCGCCGGATTGGCGCAACTGGCGCTGCCATTCGGCTCGATCTTACCACGTTTCAGCTGTGTACATTAAAGGTATTAAAACGTTGCTTACAGAGATTTCGAGATTATCAATCTTGCTACCTTCTGACGCAGTTGCGCTTTTTGGAACGTTTCCAGATCACGATACTGCTTGCCATTGCCATTGCTGCCCATTTCCTCGCCCGAGCCATTCGTCTGATTGCCCTCATCATCGGAGCTCTCAATGATGCTGGGCTTCTTGCGTTGCCTGCGATTCAGCAGCGGCGAGTTGAGTATGTGCCTAATGGGTGAGTTGCTCTGCTGTCGCTTGTTCTTCTTGCTGGCCGCAGGCGAGGCGGGCGAACTGCGAGGCAT
Source organism: Drosophila sulfurigaster albostrigata (assembly GCF_023558435.1). Lineage (NCBI taxonomy): Eukaryota > Metazoa > Arthropoda > Insecta > Diptera > Drosophilidae > Drosophila > Drosophila sulfurigaster. The sequence continues at coordinate 23,311,959 of NC_084882.1, forward strand.
GCGCTGTGGCGTCGATGGTGGCGTCAAGCGTCCTTCATCCAGATCACGCAAGCGACTGATGATGTTCTCCAGCGTAGTCAAAGCCTGCAAGACACATAAAGCTTAAAACGAGTTGGAATTTGGCTTAAGTATTCAGCTTACCTGCGTGTGTAGGGACACCGATGCCTTGGCTTCCACGGGCGTGGCTTCCACCGTGCCACACGCCACGTTGCCCGTCTCCGTCGATGGCTGTCGCTCCAGTGTGCTGGCATTGCTCGCTCCAGGCAGTTGGCTTTGACTTTGTGCTGGATCTTTGCGACGCCAACGCACCTCGGACAGCTGCTTCACAAAGCTAAAGCTATTCTCCTGCTTGCGCGGCAGCAACGGTGTCGACGTCTCGGTGCTGCTGCCAGCGGCCAGCTCCTTGCTGCGTCCATAGCCAAAGCGATGTTTGCGCGTAAAGAGCGGACTGTCCGTAAAGCTGGTGATCACATCGAAGCGTTTCTTGGGCGTCGGTTTACTCTGCACCGCGGCAGCAGGAGCGGCTGCCTCTTTGGCAGGCTCAGACGCCACAGCGGCAGCAGCAGCAACGACGACAGCAGCGGCGGCAGTGGTGATCTCGTCCAGCGCCCCATTGGCAGCGGGTTGACAGCGTTTACAGGCGCTGGCCGGATTCATGTTGTTGCGGCACTTGAAGCAAAGCGTATTGGCGGCACTGCTGCAGGCGCTGCTGTCGGAGATCTCCTGCAGTTTCCGCACCACCTGCTCGTGCTCCTTGCTGGACAGTTTCGTTTGCAGTGACAGCAGATCACACGAGTCCAGACTCTTCGATTTCCCCGTCTGCTGCAGCTTGTGTCTGCGCGCATCCGCCTGCTGCTGTCGCTTTCGATTGCGATTGCGTCGCTTGTCCACCAAAATGAGACGCTTGTTGGGCGCATCCTTACGCAGTGCCGACAGCGCTTCATCCGACGGTGTTATGGCCACTGAGTCGAGGTAGCCAACGCTACAGCTGCGCGTTATGGAATCAGGCACTGCTGGCGCTATGGACACCACAGTCGGAGTGCGTTTCATGCTGCTGCTCGTGGTGGCTGTTGAGGTGGCGGTGCTGTTGCTGTTGCTATTACTCGTGGTGGGTGTCGGCGACTGCGTCTCCTCGTCGATGTACAACATGTCGCGCCGCTTTGTCGTTGTGGACGACGTCGAAGGTGCCGCGCATTTCACCGCACGCGCATCCATGCGTTCCAGATTCAAATTGAGATTCAGCGGCACCGGATTCACATGACTGTTGGCTGAACGCACCGGCTCCGACATCAGCGCATTCTTCACCTGCACCACATTGTTGGCGTAGTCCGCATTGCTCGAGTACGACATCAGCGTCGTCTGTCCCGCCGCTGGCACCGCGGGACGCTCAAAAATGATGTCCGAGGGCGCAACCGCATTCTTGGGCGACTGCAGCGTGGGCACAGAGCCATCACAGTACAGCGGCGAGATGGCATGACGCGACTGGCAGCTGGAATTCGAGCTGGAGCGGCTGTAGCTGTTCTTAAAGCTGCTAATCGTCTTGGGTCGTGTGATGTTCTTGCTACAGCTGGGACCCGAACTCGACGAGCAGCTGGCTGGCGCCTGATGCAGCAGCACTGTGGTCGAAGTGCTGCCATTGGCGTTGGCATTGGCATTAGCCGCCGCCTCCTGAGATTCGTTGGACGAGTCATCGTCATAGCTCTCCGCACGCGCCAACGGACTGAGACCTACCGACGACGCTCCATTGCCGCCATTCACAGCCAGCGAATGCGAGTTTCTGTGACGCGCCAGAATGCGATTGGGACGAGGCGACATAGGCGCAATGGGCGGCGCTGAGGCACCTTCGTTTAGACGACGTTGTGGCATTATCGGGGGCTTCAAGGCAGCCGCCATTGCTTCCACGGACGCGGCGTTTGTGACGCTCACATGGGGCAGAGCAGCGTCGGCGGCATTGTGACTGTGATTGTTGTAGTTGTGATGCTCCTCCTCGTCCTCGGAGAAGAGATTGGGATTGAAGCTGGGATCAGGACCAGGTGGAAAATCGTCGCGCAGCTCCGTGATGACCAGCGTCATTTGACGCGGCTGCAAATGCAGTAGGGACGTCTTATAAGTTACTTGGCCTAAATTGGCTGGGACGGTTTTGGCAAGTCCATGGATTTTGAATTTCGTCCCCCAAATGTTGGAGGTCACCTCCACCAGCTTGACTTCCTGCTTAGAAAAACAGAACGAAATTGATTGCAGTTCGTATTTGGGGTGTCAAATGCAAGCGACTCTCTTACCTCGGGCAGCGTATCCACATAGGCCAGTTCATCAAGACTATCCGGATCATTGCCTCCACTTCCGCTGGCCGCACGTTCCCCATTCTGATTGCGTCGCTTGGCGCGCACGCGACGCTTTCGCGGAGTACGAGGAGAACCGAAGCGAGAGCGTTCATCGAAATCACTATCCGAGGAGTCTGTGCGTCCGCTGTTGCCCGTTGTCGTCGATTGACTGGAGCCCGATGAGCTCTTTGCCTCGGCAGCGTATTGGAAATACAGCGAATTGTCTGCAAAGCAATTTTACAATTAGCCAAGACTGTCAAGGATTGGGTACAAAGGCTTTTTGCTTACCGTTAACCTGCGGATCGAAGATGACAAACTCGGGACGTATCTTCGAAGTGCGTTTGCCTTTAAGCAGCGGCACCAAACCACCCAAATACTCCAAATAGAGAGTGTAGCAGGTGCCCGAACTGAGATTAGAGTCGTCATCATGCCTTATCATGGTGCAGTGCAGCCGAGTCGAGCAGAGCGGCGGACGCGAGACAAACTCGCGTAGCGACTTCAGATCAGGTACACAGCACTGAAGAAGATGAGATTGGAGCGGGGAAATTAATCATTAGAATTTGTATAAAATTTTAATAAAAAAAAACTAGTGCAAATTATATTTGCAGATAAACTTTAAATAAGTATTATATGTAATTATAAAAATAAGCAAATAATATTTTAAATATATATAAATGTATAATGAAAATATATACTATATATCATTATATCATAAATAAAAGATAATAATAGAAATGTATTACAGAATATTCAAGATTATAATACAAAACAAAAAATTATGTACTCGTATAGTTTTAATGTATGCATAGAGAATTCTAAATAAAATAAATACAAAATTATTTCGATATTTTGTCTGTAAAAATCGATGCATTTATAAACCATATTTTTAAATATTCATTACAGACTAATGGTTAAATTTAATAATTTGCCCATACATTCAGCCAGTATTTCTTATTGACATCTTGTTTTTAAATGGACCCTTCATATTTACACATATATTAAAAAGATGTAACAGACTTACTCGAATGGTTTGAGCAAACAGATTGCCAATTAGCGACTTAATCCTAGAAGGCAATGGCAACAGCGGCAGCAGCAGCTCGGAGCCCACGCTCGCCTGGATCTGCAGACGACACAGCAGCTGCAGCGAAGCCACACGTCGCGACACCCAGGCAATGTGCACCTGGGTGCCAGTGGCAATGAACAGACGCTTGTCATTGTGGCCCCACGTGATGGCCGAGACTGTGGCTGTGGTGCAGGGAATGTGCGCCTGATACAGACATGTCCCCGTCTCCGTGTAGAACTTGACCAGATTATTATAGCAGCTGGGCGTGGCCAGATCCTCCAGCTTGCCATCCATGCCCAGTCCAGTTGAGGAGCGCAGAGTGCCGGCGACGGCGAGCAGTTCACGTGAGTTGCTCCACTCCATGACCATGCCGAGGGCGCCATTAAGGCAGGTATTGATATGTGCGGGTGAGACGTCGTCAAACGACTTAAGCAAATAGATATATCCATTCTGAAAGCTAACCGCAAGCACAAACGAGCGCTTGGCTGTAAACAAAAAGGGATTAGCCAAGCATATCATATATAACTGATTTATATAGATAACTTACCAGCATTTGTTACACCGGGCTCCGCTTCCTCGCCCTCCTCCATCTTGAACTTCTCGCAGGACCAGGCCATGGATGTGATGGGCACATCGTTCGATAGCTGCACCTGGGATACCATCGCACCATGCACATCCATCACAATCACCTGACCCTGTGTGGTGCCAAAGTAAACCTGCTGATCATCCGGCGTCCAAATGCCACACGTGATCGTCGACTCCAGGTTCAACATGGACGACCAATAGCGTTGACCCGCCACCGAGCCGACGAGCACAAAGCCATCCTGATAGCAAATGAGCGCCATGCGTCCATCGTGCGACCAGGAGAAGTGAGTGACCGGCGTATTGCGATCATTGATCAGTTCAATGGACCAACGACCTTCGTATTTGATCCACACAAAGATGATGCCCGAGCTGTCACAAGAGGCCAGCTTCTGATACGGTTCATTCCACTTGACCAATATGACCTGCAAAGGTATAAGATTAGCAAGTTGATGGCACTTCTCTCTTTCTGAGGAAGCACACTTACGTCGGAACGATGGCCACGCAGATTGTAGTTGGTACGAAGCGGATAGTCCATGTTCTTGCGGCAGTGCGATGTGGTGAATGTGACGCCCACAATGCCGCGTATATTGCCTGTGGCCAACCATCCCTCCTGATAGTAGTTCGTGCGATTCAGCTTCCAGCCCTCATCCTAGCAAATAGAAAAGAAATATGGTTATAAGTGTAAAAAATAAAAGAAAACGAAATCAGATTGAGCATCTGGTTGCAGCTGCAAGCTTGGCAATTCGCCTAAGCAGCCGCCAACGCCGCCGCTGCCAATTGACAGTCAAATGCAGCTTGATAAAAATGGGATTTAGCGCCGCCGACAGCCAGCAGCAGTGTGTCCCAGTTCCCCATTTTACTATTATTACCAGTTTACGAGTTCTCAATAAGATAGCACTACGGCGCACTTGAGCTGTTTATCTGCAGTTTGCACAGAGCACAGAGAGACTGCAAACACACTCAACTGGCTTTTCAATTGCACAAGTTGATTGTGTGTAAAGCAGCAGCAAAAAAAGTGTAGCCTACTTTTCAGCGCTTCGTTTTCATTTCATTATGAGCCCTGCGCTCGCTTTATAAGCTTAAGCGCGCTCGTTTTCCCCAACGCCGCAAAAAAAAAACAAACTTGTTTGGCCGTCATTTTGGCTAATCCCCGCTAAGCCAAAATGGTCAATTTTTATATTTAACGCACAAATCCAATTAAAAAAGATCGGCTACAATTTCGTTTTTGTAATTTCCGGTCCGGTCAAAGGGACAGCCCGAGAGACAAGTGACTTTTATATTGATTTCAGTTAGTTGACGCCCCGTTTTATGCCCTTGGCTATGCACACACGCGTTAATTGCTTTACTAGCCCCGATTGATGTACGCTGCTGCTGTCAAATGCAATTACGTAATGGACATTGGCCAGGATCGCAGCGCATCTCGTACTACAAACTGGAATTTGCAAACAATTTGCGAATGGAAATGCCATCAGCAAAAGCATTTCAGCCGCAATTTCGCATGGGGCATTTTCAAAGTGCCGCTGAATGATGGCGCCAATTATAAAACGCATTTCATTTCGCTGGCCATGTTATTAACCTTTCGTTCACTGGGCCACTTGAACTGACTCAACGAGAACACGCCAATGGCCATCAGCGAACTTAATACATATGACATACAGAGCTAGCATTTAAGTATGCCTTTCATTCGGTTATAAACACTTGAAAATGATACAATTAAACATGACAAGTGTGGGGAGTGTAGCGACGAAATGATATTCATTAAATGGAGGGAAATAATATTGTGAGAAGTACTTCAAATATTATAGTTAAATTTTTATTGGTTTTAAGTAGAAAACTACATTCAACTTTAATACAGAGAAAGATAACATGTTAAAAACTATATACTTGTACATATAACAATTTAGTTTGTTTATTATGATCTCATTCCATTTATTGAGTGCGTAGAAATCAATCACGAGTATTAAGTCTGTTTATCTTTATAACACTTTCTATTTCAATACTTATCATTTTTGTATAAAGCAAAACAGTTACACTTGAGTATATATAAGATAATTCAATTTGTAGATCATTGCTTTAATATATTTCGTACACAACAAATTACAAAACAAAATAAAATAGAAAGAAAGTCTGCACTTTGAAAATGCAATTCAGACTACCCCTTGCAACCACTTTACTCGAGGGTATCACAACCACACTTGAAATATATGTATATGCAACTACAAATTGGATTTTTATTTGATAATCAAATTTGTATGGAGCATTTTAGTGCATTTCAATGTTTAATAAATGCTAAAATGCACTCGAATTGCAATTGGACAAAAGAACATGCTTTTTTGTATAAAGTTGTTTTCAAATTGAACACGAAATTGCATTAAACAATTAAAAACATTCGCTTTGGCAATGAAATCAAATTAAACTCAGTTAAATTATTTGTTGTTGCTGCTGCTATATGTCTCCAAATTGAAATCGATTGTAAAGTTGGTCCAATCACTTGATGATGGACCCTTAACGTGGCCTAAGCTGTCGCCTTGCCTTGCTCATTGACTGCTTAATGCAATTTTCTTAAATGCCGTAATTGAATTTCACGTCGAACATCTTGCAGAGCTGATGTCAAAGCCAAGAAGAGACGCTGACAAGCTGTCCGTTCTTCAACAACTGCTAAGTTGCCACTCGCCTGCTGCTGCTTCTACTTGAGCTCTTGTTGCAACTTGTTAGCAGTTTGCTGCGCTGACATGCCGTGTTTATCTGCCTTCATCGACTTGTGTTAAGAGCGGAAATTTGCCTTGATTGCTGCCAACAACTTCCGGCAAACAAAATTCTGGCCGAAGCAATTAGGCCGAGACTTTTTGGCCAACTGCAAGACAAACAGCAGCTACTGCTACATCGGCTTCAATAACAATGCTTTTGCGAATTCCCCATTTCAGATTGCTGCAATTAGATTGTTGCACAAACAATTTAAATATTCAATGCAGCAGCTCAGCAGAACATACACATAAACACACATACACACAGTTCAATGTTTGGCTGTGGCATGCGACATGCGGCATGTGGCACCCGGTATGCGGCATGTTGCATCCATAAATTGTGGTCGCCATTTGGTGCATTGTCGCGCGATTCACGTGCCACGTTATCAACGCTGCTCCACTTTAAATGCCACACAACATCAACTTTTAATTAAATTCAACTTTTTGCAATACAAATACCTGAATATTTCACCTCAACGTTTAATGTTTTTCTCTACTCTGCTCTCCATCTCTTCCTCTCTTAAATGTATATCTTTGGCAGTAACTCAGCATGGCCATTCGCAGCATGAATGCGCATGTTTATTTTAATAGGTCTCAACGGAATGATTCTGGCCGGAACAAAGGCAGCATTTAAACGCACAATAAATGAATAAATTAATTAAGCTTTGCTTTATCATAACCGCTGTGCAACAATCTGTAGTTCACATTGTTTCCTCACTTGTGGCTTTAACTCTACAATACTCACTGTAGTTTTCTTCTTTTCTGATTAATTGTACATTGAATTCAAGCAACAGTAGTTAAATAAAACAACTATTGGATTCCAAATACTATGTGGAAAAATTATTATTACCCTCTAGAAAAATTTTTCATTTAATTTGAAATTTTAAATACCTCAACTAAAAAGAAACAAAATAATTCTATAAGTTACCTTAAATAAACTTACAGCATAAATATTTATTTGTTTTATTACATATTAAGGACGTCAGTCTCATTTCAAAGCCAACTCAAGGGCACCAATATTTCCATAGCTGTGTCAATTTGTATTTGGCAATGATATATGTATGTAAATTAATTGACAACTCAAGGTGAACATGCATTTATACACTGATAAAAAAAAGTCCTAACATTAAGATGTTGATCTTAGTACTAAGAATTCTAATTTGAAAAAGAGCGTCGAAAACAAAAAAAAATTTATTTAAGAAAACGCATTTTGATTTCAAGAGAATTTCAATTTAATAAGAGAAAAGAACCTTATTTTTAAGAATATAAGAATTAAGCTGTTTATTATTATTAAGTTAGCATTTATTATATTCAATTGTACTTATTTGTGTAATACTTCCTAGGAAATACTTATCCCTGAGTCGCATAACATTTGAACCTATGACCGAAACACTGACGATTACATTAAAATTCAAAATGCCGAAATCTAGTATTTTAGGTCTGCCTATTTTGGATAATTAAATTCCTACGCATTCCTTAACTTTTTTTTAAAAATACTTCCATAATATAACTTTACTGTTTTTTTTAAGAACTTGACAATTTTCATTCCTTTAGTAATTTAGTTTTAAATTGGTCTAATTTTAAGTACCCAATTTTTAAGATGCATGGTCTCGCCTTTTTTCCAGTGTACACATTTAAATTTGACTGATGATATAAGCTAACTATAAATTCATAGAATTTCGGGAAATATGCACGCAAATCACAAAAAAAGTCATCACTTAGGTGTTGTCGTGACCTAAACCAAACGCCTCCTTCATGCGCTTTGTGTTTTTCACATTTCTATTTTTTGCCACATTTTTTGCTATTTTTGCACATTTTGGAGATAAATTTATACGCATCTAAAATAGGTTGTAAGTCTATTTTAAAGGTCGTTGGCAGTCGCCACAATCGCATGGAATGTTGTGGGCGTGAATAGGAAGTGAAGAGGAAATTGCCCAACTGCGTATTTTTGGGGTCAAGTACAACACGCATCGACAACACAAATGCGTTGACAACAATAATAAGCAAAATCAAAAAACAGCTGAAAAATGTGCAGACAACAAATCAGAACTGAGAGAAGGAAGAGATCTTCAACAGATCTCTCTCTATCTCTCTGAATATCTACCCACTCTAGATCTCTCACTGCGCAAGTCATGAAAGTGAAATTTTCTCCGCTGATCAATGGGGAGCAGCAGCGAACACAGCGAACTCGCAGTAAGATTTACTGAATTCAGTTGCCAACGTTCGTTTGCCGGGGCACAAACACAAATTCTCGATTTGTCGGATCGCGTTTGTCACTGACAATGTGACAAGTTCCTGGCGCAAACATAAAAAAAAATCCAAAGCCAAAACTCGTACAGAATGAATTCCGCATTTGCTCTGCTTGTGCTAATCACAGGTCAACTTTTGTTGGCTTCCAGTGGAGTTCGCGCTGATCGCTTCTTTGCAGTTGGCGAACGCGTCGATGGTGATCAATTGCTGCTCAAGGATGTGCAGCAATCGCGTCCTGCCGGCAACGGAGACTTAGCTGCAGTTGTCTTCAATTACAACATTGAGGAGCCAATAACATACATTGAAATCACATCAGAGGAAGTGAGTTGACGTTTATTGGGCTTTTGCTGTCGTTGTCGACCCCTCGAAGTTGTCGCTTGTATGTTGATTTTTTTTTGTTTTTTGCATATTCCCCGGAAAAAAACTGAAAAACTGAAAACAGAAATAGAAATGAAATTTGCTTTTTTTCGTCACCGCGCGTACGAAAAGTGCCCCGCAGAAAAAAAAATAGAAGAAAGCAACAACAACAGCATAGAGTAAACTATATACATATGTAGATATGTATTTATTTATATATTCAGTACATCTCTGTGCCACACAGCCTCCCTCTCCCTCTCTCTCTTTCTCTTTCTGCCCTAGGCATGCCATATTACTGTGTATGGCCATTAGATGCGCAGATTATTGCTTATGGGATTATGAATCGAATAGGAAACATGTATGCGAATGCTGCACGCAAATTAAAAGCAGATCCTAGTTAAATATGCATTCCAATATAGCTGTGAAATTCATTCATAAGCCAAGTCAACAGTGTTGCGATAATGGCGAAACACTCAGCTGCATAATTAGGTAAGCACTTGTGAAGCTACAAAAAATATTTCGACATGGCAAGTTGCAAGCATTTAAAAAGGTATTTCATTTGCATTGCTAAAATTCCGAAATATTGATGAGAAAAGTCGGAGATGAAATACTCTTAATATGAAATAACTTATATAAAATAAGGGTTGGTAATCAATATTCTATTAAACGGAATGTATCTTTTGAGATAATGGTAATAAACATATCAAAGCTAAGAAAGGAAAAGTTTTTACGCCTACTCAACTATTCATTTCAAAAATTGTCCACTTTAATCAAATTATAGAACATGAGATTAAGCTACCATTAAAATATGAAAAACAAATCATAAATCTATGAATTAAACGTATAGTTTTTTTATTTTATAATTTGCTTGAACAAATTATTATGTCTGGGCAGAGTATAAATACGCAAAATATTTGAAAATATATTTGTGAGAAAAATCAGTTCGAATATACTGTGAATTCGCCCATTTGGCACGACTGCTGACAGCATTTCGAGAGTGAAGGGGCGAGGGACATGAAATGTAAATGTTTTTCAATAAGGCTACTGTTGGCTACTTGTTAATGACGCGAGTTTTCCCAAGAATTGTAGCAAAAGCACACACACATTGTTGTATTTGAATTGCGATGCAAAGTATCAAAATTAGCTCGCTAGTTTTGTTGTTGTTTTCGATGGGGTCGACGAGGCGTAGCCTAAGACGCGGCATGCTTGATTGAATGCCGCATTTCGAATAATCGAGTTTATCACATCATCATTTTGCAGAACATTTCCGCCGAGGTGCAATTCAGCTATTCTGATGTGCTCGTTGTGGGCCGAATTCGACTTGTTAAGATCAATGCTTCGTACAATATTGAGAAACTCGACGACGACGATGATGAGATCCAAGATATGTATGCGGCTGAAAAAACTGAATTCGATGTGGTCATTCGCATCTATGGTTTCAATAATACCAAACTTAATGTTGATCCAGCGCTGGTGCTGAATCGCGGCACACAACACAAGGGCCTAATGCAACCCCTTGAAAATGATGAGGATGAGGAAGCTGATTTGGTTGGGGACTACGCGGATGTGGAAGACAGCATGGATTTGCTAAGTGATAAGATCATTGAGATTGGGGAGCGTCAAGAAGGTAACTTAAACTGACAATCATTTAGTCTGAAGCTAATCAATTTGTTTTATAGGTGACGATTTAATCTATCAACTGATGCAGACATCGTCCCCGGATGGAGTTGGCAATCACTCTGTGACCTTCTACTACATTGACAGGAATTACATTACCTACGTCAAGTTTATACTCTTCAATGTGAGTAGCAAGTTTTTGATTGATCACACACTTTTAAATGTAAAGACCTCATCGTTGCAGCACTTTGAGAATAAGGTCAACAAAACGCCGTACACAGCGCCCGTGGTCGAGTATAGTCATTATTCGGCCAAAACGATGAAGGCAACCATCACGGACTACAATGTGAAGAGCCTCTTTGCCCAAATGTTTATGTACGGTTTTCGTGGCCCTGGAGAAGCGCCTCAGCACTACAAGCCGTACCTGGAAGAGACGATGCTGCAACTTAGAAGTCCCAGTCCCGACAGTCCGTTGACTCCATTTCAGCACACACAGGTGGTACTTATCATGGGTGGCACAACACAAGCACCGTTGAATGATGATAACGATGACGGCGACGATGACGATGATGATAACAATCCAGGAATTGTTCAGATCCGACCAGAGGATATGCAGCTCGACCATACGCCAGGCGCAAGGAGCGTTGCAAGTCTGTCTGGAGTCGATAGACAGTTTGCGATGAAGCATAACATTTATGCTCTGCTTATCCTGATGCTGTTTGCTGTTGCATAATTTGCTGCACACACACACACACACACACATTAGTTAAACCATTCGAAGAAAAAAAAAGCTTTATTTGAAGTAGTAGAAGGGAAAGAGAGTATAGTGCCACCCACACACATTCTTTACACATTGTAATATTTAACCAAATAAACCTATTAAGCCTTTAGGCAAGTTATCACACACACACACACGCATATATCTCTCTATAACGTACTTGATGACAAAACAAATTGAAAAAGTTGCGAGGGAAAAGTAGGTCATGGCACTGCCTTCTTCTTCTTCTACTTCTACTTCTGCACCCTCGTGACTCTCCCCTGACTCTCTCTTGGCAAATTATCTGCGGCAACGAACGAACGAACGAACGGCAACGGTGGTTGATTTGGCAGCGCAAACAAAAAGAAAAAGGAAAAGTGAAAAGGCTGCTGACGTATGTACACACACACACACACACATTCACACCGACACACACACACGGACTTTTACACATAAAAAAGTTCTCCGTCTCCTGCAAAAGCTAAGCAGCCATTGACCAGCTCGACTGCGACTGTTTATTTGCCCGGACAGCTTGAATTGCCTCCCGCACAAAAGTGTATGGAAAAGTTCTGCAACTTATACACACTCATATACAACTAAACACACAGACACACACTCACACTCATCGAGAATTAACTTACAGACAGCGTAATGCTCTGCCTCTTAAGCACAACGTGTCCGGCGCAACCAAATGGCCAACGAGATGTTAGTTGCCAGACACATGAAACTTTCAACCGCATTTTACATTTGAAGCTGTCCCCAAAACATATTCAGGTCCTCACAACTGCTTTGTTTCATGTCATCTGCAGGAGCAAGCAGCTGCAGTGCAACTATATTTATACCCGCTAACCATAAAGTAGAGGGGTATTATAACTTTATGCCTGCAGGAAATGTATGTAACGGGCAGATGGAGTCATCTTCGATTCCAAACGTAATTTTGAAGCGGGAGTCATGCATATATACAATAAGTGTACATACAATAATATCTCTAGTATTTATAATGCGCGAGGTTTTACAAAAATTGTCGAAATTACTTAAAAAAAATACTTTTGTATGAAAAAACAAGTAAAACTGTAATCGGGTCTTAGTCGCTTTGACTGAAAATCTGGTATATTTTGTAATCTAGGGTATATTGAATGGATTAAAATATTGATATACCAAAGATAGCTTTGGTATATCGTATATATGAATTTGGTATTTTTTCAGAATATGTTTTTATTCAAAATTAATAGAGTTTTTTATCTTCTCAATCAAATGTAGTTTTCTTACTTGTTTTTAGTGAAAGTGACCGAAGATACTGGTTAATTTTTTACTAAATATGATTTATACATATAATAATAGAATGCTATAGATACGGTTTAACTATTTTCCGATTCTTGTCAATGATTAATAAATTATCTTTACTCTTAAAAGATTTTAAGAGAAGATGGATTAATTAATTTTATTTTGTACGTTGAACTATTTTACATTAGAAGTGAATGACTGATGCTCTTTACTTTCAAGTGATTTAAGGAGAACACAAAGTCAATGTATTTTGTAGATCAATTACAATTAATTCATCATAGAATGATAAGGCTACAAATCAACTAATTTTGACTCTGTGAATTACTACTCAATTATGTATATTTACTCTTAAGTCATTTAAAGAAAAGATGCATCAATTCATTGTATTTTAAATAGAAGAATATGATTTATTCATTGCAAAGATATGCTGTAACACCTTCAACTAACTATTAGATTCTCTCTACTCGAAACTTCCACATTGAGAAGAGTATTTAATTCATGTTAAATGTGAATTACATATACAGCAGATGGGAGGATGCAATACAGCCGACAGCTACAGTTCAATTATGATTCAGTTGTAATTATATCTTTGCTTGTTGGTGTTTATGAAGAGAAGATACATTAATTCATTACATTTCATTATTTATATGAACCATAAAAGGGTGTTTTACAAGTTAATTGGTACAATTAGCATTAAACCATCCGCCTGTCTACTCATATAATTTCTAATGGCTTAGAAACGATAATTATTATGACTCCTCAATTTTTCGGCAATACAATCAAGACTCGCACACAGATCTTTCTTAAAGCAACAAACAGTATTATGAGCCTGAATGATATCATAGCAAGAAGAACAAAAATAAATAGTAACATTTTTTTTGGAAATAAAAACAAAAGATTTTAAACATACATATTTATAAAATATTTAAGCTCTTTCAATCATATCAATAGCTACGCACTGAAGTAAAGTAAAATCGATACGATTTAGTTGCAGTTGCAAAAAAAATAGTTTGCAAATAAAAGCAAAAATACTTGTAAACAAAACTTTGATCATTTCAAAGTTAAGAGTAATAAATGTAAACTATTTCAAAGCGTTTTGCATAAAGCATATATGTATGTATGTATATATGCTTTAAAAAGCACTCTTTGTGTGCAACAATTTTATAGTTGAAATGTCAGACAGTAAGCCCTCAACAAAACGAGATTCAGACACCAGTCACAAACATGGCTATTACAAACAGTTGCCAGGATACAGATCCCCACTCGACACACACGTGAGCATAAGCAGATGAGATGGCAACGCCAGAGAAAACAATTCCACACAAGGCAGAACAGCAACAGCAGCAAAAAAGTGCAGATGGCCAAAGACAAGGCAGGTGAAATACGAAAAGACATGCGAAAAGTATAAGGAGAGGGCGGGGGTGGGAATTTATACTATAGTGTATATACCTGCGCCTCGGGAGTAACTTATGGCCATATTTATGTTTAATTCACAACAGAAATTTGTAAAAATTTAACAAATTTGGCAGCACTTGCCGCAGATCCCCCAAAGACCAAAGCCAAAATGAAATAAAACAAAAACAAAAGCAAAAGCAAAAACAACATCAACATCAAGACAGAAAACAGGAGACTAAAGACGCCTCCGGCGGCAGCTTGGGCTAAATTGAAAATTTCTTTTTATGCGTGCCGCTTACAGTTTTTATGTGCAGACATATAATACAGGATATATTATATAAGTGTGTGTGTGTGTGTGTGGCTATAGCTGCAGGGCGTGGCATTGGCATTGTAAGCAACAACGGATAAGCAGCGCACACAAGTGTCATCCAGATACACGCCCTAAGCTCAGAGCTCTGCCTGGCAACGGCAACGGCAACGGCTGTCAGTCATGGGCGCCCATCCCATAACCCAAAGATGAGAAAGGTGGGTGGGTGGAAGAGAGCCAAATACAACGACGAACCCCTTTGGCCAAAGGGGTGACGTGTGCTTTTTGTCAATAACTTAATAACTTAAAATATGGTTTAATGCTCACGTAACAACATTTTGCCACTTGTGCCAAGCACGCGTGTCTTGTGTGTGAGTGCGAAACGAAAGGCTTGGCGAGCACCAAACCAGCTAACAGCTAACAACCGACAGTCGACAGTCGAACAAATGACAGCAGACAGACGACAAGCCGACAGACGACAGACGATAGAGGACAGCTGAGAGAGAACCATGAGCCAAGGGCTAAGAGACCTCACAACTCTTGAGGGCTTGAAGGTTTACGGTTTGAGTGTTCACTTTTTATGCCTAAGGCAACAAATATTGCAAGACTGATTGAGAATCATAGATATAATGATTCTATTCTACCTTTATACGAGCGTGTAATGCCCAATTATCAAAATCAATAGACGGAAAAATTCTTGAAAATCATTTCTAAGA
Source organism: Drosophila sulfurigaster albostrigata (assembly GCF_023558435.1). NCBI lineage: Eukaryota > Metazoa > Arthropoda > Insecta > Diptera > Drosophilidae > Drosophila > Drosophila sulfurigaster. The sequence continues at coordinate 23,327,355 of NC_084882.1, forward strand.
ACTGTTCATTCAACAATAAAAACAATAATGTATTACTATATTTAGAAACTCATTATTCTTTTACAGCCCGAAGATCTTAGGCGCTCTGGCTCTGGCTTTATTTAAATAAAATAATAATAATAAGAATATCCTTTTACAATATTTCTCAAATTTCGAAGAATAATTTGTTCTTCAGCAAAAACAAGAATGTATTTTCTTATTTGGCAATTCAACATTCTTTAACTATTATAAATTATATTGACTTCTATAAAATTAAAATTTGTATTATTTATCTGAGCTGTTTAGTAAATGTTATAAAGATAAGATATAAAAAAGGTATATCTTCGCTTAGTAATTTAATATAGTTCACAAATTAAAAATATGTAAATATAATATTTAGTAATTTAATATAGTTCACAAATTAAAAATATTTAAATATAATATTTCAAAGATAAGAACAATTCAATAGACAACAAAAATAATTGTGTTTCTTTACTTGGAAACTTAATAAGCTTTAATGTTGTATTCCAAATTAATATTTGTTGCCTAACAGTTTATTAAACATCGCTCTTGTTTACTACTATTAATTGGAAAAGCTAAATGAATAACACATGCATAGTAGCTTATTTTTTAATTCAAATATTGTGTGGATTTCAATAAGAGCCATAGCTTCGTAAAATATTTCTTTCTTTAATCTCGAATATTTCAAAAACATTTAAACATTTCATGTCTTGGCATTAGAATTCCTATAAATTATCTATGTTTAATATCGAAATGTATTTTGTATTATTCCTTTGTCAAAAGTAAACCCAAATCTAAGTTGACAGGCAACTTTTACAGTTGTGCTACGCCTCATGTGTGTGTGTGTGTGTGTGTGAATGTATTAGTATAAGTGTGTGGCATGCCTGCTGGCGTTGCGCACGTGTTTAGCTTTTGATCCTTTTTTTTTTGCTACCTTACCTAAAAGCCGTAATTATCGATTTTCTTTTGCTGGTTTCGCTTCAGTATTTTTCTCTTGAGGTTTTTTTTGGGTTGAGTTCTCGACGAGCTCGTCGACGTTTAGTTTATTTGCACATTTGCATTTAAAATAATTAAAAAAGTATTTGACACACTTGGCGGCTTGTGTACATGTATTTGCCATTTACCATTTACCGCAATTCGGCAGGTCAACCGCTTCAGTGCATCCATTCTGTGTCGATTTGCTGGGGGCTGCATAATTCATATAATGCCAGAGAAAGGGGGCCAACTCATTAGCGTACGAAGGGAGGCGCCTGTCTATCTGTCCTCTGCCCAACCTTTTGCTGCTGCCTCCTCGCTGACAATGCTTGACGCGACTGGCAGAGGGTCGCAGAGGGTTCAGGGGGTCATCATCATCGTTCTGCGTGTGTATGTGTGTGTGTGTGAGGGCGGGTCTCACATGTCTGAGTCTTGAATTGCATATGTCTGCTTCACAGGCTTTTGCTTTTGCATTTGCATTTTATTAAATTTCAAAAGCTCTTCGCACAATCGCGCCCCATCCACTTGTCAGTTCACCTGAGCGCCATTGTTAGCAATAGGGATAAGCGGGTGGAGGGGGTGGATGTGGAGGTGGAGAGTGGAGGTGAGGGACAGCACAGACTATGCTTGTGCGCATTGCATATTTATGCACTTAATAACGCATTTTAGCATGCTCAAGTGCAACTCATCTTTTGTTACAATGCAAAGCGACAGATGAGAGAGCGAGCGCAATACCGAGTGTGGGTTAGAATACAAAAAAAAAGAGAAAGATAGAAATAGAGAGAGAGAGTGCCGTCTATATAGACGACAGCAAGCGATAGCTGCAAATGGTTTTCACATGTCCCTGCGCCGTTGACAAATGGAGCATGAGATACATGCCATGTCAGCTGCCATGCATATGCATCCGTTGCAACATTTCATTCCCATTCTCATTCGGATTCTCGTTCTCTCTCTCTCTCTCTTTCTCCCCTCCAATTCCCAATCCAATCCACATTCCCCGTTATGCTTTGCCTGTCAAAGCGAACAACTTTTTGACGTGCACGTGGCGTATGCGCAATGCCAGGAAAGGAACTCGTAAAATGCATAGTATTAAAGCAATTACCAGCTGCAAGAATTCTGTAAAGTTAAGCTGCTTACAACAATAGCAACGGCAACAGTTGACAACAACAAACACAAAAACAATGCAATCAAAATTGTAGTTTATAGATTACCATCGCACACAAAAACCAAAAATGACATTCTCAAGAGGCGAAATTGAATTGAGAATTGGCAAAAAACTATTGAAGCATAGTTTGATGCCAGTCGACCACACACACACACACATACACAGCTCGTAGTTTCTGCAATAGTTAAGCCCTGGTCACTTACATAATTGATTGATTTGGCGTGCAACAATTGAGTGTGGGCGTGTGTGTGAGCCTTGTGGCAAAGTGGTAAGTGGTTAGTGGCAAGATTGCCAAGTGGCAGGCACAATAACCGCACACACACACATACAACGGCATCGACAACGACAACAACAATGACAACTAGCTGGGCGACCGCTTTGGGGTCCGTGCTGCTGCTGCTGCTGTAGCCAAAGCTAACAAACAAAATGCTGGGTAAACCAATCAATGACACAACTGAAAGCCACAATGTCAACCAAGTGGAAGGAGCAACTGGCGAACAGTGGTGAACAGGCAAAGATTGAACTGTTCGGCTCTCCTGCTTGTTCACATTAAATTACTGCTTTTAGAGCTGGGCACAAATGACACTCAATGCAGGCTGAATGCATTGCCAATTGACAGAGAGAAAGTCGTTGTGGAAAAGCGCGTGCCGTTTCTTAATTGAAACTGTCAGCGACAGCCGACCATAAATCAAAGCGACCTAATCTCGAAACTAACTCGACTTCAGTTTAGGCCAAACAATTAAAAAAGTTTTCAATTAACTCAGCAGCAGCAGCGAATGGAATTGGCACTTGTAATCGGCACCTGTTCAACAAGCCGAACCAAAGCCTGGGCTTCATGTTTAAATCGGCTTAACACAGCGTTGGAGTTGCAAGCAGAGGGTTGTTGTTGCTGTTGTTGCTGCTGCTCACGTAACACATTTATAACGCGTGAGCTGTCTTCTCTCTCTCTCTGCGTGTGTGTGTGTGTGTGAACTGAGATGAGTTTTGAAACATCGTGTGAGCAACTTTTATGCAGCACTGCTTGTTAGACGCATAAACTTTTTTGCCAGCAAACTTCGACTATGCTCAACTGCCAGATACTCACACAATTGCAGCCAAATACTCAGCCATGCTCTAGCTTATACTCTCTGCGACTGTTTGCCTTTGCAGGGTAGTTGCACAGCTCATTACGAATATAATAAACGTAGAAACGTAACCAAAGGTAACAGCCAGCGCCTGGAACAACAACAGTCGCTGCTGCTGCTGCTGCTGCTGCTGCTCTGGCATTTTTATGGTCCTTGCAAAATTAAATAAAAACACGCGCAATGAAACAAACATAAATAACACAGCAGCCCCCAGTTTGTTGCCAGCTAGTTCCCTCACGATTGCCATAGCTCAAGCTCAAACAAAAGTGCCATGAAATGTGTATGTGTGTGTGTGTGCGTCTGTTTCTGTTGGCCATAAGCAAAACGAAACGTAACGAAATGAAATGAAATGCCGCCGGCACAAGCACAGTCTAGTGCACATAATTAGCGGCGGGCTAACGGGAGTAGGGGGCGGATGTTGGTTATAGTAAATAGGAATTGGCCACAACCAACCCAAAAAAAAAAAAAAAAATCATGACTCTGGTCAGTGACCAGTCAGTGCGCTCAACTGTCGCTGCACTCGGATTCAATGGGAGACTAAGAACTCAATTATTTTTTACGGTATATAATTAAAGCAAACTGCAAAAGCCGAGAATCAGAGTTGAACAGTCAACGTCAGCAGAAGAAGAGGGACTTATTAATGATGCTTAGCTCTCTCGCTGGCTAATGAAGCCTCAGCTAAGCCTCGCCCACTAATGCTATGGCCAGTTGTAAGAGGAAAGCGATAGCTAGCAACAACAACAACACGAACGTTTGTCGACTTCATCAACAGTTGCCAAGTTAATTACGCTAAGCGATGCCAGGCATTTCCAGCCTCATCTTCATTCACAGTTAAGATGATGGAATTTATGCGCGTGCAACAGCAACAGCGACAGCAAAAGCAAAAGTAACAGCAGCTTAGTGGACGCTTTTGCAATTTATTAATGCTTAATGCGAAATCTGTTGGAAGTAGCAAAAAGTGTAGCATACTTTCGAGCGCTTCATAAATATGCTAAACACATTTCAGACACATTGCAAAGCCACACACACACACACTCCTACACCCACACACAGCTCGCCTAATGCGTCAAATTATGAATTTAAGCTGTCTAAAGTGGTGTCAAAGTGTGCTTGACTTGCCAATACCCTGCAACTTGATATCTTCCCAAAAATATGTAGCACACTTTTGAGTGGTTTCCTGAATATATACTGGAAATCATATTTAGATGGCAGCGTACACGACTAGCACGTACCCTGTATGGAATTTATAAATAAAAACGTCAAATTATGAATTTGAGCTGTCTAAACTTGTGTCACAGCGTGCTTGACTGGCCAATACCCTTGATATATATCCCTTACCTTATATTTATGCAAAAAATGTAGCACACTTTTAAGTGACAAAGACAAATTTGTCAATTTGACTGGCAGCATATAAGACTGTTACATACCCAGTACTCTATTTATGAATAATAATGCGGATAGATTAGTGACAAAAAGATTTTATGATGAGGCACGTTCCGCATTACGTTTTCACTTGAATATCGCACAAATAAATGCACAGATTTCAAATGAAATTTGTAATTTTCTTAGTTTGCCTTGCGAATTTGCATAATGACCATAGAGGAAATGACAAGCACATTAGGCCATGTTATCCCAGATTTCTCTTTTCTCTTCTTGAGAGAGGGGAGGCAAACCACCCCTCACACTCTCACATATAAATGGGTAGACTCTTATGAAGCGCTATCGAATTTCGTTTTACGATTTCATTTCGGGCATGTCAGAAACGCAAACGTCTCCGTTTGTTATGTCAATTTATGTATGTGGAATCGGCGCGACAGTTGAGCTGCCTATATGTGCCTGCAACCCCTAAGCTCAATCGAGGCAAGGAGAAAAGGGAACTGGAAGTGGAATGTGGCAAATGGCTCATATGTGTGCACTGTGCACTTGACTTGACTTGACGACGCTGACACTGGCAGCTCCAAACAGTCAAGCGCTGCTGCCTCTATTGTGCCAAGCAATTTGATTGCCCATGGCCCAAAGACACACACAATACACATTCCGACAAAATGACAGGCAAGGACTTTAAGGAGCACCACCGCCGTTTTATGATCGTCTCTCTGTCTCGCTGACACATTGCCTTTGATGACACCACACACACACACACACATACACACACACATGGTTAGCCGGCAAGCAATCAGTCAGCAGTTCAAGCCGCCGTCCATTCAAAGTGCCTGTTAAAACATTATGACACCAAGGATCAAGTCCAAGAGCAAACGCAATTCGTCTTATAACTTCTACATCGACTTTGACTTTGATGTCGGCGTTGAGGGAATATTTAAAGAGGAAAACGCGCGCAAAGCTTTTCGCTGAGATGATTTATATGAAAGCAAAGTTACAACTCCCAGCGGCTTCGCAGAGCATTTATCGAAATGAAAGCGTCAACTGCTTATCAGGTCGAAAAAAAGGCGTGTAAGATTAAAGGCGGGGTATACTCAACTTGAACATGGCCATTAATATATTATCTAATATGGAAATCGTGCTAAGTAAGCAACCTCAGCTGTCTCTAATTCAATTTAAGCTACAATTTATGCGTGCACACTTTCATTTAAATAAGCAAAACCCCGTTTTTCTTTTACTTAGACAGCGGCAGCAGATTATCGGTCGTAAATTGCTGCAAAGGCGTAACGAGAATACGAAACCTCCTTGCACTTGGCCATGGCCAATGGAAATGGAAATGGAATTGGAAGTGCCATTCCGAATGGGACTGAGAATGTGAATGGGAATGGGAATAAGACGGAGACAGAGGCAGAGAATGAGAACAAGAATCGACACGCGCAAACCCTGACACGTGCCCTTAACCGCATACAAAATACACACACACATACAAGCACACACACACACGCACTGTTGGGTGTTGAAAATGAAATTGAAAACTGTTAAATAAATCGCAAGCAAGTGCTGTTTCTACGAGGCATTCGACCAGACGAATGGGCAAACTGAATGACAAACCGACAAACGATGATCGAGAGAATGGAAAACGGGGGCAAACATGGGGCATGAAAGTGTTATTGAAGTATGGGATACAGTTACAACGAAGCAAGCAAGCAAGCACTGAGCCACTTGAGGCGCCCACTCGACTTTAATTTGGTGCCACAAGACACAGCCGAGTCGAGTGTAGAGCGTCAGCAGACGGCATTGAACGTGATTGGATTTTTATATTCAATATAAAAAGGATTAGAGTAGCATTTGTGTGTGGGCCCAGCCATTGAAGAAAGTTCATAATAATTGGAAAAGTTAAGGCTCCAGACGGACCAGAGCGGCAGCGGCTCCATCCCGATTACCTTGACGCACAAGGCACAAAACACATAAAATCAATTTTAAGCTTCCCCCGCGACAACAACAAACATGCGACAACGAACGCGACAACGCCCTATAAATAGACGCAGAGCAAACAGTGGACAGGCTCTGGCTGTAAATCATTATCATCACTTCCGGTGTGCTATGCCACTTGAGAAATGCCTCCAATCAAGTCATGCGTACACAAAACCGTGTGATAGAAAAACTGGATCAATACCAAATGAAACCCGTCAATAGCTGAGCAAGTTAATGGCTGCTATGCTAGCAGCTACCCTATAAAAAATAACTACTGTATTTTATTTTAACACTTTGCTTATTTCGCTCATCAATTTAATGTCCCATCTTACTTTGGCATATTATTTCAACATGTGTCAATAAGTAAAATGGGTACCCTGTAATTAGCTAATTGCTGTAAGCATTTAGTAAAGTTTAACACTCTACTTATTTTCACCATAAATTTAATTTTCAACGTAACTCCGCCATTTTATATTAGTTAGCAAGTGGTCAAAAAATATGCGAAAAATGCTAGACAAGCAAATACCCTGCAATTAAAAAAGTTTTAACACAAATTTAGAGAGTGTTTTTTAAAACTTTGGCTCATTTCCGTAATCAATTTCAATTTTACCCTATTTTATTTTAATTTGCAAGCAGCCAAAAAGTATGCAATACTTTTTACCCAATTTTACTTCACATACTAAATGTTTGTTTTGCTCCAATATTGATATCAGCAGTTTACAAATTTTGCATTTTACTCGCTCTACTAACAAATTTGTCATCCCATTTAAGCTACAGCTTTAAATAAAACCCCTTGCTGTAGACCTGTAAATCAGAGCTTAATGTTTAATGCTCGGCATTAAGTGTCATCCGTTTCCATTAGGCTCTGTTTTATACATTGTCACGTTCATATGCCGCACTTCCTACACCAGCAGAGACTCTCCTACTCACTTTGCAGTGTGCCAGCCTACAGTTTTACTGATCTAATGGCTGAGGCCAGTCGCACTTAATAGTGGCGGCAGCAATTTAAAGTGGTCTACGGTTTAATGGACATTGTCAGTATTTATTGTATTAATATCGAAAGGCAAAAAGGCCTAGGCTTATCCTGTGTGGTAAGCGAGAGGGGGGTTGGAGCGAAGTCAGTTTGGACACTAATAGCTTTTCCGACTTGAGTGAGCGACCATTAAAGTAAATGACTTACCTCGGGTATATCATCTGGCACCTTTCCCATCCAGGACAACGATAGTATTGTGCAGTCGCATTTTGTGTTGATGTTGCGTTCAAAGTGTAAATGCATTTTACGAGTTAGCGCGCCGCTTCCGCTTCCGTTTTTCTACCACATGAACAATGAAGCCAACTATTAGTTTCTGTTGTTCTTGTTCGTGTTCGTGTTGTTGTTGTTGCTCCTTCTCTATAGTTGATTTACGTCTCGCACATTTTGCTAGATAAGAGAAGAGAGAGAGTGTGAGTGGGGGATGTTTCATTATCGTTTAGTATAACATGCCAATAACTAATTTACAATAAAAGCTAATGCCATGGGAGCTGCCTGCCTTATCAGCCACAACGCAGCACACTTTTGCCCTCTGTGTGTTGTGTGTTGTACATGTGTTGTGGGGGCAGCAGCATATGCTTGCCCTGCCATCATCAATGTATTGCTCATAGGGGTTGACAAATTGCAGCACGCAGCAAACATAATTTGAAGCATACTTTCCAGGGCACGACCGGGACGCTAATTGGATATTAGTGGTAAGTGGACAAACTTGCCTCAAGAGCACGAATATGCACATGTCGTCGCACATGTCCTATCTAACATTCCCACACACACACACATATACACAGATAACCCATTCGCACGCACCAACACACACACTCCCAGCGAGAGACAAGATGAAACTTGTGCAATATGAAATTATAAAAATTGTACTCTATAAATTGTTAAAAGTTACCCGCTGGTTTTAATAATTCAGCAAAGTTTGTCAACCGAGTCTGTCTGGCTTCTGCTCTCTTCGCCCTTCTCCTTTGATGCTGTCTCTGTGTATCAGAATGTTTCAAAATGTGCTTGAATAATTGATGTGATGTTGCTGTTGCTACAGTTTTCGTCTGGCATTTACTATAGCTTTGTCCACATGTGTGTGTATATGGGTGTGTGTGTGTGTGGGTGTGCGTGTGCTTGTGCTTGTTGTGTGTGTGTCCAGGCAGCAAGTCAACAACATCAGCATTTGGTCCAGAGCAACGCAATGCCGCAGGCTGTGCATACACTTCAATTATGTCGTGTACTTTGTCTGATTGAATTTGTCATATGATATACAGTTTTTGATTGAGTATACGCCTAGGGGTGCGCATCAACTCCCCAACAACTCGTCTGTCAGCAGTCAGTCAGAGCAAAACTAATGACCTTTGGAAGGCATTGACAGCATTGGGACAAATAAAACAAAACCACTTTGGCTTGTCTTCGTTAAAAGGCAGCCTGTTTAAATATTGATAACTCAGTCGATTGTTTTTGTAGCATTGAATTAAATTTCAATTACCAAGCCAAGGTTGCCATGCCCATGCCTTCAATCGTCGTCGTCCTTCTTCTACTTCTCCTGCTCCTTGTCTAACTGTCGAACAATCAAAGCAAAGCCACGAGAATGCTACGAATGATTGCACATATGCCACGAGCTATATTTCGTACGTGTTACTTTGCCCACTTTTATAGCGCACACACACACAGAGAGAGAAAACACTTTTAACAGTTCTAAGCTTACACACACAGCATTGTTTGACTGCTTTAAAATTATACAAACTGCTCGAAAGAGGGAGAACTGCTTCTCACATTGCTTTTATAATGTGCAAAAGCTGGCAAAATTCATGAACGCCGCCGTCGCAAAACTGTCGAAGTGTCAAGCAGTCCGAAAAGTGTTAGACACTTGCCACTTGTCACGTGCAATTGCTGCAGGTGGTGCGGGCACGGGAAACATTTCCCTTTGCTGTGCACTTACATGGAATGTGCATTTAACCAACAACAAAAACAACAAAAACAACAAAGTGCAACAACAAAACGTAGTCAACCTTGTCCTTGTCTGCCAAATAAGTTTGCTAAGAAGAAATTCACAAAAATAGCCAAACGAAGTTAAATATTGCGCGACACTCGAAAGTAGGCAACAAAAATTGTATTTTATGCGGCGCGCTGCGAAGTAGGCAATAGTTTTTGTCATGGCCTTCGCCATCAGAATTTAATTATGTGGAAATCAGCGCACACACAAACACAGACAAACAAACACACACAGACACACATTGTTCATAGCATTATAGCAGGCGTTAGCATAAGCTGTAGATTAGTTGTTTCACACAAGTTCAACATTAGTTTTGCTTTGCTTTGTTCACACTCCGCCCACTCTTCGTCGCCATCGTTGTCGTCTTCGCGCACGCTGTGCGCTCTTGCAATTAAACTGCCAAAATAGGATTAAGCATACGCTCCATTGTACGCATCACGCATTTAAGGCGCTTAAGTTGACTTGCTTCGAGTGTGTGTGTGTATGTGTGTGTGTGTATGTGTGGGGACCAGTTAAAAGGAAAACGACTTCATAGGCGCCTGTTTTATGCCTACAAAGAATTTTTATGCACTACGCCAAGTCAACAGCAATGTTTGTGCTCGTGTTACTTCTTCAGCAAGTAAGCTTAAACCTCTAAACAATAAGCGAATTCCTTAGAAGTTCTGTAAATTGTTGTGAACTATTTTTTAAACCCTTCTATAAATAGTAATACGAACTGCAATTGTGTTTAGAAATTAGCCATGAATAACGAAAATTAAAAACAAATTTCACTTCACTTACTTCCACCCACTGCGTATTGATTTCTAATTGAAATAAATGAATACATTTTGCGCTTGGTTTAATGTGAAACTGTTGAGCAAAGCATTTTGTCAGTCGCCGTTTTATGTGTCTGCGCATTAATTGGCCCAAAGCTCCGTTTCAATTTATGGCATATGATTATAATCGCATGGCGAATTTTTCATTTTGACTAACGACGTCGTCGAAGCCGTCGCCATTGTTCCAAAACATATTTCGCTGATGTTGTGTTGATGATGACAACATGTCAGAGCAAGCGAGCAAGCAAACCAAGCAAAGCAAAGCAAAGGCAGGCCAGGCATGTCGAGCCTTGTGTCCTTGAGCTGCTTTAAACTAGTTCAGCTCTGCGTAATGAAAATGCAGCCATGCATAACACATAACATGGGCCAAAAGCAACAGAGCAACAGAGCAAGTGGGCAAAAGAACGAAAAGCAAAAATCTGACACAGGACTTGCAAGTTTTCGTGTGCGTTGTTTTGCATGTTGCCCAAGCAACATCTAAGACAAGGATCTCTAAGGCACCTAACTTGCTACCCCCTCCTTCTTTGTTTGCCCCCGCGTGCGCATAATTATCTTAACTTTTGTCGATGTGTTGTTTGTTGTGCACACGAACAACGACGACGATGACGACGACGACGACGACTCAAAGGAGTTCAAAGCGTGGCGACGGCAGCTCGAAAAATGAAAATTACGAGCCGAGTGCGCGCTTTGACTTTAATTAACAGCACGCCAACATACACAAAACAAAAAGCACAAATATTTGTACTCGAGTTACTTGCATGCACTTAATTGACGCATTTGCAACTGGACTTGGCCAATATTGAATCCACTCTCAGTTCAGCTGGCAACAACAAATCCCAAAGAGAGCTCTCGCCGCAAATACAAGAGAAAGCAATAAAGTTTTGCATAAATGACGAAATAAATGACAGCCAAGAAAAGCAACTCTCTGCGACAGACAAGGGGGGGCGGCAAAAGGGGGGAAGAGGGTGGCCTTTTGTGTTGTCTCGAGATGGGTTTGGGGTTTGGTTACTTGCCAGCGCGGAAAGGGGGCTGGCAGAGGGGAGAGCTGGGATGTTTGTCGGGTAGGTTAAATGTGTTGTGCACTGAGCTTTGCGAACCGGGAGCGCACTGGGAAATATAAAAGCTGGCGGGTTGCACTGTGTTTGTTGTTGCTTTTCTTGTTATTATTGTTGTTGTTGTTGTTGTTGTTTCTGGCTCTTGTTTATTGACTTTATGCGGGGGTGTGGTGTCGTATAATTTGTTTCTACTTTAACCAACCCCTCTTACCCAACGGAAAGCCGCCGCATGTTGGAAAATTGTGCGCCTCAGTGGCGCTTCACACACACACATACACTCAGATTCACACTCATACACACACACACAACCGCAAGTGCGTAGCATTGTTGTTGCGTGTTTTGCTATTTTATACCCTGTAACTGGACAACAAGTGAATTATAATTTAATGTGCTTGCAAGTACTGTCATTAGGCAGTGTATTAAATGCAGTCGAAGCTCACATATTATAATTCTCTTAAATTCGAGTCGTCCAGAAATTATTATTGGAGGTTATAAAGTAATTAAACCTTTGTTTTAGTGCACATGATTAAATATATGAAGTTTTGTTTTACTTTTTCTTTTTATTAAATGAAAAAGCTAAAAAATAAAATGTAAATGTAAAGATAAATCAAGTTAATTTCAATAAACAAATTTAAAACAAAACACAAATAAATTTTTATTTATTTTTAATTTTTTAATAGAAAAATTGTCTAGAAATTATCTAGAATATAACTGAGTTTAAAAATACCATATAAAGAAAGAGGTTCTAGTTAGCGAGCGACAACTGTAGTTACCCAATTACTAGCAATATACTTTTAATAGGATATCTTGCAGTCGTTCATTTGCAATTTGCACTTTCGTTTCTTTGGTGGGCTCGTTTCTTGACAAATACAGCGGAAAATAAACAATTTTGATATTCATTATTTACTGCCAGTTGTTGCCTGAGTTATGCAAAATAAAACCCAAAATGGCCGCCAACAACAGCATGAAACAATAACAACAACATTGCGATGTCGCTTATTGCCATTGGCAAAAATATTGGCAAAACATTGGCTGCTAACCACAAGAGGTGTGGGCGAACGAGTGGAGGGACAAGCGACGCGGAACGTCCCACACGTTGCACTTGAACTTGCCACAGAACTTGCCGCCAAAGAGCAGAACGCGTCGCGTCCTCCGCGACACAACTCAAATTATATAATGCAAAAAAAAAAAAGCAACGAAAAGAGAAAGAACAAAAGCAACACAAGCAACATAGAAAATAAATAAAACAAATGTAACGACCTTGAGAGAGCAAAGCAACAACAACAACAACGACGACACATCAAATTTAAAAATAATTTCTCAAAGAGCAGCGAAGACCGAGAATGAGGAAAGAAGCGTATCAAGAGCAAGAAATGGCGGCCATGCGTTGGCGTTAGCGCCGCAGCGTCGACAGCGACAGCGGCAGCGCCGTCGACGTCGGCATTGAAATTATGCAAAGTGAGAAAATTTGCCGGACGCACAACAACGTTTCTGTGTGTGTACGTATGTATATAAATGCATAGATAAGTATGTATTAGTTAGTACATGACTAACATTGCGAATTTGCCATTAACTCGCATACATAACATTTATTAGATAGACCCGACTGCATGCAAACAGACGCTTTGTTGTTGTGGTTTTTGCTTTTGTAAAAGAATTTTGGCACGTTTTGCACGCATTAACGTATGCATGTATTTGTAGGTATAGCTGTAGTGTGTGTGTGTGTGTGTCCGTGTGTTTGCAGCTTTTTATAGACGTGTGCTTAGCTTACACTCCCCCTCCCCTTGGTTTCTTTTACACTCCAGGCTTCGATTACGAAAATCGAAAAAAAAAACAAAGAAATTCCAATGCCAATCGATTTTCATTGTTATGTTAGGCAGATTAATCGAACACAAACCAAAAAAAAAAAAAGAGAAGAAACGAACTCCAACTTGGTTAAGCTTGAAATTCCAACGAACCACAAAAGCCAAGTAAATACGAGTAAAGTCGATAAATGTAGATGAAACAATAAAACGAGCGAGAGAAGTTCATGTCTTCGAATAGCAATCAGTAGTAGGCATAGTGTCGACGTCGTCGTCCACAACAACACCGACAACAACAAACAAACACAAAACTCCCGCATCGCATGTATAGACATTTGATGTGGTGTCTGTGTGTGTGCGGGCAAAAATCCACCACCCAATATCCCAAGGGGCTGGGCTAGCGTTGCTGTTAATGCTGCTGCTGCTTCTAGCTGCATTTGTAACAAAAATTCCGCAACTCACCTGCGCTGCGACAGCGACGACGACGACGTCTCTGGCTGCTGTTGTTGTTGCTATTGCTGTTGTCGCTGTTCCTCCTTTGGCTATTTGCTGCCCTTGCTCTATTGTCAAACTAATTATCGTTATTTGCAGCAAATTTTCTGTTGCATTTAGTTGATTGTGGGTATTTTGGTATTTTTTTTTGGGCAATTGTTAAAAGCTAATGTTTCTTCTACTCGTATGTGTGGTGTATGGTTGTTACATATGTATTTCTTCTTTTTCCCACTGATTCACAGACACGCACATACACTCTCTCACTCGCACACACTACTGGCACACACACATGCACGCACATGCAGCGGCACAACGCGAATTAACATGAGCAGCACACACAAAGCACAAAAGACCGTGCACAGCGAGTTCCGAACGTCGACTGCTGAAGCTTTGCTCCTGTAAATTTATAGCAAGCAAGCCAGCCCTGCCTGACGCGACATCGAGTATACGTCGTTGCGTTGTAGTAAAAATGTTAAGAGCGCGCCTGCGCAATGCAATTCACATTTCTTATCACTGAAAACCGAAAACAACTACATAGCAACTGTCAAACTGACGGAATTTACGCGCTCGTTGGCTCGCCTTTAACTGTGAGTCTGTTGTTATAACTTTTTGTAACGTTTGTATTGATTTTTTGTTTGACTTACTCGCAACGATCTATTGAAATGGCGGGAACCGGCTATCGGAATGAGATTTTTCTATGCATTGCAGGCGCACAACGTTAACCCTCATGTAAAAATTCTACTTTAATTCAGCAAGTACACTAATTAAACTAAATTATTATAAACTAGTTTGTCTGCGAATGCAGAAAATTCGCCTGCGTTTATAACGCACGCAAGGGCTGCACTAGCACAATCAGTTCCCTATTGGCATTCTGTTGCAGCCAACTTTAATGCCACTTAACATTTCGGTGCGCTGTTAAGATGCTAAAAAAATACTGTTATTAGGTATTTTCCCACAAACAACAATTTTATATAAATTACAATATATTTAAATTAACAAAATAATTAATGCTTGGGAGTTCAATTATTTAATTTTAAATTAAGCATAACAGCCACTGTAATCATAACAGAGCACAGGTGGCGCCACACAGTCAGGGCTACAAAATTACGCTGCTAATAATTCTGAGAGCTTGCCTTGCAAGTGCTTTGATGTTGGATTTCAGTTACAGATCCTTTGACAAATATTTGAAGCCCTCGGAATATTTAACAAATTATTAGACTTTAGTTAAATTAACAATTAAAAAAAAAAAAATTCAGAACAATTAACGGTATTTCATTTAATGTATGTTATAACATCAGTTATTTATTAAGTGTTGGAAAATGGAGAAATATTTTAAAATTTATTGGTATTAAATGTTTTGGTATATCTTCTGTTTACGTACATTAGCCGTTAATATTTATTGTTCAAACTATTAATTTTAAAATATACTTTTCATTAAAAAAAAGAACAATTATGCTATTCAAAGCGTTGCGACTATTAAGATAAGCGTAACCGGACAGGTTATTATGAATTTTGGTATTTGGTATATTTTTCCACTTTATTTGGTAAATATTACTATACCCACTTGCGGTCACGCAGCTCATATATTGTTTTTGCTCAGTAGTTATACGACTGTTTTCTTTTTTCATATTTGCCATCAGGTTGTGCAATTAATATTTGTGTGTTCCTTTTTTGTGTTAGTTAGTGCTGCTGCTGCTGCTGTTAGTGTTTTCGGTGATGTGCATTAAAGCAGCAATTTGAATTTTGTGCGTTACGCAGCTCACAACAATGCGAGCGCTGCGAAAATCGAAGAAGTTGCGTTCGCTGTCGTCGTGTGTGTGAAAATTCAATACAAAATATTAGTTGGGTGACAAAAGCAGAGCAGAGTGAAAAATGTGCTTGGTGGAGCATGCGGGGAATAAGCATAAGCTCTCGTCAACAATCACACAACAGCAACAGCGAAAAAACAAACAACCGTCGTCGCGATATTTGCCATCAATCACGAGTAAAGATTGCCACAGCAGCTACAACAACAAAGATGCCAACAACAATAATAACAACTACATTGTTGATATAAACACGCAACTGCAACAACAACAGCAACATCAGTATCAGAGCCTGCACTGCGACAGCAGCACAACGCCCACATTTAACGCCAAATATAGGCGAAAATGTTTCCTATTGCTGTCGCTGTTGCTCTTCCATGGCTGCTTCAGCGGCCTGCATAGCGCCAGTGCCTACAACTGCACCACCAATCCTTGCCAGAACGAAGGACAGTGCCTCGATGGCCAGTGCATCTGTGCCGATGGCTGGCAGGGACCCGCATGCCAATTCTGCGGTGGCAAAGTGCGGTAAGTTAACGGCACAATTACAATCCGCATTCACATTCTTGCGCTGTTCTCTCCAAATAGGCCAATTTAGTAATCGTTTGTCACCCGCCGCCTATGATTCATAGAATGTATTATTCAATCATTCCACTAGCTTTGCACTCTTTTCTATATGTGTTTGTGTGTTTATTTGTTTGTGTTTGTGGCCTATTTGTGTCAAGCAACGGTTTAGCTTTCAGCTTCGCCAGATGCCCATTCTCGTTAGACGGGTTCTCCAATTCTACACTCCACTCTCCACTCCACTCCACTCCACTTCTACAATTTCTATTCTTTTGCCTTTTTCCTCACCTTTCTTAACGCTGGCCAATTGGCTTTCTACGCGCTTACACCCAGTTTTCCCTGTCTCTTTCTCTTTCTTTCTCCTCCCCCTCCGTTCTACAGCCTCCTTTCCAATCGGATTGCTTGATTTAATTACCCGACTTGACTTTGAACCTCGCTGACACTTTGCGGCTGTTTTACGCCAACTAGATTCGTGCCGCTTTGTTGTCATTCTAATCAGAAATGTGTGCAATTCTGCTCATAAAGTTCACAAGACTCGTATTTGTATTGTTTATGTTTTCTAACGGGTATTTACACAATGTGCGCTCGATAAGGGCATTCCTATCTCACTAACGTGATTATACCCGCTACACAGACTGTAATAGGGTATTATAACTGTCTACGAAAGCTTTGTCCGTCTGCTGACTTGAACATCTATATTTGAGTTAGAATAAAAGCTGAAGCTGCCAAATTTGTTGAAAAATCTCTTCAATGTTGCAGGTTTATTTTAGAATTCAATCGCGCCCACTCAAATCAAATTCGTAGGCCAATTTTAGAGCAGTCCAGCACACTTTGTTTTTTGTCTCGCTGCCAATTTAGCAGCAGCTTTACTCATTCTCTGACCGCTTGCCATTGCCCCGATACCACAAATACATATATCAACATTTATATATATAGCATATACTAAATATATGCGCACACACACTTATTTCTTTATTTAGTTTTGCGATTTACAAGTGATAACGCTTCGCTTCATTCGTGGCCTGTCGCTTATCAGCAGCAAAAGCGTTTTCTTATCAGCCTAGTTTTGGCCATCAACTGTGTATTTTTTTTACGCTGCCCCTCCGACCCCCCATTCGCATCGCCGAGCCATTAATGTGTTGTCAACATAACAATTAGCACAATCTCTAGCCCTTTAATCCTGATGTCATAAATCGCAATGTTTTAGAGCTTGATTTCGCACAGCAAATTGTACTGTGAGAATTGCTCCAGTTTTCTCTTGTTTAAAGTAAACACTAATAGTACATCTTAAGTTTAAAAGGTGTCATAACTTTCCATAAGCACAGCCAATGACAACTGCGGCGATAACGTAACGATCTAAATGAGATACAAAGCGTTCCAGATGCGTCACATGCTTCCTCATAGATGAGGCTTTAGTCTATCAAAACGCGATAATAACGTCAGCAAAAAAGTTGTTTTTGCATTATGGGGCTCGATATAAAAATTTACTTTCAGACGTGTTATGTGTTTGTTACCATTCATGATGAATAACATATTGATATTTTATTTCAACACTTTCTTAAATAGCTTGCAGTCTTATTTAGCTTGCATCTGTATTCCGTTCCCATCTCGAATTTCTTTACTCTTTTTAGATGTGTTTCTTATCATCTACGATAAAATGTGCATTTTAATTTAAAACTGCAGTCTGAGAAGCCTTTTTATTCAATTCTGTAACCATCTTTAAATGTGTTATGCGTTTCTGAAAATCTATCTGATTGTATTCCTATTTAATTTCAATACTTTCTTAACTAAACTGCAGTCTTATAAAGTGTATTTGTGACATTTGTATTATTCTTTAATGTCTTAAATAAAATCAAGCACAATAAGTCTATTCTTAACTATAATTTGTATATTATTTTTATTGTAAAAAATTGTCTGAATAGGCTTTCAGGTCAACAGCTGTATTTATCAAAATTTCAGCGTACAGAGATAATGATTGTATATAAAAATCGCTCAAATGTTATCTTTACGATATTGATATACGATATGCTTGTTATCGTAAGCACTCGAATATACGTGCGATCTTTCAGACAGTCAGACAGTAAATATTTGCATCACCTGCGAGTGTTTACTGTATGTGTGTATTGTTTTTGTTTTCTGGTTTCTTGAGGGTTTCAATGAGTGTGTTTATGTATCAGTTAAGACGAGTGTTTTTCTGGCCCAGAGAGATAGAGAAGAGGAAGAAAGCAGTTATTTTTAAACGGAAAGCGGTCTTGGACTTGCCACTTTAATAACAATAACAATAACAATAAGAATACCAATGGCACATAGCAAGAGAGAAAGAGAGAGAGCGAGCGTTGCAAGTGGAATTACGTTGCAAGTGCATTTGCGGTGCTTCTGCTGCTCATTCCTTATTCCGTCTGCATGCCATCCAAATCATTTCATTCCCCCTCTTAACTCACTATTTGTTCATAGTTGTGAGTGTGCATCGCATCGCCATCATCAATTGAATAAAGCTTGCTGGCAAATTCAATTATCTTGGCAGCACAAGCGGCATCGGCATCGGCATCTGGCCACAATTTACATATGTAATTGCGAGCCTGACTCTGAATTGAAGCCAAGTGGCAAAAAAAATGAAATAAAAGAAAAATTGATTTATTTATACGAATTTGCTCTCTCGTTCTTTTTTCTTTTCGCTTCGCTATTGCACAACAATAGGATGTACCATCCCATGGGGACGATACACGATGGCTGGGGCAACTATTCGGTGAGCGTAAAGTGCAGTTGGCTAATTGACGCCCATCACCCACATTGGGGAGGTCGTCGTCACGGCGTCAACCCCTCGCGTGCCGCCAAAATACGCATTCATCTGCGCGAATTTGCCACCGAATGCGGCTGGGATCATTTGTATATATATGATGGCGACAGCGTTGATTCGCCGCTCCTGGCGGTGTTCAGGTAAGTTCACTTCCCCCAAACTCAAATGGAATACCAAAGTAGTTTAACCTCCTCTCTTCGTTTTTTGTTTCTTTTCGTCTAGTGGCCTCATGTATAGGGGCAACTTTTCAATACGCCGTGTGCCGCAGGTTATAGCGACGTCGGGCACAGCGCTGTTGCATTTCTTCAGCGATGATGCCTACAATATGTCTGGCTTTAATCTCACCTACAAGATGAATGGCTGTCCCACAGATGCAGACGGTAAGTCGATACATGCCATAATCGAACTGAAAACGTAGTTAATCTCTATTTGGTTTGCTTTGACAGATGTGGAATGCTCGGGGCATGGCACGTGCAACGATGGCGACTGCTTGTGTGATCCTATGTACAGAGGTGAGGCTTGCAATGTGGCCGCCTGCCCCAACAACTGCACCGAGGAGCGTGGCCATGGCATTTGTAAGATGGACAGAGAGCGGTAAGCAGTGTCTCTAATTTCACACACACGTAACTTAACGAAGTCTCTCCTTATTGCAGCTGTGAATGCAATGATGAGTATGGCGGAGATGATTGCAGTCAACTGCGTGCACACGGCGTTTGGAGTACGGTGCATCCCAAGCATTTGGAGGCGCCAGCGGGCAGCGCATCGCATGGTGCCGCCGTTTGGCGCGACACGTTGCACATCATTGGCGGCGAATCGTATGGGCGTGGCAATCTAATGAGCACCTACGACTTCAATGCCAATGTGTGGGAATCGGCGCTAACCAAGGATGGCACCCTAACGCCCGAGAAACGTTACGGCGCATCGACTGTGATGTATGGCGATAAAATCTTCATGTACGGCGGCGTTGTCAAGGGCCAGGGCATCACCAATGAACTCTGGTCGTATGATGTCACGGCCAAAACGTGGGAGAATATCACCGTCAAAACGGAGCCATGCAATGCCACCTACACGATGTGCGGGCCACTGCATGTGGCTGGGCATACGGCAACGTTGGTGCCTGGCTATGGAGATAAGAACAACTATCAGTATATGGTGGTGATATTCGGGCATTCATCACAGTACGGCTACCTCAATACCGTGCAGGAGTTCAACTTTAACACACGCGAATGGAAGATTGTCGAGACGTACGGTTATGTGGTGAAAGGTGGCTATGGCCACAGTGCTGCCTACGATATGCTAACCGAAAAACTGTACATCTACGGCGGCATTGTGTCGGAGAGTGATGCCAGCCAGGTGCTGAGCTCGCGACTCTTTTCGTACGATCCCTCAACACGCATCTGGAAGCTATTGTCGTCGGCGCCAAGTGCGCGACTGCTGCACACCGCGAACTTTGTGAATCCCGGCCTGATGATGGTCTTCGGCGGCAACACGCACAACGACACGTCGCAGAGCTACGGCGCCAAGTGCTACAGTCAGGATTTGCTCATCTACGATGTGTACTGTGATTCGTGGCACATGCATCAGATGCCCGCCCATCTGCAGGCGGATCTGGCGCGTTTTGGCCACAGTTCGGTGGTGTTTGAGGATTCACTGTACATCTACGGCGGCTTCAATGGCCAAATGCTAAACGATATGCTGCGCTTCGATGCTGGACACTGCAGCTATTACACCAAGCAGGAGAAATGCAGCAGCGCTCGGCCGGGCGTCAAGTGTATTTGGGATGTGCAAATGATGCGTTGCATTAACATCATGCGCGTGCAACGCTCGGCGATCTACGGACGCGAGCAATACGATTATGTGGCTTGTCCCTCGAAGAGTCGCATCACCATGACCTCCGAGCATTTGCATCATGTTGCGCGCTGTCAGGAGCTGAATAACTGTCAGTCTTGTGTGTCGACTGCTTTTAGCTGCACGTATTGCGGCAATGGAGTGTGCAGCAAGGAACGTTGCCGTGAAACCACTTCGGTGGCATCTATATTCTTTGCGGATTCTTCGTCTTCGACCACGCAACAACAGCCAGCAGTGCAGCACCAGCTGCCGGTGGCAACGGTGGCTCCTCCACTGAATGCCAAGCGTTTGGATAGTTGTCCCGAGCTGGAGGATCACTTGGTGCAGGCCACCTGCGAGCAACTGCACAATTGTCGCGCCTGCATGGCGAATGCGGCCTGCAAGTGGGATCCGGAGTCGAATCGTTGTCGCAGCTACATCTCCGGCACCGGTTTGCCACTGAATCGCACTCAGCACGATGCGACATTGTGTCGGGCGACGTGTGCATCGCAGACGAATTGCCACAATTGCACCGAGGACGAGTGCATCTGGTGTCAGAACGAGCAGCGTTGTGTCGATCGCAATGCGTACACGGCCAGTTTCCCGTATGGCCAGTGTCGTGAGTGGACCACATTCACCTCCAAGTGCCGCTCGGCGCCGATAACGGCGCTGAGTGCGGGCACAACGACAGCGTTGTCCAGTGCACAGTGCGGTTACTACAATAGCTGTCAGCAGTGCTTGGATGATCCGGCGTGTGGCTGGTGCGACAACGGCTCCAACACGGGCTTGGGCAAGTGCGTGGTTGGTGGCGCGTTGTCGCCGTACGATAAAACGGAGTGCGCTCTCAAGCACTGGTTCTTTACGTCGTGCCCGCGCTGTAATTGCAACGGGCATTCCTATTGCAATGATCAGCAACACTGCGAGCAGCCGTGCAACAATTTAACGATCGGTGCACACTGCGAGAAATGCCGCGCTGGGTACTGGGGCAATGCCATCAATGGCGGCGAATGTCAGCACTGTCAGTGCAACAATCAGGGCGACTATTGTCATCCGGATACGGGCAAATGCTATTGCAACACCAAGGGCATTGTGGGCGATCATTGTGAGAAGTGTGATTCACAGAATCACTATATTGGCGATCCGTTGCGTGGCTCGTGCTATTACGAGCTAACCATTGACTATCAGTTCACGTTTAATCTGTCCAAGAAAGAGGATCGCCATTTTACGCAAATCAATTTTCGCAATTCACCGGTGAAGCCAGAGATCGATGCGGACTTTACGATCACTTGTAGTGTGCCAGCCAAAATGGATATATCGGTGAAGCGTGTGGGTTTGCCGGAGCGTCTGCTTTTGGTTGGCATCAATTGTTCGACGTTCCGTCATCGATTCCCCAAAACTGATTTTCATTTTGGCAACATTCCGGTTGACAATGTCTCGCTGACCACCTTCTATGTGTTTGTGCACGACTTTCAGCCGCCCATTTGGATACAGATCGCGTTCTCGCAGTATCCCAAGCTCAATCTACAGCAGTTTTTCATCACATTCTCGTCATGCTTCCTCCTGCTGCTGCTCATGGCCGCGGTGCTGTGGAAGATTAAGCAAAAGTACGATATGTTCAGACGCCGACAGCGTTTGTTTGTCGAAATGGAGCAAATGGCCAGCCGGCCATTCTCACAGGTAAGTTGAACTTGATTTAAAAGTCATATTTCCTTTGATAAACTTTTCTGTATTTTCAGGTGCTGGTTGACATTGAGACACGAGACAGTATTGATTTGAGTTTGCCGCTGGAAGGCATCAGTCACATGTCCAAGAAACGCAAGAAGGTAAATATAAGAGATTACATTTGAAATGGGTGTAATTTAATAATTCTTATCTTTGTCTGCAGGAATGTCCCAGTCCAATTGCTTTAGAGCCCTGCAATGGCAATCGAGCCGCAGTGCTCTCGCTTCTAGTCCGGCTGCCCACGGGTGCGTTGAGATCATTTATATTTAAATTGATGATTTATTAATGTTTAATATGTATTTGCTAGGTGGTCTATCGCAAGCACCTGCTGGCCAATCCGCTGGACTGGCCGTAGCCAGCGCTTTAGTCACGCTTGGAAATCCGCGTCGCCCATCGGTCGAGGTGCATCCCAAGGAGCCAAAATCGAAACGCAAGCAGAGCCAACATCCAGACAGTTGTACATAAAATACACACACACACACAAGATAATAGCTATGATAATGTGTACAATTAGTTAATAGAACCTTAGCATATTTGCTCTGACTTTCTTTATCTATTGAACACGCAAACACATAAGAAAAACACACACACTACGCAACACAACACAACACAACACCAATACACAGAGATGGCCAGCAGTTAGCAAGTTGATAATCCGCAGTTATTATTACTTTAATGCAATTAGTCTAATACCCCCTAAACAAATACAAAACAAAACGATGCAAATAATAATAATATTATAATAATAATTACAATTAAAATATTAATAATAACAATAATAATAATTACGATTAAAATAATAATAATTTTAGCAAAAGGACATATTTATATACAAGTTATATACAATTTGATATAGTTGATAGGTCATTTAGCGTTGCAAAATAGTTGTAAATGTTTTATTTATTATTTATACCGCAAAATGTAAACTACATAACACATATATATATTTTTTAACAACAGCAGCTGTAGGTCAACCCCTCCCTCCCATTTTTATATACATACACCTTATAAACCTTTACATTGATATGCATGCAAAACATACAAAACAATTTGTATCTGTGTATCGTGAGCGCGTTGTTGAAATTTATTTATGCAAATGTTCTATTCTTTTATTTTTTTGGTTTGTTTTTGCAACAAAAGACATTTTATTCATTTTGGTAGCAAGCAAAAAGAAAAAACGTGATGTTTATATTACAATAATTGAAAGAAAGAACGAGAAGAGGATAATATATGTATGTATGTGGAAATCTTGCAGATTGTACTGTGTTCATTGAAAGATATTGATAGACAAAGCATGAAAAAGTATTTTGTTTCTGTGCAAACATTTACAACAAATTAAGACAAATGAACAAATGGCAGCCAATAAATGTATCTGTAAATAAATACTAAAAAATATACATACGTAAATTATATATAATTATATATATATATATATACATATATATGGTAATCATAGGAAAACGCGCCCAAAACAAATCAGATATGTAATTTAGTTTATGAAAAACAAAAAAAACACAAAACAAATGCAAACTACAAAATTTATTTCAATTGAATTGAACGAACATCGCGAACTAAGAGTAAGGTTTCCACTTGGATAACAAAAACAAATTTGAAGCAAACTAAGCAGCAATAACAGCAACAATAATAACAAAAGAAAAAATAAACAACAAATGAAATGCACTTTGTAACTAAACAAACAAAACAAAAAGACACTGAATCAAAAGGCACTTGTCAACTTTTAAATATATATAACTAGAGCGAGAGAACTTAATTCAAGCAAAAATACAACAACAACAACAAAGACACTTCAGATGTTGATCTATAATAATTCAGGTTAAAACACTAATTGTAAAGTTCTTCAAAGCCAACACACAAGACACTAACACAACGTTTTGAAATCGAATTTCAATTGTAATTAAAATACGTTTTTATTTCCTGCCCCCAACAAAAACACTTGTCAGCCGATTACACCCTGCCCCCTCTTCCTATAATATATATTTCACCGCAAAAAGAAACGTAAATCAAATAAATTAACGAACTCAAAAAGAAAGACTTCTTTCGTTGTCCCACAGTTTTAAAATTCTTAAACAAAAAAAAACCAACCACACAAATTAGATAAAAAGTCATTAATAAATATATATAAAAATACTGATATATATATATATATATATTTTAGTTTATTATAAACCACAATAAAAACGAGAAGAGAAAAAAACCACACAAACGGAATTATGCAATGCAAAGGGCTTTTATGTGAGGTATTCAAATTGATTTCTACGTGTTGATAACTCGTTAGCACCAGCTTGATATTGAGCCGACTCGCGTGGCGGCGTTGAACGAGCAACGCGACGCATCGCATCGCATCTTTAGCAGAACTTTCACTTTCACCTTCGGAAGACGTCAGACAAGTTGGAAGCCGGCAACTGATCAAACGAAGGCGTGGCGCTCATATGGCTCGCTCTAGAGACTGATGAAATAAAAAGCAAGAGACTCAAAGAAGGATTCATTTCATATAATTTAAATACTTTTATTGTTGAGCAAGCATTGTTGATTCTCCTCTCCTCCTTATGTAATCATGCATACAATGTTGCACTTTTATTAGCCTCTCTTTGTATCGTCTTCTTCTTTTGTACTACGCTGCGAGACGGAACTAAAAGCGGCTGCACTTAATTTAATGATGGCCTCGCTAACGGGAAACGTCGTTGTATTTTATTAATAAATTTAAAGAAGAAAGTCATGTGAGAAACCCCCAAGACGAAGCGGAAGCTGCAGCAACTTCGACAGACAACACAAAAAAATTGTTTTCGTCAAAAAAATGCCAACATAAATCAATGCCCTTGGCTGACGAACTGACTCAGCCGAGGTGCGATATGATGCGATGCGATGTACGGATACGATAATATATAGTACAGGCAAAGCGACGGTTTTACCCGCCAGCCAAAAGCTAATGCTACCGAAGGCTGTCACGCACTAGGTTAAGTGCCCCATAATAGCAGCTGGCATTAAACTGAACATTATGAATCAGCTGAGAACCGACACCAAAGTGTAGCTTACAATTTGGAGCATGAATGAAGCGAACAAGTTTCCCAAAAATCTTCAAAAACAGCTCCGTATTAAATAGTTTTGTTTGTGGTGCGAACATGTTCGATCGAACCTCCGAGTTCGAACACCACAACTACTACTACTACTAGCAACTGTGGTGCAGCGACTCGAGCTCAAATGAGCAGCGTTCGCCGTTGAAGTCGCACGCGAATTTTGAAATTGCTAGCCGCAAAATTGAAAGACGTTACGAGAGAGTTTTTTCGAGTTCGTTATTTGCTGTTTCGCCGTAGAAATTCAAAGTGAAAATCAAATTTAGCGTCGTGAGTGTTTGTGTGTGTGTGTAAGTGAAATTGTGAAAATTGCAAATTAAAACCCAGCGCATACCAACGAAAAATAAGAAAACAAAACCCAAACCTCTGTGCACTTGGATTAAAGCACACCAAAAAAACGAGAAAAAAAAAACTCCTATTGGATTTTCACTTTTTATGGGATTAGCTGCAGCCATAAACATATAACTCATCTGATCTAACTTCAGGTGATCGAACAGGTTTGTTGAGCAATCTCCACACTCTATAAATTGAGCTTGAAATTGAAATCGAAACTGGGAGTTTTTGTTTTAATTTTTTTATTTTAAATGCGTCCAAGTCGTAAACATGTCAAAAGCTGTGCAGCAAAATCTCAAATATCGCAGCAGTTCAATCAAACTCAAGGTAACCTTTTGGCATTTTAAGTGTTTAAGTTTTGCTCATTAAGCGTGGGTTGTTCAGCTGGTAAATGAGTTTTAAAAATGCTAATTAAAATTTAAAAAAAAAAGCAAAACATAAATTTCTCAGTCTAAACAAGTCATGCAGTAATGAGCTTATTACCCAATAAAAGCCCAAAAAAAAGAAATAATAGCAAAATGCTATCAACAAGTTGTTCAACGGTTTCGCAAAAGGTCTGAAGCCCACCACCGTTATCTAGACCAAGTCCGAGTTGAAAGAAACATTTCGCAAGCGACTGCACACGCAATAGCTTTGCAGTAACTGTAGCAGAAAAAACTGTGCAAAACAACACCGAAAAAACAGCCCAAAAAAAAAAGGAAAAAGAATTACTTAAAAAGCGCCGAAAATCCAGTTTGGTGCCACAGAAATTGGAGCAGCTTAAAAAAGTTTACAGCGAGTACTTTATATTTTTTTTGTGGTTGAAAGGAAAAATCTCATTCAAAAGTTCTTTATCGTCGCATTTTTTTTGTTATAGTCCCACGCATGCTAATGCGCATAAGTATCCATAACATGGCTAACATGTGACCTCATTTCACCAATCGTTAAACTTTACACTCTACTAACTGTCAAACGGTTGAAGCCAGGCCAAGCATAGCATGGGAGTTAATGTGACAGGGTCAAACCCTAAACTACAATACAGTTAAAGCATGGAGTTGCAAGCGCATTAGCCGCACTTCACTTGTCTTCATTTCAATGACAAAACAACAAAGAGGCAACCCAACCCAAGCCAAGCCAAGCCAGGTTTCTTTTACTGGTTGGTGAAATCTATGGAAATTCGCCAAGTTCAAGTTAATTTTTTTTTTGCACATTTTGGCTTTTTTTATTCCAACGGTACTGCGAACCTGCCGTGAAATGTTATTAGTGAAAATGTGTTGGTCCTCCTCCTCTGGCCACTGGCCTTGTTTAGAAGAAACACCTCGACCAAAAACTAAAAAAAAAAGATAAAAAATGCCGCTGGCACTTTTGTTGTTTTTTTTTTAATTTTTAGTTCCGTGTTGCTTGTTCAATAACCAAGAGAAAAAACGAGACGAGTCTGGCACATTTTTCGGACCACAACAAATTTTCACCCAAAAATAAAAAAGCAAACAAAAGACTGAGGCAACAAACTTCTGCAGTGATGGGGAGTTATTAGCCATGATCAGCTGGCTGTTGACCAATCAGCTGGCCATCATAATAATTAGAGAAAATCCACTTTGATTGAGCTGCGGCAGCTTTAATGACACAAAGCTGAGCTGCTCTGCGTTGTGGCGTCGTTTTCAATGGACCGGAAAACGTACGAAAAAGTGAATTTCAACAGTGATGGCAAAAAAAAAACAGTGTTGCACGCTGCGGCAATTGAAGTTGCGAGTAAGCAGCAGTTGTTGCCGTTGCCGTTGCTGTTGCTGTTGCTGCTGCTTGCCAAAGTGAAAGCGCAGATTAATCACTCGTCTTTGCGAGCAAACGAGAGCTGCTAAATGATATGTTTACAGTGGTTGACAAAAGTCATCAACGCTGTTCGTCTGTTCGTACACGCGGTTCATGACCCAGTCGTAACCTCAAGTAGCGCCTATTGCGCAACAGAAATACAGATTTATGATGTTGTATGTTTGTGGTTGCTTGAATTCTTTAGCCATTCCAAACAAAAACAAACAAAAGAAAAGGCAACAACAAATGTTTAAAAATGTAGACTAGTGAAAGTATTTGGTATGCATATTTGAATTTGAATTTGAATTTCTCATGCCCGGTTTCGGTCTCATAAGCTCAACTTGTATGTGTTTGTGTGTGACGTCAAACGTGACAAGGCAACGCACACACACACACCAACACACACACACACAGCTGTACTGACTCATTGTAAACTCTCTTTTGCAGCTGCTGCTTGTTGCAGCCACAAAACAGGAAATCTTTACATCGCTTATTTTTTTGGCAACATTTTGAATGCTTTTGCCTCAATATGGCCCAACACTGTGATCAACGTTGGCTCAAGCTCTTCACATGCAGCCTGCTGTTGCTGTCGCTGTTCGCGTTGCAAGCAACCGATGCCAAACGCACAACGGGTAAGTAATCAACAAAAAAAAAAATATATAGAGAGGTTGAAATTAACAAGAACAAGGCAAGACAGGACATCAAAATGTTCAGCATGTCAATGACTTCGTTTTCTTTTTTTTTTCGGGCAGTCAATGAACTTTTAGCTGGACTGTATGTGGAGCAAGTTAGAGACTCATTAAAAGGCAATTGCAATTGCGCAAAATGCACGAGCAGAGCAGAACGCAATTAGCGTGTGGCGCAAAATTCGTGTAGAACTCCGAGGCGCTAAAAATAGCACGGCATCATTAAAAAGCGCTTAGCCGCCACCAAAACACGAACTTGAGGAGAGTGTGCGGCCAAAAAAGCCGTTACCCAGAGACATGCAAAGAAACTTATTGCTAGCTAAAGCTAGAGCTCTTGGTAGCCGCTGGTCCCTACAGTGTGTCAGTCGGTCATGTGGGCTACCAACAACTACAACAACAACTACAACTACTTCATCAAAGTTGCCTCGGGGGTGGGGATGGGGGCGAGCCGTCTTTTGTTTTCGTTTTCGTTACGCTTCGGCTTGAGAGCAAAACGAAAGACTTAAGCGACAAACTTGATTGCGGTCTACGTCTAGAATCCGAGACAGCCGCGAGACACGCTTGCCCCCCTTCTCCAATCAATGGTCGAAGCTGTTCATTATTTTCATTTAATTGCTTTTTGTTTTCATTCACGAAACGAAAACTGAAAGCTGCTCACAACTCGCACGATCAACAACAATACGCATACATCAGGCTAATCAAATTACAGACGCAGACTGACAAAAAAAAAAAAATAATAATGATGAAAACTTTCATTTAATGCCACACACAGAAATACGGCGAAAAATTTCGGCAATTAAGCTGACAGTATCACTGTCAGCCGGATGTACAAACACACGTGTAGTCTTTAGTTTACTTTACTTTTTGAAGTATGTATGTCACTCGCACCATAAGCTGCTGAAAGGTTCAGTTGTTGGAGTGGCAAAGGCTTGAGCTTGGGAAAAATACCAAATGCGCAAGCTTGACAGTTAATCGAGAACGGAAATTATTGCGATTTATGTTTATTTTCGAACATTAAGAAGAGATTTTCGAGATAAGCTCTATAAAAATAGGTCAAAGCTTTGCAATTCCATTTATATTATTGATGAGTTTACTTATTAGCTGTTAAAAGTTTTACAGACAATTTGCTAAAAATAAATTCGATTTCTTCATTATCAATTTTTTTAAAAAATCTTTGTTGATTTTAATACAGTTTTCATGTCAATAGTTATGCAAATTAAAGTATATTTTTTATAGAGCAACTGAAATTAAATAATTATACAAAATTAGGTAAAACATTGTTTACAAAATTAGAATTTGGTTTACAAAATCCAACTCTTTTATTGGAATGAAAAATAACGAGGGGCATTATCGACCTTCAGGGGAAGTGATTAACATAAATATGTAATTTTTAACACGCGTCAATTGTTTGCTTTAATTAACCTTACAGTACTTTGATACAATTTTTTTCATTTATTATTGCTTATTATTTATAAATATATAATTTAGGTTCAAATTTGTATTGCTATTTAAAATTTGTTTGGTAAAAATTGCCAGAAAAACCAAAATCTGATTATATTAATAGTTGATGACTAATTTTAAGTATAAATAATTTATATATCTTGAAGGTCACATCAGCTGTAAATAAATCATGTGCTAGGTTTATAAATAGCTACGAAAATAGCCAGATATAACACTTAATTTGATAAATAGTTGGTGACTAATATAAATTATAAATAGCTTACATATCAAATCATTATAAGATTCGGTGCAACATTTTATGACTCTGTAACAAATTGTTAAGTTTGATAAATAAACACAATTAAATGTGTTGACCAACAAGTTGAGGAAGAAGTCGCTGCAATTCGTGTAGTTTCCCGCTGAGAGCAAAACCTATAGAGTTAATAATGTTAGGCAGCATTACGAAACGAATTGAATGCCTGAATAGTTTGAAGTGCATTCGATAGACAGGGCTTAAAAGCCAATTGGCAATTGCAGAGCAATTGCAGTGCATGGCAAATGCATTCATTACGTGTGTCCGCTGTTCAAATCAAGACAACAATGGCCAAAGCTCAGTGAGCGCGTCGGTGTTTTTTTTTCTTGTTTACGAAATGTGCCGAAATAACCAACGTTGCGTATAGGAGGATGTTCGAGAGGGAAGGGAGGGAGGTAGGATGATGCCTCAATTACATAAGCTGTAATAGACAATGACTGTGCCTTATGACCAGAGACCAAAGACAAGGGGCAGAATCCAAGACAAATGCCGTCAGAGAGCATCCAATGGCGTTGTGTTAATGGTTCAGTCCATTTGAGTAAATTGCGCATACGCCGCATTGGCCGAAAGCAGCGCGCGCGCATTTCGCATACAAAGACGAAGTTGAATGTTGGCCCTGAGAAAACAACTACAACAACAAACAACATTTGCTCGCAGCAGTTTTGTTGCCCGTTTTGTATGAATTTTTTAATTTCAATTTGTTGTTCCATTCATGCGACAATCGAACGCGTCACGTTCGCAAAAGTGAAACTGACGCTGGGTTTTTTTGGTTTTGGTTTTCTTCGTTGTGTAGTTGAATAACTTGAAAGTATGTCATACAACTCAATCTCTCTTTCTCTCCCTCTCTTTGTCTTTTTCTCTCCCCAGCCAATTTAACTGCCTGCCAGCATTTGAGACGCGCCGAATCCCGTCGTGCGAAGGCGTTGCAAGATTCATCGGTGCGTATTCCACGTTGCCGCAAAACAGGCGAGTTTGAGCGCATACAATGCACGAATGAGAAAGCTGGCGAGGATTGCTGGTGCATCGATGAATACGGCGTAGAGTTGCCTGGCTCCAGGAATGCCACACGCAGTGGAGTGCTATGTGAAGAGCCCAAACATTGTGCCGCCTCCGCTTGTCGCATGTTCTGCCCCTCGGGTTTTGCACGTGATGCACAAACTGGTTGCTCCGTGTGTCGCTGCAGAGATCCCTGCGATGGCCTCGACTGCCCGAACGGACAAACCTGTCAACTCCAAGAAGTACAATGCAAATCGGAACCTTGTCCACCGTTGCCCACCTGCAAGAAGGCGCGCTCACTGGCCAATTTCTGTCCAGCTGGTTTACCTTTGGCCATCGATGACAGCGTCAGACCTTTCTTGTGTGGCCAGGATGCGGGTAAGCCGCAGTGTCCGCCGCTGTATCAGTGCATGGTCGAGGCGGGCAACGACTATGGCGTCTGCTGTCCCAGCACGTTGACCTTCCAGAAGCCTGGGATCTGCCCGGCGCCGGAGCAGGCGCAATACACTCAACGCACGGGTTACATGTGCGGTGCTCCTTGCAGCCATGATCTGGAGTGTCGCAACATGGAGAAGTGTTGCTTCACCAAAGGCTGCCAGTTCAATTGCCAGCAGCCCAGCAATGTCACCGGTTGCCATCAGGCCAAAGCCTTGGCCGACATCTTGGCCATCAATGAGCGCGAGGGACGCGGCTATGTTCCCGATTGCAATGGTCCAGGGGGACAATACACACCCAGGCAATGCTCGAGGAATGGTTTGGTCTGCTGGTGTGTGGATCCTCGCACGGGACACAAGATCAAGGAGTCCATGGGAGCGGCGAACAATGTCAACTGCGATGGCTGGGAGAACATGATCAGTCGCTCGTATGCGCGCAGCTTCCAGATGGAACAGTGCGACACCAACATCTGTGCTGCAGTCTGTGAATATGGATTCAAGGTAAGTTGAGGAATCGTTTATAGTTAGTTAGATAAATAGAGAGCAAACTTACGTCCAAAGAACACGTATAAAATGCTTGTTTATATGAATTTTTGAGTCTTAAAAACAATATTCTTTAAGTTAGTTAGATTCCATCAACAAGATCGAATTTTTTGCCTTTAAATAAAGTTTTAAACATTTTCGAAAAGTCATTTGCCTTTGAGCACAATCTTAAAATATTAATCTTTAATTCTTTCCTGTGCTTTAAAGAAGAATTTTCGATTTCAAAGCAAGATTTTTTAACTGAAATTTACAGTTAAACTTTATCTGCCTAAAAGGGTTATATTTTAAAACAAGAATTATCAATATAATACAAATTGTTTAAGCTGCGAATACGTATTTAAACCTTTTCGATAAGACATTCTTGTCTTATCAGTTTTCAATCATAAAATAATCTTCTTAATTGTAGTAATAGATATATTACTACAATAACATTTTTTAATTTTGAATATTTTGAATATTTTATAATCTATCTCAAATA
The DNA here is from genome assembly GCF_023558435.1 of Drosophila sulfurigaster albostrigata. Classification (NCBI taxonomy): domain Eukaryota; kingdom Metazoa; phylum Arthropoda; class Insecta; order Diptera; family Drosophilidae; genus Drosophila; species Drosophila sulfurigaster. Next base: position 23,359,963 of record NC_084882.1, read on the forward strand.
ATCATTTTAAGAAGAGAATATTCTAGATCCATATTAGAACAGGAATTTTCAATTATCAAAACAAATCATTGTTCCTAGAAAGTTTCACAACAAACCAAAAATTGCATGCTACAAATAAAAACTTAATCTTTCTCAAAAATAAATTTTAAATTTGGTAAAAATTTTGTACCATAGTAGAGCTCTTTCTCCAATTATATACTTCTATAATAGTTACCTAAGACCTCTAATTAATTTTGAATTCCTTTCTAGAACGATCATAATGGCTGCCCGACCTGCGAGTGCTCGGAACCCTGCGAAGGCTTCAAGTGTTCCATTGGCTCGCACTGCGAGGTTGCCACCGATCCGCTCTGTGAATCCGGCTCCTCGTTGTGCTCCTCTTGGCCCGTCTGCAAACCCGATTTGGCCTACTCGAATCCCTGTGATGTTGGCACTCCGCTCTCGGACACTGTGAGTGGCGAAGTCATGTATTGCTTTGATGAGCGACAGGCGCGCAGCTTCCAGCCCACGGCCTTCTTTGAACCCGAGGTGGAATCGAAGCAGGGTCGCTCCATGAGCAATCGCATCATGTGTCCCGAGCAATACAAGTGCACCAAGCTGCATCGTGAAACAGAAAGCGTTTGCTGTCCACTGCCAGAGCAGTCAACAGCCGCCAGCGAGGATCAGCCGACGACGCATCAGCAGACAAGTAAGTAAAGACAGCCATCTGCTTGATAATCAACGATGTGAGGTACAATCTGTGATCTTAGCATGCAAGTAAAGCTACCAAGCAATAGGTTTTATCTACAAGCCTTTAAGGTACACATAGGTATCCTTAGTATCAAGAATAAAAGCGATTTGCTGTATTCATCTATCTGACAGACCGTTTGTAGTAGCATCAGGAAGGATATATAAAGTTACATTCTTATATGCGGTATTATATCCAGTTTCGTGTTTACGATAAACTAATATCAATTGAAAGTTTAAGAGAAAACATAAGATATCTTTCATCTTGTAGTCTCAACAATATTATCTGTTCGGTTGGCCATTTGTTGATAGCTCTGTTTATTAAATCAAGTATTAAAAAATAAAACCATATGGCTATGGCTGATTAATTGTCCGTGTGTTCTACATCTTATATCATTATGATTCTTAAAGTAAGTGCGCGTAATTTAAGTCACAATAGTTCTTCCTCCGCATTTAATTAGTCTTGGGATCTTGTAATGTTCTCCTTCTGGGTATGAATTATGTATATTGAAATGAAATAACAAGGCCTAAATTGTGTTCACTATAGTTTCGAATGGTAGCATTTAAAGTAATTAACACATTTTGAACCGATCCTGAGAATTTCATAGCGAATGAACAAATAACTGTCTAGTTATTTAAAGGATAACTTTGTAGTTCGATTGTAAGGAGCAGCTGCAGCTGTTCAGTAGTATTTTCTCATGCTTTCTTAGCGATAAATAGAACTGATTTTATATCTAATTTACTATCGTTGTATACAACTCAAAATCAAGCAGCTTTTATTCCCACTTCTTACTCATCAATTCCCATCATTGCAGTGTGCGAATATCTTCGCGATTTCTCGGAGCGCATGGAAGGCACCGAGGCCGGAATGCAGCTGGCGATGCCAGCACCCCGCTGCACCCCCGAAGGCGACTACGCGAGTCGCCAGTGCGAGCTCCGCAAGATTAGCGTAACCCGAGCCGAGCAGCGCAAGATCCTCGAGGAGAATACGATTCGTCGCATGCGCATGTTGCTCCAAAATGCGCCCAAACGCACTCGCCGCAATGCGGAACGCCTGAAACTCTATCGCGTGGATGATGCCACACTCAAGGTGCAACTTGCCACGGCGCCAGCGCCAGTTGCAGCCATGGCACGCAGTGCCAAAGTCATAGATATAGGCAACGATCGTCAGCAGTTGTTTGAGACGGACTTCAAGAAGGTCGCCCCGGCGCCAAAGAAACACACAGCTGACTCTGAACTCGTGGAGCAGGAGGTGGAACAATGTTGGTGTGTGGACAGCTTTGGCACCGAGATTCCGCAGTCGAGGGGTTACAATGTGAGTGACGACAGTTGCCAGCAGCTGCGAGAGGATTTGTCCTGCCTCGATCTCACCTGTCGCATGGGCTGTGAATACGGATTTGCTTTGGATGCCCAGACTCGTTGTCCCGCCTGTCAGTGTCGCGATCCCTGCGATGGCGTCAGCTGTGGGGAAGGCAAGGAATGTCGCATTGTTGACGTGAGCTGTGAAGGTGAATACTGTCCTCCAGTGCCCGCTTGCCTGCCCCGCAAGCCAGGACAATGTCCCTACCTGGTGCCACCTGGACTCAGCGTGGATAACCTCGATGCGAATGTTTGTGGCTACGAGTGTCGCACAGATGCGCATTGCGAAGGCACACGACGCTGCTGCTCCAATGGCTGTGGCACGCAGTGTGTGGAACCGCAGCTGAAGACGGCTTGCCAGCATCTGCAGTCCATACAGCTGCATCAGAGCTCGGAGCTGGGCATTCCGGCACGTCTGATGAGCGTGGCACAATGCGAGCAGGAAACCGGAAAGTGGAAGCAAGTGCAGTGTGCACCCGACGGGCATTGTTGGTGCGTCGATAGCCAGGGACAACAGCTGGCGGGCACAAAAGTGAAGTCACCTGCTGAACCCGTCTGTCAACTCAACTCCAGCTACGCTTGTCCCCCTTCGAAGTGCTCCCAGCAATGCGAAAGTGGCTATCAAATGGATGCGAATGGTTGTCAGACTTGCGCGTGTCGCAATTACTGCGAGGAACTCAACTGCGCCAGCGATGAGGAGTGTCAGCTGATACACGTGGAGTGCGTGGACAGTCCTTGCCCCAAGATGCCCATCTGTGTGCCGCGACGTGCTTCGGTCTGTGCCGAGGGCAATCCGCTGCAGCAAGGCGACCTCGATGTCAGCTGTGGGCCACATAATGAGCATGATGCATGCCCCACGACGCACAGCTGCCAGCTGAATCCGGTCACAAATCGCGGAGTCTGTTGCTCGAAGACACGCGACGTCTGCTTCGAATCGATGGACAATGTGTGCCTGGCCAGCTCGGAGTCAACACAGAATCTAACACGCTATCGCTTCAGTCCAAAGGCCAACAAGTGTGTCAGCGTGCAGTTGGATGCAAATTCTGCCGCCGCGTGTCAATCGAAGAATCTTTTCCACAACGAACTCGCCTGCAATTCCGTGTGTCCTTTGCTCACTCCCTGCGAACGCTTGAAGCTGAAGAACAGCTTGGCTGCCCAGCGCACTGGACACTCCTCCGTTTGGTTTCAGCCACGTTGTGATCCCATTACCGGTCACTGGAGTCCGGTGCAGTGTCTGGGCAAGCAGCCCGAATTGAACAGCACACCCAAATCACACACGGAGATTGTAAGTCGCGCTTTTGCCGGGAATGAAGAGACGCCAAGTCCTTATGGCGTTTGCTGGTGTGCGGATCGCAAGGGTGCACCTCTCAAAGGCACACTCACCCGGGATGTGGAGCCAGTTTGCAACAGTCGCCAGGCGCGTCAGCGCAAGCAATACGATCTGGGCGATCCGCTGATGGAGCAGCTCATCTCGCAGCTGACGCAGTTGAATGAGTTGTCCAACGACGACCTGGACTTGGATGAGGTGGAGGCACGTCTGCAGCCCACGGAACGTGTCATGGAGTTGGCCAACTCGCTGCTAGACTCTCAACTCTCAGTGGAAGCTTCGCCGCTGCAACCCATGCAGCTGAATACGACACGTTGTCGTGCGCTCGCCGAGACTGCGACATTCCCAGTGAGCTGCGATGAGTCGGGTTCCTTCTTGCCACAGCAGTGCAATGGGCACAGCTGTTGGTGCGTCGATGCCGCAGGCAATCAGCTGCAGTCCACGCACATCTTTGGACAGGGTGACAAGCACTGCGAACAAGTGCCCATCGAATCGGTGGCCATTGAGCTGCACATGAGCAACAGCAGCTCGAGCAGCGTGCGAAATGTCTACGATTCGATAAGGAGGGAACTTCAGCAACTCCTCGGCGATGTGGTGGAGAATCTGCGTGTGCAGGAGAACTTTGATGGCTCGGTGATTGTCCGCTTCGAGCTGCACAATGCGGCCAAGGTGGACATGGCCTTTGCCATTGAGTCAGCCATCACCAATGGTGGCTTCCAACTCGTCGCCGGACACTTTCAGCCGGATTTAACGCGTTCTCATTTCGTGCATCGTCCTGCGACGTTGCCGCTGGCTCAGGCAGCCACTGCACCGGATGAATCCGTGCAGCTGGCCATGTTTGTGATGGCCAGCTGTTCGGCCTTCCTCGTCAGCATCTTTGTGGTGTACGTGATGCTGAAGCGTGGCTGGCACAAAACGTTGCACAAGAACATCTACGATTATCCCAAGGCGACGCCGGTTGCTGTTGTTGGCGGTCAGGAGAAACCCGTCGACTACTCGCTGCCCATATTTGTGCTGGAGGATGCACAGCCGGAGAGCATGAAGCGTGTCAAGGCGTAGGAATTAGTCTTCTCCTTCTGCAGTTGTTAAGCGTTAAATTATATAAATGAATTTTGTAAATAATTTTGTTGGTTTCAGACACCGTTGCGAAGCGGCGATGGTGCAAGCCAAAGCACTTATCTGACAAGTATATAGAACTATATATAAAATTGTGTACTTTCTAGGCTTATAAGACGACTAATTTATGAATAAAGCTTTATAAACGAAATCAAAGTTGAAACTTTTTTGTCGACGCTTTTTTAACTACCTAAGAATAGGTTTATTCTATCTCAATTTGGAATTTGGGTTTCATTGAACTATTTTTTATAGCTAGTTTATTCTTTTTCCCATATCGAAATCAAGAACTGATATAAATCCCAGAAGAAAAATTTAGGCTTTAATACTTAATACTCAAAATCGCAACAAGATTCAAATATAAATCCAATAAGGAAAATTTAATTGCCGTCGACTCAGAAATTCGAAAGATATTCAATACAACAAAGTTTATATCTTTATGCGAAGCATTTTTAGCTGCCTATAAATGCAATTTTTAAATTTTAATGAAATACAAAGAAATACTTTTAATTTGGGATTAAATAAAACCCTAAAAAATTTCAACAGATCATTTTTTCCCAAAAAGAAAAATTTGAAACAAATAAAACTTGCATACATCATATGCAGTTCCGAAATCTGACAATTTTAAATTAAAACCTGCACCATATTTATCCTAAAACTTTCATAGCTCAAAAAAAGAAATATAAAATACATATTAATTATTCAATAAATAAATTCAAGTCCAGTATTCACGTCACAAAAGCAATTGAAATTTGTCAGCAAACAGTTTTGTTGGATTTTTAATATTTAATAATACAGTTCATACATTCATATCAATATGATCAGCATCTGATTTGGATCTGAACGTTGTTATCATTATCAATTATTATATAGTACATTCATTAATAACATTAATAAATTTTGGCTTATCGTTTCCAAGCAACATGCGAACTCAGTTGTCTTTCTCCAATACAAATCAATCAGGTGTATAATAATATAGTATATGTGTAGAGATATCTGTATTGTATCCATATCCGTTGCCGTGTATAGTTTGTATATGGTAGACTATATGCTAAAGCGGACGTCGAATCTCCATACAGACAACAACAACAACAAAAATACGTTGTAAAAATCGACTTTTTGTCCGCGAGAGACACAAAAAATATGTAGAAAAAACTTAAACTAAATCGAGAATGAAATGATTACAATAATAATAATAATATGTAAGTTCTTTAGTGTATTTCGGATTTATAAATATATATATATGTATAGGTATATGTATCAGTATGTATATGTATATAGAAAAATGCAATACTTGTAGTTACAATTGGAAAAATGTTTTGCGAAATGCAAATTGCTTATATGTACGTTTTCAATTTTTGGATGGATTGGAATATTGGGATATACATTATCGAGAGCGAGAGAGAGAGAGAGAGAGCGAGTGATCAAGAGAGATAAGTTGTGAACTAGCAAAGTATAATCGAATGTGAATTGTATAATCTATTGAGCTATTTTCATTGACTTAAACTAGTTACATAATTGTAGTAAATGTGCTCGGCATGCAATAAAACATTTAATATCTCTTCTTTTTTTACTTTTGTTTTGCAAAAATTCTCTCGGTGTTAAAAAGCGCAAATATCAACTTTTCTGTCTACGGTGAGTATATCTATGTATTTGTATTTGTATATGTATATGTTTTGTGTGTGTGCATGATGCATCAAAATGGAAGAGCTGATGCATCACCGAATAAACAAAAAAAAGATTAAGAAAATTAAAAGTGTATGAATCATTTTTGGTTACTTGTGTTTTTGTTAGTCGGTAGTCAAAACTAAAAGTTGAGCTTACAACAAATGCTTAGCCAGCCAAATTAGCCATCAATTGCCAGTTGGCCAAAAAAACTGGGCCAATAGGCCAGGCATGCAATAATGGCCAAAATGTACGTATCGTATAACAAACTGACTTCCAAAACATATGAAGAGCAGCCAAAATGGACGTTTACTTGGCAGCTGCTCCACCTCCACCGCCGCCTGTGGCATTGTTGTTGTTGCTGCTATTGTTGTTATTATTATTGTTGTTGTTGCGCGCATTTCGCTGCGCATTGCTAAAGCCGCCAAAAGGTATCGACGCCCGCTGATCCTCCATGCGTCCGCTCTGCACTTTCATAATCAGCGAAAAGAAATCCTCATCGGGCACCGTTGCACCTCGTCCCGACTCGCGACTTCTTGCGCCCGCCGCTGCCGCTCCACCGCCCGGTGCCTGCAACGGTGGCGCCTCCGCATCCATGGTGACATGTGCCCTGGGCAACTCGGAGCGTTGCTCCTCCAGTCGCGAGCCCTGGCAACGCATCAGCATGTCGAGGAAAGCATCGTCCGGCTGTTGTGTGGTTGTGGCACTGCGTGCCAGCGGTGCATGGCTAATGGCTGGCGGCATAGCCGACGATGGTGACTTCAGACCCGGCAGATTTGTGGGATCCACAAACAGAGAGTTCTGCTGCACCAGCGGCTTGCGTGTGGCGCCTGTGGCAACAGCTGCGCCGCCAGCTGTGTTGATTTTGATTGAGCAACGTTGATCGTCCATGCGCTTGGACTGGGAACGCGAGAGCATATCGAAGAAATCATCCTCTTTGGCTTTTGTGTGGGCAGCGTTGGCTGCCTTGGTTTTCTGCTCCTCCTGCGCCTGCAGACGCTTGCCATCGGGTGTGATCTTGATCAGATCCAGCTGCTCCATGCTCTGGCGACGCACGCGCACCTTTTGAAATGCAAAACAAATAAATAAAAGTGCAATTTGAAGAAGGTATTTGCGTGCTTACCATGCGTCCCTGCGAGTTCTCTGAACCATCCGACTGATGTCCACTGGCCGAGTGATCCGAAGCAGTCGAGCGTTCCTCCTCTGGCGTTGGCGTATGCTCCGCCTCTGGCATGCCCAGCAGCTTGCGCAAATCTGAGATATTTACACGTGCTGTGCTCTCGCCCACGGGATCATGCAGTTCCTTGGCCAGCTGCAAATGGGATTCGGCAAACTGCAGCGCCTTCTCATTGTTGCCCGTGGCGGCATGAGCATTACCCAGTGACCAGCAGGCGCGTGCTTCGCCAATGCGATCACCCAGCTCTTGGGCAATCGCCAAATGCCGATGATGGAACTCAATGGCCATGGCAAACTCATGCAGCAGCGTATAAGTGTTGCCCAAACTGTAGCACGACTGCGCTTCGACTTCACGTTCGCCCAACTCCAGGGCCAAGGCTAAGGTGCGCTTGTAATGCTCGGCAGCATCCTCGAATTGTCCGAGAAAGATGTGCGAGTTGCCCAGATTGCTATTGGCGCGACGCTCGGCAGCGCGATCACCAAACTCGCGTGCAATGCGCAAGCGTTCCTGATGATGCTCAATGGCAGCCTGCAAAGCGACACTATTACAACAACTGGTAGGGAGAGGCACGGGGTTTAACTCACCTGAAAGTCGCCCAGCAAGTAGTAAGTGTTGCCCAAATTACCACAGGCACGTCCCTGTGCACCGCGATCACCCAGATCGCGCATCAACTGCAGATTCTCTTGGTAAAACTCTACCGCCTTGACCAGCGCCTCCTTGACATCGTCGCCTGCCTTGTTGCGATTGCCCAAATGTTTTCCCTTGGCATGGTAAACATTGCCCAGATTGTACAACGCTCTGCCCTCCGACAGACGATCGCCCAGCTGGCGTGCAAGTGTGAGATGGCGTTCACAACAAATGGCCGCCTCATCGAAGCGTCCCATCACCTTGAGTGTGTTGCCCAGATTGCCAGACGATTTCGCTTCGCCCAACTTATCGTTCATGGTCTTGGCCAGTGTTAGATCGTGCTTATGATACTGCATGGCCTTGGCGTAATCACCGAGATAGAAGTATGCATTTCCTAGCTGCGAATAGATGGCTGACAAAGTGCGTAGATCATCGGTGCCCGCTTGAATCGCCGCCTGGAAGAAGGCAACGCCCGCCCGACAATCGCCCGCTTTACACAGACGTTCTCCTTCGAGTGCCAGTTCGAGGCACATACTGGAGCCGCCGCCATCGGAGGTGGGATGCGAATTGGAGCCGTCTTGACCCCCGCCTCCAATGCCCATGGTGGAGACATTTTCCGCGGATGCGGAGAGTGAAGACATGGCTTTCGTTATGTTGCTGATGTTTCTAAAAGAAAACTGAACGCTACCACCACACACACACACTTCGAGAGAGAGTTTCTAGCAGTCTAAATTACTTTAATTAAACACTTTTTTTGTACCGTTTTACTAATCAATTGGGTTTGTTAATTTCATTCTGATTCACTAGGCCAGTCGATTAATCGTTCATCGAATTATCGCTACAGGCGTTGCCATCAATATAATTTCGACATATTGCCACATCAGTAAATTTAAAAACATTGCTATACAAAAATTTATAATTAAATGAATAATTGGTTTCGCAAATGTACTAAAAAAATTAAATATTGTATTTATTTAAAGTTTAAATAACCGTATAACATACAGTCTGACGTATCGTGCAGCCAACGCTTGCTCGTTTTTCAACACTGTTGGTTGCGACTGAACGTGCCTCGACCACTTTAAAGATGGCGTCACTTTCTACTGTGTCTGTGTGAACGAATCAAGTAGCCGCTTAACAAAATTGAAGTTTTTTGGCAAAAAATCTAATCACCGGCTGCACTAAATAGCTGAAAAGTGTAAATGAAAGTGCCAGGAATGATTTTCAATTGAAATTGTGACAGGTGTGTGCGCCATTGCCTTTGCAATTGACGAACAAAAAACAAAAAAGCCTCAAAGGTGTAACGCAAACGCACTGTGAAAAAATGCGAATGTCGTCGTCGTCGTTGTCGCTGTCGTCGCCGCTTTGAGTGTGTACGTGCGCCGCGTTTTGCATGGCAGCTGCGCTGATACCAGAAATATAAAAGGTGTGAATTTCGTGTGTTGCAAGATACATATATTGTTAATTTTGAGGCAATTAAAAGGCATTACACATATGCAACACCGTTATCAGGAATGTGCTTTATTATATAAATATAAATAAGTAAGCAAGCAAGCAAGCAAAAAAAGCCACAAAAATATAATGCCCTGTGTTAAAATTCTGCGAGTGGGAGCCTAAAGCTAAGCGACAGAGAGCAAAAGAGAGTACGCGCAGTAGCACACACATACACACACGCACGCAAATAAAACTTCGTGAGAGCGGAAAACAATCATTTGTGGTGAGTGGTGAGTGTTGTCGCTGTTGTTGTTGTTGCCAGGATGATGATATTTAAACGTTTTAATTGCCATCCATGAACCGGCTAAACTATCTGTCAATTTCAACCTATTCTATTTTATCTCTAATATAAGTGTTGTTATAATGGGAATGAGCGTTTTGAGTGTTTTGTTTTTAATATTATTTTGAGAAAGTTGTCACTGGTCTCGTTTTTATGAACGAAGAAAATTGTTCTATACATATGCATATGTATTTTCATTTAAAACTCACCACACCCCACACACTGACAGCACCTTGGGGCTCGCTCAGTTCTCTGTGTATGTGTGCGTCAGTGTTAGTGATTCACAAAAGCAACAACCCCAACAAATTATCTCTACTACACATTTTCGCTACTTTTACTATACACCAAACGAAGCAGCAAGCAACGCACAACAACACTGCTGCAGCTGCTATCATCGCACGGTTCTTCTGCTTCTTCCGATTCTTTCTCTTCTCTCTCCCCAATACTCTGCTCCCCACTCCTCTCCACCTGTCGCCAAACACGGCACACTACTGCGGTATGCTCGCGCAGTGTTGCCGTATTGCACGAAAAAAACCAAGCAGCCGCTTTTTAAATTTTTTTTGTGTCTGTTTTTTCGTCATTCGTTGAAGTGCTCTTTTCATTTCTTATGTCTTTGCTTTGGTCCCCGTTTCGTGCACTGTCAATAATATTGCGATGTGGGGCTGGTGCTGTCGAGCTTTGGAGGGACACACGCACACTCACAAATACACACATGCAGCAGAAGCAGCAGAGAGCGCCAACCGAAAAAATCGGCTTTCTTTGTGCCGCAGCAGCTGTAGCAGTGTTGCCAACTTTCAGGAAAAAAAGCTGTAGAAATATAAAACTAAAACAAAATAAAAATAACTTTTATATGTATGTGTATTTTACATTAGGATTTTATACTATTGCAATAGGGGAATTTTATTCCAACGAAATTTGACTGAATCCCCTATAAAATGCTTCATTCGAATGGGGGGGAACAAAACTTATGGTATGTAAATACAGTGATAAACTAAATAACTAGAGAAGAATTTTGATCATAAAGTTAACACTTTATACGAAAAATAATACAAAAGTTGTTCATAATATAGGAATGCAAACAAAAATTCATTCTCAACTTCAAGTAGGTGCAAAAAGGAACTCAAATTTGACGGAAAAAATGCTAAATTGGCAACACTGAGCAGAGCAGCAGTTACTGTAGGTTTGTGTTGTCGCGTCGTCGTTTCAGTTGCCGTACGTCGCTGTCGTCTTCGGTTGTGTGCAAGAAATACACGAGAGAGAGAAATACATGAATACAGTTGAAAAGCAGCCTCAAAATCCGCTTTATCGGGTTTACAAAAAAATATATCGCAAAAAAAAGCATATCTACAACTAGAAATGCAAATCTCTCGAAAGTGCGCAATAATTGTGAAGTGTAAATAAATATTGTACATAAAAGTGTATGTAGTAATTTAACCAATTTAATTACAAATTCAACACACACATAATTATAGTGTGTGTGTGTGCATAAATGTGTGTGTGTGTGTGTTCGTTTAGGTATCGCGGCCGGCAGTTTGCTGCTTTAGCTATGTAGCTAGAATAGCTAGTAGCTGATGATGGCTACAATTGAAATTCGTTTGTGCTTTTATATTTTTTGTATTTTTCAAAGTATATTATTTTTAGAATATCGATTTTGTTGGCTGCCCGCAGCCAGAGTTGAGCAGTGAGCAGAGAAGCAGACCAGAGCAGCAGCAGCAGCCACACACTTTGTATCCGCTAGTGTATGTGTGAGTCTGCGTGTCTGTGTATATAGAAATCTATATGTGTGTGCATACATATATAATATATGCGAATGTGTGTGTCGTCGTCACAGGCAGTAAAGAATGTGTTAAGATTATGAGCATAACTCATATAGACAAAACGTTACCTAACTGCCGTGCAAAATACAAAATAATAATACAAATACGCGAGAGAAAAAAAAACAAAGTGAAAAAATTTGAATTAAAGTGTCTTCCCCAAGTTGCGTCTATGCTTTATGCCTTCGTTCGTTAAATTCAGCGATCAAAACAGCTGCTCCTGCATGGAGTTGACTTCTCCCTCTCGCCCTTTCCGTCTCTTTCACACTCTACCGATTCATATCTCCCCGTCCTGCTCGCTCTTGCGGTTGCTGTCATAGCTACTAGCACACGTCGTCATTCTTATTGGCGTTTTCTTTTATTTGATTCTTATATTTCACCTACATTATTGCCATATACACAGACACATACACACACTTATGCTTATATGTATGTCGAGACACACATATGCATATGAGCAAACACACACAGACACACATACGAGCTCACTCATTTCTGTGCTGTGTTTTGCTTTTCGCCTCTTGCTTTTAGCATCGCATTCGTTTTAACAAGATCTGTGCGCCGACTGCCCTACGTTCCCCCCCTCCCCAACACTGTCATCGCCGTCGCCGTCGCTGCCCACGTCGCAGCCGCTGTCGTCGCTTGTATTTTACATGTGTTCTTATTGTCCCCTTGGCCACCGCCACAACCCCATCCATCCGTCATCAGAGCGCATAAGCGAATGCAAATTCAGATACACAGATATAGATGCAAAAAGAAAAAAAAAGTATAGCAAATAAACTGCAACTTTATTGCTATTGCTCAAGTGTAAAACTGCAAATTGTTTTAAGTCACAAAATGACAAAATCGTTTTGACAATGTTGTTGCTCGCTCGTTTGTTAGTTCTTTGTGTGTGTGTGCTTTGCAAATAATTGATTTCAATAAAATGCCGCTGAGAAAACTGAGTTCTGAGGTATGCCAATCATTTATTTACATACAGACTACAAAGCAGAGTATACATATGTGTAAAGCGTATATATTGCATGGCGAGCGGAAGTTGCCGCCTTGCCACCTGCCCACAGAGGGCGCTCCATTTTGGGTATTTGTTCTATTTCCGTTTGAATTCCAAATTTGACAAACATCTACTCACACACATACACACACACACGCATTCTACGTTTTGTCTGCCAACTGTCGCAACAACTGGCAAACAAAGAACGGGTTCTAATTGATTGAGAGTGACGAACCTGCTCGCCCAATTAACAAGTTTCGATTGAGCAGTTACTCGAAGCGAGAGCAGTTAGCGCTGCCAGATCAGGTCGAAATTAACACAATTGTGTGAAATGCTTCAAAATACAAACACACACACACACGCACGCATGTATTTGCATATTACTTTTTACATACATATATCTACATTAAAATCTGTATCTGAATGCAAACTTTGAGCCTCTTCGTCTTTCTCTCACACGTTCGCTCGCTTGTTCGCCTTGTCTGACAGGTGACAAGGCCACATTTGGTTATCAATTGTATGTGGCTAACAAGCCATAATTTATCGATGTCCACATAACGTTTTATTATAATAATTCATAATACACTACTATTTGCCCTGCACGTCAGTCTAAAAAAAAAAACAAAAATAATAATATAAAACTATCAAAACGACAGCAAATTATTTGTCGTCACATTGAACGTGACTTTTGCTAACAGGCGCTGACATTAACAATTGCAATTGTTTTCATTATATTGGCTTGTCTTTTGCGCAATCATGTATTTCTATTTTCCATTTTTTTTTGCACACAAAACAAATTGTTGCAAATTAGATAATGGTCTATCGTCAAAAGCAACTAGGACAAATTGAACTTGCATTTTAAGCTCGGGATTTACTTTTGTGATGTTCAAAAGATTTCCAAAATCAACATAACTTTTATTTTTGTAGGTCGTAAACGTGTTTAGCAAATAAATGCACAAATTTATCAACTCGCAAGCGATAAATTATTTACTCTTTCAAAACTATTAATAGCTTACGATATTTCACATCTACTGCAAAAAGCACAGCAAATCACACTTAGCCTCCTCTTTGAAAAATTTGTTGTGTGCTCGTTATTTGTTATTTGTTATTTGTGTTGTTGTTGTCGGTTCTAACGGAATTCAGCTAACCGTAGAATTTCTTTACTTGGCTTGCTTGTTGCTTGGGATGCCAAAGTGTAGGCCTAAAAATGTCATAAAGAGCGCTCCACATTATTCGCCAACAGCTTCTGGCGAAATATGAAGCACTAATTATCATCAAATTACTGCAGACGACGACGACGACCTGCTTTTTATAATCTGTTCACCTGAGCGTTGCACTCTTCTTCTTGTTGTTGTTGTTGTTTAAGTCGCGAGCACAACTTTAAACTTTTACCGGGTTTTGCTGCAGTTAAAGAGCGTGCTAAAAGTCAATTTGCCAGTCAACTGAGGCGTCTCTCTGTGGGCGCCCATCGCACACTTTATGCATATCTTGTTCTGTTTCTCTTGTGTTCTTTATATGTACCAAGTATGTATCTGATTTGCTCCACTGCCTGCCATAACTTCATAATGACCCCGCAGGCCGTGTTTTTGACACAGGTACAAATAATAACATTTGCACTCATTGCTGATGATGGTTGTTTAACTCACTTCTGAATACTCTACACTGAATAATCCTGTTCAATTCAGTTGTTACTTGATCCTACACAAAAGTCAACACAATATTTTATGTCTGGGCAAAAAGTGGTTCACTGTGTCGCAATAGAAATCTCTATATATCCGGTTTGAGCCAAGGTAACTGGAAATAGCCAAATGTGTAATTGCAATCATTATATTTAACTAGTCGCTGTTGTTGTTGCTGTTGACACGTGCAGAGCATGCAAATTTTCGTTAGAACAATCGACTCTCCATTTTGCTTTTTTTACTCTTTTATTTTGAGCTGTTTTTCGCTATTTTTGTAGCTCGTTATGCAGCCATTGTTAATGTTTTGTTGTTGTTGTTGTTGTTGTGGTTGTTGTTTTTGCGGCCGCCGTTGCGCCCCATATAAAAAAGTGAACTCCCTAATTCTGTAGACGACGACCCAATTGGCGGCACAGCAGCCTCGATTGTTATTGTTGTTGTTGTTGTTATGTTCACACTCATTCTATTTGCCAGTTTTATTATAAAAATGTTCTCGTTTCTTTTTTTTTGTTTTTCGCTGGCTGCAGCTCGTTTAAAAATACTTGGGAGTATAACGCACATTCCATATATCTTTCAACTTCATTCGCAGCAGAAGCAATCGAAGCGAAGAGGTTTCGGTTTTTTCTTTTAGTATTTGTTTCGGTCGTTAACGCTGCTCTTCGACAATGTAAACAATGTTGGAAAATATATCTACTCGACTCGATGTTTGTACAAATTGCATTGAGTTTTTCCAATGAATTTATATGCATAGTTTATACGTATAGAGGTGCAATATTAATGCATTCATTGGGGATTTCTTTTGTTATTTCGTTATTTAAATTGGAATGTTGTTTGGGTTTTTGATTTGATTTTGATTTTGCTTTTGTTCAATATTGAATCAGTTAAATACTTTTAGCGTAATTTTCGAGTTTGCAAATCATCGGCAGGGTATATGATAGTCGCAGTCTCCTTGCAACACTTTTCAGTTGTTTTGCATTTCGCGTTCCATCTACACGCTTTGGAGCATGTAAAAAGTCAGCTGCCAGGCGGACACCCAAAATGCCATGAAAAGCCATTAAGAAAACAACACAAACACACACTCACACACACATATGGAGCTAGAGAGAAATGCTCACTTTTTGGCGAAAAACTTTTGGTTTTCCTTAACGCTACGTTTTCATTGTATGCGGCAATTAATGACGTTTTTCCTCTGTGCTGTGGCTGCTCATGATATAATTTTAGATGAACATTTTGCATGAAATAGAAAAGCAAACAAAAGTATATGATTTGCCTCTTTTTTTGTGTGTTGGACGAAGAAACCATTTACCAATTAGCGTTTTAACCATTTGGAGAAAAAAACAAAAAAATGAAAACTTTGAATTGCAGTTAAATGGTTGCGATTTAGTTTTCAATCTTTTTTCGTATTGCTTAAATATAATTGCGCTTATTTTTAGCATTCATAATTTGAGTTTCCTTAGATGCCATCTGCATGAAATCATGTGGCCTTGAATTTAAATGATTAAAACGGCACAGAAAGCGAGAGAGAGAAAGAGAGAGAGAGGGAGAGAAAGAGAAACGAAACGAATAAAAATGCCAAGTACACTTGATAAGTACTACGTGGTTGATGGGGCAAGTCGGGACAGATTCTTACGACAGATTCCTTATTACCGAGATGACCTTAAAGCGACAGATGCTTCTCCCTTCCCCCTCCCCCAAACACAATCAATAATAAATTGGCAACATGATTTAGTATCTCAACTACTCGAAACTAAGTTATAGTCCATAAACTGTTAAGTGACGTCATAGTTTCGCTCGCTATTATAAAATTGGAAATATAGCTGTAAAGTGCACTTCAACTTTAATTGAATTAAGCTTGGAATCCCTAAAAGTGCTGCAGCGTGTCCAGATTTCATTTGGGGAGGCGCTTGTTAAGCCTCCGCCTAAGATCTGGCATTGAGGATCTAATCTTATCTCTTGCTCAGATAAATTTTATATGCCACATTTTTTGCTTTGTTTTTCTTTTGGTTGTGGTTGTGTTTGTGGTGGCAAAGACACGCCTACTCGACAGCACTTGTCTGCTTATCGCTTTTGTTATAATTATAATTAAAAGCAAGCCAACGGCTGATACCCTGTAGATGCGACAAAAACAATTCTTTATCTCAGGAATTCAACTGGCTAAAGGCGAGCATATTTGGCAGTTAATTATAGAAAAGTATTTGTATAAATTTTTCCCTTTTTTTGCACAATTGCACTCGGAATATTGTTGCTATGCTCCAAGGCATTGAAAATATGGGGCAATTTTATCATTGTTTGGTTTTTGAACATTAATCAGCTTTTGTGTTTGTGGCTTTGCCGCCTTTTAAATTGAAATAAAATAAATGCAAAGACTTTAATTAGTTTACATTAATTTAATAATGGCTTTAGGGCAATTGCTGGTCGAAAATGCGCTCGAATTGAGTTTAGACTGGGGCGCGATCTTAAAACTAATTTCATTTGGGGGAATTTTAACACATTTGTTGTTGCTGCTGCCTGCTTGCTTTTTCTTTTTTCTCCTTATTTTTTTTTAATTAGTCAAACACTTATTTGTCTGTTGGCCCCGACAGCACAACGAGGTGGTCATGTCTTTGTTTTAATTATTTAATTAAATTGAAGAAATTTGCTGCTGCTGCTGCTGCTGCTGTCATTGGTCGTTGCTTTTGTTGGGCTTTGTCTGTGTCGTATGCTTGGTTTCTGTTGGTTTTCCCTCTGTGTGTTGTTTGCTTACAGTTAAACGATTTCGTCATATGGGTTGTGTGTTGGTCTAACAATTTGTTTAACACGTCGTGGCTGTCTTATTTAATATTACATACTTGCCACACGACACAGCGCAACGCAACGCAACGTTAAGACACTTGGCTGGCTGATGCAATTACAAGGTGCCCCAGACACACATGTTATTGTTATATATACTAAAATTTTATGGTTTGTTTTGCTTTCACTTCTGACTTCTGAGCTGTAGTGAGTGGATCATCATCATTATTTTGTGGGTTTGGCATTGAAGTTTTGCTTTTACCACAAAGTGTTTTGAATAATTCTTCGAACAACAATAACAACAACTTTCGATGATTATTCAGTCGAAAGCCATTCACATGTTCATTATAATTATAATTGCTCTTTATGTGCTAGGTCCCACCCACCGTCCACCCGCGCCGCCCCTTTGGCAACATCATCTAAATACCGAAAATAGAAACCCATTCTGCATGTGGCACTTCTATTTTTATGACACACACAAAGCCAAAGCCCCTTTTGTTGTTAGCGGGCTCTTCTCCTACATTGTTTTGTGCGGCAACAAATTGCGTGCGTTCCTAACATTTGGGTTGGGGATACACATAACTGAGTTTTGCTGTCGAAGGTGTTCTTGTGGCGCCTCTTTTAATTGATGATTAGTCAGCCTAGCCGCCTAGTGCGTCAATTTTGTGGAATGTCCCAGAGAAGTATCAATAAATTGAATCTATTTTGCTATTGAATGTCGCATTGCATAGCAGGAAAGGAAAGTCTGGAAAAAGTCTGTTCAGAGCTTGATAAAAGCTAACCAAATCCAATCGCAAGTGCAACGGAAAACTCTTTGTCATGCAACTTTTCCGTTTTGCCAGAATCGAATGCAATGAAAAGGTTTTCGACGTTTGCAACTTTTCTAAATTGATTTTGCAGTCTGCAATAAGGGAAGTTAACTATTTGTGGAATTGTTCGTAATACTTGCATACTGATTAAATTGTTTTAGTAACTGACCCAATTCCCATAAAATAGGGATACACAACGCGAGACAGAGACAGAGAGAGAGAGAGAGAGAGAATGGTTGGTAATGTTGTTATAGCTTGATGCGAATACTATATGAACACACTCTATGAATATGCATACTTAATGCGAGTGTTGTGTGGTGTGTTTGCTTACCGAGTGACTGAAAAGCAAAGCAAAACAAATAAAAAATGCAGTTCGCGCAGCTCCCACAAAAAAACAAAACAAAAAAAATGTCGAGTGGCTGTGTGTGTGTGGAGAGAGCCTCGAATGTTGAAAAAGAAAGGAAGAAAAATGTAACCAAAACAGCAACAAACCAGCGCAGAGCTAGATAAACCCGCCAGGCTGTATTCTCCCCCTCCCTCTCTTCCTCTTTGACTCCCCCTCAACTGACCAGGCAAATGTGTAGCTCGCTTTCTCTGTCTCAGTCACCCACAATGTGTGTTATTGTTGTTGTCATCAGCTGCCTTGAGGCAGCCACACACATAAACACGCACACACACAGACACAGTGAAAACTTTCGATTCTTTTGCTGTGCTGCATTCTTTGGGGCTGTGCTGTGTATGAAATCTTATAAAACTTATTGTTCCATTTCCTTTCACTTTATGCAAATTTAACAGCGCATTATTCTGGCAGATACATAAGCATGCGTGTTGAACAAACACAGATACATAGATACAGATACAGATACATTTGCATTCTGCATTTCACACCTCCTTCTGCTCTCTGTGAACTTTTGAACTTGGATGACAACTGCTGATGTGATTGATTTAATGTGATGCCCCGTGATGTGATGTGATGTGATGTTGCGCTGTCTTCTTAATGATCAACCCGAGAAAAGGTCAAGGTCCCAACAAATTCATTTTGAATGCACTAAATGATATTTCCTTTGGCATCCAAGATGCAAGACGTGTGTGTGTGTGTGCAACTAGGACAATCATCAGAGAGGCAGCTCACGTTGCAACTGATGGGGACAGTTACTTGCCAACGTACAAGTATTTTTGTTGCCTGCAACACACCCACTACTTAGCTCTCTCTCTCTCTCTCTCTCTCTCTCTCTCTCTCTCTCTCTCTCTCTCTCTAGCTATCTCGCCTGGCACAACAATTTGAATGCATTTACACTTGACGCATTTTCTGGTTTTACACGCGCATTTTCTTCTTTGTGCAATTTTCTGACGGATGCAGCCACGCTACTTGTGTTGTGCGATACTCACACGAAGCAACGCCCCTGAACTCGCGCGTCAGGATTTTGCTGAGTATGTGTGTGTGTGTGTGTGTGTTGAGTGTGTTTTCCCACATGCCACACGCGCTTAGGAAACGTGCACGAAATATTACTGCGTAGTTTACAGCAGCTCTGACGAACCTTCCTTGCTTTCACCCTTCCCTTCCCTTCGCTTCCTTTTCTCTAAAAGGAATGAAAGCCAATGCCAATTTCTTGAGACACTTTTCAAGTACGCAGCAAGACGGAAAAACAGTGCGCAATTTAGTTGCCCCTTGTGCTTGTGCTGTGTGTGGCAGCAACAAACAAACCCCGTACTTATGCTGCAAATTAGAAACTATCAATTACATGGCTCAACCATTAATCTTTTTATTTAATGCACCCTTCGAGAACTTCTGATGAAATTGGCTTTTGGGTGTTTGTGATTTCTGCGGCGATAAATCGATTTCAATTCAGTTGTTTTCTTCTTGGCAATGAAACATCGATAACAAAAGCAAAGTTCATATGCAAAAGTCAGGCCATATATATGCGAAGAACTCTTTAAAGCAAAACTAGCGAAAAGGCCACACACACACATTTGATAAGCAATTGAAATAACAAAACGTTGATTTTCAATTGACATTTTTACTGCTGTCGTGCAAACAACAACAACAATAAGAAAAATAATAATAACAAAGCGAAAGAAAACAAAAAAAAAATAACAAGACGAGGGAATGCGGCGCAACAGAAAGCGCAATCAAATCGGAATCGGAATCGAGCAATGAAATAATTCATTAAATATTTGCACTGCGCCCCGTCAAGGGAAATGGCAGAAGGCAGAAAACAGAGACCAAAAAAAAAATAAAAAGAAAACAGTGAAAAACGAGAATGAAAACGAAAACGAAAATGACAGCGAAGCAGAAGCAGTTCAACAACTAAATGGACACTTGAAAATAGGTGTGGACGGGAATTCGGTCAGTTCAGGGGTGCGGTGGATGAGGAGGGAGGGGGGTGGTCTAAGATGAAGAGGGGGCGGTTGTGTTGTGGTTCATAGAGTGACAGTTGGCAAAAGTTTTAGGCAGTTGCAATATTTATATATCGATTATGTCTGGAAAATCAATAGACACGCGCCAAACGCAACGAGTGAGTGAAAGAGCGATACAGAGAGAGAGAGCGAGAGAGATGGAAAGATAGATAGGAAAATTTTTGGGGGAGTTAGGTGGGTGCGTCGTCGTAGAGGTTTAGTCATTAGCGACGCCATCGCAGATGACGACGATGACGGCGGCGAACGTGGAACGGTGACGACGACGACGATTTTCCAAGCGTTGAAAGAAAATCTTGAAAATGCCTGACACACACTCGCCAGCAGTAACAACAACAATACACTAACCTGTCTCATTATTTTGTTGGTTTATTTTGTCTTGCTCTTCTATTCCCTTTTTGCTGTTGTTGTTGCTGTTGTTGTTTGCCTAATAAAGTCATAAGGTCAGGCGTTCAAATAGAGAAAATAACTACACATGAAACATAGAATATAGGCGTAGTGTTGACCGCATTCTCTCCCAATGGGCAAGGCATTTTCAGTCGAGCCAAGTTGCTCCCTATAGCAAGCATGTGTCCTCGATTACACCATGTACAAATATCTATCTATATATGTATGTATATAATGTTGTACTTATATTATGGAAAATTTAATTAAATTTTCTAAAACGATACAGGGTATCTGGGTGTCATATAACTTTATGCGCGATTCAAGCATTTATTTAACTGTTATCGTGCATATGTGTGTGTGTGTGTGTGTGTTGGACTTGCCCTTAAATAAAATTAATGTACATAATATATACATTCGTTTTGTACTCGCCAGTTGTTGGGTTGACGTTTCAGTTGGCTGGGAAAATAACTTAATAATTGTACCTTCAGTATTATATAGTGGTCGTAATTGTATTTCCAGCTGTTGTTGGTTCCGTTCGCTGCTGCTCTGGTTGTTGTTTTCCTCTTCACTACATTTCACTTCAATTCAATGCGTTGCTGTTGCTGTTGCTGTTAATATTAAATTTAATTAAAGCTTTGCCCACTTTAAAGTGTGCTTATTATTGTGTGAAGCATTTTCCCTTTATTTAAAATATATTTGTTTTTATCACATACCAAATGTGGGCGAATTTCGAGGAAAACTTTTCACTGATGACATCTCTATGTGAGGAGAGGAGAGGAGAGGGGAGCGTTGGGTCTGCAGTTCCGGCCAGCCTCAACATTGAAACTTGTCGTTTGTCAATGAGAATCAACTGCTGCTGCTGCCCACGCGACCCGACTCGACATTTCCATTTGCAATCCCATCAGCTGTCAGCAGCTCGCTGTCACTCATACGCCCTGTGGCCAGTGCTAAAAGGGGGGCGGGGGCATAACAAAAGCAGACTCGGTTACCTATTTCTTGTGTTTAACACGTTCTCTCCACTGCACTGCATGCCAAATTGCAATAAACTGTACCTCAACTTTATCATATTTGTTTACTAGTTATGCTAAATAGACGCCACTTAAAGTTTCGTTTTAATTTTTTGCATACAGACAGTACGTCGATATCACATATAAAGTGTTTCATTTTATGCATGTAGCAAAGATTAGATTATAATTCGATTAATTTACGCAATTTACTCGATTCGCTAATCAAAACGTATATAAACATTGTGATTGAGATACGATATGATTGCAATTTAGTCTGGCAAAGTGTATTGAACCCATTTGCACTAAATAAACAAGTATTGAAAACCAAGAGAGAGAGACAAGTTTGTGTCCTTGTCTCAGTCTCAGTGCTCAGTGCTGTGTGTCCTAGTTGAGTGAAATCGACGCAATGACATTTTCGATTTGCAATTTCTTAAATGAAACATATTTCAAACGAGTCGGAAAGAGTGGCCTCGGAAAGAGTGGCCCGCATTTTGCGGTCATCGAGATGAGGATGCCCGAATCGAATGCTTTGACTAGAGAGGAGAGAAAGGGGAGGGCAGGCATCCATTCACCCATCCATCAGATGAGCAGCGTCATTTACATTTTGGCAGACAGACATAGTTCCAGTTTATGGGGTCATTTCGCAAAAAAAAAAACCAATGAGAAACAGAAACCACACACACACACACACACACATTTGGCTCAGTGCGCGATTGCAATTGGTAACACAAGCTGTTGGGTGGCAACCTGAAATCACAGCCAATGTCGCAGCTGTTATCTCTGACAAACGGTATGGAGATATAGCAAAGCAAAGCCAGAGCGGAAAAGAGCGGCCAGCATGATGATTAGATAAGCGCTCTAAAAGCAGCAAAACAGACAATCAAAATAACAATACGACAAAGCAAAAAAACAAAAAACAAAAATAGATGGAAATGTCAGCCGAGTATGTAAACTACTCGTGACAGACATTGATTTTGTGTTACATACTTCATAAGGATTTTTGATATATTCTGTGATTGTTTTACATTAAGCTTATTAACTTATTTTCCGTGTTCTTTTCAATTGCAGTGCATGTGATACCAAAAAATCAAGCGATAACGCCAAAAGAATAACCACGTTGAGACACACAAACACTCGCATTCGCACACACACCATCACACCATCACACACACATAGGCACAGATGTACCCCATATAAAAAATAAAGGCAAAGAAATAGAAAGAGAGCGAGAGCGAGTAAAACGAAATGTGCATGAGAGAGAATGAGAATATTTGAATAAAATATTCGAAAGCAGTTTAGACAGATAATTCTCTCTTATACACACATTTGAATGTGCCATTCAGAGCAACAAGGAACGTAGAAGCTAAGCGAGAGTATTACTACAGCAACAACAAGAACTACAATTACAGTAACTGAAAAAGAAGCAAACAACAATAAGAAGGCGCATACAGCAAATACAACAATCCCTCCATTAAGCAACTACAAGAAAACGAAGCAAACACTGAGGTGAGCTACAGATGATATGCACTTAATATGCGTCAGATTTCACACTTAATGACTCATCTTATTGTCATATTTGCAGTGTAACGAATTTAAACCATTAACACAAAAGCAACAAGTTGCGTCAAGTGAGAAAATTGAACTAAGCAAGAGAAGAGAGAGCTTGGGCGTCAAGTGAGCAAACCTTCCTACTCTAACCAGAAATCGATCATTAAATAAATGTCAAGATAAGTCGATACCGCATCAACACCACCGCCATCAACATACCACAACAACAGCAGCAGCAGAAGCAGCAGCGAGTTGTAGATCAGGATATCGCAATACCGACAAGGACATCGCGTGGAAAGGGTCAAGCGAACGATTGCAAAACGCCAAACTCCACTGCAAAAGTCGCCAACATAACACATAAAATATTTGGCTGGCTACGCAAATCGCGCAACAAAAAACCAGTCGCGATCCTCAGCAGCGATTTCGACGAAGACGGCGACGAGGGCGTGGGTGTGGGCGTGTGCGTGGTGGGCGCATCTGGTGCAGCCGGTGGGGCGTTGGACGATCAAATTTCTTCATTGGCAAGCGTTGGAATTAAAGCCGGCAAGCTGAATACCACACAGACAGCCACGGAGACCGCCATCGATTCAAACGAACCCAAATCTGAAAAGATGTCATCGGGCACGTTTGTGGATCGAATCGACCCGTTCGCCAAACGTTCACTTAAGAAGAAAAGTAAAAAAAGTCAAGGTTCCTCGCGCTACAGAAACTCTCAGGATGTTGAGCTGCAGCAATTGCCGCCACTAAAAGGTAATTTTACATTCATTCAAATTCAAACCAAAACATTTCATTAACGAAATTTCGTTTGTTAGCCGATTGCTCGAGCCTGGAACAGGAGGAGCTCTTTATACGGAAATTACGTCAGTGCTGCGTATCATTTGACTTTATGGATCCGGTAACGGACTTAAAGGGCAAGGAAATCAAACGGGCTGCTCTCAATGATCTATCCACCTATATAACACATGGGCGTGGCGTGCTCACGGAGCCGGTCTATCCCGAAATAATACGCATGGTAGGCATAAATAACATTTAAACATAAATTTGTATTATATTAATCAATATCAATATTATTGTTTTCTTTTAGATATCTTGCAATTTATTTCGCACATTGCCGCCCAGTGAAAATCCCGATTTTGATCCGGAAGAGGATGATCCAACACTGGAGGCATCATGGCCGCATTTGCAACTCGTCTACGAGGTGTTCTTGCGCTTTCTGGAATCCCAAGATTTTCAGGCGACCATTGGCAAACGTGTGATCGATCAAAAGTTTGTGCTGCAGGTGAGTTTCAGACATAATTTCAATCTAAATACAAATATTAATGTGCATTTTGCTGGTGTAGCTATTGGAACTCTTTGATTCTGAGGATCCACGCGAGCGAGACTTTCTAAAGACGGTCTTGCATCGTATCTATGGGAAGTTCTTAGGATTACGCGCTTTTATACGAAAACAGATCAACAACATATTCTTGAAATTCATCTATGAAACGGAACATTTCAATGGCGTTGGCGAGCTGCTTGAGATTCTTGGCAGGTGAGTTTGATCGCTTTAAAATCATGCGTTAAAAACATTTCTTAAATCTATTGTTTTTTGTTGCAGCATTATCAACGGTTTTGCCTTGCCATTGAAGGCGGAACACAAACAATTTCTGGTTAAGGTTCTGTTGCCGCTGCACAAAGTTAAATGTCTGTCGCTCTACCATGCACAGCTGGCGTATTGCATTGTACAATTCCTAGAGAAGGATCCATTCCTCACCGAGCCTGTGGTGCGTGGTCTACTCAAGTTCTGGCCCAAGACCTGCTCCCAGAAAGAAGTCATGTTTTTGGGCGAAATTGAGGAGATCTTGGATGTGATCGATCCGCCGCAATTTGTCAAAATACAGGAGCCACTGTTTCGGCAGATTGCCAAATGCGTCTCGAGTCCACATTTTCAGGTATGCGACGACTGATTGACATCATCTACAACAATATTTAACACATTGTTTTTGTTTTAGGTTGCTGAACGTGCTCTTTATCTCTGGAACAATGAATATGCCATGTCGCTGATTGAGGAGAACAATGCGGTCATAATGCCCATCATGTTCCCGGCGCTATATCGCATTAGCAAGGAGCATTGGAATCAAACCATCGTCGCCCTGGTCTACAATGTATTGAAAACGTTTATGGAAATGAATTCAAAGCTGTTCGATGAGCTAACCTCCAGCTACAAGGCGGAAAGGCAAAAGTATGTAAATTTTTAAACTGTGTTTAAGGTGATAAACTAAATGTTATGCTTGTGCTCTTCTAGGGAAAAGAAGCGTGAACGCGATCGCGAAGAGCTGTGGAAGAAGCTGCACGAACTCGAATCAAATCGTTCCAGCGGGCGTGCCGCAGGCGGCAGCGCTGCAACATCCAACAGTGGATCAGCTGCGGCGGCGTCAACGTCACTCCAGCCGCCGAACATAGCCGCCGCAATGAACTCTCATCAGCAACAGTCGAATAGCAGCAGCAGCGGCAGCCTCTCCAGTGGCGGCGGCCCCGGTGGTGACAATAATCCTGCGACAGCAAAAATCAAACCAGAGAAGGCAGACAACTAAACACAGATGCAACGCAATGCGCGCTTGATACTAACAATAAAAATGCAAAATTAATAACACAGCAAACAAGATGAATAATGAGAACAACACGAACAACAACAACACACACACATACAGTAACAATGTCTGCTGGCTCACGCACATCCACAACCATAAGCACACCCCAACACACACACACACATACAGAATCACACACATAAATACACGTCAAAGTAAATCAAAGAAATTAATGAGAAATTACATTTTTGAGCTGGCGATAAATAGTTAATACAATACAAGAAGAAGAAAACAAAAACACACAATAACTAAACTAAATGAAAACAATGCAGCGTATGCTTAACTTAATAAAACACACAACAAATATGGTAATTAAAAAAAAAATGTATACTCGTTTAACAAGACACCAAACCAACAAGCTGGAGCTGGAGCTGCTGTACGTTGTGAATTTGAATTGAATTGAATTGAGAGAGCGTGGCTAACCTAGATATGCTTTTGATGAGTGCAGCGTGCGTAGCTGCGTTTTGAATGCAGCGGCATCAAAATTCTATATAATATATAAATCGTACACAATACACACACACACACACACACCAATACAAAACACACACACATATTATAAATACATATAAATATATATATATATTACAAGAGAAAGAAAAAAATATTATTAATTAGGTTTAAGGAAACAACAAATTGAATAAAGCGTAAAAGTGTTAGTATGTGAAATTGAAAGCGAGCCGAAAAATGTAGCTGATTGATTGATTGATTGATTGTTGAACACGCATTAAAATATTATTATTAAAACGTAATGAAGAAGAAAAACATAACTAGACGTGTTGCTAGAGACCCCCCTAGCCTAGAACAGCGCTGACCCAAAACACACACAACACTGAGAGATAAAATTTAATAACTAAAATAGCAACACACACACACACACTCACACATACATATACAGTTACGGTTACACACTCTACTGTAGTTAACGTTTTCTGCTCCCATGGCCAAGCATTATAAATAATGGAAAACGATACAAAAAACAAACAAACAAACAAAAAAATGAAGTTTCGAAAATTTCAGAACTTTAGCAGTCTGGTATGACAGCAGTACCAACTTTCCACTGAATTTTCCAATGTATATATACTTATGTACGTATGCATACATGTGTATGTATGTATATGTGTGTATGTATATTTATATAGATATATATATGTAGGTATATATGTAGACTTATCGAGCGACTATGCTTAACTTTGTTACCTATATTTAAGTGTTGCACGTTGCCGTTGTCGTCGACAAACAAAAAATACTTTCAAAACTGGCCCAAAAAACCTATAAGCATATAAAACCTAAACAAAACATATATTAAGTGCTAAGAGAATGTTAACTTAGTCCACAAACAACTAATTTAGCGGGGTTCATCAGTAAAACTAAACTAAAAAAAAAAAAAAAAAAAAAAAAACGTAAAATATAAAAATAAATACAGCTAATCGGGCTAGAGAAACGGCTTAAAACTGAAACATTACATATGCATACTATATATATATATATGTGTTTACCACATAACAAACAACAAAATGCTGATCTATAAACAAAAATGCAAGAATATATGATATATGTATATGTATGTGTATGTAAGTATATGTATGTGTGCAAAATAGAGTCTCTTTCTAAGTTACAAACTAATTAAAAAAGTAATGAGTTGCGCATGCGCAGTAAACGATAAATATAATACTAAACAAAACAAAACAAAAAAAAAGAAAATAATTCTGAAAATGAAATGCACTGTAAAAAAGTTGTAAGCTAAATACCGAAGTAAACATTAAAGTAATGTCGTTAGTCTCTAGTGAACCTAATGCAACCTAATGATTTAAGGGTAAAGCACCGTTTCACAACTCACACACATACTTACACATAGAGTCTGTCATCCACTAAATCATTTTTTCGATAATTAATTTCATAACTCACACTCAGCTCAGCTCGGATAATATAATGAATAATGCCTAGGGAGCGCCACGACATAACTTTCAAATTTAAATTGTTGTTTTTTTGTTTTTCAACATTTGCGTTTTGTTTTGTACCTTTTACAAAACAATTAAGATTGTTTATATTGATTTCACTGTTTTTTTCTTTTTTTTTTTGTATTCCAATGAAATGCGCACAATTTCTAAAGAATTCGCTTAAGGAACTTTTTCTCATTGTAAATATTATAGGACGAAAGATATATTAATTAAATTTTTTGTGACGCTCCGCTATAAAAAATCAAGTAAGAAAGAAAAGTTGTTCATCTATCGATTCACACTCATACTTAGGAGCACTCCTCATACTAACAAAAATATCATAATCAACAACGGAATATTAAATAATAATAAAGCGATAATGCTAGTAATGAAAATGCGAAATTCAAATGGAAATGGAAATGAAAATAATAATGTATATGTATATGTTTACTAAGTACATAGTATGTATGTTTGTTCATTCGACTCACACTCAGATTCACATTCGATTCACACCACACACGCCCATTTCGATGAAGAAAGTATCTAGGTATGCATATTATTCAGAAGTTAATAGTTTATAACTATAACATACCATACAACAACAACAACAAGAACAACAATACATGCATACAAATATTGAATTGTGTCTGTGAAACGTAAGTTATAATATTATAAATACATATGAACAAGTAAAACGAGTAAAACAAAACGACGGAGCGTTAAACAAAAGAAAAACCACAAGAAATAAAAACAAAAAAGTAAATGCGTTATTATTATTATTATTATGATTATTAAACAAATATGTTTGTAAACGTCAGCAACAACAACAAAAACATAAGAACCTAAACAAAATGGGAGAAAACAAAATTAATCAAGAGAAAACTGCGTTAATCATTCACGCCAACAAAAAACTAAACTGTCATCTAGTAAAACGAAAATCTGATAAGCAGAATCAATCTATGATCTAAATACTAAGTAAAGTGTGTATGAAAGTTTTGCATCTTTATATTAGAGTGTAATTTAAATGAATAATTCCGCGAACAAGAATAAGAACAACATCAACAACAACCAACAAACGAATAAAATGGATCAACTGCAATAACAAATAACACCTAACAACACCAATGCAATAGAGACTCTACTATATCTATTTGTGGCAAGTTGATGCAACTGCTGACTGCCATCTCCATGAGAAAAGTAAAGAAAACACCAAACAACAACATAAAACAAAGAACAACAACATCAAGTACAGAACAACAATAGTTGGTTCAATTAGGACTATAGCGAAGAAGATATGGCGGAGCATTCAAAAAGTTCCCAGCAGAATAGCCATCAATCAAATCATTTAGCTATTATCCCCTAGAAAGAAAAGAAAGCAAAACCAAAAGAAATGATATGAAAAGATTAAGTACATCCATCTTGCGCCCTCTCTAGTTAATGTTGAAATTCACATAGGAATGCCAATCAAGTGGAAACAAAAACAAAAAAATATTATATAGAAAAAAATGCAAACTGTAAAAAACAAGAGATGAAAAAAAAGCGAAAAAATGTTAAAATTAATGCCTGATAAATGAAATACATATGCATACATATATGCAGTATATGTGTATATTACATACATTTATATATATATTTAAATAAATATATATATATTTACATATATATGTCTAAGAGATGTGGTCCTGTTTATTTAATTTTTTTTTTTATAATTTGTGTTTGTGATTTTGTTTTGTTGCACTTTGAGTTAATGTTTAGCCCGCTTTTCAAATTATATTATAACCTTAACTATAGTTTTATGTATTTATATGTATAAATAAAAAACAAAAGCATGTTGAAAAATAGCTGCTTAAAAGCCAGCTAAAAGTATAAGCAAAACTCGTTAAGTACTTTTAGAGAAAAAACTGTACTAAAAAACAAAATAAAGTCGCATTAACAACAACAACATTAAACAAAAACAGCAAAAAACAAAAAAAAATGAAGAAAACAAAAATAAGGCGCTTTAACAATATTAAACATATTGCATAATTATAAAATGTGAAATATTTTCTTATGTTCTAGACTTGTAAAAAAAACCTATCGTATATGACATGACAACAACAACAATGCAAAAGAAAAGAAAAGAAAAAAACAAAGAAAACAAAAGAGAAATGCAAAAAGAAAAACATTATTCTTGAGTCTTGGTTCGTTGTGCTAGGTTTTCAATTTGTTTCCTTTGGCACACGAACGCTGCGTTTTAGAGATACAACTAAACAAAATCTTATGCTGAGTAAAATGAAAACAAAAAAGAAAACACAAAAAAAAAAAACCATAAATACATTACAATTACACTAAATTATAAAAAATAAATGAGAATGAATATATATAAAAACAAAAAAAAAAAAAAAACAAAATATAAACGACTATAAAAACACGACACAGGTTTAGTTGGTTGGGCGCAAAGGAAGTCAATCAGAAAAGCGATTCAAATTCAACAAAAAAAAAAGACAAAAAAAGAAAACAAAAAAATAATGCATATAATTTGAACGAAAGAGACACGAGGCAGTGTGAGGCAAAGAGATCAATCAACAACAATAAAAACAACATTTAATAACAAATACATATTTTCGTTGTGTGTTGCCCTCTCTCTCGTCGTGGTATTTCGCTTATAGCTGACAGCTTTTGAGAGCAACCAAAAAAGCTCAGCAAAGCAGTTGAGCTTTTAACACTGCAGTACAACAACTTGCGAATTGGATTGCAGTTCCTCCGTTGCCGCTGCTCAATGCAGTCGAGACACCTTACCTGAAAAACAAATACAACACAAAAATCAATAACTCGGACAATTCATAAATTCGCAACTGCATTTATTAGCGAAAGACAACAAATGCAATGAAGTGGGAGAACTATTGCGACTTTGTGGCTGGCTGTATTGGCGGTAAGTTTTCGACTCTCTGTCGCATGTTATTATGCTTTGAATGACGCAATCCCGCGGCTAAAGCTGAGCCACAGCCATATTCGACACTTGTTGAGGGAGTAGCGAGAGCAACAGCAGCAGCAACAGTAGCAATATTATCAGCTAGAGCAGCTACCGCAGACAGCTGCGACGTCACGGTCAAGTTCATGTGAAGGCGCCCCTGATCTACGAGGCGTATTTTTGGTCAACACAATCGAATTTCTTGGCAACGTCATGCGGCAACATGTGCCGCATCGAGGCATCATGGGGCCACATGCTTTACATTATTGCAATATTGTACTAAAACTTTTTAATTATAATAATACCCCTGCTATGATATAGAAGGGTGGAAGGGCATTTTGAGATTAATAGATTGAAACTATCTTTCACAGTATTTAGTAGTAGTAATATTCGACTGACGCTATAAAATAATTCCTTAATCTGGAAGATTTTATGAGGTAGAGCTTCAAGGTTTGTTTGATTCAATTCACATTACAATTCTGTTTCAAAACATTTAATATTAAAGTTACTGTTCTGCTGGTATTAAAATTACTCATATTGGTTTTATGTAAGAATACTTTTATTTCATTATTTTATATGAAAATTAGGGAATAAACTTGAAAGTTATGCGGGATATTGTGTGGTAAATTTGTCTGAAGATCTAAATTCAGTTCCTATTGCTCTAAAAATTACTTATGGGTGACTTATAGGATAGAACACTGAATATTAGTTTGTTTATTTGTTTTGTTTATATTTGTTTATTATTATGCCTCATGCAGGTGCTTGCGGCGTGCTGGTTGCCCATCCACTCGACACCATCAAGACCTGGCAACAGGCCTCAAACACATCCGTCCTGACGGCCGTGCAACAGATCTACACTCGCAACAATGGGGTAAGTGGTGATGTGATGGCTGGCCAGCTGATCGCGATCAGTTAACAACGCTTTAAAGATCAACGGTTTCTACAGAGGCATGATGTTTCCCATGATGTCAACGGGCGCCATCAACTCCATTCTCTTTGGCATCTATGGCAATCATCTGCGGCAACTGCGACGCGTTTGTCACAGCGATTATCAGCGAGAGCAGCTGGAGTATCATAACATGTTCTTGGCCGGCTCGGTGGCCGGCTTTGTGCAATCGTTTATTGCCTGCCCCATGGAACTGATTAAGGTGCGACTGCAGACACATTGTTGTAAGTTTACCTAGCATAATCCTCGCCAGCAATTGCTAATTTCGATTATGTTTATAGACTACAATGATTACATCTATGGGAAGCGACGAACGGCCTTTGGCACGTTTAAACGGATACTCAAGAATGATGGCATCTCTGGTCTTTATCGCGGACTTCTGCCCATGATGTGTCGGTGAGTCAGATGCAACTTACAGTTCGACTGAATTACTAATAATTCTTTGCTAGCGATGTCCTACCATATGGCATATATATGCTGGTCTATCGTCAGGCAGCAGACTTTCTGGATAATACGCAATTTGTGCGCAAACGTCGAGCACATCCCGATGGTTCCAATATTAATCTGGTGGTCACCACTTTCGCTGGTGCTTGGGCTGGTGTCTTGTCGTGGGTCTGTGTTATTCCATTCGATGTGGTCAAGACTATTATGCAGGCAGATGAGAATCACAAGTTCCGCGGCATCTTGCACTGTGTCCGTGTCAATTTTCGAGCATATGGATGGCAAAGTATTTTTCGAGGCAGCTGGATGTTGTTGGCGCGTGCGATACCCTTTAATGCGGCAACGTTTTTGGGCTATGAGTATTCACTGGACCTGTGTCATAATTACTGAAATGCTGTCAAATCACTCAAATAAAAGGTTTCATTTTAAATTTATCTTCAAGCTTGATTTTTGTAACGGTCGTGAATATGGTATTAACAGACAACTGTAACATTAAGCGATAGCCTCAGCACTGTAAATTAACATTAATATTGGAGCCTGAAAGCATGCAATGCATTTTAAATAACGACATATTCACTGGCCTAAATAATATTTCTAATCGTATGTGAGCTGTGATGCAACTTTAACAGTTATACAATATTTGATTAGATGAAATTTAATTTCTTTTTCTTTTTTTAATTGAATTTTGCTCAACACTACAACCGTTATGTTAACGCAAGCTGCGCTCTGTTAACAGACAAATTTGAAAGCTATACAACACTGAGGTGAAACCTAAGAAATTAAGTCATCGATAGCACAGTTCATATCGATAAAACATGGCAGTGAGGTCGAATTACGAGGTAAGCTGAGCGCAATAATTAAGCCAAAATTTGTAATAAAACTAAGTTAATTAAGTTTAAAAAAAGTGCAAACAATTGTTAACATGTGCAACAAACAGTGACTAAAGAAGAAAATTCAAAAATGCAAACATTCTGAAGCAGAAAGTGTGTTAGAAGTTTGAGGTGTGTTTTGCAACGTATCAGCGCTCTTCACAAACAACAACAACAACAATATTAACGCTGAGCGGGCGTTTTTTTTTGTATGTGGAAAAATCGAAACTCGTATTTGTATGAGTGTGTGTGCGTGTGCGTGAGAGTGCGAGTGTGTGCGTGTATGAGTGTTATTGGTTTTGTCTGTTAGTAATGCAGCAAAGCCGACGCCCTAAGGCGACGCCAAGTTTATTAATTTGTTTATAGTAGCAGCTTCTGCTGCTGGTGCTGCGTTTGCGACTTCGGCGGTTGAGCCAGCTAACCGCCAGCTAAAAGCAGGGTGGAGACGCGGGCGTTGTTCATGCTCCGCATATTGTGCGTTGTAGATTAATCCTATTGGAAGGGCTTAAACAAAGCACTACGATAATTTTTGTGAGCTGCTCTGCTTGCTTAACATTGTTGCTGTAGGCTTCTTACCTGGTTAAAAACAATGTTGGCAGCAATGAGAGCGCACTCACGCGTGCTCCAATGCAACGCCATGATCAATAAAACAAAGTTGGCCCAGTGGCTCAGCAGCAGATAACTGGTTTTGTGCTCTGTGTTTGGTCTAAATGAGTTTTTTTGTGTTTTACATCTAATGCGCGCGAGAGAAAGAGAACAGGCCACATACACACACCAGCGTTGCCAATTTAGCTATTTCCCCGCTAGATCTGACGGTTTTCTGCGGGATAAATTCAAAACTAGCGGCTAGCGGGAATTATAGCTATTTGCAAAACAAAACTGATGGAACTTTAGTTTTTTAAAAACATCTGGTACCTTTGTGTATTTTTATGTTTTACTATGCCACACTTTAAAACCTTGCAGTAATTTTGCATTGCAATGGTAAAAAACATCGATATGCCAAAAGATCTTTGCATTTTTATCGATTTATAGTTTTTGCTAGTTTTATACTCTATATACATGACCATCTGGGTATTTCACAATTTCCAAAACGATCGTGTGGGGCTTAAAATGCTTTATAAACAAAACCGCGTCATGCTTAGTTGCAAGACCCCTTCTTTAAAAATTGGTTGCCTCTAGATGCAGCCGATGATCCAAAATGCTTTTGTAAATATTGCAAATGCACCATTTTGTGAATTGCACGCATGCTAAGTCTTCGTCATCTGCGCACAGACGAACAAAATAACGACTGTCTCTGAAAAACCTGCCAGCAAGAGGCGGCACTTTATACACCATATTGCACATTCATTGGTCAGCCCATTGACCATTTGAGATTGTTGTGCGGGATCGAACAAACTGCACCAGAATAGGGCATGATTGACGAAATTTATAAAGAAATCCTAATTGTCTGGCGGTTTCTAGCGTTTTCAATATGTTACTTTAGCTATTTTATGAGCAGAAGAATTGGCAACACTGACACACACACGTAAGCGCTCTCTCTCTTGCTTGTGCTCTTTTTTGCTCTTGC
Source organism: Drosophila sulfurigaster albostrigata (assembly GCF_023558435.1). NCBI lineage: Eukaryota > Metazoa > Arthropoda > Insecta > Diptera > Drosophilidae > Drosophila > Drosophila sulfurigaster. The sequence goes on from NC_084882.1 coordinate 23,394,484, forward strand.
TCTCTCTTGGCTGTGCTCTCTTTCGTGCTGCTCAGGTGTGCTCGTTGTGTGTAGTCCTCGTTTATTTGATCAGCTTAACGCAAATGGCCCAATGTGAAGAGCACTCACCTGGCACAGCACTTTCGATTACGTTTACCTAGCGTAGCACAATTGCTGCTGCTTGTCATAGTTGTTGTTGTTGTCGTTCTTGTCATGCGCAGCATTCCAGCCATCTTCCAGTGATTCGCCCCCTTTTTGCCTATGCATGCGCGCTCTCTCTCATCCATCTTGCTCTCTTGCCCCGCTCGCATGTACAATGTTGCCTGGAATGCGAAAGCTTTACTTTTATAGCCTGGAAATTTTCCGCTTTACGGCTTACATAACCGGTACAATTCCAGTGTCTATGCCTCTTCCTTCGAGTGTTCTCTGTTGGCATGCAATCGAAACATCGCCACGCCTACCCTCTCAATACACAGCCCCTCTTGCGCCTTCGCCTTTGCTTCCTTCTCGCCAGGCAGTCGCACAGATTTCTTGAATTCCCATTTATATACTGCTACTAGTATTGGAATCTCTCAGGCTGTGAAAAAGAGACGACACTGGCTTCGAAACAACCCTCTGCGGTTCAATTCAGTTTCTCTTTTTTTCTCGTTCGCTTGGTTTTTTTCCGGAATTGGTGTCATTGGGGCGCGTCGTGCCCTGCTAATTATAAGCAAATCGCCAAACACACACAAACACACGCTTTATTTCTTGTACTCGTCTTTTTTCCACATTGTCTTTGATAATTATTGAAACAGGCTTTTCCCTCCAAATGTTCAAGCTCTTAATTACACGCTAACCAAGCATATTGCGATGAGGGTTTGTGGTGTGCGCTGGTCACACTGTCGCGCCAATTGGAAAACCACATCAGCCACAGTCCTAGATCCACGCTAGAAAACGTTGCATACTTTAAAGCGCCACGAATAACACAATTCGCTTGAGCAGCGTTTCATTTGCGGGGAGGTTTTACTGTAGCTTATGATTTTCACGCACAAAATCCGCATCGAGAAGAATTATGTATAATGTATGTGGCTGGCATGGCATAACGAACAGCAGAGCAGAGCAAAGCAGAGAACTGTCTCCATCCCTTGCCGCTCCACGCTCCGCATTATTTCATATGCTGAGTCATGCGCTTTCAATTTAAGTCAATTTACTAGCAAAGCAAAGCTGAGTAAAGCAAAGCATTGCAAAGCACTGAGCTTCAGCTTGCGTCAAGACAAATACTATCTGATAATTTCCATGATCTATCCCTGGTTTATTTTATACAGATTTGCAGTCTCACTATTTTAATCTATTGAACGAACAGCAGCGCAGAGCAGAACCCCCGGGGAAATGATAACTCAATTTATGTATTTATATTTCTAACTGGATTTCGTTGGATTTTCGAAAATCAATTAATACTACAAGTATAAATTCATTCACAAAGTTAGAATGGGGGCTTGCCTGTGACATTTTCTTTTTGTTACCGCAAAATCGCGATAATAATACCGCCGACAAATGTAACTGGAAAATACCAGAATTTATTTTCAAATCGCGCTGCTTTGCGACTTTGTGCACTTGTTTTAGCCGGCAGCGACAATCAAAGCGTGCCAACAAATTAATAACAGCAGTTTGAATTCAATTAGATGCCAATAAATGTCTAATCAAAAGCTTGTTATGTTGTTATTTGAGGTTATCAAAGTGTCTCCAATGCTATCTCATGTTATTTATGAGGCTTATCACTTGCAGTTTGCAATTGCAGTTGCTGCTGAGAACACTTTTCACATGCAACTGCCAATTATCTGCATCTCTTGACTGTTTTCTGCCAATTTCAAGCACTTGTAAGGTCGATTTCATCTCTTACCTGTCCATTTATGAGACACATGTGATATTTGCCAACCATAACATATTGTTTTTACATTGTTTTTATCTCGGTCTGCCGCTTATCAGTGGCACTCTCTCGCTCTCATAGATAATTTTGTGTGGCACACATTCGTGCTATGTTACGTATGTATGTATATAGTCAGTAGTAGCAGCTGGGTGTTGGGCTAATCGATCGACCCCCGACTGGAGACAGGGCGACTGGCGACTGTCGATTGTCGACTGTCCATTTGCTGACTGTCGCCAGGCCCCAGAGGTCGGTGTCTGACCCTCACACTGACTGGTTGCTACTAGGTTCCCTTTTCTTTCTTTTTTTTTTAGAGGTTTACCAGTTTACGATTATGCATGTTCGAAGAGCATAAATTCAAATGAACTTCAGTAATAAAATATGCGAGTTATCTCCGCCCACAACTCATTTTATGCAGCGGTCAAAAAGGTCTTATTGTTTTTGTGAAAATGCAAGGAATTTTCGACGCTGCAAAATAGATAAATTCAAGATGATTTACCTATCTTATAATAACATGTCAGAGAGAATATTAATATCTTTATACAATTGCAAATTTGCATATCGATTCATTAAATCAAACTTCCACCATAAAGTTGTGTACTTACATTTTACAACTTGATAACAATAATCAAAATGAACAATAGCTGTAAAATCGCAATAGATGCAATAAATCGCTCTCCAATAAAGTTGTGATTCAATATGTCAAACTTGGCAATTGAAGTGTCAACTAGAAAACACATTTCCAACAGCGATTAGAGCGCTGTCAACTCGTATTCTCTGTGACCCTCACAGTGTGTCATAATAATTGCCCACTTGAAAGAATTTTAATTTGTATTTGAGAGCTAGAGAGAGAGAGCTGAAGAGTTCGAGTGTGCTCGTTCATGTGTTTATAATTAATTTTAAATGGAACATAATGCAAACTGAATTGCGGCTGGGATTGTTGCTCTTTTATCTATGTACATTGTACATATCCTGACATTCGACACTAGGCTTAACTGGTTCAAACAAGTTAACAAGCTGCTTGTGTCCTCAGTTGAACTGAGCTCCGATTTATGCACTCACGACACGCATTGTTGATGGCATCAGACAGACAGAGAACAATTACCGCAATTTCAAGGCATTACTGTCATACGCAACAGATCTTGTGGGAGTCAATCAGCGAGACGAGATGAGATGAGATGAGCTGAACTGAGGCTGAGATTGATGCCAGAGACACAGAGAGCATAGAGACGTCTGCAAATGAAGCGGAAATAGCATGACATAACACATAAAAATCTTTAGCTATTCGTTGTGAAATGTATTGACCAGGCCAATTGAATGATTTATAAACACTCAAAACATTGTTGCCAACTGGCTCAAAAAAACAAAATTAGATTGTGTGTGTATTTTGGAATAAAGTAAATAAATATATTCTGAAGAGTACAACGAAAATTTTCCACATCAATAATGATGAGAGAACAGCGAAAAGCGAACAGAATATGCAACATGCTGTGTGCCACACTTGAAACTTGGCCTTGCCCAAAAGTGTTTAATGATGGAACTTTGTAATCGTAGATGTGTGTACATCGTATCGCATATATAGTATATAGTATGTTATTATATATCGCATACTGCAAATGATGAGGACAATTGAAACAGTTGACAAGATGAAAATGTAGCTCAATTGTGCAAAAGACGCCTGCTAGATGGCACTTGTCATCTTTGCATCTCCTACTTAAATTGTCATATTAAATTTTTATTTAATTTAATGCCCATCCACACCACAACACCAACAATTGCCGGTACTTACACCCAGCTACAGCTCAGATACAGATACAGATTCAGATACAGATACAAATGCGAGCATACAAAAGATATGCCTGGCCGCAATTTGTTATAATTTAAATACAATTCAATGCGCGCTTTGCTGACGCTGCTGACGTTGACGTTGCTGTTGAGGTTACCGTTGACACTTTCCATTCGCATTTCCCAGCATCCAGATACATTCCAGAGATTGAGCATACTATCTATGAGGAAGTCATAAGTTCCACCGGGAAGCAGCTCAAATTGTTATCCCCAATTTATTTTTGCAAATTTTACTGGCTAAATTTATTGTCAACAATTAGTCGTCTAAAGTCTTGTTCATAATAATAAACTCTCCAAAATTAATCAGGTTTCGCGACTATCTAAAATCATCCACTTGAAAAAATCTAAAAAACTGGTTTACGCATTTCACTAGTTTCGAATGGCGTCATTAATAGATAAGTTCTAGCTGCGGATCGAAGCTGTCGTCAGGCAACTTAAGGCAGGATATGCGCAAGGTTGTCTCTATCAATTTGTATGTCGTCGTATAGTATGTTGTAATTGTTGGGTTAATTCATTTTTCCCACCATTCATTTCCCTGTGTGCTGCTCCAATTAGAATGTGTCTGAAAGTGTCGACTTTGGCTTTGACTGTCGGGCCTTTAAGTGGGTTAATCCACACACACACATACATGAACATGAACATCAATCCCCTGGCACTCAATTGGGGTAAATTAATTTCATAGATACCCTCCACAAAAACAAAAAGATTTTTCGTACTTAAGCTAGAAACAAAAATAAGAAATGCTGCTATCTAATCACATGATAAGCTCGTTTGTCTTTTATTTTTGGCAACCCTTTAGAGGCTATTTTAATTGCAATTTGTGTACATCGCTAGAGATAGAGAGAGAGAGGGAGAGGGAGAGGGAGAGGGAGAGGGAGAGAGAGACTAATGTAGGTATCTGACTGTCGTTATCGCAACAACTAATTAAGCTCATAAATGCTCTGGAAAAAACCGGCTATCAGGTTGAGCTACCTATAAAGTGAGATAAGAGCCAAATAACTTATCAGCCTTGTTCGGTATAAGTATAAACTCTTTTCCTTGGCTTTTTCTGGCATTATCCCACCTCTAAGATGCGGGGGAGGGGTAGAGGGGTAGAACGGGGTTGCTATTCTATGCATCCAATGACAATGACTAGAAGAAGAGGAGAAGCACACACGCGCTGCGAGTGGCCCAAAGTACTCGCAATCGCAATCGTATTCGTAGATGGATGCTTGGCTTGGCACTTTGCTTAGTTTATTGTGTATACATATTTTAATTTTGATTAAAATTTATTGCGCCATTCAAAAGGCAAAAGCAAATGCGAAAAGCAAACCTGCTGCCGCCCACCAAGCAGACAGTCAGTCAGTCTCTTCTGTCTCTCGGTCTCTCTGTCTGTCGTCAAGTTTGGCCAGTGCACGTTTTTCCATTGCCTCAGTGAATATTAAACTGAGTCTACCAATTGGTTTTTTCCGGGCATTTCATTCAAACTAGCTGCCGTACTACTAGAGAGACTTTCCTTCGTTGTCATCATCATCGTCGTCTAAGGTTTTTCAGCTGGAGGTCTTTCTACACACAATGAATAGCGCAAATTAAGCTGTAGAGCTGTAGAGCGCGCTACACTCGTAAATCTATTGTCATAACGCCTACGAGGAGACGCAGCGACGCGGCGACTCTGACTAGACTTTGTGCCAGCGATCAGCATTTTGCCTGCCTGCCTGCCTGACTGTCCAGCTGCCACATCCCAGTGGCATCATCATCATCATCATCAGCGTTAGCCCAGAGAGAGAGAGAGAGGGGCATACACATTTTAATCAGAGCTCAAGTACAGAAACTAAGTCAGCCGTTTGCTGTAGTTCATTCGCTTCATTGTCGGTTTGTCATTTTGAGGCTCATATATTATTATCTTCATATATCATCGTACAATGCTTCAACATTTATGTTGATTATGCTACAAGTCTGTGCGCTCCGCTTTTCCCCTTCCCTCCTTTCAACCTCTCTCTCTCGCTGTCTCTTGTGTTTGCCATGGTCATGAACACAATTAAAAGATGCTTGCCGCTTATGCAATCAGTATTCCCTCTCAACTCTGGAAAGTTTTCTATATTCAAGTTGTTCTATTTAACTCTTGTGGAAATTAACAGGACTGTTGCAGTTTTAACTGCTCGCTGTCAATGCGAAGCGCACGCTTTTCACACGCCGCCACACTGCGTATACGTAACGTGCGAGAATGCAGTTGCCAGCAGAGATTTTCATGCTCTGTATCGCAAAATTTTGTTGGTTATATCATCGGAGAATGGCTTGCAACATTGTTGCCGCTCTACTCTAGTTATTTGCTTAGCTTAAAAGTCATAATTGGCATTCAATACGTAGGAATACGTAAAGCAAGCGCTTTGTACAAACACAACTCGACAGCTCGAGAGGCGAGAGTCGAGAGTCGAACAGCAATTGCTTTCATAGCGTTGTCACTCATCAGTTCTTATTGATTTTCCAAATATTTATTTGGCAACACAACACTTCTACTACCAAACTACTACTGTTTGGAGTAAATGCCACCGCATTGTGGCACAGAGACACGTGCTGCAGGCGTGGCAAACACTAAAATTGAGCTGTCAACGGGAACAGAAATAGATCTGCCGACTGACTTTGGCGCCTATCAGCCAAACGTATAATTAAACAAGTTACAAAAACAATATGATGTATCGCACTTGGGGTCTATGGCCAACATTAAGATATGCGATATAAGTCTGGGGCGATATGAAGTCCCTACGTCAAAATGCTGACTCTATTGCCACCCGACAATTGGCCGCGTGTGTCATGGCATTGGCGATATCCCCCTTGGTTGTCAGTTGACCATTTTGTCAGCTGAATTTTGTAGCCTTTTGCATTGCCACTTTTTTAATTTTTTGTGTGTTTTTACATAAGCAACTTGGCACGAGTTACTTGTACTTACTACTATCATTGGGTTTGGTGTTTTACAAGCTCCCCCGCCAAGCGTTGTTGGCGCTGCCTTTTGAGGTCACTGCTGCAACATCGTGCCAAAGTTTATCCACCGCGCAGCACGCACACACACACACCTACACACAGAAACAGTTTGGCAAAGTGGTGTGCGAATTGCTGTGTGTGTGTGCCGTGTCATTACATAACTTGATATTAGACCGAAGGCAAAAAGGCTCATAATACTATACTTTCGTTGTTCGCTGTTGTTCGTTCTATGTTCCCTTTCCCATACATATATTTGTGTGTATATGTTTTGTATGTAGCCCGGAGCGCCGGCATCGCGACCACTTAAAGTCAGTGCGCCCTATTGTTTGTTTATTTGCTCGAGCCTTAAGTGAATCGCATTACGCGTACAGTAATAACTGTCCCGGGCAGGACAATCATAGTTGCTCTCCAGTGATAGTCGTAAAAGCGAGGAATTTATTCACAAAAATATTTTGCAAGATGACAGCAAAAAAAAAGGTCGAGCGCATTTTGCATGCTCACTTATCTAGCTACAATCTGGTAAATCTGTAAGTTATCTCTATCGACCTTCGTTTTGGGTTAATTTCAGCTAAGCAGCTTTCACTGTATTCGGCAACAGCTCCCCCTCCCTCTCCCCACTCTCCTTTCCCATCCCATATTCTATAGAATCCCTGCTAGTAACTGTGGGTTACTTTTTTTTGCGCTCGCATCTGCTTTTGCGATGTCTATCGATTTTCTGTTTCGGTTTTGTGTTACTTTTCTGTGTGCGGCTGACATTTAGTGTAATTAGACTTACTCGTCGTAAGCGAGCTCAAGCCACTAAAATAGAACTGCAGCCTTTTGTTCGGCTCGCTCTCTCTATAAAAATACATGTTTGTATGAAAAGCTCTAGCTTAGACTTATATATAGTATTTACATATATATATATGACTGCTTTATAATCTCTTATGGCTTTTGTCCTGCGTTTTTTTGTGCCTTGGGGAGAAGTTGTCTAACTGCTTGACATATGAATAATTGACATCACGCTGCTGAAGTGACGTCATTGGCTCGATAAACGATTAAAGGGCTGCCAGGATATGGCGTGTGGAGTAAATTGCCGAATTCTCAAATAGTTTGGCCTTTCATCAAGCTCAGTCTGAGGCTTTTTTTTGTTTTCGTTTTATTTTGCTGCTTATACAATTCATGCAAATTCTCGATTCGAATCTTTGTGCTTGCCTGACTGACACACATTCCTGCGCACATCTATGCCGCGCTCACTCTCTCTCTCTTTCTCTCTGTGTTTGAAGTCTGAGCAGCCAGAGGGTTCTGCTCCAGTTTCCAAGCTCTCGCACCACTGTGCAAAATACCCATGCTCTATGGCAAGCAGCAGTAGCAGCAGCAGCAGCAGCCCATTGCCTGCCTCACTTGTCACACTGCCATACATTTGGTGTAAAGTGCGATAGAGAGTGAGAGAGAGATTTCGAAAGCTTCTCTGTACGCTACTGCGCTGTACTGTTCTGTCTATGTGCATATGCAGCGTAAGGTAGGAGCGACGAAACATCTGGCAAACGAATGAACGAACGAAACGTAACGAAAGCTTTCGGAGCGACAACGACGACGACGACGACGTCGCTGCGGACGAATGACAATGCTAGAATATTTTTTCGTTGGACGTGAAAGCTTAACCACTCGCGGCATGCTGAAAATTTTCAGTCGAGCGTTTGTTACCGAACTAGGAAGGTCGGTCTCACTGTGGTAGCTAAACTGAGCTCTCGTCTCTCTGTCGGGTGGTACAGCCAGTGTGCCAGTACTAGTACAGCTCCTCTCAGCTCTCCGCTCTGTCCGCCGCCTGCGTTACGCTGGTGTTGCTGCTTACACAATAACTGTGCATCGATAAAGCCCAAGAAGAAGCACACACACAGGATACGAATATACACATAACATATACCATAGAAGCGCAAAAAAAAGAGGCAAACTCTTAAGCTGTTACAGCTTAACGAGTATAAAAGTAAAAGAAAACGTGTGTGTGATTTGTTATTGTTGTATTAAGAAGTGCAAATAAGTTTATTAACACTGTTCAAGAAGTCGGGGTAGTTTTCAGTGAAATCTCGCCCCTCCGAAACAGAAACCGAAACCACATCTACACGGGGCAAACGGCAACGCTAAACGGAAAAATTGTGTAATATCTTACTCGACGTGTAAAAGGTAGAACCAACAACATCCCTCCACCAAAGAACTCTAAAAGCCAAGACAATTTTTTATTTTGTTGTTGCTGCTGTTGTTGCTCAACTGCAGCGGAGCCTAGAAACGGTTCCTAACTACTAAAAAGCCCCAAACGACAAAACGTCCTTGTACAAAATCGATTTTCCAAAACTTCATGCCAGCGCCGTAATGGATACGTATGTATGAGTGTGTGTATGTAGGAGGTGAACTGTGTGTGGAATGAAAAAGCAGAAGGAAAAAAAAAAGAATGTAACGTGAATAATGCATAATGCATGTAAATGACAATTTTGCTGATTGTGTGTGAATGAATAAATGTTTGCAAGTGTGTGTGTGTGAGTGAGAAATAATAATTATGATCTAATAGATTATCATCCCCTGATCGTTATGGGTTCCATTTGACCATTTCTATCATTTCGATTTGACTGAAAGCCGTGCGATCTCTCTCTATCTCTGTCTCTCATATATCCCCCCAAAGTCAGACCAACTACAGCACCACAATACAGATAAATATGTATGTGTTTTTGCATGTGTGTATATAATATCTTTTTATCTAGTTGCTTCCCTACACTTGTCTCTGTCCATGTGCACATTAATTTCGTACCGCTGACGTACTTTTTTATGGCAATGAAATCGTTTAGATTCAATTGCGGCGATTTCATTTTGGAATAGCAGTAATTTCCTGGCCACCCCAAGTCGAGAAAACCACTAAAAACCCGCAACCCACAAAGCCCACAACCCACCAACCCAAAAAAAAAAAAAACCCAAATGTGTGTGCCCCTACAATTCACACACACACACACACTCATATAATGCCCCCCTAGAAGAGAGGGGATGGGACTCCTTGAGTGGCTGTTGGAGCATGGTATCGACCACCCGTTGTTTGTTGGCTATTTCATAATTCTGCTGCTGCTGCTGCTGGTGGTAAAGCGTAACACAGAAACAGAGATATGGACATGCGGACAAGTAGTCAAAGGAATGGAAATGAAAACACTACAAAAAAAAAAAAAGAAATATTCTTTTACATTTCAATTCGCATATTGTATTGTGTGTTCTTTATGCTGCGCTCGCGCTCGTGATGGGGCTGCTCTCTCTTCCTACCTCTCTCATTTTGCTCTCATTTTCGAATTGCACTCGATTTCGAAAATTGTCTGTGCTCGTCTCTCTCTTTTGCGCTCTCACGCTCTTATTATCGCGCTCGTGTGCCGTTATTTCATATCCTGCTGCTGCTGCTGCTGCTGCTAGCTGCAGTTTTCTATTCCAATCTGCGCCTTCCAATACCAATTCCAAAGTTCCAGGCCGCCTCTTTGCGCCCGCTCAGCTTTTGCTTCGGCTTCTGCTTCTCTGTCCTTCCCTCGCGGGTGGTTATGTGTGTGTGTGTGTGTGTAGCCAATGCGGTCCACTTGCTGCTTCGCCGCCTAGCGCCTAGCGAAAGACTTCGCTCCTCCCTTCCAGGGTCGTTTCCTTTTCGTGTCGGCTCGGTTGCCTGCAGATTTGTTGCATAAGCTGAAAATCATTCAATTTTCCCTTTGAACTTAATTTTTAATTTTCTCATTTTTATTGCAGTTACGTTTTTGTTTTTCTATTTTTATTTATTTTTTTTGTTATTTGTTTTCAAAACGTTTTACGTAATTATATGTCAACGTTGTTATTTTAATTATTTATTTTACGCACCCGTAATTTCAATATTCTGAAGGCGTAATGAGTGTTCAGGTGGGTAAAAACAAAAAGCACTACAAATAACAAAATCAGAAATTCTACTTACAATCATTTATTACCTTTATTATTTATTATTTAGTTTTTAATTTATATTCGCATATACTTTTAAGTCTATTGTTTTCTTTTGCAAGTTATCTCGTATCGTATTGTATTAAGTCGCTTCGCATGTTAACTGATGAAAATAGATAGACAGATGTAATAGGAATATGACAGGAACATGCCAAAAAAAAACTTGACAATTAGCGTTCAATTGTAAAAAGTACGGACAACTGATGAGCGCAAAGCTGAGATCATTAACGCTCGATTGGAAAAAAGTCATAACAATGATAAACGTGTTTCTTGAAGCGAAAAAAATACAAATCAAGATTCAAGTAGTTATGCGTATGCATTAGAAAAGAGTATTGTCTTAACCAGTTTGAGCTTTTCTTCAGTACTACAATATAATATTACGTTAAAGTTGAGCTGACGTTTTCTTTGACCTGCTGCAGCAGCAGTTTTTAGTGGTTTCATTCTAGTTTTCGACTGGTTCGAACCGCATTTGAAGACGAGTTCACAAATCTCTGTTGTTGTATGCACTTTCGCTTGGCTCAAATTGTTTACAATTATCGCTGTCATTATGCAGCTTAATTTGCTCATTTTTTGGGTTACGCCCGCAAGTTTACACGTACTTCTCAGCGTGTGTGTGTGTGTGTGCGATTGTCTAGTAGTATGTGTGTGTGTGGCAGATACTTTTTGCATTGATTGAGCAATTAGCGTGCTGTGTTTTGTCTGTTGCCTGTCAATTCTTTATCTCGCCAAGCTCGCCAAGCATCCCCGATAACTGTTCGCGTACTTTTTTCTTTATGTCTTTGTATTTGTTGTAAATTGATATTCAAGTTCAAATGCCAAATGCTTTGCGCGACAAAGTGCGCGCCAAACCGTTGGACTACACATAGAATACATACATACACACACAGAGAAAGTCACTCACGCACACACACATGCTCAAACTAGCAGATACAAATCACATGAAACTAGCAGATACATTTGTATCTGAGCACTTAATTGGCAGCGTTATGTAAACTTCTCTGTGTCGCCAAACGGCCATTGTCGCATTTTGATTTATATCCCATCCATCCTGCTGCCGTCCAGCAATCGTCCGCACCCTAGCATAGAGCATCATCGTGTGGCGTTCTAATTGTTTGTTCAACCTCAGCCAACAGTCAGTGCTCGGCATTTGGCACTCAAATCAGCTCAATGCTCTCGGTCAGCATCGTTACAGAGATTTCACATGCTGCGTTTCGTTGTCCCGTATTTTGCAACAATTCGCAATTTAATGTTTTTCAATGGCAGCCTCGTGACGCGCTCAACGATCGACGCTCCACTTTTGTTTCGTCAAATGAATCGAACCATGAACGGTTCCAAACAAAAGACAAATCAAGATAAAAACGTATCGTAAAACTAAAGAGTCGCCTTTAAATGAAATTAATTTGTTTAGGAAAATATAAATTAACGACAAACAAATTCTGTGGGAGCGCAAAAAAAAAAAGAAAGAAAGAACATGTTAACAATTGTTGCCACTAGCCTTAGACTAAGCATTAAGCATTACAGTTAAGTTACAGTTAAGCTCTACTATAATTAACTAATCAATAACCCCTTTCACCTGTGCCCCCTCAATTTAATATAGATTGTTTAGCATACGTAAATCAGCATAAAGAGAGAGAGAGAGAGACAAACAAATAACTGCCAATAAGTGAAAAGACAAACAAACAAAACCAAAGGCAATCTAACGAGAGCCCCGAATATTAAATAAAAGTGCGTAAGCAGAATGAATCAAGTTTTTATAAAAAACAAAATCATAGATACATACTATATATGTGATCACAAACATTGGGATTTATTTCATGCCTCTTAAGAATTCAAAAGCTTATTGAACCAACCCCCCCTCCAATACACCAAAAACGAATAAATACATAAATAAATAAGCAATACCCGTTCAAAGCCAAACAAAGCGAATAATGTCGATTCTGTACTCATTTCACGTTGCCGGCGTTCAACCGAGCGCCAAATGTGATCGCGACAGGTTTGTTTAGAGAGAACGCACTTATCTCTACCTCTTCTTCGCTCACATTTCCATACTCTCTCCCATTCTCCCGCTCTACGTATTGTGTTGTATTTGTCTTAGACGCTCTCTTTATTTGTATATTGTTGTTACTTCTTGACACTGCTCTTGGCATGCTTGTTTTCAATTTATGCATGAGACCCAAAAAAATAAATATATTACGAGTTTAGAACGAATGCGGAGAGTTATTGATTTGTGCATTATTTTTATATTTATATTCAGTTGCCCTTGGGCTGCAGTAAATATTTTGTTGAAATTGCATTTTAATGAGTTTGCGTTTGCATTTCGATTGTGATTCACTTGACCATTTGCTGATAAACGAGCCCGGAGCCCCGCAGCTCTCATTCCTCAAATGTTGACGTCAGTACAATAATGCAAGATATCAATGTATTGTGTGGTAATACCTCTATATAATTTTTTTCGCTTCTAAAAACCACAAATCAATTCGCTTTCCAATTGTTTTTCCAAAGCAAGCACAAATCGGCACATGCGCCCTGTCCGTTCCCTTCCAGTATTCGTTATTCGTTCCGTTAGCCCACAAACTCTACATTATACTCGTACTCTCTCGCACCCGTTCTTGTTCTCGTTCTCCTTCTCGTTTATCGTTCTCGTAACATACAATTACATGATTCATTGTCCTTTTGTGTTGTTGTCCTCCAGCTGGAAGCCCAGTCATATGTGAAACATTTTTATACTTATTTCACAGTGATTTAGTAATAGTTTTTATCACAAATTAACCTCATATGATTAAGATTTATATTTATGAAATATATTTTTTTCTTAGCAATATGTATTTACGTATATAGTATTTAGAAACATATCATTATCATTATCAAAAGTTTATGCATCTGATTATGCTCGTTTTGTTTTTCGTTTACGTTTTTTTTGTTACGTTGTTACGTTCTTTTTTGATTTATATATTTCTTCCCGTTCATCATCAATCAACATCCATCAATCAAATCGAATCGAATATCAACACTCCTCGTGCAGCTTACGAGAGCGGACTCTTATCGAGTCGCGACGGTTATTGCAACCGATGACGACAATCGCACAGCCGATGGCCACTTCAAGGTAAATTGAAAATGTTCCTCATATAGTACACACATACCATGCAGACAAACATATGTATGAACTACATACAACCTACTCATGAATATACATATATGTACTGCACACACTCACACACACAGATGGGTATACTTATAACATATATTTTCACATCACATACTCATCGATTTGTTCCATTTATGCCGATTTGTTTACGCCTTTAATCTTTATTTCTACTTTATGTGTGCTTATTTTCAATTATTTACATTCATTTCCGTTTCTCATCTCTTCCAATTACATTTACATTTATTTATTGTTTATATCTTCATTTATGCATATATAATCTGGGCATGTTTCCAATATTATTTGCCGCTTGACATTTGAAAGAAATAATCGAAAATTCTTAAATATAGCACCGCTTTTTTCGATATACTAAAAACAATTATATATAATCTTTTCTATATAGTATATACGCCGTAAATGTTTATTTTAATATACTATATGCATATATTTTAACGGTTATTACCTAGCTAAAAGTAAAACTCAATTACCTGAATTTTTTGTTGTACCGAGAAAATTGCAGACAGCCAAAAATACGAGAAAAGAAAATGCGGAAAATATTAGACTTTTGTTTTCAATAGTTTAGTCACATAATTTTTATAGGTGGGTCACGAATAAAACTGATTAAAACCAGTTATGGGCTTTTCCAAGTTATTTCACCGATTTGTGGCTGTGACGTCACAACGCGCTAAATATAAATAAAATAGAAAATCTAATAAACCATTGCCAGAGTCTAGAGACGCGACGGTCGACAGCTGGCGCGTCTGCAACATATATGTATGTACAACTATAGTATAGAAAAATTATTTATAATTATTTTTTGGTGAGATTTTCTGTGCCAATTCGAAAGTTCTTTGAGGTCAATGAGCATGGTGAAACAAATGTGCAGATAGGGACTAATTCCACAGCGCAGCATAAACAAAATTCAAGTGCATAAGTTTTTTCGATTTATTCGAATGCCTTTTGTGAATAGATTTCTTTTTAATTTGTTTTGCTCGCCTTTGTTTTGATTTTATTGCAGTCTATATGTATATATATAATATATATAGTAGAGTAGAGTAGATACAGAGAAAAGAGCGAGCAATGTGTGTAGGCAGAATTAGTCTGTGGCATTTGTTTTTAGCATTTTCATTCATTTTACGTGACATTCGCATTTCACATACGGCGCGTTTTGCGCGCGATTAAAATCGCCACTTGGCTTGCTGCATGCTTCCCGCGCTCGTGTATGCGTACTCGTAGTTGTTGTGCTTTATTTTGCTCCGATTAGGAGCGATCAATGTGAATATTCTCACGCCCGCTGACCGAAACATATGGCGATCCAAATAGGAACTCATTAGCGCGCTACTAAATGTTTTGGCAATAAAAAATAAGTCTGTACATACAGCATTATACATATGTATGTGTCTGTATGTTTTGGTAACTGGTAAGTTCGGTAAACTGTAAACACTCCTCTATCGGGTTTAATGGTTCTTCTTCTTCTCCTCTTCTCTGCGAACTTGCACACTTTAATACTCACTTGCAAACAAATAAAAATAAACAACGGAAAACCTTTAAATATTTAAGGGTATTTTATGAGGCATAACACAACGGTTAATGGCATGAAGTAAATCGATTTTTGTGTGTCGGCTTTTTGGGTTTTACGCTGCACTTGCAATTCCAAATGTGATTACTTATATATTGTTTTTGTCTAACATCGTTTGATCCCAATAGTCAAGACGCAAGATGCCGGCCAAAGCAGCTAAAAAAAGAGAATTTAGATGATCTCAAACAGGAGTTGGACATCGACCATCATAAAATCTCTCCTGAGGATTTGTATCAGCGCTTTCAGACACATCCCGAAAATGTAAGTCCCAAAGAACTAATTAAATTGTAATGTCTGTTAAATTACACTTCTCTTTTTCCCATTGCAGGGTTTGAGTCACGCCAAGGCCAAGGAGAATCTGGAGCGAGATGGTCCCAATGCGCTCACACCGCCCAAGCAGACACCCGAATGGGTGAAGTTCTGCAAGAATCTGTTCGGTGGCTTCGCCATGTTGCTGTGGATCGGTGCTATACTTTGTTTTGTGGCCTATTCGATTCAGGCCACCACCAGCGAGGAGCCAGCCGATGATAACTTGTATCTGGGTATTGTACTTTCCGCTGTCGTCATTGTGACAGGCATCTTCTCCTACTACCAGGTAAGGAAGCAACTTATTCGAACTCTCCCCTTAGCAACTACTTATCGCTTGTCTGTTTGCGACTTTACAGGAATCGAAAAGTTCCAAGATCATGGAGTCGTTCAAGAACATGGTGCCCCAGTTTGCCACCGTTATTCGCGAGGGCGAGAAACTCACGCTGCGCGCCGAGGATCTCGTGTTGGGCGATGTGGTCGAAGTTAAGTTCGGTGATCGTATTCCCGCCGATATTCGCATCATTGAGGCACGCAACTTCAAGGTGGACAACTCATCGTTGACTGGTGAATCGGAGCCGCAGTCCCGTGGCGCTGAGTTCACACACGAGAATCCTTTGGAGACTAAGAACTTGGCCTTCTTCTCGACCAACGCCGTTGAGGGCACCGCCAAGGGTGTTGTCATCAGCTGTGGCGATCACACTGTGATGGGTCGCATTGCTGGCTTGGCATCCGGTCTGGATACCGGTGAGACTCCCATTGCCAAGGAAATCCATCATTTCATCCATCTGATTACCGGTGTCGCTGTATTCTTGGGCGTTACCTTCTTCGTCATTGCCTTCATCTTGGGCTATCACTGGCTGGATGCTGTCATCTTCCTGATTGGTATTATTGTCGCCAACGTGCCCGAGGGTCTGCTGGCCACCGTCACGGTGTGCTTGACCCTGACTGCCAAGCGTATGGCATCGAAGAATTGTTTGGTAAAGAATTTGGAGGCTGTCGAAACCCTGGGTTCCACCTCGACCATCTGCTCTGATAAGACCGGCACCCTCACCCAAAACCGTATGACAGTCGCTCACATGTGGTTCGACAACCAGATCATTGAAGCCGATACCACTGAGGATCAGTCGGGTGTTCAATACGATAGAACAAGCCCTGGATTCAAGGCGCTCTCTCGCATTGCCACTCTCTGTAACCGCGCCGAATTCAAAGGTGGCCAGGATGGTGTGCCAATTCTCAAGAAGGAAGTCAGCGGCGATGCCTCCGAGGCTGCTCTGCTCAAGTGCATGGAACTCGCTCTCGGCGATGTGATGAACATCCGCAAGCGCAACCGCAAGATCGCTGAGGTGCCATTCAACTCAACCAACAAGTACCAGGTGTCGATTCACGAAACCGAGGATACCAACGATCCACGCTATCTGCTGGTCATGAAGGGTGCTCCCGAACGTATTCTGGAACGCTGCTCGACCATTTTCATCAACGGCAAGGAGAAGGTGCTCGACGAGGAGATGAAGGAAGCGTTCAACAACGCGTACATGGAGCTTGGAGGTCTGGGCGAGCGTGTGCTCGGCTTCTGCGATTTTATGCTGCCATCCGACAAATACCCAACTGGCTACAAGTTCAACACCGATGACATTAACTTCCCCATTGACAATCTGCGTTTCGTTGGTCTCATGTCTATGATTGATCCCCCACGTGCGGCTGTGCCCGATGCCGTTGCCAAGTGCCGTTCGGCTGGTATCAAGGTCATCATGGTTACTGGTGATCATCCCATCACTGCCAAGGCTATTGCCAAATCTGTGGGCATCATCTCTGAGGGCAACGAGACCATTGAGGATATCGCCCAGCGCCTCAACATCCCTGTATCGGAGGTCAACCCTCGCGAAGCTAAGGCCGCTGTTGTGCACGGTGCTGAGCTCCGCGATGTGTCCTCTGATCAATTGGATGAAATTCTCCGCTATCACACCGAGATTGTCTTCGCCCGTACCTCGCCCCAACAGAAGCTGATCATTGTCGAGGGCTGCCAGCGTATGGGAGCCATTGTGGCTGTAACTGGTGATGGTGTCAACGATTCTCCTGCCCTGAAGAAGGCTGATATTGGTGTTGCTATGGGTATCGCCGGTTCCGATGTGTCCAAGCAGGTGGGTTCTCTCATTCTCAATCAATTCGGATCGGTATTATATGTATATGGTTTTGTTTTCACTTCGCAGGCTGCTGACATGATCTTGTTGGACGACAACTTTGCCTCGATTGTGACTGGTGTTGAGGAAGGTCGTTTGATCTTTGACAATCTGAAGAAATCCATTGCCTACACTCTGACCTCCAACATACCCGAAATCTCACCTTTCCTCGCCTTCATTCTGTGCGATATTCCACTGCCATTGGGTACCGTGACCATTCTGTGCATCGATTTGGGCACTGACATGGTAAGTTTGCCTCCATCCTGCAGCCACTTAGAGCAACCCACCTAAACTAATCTTAACTACGTATGTGATTATGTAAGACATTAAGCAAGTTAATTGTAATTGACAGTCAGGTCTTCTAACTTGTTAAGCATCAAATCCTATAACCTTTGTATAACTTATGTACGAATTTTAAAATTGAATTGCGATTGCAATTACGTTTGATGATTTATTCTGTGCTGTGCTGTACTGTGCTGTGCACAGATACCAGCCATATCGCTTGCCTACGAGGGACCCGAAGCGGACATTATGAAGCGGCGACCACGCAATCCAGCGGTCGATAATCTGGTGAACGAGAGGTAAACAGCGCCCACAACCCAAAAAGTACGCTGGATTAGGCTCGAATTGCAGAAAGTTTTGCAGTTCATTATCAATTTAGGCTACGCCATTGTAGTTGAACAACTCGCATCAATCTATAATGATCTCTCTTAGCAGACATTTATTCTATTGTAACTATAACATTCCAAGCAAATAGTGTAAAAAAAACCAAAAAACAACTCGAACATTCTTGACCCAAATTCCCCCCTCGTATCGAAATCGAATATTGTAAAACGTTTTGCTAATGTTACCACCTGCAATAATCCAATACTAGGTGCCAGCCATATCATTGGCCTACGAACACGCTGAAGCCGATATTATGAAGCGTCCGCCACGTGACCCATTCAACGATAAATTAGTGAACTCAAGGTGCCAATTCAAGTCAATTTCTACTAAACACACACATACTATACTAAATACTCACACATACATTCACACACACACACACACATGCACACTAAACTTTGTTGCCACTTAAAGAAATAACTAAAAACAAAAGCGAGCAGTGATTTACTAAGCTGCAATTTTCATATAAACTTTAACTAATCGATGTCTGTGTATGTGGCTGGATTGTAATTAGCATAAGCGTAACAAACGAAAACAAAACCAAAAACCATAACAACAATTAAAAATACTTAATAATACTTACTTGCTATACGAAAGCAGCGCAAGCAACTCAACTAACAAGTCGTTCCATATTTATGGTTTATTTATCAACTAAGACTCTTAATCATTATTTACATTACCTCGTTAACATATCTCTATATCATTAATGTAACATACTCCCAACTGAGAGAACCTAACAACCCGTCCATTATCATCGAACTCAACAATCTTCGACAAATTTGACCTTCTGTGTACATTTTCAGTCATTCAACAACAGCAATTAAGTTATTCTCATGATTTATACATAATCGTATACATTTATTCCGTTCTGTATCATAAGTTCAATTCCATTCACGCACACTCCACTCTACCACGTTTTGCCTTTCTGTGTAAATGGAGAAAAGTACCTCAACAAAAAAAAAAAAAAAGCAAAAATCAATTGAATATTATTAAAAATCGCCTCTATTCAAAAACGCTCTAAATGTTAATTGGTGTGCGTTGTACTTGTTTCATTTACTTCACCTCACCTAAAATCTACAAATTCTTTTGTTGCTGTTGTGTAACTTTTACGGCGTAACAAAAATCAACCCGTCCCCTGTTTCAGTTTCAGTTTCAATTTCTGTTTTCCGTTTTGGGTTTCTATTTCCTCACCGATTAAATTGGCATTAACTGTTTTTGTTATGCATTTTTCCGTTTGTAAACAAAACAAAAGTAACATCAAAATTAACCATGCAAAATTGTTCAAGTATCTGTATTGGCATTTATCCTAGTTCCAGCAAAATTACAACAAATTAATTGCACACAAATCGTAGCCACTTACCAAACTGTACTTTAGCATAACCTTAACCTTAACAAAAACAAAAATCAAAAGAACTAAAACAAAGAGAAGTTATTATTTAAGTTAATACTACTTTCTATTGTTTAACATTTAAGTTATTTAAGTTTTCAACACAGTACTCTCCACTCTCAATTCAACTCATTTATCAACAGTTTAAGTTAGTTTTTAAGTAAGATCTTAAGTCGATCTATCGCATTATCGATTACAACTAGCTAATAAGTTATCGACAGTGCCAACGGTCCTTCTCAGCTGTACAAATGGGACATGCAGTTCTTCGTTGTCTACTCGTATTTGTTGTATTCCGAGAATGAAACTGAACTCGACAGTGTTAGAGCGAAAGAGATATCATATGTGGTCCATAATTTATCATATTTATTTTTAATTTATTTTATTCCACTACTACGGTTAACGCTTGCACATTTAGGTGCCAGCCATTTCCTTAGCCTATGAGACGGCTGAATCCGATATTATGAAACGCCAGCCCAGGAATCCCTTTCAAGATAAGCTGGTCAACGAAAGGTAAAGTTTTTCTTTGTGATACCCAAACAAATAAAAACAACTAACTACAACAGAACGAATACAAAAATAAAAAATATTAAGAAAAAGAAAAACAACCACACGAAACATACAAAACGTAAAAAGTAAAAATAGTGAGGTCAAAATAAATATAAAAAAAAAAAAATACTTTTCTTCCTATCAATATTTAATGCAATCACAGCAAAAATATTTTTGATCTTGACACATACTCAAAGCAAATGTAATTCATAATTAAAACTTACAAAAAATGCAATTTAAATTTCATACAAAGTAAATTTGCGGTATACATTTTCGGTCAAGGAATTTAAAGCAAAGTACGCTTCCTTTTAAAGATATTTCTTCGAACTCTCTTGTCTAACTACTAAACTAAAATATAAGAACTTTTCAAATTAGCTTCAACTATTTATTAGCTAATTTACTTTTGATATTTTCGTTGAGTGTTGTTTTAGCTTATGCATTTTTTTTCTTTTGAATTATACTTCAAAAAATGCTTAATCGTTTTCTTTTTCGATTTATGTTAAATGTTTTAATTTTGTATATTATTTTTTACAATTGGAATTTCGATTATGTTTTAAATATTATTTTTGTTAAATGTTTTATGTTTTCTTTTTGTTTTATGTTTAAATTTAAAGTTTTTTCCTTATAAGTTTTTTAATATTTCGACATCAGCTAGTTAAACGTTTAAACTTACAATTTAATTGACGTAATGTTGGAATTTTTCTAGTATTTTTGTTGAACTCTCTCTATCTCTCTCTTTCTCTGTATCTCTACTATCCAATTTCAATTTATAGTTCCATTTCGAATAAATTTTCGATCAAAAGCACTTTCAAGCTGATCTAGTATTATATTTCCAGACTCTTTTTGCTCTTTAGCAAAAGAATATTGAAAAAAAACACTGGGCTATAGGCCCAATATATATTGCTTATCTCTAAAGTTTATTTTGTTTCATTCGTTTTTTTAAATATATTTTGAATATATATTTTTTTGATATTTGTTGTAATTTGCGCTCTTCATATGCAATGATAATAATACTATATTCAATTTATATGCGCATACTCGTATTAAATATACAATATACTATATAGCAATAATTTAATCATGTAATTTCAATTTCTGTGCAAACTCTAAACTTATTTATAACAAACAAAAAAGTGAAAAAGATACACAAAACAAACTTAACACAAAGAAAAACTACTTATTCTGGCGATATATTCGTATCTACAAAAATTGATTGATAATCTCGAAGCAAGAATGAAATGCCCCTTAAAAAAATGTGATTTATGCACTAGCCAAAAAAAACACTCGAAAACTCTGATTAAAAAAAAGAACGCCTCCACTTTCTTCGACTATTGTCGTTGACCACTCAGCTAACAATACTTTGGCATAAGCCCTTAAGATAAATTCTCACCACGATTCGAATTTGGCGTGCTTCCTTTTGGTCTACTTCTTCTTCATCTTCTTCTTATCTTGCTTAACTATTTCGGTACTTAAACAACTCTTAACTCTTTGATTTCTATGCTTGTAACACTCATTTTCTTTCTATCATAAGCGTCTTTTCTAACTTAAGAAAATGTGTCGATTTTTTTTTTTTTGAGACAGCATAAGTTGCTTTTATTTTTGTCATATTAAAAGTCCATTTAGAAGGTAAGTGATATCTTCGACGTTGTTTCTTCCATCGCCGAACTGATAGACGAATCTTTTGACTTGTTTGGCTCGCTCTCTTCTCTCTGTCTTTCTCTCTGACTCTCTCATAGTAGAATACTTTGCTATAGGACATCATTGTTTAACTTATGCTAGAGCAGGTTTAAATATACATTTAGTGAGTCTATAAAATATATTTAAACTAAAGTATTTTGAATTTATTGCATTTATAGCAGTTGGTCAACATATTCACCTGCCATCTATTGTATGTGGACTCGATTAAGTTCTTGTACAACCCAAATATTAGTAAAACATTCGAAGTCATCAAGCCCATTTTTAACACTAAGTCATTGGAAAAAATCTTTAGTCAATCAATCCCTCAATCAGTCAATCAATCGCCATCGAAGTATTCAAAAACATTCATTAAACCTTGTTTTGATTTGTAGTGAACGAAACATTCACGTCTATTTATGGCCATCTCAAGTTGGCACACCAATTTTTCTCTAGTCTTAATATACTATATAAATATGTTATATATATATTAACTTCTACATACATATATCAAGCAATTTTAGTGCAAGTTAAGCTCTAAGCAAAAACTCTATACTACATTTTCCTCTGTACTCGTATAACGAATCAATTTTTGTTACTTGGGCGCTACTTTTTGCTCCCCAGTGTAGTTATAGCTTCTTAAGTACGCAGGAGCTAAATACTTGTACAACTACAACTACAACTACAACATCAATAACAACAACTTCAACTTCAACTACAAATACCAACTACCAACTACAATATAAAATATATTTATATATACAATATATTAACATCAACATTAAGCAGAACACGCTCTCTCTTCAACACTGTATAACGCTCTCTTTACTCAAATACCAAATGCAACTCCCTTTTTTTAACTAAGTACTATTAATATTTAATTAACAATGAAAAAAACAAAGCAAAATATCTATCTTATCGAATATTTATTAGTATATAACAAGTATTTATTATATACCAAATACGCCAGCAAGATATTATTCGTCAACTTTAACCGGATTTTCCTTTTTCATATTTTCCCCCACAATTTTTTTGCAACGTTTTTTTATGTCTTTCATTTTGATTCTATTCAAAATAACGCACATAATCAACAATATAAAACAAATAAATAAATACTGAAAAAAAATCCATATAATATATACCAACAAAACGATATAATGAACGCTATATTATATACCGCAAAAGATACCGGCCATTTCACTCGCTTACGAGCAAGCCGAGAGCGATATTATGAAGCGTCAGCCGAGAGATCCATACCGCGACAACTTGGTGAACCGCAGGTCAGGAAAAATCTAACGATAAGGTTTAATCCAAAAAAAAAAAACCAAAACAAAACAAAACAAAAAACCAAAAAGAGTTGTTTACTTTTAGTTGTTTAGTTACAAAATACTAGAAAATGAACAAACATGCAACCCCAACTTATTTAACGTTTCCAATTTGACATTTGACCTTTGTTTGAGTTGTGTGTGTCGCGTACCTTTTTCCCCCCTCAATTTGGCCAGCAATCAATTATTCAATTTTCAATTTACACACACACACACAAAACGATAGTGCAACCAAAAAACAAAAACTATGAAAAACCAAAAAAAAAAAAAACAAAATTGCGATTGTTTGTTCGTTTGCTGATGCATAATTTTCTTTTTGTTCAATTGTTTTCATCTCTTCTCAGATTTTTCTACTCAAAAAATAAACAAAAAAGTTTTCAAGTTTTTCGTTTCTAGTCTCGAATTTCATGTGATCGATTATGATTTTCTTCCTGTTATTTGAGCTCTCAATGTGGAATGAAACATTTTTGACAAATTTTATTCGACTATCGATTGTATTTTCTAAATTCTAAAATTCTTTTCGAAATTGAATTTGATTTGAAACATTTGTTGGAAAAGAAAAGTTTCCCATTTATGCCTTACTGTTTCAATTTTTGTGTTTTAATTTCAAATATAATATTTACAAAATCAATGTGCATCAATGTTTGTGTGTTAGTCGCACATTCTACAAATTTATGACACACAAATGACACACAATTTGTGTATAGTTCCAATACTAAATACTATATATAGTCGTTGGACACACAATGTTCAACTCTTCAGTTGTAGTCACAGCGCGAATTTGCTAAACAAGAACAAAAAAATACGTCGCTTTTAGCCAAAGTTTTGAGACATGCCGCTGGCCAAAACAGTACAACACACACACACACATAAACACACACAAACACACTCTCACATAGACACACTGACTAGAAGACTGCATAGATCAAACAAGCAAAAGACTAAAACAAGAACATGACACAAATTGAAGCTTTCTGCTCTGTTACTTTTAGCCCAGTTTAGTGCGTTACTTGTAGTTGAGTTTGTTCAAGACCAAAACAAAACCAAAAAACAAAAATACCTTTTAAAAGCTGCTTCAGTTGTGTTCTACGTAGCTCTAAATACACTCATAATCCACATAATACAAAATATATTCAGTATCAGTATCGATCAAGTCTGGTTCCAAGTCGATGTGCAACAAATGTCGCAGTAAGTCTCAATGTGTGGGCTCGGTTCAGCGAAGAAAATCAACAACGAACAACGACAATGGATTTTCACTTAATACTACAACTATATATTATAAAGCTGATTATTATTTTTAAGTCTATGTATTATCTATGTACTATAATATATGTTATTTATACTTCCTTTTTCATTTTGGAATTCATTTCGAATGTTTTTCCAAATTTTATGTTTATGTGTAAGTTTCTATTCGTTAATTTATGTTATTTTTAAGTTGATTACTTTGCAAAAAGCAAAAAAAACTTCTTCTTTAAGCGTAAGTAAATGAGAAAATGGTATGAGAAACCAGCAGAACAATTGTAACTGCATTTGCTTGCCCTCCGTTGTGTGCTTTTAGTTTTGTAACCACAAATTGCATGTTAATCTATGTGTAAATATATATGTGTACTTAGATTGAGTAGTTTGCTGCATGTTAATAAGCCACCGCCCACCCAAAACTAACAATATGAACTTTGCTTTTCACCTCATCTTATTCAAGATGATTAAATAAGAAACAAAACAAAGAAATCGAATCTTTGCTCTTTCACGCTTACATCGAACGCGCGCTATTGAAAAAAAAAACTAAAACTTAAAAAATACAAAACAAATGAATTCGCTCAAACACAATCCACGCTATATATTGTAAAGTCTAACACCTTAAAAACTAAATAAAAAAAAAATACATTCATTTACTAAAAAGAAAATTAACGAAAACATCGAGCTTAAAGGTTCTGCGGCATTATTTTTAAATTTACGTAACTAACTTAAAAAATAATTGAGTCTATGCTCGACTAGAGCTGCAGCCATGTTGCTTCAGGGTTTTTGTTAACTATCTTTAATGCGATGACAACAAGTTTCTTGCAACTTTTAACAACTTTCTACTCTTTTGTAAATCTTTACAATATTTTCCTACACTTTCCACTCTTTTCTTTGGGCTGCACAAAAACCTTGAACAACTGCAAGTTGCAGCTCAATTTATGCTCAATCCTTTAAGCTCGTGCAGCTGTAAACAAGACGTGTGTCTTGTTGCTCAGAACAAATTAATGAAAAGACATCAACAAAAAAACCACACAAAAATTAATTGAATAATATTTATTGAATAAAGCGAGTCAATCGGAGCATTGTCTAATGTTTAAATTTTGCTATTCTGGCATCGCTTTCAAACAGATTGATTTCCATGGCCTATGGACAGATTGGCATGATCCAAGCTGCTGCCGGTTTCTTTGTGTACTTTGTCATTATGGCTGAGAACGGTTTCCTGCCAATGAAACTGTTTGGCATCCGCAAGATGTGGGACTCCAAGGCCGTTAACGATCTAACTGATTCGTACGGTCAGGAATGGGTAAGAGAATATATTTTAGAACAATTTTTGTGGATAGTAACTCATTTGATTTTGATTGTTATGCAGACCTATCGCGATCGCAAGACTTTGGAATACACCTGCCACACTGCCTTCTTCATCTCGATTGTGGTTGTGCAATGGGCCGATTTGATCATCTGTAAGACGCGTCGTAACTCCATCTTCCACCAGGGCATGCGCAACTGGGCCTTGAACTTTGGCCTTGTTTTCGAGACAGTTCTCGCTGCCTTCCTCTCATACTGCCCCGGCATGGACAAGGGTCTGCGCATGTACCCCTTGAAGTAAGTTGAAGACTTTCAAGTGCATTTCTTGCATTTATTCTAATGCATATTTGTATTTCGCAGACTTGTCTGGTGGTTCCCAGCCATTCCATTTATGTTGGCCATCTTTGTGTATGATGAGACACGTCGTTTCTACTTGCGTCGCAACCCAGGCGGCTGGTTGGAGCAGGAGACATACTATTAAACACCTACACACAGCCACGCCCACATCCACACCCACACACATCTACACCAAGCAGAAGAAGAAGAAGAAGAAGCAGGAGTAGAAGAAGAACAACCAACACAGAGTACTACACAGATTCAGCAAGAGCAACAAATAGTAATTGTTTATTTACCACAAAGTGCAACCACAGCGATCACAGATATCTGTGTGGCTGGCTATGACAACAACAACAACAACTGCAACAACTGCAACTGCAATTGCAACTGCATCTGCATTGGCAACTTGCAACATGCAACAGCAATACCTTGAAATGCAGCAGCAAGAACAACAAGAGCAACAGCTATAGCATAAAACATATTGAGATATGTTTTAGAATTTTAATTTAATTATTTAAAGTAAACAAACAAAAAGAAAACAAATGCAAGCGATAATTATTTTAAACATTTAAGTAAATTTAAATTATAAATTAAAGCTATAAATAAGATTTAAATAAAATAAAGTAAAAACTTTCAACAAAAAAACAAACAAACAAACAAAAACAACCAACCAAGAAACAAAATTTCGAAACAATAACAAGATGAAACCCCAACAAAGAACTCAGCAAACAATAACCTAACAAAGTTTTTAGTAAAATTATTTAACAAAAACAAAGGCAAGAAGAAGAACAACAACAATATTCAAATAAACAAGAACAGAAACATACAAAACAAACAAACATAAACAACGCAAACAGCGCAAAGAAACAAAAGCAAAGCTAAAGCGCAACTAACATTAATAATATTTACATACCTACTCACACACACAGATACATACAAACAAACACACACACAAACACAACACACACACTCAACGCATGAAGAGACAAATTATATAAGAAGTTTAGAAAAATTAAAAGAAAAACTAAAACGAAAATTTTGACAAAAATAAAAAAAGATGAATAAATTAGCGTAGTTACAAAATAAGCAGAAAAGGAAGCAAAGATAAACCAAGAAATAAACAAGAAACAGCAACAACAACAAAAAACAACAAAACAACTTTCGAAATATTTGTGAGGCAACCGTGAAAACCGAAACAAATTTAAAATAAACGAATAAAATGAATAATAATAAAAAGAAAACAAAACAAAACAAACCAAACAAAGAGGCAACACAATTATTATAATTGTTTATATATATACACACATATATTATATATGGAAAAAAATTTGATTATATAAATGGAGCTATACAATACTTACACCAACAACAAAAAAGATAAAACCAATAACAAGACCTACCAACTGGCGAAGTGTGGAGACGGAGATGCTGAGCGAGAGGCGAGGGGGAGGAGTCAGAGTGAGAGTGCGGCATTGAGCCAGAGGAGGAGCGGGAGCGGGAGAGGAGGGAAGAGAAGGCGCCATGGAAGCAGCTAGCAGCAATTTGTTATATGAAGTATGAGTAAAAGTTTATAAAAGCCATAAAACATAACATGTAATATTGTGCTTTATGTGCATTTTAAGCCCAAAAAACACACACACACGCACACCACGCAAAGATGTGTGCGTGAGCGTGAGTGTGTGTGCAGCCACGCCCACAAAATGAATGTTTGTAATGTTTTACACGGCACAGCGACCCACAACGGGACGACAAGCCCAAGGCAGTAGCTAAACAGTATTGTGTTTTTGTATAACTTTCGCTTTTCACACACACACACACTGAGACACACACCACACACACACACACACACATACACATACAAGCAAACACTGATTAGCGGCTAAATAGTTGGCATTTAGCATCGCAATAAGTTGAGTGCGGTTGAAATACAAAAGGCCAACAATGCGCTCGCTCTTGACTAATTGGAAATTTGTGAAAAGTCATTCAGTCAGTTTGTGTGTGTCAGTGTGTGTGTGTGTGTCAGTTAGTCACACCCACAAGTCACAAATAATCCACACACACACACAAACACATTGCAGAGACATAAATCCGCCGCTGCTTTTCAATCTGTTTTTGGATTTGTTATCTTTTTCATTATGATTTGGATGATGTTTTAATGATCATTGACATTGAAATTAATGATACTGATTGCATTATGGCATGTTAGTTATGACAAACAAAAACAAAATTATTATTAGTTGTTAACAAATTATATTGAATAATAATAATAATAATAATATTAATGACGATGTTCATGATCATGAATGTTGTTGATGTGAAAGTGAAACTAAGCTAAAAACGAAAACAAAAACCAAAAAAAAAAAAAAAAAAAAAAAAAAAAAAACGAAATCCATATAAATGCATAATGTGAACAAATATTTATAAAGAAAGCAAAACAATTCTATAAACGTTCGAAGCTATAACGATAACTTGAATAATTTGTCAAGAAACAAGCAGAAAAAAAATAAACTACAAATTTGCATACGATATAATGTGTAACAACAACAACAACAACAAAAACCAAAAACATGAGAGTAAACATTTTTAATTTTTTGTTCTTTCGCCCTCCGCTGTAAATGTATTTGTAGATTTAAACAATGATTAAAATAAAAAACTACATAAATAAAACTTAAAAAAAAAAAAACAAAACAAAATAATTGCTGTTTTTATTGAAGAATAGAAGAGAGACATTTTTAGATATATGAGAATTGTCTATAAGGAAACGGAAGAAATATAACCAAAAACTTCAGACTGTCTATTTTCTTTCATACAACTCTACAAATACAAGATGATCGTTTGATTTTACTTTTTTAAATTTGATGCAACGGATAAGGATCAAAAGGATGAAAAATCCTGATAATATTCGGCTTTGGTTTATTTACATACTCTTGAAACTCCTAAATCTAAAATATTTTATTCTTTTAAAGCTTGGAGAGGTTTTTATACTGATTATTATTACAGATCCTACATAGGTAACAAAATAAATATTTCTCTTTAATCAGTTTTTGAATTATTGGTACTTTGCTTGAGATTTGGATATTTAATCAAGTATTCAGTTTTATGTATTTATAATTTTTTAATATAATTATAAAAATAAATTATGTTTGATTAGTATACACAACATATTTCGAAAATGTATTTTAATAATAATATATAAATCAAAATACAACATAGATTTTGAATGAAAATTAAATATTGAAACCAGCATTACAATAAAAATATGTTTTGATTGCTCACATATGAGTTAAGAAGTTAATATTTTGATTGTATAGAAAATATAATAATATTTACGTTGTTAAAAATAATGCTTATCTTTTGATATGCTCTCGTGTTGCATGACAGTTTGAACATGCCGCAGCAAGGTAGCGCAACAAAATACAAAAAAATGAGCAAGACCTCTTTTCCAATAGACTTAACACGGGCGTCAAAAACTTGCGCGCTTGCTTGTGTCTAAGAAATGGCGGAGGGAGAGGCGCTACTGCCCCTGCTCCACCTCCTATTGCACCAACCTCACCAAGCACCTCATCAGTTTGAGCTCAACTAACAAAACCAACAGCGAAATTTCACCCCATTCCAACTACGGTTCAACAGACACACACACACACACACAGACTGCAGTGTACCACTATCTCTGTGTGTGCGTGTGTGTGAGTGAGAGAGCGAGAGCTCAATACTGTTATCGCTGGCTGGTGTTCCAATTCCAAAACGTTTCTTATCCTGTGCGCCTTTTGGCTTGTGTTATCTATGTCGGCGTTTCATGCTCATGCGTCCCATCAAAACCGTTGCGAGCCGAAGCGAGTCTTCGTGTCGTCGCCGTCGCTGTCGGACAAAAGCCGAATCGTTGGGCAGTCGGCCAATGGGTTATTCGGTTAAAGTTTCGGCATTGCCATCGACATCGACAGTCTTTCATTATCCGGCGTACGAGCGTGTTACGTTTTCGCTTCATACGCAACGAACTACGCAGCCAACAACAAAAACAATAACAACAAGACAGACAACAACAACAACAACAGCAGTAAAGAGCAAAAACAACAGCAACAATAAGAAGAGGAACAAATAAAATAGCCGTTAGCTGCGTTCTGCTATTTTTAGTGCCGAACTTTGCGAGTGCTTTACTATTTTTACTACATTCAGAAACAACAACAACAACACACACACACAAGCACACGCATCACATGCAGTAGAAACAACAACAATAA
This sequence comes from Drosophila sulfurigaster albostrigata, assembly GCF_023558435.1. Taxonomy (NCBI): domain Eukaryota; kingdom Metazoa; phylum Arthropoda; class Insecta; order Diptera; family Drosophilidae; genus Drosophila; species Drosophila sulfurigaster. The sequence continues at coordinate 23,425,058 of NC_084882.1, forward strand.
AGAAATGCATTAGTGAGAGTGCAGCGCAAAGTTGTTAATAACAAACTACTAAAAACATTCAACTATGATTTGCTGCAGGCTATTATGAATAGCGGTGTGCGGTGTTAGTAGCCACTAAAAATCAAAATAACAACAACACCTAAAGCAGGAGCAACAATAACAACAACACAAGAGCGACAACTGCATCGACGGACAAACGAAACTAGGCTAAAAAGCCTTGCATACTTTTGGGCGCACATATAGAGGACATTCACGCATACGAAGCGAAGGAGAAGCGGACTCAGGTCGGCGACATTTGAACCTGCTGACCGGCAGGCCGAGCACTTTTGTCGTTGCTGTTGTTTTTCTTTTTTTTGTGGATTTTTGGCAACGTGAGATGAAAAATGTGCAATAACACGCTAACAACAACAACTACGGCAGCAGCAGCATCAACAACAACAATTGCAGTGCAAGAACTTTGAGCAAACCGCAGCTAACAAAGAAGACAGCGCACGAATAGACGAAAAAAGAGTTCAACGCGAGAAAGTGTAACAGTGTGTGTGAGTGTGAATGTTTGTGGTGCAGTGGCTCAGTGGTTCAGCGGTGCACTAGTGCAGTTCAACAGCCCCCGAGCGCTGAAAAGTGTTGTTGTTGTTGTCGGCTAGAACTGTAAGTGAAGCTGGTGCCGGGCTCCAGCAGCAGCTTTCGGGTAATAGCGTTCGCCTTGCCTCGTTCCCGGCTTCGTGTGCATCTGTATCTGTGTCTCTATTTGTGTGTGTGTCGGTCTCTGCGTGTGTGTGTGTGTGTGTGTGTATCCTGCAGCAGCCACCGCAGCTCTGCAGCAACGAAAATTGTGTCAGCATCAGCATCAGCAGCAGCAGCAGCAGCCACAGCCACAGCAACGAAAGCAGCAGCTTCTGCAGCAGGCCGTCTGGCAGGCGCCTGGTGTTCGCCTTCGATGTTCAGCAACCGGTAATTTATGCAATGCTTTACTTTATACATATATGTATGTACATATATTTGTAGATGTTTGTATGCATTAGAGTTCCTCATCTAGTTATAGCTGCACTGGACTTATGCTTCACCTTCGATAACAAACATATTACGCATACGCCTGGGCTTACCTTGACAACGCTTGCCCCATAGCGTTCGACGCGTGACAGTTGCCCGTTTCAGCTGTTCTTCTTGTTGTTATTGTTGTTTCTCCTTCTCCTGTGTTTTGGGTTGTGCTATCGATTAAGCTTAGTCGATTCTCTAGGTCGCTATTGTCTATGTCTATGTCTTTGTCTTTGCCTTTGCCTCTATCGCTATCGTTGTCGTTGTCGTTGTCGTTGACGTTGTCTTTGCCCTTCCGCGTCGCGTTGCGTCGCTTAGTGGTGTGTGCGTGTGTAACACACACTGCAAATTAGTTGGTTTACCTTTATGAATGCAACGCTTGCTACTTTGACGACACAGCACATTGTCTTGCCCCGGCCATTGTGACGCCAAATTGTAGCTTTCAAGACAATGCACCACATCCTGAACAAAGGGACAAGCACAGAACTCGTGCAATTGAGCGAAAACTCTAAAGTCTTTGGCTTGCCACTTCAATTCCAAATTATATAGGGGCAACTATTCTGATGTCCTTGTCAATAGAAATGCCGAGTGAACACCGCATATCAGTTGAATATTGTGTTTCGTGTCTGTGTATCGCTTGTCATTTCAGCCAGCAGCATTTGTCTTTCATTTCCCTTCATATTTTTTATTCTGTGCGTGTGTCTGTGTGTGTGTGTGTGTGTGTGTTTCTGCCCTTTTGTTGTGCCCACACTTTGTACTCGTCCTATCTACAATTTCATTCATTCAAGTGCGAGTACAACTCGAGAGCGAGGGCGAGTGCGAGTGCTTTGTGAGTGATTCACTCGGCATTTAACCTATTCAAATGCTCTGGACATTTTCAATTGTGTGAGTGACGCTCGTTTTGTACGATTGCAGAACTTATCGAAAGTCACACTCCTGTTTGCCACGTTCTATGGAAATTGTGTGGAAATTGTGTGACAATTGACCAAAGAACAAATGCCACAATAGGCCGCAGCATTTGCATTGTTTGACCCGTATTTGGATCGATTTCGATTATGACCATTAATAGCTTCCACTCATGCCAGCTCACTACAAAGGTTATAAATACATTTATTTGCATGAAGAACAGACACAACAACTTTCTTTAAAACATTTTGCAATAAATATAGACTATTGCTTGGCTACCAAAGTTAGAAGGCACAATTCCAGCAATATACGATAGTTTTGTTTTGTTTTTTTTTTTTTGTTCGCAAAATCTTTTTTGCACAATCTGATGTGTGGCTTTGCACCTGTGGCTTATGGCTTTAGGTGCTTAGAGCAAAGTGCTGGGCACTTAAAAGCTTTTGATATGCATATGCATGTGTGATGAGTGCCACACACACACACACACACGTGGGCGTAGCAATCAGCATGTTATGGCCAGAGCTGAGAGAGCTGACGATGCAAAGCCAGAAACATTGCAAAATATGCAAACGGACTGAAAGGACTTAAACTGCGTTTCCCACGCACAACTGTATTGTAAACTGCATCATGCAGGGCTGTCCACAGGATAAGAGCCATAACGAGATTCTTCCGTATACATATAGATGATGCATCTGCTGGCTTACGGGGCGTATGGGCAATCAACACCGCAAGCCGCAACTCGAAACGACTTCAGTTGCACTTTCCCCATTGAAGCATGGGTTTTTCTTTTTCATTTTTTTTGGGAGGTAATAAACTGCCCCGGGCAACGAAAGATATGAATTTTTCAAGCGTAAATTTTGCACAGACTGCTGCGAAGTTAATCAGAAGTCTGACAGTGAAAAATCAAACGCGCTCACACTCAGCGCGCACAGCAACAAAGCTATTCCCTCGCCCACACACACATAGCATAGAAATCAAAAGAGTGAGAAAGAAGTAGAGAGAGAGGGAGAGAGAGAAACAGAGTTTCAAATCTATATGTATTTCGTATGTGCAACTGCAGCCATTTGCCATTTGCCATTTCTATGCTAAAATTTTACGTGTGTGTGGGCTGAAATTGCGCATACGACTCGTAAAACGCTGGACGGAAAAATGTCGGCAATTTGATTAAAGCGCGAGAGCCATAAAGTACAGAAGGATATGACGGTAAAAATATGAGGATTTACTTTAAGCCCAAACAGCCAGTCGAGCGTAACGCTGATGCCCGAAGACCAAAAGAAAAGTTGAACCCAAAAAAAGAAAAAAATAAAACACCAAGTTCGCTTACAGCAAATACACTTTCAATTGGAAAAGTAGACTGGAAAAGCGTTTGCAAAATGTAGAAAATTAAATTTACAATGTTTTCCCTCAAGTTTGAGCAATAAGCGAAGCTCCATTCTACAGATTTCATGCACCTATTTTTATGCTTGCCTAAATGTGAATTCAAATATAGCAATAAAAATCGATCCCCGCACAGGGGAATCGTAAACACTTTGGACACTTGTAACGCCCTTCGGAAGGGTATAAAATAAGACGCGCTTGGCAATTAAATTGGCATAGCGTCGCAACGGATGTCGATGATGAAAGCAGCAGCAGCAACAGCAGCCGAGGTAGATAATAAAAATTAAAAAACATAAAAATTCCTTGGAAGCAAGACAAAAAAAAAATATATATATATATTACGAAAAATGGCGACGACAGCAGTGAAGTCAAGCGAACAAAAGCAAACGCGGAAACACAGGAAACAGAATCCGAAAAAAAGGACAACGCACGGCGCGTGAAAAGCAGAAGCTATGAAGATATGAGATATAAAGAAATAAAGATATCAACGGCAGCAAATCAACAGAAGCACGCGCATACCTGTATCGCAACCTCAAACGTATTTTGCACTGCACGGAAACCAGAAGTGAAAACCTTTAATTTTCTTGTTTTCACATTGCGTATACGCAATGTGGCAACGAGAAGGAGAAGCAGAACTAAAAGAGGAGGGCCGCAATGCCATGCCCTCTCTGCTTCGACCGGAAAACTCATTGACTGTGCGCACAAAAGCAAAAGGAAATGATAATTTTCCGCATAACAGGCACAGTCACACACACAAACACACACACACACACACACACACGCATACAAACACACTCGTACACATGTAGAGAAGGCAACTTGACAAGAAGCCTGTCTTAGATGATGTCAACTGAAGGCTGATGTCCTGACTGTGCTGTTGCTGTTGCTGTTGCTCTTGCTCACTTTAATTATCTACAAATTCAATTGAAATGCTTTTAACTTGTGCCCTGTTTTAGATTACAACTGAACTCAGTTCCATTTGACAGCATAATTCGTCTCGTATATCTCATGTATTTAATTATATGGCATCAATTTACCCAACGAGTTGAGCATTTTAATGAACTGTCAGTTGATTCAAGACTTTCTTCAACTCTGACTTGATGCTGCTGTTGAATTATTTGTTAGCTGCGCAATTCACCATAAATCAATGCTTGTTTAAACGGAATGTAAAAAATATATATGCGTATCACAAAATTCTGAGAACTGTTTGTCGTCAATAAGGCCAACGGCAGTTCGCACATTTGCAAATGAATAGAGTCGAGTCCAGTGTAGAATATGGAATTTTAATTGAGTCATAAGCTGCTGTGTGGCAGCTGTATAATTAATCAGCTTGTGGACATCGTGGAATGCAGCTGGCTTCACACATTTCCATGCAAATAATAATTTAATTACTGCGTATTTGAGTTGGCTTAGATTAAGCAGAAAACATAAGTTGTCAGCGTATCAGTGATAAATTTTCCATCTGCTGTTACGCACTGCATTAAACTTGACATTCTTGACAAATCTTTAGCATTGCAAAACAGCTTCTGTCTTCTGTTGCACTTAATATTAGCCTCAGTGACAGCATTGCTTATCGCAATGTTGCCACACTCAATCTGAATTCAATTCCAGTAACTGCCGTAATGCCTGCTGCAGGTGGCGTCACACTGTTGCCCCTGAGACCATTTGCAATTTTCATGCCATCAAGGAATGTATAAATATAAATTGCCTTGGTGGCAAGTGCAGTGGAGAGAATGTAGTAAAGCGGCAGCAATGACAACAACTGTTCGTTCGATTCTCGATTCTCATTTCTCGATTGGTTGACCGTTTTGTTGTCCAAGTCGTTTAGCGAAATATTTGCTGAGTTGATTGCAGCATCAGCATTTTGTGTGTTGTGCTGTTGTGCTGTTTGGTGTTGCGTTGACCGTTCGACTGTGCCCTGATTGATTGATTGATTGATGGCTCCAAACGTAAGCAATAGTTTAGTCCATCCACAAACAATGCTCCAACCCAGAGCTCTCTCTCTCTCTGTGCATCATCAGTCATCACAACGGCTGGCCAAGACACACATATCACATCAGCTCTGGGGTTTTGAATCTTGAGAACTTGGCTCAACTCTATCGACAACACCTCATCAAGGATTCTCATTTAAAGTTGAGCTCGAAAAGTTTGTTAACTGCGCTCAAAGTGGAAGCTGCAACAGCAGCAAAAAGCCGCAGCGGCAGTTTGCAAATAGTTTGCTTTCCTTTGATACTGGCTGACAAAACTAACGCGAAACCAGAAACAGCTCTTAACTATCTTAACTATGTTTGGCACGTGAGTGCGACATGTCAATGAGACTGACTTGCAAGATGTGCTGGGTTGTCCTCTCTGTGAAATGAAATGAAAAAATAAAAATAAAATCGATATAAACTTTTGCTGTCACGACGACACAAAACGTTAACGTTAACGCAAACGCAATAATCATTTCTATTTTTTTTTTTTCTATATATTTTATTTTATGTGTGTGTATCCTGCGCATAAGCATGTTTGAGTTATGAGTCCTTCATGTGTGTGTGTGTGTGTGCGTGTGTGAGAGTGCGCCAATAAATCATAGGAAAACATACAGGAGCATGCCAAAAGCAAAACGCTATCGCCCTTGTTGTATTTGATGGCTACTTCGAAATGAAATCAAATCAATGTCATGGCCCGGGGATGTCAATGGAAGCCTTGTATGCGATATGATTGCCATGTGCTGCTGCTGATGCTGTTGCTGTTACTGTTGCTGTCCCCTCGGGTTATTTGACCTTTTTCCAAAACACTGTGCTCTTATTAAGACTAATGATCTTTAAAGCCAAAAAAACTAACTTTGAACAAAAAAGAAAAACTTGCTAAAATAACAAGCATACATTTTACTAAATAATATTAGCTTAGCAAACTTGTATATATTATAATGAAAAGAAAAAACTAGCTGAAATAACAAGTATACACGTTACTGAATAATTGTAGCTTAGCAATCTATTCACTTAATGCTGAATAATGCAATATATATTAATGCTTATAGTGTGAACTTGTCATTAGCTTAATGATTTGTTTATTACACTTTCATTTTGGTTGTTGTTGTGCCTTCATTTCTTAACTGTCTCCGCCTTTCATGTCTTTATTTCATTCAATTTGTTCCAACTTTCGTTTCATTGTGTGTCTGTTATCTGCATTGTAGTGCTCCGAAAATGTATGTCTTTAAGTAAACACTTTCGGCTGATAAAAGAGTGTAAATGGTGTTCACACAATCAGCACCCCATTTGCTCCGTGCTGGCATTCCATTTTATTCGCCATTGCCATTTCGAGCAACGAGCAACGCGACATGAAGCAATGACAATGCGTAGCATACTTTTCAGGCGCTGATGCTTAACGGCCTGCTTCCGGCTTGTTGCCCTCTGAGGCACACACACACACACACACACACATATGGGTGTGAGTGTGTGCCACAAGGCTTTGGTGTCAGCCATAGCCACAGCCACAGCCGCGAGCTCGAGCTCGAGCAACAATTGCAGTTCGTAATCCATTGTCTGTGGCCAACTATTAAAATTTGTAACTGGCATTTGCAAGCGGCATAAGCAGCCATAAACTGAACGTGCCGTCGAGACTGTATGTGTGTGCCATCTATTTTAAAATGGTGTGAAGTACAGTTTATAAATAAATAAGCTCACATATGTACATATGTGTGCGCAGACAAGCCAAGCCGACACTTAGTCATAAAGGGCGATATTGTTAAATAATAAACAGTTTAGCTCTGACAGCAGAGAAAACAGGCGTGAAAATGTAAGGCAGCCAGATTGTGGCAAGGTGCGATACGTTTGCGAGGGGTTGCAACTCGACAGGCAAACAGGCGGACAGACGTTATGTACGCATTCAACTGTCAACAGTAACGATATCCATCTAAGCTTATACAACCAAAGAGGAGACGTCGGTGGCGTCGAGCGTCGGGCGTCGGGCGACAGCGACAAGGCATTCCAAATCGACGACTTCCATAACGACCGTCATCAAAGTTGTTGTAGCGGCAACAACAACAACAACAACAACACCAACAACAATGTCAAAAACTGTCGCCAATAAATAAAAGGCAACAGCAGCGACAGGAAAATGTGCTGACAACAACAACTGCTACCAAACGCCTGAGCTGTTGGCTGTTGCCTCCTTGCCTCCTTGCCTGCCTGCCTTTGCTGCATTAACCATTTCATCTGGCATCCCGAAACCCAAGCTTGCTGAGCTGCCTGGGATGCTCGCAACAAGCTCCTTTTAGCACAACGAATCCTATACCTATGTATTCCAAAAGCTGTAGAGCTTGACTCGCATTACTTACGCTCGGCACAGGGCTAAAGGGAAATGAAGGGGGGAATAGGGACAAAAGGCAGAGCCCACAGAACAGAAAATAATCAGAAATTCTTTAGTGAAGAGTGCCAGACTTAAAACATGTTCTGCAATAAGCAAAATATATTCAACCACAGGCAGACTATGCTAAAACGAATGCATATTAGGCAAAGATTTTAATTAAAACTTGTTTAGTTGTTGCCCAAGTCAGTCGATAATGGGAAAAGGATTTAAGGCAATCAAAGTGGAAACTGTAATGTTATTATCTTGATTTGATGCCTAAGCTGTGTTGCAAGAAGCGGATTACACATTTGCCTATCGACGCAACACAATCACAACGAGTATTCACTGTGCTTTTGGCAGCTGAGGACGTGAAAGGGACGTGAAAGCAGAAAGCAGTTGCTAAATGGCATTGATACTCTTATGCAGACATTGTCTGTCCAGATAATATGTGAGTGTGTGAACGTGCGGACAGCTGTGGCAGCTTTCACTTAGCCCAATCGAGAGGGTGTGCTACCCACACAAATACTAATACGATTATATATGTATCACACACACATACACACACATCTCTGGATGGCTTACAGCTTTCATCACAATGAGGCCAATGGGCAAGTAGCGACACTTCGCTTTAGAGCTTCTGCGGTTAACGTGGCGTATGATAAATATTTGAAGCGCACACAATTTACATTTTTAGGCTCTTCCCTCCGAATGAATGAACGAACTATGGCAACCAACTAAGTGGCTGACTTTAAATGATTTACTTGACAGTCGTTGAGTCGAGTTGAGTTTTTGCTGTGTTGCCAAAGTGACGCCTAATCAATTATTTAATGTAATTGGGCATGCAAAATATTTTATGCTCCTTTCCTCTCAGCTCATGTGTGCCAATGAAACTGCTAAGCTGTTAAATTGAATTAACGAAAGAGGCATGTTCAAAACAAACCACACAAACTTGATGAATTGTTAATAAACAAAGTGTGTTGGGGCAGAGATGAATGCCACAGCAGACAGCTCAACTCTTTCGATAGCTGAGTGAAACTATAACCGAAGATCTTCAATTATTTATGACAGGTTTTATTATACCATAGAATTAGTAAGAAGTACTATAAGTCAACAGACAACCCTCGTTCCGACACACAACCCATTAAGATTGTATCAATCGCCTGTTGACAACAATTGATACCCGCTTCAATCTCTCTATGCCTATCAATAGATTTTCTATCAGGTTGTCAAGTATGCAGCGCTGTGATATCAGCAGGTATCAACAAAATGTACGTCAGATATTTTCTACGCGATATGTCATATTATTTTTCATAGACACAGTTTTGATTTATACTTCACACAAGTGACTCCAAAAAAAAAAGAACATAAGTGAAATAGAGTAAAAATTGAACTGGAGACGCAGGGCTTGAGCCTTTGAAGAGGAGCACAGCTTCTAGGTAAGGCAACTAGACAGCTTTGTTAACTGATTCGCGAGTCAATCGATGAGCACATAGTCAGCTGTGTGTCATGAGTTATTCACTTCACAACACAAAAACTTAACGCCCGTTAGCCATAAATCATTCACGTACAGATATTGGGGGAAACGAGTTTGCCTTCTAGCTGCATTTTAGGAGACGAGCAAAAAGTCGACATTGAAGGCGTGTCACAAATACACACACAAATCTTCGAAATCCGTCAAAAGCTCCCCCAAACAAAGTAAGCCAAGTCAAATAGCACAAGTCGGCAAACTCGTTCGTAAGTCAAAAGATGTGTGTTCGCAAATATTAGATCAAAAGCATTGCATTCACAGACAGTGAGTGAGATATAGAGAGAGAAAGAGAGAGAGAGAGAGAGAGAGAGAGAGAGAGAGAGAGATAAATGCAAACAAATTTTGGATGTCTATATATATATCTAAATATAACCTAAGGGTAAATTAGAATATGTATGTATGGCAAAAAATAATACCGAGTGTGAATAAATAAATAGTTTTATCTAGCGATGATGTTAATGCTTCGGCTAGTACTTGTATTTTAATCTTACAATTGTCTGAGAAGTCTTCTCTAAATAGAATAGCATAAAGATTCAAATGAGAAGACGATGTCTTTGTTACGAACGTGCAGCATCAAAAATTTGTTGAGCAAATTATTGCTTGCTGTTCAATTTTATGCTCTGTGAACGTGACAGACGAAACGGCAAATAATAAACAAAATGCAATTCTAAATTGAACCAAGGGAAAATGCAAGAAGTGAAGGAAAGTGAAGGAGAGAAGAAACGAAAGCAGAGAGAGAGAACACTGCACAGACGTAGAATAACAGAGAATATTTGGACAAAGGCAAAGACATTGGTTAATAATTGCACGAAGGGAATAACAACATGCTAATAGGGCATAGTCGAACAAGTGATGCACTATTAAAGAGGGAGAGAAAGCTTTAAAAGGCAAAAGGTTTTCAATTTATTGCTAAGAAAACTTTAACTTGAAATTGTAATTTCATTACCAAGCAAAACTATTAAAGAGCAACAGCAGTATGCCCAGCCAAAGTTGTGTAGCGCATTCAAATAATTATGAGCTGGGAATAGAGAGAGACGGACAGGTGACGCGGCAGGTTAGCGAATTAGTTGTGCATTGGCTGCCAAACGAACGAATAAACGGACGAGCGAGTGAGCAAACCTCAGAGAGAGGGAAACAGATAGAGAGAAAGAGAAAACACGAATGAGCAGCAGATGAAATCAGTGCCTCGAGTGGTCGGTCGGTCGGTGGGAATACTCGTAGTTATCAGGGTCCCACAGAAAGTGCAATTTAAGCGACTCGACGCGACGACGATTTAATGCGACCTGCGAGCTGCAAACACCTTTGCCGTGAGTTTGGAACGCAATTTACCGAATGAAAAACGCAAAAACGCAAAAGAACGCAAGAAAAAACGTTGAGAATAGCGCAAAAAATGTTTGGCAAAGGCAAATTTGGCCAATGCAAACAGTGTGAAAGGCGTCTACTTAAGCGTCTAACGTGAGAGCAACACATAACGTAACGTAATGAAGCGTTTAGAAACTGCCGCCCTTTTCTTTTCGCCTCGGCGTTCTTATTCCCCGTTTCCATTCCCCATTCTCATTCACATTCATTTGCATTCGTATTCACATTCACATTCGCGTTCGCATTCGCCTTCGCAGTCTCAATTCAAGTCTCAGTCCTTGCTCCAAAGGTCGCGAGTGCTTCACAGTGCGAGTGATAAATTCAAATATTTTATAAAAATAATTTCTTGCACTCTATAAATATGCATTAAGGTGATGAAAGTATTTAAAATATATAAGCTCGATATTTGCGGACTGTGTTTAAATAATTTATACGGTAATACGGGAGCTACGGTCCAAAGCGTTTCAATTAATTTTGCAATCTCTTTACTTGACGTGCAAATACAGTTTTCAATAACGGCTAAATGCAATTTGCTGGTGCTGCTGCTGTTTCTGCCTGAAATGAAAAACGGGTGGAAAAACCAAACCGAAGCGAACCGACTGCCTGGGAATATGTGCATGTGTATTTTTCGTTTTTGCTCCCCTGGGGCGTTTGTTTGTCTCGCCATCTGTCTGACCGTCTGTCCGCACGTCTCTTCTTCGGTCTGTCGCTGGTGCTGCTGCCTCTTTTCCCTATGTGCCAGCTATTGGCGCAATTTGCACATTGTAATTGCTAAATTAATGCAAGCATCAACGATTATCTTTGCCCCTACGCCAAAAAAAGAAATGCTTCGACATATTAGTTTGGCCAAGGAATATGGCAATATTACGCATACGCCATGTGAAGTACCACAAAAGTGATTTTGTATACTCGAGGTATTGTAAACGTTTTCGGACTGTGCCACGACCACCTACCATACTCAAAGTTGTTGGCTGACATGCAAAAGCATATGCATAATACATGCTCGCAGTATGTAAATATGTCAATATGTACATTCATACATACGTACTTGCCATGCACCAAGCCATCCACATAAAACAACTGCATATCTTAATATAGCCTACTATCACCCCTACTCACTCTCTCTCTCGCTCTCTCTTTCTGTCTCTCTCTTACCATCTCATCATCTCTCCCTGTTTTCCGCTTTCTCGCTCTCTCAGCACATTTAGCGTTATGTGTTGCTGTCTTTTCGTTCTGCTCACTTTTGTCCGCTTAACTTGTCAGTCAGAGTGTCTTGTTTTTTTTTTTCTTTTGCTATTTCAATTTCTGTCACCGTTATGCTTTGCACAGTTTTTTCATCTTCCACACAATTCCCGTTATTGACATTGCTACATTATGCATTTTATCGATTTCATATCATATACTTATTTTTCCGCCCAATCGTTTCTTGTCTATCAACTATTCATTTTGGTTTCCCATCTTCCAATGAAATTCAACTTTGCATTTATTCATAGATCTGCTGAAAGATAAAATAAAGTAGCAGTCTTTTTCCAGGAATCGACTGAATTATTATTATTTTTCCTTTTCAAATACTCATTAGAATAACTTGTTTTGACAGCGCATCTGTTAGTCGACTTATGACACAGTCCATCCACAAAATTTTCTCATTACAATACTTGATAGATATTTAACTATGAGAGAGTGGCAAAAAAACATTATTATTATTGTTTTTGCTCAGACAATTGTTTTTCTTTAATTAACTAATATTTTTTATGAACATTTGAGATTTTGAAAATGCATTTTTATGGAAGCTACTTTGTTGACATTAATGACAAACGTAAATAGGCAAATAAAAACAGACTCAAATTAAAAAATGAATATTTATGGCAGTTTTAACAAATAAATAAACTAGGCCATTGCAGCACTTAAACATTTTTTTAACTTATTTAAGTGTTTATATTTATACCTATAATTAAATGATGATATTTTTTCAAGTTCGTATTCATACCTGTAATTAAATTCGTTTTTATTAAAGAGTCTTCAGACTTATGCACTATTAAATACAGGGTATTATGTAGAACAAGTCTACATTCGGACTTCTCTGTTAGTTGTTCTACTTGTAGTTTGTTTATGTTTTATGTTTGCTGTGCATTCCCGTTCTCGTTCTGTGTGTACTTGCAGTTTGTGTTTGATTTCAGTGTCGTGTAAATATACAAATATAAAATACATGCGAGTTCATGTGTGTACGCATACGATTTCACTCGTATAAACTTGCGTATGTACATTTAAAGTCTTGGCAGAGCAGAGTTCTAGCAACAACAGACATCTGGCCAATTTCTGTGTATAGCTATTAAATCTACTGCGTCTTGAATTCACACCGTTTGTAATGCTATTAAATTGATGTAAATTGTGAATTTTCCTTTCGTTTCAGGTGTCACCAGTTTTATCAGCTGTCCACCTAAGGTGTTGAATATGCGATTGTGATGATGCCGGTTCGCAGGACGATTGCATCAATATAATTGGCCATCCACACCACGTGCAGCGAGCAGGATTCGCAACGCCAAATTGAACGCAACAACGCTTCCAGAACCAAGCCAATAGTCAAAGCACTTCCAAGCACAGAGCCAAGCCACAGATAACAGATATCGCCATGTTATCAATACACAAATCGATCACATCCATTGCTAGCTTCGCAATATTCTTACTAGTCGTCTATGTGGTCACATACACGCTGCAGTCGACAGACGCACAGGATAGCAAAGAATTCTCCTCCTACGCTTTACAGTTCAATGAGTCGATAAATCTCTATGGCAGTGAGACGAGACACAGTCGACAACTGCGACAGATCGAGCAACTCGACGAAGATGATCCCGACATAGCGAAGAAAGAGGCCGATAATGAGGAAACTACAATGTGTTCGCCGGGTCTCGTGTTGCCCTTGTGGTTGCCCCAAAAGAATCTATCGATGGGAGATCGTTGCATACGCGGCTTCGTTTACTTCATGTTAATGATCTATTTGTTTGTTGGCGTTTCCATCATTTCGGATCGCTTCATGGGTGCCATTGAAGCGATCACTTCCATTGAGCGGACGGTTATGCTTAGAGCACCCGATGGCACCAAGCAGCCAATGCGTGTCCGCGTATGGAACGAGACTGTGGCCAATCTGACGCTCATGGCCCTTGGGTCAAGTGCTCCCGAGATTCTGCTCTCCGTAATTGAGATCTATGCCAAAAACTTTGAGAGCGGGGATCTGGGACCCGGCACAATTGTCGGCTCGGCTGCCTACAATCTATTCATCATCATTGCCCTCTGCATGGTGCTCATTCCCACTGGCGAGAAGCGTCGCATCAAGCATTTGCGTGTCTTCATCGTGACGGCAGTCTTCTCGATATTCGCCTATATTTGGCTCTGGGTGATCTTGTCGGTCATATCGCCGGGCATTATTGAGGTCTGGGAGAGTCTTATCACTCTAATTATGTTCCCAGTCACCGTACTCTGGGCTTACATTGCCGAGCGACGACTACTGCTCTACAGGTACATGAACAAAAAGTATTCCGTGAATAAGCGAGGCGTTGTTGTTGCTGGCGAGCATGACAAGGACGAGGCAGATGCCGAGCTTGGTAGACGCGCCTCAGCTGTAGTCGCGCAACGAGACAATGCCTACGAGGATGCTAGAAGGGAATATATCACATTGTTGGCGGAATTGCGTCAGAAGCATCCGCATGCGGATCTCGAGCAACTCGAAATGATGGCTCAAGAGCAAATGATCTCACGCGGCACCAAATCGCGAGCGTTCTATCGCATTCAGGCTACCCGTAAGCTGGTCGGCAGTGGGAATCTTATGCGCAAGATTCAGGAACGTGCCCATAGCGATTTGAACGAGGTGAAGGCGCAACTGCATCGCATAGACGATGATGATGACGATGATGAGCCGACTCGCATCTACTTCGAGCCAGGACACTACACAGTCATGGAGAACTGTGGCGAATTTGAAGTCCGCGTTGTCCGGCGAGGCGACATCTCCACCTACTCCACGGTGGACTTCGAGACCGAGGATGGCACAGCCTCCGCAGGTTCTGATTATGTGGGCAAGAAAGGAACACTCACCTTTCCTCCTGGCGTCGATGAGCAGCGTTTTAAGATCGAGATCATTGATGACGATATCTTTGAGGAGGACGAATGCTTCTACATACGTCTCTTCAATCCATCCGAATATGTTTCTATTTGTGTGCCACAAATCGCCACAGTTATGATTCTGGATGATGATCATGCCGGCATATTTGCCTTCGCCGAGGCAAGCTACGAGATCTGTGAATCCGTTGGAGTGTACGAGGTTGTCGTTATGCGTTACTCGGGCGCACGAGGATCGGTCATTGTTCCCTATTGGACAGAGGATATTACAGCTATCGATGGCAAACACTATGAGGGAGCCCATGGAGAACTGCATTTTACCAACAATGTTACAGAGTAAGTAATTTCGATATCTATATATCTATATCTATATCTATATCTATATCTATATCTATATCTATATCTATATCTATATCTATATCTATATCTATATCTATATCTATATCTATATCTATATCTATATCTATATCTATATCTATATCTATATCTATATCTATATCTATATCTATATCTATATCTATATCTATATCTATATCTATATCTATATCTATATCTATATCTATATCTATATCTATATCTATATCTATATCTATATCTATATCTATATCTATATCTATATCTATATCTATATCTATATCTATATCTATATCTATATCTATATCTATATCTATATCTATATCTATATCTATATCTATATCTATATCTATATCTATATCTATATCTATATCTATATCTATATCTATATCTATATCTATATCTATATCTATATCTATATCTATATCTATATCTATATCTATATCTATATCTATATCTATATCTATATCTATATCTATATCTATATCTATATCTATATCTATATCTATATCTATATCTATATCTATATCTATATCTATATCTATATCTATATCTATATCTATATCTATATCTATATCTATATCTATATCTATATCTATATCTATATCTATATCTATATCTATATCTATATCTATATCTATATCTATATCTATATCTATATATCTATATCTATATCTATATCTATATCTATATCTATATCTATATCTATATCTATATCTATATCTATATCTATATCTATATCTATATCTATATCTATATCTATATCTATATCTATATCTATATCTATATCTATATCTATATCTATATCTATATCTATATCTATATCTATATCTATATCTATATCTATATCTATATCTATATCTATATCTATATCTATATCTATATCTATATATATCTATATCTATCTACTTTTCTATTCTATTCTATTGAGGTCAACTTTACTTTACATTTGAACTTGACTTATATATTAGCCTAATAACGGTTGATTTACGAACTGCTGCCTTGTTGCCATAGCTCATCCCTAACTAACTAGCTCGATGACTAACTGGCTTTTTTGCTGCTCATCACATCGAAGCCAGGTCACGCAGGGCCGCAACTCCCGGCTGAGTTTTTGTGTTTCGGCAACTTGAAATGGTCGCCCTGGGAATTGGTCCGTCAGCCAGCAAACCGAATCGATTAAAGTCGAAATAATTCGCGCTTTTAATTGCCCCGCCAGATGGCAATGGCAAAGCAAGTTTCCAGGCCAAAATACGTGTAGGAATTGTGGAAAGCAGAGAGAGAGAGAGAATGGCGGCCGAAAGCTATAGTCCTGCTGTTTTGTCAGCGCTTGGCGCCTGGCACCTGGTCGTGTTGTCGTTAGGGAATGGTGTTTGATAGTGTGAATGCCTCACATGATACACCGACACACACACACACACATGGACACGCAAACACTTGGATATCAAGCTGTGTTGCTATACGACTTTGGCTTGCCAAATATGTGTGTTTCTCGCAGTGCGTTCTATTCGAAATGTTGTGCTGCGTGCCACAGCGTCATATTGTTGTACTAAGCACACATCCATATACACTCACTAACATCCCACACAACACACACAGACACACAACCAATCAAACTGGCAAAGAGAAACACGCTTTGAGGGGCCAGATGGCATTGCGTGTGATGCGTTTGTTAAAGACAAAGTGCAAAATCTAATTAATTTTATAAAATGAGTTAGTCTGGCTGTCATCAGTAAAATTTAGTTACCCAACTTGTTTTGCTAGCCTTGTTGTCCTTACAATATGTAGATCAGTTAGTGGCTCTAACAGGCAAACAAACATTGACTATTAACTTAATTAAATGCAGGTCGTAGTCAAACTGAGCTTAGTAGATCGAAGTCTGCATAGCATTTTAACATATTTCCTTTCTTCTTTAATACTTTAATTTCTAATTTTCGGTATTACTTTCGCATGTTTGTCTGGCTGTCAAAAGGTGTGCCTTAATTTAGTCGTTATAATTACGTATTCCGACAAAACAGTCAACTTTTCTTAATACAATGTGTCAGTTACTGTTCACTTTGCTGTTTGCCTTTTTTTTTGGCGTCGTCGTTGGCGTTTTGTCCTTGTCTTTGTCTTTATCCTCATCTTTGTCTTCAATTTGCTGATTTGCAGCTCCGCATAAATTGTTTTTGACACGTCGCTGGCATTTTCTGCGGCACCGCAGCGAAAAAGAAGCTATAAAAACTTCCAGACGCCACGACAGAGCACGCACACGTTCAAGCTCACTTCATTGTTGCCCCAGCGAGTGGCACATAACATAAATTTTTGAGATTTTGCATTATTTCACAATAAGCAACAAAGCGCAGCAGACAATTAGATGAGACTCATACCAGGGGACAACTTCAAAAATAAAGTGGCAACGCTCTGCGCCATGTCAAGCGGCATTTCTCATGAAAATGCCACACACACGAGTGAACAACAAATGAGTGTGTGCATGTCTGCTTGTGTGTGTGTGTGTGTGCTCCCAAAATGGTCATTAAGCTGCTATTTGGTGAGCGCACAACTAAATGCGAGTGTGGCAACAATCAAGCTAAAATAGTTTTTCGGAGCGAGCAATTGCAGTTTGCTGTGTCTCTTCATTTTGGTTTAATTGTAATTATTTTGGTCGGTTTTAAACGTTTCAATATTGCTATTGTCAAAGTGGCTCGTTAACTGCATTTCTTTCTTTATGCTTCCGTTGCGTCTGTTGGCAATTCTCTTGGCAATATCGCAGCATTTACAGCCACTCAAGTTGAATGCCTTGCGGTGCTCTTGCTACGAATTGTGTTCTGCCTTTTATTCTTATTTTCCGTGTTTTTTTTTTTTTTGGTTGTCGTTTTTGTTTCGCCTCGTTGCCATTCCTCTACTTCTTCTTAGTCTTAATATTGCCAACCAACTTGTGTGCCTACCACTCGCTTGCTCTCCGTCTGTTGCTTCATGGACATCTCTGGGGCATATTTGCCTTATTGGTGCCGTTACGTATACGAAGTGTGGACTTAAGGCACGCTTTCTGTGTGATTCCTTCGAGGGCCAGCAAAGGAGCAAACTGTATGCAATTGAAGTCAGCCACAATGGACTGCATTTGCAATACGTATTCGACAGGTCTTAAAGCGCACAGCTTACTTGCTTATATTGTTGTTGAGCAATTTAAACAGTTTGTATTGCGTTGCGTTACGTTTGCTGGGAGCAAGTTCTCGCGCAAAATTAAATTACTCACAAAATCTACTTACTTTGATGTTGAGGTTGATGTTGATACGTGTGGCCTAACACCGCTATAAGGAATTTCGCCCTGCTTTGCCCTGTTGCCGTGTTGCCCACAGTAAGTTTTCAAACAACTTTTTTGCACTTCTACGCTTTTTTAATGAAAATCAAATGCTCCTCTGAACGTCCAGAAGCTGGCCATGTGTTAGCCAACTTCCACCACACACACACCCACACATACAGTCTTGCTCTAGTCAACTCTCGAGCAGCACTTGTCAGCCGGAAATGGGCAACAGAAGCACCGGTAGTGGTAGCAGAAGCGGCAACGGCAACGGCAACGGCAACGTCAGCGGCAGCCATGGCGTCAGTTCTCATAAAAAACAGCAGTCTGTAATGCCATAAAAAAACAGTGGGGAGACCAGAACACGCAGAGGGCGCTGCAAAGTGCCGACACTGTTGCATAAATTTGTATAATCTGCGTCAAACGCTGACGATGAGAAGCGTTGCGCTTTTATATTGAGTTATACGAGGGCTTTAAATTTCAGTACTCTCGTAACATTTGCCAACTCCACAAAACCGGAAACAAATCTTGTGCCAACCGAGTCGATTGGGGAATACTCTACAGGGTTTGTTGGTCATTGAAATTCGTTGTTTCAAATATTCATTTTATTTGCTCGTTTGCAATGATTGAGCTGCAATAAACCTAACCTAGAAGTAGGCAATACTTTTTAACTTTTAATACCGTACTAAATATTGTTGCCTACTTTACAGCTGACCATTGCACAATTACGCAAAGGGACGCGCCCGATTAGCTTAAGTAAATGAAACGAATGCTCTTATAAATTCACATAGAGCTTTGCAGCCGCCGTAACGGCAGCAACAACAACAACGACAACGACAACAACAACAATGCAATGGCAATTTCATATGCCAGACAGGCTTTAAGGGGATTTTCTGGCTATGGCATTTGTTAATTAGGACAATTTGCGCTGCCCATGTAGCTTAAAGGCCTGCCACAAAGTTGGCCAACTTGAGGAGTGGCCATTGGGGGTCTCTCTCGTTCGTTTTCTTAAAGTCAGCCAGCTGTTGACTTCGATTTTTTTTCTGTTCTTTTTTCGAAGAAGTATGCAGTAGTCGAGGAATCTACACATCAAATAAGCACGAACGAAATGTGAATGGAAAAGAAAAATCTAAAAAATTCGCTGGCTTTGTCTGCGTGTATTTTATGTTTGCAGCATATGAAAAGAAAGATAAGAACAAATATTTTATTAAGCACACATAATCTAAAATTGAAATTTATGCTATGTATTTTGAAAAGGCAAAACCACAAAACCAAGAAAGCCAGTGACTGGGGCATGTCTCACAAATCCAAGTCAACTTACAAGTTATCCTCGGCAAATCAGCATGTTACCAACGCTTCGCTCTGTATCCTGTTTGTGAGTGGAAATATATGCAAGAGTGTGCGCCCTTGTGTACGTTAGTGTATGTGTGTGTGTGTGTATATGAACTGTATGTTTGTGGTATGTGCGGCTTTTGCTTAACAAGTAGCATTTCCTACAGCCGGCGGCAACCCGCCAGGGAATGTGCCAACTGCTTTAACTGACTGACAACTTGGCGAATAAGTGAGCCAGCCGACAGGCAGCCTATCAGTGTGTGTACTATATGTGTGTGCATGTGCGTGTGTGTGTATTCCATCCTCTTACAACAAACAATCTCATCATCATCGTCATCATCATTGAGGGCGACCCCGGCTCGTCAGCGTGCTCTGTTCTCATAACAATCACAAGACGTGCACCTGATCAATGCTCTGTGGAAATACAAGAATAAAACTCATCATCATTAGTTACATCTTCTTCGAGAGGAAATAATAGAGAGCAGCGTCAGCTCAATTTAATTCTTCCCAATTACCACTGTGCGCAATTTTCCGTTAATTAAACTTGGCAATATGAGAATTAATTGTAGTAAAACTATAAATCACGCTTCCAAGCTGAGTATTTATTTTAATTGTTGTCTGTCTGTTAATAGATTAAACCGGGTAAAGCTTTAAATTATTACAGTCCATTAGATTCATTTGGAAAATTGTAAAATATTAATTTTAATAACAACAGAATGCTTCTAGATATAAATTTATGCAGCTGTACTTATACGAAAGCCGTCCCAAGAGTAACTTGATTTTTTCTCATTTGTATTACAAATTTCATGGGATTGGGTACTTGGTTTGCTGTATAAATTACCGTCGGCAGGGACATCGACCACATCAGACTTATCTTTTGTCTTTGGCTGCAACCTTTTCAATGTCAATTGGTTTTGGTTTTTTTCTCATTCTCTCCAATTCTTTTTTCTGTGCTTGTTGCTCAGCCTCTCGTGTTTATCATAATGTCGTTAGACTGTACGAGTATCTGATGTTAATGTGGAAGAACTCCCAACGCTGTGGTCGCGTCGAGCAGCTCATCGGACCCGGCACAGTCTCCAATTGATATGCTTGGTCTGGGTTACGGTCTCGGTCTCGGTCACAGAGGCTCAGCCTGAGGATGTGGCTGCGGTTGTGTGGCATGCTGTTGTGATACGAATACGAGTAGCTCGAGCCTTTTAGTTACTCTTGTTTATATTTGCCTTGCTGTTTACTTGTTGTTATTATGACATCAAGAACAACAAAAGGGGGGCGAAAGCAAAAACCTGAAGAATCATCATCATCCTTTAACAGCGGCAGTAGCAGTGAAATCGCAAACCCGAGACTCGAGCCTAACGCTATGGCCTGGCAACTGTTGCGCTGGCTTACAAAAAGGGTTTCGGGTCTGGCCAAAGGCAAAGGTTATCTGAAAGGTACAGACAAAGTTTTTGTGCTTGTTAATGAGAAACAGCGAAAGTACAATTTAAAGCACTTTAAAACTTGTTCAAACTGTCCAAGTAACTGTTGTTAATATAACAAAATTATTTGCCCAGCAATTGTGATGACGCATTTGGCATTTGGCGAACATCGGTAAATTGTGTTATGGTGTCCAGTAGTGTAAATAAAAGCAATTTAAATGTAAAATCTATGTAAATGGGTAACCGTGACGTATGCGCAATAAATCAAACCCATGCTGTACTTGCCACGCTTTGTGACTGAATGGCTGCCTGTCCCTGATTTATGCTGTGCTTTGTGTGAGTGCGCAACACACACACACACACAACTCAATAAACTGCGAGCTGTTTGTCGTTGTCTCGACACAAGACACAGAAAACAAACACATTGGCAGGAAAAAAAATGAATGTCAGGCATAACACGTCAAAAGATGCACATGATGAAATGGCGCATAACACAAAGCCGCCAATGTCAAAGGTCACACATGTGTCACCTGCAGCGTGGTTTCTGACAACTGATTGTGAATAATGCTCAACAATAGAATACATAGCAGCAGGTAGCTTCTCCGTGTCTTCATTCATCTGGCTAACAACACCAGATCGCAGTGTTTAAGCTGCCAGCTGTAAGAAATTTAACTTGCGTTCTAATATCAAATATTACACTGACACTTGGTCCAAAAAGGGTTGGCAAGTCCTTAATTAACTAACCGCCTGTCCGTGGCACTGATCCGTGCCATAAATATGATGAAAGAATGCAAAATGGAAAACGCAAAACGGAAAATGGCAAATGGCAAATGGGAAAAAGGCCAAGGGTTTTCATTTATCGCCACTTCTTTATATACTTATTGCCGCTGTGCTAATTAACTGACAACAAAAGAAAATACGCAACATCCTGCAATCCTTTAAAAAAATAAAATAAAACTGCGCTGCGCAATTTGTGCACGCACACGCGTCGTATGCGTAACTCTTAAAACTACTCGCACATAAAAGCTTAAAGAGTCGTAAATCGATGATTTAAATTATTTATATAGCCATTTTCTTAAGCTTTAATTTACCCATCGTCCTTTTAAATTGCGAAATAAATTCCACATTGATTTAGGATTCTTTTCGCCGTTTGCTGACCAATAGCGAAGGTTGGGGAATGTGCTTGAGAACCCGACTTGGCTTTTAATTTATTGTTTCCCATTTGCTTTGCTTTTTTATTCTGTAGCGTGGCGTGCGCTATTTGTATGTATTAAAAAGCTGAGCCTCAAACAGAATGCCAAAGTTTTGTAAACTTTAATGGCACAAAGGCGAGACGCTAATGAATGCTAGAACTCTATGCAATGGAGCAGTTAAATGAGCCAATGAAGTGCCATACTTAGTGGGTACAAAAAAGAAGCACAAGTTGGCTTATGAATGGGCAGCTCATAAAGTGCCGCTGCAATTACTTAAACTTTTGCAATTACAGCTCAATAAGTAGCTAATTATGGCTGCGACGCGACGATGCCCAACGGCAAAGATTTCCATAATTTCCCTTCAATTATTCAAGTTTTGACTTCCAAAACTCTGTGTGTGTTTATTACCCATGGAATTCGCGTATATTGAATTAAATTACTATATTATTATCGGCAAATTGAGAATCTACTAAATAAGTTAGTTAATCTAAATGTGAGTCCCCGTTGCCCTTCACAAATTCCCATGCTGCGATATGTAGTTCGGGCTGCCCGCATTTAGTTGTCATTTATTATTCAGTCAGCCTGATTCTACCCGAAATGTCACATGTGTGGCTGACTATCTACCTCCATGATAATTAGTGTATTTTCACGCCCCAACAACTATAATTTTGATGCCCTTCATGCAAACAGGCAATTGGGTGTATATAGCAGTGCTCGCCAACTCACTTTGTATGACATGGCGTATACTTGATGACACATTATAATTTGTGTTTGCCTACAATTTGTTTGGCATGCATTCTGCGTGCTTATCAAATCGCTTGCATCGTTAAAACATTTTCAGTTGTAGTGTCAATAGGATTATTTAGATAAGAGTTAATCTTTATACGAGTTTGCTGTGAAACAAAAAGTAACACGATTAAGCAGCAAAGGTTTATGCTACACATGTTATTTATAGTTATATGGGGAAATAAATCTATCAATAGCAACAAATTGAAAGCCACTTAAATGCAATTGAAAATAATTCATGTGGATATTTCTACTTGATTGCATTTAAAAGAATTGTGTTTATTTCATTGGTTTCATCGCAACCATGAAGCAGAATGAAGCCAGGGCAGGAAGATATTGTATATGGGGATGTCAAGCAATCAGCCAGATATTTAACGGATGTCTACCCAACATGTTGCAACTACGTCAATTTTCGGTTGTTGTTGCTGTCATTGCTGAAACATTTCAAGCTGCCCGTCGGCGAATGTCCATCAACCAGGTGGTCAATTACGTGAAATTTTCCATGAATTTTCAATGAGTTGCCACGGGTAAATATTTGACAGAGCAATGTCCAGATTCAACGGCAGAAGGAACTCCTGTGTTCGATTGACTTTGGAAAATCAACACAATTAAAATTTCAATTTATTAAATTGCCGCTCTTGAACTCTGATCTTTAATGACGACCGCAAATCAAGGCCTTGCCCTTTACTTCATAAACTCGAGTCGAGTCGAGTCGATTCTCGTTCATAAATACTCATCCATCCATAAGTGCTTATGTAATTGTTGTGTATGTTAACTACAGCGTTTTGGTCAAGTGGCACTTAGCCACAATTGCTGCCAAGACACACAATTTGCATATGTGTGTTTACATTTATTGATCAAAGTAAACTATGTGTGGGTGTGTGTGTACACGAGACTCCGACGTGTTGAAGGGGCGTGGTACTTGGTCTATGTATCACTCGAATAATCTGACTTGGAATACTGGCAGCTGGCGCCACCTGTTGGCAATTTGCGATATATACCCGAGGCCTGAGAGCTCTGGAATCTAATTCGTAATGGCAAGTGGGAAATACCCTGAACTTGACACTTGGCACACAGCAGCAACTGGCCTCGTAATTAATTCACAACCAATTTAAGCAACTCTCAGATTAAACACAACAACAACAAGCACTTGAGTGTGTGTGTGTGTGTTTGTGTGCGTAAATCTCAACACTCTCTGCCATGAAAATGATACTCCATTCAAGTTAATTAGCTGACATGGCAAGTTCCGTTCCGCACAGTGTACTCGAATGCCGAAAATCCGTTCTCACACATGGCCAAAAACCTAATTTAATTGAATGCCCAGCAGTGGCAATCGATAGGCCCAGATATTCCTTGTTGAACGTGGTGTTCTGCCTCGCATCCGGTCGCATGTCCTGTCATCCCATCTAGGCAATTTCAAGCCAGCCAATCGCACTTTTTTTCCATTTACTACTTTTTATTAAATGTTGAAAACATGATATGAATAAAATACGTTTATTCAATACAGACTGCTTGAATGTAGTTGTGAATGCAAAGGTAACAGATTCGAAAGCAAGATTCACTTAAAAATAAGTAAGAAACTTACAGTCGAGTGTGATTTACAGTGAGATACCCTCAACCCATATTAAATAAATGCAAAAAGTGGATTGTGACTCTAGCTTCAAAGTTACGCCTGTTTTTTCCTGTCAAAGCAAATTTAATCTGCGTGTTTTACAGACAGAAGTACGAGCATAACTTTATCGTTTCTGCTGTTGACCCTGATCCAAAATATATACCTTCTACCTGTGACTTTCATTTCCTGCAGGCACAAAGATATAATGCTTTTCCTTTCTATTGACAGCGGGTAGCGGGTATTACAATCTATCACAGATCTGAAAGGAAAGTACTTATAAATTAATCTCAAAGCCTTCCAAGTGTCGTTGCCATAAAGCGATTCAATTTATTACTTGATTAGTCAAATTAATAGCAGTGGTCATAATTAATTTTGGCAAGTGTCGATTATAAATTCAAAAACTCAATTAAAGCATTGCACTCTTTGAAACCCATGAGGAAATTAATTAAACAATCAGTAACGTACATATGTGAATTCAACTGTACAATAGGTTTAGCTTTAGGGTTTTTTTTTTGTTTAAAACTTTAATTAATATGTCGTTGGCAGTTGTGGTTGCACTTTCGTTGTTTTTATCAACTTTAGCGTGAATTCCAAATGCTTGGCCACACAAAAAGCCAAACCAATTCGATTAGATGATATGTATGCAAACAGAGAGCGTAGTTTAAAATATAATTTAAATAAACGTTGTGCCAGTCAAGAGGAATGGGATTAGGGAAAGGTAAAAGTTTGCCGTTGCTGTTGCTGTAGCCGTTGCAATTGTGGTTGAGTTTGGTTTTGCTGGGGTTTAGTTTCTGTGGATCTGTGGGTGGTCACAGGCCGAGTTGTGTTGTTTCTGTTGGCAGTATTCAGGTATTCGCATGGGACTTATACTTGCTACTCATTCCACAATCCTCATTGCCATGCAAATTGCTGTATTTTTCTGTAATTTTATTTTAAGGCATACACTGAATGGTGTGTGTGTGTGTGTGTGTATGTGGTTGCTGGGTGATGTGCCTTTCCATTGTTCGTTCTGGGTGTGTGTTGCCCTCGCCGTTGCCTTTTGGTAAGAGAAGGGCTATTAGGTATGCTTGACCATATTGACATGAGACCACTGACATGGGACCACTTTGCATGCGATAAACGGACCAGGTAATTGAGGCAGTTCAACAGAACTAGAACTCAACTGGTTGAGCGAGTGCAAAGAAGGCAGCTCTCGAGTGGATTATTACAATAAGCTCTGTGTGTGCACACTGAATGGAGCATTGAATTGAGCAAAAGTTTGATTAAATACTAAGTGCTTCTTTGTGTGCTTTTTGGTTCTCCATTCTCATTTTTTTGTGTGTGTTTTTTTTGGCATAAATAAATTACAATTTCACTGTGGTAATCAAACTATGAACCACTTTTGTGGCTGCTTTAGACCCCGACGAACAATTGTTCGACAGTTGATGGCCCTGCCAAGTTGCATTTGCAACGGCTTGTGGCTTTGGCTTTGACTTTGACTTTGCCGCATACAAACAGTTGATCAATAAACTCTCGACACACTCACAGTTGAGTGTGTATGTGTGTATGTGTGTTAATAACATGTTCTCACTGCGTTAACAAACTTGTGACGCGACTGAAGCCGGCATTGAAATCAAACGGCGGAAGTGGCTGAAGAAGTGGCAATAGAATGAAATTAGCTATTGAATGCCATCGGTGATGAGGCTGAAGGGTTTTGAGGTTGGGGCTTTTTTTTCTGCCGTTGTTACATATGGGGAAATGAGATTTTCACCCACATACATCTATATGTCTGGTTGTGCGACGGATATAATTTAGTTCTCAATCAAATCGGAAATGGAAACTAGAAATTGACAAATACGCGAACAAGCGCAATTTTCTATGACAGTTATGCCATATTACGCATACGCCATGATGACCTTCTATTTACCCATTTTTGTTGAATGACGCATAACTTTTAATTATTTTAATTAAAGATTGGTTTGATATGCAGTATGCAAATGCTCAAAACCAAGCTGCTTTCACTGTTCTCGCTTTTTCTTTAGTGTACAAAAAATTACTATATGTAACTACAGTTTTTAGAGCTTTAACCATAGAGCGAATGGTGAAAAGTTTTGCATAAAATTGCTCATAAATGCAAATGTGTTTGGTCGCAGTGAGTGAGAGAGTGTGAATGTATGAGTGTTCAAGTGTATGTGTGTGCGCTTACCTTAACCCAAATGTTGGCCAAAACTTTCAGCGTGCACGCAAGGGAATACTGAATATTTCGTGCCCACACACACACACCAGACCAGGCCAGGCAAATAGATGGCAACCAGGCGCAGGTCTCGCCCATTAGGTTGATGAGTTTAAAATTAGGAATTTCAAGCAGACTCGACAAAGAAAAGCTTGGCCTCAACTCTTGTGGAACTTGTGTACTACATGCAAAGGGTGGATCAAGTGGCCCAGTAAAGCAACTGTTGAAATTCGCTTTAATTTAATTTACAATCTACACATTACAAATTACAATTTACAAAAAAAAAGAGAGTGCCAAGCAGCAGCAGCGGCAGCAACTTAATTGTCATGAGCAGCAGGCACGCAGCAGGCACGCACGCAGCATTGATGATTGATTGTTGCTCATGGCGAGGAACTTTAGTTGCACATGGTGAGGCCATCGCCGATACAGGCGCTGTAGGCCATCAGGTGGGGAATGGTGCTCTGCTCGTAGACGCCGGTAAACAAATGCGACCAAGGTCCGTCGGCATAGACAAGGACATCGTCGCCACCATGGGTGTCCATGTCCAGGGGAACGCCAGCTGGGAACTCTTCATTATAGACGCCATTTATCAGTGTCGTGGGATCGATGCGTTCCTTGGTCTCGGCATCGTAGAAGCGGTCATAGCTGGGTCCATTCGAGTAACTGAGCACCATGTGGCGCTTGCCATCCTGAGCAATGGCAGGTGCCGGGCCAAAGATATCAGAGCCGCGATACTGCAAAAACGATTGCACTTAATAAATGACTCGCAAATGAAAGGTAAACACTTACCGAGTAACCAGCATAGTTGAACACATGTGAGTGATCGGCAGTGACCACCAGCAGCGTGTCATCCGCGCTGGTTAGCTCGCGAGCAGCAGCAATTGCCTTGGAGAACTCGATGGTCTCGTCGAGTGCCATGCGTGCCAAGTTGTCGTGATGCGCCTGATCGATGCGACCGCCCTCGATGAACAGAAAATATCCCTCGGTGCTTTGGCTCATATATTCGATGGCCTTGCGCGTCATCTGCTCCAAAGTGGGCTGCGTGGTTGTCTCATTTGTCTGCATGTGATACAGCAAGTGATCGTTCTGGAAGAGTCCCAGCAAACGGGCTGGTGTCGTCAAATCCAAGGCGTTCAATTCCGCCTCGGTGCTCACATAAACATTCTGTGCATCGGCTGCCTTGAACTCATCGATCAGATTGAGGCCATCAGTGCGTTCGCCCCACGTCTCGAGGCTGCTGTCAACCCAATGCTTGCGACCGCCGCCCATGATCAACTTGAGTTTGCTGCCCACTTGGCCATTGGCCAGCTGATAGGCAATATCCTGAATGCCAGATGCGGTGCCACAATCCGCAGCCACCTCCGCATCGTTCTCCCAGTCACGTTCGGCAATGTGCGCATAGACGCCAGCTGGCGAGGCGTGAGTCACACGTGTGGTGGTCACGAGTCCTGCCCATTTGCCCGCATCCATGGCCCACTTGGCAATGGAGTCTACATGCGTCGCCTCGTCCAGCATGACGGTGCAATCGGTACGCGGCACAGCACCATTGACACCAATAGTGCCCTCCTGTCCCTTGACACCGCACAGATAAGCGGTCGCCGTGCACGCCGAGTCGGGCACGATCTTGTCCACGGAATAGGTCTTTGAGAGGCCAGTGTGTGCGAACTGCTCAAAGGAGAGGACCATCTCCTCGCCACCCAGCAGATTACGCGCTGCTGAGGTGGTGGTTATGCCCATGCCATCGCCCAGAAACATGATCACATTCTTGGCCTTGCCCTCTTTCAGTGGTGTGGCCAACTTCTCCTTCACATACTCCGTGGCCTGCTCCCGCCAGTAGGCATTGGTGTCATCGCCCTCATATTTGCGAGGCGCGTTGCGTCCTTGCAGCGGCTCCGGCATATCCGGATGCATGAGACGATCCTTGCAGTACTCTGCACCGTGTTTGCATTCTGGTGCCGACCAAGCCAAGCTGCCGAGCAGCAGCTGCACAGCGATCACGGCAACGACGTTAGACAGGAGCGACATCTCTTGAAAGACTGGTCATCAAAGACTAACAGTTGCTAGTTGTGCCACGGCAACGGGCACTTTACACGACTCTCGATTATGATACGGATAAGATAGGAGAAGCCATGGCATTATATCATAAATAGTAAATAGCCATTGGTGCGATTTTGTCCAAAATCTAATACGTTGTTAATTCCCTTAGCTTCGGCGCGGACTCGTGCTTTTATTTATGATCGCCCGCAAAACGACAACACACACAAGTTTATACGTTTATTATGTTATTCGGACTTGCCTCATAAAAAAAGCACGTGAAATTTGTCGTGTATATGCTTTATATCGTAGAGCAGCAGCAAAGTCATGGAAATGCCCCCCTTAAAAATTGAGGCACGTAATCAAGCATGCGAAATCTGACCGAAGGTCTTAAAGTCTGCTTGCCTGTTCCCAGTCTCACATTTCAGCCATCATAAAAATAAAAGGTGACCCATGTGCAGCCCAAAGTTTGGCACATGTTTGAACAAGTTTAATCATAGCGCGCCATAAAACTGGCCACAAAATATAATATCTGAAAAAGGCTTGTTCGATGCTATAGAAATTCCGTCGATCGATTTAATCGCGCTTGCTTTCTTC
Source organism: Drosophila sulfurigaster albostrigata (assembly GCF_023558435.1). NCBI lineage: Eukaryota > Metazoa > Arthropoda > Insecta > Diptera > Drosophilidae > Drosophila > Drosophila sulfurigaster. The sequence continues at coordinate 23,454,514 of NC_084882.1, forward strand.
GTTGCGAATTTAAAAGTAATTTAAAAGTCAATGCAATAAAGTTAAATAGTAGGGAAATTTGGCACTTAAACAGCGACTAATTTTCAACAAGAGTCAACAAAAAACTGATTCACAATTCATTAAAAAATTGCACGCATTTCTGATTATTCCGCCTTAAAGATTAAGAAAGCGATTAATTGGCGATTTTAGGTATTTAATAACCAACCAGAGATTAGTGGCAAGTGAAGTATTAATGCCAAAGTTTATTATTAAAGTGTAAACACGCAAAACTTTCCTTGAATTTGATAATAAATTAAATTCTTCTTTCATTCTGGTTACTAACTTTATTTATCCGGCTTCAAATGGAATATTAAAGTAGAAGCAAGTAAAACTTTCCAAGAATTTTTTGATAAATTGCTAATTTTAGAAAATTATTCTGAACTACATAAATCTAGATACCACGAATTAATTACGAACTTCAATTTATACTCTAGTTTTATTTTTAGCCATTCAATTTGCACTGGAAAGGTGAAAGTTGAATTAAATGGAAAATTCCGATTTAAATGTCAGCGAGTTGAGTGCAAAAGTCCAGCCAGCTGGCAATCTAATTGCAAATCACTGCAGAAATGATTAAATTCGTATCTTTCTGAGAATCGACCAACTCTATCAGGCAACTCGCTGGCGAGTTTCACATGAATCGCTTGGCCAAATGGCTATCGCAAAGTTAATTTTAATCAGTTATCAAAACTGTGTGAAGTTGTGTCCAACTTTTGTTTGGGGCCACTTCAACTTGTCTTATCGGACTACAAATTTTATGAGAACACTTTCCCCTCCCACCGCCCCTTTTTTAAGCCGCAGCAGGGTAACAACTTGTGGCATACAACCCCATTGGGGTGTGCTGTCAACTTGGCACATTGCCAAATTTAATGAAAACAAAATGGAAAAGCAAACAACAACTAAGTTGTTGCTGCTTGAATTATTATGAATGCTGGCTGGCTGGCTGCTTGGCCAGGCTAAGTACTTGCTGGTTCGGCTTGAGGACGCTTTAGATTTCCAAATAATTTATTTTCCCATGCACAAGTTGAATAATGCGCATATTTATGAGTACTCATACACTGTGCGTATACGTAATTTGTGTGGACCGACCCCACATACATATGTATTTACTATATGTTTGGGCGTATACCGAAAAAACATCTGTGTGCGGTTATTGCTCATTGATTTTGCTTTTGTTGTTTGCTGTAGTTTATTGCCCTGCGGTGCGGGGGAGTCGGAGTCTGGTTTGATTGTCCCATTGCGCGTTGTAGTTAATGCCGCCTAATAAATTCCTAACGTTATTTCAAGTGTCAAGATTGCGGACACTTTGGCCATGGCAAGACCATTTATCAATGTTCCTGTTGCTTATGACTACGACGTAGTCGCTGGGAGACTATGGAAAATCAATCTTTTCTTGGAAGACAATTTCATTTGACCTTAATACTGAGATTGAGGATGCATAAATTTGATTTAAGTTGAGGCATTTGCATAGATGGCTCATCAATGCTAATCGCTGTACTTTAATCCCTTTTTGTTTTTCATTCTATCTCACTTGCAGGCAACATATATCCATCAAGATCATTGAGGAGAGCTGCTATGAGAAGAATGTCAAGTTCATTGTGCACATTGGGACACCGCAATTGGCGCCAGGTAAGTGTTGCCAAGCCACCCATGACGAGGAACATTAAAACTCAATTTAATAGCACCAAAAGCCGCTCCACTCCAAACAAAATACCTTCCATTCCCAATCCGCGACAGGTTTCCTTCCCCTCTGACATCCTCAACCACAAACACACACTCTCTGTTTCTAGTGTGCGTGTGTATGTATTGTGAGTTTGTGTGTGTTGCTAAACAAAGTAAACTCAATTTCATGTTAACCAAATTACGAAAATTCACTTCAAGCTCTGAGCTAAGATGTGGATGCAGTTGAACGTTAGATTCTTTTGTTTTTCATAGTTTTTTGCGGCTTATCTACTGCGGCAAAAGCAGAGAAAGAAAGCGAGTCAAGCAACACGCCCAACACATACACACAGCACCTCAAAGCTGGCTTATACCGTATTGGCAAAATACCAATTCGAGTCAATGATACCCAACAAAAAAAAGAAAAAAACAATGAAAAGTTACAAGTATTTAGTATGGATCACACATTCAAACTTCTTCGTATAGTTTTTTGCTGTGCGAGAACCGAGTACTTACACATTTTTTGGTCTTTTAATTTGTGTTCTTTGTGCTTCTTCTAGATTCCGCTCACTACCGTAAGACTTGAATTGTGCATTAATTACTTTTATTTGAATTGAACACGAAATTGAAAACATTGCATAGAGAAGAAGAGAGCAAGAAAAATTCCTTTTGTCGGCTCTGGGTTTTGGTTCTTTAAGTTCGCCCAGCGTCAAATTATATTCTTCTTTACCTCTCATAATTCACAGAGTGCGGGAATTGCGACAAAAAAGTGCAAATTAGTTAATTTTGTGTTTTCCCTTTTTGCTTATCCAGTAAAGAGCAGCAAAAAAATAATAACAAAGAAAGAACAACCCTAAGTTAGTTATGTGTTTCCTTTGGTGTTGTATGGCTCTTCTTTTTTTTTTGTTTTGTTATCCTTTAGAACCCATTTTTATGTTGTTATTCCTGCTGTTGACTAGGCAACTGGCTGTGGCTACACGAGGAGTTTATTTTATTATTTTTATGAAAAACGAGTTCAAAACAAATTATTCAAATTAACTTTTTCCTAATTGTATGCAAAAAGAAAAACGAAAAAACGGAAAGAGGAGTTTGAATAATTTGATAAAGCACGACTTAATACTTTCCACATACTCGAACTTACATGAATTACAAAATATAAAATTGTACAATCACGAATTGCTCCTCAATATATAGAGTCCATCATCACAACCCTTGTTAAAGTAAAGTTATTTAGCAAAATCGACAACCCAGCTCTGTAGATCCCTTTCCTATTCCCACTTGAACCCTTTGCACTGTACATGAGAAATTAAATTTGAATTTTTAGAAATGGATTTGCAAGTATAAATCGTATTTGAAAACTAACCTTAAATCTCACATCATGCATACTAATTAATTGAAATTCCATGTGTATGTAATATGTACTATTCGCAACACAATATCTACACGCAGATGACACTAATAAGGAATCATTTTTCCATCGATTCTTTGGTAGGTAAAAGTATTTATACGCCATCTCATTTGCAACTGTTCACATTCAGTTAATACATAAAAAAAAAGAAATACAACAACAAACAAAAATAAGAAAACCGAAAAAAAGGAAAAACAAATAAAACACTTTTGTAAACATTCATTTTGGTTTTGAAGACATTACAAAAAAAAACATTCTCGTACTCACACATTAGTCAAAGAAGTGCTTCCGTATCATAACAACAAATTTGCATATTTGTATTCGTAAACGTATAGGTGTGTGTGCCAGCGTGTGTGTGTGTGTGTGTAAGAGTATCTGTATCTCGTATTTGGCATGACAATTGTGTTAGCTGTAACCAACTTAAACGAAAGAATTGCGCTTTTTCGACGCAGCAGCCGAATTTTTAATTTAAAACAATTTACATAGATCAAATCACATCAGATTGTGATCAAAATAAAGCAATATATAAATTGCCGGATTTCGTCTTCAATTGAAATAAAGTTAGTGCAAATTTTTGGGCAATTTTGGTTAAACATTTTCTTATGCTCGGCGGACCACGTACAAATATATCCACCGTATTACACGCGCTTGTGCCCGCTTCTGTTTGTTGTGCCCCGAACTCTATCTCTGATATTCGTACTATTTCGCTGAACACACGATATCATCGACAATTGCAAACAAAACAAAAAACAAACTGTTTACCTGTATGAACACGTTTAAATCGTATCGTATATCGTACGACTACTGACTATATGTGTGTATATCGTACAACTGATTCGCCACAATTGATTTGTAAGTAATTCAATAACACACAAAAACTAATTTGAATTTTTGGAATACATTTGTGTTTTTTCTTTGTGTTTTTTTTTTTCATTTTTTTTTGCAACTGTGCGGTTCATAATGCCCTTAAATACTTATTGTGTATTTATCTATAATAAGTATGATTGATACTAAAATACATTCTTGTTTTTTGTGAACGCATTTTGATTTATGAGTACTCATATCGATGTGTGTTTATTTTGTGTGTGTGTCTTAGAGTCCCCATCAAAACCCCATATCTCCATGAAAATTCACACACAACAGGCTAAAAAGAAAGTATAAAACCAAAAAAGTAGGCAAGTAAAGCAAATTAAACAAAATCAAAGGATTTAAATAAAGAAATTGATGAATGCATTCGTGAATCGTATTAGCTTAAACTGAACATAGCAAATGAATCAAGCGAATTGTGTTAAATGCAAAAATATCTGTATATTTAAATACCAACGAAATAATTCTATTTGAATTTCCCCAACTCTGTTGTTGAAACTGTTGTACGTACCACCTCGCCACTTAATCGCTGTCTAGAAAATCACACTGGAGATCATACTCGTGAGTCATCGTTACGTCAGCATTCTATGTACTCTCGTTCAGACATAATCTCGTTTGCATGCCACACAACTGATGATTATGTAGTCGAATCATAATTTTCCAATCGGTTGCGCATGCTTTCTCATTTAAATAGAAATTAATCAAGTTTTCCAAAATCATTTTGTGTTTGCCTTAATTTCATTTAAAGTCAAAAGGTTTTAAGCCTCATTTCATTGGCTGAATTTGCTTTGGATTCCATCAATTAGAAAGTGTCTGTGTCTCTTTTGTTGTAGCTCCGTCTGTGTTTTATTTCACAACTGCACCATTTACACTTTGTAGCTGCACTCTCTACTAACTATACTTGATGTATTCGTAACTATTACACACCCTATACTATACATGTTGTGATTAGCATTTGAGACACATTGAACTGCATTTGCATTGCCAGCGAAACTGATTTATTTTTTTTTTTCGCTTTAACGCGGCTCAGATGATGAAATGATAGAACAAATCCAGGAGTTGGAGAAGAAGCCATACAAAAATCTAACCGAATTGGAGCGTGTTATGCTGTTGAGCAAACCCCGAGCCGGAGAGGTGACCTCCGTTGAGGTGCAAATACGAGAGAGCCAGGAATTCAAAGTAAGTAATGATAATTGAATGGTCGCCAGTGGCACAAAACCATAAACACACAATTGAATACAACAACAATAGCTTGTTGCTGTGATCAGGTGTCCATCTGTTTTGCTGCCGCCTCAGGTGGCATAGAAATGAGCAGTTAATTGCAGCAAATCTCCGCATGGAGCTGTTAATGTGCGTTGTTTAACCCCGTTGGGACTGAACTCGTTGCACGCTGCGTATACGCAATGTGCAGCAACTGCTTTGCAGCGTATGCGTAATATTTGCATTTGGGTAATCTCGTCTTTAAACGCTTACAGGCTACTGTGGACAAACTTGTTGCCAAAGCAAATACATCGGCCGTGCTGGGCACTTCCTCCTGGAAGGAACAGTTCAAGGATGCACTCACCGTTATTCCAGGTAAACGTCGAAATCGAATTAATGAATGCCAGTCTCAAACCGCATTTGCAATGCTTTGTACCCGCCCACAGCCGATGAAAGTGAACTTGATGGCGATGACGGTGCGGAGGAGGAAATACCTCGTTGTGTAGACTACATAAGTCATTTCGTGTGTCTGTTCTGGAAGGTGCTGTTCGCATTTGTGCCGCCCACAGGTAAGCTTTGATGGTCTAACTATTGGAATCGATGTAAAAACTGATGAGTTTGTGCAGATATATGCGGCGGCTACGTCACCTTCGTCGTATCCATAAGCGTTATTGGAGTGATTACCGCAGTTATTGGCGATGCTGCCACCTATTTTGGCTGTGCACTCAACGTCAAGGACTCGGTTACTGCCATTTGCTTTGTGGCACTTGGCACCAGCATACCAGGTATTAAACTGAAATAACTACTCTCATAAATAGTAACTCAACTGGGTTCCTTAATGCGTTTGCTCCAGATACATTTGCCAGCATCATTGCGTCGAAGCAGGACGATAGTGCCGATAACTGCATTGGCAACGTAACTGGCAGCAATGCAGTCAATGTATTCCTTGGCATTGGCCTGGCGTGGTCCCTGGCCTCAATCTATCACATGGCGCATGGCACAACCTTCAATGTGGAGCCGGGCACGTAAGTTGAACTTTGATATCGAAAATATATTTCCTCTATTCATAACATATATTTGCAGCATTGGCTTCGCTGTGGCGCTTTTCTGCGCCGAGGCAATGATCGCCATTTCCATCATGATGTATCGACGCACTAAGAAATCAATTGGAGCCGAACTTGGCGGACCCGTCGCATCGAAATGGACTCACGCATCGATCCTCTTCCTACTGTGGGTCCTGTATTTGACTATAAGCACACTGGAAGCGTACCATGTTATCAAGATCTAAGCAGTAAAGCGCAGCTCTATATAGTAAAGCGATGCATCGAGATACGAGTACTTTCATTTTTTCATTTTGAAGAATTTGTTTTGCAACGTAATCAAATTTTATTAATACGAATGTCGTTCTCTGCAAAAATGCAAAAATGCAAATGCATAATACGCAATATACTATATTTATGTAGATCTGTATGTACTTATGTGTATGTGCGTGTGTATTGTGTGTGCAATTGCAATTGCGATTTATGCTATATTGATAATTAGTCAAATTTATGTTAATATTAAAAAATGGTAATTTGTATTTAGATTACTCGAGCTATTTTAAAGAATTGATGTAATTAATATGCTTATTGTAAATACAAAGGCTGCCCGGGCTCGGCAAACAAGCAACGTGATCATTATTATCATAATTACTCTATTATTATCAATATTATTATTATAATTATTACAATTATGTTTTACATCTGAATGTTCATTCTTTTGTCATTATTATCATTGTTGTTGTTTGTTATAGCTGTACTTAATATTTAAAAGAAAAAACAACTATACTATATGAAAATATGTCAAATTTACATGTTAAATTGATAAATTGTTATGCATAATTTACGTTGAAAATGTCTCTCCATTAATTATCGCGATCAGCCATTGTTAATTTAATAGATGTGTAAGAAAATGAAAGATCAAAATTTTTAAATATATATTTACTGTACGATTCGAAAAGTTAATTCCCCTACCTAACATATATTACAGCTAATACTTCTACTACTATCTCTAGACAAAAAATTTGAAAACGAAAAAAAAAAAACTAAATAAAACTCTTTTAACAACTCTTATAACTCTACTTAGAATTGAACACAGCTTCTATAGGAAATGGACCTAAGCTAGACAAAAATAAAGAAGAAATAATCCTAAACTAAACTTAACTCCGACCAATTTGAAATGCGGCACTTTTAGTACGACCACCAGTGTAAATTGCACTGCACTACATAAATCTACTTACTTGAAAGACTTTCATTTACTTTGTACTTTGTCACCGATATTGGAACGATAGATATCGATCAGTGGGAAACGATAAACAACAAAAAAAAAAAAAAAAAAACAAAACATAAACGAGAAAACGTTATTAAGGCAACACCAAATGTTTGTTAAATGGATGTATTTTTTGTATAATGTTATTCTATTTTTTAATACAACATTTTGAAATGAATACCAAATGGAAATACTTAATTATATACGAGTACTACATACAATATATATAATAAATATATATATTAAAAAACAACTATAGACAAAAAGAATAATAACAACAAACAAAAAAATCTATGATCATTCGTATCATAAGCAGTATGGGAACCTAATGGGAATATGCGCCAAATTTAGAATAATAAACAATATTATTAATACGATAAACATCTAATACAAATGACTACTATTAAGTTATAAATAGTTGGGAATGTATTTAACGAAAATTATATCAATGTTTGGTCTAAGCTCATGCAAATTAAATTCAATTTTTTGAATTATCACTTGGTTTTCCTCTGTTTGTGTTTGTCTCTTGTGTTTCTTCACCAAAGATCACCCAAAATTTATGATAATTTCAGCAGTTATTTAGAGATATATTCCTATGTATTCCGTGTAATCAGAATATTAATGCAGTTAACAGGCGATTAGATTGAGTCGTAACAGAATCAGGTTAATGAACGCATAGATGAGCAAATGAATGACATACGATTAGATTGGGGAGCAGCAATAAATAAAGTATCTAGTATCTATATAGATATAGATATATAATATAACACAGCAAAACTATTTCAGTACGATATTTATGAATAGGAAAACTAAAACTAGAGTACACACATTTTGAGATAACTTGATATGGCAATGGCAAATAAAACGAGTAAAGTGCTTCCGATATAGCATCTAGGTACATCTATAGAGTTAGAAGCGTCACAACAATGATCAATGAGCATGAAAGAGTTCAATAAGCTTATGGAAATAACTAAACACATACATATATAGAACATACTATACTACACACTACTTACATATATACAAATATATAATTAAATTATATCATGCTTTACGATTTACATTTGATTTCATTTGGTTTTCGTTACTAATCTTATTTACCTTTTACATTTCAGTTTTTTTGGACGTATGAGATTCGAAATAATTTTAGTAGTTAAGTGTATCGAATATTTAAATATAATATATATACATAATTGATGTTTGCTATGGTGTATTTTTGATTCAAACTTTTAATTACATTTTTATATGTATAAGTCAGAATATATACAGAAAACAAATGAAATTTAAAATATATATAGCGTATATGTGAAACTCAATAAAGATCACTTCAACTTTATCAAAAATATATATTATACGAAAGTTAATATGCCTAGTATTAGCATCCATAGATTAGCTGACATCCGAAAACAGAGAATATCTTTGCTACATTAATATCTAAAACTAATAATAATAATAATATTAACAATAGCTTAATGTTTTCATCTTAACAAACTACTAATTGCTCTACAACGATTACAACAACAAATAACAAATAATTATAATTGAGGAGCAGTTAAAAAAAAATGAGTTAAGATTTGTAAGAGCATCTACATATTCGTATCTATGCACTTACAAACGTATAACAAAACTTGGTGTTTACCTACATTATAAAATACTAAGGTTAGTCTTTAGGGAATCCCTCAGCATTACTCGACAACAACAAAAACGAAAACAAACAAACAGAACGCGTTGCATCTATGCATCTGTGTATGTATTTCCAAAGCATGTTAACCCAAAATAACAAAAAAAAACAAATACAAATACAAACCCAAAACAAAAACAAAACAACAAATACAATTAAATAAATAAAAATGTGTTAAACTCATTTGCAAGTAGAACGTTGTATGCTTTATCTCCGATAACTGGCAAGAAGCGTGCGGCTGATCAATGGGGCCGGTCACTGCCATCTTGCGGAATTTGTGGAAACTGGGCGACAAGTACGTCTCATTGTTATTATGTAATCAAGCAGCAGACCAAGAGATCCATAAATAAAACAGACAAAAAACGAGCAAGAACGGAAAATGTCTAGTCTACACAGTAAGAGACCTGTTCACTTTTGTTTCACATCTAAAAATTATAAATATTACTTATTTCTTTTTCACTGATTAGAGAAAGACAAAGAGGTATATTGAAATATCTATCAACTCATATTCACAATAAGAAACAAATGCTATACAACTTTTTCATATTTTTCAAAGATGAACAGGTCTAAAAAAATAAAACAAGAGAGAAAGTAAAGAGCAGAGAAAAACGAGCACATTACGATAAGCCAAATCAGTGCAAAAAGCTTGAGGCGGAAGATGAGCGACAGCGACAACCACGACGACAACGACGACGAGATAAAGTTGTTTACAGGAATCTGAAAAATTCAAGAAAAAGGCAAACAATAATAAAACAATGAAACTTGCGACGCACGGAAAGCTAATTTAAGTTGAAACAAAGCACAAACCAGACGCCAGTTTCCAGTTGTCCACAACCCAAAGAGTCGTTGTCGCTGCGAGCTCAACAGCAACAGCAACAGAAGCATCTGCATCAGCAACTGCAACAGCATCCGTCCCTCTTTCTAGTGCCTTTACTAGTGTGTAGTGTTTGTAATCCTCGGCCTCAGTCAGAGACAAAAGGGGCAAAGCAAATACGAATACAAATATGTCCTGTGACGAGAGAACAGCACTGCTGGCAACGCAATTGCAGCGAGGACAACAGCAGCATCACATCATTGTCGTGCCGTTAGGCAAGGATCCAAAGGATTATGAACCCGTTTTTACAACTGCTGAGTAAACGTTTTACTGTCACATTTCATTAAAAAATAACTTCATTTGTCCATTCCCCCACCGACTTTTATGTTATTCCGCTGTCCTGCCTGGTTGCCTGGTTGCCTGTTTGTCTCTCTTGTCTGTCGCTTTTCGACAGTCACTCGTATGGCTTGACACTGGAGGAGCTGCTGCCCTTTGCGAAGGATCCCTGGTGGCAGAATGTGCGTCGTCTGTCCACTGCCTGCCTCTGGCTGACATTTCTACTCACTCTGTTGGCTGCCATTGCGATGGCTTATTTCCATGACGATGCCACCGTTGTCTGTCGACCTAATCGAGTAATTACCACGACATTGCCACCGCTGTCGCTTGCCTTGGCCAACAACAGCACAGCAACACTGCTGCTGTCCGGCTAATAGCGTGCACTTATCTCAGTGGAAGTGGAACTGGAACATTTGATTATGGATGCTGAAATTGCACACTTTGGATTACATCAGCCAAACGAACAGCACCATGGGCTTAGTTTTCCGTGAGCTGTTTTCCCGGCCGGCACAGCTGTTGACTTTGCGATAAGCCTTTCGCGGGGGGAAGAAACTAAACCGAATGATTGATTTGTTTGGATTACGAATTTGTTGATGTGTTTACGATTTTCTATTTATTGTTATTGTATAGTATTGTAATTGTAGACTCTAATAATAAATCATAGGAAATGCGATTTAATTTAAGACCTTACTCAATGAATGTTTCGAGCTGAGGAAACTCCACAACTTCATCGCATAATTATTGATTCTCTCTATGTTATGCAGAAGCTTATTCAATATGTACAGGAATTTGCGTATTGTTCTGATATTGCAAAAAATGTACAACTTAATTAAATGTAATTACCACTTGTAAAATTGCTGAGTTGTTTTAAGTGCTTTTCGATTGATTTGCCGCCGGGATAACTCTGAAAACAAACATTAATTTCCAATTTAAAAGTTATTTCTTTTTTGTTTCTGCATAACATCCGATGAACAAATACTTGAATACTTGATACTTGACATTGTATAGTATACAAGAACTTAAAAAATGGGCAGACATTATAAAATAATAAACAAATATCTTCGTATCTTCTAAAGATACAAATCTATCTGTTGACTATGACTTAAAACAATAAAAAAGATTTTCAAAATGTCTCTGAAGATTAAACCTTAATTTGAACGATAAGAATTTCTCTGTGCGAAAAGAATTTTGTTTATTTTCTCTTCTGTATTTTATAAAAATTAATAATACAAAATACAGAAGAGAAAATGGGAACAATTTACTAATTAAATTTCAGCTCAAAATAAAATTATTGATATAACACACATATATTTGTCTACTAGTTGTTTTTTTTATATTTAAATCAAGTGACTATTTACCCCATTCCATGATTGTTTGTATGATTGCCTCTCCAAATTGGCTCCATTACACGCACCAGAGACATCGGTTGACTGAAGCTCGCCTTGTGCAGCTTTGGCGCCTGTTTGGCCTCCGACCAGGGCTCAAAATCGAACTCAAATCCTGGCAAGTCTTCACAGTTGACATAGCGATTGCCATTAGATCGATGACGTTCCATCACATGCTCTCGTATCTCATGAATGCCATCGGAATTGCGACAGATAATGGCAGCCAAGCTGCTCTTATAAATCTCGGCTAATTGTGCTATAAAAAAAGACAATTTAAAACAAATTTAGATGAGGAATTTAATCATCTTACGTTTTGTGAATCGCTGTGGGCCAAATTTACGTTCATACCAATGGGAATCTCCCAGCTTGATACGCATAAACTGATCTGAGACGAGGCAGCTAAGCAGTGGCCCAAATATAGCGCCATCTAGCGGCGGCTCACTGAGAGCACCCGTATAGACATCAACATCCTGCGGGGAGCTAAAAAATAGAATGCAAATCAGTCCGGATCAGCAAGTAATAAACTCAATACTAACTCATAAATCTGCTTGATGGACACCAATGTGGCATTGTCCACAGCCAACGCCATTTGCTCCCAGGTATCCACAGGAGGCAGGCCACAGTGACGTCGGAATACCGGATAAGCCGGTATGCCATGATCTCGACCACGCTGAATATTCAATGAAACCAAATCCAAACCACAAACTGGCACTTTGTCCTCCGCAGTGCCTTCGAATAGCTTCTGAGTGATCTCCAGCGAGAAGAAGCGATCGACACGCAACACAGGCGTATTTGCTGCTGCCAACAGGGCATGATCGATGCCATGGCGAGACCAAAGCGAGAATGGATTGAACAGCATCTTGTGCAGCTCCATGGCCTCGGGTGTGCTATTGTCTCGCGACACATTGAACAAACCCGGCAGCAAAGTGTGCGCAAAGCGAAACGCGGCGCCTGCAAAGCAATTGGCAATGCTGGGATTCACACGATGATCGTAAGTGTCCGGCGCATTCAGATTGTCACTGGCAGGCAACAGGCCCTTGGCCTGGCTAAGATTACGACCCAGCAGCACGGGCAGAAACTCATTGTAGGTGATATGGGCCAGCTGAGCGCCCACAATCTTGCGAGCCTCTTGGAAGATACGTTCATCTTCCCAATCTGGATTGAGTTTGTGCAGTCCACGTGCTAGATAATTGTGCTGCCTGGCCCACAGAAGATGCATGGAGGTCAGCAGCAGATTCTCATTGGCACGATCATCGCCCGACTCGAAGCAGTATTTGCCTTGTCGCGTCATCAGCACACGATTGCAGCCATCCTCGGAATTCGAGGAGATGGGCAACAACTCGCGTTCATCCTCAGTGATAAACATGCGCAGCGTGCCATTGATGTAGGTGCGCAGCTGTCGCTGACGCTGCTCCAAGTTGCCATAGACCACGGAACCATCAATGAAAGCCGTTGCCTGGTTGAATTGCTGCCGCGGTCCAAATCTTCCCGTGGGCGCCGGAGCGGAACGCACAAAATTCATGCAGCTCAAATTGTAGTGCTGATAGTAGGGATCATTGGGCAGTATGTGCACTGGAAAGCACTCCGGATGCGGCTCCTCTGTGCGCGCCGCACAGCAATCTATGGAGTCGCCTTCTTGCGCTGTTGTCAGCGAGGTGGCTGTGATGTCGTGATCCAGAAACTGACCAAACACCGCCAGCATCACTGTGAAATTCGAGTCAGTTTCATAGCTGGAGCGATGTATGCTCAACGAGACTTGACGCGCTGGCGGCAACTGCCCATGATGACTTGCTCTTGGCGCTGCAATGCCATCGGCATAATCCGGCGCCACCATTCGACGATACGGCACCATTGAGGCGCCATAGGTGCGTGGATGATCCTTGTTGTTGCATACTCCCGTGCTACGTCTGAAACGCTCATTGAAGTCACAATCCAAGCGCAACACTGTCGGATCCGGCAGCACAATCGCGGGTCCAAGTCCAATGTTGCTGCGTCCCGGCTCCTTCGTGTAGTTGAAGCGCTGGGCAATCTCCAGCGTGGCGTGATTCTCCACGTAGCCACGGCGAGCCAGCTTGCGTGCCTCCGGATTGGTGCTAAGCGAACGATAGTGTCGATATTGCGGCGTATTAATCGCACTGGGCTGCAGACCCTCCTCCAGTATCTCACGATCGCCTAGCGCCTTGATGCCAGCACTAACCGCCTGAGCTCCCTCCTTGGGATCCAGAGTCTCGTGGCGGAGCGCCCAGTCGGCCTCAGGTTCATCCGGTATGGGTCGCTTAGTGGCTGCTAAAGTCTCAATTACCGAACTCTCATTTGTGGCAAAAAAAAGAAGCTGGGACTGTTTTCGCCGTCGCTGTCCTCACCTCTGCCATAGCCACTTCCACTCAACCACAATGCCAGACAGAGGGCGGCAATCACAATCACTCTGCGGGTAGGAAAGTGAAATTAATTTGTGGTTAATATATTTGCGGTTAAGCCCGGCAGGCTAAACGTTAACAGTGGGTCAACAAAAAGGGATATCAAATGACCCAAACCACACAGCTATAGGCTGAGCTCTTGGAAGAGCCGCGATTCTTAAGCTTTCTTTTGGGAATCCATTATCCCCAAAAAAAAAAAACATCACTTCAACACTCACACAAACGTCACGGTCATGCAACACTGAAACTGCTTCATTTTGGAGCGACGCGCACGCGGAGAAACCCCGCCAGGAAACACATAGGTGGGTCCCTGATACGGCGGCAGGGCCACATAACCGGAGCTGCTGGCGGCGGCGGTCAACGGTGTTGTTTCGTCCGTCATGATCAAAGCACAACTGATGAGTGGCACAACTGCAACTGCAGTTGAAGTTGCAGCAGGGCAGTCGCTGTTTAAAGTTGCAGCAAAACACTTGATGGGCTTCCGCTGTGTTCGCCACACTTGAGATACTTTCGCCGGCAAAAGCGCGACAAGCTGACAAAGCAACTTAGCTTATAATATTTTATAATACCAGCGTTTGAGCTGCACAGCAACAAAGCTGACAACTGTCCAACCTCGCACACAGAATAAGTCGTCGTTGTTGTTATTATTGTTGTTTCGTTCTTAAAGTTAAGTTTTATTAATTGGCAAAATGACGAAGATGATTACAGTTCCATATCTTTCGCTTGCTTAAACAAATCGCCCACATATTCGTAGGTTAACTTGAGCAGATATTGAAATGATTTGTGCTGTGGCAATTCGCCCAACTCGATGCTGTCCAAAAAGTCTTCCATGGGTGGCAGAAAGGTGTCCGACTCTTGCCCCATCATCTGCGACAGTTCAATGATTCTGAAGAATAACAGCTTTTGTATATATTCGATGGCATTGTTCGTATCATAATCGGTCCAGTTATCGCGCCGTATGGCCGCACACCATATTTTATGTCTCATATCGTAGGGTTGATCCACATAAGTGAGCAACTCTAGTGCCTTGCGGAACTCTACTTCGGTGGCTGCATCATTTTCCTCCGCAATGTATAGCTGAAATTTAAATGAATGGATATTACTGAACTAATAATAGAAATGTTAAGAGTCATACGCACATTAATAATCTCATCTGGCTTGAGCACCTTCTGATCGGTTGAATCGAAGCCAAAGTTTTGCAAAACATCGTGTCCCAGATGCGATTGATACTCAATGATCGAGAGCTCGGTGTTGATCTTATCTACTTGCGCTGTCAAATCGGAAGATTCTGCAAAGGCGGCTAGCTTGGACAGCGACAGCATAGACTTTTTGCGAGCCACAAATTCCGTTTCGCTTTGGGCCAGGTCAACTAGCACCTTGGACGCACGCTCAAAGTCGCCGTTAAACACAAGCTGTATCCAGCCCAGTGACGGATGATCGCGCATGAATTGCGACAACGCTGGCTGGTTGCCCTTGAAACGCTCGAACACATCGCCATGCCGGTTCTGTCGCAAGTGCCAATTGATTGCGAACTGTGAAAAGTCAAAGTCTTCATATTTGCGTGTGTACTCATCCAAGCGATCCTTGTCCTGTGTCTCATCGCAGATGAGCACAAGACTCTGGAAGTCCAAATACTTTTCAGCAAGCTTTGCAGCGCACTCGTACTGTTGGTCCTTGACTATAAAGCAATCAGTTAATAAATACATTTATTTTGATTTATTGTTATCACTTACTTAGCACAGAGATTAGATCGCTTCGCTGCGCCTCGAATTGTTGCTGCAGCACCTGATACTTTTCCGTATCTCGCACGCTCTCCAAATAGTTCTTGCGCCCCTCCAACACCATGTCCATCAACTCCAATATTTGCTGATATAGCTGATGTTTCAGCTCCGATTCGTTGACACACTGCGCGCCATAGCGAATGCTAAGATCAATGAGACGAGAAAGTGAATCGTGAACGCCTGCATTTCCAGGCGTCGCTGTCCACGGTTGATTCTCGTATGTGCTGGAGTTCAACTTGAAACTGTTGGCATTCTGTTCACGATATCTAAACACCTGACTCAACGTATTCAGCACAATCACATTGATATCCGAAATGTATTGCGCCACCGAAACTGTTGTGCGATTTTGAGCTGCAATACGTTCATCGGCCATGTCTGCTAGCGATTCAAATACGCATTGGAACTTGCACAGCTTAACGTAGAATATATCCTGTGCGGTGAGGCTGCCATTGGGCTTCTCATCCCATTCGGCAACACTTAGTTCAATGGCCTCCTCGATTATCTTGGGCATTTTACTTTGGATCGTACGCAAAGCTGCAGCTGCAATAATCTTTTCGCCAATGTCTGCGAGTATAAAGCTGGTTGGCTTGAGTACATTGCTGCCACAAGGAATAGCATTGAGCTGTAAGTAAACAAAAATCTATAATGCAAATCTATGATTGAACGGGGTTTTAACACACCTTCTCCCACAGACCACTAAAGTGCAGAAAGTCTATAAAGTGCTGGAAGGCAATGCTCTTGTCACGTAACTGATTTATGATCTGCATGGAGCGAGAGCTGCCTAGCGCATGTCGATTGCCATCGTACTGCTCAATGGCCGATTGCCAGCGTGGATCAGCAATAGGCAAATCCTCAGCCAAGTCCTCCGCAATTGTTATGACAACTCTAATATAATACAGATTATTATTAGCATAGATTTGCATTTAAATAAATACAAAGTAAAACGCACCTATCCAGCTTATATGCATCCAAAGGTCCGCCATTTGGATCGGGCTCTGCAATACTTTCCATAAGATCAGCAATAATTGTGTTAACCATGTTATTATTGCGTTTCAGCCGGTACAGGAAAGCAGCCTTTAATTGGCCAACCTCATTGTTGAGCTCGGAATAGACATCATCTGGATCCAGCTGATACATAGGCAAATTGTTGGAACTGTCGGCCATTACGCTCTGATCGGGTGCACTAAAGCTGGCATTGAATGAAAGGGGCGCAAACAGATCCGGTGAATTACAGCTGCTCATGTTCATCAAATCGGTGCTGTCAAAATCACCGGGTGTAATCGAAACCAGACCATGTGTTCGGCTAAAGAAGAGCGGCAAATGATTGCAGAAGGCAGCGCTAAGAATGCGATCGTCGTGCAAATGAAACTCGACTTTTTCTGCCTCCATTTCAGCTGTGGGTGCCGAGTTCGCTAAGAGCAGTGGATAAACAATCTTGGGCGTGTACAGATACATCTGTGAGTTGCCGACAATGATGCGCACACTGAGACACTCCTGTACCGTTTTGCTGT
Organism: Drosophila sulfurigaster albostrigata; assembly: GCF_023558435.1. NCBI lineage: Eukaryota > Metazoa > Arthropoda > Insecta > Diptera > Drosophilidae > Drosophila > Drosophila sulfurigaster. The sequence continues at coordinate 23,471,916 of NC_084882.1, forward strand.
TGAAAAACTTGTTGAGTTTCAGCGGCGTAAAACACTCTAATTGCATGCTCTCCTCTTGAGCGGTGGCCACAACTGTTAAAGCAATAAATTGAATTAAGTATCCTGCTGGATATTAAAGTATTGTCTATGATTTACCTATGGAGTAATACATCTGTGGTGTGTGCGACTGGTTTACGGCACCAACAAGAATATAGGCATATCCTCTGACCACATGAAAGTCAAGAAAGTGCAAGTCCACCTCAGCATCGTTGGGTGTTCGAATATTCCAGAACTTAAGCAAGATCATTTCACGCATTTTGCGCAACAGCTCCACATCCTCGTAGATTAGTTTCTCTGTGTTGCCCTTGTTGGAAATGCGCCAGCGTTGAATCGCACGATCCGAGAGTACAGCAACAACAGTTTCACCGTCATCTGTATTGCCCTCACAACACATTCCAACTAGGAACTAAAGGATACAGTTAATAGATAAGTAATACAGTTGCTTTCTAATGCTTACCTGATCTCTGTCATTGCCGCTATTCATGCCTATAAGCATGGAGGCAAATCTCTTGCCAAAACCACCGAGAAAACTAGTAGCTGGTTTGATTGTTTTGTGATGCAACGAATGCCGACCATTTGTGAGTCCAACGCGCAGGAATACCAAGGTGCAAGTGGACGTAATAGCCAAATAGCCTTGCTGCGTGGGCAGATTGAGCAGCTGCACAAACTCCTGCCCCGCTAGTATGGACAAATCCACCGAATTATTGTCGTGCGCTATAGATGCCCAGTAGCGCACCTCGCCAGTGGCGGAGACGGCAATGCATGAGGCCATCTGCTGTCCCTCAACTTGAAAGACGCTGACCAATTCACTCTTGTGGCCAATGTCGCTGTGTGGCAATGTTAGTTCACGACACTGCGCCGATGCCGCTCCTCGTCGTGGTGTCTTGCCCATGCGTGGCGGCGATGCAGTTTTGGCGGCGCTAGGTGAATCCTTATATTGCCATATTAGCAAACGACGTCCTTGCACCACCTGGAAATTCAAGATTTACTTCTTAGTATAAAATCTGTGTTACATATGCTGAATTAGTTACCCAGGCCCATCCACTTTGCGTTATCTTAGCTGACACCAAGTTTGAAGCTTGCCCGGCAAAAGTTAAAGCCTCATTTACAACCACGGGCAGCGCATGACCATAACTTTCGACGACATTGTAATCCGAGCGTATGCCGGGTATCGACTGTGTTGTGGATCTAGCGGAAAGGCTGAGCCGACTGCAAATGGGGAAATTATATATTTCCAATATTAGAGTCCCTAGTTTGTGCTCTCACCTATTGTTGAGTGCTGTCTTTTTTAAGCTGCCTGGGATCGGGGAATGATTCGCATTGCCGCCAAAAAAATGATTTGCGCCCGACTTCTGACGGCGCCAAGGGCAGCGATCGTCGCATGCTCGGTGAGCCATCCTGGGCAACTCGATAAAGTTGCTTCTGCATACTGCGCTCCATTCTATATATATTTTTAATAAGCAACAAACTAACTTTTCACCTACAAACAATAAACACATGCACTCTGAACAAACTGCGGCGCCGGCAACAAGAATTTATCGAATTAAATGCTATCGATTTTCGGCATTTCATTTGTTGATAATTATCGCATGCCTACTTATTATGTGCGATAGTTAAAATCGTTAATTCGATATGTAGCTTTTTCATTCAACACACTACGGTCACACTGGCGGCAAGTTTAGCATTAGCACTTTGCAATTTGTAAACAAAACAGCAATTCGTTGCTGACAAATGGCCACCTGGACCCAAAATGCGCCCACAGGTGTCAGCAAAAGGAGGCGTTGGAATCTCGAAGGTAACAGTAATCGCAGCAGGCCACAAACATGCTCACAGCACTAAGAAATAAACATCTTTTTATTGCCAATAGATCGTGCGTCGCTCAACAAACTGAAAGAACATATTGCAGAGGAAGGATGTCCTCAGGTGCAGTACGACTTGGGCAAAAAAGCTGCTAGAGAATGCCATTGGTAAGTGCTATCTTTAACAACTCCTGTCAGTCTATAAGTACCATCGTCCACAGAACCCAACGTTGCCAACGAGAGTCAAAAGGCGATTCATTGGCTTGTCAGCGCAGCGCAGCAAGGACACGAGGAAGCCGTGCAATTGCTCCGGAAATGCTACAACGACGGCAGCGGCATTACAGCCGACAATGCGGATGAAGTGCGTCGCTGTCTGGCCATGACACCAGGCGAACGGGCCGCACGCAAAGCAGCCCGAGAACTCTTTGCCTGCCTCTCGAATGGCAACGAACACATCACACCCAAGCAGTTGGAGCGCAAAATGCGTCGAATTTACAACTTGCAACGCAAACGACGCCGCCGTGGCGCTGCCAACGACGATGCCTCTTCTTCCAACACCGAGGATGACGTCAGCGATTGGGAACGTGAACCGCTGGAAGATGCAGCCACCATTGGACGGGACACGAATGTGAAGCGACGCCGCTTCATCACCGAGGCACAGCTGGTCTCAGCGGCCGCCAACTACAGCGCTGGTCGCATGCCCAGTGTAAATGAAACGCTGACGCTATCGGTGCCGCATCCACAGAGCTTGGATCATGTGCCCTGCTTCTATCGCATGATCTTCCATCCGCTCGTCTTCTTTACGCTGCTTTATCATCGCCTCATCAACCTCATCATAGCACTGCCCGCCATGCTGCCGCTGAGTGTGCGTTGCAGCCTCTTGGTGCTGATTGCCTGGTGGAGCACGCTGGCGGACACGGAGCGACAATTGCTACCGCTGATCAGCTACTATTTAAGTCTGGGCGTGATGCTGTGGTCCACTTGTCGCATGCTGAAGACCAAGCAGCAGTTTGTGGACTTTCGCATCTGGTCGGGACTGTTTCTCAGCTACGGGGATCACAACATTGAGGCAGAGATCTCGGAGCAGCGTTTCTTGCGCAACAACATGAAGCCATATCTGTATTATTTCGGCGCTTTCATCTGCAATCTGATTGTCTACCCGCTGGTGACCGACGCCTGGCTGCCTCACTCGGAGCTGACCATCATCTCGGGTGCTTTTACCTTCATCACGCTGGGCGTCTTTATGTTTGCCGCATCTCCAGTGCTGCCCGATTGGCTGGTCATTGTCTCATTTGCCGTCAATGTGCTGGCCAAGTATCCCTATGAAATGGATGAAGTCGTCTCCACACACTGGCGTTTCTTGGACCTCCGAGTGCCCACGTTCTCCTCGTTTGTCATTGGGAATGGCATCGAGTTCTGTCTGAATTGTCGCACCGCTCTCTATCTGTTGATACCGCTCCTCCTCGTCCTGCTGGCCAAGCGCTCCAGCTGGCATGGCGTCTACACCTATTTGATACCACACTGCGTCACGCTGAGCTGGCTCCAGGTCTGCATTGTCACCTCACAGAGTGCCACAATGTTTGGTGCAATGCGCGCTGCTTTGGGACTGGCTGGCGTTGTGCTCTTCCTGCCGCTGTTTGGCATTGTGGCGCTGCTAGTGCCCGTCTTTGTGGCCATCGATAGCTTGGACTTGGCCAGCGAACATCTGCGATGGGGATCAACTGCCATTGCCTGCTCCTTGGTGGTGCTGCTCTCCTGTGTGTTGGCTCTGAATCGTGCCACACAAAAGTACATAACAATGTTGCAGGTGAGTTTCTGTCTTCTCTCCAAGAAATCACTCGATAATAATCCAATTTGCAGCTTCTTGTTGGCCTCACCACCGCCTGTATGCTGGTCTTTCCCTACATGACGTCCAGCTTCAAGGATACTCCACGTTACAACGCCGTACCCACCGTCTTGTCCACCTCGAGTGCTGGTCGCCACTCCGTGCCAGTTGCCCTGCAATGGGAGCGCTTCTACGAGCTGTGTGCCCAGCCTGTGCAGGAGCAGCCCAACAAGATCAAGGCACAGTTGCGTTGCTCGCATTTGAATGGCATGTTTGTGGCCTGGGAAGGCAAAGTGTCGCAGGTGCAGATTGCTCGAGTGGCCAATGTACTGGAGGATGTAGTGGCCAACTATCTGCCCAATTGGCTAGGCAAACTGTTGCGCTGCGTGCACGGCGAGAACATTGCCAAGCATTTTCAGTGCGATCCCAAGCAGGATGATCAGTGCGTGGAATGGCAACGTGTCATCAAGGATCTGAGTGCCCAGACGGGACACTGCACGCTGCAGCGCTGGAATCGCTATGAATACGAACTGCTGGTGCAGGTGGCGGCCACTGGCAGCATCTTGGGACGCTCCACGACCACCGGAGTTGTGCTTCGTGCCCATCATGATTTTGGCAACTTCACACAGCTGTTGCAACGCGGCGATCGCGTCATGTTCTATGGCACTTTGCACAATTCGCGTCTTCTGCCCAACAATGTGCGGGAGCATTATGTGCTGGGGTCTAGTGCTCCTCCTCAGGTGGAGCTGAAGACCATCGAGTGTCTGGATTGCCACAATGCCGCATTGAGCTCGGCGAGCATTCAGAAAGCAGTGCATTCGTCACCAGTAGATGCAAGGATGCAGGATCTGATGCGTGGCATCAAGTATTTGCTGAATGCTCTGCTGAGTCCCTTGATCACATTCAAATAGATGCGATGAGAGAAGCCCTCGAAAGACATTATTATTATTTAGCCATTAGTTGAACAAATCCCTGTTGAGATTGAAGTGAATACAAAATATGTTTTATTGTTAACGTAATTTAATTTATTTGTCGGTTTTCAAACCACCGGGTCTCTGCGCCGCAGAAAGCAAATCAAAGTCGAATTCTATGTTCATACAAATTGCCTCTTCGAACGTGAAGTTATCGTTATCATCGAGGCACATTTCCTTCATGACAAGAACAGGTGGTGTCAGCGGAGAAGCATAGTTTCCTTTGGTCTCTTTAGCTCGTTTTATTTTCTGCTTGGGGACAACGGGTGGCGACAGCAGGGCAGCGTAGTGTTCCTTGATCATTGTTTCCATCGACTCCTCCAAATGACAGTCAATGTCTATGGTTAGTGGATCTGGTGTGTTGATATGTTGATTGCATGGCTCTGTGCAAATTGGAAATTCTTTGGAGTTTTGCAGCAGTTGTACGCCTTCTAAGAGCAGTTGTCGATGGGCCAAGTTTTCAATACCCAGCATGATCAAATCACTGTATATTATTTGTTTGCACATTCCAATGGAATTATAGCCGCTCTCTATAAATCTATCCAAATAGATCTCCATAGTCAGCAGTACCAACCAGTCGCGTACATTTGTTAAGCACATTTTTTCAATAATGGCAATCAAATTTTAAGTAACGAACTATTGGAAGACAAGGCGCGAGACACAGATTACTAACTCAATGTACTCGATAGTACGTAGCAAATATACAGCAACTTATCGATAACATTTATGTCATTCTATTGTGAACTTGTACATAAAAACGATATTTCGCTGATGCAGTCAGTCAGTCAGTCAATAAAAGATAATACATTTAATACCATTAAAAATTACAAAAGTAAGAAACTGAGGTCAAAGTTTTCAATTTTTCAATAAAAATATTCCATAACACATTAAAAGTGTAACCATGTCAGTTGTTTCATTACGGTATATTTAGTATAATTAGCTACCACAAATAGTGCATTTACAAATGAGGACTGCGGTCACTTTGCTGCCGTTGCACTTATTTCTTATTTAAGTGCCGTTGTGCACGGTTGTCGGAACAAAACAGAAACACAGACCGACGAGACGAGTGCTATTGTCGCCCACCTGAGATTGTGTGTGTCGCTTATCTACAAACGGGAATTGCATTAAAAAAAGAGAAGAAACAACACTACCAATTACTACAACATGATACCAACAGTAACGAAAAACTACCAGAACGTGGTAATCAGCACTGGCAACATCATCAACAACGAACTGGGCCAACGCAAATCCAACGAGGAGCTCTACGATGGCCTCAAAATCACACTGCACAGCGATCCCAATGCCGAGCGCGTGGTGGTCGAAATCGACAAGTTGCATGGCCGCGTGCTCTGCGCCACCCAAGAGCTGAACAACAAACTGACGGAGAACGGCCGCAATGAGATAAGCATTGGTGCAAAGATATTCCTCAACAGGCAGTCGACAGAATGCGTTCAGGAGGCCGTCGATGCGCTACTCAACATACTTAATGTGACGCATGTGGACAACGTGGTGCTCGCTTACCATCCCAATGTTGTCAACGCAACGCAAGCGACCACAACACAAGTCAAATCGCCCTGCTCTGAGGGAAATGCCAGCACCACACCAAGCGAGGGCTGGAGTCAACGCAATGGAGAGAAGGGCATCGCCGAACTGAAGGTGCTCTATAAGCAACTGGAGCAGTATGCACAACAACAGAAGATCAAGCAGTTGGGTATCGCGGATCTGGATGCCAAGGCGCTGCAGGAGTTGCATTCGCAAGCCGAGGTGCCTCCAAGCATTGCCCAGGTGAATCTGGCGGCCTGCTGTGTGGTGCCAGCGGATCTTCAGGAGTTCTGCAAGGAGCACGAGCTGGTGCTCAATACCCACAGTGATCCCGAGCTGCTGCTGCCCGAGGAACAGTTCGATGGCCTGGCGCCCGGCTACACAATCGATTGGTCACTTCGTTATCAGGTTCATGTTCGTTGTCGTGGCGTTCTCACTGCCAAGGGTTACATTGTTGGTGCCTCGAAGCCAAGTCAGGCCAATAATTGAACTGGAAGCGGATGAGGATGATGAGGAGAGCAGACTTGTATTTGTTTGTTTGTATTGGCATAGTTCAAAGGTGAATTTTATAGTATATATGGTATATATATTATACATATATATGTAGAGCAAGAGATATTGTATGCACAACGTACGCAAATGTATGTATGTATTTTCTATGTACATCTCATGTACGTTGCTTGTATGCGTCTATGTAATACTTATGTACTTATTGTTTGTTATACAAAACCACGAAAAAAATGAAAGAAAAAACCCAAGCGAAACTGTAAGCGAAATGGCATTCGCTTCTCTTCTTCAATTGAATTCGATTGTGAAAAGTTTTCTGCTATTGTTTTTTTTTTATTGAATATAAACAATTTTTCTAAAACGAACACAGCTTTTGTTTATTGTTTATTGGGATATCGTTCGGTTTGGTTTAGGGTCACAAAAGTACGCATATTACATGTGTGCGCATATTTGCGTGATTAATACGTATGTAAATAAATAAAAGTATGCAACCGGTTTTGTGAGTGTGTGCTCAACTCAAATCAAGTATACGTCGAGTAACACTCGTTATCTTAATTTCTAAGGGCGCCCGCCTCGCGTAATACGAGTTGTTACACATCATGTAACTAACATCATACACACAAATATACTATATACATACATGCATATATTGTGTATATTAGTTATGACCCTTTTGAGTCAGACCCTGCAACATGTCTGGCTTTGAGTTCAAAATCACGTGGTGTTGAGCGCACAATGAGGCTTGTCATTATTTTAAATTAATAGAATGACAACAACAATCGCACAACTAATTGTGTGTAGTATAGAGGCAAATAAATATTTCAAATATATTACCGGAGGTGCTACCGATAGTCTCAAAACCCCCTCGCGTAAGTGCGAGGCTCGTAAAATCGGCAAAAATATAAATAATATGGCTAGTCTAATAATAATAATAAGTTAACTGCCTTGGCAATATATATTTGACAATATATTTGAATCGCAATCAGCAAAGGAAGGCACTTCAGCTTTATTACACTTAAGGTTATATATGGCTGCTGATTGAGTGTAGCGTATTTTCAAAGTCGCTGTGACTGAACTGAGCGAAAGACCATTGTTGTTGGGCTGGATGAATGCATGCGGCAGCAATACGCCAATAAACCAAAGACCTTGCCCCGCTAATACACATGAGATGTATTCATATACGTGTGTATATCGTGTGCATGTGTGTGTGCGTGTGTGTGTGTGTGCTGTGGCATTTAGTTTCTAATCGAGTGGTGGCAAGTGGTGTCGTCATCGCCAAAGGCTTAATTAGACACATACTTTGTAAGTACATGGTAAGTAATTGTGGTGAAATTCATTGAATTTATATCCATATGCACAAATAAACCACTTTTCTCTATACATATAGTATCCCATAATCCATGTGTTTGTCTGTTTGTTCTAAAAACACGACAACAGGCAAATGTCCAAAACAGACTCGAAAAAAAAATCGAAAATTTTTTTCACTGCCCCGCTGTGTGTACAGCGACTGCGACTGCAGCAGAGGCAGCGGCAGCGACTGAGCCAGAGACTGCGACGTCGTCATGACTTGCTTTTCTAATGACCTGCGCGCGAGCGAGATGGCAATATGCCGCTGCGTAATGTGTGCAAATGAGTCAGACGATAGTTGGATTGCGTTTATGCAGCGATCGTTTTGTTTGTGTTTGGTCTTGTTTGGGGGTCAATTTATAGAAGCGACTGGAAATCACTTGCGTTTTATTTCGTCACGGGAAGAGAACGATGACGCATAGACGAGTGTCAACTGCGAAACTTCCCACGGAAATCACACGGAACCAGTTGCCTTACTTCCATATACTTAAATTTGTGTTAACAGATAAATATTACTTTGCATGTGGGAACTTGAGCTGCTATCAAATCGGCCGAGTGCAGGTGATATATGCGATTAGGTGGGTGTGCGTGTTGTGTGTGTGTGTGTGTGTGTATCAGGAAATTGTGATATGATAGAAAGGCCTCGAATCTAAAGAGGCTCTTATCATTGTGATTACGAGCGGTAATTTGAGATTTCAGCTGAAAAGTCAACAACAAATTCCATTTGATTCAATTGCAGATTGTGTCACTCGTCGTATACTTAATATTTGTGATTAATTGTAGTATACAGCTGAGATTTCATTGCATTCTATTTATGTTCTGCATGACTACAGACCGTTCATTGTATTGCGGGTGATCCTCTGGTGGAATTATAGTTAAGTGTGCATTGATGTGTTGCGATAAATATTAATAAATAATAGAAGCCAGTTTCGAAATGACACCATAACAGTTATTAAGTCTTTATTTAAATTAATTGAATAAGTATGCTTTGTATCGAGCATAACTCCTCCCATCATTTGCTTTACACATTTCTTCCTACGTTTCCAGTGTCTCTAAGATAATGCCGTGTATTTCATACAATCATCATTGCATTTGTTGCATTTGTTTTCTTTTTGTTATTGTTGTTGTTGTTACATATTATGGCTGTTGTTGTTTAGTTGTTGTACATAGTTAACACACACCAAAATACACAAAACAGAATCGATTAGGATTGTTTAACATGCAGTTAGTACGAGAGAGTATGAGTTTAACACTTGATAAGAGTTTTACTATCTTATTCATTTACTTAGTTGTTGGGTCAGTGTTTAGTCTAAAGACATTTTTAGCTAATCTACAAACATGTATTATGCATATACATACATACATTCATATATATTTATTGGTTTAAATATACATACTCGTATATATTTAGCAACTACTTAATCGTACATACATCAACTCTCTCTGTCTCATTATATAATTTATTACTGGGCACATATGTATAAATCTTTCTATATACATATGCATACTCGTATTCGAACCTTTAATATCTCTTAATTAATTTAGTTACAATTAGATTGCGTCATTAACTAATCTCACCGACATAAATAATACTCTTTTTTTCGATAAAAACTTCTTGGTTTCAGTTTTTTTGCAGAAAACCAATTGATCTCTTTGGGGACGGACGGCGACTTGTTTGACAATTTAGATTGTTTAATTATGCTTACCAAACGACAATAACAATAGTTAACTAAATCTAGAAATTAAATTCGAATTGTATTTGTTTTTTGGGAGCATTCGTTGTTGTTCTTTTGCTGCTGATAATTTGATCAATTGAACTGAGCAGATGTATTCATATTTGTTTTTTTTTAGGGATTGCTAATTCCTAGCTATTTTCGTTGCTGATCCTTGACTGACTGTTGTTGAACGCATAATAAAAAACTTTATCAAAATTGTTTAGCCATTCAAAATGAATAAATATTTACAAAAAACATTGTTTTGGTCTTAGTCTCTGAACAGAGATGCGATTATTACGTTTATCATTTTTATTTTATGGACTCATGATGAGGTTGCCGTCAATTTCAAAGTTTTTGCTTTCATCGCACGCAAATCAATAAAATATAATATTTAGATGTTACAGTTGTAAGTGTAGTTATCATATTGAACCGAGAGGAAACATTTAACGTTTTGTTCAACTACCATTTTTTTGTACAGTAAAGACATAGACTTGAAGAACTGCAGCTAATTTACATGTACATCTATTTATAATATGTGTAATTAGTTCTAGACATCAACTAACTTGTCACATTTAGATAGGTAAAGTTAATGGGAAACTCACATAGATACAAATACTTCTATCATAGTATATGGATGGAGGTGCTTCAAATGAGGAAGAAGGACATGCAGAAGACAAGCAACAAAAATATTAAAGATCGAAACAGAAAAACATCTGGACTAGTTTGCGGCGCTTTGATAGATAGTCTAATCTATAATATAATATCATTTTTTCATCTTCAACACTTAATTGTGCCAATCTAGATATATATTTTTGTTTTTGTAAATATTTTGTAACTTTAATAGTTCATAGTTTATTTGTTTACAGCTAAAATACATATGTATGTTTTTCTTTTTGTGCACTCCGAATGGAATAGTTATCATTAACGAACACATACACACATCAAGAGAGAGTGAGAGATAGAGTGAGGGAGTGAGTGAGATAGAGAGAGGGTTATTACACTTTAAAACGTTGTTTATTGACATTTGTTCAATAATACTTAATTCTGGTTGCTTGTCTTGCAATTCTTGATATTTAACAGTAGCGACCGTTAATACACATTGTTGTAATACAATAATTTATATATTTATGGTAATAAAAAATCCGTGCGCCTAAAAATGCCACAAAAATACAATCAAAACATTTTGTTCTTGTTTACTAAACTACAAAAATACATCATAGTACGATAAAAATACATACACATATACATACATCTAGTTAGCTATGTATATGTAGTGTTTTATTATATATATATATCATATATTGGTGTAATCGGTTGCACTTAAATCAAGCCATCATCATCTTCTAGAAAAACTAACAACAATTCATCATTCTTTATGTGCTATATGTACATCATATATGTGTGTGTGTGTAGTGTGTGTGTGTGTGTATGATGTAAAACTATTCAAAATATATAATAATACCATTTTCATAATGCATAATTTGTTGTCATTTTGCATACATATAACGCAATGTATGAAATTCAGTCTAATTTGGGGAATTGGTCGTCGAACTTTGTCTGGGAAGAGGCAACTAAAGAAATCCAACAACAATACAAGTCTGTCCATGTGTAAGAGTGTGTGTGGCTGTGTGAGTGGTTGTGTGTGTGATTGACTTATATTCTACACATCTAGATCAAATGCGATTTGCGATTCGAGTGCTCAATGGCTGCGAGTAGCTCGTGCTTCTGCCGCACATAAAGACGCCCCTTCTTCCAGGGACTCTGCAGCTGCAGCGGCTTAAAGTCATCGCGCAGGCAACGCTCTCGGGCTCCAATCACTGCGACCAGGCAGAAATTGTCCAGCATATCGGCGCTGTAGATGGGTCCCTTGCTGCCCTTCAGCACCGCTGCCATGTTGAGCTGCTTCACGACCAGATTGATGACCTCCCGTGCCGTTGTCTTTGGGGTCACATGCAGCTTGAGGCTGGTGCCGCTGGCCAAGCCCGTGTTGTAGGCGGTGTACACTTGGATGATGCCCGCACCCGTCGAGCTCTGCTCGGCATTCAGGCTGGAACAGCTGGCCGTGTCCTCTTCGCTGCTCTGATGCACCAGACTCTTGGTCGACGATGCCTTCGAGGTGCTGGCAATCGGTTCTTCACTGCCCACGGGCTTTAGCTCTGGCTGCAGCGCAGAGAGTGAGCTCTTCAAATAGAGTCCACCTTCGCGTAGATTCGCACTCGAAGCAGCCTTCACTTTGTACTCGGCAGCAGGCTTCAAAGGTTTGTGCTCCAAATCGGTGGCAAAGGCGCCGCTGCCCGTCCGCAGCGAGACACTCGAGCCTCCCAAATATGGCGCCGAGCTGGAGCTGTGCACAGTGATCAGTGGCGTGGGTATGGGACCAATGTTGGAGCTGGTTCTCTTGCGTTGCGCTGTGGCGGACGCCGGATGTCGCAGCGCCTCGGCCAAGGTGTCGTCGGACCGCGAGGGGGGGCAAGGCAAAGACGCTGCTGCTGCCATCGGAAGCGGAGTCGGCGGCGGAGTAGAAACTGCGCGCTGTGTAGGCGGAGCTCACAGAGTCGCCGCTATTTTTTGCGCAACGAAACCTCAGAGCTGGTGGATGCCGCATACTCATTGCTGCTCACTTGCAGCAACTGTTGTTGCTGCTGTTGTTGGTGTTGCTGTTGTGGCTGCTGCTGTTGTTGTTGCTGCTGCTGTTGGGTTGGCTGCTTGTCGACAGCATCCACAGCCACAGGCGTTAGCACGCTATGTCCTAGATTCGTCTCGGACTTTGAATGCTCCGGCTTGCCCTGTCGCTCGGCATCATCATTCGCTCCCGGTCCCGGCCAGCTGCCACGCCCCGTCTTGTTGAACTTGGACTCGCGCAGCGGCAACTGGAGCAGCTGTTTGCCCGTTGTTTCGTCGCCACGCACATGCGCAAACTCGAGAATGTCGCGCATGGGCAGCGAGGATTGAGCATGCTTATTTCTGGCGTAGGCCACAACATCCATGAGCCAGCGTACGCTCTTCCACACAAGCGTCAAATTGGCGCTCAGATCCTGCAGCGTGGCCAATCGCTCCTTGGCCGCCTGCAGCTCGCTGCTGGAGAAAGCCTCGCGATGCGAATGCGTTGCCATCGCCGTGTCCAGCTCCAGAATGCACGAGAGACGCGCATACTTTTGCACAATCGCTGGCTGATAGGTGCGCAGGTGAATCATCTCGAAGGCCTGAATACTCAGGCTGGCCAGATCATCGCGCTGTAGCAGCAGCTCCGACTGTCCGGGCACTGCGCATGAAGCCTCCACCGAGGGACACACGATGAGGAAACTAATGTCCCGACTGTGTTCAATCACCTCAACGTCGTAGAGACGATGCGTTGTCGCATCGGCTGGCTTTATGTTCATGCTGGCAAAGAGTCGATGCATTGCATTGCTGAGATCGATCAGAAACAGACTCTGCACCTCGGTCGCAGCATTGTTCCCATTCCCATCGCCGGGTGCACTAAAGTCCAGGCGCAAACGCATCGGATCTCCATCACTGCGATGCAACGCCTGCCATTCCTCGGCTGTGATGTGACTGTTCTCACGCACCTTACAGTGGGGCAGCACATTGGGCGTCTTCACCGGCACCACGATCTGTATTTGATCCATTGAGGCCTGCATCTTCAGGTAGCCCAAATAGAGACCCGGTTCGAGGCGTTGCAGAGCTGCCTGCTGATAATACAGCTGATCGCCAATGCTGGAGATCAACAGCTCATTGATATTGTAATCCTCGTGCAGTGCACCGAGTTTCTTCTGCAATTTGCTAACCGGCAGCCAGCGTGAGTTAAGTATGGAAACCGTCTTCTGGCTCTTCACCGACTGCACACAAGTCAACACCACAGTTCCTTGCGCATCGCGCAGTGGTTTGTAGTACAGCTGCCCCAGATCGGTGATGCCCAGCGCGGATTGCATTTGACAGACGGCCGACAGCAGTTTGGTGCGAAAGTGCACCGGTGAGGTGAGATTGCGTTCCATATCCGAGCGCAGCGATTTCACATCCTCCCACGTGCAGGCAACCTTCATTAGCCAATAGTAGTCGATGTGGAGTGCACTCGGATACGATTCATCGATCTCAATGACGGGTGGAAAGTCTTCGCTGGTCACCAGCACCTTGTCATCGCAGTGCACAATGCAGGCGAAGTAGATGCCCCTGTGGAGAGTATATCAAATTATTAAGTATACGCAACATAAGCAAGTTAAGTTTTTCTCACCGTCGCAGCGTCTTTTGAAACTTGGAGGTCACTGAAAATAGCTGTTTGATGGTGGTTTTCTTTTTGGGATTCCTTCGTTGCACGCTGCCTGGATCCAGTGTGAGCTCGGAGACATCTGCAGGACGCGCCAACCGCACGGCGGTAAACAAGTTGTCCAAAATGCGTTGCCGACCAAAGAAGCGATCTTCACGGTTATCCAAATCGCGCCAGGCTAGAGATATAGATAAAGATATTCATGAATAATGTGCAAATATGAACAGATAGCGTGTGGATTAAAGTACAGATAAATAGATGGAAAGTTTTTATCTTGTCTTGTCGGACTTATAAACTTATATATAGAATATATTTTAGATTAAAGATAATGAAATAAGTGTATAAACTAACAATTAAGAGATAAACTTGGATATAGAATATACTTTAGCTTAAAGATAATGAAATAAGTTTATAAACTAGCCATACAGACACTTAGATATATATTTTGTTAAATTTCTAGGCATATGAAAATTAAGATGTGATAACTGAACAGATTTGAAGATAGTATGAAAATTAATATTAAAATATACATAGATTGATGTGAAGCTGATAAAAACATATTCTTTCTATAATATATATATATATAGATAGTGAAATGCTATATGTATATGACTAAAGTAGATAAAGATATAGAAAGAAAAATACAAATCAATAAAATGATTCTTAACTGCACAGATGCATTTGTTACTTAGTTAGATTTACAGATTAAATAAATAATATATTAATAAGTAAGATAAAAACATATAAACATAGACTAATAGACAAAAAAGGTAGATACAGATATAACATACATATATAAATTATTATTAGATATATTAAAGTTGCTTTTTGCGCAACGTCATTGTGACGAGGGATGACTGTCAAGAGTTACAAAATAAATTAATATCTCTACACATTTACAGATAGTCATAGATAAAAAAAGTACACAGATCGATGATAGATAAAAATCTAGCTACTGATATAATCGTCAACTCACTTGAGGGCGCTACGCTGGCGGGCACTGAGTTTAGATAGTTGCCCCAGCCCTTGACATTGCCGCATGCAGCGCGGAGGAAGTAACGCCGTCCCTGAGTGAGGCCAGAGATGTTGCACTGCGCACCCATGGTGCCGTGGAAGCTAATCCAATCGAGCAGCTCCCGCTCGCCGACCACATTGTTGAAGTCCGCGCGTGTTGACCATTGAACTGCGGTTAACAAGCGAAACGTCAAATCAAAGCAAACCAAATCCCCAAACCAACCCTAGGCAACCGCAAATCTGTGGTTGACCTCAGGCATATGCACATCCGCTGGTCATGGCCATGGGAATGCGAAAACGCATGAGAATGAGATTTGCAAGTGGTTTTACCTTTGAATTTAGTTCCGATGGCGCCCTCGAATGGTTCTAGTATTTGCAAGCTGATGGAATTGTCACCGGTGACATCGACCACCACGGAAGCAGGCGCATCTGGTGGCCTCGCCTGATCCCAGCCGAGGAGCATGCGACGCAGCCCCTTCACCCGACGCTCCCAAATGCCAATCTGCTTATCCACCTCGTTGCCAGTACAACCGGTGACCGAAGAACCCGTATTGCCTGCGAAAAAGATAATTCCAATGAATATGTGCTTCAATTAGAGATGTGAAGAGGGCAAGCAGCCACAACACTCACCAATTATGATGCTGGATATCGATGGACGCGATTGGAAGACGGGGTGGACACAGTCCCTCCGGTCCGCTGAGATCATGTATACGTGACTCGGCATCTTTGAGCAGACCATTGAGCTTAGTGCCAATGCTTTCCACGGAAACTACACACAGCGCAAAACAACAGCAATCGAGAGGGATTAACAAAAGTCATCATCAATGGCTTATCATTGGACAATCAAACTCTACTCGCACACTTACACTGAGAGCCCTCGAGAGCGCCATGCTGCAAGAGCATCTTGGTCATGGAGCGATTATTGCTGAGTACCGCCACATCCAGTGCCGAGAGTCCATCCGTATTGATGCTGTGGATTACAGAGAATTTGCGTTGTATAAGTGCAGCAATTAACCAGGCAGCAAACTTGCCAAGTTTGTATTAAAGCTTTTCGAAAATTAATTGG
Source organism: Drosophila sulfurigaster albostrigata (assembly GCF_023558435.1). Classification (NCBI taxonomy): domain Eukaryota; kingdom Metazoa; phylum Arthropoda; class Insecta; order Diptera; family Drosophilidae; genus Drosophila; species Drosophila sulfurigaster. The sequence continues at coordinate 23,488,002 of NC_084882.1, forward strand.
CATTACAAGAATATATTTTGTTATTATACTTTAATAAAATTGAAAGCATATGCTTTTGAAAAAGAAAAGGGTTATTCACATTAAACTGCCGGAAAAATTAGAATTACAATCCATTGCTACAATTTAATAATAGTTGATTAAGTTCTCCATTGCAAATAGATTTATTATTCTACCATATGAAGATCTAATTCTGTATCGGTCTGTTGGAGAAATTAACTAGACATATTCGAAGGGACATTACGTAAAAAGAAAATGTATTTAATTTTCAGAATACAGCTATAATTTTTGAAATTTTTCATTGCATAGATTGATATCTATATCGTACCCACAATATCTATTACTACCACCACCCATACTCTTTAGTAATGATATAAAAGATATCTCTGTCCGACATTTTAATATATTCTACTTTTTTGTAACTTCGAATTAAATGTCAGCACAAAAAGCCAGAAAGAGCAACTGAGGTCTTCATGCTAAAATGAATTTCTGATATTTATCTCTATTGCAAGTTTGATTAAATCTTTAATGTTTTAGAGTTGACCAAAAAGATTTTTTACACAAGAATATCAATGATATTACTACAATCCCTAAAGTTTAACAATGGCTAATCGAGTTTAGCTTATATTTGAAAATAATAAATTTTTAAAGGCCAAATGAAAAAAATAACTAAGAACTTTAATCATTAACTGATTTATTACCTATTGACATCGACATCCGTGGACTCCAGTATAGTGCGTGCCTTGTCCAGATGTCCATTCTCCACGGCTGAAAAGAGCGCTGTGAATGCAAGAAATGTGGGTTAGATAAAGATTGATTTATGCTATTCGATTAGAATGATTAGATAAGATAGATTAAGAGATTAGAGTTGCAGTTGCAGTTGCAGAGTTGAAGAGATTTTAGCGAGCAGTGCGTCGTCGTGTGCCTACCATGTAAGTGCAGATTACTTTGGGTCAGCTTATCCAGCTGTGCCTGGGCAAGCTTCAGCTGCTTCTTGGTCATTTTACTGACACGCGGATGCGGCGTATTGCCCGAGGCAATCTTGGAGCGGAGTTGCACCTGGGCAGCGGCAGAGTTTAGTTTGGAGCGCAGCTCCACAGGCTGACGATTCACCGTGAGTTGATATTGATTGTTCGAGGATGTGTTTTCATCGACAGCATCAACGGCCAGCGAATGCTCCTCCAGCAGTTCGGGCGAATGATCCTCGTGCTCGTCACGCAACTTGGCATTCTTGGGCTGCGAGTGGCGGGAGATGCAGAGCTGTGGCTGCCCGGACATGACGGTGGCAGGCGTGGCGTGTGGCGTGGAGTGATGCACCTGCTGAGGAGGCAACAGGAATTCCATCTCTCGCAGATCCTGCGAGGTGCACGAGATCGCAGTCCGCAGCTTGGCTACCGCTGCATGCTGCGACAGCTGCTCCGACCACCGAAAGGCGCTGCTCGGTGGCGATAGCAAGGCAGCTGGATAATAGGTGGGATAGTTGTCCTGATTGTTGTTCTCCTGATACGATGCGTTGCTTTTGTCGCGCAGTCTCACAGACTCAAAGGTATCACTTTCACTATGTTTGTTGTGGGGCAGTAAGTTGTCTGAATGGTGAGGGGGGAGAGCGAATTCATTTGGTGGGGAGGGAAGAAATCATAAGTGAAAAAATGTTGTAAATAAAAAGCGCTTTTAATTAAAATGAAAGTTAAACAGAAATTATGCATAAATACTATTTACAAAGAGTGTGTAAACATAACCAACTGCCCGATGTTTGAGTATGTGTGTGTCGTTGTGTGTTGTTGTGTGTAGACGATAATTGCGCACAATTGCAATTAATTAATTAATTATTAATCACAAATGCTCAACGCTATTTCGCATTTTTGCCTTTGTTTGTTTGCTTTGCGTTAAATGACCGAATGACCAAGCCAATTACCTAGATTATTTATGCACGAATATGTTTTTTGAGCACAGCGTTTTCTGTTATTGTATGGGAGTGTGTTGTAAGTGGGTGTAAGTATGTTGTGTGTGTGTGTTATGTGTGTGTAACATGCACTTAAGCAGCGCTTGATTAGAGAGATGGCCAAACAAATAGCGAATGGATATATAAAGTGAACCCACCTAACCGAAAAGCAAGCTATTAAGAGATGCAGTCCCTCTTTTCTATTCCCATTCCCATTCCCAACCCTCATCCAATTCCAATTCCAATGGCAACCCACATCATGCTCTTAATTAAGCGAGTAATTTGGAGGCCAGTCTTTAATTGGCCCACAAATGTGGGTGGCTCTTGCACGCTTACCATCGATTGTGGCATAGTGACTGTTGCTGCTGTTGCGCTGACTTCGACCTGGCGATGGCAACGTTGCCATCATCGTCATCGTAGCAACGGGAGGAGCAACTGAGGCAGCAGTTGACACGCTTGTTGGCGACTTGAGCTGACAGAACTTGGTGAGCTCGTTGAGCGTGTGAAACGATTTCTGGCGTATGAAAACCGCCGGCGAGCGCAGGCAGCTGCTCATCTGCAGCTTCTGCGGCGTTGAGCCACTGCTGTTGTTGCCCTTGTTGTTGCTATCGATCTGGTAGCATCTGCAACATCATAATACCATTAATGTCGCATTCGTCCCAATCCGAAAACTCCGGCAAAATGTTTACCGATTTATGTTTATGTACGAGTATTTCTGTATTGTGTGGTTTGCCTCGCTCAAATTGAATATTTAATTATAGGGATTGTTATGGGATTGCTGGCATTTAAGTATTTATCCATTTGACCATTTGGTCATGTAACCGTTGTAACCCAACAACAACAACAACAACAACAACAACAACCTTGGCCAAAAGTGCCAAACAAATGCCATTGTTGCCGCTGATTAACCCATTTAAATGGCCAACGGGTTTTTTGGGCATGCCAATCAATACTCTGATTGCATTCATAAATTGTGCAGAAATCTAGAATTTTGGTTATTCAATGCCGATTTGGCATTGACATAGAATATTTAATGAAATCAGAGAAACTTTTGGCACGTTTTCGAATAATTAATTTTGGAATTATGAAATTTCATAAAATTGTGATATTTTACGAGAACGCAACGGAAAGTGAAGATAATTTGATAATGGATTTGTGCAACAGTTAAATTATACTGAATGGATTTTATCTTTTTATAGAGTAGGATTTCATCACTTAAGCGAAAGCAACTCAGAGAGAACCTTTTAAAGATAATTTCACACATAACAAAAGCCAGATCAAATCAATACTCTGCGGCCATAACTAATGCAGGAAGAATGATTAAAGAATGTATCATTTACAGGTAAAGAAGAGAAACCCTTAAGTTCGAACCTCATTCACGTCACAATTATTGTCACCTTCATCCCTATCAAGGATACTTTGTAATTATCAGAGTTGAATCTTTCACAACGACTTTTTGATATATATAAATGCATTTATGTAAATACAATATATGAGGAATTTACGACCTTTTATATAGAATTCCTTTTCAATCGCATTACGAATATAAAATTTCCCTACATACAAAAAGAGAGTTCGGTTAAAGCAACATTGTGGACTGCTTGCAAGCAGTTCATTGACAAATCCACCGTGTGAAACCGACTTAGTTTCAGAGTCTTTGACGGGACAACTTGATTGATGCTCATCGAGTTGATTGACACAGCTGATTGACCTGAATTTCAGCACAAAATCGCACAAAAATGTCGTTAAAATGCTTTTAGCCACAAACACATTAATCTATGCACTTTACTACACAACAAAAAAAGTGAATTATGCAACTGTTTGAAATGCAAATCGAATGCTTAGCTGTTCAGACACCTACGACTGTTCAGATATGGCATCGGTTTCCTTATGGTGGCTGTGCGCATGCGCGTTGATCCATAGATGCCCTGCTGGGCGTGTCGTGTGATGTCTGCCAGCACTGAATCCGTTTTGTTGTTCTTCGGCGACTCAATGCACAGAGTGCGCTCCAGATCCGAGTCGAGTGTGGCCTGCGGTGCCAACTTGGGACTGCGACAGTAGCTCTCGGGTATTTGCAGTAGTTTGCATGCCTTGCGTGGCAATGAAACGCCAACGGGCAGCGACGACATCAGCTGCTCAATGCCAAGTTCATGATCGGAGTGCTGCATGGCTGATTTCTTGAGCGGCACAAACTCTCCCTTCACTTTGGTTACCACGGTAACCGCATCGATGTCCTGCCACAAACGCAACGCTTTCACAACTTTCGATTTATGCAGAGCTCTTTTACTGTTGGTGTTGCTGTTGCTGTTGTTGCCACTGCGACTGCGTGAATGCAAATGGGCGCGCAGCTTAAAGGGCGATTGCATCGCCAGGGCGGGGCTATGAAGTTTGCTCTTCAGACGCCGCAGGGAGGCACGCATCGAATGTGAGCGACTCAGTGCTGGCAGCTCGTCCTCATTCTCGTTCTCATCCTGTTCGCTGTCGTTGTTGTTATCAAGAAACTGCTGTTGTTGTTGTTGCTGTTGCTGCTGCTTCTCCTTCAGCTTGGCATAAGTGCTCATGGCACGGCGACGTTCCATATTTATGGCTGCGCTTTGCTACGCTTGATTGATTAATTTTCATTAAAAAAAACAATGAAAATGCTTGAACACATTTTTCACATATTTTTCACTGCTTTGTTTTGATTTCGTTTTTTCCCCGTTTCACAGTTTCGGCGTTTTATGGTAGGATTTTCCGTAGTGCGCGTTGCTCTCTGACAAAATGTGAACTGAGGCAGCAGCCCGAAAGTGATTCGATTGTCAACCCCGGTAGGACCCTGAACACGCTCTCTCTCTCTCTCTGATTATCGCTCTCCGGTTCTCCTTTCGACTTATGCATGTGCTGTACATAAATTATGCACTCAATCTACAGGGTTAGGTAGCCTCTGTCTCTCTCCCTCTCTCAACGCTCAACGCTCAACGCTCAACTCTCGATTCAACTACCTAACCCCTGAGGAAATATCACTCGCTCCGCTCTCTCACTTGAAATGGACTTGATCCCTGATTTATATAGTCAGCGTTTGCTTGTTTTTTAAATTTAGCCGGCAAGTACTCGCTGTACCTGCGGCCTTTTTGTTTCACAGGAATTCCTGCTTAGTCCTTCCTCCTCCCATCTTCCGTCGCGCGTCTGCCAACGCGCTAAACAATTAAGGCGGCATTTCCGAAATCGTAAACCTAACAAATAAGTTGCTTGTCTGCCTGTCTGTCAGCAATGCCTTAGTCGTTCTTGTTGTTCTTGTTGTTGTTGTAGGTGTTTTGGGGCTGTCTTCGAGTTGTGCGCTGATTTATCGAGCGTGCCGCACTCGGCACTCCGCACACAGCATTGTCATCAGCTGTGGCACTGAATTGAAAATAACAACGGGCAACTGGCAACTGGCAATGCGCACTTGGAATTTTCAAGTGGCAACACGACGCGGCACCGATTAGCCCAATGCGTAAAAGTGAAAGCTAATTGGAAAGAGGTTACCCTACTCTAGGGTGGCACTATTTCGCAATCAAGTTGGTAACAATTTGCACCCTGAAAATTTCCCTTTTGCTCGCATAAGTAGACTGTAGAATATTTTGCATATTTCCTAACTAATTCTGCACTGTTGTCAAGCGCACCTCTTGTTGCTCAGCTCTGACAGCTGTAATATGTTAATTTGGGGGGAATCATAAGTCTTGTCACTGCAATTTCTGGACGATCCCAAACCGGTTGCCGTGACATGTGGCCGGGATGTCCATTCTCTTGCTAATTTTAGACATTGTCTCATCATTCGCATGCATAAGTAACTAAGCAGACTTGGTAATAAATGAATGCTGTGTTTGGGCAATAATATCAACATTTAAACACAACATGTGAATAGTTATGTTTACGACGAAATCATTTCTTCATTGTTTTTCGAAAAAAAATCTACACGGTGTTTGTTTTTGTTGTTGTGTTTGTGCGAGGTCAGTGCCGGCGGCTAAAAGTCCGACTCGAAATTGAAAATACAAAATATTTCGAGCTCGAAAACAAGCTTGATATTTAGTGTGACGCATTCATCGCTTCGCTAGGTCTAATAAGAGGGCAGCTCCAATTGCTGAATCACGAATTTCACACAAACACAACAAAGCAAAAGCTAAGCAACAGCAAACATAGATTATATGTGAATAAAGCCATAATTAGGGTCCCAAAGCTGACCTTCAAATCGCGTTGACAAATACAAACAGAGAGAGAGAGAGAGTATTGTAAATAGCATTAATTTCGAGATAATATTTGCGGCTCAGCTTCGCTTCTTGGAAAACTATTTATGAGTCAAAAGTTAATCAGAACTGTGCGATTATTACAAGTCTCTCATCTCATCGAAAGGTTTCAAATGAGATTTGACATTGAGCGGAACATTTAATCCAGTACAAATTCAATTAATTAGTTAAGCTCGTTTGCAGCTAAGCTCCTGCCTCAGGCCACACACATATTTTTTTGTCTAAGCGGCCTGTCATCACCCTAGCACGTTCCTAATAAACTCTAAGCTTTTTGACAGATATTATCTTCTCTGGGCTCGGCTCGGGCAACTTGACCCCGGCACGAAAGTGAACCCAGAGACCTACTAAACTGTCAATTGCGAGCGTGCAATAAATAAAAATTACTGGTCCATAACCGTTGAAGAGATCCAAGTACTTGCTGCAAACAGCTGCAGGCTGTGTGACTAGCAGGTATCCTATAAACTGGATTCTTTTACGAGTATAATATTCTTTAAAATCAAATAACCATAAAAGTTATATATGGTAATAAAATTTAAAGAAAATATTAAGACTGACGCGTAGATATCCTTTAAAACAGTAGTTGGAAAACACGTTTAAAGTTTAGTTAATTGATGACTATCCGTATAATAACAAGACATATTTTCTATTCAAATTCTTCAATCTAATTTAAGTTGTGCATGCTCTTCACACTCATTAATGCTACAGGGTATAAGTATATAGAAGAGCTGTGAGAACATTAAGCTTGCAATTGCATGATAATAAAATTTATGAAGCTACGCAGCGCTAAATTGCCATTGCCCAACATAAATCACAGCGCACTGTCGCTAGCCGAGTCAAAGGTCACATCCCAGGCGTGAGTTGGAAGCCTAGAGAGAGAGAGAGAGAGAGTGTGAGAAAGAGAAGCATGCGCCTTCTTCAAGCGCCAAAACAACTTAATCCACTTAATAGGGGCGACACAGCAGATACTGGGCGATGAGTGCAGGTCCTGCTTGGCTGGCCACTCAGGCGTGAAAACACAGGACAACAGACGACGAGACGAGCCACCGAAAAGCACAAGGGAGAAAAGGAGAAAAGGAGAACGGGAGACGTCAGATCGCATTAAATTATGCCGATTTTATCTTGCATTTCGTGCTGTCATAATTGTCAAATCTACCACACATTAAACCCAAGACAAGCGACGACCGACGAGCGACGACCACTGAGAAAGCATTTTGACTTCATTTAAATAAATTTGTCGCTTCCTCAATAAAACCAACCAAAAAGGCAAGAACTCTAAAGCACTCGGTTCACTGGCTCCACAGTCGACAGTCTTAGAGGGTGAAAGGGGGCGGGAGGGATTCTTTCTGACAGTGTCGGGAAACTGAGTTTAAAGCGACGTAGCAAAAAGCATATTTTATGTCTTTGTAAAATATGAAATCGCATTATGACTGAGAGACAAGTAAAGCAGCTCTCGACTCCCCATTTTTCCCACTCCTCTTTGCATCACACTCGACTTCAGCGGAAACGCCAATTGAATTTAAGTAACAAGACATTATGGATAGATAAATAGTAGTAGAAGAAGACACACACACATACACTCACTGTGTGTGTGCGGATTGAATAAAGGCCAGTGATAAATCTTTTTTCGCTTGACCTTTGTCTCACAATCAGTCGGAGCATTTAATTCTCAGTTCTGTTGGTTTATTCACTTCTCTTCGCTTCGCTTTGCTCTCCTACATTCTACGTTGGCTTATTGTGCCAAATCAGAAAACAGCAAAACTAATGTATTCATATTAATCAGATATGCAAATCGCAGATGCTTCTTGCAGTCCCAAATGAAAATGTGCCACAACCAAAAAAATAAAAACTTTGGATGTTGACAAAAGTAAACGAAGTGTAACAAGAACCGAAATTTTAATGCTCTCACAATTTAGAAGGAGAGTATTAAAGGAAGTTTGTGGATTAAGTTAAATTTAAAGTTGATTGAATAGTCAACAGAAATATAGTATTCATTTAATAAAAAAATTTTTTATAAAGTTTTCAATCTAATTTATGAAGTGAAAAACTAAAACTTTGTTAAATAAAATAATATTTCTTTAAACTTGAACAAATTGTTATGCTTTTAGGTACTCCGATAAAAATCTTTGAATATTTATCAATAATTTATAAACAAAATACAATATATGCAAGCCATCTTCTCCATATGTTTCTTATTTCCTGATAAGCTTTGACTACTCTCTCTGTGTTGAAATGATAATAAACATTTTTTGGTCGGGTCTTCACTTCCTGTGACCGCCCCTAGAATTTTCTCAATTGTTGTTTTTTTTTTATTTAGCCACAATTCCTTTTGCTGCTCTGCGGGAAAACAAACACAAAACCAATAAGCCAGCGTTTAAAATTATGCAAATCGCGCCCGATTTGCACAAAGTTCCCTTTTTTTGTTGGGTATGTGTGTGTGTTTGTGTTTGACGGGTCAAGGCGCAAATCTGGCTTGCATACAAAACCGAAAAAAAAAGGATTTCAATTTGATGTCGACTCTAATTGAAAAGTTTTGCGTGTGTGAGAGAGTGCAGAGTGTGCAGAGTGTGCGGGCCAACTATTAACTTGGCTATTATTACAAGCAAGATATCTGCAGTTAAGGCTGTCAATTGGCCTTTTGTTGACTTGGGGGCCCAGACAAGACCGATGCGGGTCAATTTATGAGCTAAATACAGATTTAAAGATTGATAAAAGGGAAACAATTAAGTGCAGCATAAAATTGATTGGTCACTCGGGTCGAATTTCGAATGTCTACTCGTTGGGAATATGCTCTTTCTTTTTTTGCTGTCCTCCAGTCTGTAACTTGCATGTTTTTGGGTCACAGCAGCCGTGGACCAAATTGTAATATATATAAGCTATATATGTGTGTGATCAGCCCTTTGAACTTTGTGGCTATTAAGTTCAAAAGTCGCACAAGTTTCTTTTGCTGCGATACCATTTGACATATATATGTTATGTGTATATATCTATGACTATTGCTGTCCATTTGCATGTGAGAGTGCGTGTGTGTGTGGTTGCCAATCCGGATGTGTGGGGAATGTGTGTGAGTGTGTGTGTGTGTGTGGGGGGGTGCCCTGCCACATGTGAACGCTACGTGCTAATGGCACACTTTGAGGCCGACAACGGCAACGGCAACGACAACGTGACGAAATGGAACCCAAACTTCAATAGAAGAGAGAATAGAATCGAAATCACAGCAAAGAATGGCCAAGAATTGGCGTGAGGCACAATAACAACAAAGCGTTTTCATTTATATTGTTCGATTTAAAAGATTTTTGATTGATTCAAGGCGCTTATCTGCTGCTTTGTAAAACGATTTCTTTCGCAGCACAACCTTTGAAATCACAGACACACACACACACACAAATGCCATGAAATGAGGTAACCCAAGACAAGACCTTAAGGTCAGAAAGAAAAAGCTGTGACGCTTCCGTTTACCAATTTGCATGGCTCGATTTTTTTGATTAAAAAATTCCAGAGGCAAAGCAAATCAATGAAATCGATGAACAAATGAGACTTCTTTGGTTTTTTTCGTATTCTTAATGAAAGTTAATTGCAAACAGTACTCAGAACGTAACTTGAAACTCAACAGAGCAAATAAGTCATATATAGTGCAGGAAAACAGCGTTTGGAGTCTTGGCATTTTCTTTATTGCTCAAAGAGTTGCCCCAAAGGTGTTATTAAGTTTTCGCTCGTTCACTCTTTCATTTGTACCATTTGCTCTCGGCTGCTGCCTTCAATTGCATTTCAAATTGCTGCTGAGATATTGGCAGAGCACAAAGCAAAATGCAATGCAGCCCACGCATGACGTTACAATTGGCTTTCCTTCGCAGCTACTTGGCATTCTTACTACTCGTATTTGCAGACATTGCATAATACCTGAGTAGACAGTAAACAAACAAAAAAGTAGATACAAAAGTATCTATGTGGAACGGCATGTCACAAGAAACCAGCTTATCATTAAATATTCAGGTACGAAAACCTTTTTTTTTGTTGCTTATCAGTCCGAAACTATTAAGTTCCTTTAAAGACATAAAAGTTGTTTTTCAAACTGTGCGATAAGCGATAAACAAACGCTACACAATAACTTGACAAAAACGGAACTGAACTTTAAGGTTGTGCAGAGCGCCACAACAAATTTGAGATGAATTACTTTTTAATCAAACATTTAAAACTTTTTAATAAGCAAAATAAAATCAAAATCAAAATAAATATGAAAAGACGATGTGGGGGCGCACAACTTTCGCTGTGGGTCGAGATCTAAGTGCACTTAAGTACAGGTCACAGGGGAGTGCAATCTATGGGGGGTAGCAAATAGGGGAGGCGACTTCAGCTTAAAGCTTTTGCGCAAAAACTTTTTCCTCATTTTTCTTTCAAAACTAAACGAAGACGAAGTGCGCTAGGCACGCGTGCTCGACTTGTAGGTACCTTGTAAATAGTTTCGAGTAGCACATTAGACAATATTGTAGTGATTTCTTTTTTAAAGGGTATATTTTAGCAACTGTTAGGGAAACTTTTTTGATTTTTGAATTTCCGTTTTCTTTTAAGACTATAAGAACTTATAGCTAGCAAATAGTTTCGAGCCATAAATTAGCTATTTTGTTTTACAGGGTATATTTCAGCTACTGTTTTGGACACTTTTTGGAATTTTGTTTTGAACAACAAGCCAAGTTGAAGCTTTGCAATTTTAATGGTCAGTTTGAGGTTCTCAACATGGCTAGCGGGTGCCAATTTTGGACTTTTAGCTGCAGCTGCCGCAAAAAAAAACAAAAACAAATACGAAAATGAAATGGAAAACAACACAAAAGACAACAGACAGTGCAGAGACAAAACCAAAAACAAATACAAAAAGAAATGCGAAACCGAAACCAAACTGAAACCTGTAAAATAACTGTGCAAAAAAAAAGGCAGCAAAGACATCTCTTGACTCGGATGCGACTTTCTTGAGATGTGAATAAACTTTTGAAAGGCATCTGGAAAAGTGTCTTGCCGTAAAGTAAAAAAATGTTGCAATAGTTCAAGTTTTCCATGGCGTTGCATATTTTAGCCACAAAGTTGCAGACAGTAATATCAGTGTAAATGTGTTTGTGTTGTGGTTGTCTGTGTGTGTGTGTAAGTAACTCTATGTGTGTGTATGTTGTGCTTACCTGTTCATTGTGCGGCGTACTTAAAATTGCAACACAAACAACTTTAATGAAAACGACGTTGACGTTGACGAAGACGACGACGTCGCGGCGGCTACAAAAACTGCGAAAACAGCAACAACAACGGAAAAAAATAATAAGAAAAAAAGAACAACAAAAACAGAAGAAGAAAAAAAAAACAAAGTGAGCAACCCGTAAAGCTCTTTACAGCTTGTAAGCGGCAAACGGGTGTGTGCGAAAGAGATGCAGTTACTTAGGGTTGCCACTGAGACTACGACTTGCTGTAATTATGCTGCACTTTGTTGTTTTTGCTGCTGCTCTTGCTGCTTTTGCTTTTGCTGCTGTTGCTGCTGCTCTGGCTGCTGTTTCGAGTCACTCTGATAGACACGTGAGTAAATTAGTTGCAGTCAAGTTGATTTCTCGCACAATAGACAAGACAAAAGCAAAAGTTCACTTTCGCTGCAGTTGTTTCTGTTTCTGTTGCTGTTGTAGTTGTAGTTGCGCGTGCAAATAATAACAACAATTGGACACGCAATGCAATTACACTTAGATCTGCTGCTGCTGTTCATGCTGCTGCTTTACTGCTACTCCTACTACATATTTTTATTTATTTTTTTTTTTTGCTTGCTGTCTCTCTGCTGTAAATTGCTATTTTACTGGCACGTAATATTTAATTAACATTGCAGCGGCAGCAAATGCCAGTAGCAATGGCAGCAGCAGAGGCAGCTTCGTCAACAGCAGCAATTTCTTTTGCCCTGCGGCAAGTTTGTTGTCGTTGTTGGTGTTGTTGTTAATTTTCTTGTCGGTTTGCTGCTTTAACGTTTCTTTTTTAAACGAAAGCGACGCGTTTAGTTTTTGACACTGCTCACTTCGTACTTGCCAACAACAAAAGCCACTCACTGGTGTTTCGTTCAGTTTTTTTACGCTCTCGTGATCTCTCTGGCTCTTGCTCTCTTTACACCAGCAACACACACACGACGACACAGGTAACTCTCTCTTTCTCACTCTCACGCACACACACGCGCAGCCGCAAACAGGTAGTTGAAGAAACTCAACGAAGCAGAAACGAAACGCAGAGGGTCGCGTTTTTTACACATACTTGTAGCTTGCTTTTTCTTTTCCTTTTCGTGTTGTTTTGACTTTACAATTTCTCAATCAATTGCTGCGATCTTTGATTCTTAATCATATTTGTTATACACTTTGTTATTAGGCACTGCACAATTTGATATTCGATATTTAGCAAAGATCGTTTCTTATTTGTTTGTTATTTGAAAACACAACCGACGCGCAGCGCGCTGCGCTCTCAGCAAAAGTCGCTAGACAACTGAAACTGAAGTTGTTGCGGTTGCAGTGACGACGATCGATGGCTGAGCTAAGGCAGCGCGTCAACGTCTTGAACGAAACGAAAGAGCGTAGTGGTCAGCGCTGCACAGTTAGATCAGACGGCAGTCCAGCGCTCTCTTTTGTGTTGGCGTTGACGTTGACGGCGACGTCGGCGTCTGCGTTGGCGTTGCCATTTCGTGGAATTGAGCAGCGATAAATGAGTGCTGACGATCGTATTAAGCTTTTCTTTTTTGCCGTCTATTTTTGCTATCATTGCAAAGCTTCCGATGCAGCTTCTGTAATGCTCCCAGGGGGCAGGCTGGCGGCCTTCAAATGCAACATTTTTGCGGAAGTTGGCGATAATGCAAAACCAGTTTTTTCTTTATTTTTTTTATGGCTCTTGATATGATATTGATTTGTTGAATTATATGCAAAAAGCCGCGCCACCATTAAGTGGCAGCCAGTAAGCCTCTAGGGAAACGACTTTATGCAGCATCAGGAGCGAGAGCGAGAGCGTTAAGCGTCCATTTGAATTTCAATCAGGCCGCAAAGTAAATAAACCGAGTCGCTAGAGTCGTCGATGATGATGATGATGTTGTTGCTCGGTCCCATTGAGATCTAAATAGAATCTTTTGCATCCACACAAACACACACACAGACTTATCAATATGGCACACACGACGCTGCTGCTGCACGCAGTAACTAAATGTCACTCCTCCCAAGACTCGCCCCAGCGAATCCCTTTGCTACTTACCATTAATGATTCTGGTCAGCTTATTGCGTCGCGTTGACGATGGACTCAGCATGGACTCGCGTCGGCTGCTGCTGGCGCTGCTGCTGCTGCCGTTGCCACCGTGATGATGATGATGCTGATGCTGATGGTGATGATGGTGGCCAGTTGCTCCTCCGATGCCCAGGTCACCATAATTGACATTCAACTGAGCGTGCAACTGCGACGAGGTGGCAGCTGCCGCCGTTGCTGCCGCAATGCTGCTGCACGTTGAATACAGGCTGCTCGCCGAGGGCCTTTTGCTGAAAGGCGTTGGTGTCGTTGTCGCTGTGCCCGTTGCTGTTCCTGCATTTCGAGGTATGTCTAGTGAGGGACGCGGCAGGTCACAAAACACAATCTCGGCAAAGGAATCAATGCTCGCTGAACGTTGCAATGCGCTGCTATCCTTGCGCCTGCAACAAAACAGAAGAACAAGTCAATGAGTCAAAGAGCGAACATCGAACGTCGAACGTCGTGCGTCGCGTTGCAAGTGCTGAACAAACTTGTAAACTAACGCAATTACTTAAGCTTCACGCTGCCCTGGACATTTTAATGACCATTAACTGTCGCCAGAGTTGCCCCACGTTGTCGCCACCACCAGCAGCAGCAGCAGCAACAACAGCAGCAGCAGCAGTTGCCGGCGTCGCGGTCACTGGCCGGCCTAGTTACCATTACCATTACCCATTTAACCATTACCATAATGTAGACGCTTTTTATGGCTGCGTTGCAAAGAGAAAGCCTTGGGGTTTGACTTGACTGACTTGTCTCGGTCTTGGTCTCCGTCTCAGTCTCAGTGTTGAGCTTGGGCTCCATGGCCAGCTGTCGCTAATGCCACGGCTAATGTGCCACCGCCCCGACAATGTTGTCATTGACATGTTCATTTTGCCCATCTCTGCTTGCCACAAGTTGTCTCTGCCTCCATCTGCCCCTTTCTCTCCCCTCTCCCTTTCTTCTCTTGGCAAAAGTTTATGACTTGCACGTCAAAGGTGTCAGCGCGTTGAAGATGGCCGCAAATTGCAATTCAGTGGCCCTCTTAATGGATTAATGCGACAGCTGTTGTGTCTGTGTGTGTGTGTGGCCGTGTGTTGCACTATCAGCCAAGCCAAATGAAGTGACAATATTCTCAATTAGTCGACAAACACAAAACAGTTAACCCCTTGACCTTCTAACCCCGTAGCCATAAACACAATTACTTTTATTTGCGAATAGACAACAAAATAAGATCTTTAAACACTCATCTCTTTTATTTACTCTTTATGCCAAACAGTCTCCATCTCTTTTTCTCTCTACTTCTGTCATTATTTCTCTCTTGTTCTCTCTCTCTCTCTCTCTATTATATGATTAAATTCAACTTGCAACATGCTCAACTTGTTGCTCTTATTGCAACTTAAATTGAAACTAATTGAGCTATTCTTAGCATGTCTTTCTTCATTAAACACTATGAATTATTATAGCTTTATCTGATTTTAACAATTACATTTTATTAAGCGTGCAAGAGCATCGTCAGCTTTATGATTAAACATAATAAAGTGTCTGCATATAAAATACACATTAGCCAGCAGTCGATAATCATATTTAACCCTTTAATATATGGAAATATTTTGTACATTTCTTATATCCATCAAACTGATGAGCTACAGCCAAAATTAAAATCCCACTCATGTATAAATCTCATTAAAATAATTGCTCACTTAATTTTAAAGAAATTTTTCAGCTAATTTCATAGACTTCAACTTTGAACTAAAATTCTCTTTAAGTTTCACTAACGTTGTCTCTTAGTAAGAGACTCTTACACTTAATACAAATTAAATCTTCTACTCATTCAATGATTTTCTCAAATTCAAAACGCCACTCATTTATAAATCCCATTGAAATAATTACTCACTTAATCTTAGAGAAATCCATTGGCTAATTTCCAACATTTAACTGAAATTCCCTTTAAGCTATTTCGACTTCAACTCCCACACCAAATTAAATCTTCAACTTCAGCAAACTCTCAGGCTTACCTGCAAATAGCCGAAGTTCTTACAACTCCCATTAATCATATTTAAAACTCCCAAGTCATCGCTTATGCTATTAACTCCGCCTGATTTATGCAAATTCAAGTGCTGCATGCCACAAATGGGGTAATTCATTAAAGAGTTTCCATTTCGCGTAGCGAATGTAAAACCGCGATGAGATTAAAGAGAGCGCACAGATAACCTTGTAATGCTCATAACGCACATCAGTCAACAAATTGCGCTGCCGAAAAATATGCACAACATGTCGTATGCGCAACATTTTTCAATTAAAACCAAAATGCGCTGTTTGCAATCAGAACGCACAGCTGCCCTTCCCGCTTCCCGCTGAAACCAAGAGACCCATTAATAAAGTTGGAGTGTATGTGTGTGTGTGTGTGAGTGTGTGTGTGCACATGCTAATTGCGTTAATTCGAAACCAAAATAAACGCTCAAATCGCGCCCTTCGCTTCACGAACCACATCAAGTGTGCAGGCAACTTGAGTGTCCCTGGGCAACAGTGAGCAGAAGGAAGAGGATAGAAGAGGGAGGGAGGAAGGGAGGGGCAGACAGACGCTGTTGCAAAAACAATTAAGTCAATTCTCAATTAGACACATGCATAATTTGCCAAGAGCTAAATACGCTTAATCAACGCAAATTCAATCAAATTACAACGCTTTCAAGCAACAAACTCCTCCAAGCTGCCCTCGCTCCTCTTTCCTTTTTCCTCCCGTCGCCTTTTGTCCCTTCATGGTGTTGGTTCATCAAGGCGAGCACGAACTGTGCGAAAAGTTGTTCTCATCATTGTCATTGTCATGGGAAGAGGAAAGAAGGCAGCCAGGATGAGGCAGAGGCAGAGGCAAAGGCAGCCAGAGCTTGCCACAGCACTTGCCACATTTCATGGCGACAGGGTTGACTTCTAGAAAACTGTAGTTGTCAACTTGATTGTGTGTGTGTGTGAGTGTGCCCCTCTGCGCGCATGTGTGTGTGTGTGTGTGAGCTTGTAGTTGACAGACAAAAAGCCTGCAATGCAGATGCCTGGTAGCAAGTGGCAAGTTGAGCAACAGCAAAGTCAATAATAATCATTGTTATTAACTTATGTTTGCTCATGTGCGTGTGTCTCCGTGTTTGTGTCTGTGTGTGTGTGTCTGTGTGTGTATACCCTAGAAAGCACTTTAACTATGTTGGAAACTAGCGAACTGCCAAGTGGCAACAATGAAGACAAACAAACTAATGTCGCTTCATTTGACATTTTGGCACAGAGAAAACATTCAGCTCCTGTTTTTGGCAAGGTTAGCTTCAAGGTGCATGTTACCTGTCTGAGTATATGCATGTGTGTGTATAGGTGTGAGTGTGAGTTAGCCCCTTTTGAGTGTCTTTCTATGCCACGCTGTGTCGCCTGTCTGAACGTCTGATAACTGTCTCCTCATTCGCACTTTAGGCAAATTCCCATTTCAGTTGTCAACTCTCAACTGATTTTCATGGCACTCAATTGTAACCATATGTGCCACACACACAAAGACACACACACACTTACTCAGTGTGAAATTCCCAAGAATTGTGTGCGACGTCTTGGCTCTTCGTGCCTCCCCTTTGATGCTTTTAAAATCATTTTGGTAACGCTGTCAACTTAGTGTTAGAATTTCGCTGACTAATGCTCGTAAATGAAATGAATGTGTGCGGGTCTCTCAGTGTGTGTGTGAGTATAAGTGTATGTGTGTGAGTGTGTGTGTGTGGCACGCCCCATGATTTACAAAATGAGCGCAAAATTATGTAAGTTCGCTTTCATGTCGTTCTGCCGATTTAAAGTTCATCACAAACCAAACACCATATGGCGGCTCTCAATTCTCTCACTCACTCTTTTCCTACTTTGCACTCCAAGTGCTGCTCTTGTACTTAACAAAATGCTCACATAATTTTTAACTTTACGGCGCAGAATGTGAACTACACTGAGAGGCAATGTTTCCTGACTCTAATGCTAAACTTGGCTAACTCGAATCTACATAATGCATAGGAAAAACTTTGTGACTTGAAGAGACTTGCAAATAGTGTAGCGAAGACTTTGAGTGAAAAGACATGCTTTTAATATTCTCAATTTGCGTGTAGTTTGCTTGATTTTTCTTCCTTTTTTTCTGTACGCCACATAATCTCTCTCTTTTATATCAATTTAGTTTGTTAAATCATCGCATTAATCAAATTGGGGCAAGGCCTGACAGACAGTTGAATTAATTTTCCGGGGCCGCCTGCGAAAATCGCAGCTATTATTAGAGCGTTATTTAATTATTATAAATTATTATTGATTACAGTGTGTGCTGTAATATTTAAGATTTTTATATTGCCTATTGTTTATGTTATTGTCTTTGCTTCCTTTTACAAGATTTTGGGTATTTTTTTTAAAAAGTTTTTTTTACTTAAAAAGCAGGTTTTAAATTATTGTTATTCAACAAATATATAAATGTAGCCTTTTGCTTGAATTTTGACTTATTTTGTTTGATTCTTTTACTTTAATTGTACGCTTTAAACTATTGACAATTAATAAAAAAGAATACAAATAAGTTGCCTATGTCTTAGATTGAATATTTTGGCATAGTTAGTTTACTTTAATAGTAGACTTGAAGTTTTAAGAACAATTTTATATGGTTTTATATATACTTTTTTACTTGTTTGGCATTTGTTTTTATTTCGACTTTTGAAGTTTGCTTCATATATTAAATTCTTCCTATTCAATAAATAAAAAAAATAATTATCTTTGCTTTAATTGGACTTCTTTTGTTTGGTTATTTTACTTTAATTGTGGACTGGCCATTTGATGAATAAACAAATGCAATTTATTATTTTTTAAAAAAGAAGATTGCAAGCTGTTAGAATTTTATATGCATAGCAAATGCAAAACAAGCTGACATACACAATATTTTTCTTGGAAATTCCCATATAATATAGTTTATTATTTATGGCTTTCTTAAAAAAAGAATATATTTTGTTGTTGTTTATTTTTCAAAAGCAATTTTGACTGCAAATTAAGTTAGCCACATTTCTAGTCTTGCAAGCACAACTGTAATCATAATTTGATGTCTCTCAATGTTGGAGAAATGGTCTATGATTATGGCTCTTCAACTCTTCAAGTTGACAAGACAATTTCATAACCATCTTGTTCATGCTTCATATTTCGAGTAAGAGAGGGCAACATGTGTGTGGCATTGTCGCTCTCCTGTCGCTCGTAATCATATTCGGGCCTACCTAGTGTGACCTTTTCTCATAACTGGAACTGATGCTGACGCACTATACAACAGCCTGCCACAACTGTGTGTATGTGTATGTGTGTGTGTGTGTGGCAACAATATGAAATGACAGAAAATGAATCAAAAACAAAATGGCAACGACGCAAATTGTGTGCGACAACGGCAACGACAGCGACGACGACGACGACAATGATGAACTTTTCGCAGTTTTTCGTCGAGTTGTGCAACACAAATTTATAAAATTTTACAGTACATAAATTGCCACGCCCACCCTCCCACGAACCGCATTGCCCACGTTGACTAGCTAATGAGTTCTGCTTAGCATTGTGTGTGTGTGTGTGTGTTTGGAGCCACATGACGTATGCGCAATTTCATTTATGCTTCGTTTACTCAAAAGTCGTGTCGGTCGCCTTGTCTTAGCCAAGTTGCAAGACAGGCGCCACAACACGCACAAAAATATGGTGTATTACGATGTTGTGTCCACAACAAAAGGCTGATTCGGATCAAGAACTGAAGCAGGGCAGTCAGTGTTTTATTGGCTGGCTGCGTTTGTCCTTCGGGCGCTTCAAAGCACTTTTTTGCCTTCTTGTCTCATGAATAATGCATTCACAATTAAGCCAGTGAGTGCTGTATATACGATGTATACTCTATATATATATATATATGTATGTGAATACATCCAAGTTCTGGGCTCCCAAAAATACTTGACTCGACTCGTCTCGCCCTGTGTTTTATATCTCTCACTTTTGCTTTCAGCTCATGCAGCAAGCAGTTGTTGTTGTTCTTGCTGCTGATGTAGTTTATTTTTGTTGTAGTTATTATTATTCCGATTGTAGCCGTAGAAGCAGGAGTAGAAGCTACTGCTGTTGTTTTTCTGTAGTTGTTGTTTGAGTTGCGCCAAAAAGTTCTCTAAATTTAGAAACAAATGCAGCAGAGCAATGCAAACAAAACCCAATCTAACCCAAGGGTACAAAGCACCCAAAAATTAAACTACCCATTGCTTTTCGCTATTCCCTTCGCGACTTTCTCTCTCTCTCTCTCTCTCTCTTTGTATGCTATTTGCTTTACCATTTTAAATATCAAAGTTTAAACTCATAAAACGGCGCTCTGCGTAATACGCCAACAACAACTATAACAAAACAGTCGGCAAAAAAAAAGAAAACAAAGAACAAACAACGTCAACAGCGCGTCGAGAGTAACTTTTGCGTTGCAATTAAAGTTGCCGAAAATTTTGCAAACCTCTCGTGGCTGTCACCACGGTCAGCGTTGGACTGAGGAGGGGGAATGTTGGGGGGCAGCAAACAACAGCTTGTTTCAGTTATGCAACTCCTGCGGCATGTTTACAAATATAATTTGTAGACAAGTTGTTTTGACACTTGACATTGGATTTACTGAGCGGTTTGCTGCTGCTGCTGCTGCTGCTTCAGCTTCTTCCCACGGTCCACTGCTGTCCACTTCCTGCCCGCCTCCCTGCCTGCCACCCCCTCAGCTGCACTGTTTCGTGCTGCTGCTGACCAAAACGCTTTTCAGCTTGACCACTTGTCTCTCTGCTCTGATTCAATTTGATGTATAACCAGATAATCCAATGACCATCCGCATTTATGAATAATTCAAGTTGAGTGGTCGACGACAAAAAATGAAATTCAATGAGTGTTTTGCATTGAAAAGCAGTCCAAGAAGAATTTGAGAATTATTGTTTAAAATGTGTATTCACTCGATTGGAGAAAAGAATAGAAATTGCTGAGATTCAAATTATATAAAACACATTTTCTATTTGCAATTATTTTTTTCTAATTACGAAAATAATATTTTTGAGTAAAGAAAAATCTAAAAACCTTAAGCGAAATTGAAAATTACAATTAAATTAAGCACTTTTATAAAAAAAAAATGTAATGGGAATAACTCTTAATAATTATGATCATAATTTTTGTTAAAAATACAGATTTTCAAATTTATACAAAATATTCAATAATTGTAAAGCAATAATTTGCTCAAACATAACAAAATATAATACCAAAGCAAGTCAAAACAGGTTGATTTTGTTAAAAATAATTTCAAAAAATTCTTATAAAAAAAAGTAAGATTTTTATAGATACGAAAAACACATTTTAAAGACAAATTCCCCATGAGATATAACAAATTATATAACTTCAAAGCAAGCCAAAACAACATACGAGTACTTTAAATATTATTTCATATCACTTTCAATGTCACTTTTGCTAAAACGAATTTCGGAATTCCCAAACGAGAACTTCTGATTTATTTCGTATTTTTATAGATTGAAAATACACATTTTCGAATCAAATTCCGCATGAGTTATAAAAAAATGATATAACTCGAAAGCAAGTCAAAAATTCGACAATGTTAATATATACAATTTAAAACAACGCCTCAGGTAATAAATCAATTTTTATAAATTTTCGCATGCTGCCACGTGGCGTATACGCAATATAATATGTATGCATTACTTTGCTGACAAATGGTGTTTTGCTGTATGTTTTTTTTTATGGTTTTCCTATTCGCAACTTGTTAATCAATGAGATGAAAGTATTTATTATTCCCGCAGATAAACGCAAAATAATCTCATCTGTGTAATGAGTGTAATGTAATGTGGAGACTGAAGCGCAGCTAATTAGTGAATTTCAACGGAATCGTGTATTTTTTTGTTTCCCCAACAGCAACACGAAAAATCTATCATGCAGCATGTGTCTTCATTTACCCCGGCAACAAATGAAGATAAATGTGTGTGGCCACTCGACTGCGACTGCTACTGCGACTGATGCTCTGGACATGTCAACGGGCAATGGGCTCTAAACAGCAGATGCCACCTCTTGGGGTCTCATCCGTCCCCATAATAAATCTCACATATGGGGTGTAATTAGAGGTGGACGTTGATGCAAGTTGCACCAGCCACGTTGATGAAGATCAACTTTCCGACACAAAATGAAATTAACTAATTGCAAAAAGCGCTGTGCGAATGTCGCACTCGCAGTCAAGGTGAAAGTTGACAAGCTGACATGACCGACCATCAGGTGGAGTCAGAAGTCGAGAGCGAGAGATAGACGCTGGATAGACGGTCCCCAAGCACATAAATTACGTGTTCACTCTTCTCTACATACATATATACGCACCTTTCCCAGGACAGACGACGTGGCGCCTCGTCGCCCAGCCCGAGACCAAGTTCCATGCCGCTTGTGTTGCGTTTACCCGAGGTTTGTGCCTCCATGTCGCCGCCATGCGGCAGCGGCGGCTGTAGATTGGATCTGGCTGTAATGGCGCTTGATTGATGCAGCAATTTGGCCAGGCGTGTGAAGGTCGTCGCCGACGTTGCCGATGCCGATGTCGATGTTGCCGCATAGGCCCCAGAGGCGACTCCACCACAGCCGCCCTCGGCCAAAGCGAAATCATGCAGCGGGTGCTGATGCTCCCTTGACAGCGGCGTTGTTGCCTCCGAGCATGCTGTGGCACGTTTCTTGCCAGCCAAACGATATGGATAACCACGCGACGGTGCTGCCTGCGGAGCGGGTATTCTGCGGCAATGGCAAAAATTGTAAAGTCAAGTGATTACACAACAGCAACAGCAGTGACAAAGACAGCGACAGCGAGCATATGTCACGTATGTAGGTGACAGTCGCACACTGTCAGACATCAAGCTGTGCTTCACATTTTTTCAACACCAAAGCCTTGTTTACGCTGATTTTGACTATCAAAAAATGTGAAGTAACCGTAACGCTGCCACAGAGAGAACAATTGACGAGGCGAAAAAAAAGTTAGAAAGAATTTTGTGTGCTTAAAATGTCAAGAAAGAATTCCAGGAAAAATTGTCAGATATAACCATTGAATCAATAACTTATAATAATAACAAATTGCTATGTTTCTAGGAAATCAATTTAAATAATGGTGCGGTGACAAAAAATTAAATTTTTAATCAAATTTCATTTATTTTAGCAACCACATGACTAGCCGATTATAATAAATATGGTTATCATATTTGAATGCTTCTTGGTAATCAATTGAAAAACGAAATACAAATAATTTTGTTCGTTATCCCAGAGATAAACTCTGTTATGTTAATCACTGTTGAAACTCTGCGCAAACCACACGAAGTGGTCAAAATAAATCGAATAAATTTAATTGCTGAAATAATAAAAAACCAATACAAAATAAATGAAAAAATAATTGCTTACTTTTATATATTTATTGAATTTTTATTGATGTGCACAACAGAAGAAAAATAAGCAAATAGTTGAATTTGAAGCCTAGCTTGAATAAAAAATAATTTAAAATTTAATCACAATATTAATACAATTATTAAAATAACAAATTGAATACTGAAAATAAATGTGAATCATTTTATTCAAACCAAGACGACTTCCGATAAAAATTATATAAAATCAATATGTTATGTTATGTTATGTTATTACAAAAATTAACATTAAATAATATTAATCTTCATTCTTGCATTTTTCTCTCTGTACAGGCAGCGTTAGATTTGTGTTTCTTTTTTGTGTGTGGGGCTGATTGCAACTCACCTGAGAAGCAGCGAACCATCGGCATGACACTCGAAATCGTCGGATAGCTGATAGAGTGAGCTATCGGCAACATGTTGCTGATACAAGTGCAGATGATTGTGTGCCACATGCTGCTGCATGGCCGCATGTGCGTGCGCCTGTTGATGGGGCGAGCTGCCCGACGATTTTCGCCTGTAGATCAATGTGCAATCATCTTTGGGCAAATTCAATGACTTTACCATTAGTGTGTTATTGTTGTTGTTGGTCAGATTGCTGTTGTTGTTGTTGTGACTGCTGCTGCTGTTGGCACCGCTGCCACTTCCACTGCCACCTCCGCCACGTGTGAGCAGAGACCAACGATGGCCGCTGGCGCTGCCGCTGCGGCTTTTGCATCCTAAAAGCCGTTCATCTGCAACGTGCAACCAAAAATTGTAATGAAAATGAATACTGACTAGCAATAATGTGTGTGCGTGTGTGTTTCGGTTATTTTATTTAATTTTAATGTAAAGTGAAAACTTGTCAGCTGGCTTTAATTAATTTTCAACACGCGTGGCTACTGCAACTGAATCTGCAGCTGCAGCTGTGGCAACATCAGCCCACGCTGAGACCAACAATCCATTAGTTAAACGTTGCATCTTGAGGTTGCGTTTAAAGTGCAACTGACTTGCAATAACTTGCAGCAAATGCGAAAACAACGCCCACACACGCTAGCCACAACAACTGGTTATGTGTAGCATACTTTTGAGCGCTGCGTATGCGTTATTTTTCGAATCGCATGCTGTGTGGTGATTCTTTTGATGCTTTTATTGCATGCCAAGTTCATAAATAACAATCCAAGAATTCCACTTGATTGACACACACACACAAACTCACGCACACAAGCATCGACGTGTGCATTTCGAACTGCACAACTGGACTTCATTGTTCTCGTATTATTTTCCAATATACAGTTTAGTTGCTATTGAATTCCTGCCATATAATATTCACAATTCCTGTGATGCACTACACAAAAGTTTATAATAAAAGTTTGCAATAAGTGGATTACGCTCACAATGTGCAAGCTTATGCGTAAATAAGTTGGAATTGTTGTTACATTCATTGCTGGAATTTCTATTTAATCTCACACGTTGTATATGAGTGCATAAATACTAACTTTATTTTATGCATTTAGGGGCTTAAATATTTGTTGAAAAACATTATAAGTTTATCTGGTTTTGAACTTAATGTAACCTTTAATATAAACAACCAAGAAAACTAAAGCTAAAGCTGCTCGACTATGAAATTGTACAAATATATCAAAAGTATAGCACAAAAATACAAATATACATAGACCGATGCTTGGTATATCGAAATTTGTCCCGAATTTTCAATAAATTTAAAAATAAGTGTATACCATAGAGTACGCAATATACTAAATTCTCACAACAGTTAAAGCATATAAGAGCCATTTGTTTTAGTTTATAAATACTGCAGTTCCGCAAATAGAATTTTGGTATGTTTTAAAGCATCCAAGTATTCCTATATGAAAAGAATAGCAAATATGAAAATACTCTTGCTATATTTTAGTATTTCTGCGGTATAGTAATTAGGTATATTTTAAATTAAATACCGCACTGTCTTGCGTTTATCTAACAGTCGAGCACATTTTACTTTAGTTTTCTTACATGTTTACTTTAATATAACATTTGTTCCTTAATGAAAATATTAATAAATATACAAACAATATTTGCTTAACTGATTTTTATTATAAGCTGTGTTCATTTATTGTATTTTTAGTTTATTATGTTGTTTGTTTATAATTTGTTTTGATTTAATTCAAATAACATTTGCCAAATAGATATTTATCGGAATCTAGGTCACATTTGTTTACATTTATTTGTTTATTGTGTTTACTAATATATTAAATTATTGTATTATAAATATAATTCATTTGAGTTATCTATTTAGCTAAAAGTGTATCCTCGTTATCTGTGATATATATTGTTGAATTTATTGGTTATTGTGTTGACACATTTGTCCAATAGCTTTTGCTTTGGCATTTTAATAAGAAAATTATATAAAATAAATCAAGTTTTATGTGATTCACACCTGAGGCATCAATAATGCATTAAGCTCTGCAGCCGTATTTCACAATTTTGGGTTGATTTAAAACCAAAATCAATACAAATGGGAAATTAAATGGAATTGTTTTTGGCAGTTTTGGTAAACAAAAGAATAAGAATTGATTTCGATGGTTACCCACAGGCAATTATAATGGAATAACATTTGAAATCTTTTGTGTTTGTGCACGATAATTGCGTGTGGTCAGTGAATGGTTCGAGTATAGCTATAAATATAAATGCGAGTATGCATAGCTAGTATTTATTACGCACCCCAGTGAAATGTTTGTTTATCCGTGTGCAGCGAGACGGCCGGAAGTCCTGGCAAAATGATGGCGGGCAGCGTGCGCGACCGTAACAATGGCGGCGGCAATTTGCGACTGCCACAGCGTGATTGGGCGCCACTGCCCCCAATGCAGCCAGCCGCACCGGCGCCGCTCTGTTGTGCCCTGCAACGAGAGATGGAGAAGGAGAGTAAGTCAATGTGAAAGATAAATAATAAGTTAATGCAATTATGCTTTAAAGAGAAAGAGAGATTTAAGCCAAGGGAATGACAGACAAGCAAATGCAATTACTTTCAGTTAGTTCCTCGGCATCCGGCCGAATGCCAATGCCATTGAATTCATTTCCGTTTCGTTCATTTTTTTATACTTTTATATATATATTTGCATGATGTTGGCACACAAAAGCGTAGAAGGCAGCTCTCCTGTCAGCTGTTGATTTGCAGCCAGCAGTTTTTCCTTTTTTTTTTACACGCTGTGAATTACATTCGATTGTTGCCAGCTAAATGATTTTCTTGCATTCTCATCATCAGCTGGCATGTGTGTGTGTCTGTGTGTGTGAGTGCCAGTTGCATACCAAATGCGCAGCTGTCAGCTACACGACACATGATACCACGCCCCCTTTAGGGTGTACCTACAGTGCGCCTACAAGTGAGTGCTGTCACCCCTTTCACAAATTGCTCAACTTGACGTATGATTGAATTTCTGGTACTCAATGCCCGTCGGCTGACAAGTGTCGTGCTGAATGCTGTCAGAGCAGCGATCCCATTTTTACTATAGTTTTCTTCTTTTTCTTTTCCTGTTCACTTGACATTTGGCTAAAGCTTGTAAGCGCTTTAAGTAAAGTCCCGCATGTATTTTGCTGCTGCTGCTGCTGGTGCTGAGAAAGGAACAACGAACATGTACGCATTATTGATGATGGCACAAGAACAACTAGGAACTTTTTGGCCACCCGTCGCCTCGAGGCAGCTGCCAGCTTAGCTGGCATCCCAGAGAGAGCGAGAGCGAGAGAGTGAGGCAAGGATGAGGCAACACTTCAGTCCTTCTTTGGCATTCTATTTTGGTGCTGCACAAAAGTTACAGTCGCATTTCGGTCTCTAGTCGAAGAACAAAAATTCGTGTAAGCAATTTATGTGTGTGTCCTTGCAACAGCGGAAACTCAAATGCCAAATAGCTGCTGCACTCGACTACAAGTAAAATGCAAAAGAAAAAAACAACAAACACATATAATAAATACGTATATATTTTATTGTTCAAGAAAATTGCAGAAAATGCCTTGAGCGGCTTTTGTTTAACAAAAAGAAAAATATGTATTATTTTAACGAGCTTCACCTTGAAGTGCGTTAAGCGCAGCTCAAATACACACACACAAACACACACACACATAACGCTCAATAAGTCACTCCTGCTGCTGATTTTCACGCACAAGCTGTTAGGTGGCACAGCAGGCGTGCCGCAGACGTGGCAAAGGGAAAGGCAAACTCATCAGGCGCCGGCAAGACGCCCAAGCTGTTTGGTAGGCTGCACATTTGCCCCTTTCGTCTTTCGTCTTTCGCTTGTCGCCTTTGGCCTGGTGGCCAAGTGTAACCCACTCACATAACTCAAAGCGGATCTACATAATTGAGTCGCAGCCGTAACTCGTACATTACCCAACAACAACAACAACAGCAGCAACAGCAACAGCCAAAGGAAGCTACAACAATAACGAGCACTTGGCACCTTCTTTTTGGGTTGTTGCAGGGCAACAAGAAACAAAGTTAACATGCGCCCCCTAAATTGCCGTAAAATATCTTTAAGAAGGCGCGACATAAAAGTTTATATTTTTGATAATGGCACAAGGAACGTAACAAAGCAATAACTAAAATAACAGACTGTCAAATACTCTATAAAAAACGGTGATCAAAGTGAAGTGAGGTAAAGTTTAAGTTTACTTCAAGTGGCTATAAAATAAAATTGGTTTTGCTGACATTGCAGTTGCATTTAATTTTAAAGAGTAAATCCAATTAATATAGTTGCTATGCCACTAACTATCATATAAAATAAGTTTAACTGACTAAAGCATATCTAACATTTATGCAGCTGCATTTTATTTTCAAGTTATATCTAACTATTTACTCCAGTGAAACTCATTCTAGCATTGCTTTAACTCATCCTTCTCTAAGCGACAATAAAGCTCTGGAATTAGTTGGCCAAACAGCTGTAAAGGGATTTCTCATGCAGAAGGCAATTAATTACCAGCCAAAAGGTGAGAACGAAAATACCTGCATTTTGTTTAATGAAAGGTCACTTTCTTTTGGTTTTTATTGAAGCGTATTTTAAGTCTCTCCTTTGATATGGAAAAATTGTCAAGTTTGCCGCACTTTAAGTGCTGGTATTTGGTCACAGTTTGAATTGGACAGTCTGCTCAACTAGACACACTTAAACGCACACACACACACACACACACACACACACACACACACACACACACACACACACACACAAAGCGCTCGCACACTCTGCCACAGGCGGCAGTTGAAAATGGTCAGGCCACAAAAAGGCAGCTTAACACGTATGCCAAATTACGCATACGCACTGTGCGCTCTCTCTCTGTAATCTAACATCAGGCAAGTGAGTGAGCCGTTCTTTGTGTGTATTTGTGCGTGTGTGTGTCGGTTGTGTAATTGCATTTGAAGCTGTGTTTACATGTGCGTGCATAATTAGAGCAAATGTTGCTCATGTAATCAAATCAGTAGCGGGGTTAGAGGGCGGAAGTGCAGGGAAGGGAGATGGAGGAAGGAAAACTGTTGGGTGGGGCAAACCATTAATGATGGCGACACTGCTTAGGCAACGTCTTTTTTAACTCTTTTCACTTTGATGCTGTCGCTTTTGCTGCTGCTGCAGCCACGCCCATTTTGTTAACATTCTTCTTGTTGTTGTGACTTTCTTTCTTTTGCCTTTCGTTGAAGTTTTCTAATGGAATTAAGTGACGCGTCAGCTGTCACGGCAAGAGCGAGAGCAGAGCGAGAGCTGAGTGTCGCATTAATGACTTTGCCAAAACTTTAAACATTTTAACAAGCGCACGAGCTGCCAGACAAAAGCAGCACTCAACCTCCTCATTCCATCTCAAAAAAAAAATGGCGTGCCGCTTGCTGGATTTTCGCTTGCGCCTAATTGAGTTTTGCAGCTACTACAAATATGTTGCTGCTGCTCTTTTTTTGGCGGCAAGCATGTGAATGCCCCAGCATAAAAAGCATTTATATTACAGCGATGCAGCGAGGCAAAAAATTTCGAAAATTTGCTTTAGCAACACAAAAAGAAAATGACGTAAAAGAAGGAGCATAAAGAGCAGGCAACGCGGAGGCAGGCAAGCGAAACAAGTGGCTGCTTTTTGGAGCGTTCTAAGCATCGTATAAAGCTGGCGGGTGAACATGATGTCTCTGCCCTGTGGATGTGCCACAGCCGCAACCTGTGCGTAAGTGAGCAATGGTTGCGTGTCCCCGTTAGCTACTAGCTGGAGCTTGCCACAGTTGCTGCTGCTGCTGCATAACATTTCACCTGCATTACCGCAAGCTGCTTAGAACACACATTTTTTGTTGCAGCAGCAGTAGAAGCAGACCCGCAGGAAGTAGCGCTTCAACGCCAGACGCCCTTCAAGTTGCAATTTAGCCGACAGAAAGACAGACAGACACAAAGTTGAGCTGCAGGTGAATGCAATCGTTGCTGTGGCAATATCCGTTGCAATCCAATAAAATCAAATGCAGCCCTCAGAGAGATTGAGATTGAGAGAGAGACGCAGCGCTTACCGAATGTCAATGATGCAAAGCTATTAAGTAGACAAATCCCGTTTCAGTGCATAAAAGAAATGGCTTGATTTTACGTTTTAGACTATCTGAAAATGCATACAATTTAAATGCCAAGATAAACTAAAAGTGCAGCTGCTTTATCATTGATGAGTTGCTTTTCCTGTGAACTTTCGATAGATTTCTGTAGTCACATTTCCAGGAATTTCCTATTTGCCTTTCGACAAACTCTCCTTTCATGGAAACTGTTTGCAAATTGTTAACAGATATTCAATATTAAAACTTTCGGTATATGCGATGCATTTCAATTTCAAGAGACAAATTTAAAATTGAATTTAGTTTTAGAACGCAAGTTCATAGTAATGCATATTTAATTTCAGAATTTTACACAGAATTTGTTAACTACATTTTGTACTGAAATTTGAAATTTCCTGTGAATTCGTTCATGTAATTGACGAAC
The DNA here is from genome assembly GCF_023558435.1 of Drosophila sulfurigaster albostrigata. NCBI lineage: Eukaryota > Metazoa > Arthropoda > Insecta > Diptera > Drosophilidae > Drosophila > Drosophila sulfurigaster. The sequence goes on from NC_084882.1 coordinate 23,517,826, forward strand.
TATATTTTGAGTGAATTATTCATCGAATATTTAAAGGGCAAACAAAAAAAACCTTTGATGTCAAAACATTTTGTGGTGCTGGGCCAAAAGTGATAAATTTATTGTCAAATTTAAGCTGTTAAGCAACAACTGTTGTCAATTCGATAACACGAATTCTGTTTGCAGTGGGCTGAAATAAATCCAGCAAAAACCATCACGAAAAATGCGATAAATTCAATACACTCGGATTTCTGCGGCTTAATAAGGGAAATCCTTGTTAAAACGTACAGCAAGTAAAAAAGAAACGAAACCAGAGGGAAAATGCAATGCAAACGACAACAAAAAAAAAAATGCTAAAAGCGAATTTTGCAAAGTTGAGCGTCAAGAAGGACGACAAAAAATGGACGACAAGGGATAAGGATTCAACTTACTGTCGCTCCTTGCGTTGCTGTCGCTTCTTCTTGAACGCCTTCTTGACGCGCAGCAGGAGAAAAGCGGCTCGATCCACCGAGAGGGTGGTGCTGCTCTTCTTGGTCGCCGATGCTGTGGCACCATCGTCCATGATGCGATTTTAGTTGTTGTTCTCGTTGTTGTTGTGTTGTTGTTGATAGCAGAAACGTGGCTGTAGTTAATATTGTTGTTGTTGTTGCTGTTGTCCTGACTGTTGTATCCTGTATTTAAATTGAAATGCCAATGGTTGTCGTGTTGCTGCTGCTGCCTCGGCTGCCTTGGCTGCCGTCGTCGCTGTTGGCGTCGCTGTCAGCGCCGTTTATGGCGGCCGCTGACATTTGTATGCGTTTTGCGTTCTTGTTGTTGTCGCTTTTGCTTTTAACTTGTTTCCTGTGCGTGCGACTAGTTATTGTTATTATAAGACTGTTGTTGTTGTTGTTGTTGTTGTCGGTTTATGCTGCCATTGTATCGCTACACTTTCTTTTTATTATTTGTACTATTATCTCATATCATGTGCGTTGTCTGGCGTAACTTAATACACATACATAAACACACACACATACACGTACACGCACACACAGCGCACGTGTCCTTGCAAATAATATTTTTGTCTGCCAGTCGCATGTGGCAAATACCAAACACTTACAACACACACACACACTCACTCACACACACCTCTCGCATACTTTCGCATACTTTAATGGCTGCCACCAGGCAACGCCTGAAATGCTGCTGCAAATTTTTTTTTACACATCAAATTGTTTCGCTCTCATCCGTTCTCCCTCTCTCTCTCGCTCTCTCTCTCTCCCCATCTCTCATTCACTGTGTTTATGTGATATTGTTTTATTTATGATTTCTTATTGCTGTTGTTATTGCCGCTAAGCTCGTTGCAAATTTACGATTTTACGCATTACCATAAGCAACTTTTATGAAGCGAGCCCAAAACGCTAAGCGAGGCAAGACACAAGAGTGTGGGGAGAAAGAGAGAGGGGAGGAGGATAGGGAGAAGGGACACTTGTCATGTGGCGCATTTTATTATGCCAAAAATTGAAATTCATGCGCTGCCATCTCAGTTTGTTGTTTGTGTTGTGCCCTACTCACTTACGAGTGACAAATTCATGGATTGCCTTTTCCATTTTCCACATTTAACAATTGCTAGAGTTCAGCTCGTTTGGCTGGCTGGCAGGTAAATTTGGGGAACGTGACCAAAAGTTTAGTTAAGTATGTTCTATTTTCGGTATTCGGTTTTTCAACGCTCGCAACTCAGTTGACAGAATGTCTGTCAGGTGTCAGTTGAATTCCATTGACGTTCTCATCATCAGCAACAGCAGCGACAACGGCAGCCGCATTAAAATCCGATTCATTCAAAATGTGTGTTTACGAGTAATGCGCTACTTTTGCTGGGTATTACAGAACTGTCACAAAGGGTGTGCGAATAAGTAAATATCTCCATCGCTGTAGCGCATTAAATATTCAGCTAGTTGGCATTGCTTGTTGGCAGATCAATTACGGATTAACTGTCAATTTCATTTGTGTGTGCCAAAAAGTAATCTATGCCAAGCTTATGGCCAAATTGAAATCCCCCACTGAAGCTGCCAGACATCAACTGGAATGTCCTTAGACGCACAGCATTTTCCCTCCCCTCCCCTCCCCTCCTCAAGTGATGTGCTGTGTGAACTTGAGTGGATTTTCGAAAACATTTTAAGCACTCACACACCTGTGTGTGTGTGTTTGTGTGTGTGTGTGAATGGCAGTTGCCTTGATAAAAGATAAGCAATTGCTGGCCAGCTGAGCTGGCTTTCAACTCAGGGACATACCACAAAGCGTCTTTACTACTCTCCTGGTCCTGTCACAAATGTTGGCAGTTAACTTAATATTGACTTACGGCCATTCGCTTCACACAATTGAAAACTATTTACGGTCGATGGACGCCGCTTGAACCTAACCAGAGAGGGGAGCGGCAGCGACGAAGAACAAACGACCAGAGGTGATTGCCAAATGTCCGGCCTTGACCAATTTGTGCAATCAAAATCAAAACACACACACACACACACACACACACACAGAAAAAAGAGAGAGCTTGCAGCTCAGCACAAAATCGTGCTTAATGCCAAGCTGACACAGTTCCCTGATCAATGAATGGATACTGAGAGTATACACAGAGTATTTAGGTCAACTACTGGGGGAATGTGTGGAATGGATGCTTTGATAAGGTAAACATTGATGAGCTAGTTAACTGTGGCTTATAATACCAAAGTGATTACTGCAGCTGCCGGCTTCTGGCTGCTGGCTGGTGGATAAATTAACTTATTTGTCGGCTCATAGATTGATAAATGGCAGAGAACAGACAACTCAACCGATAAATGGTCAATACGAATTGATTGGGATTACAATCATCATTCGTCGCAGCTAATCAATGGGGATTGGCAACAAATCTTTTCCATTTACGCACTCTCATTAAAGCGCTGGCAATTAGCATGTGGACCATGAGCGACAGATGGCGCCAGCTTAAATGTAGAAGAATTAATAGCTTGTTGTACATAAACTAATTTGTACTTATTTCTAAGTACTTAATGTCTTAGGCTTTTTAAAGTGTTTGCTTCAGATTTTAACATTGTTATTAGTGAATTTTTGATATATTGAATTTCGTACATCGTATCAATAAGCTTGTTGATCAATATCACTAGATGGCGCCAGATTTCCAGTGCAGTGCTATTAATAATTGCTTACACAAATATTAAGTATACGCATTAGGTTGCTAGGTTTTATAACTCATAAAATAATAATACGGAATTTTTAATTAAATTTCATAGAAAATGCCTTCTGTTAATTAAAATTAGCAATTAACATGTTGTCCATGCTCGATAGATGGCGCCAGCTTTGCAGTGGAGTGCAATTAATAATTGTTTGCTCAAATATTAAGTATACGCATCAACTTGCAAGGCTTAATAAAGGCTGTTCTACAACATTTTATTATATTTTAAATACATAAACTATTAATACGGCATTTTAAAGTGATTGTCATATTAAATTGCTTCAGCTTATTAAAATTAAATGTGTAGCAAATTAAATTTCACTAATTACATTTGCTGTACCATTTAAAATATTCCATATATGTATGTAATTAAAGAGTCTTAGCTGCGTTCAACCCTAACACTTTGAGTAACAAATGAGCTCTCTCTCTCTCTCTAAGCCGAATTAATGCAGTGTAACTATTCGAAAGTGGTTGCGGTCTGAATGTTTATATCCTCAACAAGCGAATAGTTAGCTAATGGAATGCCGAAATGAAGTGCATGAAGCACACGTATGTTTGAATATAATATACTAATGCTAGTATCAGATCATTTGCAATTGAATCTGCTGTGTGTTGCAGAATAGAAAACAAGTGCACAAGAGAGAAAATTGAAATGAAATGAATTGGAATTGGTTGAGAACTCACTAATTGCCGGTACGGAGGTGCATGGCTGGGCATAGAGTGGATGTTCTTTGACCCAATTCCAATGGCTGGCACCTTGCACAAAAGCACCGCTAAATGTAATTGACATTTGCTTTATGCTGATGGCAGCTGAAGCGGCTATCGAGTTAATTGAATGCCAGTCGAGCACACACAGTTCAGTTCAGCTCAGTTCCGGCCTGACCTGACCTGACCGATGATGGCTCATGTTAGTCATTTCCACATTGGCCACGCCTTCGTTGAGAATGATCCACAAAGAGAGCGAATGAAGAGCCGAAGCAGCAGCAGCATAAATTGCGCAGTATGACATTAAAGTCAATCACAAAAACACAACAGCATCGAGGACCGACCACAGTCAACGCGCCTATTGTAGAACGTCACTTGCAGTTGATTTATTCGCCATTACGCTGAGCGGCAACAGTTTGTGGTCTCAGTATCGTGGGCCGTGGAAAGGATGCCACAATTAAACAACAATTTGCCGAGAATATAAAAAAGAAGGAAAGCAGCGGTAAAAGCGGAAAAACGACATTACAAAGGGCGGTCGGTTGAAAAGTCACACAAGCGCATAATACGAATCGCTGAGCGTTTGTCTTTTGACTTGAAATGAAAAGTCTGGCCAGGCATGAAACTACGTGCTTCTATTAGACAGCCTAGCTCAAGGATAGGCCCAACAGCTTATACCTTACATAATATACATTTCTATACCCGGTAAGCATAGTTCACAAGGATATTATAACTCAACGCGGTCTGCACGTGTACGTGACGGTGAGATGAGAAGCGAACCCTAAAGTATTCCGACTGTTGAAGCGTATAAACAGTCAGATCTCAAATTTTGTGTAAGAAATAAAACTACCAAATTTGAAGACAATATTTTAATAGATTAAATTTATTTTATATTTCAATCACTTCTTTACTGGCTTTAATAAAATCAAATTCTTTTAATACATCGCATAATTTAAGCGTTTAATATTTGTATATTTATATCAGTTAAGTTTAGTTGTTTGGCTCACTTTTATTATTTTGAAATTCTTAAATAAAGCAGCGAGTTAGTTAAAATCCTTTGCTTTAAGTTTCAATCACTTCTTGCTTGTTTTTAATAAATTTAAAATTAAGTATCTATTTTTTGCCTATTTATATTATTTGAAAGCATTTTCCTTGATCGTTTTCATTATTTTGAAAATCTCAAGCAGTGCAGTGAGTAACTGAAAGTCGAGCACACTCAACTGAACTGCTACCACTTGATATATTTTTTTTATAAGTTGTTCAGCTGCCGCGACTAAAGCGGTAAATGTTTGGACATTGTTTTGCATAATTTTCTATGGCCATGTTCCTTTTTTGTTTGAGGACACCATAAAAAAACTAGCAGAAAATTTGAAGTGAAAGCATTTGCTGCAGGCAAGGCGTTAAAGCCAGCATGATGGCAATTGCGTCGTTGTTGGCCAAACCGAACCAAACTGAACTGACCGGACCTGGCCGAAAGTGGAAATGAGTGCAAATTTATGCAGAAAGTAATTAAAAGTGCCGTTGTTTCATTCTGTCCACTTCTCTCTTAGTTCTGTTCTGTGCTGTTCTGTTATTCTTTTGCTTTTCTTGCTGCTGCTGCTGCTGCTGGTCACTCAAACGACCTCAACGCCTCCTTTGTGGACACAATGGGGCGTGGCAGCTGGCAGCTTTTAGATGCTTTTATGATTTTGACGTGGCCCATAAAAAGGAAATTTAATGAAGTTGCAACATAAAAATTGCAAGGCCACCTTCGGGCACTTTTGGCATTTGGCATTTGGCCAAGTGCTTAACGCATTTGCTGCTGTTGCTGTTGCCTCGTACCACAAAATCTAAAGAGCAAACACCTTAAGCTAACGAGCTGCCTGCCTGCCTTCTTGCCCGGACTCGCACTTCATCAAAAGGCCTAACCCGTAGTCGACAGCCTCTCACTTAGCCATGGCCACAGCAAAAGGTACAATCAATTTTACGGCTGGCCAAAGCAGAACTCAACTCTTGGCTGCCCGTTTGCCTGTTATTCGCCTTGATGCCATTGGCAACCTGCTGGGTGGCTGTTTAAGAGCAAACAAAAACACGACTCACACTCTTTGCTGTGGGCCCACTTCATTTAAAGACTAATTGTCAACATGCCTCCATGTACAACACCATGGGCGTGGAATTGGGGCTTAACGAACAATTTGTTCAGTTTCCCCATTTTCCACTTTTCATTTATTAAAAATTTAAAAGCTTAGCCAAGCTAAGCTAAGCTAAAAGGACAGTTGAACTCCCTTTTTGCATGTCCATTTATCCTAATATTATGAACATCATCAGCATCTATTTAGCTGCTAATTTGTTAATATTTGCTTAGGCGTTGACCTTTAGTTGATGAATAACTCAACTGGTTTGCCTTTCGCAAAAAGTATCTTCATTATTTGCTAGATTATTACTTTTATTATCATCATCATAAGTGCGCAACTTGTCAACTCATTTGCTAATCTTGATCATCATAACAGACACGAGCTAAACTATTGTCATCATTCCACACATTATTAATAATATCACACACAAGTTTTTGGCAATTTGTTCAACTTGATCTGCAATCGCCCCACTGTCATTATCTTACAGGATATCTGAATTGTTTGCGCTTTTGAGCGTAGCTCGCCAAGTATCTCTTTTTTCTGGCCATGAGGCAATTCTCAATTAACACAAGGCTCATGCCCAAAAAGCAGCCGAGAGCTGCTCAGTCAACAGCTCAGCTCAGACCTACCTAGACATGGCTTCAAGTGCCCTTTGACGCTTATTGTTCACCACTCTTTGCCTCACGACGCTTTTGTCTGGCCATATTATGGAAGTTGGCAGTTGGATGGTGGTTGGTGGCAGACACCCGTCGCCTATTAGAAGCCAACGGCAATTTCGTGCTACTCGTAAGTAAAATGTATGGCCTTATCTCTCTGGATGCCACGACAATATTAACACTTGACTATAATTCCAAGTGCTGAAAGACCAGCAAGCGAGCGCACATTGTTGGCTATTTTCAAGTATAAATAGCCCCAAAGGCAACAACAAGCAGCAAAATAAACTCAAAACAAAAGCATGCAAAACGAGCTGGCTAAAAGGGCCAAAGGAGCAAAGGGGGCAGAAGCTTGATAAATAATGCCTGAATATGCGACGTGTTAACAACGGCTTGAGACGCAATGGATACCACAAGGGGCATCTAATCTCACGTATTCCTTGTATTTATAAACTTAACGGCCAACGCGGCGTGTTGAACAATAACTAAAGGCGTCACTAACTAAACAACTAGCTCAACTAGTTAGTAAGCACAACTAGTAGACACCCTCTAAAAGCAGCTTTAATATTATATTACATTCTGTAAGTGCCCCAACATCGTATTTTATGATTTATGAGGCATTAATATTTGATGAGCCAAGCAACTAAATTGCTTGTCATTTAACCACTTGCTTCTATTAAATACACATCAAATTGTTATGGATTTATTTATTGAATGTCTACTTAGTAGCCAGTGCTTAATAATTTCAGTTTCCATAATTGATAGATGAGTGCATTCAATTCAATTGATTACAAAGCAATGCAGACATTCTGCATAATTTACTTCATCATTTATCCTCTTAAATATGTTGCAAACAGTTTTCATTTTCGATTTACAATTTGAATGTAGTTTATGGTTTTCATTTTATTACCAAAAGAAATCGAATATAGTTTAACGTAAAAGTTTGATGTATAAAAAAACCATTATGATTTTATGGCTGTCCTCGTAAAAATCGAACTTTTATTGTCAACCAAAGTTTAACTTGTTTTCAATAATATTTCCCATTAATATTTCAAAGCAAACTAAATTAATTACTGTACAATTATGTGGTTAAACATATAACATATTTAATAAATAAACTCTTATTGATTTATTTATTGACATTTTGTTTAAACTTGCCAAGAGCAAACGGAATAAACAGAGGGAAGTGTGCATAGGCGTTGTTTGCTCTTAGCTTAGGATATGCTCATAGAAATGCTGGGTATAACAGCTGCATACAGTGCCAAATGTGACACACACAGTGACACACTCACATCCACGCATACATAGACAAATATGAGTTTGTTTTTGCGACTGGCTGTAGGCATTTATGGTTTAAGTTGCCAACTTTTGTTGTTTTCTTTAGTCATTTTTTTGTTTAGTGCGCGTCGCACTGGAAATTCTATGCCGCCATTGACTGGCACACATACGTACATGGATGTCGTTATATATATGCACACACACACAGAGACACATGTGTGTTAAAGTTTGTTTTGCTAGTTGGTCGGTTGGTTGCCTGTTTTTGCCTCGCTGCCTCTGCCTTGGCCGTTTGGCTAATGCCAAATGGCTTTTGGGCACAAGACAATCGAGACACCCACACAAACACATTATATATATATACACATATATATATATGTGTAAGCAGTGGTATCTGTGACAAGGGCAGGCAGTCAGCTATTCAGCTAAACGGCAAAAGGGAGACAAGAACAACAAAAAAAAAAGGTTACACAGATTTCATGCCCCAGTGCATGCAGCAGCCAACTTATAAAAGATACCAGCAGCTAAACACACACACCACACACACACACACACATACAGTACACACATATGAGAAATACACACACATACAATTATGATGACCAATAAACGGACATTGCAAAGCAGAAGGCAACTGGGCCATTTGCCGCTTGCTAGAGAAAGCCTTGAAAAATTGCTGGCGCTTCAATTGAAACTTCAAGAGTGCAACATAACAACAACAACAATAACTGGAATTTGTTGCTGTTTTGCTATTATTTATGGCTTTATTATGCTGCGGGTGCCCGGGGCCACTTTTTATTTTTCTCGCTTTCTTTTTTTATTTTTGCAGAACTGGCACAAAGCGCAGCTAATCAACGATGAAATTCCGTAACATGTTACGAGTTGTGTTGCGTATACGCCACTTGGGCTCCAACTGATGTGTGTGTGTGTGTGTGTGTGTCTGAGAGGGTGTAAATGTGTGTTTGTGCGGCATTGCGCTTTACAATTTGAAATAACATTCCAGCTCACATGCTGAGTGTGTGTGAACTGTAATAAATAACTGCGGAAAAACTGTGGCTTCATCAGCGAATAAGCGATTCGGAAATACTCTTTTGGGTGGGATTAAGGCAAAGTTTAAATTGTTTATGCAAAATTACAGACAGTCGACGTGTATGTAAAGTAGAAAATTTTGGAATATATGTATGTACTTTGCAATTTCTATGGCAAGCAAACAAAAAAAAAATAAATCAAAAATATTTGAAATAAGCATTGATCTAAATCAGTTATTATTTTTATTTATTTGAACTAAAAGTGTATTGATAGAAATAAAGTAAAGCTAAAGGATTTCTTAATTCAAATTTGCATTTTATTTGAAGCACTTAAATACAATGTGAAATTATAAAGTTATCAACCAATACTGTTTAAATAGTTTTAGAGATACACTATAAATAAATAGAAGAAATTTGACAGTACATATTCAATAAAATATAGATAACACTTAAGAAAATTGTGAAATAAGAAAGTTATCAAAATCTAAATAGCAAGATAAGAAAGTTACCTCGACTACCCATTTATAGTATAGTACAATAATACCATATTCTAAAAATATTCCGCAAAAATACAAAAATATACTATAAATATATAGTACTACATTCAAAATAAACCATAGATTATAAAAAATACAAGATTGTCAGCCAAAGCAACTAACCCCTGCAATATGTAGGCATTTTTCCCCCTCACAGAACTATTTCGTAAATAACTTGGACAATTTTTATCCGATCGCAACCAAAGGTTCAGTAATCATACTTACTGTAGTTATTACTGAATGTACCTAGTATTAAAAAAGTTAAAATAGTTTGAGAAATAAAATAATATTTTGTTTAAATAGATAGTTATAATTAAAAAATGAATCTAAAAACATAATAGTTAATCTTGATTAAAAAAATCAAAAGCAGAAAGCTATTAGCAAATGCTGTGAAAATAGTTTGAGAAATAACAAAATGAAAAACTGGAGTTTCTGAAATGTAAATTTCCGTATTGAATAGTCTTTATTCCCCATAACAACTAGTCAACACATTTCGAAAGAGTATCTTAATTATATTATATGCATGTACAATTAGTTTTGTACATGGACAGAGTCACAGAGCCTGGGGAATGCGAATGCGAAGTGGAAATGTTGTGGAAATGCCATTTAATTGTATTTGAGCTAGATAAATAGCACAACGAAGGGAGAGAGAGAGAGAGAGAGTTGTTAGCCATTAAATAGCGTAATGATAATTTGATTGAATTTGCGATGCGATCAATCATCAATCACTCTGCTCTAATCCCAGCGCATACATAAATATTGAATGGATTGGGCCAATTATCAAATTGCCAATTGCAAGCACACACACACATACGTAGGGAAAGTGTTATTAGTGTAAGGGTGTGGGTGTGTTGGTGGCACAGTGTTAATTGAAAACTAATTGGATCGGCCGTCAACTGTCTGAGAGATAGGATAATCAATTTGAAAATGAAAATTTTTGGGTAAACACAATTAATATTTTCATAAATCAAATATTTCAAAATGCCAAAAAGCAAACAACAACGTTTGGGAGCGAGAGTCCTTGCCAGCGCCTGATTGCCTGCGTCAGCATAATTGAGAAGATGTTCACAAGAGCGTGAAGGGAGAGAGAGAGAGAGTGTGAAGGGAGAGGGAGAGCGCCTGCTTTTTGCATGTGTCGTTTCAATGAAAGTTTTGAGTGGTCAAATAATTGAATTGAGTGAGCCTCTACGCTTCTCTGGCTGCATTGTCCTGCGAGCCCCATCAATCAGTTATTCCAAAATGCAATTAATATACGCATACACATTTAAGCAGCACACACGCACACGCACACACACACACACGCACAAGAGTGGCGAGCGAAATTCATAAATTAATTAAGCAGAAGGTCAGAGCCGAGAGTTAATGCAGATGAATGCCAAATACTAACTTTCACTTAGCCACAAAAAGTGCTCGGACATTCGTGGCCCATAAATTGTCATGTTAAAGAGCGACCCTTTTATATAACATATTTGTATATATATAATGTATATATCTTGCGTATGTCTAAATGGCGCTAAATCGTCTCGCGTGTGCGGACTTTACGAGCCTTCACTTGTAATACGCTGTTCATATATCACGGCAACACACGGCGTATGCGTGATGATTGGCACTGACACGAGGCATTCGAATGGTTTTCCAAGCGCGCCTTAGAACACGCAATACACAAATTGACAAAGCACACACAGCCAGATGAAAGCGAGTGAAAGAGAGGGAGAGTGGGAGTGAGAGAGAGAGAGAGAAAGTTGCTGTGTAAACATGTATATTGGCACACAAATAGAATACGCTTCAATAAACAAATCCCTGTCGACTTTTAGGCCGTGTTTAGTTGGAGAGATACAAAGAGCAAGCGCTTTGGCATTAGGCGCAAACCAATTGGTTAACCCAAAGGCAAATAGGACAAACGTCTAGCAGGTAAACGACAGCACAGCGTGTCCCCTTATTAACAAGTCCTTTTGGCCACATGTTTGGGGGGCTCAGCTCATTTGCAGAAGCAACTTCTGCTGCTGCTTCTTGCCCTTGGCGAAAACCAATTCAAACATATACACACAAATCAAAGCTCTAAAGAAAATGGAAAATAGAAATAGCAAATAGACCAAAATGCGAAGCGCAAAAAGGAAACGAAAGACAACAAATCAAAGCAGCTGGATAGGAAAGAAAGCCAGACAGACAGATAGCGGGAGACAGAGAGAGAAATAGAGAGAGAGAGAGAGAGAGAGAGAGCAACAAACAATTACGAGCAATTTCATTGCCACAAGGACTATGGCTTTGTTTGAGCCAACAAAACTACATATGTACGAGTATGTGCGGCCAAGAAATTGGGTCTAATTGTAATTTAGATGCAGTCTGCCAAGAGATCGATATGGACGATGAAGGGCATTAAATTACGCGCCGATGGAAATACACTTTGCCACAGACGATGAGAGCGAAGGACAAAGAACGGAGGAGGATGTGTTGGCGGCACGTTGACTCGCTGCCAGAGACACACTCGACTCGACTCGACTATCTGGCCAGCTGCGATTCGAGTATCATTCATACAGTCACAGCCAGCAGAGCACACCCAAAAAGGAGGGAGCGGGAGGGAAGTAACGGCGACTGGCTGGAACAGTTTTTGTTTGCTTGGTCTGCGAATGCAAACAGAATGCAGGGAGAAGGGCAGAGAAGCACAGTTTGCTCTCGCCTATTAAGCTATTTTAAATGTGTCACACACATGCGGTCGCACACTCTATAACCCAGTTGATAGTTGTCCAAGGTCAGCACACACACACACGCTCACACACATCGAACATCTGTAGACCTTAAACACGCATGCGGAGCGCAAAAGCGTTGCATACTTTTTGGGGGCAACAATTTTGACACTTCATTAGTTGGCATGAATGAATATTTCCGTTATGTATAAATAATGCTTGGCACGTTAGCGTGATAAAAAAAAAAGCGAATCGCAGTAAGTAAAAACGTAGCAAAAGAAACGCAAACGAAACAGGGAAGGAACAGTAAAAAAATGAAGCATTGTACGCAAGTCAAAGTCAAAGTTTTATGATTTGCTTACGACGCGAGGCGACGCGACGCGACGCCACAAAAGTTGCCTCAACAAAATCGAATTGAAGAAGAAGGTGTGCAAAACTTTTGATGCGAAACAAGAAAAATTATGCCATAAAAACCTGGCGGCTACTGTGCGCTAGATTATTCTCTCTGTTTTGTGTGTGAGTATCGCCGACTTTTATATTCATGATTTACGATGCAAACGAACCAACGAATGAACGAACGCAGCTCGAATTCCCCCCGTGGCCAGGTGAAAACAAATCAACGTGGTTTGTTTTGTTTCAGCTTCAGCTTCTGCTTCTGCAACGGCTGCTGCTGTTGCTTTTGCTATTGCTTCCTTCCCCCATTGGTTTGGCTTAAGTATCAGAAGAATGCATCAATCAAGTGCGAAACATTAAGAACTGAGCAGACAGCTAATCAACAATGCATACTATGATAAGCCCCTAAGGATATTACACTAATCGACTGCCGACTTCCAACTGCGTTTCTCCATTTGCCAACTGCTTTAATAGACTGTTGACCTACATATATTTTGTACTCACTATCAAACTGATTTTATTGTTATGGGTGTTTAAAGTCATTGTGCGTTCGAATTTCAACTAGCAAATTTGTTTGTATGCTGTGTGCATTGTAATTAAAAAGATGAATATCAGCGTGTGCAAATATGAGCTTTGTAATTAAAATAAATCAAAATATGTAAATAACGGCAATAAACTGTCATATTAATTGCACAATTCGGTTTAATATTGATACCGGAAAACAATTAATATCAGCTGTTAACCTATAAATAACAATACACAACAAAAAAGGAAAGCAGAGTTGAAATTGTATATTAAACAATTAGTTAACAGCTTGTCCTAAGAATAAATTGCTTGTAAATTCGTAAAGCGTTCAACTTTTCATGTAACGATTTTGAAAAATCGAACTTGAATCAAACTTTTGGCGTTCGATTTCACACACCGTTTATTTACGGAAGTTGAGACGCTTTTTGTTCTTTGAATTTAAGTTCTAACGTAACTTTTATGCAACTATTTTGCAAGTAGTTGGATATTTCCATAAATTAGAAACATATTGAAGTCGGTCAATCAGCAACTTTGTTTAGATTTCAATTCTGGCAAAATGGCAAAAGTTAAACAAAAGTCAATTGATTACCTAGTCGTAAAAGTAAATAAATCTTACAATGTGCCAAATAGTTTGGAGCAACTCAACTGTTAAGGCAAGAGACAATGGCAATGTCAGTTGGCCTCTGACATATGACAGAGAAATGCGAGCATCCCACAACTCAACACACAAACATACCGAGATACATATAGAGTATAACACTATGTATATATGTATAGTCGTATTTATGTGGATATCACATGAGAGTGGCGAGAAGGTTTCACTAAATGCATTTGCGTTGGCGTTTGCTGTTGCTGTTGCCGTCATTGCCATGAAATGTACAAATTTATTGAGTGCATGTCGTATACGTAATATACAAGCAGTTGCCTTAGCTCACAGTTCTCCTCACAAGTTGTTGCTGTTGTTGTTGCTGTTGTTATTGTTATTCAGCTGTTGACATAGTGCGTCTGCGGCATTTTTAACGTGTCTGACATAATTTCAAAAGGCTGAATCTGGCCACAGAATATTTTTAGTTGCACTTAAAATGTGCTTCTTGCTGTTGTTGTTGCTGTTGTTGTTGTTGTCGAGTTGCTAAGGTTATTTCCATTGCTAAAGTTGTTGCTGCCATTGGTTGCTAGCTAGCAATGTTTTTGTCGACGGTCGTCGTTACTAAAAATAAAACAACAGCTCGTTAGCTTTCTAAGCTTCTAAGGGCGCGACCGCGTCTCGTTGTCTCGTCTCTCGCACTTTGCTCTTCTCTCTCTCCTCTTCTCTTCTCGTGCCCGAAATAAACGCTTCATCCGCATATATTTAATATTCTCTTTTTTTCACTTTTCCGCCTTGTGTTTTGCCAATTTAATTAAATGTTGCCAGCTACCAGCAACAAAAGCAACACTGGCAGCTAACAAATTAATCATACGTCATGTTGTCAGCTTTATGAAAACTTTGCATAAATCTTGATGCAAAATGCAACCGGCTGTAAACGTTGTGTGCACCCAGTGAAAGTGTGTTGTGCTTGTGTGTGTGTGTGTTTGTGTTTGTGTGTGTTGCTGCCAGCGGCAAATTGTTTCAAATATGAGCAATTTTGCGCGAAATTGAAAAATCCAACGCGAAGGCAACGAAAAAAGGCTTTTGTTGTCACTGCCATTGACAAATTTGAGTTTGAATTCCGCCAACCTTTGCCACAGCAAAAAACGAATAGACCGAAAAATAGGGAAAGAGCGAAAGCGACTGCGCAACAAATATCAACAAACGAAATGAAAGTAAATAACGCGTTTTGCTTTCATTTTGTTTATAGAAAAGTTTAAATTGTGTCAAGTTTTTTTTGTGCTTCTGCGCCGCCACCGACGCCAAAATGCAAAAACTTTGTGTCCGCATCGAAGCGAAAACAGCCAAAAAAAAAAAAACTGGCCAACAAAAAAAAAAGTAGAAAACAAATAAACAACCAAACAAAACCACCAAAAATCAGGCCATCAACGTTACAAGCGCCAACACAAAAAAAGAGGAAGAGAAGCGAAAGGAAAACACAAAAAAATTGAGGAAAGATAAAGCAAATAGCAGACGTTTTACGACACCAAAAGTATTCAAGCAAGACGTGGTTCAACCCACTCGAAGCATCCTCGCCTGACCTAGCGCCAAAGCGCAGTAGTCAAAAGGTAATCCTCAACAAAAAAAAAATAGAAAGAAAAACTGATATAATCAGGGAAAAAAAGGTACTTAATCAATGTGGTTCTCAAATTACATTTTCAAATAAGCTGCAAAATAATTAACAAACAAAATCTGCTGATGAAATTTATTGCCTTCAGCGAAGCGAAAAATAACGAAGTATAAAAATAAATATATTATACAAAAAATAGAAAAACTGTAACTCAAATATCATTGAACTGCAGTTGATGTCAATAAATATGAAATTTCATTATTTTCAATTGTTTTTAGAGCAGCGCCAAAAATATAATTTGAATTCAAATGAATTCTACCTTTTTTTTTTACTAAAAATCAGCCAATTACAATTTAATGCTTTTTGAGTAAATAAATATTAAATTCTACAGTATTGCAGTAAATTTCAGACATAAAATTGAAATAAAAATATGAGAAATAAATGTACTTTAAAGGTTCCACACTTTTACGTTACAGATTGCGTGACTTAACTATTATGCCCTCAGTGAGGGAATAAAGAGAAAAGTTCAATTAGTGCTTGACAGCAATGAGAATTGGGTTGCATTAAAATTCAATATCGACTTAATGACTTGACTCTTTAAGCTTAATTTAACTTCCTTATTACATTTGTTGCTCGTCTTATTTCGTCCACACCGTCCACAGTCCATAATGACCGTAATGACCACCTGTAATTACTGGCTGTAGTTGTAATTTAACCTCGAGCGTGGTCAACATAAATATTATGCTTTATTTATTGATTAATAAATAGAGAGAAAACCAGTGAAAATGCGTCTTGCACTTGCGACAGACTTATTCAATTTGTTCTTAAAAAATCTCAAAACGCTGTCATTGTGTCTCAGATAAAACTATAACAATGAACAATTATGGGACTATACGGATAAACTGGATTTCAGTGCAGCTTTAACTTGACAATATAAAAGTTGAAGTGTGCTTTTTGTGTGTATTTGTGTGTGTGTGTGTGTGTGTGTGTGTGTGTGTGTGCAGCAGAGTAATCCATAGAAACTTTGCACATGGCAAAACTCTTAAGCCAAAGTGAAGTGCGTCTGTCATATGAACTTTGTAGCTGCTGACAACACGGAAGGTCCTGCTGGGAGACAAAGACAGATACGAGATGAAGACGAAGACGAATACGAGGGCGAAGATTGGGGACTGATGGGAGATGCCGATGGTAACCGCAACCAATAGATTTAACAAAAGTTGACCCAGGACAAACTTGTTAGTTCGGTTTGTTTAATTTAGTTTTGGGCTGGCCAAAAACTTTGCCATGTTTTCACTTTCTCTCTCTCTCTCTCTCTCCTGCTAACTCCTGGAAATGAAAAGCAATTAGCAAAGGTTGCATTCGGCACTTGAGGCACTTCTCTGAACTATCCACCCTTGAGATATGATCGGAAGCTTCTCTTGCTCCTCAATGTGTTTCACTATATAATGACCGATAAATTAATTAATGCTCGATAAGGCAATTGTCGCTATTAATTATTTAACATGGCTCCTCGCACATTCCCCCTCTCGCACTTGGGCAATTAGCTGCAACACGCACAGGACCCTCCGCTGGGACGACGCAGATGAAACGTGCGATGAATCGTTTTTAGTTTTATGACAACGGCAACGACAACGCAAACAATGGCTGCGAGTCTGAGCCCATGAATTTAATGCATTGCAACAGTTAATGATTTTATTGGCACTTGACTTTGGCCAACGCACGGCAGCAGCTTCCTTTTTTCCCTCTCTTCCCCATCTGCCTTCTGTTTGCTGGCCAGACGCCAGTCAGTTGTAATTTATGACTCTGGCTTATGAATACGTTAAGAACAATGGACGTGTGGCCAAGCAGAAGGAGAAGAACGATCCTTAATCGAAGCTAAAAGCAGACCAATCCGGTTTTTGAAGAGGCTGTAAATGAAATATTTTAAATTGTTCGCTCATCTTAAATGCCATTTCAATTTGGGACTTCCGTTTCCGTTTTGGGCCAAAGCCACCACTATTAACAGCAGTGCTGCTGCTGCTGTTGCTGCTGGTGGTGTTACTCTTTGTCCGTAATGTCCTTGCCCAACGTTGAGGACTTCTTTTTGATAACAGAACACAAACACACACAAACTGAGATGGAGACACGTACATATGTTTATTCCCAATCACACACCAAAAACCAACACACACATACGCCAGACAAGACACATTTATGTACATTTGCATAATTGAATGATTTACAATTGCTTAATTTTTGGCCTATTAAACTTCACATTTCACTTGAACAACTGAAATCAAATGGATTCGATTTCAAAAAATATCCTCAGCACTGGCTTACGGTGCTTCGTTCCGCGCGCGTCCAATGGGCTTGAAAGTTCCGCTGTAACTGAAACAGTTAACGGCATATACCAAACGTATTTATGTTAGACAACGCACGAAAGCTCTTTAAAGGTCTCTAAAAGGACATCAAAGCTCGGACACATTTAAAATTAACGGCGCGCGCTCACAATTACAACGTTGCAGAAGCTGACTGCTATGTAATCGATTACTTATCGAAAACGCAGCTCAACAGTAACATGTTATTAATAACATTTGGTGTTAACTAACAGCAGCCACATCGAGCAGCTGTTGTAAGAAAAAGAAGAAGAGGTAGTTGTCACAAAAAATAAATAACAAATCGTACTGCTGTAAAAAGTGGCGTAAAATAGCACAAAACAGTGCTGAATCAAATAATATAAACTTTTTTATTAACTTGGAGACATGGCGCACTACAAAGGTGCAGCCAGCGAGGCTGGAAGAGCTGCGCAGCTCATGAAGAAGCGCGAGATACAACAACAGGAGATCGAGTTTCGCAAGAAGAAAATTGAGGAGGAGCTGAAGCTGGACAAGATTGAGAACAAGTTTGCAACGCACTACGATGCCGTGGAACAGCAGCTCAAGTCGTCGACCATTGGTCTGGTCACGTTGGATGAAATGAAGGCCAAGCAGGAGGATATTGTGCGTGAAAGAGAAAAGAAACTAGCACAAAAGAAGGACGAAAAGGATCGAGAGAAGCAACGCGCCTTGGAGGCCATACAGGCCGAAAAGAACAAGCAAAAACGTCAGATACAAGCACTGTCTTTTAATATGGATGATGATGAAAATGAAGATGATAACGACGACGACGATAATGATAAGGAGAAAGAAACGTTTCAAAAGCCCGCTCCAGCGAAGTGGACAGAAATTCGGAATGAAGAGGTGCCCATCAAAAAGAAGAAAATATGCAAAAATCCCGATGTAGACACCTCATTTCTGCCAGATCGCGAGCGCGAGGAGCAAGAGAATCGTCTACGCGAGCAACTGCGTCAGGAATGGGTAATGCAACAAGCTGAACTTAAAGATGAGGACATTTCAATTACCTTCAGTTACTGGGATGGCTCCGGCCACAGACGCAATGTGCTGATGAAGAAGGGAAATTCCATTTATCAGTTTCTGCAGAAGTGTCTGGAGCTGTTGCGCAAAGAGTTCATTGAGCTGAAGACCGTGATGGCCGATCAACTGATGTATGTGAAGGAGGATTTGATATTGCCGCATCATTATTCCTTTTACGACTTTATTGTGACGAAGGCTCGCGGCAAATCCGGACCGCTTTTCCAGTTCGATGTGCACGACGATGTGCGTATGATAAGCGATGCTTCCGTTGAGAAAGAAGAATCCCATGCTGGTAAGGTTTTGTTACGTTCCTGGTACGAGCGCAATAAGCATATATTCCCCGCTAGCCGCTGGGAGCCATATGATCCGACTAAATCTTACGACAAGTACACGATTAAAGATAAAGACAAGGAGAAAAGCAAAAAGTAAAATTGAGCGCAAAATAAATACAAATGTTTATCGAAATGCATTACTGTATTTGAATGTGGGAGGCTTACAACACTGTAAATGATGGTTGGCGCTTTATAGCACTGAGCTTTTGCTGGCAGAGTTAACTTCTCAACAGCTGAGAGAAGCGGACGCCAAATCTTTAAATAACAAATGTTGGCGTCTCAAAACAATATTTTGTGTTTAGGCTTCGCAGCGTTTGGACGTAGCTAACTTCCCTGCGTCGGGTAAGAATGGAATTCACTATAATATTGCGAATTACGAATTATACATATATTGTGGGGCTCGACTTAATAATTGATGTGTATCGGAATGTCTGTGTATGTGTTTTATGCTTTTTTTTCTGTCAGTGTGTGTGTTATGAGAAATATTTAACGGTTGTCGTGCTGCTGACGCGTTTACAATTTATTTGTTAAGGCTCAAAACAAATATTACTCACTTGCTGCAGAGCGGTATAAAGATAATTTATAAATTCGCGATTAGCACAACACAAACAAACATACCCAATTAATAAATCGCATGAAAAGTGAGTGGATTTTGTTTGTAAACTAGTTTCGGTTTCCTCAACTCGCCCCACTCTCTCTGCCTCTTGCTCTCTCCCTCTCCCTTTCTACTGCAGTGACTATGTGGCGATCACAGCAACGGCAACCGCAGCTTTAGCCATTCTTTAAACACATGCAAAAAAGCCACTTTCGCTTTCTCAGCATAAATTCTTTTGCACCTCATAAAAAAAAAATACGATAAGATTTGCGTTGAGTGTTGTGATGAAAGAGGAAAGGGTTTCGTATACACAACAATATCGGTGCAATTAAGTAAATTAAATTCACTTTATAAATGTTACAGAAATCGTGCGTTTTTGCCTCCCCTGCAACGCCTTCATCTAAAAACAAAACACGGAACACGCGAAAGTTCAACAAGTGAAATGAAATATTTTGGCGGCATTGAAGGGTAAGTGAGGTCAATATATCACAAACATCATCATCGACTATTGCTCTTGATTTATTAAGTGGCTAACTTAATGATTATATACAACTTTACACACTATATATATCAAGTGCGCAATTGATTAACAATGAGAGCCGCAGATTATTAGTCCAATGTAGTTGACAAACACTTATCACACAGGGGGATCAACTAAAACACATATGAATTTCACTTAGAGTGCGACCAAGCCTCATTAGCTGCGACTATTTTTTTATCTGTTAGTTGTTTTTATTTCCCCACGCAAAATTTCTATAGAATCCAAAAATGCTATCAATAGTTTCTTATTTAAATTGAAAAAGAGGAAGAGGAACTTTTCATAATACAAAAATCAGTAATAAACTCTTATAATCGACACAGTTTCTGTATAAAACATGCCATCATACTTTTTGTTATCATTTATTCATTAGCTGAAATTTTGCTGTAATCATTTAATAAGTTTATAATGCCTTGATAAATTTCCCTAGCTTATCGGTAATCAATCAAAAGATAGATACTAAAAAAGTATAACTAGCTCCAGGAGGTCCTCAAGGACATATAAAACTAGGCATCATTGTTGTTGTCATTGTCATTATGAAGAGGAATCATTAAACAAGTTGATGACACCTTCATAAATTTAACCAGCTTTTGGGTATCAGGGGATCAACTAAAATACATATACTATATATAATTAATCTCTATTAAGTTCACGAATAGATAAAACACTATGCAGTAATGTTGTTTATTGTCATTCATTTGAAGACTGATTTTATAGAGAAATCATTTCAAAAGCTGATGACGTTTTAAAAAATTTCTCCAGCTTAAAATGTAGTCGGAGATCAGCAAGACTAGACCCATTGAAGTCTTTAATTATCTGATTATACATACTATATTATAAAGTAATCAACTAAAATATATCTACTATATTCGTATGTACTTAAAGAAAATAAGACCAGCCAATTAGCTTCGGGAACAAAGCATCATTGTTGTTTTTCTTTATCTGATTATACATAATCTATTATAGAACAATTATTTAACAAGACACTGGACGCTTGATAAATTTCAGCAGTTTATCAATGAACCCTGGGTACTTTATAAAGGAAGACCATTCCCGTTCCCTTAACAGATAAAACTATGCAGCATTATTGTCATCTTTCGTTCATTATCTGATTTAATATAGCAACTATTCAAGATGTTGTGGACTTGATAAATTTCACCAGCTTTGTCTCCGGTATCCGCTTGTTCCGCATTATTGTTCGCTGGCCATTCATGAAGGGCACCAGCACCTCGGGAATTGCGATGGAGGCGTTTCCTGCACTTCCCACACTCTGATAGGACTCAATTAGTGCAATCAAGAGACGTGGAATTGCAGTTGCAGTGCCATTCAAAGTGTGAGCATGCAACACTCTGCCATCCGAGGCGCGTTTATATTTGACATTCAGACGCTTTGCTTGGTAATCCGTGCAGTTGCTGCAACTGGAGATCTCGCCCCACATCTGACGCCCCGGCATCCATGCTTCGATGTCGTACTTCTGATATGCTGGCGCACCCAATTCACAGGGCGGCATATCGAGCAGGCGGAAATTTATGCCCAGCCGCTTAAAGAGCGCAATCTCGGTATCCTTGAACTGTTCCAGAGTGGCTTCTGATTGCTCCGGTGTGGTGATGGAAAACATTTCCACCTTGGTGAACTGATGCACCCGATAGATGCCCTTCTCCTCCTGCAATCCCGATGTCTCGGCACGATAACATCGACTCACTGCAGCCACTTTTAGTGGCAGTTGCTGCTCCTCCAACACATGGTTAGCAAAGTACCCCGCGAGTGCCATTTCCGAGGTACCCGATAGACATGCACCCGTGTCCAGCTTGTAGACTTGGGTGCGTTCGCCTTCGGTGCGCATGCCACAGGCCTCGATCACCTCGCGTGGTAAGATGTCGGGCACCGACATCAGCTTGAATCCCTGGCTTCGCAGTGTCTGCAATGCATACTGTATGATGGCCTGTTCCAGCATGGCCAGTTGCCCCGTCAGATAGTAACTCTTGTGACCCGTAAAATTTCTCAAATGATCCATGCGAAATAGATTCAAAGTTCGAGCCAGCTCCGAGAACTCTTTGGCTCCCTGTTCCGGCAACGTGCGATGCTTGTAGTTGGCCAACTCACGGGGTTCATTGTTGTAGCTGAGCAGTCGAGGATTTGTGGTATTCGGCAGCTGCTGCAGTTCATCCTCCAGCTGGCTCAGCAGCTCCACATTGTTGGCGCCCTCTTGGAGCTTTTCAATCAACTGTCTTATGAGAGGCACATTGTTCCTGTGATGCCGCAGCTCAATGTTGTGCTCCAGTTCATTGAGCTGCTCACTAGTTAAAGCCGCTTGCCCAACAGATCCTCTTGTTGTCGTTGTTGTGTCATGTGCATGGCTCGTTGTTGTTGTCATTAGGCGCTCCATCATTGGCTGATGTTTTAACAGCCGGCGAACATTTGCCAACAGCTTCATAATATCAATTAAATTGTAATTGCTTTAATTACCAAACAGTCTTTTATGATCTTTCTCCGAATTCAATTTCCAATCCACTCACAACACGACACGCACTTTGCAATTAAACAAACTTTTAACAAATGTTTCTATTGTGCAATATTATTCTGACCGGTTGCCGTACGTTGTGAGGTGGCAACGCTTTTCTCGGAGCAACAGCGTTGCCATCTTATCGCATTGTTGACGTCAGCTGGATTTGGCGCCTCGCTTATCTTTCAAATAGCAAAAAGTTAATTAAGCATTTATTTATCGCCAGCAATGCAAACACATTTTCAGCTTAGCGATAACAAACATTTGCTATTCTTCCGTGTTGCACAAGCATTTGCCTCAATTGAGTTGCAACTAGTGCGCATAATAATAATAGCAATTGAATGAGGGTCTCTACACAGCAAAAGATACGTATATTTAGATATTGTATCTGCATGTAGATTTTGTATCTTTGCAGCCCGCATGAATGCGTTATATGGGTCAATTAATTAAGGGGAATACCTAGATCATGAACACTATAAATATATATCTATTTACATTTCATTTGAGTACTTTTTATAGATATTTTTAGTTCTCAGTATAAGATGTCTTAATAAATCGAATGAAATATCTATTTGATGCGTGCGACAGTTCTATTTGCACCTTTCCTCCAAATTAACTAATTGAAAAAACGTGATGTGAAGTGAGCCAACGTTTCAATCTCTGTCCCAGCTTCAATTTCAATTTGCTCAATTGGCAGACATTTAATTCGATTTAGTTGGAACTATTAATAGCTACTATATTATTATTGTGTTCGGTCATGACCCTGAAGTAGCGCCCCAATAGTCGAACAATGATGCGGCAAGTGACCAAGCGGATGTAGACACAATTAATTAAGCACTTCTTCTCTTGTTGTTGTTGTTGTTATTGCAGCGGTGCAACGCACTCCAGGCTTGTCATCTGCGATGAGAGCGGTGAATCGGTGGGCAACACCAGCGGTCTGGGCACCAATCACTGGGGCATTGGCATCCCAGAGTGTGCGCGTCGCATTGCCGACATGGTGGAGCGTTGCAAGGAGGAGGCAAAGATACCAAAGGACACGCCACTCGCCAGCTTGGGCCTCAGTCTCAGCGGCTGCGAACAGGTAAAATTACAATTTAATTGTCATTTGTTGTATGTAATTAATTTTGGTTTTTTAGGAAGCCACCAATCGTGAGCTGGAGCAGGAGCTAAGAAGCACTTTCCCCAAGCTGGCCGACAGCTATGCCGTGTCCAGCGATACCATGGGCAGCATGTTCACTGCCTCCTCCATTGGCGGCATGGTGCTCATCTCGGGCACCGGTTCCAATTGTCTGCTACGCAATCCCGATGGCACCACAGCCAACTGTGGTGGCTGGGGCAATTTTCTGGGGGACGAGGGCAGCGGTAAGTGTTACAATGCGATCTCCTTCGAGCGTTATCATTTGCATTGTTTCAATGCAGCGACCCAGATTACGTTTTGCCTGATAACGTTTGATGGACATCTAATCATTGTGTGATTCATTGACATTGCCATGATTAATGGATTACTCTTTCGTTTTATTAGCCTGGTTCATATCGTATCGGTCCATTAAAGTGGTCTTTGATCACATGGATAACTTTGAGAAGTCCCCATATCCCATTGAGAAGACTTGGACGCTGATCAAGGAGCATTTCAATATCGAGACACGCTACGATATGCTGACACATTGCTATGCCAAGTTCGACAAGCCCTTCTTTGCGAATCTTTGCAAGAAGTTGGCTGAGAGTGCCGAAAGTGGTGACAAGCTGGCCTTGTCCCTGTTCCAAGAGGCTGGCGTGCATCTTGCACGTATGATTAAATCGCTGTTGCCCAACGTTAGCAAGGAGTTGGTCAAATCTGGTGAACTGAGCGTCGTGTGCGTGGGTTCAGTGTGGAGCAGCTGGAATCTGCTGAAGCAGTCATTCATTGATGAGCTGGCCAAGATGTCCATACCATACAATCTCAAATTGGTGCAAATCACCAAGAGCAGTGCTTATGGGGCTTGCTATTTGGGTGCCGACAGTGCCAAATTCCAGTTGCCACGCAACTATGCAGACAATTTCAGCGTGTTGCACATCTACAAAGCGAGCAGCAGTCCAGCAAAGAATGGTGTGGCGAATAAAACTTGTGACTGTGAGGGAAAATAATGTATGAGGCCAAACATTCCAATGAGCATAAATCTAATATTATAACTGTAATAAAATATCTTCCACACTCCCAAAGAGAGAGAGAGTAGTCCAATTGTTTATAAGGGTTTGTTAGAAATACGTATGAAAATTTTATTCGATAAAGTTCATTGTATTAAGTTGCCATTTTGTCTCTGTGTGTGTAATTCTGTTTACATACATCATACATGATGCACACTTCATAAATTATTCCTCTTTTTATATGCGCTCTGTTTTAATTGGCAGTTTTTACTTTATAATTAATACTTTGCTTTCTTGAATGTATTTCGTAATTTAAAGCCAACTTATGCATACAAGTATTTTTTGCCCATCTGTCGTGTCAATTCTTTGGCTAATTTGATTCTCGCATTATTTAAGCAAAACTATTGTGGTTCTCTATAATATCATAGTACATAATTAAAACTCAAATGCAAAGATACACATACATTATTTGAAATAGTACATACAGAGAATGCAATCGATTGTAGCTTGGAATTAATTATAAATCTATGAATATAGTAGTATATAATATAATTGCTTGCATAAAACAATTTACATATAGCGTATGTAATAGAGCAATATACCATAATAAACAAATCAAAAAGAAAATGTAATCAAAAGGAATAACAATAGTAATAAAATCGAATGTATTTTTCCCAGGCATTTCATCGAGACGAAGAATTTCTTGGATAGAT
The DNA here is from genome assembly GCF_023558435.1 of Drosophila sulfurigaster albostrigata. Taxonomy (NCBI): domain Eukaryota; kingdom Metazoa; phylum Arthropoda; class Insecta; order Diptera; family Drosophilidae; genus Drosophila; species Drosophila sulfurigaster. The sequence goes on from NC_084882.1 coordinate 23,543,312, forward strand.
GCCCTTAAATAGCGTTAGGATAGCTTTGTAATTGTGGTTAAATATTTAAATTAAGTGTTTTTATGTGTGTTTAGCTTAAATGCATTTCATGGTAATGCTATCAATTGTTCATGCTTTGCCGCAGCTTTTGTGGATCCTGATAGTGTGACGACGATGATATAACCGATGGATGTTGTGGCGGCGGAAAACAGCGCACGTGCTCTACATTTGAGCCCTCACCATCGCCACCCTTAAGATACTTGTTTAGTATTGAGAATATTTGTGAATTTAATACTTGGAAGCGTCGTATGCGGTCCACCATTCGCTTCAATTGCTGCAATACCAATGGATAATTAATACAAATGGTGCAATAAAGTCAATTATCTTGGACTTACAATGCCCTTCACGTCCTCATCCTTGCCATCGACGCGCTGCACTCGCAAAATGTGATAGCAAAAGTCTAGAGCTTCAAAGCGACGCTGCTGGCCAAGCAGCACAATCATAACGCAACCAGCCCAGTTGAGGCCCTCGCCAAACAGCTCTTCAATGGTGTATTCCGTGCCACGCACGGGGATGCAGTAGACAAATTGTAAAGCTGACCAAAGTCGATGAAACTCGGAGCATTCATCCACATGGATTATGCCATTAGCTGGCGGCGGTCCACACCACACTGGATCATCCAAATAGCTCTTGACGCGATTTAAGATCACCTCAAAGATGCTCAGACCGCAACAGAGGCGCTCCCTGGTCAACAGATCTCCCTCGCGCGCAATCATTGCTTGCTGTGGATTCAAAAACAAGATAGTGTGAGTATACAATAAAGTTGATTAGATGTTATAAAAAGCTCACCTTGGCTGTGCCAATTTTCTCAACGTTCGACACAATTTGCAAGTTGGCAAATTGCGCTTCAAGACGCTTCTGCTTAGCCTCGGGCTTTTCATTCTCTGCAACGTAGAATTATAGAGATTAGAATCGAGTTGGATAGATGATAAAGATATTTAAATGTCACCTTTGCAGAATGGGCGTGGAAATATGTTTTGGAAGAGCGCTGCATGCAACAGATCACAGACCTCCTCCTGCGACAAAGCCTGTTCGATCAGCAGACAAAAGATGATGCAGTTGCCAAACTCTCTGAACGACTGAAACAGTTCAGTCTTCGTATCCGGATATTGCACAATGTCCGTTAGATGCGCTTGATAGTAGCTGAGCACGCCTGGTGAGCCGTACTCACAGCGTGGCAATTTGCAAGACTTGGGCATGGCAATCATTAGCGTTTTGGTGAACTGCAGCAATGAGCCCTGAATGAGTGGCTTCACAATGTCCTTCAGTATGATGTCCATGACGACGGCAATGCCCTGATAGCCCAACAATCGGCACATGGCATGGAAATGTGGTGCACCCACAAAGCCAGTATATTGTCCGTACTGTGTGGAATATGCCGCATTCAATTGCTTCGAGCCCCATAGATAATAATGCGACATTTGCGGCGGCTTCTCGCGCTGTATTGCCTGTGACGATGATAAATTGACCTTGGTGCGTATAAACCTAAAAATCAGATAAGAAAATTATTATAGAATGAATTAAAGAGTTAGTAAGTAAAACTCACCTGTTTGTGGCTGCATTGTAGCAGTAATTAACGAGAAAGTCATAGTTCAATTCCACAAATACGTGCAATGTGATGCGACCATAAGGTGCTAGGACATTATGATTAGCCTCTTTCACCATGCCGTCAAAGTTGTCTAAAGCCAAGTACTTGCTCAGCATTTTGTGGCAAATGCGATTAGCCTCCAAAAGCCCCTCAAGTTCCTGTCAAAAGAATGCAGCATTAAGAGATGGAAGTTGTGGTTACGTTGCGAGCTTAACTTACCACAATGCCGGTTATGTCATTGCCCTCAAAGCGACTGATTGCCAATTCGATGCTCTTGTGCATGTTTGCATTTATGCGTTGTGTGATCAACTTGTTCAGATCAATGGAGCGACCTGTAAAACAATCGAATCAGTTAATTTAAATACATGGCTAATAGATATAAATTTAATGCTTACCCAAGAGCTGAACGTGTCGTTGCTTAAGCAGCGTCTCATAACGATTATTGCGTGGATACGATTGGAAATTGAAGCCGAGCACTTCGCACTCCAAACGGAAACGTTTGTCCAAGAAAATGCTAAAATTAAGCTTTGTTAACTGAAATTCAAATAGTTTCGATTACTAAGTAGACTCACCTGCCCGCCAGTTGCTTGTAATGGGCAAAGATTTGTTCGCTTAATTTGTAAACAAACTGATCAAAGCATAAGTTGACCTCGGCCTCCACTTCGTCGTAGAGGAATTGCTTGCGGAAGACTGTGAGTGCATAATGCGCTGAATCGTTGTACAAATCCAAGGGATACAAGACAAATCTGAAAGATAAAGAAAACAAATTACTAGCTGACATTATAACGAAGTGGCTTAAACAACGTACTCCATCATAGAGGGCTCCTTGGTCTGTAAGATGTGATCAGTTAAAATCCACGGCATTGACATTTCAATTGGAAACTGAATGCGTTTCTCCATCGTTATCAAATCCTTGCATTCCTCGTTGTGCTGATGCCGCACCATGCACTTGTTTACCTTGCGTCCCATGGTCATCTCAAGATAAAATTCGCGATACCAAAGTTGCGACAAATCGCAGCACTTTTGCAACGTGTCGCTCAAATTGAGCAGATAGCTCCAATAGAATGAAGTCTTGTGGAACGTGTCAATCTGCATGAGGCAATTGCCATCGATGTCCTTCCGCAGTGTGCGCTTGCCGCCGCTCTTGTCCGCAATCAGCGACTCCAACATGGTGCGCACCATGTACAGCTGAGTGGAGGAGGGTCCAACATTCAGGCGCGGCACATGAATGCGAAAACCGCCATCGGGATCCTTTTTGCCCTTGGAAACGGGATCATCGGTAGGCTCGTAGCCCTTTTGCCAATCGGCAGATGTTTCACGCACCGACATAATGATGCTGCGTATCAGATCCTTCTTGTTCTTGACCGCTTTGCGTAAAGGTTCACGCAGTGTTAGCTGCACAAAGTCTTGCAACTCTGAGTAGATGTTGCGACGAATGGCCTCGCAGAGCACCGTCTCGATACGTGCCATTAGCACCTGCAGGCCCTTGATCATGGCAATCACCTCGATCAGGGCGAACTTCTCCTCCGACGTATAATTATAGCGTGTGGCGCGTTCGTATTCCTCTGCCTCAACGGGGCAATCTTTGTTCTGATGATGATCTGTGGGATGCAACAGCTTCCACGAATACAGTTCGGTGACAACGCTGGTCCACTCTGAGAGTAGCTGCAGTCCCCGTAGCGCCAAGTCAGCGGTAATGCGATTCTCAGCATCTGAGGGATTCTCCTTGACCGTGGTTGTGACCTCGTTGGTGTAGCGTGCCAGCTCTGAAATGTACTTGACGTGATCTTCGCGTATTTGTGGCAGATGTACCATTAGATCAGCCTGGGGACTGATGGCATTTGAGCTGGACAACGGCCACTTGCTGGAATCAAAGTGTTTGCTGCGTTTGATGTAGTTGAAGGGAGCGATTTGCATATCGCCAAACAACGGAACCACTTCCAAGTTCTTGAAGATGCGATCGATGCGATCCAGGCGAATCTTCTTCTTCTGATCCAATTTATTGATGTTGCAGCCATCGCTGTCCATTAGAAACAGGCCAAAGCCCATGACTTTCACAAGCATATGCTTCTCCTCGGGCGTCAGATACATTTTCGTTTCGAACATATGCACACAAATGTTCACAACATCCGACAGCAGATCCTCGTAGCCCACAATCTTCTCCAATGTATCCTTTACAGTGTCACGTATCTTGTTCTGTGTTGCCAAGAACATGGATAGATTTTGGGACTCCTGCAGTGTATGCGAATCCGACATCACCTTCAAGAACTGTGCTGCTCGTCGGTATGTTGAATAATCGTTCTTCACGCTTGACTTCATGTTCTTCAGCTCGTCAAGTACAGCAAACATATTAATGAACTTGCCGAGCGTCAGCAGATATGCTTCCGAAACGAAATCCTTGCGTTTCTCGGCATGACACAGACGTTTCACCTCCCGTGAGAATGCCTCAATTGCCTTGCGTTGAAAGTACATGAAATTGAGCAGCTTATTCACTTCCGGTTCCAGAACATCGACGGTTTTCTCATAGATCTCCACACGATTTGGCTGCTCATTGGATTTGGGCTGTGGAATGGCGCGGGAGCAACAACGCCAGGTGTATAACATCACAGCATGTTTCTGCCCTTCATCCAAGAGAACGTTCTGCGGAAAGTGGCAGCGGAAGTGCAATGTAGTAAGGTAGAGGGAAGGGGAAACTACGTGTGAAATAACTTACCAAATTGGCGTGCGTTGTCGCCTCCTCGATGTACTTGGCAATACCTGTAACGAAGCCATTGCGATCCTCGAAATTCGTATCGAAATTTGCTTTGTAGATAATCGAACAGGGCTGGGCCTCTATGCAGGGTTGCTCATCGGGCAAGGGAATCTCGTCCAGCACTTCCACATTGGACAGCGCATCGGCTAGTGTTATCTTTTCGGTCATGTTGCTTCAATTGTCATCACTCTTGAGCGCACAACAATGGCGAAAGTAAAGATAAAAATTGCACTCAAAGGCGGGGCTGATGAAGAGCTCCAAATTCCCGACACAAGATTTTCTCGTCACAAATACACAAACTAATGTGACAGCACTGCGAATTACCAAATATACCACTAAAATAAAATGATATATACCAAATATACAAATTATTTGATCACTGAATGCAATAATATACTAAAATGCAGCATGGAGTGAGCCAATCAGTAAATAATGCTCTGCTTCATCATAACGGATAAATGTAATGTGATGGGTATTTTTAAATCTTGATTTATTATTATTTAAAGGTCAATAAGTAATAAAAAGAGCACCATAATATTTAATAATTTATAATGTATTGAATTCAAAATCAAGTCTTGCAAATATTGTGTGGAGCAATTCTGTTATTGTGCGGTATTTTCGCAGCGTTGCCAGATAAATCAATTTGGTTCGTTTAAAGTAGCCACATCTGATCACCTTTAAATAGTGACACAGTAATATAACAGTAAACTCGAGTTGGTGCTGTTATACCACTGTTATGTACTTTTAAGGCAAGTGTAAATATTCGAATGGATGAAAACAATATATATTATATAAAAACCTTTAGCTAATGAAACAAGAATTATTTAAATAATGCTTCTTTAAATTTACAAACTTATTAATATAAGTTAATTTCGATAACTATGTAATCGCGGCTGTTATTAACAGTTTGACACACCGTTAAGTTGCAGATGACAAAACCATAACATAAATTTAGGGGGGTGCAGCAGAAAATGGCTGTTCATCATCGTCAAATTCGTTAATGTTTATAAAATAGCTGCAAATCTATCGCAAACAATCGCAAAGTGTATGAATTGTGTGTTGCAAATAAGTTATCAACGAGAACCACAAGTGCCCAAAATAAAAAGCGTTAAAAGTGAGTTAGCCGCACGCAAAAAAACCAAAGTGAAAGGAAAAAAATCCAACGAACAAACGAACTGTAGTGTAAAAGGGACGTTGAACGAACGCTGTGGTGTTTTTGGTGGTGGTGCATTTGTCGTGTATGTGAGTGTATGTGTGTTTGCGTGGTGTATGTGGGGGCGGGGTGTGGGTGGAAAGTGTTATCGCCATTTGCTCGCTATCGCCCACAAAATAGCCAGCAGCGGCAACTTGCTCCAAATTTCATGAGCATGCGCAGTGCGTTGAACATTTGCTCATTCGTTCCCAAACAGGATATTTTATTATACTGAAATTCATACCCATACACTCGCACACAAACACTCACACACATAGAGAGAGATGTGCGTGCTGCGCTGCGCTCTGTTAACGTAGGAGTAGCGCAGGAAATTCGCATATTCAGGCCAAAAGCGTTGCGCTTGTAGTAAAACGCGGCTCATAAGCAAAAGCTCCGCACTGCCATTCGGACGCATCGCATTCCGTTGCCGTTGCCATTGCCTGTTCACACTCACTCACAAACACACACACAGTCTCACTCACTTACATTTCTATTCGTACACACACACTCACGCATACTCTCGCAGTCAGCAGCAGCAGCAGCAGCATGTATGCTCGTACATACATACATGCATTCACATATACACGCGCAAAAATCAATTAAACGCAGCGAAAGAAAGAAAAAAATACGCAGAGAATCGGTAAAAGTTAAAAAAGGATTTTTGAGGGCTTATCGCGTACAATCGCGCTCTATATTTCGCCCCCGTCGTGATTTGTGATTGCTCTCCAAACCGAAGTCAATAAATTGTAGTAATAATAATGTTGTTTCAATTGACTGTGAAATGTGTGAAAGCAAAAGCTCACAAGTTACGCAAAAAATGCAGCAGCGTCGCAGTCGCAACACAAGCAGCCGCAGTCGCAACAGCAGCAACAGCAACAGCAGCAGCAGCAGCAACGAGCAGCAGCAAAATGTGAAACGGAAACGAGCCAACGAGCAGTGCTAAAGTGCAAGGATAAAAGGATGCGTCGTCGTACCATTGACCACCGAACCAGCAATTTGTCATTAACGCCTAAGCCAACTGCAGCAGCAACAGCAACAACAACAACAACAACAACTGTGGCAGCAAGTGCAACATAACCCCAACCAAAAAAAAAAAAAAAAAAAAAAAAAAACAAAAGAGAAACAAAAAACAGCCTCGCCAACTGCACCAACTGCCATCAAAGCTGCTGTCACCTGCCGGCATCCCTGACGTTTGCCCCAAATTGTTCCAACTCGCGTTGCTGCAAATTTATATGTGATTTCTCGTCTCCATAGCTGAGGAACCTTTGGCAACGTCAAGCATCATCCAGATATATGTATGTAACAGGCAGTAAATCCTTCAGCACCAGTTGTTAACCAGCAAAACAGGACAGGTGAGTTAACCCACTAATCAGCCTGAGACCGTCTTTGGATGGCCTTTTAGATATATCATTTTCATCAAGCTTAAAAGATTGTTTAGTTTGGGAAGTTCCAAAATTATATTATTCAAGTGTTAAGTCACTGAAGGTTTATTATTATGTATTAGGTAATTTGATAAGCTAGTTTTGTTTATATTTTTCTCTATTTCTATATGGGAAAATTCCTAAACTTTACTTTTGGAATTATTACAGTGCCAAGCTATAAAAAAAAGAAAATAACCTTTAATCAAAAGGCTCATAAAATGTTATAGATATTTTTGTTTAAATATTTCATTATTACTAGACAGGAAAGTTATAAAATTGAAACTTTTCGGTGCTGTTTGCTATCAGAGTGAAACAATTTTTAAGGCATTAGAGTGTCAGATCATAAAAAAAGAGAAAAACTATCATAGCTTTGCCTTCCAATTGATAAGTAAAAAAAGAGAGTTGTGACAGCTGCGCTTATTATCAGCTAGCTGAGGATGCTGTTGCAAAGCTTTGATAATGGTTTTTCAGTGTCCTCAAAGTGTAGCATGCCATTTCCTTAATTGGCTCTCAGAGCACAAGGATTACATGCTGACTCAAAAGATACTTTACTTTTTACTTTTTTATGTGTGAACCTAGTTTAAAGTACACTAAAGTAAACAGAGAGAAAAGTTCATCAAAAAAGGCTTTGCTCATTAATAGTTAATTTTAATAAATTAGCTACATATTAAAATTCTAGCAGTCTTCTTTGATCTCCCAGCTATCTCTACATTGCTTTGCTATTTAAAGCTACAAAAAAAAAACATCAAAGACTTAAATTTCGGTCAGAATTCACCAAAAACAAAAAAAAAAGTCAAGAAGGGGGAATTGCAGAGGGAGGGAAAACATTAACCGCGACATTAACAATCAACGAAACATTTCTCATTTTCTGGCGCTTTTAGCTTGGCTCATTTGAAATAGCTGCGTTGGCGCTTGGTGTGGGAGTAACAAACTACCCTGCGAATCCAATACGAAACAGAGAACAGAATAGCGCAAAAAAGTTGAGAGCTTTGCTCCAAATTGTCGAGGCAAATAAAAAGCGGAAAAATCATTTCAACAAAACAGCACAAAATGCTGAAAAATTACAGCAAAAAGCCCAAAAAAAAAAACTCAAATCAATGGAAGAGAAAAACATCCAACCACAACTTAAATATTATGCTCATTGTAAAAGTTTGCGAATCTCACAGAGGAATGTTTGCCGACGAAAATTTCAGTTCAGTTTTTGGTGTATGACAAGTTAAAGTTTTTAAGATGTCGCTACAATAGCTTAAGCATAGCTTAGAATTTGTCTGTTGTTGCTAAACTTTTAAATGGACATAAATGTGTATTTATTTCATTGAAATTCGGCTCGTCTAGCCAACCTCAAGGGACTGACAACTGGCGTCGTGTCTATGAAGACAAATTGGCCCAAAATTACTCGTAGTTTGGCTAATTATAATAGTTGATGTGGTTTCAGTTAACAATTTTCTTTTGTAGGTGGAATGCAATTGCGCTGGTCGCGCAAACATTTGCCAGGTGACAACTCCCGCAGGACTCTATCTGTGAGTTGTTGCAATCATAGTTGAGTGAGAGTGTTTTGGGGGCGGAGTGTGTGTGTGAAAAGGGTGTGCCAACATTGGGCATTTGGGTGGTGGTGGTTTTTTGTCACTCTGTTTTTAGGCGAGTTAATGTGTGTCCAACTCCCCATGGTTGATAAGCTTGCCAATGATTCGATGGGGTTAGAATCGATAAATCGAAGGGGTGATCTAAACTCACAAAAAAAAGCCTCTACTTATGATCGCATATCTTTAACATATTGCTTGTGCTTTAGATGACAAATGATTTGCCATTTGGCGTGCATGGAATGTGGCATTTGTCATTCATTTATGCACTCACTCACTCGGCAATTCCACACACACAAAGTGTGGGGGTGGTGTGCGAAAGCGAAATCATCGCCTGCGGAATTTATGATGTCATAAAAATAAATTTTAGACATGCGTAGACATCATTTGGAAGCGACTGTCGGCCGAATTGTTTTAGCACTCACTGCTGCAGTCATTCGACTCGCTCGCTGCTCGCTGCTCACTTGTTATTGCTGTTGTTGCTCCATTAACACTCGGCAACATCTTTCTTGTCTGATTGCTACACTTTGTCGCGATGTTGTCGTTGTCTCGTAGCTGTGACACAAAGTATCTTGTAGCTGCATTTGCATTCGCATGTCGCAGACGCTGTTGGCAATAACTCACACACTCTCACACACGCACACACGCACACGAAGTTCTATTTGTGCCTGCATAGAAATTATGAACTAAAAAAAAATGTTGCATACCAAACGGGCGCTGCTGAAGTTCATTGAATGGCGCCGGCTTTGTTGCAAACGGAAGCTGCTCACAGTCGCTTGTCAGGGCGCAGCTGGACCACAGTTACAGCTTCAGATATGCATAGATGTGATGGCCTTAGGTATGGCATGCGAGGAGCACATTTAAATGTCCTGTGCACGATTGCAACATTTCTCATTGCAAACTACTGCGTGGCAAGGGAGCAAGGGGAACATTCGCATCTCCCATCCACGGATCCAAAGTGTTTTATTGCAACAAAATCTCAGTTGGAGTCGTGGGCAAAGTGCCAGCCGCAGCTCCATTGGCCCAGTTCGTGTGGTGTGGTATGGTGCTACGTGTCTGCCATGACTGTTGGCGACGATGAGGACGACATCATCACGAACGTGGCTAGCTTTTGGCAACTGATGATGCTTCCTCGGCCACATTGCCACATGCAACTCCTTTTGCTATCCAAGTGCTTCGCCCGTTTTTTAAGCTACTTAATTAAAAATTCTTTGGTAGTGATTTTTTTGCTTCTGTTGTTGTTGTTGTTGGTATTGCGGTTGCAAGCCTCTTGACAAAATCATATGCAGAAGCAGCGAGAGCAACAGCAACTAAAACAGAATCTGAACTTGTCCTTTAAGCCTCTGCAGCAAGGATGTGAATGTGTGTGAGTGTTTATCTGTCTGTCTGGGGATTTGGAGCGCTAATAACTTCCATTCAAAAAGCAAGTGAGAAGCAACGTGTGTATGTGTGTGTGTGTGTGCTGGTGGGGTATGTAACAACATTCAGTTTGAATTTATCTAAACAGTTGCACAAGTTCACAGCAGCTTCACTTCTGTGTCTCTCACTTTCTCGCCCTCTGCTTACTGCTGTTATTCTAGCCAGCCAGGCAACTGCAAATGCTTTTTTAATTAAAAATTATATCAACATTCATTGCTGCTGACATTCGCAATGGCAGCAGTTGAAGGCGGGTCCCCGCCTTCCTGTTAGCTGGATAATAGTTGTGTGTTAGCTTGCAACATGTTTGTTGCCCATTGTTGTGCAGCTGCTGTGGCTGTAGCATTTAAAGTGCTCAACACAAATACACACCACAAACACAATAATATAAAAGAACATTTAAATATATTGCGAATGGATTTGTGCTTAGAACAAAATAAGCTTTTGAAAGCGCCAGAGAATAAAGAATTTACACAAATTGTTGCATATTTTTATACACTTAAAAGATTTATTTGCATTCCCTGCATAATTTATTATCAAATTCTCGGCATTTTAAGGCGAGCATCTTTTAAACGTCAAGTTATGACAGCAGCGCCCAATTAAGTGCTTTTCAATCATAATTAAAATCACGCAACTTTAAATAGTTAGCTTTGCAATCGTAATACGATACAACAGCAGATGAGTCAGAGTGAAAGTTGTTGGCCAACTGCAGACACTGATTACAGCAAAATCGGTTTATTTGTGTATCGCACAATTCGAGAGCTGAGCAAATAGCGCATTATCAGCGCTGCCATTTCTATATATAGCAAATCGGACAGTTATTCAATATGCAATCGCTGGGCTGACACTTTGTATTGGGATTGGAAACTGGGTTCGAGGTATTTCTCTCTCTTTTTCTCGCTCTCTGAATGTTCAGCTGTCGCTGTTAACACAGGCAAATGCATATGACACATGTCAGAGCAGTCGTCGCTCGTCGTTGTTGGTTGAGTGTTTTGTGGAATGTTGTTGGGCTGCCAACAGTGTGGCAAAGCTTCATTAAGTTACACACACACACACACACACACACACACACACACACACACAAATTGCTGTTTGGCTGTTGACAATTAAGTGACAGTAAATACTTTGTGATGAGTTTGGCAGGATCTAGACAGCTTGAGCTTAACTTGAGTCCCTCTCACTGACAATTTACATTAATATGCTTCTCTCTCTCTTTATATTTATTTTTTAGCACCCTATACCAGCAACGAATAAATCGAACTTGCATTTTTTTTTTATACAACGCTAAATGCTAAAACAAAAATCTTTTGTAAACATTAAGAGACGATAAAACTTTACAACATTGTTAAATGTCAAGCGGGAGACGTCACTTGGCGCATCATTGGTCGAGACTTCAGCGAGGGCCACAAATGACCCAACTGTAGCAGCAGAAGAAACCATTTTTCCCAAAAGGATCCCCACTCATAAATGCAGTGGAAGAAGAAGTTTACTCGATTGAAAGCAGCTACTGGAAATTCGCGTGTGCGAAGAATGCTTTGTTGTGGACGTAGAAAGGTGAGTGCTTGAATTAATCTTAAATGTATAAACAACGATTTACTACTTGATTTCAAATGGCTTTTGAAAAGTACCTAATTCAAGTTTGCTCTTCCAATTGATTGGCTTTTCTCCGAATATAAATTATCCACGCGTCAGACAGCATTTAAATTTCCTTTGATATGTTTTAATATATGCAAATAATGTTGGAAATATTTGCAAAGCTAACCAGGATTACTCTCACTTCTGTTTAGCCTTTACAATTTGTATCGATTGAGGTAATTTAAACGTCAGTTGCTTTGTGGGTGAATTATAATTTATTTAAAAGCACATTTCCCCTTAACTAAAAGTTGAAATCAAGCAAATAGATATTTTGGTGTAATTAAATTTGAGAGAGACTAATAATTGCTTTCATAGCTGGTTAATTTATGTTCTACACTTGAGTCTCTCTCAATATTGCTTAATTGCAAAATGTGATTTACCTTTTATCGTTCTAAAGAGGGGCGGACTGTCGAGTGAGGGGCGTGGTTATGTTATGTTTGTGACTTAATGCAAGCGGCGGACATGAAACTCAATTACTTGCCGAGTGTGTGCGTGTGTGTAGTTGGTTAAGGGGGGCGGTGGGCGTGTCTGCGGTTAAGTGGCGCCCTCTATTGAACTCAAATTGGATATACCACGAATTTTAATGCAATTCTCCGCTTGCATCACGTAAATTGAGCTACCTGAGTTGAGTTGAGCTGAGCTGGAGCTGAGATACTGAACTTCAATCAGTGTGCTTAATCAAGAGTTAAACAAGAAAATAAACGAGCTGTTTAAATGTAATTAATGTCTAACACTTGGCTTAATTGCAAGCTTTCGTAATTATTCACACCTCTGAGCAGCAAACATTTGTGCTTTCCGTTAATCTCGACAGCAATCTCTTCACTCTGATCTAGGTTTCAACGTACGTTCAACGTCCATCTACACGTTACTACTTGTGCTGTGTGCTGTGTGCTGGCCAAGCACTCATGCTAACTTTTAATTAAAGCACTTTACAAAGGTTTTTGCTAATGCACCAGCAAGCAAAATCTAATTCACAGCTACATACAAACTCCACTCTCCCTATATACATATATATGTTATATATGTTATAGTATGTGGTAGGACAGGTGCTTTGTTGTCACTTTTTCTAGTGAATTTGTCAAGTTTTGAGCAGCATTAACAAAAGCTGAAGCCAAACAGTTGATGGATGTTGTTGTTGCTGTTGCTGTTGCTTTTGGTGTTGGTGTTGGTGTTGATGTTGCCTGGCTCAACTAAAATTGTGCCAACTTCAAACTAAGCAACGGAAATCACTCAGACCTTAAGCCAGGGGGAAACACAGGCAGCGACAGAAGACTGAAGACTGAGGCATTCAGGCATCCAGCGAAAAAGGAACAAAACTTTATGACAAAGTCAAAGGCAGAGTCGTCCCTTGTGCGCTCTGCAATTCCCTCAAGATGCAGTCAACGACGATAACAACGACGACGACGACGACGACGCATTTAAACCGCAGCTGCACCTCCGAACCGCAGCAATGCATACACTTTGTTGCAATTTGTTGCAGGTATTTTGATATTATCAAGGTCTTGGTATTTTATGCTGCAATCAATCAGTAACATTTTTCTTTTACTTTATGGATATTACTTCCTTTTGCAATATTGCAAACATAATCTTAGGGATTATGCTTTGTATTAAGAGGAATTTGTAAGAGAAAGGAAGCAAAATAATTACTCGACAAAATCAGATTAATCTGCTGAAAATGCTTGAAGGCGAGTAAATTAAAAATATAGCACAAATACTGTAAATCTACAGAACTTGCTTACGTATACGCATACGTATACGTAATAATTTTTCTTAGTGAAAGATGTTGAAGACAATATTACGTATACGTAATATCAGATTAATCTTTAAAAATGCTTGAGTGCGAGAAAATTTAAAATAGAGTACACATAGAGTAAATCTACAAAGCTTGCTTGCGTATACGTAATATTATTTCGTAGTGAAATTTGTTGCAAAAAAAAATTACGTATACGTAATGACATTAAGAAATAATATTGTGCTTATACGAATTCTACATGATACATGCTTTTGTTATGAAATTGATTAAAATTTACTACTGGAAAATAATATTACGTATACGCAAGCAAGCATTCTAAAGTTTACACACTTTTTGTCATAAAATTGGTTTAAGTTTTACAGTTCGTGATGTTCATCATCTTTTGTTTGTTAGCGTATGCAGGATTTCGTCATGTTTGTAATATGGAATTTTCTGCAGATTCTTGTTGTTGTTGTTGTTGGTTTTGTTTATTGCCGCACGAAAACTTTGACTTGGGCGCCGACGTCAAAAAAAGTTGAACAAATAAATTAATTTAGTCGCTGCGCTGCGCGAAGCGACGCAGTCGATGGCAATCGCTGAGCTGCAGTTGGCCTCGCGTTGGCTTCTTTGGTCGCTCTACTCGGCTTTGCTTTTTTTGTCGATGCCAAGGATGATCGTCCTGTGGGAGTCTGGGGGCTAAATAATTGAATTGACGCTGCTGGCGCATTCAGCTTTGCCTGCGTTTGTTTTAAATTGCATTTGCAGAGCGCGTTGCGCGTTGCGTGCGGCATGTGGCATGCGGCATGCTGCTTGTTGCACGCTGGAGTTGCTGCTTTGCTTGTTTAGTTAGCTGTTCGTCAGAGGCCGGCGGCGTAAATTGATTTGTTAAACAATTTTTAATTGAAATGCAACACGGCCGCTAGGCAATATGTCAAAGTTTAATGGAACCAAACTGATTGCCTGCCTCGTGCCTCCGCATGCCGCATGCCTCTTACCGCTTGCCGCATGCCACTTGTAAACAGTTAAAGTTGAGCTCAAGTGAAATGCGCAGGCATTTCTATTGGCATACGTTGGAGAATGTGGCAGAGGATGCGAGCCGTAGGCGCTGCATTTGCTGCATGCCACGCCGAGTGTTGAGTGTTGAATGACAGCCAACAGGCGAAGCTATTGAATTACAAAACCAATAACAGACCTTTCGCTTGCGCTCAACATGGGCGTGGCTGCAACTGACACCATTTGGCATGAATTGTTGCTGTTACTTTTTTTGTGTGGGTGTGTTGTTGTTGTTGTTGCAATTTTCATTGCTGCGCCCGCAGCATCCATGCCAACAAAGTTTGAAACAATTTTTGAGTGGCATTTTTGGACGCGAGCCGATGAATTTATTGAATCGCTTTCCACATTACGAGAGTACGAGTAACTATTCCGGTGGCAGTAAATTATTTTGATTTATTTGCATATCGCGCTGCACAATGAGGCGTATACGTGACGTGACATGAAGCGAATTGAATTGAAATGAAAACGAAAATGAAAATAATACGAAATTTGTGCTGTATTCATTTAAACTGACATATTTCCATCATCAACATCAACATCATCAGCAAGCAACCAGCAGCTGCTTTAAAAACGTGAATTTTCATTCGCAGTTTTGTGCTACAAAACTTCGACAGTCTTCTGCCCACAGACAATTATCAACTTGCCGCTTGGCTGACTGGATGGCTGGCTGGCTTGCTGGCTGGTTGCTTAAATTGTGCAGTCTGTGCCATTCAAACGGCGCATTTGAAGATGGAGCAGCAGAAGCAGAAGCAGACTGCAGCATTCTGTCTATCTGACTGTAAGTTTTCTCTGTGTTTTCCCCGAGTACCATTCACAAATAAATGGCGGGCATTTAGGCAACAGCAACAGCAGCAGTTGCTGGGGAGGCAGCTCCTTTTAGTTCCTTGAGCCTTGCCAACAACAGTTGGTGCATTTGGAGTGCATTCGAGCAGCTCACTGGATACACACAGACTGAGAAAGATAGAGAGAACGAGAGCAAGAGAGAGAGAAAGGAAGAGACAATGTTTGCTTCAATGCAGATAAGAATATTGCTTCAGTTGAAGCGGCTGCTGCTGAAAAAACACACACACACACCAAGCGAACACAAGTAAAAGTTAACAAATGTTGCCCAAGACAAACACTGTGAAGCGTTTTAGTTTCCTGCGCATTCTTGGAGCACTTCCAATTTCTGTTTTTAGCTTAGTTTTCCGCTGATTTAAATACTCTTCTTACCCAGCGACAGTAAACTTATTTACTGCTTCAAAAATAATAATAGAAATAATAGAATTACAAATCCTTGAAAACGATTATTAAATATCAAGAGACGCAAACAGAGACAACACAACGGAGACTAAAGATGCCGCTAATGAGTAGTTGCTGTAGCTCGCTGTGCTGTGAATAACTTTTCGCTCTCCCATTTCCTTTTGCCTCGAGTTACATATTTGTTGGGATGAAGACAATGCATCGCATTGGCTGACAATATGCGACTTGCAGTTGCTCTGCAGTCACAAACATGTGAATTCTTTACTCGCCATGTGTGCATACCCAATTTGTGACCCATTTTATCAGACATAAAAGGGTATTAAGTCTGTTATTTTCTTTTGTTTTTTTTTTTTGAGCATTGAGCATTGAGCATTGGGAAAAAGTATTAATTGGTATCACAGGTGCGGCAAAAGATTTTTAATTGCTAGTGCAAAAGTTTTCTCTGACTAACTGGGCAAAACGTTAACAAGCGTAATTTTGGTGCAGTGAATCGGAAAACGCAGTGATAGGATAACATAGCTGATTATGACTAAGGATAAAGGGAAAAACAAAAAAATAGAATAAAAACAAGATTGAGTATAGCTAGAGCAAGGGTTAAAGGGAAATGCCTGAAATTGAGAGATAGGATAACGCACACAATAAAGAGGGCAATCTGTTTGGCCATCGACGCATCCATCAATCAAATGGATATTCAATTAACTAATCACTAAAATGTGCTTAACTGATTGCAGCCAGATCTCCCACATTTCATTTTCTCTGCTTTTCGTATCTATAATTAATGCGTTTCTTCCTTATTTTTTTGTTGTTGTTGTTGGCGTTCGCTTTCATTTTGCGAATATTAATTTGAGAGGAGCTTCAGGAAGTGCCTTGAATACATTGTCATTGACAGACAATATGCTTGCATATTTCAAATATTTTCAACTCGAATTCTTGAGCACAACAAACCGTAACATTCCTCTTTTGTTTCTCTTATTGCCTTTTTGCGGTTTTGACGAGTTGCCTTTTTTGTGAAATAATACGAAGACAACTGAATGCTTTTCCTGTGAATCGATTTTGTATATTCTTACTCAGAGATTTATTGCATAAATTGATGAAATAATTGTGTTGTTGTGGCGCACACAACTTATTAATGCTGTAATTGCAAATGATGCTGCTGCTGTCGTCACGTTACAGGTACGAGCACAAAAACGAGAACGAGTATATTAAAGCTCATTCTACTGTCTGTTGTTTGTTCTGCACGTAAAATATTTGCCTGTCACTGCACACAACATGTCGCATTTTTCTGCTGGGGCAACTTCGAGACGAGCACTGGGGAGAAGATGTGTTTATAATTTCCGGAGAGCAGTCAGCAGATGCCGTTGCCGTTGCTTGCTGGCAGCCTGCGACAGTTGGCTTATTGATTGGCTTATATTTTTGCATAACAGGCGGATGGACATCGCAACATGGCAACGACAACAGTCGAAAGTTATTTCTATTTTTTTTCTTTCTTTTGGCTTGTCGCAGTTCTGTGCCGGAAATGCCTGGAGCTCAACTCGACAGCTCAGCTGGTGTCTAATAAAATGGCTGCAAAGGAATTAGCTCTTATGCTCTTTGGCCATCAACAGCAAATGCTCTTAACAACAAGCTTAGCTTAACGACGACGTTGACGTTTAAATGGCATTGCTGCTGCTGCTGCGTTTGACATATTTTATGTTTGACCAAAAAATAAAATCATCAACTGACGTTGCATGAGAGTGCAATGCGTCTGACAGTGTGTGTGAAGTAAGTGTGCGTTTATGTGAGTGTGTGTGTGTGTTTGTATTGGGAGCACTCGAGTGCAAAGGTAAACAGACACAGTAACCAGCACACACACACACAGACGCACACCCACTCACACCCAGAAGAGCAATGCCGAAACAAAATTAACCTCACAACCTACTGCAGCATCCATTGCAATGGCTGTGTGTGTGTGCGGGTCGTGTTTGTGTGTCTTGACTGTACTAAAAGCGGTTTACGCCACTCACAAGTAAACAGGCAGCCACCCCACTCCCCTCCCCTCCGTCCAACCCACAGCTGCAAGTGTTTTGCTCTGCTCCAAACGCCCACACACGATTGTTGTGTGGATAGGTCGTGGCTTTCATTCTTCAGACCCGTTTCTTACACTCATACTCATAGCTGTGTGTGTGTGTGTGTGTGGGGGGTGTGTGTGTGGGTATGCTACCTTAGCATTTTGGCATTTTCATCCCCCCTTCAGCGTGGTTAAAAGCTGTTTGCTTTGCTGTGGATTTTCGTTACGTTTTTCGTCTGTCGCGTCCCGCGCGTCTCAGCGCCTCAAAGTATGCTTCAACATTTTTAACCTTTTACGTATTTTGCATTTGCAATATGAGACTGTGTGTGTGTGTAGGTGTAAGTGTGGGTGTGGGTTGTATGCGGTCTCTACTCCTCGCCCACTTTTGCGCTTTTTTCTCAGTGCGTATTTCTGACTCTCTCTCTCTCTTGCTCTCTCTAGCTCGCTCTTTTGCACTCTCTCTCTGTGTTGCGCTCTCGTTTGGCAGCGAAAGCTTTTGTAGTAGAGAAAAACGAAATGTTTTTGGCTTTTGCGGCTTGGTCTGCTTGTTTAGAGTGGCCAGAGTTTTACAAAGTTTTAGCTACTTTTGGTTTACAGATTATTTATTTATTTTGCCATTTTATTTATTTATTTCTGTACGTGTGTGTTGATGCGTTGGTGTGTGTGTTTGCCCAACAAATTGAGCAAGAAAATGTTGCGTGGTTTCTGCCACAAAGCCACATAACTGGCTGCATGCATATATTGAGTGGTTTGCCATGTTGCAGCTTTGCAGTTGCCTATGAATAACTCTGCCCACTTGCATTAATTGATGGCACTTCTTAAGGCCTTTTCCAAAATGCCACACCAACGACGACGACTCAAAATGGCGCACACACATGCCAGCAATTAGTGCCAAGAGCCAAAAACATCTGACACACTCACACGCAAAAGAGAAAAAGAAGATCGGAACTTGGTATTTGTGTCAAGGTTCATTGTACGCAGTCATTGTCAGTTCCATTTCAGATGCAATTGTTGACTAAGCAAAGTAAGAGACACAAACAGAAAGAGAGAGAGAGAGAGAGAGAGAGAGATGGGGGAAGAGAAGCGGACAGGTGGGCAGGTGGCCTTTTTTGGCCTTAGTTTTTCACGCCATCCGCAATTAACTGCCAAGGCGAAAGCGTCAGCTTGTGGCATTAATTGCCAATGAAAGCACTTAAAAGCTAATTTAGCAAACTAGGCTCACATTCGAGCTTAAAGCAGCTTACAGCAGAGGCAGAAGCAGAAGCAGAGGCGATACCAAATTGAATGCATAATTCAGCGTGGGCCAAAGGCATAGAACACAGCACAACACATCAAAGCCGCATTAAACTAGCGCTGGCTGTTGATTTTATCCTCTAGCTATTTGGTTACCAGCAAAAGCTCAACAGCTAAGAGTGGTTTCTTTTCTCCTCCCCCTCTTTCTCTTTCAACCAACTGCCCACTGCCAAAAATAAAAATAAAAAAAAAATAGAAATAGAAAGGAAAATGGAAGAAGAAAACCATTTGCTACTCATTTTGTGGGGGCACACAAACTTGTCATCAAATCTGAATGGGTTTTGTTGCTTTTTGCCATTTTGTTCGTCTTTTTTGTTACCCCTTATCAGGCAGCAGCAACACACACACACACACACACACACATCGATGGGCAATGATGACAGCGCTTTCCGGGGGATTTCGAATTTTGATTTCAATTCGGTTAGATGCCAAGCATCGACGACGACTGCCAAGAGCTGCGAACTCAATTTGTTTCGCTTGACAAATGTCCAGTGACAAAAAAAGGAAAAAACAACAACAGCAACCAAAACATACATACAAACATCTACTATATATATGAAATTGCTGAAAAAAATGAACAGAATGCTTCCTCTCCGGATGTTTGTTATTAGCCGCGCACATCCGGCGTAGCGTGGCGTGGCGCGCCGGATAAAAATTTCGCTTGGCAGCCCATGAATGTTGCGGCTGCAACATTTTTGAATTGCTATTGCGCACTGCGCAGCTTATCCGCGCAGGCGTCTGTACTACGTTGCGTATACGTAACGTAAGGTCTTGCCTTTGCTTTTGGAATTTTAGATTTTGGCGTTGGCTTTGGCTTTGGCTTCGGCTTTCGCTTTGCGTTTGTCAAATGTTGGCTTTGTTGGCTGTCATGTTTTGTTGTCAGTGCCCTGGAATGCATTGCAAGTTAGCATTTAGCCGTGCATCATCCATTTTGCATGGCCACCAGCGACTGACAGTTGATTGCCTGTCACCGCGTTTGTCGTTGGCGGCATTCACCAAACTGACCCACATAAATGTGCTGCCGATATACTAGCTCACTAGCTCGTGAGCAGCTCGTGAGTACGCGTGGTCTCTATGTGTTTGTGTGTGTGTGTGTGTCTATGTGAGAGGGTTTTGTGAATGATGTGGCCTAGCAAAAGGGGGTGTATCACACTCCCACACACACACACTCACACACACACCATCACGTGTCATTCATGTCAGGCAAAGTTTACGTTTCAGCCATGATTTCCATACCTTTTCTCTCCCTCTCTCACCATCTCGCTCTCTCTGTCTATCTGTTGGACAGCCTTTATCAATTGTAATGCGTTTTTAATGGCAACGTTTTATCTGTTTATGTCATCTGGGCCAGGTTATTAAACTTATTCATAATTCCCTTTAGAGTGGACACTCAACGTTCGCTCTTTCTACGTTCAACCGCTTCAGTGTTCATTAGGTTGATTTGAAGAGCTTGATAACAGCAAAAAAATATATACGTATAGCAGACAACATTTGCACAAACGGTGCGCTTTTGTCTAGGCCCCCCAAAAGAGAAGAAAAACAACAACAAAATTGTTGAGCGTTTTGTGTTGTCGTGTCATTGTCATTGTTGTTGGTGTTGTTGTTGTTGTCTTTGCTGTTATTATTATTATGGCTATTGTTGTACCTAAATCACTCGAAATGCGTGTCTGTCATGCCACCCTGCCACACGTTGGCTATTTTTGAGCTAGGTATCTCCTTCTTAACCCCACTCACACACACACTCAGACACACACACACACACTCAGACACACACACACACACATGATTATCATTTCTTTATTCACTGAGATTGGCATTCGTATGTGGGTGGAAGTCAACGCAGCACAGCATAGAACATAGGGCTAATGCGAATAGTTGATGCCGCTGTCAAGCTATTTAAGTCCCAAAACATAATTGCTACAAGTTGTTACCTTTCGTTTCCCCCTCTCTCGTCCTGTCTAAGTGCTTAATTATAATGCTGATTAACATAGGCAGCTTGCTTACCTACAAGTACAGGGGATTAGGCTGAAGCACGTCGAATTATGAGCATATCAATGTCCGGCTCAAGTGGCAATAAGCGACAATCGGCATAGGGCGAGCGACAAAGCTTATCCTGCTGACGTAACAAGTAGTTGGTAACTTTAATTATTAACTTGTAGATAAAACTATCGAACAATTCAATTGCAATTCCCGAATTCTGTCAACGCCATCACACAGTATCTCTTAATAGCTTGCATCAGCAATACTTAAATAGTTGTTTAAATGGCTGACGTAACAAGTAGTTGGTAATTTACCTTATTAACTTGTAGATAAAACTATCGAACAATTCAATTGGAATTCCCGAATTCTGGCAACTCCATCAAAGAGTATCTCTTGTATCTATTGCCCTTAATAGCTTGCGTTGGTTATATTTAACTCGCTGGCATTTAATCAACCTTCGTTTGCTCAGCGACTATTAATATTTTTTTGGGCCATATATTATGCATACGCCCCGTAATCTGTGATCTGACAATGTTACGATGCAGTTAAATGCGAAACCACTTTTTTTTGCCTTCAATTATTTTCGCAGCTAATAATAGAATGTGTAACACTTTGCATTACTCATACGACAGATAGGCTCGCAAAAATAGTATCGCAACTCCCACACGCTGACAGTTGTTGTGCGTTGCAGCCTACGCTCTGGCATTCCCTTTGACAAGTTCAAGTCCGTTGCGATTGTGATTGCGAGATCTGGCAACGCTCTCTGGCTCTTCGAGCAACTGCTTCCAAGTGCTGCTGCTGCTGCTGCTCCTTCGTTGTTAGTGGCGGCGCATCAAACACAATTCCCAAAATCCCGACTGCCAATTTTTCCTTGTTAAATACAAACACACACACACACACACAAATATTAACACACACACGTATAGCATAGCGTAGAGCAAAGCATGTTATAGGCACGTTCGGCCTGTCGAACTTTGAACGAAAAAGCTTTCGCTCCCGTTGCTCCCGTTTTAATACAAAAGTTTTGCACGCAGCGGGAGAGTCGCCGTCGCTGTCGTTGTGTGTGTGCGTGTGTGTGTGTGTATAACTGCGTTTGCTCCAGTTTAGAGATGCTCGGCAATTGAACTTCGGCTGCCACACTTCGGGCACACAAAACGAGGAGCGTGTTTAATGCTCGGCTCGAGTTGAAACGCTTGTGGAGTCAACAGAATTTCAATACGCCAAGTTCAGTTGAGCGCATCGGACGTTTGTCGTGTCGTTCCGTCCTCGCCGTAGTCGTCGTCGTCGTCTTCGTCGTGTGTGTGTGCGTGGTGCGTGTGTGTGTGCGTGTATGTGAGAGTGTGCTTGTGACTGTGACTGTGTGCGTAGTAGTATTTCCGCCGACGCTATATACATACGAGAGTGTTGGAATTGTACGAGTGTACGAGTGTGTATATATACTACATACCTGCAAAGAGCGGCGCAGCGGCGGCTGACGTAGTGGCTGTGGCTGTGTGGCTGTGTGACTGTGTGAGTGTGTGGCGTGTGTAGTAAAAGTCATTAAAAAACTTATTCAATAGTATTTCACGCACAAGCAACAAAAACGCGCGCGCACTTCTCGGAATAGAAGCAGGCGATTTCAGTTCATTATCGTCATCGTCGTCGTCAGCGTCGTCGTCATGGTGTATGCCTCTAAAATGATTGCAGAAAAGCGCATGAAATTGCCAATAAAAGTTTAATGCTACATTAAATTGCCTCGGGAGCACTCGATCAATAATACTCTCACCCGTCTAACGGCAGTCAATTAAATCTCTTATTTTTTGTGAAGGCAACACACACACCATACAAATACATAGCAAACACTCTGTGCAAATACATATTTTGTTTTAGAATAGCCTTAATATACACACAAAAACACATAGAGCACAGAGCAATGGGAACATTTTGGTAAGCCCAGCAGCAAATACACTTTAACTGTTGTTGTTCTTGTTGTTTTTGTTGTTGTCCGCTGCTCATCACACGCTTGCTTACACAAATCACATGAAATTTTATAATAAAATGAACGCATTACACGCAGACAATTTACTCTGTGTGTGCGTGTGTGTGTGTGTGTGGGAGTGCGCTGCGTATACGCAATGTCTGCGAAAAGCCAATATCGCCATTCGGCACTCGCCACTTGGCAGTTGCCCATTTTGCCAGCCGTTTTTGCCAGCAGCTATATATGAGAAACTCATCATCATTTCTGCATTTGGCATGGCAGCACGACACACGACAGAAGACACAAGACTTAATACAAGACAAGGCACGCCGCACATGTTGGATCAGGCGATGCCAAAGGCAAAACTGTCCCGCATACACACACAAAATTTCTATTGCCAAATGCGCGCGCTTACGCCTCCAGCACACACATACACTCGCACACTCACACACACGTACAGTGCGCAAGGCAGACGCACACACTTAAGGTTCAACAGCCCGACGATTGCCTGGCAAAGCAGCGTCAGCGTCAGAGACAGCGACAGCGACAGCGTAAGGCCCCCCAAAGCAGCCATTATCTTCGACAACGTAACCCAAAGAGCCTCGCACACACACACACACACAGACTCACAGACATTGCGTATACGTGGCGTTGCCTCCCTTTCGGTTTCATCTTTTGTCTGCAAAAGTGGCAAAATGTAATTTTTGGCATTTTCTGCTGCTGCTGTTTCAACTTCTTTTGCTGCTGCTTCTGCTTTTGCTTTTGCTTCTGCTTCTGCCACCTAGTAACCTTTCCTTTGCCCAACTGACACCCACTTTGTGAGCCTTTGCTAACACTCATTAAGACCATTTGGCGTGGGAAAGTGTCGTCGTCGTCGGAGTGGTAACAAAAGTTAACGGCATTGTTTATGAATCCATCTATTGAGAAGTGCTCAGATATACTCGTCATATAATACTCTCTTTCTATCGTGTCCATAACATTGCATTGTCATAGCTTATTGACCCTGCTTTCTTAACGAATTGCAAGTCATTATCCTTCCTTTTTTTCCCTTGCCATTGCATATTATTATTTATTGTTAGATCCAATTAGTTGTTGGCTTCTGTTTTGATTGCTTTTTCAGTTACAGTTTCAGTTTTGTTGCCGTGCAGCTGCTGCTTTTGCTTGAGTCTAACTTATTGCCACTCGCATTGGCTCGTTTTCAGTTTAATTGCTTGGCAACACTTTTAGCTTTGCCATAAATAAAGACTGGCAAGCAAGTAAGCGAGCAAGTAGTTTGCCTTGCTTGGCCTAAGCTGGCCACTCTCGCTCCTTTTGAATTTAATACCTTTTGTATTAATGAAATTTTTGCGCGTGCAAAGCAAATTATTTGCCGATGTAGACCGGAAAGTTGGGGGCGTTTTGCTTTTGAGTTAGTGAATGGCCTGCAACCACAACGAAAGCCTTTAGCCTACTGGGCGTATGCTTAACGTAAATCACAAAGTGGGAGATGAGTGGGAGAAGAGTTCACTTGGTGCGCTATTTAAATCAATTGTGTAGAAATTTCTAAAATGTTGTTGGCAAACCTGGGAGATGGTTGATGGTAGTGAAGCGTGAAAAGCAAACATAAATACATATCTCTCAGTGTGCTCGGCAACAAAAATCACTCGAAAGGAAATACACACAACACACACACACACATACTTATATACAAAAAAAAAAGAGAGAGAGCAACATACACAGACAGAGACAAGAGGCATAGAGATACAGTTATCACAGTTTTATGTGCTTATAAAATAGAAACACCGTCAAAGCGGATAAAACGATAAACCCAAAACGAAATCAAACGAAAGCAAACGAATCGTATCGAGGCGAAGACGATTGCGAATGTGAATTTGAACTGGAATACGAATAAAACAACGCTATGCGAATTAAGCCATAGACAAGCAAGACGTGTGTGTATGGCAGAAACAAACAGCAAACGAAACGTATCAAATTATAACTTAAGCACAACTTACCACCGAATCAAAGGAACCACAACCACAAAAACAAAAACAACATTAACATCGAAATCAACAATAATAATAATGCAATAAATAATCGAAAATAAATATAAATAAAATATTCTGCGAAACAAAATAAAATCGAATTGGAATACGAAATCGACGCCTTTGGGGGCAAACCAACAACAAACAACAAAAAAAAAAGAAAACTATCATTTAAATTAGAAACATAGCAAACGTGTGTGTTGGTGTGCGTGTGTGTCGGAGTGTGAGTGTGCGTGTGTGTTCTTTGTGAGTGGCAAAGACTGAATACACAAGACTTGGACACATAACACGCAACGCGAGCTGCGCATAATTTATACACGAAAAGTCCTTGCAAGGCTGCTTCTGCTTCTTCGCTTCTTCTTCTGACGTTTGCGTGGAGAACTGGCAAACTGGCTGCAGCAAAATTAATGTGTGATAGCGCCACAACAGGATGCTTTCTGACCAGAAGCAGTGGCCGCAAGGTGAGTTTCTCCCCGCTCTCTCTCTCTCTCTCTCTCTCTCTTTCTCTCTGTCACACGTGATGGCAACAAACTTATTTATTAATAGCACATTAACTAATGCTGCCTTGTTGTCAGTCTTATGAGTATTTGCTGTAAATTAACCTTTATGCATTCTCAATTTTGTTTACAATCATAACGAAAAATACGTATGTATGTGTGGCACATATGCCCTAAGGAATTTGCTGCTTTTAAAGGGCACAGCACTCTCATATCCTTGGTCTTATTACAATTGGGATTAATCCATATCATTTTCATTGTTATTTATATACACTTTTTGGCATGTTTTGCAGCTGCCAAAGCGAGCTTTGAGTTTTCAAATGTGCTGGGAATGTTGCAGCATTTTGTGGCAGAACTTTTTGCTGTGTGGATTTTTGTTGCTGTTCGTGTACAGTGAATAAAACGTGGTTAAGAGTAGAAACAGTTCTTTAATCATGATGATATGATATCAAAATTAAATCTAGAAAACAAATTTTTAAATCGTAATCTACTTTTTATAATAATTCTATGATGAAAAATTTCAAAATTTAACACAGAAGACAAAAAATTTAAGTCTAGGTCAAACCTTCAAGAATATTTATGGATTGGATATTCTTGATATAAGATTGATTATACTTTGAACAAGGAGAGAAACATTCTCAATTATTGGATGACAAACTGGTATATTTTGCACTCAATATTCCAAATATAGTAGCTATTGGCATATTTTTTTTGATTTTTGCGGTATATTCTAAAACTAATACCGCACTGTTTTGCTTTTATTCACAATGGGTAGCGGGAATCTCATAGTTTGGTTTTAAGAATATTATTTCTGATTTCTGTGTAGTTATAATTAAATGAAATGACTTCACAACGTTTGCTTAAGTACAACTCAACAAGAATTAAGAACACTCACTTAAATAAAAAGCTGACTTTTAAGTAAAAGCAGAGCGAAGGGCTTAAGTTATTTCAAAGGAATTTGTAGTGAAGTAATTTTACGATTGAAATGCGGTTTTGTGCGATGACTAACAAATGTGAGTCATTGCAATTGCAAAGGCAAACAAAAGATGTGAGAGAAATGACGGGCATTATTAAAACATGGCATCTGATAGCGCAAATGATAAAGTGAAAGTCCAGGGGCTAAACAACTGGCCTGGCATGGTGTTCTGCGGCTGTCGTTCATACTTTGTTCTCTCTCTCACTCTGTCTCTGTCTCTGTCTATCTCGATGTGGCTGCTGTTCAAAATGTCATGACTGTGCATAAAATACACATGCTCGTATCCTGACGCTGTCAGGCAGCCAGGAAACTAGCGAAGCGAACGCCTCACTCACTCGCTCACATCAAATACATTTGCCAAAAAAATATTTGCATGCCATTTTTATTTCCCTTTAATATTTATTTATATGTTTTCTACAGTTATAAGTTCTCTTGTGTGTGAGCTTTATGCAAATATTGTTTTTTCTCTCTGTTCATATTTTTTCGTTTCTTTGTTTTTTTGCGTGCTTCGCGTTCTGCGACTACTTTTCACCTCTGACCCCGAGTTGAGCTGCGTTTTGTTGTTGCGCTGCCTGCGCTTTAACGCGTAACTCTCACGGGGTTTTACTCTATGTGTGTGTGGGAGTGTACATTTTGCAGTGTTTTCTCTTTTCTTATATGTGTGTGTGTGTTATTTTTGCGTTACATCAACAATTTATGTGCTATTTATGCGGGTGAATGCATAAGCAAAATTTGCGTATAATAAATAAAAATGCATATTTTATAGACGCGCCATCAAACAAGTTGCACAATTTTATTTGCGCTTTTAAATAATTTCGCAAAAAACAAAACTCGAGTAGTTCTGGAGACGAGATGAGTGGTGGAAAAGTGCACTTAAAATATATATTTGCAGCTTTAGCAACTCGAACTACTTAAGGGCTCAGTGGCAGCGGTCCCTTCCCCTCTCTCTCTCTCTCTCTTCATTTGAAGTCCACTTCAAATATTGAAATAAAATTTCATTTAAGGTTTCAAACGTCGGCGACTCTCTGTTCTGTTGCCTGCTGTCTGCCTCCAGCTGTCTCGTCCCTGCAAAATATTTGCACACAGTTAAAATGTTTGTTTTACGTTTTGTTTTTGTCGTTGTTGTTATTGTTTTGTGGGCGCATTTGAGACACACATCACGCCCATTTTTCGGTGGGGAGGAAAAAGGGGCTGCATAATTAAATTTCTCTGTGACAGCTTTCGCATGGCGGTGTCAGAGGCGTGACACTGTGCTCGCTGCTGGCATGTTAATGAACTCCCCAAGGGGCCGGATAATGCAATGCATTTGCAAGCCTTCAAGCCGAAAGGCAACTCAATCAATTGCGCCATTTAAATACACTTACTTGGGTACATTAACACTCGCCTGAGAAGTTGCATTTCAGCTTATCCTTCCATTTGCCTTCGCTTCATTTTTTACGCCAGCAAATTGACGGCTCGACTGGCACATGCTTCACATTCTTTTCTCGCACATTTCGCTTTACGCTCTTTTCCTTGGCCTTTCATCTTTTTTGTATGTTTTGTTGTCCGCTGCTGCTTATCGTGCATTATCAGCGTGAAGTTATCTTGACTGAAATTGATTTTATGCTTTGTGCGCTTTGCGTCTAATTACATAATATGCCATTCAAAATGTGCTGTCTTTCTGTTTGCCTGTCGGCAAATTTAAATTTAATCAATAAATCACGTATACGCCACGTACAACTTTTGGGGTGGATATACAAACATATGTACGTACACATGTGTATACACACACACACACACACAAACGTTACGGTTGTCGTTCCCTGCTGTCGTTGTTGCCATTGTTGTTTGCCTTAATTTGTGGTAAACTCAAGTTGAGACAGGACCAGCACACACACACAGGACAATTTGAGGCACACAACAGAGCAGAGCGAACAGAGCTGAGGACCGAGCGAGCACAGGACATTCTGGGCCAGTGTCTTAATTGTCATGGTCGCAGCTGCAACTGACAACTATTATTAACGTAACCAGTGTCCCAACTTGCATTTGACATTTAATTGTCTACCGTGAATTGTTGAATTTTCAATTCCAGCCATCATGATACACAACAACTCGGATTTCACTCGAATAGCAGGCCAACCAAACAAAGGCGATTTAAGCAGACGTAAAACTTATGTTTTATCCAAACAAATTTAATACATGAAACTTATTGTAGTAGTCGGATTTTTGCAATCAATCACAGTCAGAGGCAGTCAGAGTCCATTGATATTATCACTTGGACAAATAAGATGACTTGCTCATATCGTGTGCGGGGGGATTAGCTTGTAATTGTATTAATTAAATGCTTGCTTTGTCTGATCACAAAACACACAAAAACAATCTAAAGCCAAGTAATTATTCAATCTAGTCTGCAAAAACAATCGACTGCAGAAATGAGAGTTTGAGTTGGAGGTTGGAGTTGAAGTCAAAGTCGCAGTCACAGTCGGCCAGTGAAGTAATCAATCAATGCGACTAGCAATCAATCAAGTTAAAGCAGACATATAGTACACAATGGCAGCGAGAAGCGACAAATGCAAAATCAAATCGCACATTGTGGCTATTGTCCTGCCGCTATTTAGGCCAACTCACAAATTATGGCTAGTCAATTATTAAAAGCGAGTAGGCCAAATGACACACGCAGCCTCGAAATGGGCAAACGATTAGCAGCTTGGCGACTAATGTATCTGCTGGATGGTTGGCTGACTGGCCTCCCCATTATTGTTGTGTGTCCTCAAAACAAATGCGCGTAGTTTTAGGACTGTACACACACACAAACACAACAGGACACACACACACCTATACAAAAATAAATAGAGTCTATTAATGGCGGGGCATAATTACAATTTGACTCAATTTCCGTTTGAAGTTTTTGTTGATTTTATTGATTTGTAGAGTCACGCAACTTCCTTGATGGCTTCTGTCGTCTATCGACTATCGACTACCGACTACAAACTGGCAACTCGCCCACGCAACTGACTTGAAAATGCTGTGGCAAGTAATTACCAGAAATCATCAATATTTAACAGCTCTTATAGAATCCCCAACACATTTGCTGCATCCAGAGCTCTCTGCTGTGCCTACCATGTCTGTTTTCAATTAGGTCGTCGCACATCGTGAACAGACAACAACACAAACAGTTAGTTGCGGGGGTGTGTCTCGGAGTGTTTGGGGGTTGTCTTTAAGTAGCTGCTGACTAAGCGCAAAGACAACGTCATGAAGTTTAAGTAACTTTGTTTTTTCTTTTTGTAAAAGACAGACGAGGCTGCCATGACTCACATGTGAGCACAGACGTTTAGCAATTTGCATTTTGCTTGGCGACAAATTGAGAACACAGTGGGGGAGTACAGAGATGGATAGCAGGGAGAGAAAATAGTGTGAAGAAGTTAGCAAGATGTCGTTTAGTAGAAAAAAGTAAGAAAGCTACAGTCGAGTGCTTGACTGTGAGATACCCGCTATACAATTTTAGTAAAAGCCAAAAAATGTGGTATACGTTAAATGAATAAACTAAAAAAAATTCTACCGAAGAATATATTTTGTAAAACAATATACTATTACTTTCACAATATACCATAGAGTTGAAAAAATAAATATACTATTTAATTCAGAATATACCATAGAGAAGAAAATATGTTATGTTATATCAGATCGCCAAACAAGATCCAGTCAAGGATCCAGGACATGGCTATATCGTTACGGGTGTTGAAGAGGATGAAGAATATATTATACTTTATTTGGTTGGAAATGCTTTCCTCACACATTTGCTACTTATACTTATAGCACCTTCCTACCCTATGGATAGGATAAAAAGTTAGTAGCGAAAAAGTCAGGAAGGGAGCGCGTCTTTCGGTGCTCTGCGCTCCATTTACTTGGCAGTTGCTTTAGCTGAACTTATTGGATTTGCCGGTTAACAAACTATGCGCTTTCTAATTAACCGCTCCAATGCGGTGTAATTAATGCCCGCTAAGTGGCTGCAGACACCCAGCAACCAGCACAAAAGTGGAAAAGAAGAGAAAGCGGCAAACCGCGAGAGTGCCAATTGCAATGAATAATTGAATGCGGAATGAATGAATGACCACGATGAGTACAGGCAAGGAGTTGCCCATAAAAATGATTGCACTGAACTTGACATCGACAGACACTGCGCCGCACTGAAGAGATGCCTCACACAGACACACATATCCACATAGATACTAAGGCACACACTCCGAGGATATAGTGCAGAGTCCTCGTCGAGCTTTGTGTGCAGTTGCCTTTGGCACTTGAATGTGTCCATTTTGTGTACTGACCATGGCTCAACACGCGATGCACTCAGCAAGCATAGCATAACAGACACACAAACACACACACACACGCATACATTCTCACTTGCATACAGAATGTGAGGTGAGGTGTAAGGCTGCGAACTGTCGGGTTATTCAAGTATTTGGGCAACGTCCATGTTCCCCTATTGAATACAGTTGTTCAATTCAGCGCAGCGCAGCCACGCCCTAACACGCAAGTGGGCGTGTTGCAAGGGGCAGGAACAACAACAACAACAATAGCAACAACATAAACATGCCAGCGAAATAAGTGTGCTAATGATGCAATTCTGAAAGTGTGCATTATTTATTTATCAGTATCATTTGCAAAGCGGGCCAAAGGCGACAACGCGACACTAAAACATCATTGCAGTAAACACACTTTAATAGTTTAATGTACATGCTGGAATTCATATACAAAACTCGCTCTGAAAGAATGCCTATTTAAGGAGCGGCGGAGAGCAGAGCTGGGAAAGATGGGACATTTGAGTAGAAAACTTCAGCGGCAGCTGCAAAACTTTGTCAAAGTTGCACAACATCAACACAATAACAATAACAGCAATAACCAGAGACCAAAGACCAAAGAGCAAAAGAGCATTAGAGCGAGAGACGACGAGGACGAGGTGCGAGATGTGAGGTCGTAGTTTGAGCTTAGGAGGCGGCAGCATATGTCAAAGTTTGGCAATTTCCAAGATTTTTGCCCGGGGGCGCACATGATTTGCTGGGTAACCACAGTGGGAACTGGCTAAAGTGTACACTTGACTGTGTGAACTCTCTCAACTCGGATTTGACTGCAGGCCACACACACAGTCAACGACAAGTTTGGCTGGCCAGCCTGGTTGCTTTGCTCTTTTGGCCCCTGGCCCGGCATTAATCCATTAAAAACTTCGTTGTGGCAGCAACTTCATTTGAAGCAAATACCAAAAAGAGAGAACCGAAAACTGTGGTCAAACTTGTGCATTGTTGCTGGCGTGTGACATCATCATCATCAGGCTCACGTGCCACAGTTTTTCCTTTTTGCATTTTTTCGGGGTACAGTTGCACAGTCAAGAACTCTGTGGCAAGCAAGAAATTTGCCGTGTTGTGTGACTCGAAATTGCTGTTGGTGTGGCAAACAAAACGTCAAACTATGCAATGAAATAATTATTGCATACTTTTTTGGGGCCAACTCAATAACTGTCAGCTTTGTGATTGCGCCTCCAATTCAACTGCAGCTGCTGTGAAGTTGGCCTAATGAATGCAAAACAAAATCTTTTAGCGCGGCTTAAGTGGGCGTGGCAGCAGTAGCAGCTGCAGCAGCAGTGACAGCTGTTAGAGCTCCCAGCGCAACGCAACAATTAGCTTAATTTATGCAACGACGCGTTGCACTTTAGATTTGCATTAAGCTGCTGCGCGCATACATTAAAATACTCGAATACAAAACTTTTACTTAACTGGCGTTGTTTTTTCGTTTTTTCGCAGGAGAATGGAAGATCAGTTCCTGATGTTACTGCCAGTCCGGGCCGTGCACCGCCCGGTCCGCTGCCCGCCAATCAGCTGTCCGGCTTGGGCAACCAGCAGCAGCATCATCTTGCCAACCAGCAGCAGCAGCAGCAACACCAACAGCAGCAGCAGCATCATGGCAACCAGCAACAGAATCGCAATCAAAGCGGCAACTCAAATGCCACCGGCGGTGGCAAGGATCCCGTGTTGCTGCAAGGCGACTTTCGCAAAGTCAGCGGCATCAGTTCGGAGATCTTTCGTCAGATAGAAGCCGTTGAGAACGATCATGATCCGAATACGGCGGCTGCACTCGAGGCCGTCGAGCGACGCGGCGAGATGATTGTGCGCATCCTGGAGCCACGCTCCATGGGCAGTAAACACGCTGTCGATGCCGCCCACAAGCTGATGAACAAGGCCGATGGCCGGCATACCGTGCAACTGGTCGAGATCGTTAAACGGCCCGGCCAAACCTTAGGTCTCTATATACGCGAGGGCAACGGCGCCGATCGCACCGATGGCGTCTTCATATCCCGCATTGCCCTCGAGTCGGCGGTCTACAACAGCGGCTGCCTTAGGGTAAGTTTTTGCTTAAGAAAGTAAAACACAACTACATTAAATTTGAGTTGTCTAGAGTGCAACTGATTCTACTTCTGTGAAGATTCAATTATGAATAGAAATAAACTTGCAATTAGCATACTCTAAAAACTTTCTAAACTAATTTGAAATCACAATTGACCTCAATTAAGACTGCTTCAACTGTTTCTGTATAGAAATAAATGTCACCTTTGCCAATTCTAAAAAACTTGCAAGAATACTATAATAAATTTATGAGTGCAATTGCTACAATTTCATCTTCTCTCTTCATAGAAACAAATGAACAAGAAAACTGTTCTAATTCTTTCGGAATAGAAATTAACTTAATATTTATTGCTTCTAAATCACACAACAGTACATAACATCATTCAATCAAGCATTATTTCTGAGAATGCTATCTTTTTCAATACATTATTGATAGGTTATCTTTTTCAATAGGCAAATCAAACAAAATAAATAGTTAAACACTTTGGTACACTTTTGTGCGTGGTCATAGTCTCTTAACTTTAATGTCAATATCAGTTTCGATACATCATTAATCGATATTTATATATTAAATACACTGCAATTTCCAACACTTTTTTAACCCTTTCCAAATAGACATTTTAGCTAAAGAACAGTTCAATTCATTTCCATACGCAGAGAAATCGTTCTCAAACCCGACTTTGTCGTTAATAATATAGACGCAACTATTGCGTGCTTCAAATCACGATAGGATTATAATGTTTGTGAATGCTTTTACGACTAAAAGTTGTTATCGACTCAAATTTGGACATTCAAATTGCTTAAAAATTAATGAAAGCGAGTCAATGATTATTACAATTATAGACTATAGCTTATGGATTTTAGATTATAGATTCTCAATGGTTGTAAATGTAAATTGTTTGCTTTTGTTTGGCTTGGCAGGTGGGCGACGAAATCCTGGCCGTCAATTTGGTTGATGTCACACATATGTCGCTCGATGATGTCGTCATCATCATGTCAATTCCTCGACGCCTGGTGCTGGCCATACGCCAGCGGCGTGGCAATCGTGGAGCCGGATCGCCGGGACCGCCAACGTTGTCGCGACCGGAGCAGAAGCCCCCGCCGGTGGTCGTGATAAAGCGTGATCTGCGAGACGAGGATCTGGATGAGACGGATCGAATGCCGCGCCCGCGTTCATCACGTGAAAGACGTACAGGTAGTTTAAAATGAGGGCCGTGTATAAAATGCTAATCGATGTTCCTTCTCTCTTTCCCTCCCTCCACCACTAAACACTCACAACTTTAGGAGATGGCCGCGAGATGACCGAATCACGTTCAAGACTGGGCCTGGGGCTGAACAACTACAGTCCGCAGTCGGAGCAGTTGGACATGTACTATAACACGCGAGCCGGCGTCAATGCCATGGGTGAGCCACCCAATTGGGGATACAAACCGCCGCCGCCGCCCTCGCAATCGGTCATCACGGAGCAGCCCACCAAGGGACATGCGTTTGCCCCGTCGCACGCCTACTATCAAAATGCTGGCACACTGGAGAGTCTCGCCGAGAAGGTGCACGCCTTCTACCCAGGTGCACCGGGTCAGCCTGTGGGTCCATCGCGTCGCATGTCCACGGGAACGGGCAACGTGGGCTTGGCCCAACAGCATGCGCGCTTCCCGCGCTCCGGTTCCGATCAGCACTTGCCACGCGTCGAGTATGCGGACTATTCGAACTCGCTGGGTCGTCACTCGTTGCTGCGCTCTAGCCTGAAGCCAGGCACTGGCGCACCCATGCCTGTGGGCGTGGGCGGCACCTTGGGTCGCTACGGACGCTACGAGCAACAGCGTGGCGTGGTGCCCAAGTACGGACCGCCAGCTGCGGGCGCACAGTCGCTGACGCGACGATCGCGTCCGAATCTGGACTACTCCAGCGACACGGAGGCCACGATTGGCCCTCGGCCCAGTTACTACTATTATAATCGACCCGCCATTGGCAGCATGCCGCGTGGAGCAAGTGGCGTGAGCAGCGGTGCAGCTGCTGCGGCGGCTGCTATGCTGGCCGGTGGCGCCGATCTCAACAAGTTCAACTCACTGCCCAGGGAGCGTCCGGGCGTGCGCTTGCAGGGCATTAGATCACGGCTGGGCGATCGCCTGATCGATGAGAACGATGGCAACATTTCGGCGCCGGAGTTTGATGCGCGTCGTGGCCGCGATTTGCGGCAACGCATCAATGCCAGTCCTGGGCCCTCGATCTTCACGGCGGACGAGTATCGCGCTTGGCTGCGACGAGCGCCGAGCAGCTCAGCCATTGCGGAACAGATGCGCATGACTCGGGATATGTTCGCTCAGCCGCGTCCACATCGGTTCTCCTGCAGCGCCGAGAACATCCACGACGCACTACGAAATGTAAGTAGACTAAAAGTTACTAAAAGCTCATTGAAGGGTTTGGTTAAATTAAGCAGCATTATCTTTCATTTCAACTTGTCTATTATTAAGAAGTATCCTTAGGAATTTTCATGTTAAATAATCCCCGCATTTCCATTACATTTTTGTCATATTTTCACCTCAATACTCTTGCCATATAATAATGCCCCTTTTTCTATACTTCTCACAGACCGAGAGAGTATTTACTCAAGCAGAACGGGCATACTTGGCGCCGGCACCCTGGACCGCAATCTCGGCCTGACGCGACCCATTTCAGCCTTGCCCGTGCGTTCGATGTCCTCTCAGCACATTGGCGGCGCAGGTTCCATACGCTCGCCGAGCATACGACGCATGCGTCAGCTGCTGGAGTTGTCCGCGGGTCCCGCTAGTCCCAGTGGCAGCATCATGAGCACCGCTGGCCATCAGAGTCCGGCGCCCACACCGAGCGCCACTTTGCCGCGTCCGCATCGTCAGATCGACATCAATCCGGCTGAGTTCGCCAAATACAAGCTGGACAAACCAATTGTGGACATTGGCGGCATCTCCGGCATGCTCTGGATACACTTGCTCGCCGGTCGCGGACTGCGAACAGCGCCAGACATGGGTGCACAACATGCAGGCGCCGGAGTGCCAGTGGCACCGACACAGACACGTGATCTCTACTGTGTGATTGAGTGCGATCGCGTGCACAAAGCTCGAACGGTGGTACGATCGGGAGATCTGCAGTTTGACTGGGATGAGTCCTTCGAACTGGATCTAGTGGGCAACAAGCAGCTGGATGTGCTCGTCTACTCCTGGGATCCACAGCACAGGCACAAACTGTGCTATCGCGGCGCCATCTCATTGTCCGCGGTGCTGCGACAGTCGCCTTTGCATCAGTTGGCGCTGAAAGTGGAGCCGCGTGGCACGATCTACATACGCATGCGGCACACGGATCCGCTGGCGCTCTACAAGCGACGTGGACTGCCCAGCTTACGGGCAGGCTACCCAACACTATTCGGTGCGGATTTGGAGTCGGTGGTCAACAGGGAGTCGAAGGGTGCGCCGGGTTGTGCGCCAGTGCCGGTGGTGCTGCGACGCTGCGTGGAGGAGGTGGAACGGCGCGGTCTCGATATAATCGGACTGTATCGTCTGTGCGGCTCGGCGACCAAGAAGCGTCTGCTGCGGGAGGCCTTCGAGCGCAACAGTCGTGCCGTGGAATTGAGCCCGGAACACGTTCCTGATATTAATGTTATAACCGGTGTGCTCAAGGACTATCTCAGGGAGCTGCCCGAGCCGCTGTTCACGCGTTGTCTCTTCCAGATGACAGTCGATGCGTTGGGTAAGCTTTTCAAAAGTGCAATTATTGAGAGATTGACTAATTTGTAATACTCTAAACAGCTGTTTGCCTGCCAGATGATCCCGAGGGCAATGCGAAACTGATGCTTAGCATACTCGACTGTCTGCCCAGGGCGAATAGGGTAAGTTCTTGACATAAGAAACAATTTGTCAACATTAATTAATTCTCGTTTTTGTTAGGCCACCCTTGTGTTCCTGCTCGATCATCTATCGCTGGTGGTGTCCAATTCGGAGCGCAACAAGATGTCCGCTCAGGCGCTGGCCACTGTGATGGGCCCACCGCTGATGCTGCATTCGGCGAGTGCGCAGCCGGGCGCTGACATCGATCACGCCCAGCCGATAGCGGTGCTCAAGTATCTGCTGCAGATCTGGCCGCAGCCACAGCAGACGCAGCATCAGCAGCTGGCACAGCACAGCGGCATGGTCGGTGGCATGGCCAATGCCAGCAGCATGAGCAATATGGCGGGTGTTGCTTCAGGTAACGTAATCACGGTGTCAATAATGCCAATGCCAAAGCCAACTCTGTCCAGTCCAGTCCTAGTAATACACCAACACAGACACTAGACACACACATACACACACACACGCAAACACAAGAGAAGTCAGAGAAGGAAGTGAGAGAAGAGAGAGAGAAAGGAAGAAGTTTTAGTGGCACTTTGAAACACTTGCAACAGTTTCGTTCCGCTTTGAATGTGCAGCAAGCAAAGAGCAGTTAATCCCCTGTTTGAATTATCACACACACACACTTTGTTTTAAAGGCGGCACAGAAACCGTGCACATACACACACACACACACACATACACGCATACACATTGAAACACACACAGACAAAACACTGTTGATCATGCCCCCAAAAGTCCCTCAGCCACAAAATGATCGTTCACATTAATATTGATTAATACAGAGTCCTATGTAGACAGGTCGGCGCGGCGAGTCAACAGGGCAGCGTGGAAGCAAAGTCAGTGCGTTGCCAGCGGACAGACAGCAAATACTACTGCAGCAGCAGCAGCAGCTCATGGCGGCACAGGGCAACCTACTGCGCTCGTCCACTTCGGTAACCAACATACTCTCCCAAGGCCATCATCAGCTCTCAGCCACAGCCAACAATCATCTGTATCAATCAGTAGTGGGTCAGTTAGCTCAATCGCATCGAGCCTTGCAACAAGCGGTGCAACAGGTAAACAAACACTAACAACAATAACAACAACAACAACAACAATGCAACACTAACAACAAAGTAACACTTGATAACAAAGCAGACAAAAGTCTTTCAAGGGAACTTCCGATTATCGATTTGTACTCTGCCAACTTTATGGCTTTTTGTCCGATACTCAATCTGTGTCTCTCTATGGGAATTACATGTCACACACACTTACACACAAATACAAGAACTCTAGACACACACAGTCACAAACATGTGCAACATTTTCAAACAACTCTTTCTTGCTCTTCTAACTTTTCCTGTTGACCGTTTGTAAAAGCGTAATTTCATTTCAAAACAAAATATTTATGATCTCAAATAATCTTGCTGAACAACTTTATATACTATAATTTATAAAGCATTAACTCTTGTTCATTTGATTTGTGCTTTTTTGAAAGAAAACAAAATGATTTTCATGATTTGCCATCAAAAAGTTTGATCGACGTTGTAACTGTGAACAATATATCTATATATATCCAATATATACGTATTTCTGTATTAGTCTGTAACATGTAAAAAACAAAAAACAAAACAAAACTAATCATAAATATTAATTGATAACAAATAATGTGATAACGATGTTGATGAGCGATGTGATAATTGTTAACGGCGTGTTAAGCATGATTGGCCCACTACTGGTAAAAAATGTAACATCTCGATATAGTATTAATCGCATATTACGTATACGTATACTTTTAATGCCAATCCAATATACTACTCGTATACTCAATGTACACTCATTCTCAATCGTACTTACCATGTTAACATTTCGCCTCACACACAACCATCTAAATCTACAATTTTGACATTGTACAAATCTCATCAGCCGACTGTAGAATTCTCCCTCCAGATAGCGTAGAGAACTAGAGTAACTTCCCACAATCTGCACTATCTGACTAGCTTAACCAACTCTGAGTTCCGTTCGAATCCCATTACAGCAATCAAGTTGTCCGTGTTTTTTTGTGAAACTCATTTCCCCACCACAAAAGTACTTGTAGAAGTCGTTTTGTAGTAAGAATTGAGTTAAACTCCAGGCGTGAGCTTATTACTCCTTTTTAGTCCCCGCCCGCCCGTTTTATTCACGCTTTAACTGCACATTACTGTCGAGTCACCCTGTTTTGCATGCGACACCCTTTGCACCATCCACAGTTATTCACATAAACGAAACCTCTCACCACATCATAACTCATGGGATTGGATTGAAACAAATTCGTTAACAAATTGGCCGCACCTCGTTTAATGTGCAAGTGTTTTTTATAAAGTGTGTTTTTTGTCTATTGTATATGTACTTTTTGCCACACACTCACACTTGCACTGACCACAACAACCAGACACAAAGAAAATTCAAAATTCAAATTCAAAACGTACACAATTTGCACCAAAAGACCCGAAAGATACTCGTACAACGTTTGTCTCCTGTTTCCCCCCAGCAAATATTACCACCTAGCCCATATATATTTTGTTGTGTATTGTATCAATTGCCAATGTTTTGCCTTTGCTTTCTTTCGCGTGATCTCTTGCAGCCCTATCAATTGGCGGCCTCAGCGGTCTCAGCAATTCCCGACCAATCGCCACTGCCACTTCCAGGCACACCCTCCCCCGGCAGTAGCTCAGCGTCGACGGGCTCCGGTTCGGGCTCGGGCTCCGGCAAGAGTAAGTAACGGAGTCTCAACTCTTTGGAAAGATCTCTCAATCATTTTCGAACGAACTTTAACAGGCACTGATACCATCAAGCGCGGTGCCTCGCCAGCCTCTGTTAAGCAAGTGAAGATCATTGACACGCCCAGCCCGTATTCCATTGTTCAGAAGAAGCCGCCGCTGCAGAAGGATGCGCCCGTTGACATAACCACACCCACTGGCCAGTCAGAGTTGTCAGGTTTAGCTGCAAGCAGCTCAACCAATCGCAAGGGCGTTGACTTCTATGAACCGCACAAATCGATCTCGAAATCCGGCGAGGACACATACAGCTCCAAGTACAACAGCAACAACATCAGCAGCAGCTTGGACACCACCAGCAAGAAGAACAACTACACAAACAACAGCAGCAGCTATTCGCATGGCAAATCCTCCACAGCTGCCAGCAATGCCAATGGCACCGACGACTACAAGGCCATACGCAACAAGTCGAGTGCCACCTCGAGCAGCAGTTCATCGCAGGCAACGGTGCTAAGTGCTGGCTCCACAGCCACCTCGGCACCGACCACCTCATCCGATGACTCCGACGACTTGATCTCGTACAAATCGTCGGCCTCCACTAACGCATTGCTGGCCCAATCGCAGGCGATGACTACCAGCCAACTGATGTCGAAATATCTGAAGCGTGAGCCACGCGTGCAATTCACGCCCATCAAGTCACCGGAGTCACCATCGCCGCCCGGCGGTGGCGATGGCTTGCCCAAGGGCACCTATCAACTTGTGACGCCCAGCTCCAGCACCAGCTGCCTGGCCAGCAAACCGCCGCAGGCGAGCACGGGTGCCATCAGCAAATACACAACATCAACGGCCACAGAGGCGAGCACCAACAGCAGCAGCAGCAAATTGTCGTCGCCATCGCGACTGGCCAAAGATAGCAAGTCGAGTGGCGGCGGCGCAGTAAGTAGCTCCACCACCAGCTCCTCGTCGCTGGTGTCGAGCGGCAGGCGGCTGTTTGACAGTCTCGCCTCGTCGTCCTCCTCCGAAACGGAGACAAAGACTTACATTGGCGGCACCACCGTTGCCAGCGGCTCCAGCAGCACCACAACCTACACCACGAACGAGTCTAGAAATCTAGCCAGCAGCAGCAGTAGCAAATCAACAGGGTCAGCAGCGGGATCGGGATCAGAGCACAGAAGTTTTGGTAGTGCACTGTTTGGCAGCAGTGGCCTGGGCAATGGCAATGGCCATGGTCATGGCCACGCCAGCAGCAATAACCATAACAGTCCCTTTGCCAGCACCAATGGCAATGGCAGCAGCAGCAGCAGCAGCCACAATGCCATGCACTTGTATGGCACACTGCCCAAGAATGGTGTTGCCAATGGCAGCAGCAGCGGCGGTGGCGGCAGCGCCGGTGCCACATTGTTTGGGGCAAGCAGCTCGGCGAGCTCCTCTTATCACTCGGGCAGCGGCACTGCGAGCAGCAGTGGCGTTAGCTCCATGACTGGCTCCACGAATAGCTATGACTTCTATACCAGCGGCAGTTCGAGCAGCCATAGCAGCTCACGGCCATTGGCCAACGGGGGGCAACAACTATCACACATTGGGCACGTATAGGGCGCAATATGCGGCCACCAATCCCTTTCTCGATGCCTTCGACGAGAAGCCCAGCAATGGTCATGCCAGCCAGGACAAGCATGCGTTGAGCAGCGAGAAGACGGCGGCAGCGACGTCCTCTTCAACTCATCAGCGTGCCTCCATGGTGGCGGCCTTTCAGTCGTCGGGCGACTCAAAGAACGGCAGCGATGAGTACGATGATCTCAAGTGAATGTCCCACATAGAGCGGAAGTTGCCGAAAATAGTTTTTGGGGGGCAATGTAGTTACACAGAAATGCTGAAAGTGTTCTTTTGGAGTATTTACAGTTTACAAATTTACAAACAACACACATATTTGCAAAAACAAAAAAATACAAAAAAAAAATAAAATAAAATAAAAATAACTCAAAGCTAAACTTTAAACGAAAAGAAAACAAGCTATAATGAAACTGAAAAAGATTAACGAATTTTGAAGATCATATTAAATTACGCATACGCAGAGGCAACGGCTGCATAAAATGGCTGCCAAGCTTTAAGTGTTAGTGTGATTTGTGAGTATATTTGTGTGCATGTGTGTGTGTATGTGTGTGTTGTGTTCAACAGCTTTGCCTTAGCAGCATTTACATATCTGTTAAGCTCAACAGTTGGCAGCCATTTTGTTGCTACGAAAAAATATATCAACTACTTATTAAACTGACATAAACATTAACGAACAGTATTCGAACCAAAAACTAAAAATGGAAAGCTTAACCCGATTAACGATTTACGATATTCGATACCCGGCAAAATAAAAAAGCAAAGATAAAAGTATACAAAATAAGTAACAAGAGAAAACATTTAAACATTTAGAAAAGCTAAACACAAAAGGTTGAGTGCGCATTTAATTATTTTTTACATATACATACATAGAACACTTAACGAATGATACAGATTTGCTGATAATACGGGGGGCATGCATAAATGGAGCGAATTAACACTTTTCTCCCCACAGCAGCCCTCCTCTCTTAACACGAGTATGTTAGCTTATTTTACGACTACGACGACCAAATCTCTTAACTATTAAAGACGTATAAATTTAGCTAAAATATTGGACAATTTTTCGAGCAATATAT
The DNA here is from genome assembly GCF_023558435.1 of Drosophila sulfurigaster albostrigata. NCBI lineage: Eukaryota > Metazoa > Arthropoda > Insecta > Diptera > Drosophilidae > Drosophila > Drosophila sulfurigaster. Next base: position 23,585,392 of record NC_084882.1, read on the forward strand.
TTGCCTACAGTGTTTCTCTCTAAGCCTCTCTTAAATATATACTTACATACATCATTCACCCAGATAAACGGATAAAAGGCATTTATTACACTTCATACTACTTCCACAGAAGTTCGCTTCTGTCCTGTTTCATTCACAAAACCAAAAAAAAAAAAAAAAAAAAACACAATTACATACGGCATACATACATAAAATAACATACATGAATTTATTGACAAATCGATGTGCTTAGTTTTTTGTATGAAACAAAGTCTGATATACACACTAATATACAAGAATACGGTATATAATATTCTTAAACATAAATATACAAGAAAAAACATAAAAAATATACATATATATACATACATATATATATCTATAATTATATAGCTATATATATATACATATACAGTGACAAAAAAACTAAAACACGCTTTGCGACTACAACAAATGAAGAGTCTACAAATTTTACAGCCATTTTTGTGTTTGAATACTTTACTGCTTTTTATAAACTGGCATACGATACGAAAAATGAAGCAAGTAATCCGCGTGTGCAGAACTAACTTGACTAAATCATAACATAACAAATAAATAATAATATACTATAATTCTATTTGATAACAATTCCTATTAAACTGTAAATACCCACAATGTACTTAAAACTCTTGTGCTTTCATGCCGGTCGATCAGCCGATCGACAAATCTGCTAATTCAGCTGATTTACTAGTTAACTGATCCAATATAGTCATCAAATTAACTTTTCAGCTAGTCAGTCAGTCTGTCAGTCAATGTTTGCCAGTTAAACACATAAACACATATATTATAGTTTCTAGTGATAGGAATAGTAACGAACCTAACCTTAGGCTTTTGCTAGTGCATTTGTAGTGCAAAGAATTATTATTTGACTTAGGAAGCCAGGGAGCATTGTAAGCAATAAATACATAAACAAAAATACTATTATAGAAATATATTCCCAACAAATTAGAAACACCGAACATTATGGAAAAGCGTAAACACCAAATGAAAACATGGGCAGCATAGCATAGACTAAATGCTTATGTGAAGTCTAACATATATGTGTATGTCTATAATATGATACGAGTATGTGTAGCAGGTAGACAAATTTAAGTTAGTTACCTAATGAAACACCAGCATAATCATTCGTCTTCATCAAAGTACAACTTTCTATAAACTCAATGAACAACATCAATCTACATATATACTACATAATACATAATTGCAGCTTAGATTCCGATTCAGATCAGATTGACATTCAAATCAATTAGAGAAACATAAATAAAAGAGAAAATTATGCGTATAGCCAAATCAGTGCATTATTTGATATTAAACATGAATATTTAAGTAAATGTGCGCAGAGATCTTATAATTATTACCACGACGATGATGAGGATCGCGATTTTAAATAGCAAATTATTCGGTTAATTGTTGTCACACTTATTTTATACGAAACGAAACAAGAAAACCAAAAAGAAACAATTTTAAGTGTTATACATGAAATACCAAAGAGTTAAAAACAACAACAACAACAATAAACATAACAACACGAAGAAAACCTAGTTGAAGCTAATTAATTTTTATATACGAGTATAGTAAATTGTTGATTATTAAATATAGCGCGTAGTGTTTTTAAAAGCAACAACTAAGCTAACAACAATTTGTCGACATGTTCTTTTTTTGACATTCATTTGATAAAACTATAAAATTATAGATATTTCCACTATCGCCTTTTTTTCAATATGAATTTATTAATATACATTTTCGTTTTATTTGATTTAATCAAGCTTTAATCGTTGAACGACTAAAAAAATTGTAACAATTCGATCATATATTCTTAATCGAAACAAAAACAAACTCCTTCAATTGATTTTCAAATTGTTGTGGCTTCTTAGTAATAGCTGAGCTTTAGATAAGATACAAGCGTTGCCGGCAGGCTTAGTTAGTGTTAGTTAATTGTGGTGTTCGTGGTGGTGGTGGTGGTGCATGTGGTGCAAGTGGTGCAGGTGGTGCTTGCTGAGAGGCTGTTGCATGCGATCGATCGGTTTGCGCTTTAATTGCTGCGTATGTTTATTGTTTGGACTGTGCTCTGGGCTTGATCTGCTTGATAATTATACTTGTACTTCTCAAAACAAAATATATATATGTTATGGAAATATATCACTGTGTCATATCGTACATACTGTATAACAAGTAGGGGACGCCAAGTTTTGGGGGGAGAGTATCAAATGATAACTTGTTGAAGCAAAAGCAACTTAACCTTAAGAAATATAACTAAATTAATAGCGGCAAAGCAGCAACTATAGTTAAATAAAAAAAAATAAAACAAAACCAAAAAACAATATTCAATTGGCAAAACAACCATTACAAATTGTATATGCATTTAATTTAGCCTAAATAATTAATAATTAAATACACAAAAATTAAAAAAAAACGAAAAGAAAGGAAAAAATAAACACGCAAAAAGAAGAAGAAATATGTTAATGGCATTTAGTGAGCAAATATGAATTGATAAATAATAATATGAGTACACAAAAAGCCACATGAAATTAATGTTAGTTACCAGAACAAAGCAAAAGAAAAAACAAAAAACAAAAAGAGGGAAAAACAAAAACGAACTAATTTATTGAAATGTATTGCACAATATTGTACACTTATAAATATTAGTGAAAAGTAACTAAAACTTAATAGAAACGAATACGATGGCAGCAGCAGCGCTAGCGAACAATACTTATATGTATGTAGATCCCTAGATCCCTCGAACCCTGACCGTACCCAAGCCTTTGTTGTCAATTTTTTGTATCCTATTTTGAAAATATTGTACTTACCCATCCACACACCCAATTATGAGTATTGTTTCGGAATCCGTGTCCATGCATACGAGTACTCGTAACGGCTCAGTTGTACAATAGTTTGAATAAGTTGGATAGTTAATACACCCCAGTTAAGTATATAAGTATCGACTTATGAATAAGTATGTGAATTTATGTGCGTATGTATTAAATGTGCCTAAAGATATCATTTTTTTTTTGTGAAAAAGCAGGGAGATCTTTTCTTCGATTTGAACCTAATACAAAACACAAACGCAAACACTTTTTTGGGGATTCAATTTGAATGAACAACTTTGATTCGCAGCACATTTGTGCAACGATTTCTTTTTGACGAACTTAGAACACACACTCACAAAAACAAGATGGAGACCAAATGCTCAGGGCTTAGCGAGTTATTATAAACAAAGTAATATACAACAACAAAACAACCAAAACAATGTAATGCAAAACCTATTTAAGAACTAATTGTAATACACATCATGAGCATGCTCCATTATAGTTAACAAGTACTAAGCATTTCACTTGCGATTATTGGCTTTAGTCATTCTGCAACTTCAACAACAGCCGCAACAGCAAAAATAACAACAAATACAACACCATTAACATCAACAACAAGAACAAGAACAACAAAGTGAAGAACAAGAACAATCCAGAAAACAAATTTACAAATCCAAGCAATCAATTTTGTTATAAAGACTGAATGAATAAATCAAGAGAACACAACTCCCTAAGCAACCAGAGAGTTTTCATATCAAATGACAAACATTTTTCTGCAATCCCCAAATGAAAGAAAAACTTCAGTTAGAGAAACATTCCAAGAGAACTTTATTTATTTTGTGACCTTTTCTAGCGCGTTCATAATACAAAAAACAAATAGTCAAATATAGCAAAAAAAAACAAAAAAAATAATAATTCAAATATTACCACCAGCATTTTGCTACAAACAAACTATAACTAAACAAAAATGCAATAATAATAATAATATTACAAGTAATAATAAATATAAATGATAGTCTACAATATACATACTAGTTGAGAATCGTATTAACGCAAGTGGCATTGTACTTTAACGTAAAATTATCGACTAGAGAATAAAGTCATACGGATCACAAGAACTTTGAATTTGGAAATGTTTTTTGAAACCCACCATAAAATAAAATAGAACTCAAACGACAAATCGAGGCAACATACTACAACAATGTCCGCATTATTATTTATCGATTTCTTTTCCCATTTCCAAATTCAAAATACATCAGAGAAATAGATACAGCAATATATCTCAATGTTTAAAAAACAAACAAACAAAACAATGATCGAAATTGAATTCAAATTTTTGATGTACATATGCATACGTATCGGAGTTACATACATACATACATATATGTACATATGCGCAGCAACAAAGCTAAACCAATCCAAGCGAGAACAGATAATACTCTGATTTACCACTGCCACAAAGAAAGAATTAAAAACAAAAACAAAAATAACAAGTGAACGTTATCGTTAACGTTATTATAGTCATAAACATACCGCGCATATACAACACATTCAATATGTAGGTGGTATATACGAGTACTTACATTATTAAATATACTTTCATACATGCATACGTATATACTTGCAAGTATATGGGACAAGGAAATTCATTACAATTACATACATAACATTACATAATATGAATATGCGTCTTTCGAACCGAGTAAACGCAGTAAGGCATCCGCATACGTTGCATAAACAGCATTAATAATAAATACATATGAATACATAAGTCAACTTAAACTTATTATTTATTCAAAAAATAATAACAATGATAACAATAAAAAACCATTATCTTATAAACAGCATTAACTAAATCCAAATAGTTCTTTGCGTGAGATTAAAGCGATGTTACATTATTTAATAAAATATATACATATAAATAAAATATAAACAACTCTTGTTTTATTCGGATGAAACTTAAATCTTTTATTTCGTACAACTTCCTGGAAAAAGAAAACGGCCTTTCTTTTTTCATTTCAAAAAGTAAGTTAGGTAAGTAAGCAGACAATTTTTATTTAGTTTTATGATAAATTTGACGTTATTAAAGTACAAAACATATCGAAAATAAAATGAAAATGCAAGCAGTAATTCAGTACAATGTGCAGATACATTAAGAATAAAACTACTTACCTCTGAACTGTAAAAGCAGTGGTTGAGTTCGAAAAGCACATTATAGTCAACAGTCGAAACGAGTTAAATTACCAGGCGACCAGAAATCAACAGCAAGATTAATCTTCCAATACAGTTTACGCATCTTAACTTCTTGATATGGTGTTCGCTGTCCAAGCAGTGCGATATTAGAAAGCATGCAACCTGGAAAAGCAGTGCAGCTTAACTGCTTTACTTGGTAGTTGCTGGTGGTTGTCCTCGCTTAATGTTAAACAACATGGTTGTATAACAGATTTTGAATTCATGGGATAGCACACAAGAAATCAAAAATTCATTTGTGTCTCAAACATCGAAAAACTTATTTCACAAACGGTGACTTAAATCTAAGACTTAATTTCGAATTTTCAATTTTCTTGTCCCTGACCTGGCTTTCTATGTTTACATCGTGTATACCATGTGCCAAGCCGACGCAATTTCTTTAAGACGGTAGACCCGAGATCGAAATTTTCGAAGGTTCATTAATTATCCTAATATTCTGACTACAAAACGGTATTTGGGACACATTCTGGCTTCAAAATGAATCTGCTTTTTCGAAAATAAGCCATACGTAGGTCGAATTCTGTTATCCTGTTCGCATTCAAGGATTCTAAGGTTCTCTTAAAAGAAAAGCACTCAAATTTTTTTTAAAGATAATTAATAAATATTTTAAAATTTTAATTTTAATTTTAAATTAATTTAAATGCCGGTTATTTTCACAACTTTAAATTGGCGCGCAAGGGCAATAATTTTACTTTTTTGTAGCATACTTTAAGGATGTTCCATACTAAAAATATGAGCATTGAAGAAAATGTGTCCCAAAACCTATATAGGGGGACTGGTGTCGTTCACGGGGAAAAGTGTAAACTCACCCTATCATCATGGCGCCGTCAATAGGCGCTCCTCCCTTCTCTCCTCATAAAGAAGCACTTCCGCATGATTAGTCCATTTTGACCCGTTGTTTTAAAATTCAAATCTGCGCGCCAAGTCCCAAAAATATTCAATTTTTTGTAGCATACTTTGAGGAGTGACCAACTTTATTGACTTTGCGAAAACGATCGATAGATGGCGCCACATCAACTGACTTGCTGATTTTCTGCTTGCTGCTGATTTCTGTTCGCCTGGTATTTCATCAGCTTTCTTTGAACTTTTTAGTCTTTCATGGCAGTTTGAAGTCACCAAAAAAATGCAAGCTCATCTCTTCGTCACGGAATTATAAGAAGATGATCCTTCCGCCACCCTTCGTCGTAATGCACTATTTTTGTTGCGCTGCTTGCTGCTCATTTATGTTCGCCTGGTATTTTTGGGGAAGACTAATAAGACTAATTAATAAGATAAGGGAAAAAATAATTTTTTTCAATTTAACAAATATTTTACTTCTTTTGTTCATTTTAAAATTTCAGAATTTAAATGAGCGCGCCAATGTTACTGTAAAAATATTTAAATTTTCGAAAGATGCACCATTATAACTCGTCATTGCGAGAACTAACAACAGATGGCGCTACTCAATAAGAAAGTCCCTTGCTGTATTTTTGCTTGCTGCTGATTTCTGTTCGCCTGGTATTTCACCAGTCTTGAAACATCTAAAACACCGAAATTGACTTTGATTAACTGAATACAGGGATATCTTACTTGCTACTGACTGACGTTAGTCTGATATTTCACCTGTTGATTTAACACATTTCTAACGTTCGTTGGAGCCAACAACAGCAACTGTTTTTCTGGACGGGATCGCTGGTAAACTTTCTCGTGGTGCAATTGAAGTACCAGGAGTACATACTTAAATAGCAAGGATAATGACATTGATTCAAAATATTAAATTTTGTGTAGCATACATTGGGGTTACATCAACTAAAGAGAACAGTCGATAGATAGTGCTACTCAGCAGGCAAGTGACTTGATATATTTCTTCTTTCTGCATATTTATGTTCGCCTGATATTTCACGTGCTGATTCGGTACTTTTCACCGTTCAAAGCTAATCCTTTATAACTCCAAAATGACAAGAATACTTATATCCGTTTTGGAAAACAAAGTATGTCCCGACCATTTTCTGCCGCATATTGCTATGATCGCAAGGACTAGAAATCAGAAATAATAAACAATATAGACGTTTTATGTATGTATTTCATTGTGTAAATTAAACATATGTTCAAAGGAAAAGATTTTGCTCTGAATACAAAATTAAAAATATAAGAATATTACATGTTACATTTTTTGTCTGATAAACATAAAATCTTAAAGTAATTGCAGTTAAAATTAGTGATATTTAATGTTTAATTTGGATAGTGTCTAGGCGAAACAAATTAAACAATTTTAAAAATGTTTTTGTGTTTTTTGTGTAACAACTCATATTATTTCATATTATGTTTTATAATACAATTAATAATAAAAATATGATTTAAAACTTAACAATAATGTAAAAAATGTATAAGTAATCGGAGAAGTAACTGACAAAGTTCCCCTCAGCGCCTAAGTATATTAAAATTGAGTACAACACATTCAAAAATGTATAGTTTTTAATGATTTGAATCATTTATTTTGTATTTATTTCTCAAATATTCTCAATAATAATTAATATTATAATAATTAATTAATGCTTGTAACATAACAAATATTCATCTCATTTCATTGTTTGAAATTTTATCCTCCGCGCACAATTCTTTCATTTACTTGTTAATTCATTATTTCAGTTTACCACATGCTTCATATTGAATTTTTAAGTAATTTTCACGTCTGAGACCACACCTCAAAGTGTGACTGCTGTTTGGTTTACCTATCAAGCTGAATCGGAATACTCAATTCAAACATTTTGTTTTATTATTCTTGCAGTGCCCATTCAAATTCACGTGAAAATCGAAAATGTATATTTTAGCTTATAGTTCTTTTTCATTACGTTTCATTTTCTTGCTGTGTTCTTTGTATTATTTAATTGAAGTCGCTCAGATGTTGTTCTTGGATTCATTCATTGTTGCAACCGCAATTTTTTGTTTTCTTTTTAATATATCAATATACTTATTCATTATTTTTGTTTTATATACAATACACATAATAGATTTATAGTAAAATTTGGTGAGGAAAATCTTGCGTTACGTAAACATAATGTTTACTTTCATTTTTTAGAGCATAAAATGATTATTTTTGTTTTTATTGATTTACCTTTACGAGTAAGTTGTACAATTAGAGAGCACAAATGTTTAAAAGTGTTTATCTTGGTGTAAATTTAAGAAATTGGTTATAACAAATGTTTCAAAGTTCGATTTTGATTGTTTCGCGTGATTTTATTCATAGTTTTTCATTAGATAAGCAATTCAGAATCAGGGATACATGTTTCTTTTACTTAGCATTCTTTTGTTTTTTGTTTTGTTTTTGGCAATATCTGTAAAAACTGTGATGTGTCTATATTCGAATGAGTGTTTGTGTCTGTGTTTGTGTTCTTGAGTGTATGAGTAAGTATGTGCCTGTAGAATAGCGAGAGAGAAAGAGAGTTGTGCATGCATTTCGCTGGTTTTCAGTATTTAGTAGATAAGATATTATGAACTCGAAAATTGGGTACCAATTGGCAGATCATAAGCCCATTTTGTTTGTAGTTCTTTTTTTATGTAATGTTCTTTAATATAATTTATTATATTTAAATCTTGGACCCTAGTTGAATTTTGCCATAATTTTGCGACTATCGCGCACAAAATGTATAGACAGACCAAGGATACGAAAGGAAATGAAATGAAAGGAAAGTAAAGAAAAGTATTGTAATTGAAGTAAATGGTAAAGCAATTGAAAACGAATTAAATGTGACTTTTATTCATTATGTTCTTTATCTTCTTTTTATGTTATTGTTTTGTATATTTATTTTTTAATTCACTGCTGCAAATTGTCTTGTTAGTTTCTGTTTTTAGCTTTATCATTTCACTAAAAATTAGGAACTTCTGTCTTCTGTTTTAAAACTTGTATGCATTTTTTGCTGTTTTTGTTTTTTATTCTTTTTGTAGTGTGTTTCAATTCACGAAAACTGAACTCAAATCTAATTAACAAAGTCAATATCAAAGAAGCAAGTAAAACACAGATTTCGCTAGCTATATAAGTATGTATGATTGTTTCTATATATATTTTCATTTATTTTATTTTTTACTTTTATTATACTTGAGTTGTGTATGCGTTTGCCCCAACTGTCAAAGTAAACAAGATAAAACTCTCAATACAAACAAACGCATCAACATTTCTCATTTCGCTCTTCAAGTTTTACTTTTCACTTTTCACTTGTTACTTTTGCTAAAAAAACCACACATAAATTTATGCTACTAAAAATACTTGATAATGAGCACAAAAATCTATAAAATATTGTACCAAAAAACACGTTGAAATAAACTTCATAAAAAAGTATACTGTAACTATAAAACTAATTATTAATTTTGTCTTTCTCGGTTGGCAAAATATTTAACAAATTCTCTATGCTTATTCATCAACTTTTCCTTCTATGACTCACTGTCTACAAGGACGATACACGACCTGGTACGCGAATCCTGTTCCGTTCCATGTGCTTAAAATAATTTCTCATTTAACTTTCACGATTTTGCTGCACTTCTGATAAATCTTATTTTCTAATGCTATCGTTTCCTTCTCAAAAGCTTCATCTCATCTTCGTATTTCTTGTTATTCCATACTCTGATCCTTCCCACTTAAAAACTGTGGATTGGATGGTTGTGTTGTGTTATGTGGCAAATGGCTGAATCTAAATGGAATTGGGTATCGGATTGTGGTGTCTATTTTTAAAAAATGAACAACTCGTACTCGTGTGACAAATGTTGTTGATATGTTTCTGTTGATGTATTATATGTATAAGTATGTTGCGCATGTGATTTTGTTTTCGTTTAAATAAAAACTGTATTCCTAAAGTTTTTTGTTTGTTTTTTTTTTTTGTAAATTATACACCCTACTACTTTTTTCCATTTTGTTTCCACATATTTCCACTATTTTGTTAGTATTTGTTTTGTTCAATACAATAATGCATAGTTAAATAGCTACGATACAATTACTTATACACTGACATAGCTCGCATGCATGTTGTATGTTCATCTGTATGTAGAATATGTGGGCTGGCTTCAGCTTCACAACTAAAATGCGTACGTACATATGTTGTATGTATGTTTGTATGCATGTGTGTTATGTTTTTGGGGTATGTTTTTGTATATATGTATGTATGTTACTCATATTCATATTTAGTCTTGAATTGATTATGCGTCAATTTGCATATTGGTAAAATCTCGTTTTGCAGCTCAAAATGTACAACTTATAACTGTTTTTGCTATGCTTCATTATTTGTATCATTATCATTATATATATATATATTCTTTTTTTTGCTTTAAATTTTATTTTAATATATACTTTTGTTAATTTTTAGTGTATGCAACTATTTGCTTTTCATGATTTCACAATCAGGCACCAGAGGCAAAAGTTGAGGTTGCACTCTGCATTCCAACTGACGCTGCCTAGGCAATTGTTTTTGCTCGTTATTTTAGATTATATTCTTTTTCATTCATTGTTTTTTGTTGTTTGTTTATTAAATGTATTCAATTATGTGATAAATTTGTAATTATTAAATTCTTCAATGTATCTCTGTGTGTTCTACATGGTAAAGTAATACTTTTAGTGTTGTTTTTTATCTTTCGTTTTGTTTCCTTTTTTTGTTTTTGTTTTCAAATAGCTGCATTTGCCTATTTTGCACTCATTATGTATGCATTTTGTATATAAGTATTTGTATGTATATGTACGAGTATGTGTACGTAGTTCTATTAATTCGCATGCTGCTTATTCGGTGTGTTCTTCATTATCAACATAAACACGCTGTAGCGCAAATTGTATCTATATTATCGTTGGGCTAAATATTTGATTACGCTTTGAACGCTCTGTGTACCAGAGTACAGCCGCCTTCTATCTATGCATTTTGGATTGATTGCAGTTTGATGTGAATCTGTCTGTCTGTCTGTCTGCCTGTATATTATTATGTGTGTACTAGTTGTATTATGATTTAACTTTTCACATATTGATTTGAAGTTTTCTTTTGCTTGGGTTCTGGTTGTTTTGTTTGTTTTGCTGTAATTAGTAGTTATAGTAGTTTTTGTTTTGTTTTGTTTTGAAATACTTGTATGAAATTTTTTGATTTGTCAAGAGTTCTCATTTGAAATTCTAGCAGTCGTGGGTTTGATATATATATATGTATATATCTGTATATATTAATATATATATATGTATATATAATGTATATGTATATCTCTGTTTACCTTGTATCGATGCGCTAACAAAACGTGTATATATGTTTGTATGTATGTATCTATATATAGTAGACATAGACATAGACATAGGCATAGACATGGAGCATATGTTAAGTTAAGTTATAAGTTTAAGTTTTTTAATTAGGTAAAGTTAGATTAGGATAGAATGTATACATGAAACGCTAGTTATGTTTGGTTTTTGTTTTTTTTGTTCTTTTTTTTAGTTAAAAAAAAATGTACTTTAAGCTTTTGAGTTGAATGAGAAATGTGGTTGCGATGGTTAAACTATGTTTCCTTAATCCTTTTCCATCTTTTGCTTCTATTCTGTGGTCGAGTTTTGTCATACTTTTCCACTCATTGCCGACAGTTTAAATACTTAGCGGCAGCTGACTCGCGATAACTGCAATTATCCGAATGATATCCTTTTAAATTTTACACATTTTACAATACAATTTTACTGTTGCTTTTCGTACACGTTTTTTTGAAGTTTTCAAATTTACCATTTTCTGTTATTTGTTAATTGTTAATTTTAAATTACGATCACTGCTACTTATGCTTAAAAACTAAATCCATATCATTTAGTTACAATTACAATTACTTTACTTTTTTATTAATCATATTTGTTTTTATTTTTCTTTTCTTTTTTGTTCTTTTGCGCCAACATAGTATAAATAATTATTTTCACTTTCTAAATATATATAAACATTGATGTGTGTATAATTAGTCGTGCCTGTCTGTTTCTGTATATGTGTGTCTTTCTGTGTGTGTGTGGTTGTGTCTCTGTGTGTGTTTGTGTGAGTGTGAGTGTGGGCATTTTGTAAAATTATCAAAAAATCATTGAGTTTTTTTCTTTTTTGCTTTTTGTTCTTTTTTTTTGTATGTTTTTGTTTTCGTTTTTGCTAAAAACACTTATATGTCTTTCATATTGGTATGCTTAGGCCTAGATTTGAGATTTTACTTTCGTATCTTAAAATTTGTTTTATTTCCTGTTTCATGTTTTTGTTGTAGTTCAATATATATTCAAATATATATACTTACTATAAATATTTATGTTTTTTCTTTTCCTTTTTTGTATGCATATGTATATCCATTATACAGTATATATTTTTGTTTTCATTTTGTGTATATATAATAATATTTTTCTAATTTAACAACATTTACATATACACACACACAGAAGATTTTACGTACGCTTTACTTTCAATTTGTTTATGTTTTTTTTGTTTTTGTTTTTTTCTGTTGTATCTGCCTTTAAAAGAGTTACTTTTGTTTTGTGTCTGATTTAATGCTAAACGAATAGGCGTACTAACTTTATGATGGGATCTCTTCTCTTCACACACGCCCGACAATAGTTTGATTTTATTTTATGTTAAATGTAATACATTTTTTCAGCGCCTTTTTGCTTGGCTTCTTCAATTACGAGTACACTTAGGAATTAGTGTGCACGTTTTCGATCTAATATTGAGATTTACTTTTAACATTAATCGTACCACTAACAAAATTAATAATTTTAATAAAAAAAAATAAAACGTTTAAAAACATCTTATTTGCGCGTTTGCTTTTTAAGTTGAACTCTTTTGTGTTTTGTTTTTGTTTTTCACTTGTAGAAATCAGAATTATCAATCAATCGTGCTGCAATCACTTAAAATATAATAACAGTAAATACTCATACATAATAAAATGTTTGCGCACTTCATCATCATCATTTTGTTTAAACATAAATGTCGTTATTTTTATAATTTTAGTTTAAGATTTTTTTTTGTTTCGCTTTGACTTCTCTCTGCTGATGTTTTTTAAAACCAAAACACAGTACAGTGCACTCAAATTACAACTAATTTTGTTTTTGTTTTTGTTGTTTTTTTTGTATTCTTTTGTTTTTGTTTCTCTCAATGCAACTTACTAGACTTATCGACTACATATATAGTATTAACTTTAAGCTTATGATTATACGACGTCGCTGATTGTTTAGTGGGCTCTTTTCTTTTGCTTTGCTTTATTTAAATCTGTTTTTAGTATTTTTTTTTACTTGCTGCACACTTGTGGCAAACATTTGAATTGGTATTCATCATATAAGTTGGAGTCTATAATTAATTGTTTTGTTTTGTTTTGTTTTGAATTTGCGATCAATATTGGGAAAACAGTATTTGTTTTTCTTTGTTTTAGAATTTGTATGTTGTATATATGTGTGTATATATATATATATTTTTTTTTTATTTAGATTAGCTATAGCTCTTGCATCGATTGTTTTGCTGCTGTTTGTTGATGGGTTGGGATTGGTTGGGTTTGTTTGTTGTTCTAGTTTTGCCTGTGGTTGCCGCTTTAAATGTTGCTGTTGTTGTTGCTGTTGGTTGTCAGTTGAAGTGGGTGTTGTGGCGATTGCCCTGCACGCCGCTTGTACTACGAATTATAGATTGTATCTGTTGCTGCCAAAAGATCTGCTGCCGTAGCGGATAGCTGCTGCTGTTGGCACTCAGTCAAGTTCAGTGAACCTGACCCCGGGTCGGATTCTAGATGTTCGACTTGGAGAAGCTCACACGCAAATGATTGGACTCCGACAGCTGATGGTTGTGCATTTTGATCAGCGCCAGCACAGCTTCCTCCACCGACGACAGCTGCAGCAGCGCCATTTTGCGGTCCTTACTGCAAATTGCGAATAGAAATCAATCAGCAATCAATTAACTAAAACTGTTTAAAATTGGGAAAACACAAATTTGTGTACTTACGGGAAAAACTTGAATGCTTTGACTTCAAAGTTGTTGGAGGTGAAGGCTTCTTTGATGTCATCCTCAGTGCAGGATGAGCTGTTGAGAAACATTCGTAAAATTAACAGCTATCGATTTAAATTGGCATGCTGTGCGTCTATAGATATCGCATAAACACCGAGCACACCGAGCACATCGAACAGCAGGCAGCAGAAATTGCCACAGCCACAAAGCGAGGCAACATAGAGAGAGAGAGAGAAAGCTGGAGCATAAAAACATAAATTCAAACGGCAGCTTCACCCTCTTTGCCATCGGAGCATCGCCATAAGAACCTGGCGGGGCGCTTTGTCATATTTGGCAGACAAAAGCGACACGGGGTGTCTGAGTTGCCACCGCTCTGCTCTGGGCTTCTGCTGCTGCTGTTGTTGCTGCTGTTGCTCATAACGGTAATTGTAATTGCCCGCGTGGCGTTGATGAAAATACAAAATCCAGCTGTGCACGGCGCATCGGGTGTATCGGGCGAACTATATCTTTAAACGCTAGCTAGCTAGACACGATATGATATGATGATACTTACGGAATGTTACTTAAATGCAGTGTCGCCGATGGCGGGTAGATGTTTTGATAGTTCTTGCTGCCGGGCTTTTTTGAAACGATGCAACGGATTCTGTGAGTAGTCACGTGTCAGGCCCGCGTCCGGCTGTCCCTCCTTGGGCAGCTGTACGGCCTGATGTTTGCTGGCCATGACACGTATTGGCTTGCCCCATAAACGTAATTTATCAAGGTGAGACATGGCTGTAAATGTATAAAAATACAAAAACGAGAAATACAATTCTCACGTTAAAACAAATGGCGAATGCACGAATTTAGTGGTAAACTTTTATCCAATAGCTCCCTCAACATCTCTTAGTATGTGTCTGTCTGTGTGTTACTCTGAGTGTGTTGTGGATGCTGGGGTGTTATAGAATATTTGTTCATGTTTGTATGCATAGATGGAACTACATGTCTACATGTGTTCACATGTGTAGATGCAATTTATATGCTGCGTTACAAGCCATAAAATTACTTTGGCGCGCCTCGGCTTCAGTCTCCCTCCAGTCGATGTTCGCTAACGTTCTCGCGTCGCATACTCCACCGCAAACATATATGCCCCATGGACGGAGTGAGCAATAAGTGCAGGCAAATATTTACATTCTAAAATGTAACTGCAACTTTATCAATGTCGTCTGCCTTTGGTGATTTACAAGCAAATGACTCGCAATAAAATGCATTGCCCACAAAAGTATGCTATCGTTTTTCCCCTCTCTTGTTTTTCTTTCTTTTTTTTTTTGCATTTTTACCCTGCCTCGATAGTCATAACACCTGAGGCTTAGTTGCACATTCAGTTTATTTTTATTTCATCTCGATTCGATTGCGACGATTGTGAGTTTGTGATTTCGATTTCAATTTCGATTACATTTTTATTCAATTTGAGTTGGGCAAGTCATGCTTTGGGTCTTAGCTGACACACGCACTTGTCGCCCACTTTTGGGCTGCTCTCTTTGTGCATTATTTTAATAAATTATATAACATTTTATCATTGTGCGCAGTTGTCATGGACAGTGGATTGGTTAGAAGATGGGAGCGAGTCGTGTAAAGTTGCTTATGTTTTATTGTGAAATAATATGCTTACTCAGCCGTTTATTGTTTGCCTAATGGATTAAATGATTTTACAAAAAAATAAGGCTTGAAAATGTAATAAATTGTTAAATAAAAGGCAGGACACAAGCATAGGGATAGGGACGGGAGACAGAGACAGAGACAGAGGCAGTGACAAACGCTTCTGGTTCTGCTTGTGCCACAGAGCCAGTTTGCCACATGCGTCGACGTTCGTGTACGAGTATATGACAAACACTTGTAATAAAGATTAATGTGCAACCGAGACGGCGCTTCGCTAGCCAAAAGCAGGCGGAGGAGGGGGGAGAATGGAATGAGGACCAACTTTGCCTATCATCTCAGCGCCTTTGAAAGTGCTGCAGCTGCTGCTGTTACTTCTGCCACTCGTTGCGGCAATTGCGGCTGCGGACTGAGGGACTGAGGCCCAACTCAAAAAGTATCTTAAAGTTTTAATTACCAACCTGACCAGTGGCAGCCCCAACAACAACAACAACAACAAATCATTATTAACTTGTGCAAGGCATTAAAAAAGAACACAACAAAAAGATTGCACGCACAGCTGAGCACCGTAGAAACACAAGCAAAAGGATTTCTACAAAATATAAAAACACAAAAAGTTGGGCCTTAGCCCCAAAGTGACTTGTAGATGATGCGGCGCTTCTAAAGGATTTATGCGTGTTTTAAGTATGAATGAAGTGGGTTAACAACGACAACAACAACAAGAACATCAGCTCGTAACTCGTAACTCGTTACAAAGTCCCCGAAGTTTGCATTAGCTGTATTGCTGTTGGGCTCAGGTGAGATTGATTGATCTCATAAACACAAGCCAAAGGCACATCTTAAGCTCTAACTACTACCAAAAGTACTTGTAACACAATAATACTATCCTCTGTATGCACGGCATTTGTCAAATGAGAAACTATGCAAAGTCAGTTCATCAGAAAGTTTTGCTTTGCCTGACTGCGTCTAAGTCATTCAAATAGTCACTTAACGCACTAAACTTTGTCAAAACTCTGTTACAAGTTTCACATGACGTATGCGTAATCGGCTCATAATATATAGATGCGATGCGATGTATATATAGATGTGTGTGTGTGTGTGTGTGTGTGTAGCATGCGCAAATATTTGTTTGTTTTTGTTGTAAATACTTTTATGCGTACGCTGCTCATGCAAAATATTTTGCAGTAATTTGTTGCGCCAAAAAAAGCACAGAAATTTATTTACCCAAAAACTCCCCAAGCAACAGCAGCAACAATGTTACAGTTACGTTGCTGTGCCAGCTGTGCGTGTTGCCTATAAATTTATACGAGTCTGTTATGTGTCTGTGTGTATGTGTGTCTATAGTTTGTAATAAGTTGTGCAAAAACTTAATCCCGACAAAGGCAGACACAACAAATGGCGCGCGTCCGGTCAGCATCCATTTGCACAATGTTCGTTGCCAGCCAGCTTCGCCCATTGTTGGGGCCATTATAATATTTCCCACACACACACCTCAGACTCAGCATCAGCATCGAACTCCGAGTGAAACAACAACGAACCCGCCCATATGCTTATTGTTTTAACATTCTGTGTGTCTGTAGTTTTTGTCTATTTCTGCTTTGACCATTGCCACTTGATTGCTGTCGCACTGTGTTTGTGTCTCTCTAGTCTTGACTTCATTTAGACCAATCCGGAACAAAAAAAGTTTCCGCTTTTTTTTCGCCTTTACGCTGTAATTCGTATGCTGAGTGTGCAATTGTAACCGTATTTTGTGCGCACTGTCTACTCTTCGTATCGTCCATGCGAGACACTTTCATATGCATGGAGTGGGCGGGGGGCGGCATGCGATTTGGCAACGGGGGAAAGGGGCACAGGACATCTGCTGCCCTAACTGCTGTTACTGTTTGGGGGAGTCGCCTGTAATCGTCTTTGTTCTGCCAGAGTTGCGAACGAAAGAGAGAGAGAGTGAGTTTTGGGCAAAGTAACGAATGAATTTGTTAATATTTTATGAGTGCATAAGTGCGCACTCACCGACAAACTCCAACAACACCCACAACAACACTCGCACCCCAAAGTAGTTACCTGACCGGACGAACGGACGGACGGACATTGGACAACGGATGGAATAAGGAATATGCTTGGCTCGGAGAGAGAGAGAGAGAGAAAGAGAGTGCAGAGAATTCAGCCGGAAGTGTTTGCCATTTGGCAGCCCTCGCGGCACATTAGTAGTCTATATGTTGACGCAGCGCCATTAATATTTTCACATGCCAACAGCAATTGAGTGTGTACATCCATGTGTTGTGTGCAACTGTGTGTGTGTGTGTGTGTGTGTGTGTGTGTGTACAATAATTTGCTTGTCGAATAGCTTTGGTTTTGTTGCCACAAATAAAGCGACGCATTTTGTTGTTTGCATATCTGCAAAAGTTGTTGTGTAGTAGCATCGCATTGCAAATGGAACCGAACCACATTGCACCGCATGCTGCGGTCGGCATATTGTCAAATTATTGACAAATTCAATAAACAACATTACGTATCCGACGCGTTGTCTTTGCTTGACTGTTTTGCCACTGTTCACTGCGTTCAACTGATTGCAGCTGATTAGTCCGAAAATGCAAAAATAATGAAGCCAAACACAGAGACACAAAAACATATACAAAGAATATGAAAATGCAAAAGCATTGTACGGGATAGTTGATTGCATTAAGAATTTTACAAATATCTCTGCACAAAGTTGGAATGCTTTTGAGCGCACAAAAATGCGACAAATATGGAGATTGTTGCAGCCAGGCAGCGAGCCAGAAGATAAGAGCGGGAGGAAAAAACTGAAACTGAACTGAAAACAGCAAAAATATTACGCAATGATAATTGCCATTATTAATTGAGTGCAGCACAAAGCATATTTTTAACTGCTCATCAAAGCCAATATTAATGCAGAGTAAAGTAAAAGTATGCAAACTGTTTTTTTTATGTTTATACTTAAAAATTTAAATGATAAGCAAAGAAGCATTTCTAATTTACATTTTTAAACTACGCTTTTGGAATAACTTTATAAATAAGTTAGGAATGGAATTTAAAGTCATTTCTCTTGCAGGGTATGCTTTAGCTGTGTTTTTTTTAGTGACTACCTGCATTAATATAAATCGATAAAAAAAACTGCTGAACTCGCTTTTTTTTCGTACAGTGGTTTTAAATGCCGCCGCCTGTCGCGCAATTTGCTGGCAATTTCCGTAGCATTGCATTCATTGCACTAATTAAATTTATTTAAACTTTATTAATAACAACAACATTGCTGTTGCTGCTGTTCGTTGCTGCTGCTGCTGTTAGCAGTGGCAACACAGCACAAAAAACAAACCAATGCGTTTTACTGGCAACGTGGGAAATTATTTGTTAAGTATTTAAGCGTTAGCAGCTTGCAGCAAAGCGGCTTAAAGTGAGAACGAACGGCATACATATGCGAAAGCGTTCGCTTTCAATGATCAATCGGCATAAGCAGCTAATAAGCCTGCAGTTTTTACAATGGCCAGCGTGACAACGCTGCGTATGCGCAATGCGTGCAATTACTTAACGCTTAACGGAACAGAACAGAAGAGAGAACTATAAGTCCAATTCGATGTTGCCGTTGTCGCGTTTGTCGTTTTCAATTAAGCGAGCCCCGTTGGCGGAGCTTTGACAGCTTTTGAGTTATTTTTCGAATACGCATAAATGAAAAGAAATATCCAGACAACGCCGCCCGCCGTCCGCTGGCAATGGCCAATGTCAATGCCTGTCCTGTGTCCCATGTATTAAATGGAATAAAACCAAATCGAAATTGAAAAGGTGTCGCTGTCAGCGCGCACACTGCTCGTGTTTGTCTGTTTTTTTTTGCTTTTGTAATAAAGTGGAATTTGGCACGTCGGTTGGGTGCTCTTAACGCCTCGCAATGCGCGGCGATTTTCATTTCGTTTAATGCGAACACAAACAGCCAAAGGCAAAGGGGTCAAGCGGTGAGTGGAAAGAATGGAGGTCGCCTGCCTGCCTGACAATGGCAAAGTGCACACAAATAAATGCAATAAAATGATTGGCATGTCCCCCGCTGAGGCGCACGGCTTGGGTCAGCAGCCAGGGATTCAGTAGCAACAGGGAGTTGCTGCAGTCCAAGCACAAGCAGTTGCGACCAGGTGTTGGACAGGCGCTGGTAATAAAGCGCTTATAAAATTTCATTTATGTGCACGAGTCGCTCGCTCTTGCTCTGTCTGTCGGCTCTGTTCTGTACTGTTCTGGTTGTTGCCTCATTGAGGTCGTTATATCTGGCCATCTCTTTCGCTTTAACAATTTTTATTATTAATACATTTTGTTTGTTGCATTTGCAGCGTGGCAGCAGCGGCAGCAGCAGCAGAGGTAACAACGAGTCTGGTTGCCAAAGGTATGCAACGTTTGGAATTTCATGTTGCTGGAATTTTTCATTTTAAACAAGCTGCAAATTGCAGCTGCCTTCCATTTTGCTGCCACCACGAATCACTTGCCATCCCAGCAGCTAACTGCCCCTGTTTTGCAGCAGTTGCCACGCTGCTTCTGCTGCTCGTTCGCATTTCATTCTTTATTTTTTATTTTTGTGTATTTCTGTTTTTTTTTTATTTTTATCTGATGCCCCTTTTCGCTGCTGCAGATTTTTCATTACTTTTGGGTTGGGCTTTGGCCATGTTTGACTTACCCAAATAAGCTTGCTGCGGCTCTGCCATTTGTATGAGTGCCGAGTCCTTTTTGTTGTACAAAATCTTTACACGTTGCACATCGCCGTATACACCTGTGAATTACGTAAAAATATTTCAGATTATTAGCATTGAGTTGCACTTTATTGCCGAGCGCAGAAAAAAAACATTAAATACGTAAGATTAAAGGACATATTTGTGGTTGCCTGCCAATGGGACTAATGAAAATATCTAATTAAATGCAGTCGAAGTATACTTTAAGCAACTTTAAGTTTAAGCGCGTGCAATCTACAAAGTAGAGCCCGCATAGCGGTCATAAGACGCGACTTAAACGGCGGAAGCGAGCCACGAAAATTTCGGACAGCAAAGGAGCTGGGATCTGGAGTTTTATGCAACGCGCAAATGTTGCCAAAGTTTTACACACCACCAAAAAGCCATAACCAGGCATACGTTCCCAGCCAAGCCAAGCAACTCAACCCCTTTTCCTATCCAATCTCTCTCTGGCAGGTGCAGCTCCTCGGCTAGGTATTATTGCCGGGACGGAGCCGTTAGTATCATGTACGAAACTCATAACTAGCTCAATAAGTTTTCTCGGCTATTTTTTACGAGCAGCCAGCTCTAGTCCTTTCCTGTTGCAGTTTCTGGCAGTGGCTTTGGCAACGGATCTCTTCGGTTGCATACTTTTTAAGGCTGCGCCACGCGGCTGATTTTACAGCTGTCAGACACGGTGTAGGTGTGTTGCAATATTGAAGAAGATGCTTGCCAGCGAGCGCACAAGTTTTTGATGTTGCGACGCGTTATTGAATTGTATTTTATGACTTTACTTACGCGCCCAACCGCCGCAAAGTATGCAATATGCAGTGGCGAAAATTTAAAGCAACTTTAAGTGGTCGGTGGACGAAGCACAACAAAAACATTTGCTTGTGATTTGTTAGCTTGGGCATTGGACTTTTGCTTTGACAGGTGCAAAGCATACGCTCACTCCTCTTTTTTTGCTCTTGTCCTCTGTCTGATTGTAGCCAATCAGCGGCAAATTTGCAGCAAGGGCGCAAATTGCCATCAAGCATAAAAAAATAGTTGGTAGCTAAAAGGTTGTTCCCCCATTCCACTGTCAAGTTGCCGCCTGCTGTCATTGTCCAGCAATGCAAACAATGTAAAGTGCAGGCACCCTCGGTTGCCCAAGACAACAAATCGAATAATGCGAAAAGTAAATTTTCAACTAGCCAACTTCTCCCTTCTACTTTTCCCCAAAACGAAAAGCAGCAAAAATAAAAATAAACTCAAAACCGAATGGCAGTAAAAGTGAGGGCAAAAAGCTGCAAGGTTCAATGTGTGTTGCATGAAAAGCGGGGGGAACGAGGAGACGAATGAAGCGGAGCGCTAACAAGTTACAAAAGTAGCAATAGAAATGCAGGTAGTAAATAGTGCGAGAGCAAGCGGTGCATACTCGTCGTAGAGTAGTTCAACAGTTGGCAGTAAATCCATTTTATACAGTCGACTGGATGCCTGACTTTCCTCTTCTGCCTGCTGCCTGACTGCACAGGGCAAAAACTGAAACTGAAAGAACTGTGCTGCGAACTGAAACTTGACTTATGCCAAACACCGAAAAATTTCGTTTGCTTGAAAATTGGCTTTGCAGTTATAGTAGCAGCAGCAGCAGTAAGAGTAGCAACAATTGCAGCAATAAACCAAGCCAAGCGAGCCAAGTCGAAGCACAGGTCAGACAGAAGAAGAGACTGCCCAAAACGAATACGTCGACGAGTACGAATACGGTATTCTGCAGGCATTGGCAGTGAAGCATATTGAATGCCAGTCTCCTGGCCAGCACCATCACAATTTGACGTCCAACTGGGCGTATGCGCAACTGCTGCTGCTGCTGATGTTGCTGCTGCCGTCAGTCGACAGCCAACAGTCGGTTGCCATGCAAAGCGGCTGCTGCGATGCCGCCCTTAGCCAGACTTTATAATAATTTATTATCGCAAAAAGATTTAGCTGCATAGAGCAGCCAACCAGCCAGCCAGCCAACCAACCAAGCAGTCTGACTTTGAATATGTTTGCATACTTTTCTTGCGGCACTGCTTCGACTCTGACTCTCTGCCTCGGAGGATTCCCTGGCGGCCCATTAGTCGTATGTTTGAGCATATTTTAGATGAAAAAATATCGCCGCTCGTCCGTCGTTTAATGCAAATTTCTGTGGCTTGTGGCCTTCAAGGCAATGGAAGAGCTTGAAAAGGCCGAGACAGAGTAACTGTTAGGTGGGAGAGAAAGCACGTGTACAGCGGTAAATTTACGTGATTTTATTATGTATTTAGTGCAATACTCAAAAATATAACAAAAGTAATTTGTCGACCATCAGAAAACCATTGACAGGCCATTTAAGCTAACTCATTTCAAATGCGGACATTAATTTCCCAAAAATTTCAGATAAACGAAACATGTTAAATTATTGAAAAAAAAAATCAAAACGAAAACTCCATTGAGATGATTTGCACACATTTTTGCCTTTTTCCGGTCACGCCACTTTATCAAATTGCCTCTCGCTGCCTTCCTGCTGTGCGTCGTCGCCCTCTATCTGCTGGCACATTCATAAAATTTTATGAAATTATTTTGAGCGTCAACACTGAAATCACGCACACACAGTTCGCACAGTTCGCAGTTCACACACAGCACACAGTTCGAGCTCATAAAAATTCAATTAAACACGTTTCAACAATATTTTTGGCAATGATATAAATTTTTAGCACGCCATTACAATTACATAAGCGGATTTCCACAAACATACACACACGCACAGTCATGGACACACATCAATATGTTTGCCAGACGATTTGCAGACTGATTAAGTTTTTATTGTATATGTAGATGTCGATGTAGATACATCTGATGCCACACTCCATAAAGAGGGTCAAATATCTGAATTGGGCCCCAAAAAGTAGGCAACAGTTTAGTTGCTAGCAAAAAGGATAAGATCGGTGGATGGGGGGCGGGGATGGAATGAATGCTCTATTAAAACGGCGTCTATTGAACGGCTGACAGCCAACAACTGGCATGCGGCATGTGTCAAGTGTCTAAAGAGCCGTGTCATAGTCAAAGTAGCATTGAGCAGGGCAACAGCTCGTCTCCCTCCTTCCATCTCCCAGTTGGCAGCTCTCAGTTCCGCCCTCATGGTTCGCTCAATTGAGTTGTTGGGCTGGCCAACAACAAAGCGCTGTCAAAACTAATAAAATGTCTCGAGTCAGAAAGGGTTACATTCTGAACCTTTTTCTTTTTCTTTTTTTTTGCTATCTTCTTTTTTTTTGTTGCGTTTCTCTTCCTCGTTGGGCTTGATCAATCTCTAGGTGCTGTAAACGTTTGAAGTGCGCCGTTCTGTATGTGTGGGGGGGGGGCGTTGCACAAGCTTTACGCTTGCCACTTTTATTATTTGATATGCAAACGGCTTTTAGGCAAACATCACAGCGCACACACGTTTGCCAACCCATGATTGAAGTGCAAAATTTGCCAGCTAAACGTGGCCGTCAAAACGCTGGCGTTGTTTCGTTGCCGTCATGTGGAAATTGTGGTTACGTGTCCTTTCTCCCTGTTTGCCATTAACATAACAAAAGGCGCTGTTTGTGTGTGTGAGTGTGTGTGACAATCGCCAGTCGCGTTGCCGTTGTTTGTCGTACAAGTTTCCTCAAGTATCACACATTGGCGCGCGCTCTTCGAGTCGACGTCATGTTAAGCTACTTGGAAATTCAAAGGTTATTACATAAAATTTTAGCTCTGCCATTTTAGCTGATTGCTCGTTTAGAGACCCGACTGTTGCCCGACTGCCAAGTCGCCGACAGTGACAGTGTCAAGGCAGAGGAGTTGGCAGCTTGGCGAGTTTATCTAAATCTATTGGCACGCCATTTCGAGTCATGGCCCAGCCAATAATAAGACGCTTAAGAGAGCGAGAGCGTTCAGCTTATCCGCAACGACATCGACATCGACATTGACTTGAGGCAACAGGCAGCGAGCTGGGCAGCTGGCTGGCTGTGTGCAACGGGGCGTATGATACACTTCTACATCTAACAATTTTCTGCTCCACGCTTTGCGCTCGCTCTCGCTCTCGCTCTCAGTCTCGGTCTTGGCGTTAAATCAGCAATCGAAGCTTTATTAGCACTGCAGGCAGCTGCCAACTGGCAACTGGCTAACAGGCTGACTGCCTGACTGGGCTGCAGTTAGTCTTAACTGTGGCTAACGAGCTGCTGATAGGATTTACTGTGGCTCAGTTGCTTTAAGCTGCCCTTAGTTGCCCTTGTTGTTTGTGTGTCTGTGGTCAGACTTGCCTTTATGCACATAATAACGTCAACTAACGAAAACAGCAACAACAGCAGCAACAACAATAATCATTTTTAAGCAATTAATGCGTTTGGCAAATTTTTGTTTACTTTATGAGCGATAAGCCCGAAATGCTGACAGAATCCAATGCAATTTGTAAATAAAGGCCACACACACAGACAGAAGACAAGTAAAGCAGCTTAAACCACAGAGGCAGCAGTTGCTTCAGTCTCCTTCTCTTCTCTTTTGTGCGTGTGGTTGCGTTTGTTTGGCAAAAGTTTATATTTGGGTATTTAAACTCAAATTAAATGCATTTACAGGCAAACAAAGAGGCGCACAGACACAACACAGCATAACACAACACAACACACTTACACTCGTCGCACACACATAGACATGTAAACAAGCCGCAAACAAACCGTTTTGTGTCACCAGAGACAAAGGCAGGCTGCATGCAGACTTCAACAGACTTGCTCGGAGAATGTTATGAGTGTGGTAAATGTGGAGTATGTGAATGTGAGAATGTGTGTGTATATATGTGTGTGTGTGTGTTTGGGTTATGGCAGCACAAAAATGCAAGTTGGCAAGCCAAGGGACAGCAGCAACAAATCCATTATGCTGCAATTATGCGCTACACTGGGCAGAGGATAAAGCGACTGCCTTTGGCACTCGCAGGAATCGAAGTATTTTGGTAATTAAATAAAACAAACAGATGGAGACACTCACACACACACAGAGCATGTGAAAAGTCAAGTCCAAATGCTGTAAAATAGTCGAGACACAGACACATAGAATACTTTATGGTCAGGTTAGCCGCCCTTTGGAAGTTGAAGCTGCAATTCAAACAGCAAACCCCATTAACTTTATAAAGTTAGTTAAATTCATTTGGCAAACAGAGAAAGAGAGAGAGAGAGACAGAGACAGAGACAGAGCGAGAAGAGACAATAATAGAGACCAGAACAAAAAGTCTCGTTCAGCCAAAAACCCAACTAAACTAACCAGCTAACACAGTCAACAACAACAGCAACAACAATAGTCGAGCACTCAACCACCCAAAACAACGAAGCAACGAAAAGTCAAAAGTAAATTTTATTTCAATTGTAAAGCCAGCAAAAACTGCCAACTGTGCGAATGTGTTCTCTGTAGTGTGTGTGTGTGTGTGAGGGAGTGTATAAAATGCATACAAATATGCAGACTGAAAAGGACAGAGCAACTGAGAGATAGAGACAGAGAGAACACAGCAACAAGCGCAATGATAACTAAATAAATGGACATTTTTATAGCTATGCACTTCCGCACTCAATCTTTTGTTGTGTGAACGAGTGTGTGTGTGTGTGTGCGTGTGTGGTTGCTGTGTTTTGGTATTTGTGTGTGTGTGTGGCAGGATGAGCAGCATGTTAAAGCATGTGCTTTGTTGTAACACTATCTGCATACTAGAGCCGAGCTGAGCTGCGAGAGAGAGAGCCGCATCTACTCGAGCAACAATAGGCAACTGTTGCAGCTGTTGTGACTCTTGTTGTTGTTGGGGAAGAGGGTGGAGGAGGAACGGTTGTTGGTGGCGCCACGAGCGCACTTAATTCATGTAATTTTACATGCACACGAGCATGTCGCAGACAACGGCAAACGACGAAGGAGCAACAGGATGCCATGCAAGTGTGTGCCTGAGTGCGGTCTCACTTGTTGCCCGTTGTTGCCACAGAATGCTTTTTTAATACATGTGCGAGTGTGTGTGTAGATTTATGCAAGTGCATATATTTTCATTTTCATTGTTTTACAATTTGTAAGCACAACTTATGACAGGATAACTGCCAACGGCGTCTGCATATGCATCGTGTATATCTGCCATATATATGTATATATATATAAATGTGTGTCACTTCCTCTTTCCTCGATGTGATTGCCAAAGACTGAGAGAAGATTTCTGTGTGTCCAGGCCAGAAGACCAAGCGAAACTATTTCAATTTCAAGCTGATGGATTTGCTGTTGGGCAAAAAGCTATTAGAAAGCCATTTGTAGCATTTTGTTGGACGTTGCTTCTCATGTTCTGTGTAATGCAATATAAATATAAATGGGAATGCGAATCGAAATGAAAATGGAAATGCAGTAAGAACGTTTTGCTGTTATTTAATGCACATTTCCGTTGTGCACCTTCTATAGTTGTTTCTGCCACCTCAGACCATTATTTTTTACACACACACAGTTAAGCTACGCTCTATTATGTCCAGTCGGGGATCCAGCTGCTTGATTACGTTGATCAGTATAAAGCTTATGGTTAATGCTGTGTTTCACATAATGGAATTTTGATCGCCAGCAACTTCAGTTTCTTATAGAATTTTCTATTGTTTAAAGGATTAGAGAAAAGCGCAGGCATTTTCTTATTTTTTTTTTTTGGATTTGGATGTGAAAACATCATGTCGAACAATGCTGTTTTCCCCTTTGCCTTTTGCCGTGTTTACATTTATTTAATATTTAAAACATTTTCGTTGTTGTGTGTGTCGTGTTTTCTATTTTTTGTGTGTCAATATTTGCGGTTTTGCAATTGTTGTGTTCACCCACACTAAAAAGCTGTCTCTCTCTCTCTATCCCCGAGTATATTCAGAGTGTGTCTTCGATGTGTAAATAAATAATTCATGGCACTTTTGCTGATTGCACGTAAATGGTGTAAATTTCAAACGGAAGCACGCCAACGAGTTGCGCTTAAGGGACAACAGAACAACTCCAGGAGCAGTGACATAGAGAATGGTGGAGGAGTGAAGTGAAGTGGAAGGGTGGAAGTTGAAGTTCGAGAGTTAAGAGTGTTAAATTCTAGGAGCAAGAGCAGAGCTACAATGTGTGGTTGGTTCGTGCCTTTGGTTGACTCTTTGTTTTCGAGTTTTTTTTTTTGGCAGCTGTGTAAATTCAATGAATAATCTAGTAAACTACTTATAAAATGGTCAAGGACCTCGAGACAATGGCACAGCCAAGCTGTTGGAGTAGGGCGAAGTTAAATGATATAGCAAGAGAAGTGTTCTACTAGAGATTGGATGCAGTTAACGAAGACAGCACTTGCGGTGCCACTATTCAACATTACTTAAACAAAATAGTAGTATTTATAAAATATATAGTAGATATATATGGTATACATATATATTTATAGCAATAAGTCTGTAGGTAATTGGTATTTTGTAGTATTTGTTTTTTTTGTTTTTGTGCAGACGTACCAAAGAGGGTAAATAGAGCATCAGGCGTGACCATCTACAGAGAAAAAAGAGAAAATAGAAGTTTGTTGTCAGTTAGCGAGAGTTTTGTTTTGAGATGTATTAAAAATCATATAAATTATAAACAGGAAAATCATAACATAATAATAAAAACAGTAGTAGCGCGTTTGATATAGTATTTCTCTATTTATTTTGTACTTTTGCTTTGTCGGTGTTTTGTGATACACAAAAGTTTTGTAAACACAAAATGGTGAAAATATCGTGTGAGTGAGAGTACTCGCAATATAATATATTTTTGAAAAGTTATACAAACAGTTGGCACGAAAAATAATATTAAACTGATAATAAAATGATGAATATTTAAATATATATGAATGCGAATGTAAATAGTGAAAAATATGCATAGACGAAATGCAAACTAATTACAGGTCATGTACGAATATAGTTGGGGGGAGTTATAGAGGGGGCGTGGAGTGTGTGGGTCATTCGTTTGTGGGTCGCTACTTAATATAGTTTCATCTAAAGGTCGGTCAATAAAAAGAGAAATGTAGAGAGTGGGAACTTACCTCCTCGTTTAAATTCGAAACCAGCAACACATTCGAGTAGCCGCGCATGGCGGGGGCGGCGGTTTGGGAGGGCACCGCTGTTGGCCAGCGAGAAGGCGGCTAGATTGGGCAGGGCGTTACTGTAGCCACCGGTCAGTGGTGTGCCCAGGCCGAGAGCGAAGGGCGGCAGTACGCCAGGTGCGCCTAGACCGTTGACTAAAACGAGAGCGAGAGAGAAGAGGTGAGAGAACAAGATCGATGAGGTATTAGCAGTTTAAAGACAAGTTATTTGCACATGCAGCAAAAGCAGCAGCAGCTTAAATACTAAACGAATCGATAGCGAGTGTATAGCCAAAAAAGAGTCTAAAAATCAAAGCAGTGTTCGAGTTGTGTGTGTGTGTTAGAGCAATAGACTATTAAATATTATGTTATTCTGTTATTGGCAGCGAAAATAAAATGATAAAAAATAGAGGGGGAAATTGTTCAGTTTGTGTTACCTATTTTATCACCTGTTAGTGAGGGCCGCTGGCGGGCGGCAATCAAAAGCAGATCATTGGTATTCATTAGGCCGCCGGCGGTGGGCATGAGATCGACACCAGGCTCGCCCGGTGGCAGCGCGGGATTCGTAAAGTCGCGCGACTTGTCATTGTTGTACTTGACATTCAAGGCGGTCAGTTTGCTGTTGTCGATGCGCAAGGTGCAGCAGCCATTATAGATATTCTGGCCATCCAATATAGACTTGGCCTGCTGTGCCGAGTGTGCATCGGGATACTGAATGAGAGCCTACAAAAAGAGAATTTTAATTAGTTTTAAAGTCGATTGCAAAGTCAAGTTCGTTCTCTCACCTGGAATGAATTGTTCTTGGTGAAGGTGACTATCTTGAGCACCTTGCCGAAGCGCTGGAATATTTGATGCAAAATGTCCAACGACACCGGATACATCAGCGTCTCGACAATGACACGCAGCACAGTGTTTGGACCGCCAGCAGCGTTGGTATTGTTGCCAGCTGAAGATGCATTCACTGCACTTGTGTTGTTCTGCAGTATGGCGACAGTGCTGCAGTTATTATCGGCGGTGTTGTTGGCATTATTGGTGCTCGCATTGCCTACAGCACACAGTGGCAAGGGTGAGCCACCGGCTGGCGATTGAATGCGATAGTCACTCTGCACCACCGACGAGTTCTGCTGCAATAAAGAAAAGAAAAGAGAAAGCTTGTTAACGCAATCGTTGGCTAGTAGTAAAGTTTATCAGTTAAACGTTGCACATGGCACAAAACTTTGTGCATTAATCAAAATTCAAAGAAGAGAGCGAGAAATAAAAAAGTTGAGTTGGCGCACAATTTATGCAGGGCAACTGGGCGAAAATATGCTAAACATTTACAAGCGAAGCTGGGCAACAGGAGCAGACACTAATAGGAGCAGCAATGAATGGGATATGTAATAGCAACAGGAAGAAAACATTTCACCGAGCAGATGGAGCAGCAGCAACAGCAACAGCATAAATCTCAATCAAAATCAATAATATCAAGTACCGTAATAATAAAAGGAAATCAAAGTGCGGAGCGCTTGGCTATGATGGCTGATGGCTGAAGGCTGAAGACATCGCACACTTTGCCCCCGCTGAGCGGCGCAAAACTTCTTGCGTGAAATATACACGTTCTATCGGAAAACAATTTAATGACATTCGGAAGTAAATTTATTCCTATTCGTGCTGAATTTTGATTTCGAAAATCATAACGTAAACACATTCGACCGTCCTTAGCAGCCAGCTTCCGTCTCTGTCTGTCTCCCTCTCTCTCTATCGCTCTCGGAAAGTCCTCTTCATTTTCCCCCATAGTCATGCGGCGTGTTTTCTTTTTTTGTGCGTTTGTCAGCAACAGAGAGGCAAAAGTTCTAGACACACACGCAGCAGCAGCAGCAGCAGTCAGGCAGCAGGCAATCCCCCTAAGGCATGCCATTTGTTTTTGCTACCTTTCTCGCCAAGATAAATTCCCGCAGACGAAACAAAAGCCGAACGATGCGGCAGACTCTCAATGCTTTAGGCAGTCATTCCTGCTGCCAAGGTTTATAAAAATAATAAAAATTGATTAGAATTGCGCTGTGTGTGAGCAGAAACTGCTGCTGCGATGCCAGCCAGTCAGCCAGCCAGCCATCGAGCTATTCTGTCTGCCTACACGTTCAACATGGCGTATGTGGAACGTGTGCGGGGGCGAAGACGAAGGCGGAGTCAGAGTCGAAGACTGTTTCGATTCTCATTCAGTTCCATACGCAGTCTATGACTGTAATTTGATACTTCACTTTGGCTGATTATTATTACTATGAGGATGACGTTGATTGTGTAAAAATTGTAATGTAATTGTAGAGCAAATATTTGTGCTCCCTCTTATCATCATCTCCCTCTCTGTCTCTCTCGCTCTGCCGCTTATTTAAACTTGGCTCGTATTAACTACATGTCAAGTGGGGGCACTTGAACGAGAGGCTGCATTGATAATTGCAACCAAATATTGTGCAACACATTTATGAAGCACAAGCAAGCAGCTGCTACTTGCCACTTGCCAACTCTGCTCAACATCATTAAACATAATAATTTGTAATTCATATGTGTAGGTGAGAGTGTGTCTGTATGTGTCTGTGTGTGTATGTGTGGGTGTCTTTTGGCTTTCCCTTGTCGCGGTTTAGTCGCCTAATGAGTCAATTGTGCCCTGGCCTATTGTTATTGCTCCTCATCCTGTTGTGCGTAGTTTGTGGGCGGCTTGTGGCATTGATTAGTTGCCCCCACCCACCCACACACACATACACCACATAAACACACTCACATACACAAGCTCAGCACATTGTTATAATTTAATATGATAAGTCGTCTGATAAACTAAACTGCTTTGATAAGCAAAAATATCAAATGAGCTGATAAGCTCAATTATCGATCCATTGTTGCTACAACCTCTATGTTTATCTCTCTGCTCTCCCCTTCTCATTCTCTCTCACTCTCGCTCTCTCTTTCTTGTTAGCTCTCCCTCATATCAAACGCCAAATTTTTAAGCTGCAACATTTGACAGTTCCCGCTGGACTTGTGCCATCTTAAATATTAGACAGAAAACACATAACACACACACACACAAAAAAAGTATAATGCAAAGTCAAAACGCTTGTCAGTTCCCCAGAGAATTGTTGCGACTAGTCGAAAAGCTGCCAGCACGCAAGAAGAAGACAAAGACAATCTCAAACAAACAACAAAAAAAAAAGGATGCTAAAAGCTTTTAAGCAAACTTTTGCAATATTTACGCAAAAAAAAAGAGCGACACGACAAAGGGACTCAGCTAGCTCCCGTCTGCTCGCCGACTGTCTCGCTGTCCACACGGACACGGACACGGGCCACCACTTCAACCATTTCCACCTGTCGCACGGGTTTTGCATAAGAAACAAGTCGCCAAATGGCTGCTCGGTTTGGTTGGCAAACGAAAAACTGAAGCAAAAAACTCCGGTATATTGCAGCACAACTTTACTTTAGATCGCTGCATCAATATTATTCTTTCATACTTGCTTTCCACACTACTGTCACACTGCCTCACACAAAATGCTGCATGAATTATATACTAAATATATATATAGTAAACCCTTTCAACTATTTTTTTGGGGAATACTTTAAAGCTAGGCCCTGCACACACTTCACACAAAAAAAGCAGGCCAGAAGTGGCTGCAGGTTGCAGGCTTAAGTGGCAAGCACACTGCTGCTCTTCTAGGGTTCCGCATGCGTGCAACACAAGCATGCAGAAGTGAGCAGCAAGTTGCCACTTTTGTGCGGCAGTCAGCCACAAGCTATGAACTTGTGCAGTTAAGTTTTAAGGCTAAGCTCTGGATTATGTATTACTACATACTTTGCCGCGGTTGTTGCCACTTCTTCATCATCTTCATCTTCTTCTTCTTGAGGCCTCCCCTATACTTTTTGCGGACAGCCAGCCAGACCAGAGGGCTCAAAGTGGACTGAGATGAGTGCTGTTGTTGCTGCTGCTGTTGCCTCCCCCCCCACAAAAAAGACGGCAGCAACCACACAGAGCAAAACTCTGTTTGGCTTATTTATGGCCAAAACAAATATGGACTTCACAAAATGCGTTGAAGGCGCTCAAAAACTTTGCATAAATAAATACGCTAAAAAAGAGAAAAAGACAAGACGTTGGAGAGAAAATAGGTAAAGTAGCTAGGGAACGAACTGAACTTGGTTGAAAATCCGTTGCTATCCCTTGCCTAAAACTAAGCAAACACAAATATGCATAGGAAAACATTAAGCAGCCAAAAAACAAATAGAGCCAAGCACAAGGATTACACTTGCCACACACACACACACACACAATGAGAGCAAGGGAGAACTAATCAATACAATGAAAATATTGACGCTGAAAAGTCACAGCACAAAAAGCGTAGAATAACTTGTCAGTTGCTGTTGTTGTTGTTGTTGTTGTTAGTGACTCTCTTCGTTTCTATTTCTCCCCCATCTTGAAGTGTGCAAATTTGCTCACGTACTTCTTGACGAGTGTGTGAAACAATGTAATTTAAATCCATTTTCAGCACAGCCAGCGTCACCAATCAAAAGTGGCAAACGACTCACGCGACTCCGTCGAGTGTTGGCAAACAATGTGAGCAGGGGGCAGGGGAAAGGGAAGGCAGCATCCTGTCACATAACTCAAAGGATCAACAAGCATGTGAGCATCGAGCACTGCCAACATTTTTGGCCAAGTTGCGTTCGCGACGCTGTTGTGAAAACAATAAGATTAGCTCACGAAACGAGAAGAGACGAGTCGAAGCGAGAGGAGGCGACGTAGGCAAAAGTAAACGTGAAATAAAATGAGAAAACAACAGGCAAAGAAAAAACAAAAGCTATGCATAGAAAAATAAACAACATGCAGATAGATCCACACACACACACACATACACACATACACTCACACTCTCACTTAGTAACACACACACGAAATAACTTCACACCCGAAATCCTTTAACTGCACACGCATCAGCTTGAAGAGTTGGACAAATAGCAAGCGAAACGTGGAAAATGTGTCTCTCTTTTCTCGGAAAATAGAAAAGCCGCCAGCTGTCGTCGCAGGACCTCCGCCAAAAACTGTCAACCAAAGATGGCTGGCTGGCTGGCTGGCGATACAAATTAAATAAACAGCGAGTGAGGCGAGTTCGACGAGCTTGGCTTATATTATTAACAGCAAATCGAAATGGGAGCGCAGTCTCCAGCTTCGCATTTGTTTAAGCCTTTGCTAATCAGCTTGATCCTTTTTGTGGCTTAATCGCTTGACATTTGTATTAGAGTTGTGTTGGGCACCTTAACACCTCCGCCACAAACGAAGCACAACAGAGCAGGAAACACATGTCAAATGCTGTCCACATTAATCTCATTTCGTATTTTGGCACTAATGCTGACGCGTGATTTTTTCCTGATATTTATTCTATTAATTGAACGCTGGGCCGGGGAGGAAACCAAACGAATGGGAGAGACTTTGTGCTTTAATATGATGAAATTTCAGCGCCATATTTAACTATTAATTAAGTAATTTTTTGTGGTTTCAGCGCTGATGTGTTGCGAAATAAAGAGAGAGAGAGAGTCAGGGCTTTGTCACTCAGTTACGTTGTGGACGGCAATTTAATTTAATCACAAGGCAGCCCTATCACACAAAAGGGAAAACCAACATCTGCTGCACACACACACACCGAGACTCATATCTGCCACGTAATGGTTGTGTTATAAAACGCGATAGAGGCAGAGTGCAGAGAGCGAGAGCGAGAGAGAGAGAGGAGAAGAGAGAGGCACCTCGCTTGACCTATAACAGAGTGTTTGTGTCCTGTTACTATAGCTTTTTGTTTGTTTGCAAGTGCCAATTATGACGATTACTGAAATTAAAGTCTACTCTACATATTTATCGAGCAGCAGAGGCAGCGGCACCGACAACAGCTGAAACAAAAGATTTTCCCTTTTTGTTGATGGAATGCATTGCCGACTTTTAGGCGCAACCAAATGTTACACAAGAGACGAAAGTGTGAGTGGGAGTGAGAGTGGGAGTGGGAGAGCAAGGGTTTTTGTTTTGAAATTAAATTTCAATCAATTTCGTTTTGTTTGCGGCACACTCACTCTCGGTCTCAGTCCCAAGTGGATGTCAACCCTTTTCGGAGCTGCTGTGGGAGAGCGGCTAAAAAAATTAATTTATCAAAATTACACAAACACACCCACGCACACACACACACACTCGAGACGGTATAAAATAGAGGCAGCCCCATAGCAAAAGAGGAGCGCAGATGCTGCAAAAAGACAAAAAACAATCACATGTCAAATTTGAGACCAGTTACTAAGCAATACACAAGCGAAGAGGAACGAAGAAGAGCGCTTGCCGAGTTTGTGCTGAGCTGGGCACAACGACGAACAACGAACGACAACGGCAACGACAAGGGGCCGCTTTGGGGCTTTGGGTTCTTGTGGATTTGTGGCCAGCTTGTTGTGGTTGTAACCACGTGAACTTCCAGTGCATTTATCTTCATTTCTGCGTTTCGGCAGCACACACATACACAGTGTTTCCCTGTTGCCCTGTCCGCTCAAGCGAGTGACATGCGTGCGTAGTTAGTGGATGGGAAAAGGGAGACGACAACGACGACGCTCTAAGATGCTCAAGAGCAAGACATCAACGAAAATAGTCACAACAACTGTTGCCTGAAGTGCCTCTGAAGTGAAGAGTAGCTGCTGCTGTTGCTGTTACTGTCGCGCCGAGGGGCATACATAGGTGAAAGGACGTCCCAGCCGACATGACATATTAGAATCCTGTTACACAGCACACACACACACACTCTAACACACACACGGACACACATTCAGACTCAGGCAACAACGCTGCCTGACTGCCAAATTGCCAACATAAATGTCAGTGGAGCGCGGAGCAGCGCAGCAAAGTATGCTACAGGGTTTTTCATTTCTGATGCTGCCACTTGGTTTACGTTTTCACTACTTCCCTCCCCTCCTCTCCTCTCCTCTCGTCTACAACCTCTATCCTTCTCTTTCCCTCACCTGCAACGTCTTACTTTTGTTTCCTACATTTTTTTTGTGTGTTATTTTATTTCTATTTTCTGGTTTCTCTATGCGACGCAATCACTCAGGCGTTGAAATCTGCGAATGTGTGTGCCGTGTGTGTGTGTGTATGTGTGTAATCTGTGTGTGTGTGTGAGCAGATGATTTGAAAATCCTGTATTGCTGATTTGGTGCTCCTGTTGCCATCGCTGTTGTCGTCGCAGCTTTGCTTTCAGGTGCTTCTGGGGTTAAATCCCTTAAGGCGTGCAATGGATTTGCGTCTTCCCTTTTACGGGCTGGCTCACCCCTGACCGTCCTCTCGCTTCGGCTTTTAAGGATAACGCATATTGAACAATTTAAAGCACACTCATTTTGGGGCCAGAAGCCAAATGACCTGCTGCCTGCTGTAAAGCCAACGTATGTTGGCTAATAAAACTATTACATAATCTGAAAGCAGCTTTTTGTGGGCCAGAAGAAGTTGAACAATATTTCAGAGACAGCTGTTGATGTTGCTGTCAAGAGTGTCGCTCTGCTTACTTTTGACTCCTTGAGCGATTCATTTTTTTATTTCTACTTTTCTCTCTTTTCGCTGAGCATCTTATCTGCAACGTTGCAGCAGCAGAAGTGCAAGGTGAAGACGTTGCGAGCAATCAGCGCCAGGTGCAGACAGCGACGAAGACGAGAACGAAGACGAAGATGTCGCCATACAAAAGCCGATGAAGACAGTTGTTAAAATGCGAGGCCAAACAGCAGCAACAGTAACAGCACCACGAGACAAAACAATAACACAGACACATTGAGAGATGTGTTGACAATGGGCAATGGGCGAGAGAAGGACAAGCCAAAGGACAGCAGGACGAGGTGAAAGGCAACGGGAGCAGCAACAAGGAAAAAAAAAAACCAAGAAAAAAGTGAATGAAATGAGAAATTGTATAAATATGTTGGCCATGCGGCAGAGCAACAAAAGCAACAGTAGCAACAGCTAACAGTCAAGCAGCTCTACACACAAGATTAAGCCCATACACACACACACACACACACACAGCACACACACAACGCACACTCATGCACTTTAAGAGATTTTCCACTAGAGCAGAGGACAGGCACAGAACGCCGTTGACTTTTCCACTCGTCTGCGTTGTCACTGAGAGTGGAGAGAGTGCAGGACTGGAGGAGGAATGTAGTCGGAGTGGAGGATTGGAGGCTTGGCAGCAACAAGGCCTTTTACCAGGATTAGTAGTTAACAAGAGAAATCTCTGGCCACACCCACGCACGGAGGGGCACAGCCAAAAGGTAATCAGTGAAATGTAACTGTATTGTTTGGCCACCTGCCGTCAGACGTTGCCTCATTGTTGCTCTGTTGTTGTGTCATCTAAGTCATAGGCACGCCTACTGTTTTTGTTGCTACTGCAGCCTCTTAACCTTTTTCATTTCTTTTTTGTTGTTGTTGTTATTGTTGCTGCTGTTGGTTTTTGGGGCTCTGCTGCAGTAGGCCAACGATGACGACTGACGATCTCTTTTTAAGTAGTTCTGCTTGGGGTCATTTTGGGGTTACAAGGCAAAGGCGCAGCAGCAGCAGCAGCTCGTCAGGCAAAGGTAACTATGTATGTGCCGTGCCATCAGGTGACACACACACTCACACACACCCATACAAGAGGGCTCACTTGTGTATGAGAAAGTGACAACGCCGTTTTGGGGTTTGTCGGCAGCAACAACAACGTTGCGCACTTTGTTGTTGCGACTGTTTTCATTTAAGTAATCAAAATATGCTTTTGACTTTGTGCTAAGCAGCTGTCCCACCATCCGTCCGTCCGTCCCTCTGTCCGTCCGTCTGTTTGCCTGCTTGTGAATCCTCGTATGTGGCTGGGAAACCTTGTGGCTTTCATTTGTACGTTTGTGTGTTTACCACAAAACCCCAAAAACTATGCATTTCACTGCTTTTGTCAGGCATGTGTCTATCTCTGGCTTTGTATCTGTATCTGTACACAAACACACATTCAGTATGTGTGTGTGAGCTTGTGTATTTATTTGAAAGCTTTTTAAACTTTGCCACTGACTTTGTGGCTTACGAAATTAAAATTAGAAATTGGTTTGGACCGTCACTGACAAATATCCCAGAGTATTTATGAATGGCCGACATCACATGTGGGTATATCTTCTATTTGCATATGTGTGTGTGTATGTGTGTATGTGAGTGTATTTGTGTGGGGAATTAAGTTGCCTCTCTGAGATTGTAATTAATCAGAGAGGAAAGCGACCCACATAATAACGAGACGGCATTTGCATATAAATCGTTGTTTGCCTCTGACCGAAACTTAATTGCCACATTAATAACACTTAAGACAGACAGATTAAGATACTTATGGCAATAGATACACAGATAAAGATACAGTTCGACTTTTACAATGAAATGATGCGGCTGTCGGCTGCCGGCTGCTCACTTCCATACTTATTCATATTCATATTTCGGATTGCAATTAAAATTGAAATTCTATTCTACTTACATTGTGACTCTGATCCGTCTTGAGCTCGCGATGATTGGAGAACTGCACGTAGACCATGCGTCCGCGCATCTGTGGCGGATTCACTGTGTAACAGGATACCATCGATGTGGCGGATATCTCGTCGGCCATTTCGATAAATGCTTGATTCTTGCCCTTCAGCACGAGCACATTGGTCACGCGTCCAAATGGTATGCCCAGTGTAACTACGTCCGATTCCCCAGATTCGTTTGGAATGTTGCGCAAGTGAACGACTTTTGAGGCCTTGGCTGTAAGTACATAGAAAATAAACACAATTGTTAGCCAAATTGAACTATGATTTAATGCAGTTTATTGACGGTTGTGTATGTGGGGAGGGAGAGGGAGCCTAACTAATTAATAAACCGCTTAAAATATTAACAGCTGGCAGCTAGAAGCGTCTGTTCCATTTAATGGCTGCTGTCTGCACTTCCGCTGCTGTGCTTCGCTTAATTTGCACACTTTTTG
Organism: Drosophila sulfurigaster albostrigata; assembly: GCF_023558435.1. NCBI lineage: Eukaryota > Metazoa > Arthropoda > Insecta > Diptera > Drosophilidae > Drosophila > Drosophila sulfurigaster. The sequence goes on from NC_084882.1 coordinate 23,623,780, forward strand.
TTCTCTCCTCCTCGCTGCTTTGCATCGCTCACTCTCTCTCTCTCTGTCTCCCCTTTTGCAAATCGCAGCTTGCGAAGCTGATAACATGGCAAACGTTGCGGCATTTTGCACAGTTAAGCGCCGCTAGATGGCGCTGCTGTTGCTGCTGGTTGTTGGGTGAAGGAGTAGCGCATAAATTCATTCATTGCACACTTGCAACGACTGTGAATAATCCGCACAGCGACAATGTCCGGTTACGGCCAGGTTCAAGCACAACAAACACCACAACACACACATACACACACTGTCATAGACAACAGTTGTTGCTTTTTGTGCAGCTTGCTGCTGTTCGTTTGTTTGTTTGTTATTTTTGCATAAATAAAGTGGCTTCGCTGTCGAGTTGCATTGCAGCAGGCCGCACAAATGGGATTTTAGGCTGCTGCTGCCACACTTTGTTGCTGCTGTTGTTGTTGTTGCTTTGGGGATTTGGCTGCGACCCCGTTGCATCTGTCCAAAGTGCCTTAAATTTTTATAAACACACACAGCAACAAGCAAACAAACAAATTTACCATAGCACATGCCACATGCTTTATAACAACAACAGCAGCAACAATAAGAGCGTAAGGTAGAAAAAAACATATATTGTTAGTGGAAACTGAAACCACGAGGGGTGTAAAGACAGTTAGGCTTCTGTCTGGGCTGGCGCTTAGTCAACACCTGTTAATGTGCTGGTTTGTTTTTTGTGGCATGCCACCTCTCCACTCCTCCCATATGCAAATGCAACACCGTTGCAGCATCAGTTTTGCAGTTTTTTCATCTCCTTTTTAGCTCTCTCTCTCTCGCGCTCTAGTATTTGCAGTATTTACCGCACACACACTCGCTAAACAAGCAAACAAACAGAGAGCATATGACAATGGTATGTGGCATGTGGCAAAGAGATAGCCCAAATGGCTATCTGCTAGCTGCCACTTTAATTGTGTGCCAGTTGAAATCGCTTTTAAAGCGTGTGTACTGCTTAAAGAACTGCCACGAGTGCTTTTTGTGTGTGTGCTGAGCTTGAGCTTTGATACTGCTGCTGCTGCTTTCACAACAATCTCTTCGTAAGCTCTTAATTCCTGCTACTCTTCTTTGGCACTTTGCCGTTGATTTCACGTATCGTTAGAGCTTCCGCTAATGTCGGAGAGATGGAGCGAGTGTCCTTACCGCACCAAACACGATGTTATCAGTTTGTCGCATCCATCAGAGTGTGTTGCCTGCCCCCCCTTGCCTCCTGCTTCCACAGTTTATTTAAACTGATGCTGTTGTTAACCGCTTTCACTAGTCCTTTACTAATAACTTACAACACCCATAAAAAGGGTCAACTACCCGACCCTGTAACTCTTTACCTCTCTCTCTCACTCTCTGTGCGTTTCCGTGCCACTTTCTGTTCGTCCCAGTTCAACTAACCGCAACTTTGACTTACCGACAACCTGCATGGGTCAATGTGCCGATTTATAACAATGCGCAAAAAAAAACTGAAAACAGAAAATAGCAAATAAAAAGGGAGCGTAATAGGCACAAGCCTTTCTCGCCTCCCGCACAGTTTCATTGAAGCCAACTCTTGAGGCAGAAAGTCATATCGAAACTATAAGAGAGAGGCTCGGCACGGCTTTGGTCCGGTCTCGTTTTTCCCGGTCAGAGAGTGAAGCACTCGATGCCTGAATACAACTAATCGGAAATTACACTTTTTTGATTAGTTCGAAACGGAAATGAAGTTGAAACGAAATTATGCAACCAGCAATAGCAGCAGCAGCAGCAGCAATGGCTGGCAAAAGTGCACGGTATTTTGGCCTTTCTCTCAACCTTTTGGCAGTTCACAAATTTATTAAAAATCAATGATCAAGTGCCGGCCGATGCTCTCTATTGCTCACTCCGCTTCCCGCTCTGTGTCTTCTGTGCCATAAATAACTAGACATAGAAATGCGGCTAACAAAGGAGAGCTAGCCAACTACAAAATACGCGGTAATAATTTTGAAAATGATTTAAAATATAACTGAGAAGAAGACAGAATAAATATGCCAAGTTTGTCGAAAGTAACCGTCTTAATCTAAGATTTATATAATCTGAAATCATTGATATAATCTAAATCACCCATCAATCGACACTCAAAGCGTGAGCACACTTCAAGCTTACCCTGCTCGGCTTCAACAAGGGTCGGGTATAAGGAAAACTAAATAAAAGTGTACAGCGGCGGAAACGTGTTGCAAAAGACAAACAACAAATCAAGTGCCGCTGGGCAGCTGCCGGAAAAAACGACAGCAGCGAAAATACGTAAAACTATCTATCATGCATGATGACGTTGTCAACGAGCAGCAAAACGAAAATGAAATACAATAAAAAAAAAGCCAGGATACATTCATACAAATGAAAAAAGAAGTCGAATAAAACAAAAATTGAAACATGACATCGACGAGCAACGAAAAAAAGCCAACGACGTGAAATTTGTGGATTTTTTGACGTCCTCCATCAACAACTCAATTTCGGTTTGTTTTCTGCTGGCAATCGCAAACGATGCTGTTGCTGTCGCTGTTGCTGGTTCTGGTTGTTAGTTGTTGTACTCGTAGTTTTTGTTGCATTCCCCTGCTAGATTTGTAACAAATCGCAACAAACGCTGCCTGATGGTGTGAAAACGAAAACCGTCAGTGCAATGAGCAAAATCGACAACGGAACGTTTCAGCCTCGGGTTCTGTTCAGCTCCTTCTTCTCCTGCATTGAACCAACCACCCATCATCAACCTGACCTGCAGCCAAGCCGGGGTATAATTGAAAAGGAAGATGGCGACGAGTCAACGACGGCCGGAAACACAGCCAACAAGCCCCTGAAGCATGCAGCTGCAGTTCAAACTGAAGCAGCACAAAAAGGAAAAAACGAAAACGAAAAAAAAAGAGGACTATTGGGATTGCTCACTGAGGCAATACGACTGTTGCCTCATGTCCTGCGGCTGATTTTGTTGAAGCTACTGCCAGACGTTCGCACATTTCATTGGCCACTTTAAAGGGTTTCGATTCGATCTTCTACGTTTTCAAATGAAATTATCTAGAAAATAATCCTGAATCGAGAACGATTGCTATACGTTTTTGCATAGATGACAACGAAAAGAGCAGCAACTAAGATTGCAGTAAAAAAAAACTAGTGTGTAAGATAGACAACACATTAACTGTTGAGCTGGACAAAAAAAGCAAGAGAAGAGGGAGGGGGAGAGGGAGAAAGACAGAAATTTGCATTCGATAATGATGCTTGTTGCGTGTCGGCTGTCAATGGAACATGGATATAAATAGCAATCATACGCACTGTTGCGCGTTAAAATGAGCTGCAACGGAGGCGCGACTAAAGCTTAACTGTATTAATGACACGCACGGTATTCCCTCGATTGCCAACGAAAGCAGTGGAGAGAAGAGAGGAGCGGAAAGGGGGAACTGGCGTTGGCGGCACTTTTCAATTAAGTCCATACACATATGCAGCGTCATGTCGAGGCCTTCGATGAATTGCATGAAAAATATACATAAACTATTTATGGCTAATTGAAAAGTTTACAAACTGTAATTGAGTTGGGTCGCCGCCTTCCCCGCCTCGTTGTGGCGGTCAGTGGCAAAATAATGGATGGTCAGCAGGCAGAGCGAGAGTCAGAGCAGAGCAGAGCAGCAGCTCGACATGTCCGTGTACGTGTTCATATGGACAATGCGGCGTATGTGTAATAATTCGAACGCTCTGTTGTATATATTCCATATTTCTGGCCATTCTCATGCTCTTGCTGATGACCAAACACATCCATGAAGTTAATTAATGACAATTTAAATTCATAAAGCAAACACACAAAAAAGCCGAAACAAACGAAAGAGGTAAATGAAAATGAATGGAAAACGCGCAGCGCGCGTCGCAACGTCGACAGTTGGAACAAAGCCACGAAAAATACACGATAAATGGCTCCACACACACTCGGCCCCAAATACAAGTTGCTCTTTGTCCGCCTTTCTCTCACACCCAAGAAAGAAAAAGTGCTGATTGTTAATAACAATTAAATTTGTGCTTATGTGGCAACATTTAATGATTTAATGTAGGCGTGGCGCCAACAACACATGAGTGTCTGTATATGTTGTTGGGGGTGTGTATTGTTGCGAGCATTGGCATATTTAAATACACAGACACACGCACATATTGCCTTTAATTATGCGACAGCAAATTAGGTTTTTACAAGCTCACACATCATAAATTTTAAATTGCTGGCCAGTATCTTTCCTCCCTCCCCCACCAAGTGTGTGTGAGTGTGTGTGTGTGTGTGAGGACTTAATGATATTTACTTTGCTGAGCCGCTGCTTTGCCTTTAATTTAAACATCTTGTCTGCGCGCATAATCAATCATAGCGCAAGTTTTGAATAACTGAAGCACAACCGCCTGCAGACATGTTTGAATTTACTTTTTCTGTTTTCAGGCCATAATTGAAAATAACGATTTTCCTTCTTGCTACGTTTTTCCTTTTTTGCTTTTGCAGCCAGCCAAGGCCCGAGAGTCTAACACCCGCAAGTAATGTAATTCATTAAAAATTTGTCAGCACATAGACACAACGAAGGCTAAGCAATGCGTTAAACAGAGACAGCTGCACAGAGATAGAAAGAGAGCAAGAGAGAGAGAGAGGGATGTGGAATAAGTCAACGCACGCAGACGGTAGCTGAGCTCTTGGATGACGACGTTTACAAATTTTAATTGCATTTCAATTACGAGAGTAGTTTTTTCTTCAAGCGAGACGGCGAGAGAGAAAGGAGTGGGGGGATATCGCTAGTGTGTGTGTGTGTGCTAAGCAGATGCAGTTGCAGTTGCCATGTCCTGTGTGTGCAGTCAAGTGGCGTATGGCAAACAGCAGCAGCCGCGGCAGCAGCAGCAGTCGCTGAAGTCTTAGACTGCGACTCGAGTTTTATGAGGTTTATCAATTGTATAAATTACACTGCAATGCAAAAAAAAACGAAGAGTGAAGGGGGAAAGCGAGTGATTTGCATAACTTTTTCCACTTCATTTGCGCTTTGATAAAAATTATGCACTTTTCGTTTTGCAGCTGCGCCCGAATAAGTATGCCACACACAAAAAAAAAAACAAGAAAGATGCAAGCCTATGGGGCGTATGCTTAATTGAGTACCAAACACACAAACACAACGAGACACGAGACGAGCTCAAAAGTCAGGCTGTATAATTAATGACAATAAGTGCATGTTAAACTAACCGCACGTAATGTCTGTGTGTGTATGTGTGACAGTGGCAGTCATAAATGATCGCACAGCTGCCTTTTTGCTGGCGTTTGACCAAGTGCAAATCCTGATTTTTATTCCTGCTGCTGCTTGTCTCAATATTTACGCAGACAATGTGACAGCAATGGGAACACAAAACAAAAAAAAAAAAACATATATATGACAATATTATTTTATTGACTGCGAAAATATTTACACGCAATGCGAGGCGCCGCCAGGCAGACAACCAGACAGACACGACACGACTCCACACGACACGACAGATAGAAGAGCAGAGACAAGGCGGCACGCGCTCAACTGACACACAATGTGGAGCACACACAGCAAGTTGGATGCACAGCTCGCAGCTGACAAGTGGCAGCTGGAAGCGCGAAACTGTCGTTTGCTCTCTTGATTATGTTTTTTGGATATGACAATAAAAAAAGAAGCGAGCACAAAGCGCTGGGCTCAATCGATGCTTTGGGGATTTTTCAGATTATTGCGATTTATTGTTTATATATTATGTTCTAGTTGTGCTAGAAGTACTGTTATCCATTCGCTTTCAGTCTCGCTGGTTTATTGAATATTTTTTTAACGTTGCGTTTTAACACCTTGAACTCTCTGTGGTTCGCTGTTGACCAAACGCCGCCCGAAATCGGTCAATAAGCAAACAAATATTGGCGGGCTATACAAACACCAGCAAGGAGGGCAGTTCAGTCTGAGAGTGGTGTGTGTGTGTGTGTGGTGTGTGTGCGAGTGCTGTAACAATAAACAATAAACAACAAGCAGGAACACCAACAACAACAACAACACATGCTGCTCTCCCAGATCAAACACGCGACATTGCCACGGTTCGCTTGGATTGGGAATGAGATTGAAATGGAGTGAATATAGGAGAGGGAAGGAGAGTGGAGTCGAGTTACAGGTTGCGTGGTTTGAATTAGTCTTCGTCGAGTCTCGAGTCTTGAGTCTCCCTGGGGTCTAATTTGGCTTGCATAAAATATGCATAATAATCAAAATAAAATAAATCAAATGCCACTAAGAAATTTGCGAGTATTTATTGCATGACCAAAACGAAGTTACACTAACAAAAAAAAATATATATAGAGTGTATATACAAATTGCGATACGTATGCGTGATATAAGGGCTAAGTTTTGCATTGTGAGATGAGCCGAACGAAGCGTGGCCACTTACTACAAGTGTGCTTCACACACACACATACACACATACAGTGAAGTGGCTGGGCGTGGAATATGTCGAATAAAAGGAGAAGGAGGAGGAGAGGCAGGGAAGAGTGTTTTTATTACATTTACGTGCAGAATTTGTTGCATGTTCGTTGGCTAAGCTTGTGTAGCGGAAACGTTGCCGAGAACACAGTCAGTGTATTGGTTTTTTGAGGCACAGCAAATACAATTGACAACGCCAATGGGCAATGGCAATGGCCAATGGATGATGGACGGTGGACGTTGGACGCTGTTCGATGGAGGAGAAAGCGACCTGATGGTGGCAAGTGGTGCGTGCCACAAACCACAGGCGAAAAAGAAACAATTTTTGGCCTTCTTGTCAGCCCAACAACTCTCGACGTCGTCTCCTTTCGGTCTCTCTCTCTGTCTGTGTGTTGCGTGTGTTTATCTAAGGCTGGCCACACAATGCTTATTGTTGCTTTTGTTGCCGGCTGCCTATTTACTTGTCTGGCCTCTGTTGTTGTTGCTCGTGTTGTTGCTGTGTGCTGGCGTTTGCAATGCAATAAAAGTGTCCTTACACATTTATTTAGCAATTTCTTTTGTTATTATTTTCGGCATCAGCAACGTATTTTTGCTTTTGTGCGTCAGCTTTAAGTGGTCCTCACACACACACACACGCACAGGCACAGAGAAATGAATTCATTGGATTTTTGCCACTTTTCCTCTCTTTCTTCACTCTCACCTCTCGGTGCTTCATTCCTCTTCTTGGTTTGTTCTTTGTCTGGCACGAACTTTAAGCTGTTCGCACGACTTTAAAAATGTGTGCCGTGTGCTTTGTGTTTGCGCATGAACTTTGCGTGGAAAATTAAAAAGGCCGCAGGTGGCAGCTGGCATGTGGCAAGGCAGCAGGCAGCAGGCAGGTGGCGGCAGCCAGGCAGCCAGGCGGCTGGCGGCAGGTGTCAAGTGGCGTTGCTTTCCCAAGCAGTCGAGAATTGCCTGCTCTCCATGGCTGGCTGTTGCGTTCGTTCGTTCGGTATTCGTATGCATGAATTGGTCTTCAAATGCCGTTGGGGCAGACTCGGAGTCTGCGTCTGCTTCTGCGTCTGGATCCCAAAACATTGGACAATGGATGCCTGCAACTCTTTGCCAGTTGTTAACTGCCCACAGTTTGTATGTGTGTGTGCGATTGTGTGTGTGTGATTGTGGTGGGGTCAGCGCTTGTTGCTTTTTAATTAATAGCAAAGTCCTTTGTAGAGTAATAAATAAATATTATGCTTTTGCTTTTGCGTTTATTTTCGTTTCGTTCTCGATTGCCATTCACTTCACGAGGTGTGTGTGTGTAATAGAGTGTGCGAATGTGTGTGTGTGTGTGAAGACGTGCTTGTGTATCCTTTGAGTATCTGCTAACTGACTCTTGCTCATTTCTTTCAATCGAACCACCAAATGCAGTTAATTACAAGCATTTTGAAAGCATCGACACTCCGCTGTCTCTCGTAATGGCTGCTAATTGGAAAACCCAAAAGCATATTAATTTTGAACGCACACACACACACATACATAGATGGCAAGTGGAATTCTAATGAAATTAAAATGCATTTCACTTTGTTAGCCATTTGTGAAGCGTGTGGAGGAGGCTGATGCACAGGTTGCTCGCCTTGCTGGCTGGGGTTAAGCATACGCACTGTTCGCCCGCTTTGCTATTCGCTATTCGAACTCGCGGCAATCGGCAACTGTGTTTATATGCTGAAAATGTTGTTCATGGATTTGCTTGTATTTAAAATCATTTTGCGGCTCACTGATTTTCGGTTTCGACTTTCCGCTTTTCAACGGCAGCGGCGGCGGCCGCTTGTCAAATATTTGCCTAATGTGTGGTTCAGCTTCTGGTTTGGTTTTTTTGGTTTCTGGTTTTTGGCGCGAGCGGTTTTTGATTAGCTTTATTACTTTGCGCAAGCCAAACATGCGCGAGTGTGAGTGCGCGACTATGTGTACGTGTATGGGTGTGTGTGTGTGTGTGTGGGACTAATTAATGTGCTAGAATTTCGTGGTGGGCTTCTCTCTGCTCATAATGCAAACGCGGCATACTTTTCCATATTGTGTGCCAGCTGAAATGTTTGTTTCCATGCTAATTAGCGGGTTAATTGGCTATAAGACCCGGACTCACAAGTGTGCGTCGTGCCCCGCCCCCCCAACAATAACGTACGCCTCCTCTACTCTACTCCATTCATAGCTGACCAAGTGGCGTTCAGACAGAGACTGAGGCAGAGCACAACTTAAGCTGGCTTTTGGGCTCACATCTGCCATTGGCCTAACGCGTGAAGCGTTGGCTAATTGGCAGTCCAGGCAGTCCAGGACTACGACTGCTTGCTGGCTGGAAATGCACTTAAGTCGTGCGGCCCAAATGTGCAATAAAATGGGCTTAAATGCCCACAATACAACCCGACCGACCGAGCAGACGTTAAGGCAAAGGTAAAGCCAACAAAGGCATAGATAAAAGAGTTGTTGTTTGAGACAAAGAGAGAGTGTGAGACAGACAAGCAGCAGACAGATAGATAGATAGTGTAACAAAGATAGACAGAAAGCAGAAAGAGAAAGAAAACTTACCAATTCCGCCGGCCAAAACGGTGCTCGAATCCAGCTTGGCCTTCTTTGTGGCCAGATCCTGATTATTATTGTCGGAAGCGGGCGCCATAACTGCTGCTTGACTCAAAAGTTCGTCGCTTCCGCGCTGCACATGGCACAACCAAGAGCATATTTTTATTTCAGGCATTCAGGTATTCATCAGATAGTTTTGGCCGCGTTTATTTAATGTAATTATTTATGATTGTTGCGAGTTCAAGTTGCAGATTGTAGTTGATGATGCAGAGGCACAGCACAGCAGAGAAGTTGAAGATGTTTTTATTTTCAGTTGAGTTGAGTTGAGTAGGCAAGTTTTGTAGTTGTGTGTGTAGTAGATGAAGTATATACGATTACGGTACATAAAAAGAGAAAAATAAAAGAGAAGAGAACAATATAAATATTTAATATTTACGCAAGTTAAGTAAATTACAGCGATTCTACTTATTTATGGCAACAACTGAGAGAGGTGAGCGCACTCGCCTCTCCCCTATTTTTTTTTTGTGTGGTATTTTTTTTTTTGCGTTGCTGCATTGCGAAATTTGAGTGGTGCTTAAGCGAGCTTTGCATTTCTGTTTGGTTAACTTGGTTAAGGTACGCTTCGGTTGGCGCTAGTTTAGCTAACAGAGTCAACAACAAAAGCGGGGTGCGCTACACAGACAGAGAGATAGAATGACAGAGTGTGAGGCAGAGAGACAGAGACAGAGCAGCGACAGTCGAGAGTGAGAGACATAAAAGAGATATTTTTTTTGTAGGGGGAGAGAGAGTGGTTGTGGTACTTACTGCTGGCATTTCCCAAAAGCAGCCAGGTTTGCTACATTTATTTATTTATTAAATTAAATTTAGCTTAAAATCGCGCGCGCATTACACGCAGCTGGTCGCTCAAATAGCGCAGAGCATTTTGATTTGTGTAAAATTCATTTCGTGCATTTTCTACCTCTAGTTGGCAAATAATTGCCACAAGCTCACAGAATATTCATTGAAATTAACCACAAAGAAGAAGTTGCGAGTGCAAATGCGACTGTGATTGCGATTACGATTGCTTTGCTTTTTGCTTTTTTATTCATTTAGTGTTTATTTCTTGTGGTGTGGTTGTGTGATTGCTTTGCGAGAGTGTTGGCGCTAAACTCTAATTACAAAGCCATGTTGCATGCAGCACACATGCATAAGTGTATTGTAATTACTTGTGACACTTAATTACCGCACTCAGTGTGGCAACAATGGAGCAGAGAGAGAGAGAGAACGAGAGATGGAGTCGTCGAAGCCAGATCGAGAGTAACTAAGTTAAGCCAAACATTAAACGTAATGCCAGCCATAAAAATAAAGCTGCTTCGGATGCTGACTTCGAGTGTGTCTCTGTGTATGTGTGTGTGTGGTTGCTACTCCTGCTGTTGCTGCTGCTCTTGGCTACTGCTATGCATTAGCGGCAATGACAAAAAGTCAATAAACGAGCACAAACACACATAGAGAGAGGGGGGGAAGAGGATGGAAGAGCGTCTGCAGCATGGCGGCAAATTGAAAAGGGTAATTTTGTGTGAAGTAGGCACCTTTATACACCGTTATCATAGCAGGGGCGAAGGGTGGTGGTTGCTGCTCTGTGTGTGTTGCTATCAATGCTGACTACGCTTGAATTCGCCACTTGGCTTATCATCGTGTGCTTTTACTTCTGCTTTCATTTACGTTTTCGTTCTCGTTTTCGCTTTTGCTTTTGTCATTTGTCGTTTGTTGTTTGTTGTTTGCTGTTTGGTTTTTATTTTTATGTGGCTGCACGTTTTATGTACATAAAAGAATTAGCTTAAATACAAAAAACAACATGTGGTAATAGTAATAATAACAAAGCCAAAACGCACGCACACACACACACTCGCACACACTCGTGCAATATATCAGTGTGATAGACAAAGCAATGGCAAAAACCGCAAAAGCACTTCACTTGATAATATCACAGCGAGACAGAGACAGCAGCAGAGAGATAGAGAGCGAGAGTGAGTGAGTGAGTGAAAAGCGCGCAAAGCGCAGACAAAAAACGAACAAGGCGCGTGCCCGAGCCCAACAAAACGGAAACTCGCATGACTTCACGTCTGTGTGTATGCGTGTGCGAATGTGTGCGTGTGTGTGTGTGGGTGCAAGTGTGTGCGAGTGTTTTTGTGGCTTGTTGGTTGAGTAATGATATCAGTGAAGCTGTTGCCATTCCTGCCGCCGCCGTCTGTGCTCTTTGTGTATTGTTATATGACTATGGAGGCAAGAACATATGTTTCCGTGTCGGAGCGTATGTGTGTCTCTGCATGTGTGTGTGTGCGTGCCATATGGCAGCAGCTCAACTCGGAATTTGTAGCATACTTTTTGGGGCTTCGTTTTATTGGACAACCCTTTGGAGCCAGCTTGCACACAATGCACTCGTCTTTTCTCTCTCTCTCTCTGTCTCTGTCTCTGCCGTGAAGTAATTAAATATTAAAATGGTCTCCCCTGGCAGCGCTTACATCAGAGAGTCTCTAATGCATTCGTTATGGCACATTAACGCTCCCAAGTGCCGGACAACTAACATTCATTGGGGATTCGCCTCTGCGGCTCATTGCATTACACGGTTCACAGACTCAACTCGACTCGCTTCGACTCGGCTAATGTCTCCACACTCAGACACACACTCACACACACCAAAGTGTGCTGCAACTGGGCGCTGCTATGAATGTCCAGCTGACCGGAAATGCTATTGTAATATGCAGAAGCTCTGCTCTAAAAAGTATGCTAAATATTTGATTATGAACTGTGTCCTTCTGTGACGCGTGTGCGCAACACATATGGCACAGCCCGATAAGCTCCCAAGACCCAACTGGACCATTGTCCATTGTTGCCTCAGCAGCAATGGCATCCGTTTCGTTACCGCCCCCCCTCCCCGCCTTTACTTTGTGCACCCCTCTCTCACTCTAGACAGCATCTCGTGTATCCCTTGGTTCATTTTAATGAATTTTCCAAGCGCCTTTTTGCCTTTCTCTATATTTTCCATAAGCTCCCTTGCTTCACATAGCCAGAGGCCGCCGTCGTTGGCGTCGCTGCCCAGCACTCACTGATTTCTATGATGACATGTGCCTTTTTATTCTCTCTTTCTCTGTCTGTCTCTCGTTTCTTCCTCTCCCTTTCCTCTGTGTGTGTGTGTGTGTGTGTGTCTCGGGTCTTTCAGCATGTTTCCTTTGCTTCCGCCTTTGTTGCCGGGTAACTGGGTCAGCGCGCAATTGTTGAAGGGCTGTTGCTTCAACCGAGGGGGTTGTCGTCGACGTTGTCGTTGTTGTCGGACAGTGGCTGAGAGAGTAAGAGATAATCACGCATATGCCTAACGGTTAAGTTTTTGAAGTGCGCCACGAAGGACGCAAGAAGAGGAGGGGGGAGAAGAAGGCATCATCAGCCTGCCTTTGCCTTTTTGCCTTTGTTGTAATGAGCAAGCACTGAACACTCACACACACACACACACACACACAGTGCGTCATTCATTCATGCTTGTGACGTTGGTTGGTCCAATTTAGGGGGCGTCTGTTTAATTTCTTGCATGTGCTGCTCCACATTTGATTTTCTACACGACAAACGCCGTTGCCAATGCCGCCTTCTTAAAGCGTCGCACACAATTGCGCACAATGCTCAACTGATTTTGCAAGCCTATGATTAGGTCTCCCGACAATTGATTTGTACGCAAAATATCAATTAAAATGCGTATAAGTGTAGAGTATTTTCCACCATTGATTGCCATGCTAATAACAGCTTTTGTTTAACGGTGGAATGCAGCAAGCTCATGCATTTTATTGCACATATTCCATGCGCACATTGTTGGCTATAATTAAGTTAGGCGGGTATCTTTATAATAATGTTTACTAAATAAGTTACCCACACTCTCTTTGTCTCTCTGTCTGCAGACAAAGGCAACTTCCGCTTTAATTGCATCGCCCGAAATGCAGGCGGCGGTGGCGGCTGATGAAAAGTGCATTTCATGAAGTGCCAGCAACAGCTGTCCAAAGGTATCCAATATATCACATAGCATAATATGAGGTAGTCTCTTTGTGTGTCTTTGTGTGTGTGTGACCATATCAACACCCTCATATATTGCAGGCAGCATCGCTCTTTCTGTTCTTGTTGTTGTTGTTGTTGGGAATTTATGGCGGCATATGAATATTAAAATCGAATATGTTGCTGTCGATTAAAGGCTTTTCGTCCGGACTCCGGAGTGCAACTCCATCGTCCCCGCCTTCGCCCTCTTTGCTCGTTGCAATTGTGGTCGTTTGTTCGTCTGTCTCTGATACGATACCCCTTTCTCTCTCTCTCTCTTTCTCCCTCTTGTGTATGCTGAGCCCACAGCGACACAGATACGACTCGACATTTCCGCTTGTGCGGCAATGCTGGGGCTACGGATCGCTCCCATTGATGTCGAGTATATGCGGCACTGTTGTCCCCTTCCCCCACTTTAGCGCGATGATGACGGCAGAATGCGCTGGCATCCTTGAAACTGCTGGCGCATCGTGCAATAAAACGAAACGAAAAAAAAAATAAAAATATGATGCGTATGTAGGTAAAAATAACAACAGCGGAAAACTGTCGGCACATGTCGCCTCCTCTTTCCCTACATATTTAACCAGCAGCAGCAGCACCAACTGGAACTGCAAGTTCAACTGCAGCCATAACAAAGCAGCAGCCTTTGAAATAACAATTATTGCAGCGCGCGTCTGTGTTCGCTTTAAATTGTGTGTGTGTGTGCTGTGCTGTGTTGTGGTACTTTAAGCCAGCGCCAAGAAGCTTATAAATTCTAATTAGAAAGCTCAAATTGGACAGAGAGACAGACTGAAACAGAGTCGCCCACGCAGCAATATCTTTGCGCTTCTCCCTTGCTTCCACCGCTTAGTCACTTGTTTGTTTGCGAGTAGTTGTGGCAGTTGATAAACGCAACTTGTAGCTGCGGCCTAGTTACCCGACCACAGTCACAGCCATTGCCACAACCACACAACGGAGCGATAGACATAGACAAAGTCGGGGCAATAGATACACACATACATACAAAATATACACAACCCTCACCTGAAAGCAGTCTGTGTAAGGCAATAAATTATATGAGAATGCCGCCAAAGTGTAACAGCTGCGGCTGCTGCCAAAACTCTCTCTTCCATAACCACACCTGAGATGGCACAGCAATAACCTAAACTTCAAGCCACTTGCCGTGGCTATAACTATGAAGCAAGTAAGCAATAGTTGTAATAAAGAGATGGAGAGAAGAGTTGGGAGGAATTCAGCCATATTTACATTTCATTTTAGTTACATATTTAACTATGAGCATAAGGGTTGCTAATAGGGGATGATGAAGCAAAAGCAAAAGCAAAAGTGTTGCCACAATCACTGTAACTAGCGAATCAATCAAATGTATTACAATTACTGCACAAAAGAGTTAAAGTAGTGCTTAAATATTCATATGCTAAATTGTCCCCCCACAAAAAAATAGTAAGCAACACTTTTTCTTTCTAGTTTAAGCCATAAAGCCGCGCTCCTTTTGTTGTTTCTATTTTGCATTTTAAATTGAATTTTTTTATTTGATTTTCGAAACGAGCATCCACGTTTCTTTTTTGCGTTTGCGTTTGTGGTGTACACTCGGTGTGCGTTATAACGCATCGTTTGGCCCTCGCTTTGATGCGACGCCACTAAATATTTACGTTTTTGGCCTTTATTGCTTTCGAGAGTCGAGTCGAGTCGAGTCGGCAAACTCTTTTTATTTCAATTTGTTTGCATAAATATTTGAAGCGCAGCTAAATTAGAATGTGGAAAGGTGCAAAATAACGACAGACCCTCAATCGTAACCTGTCTCGGTGAGTGTGTGTGTGTGTGTGGGGGGACATAATAAACTTGCGCAAGTTTGGCCAAAACGATTTGTAGCAATTTCGCTATTAGTACGTTGCCAAGCATCGTTCTCCTTCTCGCTCCTTCTCTCTCCACCTTAGTCATCTTTGCCACTGCTAGCGAAATCGAGAAGCAAAGTCGCAGGACGAAAAAACTTTTCTGCTTATGCATTTATCACCTTTTTTTTCCATGCTTTAGCGAGAGTGCGAGTTTGACTGTGTGTGTGTGAGTGGCAAAACTTTTTCCTGGCCTAGTGCCAGTGTGTGAGAGAGTGTGTGAAGGTAAGGGAGATGGATGAAGGGAGGGGGAGACGATGGCGCCTGGATAACAGGCTCAACTCCTGGCGGGCACATTTCGTGCGCTCGCCCGCATAAATTATTCAAAACATGTGTTCCCAGCGTCTGAGTCTGGCTGACTTCTTTACACGCCGCTGCTGCTGCAAATGCAGTAGAAAAAGTGCCTTGCGACCGACAGAAATGTAGGCAACAGTTTCTTGTTTTTTATTTCATTTTCTCTGTTTTGCTGTTGTTGTTCTTGTTGTTTTCCATTTTTATCTTAGGCTTTTACATTTGTCTGTCTGTCTGTGTGTGTGTGTATGACATTTTCATTGATATTTTGGCAAGAACGCCCTCACGCACGGACGAAAGTTTAGCAATTTTTTCCGCCACTCGAGAGTCGAGAGTCGGCAATGGGTCTATTAAGATATTCACTCTGCTGTAATGTGACATCATACATAAAGAGTTGTGCGTGTGTTTTGTGCTCTCTCTCTCTCTATCTCTCTCCTTTTCTCTAGCTAGCTATCTGTCTATCTCTCTGCCTTTGCTTTGAGGTGTATGCAAATGTCAGGCATTTGCTGTTTGGCATTTCTAATGAGCTTGAGTCCAACGTTTTTACTCCCATTCTGCACCTTGACAGATTCTTAGCCAGAGACAGATTGTTGGCAAGGTTTAGAAGAGAGAGCGAGAGAGAAAGAGCAGCGATTACCAGGCGTATAAATCTTGTCTCTCATATTGATTTTGTGGGCATCTCGTTGGGCATTTGCCTTGTGTTGTTGAGGGGCCTCTTTTAAAATAAATTATATGTTTTTAAAGCAAAGGTGAAGCACACGTAGAGCACAACACACATACACACATACGTAACCCCCACACAAACCCTTATGCCATGTTGGGGTCAAGAGCTGCTGGCTTTTGGGTTCATTCAAAATTCAGCAGGATTGAAATTTATGGCGGCTGGACACACAATGCCAATAGCAAAAAATTTGCAGCATTCGCGTT
The DNA here is from genome assembly GCF_023558435.1 of Drosophila sulfurigaster albostrigata. Taxonomy (NCBI): domain Eukaryota; kingdom Metazoa; phylum Arthropoda; class Insecta; order Diptera; family Drosophilidae; genus Drosophila; species Drosophila sulfurigaster. The sequence continues at coordinate 23,639,951 of NC_084882.1, forward strand.
TTGTGCCAACTTACTGGAAAGGGAAGTTGGGAGTGTGTTAATATGGACGACCTTTTTTCGTGCCATGAACCGAGGTGTGGGTAGAAGTGTGTGTGTGTGGGTGTACCTTATTTATTTTTATGTGCATCTATTTGCTAGTCGTTTTGTGCGGCAGCCAAATAAAAAATGCATTAAAAACGTCTGAGTCGGAGGACACACAGCACCAAGGCATAACAAACATTTCGGTTTATTTGTCTGCTCAAGTTTAAAAACGTAGCCCGTTTACATTTGGAAAAAAAAAGGAGGCAGGAGGTGAAGGGTAGACAACATGTCTTATATTTTTGCATGGCAGGTGGCATTGTTGTTGGGTAACACAAACAGCTACAGCTACAACTACTAGTCAATGAAAAATTTGCCATGCCAATTCTCAAATGTCTAATATTCAGCTGCTATTTCGTTTTATACATATAATTTGCTGTTGCTTTTCCTGCTGCTGCTGCTGTTGTTGTTATCCTTGCCTCGTCTTTTGGCTCCGCTGTCTATTCGCGTGTCTGACACGCCGTCAACCCGACACACCAGAAGCATCCCTCCTCCTTCTCCCTCTCCATACTGCTACTCCCACTCCGCTTCCTACTCCTGTTTCTATAACCAAATGGCGTTTTCAACCACCTTGACGCCCTCCTGCTGCTGTTTGCCGCCTTCCGCCTACAGCCTGCCACATTTGCCGCTCGCTTTGCTTTCGCTCGAAAATTTTTAATGCCGTGCCATTTTTTATGGCGCCACACTTGAATGCGCTTAAATATTTTATGTAATTTTTCGCAATTTATTTAGCGCATTATTTTTGGGGCTCTGTCGGACGTTTATATCAATTCATGGCCTCCCAAAAATTTGTTGTGTTGTGACAAATTTCAATGCTGCCTGCCATTGCCATCGTCGCCTCCTGTCACTGTGGCCAGCATGTTGTCCAAATTCTGGCCACAAATGGCCACAAGCCATCGTCGCCATCGTCATTTCGCTGCTGCTAACCATTTTTTGTGTCAGCTCACAATTTTGGCGCGTCAATTTCAATTTGAGCAGACAAATCTCAATTAATTTCCCCAGCTAGATAATTCGATTTGCTGTTGCTTTGTCTCTCTGTGTGTGTGTGTTTGTGTGTGTGCGAATGTCAGAAAATTTTTAGCTAAATGATTGGCGTTGATCATATTTATTAGTATGCAAAATGCAGAGAGTTTGGCGATTTAGAGACACTAATTAATGAGTTTGTTGTTTTTTTGTTAGTCGTGTTCAAGCATTTATTTTTGATTAAATTTTAAACGAAATTTGCCATCGCTTTAATGCATTTTAAGAGAGAACGAAAGAGAGAGAGAGAGAGAGAGAGCGAGAGAGAGAACACTTGCCGGATGTGGCCATAAATCCATTTGCATGTGCGCGTCGTATTTGGCAAGTAATTGATTTATATAAAAACATGTTGCATGGCGCGCAGAGTCAAAGGACTGCAGCTTGTTGCTGCCGCTGTGTGTTTGTTGTTGTCTAAATTTATACACTCTCCCACACACACACACATACAGATCCAATACAAACGACAGCGTAGTGAACCCGCATGTTTACATATCGATTACTGCGCCACCGCTGCTCGCGTTGCACGTTGCACGCCTCTCACTCGCCTCTCTTTCGCTCGCTGGCTTGCTCTGTGTGTTGGGCAATAAAATCGAGCAGGCGTGGCCCATTTGGGGGGCGGACAAAAACATGTTGCAAGCATACACTACAAGTACTCACTGTCACGCATATGCTGATAAATTGTTTAAGCTTTTTGGTGGCAACATTTTCAGTTCTGTTGCATGCTTTCATGCTTAACTTTAAGCACGGACAAAAAGTGCATTTTTGTGACTAATTAAAAATACCTTTACGATTTGTCTAGCACAACAAATGAAAGCCTTTAACAACTGCGGCATTTCAACCATCTTCCCCCTCGGTTTATATTTCTATGTCTATTTCACTCCCCTTCTCGTTCCTTTTGGTCATGTAGCTGGCTCGTTACATTTACTTTTTACGACGCGCCCTAAGGCAGAGGCCATGAAAACTGTGCAGGCAGGGGATAGACGTAAACCTAGAGAATGGACAGACAACCAAACGAAACGCGAAACGAGCGAACGAACAGCACCGTGGAATATAAAAAATTATCTACATTTAATGACGAGCCTTAAAAATTAGCGAGAAATGCTCAAATTAAACATAAAGGCAGCAGCGGGTCAGCAGTCGATATAGACGAAGACACGGCCACAAGGGGCTGTCGCGACGGGGAGAACGGAAAGATGGATGGAAGGACGGTGGGGAAGACGGACATGCGCCTGGCGGAAACATCAAAATGACATCCATTAACACACCTATTAATCACAGAGAGACAGAGAGCGCGACAAAGTCGTAGCCGTGGCAAAACTGAGTGCAAACGTTGACGCTTCTGTTGTTTTTCTCTTTGCTTTTGGCTTGGCGCTTAAAAGTAGGCAACAGAAAATATTATGGCCCAGGTGACAGCAACAAACAAAAAGTCATAGAAAATACTCCAGCAGAGCAGAGCTGAGCAGAAGTAAAAGGCGACCGAGCTGCCACAGCCACAACTAAATGGCAACACAAAAATGTAGAATAAAAATGTCAAAAATGTGACAGGCAATGGCGACGCAGCAGCAGCGGCAGCAGCAGCGACGCCAGCGTTGACGTCGCCTAACAAAGTCAACGTTATTGCTGTTGTTTTTTGAGGCCGGGCAGAGCAGAGTGGAGCAGGACAGGGCAGGGCAGGGCAGGGCAGTTGGTCGCCGTTGTCGGCGTCGTCATAAAAACCCGCAAAGTGGGTGGTGATGGCCAATTAAGTTAACGACGGCGTGCGCTAACTTTGCGGTCGATCCAAACTCGCCGGGCGGCCACAGCACAGCACAACACACAGCAGAACACACCGCACCGCACTACCCACAGGGCTAATGTGTCGCCCAATGGCCGCCTAGAACTGACGCTATTGTAATCTAAAACGTTCATTGGGCAATGGGCAACTGTCACAAGCAAAGCGAGAGAGAGAGTGAGTGAGAGAGCAAGCAAGCGAGCGAGCGTTGAGCGTTTTTGGGCGCCAACTTCCTTCCTTTCCGTTTTCGGTGTCCCATCACATTTTTCGGTAGTTTCAAAAAGGTGGCAAACGATGGTTGCTGATGGTGTGCTGTGGTGGCCACGGGTCGTGTGCGCCTGACTGGCAGATCAAGAGACAGGTGACTGAACCAATTAACAAAAAGCTGCCAGACAACGAAGCGAAAAACTTTGCCACAAGCACTGAAAACAGTGAAAATTGCTGCAGGTGACGCTCGGTCGGGCGACTAGAAATTAGCACACACCTTATATACCTTCCCCTCACACATTTCTTAAACTTTTCCCTTTTCACAATGTTTTTTGATTTTAGTGTAGACCACAGTAGCAGCAGTCAAGGGGGGGAAGAAAAAGCGAACAGCTGCGCTCGCTAAAACATAACCTCAATGCATAGCCAGCTTTAGAGCAACGCAGGCAGCTGGGCCAGCTGGGCGTATACGTAATGTACACAATGTAAATAGACGCTAACGCCAAATGTCTCACAAGTTCCAAATTAATTTCTCCCAGGAACTGAACACCGCGCGTCACTGCCACCACAACGTTCGTTCGCTCTAGTCGCAGCAGTAGAAGCGGTGTCAGCTGCCGGGCTTTTGGGCCCTCAAGTGATGGCTGGCGAAACACACACGCCCACATGCCCAAGCCAAACACAAATACATAGAAAAGCAGCAGCAGCAGTCGAGTACAAAACCCAAAAACAGGCAGCACTTTGTGCTGCGCCTCATAATAATCACAAGGCACAAGGCGGCCACATCATCATCATCATTATCATCATCATGTTGTCGCTGTCGTTGTCGTGGTTGCCGGAGCATATTCCATTAGCAATTATGAATATGGAATGGCAATGTTAGACCATGACTAGCAGTAGCGATGTCCCCAGTAATCACTGGCAACGATGCTGACTACTTAAGCCGCTGGCAACGATGTTGCTAAGTGCCACTGATGATGACGACGTCGCTGCTGATAATGATGATGTTTTGCCGCGGCTGCGGCTGAACATCATTAGCAGCGACTTGACAAAAAAAAAGGCAAAAATTGTAGCGCAAATCGTAGCGTTTATGGCTTAGTAGCACAGCACAAGTACATATATTTAGTTGTTCAGCCGAAGATAGTTGAGATGCTTGGCATTTAAACCGTATGCATTGCTTCAAGCTGCTGCAATTGTCTGCCGCTTATTGGCACAATGAAGTTTGTGCAACACACAGCGAGAGAGACACACAGATAGAGAGAGAGAGCAAAACTCATATGGTCGTTTGTATACAAACGTCGCACAGAACAAGCGGAAAATGGATTTCCAAGCAAATTATCTGGCTGCCCAGAGCCAATGGCACAAGGCAACCAAGTCGACAACACACAGACAATGCAGAGAACAACACACGGGCAACAACAACAACAACAGCACTAAACAGTTTCAATTTCAGTTGGATGGATGTGCATGTGGAGCATGTGCATGTGCATGTGTGTGTGTGTGTCTGTATGTGCGTTCTCGTGTGGCTTGCACCATTTGAAAAGGACCACAACGAGAGCTCTCTGTCTTCTCCTCCTCTCTCTCTTCCACTCTGTGCTTCGTTTTGACAAATATGCATAGGACATTGTCTATTGGCGCTTAGCCAGAGGGGCTTGCCTGGTTGGATGCCTCCACTTGGCACTTGCCTTGCCTTTGGCCAGCTGCAAATTATGCTGCAACGTTTTTTTTTGTCTCTCCTCCACCTACATTTTGCCATGCCGCAATTGCGTACGCGATTTGAAGCCTTTTTCGGTGGGCTTCGCTTATGGCTTAACGCAATGTCATGTAATCCATGTCAAGGCAGATAGAGCAAGCAGCGTGTGATTGGATGCGGTAATCATGTGACAAATATGCTGTCACGATAGTGTGTGTTCGCTTGTGTGTTGCAATGTTGCCAGCCTCAGACTGCGTCGCTTTGATTATGCACATTAATGAGCGCTGGGACTGGACAGTTTGTTGTCAGAGTTACGCGCGGTTGAGCGCGTGTGTGTGTGTGAATGTGAGTGGATTTTGGCTTGGTTTTGGCCCGCATTGCATTTTGGCCTTCATTAGCTGCCGTTGCTGTTGCTGCTGTTGCAAGTTGCAAGCTGCACTCTGATTGTGTTTGCGTGGCAAGCAGCTTACCGCTTCCATTTGGCAAATGAACGGGCAGCTTAAGCTGATCAGTTTGGCCAGGAATCTATCTCATAGTTATAGTAGTAAGAGAGAGTTGGCGTGTGTGGTGTGCGCGTTAAAGTCAACAAATGACCACGGCAATGATGAGCAATTGCGGACAGCGCGATGACAGCGCAATGTAATGGCCAGACAACTGCAGCAACTGCACCAACAACGAACGTTGCAAGTTGCAGCAAAAAGCGGAAATGACCAAAGCATAAAAACAACAAAAGCCAGAACACAGACAGACACGAATGAGCGAATGAACGTGGTGCCAACCAGATATGGTCATAAAAACTACGTATGGCGCTTAAATTGCAAACGAATTTCGTTGTAATGACCACAATGCACGCACACAGAGAGAGAGAGAGGAGATAAGGGGAGAGGGAAGCAGATAGCAGAACGGTTTGGCGGCATCATTTGTAACTGCATTTATATTGAAGCGACCGCATCTGTTGCGGTTTTGTTGTATGCAAAAATGCATTTTCGCGCACAGATAAACATGGCCGAGAGCTGGCGGCGGGCGGGCAAACTTTGTATTAAGCAATGCATCAACAACAGCAACAACACATTCCCAGCAGCGAGTCGCCTCCCTGTGGATGCCCCATGTGAGAGTGTGTGTGTTTTTGCTTTCATTTCCGCTCGGACTTGTTCGGGGCTTCCGGTTTATTAATGCCTTTTTTTTTGTGCATTGCCCCCAAAAGTATGCAATGTTCTGTTGGTTCTTCGTCAAACCAAACTGCGGAGGGCTGAACTCTCTAAATGAACTGAAACCAACTTCCAACTATGTACTCTGCCTTGAACTGTGTGGAATTCAAGCTGTAAACAAATAAAGTGCAAAAAACGTAATAAAAGTGCAATCACGAAAGTGTTATGCAATATTTATAATAATAATGGCAATTAAAATGAATGCCACACACGAATGAATGAATGCAACTTTAATGGCTTATGAATAATGCAATAGTTCCGACATTCGACATTCGACAGTTGTAATTAAATGTATGAAATTTCAATTGATTTTTAATCGACTGTTAATCAACTTGCAGTTTAAGTGCCTGATTAACGACTGCTGCTGCTACTGCTCCTGTTGCTTTCTATGACAATGCAAACACACCAACCAAACACAGCAAACAAATAAAACATCGGTTAACAAAAATATGACGAATGACTGCAGGAAATCGCCATCGAATAAAAAAAAAATAGAAATTGACGGCATGATTCATTGAAGCTCAACCGGACCGAGAGAGAGAGCTGACACTGACAATCATCGAGGGGGAATGAGGGAGCTATATTGGAAATGCTTACAAACATTTGCTGTAAATCAACAAATCAACACACAGGATGAGAAATAGCAAGCGATGGAGATGGAGTTGGAGAAGGGGTAAAAACTTTATGTGCAAAGTGAAGTGGAAATTTTTGCATAAATCAAAGTTAAAAGTGTTAAAAATAGCAAAAGGGCTCAAATTGAATTTTACAATTTCGTATATACATATATATTTTTTTGTGTTCCCTAGAATTTTTCTTTTGGCTTCATTTCTTTTTTTTGGATTATTATTTTTTCTCCTCTTTCTTTTGCCTCGCCCCGTTGACAAGGGTTAACCTTTGTGCTACTCTGTGTACTCGTACTTTTATTTACTTGTTGGATTTTGTTGGTGCTGGCATTCAGATTCGTTTGCTTGTTGTGTTGTGTTGCCCTTTGGGCAAATTTTTGGCTGCTTGTTGGTTTTCAAATTTGCGGTAAATCGGAAGTGCGCCGCAAGTTAAATGAACTTGCCCCGGACAGAGCGGCGGCGTCGCATTGTCCTTGCCCGTTTCCTTGTTGTCTTTCCGTTTCGCCCTCCTCCTACTGTATGCTGCTTTACGTTTAGCTCAGTTCAGTTCGTTTTCTGCTCGTTTATTTATTTACATGCTGTTTGTGTTCGTTATTTTTTCTCAACTCTGCCACCTCTCCTATTTTCCGGATTCGTTTCGTTTCGTTTCGTTTGGTTTGTGCCTTTAGTTGTTAATCAGCGACAACGACCAAAATCAAAGGCCCTAGACAAATTTGCTTAATTGCGTATAATTTGTGGTCGGTCCATAGCTCAAAACAACAAAACAACAACCAAAGAAATAAAAAAAGGGTCAGTCAGTCAGGCAGTTGGTTGGTCCGACCGCAGATTTATGTATCTGCAGATCACCATTGAAATCAAAATCAATTCGAAAGGAAGCTGGGCGCAGGAAGCAAGGTTTCTCTATTCAAGCGAGAAAGAGAAACGTAAATCCTTAAAAGCAACTCAGGTGTGGCTTAAATCAAATCCATATGCAGCCAAAGATTTTCCCCATTTGACGATTGAAATGGGCAAGTTCAATGCTAAAATCTAAGCAGCATTTGTATGAATGGCTTACTGGCTGACACAAAATTATGAACGCCAGGGACACAAAAGGGGCAAATACGAAATAGAAAAAAAAATGGAGATTGGGAATTGAATTTGAAGCAACGGACAGACAGACCAAAAGGCTCTTTGACTGAGTGAGCGAGTAAGTCCACATGGCGTATGGGTGACCTTTATGCGAGCACACACGAAAATTGCAGATAAATTTATTGAAAATGATTGTAGAAGTGAGCCAGCCAGCCAGTCTACCCCTCCCTGTACTCTCCTCTTCCTACTCTACACCTCTATTTCTCTGGCTCAGTGTTTGCGTGTGCTTATATCGCTCGACTGCATGTTACCCCAAAATGCAATATGCATGAATTTCTCTGCAAAAATATTGATGATTTGGCAAATGTGTATTGAAAAGTTGGCAGAGTCTATTGAATTGAAGCAACAGCAATAGCAGCAGCAGCAGCACCCGTTACCTGTAACTAGTTGCTAACAGCAACAACGAGTGCACTTTGCATTTCAAATATTTGCGTATGAATGAATGCTGTCCCAGGATCTTGTTGCCAACAATGATACACGAAAAACGTATTAGTAAGCCAAAAAAAAAAATGAGGAGCTCTCTCTGTATCTCAGAATTATGCTTAAATATCATAGTTTTATGTTTGTTTGCCAGCTGCTGCTGTCTTAAATTGCTGCAGTTTCAATTCAAATGCACGACATTAAACAAAAACAAAACGTGCAACGACACCAACATCTAGGGGGAGGAGTCGAAAGAATGAAAGCAGCAGCAACAGCAGCAGCAGGAGGATAAAAGAGTAAATAACATCGCAGCAAAAAATAAAACGCAGCAGTGAAATTAATCTAAAAAGTTTTTAATGCGCTTTTAAATGATGATGCTGCTGCTGCTGCTGTTGCTGGGGTCGCTGTTTTTGCATCAACAGCAGCAACAGCCAGCAACAACAATAACAACAACATCATCGAGCTGCTGCCATTGCCATTCATAACTGGGGAAACTATCATTGCCGTTGTCGTTGTCTGACGCTGTTGCTGCTGCTGCTGCTCTGCAAATTACAAGACCCAGACATCCGGCCACAAAGTGCGCGCTTCAGAGTCCGTGTCCCACCTACCCAGACCCTCTATAAATACCCTAAATGAGTTTGCCCGGCCACCTGTTGCGCTTGACGCCGCCCCAGCGACTTTAATTTTTTTCGCAATTTTAAATGCAAAAATGCGCCAAGGAGCAGCAGCAGCAGCAACAGCAGCAGGACCCACGCTTCGTGCCCTGCGCTCCATTTGCGTGGGTGGTGGAAAGTGGGTGGGGCGAGCAGTCAAGTGCGCTGCAGTCGACGGAAGTACACAATTAAGTTTTAAGTTGGTAAAATTAAATGAAAACAGTGGGAATATTGAAATTGATGCAAAGTTGATTCAACTTCTGCTGCTGCTGCTGTTGCTGCAGTGAATAGACAGAGAGAGAAAGGAGGGCGTGTCGGCAAACAGAATAGCGCTTGATTAAACTTAGCAAGGAGAAGCAGTTATAGAAGGGACACAGCACAGGCTGACAACTATTATCCTTGCTTTGCAGCAAATGGAAGCCAGGAGACGCTTTGCTATTTACCTTTTAATTTTCGTTGCATAAATCTCAGCGCACATTCAGTTACAGCAATTCATTAGCAACTGACTACGCAGCACACGCAGGACGATGGAGAAGGAGGTAGAAGGAGGTGGGCGGACGAGAAGGGGTTGTGAAAAGTTTTTTGGCTTGGCAAATTTGAAAATTCATTGAAATGCCTGTGCAACTTTTGGTTTCTCTATGCTAATTGTATAACTTGGGCTGCTGCTCTCAGTGTCAGCGCAGAGGTCGAGCAACTTGTGCCAATTGAGCAAAAATGTAATTAGTTTGTATGCGAAGCGAAGAGACATAGAGACATGGAGACGGCAAGCGCAAGAGCCCAGCTAAATGATAGGAAAAACCTTTTTCACAGTGATCTAAATGTGCTTTTCAACGGATTTGCGGCTCTTCAACATTTTGAGCATCTTCGAGGCTGCTGCTTTGGCTGCCTGCTGACGACAATTTTGGAGCACTTAGCAAAAATAGCAACTATTAAATATGCATAAACGACAACGGCAGGTCGCGCCCATTAAATTGCCAACATGCCACACACACGCACACAAAGTGCTGTCGCACTTTAAACACAGCTTTGCATACATTTCGGATAAAACAAGGACAATGTTGGCGCCCCGGCTGGCTGCTTGACTGGCTGGTTGGCTGTTGCCTGGCTGGCTGGCTGACTGGCTGCAGCGTCAGCTAGAAAACAAAAGCCATAGCCGGGGAAATTCCTTTGGGCAAGCCTTAAGCCAGAGTGAGCGCGTGCTTGCCACAATGTCACATAAATTTGCATACATGCTCATCACACACACACATAAAGAAGACTTGCTGCAGCTTCGCCCTCCCCTGTCTTCGCCCTTCTCCTGCTCGAGCTAAGTAAACGCGGCTGTGTAAGGAAAAGCTTTTAAAATATGCCGACGCGACACCTACAGCAGTAAATTTGATATGCTTGCAGCTTAAATATTTACAAACACACACACACATTCACTCATAGAGAGACTCGCACACACATATACACGACTTGAAGACATTAAAAGCCAACGGCATGATAATAAAATCTTTATTTAATTGTATAAATTGTGGCAACTAACTAAGCAGCCAGCCGCTTGGCCAGCCACCAACCAGCAGAGACAATGCGACACATGCCACAACAACAGCAGCGAGAGCGTGGCGGCGTCATAAAAATGAAGTTAATTTTAATTAAAATGCATGACAAAAATGCGTGCGTATGCGTGCAGCATGTGTGTGGATGTGTGTGTATCTGCCACATTTGCTGAATCATAAAGCGTTGCTGCTCACCAGCTCGACTCTGTCGACTGTCATGTGCGTATGTGCTGCTGCGCTGGTTGGTTTAATTTTAATTGTCAACCCTTTGGCTGTCACTTTTATGGCGCGTTGACAGCCGCCGCATAGCTTTCGCTTGCGACGCTCGCTTGCTCGCTCGCTGTGTTGCTTCCGATGGGTGTCAAATTATAGGCCATAATTGTCAATATTTGCGCCTGTTTTTGTTGTCGTTTTTTTTTCTGCTTTGCCGTTAGGCGTGTCGAGGTCCATGCATAAAATCTAATAATTACAGTAGCAGCAAAAAGTTAAAAAAAAAACCCGCACTCTGAACCTTTTGCCATGCTAATCAACTTGGAGCGTTCGCGCTTAGCGCAAATAAGTAGGCAACACTTTTTTCCCTCTCGCTAATAATGCGCGAATACTCTGTATGAAGCCGTGGCAAAGGGGTCGACACAATCGTAAAGAGTGTGAAGTGTTTGTTTTACGACTGCAACAAAACGGAATGATGGTAGAGGATTACTAGAAATGCGATTGAAGTCGCTTTCCACTCTTATTGCTTACAGGGTAGCTGCTCAGTCTTGTTGTTTTTTCCCAGATAGATCTAAAAATTTATGACAGCCGGCTGCGGTGCTGTGGTGCTTAATGCGTGTGAGCAGCTGCCGTGTCACGCGTTACCGCCAAACCTGATGCTGCTGTTGTTGTGGCCGCGGCTGCTGTGGCAGGGATGTTGGACAAGCCAATGGAGAGTGGAGGGATGGAGAATGGAGCGAAAGCGAACGAGCAATGGACAAAATCCTTTTAAAAAACAATTTATGCCAACATTGTGAGGGGCTGTTGCTACCTTTTTCGTCAGAGTGTTTAACAAAGTGCTAATTTAAAAAGTTCACCAAAGCGCCAACAACAACAGCAACAAGAAGAGGAATTACCACCACAACAATAAGGTTGCTGCTGCTGTTGGGTGCACAACAAAAGTAGGAAAATAGCAAAAATTGCTAATTAAAAATTTATATGAAGTTGGCAGTAATAGCATTTTTAATTATAGCCAACTCATGCGCGGGCAGCCAAAAGCAGCAGCAACAGCAACAACAACAGCAACAATCATCGGAAGTAGCGGAAGTGTGGCATAAACATTTTTGAGGTTATGGGGCAAACCTTTTTGCTGTTCCATGCACAAAGAGAGAGAGCATGAGTCGAAGACTCTCTACGCGATAGGCGTAGCACACAGAGAAAATCCTACCTGCCCCCTGTTAATGCTACTTAATGAAAATTTAAATGCCCTCACAGCTTAGTCACTCAGTCATCAACAGGGTGGTGTGTGTATGTGTGTGTGTGTGGCAAGCAGGGAGCCACAATTGGTTGCATAAATCAAAAGAATATATTTTCCAGAGAGAACGAGAGAGAGAAATTGCTAAACTTGCTGCAATTGTTTTCCAAACACAAATAGTGTTTGTTAAGAAAATTGTTTGCAATTGATGCCGCAGCTGCAGTTTGCGGCTTGTGTCTGTTAATTAAATGTATATATGAAATATGCATGAGAAGTGCGTTGTGTTGTGTGTGGGAAACAAGCCACATTTATAAATGAAATAAGAGAGAAACTGTGGCAAAAGCTCAAACGAAGTCTGCATTTGGCATTGTTTTCCGTATACATACATGTATACGTATAATGTTTGTGTGAGTTTTCTTTCTACAGCTCTGCTTTTTGTTTGTGACTACAAAGAAATCCTTAAGAAAACACTCGTATTGCTCTATACTATTTGCATTTTGAAGCCAGGTATTAAAAATAAATTTATTATTGGCTTCATTCGCTTATATTGTTTAGAATTGTGCCATTGTTTTGAGTATTATTTATTTCATGCAGGATTTTATTTTTTAGTCACAGCTTTAAAGCTGACTGCCACAGCAGCTCGTTGTTGTCGACAGCTGAAGTTCAATTGAAAACTCTTGTCAAATTAATTAATTAAACTACGCAGCAGAGGCCGCATTAATAATAGAAAGGCGTCCGGTTGAAGTCAGCGACGGGACATGGCAGAAAAACTTGTTGTTGGCCAATGGCGACCGACAAACAAACAGTGAGACGAGACGAGCCGAGACGAAATGAGACGAGAGATGGCAACACAGAAATAGCACTGCTGCCAAACTGAAAAGTTGTAAAGTTCAACCTTGCAACTTTGTAGGCCTCAAATGGAAGGGAAATGGCATGGAATGGAAAGGAAGGGGAGAAAAGCAAGTTTTATGCTCGTAAAAGATATTTTGCTGTGGCGGCGCTTTAAAGGCATCTTTAAAAGCGTTTAAGATGTTTCCATGTTCTGCTATTTCAATTTCGTGCACATAAAAATCAACGCCACGGCATTGTAATTAGTGCTGGGCTGTTTAGCTGCCACTGCCAGAGAAATGAAGGCAGGAAGGCAGTGAAGCGAATTGGGAGACAGGATGCTAGAAAACAAGGATACTCTGAGCTAACGTTTCACAAATAGTTGAAAAGTTGTGAACTTGCGACGGTCGGCTATCATTTTCGCATTGAACGCGAGTTGGTTATGAGTGCGCGGTTTACCCCCTTATAAACAAGGAGAAGGGTGGGGCTGATGGAGGGAAGGAAAGTTGGGCGCGGTGATAAGCGCATTTGCTTGTTTATCAAGTCAAGCGAGGCGACTGTAAAACTTTTGCCCACTGGCAGCAGCGGCAGCCGAAGAAGCAGCCGTAGCACTTCAAGTCATTAGGCAAGTAACTAACCTTTTGTTTATGGCTGTTGAATTTCTATAATAACAATTATGAAAATTAGGGCGATCCGAGTTGGGGGATGATATATTTTTCGCGGGGGAAAGGAGAGAGGACTGACACCATTGTTTTGACGGCCAATTAAGTTTGTGCCAAATAGGCAAAAGAAGATGCGGCAAACAAATACTTATGCTCTCCAAAATATGGAATATGAAGAGCACAAAATGGGGACTCATCGAAGCACAAATTTTATGTTTATGGCTTTGACAGGTTTTCAAAAACTTAAATTTTGCGTTTACTTACAAATTGCGTCGGCATTTGGTAATAATCGTGTGGACTCACCTGTAAATAAATGAAAGAACAAAACAAATTTGATTAGCATATTTCAATTGCAAATCTTTTGAGCAATCAAATCTAATTAAGCTGCCTCCTAATCAGTTTTTGTGGCCAGCAAACGAACAGCAACAAAACATCATCATCGACATCGTCATCGTCAAATTTGATGCAGTTGTTTGATAGCCACAAAAACCGCATTAAATGCGATTAATTATGAACTTAATTAGCAAAGTAATAAAAAGTAAAGTGCAGCGATTTGTTTCTGATTGAAATTGCTGCGGTTCTCACACACACACACACACACACAGACACACAAACGTCGCTGCGGCTTAAATAAATCCCTTTTAATTAAGAGATAAACAGAAGCAATTAAATTATTAATTATGGCCTAAGCACATACACACACAAACACAAACATAGACAACAGCTAACAGATATAGAAAACATTGCATACTTTATGGCGCACACATAAATCAATAGCCTGCACTTAAAGCTGCTAATTGTTGCTCAATAAACGTTAATACACAACTGGCATAAAACATTTATGCACATTAGTTCAATAGACTTCGGCTTGGCTATAAATAAATTAGCGCGTCGACATAAAAAAAATGAAATAAAACACACACAACAACAGCAATAACAACAACGAAATGTTGTCGAAGACAAACAAAATTAAAGACCCAAAGGACGCCTCAACTCAATTATCGAGTCTAATTGATTTGCGACAGCAACACAACACATACGACCAAATAACTGTATGTATATAGAAATCACTATTGCAATTGGAATTGGTAAAATTGTCAGCTACAGCAGCTGCAGAGATTATGCATATGCGTGTGTGATTTGATTTTGGTCAGTGGACTGCAACAATTGTTGTTAATATAAAATGCTGGCCTCAAACTCTGCTTCTGCTGACTGACTGAATAAAGCTGTAAATTTGTTGCTGTTAGCTGATAAATCACAGCTTATTTGCCACGCAGCTGACCAGACAAACCATTTGGGTGTGTGTGTGTGTGTGTGTAAGCCACGCAGCAAAACACAACCAAGTCAAATGTCATTTTGGGCAGACTGCCCGTCTCTCTCGGTCTGTCTGTCTGTTGCCTGTTTGCTGACCTTTTGCATAATGAAAGTAACGTTGCGGTGGCCATTTTGTGGTTTGACAAATGTTGTGTCAAATTCGGCTATAGAGCCACAAAGCACACACACACACACACAGAGAGAGAAAAAGAAGGAGGAGGAGCGAGAAGCAGTCGAGAGACAGCGGCAGACACGACCATAGAAACAACTTTGTCAACAGCTAATGGACTCCATGCACACACACACACACACACACACACACTGAGAGCAAAAGAGAACGAAAAATTAGCCATGGTCGCACTTTTTGTAGGTGCAACAACAGCAGCAGAAGTGGCCACATGACAGGCAACACAGTGAGGACTGAGCGACGACACAAGGACTCTGCGTTCCGGACATGAGCTTGCCACACATGGCTCATGTTTGACTTGCCAACACACGGAGAGAGATAGAGAGAGAGAGAGAATGAGAGCGACCACCAACAGTTGACCAGGCGGCAACCGCTGCTGATGACAGCAACAATATCATCAGCGTCAGCAACAGCAGCAGCAGCAGCAACAGAAGCACCAGGAACAAGAAAAGCGACATTGGTCAGTTGCAACATGAGCAACATTAAAAAACATTAAACCAGAAATCACTTTGCAACCACGTCGTTTGTTGTGTGAGTGTTGAGGTCTCGTCCACACACATTGTCCAGGGAGGAGAGAGGCATACCGGGGTGTCATTTGAATCCACAAAATGCGGCTTACTTAGGCGCAGACTGATGATGATGTTGCCTCGCTGTTGCTGGCTGCTGCTCTGGCTGCTGTAGCTGGCTCGTTGGTTGTCCTCGCTTTGCCTCCACGTTGTCCTGGCAATGATTTGTTGGCATTTGCGCCGTTTCAAGCCAAAACCTGTCAGCCAACCAACTAGCCAGCGTTGTCTAAATACCGCAACAACCAGCCAAAGCAACGGCAGCAGCATCAGCAGCAGCATCAGCACCAGCAACAACAGCAACAGCAGCCACATCATCGTATTACCAAAGGCTGTGTGTAAATGTAATCCTGGCTGCTTTCGTTAGCTCCCCCTTCCCTCCTCCCTCTGCCAGTCACACTCCATTTATTTTTCACTCCTTGGCTCTCTGTCTGTAGTGTAAACAAATGTTATACGCAAGTCGCAAAAGGCTCACTCCTGATCCTCTTGTTTCTCCTTTGCTGTTTTCTTTTTTTGGTTGTTGGTTGCAAATGCATTTGCCAGGCAACCAGGGCGCAAAACCAAAGCAGGCAATGCAATTTTTAGGCTAAATGCTATTTCTGCTGAACGTTTCTTGCTGTTGTTGTTGCTGTGTGGCTGCTGCTTTTAGAGCACTTTACACGCCTGTCTCGGCTTGGCCCTACACCTCTCATTTGCATATTTGAGCAGCAGCAACACCGACGACGACGACGACGCGACATCCTTTACGTTGGCGACATCGTCGTCATCAACTCTCTGCCTCAACTTTTCCATTTGTCGCCTCTCTTCACTCTAGGAGGCGTCTGGCTTTTCTAGTGTTTACTGTACTGTCTGCCTCCCAAAAAAGCTAATGTAAAAGTTTTGTTTTTGAGGTTGTGTGCCGCCCAACACACAACAATTTGACTAGAAAATGTTCATGAAATTTTAAGAAGTGCAAAATTAGCGTGTGAGTCCTCGACAAGAGCTTACGAGAGATCGAGACTTAATGAACAGAAGCGGCAACATCAACAGCAAACAAACTAACGGAGCGCATAAGAAGTTCTTGTTTGTCCTCGTCTACCAAACATGAGCTTAAATGGCCACAAAAATGTTGCCCAAAACTATTACAGAGTTAACAACTGTAGACAGAGGGAATCTAAAAATAATAATGGAGAGGATTTGTTGCTGTTGTTGTTTGAAAAGATTGCAAATCATTTTAAATTCTAGACGACTTCCGCTTAATTTCTTTGGGTTTAAGGCTTTAGGGTTAAAAAGTCAAATAAATTTGCATTAAATTAAGATTGAATTGTTTTGGGCGAGAGAGAAGGAGAGTTTTGCAAATCAACAATAAAATAGACAAACAATGCGTCAAAAGTAAATAATATGCCAAAAATGTATTGTGCAAACGAAGTCGACGACGACGACGACGACGACGGCACAAAAGCTGAAAGCAAATTATTTAAATCAACAGCAAACAGAACAAAATATTGTTGAATAGAATGTAAAAGGCAAATACAATTTACACGCAACCAAAAACATTCGAGGGGGGGAGAAGTGAGGCAAAGACTGATGTGTGTGTGTGTGTGTACGTATGCATATATGAAAAATGCTGAGGACATCATGACGTTGCAGAGGACGGAGATTTGTGCAACATCATCTGAGCATTTGGTTTCGTTGCGGGTTCGAGGGACGAGTGGCGAGAGACGTTGGCAACTCTCAACTTTGTGTGCTTTTGCATGCGAAATTTTTGGATTTATGCCGAAAAATGCATAAATAACTGTTAATATTTAATATTGTTAACTTGTAAATTTTAAATGAAATATGTGTGTGTGCAGCAGGCCATGTGCAAGGACGTTGACGACCCAAAAGCTGACGACAACTGCGGCTCTGGTCAACCTCTGCTCTGGTCTGTGTCCAGTGCAAAGACTTGTCATCATCCTGCCGCTGCTGCTGCTGCTGTTGCTGTTGCATATGAATTATGCAGTTTTTAACAAAAATTCCACATGAGCGACCGACAGCATACACAACAGAGAGCTGGGACGGACTTCCCTTTCGCCAAGGCAAAAGTTTAATTGTTTCTGTTTTACAATTTGACAATTGTTTTTCATTGTATTTCATGTTGGGTTTTATGCATATTGCTCGAAGCTCGCGACAGTTGTCAAATTAGAAATAACATTTGGCATTTTCACTGCAACATTCGTTCGCTTTCATCATCATCATCATCTTCAACAGCAGCTGCAATCAGTTGTAATGTTCTGCGTGAGATTTGCATAATTGAAAAATCGCAACGCGCAACTAAGAACTTAAGTGCATTTCAATTACAAAAATTGTTGAGCTCTATCTGCCGTTGCATAAATCATGTATGCTAACACCTAAGCCCACACACAGACAGCTCGAGTGATGAAAGCTGTTCAATCTGGTACGTGTTGTGAAATAAACTCAATGCTAAAGCAGACACACTCGGACCAAATATCAAAAACTCAAATTCGACGGATTTTGGGCGCCTTTTTCTCTATTTGTATTTTCCTGCGCCTAGCTGCAAATTCAGTTTTCGTTTCTCTCCAACAGCAACAACAAGAACAACAAATAACAACATTTGGTCAGTGGCGAGCAAATTTAAAACTTATAAGCACGCCACACGCGGCGGCATCACGTTGTTGTTGTTGTATGCAATGGCCGCTCGCTCGCTGGCTTCGAATGTTCGCCGACTGTTGACGGTTGAGACGCACGCACGGCCGCCCACGGCCCCGCCCCCTCGCTCTTCCTGCCACCTCCTGCTCAGTCGTCGTTCAGTGGCCCAAAAGCCATAAAGTTTTTATTTATTTGCATTTGCTCACGTGTGCATGTTTAATTAAATTTGAAGCGCCAGAGCAGAGCAACCAACCGGCCAACCGAGTCTCTCTCTCTCTGCGTCGGCTTGGGAAATTTTCTGCTTTTATTTTTTTGTTTGTTGGCCGCCAAAATACAAAAATACATGCGAGTTGTTGGCGCCGACGACGACGTCGCCGTTGCCGTTTGCCGCTTGCCACAGCACGAAAAAGTTATGTCTAACGGCTTGGAGAGTGCGGGCGATGGCGTGGCATATGATGCAGTTTACGTAACGAAAATTGAGTTGGACATGAACAAATTGCGGTTAGGTTGGTGGATTTGTTGGTTTCAGTTTTTGTGTATGGACAGCAATGAGGGGGCGCGGGTCGTGCAGGCAGCTTGTATATATATTTTTTTTTTCTGCTCTCTCTCATATTTTTGTCAGCCTGCACGGCGCATATGTGCATTGCCATGCACGAAGGATGCGGGAGAGGAGGGGAGGGATAAAGGGACAGCAGTGGATAGTTGTAAAATGCAAATTGGAGCGTGACATGCATTTCGACAGCTTTCAAATGCAAAAGCTGATGATGGTTTTATCTTAAAGTTTTGACTTGAGTGGTTTATGCCCATCGCCAGCTGAAACTATCAGCATTCATAGATCTCTACACATACTCTGACACACACTCTCAGATGTTGTCTCTCTCTTATTATCTATGCTAAGCAATTAATCTTGTTTGTTGTCAGCGCTGAAAAGTAGGCAAAACACTTTTTTTCCGTTTGACAAATGGCAAACAGACGATGTTTTGCTCAAAATGCGTTAATTAAATTTTGTCTAACTGCTTGAATGCGTAGACAAGCCCAAGGGGACACACTCATACACCCACACCCACACACATACACATAAGACGCCCACGCATCGCATTACGATGCCTACTTTTAAGCGCTGACATCTTGTTTCGCCAGGCAGCAAGCAGCTCATCAAATTTGCAGCTTGTTTCAAGCTGCTTGAATATGCACACACGTGTGTCTCTGTCTGTGTGTGAGCGTTTTTGGGCTTGTACAATTTTCTTGTGTAGAATTTATGCGCCTCATTAGTTGGTCCAGCCTCTGCCGAGTAGTATATGTAACTCTCATCATCATCTCACCTTCAGTCACAGCAACAGCAACAGCGGCAGCATCATCATTAGTCACAAGTAGCGGGTCACAGGTCGCTGCGTTTGCCGCCGCTGCCGCCGCCATCGCTGTGCCTAAAAATATGCTAAGCATTTGCGCCGCGTCAAATTAAATGGTTTCGAAGATGTTTGACATATTTGGCACAGTTTACCTACGAAATCGTGTGCCCTGCATTCAAAAGCGAACGCGCTCGCGTCACAACATAAACATATGCAAAGATTTTTCATATTTCCCGTAACATTTTTCACTGGCTCGACACACTCTCGCTCGTTGCCTGACTGGCTGGCAAGTCAGTCAGTCGGTCGCTTGTTGAAAGGGTTGAAGTGTCTCAACAACAGCAAGGAGAGAAAACAAGTAAAAGTGTAAGAATGGGCGCTCATAAATGTAGGCGGACCTCGCATTGATTTTTCCTCTTTTTTTTTTCTTTCTTTGCTCAGCCTTGTCGTCGTCGCCGTCGTCGTCGTGGCTGCTGCGCTCATTCATTTCATTTCTTTCGTCTTGCGTTTTATTTTATGCTCTGCTTTTCATTTTTATGAGTGTGTGTGTGTGTGTGTGTGCGAATGAGTGTGTGACTCTGCTCTGCCATTGCCTACTTTTTATGTGTTTTTATTTATTTGCGCCGCTTTGCAATTTGAAAAAGTGTTCGCGTGTAGACCCACAGCCAACAGCCAACAGCCAACAGCCAGCAACAGCAGCAGACTAAAGGGGCTTTGGCTTAGCCCGGCAGCAGCATCCCGTCTCCTTTAATCATCTCCTGGCCTGCACTGAGCCTTGTCCTGGCCTGGCCTTATATACATAGTAGTAGTCGGAGGAGGTAAGGCGGCCATCGTTCTATTTCGTGTTGTAGCGAGTCTTGCGTGTCTCAGTGCCTTATATTGCAAAGCGAGCATAATAAATATTTGACGCTTCATAAATCTTTAAAGAGTTGCCAAAAGCAGCAATAGCTATTGCTATGCCAGCATTCAGCCCCCTTTCTTCCACCTTTCCCAGCGTCGTCTCTATCTCGTTTCTTATTTCGAGTGCTTTCTTTTTTTTTTTTTTTTTTGGGCATCGCTTAATGGATTTGCTACATTTCACCGCGCTCTACGTTTATGCTAATGACTTGGCCAGAACTCAAACCTAGGCTGCAATCGGAAGCGGCTGTGCAAATTTGACAATGAGGCTGAGAGAGAGACGCACTCCAAAGGGGCGAACGACAAACAGCAGATAGCAGATAGCAGACAGCAGACCATAGACACTACTGGCCACTTGGGAAACCCTTGCAAATTGCATGGCCAAGAGCGGCGCTTGAAATCTTTTGGCACAGTTTTCACTTGCACTTGCGCGCCGCCGTTTTTGATTTCCCCAATGATTTGCATTAACATTTTTCGGCTCTACGCATTTCCACCTCTTCTCTGCTCTATGCATACTCCTCTCCCTCTATACACACTTGCCAAGCAATTTAAAAGCCACACAAATACACACACACACACTCGATAGAGAGCGGTTGGTTTAAGCCACAGCAACAACTACTGCAGACAATGAACAACCGATCCGACCATAAGCGTATTATGCGGGTTGCTTTTTGTTCCTTTCCCTTTTGCTCTTGCTCTGCATCTCTCTCGCATTGCTTAGCTCATCCTGTTTCTCTTCTCGACGAACCGACACAAATGAACTATTGTTTATAAACCAGATAAACTCAACCGTATTTCTCTCTCCCTCTCTCTGTGAGTATATTTCTCTGGCTGCCACACACTCAAGTTTTTTGGGGCTTCTTCACGCCGTTGGGTATTCTGATTCACATTGCTATTTTCATGCAGTAATTAAAAGTTTCAGCCGCAGCGCGACCTCAATTTGATACCCTGTATATGAATTTTCATTTATTAAAATTCAACCAAATTGAAATGAATTTATCTGCAATTTATCAAAGATATTAATCCGTCATAATTATTATAAAACAATAATTATGCGTCAATTTTTTAATTGCACTAAACAATAATAAATGTTGTTCATAATAGCATTGTCTATTTTATGTTTTTTTGTTAGGATAATAAGTGATTATGCTAGTTTGGCATAATTGAATGCAGAGTTGAATTGATTAATGCCCAAAATTGAACTTAATTGACATATGAAATCAATTAATTATGTTGCTGTCGATTGTTTAAGCTCTTTCTCTCTCTCTAATGTATATTTAACCACATATTTTAATATTTATATTTTATTTTATGTTGCTTAATTAAAGATCTGCATGCCTTTATGTATGTAGTTATATAACTAGTTTATTTCTATTTTTATTTTTTATGTACAACAAGACAACTAGATTCACTTTGCAGTGCGAGGCTAAAGGTGTTTTACAGTTCATTAAAATTTGGCGCAGTGCCAACGGCAATGAGCATTAAAGTTATGCCCATCTAGTAGTTTCTCACAAGCTGTCTCCGTTGCTTGTATCTTTGTTTGTTGTTAAGTGTGTTAACAGGCTTTATATTGCACGCTCACACAACACTTGTACATACACACTTATGCTGGCTGGCAAGGAGGTAGCTCACAACTGCCTCTCTGTGTCTTTGTCTCTGTCTGTCCGTCTGTCTTATTAGCGTTCAACAACGGCGCCGCATGCTACTCATTGAGCACACGCTTGACATGCATGGCCAGTCCGAGGGGGTTGTGGTGAGGAGGGTAAAAAGAGGGGGAACATGCTGAGCTGTGTGAGCTGTTTTAAAATGGAAACGCAACGTCTTAAAGTCTATAGTCGGTAGGTAGTCTGTGTATTCTATATAGCATACTTTTGTGCGCGCGCCCGAGCTGCTGACAACTTCCGACAGTTGCCGTCGCTGGCAGTAGCTATTATTACGAGTATTCCTGCTCTCTCGCTCTCTGTGCTGTGCTGTGAAATAAAAAACCGCAATTACCAGCGAGTAAAATATATATGGCAATGAGCCAAGACGACGCGTCGGGGGTGAAGCGAGAGCAAATAAACCAGCCTTTTATGTGTATATGTATGAGTGTGTGACATAAAGCAAACAATATGGCGACACGCAACACTAAACAGATGAGGAAAGCGCCACACACACAACGACATGGACACGACGTTGACGACTTTTGTTGTTCTGCACACGAATATCACACATACGACGCGTTGTCAACTGTTGTCGCTGGCAGAACGACAACAATGTTGCTGCAACAAAATGTCAAGCGACTGGCCGAGTCGAGCCAAGCGAGTCAACATTAGTTTTAGTTGCAAACAACACACAAACAAAAGCAAAAACAAAGTTACCTAAAAAGGGCGCGCACACAAAATGGAATTATACCAAAAGGCGTCCATCTATGTCTCTCACTCTGTCTCGCTTTGTTTGGGTTCAAGGGAAGGAGACGAAGGGTCGCACAGCAATGCCCCAATGCCCCAGCACCTTTTGGTTGCACTCATTGTGCGCTGGAGTGCGCTGCCATTAAGTCGCATTGTTTCTGTTTTCTGCAACTTTTTCTCGTTGAGCACAAAAATTGAGTAACTGCACGTGAATGAAAATGAAAACAAAGCCAAGGCGCACGGCGCACGAGAAGGACGACAATGGTGGGCAAAATTGCGGGGCGCAAAGCAGACCAACTTTCACGCTAAAAACTTTCGCATTTCTTAACTAGTTTTTGTTATTGTTAGCTGGTTTTATATCGTTGTTTTTGTTGCTATTGCTGCTGCTGCTGCTGCTGCTACTCCTGCTGTTTTTTGGCGCTTGCTGTGTCGCCTTCGCCTTCGTGTGCTGTGCACAAAATGCGGAAAATTAAATTGCCCTCGTTCGGGCACCCTCAACCAACGAACCCAAAAAACAAAAACACAGACACTGAACTGAGACACATACAAACAATAATTGAAATAAACACTTAAAAAGTTTGACTGTACTCTCTCTTACTCTTGTTGCCTTTGGTTTTTCCTTGGCTTTTGCGTGAGCATTGAAATAGTTTGCTTGCTTTTAATGCCGCGTACTGATGCAGCAGTTAAATTTTATTAAGCAGTGTGCAAACAACACAAAACTTGCAACAATAGACAGATTTGCAACTGATTGTCTTGAATGCTGTTGCTTCATTTGCCATTGTTGTTCTTTACTACAAAACAAAAGTGCTGCATACCTCATCTTGCTCTGTGATCCAATTATGGCTGGCAACAACTTGTGATTTACGTACAATTACAAAAACGAAATATAATTAAGTCATTGGGCGGCACAGGATAGCACAAGTCAAGCGCGTTAAGCCGCAAGGCAGAACAACAAAGTACAACAACAACGCAAACATAATTCAAGTATTCGCATATGTCCTGCGGCCATATCATGTCCTTGGTCATGGCAACAGGCAAACGTCAAATGGCAGCATTTGTTATGCTATTTACATCGCCGCATATTTCATGCTCATTATTTTGCTTTTTGTGCCAAAGAGATTGATAAGACATTCACTGTGAATCGTTGATAAAATGGGAAATAAACGCAACTCGTTGAATGCCAAACATAAGTCAAAAGCAAATTTAAATTATTGCAATTTAATTTCCCATTTCTAAGCTACACGAAATTTAAGTAGATGTTAAGAGTCTCGTTTAGTAAAATATTCTAAATTAATTCCATAATTATTGTAATTTAATTTCCAAAGAGAATTCTTGACTTCAATTGCCGCAGGAATCACAAAATCGTTTGAGCGAGAAGAAAAGACTTCAATATGCCGCAAAATCAATGAGCAGAGGAGAGGCCTTTAAGTAAAATTCTTTACTGTACAGAAATATTAAATTTAAAATACGTAAAATAGAAAATGTTTTTGTGGGATGCACAATCTTTTATGCTAGCCGAACCGAGCTGAGCTTGACAAATTGCATTCCCCATGATTTTGATCTAATTGTTCCATCTACGACGTATATAAAATAATATCCTTCTCTCTGTCTCTCTCTCTGTCGCTGTGTGTCTGTGTCCCTTTTGCAAATGGGATTTTCATTTATGCAAAGTTAAATGCCTTTGTTGTTATTGCTATTGGAGCATGACGACAACAAAGCGACGCTTAATTAATTTGATAATTCTTTGGCTGTTTTGGCCACAGAATGCCAAGGCGAAAGACAAGTCTAGGCAAATTGCCCGCTGCGGTGTAATAAGGCGCAAAAATAGCATAAAACATTTCTTACTTCGAGTGAAGAACACATACAAGCAAAATAATAGCGAAAGCGAGAGAGTGAGAGAGGCATAAATATAATTTTTCGTTCACGTTGCGCGTTGCGCTGCAAAAATTAATATCAATTTTCAGCTTTGTCTATGAGAGAGCGCAGAGTGCTAGTTGTGTTTTTTACTTTCCATGTTTTTTTCGTAGTTATTTTTATATATTCATTGCGTGCGTTTTTGGCGTTATGTGCATGTGTCCTTTTTGTCCAGCCTTATTACATTAACAGCTATTACTCATAATTACGCGCTCTCTTTCGCTCTTGCAATTAACTTGATTACAATAACTAACCATGTTGTTGCACCAACAACAGCAACAACAACAACAAAAAAGGGGTGCCCCCTGGAGGCGGGCAACTGCTGATGTATATGCTGATTAGGCCTGTCTGCGAGTCTCCATCGACAGGCGCGCTTCTTAAGCAGCTTTTTGGCTTCGATTTTACTTTATGTTCTTCTTCGCTTTTTCGCTTTTATTCTTCACTCAAATTCAGTTAAATGCCTGCGGCTCTGCTATCTGGGGCAATCTTTTGAGTGCGTCTCCCACACACACAACAGCTGCGATAATAGAACATTTGGCCGTAGGACAAATTATGCGTTCGTAATGTGAACTGAAGACACCGCCAGCAGCCACGACAATCAGTGTCAGCAACAGGAAGTTGTCTTCTTTTTGGCGGAGAGAATCTTTTTCGTTTTCGTTTTTTTGCTTTTTTCAATGCGTAATTGAAAAGCGTGAAAAGTCAAAAGTGACAAACGCAGCAGCAGCAGCAGCAGCAACAGACACGAAGCGTGGAGCTGCGTCAAGGACTCGCGCTCTTGATTGACAAACAAGTTCAGGCCAAATCAACTAAAATGCTAGTGCTAACGAGATTTTGTTATTGTTGTTGTTGTTGCTATTTAAGACTTTTGCCACATGCGAAAAAAAATTAATTAACAGAATTTCACTTTTATCAAAGCAAAGCAAACGCGCCATGCGATGCGTTCAGCGACAGCCACCAAACAGTAATAAAAATAGAAAAAAAAGCTGGCGAAAAGCAAAAAAAAAAAAGGAAAAGGTTGCAATTACCGTTAATGAGTTTAATGCCAAAGGCGCCGCCAAACGCATCTCTAGCGCCCTTTTTAACAAACTTGGTTATTTTCCCATTTTTGTTGTATTTTTTGTGCTTTCCTACTAATGAGGAGCACCCCGTTTGCTGAACATCAGGCTTCTGCCTGAAAGTTCGCCTTGTCTATTTTCACTTTTATTTACACTTGACTTCATTTTGACAGCGGCCAAGGATGCACAAAGAACGCGCAACAAGTTTGTGCGGCAAGTTCTTTCTTCTTTTTCGTTGTATTTCTAGATACCCTCGTATGTCGGAGTGAAGCAAAGGGTTTCTATATCTAAATTGTGTTCAATTTAGATACAATTTTTACTTTGTTTCGAGGGTATGTTTGAGGGCCATCACTTGTTTGCCTTTGCTATTATTCTTTGGCTTGCCAAAAAACCCTTGCATTTGACAACAGAAATTACCCTTTTTTTTTTTGCTTGGCACATTAATTTGCCCAGGTTCAGTGATTTTGAACAGGCAAAAAGCATGGAAGCAAGCAACCATCCACCACTTCCTCGCTCACCTCGCACACCTGTCGACCTTTTGAACATTTGACCAGTTCATTGAAGCGTTTTTGGGAAGTAAAGACGCATAGCCAAGGGCAGCCCTCAGCACTCAGTCCTCAGTTAAGTTCAACCCTAAATGGGCCGCAAATAGCATTAATGACTTCGTCGTTTGTCTGTCCGAGCTAAGAGAGAGAGAGAGTGAAGCAGCAGTTACTATCTTATGTTAGCTTTAGCTTTTTGCTTTGACTTTGACTTAAGCTGTCTGTTGTGCCTTCTTCTGCTCCGTCTGACTTGTCCGTCTGTCTATCTGTCTGTTTGGTGTTGGTTTCCTTTTTGCCCTTTGCCATTTTCTTTTTTTTTTTTTTCTTTTTTATTGAATTGGCAAATGAAAGCCAATTAGTTGCAATGCTGTGGGCTAGTAAGTGTTAAATTAATTATCTAATGACTACTCGGTACTTGACTACTCCTCTCTCTCTCTCTCTCTGTCGTCTCTCGTTTCACTCTTTTTTTAATTTTATTATTGAACTTTTATATAAAATGTGGTTGAAGAGCACAAGGACACACACAGAGAAAGAGTGAGAGAGAGAGTCGCACGCACACTTGCCTCACATACGAGCAGTTAATTATATTTGATGATAAAAATAAAATTGCAGTTGATCACAGATGCAGTAGTGCCAAGTGGCAAGTGCTGCACAAATACTCTGAGTCAGTCACAGGTCGGTCGGTTGGTCGGGTCAGGTGAGTTCAGTTCACGAGACGACAACGACGACGACGACGACGACGACAATGGCAAAACAAATATTAAAGCCAGACAAACATACACTCAGTGTGTGTGTGGCTTACTAGCTGCTGTGTGAAGTGGCAAGCCGTTGAGCTGCTGTTGGGCTGGACTGAGCTAAGATGCTGCTTGAAAATCCAGTTATAAAAATGGTCAGCCAACAACTCATGCAATGCAATAAGACGACAAGGACAACGACAACGGCAAACGAGGAGAGCAACAGCAACAGCAACATCCAACGATACCACACACATTGCAAATCCTGAACTTAGCAGAAGAAAACAGGAGCCAAGGCAGCAGCACGTGAGTGTGTGTAAGAAATGTAAACTTAAATATTTTATGGCATTCAAGCAACAAATAAAAGTATCAGAGCAGCAGGAAGCAGGCAGGCGGGTTGACGGACGGACAGACAGAGAGACGGACGGACAGACGGACGGGCAGTGAAGCAGGTAAGTGCCGCTGCTGCTGAAATAAAATTGCATACTTTATGGGGCAGGATGCGGCTGCAGAGCATAGGGAAAGCGTCGTCGTCGTAGGGCCGAGCTTCAAAGGCAAAGCAGCGCAGGAAATTCGATGAAATTTATTTACAGTTAAAAAGCAGACAAGTGCAAAGCGACCGAAAAAGGACTTGACTCCTTCTTCTTTTTAACACGTGAGTGTGTGTCACTGAGTAAGTTTATTTAAAATTCAATTATGCCGCACAAAAAGACAGAGTGAGAGAGCGCAGTAAGATGAGAGTGAGATCCACTGAACTAAATCGCCTTTAACTTGAATAAAAGCAAAAAAGGATATTCTAATTTCCTACTCTCTTTGTGGCTTTCATATAATACTATATCAACTTAACTAGCCATCAAGCACACTCTACTCGAAGTGCATGTAATAGTTTAGTTTGCTAATTTGAGTTCGAGCTTACCAAATGATTGAGCTTATACAGAAATTGTTCATCGATCCTTACCTGCAACAAAAGTAAATGGAAAATTTTATTAGTTAAATGCAAAGTTTACACATGCGGCACTTAAGTTCTAAATAACAATTGGACAATTGCACAACAATATATCTGGAGATGGAGAGAGTTTAAATATATATATATATATATATATAGAGAGATAGAAAGGTACACGAGTATATCAAATATGCATTATAATTATTTACTGGGTTTCGTTGTACAATAAATTAAAATATTAATATTGTATTACGCTACAAATTAAATAAAAATGTGAATCGAAGATAGATTTCTTAAAACAAATAAATACAATTTAATGAGCCTTATAATTACATGATTTCTATTAGATTTCTTTAATTATACAAATTGTTTTTAGGCAAGATTAAATTTCCTCAACAATTTGTGTCATTTTCTCAAGTACATAATGAGGAGAGCTGCTCCCAAAACCCGCCTCGAGGCGTATCATTTTCAAGGTCTCACTTGCAATCAAATTATGAGTAATTTATGCCGCGTTGCTGCTGCTGCTGTTGTTGTTGCTGTTGTCTGCTGCCTACTTATAATTTTAATATCATGACATCCAAAATCTTGTTAAAGAAATCTCAATTATCTACTTTTATTGATTTGCAAAGCAAGCAAAAGCAAAAGCAAACGACAAAAGCAAAGCACAGATGGTAAACAAGCTGGAACGCGATCCTGATTCTATTTACGCACCATTTTGTCGCTCTTCACTTTCGCTGTCGCTTTTCGCTTCGCTTTCCGTTTCCCCGTTTCCCCGTTTCCCGCCCCGACGACGAAATGTTGAAAAAATGCACGAAAACAATTACGATAAAAATATATACGTATATATATATATATATATATATAGATATACGTCTATAAATATGTATGTGTGTGTAAGTAGGTTAGGACAGGTTGTCCGGAGGTGGAGAGACAGAAGAGTCCTGTGACAAGCCCTGAGCATGGATAAAAGCAAATTATGATAACAATAAAGATTTAACTAGAGGAGTCCGTGAAGTGGCAGGCGGCATGCCGCTAGACACAAAGCCCAGTCTCAGTCCCCAGTCCGGGTCTCATTCTTTGCCTCGACCCGGGCACATAGCGAAACAAGGACAATTTAAATAGACATTTATCTTGCGAAACGACAGCGCAGGTTGTGCACCCACACACCCAAATACACACACATACACACACACACATAGATACACGTGCCGTTGCCTATAACAAAATTACAGCATTGCGGCTGATCCATGACGATGACGATAATGTGCGGGTTTTTCTCGTAGTCACCCTCCTCTGCCTTCTTTGGTTGCCTTTTGCGTCCCCGCCTGACATTGATGATGTGAACGAGAGTTGGTTCGCTTTTTTTGTTTGATTTTATTTATGCGATTTCGTGTATTTTGTTTAACAAGAACATCAACCGCAAATTTTTGGACGCGTTCGCTTTCGCGTTCTTCGACTAGCTTGCCACAAGCCAAGATGCTCGCTGGCTGCCTGGCATTCACCTCCCACCTCTCCCCTTCTCTAACTTCGCATTGTTGTTGTTTGCTGTTTTTATTTTCTTTACAATTTTTGGCTTGGCAAATGTTTTTCAAAGCATAAAAATACTTTTACATTAACTTGTTCTAACAACACACACACACACACACACACATAGAACCACAAAAGTTGTAGAAAAAGAAAAAAAATTTGTTCGTCTACATTTTGCGTAGCTTTTAGCGCTCAACGACTTTGCCGCTTGCTGGTTTTTTCCTTTTGCTTTTTTTTGTTGTTATTGTTGTTGCCTACTTTTTAGGAAAAGCGAAAGTAGCACAAGAACAACAGCAACAACAGGCGTAGAATATAGAGCGAGTGCTATGTGGCAAGTGTGTGTTTATGCGCAAAGTTTTCCCCGAAAAAAGAAAGAAAGAAAAACAAAAATGAAGTTGAACTGAGTCGAAGTCTGTGCTGTGCGCTATATCAACATCATTTGCGTTAAGTGGTTTGAAAGCAATGCGTGAAAAGTCGACAACAGTTTGCCCCTTCTACTCTTCTACTATCTGCTACTCTCGAAAGTCTAGTCTAATGCGATCGCGCTAACTGCCATTGACTGGCGCAACGACTATTAAACTGTAATAAAGCCTTCCGCAACAGTTTGGCAAAAGACTTGCCACAACTTGCCACCAAAAACCCCTCCGTCTTGTCTGCCACACTTGCCTTGTGGCTGTTGCCTAATTGGCTGTTGTCTGCTGCGGCTGTGGCTGTGACTGTTGCTTCTGCCGCCTGTTGCCAAAAAAAAACTGTTGCATGCTTTAAGGCGGCTGCCTAATAAAATTTGCTGCGCCTGACAATAAAGCAAAAGGCAACAAAATAAATAAAATGGCAGCACACATAGAGAACTTGAACACACACACACAGCTGGAAGGGAAAATGCCAAGCAATCTGCACATATTTCATGGCGCTCTACGTGCTGCGATTTCTGTTTTTTTTTTCTTGTTCTTCTCGTTTTCCTGTGTGTATATTTTTTTTCTAGGCAAACGCATTGACTGTCAATGGGGGGAAAGAAGAGGAGGAAGCCAAGCTGCCTAGCAGCCTTTTGCCTTTGTATAGCATTTTGTATAGATTTTGGCATATCGATAGCACTGAGAGTGTGTGCTTCTATGTGTGTGTGTGTGAGGGGTATCCTTTTTTTTATGGCTGCTGGCAAAATTTATGATTTCTATTCATGGCGCCGCTTTGTTCAAAGGATTTGTTCTTTATGCTTCTTGTTACCTGGACTCCGCCGCCCGCTGCTCGCTCGTAATTTATAAGCTTTAAATTTGTAGCGTCAATTAAATTTGCATGAATATCAAAATCAGGCCAATCACAATAACAACAGCAACAACAACAAAAAGCGTTTTGCTAAATTATGGCAATTAAAGCAAATTAAATCTAGACGAGCTTCAGCTTGAAAAAGTCTTTCCCCTGCTCTCTCACAGTTTTTCAGAAGAAGCTAAAGCAGAAGCAGCAGCAGTTGCAGATGAAGTTAAGAAAATGGGATATCAAAGTTCAAACGCCGCTCAATAAAGTTAACTAAACAAAGTTGTTGCTGGTGCTCTGCTGCCGTTGATGAGACTAATGAACATGCCAAGAAACGTTTCATTTTCCAGAGCAACAACAGCAACAACAACAACGTGAAGCGAGAACCGCACAAAGTAGACAAATAGCCGCATCAGCATAGAGTAAATTGATTTGCATAGCAACCAAAGGCAAAAGGGAACGACCAGTCAGTCAGTCAGTCCGTCAGTCATTCATTCAATTCAACTCTCAGTCGCCGTCTTAGCCTCTTCTTCTGGCAGTGAGTCAGCCATTCGTCCATATGGCGGCCAGTGTTTCGCTAAGCAGTTTAACTATTTAAGGTAACAACAGCAACAATGTTGCTGCTGCTTCTATGGCAACTTCAATTTGCTCTTCATCCCAATTGCTCGTCCTCGTCCTCGTCTTCGTCCCACATGCCGCAGGCTGAAGTGTCAAAGACATGGCCTGAGCTACACAAATGTTGACAAGCTAATGAAATGTGAGCAGGTTCTTGGCAATTCAGGGATTGAGGGATTGTGACAAAACGCAGGGGGCAAAGGGCAAGTGGCAGGCAGATGCGGAGGCGGGAGGGGAAGAAATAGAACCCAAAATTGATACACTGTCGCAACTTGACGAGCCAAGTTGAAGTAGAACAACCCCACACTCCTTCAGCTACTATTTCGCATGCTGATGAACTGTCGCTCCTGACGATGTCAAGTAAATCCCAGGCGATTCAATCCGACTCGCTTGTGGGCGGGGTCCGAGAATCAGCACGGGAGGGGGTGCTATCAAATTGTTGCTTAGACATTTGCTTATGCAAATCGAAATTATAATGAAATCAACTATAACAACTCAACTATGAACGGGACAAGGGAAAAGAGGAAAACAGGTTGCCAATGCTGCTCCCGATGATGATGATGATGAAAACTAAGGACTGGACTTGTTTTTGGAAAATTTGATCGAAAAACATGTCAGAACTTGGACGGCAAATTGAAAATGTATCGACCGATGATGAAGATGATGATGCTGGGTAAAGCTCCTTGGCCGTCTGTCAATTTCAGTAGCCAAGGATCATCAGAAAAATATGGTAGGTATAATTTGCTGTGGCGATTGGGCCATCAACTACTGAGCCGATGTATTGCTCGACATTTGCTGTTTTAACGAACACCAACACACGTACTCACATACATGTGGGTGTTGTGGACTGACTGTTGCTTAATTCAAAAGTGAATTTCAAACAATTTGCACTGTAAACTGTTGGACGCCCCAAAGACATAAGTGGTAAATCACATCAATATGTAACGGGCTAACAGCAAGCAGCATCGGAGAGGTGTGGTGGCTAGAGCAAGGATGTTTATCTAAGGACATAAGCACATCCATCCATCCATCCAACCATCCATCTATCCATCTATCCAGCGTGATATGGCACAGCAGACGAAGCTACGATTTGCTATGCAATTTTACACACTTGACCATTAAACGTAGCCATTGGGAGCAGTTTGCATAGCAATGAAGCCAACGGGGCCAGAGACAACCGCAGGCTAAAGAAACTCGAATAAAAGCCAAGCCAAGTCCAGTCAAGACTCGACCAACTTGATGAAGTATGAATGATTACGTCAGGGCACAACAGTTAGAAAGAGAAAGAAGACAAGAAAGAGGCGATGAGAATGAGAAATAGGACCAGACGGGTGCTCATCTTCAATCCACATTTTGAAAAGGTGTAGTTGACTGTAAAAACTTCAATGAATAAATTTTTCTGTTGGGTCATCTCGTAAAAGGCATAAATAAGTAAGGCAGACACTCACACACACACACACGCACACATACGAACGAACGAAAGATATGGGGCCGAAAGTAAATTGATCGAAATGAAAATGCTCATAAATTTACATAGAGCCAAAAATATTGTAATTGAGCGTTCAGAGCGTTTCTTGGAGTAGGCAAAAGCAGGTAGCAGGCAATTCCATTCGCAGAGAATTTATGTGTGAGCCGATAAGACTCAAGGTAGACAAAGTAGGCAAACAAAAAAACAAACAACAAAAAAGAAGCAGAGAGAAGAAAAAAAAAACGTAAGGACAAAGTCGTTGAGACTCTAACTGCCATCCCATTTAACCCATTAAAGCCGCCACTCTCAGGACGTAAGGACGTCAAAATTAAATAAAGAAACCTCCTGACACTTGACGATTTGTCATGTTGGCACAACAGTCGTCGTCGTCGTCGTCGACGTAAGCAAAAGAAACAATGAAAAACGTAAAGAAGATTCTATGAAATTATGACAAACTGTCTCGAAAATGCTGAAAATACTGTTAACGTTTTGAGTGTGCCAACAAACCAGAGCCAAGAAGCTGGTCACAACGACAACAACAGCAACAACAACAACAACAAACAAATGAAGAGAAAAAGATGAACTGATGATGCTGCGCTGCTGCCTTTGTTGACGAACGTGGCGTATGAGCAATGTCTGTTGCTGCTGCCGGCTGCCACTGCTGATGAAAATGATGAAACAGCACAAAAATATGCCAAGAGTCGACTTGGAGCAAGGGGCCATGCAAATACAATGAACTTGACTTGGGGGGGAACAGGATGGAAGCGAGTGAGGAAGTGTTGCTGGGTCTTCGTAGTCGTCGTTGCTCGTTGGCTGCATTTATGAGCATAAAAAATTGGCGCCGGCACATTTGCCGCATTTACACACACAATCAAACACATTTACAGTCATAGAGCATAAAGGAGCAACGCTTAAAAGCTAGAAAGAGAGAAACAGCAGCAGCGAGAGAGCCCAAAGACGTCAAGTGACAATGCTGCTGCTGCAATGACAATTTTTTGTTTGCCTTTTCTTTTTTTTTTTGTGTGTGCCTTGGCAATTTTTTCAGCCTCTAGGAATGGTATTTTTTTTTTTTTTGCTGCTGCTTCTGGCCAGAAATTGCGCAACTCATCAAAAGTCTGTGTCGTCTGGCATTTTGCATTTCGCATTTATGCACATAAAACTAGCGGAAAATTTGATGTTGACAAAGGTGACAATTGCCATCAGCTTAGAAGCTCCAGTTCTCCGACTCCAACTCCATTTAAGGCTGGAGCTTAGTGCAATTCTGTTTCAGCAGAAAATAGAGGCTCTTTTAATAGAGACGAGCTCGAGTTGGAGCTGAAAGCTCGAGCTGAATAGACGAACTGACACTTTTGACGTTTCTGATTGCTGTTGACGGTTGGCCCTGTTTGGACTGCTGAACTCTTGGCCTGGACTGGACTGTCCTGTCTTGTCGTGGAGTAACTCAACTCGACTTAGCTCGTTAAGAGCTATGCCACAAATTGGACATAAACATGTGTTTACTGCCAAAGTCAAATCAAAGCTTATTTTATGTGTACCCTTAATCAGAGATTACATCTAAGTTTATGCATAATTTGGAGGCACCCAAAATTCTCGACTGCAACTCTCTCTCTCTCTCTCTCTCTCGCTCTGGCAGCGACACATTAATTAGACTTAAACAGCCATCGCTGCACCCCACACTCAACTTTATAGAAAGAGAATAGTTAAAATATTTATTAATCAGAGCACACATACATGCGCATGTACGTACAACAGGGGCAGAGCAAAGCTCTTTCTGCCAGCAGCAACTAACTTTTCCAGCACAACTTATTTTCAACAAATTAATTTTGCAACCAGTGCTGCGCTGCAGCCAGTAGAAGTGGCTGCCACACGCTGACTCTACCGCACTCTTTCTGCATTTGCCTTGCCTTGCCTTGGCTTGTTTGCATATGCCAAACTTTAGTTAATGTAATCAACTGCGCTTCCCCTCCGCCGCCGTCTCATGATTTTTCGGCGCGTGTTCGCGCGTGTGTGAAAATTTTGTTAACTTCAAACTTAAGCCAGAATTACGAGTTGCCTGGGCGTTGAAGCGCAACCAGAGCAGCAGTGTGGCTGCTGCATTTTGCTAGAAAATCTGTGCTCTGCTGTCTGCAGAGACTTCTGCTTCTGCCTATTGTCTGGTTTCGTTTTGTAATTTGGATTCACCTTTGCCATGCTTAACGTACAAGGATAAATAAATGTGAACTCACAGAGGTTGCATATATGCAATTTCCAGCTGCCAGCTGCCAACTGCCAGTTGCAGTTCACATCATCATGCAACACAGAGACAGAGAGAACTAGAACTACGCTTTACTTCAAACGTGTACGAGTTGTTAGTCTACTGTGGCGATCCATACGTCCAGACACCAGACTCTCATCCTGTGTGTTCATAATGTAAAACGTAGTAAATTGAGTTCATTTGCTGCCGGCAGAACTCATCATTAGTATCGCTTTTCAGCGTACTCATGCTGCATGTGAATGAAGCAAAACAGCAATGTGAGACGACGATGTCGAGCAAGCAGCATGTGTTGCACAAACACAAACACACACGTAGACACGTTAGAATGTAATAATTACTTACTTCGCTCTAAGGTGAGTGTGTGTGTGTGTGTCTGTGTGTGTGTTGAACTCGACTCAGAGAGAGAGAAAGAAAGAGACTCAACTCGACTCGCTGAAAGTTGTGCACAACTTTTTAGAGCATACTTCGCGGCGCGTCGCTGCCTTCGCTTCCAATCCTCCCTTTTTGCTTCCCTCTGGCAGCCACACTTGGTTGACTGGCTAAGCGAGTATTAGTGGAAATTTAATATTGCAATTAATACGGCAACAAAGTGTGCATTGCATATTAATAAGTTAAGGTTTGTCGCTTCTAGTTTATAGTGCACCAAAAAGTTGGTCAACGCGCTCCCTTTTCGCTAGCATAGCTTATGCTTTGTGTGTCTGTGTGTGGATTAGTGTATACACTATAACACACACTCACACTATTACACATTTACCATACATATGCTTGTTACACAGCGTTACACTTAAGGGCAAACGTTTGTGCTCGTAAATGGCAAAGTTACAACCCCATAAGTTCGCTTTCGCTTTGGGGTTGAAGAGCGTGTCAACTTTTAATGGGTTGACAGTCAAGTGACTGCGTTGCGCTCACACTCGCATTTACGTACTTACTACTCTACTCCCGCTCTACTCTATTCAATATTCATAATCATATTCATAATCATATTCGTGTGCGTATTCCCATTCGTTTCTCTGAGACCACATTAAAGCCTTTAATGCTTCAACTTTTCTTTTAACCCCCGAAAAACTTTTTTAATGCGCTTTGCTGCGGCCGCTTAGCTGCAAAAACTTAATTCGCATTTCTACATTTCTTTCATTTTCATATTCACATTCGTACTACAATTTTTTTTATTTTATTTCATTTCATTTCTTTTCCTTCTCTCCATTTTTTTTTTTTGTGTTAGTTTGCGTCACGCCGCTTTTCAAAAGGAAATCTCCTATTTTTTATGGCAATGGCGACAAAAAACTATTTGTGCAAACAACAAAGAAAACTTGCGCACAAAAAGGAAAATCATCATCAACAGCAGCAGCAGCAGCAGCAGCAGCAGCAACGACAACTGCAACAACAACAACAACAAACTGTGAGTGAGAAATGCAACCAACTACAAAAGCGCAACAAAAGCAATTTAAATTTGGCCAACGGCGTCAGCTGAGAGCCAAAAGGAAAGACTGCGAGAAAGTGAGTGCGAGTGCGAACGCGAGTTTTGAGTTGGCCAAGCGGGCGCAAATTTCATTTAATCCAAACGTTTTTAGTCATAACTTTTTAATTTGTTTGTCAGAAGCAGCAGCGGCAAGAAAAGTGCTGCCTGCTTCTAGGCGTCGCACAAACACACACGCACACGCATACTACCCAAAACGGCGAATGTCTGATTAGCGCAATTGTATTGAAATGTGGCACTCGACGAGCTCAATAGACGACCGCATGCGTACGATAATTGTATGACAGCAGCCCCTCGGCACATGCACATACACATACACATACACACACACAGACATACATAAAGTATGCTATGATTTTCAATAGCCCCAAAATCGATATGGCCCATTCGCTGCCATCTCTACAAATCATAACAATGCCTAAGCATCAGGCGAGACCCCAAAACAGAGCACTAGGCCCAATGTCGGATAACGCTTCCCATCTTTTTGATCAATGCAAAAATGTTTTCCACCCAACGTAGTACATGTCCCTAGGGTTGATTTATCTATTTAATCGACAACGTTGTCGTCGTCACTCAGTTCGGGAGAGGGGAGGAGAACGCAGCCTGTCAATATTTAAAACGTTGTCCTTGCTGCTGCTGTTACAGCATCAACTCAAGCCATATCTCTCTCCCTCCGCTTGCTTCTCCCTCATCCACTTGGCTTTTCTGGACGCCCTGCGTGCTTAACAAGAGTTTATTGAATTTTATTTTCTCATCTCAATTTGATGTGCGTGTTGTTGTCAACTCTCCGTTGTCCCCTCTCCCTCTCCCTTTCCCTGCGTCCAACTTCAATCAACCTCATCCTCTTGCGATCCAAATGCGACTGGGCAACAGATTGTCTGCCCTAGTTATATGGAAACAACGATGCGCGTCGCGTCTAGTGCATTTAAATTTCAAATTATTTTATTGCTGCTCACGCCGAAATAATTGAAATTTTAGTTAGAAAACACTTTCTGTTGTTGTATATTTATTTATTATTATTTTTTTTTCCGCGTTGCTTGTAAATCGCTTATTATAAATTTTCTTATAAATTTCTACGCGCAGCCGGAAAACTTTTGCGCCGTGTTCTTTTGCCAAGTTTTCCGATTACGGATTAATGTAATTTTTATTTTATTTTATATTATATTTTTTGCTCTGCTTTCCGCTTTTACTATGGACTTTCCTATATATACGACCGAGCGAGCGCGCATTTGTTAACTTATGTGCACAGGACAGGGGGTCTAAGGCTGGACGCTGACCCCTCCGCGGGCTGTTTGTTTGACAGGCGCGCTTCAAAAGTTTGATGAATTTTTAAATTTAAAAAGTTTATT
Source organism: Drosophila sulfurigaster albostrigata (assembly GCF_023558435.1). NCBI lineage: Eukaryota > Metazoa > Arthropoda > Insecta > Diptera > Drosophilidae > Drosophila > Drosophila sulfurigaster. The sequence goes on from NC_084882.1 coordinate 23,677,672, forward strand.
TGTGCATTTCTAAGTTGGACGTTGTGTTTGTTACTGGGGCTTATTAGAAGTGCACGCTGGAAAACAGTAAACCTCATTTCCGCCCTATAAATCCCACCTTTGCCCCATCTCTCTCTCTCTCTCTCTCATTCTCTTTAACTAACTTACTTCCTTGCTCACTCACACTTCAAAGCAAACGCGTTGTGTGCGGCGGCTTTGACGACACTTTGTTCTTGTTGTTCCTGTTTTTTGCTCGCATGTTGTCTGACTTATTTGTTTGTTAGCCACAAAGTGAAATTTCTGCGCATTAAACGCAATTTTCTATTTTGTTTACCAAGTGAAACCAGCGCCCAAAGCCCGTTGAGTTTTTTATTAACACCTCAGGCAATGCTCGGCTTTTGTTTTCATATTTTTTCTCATATTTGCGCATTTTTTTGCCCCAAAAAAATAAATATATTTTCCAAAATGTAGCAGACAACCAGATGTCAACACGAAAGCAGGCAGCAAAAATATTAATAATAATTGCCCCGTGAAAGTGCAACAAACTATAAAATATTAGTGAGCCATTGGCAATAATAATTATGAATATTACAAAACGTAATTGTTGATTTTGTTGTTGTTGCTGTTGCACAAAACACATTCGCAAATAATTGCATTTGGATCATGCGTTGGGCTTGTTTTTGGCTTTTTTGCCTGGTTCGCAACAATTTACATATTACAACAGCAGATTGCTGTGTTCTGTGTTTAACAAAATTATGAAATAACAAAACGTGAAACATATTTTGCTTGTTGCAACCGCTGGCTGGCTTTCTGGCTGGCATTAATTGGCCGTGGTATTAGCCATGATGTGTGAGAAAAAGGGTTAAAGCTTTAATGTGGCGTCGTCGTCGTCGTTGTTGTTGTTGTTAGTCCGATAAACAAAATCAATTACAGATAATTTAACGTCGACGGCAATGCAATTGTTTGTTTGTTTACTCTGCGGACGCGGCTTATAATAGAGTCATTTAGGAGCAGTTTAAACTTTAACGACTTTCGCAATTGTGACACGGCCAGGATACAACCAGAGTATGTGTGTGTGTGTGTGGACAAATCGATAATGAATGCGAATGCACTCGGATAAAAATGCGAGCAGCACATGCACCACAGTCAACGCTGCTGTTGCCACGGGTACAAATAAATTTAAAAACAGTTAGCAGAGCTCTGCTTCTACTTCTGCTGCCCCAAGGCTTCTGCTGCTGGTCAGCGTTTTTATGTGCAACTTGCAACAATTTGCAGCGACATTTTCAACGCCAACTAATCAATATGGGCGACATGCGGTCGCTGGTCAGGAGAGTGCCACAGGGGGGCGGGCAGATGAAGGGGGAGCAGTCGACTGGGGGTGCAACTGCTGGCACGTCAAGGCGTAAGTGCACGCCAAACAATTGCGGTTAATGTTCGCATGAGCGATATTTATGACTGATAAAATAATAAATTGTGCGATCAAACAACACACACACACAAACACACACAAAGAGAGCGAAAACTAGCAAACCAGCAACATTGAGGCCAAAAAGTTTTTATGCAACAACTAATGATGGCGGCAAAGTTCTCAATGCTTTTGTTCCTAATGATTTCAGTAGAAACATTGTATCTAAAAGTATGGAATTATAAAAGAAGAGCAAAAGCAAGCAAGAGGCGTGAAAACTGTGAACTATTTAAACCCCAAGGAAACTCTTTAATTCAATTAGAGAACATGAAACACAACTGTAGCAAAGACAAACCCATCAAAACAAGCTTAGCTTCTATAAAAACATAAACTGATACTAAACCGATTGAATTGTCTTTCAATCAACAATCACTTTAGTTAGTTATGTTATTAAGCGCTCCTCTTTCATGGCGCTTTAAGCGTAACTGTTCATGAACCCTGCCACAAGCTGTCAATCGTGTGGCACCCACTTAAGCTCTGCTCTCTGTTTGCCCAGGGAGCGTACAAATTAAAAAAAAAAAGGAACCGGAGCAGAGAGGATGGCGAAAAAAAAGGGCTGTGCCATAAATATATTCACGACTGACCCCCACAGACCACCCAGGGAACGAGGAAGCGAGAGAGTTCGATTCTCATCAGTATGCCGGTCGCATGGTCAAGCGGTTGCACATTATTTTATTACGCACAATTGAGTCGCACGATGTCACGCCCATCGATGGGCACCCACAAATACTCTTCTTGATGTACGTGTGCATTGGCCGCCGCGTCCATAATAAAGACAGAAGGTAGATAGACAAGTAGTCCAAGCACAAATCGAATCGCAAACAATTAGATTAGATACGAAAAAAAAGAGAAACGTATCTATAACAAACAGACACAGACACAGAAGACACTCGCACTTATTTAATAGCAGTTAAATTGCAATTAATTATTCCCACAACTGATACGTTTCGCATAGCATAAAAAAAAAAACAAACAAGAAAATGGCACAAAAGAGGAGCTTCAATCCGAGAAAATTATGTGAAAAAGTCAGCTGTATAAAATTGAGTGATTTCTTATGAAATATTGTAATATTAAAGTATGCTGTGAATATGAATAAAAAGTTCATTAACTTAATGCAAAACTTAAATGTATTTTAAAATATTTATGTACAGTGTAGATTATAATAAATTCGTAGCTACAACAACAGCAACTATGAGAACAACATCAAATGAAGTGAAGAACTACTTGGAAGATTAAAGATATAGAGAGAAAGTATAGACAAAGAGAGATAGAGAGAAAGAGATTCTTAGTTGGTACTGTGTGTTAAGCAAGAGATTGCAAAGAGTTGTGACTCTAATTAATCTAAACTTTTATAGGAAATGATACAAAACTACGAGAGAGACTCAAGATAGTATAAGTGAAAGTAAAATGGGGGAAAGGAACTAGTAGGAATAGGATGAGAAGGAGGAGTAATGAGAAAATGTGTGAGGGGGGAAAAAAGCAGAGATTAGCTTTAAAATCATTTCTTTTTTTTTTTTTTTTTTGGAATGCAATGTTTTTTTTTGTTTTTGTTGTTTTGTTAGCGTTTTAGTGAACACACAAACCTTTTTAGGAGAAGATAAGTGTAGTGAAGTTGGCGATGGCATAGAACAATCAGAAGATGCAGAGCTGCAGCCGCTACTGCCGCTGCTGCAGCCAACGGCGCTGCCATGAACGATCGCCGATGACGACGACAACGACGACGACGACGACGAAGACGACGACGGCGGTGGCGGACCCAGCAATGAGACCAGACGACCGCTGCCGACGACGACGCCGCCGTTGACGCCGCTGCTGGCATCGCCAAAGGTCGTGAGGGCAACGTCGAGGGGGGCAGCTGCGGCGGGCTGCTTAGTAGTAGTAGTAGTTCTAGTTACATCACATAGATTAACTGTATTATTTACATTGTTGATTGGAGTTGTTGCCGCCGATGTCGGCGTTGCGGCTGTGGCAAACATGGCGGCAGCAGCCACCGCGGCGGCTCCACTGCAGGCCGGTATGATCGTAAGCGGTGTGGTTGGTGCCGCAAAATACTGTGCGCCCGCTGGCGGCCCATTTGCCGCTGCGTATTTGGTGGGCGTGGCCGGTGCTGCAGCCACATTGTTCACCTGCAGTTGCATGTACGTCTGCAGCATGGCCTGAGCCTGAACTTGCGCCTGTTGCTGATAGTGGAACTGCTGCTGTTGGGCGGCCTGTTGTTGCTGTTGCTGCTGTGCGACCTGTTGTTGCTGCTGCTGCTGCAGTTGGAACTGCTGCTGCTGTTGCTGATGCGCCTGTTGCTGCTGATGTTGCACGGCAACGGCTGCAGCAGCCGCCTGCTGATGCATTAGCATTGCCTGCTGTTGTTGCTGCTGCTGCTGCTGTTGATGATGTTGCTGCTGCTGTTGCTGTTGTTGTTGTTGGACGGCGACAATGTTGCTCGGCTGCAACATGGCAGTGGCGGCGCCAGTTGGATACGCCTGATAGGCGCTGGCTGCTGCAGCGGCTGCGGCAGCTGGATGCGGCAGGTGCAGATGATGCGGATGCGTGGGCGGCGGTGCTTGCAACAGTTGCATTTGCTGTGCGTGGTGTGAATTTTTAGGCGCATTCAGATTATTCTGGTCTATTTTGATTTTTTGAAGTTTTGAGTTTCAGTTTGGTTTTGAGTTTTGGACACAATTTTTAGATTTCTTTTTGGCAATTTTTGATTTTGGCAAAAACAATAAACTGATAAACACACACATAAATCATAATTCAAGCCAAATTGGCAAAACAAAAATGATCAATTTTGTTCGAATTTTTGATAAAACTGAAAACCGAATGTAAATTGATGAATTTTTGGGGAGACACCGCTGCGTTGCTTTAAGTCGCCTTGACACGTGAAAGTGCCACGCCTATTTGTTATAGTTATAGCTAAATTATAAAATACATATTTGACTACAAAGTAAGTGAGAATTGCTTTGCAGTGAGAGCGAGAAAAAGACAGAGATAGATAGAGAGAGAGAGACAGACAAAGAGCAGTAAAAAGTGGCAAAATTAGCAGTGACTAAGTGGGCTTATAAACTACATAAGACAGAACAGTGAGAAAGAGAGAGAGAGAGAGCGAGATCGAAAGTGAGAGCTAGAGAAGAATTTGAGACAAAGCAGAGCATAAGATAAGACATAGAAGAAGCATAGTTCATAGTAATAGAAGTGGAAGTTGTAGCTAGTTTTGCAAGACCAGAACTCGAGTTTAAACAGTCCAAAGTTACGAGCTCTCGAATACCAAAAGTGAGGAAATACTTTCAGCCTGTGGAGATTTGGAAGTGAAAATGAAACTGGGAAAGTCATCCGCAGGCCACATATTAAATGTCAATGGAGAATTGTAGAACTTCAAGAAATGAATAATGATAAAACATTGCTGTGTATTTACAATAAATTGAGTGATCAACAAAATGATCTACAAAAGCTAAAAATAATTAAAGTAATAAGAAACTAACTTAAAATTAACGTAACGTAACTTAAAATAATTTAAAAGTAAAACCCATTGACATGTGGTTTTCTTGAGTTGGATTTCGCGTAGCTCGTAACTGGTTTGCTTATAGAGGTAAGTGACAGAGTACTTATATAACTTTAAGGTGAACCAAAAACATGAGTAGTAAGAGAAGAGTAGAAGAAGAAGAGAAAGAGAGAGAGAGAGAGAGTGGTAGAAAGAGTTTCTTTTACATAGTAGTATAAACTGTACAATTTTCATTTGATGAGGATTATATATGTAGTAGTTTCATTTGATTCGATTCGATGGTATTATATTATATTATTAGGTATGTACGAGTAGTAGTAGTAGTAGTAGTAGTAGTGGTGGTAGTAGTTATAGTATTAACAAAAACGAAACGTTTCGATTCGAATTTTCAATATGATTGGGTCAATAATTGTTTCAACTTTCGTCAACATTTTTTTTGATTATTAAATTTTCATATATTTTGCGTTTCTTTCAAGTGCATTTTCTTGTGCATTGTTTTTTTTTTTTTTGTTTATAGTTTGGTTGTTGTTTGGTTTTTTTGGTTTTTTGTTTGCTTAGGATGAGGGCGGCGCTTACCATAATTAAATCTTGTATAGGGGAGGACTCGGCTGTTGAATCAGATGCAACGATTTCGCTTTTTACCGTTAACGGCGGCGATGGAGTTGCTGCTGTAGCTGCGGCTGTTGCTGCTGCTGATGCTGCACTGGCGACGGCGACGTTGTTGGCAACGGCGGCAGCGATTGTCGGCGTTGCGGCGTTGCTGGCGTTGGTGGCGGTGGCAAGCGACGCTTGAGAGCTGCTGCTGCTGATACTGAGCGCTGCAATCGCTGCTGACGCCGTGGTTTCTGTTAACGCGGCAATGATGACAATTTTATTGGCAACAAATGTTGATTGAAAAATATCTAGATTCTGCACTTTGTTTTTTTGCGAGTGTGTGTTTTTTTCGTGGATAGCGATTTGCTTTGTATTTTGATTTTCGTTTCGTTTATCTCTTATTCTTTTTGCGTATTATAATTGAAGATTGTTGCGATTGCGGTTGTTGATATATATATATATATTTTTGCGTGTTTTTGGTATTTTCTTGTTGAGGGAATTGCACAGGGGTTTGGTTTTTGGTGGAGAGTCAAGTTTAAAGAGTGCTTTGTGTTCTGATTGTTGTTGTTGTTGTTGTTGTTTTACTGTCAGATATATAAATGTTGAAATATATTTATTTATCAAGAAATAAATATATATACCGTTTATGCCAATTGTATAATTTTGCTTCAAATGCCAATTGTGCTCGCGAAAAGTTTTACGCAAATTGTTGCCAAGTGATTACAAATTAATTCTAAATTACGTTTTGAAACACGTTTCAATTGCGCTAACAAGTTCAAGGTATTCACATAAATATACTGAGTTGTGTGTATTTTGAGCGTAGTTTCTCTCTTTAAAGATTGTCTAATAGTCTATGGTCTGTCTCTATATATATAGCTATGATATATATCACTACTGAGATTGATTAATTAGACATGTATATAGTAGATAATAAATACATATGTGTGTGTATATAGTATATATATAATCGAATGTATAGATTTATATAGTATAAAGGTATAAGTTGTAGTATACCAAGTGTGTATAGGTAAAAGTTTTGAAAACCGTTTGAAGATTGTTTAAAGTTTGATTGATTGATTGATTGATTAAGCCTTAAGTTAGGGGAATTGCCTTAGAGATTGTCGTAGTAGAATAAAGTTCTTGTTTTTTTTGTTTTTGATTTTGTAGTTTGAGGTTTTGATTGACTTGAGAGCAAAAGTTGCGAAAAGTTCGTTATGAAATATAAATATATATTTTAATATATGTGGGGGTGTTTATTTATTTAGATAAATCTATATATAGATAGAGAATGCTTTATGCCTTATGAGAATGCTTCACTTTCGGCCCTAAATATATACGCTAATTTTTGCTGATTGTCAAAACGCGTACTCTTGTCGTCGATCGAGGCATCAAAACCTGGCGATTTCTGTCTTTAATTCTATTTAAAAATAATCTTCGACAATTGCCAAATTGCAATTGATGAAAAGCTAATGCGAAATATGTTCTTATTGATTGACACCGTTTATTTTTTCAATTCTATTTTCTTGAAAAGGTTTCTCTACAATTGACGGGTTACTTTTTTTTATCTATGATTTATTTATCTTGCTCGATTTTGTTACAACCAATTTTTGTGTTTGTGATAGACACATAATTTACACAACACACAGACACACACACACACAAACACACAAATTTACCACATAAAATATCAGTATTTGTTTTTTATTAAACGTATTTACTTTGTGTTTGGATTTGATTGTGTAATTTTCGCAATTTTCTTTGATTGATCTGCACTTTGAATTGAATCCAATTTTCAGCTATAATTAAAAAATGCTAATTACTTGTTTGCATTCTCTCTTATGATATGTTGCTATTTGCAGGATTGCTATTGCCGCCTTTTGTAAATATTTATACTTAATTTCAATTTAACAACCTTTGCATTCATTCAAATTCTACACTTCACACACAGACACAAAAAAAGGACGCTAAATATTATGTTCTCCTTCTCTCAGTTTTCTCTCTTTTTTTTTTGGAGTTTACTTTTTGGGTTGGGGGGCTGCACAAAAAATGCTTGTCTTAACCCTTGACCGCGTTTCGTCTTAAATGCTATCACCTTTTTTTTATTTCTTCTTATACTGTTCTCGGTTGCTATGCCACCCAACGAAAGTGGCGGGGCGAGTGGGAGGAGTGTAGATTAAGCTCCTAATTAATTTGCCCGATATATTTGTCTTCTCTCAGTTTCGGTTAAATTACGCTCAAAATTAACAACAAAATATATAATTCATGGTAAAAATCGTCAACAATTATTTCGATTCTCCTCACACACGTCTCTTTAAAATTTCAAGTTTCGTGTAAATAGTTTTCTTAAAATCTTGCAGTTCTAGAGAATTAGTTTTGTGATAATACTGTTTTTGCATTTGATTTATCTCGCGCAGGAAATCAAAGTAAATTAAATTGTGATTTCCTTATTCACTAAAATTAACAACAATTTGCCACTTTGTTCGCTCTCTTTTGCTGCCTATTTGTGCCGCAAATGTTTAATGTCTTCTCAATGCGCTCAGTTTCAATGTTTTTTGGTTTTTTTTTGGTTGTTTCTGTTTCGGTTCTGGGTTTATATCGGAATGGTGTGTGGGAAAGCGAATGGTTGGGTACAGAAGAATACCAGTTGATTATTGTAGATTGTTGCCTTTTCTTGTTCTGTATATATATATATTCTCTTAAGTTTTTTTTTGCTTTTTCGTTTAATTATATTTCTTGATCTTTCTGGTTAGGAAAAATTACAAATTGCGTGATTATAATAAGTTCTGTTTCTGTTTTTTTTCACGAGAGTACAATGAAAAGGAATAATACATTTCAAATGGAAACTTAATCAAAACAATTTTGAATAATTTTCGTGTAATTGCCAATGGGAAATTATAAGAATTGCGTAACATTTTGTGCTGCAATTCAATTGATTTCGTGGTGGTAAATGCTTTCAAACACTTTTTTTGCCAATTCATTCAAAGCCAAACTTGAAACTCAACGAAAAGTTTTTTTGCGATAGACAAACAAAAGAGAAACTAAATGAAGCGCAAACAATTAACAATAAAATGGCACAAAAGAAAACATAAGAAACAAAAACACACAATGGGCATGAATAGTTAATAATAATTTGCTCTTATTACCAATTAAATGTCGAGTCAAAGTCGTTGAAATAGATGAAGTGATGGTTGTTTTTTTTTTATTGGTTTTTTGTTTTGTGGTAAAAAGTTGTTGTTGCCTTTTCGTTGATGTTTGATTTGTGTTCAAAAGATTTTTTTGATTTTTATTTTGTTGTTGTTGTTGGTTGTTTGTCTTTAGTTTTGATTTTTTAATTATTGTTTCTTTTTTTTGCTGCTTTAAATGTTGTTAATGCGTTTTGTTGTTGTTGTTCAGTATCTTGTAATTATGGCTCTGAAATAAAACGAAAAATTTCCTTTTGAATATTTTGTGCTCTTTTTTGACCATTTCTTTTTTTTGTTGGTATTCAAGCATTTCAAGTGTGCGTAAATAATTTTTGTTGCCAATATGCTTTAAGTGATATTTTTTTGTGAAATAAAAACACGTTTTCAGACCAACAAAACTGAATGACTGACTGACTGCTGTCAAGCCATCTCATCTCTCTCTTTGGGCCAGTCAATTCTGGTTCTAACAATTGTCTGAATGCGTTGCTCGCTCTCTTTCTCTTTTTCTTTTTTTTGTTGTATCTCTCATCGTGATTAGCACGCACGAAATTTCTTTGCCTTTACCGGTTTTTTATTTTTATTTTTTTTTTTACAAACACTGACTCACACTTTGGCTTGGGATCGTGCAAAAAAAAAACAGAAGCGGCTGAGAGTTGCCAAGTAAGAAATATGCACGAGAAGATAGAAGAAGATATAATGAAGTAAAGGTAAAGGAATGAATGTGAGCTCTGGCACTCTCGCGATTGACTTGGAGACGTGTAATTACAACAATAAAAATAAACTACGGGAATTATTTCTATGCGTACTCTAAGTACGCGACGACAAGTGGCCAAGCGAGCGAGCTACATGAGTTAGGGGATTCAAAGAAAAAGCAAGAGAGAGACAGAGAGAGAGAGGAAGACTCAGAGAAGCAAATGTGAGTGTGCGGCCTATTGGAACGTTGGCCATAAGGTTTTATGGCCGGCAGTGTCAGACGGAGTCGACGACGACGACGTTGAATGGCCGCCGCATTTTACTTTTTTTTTTTTTTGTATTTTCTGTGTTTTGCTTTTGGCCCGCAAACACAAAAACGTGTTTCTTTGTTGCCGCTCACACACAACTCGCTCCCATCTCTGTTCTCAGAGCTCTGGTGACTTCGACATCGCGTCTCCACACACAGAGTTCCAGCAGTCAACAAATTTCAGCTCTTTTTACGTATTTTTTTTTTTGTTTTTGCCGGCTTTGAAATTTCTTTAGGTTTTTGAGCCTACTATACGCCTGGACGGGCTGCAGATAAGTTGTGTTGTGTTGTATTCTGTTGTGTTGTTGCCGAGAGAGCTGTGGAGCTGAGAGCTAAAGTTGAGTTGAGTCTAAGAACGTGTTGCTTATGGCTTAAACTGGCAAGCATCGAGCGCGATGCGAGCAACGAACTTTTGGCCAGCAATTCTTTTCATTCTTTTTTTTTGTTCATTTGTTCTCTGTCTTTCATTTTTTTTATTGTTATTTTTTTTTTTCTTTTATTGTATTGTGTGTACATTCGAGTGTATTATATTATTTATAATTTTTGTGCGCTTATTGCTTACAGATTTCGGTTGCTTTATGTGAGCACAAAATATTTTTTGTTTTATTATATATTTGTATTTTCTTTTGTATCATTTTTTTTGCCTATTGAATTTTTTTGCTTACATCTTGTGTTGTTGTTGATGTTGTTGTGGTGGTGTTGATGGTTGTTGTTGTTGTTGTTAGATTGTTGTCAAGTGTCAGAAGTAACTATAAATTGCGATACACTGATAGCTTTTGATTTTCAGTTTTAGTTGCAAGTTGAAGTTGTAGACGAAGTCGAAGTTAAGAGTCGATCTTTTTTTAGCACACACACGTAAAGTGAAAACTCGAGATTACCGAAAAAACAGGGAAAAGCCGTATTAAAAAGCTTGCGGATTTTTGTTCGTAATTTTTATCAATTTTTCTTGTATTATTTTCTTAAATTGTTTTATTATTATGATTTGTTGTTTGTTTTTTTAAATATTTGTATTTTATAATGCAGCTAATATTTGTTGTATTTATACTTGGCGATTTTTGTGTGTTGTATTTTTTTTGACTATTTAATATGCTGCGTGTGTTTTTTATTATCCGCGTGCTATTTGCGAGACGTTGTTGCTGGTATTGCGGCTGTTTTCGATTTGAACTCAACTTTGATTTGGATATTGAAATTTTCGTGAGTGAGCGAACGTATGAGTGTATCGGTGTGTGCGTCGGTGTCTCACTGAGTGTATGTGTGTGTGTGAGTTGCTGCTGCTTCTGCTTCTGTTATTGTTGTTGCTGCTGCTGCTGTTGCTGCTGCTGCTGCGACTGCTTGCTGCTGTTGCTGCTGCTGCTTCTGCTGTTAGTGTTATGGGGGTTTGCTGCGTTGGTGGCAGAGTAGAGAGTGGTGGTGGTGGTGATGATGATGGTGGTGGTGGTGGTGGTGGTGTGGTGGTTGGTTTGTGATGTGTGCTGCGACGGTGACGGTGACTGCGACGGTGGCGACGACGACTGCGACGACAGCGGCGACGGCGGCGGCGGCGAAGCGGCTACTCTGTTGATGATGATAATCAAAAAAAAACTCTAGAACTCAAACTCGACTGAGAGACGACGACGACGACGACCGACTGCTGTTGCGCGTTGTTGTGACTCTAGTCAGGTGTTGTTGCTCTAGTTGCTACTGCTTCTGCTGCTGTTGTCGATGATGATGTTATTGTTGCAATTATTATGATTCTTGTTGCCGCGAATTGTCGTCGTTTTAATATTATATAGGTGTAGTTGTAGTAGTAAGTAGTTGTTGCTGTTGTTGTGCCTTTTTATACTACATATATATATATATGATTTCTATAGAGCGAACGAGCGAGCGAGCGTACGAACGGCGGACAGAATTGGAACGGGTTAAAGCAAAGACTGTACGAAGACTGAAGTAAGAACGACTGGCATTCTAAGGTAATATACCTTTTTGTTTCGGAGTACGGCAGCGCTGCTTGCTTGCCTGCCTGCCTGGCTGTCAGATTGAATCTGTTGCGCCAGCGTCGACAGAGGCAGCGACGTCAACGTCAACGTCTGCGTAAGCGTCAACGTTGGCAGCGAGCGAACGGCGGCAGCGACGCGTGTTAACCAAAATAAAGCAACAGTAGTAGAAGCGGCCAGAACCGGACGAGTTCGACACCGACACCGACAACGACAGCGACGACACCAAAAGACCAAGAGACCAACAACATGATGATGCTAACAGCTCGTGTGAGAGACGACGACGACGACGACGCAGCCGACAACGACGACGACGACGCAGTTAACGACGACGACGACGACGACTTGGCATCGGGGCAGCATTTCTCCTGATGGCAGCGAAAACTCCGAAAGAAGAATATTCGGAGCGCGTAGCACACCTTTGCATTTCCTCTCCTTTTGCTCTCGCTCTCTCTCTCTCTCGCTCATTCTCGCTTTGTCTCTCTGTCTGCCTCTGTTGCTCTCTCGTTCTCGCTCTCAGCTGTTGTTTTGTTACCTGCCGCATTTCATTCGAGGTTCTTTAGCTGCTGTTGCTGCTGTTGTTGCTGCTTCTTTCGAGGCTCGGCCTGGGCCGGGCCGGGGCCGGCTTTTGTGTGGTGCCTCAGGTGCGCAATTATTGAATGTCTTTTGTTCATTATTTTCATCATTTTGTTGCCCGTTTGTCGCTGTCGCTGTCGTCTGTCCGTCGTTGCTGGGCGCGTGTTTTTTGTGTTTTTATTTTCATTATTTTAGTTTGCTTTTTTGGGAAGCAAAGCTTGTCATGACTTTGCTGCTGCTACTTATTATATAACACTTGAACGTATAAGAAGTAAAAGTTGCACAAGTATAAGTAAAAGTATAAGACTGACTTTGAGGATCATCAGCTGGGGCAACACAGAGGGACATTTGCTCCTCTGCCTCTGCCTCTGCCCCTGTTGCTGTTGTTTTTGCTACCTTTAGCTATTGTTGTAATAGCAGGTATTGTTGCAGTAACAACATTACTACCACCCACACACACACACACACACACATAGACAAACACGTGGAGCATGTGAGACAGCAAATGCAAGCGCCATGCGTGCGCGTCCTGCCCGCCATGTCCCCCCCTTTGCTAGTGAGTGTGTGTGTGGGAGCGAGTGCGAGTGTTGGCTGTGCGAGCGAGACGATGCGTGCAAGAGAAATGGAAAATGGAAAATCATGAGGCAACGGCGTGGCATGCAGCGCAAAAAAGGCAAAACAACCGATGACTACGACTACGACAGCGACGTCGTCGTCGCTGCTGTTCTGCTGCTGACGACGACGACGACGACAAAATCAACGAGAAAATAATAATTGTTACACCTGCTTCGGAAATGCGCGCAAAGGGTGGCTTCAAAGCCACCCAATACACACGACCAACAACGACGACGACGACGATAGCAGCAGCGATGAACGAACGCTGCTTCGTCGTTGCTCACCTGAAAAGCGGCAAACGCTTTTTTGCCACCCCCGAAATCCGAACGAAATGCCGAAGCACACAACCGACGCACGATGTACAACTGACGAGCCGATGCTGCCCACCCGCCCATCCTCTTGCCATCCACCCCTTCGCCATCGGCGGCGTCGTTTTGCCCCTCGTGTGCTGTGGGAGATTCCGAACGGGTGCAGCGCGCATGACGCCAAGGTGCGAATTGTGCGTAGGTGTGAATGAGTCGGTGTCCCAGTTGTGGGTGGCCACCGGCCTCGGACTCTCCAGCCAGCCAGGGGAAACACTCACACATAACATTGAGGGGTTGATTTCCGCTTGTTGTTGTAAGGGGTACTTTCTTAGGGGAAGTTTTTGTATTGCTGTTAACATTTCACTCTGTTAGAAACGCAAAGCTTTCGAGGGCAAGCTTTTCCATGTGACACAATTTGTATTTTGGTAATAACAACACAGCAACAGCTTAGATTATTGGTTAGCATAGACACAACCAACCCCTAACATTAGAAAACTTTGACAAAATTGGTATTATAATTTGTACTTTCTAAATTGACTTGATTGTGTTAATTGGTTTTGATTTTGTGTGGAAATTAAGACACTTAACCCAGTAATCAAATTTTATTATTTAACAACGTTTAATTCATAAGAAAATTATCAGTTGTAATGAGTGGAGTTTTTCGGAATGTATTTTAGACTTTTGCCAGAGATTTTCTGAGATCTGAAAACTTTTTTAAAAATCTGATCTAAGTTTTATATATAATATAAAAAATATATAAGAAATATGAAAACTTTTTTAAAGATATACAGATTTAAACTTTAATAAAGTGAAATAAATAACATAAGAAGTCCCAAGTCAAATGATCTTTTACTGATAAAAATGAGCATATGTAGATCTATCGATATTAATAATATCGATCTTATATAATAAGAAATCTGGGAATTTGGTAGATGATCTTTCACAGATTAAGGATAAAACTTTTGTAGCTAAAGAAAAATAAGTAACACATTTGATATTTGCACTTTTTTTCAAATCAACTACAATTTCGAAAACAACTTTTATGGATAAAACCATCAATTCATAAAACCTTAAATGCATGGTAAACTTCAAGCATTACATTATATCAAAATTATACTTGGCAAATTTAAAGTTTGTAATTATTCTTGAACTCCTTAAATTTTATCCAAAATGCATATACAATTTTCGACCCAAATTTGCGACCATCGAAAAAATCAATTACAAATCGCTTAGATTTACACGATATTTTACATTTGTACAAACTGTTATCAAACGATAACAAACAAATTTACAACACAACAAAATGATTGATAGTTTCGCAATAACTTCTTTTTTTTTTGGTTTTAGCCAGAATAAAACATCTGTCTGTTTTATGTATCCGCCGCACTCATTCATTGAGCACTTGGCAAAGCAAATCCCTTAGAGAAGCGAACCATTGAATGCAAATGCTGCCATCGACAATATAACGCTCCGCCTCCCACCCCACCCCATCGATGATATAATCCTGTCGATTTGACCGTATGATTTCGCACTGATAAAAATAAATTTCATTTACCGGCAATTTTCGGGTGCTTTTCAGCTGTCGCATAGCATTTTCTTCTTCGTTTTTTTTATATTTTTAAATTCGTCATGTTTTTCTGTTTATTTTTTACAACTTTTAGACTATCGGCCCTAAGCTAACGGTCGTTTTAGCTTTGTCAGCTACGTTTGGCTGCTGTGGATGGATGCCACCTTTGTGCCCCATGCTCTAAGAGCATAAACCGATGCTGTGCATAAAAATCGCTTTGTTATTGTTGCAGGCGGCGGCGAGATGTCGAGAACAACAACGACGACGACGACGTTGGCGGCATCATCGATGATGCCCGCGTTGAGTTGAGCTGTTGTAGTTGTAAACGGTTTATGGGATTTACGCGCAATTTGTTGGCAACTTTCATTGTTACTGAATTTGTTGTCGTTGCTGTTGCTGCTGTTGTTGCTACTCTCGTTGTTGTTGTTGCCAGTGGGGCATATAAAACAATATGTGCCCAGTCTAAGCTGGGCTCGTTAAATGATTTGCGTTTGGTTTTACTCACGCTCTTTATGCCGCATTAGCCTCGGCTCTGCCTCTTTGACTATAGCTGTTACTCTCGTTGTTGGTAGTTCAAAAAAATGTAAAATGGGGCTTACCTGCAACGAGCATAAAAAAAGAAAAGGAGAGAAAAGTGCACAGATGAGTATGAGAACAGAACAGAACGAGGCACATTATTTATTTACTTTCGTTTTATGCATAAATATTGATTAAGCTGTAAAATCAAGAAACTCTCCCCAAAAACAAAAATAAAGAACATTTCAAGTGGCACGCATAAAACGGCTTCAATTGCTTGTGCAAATTTCAACTCCCGCACAACATGCAACATTGTTGCAGCAACAAGTTGTGTGTGTATGTGTGTGTGTGTGTGTCTCAAAAACCTAATACACAAAAAGTACAGTACACTACACAAAAATACGAGTACAAACTCATAGAATGCAGAAAGGCAGCAAAAGTCTGCCAATAAACTCCCCGCCAAACAAAGCAGGGAGCATATACAAAACAGAGAGACAGACATAATTTTGCTAGTCGAGCGCAACAGTCGGGTGGGGGAACAGCAGATGCAGTCAGTTGAACGGCTGTGGCATGCAACAGGCAATGAATCTCAATCTCGGCAACGTTGTCGCTGCTGCTGCAGCGAGAACACAGCGAACCCAATAAGAGTCAGCAAGAAGAAGGAGCAACTCTCATGCCGTTGACTTTGGCAATTCAATGGCAACTTGCAACTGGTAAACTTGCAACAGCCAAGACAGTCGCGACCAGCAGCAGCAGCAATAGCAACAGCAACAGGAAAGCCAAGCGTAGCCGCAGACGACATTCAACTTCAACTTGAATGTTTTGGAGAGAAAAATGCGGTAACAACATTTACTAGCCCAGCCAGCAAAGCAAAGCAAAGCGAGCCAAGTTCCCGACTGCTGCGGCGGCCAAGCGCGGAAAGCGGCGCAAAAGTTGCAGGCGAGAGCGAGCAGCCAAGCAAAGAACAAGAACGACGCACGAAATAGTCAACTTGCCACATTTTAATTCAGTCGAATATTTCTTTTGCTGCCACAACAACTCTTGGCCAGTTTTTTTTTCTGTTTCAATGCTGCTCGTCGTTCTTATTGCAAATGGCATAAACGGCAAGATTGCATGCAACACACAAACACACACACAGACAGACACACAGATACAAATACATGCTTGCAACTTCGCTTTGCTTTGCTTTGCACTCGGCTCTGACCAAGGCTTGGAATGTCTGCGCTTGTCTCTTCTTCTATTATTTTGTCTTTCGCTTAACTTGGCTCGCTTGTTGCACTCGCCACTCGGCAGTGGCAGTGACTCTGACTGTGGCTGTTGTTGCCACACCGCATTCCTTTCGTTGCAATGCTCACTCTCTGGCAATAGAATTACAGTCAGTTGGTGTCTTTTGGTTTATTTTAAGCTGAATTTATTACCACTAACGTCGTCGCTGAGAAGTCTCACTTCTCTTCTTTCCTATCCATTGGCCAAGGAAAATGCTAATGCAATTTGATGCAACAAGGACTCGGAAAGCAATGCTGCAAGTTATGCGCCTGTTGCGCAAATATTTTTAATATCTGCAGATTCCACAGTTAGCTAAAGCGGGAATTTAGCATATTAATTGCATAGCTGCAACTCCCACAATTGTTGCCCGCCACACAATGGTTGTTGATATGGAAATGATAGGCAGATAATTGCAACAAGTGTTCTGGAGCATGCAACAGCACAGCAGCAAGAAGTTGGCGTGTTGCAACTTGGTTTGACCGTGAACCTGCAACCTCGCGCTCTTCTTCCTTTTGCCATTTGACGTTTGTTTACATCGTTAATTATTTCGCCTTTCATTCGCTGCTGCTGCTGTTGCATGGCTAAAGACATTTTTGTTTATTATCGCCACATTCCAGAGTCACAAAGGCCTGGCAGCGGCATTTGCATTCCACTTCTCGTCTTCGCTGCTGCCTTTGCCTTCCAGCACATTTAACTTTGCTGCACATTTTTTGCCGCTGGGCGAGAATGAAAACCCTTGACCCACTGCATCAGCGCAGGGGGCGCAAGCGAGGCAGAATACCTTGAAAATTAAGGCAGATAAAGCAAAGCAGCAAAGTGCAAAAAAAAAGAAGTGCACCACAGGTAAGGTAAACAGGTACGAGAGAGAAGATTGCGTCCATGCATCGAAACATTTTCAATAATAAAATTCCAGCAAAAAGGGCAGTAAAATGCGCGAACGAAGTCGACTGCCCGTCACAGCCGCAATTATACTTGCACCGCAAATGAAACAAGTTTGGCAACTTTAACAACGACAGGCATTTTGTGGCCATGGCAGCAGTCGAGCAGCCATCGCAGCAGCAACAGCAGCAGACAGGCAAAAAGCCATTGCCAGACTCCAGACTGTGAGGACCAGACCCAGACCCAGTGCCAGTCGACTCCCAATTCCCATTCCCATTCCCAGTTGCAGCACTGCCTGAAGCCTGAATGGGGCATTACAGCGACCGCAACAGCTTCATCATCGTCGTCGACGGGCGTCCATGGCGGGCGAGTGGAAAGTCTCGAACTGTAGCATTTTTGAGATTCCGGTGCGAACTCACTTTGCATTGATGTGTAGCACAGAGAGAGAGGGAGAGAGGGAGAGAGAGAGAAGGAGTGTGGTTGCGGCTGTTGCAAACATTTTACAATTGCAGCCATACAAATCGATTGGCAGGTCAGCAGGAGCTGCAAGAGGAACTGAACGACAGGACGATGTCCATTAGTTGAAGCACTTTTGCTATTATCGCCAGCAACCGCGACGCTAATGGTGCGCATAAAGCCTGTTATGATTGCCACCAGTTTTGCTCTGACTCAGTCAAGCAGTCAACCAGTCAGTCAGTCAGTCAGTAAGGCGGGCAGCACTCGAAGTCGTGTAATGAAGCATAATCTCATTGTTACCACTTACAACCAATAAGGTCAACAGCAAAGACCGCTAAGCGGATTGGGCCACAGCGCACGCAACTGCTTTTGGAACAGGTCAGAAGACGGCGACAACTACTTGGCATATCCTGTGGCACACTGACTGCCCGCCTAGCTAACTGATTGCCCCGCCCCCTCTCCTGAAATCGAGTGGTTCCTTTCAAGTTTATTTACTTGCCACTTGTCCTTTTTTCGAGCTTTGGCATTTCCAGTGCCACCTCTATTGATGTTGTCCTTGTTGTTGTTGTTGCTGCTGTTGTTGTCGTGAATGGCAAATGCCAGTCGCTAACGCCAGGCTTTTCATTAGCGTGATTTGTACAGGATCATTATGTTTTATTTTGTGCCACTTGACGCGTCCACACACAGACACACACTCACACACATACTTATGCAGCCAAATAAAGGATAATATAAACGACAACTCTACTATTGTCGTTTTCCTTTTTTTCTCTCTTTCCCCTTCATTTGTCTAATTGTCTAATTTGAGCTTAACAAGTGGGCTATGCATGTGAAGGGCATGGATAGTCAATTGGAAATTAAAGTGTTAAGCGGAAGTGTTGCATTTTAATGAGGCCAAAGCATCAACAAAACTTTTGATTTGAAATGATTTAA
The DNA here is from genome assembly GCF_023558435.1 of Drosophila sulfurigaster albostrigata. Classification (NCBI taxonomy): domain Eukaryota; kingdom Metazoa; phylum Arthropoda; class Insecta; order Diptera; family Drosophilidae; genus Drosophila; species Drosophila sulfurigaster. Next base: position 23,696,474 of record NC_084882.1, read on the forward strand.
TTCTATCAACATTTATAGTATTAATTACTGTTGTATAACAATAAACTAATTTTTAATGAAGATTTTTTTACGAAAAATTTATATGGGAAAAAAATTTTTGTTTTTATCACTTTTAAATAAAAATAAAATTCTGCATCATCTGTTTGTCGCATCTATACTGCAAAATAAATACAAAGTCTACATAAATGTAATTACATAAAGCGAAATCGATTTATTATAATTTAAGCAATAATAATTAGACCCTTCATCGTTAGATACTTGTATATAATTCTACTCGTTATCTTCTCTTCAACTTAATAAACGCCAAAAATCAAATATAAATATGTTTTGGGCAATTTCGTAGAAAATAGTTTTTAAAATAGTAAGTAGCTTTTTCTACAAAAATAACTGGTTCAATACCAATTTCAGTTACTACTTAATATAAATTTATAAATAGATCTTTTTTATATAGAACAACTACTTTATTATTTACACAAGTGTCGAAAGATGCCAAAACCAATGAAATTCGACTGACATCTAAACAAATTTCTCTCTGTTGTTTGTGATTTTAGCTTTGGCCTAGGCAATTCCAGTCTCTATATTCTCGACATCACATCTTCCAATTCACAAACACAATCTATTCAAATGTATGTATGTGCATGCATTTGTATATTTTGATGAAAAGTGCTTAAATTGAGCTTTGGTTTTCATTAAACTTGAACCCTGCATAACATTAAGTCCACTCAAATCCAAAATAGATGCTAAATTTTAAGCGTAAACCCGCAGCTTTCACACAAAGTAAACTATGAGAGCAACAGCGTTGCAATTGTTGCAAATGCACAAAGATTTTTCGGAGGTAAACCTCAAACAATCACTGGCCACAAAGAAAAGGAAAAGGCAAGCAGAGCAGCCAAGAGAAGCAAGCGAAACCAATGCAAGAAAAGGGTTTTTAACAATTTTAATTTCAATTTACTAACCATGAGAAGAGCCCGAAAACGAGACTCCGAGAGCTTGGCCAAAAACGCAAGCAAAAGTCAGCGTGGAGAATAAAATTTCATGGCAAGGAGAAGATGCAACGAAATCCAGTTTTTTGTGTGTGAAGGGAGGAAGGGAGAGACGGGAGGAGAAGCTAAAGAAGGATGCTTCACAAAAACAAGAACAATGGGATAGATAATAAGGCACTGTTGCTGTTTGTTGCTGCCTCCATTTACCTTTAGCGACCTTCGCGTTGTTGCCGCGTTGTTGCAGTTGCTGATTGGAATTATTTAGCCAGACTGCAGCCAGATAGAAGAAGCTGCACGAACAATGCTCGACAGCAACAAGGAGCAGCAGCTACTTGCTTAAATTGTGATTTATCGTATTTATGGCCGCTGCTCAAATTGAGTTTACAACAAGAGCTATTTTTTTCTTGTTTCTTTTTTTTGGTGGGTTAGCTGAATGCAACTAACGGCTAATGAGGCGCGTGTTAAGCAGCTCACAAAGTTTTGCGCCAAAGTGAAATCAAAAGCGCCAAAGGTCTCATTGTATTCGGCCATTTTCAAGCGAAGCCCAGTCTTTGATTTCAAGTCAACAGCAAAGAAAGAAGGGAATTACTAACTATACGAGTATAAAAAACAGAGCATCAGAAATACGAAATAAATAAAACAGGCATGGCAAGCGAAACAGGCTTTTGGGCTTGGCCAAGTTGCAAGACCAGTGCGCCATTTAAGGGCCTCAAGGCCAAGGTTTGAGCAACAGCAGCAGCAGCAGCAGACGAAAAACTGATCAAAATCAAGCCAAAAGAGAGGGAATTGGCATTAAGTTGGCAACGTTGGTAACTAACTTTTGGCACACATACGACTGCAAAAAGCGTGCGAAGAGCGGCAGCGGCCAGGAAATGGTAGAATGCCAAAGTCATAGTCAGAGTCAGAGTCGGTGTCAGAGTCGGAGTCGAAGTCGGAGCCTATGCATAATAAATGCGCAACTGGTGTGCAAAGGAACCGGTTTTAGGAAATCCAACAGCGATAAAACAGAGCGAGAGAGAGAGAGCCAGAGACTTCTCCCTTCTGTGTCAAGTGTTATACTGAGGGGAAGCGACGTTAACATAAAAGCTGTCGCTGTTAGCCAACAGGACGAGCGTGCAGGGGCAAAAGCTTTTGGGCTTTAACAGTGGGCGCTATGTCCCTCTGTTGGCTAACAGTATAAGACAATGTAGCACAGCAGCAACGGCGGCGGCAAATTGAAATCCGTTTTGCCAATCGAGACGAACTTCCGGCGGCAAATCAGCGCACCAGACAACAAGCCAACAACTGATGCGCAGACCAACTGGCAACGGCTTGGCTGCTTGGATAACTGGCTGGCTGGCTGGCTGGCTGACTGACTGCATTGTTGGCTGGCTGAGATTGCAGACCTGACGCACATCAGCATTTAAATGGTCTCGCAAGAATGCAGATTTTACAGCAACACGCATGCCAATGTCTGGCCAAGAACGGTTCGCCAAGCCGCTAGACAAGTCAAACCACTCGAGTTGTGTTCTTCTTAGCTAGCTATCTGTGTGTGTGTGTGTGTGACTGTGTGTTGTGTGTTGACGGGTGCGACGCCTTGTAGAGTACATTGACCATTTTGGCAAAACTCTTTTCTTTTTCTTGCTTTCCACAACGTTCTTTACAACGCCGTCGTCGTCGTCATGAGAAAATTACAGCACTTGATGTTGTCGTCGTTGTCGTTGGTCATTTCTCATGAATTGCAACTAAATTTGTAACAAAAGTCACATTTGTAGACAACAAACAAAAACATCGTCTCGCTCTGAACCTGACCCAAAACAGACATAACAAAACACACACAACTGGTTACAAAATAGTGGCGTCATCTCAGCCAAGTTAAGGCCAGGAAGTGTGTGTGAATTAGACAAGCTAAAAATCTGAAATCTACACGCAAATTTGCATCCAAGTGCAATCCAACAATTGCCGCCAATCACCGACTACATAAATTCCCTGTCTAACTGGCAACTGTCAGCGCTTTGAGTACATAATCATTGAAGTAATCTCTTCACAGTCTCGTTCTACAATCACAAAATTGCTGTACACGCTTTTAATCTAAATCTGAAATGCTGTTGGCATTAAAAGTACGATTTGATAGCGAAAGAAACGTTCTGCAAATTCTTCATTCTGTCATGGGAAGTAGAGAAGATTTCTACAATTTTACGGCTTATTTTGGCACAACGAAATTACAATTAATTATAGTTTCCAGCAAGAAAAGTTTAGGTAAAAAATATGCCATGTTAACCAAACTTGCAATCCAAACTAAATTGTGAATGTTTAGAGTAATCTGTTTTATGAATTAAAACACTTGAGTGTGCTCGATAAAACAAAAGCAAAGCACTACTTTTTTATATTATTATTAATAAAATTCAAATTTTATTTATGCTGAAATTAGCAATTTGCATTGAGAAAATTTGAAGTTGCATTAGGGCAAATCCACATTTATTAAGTGAAGCACAATTTAAGCAGCAAGTTCAAATTTGAACCCTACAATTACTGAATGAAATATACATGTATTCAACGTTATTTATTTTGCAACATACACCTAGAATTATAGCAGATTCTGGGAACGTAAGAGGCTTTCGTCAAATTGCCGCTTAAATTTCAAATTCATCATTTTCTTGCTTCTTGCTTAGCAGCAATAATTCACAGGTGATGCAATAGATATGTACATACATCAACATCATCATCATCATGCTCAACTACTTATTTCTGGTTCTCAGTGACGCCGTGCAGCAAGCATAACAAGAGCTTAGCTAGCAATTGGCAACTCGGCGGCAACGAAGCACAACTTCACAATTCTTGCTCCAACTTCAACTTCATGTCACGATCACGGACATGGTCGCACAACTCAAGGTACAACACAGAGAGAGAATAAGAGTGAGATAGAGGGGGGAGAGAGATGAAGCTAGTCACAAGATCAGAGCGCCAAGAAGCGATGAGTGAGTGTAGTACTCATACTCATACTCGTTGCTTGGCGCTGGCGTTTATTGACCCTAAATGAAATTGCAGTAACATTTTCACATGCTGCTTTGCATCTAAGCATAACAAACGCCTTGCACTGTTCACTGTTTGGCGGCATTCAAATCTCAAAGCTAAACAATGCCACGGCATGTTGCCAATTGTCCAACGGCAGCGGCAAGTAAAAAACAAATCAGCTAACAAAATAACAAGCCAGAAGGGAGTTGTTCTTAGCCTGAAGCTAAGCTGAGCTGCTGCTGCGCCGGCGCCGACAACTTTGGCCAAGTTCAAGTGAGTCTTTGGCTTTGCGTTTTTTTTTGCATTTTGCCAAATGAAGACGATGATTATATTCTTGCAGCAGTAGTTGCAATCGGAAACCAGTTTTCGTTTGTCTTGCGTCGCCGTTGGAAGCACAACCACAAAGGCATTTAAAAGGCAAAGGCAAAGGCAACTCTTGTGTGCACTTTTGGCTTCTTGCGGTTGATATGAAATATAGAATATGCTTTGGCTTTGGCTCTTTTGTGGGTTGCAATCCATTTGCCATTTGGCATTTTAATTGAAATGCTTGCTGCTTGACGACAAAAGAATCAAAGATATTCGAAAAGTATTCAAATTAAATGCACAACACGCATATTCTATATATATTGTATTTTACATACAGAAAAGGAGAGCGTGTTTCTTGCTCTTGTTGCCCCCTTTTTAAGGCTCGTCATCATCTTGGTTATCTGCCAAAGCTAATAATAAAGTTTACAAAATATGCCAAACTTTGCGATGCCTTGCAAAAGTTTAGCATAATAAATAAACAAAGAGCCAATCAACAGCAGCAGCAGCAACAAAGGCAGCAAAAGCAGCAACAATAACATCGAGCACAACATAATGAGAATAGATTTGTTATTTTAGACAAGAAAGAAAAATTCGAGTTTTCACTTTCGCCGAAGCATGTAATAATTGTTCATTTATCATAATTATATATTGCATGTTGATTTATATTATACTCACGGAAATGAAAGAACAACACACAGAAACAACGTTCTTCGACACTCACCTGAAAAACACAGAGAGGAAAAAAAGGAAATGCGTATAAATAGTTGCTTAGTTGGGCGGAGAAGAGACCTTATCAAATAATAATGCTGCAGCAAATACATTAAATTGCAATTTAATTTAAATGTAGAGCTAATTTATTATTGTGTAGTGTTGCGCTCGCTCTGATATATTTGCCACTTGCACTGGTGGCATCAATTTGCCAACAAGAGGAGGCAGGCAGCAGGCAGCAGGCAGCAGGCAGGCAGCATGTGGCAAGAGCAAAAAGCAGCGCGCCAAAGCGCTTCAATTATTAATGCGCTTCTGTTCATTGCATACTTTCAGGCTGGCAGTGAGAAATCAGCGCTACGCACACACACGCATTTCCCGCCGAACACAGCCACACAGTGCTGTCCATGTGTGTAGAAACGGGTGTAGTTTGTGCATCAATAATGTAGGTGGCACAAATTTCTCAATTTGCTGCCTGTTGCTATACAATTGAACAGCACTGTGCGGCTCTCTATTTATAACTGTCTCAGTTGGCGTTTGGCACTTTGTCTGCCGCCACTTGCATGAGTCTCACATTTCAAATTGTATCCGCCACCACCAACAACAACAACAAACAACAACCAAACGCTGCCTTAATGTCTTGGGCGTTTTAGCAAACAAATCACTTTTAATTTTCGGTGACTTTGATTTTTGCCCAAACCACAGCGCAGCCTCCCCTCCTCATCTCTCCCACCCCCTTGCTGATGGGCCAATTCAGTGACTGACTAGGCATCTTCATTATCATTTGCACGGAGATTTCTTTTTGCACCCAGTGTTTTTCACTTTCTGCTTTTGGGCTTAGCCTACAGCATACACATTTCTTTCGTACTCTGCATATGTCATTTATGCTTTGATTTTGGTTTTGCGTTTGTTTTCCTTCTCTCCACACAGTTGTTTATAAAAAAGGCGCACACACACACGCACACACACACAGGAAGAGGAAGCCAAAGTGACTTTTGAGTGACAAATTGTTTTCAAATTTTGGCTGGCTGCTTATTTGTGTTAATGGCATAAATTTGCATAAAAGCATTAACTGTTTATTTGCTTTGCCGCTTGTGTGCTCTCCTTTTCCCACTCTCTCTCTCTCACTCTCACTCTCCTACTCTTTGGGCTACCTTAATCTTGCTCCGCACCCCTTCGTGAAAATTTGCAAATTGGCCAAGAACGGAAAAACAAGTAGCAGGCAAATTGAAATCACATCGCAGCTCTCTCTCTCTTCTCCATACACATATGAGCAGCAGCACTTGAACACAAAATGACTTTTTTTCTTCTCATTTCTTTAGGGGGCTGAGGGTTGAACGTGCGGGGGTGTTGTGCGCTGCCCCCTGGAGGCCAAATGTAATTTTCTACTCGTATTTATTTATTAAAGCCGAAAAAGCAACGCCCTGATTGAATTGTGACAGACCTTGTAACGCCCCCCAAACACCACTCGAGGAAAGCACGAAAGAAAAAAAGAAAAAATAGCTAAGAATGCAAATTAAAATAAGCACGCAGCATCACGTGAGGAGGGGATGGGAGAGGGAAACAGTGGGGGAGCGTATGAAACAAAGCACACATGCATAAAAAATTACCACTAATAGCTAAGCCATAGTCCCTCGTACACATAAAAGCTAAATTAGCTGCAGTAAAATCGGAAAATCTCATGAGAAATTGCCATAAAAAAAAATGTTGCGAAGAAATTGAAGAAAAATAAAAAATAAAAGCTGTGCGCATAAATTATTGAGAAAACATTTGGGCACGAAATATGCCATAAGAGTACCGTAGCTATGCAGCATAGCTGGACATTCAGCAAGGACACGCGCTGCTTCTGCTTTTGCTGCTGCTGTTCAGGGTCCTTGCTAAGATGAAAGGCTTAAAAGGCTTGCACGCAATGTTGCCAACAGCCAATGATGGGCATTAAAACGGCTTAAAGGCGTAATATGTTGTGGCTTAAATTACATAATAACAGCGCCAGTACACGAAAGAAGACGAGCACACAGAGAGCGATGGAGCGGGAGGAGAGGGGCACAAACAATAACAAGGCCAAACAATAACCGAAAAAAAATGAGAGCTTACAAATTTTTCTGCTCAACTTGCTGCACATACCCGGCCAAAAAGTCAAGACACAGCCGGCATTTGAGATGCGCAAAAATTCCGCTGGAGATTACAAATAAGTTATAGGAATTTTTCTCCAACCGCGCGGTATATTGCAGTCGTGTATACTCAACGGGCGACGTTGCAGCAGCACTTTCCTGTTTCATTCTTTTTTAATTATATGCAAAGAAATGTTGGGAGGTGGTCGTCAAAAGGCTTACAACAACCCGCCGCCCATCCCCCTCCCAACTGTGGCAAGACAAACACGCGGCTGGCAAAAGGGACTAAAATCAGTCGGTTTAAAGGCGAGAGAGCGCCTGATGCCCGAAGCTGGCTGCCTGACTTGGGCTGCCTTTCCTTTGTTGGCTTTTATCATTAACATGGCTTCAAATTAACGGAAAAACACAGCCAAGCGGCGGCAGTCAGTGCAACAACGTCGTCGTCCACGTCTCAGTTGGGGAATTATAATTTTTCACACTTTTCAATGCGAGCTGAGTTTTCCTCGGCATTGCAGCAGTCACTTTGCCTGTCACTTGGCTAGGCAAAAGTTTTGCCGCCGACGCGACGCGCCCCATGAGAAGTGCATGAATATCAAATTAGGTTGCAAAGTGTTAATTTCAAGGCAACACAAGATGATGACGACAATAATGAAGATGATGATGATGATGAGGAGCGTGCTTCTTACAAATGGCACTAAGAATTTGTTGCAGTTTCTGCTGCACGTCTTTTTTTTGGCAAATTGCCGGCAGTTGATGTCGCTTTATAATTAATTGAACATCGATTAACATCAATTTCATTGCAAAACACTCTTCTTTGCATGGCAATTGCATTGACTTCACTTGCATTTATTGATGATTCATTTCACATTAAAAGAACACACAAAATTGACATTGTTCAATTAACACATTGACAGCGGCAAATTAGCGTTAAAATTACTTAGTTCAACAGCTCAAAGTTGAACAAATTAGAAGATAGAAAAAAGAAAGCTAAAGAGAATTTGCGTCAGGTTTTGTATAATAAACAGCACAGTTGAAAGACTTTCAAGTGCAATTCCTTTGTTAAAAACCAGTATTCAAAAGTCATACAAATACTTATCTTAAATATGTATAATTAATGTAAATTTTAATACTTAGAAACAGTCATCTAAGTATCGCCATATAACACAATTTATTTGCCATTGACAGACAGAAAATATGGCATTTAAAATAAGTTCAATGATCTAGCCAGAAATCCATAAATATTTCAAGTAAAATAAATTACGAAAATATTTAAATGAGCTCTATATTATAACGAATATTGTTATTCATTTTTTGAATAAATGAAACAACAATTCCAGTAATTAAAAGTTGAAGAATTCGTTATTTATAATCAAGTAAAAAATAATGATTTAATTTTAAAATTAAATGAATATTCTGAAATTATTAGCGGATTAAATCAAATTAACTTCACGGGCTTTCTTCAGCTAAAAAGCAAATATTTTACATTTTCCAATTAAAATATCAAGAATTGAATATAAATTCTGATATAAAATTAAATGCGTTTTCTGAAATTATTTCTTTATCAGTTTTCAATTAGCTTTAACTCAATTCTTCTTATTTCTAAATTAGCAAAACCTCTTTAATATAATACTTATTCACTCATGTAATTCCCTTTGTTTCAACAATAATGCCAACAAATCTCAAGCTGATCTCAACGTGATTAGTTGAGGATTAAGCTAGCCATTTGCTGTTGCTTTGTTGCTGCTGGCTGACACTTAACATCCGTGATAAGAGCCTTTAACCCTGGCTGCTACGATGTGTCAAATGGTGTGTATGTGTAACTAATTCTTTAGTTTTGCATATGTAATGGTGGCCCATTACACGCATATGCATTCAGGCAGCTGCTAATGCAAATCCCTCGTGGCTCTCAACTCTCGACTCTTGCCAGCAACAACAACAGTAAGAGTTCAAGTCCGTGTCTGACTGTCTTTCTCTGCTTGGATGCTGTATTTATTTTGGAGATTTTGTAAACTTGCAGCCACGTTTCGCACAAAGCACACAAACACACACCCACATTAGTAAACACACACAAGTGTGTGTGTGTGAGTGTGTGCCGTTGTTGTTGCCATTGTCACGTGTGAAGTGCCATCGAGTGACACAAATGAAGTGACTGCTATTAGCTTTAAAACGCACTGACAGCGAGGGACAAAGCGACAGACAACAAGAGCACACTCCAAAAGTGGCAAACTTTGCGTGCGTCTCTCGCTTTGCCGCTTGCCACTTGCCGCTCGAGCAAACTACTTGCTTGTCGTCGCCTTAAAGCTGCTCCAAACTCTCCCACGCACACACACACACAAACTCCTTCTGACTTCCCCCCTCATCACGCTGATGCTCCCCGCTGAAGTTGGTTACATTTCAAGTCCCTTTGCTTTCATGTGCGCAAATTAGCTTATCTGATACATCAGAATCTTGTTGCATAATTCAGCAACATTTTTTCTGCCACTTTCATTCAATTTGCACCCAAGCCCCGCAAACGAATACGAATACGAATACGAATCCCAATCCCAGTCGTCTCTGGTCGCTTCTCTTGTTGGTATGATTGTATCTTGACGAATTTCTTGCTGCCGCATTCGACGCTTAAAATGTTGCTTTACGTTTGTATGCTGAACTTTCTTTCAGCCCTTTTTGCCGCACTCGTTGTTGTCGACACCATGAAAAATTCACTTAAATTGTAATTTACTTGCAATGTGCTAGCATAGCTGATGGCCACTATTGACACGTTTTCCCTCCCTATCCATGCAAAGACATTGCTGCTGCTCCTTCTAGTCCTGCTGTTTGCCCTGCTCAAAAATTCCTTTTGAGAAATTGAATCCTTGGCATGCTGGACTAACACGAAGCAATCGCATGTTTGTTTATCTACAAGTGGATGGATGGGAGTATCTCTCTGTGTCAGTGTGTGTATGTGTGTGTGTGTATCTGTGTGAGTTTGTGTGCGTGCACTTGTCTCTTCAGTAGGCTCCAATGGGATTTTTGCTACTTATCTCATTTTTAGCATATTTTATCAAACATAAATATATATATATATACATCATATATATATGTATTTTTCGCTTCCTTGACAGGCGGCTGTGTAAGATTCCTCTCTCTCTCTGTGTCTCTGGCTGCGGTCCTCGAGGATTTGATTCTCATTTTGTGCGTCATCAGCACAAGAGTTTCAACTTGGCTTGACGGTTTGTCTGCCCCTCCTTCCTCCTCTCTCTGATTCTGTTGCTCCCTGACGCTTTTTAAGCTGCTTGATTGACTTGAAGTGCTTGGATTTAAGTGGTCGTTGGAGATTTGCTTGTTGCTGCTGCTGTTGCTATTGCTGTGACGTTGTTCTGCAACATTATGATTATGATTATTTGACTCTGTTGACTGCTTGGCTGAGCGACACGACAGTCGACAGCCGACAGCCGACGTCTCGTCAAGGAATTTTTCAGCCATATCAAAAAGCTTAGTCTCATATTTTCGCTTTTATAATTGACAGGTAGAAAATATTCAAATTACTGAACGCTCGCTTGCCACATTGTAAATGTGGAAAAACTGTGGAAAACCCTTTCCTACCATCACGTTTTATACCCGCTACCCATAGGGTAGAAGGGTATTATAACTTTGTGCCGGCAGGAAATGTATGTAACAGGTAGAAGGAGGCATCTCCGACCCTATAAAGTATATATATTCTTGATCAGCGTCAACAGCCGAGACGATATAGCCATGTCCGTCTGTCCGTCTGTGTCCGTCCGTCGTCTTCTGTCTCTGTCCGTATGAACACCTAGATCTCAGAGACTATAAGAGATAGAGCTATAATTTTTTCCGACAGCATTTGTTATGCTTGCACGCAGATCAAGTTTGTTTCAAATTTTTGCCACGCCCACTTCCGCCCCTGCAAATCAAAAAAATCGAATAACAATCGTAATTTTAAAGCTAGAGATACGAATTTTGATATACAGTAATAACTATAGTAGTTATGATCCCTGAAAATTTGGTTGCGATTAAAAAAATTGCAAAATACTTACTAGGGGTCTGAGTTGCTTTGGCTGACAATCTGGTATATTGTGCCGTCTATGGTATATTTTGAATGCGGTACTATATCAATATACCACATATACCATTTGGTATATTTTAAGTATTTTTGCAGTATATTTGGTATATTTTGAGAATAATACCGCAAAATATATTGCTTTTATTCAAAATGGGTTGTCGAGTACACTCGTGTAGCTTTCTTAATAACATACTTTTAACCTCTTTGTGGGCGACTTTGTCTCTTTGGGCAACTATAAAGCACACGAGGGCAAAGCAAAAGTTCAGAGTCTGTGTCTGTTGTAGCAAAATCCGCTTAGCATTAGCTCTTCTTCTTGCACTCGTTGCAAGTTCAAAAGTCAACCTAGTATGTGTGTGTGTGTGTTTGCTGCACTTTGTGTGCGTGTGTGTGTATGTGTGGGGTGTTTGTGTGCGTAAGTCACTTAAGTGCACAATATGTTGGGCCATTTGACCAATTAAAAGTTTTGCTCCTAATACGCTTCATTTGCTCAACTTTTCGTTCGAGGGATAAAGAGCGAGACAGCAAGTCAAAGCTCGTCAGGCTGTCAGAAGAGTGCACCCGATAGTGGCTTAAAAAAGTTTCGTCACATGCAAAACGCAATGCACCCACAAGTCGATCTCCCTCTTCACAATCTCTTTGCCTGCAACAAAACGTTTTCAAATAAAAAAAACTTTCAAATCTGCGAGGGAGACGAAGCTCACTTTGCTTATTGAAATTTATTGAGATTTATGCATAATCTGGCGCACGCAAAAAAAAAAACTTTTGCAGCTGTCAATCACAGAACTGAGCAGCGTTGCTCCCGTACTTTTCTTTCTTCCCCCTGCTTCTAGTTTTATCGTCCAGTGACGAATAAAAAAAAAACAAGAAGAAATCGAGGCACAAAACATTTGATGAAATACTCTGACAAAGTCGCCGTTGCGTCGTCATCGTCATCGTCGGCAGCTGTCCAGGAAATAAGCGCCAATTATGCCACCAGCAAATGCGTTCGACGTTCTTCGGCCTGCTGCCCAGCAGGAAGCCAGCTGGATGGCCAGTTAGCGACCAGAATTCATTTCGTTGACGTTCACCTAACCTCGCCCCGCCTCGTCTCTCTCCCTTTTTCGTTTCGCTTCTTTCAATTCCAATTTCAATTTGCAATACGCTGAAATGGCGCTGTCGACGTCGCCATCATCGTCGTCGTCGACATCTTCATGTGGCCTCAAAAAACTGTTTGGTAGCTGCTGCTTTTTATGCCTGCTACTGTTGCTGCTGCTGCTCCCCCTTTGGCATGATGTACATCTGCTTGACCAAGCAGAGAAGCAGGCTGAGCAAGAAGTCTGAAGCTATCCAGGCCCAAAATGAACCCACCTCTCTCGTCCTCTCTCTCCTCCACTCTCTTAGTCTGTAGCGTAACGTTTGTTTCATTTTGTACGCACTTCCGTTGCCGTTGCTGTTGCTGTAGCCGCCCTTCCAGCTCGTAAAGGGATTTTCCTGTATCCTGCATCCTGCCTGCCTGCCAACCGTCTGCTGCTGTCATCTTGCGCCATTGGGTCATCCATCTACCGTTTCATCCTTTGTGCAGCCCGCAAATGTTTTATTTATATGTGGACAACGTTGGCGGCGGCAGAAGTTTTACTTAAATATGCGTAGCAGGCCATCAGCCGCCATCTCTTCTTGCCTTCTGGTCAGAATGTAACTGCTCAGGTGTAAAGGTAGAGATATATGTGTATGTGTGTGTGTATGTATGTGTTTGTTGTCTGCAATTCTGATTCAGTATTGATATGTGCGAGATGCTGGGGCATACTTTTAGGCGCAGTTGAAACGTCTCAGAGCCTTTGATTGAGTGGAGCGCGCAAATCCGCAAAATAGATTTCCCAATTGACACATATTTTCCTTTGCCTTTTCTCTCTGCTGTTTTTTTTTCTCTTGCTTGCCAAATTGCTTGCATGAGTGAATGTTTGTCCATTTTTTCCCGTTTGTGCCCAGGCACGTACTTCAGCTTCTTGTTAATAAGATTTTAATATTTATAGGCATGAGGACAAAACACAACAATTGCTGCACATGTTCCACACCACAGCTTTTTGGGGGCAAATTAATTTCGATTGTGAATTATTCAGTGCAAAACTTATTATTATACGTTATTAATATGCATATTTCATGCTTTTTAGCCTCATATTTGTCAAAACTTTTGTTCTAAGGGAAGAGGATAAGGAATCGGAGCAGACATTAATAAATTTAATTTTATTTTATTTAATTGCTCGAGTTAAACGGGTCGTCGACTCGTCTGGCCCGTGTTGCCACTTGAAACGCACAAAACCGCTCACGAAAAATGCCTTTATTAATTTCGAAAACGAAGATAGCTGAGACAGAGACAGAGAAACCCTCTCGAATTGGGGAAATGAAAGGCGAAAACATGGTTTGCCCACTTCATCTAAGGCATTGAATAAGGCGTTCATTTTCTTGCCGCCGGCAGCTTCTTTATTTGCTTTGTTGATTGTCAACATCAATTATTTAACTTTTGCGTGACAAACCCAACCAAAAAACGAAAAAAAAAACAACAACAAAAATGAAGCTGAACTGCCCCACGCGAACCCTTGCCCCGCTGGTCTATTTAAAAACAGTCAAATAAGCGCACATAAAACTTATCACGCCTGAATTTGTCAGCACAAAAGCCAGGCACGACGAGCGAAAAAAATGTAGCGGCTGACTCCAAAGGAAGCAACCCTTTCTGTTGTTGTTCCCTGCACCCCCCGCTATGCATCCTTTTCTTTCCCCATTCTTTTTTTTCGCCTTTTTCTAAATACCCTGTGAATAGACTTGGCAAGTGCAAAGTTTGCTTTGCGATATAAATATTATATGATAATATCAGATATTCTAGAGATCAAATCAAAATAAATAAGTATTTTCCTCTTGCTTGCTCTATTACAAAATTAAAAAGCAAAAGATATACATTTAAATGAAATTGGGGCAGTAATGAAATAAGAACGTTGAAATAATGCTGAAGAATTGAGCCAAAAAGTTTTCTTCTTTCATAATAAAATGTAATTTAGGAAAATATTAAAAACTTAAAACACGGATCTTCAACTCTTCTGTATTAATTTATAAGAATATTATTTCACAATTAATTATAAATTCAAAAAACTTAAATGTTAAATGCAGTTTATGCAGATCACAAACGGGAGCTCAACTCTTTTATACTACTTCAACTCAATATTTCATTCGTTCAACTTCACAGAGTAACTTGTTGTCTAGCCTAGTAACGACACGAAAGCTTTTCGAACTTGGTTAGTTGAAAATTTGTCGCGGCTTCTGCTTCGCACTTCATTTTGTGTTTGTCTTGTTGAATGCCAAATGCAAATGCTCTGCATACTTTATGGCGTTTTGTACGCTTTTTTTCACACTTTCCTAAGCAGTTGCCGCCGCGCACGCGATGAATGGAAATGCCCTTAAGGAGGAGGAGGAGGAGGAGGAGGCGGGGAAGCGCCTTGCCGCTGCTGTTGAGAGCTTGGTTGGGTGCTGACTGCCACTTAAGACAAATTGCGGGTAACAAGTAGAGCGCCCACGTAAATAGGCAAAAGCTTCAACAACAACAACAACAAAATAAATAAAATGATAAGAAAAAAAGAAGGAGAAAATGAAGCAAACTCAATGCAAAAAAATATAAATAAATACCCCATTGAAAGTTTTAGGGGCTGACTCGATGCTGCTGCTGTCATACAATGGGTAATAAGGGAGAAGCGCAGGAAATTTGCGGCGTCAGAATGCCAGAATCTGCATACAATTTCAGAGCGCAGAAAAAAATATATGTATATATATAACAGAAAGGGTTTGTGCAAAGTATGCCGCAAAGTTTTCAATAATACCCAACGTTTCGTGCCCCAATCCCAAAACGTTGTGCTGCAACAAGAACAATTTGAACGCTGAACGGCAACCCACTTGAGTGCTCAAGTATTTCACGCCGATTTGCGGCCTTGTTTCGAGCGTCGCCCATTTCAATTGCTCGCCTCGAGAGTTGAACTTAAAACGGGGGCAGAGACAGCGCACAGCGAGAGAAAGTAAAGAAAACTGAGCACAAGAAGTTTTCAAGTTATTTTCTTATTAATATTGTGGCTAATGTTCCACTAGAAGTTTCGAGCGGCTTCTCAATCTGCTCGAGTAATTAAGCAATTAGTTGAAAAGGGACAAGCGGACTGGCAGAGGAGGCATATCAAGTATACGCAATGCAGGCAGCAGGCAGCAGCATGTGGCATGCGGCTTTGCAATAATATCGCAGATTTATTTGCCAGCGACATTCGGGCAAACATTATGTGCCACTTTATGGAGCAAAAGAAGCCGCTGCTCAGCGCTGCAATAATCCTCCTCCTTCACCTCCTCGTCCTCCTCTTGGCGACTGCACGCGCAACTACTAAAAAGGGCTTATGCATGTGAGTGTCTCTGTGTGTGTGTGTGTTGGTCCTTGGTGGCTGTCATGCGGTTTTATTAGAAATTGTTATCGTTGCGCCTGTTGCATCCTCATCGAGAGAGAGAGAGAAGGGAGCAGCAATGCACAGTGCTCTCTCCCTTTCCTTTGTACTAAAGTTCGATTTTTATCGGGCAAGCGAATCGCGCTCTATTTGGACGCCATGATCCAACAGGCCGACTCGACGCGACTCGGCTTATTGGGTTCACATGCTGCTTCTTGTGTGCTCTATTTGCCATTGCCATTTGCCATTTTCCATTTACCATTTGCTATTGCCGTTTGCCGCTTTGCACCGTTGGCTTTCAGCTTTTGCCACGAGTGCTTTGTTATCTGTGGAATTAAAAACGTCGCCATATTGCGCTCTGCCAGGACGACGACGACGACGACGACGACGAGCGTAGCTCTTAGGATGGCGGCGGCAGCAGCGACATCCACATCGCTATCGACATCGACTGCTGTGGCTGCTGCGGCTGTGTTTGAGTGCACTTTTAGCGCCATAAATCAGAAATTGTTGTTGCCAATGCCCTGATGCTGTCGCTGATGCTGATGTCGTGGGTATCCTTTTATTGTTGTAATGCGAATACAAATTTATATTGACATCGTAAAGGTAAAAATCTTTGCCGCAACTCCTTACACATTTACGTGCCCAACAATTCTCCCTCACATCAACCGTCTGCTGCTGCTGCTGCTTGCTAAGGATATATGAAAGGCTCAACAAGCAGAAGCAGAGGCTGGCAGTTGGAGGCAGCTCGCCGAGCGCGCCAATCGCATATGCAATGTCAATATTTGTATTTGCTTTCTATGAGAGCTCTGTGTGCAAGTGGCGCTCGTCCCGTTTGTTGGTTTCCCTTTTTTTTACGATTTGGGGTTTATGTGGGCATTGAAGCATTGATGGAGGAGGCAAAAGAAACACCCAGAGCATTGTGAGCAAGCAGGGGGCAGCAGTTGAACAGTGCAATGAAAGTGTTTTGTGGCATCGACGGCTAAGCGTGTGTCGCTGATACGCGTATTGCCGCCTGGCTGTCTGTCTGATATGTTTGCCCAAAGGGAATGCGATATTTATCTGGCAATTTAAACTTATTCTACTTACAGACTAGCAGTAGCCTAGTCACTTTGCCCGATTGGCCTCAACAAAACTATTTGCCAAATTGCAGTAAATAATTTGTATAATGCACACTTTAAGTTGTTGCAATTTTCTTAAAATTATTGTAGTGCTCACTTATGTTGTTTTATTTCTAAAGTTAAGCTTTTAAAGAAGTCTTTTTTTATAATAAATTAATAGTTAATTTATTGTGTTTAATGCTTAATTCTTTAATGCGTTATAACTTTTCTTTAAAGTAGTCATTTATGTTGTTTCATCTTTAGAGTCTCCCTTATAAAGAAACAGTTGTTAATGTGTCCATATTTGATGTAATAATTAGTTTTAAATATGTATCTTTCACTTTGTTGTAAGACCACACTTCATCTAAACTATCTTTTGTCTGTGGTTAGATGCGATGCAACGCATAACAAAATTAAAAGTTCAATATATATATTTAGAATTAAATCGATGTTGTGTATTTTATTTGGAATCGGATATTGACGATCATATAGAAAGCTTTAGTATGGTATTAATATATAAATTTTCACTGATATTTCTATTTATACAAAATTTTATTTTTATATTTATATTTTGATGCAAATTATCAGAAATCTATTGCTTAACTTATTATGTTTTTTAAAACTCTATCAAATTAATTTTCTTATTAACTGTCGGAACTTTAAATAACGCGTTAACAGTAATTTTTAGTTTGCATTCTATAACAATCTCAATCCCTGCTGTAGCTAAATCTCAGTCTATTTTAAGGTGTGCCACCAACCACTGTGCTTGTCACTGGTTGCAATTGCTATGACAATTGCAGCTCACAGGTGTTTTGTGCTTTTGCAGTTGCACATTTAGTTGACGACTTTGCCGCGCTGCTTCCGCGTTAGCCAGACAAAAGCGAGTCTTAAGTTTTATTTATGACTTTATCCATAGATATTATGGCTAACTAGCCCAATCAGCGTAAAGGATTTGCCGCATTGTTATGAGTGCAAAAAAGAGGGGGCAGCCACAATAAAAGCAAAGGAAAGGAGGCGACAAGAAAAGCGCATTAACTATTCGACGAGCCGTAAACGTTGAGGGCAATAAAATAAGCGGCCTACACAGGGCCAGGCAGACAGACCACGTACGATATCAAGTTAAAATTTAATGTCGCCAGGCAGAGAAAAACACCTTAACCTTATAACTTGGGCGGCGGCGGGCTAAGCTCGCCGCTGTGGCATAATAAACAAAATTCTAAAGATGCCGCACACATGCCGAAAAGTGCTCAAATCATAAACCAAAATAATAATTACCCATAGCTTTGTGAGGGACTTTACAACAAAAGCCAAGCCCCAAGCAGACACGAGGTGTAACACCCAAAAGGAGACACATGGAAATTTATTGATGTGCGTGTGATGTGCCTCTGCCTAGACAGCCGAGACGGAGACAGAGACAGAAGCAGAGACGAGACCCAAAAAATTGGCAGTAAGAAGGCGAGAGACTCTCACACGTTGAGCCTTGGAACCCATAAAAGCGCACATAATAATGTCAAATGAGTTACAACAAAAGCCAGCCAGCCAGCCAAGTTCTCGCTTCTACTTCTTGGGGTTGTCTTGAGAGGAAAGTGAGGGGGAGCGTATGTTATACCCTTTCGCTGATGACTGTATTAAGGGGGATGGCCTTTGCCAGCCTTTTGGGTCGTTTGCAGTTTTTATTACGAATTTATAGGCGCACATGCAAATAAATCGCCAGAAGTTAAACAGAGTGCGGGAGATTGAAGCATGCGTGTTTTGCGAGTGTTTTCTCTGTTTTTTTTTTCATATTCTGTTCAGCCTCGTCAAAGGTGCTCTTGTGTCATTTTATTTTATTTTTTATTTATACCGATATCTTGGGAGAGACGACAACTTTTGTGTAGTTTGAACGTCTGACAGCTTTCACTTTCAGTTTTGCTGAATTTTATAATGCTTATTTTTGGCTGGACAATGTTTGCGCTACTTCAACACTTTCGCTTCGATGGCAAGCGACCAAAAGTTTCACTGTCTCTGAGTCTCTGTCTGTGTGTGTATGATGTGTGTGTTACAGTGTGTTTATCTTTCGAGTTTGGTCAACAAGTTTTCGACGCGCGCACCTGCAACTTGCCAAGAGCATAACGAAGTGGGAGAGGAGGGACACAACAGAACAGGAAGTGAGACACAACAGGACACAACTGTGGACGACATTTAAGCTCAACTAATGCATGTGTCCTTTCCGTTTTGTTTGTTGTGTCCACATGCTACGAGAAAGTGAAGCAGCCAATGACAACGACACAGTTGACAAAAGCTTCCTTTCCTTCTTCTTCTTCTTCTTCTTCTTCTGCTTCGTTGCGTTTCTTTTTTTGGGCAAACGAAAGGCAATCTTTTTCCTGCACAGCGTGAAAATCGCGAAAATAAATATTGAACTGTAAAGCCAAAGTCAACAATGTGCGGTGCCAAGTTTCTGGTGTGTGTGGGTGTGTGTACTTTGCTCTGTGCAACGCTTGCGCCTCAGGGGAGGCTAGAGTTAAGAGGCAGTTTTTAAGCCGCAGCTGTTGCTTCTGATTTGTTGTTACATGCAAACGCAAAGCAACCAACACACACACTTACAACTGTTGTTCTCTGCCCGCAAAACTCGACACAAACTGTTTAAACAAAAGCTTTTGCCATGTTGCGTCTATCGATAAATTATGAAAGCAAGACACGCTAATTATACACGACTAAACAAGCAATTCCAGCAACAGCCGCAGATGCCACAGTTATATGATACTTTATCTATTTCAATAAGAGAGAAAAAAAAGGAAAACACATATAGAAAAAGGGTTTATTGCCAAGATTACAATTTACGCTCTCAGTGGCGAGTTCTTAATATTAAATGAAATGAAGAAAACCCGCAGTAAACCCGAAATATAGTAGTAAATATGGTATTTACAAGCTCATATTCACAAATTTATTGGCACCCAAATAAAAGAGAGACTGTAAAATAATACATGTTCCTGTTGCTGCTAATGAAATGACTCCCTACTGGACTGGTGTGTGTGTAACCTTCATAAGAAATACGATTTTATTCCCTCAATTTCGCTATTACAACAAATTTTCAAGTGTTTTCTTATACATTATATAACTGCTTAAACTTGTTGCCTCTCAGCGTTCGCAGTACTTTGTTTGGTTTTCTTGGCTTTCCGTTTCGTTTCTCGTTTCTCCGCTAGGCGACCCACAAAAGTATGCTATGGTTTTTTAGCTTCCGCCCTTCTATTTTGAAAATTTAACGAGACATCTGGGGATTGCATCATTTCGTGCAATTTGGTGCTGGTCGTTGTTGCTGCTTGCTGCTGTTGCTGCTATTATTGTGTGACGAGCACATTGTCCTTGTTGTCCTTTGTGTCAACTAAAATAAATAATGCGCATACAACTAGTCTGCGTGTGCGTATGTGTGTGTATCTAACATATATGCACGCAAAAATAGTAAACAAAACGCTTGCTTAAAAGAACAACAGAGGCAACAGACACTAAGACAGCCGCAGGGCCAGCAGCGACAGGACAAGCAGCAGTAACAACAACAACAGCAGCTACTTGTCGTCTTGTTGCTGCTGTTTCGGTTGCTGTTGCTGCTGCTGTTGCTGTTGCAAGCAACTTGAGTAACGTTTGGGGCGTAGCAGGCGACACGCCCTAATTGAAATTAATGTCTATCCCTTTTCGATTTCTATGGAAGCTGTTCCACCCACCACTCTCTGACAAGTTGCCCCCTCCTCCGTCACAACCATCTTGTACTTGTACTCGAGCATAGTTTTTGCCAGTCGCTTCTCCTTATTTTTTTTTTTGTGTGGCCAAATTGCTTGACTTACAACTCTCTACAAGAGAGCTTGCTAGTCTCGCTCTGTGTTGTTAACTAATCCGTTTCCTGATATCTACCAAGACACGCATGTTTTTGCCCAAGAATAATGCGTCTGGTAGTCGTTGGTAGTCGTCGTCGGTCCTCACAGTCCTCGAAATCCTTATCCTTATCCATGTCCTCGTTCGCATTAGTTTGGACACGCACAGAAAATGAGGAGCATGCTATAATATTTTTGTTTAACGATTGTTTTGTGTGCTTGAGCCCGTAAACGGGGGAATAATTAGCCGTTAGACGTTAGCCTTTTGTTGTAGTTGTTACCCGTAACAGTTACAGCTGAAGTTACGGCTTACGAGTTACTCTTGTGTAATGGCCCACCGCAAATGGTGAGAGAGATAAAGAAGAACGAGAGAGCGAGAGAGAGAACAAAGAAGTGAATGGTGGCAAGGCAATTCCCATTTTAAAGGATGGCGTGTGTGCATGTCTAATGTGTTGAAGTTGTTCTTTGAGGCCTGGTAAAAATACGAATTACCTTCTCCTCTTCCTCCACACAACAAACAATCATTGTACATAGTAAATAACTATAATTTTTAACGCTTGCTACAGCCAACAATAACAAAAGCCACAAGGCAAAAATCAAATCGAATGTCGGCGTGCAAAAACTGCGCATTTGTGTTGTGTTCTGCTCTCATTTGGGGATAACGTGGCGCATACGCAATGTCTTGCCTTGCGCTTTACCTTCCTTTTTCACTTGTGAATTGTATGGCACGGATTTCGGGCAATTTGATTCGCATCTCATTTGTTGTTGTTATTTTTTCTTCTTTTTATACCCGCTACCCATAGGGTAGAAGGGTATTATAACTTTGTGCCGGCAGGAAATGTATGTAACAGGTTCTTTAAAGTATATATTCTGATCAGCGTCAACAGCCGAGACGATTTTCTGTCCGTCTGTCCGTCTGTCCGTTATGGATGAACACCTACTCAGAGACTATAAGAGATAGAGCTATAATTTTTTCGACAGCATTTGTTATGTTTGCACGCAGATCAAGTTTGTTTCAAATTTTGCACACAAATCAAAAATCGAATAACAAGCATAATTTTAAAGCTAGAGCTACGAATTTTGGTATATACAATAAGTAAGTAGTTATGATTCCTGAAAATTTGGTTGCGATCAGATAAAAATTGTGGAAGTTATTAAAGAAATACATGGGCAAAACGCCTACTTACTAGGGTCTGAGTTGCTTTGTCCGACAATCTGGCACATTGTGCCGTTTATAGTATATTTTGAATGGTGTACTATATCGATATACCAAACATACCATTTGGTATATTTTTAGTATTTTTAGTAATATTTTGAAAATGATACCGCAATATTTTGCCTTTATTAAAATGGGTAGCAGGTATCTCACAGTCGAGCACACTCGACTGTAACTTTCTTACTTGTTTAATTTCTGAAAAAGGTTTTTATTATGGAACACACACACAACACACTAACACACACACACAAGATTGGGGTGGTAAACGAACAGCAGTAGCAACTACAACAAGCAAAGTCTCCGTTTTTTTATATGAATTACAATAATAAAATGAAAAAGCAAACAAAGGAGAAGCCACAGTCGCAGTCGCAATCGCAGTCGGAGACTCATTCTCATTCTCAGTCGCAATCGCGTATGAAAAGATTGAGGCAACTCAAAGCGCGCAAGGTGAAAGGAGGAAATAAAATCATAAAAATTACAAAAGGTAAGAGACAGCTAAGAAAAACGACAACACACGAAATGCGTTCAAGAAAAATCGCCGTAATAAAGCGTCGAGCGTCTGTTTGAGGGAGGGGGAAGGCGGCAAAAGGGATTCAACTCGGCTGTGCTGCAAATAAAACAATTTGAGTGGAAATAAAAAATAAAACAAAGTACAGATGAGAGCTGAAGAAGGCAGCGGGAAATGAGCGCTTAACACAACGCCCCGAAATGTAACTGAAACGCAATCCTTTGTAAGGATAAGCAGCAACAGCAACAGCAATACAACAGACAGATAGTCGGACAAATACGGCCGAGGCAAACAACAATGCTGCTCGATTGCTCGACGTCGTCGACATTCTCTGGCTCATCGTCTGTTATGCCAAAGTAGAGCGCAACTTAAATTATTAATAACAAGCATAAGAAAAACAAATGTACGCGAATGAACCAAGAAGACAAAGGATAACGCGCAAAGGAGCAGCTGAGACACAGCCAACGGCACTCTCGGGCACACCGTCGTGTGCACCCGGAAGCCCTCTGGTCGGTCAAAAGCGGCTGCACAGTTGAAACTGAGGTTTATGCCCTGGACACGACAAGACAAGACACTCAATGCAATAGCCAGCATCTAAGGGCTAGACATAGACATGCAAAAGTGGGCAACATTTCCTATTACTACTACAACTACTAAAATGAGAACCAAGACGAAAAAAAGAAACACAAAGTGGAGGTAAAAAGGTTTACTGCTCCACTCCAGACCACCTGAGTGTCAGCTAAGAAAACTAACCGGCAGTTCTTAGCCAGCAGCTTTTGGCCAAATAGAAAAGCAAATACGCTAAAGAAGTGAGAGAAAGAGAAAAAAAAATCGCGTTTGTAGCAACTGCCAAAGTAGTGTATCTATCAGAGGAATCACTGCATTTGCAGCGCTGATAAACTATGAAATTCTCTTTACTTTAAAATACTTTACTGTCACATTAATATTTTCTTCAATTCAAATATGATATTAGCTCTACTGCGGAAATTTCATTGTGACATAAATAAAATTATTTTAAGTTTATTAGTTGAAATGTTTTTTAGTCTTCGTCACACAAAAAATTTATATTTCTTTATATTGAGTTTTTGTAAAAACATTTAGCTCTAAGAAATCTTTTGTCTCCTTTTAAATTGTGAATTTTGTGAATACTTTCTACCTCTAAAAATCGTTCATATCCCTTAAATTAGATTTTCGAAAATACTTTTTTATCAAAAAAAAATTATATTATTATTATTATATTGCATTCTTTTATTTATTAAGTAAATCAATTATAATTTTTAGCTTTTTCTACTATCCTTATAAAGTGTTCTAAATATGAAACATTGCCTTAAACTAAGCATACCCAGAGCAACACAGCTACAGAGTAGAAATGTACTACATTTTTTGGACAGTTCTTGGCTTTGGCGAAAAATGCAAAAAGCTAAGGGCAAAATCTATCGATGGTGCTTGCCGCGAGTGCAACACAGACTATTTGATCGATTACATGAATAATGCATAAGGATCAACTTGAGTGGCAGTCAGTAGTCTTCGATTATCTTAAAAGTTACCATATTAGCTATATCAACAATTTTTGCTATTGCTACAGCGCTTTCCACAAACATTTTCTCTGCTTTAATTCTAAACGTTTTACGAGCGCTGCTTCCTTTAAGATATTTTCTTTAAAATTAGATAACAATGCTTTATCATGTCCAGACTTCCCATTCCCCCTGGCTCAAAATTGCGTTCTTCTCATTTTCATTTTCATTGTCTTATTTTTGTTATTAAATATAATTTGGCCGGCGCACACACCTTTATGGGAATTCTTAAAAATACCATTTTTATGAGCTAAGAAGATGCCACTGGGCAACCCGCTGCTGTTGCTGTTGGCTGCTGCATTCCCCGTCTACAATTTCTACTTCAACCCCCTTTGCTGGCCATCACACAACCGGGGAGTCAGCCGCCAACAATTCCCTCCTTGGTGATTTATGCCGTGCGGTCAAGTGTAAGTTGGGTGCGAGGATGACGACGATGAGGATGGGAAATTGGGTTTAACAGCCACGGCTGGCAGCTCGTTAAATTTGACCCCGCTGAGGCGACTGTCGCTGGCTACTGCTGTAGTTGTTGTCTGGCGTTTTATTAAATAATTTCTGCCTACGTTCGGGGGCGTTTTTTTTTTATGAACTGGCAACTGGCCCGTTATCGCAGACAAGCCGGCCGGCCGGCCGGCTGATAGGTAACCCTGAGGCCAGGGAGCAGGACAGGACTACTTTGCGTGCTGTGATTTGCCTTAATTAGTCGCGTCAGATCCAAGCCGCGTCGGCAGTTCATTTCACCTCATAATTAGGCGTCAGTTGCGGTTTAAGCCGTTTGCCGACGCATTTTTAAATAAACGTAAACGAAAGCATGATAATAATAATAATAACAATAAATGGAAAAAAGAAGAATCCATGTAGGGATGCAAAAAATTGAATTGTAAACAAAATTTATGGCTTGCCAATTAACCTGTGATCTTTGTGGCAACACGAAGCGGCAACTGAGCGATTAAAAATCAAACCATTTTTAATTGCCTGATTAATGCTGCAATGCGAACACAAAGTGTAATTATGACCAAGTGAATGAATTCATTTCATTCAATTGCAATGCATAAATTTCTGTTTGCTGGTTTAAGCGTTGGTCGGTTGCACAATAAATCTGTTTGTCTTTGGTGACCAAAGTGTGTGCAAACAATATGTTCACTCCAAGTTATTTCACAAACATTTATCTTTGATTTCCCCTGCAGCCGCTCAACTCTTTTGACAAATTTTCCATTCGGGTTTACTGTCAACAATTTTAATTTAGTGTTGCATAAACTAAATGTTCTTTGTGGCCCGACGTTCCACTGCCTTATAGCTGCGGGCTATTGCACACACAAAAACAGGGGACTGTCCATGCATTTTTTTGGTGGTCAGGAATTCATTTATTAAACGCAACTGACAAAGAGTTTTGACTGCAGCCGCAAAAAGGGGGAAAAGTATAAAGAGCTGGACAGATGAATGGCATGTCTTTGTAGGCGCGAGTAAGAGACACTTTTAAATGAAACAAATTAAAAATACATTTATATTGGTTAAGACTTGCAAATGCGGCTTTAAAAGCAGCTACCCGCCGATCGCAGAACCAAGCGAGATAGAGACATCGCTAACGAGCGTCCATTATGCAAACAATAAGCACCGTTTCCTTTCAGATAAAAGCAGCAGCAGACGAGAGACAACAATAAAAGCAGAAGGAGCCAAATATATATTGCGCATACGCCACGTTTTGCCACGGGTCTGGGCTTTCATTCAAAAATAGATTTATGTGTGGCATTTAAACGAAAGGACAAACAAAATCAAGAAATATGTTGCAGCATTTATCAAACGTGACGCGTTCCAGGTTTGACATCATTATTCCCCTCAGCGACAGCACCAACAACAACAACAACAATGAAAAAGATGCACTGCATTTTGATATCATTAAAATGTGATCACTGCGCATTAAAGTTGTAGTCAAATGAGAGGATGTGGATGAGGACACCATCTTGGTGGCAACAATTTGATTTAGTGGCACACATTACAAACGCACACATACATATTCATGTGTGTGTATGTGTGTGCGAGTGTGTGTGCTCTATGTGCTTTGCAATAATGTCAACAATGGACCAACCCCACTCAAAATGCTGTCACATCCTGTCTGTGGCGGCGCTTCGCTGAAGTCGCTGCTTGCTTGCTTGCCATGTGTGCCATTTACATTTAGCATTTTGCTCCACTTGTTGGCTTTCATTTTTTTTGTTTTTTGTGTGTGTTGGAGGTCGCGATTTGCATGATATTCGCATTTATGCGCTTAATTTACTATTTCATAATGGGGCGACACGCAAAACTCTCTCTCATTCTTTTGTCTAGCATTATTATTATTGTTATTACTACCATCATATACATAGTATTATTATATCAGCGGAATGAGCACTCACCTTGACTCCAATATGAACCGGTGTGTATTCAGCTTTGTGTATTGAAGGTATTGGTATTGGTAATGGCATAGGAAGGGGGCAGGACATCATGGTCGCTACCTGTGAATAGAAGTGATAAGCAAAGAGAAAGACATGTTAGTTGTGATGAGACGTTTAGCTGATAACACAAAATTTAAGGGAACTAATTAAAAACTAAAATAATAAATAAAACAAGCAAGAAAACTACAATGAAGTGAGTGCATCCGCAACCCACTTTGAATAAAGGCAAAACAGTGCGGCATTATACGAAAAAATACCGAACTAAAATACCAAAAGATACTGAAATATATCGAAAACTTCATTTGACATATTTATAAATCGAAGTTAATCATAATATATACCAAACTAGTATATCCAAAAATACCAAAGTATACCTAAAGCTTTATTTGGTATATTTATAAACTGACGTTATTCGTAAAATATACAAAACTAGTATAGAATAAATACTATCATATACCAAAAACCTTTTTTATATTTATATACCACAAATCATAAAATATACCAGATTGTCAAAGATACTACAAAAACTTCTGTTTTGGCACTGATCAGAAGTTCCAATACCCTTCTCCCCTATAGGTAGCGAGTACAATTAAGAAAGGGTTTATCGACTTTACAATTGATTTGCTGCAGCCCTACAACAGCAATAAATATGGTATATAGGTTGCAAACTTTTATGAGCAGCAGTTGCTCAACAATGCCGAAACAGAAGGGGAAGCAGCGACAAGTAACAACAACAACAACAACATGGGTCATCAAATAGTTGACAGCTTTTTGAGCACTCTGCATCCCCATAAACTGTATTCTCTGTCGCCTCGCTGCTGCTGCTCGTTGGCGTCCAACAGTTTGCCAATTCAGTTGGCATTGCAATTTTTCGCCTTTTCAATTTCGCGCGTTTTAATAGCAGTCGTGGAAGGCAGCCCGGGAACTACGAATGTGTCCTAGGGACTGGGCAGCAAAATCACAACCACATTCCATTGCTTGGCACACTTGTGCCCGAACGTTTCATTTGGCATCATCATCATCATCGTCATCGCAATCTCAATCATGACGATGATCATTGTCATTTCCGCTTTTGCGTAACGACGTCAACGTTTTTGATGGCTTCATTTCGTTGCGCTGCATTTCGTTTTGGGGACAGCGTGTGGCAAGTAAATCATAACTGCCTGCAACACCCTTTTTCTTCTTTCCTCAGCAACGTATAAAAAAGTTTTCGACTTTGTCAGAAATACGAGCGCAACGCAACGCAATGCAATGCTTTTGAGTCCGACAAACTACAAAGTAAAATCGCAGGCGAACGTTGGAAATTAAAATTGCATGACAAAGTGGCAAATGTTGTCAAAACTTTTGCATTGCCCGTGGCATTAACAGCCAAGACACCATAAAAAAAAAATGTAAACCAAAACCAAATCCCACCCAAAAAAACGATTCTCAGAATGCTACACAAAAACAAGTGTTGCATGCACTTACAACATTTCAATTTCCGGCCTTGAATTCGGTGTCGACTTCGCGCTCAAGCAATTTGTGAGCAATTGTAGGTGGTATAATGCCAAAGAAATGTTAAAACACGAGTTATTTCTAATCACATTACCAACTAGGTGGTCCACTTCAATTTGACAAACAGCAAAAGGCGACGCGTCAATCTAAGTGGAGACGGCGGCATCGATTACCAGGTAAGTATCTATAGCTCTGCCTCCGCCGCACTTAGTTACTCATTCACTCACTCTCGCTTTAGCTGTCTGTCAACCAGCTGTCAGTTTGTTTACGCATAGTCTCCCATGTTTTTTGTGAGTTGACAGTGTTGAGAAAAAGGGGTTGTGGATGGGGGCAACAAACATTCCACGCTGCCGCATACCACATTTCAAAATTCACATTTTCAAACGCAAATTGCTTTAAGTGCTAGGAAAAGTGTCGCGCGTGCTCTCGACTCGGTTGTTGCTATTGGGTTGGCAACTAATTAATAGAATACAGTCTAATGCGGGGAGCAAGCAAGCAACACATCGCTGTTGCCACCTCCAAAATGGAGCACATAGAATGGAGAAAAAGAGAGAGAGTGGAGAATGTTTTGAGTGGCAAAGTGCAGCCAGGCATGGCCCGATTCGCTTGCATTTTAATGACGACAACAAACGGAAATTGACGTTGCCTGACTTACAACAATGTTGCAACGTTTTTATGGTGACACGCGACACAACCACAATCCCAAGAGCGAACTGAGACATATGCTGGCCATATGTATATAAGATTATATACATATATATACACACACTTATAGTGCACTCGTCCTGTTGCAAGTCAGAAGTGTATTTTGCAGTTCAACTACTTCACAACATTGACATTGATGCATGACTCTGATCCGAGATCCAAGAGAGAGATCCCCCCACTGCACCCCCCGTCTGGTCCACCCACGCGTTAATTTGTCCAGCTTTTGTGGCCTGCTACGTTTGGCGTTTAAGCAGCGTAATAAATGTCAACGGCAATGAGAGCGAGACGCCACCGTTCAGTTTACAGTTTACAGTTCATTCTACACAATTTGCTCTAGGGGCGGCATGCCACACTGCTGCACTGCCTACTGCAAATGCGATCCATACCATGATTAATGTGCTGTTAACTTGCATGTATCATGCATCATGCAACAACATGCTGCATGCAGCACACAGCACAGAGCACTGAGTACAGAGCATGGCGAAGCCCAAAGCTAAGTAGCGGCCTGTCACGGTGTTGTCATTGCAACAAGTTCATGGCATTTGCCGTTGCATTTTCCACTCGGCTGACTCCTCTGCACTGTGCACCGCTTTGGGGCAATGCCAACAGTAATAACAACAACAACAACAACAACAATGAGGAAAACCCCCCCCACAATACACAACAACATTAACAACAGCTGTGACAGCCGCACACAGCAAATGAAGCGAACATTTTTTGCACACGTCAAATTGAATGTTGGGGAAACAGGGAAAGAAGGGGGCGTGGGAAAGGGCGCGGAGCAACGACTGCATCGATGAGCCCCTGGCACTGATATTGTACACAATAGCGCACAGGTTAATGAACAGGTGGATTGGCTAGTCATAGTCGAGGGCGGGGCTCCAACTTGCCAACTGCAATTCAGTCACTCAGTTCGGCTGAATGACTCAGTGGCCACAGCGCGTTGAACTTAATCGCAAATAATGACAAATGAATGCGAATGCAATGTTAACTTTTTGGGTTTCACTTATTGCGGAAAAAACTGCGTGTGTACAAATGAAAATTGCAGCTTACAAATTAAAGGTATTTTCATATTAATTATGAAAAGAAATCAGAGTGACAAAAAGCAGAAAAACAAAAAGAAAACAAAAATTGATTTTCGTCTAAAATTTGCACTATTTTTTTCTCGCAATTTAATATATTGTTTTTAATTCAATTTTAACTACATTTTTGGGAATTATTTATTACTATTTTTCGCTTTGGCTTAACTAATTTTTGTAAATTATTTATTTTCATTCATTTTGCAAATTTTGCAATACTATTTATGCGCATATTTGCTTCAATTATTAATGGAATGTATGACCTATTTATTTGTCAGCTGTAACTAACATCAATTTAATTAAAATCTTCAGTCTACTCGCATAATTAGACAAACTTTCAACACATTGAAAGCAACAATCTAACAGGTATGAAGTGCAAAAGAAAACGCATAAAAAACGTGTGTAAAACTGGCATAAAAAAGAAACGAAAGATGTCTGCTATAAGCCCACGGATTTGCATAGTCGATCCCATATCCATTCGACATGCACACACAGAGGATGTAGAAAGGAGCTCAAGGGATTCGTTGGCTTCATGTCGTGCACTCGGCAAGACTGCATCAATCGAAGCCCTCGAGGAAAGCGCATTAAAAAGCTAAAATCGTTTAGATTTGTGACACTTAGCAACAGCAACTACTGCTCCCAAAGAATTGTAAACTGAATTGTGCAGATTTCGCATGAGAAGTGAAAGAAAAAGAAAGCCAGTGAAAGTAAATAAAAATCGTCCATCCCCATCAAGATGAAGGCAAAGGAGGAGGAGTTGGCCGACAGGCAGCAGCAACACTTTATGCAAAGAATGGCGCCCATATTTCTTACACAAACCCAGCTCGCAACTGTGCTCAAAAACTTAATGCTCGAGGAAAACACGGCAAGAAGTTGCTACACACAAAACTTGGTCGATGCTCCAAAAGAAAGCGGGGTGAAAAGCGGTAATGCTGAAAGGGAATTGTAAAGTAAACGAAATTGAAAAGCAAAATGCAGCATTTGCATAAATTCACTTCACAACGACGGCGACGACGACGACGATGAGGATGAGGACGATGCCGTGTTTGGTGTTGGCTATTGAACGGAAGCACCAAGATAATCATGATCAGCAACAGGAGTGAAGCGTGCAAAATAATAGCGTGCTTTTGTGCTGTGCTGTGCTGACTACTGACTGGCTGGGGATGTTGATGCCCCTTCCCCAACACCAACACCTTCCCCATCTGCTCTTCAAGTCGGCAAATGCCTGGCTTAGCGCTGTGCATGCAACGCCTAAAACTATGCAACACAAAAACGCTCAAGCTACAGCTCAAGCTCGAGCCCAGCAAATGTGTTGAAAATCCTATTCTGTTAAGGATTTACTTCAACCGCCAGGGCAACAGAAGCAGCGGCGACGGTTTCAACTTGCTCAGAGTCTAAAATCTTTCATGTGTGTGCGAGTGTGTGTATGTGTGAGAGGGTTGTGCATTTGTGCGGTTTTGTGCCGCATCAAATTGCATTACTGCTGAAAGCCGCAACAACCAGAAAGAAGACACAACCCGCCACTCAGAACTCAGTCTCCGCCGACGACACCATGAGTTGCGTTTGCGTCTGTTTGCTTTGCATTTTGATGCTGTCGCAACGTTGTTGCCCCTTTTTGCTCATCTCTCACTCTCTCTCGCTTAAGGAACAATGCAATACACTCGTTGCACGGCCCAATTGCAAAACTCAATCCCGAGCCACCGTAATTCTGCGTGCCTAGCTTTGGCCTAAGCCTTCGAGGAACACACAGAGTCAGCTTTCTATGCGACTGCTGCAAGGCTTGATGGAGTTGAATGCCGCTGGCAAACGTGACGTATGCGTGTTGCATGCTGCAACGAGCTGCATCAGCAGCAGCTATCATTTATCATTTAGCATGCCACCTCTACCTTGTTGACAGCACACAGACCGTGTGTTTGTGTGTAATTAAAAATGTCAACGCACAATGGTTTAGGTGACACTGCAATCAGGTTGCAACGCAGCGCAGCACAGCTTCCAGCCATACATAGTACATAAGTTTTGTTGTTGGCGCGGACAATGAATGGAAACAAAAGAGCGGCTGCAAAATTGCAGCTACTAGTCGAAAATGCATCCGTTATCCTCTGGCAATTGATGGTGAGAGAATAACGTGCCACACACACACCCAGCTGGCAGCAATCAGTCTTCCATGCTGTTAATTAACTTGAAAGCGGCAACGAGCGAAAGAACAACAAAATGGCATATACTTTGATTCAGCTTAAGATATTGGCATCTTTAAGCACTACCTGAGCAATTGCTGATAAAAAGCGTAAATAAACACACACTGTCAAAAAGAATTCTCGGAAATCTTGCACATTATTGACATATGCGATTTCTTGCAGTGTATAGTAGAAGTAGAAGGCGAAAGTCGAGAGAGAAAACATTGAGAATTCTATGGCGAATTGCTCTGGCACTTGAGTTCGTCTAGTATGCGCACATTTTCATCATTTTCTCCCCAAGATTTTGTTTTCTTCTTTTTCGTTTTGCAGCCAGACAACATTTCTAGCAAATTAAATGAAAACACCTGATGATGTTTGAACTATTCCTGACATCCATCCTCATCCTTCTCTCATGAGTCTCGCGCCCCCAAATAACATGTGAGTGCTGCTGCTGATACGAGAGTATTACGAGCAATAGTTCCGGAAGTTTTTTTTCTCTCTCTGTTTCTGCTCCGTCTGCTTTGAGTGTAGCGGCTGCTGTTGCTTCTGTTGTGCGTTGTGTTGTCCGTTTTAGCAATTTCTTACAGCCAAAACAAATATTGTGCAATTGCATTGTGCAGCAGGCGGCCCAAAAGATACAACAACAAAAAATGATAGAAATGTAAAACACAATACTTCAATTGTGGGACACTCAGCAATAAAGCTTGGCAAAATACACAGCTGCAATTTGCTAAAAATAATCAAAGAAAGCTGAAAAAAAATTGCCATACATAGAATTACTTGAGAGCTGAGCATACCCGCTTTGGTCAACAGAACAGCTGGCACTGGGTATTGCACATAAACAAAACAACACCATGACGAAGGCAGCCAATTTGAAGCGCTAAACAAATGGAAGCAGCCAACAGCAACCAGCAACGAGCAACAACGAACAACTAGCAACCAGCTAGCCACATTTGCCTCTTGTTTACTTTGCTGTTTTCGTTTTCGTTTGCGTATTCGTTTTGCTTTTCTCGCCACATGTATTGAAAAATTAGTTTACAGAACACAAAACATTTCAATGGAATTAGTTTGCCTTTTGTGCCCAAACCCCCCCGACGATATCTTCTCACACACAACAACAACTTAAAGTCACGGCTGGCCTTGGGAGCTGTTTGTTGTTGTTGCTGCTGTTGATGTTGCTGTTGCGACTGCGCAATTGAGCTGTCAAATGAGAATCAGATTGCCCCTCCATCGCATCGCATAAACAAAGAAACCAAAGCGCAAAAATCTTCTAGAAACTTCTGGCAAAGTCGTCATCCTCTCTCTTATTGTCGTTCCCCCTTCGCAATTTTATTGCTTGGCGGTGCTGTCGGCAGTCAAACGTAACGCGAAGCATCAATAAAATGAGCTTCACTTCACTCTTCTCAACTTGAGGGCAGATCAAGTGACAGCTGTTTTGTTTTGCTCAACTTCTCGCTTGCCCTCCATAAATGCACAAAATTCTTTGAAAAATAATGCATAACCCGAGAGCCATTTAAGGCGCTGAGCAAGTTGTGCAATAACGAGTATATTTTTGGTACAACATAAACGATCCTTTTATGTAAAGTTGGCGACAACATAAAATATTGTGTTTTGTAAATGTTCTTAAATAAATTGCATAACCAAATCCGGCTTCGCTTCGTTTCCCAAAACCAAACACAAAACTTGCTTTAATTTTTACTATTTTTATCCAAAAACGAAAAAACAAAAACAAAAACACTTTTGGACATGACCAAGCCGTGGAACAAGTGTTAATGACACTTGCTTTTTTTCTGTTTTTGAGAAGTAAAAGAGTGAAGTGTCGAGGGGGTTTTGCTGGCGACTTGTCTGTCAAGCGCGCGTTGAGAAATGTTTGTGCATGAGAAATTGTTTAGCCGCTGCCGAGTGCAGCAGACACATGTAGACACAAGCAAGAGCAGACACATAAATTCTCATTTAACATCGTCAAATTAATGACTCGCAAATGCCACAACGTTGGCCCATAACTTTCCAAGCAGCAGTAGTCGTAGTAGTAGTAGGCACGGCACGTTCACAACACAATCTCAACACGTTTCCCTCATTGGGTTCAAGTTGAAAGTCAGCTCAGCACAGAATGTGCAGAAAAGATCAAGAGTTGAAAGTTGCGCCACCGTGATCAGCTGTGTGTTCTATGTGATCACAAACCATGTGTTTGCCTCAGCCACGATGAGCTCATCCGCCACAACAGAAAGTGAGAGAGTGAGAGAGACAAACAGACGGCTGGCCGACCAAGTGGAAAAACTTGTCAAACAACTTAACCGGCTGCCGGCCGGCACAGCACAGTTACAACATGCCACAACTACAACAAGACAGCATAATGGCATTGCATGAAATTATATAATAAAAGCAACAATAGAGCTCGGTGCTTTGTTATATGGCCAGATAATTGAAATACTCTAAAGCGGACAATATAACTTTGTCATTGGATGTGCAACTGTTTATCAAATTTATTAAACCCGATACTTATAGGGTAGAAGGAATTGTAATATAGAATATAGTATATATTCTTGATCGGCGTCAACAACAACGTGATACACTCGATCTCAGATACTATAAGAGCTAAAGGTTTAATTATTTTTCGAGAGCACTTGTTATGTTTTCTTTGGCTGACAATCTGGTATATTTTGTAGTCTATGGTATACTTTAAATGTTGTACTATAGCGATTTACCAAATATGAGCTTTTTAAGCCTATTTTTGATTTATAGAATAAGGTTTTATTGAAAATGGATAGCGGGTATCTCACAATGAAACACATTTTAATGCAGCTTTCTTACATGTTTTTTTTTTTTTAATTTTATAAAAAGAAAAGCTTTAAAACACAAACTTAAAACTAAATTTCGAACTTACTTAAATTTACTTAACTGCGCACATTTGACGTTCGAATTAATTAACCAGAAATTGCGCAATTTAAAATTTCCAAAACTAAATAATTAAATTTACGCTACATTATTTGCAGCGTAGCTCAACTTCGGTTTTGCCTTGCTTCAATTTGCCACATTTCCCATGAAGTGGCCCCAAAGCTGCACCAGCAAATTCGTTAGACATGTGAAGCAGCCGCAAAGTTTTAATGCTTTTATTCCCCCTTTCCTTCTCCCCCACACCCCTCCCAAAAAAAGAGAAGGAAACGCAACTTGGACACTTGTTGCCATTTTTATGGTCTCTCCAAAAAATGTTGAACAAGCACTGAGCTGCCATCCATTTATAAAAAGGGGCAGATATAATAGTATATAAGTATATATATTTAAACCGAAGAGTAAACGCAGTGGGGTCTGGTAGTTTTTCGTGTAATTTCATTTTTTATGTGGTTAATTTTCAGCGTTTAACAATCGCTTTAGCCCAAGGAAACCAAACACTTGCCATAGAGCCAGCAGAGTTGGCGACCTTGCGGCGGGCTTTTCAGCAATTAATCACAGCTTAACGTGGCTCATTTACTCGCCAGCTGGCGGCTCGAAGCCAACTAAACATGGAGTCGTCATCATCATCATCACACTTACAACAAAAGCTAGTCAAGGTGATGATGCACATTTCAAATGTTTATTGAAGAATTTTTAATTTTTGTTTGATAACCGATTAGCGTGAAGTTTTAGTGTGATTTTCAAATGTTGAAAGTCAGTTTTAACACGTACATTAATGTCCATAAGTGTCACTTTTGTGGCTGCGCCCTTCTCACGAAATAATTAGCAAGAAGAGCACGTGCAAATTGCCGAGGTCCAAACGTTACCAGCTGCCAATTTCAATTACAAGATTTGCGGCTGCTTCCCCAGCGGGGTAGCCTTTAAGTGGCCGTGACTAATTAGGAATTAAATTGACAGAAAACGTGTTCCACTCACCTCCAGCAACTGGTAAATCAACTGGTAAATCATCGACGTCTTTAAACTTTCTACATCATTTATGTACATTACAATTTATAATGTCATCCCTCATCCGCCGCAAAGGATCGCAAAAGTCGCTTGTCACTTGACCACGCCCTTGCGACCAGTTCAAGGTTGATTCAGCAGCAGCAGCAGCAGTGGTGGATGCCACATTGTGCAACAAGTTAAGCCAGTCAGCTGGCTGACGTGTTGAATGCCCAACGCTTTAACTGTTGCACTTGTGACAGCGACTAAATCCCTACATGAATATATGTAGCCATAGTATAGTAAGAACATATAGATTGCTGGCTGACGAGCGAGCTCAGCTCTTTCACCCACGCAGCACGTGTAGCTCTGGCCAATTAGCTGGCTGGCTTTGTGCCTGGATCTGAAAGCGAATGCTTTAAAGCAGATTTAAGGATGTCAAGCGAAACACACGTATGATTTTCATTCAAGGCTTCGCATATAATCTAGTTTATTAACAGCCGACGGCAGCCAGAAAAGCGCACTTGTCATTTGTTTTTAAAGACTGAAGAAGCCATACGAGAGATATGTCCAATAAGCAGATGAGCTGCGTAGCCATAGTAAAAAGTCTGTTAAATTATTAAATAGTTCAGCTCCACCACAAACACGAAAATGATATTTAAAAGCCAAATATAAAACTTTTATAAATACAATAAAAAAAAATTGCGTGTTAAAAGTTTTGGCAACTGTAGAATTTAAATCGGATTTAGCAGTTTCGTGATTGCCAGGGCCGTTGGCAACCAAACTCTATAATTAATTTAGTCCACCCCACACACACACACTCATACACACATACGCTTGCTCACTTTGTTAGCTGCATTTACACACAATCGTCAGTTATTAACCTGGACCTCGGACCTGGAGCTGTGCTTGGGACCATCACTGACGGTCAAAACCCGGGCAGCAGACAATGCAACGCCAAATGAAAGCTTTGCAACCTGCAACCTGATTCGAGCTCGCACTCGACAGGTGGCCCAGCGTGCCAGTGACAGTGAGTTGCACGTTGGTTGTGGCATAGTATGTGCAGGCAGCAGCAGCAGCAGCAGTATCTATGCTATGCCACACAATAAGCGGAATATGAAGGCGAGTCATGTTGTCAGGGCAGCAACGTATCCTTGCCATGCCAGGCAGCTAGCCTGGCTGACTTGCTGTCTACTCTTAGATGCGGCGAGGTCGTGTAGTTTTAATTAATTTAATTTCACGCTCATAAAATGCCAAACAATGCGAAAAACTCCGGCACACACTAAACATCGCACATCATATGCCGCACAAGCATAACAGAAGGTGGCAAAATCGTGCCAAGAAGTCAGCCAAAATGCTTGAAAAGTTTTGTCGAGCTGTCTAATATATCTAGATATCTCTAAACAGCATAATTTGTGCATACGCTATCAACACACAAACACACCCGTCATCCGTCAAACGTTATAATTCAATTTAGAAATGCATTGCAGCGGAAATAAGCTCAACCGAACGGCGATCGCTGACTCAACTAGGGAGCAATGGCTGCAACTGTGTTAGAAACAAATACGACGAGACCTAAATACTATTGGTTATAATTCAAAATAGTAAAAATTCTTCGAAAGAGATTCATTCTAAAGCAAAATGCATTAATATTAAATATTCTTTGGTTTTTCTTACAACGAATAAATGATTTTTAAGTGATCTTGTAAGATTCAATAAAAATTTACTAAAATTAACTGAGACTTTTCTCCATTTGTAACACTTATTGTTAATGTTTCAAATTAAAGGTATGCAACAAACTTCGAAGAAGAAAGTTTGATACCATTGCTCAACCATTGCTCAACATTTTAGAGATTTATATAAAATAAAAATGCATACTGCACTCAATATAATTAAAATGGATTAATGCAAAAGAATATATAATTGCTTGATGATTATTTTTTAAATCACATATTTTAAAACTGCTATTGATTAATGAATAAAACTAATAATCGAAAATTTTGCAAACAGAATGATTTAAACCGATCAGTTGTTGATTAATGAAAATTTCCTATAATTTGTCTTTTCTCCTTTCGTCACAAAATTAAATAACCCACTGATCAGATAATGTTTGATTTTACTTGTTACAAATCTCTTCACAAAATATTAAAACCCAGTGTCAACCTAGGGCATAATGTAACTGTTCTCTGTCGTAATTGAAAGCGTCATAATGTGATCGCAATATGTGTGCAGCTTGTAGGCGGATTGACGGCATTATGATCATAGTACTACATACAATATATAATGTGTGTCAGTTGGACAATGGCCCCGACGCGCGATCTATGGCGAGTGAACTTCTAGATCAGGTATTCACACACACACACATGCACACATGGTGTGTGTTTAATGGACTGCCAAAGCGTTGCCCCGCAGCTAGCGAGCGAGCACGCGATGCAGTTCAGCTGTGACGATCATTAGTGAGCGTATCTTAAAGATACGATTGTATCTAGCTGTGCATCGCAAGGCTACAGCTGTTTGCCAAATGTACGCATTTAAAGCTTTTTATGGTTTGCTTTTCGTTATTTGTTGTTGCTTGTTATTAATTGTTGACTTCCCATTTTCGTCGCATCCGCCACATGTGGCGAAATTGTTTAGATTTTGTATGCCATCGTCACTATTTATGCGCTTTTTTTATACTTTGTTGTGGTTGTTTTTCTTCTTTTTGTTTAATTCTGCAAGTAAGGCAAACACCCGCACACACTCACTTAGTGTGTTAATGATCTGCTCTGCTGCGCCGCATAATAAATATAGCACAACAACAAACAGGTCAAAATAAAAAAGCGGAAAAGACGAAAATATTATACTGTTTGCATCAACGATTGCAAATCATTCACACCTGCTGGCACAGAGGAAACATAACTATGAATGAATATGTAATGAGGTTAATGCTAATGAGAATAAAGATAATATTCTTAAGCAACTTCCATTCGATTCTCAGCAAACAACTCAATAATGATGCATATCTATCACTTTCAATTATTGAGACTCAATTGAATTTTGCCTTTCAAAACACTTAAATCACACGAGAAGCACATGATCTTTTACGTACATAAAAGTAAGAAATAAAAGAACTAGCAAGATACGACGTTGTTCAAGTTCCCGGGGAATTATCATGAAATGTTGTTGATTCCCATTCTCAATGCAGTAATTTCCATTCTCATGCATAAATATTTAGGTAGTGTTTGGCATATGATGATGTTGATGACGACGACGCGCCGTCGCGACGGAATGATCTGATTTCTGATCAGCTTTGATGCGGAGATAGCGATGAGGTGCGAGAGGCTAGAGAGTAGCCTGGCCTGGACGATGAAGTGTCTGCCTCGACTGACTGAATTGTGTGTGAGTGGGTTGCAGATGGTGCCGTTTATTCTGTTTATTTGTGCACACAGTCTTCTCTTTTCGTTGTTTCTTAATGCGAGAGAAGAGCTGCTTATTTTTTTGTGCAAATTGCTAGAAATCCAAACACTCATTCGTTGCGCAAAACGTGGCAAAGCATATGACGATCATGATAAAGAGGCAAACCAATTAAAAGACCAAAAAATAATAATTAACTTATTTTGGCGAATTGGCAGCGGAATGCAAATGCCTCATTAGCAGCACGACTGATAAAAGAGATGTTGCAGACGTTGCATGCAACAATCAGCATACAAGATCCTGGCAAATGCCCAGAAACTAAAACTTCCCCCACATAGAAAAAAAGAAGCGAACTCACTTAAGTAGCTCACTTGCAACCTGTTGCGTCTGCCACACACAATTGCCTGGGCAGGTCGTCACTTATGGGCCAGACATTATCATCATGCTCATCAGCACCAGCAGCAGCAGTGGCAGCAACATCAGCAGTTTTCATTCCCTTGCCACTTGCCACTTGCCGCACCAACAACTACGACGACCACGATATATGAGCGAGGAAAATGCTACACATTTTGGCTGGCAAATCACGCAAATGAAATGCACAAAATGTGCGCCATTTATATCATGCAGACGACCTGCCTTAGTCTTCCTTCCCTTCCCATCCGCTGTGCCTTGCCCCTAGTGTTGCCGCTGACGTGTGGCAGGTTGCCTAGGAAGAAGAACTCGGGCAAAAATATGAGGCAAAAATATGAGCCAACAGGCCACAGGCAGGCAGGCAGGCCGCAAAAAGACATTGCACAAGAGCATTGCACACGAGTTGCTCTTGCTGCTAGCTGAGACACAGTCACACCCAACATGCTGCTTCTCCTCTCCTTCTCTTCCTCATCCCCCTCGGGTCTTGCACCATCTTGTGCCACACTCAATTGCGCGCTAATTCAGCGCAGCTAGCACTTAATAATTTCTTTTCATAATTGAGTAAAAAAAATTGAAATGGAAATAAGAAAAATAATATAGTGACGGAAAGCTAACGGTGCGTCGCATTTAACGTAGACAGCCTGGGTGTGATAGAGATGTCAAGATATGACACTAGGCAACTGTCTGGCTAGTCAGTCAGTTAGAGAGCGTCCAACATATTGCAAACTGCGACAGCCACATGTCGAGGGTTGCTATAAGAATAGATCTGTTGTTTTATCATGAAAAAGACAATTTTTTAAGAAATAATAATGATATTCCATTTGTAATATTTTCAATTTATCTAATTATTGAGAAATAAATACGTTTAACAATTAAAAATCTCATAACTTATAACTTATATAAAATTCCGAACTGAATAAGATAAGTACATTTCGAAAAGTAGAAAATTTATGTAAGATATGTTATATGCTCGTTAATTTTTTATGGATAGATGTGTTGTCTTAACTTTAAAAAGATCAACTCAAATTATTTAATAATAACAGGTAAGAAACCCTAAAGTGCTTCAATAAAAACAAAATACATAGTACATTATTATTTTTAAAATATATCAAATTAATATACCGCGAAAAATACTATAAAATATACCGTAGGCCAGTAGAAGAAAAAAATGTATTTACATGCTGTATATCCTTTTTAACAAATAATTATAATTTATATATAGAATATTCGTTCTTTAGCTTTCTATTGATGGATGCGTGGTTTCAATTTGAAGAAAATCCCGAATACCTAATTCCTAATTAGCTTTTCATGGATAAAAACATTAATTTAAAGAAAACATTCTTTTAAGAACCAACTTCTCTAAACTCTTAAATTTTTTGTCTCATGTGTCTCAAATACTTTAATAATTTGACTAACTGCAGTAGCAAACCATGCAAAATCTGTGTAAATTGCCCACACTATCTTGACTTGGACCGCCCAGCGTTGATTGAGCTGAAA
Organism: Drosophila sulfurigaster albostrigata; assembly: GCF_023558435.1. Classification (NCBI taxonomy): domain Eukaryota; kingdom Metazoa; phylum Arthropoda; class Insecta; order Diptera; family Drosophilidae; genus Drosophila; species Drosophila sulfurigaster. The sequence goes on from NC_084882.1 coordinate 23,737,367, forward strand.
TGCATTCACAGCATTTACAAAAAAAGAGATTTATGAGTGTTGGGGGTGAGCTGAGGAAGTAGAAGTGAAGTGGCAGGCAGATGGAGTGCTGCGTTGCCTTGGCAATATCTGTGCAGGGTCTGTTGTAAGGGTCTCTGACACGTCTGATTTAAGTCACCATGAAAATGCTTTGAAGATGCACGCGCGTTAAAAAGGCAAGGTGCGCAAATTAGTTTGCGGTGTGGTGTGGTTTGGTGTGGCTACTTGACAGTAATTGCCACGAGTGGGGCCACTTGAGGGGACAAAAGCCTGTTGAATACGAAATAGAAAACCATTGATCAATAGCTTCAAGATAAGAGAAATGGAGGAGTGGAGTTTCGACCACACGACGAACGGACGATGGTAATGGAAAAACAGATACAGCAAATTTGCTGGCTATTAATTTCCAATTGTGTTGGGCCCATTGATGACACTTTGAGCAGCTACCAAAAACCGACAACTTAATTGGCTTAGAGGTTGCCAGGCAACGACATTAACAGCAGAGCAGCAACACACAAACACATTCGTACAAAAGGAGCTACACAAAGGCAGCTTAGCACGCATTACGAAACCATAATACGTTTGGCGATTAATCAACTGTCTAAATAGCTGGTTGTGTGTGAGGGAGAGGGGGTGGAGAGGTAGGCCACCGAAACTTTTGGCTCTTTAACTAATTTATAAGATTTTTATCAGGGCAGCGAGCCCCATCGTTGCGCTTGACCCTTGAGTGACCCACTCAACGGGCGTGATAATTGCACTATAAAAATGCGCAACTGGGGAAATAAATTAGCAGTAGTTTTTTTTTTTGCTCATTCTTCTATTTTTGTTGTATTGTGTGTGTGTTCTCTTGTTGCTGCCATGAAATAAATCTCAATTAATATGAAAATCGATTACGTTGCGCATTAATTATTTAAAAGGACGAGGCAAATGAACAGGAAGTTTCTCTCTTCCTTCCTTCATTCAATCCCCTCGAGGTCGCATATAAATTAACGACACTACCTGCAAATTGTGTGCTTGTTCTTGTGTGTTCGTGTTATTATTCGACTTACGTTTTCTTTCTCGTCGTAGTTCCAACTTACCTGCAACAAAGAAGAAAAAACATTAATTTAATTAAATGCAGTACAGAATTTAAAAATGTGAAAATAATTTATGTGCAGCGCAAATTGAATTAAACGATTTAAAATATATATTGTATGAAACATAAATCAGCGCAACAATTAAATTTCAATGTTCGAGCCACAACAAAGTTCCTTTTTTTTAAATTTATTAGTGTCAAAAGGCCAACACAAAAGGAAGAGGAAGAAGAGGAAAAAAAGAGTATCCTTTCAACCCGAGATAGCGATTGAAACTTGATGCTGCATGTATTGTATGGGAATAAAGCGTATCACGTTCACAACCACAACATTGTAACGTGTCTTGAGCAACATTTATCATGGCAATTCACTCAGCCAACCCACACACATTCACATACGTATGACATATGTGGGTGTGTGCAACAATGATAGCGAATTGTGGACACACGGCATGTGGCCATTGTGCGTAGCAGAGCAACGCTTAAGTCGCTTTTGTCCTGCAGGAAGTCTCATAAGTCATTTCTCCAAGTCAAATAATTCATAATCGATTTGCAGGACCAAAGACGATGCTGCTGCTGCTGTCGTTACTCCCGCTGCTGCTGTTTGCGCTGAGCAAACACACAAAGACGCGGCCGAGTGCCGCGGGACTAGTTCGTTAGGCCGAGACCCACAAAACTTGGTCCAACATTTACCTATGAAAATCAAAGTGAGCTCTGGGACGAGCCAGCAAGCAAGCAAGGCAAACAAAGTACGCTCCTTGAATTTCTATTAAGCCAACTAACTCAAAAGTAATTGCTAGCTGCTTCTGCTGTCCGTGTAGCAATTGCACGCATCCACTCACTACACGTCGCTCTACTTTGTCTACTTTTCCCACTCCCTTTTCGGGGTTTAGTCCTAGTGGTCCTTGTGCTAGCTCTCTGCTGGTCATCAATATGTGCGCGTTAATGGATGCCTAAATAAATGATAACTTCAAATTACGATTGCTGGCGCCCCAGCAGCAGCAACAGCAGCAGCAACAGCAACAGCAGCACGTACTGCTAAATACATTCTACTTCGCTGCAGTTTCGAGCCAAAATATTTCCACGTGTTTTCACTCGGGGCCTGCAAGTTGAGTCAACTTCCCGGCTGCTTAGTTATTTTCAAAATACCTCGCATAGCCAGAGAAAATGTTTTGCTATTTTCACAGCAACAGCTTTGTCAAAGACAGATTTATATCTGAAGACAGCAGAGAGGTATCTACACTTCGATCACAGTCTATTTCCCTCCGACAACATGTCGGTAACTGGGTTTTTGGGGATTCTCTCGGTTTTTTGGTTTTGCCATTTTGCTGTTACGCCACACGCTCCACCTCAAGGCAAGTTTGCGCTCTGCGGTTTTAGCTGCCATCGTAGTATATGTTTGTGTTGCGGAAGCAGATCATTAATTTTTAATTTTAACATTTTGTTATACACTTAAGCGAATTTCCTGAGCACTCGTGCTCTAGCGAAAAGTTATGGGCAATCAAATGAAAAATGCATTGAGAATATATAAACAAACAAAAAGAGTGGCTAAAAATATTTTGAACAACACATCATCTCGAATAATTGTGCTAATTGTGACCATTTAAATGCAATTAAATACGCTGGACATGTGCTTGACTTTCGACATCGACATCGACTTCGATTCGATTCGATTTGGAGAAACAAATCGCCCAGGTCGCCCTTAGGTCATTTGGCAGTTGAAGGGTCTGGCTGCTTAACAAGGTTAACACAACACGCTAAGCAGCTGTCCAAGATGCCTTCGTCGTGTGTTCACGTCGCAACCTCGGTGCACTTGAGGCGCAATCGTTCAACGTGCTGCCAAGCAGCCAGCTAGCAACTTGCAGCATCGCAGTGTTGCATACAAATTGCTCTCGCACACACCGAAAGTTAATGTGTATGTGTGTTTGTGTGTGTGTTTGTGAATTCAATGTGGTTGGAATACTTGGATTGTGGCACGTGAGCTTTTGAAATGTGTAATGGACATTGCTTAATTCCATATTCTATGCTATTCAATGTTGGTTGCAACTTGATTTTATGCAACTCAGGCATCATCATAATAGCTCATTATGTTTGTTGGCTGGCTGGCTAGCTGGCTGCAAAGGCGCATGGCCAAAAATTCATTAGCTAAAAGGTGGCAAAGCGTTGAAAATTAAAGAGCACCGAATTTCGAATTGCCAAAACGCTGAGAACGCTGTCTTTTTGACTAGACGCTAATTGATTGCCTCAATTGCCGCAATTGATTTAGTCTAGTCCCGTCTAATTGATAGCCACAACGTGCCACAAGAGCACAAACACACACAAATACACAGAAAACATTTTCATTGCGGCTATTTTCGAATATATAAAACACGCGGCGCAGCGCAGGTGAAGAGCATCAGGTGAGAAGCGGCAGGTGAGCAGAAGCGCCAACATCACAATCACAAAATGATTTAATAGATCATTTCGAGCGCATCGATAAAAAACGTAAATTAATTAAGCATTTTACATATGCTAGCGATACATATCTATCTCTGCATATAGCATAGATGATTTATAATCTACAACATATGCCTGCCGCCTTTGCGAAGAAGAATGACTTTGCTCTTAAATTTCACAGACAATATTTTTCATATAGCATAAGCATATACATACATATATTTATAGCTGCATCAGGTCTTTATACACTTCCCTCGAGAGTGTTGTAGTATTCAACATTTAATATGTGACAGTTCTAATATATTGAAGTTAAAGTTGAAAGAGTTATAATTAGATATAATTTATCATTTCATGCATGTTCTTTAGATGCTTCAAAGAAAGTGTTTTAAGATTATCACTCAATATTGAAATTGTGAACTAAATTTACATTCGAATTAATATACTTTCCATAATATATTTTATTGTATAATATCCAATTAGGGTGTTTAATCGTCGTCAGTATTTTGCAGACCTTTCTCGTTGTCTCTGGCTATTTCTATTTTTTGTGCTTTTTTATTTTTGTTTGAAAATTTTCGTACGTTGCGGTTTATTTTTGGGGCGCCGAAAAGAAGTGCATAACTTGGCCACGCTCCAACGACCCACGCAAATAAAGAAAATGCTACTGTGTGAATATTGTTATATTGTCTGGGCATAAAATATTAAAAACCCATTTTTTATGAGCGCCAAGTGGTCAAGTTTACAAAAAGCACAAAACCAAATTTAAAATAACATTTATACCTCTACAAATATATTATTAAAAGCGCACTAGTTGCCTTTCCGTTTGTTTTTATTCTTATACATTTTCTTTTTTTTTTTTTGTGTATTTTTTTTATGTCTGTGACAAATTTTAAAGCTCACAAATAGCAAACAGGGAATGGCGAACGGCGCCTTCTCAATAAACGTGAACATATAGTCGATTTATATAGTTGTCGCATAAATCTTGGGCCGGATTAAACGATATCATGGCGTCTTAATGTGGCAAATTGTAGTGCGACCATTCACAAATCGCTTCTATAATTATGTACAAATAAATATACCTTTTACCTCTTGTCCACATTGTTTATACGTGAAATTCTTCAACGCTGTTTCCGGTTATTTATAAATAAATCGTAAAAATTTATTAAGAACTTCAAAAGAGATTGCACAGAGCGTGCAAAACACAAAATATGCCATAAATCTTAAACGTCGCTGTAGCTTTTGGCCTTTTGTATTAATATTATTGAAATTCTTAAAAAAAAATCTGTCCGCTTTTAACATTTGATTTGAGTCAAATTTAATTGCTTTTCTTTAAGTAGGTTGTTGTTGTTGTTGTATATCTTAAAGCCATTAAATTTGTCCCAAATTTAAAAAACACAGATACATGTTGCAAGTAAATAAAATACAAAATCTGCAATCCAATTGTAATCCCATGTCGTTGGCATAATTCAATTAATAAACCATTACCCAATTGTACACTAAAAACATACGGCAACAACTAATAAAAATTGCATTATAAATCCGAGCAGTAAAAGCAAAAATATCACTGACGAAATGCTGCCACATTAATTTGCCACATTTCAAGAGGCGGCATAAACATGAATTATCTTCTAATGGCATGCAAAGGCCGAATGAACACGACACAGAAGACACAAACACATACAAACGGCAGAATGTGTCTCTAGCAAAACATAAATTCATAATTTTTCATTAGCGCTTAGATACGTCTGCCAGCAGGAGGAGGAGCAGGAGGTAGGCGGCCATTAAAACGTCGCCAACTATTGACTTATGACCAACAAGAGGCAGAGGCAGAGTCACAGAAGCAATGCCAACACAAAAGCGCGTCGTCTAATTATATAGCAACCATGTCCAGCGCCCAGGCGAAGAAAAAGCAGGAAGAACTTACAAAACGCAAACATGAAAATGAAATAAAAACGTAAATATTATTTTTAGACTAAAGAAAGAAGGGAATCGTCGAGCCAAAAACTTTCCACCAATGTGGAAGAAGATACTTTTAGTGGTTTACTTCTTCAGCGGAAATGCGGCACACACACAAACACAAACTCTGAGAGTGCTTTGAGATTCATTTAATGCCTTGTTTATGGTATATTTGATACGAGGGCAGCTTAATGAACACACGTCGTATACGTAATGGATACAAATTGAAACTTTATTTACCATTCACAGCACAGCAGCTAATCGAATGCAATTGGAATACGTACATATAGGATTTTTTTAGATTTTGTTATCTTTTCGGTTTTTGCTGCAAATTGTCGCACAAATATTTGCAATTCAATTGCAACTGAATATCAAATCAAATAAAATGAATTTAAATGTAAAGCATCGTCGTCGTCGTCGCTGTTGTTGTCCATGAGAGATCACCAAACACTCACTGTGACTTACTCGCTCCCTTGCTCACGCTCACACATGCTTTCCATTTTCCATTGAAATAGCAAATGCCAAATGGCATGAAAAATATTCAGGAAATTGGAGCAACAAGAAAAGCGCAACAGCAACAACAACAATGCCAGAGGCATCACATTGTTGACTGTCGACAGACCGACAACAGAAAAGAAAAAAATATAATTTATTTGCTCGGCAAAATGTTAAACATTCTATAAGTTTTGTGTACAATTCTTGGTTTCTTATTTTATTCGTTTTCTTTTTTTTATCCGTTGTGTCAAAGTTTGTCGCAGAGCTAAAAAACCAATTGCAGTTCAAATGGTCCACACTCGAAAGTTCAAATTGCAGAAGCACATGTTAGGGAGCTACTCTTAAAAACTACTTAGGACAAAATGAAGATTCAATTTACAAAAAAAAAGAAAAACGAAAAAGTTAACACTTACAGCGCTCATGCTAAGAACTTTCTTTCTTTTACTTTTCGCCCCAATACCAACATAAACTTACCTAAAACGAAAGAAAAGAAAACAGAAATCAAAATATTGGCTACTATAGATAATATCCTTATATGCGATAATATCATGCAAACTTCTGTATTGTTAAAGCTCTACACAGCTGTTTGTTTATGCTGCCGTTCATGTTTTAGTTTATTGGACATGTAAATAAACAACACAGCTGTAGAAATGCCACAAGCAAACAAGCGGAAATCGACAGTCTAATGATTAAGAATGGAAAGTAAATAAATTTCTGTTAAAAATACAATGAATGCATGCACAACTATAAATAATGATTCTCCAATGTGAGTCAAAACAAATAAAAATAAAAACGAACTAGCAGCAGCTCAGTTAATAGAAAACTAAATAATAGATTTGAGTTGGAAACAAACACAAGCGATTGAAATTCAATTAGTTGAGTTTCATCTGTAATGGAAGAAGGTGAATATAGAGTGGTATTTTTATACCCGCTACCCATAGTAGGGTAGAGTTGCTGTGATGTGGTATATTTTGTACTTTATGGTATGTTTCGAATGTAGTACTTTATCAATAAAACAAATATAACCCTTGGTGTATTTATATATTAATTTGGTATATTTTGAGACTAGTACTGTACCAAATATAACCCTTGGTACATTTTAGTATTTTTGCAATATATTAATTTGGTATATTTTCATAATAATACTGCACTGTTTTGCTTTTATTAAAATATTATATTTTGTATTATACTTCATCGATATACCCTTGGTATATTTTAGTATTTTTGCGATATATTAATTTGGTATATTTTCATAATAATACTGCACTGTTTTGCTTTTATTCAAAATCGGGAAAGGGTATCTCACAGTCAAGCACACTCGACTATAGCTTTCTTCATTGTTTTTATGTATATCCATAAACGCAAAATAGTTTAAATTACTTTAATTTGATTTCCATACCGATAACTTAGCTTGTAAGCATTTAAAATATTCTCGGTCGCTAGCCAATCTATGAATCACAAACTAATTAAATATCAAACAATTTTTTCACACCATTTTATAGTTGCTTCCTCTCTCTTCTCTCTTCGCTCTATCGCTCTCTTATTCTCTTCTGCTACAGCAGGTCGAGGAGCCATTTAATAGTGTGTGAAAATTAAAAATTCCATTTACAACAGAGAAAACTAACACACCCAAAAATAAAGCATAATATATGTATGTAAATTGCCTGTAACGTGGTGTGCTATATATGGCTATTATTGTTGTTGTTGCTATGACGGTATCGTCGCTAATAAACCGCTTATCTAATTTGTTATAACTTTGTTGTTATTTACCTATTGTGGGCCCGACAAACAAAAAAGCAAACACAAAAGCTTTAGAAGCCCACACACACGCACACACATACACTGGCAAACATTTAATCTAACACACGCATACACTGCAGCGTGGTTATCTAAAATCGTTATATGGCATGTTAAAAATCTGTGTAAATTGTTATTGATTTTTACGGCAGCCACGGCTTAATGAGCGCCACACACACACACAAGCAGTTGACAACAGCATGTGTGGCAGGCAGCTACAACAAAGCAGAGTAGCAAGTGAAAAAATCAAAATGAAATGCAGTTTATTAATTAAATTGATAAAAATTTATGACGCTTGCCCTTCTCAAGTGTGTGTGAGAGAAAGAGCAAGATTCAAGAACACACTCAAGTGAGCGGCAACTTTAACTTATATTTGTACCCTGTAGTTGCAGTTAAAAAAGAATGCTATGTGAGTGACAGCTTAGAAGATTTGAGCAAACAAAGAATGCTTAGTTAATAGAAGTTCGCTAGAATAGTTATTGTAACACTATTAATGATTCATTGTGATAAGAATAATCTTATATTACAATCTAAATTACTTTCCAAAAGAGATTTTACCAAACAAAAGCATTTGTCTAAAAATTATTATTATCTAAATTGCTTAATTAAAAGATTTGTCCAAACAAAAGTATTTATCCAAGATTATAAACCTTGATGCTCAGAAGTTGCTAAAATTTGGGTTGAGAATATCTTATCAAGAACATCTTTTGTAGAACAAATCATAATTATTGATTCAAGTTAATGGACAAGAAAAATCGAAAAAATGACTATATACCACCTATATAATTTATAAATCTTAATAATCAGAAGCTGCCAAAAATTTACCATTGATCCAAAAATAGCTATTTCAAATAAAATATAACAATTTGAATTGATAACAAGAAAGATAAGATTAATATATCAACATTAATAGTTTACTTAGTATTATGAATTATAGAGCTTGATACTCGGAAGTTGTCTAAATTTGGCGTAGATCCAAAAATAGCAATTGGTTAATGAGTCAATCATTGATATGACGAATGAAAGATTCAATGATCATAAATTTATCTTTATCTCAGGCAAAGCCACTTTACCTTATAAAGCGAAACAAATCTATAAATTTGGTTTAATGTTCAGTATTCATCGTATCAATAATTTATCAACATAAAATGCCTACTCTTTGAATAGGGTATCTCCGCGTTAAGCATTTGCAAATCTCACAAACTCTAGCTTAAATGTAAATGTATGTACAACTTTAACAATCAACTGATGTCATCAGATCGTAGACCAGCAACAGCAGCGTCGGTTCATTGTCTGCTTAAGAGCACAGTACTTCAAGTAGCAGAAAGCAACAACTACAACTACAACAGTGACAACAATGAGAGCGACAACAACAAGAACAACAACAAAATGTAGGCAAATAATGAACTGTGCACTGTGCTCAACAGCTCATGTGCCTGAAAAATGTTAGAAAATATTTATCTTTTGCACGCTTAGCTACATCATCTTTGCGCCTATTTAACACAAGTTTTGCATATTTGATTTACATGGCAATTACCACGCGCCCTAAGAGCGTTGACACTTGGCTGTCATATCGCCAGAAGATCGCATCCAATCGAGGGAGGAGGGAGACGGAGACGGAAAGGGCCACCCAAAATAGAAGACAAACGTTAAGCAATGCCAAACACGACAGCCAAGATAAGCAAATACTTAGTCATTTATACACTTATGTACTTGTCGCTTTAATACTTGTACTTATAACAAAAGGGCCCCCAAACCAAAGTCAGCCAGCGAGCAGCATTCTCTCGTCTATTTGATGTGATTTGATGGCTTTCAGTTGGGCAAAGTGCCAACCAGAAAAACAACAGCGCACCGAGACTCGATGTCATTTGGTACGAAATGAAATCCAAATTAGAAATATTTTCAAAACGAAAAGAAACAAAATAAGAAATTGCCATTGCTGCGCCAGAATATTTGAATTATGCTGCAAAACATGTGTTGGCTATAGATGCGTTTCATGTTTGGCAATCCGTCAGATACGCGTGCTCCGTTCATTCTGAGTGATTTTTTTGCTTAAGCAAAGTGGCAAACAGCATGAAATCAAATCAATATGAAAACTACTCACAAACGTTTGTTTTACACTACATTTCTCAAGCACTTTGCCCACTGGCAATCTTTGTGGTTAGCATTTCGTTATTATTTATATAAAATTGAAATCGAATTGCAGATTAAAATTGCATAGAAGTGGCAAAACCTGCCCACAGCTTGGCCAGCAAGCAAAAAGCAATCAAATTGATTTCACATTAAGCCCCGTCGTCAAAGCGTAAAAGCAAACTTAATCTGCATTAAATCGCATTTTATTAAAGCCCCTTTTTTTTGCTGTGTGTTTAAGCTCACTTGATTTCTTTAAATTGCAAACAAAATACAATTTCACACTATTAGCAATTATATTTGGCAATTAGTATGAATTGCAGCTCAAGTCGAGCTGTCGGAATTTACAAATAAATAGCCCTAGGTCTAAAATTCCCCAAGTGTCAACAGGTTAGCACCCATTATATATGTTACACTTGCAGCCCGGCTTGTTTGCATAGCCCACATCATAAGTAGACTGCAAAATAAACAGCATGCATGCATATTTGCAATGCTAGAGTGCACAGTGAAATTTCTTGAATGCTCTCTTACCACTTGCCACATACCAGCAGCAGAAGGCACATAAAGAGGTAATATTGGACAGTGCTTGACCAAAAAAAAAAAAAAAGGAAAGAAGAGCAAAAGATGGCACTGCATTATGCAAAAGCAACTTTAACTTAATTTAAAAGAGCCACTGAGTGAGCCAAAAAGAGACCAAGGAGAGAGACCAAGTAAAAATCGCTGGCAAAGATTGAATTCACGCTGCACAAAAGAAACAAATTCCAGTCCGGACGACGTCCAAAGAATGCACAAGGAAATGCTCAGCACTGGCGCAAGTGGTGGAAATCCTCGGAAAATCCACGTGGCGACGGCCGCCAAAGACAAATGTGGGTCGCAAGCGTGCAAAGTGCAACAACTCGCACGCACGCACACACACAAACACACACAAACACACACAAAAGCACAGACAGCAAGCGGCAGAATGCAGACGGCAAACAACGAGGGTGTCTGGGGGAAGTTGCATGGGGCACCACCACCGACAGATGGTGAAAAGATGCAACTGGGGAGATATGCAACAGTACGAAGACGACGACGACGACGACGACGACACCGCACGCGTCGGAAAATACGGAATACGGAAAAACAAGCCAGCAAAACTAAACTAGATTCGTTCTTTCTTTACATTTCTTTTCTTTTCTTTTTTTTGATTTTGGCACTTGCTGCCTGGAGTTGCCTCGCTTCTTGCTTGCCACTTGCCCCGTTTAGTTGCCGTCGTCGTGGTCTCAAGTTGACTTGCTGCTTGCACAGCTTAAGTGAAATTTAATGATATTTTTACAGGCCAACTTTGGGGGTTTTTTCTTCTATTTTCTTTTTGTTTTTGTTGGTAGCAACAACAGGTGGCAATGGCCAATTCTCGTTTCGCATTTCCTGCTGCTAATTTGTTAAATTGAACAACTAATTTTATTGTGCAGCCAACAAGTCACTGCCAAAGAGTTTCGCTGTCTGTTCTAGTTGTGTCTAAGAAATAAAGCTTCAACAAGTGAAAATTCTGTTAGAAATATTTGTGGTAATAGTCAAGTTATTATAATTGCATATTTTGCAATTGTGGTAGGCTAAAAGCAGAAAATTAATTGGGTCTTTATATAAACAAAATTGTACATTAAAGTCATTTATTTATTGTAAAGAATATATTCTATTATTTCACCATTCACTATTCCAGTAATTATTTTGGCTTGGGGCGTTGCATTATTTTTAAACCATCCAGAATTTTGTTAAATTATACATTTCAAAATGGTTTGAGACTTAATTCGGAATATAAAATGTGTGTCTTTATTCATACCGCTGTTCAAATTGTTCTAGTCAACAAAGATGGCGTAGATTCTATGGTAAAGATCCTTCTGATATAATTATTATTCAATTAATACTTTATATTTATTATTTATTGCAATTATCTCTTACCACAATTTATTTCTTAGTTTAGTTGAAGCATTATTTTTAACTCATCAGCTAATTTTATTCTTTCACATTGATTTATTTAATTTTATTTTCGTTTAAACTTGTATTATTTTTAATACATGCAGTAATTTCTCAAGCTAATCCAGTTTTAAGCTCCAAGCAACCTCTTATTTTTCGCAAGTGTATTCACATGTTGAGCAACCTGTATTCTCGTGTGGTGCTCATTATGCGTGGGTGCTACTAATGAATTGTACTAGACGCAACAACGAGCCACACGATGATGTAGATGATGATGATGCTATTGCTGTTGATCTGCGCCCACAGTCTAGAATCATCATTCATTGCGATTATGGGCTATTGAAATAAATTTGTAAGGAAATGGCAAATGGCACGACACAAAGTCTCTTTCTCTCCCGTTTCTTCTCTCTCTCTCGCTCTCTCTCTCTCCTCTCCCTTCCAGGTTCCCCTCAAGATTGTGTAATCGAGAATCAGAGCTGGTTCTTGTTGGTTACAACTGAAATATGTTTAATGTGCGAATGCACTTAAAAACTGCTGCCAGGGCAGACTTTAAATGAGTCTTCAGTTGGCCATTGAGCACAGCACAAAAATTGTGTCATACTCGAAGGGGAATGAGTTTGGCTGGCACTCGAGAGAGCGTAAGCGACTGGGAGTTTCAAGTAGTCAGCTATATAGTAATATTTGTGTACTTGTGCACATGTCGTGACTGACAGTCTGACTGACGGACTGACTGACTGACTGACCGAAATGAGAGTCGCGTGGGACTCCATTGTGGTCCCCATTCTCCCTCCCTTCCATAACTTATTAGACACACTGGCTCGAAACAAGCTGACCTGTCATTTGTCGAGCTGGCGAGCTGACGAGCTGACAAGCCAACACACAAGTAACAAGCTTATTTATCTAAGCTTTGCATTTGTTGTTTGTGCTTGTGTTTGTGTTTTGTTATTGTGCCATCATCGCTCCACGCTGCTCACTGCTTCAGTTCTATTTCTCGCAGTGCCGCACTATAAAAATATCGCGTCAGTTTTCGCAAGAAATCAACAAAAAACCACACGAACGACGTTGCAATAGTTAAAAGCAAAACAAAAATTAAATAAATAATTAGATTGTTTGGTTTCACTTGTTTTGAAATACAAGCGTGACGCTTCTTGTAATTTGAGCAAACACAGCGTATGAAAACAAATCCAAAGTCGCTGTTCGTTTCAATTGAAATTCATTTTAGTTTGAAAATTTATGTGAAACTTTAATGAAATTCACATTAAAATAATAAACAAGAGGAGTGAATACTTTTAAAGAAAATTCAGATCAAATTATTTTAAATGAAAAGAAAATAAAAATATTGAAAGTTACAAGAAATGTTGATCATCTCAAGTTCGAAGTTAAAGGTGCAAAAATTCATTAATGTGAATTTTTGACAAAACAAATCTAATTTAAAGGCAAGAGGAATACATATTTCAGAAGAAAGCTTAGCTGAAATTAAATTGTTTTAAAGAAAAATTCAAAAACAATAATATTTTAGTCATATCGTAGTAGCTATATATTTGATATTTATGTATATGATCTTTAACAAAACTAACAAGAATTCACCGACTTAAAGAAAATGTAGATTAAATGAAATTAGTGTAAAAATATTTTATCATATTTCAAATGCATAAATTAATAAGTTGCTTTCATCACTCTCTGTTGTCAAAACCCCTCCAAACTCTACTTATAAAACGCATTCCGTTAGTCGCAAGTGAAGTAACCCTCCTTTAGCTATATTCATTAGCAAATTTGATCAATTTGAAATTTATATAAATCTTTGACTAAACCAATTTGAAATAGAAACAACGAGAATTCACTGATTTAAAGTGTATGAATATTTTTGATCATTTTTAAAATGCAGAAATTAATCAGTTGCTTTTATCCCTCTCTGTTGTCAAAACTCCTTCAAACTCTATTTATAAAACACATTCTAGACGCAACTTCCGTTAGTCGCAAGTAACTCCGTCAAACCTCGAACCAGAAAGTCAATTACAAATGCATTTGCAATTGCAGAAGCAAAGTGCAGCGATTGGCAACAGCTGTTGCTGTTGGAAATAACTGCCAAGACGACGGCAAGCCAAAGTTTTCGCCCGCCTTAACCACATGATCATCATATATAGTATGGTATACTTGGTAATAATGATGATGAAGTGCGTGTCTCAGTGAGAAGCGCGCGCTTAGCGTGTTTAACTATTTGTTGAAATACTGCGACAGCCACCGAGCCACCCAATGTGACATGCTTACCAAAATCTATTTAGCATGCAAAGGCGGTCGCCGTCGTCTCTGTGGCAAGAAAAAGGAACCAAGCAAGTGGAGAGAGAATGGCAGGAAAAGATGGCAAGCAAGGGCAATGCTAATGCTAATGTCAACGTCAACGCACTTTTGCTTGGCCAAAAAAAAGAGAGACAATGCCGAAGTCAAGAACTGGAAAATAAAAATTTCATAAATGCCTGTTGAATGGGGAGAAAAGAAGAAGGAGGGTTTTGCTCTTGACTTATTGTCAAAGTCAAATGCATGAATGAATTTATGGTGCATTTATAAAAATGACTTATGAATGGATGTGTGTGTGTGTGTGTGTGATATGGTAATGGATATGGAGCTGGAGCTGGAACTGGTGTCTGTGGTAAATGTGGGGAAGACATCTGTTGCTAAATATTATATGCTCATAATAATCAGAAGAAGTTTCGCTGCAGATTACTCACCCACTTTAGAGAAACCCACACATGTGAGCCGGCTTTTGTTTTGCTGGCGCGTTCGTGTTAAGCAGCTTTCTCGTTGAATATATATATGTTCTTAGTTTATGTTTTTGAAACTTGTTTTTTTTTTTTGTTTTCTGTTTTGTTTTCTTTGTTTTTATCTTCTCGCGATAAGGGTGAACACACAACTTGTACTTATAAATAATAAGTAGTTGTAGTATTGTGAAGTAATTGCGCCATAAACGAAATCAAAAACGTAAACAAAATATAAATACGAACAAAAAAACACGGTCACACACACCACACCACAGCACTGAATAATAGCCGAAGAAATGTATTGAACATTAAAGCTTTAACCCAATGCTATTATAGATATGCAAATTCAGCACAACTCTGGGCACATATATATGTATGTATATAGACTATACAGATATACTATATCTATAAGTGGCCATATACTTTTCGTATAGCTCTCGGATTGGTGTATTTATAGAGAGCGACCAGTTTTGGGTTAACACTGAAACAATTTCAATTTAAATCGAATAATTGGCAAAGATTTTGACTTGAATTACTTTTCGAAATGGATTGCTAAAGGGTTTTAAGTGGTTTGCTTTTCGCGCATCGCATTTATTCTCAATTTTATTTAATTATATTTATTTGATTCTTGTTTTGTATATTTTGTTTTATGCGCTGTTGGCTTGTGAGGAGCTAAACGACACTGCACACGACACACGAACGTGCTGGTGATGAGGGGGCGGGCGCCTGTAAGAATCGAAAGAGAACAAAACAATTTCGATATAAGACAGCAAGTCGGTATATATTCATATATATATATATAGAGTATACTATTATTTTGTGGGAAAATTCGGGATACATGTAGTATAATATAGATGCAAGCATAAGCGCAGCTAAGCTTAGCTAAAGAAGAGACAGAGAGAGAGATAGAAGAAAGATAGAAGACAGAGGACAGAGAGAGAGAGAGAGAGGAGACAGAAGACAGAGAAGGAAGAGAAAATATAGAAGACATGTATATATTGTGTTTGTGTGAGCCAAAGAAAGACTTGAAATTGGTTACATTGAAATAGTTTTGGCTCGGAAAAATTATCAATACAAAAAGTTGACACAAGTATTAGCTGCGGAAAAGTTGGTGAAACGAAAGAAAATGTGTGTATGAAAGCAACAACAGATTTTACAGAGACGCTTTCGCATTGTATGAGTGTGTGTGTGTGTGTGTGTGTATTGAGTGTGGGCGATTGCACATTTAACGCATCGAGAATGGGACGGGAAAATATGCATGTACAGTTATAAAGATAGATCCAATAATTTATTGTGAAAATGACATAAAAATTGCTGTATAAATGTTTTGGGGAAACATTTCAAAATAACCACAAAGATACAAGTGAGGGGGAATCCGTACAGAGGAAGGCAGGAAGAGTTAGACAGAGAGAAATATAGTAGAGAAAGAGAGAGTACTAGAGAGAGAGAGAGAATAAAAAAATAGAACAAAAATTCACAGCACAACAAGCGCATAAAATAGGGAAAATATATATATTTGTAGTATAACAATATATCTGTTTGTTTTGTTTTTGATATACAGAAATAAGTAAATATATATGTATGGGTATAGGTATGTGTCTGTGTGTGTGTGGATGTGTGTTAGCAGACGTATTGTAGTTTTTTTTTCCATTTATTAAATGTTGTTTCATTATTTGGTTTTTATGCAGTTTATTTGTTTGATCATCGCTTTTAATTTAGTGGTCGTGTGGTTTACAGTTGAGCGCATAAGCAAAACAATCGAGTAAAAGTGTGTGAAAAAGTTAATTTAAATAGATAAGTACGTATAAACAATATAATACAGTAGTTCCCAAAAGAATTATTGGTTTTGTATGATGTGTTTGTTTTTATAGAGCTGTTAATACAGGATGTCAGTAATAATAGGTAATAATATATAGATTTAAAGATAAAGTACGTATTGATTAACATTGTACATAATATTTTAATGTGTATATCAAGGTCTTAACTGACATGCAAGCATACAAATGTAAACATATTAAATCAGTTTTATTATTAATCAAGTAGAACAAGTTTTTTTTTTTGAGCTCACTTTAATTTAAACTTGAAATTCACAAGCAGTTGAAACACAGTTTCTCAAGTAATTTCTATTCTTTGAAATTCTCCAGAAAATATAAAAGCTAAAATTATAATTTATGCTTGTCACAAATTCCATTCAAAAATAGAACGCGAAACAATATCAAATCCACGGGTCCCCGAGGACCTATCTTCACACCAGGCAATTGTACTATGTATAGAAATGTATAGAAATCACATTCGGCGAAAAAAAAGGGTTACGACAAATCACACGCTCGCTCTCCTCACATCCCCTCTCCTCTTCTGACGTCAGACGTCACAGGGAAAACCGACAAATGCAACCCTAATTACATATCCAGACTATCCAGTTAAGGTCGGATCGAAAGAGCACCCCAAAAATTTCGCCCTAGCAACAACATCTTCAAATTGTCAACGCAGTTAAATTTCAGAAGCAAAGTCGACAGTGAAATACGCTGCTTTCAAGGACGAACAAAAAACGTTAAAAAAAGAAATGGGAATATTTGAAAAATTGAAACACTTTCGTAGAGAATTATACCCAATAGGATCGCAGAGTATCATTGGTATCAATCGTATTGTGTTTCTCAAACAGCTGTCGTTTCATTTTCTTATCAATCAAATGCACACACACACGTATAAATTCCACGGAAGATATTTTAAAACCATACGGCTTATGTTTGACATTTACGTGCGCCGTGATATAAACACGGCACGGGGGGCAGACAACGATAATAATTGTGCGGGGTGAAACGGAGACCATCAAAGGCTGACCATAACATCCCCGACGCGACGATTCGTCAATGTGTTTATTATTTTTACTGTGGTGGGGGGCAGGGTGGGGAACAGTGCAAGGTCTAGCACAAATCAGTCAGCATTAGCTAGCCACAAAAATATGCCATAATGTGACAGGGGAAATCATCATCATCATCATCAGCATCATCAGGATTCAGACACACAAAAATTTGTATTTGCATATTTCAACACCTTAACAAATTGGCTCATCAGCGTCAAGTATTTAACACTAGGCCCAAGTTAGCCCCCCATTAACCCCCCTTCTCATACACATAATGATCGATCATGTCAAATATCAATAAATATTTATGCAGACAGATGCTCTGCATGTGTTTATTATTGCGTTCAGTTTTGAACATTTAACAGCGTGAGCTGATTAGCTTTTATGTTTAACGAGCGCTGCGTAGAGCCAACAGAAATAAATACAAATGAGAAAACATATACATAAAATATTATACATTGGATGTATCTCTTTGGATACACGATGTTTTCAATGAAAATATCACTAGAAATTATTACTATAGGATTTCTAATACGATGTTAAACGATTAATATTAGCAATTCTTTTTGTAGAACTTACCAAGTAAACACTAAGTAACAGAGCTATCAGCAGACTGAACAACTTTGAAAACTTTACTAGAAACTCTTGTAGGTCTTAGGCTCAATCAAGGCTCCCTTTAGGTGCCTCTCTGTCATTAACTATTTCTCGCACTCTCTCCCCTCTCTTTCGCCCGCTCTATCATTAATTTTGATGGCCAAATACATGAGCTCAACCGGTTTACAATTGACGAGCAAAGCAACAAGCCTACGAAGAGCAATTTATTTCAAACATTAGAGCCAAGTTCAAAGCGCCTAACAATCACGCCACAAAAAAAACAGCGAAAGAATAAGAAAACATTAATCATATTCAGAGGCAAACAATCTGAACGTTGTATCCGTCTGAGTTACGCATGTGCGTTAGTTAATTTGTATGGTTGCGCTAATTAAGCAAAGCAAAGAAGACTTACGCACTTTCTGGAGAACGACGGAAAGAGTAGTTCCCACTTCCATGTCATATAGTCATGATGGGAGAGCAGCCGACTGTAGCCGGGCGACATTCGTAACGCATCAGAGCTCAAAGAAACTACAGCTGAAGAGAGATTGCTAAGCAAACACACACAGATATAAACGATATATATGTGCTGATGTATGTATGTGTGCACACACACACAACACACACAGTCATATTTAGTCTCCAGAGTACCGAAATTTGTGCTCAAGGTCAAATTTCGAAACTGGGCATTCAACTTGATAATTTATTAAACGCGTTCGCATTCGTGTATAACTGGTGAAGGGTAAGTCAAAGCTTCGACATCGTCGACGCCGCGCAAGCGTACAGAACTTTGCTCAGATACAGATACAGATACAGATACAACATTTTTTGGGGTCTCCAAAGTGTATGTGTGTGTGTGTGTGACCAAATATAGAGCAAGAGATAGAGATGTGATGTGATGTGTGGCCGCATTATAAGAAAGATCGTTGTGCCGATAAGTCACTGAAGCTTTAAACAGTTTTTCGAGTTTTTCGGAGCAAAGCGCAGCGCAATTTTTAAAGCCATCATAAATTAACTTTTAATGATTTGATTGCTACTACAACAATGTATTGTTGCTGTATTGCTGTCACTGTTGTTGTTGTCCGCTCACATTGTTGCTCCTCCTCTGTTCAGTGGAACAAATCCTAAACTGGTAGCAAATTCGGTACTTTTTAATACTAATTGCAACCGGCATCGAGTGAGTTCCTTCAACCCAGCTGACTCAGAAACAACAACCACAGTCAGTCGTCAGTCAGTGTGCTAGTGTGCAGGTAACAAAAATAAAACGTGTTTCTTTCTGTTATTTTATCGCGAAATTTCAATTAACTACTAATGCACCGCCTCCGTCACACCGCCGCTCGTCCCTCTCAGTTTCGTCACTCCGCCTGCCTAGACAATGAAACCACACACTGAATATGTCGCATGTAAATTGTGTTATCGGCTTTTTTTTGTTTCCGATAAGCGCTACGAAATGATAGTATTTCCGAAGTTGAAGAGCACACTACACGACTAGAGATGACACATACTTGAAACTTCGAAGCACACGCTAGAATTTCAGCATACAAAGTTTACAAAAATTCCCTTTTCATTCTTCTATTTGTACCGAACTAACTAGAATTTTCCATTCAGAAAAGTAAACTATTAAAATTAGAGATGGAACTTTTTAACTTTAAAATAAAAAAAAAAATTGTTAATCCTATTTTGCAAGTTTTATTTCTAGATATTTTAACAAAGTTTGACTATAATCAAACTTAGTAGACATATGATCTATGAAACTTTAAACCAATTAGACATTTTCCCATATCAGAATTTTACATTCAGAAAAGTAAAATATAAATAAGAGATATAATATTGCTACAGCTTTAAAACACAGCATTAATAACTGTTTAAACTTCTATGTCAAAAAGGAAATCATTTCTAGTTATTATTACATTGCTTGACTATAATCAAATCTACAAGACATATGATTTAAGAACCTTTGAACCAATTAAAAAATTTACCAGACTACAATTTCAAAAAAACACGCATGTCGTGTCGTGTCACGATACCAATTCGTAAAGCACATACATGTGGACTAATAAGTGCTGGCTAGACGAAAAGACGAAAAGACGGGCTGGGCATTGGCTGGGCTTTGCTTTGCTTTGCTTCTAATCAGCAAATTGTTGAGAGCTTATGCGGGTGCCACATTTCGCAATGCTTTCAGTTTTTTCTTCTGGCTGGCACGAAAGCAACCATACACACTATAATGTACATATATCCAGTCATTCTCAGTTGTTTGTAGACGTTAACAGTCATCGAGTCACAACTGGCGTCAACATCATTCGGAAACTTGACTAAATCTCAACGCCAGACGCTAATTTGATATTTTAATGACTTTTTGTTTGCAAATTACGCGTCGCTGTCGCATGTAAGTTGACGTTACTATTGCTATTGCTATTGCTGTTCTTGTTGTTGTTGTTTTTGTTATTGTTATTGTTGTTGGTTTCGTTCTTGTTATAGCCGGGAAATGCAGCTGCATTTGGGGTTTTACCTTAGTTAGTCTGAATGAGTCGTAAATGTTGCACATAAATGCATCAAAAGTTTTGGTTTGGGTTTTGTTAAGTTAGTTAAAGAGTTGATAAATGTTTGTTTTATGTCTAACAAATATATTATGAGTTGAGCTAAATATGACATAATTGCAGTTTGATTATTTAATTCAGAAGTAAGGTTAGGTGCACTCGAAAAACCGCCAAATTTTATCATTGATGGTAACCCCACGTTGTAGTGATTCCCACTGTTATCAGAGCTACACACACTATCACCAATTACCGCCTATCAGAGACATCGCAATGAAATCTTTTTAATTGCGATAAATTTATTGTATTTTAGAAAGTACAATTTTTAATATTTTCAATAAGAACATAGATTATGGCTCTTAAATTTGAAGCAAAAATTAATAATATAAATAAGTCAAAAGAAATGAAACTCAAACGATTTGATAAATAAAGCACAAAATTGCGCATAGGATTTCATAGAATTTCAATTACGTCAGTAGTCCAATTGGAAACCCCAATCTATTCATTAACACACATTCATATATGTACACATATATGTATATGTATATTGTTGTATTTTCTGAAACATTCAGACAACTTTATGATACAAATTAAACAGACGCTTGACCCTGAAAAAGGTGTCTCTAAAATCGCTTATTAAAGGTCAGATTCACAGTCAACAATAACATGAAGTCCCTACACAATGTTTAGTATGCGTGTGGTCAAAAAAAAAAAACTCAATGTGAATGAGAAACAAAAACAAGAGCTAGACTCACGCACACCTCGTACCAAAAAAAGAAGAGTTGAAGTATAAAAGTTATGAACATTCTCAACGTGCAAATGAGTCAGCGAAATTATGCAAACAGAAGAGTCAGTCAAGTTAAAGCATTGAGAGAAAGAGAGGGAGCCAAAAAAACAGGGCGCAAAGAAGCAACCAAATTACGATCAAAGATGATCTGAGGTTGAGCGAAGTGAGGTGAAGTGACGTGAAGGAGAAGCAAAAGTGAGGTAACCCCAAATTAAGTAGTGGTGGTGGCTTTTACAATAAGGAATACACACAAGCATACATATGTACATATACTCAGATGCTCGAATGTACACGAACAGAAACTGAAAGGGGCAAAATAAAAAGACTACAGTCGGAAGTGATCAACAGCCAAGTACCCGGTACATGAAATTCATGAAGATAATAATCGAAAATTAAGATACAGGAGAAGATCGAATTTGTTTACTCAGTTGTAGATGCTTGAAATAAAATAATTACAGTATCTTATCCAAATTTGCGTTTACATGGCAAATGTATTTTATTGACTGTAAATCTGTCACATTAATGAATTGCACATTTCAAGTTTATAGTTTTAAAGGCATCAGTTGATTTGCTTAATGTTTCTTATTGGCTTAAAAATATTAACGATTGATTTTTGTTTGAGGAAAGGTATTCTATTATTTTAATTGCACATAGTAAACAATTGCATAAACGTCTTTCTGTATTTATGCTTCATAAAGTACGTAATTTTGCCACTAACTTGGCACACTCCACTCAAAGATTTAGTTGCCGAGTGGAAACAGCAAAGCGCAATCATGAAATAACCGTTGACAATGAACGTACAAATAGGCTGTGTAGTAAGTGCGAAGGGGACAGACGGATATGAAACAAAGACAAGGCGCAACAGGTAAATAATGTATGTACATATGAGCGTGTGTGTGTATGTGAAGATATGTACAACAGAAGGCGAAATAAGTGAAACAATTTCAAGAAAATAATGTATTAATAACAAAAGTGAAATAAAAAATAACTTAAAAATGCATGCAAGCAGACTTACAAAACAGCGGGACAAATGTTGTTGTTGCTATTTGATGTAGTTGTTGTTGTAGTTGTTGATATCGATAGCGATAAATTGTTGAACTTGAGCTTGGTTTGACTTTTGTTGTTTATTGTTGTTGTTGTTGCTGCAATTTATTCACTTGAATTTTTAGACACGTTCATAAAAGACGCAACGTAGATAATTTTACAATGAATAACTAGGATTTGGGGAGAGGGGAAAGGAAATGCACAGAACAAATTGCACAAGGATTAGCAAACGAATTACATTTGATACTAAAAGCATACGATATTCGAAAAACACGAGACGCACGTGGAATGCAATAAGAATGCCAAAAATGCGAAACACGAAGAAAGAAAAGGTCAGACAGATACAAGGAGGTGGGGAAATCGCGCGCGTGTTCACTTTTCTTCACTTTCAAAAGACCGACGGCAGACAGACAAAGAGACGACGACGACGACGAGTGTGACCGTACTCTTAAGGACAACGTAAAGCACGCGCGAACGATCGAGTGTGACCACCGAAGGTTACTTGATAGTACAACAAAAACACGCGCGAAATTGTATGGGAAAAGGATGCCGAAAAGCTTAAAGCGAAACACAGAAAGAAACAGAAAGAACGCGAGGCAAAACGAAACAAAGCACAACACAATAATTTTATATGTCAAAAACTTTGATGAAAAACGAAACCGAATTTTGACATCAAAAGCAAATTAAACAAATTTGTATAAATATGTTTTTCTTTATTATTATTGTCGTCACGCTATGTATTATTATTTGGCGCTTTTTTGGTGCAATTTTTTAAGTTGCTTGAACCTGTTGCTCTTGTTGTTTGATTGTATGATTTATATACTTTTATTTTTATTTTTGTTACTTCAATTAAATGGTTAAACATATACAATTGCCCACTGGCGGTTGTTGTTGTTGTTGCTATTTGCTTAAACAATTGAATCACACGCAACGGGTACACGCACACACACATGCAAAGAACACACACTAAGGCACACACGTACACTAGACGAGATGACGGCCGCAAATTTGTTTGTTTGCTAGCGCGTCTTCTTTTGAGCGGGGCGACGTCGTATTGGTTTCGTTGTCGGCACAACAATAAAATAATATGCATATATTTGTGTTATTTGGTTTTTGCAGTATGCAATTGCCGCTCTTTGTATGTTTCTGTTGATCAATCAACAATTACACTTCACGCACGATGTTGTTTCGGCATACGCAGTCTAAAAATTTGTTGAGCAGTCGCAAGTACCCAAAAAATTTGAATATGTTTCGCCGTCCGCACACGCACACACATGTGTACGTACAACAAATGTGTTGTTAATGAACAGTAAATACGGAGAGAATTAATGATCTAGCGATCGCAAACGAACCGATTGCAGAGCGACACTGTTCAGCTGTGAACCAGTCGAGCTGCTTAACATGACTGAATTCTGTTAGCGCTCAGCTGTTGCTGCTTTTAACAGACAGCTGTTATAGCGTCCGTTAATGTTCAAATTAATTTGGAGCCCATTCCGATTTTAAAAAGCGTATGACGGCTGCATTGGATTAAGAATGATGTAATTTATTTATCATTAAATGTGACATATTACTGAAAAATATTTAATTGCCGTAATTATTCAAATTCCACAGAAATACTGCATGTTAAGTGATCAGCTGATCCACACGCCGCTGTAGCAGGCAGCTTTTCACTAAGAGCAACTGGAGAAACGTTACAATTTGAAAAATGCTGATCGTTGCGACTTTTATTTTTAATTTATTATTAAACATCAGTATCTATTAAAATCTATATATGTCATTAATGCAATTATTTTTAATAGAGAAAACATGTGACTGTTTCACAAAGCATTATATGAGTCTAAGCTGATAATACCCTATAAAAATAGTGCAAAAATTTGATGATTAATAAAATCGCTGCTTAGAAATTGCCACATCGCTCATTTAAACAGGGCAGCGTCGGCATCCAATAAAGTTCAGATTTCCACATGCTCCATTCCAATTGTGATAGTCACATAGAATGGCAGCTGCCACTCACACGTGGCAATGGTAATAATAATTTAAGGCAAGACTTCATTAAGCAAGAATTAAATTGCCAACTGGCAGCCAATTTCTAAAAGTTGTTATTTAAATAAACAAAGCGCAGTTGAACAAAACGCCAGTGAAAAGCGAACGCGCTAAACGATTAAACGGAAAACGGGGCAACAAAATATAAAAAAATAGAACGAAACCAAATAAAACAACAAACGAGAAACTACTACTAAAATTTGATATTTATAGAAAAACTGTTGTGCGAACCGATTTCGAAAAAAAAAACAAATTAGAAATAAAAATATATAAAAAAAAACGAGCACGCATTCTGAAGGAGAGTCCAAAGTTCAGTTGGATATTGGGTAACTAGCATTTAAAGCTCTTCTTCATTCATTATTCATATCCAAACAACATTGTAATTGTGCTCTGCAAATGAAAATAAATGTATATGTGTGTGAGTGTGAGTGTATAAGTGTTTGCAATATATATTTTCGAATTCGCAATGTTTACTCGTTCGACCTTATAAACTTTTCGAAAATTCTCACAAAAATTCGTCAGATAGTTTAAATTAAAATGACAGAAAGAAAATGCATTAATATATTGGACGAAATATATATATGTGTGTGTGTCTGTGTGCTGAAGTGTGTGTGCTTGTCGAGTGTGTATTTGTCTATTTGTTTTTAATAAAACAAAACGAACCGCTAGACATTGTATTAAGACTAGTTGCGACAGTGGCGTCATCTACAGGGGGCACCTACAACTTACATTGTTGCAGCTTTTGCATACCAATTGCCAAATTTACGCTTATCGATTAATGTGATTATCGATTATTAGTGTTTTGATTTCACATTTCGAGGTATATTTTTTAAATATACCAAAATTGTATTTAGGAAATACTCATCAATGAATGTCCAATTGATTTCAATATACCCCGAAAATCCCCTGCTGTTGCAGCGACGCCACTGCAAAAATGTGCTGCAGCAGAAGCTGCAGCAGCGGCACATGTGAGAGATTTACTTAAATTAAATGTGCAGCAACAAAAAAAAGTGAACACATTTCGTGCACAGCACGAGGTCCCCAGGTTGAGGTTGTGAGATGCACTGTGCGATGCTGTGTGGGTGGACGATGGGTGTTGAGGGGAGAAAGGTGTGAGTGCAACGAGCATGCATTTGTATGTGCGGGCGTTGCCAGACTGCAATGCGAGTAATTTGCGAAATTTGCACTAAAATGTAAACAAAAAATTCGAATTTGCAAATATTTGCATGGGCCCCAAAAATATGCTTCAGCATTGCATTCGATTTTGTTGTCTTCATGCCTCGTTGTTGTTGTTTCTGCTGCTTCTGCTGCTGGTGCTTGCGGCATTAGTAGGCTGTGTAAGCGCCAGATCCGACCATCTCGCTCTCTCCCAGACAGAAAATCTTATGCGATTGACAGCTTTCAGAACAATTGAAAAAATACCAAACATCAAGTGAGAAAGAGAGAGAGAGAGATAGAACAATATAGCTAGTTTGGATTGCAAATGTTTGCGTTTCTTCACGTGTATGTGTGGGTGTTTCTATATGCTGAGAGTGTGCGAAAGTATCTTTTTAGCAGCCGCATGTAGAATTGTATTTTGTGAGATTTGCTTTGTTTTGCTGAAATCAAAACAACAAACAAAGCAAAGCAAACAAATAAACTTCATTTCAGACGTTGACCAAATGGAAATCTCCACTTCAATCTTCCAACTTACACTTTGCTACATAACTAAAGTTCAGAACATTTCAAATAAATCTCAGCACACTGTGCATAGTACTTAACAAAACAAAAAGCGCAATTTGATTGATTATGGTAAACTGCTTTGTTAACGATCAATGATCGTTTCACAAAATGCATTACAAATGATCAGAACGGGATGATAATAATGAATAAACTGCATAGAACTGAATATGGAATTTATTGCTGCGACTTCGATTTGAGCTCGTTGATCTTTTTAGTGATCTTTCACTGATCGAGTTCAACAGTTGTTTTGATCAGTAGAGAACAGCAGTCAAAACAAATGGTAGCGATTTGATCGTTTCCTAAATTATATTAATTAATTAATTTTCACTTTAATTTCATTATTTTTATAAAGTTCTTCTTAAAATTGATAAATAATTTCAATAAAGTTTATTGGTTTCATTTTCAATGTTATTGTCTAATGTTTTTATTTATTTATGAATCCAAAGTTTTCCAAATATTTATTCTTTTGTAGAACAGTTTATTTACAAGATCGTTATCAAAGCGTTTGAGAAAACAATTGCCAAAGTCGGACACTTTTTATGTAGGCTTAAGTTTCTGAGAATTTCATGACTATCGCCTAATAAGCGAAGCAGAACTTTTGCATAAATTATACAAAAAGTTGTGACCCTAAACTCTTTCCACAAAAAAAACCAAAAATAATTAAGAAGGAAATATATAAAAGACAATTTGGAATATTTTTTTTTTTTTTTTTGGGTATTAAGTTGCTCTCAGTAGGACATATTACTTTCCCGACTTGAAGAATATAATCGATTTTATTAAACATTTAGTATAGAGTTGAAAATAATTTTAATTAAAATTATTCTTAGAGTATCAAACATTCGTTCACGCTCCGCACTATTTTCTGAATTTGGATAGTTTTGTCGCTAGTGGCAACGAATGTTTTTTTACTATAATTTAAATAATTCCCAGAAGTATAATTATTACGTAGCTCACAAATACAATTAGGCGGCTGACAACAACAAAAATTATAACAAAAAACTCTGAATGTGTTTTTTTTTTGTTGTAGACCAAACACATAATAAATTATGAGCACGGGTTAACTACAAATTAACAAGACTAGAGCAAATCAACTAAAGAATTCAGCAAATTTATTGTCAAGGACAAATCAGTACAGAAAGAGGACGAGATGGAGAAAGAAAGGGAGGAGACGAAGTCTATGAACAACACGGATGTCGATGCTGATATGGATGTGAAGCCAGAGCAAGGTGAGTTCGGTGTCGGGATGTGATGCGAACGGTTGAGTGTCTGATTTGCATTTCAGTGCCACGCCTTGGCCTGCGTCACCTGCAGGCGTTGCTGCTTTTTCTGGGCCTGGTCGTAACCACGATACTGCAATTCAATGTGGGCGTGGCTGTGGTTGCCATGACAAATGCCACATCCTCTGATCCTGAGATACCCGTAAGTCGACTCTTTGTCACTATAAATTACATAGCGAGAAGCTAACTTTCTAAAACGTAACTATGACTCAAGACCAAAGCATAGCAAAAGTTTAAAAATGATGCAATAGCATATTTCTTTACTCAAGGCCCACAATTCAGATGAAATTCTTTATTCATAATTCTAGAAATAAGATTATTATATGCTGGTATTGAATGGGAAAACATTCTCAACTCAGCAACGTTTAAATTTGTTTTTCAAACTTAGAATTGTTATTTTCAAATTTAAGTTTTAATTACGAAGTTCTTGTTTAATACATTTGAAATAATTTTTCATTTGTTTAAAGAATGCAAAATTCTGAGATGAAGAATTTCATTCCTCTTCTGGTAAAGAAGGAAATCTTATCGTTAAGGTTTAAAATCATATTGATGGAAATCCTAGTTAATTTTGAATTTTGAAAAACCTAATAACTTATTTCAAGACGATTTTTTTAGGAACGTAAATACTTTTCCATTTTAAATATAAACTATTTAGTGTTTTAAAGAATCTATAAAATTCTTTCTTTTTAGCAACACTTTTTTCAATACTTCAGTTTTATTTAAAGAATATTTCTTTAGGAACGTAATATTAAAAATTGTATTTCATTTTTGAAGAATACTTTTTCATTTTTAAATATAAATTATTTAGTGTTTGTTCTTATAAATCCTATAATTCCTTTAAGTCCTTTCTTTTGAACAACGCTTTTTTGAATACTTTAAGAATTCTTGTTCCTTAGAATCCTTTAATTCCTTTCAATCCTTCTCCATATCTCTCGCTTACTTTCCCTTCTCCCACAGCACTACAACTGGACGGAACCACAGAAATCGTACATCCTCTCGAGCTTCTATTGGGGTTCCGCATTGACGCAATTTCCCGGCGGTTACCTCTGCAAGCGATTCGGGGCCAAGCTCGTGCTCTTCTGGGGCGTCATCGGCTCGGCACTGCTGACCTTGTGGACACCCCAAAGCATTTACGTGGCCAGCTGGCGAGCATATTGTGGCATCCGGTTTGTGCAGGGTCTGTGCCAGGGCGTCACATGGCCCTGCATCCATCAGCATCTGGCCAATTGGGCACCGGCCGTGGAGCGAACACGTCTTGGGGCCTTTGCCTACACCGGCTTCGATTGGGGCAATGTGATGGCCATGTACGGAGCGGGGATGTTGGCCAGCTCCGGCTGGGGTTGGCCAGGGATCAGTTACGTATCCGGTGGCATGGCATTGACCTGGTGTCTGCTCTGGCTGATCTTTGGCGCCAATCGAGCGAACGAGGCGCCGTGCATAGGCGAGGCGGAGAAGCTCTACATCATCGGGGACAATCAACGATGTGCTCGGCGAGAACGTCGCCTGGCAATTCCATGGCGAGGCATCTTCACATCGCCGCCCTTCTATGCGCTGCTCTGTGCCCGCTGTGCGGACACTTGGGGCTTGGCCACCATGCAGACGGAGTTGCCGGCTTATTTGAGCGGGGTTCTGGGACTGGAGATGCAGAAGAATGCTTTGTTCTCGGCGCTGCCTTTTCTGCTGATGTGGGGCATGTGTTATGTGTATCTGTTGATTGCGGACTTGTTGCTGCGACGCCGTTGCCTCAGCCTGACAGCGCTCCGCAAGACGTACAACAGCATTGCACTCTGGACACCGGCAGCCATCATGTTGGCCTTGGGCTTTGTGGACAAGACACAAAAGCCTCTGGCTTTGGCCCTGGTCACTCTCAGTGTGGGCGTCAGCAGTGCGGCGACAATTGGCAGCGAACTGAACACAATTGATCTATCGCCGGTGCATGCGAGCATTCTCTCGGGGATTCTGTGCACCTTCACCAATGTGGTGGCCATGCTGACGCCGCTGGTGGTCGGCGTTTTGGTCACAGATCAAACGGAGCGCAGCGAGTGGCAAGTTGTGTTCACCATTGTGGCCACTGTGCTCTTTGGTGGCAATGTGGTCTATCTCATTTGGGGCACGGCGGAGACGCAGCCATGGAATGACAGCGAATCGAGGCGGGAATCGTTGGACTTTGAGGATGCCAAACTAGAGATTGATGGCCATGCGAATGCCAATACGAATGCAAATAAAATACTTAATTAAATTTGTATATGTGTGTTCGATTTAACTTAATATACATTAGTTTATAATGTGAGTTAGGTCAGATTTATCATATAGTTAACGCTGCGAAGAACTGAATGCCAAATAACAACTTATTCAACTTTTTTGATTGCATTTTTTGCAATTCTTTTTTTACTTCTCTAACACCTTTTGTTGCTCAAGTTATGCTGTTTCCTAATAGTATTTAATTAATAACGTTTTTTAAATAAAATATATTTTCAGAAAATAACGACAAACATTTATTTCTTTACTTTGAACTTGTTGTGAAAATAAATCTTTGGCTTGTTTTCGCTGAAATTCAAAGCCAATTATTTATTGAATTTCCTTTTTATTTATTGAACTAAGTAAAATAATTTCTTTTGCTATTGTATTTAATATTTTGCGTAAAATTCTTAATAAAATATTGGCTTTGTCGCAATACTCGGAAAAATAAATAAGAAACTTGTGTTTAGAAAATGTTTTAATCCTTGTTTTATTTCGAATTTAACAGGATTTGTGGGGAAGACTTCTTGGCATGTTTTCTTTGAGTGTAAGCATTAGGCAAATGAATATAAATATTTTATTTTTATTTATGAAGTCGTAGATACTTTTGCACAAGTGACTACAAATATATGTTTTGCAAGGTTTTTAATCACAATTTATGGTTTTGCATTTTATTTATGCATCTGCAAGATATACGAGAGAAAACTGAGATGCTGTAAGCACGTTAAGCTCTGGCAGCAAGCAGTGCAGCAACAGCAACAACAACAACAACAAGCAAGGACAGCAAGGACAACGAGGCTTAGGCAAATCACTTGGGCGGCCATTCATTTTAGTGGCACTCAATCTCTACTCTGGTCACACCTGCGTTGTTCTGCCTCCTGTGGCAACAACTTCAACTCTAACGATGCTTGCATAAAGAAGACATAAAAAAAGACTCGAAACAATTGATTTTGCTTGGACAAAGTGGAAGTCTTAATGCTCTTTATCTTTGAAGCAGAGTTTTCGATTAACTTTGGCAAAGGTTTTTTTAAATATACCAAAAATACCGTAAATATGCCATATTTTAATTTTGAGGTGAAAATTGAAAATAGAAAAGTACACTATCTTAGATTATTGAGCATTAACAATTTATTTATTTTTGTAGTTTATTTTTTATTTTTCTGTAGACTTAAGAAAACTGTTCTTTATTTTTAAGAAGCTTTTCGATTATTAACTATACTATAGAATGATAAACTTTTGCAATTGTTTTTTAGGATATTCCAAATATACCGTAAATATACTGGATTTTAAGGAATTTCGGGTTAAATTAGAAAAATACACTCTCTTAGATTATTAAGCATTAAGAATTTTTTTATTTTCCTTTAGACTCAAGGAAACTATTCTTTATCTTTGAAAAGCTTTTCGATTATTAACTTTTCACGAGAATGGAATTATTTCAAAAATGTTTTTCGGATATGCTATCCCCAGGATTTTAATTGTATTCATAAAGTATAACAATGTTATATTATACAATAATATATCATGGATTTCCAACATAATCATAAAATATATAATTATAACTTTTTCTTCAGACATAAGAATAGTTATTATGTAATATCAAAAACTTTAACCAATTCCAATTTATTTATTATTACTATTCTTATGTCTGAAGAGAAAACTATAATTATATACTATATGATTAAGTTGGAAACGAATGTTTTCCCAATAATAACATAATCGATTCTATATTCCATATTTTCCAAAGAAATAATCTACTTTATAATTCATGACTTATTAAACAATGTTTCAAGAATTATTAATTGCAATTCAGTTTGATAAATAATTATTAATAAAGGGGGATTTTTCTCTCCTTATGATATCGAATCTAGATGCTCCAAAATTCATGACAAATTAAGGAATATTATATGATAGAGTATTGAAGCTGTGCTCGCTCACAAACAATCTGAGACAATAACTAAAACAGCAACAACAACAATAAAATAAAATAACAGCTGCTCACTTTCCGTTAGAGCAGCAAGGGGATGAGCAGTGGAG
Organism: Drosophila sulfurigaster albostrigata; assembly: GCF_023558435.1. Classification (NCBI taxonomy): domain Eukaryota; kingdom Metazoa; phylum Arthropoda; class Insecta; order Diptera; family Drosophilidae; genus Drosophila; species Drosophila sulfurigaster. The sequence continues at coordinate 23,769,110 of NC_084882.1, forward strand.
AGGGGAGGCGGTCATTTGGTGCGTTGCATATTTATAGGCGCATAAAATATTGTCGTTTATTTTTAATTTAATGACAAGAAATTTGTGCGCGCTTCCAGTGTGTAGAATGGACCTAGTCCCCATCCTATCTATCTCTACGACTCTGAGTACTCGCAATACTCACAATCGCATTCGCATTCGTTTTGTATTCGTATTCGTATTCGTTTTCGTACGCTCGTTGTCGTAATTTCCATTGGTAATGGCCTGTGGCAATTGCAATCTATCTCCGCATTTACGACAACAAAACAATTACAACAACAAATATCAAATGAGTGGAAAGGTGGATGTACTTTTCGAATGGGGAGGCGGGGAATGATGGGGATGGGAAAGCGATAATAACAGCCCTCGCAGCAAATACACGTGGTCAAAGAGAGCCCATCACTCAGCCAGGCAGCCGAGCAGGCAAGAGATGTCGCTATCTCTTTCTCTCTGTCTCTCAGTCTGTCTGCTTAGTGCGCTCGGCACGTTGATAAAACATTTCATTTCATTTCTTTTTATTTACAAAACGCACGCAGTGTCGCCGCATACCCTGTAATTTACAGGCTGTAGATGAATTCCCAAAATAACTAAAGTGTCGAAAAATTGTAGCATACTTTTAGGCCGACCGCAAAATTAATTGAGGAGCAATGCCAAGAAAAGAGAAGATCGATGAAGATGAAAGATTATTGTAAAAATAGTACAAAAAGACATGGCCTACAATTGGTATATAAACATTACAATATCAATAAATATTTAAAATAATACATATGCAAAATATTTAAAATAATAGAAAAGTGTTTTATTGTGACTTATAAAACAAATTAAATTTCTTTGATTTGAAACGTTTAATAAACTTAATGTAGATTATTTAGTCGGGCCAAAGCCAAAATTATGTATAATAAATATTTATTAAAACTATATCAAATGAATAAACAAAATCAATTGTTTTATTTATAAATTTAAATTTAAAATAATTTTAAAAATCTTTAAAAATATTGTAGAATTTTTAGTCACGTAGAAGTGCATATATGTATATAAGAAATTATGACAAAAATATGTAAAATTAAAAAAAAATATGTTTTAAAGCAATCGCGAAGAATTGGAAATTATAAATAATTTGAAGTGCAATTCACACTTTGATTTTGAAGAAAATAAAACAAAAATGTTCTTTTATAAAATTAAACGGATTTTAAGCAATTTAAAAATTTTCCAAAAATATAAATGAAAATGTTTCCATTATAAGGCAATGTGCCTTAAATTTAATTTGTTAATCTGTAGAAAAACGTAGCGAATTGCTTAAAGCTGATTAATCTAAAATAATAAAGGTTAAGAAATGTTTTTTTTATCTTTAACGTTAATAAAAGAAACCTAATTTGTTGTGTTTTTAACTTTGCATCTGTAATAACATAAGACACAATTTTTCATTTTGATTAGATTTTCCTTAGCTCCCATTTACAGGGTACTCCGCAGTCGACTAAAAGCTTGCTTGTAATGTACATGCGTTTTTTATTTGGCGTTATGTAAACGCTTCGCGTTGGTCATCATCAGCAGCAGCAACAGCAGCCGCAGCATTGCGAGCTTCATTTGAATTAAACGCCATCATTTTGGGTCATTATTTGGTTACGTGCGCTAAATGAGACGCGACGCAGTGTTGCGACCCCGCCCCGCCCCTCTGACACTGTGCCCCATGCCCCCGTCCAATGCCACACACTAACAGCCGCCCCATTAGCTGGCGTTTGAGTTACGTGCGTGAAGATTGCGTTATTTATAACAGACAGAGGCGGCAGTCTCTCGACCCTCTGTCCCCACCTCGCCTCGCCTGGCATATGTTTGCCGATGCTTTTAACAAAATTAAAGAGAACTTTAAAATGTTAACACCTTGTTGACGGCAGCGTTGAACGTTTGCGAGTGCCTGCATAATGCAACTCTCTGCCACGCCCCCGCCATGCTGCATGGTGCATGGTGCATGGGTGCATGACGCTGTCGGCGGCCTTAATTAAAAGCAAGCCCCCAACACTCCAACAACAACAGGAAAAAAATAAACTTTGGGCATCGCCTCTTACCAAAAAAGAAACAGAAGCAGTAGCGAACTTTAACTTTAACTTGAATTCAAACTGCAACGCAACTCAAACGAACTTGGGGCACACTCTCGTACATGTTGCACTTTTTTTTTTCGAAAGGGGGCATGCAACTTTTTGGCTGGATGGTTCTCCATCTCTCTCGCTCTCTGCACGACGCGTGCTTGCCGACCGTGGCAGCTTCTAATTAATGTGCGCTCAAAAGTTTGCACTGCAACAACAGTTGCAACACGGCGACGGCGATGCCAAGGTAAAAGTGGTGCTGGCTGCGACTAAAAAGGTAAAATGAAACACAAATGCCAAAAATGCTTGGCAATTTGGCCAACACAGCCAACAGCTCCCCCCCCCCTCCTCCCTCTCTCTCTCTTTTGCTGCTGCCAATCAAAAAAAGAAAATCTCAGCCGGCAATGAGAATCGTTTTCTATATTAAGTTAAAAAATTTCATTTACTGCATGTGCTTCAACTTGAATTGCTGCAACTCTTTCTCTCTCTCTCTCTTTCTGTCTGTCTCTCTTCGTATAAACTTTTAAATGAAATCACTGTAATACGTTTTTGACCAAAAAACCAAAAAGGCAAACTGTGAAAATGTCATCTTGGGGGTGTGGGGGGCGTGAACCGGAAATGTGAATCAGAAAAAGTTGTAAATGAAATTTTAATTGTTTTAACTGCTTCGTTATTGGCCAATTGGCCAGAAATGCACATCAAGCAACTTGGCCAACAACACTCCTCGACAAATGCTTCACAGCATCTTTGGGCACAAAACTTTGGCCTAATTCGATTTGCCAAGCAAACTGCATAAATGTTAAACTCATTAAGCTGACTTGCCTCTCAAATGAACTTAACTTGATTCAATTAATTTCTAAATAGTCAATTGAAGAAATTCGTTTGACATGCTCCAGTCAATTTAACACTTTTGAATTAAATGCAAATATGCATTTCACAAAAATATATAAAAGTAATTGGATTTAATTACAATAAATTATAAAATGATTTTATATTTTATTTTCAAATATACATTTTTGGTGAAAAGTGTGCATATTTTAATGAAAATAAATTGAAAATTCAATATTAAGTAAATGAATTTTAAGATTATCAAAACTTCATAAAATATTTTACTATAATAATTTAAGTACTAATGCATGTTTTTAATTAAATTATATTTAAATTTAAATTTTATGTAATTATTATAAACAAATATTAATACTAATTAAATTCCTATAACAATTAAAACAATAATAAGTGCAAGTGTTTTTATTAAAATTAAATTGAAACTAAATATTTTAATGTTATGTTGTTAATTCAAATAAATGCAATTTTAAAAAATTAATTTAATATGATAATCTTATTGAAAAGTGTTCATATGACTTTATACTAAAAATTACATAAAAAGTGAAAAAATGTGTATTTTTATTTTAATATAATTTATTTGAAATTGAAAAGTAATTGAAGTAAAAAATTCAATTTCAAATATGTAATATATTAAGATTTATAATTAAAACAAATTGTACATATTTTATTAAAATGAATTGAAAATTTCACATTAAATAATTGTTTCAAATAAATTAAATGTTAAGTAATGAATTATTATAATCTTCTTGAAAAGTTTCATTTTAAAAACGATTTTTCTATAAACACAAATATAAATAAATTACAAATTTATTAATTACAATATATAATTGATTTAAACAACCAATTCCATTCGCCAATAAATACAATTTTGAATAACATATTTCGAATTATAATATAATTAAAAAATTCAATCATTTTTATTGAAATTAAATTGCTAATTTAATATGATTTTAATGTTGATATATACGCAATTTTTTCATACTCTTCACTGCCTTTTTAACAACCGCAAACAATGTGTAATAATTAAAAGAACCAAGGTGAAAAGTGCTTTCTCAGCAGCAATTAAACAGTTGCCATCACTTTATACCAAGAAATATTAATTAAAATATATTTTTTTGCCGAATTGCGAAACATTTTTTTAATGCTCATGTTTAAGTTTACTGTCTTTTTTACTGGCAAGTAAACAAATTGTTTTAAAGGAAATTCTTGTTTTAAATTGCAAATTGTTGTATATATATATTTTTGTAAAGTCTAGTTAAATTTTAACAACATATCAAGCATTGACATAAACAAGGAAAACTGATCAGTGGCAGGAAAATTGTGCCACATCCTTTTTGAGGCCTGCAATTTTCTGCCAATTTTATTTGAGTTTGAAATGAAAGGAATATTTGTGGCATTCATGAACTCGAAAAAAATACTGAATATTTTATAACATTTGCCATTTGGCGTGGCATGGAGAGGCGGCTGCCAATTGGCGGCATTGTCAGCATTGTCAGCGTCACTCAAAGGCAACACAAAATGTAAGCAAGGATCTGAGAGAGAGAGAGAGAGAGGGGTGCATTGTACTATATGTAGTTGAAGGATTTAACGCAAGCGAGCATCAACAATGAATGTAATTCAATATGCAAATTGTTGACAACAATTTTCTACTTTTTCCTCGTCGCTGTTTTCCCCACATCAAATTTGCAATGCAACATCCAAGAGGATGTGGCAACTGCTTGCCAGGATTCCAGCTGCTGATTATGGATAGTTGTTATGGGATGTCATATCGCTAATATTGCGCCGCTAACCAAAATCCATTTGGATGGGGGGCATCAACATATTTTGTCATTAGTTTGGGTTTTGGGCATTGCAACATGGCAGCGCGGCAACCGCACAGCTTCAATTGCAAACGGCTTGACATTGATAATAATGTTGTTGATGGCCTTTTAGCGTGGGGAAGCGACGGCGGGGGGAGTGCTGAATGGATTGGTCAAGTGGACAAGTACAGTAGGAAACCACAAACGGAGAACGCTGCAAGATACCGTTGCTGCTGCTGCCCGTTGTTGCTGCCGCATCGTAATTAATTAGACTCGCAGGCATTTTATATGAAGAGAGAGAGAGTCCAGAGCTGTTCGTGTGTGTGTGTGTGTGTGTGTGTGCTGTGCACTAATTGAACATGAAACGGCATAGCAATGCCTTGTACCTCATCCTTGTGCTCAACAGCATCGTGGTAGCTAATCGTGCTGCACTTCTCCCTCTCTCTCTGTGACTCTCTCTCTCTCTTTGTGCCCCAAAAATTCATCAGCACGAATTGTGATGCAGTCTAAGTGCAGCTGACAGCACTTGAAAACTGCACAACGCACTTGAAGAGCTGCATGTTGCGCCTTAGGCATGGCAATCTTAGCTCCAGCTCCAGCTACGGCATTCGAGCATCCGAGCAGCATTCAGCAATCCAGTGTCGGTGTCATCCATCTAAATCAGTGCAAAACTCTGCCTCCAACCCACTCATCCACCCACCACACACACACACCATATATATATGACATATGTGTGGCGTGCGGTTTTGGGTTTAACTTTGACTCCACTCCACTCCATTGCCTGTGGCACTGTCTCTTCATCTGCCTGTGTCTCTGTCTCTGCCCCTGACTCTGGGTTTCGCATTCGTGTAGAAGATTTCAAATTAAATAAGCACAAATCAAATATTTTGCAATTTCTGTCACTGCATGCCATTGCCGGGCTATGTGTGGATGTGAAAATGAAAATGGAATTGCCAATGGGAATGGGTAACAGAGAATGGGAAATGGAAATGGCATTTGGGCATGGCCAAAGCCAACCCATGTCTAGTTGAGTTGAGTTGAGTCGACTCCGGTTTATTGTGGGTTGTTCGGTTCCTTCAGACATTGATTTATGTGGTTTCAGCTCTTCTTGGGACTGAGTTTATTTGTTGTGTTCGTGAGTGTGTTGTGTGTGTTGTCGGTTGCTTCGTTTATTGGCTGAAAAATTAAGTCGGTAGTGGCAAGTGTTGAATGTGCCGGCCGGAAGTGATGAGGCATCAAGATTATGGTTTCCTAGTTCCGCATTCACTCTCTCTCATTCTCTGATTTGCTGATGCTGATGTGTGTGCACAGTCAAGTTTTCATGGAATGCCAAAATGATGCTAATAGCTCATCAACTGCAATGCACACACAAACTAAACTAGCTAATCGAGCAGTTCAGGAGCAGAGCAGGATCAACTGCTCCAAAATTAAACACAAAACACTCATTAAAGTTACATACATATCTTTTAATTTACTCAACTGCAGCGGGTAAGTAGCATTTAACTATAACGAATTGGAATTAAACTTTAATTCACTGTTAAAGAAGAAATCACTTAGGTTTGCTTCTGGATTCATGAAGAACTTCAAATTAAACTTCAGTTATTATTAAATTACTAATTATTATTCTTATTTGAAAACTAATACATCTGATCTTCATATTTTGGTCATATTTTGTCTGAATATGTATTTTGATTCAAATAAATTTATTGCACAGCTATGCATAGAATCAAATCAGCTTTTAGTCATCGACATTTTCTGTTATCGATAGGCATATGTAACTTACTTTCGCTTCACAGAAGAACGCTTAACCTGATCATTCAAATTTAGAACAATAATATAATAAATTATATATAATTTAGAATAAGTAATATAATAAAATATAATAATGCTTGTATATTTAAAATTAGATTTTTGGCGATTTATTAATTGCTTGCAATTATCAATTATCGATATTTTATTAGAAACTGTAAGAATTGCACGCTGATGATTATGTAACCCTGGTTTTGGTAATTGAAGTGAAGTTTGGCAACAAGTTTTGCGCAAAAAGCACATGCTTCACTAATTAAGCTCCACTTAAATTGTATGGGTTGTATAAATAATCATTTTTAAATAATCAAAGAGGAAGACGTTTATTAAAGAATCACTTTAAGTGTTGTTTTGATCACTACAATAAGAGAAAAGTAAGCATATCGATTGTCAACGACAATAAAAATTGATAGCTTGACGCCAAGAAAACAAATGTAATTCGATGCTGTGACATAAACATTAAGACTGTTGAGAATTGTATTAAATTTCCATAACATTGCAGTTGATCGCATTTGGATTAAGAAGACGATACCGAAACAAGTTCTGCTCAACATTTAATCTCAGTAGCTGATCGAAGGACGAGCGTCGAGTGAATTGTGAAAAGCATCCCAAATGGCCCAAGCGACGCCAGCTGGTAAGTAAAGTGAAGGATGCGAAAGAGAGAGAGAGAGAGCGGAAGGGCTCTGCTGACTAGCTAATTAGCCAGCGAACGAGCAAAATTATGACAAATTAAAATGCAGCAGGGTTGAAAGAGGGGAAGCCCAAAAGGGACGAGGTACGACGTGTATAACAATGGCAGGTGGCCAGTGGACATTGGGAGAAGGCGATGGCGCGATGGCTGCGATGCCAACACATGCGCACACGTCCGTAATTACCCATGACCAGTGCAATAACAAAAGGCAGCCAAATGGTGGCCCAAAAAGGGTGACGAGACAAAAGCACGCGGAGTGTTGTTGTTGTTCGCCTGGCATCGTCAGCCATAGTAATGGTTATGAACATGGACATGCCAAATGGGGATTCAGATTGAGATGAGGTTGAGGTTGACGATGCGGGAGGTTTGTGGGGGTGTGCGTTCGTCACGGCCGTTTGTGGCTCATTGGTTCACGTTGGACGTTGGACGTTGAACGTGGCAAGAGCTGGGTAATTTTTCATGGGCGCCATCCGTGGCGCGTCCTCGTCCTCGGCCCACATAAATTAACCGAAACGTATTAATTCTTTTTATTTCTCAGGCCCGTCTCACACCTCACTTCAACTCGCCTCGCTTCGCGTCCTTTTTTATATGCGTGCAAAAATTTATGCTTGAATTAAATATGATGACCAAAAAAGCAGTCGCAGCAGCAGCGGCAGAAGCAGTCGACAATGTTGTGAGGCCTTTCAGTGTTCTCTTATTTACACATGTACAACACGGCGTATGCGCGTCGTAATGTACGACAGCGTGCACAATTAATCTTGCAACGTGTTTTATGTGCCTTCTTCTTCTACTACTACTTCTGCTGCTGCTTTCTTCTTCGAGTGGCAGCAACTGCCACTCTGAAACGAATGGCCAAGCCATCCAAACGCTGTGGCCATCATGCTGCGGCTGGGTTATAATTGAATTTTCATAGCCATTACCAGACGTCGACGATGATGACGACGACAACGACGACGATGACGATGCTGGCGACGCTACTCATCGTCCTTCTCATCGTTTCGTTTCTTGTCGTCGGCCATCCGGTCATTATTTAAATGTAACGACGCTTTATTATTACGGCAATCGAAAGCAAATGATTCCGGCTTTATAAATATAAATCAAATTAGAAGCACACAACACTCCAAACCCAAAGCAACAGCAGCCACATGTTGCACGGCCATTTGGTCAACGTGGCGCTCTCCTTCTTCTTCAGCTATGACAATATAAACAAGCACTTAACTAAAGCGACATTTAAAGCAATTTAATTCGAGCAGAGACAGCTATTTAATAAATGCTAATGAAGGCGTTGAAGCTACTTTTAACAAACTGTGTGCCAAACAACTGATTGAACAAAAAATTCATTGAAAGTCTTTTTAAGCAGCATGCAAAACTTACCGTTTACAAAAGTATCAAATTAAGCTGCAAAGAAAAGAAAATTTTTTATTAGATATTTTTCAATGTGGTAATTATATCAGTAATATTCTGTATGTTAACCGTAAATAATTCGAGAGTCTTAATGATGATAAACATACGAGATGATCTACATTTTATTTACTGATTGAAGTGACTTCGAAAAACTTAAACTTTGTTCTTATTTTCTTATGTACATCTATATATAATATATCCTAAAGCAGTCTCCTAGCTCTAAGCTACCTCCCTACCAATTTTCACTCAAATCTGTTCTGCCGTTCTTGATTTATAAGTGGTCAAACTTTATAGAATTTCTTTTATATATATAGATAGATATAGATCGAAGGCATCATAAATATTTAATATTATTTTCAATTCTAATTAGTTTGCTTTATTTGCTCTTTTTTAGATGAACTCAAAGTGGGTGACATTGTGTTTGCCAAGTCACGTGGTCATATAGCCTGGCCCGCCAAACTGATCGGCAGAGTCAACAAAACCGTGGCACGCGTCGAATACATTCTCCCAGAGGAGAAATGTGATGTGCTTTACAAGAATATTTGGCTGTATAACGATGCGAACAAAAAAACTGTTTATCACCAAAGAAAATTCCAGCTATGAAGCATTCGCAAATGCGATTTATTACACCGAACGTCAGCTTAACACTTTCCCCATCTATGATGATCAGCGTTTGCTGCTCCAAATGCTACAGCAACGCGACACTTTGTCGGTGGAGCCGCAATTCATTGCAGAGATCAACAAACTGCGCAGCTCTCTCACAAAGACAAGTCAAAACTATAATATTGCATTGCAGGCGTTTGCAGAGTTACTCGAGATGCCCCAAAGTCAGCTGATGCTCGTACGCAATCCCGAGGCTGTGGAGTCCATTGGGAAGTTGTGTCGCTTTGTCAACCCTGAGTCGAAAAATCAAATGGTTGTGGAGATAGTGCGAAACAAGGCAAAGCAGCTAATGCAACGCTTTGCGGCCGCATTTCCAAAACCGTATCGCAAGAATAACTTTCGTGATGAATACCGATTGCTCCGTGCGATTTACAGTCGTCACACAACAACGGTCACAACAATTGTCAAACAGTCGTCGACGACGGAAGCTAAGCAAACAATAAATATAAGCAAATAAATGCCTTGGATTGGTCTTGAGCCAATCATGTCAAGATACAAGTCAGGTGACAAATATGCTTTGTGTGCGGTGTGGTTCGGTGTGCTGTGCTGTGCTGTGCTGTGTGGCTGGCAGTCAAGATGTTGACGCCGGGCAAACACGAGATAAACAATCGATCAAAAAATTAGACAAATCATCGTGTGACTGTCGTTGTACAATAAACAAAAGCCAAATGTGTTCACACCGTGACAGACAGCTAGCTAGCTAGCAGGACGGGAGGGAAGGAGGAGTTGGTCAAGCAAACAAAATTTCACTTTGTGCAGCCTCAATGCGATGTGTTGGACTGACTGCCAAAAGGACACGGACACGGACAGGCCAGATGGAATAGTGGTGAAAGCAGGCACAGAGCAAAGGCAAATTCAATTTGAGCTGTCAAAAATCTAACCAATATTGGATGCGTATATGTGTACGTCTATGTGAAGAGGGGGGCGTGGCTGTCGTTGCTATCGTCGGGCACAATCGATTGAAAACATAAATGAAATTGACAGGCAGCATGCCAGGTGTCCAGCCACCGTTGCCTGACTTCACCTTTCCTCCGCTCCTTCGCTCACATTCTAGCATTCGGGTTCGCTTTGAAGTTTTGCGGTGGTCATCGGTTAGGCAGGAGTGTGGAGTGGGGAGGGAGGGGTTGGGGGTCACATCTGGTCGAAAGGTGTTCGAGTGTAAGTAAAGCATCAAATTAATTTGACATTTGCTTTGTCAGTGTCAGATCAACGCACAACAACAGTTTGCAGGTTCTTACTGCTCCATTGTCAACAATTACCATTGATAATGATATGTATGTAGAGGTCGAGAGTACAGTGTGTCCTGCCTCTGATTGGACACAACGTCGTCTAAGCTATTTGGCTTATTGACACTTGGCCAAGGGCCAAAGCTATTACACAAATTGCGCCCCCTATAAATCATTTTCTTTTTTTTTTTAGTAATTTACAAGCTTGCTTCAAAATTTGTCATTCTTCAAAATAAAAATAAATAAATATTAACATGCCCAAGATGACTGACCCACACACACTCCAATAATAATAATGTTATTTTTTAATTTACCTAAAATGCTGCCAACACATAAACAGACTTTGCTACTACTTCCAACTACCAGCATTATTATGACCAAAACAAAATAGCCACAGCAGTTGTGGGCGGGAGGCATTGAGTTTGGGTAGATTTGACAACATGACACAAATCGAAGCACTGTGGGCGTGAAGCACTTGATTTGCACATAATTTGTGGGGTCATAGAATTAGAAAGCGCATATTTTTTTATGAAAGACTAATCATTGATAGTAGTGGAAAATATTTAAATTATAGCAAGGCTATAGGCAAGCGAATTGAACGCCATTTCATATTAAATATTATCAAAAATATTAACAAATCTAATTAATACTCACTAATTGTTTTAGGAACAAATCAAAAGTATTGTGTAGTTTAAAAAAAATGAAAGAATTGTAACTAATTGCAATCTACATACATATGTATATTAATATAATTTCTGGAGCATATTAAGGAATGTTAATATTTCGATGTATTTACGCAGTGTATTATATTTAGGAACAACATATATGTATATAGCGCTATTGCAACATTAAAGAAACAAAATTTTTCTTCTAAGTCAGTTTATACTAATAAGACGACTAAAAGATGGAAAAAACGACCCTTAGAATTTAATAATGTAATAAGTTTTCTTATTTTTTTACCGGCGATCACTCAGAAGTTACGTTTCTTATCGATTTCCTTCTTTCGATAATTCCTGTTTTAGGTGTTGAGTAATAATGCGTAATGAATAATTTAAGTGTTGAGAAGTGCGCAACGGTAACTAAGTTGATGTGTTGTATAATGCATAAAGATGAACGGATAATAAAAGCAATTACAATATATGTAAATAAAAATGTAATTATAAAAAAATAGTTGATTAAGAAAAATCAAAGTAACATCATGTTAAATTATAAACAATGTAATTACAAACAAAAATAATAGCAATTTAAATTCAAAATGTTTTCAATAATGTTTAATTCCGAATCAGTACAATTTTTAGAAAATATGTATGTGTAAATATAATAGACTGTGCATTAGTGCTTTGCAAATAAATATAGAATTTACAAAAATACAGAATCAATATAATACCTAGAAATAATGTCATAAAATAATCGAATTTGAAAATTTGCTTGGTTACTTATTATACCGTAAATTTATGTTTCTCTTTGCGACGGTGAGTGAAAGCTATTATGTAATAAGCACCGCTACTTAGTGGCGGATTTTGTTTTTTATAGCAAACGTTCTGACCCAAGGGCGCTCGCTCAGGTAATGCATTAAGTCCCATGGCACAGACCAGAAGCTAAGGGGGCCGAGACCTGTTTGAAGTTCTTTGAATTTTGTGAATAGGTGTGTATGTGTGTGTGTGTGTTTGCATGCGTGTGAGTGTGTGTGTTCTCCCCTACTCTGCATAGTGAGGGAGAGTTTTGAAATATTTTTGAGTGGTCGTTGCTAATCTCATTAGGTTTTGCACTCAGCAAACTAATGAATTGATATTGTTTTCAGAATTGAAATTCATCAAATGAATTTGTTGACCCGCTGGCACAGTGGCCAAATAATTTATGTGACTTTCGATGCTGATGCTGATGTTGATGTTTATCTGCAGCTGAAGGTAAGGCGGAAAGTAGCTTATCGACAGCACAGCTCATGATATTTTTGCTGGCCGAAGCAAAACTGAAACGTAGTGATGAAAACCTTTTGATAAGCGAAGAATAACAGTTGACTTCTGTTGTGGAGACTGTGATTTATTTGGCTTTTAAAGCGCATTTTAAAGTGCTCAACCGTAAAAACAAACAGTTGAAAATTCTGCTGACTTTTATGTTCAGTCATAAAAAAAAATTGTATGTTTGTTGTTGCAGTTGTTGAAGTCGAGTCCCAGGCTCATATTTGCGCTAGCATTTTTTAATTTTTTTGATACTAATTAAAAATTGTATATTTATCAAAGTTAGAGCGTGACAGCAGAGGGCAAAGCAATTTGCCGAAATAACCGAAAACTAAAAACATATGCGGCAAAGCAAACGCATGTGCACAACATCCGGACGCACACATATTTTTGCGGGCAGAAAGATTTTTGTTGACAGAAGTTTACAATAAAACGAAAGTTTAATGCACAAGTTTTTGCCCCCGACGTTTTGCGGGCTTAGCTTTGAGGGGCAGCTTCCCTTCCCCTTCCTTCACCCCTTTGCAGCCGTCGCCTTGTCGTTGCCGCTTGCCGCGCTCTGTTTGCGCAACTTACAGCCAAAGTAAACTCATTACCAATGCAAACAAACAGGCGGTGAAACTTTTAAAAACCGCCCAGAAACTATTTGCGTGCACAGCGCCAAACCAAACCGAAGCAAACCAAACCAAACGAAATGAAAATCATTATAAAGCGAATAAAAAATAATTAAGTGCTTGCATTTCAATGCGAAGGGCATATTAAGCATACGACATGTGTGCCAACACAGCAACAAGCAGCCTCCCGATGCTGGATGCCCAAAAGGCACTCTGAACCTTTTGCATACCTTTGTGTTTATGCTTCTCTTATTTATTTATATGCTCGCTGGCCAAATATCCTATTTTTACCCTTCACTCACAACATGTGTGAATGTAACATATTCATTAGCAGGCACTGTCGAAACCCATTAAGTATGCACATAAAAATAGTTATGCCTTGTCTCGAGGTGGTTAAAGCACACTTTTATTTTATATTTAAAATGTACAAGCTGAGCAAAGAGAGATGAACCGAAAAAAGAGCAGAAGAATATAAAAGTTTTGAATACATTCATGATAAAACAAATCATCGAATTCCTGAATAAAAGTTTTTAGTACATTTATAAAAGAATCCATCAAATTCGTTTATTATATTTCGGCTTATCAATTTTATCGCCACAATTCAAACAATTTAGAGATGACACAAAACAAAAAAGAGCAGAAGAAAATCAATGATTAAATATATTAATGATAAAACGATTGATCCAATTCCTTTATTATATATCGACTTATCAATTTGATCGTCACAATTTATGCAAATAGAGATGCGCACAAAAAAGAGCAAAACAAAATAAATTCTAGATGCATTTCGACCTATCAATTTTATCGCCATAATTTAAAAAAAATTTAGAGATGAACACAAAAAAGAGCAAAATCAACTAGATGAATAAAAAAAAAATTGATAAATTCCCCAATTACATTGCGACTTAACAATTTGATCGCCACAATTTACAAGTATCGAATAATGATTACACAACCGCTGCATTGTCATAATTAGTCGAAATGATTATGCACGTATTGATGAATTAATTCAAATGGGTTTACATTGGGCTTCCGCTGTGTCGCAGTTAATTAAGATAACATTTTACGCAAATGCTCAACCAATTACAAGCGCTCCGCACTGTATTATATTAATTATTTAATTTATTTTATACTCTCGCCGTGTTTGTTAAATGAAATAACAAAACTTTTCTGTTTGCCCACAGCGTCAGCAAAAGTTGAAAACATGTTTAATTGTATTTATAAAAGTATCCAAACGGGGTATGACAATTTCCAAACACAATATGTTGTTGACCATTTATGAAATCATTTTAAAAGTATTTAATAAAAGGTAAAGTTTTTGTTTCCAAAATAATGCTCTAGTAGTTATTCCTTATATTGTTTTTTTTTTAACAGTAGACTTTTAAATATCCCTCTTATTGGAATAAAGTGTTCTAATAAAAACAAAATGTTGTTTGAATATATTTCAGCATTTTTAAAGAGATTTATCTAAGAGTAAACTAATAAATTTTATTTAAATATTTAAGCATATTTTTATAATATTTTTTTAAGAATGAATAAAAAGTGAATAACAAGTTGTAATATAAATACTGTAGCATATTTTCGTAGATTTGTTTTTATACAAATATTTGTAAGAGCAAATAAATCTCGGTGTTGGCTTAGAGCATTGTAAGTTTTGTATTTTTGCGGTTTTAAAGAGATATGATATTTCTAAGAGTAAAGTAATAAATTTATTTAGAATTTTTAATCTTATTTTTATAGAATTCTTTCCAAGAGTAAATACAAATATGAGATAAATATTGAAATATATTTTCCAGTTTTTTTTTTTTAACAACTATTTGTTAGAGCAAACAAATCTCGGTGTTGGCTTAGACAATTGTCAGTTTTGTGTTTTAGTTGCGTGCAGTTAGCGTGGCTATCACATTTGTTAAACCACAGAGAACAAAATGTTAGTTTTGTTTGCCATTTTTTGTGGGTCGTTGCGCACAATATGTAATGTGTAATTAAAATGTGGCAGACAACACAGACACAGACACACAATGTGGGGACACTGTCGCTGTTACTGATGTTATTGCAGCTGCCATGGCACACATTAACCGCACAGTAATAATTAATTGATATATGTGTGTACAACAAACAGTGAGACACAGTCACAGATAGATAAAGAGAGCGAGACAGAGTGGACAAACTTGCATGTTATGTTGCCAAACAGCAGACATACACACACACTGCTGGCTGTTAATTTATTAATGCAATTGATTAATGCACTCAGGTTGATCAAGTATACGCCAAGTTGCACGCACTTCACCAATGGGCCGGTAAAACCAACCATAAGCTCGACTGTTAAGCACATTAACTTTAACAACTTAACAAATAATGCGCTTAGCGCCCAAGTTAAAGCAGCTCGGCGACCCGAGAGTTGATTTCAAGAGAGAGAGAGAGGGTTGAGTGCAACAATTACAGTTGCGAAGCAAAGTGCTGATGATGTGAATGCAGATGATGATGCTGGTGGAGGAGATGTTTTAGCTAACTCGGTTTTGGCCAATGACCACGAAATTCTAATCCCAACAGAGCTGTTAGAGCTCAGTTAGCTTGTAGCTGCCACTTCAGCAGCGACTACCAGAGAGTTTCGTCTGACCAATTAAGAACGCATTTCATGCTAATCGCCTTGCCCTGCTCTGCTCTGTCCTGTCCTGTCCTGATGCTGGCGCATTTACTGCAGTTGAGTGCATTTCATTTAAATGAATTACAAGCGAAATATGAGCACCACTTGGCTTCACCGCAACTCCAAGCTGCTGCGCTCAATGTTCATTAAGCAGCAGCTGCAAACCAAATGTTAATCAGTTTTTCCATTCTATTTACAAGTCGAGTGCCAAAGCGCAAATCACAAAACACAAAAGCGTACGAAAAAAAAATTGGTAATTAACGCTTGCCCAAAAAGGGGTGAAGAGAATAGCAACTGAGCAATGATGATGGGGCAAGCTATGTACTTGAGTTTCTTCTTCTCCCCTCAGTTTTTTTTTTTTTTGTCGAGTTTGATGCCAATTTAATTAATTAACGTTCAAAACAAAACTGACGTCAATAGTACACACACACACACACAAAATCTGCGTCGCTTTGGCAACTGATGACTTGCTTCCTGCTCTCCCCCTCCAAATATCGTGTGTTGTCAGCGGTAATAAGCAGCCGCGTTTTGGCCATCTGGCGGTCTTGGCCAATTTGCGGCTTAAGCCTAAGCAGCCTCCGATATATTCAAACAATTATGCCCAATATTATTGAGCCTGCTGATGACGAAGCGACTGACGACGACGACGACGCCGTCGTCGCAGCTGTTAATGGCGTTCCGCTTCTAATCTGATAAGCGGATATCCGTTTGTATGTATACGAATATATATTTTATGTGTGTGTGTGTGTTTGTGTGTGTTTGTGCAATTGAACATTGCTAATTAGCCCAGCTCAGGTTTGTAGTCATTGTGTGCGCATATTTTAATTAAAAATTGATTTGCGCATTTGCATTTTATTTATGAATTTATTTCAGCGCAAGCAATTGAGCAGCTTAACAGACCACACACCGCATAGATTAATTGCGATAATTTTTGGATGATTGAAAGCCGCATTGATAAGCTTACCAATTAAGTCAATCCAATGTTTAAGCAATGCCAAATGCAATCGCAATTGATATTTTCAAGGATTTTCAGCTAACTGGGTCAAATGCGTGATAGTCGAAAGCAATCAAATAAATTCTATCGATAAAATCAACTGATTATTAGAAATAATGTCCTTTGAAATAATGTCTTTGTTTGACTCACATAAAAGATAAAATTCAACTGTCAAAAATCTCTTTAAGCTATGATTACTCCACTGAGAAAACTTTGAAATGCATTTTAGTTTTATACCCGTTACCCATGGGATAGATGGGTATTATAACTTTGTGCCTGCAGGAAATGTTTTGTAACAAAGCGGAATTTTTTAGCTAAAGTCGTGATTTTTGGTACATACAATAATAACTATTAAAGATCCCTGATTTGGTCAAATAAAAATTAGTAAAAATTATTTAAGAATTACATTTATATGGTTGCTTTGGCTGACAATTTGGTATATTTTGTACTCTGAGGTATATTTTGAATGTAGTACTACATCGATTATATATTCTTAATTATGTATTTTTAAAATATACTCAATTATTATACCGTAAAAATACTAAAATATACACACCTTCGGTATATTTTAGTATACTGAAAATACTAAAATACATCAAATGTCATATTTGGTATACCTTTGCTATATTTTCGTATTTTTGTGGTATATTAGTTTGGTATATTTTATGTATAATACCGCTCTGCTTTGTTTTTTTGTAGTATCGGGTATCTCACAGTCGATCACTCTCGACTGCAGCTTTCTTACTTGTTTTATATGTTTTTAAATCGGCTACTCAACTTGATTTATGGCTAGCAAAGTTTCGCTCTTTCATGTGTCTTTTTAATGACAACAATTTGAAGGCAATAAAAACATGCAATGTCATAATGCAGAAAGGTAAAAATAATATATGTATACATAGAAATTTATAGGTATCATTACACATCTGCAGGCGTCATTTGGCAATTGGCTTTTCAATTTGCCTGTGAGCGTTTAAATTTCAATTAAATGCAATTACAATTGTTGCAATTCTTATGTCATGAACAGCAGCAACAGCAACCAGACCAAAAGTAATGCAGCGCATTCGTAAAACGAGAAATGCGAAAACAACTGCAACTGTTAGGCATGTTTATCAGATATACACACACATATATATTCAGATATATAGATTTATATATATGTGGTATATAAGTGATACAGTTGCAAAGGCAGAAGGCATAACACGTGTCGTTTTCAGCTCGACAAGTAAAACAATAACGTTAAAAAAATCGATGACAAATACAATTGTGTATTGCCAATGCGAAACAGCTGTGTGCCATATCTAAATATATAAATATGTATGTGTGAGTGTACTGAGTGTGTGTGTGTGAGCATGTCTTTGTGTGCGTGTTTATGCAACTGTAAATGCAACGCAAAAGTAAACAGCACAGTGTAAAAATGTAGCACACATCGCGGTGCGCACGTGACAGGAGCAGCTGTCAATGGGGCACACAAGCCACAGTGACAGTGTTACAAATAAGTATTCACCCACACACGTACAACACATTCAAGAATGCATGAATAAACCCATTAAACAAAGAAATGCGCTAGACAAAAGTGATTGACTGCAAAGATATCGCAAGGTTCAATAGTTACACCAAGTTACATATATTTCCAATAGAATTTTAAATGCACTTGAAGGTTAAATAGGCAATGTAATATTTGCTGTATAGATTTTGGGCGTTCAAGTTGAAACTCATCAGAGAATTTAAAAAATTCAAATTTGTATAATAATAAAAATAACAAGTTTTATTTGAATAGTAAAAAAGAGAATATAAATACATGTCCTTCATATAAGTTGACTTTAAGCTCATTTAATATATAACTTATTAGTTCAATAAATAAGAAGTTCTATTTTACGAAATCTATATTTAAGTATAACTTTAACTATTACTATTTGATATATATTAGTATAACTTTAGTTAGATAGCAATAAAATAATGTTGGAAAATGACTTTCGGAAGGTTTCTTTTATATAATATATGAGCTGTAAGTATGGAATATTTCCGATTCTTCATTAAAATAATTCAATAAAAAAAATATAAATATATTTTCTCTTGCGTAAACAAGTTCTATACTATAGATAAATCGACTAATTTAATTAAGCAGCCAAGAAAAATTGGCCACAGGAAGCGAGTGACAGAGAGAAGCAAGCGCTTAAGGTAAACTGAGCATATAATTGATTTAAGCATAATACACAGCTCACACAGACGCACACACACACACACCTTGACACGTTTGCTGTATGTAGATGGATAGGATGATTCACGGAGAGCACCATGTGACAGTAGAGCTTGTCAGCTGACAGTCAGACAGTCAGAGGCGACAGGCAGGCAGGCACGAAATTGATTTCCAATAAGCAGCGTGCCACGTTAGATTGTGTTAATTTTACGCTAAATCTGTTTTACTTCAGCCAGCCGCAGGACTTCATTGATAAACTTTGACATTGATGAGTTAATGATGATGGCGAAAATACACACACACATACACAGACACACTCACACTCAGTTGGAGGACAAACAAAATGTCAAACGCTTTCGCGCAACGAGATGAGCTGCTTGTTAACTTTCTAGATGGTGGTAACTTCCAGTCTCTCAGTCTCTTAGTCTCCCAGTCCTCATCTCTTTTATGGCCAAAGTTCGCAACGACTTTGTCATTTGTCATGGGATAGACATTGGATATGCCAAAAATTAAGTCAAGCAGAGCCAAAGTTCGTTTTAAGAACTTTTGTTGCGTTATTAACTGAACATAGATGAGAGAAGGAGGCTCATTGCGTTTTGGCTTATGCTTCATAAAAATCATGTTTATCGAACAACAACACAAAATGACCCATAAGTAACTGGCCCCAAAAAAAGATTCACAGATAATTATGATAAATGCTTGATTGGAGCTCTGGGAAATGTGTCCATAAAACAGCATAAATGCATTATGAATGAGCAAAAGATTTTGTCTGACATGTCCAAGGACAAATTCCCAGGCCATAATTAACAGCAGCAAAACTATGCGTTTTCAATCAGAGCGAGAGAGAGAGAGAGAGAGAGTTGAGTTTTCTTTACTGCTTCGTATGCGATTGTAATTTGTATGCAAGTATATTTTCTCTGTGTGTGTAATTCTTTTCATAGTTCAGTTTTTGAATGCTTACTCCTGCTGATTGTACGCTTCACTGCTGTCTGTGGCAGTAAAATTTTGCTCGCTCTCTACTACTTTCAACTTTCAACTTGATAAAAACCTATTTGGCCTCTAGCTGACTAAGGAAACTTTACGCAGCTGCTGCAAAGGTGAGGAGTGAGGAGTGAGAGAGAGAAGAGAGGAGAGGAAAGAGAGAATAAAAAAACTGTACAAATAACCGGCTTTGGCACCGGTAACCAAAAACTCAATTTCCGTTTGAAAACTCATTTCGCATTTTGGTTGTTTTAAATCAACAGCAACAGAGGCCGCTCAGGCCAACAGACAAACAATTGCGTAAAAACAATAAACAATGCTGGCAGCAGCACAACACAACAATCAAGAACAACCAGCTCTGCTGATTGCGTTGACTGTGGAGCCAGGCAACAAGAGGGATCAAATATGGTATATATATATAGTATATATAGTACACATATACAAAGCAGAGCGTACTCGTATAGTACACTTTGGGGCCGTAACATTGCTCATGTGCATGCCCACAATTAATTCACAATAAAACAATCAATTGATTACCATTACATCCGTTCGCGTAACGGAAATTGTGTGCAATATCCCTTTGTTAAGCTAACCCTAGAGAGCGAGAGGAAGGAGGAGTGAGCTATTGACCAGAGTGGTATAGTGTCAAGTTGAAGGAACACTTGCAACCGCACACACACACACACACACACACACAAACAATAGTCAAAGTGCGCGGACACGCAAAACGAAACAGTTGAAAAACCCAAATTGACATGCCACGTTGGTTAACTGTTTTGATAGGTCTGAGACTGTGAGATCTCCCTCCATTCTTTTGTACACTTTTCAACACTCCACAGTGCCCCCTCGACACCCCCTTCCCTTCATCCATTCCCACCTTGTCTGCGGCAGTTGAACTGCAACTGATTAGTGTTGAAAACCATTTGCGTGCTGCGTCGTGACTGCCTGTTTGTAACGCCTTGCGGCTTAATGAATTCATTACGCGACAAATGGGAAAGCCATGGGCTCAATATCGACCCAGACATACCCCTTGGCCAATTTTAAAGTAACTAACGATAATGACTGTTCTTTGTTTAACGTGCTCAACGCAGGAAGTAGTCAGGAAGATAGAGCTACAAGAAAAAGTAATTGGATAATGACAGAGATACCTGCAATTGGTACAATAAATAAACTTATCAATTGTATTTATAAGCTAACTGTCAATGTATAAATACAATAAAAAGATAAATAATAATGATGACAGGTATTAAGTATCGCAAAATACTGAAGATAAAGAAAATGAAATAAAATGATGAATAAATGTATTTTGAAAAATCAAATAAATATCTTAAAAACTGAAATTGAGTGTATGAATAATATTAGATTAAAATATTCTTTATTTATTGAACGCAAAATGTAGATATAGATCGTTCATATTCTGATATATTTCAACTTGAATAGCTGAAGAATAATCTCTAAAACACATTATAAAATAATATCTTAAACTTATTCTGATTTATAACCATTTCATAGTAATCTGTCTTTACTCATATTTCTGAAGTGAAACGCATGTGTGGAACACATGTCAGTGCGGATGCCACGAAGTTTTTATGATTAACCCTGACAAACAGGTGACAACAAATTAATTAGGCGCACGGTAATTGTGGTTTAAAATGTGTCAGTCGCCTGTAAATGTCAGCAGCAGAGAATAGAATTGACTTGCAGCGACAGCGAGTTGTTTGTTTTATTGCAGACAAAGTGAGGGAGAAGGAAAGAGACAGAGAGTGTTTGCGAATGGGCTGCCAAAACTTACCTCGGCAGTAACTTGTTATGGAAAACATAAGTTTCAGTTGCCAGCAGCAGCAGCAGCAATGATGATGGTGATGGGACAACAACAGGACGACAACAGGCTTGTTGTAGCGTGACTTTGCGTTGCGTTGCCAGTCGGCGTGTTGTGGCGCGGGAGGCGTTTAAAAAAGTTAACACTAGTCAAAGTTAACCAAATTTGTTGCATACTTTGCTGCGCCGCTTCACAAAACACACTGAGGCACAAGCAGCGAGCACAACAGCCGGAGAAGGCGAATCGCTTGCTGCACACATATAATGAGCTGTTGCCAGCCACAGCAACAGCAGCAGCAGCTGGCTGGATGTGCAACCTTCTCTGGCCTTCTCTGCCGCTCTGTGCCACACTTGGTTTGGCGCCACACAACTGGGGCGCCATGAATGGATATGTATGTTCGGTTGGCTGCTAGAATTTTTGCGCCAAAATGCTAAAACGCAGCGGGCGCTCATCATCAGCATCAGCATCAGCCACATCAGCAACAGCAAGAGCAGCAGCAGCAGCAGCAGGGGCAAATAGCAGTGGCAGCAGCAATGGCTGTGGCAGCGACAGCGCATTGTAATGAAAGTGGCAAGCAAGCGAAGCACAATGGATGAGCTACAATAAAAACGGCTTAAAATGCAAAACTTTATCATCACTGGCAAGATGAGCATCATTTGCATTTTTGCTCTCTTTCGATTGCCAATAAGCGTGGACTTTATGCCGCATATTTATTCAGGCCTTGTTGCAACTTTCACTTGCCATTTGGAATTCACAAAAAAATTTTGAGTCGTTGTCAGCAGCAGCAGTAAAACAGAATTATATTTGCCATGACAGTTTGAACAAGCAAAAATACATATTTATTCAGATTTATGGGAGTTACCAGAATAACTATTAAAATTAAATGCTTTTGCATACGATAATTTGCAGCTAAAGAGTCTCAGAAATGTTCGAAAATGATGAAAGCTAATAGAGAATGTTTACTACATAGTAATCTTAGATTCAGATATTTCTAGCAGAGACTTCCAGCAAATTATTTCGTAGTTTATATTAACATGTATTTATATATACTGAATATCAAAAATATACTATATTTTTTGTATATTTCAGATAAAGATACAAGTTACAAAAATTTTTGCTCGTTCGTAGTTTCTATTAAAATTTTATGCATATTTAATATACTGTATATCAAAAATATACTATATATTTTGTATACATATATAAGATAAACATAAAAGCTAATAAAGAATTTTTGCTATTAGTCTTACATTTTCCAGATGTTACTAAGAGAGCCAAGCTATGAGGAATTTATTTTGCAAACTATTTTAAAATGTATGGTATATTTAATATACTGAATATGGAAAATATACTGTATATATTCTATATTTAAATTTACTTATTCTTTAAATATACTTTTTAATTAAATTTTAAATTTGTTGTGTATATTTAATATACTGAATATCATAAACATATAGTATGTTTTAAGATTTATTAGAGTATTATGTATTAATTAAATATTTGAATTAAAGTAATTCAAAAATTTGAATTTTAAGAAATAAAAATCGTGTTCTCAACCAGTGTTTTATTGTGTGGCGTATAAATTCATATCTGCAACAATTTAATAAAAGTTTATAAATAGTTTACAACTTTAGGGAGAGTGAATTTTATGAGTGTAATTCGTTCTGTTTCCATGGTGCTAGTTTATTGGTCTTACCACCCGGCGGCAGGTAATTCCGAATGGGTTTAAGCCCATAAGCATGGTTTCTATACTGTATGGGTATAGTATGTATGTATATGGATGGTCTTTATAGACGGGTCGCCTTTTGTGTTATTTTTCTTAGCACTTTTGACCGCATTGAGGGCGATTTAATTAAGTCACTGCGTGTATAGCGTCATGGGCGTTTGGCCTTGGTCCGAGTTTATTGATATGCTGCATGAAAGAAAATCCGAGTCAGAAGCAACTGTCAAGGCAGTTGAGCGACAGGAAAGCGCTTACAGTTCACAGTGCTCAAGTGCCGCTGGCGCCAAAAAAATATGACCCACTTAGAAGGAGGCGCAACAACAACGGCACAAACAACAACGAACAACAACGAGGAACAACTAAAACATGAGCCCTGCCATTTGGCAGGCAGGCAGGCAGGCCCCCGTTGCATGTGGCATGGCACTTAACTCAATTTGCAATGAAGTCGTCGTTGTTGTTTGCTGCCGTAGTTGTTATTGTTGGTGTTGTTGCTGCCGCCAACTGCAGCATAACGAAATTGCTACCATATTACGAACGACACCAGCGTATTGTTGTTATTATTGCCGCTATAGTGTAGTGTAGTTGTTGTGGCTTGTGGCAACAACGCCGCCGCCAACAACGCCGCTGACGAGGACGTCTTGACTGTGTCATCAAAATCGAATTGAAATGAAACCACAATTGAAATGTCAGACAAACGCAGTGAAACTTTTTGCTTTCTTCGCTTCGCTTCTCTCCTCTCCTCTCTTTTTTTTTGGCCAGACAACGACCCACATAAAATTCATTTCGAATTGAAGTTGCCACAGAGCAGCGTGCAGAGATAAGAGTCAGCAGCCGTGGCAAGTAGTGTTGCTGTTGCCACTACAATAAAAATGCTTGTTGCGCGCCATTTTTCGTTGCGGATGCGATGCCTACGTGTCGTTGCGGCCAGAGGCGCGACAGCATAAGGCGCAACAGGAGGCGACGCCAGCAACAGACACACACAGAAAGCAAAGAGACAAATGGAATGTGTGTGTGCAAAAAAAAACAATATAGACAACAACGAGAGGAGAGAGATGGCTGACGGACTGATTGTTGGCCATTTGGAAGGCGCCACAACGCATCCCCGCCAGCATTGATATTGCTTTCGGCTCGGCATGACGTATACGCCATGTGGCATGTGGCGTGTCCTTGTCCAAATAGTTTGCGACGCCTTTTGACAGTGCCACACACAAATTAAAAGCACCTCTCTCTCTCACTCCCCCACCCACTTGCTCTGTCTAAGACTTGACTGTGCGTTGATTGAATTGCTGGCTGAGATGAAATTGTCATTAGAATTGTTTGCCAATGAGCTGCTAAAAACTGTAAGAGCACTTTAAACGCAAATGCAAAAGCAAATTTCAAATTCCAGTCACGTGCACACAATGACACACTAATCACACACACACACACACACATACGTACACCGATCTAAGTAGTGGACAAGGGAAGGCAAGGGAGGACAGAACATGCCATTAGCAGTTGCTACAGCTGCATGACACATTATCAAATGCTCAAGCTGCAAAAGGGAAAAAAATCAAAATTGAATTTGCCATGCAATCGCAATGGCAATCGCCAAATGCTTTTGGCCCAAAGCGAACTCAACTGAACTCAACTGAACTGAACTGAGTTGAGCTGTGCTCAGCTGAACTGAACTCAACTGTTGGCAGCGTTAGTTGTTGCTCAGCTCTTGGGCTCTTGGGCTGTTGGGCTGTTGGGCTGTTGGGCTGTGGTGAGTTTCCCAGGCGAAAGGCGAAGCGAAGGCAAATGCTAAATGGCAAATGTTGAGCACACCGCACACCAGAGAGCGAGAGTCGACATCAAAACAAAGAAATCCATGCGGGTGAGCCACAAAAACTCGTTGAAAAATATGACAAAAAATAAGGAAGGGGGAAAGCAGAATAAAATAATAATAACGCGAGCTATGCGCCTTGAATGACTAAGGCAAAGTGCGCGAAGATTCAACAAATGACAGAAGCCACGACGACAACAGCGACAGACAGCGATAGAGAATGGGGAGCGTAGAGAGAGAGAGAGAGAGAGAGCTGAAGCTGCTTACAGCTGCTGGGATGGCAGGCAAGCAAAAAGCAAAAAGCGTAAGCGCTTTGTGCCTCAGTGACTGTGTCTGTGTTTGACGCCACATGCACGAGAGAGAATGTGCTTTGGGGTTGGTTATTTGGTTGAGTATGTGAGCGTAAATTACAGACTAACAAGTGGTCGTTGACTGGCAAGCCAGCAAGGCAGGCAGACAGACAGACAGACGGATAGACGGACAGACAGAGAGACAGACGGAGGCAGTCCCCCCAGACCACGACAGTTGATTTGATTTGACAGCAAGACATGACATTTGGGTAGCCTGCCAGCCAAAGCATCAGCACAGAGAACATCAGAGCTAGCTAGTCACAAGACGCATCTCGAGTGAAGTGAAGCTGAAGAAATGCCACGACTGCTTCTTTCCCCCCCTCTCTATGTTTCATCTGTGGATGTCATTGCTGCTGCTGTTGGCAAGTGCAAGTAACCGCAAGCCTTCAACAGAACTGAGCCCAATATAATGAAGATAGATGCCACAGCGAGCAGCAAAAAGCACGACTAGCATAACAATGGGCGACCGGATGTAGCACTCGGAAACGGAAATGAATAGTAGGACACGGACATGAACATTCACGCCAACGCACACACACAAAAAAATGCTTTGACCAAAGTAGTTTTCTTTTTTTCCTTTTGTTGCCTACAGTGAGTCAAGGAATTACATTTACCATGTCTAGAAGATAAGCCAAAGATTTGCGTGTTAATTAGCGCAACATTAGCAAATGATAATTTGATGCGTGTGCGTACACTATTCGCACTCACTGTGCGCATACATTTATGCAGACGCTGTTCAATATGCTGCTGAAATACTCGTTATGGCTCAGCCTGAGTCTCAGCTTCAGCTCACTCACCTCTTTGTTTTGCTCGCTATATGCGGATTGTTGTTGCTTCGAGAATGTTGCAGCAGTTGCTGTTGCAGTTGCAGTTTCAGTTGCTGTTGCTATTGTTGTCGCTTGTGGCCGTATTCCGAGCTGCACGTGTGCTTGGCTTGGCGACGTCAGTTGGCGGTTAACTCAGTGCCTGGCTAGTGGGTCAGGTGGGTTGTGTGTGTGTGTGAGTGTGTGAGTGTTGGGTTGGGCGTGTGTTTTGTGGGCGTTCGTCCTGATTGCTGGTAATGTCGTTGGCCGTGTAAGGATATCGTAGGAGGAGCAACAGCAACGTCGTGGCTTACCTACGCTTCACTAGTCAGACGCTTGACGTGCTGAAAAGTCACTTTCGAGTGTTTTCACTTTCCTTTTTGGGCTGCTGCTGCCGTTGCTGCTGCTGCGTGCTGCACACGTTGCACGTGCGCGTTGCGCCTTCCTCCCCTGCAGTAGTTGACGACGACGTTGACGTTGTTGTTCTTACCTGCCAAGTGGCACTTGGCTCGTTGCGTTGCTTTTGCGTTGTTAGTATGAATTTTAGCTGGCACTGGCTGCTGCTGCTGCTGCACACACACAGATAAGCGGCAATGACTTATAGCCTTGACAGCATATGACTCAGTCGATGATGTTCCACGAGGCACAAGCAGAAGTGGAAGAAGAAGAAGATGAAGAAGAAGCGAGGCAAAGTCTTCTCTATTATTATTATGTTTATAATTATTTTGTATGCTTGCTTGTGCTAAGTTTTGGGCGCGTTTCGAGCGCTTGAAATTGAGGCAAGTAATTAAGTTCAGTTGGCGGCGTTAAATGCATTTGCATATTTGCATAGCTTGATGATAAATGCTAAATTATGCATGCACTCACATATGCTGACAACGGAGACGACGACGACGACGACGGCGACGGCTGCGGCACTAAACCGTTACAACGATGACGTCGACGACGGCGACGACGCCACATGCTAACATTTCGACAGCGCGGCCGCGACGGCGTATGAGTAATATCGCGCGCTTTATAGAGTTACGCCTATGGGTGGGAGCGAGGGAACGATGAAGTGGGGGAGGGGTTAATGCCTTGTTGCCTGTGTGTATTGTCGGGGGATTTCCGACTGCCCAATTAACGCACGCTCGACCAATTTACTGTTTTACTTATTGTTATTATTATTATTTGTTGCTCTGCTTCTGCTTGTGTTTGTCGTTGTTGTTGTTGTTGTTGTTGTTGACAGTGGTTGTTGTTGTTTATAGTTTGACTTAATAATGAAATTATTTATTTAAGCACTCGCAGTGTTGTGCCACGCGCCATGTAGCACGTTGTCGCTTGCCACCAACACAAATGCAACGTACGACGCTCTCTCTCTCTCTCTGTCACACAGAGAGCACACACCAATACACTTATACACGCACACCTTACACTATACGTGTGTCTCTGTGCTTGTGTGTGTGTGTGTTTTGTGGCGTTGGACGCGTTCCTTGGCCGTATGTCCTGGCCGATGCCGTAATTTGCTGTGTACGTTGACAGCTTTTGACACGTTTGCAAACACTTTTGGCGTAGACACTTGGATGCGCCGCACTTAACGTCACACGTTGGCAATAGTTTTGCACATTTAACGGCGAATTTGTTAATTTTTTAGAATTTATTTTCAATGGCACGCAGCGTGCAGCGTGCAAACCGCGTTGATTTGTTCGCACCTTGACTATTCGTTACTAAACCCAACTCACAGCGAGAGTTGCCCACACAGGCTCTTGCGTTCTCTCTCTCGCTCTCGCTCTCTCTCTCTCTCGGTCTCTGTGTGTTTGAACGCAGCGCATACTCGCTGATTTTGCTCAATCGTCGTGTGGTGAATTGTGTCCTTTGACGTTTTTCGACTGCGCCAGTCGCAGGACACACACAAACAGCTGTTGGCGGCATTCGGGCACAATTTGAATGTCTGCAACGATGTCTGGCGACATTGTGGCGCCACAAGCTGCCAATTAACGGCAATAACTGGCAATTTGTGTAGCTAATGCATTAATCAAGTATTCACACTATAGTTTTGTGCAAGTTTTTTGGGCCACGTTTGCTTCTAAATGCCAAAAATGATGACACACTCGAGAGTCGAAATTAACATTTGGATTTGCGCACGCTCACTGCGAGACGCTCTCGCTCGACATTTCTCGCTCTTGCTCTTGCTCTGCTCAGCTCAGCTTTCATTCTCTCGCACAGCTGTCTGAGAGCGAGTGAATGTTTGTAAAATTGTGCGTGGGTGTGTGTGCGTCGTGTGTTACCATTTTGGCATGGAAATCTGTTGCATGAGCGCAATTTGTTATCCTCTTTATCTCAGCTGAGTGTCGACCAAGTGTCAGTAGTGCTTCTCGCTACATAAATTACTCCATGGCTTCTTGAGCAATACCCATAACAGTAGCAACAACAACAGCAAATAACTACAACAACAATAATCAAATTGAGCAAAGAAAAACAATCAGATGCCATTGGCACATGGCATAAGCCACATAGCAAGAAAACTAAAAGTGCAAAACAAAATTCCTTAAAACAGCCAAGCAAAAAAAAGCAAACGCAAAGCCCAAAGCAAAATAAAAAGCACACACACACACAGTAATAACAATAACAACAGCACTAAGCAGTGCAAAGAAATAGATAAACACAAACAAATACACACACACGCACACACACACACACACCCAAGTAGAGCTTGCTAAAGATGCCTGTGAAGACTTTGTGGCAAACGATTTTCAGGATTTACGTGACTGTTGCTCAGCTATAGACGATGCTGTTGTTATTGTTATTGTTATTATTATTGAAGCAGTTGTTGTTGTTGCTGTTGTTGTTTCCTTTGCCATTGCCGTTGCCTTGGTTGCTGCCTCCACTTGCCACACGCCACACACACACACACATATGCTAACCAAGTCTGCTGCATGTGCGAGTGAAAATATTTGCAAATAAAACGTATGATATCATTGTATTCTGTGTAGGTGACCTGACTTTTTAATTAATTCTCTCTCAAGCTGTTCCATTGTCTTTATTAAAGATTAATAAAAAAACCTACATGCAGTTCGCTTATTGATTTGCAGTCAGTGTTAAGCACAAAGCGTCGTAGTGCGTCATCAAAGAGATGCGTTTGGCACACCACTGGAAGTCCTGCAAATGCTTGAATACACACACCAAGGTGGCCAGATGAATGGAACGTACTCGTATTGAAGCATTTCTCCCTATTACCCTTGACTTCATTATGCTGCACCTTTATTAAAAGCGCATTTTACGAATTCCATTCAATTGATGTGGAGCCTGCAGTCAGAAGCAGCAGCATTGCATCGCATGGCAGCATGTGAAATGCAATCAATTGCATATTTGAGAAAAACGAAAATATTGAAAGGCGCTTAGGAAGAATATTTTGCCATTTTTCAATGTGAAACGATATTCGGAAGCGGCTTACTTCACATTAAAACTAACAAGTGGAGCATCAGTAAAAGCATTTTTATGTCTTTACCCAATCAAAAAATACGAGTACACACTTTTAAGAGTCTGAGTATAATGGCTTTTTTAGTTTTTAGCTTTAAATTATCAGAAAGTTCAATTTGTGTACAGAGAAACATAATTTCTTTTAAAATTAAACTGATGCATTCGGTGCCAAAAATAGCAGAACCAAAAGAACACTGCTTTCAGCGTGTGGTTAGCATGGCAAGCAGTTCAGTTGCACTTCAAAACAAGCAGTGCACATGCTTTTCGTATGTTAATCAGCAATAAGTAGTTTTTTTGTTGTCTATCAGCCGCATTTAAATTCAGAATTAGCCAAAAATTCATCCATATCTAACTCAGTAAAATTTATATTTGTGCATCATATTTTGTTGGTTTGCTTTTTAACTTTTACTTGGCGTATTTATCAATTTTACTGAATTTAACTGCCCAAGGCAATGCCAAAATTGTAAAAATTAATTTGGTGTGTGCCAAAAATGCAATTTTGATTGGCAGTTCATTAAAAATATTATTGGCATATGTGTGCTATAAATGCATTACTATTTTCCGAGCAGGGGCAGAAATTAGGTTTATTCACGCTCAAAGGAAAAACGCAATCTACTCTACACTTACTTACGTTAATTGTGTTTCACCAAAAATGTGCATTCTATTAGCGTATGCAGAATGGTAACTATTTTTATTTTGTTGCTTCGAACTTTGCAAACATGAAAGGCAAAAGGTAAAATGGCCCTCAAGGCCCCACACACAAACGTAAACCGCAATTAGCTGAAACATCGAGTGGCTGTGGCGTTGATAGGCAGATGGTGGGGGCTCGTCAGTGGTTTTCCTTATAGCATTTTAATTATTTTGCGACTATAGTTCGATTATTCTGCCCCTGTGGCGTTGGCAGGCATTGGCTCACAGGCAAATTGGCGAATGGCAACAGTAACATCAGTTGCAATGGAGCTGCTGCTGTTCATCAAACAAAACAAGCGACAGGCAACAAAATAAGTATACACAGAGCTTTGCACAATATCATTAAAATGGCAGCCAATTTGCAGCAAATCTTTTTTTTGTGCGTTTTCTAAATGAAAATCGAAACGAATCTGAGAGAGAGCGGATAAGGGGGAACGATTTACTTGATGGCTCGAGAGCCGCTTTTTTCCTGCACTTTTTCATATAAATTAACAGAGTTTTGTGCTCCTGCTGGGAGCAACGGCAAACGCTGCCACGTACTGTAATTTTACAACTTTGTCAACGTTTTTTACCCTTAGCCAAAGTAAACTCAATTAACTTTTTGCTGCTTCTATGATGCTCTGTGGCCGCATGCAGCAACAATAAACAATTTTTTCTTTGCACCTCTTCTTGCGGAGGCAAAAGCGTAATTACGCAAGATAACGGCCAAGTGCATGGCGGCTACTCATATAAATTGCTTAGGAAATGTAAAGTGCTGGGGCGAAACGATGCTGGATATTTGTCAAGACTTGTGGCAAGTGTCAGACTGACATTAACCAAGATTTGTGGCAACCTATAGCCGGGGATGTTTGTTAATCTTTTGCTGGCTGCAGCGTTTAATTAAAAAAGTTTCGCTTTAGTTTGCCATAGTTTGCAATTAGCGTGTCTCACTGAGTTATGACCCCAGCGTAGTGAACTAACAAATGCATCTTTAGCTCACATATATGTATATATGTATGTATGTGCGGTCAACAGATTTTATTGCATTATTCAATTTAGGGGCGGGCCAAAAAAAAACGTACACTAAAATAATATTTTCACAGTGAGTGTGTAAAGACTAAATAATAGATGAGGCAATGCAACACAAAACATATTAAAATTGCATTACGTATACGTAGTGTTGTACACTGTAGTCTCTATATTTCAGTTGTGCTGCTGTTGCTGTTTAACTCTTTGTTGCATGCAAAGGGAGGATAAATAGCATCAACTATAATATAGCCCAAGCACACACTCACAAGCTCATCGCACTCACAGCAAAAGACAAGAGCACAAGCAGCAGCGGGTTCCAGTTGCTTAAATATGCAAAGGAAAAGCTTCACATATACACACGCCAGACACAAGAGCTGTGCTGAGAAAGCCACCCACCTATGCATAAATAATGAGCATACACACACCCTCAACACACGCACACTCGCCTGGTATATTGTCGTTAAAAGCGTCAGTGTAATAGCCAAAGTAATGGCAAAAGTGCAATTGTGAGTTCAAGTAAATAAAAACTATTCAAATATGCAAAACACAATTCAAAATGCAGCATACGCCAGCAGCGTGATAGCTACTTACTTACACACTACACACTACTCATATGTGTGTGTGTGAGTGTGTGTTTGTGTTTGTAACTCAAGTGCATAAATTTACTTGTTAAATCCTGATTGATATGTCAGCGTTGGATCAAATGCCACATACCCACTTTCAGCTTTGCTTTCAGTAGCTGCAAAACAAAATTATTGTTTCATTTTACTCAAAAGCGGAAGTTGTGTGTCCCACGTATTGCTCACAAAAGTGCACTATTTCCCTTCCTCTTTATGCCCCTGGCAAAACATGTGCATGTTGTGTGCATGGGGGAAAAATGTTGCAAATGCGTGAAGCGAGACTGTAAGATAAAAAAAAAGACTGCAGTCGATTTGCAAGAGATGGCGTATCTCTTCTCTGTAAAAATGCAAATGCTACGAAAAAAAGTGTCATAATTTCTTTCGCTAAATAGAAGGGAAGGGTTATTAGGTCCTTGGGAAAGCACTTACAACTTCATGCTACTATAGAGAGAGATAAAAAGGATAAACAAATTCGTAAAACAACACTGAACAATTTTTGAAAAACGAATTCGAAATTGATAAATTCTTTAAATGAATTCGATTTTCGAGAAGATTCAGAAATATTTTTTATTTAAACAATCTATGTAAATTTATGGGTTGAATTTTGTATATTTATGCATTCCATATATGCATTTATAAATTCTAAAATATATATTTTTGAATTTAAGGAATAGCAAATCTAGAATTATTCAAAAATGTCTTTTTCTTCAGCTTTTCGCAATTTTGCCATTCTTAAAATCCAAAAATTATTTGTTAATATAAGCACATTTGTTTCTGTGTAAATTTTAAGATTTGTAAACTATTAAATGTGTATAACTTGAGTGTCGATCTATTCGTTAATAGTCAAGTAATTTAATATGGAATATCAAAAAAATTACTATGTAATTTTCTCATTTTATTTGATTAGTAACGTTCTATGTTAAATAATTAAAATGTAGTAAGAAATATAGAGCATTAATAATATGTCTAATATAATAGCATAAATTAGTTTCACTTTATTAATAAATATGTATAAGACAATGAAATTATCTAGTTTCATAGTGCAATCAATACAGATACTCATCATCTAAAATCGTTTTCATATTCATAAAAAAAAGCATACAAAGACTTTGCCATGCAGTTAAACGAACTCAAGCTTCGCTTTGAGATCACAGAATTTGAAAGCCAATCGTGTGAAAGATGTACGACATCACATAGTTGATACTACTTTGAAGCACCACAAAAGGCGAAAATTGATTAACTTTTGTGGTGCTTGTGAAGGCGCACGTAAAACGTCGTTGAAGTTGACCATCTGATGACGTTGCTGGCCAAGGCTAGTGTGGCAAGTGTGTGTGTGGCAACAACGCCTGCAGTGCAGCAATTACAATTTCGCTTTGTTTTTTTAGCCACTCGGCTCACGCCTTGAAAGCAGCTTATTAGGTACATTCGACAGCGACACTCAACGCTCGACATCTACAAAGCATCAAGGATGAGTATGAGAAGAACCCGAGCAACATAGATGAAGAAGAAAAATGGCAGGGCGTTGGCAAAGCAAGCGAGAGGAAAACGAAAGGATTATGGAAAAACGAAGCCTCTACGAATGTCAAGCAAAAAATAGCGCAAAGCCACTAACGATGCTGCTTTTTGTTGGCATTGTTGGTGGTTGCTGCTGCTGCTGCTGCTGTTGCTGTTGGGGTGGCAACAGAGATGATGCAATGATTATAAAGCAACGTTAGCGGGCAAAAACGTTGTACGTTGGCATTGCATATGAGCGAGGGGGCAAAACTGTGTTGTGTGCTTTGGCAGTTGTAGGCACTTTGCGGATGCTCGTGAATTGAACGTTTATTGACACACAAAAGCTGGAAAATTGAAAAATTCTGCACCACCTTCCTCTCCCTCCACCCCTTTTTTAATGCTCGTCACACCTTTCATGCTCTCTACACACTGTCGATGTCGATTTCGTTGTTAGTGTTGTTGCTGTTGATGTTATTCTCCATCGCTGTTGTTGTTGTTGTTGCTGTTACTGTTGCCGCTGCCGCCGCTGCTTCTCCGGTAATTTCCCCCACGGCACCTGCCAGGCTGATGACAACAACGACATGACGAGGAAGAAGCGCTCAAAGGACCGCTTTGTGTGTACGCGTGCGGGCGTGTATTAGTATTCAATAGTTGGCCAAGTTTCTGGTTTCTGGCAAAAAAGCATTTTATGTGTTATTGCATATTCGTTCCACATATGCCACGCCTCCCCTTCCTTCACGCCTCTGCCTAAGCAATGCCATCGCTTATTATTGCGCGCTCAACCATAATGGGTTAATGGCAAATTGAATTCAATTGAATAGCCTGGCCCGGTCCGCACATCCACATCCTGAACACTGAGAGACACGTGAACACGTTGAAGATGCGTCTTCAACACAGACACACACACACTCATACACATACACACAAAAATGTTTTCTTATATAAAAATTGTAATTGAATTAAAGTTAATGGCATATTTGGCATGCCAATGGAAGGCGTGGCAAAGTGTGAATTTTTTTAATTTGCTTTAAGTGCAAAACGCAAGCGAAAGAGTCGTAAAGTGTGCGAAAATTCAATTTTATTTTGTGCCCTTAGCCGTTTTGTATTCCGTATATGGCTAAGTAATTGTCAGCTAATACAGCGGACGTGAGTTGCATACACTAAAAGCCTGACAAGCTTATAAAATATGTCTAATGGAAGTTTTGAATAATTTGCAAGCAATATTTATAAATTGCAATGTCATATGAACAATTAGTATATCAATCTTGTGGTTACGAAAAGAAATATCACTTTGTTATAATTTAACCATAGTTTGCAACCGCAGTAAGTAAATCACAAAAAGATTATTTAGGCACTGGCACACAAAAGACAAGTAAGAAAGCTACAGTCAAGTGTGCTCGACTTTTATATACCGCTACTCATTTTCAATGAAAGTAAAACATTGCGGTATTTTTCTTAAAAATTATACACCTAATATAAATAAAACATACCGAAGGGGATATTTGAATTAAAAATGTACTATACGATAGAAAATATACCAGCTGGTCCAATTTATAATTACCAAATTAATCTGTTTGAAAAAAACTAAAGCATGCCGATATCTATATTTGGTATATCTATGTACTATCACATTCCAAATATACCATAGATTACAAAATATATTAGATGGTCTAATTTAAAAGTAATTTGATGGAAAAATACCAAAATACACCGAAGGCTATATTTGGTACGTATCGATATACTATTAGATTCAAAATATATAAAAAAAATGCTAGATATACCATCTGGTTCGATTTATTGTTAATAAGATAATATGCAGGAAATATACTAAAATATACCAAAGTCTCTATTTGGTATATCGATAAATTAATAAATTGAAATATACCACTTGGTCAATCAAAGTAGCTTAGACTCAAAAAGCCGCTGGCTACACAAACTTATAATACCCTTCTACCTTATGAGTACCGGGTATGAAAAGAAGCAAGAGGAATTTCACATGAAACTATGCAAGACGTGCACCTTGTGGCTTGTGGCTCATTTTGTTTCTGCTCTAAATGGTATTCGACATTGTCTTGTTGAGGGGAGACTACAAAAGTTTTTGCCATTATTTTCTTTGTGGATAATTAGAATAATATTTGATTTGAAACATTTTATTTCAATTACATCGCTGCGCTATAAAGCGTTTCGCCCCCAAGGCGCAGCGTCCAAAAGGAGCAGCAGATGTGCAAGTTTGTTGAAGCTGAAGAAGCAAACTGTTACGCAAAAAGCTGTTCGACAAAAAAATGTTAAAACAATAAGAATGAAATGACAATTAGGAGCGCAAAATGAAATTAAGCATTTGATGAAGTGCAGAGAAGCGTAAAATGATGAAATAATAAGAAGACATTTTGCGGAACTCACAAACTAAAGCCAAGAACGAAAGCAAACCGAAAGAAACAAAAGATAAATAAGTGTATTTAAATGTGTTGCAATAACTAAATTAAATGCAAAGCTCATCAGGTGCTGTGCGCGCTGTGTTGTTGCATAACTTAACAATTAAACAGTCTTAATTGTATGCCACAGACAAAAGCAAAAGCAAAAGATTGAGAGCGAGAATGAGAATGAGAACGAGAACGAGAACGAAAGAACAAACAAAAGTTTCTAGTGCACTTCACTGCCGTATATAATTGTCAGAACTAATTGAAAAAGTTGTTTCTGTTTCTGCTGCTGTTTCTGTTGCAGATGCTGCCCGCAAGATATATATGAAGATATTAAGATATTGATAAGTTCTTGTATACTTATATGCACATAATTGGACATGCTTTTGAATTAAAGCTGCCATTCAGCATGCACTTCACACACACACACATACATATGCTGCAGTATAAGTTTATGCACAAATACATATGCAGTGAGTACACGCTATGCATTTGAAGAGCAACTAATCCTTGTATTGCCCTTCAGATCAGAAGCTGTGCATGCTTTGTATTTGCTTGTTGTTCTGTTGATTATCGGTTTTGCCGTATTAGCAATTGTATATATAAGTGTGTGTATATGTACACAACACACATACACACACACACTCACAACAACAGTACGCAATTAATTATCATTCAATTGAAATTACAATTTGCATAGAGGCGAAATTTATGACAGCACCCCCCTCATTCACCCCCCCCTCAAAAGTGAGTGTATACACAGCCACAAAACTGTCCACAATCTTACTTCATAATGAGGTTCTTCGTGTTAAGACAACATACACTTAACATCCCATATTATAAAGCATATTGAATTGAACTAGATAAAGCAGCCCAATACTTGCTCCAATGCTTGCTCTATTAAGACACAAAATTATGCAGACATTTTATTAGTTTTAATCGAGTTTGCGAGCCTCGCCACTTGTGCTGTAAGCCAAAGATGTTTAAATTGAATTAGCAATTCGAATCAATGCTAAAGTACTATGCATTTGTTAATAACCAATACTTCAATAGACCTTTACAGACCTTGTCCAACACTTAATTAAAACAAAATTCTGTGCAATTTGTATATGCAAAGTCGATTTGAAACGCAAGTTAAGCTTAAAGTTGAAATTGTAGAAAATGGCGGTGATTTCAATTTGACAATTTAAATTTATTTAAATGGGAAAAAGATTATATTGTCAGGTCTATAAAAATGTTAATTCGCAAAATATATAATATCAATATTATTTCGTTGAAACAACTAAACAAGCGTAAAATTAAGCTAAATTACAAGGCGTAAATGTAAGGAATCTTATAATAAAACGCTTTAGATATCAATTAAACAATTTCAATTTATTTAAATGGTACTTAATTAATATTGTCAAAGGTTTATTTAATATTCTTTCATTTTAATATTCTTTAGTTTAAGGAAAGATAGACTAAATTTTCAGGAGTAGGAAATATAGTGAATATATTTATAATATAACACTTTTGATATCAATTTGATAATTTGAATGTGTATAAATGTTACTGAATTAATATTGCCAGGTCTTTATTCAATATTCTTAAGCTTAAACAATGTGCAAAAGTTAGTCTAAATTGGTAAAGACTTTTATTATTTGTATTTCTGTTCTCAATTTGACAATTCCAATTTATTTAAATGTTACTTCTTTATATTCTTTATAATATAACAATGCACAAGCTTGAAGAAGTTACACATGAGCTGAGCATCTGAATAAATATACATTTTAAAACAATATAACAATTCGAAATTAGAATCACATGTAAGCCACTTTCATTATTCTTTAGTAGAAACCAAAGCGTTAGTTGGGACTAAATTTGAAAAAGTAGAAAAATACTTATCTATTTTTGAGAATTAATCTTTCCAACTCTATAAAAAGTCAAAAGCTAAAGTTGTAAATTATTTCTCGCCTATAGCAAATAGATTTTGCACTCATTATGTTGAAATACCTGAATCGGAAAAACTTCCAAAAAAAAAAAAGTAGCAATAAAATAAGCATAGAAAATATCTGATTATAAACTTCTTAATGAAGTGAATTACAAGAGCTGCCATAACAAAGAATAAACACAACAACAGCAGCAAGCAGCAAGAACAACAATAAAAGCTGGCTACCCAGTCAACTATTTTGGCCCAAAGTTGGCTAAGTGCACAAGTTTTTGTTAATTTAAATGCCAGGCAGGCAGGCAGGCAGACAAGCTGGTAAGACAGACAGCAACATTCGGGTGAGAGAACTTTATGAAAACTTTAATTTAAGAAATATTATGAAATTATTTCGCAAGTTTTTGGGGGATTCTTGAAACAATAAGTACCACATATATGTAGTATATATGTTCGTACGAAGCACGTCAGTTGCAGCAACCAGGCAACCAAGAAAAAGAAAGAAAGCAAGAAGCATGCCTTTAAGCCAACATGAGCAACATGTAAGTTGTAGAAGCAGCAGCAACAACGATAACACCAAATGTGCAACAAGCTCTCCTCAAACAGTGCGGTGCATTCGGTTGTGTGATGTGTTTTTCCCTTTTGAGGTGGAATAAGTAGAAAGTATATGAACAACGTTTATGTTCTCGGCAAGATACGTCAGACGCCAGAGCTGAAGATGAAGCGACAGCTCAAGACGTGAGCCATGGCTATGGCATTATTATTAAGTATGCGCTCTAGTTAATTTAACAAGGAATTTGGCAGCGCTGACGGAACATGGTGAAAAAAAGCGCGCGACGCACGTCAGACATGTTCAACTTTTACCAAGAGGAGACGACGACGATGACGATGACGATGACTCCCATCCCAGCTCTCTCCGCCTAGCTTGTTTTAAGTTTCGTGTAAAACTTTTTTGCCTACCCCAAAAACTGAGAGAGAAACTACATGGCTTTGGGTAGCCCAACAACACAACCCAACTCCTAGCTTCGAATCTGCTGCCCTTGCAATTGTTTTTGCTGTTGTTATTTTTGTTGTTTTTGTTATGGCAAACAACAAAATTATATAAACGACGTCGACTAGAATTGAACGCCTTCGGTTATTTGCGCGAAGTTTAATGGAATTTCCAACAGTTTTTGCAACTGTGATTTGCCAACCACAGAGAACAACAACAACCTCTTCTCCCTGTTCCCCTTCCCCCGTCACTGACCCCATTTGGCAAACATAAACCGAATTCCGTTTATTTGCTTGCGTTTTGGATTTTCTTTTTTTTTTTTGGCGCACAGAAATGAAATTCGCAACTTTTGTAACTGACATATGCAATTTACAATGATGAGACAAGGTTTGGGCATCGTTCTTTTCCCCACTCTATCAGCGAATTGAGTCTCAGTCTCTTAAGCAAATGCGCACTTAAAGTTTTTGTAGTATCAACCGTCGTCTGTCAAAGCTGTTAAAAAGCTTGCTGCTAATTCGCAGCCCATTAAAATTTCACTTTAAAATGCAAAATATGTTTCAAGTGAAAAGGCTCACACAAAAATGTGTGTCACATTTTGTTCCATTTGTTTTGCGTATTTTAATGAAGCGAATTAGCATAAAAGTGCGACTGACAGTTTGCTTCTGTCTTCTCAGCTCTTTGGGCTCTCATTTTCCTAGCCATTCAATTTGTCAACAGACAAAAATATGACAACGTTTTTTGGCAGGCACTTTAGGGATTTTCACTCACAAAAAAAGGTCCGAACTATATGCACCCACGATGTATTTAGTACACTTATAAGTAGGGAATACACTTTGAAGTTTGTTTTTTACTGTTTCTGCTGTGGGTCGTCACATTATCTTTGGCAACTTTCGTTTTTTATTTTTATTTTTTTTTTTAATTTTAAAAGAGATAACTTAAAAGTCATGATGTGTATTAAACAGCCAACCCTTCGTCGACACACAAGGACACACACACACACACACACACTCGGACACACACGTGCTCATATCGCCGAGAGGAAAACATGTTCACAGGCCTTTGGCCAAAGCCAAAGCCAAAGCCAGGGCCAGGGCAACCCTTATCAAAATATTTATATGACTTCGCATATGTTAAACGCAGAAATTGTTCACCCCTCGCAAAGAGGGCAAATTATATATGAAAAAATGCTTAATGGTCTGTAATCTGCTTAAAACTTGGACACGAGTTCAATTTGCCAAATGGGCAGCAGCCAAAACTGGGGATGGGTTTTGGATTTTAAGCTCCATTCTCATTCCCCTCACCGTCCGTCGCCTCCTCACTCTTCAATCTCTTTGTGCGCTACTGTAACATTTCTCTGAATGTGTTTTTATTTATGAACTTTCATTTAAACATATGTATACAAAATATGTGCGTGTGCGTGTGTGTGTGCCTTATAATTTTACTTTTAATTAATACTTTTTAATGTGTGTGTATTTTTGTGTGGTTGCTTCATGCATCCACACAAGGAAATAAAAAGCAAAGGAAAAACCTGACCCTCTATTCAATTTGCATTGTTACGTTTTTGTTCTCCTTTTTTTCAATTCTTTTTTCTTTCCTTGTTTCCATGTGTGCTTGTGTGTGAATTTATTTCCTTTTAAAATTGAAAATTACACGCACAAAATTATAAACCTTTTTTGTGAGGGTCTGGCAAAAGTGTTTTAAGACTTTTATTTTAAATTGATTACGGCTTTTTCTATGATGAGAATTAATTGAGGCCTAGAGTTTGCTTTTTTCACACTTGACGGATTACAGAAAAGTTCTTAATTAATTTATATAAATGTGAGCATTTTAAATGATGTTTAATGCATTCGGTCAGCATTAATGTTGAAAGGGATCTGACACAAAGGGACAGACAAATATGGTTATGGTAATAACCGGGCAACAATGCTGCATACTTAAATGTATCGAAATCGTATACTTAATATCTCACCAACTATTTGTTATCAGACTCAAACCTTTCCCATCTCAATTATTTCAAAACAATTATAGATAATCACACATCGTTGTTGGTTTGAGTATTGCTCATGGCGTGACTAATTCGCAAATGCAAATGCCTTATAGCAATTCACCCAAAATACTCGCAAATACGTAAATATACAAATGACTATGTAATTTACATGCAGCTGAAAAATGATACACATTAATCAGTTTAAGTTTTAAATGTAATCAAAACCTAAGCAGCAGCAGCAGCAACAGCAGCAACAACAACAACAACATCAGGTATTCGGATTAATTAGAATGTAACAAACAAAGCTGCAAATCGTGAAAGTGAGAGATGGAGAGACAGGCAAAGCTGGCTGCGAAAGGATGACCGCAAGGACCACAAGAGGGGCACACATAATGGCATCAATATGAGCTGTTAAACAGCCTACAAATGTTAAGCTCCGCAAAACACATTCATTACGCAACCACAGAGTCGCTGCCACAGCTACAGCCCAACTGGCATAAAGCCTCGAAGACATCGACATCAACATCGGACAACAAATCCGAAATCCGAATCGACGACGTTAGTGAAGCACCCAACAAGCAAGCAAGCAACCAACAGATTGCATACAATACTGAGAGTCTTCTTTGGTAAGTATATTAGTCATGAATGCAGCCAAATAAAGCCACATGCATTGCCATCTGTCTATGCCATTTGCTATGTGTGTGTGTGTGTGTATTTGTATTTGTGTATGCCTTCAAAGATGGTCGAAATTAACCATGAACAAATCAGCCCTTCTCAGTGAAATTGCATAATGACCTAAGCAACTACCCTTGACTGCAATCGATACTCGATGTCGAAAGATAATGAATATCGAGTATATGCATACGTTAATGATGGCCTCCAACTTGTCTCACTCATATCACAGAAATATATTTCAAGTTTGCATTGCTCATGTGCAAAATTTACTCATATTTAAATTTTAATTGATATATCAATTACTTAGAATACCCTTTCAAATACAAATTGTTGTTCATTAAGTAAGGCAACTTAACGCTTAACTCTTTCAGAACCGAGTTTAAATTAGGGGACTTTAGAAAATTTGATGTTGTTGTTGATGTTGTAGTAGAAATAGTATGAAAATTCAGTCGATCGAACAGTTGAATAAATAATCCAAAAATATTGATAATTTTTTAATGGGTAACATTGGCCTTCAAGGGTTAAAGGCAGCGAATTTATATGTCTGCTTTTATTCATGTGTTCCTTTGCCCCCATTTTGGGGGCTTTATTTAACGCAAATTGTATTGCAAGCAGATGACTATCATTTGCTTAATTATGCATTCGAATATTTAGTTTCAGCTCAATAGTAGTTTAAATTTTGCGTTTCTTAAAGACAAATTGAAAGAAATTTCACTTTGCAGCAGCTGCAGCTGATCAGACCAATTGCTGTCAAGCGTTTAGCGTTTTCAGCCTGCAGCAAAATAAAACATTAAGAAGGCCAACTAAATTAAAATACGATTTGAACCCGCAGCAGGAGCATCCATGGACATTTTGTGCCACCCCGAGAGAAATCTCAATTATTAAACAAACATAAAAACAATTTTTATTTTCCATTTCTTGGCGGCTGCTGCCACCGCTGTTTATTATTGTTGTTATCGTAGTTGCTGTTGTGTTTGGCGGTGGCGCATGCAAAACAGCAAAAAGTATAACATGCGTATTAATAAAGCACACACACAAAAAGAAAAGAGCCAAGCAAAATGCTGGTAGCAATATTTCTAATCTAATTTTGCCAAAGTCCTCTTAGGTAATGGGGGAAAAAAAATTAAAAGAAAATACTCTGAATACAGAAAGCAAAAAAAATACAACATACAAAAAGAAAATACAGTGAGCACAAGAAGAAGAAGAAGAAGAAAAAAACAACAATGCAGGCAGGCAAAGAAATGTTTATCAAAGTTTTGAGAGTTACCTGCACGAGACGCCAGGGAACGGAATGTCCAAT
The DNA here is from genome assembly GCF_023558435.1 of Drosophila sulfurigaster albostrigata. Taxonomy (NCBI): domain Eukaryota; kingdom Metazoa; phylum Arthropoda; class Insecta; order Diptera; family Drosophilidae; genus Drosophila; species Drosophila sulfurigaster. The sequence goes on from NC_084882.1 coordinate 23,812,090, forward strand.
GTCGCTAAATGAAATTAGAAACGCATAAAAGAATAATACAATGTGCCGAGGGGGTTGGCACAAGTTTTTTTTAACTGCAAGAAAACGTTGTTGAAGCTTCAGAGAGGGATGTTGACAAGCATTTGGCATTCGCTTGCCCGCCGGGCTTTGATTTGCCTGCCTGCTTTGCCTTTGCTTGGCTGGCAAAAGGTGCGACTCCTTTGTAGTAATAAGAAAAATTCCAAGCCGAGTAATATAAAATAATAAACATAATTTTCATGCTCTTTGCTGTCGCATTTCATTATTAACAAGCAAATGCGTTGGGTTGCTTGGATTTCATTAAAAGTTATGTAGCATGTCCTCGCTGTTGCTGCTTTTGTTTTTTCTGCAGCGCGCTTGCAACAAAAGTTTGTTGTAGCATGCTTTTAGGCGACAGTTGAGATTAGCTCTGTGCACAACAAGTAAATCATAATCGCATAATAACGAAGACTCTGACTCAGACACTGACTCCTAACTGCGATTCTAAAACCTCCGCCTGTCATTGCCACTAAATGCCTCTAACGCCAGGTCGGACCACAAAGCAGTGCAACACGTTTGACAACTGACAACGACGTTGCAGCAACTGTTGTAGCTGTTGCAACACTGCTTGCTGTGCGCCACTCCACATCAACTGTAAGGCTGCCTTCTGGCCGTGACACCCAACAGCAAAAGGAATAACTTGAGTACTGTAATTTGATATCGTTGATAATAGTAATTAAAGTTCATGTTGCATATTAAAGCATTATTTGTTATTGAAAAAAACAAACGTAATTGCAACTTTCTCAATGGAAACTGAAGGGAATTCGTTAACGTTTGCGCCAATTGTTTCGTTTAGCTCTCTTTTTGAATAGCAAATTAAAATTAAAAATTCAATAAATCCAGGGGCGGGCAGAACCAACACATTAAAATGCAACAATTTATTTTACTTGTTGGCAATCGAAAACAAGCTTCGCTCGCCAGTCACCTTGCATTTAACCCCGTGGAGGGGAACCAAACAGCACACCGAACAGAACAGAGCAGAATAGAGCTGAGCAGAGCGGTCCAAAAACATTTTACGAGCGCATTTCAACTGTAACAAATGTCCTGGGGCTATATTGGGAGCACACACGGCAACTACTGGCGATGACTGTATTGTGGCACAACAACATGCAACAGCAGCGGAGGTGGCACGGCGCTCAATTGCCTCGGCTCTGCTCTCGACCGCACTTCATTCCCATTTCCATTCCCATCGCCTTTCCCATATGCCAGCCAGGCAGCATCTCTGCCACCTAGCAATTTGCCAGGCAGGCAGGCAGAGGAGAGAGCACACACACAAAAGCTGACCTCATGCACAAAATCCAAAGCCAACAACAGAGTTTGTTGGCTACGGGGCTAGAAATGGTGGATTGGTTTGGGTGCTGCGCATCATGCGCTTCGTTGGTTCACTCACTCTGATCGGACAACCGTTCCGACATGTGCTTTTCTTTCTGCATCCATGTGTGTGTGTGTGTGTATGTGTGTGTGTGTATATTTAGTATGGCTCTGGGTGCAATTACCAATGAACGTAACAGGTGATCAATTGTAATAAAACTCCCAGGGTGCTTTTGCTTTTCATTATTTTCATTGAACTGTCGCAGAGCAGCAGTCTTTATATGTGTGCGTGTGTGTGTGTGTGTGGCACAGCACGATGCAAGTTTGTTTGGTTGCCTTTCACGCTTTTCAGTCCCTGGTCACCTGCAAATTTAGTGTCGCTGCCTCTGCGTAGAATTATATACACGACGCGTATACTTGATGTTCCTGCCATTGCTCTCGCTGTTTCTCTGACAATCACAGCTTCTGCTTCTTCTGTCCTTCGACCAGGTGATTAAGCGTGACCAATTGCTCTAGCACTTTTCACTCGCACATGTTTATAGCGTCGAACCAGAGAGAGAGAGAGCACAGTGCACATAAAACGATAGCGCTGACATTTAATCACGCCCCAGTTTAAATACACACTCTTACATACACATTCCCGTTAGGATTTTCTAGACTTTACTTTCTCTGCTCGCACAATAGTATACTTGCATTGACAACTTCATAAATTACTAGCCATTGCAGTCAAAAGCCGAGATTATAGCCATCCGTAGTTTAGCAGTGCGATTTACCATCCGGACAGTAATTGAGAGTGTTCGAAATACGAGCTGCAGTTGGATATCAGTTATCAGCTTAATTTTACTGTAATTTAAAATAATATCTGCGCTTAGAAAAGAGTTAAAATGCTGTTATATTGTATTAAACATACTACTTGGATTGTATTAAACATACTACTTAGTCATTTATAAATCGTTTATACTTACGAAAATTATCTTACAAAGGCAAATACTTGAATACTTGAATGGAGTTAAAACTGCAATTGTAATGTATCTCAAAGTAACATTAAATTTACTATTTAAGAGCTTCAAAATGTCTACTACAAATGGACATTTATATTTCCATTGCATACTCAACTAAATTATCTCGCATAACTAACAAACAAATAGAAATATTTGTATGTTATTATTTTATTTAAATACTCAAAAGAAATTAAAAAGCTCAAGTGTTGCAAGTCATATTTTGAAGTTTTAAATTTTTTTAATAGATGTTTAGATATCCATTTCAAACGTAGATAAATTGTCTTCAAATACTTAATTACGCAGTATTTTTAAAGTATGTCAAATTAGCATAAAATATATTACTTAAAAGCTTCGAATTAATGCATATATTTATTCAAATAAATTACATACTATACTTAGCAAAATTATCTCTCATAACACAAACATAGAAAAGTATTTTCAATGCTGAAAAAAAGTCAAATAAAAAACATATATAAATATCTTTTTTTTTTTTAATCTTATTTTTCATACATTTTTTCACCTAAAATACTTAATAAATGTACTATTTGATAGAAGCATTTCATTATAATTCTAAAATAGTTGATAATACTGTAATTTAAATACAATAATTACACAGTTCAACAAGGCAGACATGTCATCCATAGCGACATAATGATTCGTAGTACGCCACTAAACGCATTATGTAATCAGCGACCACACTTATACACACACGTCAACACACATACACACCCACACACTCATACACTTAAACACAGTTGCAGAGTTACAAGTGGCAGTTAAAACAACCGCTAATTCAATTAAAACAACTTCAAAGTTGTTTTCATTTGTTTTTTATTTAATTTCATTTTTTCTCGTACTGCTGTTGTTGCTGCTGTTGTTGTTTTCGTTGTTGTTGTTGTTGTGTTTGCTTCATGCCACTCTAGTTTTTCAGTTTAAAATGCAGCAACAATAATTACGCTTGAAAATGCTAATACATCAGCGTACGCGTAATTACTTCAAACACCTTGCCACACAAGGGGGAGTGCCAAGGGGGCGGCAAAGGGATGCTGCTCGTTCGTGTGCTTAATCCCTATGCTGTAGCTGTAGCTGTAGTTGTAACTGTAGATGTAGCTGTGTAGTCGCAACCATGCCACGCAGCCTCAAACCAGAAGCAACAGTGGAGCTCATTAGCAGCGCATACGAATCCCCAAAAACACACGCACACAAATCCACCTGAGCACACTCCTACACACACACACACAAACACACACAGACACACCCATACAAAAATCAACTAGCAAACGTAGACGGACCAATGCTAAAATCCAAGCCAAAAGCTAAAGCTGACTCTTCTCTAAGTGTGTGTGTGTATGTGTGTTTATCTGCGACTGAGCGTGTGTTTGTGTGGGTGCGTGTACTTCTCTCTGTGTGTGTGTGTGTGTGTGAGGATGGGCAGCACTAATGTGTCATGTTAAATTAACACTTTAATTTATTCCGCGTTTTCCATGCTGCAAAGTGCATATTTAATCAGTTTGTATTTACGTTTGTTGCCGCCACCAAATCCGGCTACGACTCCTCCTCACCCCGTCCCCAGACCTTTCCCCCTCTCTCGCACAATATCAGTGGGTGCTTCAGTCAGCCTGGCGCCGATTTTGTTTTATATATAAACATATATGTATGTATGGTGTATATATGTATATACGAGTATATACGAGTATACATTTTGATGCTCGCTTCCCTTTTTGTTCTGTCTGGTCTGGGCATTGTGTAAGCCATTTTAATTCATGCTTGTATTTTTAATTGCAGCATTTAACAAACAAACGGAATATTTAAATACTTTTACTACTTTACAACAATTAGCTAGAAAACAACATGAACATATTGAAAATTGCATATTTATTATATCTTTTTTTTCGGTGTGCTGTTGTTTAGTAATTAGCAACTTGGCGTAAGGAAAGCACGACTTTATAATACTCTATTAAATGTGCATAATATTTCAGCTAATTAAATTAATATATTGTGCATTTATTTTCCTATATTATTGTGACAAATATAATATGTGATGCTAATTTTGCAGTTCTCCCATAGAAATGTATAAATAATGCATGAGCATATTAGTATTATATTAATAAATGAATGCCGAAATGAACTTTGTCTATGCATTTGCATTTCCAATGAGAGTAGTGCATTTAAAATAATTTTCCAAATACATTCATAATTAATTAGCAACATTTTAAGGCCAACTAATTTGTTATACACTTTTTGCGGGCAGCCAGTTAATTAAAATGCAGTGCAGACAAGCCAACAAAAGACTCAATTGTTGTCATAATACTTGAATCATGTTGTCAATTTGCCCCCCATTCATAATTTCATGCTGTTCATGCCGCCTGCAGCCATCATCAGGATGCATTCGAGTGTGGACAGCGCAGTTAATTCATAGTCGACTCGCGCAACAAGCAACGAGCAACGTGCAACACACAAACGTGCAACAAGCAAAAGCGAAAGGTTAACATGTCAGTGTGAATGTGGCAAAAGTTCAATGGTGCATGCTGCAGCAGCAGCAGCAGCAGCAGCAGCATCAGCCCCAGGGTCAACATTGACGGCATCAGACTTGTCCGTTATGTCCGGCTAATGCAATAAATAAAATAACCTTTTGCCCTCCCCTCTTCACCTCTTTGTAAGAGCTGCTGCCAACGGCAACATATGTTAGCCATCTTCACATTTTGTAAGCCTTCCCTTAATCCCAGCACACATTGTTTGGGCAAAAGTGCAGCAAAGTGAGCGCAATTGTTCGAAAGACTATTCAACGTAATAGCTGATACATAGATTAATAATAAAAAAGTTTGTTGTAGTGAGAGTAGTGATTTATTTAACCTAACTCTATTTTGTTTCATATTCTTAAATTTTCTCTTACTCACCATTTCAGCAGTTGACGAAGAATTATTCACAAGCAAGGCGCAAAAATAAAAAACAAAAACAAAACACATTAGACGCAAGCAGCAGCTTCAGCTCCTCTAAAAATCGCACATTTTCTTTCACTCTCACTCTCTTACATTTTCTATTCGCCTTTTTGGCGCTATTCTCAACAAAACACAGCAGTCAGGAAATTACACATATCGTTGTCTCACTCTCTCTTCCGTTTTGCACTTGTTTACTTGAGCTCTCCACGCATTTATGACGATCATAGGTAATGACTAAAACGAACGAATTAAACGCGCAGCTCTGTCAATTTGTATAATCTTTATCAACAGCAATGTTTATTTTGAAGAACAATTAAACACAAACTGTTAATTTAAACAATTTTTGACGCAACTGCACTCTCGTGACGACGCTGCAGAAAATGCATAAAATACAACTGACTTCCCAAATTGGAAATTCCAATTCGCCGGCGTCTTCGACTAAAAATATCAGCGGCGAATTGCGAAATTATCAGTTATCGGCTTTAAAACGATAACGAATACTAAAAAATCGAGTTTAAATTTTAAGCAACTGTTAAGAATATTTTTTGAACTTTATTAAATACCCTTAAGAAGTCACAACACAAAATATTCATTACAAATAAAAAGAAAACTCTTGTATATCTTGCATTTCAGTGCAAAGAATTTGTCAAAGGAATAGCATAAATTGTAATACAAATGACAAATATTTGAAGTACCCTTTTGTCATGAAAATGAAGTGATCCCACATTCATTTAATGAATTACATTACATATTTGTATATTTGTATACTTGAATGTGTACTGGAAAAATTATGACAAATACATACATATATACAGAGTCTGAGTTGATTAATAAATATTTGAGTTGATTGCAGTTTACAAAGTGAAAAGCAAAGGAATGCGAGAAATGCAATGCTGACGAAATATGCATTGTGGAATGTTAAGGGAATGCGAATGCAAGTGTTCTTCTTCCTGGACAAAGCTTCATTGTTTTCGGTACACGAAATCGTATTTTAATAGTCTGACTGCAAGTGCTTTTGACTCAAGATGCAACTCAAGTTATATTGTGTCGCTAATAAAAAGCATTGTTTGTTTTCCACAAAAAATGACGATTCCATTTACTTTTGCAGACAACAATAAAACCTAACTTGCAAAAGGCGGCGCAGCTGTTGCGATGTTGGAGAATAATTTCCCCAACTTCCAAGTTCATAGTTCAGCTAGGATTGAGAGCTTGCCATCTACTCGTCTACCGCAAATCATCAACACACTCTCACTCACTCTTACGCCAGGCAAACCTCCAATTTACCATTATGCCCGACCTTCTCACACTTTGGCACACGCGTCGAGTGGCAATCACCTGAGGTAGCTTCAAGTAATTTACGCACTTGAATTAATTTACCGAGCAAAAGAGGTTTCGGCCTGGCGTTGGGTCGGAGGAGGAGGAAAAGGAGGAGGAAACTTCAGCAAACGTCCGGGATTTAAATAACGAAATTTACACTTGAATGTTGGCATATCAATCACAAATATCGCCAAGGTGCCTTGCGAATGGTTGCACTAATTAGAAGGTAAATTGTGCTCATTAATTAAATTCCATAGTTGATGAAACAAAAGTCCCTTCTGCGTGGTGAAGCAAGTGAGTGAGATACGTGCCAGGCTCAGCTTCCTCCTTTTAATGTACTTGCCAATCAAATTGCAAGTTGTTAACTCAAAAGTTGTTTTCCTTTTTTTTTGGGTGTCTGTGTTGTGTCAGTTGAGCCGTTAATCATGCAACCTCATGCAGCTGTGATTTAGCCGTTGATTTAACCGTTCGCTGAGCAGAGCCGAGCACCTGAGCAGCAGAGCTCATTCACTATGTTATGCTTTTTGGACAGCATCATTTACACGCAATCAACACGAAGCAATGCCTCAACGCCTTCCACGCAATGAGACATGTGTCATAACTCAATTTCATGTGCAATTTTATGCACCTGCGACGGCACGTAATCGAGCCGCTTGCCACTTGCCGCATGCCGCATGCCGCATGCCGCATGCCTCATCTATATGCCACGACCATGGCCTGCACTTAGCGCCTTTGTGCTGTCTCCTGCATAGCCAAGTAGCCTGTCGACCCCGATGGCCACAATTTTGTAATCAGCTCGCTGTCCATTTTATAAAAAACACTTCAAAAGTCATCTGCAATACAGACAGAGCAGAGCTGAGCAGAGCTGAGCAGAGCAGAGCAGTCAAAGGGCTGTCAGGCCCCTCTCAAGTGGCGCCCTTTGTTGACAAGAGTGTGTGGTACGAGTGTGTGTGTGTGTGTGTGTAAGGGTGTGTTGTGTATGGCCATAGTCGAGTGGTTGAGAAAAAAATCAAATGGGGTACGTGTGATCGCTCATGTGCATGAAATGAGCAATTTTTAAAACAACAAACGGCGTAAAAAGTCAATAACCAATAACGTTGAAAATAATCGAAGAAAAGAACAATGTAGAAAAAGGCCTCAAGGATATAAGATAAATCCAAACATTTTACAATTATTTCTATAATCGAAGAAAAGAACAATGTCGAAAAAGAGCTTAAAGATAAATGATAAGGCCAAATATTTTACAATTATTTCTATAATCGAAGAAAAGAACAATGTAGAAAAAGGCCTCAAGGATAAAAGATAAATCCAAATATTTTACAATTATTTCTATAATCGAAGAAAAGAACAATGAAGAAAAAGGCCTCAAGGATAAAAGATAAATCCAAATATTTTACAATTATTTCTATAATCGAAGAAAAGAACAATGTAGAAAAAGAGCTCAAAGATAAATCCAAATATTTTACAATTATTTCTATAATCGAAGAAAAGAACAATGTAGAAAAAGAGCTCAAAGATAAAAGATAAATCCAAATATTTTACAATTATTTCTATAATCGAAGAAAAGAACAATGTAGAAAAAGAGCTCAAGGATATAAGATAAATAGAAATATTTTACAATTATTTCTATAATCGAAGAAAAGAACAATGTGAGAAAAAAATCGAAGATAAATCCAAATATTTTACAATCATTTCTATAATTTACTTTCTCGAACACAACAATTCTCAACAAACAACAATTCATGTATGTAATTGCGGTTGCACTCATATGATTTGTCAAAGGCATCGGAAACTACTTTTATTTATGCATTTTATGCCCACAAGTTGTGACAATTTATTTATAGTTTACAGTGTAGTGTGCAATGTGTATGATTTTTTGATTATTGCACGCAATTGGGACTCTAATTTCCGGCCCAATATATGTATGTACGCTATATATACATAAATATTGAGAGAGCTACTTGCCTGGACACAAAAACGAAACGGAAATTATTAATTCTTACGCATGAATTCGCTCGATTTAATTTTGATTTTTATCTGTGTACAAACACAGTGCATATATTTTGCAATTGATGAGGTTTTGTTATGGTTCGCAACGATCTGTTTTGTGCACTGTTTGATTTGGTAGATAATTGAAATGTACTACAGACATATATCGAATTCAATTGGAATGAGAGTGTGTGTGAGTGTGTGAGTGTGTGAGTATCCGCTCAAGCGTATTCTTGTGGGTTATGAATTTTTATGATTGCCCGCCGGACGGACACACAAAAAATAATAGAATATTTTATTTGCACTACCCTTAAAATTGCATAAAATTTCCGTGGGGGCAAAATAGAAAAAAAGAGTACATATCATATCATAACATAACATAACATTAATAGAATGCGGCACAAATATTTTGCTACAGTCGCGCACAGCAGCAACAACACATGATTAATATTTAATCTATTTGGCTGTAATGTGCACATAATTAAGAGATGTCGAATTTTCAAATTCAAATATGCACGAGCGCACAAAAGTATGCAATGAAATTAATATGTGCATGTCCATGCCACATGCAACGAACTGCGAGATGCGAAGGCAACTGCGAAATAAATTCGCATATTTTACTGCATGGCCAGTGCAACGTGCCACGTGCCACATGCCTCGTTTCTCCATCCTGCCGCAGTCTTACCTCATAATTAAATCAAGCGCTGCAGTGCAAATATACGTTTGCAACTGCCACATGAAGAGGGTCAAGCGAGAACTAATCAACTCACAATTTAAAATAAACTGCAATCTCATTTAATGGCACACAACGAATTATGGTCTCTTTATAACACTTTGATTTTCCCTTATGATTTGGTTACACATAATTGGAATCAAATACTAATATAGTGAGCATATTTAATGCATATTTATCGAGTGACCCTCGCCATTCACCTTCTGAATTTTGCCAAATTCTGGCTGCTGCTGTTATCTGATCTATGACAAGCTGAACAGAACTAGTCGAAAACAACAGTTGCTGCCAAATAACATTTCTCTTTAATTAGTTTTGTTAGCGCAATTTCGGGTTACATGTGAAAATCTATCTTTTTACGTGGATTAATGTGTTCTCTAATTGAAAGAGCAAAGCGGAATGAATGAATGCTATAATAAATATATTAGCAATGCGTATTAAAACAATTATCTTAAGAAATTCCTAATGGTGTTCTTGGCTTTTAAATGGAGTAAACATGAAATTAAAATTAAAACCAAAATTTATCAAAATAATCATTAAATTCAGCAATTGAAGATTAAAACAAAATTTCTTCAAAATATTCTACTTCATAATGAAAATAGAATTGAAGTGAAAATTATATATTTTTTTCACATAAATAATGATCATAATAAAGAGAACATTATAACTAATTTCTTAATAATAATAAGCAAATTTTTTAATGAGATCAACTAAAGACTTTATCTGGTAGTAATTTCTTATCTAATACTTGCTATAAAATTGTTTCTATTGAAGCAAATCGAAAATTCAAATAGAATAGAAATGAGAATTAAAATTCATTTCCTTTAAATGAAAATGGGAAACGGATTAAAACAAATTTGTTCAAAGCAATAATAAAAAACTAATTATCCAAACTACAATAGAATTGCAATGAAAATCGAAATAAAATTTCTTTAAAATAATTACAATTAAATCTTCAAAATTATGAAATTAAAATAACACTAAAACTATATTAAGAAAAACTCAAAAATTTTTTAAATTTATAATGAAATGGAAACGAAAAAATTAAATGAACTGCTTTAAAAAGTAATTAGCAACTTTATCAAATGAAAACAACAACCAATTTCCATTTAAAAATAAGGAGCAATTTCTTGAAAATTAAAATTCAACAGAAATATTAAATGTAAAAATTGGCCTTAAACTTCAAAATTGAAATGAATATGTCTTAAAAACAATGAGATACTTCATCAACATTATACACGAAGAACATCATCTCGTATTAAGTTAATGCAATAATTAATACTTGCAATAAAATCTGTTAGTGGAAAAAGTGGTTCAGCTTAAGCGCAAATAGAGTGGAAAATTTTGTGAGCGTTGTTGGGACATCGTCGCCATTTAGTTGTTTAATGTAAAATGATTAAATTGCATGGAAAGTAATGGGAACACGTACAACAATTAACATAATAGCTGTAATCAAGAGGCTCGCTGCATTTGTTGCCAATTTATAGTCACTGACTGTGCGGCCATGAGTGTGTGTGTGTGTGTGTGTGTGTGTGTGTGTGTGTGGGAGTGTGCAAGTATGTACATAATTGGCGTTAAAAATAATGCGTTTAAATGTCCAGCAGAGCTCAAAAAATGAGAACGTGAAAAATGTGCGCGCTTAAATGCAAGCGATGGCGACAATTGTGGCCTCACAAATGGACGGCAATTGCACCCACACATACACACACACACATACAGAGAGAGAAAGACACGCATACAGGGAAATAACCAGCATTAAAATTTAGAAAATCCCTCCACGTAGAGCAGCAGTTACTGTGTAACAGGTTAAACACTGCGCCACGTTAATTGCGGCGCCTAATTGCACACCATTTGCAACTGTTGCATGTATGAAGCACACACACACACACAGAGAACGAGACAGCAATAGAGATAAAGCGAGAACGAGAGAGAGAGAGTGAGAAGCAGAGTGCTGGCATTTTTATGCAATAACAATAAGGCTGCATAACAATGAAGGCGACTTTTTGAAAAATTACTCGGCACGACGAAAACAGCAAAGGGCCATTTGTAGTTGCCACAGAATGTGGCCAAATGAACAGCACATAACGACGACACTGCCAACGGGATTGGCATTGGGATTGGAACTGGGATTGCTATCTAATAGTTTGCCCGGCTACACAACTCCCATTCCCATTGCCATTCCGTTTCCCCTCCACCTTCACCTCTTTTGCCTGGCTAACGACTGCTGACCAGCAGCACACAATGGCCACTCTAATTGCCATACATTTTCGGGCTTTCAATGGTTTAGGCCAGCACACACATACTCACATACAAGAGCAGCCTTCTACTATTCTGGTCTGCTTGGCCACCTTTTGCATTTCACATTCGGATTCACATTCGGATGTCGCCTTATGCGTCCTGTGCAATTGTGCATGCGAAAAAAGCAACATTTAAGTTAATTTTTGGCTACGCAAATTGCACAATTTTGTCAAGTGATTAATTTTATAGACAATTTTGTGGTCCACTCTCAGCCGAAAGTGGTCCATTATTCAGTATGCCAACTGTTATTGCCAACGTCCAATGTGAATCCACATTGTATGTTATGCTCTGTGACTTGTGAAATCTGGAATCTGTGCACAGAAATCCGCTTGGTCTTTGTACAAAAGTAAATCCTAAGGGAGCAATCAAATTTCGTATTATTAATTTAAATGGGCAATGTATTTTTATTTGAGCAATACAAAGTCGAATTGCAAATAAATTATTTCCTTGCTGAAAATTGGTATTGATGTATTTTAGAAAAAAGGAAAAACAAATTTAAAATAAATTATATGAGAAATTTGTGCTTGATTCTCATACAAATAAATATTGCAAAGTCAATATTAAATTTCGTATTATTATTTTAAATTTACAATACATCTTCCTTAACAATTTCAAGTTGTCAAGACAAATATGTTATGTGTTTAATATAAATTATTACTTATAAATATTTAAAGAATATTGCAAATAAATTATATGACAAAATGTCTCTTAATCTTTAGGCATAAATAAATCTTCAGGGACCAATCAAATTTCGTATTATTTATATTAATTGACAATATTTTTGTTATAAAGCAATACAACTTGTACAAAGACGAATATGTATGTTGTGTAATACATATAAATGATAAATAAATAAACAAATACTGTTTCATATTTGTATATCCCCAATATTCTTACAACTTATAAACTCCTCGCAGATGTAAAACCAAGAAAAACATAAACAAGTTTATTAAATGAACTTCTAAACTAAGTAAATATAAAGAGCTCATTTAGTCAGACTAAATATTACTGTGATATATGTAGTAGTATTTAGTATATTACTGTTTATATTATATACTGTATTCAGCATAAATAATATATATAAAATAACAGTAAATATTATATATTTATTATATACTAATATACTAAGTTAATATTAAAATACTGTGTGATAAGACAATCAGTTGTGACTAAATAAAAATAAAAATGAGTAATGATAACTACATTTATATTTATACAATTTTACCTTTTGCCTTAGATTAAAATATTAAATAGCTTATTAAGAAAATTAAAAATAAAGTGAAGCATATCTGTAAAATAATCAGCAATCTGAACGCAAGAATCTCGCAGCCCCTTGAATTAAATCTTTGCTTGCAATAAGCCATTAGATGACTGTAAACAAGATTCGCATACATTGAATTTATAAGCCAAGAATTCTCGCACAAAAAGCTGCAGAGCATGGACCAAATGAAATTAATTAAATTATATGCTGAAAAGCAGCATTGTTGTAAATGTTGTTATCATTTTATAGAATGAAGCGAATCGAGAACAACCAGAGGCAATGATGTTGGTTGTTGGTTGGTTGGATGGTTTGTTGGTTTGCTGGCAAAGGCATCACACAAAAAACATGCAGAACAACAACAACAACAGCAGCAGCAGCAGCAGTGTAACAAACAGTCACGACAACATCACAAGAACCATCAGCAACAACAATGGCAAGCAACAGCAACAATAACAAGAGGCATAACAAGGCAATTCAGTGTAACCAAATGAAACAGTCAATTTTAATTAGCTAATGAAAAACGCAACATGGACATTTTCGAGCATGTAAATTAATTTGGTTTGCGTCGTCTCCTTTTTGCTTTCCTCATGGCGAAGCACTCCGACCAATTATGCGTTTTTGCGCAACAATCTGTCAATTGGAGTGGGCGTGGCCATGCCCATAGCCCGCTGTTGCCCCGTGGGCAGGTGACTAATTTAATTTTTCTGATAATGTAATTTTCCGCGTGTCCTGCCAGCAGCAGCAACAGCAGCAAACGCGGAAAATGAAAAACAATTCAGTTGAAAAGTTAACGAAAAACAAGTAAAGTAAAAAAAAAGCGAGAAATAAAAGCAACTGCACAGCTGTCAGTTTTTAAGGACCTCTGTATCATCTTCAAAGTTGAATACACTCGCAGTTCAGATATATATATGTACATACTTACTTATGTGCGTTTGTAGTATTTTGTGTACGCGTTGCCTGAAGGGGCAACAACAATTTCGGCAGTTGATTTGTGGCTGCGACGGTTGAATCGACGTTGCCTGCACTTGGCGGCTCTGCAAATTGCCTGTCCACGTATCAAATGTTGTAATGAGCTTTGTTTTGCAACTAAAGGTATATATAGTATGTATGTATGTATATGTATAATCGAGGGCAGTTTGTGATTGTGATTGAGAAGCGATGCCGAAACTCATGCATAATGTATGAATGTCCAGGCGGAGGAATCACTGCAACTTGCGCAACTTATTATAAAATCCGGGTCGAATGTGAGCCACGATTTCACTCCACTCACATTTTTTTTTTGCTGGTTTGTTTTTTATTTTTATTTTGCTGATATTTTAGAGAAATGTTGGCTCGCCCCCCCAAGCGGTAGCTACTTAAATTTAATAATGTGCATTCAAGCGGAAAAGCGTACAGGAGATAGGGACTAAATTGTGCACATTAAGCTCAGAGAGTGTGAGTAAAGAGTGAGAGCGAAGCCCCACATCCTTTATTACATGAGCTTGACTGACCCAGAGGCTAAATCAATGTGACCCCTCGCACAAGTTGGCTGCCCTTTTTAACCACACACACACACACACACACACATGCATACATCTCATACAGCTTAAAAATTAATAATTCAAAGGTTTACGGTTCAAGAGCCAAACTGGCCACCCACTGCTCCCATTTTTCTACCCCTCTCCCCACCTTGTATTGTGGTTGAAGTTTTTGGAAGATGCTTTAAGCAACTGTAAATAAAATTGCATTGATTTCTTCTTCAATACAAATATCAAATATGAGAGCGACGCTCAAAAACAAATTTAATTAGTTTGCTGCCTGCAAATACACATTTTAATTAAATTCAATTTGCACAACTATGTAAGACATATGTGTCTACCTATCTCTCTCTCTCTCTATTGCTGTCTCTTGTGCATGAATGAATGTGTTGATTTGCATATTAATGTATGAGCAGCAGCAACAACAGCAAGAACAATAACAAACACTACAACAATAGAAATGACAACTTTGGCAACTCTGACAACTTTAACTTGTGCTCAAACAAAAGCCATTATTCAAAAGCGCCAAGTGGCTGTCGCTTTGTCTCTTTCCCACACTCTCTGTGTATTGCCGTCTCTGTCGCTGTTAGTGACATTGTGTAAATTGTAATCATTACAGGGTAATTAGAAGTTTTCAGCAAACTACTCACAAGCAGCAGCAGCAACAGCAAGCAGCAGAAGATCTCTGGAAAATTTTAAAGTTTCTTCGCGTTTTAGTCGCTTTAATTTATTTATGAAGCCGAAACACATCAATCTTCTGCAGCTTTGTAAGCATTGCCATATGGCTGCCACCAAGAGTGTGTGTGTGTGTGTGTGTGTGTGTGGAAGGAGTGTGAGTGTGTGTGATCCAATGGATGCTGTAACATGCGATGCCATGGTTAGCTGAATTTGAGTTTAATGACGTGTAAAAATGTTTTCACGGCTTTTGATTATATTTTACCTTGAGCGATGCTAAACTTTTGGTATTCCACACACATACACACACACACAAACACATACGGCACACCTACATATATAATCGCGACTATATAGATCCCTTCCGTTTGCCATTTGCAATGAATAATGTCGTCGTCCTGCATGGCGTCGTCTCCTCTTTTGCATATGAATACCTTTTAGCTGCGCCGCTGATTAGCACCGCCAACTGACAATGGCAACGTCCCAGCGAACGGAAACATTTTAATGACAAGCGACCGGTAAAGCTTACCCAGCCATCTTCCCATCTTTTACCTCTCATCCTCCATCCTCCATCCTGCACCCCTTTTGTGTGTATGAGAACTGACAGTTATCGTTTTCAGAAATATTGTTATTTGCTCTCTTTTTTCGGGGGTAGCTTGCGTTTACGCTACGTTAAGCGTATTGTTTTCTAAATGACTTGATTTAAGTTTTAAATTTCGGCGTTTACATTAATTTTGATTGGCGCGCAATGAAAAGTTATTGTTATGGCAATTTATTGATCCCGGAAGAGCAAAAGACACCAATATCCGAGGGTGGTGCACTACAAATGATTATTTATCGGCGTTTTAATTTAAATGTGTCACATTTTGTAGAGAAATACATTAGTATAGAAAGCTATTAAGATTATCTAGTCTTAAAGGCATTGCGGAATGTGATTAACTGAGTGATAAATAAAAATCCACACAGTGCGGTATTATAATATATCAAATTAATATACCATTAAAATACTATGGGTAGGTAGCAGGTATAAAAAAATAAAAAAAAACAGTGTGACAGAACTGCCTTAATCTACACATAAATTGAAGAATTTTTCTAAAACGTAATGATTTCTTATCATTTCCGACTACTTATCAGAACGTCCTCTTTAAATACACACATATTTTTACAATTTATAAATAATATTTTTAGCATTAATACAAATAAAGCAAACATTGCGGTATTATTCTTAAAATATACCGAATTAGTATACCATAAAAATACTATGTATAAAAACTTAGTAAAAACAGTGTGACCGAACTTCATTAAAGTTCTTCATATATGTACATGCAAATAAATATATAACTTATTCTAAAAATAACTGATTTCTTATATATTTTCGACTACTCATCAGCCCGCCCTCGTTCAAACAAATATCATAATAATCGTTTATTAAACTGCACATTTTTTTTAGTATTTATCGAAAATGCCAATTGTGCACAAACAAAACAACTGTTTAACAATTGCAATGAATTATTGATGGTATTTAGGAAATTAATCAAAGCATTATTTGGATTTGTGAGCTGGCGCAAGGTAAACAGCGAATATTAAATATTATTAAGAATGAACGGGAAAATATCAACAGCCACAAAGAGCAACAGAAACAAAACCGGCAAGAAATAATGCTATTTACATTGCTCAGCTGGCTAAGAAAATTATTTTTAATGTGCCTCGCAATGCCAAAGTAAAACAGAGAAACTTTTTTTTTGTTTCCTCCCAGTTGTAAACAACAATGCGCACTGTTGACAATTGTTTCAAGCGCGTTGAGCAGCTGGCCATGGTCCTTGTGCTTCCCAGTTCCTTCTCATCCCACTGTACCTCTTTTGGCCACTGTGTGTACTTTGACTTATTTAATGCTCGAGTAAACCTCTAAAAAGCCCCAACAGCAGCAAAAACAATGGCACAAAGTCATAGAAATACTTAGTAAATGGCAAATACGTGCACTTTTACTTGTTGCTCCGTCTCTTTCTATCATTTTGCCACTCGCTTTCTCGCTCTCTTCAGGCGAAAGGAAGCCCCATTGTTGTTGTCTGAGGAAAACCCTCAGCCAAATGCAGCTTAGTTTAGCTGCAGGTGATATTATTGGCCAAAGTTAAACAATTGTAAACAGTTACAAGTCACAAACAATTGCGATAGTTTTTAGTTTTCCAACTCGTTGCCTTCTCTTCTCTTCTCTACTCTACTCTTCACTATCAGCCACTCTTGTCCTGTAAACAAGTCGATGAGTGTTGCTAGATTTTAGGTTTTGTATATTGTTATTTAACCGATTTAACCAAGCGAAACATCTGGCAAAGCCACAAGCATGAAATATTTGTTTTGAGTTCATAACTGAATGGATTTATTAGTGCATAAATTACAAACAAAATTGACGTAGTAAAATTAATTACATATCAAGTAAACTGCGTATATCTAACGACACAATAGAGACGCTCAATACTTAATCATCTTAAGCTGCTGCACAATACGCAACCGAAGCTCACATCGGCTTATCATTCCAACAATGCGAGTATCTCTCTATTGAAAATTACAAATTTGATTACACTGTCCGTCGTATGTACAATGTAGTTACAACGCACAGCACACAGAGCACAGTTCTTTGTGCCACGTACATGCAGCTTTGTAACCGGCTCGACTGCAACAAAGCTCGACTGGAGGATGCAACAATGCAAAATGCACTCACACATGGGCTTGTGGACTTAAAAGTTTTCCCCCCCGAAAAATTTGTAAATGACAACCACGTTTGGCATGCAGACGACATCGACTACTCTTTCTCCACTCTACTATATGTTTTTTTTTTTGTGTTGGTTGCAACCAGCAACAACTTATTGTGGTTACAAATTGTGGCAAAAGCTATCAATGATATTATCAACGCACAGAGTGAACAGAAAACAGACAACAGACTTTTGGTCCGGCCGACCAACCAAGCGACTAACCAACAGACAGACGGACAGACAGACGGACAGAGCAACCATATGCAAGCTCAATTACATCCGGTTGCAGTTTCAATTTCAATTTGCCGTAACCAAAGTTGGGGTAGTGAAGAGGGAAGCATAAAGGCAGTCAGAGCACAATGCAGGAGCCGAGGAGGACAATTCATATGCCTGTGGCTGCTGCTTGGCATAATATTAATTTAAATTAGATAGATGCTGGCGAACAGCAATAGTAACAGCAACCGGGGCAACCGGGACTGTGACTGTGACTGCGACAGATGGTGTATCAATTTGCATGGAGGGTAACTAGCTTTTGGCCAAAGGCTTGCGGTGTAGGGCAATAATGGGCATAATGCTCATACGCTTCCATTCACCTGTGTGCTAATCATTTTACAATCGGTTTAGCGATCTCCTCCACTTCCACTCCACTTCTCCCCTCTCCACACTTTCCACAACGCGCAAATGGAGCATGAAATTTGCGAATTCAACAAATGCATAGAGTGGACAACGGACAAAGGACAAAGGACTTCGGAACCGGAAATTCCGACTAGCTTGGCTAATTAACCATAAAATGCAGTTAATAAGTTTTTCACCCAAAATTATTGTCGTTTGTTTGTGTTTTATGGCTGACTGAATTGTATTAATAAATATTGATCAAATGCAATTGCATGCACAAAACAATTTTTGGGAATTTTCACAACTGACAACTTTGCACATTTTTTTTCTTCCTTCAATTTTTTGCACGAATTAGCAAAACAAATTTTTGGCTTTTTGACAGGTCAGCGAAAAATGCGCTCGCTGGGGTTAAGCCAATTAATATGAGAATGTCACCACTCTCTTGCACTCACACACACACACTCGCTCACATACACACAGACATGGCGACCAAACAGATTTCCGTTTCCGTTGTGCATTAGTCGCTTCGTGCAACATTTTGCGGCGTGGAGTCGCCAACGTTGCCGCACATAAATTATAGCAAATTGTTTGCATTTAATTGCATGGTTTGCTTGCCACTTGCCACTACTGTTGTTGTTGTTGTTGTTGCAACTTACCCATACATATTTCACTTAAATATATGTTGAATTCAGTAAGGTAATCCGGACACACACACATACGAATGCAAGTAATCAGCATGTTTGTGGATTTGATGAAGTCCCGCTAATTAAGTGTTGCCTCCTCAGACCGTTTATCTTGCGACTCAGCTGTCGGTCAGACTGTTATCGAGTTGTGCAACATTGTTTTGTAGCAACATCCAGCAACATCCATTACTCAGCAAATATGACAACTGCTGACAGCTGTGCATATCCTTTGGACAGCTTACGACTTCCAGCCAAAGATAAGCGATATCTTTGGGCCCCAAAACAATCGCAAATCTCTGTAAAGTCTCTAGGCAAAGTGATTTAATGTTAAACACACACTTAAGTAATTGCTGCTGGGGTTTATTAAAGTTTACTGCATAATTTATGCCTTCACTTGACAATCGGCCATGTTCCACAACTCGGCCTGCATTACAAAGAAGTCAGTCAACTCAGTGAGACTCAAGCCGGACAGTAGATCATTGATAGCTGGCAGAGAATAGGTGGCAAACAAAGTGTTCACATAAGGCTGAATCTCCTCGGCGAACAACAGCGAGAAGGACTCGATAAAGTTGTTCACAAAGTTATTGGTAGCCACATCCAAATACTTGTCCCAGTTGTCGGCCTTAACGCCAGCCACAAAGTACTTCAGATCGAAGTCACTAATCTGCAATCCATTGGAGTTGTTTGCGCTCTGCGCAAAAGTATATCCGCCAACGAAGCGCCAATCAATCAGCTTCTTGTTGATGAGCACATTTTGGCGAATGGGCAACGGAAGACCGCCAACACTGAGATTACCCTCCAGCTCATAGGCACCCAAGATTTGCAGTTGTGGGAAGATGACATCGAAGTGGGCATGATTTGTGCTATCATTATAGCCACCGCTCAAGATCTGGAAGTTGTTCAAGCCGGAGATGCGAATGTTGCTCACATTACCCACAAGATTGGTATTTCCATTGCTGTAGTTGAAGGCTTGGAAATCGACGGTCAGTGGAGCCAGCACTGGCAAATTCCCTGCAGCATAGCCGCAAGGAATGATCTTCTGCCAGGCTTGCAGGAACATTTCCACCGCATCTGAGTAGCCTATCAAGGCGGTGTCATAAATTGAAGGGTAGGCACTTGTGGCAGCCACCAATACAGCCAGAATCAGTGAAAACTTGAACAACATTTTCCGTTTATTTCGTTGAAAGGTAGAAAGAACTCTATGAAAAATAGTTCACATGCCAAAGTCTTTTATAGCGACATTGTTATCTATGCAAGTTGATTGATCGCATTTGAATTGGTTGTTCGCATTAGGCGTTATCGTGAATCGCGCTACGATCTAATTATGTGACTCAACAAATGGCTTTTATTGTAGATTGTCTTCGGTGGGGTTCGCTGCAGTGATTCACAAGGCATTAATTTTATACTGTCTTTAATTTGTCGTTATGAAACGTCAAAGAAAAAGGATTAACTGATAAGAACTCGTGCGGTAGACACAAAAACAAAGTAATATTAAGTCTGTATAACTGATAATTAATCAGCCATCGAGGAGTTCCCTCTGCACTAAAGTGTGGCACTTAGTTTGAGTTGTTTGTGCCTGACGCATCGTGATCTGTCTGCCATAGAAAATCGGCGCTAATTGTGTTAAATGAAGCATTCACCATGCCACAATTATCGTCTCACATCTGCCCCATAAAATCGAAAGCAGCAGCAAAGTTCGCTCAATGGCGAAAGGCGCCGCATCTAATTGAGGCGCTCGTGCAATTTACACTTCGGCAAATCATCTTCATGCTATTTGTCTTCCAATCTATATATGTATGTGTATGTATATGGTATTGGCTCCCATCTGCCAATGGATACACCGTTTACGATATACGTAATCGGGGCAGCCGCATCAGCATGTAAATTGCATTACCTTTTTTGGCGAGGGTTCTCACTCTCATTCTCATTCTGCGAAGCCTGGAGCTTCGCAGCTTCAACTTGCGTAATGCAATAAACAGCTCGTAAATATTTTGATACCAATTTTCCAGCGTAATTGACTCAACGGTACTTTGAATGTCAAACAATAAATTCAATTACCAATACACATGCGTCTCCCACTTCTCCACACTCTCTCACACACAAACACACACACACACATGTCAGTATCGGTGATGCTTAACCCTACCGTGCACGTGCTACAGCTACAGCTATGGCTACAGCTATGGCTACGGCTGCGATATACCCCAAAAATCTCACAAGGAGCGGGCGCTGTAAAACCAAAGCAAGCGGAAAATCAACGCACAAGTCGATAAACATTTGTATGAACAGCAAAACGGCGGCGGCCCAAAACAAAACAGCCAGCAGAAAAAAGAAAGATAAGTTTGGTAGTTGCCCTTAACCCGTAAAACAATTTCATACAAAAACCAAATGATGCTCGGGTCAAAAGAGGGATGACGCTTATGTGCTGGCAATCATTTAAGGCGTCTCCCAAAAAAAACAGTAAGAAAGCTTCGACAGAGTGTGCTAGACTGTTCAATACCCGCTACTCGTTTTCAATAAAAGTCAAATACTACTTTAAATACCAAATGTGTACACCAAAAAACAATTATAAAATATATCTAACTAAATTCTCTTTTACATTACAAATTTATCATAGAATACAAAATATATAAGATCGACAGCCAATGCATTGAATAACCGCCATCTTCAACATAATTGGTTATATTCAATTATTTCTGAACTTAACTTATAAGCTTTTTGCATAGTTTTTAAAATATACCAAGTGTATATACCGAAAAAATAATTAAATATACCGAAATCTACTACTACATTCAAAATTAAACATAGAATTCATAACTTACAAGATTTACAGAAATCTAAATTTGGTATATTTATATACTATATACTACATTCAATATATACTATAGAATACAAAATATTCAAGATTAGCAACCATGCATTAAACCCCCCGTCACTTGGAGTCGGCTTTGGTCATATATAATTATTTCTTTAATATCCTCTAAGACTTTTACTTACATTTTATCGACTCGCTTTCTCTGCTTATTATATATGTACATTTCCAGTTGGCACAAAGTTATCATACCCTTTTACCGTCACGGTAGCGAGTATAAAAAGGACTCGAGTAGGGTATAAGCATGGGCATTAACCCCTTTACGAGATGCAAGCCTTTTAAGTAGTTTCCACCTGGTAGCAGAAATTAATCAAGTTTACTACTCAGCTAGATTTTATTGGAAAAATGCAGAAAATAGTAGTAAATGCTGCTAGTAAATAGTAATATCAATAAAATTAAATAGTTGTGGGTGAGTAGAAGAAGTGTGTAGAGAACCTTTGGCGGCTGCCTTATCTCTTATCTATTACACCCACAGAATGCTAAACAAGAAGAAAAAAGAAACTCATGCCAGTCGGCTGGGCCCCGCATTTATGGTGCACAAATTGAAATTTATAAGAATATTCTTGGTGTGTTAGACGCAAATAAAAACAAACACAACAACAACAGCAACAAAAGCTGAAGGAAACAACCCCGAAGCCTAAGACGAAGGCGAGAGCGAGGGCAACAAAAGCGGCAGCAACAGCAACAATGACAGTCAAACAATGCAAAATCAATTTAAATTTTCATCTCCCGCACACGAAGAAGTAAAAATGGGTGAGAAAATCAGTAAAGCAACCGCAATCTTTTACCAAATTGTTGTGCCGTGTGTTGGCTGAGTGTGTGTGCAAGGGTGTGTGTGTGTGTGTGTGTGTGTGAGAAGGGTGTCACTAGCGCAGCCGCCACGCAACTCAATCATAAGTAAATATTACACAGACACACGCACACACACACACACGCTTGCGAGGAAAATAAAAAATAAGGAAACAAGAGCAGGGGAAGGAGGTGCGCGCAAGGATCACAAGGAGCAGTCAGTGGCAAGCTTATTATGCCCTCGGGTAAAATATAAGCAGGCATGCAACAGAAGCAGCAGCATCAGAAGCGGCAGCAACAACAGCATCGGGTTGGCAGGCGAGACACGTTCTAATAGATTTCCAGCCTCTCGCCTTTTGACGACGTCGACGTTGGCAGCTCGTACAAGTTACACATGTTGCCTTTGTTTGGCTTCCTGTCACACACTCGCATACACACACTCACACTCTGGCACACGAGGCATTTGACATGACATTTGCTGGGCGCTGCCTCAATTTAAGACCGTAAATCCTTTATTCAATTTTTAGCCATGAACGCCTAAAAGTATGCAGCGCGATAAGCGCGTCACAAGCAAAGCCCAAGGATTTTCAAGAATAAATAAGCATTGATTAAGTAGCACAGCCCCAAAGGGCACATAAATCAGCCAGCAAGGGAGTTACAATCTCTACTATATACTACTATATATACATACCATTTTTTTGGTTGATATATCTATGCAAATCGTTGGCAATTGATTTGGCTCTGGCAAATATGAAAATTATGCCATTGGCTACAATAAAAATGAAGAAGAAAGCCGAAACGTAATGAATGGAAAAATTGGTGAGATGAACTGCAATTGACAGGCAAACGATGATACGCATTGATTGAATGAGAGAGAGAGAGAGAGACTACTCGCTGCGCCCAGAAGCCAACCGGAAGCTGGCTCACAACTAATTGGACATCCGTTTTCCGTGCTGCTGCGATTATCGGGTTCTGTCCTCCCCCCCCATCAGCGTCCGCCGTCCGCCACCCGACCAAACAAGGTAAGCTAAGTAAGTATTTCTATTTAACTGTTGTAAATTTGTGCCACGTTATTAACGCCACTTTGAGTGCACGGCACGACGCTGCGTGCGGCGCCAGGACGCCAGGAAGCGATGCTAAAAGGTCGTCCCCGGGCTCGAGCATAAAGTATAAAGACCCATGGATACAAATAAAAGCAATGGATTCATCTACTACTAGCTTCGTCTGCGTCTCCGGTTTTAGCTTCAGCTTCGGCTTTGGCCTAAGCTGTGCCAGCGCACTTCCATTTCCGCGCGCCCAACCTGGAGACGGGCACAAAAGGCAACGTGCAATTGTCGGTGTCGTTGGCTTTATTTAATTGAAGTCAATTACACAGCTGGATATGCCAGCAACGCGCCAGTCCGAATCCCAGTCATCATCATCTGACTGGGCAGACAGCTTAGACAGCGCTTGAAAGCGGAGACGGAGCCAGAGCCAGAGCCGGAGCCAGCTGGTTGCCTCATTAGATCAATAATGCCGATGTCAATAGCGACATTGATGTCTGCACGCTCAACGTCCAGTTAGTTAATAAACGTTGCCCGTGGCGATGAAAATGGTCTCAGATTTTGTCATTTACTTTATAGTACAATGTCAAATCGCACAAATCGCATGTGTTAAACTTTTAAGTGCCTGAGCACTGCTGGGGCTTTAAGCCGCTTAGCCCCAAGGCTTATGCCGTGATGACAACAAAAGACTTGGCCAAGATCAATGGGCTTTACAGAGACACAGAGAGAGAGAGGAAGAGACACACATAGAGAGTCAAAAGTTTCGCACAAAAACCACTTCAAAAGCAGCTGCCTTTCAAGTGGTGTACGCTGATTGTTTGCCACCTGATTTCAACGTAGTCTAACAACTATACTATATACAATTTGGCATTCATTAACAGCACACTGAGGATTGAGAGACACTTATAGGGTAACCCAGGGCACCCGTAGCCCATATTCTATTCTGCAAAACATTCCCCCTTGACCCGATTGCCCGCATGCAAGCGCCTTTTGTAATCAAACTCAAGCAAAAACTTAAGCTAAATTAAGTTTTGATAATTCCTAATAATCCATTCAAGTAAGTTTTCCAAAAATGTTTGCTCACTTCTCTGTCGATTCAGGTGACGAACACCAAAGTACGTCCATCTGCTACTTATAGAGAGAGAGAAGAACTGTTTGTCCATGGCCTTGCCTTGGTCTCTTCTCAGCTCTGAGCTGCGCTGCTCTTCAGCTTTTGTGGTTTACCATCTCGTGAAAGGTGCCGGGGGGTATCAGCTTTTGTTGTTTGTCCCACTGCAAATTGAATTTGAAAATTTTCCTAGATTTAAAATGTCAGATAGCGGGCGACTTATTAGAACGGGATATACAACAACAACAACAACAACATCAACAACAGTTCCACACAAATGCAGCTTAATTTACGGAATACTCAAAACTTTTGTGGTGCGTCAGCCAAACACTGCAACAAACTTGCATAAAAATGTAAATCAACTTAGAAATATTTTGTTATTTTAAACATTTTATCACAAATACCTTTTTAACATTTTTCAGCTAGTACATTCCACAAATATCTAAAATTTGTTTCACTACCATTGTGGGCATTATATCGTCTGAATTTAAAAATTAAAAATACAGAATATTTAACATGCATTCTTTAAAAATAAAAATAAAATATTATTTTAATCTGAATTAAAATTATATTTTCAAAGAAAAATGTTAAGTAACTATAATAATAAACTCTCAAGCCGTAAAATATTTTAGGAATAATATTCCATTGTGTATTTAGACACAATACAATAATAATAATGTATTTGTATGTAATAAAGAGTCTTACCCATTTAATTGATAATTGCACATTATGTTTTTACCAGACAAATATAAAAGTTAGAAACAAAATAAAGTTGTAGTGAAAAAAGTCAAATCTAAAACACAAATTTTCCTTTTGCCTTTTACTTTTTCTTGAAAATCCATACAATTTTTTTTTTTATCGATATGTTTATCACAACAAGCAAATAATACTAAAAATAAACGCTCTACTTATAAGGCAGCGATGACGCTCTACAAAACTTTTGCTAAAGTTAGAAAATCAAAATTAGGCCAACAACATTTACACTTTGAGCGCAACTTTGATGCGTAGCATTTCTCGCCGTGTAATGGCTTTGAAAAACTTTGAGCGCAAACTATTGTTGAAAAGTTTTCAATTGAGAATATTAATTTAGTCAATACATGTGGGCGAAATGCGCAAAGACGAAAGTGGCAGCCGCAACAAAACCCAAACAAACGTTAAAAGTTTTGCGGTAACACAACGGAAATCCAAAGAGGCCAAAACCCCAGCCGGAGTGCTTTACTCGCTCTGCTTCAGGTAAAGGAAGAGTGGAGAGCGGAGAGTGGAGAGTTGAGAACGGAGAACGGAGAGTTGGTAGCCGGTAGTTGGTAGTTGGTAGTCGGTAGTCGTTGGTTGGTAGCTGGGGGGCTTAAAGCGACAACGCGCCGGCATAATGTGGTTTTTGTGGCGCAATTTCTATTAGGCGAATTGTTGTTGCATGTATAATCAAGAGCTTTGCTGCCGCGCTTGTGCCACACACACACACACACCCCCAACCCGCCTGCGCTTGACCCCAGCGTGTCCTGCCAAACACACACACACACAGAGAGAGACAGAAACACATACATATATACCTTGGCCCAATTAGCATTGTATCTAACGCAATTGGCTGTGGGCCATGCTTTGTTGTGGTCACATTCCACAGAGTGGCATCAAGTACCTGGGCCCCACAAATTAAGGCAGACTCTCACAGACACACACACTCTCACCGACACACACACACTATTGCTGTTGTTTAAGCATAAAAATAATTCGGTCAGTTGTCACTTTGATGTGCCCAAAAATGTTGGCAACGCTTGTTTAGCCGCGAGCGCACTTACAACTCCGCTTCGCTTCCCATTCCCTTCCCTTCCCTTTCCCTTATCCTCATTGCCATGCCTCTTCTTATTATGTATGTATGGATGTGTATATTTGTCTGTCTGTGTATGTGTGTGTATATACATAAGAGAGTTCTTCTTCCTGCAGGGGAATTAGCATACAGACTGCAGTCGCTCCCCAGATCCTGTGCGTCCGGCCAACTCATGTTACGTACATCATCAACGACCCCGGGGGGCAGCAGCAGCAGCAGCTGTTGTGCCTCCCCTGCTTCAGCTTTACCTGCTGCCTGCCGCCTGCTGCCTGCCGCCTGCTGCCACGCGTAGCCACCTTTAGATTTGTGTCCGAAAAATGTTTTTGCTGGCATTTGCATGGAAAACCGAACGGCAAACGTCATCATGGTCATCGTCGTCGTCGTCGTCGTCGTCGTCGTTGTAGTCGTCGAGCTGAGTGCTGTACTACATTCAAAGTCCATTCAATCACACACGCATATCCCCGCCCTGACCTCCGCCCCTTCTCTATACTGCACAAATGCAGACGGAGGAGGAGTAGAGGCAAACCTGATACCTGACTGGTCGGCAGGCAACCAACCAACCATCCTTGATGTGGACGTCTTTGCCCAGCGGTAACAACTGTCCGTTGCAGAAGCCTCTGTTGCTTTGTTTCAACTGAAACGTATGTGTCTGTGTCGATTGTGATACGTGTGTGTAAGTCTCTATATGTGTGTGTGGGTGTAGTGACGCAGCTTGTTTCCGGCACGGCACCAAAACAACACGACTAAGGAAAGTAAAATGGCGCCTGCAGTGAATTGAACTTTTGCATTTTAAGCGAAATGTTCAAACAAAGCAGAGCAGAGCAAAGCAAAGCAAAGAACAAGAGAATAAGTCTCAACAATAGCTTCACATGTAGTCCTCGTAATACTCTCTTTCTCTCTCGCGCGCTGAAAGAACCCAAATGAAAATGGCCGAAACAATAGCAGCCAAAAATAATGCAACGTCAAAAAAAAAATGCATTTTCATTGCCAAAATACCAGAGCGTACCTGGTTTTCAACCTTCAACCAATCACAGAAATAAAATGGAATTGTTGTGCGTAAGAGTTTTGCCAACTAACAAGACGCATTAGCCTGCAGTATTATATTTAATTTTAAGGCACAACAATAGCAGTACTTTAATCAAAATAGGATTACCTCACAGCAAAACAACCAGCTTTATCAGATCATTATCTGTTGCGCAAAAGGCAATCAAAATAAATTACTGCAACTATTTCATTCAATAAAAATAATTTGTTAACATTGTGTAGCTGACAGAAAGCAATAAAAATACACAAAATAAATACTATCAATCAAAATTGATTCCACCTTAAACGACAAGGCATGCAAACTACTCAATAGAAAACATATTAATATCTTACCCATAAAAATAAATAATAAAGCACATCTATCAATTAAATGCTCATTGAATTTATTATATCGTTTTTTTCGCTTAAGCCTGAACACTGCAATCAGCATTGTTCCAAATATCTGCCTGAGCAACAAAGTAGTTGGTCAGCTGAGTGAGGTCCAATTCAGAGATCAAGTCATTGATCGAGGGCAACACAAACATGCCGAAGAGAGTGTTCACATAAGGCTGGATCTCCTCGGTGAACAGCATAGAGAAGGATTCGATGAAGTTGTTCACAAAGTTATTGGCAGCCACATCCAAGTATTTGTCCCAATGGTCGGACTGAACATCAGCAACAAAGTATTTCAGATCGAAGTCACTAATACGCAGTCCATTGGAATTACTCTCAGCAAATGTATACTCGCCAACAAAACGCCAATCAATCAGCTTCTTATTGAGGAGCACATTTTGGCGAATGGGCAAAGGAAGACCGCCAACACCGAAAGTACCCTCTAGCTCATAGGCACCCAAGATTTGCAGTTGTGGGAAGATGACATCAAAGTGGGCACGCAGAGTGCTGTTATCATAGCCACCGCTCAGGATCTGGAAATTGTTCAGACCAGAGATGCGAATGTTGCTCACATTACCCACAAGGTTGGTGTTTCCGTTGCTGTAGTTGAAGGCATAGAAATCAATGTTCAATGGAGCCAACACTGGCAAATTCTCTGCAGCAAAGCCGCAAGGAATGATCTTCTGCCAGGCTTGCAGGAACATGCCCACCGCATCAGAGTAGCCAATCATGCTGTTGTCCTGGGTCACAGGTGTGGCACTGGCAGCAGCCACCAGGAGAACTAGAAGAAAAGACTTTGCTATCATTTTGCTTGGTTAATGGTAGAAAGAACTGTGTGAAGAGCTGTTCGCACGCTTTGTCTTTTATAGCAAAAACGTTATCTAGAAATTATGAATAGCGAGCATTGATCGATCGTGGTAAAATTGGTCGTTTGATTCTTATCGCAAGCGATCGATGTGCATTTTACATATGAGTCAAGCGGATTTACTCAAAATGATTTTGACTTAAACGGCGCTTTAATTATGATTCATCGGCAGCATGCAATTTTGATTTATTCGACAGGGGACTTTTTATAATTTATGAAAATTAATTTTTTCTTGGAAAATTATAATCGCTGCAAAAAAAATAAATAAATACCAAAATTTGAATTCTCGGAAAAGGTGGCATGTTCGTCCTTTTAGCTCAGAACATAATACTTTAGGATAGAATCATTTGTTTTCACTTAAATTAACATTTACTGTTCTTGCAGTACTCTGTAAAATAAAATCATTTTAAGCCGTGTAATTCAGACATCTTTTCTTCTGTTCTACAATAAATATGCTGATAGCTAGAATTTTCCATGCTTACTTTGAAATTGGTAGCATTTAATTTCCAATCGCAATCATGCTATTTCACCTTATACGTTGTTTGTAGTCTATGTATGAAAGAAAAAACTTACAACTTACATTGAAATCATTTTGAATGCATTTTGAACGCATTCTGAAGGCAGTAAACATTTATTGTCTTTTAAAATCTACGTACGACTTTTCAATTCTTACAATTCTTGATTACTCTATTCAATGGTATAATATCTAACCGATGCCTAAATGTCAAGCAAACCAATAGAATGAAATTTCCATCAAACAAAGCGCCATGCATAGAGACCATAGATAACGTTTCCGCTATAAAAGACAAGGCATGAAAACAATTCTTCACAGTATTCTTTCTGCGTTCAACAAAGCACAATAAAAATGATAGCAAAGTCTTTTCTTCTAGTTCTCCTGGTGGCTGCTGCCTGTGCCACACCTGTGACCCAGGACAACAGCATGATCGGCTACTCTGATGCGGTGGGAATGTTCCTGCAAGCCTGGCAGAAGATCATTCCTTGCGGCTTTGCTGCAGAGAACCTGCCTGTGTTGGCTCCATTCACTGTCGACTTCCAAGCCTTCAACTACAGCAACGGAAACACCAACCTAGTGGGTAATGTGAGCAACATTCGCATCTCTGGTCTGAACAATTTCCAGATCCTGAGCGGTGGCTATGATAACAGCACTCTGCGTGCCCACTTTGATGTCATCTTCCCACAACTGCAAATCTTGGGTGCCTATGAGCTAGAGGGTACTTTCGGTGTTGGCGGTCTTCCTTTGCCCGTTCGCCAAAATGTGCTCATCAACAAGATGCTGATTGATTGGCGTTTTGTTGGCGAGTATACATTTGCTGAGAGTAATTCCAATGGACTGCGTATTAGTGACTACGATCTGAAATACTTTGTTGCTGATGTTCAGTCCGACCATTGGGACAATTACTTGGATGTGGCTGCCAATAACTTTGTGAACAACTTCATCGAATCATTTTCTATGCTGTTCACCGAGGAGATCCAGCCTTATGTGAACACTCTCTTTGGCATGTTTGTGTTGCCCACGATCAATGACTTGATCTCCGAACTGGACCTCACTCAGCTGACCAATTACTTTGTTATGCAAGCTGAGATGTGGAACAACGCCGGCTGCGCTGTTCAGGCCTAAGAGCACTAAAACCATGTTGCTTATTTACAACATAAATATCAATTGCAATTAATAAAACAATAAGTTTTTCTTTCCCATTATTTAACATACTTTTTGAACGAATGGGTTATTGAAAAAAATATGTTGCATACTTTCGAGCTGATAAAAATAAGTATACGACATGGAAGCATCGCGAGCTTTAAATACTTAAAGTTAGGCAAGCAGTGCAATTTGCTCTCAGCAATAAACTGCTTGCACTACTTAATAATTGGCGACTTGTTCGTGTTCAATGTATTCGGTAACATCTTGTTTTTTTTTTAAATGAAAGTCTTATTGCTTATATTGATTTTAAATGAATTTATCTAAAATTAACTTAACAGCGAAATGTGAATATACTATAGAATAAAGAAATGAAAGTAATAAAAATACCTAAAAAACAATAAAGAACTTCAAGCAGTTAAATAATGTTTCTAATACATATGTATTAGAAATTGATAAGATCGTACATATTGTATTATTAGGTATGCATATTCCGAGTTGTTCACAGGGCCACGGTTATTGCATTTAATTATAAGCTTGTACAACAAGACTTTAAGTAAACAAATTCCTGTAATCGATAAAACAAAGCGAATACATAGTAATCAATCAAAGATATGTTTTATCAGTAAAGTGGTGAAAATTATAGTTATAAAGGGGACACAATTTAACACTTATTCCATAGTGCTTTCTACCGTTTAGTAATCAACATGATTCGAAGAATTTTTGTATTTGTATTTCCTAGTGGCCATTGCCAATGCATCGCGTTCAACTCAAAAGACTAAACCCTTGCCTACGACTCTGAAGACAAATTTCTCATCTCTTGCTTTTAACGCAACTGCAGCCAACTATGGTGATGCCATCTCCCAGTTTCTGCAGGCCTGGAAGCAGATGATACCCTGTGGCTATGCCGAAGACAATATTCCAGTCTTGGCCCCGTTAACTCACGATTTTTCCAGCTTCAATTTCTCCAAAGGCGAGACCAGCTTTGTTGGCAATTCTAGCAACATCCGCATCTCTGGTCTAAACAACTTTATTGTCCTCAGTGGATCCTTCAACGTCAACACTCAGAAAGCCAAATTTGATATCCTCTTCCCAGAGATCCAGATCTTGGGCTCCTTTGCCGTGGAGGGTGTCATGAGCATGCTTGGATTTGCCTTCCCCGTTCGCGAAGTCAGTTTGCTGAATGAGAGATTCCAGCAATTGCGATTCGTTGGCGAATACACCTTCGGTCAGAGTCTTATCAATCCCACTGGACTACGCATTAGCGATTTCCATCTGCAATTCTATTTGGCTGATGTGAAAATCGATAACTGGGATATTTTGTGGAACATTTCACTCAACGAATTGTCTAATACTTGGGCTAGACAGATAATTAGCCTTGCAACTAAACTAGTTCAACCTAATGTAGATATGTTGTTATCCCTCGATGTGATTCCTATTATCAATGATATGCTCTCCGCTGTGAACCTTGATCAGCTGTCGCAATTTTTGGTCAATTCTGCCAACAGGTGGAACAGTGCCAACTGTCCAGTTCAGGCATAAAGGCTTTGAAAAATTTAATAAATAAGAAGATTAATTAGCACAAATGTTCTATTTTCGTTTATTTTACCACCAGAAATCGTTTTTTTAATAATTTTTAAATTTTAAAATTTTTTACGATAAAAAAAAGTAAATTTTAATGTACAATCAAAGTGAGCATATCTAATTGTTAACAAAATAAACATACGAGCAGTACGTATACTGAACGCGAATTACTCACTGTTATGCAAGCAGTGCATATATAAGATATTTGCACACTGCTTGCAATTTATGATAGATTTACACTGCTTGCTCAGCCTATTTGTGTATGTGCAGACACATGTATCAGTATTAGCTGGAATCAAGTATTACACAATCTGTCTCATATTCGATTTCTCAATAACTAACATTTTAATAAAAATAAAAAATATACATGTGTTATCAAGTACATTTCTTTACAATTTTGATTTAAAAACGAATTAAATTTATATATATTTTATCATATCATATTTAGAATTCAAGCACTATACAAGTTCACTTGTAATCTCTCTTTACCCGAAAGAATTAATGCACTCGCCACGTAATTTGTAGACAACTTTATCATACCAATCAAAAAATTAATATAAAGACCGCTGACACTTA
This sequence comes from Drosophila sulfurigaster albostrigata, assembly GCF_023558435.1. NCBI lineage: Eukaryota > Metazoa > Arthropoda > Insecta > Diptera > Drosophilidae > Drosophila > Drosophila sulfurigaster. The sequence goes on from NC_084882.1 coordinate 23,844,965, forward strand.
TAAGTTGTTACAGTCGCATGTTTGATGTAGTACTCAGCAGAAACAAACTAGTCGAAATAATCTTATTTATGTATATCATTGTTTTTGATAAACACAACACAACAGGTTTAAACGGCGATCAATTTAAATGCTAGTAGTAATTACTTGGAAAGGGTTATTTCTAGAAACCAAAAGCAAACATAAATTCGACGCTCGACAATGTTATTTCTACGAAAATACAACAACAAATACACATAGTACAATATCAAATAAAGACTAAAATACATATTAACCCATGATTGTCCAAAACTGTCCAGAATTTCCCAATCAATATGAAAGTATTAGAATTGGAAATTAGCAATATTATATATAAAATATATTCTAGAAAATAATAAACGTATACACATATTTTATTTGCATTTTATGGAAAGAATTTTCAACAAGTTCTTGGAAATGGTGAAAAGCTGAAAGTCAATAAAAACTAAGTTTGGTGAAAATGACACTGACAAAATAATTTCCAGGAAAATAACAACAATATGTAAACGACTTCAAAGAGTACTCAAATATGCGAAGCCACATGACAACCCAAGGGAATTTACAATTTTCCCCATTAACATAAAAGTCTTAAAAGTGTCTTTTTAATGAACCCCTCGACAGTTCATAGTTTACATTACTCTAGAGTATACCTGTAATGACTACTAAGTTACATGTTAATCTTATAAATATATTTTAGATAATATTATTTACATGTGACGAAAAGTAATGTTGTTTATGTTCTTCTTCCCATTTGTCTGCAAATTCCCACATTGACCGCATGCCTCTGACTCATTTAATTGTAAGCTTGTGCCAATACGACTTTGCGCCAAAATGAATTGAAATATAATCAATCAAAGGCACCTTCAATTGATAAAAATTTAGCTATAAAAGGGAAACCTTTCTTGGGCAACTTCACAAAGTTCTTTCTACCACTTAACGATCAACATGATTGGAAAAGTTTTTCTGCTTGCCCTCCTGGTGGCCTTCGCCAGTGCCTCACCTCTGGCTCTAGACTCGACAACCACCGACAACTATGGCGTTGCCATCTCCCAGTTTTTGGCCGCCTGGAAGCAGATGATTCCCTGCGGTTACGCTGCCGGCAACATTCCAGTCATGTCCCCACTGACCAACGACTTCACCGCCTTCAACTTCAGCAGAGGAGAAACCAACCTTGTGGGCAACGTGAGCAACATTCGCATCTCGGGCCTCGACGACTTCATTATTCTGAGCGGATCCTTCAACACCACTACCCAGAAGGCCAAATTCGATGTACTGTACCCAGAGATCCAGATCTTGGGCTCCTATGCCCTCGAGGGTGCCATGAGCTTGCTTGGTTTTGCTTTCCCCGTGCGTGACGTCAGCCTGATCAACGAGCGTTTCCAGCAATTGCGGTTTGTTGGTGAATACACCTTTGGCCAGAGCCTCACCAATTCCAGTGGACTGCGCATTAGCGAATACCATCTGCAATTCTATTTGGCCGATGTGAAAATCGACAACTGGGACTTGTTGATGAACATTGCTGCCAACGATTATGCCAACTCTTGGTCTAGCCAGATAATTGATCTCGCCGTCAAACTGGTTCAAAAGTATGTTGATGAGCTGTTGGCCATCGATGTGATTCCCAGTGTGGACGACTTACTTGCCAACGTCAGCATGGCTGAGCTGTCGCAGTTTTTGGTCAACACTGCCGCCAAGTGGAACAGTGTCGACTGCCAAGTGCAGGCCTAAGAAAATGGCTCGAAACTTTAAATAAATGTGTATAGAGAAGCAAATGTTTAAAGAGTTGGTTTACTAATGGATCATTGTTACACATAATTAATCGCGCATGAAATTTAGTCCGAAACATAAAACATCTCTATATCAAAGTATTCAAAGTGCTCCTCGACAGGGGCAATGGCAAAAGAGTTTCATTCGTTTTTGGCAGCTGTCTCTGTTGCTGTTGTTTTTGTAATCCGCTTAAGTAACTCAACGGCAACGGAAACCGGAAATGAAAACCATACAGTGTGTATGAAGGCGTGGTGAGTAAGTATGAGTATGGAAGGCGTGGAAGGCCCGGACTCCGGTCCGGCTGGGCAGACGAACAACTTCCGTTTGTTGTAGCCACACACACAGCCAAGCGAGCTGCTTGCCAGCGAATTTATCGCAACGAAGAGAGAGAAAGAGGAGACTCCCAAGTTGCAGGCACATGCTTGTCGTTGTCCTGGTCGCACCCCTTTTGCAGGTGCTGTGTACAGGACAAAAAAAACATAAAGGGGGAAGAAGGAAGCACGGCTCTTAAGCTGCACCGGAAATGAAGAATTGTTGCTCGAGTCCCTGTGACAATTTCAGTGGTCGCTGTCTGACAACAGCCAAGACACGGGCGCCCGCCATGAATGAACCAAAATGTTACGTGCTTCTTCTGTCTGTCGTTACTGTTGTTGTTGTTGGTGTTGTTGTTGGAGTCAGATTTAAGTGCTCATAATGGCGCGGGCTAAACAAACAACAAACAGCAAATGGCTTTTTCGTATTGCGGTTTTCCGTCCTTGGCTTTACACAGCCAACAGACAGCAGCCAGCAGCCAACAGCCAACAGCAGATGACGGGTTCATCATGCAGTCAGCAGCTCCTTTTGCCGCCGGTCTACTTCCGTTCCACAGTCTTAACCACAAGGCCGCTTTTCAGGTCCATTGTGCATTAATAAATTATTGTGTAATGTGAAGTGCATAAATTATATCAGCGCAGATACCAGGAGTTATAAATCTGCCCGCATACCATTTACCAACATTTTTGGGGGCAATTCACTTTACTTTTTAATGGGTCAATTTGAATTGTTGGCCAAAGCATATTCCCCTTGAACAACAACAGTCTATGAACATTCCATTCATTTATAATGTCTGCGCTTTGTTCAAGGATTCAATTAATCAACGCTTTTAATGCAGATTAAATCCTTTTTAGACTGCCTAACCCGCATGCTAATACTACTACTATATATATAGTAAATGCTGCAATTTTCATTTATTTATTTATCCAGCTTGAATTTCTTTTTTGCGCATTAGTTTTTTTTTTCATCTTGTTCACAATTAGCAAAAGTTTTACATACAAATCCGCACACATAATAATCGCACAGTATTTAGTGTTGAGTGTGCGTGTGAGTGTTTGTTATTCATTCCATTCATATGGTTTATCCCACACTTTCCTATTTTTTGTCTCGCAATAATACCTCTGAGTGTTTATTTGTTTGTTTATTATTATTATTATTACTGTTTTTTTACATTCATTCACATATTTATAACTACAAATTATGCAAACAAAATGCAAATTGTTTTCTCAATTTGCAAACATTGTGTGTCATTGGATCTGTCATAAATATTTCATAATCGATTAATTCTTCTAAAAGGTCGCTCCAACAAGGATGACGAATTTAAATCAAATTTCAATATAGACCCGTGTGAACCGAGTTCAGTTTTTCTATTTTATTTGATAAACTTAAAGTGATTGCAAATTAAATTACAATTTAATCAAATGAAGAATTGTAGAATTGTACAACACACGATTGTTAAAAAGGTTCTATCGTTGGCAAAATAATACCTAGCATTTTCATTTTTCACACATTTCTCTGGCTAAAGCTTTTTATTTTGTTGGTTGGGTATGGCAGATACGACTTTTATATTGGACGTATCGACATCATCATACAATAACTTTTGCTTCATGGCAGCTAACAATGAATTAGTTGAGTTTATTCGCTCATTACTCGTATCGATATCTAGTATACACAATATAATAACATATACAAAAACAACATTCAATGTTTTCACGTTTTCGTTTATGGGATCATAGGGATTATACATATATGTATGTATATATTCGACAATATTCACACGGATTCATTTGAATGCAGGTAGGCATCAATTTCATAGTTTTTGTTTCATTCACTTAGAGGACTAAAACTTAATCGTTCATATGACGCGTGGGTTAGTTTAGTTTTTTCTGTTTCATTTCTTTTTTATAATCAACCATTTCTGGATTTCATAATGTACACATGTATGTATGTATATTTATGTAAATATGTATGTATATTTATGTATGCATGTAAATAGCGTTAGTTGGTTAATTATGTATGTATGTATTTGATTTCTTCATTTTCTTTTAGCATTAATGATACAACGTGGGGCTTCAGATGGGGCTAGGTAATAGCTCATATAATACTCACAAATATTTCTATGCACGAATTGTATTTTACGAGTACTATGTTGAGTTCGTATTTAATAGTAGTACTACTCTATACTAGTATAATACATTAAACATCAACATTTATCAAATTGAATGCATTTTGGTACCAGACACAAATGTACTTAAAAAATACAATTAATTTTCTAACTTTGTGCATATCTTCTATGTTTGTTATCCATATAAAATGTATTACAAAAATGTTTATTTTTTGTTTTTGTTTTATAAATAATTGTGTGACAAATTCTCGATAAGCTGGTTTAGTGGGACATTCATTTCAGTTAAATATAATAATATAATATATATATTTTATTTAATTATTTATTTATTGTTAGACATACATACATAAATGCTTTATATTTGCGCTAAATATGCTTGGTACATATGTATACATATACATATAATATTTTAAAACATATTCTCATATTTCTTTCATGTACATTTACATTTACTAAACCTATGCATTTTGTGTATAAGTATAAATAATGTAATTTCTTGTTCACATTTATAGACTTTACTTTCATTTCAATCAATTTCATTTAATAATATTATTTGAATTGTTCTATATTGTATCCATTTTACCAGTTTTGTAATGCACATTTATGTTAATTTTTATTCATTTTCATTCTGCATGTATGTACTTTAGTTGCCTCTATTATTAGTATTCATTATTAGTATTAGATTTCATTTCATATTGGATAAAAACATTCTAACAATCTTACAGATACCATATATCTTACAGATACAAATATACGCGTTATAAAAATGCAATTTAAAATATATGTATGTTTTTATGCATGTATTTTGTTTCAATTGGTTTGTCACTATTATATTACAACAATTTTCTGCTGCTGTTTGGGGCACTGAAAACAAATTCGAGCTAATTTCACAATCGCGCGCGTCTTCCTCTTTAAAAGCCTTAAAAATGAAATGTTTTGTTTTTTTAAAATATACTTTGTGTATTTTATAATCAATCTTAGAAGTATGTTATTTCGAGATATATATATCTAATAGATAATACAATTATTCCTCCATTGATTCGATACCAAGCGTCACAAATGAAAGGAACTCAAGTGTACACTGACTTCTAATTATATTCATACGATATTTACGATATAAGATGTCAATGATGTCAAAAATATATGTATATATATTATTTACGCAATTCCATTTGTTAAAAATATATTAAATAATATATTACTGCATTTGCCAATTTATCGCATGCAATTATTTAATTAAATATACATATATCATTTGTATTAAAATAATGTAAATATATAAATTTTCTAGATAAAAATTGCTTTTCGTATTCGAGTTATAATTTTTCGTTTCCTCAATTTCGATTCACATGAACATAACCAATCTTGATATAATATAGGGTATATAGTTAGCCCCAAACTCATCCACAACCCTCTCTCTCGCTCTCTTTTTCTCTCTTTCTCTGTCGCTATCTTTCTTTCGATCTCTCTATCTCTAACCGTCTAACAGCGTAAACAATATTCGCGTGCTGGAATGTTAAACAATTTGAAATAATCGGCTGGCCGAGCATTATGCACACACTTTCCAAATAACTAATATACAAAACACACATGCTTCCAATTACAATTTCTGTGTGTTCATTGATAAGATTCGAGTTATCTAATATATTGCGATTTACCCTTTAAGTGCGCCACTCAGGTAAAATCTATTAAATCATTACAAACAAAATATATGTATATATATCAAACAAGTTGAACAAATTGTGGGTAGCAACCTGTCAACAGATTGACTTCATTTTTTACAATATATATCCGCGATGGTTCAGTCTCAGTCTAACCCGAAAATGATTAAAATTACAGATTTCTAAGACAACTTAATTGTTAACGTTAATTATTTGGCATAGAACTTGAAATATTGTATCTCAATTAGTATTTGGAAAGCTCTCTCTCTCTCAAAAAAAAACAAAAAACTTGAAAATTCTATTGTTTGATTGTAACAGATAATGATGTTTTCATTGTTGATTTTTCTGTTTTATTTGTGAGTTACATAAATGTATTTTGCAATATAATTTGATTTAATGTAGTTTATGCATATAGTATGTATCTGTATGTATATTCTTCCGTTTAAATCAAAAAATCTGTTGCTGTTTTGCTTTTACGACTAAATACAAAAATTAATTTCATTTAAAGCTTATAAACGTTGCGACATATCCGTTCAAACGGTACGACAACAAATTAAAGAGTGTTTGGAGTTAACTAAATAAAAAATAATAAGATATAGATTTACATAATTCTCTTGTTCTTACTGTCAAATATGGTTTTTGTTGTGGTATGCATAAGATGGCTCTTAACAAAGAATTGCGCGTATTTTTCTTGTTGGGCATTGAGCATTGAAAGCGTTACAAAAATGCAATGGCAAATATAAAAACAAATAAACAATTACAAAATCAATTGCATTACGTTTGTTGTGCATAATTCTTTCATTCATTTGCAAAACTTTTGCAGGCATTTTCGTTTTGTTGTTGTTGTTGGTCTGTGTTTTCTTTAACATTTTGTTTTTTGTTTTTGTTTTACATTTTTTTTTTGTTAATTCGCAGTGTTTGAACGATATTTGTTGCTGTGTATTTGTTAAACAATTTCACATTCTCTAAAAATTCGTACACTTTCAGCTTAAGCACTATAGATACTAGAACGTATGGCCTACACATATCATCATCATCATCATCATCGATAGCAAACTAAAAACTATGTACCATGGATACGTACTTATTGATAGTTTACAATCAGGGGGGGCGGGGGCGGTGACTCCGTAAAATACCTCATCTCATATATGATACAAATGCCATATTTCTGTGTGTTGTTTGTTTGTTTTTGGATATACATTAAGTATGTAGAGTTGGACAATAATAATGATCAGCTGCTCGCAGCAACCACACAAATAACTAACTAACGGACAACTGACAACGAACATCATCATCAGCACATCGACGACGACGACGACGACGACGCTCTAAGCCTCTGTTTCGGCGCCCTTTAATCGCAGACGCGCAAAGTCCTCAAAGATAATATCATCATCTTGGGCATCATCGTCGTCCAGCTGTATGAGGTTCGTGGTGGTGGGCACATCCTTTTGCGCTTGCGCCGCGCCCGCTGCATCACCCGACTCCCCAGCATCGCCGCCCAAGCTCAGCAGAGGCGCCGCCAAGCTGGCACGTGGCGATCGATCGCCCAGCAGCGGGGGCTCCTCCTCCTCGGGCTTGGGATGCATAAGCGTGAACGGCAGCTCAGCAACCAGATCGCCGCCCAACAACGGTGAACCGATCAGTAGCTTCACCTTGACCTTGTAGTGGACCAAAATGCCTAAGCTTTCGCGTTGGGCAGGATTGGTGACGAGCGTGCTGGACGCCAGATTTGTATCCTCATGCTTCAGCTGACCATCGAGCGCCAGTCCCCATTTGTCCTTGTTGTTGGCCAGCAGCGGACACAGCTCAAAGACCTTGGAGAGCGTAAAGCCGGGTGCAACACTGCATCCGTCTTCGGATTCGGTTTCAGCGACCACCGATTTGTATTGGGCCGTGGAGAACAAACAAATGTCGGCGAATTGTCGAACACACACCTTGATCTTCTTGACGGTGCGATTCGAATTGTTGGCCACATGCACATTGATCGATATCTTCTCGCCATGATGATACAGTTCCTTGTCCAGACTCGCCTCCAAATGAATTTTATTCGGTTTCATCATGAACTCTTTGCTAACCTCAATGGAAGGCTGTTCGCCGGCCTTCGATGGCGCATACATCACTTTTCTAATCGTCAATCGAACCGAATTGCGTTTGTGTGGCTTGTCCTCGATGTGTTCACCTATTGTTGGGTAAATATGTGTGTACAATAATAATGCATTAGTAATCGCTCTTCGCTGAAATGGTTTCTAGTGTGACGTACATAGGTTTACATATTCCACTTAATTATAATATTTTTGCATATTTAATTTGGGGGTGTGTCTAACTCTGGCGCCTCGCGTGCGTCACACATACTCAATAGATGATTCACTTAAAAAAAAAGAAAAACAATGCAAATAGATGCTTCCTGGAATGTGTGTTGTAAAAACAAATGACGGGATGTCATAACATCATTGTCACGACACTTCATTTCCGATTGTAGTGTGCACAACAGTTTGATTCAGCAACAAACAACGACAACAACAACGTTTGTTACTTCTCAACAATTTAATCTTCCAGATTTGAAGAACTGTTTAAGCTTGGGATTAACCTGCTAATTTCAATACATCATCATAGTAAACAAAGATGTTTAGTATTCGAAATTATCTATAATTAGATACAGGGTTTTCCCAAATCTCATAAGTTATTCATTTCTATGAACTAATACATGAGTAATTATAAGAACGAAACTTTGTTGTTTCCAGATATAGCCTGCAAGCGATATCTTTGCTTTCTTTTTTTGCCACAATTCTTGGAAAATCTTGAATACATTTTGCTGTTGTGCTCATGAAGAAATACTTTCCATTTTCAGCACATAAATCGTCCGGCAGACGGTCTTAATTGTTTATGCCAAAAATCAAAAACACGGCAGCATCAATCCAGTAAAGCACATTAAATAAACAAATCAAACAGATGCCAAGTAAATAAAAATACAGAAAACTCAATTCTTAATTCTCAATTCTCAGCGAATTTCAAATACCCTCTTGGCAGGCAGTGCATCAAAATAATGTTCTATATGTTCATCTTCTATACAGCATGTGTAAACAATGTGATGATCTGACACATTACTATCTATATCTGTCTCGTTGCAACATTCCTCAATTCGAAATGGTATCAGTTTCAGTAGCATGAAATTGAATACCACATGGTAAATATAATCATAAACAAACAAAGTGTCGCAATTGTAGCAGAGTGAATGGAAAAGTAATTCAAGAATAATAAACGCTTAACAATGTAAGTGGCGGAAGAACAAAGCTCATATAATACATATATGGTGGGTATATAAATAGCCATAATACCCTTTTGGGATTAACGGCATTTATGTATGTGTATGTATGTATGTCTGTGTGATCGACTGTTGTTGTTCTGGAAAAGTTAAGTGCAAAATCGAACAAAATGTTTATTTCTAATTTCAATTAGTTGTTTCTATTTATGCACATGGGAGGAAGAGTACATGCAATGTGTACATACAATTATAATGTATATAATTTGTTGCGCAAATGTTAATGCCTGGGGCGTGCCCATCCATACATCATAGACAAGGAGAAGATGTGGAGGGTGGCGGGTGGACGGTGGCCCACTCAAGCCCACCCAAATGCCAATTGGCTTAAGTTTGCTTTCAATAATCTTTTTATGGTTGCACACACAAATTGGCAGTGGTCGCCGCAGCAGCAGTAGCAGCAGCAGCGGCGTCGGCATCGCCGGCAGATAAGAATGTCGACGCCGGCCAATAAAACCACCAAAAACCAAAAAAAAAAACTGAACGGACAAAGCAAAGCAAACTCTCATACATACATAGTACACACACATACAAATACAGCTAGATAGCAATTTGTGCGCAATAACAACAACACCGTAATACGTCCATATTGTGTGTGTTTGCCAAAGCGAGACAGCCTTAACTTTGGAGAGCTTCGAGGAGATCCCCACAAGTGAGAAATGCGAATGCGCGTGCGAAACGCAAACATGCGCGCGTAACTTCCAATAAATCGCAGCTACAAAAACGAAACAACAACAATAAAGTGCTGTGCAAGCCGTTTTTGTTGTCGATATCCATTATTTGTTGAAAAATGAGAATGAGAATGCGAATACGAATGAGATTTGAGTAGCGCAAGCATAATTATTGTGCAAAAAAAGAGCGAGAGAGAGATAGAGAGCAGTAATTACGCTTTTGGGTCATTGGTTGTTGTTGTAGTGTACTTTTTAGCTGAGTTATGCACAAAAACATACAAAACAATGAGATACCCAGCTGCGCGTTCCAAGAATCGAATTTATGTAAGTAACGATGTACATAGCAGAAGGAAAAAACGTCAGTAAGCGACGCCTAATTAAAGCGACTGAGGCAGCCCAACGATAGGCAAGCAATAGCGTCGAATTCCAATTAGAAGCGTCGAATTCCAATTAGGTGGCTGCGCGCTGCGCTGCGTCATCAACAAACAACACACACACGAATACAATGACATTTTTGCGCAGTCAACGCAGTTGGATTAATTAACCCCGCGCGTGACACATGCGCTCCAACACACTCACACACGCACACGAACTCACACTCATGCTTGCATGCATAAGTATGAATGTAATGGGTGTATGAATGAGTTTCGACAACTTTATAACACTCACCCACAAACGCCTTCAACTCGTAATCGACTCCACAGGATTTTCCCACATCGCCCGGCGCCGGCTGCAAGGACACCGAGGCCGGACAATAGGGCGGCACTTCAAAGTAAAACGGATGTGCGTTCGGTCCCAGTTTCTTGATCAGACGCTCCTGCAAACGCGTCGTGGGTCGCTGCAGCTGCATTGGTGGATAAATCTGTTCGTGCGCCAAATACAAATCCTTGCGGAATGTCAAACCCAAAACATCGAGATCCTCGCGTCCATAGCGAAAGGCGGCCAAAACTTGGCCAAACACCCGACGATCCTTCACGTACTCGGGATCAATAAACACGACACCATCAATGGGATCCACATGCGTCACATGATCCACAAAATCACGTTTACCCAAATAGACGGTAATTTTGCCATTGGATGAACTCTTCTTGAACACACGCGTCGCTTGTCTCCTTGAACTAGCATCGCCGCCCACTTCATCCAGGCCAACAATGCCGCCGCCACCTCCGCTGCTCCCTCCACCAGCGTTGCCGGCTGTTGTGGCGTTTGCTGTGGTGTTGGAGGAGCCATTGTTGCCCGTTGAGCTGCTGGCTCCACTTCCGTTTGTCCCGTTGTTAGCGCTCAGCGTGTTCATTGTCGTCGTTGTTGTTTCTCGTCGTCGCTGTCACCGTCAACGTCGTTCTGCCTGGTGCTGCTGCTACTTGCGACTGCTATTTTACTTCAACAACTACTGCGCCTCTTCTCTCTGCTTCTGCCACTGTCGCTGTCTCTGCTGGCTGCGGCTGCTTTGCGTTGTTGCTGCTGCTGTTTGTAAACGCTGCTGCTCACCACTGTGTGCCGCCACTGCTGGTGCTGCTCTTGCTGCTACTTGCTATTGTTGTTATTCGCTCGCTCGTTCTTCGCTCTTTGTTTCGAGCGCACCTTTTAATAATAAATATGTGTGCAATTTAATTTTTTTTTTATGTATACTTAATGAGCAACAGCGCCACACAAATTTTTTTCTGTCGCCATCTACCGTTTGTAGTGCTGCAAAGCGCCCACAAGGAACTAGTTCGCAGCGTTGCCACGTCTGGCAAAAATTTGTCACGGCTTTTATATATATTTTAATAAAAAAATAAATATAAAAAATAAACAATTAATAATGAATTTAAAAAGCTTCATTAATTTAATGTATTACTGGGTATATCTATTATTAATACATTGCAGAATATATGGTATTTTTCGAATTTGTATTAGCAATATGCAGCTTTACTTAAATTTGATATGTTTAAAGATTTGAATGTCATACGAGAAATGTAGCTTTAAAAATATTTTAGCTTTTTTTGAATATGTGTATGACTAAAAGTTGTTTAAATAATGGCGCCTATTTCGCGGATATTGCATACTCTCTTTTGGTATATTTATCAACCATAAATAGTACATTTTGCAATACTACTTTCGGTCACCCTAAGGCCCGGGCACATTTTCTCGCTTCTTTTTCCCACGTGCGTTTTTTGAGTAAGGAGCAGCACGCGTTTGTCGGAATTTTTTTAAGCCGAAATAAGAAGTGAATAAGTTGAAATGGCACAAAAGAAAGTAGCTGGAAAGAAGCCTGCGGGCAACAACAACAAACGTGGCCCAAAAGCCAAGCAAGTTGAGGAGGAGAAACCTGAATTGGAGGTCGAGGAGAACGAGGACTCCGATGCCAGCGAGGAGGAAAACGACGCCAGTGACGCTGAGGTGAGTTGGGCAAAAAGAAAAACATATGCTAAGCAGACAAAATACAGTTGCGCTTACTTATCACGTGTTTTTGTTATCATATTTCATCAGGAAAATGGTGCTGCTGGTCTGGTGGATTCAGAAGCTGAAGAGGATGACGAAGAGGATGATGATGACGAAGACGATGATGAGGACGAAGATGATGATGAATTGGAGCCCGGACAAATCTCCATCTCGAAACCAGCCAAAGAAGCTGATGAGGAGGAGGATGACGGCGACGATTCCGATGATGAGCCTGTTGAGGCGCCTATCTCCAAGCCAGCTAAAGAAAAGGAAGTAGCCAAGAAGGGCGGCATTCCCAAAATCCCCCTTGGTCCCATTCCTCCCCAGACGCCCAAGGAACAGATTGTTTACGTCTCCAATATTCCGCAAAGTAAGCAATATAGCAAACATATTTAAATAATAATAATTAAACTTATTTTATACATATTTGCAGTCTACAAACACAACGAACTTATCGCCCTATTCACCAAATTCGGTCCAATTAAAATTTTGAATCGCATCAAATCCAAGACAGGCGGCAATAGTGTTTCAATTGCCTTCGAGACCACTGAGGGCGCCGCAGCTGCTTTGGCCGCTAAGCCAAAAGCATTGACACTCAATGATGAAGTGTTGAAGGTGACGCCTCCCCTCAGCAGAGTGGAGCTTAATGAGCGCACCGTTGTCATTGGACTGATTGGACCCTCGGCAACCAAGGAGAATCTGACCGAACACTTCAAGAGCTGTGGCACCATTAGTGCCATTAACTTCTCCAAAAATCGCGAACTGCCCCATGCCTATATACGCTTCCAGAACTTGGAGGCCGCGAAAAAGGCACTTAAATTGGACGGCAGCGAGTTCAACTCACGTTTCATCACAGTACGCAGCGATACGTACGGCAACAAGGACCTCAAGAGTCCAGCATTGACATTGACTATTACGAATACTGGCAATCATGAGTCATACAAAACTGAGGCTGTTGAGAAGATATTCAAAAAACACGGCACTGTCAAAGATGTGGATGTCGTTTGTACTCGTACGATTTTGGCCTTTGTCACTTACGAAACTGCCGAGCAGGCCCAAAAGGCACTGAAGTCATTGAATGGCAAGACTGTGGGAGATTTGGAAATCAAAATTGAGCCCTATAATTACAGCTCATCAGCTCGCACTGTTCTGGTGACCAATTTGGTCGGTGGTAAGTTTAATGGATTTACTTTTTCGTCGTTACGTGTTCTACTAAATCTGTTCTTTGTGTTACAGGTGTTAATGAGGAAGAGATCAAAGCCTTGTTTAATGAGAATGATGAGGTTGAAAGCGTCAGGATGCTAGCAAATAAGGCTATTGTTAAATTCACCACAGACGATGCTTTCTGCAAGTCATTCCTGTTGAACGAACGCATTGTCAAGGGTCAGCCCATCTTCCTTGAGCCCAACTCGACGTTGAAACACAAGATCTTGCAGAAGAAACAATTGTCTAAGCCATATTACAAGAAAAATGGTGGTGGTCCTCCCAACAAATTCGGAAATAACAACAAACCATTCAACAAAAGGCCAGCCCAGGAAAATGGCAGCACACCGAAAATCAAGAAAGCCAAGCAGTTCTAAACTTGGCGGAATGAACGATGGTCAATGATGGGTTCCCTAGTCTTAAGTCATTTTATCAATAAAAATAATAACAATAGCCATTCGGGCCAATGCAAACAATAACAAATGCATTGAAATTATAGTAGTTGTGTAAGTTGTCCCGCCGCGGCCTGCATATTCAAGAATTGTATTTGAATATTTAACGATATGCTAATAAAAAAAGCAGAGTACATCGTAAAATAATTGTTAACATTTGTTGTGTCGGCAAAACGCGTTTTCATTCCATAATCTCCCATTGCTTATATGGCTGAGGTGGCTTGGCCAAATTAAAAAATGGTAAAAGCTGACGCGAATAAATTGCAAATTACCAGCACGTACACACAAATACATATATATACAGTATATTTTTGTTTGTTTGTAAGAAACGTGAATGTGCCTGAGTGTTTGTGTTTAGCACTTTGAGTGGCTCGAAGCCGGCACCCTTTACTTGCTTCCCCACCGCGGACAAATGATTCATTACACTTGGCGCACGCTGTCGCCGCTCGAGTGATTCATGCAAGCCCAAGCCAAGCGACTCCACACGCAACCACTTCATTTCTCTATCCCCGATATGCACACAGCGGTGTCAGAAGCACAAATGACGACGACGATGGCGCTCCCAACAAATATGATCCCGCCCTTCTCAACGTTGTCCTCGCATCTCGCATCTTGCTTTTTTCGGGGACCTCAGTTTGTGTGGGGGTGCGGTTGGGTCACCGGTAATAATGAGCTCAATTCATGGCTGGCGCTCCTTGCACTCTCTGGACATTGAGAAATAATTGCAGGCAAATGGGATAACCAGGTTAGTCACAGTGTGCCAGACTAATGGGAATAACTGTGAACTCGTGTGTCCAGGGCACAAAGCAATTTTTCTAATTTGCATTTATAACACAATTTCTATTAAAGTATGTGTCAAAAATAGAATTACAATAGATTAGATACCTATGGGGAGTGGTGTCATTTCAATTTAAAACATGTTAAACTTGGAATTTGGGTAGTCAAGCGGGATATTTATAATTACAGATTTGCTTTTATAAAATAAAAATGATTTTCCTTAATACTAAGAAAATTTCTTACTTTAGATTCTGAACTAGAAATTAAAGTATTCAGTGAAAACATGAATAGATCAGATTAAAAGATTGAGAGAATTGTTGTCAATTCAATTTGTAGAATGTTGAAAAATGGAATACTTCAACTATAACAAAATAAAATAAAAATAAAATATTTAACTTTCAGTTCATTATAAAAAATAAAATTTAAACCGGTAACAACTCGAGAGTTCCAAGAGGCCAAGAACCCTATTTAATCAAACTACCAATAAATGTTTAGTTTTCTAAAAATAGTTTTCATATTTAAGAACATTATAAAAAGGGAAAACATTGTTGTCGTTCTAATGGGAGCAATATAAAGTATAAAAAAATGATATAAATACACTGACAACCAATTTCATGTGACTGAAACTTGGCCAAGACAATAAAGAGGTCTTAGCGTGACATTTATGATCTCAATGAGCTAATAGATTACGAAAATAGATGTGAATGATATTATTATATTTTAATAAACTAATATGTAAACGGGAAGCTAGAAAAAAGAAAGCAAAAATTGGCCTTTGAAAGATTTGTCATGGTCCAATTACAAATTATGCAATTTTTGTAAAATTAGGGAAATTGTTGTAAGCAATTTAATTATTGCATATTAGTTTCCCGGTTGATTCACTGTAAAGTGCACTAAATTTGCTGTAACATTAAGTTTTGCTTAATTACAAATCACAAAGGCAGTGAGTTAATGAGCTGAAGTTTTTGCAATTTCAAGATTGTTCACCTGCAATTTTACAAGATTACTAAATTAAATAAAATATTTGCAAAACAAAAAAAAGTTTCCCATCGATGTGAAAATGAAAATGAGAGAAAAAGTCAAGTTGTTGATAGATTTTGTATATTTTTAACATTTATTAGTAATAAATTTTTGCAATATCTGTTAATTGTAGTTGGTTTTGCATTTGTTGTTGTTACTAGACGTTCACAATATGTATTTGTTGATTTGATATATGTATGCATGTTGTATATATTTATTTTGGTATATTAATAATAATAATATATCGTTATATAATGTACGTACGTATGTATGTTTTCTATGTGTATTTGTATGATTTTGTTTTTTTGTTTTTGTATATTTAAATTGATAATGTTAGTTGTCGTTTAGTTCTTGTATCGCACTTCAAATATTCATGATTAATTGTTAGAACACTATATAGTTTCGTTCTGCACTCGATTTGTATATAAATATATATATTTGTATAAAAAAGTTAATTATAATTGTTTGTTTTTTGTTTTGTTTCTAGTTAAATGCGCTCAATGGCCTAAATGCAATGCGAAATAAACACTTTCAACTGTTAAACTGGGTCTAGAGTTGGACCCTGCCCTTGGCCTTCGTTCCCCCTCCCTCCCTCCCTCCTCTAACAACACTTCTCAGGGCTATATGAATCACTTGATCAGTCGTCGCTCTCTCTCTCTCTCTCTGTCTGTCTCTATCTCTATCTCTCATTCGATTTTGCTTTCTCTTTCTGATTCTCTCCACTGTGAACTCGAACTCGCCAATGGAGCGGCTGCGTCAAGTCAAGCCAAACAAATTGGGGCCGTGATTTGTGTTAGCTGGTCCTCTGTGACAAGGGGATCGCGGGGGTGGGGGCGGTGCAGTGTGCAGTAAGCGGGGTGCTTGAGGGGGTCGACCAACTCTATATTACTCACTCCAAATCCGAGTTCATTGTTGTTCATACTTATGTATGTTTGTATGTATTTAGCAATAAATATAATTATAATTTAGCTTACGCTTTAAGTTAGCAATTCACTTATAATAAGGCAAATGAAAGTGAAGGGCACTGTGGGGCGGGGTAATGCAAACCGATAATAATGCGAAAATTTTGAATGAATATATGAATATAATATGTAACTAACCGATTGCTAAAATACGAATATTACGTATACGCATTTGTTTGGGTATTATTATTATTATTATTATTATTAGTGTAGGCATTTTTAAAGGTAAGGTAAGTAGTACAAGTTATCTCTATATATTTGATTTATGTGTAGGCAAAAACTTTCAAATCTAGCAACTTAACGACTAAAAATGTTTCACTTTTAAACTTTTACAAAAAGCAGGCAAAATTGGTATCTCAATGCATAAATTTAAGTGTACATACAATAAATTCGAATCGTTGACGATTTGGTAACTCTCTTTCTTCTTTCATTCTTCAACTGTCTTTCTACTCTCTTCTCTTTTATTTCATTCTTTCTCTCAGTTTCCTTGTTCGTGCTTAAATTCGGCAATGGAATGTAAAGCACTTTGTTTGGGGATAAGAAAAAACTCAAGCAATAAAAATATAAAATAATAAGATGAACTAAAAATAAAATAAAAGAATTGTTTAATGTTTTTTTGAGATTTTTTTGTTGTTTTAATTTGTAATTTGTAATATCGTTTTAAACATAAAGTATAGAGTGTGCAGAGTTACATTAAATGTTGTTCAGCTTGTGCTTTGTTTCTCTCGCTGCATAATTAACAAATTAAAAATTAATAATACAATACAAATCAAATTGTTGTGTGTAGAGTGTTTTGATTACAAAATTATAATAATAAAAAACGGAAAACATGCGAGTTTTTTTTTTTGTGTTGAGAATTTTTTCGTTTTTTGTTGTTTTTTTCTTCGTTTTTTGTTGTTTTTTTGTTTAAATAATACACTGGGTATGCAAAATATCCACTACTACAACTTTAGTGTTCGTATCTTTTCGCTTCTTTTTAAGTAAATTGGAGGAACGTATGCTGCGTATACAAATCATGTCTGTGTATCGGGTGTATGTGTGTGTGTGTGTTGGAAGTGCACCTCTAGAAGCAGCACCCAAGAGTTGACAGTATAAAAACACATAAATTCTAGTATCTAGATTATTCAATTATCTTTTTTTTTTTGTTTGTGGTTAGCAATCCATTCATCATTGAAACAATCGCACATATTTTCTTGCATTTTTTTGGATTTTCATGGATTAGTTTTGTTTTTTTTTGTTTTTGATTGGAAATATGTTGTATTACGTGTTAGAATGCCGACTACGAGCTACTTTTTATAATTGTTATAACCATTATTTCTTTTGTTTTTCTTCTGTGTTTTTCTGCTACACGTACACCACAATTATTCTTTTTTTGTTTGCATAAATTTTTATAGTTTTATATCATTTTTTTGTTGTTCGTTATATTTTGACATTTTTTTTTTTGTGTTTATGTGTGGATAAAAGTTTTATGCTCATTCTTTTGTTTTCTTTTTGTTTTTGCGTGTTATGATTTATTCGTTTTTATTTTATTTTTGCGCTCCAAAAAAAGATTCTCTCGTTGTTGAACTTAAATAGACACATTACAAATTTCGTTGAACACATGAGCAAACAATAACAGAGCGTGAGGAACAATTGTAATCATATGTAAAAAATGTGCAAAATGAAGAACTATATAAATAAAGTAAATGAGCAAAAATTGCGAGCACACAGATTATTAAGAAAAACCTTTACACAAAATATATTGTATATATATATAGCAAATATCGTTTTGTTGTTGTTGGAGCAGAAGGAACAGCAGGCGGAGCAGAGAAGAAGGGGGGCGTGTGTGTCGTGTGTTGATGATCGTGGTAGGTCGCTTGATAGGTTCTTATTTTTGATTTTCTTTTTTGGCTGGGCTGGTTTTGGAGGAGGCGCGGCATTTAGGAAAGAAATAAAGTGGACGCTCCACTGAGCCACAACTTGGATTGTGTATAGTTGTTGTTGTTTTTTGCTGTTGGTTGTTGTTCTCGTCGCATTCATAGCAATACAATACTTTCGCCTAATATGTTTATAATATTAGCAAAGTAGTTTATATTTTTCTTCGCATTTCAACTTCGTTTCATCCCACAACATTATCATCATCATCATCATCTTCGTTCGTTCATTCATCATCTACTACACATCTGTTTTAGCTGGTGTCCAGTCCAGGTCTCTCAATTTAAAAGTCAAGCAACGCCACTTCAGCAGCAGCTGTTGGTTGTTGTTGCTGTTGTTGCTCCACCAACGCTTCCTGCGCCGCCTCAAGCAACTCATCGTGATGCAGTCCATTGCCATTGTGGCTAAGCAGCTCCTCCTTGCCATTGGCAGCAACAACATCAGCAGCAGCAACCGCTTCAGTTGCTGTTGCTGGCTCGGCAACTGTTGTTGTTTCGGCTGCTGTTGCCGCTGCTGCCTTGGTTGGTGTGGTGCCCGATGCTGGCCTCTTGATCTTCAGTCCAGCTGGTGCCGGTGACGTCTTGCTGGCTGCAGTTTCTTTGGCTTTCAGTTTAAGCGGCGATCCGCTGGAAGCGCTGCTCTTCAACGGCGACGGCTTGCGCTGTGCAGCAGCAGCTCCAGTTCCGTTGGTTGCCGACAACAGCGAGCGACGCGCAGTGCTGGCGCCGCTTGCTGGTGCCGAGTGTGTAAATTTGGGTGCCGGACGTGCCGTGAAAGTCTTTGTAGTGCTCGTTGTTGTTGTCGTAGTTGTGGTTGTTGCTGTTGCATTGCTGCTGCTGCTGGTGGCAGACTTCAGCCGAGTGCTGCTGGTTGTGCTTGTTGTGCTGCTCTTGGTCACACCATTGGCCAGCGGTTTGCTGGGACTGCGTGCTCCAGTCGCAGCACCTGTTGTTGGCGGCTTGCGCAGCGTCGAACCAACTGCGCTGCGTGGCGACGGCACCTTCGGCTTGGCAGCTCCTGGTGCTAAAGTGGTTGCTGCTGCTGCTGTGGTTGCTGGCTTGCTGCTGGCGGACAGCAGCAGCCGCGACTTGGTTGCAGTTGTGCCATTGCTGGCTGCAGTTGTGCTCGTTGCCGGCTTGCGTGCTGTTGTCGCTCCACTTGTGGCGCCCACTCTGGCTGCTGTTACGCCAGTCTTGCTGGCTGCTGGCTTGCTGGCTGGTGCCGTAGCTGGGCGTGTGCTTGTCGTGGTGCTGCTCAGTGTTCTGGGTGCCGGTTTTCCAGCCACATTGCTGGCCGAAAGCGGCTTGCGAGTTGTCGTTGTGCTCGCCGGCTTGGCGGCCGACGATGCTGTTGTGGAAGCTGTGGTCTTGGCAGCGCCTGTGGCGGGCGCTGTGCGCGGGCGTGGAGCAGCGGCTGTTGTCTTGGCTGCAGCTGTCACACCAACTGTAGTCTTCTTGGTGATAGTCGTAGCACTTGCTGCGGCTGGCTTCGCCTTGGCCGCCGCTGTTGTGGCTGAAGTTCTGGCGGCTGGCTTCTTGGCAGCGTCACCAGGACTTGCCTTGGGCTTGGCCTTGCCTGCGGCTGCGGCAGTTGCACCGGCAACGGCAGCCACAGCTGTTGCCGCAACAGCAGCAGCCACAGCAATCTCAGCCACAGGCGTCTCCTCAGCGGGCTCTGCAGGCTTGGGTTGCTCCACTTCGGCCAGTGGCTCAACAGCTGGCTCTGGGGTCTCAGTGCTGGCCACGCCATTTGTATAGGGAGCAGCAGCAGCAGCGATTTCAGCCTCGATTTGCTTGGCGTACGCTTCCTGCTCCAGCTGCAATTGCAATGCTTGTGCTTCCTTCTGTGCCTCCAGCTGTTTCAGCTGCTCCTCTTCCAGACGCTGCTGTTCCTCCAGCTGCTGTTGCTGCAGACGTTGCTCCTCCTCCAGCTGCAGCTGCTGCAGACGTTGCTCCTCTTCCAGCTGTTGCTGCTTCAAGCGCTGCTCCTCCTCCAGCTGCAGCTGCTGCAGACGTTGCTCCTCTTCCAGCTGCTGTTGCTGCAGTCGCTGCTCCTCCTCCAATTGCTGTTGCAGCTTCTGCTCCTCTTCGAATTCCTGCTGGCGACGACGCTCCTCCTCCTGCTGCTCCTGCAGACGCTGTTCCTCCTCGAGTTGACGCTCATGCAGACGCTGCTCTTCCTCCAGCTGCAACTGATGCAGACGCTGCTCCTCCTCCAACTGTTGCTGCTGCAAACGCTGCTCCTCCTCCATTTGCTTCTGCTGCAGAAGCTGTTCCTCCTCCAGTTGCTGCTGCTGCAGACGCTGTTCCTCCTCCAGTTGCTGCTGCTGCAGACGCTGTTCCTCCTCCAACTGCTGCTGGTGCAAACGCTGCTCTTCCTCGAGCTGATGTTGCAGTTGCATTTGCTCCTCCTCCAGCTGTTGGCGCTTTTGTTGCTCCTCCAGTTCGGCATCAAATTGCGAAGTGCTTGTCACCTGCTCTTGATCCAAGCCAAACAGTTGCTCCTGCTCTTGGCCAAATGGATTGGAGGCTGGAGCGCGCTCCTCTTGGTCGTGAACTTCATAGCCGGTAGCTGTATCGAAATCAGCATTTTCCACCTGCAAAACAAAAGGAAGTTTCGTTAAAGTTAGTTGAATGAATATTATTATGCAATAAGATACTATTCGAAGGTGAAACATTTGCCAGCAAATTTGGCAACTTTAACTGCTGCAGACAAAGATATTTAAAGACGCAGACGGACAGACAGACAGCTATAAACACTGAGTTTTACCACAATTCTATTACAGCAATAAACGCTGGATTATTGTAAGAAAATTTACAGCTCTAACTTTTGTAAACTCTATTTATAGACAATGTACATGACAGACAGCAATATTTTACTACAATTCTATTATATGTACATCTATTATATATACCTAACTAAACCAGGACCATTGTAAGACAATTTCACAGCTCTAACTTTCGTAAACTCTGAGATTTAATAGACAATCCACGCGGACAGACAGACAGCAAACATATTTGCTGACTTTGCCACACAGCTATTATACATCCGGCATAAATTATATAACTACAACCTGTCTTACTAAACCAGGACCATTGTCAGCAAATTGCGAAGCTCTAGCTGCTATAGACAGCGAGTTTTAAGTGTTAACAAGGGCGGACGGACAGACAGCCAGACAATACAACTGCTCACTTTAAACTATTGCACACATTGCCATCAAGTTATTATTCACCATTTTGTTCCAGCTGACAAATCTCTTGAAGCAACACTTGGCTGCAACATCATTCACAATGAATTTGAAATGTTAATACCCCCAGCAGATGATGCTCAGAATGATGATGATGATGATGATGATGAGAATGACTAACAACAATATGCCGAAAAAAAAACAAAGGCCATGCTATGCAATAGCAACAACATTTGGACTGTGTCTGGCTGTCGTCTTCTTCACGCACAGACAATGTCGACATCACCATCATCTCCTCCCACTTCTACTCCTCCTCCTCCTCCCCCACTGCGTGTTCGCGCTGTTAAATCGATAAATGCAATGAGCCGGCACATGGCACTGTGGAGATGGAGATGGAGTAAGAAAGACGTCTTCATTTTCGGCTCGGGGTTAAAATATGAAAAAGTTTCGAGACTATGGTGTGTTGTATCTTTTTATTTCTTTGCGTCTTCTGTTTGCAATTGTGCGTCAAGAAATTTGTACTTATGGTGTTATATGTTATATATCGTGTCTGCTGTCCAACTGTCTGCTGTCTCTCGCCTGCTCCGCAGAGTGCAAGCTGCTGTAAAAATAGCAGCTACCCAACCCAACCCAAAGTAACATACTACAAGTATCAAATGCAGACTCGACACTCACAAGTTGTATTTATGGTTGCGGCCATGCCAGCGAGAATAAATCACTAAAACCAATGAATGTTTTCCAGCTAAGTAAACGGGAAATTCCTCTTTGCCGAATGACTAAGAAGCCGCAGCAGCAGCGGCAATATCAATAAAGTAAAAAACACAAAATATACAAGAGAACCGAGTGAAAATCTATTGCACCCAAAGTGCTTTGCTGTTTTCCAGTTAAGTGAAATGAGCAATTTTTTTGGTCGAGAAATAAAATGTTTCATTTCCATTTTCCACGCAGTGTTATCTTAATGTGGCTTGGCTAATCTACAAAAAAGTAATTGACACTGTTTTCAGCTGAGGCAGATGAATTGGGCATGGCCCCGTGAAGTATGCTATAAAAATGAAAAGTCAAGAGGAAGAGCGACAGAATGAGGGAGAGAAAGAGAGTATGAGTGAAGGAGTGTGCAGTGCAGCAACATCCCCAAGTTCAACGCAGGGCGCAGGCGACAGATTCTGCTCGTCAGCTGTGCGAGGGTTGGACACACGCACAAGCATTCGCACACTAGCACACATACATACACATGTGCAAGCACTCAAATTACTAATGCATACGAATTATTATAATGACATCAGCAGCAGCAGCCGCAGTCGCAGTGGCTGAACGAGCTTGTGAAAGTGAGAAAGCAGCAATGTCATGACAGTTGCTTGCTCTGCACAACAGCAACAACAACAGTGACAACAACGTTGAGAAAAAACTATGTACAGCAAAACAGACTGTGCGATGACATAGCGCGGACAACAAAAACTACAACGAGGAAAAAAAACAAAGTCAGATGACAGGAAACGTGTCACTGACTTAGTACTGTGACTTGGCGTTAGTTTTGGCGCTGTCCAAGACAGGGTAAAATACGAAAAAAAAAATGTAGCGTTAACATTTTTTCCGGCACTTTTCTTCTAGCACGCAACGCAACTGAGACGCGGAGACCGCAGTCAACAGCAGCAGCAGAGCAGACGTCGCAGTCGCTTTAAAATGTCATTGACCAGCAAATGCCACCAGTCGGGGCCATTCATTGCTGTTGTAGTTGTAGTTGCTGCTGCTGCTGCGTTGCCGGTGTTTTGTCGGTTTCTGCTGCCCACTTTTGGCCCACTCGCGCAATTGCTGGGCTGGCTTTCTTTTGTTGCTCAAGCGTAATGGGGCTAAAAGTGAGCTGAAGCCGAAAAAATGAAGTAAAAAGTGAACCGGTTAAAGCGCGGCTTAGTCAGCGTTCTCCTTCTCTTTCGCTCTCTCTATCTATCTCTGATGAGTCATCATCAGCTGCAGAGAGACCCGCATAATTTGTTAATTAATCAGTTAGTCTTAAATTATGCAATGCCATTCTTCTTGTTGCCATTTTTATTTATAAACTTGCAGTCGACTCTCCTCCCACACTCTTCTACCCTCCCATTGTGCGGCGATAATTCTTTGACATTTTATCAGCACACAAAAAAAAAAGATGCGTCAGTCTTGAAAAACGCTGGCAACGCTGTGACGCCAATTTAGCCGGCCGGTTTATTGGCAAAGCGCTTTAACGTATTGCTGTTGCTCTTTTGCAAAAAACTGTTTTTTGCCAACGCAAATTAAATATATGTATGTGTTTAAGTTTATCAATGACTGTGCCGTGTATATATGCTCGAGGTTACCGATTTAAGTGCATGACTTTTCTATTATTGACAAATCATTTTGGCACTCTAACCGAACAATAGAGCGGTGCTAAGCAGACCTCACTCTCTGCATCTCTCTCTCGTCCTCTCTCAAGCAAATACAACAATGAACGCACTTATTCATTGACGCCGACGTCGCTGCTAGTGGGTGAGTGCGACTGCGACTGGTGACTGTGTATCTATCCTTCACTCGCACACGCTCATGCTCATTGAATCTTTTGCTCTCTGTTCGCAGATTCTTTTGCTTATTTTTGCCGAAAAAGCAAAACAAAACGCAACGATGACATCAACATTTTTGTCTTCTCTTCTCACATAAACACAAATACTCACACACATGCATAATACACACCGCGAATTTTAATGTTGATAATTGTGAAAAGTGCGCAGCAAAAGAAATTGCACGAACGCCGCTGTTGACGTCAGCTGTGTGTTGTGCAAAGAGAGTGTGAGAACGAGAGAGAAAGAAAAGTGAGATGGGGAGATGGGGAGAACAACGCAAGGCTGATTGCTGATCAAGATCAACAGCACACTGTGGCGAGAGTTGTTGTTTTTGTGTGCTACCGTGCAAATTGCTGAAAAATCAAAAAAACCTACAAAATTGTGCCATAAACAACAACAAGCAGCACAGCAGCACATATACAAATCAAGTTCAACAGATGGCGAGCATTTGCATTTCGGCTGCCCATGGGGGCCGCGCTGTCGTAGTATATACGTTGTACATTGGGGCCAAGCAGGGGCAGGTTGACTATAAATTTTCAACGAATCCAAAATGGCACACACACACACCAACAACAACAACAACGGCAGTAGCAGTAAGACAATTTATAGAGTCGCAAATTTTGCACAAATCCAACAAATCACTTGTATTGAGTCGTCGACGTTGCGGTCGTCTGACATGGCTCGTTAGAAATCCAAAAGTGGGCAACCCAAGCGACGACAGTGACCATTAAGCGCTTACAAATATGGCCATACAGTTGGCAGCTAGGCAGGCAGGCAGGCAACGCAGGGTCTAACTGTTTTTGGCCATACGCACACTTACGATATGCACATAATAATAACAATAAAATAGCTAAATGCTCAATAATGCGTAGAGAGCGTACAATCAAATGACTAACCATGCGCTGCGCTGCGCTGGGCGGTGACAGCAACCAACAACCAACAACAACAACATCAACGACCGCAGCAATAAAATACAATGCCAAATTAAGCACGACAGGCAGCAGGCAAAGACTTCTCTTTTTGCACATGTGTGCGTGCCTATGTAATTTCTATTTTTAACGTTTAAACGTTTGGCCACACTGTCAATATAGTAGTCGTCGATGACAAAGCCCAAAGATGCCAAAAACTATTTACTGAGCACACATGCAAATTGCACTCTACTTTGCTCGCTCTTACGCTCTTGTTTGTGAACAAGAAGAATAGATACATCTTTGGCTCACTCTCTCTTAGTAACTGTGCTATAATAAGCACAGCATTGCACTACAATGTTACTGTTACTGTAACTGTTAGTCGCTTGCTACATATTCATGCTAATGATGTTGAAATCACTCGTACGAGTGTGCAACACAGCTGCAGCAGCAGCAGCAAGTGCGCGCCACATGCAATTGCAGCACGCAACATGTTGCAGAGTCTGGCTTTATGGTTTTTTCTTTCTTTGATGTTTGTCTTCTTCTCTTTTTTTGGGTAGTAAATTTTGCTGGTAAAGCAACTGTAGCAGCTCATGCTGCACATCATTAATCTTCCAATGTTGATTAATGCACAATTTTATGCTATTTTCATCATCATAGTCTTAAGAGTGTGCTGCAGGCAGCTGAGGCATGAAACCAAACCTAACCAACGCCATGGGGGGGCCGCGCCCCTTTTGTGTACTTTAATAATTATGATTCTTTTTTTGATCCATTTCTTTTCCTATTTTAAATTGATTCTTTTTTTTCTGTATTTGATTTGATTGCAAAGCGGAAATGACACATGTCTAGAAAGTGCAGTTCTCTTTCTCTTCTAGCTGCACATTCTACTTTATTCTGTATTTTATTTACAATTCGAATTGTGCTTAGTCATCGGCAACAAATTCCAATCAATTGGGAGCAAACTCAAAAATATAATTTGAGCAATTAGTCAGACAAACCTCTATTCACACTCACTCACTCACATCATTCATTCTGTTCCACTCACTCACTCACTCACTCACTCACTGACTAGCTGACTCGACAACTCAATGAATTATGGCGACGCCATTAATGAAAGAATTAATAAGCAATAAAGAAGAAATGAAATACAACTTTAGATACAGAGTAGAGCGCCATATAAAAGTGTGTAGGAAAACCGGCAAATGGCCATGGCAACAGATTTTCGCAAACCGAGGCGCAGACAAAGCACAAACAACAACAACAACAACAACAACAAAAGACAAAAATAGAGCGGAGCGACCCACAAGATTTGCGAAACCAAGTTACACAGCTCAGATCATAATTAAGTTTGACTGTTGTGACGACGATTATGAAGTTATTCGCTGGGCCCAAACTCAACTCGACTCAACGTGGCACGCAACAAGGTATTTTTTGCAATCAACAAGCAAATAAAAACACCAAAAGAAAAACAAGGCAAATAAAAAAAAACCTTTTTTTTTAAAACTGCAAAAGAATAGAAAGTTAATTATGTTTTATTTTTGCACTGTTCGCAACTCTCAAGAGTTGTAGGAATTTTGTGTTTTTACGTATTTTTTTCGCAAGTTTCGAAAGAAAAGCCCAACGCGATGACGATGTCATCAGTCTGCCTCATTATGAAGTTCATAATGAACCCGGCGCACATCGTTTGTTCTGCGGTTGAGAGTTTCAGTTTCGGCATTTTGTTGTATTATGCAGATTGTCTGTCTGTCTGTCTGTTTGTCTGACTGTGCTTGGGGAAAATTTGTGAAAGGCTTGTCCAAAAATAAATATGAGAAAAAATCTATTGTAATTTGCTTCAAGAAAACCGCAAAACAACAAATTATTAGACGCGACTTGAATTAAAGCCGAAGCCGGAAAGTTTGCCATCACAAACAATACCAAAGCCTTTAAAAAGGGGAAAAGGTCTAACCAACTATAGATACACCAGAAAAGATAATACAATTTACATTTGCTACTCTGATATGGTTCGTGAACTACTGGAATCCAAGACTCTAAATCTTATTGTCTTCCAGAACTAACGGTAGTTAAATTTCTCATCATCCGACATGATAAATTGAATAATTTCGTTTATAATTAAAAAAAGAAAAAAATCAAGTCGAAATCTACATACAAGTCATAAATACTTTAACAACGTTTCTCACACTGATGGGTCAGTTATAAATTACAGTTTTGTAATAGCAATTAAATTAATCAATTATGCGAATATATTTGAAATGTCTTTCCTGTCAAGTTAGAACTCCTTTTAGCGCTCATCAGTCAAGACAAGAAGAACATCTAATGGGTGTGCTAAATGGAATTGATTTATTAGCAGTTTAATGGGATCGCGCTTAAATTCGCGAATGGGGATTGGTCCAGTTCAGTTCAGTCCAGTGAAAGGCACAAATGGTGCCCTCGCAGAGATCATCAATAATGCGCGTGGCGCACTCATAAATCGGACCAATGGTGATAAAGATATTTCCACAAATTTGAAGCCATTAGTCTGTGACTGCAGCGGCCAACAACACGGAAAAAACACAGCAAGGTTCATTAAAAAAAAACACTACTACAATGAAAATCATAATAAAAAAAAAAAAAGTATAGAAGAGGAAAAACATATTGACGCGCCGACATGAAACAGATTCAACTGCGCTTTTGTGAAAGTATCTGCATTCAACGAATGCGGAGCGCACGAAGAACCAAAAGATACAATTACAATGCGACTCGAACTCGGACTTGGACTCAGCCACATGAATGGTTAGATGTATGTATATATAGATGGATAGAAACATTAGAATGGCGAGCCATGAAATTGGCTGCTTTTGTTGGCCAAGAGTGAGTGAGTGAAATAGACCAACTGCTTAACTGCCAAGAATCTGCAAAATCAAGACTGTTTGTTGTTGTGTGGCAAGGTAGTTTAGACAGATAGATGGATGGATGGATGGCTGGCCGCATGAGGCATATTCATAATAGTGCAAAATATGATATAGACAACAACACACTAAGCGAGAGAAGCGGCCGCGGCTATTTAGAGGCCAAAAGAAATTGTTAATAGCGCAAATGGTAATGGTAATAAAAAAACACCTGGTCGCTGCTGTTGCCGCTGCTTCTACACGAACATTGTTTCGGTTTGGCAATTGGCAGAGCCAGCAAACGGAAAACTAAGCCAGGCCCCTCCTCAACTCAACTCTGAGCCATGCTTTAGTTGTGTACCTTCCCATAGAGCCACGATACGATTACCAGAGCCAGAGAGTCGGAGAGTCGCAGTTGAAGTCGCGGCCACTTCTTTTCTTTATGAGTTCTTTAACATTGGTCGTCGACGCGACGCGACGGGGCTGTGGCAATAAGCCTTCGTGGCTGGCTAATGGCCATCGTAGCGGACATTGTCTTTGGCCCAATGCTTTACAGCTGAGCCGAGAGTGCAGTGTGTGAAATATCGAAATCTATTCAAGGGGCACGACAGCAGCCAACACACACAAATGCAATTCGAAAGTCAGTTAAAAAGAACAACAAAACTGTCCCTCTGGAACATCCTTTGCTTCGCCTCTTGTCGTAATATTTTCGACAACGTTTCGTTCTACGTTTTACGATTAATTAAAGTAAATTGACCTACAGGTTGTAGTTGTAGTTGTACTCATAGTTGTTGTTGTAGTAACTACAAGAGAACTGAGAAACCGGTTCGACATCATATTCATCATTCCAAGAAATTTTTGCACAACTCTTTTTTGTTTTATGAGCAACATGAGCCGAGCATGAAAACACCAAAATCGGTGGGCCGAACTCTGCTTAACGTTTACTTTATTTATAGCATTTATGCTGTATTTGCTGCCTGCTGCCCAGTTGTTTGCGTTCAGCACTCTCAGCTGCGCCCTGTGTGGCTTTTCTTTGCCTCAGCTTTGCCTCGTAACTCAGCTAAAATTAGTTGTGCTTTCTTTTACTTCGACTACAAGTATTATATCATAACTCAATTTTTATCATCGACCCCGCCTGGGCTTTGAGTATGATTAATTGAATGTTAACTGCTTTGCTGCGATTGCGATTAATAATACCCCCAAAGCTTTCCTGCAGATATGAAAGTTCTGTGCACTCAAAGGCACAACAAACTACAATTATTGTATTTCAAACTGTTTCAGGCCATGCCGTCATCTAAATTAGTCATATTAAAGGCACTTATAAATAAGAATGCCTACGGGGACTGCTTTCAATGGAAATGTTTTCAAAGTTTAGATTGCATTTCCTATACTAAGTAAAGTTTTTCAACTACACCTTTCGCTTAAGAGCCGCCTCGAGGTCCTGTGTATCACTTCTAAATGGCTGTCAGAGAGACACACGCAAATTGTTGTACAACTTGATCCTGAGGCATAGATTTTCATGTGACAAACTCGAGGAGGAAATGAATTGTGAAAAATGCATGCTGGAAAACAAGTTGGCCAAGATGGATCGTCTGCATCGTCCGGCTGAGAAAATCTTGTCTGCCTGGCTACACAAAATGACTTTCAATTAACAACACTTTTCGAGGAGCACTTGGCTATGACACCCTAGAGCAGCAGGCAGCAGGCAGTAACGATTAAAGCCTATTTATAAAGACGATATAGACAATATGAATGCAGCGGGAGCTGGACTGGAAGCTGTGGGAGCTGGGGAGCTCTGTTCTTGGCAATTTCTGTGCCCGCCTGTCGTCTGACAAGAGGCATCAGCCTCAGGGATGTGTCAGGGTGACACAGGGTGACAGGGGTGTGAGCAGCCAACAGTCAGCGGCTGACAGTCAACTGAGTCAACTGAACGCTGCAGGGGCCACAAAATGCATTGCCGCATTTTGTCTCCCATTTTAGTAATTATTTTTACATATTTTCTACGTTGTTTCTCTTATTTTTTTGTGTTGGTTTTGAAAAGCTATTGAACTTGGCACAGGCTTTGCATTTTAAAAATAAAAATGTATGTACATGCAGAGAACATGCATAAATTTCATTTGCAAAAGAAGCAACAACAAAAAAAAAAGAAAGAGAAATAAAAGAAGCAGGAAGCAAAAGAACGAAACGAGCGAATCATCTGTATCTGCAATATGCGAGCGTTGCAAGCGAAAGTGTCGCCTACAAATACACACACACATTGTCCACACACACACACACACACACACACACACACATATATGGCAATATAAATTTAGATAACGCATACAGATAGACTGGGAAAAAAGAAAGAGCGAGAGCAAGACACTGCACCAAAGGCAGCCGCATAAAAATAAGATATTGTATCTGCAAGATAAAAAGCACTTCAGCTGCTGCTGCTCTGCTGTTGCTGTAGCTGCTGCTGTTGCCATTTCTTTTGAACTGCAAAATGTAAAATGCTGCAATTAGACGCCGCAATCGTTGTCAAGTGCTCCGACTGCGACTTCGACTCGAGGCTCCACAGCCCCCATCTTCAGTTCCAGTTGCAACAGCAACAACATCTTCAGACGTGTGCTCTTGCCTTTTTGGCAATCAACTTCAGTCAACCCACACAGCACACAACAGGCAACTGGCAACTGGCTGGCAACGGCAATCATATTGCAGCAAGATTTCTTGCCGTCGTCTTGAGTCGTCTCGCAATTGTTCTGCTTTTGGCTTTTTGGGGCCTCCTCGTCGCGACCGCAAAAATGAAACTCGTTTTGTTCACACACACACACACGCACACACACGATCACAATCACACAGAGTTGGCAAAAACTCTTGTATATTATTTACCAACTCTGTCTGACGCCTGCCTGCTTTATTTTATATTTTTTTCCTTTTTGCATTTAGGCTGAAATTGGGCGTCAGTTGGATTACATACACGTACACTGAGAGAAATATAACTACCCGAATATTTGAATTTAATTGCAAAGCGAAGAGAAATTCCCAAAGTTTCCACTTAATACTCATGCTTTCGCATAACAATTTGAATAACCAATAAAATATATTCTATAAAGATATACAACAAATTTTTATATTAATTTGTAATTTATTAAAATAAATCAAGAATTCTTTAAGTTTCTTTTTTTTTTTAATAAAGTTTTTTTTTACCACTTTCTCATTACATTCATAAATATTAAATATGAAATTTCTTTTGCATTAGAGAAAAATCAATTTTAATGTATAAATAAATGCGCTTTAATAAAAAGCGTTTTTTCGTAGTACTTTCTCATTAAATATATAAAAATATAATATAAAATTTATATTGGATTAGAGGAAATTACATTTTGATATACATATGTATAAATATGTAATATAAATAGAATTAATAAGATTAACATGTATTTAACTTAGAATTTTTTCTTTTTAGTATCCACATTTTGTTTAAATGCCATGCGAATTTTCTCGCTGTGTACGCTCACAGACATGTCTATATAGACAACTCGTACTTAGGTGGGCAGACGAGATACAGTACACACAACATTCACACACACAGAGACACTCACACTCTTGCCGTCTTGTCGTTGCGGTATCGGTAACTCATTCCCTCCTAAGCACTTGTCCGTGTGGGCAGACGAGGCTGGGCGTAGGATTGACGGAGACGCCAAATGCGCTTACCGAGCTCGGATCAAATCGGACCACCCGTTGCCCCAAAAACTGCATGAGATGGCAACAGTAAGTGTAAGAGCAATGAGTGGCGCTTAAAGCAAACATAGCAACAAAAGCAACAATCACAACACAAGCAACAAAAAAAGCACTCTGTGAATATATATATGTGTGTGTATGTGTGTGTGTGTGTGTCTTTGTGAACTAAATTACATACGAAAAAGTGAAGAAGCAAACAATTTTAATTGAGTTAATAATCTTAATGGATTTTCAGACTTAATTACCAGTTTGAGCGCCTCTATCGAGCCTCTTTGTTGCCTGCTGTTTTATTATTATCATTACTATTATTCTTTCTACTTATTTTTTGTTAGCTTTTACTGTTAGCATTTTCGTTGAAAAGTTTTGGCACAGTTTCATTTTAAGCACGCAAGAATTATCTCATTGTTCGCTAAGCGTACACAATTTTGTTCCATTCTTGTAAGCATTATTTCAACATAACAGAATCACAATCACAATAATTGTTCTGTTAAACACTTATTTATCTTGCCATTACCCCGAGTCTAATGTTAACTACTCTCGCGAACATAATTACAAGATTAAATCGCTTAAAAAAGGTCTGCAGCAGCCACACATGTCATTCATTTAGTTAAATTGCGTGATTCATCTAGCTAGACGAATCTTACTCACATTTTGAGAGAATTATGATATAATAAAAGGCTAAATAAAACCTCATTTCCCCCATTCACAAACACATATGCAAATTGAAATTCTTCTTTTTTTTTTGTTTGTATAATATCTTAAATATGCATACGTCGACCATATACATATATAAATATATTTATTTATTCAATTTGGCCTCTCTGATTCAGGTAGTCTATTTTAAATATTTTTACAACCAGACAAAACAAAAAACGTTCCCTTTTTTTTCGCTTTTTGTTGTCCGTCAAATGTCATAAACAATTCAAATTGTTATGGAATTCTCTGGCAAACGCGAGATGAGAATTTGGTTCTCTGCTGACGATGCTAATTTATGTAAATTGCACAAATTTTAATTAAACACAAGTTTAAACAAATGTCATGCGAATTGTGGCGAAAGTTTGCAGCAACCACAAACAGCAACAATTGCGAATCGAAACAATAAAAAACCATTCAGAATTTGTAATTATATTCAGTAGTTTTATGAATGTTGTGTGTGGGAATCTAAACCTAATAGACTGAGTCATCAGACAGACGCGTGAATCTGATTATGCCATTAGTTTGTTTGCAATCGCTTTATCAATTCGCTGTTGTTGTTGTTGTTGTTGCTTTGTAGAATCTCGTTGCACCTACATATATGGAATTTTATCGCCTGACTAGCGCCATTTGATTTTATAAATAAACATCGTGATAACGGCGACAACGGCAAAGTGCAATCGACAAAAAAGCTAAAATGAGCATCATGTTGATTATTTGATTATTTGCCTAATAATGTTACTTAACAGCGTGCCAGGCATTCAGCTAACATTGCCGCTAATTGGCAGCGCCTGACTGCCTCTCTGCCCCTTCTTTCTGCTTCGCAACTTATCAAGAAACCCCCATTCACATCCACAGCGAAGACACTTTAAATGTTTTTTTTTTTGATAAAAATGCTGGCAGCGTTGTTTTGGTTTTGTTTTTGTTTACAGAGTCGCCTTGGACTCTCTTGAGGCGCGCATTGGTGACAAGCTGTCTGTTACGTTGTTAATTTGTTGTTGCTTCTGCTGTTCTCGTAGTAAGCGAAAATAAACAATACACAATAAATTGGTGGTCGACACGACACCGAAATCAAAACCAAAATCAAAGACACAATTATAAAGGCAAACACAAATTATCGTTTCTAGTTCTGCGTGCACGCGATTTGTTTAGCCAAATTCCAACAAAGTGATAATAAATAAATATAAATGAGAGAAGTAACAAAACCAAAAAAAAAAAGCACAAATCATGTACAGAAATAATATGCAAATTGAGCGGCCAAGACAAAGAAGAGAGAGGGGAGACAGCAGCAAGAAGTAGAAAGCGTTTTGTTACAGGCGTAAATTATACACACAACGAAACTCCCACAGGAAGTTCGATAGCAGCAAACAATGCCCAGAGCAACAACAACACCAACAACTCCAACAACAACAACAACAACAGCAGCAGTAGCACCAGCTCCAGCGTTGACTGCGATGTCGGCGCAAGACAAAAGCACTTGCATACATACGAAAAAAATCATAAAAATTGTGCATGTATTTGTTGTCTGTGTGTGTATGTGCCATGCAAGCGAAAACCGTATATGACCCAATTAAGTGAACCCAACAAGCGCTTGTGTAATTATGAAAGCTTCTTTTGCATTTGTGTGAGTGTGCCTGCCAGTGTATGTGTGTGTGCATTGGAGCTGGTATTTGCAACGAAGCGAAAAGGTTGCCACTCTTGCCGAAGTTACTCTTTCGCTGCTGTTGCTGTTGTTTTTGTTGTCGTTATTGTTGTTGCTGGTCATGCAGATTGCAGACACCAGCGAGAGAGAGCGCAAGGCGAGAGCGAATTGAGTTTCGAACAGAGCTTTGTGAGTACATACACACACTAGTGTGTATACGTACATAGAAATGCATTAAGCCGAATCGTTGACCGCAAGCAGCACAAAATCCAATTGGAACGGAAATCAAATGCCAAAAGCATTAACAAGTACTAAAGCTAAAGCAGCAACAGCAACAACAACAAAAAGACGGAATAACGACAGCCAGCCACAGCTCAAATGGTGACAATAATATTTTTTCTTAGCACCAAAGGTCAACAGCATAAAGTGTAAAGTACTATACAGAAAAGGAAAAAAAAAATACTGAAGGCAAAACAAAAGCCGCAATAAAGAGAGAGGAAGTGGCAATAGGCAAAAGGGCAATAAATAAATACACAAGCAGCAGCAACAACCCTTAGGATGCCCTTAATTGTTTAAAAATGGAGTTTAAAGTACATACAAAGCCACACACACCCAGGCACACTCACATATTTAGTTCTAATGAAAACCCCACCCAAGACCCGCTTAAGCTTTGCCTACACTAAACACGCACACAAGCAAGCACAACCCAATCGAATACACACACACACACACACATACATATAGAGGGCGCATGTGAAAAGCACTTGCGAGTCCTGTTGAGTGTCTGCGAACGGAAACGTGTAGAAAGGCAAGTGAGAGAACGAGCGAGTGAGCGAGCGAGTTAACGGAACACACCCCAGCCCTGAAAATGCAATAACACCAATAGAGAGAGTGAGAGCGGCACAGTGAGAGAGGGGCGCCAAATGCATGCAGACAGCTGTCTATAGCTGAAAATGTACGTGTATGTGTAGACACAAAGAAGTATACCAACAAATTTAATGATTTCTCGAGCTTGGCCCAGGTGAGAAGGCGACGTGGACAAGGACACGCATGCAAGCAGCCGAGGGGCAAAGAAAGGAGCAGCACACAGAACGGAAACTGAAACGGAGACAGCTCAAAAATTAACACACAGGACCTCGACGAATTGTGAATTCAGGGTGCAGGACAATTGTCGAGTGTATAATGACGTTTTTGACAAATGCGCTGCCAAAGTGAGTCATTCCCCAGCTAGAGATGGGCGTGCGCCTTAGTGATGGGCGTGAACCGTGACTACGTGACAGAGCTTTCTTATTTGCTTTTCCCGAAAATACAGCTGGCTTTTTCTCTTTTACTTTCGCTGAAAAGACAGCTGGCTTTTCTTATTTAACGCTATGGAAAATGGGACGGAATATTCTGACTTGATTTCGCCAAACTTTTTAAAAGGTTTTGACGTATTTTCTTATTAGGTTGTGTATTTTCTCATTAAACCTAAGCCAGACAAAAATATGAAAAGCTTTCAACAAAAATCTTAATTTATATCGTTCTATCCTATCTCCCTATATAATGATATTAGTATTCTAATCGGATGTAGCCGAAAACGTGGCTGAATTTTTCTATGTAAAGAAGATATAATTCTTAAGGGGTTTAGCCAAAATATTTCGTTTTCCTAAGTAAAATGTTATTAAGTTTTATTATTCCTTTTACCCCACATTGCAAAAAAGTGATCAACTTTCAATATTTGAAAGTCAAAAACGTGGCTAGATTTTCTAATTTAAGTTAGTTACAAAAGCGAGCATTCTTATTGGACAAGTAATTGCAATAAAAGATAATTGAAAAGAACATACATCTTTTAGTCCTTTGGGGGAAAACTCACCTGGGATGGAACACCGGCATTGAGGGTGTTTTGAATGTTCTCGGACTCCACAAGCAGCTCCTCTTCAACTGGATTCTGTTGCTGCTCCTTTGTCTCCTCCACAAGATGCTTCTCCTCGGTGGAAGTGGACAACGGGGAAGGCGTAATGTCGACAATATCAGCCTGCTCTGGCTCTGGCTGTAGCTCAAGTGTGGGTGCGGTTTCAATGTCATGGTGCGGCGAATCCTCGAGAGGACTAAACGGTGCACTGGTGTCCAGCAGCAGGCTCTGTTCGTGATCGAGGTTGACATCGCTGGCGAAGGCAGCGGCATCGCTCGAGGTGTGCTCCAGATAGAACGAGGCCTGCATGGGATCAACTGGTTGATGCAGTTGATGCTGATGCAGCTCCTCGATGGAGGGTGACTGCGAGACGAGTTCCTTCTCCTCCACATTGAGCAGCTCCTTCTCCTTGAGTGGCTCCTCGCTAGAACTTTGCTGTGGCAGCGGCTGCACCGAGTTCAGAATATCCTCAATGGAAGCATTCGAGATGGATTCACCACCATAAATAGATTGCTTCATGATGTCATCGTTCAACTTTTGTTCGACTTGTTGTTGTTCTTGTGGCTCCAAGTCTAGATCAGCATCCAAATCAACGCTGGTCTCGGGTCCATGATCAAGACGCGGTTGCTGCTCCTGATCTTGCTCCTGTTGATAGACACTGCCTCCATTCTGCAACTCGTTGGCATCGGGGAAAGTGTCATCCTCCAGCTCTAGCTCATGAGGGCGCTGAGCAGCCTCATCGTCAAACTCACGCTCATCGGGCAACGCAATTGTGTCCATGTTGCAGTCCCGGGTTCCCTTTCGGGGACTCTCGGCCACCAGATCATCGGCCAACAGTTGACGGCCCAAGGTTTGCATGGGATCCGCAATGACTGCATTGGGAGCCGGCGATGTGGGCTGCGAACCAAAGTGCGGTACAAACTCAACTGCATTGGGATTGAGCTGTGAGTGTGACTCCAACTCGGACTCAACGGGATCAGCGTTCTCCTTGTTATCGAAGAACAAGGGTTGCGAAGTGACAGCTGGTTCAACAGGCTCCGGTTCTGCTTCTGGTTCCTGTTGATGCTCGCTGAGACTGCTGGTGCCATAAGTGGTGGCTACCGAGCTGGGCTCCTCCTCCTCATCCTCATGGTCGTGAGGCAGCAGCTGCTCCTCGGCTTTGTTGGGTAGCAGCTCAGCTGCTTCTTCTTCTTCGTTGGCTGGCTTAACTTCGCCAGTGGTAGAAGTTGTTGTTGTCGTGTTGGAGTTTGTTGAAAAGTCACCATCATTCTTAATCACCTCGACTTCATCTTCTTCTTCCTCGTAGGCACGAAAGACAGCAGCACTGCCGCCGTCGACGCCGCTGCCAACGCCATTGCCTAGAGTCAAGTCCATGCCGAGAGACATGTAAGCGTCGCTGCTGCTGCCGACGCCGTTACCGTTGCCAATACCATTGCCAACGCCAACACCGAAGGCGACGTCAACGTCAGCGTCGACATCGACGTCGTTAAACTTTTCGCCGTAGCCGCCGTATTGTTGCTGTAGTTGCTGCTGGTGCTTTTCGCTCTGCTGCACTTCTTTATATTTCCATTCTTCTTCGTCGTCGTGCTCAGCATCGTGTTCGCCACTCTTGGGACCGATGTTGGCCACCAACTCAGCAGCCACGACGTCGGCAGCATTATTGCCGGCGTTGTTGTTGCTGCCAGCGTTTTGCAGACTCTCCTGATTCAGGCGATTTTGCAAAAAGTTGTCAAAGTGCGCATTATCCTCGTGCTCCATTTTTATACTTTTTTCTTCTTTCTTTAGCAGCTGCTCTTCTTCTTCGTGTTCAACTCTTGCAAATCTGCGTGTTCGCTCTTTTTTTGTAATTATTTCTGGTTCGTTGTTCTATCTTATTTGAATTTTGGCAAAAAAAGATTTTGTTGTATGTGGTGAATTATTTGTGTGCTGCTCGGCTGCTCAGTCAATCGTCGTTGTGATTCACACACGCCGCTTCTTGCTGCTGCTGCTTGCTTCTTGGCCTCTTCTTTCTTGCAAATTCTCCTCCTTTTGCTGCTGTCGTTGTGCCGCACCACTGACATACACATGCACACACACGCTCACACAGAAACACACGCACACGACACGCTCACAGAAACAGCCGCCAATCACGAATATGCTTCTTCTTTTTTGCGCAGTCCTGATTCCCCAACAAATGTGCACACTCACACACACAAGTTAGTTACTCTGACTTTTAACGCGAACGCACACACAAATTCAATATTTTATGTTTTTTTTATTGGTTTTATTAACAAACAGTTCAACGCAGTGTAAAATGAAAACAATTCGCAATTTCAACTTTTTGTTTTAGTGCTTTCAGTTAACTTTTGAAATTCACTTTTGCCGACCGATTCTTGCGCGCAAACGACCTTCCAGCTTTAAAACAGAATTCACAATGCGTCGTGCTATCGAACTGATCGCAGCGTGACCACAATTCCCATTTCAAAATGGTGCTATTTTGCGTTCGAAATATACCACTTCGAGCTGGTAACATTTCAAAAAAAAATGGCGCACCTCCTTAAATAGCATTTGTGAGAGTGGTTGAAAGTAAAATACCAAGGAACCAATAAAAAATCATTCTACTTACAAATTTGTAAAACGAAAGTAGCCACTTGTGTTACACAAAGAGAGGCATATCATCAGGACCAGCACATTAAAGCTTATAATATACCATTTCCTCAGTAGTTTGGGGGCCCCAACGGCCACACCATTCTCTACAATTCGATATGTCTATCGAATATATTGACCATGGTGAATTCAAAAGCTATGGAAATCGTAAGCAGAGTTGATTTCACTTTTGGCGCCATTTCTTCTATGAATGTTAATAGAGCTGAAAACTTTAAATTACAGTAATTATGAAGTCACGGAGAATAGTGTTTAAAATGCATTTGGGAAATAAGCGCATGAGAACTCAGCATTGTGGCCCTGAGCCAAGAGTCCTTCACATTGAACCGCTTGAACGGATCACCGCCTCTAAGATGTTTCTTATAATACTTATTGAAAATTATTTTCACAATGGCAGATCTAACATTATTGTTGAATGGACTAATAGCTTCACTCTCAGGCCGTGCTGTGACATTGGGTTTATGATCCTTGTTGGCACCAACGAAGTTGCCATCGTCCCACCAAGAAGGAACATCAAGAAAGTCCTTGCACTCCTCTAAACGTTCCTCTTCTCTCTTCTCAAACTCTAGCAGGACACCCATGTACTTGTCACGCACATGACGTCCACAAGCTGCCCGTGTGGCAAAGCCAAGGGAGCTTGCCACATCATCCCAGGCATCGACGTTAAGAGCTCCTCCTCGGGCTCTCACCAAAGCGTAAAGTCTGCAAAGACAAAAAGTATGAATTTAATAATGGACCATTGCAACACATGTGTAGGTGGAGAAATCTACTTGAATAAGTTAACGGTCTGCCTGTGTATTTTACACTCGGTAGCCAGACCATAACGTCTCTGGAAATTCTTCTCTTGTTGCTGCAACGTGCTCCAATCCCAAAGTGAAGCCCGCTGCAGTTGCTCACTTACTGAAGCTGGTTTCAATGGCTTCCTTTCCCGCTTAGGACTAGATTTATGAACGGTTGCTTGTAATGTTTGCTCAGTCGGTGGTGTTGATTGTTGCATCTTCGTTTCATCGTCTTTCTCCTCATTATCCCCCATCTCCTCCTCCTTCACGGGGTCAACGCTGACTAGCCTGCCGTTCTCCTTTTTGACTGGCGAGGCATTGACATGCTTTTTACTAATGTGCCGCATCAAATTGTGCAGAGATCCGGCGGCATAAGGACAATGTGGACACGGTTGGCACTGGGAAACCGGCACTTTGCCCTTCTCATGGTTGCGCTCATGACGCTCGAGGTTGTACGATCTATTTGTGGTGTATTTACATCCTTTCCTACTGCAGCGAAGTTGGTCTCGAGGACTGCTCATTTATAAAGTCTTGTTGTATAGTTGTGTTAAAATCAAAACATATAATTAACTTATTGGCCACTGCTGCTTCAGCTGTATGCCGCGTTTTTATCATCCTCCAGGCACCAAGCAAATGAAACGAATGCGAGCTTCCCTCCTTTCGCTAGTTGCAACGGTTAACTATTGACAGCGTTTCACAATTGCATAGCATTTAACGCGGTAAACGACAAAATAACAAAAAATTGAAAGTGCTTACTCCTACCCTAAATTGACTACTAACAGCTGAGCTTTGAATGCTTTGCTGCCCTGGTTATTTATCGGTTTGCCAGCTATTAAAAAAAACTTATCGATAAAAGCTGTATGCACTTAAACCTGCATTTTAATAAATTGTTTGGAATTTATTACTAGTTTGCATAATTAATTGATTGTCTTATATTGAAAAGCATTTAATTTTGAACATCAAAAGTTCATTTTTATATTTTGATAGCACAACAATTCGATAAATTTCTATGGTATTATTTAGGAAATTATCACAAGCAAAATATTATTTATTTTGGAGCTCAATTTGCGGTCACGCTATTATCATTCGAATTCGGTTTCACACTCTACTGCAACAGCGCCATATGAGGAGAGCGGCTTTCGTCCAAGCCTACGTTCGAAACATATAATATAAATACACCTGTGCGCCAACTGCTACAATTAGTGCACTTAAATCAATAGATTGATCAACGTAAGTGCAATTCAGTTACTGTCATCACCGCTCCCTACACACAAAATACACTACTAATCGCTGTAGTTCAAAGTTCGATTAGTCTAGCAAAATCATTCTACGATACAATCAATATTGATAACGACAAACGATTCATAAATTTTTAGGCAAATCACGTACTGACCTTGAGTACTTTGCAATGGCAACTGAACGTCTCGATGTCATAATTTTTGGTGCCACCGGATTCACCGGCAAATACACCGTCTACGAAGCGGTTTCTGTGTTGAAGGATCTGCGATGGGGTATCGCTGGACGGAATCGCGAGAAACTGCAGACCGTGCTGAAGGAGATGGGCGCCAAGGCAAAGAAAGACTTGTCACAGATCCCCATCATCATAGCCGATGTCAACGACGATGCTTCCCTGCTTGAGATGGCCAAGGCCTGTCGCATTGTGGTCAACACTACAGGTCCATATCGTTTCTATGGTGAAAATGTGGTGCGCGCCTGCATTGAAGCTGGCACACATCATGTGGACGTCAGTGGAGAGCCGCAGTACATGGAAACCATGCAGTTGAAGTACAACGAACGTGCCAAGGAGCGTGGCGTCTACATTGTGAGCGCTTGTGGCTTTGATTCCATACCCGCCGACATGGGTGTTGTGTTTGTGGAGAAGAACTTCGATGGAGTTGTCAATTCCGTGGAAACGTTTCTGACTACTGGCGCCAAGGATGTGAGCCCAGATACCAAGTCAGCGGGTATTAACACCGGCACCTGGGAGAGCGCTGTCTATGGCTTGGCGCATTCGAATGAGTTGCGTGACATTCGCCAAAAATTGTATTCAGAGAAATTGCCCAAATTCTTCCCCATCTTGAAGCCGCGTCCACTGATGTTCAAGTCATCGGAAGTGAACAAAGTTTGCCTGCCATTCCCGGGCTCCGATCGTTCGGTGGTCATGCGTTCACAACGCTTCCTCTATGAGCACGACAAGAAGCGACCGGTGCAAATGCATGCCTACGTTGGTTTCTCCTCTTGGACGGCTGCAATCGTGGTAGCCATATTTGCTACCTTCTTTAGTTTGATGACAAAATTCAAGCTTGGTCGCACCTTGCTGCTAAAATATCCCAGCCTTCTATCGGGCGGCTTTGTCTCAACCACTGGACCAAGTGAGGCGCGCATGGAGAAATCATTCTTTAAGATGACCATGAAGGCTAAGGGCTGGCCCAGTTCACAACGTCTGGCCGAGGGATCCGATCAGTACACTGAGCCACCAACCAAAACGTTGATGGTTCGCGTGTCTGGTCCCAATCCTGGCTATGGTTCCACCTGTGTGGCTCTGCTTTCCACGGCTGTGACTATTCTGCGTGAGAGTAACAAAATGCCCAGCACTGGAGGCGTTTTGCCACCTGGCGCTGCCTTCTCCAAAACTAGTTTGATCAGTGAGCTGGAGAAGCATGAGCATGGCATGAAGTTTGAGATTTTGGCCAACAAATAAAAAAAAAGCGAAACTACGTAACATGTCCTATAAACATTTGTACATTAGTCTAACACAGTAATTAAACACATTGAACTAACTAATAAAAATTACTAATTAAAATGTGGTACATTAAGCAAATTACTTCACCATTGACCCGAAAGTAATTGTTATGCGGCCGTCAGAGACACTTGGGAGCAATGTGCAATTAATTCGCAAAGTTGTTTTTGCAGCTGATTAAGGCAAAATGAAAGAAAACTGTAACAATAAAATTTGTATTTCCGTTACTAACATACTGTGTGTCTGAGAGTTAACATTAACATAACAGCGACAGGACAAGCAACAGGTCTTTCAAGATAGTAAAAGCGTAACTTTAATTCATGACTTTAATAATAGTTGTTACTAACCAAAACTTTTATTTTTTGTCGAATTTAACAATAATTTTATTTATAATCATTTATTATTTACGCAAATTTAAATAAATAAATATTTAGGAATCACTTTCCGATAGTATCGATAATTTGCATACAGTTCGCGTAGCATTGCAACTATCTGGCAACGCTATATGGTCGCTGTTTTTGTTTACCTGTGCGCCAGCAAAGTGTCGGTCGTCTTTATTACCGTTCTGACCGTCCACACAGTTAAATTCTATTTAAAAATAATGTGTGCCGCGCTATCAAGCTTTCGGCGCTTTCTTCACTGGGGCCCCATCACCGCACTAAGTAAGTGTTAAGCTAACGTTGAATGATTAAGAGTGTAGTACATCGACGCCCCTATTGTTGAAGTCATCATCGTCATCGATTCCGCCTTTTTTACCTATTAAAAATGAATTGGCAAATTTGCCAATAAGCAGCAGTTGGAACAAACGGTTGCTGACAGTTTGCAATTTAACAAGTCCAGAGTGAATGAACTAGGCTATGTGCACAAAAGAGAGAACCCACAAATGGTCAATAACAAGTGACCCTAAGTGACGCTAAGCAGCAGCAACAACAACACTCGATACTATCACATTCCTTCTCCCTTACTCAGGTCGCGTTTGTGTGTGTGTGTTTATTTTGTCTGCAGCGTTGTTAATATCGCGTTTCATATTTCGAGACGTCGCTGGCGCCGCTTCAACAAAAATGCCACCCCCGCAGGGAAAGGAGTACAAGAGGAAGGGAAGGCAAAGGAGTGGCCGCCGATTTAATTCGCGTAAAATGCTGCGCTAATTGCGTTTTAGTTGTTTCTCCACCTTTCTGTATTAATATCCGGCTTTATATAGAGGGAAAATAGCGTGCAATTTGACTATATTCGCAGACCATCAACCATAAGGCATCCGGTTCATGGTAAGGGCAACCTTGATATTGAACTGACGATGCGATATAAAGTAATTGTACATAACTTAATTACCACGCTACTTTCTGGTCAGCTTGTTGCTCTCCATGAATGAGACTGGAACACTCGTTGAAACGTTATTACCACCCTTGTTGCCTGCTGAAGTTAACGCTTAATCAAGACGCTGGCTGGACATAATAAAATAAATATAATGCGTTTAATTTCATAGGCACGCAATTCTAACAACAATTTTTTGTGGTCATTGGAGCGACGTAATGTGCTCATAAATAACTATTACAATACCCTAATTTCACTTTAACCCATTTTAATTGTTTATTGTTTATCTTGTTGTCCATTTTAGGCATCATTAAGTGCATCACGCTGACGACACTC
Source organism: Drosophila sulfurigaster albostrigata (assembly GCF_023558435.1). NCBI lineage: Eukaryota > Metazoa > Arthropoda > Insecta > Diptera > Drosophilidae > Drosophila > Drosophila sulfurigaster. Next base: position 23,888,871 of record NC_084882.1, read on the forward strand.
TACATGAACTCGATGTGGTGGCCACCAAATGAATCGTTTGCCGCCTTCGCCCATCAGGCTTTGTTCCTGCTACTCTCCACTTTGGCCACATACAATTACATCATGGCCACGGTGACAGGTCCCGGCCTGCTACCCAAACAATGGCAGCCCAAGGTAAAGCATAGTCGCACCCCAAAAACAAAAACAAAACAAACTGGAACCAACCAACTCCAGCTCCCCCTTTTGGCTAACAACAATAAAACATTTTGTCGTGCATGGCAAATGTTTGTCAATGTTAAGGCGTGCCACATGCATGTTACTAAACCTATACTATATTTTAGTATAGAACGTTTACGGTCTGGAAAAATGTAGAACTTTAAAGAGAGAAAAGTATGCAAAGGAATTCTTTAATAGCTAGCAATGGTTCTTTTTTTGTCAGTAATTAAGAGTTTTAAATTGTGAAAACAAACTTAATAACTGTCAATTAATTATGCAAATCTTGCTTTATATTTAAAAGTATAGATATAGACCTGTTTTGCTTGACTTGCTTTGACTTTTGCCATTAAATCAGACTATACAAAAATATTCAACTGAGCCTTCAGAAAGCTCAGAAAATAATTTATTTAATGGATTAAAGTACTTCCTGAATAACAAATTAGAAAGCGATCCCTGAAAAGAGAATTGATTTGTGATCTATAACTGACAAAGATGTTCCTTAACATTTATTTAGAACAGGGATAGAAATAAAACTATTCCCTTAACTTATCATAAGTTGGTTCAACAAAGTGAAAAGTAATTCCTTAATAGCTCTAATAATAGTTTGTGCTAATTCACTCTCTAAGAAGTTGACTTTGAAAATTATGCCTTAAATAACTACCTCTGTAATTCCTTACCCAAACAGTTGATTTTGGTCAACAAGTTAATGATTGATTTGACGCTTTTTGTTTGTTGACTTGTCCACGCCTCGCAAGTCATTTGTGCCACTCGGGCTCGGAAATTATAGTTTAGCTCGACATTGTTTGACAGCTGTTCACATTGTTTGAGACAGACTTTGAGTTAGACCAAACTTCCAAGTCAGCGCAGTTGAAACAAATGGGTCAACAGGCCTTGTTGATGACGTTGCGTGTTCAATCCTTTATCGCAGTCGCAGCGAATAATGCAACTATTAAACGCTGCAATTTGCGGAAAGGAAAAAAACCCCTGTGCGATAAGGATAAGAACGATAAAATGGCTGGGCAGTCAAGACAAATACCTGGGGGGCAGCACAATTTGGACACTAATAATTTTCAGTCGTTGTAATTTACGAGTCTACCCCGCGTTTTGGGGGCTGGAGTTGGACTGCGACACGCGAACGTGAGCGCAGCCGTAATGCAATTACCCGAATTTGCATAAATGTTTTGTAGCCACGTCGCCAGACGTCGTCTGACCTGAAGGTGTTCCTTTAATGGGCTGCATGTCGTTAGCTTGGCATAAATCATATAGAAGAATAACTAATTTTTTATTTTTAATATATGTCACGCATTTTTATATATATGGCCTTTTAATTTCAATTTGGCAGGACCCCAAGGACACGGAGTTCCTGCAGTTCTGCAAAGAGTGTGAGGGCTATAAAGCTCCTCGATCCCATCACTGCCGCAAATGTAAGTTTCACTTGGCTTTTCTTTTCATATATCCTCATGTAATACTCATTATTTCGCAGGCAATCGCTGTGTGAAGAAGATGGATCATCATTGCCCCTGGATCAATCATTGCGTTGGCTGGGCCAATCATGCCTACTTCACATACTTTCTGCTCTTCTCCATTTTGGGCAGTATTCAGGGATCTGTGGTGCTCACTTGTTCCTTCTATCGCGGCATTTACCGCTACTATTATTTGACTCATGGCCTGGCGCACTTGGCCAGCGTTCAGTTCACAGTGGGCAGTATTATAATGTGCATACTGGGCATGGGTCTGGCCATTGGTGTCGTGATTGGCCTCAGCATGCTGTTGTACATTCAACTCAAGACGATTGTCAGCAATCAGACGGGTATTGAAATTTGGATTGTGGAGAAGGCGCTCTATCGTCGCTACAGATCGCAAACGGAGGAGCCGTATGTGTATCCCTATGATTTGGGCTGGCGAAGCAATCTGCGTCAGGTGTTCAATGACGAGTGTCAAACTCGCGGCGACGGCATCGAATGGCCCGTCGTAGAAGGTTGCAATCAGTACTCACTAACTGTAAGTAATAAACTAATTAGTTTCTTCTTTGAAATACACGCTATGCTTTAAACTTATCGAAAAAATTCAGAGTCAGTACAAAGCATTGTTAAATCTATCATTTGTTTTGCAGTGCGAGCAGCTGGCCCAGAAGGAGGAGAAGCGAGCGCGTACACGCACCTACAAGTGCATAGCGAATGTCTCTGGTCGCTGGCTGCCCATATTTTCACAAGGCTGGCGCGTGTGCGTCAGTGCTCCTTGCACCGATGAGCCACGCATTCGTCTGCAACCGGGCGACATCATCAGGGTGACACGCTTCCGTCGTCACTGGCTGTTTGGAGAGCGTGAAGTAAACGATACGCTGCAGAAGCGCAAGTCGCCAAGGAAAGGTCCTATTCGCGGTTGGTTTCCTCGGCGCTGTGTTGTAGGACTCAGCGAAGTGCCTGATTCGGCGGACAGCAGCGAAGATAGTCCAAAAGGCAAAGCTGCTCCAGTTGCTCTTGCGGCGACAGCTGGCAATAGTAATGGCAATGGACACAGCCATCTGAAGCAGCAGCAACGCAATGGACACAGCAAGAAGTATATGTAAGCTCGACTGCAAGCAGAAGCAAGCAAGCCATGGCAAATTCCAAATGCGTCCAAACTGCAGATCGGCTTGTAAATAGTGTTAGAAAAAAGTCTCTGAAGTGGCGCGACTATAACGCCATCTCAACATCTCGTTTACATTGTTAGCTGAAAGCCAGTCAATAAAAGTTGATAAACTCGAAGAACAAAGATGTTGTTAATTGACAAGGTTCTCAACTACTTGTAATGAATTATTAATATGTTTATCATGAGCTTTTAATATATCTGCAACTGGCATAAGAACATTGCAATAGAGTCCGTTATAAATTCGATAACATTTATATTCGTATAGTGTAAAATTTGAAATAAGATATATTGTATATTTTTATAATGTCCGCCCCCCGTGCAGTTGCAATTTGATTCCAAATGCTACGTTGGCTATATGTGTATATGGTAAATCAATAGAATACATGTAGTGTAAATAGTTCAGTTTACTTTGCTGCCATTGCTGCCTCGATTTCCTCCACTGTGCGCGGCACAATGGCAAAGTTCTCGGTGCCCGTCTTCGTAATCAGCACATCATCTTCAATGCGCACTCCGCCAAAGTTACGGAATCGCTCAAACATTTCCACATTCAGGAATTTACGTAACTCGGGATTAGCCAGCGCATTGTTCATCAGTCTGGCAATGAAATAGCAGCCCGGCTCAATGGTCACATACATGCCCGCCCTCAGAATGCGTGCGAAGCGCAACTTGCTCAGCCACTCCTCACTGGGACGTACTGGCTCCGCTGGCAGATAACCTCCCACATCGTGCACATCGAGACCCAGCAAATGGCCCAAACCATGTGGCTGAAAGACGCCAGAGAGGCCCGCCTCGAGCATTTCATCCACATCGCCGTTCACCATGCCACCCGCCTTCAGACGCTCGAGCAGGACACGACCCGCCAGCCGATGCATGTCCACCCAGGAGACACCATCGCGGGCGGTATTCATCACAGCATTGCGTGCATCCAACACAGCATTATAGATGAATTTCTGGTCCTCCGTGAACTTGCCATTGGCCGGGAAAGTGCAAGTGATATCGGCAGCATAGCCACAATAATTGGCACCCATATCGAAAAGGCACAATTCGCCATCCTGAATGGGACGATTGTTCGGTGCACCGGCGTGCCCGTAATGCAGGATTGCCGAATTGGTGCCGCTACCACAGATGCAGGTATAGGAGGCGTGGCGACAACCGCCCACAGCGTAGGCATGATGCAAGAAGACCGATTCACCTTCGTACTCCATGCGACCGGGGCGAATGAACTCCATGACCTTAATGTGAGCATCAGATGATACTTTGGCCACATAGCGCAGCACTTCGATTTCCTCCGCGGACTTGATAACGCGACACTCTGATATGATTGGATAGAGAGCGTCACAGTTGACCACATACTTCTCCTTGCCCGCAAACTCTGGCGGTTGCATGGTCAGACCGCTATCGCTGTTTGTGCCACTGAGTGTCAATATTAACTTGGGTGCGGTTCTTTCCAGATACGCTTCGAGTTCATCCTCAAAATACACTTCATCTACCTCGTACATTACTTTGAAATCATCTGTAGTGAGCAGTTGTCCCATCCAAGTTTCGTAGAGCTCTGGCAAACGAGGAACAAAGAGCACAGATCTTGAAGTGCTGGACTTCACATCAATGTTCAGAATACCCCAGCAACCTGGCTCCTTGACGCCAAACAGGTATTGGAAGTACGACTCCTGGCGAAACACATAGTCCACGTCAGTGTTGTACAAACTCTTGTCCTTGCCACCCTCCAGCAGTAATTGCAGTGAGCCAGCTTCAAACTTGAGGCTCTCTTGCAGATTGCTGAGCACAGCCTTGGTGACTTTGTCTCGGTTGTTTTTGAACAAAGTCATCGGCACTGCGTGACATGATCCCATTTGATAGGTGGCCATTTTTGTTTATCCCACGTTACGCTCACTGTAAATGTTGGTCAGCAACTGGTTGCAATGGTCTTTGCTCGCGATTAGCCCAACCACGATATCTATAGCAGCCACACTTGAGTGCTATAATAAATAATTGTTATTTATTTCTTATCAGCAGCAGCAGTTGTTTTCGCCAGGCCTTTGTTTTTTATTATGGTCTCGATTACTTTGTCATGACCGCAAGTATCGCCAAAGCGATAGCTATCGATAATTATTGTGAATAACGATGATCCGCATTACGTTTATACGTGATGCTATTGGAATAACGAAATGCAAAATAAAAGAATCTCATAAAAAATTAATTAATACATATAGTTTCCTAGTCATTATTTAAGATGATGCTTCTTATTGATTAATTTGTTTGTATATTTATCTTTAAAAATGCTTATTACTAAAAGATTTAATCGTTTAAGAAACATTATTTGTAAATAATAAAGTTGTTTATTATAAATTAATACAATAAAATGTAAGAGTAATAAAATTTAATTTAAATTAAAATTTGTGAATGCAAAGAGGCTCATGCTGCTATGCGATAGTTGGCGCTACGATTTATCAAATCTCTAGCGCGAAACAGTTGGTCACACTGCAGTCTTCGTCGATGTAAATTTTTTTTGCGAATTCTATTTTCATATAATTTAAGAATAAAGTGTTTTATAGTGCGAGAAAAAAATCTATTTCGCGTTGTTGCTACAAACCAGGCGAACCGACAGCAGCATAACTTTATTTTTAGGCATTTGAAGCTCAATTTCTTTACGGAAATATTCCTCTTCGGCTACAACAACAGCTACAGCTACAGCTGCGTGACAATTTCCCGATGTCGGCGTCACAACGCGGCTGCCGCATTAGCAAACAAACAAGCAACTAAGTCTCCGCTACCCGCTTCTCTCCTAATGAGGCAAGTTTGATCAACGGATCTGGGACGATCTGGTCTCAATGCCCTGATGCCATCATCAGTATCATCATCATGTCCAGTTCGGTGTTTAGTGAGGCCCCCAGTACACGGCCAAATGGCGCCGATGGCGATTCCAACCTTGTCGTGGTCTATAGCAAAAATGGCATTTCATTTGATGAGCGTGCTATTGAAAATATCATGGGTAAATCCTAAATAAATCTTCAATAGCCTGAACGTGTCTTACGCAAAGTGTTTTTTTTTTTAGAGGAAAAATCAATTGCCAGCATTAGCGTTGTGCGTTTAACATCGCCTACGCCCAGCATGATGGAACAGGAGGAAACGGAGCGTCTGGAGGAACTGGAGCGTTTCCTTGAGGCCAATTCGGATCGCGATGATTCCGATGCGGAGCTGCGGGACACGGAGAATGAGAGTCAAAGTGGCGGTGAAGAGCTCATCAGCGAAAAGGATCATGTTACCGGCGATGATAATGAAAACAATAGTGGCGCCGAAAATAATGATGACTCTACAGAAGCAGAGGAAGCCGAGGCACCAAAGGTGAAGAAGCGTCCTGGTCGCAAGCCTAAGCCGAAAAAGCAAAAGAAACGTCGCAAACCAAAGGAACGACCGCAAATTGTTGGCCTTAGTGTTGAGCAGTTTTATGCGGAAGGTTCTGCAGACATGGTAGTGAAGAATGCGCTGAGTAAGTAATGCATTTCAATAGTTAAATGCTTTAACTTAAATATATTAATCGCTATTCCAGAATTGGCTGGCTTGTCACTATTCAAACGAACACCGGAAACGGATGCACTTATGGAGATTATCAAAAACGATCACAACTATACGCCCTTCACTTCGCCCGAACAAATGAAGGCTAAGAAGGCCGCTGAGAAAGTGGCGATGGAAAGGCAAACAGTACAAGGACGTAAATTCATTGTGCAGACACAGCCCAACATTAAAGTGTTGAGTGCCAAGAAGCGTATCCAGGTACTGCCGTTTAACCAAGTGACAAAGCCGCAAGCAACGCAACTAGCGCTAAGGCAACTGCAACCGGTGGCCAGGCCACAGTTGGCGAGACCTGTGCAAGTGTCGCTGCCAATTGCAAAACCGCAGCAAATCATTGTGGCGGGACCACGACCGGTTCGCAGTAATGTCAAAGTGATTAGCATCGCCACCGAAGATCTCATTGAGGATGATGACGATGCCAACAACAGCTCGGCCACCGCGGACGAAGAGAATGGCGACACCGAAGAGCTAAGTGAGCCAAGCGATGATTCGCGTGAAACGGACAACGATCGCGACAGTGACATTGATTTTAAGATGAACAACAGCCGCAACAGTAACGCGAACAAACGCAAACGGATCAAGAAGCTCTCCAAGCGACCCAATACACAGCAGCCCCCGCGAAATCAAACGGTGCATGTGGTCAGGGTGCCACCAGGAACAACAGCCACAGCACCAGCTCAGTTTCCCAGTTTCAAGCGACGCAAGGAGCCGCAGACGGAGAGCCACTTGGGTGTGCCTGCTATTGGACAAATTGTGCAGCTCAATACGAAGGCGGCGCCCACATCCGTAATTGCCTTAGGCAGCATACCAAGCACATCGTTCCTGAAAGTACGTCCCACTCACAAGTCCCTGCCCATCAAAGCCAAAGTGCAAGCAATCGAAGCTACACGCTTGACTGCGTCACCAGTTGCCACCAAGTTGAGACGACCGCCAATGTCAAAGGTGGCAGCGGGATTTGCAACGCCACCGCAAGATGTCAAAGAGATTATAATCAGTAAGAATCTATCCAGTCCGAAGGGTGTGTTCACCAATCTAAACAGTCTGCTCGGTGACAGCAACAATTCCACGCAACTAACAGTTTCGTCAGATGCGCCAAAACAACGTCTACTAGCTACACCTATTATTACGCCTAAGACGAGCCTAAACATGACGTTAGCATCATCATCATCATCCTCCGTCGCTGCGCCTTCTAAGGGCTTTATGCCCATTGGCGTGGAGACGGCATCCACACACAAATTACCCGCACAGATTGTCATCGAGACGCATCAGAGCTCTTCAGAGCTGGCGGCCGAAAACGATAAGCAACTGGATCTCATCAATTCGATAGTGCAGGATGAGTTGCGGAAGGTATCGTTGGTGGAACAGCCACCAGCAAGTGCTGACGAGACCATACCCAATTTGGTCAAAATGCTGGAGAGCAGTGCGGCTGGACTCGATCCGGTTGGCGAGGCAAATGCTGTTCCTATTGTTGACGTTGTCAACGTAGCAAGCATACCAAACCAATCACATAATAGTAACAATTTCAATGCAAACATAGCAACCGTTCCAACTGCTGTCAGTGGCAATGTTAACGATGTGGAAAACATTGATATTGGCAGTGCTCGTTTGTTGGATACACCAGATGAGGATGAGATTACAGCCGATTTTCTGCAACACGTCGTTGGGCTTATCGAAGAGGACAAACAATTTGAGGCCGAAGTTGTAAAACAAGTGTTGGCAAGCACAGAATCGGGCGGTCTAGATGCCATTGCCAATGCTGTGGTAGCGCCTCCTATATTTGAGACTGCCAGTCAATTGACAACCATAGCTCAGGTAAGAGAACAAACTCTCAATTATTAAAACCATACAAAAAATAATTCTCACAATTCTCATTGCAGCCGAACGAATATCAGCCTGCCATTATTGTGTCGAATTCATTGAGCAATTTACCAATAGCGTGTAGCACTCCATCGCGTAGCAGCAGTAGCACAACAGCAACAACGATGTCAACATTATTGCAAAGCCCTGAGGTAAAGGTGGTGCGTGGCAATGGTCGCGTCATTTACCTGCCACCGATTGAGGCGCCTACAACTCGAGCAAAGCGTCGTGCTCAGAATCCGGCCGCATCGACAACGACATCATCAGATATTAGCAATATTTCGCACTGTGAACCAATGCTGGATAGCAGTCAATTGGCCAACAGCAGCCTAGACAGTGATAGCTTTATGTCGCAAGCATCACGCGGCGTGCACAAAAAGCAATTGTCCAAGGAGTCTAGCGGCGGCAGCGTAAAGCGACCCAAACGATCGAATAAACTGAACACCAGTCAAACCAACGATGCGGATGCCTCAGAATCTCAAGAGGACGACGATGATCCCAATAAGTAAGATGTCCAAACGTGTTGCATTAATGTATGCTGAAGTTGTGTGCTCTTTTTTCAGGCTATGGTGCATTTGTCGTCAACCCCACAATAATCGTTTCATGATTTGTTGCGATTTGTGCGAAGATTGGTATCACGGCACTTGTGTCAACGTCACAAAGGCCATGGGTCTGGAAATGGAGCAGAACGGCGTTGACTGGAAGTGTCCGAAGTGCGTCAAGCGACAGGAAGAGAAGGTAACCACGACAAGAGTCTACAAATATTTATTCACATGCTTATATAACCATCAATCAAACTGTACTCCATTTAGAGTCAACCACGCATTACGGACATGTTGTTACCTAAGCACAGCGGTGACCTGACGGAAAGTGCAGCGTTACCCAAGCAACCAAACGAAACCAAACCAACAACAGAAGCAAAGGACTTTGCAGTACCCCATATCACAGGCACACCAATACTGATGGCGAAACAAGCTAAAGCTCCACAAATCATAAAACCACAACCCAAAGTGTTGCACCAACAACAGTTGCACTTCATCAAGCTTGGCAGTGGTGGTAGCAATGCTTCAACATCCTCAGATCAAGGTTGTGTTTTCTGTAAGCGTCCGGCACGTCCCAATTCGGTTTATTGCAGTGATGAATGCATTCGCAAATACGCACAGGCCGCAATACAGACGCAACAATCAGACCCTGTGCTGCCAATGTCGCCACAGCTACAACAACCAAATCCTCTTGATGTCAAGAAGAGCAAAAAGAAGGATTTGTTTGAGGATGCACTTCGGCAAGCTGATACAGTATCAAAGGTGGAGCGGGTAAGTTAACAACAAATGTATTTCTACTTGTTTTATTAAAGTGATGTCAAATTGCAGATCAATGTGTTTGAGCGTCGCAGCGGACGAGCCATCACAGGACATATGGCGCCTAGTGCACAGCATCTGAAGAAGTGGCTGCAGGACAATCCCACCTTTGAGGTAATGCAGCCCGGCAGTTTGCAACCCACGGAAATAGAGGTAGGATTAAGATGCACTAACAATAAATTATTTCATTTGAATAACGTAACTATGAATTTTCAACAGCGACGACAAGATAAACGCACCTTGGAACAGTCCTCCACAGAGTCGACGCCCACCAAAAGTACGCCTGCAACCTCAGCTCAAAAACCAGTCGAGTCTCAAAATAAGTCTGTACAGCTGCTTTCAACACCGCAGAGCTCTGCCAAAAAGCAAAAGCCCACAACCTCAAAACTACGCTCTTCAGAGAAGAGCAACTCGGAAAAATCGGTTGGTAAGTCGCACGCTGAACCCGTACGTTTGAATGTGCGTCAAACATTCAAGATGCTAATGCTTGATCGCATTAAGTATGAACAAGCAAACGCGTTACCAACCGACAAATCCGAGTGGTTAACATTAGCGGAGGTGGACAACTTTGTGAAGAACATGGAGTCTGAATTGTATCACACATTTGGACGGGATGCGGGTGCCAAATACAAGTCAAAGTATCGAACGTTGTCGTTCAACATCAGGGATCGCAAGAATAAAACGCTCTTCGAGAAGATATGTGCCAAGCAGCTGGAACCCAAGCAGTTAGTGCGCATGACAGCCGCCGAACTGGCCAGCCAAGAGTTGGCCAAATGGCGCGAGGAGGAGAATCGTCATCAGTTGGAAATCATTAAGAAGTCTGAACTCGATTTGCTGTCACGGGCACAAAACTATTTGGTAAAAACGCATAAGGGCGAAGAAGTTATCAATACGCCGGTGGATGTTACGCTACCCGATGAAGAACTGGCAGAGCAGAACGCCGATAAAGAAATACAGATCGATAGCTCCGACAGCAAGAGATCTTCTCATTCTACTGACCCATCATTAATTGCCACAGACACATCCAGCAAAGAACTTGAACTGGAGCGTTCGGTGAGCAAAGAGAAGAACGCTAAGTCGAAAGAAAAGGAACGCTCTGCTGATAAAGATAGGGAACGTGACAAGCGTCACAAGAACCACAAGAATCATCATCATCATAGCACATCCAAACGAAGCCGGAGTCGGTCGAGCAGTCGCAGTCGCAGCATGGAAAAGCGGAGCCATAAACGGCATCATCACGACTCCGATGCAGACAAAGAAAAAGAGGCGTCTTCATCACGTGACAAGCAAGCCAATAAGGTGCGTGCTGAAAAGGAGAAAGTGGTGCCTGCCAATAAGCCAGCTGAAAAGAAGGCGGAGCCACCTTTAGTGTTCAATTTGATTGATCAAATCCTGGAATCTGAGAAGACAGTCGAGCAAGCGGCCAATTTAAAAGTGCCCACAAAGCAGACACTAAAGACTGTGCCCGTTGCAACAAAGACCGCACCCAAATCCGACGAACGGCCCGTAAGTTTAGATAAATACGGCCGCTATCTGCACAGCTTATCCAGTCCACCTATTTGGTCCGGCAATGTGCATATGGTGGACGTCACCGCCTTTGATGTGGTCATACATCCGGTGCATGGCGATACAAGTCAGCTAGCCAAGTTGTTGCCAACGAATTTAGATGTTATTGGTCGTATAACGCGTGTGAACGTCTGGGATTATCTCAAGAAGATCAAGAAGAGTCCCACCAAGGAGATTGTCATTGTGAACTTATTTCCCGCCAGTGCCTCGAACACCATTAACTTCGACAGCTTCTACGAGTATCTCGACACTCGTCAACGTCTTGGTGTCTTGGGTGCCGATGCGGAGCAGATTCGTGATTTCTACATATTCCCATTGGGATCGCGGGACAAATTGCCAAGTGTGCTGCAGACCACGGAGACTGTGCCCTTCTACGAGGATACACGGCGTCCAAACACGCTGCTGGGCATAATTGTGCGCTGCTTGAGTAAGAAATTGGCAACCATGAGTCAAACACTGCCTCTTCCTTCATTGCCCACTGCCAGCAACAAGACTGCAAAGGTAAGACGAAGTGACAATAGGACTATAAGTAATCGCGTTACTAATTGAAAATATTGCAGGTGATAAACAAGACGCGCGCTAAAACAACATTCACGCCACCGAGCAGTCCAAAACGTAAACGTAGCACGCATTCGACGAGCTCCAAAGATGATGAGTTCGACATCGATGCGATCATCAAAGCGCCCATAGCCAAGTTGCACAAGAGTGAGTAACCTCCATAAATAAATAAGTATTGTCAATAATAAAATGTATGGTCTATGCAGCAAACATTTCAATAGATTCGACTAGCTCGGACGATCCGAATGCGCCTTATTCGCCCGGCGGCAGCTCTGACGATGACTTGGCAGCATCAAATCCAATCAATAAGGATGAGCTGGAGCGTAAAGTGAATGAGATTAATAAACAAATAGCCGCACAACGCAAGGAGATTGCCGGCCTGCTTAATGTTGAGTCACCTGTAAGTTATGCAATACAATAAATAATGAACCATTTTGACACTAGAAGAAATATTCATTCATTTTTTATAGGTTCTTACCCAGCCTTCGCCATTGTCTAATGCAATAGCCAACATATCGAGTATTCCCAATCTGAACAATATACTGGCAAGCCTAAAGAACAAAAGTGAAACCATTGCCAAGGCAAGTGCTGGCGATGACGAGGAATACAATCCAGAAGATGCCATCGCCTCAAACAGCTCCTACGGCATGGGTAAGTTAGTCAATTCTTCTGACCTTCGATTGGACTTAACTAATTGATTGTCTTAGCAGGTACAAGAATTGCGGAGAATGCAACCAGAACCAAGAGTCGCTTGGCGCAGCTAAGTGAAGCTGAGCTTCTTAGTATGGTGCCGGACAATTTGGTGGATGATCTGGCGCCAAGCACCCGACACAATGAGGAGCCCCCACCGCCCGGTGTTTAGGATAGCAATAAAATATGATTATAAATAGTTATTGATAGAGATTGTAGGATTTAGAGTGTGTACGTGACTAGCTTTCATCTACTTGTTATTTAGCTTTTGAATGGAATTCAATTAATCATCTTTCCCCAATTTTTCTTTGATTATCACGCCCCTGAATTGTAAGCCGTTTCATTTTGTACATTTGCATTCAACGAATTGAATACCATTTCTGTATTATATCCAGCAATCGGAACAATTGAAAATATGTCTCCGTAGTCGGATACACAGTCGTCGGTTAATAGTTTTATTAACAAATTATCATATTAACACAATTGCGGTTTCTTTGCCAAAACAAAAATAAGAATGAAGCATACCAACTAACCTTCTATAAGTACGTGTACATTTTTCTTAAATACAAATAAAACTTGCTAAGTAACATCTACTATATATAAGTATATATGTATATATGATATCGTTATTTTTTGAGTAATGCTGATGAAGATGGTGCTTGATTATGATTAGTTAACTTCGCATGGATCGTGCTGACTGTCGAAATGGGCACAGGATATCTTGGGTCCGTTATGCACACGTGGAATTGCAATGCGAAAGAGAATGCCCGCTGGCATGCAGACACAAATCTTGTACTGCACACTCCCGGTGCGTAGTCCCAGCTCCGAATTGGCAATTGGTATGCGAACCATATCCAGGAATATGCCTGTTCCGGCCTCGAGAATGGTGGAGCCTTGGGTTGAATTGATGGCCACATGATGCTCGACCTGTAGGTCTATTGTGGAGCCATCCAGGAATACGCCTTCAGAGCCCTTAACGGCAATATGGCCGTCACTATCCATGAGCAAAGGAACACCAATTGGACTAGCGATGCGACTAGTGCTCGCAACCTTTGCATGCAGCACTCCATCCATACCTGACGGCATGCTATACTGTGGACGGTGTGTGGTGAAAACCGTTGAACGATCAGCAGGATCTTTAATCTCAAAGAGATTCGCCTGTATAACCATGCCATCCTTATTAAGCACAACACGATCACGTTCGGTTATGCTGCCGCTGTTCGAATTGCGAAAGACTCGCAGATTAACGCCACTGTCTTCGCCGTCACTGCTGATCGACACAGGCACATCGGAAAAACCATGGATGCCCATGGAATTGGTTTGAATGCGATCCAGATCCGTTTCATCATAGAATTTAATTAAATCCAGCTCGGGAATCAGCTCCATACCCTGTACTCCTTTGCCTAGGCGTAACACACCCATAATAGTCAATGTTAGGATTAAATTGCCAATTGTAAGCAATAGCAACACCACCACAGCGGTCCAAAACGCGAAACTATTGCGTCCCTGGCGCACAGGATGCAAATGGGAGCAGCTGTCGTTGTCGTAGGAGCAGTTCATTTTCTCATCGAAATAATTCACCGTGTCCGTTTTTGAATCGATGCGTCCTAGGTCCATGTCAGCAGCGCCAATGGGTAAGGTGACAGACAAGGCTGTCTCAGAGTTCGCTTCGTCGGAGTAGGATGGCGATGGACCTCGGACAAAGGTATTTTCAAAGATATCCATTTTTTTTAGTTCAGCTGTTTTCTTTGCAGCTTGCCTCTAGCGAAATAGTGTTTCCTTAGTGTGTATGTTGTATCCCCCAGAGATACAAAAATAGTACATATTTAATATGTACATATTGTGTAGATATATAATTGTGTTTCAAAGACATGCGCACTAACACAAATTGAATTGGCGCCACAGCTTGAACGGCAGCTCCCTCTAGCGGTCATAGTTAGGTACCTGCCTCTATCAGTAAGACCATAAACGGCGCATAATATCCTTTGTGACATAAATATATTAAGACGTGCTTTACACGTGCTTTTTCAGTATTACTCCAGCTTAAAAGTGCTGCCACTCACTTATATTTGATTCACCCGCATTCATATGGAAAATATGCCGTTACTCGTTTTTTGATTATGCATTTCTGAAAATTCTGTTTTTGATGATTTGCAAACGTTGGACATTCTAATGGTTTGAATGGGGTTTTAAGTTTTTTTTTGTAAACAGTCCAAGTAACTAGCTGTTTGAAATAACGCGCCATTTTACACGCGTTTTCTTAATTTTATGTCATCTCTATGGAAATATAACCAGTTGGCCACTCGGGGTTTTGTATCTTGGTATATTTCATCGAAGTTAAAAACTATATATTTTAGAAATAAAGAAAAATAAAACAGTTTTAAAAACGTTTTTATAAGGAAACGTACGTCTAAAATTAATTTAAAATAATTTTTGATTCATTAATATATTTTTAAATATTTTTTCAACAAACATTGATGTATTGCCAAATTAAAAAAATCGATGTATCGATAACGGACATCGAAGTTTTTCCACCTCTATTTCCACCACTTTAGCAAAATGTCCTTTAAGGTAAGTCGACATATTGTTGTTAATTTATTATTGGTGTTATCTGGCATTTTTATTTGATTATTATGAAGCCAATCGATCCCAAACGCGATGAGATACGTCGCTATCTTGAGCGCGGCAGCGTTCTCGATTCGTTGACGAAAGTCTTCATACGCGTGATCAAAGAGCGTCCGGAAAATCCAATGGAATACATTCGCAACAACATTGGAATCGTAAGGCACCAACACGACAAGTACGAGCGCCTCGCACAGGATTTGCAAGAGGCGAACGAAGAGATTCAACGTTTGCGTGCCATTATCAACAGCATAAACCCCGACGTGCTGCAGACACCACACATTCCCATAGATTCCGAGCCAACGGCAGTCGCTGAGAAGGTGATAGATGATGCAACCGCCGCCGAGGTTGAAGTCAGTCAGAATACCAATGGTGGCGATAAAGCAACATCTTCGAACCCTGATGAGTTGGTCGCCGTTGTCGAAAATTGTCACATTGAGGAGGAGGAGCCAAACAAGGCTGAGGTCACCAAGAGCGTTCAAGATAGCTCAACCCAAAGCGCAACCGTCCAAGCTGAGCCCAGCACCGAATAAATCAATAAACAAAGAATATTTGTCAGCGCACTAGCACATCCCATTAGCGTACGTTCTCATAGAAATGTTAACAGAGTTAAGCAAAAAGAATGAATGGATAGTATTTTCTTAAATGTAAATAATAATAATAAAAAAACATTTACCTTAGTTGGGTATTGAAAACTTAAGCTTGGTTTCTTTTTCATACGTGATCAAGTTAAGGAAGGAAATTGTAACATTTATGTCGTTAGTGTGGGGTTTCCAAATATTTATTGAAATCAGTTTCATAATTCATACACATTTGTATATCATTTGTTTATTAATATAAAGGATTATTGATAATACATATTAATAATAGAAATTTACTCTTGTTTTTAAACACATCTTAAAAAGTGATACTGGATGATAAAAACAATGAAGAAAAAAAATGTATATAGTATGTATGGATCGATTGAATTAAATGTTAACAGCTGCATCGAATTTGAATCGAAAAAAAAAGAAACAACAAAACAAAGGTCGATATTACGGGCGTATCAATAGATTTGTTGTTGTTACTGGACGAACATAAACTGATTCATTAATTTAAAGGTCAAAACTTAGTGTTTACATTTTTAACTTCTTGGCAAGCGTTCTCATCGTTCACTAATTACTTTCTTCTTCCCTCATCATAATCATTCTTCTCGAATTATTAATGTCATAGTTTTAAGGCCAAAAAGCTGCATTTTTTGTTCTCTTTTGTGTTTTTTACAAGGCCCTACTACATTTGTTGTGACTTACAGTTCGTCGTTACCTTGTTCAAATTTCTGTTTGCTGATTTTTTTTGTAACTTGTACTAAACGTTTTAGTCTCGTGTTTTAAAATTGGACAAAACATATATGTACATGCATATGTATGGTGTGGGTCGCTAAACGACTATGGTATAGTAGATATATATATGTATATGTAGGTGTGTAGGTGTAGTTTGTTAATCGAAATAAATGGTAGTTTTATGTTTTCTAAATTATCATGTCATGCCTGTTTTTTTTGAATGCTTGGTGAATGTTTTGTTTCTTGTTATTTTTTGTAGTTGAAGCAAATCTCTTTATTTCTTAAAAGATAATATTTTCTCCAGGTTTTTGGATTTCATATTATTGTATATTTTTTGTTTTTCATTATAATCGCAGAGCGTTCGGTTCTTCCCTTTGTCGCTATTGTGGTGCGGATTGTTGGATTGTAAAATTAGATTGCCCCTCGCTGTCGATAGAAAATAAGATAAGAAATTGATATAAAAAAAATGTTATTACGTTAAGTCTCTTTACTTACGTTATGTGTTGAATCATTATAATTTTTGCCTGCATTGTATATAGAAAAGTGTGTGATTGGTTGTTGTTGGTGTTTTTTTTGGGAGTTTGATGATATTACTTTTTACGTTTATCTGCCGGTTTCAAGATCTGGAATGAGCACATAAGTGATTCATCCACAGACATCATCGCACCAGCATTGTCAAATTCGCCACAATAATTGGGAGCCGAGAAGAGTGTGACCAGCTGTCGCTTGGCGAAGAACTCATAGCCATCCTCGACCACCTGATGGGCGCGGCAAATGAGATCGAACTCGTGTTTCTCCAAGAATTTGGCCACCACCTCGGCGCCGAAAGTGAAACTGACACCGCGATCATTCTCGCCCCATCCCATGGTATCCTTGTCCGGATCGGACCACAGCAGATCGCAGAGCAGGCCCTGATCTGGCACGTCAGTGGGTCGCATGATGCGGCGAATTTGCTCCATCGACGAGAGGTCGGGACTGAGACCGCCATGGCAACAGAATATCTTCTCATCCACAATGGCTGCCACTGGCAAGCAGTTGAAGCAGTCGGTGAATGTCTTCCACAATTTGATGGTGTAGCGACGCTTGCATTCGTCATAGAAGCCGTAGATGCGATTTATGCTAGCGCACTCATGATTGCCGCGCAACAAAAAGAAGTTCTCCGAGTATTTGATCTTGTAGGCGAGCAGCAAACAGATGGTTTCCAGCGACTGTTTGCCACGATCAACGTAGTCGCCCAAAAACAGGTAATTTGATTCCGGTGGAAAGCCACCGTACTCAAACAGTCGCAGCAAATCGTAGTATTGGCCATGTATGTCACCGCAAATCTTTAATGGCGCCTCCAGCTCCAACAGTATGGGCTGCGACAGAAATATCTCTCGCGACTTCAGACAGAGGCCACGAATTTCATTCTCGGAGAGCTGAACGTTTTTGCCAGGCCGTGCCCCACGCACTTCCAGAAGTCTTGATATGATGCTGTCGATATTCATAACATCGCCCATGTTTCTGTTTGGTTTTGCTGCGCAATTGCTGTGCTTCAATTTTCCACCAAAGAAGGGCAAGTGGCTTTGAAGTATATTTTTCACTATAAATATTTTTCACAGCACAGCTACTACCAGAAAATTTCACCAGTGTGACCGAATTTACTCAGAAAACAGAAGGAAATGGCCAGTTAGTCAGCCTCTTCACACACACAGAATTCGTCTCGCTTCCACTGCTTAGATTGCCTTTGTGCCCGCCTTTTGCGTCGTTTGGCTTTTGTATGTTGGTGTGAGCAGGACCAGGCTATTTACAGCTGAATGTTGCGGCCAGACTGTTAGAAAACAACGGACAGCATTATGCTGCACTAACACTATGGCGTTGCCATATAATCTGAGTTTAACATTAACAGTGTGAGAACAGCTTCTGTAATTAATTAACGAAAATTGTTATTTAAAACTAATATGGATCGATTAAAACAGTAATCAATGTTATTCATTTTTGAATAGGCGTACCTATGTTGATAATTAAAAGTAATTAACATTTGAATATAATTTAGTACAGCAGTGAGACCGCAATCGGGCGCTGCTGTTAAATGTAGAGTTACCAGTTGTAAATTTTTTGCATTTTTGTATATATAGTATATCATATCGGCGTAAATAAGTGTTTCCGAAATTTTTCTTGCAGTCACACTGTAATTTAAGTTCAAAGAAAGCTCAAACTTTAATTAACGGAAATTACACTTGATAAAAATGGATCAGTTAATTAAAGTCAATTGAAACTCTAAGTTCAAGATGTTGCTGCTGGATATAATAACTAAAAATCTCTCGAACGAGGTCTATATAATTGCGGAAATTGGCCAAAATCATCAAGGCAGTTTAGAAACAGCTAAATTGATGATTCTGGAAGCAAAAAAAAAGCAGGATGTCATTGCGTTAAATTCCAAAAATCCGATTTAAGAGCAAAGTTTACACGATTCGCCCTTGAGCGAGAGTACGTCAGCGATCATGCCTGGGGAAGAACTTATGGTGAACATAAAGAATATCTGGAATTCTCCAAGGAACAATATCGCCAGCTTCAAGCCTATAGCAAAGAAATTAAAATTGATTTCACTGCCTCTGCTATGGATGAGGTAATTAACTGACACTTTCTTATAACCCCATATAAGCAATATATTCTTATACTTCTTAGAAATCTCTTGATTTTCTTGCCGAGCTAAAAGTACCATTCATAAAGATTGGCTCAGGAGATGCTAATAATTTTCCCATGTTAAAGAAAGCTGCTGCAATGAGGATGCCTTTAGTTATATCGACAGGAATGCAAACCATGTCAACTGTGGATAAAATCGTTGAAATAATGAAGCAAGCTGGAAACAATTTGTTTGCTTTGATGCATTGCGTTTCTTCATATCCGACTGCATCTAGTGATTGCAATTTGCGGATGATACCCGCTTTTATGACACGTTTCCCAGGTGTAACAATTGGTTACTCTGGCCATGAGTTGGGTGTCTCGATTACTAAAGCTGCCGTGTTGTCAGGAGCAAGAATAGTTGAGCGACACTTTACTTTAGATAAGAATCAAAAAGGATCTGATCATCGCTGCTCTCTTGATCCTATTGAGTTATTATCGTTAGTGGAAGGCATAAACCAATTTAAGGCCAATCAAACTCTTTGCAAACCTAGCTATACTTCAAATGAAATAACTAAAATATTAGGCGAAGAAAATTATGAATTAAAAGCAGCATTGGCAGACATTACTCAAAAGGAAATCTTGCAATGTGAACTCGCTTGTCGTCGCAAATTAGGTAAATCAATTGTGGGAGCTCGAAATTTACTGAAAGGACACAAACTCCAAGAAGTCGATTTATTAATTAAAGTTAGCGAACCAAACGGCATAACTGCAGAAAAATATTTTGATTTAATTGGCATGCAACTACTGTGTGACGTTAATGAAGACGAACCCATAACTGAGAATGTGCTGGCATAATACAGCGAAATTTATTGTTTATAATAAAATGTAAATCTTATTGCCTAGCTTATTCGGCAGCATCGTCACTACCAACATCCTCATTTTCATTCTCAATCATTTCAATATCTTCTTCCAGGTCACCTTCCTTCTTGTCAGTAGGCTTCTCATACACGGGAGTTAGAGGCGACACAACCACGCCATTCCACACAGACATTTCGCGTACAATACTTGTGTTGCCCTCTAATCCCAGAATATGCTTGTAGCCTCCATGTGCCAATACTCGCAGTAACGTCTGCGCTGTATAGCAGCATACATCCTGCTGCTCTAAAGTCATTGCTGTATGTACCCGAATGTGACCGGGCTCAGTTGGATCCGTGATACCCGCAGATCCCGGCAGGAATAGGCCAGCCGAGAGCAGTTGGAACACACGACGGAAAGCCATGTTGATGGGCAGCGCTTGACGCGAGGGATTGTTCATGATGGCCAAATGAGCAATTAAATCAATCATCCAAGCAGAGAGCGGTGCAAAAGCATCGAATCGCTTAGTCAAATCCTTAAGAATACGAATTAGAACTTTGATTGAAGAGTGGTGAGCGTTTTCCTCGAACCAGCGAGTGTGCCGTATAGCTGCCAAATGGCCCTGCATCAGCTTATGATCCAAGTGGATTTCTGGCTCTAGTTTACGTAAATTTTGCGGCAACGTAGCAATCAGAATGCGCACTTTGGCCTGTACATTGGACACATCGAAGCCGCGGTCATGTACTTGTATTGTGTGCTGCTCTCCCTTGGCAACCACTTCAGTCTTCATGCCATTTTTGAGGTCCGCCTCTACTTTTTTGGCCAGTGCCTCGCAGGCTTCTTTCGTTGGCAGTGTTTTAAGTATGACAACAACATCGGCTACATTGTTGCCAGTGAGAATTGTTCCCTTTTTGAAGGAACCCACTTGTCGCACTTCTTCCAATTGCTGCAATGGGTTTGTTAATCTTTAGTTTCGTTTTTATAATCATATGCGTTATTGTTCAAACTTACACAGGTATTGAAATCGCCTGGGGCTAAAACTAAGTTATCTAGAACAGCTTGCACCTTGGTAACCAAATTACCAATTGCTGTCTGCTCCGCTGAGGTTGGACTAAGGTCTTGGTTACGTTTTAATAGCGCCTATTTAAAACTAAACAGCATAGTTATATTGATTCAACATTGTATACATTTGTAGTATTATCGATTTTACCGCAGTTAGAGCAGAATCATCTACAGCCGGTGAAACTTTGGGGAAAACAACTTCGGCTAATGTTAAATCAAACGGATGCCGCGGTACGAACGTCTTTTTAAAAGGCGGCCTAATGCCTCCGCGCATAGGTCTGCCGCCGCGTAGCGCTCCACGGACCATAGTTTTATTATAGTGAATAATTTTGACGATTTTTTAATTTCTTCTCAGAGAACCACCAATCACACTTCGTCTGCCTTTAATAAGCCCGATAGCACATATGGTTGCATTATCGATAAATTATTGTTGTGATGGTTTAGCAGAGTTACTTAATATGCGGACATCGATGTTTTCAGAACATGCGGCGATAGTTTTTTTTTGTGACATTAAAAGCGACATTTTAGAAATATAACTTGCGGTCACTCTCAACACTGAGTCCCGGTTTTGCTTGTCACTGTGTTTTTTTTTCATACGGCGTGAAAATCGGCGTTAGTTTGATTTAACACAAAAAATTATTGTAACTAAAATTAAGGCCAATAATTATGGCGACTGAACGCTACAGTTTCTCGCTAACGACATTTAGGTAAGTGGCGAGTGCTGGATGACCCTCTATTCGCTTTATTAGTATAACCTGTGTGAATGACTGGCATA
Organism: Drosophila sulfurigaster albostrigata; assembly: GCF_023558435.1. Classification (NCBI taxonomy): domain Eukaryota; kingdom Metazoa; phylum Arthropoda; class Insecta; order Diptera; family Drosophilidae; genus Drosophila; species Drosophila sulfurigaster. Next base: position 23,910,536 of record NC_084882.1, read on the forward strand.
AACACACTTTTTTTTTTTAAATTATTTGTTATTTTCAGTCCTTCGGGCAAGCTTGTCCAGTTGGAGTATGCTTTGGCAGCTGTATCCGGAGGAGCTCCTTCCGTGGGCATTATGGGTAAGATTTACTTATGCTTTTGCATTGTTAGACACGACTGACGTTTCCCGGCTTTCAACAGCTTCCAATGGCGTCGTCATTGCCACCGAGAACAAATACAAGTCGCCCCTTTATGAGGAACACAGCGTGCATCGTGTGGAGATGATTAACAAGCATATCGGTATGGTTTACTCTGGCATGGGTCCCGACTACCGCTTGTTGGTGAAGAAAGCCCGTAAAATCGCGCAGTCATACTACTTGATCTATAAGGAGCCAATTCCCGTCTCACAACTGGTGCAGCGTGTTGCAACTCTTATGCAGGAATACACTCAATCGGGGTATGCAAATTACTCATATGCTTTTAAATTTTCGCCAATATTGTATATTTTATAGTGGTGTGCGTCCATTTGGCGTTTCATTGTTGATCTGCGGCTGGGACAACGATCGACCATATCTTTATCAGTCGGATCCTTCAGGAGCTTATTTCGCCTGGAAGGCCACTGCCATGGGCAAGAATGCTGTCAACGGCAAGACCTTCTTAGAAAAGCGGTAAGCATCCTATAGCGTTGTGCGTATATTATGAACTAATTCACTATTGCCATGAAATTTCAGTTATAGCGAAGATCTTGAGCTGGAAGATGCTGTGCACACTGCTATTTTGACTCTGAAAGAAGGATTTGAAGGAAAAATGACTTCGGATAACATTGAAGTCGGAATCTGCGATCAGAACGGTTTCAAACGTTTGGACCCCCTCTACAATCAAGGATTACTTGGCCAACATCCCATAAATATTAGGCATTTAAGCAAACTCGAGCTAAGCTTTTCACGAGTACGGAAAACAAATAAAACAATAATAAAGTTTGTAAGTGATGGGTTCTTTGAATGATAAATTAAAATTGTCTTGTGGCTAATTTCACCTTACAGTACAATGATTTGGGTACCATTTAAGTGTAAGCCATAAAATATTGGTAACCTTTTTAAAACAATATTGCTGTGTCAAAACGCATTTGATTGAATGTTTCTAAAAAATGAGCTTTATTCAAAACAGTTTTATTTAAGTCCTGTTGCAGAATGTGATCACTAGCAAGATTTTGTTTAAACCGATGGAATATACGTGATAGATACAAGATACAGAAAGGTGCATTATTTCAAAAAGACAGTTACTTTCGTTTTTTTCAAAAAATTTGCACACCGTCTAGAATATTTTCTTCAAGAAGGCTATTTTATACAGTTTGTTTCACTTTAATAGGAATATGTGGTAGTGGAGATACAGGACTGTGTCTCCGCTAAAGTAAACTGCTTTCGATGCACTGCTTTCAATTAACTGCTTGACAATGGCGTGTACAACTGCTTACTCAACTGCTGTTTAAGATTTTGCGCCAACGCATTTCATTCAAAATGTAATGTTAATGGTTAACAATTAGAAAATTACATCGTTTTTCAAACTATAGTTTAAAATTAAATTGAAGTTGATTTGTAATTCTACAATAAGTAGAGAATAATAAGTAGAGAATGCAGAGACTAAGAGAGCATCAGTTCTTGTGATGGTATTCGTGAGTTCAATACCATCACATTCGTTTAAACAATAGCTAATGTGGTATTACGTATAGGTGATTTTACTCAGAGAGCACCGCAATCTGTGGTTGTGTTAGTGTGTTTCAAGCAAATACTAACACATACATATATTTATATGGCATGTGAGTTATCATGAACGCCATATTGGAAACTGATATTGACTTTGGCAGTGAGAGAGCGTTTTATCAATGTTAAGGCTAAGATACAATTTTTTAAATAATCCGATAAATATAAATAAACTTAAACTATTCATAGAACAGTTTTCCCATTTTTAATGTGCACCCTGTATAAGCTGACGGACTCTAGACTAGGCGCTACACGTGGCCTATCCCTCTTACCCGCTCTACCTGCTTTGGGTTCATCAGTCCATTGCTTATCTTCTCGCTGAGCACAACAAAACAATAACACATTCGTTAAGCACGAGAAATACAAAGTGAATCGGGACGGTTGTGTTGTTGACAAGCAGGTCTTGGACTGGGAACGCGCATGCAATGGAAATTTACCAGAGAATTTCAAACGAAATTCATTTATTGCGTTGTTTTTATGAAGTAAACCTCTGCTGATGGAAAAAACCCGTCATTTTGCATGCGAATCACTTTTAAATGACTTTGTTTTTAATTACTTGTGAAAACTATAAACAAAATAATTTTGTACACTTATCGTATCCATTGGAAGACATCCTCACTGCCTGACTGTCATATAGTGTCTGACCAAGTTGTCAGCCGAGTAGATCCGACTGTTCCTACACATATTGGCGCTGAGCGTATTTCTGTCATTGTATTCGTAATATGTGTGCATGACACCTACACAAACACACCTCTCGCAGCTCTCTTGACAAATATTCGTGTACATGCACTCAGATTATGTTGGTAATCGTGTGAGATATACCAATACATTCAAGCGATGCGCTGCTCTCTGCGCTAGAGAAGAGAGTGCAGCGTAAAAAGTGTGTCTGTATTGTAAATACTAATACTATAACAATACTTGTTGCTCTCTTTATTTCTGGACTCTCTGTTTACTTTCTGATCATTGTGAACTTCGAAACAGCTGTTTGGCTAGGTCGTGTAGCGCGCTCTTTAAAAGATACAAATGTATTTAGATACATTTTTGAAATGGAACAACTTGCCATAAATTTTGCAACAAACTTGTAATTTACTGGCCCTCCTCTATTAATAATAATATCATTTTGGGTTAATTTTTAAATATTCTTTCTTTTTTATTTCTTTTTAACTTTTTTTCTTATCTTTTGGGCACTTTCTTATATGTACGTGTATATATAATATAATTATATATAGTTTGTATTAAATGTATAGTTAATTGTGTGTCGATGACATCACTTACGCATTACGAGAACTTAGAAACTTAGTTAGTACTTAACAATAACTTATATCAGATCAGTTATCGCAATTATTGAGTAGTTTGTGCATAGTGTTAAGGCTATTATTTACAATTTAAAGAATACATCGATGTTAGTCCTCTCCTCTCCTCTCCTTCTTCGCAACCCGCTCTGCCAACTATCGATAATGAGTTTGGAATAATCCACATGCAGCAGACGACGAGTATCCTTTGGTGGTGGCCTGGGAAGACCACAGCCACAATCAAATGTTCAGGCAACGCAGCTTTGTCTCTGGTATGCGGGATGTGAACTCGAATGATGGCGGTCTACGCAGATCCTCGTGCGAGTCGCGTCTTATGCGATCCGGATTGCGACCCATCACAGAGGACAGTGGGATCTCCATGCGATAGATCTCTTCCAGCACCAGTCGCTCCAGATCGAATAAGTGTTCATCTCGCACTCCAGGGATTTCATCGTGCATAAACAGCGCCAATCGCAGCAGATATTCCGCATTATGGCCACTGGGACCGCGGCAGTTGGCGATTTGCCGCGCTATAACTGCCAATGGAGCGTCGCCGGCCCAGTGACGATTCTCTGGCGTGGCCACATAGACCAGCACCTCGACAGCCTCGCCGCTAAAGGGCGTGTCATGCGATGCGACGCGGGGAAAGAATTTTGTTTCGAGTGTTGCATAGCCACCTGTTGAATGCAAATCAAACAAAGCGCTCAAGTTAGTCAACATATCTATAGAGATAAGGTGGGAGGCGCTTGATTACTTACCGAGTGTGCACTCGCGTTGCTTGAGATACTCCAGAGCCGTTGAACCTGTTATTCTGTAGGCACAGCCCCAAGTAATGCCCTGCAAATAATAAGAAAATCATATTAAATACGGAAAAGATTGTCAAATTGATGTTGTTTAAATTTAAAAAAGCAGAAAAAATGCGTTTTTAGCCCCAAATAGTTTTTGACCAGCCGCGGATTTGAACCCGCACACTTTTATACTGTCTACTGATAATACGATTTTTTTGACTGCGCCTATGCTTATAATTCCCAACTACTTATTCGGCATATGGCACGTATAAATAGCGGCCAGCGATAGTTTCGTCAGGCCGTTTCGAGTTTTTCATGCTTGTCTCTCGGGGTCACAAACGAGCTCCTGGTAGCTCCCATGACACCCTGGGTAAAGTCCCCGGGCCTAGGATAGAAAGTATCAAGGCGTAAAAAGTTGTATTACACAATTCGCCTATATTTCGCGGTAATTCGCCTTGCGTACACTCCAATGAAGAGGGACCTGTAAAAGGGTCTCGAATTGTTGCGCTCGGTTGACTGCGGAAATGTGCCAGAGATTCCATTAGATATAGGCAAGTGGGGGCGTGTCTTCAAACCACACGTCGCCCATACGGAATGGGGCTTACTTTGAGAAACTCGAATATAAAGGCTAAAGCTACTTTTTGCGCTATGCTTTGTCTTCCCCACATACAGAAATAAGTTATAGTACTGTGATGACTGCTTACCTCTTTGTCTTCCACAAGTGTTGCGACACGTCCCGGCTGTAAGCAGAAGAAAGAAAGAAAACATTTTGTTGTGTTAAGAAAATGCGTTTTCATTTTAAAAAGTTTGATGAGTTATAAAAGCGAGTTTCAGTGTCTGGGATTTTTTGCACGTTCTGTTTGTTTACTTGCAAGCGGACCTTGACTTATTTTCTTTTACATTGTTGCTGCTTGTTAATTGCAATTGCAATTGCAATTTTGACTTTGTGTTGCGCAAAAAATACATTTTTCACAAAGTCGGAAAATAAATACTGAGTATGTCATCAAAAATAGTGAACGTTATAGCTCAAAGAAGTATTGTAGAGGGAGAGAATGAGAGAGTGTATCGAATGAAGTCCGTTGCTGATAACAGACTTGGGTTAGGTAATGTGTGTACAGGTGAAACTGGGCAACAAAGCTATGAGAGCACTTACCGCATCTTCGGTGCCGCGATGTGTTGCGTTGCCCTGCCAGAAGCGTCGCACATAGCCTCTTATGTAGCCTGTGATGCACTTGTTGTAGGTGAAGCCAGGAATCCAGCACAACGAGCCATAGCCAAAGACCCAGCACGAGGCGATGTCCGCGTTGTTGTTATTACTCGGCCGATTCTCCTGATCATTATTGCCAGCATTATTGTTGTTATTGTTGTTGCTATCCTCATCGCCACCCAGCGTGCCATTGGTGAAGAGGTTCTTGAAGTGAGCCGGCACCTCGGTGGGTGGCTGATGTCCGCTAAAGTGCGCCATCTTGATGTTTTGGTGCCCAAAAGTGTTTTGTAGGGTAGAAAGTTAAGCGTCTACGCTATCGAACTGTGAATTTAAGCCTGCGCAGCCAAACGATATTCTCACGTTTGTTGTCTCAATTCTCGATTCTCGATTCGATATCTCTTCTATAGTGTGTTGTTTGTTTCTGTTGTTTGTGTTGCTGTGTGTGGCACTCGGCTTTTATAGTCGCATGTTGGGGCATGCAATTTGTTGCCGCTATCTCACGCTTAGCATTGCTTCTGCTTCAGCTTACTGTGTGCAGGAGAAAGAAGAAAACGTAGACACAATTTAGTTATTACATAAAAAATAAGAAATTACAAAATACAATTTTTTTTGTTGTTTTTTCAATTTTGTTTGTCAATGGAACAGTTGAGCCAAAGCTTACTTGATTTTTATCAAATGTGTCACACCACGCGCTTTCTATAACGTTCAATTACGAGTATTATTGTGTGTTTTAGTAGTATAGTTTAGAGTGTAGTAGAAAAGATTCAGCACACGTCTGTCAATTGTTTTGTTGTTGAGAGACTAAATAGTTCCGCTAGCAGCCGGGAGCTAAAACCGCGCGACTGCCGCCGATCCTAAGTTCAAATTAAACAGCCGCACGGCCAATGCGAAAAACGAAAACATTTCTGAGCGAAAAATAAATATCACACAATATATACGACAAGCTATACGAATAAACACACACACACACGAATGCGAATATATTGTAGGAAATATATTTATGACGCTCTGTCTAAGTCGTCTGCGGCGTCGGCGCACTGGACTTATCTCTGAATCTACTCGCAAAGTACACATAAAGCTACTCACACTCGTATTCACATTCACATTCACACTCGCACTCGCAATTCGCATTCGTATTCAAATTGTTGTTGCTCTCACGGGCACGCTCCCTTCGTCTCGCTCTTTCTCCCACTATCAGCGAATAGTGAAACCGAAACGAACAAGTTCTTTTTGCTTTCAGTGTGTGTTAGGGTAAGGTTGACTTGCTTCAAACACGATCGTCGATCGTCGATTGTCGATCGTCGCCCTTTGCTAGATAGATACTTATAAGCAAATTAAAATACAATATTATCAATATAGATTTTATTGTTAACTTTCCAGTTAAATGACGCAGCAAAAAACCAAAATATAAAATTGGTACTTGAGAATTAAACAATCATTCGTTCATCATAAATTGAGTCGAAAAAAATTGAAGTGGATTTATTTGAAGTATTTAATAAACTCAATTTAATGAAATTATGAATTGATTAGAATTATAAAAATGTGATTTGCAAAATTGCTAATCAGATGTTTAAAATAGTCAGACTGATTTATGGACAACGTGTTCTATAATTTATATTTATACTATTATTTGCACTTATTTTGTGTTTGTCGATTATAAAACCGAATCATAATGTTGGATTTCCCACAGCTGCGGTTCCTAGAGTTTTTGTTTGATAAACAAAGGCATGCCATCTAGTAAGTTAGCATTGTAAAAACAAAAGAATTCTTGCAGCTCTCGCAGGAAATCCATCAATGCTTCTTTTTTTTTTTGGCAAAGTTCAATTCCGTACCGAAATGTCTGGCACGCCTAGATATGGCAACTCGTCTTTACGGTATGCGAGACATTTGTTTTTTTGGCACAAGCTGACACACACACACACGCACACACATCGATAGGCGAGTAAATAAACGCCCATTGAGAGAAATACACGCAATAGTATAATGCCTTCTTTTTCTACCTTTCGGCTCTGTGTTGCTTTTCTTTGCCAAACACATGCTAGTTTTAAGCTCTGGGATGGTTGGGGTGCTTGGGGAGGGGGTGGCAAGTGGATTTGGGGCTTGGATTAAGCTGCGTAGCTGCTGTGGAATAAATTCGGCACCATGAAATGCTCGGCATGTTTGGGCGCTCAGCTGCGAGTTGTATCGCACTCTTATCAACTCGTCACACTTCTCTTTTTTGTTTTGTTAGTATGTATATGTGTGTGCTTTGTATTTTTAGCCAATTTTTAATGTGCTCATGCATATGTATATCGAGTCGAGTCGAGTATTGAATATTTAAACATTTTGCAGACTTTGTTTTGATTATAGTCTACCCCACGCAGCCATTTGTTTTCCTCACGCTCTTTCTAAATATCAGCGTTTTTTTTTGCCTCTTTCTTTGCACGAATTTTAGCATAATTATGGACCGATATATATATATGTGTATAGATATAAAAACACATACATATCCAGTCGAAGCGATGACCCAAAAATGCGCATGGAATGGAAAATAACCGAAAGCTTTAAATACACGCACATCCGTGACAACAACATTCTTCAGTACATTTACCCACAAGCGTATGTTATACATAAATACATACATACTCATATGTGAGAACGCTTTTCTTTTCATTTCTTTGCTTTGCTTTGCTTTGGTTTTCATTGCCTGCCCGCCTGCTGCCATTCATTCGTGTCGTCGTTACGTATACGCAACGTTGCCGCTTTGCGTGCAAACACAAATAAAGCAAAATACTTTGTTTATACTTGTTTGTAAGCATGTATGTGAGTACGTACGTATGTATGTATATATGTGCCAGAGATACTCGCTACACATTGCTGAATCCTTGATACTGAACTTTTTTCATTGTGAAAGTTTTTTGCAAACGGTTCAAGGTTGCAATTTTCTCACATCTACACCCAAGCGGGGGGTAGGCACTTGGCACTTGGCAGAGGGGATTAATTGCTCGCTTGTGTGTCTCTCACATTCTGATATTCTTTCTTTTATTTTTGGCTACCAGGCGCTACAGAAAAGTAGTCACACACAGTGGCAGTCACAGACAATTTCCTCAGTCATAGTACACGAGTACACATGCTTTGCAATTTACAAAAGATACAAAGAAACACATACACACAGATACTCAGATACTCAGCTACTGTGTGGTGTCGTCAATATTCATGCATATATAGATACGAGAATGTATCTAGATGTATATACGATTGTGCGGCTTAAATTCGTCAACAATAACACAGCAAAAGCAAATAAAAGCGTAGTCAGAGCCATGTGATGGACACATGCACCATCATTATTCATTTGGTCGAATATCTTCTAGATGCATTTATATCTTATAGTTTGTTGCTTAATGCAAATAATACAATATAATTGTGTGAACTACAATTTAGCACTTAGTGCACTCGCCCAGCAATCAATTAGGGCTATCGCTGTCCAACGACTAAATGAACGCCTCTGCTCGACAGTTACTTTGGCTAATTAAGTAATTGTAACGTGTCGCTATGCAAGAAAACAATCTCGCATCGCAAATATTTCAAGTACACTGTGTAACAAATTTTAGGGCACTCGAAGAGAATTAATTGATAACAAGTTGCGGGCTTGCAATTTAACAAATCAATTAAATTATAGTTTGTTTTTCGAGCACGTAATCCACGTGACTAAGCTAAAAATAAATGGCTAATAAATATTTTCAATTGCACTCTTCAAGTGGGCGAAGTGGGGGCTACCTGGTAAAAGTGATTAACAAATAGACGCGACAAGACGAGACGAAACTTAAACTTAAATATCAATTCAAATGTTTGCATCTGATTAGATTTTTATTATTATTTTTATTATTATTATGGTTATTATGGTTATATGACGCGACGTGGCATTGATAAGCATTTCTCTCCATGTTTCCGTGGGGTGCTTGCAAAACTTGCCCCAGACAGAAAGTGTGTTTTATTTATGAACTGAGCACTCGATAAGAGCTAAGCCAGTAGACTATAGTCTACTATACTATACTTCTATAGAAGGCAGTCGACAGCTGTGCTGAAAACAAAGTGTCTGATAAAGCGATCAAGTCTGTTTTGATTGCGCAAAATGTAAACAATAATTGACGAGCTTTGTTGTCTTCATATCGAAAGGTGTGTTGTCGTCGCCTCTCTAATTAACACAATTGGGTTAATTTCTGAGAGTGTTAACATTTTCATTGTTGCCTTTGTGATGGATGTGTTCGAAGATTTGCGTGCAGGTTTTGCAGATAGTTGCAGAAAGTTAAGATTGATTCCTTGAAAAGCAAATTAAATCTAACTTGTTTTTAATAAGTTTGCTTATTGAACTTTAATAGAAAAGAAAATTAACGGTATTTAATATACTTTATTCTTTCAGCAAACAAGTTAAATTTAATGTTTCTATAGGTTAAGAAATCTTATCTACGTCATTAACTGACCATTTATATAGTTTCGACTTTGATACTTTCAAATAATTGAGGACAGGTTTTTAAATTAGTCGCAAAAAGTTAAGATTGATTCCTTGAAAAGAAAATTAAATCTAAGACTTCTTAATATTTTTGATTTTTGCACTTTAATTGTATTTATTTAAAAAGAAATTTAACATTTATTAATATTTCGATTCAGGTTTCTAATGTAGTTGTTGTATTTTCTTCTGACGCTTTGGAATATTTAAAGTTTGTTCTTTCAGCAACAAGTTAAATTAAATGTTTTTTTCACTTTAAGATATCTTATCTACGTCATAAACTGACCATTTATCGACCATTTAGTTTCGACTTTGATAAGTTAAGATTGATTCTGTGAAGTGAAAATAAAAGCTAATAGAAAGAAATTCAAGTTTATGAAATAAAAATGCAGGCACGTGTTGATTTTGCATTTAAAGATTAATTCTTTTTATTTAAATTCAGAATCAGAGAACTCATATATTTAAGTATCGCGACCTAACTTGAATTGTATTTGACGCAAGTTTCAATACTCGTTTGATTTGCATGTTCTTTCTGATACTTTCGAATGCTTATGACATGCACGTTTTTTTATAAAAAATTATTTTAAGATTTTTTGTTTTAGAAACAAGTTAAATCAAATTTCATTCAGGTTCCAAATTTGGTTCTATATCCCAATTAATATATAGTTTCGATTGTGACGCTTTCGAATAATTGCAGGCAGGTTTTTAAGATATTTCAAACGATTTTTTTCAATACAAAATTATATTAGGTGCCGAAAACTAATCTATTTGAATGTCCCAACCTGTTCAATTATCTACATTTGCCTTGAAAGAGAAACGAATAGTTAATTAACACAGAAATTTTAAGACTCTCAGGTTTAACACATTTTAGGTGAACGTCATTGGGTGTTTATTGAAATATATAGTATTTAAAGTTTTAATTATGTATATGTACGAGTACACAATAAAATGCTCTCTATTGGGAGTCAATAAATTAGTAAGCTCAACAACCTGATAAAAAGACATTTCAGACTGACGGCTGACGGGTTACGCGTCTTTATTTCAGCAGCAATAATTTACGCGTTTTATTATAATACTCATCTCATTGTGATCGTGCCTTAAGCGATCACACCTTGGAATTCCTACGACATTTATGCACTATTATTGAGTTTTATTTATGTTAATGGGTTAAGTACGCAATAAACATCGACGAGAGTAACAAAGCTACTCAGTTTATATAAGCTAATGAATATCTATCTATAAAATCTATGCATGCGTTTGTGTTTGGCACGTGCCAATCAATTGCGACAGCAAATGAATTGCTGATAAGTGAAAGATTCACTTTAGCCAGTGCACACTGTACAGCAGCTTCCCACAACTAATGACCTTGAATGAACAACCTGTGTTTATTATCCATGTTTTGTGTTCCGTTATATATTTGGTATTTGTGCAGCTTTTGAAGTACACACACACACACTTGCATACACTGTGCACTAGCTATCATTAACCTTGCCCCTGTTACAGTATTCCCCCCTATATTGGATCGGAAATGCATTCACAAATCGCATGGTTTCGCCTCTGATCGCTTTACCCAGCAATTTTTCTACTTACAAATCTATATATACCATACAATAAAAATAAATAGTGCAGCAAAATAGAATTCATTTGTTTTGATGTACCAAAAACAACAACAGAAAGAGCAACGTTAAAGCTGAACAGCGTGAGCGAGAGAGAGATAGATAGTAAAGCGAAGAGAGCGATAAAGCGCGTGGCGAACGCGAATGGTTCGTTTACATCTGCTGTGAGTGAGAGTGAACCGATAACAGGTGCGAGTGCGACTGCGACTGCGAGAGTGAGAGAGCTGGGGACAAAACAGTACACACACACACACGCACGCATACGAACGCACTGATAAGAGAACTTGCGAATAATAACAAAAGTAATGAGCGCTGTAAGATGAAAATAAAGACAGACAGACAAACACAAATACATACACGCATTCTCGTGTATATCATGTATTGACACTGAAGCTTGTGTCGTTGTATGCGTTCATGGAGAGGAGACCTGTCAGTAGTGTGGCCTGTAAACTTTTGACATGCTGACACATATTTTTCAGTTGCATTGTTTTCAATAACAACAACACTGGATGCTGCGAGAATTTGTTTTTTACCTTTTACATAGGATGCAGCTTTCACAGTTAATATTGAACTTTTTCTTTGTTGTTTTTCACAGCGGCAATTAATTAATTTATTGGCTATCAACTTCCGTTCAACTGAAGCACTGCACTGTTGTATGTATGTGTGTGTAGCTTTGCCGCTTTTTTTATCAGCAAATTCTAGTATATTATTATTGTGCTCACTTTGTTTTTTGTTTACGAATCGCAATACAGTGAAGTAATGTGCGTGTTTGCTTGAGTGTTTGTTTATAAATGAAATGTATCACAATTGCAATCACTCTCGAGCTGCGCGCCCATCCGTCTGCTGCGACGACTTCAATGTAACTGCGGACTTTGCGCTGTCTTTCCGCGCTCAAATATTGCTTGCTTGCTTGCCACGCACTACTTCGCTCCGCTTCTCTCCGCTAGGCGTCGCTTCGCTTTCGTCCACCCCTTTACAACCAACATCTCTGTCAGCATTTTCGCTCGCTTCATCTCGCGTCGCTTATTATTTTAAATGTTGCTGCTGTGCTGCGTGTGCACATAAAAATGTTAAAAGTTTTCGTTCATTATGCTTTGTCTGTCTTCTTTTACACACACATACATACTTAGTACTTAATACAAGTACGATTGCAGTTGTACGCTGCTTTTTACCTGCCACGTTTTGTGGCACAGCTGTTGCAAGGTGGACCAAGGGATTGCCCAGGTTCTTTCACACACAGTGATAAGAACATCTGTATGTGCTTTGTGTGTGGAAATCTGCAGTTAATCAAGCAACTTTCCTCTCGTGCTGCCTCTTTCGCTCTCTCTTTATTTTACGCCACGCTCATGCGCATCTCTTTTGCTCTCCATTGCATACTCATCACCATCATCATCAACTTTAGCGTTTGGCTGACGTAACTTACACGCGTGCTTGCCGCATGTTGCACATTTTTATGAATGGAAAGCAGAAAGCACCGACCCTTAACATGGCAACAACGAGAAATGGCTAGACTTGGCTAAAACAAACATACGAACAAACAAACAATTGCCAACAATGCCTCACGTGGAACATATGTATGTACGAAATGACACTGAAGCGAGTGCGATGACACATTTTAGAATTTAGCCAATGACCTCGCTTGCTTTCGACTGGCATAGGTAACATATGATTCCATTGCATCAGATACTTCAAATAATTGAGATAAAATACAAGGTGTAGCTTCATAATAGATAACAATACTTTCAATGTTTTCATTTAATTGATTTTAGATATCAATCATTAAATGTTTGTTTTATGTTTTTATAATAATAATAATAGCAAAACTCTTTCTCCTTTAAATTATTAGATGACACAATATAAGCATTGCTTTATAAACAAATAATGATGACCCATTGCCCCGAATGCAGTTTAAAAAAGAACCTAAAAGTATGCTATGCTATATGCACCGTTGAGATGTCTCGAACTTAGCAAATATTCAAACCAGCAACTTTGCTAACGATAGATGGCGTAAATGACGAGGGAAATGGGCAGCACTGGCACAGCAGTTAAATGAGTATACAAGATGTTGCGAACATTTTAATAAGTATACGCACCATATTCTTATTTAACTTATACTATACTAGAAATACAAGGGCAATGTATTTTTTAAATTTTATTGTGTATTTTAAAATAAATAATTGAAATTCATATTTACGATTTCATTAAGGAATTAAGAGATCTGCCCCTTGGGATGAATTTTGTTAGAATAATAAAATAATTAGGGGCAAGAAAAATAAATGAGCAACCTAATTTACTATTTGGGATTATCGCGTACACAATATAAACAAATTTTGGAAAACGTCTACCTATGCTCAAAATAAAATCGGAACAAATCAAAACAAAACATTTATCAATGCGATTCACAAAACGAGAAAAAAGAAAGAAAACGGCGATGGCGGTGACAAAAAGAAAACAAACCAAAACAAAACACAATGGAAAAGTAGAAATAAAAAGGAATGCACAAAACCACGAGCCTAAGACAAAAGATTTACAATATCATTCGAGAAGATTTAGAGGTGATTTCCAAAGATATATATTTTGTTTGAGCAGCAATAAATAAACAAATTATACCCAGGGAGGGACGACTATTTTTATGTTTTTAATTTTTTTTGTTTCTTTCCGTTTATTTTTTTGCTCAATTTGATGCGAAGCACACAACAAAAAGCAAAAGAAACAACAATGAAAATTTAACATATCACATTAGGGGGGAGAGGCAAGGCATGAAACAAAAGGGGAGAGAGCGACAGAAGTGGGAGCTGCCTCCATTAAAAGTGTCACATTAACGAATTGTTTTCCGTCTCTAATTTATATGGGATACGTTAATAGTTGGACAGGTAGATTCGAATTTATTTGACTTCTAATCTGGGCGCTGACAATAAATAAACTGCGAGCAATGATTTGCTTTACTTATTAATAAGCCTTTTGCAAACACAACAACCGAAACAATATTCAAGTTTTCATTGAGCGAAAAAATGGAAAATGGAAAATGAAATATGAAAGAGCCTGAGCAGCATTTGTAGTGGTTGCTTGGGCAAAGTAAGGGGCGTGGTTTGCTCACAGCTCGTCCTTCTTCTGCTTAGAACGCCAATGTTGTAGACAGTGTCTAATGGCGTGCCGCGTTATAAATAGAAGCCACTCGAGAGCAGCCACTCAAAACGCAGCAAGATCAGAGCAGAGAGTCGCCGAGCAGAGCAGAGAACACATGTGAATCTGGCAAAGAATCTTTCTTCGATTTTTGTGCGACAAATGTGTCGCGTTTGTTGCGGGCGTCGGTTCGTCTCGTTCTCGTTCTCGTTCCCGTTTTTGTTTTCGTCTTCTTTTTTGATTGCATTCTCGAAACTTGCAACATATTTGGTGAAGTGTAGTGAAGTGATAAAGTTATTATACTAGTGAATAATACAAGTGAACAGCTAGCCATGACTAAATACAACAATACAAACGCCATGCTAACGAGTTCAGGCTCAGCCAGTGGCATTAAACAGGAATATAGCAGTTACCATCAGCAACAGGGACTTCCAACGGAATACGGATATAGTAGCAACAATTTGCAGCATGCAAATGCCACGCACAATCCTCATCAGACCCTGCATCATTTCTTCAATCGTTTCAATGCCGTCGGCGATGTCAACAACGCCGCCTGCACTTACAACGCTCGTCAGTCCACAGAGCAGAGCAAACAGCTCTCGATGACATCCTCGCCCATCTACACCACGGACTACGACGACGAGGACAGCAGTCTCAGCTCAGAGGAGCATGTGCTTGCGCCCCTTGTCTGCGCTTCGGCGCAATCCTCGCGTCCTTGCCTCACCTGGGCTTGCAAGGCGTGCAAAAAGAAGAGCGTCACCGTCGATCGACGGAAGGCGGCTACAATGCGCGAACGGCGGCGTCTCAGAAAGGTAGGAACTAAGATTTAGTAATAGGATTTTATGGTTTTATATTTGGCTACTGTAATAAAGTATTAAAATTATTCATTAATTTGAATATGTAGGAAAGTTATAAAAAAGATCCGACGAGATCAACGGAAGGGAATAAGTTATTTGAATTCAATCTCTGCTCTAATTAATTGGGTGTAACCTATAGTAGACTGTGTTCTGAATAATGATCGGTCTGGAGTGCTTACTCAATAGTCCCTATTACAAGTGGAAAGTGCTTCGACAATTGGTTTGAGCGCATGCAAAAGTGTATAAATCTTGCTGGAGAATACTTTGAAAACAATAAATCCAATTTTGATGATAAATATTCGCATTTTCATTATTAGGCTAGAAATATAAATAGGAATCTTCATACTATCTGTAAGCTTTGTTGATATAATAAACATAATAAGCCATCAGTTTAGAGCTGATATCTTACAAATTTGAATATCACATTGTACGTCCTATAAAACACGAAATTTTTTAAATAAATAACCAAATTGGTTATTTTTGGTTTCCTAAAATGTATCAATCAGATACTTTATAAACATTTTCTAGTTAGTATTCTTTCCCACAATAGTGACTACTGTGTTCTCCCAAGTTTAAAAATGAATTTCGTGTCTTAGGATTTTAATATATGTTATGTTATACTCAATACTCTCTTTACTTTGTTGAAGTTTATAATCAGTAAATGAGATTGAATTTAATATCCGTCTTCTGTAATAATAGCAACACAACTAACTTGATTTTATACTCTAGGAAATACTCGTAGCAGTTTCTGGAATCAGTATGAGAGAGAAGACGAGGCGTCGTCAATCTGTTAAGGCCCCAAACGAAATTGTGTGCAACTTAGTTGCGCCACAGAAATTAACACATCAGGAGCGTAAATGTCACTTGCAATCATTCGGCCCTAAATTTCAGATTTCAAAATATCAAGAAAGCAAACATTCAACATTGGCGTGGAGTGAAACCACCCAACAAGCGATAAAAATGCAGGATTTGCCAAACATTAAACAAGAACATTAACGAGCCCGAGAGTTCTGCGACAAATCGTAAAAGCTGTAGAACTGTAGAGAGGAAAAGTGACTTCTCCAAGAGATGGAAGATGGAAAGTAGTATTTATAGATTGACAGAAACCCCTGTGGCAGAGCCATTAACCATTTATATGAGTGCAAGAAAAGGGGGGAAAAAGAACACAGCGCAGACGACACTTTGGCCATCATTAACACCCGCGCCCGACGCTTTAATTGTTTAAATTTTATGCGCAATTTAATTTAAAATATGTTTTATTAAAGAGCCACTTAAAGTTATGAGCGTTCGTTCGCTCATTTGGTTTTGTATCCGTTTTTATGGCATCTCTAATGGATTTGTCTATGGTCCTCTTTTTTGATAACTCATCATGGGCATTAATTGATGATGGCTTCCCATTTGTTTTTCTAGGTTAACGAGGCCTTTGAGATCTTGAAGCGACGCACATCATCCAATCCCAACCAGCGTCTGCCCAAGGTCGAGATCTTGCGCAACGCCATCGAGTACATCGAAAGCCTCGAGGATCTGCTTCAGGTGAGAGACTCAAGTAAATTGCAGTTATTGTAGTGATGCTTATTAAGGATTTGTGGCTTGTTTTTGTTTGTTTTGCAGGAATCAACGCCCACGCGGGATGGCGACAATCTGGCGCCCAGTTTGAGCGGAAAGAGTTGCCAGTCCGATTATCTGGTAAGATACATTTTTTGCTTAACGCCAATTAATATTAAACGGCAAACGAAAAGCAAACCAAACCAAAAAAGAAAACGTTCCGCAATTATTTTCTCGTAAAAACCTCATGCATGAAAAACATTTTCGTACATTTTTCTTTTCGGCGACACGCACATTCATCAAAATCTCAGGGCCCAGAGCTGCTGTGTCGCGATGCGATGCGATGCTTTAAGATTTGCTCCACATTAAAATAGAATAGAGCATCGGCTCCTTGTCTTTGTTCCGTCTTTCCTCATTCCCATTCCCATTTTCATTCTCATTCTCAAACTCGTCGATTTCCTTCTCTATATACTGTTATGCTCATTTGTTGCTTAACAATTTATGCGCTCACTGACGTGCGACTTAATAAGCTTCTCCCTCCCGGTGTGATCAACCGTCACAATTATGAATTATGATTGCCCCAAAAGAGTTGGAAGCTGGAAGCTAAAGCTGCCTCGCCTCCCGATTGGGGAAATGCAATAAATAAATTTCCATTTTATGTGCTTTTTTTGGTCGCAGGCCACCCAACCCTTGGCGATAAACTATAAACTATAAACGAAACGATCGTGTTGTAAATTAATTATAACAAATTCGGGCGCAGCATCTGCACGTGAATGGGAACGATTTTCATGTTCCCCTTTCCAAAGGGAAAGAAGCTTCGTCTTTGAATTCTCCTGCTGATGCTGATCGAGTGAAATTTGGAAGGGGCAAGAGGAGGAGAAGGGGGCCAGGCTGAGAGAGACTATTTCACAATAAGCTCATGTTCGAGGGAAATGTGTCAGTTGACAAATTGCACAGGAAAAACATGACAAGATCGGAGCGCTGTTCCTCGAAAGGTGTTGCAAGACTACAGGCATGGGGTGTGGGGGCATGGGGCATGGGGCATGTTGCATGGCCTGTGACAGCACAACAAATTGTGAACAATTACGCGAACATTTTTGCGACTATCGCCTCGATCTTAACTCATGTCGCCAAAGCACTGAAGATTCAGCTGAATAATTTCCATGCAGTTTGTTTGAGTTTTTCACATTTTAATGTACAAATTTGTTAATTTACCATAAAACCTTGCATATTTGTCGTTTTCACTGGCGATGGCACTGCGCCCTCAATGGCAGATATTAATGTGCGTCCATAGTTTGATTAAAAACTGGCGAAATGCCAGAGTGCAGAGACATTAAAATGGATCTCAGCCTCCCTTCTGAGGCTGACAATCCATCCATCCATTCATCCATCTCTCCATTGCAACCCATAAAGAGGGGTGAATACTTTTAAGCACTGGAGTTGTTTGACTATTTTTACATCAAATGCGATAACAAATGTGTCATAAATAAAGCGGGCGAGTCCAACAAACGATGCCCCACTCCCACCCCCAGTTCCCCAGTTCACATTATCAAAATGCACTTCAAGCATAATAATAGCACACCTGGCAGAGTTTAACAATCGAATCGAAAATTAAACGATTCCCTCTTCTCAACAATCTTATCGCGATTAGACGATCCAAGTGCAATCACTTAAGTTTTGTATATGACACGGCCATCAATAAATTCGGCATATATTATCAGTATTTTAGGTGCAAAGTGATTCATGAATTCGCCAACAAACACGCACACATCGGAAGTGAACTTTTCATGTTACGTATTCGCTTATCTCTGAGGTCGTTTGTCTTTTGTTTTTATCTATATTATTTTTATTTGTCGATTACAACATTCCGATCAATATAAATACATAACATAATAGTGTGGAGAGCAGCAAGGCAGGAAAAGTGTTCATAACTTAGGCTTGCAACATGCAACATTGTACAGCCTAATGCCGCATATCCGTTACATTTCAAAGCGACGAAGAACGCGCCAAAAAGTGGCTTAAGAACTTAACGCAACTCATAAGCAGCTTTCGACTGGATGATAAGTGGCATTTCATTCAGATATAGCACACATGATGTGCGGTATATATATATATATTTGTACAAAATGCATATAGTATTTATATATTTCATACCCGGTGGTTGCAGGGGTATATTGATTAAGTGGCAAAGGAAAATAAATGTGATAGTTAGTTAATAAATATATCTTCTAGAATGCTTATGATAAGATATAGCAATGTCTGAATCTCTACTTTCAAATTCAGCGAAATTTCATTAAAATAAAATAATAAATTGAAATATTTAGTATATTTACATACGAAGTATCTTGTAGTCGATCTCTTTCGCCTCTTTGCTTGCTGGTTATGTGCGTTGCATCTTGAGAAATAAAACAAAATTTCATCTGTATAGTATTTAGCATTCGTATGTGTGTCGCACATATCGAGCGTGTGCTGTCACTAAACGCTTGGAAAATGATAAATCGCTTTATAAAAGTGCAGCGTGAGTTGTCTCGTTGTTGTATTTGTTGCGCAGTGTTTTGTTCGCTGCTTGTTTTGTTTTGTTGTTGGTGTCGTTTTCATGTCACTGTGCCTATAAATACACAGCACTCTGTCCCGTTTACTGCCGGGCAGTGCAACTGCTCCCCCCTTCCCTTCCCGATGATTCCCTCTGCCACTGCTTGCAACAGCCACATGTGCTGTGATCCTTGCAGACGCTGCGACGGCGATGGCATTAAATTCTTAGCGAAGTTTTATTCCACTGAAATGAGAAGCGAACCCACCCAGAAGAGGCAATTATAATTTGCCTAACTCAAAAGCGTTAAAGCAATATTTCTAATGAAATCTGTGCGCATCTCCGCTGCACTCTTTGCTGTCGTCTGCGTATGCGCACGATTGCAAGTAGTTTCTGCAAATTAATTTAATTGCTAATAAGTGGCCCGGCACAAAAGAGACAATGCTCCCAACTGCTGCTCCGTCTTCACTGGTTCAATGCATTTTAATTGGCCAACACGCTGGCGAGTTGAGGAGTTGAGTGCGGCATCTATTTGGCCACAATCGTGACGACATAAATTTTGGCCTAATCTCATCATTAGAGTGCATTTCGAATGGCATTTGGAGGCAGAGATGACAGCCAGACAAGCATTTTGACATTGTCATTTGGGGCGACACTGTCGCCTTATTTATTGCCTCGCTAATTTTGTATCTTAAAGTTGCATTCACCATTTCTTCTTTTGGCTATTTGCAGAGCTCATATGCGGGCGCATATCTGGAGGATAAACTTAATTTCTACAACAGACACATGGAGAAATATGGACAATTTACAGGTAATTCAACTGACATTAAGTTCACCTTCAATGCTTTGTTTAAACTTTCATTTTGTTGACAGACTTCGATAGCAGCAGCAATGCGAATGGTTCCAGCTTGGATTGCCTCAATCTGATTGTGCAGAGCATCAACAAGAGCAACACAACTTCAGCTCCCATGCAGAGCGTGTCCAGCAAACCCGCAACAACATCCGCATCCTCAGTTGCATCCACAAGTGAAGCGAAGTCAACAACTTCGTTGCATGCCAACTTCAAGAAGAAGTGCAGCACTTAGCATTGATTTCATAGTTGCGTAGTTAATTGTAAAGTTATTTTCTAAGTGACAGCACCAAAGGATACACGTTATACAGATAAAGTGAAAGGAACTTTAGTGAAAGCCCAGTGAACAAATCGAATTGAGCGAGTGTGTTAGTTATAAATTATTGTAGTACTATTCTTGTAGCATTAGCCAACTTACTTTACTTAATTAAAACAGATTAAAATATTTATAAATATAGTAAAAAATAACATAAACTTGTCTTTGTTAATCCACCTCCAGCTTGCGAAAAGAGCCGCTGGTGCCGCTCAGCTCCCCGCTGGCCCAGGCATTGGCCAGGCCAACGCGCAGCTTTTCATTTGTACCAAACTGAGCATCCTGCTCGAAGTAATCCTTGCGAGACAACAGCTTCTCACGCCAATAGTCCAATGCTTCGGCCTGATAGCCATTGTTGCCTCCATACTCGATGGTCATGGCTTCTGGTGGGAGATGTTTATACAGATCCTCCGATTTCTTGTGCACCACAAACTGTCACAATAAAAAGTGAATTCCTTTAGTAAATGCATTCAAAAGATTGGAGTACTCTTTGCTCACCTTCCAGGGCAGCTTGGCTGGCAGAAAAGAGGTGAC
This sequence comes from Drosophila sulfurigaster albostrigata, assembly GCF_023558435.1. Taxonomy (NCBI): domain Eukaryota; kingdom Metazoa; phylum Arthropoda; class Insecta; order Diptera; family Drosophilidae; genus Drosophila; species Drosophila sulfurigaster. Next base: position 23,931,412 of record NC_084882.1, read on the forward strand.
AAAATTAAACACCGTCTGTCCTGAGGGTATCATATTGACCAGATGAATCTCCATGAAGCGCAGCGGCAAGCATTGATCCACAAACATGAAGGACTTCTTAAGCAGAAACGGATCGTATTGCAGCATTTGCTCCATGTTGACATCACGTGCATCAACCACCCAGAAAAGTCCTGCCACCGTGGCATTGTCACACTCCTGAGCCAATAGTTCCAGCATCATGAAGAGCAGCTTGAAGGCTTCGCGCGGACTCGACTGCTTGGGATCCACTTTGCAGAATTGCGAGATGATCACGCGTGCGCCTTGTGGACTCACGGGTTTCTTGGGTATTACGTGAATGCTGTGCGGGAGAGTTGATGAAGAGGTGCCTATTATTTTTCTAGTTTTACTGCTACTTACCCGCGATCAAACTGCTTCATGAGCGCATCGTTCACCTGCCTTGAGCCCAGCACCTCGGGAAATACATTGCGCAGCGAATAGTAGTTGTCGATGCGTCTTTTCGTCTCCTCCACGCTGAAGCGACAGCGACGCAGGAACGCCAGGATCCATTGCTCGTCGGTGCGAGCCCGCAGATAAGGCGACTTGGCCAGCCACGTACGCACAGTGGCTATCAACGCCTCACGCTCCGCCTGCTGCTCATTGCACTCGGCCAGAGCGAGGGCGGCTAGCAAGGGCTCCAGGGGTCTCAACTTGGACATCCTCACGCCGTGGCAGCTGCACTGCGAATGCCGCAATCGAGTGCAGGAAAGGAATTGTGGTTTAGCAATCTAATCAGCAGTGACTGGAACGTTTACTGCTAGATATGCAATAAAAGTTATACTACTGCTCTTCGTACACATGTATGTGTTGTACCCGTAATCACAACCCGTACTCACACCCACACTCATATTCATTCTCACATTCATACTTGCCCCCGTGTTATCGATAAGCGCATTAAGCGACATTTCGTTTATCTATAGTTTAATTGATCGACTACAGTAGAGCTTAGCATAAACACATAAAGTCAACGGGGGAAGCAAATTCATATAGAGAGTGATCGACTGGCGGATACCTGTAAAATGTTTAAAATTAAATTTAATAATGAAAGTACCATCATCGAACTGATCTTACGAAAAGATTTTAACTATTGTGTAAGTTATTAGGTAGAGCGACACTAGGGTATAGTAAACTAGAAATTTTAGCATAACTATTTCTTCCAATATAATAAATTAAAATAAATTAAAACAATATACGAAAAAATAGTTAGTTTTATAAACAAAATTTGATTTGCACCCATCATATACACAGAAAAGAAAGCATAATTAAAGGACAAGAAAAAGTAAGATTATTTATTGATTAATTTTCAAGTGTATGAAAAATATTCAGCAATCAATTAGCACATTGTTAATATAACATTAGTGTACATATAATAATTATATATGAAGAGAATAAGAATAAGAATTTAAAATAAAGAAGAATAAAAATGTTAACTAGAAAAATTTTAAAATTTAAAGACTGTAGTAGCTTTTATAGAATTTAAGATCTAGTTGCTAAATTGAACAGATATCATAGATACTACAGACAAATACTTAATTAATATTTGATGACTTCCACATATAGTTAGAGATACCCTTTCTATTATCATAGATGCCGGGTACATAGTGAGCACAATAAAAGTAAAATAAACATGACAATGACGTCGACCTTTTAACTAATCCCAGTTGAGCTTACGAAATGAACCATTGACGCCAAACTCCGCCTCATAGGTGGTTATCTCGCCAGCTCGCAGCTCCTCAATGGTGCCATACTGTTGATCCTGTTCGAAGTAGCTGCGATAGCTATTCAGCAGATCCTCCATATACGCAATAGACTCCGCCATATGGCCATTGGTGCCACCATACTCCTCTGGCAGATACTCCTTACCTATATGCTCGAATAGCTCGCCTGGCGTCTTCAGCACATGAATCTAGATAAGCAGGTGGTTAGACATGAAAATATTGGGCAAATGCTCTTCTACTTACCGGATAATTAACCTGTGCGCTAAGCAGATTGTACAGGAATAGAATGGTGCTCTGTATGTCCTTGGGCATGTTGATGACATACACCTCTCGCACCCTTAGAGGACTGCACTCGTGCAGAAAGTTCCACCATTTGCGAAAGAAAACCTTGTCGAAGCGACGCATTTTATCCGAGTTGGCGCCCTCCAGATCGATAATCTCACAGATGCCCGCCACCGAAGCGTAATCGTTCTCCAGCGCAATAATCTCCACGGCCATCGAGGTGAAGTGATAAATCTCCCGCAGACTATATTGATTCGGATCGAAGTGGCCAAAGCGAGCCACAAACAAAGCTGTTCGATTATTGCCCTTGGGCAAGTCAGGAAATAGGCACACACTAAATGGCAATCAAATCTGATTTACTTTGATTTTTATTAGCCTCTGTGTCATAACTCACCCCAATCGATTGATTTCCAGAAGTCGCTGTGTAATGCAGCGATTGCTCATCACCTCGGGAAATAAATTGTAGTGCGTGAAATAGCGATCGATGCGTCGCTTTGTCTCCTCCAAACTATAGCGACAACGACGCAGAAAGGCAATCAGGAAATCATCCTCGGTCCGAGCCCGTAGATGCGGCTGCTGTCGTATCCACACTCGCAGGATGATGATGTCCTGTTGTATGCGGTCGGGCGTCTCGTTCAGCTCCTCTTCGGCCAGTTTGGCCAATGTGGGCGAGAGCGGACGTCTCATCTTATCGCTGGATGTGGCGCTTATGACTCGACCAGCCCAGCACAGGGCTTGACATGACCCAGCCAGCCAGCCTATTGGCCTATATAATACGCACTCAATCGTTCCAGCTATTTGACTATCTTATCTCGTTGATATGCGTTTGTTGATGGGAAAATACGAGCCAATAATTGTACAAAACTGCATAGCCAATATAAAGCTGAATGTTCGATTGTCTATGTGGAAGTGTGTATGTACACTGAGAGAAATATGTTGTAATGTAAATTCGAACTGAAATAAGTAAGCAAAAAAAAGTTTGTACTACCGGGTTCGAACCGATTGTTAAGCGGTATCTTCTTGCTAATTTAAAACAAATTTTCAAAACCCGAAAAAGCAGTAACGCAACCAATAGAGCTAACGTTATAAAGGAAATTTTAAAATAATTACCTACATACATATCTGTAAAAATTTTCAGCAATCATAAATGCTATAGTTATTATTGGTTCTAGCTTTACAATTACGCTTGTTATTAGATTTTTGATTTGCGGGGGCGGAAGTGGGCGTGGCAAAATTTGAAACAAACTTGAAATTAATGAATTTTTGGAAATTTATATATGGACAGACGGACAGACGGACAGACGGACAGACACACAGACGGACAGACGGACATATACGCTGATCAAGAATACCAATACCTGTTACAAATTTACATTTCCCTTCTAATTTATTATAGATTGTTATTTATTAAAATCCTTATACATAAATAAACGGCAAATTTAAAAATTTATATAAAATCTTTAATAAATCTACAAAATAAGCTTTTTGGCGATTGTTAGTTTCACAAATCTGAATATCGTTAAAATTAAAGAGACTTTTACGAACTTTATAATGAGTGATAAAATGATATACTTAGATCTTTATTTTGTTATTGTTGCTTAGAAGTAGCTCAAATACCTCAGACTCTCTTTCGAAGGCAAGAGACCATTATATTAATTATAATTTTGTTTAAGTTACCTTTTGTATTTACCAGTTTTATTAAGAGTATTTGAATGCTAAGTAAGTTCTTAAGTTCTTATATTAGTATCAGCTTATATAAAACAGGTTTTATAAAGTGAGCGATCATTTAAAGAATACTGATTGAGTTTAGTATTGAATACAAGATTTTATATATTAAAATTCAAATTGAATAGTATTTTATAGTAGTAAGTATGAAAGATATTTAAATTTGCATTTAGGAACCTAAGTTATTTTTATGCTACTTATGCTAAACGAAGGGAAGCTCAGAGTTGGCAACACTGCATCCGGCGCCTTGCTCCCGAGGGCCACTCAAGTGCAACCCCCATTTGTTCATTTGTTAAGAGATAGTGAAGAAGGGAGAGAGAGGGAGAGTGGCAGCGGCAATTCTGAAATGTGATCGCCGTTTTATGCTTGAAATAAATCCGACACTAAATAGTATCCAGTCAGCGTCTGTTTTGAGCATTCAATTTGAGTGGCCGTCAGGGGAGATGTCATTTGTAGGAGACGCTGTAGTAGGAGGAGTGGAAGGAGGAGGACGGGTAGTTGGAGGCACCTTCTTTGAGGCAAGCAAATTGCTCTGACATGGCGCTGTCAGCTGTTGACAAGCACGCGACGCGTTGCTGCCAGGAAGCGGATCAACTAGCTGGATGTGGATATGTTGAATTCTTGTATGTTGGATATGTGGTTGGGGTTTCTGCCAGCCTCCAAATAACTCATAACACATTATGGGCATGTCTCTACACTGCTGCTGCTTTGATCTTCTGCTGACAGAATAGCTGTGTGTGTGTGTGTGTGTGAGAGGAGAATCCCTTACTGCCACTGACAGCAACATATCGCTGGCTATATTCATAATGAGCCTCATTAACTTTATGCACTACAAACATGCCCAACTACAACAACAAGCACTCAACACTTTCCCGCAGCATCCACACACAAAAAGAATGAAAAGGGCAGCACAGCAGGAGAAACAACTGGAGGAGGGGGCGTGGGTGCCGCAAGTAATTGACACGCTCAAGGCTGATAAGTGTATTTTGTTGTAAGCACTTGAGAACAGTTGCCACTTGCCACTGCAACATCTAAATGCATTCCCATAATGCATATGGATGTGAATATAAATGTGGAATATACTTGTGGCATGCCACACAGTCGCCTCTCCATCTTTATTTCCATCATATTTGAGAGACACTTTATTTGTTTAAAACTATTGCTAAACATCTAATATCCAAACAGCAGAAGAAACGTTCAAACGTTTCATGTTTTTTGAAATTTATAGTTGCACATAAAACGCGCCACAGCCTGTGGCAGTTGCAGTTGCATCAAATGCATTCACTGTGCGCTCAATTGACAATCATATTTATAGAGCAAAGCAGAGAAAAACTAAAACTTATGAAAAACTACGAAAACTATTTGAAATGCAAAGATCTTTTTTGGTTGCTCGTTGTCGCCGCTTCACTGCCAGTTGTCACTCAACTTGATCCACAAATTCCGGAACGCTACAAGAATTGAGATGCAAGCGGGGGGCGGATGCGGAGGTGGTGGTGGAGGCGTGGCAGACACTCCACGCCAAATGAAATTTCATTGTAAACAGACGTGTTACGGCAAATTGAGCAGCTTCAACAAATTTCCGTTGTCTTTGCTTAGTCGTTGCGCATGGACAAATCTCCAGAGTCCGTTGTATTCTATGAGTTATCCGCATCCTGTGCGGACTGCGGCGAGAGCGGAAACGCGCGGGGACATTAATTGCCTCTCGTTATGTTTTTGTCGCTAAAGAGATAAAATCTTGTTGTCTCTTGGCTTGTCTAAGTTATCCTTGGAGCAGCAGCTGGACTTTAGCAGAGATCCTATCAGAGAATATTGTATTTCCTTTTTATCTATTAGAATTACTTATAATCGATATCTTAAAAGTAAAATACTTTTCAAAACTCAAAAAATATATTCTTCTTATTGAAATGCTTTATTTATTGGAGTGCAATATTTATTGTAGTCTATAAAAATATACTTGCTTATTTGAAAAATTTTAATGTAGCAAAGAGATTTGATACAATATCATAATGGCAGAAATCTTAATATACAAATTTCATAAATTTACGCTTGTTTTTCGAAAGTAATAGATTGAATTTAAATATAATTCTTTAGTCTCTGAGTAGCAAAGCAGTCAAATGTTCAAACTTTGAATTTCAAAGTAAAACTTTAATTTGTATTATATTCGAGCAATCAACTTAGCAATAAATGTATTTCTTTAATTTTAATTTCATCTCTATTATAAGTGAAGAAATGAAACTTGCAACCTGAGTACTGTTGTCAGATACATTGTGAATAAATCTATTCCACTTCAAATATTTCGTATATGTACACATATCCCAATCTTTACACATCTTGAGTGTCGGCTTTCTATTAGAACTCTAAGTCTCCCGTTTATACTATTCATAAGTATGCTTAAAATAGCTATTCTCTACTTTCTTCATTTATAGATAACTGTGTGCCAGGATCGCGCTGGCAAACGCAATTTAAATTTGCCACGTTGGCTGTCATCCAGAGCCACATCCACGGGCAAGTTCTCCCTGTAATAGGAACAAGAAGGCATTAATACAACTTAAGAGGAGAGGCCACTTAGCGCGAATGTTGCACCTTCAGCTACAGCTGCAGGATGCACAGCCACTTGAGATGAGTGCAACACGCGTGCCACTTACCCGTTGTACAGGATCAAGGCGATGCTGTTATCCGGTCGCTGAAAGCCCACAACATTCAGCTGCGGAAACGCATCGGTCTCATTGGTCTGCGTCTCAATGCGCACCGATTGCGCTGGCACAAATTTGCTAAAGTGTCCGATGGCATAGTAAATGGGTTGCTTATAGAACTCCGCGCGATTCGTTGTATTCACAATCACCGGTGAGTCCACATAGTTGTGTATATAGTTGGGTCCGCCTTTTTCGTCGAGCACTAGATTCCAGTCCAGCCAGCCATTGATGTTGTGCTGAAGATCCTGCATATAGGCGCGCATATAGCTCTCGCCACGCCCCCAGCTGCCCAGCTCGGGGCCATGGGTCTGCCAAGGTTTGTCGCCGATGCAAGACTCTGTGTTCAGCATCAATTTATTTGGCATTTCCGCATGCGCCTCATCAATGAGCTGGGGACCAAAGATCTCATCCCAATACCAATGCACAGCGAGGCCATCTAGATAATCCAGAGCATTGCTACGTGAGGCGCGCATCTATAAAAGAGAGAAAAAGAGATCGAGAATGTTCTAAGGTAAGGGGAATCTCTTTGCTCACCTTACGGAACCAGGAGGGATAAGTGTAGCGCTGATCGTCGTTGCCAAAGATGAGCACATGTCGCTGCGAGGAGTTTCTAATAGTGGGTCCCAGATGATCGCTCAACCAAATGGCCTAGAAGATATTATAGTTGGTAACATATTAAGAGTGAGATGATGTAATGATCGAGTGGTGTTCACCTGCTGCCACGGCGTCCAGCCCATGCTCATGAAATGCACGAAAAAGAAACCAATGACGCCGTTTAACGGCTCATTGCCAGTGGATATGGCCCAGACGGGCATATTTTTAGACTGCATTAGCTCGAGGAATCTGCCAAAACGAAAGAGTGCTCATATTAATTCGCAGTACAACACACAAAAATAGCCATCACTTGCCTCAAGTGATATTGCGCCCAAGCTTGATAGTATTCTGGCTTCAGTTGGCCAAATCCCGTCCAGCGTTCGTTGCTCTTCATCCAAGTGGGCGCACTCCAAGCGGCTGCCATAATTTGTAGCTCCTTCAACTCAGCGACACTCTTCAGACGCTCCAGTTGCTCGATTTTCTGCAGATCCCTGGGGTCCAGTGTTGTAAAATTGCTCAAATCGGGATCATTGCGCGGCTGCTCGTTGTAGGCCCAAGGTTGAAGGTCAAAGTCAGAGCCACCAATTGACATGCGTATCGAATTGTAGGCAATGCCCTCCTCATGGAAATATGATCTGTCGGATATATTTAGTAATAATATTATAGTATACTAAAGTATGCTCTGTTTATTACCTGTAGACGTGATCTTGCAGCTCTGTTGGCAGCTGCTGCAGAATGTGGGAGACGCTGCCTGTGAAAGCGCCTCCAAAATTGGTGATCTTCTGATAACGCTGCTCACGTTTTACCGTTAGCTGCACAGTCTTAATACGTGCATTTAAAACTGTAAAAAGCAGTGTTATAAAATGGCGCAAAGTGATGAAAAGTTTAATTTACCGAACTGTTGCGGGATTTTCGAAAACTGCAACCAAGCGCGATTATCTTCGACGACAATCGCATCGGCCACAAAGTTCTCATCGATGAATTGACGATCCTGTACTTCTAATATGCTTCGCTGCAAAAAAACTGCCATCGGTACGCTTGTAACGCAGTCCATTCTGCAAAATAAATTGTTTTCATTCTATATTCGTATAACAGGGTATGATCTAGTGTAGCTCACCTTGCTGGAGCTGATCACCACCAATTGATTGCTGTCATTTAGTGCAGGTTGCTCGAGGTAATCACAGTGGCTGCTGTTACAGACACAAACGCTGCCATGTTTCGTTTCACGCAGCTCGCAATCCGTCGACAAGGCAGCAACAGCTGCAAAAGCAGGTAGATGAATAGATAAGACGCAACAAGCTAAACAAAACCGATAACCATAATCCACTTACCGTCATGCGATGCCCACAGTGCGTACACCAAGTACAGGCATAATGAAAACACTTTCATTTCACTCTCTCTCACTCTCACTCTCACTCTCTATTTAATAAAATCACAACTGCAATGCGAAACGCACGCTTCGAATGCGGATGAGCAACTGAGAGACGAGTCGCAAACGCCGCTCTAATGAACCTTAAACGAATTTCGCTCAAGTTTGTTTATTTGTTTTTTTGAGTATTTGTTTTGCCACTTGACCCGGGCCAGCTGTTGATTTGATAAAGCAACCGCAACTAAACGTTCGACGACGCCAACTGCGACGCCGCTGACGAATTTGGCAATCTTAAGTAAACATTATGCAAACGGCAGCGTCAGCAACTTTTATAAGAGTCGATCCTCATTTAACTCTTGAAACCATCTTCAATGCGTGAGAGTTGCTTGCATTAGCGTAAACACTCGCTCTCTCTCTCTTTGGCGAAAGTGCTCTCTTTAGGAAAACAACATTCATTATGTGCATAGGACAAGACTCTCTTCGAAAGTAAAGAGTAAGCTTAAAAGCTACTTTAGCGCTTTCTTTTCGAATCGTACAATGCAAGCATCAAAAGCTTTACGCGGTTTTTCTTCACAGTTGCAAAAATTGCTCATACGCATTGATAACTTGTATTGAATTCTTTCGTTCTTAAACAATCTTATTTTTATTATTATTTTTTTTTATTTTACTATATTTATTTTTAAGTGCAGAATTGACTAATATGTTCAACCCCATTTCTTCTGGAATTAATCAAAAGTAAACTAAACTCAATCGTCACTAAATAAGTAAAGCGTAGTTCAAGAACTCAAGTGACTTTATCTGTGAGTACACAATATTTCCATTCATTTTTGTTCAGTTGTGATTAAAATTATTTGTGTGTATTGAATAAAAGAAATTCTTTTCTATTATCTTTCCTTGAAAAATCGCTTTATACTTTAAATTATCTTGGTACAATATGTATAATAAAATAATACAAAAAAATGTGACTGCACTTTCAGTTGTAGAGTATTGTGTGTATGGACTTGGCTGGCACATTGAGCGTGACATTGCCACGAATTGTATCCACGACAACAATATCGAGAGCAGCCCGTCCACTATTAAAGAGCACGGCAGCAATTTTATTGTCGGGACGCAAGAAGGCAACTGTATCGAGGTTAACATTGCTGGCAATTGCCTCGATGCGCAAAGAGCCCTCGGGCACCAGCTTGGAGAAGTGGCCAATGATGTAGAACATGGGTTGCTTGTAAAACTCAGTGTAGGCTGCAGTAAAATAATAACATGTATTAAATCAATTAAAAATAAATAAAAGGATTGCATACTTGTTGTGTTGGCAACCACAGGAGCATCAACTGTGTTGTTCACATAGTTGGGACCACCCTCCTCATCCAAGATGATGTTCCAGTCGATCCAGGCATGGAAACCATCCTTCAGATGCGATAAGTAAGAGCGCGCATACTTCTCGGCACGCGCCCAGCTGCCAAGGAGGGGTCTCGCCTGCTGCCAGGGCTTATCGCCGATGCACGATTCCGAGATTATGTGTAGCTTATTGGGCAAATACTCATTGGTCTTATCGGCGAAAGTGCTGCCGAATATCTCATCCCAATACCAATGCAGCGATACGCCGTCCAGATAATCCAAACTATTTGGGCGTGTGCGATTCATCTGCAATTTAATTGAATTAGTGATGTCATGGCGCTAATCGATCAACACTCACTTACCCATTTAAACCAATATGGACTAGTGTAGCGCTGATCATCGTTGCTGAACAGCACAATATCCTTGTATTTGGAGTTACGCATTGTGGGTCCCAGATGATCGGCCAGCCAGATGGCCTGTGTGGGCGGTGTCCAGCCCAAACTCATGAACTTCACAAATGGCATAAAGAAGATACCGTTCAATGGCTCGTTGCCCGTGGAAATGGCCCAAATGGGCAGGCCATTTTCCTCCATCAAGTCCACCCACTTCAGATGAAAATCTGCCCAGGTCTGATAGTACTCACGCTTGAGGCGACCAAAGCCCGTCCACTTGTTGTTCGTCTTCATCCATGGTGGCGAACTCCAGGCGGCTCCTTTGATCTTCAGGTTCTCCACACCGGAAATGTCTCGCAGGCGTTTAATCTGCTCCACGCGAATCACATCGCGATCGTCTAGCTTAGTCATGTTGGTCAAGCTGGTATCGTTCTCGGGATACTCATTGTAAGACCAAGCCTCCAAATCAAAATCACAACCGCCCATGGCGACGCGCATCAAATTGAATCCCAGGCCATCAGCACCGTAATAGGACTTGTAAAGATGATCCTGTATGGCCTGCGCCTCATAGTTCTCCAGCAAATAGGACACAGCACCAGTGAAGCTGCCACCGAAACCCTCAATCCTCTGGAACGTCGTGGTGCGATTCAGGCGAAGAGTCACCGAGCGCGTTGTGCTCGGCGTGGCTCGCTCGGATTGTGGGCGTATGGCAGCCAAAGCTGCATCGTAAAGGCGGGAGAGAATGGTGGCATTGCTGGCTTCATTTGGCACTTCGACAACTGGCTCTTCATAGTCCTCGACTACATGCTTCTCGCTAGCACCAAAGTTGCCTTTGCTTAGCTCGAAACGCAATCCTTCCTGTGTGCTGGAGATCAAAGCGAATTCACTGTCCTCGCTCAGCGTGGGATTCTCCAGATAGTCGCAGTAATCCGCTGTGCAAACACACACCTTGCCATATTCGGCATCCTGCAAGTTACAGGGTATATTCTCAGCCTGGCCACCTGGTCAAATATATTATATTCTATCAATCAACAGGTGTGCTTTATGACAGCTACAATTGGCAACCACTTACCGATTGTGGCTATCAGCAGCGAGCTGAGGAGCAGCAAATAGCTGCGGCAACTGAACATGGCTTGACCGATCCCCTAGAGAGCAGTTGTTAAACTGACGAACGACACTTTGAAACCACCAGCCAAGTGTTTATTTCGCACGTAATCTGAACAGCGTGTTCTACGGAAGTTAATGAGGGGATAACCAGTCTGCAATTAAGTGGCTTAAAGATTACGAACTATTAATACACTATCCAGCTGGGAATTTATAATCCCATTGAAACTTGCCCCCAAAACAATACGAGTATGTGCTATCAATTTCGGAAAGTTCTTCAATATCATGCAAATCACGTTCGCACGTAAAATTCCCTTTGCCTTGATTATCGATTAAATTGATTAACCAAACCCGGCCCTTTGATGACGAAAATAACCAATTTGGCTAGATGGGCGCTGATTAAATATTTATTTCCCGCACATCGCCTATCTTATCAATAGTCATAGTACACTTAGTACAATCGAACATTATCTTAATAACCACGACTAATCCAAGCACGAATAAAAAAAAGTTCGCACTCCAACAGCTGGCTAGCCAAAGAGATTATCAAATGCAGCTTTTAATTATATACAAAAATTATTTAACAATTATGAAATTGAAATGCAAAGAAACAACAAAAAAAGTGGGTCATATTTTTGCTTCAAAATTTTACTCTACTTTCTGCAAATTGCGGCGCAACAATTGATGCAATCTATCATACAAAATTGATGTTGGGTGGCGGCTTTCTCGAGACTAAATTTAAACGGTTAAACGGTGCAAAGTGCAATGAAATGGAAAATGATTTGAGCGTCTGAAAAATCTATAGCATGCTTATCAGGGACCAGGCATGGACGCAGGCCTTCGACTCATATGAACTTTAAGCGCCCCAAGGGCTGAGGCAAGCAAAGAGAGGTTAAAGGAGTGCGGAGACAATGAAGAGGCGTAACAATAGTCTGGTAAGTAGCAACATGACATCGCAACAGCAACATCAGCAAACAGGGTATGCACGACTAGCAATTGTTTCTTAATAACTGTAATGTTAAGGCAGCTAATTAGGTAAGAGTTAAATTCTTAAGGACATCAATAATAGCTAACATTCAGCCTAATTCACTTTTATTGTTTAGCAAACTGTGTTATGAACTGCAAACTCTCAGCTTAACGGACACATGTTGAATCCAACTGTGGACTCGGACACTGACACGGACTTCGTCTCGTGTTCGTATTCGGGTTTTGTGCTCGGCTTCGGGCTCGTGCGTTTGCTTCACACGCTGTCAGTAAAAATGACTCGGCGGCTGGTGGCAGCCTTTCAATAGCCACCAACACGTTGACAGAGCACCACCTGTTGGTCGGCGGCGTAAAACTCCTCGTTCGATAGCTGCATTCGACTGAGCGTCTGTGTGTGCACTTGTCGATTTGTGTAGCATATTTTGCGGCGCGCTTTCTTTACGTCCATATGGCAGAGTAGAAATCAAGAGCCTCGGTGCGTTGCGTGTGCGTTGTTGTTCGACTTCGTCTTAATAAGCCTAGTTTGGTCCAAACATGTCGGACACGAAGGTAACAAGTGGTCAAGTGGCTGGTGCTCAACTAAATGCCGCCGGCAGACGTAGCTCATCGCCGCCATCGCAAGGCGTTGAGAATCGTTGCCTCATTGCGTTAATTGTCTACATCGCGCTGCTGCTCGACAATGTGCTGTTGACCGTGATAGGTAATTCTCGTTAATGTGACGTTGTTAGCAGTGTCCTAAGTATGTGTTGTTTTAGTCCCCATATTGCCCGATTATTTGGCCAGCTTGGATCGGCTTTCGGATGAGCCGTTTAGGCTCGAGGAAGGCACATTGCCGCCGTCCGCATCGCTGTCGCATCAGATGACTTATCGCAATGATGAGCCACAGCAGCAGCAGCAATTCTACATGACCAAGCATCCCATACCCGGCAAATCGATGGTGAATTTCACGCTCTTGCAGCTGCAGACGACGACCACAGCGATGCCCAGCAATCAACCGACTGGCACTAATGCGACAGCGACAGCGGCCGCAGCCACAAACACCAGCAACAGCAACAGCTTCGGTGTCAGCGACAGCGACAGCATAAAGGCAGTTAACCACAGCAGTGTCAACAGCAATTTCAGTGGCCACAACAGCAAAAACAACAGCAATATTGGCTTGGCCAGCGAGAATGGCTCGATTGGTCTGTTGTTGGCCATGAAAGCGTTGGTTCAATTGATTTTCAATCCCATTGTTGGCAATATGTCAAGCAAGTGTGGTTACCGCCTGCCCATCATGGTGGGCACCTGCTTCCTCTTGCTCTCCTCGCTGGGTAAATGTCGCAACTCTCAACTCAGTTAATTTTAGCACATCCCTTTTCTTTAATGATTGCTTCGCTTGCTCTGCAGTTTTTGCCGTCGCTGAGTCTTATTGGACCCTGTTGTTGGCCCGTGCCATCCAGGGTGTTGGCTCCGCCTGCATCGGTGTCTGTGGCATGAGTCTGGTGGCCCAGCACTATCCGGAGGAGGCACGTCGCTCCAAGGTCATGGGCATCATCCTGGGTAGCATTGCGCTGGGCGTTCTTCTTGGCTATCCCTTTGGTGGCATCCTCTATGACCTGGTGGGAAAATCGGCGCCCTTCATCATACTGTCGACCGTTATCTTTCTGAATCTCGGCCTGCAGCTGCTCACCATGGATCTTTCCGTGCAGTCGGAGGTCGTTGTTGTCAAGCAGGAGACCAAATGGCGACCGCTGCTCGAATGCAAAATGATCTTGGCCATTGTCATTGCCATCTGGATGTCCACATCTACAATGGCCATATTGGAGCCCTGCTTGCCCATCTGGCTGATACAGTATCTGCAGCCAAATAAGTGGCAACTAGGCACGGTCTTCATACCAGACTCTGTGGGCTATTTTGTGGGCACCAATTTCTTTGGCAGCATCGCATATCGCTATGGCCAAGTGAAGATCTCCTGCATCAGTCTGCTGCTAGTCGGCATTGCCTCTATTCTGGTAAGTACAAAATCTAGTCAGTCTGTGCTTAGGGTCATTCTTCGTGTGTAGATTCCCAGCGCCACAACAGTTGCCCAGCTGCTATTGCCACACTTTGCTTTGGGCCTGGGCATTGGTGTCATTGATGCTGCACTTGTTCCACTACTCGCAACCTTTGTGGATGCCACATTAGCGCAAGAGGAAGGCGGAGAGACAAACAATTCCATGTCCAGCTATGGCACAGTCTATGCTATCCAACAGACTTCAGTTAGCCTGGCTTACTGTCTGGGTAAGTTGTCCTACTCTGCTCTGTTCTCGACAACTGTGATTAATATATAACTCTCTTAGCTCCCTTAATTGGCGGCGAATTGGCGCAATCATTTGGCTTTGCCTGGCTCATGCGCATTGTGGGCATCCTAAACATTATCTATGGCCCAGTTTTGGTCTATTTATATCAAAAATACGATCCCAAAGTGAGCTAACCTCATCATAGTATTATCCTTCTATACTGACTCTTATTTGTCTGTACAGAGCTTAAGAGAGCATCAAAATGATCTGCTGATGCAGTCCAGTGGTCGTGGATCGCGTTATAAACAGCTCTACAACTCCATGGACTTGGAGTAATCACAGTACCATGGATAATTTTAAGCAATATTCTTCGCATAGTAACCTAATCATCTCCAAAGCAAGCACCATCTGCCACCTACACATCTCTTTTGCCTATTATATTATTATGTGTGTGATTTTCCACAATTTACTTGGCCTTGGCTTAAGTTTCACCCGAGCTCTACACATCTAAGGGGAACTGGGAAATAATAATGCCTCATTCATTTTAAACCATCCGGACCAAAACTCGAAAGAGTTTCTAAATTTCTATAGTTTTCTAATATTGCAATAGCCGAAAAATAAACATGGCGCGGATGCCTTTAGGTAAGTTATATATATATAATAATCTTCATGAATAATTGTCATTTTACTATTAATAGGTCCTGGTCCCGGCGCTTACGCGTTGCCGCCAACTGTCGGATATGAAAAACACGATAACCGTAAGCAGCGTTTGCCTCAATATTCCTTTGGGGCACGCACCGCATTGTTTGGTCCAGATCCCGGACCAGGACCAGGCGCCTATCAGGTTGACAAGCTCACCCGCCATGGAAAAGGAGGCGCCCCAATATACTCAATAGCTCCCATGACAAAAATAATTGGTAAGCTTGCCAGTTATAGCAAAGTGCTTTTCTAATCACTTTGATATGCAGACAAAAGAGTTGGTCCCGGACCTGGAGCGCATGATGTGCACATAAAGCCGTTCTTTAAGGGGGTTAGGGCACCCGAATACTCCATGGCACCGCGCAACGACTACAGCTTCAAGAAGTATGGACCCGGACCAAGTGCTTACAAATTTGAGATCAATCCAATAAGACCTGCAGCCCCAGCTTACAGCATGTGAGAGTCTTAAGATTGCAATAGAAGAAAAGTTGTCCTAATACAATTTCTTACTTTTACAGGGGAATTTCAGCTAAGATGCTAAAGAAGGCCGATTCACCTGGACCAGCGGCGTATGGCGCTGGCGACATTAATATCAAGCTAAACCGTGCGCCGCAATATTCGATGAGACCCCGCTGTGATATGCGAGGGGAGAACGTGGGTCCAGGTTCTAACTATTATGATTTGTCGTATTATCGCCCCGGAAGATCTGGCGGTGCTTATTCGTTTGGTGTCAGGCATTCACCCTATGCCCCTCCCATGATTGTTAGATGTGATAATATGTAGTTTTGCAATATTAGAAGATTATGTCAAGAGATGTTAGGTAGTAATAAAAATTTTATCTGGTGTTATAATAATTGGTACTCGTATTCGATTATTGCTGCTAGCTTGGCTCACGGATTCCTTTTACATTGTTTTTGCGGAACGCATTTTCGAATTTTCTTTGTTGGATTATGTGTTGAACATCCTCGTAACCGTGCTTAATTTACATATTAGTTGTGGCATTTTCGACAAGTTTATTATTTACTTATTAAGTTTAGCTTAGAATTAATTCTACAGTGCAATATCTAGCCCAGAGCTGTTTTAAAATTATAATGCCAAGATTTTTGTGTCATTAAATACCTTAAAATATGAGGAGCAATATGGGGTTTTTATTGTAGTTGAAAAAATCTTTCGGAAAACAACTCGCACGAGTTTCAAAATTTATATTTTCTAGTATTGCAAAATTTATATTGAAGCCATGGCGCATCCTGTAGGTAGGTTCTAGCTAATCCCTACGAACTGCCGCTGATAATCTGATTTTTGAGTAGGTCCTGGTCCTGGAGCTTACGCGTTGCCGACAACCGTCGGGTACGAGAAACACGACACCCGTAAACAGCGAATGCCGCAGTATTCGTTTGGGACTCGCACAAACGTTAGTGGTTCCGGTGCTGGACCAGGACCAGGCGCCTATCTGGTGGACAAACTAACCCGCTATGGAAAAGGAGGCGGCTTGCAGTACACAATTGCCCCCCTCACCAAAATGTTAGATAAAAGGGTTGGTCCTGGCCCTGGCGCACATGATGTGCACATCTTCACTGGAGTCACTGCGCCAGCATACTCAATGGCACCCCGGAATAAATATGCTTTCGAAAAATATGGTCCCGGTCCAAGTGCTTATAAGTATGAGGTGAAGTCCATAAAGACCGCCGCACCAGCATATAGCATGTGAGTACTATCAGAGTTATACGACCTAATTTAAGCTCTTAATTGCCACGAAATTATTTTAAGGGGTATTCAAACAAAAACGAGTAAGAAGGCCGATTCACCTGGTCCGGCGGCTTATGGAGCGGGCGATCTGAATATCAGATTGGTTCGAGCGCCTGAGTACTCCATGAGTCCATTGCATAATATCCGTAAAGATAGCGTAGGCCCCGGTCCCAATTATTACAATTTGATGTATCATCGTCCTGGTCGATCTGGAAATGCCTATTCTTTCGGAGTGCGTCACTCGCCGTATGCACCACCAATGGTTGTTAAATGTGACAATATGTAACCTATCATTTGCAATATTAGAAATATATTTTGTAATAAAAATCAGTGCTCAGCAATCTAGTACTTCTTACATAAACAAGATTGGGAAAGGGTTAGATAACTTTGCTACTTTTGAATCTTCTCTATATTTTGCATATACATATTACAAAAATCCGAATTTTTGGATTTCGTAGATGGCATATAAAAACTGCATTACTAGCTAACAAAAAAAAAGAAAGAATATCAAACATCGTATACGTTCTTATGATTCCTATATTAAAACAAAGCAAGCCCCCTATAAAAAATCATTTGCATTTAATATAATAATCATAATACTTTTATTTTACTTTACGTATACACTGTATGAAAAATTTTTGTGAACGCAAGCGAAATTTTTGAAAACATCTCATTTTAAATACTTATATTTGCACAAGTGCACGTGTTTAAAGCAAAAACAGTAAGTACAAAATCATTTATAAGTTATTTCAAAATTGTAGAGTTTACGGTTAACTTTTTCCGCCAATATGAACATATTTTGCAAAATTTCAACAGCACTCATATTGTTGCTGATGTGCATCAGCTTAGTGTTTCTTATTATCTTAATACTTGATAATTCATTTGGCCTCAGCGGAAAAAGAATAAAATAAAGTGGGTAAATAACCATTTTTATTATAAAAAAATTTTAAAAACTAGCATATTTTCTTCCAATTATGTGTTTTTTTCGACAATATGGATACAAATTAACAATTTTATACAATACAATTTCTTTAATAATTTCTAAATATAAAAGTTATATTGTTTGTAAAATAATTATTAAAGTATACTTTTAATAATGTAGAAGAGAAACCAAAAGTGCTTTTGAATTTTAAAAATAAAAATTACTTCGCACATAACATGCTGTTTAAAATTACGCGCCAATCATAAAGTGTTACCAAGTGCCAATAAGCGGGCTTTATGAATTTTGGTATTTTGTATCTTTGACATATTTTTTTTTTAATTGGTTCTTGTGGTCACACTACGACACAGGTGTTAGCTAAAACAGCTTTAAGAAAGCTTTATTTAAGAAAAAGTCTGAAATCAGCTCTGTTGTTTTTAGTTTTTAGAATAGGCTGGCAAAATTGTAATAAAGTTCAAGTAAAACAGTTTAGTTTGTTGAGAATAACGTCAATGTAGAATAACAAATAAGTGTGTAAAGTCCCTGAGAACAGCGCCGAATGTAAATAAATATTATTAATTCTTTGGAGTAAGTAAGAGCTATATAAATAAATAGGCAGAGCAATTTATTACCGACAAGCGGCACATGGTAAATAGAGAAAGGCAGCTTGTAAATCAAAAAGAATAGTGTCGAAATATAACACACTAAGTTGAAAAGCACACAAATAATTCGAATTCTGCAATTTTGTATTTGTCCACATGCAGTTCACAATTGGTAATATGCTGAGTCAAGTCGCGGGTGCTGCCAAGAACGGCGGCACCCCATCGGAGGCTGTGGCTTCTCCACCGCCACCTCCGCCCTCTTCTCCTCCGGCTCCACCGCCACCAACAGAGTTGGCAGAGGCCACTGCAGCAACGTCACCACAGCCTCCACCGCCATCAACCGCTGAAGTGCGGCAACACAGTAATCGCAAGACGACCAGTGGAACAACATCCGCGAAGAACTCGACGAATCGGGAGTTTCAATTCTTCTTCGAGGATGAAGTGTTTCATATCGATCGTAAAGGCCGGGTTTGTTTTGGTATTGTCACTGGAACTGCCGAATCCTATTCGTCCGATGATGAAGAAGAGGAGGTGAACGATGTGCTAGGCAAGGGTGAGGTTCGAGTTGCCTTTTATCCGGAGGGCAAGGAGACTGTGCGAACGGAAAAATCGGTGAGTGGGTTGAGGTTATGTAATGCTCTCACTGCTTAGCTTTACATGCATACTACATTCTTATACATTGACACATACTTATGTGCGTATGTGTGTGTGTAAATAACAGTAAGAAACTGTTATTTATGTTTTGACAACTGTTTTGCGTTTTCGGCAGTTTGCCTTGACACGTGTTATTTGCTTTCGTTGTCTTCTTAACTATGTGTGTATGTGTTTGTGCGTATGCGTGTTCTACTCGAACTTCAACTTCTAACAGCTCAACAACTAAATTTCCCCAGATTGGCCTCGCCGACCGCACCCTAATGCCTGGTGACGTCGTGCGACGCCGTTTGCCTGGCGAGAAACATTTGTCTGGCCAGGCGGGTTATGTGCGTGACGTGAACGTCCATGCAGATGTCAAGGTACTGGGCACCAAGTACATCATCCGCAACGTGCCCTCGGAGCGACTGCGTCCCATTTCTGAATGGTCGCGTGATGTGTCCGTTTGTCTGGGCAATTGGATTGGCTACACTGTCGGCGTGGATGAGTCTGTCGTACTGAGGTGAGTAAGCAACCGCAACGAACGATGACCCAACTCTTGTACTAATTTCCAATTCTCGTTAATATTCATCATAGGTCCAGTTATGGGGCACTGCTTGAAATCACTTCAACGGACTTCCACAAATTCAAGGATGCGTATGGAACTTGTGAGCGTGAAGTGTTCAGTCCCAGCGTGTATTATCCCAATAATGTGGTGATTGGACGACTGCCCCCTTTGGATCGTGTGACCAATTTAACGCCCGATTTGCCTTTGCCTACCAACTACAAGCGGCGCTCATTGGTTCGTAGATAGTTTCCAATTCGTTTTAGGATCTAGCCTTTAAATCATTCCATTTTTTTTTTGCAGTACACTGTGGAGTCTGTGAAGACGACGGGTATTAATGTAGCCTGGACTTTTAAGGCTACACCACACTGTGAGAACGGGCAAGATTTGGATCCCATGAAGCAGCCGAAAAGCTGCATTACTGGTGCTGACTTGGCCAAAGTGAAACGTCTTAACATCTATGAATCCTATCTCCTGCAAATTCACGATCGATTCTACCTCAAATATTCACAATGTGATAAGCTCGTTAAATGCACTCTTTGGGAGCAAGAGCAAGGTATGATTTACAAAACCTTACAATTGTAACATTTTTTTTAAATATGTGTTTGGTATCTTAGCTAAATTGTTCCAGTCCATCTATCAGCGTCAAAAGGCTGAGGAAAATAAACAATACGAGCAAAGTGACCAGCTAAAACGTGATTCTGCATCTGTTCCTGGTGTTAATCATGAGGTATTGCCTTCGCCCTCTGCTGCATCCAGCTCTCGCACTTCTCACATGAATAAAGCCCGGCGGCTGAGTGGTAAACCAAGTAACCAACGACTCAATCGATCACTGGGCGATAACGAAATTAGTAATACGCCGCCTAAGCTCAGTACAACAACTAACTCCGCTGGAAAGAAGACAAAAACGAATACGGATGAGATTTGGGAGACCGACGAGGAGCAACCGCAAGCAACAACAGATTCAACTGATGTCGCGGATGCCATTTCGGATTCCGAAGTCGCTCCTCTCCAAGCACGTATTGTGACACGAACTTTTAAGCGTCGACCTAGCAAAAAGAAATCGCGACCAAGTAAAAAAATTACCTTGCATAGAAAAGAAACGGATCCCAAGGATGGCGATGAGATCGTAGTGGAAACATTGGTTGTGTACAGCTCACTGACTGTTGTGTGGCAGGATGGATCGGTTGAGACGGGTATACCATCGACCGAGCTGTATCCCATACACCACTTGGACAATCATGAGTTCTTTCCTGGTGACTTTGTCAGCAAAGCGAATGACTACAGCCCCTCCCAGATTGATTATGGTGTTATACAGTCCGTGGATCATGATGAGCGTATTGCCAAAGTTAAATGGTTTAACATATATGGTAACCTGGATAACCCCGTGTAAGTTGCCCAAAGTTTCTAAATACTTCTGTGTGAAATTATCGAAAGTTCCACTTTTGTAGACCATCATGCAAGGAGGTGGAAGAGCTTAGCGTATATGATTTAAAAGATCATGCCGACTATCAGTATCGACCGGGCACCATGGTCATAAGAGTGTCAAATTTTACTGGCGAAGATCTTAATTCGACTGCTGGCCAAGTGATTGATAACTTTCCAGATGGTCGTGTACGTGTTTGGTGGGCCAAAGGTCATATAACCATGTGTTATCCGCAAGATCTTTTCGAGATTCACCAAAGCGATACGCAGGATGCATATGACTCAGATGACTCGGATAATTCCTGGGAAACACAGTCGGAAAATAGCCAGACAAACGACCCCAGTCACACGATTAAAGCGGAGGAATATATTGTAAAGGGAATGGATCGCGCAAAAGAGGCTATCGAGCGTCTGGAGAAGATATTTCAAGTGTTACCAGCTGCACGTAAGCCGGTTATACTCAATGATCTGTTGGCCGTGTATAAAAACTGTCGGCAGTTGGACCAGTACCTCAAATCGGATTTCTTTCACGAAGATTACTTTTGTGGAATTCTAGCGCATAAGCCAAAACGTGATTATGAATCTTCAACAGAGACTTCGCCCCAAACTGTTCCATCTGCTCTTCCGGAAATTGCTCAAACCAACGTGTGCGCGATGGACGTAAACACGACAGTGCAGATAGAGCCCCCACTGTCTGGGCAAGCAACGACAACATCGACGCCTAATAAACGAAAGTCTTCGACTCTAATCGATGAAGTTCAATGCAAGAAAAACAGCAGTAGCGAGAGGATCAATGTTGAGGATACGGCAGAGCAGGCGATGTTGCTCGCCAACGTTGATTTGACCGAAAGTGAGGCACAATTGACCTACTCCGAGGTGATTTCCAAGTACCGCGCCGAATACACTGAGATGATGGGCACTGCACGCACCAACATACGCAAAGCACTCAAAAAGTGCCTTTGCGTAACAGTAAGCATAATTTTGTATATTTTTACAAATATCTTATTAAGCTGACTCTTTTATTCAGGATGATTCGGGTGTTCATTCACGTGGCGAGAACAGCTCAAGTGATATAACTTCAGCTGATTGCAAGGATTGCACGGAAGATAATGGTAATAACCAAAATTTAACATCGTCTTCCGAAACCAGTATTGAGTTGATTGCCAATCGCGATGCCGACGTCTGTGAGGTATTTTGTTTCCTAATAAAAGAGCAAATGATCAAATGCCAAGATGCGATGGTCGAGAGATTCATGAAACGAGACTACAAACACCTTGAAGAACAGCAGATTACAGATGTAGATGATGCTGAGGAGTATTTGGAGCAGGATTCACAAGCAGATAACATCGATGATGATCAGGTTATGGAACAGTCATTGAATCTGAATGCACTCTCTGAATCGCTGCCACCGCTGGAATGCCCGTCGGCCTGCTCATCGCCTTCTCAAGTGCAGGCCATGCTTTCAACAAGCAATAACTGTTTCGAGGTGGTACCCAATGCACCGATAGCTCATCATTTCATTGGAAATTTGATAATGCCCAATAATAAGGCGCAGTATCAGCGCGCCGTTCAGCGGGAGTATGCTATGTTACACGCATCCCTACCTCCAGGTGTGGTTGTGCGTGCTTATGAGGATCGTATGGATCTCATATCCGTAATGATGGTTGGCCCCAAGCGCACTCCATATGAGAATGCTCTATTTTTCTTCGACTTTCAATTGGGAAGTGATTATCCGAAGAGTCCTCCCACCTGTCATTACATAAGCTATTGCACTGAACGTTTGAATCCGAATTTGTACGAGGAAGGCAAGGTTTGCGTCTCATTGCTAGGAACATGGTCAGGACGCGATACTGAGGTATGGACGCCACAAAGCACAATGCTCCAAGTGTTGGTCTCCATACAGGGACTCATACTGGTAGATGAGCCCTACTATAATGAAGCCGGCTACGAGAAGCAACGTGGTAAGTGCTGAAATAAAATGATTTCAAAAAACACAAAATTAAACGGTATTACATACAGGCACTCAATTGGGAAATGAGAACTCGCGTGTCTACAATGAAATGGCTATTATTAAAATTGTCCATTCAACGATCAAACAACTGCAGAATCCTCCATTCATATTTCGCAAGGAATTGATTGAGCACTACAAAAAGTTTGGCGCAGATTTGCATGGACGTATGCAATCTTGGTCCGAGTACTCGGCTGAAGCGCAGCGATTGAAGATAACATCCATAAAAAGTTAGTTGGACAAACTTGCATATTGTGCTGTACCTTTTAATTTAAATAATTATATTTTTGTAGATATGCCCGCGGATTATAAAACGCTATACGAATTGCCGGAATTTCCACTACTGCCATGCAGTCGCGGTTTCTGCATTGCAGTCAAAGGTGTTTTGGAGACACTGCAGAAAGAGTTGACTGCACTCCAAAGATCGAAGGATATTGAGCCAGCTGTTGCGGCGGTTGCCACAGCCCCACGTGCTGAGCTTGAGGATGTATGATTGATGCTGTGAATATTAGCAACGCTTTGTATCAGCTTTGCCTTTGTTGTGGTGCCTATGAAAAACACAAGACTATCGCCGCCTAACTCTCGAAACTGAGCCTTAAGCAGGGCCAACATACTTCATTTATAATATATTTAAGAAGTGCTCTCAGCTCGAATAGTATCATATAATTACGAAAATAGTCAGCTATATCAGCTACATATATCGAATCAAAAACGATCATTTGCTTAAATTATTCGATTGTTCTTTATAACCATATTTATTTATTATATTTATATATTAGTCAAGCTCGTGCGCATTACCTATCAAATGTTGAATGTCCGTAATTTAGAAATGACATATTTAACATTTCTTTGTGTAAATAATCACCTTTCCGCCAAAAATAGTGTATGTGAATTTTGTTTATATCTATTATATATATATATTGTTTATGTTGGCGAGAGATGTCAAAAAAATTTGCGCAATTTTCTGTTACTCATGTATACTAATTTTAATTTATTATTTATGTTGTAATTTATTCGCTAGTATAATTGCGAATGGCCTCATCGCGAGCCACTTTCCTTGCATTCCACTCTTTAAAAATAGTAAAGCAAAATCAGCCATCTGGCCACAGATCACTTTCCCTCTACGAAACTAGTTAATACCAATACCAATATATGAATAATAAATTCTCAAATTTTATTTATTAAATCGTTAATTGGATTATGCCTCCAAATTGTGTATTACCCAGTCAACATAATGTCCAACCCGCGTATAGACACCCGGCCAACCTGGTAGACCGCAGGGTATAGGTCCATATGAAGTGATGCCGGCCACAAAGAAAACTTCCTCTGCGGCCACATTGGTGAGAACCATGAGTGGGCCACCGGAATCACCGCGACAGGTGTCAACATTGTTCTTACCCCCAGCGCATAATTGCGAGCCATTTATATGCATTTGATATGTACGATATTTGTCCTGGCAAGGTTTAAGATTCCACACATCCACGGTAATTTTCAGCTTTATGTTGCTGGGCTTATCATCTTCAGTGGCACCCCAGCCAGCCACGTCCATTGCGTAGTCGACGAAATTGTTGTTACGAATATCATCTCCAACCGGTAGACAAATGGGCTTCACATAGTCCGTAAATCTTACCAGATCCTTCAGCCGCAACAGAGCAATGTCATGCATTTGATCGATGGCATCAGGAATGTACAAATCATGCAAGATCTTCTTCTCAATTAGGACGTCGATGTGCAAGGGTGCACAGGTTTTTTTCTTGTTCAGTTCGGTTTCACAGTCGGGAGCTGTGCTAGTGTCCCACTCACCCAAACGGACACTGTGTAACTCTAATCCATATTGATCCAATTTGTTGCTTGCCAAGCAGTGGCCAGCTGTTAAGACATAGCGCGAGTTGATCAATGCTCCACCGCAATTAAAAGTGTACTCATCTTTCTCTATGGTATTGAAATAGAGTTAGTTAGCTATAATATCACAGATAAATTTTGCAGAAGCTTACGTTTCGTTTTATACTTCAACAAAGCCATCCACGGAAATTCATAGAGCTTTGCCTTAGTGCCTCCAAGGATGCGATTGGCAAACAATATGCCGCATTTACCAATGCTGGGCAGAACATTGCCGGGTTCTGGCTCATCGCCAGATAGACTATCCCCAGAGGTACCACTGCCAGCACCTGCGCTCGCCGTGCCACGTTTACTGTCAGGACAACAGACTAGTATCCGCTGCACTAGACCGCTATGGCGTGTGTTGTCCAGGCCACATTGACTGTCGCCCAACAGCTGACGCTGGGCAGCCGTTGGCTTTGTTATATTGAGAATCTCATCGAGGAACGGACAGTCGCGTATGTGAATGCACAGACCTTTTTCCTTGGTGTCCTTTTCCTCGCAGTTTCCATAGCTGAATTGCGCAGCAGCTGATCAAGTGGCCAGATAAGAAAGATTCAGTAGTTCAATCAATGCGGATGAATACTTTACATAATTACTGCAACCGGTTAAACCGGTTAGAGGGCAAAGAATGCACATCGCAGCCCTTGTTAAATTGTAGCGGCAACTAATCGCAAACTAAGTTTACCCGCAATATTAATAGCTGCCAGCAATCCAATGGAGAGTAGCTGCAGCCTCGATGCCGCCAGCATAGCAATAAAGTTGATAATCGTCTGGAAAACTGCGTGAATTGATCGCCGTGAGGTTTGCGTAGAGACTAAACTCGCTCTCTCACTTTACTGCTAGTCGAAGCTGTATTAATCGCTTGCGCTGCCGGATGCTGATCTGAATGTTATCGCCGCAAATGAATCGGTCGTTGTTCGATGCCAAAGGTGATATTGATCAACTGCACATATTTCCTAGATTGTATGTACTCCCCAACGATTCCAAAAAGTTAATAAATATACAAATCTATTTCCATTCTGTGCTTTACTCGGAATAGGTTGCACTTGCAAAATAAGCCAACTTACAATCAACTGATTATAAAAAGCGTCACAATTAATAGTATAACTGTGTTTTGGCATTGCTTAACCGGTTTTACTTTTTTCTTTATGATTATACGAGTGTTTCGTGTATGTGTGTATAACGTTATAAAGTGCACAGATCTAAAAGTATATTCTAAATCTTGTTGCTGTTGTTCGCATAGTTGTAGACTTGCTGGAAACCTTCACCATCATCACCCTCGCCATCGTCTGAATCATCCGAATCGAACGTATTGTCGGGAATATCGTACAAGCGAATAATTGGCTTGTTGGGATCCTTCATGATCAAGTATTTGCCATCCTTCTGCTTCATTACCAGATCAATGATGCAGCGCAGAATGCCCCAGGCGTTGTCCATGCTCAAATTGATCTGTGTGGCAAACTCGTGCGGCTTGAACTGCTGCGTGCCCAAGATGACGTGACGTGAATGATCACGGGGATTAATACGCGATACATAGCCTAGTTTCAGCTGGTCGGATCCAGCCAGCACAGCTTGCACCGTCCACTTGGCCAGCTTGCATGCGTTGTTTCTCAATTCGTTGGCCAACACAGCACCGCGTTGAGTGTCCAGCTTTTGACGCCATTCAACACCATTCGCCAGCTTTGAATCCCATTCGTTCAATGCCTTTATGGACAGGAATTGAGGCTCACCACTGGGTGTCTGCAGAACACCATCGTGTTCACACCTCGCCACCAGAACCTAAAATGAATTCGATTGGGCCGGTTAATAAAAATGTAAAAGTATTATAATCCTATACTCACAATATCGCTTCCCAGCTCCCATTTCTTGTAACGATATCCAACGCTAGCCACTTGTATGTCTTCATCCTCGCTGATGAACGGGTTGGTTTCCTCAAACTTATACTTGGCCTCCTGCTCACCAGTCTTCAGCACTTGTTGACTGAAGTTGTGGTTGATAAAGGTGGCTTCAATAGCCAGATTACGGGGCGAATTGCACGAGCTGTCATCGTCAGTGGGTGGCTCAACGCTTGTTTCATTCACAGTCAACAAATCGAATTCAGTATGATCGCGCTTGTCCATGAAAATCTTATCGCCTGCAAATTAAATTAGTAATTAATACAAATTCATAGTCATTTTATAATTGAACTATTAGTAACTCTTTACAAATAAATAAGATTTTATTTGAAAAGTAATTTCCCAAGTTGTTTTGAATTGAATGCCTTACCAACTTTCTCGATAACAATGTCCCAGGAGTAGTTCGAACGTGTCGAGCACATAATCGTAGCCAAAATAGCGTCAGTGGCAAACACATTACCCACCGTCTTGGACAGACGACGAATGACGGGATCATCGGTGGTGGTTACGGTATGCACAATGCGGTCAATCTTCTGCAGCGGCTTCTCGTTCTTCACGTTAATGCGATCGTATGTCTTGTCATAGTACTCCAAGGTGCCGCAAGTGGTAATATCTTCGCCCTCCTTGATATTCGGCAGCGACAGCTTGATAAGACGGGGAAAGTCCATCTCCTCAATGGAAGCCCAGTCGGCACGTACTGCGACCGAGGACTCGCGCATCTTGGGCGGTGGTCCACGGTTGCCAAAACGCTTGCCAACACCACGACGTGGATCGCGTGCCTTTACATTCTTGCTGCTCAGCGTAGTCATGCCATGGCCATGGGTATTGAGGCCACCGCGGGCATTGCGACCACGTCCCGAACGCGAGTTGCGCATGTTGCGGAAGCGTCCGCGTTGATGAGGCGGCTTCTGGACGCGAGCCGTGTCCACAAGATGGAACGTAGTCTCGTCTTCTTCGTGGTAGTAGGCATATTGATTTCCAGTACCAAAGGTAGACGCATACTTGTCTGCAATACAAAATACACAATATTTAGTTTCCATTATGACTGCCACGAAACACACAAACAAATTGCACATATACAACATAACCTCACTTTGGGCATATGTGACAAATAAATTAGTGTGTATAACTTACTTTGATACTTCTTATCATTGTTGGAGGTGCTAGTCCAGTCACAGATCTTGCCCAGGCGATCGTTCTTGCTAAACGGCTGGTATGGCACATCCTTAAACGTGTCCGGCAACTCGCATGGTCCCCAGCCCTTTTCGTTGAACTGCACGGTCGGTTTCTCGAACGTCGGAAACTGCGCCGCGGTATTAATAGTTTCGCTCATCTCACACTTGTAAGTAGTTGTACTTGATTTAATTGATAATTGCAACAAGAAATGCCACTATTCAATGTATTTTTATTATGCCAGCTTTGAAAAAAAAAAAAATTGTGTGATGAACTTGCGAATACGTCGTGCAAAGGAGAGAGGTGGCGCGATAACTCTTAGAGATGTCCGATTTTGTGCAAGCATCACTGATAACTATTTTGAATAGTGTTGCCACCTTATGCTATATTTTGGCGCAATTTTAAATTTTAATGTAATGTAAATTAATTCCAGTTTATGTTTTATTAAGCCCATATAACAATTTTTGAGGAATGGTTTTTAGATTGCATTATTACAATTATATGTAATGGAAACAAATGCGACAACCGTATTTAAAGTATCGAAAATATAAACAAAGAATTACAAACGATATAAATATCGATGTGCAGAATCTTTTTATAGGAAACCAGGGCTTCTTTTCAATCAGCTGTTAGCGGTAAAAGCGAGAAGCATAATTGCAAATGTAAACAACAACAGAGCATTAAATTAATTTATCTACAGAGCTTGGTTTAAATTACTTGATAATGATAGAAATTTGTGATGACTATGACCACAAGGACTTGGTGGAATATATTTTAGAAAATGTCCTTATGCCTGACGACGGCAGCGAGGAGTTCAAGCGCTTGAAAGACGATTACAATTCTCAAATAACATCAACTTGCACTTGTGTCATTAAAAATTGCAATAACAACATTGATTGCTGCCATGGAGGATATTTTAAGTACCATCTAGTGAATAAGGAATTAGTTTTAGTCAACAACGAAGATACAAGTTTACATTCCGTAACAGAATGCAACGATTTTTGTAAATGTGATTTGCAACATTGCAATAATCGACTTGTGCAGTTTGGACCACGAAAGAAATTGGAAATATTTCTTTCACCTCAATATAAATCAATGGGAGTCCGCACCTTGATTGATATCCCATGCGGTGCTTTCATTTGCGAATATGCTGGTGAATTATTAACTCTAGCAGAAGCTAAACGCCGTCTTGATTTTGTTGATAACTGTGATAAGATGAATTTTATATTTTGTCTGCGTGAGTTCACAAAATCAAAAGATAACACAGATTATCAGGCATCTCAAGTGACTATCGTGGACCCCACTTTTCGGGGAAATATTGGTCGATATCTTAACCACAGCTGCCAGCCAAATTGTGAAATCTTCGCTGTACGAATAAATTGCCCAATACCTAAAATAGGTAAGTAGCTAATAGAAAACCAAGATTTTGAATAATTTTTCCCTTGCAGGCATATTTGCAAAAAGAAATATTTATGCGAACGAAGAGCTATGTTTCCACTATGGAGGAGAAAATCTTAGTCCTGATTTAACTAATGGGAAACCCTGTCTCTGCTCTGCACCGAATTGTGTCGGTGTTTTACCAAATACTAGAATTTAAATGTAAGTCTTTCATAGACAAAATGCAAAATATTACATAATTATTTTATTATCACGTTTTACAAAGGTGGCAATTTGGTTAATATCCATTTCTCGATGTCGAGAAGTGACTTTCTTCTAAGCACATGCAATGTATCCTCTAAGGGAGTAAAAGTGCCTGATACGCCCAATTTGGCTAAAGATTCTGATGTCTCTCTTCCCCATTCAGGCGGAACTAAAGTGTCATTCTGGCCATGAAACATTCGCAGCTCAGGCAGTGTTTCCTTAGTAAATTTACGATTTCTCAATGATTCAAAGACAACAGAATTGCGATACAGAAATGAGGAATGCGTAAAAACACCTGCGAGTCCATCAGTCAAGTGGTAACCGGTATGCAAGGCCAACGCTCCTCCCATTGAGAAACCACCAACAATTATACGATTCAAGGGTATGCCATAGGTCACTTCATCTTGGATAAGTTGCTGCGCAACCGCGTATCCCTTCGTCATGTTCTGTTTACCTATGGGATCCGCTATATCGACTGCATTGCGATCAAACCACACTTTCGATAGTTGCCCTTTCAATGGTGTATATTCTTGTAATGGAGCCGTTGGATAAACAACATTGATGTGCGCAAAATTAAAATCACGTCCAAGCAAATAACGCACTCTGTCTATTAAAATTTGACCTGTTTCTCCAGAACCATGGAAAAATATGAGAGAAGCACTGTGTTTACGTATTGCAGACGATGCCATTTTTTCAGCTTAAACAATTATGCAAGTAAACTTTCAGCAAAAACAAACAAAACACAGTGTTACCAGATGAACAAAGCCCTTATTTCATAAAAATATGGAAAAATACTACTTTATCATGCTGGAAGTTATGAGGAATCCCCTTTATCTAAATGGACTGCGAAGTGAAAGTAATTTGTCCTTCTAATATAAATAAAAGAAACTTGCAGAGCCAACTCCTAAATGAAGAAATAGAATAAAGATTTGCTAGAGTTTTGATTTTTGAAACACGAAATTAAAGTTTATTTTGCTGATCGTTTTGCGTTGGTGGGAGCTTTTTCAGAATCCATTCCTCCAAACTAAGAACTGATTTATTCTTCAATTCATGCAGCGTGTTCTTCAATGGAGTGAATGTACCAGAGACGCCCAATTTATTTAATGATTCCCACGTCTCCTGTCCCCAATCCAAGGGAACAAGAGTGTCACGCTCACCATGAAACATAAACAGATCCGGTAGCTTATCGTTTACTCGATTGGCCAGTGATTCATAGACCACCGATTGTCGATTGAGGAATGATGAATGGGCAAAGACGCCGGCTAAATCAGTATTCAAGTGGTAGCCAGTGTGAAGAGCTAAGGCTCCGCCCATTGAGAAGCCGCCAACAATTATCCGATTCAACGGAATGCCATTGTCCACTTCATTTTGGATTAGTTTCTGCACAATATTATAGCTCTCTGCCATACTCTTTCGGCTTTCTTGGGCAGCTATGTTCACAGATCGTCGATCAAACCAAACGGTTGATAACTGTCCATTTAGAGGAGTGTACTTTTGTAGCGGAGCTGTTGGGTAAATAATTTTTATGTGCGCAAAGTCCAAATCGCGACCTAGTAAAAAGCGAACCCACTCCTGCAGATTCGGGCCTGTATCGCCGGATCCATGAAAGAATATCACAGACGCACTATATTTTCTAATCGTTGACGTTGCCATTAGGAAGAATATTACAATTATATTTACAAGAAATGCAAGAAATGTTATGCAAATTGATGATGATAATCTCAACAATAGAGCATGCGGTATGTGTGACCAAACTTATTTCATTCAAAATGTATGCAAATTGCCCAACATTTCACATAAGTTTAAGCTGTAGTTATGATTTATTAAGTGTTTATAATGATATTATAAACCCAAAATGTCACTAATTTTATTCTAAAAACTTTCAGAAATAAAGATTTACAATTTTATTGTACAAAAACTAACTGTGTAGTTTATGCAGTTTTTTTTTTAAGTACTAGAATTCCAAAATACTGATGTTGGCCTTACCGAGTATGGCAACGCCGCAGAATGTTAGTTTAGTTAAGAGTTGTGCACGGTGGCTGTTGTGAGTGCTAAAAAGAATAACACGAAGATTGTAGTTTTTTAACTAGTGAATGGTAATTTTCTAATACAATAATACGAAAAAAGTGCTGTAATTAATCTAGAGTGTAGAAAATTGAAAGCGATTGCAAAACTTAATGAACCAGAAAAATATGTAAAACAAAAAGATCTTACAAAAAAAGGAAAACGACGCATTGCCCAATTTATCAGCTGTTTGATACACACACTGACACAGGCACACACATTGAGAATTTCACTTTTGTGTATACACGTGATAGTATTTTGGTCTACTTGATCCAAATATTTATTTACACATATCTGTAAGTGCATAAAGTACAAAAGTTCACAAAGACCAGTGTATTTGTATATGTTGAGTTATAATTAAAACTCGTCGCAACTCTCATCAATTAAACACTGCAAAATCAACAAGTTGTTGATAAAACACGTATACAATCGATTGTACGTGCAAACATATCTCTCGATTTGTGTCTATGTAGGTGTGTATGTATTCAAACATAGTTCGAGCTGTCACACATGTATCTTCGATTTAACAAAAACAAAACTACTCTCTCTCCCTCTTTATCTCTCTCAGTCGACCCGCGGATTACGTTTCGTGTCTTTCGCACTCGTATGAATGTTCATTGTATGTATGCATGCACATATGTATATGTGTACATATACATGCATATTGTGTGTATATATGGATGTGAGCATGTGTGCATTTATGCCCTCTCATCGTGATTTGACAGTATTTCTCACTTTGCTTTTGCATTTATCGCATAGTTGATAAAATATCTCGAAGGGAACTCCTTGCGCTCAAGATACTCTGTTAATGCTGTGTCATCATCCCAAAAGCACGTCACGCTACCCACGTACACACCGTGTATTGTACATACATGTGAATGTATGTATGTACGGAATGTATGTGTTGTACTATTAATATAATAAATATTAAACAAATGAAATACTGTTATCTCTGGGTCTAGGCAAAGACGAAGCACACATGGTGAGACCTAATTAAATTGATCGTAACGTAAAGAAATCTCGAGCATAATTAGTCTTGGCCATAACATTGTTATCATAATCGTCTTAATTAAATTTGACCAGCCTACTATCTTTATTTTCTATCTCGATAAGCTCAATCTTTCTTTTTATTGCTCTATCTCTAGTGTACTCGGAGCAAGATAATTTGAAAAACTTGAGATATCTCTTTGCCCACTAAACCAAATTAGATTACAACGGAAATATCAATGATGTGTTTCAATAAGTATTTAATCGCACGTACATACACACAAATCTATCTTAATATAAAGAATGCTCAAATCGTAAATACCCTGTAGTCTTTAGGAATGACAGGACATTTCTCTGGTGATAACTTTTTACAACTTTTTCCGGTCATAATTAGTTTCAACAGAAACATTGTATTATTATTTTCAAATCACAATGACAACGTAGGAATTCTCCAGGAGAGAATACATATTATATAATTTTGTAACTTTGACACCCAGCATGAGATGGCATATTTGTCAACTACGCATTCATCACATCACCGTGAGGTGGAAACCAACGTTCGTCTACCTGCTTTTTGTGGTGGGAATCGGCGAATCGCAGAAATTGGTTCAGTTCGATTCCGGCGTACGCACGATCGGTTGATGTCGGTGGTACGCGAGCTTTTAGTCCGCTGATCTTTTTATTTAATGTACGTTCGTATACATACATACATACATACCTACTTATGTATGATCTTATTCTTAGTCCATTGACTATATTGAGCTTATGTACAAAAGACTTAATCTAATGTATGATACAAAGAGCAATGTACATAAGTACATTGAGTAAACCTGTTATCTGCCATTGTTTTGTTGATAAAAACACACAAATAAAAAAAAAAACAACAAATTTCAAATTCAACATTTGAAAGTGAATAGAAATTCTCACAAAAACTCAAATTTTTTTTTTTGGGTGTTTGCTCTTCGTGTTTTGTGTTTGTAATGATTGGACTTTGAGCGAACATGGTAGTAGCTTCTAGCAGCTGCCTTATCGCACAAGTCCTACAACAAATTAGCCGATTTTATTGTGAATCAAATGTGGAAAAAAAAAAAATCACCAAGCGTCCGAGCGACCGTTCTAGCATTTGCTTTTGCTTTTTCTGTTGCTGTTTCTGCTGTTTCTGCTGCTGCTGCTGACTGTTGCTTTTGGGGAATATAGCCAATGAGCATGACTCTGCACATACTACACACATCCACATGTATCTCCCAACCGAGCATGTGTGAGCATTTGTGTGAGCATTTGTGTGTGCGAGTGTGTGGATGTAATAAATCGAGTTTGCTTATTAGAAAGAATCGCACGAGGGCTAAAACAAAAATATTGCAAATTCATTCATTTCATAATAAACTTTTGAAATTTGTCGACTCTTTGCTGTGCGGAGTGCTATTTGTGTGTGTGTGTGTGCAAATGTGTGCAAATAAATGCGATAAAGACATTGTTTAGCTTTTAAAAGCCATTTTAAATGAGTTGCGAATCAAACAAATGAGAATACGACAGTTCACTCAGAGACACCCGGTAATTAAAACTGAGAACTACAATATTTTTACCTCTTTGGCAAATTATCGTATCTTACAATAATACACTTTTATAAGATTACAATTGATTTTTGGTATATTACCATCAAGTTTCATGTGGTCAACAATATTCAACTAGTATTAACTAGTATAATATCTTTATAGATATATTATTTTATTAAGTGTTGAGTGAGTAACTCTAGAATAATCTTCAATTAAAAATTTAATTGGGTATCGATTTGTCCATTTGCGTATTTTGTACTTAACTGCGTCAATACTTAACTGCACATTAAAGATAACTGGCTAAACATGCTTTTCATGCAATGAAGTGCCACTTTCTTTGTAAAATATTTTTGGTCTCCAACTAAGTACGTACTCAAAATAAATTCCATTAATATCATCTCCTCATGATGATTACCAAAATTCAGAAAGTAAGAATGTTGCCAATGTTGATCACGCTTGTTAATTTACAAACTTCACAAATTTAAAACGATTAGTTAAAAATAGAGTTTTGGCTATTAGGATAGGTATGTCAAAGAATTGTCACATTCACCTGTAGTATTCAATCAACTAAACGCAGTGATTTTCCACCCTTTGCAATCCAAACTTAGACATCAAGGTGACAAATTTTAATGTTTTGAATTTGTAGTTCCAAGAAATAGGTTTAACAAATGACAGAGCCTTTTTATGTCTCGTCGATGCTAATCGAGTATAAATTTACATTCATTCATAAATAGATCGAAGATAGTGTAAATATATATGCTTTCAATTATCACTAAGCCATTATACCTTTATAAGCATCCGACCACCCGGTATAAAAAGTTCGCATAGAAACAGGTCGCTCTTTGGATATAATTGCTTTTGCTACAGCACTTAATTGTTTCTGCGTTTCAACTGAAATATACCCCCATTATATTTCTATTGTATAACAATTTAAATAATTGGTCTTCTTACAGACTTTGAGATGAATGAACACTGTGATAGGGGTTCCCTCTCATCTGGGTGCGGACGTTTCGACACGGCGCGATCCATAGATGAACATGATGCCACAGATGATGACATGACTTTCTGCATGTCAAACTATGCCAAGGAGGCACTCAAGATGATGTTCATGATGCGATCACATGGTATGCTCACAGACGTTGTGCTCGAGGTGAAGAAGGAGCTGTTCCACGCCCACAAGGTGATACTGTCAGCGGCATCGCCATATTTCAAGGCCATGTTCACGGGTGGCCTCAAGGAGTCGGAAATGTCACGCGTACAATTGCAGGGGGTAAGTGAAGACCCAGCGATGTCTGCTATCTTTCGTTGCGCTATAATAGATGAACAGTTTTGCATTATCCCACCCATTCTACATAGGTGTGTCCCACGGCAATGGCGCGAATCCTTTACTTCATGTATACTGGCCAAATCAGGGTGACCGAGGTGACAGTCTGCCAGCTGTTGCCTGCGGCGACCATGTTCCAAGTGCAGAATGTCATTGATGCCTGCTGTGCCTTCCTAGAGCGTCAATTGGATCCTACAAATGCCATCGGCATTGCCAATTTCGCCGAACAGCATGGCTGCATTGAGCTACAGAAGAAAGCGAATTTTTTTATTGAACGCCATTTTACACAAGTAAGTTGCAAGTTGCCCATTAATCAAATTAAATATATTATAATATTCTCATTATTATGCTTGCAGGTATGTCAAGAGGAGGAATTCCTGCAACTGTCCGCCTATCAACTGATTGCACTGATTAGACGCGACGAACTGAACGTGCAGGAGGAGCGTGAAGTGTACAATGCTGTTCTTAAATGGGTCAAATACGATGAGGATAATCGGCATAGCAAAATGGAGCATATTCTTGTCGCCGTTCGCTGCCAGTTTCTGACGCCCAATTTCCTCAAGGAACAGATGAAAAACTGCGATGTACTGCGCAAGGTGCCGGCATGTCGAGAATATCTGGCAAAGATCTTTAAGGATTTAACGCTGCACAAATGTCCAGGCGTCAAGGAGCGCACACCAAACACCACACGAATGATATTCGTTGCTGGCGGCTTCTTCCGACACTCACTGGACATACTGGAGGCCTACAATGTCGATGATAAAACGTGGACAACCTTGCCGAATCTGCGCATTCCACGTTCCGGTCTCGGAGCAGCGTTTCTGAAAGGGAAATTCTATGCGGTTGGTGGACGTAACAATAACATTGGATCATCTTACGATTCGGACTGGGTGGATCGTTACAGTGCCATAACAGAGACGTGGAGACCGTGCTCACCAATGTCAGTGCCCCGTCATCGTGTCGGTGTTGCCGTCATGGATGAGTTAATGTATGCTGTGGGTGGATCCGCAGGCATGGAATACCACAACACAGTAGAATAGTGAGTATTAACTTGCTTTAGTATTCAATGAATTGCTTTTATAAACAATTGTTCCCTTGTGTAGCTATGATCCAGATCAGGATCGTTGGACACTTGTGCAGTCCATGCATTCCAAACGTTTGGGCGTTGGCGTTGTTGTTGTCAATCGTCTGCTTTACGCCATCGGTGGATTCGATGGCAACGAACGATTGGCCAGCGTTGAATGCTATCATCCAGAGAACAATGAGTGGAGCTACTTGCCTCCCTTGAAGACGGGACGCAGTGGAGCAGGTAAGATTAACACCTGCTCTCTAAATTGTAGCTGTTGCTAAGCATCTACCACTTTCACTTGCAGGAGTGGCTGCCATTGATCAGTACATTTACGTTGTCGGTGGATTCGATGGCACGCGACAACTGGCCACAGTGGAGCGGTATAATACGGACAATGAAACTTGGGACATGGTTGCGCCAATTCAGATCGCCAGAAGTGCGCTATCATTGACGCCACTAGATGGCAAGCTATATGCCATCGGTGGCTTTGATGGCAACAATTTTCTGTCCATCGTTGAGGTCTACGATCCACGCACAAACACTTGGGAACAGGGAACACCTTTGAATTCTGGACGCTCTGGCCATGCGTCCGCTGTCATCTATCAGCCATCATGCGCGACCACATTTATGGATTATGAGGATTGTGAAATGAGCAGGAGCGATGGTAGCAATGGCGACATGCAAAGCGATTCATCACGCGATCCGTCCGGCAGCTTAAACAAGGGCTTTGGCGGTGGTTCACCTAATATGCAGTTTCATGCATCCTACGGCGCTGGTGGTTGCAACAACTGCGACTCGATGACTGTAGTTAAACAGGAGCCGACTACAGAACTGCGAGGCAAACAAGTTGTATGGGAACAAACAAGTCAGTCCGGACGATTTAGAAAAATACCAAGAGATGACTATGATGTCGGCGATCCGGATCCCAGCAGTAGCCAAACGATACTTCCTATGTACTCCCCCTCACATTTAGAGGACCCCCCGAACTCCGAATCCTTGCGCAGCAAACTGGCAATTGACACGCGACGTTGCATATTGTCGACGCCAGTCCGCGCGATGCAAAACATGTTTCACAGAGGCATAGAATGGCATAATAAAAAGGGCAACTCATGACAATCTTTATGTATGCCACCAGCAAGCGCCGTCTTGAAACCAAAAATATTATCCATCTTCTAAGTTCGTTATTTATAAAACAAAAACAAAACACAAGGAAACAAAACTACAAAATACACCTGAACTCACGCATACCTACAATTCCATATTATATAGACAACCATTCCAGCCAAAATCTATGTGCAATCTGCTGCATTTCATAATTATAGCCTGCGATTAGGAAACTTAACTTTACGCTTGGTATTTGCTTAGGTGATTAGGTACGTATATTATCATACGGATGTGTAATGTAATTTCTACGATTTTCATTAAGATTAACTTGCAAGATGTGGCACACTTTACAAGTGTGCCACTTTAATAAAAACTAACTATAAGATTATTGTGTAAGAATATATGGAAAGAATAGTATCATAAAGTTGGATATTGTACTTCAATTATTGTACATATTAGTTAAGATTATTTGTTAAATTAAGTAATTAATTTTAAAGACTTTGCTATTTAAAAATACATTTGATGCGAATTCTCGCTGCCGTCAAATATTAAATGAGTTAGAACGTTTATCTAAATGCTCTTATAAATACATTTGTACGTAGATTCTATGTCGGAATTGGTTCTCTCATATATCTATTCTTATAAGCGTAAGATTAACGGAAACAAATAAAGTGGATGTTCTCTCGAGGAATACGAGTTATAGAAATTTAAACAATTTTTTACATTTATTTCTACATTGCGAATATACAATATTGATTTACAGACTCCTCTGTTTTCTGGGTCGCGGGGGGATTCCATGAAACAGGCGTATTATCCGTAACCGAAACTATGTTCAGACCACCCATTTGCAGTCCTTTGATAGCCGACTGAAAGCAAAGTATGTAAAATGAGTTTTTCAGAATTACATGAATTAATATTTGAAATCTTACCATGCGTCCGGGTCCCAAGCCACGCACTTTCACTCGAATAGTTTTCCAACCAAGCTCAACGGCTTTCTGTAAATTATAAACATTATCTACTGCAACATATAAACTTAAATCATTGAAATCTGCCAATCTTACAGCGCTAATAGTCACAGCGGTTGCCTGGGCAGCAATATTGGTACCTTTCCTGGTATTCTTGAAGCCTTCAATACCGCATGAACGGATCAGTCTGGGTACACCTACAAATAGCAAACGATGGCAATAAAGATTAGGACGATAATTATTTATTATACTACCTTTATAGTCGGTCACTGAAATGATTGTGTTGTTAGGCGAGACACGAATGTTGACTATGGGCAGCTCATTGAAAGGAATGCCGTTGAACAGTTGGGTGGCTGTGCTGGCATCCGGGAAAAACTTTGCCTTTCTGTTAATGTAGTAAATTAAGGATATCATTTAACAACATATTAAAAGTATTACCACGAACCTGTCAATGAGAGTATCTATGTCGACTGATTTCTCGCCAAGAGTTCCCTCATCCTTCGCCGGCATAGAAGCCAGCATTTCTTTGCGGTCCTCAACTTTGCGCAAGCAAGCGCTTGTGTGCATCAACGAGTTCCTTGGAGTTGCAGCATTCAAAGCGCATTGTTTCAGGCAATTGATGCCTGCCAAAACTGTTAGTTTCATTGACATAATTGAGCTAGTAAATAATCAAAACAATCGTGTATTATTTCTTCTAAATTACATCACGCGAATTTCTACTGTCTGGCAACGCTGCTGAGTAGTGTTGTATAGTCTCATACGTTCAAACAGGTGACCACATTTCTGTAAAATGGTCACTTTGTGCATGTAGAAGAAGCACATTTATTTTCACGTGTTTTGTTGCTAGCGTATTTCGGTATTAAACTTTGAAATGGCTCTTAAACGTTTAAAAAGTTAGTAAACGCGCATTAAATACTATATAACAACAATTAAGTAATGTATTTTCTTTACAGCAAAAAAGTCAAAGCGTTTGACGGGCAAGTTGAAGCATAAAATCGATAAAAAGGTACGCGAACACAATCGCAAGGAGCGGCGTGAAGCCAAAAAGAATACCAAGAAAGGCAGCAAGAAACAGAAGCTTATACAGATTCCCAACATCTGTCCCTTCAAAGATGACATCCTGAAGGAGGTGGAGGAGGCCAAGGCGCGTCAGGAAATGGAGCGTCAAGCGCGTCGGGAACAATTCAAAGCTGAGCGCGAACAAAACAAATTCAAATCGCTGGAGGCGATGGTGGAAAGTGCCGACATGCGAGGCGCTGTGCATGGTATAATGCATGAGAACGATGATGTGGAGACGGGAAAGAAATACAAAGATGCCGCCACTAAGGAGCAATCGCTGAAGCAATACTTTAAAGAATTTCGTAAAGTTATTGAAAACGCTGACGTAGTGCTCGAAGTTGTCGATGCTCGTGACCCACTCGGCACACGTTGCAACGAAGTGGAGCGAGCGGTGCGCTCTGCTCCTGGTAATAAGCGGTTGGTGCTCATCTTGAATAAAGCCGATCTTGTGCCTCGAGAAAATCTCAATAACTGGATCAAATACTTCCGCAAGAATGGACCCGTGACAGCGTTTAAGGCATCCACACAGGATCAAGCCTCAAGGCTGGGACGTCGCAAGCTGCACGAAATGAAAACGGAAAAAGCTATGCAGGGATCGGTTTGCATTGGTGCTGAGTTGCTAATGTCCATGTTGGCTAATTACTGTCGCAACAAGGGCATCAAAACATCGATTCGCGTCGGTGTCGTTGGCATACCCAATGTGGGCAAGAGTTCGATCATCAACTCACTTACCCGTGGACGCACTTGCATGGTGGGCAGCACACCTGGAGTGACCAAGTAAGTGGCACTTGAATGATAGAAATATCAGCGGTTTTAAACTAATATTTTTGTCTTTACAGAGCTATGCAAGAGGTTGAGCTTGACTCGAAAATTAAGCTTATTGATTGTCCTGGCATTGTGTTTACCAGCGGCTCTGGTGCGGGCAACGAGAATGCACACGCTGTTCTAAAGAACGCTCAGCGTGTTGGAGATGTCAAGGATCCATTTAGCATAGCCGAAAGTGTGTTGAAGCGAGCCAGTAAAGAATACTTCTGCAAAATG
Source organism: Drosophila sulfurigaster albostrigata (assembly GCF_023558435.1). Classification (NCBI taxonomy): domain Eukaryota; kingdom Metazoa; phylum Arthropoda; class Insecta; order Diptera; family Drosophilidae; genus Drosophila; species Drosophila sulfurigaster. The sequence continues at coordinate 23,972,252 of NC_084882.1, forward strand.
TACGACATTACCAACTATGACACATTTGAGGAATTCTTTGCCAAGAAAGCAGCCCGCATGGGTAAGCTAAGCATTTTCCTATTGTATTACCACAAATGTTAATGCAAATTTCGACTCAATCTATAGGTAAATTCTTAAAGAAGGGAGTACCTGATGTTGTGGCCGCAGCGCGGAGCGTTCTTAACGATTGGAATACAGGCAAAATCAAATATTGCACGCAACCACCAGAAGTTGTGGAGGACAAACAAAGTGTACACATAAGCGCATCAATTGTGCATGCCGAGGCGCGTGAATTCGACGTGAATAACTTCGAGTCAATGGAAACAGATATATTGAATCAGTGCACTGAGAAAGCCGACGATGTTATGCAGATTACATCCACTGGTCCACTAGAAGTGCGTTTGCCCCGTGAAGAAGTGCAGGCATCTGCTGAAATCATAGCCGACCAGGAAGAGGTGCCAACAAAGGGTCGGAAGCGAAAATTAGATGAGGAGAAGAAGGAGAAAACCGATCCTGCCCTGCTTCTTGAAGGTAAGACGACACATGACCATCAACACTTCAGAAAGATTTATAATAATATTAATTTTTCAGAAAATCAATCGCTGAATAAGAACATTAAAGAGCTCCAGAAAAAGAAGAAAAAGCAGAATGTTCGGAATGAGAAAAAGATTTCGAAAATAACTGATGTTCTGGACAGTTTTAGCCTTGGTGCAGCATCGACGAAAGCTGATAAATATGATTTTGACCAAGACTATGTTATTGAATGAACTAATATTATAAAGGATTTTTATATAACTCAGTACAATAAATGAATATATATACATATGTATATAAAATGGAATTGCCAAGAAGCAAATTGTGTTCTTCGATGATTACAGTAAAAATCCAAGTGTTGTAAATATATTGAAATTTTATTACAAAATATTTCTTAAAACTTAACAGTAAAGCTACAACTATTAACGCTGATTAAATATTTTTGATCATTTTGAAGATATTGCAAGTAATGTACATCTTGTATAGTATTCGTATGCATGTACGTCTTCAATATATTCAAAATGATGCAAGTCCAAGCAATTTTTAAAATCAGCTTTTTTTGTTTATGTTTTAACTATGTACTCTCCGTATGTACTTATGCTTTCATAAAAGGGCGTATGGTTAATGTAATAATAAATTTTTGGAATTAAAATGTACATGTGTACATATGTATGTATGTCTGCATATACTTCTATGTATGTATGTACGTTTGTATGTATGTATGTATATAGAATTGGGCAGCAATACAGTGGGGTGGCTACATTATCTACAATGGGACGCACCTAACAAATTCTAGTGCAGTAAAATCTTATCCTTCACTAGCTCAAATTTACATTTCCATTTAAAAGAAATGTAACTGAGTTCTTGGGCTACAAAGTCGATGAAAACTAAAACGCGAATTACAAAATGCAAATAAATTCAACGAAAGTTCTTAAATCGATCAATCAGTAAAAATAAACAAAATACTTAGTAACCCGTTAGCATTTAATTGAAAGGTTTATGGCCCAATAATGCCAAAGCTTTTGTTAATCACTTCACATTATTAAAATAGGTAACGATTTGGTTTCTATAGAAGTCTCAAATGTTTCAGAATATTAATAAAACAATATAACATTAAAGGGAAAGCTTAAACGTTCCGACTTGTTTATATGCTGCTCTCTAATATTTATCCTTCCTATACATACAACTATTGTAAACAGTTCCTTGCGCCCATACATACTAGTTAGTCAGTATTTGTTGTTGTGTGTGTGGTGTTGTTAGTGTGCACATACATATGCATACATATGTACATATAGAGTGAATCACAGGATTTAAATTTTAGCTATGTTTAACAATCAATTACTATTTGAATTTAACACTCCCCAAAACTCTCCGTCTTCGTCTCTGTCTCCGTCTCCTTTGCCGCACATGCTTTATACATATATATATAAGTTAATTTCGATGTGGCATTTTAGCAATTAATTGAAACATGTTTCATAATTAAGTTAAACTTTTAAAAGTATTTCATTAGCAGTCCATTGTTGCCCCTATTTATTAGTTCTCCTCCCTCCTCCCTCCTCGGTCTCCGTCTCCTTCTCCTCTTGCTCACTTGCCCCACTTTGCTACTAGTCTGGTTGTTGTAATTTAAAGCTCCTCGTACCAATTGCTTGCAGTCTCAATGTGCACGCTTTACTGCTCATCCTCGCCAGCAGTCTCTGAATGATGCACAGCAGCTGGCCCGAACGTTGCAGCGCACTTGATTTTGGATTGCTGCAGTCAACGAGCGCGGCTCTCAATGCGGATGAAGAGCAATGTTTGCTATTGTTATTGCCCGCAGGCTGCTGGCACTGTCACCGCAGATGGGTGAAGTGCACTTCCAGCCAACAGGGGCAGCCCATCACGTCCTGCCGCTTGTATGTGTTGCCCCAGCCCTTGGCGAAGCTGATCTTCATGCTAAACCGGTCGATTGGTCCCAGCTGCTGGTTATGCTGCGACTGCTTGCAGGCCAGCCATTGAGCCCTGCAGTAAAGTAAAGAGAAGAGAGAGAGAGAGAGAGTTAATAATGTGCACTCGTTAATCAACATTTACGGTTGTGCCTACCTGTGTGTATCGAAGGCCTTCAGACAGTAGCCAGGCATCACCTTACAGACTCGATCCAAGCTCTCGGCCAACGTGGGCGAGTCCACGAATATCGGCACATTGCTGCGATTATAAATCCACACGTCGCCACCCGACTCCATGCTTAACGTTACACCTGTTTTAAGGGGGCAACATTGCAACATTGCATTTAAAACACTCAATTTAGCAGTCAATTTCAATTTCGGGTTAAACACTTACCTAGGCCGACCTTTAGTCGCGTGTTCTGCACCGCATCCGTTGGTGGTCGCTTGCCACCCAATTCACGCAAACACATGCTCTCCCCGCTGCCATCTGCTGGCCCTTCTGCATAGATGTTGACTGCCGGCTTCTTGGCCTGAAAGAGTTCGCCAACCCGTTGAGATAGCTCCCAATAGGCAATCTGACACCATACTTTAGAGCACGCGCTGCGATCTGGAAAGGATAAACAATATATTTTATATGAATATTGATTTCTTTTTTTCTTTCATTTTCAATTTGTAATATTTTATTTCATTTATTTTAAGCAATATTAAATGTTATTTTTCAACCGATTCTAATAATTATACAAAAGTTCTTTAAGTTTTTATTCTTCTTACAAAATTATATTTCAAAACATCGACCAAAACAATATGAGAAATATCAACTCTTCTGAAGACTTTTCAAAACTAATTTAAAGTTCGTACAGTTATATTATTCGGCTGATCAAAACGCGCGATGACTTTACAACTGCACACTCACTACACTGATAGTTGAAGCTATTAAACAACGTCGAAAAGTATTTTCCCAACTTTTTGCTTAACGAGCTTTATCTCGTGCCCACCTCCCACAGCTTTGTCTCATATCTCCTCATTTTTTGCTACTCGACAAATGGGGCAAAGTTAAAAATGAGGCTTTTGGCGAGATAAGAAAGCATGTAGGAAATATAGTAGGTAATATTTATTACTGTGCGGAACTGCAAGACTTCTAGATGGTAAAACAGAGAGAACAGGTCGCCTGATCTAATCAAGCAACGTATTCTCTCCACAGCTAACTCACACACTCTATAAACACATACAAATTCATCGGAATATATTCATATATATGTACATATATATAGACTGTACGTTAATGGTAATAATTTTGGCGCCAGAGCGTTACGTAAATGGGGCCGGCGCCTTTTGACTTATTTGCCTAGATTCCGGCTCGATTAATGCAAAACGAGCGAGGCACATTATTTATTTATTGCAAATATTATAATGTGCGAGATGTTCAAGGTAAATATGGGCAAAACGACCCCATAATGCCAAAATGCGACCCCATGTCGACTGTGGCACAGTGAGCGCAAAAAATGTATTTCCAGCTGGTAGCAAATAAAAATAAATAAATACACACAGGGGCAGGGCAGGGTATCTTTAGGTCGTGCATCTGCTTAGTGTTCAACACATGACTGAATGTAAATACAGACAATGTCTGTCTTTGCCGAGATTCGACCATAAATCTGTGCAACGCTTTTAGTTTTTTTTTTATTTTTGTTTTTGCATGCACTTGTTGATGAGGTGGTGAGTGGTGGGGGTGGGGGCAACAGCTGGCCATGGTCAGTGAAGGGGTGCCGTCCGGCAAAACCAAGGCAAATGGCGCCTAGCTGCTGTTTACCTAATTGGGTCGACGCCGGCAACGGCGCCGTCGTCGCCTTCATCGTAGTCGTCTTTGCGTCGCGTCGCGTCGCGTCGCTTTCCGTCGACGCGTCATGGCCACGAAAGTGTTTTCCCCACCAAAAGTTGAAATACACTTACTCACATAATTATATGCATACCTACAAATGTACATCAATTTACATACATATATACATTCCAATTACATACGCACACCAACTCGTAATTATAAACATAAGAAAATTGTTATTGCCCGTTTGCCAAAGTGTTTTATAATATCTTTTTTTTCAAATTTGTGAATTCAATTTCGTTTCATTATAACGTCATATCGAACCCTTCAATTATACTGACAATTGCCAAATGCATTTACCCTACAAATTTCATAAGCCATTTCAGTTTAATAACCGAATTGTCGGCTCAACGAATTTTGCCAATTTCTGGAATTCATTATTGACGATAAGCTATTATTGGGAAAGGCTTAGAATGTCTATATTTCCGTGTAATTCTTTATCCTCTAGCTTCCTCTTAAGATTGCTGATTCATTTTCGTAAAACCTTTCCAGATCCCGCTAAACTATCGCTTAAGTTACGCACACGATGTTTGGTCTGCTGGGATAACGAATAAGCACACAATCGCATTCACACACATTGTCTGCTCCTCTTTCATTGTCTTCGCCTTGCCATTCTCCCCTCATAACGGGAGAGTGCTTAAAAGAGAGAAAGAGAGAGCATGAGAGTGAAGGGGAAGCGGTTGGGGCACAACTGAGTTCTACCACACTTCTGTGTGGCGCCAATGCCGACGTCGTCGTCGTCGTCGCAGTCGCCGCCTGCTTTGGGGCTCTGCGTTGTCTCTGACTCTGGCACACGCCATCGACGATGAACGGCATTTGCTCGGCATCGACTCTTTGGGATTCTTAGCGCCGCCGCCGCCGCTCGCTTCGTTGTTTTGTTTTTCGGTCAATGTGCATACACACAGACACAGACACACACACATGCACATTCACACAAACAAACACACACACAGTCATACAAAAGTACATACAGAAGTGCGCATCCACGGGCTGCCACATCATCTTTAAATTTAGAATATTTTATATTCTACCTGTGCGTGTGTGTGTGTGTAAATGAGTGTGAGTGTGTGTTGCTGCTGCTCGCAGTGTAAGTTGCTTCTTTGGTGGCCACACATGTCGTTGCATACATACATTAAAAGCGTGCACGTATGTATGTATGTATATATTTACATTTGAAACTTCATCGAGTTACACGAGTCGGGCATGTTTATCTGACAAGGACAAAGGTGGCAACAATCACTGAGCTGCATAAAATTCATTCTCCCTTTAACTACGAGTAACATCTGAATAATAGTTTAATAAACGATCTATACTGTTTTATATCAACATTATTATCAGAGATTATAAATCAATTTTGCAAATGCTACAAAGAAGATCTAAGAAGATTAAGATTTAACCTGGAAAAGGATTATTTATTTTTCAATTCTCGTTTTTTAAGAAATTTTTAACTTTTTTTTTAAATGTTAGAAATTATTAAAATACTAACAATATATATTATAGCTCTATTTTGTACTTCAAAATTCAAAGCTACAAATATTTCGCAATTTTTAATTAAAAAAATTGAACTACCTACAAAAATGATTACAATCCCTTATTATAATTCTTTAAACTTCAATATTATAATATTCTCAGTGTAATATTTCAAAAAGAATTGCAATTGTTACACACGTACATATATTTTATCTACATAACATAGGCGCCAGGTTTTATTGCCTTGCAGTTTGCATTCTCAAACTATCATAGTAATATTCTTAAATAACACTTCTAGAACTGAACCCACGATGCAAAAAGCACTACGTCTCGCCACAATATAGTGTCGATACATTAAGAACGGATTTAATTAGCTGTTGACATGCAGAGAGAGAGAGAGAGAGAGACGGCGATTCGAAGCTTATACATAGATTAGATTGAACCGTTTCAATTTTGGAATTCTTTAAGTCGTGGGATGCAAGAAGCTAGTAGTCGTAGTAGATCTATTTTTAACGGTCCATTCAAATGCAAAAAAGCTTTTCCGTCATTTTGTCGCCTCGACGAATGCCATAAAAATAAAGAGAGAGAAACAGCAACAACAATAACAACAACAACGGCAACCACGGCAACCAAAAAGCACATTGTCCAGCGTTGGCGGCAGAGCCATGAATGATATCATAGTCATAACGCCACTACCGCCGACTGCCGACCGTTCCCCCCTCTCTACATCTGTCCAGCCCCACAGCTCCCCACAGTAGTGGTGGTGGTGGTGCCGATAACCAGCCACAGCCGCAGCAACAGCCACAGTCACAGCCACTCCCGCGTCCGACGCGACGGCCGCTCTACAAAAACTTTCGTAAGCAAGCGCAAATATTGTTGTGTTGTTGTTGTTGTTGCTTTTGCTTTAGCTGCCGCTGCCATCGTCGTCTCCGTCGCCGTCTTCGTCGTCACCTCTCTTATTCGCATTCGCCAGGCACTGTTTGTATTTGTTTTTCGCTCATTATTTATTTTCGTGTCGTTTTTGCTGTTTTCGCTTAAAAGTTAATATCAATATAGAAAGTGACGACCTGACGCGGCAAGCTGGCGCCACGAGCAACGAATAACTTGACTGCCTGCCTGCCTGCCTGACTTGGCCCGTGCCGGCGTGCTCAAACACACGCACGCGACCGTAGCCTCATAACTCTCACACACACTCAGACACGCTACGAAAAGCAAGAACCCTGCAGCGAAAAGTTCACTTCTACCTCTGGCATAAAAGCAACTAGTATTTATCTGCTTGCAAATAGGTTAGACTTGGGTGTGTTGAATAAATCCGAAATATAAAATACAAGCAACCATAGTTCCAAAGTATCTATGAGAACTGGTTGCAAATGGAGTAGTTCAGGATTAGTTGGGTAGAATATGTTTCTCTTAATATAATATAATATTTTTGAATCACTTCAAACTAGTAACTAAAGATATTTTTAATAATTTAAGTTATTTTGAGTTATTAATATAATATATTGATTCGACTTTATTTACGTAAAGTGAATACCCAACCTTTTTTTATATCTTATTTTGTATTTATAATATTTTCTTAAGTTTTTCAAATCTAAAAAGAATGTGTTTTTCAGAACTTTGAGCATTGACTTCCTTGAAAGGCAATAATTTAATTCGTGGGTTTATTTTTTTTAATTGTAAATATTAAGAGAAAAAAAACATATTTTTTTAATTCTAAAACAACTCCTTTTTCTTTTATAAAATCGAAACTTCATTGAAATATAAATTTGAAAAATTAAATTTCATATAATGCTTAAAATAAAAGCATATAGTACGGTGCAAAAAAAGAAAAGTTTAAGCAAAAACATCTACTTAAAAAATTGGTTGAAATGCAACCAGTTCATGGTGTATTTTCCGCAACCTGTCAAATTTCCTACAGGGAGTGCGAACATAAATATGTATGTGAATGCTTCAATGTGTGAGTTGCAGGCAGAAAGGTGCTTGCTGTATCGCTCAATGCTTAATAAAGCCACTCCGGAGATAAGCACACGCGAGAGCGAAAGAGAGTGAACGAGAGAGCGAACACGAGTAGGAGAGCAAGAATAGGGCCAGAAACTCACCTTTGCCATCAGTGGTGAAAGACTCGAGACTTGGCACATACAACTGTGACTCCGCTTGCTTGAAGATGCTCGAAATGCTTTGGCTGTGGTTGTTGCTGTTGCTGTGATTGTTGTGGTGACTGCTGCTGTTTCCTCCCGACGACCTTTCGATGTTTTGAGTGTTTCCCTCGGAATCTAGCGGATGATGATAGAATGCTGCGATCAGTTAAGTGCGCCTGGGTCTCTCTCAAGTTAAATACAATACATACCTGTATCTCTTAGTCTCAGCATTTTTGAGCGCTGATATGGCGGAGGCGCAGACTCTGCAAGTGCACAACAGAAAAACGAAAACACATTTTAATTCTCAATCAATGAAAATCCCCCCACAGCTTGTTAAATATGTAAGTGTTTTTGCGAAATCAACGTGAAATGCCAAAAATAAATAAAGAAAAAAAATCTATGACTGCCACTTTTTTCATGTTGTAGTAGACGCCAATCTTATCCATTTAATTGTATCAACATTATTATTGTTTTTAGACAAACATTGTTATGGAATATGTTTGTGTATGGTTGCCAAATAGAAACGCAGGTGTTTACCAGGAGAAATCAAAAAGCAGTAAACTCGTGAACAATTCAATTAACGCCACAATAGAATCATAGTGGAACTACACAAATACACAATGTGATTATTTAGAAAAGAAATAAATCCATACACATGTTTAAGCCGCAACTAGATTATCGCCGTCAATTCCCAAGAGTTTCTCGTTAACGAAATATAGATATCAATAATGCCCATATAATTTTTGATATTGAGGATTACGGTTGACTTATTAGAGACATTAATTTTATGGCAATCTATTTGCATTAATGTGATTTTCAATTCATTAATTAATCAATTAGAAAGGTGCGCCACAATAAAATATTTTTGATTGCATCAACGCAACAATTCAACCGAAAATGTCAACCGGAGGACAGGCAAAAGAGGCTGTTTTTTATATCGTAGACATGCAAACGGGTTTCCTCCACAAAAAGAAGAGTAATAATAATATCTACTAAATGGGTGCTATATAGTAACGATTTCAAATGTGAGGAAGACATCAAAATTTAATATGAAATTTGATAGTCTTAAATAGAACACATCATGAGATCAGTTAGCTAAAAAATTAACGATTAAATCAAGTTAAAATAAAGAGGAAAAAAACACGAAATGCTAACAGAATTTAGCACATCTTCAAAATACAAGTCATAAGTAGAGTAGCTCAGAGTCGGTGTTACCCAAGCATTCCCATTCATCTTTCAAATTAATTTCAATGTATTGAGAATCTTGTGTCCACATGTCCTGATTGGAACATTGATGCGCAGTAAATTGCGATTTGTTGAGTATTAATTGTAAGAAGCAGTTTTGGTAGAGTTAGCCAAGACTACGGATTACGGGCTACGGGTTACGGGTTGAAATGCGCGTGTTTAAGACGAGCTGTGCGATGAGATCATGTCTCACAAAAATAGTACAATATTAGTATTCGAAAAAATACATACATACAAAGCATACTACAGAAACCGAAGCAAAGCGAAACCGAAACAGAAACAGAAACAAAAACAGAAAAAAAGAAAAGAAGAAAAAAAAATAACAAAAACAAAAACAGACACAGACACAGCAATAGCAATAGCAACAAACTTAAGCGCAGGCAGGCAGGCCAAACATCAGCGCGGCGAAATAAAAATAAATAAATAAAATAAATAATGTTTGCATATCAGCCAGCAGCACTGGGGGACATTTTATTGGCGCACAAATCGTTTGATGTGCTGCGCTTGCCGCTGCTCCGAGAGCTGGGAGCGGAGGAAGCTGGCGCTGCAGACGTCAGCATTGTTGGTAGCGTCAACGACGGCGTCGGCGACGACGACGACGACGACGGATGGCGCTGTCGGCTCTCGCTGTGGCCCCGGTACCAGTTAAACCTGATTACGATTGGCCCCTCTTCTGCCTTGCCTTCGTGACTGCCTGCATGAATCTAACAATTCTTGAAGACCTAATGAAAAAAACACAGAGCCAAGCCAAGCCAAAAAAAAAAAAACAACATATAACAAAAAAAAAGAAAAAAACGAAGGGAGTAGCGAAATTCCAACATTGCCTTAATCACCACAACGACGCGGCATGAAGTGGCGTCCAACCAACCAAGCAACTGACTGTCCGACTCTCGAGACTCCACCGCAAAATTTAACTGATTTTCGCTCACTTCGCTGTATTCGACATTTTGTATGATTGATGGGATCGTATCCAACCACAACAACAAACATCACCGAATAAGGAAGGGCATAAGGGATGAGTCGACCTGTAGCCATGACCAAAAAGTTCTTTAATAAAATAATAATACTGCGCAGAAGTATTAAATTACTAGATCGTCAACAAAATTGTCTATACATAATTTGAATGTAGAGAATCTCTGATTACTGGAAAGCAAATAACACTATCCAAAACAACTTTATAAAATATTACATTTTTTTTAATATAGTAAGAAAACAAATATCCTCAGTTTCATATTTAATGAAGAATTTCTTTTAAACAAAATATAAAAATATATTCTCATTTTAATGATTGATTTAAATTTTTGTATGTACTTCCCTAAAAAAATTTCAATTATTTTAAAAGTTGACGTTATTTATTTCCATTAAGCTCTCCCATAAATAGCTACAGGGTATTTTTGAATTAAGCTCTCGCCGTCAGAAGTTTTTTAAGAAAGTTGGCTGGACATTCACAACGTTGGAGCTGGAGCTTGCCGGCATAATTTTACTTTTTATGAGAATTCTCGATCGAATGGACAAAGTATCTATGTGTGTGTCTGAGTGAGTGTGTGTGTGTGTGTATGCTGTGTGTGTAGAAACATCGCTGATACATCCCAACCGACCGACTGGCATCGTCTTCGCTACAATTCCAGGAATTGTGTTCCCTTGGCCAATGTGGATGGAATAACATTATCGACTTGTTTAATGTGCTCGGCGCCATCATTAAAAACCCGTCCCGGTCCCAGTCCCAGTCGGTATCGGGAAGTCAATTCGCTGTTCGCCAGCAGACAACAACCAACCGACAGTCAGACAGACGCTGCGCTGCGCTGACTCTCGACTCTTGATGCTGTGGCTCTTCTGGCTGCGTCTGTCGCCAGGTTGAACAGGTAAACGCGGCACGAACCACGTTTCCATACCTCTAAGACCATGTTTACAGTACCTTTGCAAGCCAGCAAGCAAGCAACGAACCAAGCATCGTGTATCTGGGAGGTACACGCTTTTTTTTAACATGCACATTAAGTGCAACTGGTAGTAAGAGGACAACGGTTGTTGTTGTTGTTGTTGTTAGCAGAAACAAGCAGTATTTATGTACACATTGGTATGCTCAGTAATTGGGCAATACACTCGCACAACTCATGCATACTATATAGAGTGCACAGATACACATGCATATCGGAATTAAAACATCATCAGATAAAATTCAATCTGCGTATGAAAGTCGAGAAGTTGCAATACAAACAAAAGAATTGCCTACAGAGTATTGAGTGGTCGACTGTCGACAACACATGATGCGCTTGCTGAATTTTCTGCTCGCAAGTTGGCAACACTGTCTTCAACCTCAACGCATTCATCTCAAACGCACCGGCAAAGTAAGAACAACAACAACAACGCTGACGACTACGACGACAAGAAGAGGTGAAGAAGAAGCAGAACGACGGCCGCAATCGCAACGCGAGCGCCATTTGCGTTGGCGACGACGCCTGATTATTTCCTGGCGCCAGGTTCTAAATTTACGCAAATTATTTTAAAAAGAATTTAGTCGCCGTCATGTCGGTCGAAGCTTTTACAGTTCACACGCACATTCGCACAGACTTGCCATGCTTCTATGAGTGCGTGTGTGTGTGTGTGTGCGGAGTGTGTTTATGCACACTATAAGTACAACGAAATGAAATGAATTGAGTAGGGCGTTCGTAAGTACATTTGATTGTCATAGAAGTACGTAAATATATAATATAAATGTACATACATACATACACTGTATACTGCATATACATACATACAAATGTATGTACATACATTCCTATACACATGCCATTAATATGTTTACACTTGCCATTTAGCTTGTAATAAAACTTAATGATGCACAACTGCGGCAGCTTAGGCGCCAAGCGTAATGGCTTCCAAAAGTTGCATACAAGTGTACATATTCATATACGCACAAACAGACATGCATGCAAACAAATATTTTACACGCCATTTTCGATTGCTACGAAAAGTTTGCTTTTTGTATCGATAACTAATTTAGAATTGTATCGACTAAAAATGACCATTTGACGATAGCTTGCAATGCATGACATTCGATATTTCAAGTAAAATTAATCGACTTCAAAGGACAACTTGTGCTGCTCGTCATAACAGTTTCTGCATTTTATTTACCACTAGTTTTTTTTATCGTTTGTTTATGCATGTCATTTATCTACCTGTATCGATGGGGTGTATTATGCGATACCAGTGCAGCGGATTGCAGCAGGTGTACACGTAATCCCTGGCACTTGGACAAATGGGCAGGCGCCTCAGTTCGCTGGCATCCCTGAGGTCGGACCAAAAAAAAACAGCTGGCATGTGGTAACGTGTTGCTCCTCGTCCAACGGCGAGGTGCACTTGATCAGTATGCACTGCAGATAACTCGGTGAACTGTTGATTACACTGTTGTTGTTGTTGTTGTTGGCAGCCAGCGTGTTGCACTTGGGTGGCGGATCCACGCGACTCTTCACAGCTTGCAGCAGCTCGGCAATCTGCTTGTTCTTGAACGGTTTCAGCAGCGCATTGAGGTGTTGGTTGAGTGTGCGTTGGCGCATCATCGGTGTGGCAGGCACTGCTGTTGCTGTTGCTGCTGCTATTGCTCCTCCCGCTGATGCACGGGACGCATGTATGGGGCAGGTGGGTGGTGTGGAGTGTTGTGTGCGCTGACGATTCAGCTGGTGTCGTCTGGTTACGGGCGGGCTGGGTCGGGTTCTCGTTATGGATCCGTTGCTGCTGCTGGAGGAGTCGCCGCCACCGCAACAATTCCGAAACATGTTCGCCGCCGTCGCCGCAAATGTCGATGGCAGCAGCATTCGTGTCGGCTGTTCCGTATGTGGATGCGGATGCGGATGAGGCGGATGTTGTGTTGGATGATACGCGGGCAATGGACATGGTCCGTTTTCGTCGCTCTGCAAGTCGGCGGCAGAGCTTCCGTAACTGCAGTCGCTTTTCATATAGGAATCCGAGTTCTCCGTCGCCGATGTTGCCGAAGCGGACATTTCCGCATCCACTGCATCGTCCGCGACATCTACAGCTGTTATCAGCTGCTGCTGATCCTGCCGCTGTTGAAGACGCTGAAAGGAGGAATAGTCGACGGAGCAGGCTATTAAGCAGTATGGCGGCGGTGGCGTCATCGGCGGACAGCAGCAGGCGGAGGTGTGAGGGAGGCGTGGATGTGGAAGGAGCTGCGGCTGTGGTTGCTGCATGGGCATTCGCATGCCGCCAACCGCATCGCACGTAGCCGGATTGTTTCTGGACGCATAACGCAATAGTTCTTTTTTCTTTTCGCTTGGGAATATCATGGAGGGACATCAATTCTGTTGGTAACATCGATCTTATCGTATGCGCATTATTTGATTTGATCAACTTTATGCAGACGCACACTCAAAATGCCCCGCAAGTCGCAATTTGAATTGGATTTAGTTTCTGCTCTTTTCTTGTTTCTTGATGTAGTTGTGTGATATGTGCGGTGGGTTTCGGGATTTATTTTGGGAGTGTTGTCTGTGACTTGATTTTTTATTTAATTTAATGCTAACATAAACTATATGGTATCTATTAGACTTTGACCAGAACGTTTCGTGTGTCGGCGATTTTTCTCAATTGTCAATATCCTTTCAATCGCTTTGTTTTTTTGTTTTTAGGGCTTCCTTTTCAGCCTTGATATGTTTTTGGTGGTATTTGAATTTGATATGAATTCTGCAATGATAATAAATGAAATATATTGATTAGTTTAAGATAATTACCAATTAAAACTAACAAATACATTATTTAATATCTCTAAAGAAAATACTTATTGAAATGTTATTACATTTTGAATATTATTTTAAGCATTTTTAATTCAAAATTTGAAAAACAAAAAAGTAGTAATAAAGTAAAGCTCTCTTTTTATTAATTTTGATTTTTGGTTAATTATCATTAGTTCATTCTTTTATAAGAAATTCTTATATTGTCTGTAGTTCCTTTGATATGTAGTATTTAATAATAGTAGTCACATTAAAATTAAAATGTTGTATAGCTATTTATAAATCAAGTCCCATTGTCTCATTAAACCATCAGTTATATAATGGAGTACGCGCAAATCGAAACAACAAATTGATTTCAAGAATATCAGCCGCAATATAAACAATTCTGCAATGTTCCTACACATGTTTTGAGAGATCCTATAACTTTCAAGCTTTTATTATCGTCAGCACAAATTGATTTGATGTAGAGCTGATCGTTGATTGCGCTCTGATGTTTTGTATACAGCAATCGACTGTTTGCTCATAATTCACAAATCAATTCGGAATAAATTCCCTTTGCTTGGAAGTGTGTTTATTCTTGGATTAATAAATATCAATGAATGTGCTATTGGTTTATTTAATGTCCAAAGAAAATAGAATGCTTAAAGAAAAATGGCGGAAATGATATTGCATGAGAAATACGAATTTGCAGTTCCAATTTGCAAGTTACCAACGACGTATTGGATAATATTGCTTTTTGCCCTGTCGCCGCACATACACACACTCACTCACTCACACACAAACACAGTCAAGAGTTCTTATCGGAGCTTTGGAAAGCTCAAAAACGCCGCATAAGTTGAGGAACGGAGCGCATGAGTAATGTGTGCTTGCCTGGCGATCGGAAAACTGGAGTCCGACTGCCGAATGCCGACTGCGCAGCATCAGCAACTGGCGCTGACAGCACCAAGAAAGCAAGAAAGAAAGAGAGAGATAGCGAAAGGGAGGGAGAGCGGCTACAAGTTAACAACCCAAATACAAAACTGTGGGGTCTCTTCTTCTACTCACACTACGACCATTTTGTTGCTTGGCTGACTGGCTCGCTGGCATTTCTTGCGCTCCTTATCGCCGACGACAACAGTGGCGCCGCCGACATGACGGCACAACTACACGCTCAGTTTTACTTCACACACACGCTCGTTGAGCAGAAATACACATACACACCACGTACATACATATGCATACATATCTTTGCATGTACATTCATACATACATTCACACAGACACAAAAACATACACTCAACATTCTGAATTTACTTGCTCGCTCGCTTGCTTGCTTGCGTGCCAGCCAGAGGCAAAAGCAGAAGGCAGGGCAGCAAAGCAAAGCGACGAGGCGAGACGAGACGAGAGAAGCGACGGAGAATGAGAGAGAGAGAGAGACGCAAGACGAGACGAGACGCGGCACAGGCGCCACAGTGGGCGCCACTGACGTAAACGTAATAAAAGAAATAATAGTAACGATGTCGGCGGCGGCGGCAGCGTCGCCGTCGTCGTCGCAATGGCGCCACCAATATAAACTTATATCAGACAGACACGAACAACGACAGCGCCAGCAATAGCAATACAACAAAAACAATAACAACAGCAACAACACGATACGATAGACCGACGCGTCGGTCGGTGGGTCGTTCGTTCGTTCAGTCGTTTTGTCAGCCGGTTTGACAAGTTGAAGAATCAACAATTTGAGGTGAATTAATAAAAGAGAGAGCACGAGCGCAAGAGTGGGAGCGTGAGAGAGCGCCGGAGCAAGTGCACAAGAGAGAGCAAAGTTGCTATGTTAATGTATTTGTGTTCGTATCTGTGTGTGTGTGCTGACTGATGTCTGAAAGCAACACATTTCCGAATTCTTCTGAAAATTCAACAAGTATAAGAATGCAAGACCTGTGCTTGCGGTGGCATGCAGCACTATGTATGCATGTATGCGGCACAAAGGAACAACGAGGATCAAGCGAAACTAATAAAAATGAAAAGAAACAACAGAAAGAAAAAACATCGCAACTAATCCAAGTACAAAACAAATGTACACACAAAGTTAAAATTGCACATGTTTATTTTTACTTGCACGCGTACACAAAGCGTGTGCGTGTGCATGTGTTTGTGTATGCGGATGTGCATGTGTATATGTGTTCTTTTGTAGGCGCCACTCACACCCACAGCTTAACGGTGTAATGGCGCCGGCATAAACTTGCGCACACATACACATGCAACGGCGCACACGAAGCATATGTATGTATGTATATAATTCGTATGACGTATAAACATTCTATGCAATGGAAGGTGTTACATATCAAATATGTATTCATTCCAAATTCAATAATTATTGAATGAATGCCTAAACATAATGGAATTACTATTAATTAGGTTAATATAAGGTTAGATCGACTGTTGTACGGCAACTTATTCTCTTCACTTTTATCTATCATAAACTAGAAAATGATTGGTACAAATACTTACTGTTTTAGGGGGATTTATCCATAGTATCCTTATTATCCGTTTTGTATATAAAAATACTTAAGAATCTTGGGTTGATTATGTTATTGTATTGCAATTTTGTTGATATGTATATGTTGCTTTTAAGTTCACAATTTTGTTTTGAAATTCACATTGCTATGGATAGAATAGATTTTGGCGATTAAAAATAAAATATTTTTGTTTTTTATTTAGTGCACAGAAACTTTTCACTTCGATTCGAATTATATTGCACGCGTCGTCGAGATTGATTTATTATTTTAGTGGGCGCTGACAGATCGTCAATTTTGTATTAATTAATTCACTAGTCAGCACTATTTTCTGGTCAACTAAGTACTTGACTTATGAACACATACATACATATACAGTACATGCATACGCTTATAAATAAATGTGTGTGTGTGTGCGTGAACGAAAAAAATAAAATTGTGTGGGTAACTGTAGAATTATAATCCGCATTTGGCAAATTGCGACCGAGTTAGTTGTCGCTGCTAAACAGAAAAACAAAAAAAAAATAATAAGAATTTTAATGCTAAAGAAGAAGTTCAGCCACATGACTGTGTGAGTGCGAGCGCGTGTGTGCGCGCATCGGTGTGAGTGGGACTGCGACTGTGTGAGTGAGTGAGTGTGTGTGGGGGCATCGTTGTCAGGTGTCGGGCATTCGTGTGGTGTGGTTCGATAAATGGACATAATAGAATTTATCGACCATTTGTTTATCTTAACGATATCTCACGATATTTAAAGATTGCACGCATTTCATATTGTTTTTATGCTAATTTCCGTTGTAGTCATTTTTTTTTCTGTTTTTAATATGTTCATTTACTATCTAGTCGCGTTGTGGTTTTCGAAAATTAATTCTGAATACGGATTTTCTGATGGGATACGATTAGATAGATGGATTTGGAATATATTACGATAATGACTGCTTTAAAAAGCTACAACATAATTATTATTTAGCTATAACAGACTAAAGGAATTGCAATAGATACAACAGCAAAAGTTGCGCGATTCCTCTTGGCGAATATTGAATGAAACTGATGAATAAATGTTTGATGTTGCCTGCTATTGTATTCTATGCATATGTATGAGCGTTCAGCATGTATGTTTGTATGTGTATATATCATTGATCAATCGAACTATGTTTGTATGTTAGTTGACGTCGCGAGGGAGTCGTTTGCTTGGTCGCGCTTTATCGAAAATGTAAGAGAACACACACGCTTATTTATACATCTCAGTATATACATATGTACTATATATATAAATGCCTGTATATGTGTGTTCATTTTAAGTTGCGTACACTTCGCTTTTTGTTTATTGGAACCATTGATTGTGCTGTCGGTTATTATACTTCAATTTATAATTCACAATTGGGCTTACATCAATAATTTGATCGTTGACGGCAGCGACGGGGGCCGAAGAAATTGGTCATTTGCTCGTCATTTAACGCTCACTTCACCTTTTTTCACTTGCACAACACTCGATGAAAGCAACAAACAAACTAAGAAGAATTATTTTGTCGGGAAAACAAAATGTTAAAAATCAGTATAGAAACGCGGACGTTGTACATGGCTCGCCGTCTCCGTTTGTCGTTGTTGCATTCATTTATTTTGTTGGTTACGCCCGCGTTTGCAACAAAAAATTGTTCGTGTATTATATATGGGCAACCGAAAAATCCACGTCCGTTCACCACGACAGTTTCGTACGTTTTGTGAGAGCTACAATATGTGTGTTTTTGTATCTGTCGGATGTGACGTGTGGTGAATTTTTGCTGGCGCCCTCTCTTTATCGCTCTCTCTCTGGCGCACGTACACATCGAAACGCGCCGAACGCATACAAAGGCAAGCGTACTGTAAGACAATGTGCGCAGTGAGAGGCAAAAGACCTGTGGCTCTCTCTCATGCACTGAGACGACCCGCAGCGCAATTTTTAACTCGCGTTAAGTTGGCTGCGCGCAATTCTTGAACTCACGTGAAGTTTGCTGCGAGCTCACTTAGGTAACCGATAATTCAGTTTTAACTACAATTTAAATGCTGACTAGTACACCTTGGAAAATATTCTTAAAAAATCAATTTAATAGACTCAAACCTATGAACATAATGAAATTGTAGTACACATAAGTATGACTAGGAAAATATAGAAAAGCAGAAAATTTGTACGTAAAGCAAACCCATTTGAAACGTTCAACATTGGCACATGATAAATAGCTGCGATCAAGGGCATATCAGTTGCAGTTTCTTTACTCAGGCCTCAAGAACCAGTGGCGCCCCTTACACACACACTTTCGCATTCACACACATAAAGACACACATACATGCTTGGCGGACAAGAGAGATCAAAGACGCATCGGGCAGTCTGGTGTCCAGCTCCAGCAGAGATAATTGTCTCTGGTTTGGACGACTTGAAAACATAAAAGCAAATAGGCTGCTGTCATTACGATAATAACAGGTCGGGACCGCAGGCCGTTGCGATGATGACGTCGAGTCGCCTCGACTGTGGGCTGCCTGCTGACTGGGGACCGAACACCGGAGACTGCAGACTGAATGAAGTCTGAATACGAAAGACGAAAAAAACTAAAGACTAAGGACTGACTCACCTCACGACAGGAAATTGCCGCTGAAGTTTGCATAAATTATGAAAGTTTTTTTCAGAATGTTATACTATAAATGCATTTGTAACTTTGTGTAATATACAATGATTTTGATCTTACAATGTTTCAATGTAAATCAAGATGACACAATAAACTATAAAGTTTCTTCTTTGGGAATGTAAATGGTCATGTAACTTTGTGTAATTAACTATGATGTTGATCTTATGATGTCTAAATGTAAGAAAAAATTATACAATAATTATTGTTGCCAGGCGAATGCATGGGAATCTAGACCTTATGTTTGACAGATGACCCAAGAATATACAAACACACAGCAAGGAGATTTAGTTAGTATTCTTGTAGGCAGGTAGCATCCCCACAAACGAGCATCTTCATCCCGCCGTCTCTTGGAAGCAAGACAGAGTATACAAATGCCAGCGTATCAGGTTACCTCATATTTTTTTTTTTTTTTGGCTGGACCAGTTAATTTACCGGCACACACAGTCGAATTCCTCTCAGATTATGGGTCTTGGGGCTTGTTATTTGTTTTTCGATAAGTTCTCAGAAATGAAGACGGTGATCCTTTTATTGCGAGACACGTGGAGCTAAAGCAAAGCATTCGCAACGGATGTTAATAGACTGGACGCTGGCTTTGTCCCTAGAGCATGTCGAGTGATGGCTGCTTCTGTTTGACATGGACAACCCCAGATGCGAAGTGAATGCAACGAGTGAATTATATCTTGGGTGGTCGGTGACGAATGCATGATGCACAATTCACCGCTTCTCTCTCACTGTCGCGGAAGAAGGAGACGTTGCGATGAGCGCAATTAGGAGACTAAAAACTAATAAGATATCATCGCAGCATTTTCAGCTAAAGCCAACTTGTTAAAAATCCATTAAAGTGCCAGGGCAGAGCTACAAAGTGGCGCAGTCAGAAACCAGAAACCAGTTATATTCCTCCGTCGCACGAACTTCATCATCATCATCATCATTATCCTCGTTTTTCGAGCATTTGCGGTTGCATGCGAGACCCGCATGTCGGCGGATGATAATGCTCATGTTCTTTTCGGCAGTAGTCAGTGACTTTACTGCTGACTGTAACTCAATATATGGCTAATTACCCAAGTACAATGAAAACAAAACGTTTGGGCAATTGGTAACATTCATCAGACAAGATCATATTCATATGTGACATGCAAAATTCTATTGTCTAAAAGAAAATTTACTGTCTTGAAAATGTTAAAATGATGAGCTTAACGCGAATTTATTGAGCATTGAGAATTTATTTATTGGATTCTGATGATTATTTATAGAGGATGAAATTATATGGCGGTGAAATTTACTTAGATATTATCAGCTCTGTTTATTTGTTTGTAATCCTTCTGCAGAATTTATACAAAATAGGTAGGTAGGATAATTGTAGGATTACAATTGACGCCATAACTCATTAGAAATGAGTTTAAATAAATCAAAACGATTCCGATCATTCAATTTGAATTGAATTAACATTAAAATTCGTTAGCGATATTATGACTTTTAGATTTCAGCAACTATATAAACATATTAGATTAAAGAATTGTGGGTGGCAATCCAAAGGTATAGAAGAAAATTTTCAAATGTTATCAGTCAAATGATTGAATGGTATTTAGAAAATATTTTGATCCTCGTTTTAACTTTCTACACTTACCGAGTTAATCGAATTCCAAACACTTTCTATTTTGTCGTTGAATATCACTGTTGTGAAACAATTTCGACACTAATCTGAATCTTTGTTCATTTGTTTTTGTACCACCAGTTTAAATAAAATAATGTTCAAGTTTTCGCGCTTTCTTTGAGTCTCAACTTTGACGTGAATTTCAAATTCGATTTCGTTGCTATCCGTTATCTGTTTGTACGAAGGACTGCTGTGTCCTGCGGCATGATTTCATATCAACTAAAGGCCAGCCAAGTACGCGACTATCCTTTTATATGGCTTTGTCGCCCAGCCAGGCAATAAGCATGAGCGCGCATTGCGCACCACTGTCCACTGCGCAAAGCATTCTAAAGCAGCAGCAGACGGCGGCATCACAGCGTCGCCGCCGCCGCCGTCGCCAAATGTCCTGATTTCTGACTCATTGTCACTTGTCATCACAACATACTATACTACAAGACAACATGCGAGTAACAAAACAATAAGCTCAGTGTCTGTATATCTGTGAGTAGCACGTGCTTGCATTGCATGAAAGGATTACTAAATAGAGCAGTTAATTTGTGCATCAACCCAATGTTCGAGCACACTATAAAGTATACTATAATATATGTATGTAGTTGGACATGTTAATGTATTTTGAAATTCACCCAATTAACAGCCATAAAAAGTAAAGTAGTCAGGGCGGCGACAGTGGCGAGAATTCGAATTGGAATTGGAAGACAAAACACTACGAGAATACTATAAAAATGAACGAACGTAAAAAACTGAACCGAACTGAAAGTAATACATAGTAAATAAATTTGTAGTTGGCGACACTTGGCTTCTCTAGCTACGCTACTTCTCTAGTCAGTCCCCCATGGGTGTTTGAATCTTAAAACCAATTCGTCGCACATATCTCTCTATTTGCGCGCAGTTCTCGTTTCGTTTGTCGAATTTGTTGGCTGCCGGTCTGCCGGGCAACAGAGCTCCAGCCGGCGGCAGCGGCTCCAGCAACACTGGCGGCAACCGCGATGGCGACGGTAACGCAGACGGCGACGGCGACAGCGACGCCAACGGCGACTGGCGGCCGAAGTCAACTAAACAACCAACAGCAGCCATAACAACAACAAAAGCAATAACACCAGCAGCAACAGCAACAATAACAGTCATAACGACACAGCCCCCACCGGCGAAATAACCGCGTCCATCCTTGGCGACGACGCACTGCCAAAGGAGCCCTTCGAGCAGCCTTCTCTAGTCCCAATACAGTGAGACAAATGCAATATAAAATGCACAAGGAATATTAAGGAATTTGGAAATAACAAAATACCTATTAACATATCAATTATTTCTTGTTCAGTAATTACATCTATGTACATATATATACATATATTAGATACAAACTCAAGTTTATCTATTAAACATATAAGATGGAAGCCACTGTACGTAGTACATGAAAGATGCATTACCCCAAAGACAAAAGATTGTTTAGATTAATAAAGTGGACATTGCGGTATATGCCAAGCAGGTGTCAAATTATTTTCTTACAATCAAGTATCAAGTAAAAAATAATTTTTTAAGAAATACATACCATATCAATGCGATTCATGTCACTGTGCCGCCGTCGGAGCATTTTGGCGAGACACCACAAAGAAAAATGTCGCCGCGTCAAAGACTTAATCATGGTATGAATAGACGCCTTCGTTTTTTTATTTCATTTTTTTGCTGGCCAATTTGAAAACAATAACCGATCACATAAACAGGCCAGGCAGACAGGCGTGAATTAAAAACGTATTATTAATTGAATATTAAATTTTTATGCAGCACAACTCGAACGAAAAATTGGCGGTTGATCTTAGACAGTGTGTACTCACGTAATTTGGAAGGTGGGTGGATCAGTGTATACATACATATGTACATGCAAATAGCAATGACTCCTGGCATTAACCAACACTAGTATGTAACGACCATTTCACACAATATAAACCTGAAAAAAAAAATAGACGGACATACATACATGTATGTAAAAATTGTAACATTCGTCAATTGTTCGCTAATCAACATAACGCTTACACGCAGATAGAAGAAGGCGCCAAAATGCGTAACAAGTGGCGGCAGCATCGGAAGTTGTTTCGGTTTATTCAGTATCAACGACGGCGACGACGGCGGCGACCACGACGAAAACACAACAGACAGAGGACGCCAAGCATCGTCGGCGACGACCAGCACGACGACAACTTGTCGGCATCATTTTACTTCTCAATGAAGTGAACGTCCCCCCGAAACTCACACAATACACGCAAATATTGAAGCGACGACACCCAGTATGCAGCAGCCACAGCTGGATGAGGCGGCTAGCAATTGTGGCGACGAATCCCCCCGTCGCATTGTCCTCACGTCGCGACAGAAAGTGTGAAAATGGCACGACCTACAGCCAGCCAGTAAACACACGCACACTCTCACACACACAACATAATCTAACTTGTAAGCATGCAGGACAAAACGGATGCGGACACTCGTTTAAAACGTTGAATACGACGCAGAACTTTGATTTGCAAACTGAGAAACACAGAGACAGTCGGGCAACGTGCTCTCGCGAATTGGGCGCCATTATTGCTGCCATTGTCGCGACCAAATGCCGCTGTTCTCCCAATTAGAAGCTGAAATGGTCGTCGCGTCGATGATGGTGACGAGTTATGTTTAAACTTCCGCTGGCATTTTGATGATGATACAGACGGCAAGTGCCAACATTTTTATGCGGGTCTGTCCTTTTAATATTAGTTGAAATCTATGCTAATTAGAAGCAGTCAAAGCATACAATGATGTGCTAAAGGATCTAAAGCATTCATGGTAGTATAAACTTGTCAATGGGTTTATAAACAGGGATTATAAACTATTTAAAATTATCGCACATAGCGTAGATTGAGCGAAATTAAAAAAAAAAAAACCCAAAGTAAAGACCCCCTATTTAAAGTTTAATAAAACATAAAAGTTCTATTAAAAAAAAAAAAAGAGTTAACAGATAATTCTATTGAATTTCAATATCTTATTTCATCTCTGAACAAAAATCAAAATAAAAAAGAAAAGTCATTTAGGTTTGATAGAAATAAGATTTTATTATGTGTCGCCTGTGAAATGGTTGCTTTTTATTATTATTATTATTATGCTGCCAAGTTTTGCTTGGTTTGTTTTTTGCTTCTATAAACACTAAACAAAAATTTTGCATTATAGAAAAAATTGAAGTGCTATAAATATAAGTACATATACACAACATATACCATAATTGTTTAGTTGTAGTATATGCAATCTCTTCGCTTAAAAGACTATCCCTATTTTAACTATTATTTGATTGTGTATAAAACTTGACTTTTCATGTTTTTTTGTTTTGTTTTTTCATTTTTTTGTTTGCAAAATATATGTTATCTATGTTGGTTGTGAGGTTGCGAATATAGCATAAAATAAATGTGAAGCTTAAAACGATTAAAAAAAACAACAGACAAATTAAGAATATTCACGATTAAATAGATACAAAACAGATATCGATTCTTAAAAAAAATTCCCAATTTCAAAGACCACGGATATTGAAAACAAATATTTATCCGTTGCTTTTAGTTTTTTTGTATGTTTTTAATCTATTTAAAACCGAAATGAGTTTATAGGTCTTATTTTTTCTTTACTTATTCTTTTTTTGTTGCCATTTCATGTGCACTTTTTTTTTTGTTACTATTCGGTTTTTGTTTAAAATACACAAAATGTATCACAATTTTGAATATTTTCTTTGTATTATAGACGTCAATGCAGATGTTCATATTTATCAAATGTCTTGCTTACGGGTTTTTGCTTACATGTTAACATTATTCATTGTTTGTATCGGCTTTTACATAAATTTTTATAAAACAATAATCCCACATAGCCCTAGCAATTACATAGGCCAGATCTATTTACAAACTATCGAAATTATATTATAGGTAAGTTCCTATATTATTGACGCAAAATATATAATAGAGATTTGCGATCAATTCTAATTAATTGTTTATTGACTGACAAGCATACTTAATAACGCCCGGTTTAAAAGGCTGATGAAGCAATGGAACATATTAAAATCAAGTGAAAACAGCACAATTGTAAAACTTGAGTAGAAGTTAGTTGTTTTGTTGTTTGACAATATATATAAATATATAGACTGCCTTATCAAATACATTATGGCATATATACAATGAGCAAATATTCCAATGCCATAACAAATTGGTATAATTAAAAAAAAGGAGTTTACATTTTTCGCAAGTGCACATTACTATGGTTAAAATGAAAGGTTTCCTGCATCTGTTTATGTTTTAATCTGCTTATGAGTACTTTATATATTTGTTTCGCGTAAGTTTATATATATTGTATATGTATGTATGTATGTGTGTGTGTGTTGCCTGTATGCATGGATATCTTTTACAAATTGTGCGCGTGTTAAATATGTAATATGTAAATATATGTTTAAACACAACTACAACACAGATGTACGTAAATATACAGAACATACATAATATTTACTGCGCTGATGGAGCCCCAACATGACAATGACAATCGTCAGCAAATCAAATACACAATGGGCTATGTGGCGTTCCAATTACAAAACATAATTGAACTGAAGAATAATAGTGACGCCTCCGTTTAGTTTAGTTTTAATTGATTTGATGTTTGGCCTGTGTGATCAAAGCCAAAAGTGCATCCAGTTTGAGGTCTTTGAAACGGGCAAAATGATTCATCATCGGCTGTATAGCATCTGACTCAATTGCCGCCGAGATGGTTTGATTCTGTATGGTGCGATTAAGGCAGGAGGCGACCTGTGCTAAAAACTCACGCCATTTCTCGCGGTTATCCTCGCTTAGCGTCGCATCATTGTTCGACATGTAAATTGCTTCTGAACGCAATATCAAACCGACAAGCGATAGAATACCAAACTGCAAGAGTCCAAAATAAAATGAGTCTCCAAGTGTATCAAAGCACAATTCTATTGCGTTTTACTTACACGACTGCAGAAGATGCCCGTCATCTTTTTGTCCGTCAGCGAGAATGCCGCTGAAATGTTAATAATTGTCTCAAAGTTTGCTTCGTGAATGTGCTTCTTGAACTCTGGATAAAGAGCGTATAGCACGCCCTCCACATCGTCACGATCCTTTTTAACGACAGTCTGCAGGGAACTAAAGACGCCACTCCAAACGATCCAGCGCACGTTCTGATCCGCAATGAAGGGCATAATCCGGCGTAAGAGTATCTAAAGTGAAAAGGTACCAACACATATGAGATTAGCGATAAATTAAGGAAATAATTTCAAGTTTTTACCTTGCCCTTGCGCACACTCATCATGGAGACGACCTTGTTGAATGTGAGTCCCGACTTCAGCTTGGCCACCAATGCTGGACGCGACTCAATCTCATAGTTGAATTTGTTCTTGAGCGCTGGATTCATAGTTTGCGGATTATTTGCCTCAGCTGCGCGTTCTTCGGGCGTTTTGTTGGCCATTTCCAACTGCTCGACGGCGGCAATGCGTTCGCTCTCCTTTTTCTTCTTCAAGAGGATGGTTGACATCACCTCTGGACTCTCCAGATCCTCCAGTTTGAGCAGATAACGATATAGCGTCTCGATATGCAGCAGAATGTGACGTGACTTACGCATATTGCTCGGTGCAAGCACCACCACTTCATTTGCTCCCTCATTGCTCTTATCAGCTGCTTGTGCTCCGCTCGCCGAGGTCGATGTGACATTATCAGCTGGACTCGCATCGCTGCCCATGATATCGGCATCGATAATTTTGCGCGGCGCAGTTACGCTGCCATACTGCAGTTTGCCCAGCGAGTTCTCAAATTTCAACGGCGAGAAAATGTATCCGGGCAATTGGTTGGTGTTGTTGCCACTATTTGTGGAACCGCTGCCAGTATTGTTGCTGTTGTTCGTGTTCTCCGAATTGCGACGCTCGCGATGCTGCTGTCCCCCGTTGCGTGTGCCATTCTTGTTGCCCAACTGCACCAGAATGAGCTGAGCATGGCCACGCGGCTGCGTCAAGGGATGATTCAACTGGTTGTCCTTGTGCGCCTGACTGTGACGCACCTGACCATTTTTACGCTCCTTGTGCACCGTATAGTAGTAGTCATCGATGTACGGCGTATCCGTGTTCAGCTGCGACAGCTGGATGCCAATCAGCCAGTGCTTGTCACGTGTGCTCATCAGATTCGCATACTCGTCGAACTCTTCGTGCGGCAGATTGCCGCCGTGACGATTAAGCTGCTGTTGTTGTTGTTGTGACAGCTGCTGTTGTTGTTGCTGCTGTTGCTTCTGGCGATCGCCAGCTATGCGACCTTGTTGCTGCTGCTGTTGTTGTTGACGCACCACAGCTGCATTCTGAAGCAGCGGATGATTCTGTTGTATTTCCTGCACCAGACGCATATTGAACATGTTGTACATGGAATTGGGTTGCGGATTGAGCAGGTTGTGTGGCGGCAGGCGAGGCGGCGGCACTGGTTGCATAAACGCCGCCGGATGCATGCCAACGCGCATCGCATTAAAGCTCGGATGCATGGCAAAGTTGTTCAGCGCCGTGGGCAAATGTGGATTTGGCAGTGGTCGAGGAAAATTTGGCAGCAAGCCGCCGTGCTGCTGCATCAAAGGATGTTGCGGCGGCAAATTGGGTGCCATGCCGGTTGGATATATGAAACCAGGCGGCACACGATTCCCACTCAATCCGTTTAATTGCTGTTGATGTTGTTGTTGTGATTGCTGCTGCTGGGGTGGCTGTGGCTGCGGTGTTGGCATTAATCCTGGTAAAGGTCCGCCCGCTCCGGCCATCGGATGTGGCCCATGAAATGGTAGATTAGGCCTGGGTGGCGGTGTTTGCGGTGTACCCATAAATCCAGGCGGAGCTGCAATTGTAACTTGATTTAAAATTGTTGTCTACAAATATAATCGAATACTATATAAAAGCTAAACTAAAAAACCTACAATCTAACCGGTAAGACCTAGGGCACTGCACCCTATCAAAGTTTTATAGTAAATTAGAAGGCATTTCCTAAAATTCCAAACCAGTTTAAAATTATAAAATAAAATCAGTCCGTTAACAAAGCATTCAGTGTATTAAATTCTCATTAAATTAAGTTAAGATGCAACCAGTGCTTAGCGAAGATACGAATCACAATTTCAAAATTGAACGCGAGTATAGCTGCGAGTCAAGCTGGCTTGTTATTAATAAAAACAAACAATTTCTAATAAAAAAAAGCTTGCAATTGTTTGCTTATTGTTGCCACTCAAGTATCTTCTAGGCATAATTCCAGCTAATTGTCAGCTGATTCCTAGTTCATTTATCGATCGATTGGAATGCAAGCATTAAATTATAGTGTCCGTAAATGGACTTTGCTCTCCTGCTATGATTAACTAACTTAGGCATCAGATAACCCCAACCTTACCTTTATGCTGTTGCGGTTGCTGCTTTTGCAGCAGCTGCTGCTGGTGTTGTTGTTGGGGTATTGGTGTTGTTACAGAGTGCTGCCGATTAGCCAAATTAAAATCCTGTTGATGCAGAGATTGTCCCTGCTGTAGTTGTTGTTGCTGCTGTTTGGGTATTGCCTGCTGAATTATTAAATTGCGTTCAATGTCCTCGAGCGTCGAGATCTTGGCCGACGCTGCCGGTGGCATTGGCGGCAAACCAAAATTGGCATTCGACTCCTGTAATGGTCTTAGGGGTGGACCAACGATGGCGGTACCACTTGGTGGCTGCGGTTTGAATGCGCTGCGAAAGTTATCTCGAAAAAGCTGCTGATTATTTAGCATTGGCATCGATGGAGGCGGCGGCTGTGAAGCCCAAACAGCTGAATCCAAATTGATGCGATTGCTGGCATCGCTGCTGGCATCGCCAAACGAACTCAAGTCCACATCGTCCAATTTCATCGACGACAGATTCAACTCCAAGTCCGAATCATCGATGCCACGTTGATGCAACGACTGAAGGTGTTGATGGTGATGATGATGTTGTTGCTGCTGTTGTTGTTGCTGGTGGTGTTGCTGGTGATGGTCGTGAAAGAATCCGCCATTGTCGGTATAATCGCCAGCTTTGCGTAGTACTTTTTCACCATTGCCGCCGAGACGCACCAGCGTTTCGTGGGCTTCCTCCCAGTCGCCGTTTATCGCTGAGCCGAATGTTTCATCGTTCAGGGCGTCATACTCTTCTTCCGGCGGCTCTGCGATTTGCCCATCGTCATCCTAAAAAATGTCACACAGTTTGGAATTAGTGAAATCAATCGCAGCAACAACACAACAACATTCAATTTTTGGTGCGGTGCAAAAAGCATGGTGGCAAAAACTTTTAGGTAAAATGCTTTCTTTTTTTCCATTGTTGCGAGTACGCATTTGTTTTTCTTGCTGTCGTTTGTTTATTCAGTTTGGGTCACGGATAATGGGTTTAATTGCTTACCGGTATGCCTGTTGTTGTATCGAATCCGAAAAATGAATCGTCCATTGCGAAAAACTATTTGTTTTATAAAAAATTATCATGACTTGTCAGTCACCATGAATGGTTGAGAAGAAGTCAATTGGCCTCCACATCATCCACAGTAGAGCTGGAACCGATTCGATTTCAAATCGATATTAATCGATTGTTTGCTTGACTTACGACAAATTTGATTATTTTGATCTATAACGATCCTTTTCATTTTAAAAGTTATTGTGAAACCAAAAAAAAGTAATCCTCGACGTTGCCAATAAAAAACGGGAAGTTTTAAACAATAAAACTAAAAGCGAAATTTCTTATTGGACGATAAAATTCCAAAATATACTGTTTGATTTTGAGAAAAAATACTACATCCACCAAACTGCTCATTTCAATGCACTTTGCTAGTGATCTGCACAACAACGTGATAATTTCATTTTTAATATATTCAAAAAAGGATATCACAAAAAAATAATATTTACAACAATAGTCTCTTATTTATTTATTTGGGTAAAAAACAAGCTATCACTCTTATCGATACAACTGTTAAAATTCTACTACAATAACACAAACGAAGGAACAGCTGATTTATACAGTGGAGCCATCTACATGTAGTTTTTATTATTACAATCTGAAGTAAATATGTATTAAGAATTCAGAAGCCTTCATTTGATTTAACTTTTAACTTTACTAAATTGACTTATTTCTGAGACATAACATATTAAATAATCAGCTAGACACGAAAAGGCGCCATAATACAAATAGCTTAGTTTTTGCTAATTACATGCTAACAAAATAAGGTTAAATAAAGAAAATTGCTATATCTCGTCATTTCATCAAAAGTTTTCTTTGTTCAATTTCTAATAGTTTCTTCTTCAACTCAATCTTCTCGGCCATCAACTGTTCCACGGCCAAATGGTGCCTTCGATCCTCACTCAATTTCTGTTTATAAAGCGCACAGAATTCTTTAAGCGCCAATTGCGTGCTACTTGTTGTATCGTTGACCGAACTGATTGTTTTACTTATCGTTTCGAATTCCTTTTCAATGCCTCTCTCTTTGCCTGTAGATGATCTTTTGCCACTTTGCAGAAACAATGGATCAATGTCAAGATCTTCTTTACAATCGTCCGCTTCATACGCAAATCCTGAAGCATCTTGTAGGGCACTGTGATCCTCTTCCTCGGGCACAACATCTTCCACATCGTCCATATCAAAAGTCGCATTTGATGTGTCTTGTAGGTCATCGTCCGATTGGTTTATTATGATTTGATTAACATCATCATCGTTTAAACGGCATAAGCTGGCAATCGTTTCCTCAGCCGAACTTAATCCCGTTGCCAAGGGAATATTGTGCATTTCATTTTTCTCCACTTTCTTAATTATGAATCGTTTCCAGTCTTTCAAAGCCTGAAAGCACATTGTATATTAATGCTGTATAATATCACTAAACAATAAATGACTTACCTTCTTCCACGTCGCTACATCTTTTTGTGGCGGTCCATTTTCGTTTAATTCGGACACAAGTTGATCCCAAAGTGCCTCAAATGCATTGCGATTCTCCCACGATGGATTTTTCAGTAATCCTGGGTGCTTCTTGATAAAGTTTAGCAGTAAAATTTCTTGTGCTGGATTCCGTGGTTTACCTCGATGGCGATCAACTTGATGCTCAATTTTGTATTTGGCAGTTTGTGGCGACGCCACTGAGACATTTGCATTGGGATGCATTCGGTTCATATGTTTACTTAGATTTGTTGTTGTCGTTTTGTACGACAGTTTCGCTTTGCAGATATTGCATAGCGCAAATGTGTCGTCGACGGCTCGAAAGAAATACCAGATTTCACTTGTTTTTCTCTTCATTTTGTTTGTTGTTTAATTATTGATGGAATTCAACACCGTGCAGAATATGTGTTTTCCTTTTTCTATGTTAATAATATCTGCAGTGTTGGTAAATTCGCAATATTGTGTGGCCAGAGCTTTAATGGAAACTTGACCGGTACGCGTTCAATTTATTGTAGACAGTTTACATACAACCATATTATAATTTTCAATGAACATAGTTTGAATTAATTATTTAGAGCTTTAAGAAATTATTTTACGTATGGCAGACATTCTCAATATGTAATCGAAAGCCGTTAGTTTCATGCATTCACGTAACATGGTAATATTTGCAATGCGCCTTTCGGTCACACTGTTAAATCAATCTGTCCCGCTAAATTCTTGAATTTGTAACACGTTAAAAGCGCGTTTTACATACACGACAATGAATGGAATACATTTAAGCTTCTTGCCGGAGCAGCTCGACGACGACTTTGCAGCCATATGTGCTGCACTGACTCCACGGAATGTAATGTATGTATTAAGTAATGATATAAATATATATATTAAGAATGAAACTTTCTCCTACAGTGAAACAGAATTATTGCTGCACTTTCTGAAGACAAGTGCAAATGAGTTTTTCAATTACATCGTTGAGTATTCCGAAAACGTATTAAATGACGCAAACCGACTCATAAGGAAACGGGATAAAAATAAGTCATTAAAACATGAAATATCTTTTTTAAACCAAATCATATACCGGACGCCAACAAACAGTGTCGTATTTAAGGAGGCACTTTTCTTTCGCATTGCTTACTTTTTTCGTAATGAAAAATTTGCCGTTAGTATTTTGAAGTTAATTTCGTTGTGCAACATTAAATACTTTGTATTGGTTTCAGATGGCAAAAAGAGATATTTTATACCTAAAGAGTTTTGAATCTAATCATATGACGGCCCAGCAATTAGTAGATGTGGAAACTTTTATGTATATGAGTAATTACTTCATGGGAGAAATGCGAGAGGCTCGCATTTATTTAGATCAAGCGGAAGAACTTTTAGGTTTATTTAATATCTTTGTCTGTCTATATTTTATAAATAACTATAAATTTGTTTTACAGATCAATTCTTGGCAAAGGAACTGTTGCCTGAAAGCAGTAGTAAGGCATATACATACAATGATCTTCAATAATATAAATAATATTGATTCCCTTTTAGGAGTGCAAAGCATATTGGGAGATTTGAGTAAATTTAAAGCGGAAATCAGAGAATTTACAACCAATACTCGCATACAGTTTCAAATCAAAAAGAAACCGGCAAAAGAATCTTATATCAATAGTGCTTGCGAATTTAGGTAAGCTAATTTTATTTTGCTGTAATTACTAATCTACCTAATCTATTTATTAGATCGGCACAACTAAATAATGCTGGAGCGTTGGCATGCAATGATATAGCCAAGGGTCAAGTTGTTATTGTGGAGCAGCCGCATTACTTTCAATTTCTTGCATCGTTTACGAATTGCGAATTTTGCGGGGTTTATCAAGAACATCTTTATACTTGCCGTGATTGTCGCTATAGAAGCTACTGTTCAATGACGTGCATGAAATCGGATTGGAGGGCCCATATATATGAATGCTATGGTTATAAAATTGGTCTAATACCAATGTTGGAGACGACAATTCTATTTCGATGCTTTGTGCAAGCTGCTCAATTTTTATCGTCAGCATTCAACAAATTTCAGCGTAAAAATGGGTGCGTTTTTCAAGAGCTTTAAAATAATTTTTAAAAATAATTGATATGTTTACTATTCGCAGACCAATACGTGATGCAACAGCTGCTTGGCACTTTATAGTAAAGCACTGTTCACTGTCTGACAGACATCAAAAAACGATTGTAGTTGAATTCTTGTCTAGACAGCCGAACTGTAAGTTGTTGTCGATCGACAAGTGGCGACAGTTGATAACCAACTCTTTTCGTCTGGCCGTTTTTGTGCACAACGACACCATAGTTCAAGCCATATTTTTTGGTCAACTTGAATTGTGCAAAGACGAGAGCATTAAACTGATTGGAGCCATATTAATGCGTTTAAGCGTGCACATTATGCTGAATTCACAACGAGATGAGCTCCAATTTATATCACGTAAATTCAACAGCTCTGCTTATCCAGCATATAAACCGGAAAATTTGTCACACATGGATGCGAATGTCTTTGAATACTATGACATCAATGCGCATTCAGACTTTGTCGATTGCTTTCAGAACCTTCAAAAGTTGACCCAGAACTCAATTAAGCAGCTCACTAAAGATCCAATATCGAACACTCCACACTATAACCCTATGTCGAAGTTTATATGTAAACTCTTTGGTTCACTTATCAACAATGTAGAGATAAACAAACTTGAGGATCTGATGCATGTTAAACCCACCACATCTGAGCTTATTGAGGAACACTTAATGCCATTGAGTTCCTCAAAACGTTGTCGTCTATTGTCAGACATATTCAATAACTACCACAAGTTTATCTTTGATTACTTTTCTTTGTGTGGAGATACACGTCAAGAAAAATGGTCGCTTTGTCCAAAACTAAGACATTTGAAACATTCTTGTGTTCCAAATGTCGAACTTAGGTATTATCCAGTTCTTCTATACTTTTTACACAACTTTTAAAATTTATTGACGTGTTTCTAGATCTCTAAGTGACGGTAAATATTTGGCCAAAGCAGCCATGGATTTGAAATCTGGCACAGAGCTGACTATTTGCTTTAATTCTGTTGAGATATTGAAGCAAAATCGCAAGGAACGTCACGATATTCTTCAGGAGAGTGGAATCATTTGCAGCTGTGACCTTTGCTCTCTGCCAGCGTACATCGAACCAGTCGTAATATATTCCATTATAAACATTAGTTGCTATTAATTTAATTTATTTCTAGAATATGCGTAGTGGCATTTTGTGTACGTTCTGTGATCAGGACAATATAATCACGCAATTGCCAGGCAAATGTATTCAGTGTCATACCGATTATAATGAACAATTGCAACAGATGAAAATATTTATATCACAGGTTCTAAGGCAGATGGAAGTTAAGGAATTAGATCCAAACAGTATGTATTTATTTTGTAAATTAAAAAACCTGAATTCGAATGACTATACTAAAAAGAATAACAATTTAAATAATAATACTTCAAAAATCCAACAGCTTTAATAACCCAGAATTAATTAT
Organism: Drosophila sulfurigaster albostrigata; assembly: GCF_023558435.1. Lineage (NCBI taxonomy): Eukaryota > Metazoa > Arthropoda > Insecta > Diptera > Drosophilidae > Drosophila > Drosophila sulfurigaster. The sequence continues at coordinate 24,006,440 of NC_084882.1, forward strand.
TAAAGCAACAAATATGGAGTGTTGTTTTATTATAAACTGGCTAAGAAATTGTGAAATGTTTTTGACCTTAATTGCACCAGCGTTTATGTTTGAGTTGGGAGCAAATTAGCCACAAATTTAATAACATGCCTGCATTTTGGATTTTATTATTTATTTGATATTTCGTTGTCTGTCTTATAGCTACTCAACGGGATCTGGCTATCTTATATGGAACATACAACAGCTATATTACAATGCACTTTTCAGAGTATCATGAGTTGCGTTTAATTGGCATACTCAGTTTTGTTGAATTTCTAACAAAGAATGGTTAGTCATTTATTAATTGCTTGGTATTTTAGTTATAACTTTATTAATTTTAAAATTTTTAGGGTTTTTAAAACAAGCTACTGATGTTATTATCGCATTGCATTGCTCTTACTACTCGTATTACGGCGATAATACAGATTGCTTCAAAAAGGGCTTCGCTGCATTAATATTTAAAATGGTGAAAAATATTCTTAAAAGCTATTTTGCGAATCTGTAAGTTGAAATTCAAAATAATAAACTATTCGGAATTCATTTTAAATTTGTTATCTGCAGATCTCCTTCCTCAGTTATTAATAAAGAGCCGCTTAACCAATTATTGGTCATCATTTTGCATACACTGAAGAATCAGGAGAAGCATTTGGATCCATCCATTGATGATGCAGAGACATATAACATGATTTTAGATAACTATGCACTCTATTACAATTGGAAGAGGATTGTTAGTTATCTTACTCTTATGCCTAAGGCTTTGAAAGATTATTTGAATCTATCCTAATGAATTTTCCACTGAATATTGAATGCTTAGAAATATCAATGAAATGAATTTATGAAATGTGTTAATTGAATCACCAGAGAAAGGTTATTTAGTTTTGTTTTTGTTTATTATTACTTTCCTTAATTAAAATTAACTTTATTATCATTTATGTTAAAAGCGAACTAAATTTAAACAGCAACTGAATGCTTATGTATACAATAATGAAATTATTCTTATGTATTTTAAGTTACAAATCGAAAACTATTCAAATTTCTTGTTGAAAATATCAACGAATTATAGACGTATAAATTACTTGACAAATTCTATAAAGTCCTTAATATAGTGCTGAGCTCAGAAATGGTAACGATAAATAAAATAGCTGACGAAGCTTAGTAAACGTGTGTGAATAACCATAAACAAAAGATAGTTTATTTCTAGATGATGTGCTATGCAAGCACGTGAATGCGGTTGCAAGTTTCAATGCCAACGACACGAAGTGAAAGTGCTTATGATAGTTTAATTCACGCGTTTGTGTTTCATTTTGATAATACATTCTTAATCTTTGCAATCTTACTAAGAATTGAGCAATACAAATGCGTGACCCACAATACGGAAGGTCTCATTGACTGAAGGCACGAATGATAGCGCCCGCAGTTCGTGCAAAAACTCCAAAACATACCCCAACAAATGGTATTTATGCACAGCGTGCAACCAGAGTGAGCATCATTATCGTATCTCAGTCTCAGTGTGTGGAACTATGAGAGCATTTACTACTGTATTTCTTGGATTTTTTCTGCTGGCGAACAGTGCAACGTCTGCGGATAAGCATCCCTCGTTATCCCTGCCATCCGGTTGCCCCTATGGCCACTCCAGTCTCGAATTGGACAATGCTCATGCGCACTTGGAATCGAATGTTAGACAGAAGAGACATAGCCATCCCTATGATGTTCGACCTGGCGTCGGCGCGTCCGTTGTAAGTGATCAGAATCTGGATGCTCTCATCAAGAACTTTTTGCCTAAGTACTCGGGCAACAATCCGGAAGGCATTAGTAGCAGCAGCGGCTGGTTGGGCGAAGAGAAACGCGATACGGAGCCAGTCAAGTGCGGTATTCCACCAGCGAACTGTTTGAATAACACGCAGAACTTGCACTATCGCACCATAGATGGTGCCTGCAATAATCTACTGTATCCGGACTTTGGCATTGCTGTCTCCAAATACCGACGTCTCTTGCGTCCCACCTTTAACGAGTACGGTAAAATAGTGCCCAACGCCCGTCTGCTCTCGTTGTCCCTGTATGGCGAAAAGACTCGTATGGACAAATTCCGCACAGTTGCTGCCATGCAATGGGGTCAATTTGTTGCTCACGACATCAGTCAGATGACAACGAAGGGTGCACCCAAGGACTGCTGCACTGAGCCAGAAAATCCTCAGTGCATGCCCATCAAACTGGCTCCAGGCGGACCAATCGCTCACAATACCGGCAAATCCTGCCTGAGCTTTGCACGCAGTGTTTCCGAGGCACAAGCCATTTGCCCCAAGAGCGGTCCATATCCGGAGAAATTGAGTGTGGTCACGTCGTATTTGGATCTGTCATCGCTGTACGGCAATTCCATTGAGCAGAACCGAAAGGTGCGTCTCTTCAAGGGTGGCCTGCTGCGCACCAGCACTGCCCACGGTCAGCATTGGTTGCCAGTGAGCCAGAATGAGGAGGGCGAGTGCGGCAATCACCAAGAGTGTTATGTGGTGCCCGATCAGCGTAATAGCTTCCAGCCCACCATCATTGTGATGCAGACTGTATTGTTGCGTGAACACAATCGCCTGGCCGAGCAGTTGGCGCTGCTCAATCCTCACTACAACGACGAGCGTTTGTATCAGGAGGCTCGCAAGATCAACATTGCACAGTACCAGAAGATCTCGTACTACGAGTGGCTGGTGACTGCTTTGGGCAGTTCTTACACCCATCATAATGGTCTCACTTTTCCGTATACGGATTATGGCAATGATTATGTGAATGATTACGATGAGAGCGTGAACCCAGGACCATATGCTGAGTTCTCACAAGCTGCTTTCCGTTACTCACACACACAGATTCCCGGCTGGTTCTCGTAAGTAAACATCTTATAAATCTACAGTTAAGAGTGCTTGACATATTATTTCTTACAGCTTGGTGGCTCCCAATCGTTACTCCAATCAAACGTTGAGGCTTAGCAATTTCTTTGATCGTCCGGAAAATATGCGTCTGCTTTCCTCAAATGACAATCTGGCCGATCTTGTGCGCGGCATGATTACCCAGTTGCAGAAACAATCGGATGCCAATATTGATCCAGAGATTAAGCATTTCTTTGATCGCAAGGAGTTTGAGGATTTCGGTTCAGATCTTAAGGCTTTAGATATTCAGCGTGGTCGTGACTTTGGTCTACCCTCATACAATGATGTTCGCGAACTTTGTGGATTGCGTCGCGCCAACTATTGGGATGAGTTGTCCACCGAAATTCCCAACGATGTATGACAATCTTTATGTTTGACCCGCGAGAGAGTTCTAAGTTAATATTTGGCTTGTCTTATATAGAAAATTGCCTTGTTGCGCAAGCTCTACGCCTCACCTGATGATGTGGAGCTGAATGTGGGTGGTACTGTGGAATTCCATCTGCCCGAGTCGATTTTTGGACCCACCATGCAATGCATCATTGCCAAGCAGTTCCTCAACACACGACGTGGCGATCGCTTCTTCTTTGAGCACGAGAATCATCTCAGTGGTTTCTCACGCTGTATGTATAAATAATAATTATTTCATCTCTTTATTTTAAACCTTTGTATCTTCTCTTTAGCCCAATTGGCTGAGATTCGAAAGGTGAGCGCCGCTTCTCTCTTCTGCTTGAATGTGCAGGGTTTGTACGAAGTTCAGCCGAATGTTTTCGTCTTCCCAAATTCTCGGTAAGAAATTACACACTACTCTTTTCTTTTACAATTTACTAATTATTTTCAATTTAAATAGCAACGTTCTGCTGAACTGTAACGATATTCCCCCAAGTCGATATCAGCAAGTGGCAGGATCTAACTCCCCAGCTGGTGAATTGATTTGCCACCACAGCAGCTGCCAAAATGTTACATTTTATTTCGTTAAACGTCTAAGCTACAATTTAAATGGTTTAACAAAGAAACTATAGTTTTAAGTCATCCAAAAGTTTTCAAATATGTATAAATATATATAAATATAAATAAATAATAATTTTTGTAACACAAAAACACATTAAACCATTTAACTCTTACTCGTGGGGAAGTTCAAATGAAAAAAGTGTGTACATATCCTATTCGTACAGTCGGTGTTGCCACATCGAAATACTACAAAATGCATATGTAAATATTATTCTGGAATCTACTTAGAATTAAATTATCTTATGACGCAACACGCGATTGACGGCTAACGAAAACAATTAACCTTTACACTTTCGCTCTGACCTTGTATTCTTAAAACCTCTTTCGGACTTTTGGGCTAATGAAATTCTGACGCGCGACAATCTGATTGTTTAAGCAGTTTTACTACCAACAGAGATGTAAGAGAACGTGACGAAAGAGCGAAATCGAATGCGACGTATATTGTCACTACTTTTATTATGCAAAACCAATGAGAATTTTATGCAAACGTTCAATAATTTCAATAAAATATATAAACATATAAAGACAGAAGATAAAAGATGGATTGATCATATGAATCAATGTGCTTCATAACGGTTCTGTAGAATCTAGATTAATGAAAGTAAATATTTTGAATACATTAAGTGAGCGAAAAATTTGGTTTTCATATGTAAAAATGCATTTGCTATAAAAGCGATGGATTCATTGGCGAAAGATGCCATATGCTCTTTCACCATGAAACCGATCATAGCGATCATTTGCTTTGGTAAGTAATACTATCATCCCATGTTAACATAGATTAGTTGCTTTAATTTGCTTTTTTCTTTAGGTTTAACCATTGTTAACCATGTGGACTGCGGGAGCGCAAAGAAGGGCGAAGAAACTGGAAGATTTGTGGCAACTATACAATCGCCAATTCCAGCACCAGCTCCAGCTCCACCAAGTGTAGTTTACAAATTGCCATCGCCATATCCATATCCTCATCACCCGCCGCCTCCACCGCCACCCCAACAATGCTTTTGCCCGCCGGCTCCGCCAGGTCCACCAGGACCCCCAGGTCCGCCAGGTCCAGCTGGTGAGTTCTCTTTCTAAAGTGATGTTTGACAGCCTTTAATGATTACAACAAATATTTTTCAGGACCCTCGGGCAAACCGGGACATCCCGGGCACAAAGGTGATAAGGGCGACAAGGGAGATAGAGGCCACTTTGGACCACCAGGATTGCCTGGTCATGTAGGTCCAGTAGGGCCGCCTGGACCTCCTGGTCACAAAGGACCTTGGCCTATGCCTCCACCACCTATTTATCCACAGCCCCCGCCAATAATAATACCAGTTCCTGTGCCATCAACAAAGAAGGGACATCATCATAAGGGTCATAAGGGAGGTTCTGGAAGTCCTGGATATCCAGGATACCCAGGACAACCTGGTTATCCGGGCTATCCAGGATATCCTGGCTACCCAGGAAATAACAATCCAGGTTATCCTCCGCAACCAGGTCCCCCACATCATCCCCATTATCCACATCATCCTCACTATCCACATCATCCAGACCATCATCACCATCCAGGACATCACCATCCCGGCCACCACCATCCAGGACATCATCACCCACCAGGATATCATCACCCACCAGGACATCATAACCCTCCAGGAAACAATAACTCTCCAGGACAACACGATGTTCCATATAGAGCTGACCATTATAGTGAATATTATGCTCAGCAAGACCATAAACGGGATGAGATGGGACATTCTGATGAGCTTGACAATAATGCTTATAGTGAACAAAATATGCTCGACCATAACGAAGTAACTGGTCCTATGATGTCTTATATAACCGAAACTGTATTTGACGAGAATGAGTTGGGAGACAATTTGTCCGAAAATGAGAACTCAAGTAACGAAGATAACTCAGAGACAAGCAATGCAGTTGACAGCGATAACAGTGTTGAGGATCAAACATCCATGTCGGAAACAAATGAAGACAACATGTATGAAGATAATATTGTTGAGGGACGTAGCAGCAAAAAGCCTATTATTTTGGCAATAAGCACTCAACATCATCCATTTCATATATATTCCTTAAAGAAGAACCAAAAATAAAAGAACTGATGTGATTAAAAAAGAAAAAAAAAAAAACAAATTTACAAATGTGTTTATAAAAATTATGTTAATTTTCGGAAATTTTGTATATTGTCCGACCAGTTTAAATAGATCTGACGCATTGATAGGTTGTCTAGACACAGACTTTGAGATATCCAACAAAATGAAGATTAATACTTGTTTCACTATTAATGTTTATTTTTTGTTGAGACTGCTAGCAAGAAAATATCAAAGATGCCTCCTACTGTTTGTGTCATGAATATGCAAACAAATATAATACTCTCACTTTATCAAACGTTTGATTAGGTGTAAAGGTGTTAAAAATGACAAGATTTACAAAGAATTGGACATGAATGGACGAATATTTGATGTTAAGCTGCGTCTTAATTCTGTCATATTGTATTTTCTCATTTCAGTTTTTAAACAATTTAATATAAAAAGCAAATCAATTCATCTATTCATTCTATGCATATGCAAATGGGCACATTTCAATAGTTTTATTCTGTTTGTTTTTTCAGTGTTCACTCTCTTTTATTGGCGGCTTTCATTTATGTTTGTAAACATAAAAGTTTATCATACAAAGAGACAAGCTGAAAGCTGAAAGGAAAATATACAATAATCGACCGAATTAAAAACTGAAAAGAACTATTAGAAATCATCGAAGACCGTGCCACACGACTCGCCAATAAAATCCCAAATAATACACATTGTCGCTTTCTTATAAACTGATTGTGATTTTATGTACATCAAAATGGGCAGTATAATACATGGAATTCTATTTGACATTTGTTAAGCTGATTAAACTAAATGTTATTATATTTTGAACTAGTTAATGACAAATCCGCATGTGTACACTTATGTTAAAATTGATCATTTCTTGCCAAAAAGAATAGAGTGATCAGCAGGAGCTTGATGAACTTGATCAATCCACTTGGTGAGGTCAACTTGCGGAATGTGGGAGCATGGCACAACAGGATTCCTAAGAATTACACATTATTAAATTGTAAAATGTATGACATCTAAAGGAACTTACGATCCCGAGACCACTCTGAAAGCAGCAGGTTGCATGGAAGCAATATTGTTGCCATTATCGCAAAGAAGACGAGCCATGCTTGCTTTACGCAGCTCCGACAATTGATCTGATTTGAATTAAAAGAATTATTACTATCAATATGAATACTTTGCAAGATCAGGTGAGTTACCTGGTGTAAAGCCAGTAAGTTTGTCGCCATTCTCAAAGAAGAAACGATCACCGACACGAGTTCTATAAAACTGTTCCGTAAGAATGCACAGGAATGTGGGACCAGCCAAGGCGCCAGCAACATGATCCTCCAATGAAGCACCCACAGTTAGATCCACATCCTCGTGGCTATCGTAAAGTGACTTGAGCTTGGCAAGAGTTTGTGGACTAATTAAATCGCCATAGCCTTCCCACGAATGAGCGCGACTCAGACCGCAGAATTCTCGCATGTCATTATAGGTAGCAAGACCATGATCACGATTACGCTGAATATCCAATGAGCGCAGATCCGAACCGAATGGCATATTACGTCTAAACAGGAAATGTTTGATCTGCAGAATATCAAATGCAAATTAATGCAAAACTGCTTGCTGTAATTGTCCAATCTTGTGCGAACCTGCTTGTCAAAGTTAATGTCCGTCAACTCTTCCGGTTGAGTGGCATGACCCCCTGGTGAGCGAATCAAAGTTATCGCCGACCTCAATAATGCCAGGACGATTGAACCAGTCGCTAAGGGTCAGAGACCCAAGCACAGCGCGTAGTTCGGACAGCAAACTAAAAAAAGGCAAAGTATAATTTAGAAATAAATCACATATATTATAGACTGCAAAACTTACTCTAGTCTACCCTCGATTTGGGAATGGAAATATCTGAATGCAGCAGTTGCGTGTTCGTTCAGTACACTTGGATCGATTTTAGGATCATAATCATTCACATAGCTATCTCCATGAGTCTTGTAGATCAAACGATTCTTCAACATATTCTCCCCACCCAAGAAAATTGGCAACCACTCGTAGTAGCTGATGTGCTGATACTGTGCAATGTTAATCTTGCGCGCCTCCTGGAAGAGCGTGCGATCATCAAAGTGAGGATTGAGTGCGGAAAGAGCATCGGCAATGCGATTGTGTTCGCGCAGCAATATCGTCTGCAAGATGGCCAATCCAGGGTTCTGATTAACACGCACATCGCCGGCTCTGTAGCAGACCTCGTTGGGATCGACAGCATCACAATCGCCGGTCACGTTACGTGACAATGGCAACCACTTGGCACCGTTGCGCTCCTCAACAATCATGCGTCCTCCTTGGAATTCACGGATTTCGCTATTCTGTTGCATTGAGTTGCCGTAAACTAGAGAAAGATCCAAGTAAGAGGTGACTACAGTCAGCTGTTCTGCTGGTCCACCCGTATACTGGCAATTGGAGTCGCGATCCGTCAGCGTGCGCACGAAGTTAAGGCACTCGGTACCGACTTGAGAGTAAGCTGGATCATGGGGAGGCACAATGATGGCGAAACAGGTTCGATGGGCGGTATCTAAACCAATTAAACGTCCGTCGTCGGTGCAACAACGTGTTGGATGTTTCTCTAAACGAGGATTGGAAAGTGATTAGTCAACAGTTAGGTAACAAGATTGTTAGGTAAGTAATTCGTACTCGATTGAGTGCCTCCCGCCTGCATGCTCATATCGTGCGTCATTATCTGTCCCCACTGCATGTTGTGCAGCGTATACTCTGGATCAGGCACATCCTGTTCACCGAATACCACCAGGGATACCAGACGAGCGCTGGGCAGCTCATCCCCAGTCACAGAGCGAGTAGGAGCCGAGATGCCATCAGCATACTTGGGCGATAAAAGACGTCCATATCTAAGAAGAAGTTGTTGTGAATATTGAACTGAAAACAAGTGCCCAGAAATTTATTACTTGGTATTGGGCACTCCTAGTCCAGGTTGCTCAAGATGATTACAGGAACCATCCATGCTGCGATAGGCTGTCTTTTCGCAAATAGCTGGAGGACTTGCACAGGGAACTCGTCCCGGCATCGGAGCGCGTGGACTCGATACAGACGACAGGAAGGGATTTTGTGGCGCTGGCGATGTATCTACCGTCAAAGGCAAAGCGTTTCTAAAGTGAACATAAAGTAAACAGTGCATAAGTGGCAAGGCAATCGCAGCTATCTAATGTTGACTTACCCGACTAAATATGGAGCTGCTGCGCCTTGCAGATACCTGAAGCCATGATAGCTTGATCCCAGTTGAGCGTGGGATTGCGGCTGCTCATTATGCACAATGTGGTAGCCAGTCGATACTTTCAGCCCTAAGGCACACGAAACAAGACCCAGCATGCTGAGGAGCAGCATGTTTCGCCGATTTGACATCTGAAATGCAATTTGGAATAATTTTAATAGACATAGAGTGGGACGTTATAAAGGAAACTGAAGCCACAATAATTGACTAGAGATTTTATTATGACATGCTGATATTTTAACTGCTAATATTATAAATTATCTGGACAAAAATCCAATTTGCAATTTTATGGTTTTCTCAGTTGGTTTTGCAACACATTTATATAGCTTAATCAAACTTTTTTAGACTTTTGTATAATGACTTAAAAAATGATAAATATAAAACCTACAAATAAAAACTTAATACGACCGTACTATATAAATAAATAAATATAAACAGCGCAATATGAATTGCCTTAGATGAATATCTCTGTGGAAATATCACATTTTTATAAAGCCGTAATATCTTTACAGCGTTATTTCAATGACATCCTCTACAGACCTACAAAATCCGAAATTGATGGCAATATTAAGAGCGCTTAAGATTTGAGCTACAGTACAAAAATGTTGCCGGCTGGCAGTTAACGTGAAATTTGTGGACACGTTTCATGTTAACTGACAGCGAACACGAAAGCTGCAAGTGGGCCATTTTTGCATGAATCGCGCATTGGACCAGTTAGGGAACAGTTAGTTGCAACAATCAACAATCGATCTGAGTCAGAGTCAGAGTCTAAGCCGGAGTTGTAGACAGCCAGCGAGACACAGGCTCCTCTGAAGTTATGGACACAACTGGTTTCATCACCTCTGTTTTTGTATTTGGAATGTATTCATTATTATTCATTTGCATTGCGACATTGCGACGAGAAACATGTTCATGTGCGCAGGCAAACAATTTGCTGCCGGTGTTTTAAAGCCCAAAAAGTGAGCCATATCCGTGAAATGGATTTTTATTTATGTACTCTCTGGCCATGCCAATGGGAACTGGGCAAGCGTGAAAAGTCTCATAATTGTTAATAACACTGAGTATTCGCATTCAATTTGATCAATTTGCAGACTACTTATGTAAACAGACTGAATCGACAACAGTCAAAGGAAAAAAAAACAAAAAAACGTTACTATAAAGTGTCTGTCTGAGGCTTTACATAATGAATTTGTCTCGCGAGCATTGGCCTCGGGCTTAGACCTAGACCAGATTCAACATCGCAGCCACCACGACTCCCAAATGAAGTCAGACCTTTGTGCAAAATGCCAGCTGCATGCAAAAAAACGCAAAATAGAAAAATAAAAATTTGCAAAATGCAAATTTCAAATGCTCATTGGCCATTGGCGGCCAATCCGATGCAGCAACAGCAACAACAACAGCACCAACAGCAGCAGCTGCCGTGACAGAAACGAACACAAATTGTGTCTGTTTTAATTGCATGAGAGACCAAAGAACAATGGCCCCCACAGTTGGCCCCAAGAGACAATGCTGTCGGATCAGTTCGATCTATTCGTTTTGGGCTTCCTAGTTTGCTAAACTCCCTTTCCACAAGTTAGCTTAATGTCGACCATTGTAGTTTTATAGGGTACAATTAGAATGGATAACATGTCAATACAAGTTTAGTATTAAATTTTACTTTCAATTTTAATTTATGATCTATTGATCTTGCCGGACTTTTGTATTCATCTTGACCATAGATCAAGACATATTTGTTTATTTTGATGTAGTTGCGACTGCGGGATTATTGTCTCGAAAGAATAAACAAAACTGACTTTGAACAAGGCCAACTGCCAACGTTCAGGGTCGACATCTGCATTGTACTTTTTCAATAATTAAGAACGTTTAACGTGCCGATTAAACAGTATCTACAATGAAATCTAGTTTTGTTCTAGTTCGTGACCACAACAATGCAACAGTGACAAGATTCCGGAGTTATCCTCGCCTGGGAACCAAGTAAAGACAAAGCTGTTGACAGTCAAGGAATTACATATGATTAATGTCAGTTAAAGATATTATAATACAAGATTTACATAATTCAAGTATTACTATGATACAATTGAGTTCTTGGTAAGTATTATATATAGGTTCAGTTATAATGCTGTCAACAAAAGCACAAATCTGATATAGTTGAAGCAGATCAAGCTGAAAAGCCACTCCACCAAAGTGGTGCAATATTTTTGGGGCACAGCAATCTGCAGCCAATCATGGCCAAATTGAGAAAAAGCGAGCAAATTTTTTACGACTTTAACGGCTTCTAATTAAAATCGAATTCATATCGCCAAAGACATTTGCTGATCATTAAAGTGTAAAATAGCTACGTGCACCAAAGAAATTGAGCACACAGAAAATGATTGATTTATTGATGGATTGCCAGCCTACCTTATATGGAGCAGAGCAGCAGCGTATATAAAGTAGATACAGATGTACATATCTGTCTAGATCTTTGTTGCAATCCGGGACTTGTGACAGGAATATGGAGCTGTAGAAGGCATGTTAAAATTGTGACGATGTCGACGTGGTGTGCACACAAATCAAAAGACATTTCAGATTGGGGAACACGCACTAATTGAAATTGCCATTTAAAATGAAAGTGTCCCAAGTCGCGACTACCGAATATAGAGAGGTGCTGAGCACCTTAAAGTGCAAATTGGGATGCAGCTGGACTAGCTTTAGTTTTTTTTTTATTGCTCTGGTATTTGAACGTGGTCTTAATCGAGTTGTGCAAGATCGTGCTGAGATTAGTGCGATAATTATACAAAATATGTAACATGTAAGCAACTCTTGACAAACATCACCGCATGAGCAATAGCAATAAAATCAAAAAGTTGACAGCTTTGTACACTATGGAGCATAATTGATGCCAATAAGTAGACTGTCTTGTCCCCCTCCCACACACTCACACACATGAGAGGCTACAACACTCGTGCCCAAAAAGTCAGGTGATCAAATGTAGCACAGCTTAAGCTCCAGCATCAACTGCACCTACTAGTCAAAGTCACATGACCGAACAGCACTCGAAAAATACTCATTCACGCAGTTGAATGATCAAATGTGATTTTGCTTGCTTTATGAACTTGTTGGGCAGGACTGGTCGGCAATTGGGTGAAGCGAATTTATTGCAAACAAAAAACAGAGTTGAGAGAGAGAGAGACAGAGACTTGTGACTGGTATTTTCTAATTGCGAATGCAATTTGCAGTCGCCTTTTTACGGTCGTAAATTTAGATGATCCATACTAATTGATTCTTAACTGTTTCGAGCCGAATTTAAAGTTGAACCAAAATAAACGCAATGGAACTGGTTTCAGGGGAAGTGCAAAATACGCTTTAGCACTTTGTAGACAAATTAACCTAGTCATGGATTAATGAATGAAATACTAAAATTATCCACAACTTAACAAGTTGTCAAGCCAATGAGTTTGTTTTGATTATTTTTCGTGTTGTTGTTTAATGCGTGCGATTGCGCAAGCGCAGCATTTGACAATTTCGTCATACTTAATTCGCTTTAAACTATTATTTCCCTTTACTTTTTGTCTGTAACTGAAATTGGTGACAATTCAAGTCAATAATAAATGTTATTGTGTTGGAAGTCAAGAAAAGACAAAGGTCAGTTTGTTGCCAATTTGTGCAGAAGAGAATGTTACACCCAGTTTGTTTATTGTCTTTATTTTGTCTTATCCAACACCTTTTTGGGGGGACCTAAAAGCCAACGGCAACAACTGACACAGGAGTTTTGTAGTTTTGGAATTGACGACGTCGTTCTTAGTCCGAGTCCAAGGTAATTGCAACTAACTGCCTTTCGCCATTTTCCGACACAAATCTGACATATCACGACTCCAAAATGCAACTAACTCCATGGAGTTTTTGTTTGTTGTCGTTGCATTACTTTTAATTACACAACACTACGTCATAGCAAGCTCGGTGCTTAACAACAACAACCACAACAACAAATTGCAGGCTGCCATCGGACGACCTGCAGCTATAAAACTCCAGGGTGCTTACGAGCACAATACGAGTGTGCACTATTCACTATTTATTTGCTTTGATTTTGTGCGTACCTGTTTTTATAGACATTTGTATAAGCCAACATAAATCTTTTATGATGCAGGCAACGTATGACTTGTTAGAGATCGAATTACTTTTGCATTCACAGGTGTATGAGAATAATTATTTATGCACTATATTATAATTGCGTATATTATTTTGTGCTTTATATACATATTTGAAACACTTGGCCATAATTAATTTTAATTCGAATTATGCAGTAAGAAAATAAATATCCTGACCGACACCAGGGCTGTCAAACAACTGTTGCTTTTAGTGAACTTCAAAAATAAAGTGTGTACACACCAGCAGCATAATTGCACTAAAATCTACTTTATCTAGTGTTGCCGGATCGACACATAAACAGTCAGTCATTGATTGGATTGCTTTCCGTTGCAATTGGAAATTACGTGTGATAATCTTTTTTGTGTGTTTTTTCTTGCGCAATTGTGATTTGGAAATTATTTACAACCTTCAACAGTTGAAAGCATATTGAATGTGTTGAGTGTCTGCATAAAAAAGTGTTTTATTTTCCTGTTGATCGTGAGATTCGTGCAACATGTTTAAAATGGCGTCGCATTTTTTTTTGCGAGTAATCCCAGTGCGAATTACAATTACACATGTGCGTGTGGTTGTGTTTGTCTCTATGCGAAATTAGTGAAAATATAAATAATGAAGGCGATGCAAAGATATGTCATTGCTTAAAAGAGATATGATAAAGTGATGAAGCTTGTGTGTGTGTCTGGGTCGTTAAAAATAATGCACCTATTCAATGTCTGATTTTCTCAAAGGGTCGTTTTTTTGTGGAGTGTGAACGTCATATGTTCACATGTTTCATCGCGCAATTAAAATTAAAGTAATTACGATGCTCTTAGCGCAATTGCCGCGTCCGGCCCGTTTCATTTCGGTTTCGTTTGCGGTTTTCTGTTTCGGTTCCGGCCCCACAACTACATCGTCATCGGCACTGACAATGCCAACCAGAGCAGATCCAAAATGGCATTGTCTTTTACGACGCGAATAACGGAAGCGTCCGAAGACAAAAAAAAAAAAACATTGTCTGACAATGCAGACAATACGACGACAGAGAAACACGCGAGAAAAACAATTAGGCTTACGATGCGATGATTACAAATCCATGGATAAGTGCGTATCGCAGTTATTTCGGAAGTTACTACATAATATGGCACTCTATATAAAGTTGACTAATTAATGGTAAGTGTAATTTTTTTAATTTACGAAAACTCTTTTTATCTATGACAGATGTTATTTTTTTTTTATTAGCTGTTGTGACCAATTTTATTTCTATTGCTTTTTTTATGTATTGCAAAGTCAGTTGGCTTTTTTTTTGCAACGGCGAGATCATAAACAGTTATTGCACTCTTGTGCGACAATTGTATTCACCATTCATTCAACTTCATGCGAATTTCTTCAGAGCTCCATTCAAATGTGCGATTCGTGTGCTTGCTGCTTGTTACAAAGTCGCCCCATTCATCTACCGTTAACAAGCCGAGCTGCGACTTCGTCTCCTCCGCCGCCATCTCTTTGGCCAGATGAAGTTGTAATCGACTCAAATTATGGCCAGATGCTGCTGCTTGGGGCTAGCCCCGTTGCGTTGCCGTCTGCCACAGACAACAAACTCTTGTCTGTCTGTCTGCTGCTGCTGCTGCAATTGTGGCGGGAGACCTTGACTTTGAATTCGTGTACCAGTTGTTGGCGCAGCAGTTGCATCAATGGAAACTGAAACTGAAACTGAAAGCGTACCCAGACCCCAAAAAATGAAACCAGTTGATCTCTAGACAAGTCGGCTGCTTTCTTTGGTTGCCACTTCGACTTGTTTTTGTTTATGTTATTGTTTTTAAGGGGTCACTCACTGCAATTGAGATTGAACGTGAAATTCAATTATCGCTTTGGATGTCTACTATTTTATGCAAAATGCTTGAATCTTTACGATCAGTGTTTACTAATTAATTTTTTATTGGAAGCACCTTTGTTTGCTTTAATTTGCTCAGCTGGGAAGACAAAAGAAAGTCAAATTAAAATTTTTATATCTATTTAAGTTGTCAATGTAAATGGCAATTTGATAAAATTGCTATCATTAAATAGATAAGATTTATTTCGGAAATTTCAGAAGGTGGCACGAAATAGATTATAAATGAAATAAATTCCTTTTTATAGATATTTCTTTATTGATAATAAATTCTTATTGCATTTATTGGTTGATAATTGAGGTTGGTAATTATGGTTTGGAAAAGGCGTTATAAAGACTTTGCGATTGAGTTTCACAATCGAATTAATTTTCAATGTATTGGCAACTATGTATTAGGTCCCGCCCTATATATAGCCAGTATTTAATTGATTTGCGTTAATTCTTGGCTATTTCAAGTATTCCCCTACCGATTTAAATTCTTGTTACATTGGTTGGAATTTTTGGAGCGGTGGTTGCAGCCGTCAAGACCGCATTCCACGTAACGCTTAGCTAATTAATGGCGTAATTAGTTGTATTTGTTTAAGCTTTTACATTAATTAGCTACCTCTGCGTTCGGTGCATCGCGTTGGGTTCTCGAACTCCCAAAGCTCCCCAGAGCATACGATTGCAATTTGTCGAAACGCCTTTTGGTTTAGCTGTTTTTTTTCGGTTCGTATTTGGATTTGGCCGACACGAGAGCCATGTACGATAACCACAAGTTTTCCCAATTCGGCCACTGTGTGTATAAAAATGAGATATGTTAACAACGTTATTATTACTACCATGCTACATGGCGTACTTCGGCACTTGCCGTTGATCGTGGTTCGTATATAGAGCATTTAAAGTTATAATTGGCCTGGAGCAAGCAAGACAGAAACACAAGAAGTGAGCCAAATCGGTTTAACAATATGGTATTAGTTGGAAGCTAAGTAGCGGGTGCCAAACAGAATATTGTTAGTTATTAACTTTAGCGCTCAATTTGGCTGTCAAATATGCCATTATATAACAGTTCCCATAATTACATACTACACTTATTACTGAGCATAATGAGATTTCGAAATGATTGAAAACCAGAAATACAATATACCAAGTACAATGTATAAATATTCAAATCTCGCTGCTCTAAGAAAAAAAAATTGGTTATTTGAGATCATTGTGATCTTTGGGATGGAATTGTAAAACAAAAGGTATGCCATTGTCTTAAGCTGACGTTGACGTGACTTGAAAATTAAGACATAATTGTATTAATATTACATATTTTGCAGAGACAACTTGCATTGAACGAGTTCCACATAGATTTGTACATAATGCTGTAGCTCAATAATGAATTCCTAGTTCCTGGTGTTGTACCTGTTAATAATCTATGTAGTTCGAGTATAACAGCTATTTGCATATTTGACTTCTGGGTTTGGGTTTTGAAAACGGCCATAACTGAAATGAATGTAATCACTGACTGACTGGATGGATGGAGTGAATGGCGAACAAGTCGTCAAATTGTGGTTGCTTATAGTCTCACTCTCACTCACACTCTAACTCTCACTCTCTTGTACTCTGGGGCATAATCCAGTTGGTACATAAATACCTCATGATTAAGTAAATTGCGTAATAGTCTTAAGATGCCAGTTCAGTGAGACAGAGACGGGCAAACCTAAAGAGCGAGAGAGAAAAAGAAAGTAGGCATGGGCATAAAAACCCAAAAAGTCTTGACTTTTCAACTGCAATACATGTATTATAGTATACATAATCCCATTAAAACATGCAACACACTCTGCATGTCATTATAAAAAGTGTGCATAAGCTTGAACTTTCAAAGTCCGGTTTTAAATCGTTGTGTTCTATTGAATGCCATGCAAATGGACCAACTCGAAAAAAACATTACCAACAAAATCGCCTACTATGAAACACAATCGACAAGCTCACACAATGCATATATGGATATGGATGGTTGTATAGACAGATCGGAGTACAAACATCTATAAATTATGTTTGCATTTTCGAGAGCTTTATTGACTGGCGGCGGCTCGCTGATTAATATCAGCCAACAATGTTTGCTTAGAGGCTGGACTGAAGTGAACTGTACTGAACTGAACTGAACTGATTTTGGACGTGGGGGGCGTGTCAAATTAGTTTGTCTTAAACTGTTGATCATGCGCTGAGGGTAATGCGAAGGGTTTTACAGTTTTTTGGTCGAAGTCGTGATAGAGACTAAAAACAAAACAGAAACAGAAACCGAAATAAATAATAAAAACGAATTCAACTTTGAAGGTCATTCGCTTGGTATCTTAAAATAATTACCTTACTTTTAATGAAAACAAAAACACAAATGTAATTTTCAACACAATTATTGTGCCACACACACACACACACTTTCGCACACACACTTGTCTGTGTTTTGTGTGGCTTTACAGTTAGTTTAGAGTAGGTCTCAAGTATTACAATGGGTCTGTAATTTGTTGTTAAATATGTAATTAACAGTAGTCAACAGAAACTGGTTTAAATAGGTAAATTAGTTAGATTACTGGGGCTGAGGACACAAATTAACAATAAACGTTTAATTATGTAAATGCTAAACCAAATTAAAAGCACTTTCAAGAGTTTTGAATTACAATTTTTTATGGTCTTCAGAAATGTGCACACTATGAAAGTTAAATGCATTATCCTGTTTGCTAATCACTTTAATTTTGCTTAGATCAAATTAAAGACACATTTAAGTTCTTTCACGTCTGATTAGCTAAATTCGTTAGCTTTTTAATGAGCATGGAAACAAATCAACTTTAATTGCGAGCTTAAGCGAGCATTTCAAATATCTTGCTTAATTGGCTTGCAAATATTTATCAAGTAATTTAATGATATTTCGCATAAATTCTTGATATCCAGAAACGATTCGAATTCCTTTCACTTTTTAACAGAAACTAATAACATGTCAGATCGTATTTAAAATTCTCACATTACCATATGACATTAAAATATCAGCTTGTCAAATATGTTTGCAAATGTTCGCTTACCGTTTTGTTAAATTGTCCTTTCGCTGGGTGAAACTGGCACTTTCGAATACTTTTTTTTTATTATTATTATAGTTTGGTATTTGTAAATCTTTCACTTATTTATTTGCAATTGGCAATTGGCACACTGCCCATCCGAACAACAATGCGAGAATTAGCCAATCGCGAAATCGCGAATTCCATGCAAAGTTGAGCAAATTATATTAATAAATTGTAGGCTTATTAATTTGCTGCTGCGCTTTATGAGCTACACTCATTCACAACTCGACACCTGCGAATGTTGATGGTTCGCTGATCACCGATCGTATCTGATCGGATTGGATCGGATCGAAGCGTAGCGGATTTGTTTGGTAAACCTCTTTGAGCTAAGGCCCCCCAAGGTACTGACGGCGGCAAACTAACTTGCCTGCCGCTGAATTTGGTGCTTTTATAACGAATCGACAACAGCAAACGGCAACGGCAGCGATTCGGCTTTGCGCTTGCGTCTGTCCAAAAGCCAGTTCAGTGCGAGTTCCAAC
Source organism: Drosophila sulfurigaster albostrigata (assembly GCF_023558435.1). NCBI lineage: Eukaryota > Metazoa > Arthropoda > Insecta > Diptera > Drosophilidae > Drosophila > Drosophila sulfurigaster. The sequence continues at coordinate 24,025,269 of NC_084882.1, forward strand.
GCGAGTGCAGGCAAAGACGAGGATGCGAACGTAGACGAAGACGGGACGGAGATGGAGACGAAGTACAGGCGCTAGCTAGCGCCGACTGCAAGCGTGTAAATCAAAGAAGTTTGCTTATTTTTTTACGCTCTGCTCTAATTTATGTAGTGGCGATGCAACATCTGAGCGGGGGGATACACATAAGTAGTTAACTGGAGCTATTGAATACGCTTAGTCGCTGCTTTTTATGCTCACACACAGTGCTGCAGTTGCTCGATATGTTGGTCGATTGTCATTTTTGGCTAGGACCCGTAAAAAAAGTAAAACTATGCCAAATGGCTTTGCTATCTGCTTAACATTAAAGTAAGCTTATAGACGACACATGCGGCGACCTCAGATGACCTATTGTTGAGTGCAGCTTTTGTAATGCGACATCTGTGACCTAGAAAGCTTTTCTTTCGAAAATCTTACAACATATCTATCTATGTATGTATATGTCTGTCTGTAGCTGCCCCTGCGTGACGTTGTTGTGTCTATATGTTGTACTGAGTAATTGTTGTTTTCGTTTTCATTAATTAAAGAGTTGGACATACAAAGTAAATCTGTATACATACATATGTATGAGCATACATAATATACGAGTTATGCGTGTGCTTGTTTGGATCACTATTAATCAGATTGTGTGTGTGTGTAACACATAAAAATATCAAATAATGACCACTAACTATCCACTCTGAAGAATTCTATGCACGTTCGTACAGAAAGGCAGACTCGACTTGAAACTGTCTTGTCACATGCTTTTTGAAAAGTTTTGTGATCTAGCCTTGAATGTCCGCGAAATGTTTTCAAGTTTCGACCATTTGCATCATTAGAATTCATTTGGAACCACAGTGTTGTGTGCACTTAATTGCAATTTCAATTAACTTTGATCATTTCTAAAAACAACAAGCTACTCTACATATGTACTTATGTATGTATCAAAGCTTCCTCAAAGAAAGACATTAGCTTATCCTCATCAACCAAAAAAAAAAACTATTCGTTCCGCTCGGTTGTGCTTAATACTCATTTTTCCTTTACCCCCAATTATATGTTTACTTTTATTATTACTTAAAAACTGTAGTTGTTCTTAGACATGAAATTAATGTTGTCTGCGAAATTTGCTTACTATAATTAGCTCAAGCTACATATATTTACTTAATGATATGACTACACCTCGTTGCCAGTTGAAGTCTTCATTAAAACATGACTTTGGGGTGTTAATATTACGCCCATTTCGCATTCGTAATAAAATTTTAACACATTATTACTAAATGGCAAGCTTAATGGCAGCTAAATGCATTGTAATAAACCCTGTTTCAATTGACTGCATACTTAATTTATTTAAACTCAGTATTTAGCTAACTATTTAACTCATCTTTTGCCAAACATAGAATACACATTTCGCCAACAGCATGTTTAGAGAATTTAGCAATTTTTTGTTTAACGCAATTGACGTTAATCGAAAATCTCTCTTAACTGGTCCGCTGTAAATTACCAAAAGAAAATAGTTCATAGCATTTTAATCGACACGTAACAAGTTTTTCACATGACAAGTATTTTTTTTTTGTGCGTTAACTTAATAAATTATTTGATTTTCTCAGTTGCCTTAACAGCAGCAACTTGTGCACATAAGATAAAGCAAAACGAAAAAAAAAACAAGTAATTCGAAAACAGATTACATTGTACCAAAACAATGCCATCGTATTTGGAATTCTAATGTTTTTTGTCATGGAACACATTAGGTCGTAACTGTAGCATAGTTAAAGCCTGTATTATGGAACTCTTGAAGAATGCACGACTAGCGAATACCTCATTTTGAAAGCAGCATTAAAAGTATGGTCTAGTCTTTAGATTAGAAGTAGCAAATAAATTCACAGTTTGTTTTTGTCTTTTTTTTTTTTAAATGTTTATTTACACATATACAAATATGTTTAAGAGTTAAATGAAGGAAGCAATATAAATAGGTAAATGCCAAAAACTTAAAAAATTGTGTTGCTTTACATGATTTACATGTGCTGTTAATATTCAAAGCAATGCTTAAACCAAAACGAATACAGGGAGCATTGAAATAGTATCTCTTAGAAGACCTCGTTGGGATCGCCATTTGATTGATCGGCCTTTTGCCTGGCACGAGCCAACTTCGCCGACAGCTCCGACGAACGAATGGTTTTGTACTGCAAAAGATTTAAGATAACACATACGTACATACATATAATATTCGTTATCACAACTGTGTGTAATACAATATAATACCTCACAGAAGTTCTTCTGCAGCACAATCTGTGAAATGAGCCGACGACTCTCGCGCTGGCCAAAATAGCTCTCGATGGTGTGTGGCGACAAAGCAAACATCTCCTCTCCGCTGAGCGTGTGCAGACGCTTGATAATGGTATCGGAGAAGCCCTTGCCACGCAGCCATTCCTCCACCTCTTTGGGCTTCGAGTTTTGATTAATGTATATCTCAGGCGTCTTGAGGATCTCCAGATCCTTGCGATGCTGCCTCTGCTGCAGCATGACGCGCAGCTCATCGTTGACACCATCCTGCATCAAATATGTCACATCATCGGCATCGCAATCGTTGCGGGCACGCATAGCTAATGAATAAAAGTGTTGTTATAGATTTAATATCATCTTTTAGAATTTGTAGTTAACCGTAACTCACCTGCCATGGCACCAACATTGGCCATGTTGCGTTTGAGTGTGCCACTGGGCGTTTCAGTTGGGGTTCCGCTCTCGCTTGGCGGCATTGGCGGTGGCACCGGCACGGAGGCAGGCATGGAGTAGGATCGTGGCATCATCTTGTTCGCACCCACCGGCTGTTGGGACTCTCGTTCTGCTGGCGGCACATACATGGCCATTGTGTTGCGATAGAGTGGATTGTTGGCTTCACCATTAGCATCGCCATTCTCCGAAGCCAATGAGTCCGTGTCGCGTGCCTTGCGATTGCTGGCGGGATCAAAGTTGTAGGGTATGAGCACAGTGTGTGGCACATAGCCAACGTTGCCAACGGAATTGCGAGCCTTCCACCAGTTGCGGGAGTCATCAATTATCTGTGCTCAAGTCAAATTGTCGATATGCTAAGGCCATAAATCAGACACTCGATCGATGATGTCAGCTTACCTCTAAGTATTCGCCCTTTGTCACATTCAGTTCCTTATCATTTGTCGCCTGCTTGTTGTAGGCCACCTCGGCAATATCCACATTGCGGGTCTGCAAGCGACCCAGCCAAGTGCGATTAGTGCCCGGACTCAGGGGTACTGGGCTGGCCAACGGAGTTTGTGGCTTCTTGATGGCGGGAGCTAAATAAGGCACCGGCTCATCGACACACCAATCGGGCGACCATTCGTCGTAGAATATGGGATGGTAGGATTCCTTTTGATCTTGAAACTGATCCTTGGGCACAGTCCAATTCGGACCCAAGCTCAACCAGAGGTCCTTCTCATTGGAGTCGAGTGTGCCATTCAGAAATGTAACTGTTTCTCTGCGCAGCAACGGATGCACAATGCTCTCGGGCAAATGGGCGCCATCGTAGATATCATTGCAGACATTGACAATCGACTGCAGCGAGACGAACACATTGTGCACGGGATTAATGCCCTTGCTGAAGTGATTCTGCAGTTTCACCGAAAAGTTGAGTGCCAACTTGATTTTGGACAGAATGTCAGCGAATTCGCTCTCAATGGGCGGACGTGAGCGCAGCACCAGCAAACCCTCGCCATGGGGATTGTGTTCATTCTTGCGGGACTGCAGCTCCAGCAAAGCCTCGGAAGCATAGTGCAGACGAGCAATAAAGCGTTCAATATCCTCGCTAAAATGTAGACATTAGTGAGTTGTCAAACTATTTACGGGATGCATACTTACAAGCAGTGATTTATCACCTGCACATCTTTATCGGTTTGCTCACGATCCTGAGCATTCTTCTCGGCAGCGATCCCGGCCACAGCTGCCGCAATGCCAAATTGATCCTTGGCCTGTTGATTGCCAGGACGCTCGGGCTTTGGCAGCTTAATGGGCGTCTTATTGCGATCCACAGTCACTGGAGTGCCACTGGCCAGTTGTCGCAAATCTTCAACCAAATGCACTGCATTCACATCCGTAACCTAAGGAAGTATGCAAATTATCTATCTATTTGAATTTAGTATACAAGATTGACTAACTTGAAAGATGTGCATTTCTGTGTTGCCTAGAGAGATGCCCGGCACCGTGAATATCAAGATATTGTTGTAGGTCTCCAGTGGATCATCGCTGATAAAAGCCGTTGGCTCTGTTATCAAGCTGCCCGGAAAGTTTTCAATTTCCTTCATATCCTTATCAAGCATGACAAGCCATTGGCCATTGAAGCACATATACATCTTATGTGGCCAAATGCCCCTCGTCTTATCAAGCTCGATGAGCAATTTCATTTTTTCCTTTGGCTGTTTCGATTCGACCTCATTTTTCAATTTGAACGTGGCCAGGTGATCCAACGCATATGTTGGCTTATTATCATCATTATCACTGGAGTGAGCTCCATTCTCATACCCGTTTCGTAGCATACTACTGTAAGAATTGAACAAAGTTTATAGATAAAGTATTCGAGTATCTCTGTTTTGTATGTGAGTGTGTATGCAAACAATTGGAAATTAAGTATGACATTCAAATAATCTGATATTTGGCTGAAAAACGATATTCACACAAAACCGAATTGAAGAATTTTCAAAGTTCATTAAACACTGTTACACTTTGAAAATTCTAGTAAATTATTCTTTTCTGTTTTATGATAATTGTCATGGATTATTTTTGTTAAATTATATAGTATATTCATAGAATTCCAAGTGTCGTTTTCTCATCTAGTTCTCACTGAAGTTATATTATAATTAAAATCAAATATTGTACATATTCCGAATATTTAAAATAGTTCGTTAAATCATCTTTACAATTATCAATTTTTAAACTGAAATTAAAGCGATTGGAAATCACTTAGTGCACTAAAAACTTTGTTGATCATTACACGTGTATATTTTTAATCGGAAATCAAACTATTGTTAATCACTTAGATAGTACTCCAAGAATTCTATGTATTTCTTGCTACTTCCAAAAAAATGAAAAACTCTCAATATCCAATAGAGTATTCGACATAATTGTTAATTAATTATAGCTCCATTTGCGATCACGATCCTAGATATCCATAGAAGTCAAATGGCATTTTGAAAAATATTCACCTACGCGTAACCAAAACGGGTCGAAAGTATTTGATAGTCCTGTTGCCTGGCTTGACCATGTTAACGCGTTTATAATTGCAGTGCAACTAACGACTATATTTAGAGTGTGTTTGGACTGAGTGTTTGCGCGAATATGTATTGTCAGCTTAGAAATGTGAATGAAGATGGTGATGTATTACTAAGTAAATACTATATAGTATATCGATAAATATATATTCTCTTCATTATGTACACAACGGAAGCGTAAAGTTTACTCAATACACCTGTGCAATTAGAATTGTGTGTGCGTGTGTGTCTGTGTGTGTGTGTGCGAGTGTAAGAGTGGCGCTGATTAGATAAAGCCCAAATATAGCGCCTGCCTTTGGTTTTGCACCTTACACTACACTGTCAATGCCACACACAGCAGTTGTTGGTAGGAAATTCTTTGCAAATGAAGCAATCACTTTTAAAGCGCTGTTACATAAACTCCAATTAAAGGTCAATCAGCATATTTTTAGTCCGTGATTGCGGACGAGTTGAGTTGGTGTTTTTTTTATTTTTTTGGCTTTTGCTTGCGTTTTCTTGTTCATAGATTCTTATTGATAGCATGACATCATAATCAGTTATCATAGCCATTATCACTAGAATACATATGCGAGCGATAATATTATAGTATGTGATATATACTCCTTATATAGTCGCGGTGCTATCTTTTCACTGATCTTGATTTATTTCTTATATCAAACGAAAGGCTTATGGTGGCTAATTCTAAAATACACAAACACACGAAAATGATGAGCAATCTGCTGCTGTTGTTACCTTAGACGAGATATTCACCCACTGCTCTAGGCTGCTTGCTCTAGCGAAAACTTCCACTCTCGACCCGCCGCGAATCAGATTTGAACTAACTGCCAATGGCAATGGGCTTCAGCGGAGCGGTATCAGATATCAGCTATCAGCTATCAGCTTGGTTCTCCAACAACAACCGACTATTAATTGATTGCTCGAAATTGTTTCGCTTTGAATCTTATCGGCGGGAGCTTCGTACGCAAAAGGTTTCGTTTTTTTGTTGTTTTATCTACGTTTTGCGTTTGTTTTCATTTCGAGTATTATTTCTGTTTCTGTTTGAACTGCTTCCTTTTTTTCGTATACTGTTATCAAAAGTACACAAACATCTGTGTAATAAGTATTAAAGAATGAACTTGTGCCACATTTTATTACCACATTCTTAAAACGCACTCGTAAAGCATTCCAACCGCTGAAAGCGACGCATCCGGAGCTCAATTTGGATATTAAATTAATAAAAGTAAATAAAAATATGTCACTTTAAAAAAAAAAACATATCTACTTAAAACTGAACATAAACAATTTTCTTTTAATTCATCAAAAACGGCGTATAAATAAGTATGTCAAATTATCTGTCGGAAATTGGTCTGCAAAACCAGCCTCAGTAATGTTATAGCTATTATTATAAATTAACTATCATTCACATCTAATTTTTAAACGGGTTGTCATACACACATATAATTTGTGGCTATCATGCACATATAATTTATAAACAATCTTAATTTAGACAAAGAAATCAATCTTAATTTGCAATCCGTCAATCAACTATTACGCTTTGTTATTCTTTGCAAAACGAGTAGATAATTATCCAATTTTCTTTAGTTTAGTTTATTTTTAATGAATAGAAAAAAAGATTTACAAACATAAAAGGGATTACAAATGTTTTAGACTTGTATGGATTTGTTGTAAAAACTGTTGCAAGTGAAACTTGTTTCTGTTTATGATTATGAGTATTAAAGTGACACTGCACCTGGAAAGAAAATAATTGATTCGCAGCACGTCTGTGAAAACATGACAACTTCCTGATCAACATGACAGCTGAAAAGAATATGTTAGATGAAGCAAATGAATACACTTCATGTTTCATGTTCATGTAGTTCTTTATTAGGTAAAGCTGTAAACTTTACTTCGTCATCCGCTTTATGTTGGATTACATTTTTCTAAAGATTCGATGCTAAATAATTTATATTGCATTTGTTGCTCTGCTTCTCACAAAGTGGGTCATCAGCGTGCTAAGTTCGATGGCCTTAAACGCCTACACTTAAATACGCAGCATTTAAACGGGGTCATTAAAAAAGACGCCCAAACCAAATAAACAAACTGACAAGCAAGTTGTACTTAATGGATTTATATACACTTTATATATATTTGCAACTCTGTATTTGGATTCGCAAGTATAGATACAAATATTTGCTTATATAGTATAGTAAATGTTACTTAAGGTTGAAGTTTGTTCACTTTTTCTTTCATTGGATGTGCAACCTGCATTCCACAGGTGGCTGAGTAAATGGAGATTAGGAACATCGTCTACTATAAATTCGTCTTGCCATTAATTGGGGGTTTTTTCGTTACGCTCCAAGTTGCACTGTCCACAATCTTCCATTGCCGAATTATGCCACATTGTTACAATCTACCAGTCGATTGCTGCAAATGAAAATGGCAAATCAATCATTGTTGTATAAGTTCAATGTATAATTAGTTTTTTTGTTGTTATTACTGAACTTGCTTATCACATGGAACCATAAGTTTATATCAAAATTAAATCAAACTTTCATACTGCATTGTGACTCAGTGCGCCGACATTTCTTTTGAGATATCAACCAACCAAACGGCGTTGGACATGTGAGCACAGGAGTTTCCAATCAAATTCATAATAATTGTGCAGCAGGCACGTTCCAAACACCTCAACCACCTTGCCACTCACCTGTTCGACTGCAATCTGAATATATTCTCGGGCACAGCGCGCACATTCGAGTTCAGACATAAAAGCTTGCTTCCGTTCATGCTTCTATAGGCGTCCAATAAAGTGCTGTGGGTTGACGTCTCTCGCTGCTGATGACGCTGATGGATTTTGGAGAATTGCTCGGCTAAACAACATTTTATAGTATTTAATTAGCGATAAGATTTTATAAATTGCACCCAATCTTACATAAAATGCAGCTAAAGGTGGGTCCCACAGTGCCATTGATGATGCGTTCGGAAATGCCTCCAATTATAAGATCCACATCCTTGCATTCTCTGTAGAGGTTCTTCAGCTTATCCAAGATCTGTAATGCAGAGATATATAAGTTCAATCTGTAGTGAAATTTATGATTATTCCCTTTACTTACCTCCCTGGGGATATAGGGCTCAAAGTCGGCCCAACCAGTAACCTTCTTCGTATTGCTGCAAGCCTCCAAGTATTTGTAGTATGGCTGAAGTCCATGGTCGCGTCCTCTTTGTATGTCAAATGCCAAGACATCGGCATGAGTTGGCTTCGTGCGTTCATGCCACACAATCTGTCACGAATCAATAAAAGCGAAAGAGTTGACATTTAAATGGCTAAGGTGAAGGCCTTTCTGCTACTTACGGCACCAACATAGGAAGCATCCATCTTCATGGCACGCTCATGGAGTAAACTCTGTAGGATCTCGTTCAGCTTCTGAGGTGTGTACTGAATTTGCGGTGTGTAAATTTCATTCTTCAGCTCAAACAGATTGGTCAGTGGCAGGACATTACTTTAGAAAACAAGTGATTAGTTTTGATTTTAACAATGTATTGACTTTACTCACTTATTTGAGGCAACATCATTAGTATTGGCCAAATTGTGCAGAACATTGGGCAGCATTGAGAAGTAGAAACGAATGGCGGCAACTCCAAATTCATTCGAGACCTCAGGCAAAGGTTGCCCCGCTGTTGCTGCTGGAGTGTTTAGCACCTGAGTTGCAGTGTTGGCACCCAGCACCTCGGGCAGCCATTCATTCATGATCACACGACGATAGATATCCACATTGATGGTCTTCGCAGCCTGGAACAATTGTTCATCGTTCCAATTCTTGTGGCGCGACAAAAGCTCAGCGGCAATGCGATTGTGATTGCGCAAAAAGATGGTGTAGACAAGAATGGAGAGAGGATTGCTATTGACTCGAGAGTCGCCGGCAACAAAACAATTGGTGGCATTTGCATTGTCGCCCCAAGCACAGAAGGTGTGCTCATCGTTGTCCGAGGTGCGAGGCAGCAGATTGCCATTGGAACTGGACTTTAAAGTGCCCTTTGACAGCGTACGCATTTTGCTTTGAGCAGCATCGGTGAAGCCATAGAGTTGAGAGAGATCTAGGACCCCAGTGGCTTGATTGAGCTGAAGAGAAAGTTTTAAGATTATAATTCTGATCTCTTTTTTGAACTAATTTACCTGCTCAGCACCGCCAAAGTTGCAGCTTTCGCCCACAGCAAGTGCGCTGCGCACATAGTTCAAGCAGTTATGGAAACCGTATTTATCCTGTGAAGTGATTGGAGCACAGAATGGATGATGGAAGCGTGGCTGCAAATTGTGCTGATCGCGATTGCAGCACTCAATAGGCGAGCCACTGCCTGTTAATTGATAAGAATCTATTAGTTATGGAATTTTAAATCTTTTATAAACTTCACTTACTCATCGACTGCGAAACTGTTTTGCTGAGATCGTGCTCAACGAACTGCGCAAACTGCACCAACACCAAGTTCAAGTTGCGACTGTCATCGCTGCGGCTTCTTGAGCGCGTCTTCTCGGCGGCCTCATTTTCACGATCGTAGAGCGCCATGCTAATGTCCCAAGCGTTGGGCTGATCACGCTCATTGTACAGCTTTAAAATGGTTTCATTTATTAATTGTTTACAATATAAAACGATCTTAAACACTTGCCTGATGGAAACCATCCTTATAGTCCTGCGGCAACAGGCGCCTGAAAGCGTGATGTCCATCACGTTGGGTGTTCAACAACCTCTCGCACTCCGACCTTAGACTGCTGCCCTCTGGCAGCGACTTCGACTCCCAAATAGGTGCGACATTGATCGCCACTGATAGCCTCGGGATCACACTTGCTGTTGTAGATGTAGAGACTTGCCTTGAGCATTTTCAGCGCAATATCACTGTCCAGCTTGGACTTTTCATTGGGCAGCGTGTCGAGTAATTGAGCATGTGACAAGCTGCCATTCTGCACCGTAATGGCAGAGCTTAAAAGATTATCTTCCAGCCTAAAGCGCACCACAGATGATTAGTAAACAATCATAATAAATAAACATTTAGATTGCAATGTTTTAGAATTACCTTTTTTTGTCTATTAATTGAATCGACTCCAGATGTCACAAAGCCCTTCCATTGAGCAGGTGTAATGTCATCCAGGCTTGATTTGACATCATTGGTAACTGTTATATGTGCTATAATAGGAAGAGGAATCTTTAGATTGCAAACTTAGGTATTTTATTTGAGATCGTCTAGAAAATTGTTAGTATTTTCTAAGAAAGAAGAGAGGTGAGTGCAGGGTCAGATCATTAATCAATCTTAAAGAATTTTGTCGTTTACACATCACAAGTGATTCTTCTTCTATTTACTCATATGCAACTGCATAGTTTGGGAATATTCCGCTAATGAATAGCTGTCAACACTTGAATTAACCTAATAAAATTTGCTCACCCGTAGTTTGAGGAAGATTATTCTTAATTCTCTGATGAGCACGAATAGTTAATATGTACATTCGCTTATATTTTGCAGTGGAAAACTTTATTAAGCAAATTAACCAAATTTAAACTGCACGTTTAATCAATAAGTGCATAGAGTTCACAATTTGCATAGTTACCCAATAATAACAAGCTTACATTATCTAATTGCATCACAACAAATCATTTAACAAACAAAAATAATACTACTTACATTGCGAAATGTCGAACTTTAGCGAATTATTGCGATCGGGTGCTGACGACACTATTACGATAGCGGTCAGCAAAAGGTAAACACTTTGCCACATTATGAGTGTTTGATGTGATTCACAAAGAATATTCTAAATCAATAGTCAATCTATTAGCACAAACATAAATGTTGTATAGGCACTCGGTGTCAATTCTATGACCGTTCACAATTGATAAGAGATTGACTGGTACTTTGTTGTTGTTGTTAAATCTTGTTATCGTAAGCCAAAGCCGCTCGATGCCTCCGATCGGGCGGTTCAAATTCAACTGAATTCTATGTAAATCTCATCAAAATGCACGGCTGAGCTTCGGCTCTGCTATTATCAGAGGCATGAGCGCTCTTAAAGCCAGACAGAGGCGCTTGTTCTCCAAAGAGCGCTGGAGAGCGATTGTTCGAATTGTGAGACTTTAAAATACTCTTACAATATGCCTACATACATATATTATTATTTTAATATTTGCATGATAGTGATAGTGTTCTATGGAAAACAGAATCATCTTTTGAACTTGCGCTTTAGTCTTGAAAAAATCCCAAAAGTTGGGAAAAAATTATAATCAGCTTAAATTCTGAAAAATAAATCTTCATATGATAATTACAATTAATATTACTTATTTTGTCACACTATTATTAATTTGTATTGTAATACAACATATATTTCTTGTGTAATACAACATATATTTTAAAGAGTATTCAAATGTCAAAGCGGAAAAAGGGAATCTGGGCTTAATACGCACATGATGTTTTTCTTTGTTGTGGGAGTATAAAAGTATTTATGTCCATAAGCGTTTGTATATAAACAGTTCGTCATCTACATTCATATGTACATACATACGTGTGTGTATTATGTGCTTGGACAAAGGCAAACGTACATACATATATACATATTTGAGCCAAATTAGCATCACAAGCTGTTCTTTGTAAGCAGAACAGGGATACTCCATAGGTGGGATTCAAAATATATTCTGTTCGAAAGTTAGGCTGACATCACTGATTCCAAAAATACAAATTTTTACAAACAAGTACGACTCTTTTGAAACATTTCATATAAAAGGCAATATTGACGCATACCTGTAAATTAAATCAAGCTAAAAAGGCTTTATTCTGGACTATAAAATTGGGTTTATATGTTAAATAAAAATTTATATTTTAATTGAAAAAGGTACTGGTTTTTGTATTTTGGACTTATGACATTTATTTCATGAAACTTTATATAATTTTAAGAGCAAGATGAGCTTTCTTGGAAATTATTTTAATTATTTAATTTTATTGAAAACTTGGAATATTTTTGTACAACAATAAACACAGGTAGCTTAAGACCTTAAGGTCGTTGTTATTTATAATATTAATTCATAAGTTTATTCTAATGGGAAACTCAACATTTACAGATCCTTTAACACTATTTTCAAATTTTCTGTTATTGACTAATGTTAATGGTAATGCTAATGTTAAGAGACTGTGCAGAAAAGTACTAAAACGGGGTGTTTTGCAAATGTAGCAGAGCGGTCACACTGTGTCTGCGTTTTGCCCAATTATCGTGTTTTTGGTGTGTACAGCAACTTTTAATATTAATAAAATACAATTAATACGTGTTAAAAGTTGAATATAATCGTAAAGAAATTCCCAATAGCAATGCCCTCACTAGATGCAGATGTCTCCAACGAGCAATTCAACAATGAGCAGTCCAAACCAATGTCTGGTCCAATCGTGGGCATTATTTACCCGCCCCCGGAAGTTAGAAGTATCCTTTTTTAAAAGAAAAAAATCATTATATATATTTCCACATAGTGTAAGGTTTGCCATATTACTCAAATTTATAACTAACTAGATATTGTCGACAAAACCGCTAGTTTTGTGGCCCGTAATGGACCCGAGTTTGAAGCTCGCATCCGGCAAAACGAATTAGGAAACCCAAAGTTTAACTTTTTAAATGGAGGTGATCCCTATCACGCATACTATAGACATAAGGTCAATGAGTTTCGGGAAGGCAATGGCAAGTATTTAATCCTTGTGAAGCATTAACAAATTCAACTACAGTTGATTAACTTTGTATTCCACATAGATGCTGGCTTAACGGCAGTCGCGGGTCTTAAGCAACTGGCTGTGAGCAGTGCAGCCCAGCAGCGGCAGCAGGAGATATTAAAGCAGGTGGTCGAGCAGCAGTTTGTGCCCAAAGAACCTCCAGCGGAGTTTGAATTCATTGCCGATCCGCCCTCAATTGCAGCTATGGATTTGTAAGTGAAAATCTTAGCTGTATTATAATAGTTATTTCGATTTTGGTTTTTGCAGGGATATTGTAAAGTTAACCGCTCAATTTGTGGCCCGAAATGGCCGACAGTTTCTTACCAATTTGATGAGTCGCGAACAAAGGAATTTCCAATTTGATTTTTTGCGGCCGCAGCATTCGCTGTTTCAATACTTTACTAAGCTGCTGGAACAGTACACCAAAGTGCTGATACCGCCAAAGGATTTGCTAACCAAGCTACGTTTCGAAAGCTCTCCGGGCCGTGCCAGCCAGGTTAAAGTGCTTGAGCAGGTCAAATACCGCGCCAATTGGCAACGGCATCAGGAGGCCCAACGCCGCCGGGAAGAGGAGAAAATTGAACGTGAACGTGTTGCCTATGCACAGATTGATTGGCATGACTTTGTCGTTGTGGAAACGGTGGATTATCAACCATTTGAGAGCGGGAACTTTCCGCCACCAACCAATCCTGATGAAGTTGGCGCTCGTGTGCTCATGGAGGAGCGTCTATTGGAGGAGGAAGGTGACATTGAAATGCAAATTGAATCCGACGATGAAGATGACTCGCCATTGGCCAGCCACTTGGACGGTGGCGTCAAGTTGTCACAAATGGAGAATCGTGTGGGCATCCAGATGAAGAATGCCACCGCTTATGGACAACCGGCAAATGCCAAGCGTGACAACACACAGGTACAAGATATGGACGAAGCATCCAGTGATGAGGATACACCAACCACAAAGATGCAGCCATCTGTGGCGCCCATGTTGCCGCCAACGCATGACAAAGTCGTGGTCAAGAAATACGATCCCAAGGCAACACAGCCCAAGCCAGCGCCCGTGGCTACCGACGAATATCTTATATCGCCCATTACAGGCGAGAAGATTCCAGCTTCCAAGGTATCAGAGCATATGCGCATTGGTTTGCTCGATCCACGCTGGGTGGAGCAGCGGGACAAGCACACGGTTGAAAAAATCAATCAAGACAATGTATTTGCTGCTGGCACTGCTATCGAGGCAAGTTTGAAGCAGTTGGCCGAGCGACGTACGGATATCTTTGGTGTGGGCGATGAGGAAACTGTTATTGGCAAGAAACTGGGTGAGGAGGAGACCAAAAAGGATGATCGTGTCACCTGGGATGGTCATACGTCCAGTGTGGAGGCAGCAACGCGTGCGGCTCGTGCCAATATTACGCTCGAAGATCAAATCCATCAAATACACAAGGTCAAGGGTCTGCTTCACGACGAGGAGAAAGAGAAAATTGGACCCAAGCCAGTGGGTAGCAAGGCAACGCTATCGGCACCACCGCAGCCATCCTCTTCGAAGAATCAGCATAGCAATCATCCGCACAGCCAGCCACAGCATCACCAAGGTGGTGGAGGTGGCGGTCACCATCATCCGCCACCCCATCATCATCATCAGTCGCATCCACCGCCATCATCGATGCATCAACATCAACAGCATCAGCAGCAGCCGCCGCCACACAACATGCCACCTGCTGGCAATCCGGTGATGATGATGCAGCGACCTCCCATGATGCGTAAGTAGAGCATTCTTTAATTATTTCATTGCAATAATATTGATTTTGTTATTCATTTAGCTACTCCATATGGTGGAGGTCCTGGTGGCTACATGAATATGCCATCTGGTGGTGGTCCACCACAGATTTCACCGGCGCCGCCAGTTGAGATTATGCCCATGGAGGATGAGCCGCCCACTAAGAAGATACGTTCCGAAGATAATCTCATACCTGAGGCAGAATTCATTTCCTTGCACAAGGTCAGCTATATTAATAGAATAATAGAAAGTGCTCTAAATAACGCTTTCAACTATTTACAGAGTCCTGTAACTATTCAAGTGCAAGTGCCGAACACGGACAAATCGGAATGGAAGCTGAATGGTCAAATGATTGCCGTCACGTTGGCGCTAACTGATCCCATTGCCAACCTCAAGGCAAAGCTACAGGACGAAACGGGCATGCCACCCGCCAAGCAAAAGATATTCTACGAGGTAAATCATTTCGTTAATGCCTTAAACGCTTTAATGCAAATCCTTAATTTCTGTTTTCAGGGCATGTTCTTCAAAGACAACAATACCATGGCATTCTATAATCTGCTCAGCGGCACAACCGTGCATCTCCAAGTCAAGGAGCGTGGTGGTCGCAAGAAGTAAAAGTAGTATCAGTAACATAACGTTAGCATTTCATTTGTAAATGTTTATTTTTTTGTGAATGCTTTTGCAATCGTAATAAAAAAATTGTCAATCACAGCATAATTTTTTTGTTTGTTAATTGCACTTTCAGAGTTATACATTAATAATCAGTGTATAAAAATATATGAGTGTGGAATGTATGTGTTTGTGGTGTCTGGAATCGCATGATAGTCGATACTAGTTAGTAGTAGTGTGGAATGCGAAATTTTCGTTTAAATATTACGGAGGGTTGTTACGATATTATTGGCTCTCTAAGATTGAAGCCATGTCCCGATATCGCTGCAGCATAGGCACATATATGGACTCACTGTCCTTGTTTGGTTCGCAGACAAGTTTTAGGAGGTTTGGCGTAAGACTTAGAATATAGTCGCGATAGCTTTTAATATCTTTCGTGTCATTAGCATTAATATAGCAGGCATACGCAGCGCGATAAGCAGCTCCCACGAGTGCAGCCTCACTCTCAGTCTATAAGAAATACACATTTAGTAATTATAGCGAGACACAGAAAAACTAAACAATTTACCTGTTGATAAACGGGTGCATTGAACACGTCAGCAATGACTTGCAGAATAGATTTGTTGACCGACGCACCGCCTGTGGCAAGAATTTTGGATTCGCTGCCAAAAAGAAAGCCCATATCCTCGGCAATGGCGCGATGATGCAGCATCTGTCCCTCAATTAGCGCACGTATTTCGATTTGAGGCGAGCTGAATCTATAAAATTTAAATATGCACAAAACTAGTAAACATTAAATTTTGATTATTTACATATATGCACTTACTTGAGTACACCCTTTTTGGCATCTGCAGAATTGATGTCAATGTCTTTGTTCCAGCGCAGCGTTCCTTTTGCCTTCGGTATAATTTCCATTTCATCAAAGTGAATAGCCATGTTGCCAAAATTGCCACGAGGTGTCGACTCCAGCAACTCATTAAACTTTTCCCAATTGCCGTTAGTCTCCGATTTGTTCATCGCTTCGCGCACCAAAGAACCATTTCTAAAACTAAATGCCAAATTTATCAGTTATTGCCATAATTAATAGGATTATTTAACACCTACCATAACAGACCCATGTATTGCTGTATTTCGGTTGGATGACACAGCACATGGCCCTGCTCCAAATTTGGTGGCTCTAGTAGACTCATCATTAGAGTGTCGCTGGTGCCGAGGGAGACACTGAGCCAATTCTGATCGACAATCATGCCGGCCAGCGCCGATGGATTATCTCCAGTGCAGGCGACAACTTGACAGTTTTCAGAGAAGCAAAAACGTTGCACAAAATAGTCGGACACCTTGCCAAGAATTGTGAAGCCACTGACTGGTTCGCACAGGCGGTCCTCTAGGTCAGGAGCACAGGCATTGAGGCAAGCCTTGGACCAGGTCTTTTTGCGTATATCCAGCAGATTCATGCCCGATCCATCGGCATAATCGATGGGCGCCACTTTGCCCAGAAAAAGCGAAGCTAAGAAACTGCTAACCAAAGAGATTCGTTTGGCATCCTCATAAGCATGCGTGCGTTGTTGATAGATCTTTCGTATTTGTGGTCCCGTGAAGCGTTCATAGCATTTCGAGCCTGTCAGCTCAACCATTTTTGACATGCCACCAATGGCCGTTTCCATTTCCAAACACTGCTTCGATGTGGATGCATCCATCCAGATGGGAGTGCGATTCACCACAAAAGCCGAATCATCAACTTGTGCATGCAGAAACTTATTGGAATCGAGATTTTGTAGAGCCGCAATGCCGTGTTTTGACCAGTAAACAGAACCGTGTTGTTGTGCAGAGCCAGATATGGCAACCACTGTGCCCAAATCAACTTCCTGCATTACCAAACGATCCAAGACGATGTCCATTGCCTTGACCCACATGACGGGCTGCACAAAGAACCTGAAGAGCATTCAGAAATTAGGATACAATGAGTGTACAATTATGTGGAAAACTTACTCAAATTTATTGGGACCTGCATTGGCGCCTCCTGTGGTACGAAACTCGGGCAAATCACTGTCGAACTTTACTTCTGCAGAGGCAACCACACTTAGATCCGAGCCCAACAGAATAGCTTTAAGCTGAAACGATTGTCGATTATATGGGGAATAGAATATTTCATTCTTTGAGATAACCTCGCTGGCCTTACCTTTTGAGTGCTCAAGTCAAAGCCTAAATAGTTCTGTTCTACGTTAGTTTCTGGCACAAACTTACTATTGCACATACAATATTGCCGTTCTGTAGTTAAGTTGGCTTTGAAAAGCACTTTATTAAGTAGTTGTCGACTAAAAGGTATCATTATGAATTTAAATCGAAATTTTGAAAACAAACACTAATTTCGACAAATTTATAAATTTAAAAAAATTAAGCCATGTCAAACATACTTTAGTGTCAATCAACTTAATGATAATTGCTTGTTTAAAATTTATATTATATAAAATTTATATTTCCCAACGAAATTGAGGAAACTAAGAGCTGAAGTTTTCCCAGACTTAAAAGGTAAAGTCAAAGGCAAAGCTAGCTTCAAGCTTTTGTTATGAGAACATTTTGAATCTTAGGACAACTGAAGCAATGAAAATCATAAAAGTTAATTGACTGACTCTTTTAATGCTCACGAAATTGGAGAAATAAAGGGGAGAAGTATTCAGAAGTCAAAAGGTGAGTTAATTTAATTGCCAGGAGAATTTGCAGAAAATGTCATTTTAATTTGACTAACGGGCAAAAATGTCCTTGGGCGTGTCATGGGACGTTGTCAGTGCGACAGTCCTTTAAGAGACAGACACACCTTAAAAGTAACGATCAAACATCAGCAACCACAGTGAAACGGACAACCGCCTAAAGGGCGATTGAGAGTCAATGTTTACGTCATGGCTTACTCTATACACACACAAATACGGATACACATACATACACGAAGATTTGCAGATGTGTGTACTTCATTATTGACATGTGTTTATGATTCTTGAGTTTGCTACAGCTACAAGTGGGTGTCGAATAAAACCGATCAAACAAACTGGCTATAAAGTAATGGCACGACTTGGCTAAAATTTAATTGTAGTGCGATGAGTAAACACATACATATAAATGAACAAATACATGAAAATAATTAGGTTCGAGGCTATGGCCCGAAATTGATAAGCAAAGTGTTGCCTTTGAGATTAGAATTTCGCATTTAACCTTTTCCAATAACATTGCGAACTTTTCAATGAGAACGGCTCATCTGCATAGATATGTGCCGCGTAAGCAACTAAAGCGGAACTGGAGGCGCTCATGGCAAATCACTATAACTACTTCTAGTTTAATTAATAATTATATGCATATTTACTCGCAGTAGTTTCGTTACCTTTTGCGTGCTCAAGTCAAAGCCGAGGAATGTTTGTTGTGAGCCCTGCTCCTGTTGAGGCATGTTTGTTTACGTTGTGCTCTTCGTTGTGTTTCTGCTCCGTGTTGGAAAGTCTTAACCAATTGGCGTCTTCTATACAAGAAATAGCTTCTTTCTAATAATCCCAAGCGTAGCATCCACTTTCGAGCCCGTTGGTTTTGATAATAAACTACCAACGATGCTTTCAGAGCGACAACCGCCCCAGTCAGCGTAATCTCTGTTGGCGTCGAAAGCGTAGGCATTCATTCATCAAGTATGCGATATTCATAAATATCGATAACGTTATCGATTTATTTATAGCACCGATTTTTTATGGTAAATTATTTTTTTTGTAGGCACATAAACATTTATTTTTGAAGAAATTATCCATTGCACATGAATTCAGTCTTCCTTAAACTGTTTTTTTTTTATTTATAAAACACGTTTATTTAACTGCATTTGAATAAACATACCAAAATAAAGAAACCCCTAGCAACCACAGCTGGTTTCACTTGTTTAGAGATAACATACAAACAACAGAAGTTTTTTAAAATGGCGCGTAATTTTAAAAAGTCTGTTAATATAGTCTTTTTTTTTAATTATTAAAATTGCATAATGAGGGAAAAATTTATTTATTTTTTTATTGGTTTTCTTAAAAAAATTTAATTTACTGCAGCATTTTGCTTAACAGATATTTTTCAACTTTATGCTAAAAATGATTAAAAGCACGCACAGAACCAGGGTTGTACTGCACAACAGCTGTTTCCCAGGGCAGCTAAACAGCTATTGCTCTCTGACAGTTCATTCAGTTTACTAGTGTGTGTGTGAAGGAAAATAAGACTTCAAATTGCAAATTCATATTTTTTTTTTTAAATACTTTAAATAAGAATGTCGTTAAACTACGAAGAAATGAGTTGGTCAGGTAAATATCAATATTGAGCATTGACACTTCCATTGAACAGTTGTTTTAATTGAAAAATAATAAATGCCCCACTTAGTTGCGGCAAACTGATGTGTACTTACACAGACACACATGCACACATATGCAGCTAGTTAACCAATAGAGTTTAATGATGAGATTTACATTTAATTTGTTTTCCAGATGTGCGGGATCAGTTCAGGAAATGGCGCGAGGAGTCTGGGCGACATAGCGATGAGGTGGTTCAGTTGTGGGTGGCAGTACTGGAGGACAAAGTCCAAAAGACCGGCAATGAACGGCATTTGATACTAGAGCAAGTCATTGTGGCTGCTTTGGACACTGCACGCTTCGACATTGCCACAAAGTGCACAAAGCAACTGAACGAAGAGTTTCCCGGAAGCCTGCGTGTGATGAAGTTCAAGGCAATGCGATTGGAGGCACTCGAACAGTACGATTCAGCCATCGAAGTGCTGGATGCCATCATTGAGAAGGATGAGACAAATGCAGCGCCGCGCAAACGAAAGATTGCTATAATGAAGGCGCGAGGATTGCGCTTGGATGCCATCAAAGAACTAAATGCCTATTTGAAAAAGTAATGCCATCGCACCTTCATTATGCTGGTTGAAATTTGTACTAATTTTAAAAAATCCTATCCAGATTCATGTCAGACCAGGAGGCGTGGCAGGAACTGTGCAACTTGTACATGGGCGAGGGTGAATATGGCAAGGCAGCGTTCTGCATGGAGGAAGTACTGCTACACAATCCCCACAGCCATCTGATACATCAACGTCTGGCCGAGATCCGTTACACTATGGTAAACTGGCATTTACATTCAGTCAATTACAAGTAATTTAAATCATTTCCGTTGCTTTTGCAGGGTGGCTTGGAAAACATTGAAATCGCTCGCACTTATTACTCGCAGGCCATCAAACTCAATCCACACAATTTACGTGCACTCTATGGTCTCTTTTTGTGCTGCAGTTATTTGGCCAACTCCAAGGCAGTGAGTTCGAAGCGCAAGGAGTCTCAGAAGCTCGCTCAATGGGCCTTGGAGCAGGCTTCGATTCATACTGCCAACCACACAACGATCAAGAACAATGAGAAATTGATAGCATCGCTGGATTCTGCTTTCGGTGGTTTGGAGATCAAGTCGAATTGACCCATAACTAACGATGATGTTGTTAGCATAGGTGCAATACCCGACAAAACGTAAACAATTCCAAATATGCTTAAAATACCATCTACAAATAGTCTTACTATATGTTTCAAGAACACGAATGCAAAGTGAGCTGATCAGCCAAATTCGTGTATATTATATTCATCTTATAGTTTTGTTATGGTGTTTGTCCCCAGCCTCGATCAATCTTACAAAGCAAGAGTGCATTAATAAGTCTAGCTAAAATCGTAAATACAATGTATACCACTCATTTAATGCACTTTGCACCCGATCTTATAAATGATGTATCAAACAATTGGCCAATTTTGTGTATTAGCATTAATAAAGAGCTGAATTCAATATACCGATTATTAATTACTTTTTGTGGATTTTTGCTTAATTGAAATTTATTTCATATTGTGTTTAATCTTTAATCTTTGGCATTTGACGTAGCATTTCGCATATTTCTGGTCAAATATAAGCTGTTTAAAAATGGCAAAATTAATTATAGATCTGGCACATGTGTTGATTATATCAACCAGAATTGAACAAACAAACTTTGTGCGAGATTTATAGCTAATATTTGAAATAAAACAAACAAGTTCGATTTTTGGATTTAAAACACAATTGATTGGGTATTTTGAATAGTTAGCGTATAAGAACTTAAATCAATTTTACTTATAGGCAAATTTAAGGAGTATAATATAGATAGTCAAGAAAACTCCAGGTGTTTGCTTACTGTCATATGTTACTTATGTTTTAAGCTTTAATAGATACCGTACTGTT
Source organism: Drosophila sulfurigaster albostrigata (assembly GCF_023558435.1). NCBI lineage: Eukaryota > Metazoa > Arthropoda > Insecta > Diptera > Drosophilidae > Drosophila > Drosophila sulfurigaster. The sequence goes on from NC_084882.1 coordinate 24,046,890, forward strand.
TACTATTGTGTATTATTGTTGTAAATGGGGTTAGTGGAATCTTCTCGCAGTCCACATTGAATTGAATTTGTAATCATCATTGTTTTGTTCGCATACACACACAGGCACACATACAGATTGTACATATTTACAATGAACATATAAGAGTCTCTCTGTAGGTGTATTCGAGTGCAATGGACTGGACAACAGCTAGGGCATCGCAAAGGCCTGAAGTGATAAGGCCTCATCGTTGCTTGGACTAAAAATAAAACATCAGCAGCCCAATGCAACAATCTTTGTGTTATGTGGTGTGTTTCAACTCAATGGAAAGTTCTTGAGTTTGTGATACGCTCGAATCTTTAGTTGGTGGACGAACCATTGCCATTGCGAGTGTGTAACTTCTTTGCCGGCTTCACTCGAAAGAATTCCTTAAAGCTGAGCGTGGGCGATGCACCTTTGCTGCCTCTGTGTGGCTTCTCCGAGGTGCTCGTGGACTCTTGTCCGTGTCCAGCCATGGATGCACATGAGGATGAGGCGGCAGTTCGACGTCCATTTTCCATCGTGTGATCTTGCTCGCCGTAACCATAACGCGGTACACCGTTCAGATACTTGAGATTGGGCAGCACTTGGAGTATGTAGTCGCGGGCATAGGTTTCAGCTGAGGCGGGTCCGTGATTTTTGAATACGGTTTGAATACCCGGATTGCCCATGCAGGAAAGCTGATCCAGTGCCGGACAGCGTCGCTCTATGCGATGTATCCAATCGGTGATGTTGCAAATATCACAATTGTTTATCCTACAGTTGAAGTTTATTGAAAACCAATTCAGACACCACTTCGATGATAACTTACCACAATATTTTGAGGTTGGGCAGGTAGGGAAGTGTGTTCACATCTAAACTACCATTGCGATCCAGGATGAGCGTATGCAGATCCTCAAAGAAAGAAAGAAACTTGAGGTTCTGAAAATTGTTGTGGCTCAAGTCAAGGAACTTGGTCTGTGCTGCAAACTTGTCCGCCAATCGTCTTGGGATTGTGCAGAGATTTTCATAGGCCAACGAGATTCGATTGTCATCCTCCAGCACAATATCGGTGAAGGCATCTTCGCTGGTCGCACAGCTGCTGTTGGATATGAATCCACTCAGTGAATATGGATTGGGTGAGATCATCTTATCCTCCACAGTCGGCGTAGTGAAGTACACGTCGTTAAAGTCGTTATCGGGTTGCGGACACGGATAAAGCGATTCCAGTGACTGAATGTTGGCACACGTTTTCAGCACCTCTTGCAGACGACAGTTGTTGCTGTGAATACAACGATCTTTTAATGAAGGTTCAGCGTTAACGCGCCAAATATGTGAGATTAGATACCTAGAAAGGTCTTCCGAGTGTGATCGTCCAGATGTTGATGCTTCAGACATAACGGCTGCAAGTCATTACTCCAAAGAATGAATTGCTTATTGCGATGATGACTGTGGTGTGCTCCCAAATTCACTGCAAGCGGCCTGAGTTTAGGTCCACACGGAGAACACAATCCGAAGTCACTCCTCACCCAACGAGAAGAACAGAGCAAGTGACAACAGTCAAGATTTTGAGTCTTTAACACTCGGACAAATGTATTTGTACTATGTACTTATCTGTGTATGGGTATGTGTGTGTGTGTGTGCAATCGCAGTAGTCGTCGCAAGGCGTGCACACAAATACATATCTATATTACATACTGAATACAAACAAAAAAACAAGAACAACAATAGGAAGACCGTACCGCCTGGATGCCAGTGTTTTGTCTTTGTTTGTACTCTACTTATACTACTATCTGTCACAGAGCTATAATACTATTTGACTATGTTAAACTGGATGCCCAGAGTCTCGCTTAATTTCAAACGAAAAGGGCAACCAAGCTTGTCTATTTTTAGATGTCGTGGAAACGTCGTTATAAAGGGAAGTATATCAACATAGCATCACGCGTACCCTGTACTCACAGAATATAATTTCCTCCCTAGTGAAATGCTAAACAAAGAACAGAATATGTATTCTGAAGATGATTTAAAATTCAAATCTTTAGTTTTATTCGATTTAAGATTAAATTTAGTAAAATTTTATATTTAATAGTAAAATAATTGTAAACTCGAAAGAACTTCAAATGCATAAGGTCGAATAATTCCGTAACTAAAAGTTACTCATGGCTTTTTCAATTTATTCTTGATTTGAAGTTAGTAATAAAAAACATTAATTTTGCAACTATGTACAGATGTTATTAGCATAATCGTTTAATTTTTTATTTCAAACAAAGAGAAGACTCGCTAATAATTACAAATGTATGTACATATGTACACATTTCGGAGTAGCGAAAATATTATAGAGAGAACGTACAATTTTGAGTATTACGTATAATCTACGCAAAGTGAAGAATTATTTATTAAATGCACATAAATAGACATATTTTATCACAAAAATTGTCCGCTAATCGGCTATACATATGTGATTAGGAATTTGAATTTAAATTATTTTTCGAATTAATTAGAGTATTAAATAATTACTGAAGAAATCTAGAACTGCAAAAGTTATTGAGAATAGTTATTTATTTACTGGGTAATAATAAAATATAATTAGGAAGTGTGCATACTCATTTTGTATATTATTTATTTATATACATATAATAAATATATATTTTTCCATTTATTAAATGATTCATTTCTGTTAAAATATTGAGAAATAAATTTATTATCAGCGCAATATGTTTTACTCTCTTATGATCGTATTAAAAGCAGCGCATATTGGGAAATAATTAATAAACAACAAAATCTACACTTTTCCAAATTTGTGTTGACATTGACGACGCTACCAAAGCGACCACTGTTCTAAGGCTGATGTCAGAGTGCGCGCGAGAAGCGAAGCGAAGCGATGCGAGAAGCGATGAGCAAAGCGAGAAGATGTCAGAGTGAGAGCTTTGCGAGAAGCGAGTTACATTGTTATTTTGTAAGGTTTGAAAATAAACGGTAATTAAATCAAAGAATGCAAGAAAACAATCGTACGCTCTGAGAGAGTTGAAGCGATAAAGCAGGTTGCAAACTGCTCTCTCGCTTTGCTCTCGCTTTCTCGCTTGAACTCGCAACTCGCTTCGCTCTCACTCTGACATCTTTCGAGCGATTGCATATGAAAAGGGTTGCAGTGGTTTATCGCTCGTTCTCGCCCAATATTATCGCATCGCTTCTCGCTCGCACTCTGACATCAGCCTTAGTCACACTAATCACGAGGTAAAAATCACATGATCGATTTGTGGTAGTGAAAATTTTAGACGACGGGCAGAAGGCACTCACACTGCAAGTATATTTTCGGTTCCGTTTCTCTCTCGTGTTAAATTTTACATTTTTTAAGTTTTGCATTCACGTTGTATAATAAAGAAATTAAATATAAAGTTCAAACTATTTCAGGCAACAGCCAACAGTTCAATTTAGCTTTTCGTAAAGCGTTTACTTGACATCGAGAAATCGGCCTAAGACAGACTAATTTAATAAATTATGGAGCTCATTGGACCTATAACGTATATTTTCAATAATGAATATATATATAGGGACGCTTTGGTAAAAGTTAATGAAGAGAAAAAAATCAAATTACTTAAGTGCTATATACAAATTTGCAGATTGATTCTGGTTCCTTTGGTGATGTCTACAAAGGGCGATGGCACTCTAAAATTCATGGTAATATAAGAGTTGCGCTGAAAATAATTCGAAGCCCTAAAGCAAATGAAAAAGAAATTATGAACGAGATTTCATATTTAAAACATATTGATCATCCGAATATTATGAAATTATACTATTATTTCAAAACACCTAAGAATCAATTTTGCATGTGTTTGGAGTATGCAGACTGTGGATCACTTTACGATTTCTTGCATAAGTCGAATTGCCGCTATACGGACAGCTGGAAACTTGAAAAGATGTGGCAACTATCCGCTGTACGTTCTATACTTTATATAAATGTTTTATAATTTTTTAATTTTTCTTTGTTAATCTACGAATCCTTACTAAAGGGTATAAGGCATTTACATAGCAAAAAAATAATCCATCGTGATCTCAAACCAAACAACCTGTTGCTTTTCGATAACTTTAAAATATTGAAAATAGCTGATTTTGGTAAAGTGAAACAACTGTCCACTGTTAATACGAAAATGACTGGTACAATTACTTATATGGCTCCAGAAGTCTGTGTAAGTATTTTTAGTCTTACTTGCAAGAAAGTTCTATAAATTGCTGGTCTTTTTTTTATCAAAAAAGGATCCTAAAGAAAGGGGAAACTACACTGAAAAATGTGATATTTTTAGCTTTGGGATTATTTTCTGGGAAGTATTGTCTAGGAAGAAGCCCTTTTATGAGTTTAAAGATATGCATCCATTTGCTATTCAACATAAAATTTTGCGAGGTGATTATAATTAATATATAAACTACTCAACAATTCATTATAATTCTTTTTTTTGTCGTTTTAGGTTATCGTCCTAATGTAAATGATTTTAAAATTGGGACTTATCTTAAGATGGATATCAAGGAATTAATAAAAATGTGCTGGCATAATGATCCAAAAAAACGGCCAAATATAGTTTTCATAGATAATACTCTACATAACAGACCCATCTAGTGCCATAGCATATATGATTATTTCACATATTCATATACATATGTAAAGAAACGAGAAATTTTAATAAAATCATTATTTATTCATGTTTTGCAGATACTTGTCACCAAATAATTTAAATAACTTAAGAAGAGAACACATGACGACAATAAATTTTTTATTACTTTCTTATTGGTATCTTGCCAAATTCATTGTTTGTGACGTTGCCAGTCTCACGTTGGGCTAGCCAACCATTTATGATGGCGTTGCCAGACCCACGATTGGGCGCCAAAAATTCCTAAGAATAGTCAGCCCCGGATGTGAGAAGACGGTTGCAAATATCATTCACGACCATCTCTCGTGCAAGCATATAGCGGAGCGAGACCCTTTGAACCCTTAGCTCTTTCGGGATTGTGGGGTGGGTTTTTGCTATGCTTTACACGAAGCCACGAAAACTTTATTATTATAGAGTCCCTCCTGATTCTAAAAAAACAAACACATGAGTCGATCCTCTTGTCAATAAGCTATTCCGACTCGAATCTACAATACAACTCGATCGGAGTACTACCAATATCTAATAAACAAAACAAATGCAGGCACACTGTTGAAATTCGGACAAAATTGAAGAAAAGCAGGGGTGGTCTTATAAGATGTTAACTGCCACACCCTGGTCTATACCCACCCAACCATGGTCATAAGATGAAACGTTTTTATGACCCCAAAACTATTACAACTCCCCTTTTAATTTATGCTCCCATGTCTCCGGAAATCAGAACACAATCTAGAATTCCATTATTAAAGTCCAATGACTCAAAGTTAACATCAGTATTTTATTTATAACAAAAAACAAAACCATTGGTTCAAATGAATTATAATTATGACGGTATAATTATTTCCATAATTTTTTTTTTTTATAGGGCAGTTATTTCAATCAATACAATATTCTTTTATTAGCAACGGCTACTACCCATTTACAATAATAACTAAGAAAGAAGAAGATGTAAAACTAATAATATTTAATAAACAATCAATAATTCATAAGCAAACAAATTTTGGCAACTATTTTTGGATGCGCGCTTTAGCAAACAGATTCATGAGATTTTTCTATTAAATTTACTATTTTTACTTTAAAATCTTTATTTTCTTCTCAAATCGTTATTTTGTATTTTTAATATTTATTTTATTTTTATGGTATTGTGAAACATTTTTTTTTTTTTAATTATTTTTAGATATTTATTTTTTTGTTTATTGATTTTTATTTCAACCACTTTTTATTTATGCTGTATTTATTATGAAATCATTTTTGAATTTTTATCTATATATTTTTTAAATATTTATTTATCTTTAATTTTTATTTATTTTTTAAATCCTATTTATTATTTAATTTTTATTTATTTTATTTATTATTTTTATTATTTTATATATAATTTTTATTATTTTATTTTTAATTTTTATTATTTTATTTTTAATTTTTATTATTTCATTTTATTTTTATTATTTCATTTTATTTTTACTTTATATATTTTATTTATCCAAATTTAATATTGACTTTTTATTTATTTAATTTTAAATCATTTTGTTTTTGTTTTGTTTATTTAATTTTTATATATTTAAATTTTTATCAAATTTAATATTGACTTTTTATTTATTTGTTTTATTTTGTTTATTTAATTTTTATATATTTAAACTTTTATCAAATTTAATATTGACTTTTTATTTATTTGTTTTTTTAATTCATATTTAATATTTATTTTTTATTTATTTATTTTTCTCTATTTTATTTATCATATTTAATTTGGATGTTCATTTATTTACTTGTAAATCATGTTTAAACCACTGTGCTGTACCAACAAACAATAATAATAGTAACAATATCGGCGGAAGCAAATCAGTACTAAAAAAGGTATAGGCCTGACCCAAAAGTTAGGGTATCAGCCGACAGCTCATATGCTGTTTGGGAGCTTTCGCAACTGCGAAGAAGTATGAAAAATTACAATGCAAGCAAAACTGTGGGCAGCTGCTGCGTGGCCGAACAGGCACCAACATATGTATGTATGTATGTATGTAATTACATATGTACGAATATTTATGTTATAAAACTTCTTTTATGTATTTTTATTTCGGACACTCGGACTTAAAACTTACCCGACAGAACTCCACGACGAAGGCCTTCATGATGTTGTTGCTGTTGGTGATGATGATGTTGATGATGATGATGAGTTTAATGATGATGATAAAAATGATTGTTTATATACCTTATAGGGTATATTCTTTTGTTTGGTTGTTCACATACACACACATTGTCATAATTATTATTGTTTTGCACAGGGTTTTATGGTGGCTTGTTATTATGTATGAGATTATATTTGCATTATTTATTTATTTATATATTTTTTTAATTATTGTGTTTCACGTTGGATATACCCTTTAAGGCCTAGGGCAATAATGGCCAACAAAGCAAAGCAAACCAAAAAAAATAGCGCAAAAAAAAATAAGTGCCAAATTACAATTGATATTTCTCTTTACTTTTCGTTATCTTTTTCGTTACTTATTATTTTATATGTATGGCAACTAAATTGTTTTAATATATTGACGGCAAATGCAAATCTTTTTTTTTGCTTTTTATTTGGGCTTTTACCCTTTTACTATTGCCTCTGTGTACAACTATTGTATGACCTTTTAATTTTAACAAACTTATTTTTGTCATACTATTATTCACAAACTTGCACTACACATCTTCACTAGCACTGGCACTGGCACTGCACTGCTGCTGATGCTGCTGCTGCTGAGTGGAGACGGCGAACGATAGAAGCGGCAAACGAGAGAAGTGACGATTCTGGTACAAGAGCCTTGCGCGGCTCGGCACAGTGGTGCAAGAGTGATCTGCCCAGAGATGCACTGCACTTCACTGTTGTTGTTTTTGTTTTTGGTTCTGCAGGCGGCAGACCAGAAATATAAAAGTCTTCCGGCACGAAATAGTCGGCCTCCGCTGACTAACATGCGCCGGAATTGTGGAATTCAAATCCACTATAGGTGTAGAATTTTGTCTATCCGTATTATTTAATTAGAAAATAATGACGGCTTAGACGAATTTTCACAATCTACATATGAGAAAAATACGAAGTTAGGACCAATGTAAAATTTCATTATTTCATAGAAATAATTACCTTTACGTAGCAAGCGTAACGAGCTGGTGTATTTATTTTGCTCAAGGCAAAAAAACATCGATGGATGCTGATGATAATGACAGATTATGTTGTCTTTTATATTCTGGTGATGCATGTGTTTTATATTTGTTTTATTAAAAACACCATCAACCAAGAATGCATCCGTCTCTGATCGTAGTCCAATAAGAAAAGAATGAGAGCTGTCGTTGCCAAAGTGACAAAGCTCGTCTCCTTCTCCTACGATCTTTCGCTAGACAATTCACCACGGAGGGAAATTTAATTTGCAGAGGTGTATTGTCCCTTTATCGTGCCATGGTTTGTGTCTTCGCTAACTTTGCGCGGCAAATTTAAAATCTCAAGAAGAAAGAGATTTTACGCCCAATTTTTTTTATTTGCGACCATTACATGTTTCGACGGAAATCTTAGGAAAAATTAGAGGCTACTCCTCTAGAAGGGATACTAGCACGAAAACTGTTTAAGTTGATGAGCACTTTTTAAATATATCAACACATTAAATGAGGTGTAACAATGTAAAAAAAACTCGAGGTTTACGTGAACTAAAGACGAAGAATATGATGCTCCTCGATAAGTATTTTATATCCCAACAATCGAAAGGAAATAAATACATAGTTAAACTGAAAATGGGGCACCGATTTTTCGTTTTCTATGAAAAATGAATTTGTTCTTTTAAATACATATGTACATGTTTTACAACATACCAAAATGTCTTTAATTTACCGCTTAAGCGTTAAAATGGAGTTATTAAATTTAATGTATAAGTAAAATCGTTAAATGCAAATTACTTGAAGAGTAAAACAAATCTAAAATATAATTTCTAATAACGAACACGAATTAACAGTTTTATTTTTTTCATACAGTTTGAAGCAGACTACACAGGGCTGCGTGTTTTCAATACTAGGGCTTCATTTTATACGAGATTGCAGTGTGAATGTCAAAAGTCAGCGAACACATTTCAGCGCGTAATGAAATTTGTGCAAATCACGAAGCATTTAAATTAGAACTTATTGTCTATGAACACGAAAGCAAACACTTGGAGAGCTATGTGATCGAAATGCTGCCAATATCACTAGACTTGATTCAGACATCAGATCAATATTTATTGGAATACGAGCAGCAGCTTCGATCGGCTCTGTACAAATTGGCAGAACGCTGTAAAAAGTTGCCCAAACTGCCACACGATTCCAAGTTTAAACTGCAAATTCACACCACACAGATCGCCTTTCAACGTCTGAGTCATGATGTGCATTATCAGGAGTTTCCCTGGTTGCAGACGGAAGTAGAGCACAAAGAAGATGCTTCCCAGAAATTTAGCATTTTGCCGCTGGCAAGAATCAACATGGTGGGACTAAAAATGCAGGCGCAATTCTATAAATTTTAGGCATATTGTATTTAAACATTAAAAAATGGGTGATATATAAAATGACTTCTTTAGAGCAGTCCTTGTCGCTTCAAATCCTCAAATGTTTTGCGATTCACAACGTTGCCCAAAGAGTCCTCGAACTCTTCTTCCTGGTCGGCAATCCAGCGTTCGCTTTGCTTCTGTGACTTCAACTTTTCCCACAATGTGATAGCATCCTCAATTTGCGTGACATTGGCAAAATGCGCAGTATTTGGGATACCCAAACAACGCATACCATGGGCGTGTCGCCATTCTGCAAAGTGTCGCTGAAATGCCTTGGGTCCTTTGTACGTGAAATTGCCACAAATCTCGCAGTTGTAACTAATGTTCAGGCCATGCAACTTGTACAGCCAATACGGTATTGGTTTGCCATCCCAGCCCAGTGGAAGATTCTTGGGATTAAAGGGTACATCATCGGCGTCAGGATCATCATCGTTATCCGATTCGCTGGCCTCCACATCGCTGTCATCTCGCTCGCCGCCCGTACGCGCCTGTTTGCGCTGCACATTCTCCTTGGTAGCCGCTCGTTGTTCGGATAACAGTTCGGCGTATTTGTATAATAAAGCCTCCAATTGGGCAATATCCTTATTTCGTTCATTCTCACGAGTTTGTGCATTGGCATTTTTGGCAGTTGGCTTTTTTGGCCATCAACGCCGGATCCAGGGTGGTTTTGCCCTTGGTGGTAAACAGGCGTTGTGCTCTCTCCTCTAAGGTACCGCCACATTTGAGACCGAGTGCCACCAGACCTGATTTGAGCCGATCCAGGCCCAGAGATGCCAACTCCTCCCAGCTGGAGAAGGCAGATAAGTCCAGATGGGCGCCGGTATTGGCGAGCGCCGATTCCGTTTCCTTTAGCGCCCAGCCAGGGGAATGTGCCTTGCAGCCACTGGCGTTGAAAGTCCAGCTCGACTTTAACCATTTCGCTCTCCAGATCGAGCAGCGGTTGAATGCGCTGCAGGAAGCTGTGTAGATATTGGTTGAGTGTCTCTACATATTTGCGATACTCACGATTCTTGCGCTCACGTGGTATATCGAAGACATGATCAAAAGACATGAGATACGTGATATAGTCCAACTTTTCGACGCCACGCAAATTCAGATATAGTTCGTAACATTCGTTTAAATCCAAATATCGTCCGCCACCCTCCTCGTCAGTAAACTCGACCAAGGCGCTCATATCATCGGGATTGCTATAGACTTTGATCATCTCCTCGAACTCCACCGAAAGGGGAACACTGATTTCAGCCGGGTGCGTTTTGTAGAATGCTTTGATCTGTTTTAAGCGTGCATAGAATTCGTTAAATTCATTTGGTCCCGAGAGTGCAGCAATCTCGGCTTTTCGCTCATTGTCTTTATCTTCATAGAGATCACGCAATTGAGCGGTGGCATTATGATGCAGTTCCATCAGATACTTTAACCGATGCTCACTGTGTATACGCTCCTTTTCGCCGGCCTTTTTTGTGGCGTGTTCGTCGACCATCAGCTTAAGGCTGATGTCAGAGTGCGCGCGAGAAGCGAAGCGAAGCGATGCGAGAAACGATGAGCAAAGCGAGAAGATGTCAGAGTGAGAGCTTTGCGAGAAGCGAGTTACATTGTTATTTTGTAAGGTTTGAAAATAAACGGTAATTAAATCAAAGAATGCAAGAAAACAATCGTACGCTCTGAGAGAGTTGAAGCGATAAAGCAGGTTGCAAACTGCTCTCTCGCTTTGCTCTCGCTTTCTCGCTTGAACTCGCAACTCGCTTCGCTCTCACTCTGACATCTTTCGAGCGATTGCATATGAAAAGGGTTGCAGTGGTTTATCGCTCGTTCTCGCCCAATATTATCGCATCGCTTCTCGCTCGCACTCTGACATCAGCCTTAGTCACACTAATCACGAGGTAAAAATCACATGATCGATTTGTGGTAGTGAAAATTTTAGACGACGGGCAGAAGGCACTCACACTGCAAGTATATTTTCGGTTCCGTTTCTCTCTCGTGTTAAATTTTACATTTTTTAAGTTTTGCATTCACGTTGTATAATAAAGAAATTAAATATAAAGTTCAAACTATTTCAGGCAACAGCCAACAGTTCAATTTAGCTTTTCGTAAAGCGTTTACTTGACATCGAGAAATCGGCCTAAGACAGACTAATTTAATAAATTATGGAGCTCATTGGACCTATAACGTATATTTTCAATAATGAATATATATATAGGGACGCTTTGGTAAAAGTTAATGAAGAGAAAAAAATCAAATTACTTAAGTGCTATATACAAATTTGCAGATTGATTCTGGTTCCTTTGGTGATGTCTACAAAGGGCGATGGCACTCTAAAATTCATGGTAATATAAGAGTTGCGCTGAAAATAATTCGAAGCCCTAAAGCAAATGAAAAAGAAATTATGAACGAGATTTCATATTTAAAACATATTGATCATCCGAATATTATGAAATTATACTATTATTTCAAAACACCTAAGAATCAATTTTGCATGTGTTTGGAGTATGCAGACTGTGGATCACTTTACGATTTCTTGCATAAGTCGAATTGCCGCTATACGGACAGCTGGAAACTTGAAAAGATGTGGCAACTATCCGCTGTACGTTCTATACTTTATATAAATGTTTTATAATTTTTAATTTTTCTTTGTTAATCTACGAATCCTTACTAAAGGGTATAAGGCATTTACATAGCAAAAAAATAATCCATCGTGATCTCAAACCAAACAACCTGTTGCTTTTCGATAACTTTAAAATATTGAAAATAGCTGATTTTGGTAAAGTGAAACAACTGTCCACTGTTAATACGAAAATGACTGGTACAATTACTTATATGGCTCCAGAAGTCTGTGTAAGTATTTTTAGTCTTACTTGCAAGAAAGTTCTATAAATTGCTGGTCTTTTTTTTATCAAAAAAGGATCCTAAAGAAAGGGGAAACTACACTGAAAAATGTGATATTTTTAGCTTTGGGATTATTTTCTGGGAAGTATTGTCTAGGAAGAAGCCCTTTTATGAGTTTAAAGATATGCATCCATTTGCTATTCAACATAAAATTTTGCGAGGTGATTATAATTAATATATAAACTACTCAACAATTCATTATAATTTTTTTTGTCGTTTTAGGTTATCGTCCTAATGTAAATGATTTTAAAATTGGGACTTATCTTAAGATGGATATCAAGGAATTAATAAAATGTGCTGGCATAATGATCCAAAAAAACGGCCAAATATAGTTTTCATAGATAATACTCTACATAACAGACCCATCTAGTGCCATAGCATATATGATTATTTCACATATTCATATACATATGTAAAGAAACGAGAAATTTTAATAAAATCATTATTTATTCATGTTTTGCAGATACTTGTCACCAAATAATTTAAATAACTTAAGAAGAGAACACATGACGACAATAAATTTTTATTACTTTCTTATTGGTATCTTGCCAAATTCATTGTTTGTGACGTTGCCAGTCTCACGTTGGGCTAGCCAACCATTTATGATGGCGTTGCCAGACCCACGATTGGGCGCCAAAAATTCCTAAGAATAGTCAGCCCCGGATGTGAGAAGACGGTTGCAAATATCATTCACGACCATCTCTCGTGCAAGCATATAGCGGAGCGAGACCCTTTGAACCCTTAGCTCTTTCGGGATTGTGGGGTGGGTTTTTGCTATGCTTTACACGAAGCCACGAAAACTTTATTATTATAGAGTCCCTCCTGATTCTAAAAAAAAAAACAAACACATGAGTCGATCCTCTTGTCAATAAGCTATTCCGACTCGAATCTACAATACAACTCGATCGGAGTACTACCAATATCTAATAAACAAAACAAATGCAGGCACACTGTTGAAATTCGGACAAAATTGAAGAAAAGCAGGGGTGGTCTTATAAGATGTTAACTGCCACACCCTGGTCTATACCCACCCAACCATGGTCATAAGATGAAACGTTTTTATGACCCCAAAACTATTACAACTCCCCTTTTAATTTATGCTCCCATGTCTCCGGAAATCAGAACACAATCTAGAATTCCATTATTAAAGTCCAATGACTCAAAGTTGACATCAGTATTTTATTTATAACAAAAAACAAAACCATTGGTTCAAATGAATTATAATTATGACGGTATAATTATTTCCATAATTTTTTTATAGGGCAGTTATTTCAATCCAATACAATATTCTTTTTATTAGCAACGGCTACTACCCATTTACAATAATAACTAAGAAAGAAGAAGATGTAAAAACTAATAATATTTAATAAACAATCAATAATTCATAAGCAAACAAATTTTGGCAACTATTTTTGGATGCGCGCTTTAGCAAACAGATTCATGAGGTTTTTCTATTAAATTTACTATTTTTACTTTAAAATCTTTATTTTCTTCTCAAATCGTTATTTTGTATTTTTAATATTTATTTTATTTTTATGGTATTGTGAAACATTTTTTTTTTAATTATTTTTAGATATTTATTTTTTTGTTTATTGATTTTTATTTCAACCACTTTTTATTTATGCTGTATTTATTATGAAATCATTTTTGAATTTTTATCTATATATTTTTTAAATATTTATTTATCTTTAATTTTTATTTATTTTTTAAATCCTATTTATTATTTAATTTTTATTTATTTTATTTATTATTTTTATTATTTTATTTATAATTTTTATTATTTTATTTTTAATTTTTATTATTTTATTTTTAATTTTATTATTTCATTTTATTTTTATTATTTCATTTTATTTTTACTTTATATATTTTATTTATCCAAATTTAATATTGACTTTTTATTTATTTAATTTTAAATCATTTTGTTTTTGTTTTGTTTATTTAATTTTTATATATTTAAATTTTTATCAAATTTAATATTGACTTTTTATTTATTTGTTTTTTATTTTGTTTATTTAATTTTTATATATTTAAACTTTTATCAAATTTAATATTGACTTTTTATTTATTTGTTTTTTTAATTCATATTTAATATTTATTTTTTATTTATTTATTTTTCTCTATTTTATTTATCATATTTAATTTGGATGTTCATTTATTTACTTGTAAATCATGTTTAAACCACTGTGCTGTACCAACAAACAATAATAATAGTAACAATATCGGCGGAAGCAAATCAGTACTAAAAAAGGTATAGGCCTGACCCAAAAGTTAGGGTATCAGCCGACAGCTCATATGCTGTTTGGGAGCTTTCGCAACTGCGAAGAAGTATGAAAAATTACAATGCAAGCAAAACTGTGGGCAGCTGCTGCGTGGCCGAACAGGCACCAACATATGTATGTATGTATGTATGTAATTACATATGTACGAATATTTATGTTATAAAACTTCTTTTATGTATTTTTATTTCGGACACTCGGACTTAAAACTTACCCGACAGAACTCCACGACGAAGGCCTTCATGATGTTGTTGCTGTTGGTGATGATGATGTTGATGATGATGATGAGTTTAATGATGATGATAAAAAATGATTGTTTATATATCTTATAGGGTATATTCTTTTGTTTGGTTGTTCACATACACACACATTGTCATAATTATTATTGTTTTGCACAGGGTTTTATGGTGGCTTGTTATTATGTATGAGATTATATTTGCATTATTTATTTATTTATATATTTTTTTTTAATTATTGTGTTTCACGTTGGATATACCCTTTAAGGCCTAGGGCAATAATGGCCAACAAAGCAAAGCAAACCAAAAAATAGCGCAAAAAAAAATAAGTGCCAAATTACAATTGATATTTCTCTTTACTTTTCGTTATCTTTTTCGTTACTTATTATTTTATATGTATGGCAACTAAATTGTTTTAATATATTGACGGCAAATGCAAATCTTTTTGCTTTTTATTTGGGCTTTTACCCCTTTTACTATTGCCTCTGTGTACAACTATTGTATGACCTTTTAATTTTAACAAACTTATTTTTGTCATACTATTATTCACAAACTTGCACTACACATCTTCACTAGCACTGGCACTGGCACTGCACTGCTGCTGATGCTGCTGCTGCTGAGTGGAGACGGCGAACGATAGAAGCGGCAAACGAGAGAAGTGACGATTCTGGTACAAGAGCCTTGCGCGGCTCGGCACAGTGGTGCAAGAGTGATCTGCCCAGAGATGCACTGCACTTCACTGTTGTTGTTTTTTGTTTTTTTTGGTTCTGCAGGCGGCAGACCAGAAATATAAAAAGTCTTCCGGCACGAAATAGTCGGCCTCCGCTGACTAACATGCGCCGGAATTGTGGAATTCAAATCCACTATAGGTGTAGAATTTTGTCTATCCGTATTATTTAATTAGAAAATAATGACGGCTTAGACGAATTTTCACAATCTACATATGAGAAAAAATACGAAGTTAGGACCAATGTAAAATTTCATTATTTCATAGAAATAATTACCTTTACGTAGCAAGCGTAACGAGCTGGTGTATTTATTTTGCTCAAGGCTAAAAAACATCGATGGATGCTGATGATAATGACAGATTATGTTGTCTTTTATATTCTGGTGATGCATGTGTTTTATATTTGTTTTATTAAAAACACCATCAACCAAGAATGCATCCGTCTCTGATCGTAGTCCAATAAGAAAAGAATGAGAGCTGTCGTTGCCAAAGTGACAAAGCTCGTCTCCTTCTCCTACGATCTTTCGCTAGACAATTCACCACGGAGGGAAATTTAATTTGCAGAGGTGTATTGTCCCTTTATCGTGCCATGGTTTGTGTCTTCGCTAACTTTGCGCGGCAAATTTAAAATCTCAAGAAGAAAGAGATTTTACGCCCAATTTTTTTATTTGCGACCATTACACCCACCAGATAATCTCACGAGTCATACAAAGGCAGATTAGATGGGAATTAGACTCGAATATCTTTCGCATGATACACTCCTAATTCTTTACCTTGTAGATTTTCTAGTAGATAAAAAGAATTACCAATTTTCTTCTTTATCCGATATTTTGAGAACTGATGTCCTAGCTTTTTATTATAATTCTGACTGAAATCACTAAGATGGAAATTCCGTTTAAATACTTCTTGGCCTTCTTTATAAATGACAGGATTGGATCGAAGATTGTATTGTCTGGCGTTACGCTCGTAGGCTTCTCTACTACATTTCTTAATGTCTTCTCGCAACAAAGCTAATTGATCACCTCTTTCTAAATATGGAGACTCCTCCAGCAAAGACAATTTTTTTAAGAGCTTGTAATCATCTCCGTGATTAATCATATTTACTCCAAATAATGCTTTGTAAGGGGAACAACCTATGGATTGATGAAGCGACGAACGTAAGGCAGATGAAATACTTGGCAAATACATATCCCATTCAGTTTGATCCGACTTAAGATAAGCACGAATAGCGGCTAATAAGGAACGATTCACTCGCTCCGCTGCATTGCTCTGAGGCGAATATAATGCAGTAAAAACATGACGAATACCGAATTTTGTCATAAACGCTTCAAATTCGTTTGATTTAAATTGTGAACCATTATCTGATACTATAATTTCAGGAACTCCAAATTCGGCAAAGATCCTTTGTGACAAAAACTCAGTTATTAACGACGTAGTGAACTTTTTCAATGGACATAGCCAATGGTAGCGACTAAAATGGTCAAGAACTATTAGTAAACCAATGTTTCCTTTGCGACTTCGTGGATAAGGACCCAAGATATCTATATAAAGCTTTTGAAATGGTCGACTAGAGACGCTTTGCTCTCCCATAGGCGGACGTAGTGTCATATTTGGAGCTTTAGTTTGCTTACACATATCACACTGCCTAATATAGTCTCTAATGTCTTTTGATAAACCTGGCCAAAATAAATTACGACGCACTCTTTCGATCGTCTTTTGCATTCCACCATGTGCAGAGCTTAGACTATCATGTGCTTGACAAATCACAGCTTCTCGCAGTCTCTCCGGTACCCAAAGCTTCCAACAATGAGAATCTTGAAGATTATCTCCTGTTGATGGCTCCGTTCGTATGTATACGAATTTGTCTACAACTTTAAGATCTGGAAATTTTTCACCATGAGATTCAACTTTCAATTTTAGATCTAGATAATCAGGTTCGAGAAACGCTGACGATTCTAAATCAATTTCCGGTCCCACAAGTTCTAAACTATCTATATCACCTTCACCTATCCGTGACAACGCGTCAGGAATAATATGATCTTTTCCTTTCCGATGAGAAATTGTGAATTTAAAAGCCTGTAATCGAAAAATCCAACGAGCTAATCGACCAGATACATTTTGCTGTCTCATAAGCCAGACGAGGCTAGAATGATCAGTGATTATCTCAAAGGGCTGTAATTCAAGGTAACATCTGAATTTCTCTACTGCTAAAATGACGGCTAAACATTCTCGTTCCGTGACACTGTAGTTACGCTGAGATTTAGATAATTTCTTTGACATGTATGCTATAGGCTTTTCTTCTCCAGAAGTTGACAGTTGAATGAGCACCGCTCCAATTCCATAGTCACTAGCATCGCAATGCACATAAAATTTCCGACTAAAATCGGCATTTTGTAAAACCGGGGCTGATGTTAAAAGATTTTTTAACGTATCCATTGCAGACTGAGCTGCCGGGGTCCAATTAAAAGTTTTCTTAGTGGACAACACTTCAGTGATGGGAAAGGTAATTTCCGCAAAATTTTGTATGAAGCGCCGGTACCATCCGCAAACTCCAAGGAAACCTCGTACTTGTTTTAAGTTTTTGGGTGTGGGCCAATTTTGGACACAGGATATTTTCTCTGGATCTGGAGAAATTCCATCGCTTCCAATAACGTATCCTAAATAGTTTACTGTTGTAACACAAAATTTGCTTTTTGAAATATTTAATGTGAGATTAGACTTTTTAAATTGATCAGCTATACGCACTAATACTGCCAAATGTGACTCAAAATCTCCTGAGACAATACATAAGTCATCAAGATAACCAAAAACACAATAACGTAAGTCTGGTGGAATTAAGTCATCCATCAATCGACACATTGTGGATGGAGCATTACATAACCCAAAAGGCATGACGGTAAACTGAAACAGCGAACGACCGGGAACAGTAAAGCTGTTAACGGTTTGGCTTCATCAGACAACTCAATTTGCCAATAAGCGTCTTTAAGATCCAACTTCGTAATTAAGTTAGCCTTTGGTAAACGAGAAAATATTCCTTCAATGCTCTGTAGGGGATAAGCATCCTTTTTCGTTACTTCGTTAAGTTTTCGCGCATCAAGACATAATCGGACCTTATTTGGTTTCACCACAAGACGAATAGGTGAGCTCCATGCTGACTGTGACGGTTC
The DNA here is from genome assembly GCF_023558435.1 of Drosophila sulfurigaster albostrigata. NCBI lineage: Eukaryota > Metazoa > Arthropoda > Insecta > Diptera > Drosophilidae > Drosophila > Drosophila sulfurigaster. The sequence goes on from NC_084882.1 coordinate 24,065,351, forward strand.
AATGACTCCTAGCTCTAACATACGATCAATCTCTTTGTACATCAACTTCTCTACAGCTGGACTAATTGGATAGTTTCGTTGCTTCACCGCTTTAGCATCAGAAATATCTATATGATGTTTAATTAACGCAGTTCGTCCGAGTCCTTGCTTTTCGAAATTCGGAAATAATGCTTTGACCGCTTCCACTGACGAGATTGTAATTCGGACAATGGATAGTGATCTTCAAATTCGATATTTTCAGTTTCTTCTTCAGAAATAGAGCTAATAATTCCAGGTGCTAATGCAAAAATACGCCAAAAATCTATTAATCGCTGAGCTATAGAAGGTATGACATACAAGTCAATATCTTCTTGCTGCTTCTTATATTGCATGCTCACTCTCAGAATTCCGAGTACCTGATGTGGTTTGGCATCTGCGGTACGCACTTGCGATTTAATGGGTTTAAAATTTGGTAAATCAGAAAAATTTTCTAATGCTAGCGACGATCCAATGCAACTAATGTTGGCTCCGGTGTCGAGCAAACCAAATTCGCTAAAAGTTAGGAACGCGACTTTCGCGTAACTACGTCGATCCGACTCATTTTGAAAAACTGTTGAGATAACCAGTTTCTTTTGTTTCTTTATTTTTCTATAATATTTTCGCATACGTAAGGTATTACGACGGCTCTTAACTAAATGTGTTCTAAAAATTCTATCTCTTACTAAATTATAATTCCTTAATCTTTCATGGTAAGGTAAAAATCTTAACATCGTGCGTTCATCACCGATGTATCCTTCATTTTCTCTAATCTTAGGTTCAATTTTATTATCTATCTCTACTGTCGGGACATCCTTCCTGCATTGAATGCCCCGGATTGACGGTTTTCCGACCTCTGTTTACAGGTTTGACAATTCGGCTTGTATACCTGAGGAGTACCGCATCCGTAACAAAAAACTCTACGCTCATTTAAGCAATTCTCCCAGATGTGTCCGGGGATTTCACAGTTCCAACAAACTAATTTAGAAGCAGTTCCTCGCTTGACTTCAGCTATCTCTGCTTCGACCTCAGAACTAGATTCTTCTTCGGGAGCAGTTTCTTCAACAGCATAAACTCGAGAAGTTTCTTTGGCCTTAAAAGATACTGACCGATTTTTTCCAACTTCCTGTAGAAAATTTTCGCGTTTTTGTACCAGACGACGTAAAGCGGATATAGAAGAGACTTTCTCAAACAATAACCTGTCTTTCATATCTGTTAGCAGATTACCTTGAATCATTTCCACGAATTCGTCTTCTGGAAAACTGACCGACAACTTATCCATAAGCTTACATATATTTTCATAAAACGAATCAAAAGATTCGCCAACTTTTTGTTTACGAGCTCTTATCTGTTCTCGAAGTTCAGTGACAGAACGGCTCTCGCGATATTGCTCTCTTAACTCTTCACAAAACTCTTCCCAAGTGAAGGTTTGAACTCTTCGATGGAAACGCCAAAACCAACTACTGGCTTTTCCATTCAGTAATAAGTGAATATGTTTGTTCAATAATTGAAAATCATTGTTTAAGTTTTCTCGAGTGAGAATGTTCACTCTATACAAAAATCCTTCAACCGATAAACCTTCCGACGAACCATCAAAACGAACACCCCACTTTTGTAACATATCAGCAATTTTATGTGTAGTCAATAGTGGACCCAAATTGGTGTTACGTGAGCTTCTCTGGCTGGACGATAACCCTTCCACGGTTTGATCTGCTGCTGCTGCAGTTGCTACTGTCAAACCTGAACTATTCATAGAAGCGATTACTCGACTCACCGTTTCTCTTACGATTGATTCTATATTTGGTTCTGGAGTTTGTATATTACGACGACCATTATTTGGCCTCGAAGGCTGTACTGGTCTAAATGGTCTTCCTCTTCTTCGAGGTGCATTTCCCCCTTTCATAAGCAGGCACTTTTGGTCTGGCCCCCCTGATTGTTGGGCGTACTACGAAGTGGAGGATTTCTCTCAGTACTTGTACTGTGTGATTGATCGATATTACTTCTCGCTTCTTCATCGGCAGCTGACAACGCTTGCGCGGCGTCAAATTGACGTTGCAATGAACGAGTAACGATTTGCGAGACTACGGGTGGATTTGGTTGCGTAGACAATTGCGATTGCTGTTTGGCATTAGGCGAATGATTTCCTACAACCACTTTCCATTCGTTATGACTAACCTTTTTCAAACAACTTGGACACTCTTTAATACTTTTGATTCGATTTTCTAGACAATTTTTGTGAAACACATGACCACAATTAGTTATCGCACAAGGTTGCGTATCCGACATGTGTTCACTGCAAATTAGACAAATATTTTCAGCCGCTTCTGCTGGTGGCAGTGGCTGAGGTTCTTCAAAACTACGTGTAACGGGCATATTTCAAATTTAGATTTCCATCGACATTTTTGGGAGACATAAATAAAAAGGAATTTAAACTTTGTTCCGACTCAACAGTGGAGGATTATTAATATGGGCTATTGAAACTAAACTTTGTCATTTTTGATACCTGATTACATCGAAGGCTTCTTCGTATTCTTCGGACAACGATACGCCTATGCATATACTATTGTATTCCAGAAGAAAGCGGAGTTACAATCGATCTTCATCAATGCGATACCAAAAAAGAGCAAAAGTTACTAGAAACTAATAAATTATTTGAACTATTAAGCAATCTCAATACCGATAATTTTGGTCGATAATATTCAAAGATTCAAATATTCTAATTCCGAAAATGTATAAAGAGGTATTACTTAAATTGCTCCAACAATTTATAAGACCTAGCGAAAACAAACGAGCTTGGTATTGAAGGATGTAAGGCTCTCGATAATCGATAACAGAATTACACAAGATAATCCTTAAAAGATGCAAAGTGCGATTCGGTCGAGTAATTTCACATACGTAAGATTAGTCAAAGTCCAGAATCGAAGACACTTTACTTCTGCCCTACTTCCATCAAAGTAGGCCAACAACAACCTGTATCGGATCTTCCGATGCTGTTATAAGTTTCACGATGCTAAAGTTGTTGCTGCCCCACGTTGGGCGCCAAAATTTATGTGACGTTGCCAGTCTCACGTTGGGCTAGCCAACCATTTATGATGGCGTTGCCAGACCCACGATTGGGCGCCAAAAATTCCTAAGAATAGTCAGCCCCGGATGTGAGAAGACGGTTGCAAATATCATTCACGACCATCTCTCGTGCAAGCATATAGCGGAGCGGGACCCTTTGAACCCTTAGCTCTTTCGGGATTGTGGGGTGGGTTTTTGCTATGCTTTACACGAAGCCACGAAAACTTTATTATTATAGAGTCCCTCCTGATTCTAAAAAAACAAACACATGAGTCGATCCTCTTGTCAATAAGCTATTCCGACTCGAATCTACAATACAACTCGATCGGAGTACTACCAATATCTAATAAACAAAACAAATGCAGGCACACTGTTGAAATTCGGACAAAATTGAAGAAAAGCAGGGGTGGTCTTATAAGATGTTAACTGCCACACCCTGGTCTATACCCACCCAACCATGGTCATAAGATGAAACGTTTTTATGACCCCAAAACTATTACAACTCCCCTTTTAATTTATGCTCCCATGTCTCCGGAAATCAGAACACAATCTAGAATTCCATTATTAAAGTCCAATGACTCAAAGTTAACATCAGTATTTTATTTATAACAAAAAACAAAACCATTGGTTCAAATGAATTATAATTATGACGGTATAATTATTTCCATAATTTTTTTTTTATAGGGCAGTTATTTCAATCCAATACAATATTCTTTTTATTAGCAACGGCTACTACCCATTTACAATAATAACTAAGAAAGAAGAAGATGTAAAAACTAATAATATTTAATAAACAATCAATAATTCATAAGCAAACAAATTTTGGCAACTATTTTTGGATGCGCGCTTTAGCAAACAGATTCATGAGGTTTTTCTATTAAATTTACTATTTTTACTTTAAAATCTTTATTTTCTTCTCAAATCGTTATTTTGTATTTTTAATATTTATTTTATTTTTATGGTATTGTGAAACATTTTTTTTTTTTAATTATTTTTAGATATTTATTTTTTTGTTTATTGATTTTTATTTCAACCACTTTTTATTTATGCTGTATTTATTATGAAATCATTTTTGAATTTTTATCTATATATTTTTAAATATTTATTTATCTTTAATTTTTATTTATTTTTTAAATCCTATTTATTATTTAATTTTTATTTATTTTATTTATTATTTTTATTATTTTATTTATAATTTTTATTATTTTATTTTTAATTTTTATTATTTTATTTTTAATTTTTATTATTTCATTTTATTTTTATTATTTCATTTTATTTTTACTTTATATATTTTATTTATCCAAATTTAATATTGACTTTTTATTTATTTAATTTTAAATCATTTTGTTTTTGTTTTGTTTATTTAATTTTTATATATTTAAATTTTTATCAAATTTAATATTGACTTTTTATTTATTTGTTTTTATTTTGTTTATTTAATTTTTATATATTTAAACTTTTATCAAATTTAATATTGACTTTTTATTTATTTGTTTTTTTAATTCATATTTAATATTTATTTATTTATTTTTCTCTATTTTATTTATCATATTTAATTTGGATGTTCATTTATTTACTTGTAAATCATGTTTAAACCACTGTGCTGTACCAACAAACAATAATAATAGTAACAATATCGGCGGAAGCAAATCAGTACTAAAAAAGGTATAGGCCTGACCCAAAAGTTAGGGTATCAGCCGACAGCTCATATGCTGTTTGGGAGCTTTCGCAACTGCGAAGAAGTATGAAAAATTACAATGCAAGCAAAACTGTGGGCAGCTGCTGCGTGGCCGAACAGGCACCAACATATGTATGTATGTATGTATGTAATTACATATGTACGAATATTTATGTTATAAAACTTCTTTTATGTATTTTTATTTCGGACACTCGGACTTAAAACTTACCCGACAGAACTCCACGACGAAGGCCTTCATGATGTTGTTGCTGTTGGTGATGATGATGTTGATGATGATGATGAGTTTAATGATGATGATAAAAATGATTGTTTATATACCTTATAGGGTATATTCTTTTGTTTGGTTGTTCACATACACACACATTGTCATAATTATTATTGTTTTGCACAGGGTTTTATGGTGGCTTGTTATTATGTATGAGATTATATTTGCATTATTTATTTATATATATATTTTTTTTAATTATTGTGTTTCACGTTGGATATACCCTTTAAGGCCTAGGGCAATAATGGCCAACAAAGCAAAGCAAACCAAAAAAAATAGCGCAAAAAAAAATAAGTGCCAAATTACAATTGATATTTCTCTTTACTTTTCGTTATCTTTTTCGTTACTTATTATTTTATATGTATGGCAACTAAATTGTTTTAATATATTGACGGCAAATGCAAATCTTTTTTTTTGCTTTTTATTTGGGCTTTTACCCCTTTTACTATTGCCTCTGTGTACAACTATTGTATGACCTTTTAATTTTAACAAACTTATTTTTGTCATACTATTATTCACAAACTTGCACTACACATCTTCACTAGCACTGGCACTGGCACTGCACTGCTGCTGATGCTGCTGCTGCTGAGTGGAGACGGCGAACGATAGAAGCGGCAAACGAGAGAAGTGACGATTCTGGTACAAGAGCCTTGCGCGGCTCGGCACAGTGGTGCAAGAGTGATCTGCCCAGAGATGCACTGCACTTCACTGTTGTTGTTTTTGGTTTTTTTTGGTTCTGCAGGCGGCAGACCAGAAATATAAAAAGTCTTCCGGCACGAAATAGTCGGCCTCCGCTGACTAACATGCGCCGGAATTGTGGAATTCAAATCCACTATAGGTGTAGAATTTTGTCTATCCGTATTATTTAATTAGAAAATAATGACGGCTTAGACGAATTTTCACAATCTACATATGAGAAAAATACGAAGTTAGGACCAATGTAAAATTTCATTATTTCATAGAAATAATTACCTTTACGTAGCAAGCGTAACGAGCTGGTGTATTTATTTTGCTCAAGGCAAAAAAACATCGATGGATGCTGATGATAATGACAGATTATGTTGTCTTTTATATTCTGGTGATGCATGTGTTTTATATTTGTTTTATTAAAAACACCATCAACCAAGAATGCATCCGTCTCTGATCGTAGTCCAATAAGAAAAGAATGAGAGCTGTCGTTGCCAAAGTGACAAAGCTCGTCTCCTTCTCCTACGATCTTTCGCTAGACAATTCACCACGGAGGGAAATTTAATTTGCAGAGGTGTATTGTCCCTTTATCGTGCCATGGTTTGTGTCTTCGCTAACTTTGCGCGGCAAATTTAAAATCTCAAGAAGAAAGAGATTTTACGCCCAATTTTTTTTATTTGCGACCATTACATGTTTCGACGGAAATCTTAGGAAAAATTAGGAGGCTACTCCTCTAGAAGGGATACTAGCACGAAAACTGTTTAAGTTGATGAGCACTTTTTAAATATATCAACACATTAAATGAGGTGTAACAATGTAAAAAAAACTCGAGGTTTACGTGAACTAAAGACGAAGAATATGATGCTCCTCGATAAGTATTTTATATCCCAACAATCGAAAGGAAATAAATACATAGTTAAACTGAAAATGGGGCACCGATTTTTCGTTTTCTATGAAAAATGAATTTGTTCTTTTAAATACATATGTACATGTTTTACAACATACCAAAATGTCTTTAATTTACCGCTTAAGCGTTAAAATGGAGTTATTAAATTTAATGTATAAGTAAAATCGTTAAATGCAAATTACTTGAAGAGTAAAACAAATCTAAAATATAATTTCTAATAACGAACACGAATTAACAGTTTTATTTTTTTCATACAGTTTGAAGCAGACTACACAGGGCTGCGTGTTTTCAATACTAGGGCTTCATTTTATACGAGATTGCAGTGTGAATGTCAAAAGTCAGCGAACACATTTCAGCGCGTAATGAAATTTGTGCGGTGCTTCAATTAAAATGAATTCCGAAGATATTGCTGCCATATATTTGGAGGCTGTAGAAATATTTGTAAATCACATTCTCTACGTCCGCGAACTATATCCGTTGCAAATCTTCAAAAAACATCTGGTTTACAACACACCGGTCTTTATATTGTCATTTCCGACGTTGAAATGTTATATTGCAAATGTTTTAAAGACTGTGGAGAAAATGCTGGAGAACCCAAATCACGAAGCATTTAAATTAGAACTTATTGTCTATGAACACGAAAGCAAACACTTGGAGAGCTATGTGATCGAAATGCTGCCAATATCACTAGACTTGATTCAGACATCAGATCAATATTTATTGGAATACGAGCAGCAGCTTCGATCGGCTCTGTACAAATTGGCAGAACGCTGTAAAAAGTTGCCCAAACTGCCACACGATTCCAAGTTTAAACTGCAAATTCACACCACACAGATCGCCTTTCAACGTCTGAGTCATGATGTGCATTATCAGGAGTTTCCCTGGTTGCAGACGGAAGTAGAGCACAAAGAAGATGCTTCCCAGAAATTTAGCATTTTGCCGCTGGCAAGAATCAACAAGGTGGGACTAAAAATGCAGGCGCAATTCTATAAATTTTAGGCATATTGTATTTAAACATTAAAAAATGGGTGATATATAAAATGACTTCTTTAGAGCAGTCCTTGTCGCTTCAAATCCTCAAATGTTTTGCGATTCACAACGTTGCCCAAAGAGTCCTCGAACTCTTCTTCCTGGTCGGCAATCCAGCGTTCGCTTTGCTTCTGTGACTTCAACTTTTCCCACAATGTGATAGCATCCTCAATTTGCGTGACATTGGCAAAATGCGCAGTATTTGGGATACCCAAACAACGCATACCATGGGCGTGTCGCCATTCTGCAAAGTGTCGCTGAAATGCCTTGGGTCCTTTGTACGTGAAATTGCCACAAATCTCGCAGTTGTAACTAATGTTCAGGCCATGCAACTTGTACAGCCAATACGGTATTGGTTTGCCATCCCAGCCCAGTGGAAGATTCTTGGGATTAAAGGGTACATCATCGGCGTCAGGATCATCATCGTTATCCGATTCGCTGGCCTCCACATCGCTGTCATCTCGCTCGCCGCCCGTACGCGCCTGTTTGCGCTGCACATTCTCCTTGGTAGCCGCTCGTTGTTCGGATAACAGTTCGGCGTATTTGTATAATAAAGCCTCAATTGGGCAATATCCTTATTTCGTTCATTCTCACGAGTTTGTGCATTGGCATTTTTGGCAGTTGGCTTTTTGGCCATCAACGCCGGATCCAGGGTGGTTTTGCCCTTGGTGGTAAACAGGCGTTGTGCTCTCTCCTCTAAGGTACCGCCACATTTGAGACCGAGTGCCACCAGACCTGATTTGAGCCGATCCAAGCCCAGAGATGCCAACTCCTCCCAGCTGGAGAAGGCAGATAAGTCCAGATGGGCGCCGGTATTGGCGAGCGCCGATTCCGTTTCCTTTAGCGCCCAGCCAGGGAATGTGCCTTGCAGCCACTGGCGTTGAAAGTCCAGCTCGACTTTAACCATTTCGCTCTCCAGATCGAGCAGCGGTTGAATGCGCTGCAGGAAGCTGTGTAGATATTGGTTGAGTGTCTCTACATATTTGCGATACTCACGATTCTTGCGCTCACGTGGTATATCGAAGACATGATCAAAAGACATGAGATACGTGATATAGTCCAACTTTTCGACGCCACGCAAATTCAGATATAGTTCGTAACATTCGTTTAAATCCAAATATCGTCCGCCACCCTCCTCGTCAGTAAACTCGACCAAGGCGCTCATATCATCGGGATTGCTATAGACTTTGATCATCTCCTCGAACTCCACCGAAAGGGGAACACTGATTTCAGCCGGGTGCGTTTTGTAGAATGCTTTGATCTGTTTTAAGCGTGCATAGAATTCGTTAAATTCATTTGGTCCCGAGAGTGCAGCAATCTCGGCTTTTCGCTCATTGTCTTTATCTTCATAGAGATCACGCAATTGAGCGGTGGCATTATGATGCAGTTCCATCAGATACTTTAACCGATGCTCACTGTGTATACGCTCCTTTTCGCCGGCCTTTTTTGTGGCGTGTTCGTCGACCATCAGCTTAAGGCTGATGTCAGAGTGCGCGCGAGAAGCGAAGCGAAGCGATGCGAGAAACGATGAGCAAAGCGAGAAGATGTCAGAGTGAGAGCTTTGCGAGAAGCGAGTTACATTGTTATTTTGTAAGGTTTGAAAATAAACGGTAATTAAATCAAAGAATGCAAGAAAACAATCGTACGCTCTGAGAGAGTTGAAGCGATAAAGCAGGTTGCAAACTGCTCTCTCGCTTTCTCGCTTGAACTCGCAACTCGCTTCGCTCTCACTCTGACATCTTTCGAGCGATTGCATATGAAAAGGGTTGCAGTGGTTTATCGCTCGTTCTCGCCCAATATTATCGCATCGCTTCTCGCTCGCACTCTGACATCAGCCTAAGACATGCCAGCACATATGTATGTACCTTAATATTAAGTGGATGTATGTATGTATGTGTGTGTTTTACTAGATATCGAAAAAGTACCACAGTTCTGCCTCTTCTACTACGACTACTACTGCATACTATACCATGGAGCCGAGCCTCCAAGCACACAGCCAGTTTTTTGGGTCTCTCGCTCTTTTTGCACGCTCGCACGCTCGCAAACTCAAAACAACGCAACGCAAACGGTTAGCGCTGGGGCAGCAGCAGAGGCTACAGCAGCGGTGCGGCTGCTCTAGCCTATGGGGGTTCCTATAGATACTATCGAGCGAGCCAGCGCCAGTCTGTGTCTATGCTTAGACCTCGATAGTTGGGCGCGTCGTCGTGTAGTTCGAGCTAACATCAACGCTCGCTCAATCTCTCTCACTCATTCACACTGAGACACACACACACATATTTACGAAACCCAAGATCGACTTAAGCAGTTCAGTTGCATTTCTGGTGTGCGCGACTGTGTGCGTGTGTGTGTGCATCAGCTGTTGACAAATTAATGAGCGCAGCTTTGGCCTCCGTCGCCGTCGCTGTCGTCGTCTTGCAATTCTAAACGGTAAAACACGTCAAATCACACGTACTTTACATTCATTGTGCATGTTACATGTGTGTGTAGTTGTATGTATAAATAATCAGAAATATGCATTTTGTAACAAAAACGAAAACAGAAAAACAATAACAAATAATATTGTGAGTGACAGTGATTAACATAATTTGATGGTCGCGCCACTTTTCTACGCACATATGTTTGTATGTACATTTATATGTGCCACGTATGTACTGATGTATGTTATATGTATGTACATCAATTAGCTTAAAGAGTGATTTACACGCTTATCATTATTTGCTGGGTATGGCGCGTGTTTAGTTCCAGTGAGTTTTTACTGTTGATTTGTCAGCTTTTATTTTTTGCGCTTTTTTGAACTATTCCACCTTGGCATTTTGTCTACAGTGAAGCAAGCGTACAACGAATATGCGCCCACGTACGTGCAATATGCAAAGATATTCGCGTGTCTGTGTGCTTAAGAGTTAAAGCTTGGAATGTTCCACTTAATTGATACAGTGCGCGCTCGCTACTTAAAAATATTTAAATTGAATATTTGCAAAAATGTATGTTATATTCTCAAGTTAGTGAATATCTTATGAAAAATGTATATAAAACTCTTTAATGTTTTTGAGAGAGTTTAACTGCCTTTGCGTGTCTTCACTGTAGTGGTACGTTGTGTTGTGGGAACTTGGCGAATGACGCGAAATCAACTGATAAAAAAACGAAGAGGGTGGACTGAGCGAGTTCATTGATTAAAATAAAAGTCCAGCTGACGTTGCCGTTTTCTTTCTTTGTGAATCTTATCACACACAAACGGCAGCGACAGTGGCAAGCAGGCAACAACAATAGGAAAGAGCCAATTTAAAATAAGATTACATACGCACACACACACATGTGTGTGAAATGTTATAGTATATTTTAAATGGAATGAGCAAAAACAATGGCGATAGCTTGGCTTCAATATGATATGATTGATTTACTCGCATATATTTGTTATATGAACAAAATTTACACACATAGTACATATGTATGTATGTATGTATTTATGATCATATGTTTGTATTCTCATATGTACATTTTAAATGCAATTGTTTAAGAGCTGTGGACGACAGTTGGCTCAAAGTCCGAAGACATTTCGCTGGGCTCGTGGACAAAATTCGTTAGCTGAGTGAGACACTCACTCATATGATACGAGTGTGATTCGTTAGCTACTCATCGGCCAAAGTTTCTCGTGCCGAGTTGTGCTCCAAACAGCAACAACAATAACACATGCAAAAACCGGCATTGCGCAGTGCTAAAAAACAACACAATAACACAACAAAAAAGCCAAAAACTCGCAACAAAAATTTAGAGCTGAAGGCCTGTTAATTGCTTAAGTATTTGAAAACAGGTAAAAAATGCAATCTTCAGTTTTAATAAAAAATACTTTATATGCAAAGCATTAAATCTATTTTAGACCTACGCACGTCTTTAATAAACAATTGCTTGTCTTAGTCATGGGTTATCTCCATTTCACAATTAGGGAAAATGTGGTCATTTTTATTGACTTAGATACGAGTGCTTTTATTTTCAGGCTACTTGATGAGCCGCAGGTATACATTTCGACTTTATATGTACATATATACATATGCTGACATCAACTAAACAAACCAAAATAAACAAATATACTCGTACTTTCGACTAAAGATTAACGCCACGTTTAGTTTATTTAACATTCCTCGAACTGAGTGTGTTCGCTAAACATATCGTACTATAATTAAGTATACCCTTTGTAAATATATTCTGTGACACTGTGACCCATCCATTTGATAGTGTGTGTGTGCACACACATTACAGTGAAATATGCAAAGAGGTTTCGCTTCCACAATTGTGTGCTCGTTTTACGTCATTCACATTCATTGAGTCTTTTTTGGCTAATGCAGCATCCGCATCTGTTTCAATGAGTTGTTCTCTAACTTTTTATGCACACAAATATCCATATGTGTATACTATAATATTACCATTAACCATTTTTATGGACTAAAAATCAATTCAAGAACATCTGTGAGTAAAGCGATTTGCCGAATACGCGTGCTTTTAGATACCTTTAATAAAATCAAAAGCAAATTACTTTCATTATTTATGGCCTTTTACAATTCTGCTTATCTTGAAATGGAAAATACATTAGTTTAAATTTAAATGAATATTTATGGTACTCAAGGAACAATGAATAATGTAATATATTTGTGTATACAATGTCACAAGTCAGTGTGAATTATAATTTACTATATAGAGTTGCTAAGTGTTTCTTTTACGGCATTATGGTATTCTATAATTAGACTCCATTTTACGATATAGTATACGAAAATTGTTGTTCGTTAACCACTCAAAGTGTAGATTAATCTGATTGATGACTGCGTATGAGTTATATAAAATTACTCATACGTCAAATTGTGCATTGAATATTAGAATATAATATTGCTGAATAGTTCAAAGCGAGGTTTTATAGTATGTCGCAAAGAAATTTGCTACACACCTGTCGATATTCCACGGTTGCTTAGACCTTGACTGAAACATCCACCATTCCTAATGTTCGACCAAAAATCAATGCTGAAATATAGAAATAGGAAAATGTAGGAAATAGGAGAAAAGGTTGTCTGGTCACGTGAAATGAAATTCATTGTGGTTGCAGTGGAAAGCAGACACGACGATTGATAGGTTAAACAAAGAGTCAGGTGGTGTTGTCAATGCCGACAATTGATTGAATACTCGGTCTGTTCTGGCCTCTTTACATACAATATGAATATGTACAGACTTTCTTTGTAGTATATCAGCAATTAAATAAAAATAGGTATTACGCGACACCAACTGGAATATTGCAAAATGGGGCAAGTTATCGCCTTCGATTGGAGATTCGATTTCGTATATACATTGATCATTAACACGTTTGTCATGTATTGATTTTTGTGTCTAATTAACTACTGGTCGAGAATGTTAATTAGATAGTCGAAGCTCGAGTAGAGCGTGTGAGAAGTTGAGGCGTCAGCTTTAATTTCCATGGGCACAAATGCAATGAAGGTCAACGCACCGAACACTTGTTGAATTACAATTACAAGTTGTTTGTTTACATGCCTACTGATTATATTAATCGCTTGCATTTATTTTCGTTTCAGATTGTTGTCAATTCAATAGTAGCGAAATGACTGGATCAGGTAAATATACAGTATATAATATAATAATGTGTTCTACTTTATTTATTTGATTTGAATTGGTTGGAAAGTGTTCGCTTATATTTTAATGTACATACATATGTATTTAGTTTTATTGAAGAAGGATATACTTCTCCACCTTCTCTTTTTATAAGAACTTTATTTGCTTGGATGAAACATTTTAGAATTTTAAGCTCCAGCCAAAAAGTATGCAACACAATTTTGCCTATAATTTTCTTGCTTGATTCTATGTAGTAAATGTATTTTGAAATTTTGTAATAAATATGATTTTTAATATGTGTGTTTTTTGTTTGTTTGCAGTTCACGATCCGAAATGGAGCTTGGGAGAGGCGAGAATCTTCTGGACATTTGGTCTGGCGCAAGGAGTCGCCATCGTCAAAGGTTCGTTTTCGATTTGACGTTGAGGTGCTGGAATTCGAAAAGCATCCCAACGAAGAGCTTGACCACACAGACGATCACTTCTCGATCACAAATCTATCAACCACAGTTGCTCTCTGTGCCACATGCGTAGCCGTTGTGGCAGCATCCGTATTCCTGCCCTGGTACCTAATGGAAAAGGTCGGTTCGCTGTGAAAGTAATATCATGCAGATTGTGCATAGTACATAGTAGTAGAACTTACGTCAATTGAAGGTATTAAGTAGGCTTATGTATATAGAGACAAGCATTCGATAGTTATATGTAAGTACTAAATACGATGTGTAAATTTTAATGTAAATACGAGTAGTGCATATTATATACCATATTTTGTGATAGACCTATGTAAGTCTAAGGCTTTTTAATGCAGATGCATACTGACTGTTTGTAAGCAAATGATTTAATCGATGATCACAAAGATATTTAAGTGAATAAACAGACAACTTGCCTAATTTGATTTAGATTTATTCTTCTTGACCTTGCAGCATTTATTTAGCAAGTAATTAAACCCTTCACAAGAGGAATATAAGACTAAGCTGACTTGCATTAGTCTATCTTATACGACGTATAAGATTCAAATGATTAAAGAGTGCTTACAGGACACAAAACGGTCTGTTTGTTTCCGTCGATGGAGCAGTTCAAAAGTCGTGCGTTAAATCTGCACATTAAAAAAACATGTTAATTGTAGTGCGAATTACAATTAATGAGCTAAATATTAATTCTTTCGATCGCTCGTTCGATAAATAATATATTCTTTCTTTTCTTTTTTGTGTTGTGTGCATTGTGTGACACATAACCTCAAGCATGTGAGTGCTTTTCCAAGCACAGCTCGCATGCGCATGTATTTGCCTTTTGATCGTTCGAGTTAAATGGACAGTTCTATTGAAAAGTGTGATTTATTTTTGATATTGCTAATTTACGATTAAATAATTGTCTTATTTATGAAAAAATGTAAAAAACCCGCGTGTCGCGCTATTTTTTTGCAAGTGCCGTTATTTTTAATGCTTCTGAAATCTCTCTTCATTTCGCTAGCGCAGATTCAACGGTGCGAGGGAAAGTTACAAAGATAATCGACGAGTAATAGAGCTGTAAGTGACAAACACCAATTATTATTATGTTGCCAGTGTTGCTTAATCCTGAATGAGTTAGGAAGTGCTGGATTAAATTAAACATCAATATGAAATGACAATAATATATTAACGGACAGGTATTGCAGGTGGAATTATCAGCTTATCTTGATTTATTGATGATATCATCATATTTGTTGTTGATATAGTAATCTGTATTTTGATTTTGACGTGTATTTATTTCAACTTACCGTTTTTTTTTATCCATATAATAAGTCAATAGCATTTTGAACACAACAGAAAGCTAATTGTTTGGTGCCAGCGACCATTTGCTGGATGATATAGTAAAATCAAGCAGTTCAGTAGGTGCAAGCAGTTTTAAATAGGAATTAAGATAATCAATATTTAGCTTTATTTATTATTTTATATTCTTACAGTAATTAATTAAATAACAATTTTAATTCGAACACGGCTTCTTGTTAAATAAGAAATCAAAAAATATCCATATGTGAGGAGAATGAATATTGAAGAATTTTGCAAGTAGTACAATCAAGCAGTGTGGCAAGAAGTTATTTGACGCGTTAGTTCTACTAATGGCCGCTGCAAATAAGCGGCGTAGTTTAGCATGTACACTATTAAGGTGAGTTTATATTGTAAACAATGCCCCTCATTTGGTTTACTATTAGTTTCTGTGCCAATTTGTTATATGTGTTACTTAACATCTTAGTTTCTATCCTTAATATCAAGGAAATAGGCCTTTGTGCCTAGTCGATTTGTTTTTCCATTGGCACTGCGCACCAACTCATCCACAATGACAGCACCACCATTCAATTGCTTGTACTTGGCATCTGTGTGGCGTTGTACAAAATCCACCACATCCTGAGCGTGTATTTGGGAGCCAGGCTTCTTCACCACAGCAGCTGCCGCCTCGTCTCCGTTGAATTGATTCCAGACGCCAAACACACAAACATCGGCTACGTCGGGCATTTGGGAAATAATTTGTTCGATCTCGTTGGGGTAATACATGATGTTTTGGTACTTGAGCATATCCTTCTTGCGTTCAATAACATAGAGGTAACCATCGTCGTCCATATATCCCAAGTCGCCACTGTGAAACCATCCCTCAGAATCTTTAATTTTCATTGACTCCTCTGGATTGCCATAATATCCTGACCAATGTTGACCATTGTTTACACAAATCTCTCCCACCTCATTCGGACCGAGTGTCTCGTTCTGTTCGTTGAGAATCTTTAGCTTAAAGCCTTCCACTACGTGACCTGCTGAGTTAGGCTTCTGATCGAAATTGTCATTCAAGCAAACCATAGTTCCTAATTCCGTAAAACCATATGCCATGATCATGCAGTCAGTTTGTAGGTGACTTCTAATAGAATTTTGTGATTCAATGGAAGTCCGACCACCTCCGTACATATAGCATCGAATACTCTGCAAATTGGCTTCATCAAATTCCTTACAATTGGCTATCATTGCAATCTGAGAGGGCGGCTGAAGTAACCAGGTGATCTGATATTTTTCAATGGCCCGCAACAGACGTGCAGGATCAAAGGGATTGTCAGCAATAACTCTCGTTGTGCTGTATATTCCTGAAGTGACTGTTGTCAAGAGTCCAGTGACCCAGTCCAAGGTACTGTGAGTGTACTGAACATCATCAGTGGTCAAACTGTAGAGCATAAAGTTAGGACCACATTGGAAAATTACAAGATTGATTCGACTTACGGGTTGTAGTTAAAAATCTTGTGACTGTTGTTAATTGTCACTGCTTTTGGTGTTCCCGTTGTACCCGAAGAACAAAGTATGGCTAGGGTCTGATTAATGCCTTGTTCCAAGCGAGCTGGCTTGAAGTCATCTTCAACAGTTGTGGCCAACACTTCGTCGATGCTTATAGAGTCCTTGTGATGATTTCTCATTGTTACAATCATCGCATTCTGATGTGCCGAAGCTGCTTTGACTTTTTGGTAATCATCACCATCACAGAATATCAAACGTGGTTTTGTAATGTCAAAAAGTTTCCCAATTGTTGACTCCTCGTAACTTATGTTAAGCGAATGGAAGGCAATACCATTGAAAAAGCAACCATAAGCTACGGCAAACATATGCGTTGTATTTCTCGCTATTATTCCCACAATATCCGTCTGAACCATGCCCATTTTCCTCATAAAACTTGCCACTCGCATTGAGTTCAACAAAAGTTCCTCACGCGTTAAAATTGTATTTTCGGTATCTGAAATCTGTTGGGGAATTAATTGATAAATTCAATGTTTATACATGTCAAGGACTTACTTGAGCTATGAGTTTGGGATGACGTTTCATCTCGCCAAAAATAATTTCGCCGATAGATTGGTCCTTTGAGAAATATGTACGTTCAGGCTTGCCATACCAAATCCTTTCCTCTGAGTTGTAATAATTTTCTTGTTTGAAACCCATTTTGAATGCGACAAGTTACGAGGTTTTTCACCAAATGATTACACGCAATCGATTCAAGGGGTCTTTTATACCCGCAGCGTAACAAAGTTAAACATCTGAGATAACGAAAAACTCTCCGTCTTGACTTGCAAAAAAAACTTGTTTATACTCGCATATGTAATATATACATTCAACTAATTGAGAGCAGAGAGCGCTATCTACTAGCTTCCAATTCTAGCTGAGTACATTGTGAGTCGCCATTATTTGAACGTGTTTGGAGGGGTCAATAGAGACACACGTGAATGCCAATTTAGTTGATTGCACAATATGCTTATATATCATTATAAATGCATATTGAATGGATGGCAAGCTATAATATAATTGACTTTATTAACTGGTCATTCGGTACTGCTGGTTAGTTTAGTTGTACCCACCAGACCTGCATCAACAATTCTGTGTGTTTGAAACTAAACTATACAGTAATTGTTATCAGCAACCACCCAAGTTCCTCTCTCTTTTCAGCATGATAATGAAGTATGACATTCTGCGCTAACAACAGCTTTTATCAATTATTAATTTGTTTATATAATGAAAATAATTGTCATGATTAGATTTGTATTATTAAAAGCAAAACAAAAAATCTAATAATAAAAAAAGTAGGCATGTAAAGCCAAAACTGACCAAAACAATAATTTAAATATATTTTTAATTTTATTTAAATATAATTTCATATTAATGTATACCAGTAAAATGTACCCAAAAGATAAAACAGTTAATCAAAATATACCTTATGTGATCGGGAATACCCTTTTCTGGCGTTTACATATATTTTTACGGCAGGCACATTCTACCCCCTTATTAGATTTAAATAATAAAAACCGTAAGTAATTCAATTTGTAAAATTTATATTTTATTAAAGTTTGTTTTAAAAATAGAAAAAATCATTTTTAAAATTTTATTAAATCAAGAAGCTAAGATCAGTATGTGATCTTGACGGATGATATTTTTCTATTTATTTAAATATTGTACTTTATTTCAATACATATAAGAAAAAGCCACAACGAAAAAAGAAAGAAATGAACTAAATAATCTGTGTCAACTGTCATCAAAATCGGCTTTGATTAGCTTATTATCTTCTTAGTTTCTATCTTTAATATCGAGAAAATAGGCCTTTGTGCCTACACGATTTGTTTTGCCATTGGCACTGTGCACCAACTCATCCACAATGACAGCGCCGCCATTTAACTGTTTGTACTTGGCATCGGTATGGCGTTCCACAAAGTCCACCACATCCTGAGCCTGTATTTGTGAGCCAGGTTTCTTTACCACAGCAGCTGCTGCCTCATCCCCGTTAAATTGATTCCAGATACCAAAGACACAAACTTCAGCCACATCGGGCATTTGGGAAATAATTTGTTCGATCTCGGTGGGGTAATACATGATGTTCTGGTACTTGAGCATATCCTTCTTGCGTTCAATAACATATAGGTATCCATCGTCGTCCACATAGCCCAAGTCGCCACTGTGAAACCATCCCTCTGAATCTTTAATTTTCATTGACTCCTCTGGATTGCCATAATATCCTGGCCAATGTTGACCATTGTTTACACAAATCTCTCCCACCTCATTCGGACCGAGTGTCTCGTTCTGTTCGTTGAGAATCTTTATCTTCATGCCATCTACTACGGGACCTGCCGAGTTGGGTTTCTGATCGAAATTCTGATTTATGGCAGCCATGGTTCCCACTTCCGTCATACCATATACCATGGTCATGCAGTCGGTTTGTAGACGACTTCTAATAGAATTTTGTGCTTCAATGGAAGTCCGACCACCTCCGTACATATAGCATCGAATACTCTTCAAATTGGCTTCATCGATTTCCTTACAATTGGCTATCATTGCCAGATGAGAGGGCGGTTGAAGTAACCAAGTGATCTTATATTTTTCAATCATACGCAACATACGTACAGGATCAAACAGATTATCGTTAATAACTCTTAATGTGCTGTAAACTCCGGAATTAACAGTTGTCAAGAGTCCAGTGACCCAGTCCAGGGTACTGGGGGTATACTGAACATCATTAATGGTCAAACTGTGGATCAAAAAATTATATTTTTTGTTTTGAGATTTATGACACTTAACTTACGGGCGGTAGTTGAAAATCTTATGACTGTTTGTAATAGTCACTGCCTTTGGTATTCCCGTCGTACCCGAAGAACAAAGGATGGCTAGGGTCTGATTAATGCCTTGTTCCAAGCGAGATGGCTTGAAGTCATCTTCGACTGTTGTGGCCAGCACTTCGTCGATGTTTATAGAGCCCTTGTGATGATTTCGCATTGTTACAATTATCACATTCTGATGTGCCGTAGCTGCTTTGACTTTTTGGTAATCATCGCCATCACAGAATATCACACGTGGTTTCGTAATATCGAAAAGTTTCCGAATCGTCGACTCATCGTAGTTAATATTGAGCGAATGGAAGGCAATTCCATTGAAGAAACATCCATAAGCTACGGCAAATATATGCGTTGTATTTCTCGCTATAATTCCCACAATATCCGTCTGAACCATGTCCATTTTCCTCATAAAACTGGCCACTCGCATTGAGTTTAATAAAAGTTCCTCACGCATTAAAGTTGTATTTTCGGTATCTGAAATCTGTTGAGGAATTAATTGTTAAATTCAATGCCAATACTTGTCAAGGACTTACTTGAGCTATGAGTTTGGGATGACGTTTCATCTCGCGGAATATAATTTCGCCTATAGATTGGTCCTTTGAAAAGTATTCATGTTCCGACTTGCCATACCAAATCTTATTCTCCGCGTCGTAGTAATTTTCTAGCTTGAAACTCATTCTGAATGCGAAAAGTTGCGAGTTATTTCATCAAATGCTAGTACGCCATCGATTCAACAGGTCTTTTATACCCCCACCTTATGTAGTTAAGCATCTTAGATAACGATAAACGACTTGACTTCCAAAAATTTTGTTGAGGTACATATGATACAGTTGCGAAATTTTATTATTATATTATATTTAATATATATATATATATATATATATTTAATTGTATACATAATTATAATTTATAATAATTATAATAATCTATTAATGACAATATTATTACATGCATTTGCAATTTGGTTGAGCGATTAATAGGGATTTGTATAATTTGAATTCAATTGGATAAATAAATATTTTTGCAAAGAAACACAATTCTGATATCATAATTTATTAAAAAAAAAAACCGCATGACCATTATATTCTGTAATATGTAGGTGGCATAATGAAATTTCCCGTAGGCTTTGAAGATCACATGATTTCATATATCTCGTCTCATGATGCAGCAGATGGTTAAATGCCTAAGTCATTTTTATTATATCTTGCCTTGACTTATAATCGTTACAAACTGTGCAAAGGTTCCATGCTTATCATGTAGAGTAATTTGCCTTGTTTTATGATCATTACAAACTGTGCAAAATTTCCATCTTATCTTGCAGAATAATTGCTGAGTTGAAATTCTGGTCATTAAAAGTTGTAATGCTATTATCATATCTAGCTTTAGAGATAGAGATAGTTCAACGGACTTTAAGTTGCAATAAAGTAAGAGCTTAAGTGATATGAAGTAATATATTCGAATAGATTACTAAACACTAGCTAAACACATTAACAACAGGTTATCTATCTACTACTAATAAACAGTTAAATATTTTAATCAATCAAAATTCTAGGGAAGCCCTCTGAATCAGTTGTGTTCAACTGACTTTAGATAGGCAGCCTTTACGGCATGTCGATTAACTTTGCCGTTGGCACTTTTGGCCAAAACAGGCACGATCTGGACGCCGCCATGCAGGTGCTTATAGTTGACACTGATCTTTTGGGCCACAAAGTCCTGCACGTTGCGCGCATTCACTTGACATCCTGCTTTAGCTACCACTGAAGCAGCAGCAGCATCGCCTTCAATCTCATTCCAAATGCCAAAAACACAAACTTCCGCCACTTGTGGCATCTGGGCAATCACTTCCTCGATCTCATGTGGATAATACATCATGCCCACAAACTTGAGCATATCCTTTTTGCGCTCTACAATATGCAGATAGTTATCCTCATCGAAGTAGCCCAAATCACCAGTGTGGAACCAACCCTCAGCGTCCCTCATCTCGCTAGTTGCCACTGCATTCCCAAAGTAACCACTCCAGTGTTGTCCATGCTCGCAGTAGATTTCGCCCACCGCATTGGGACCCAAGGATTCTCCCGTCTCGTTCACAACGCGCATGCGAACGTTTGGCATAAGGCGACCCACAGACGATGGCTTTGTGTGGGTGCTGTAATTGCAGGACACACAGGTGCCCAGCTCCGTCATGCCATAGGCATTGCGGAGAATACCATCGCCTCGCAGATACGAGCGCATCTTCTCGAGAGTCGCCACTAGCGTGTGACCGCCAGCGAAGAGTAGATGTCGTAGACTGCGCAATTGCTTGGCATTCACATCGGGATTATTTGCCAGCATGGCGATATGTGAGGCAGCCACTATAGCCCAGCTAATGCTATGCTGTTCACACATAGTCAGGAAATGCGCCGGATTGAATGGCTCCTTTGAAATCAGTCGCAAAGTGCCGTAGATACCCGCCGTGATGAGACTGATGAGACCTGTCAACCAATCCAACGTACTTGGTGCATACTGCACGTCATTCAAGCTGAGATAGCTGACGAAAGACAAAGAGATTTAGTTTGTTAATCTTTCGGAATTTAGTGCAATGTTGTGGTACCTGTGAGCTTCAAATATCTTGCGACTATTTGAAAGAGTAACAGCTTTTGGCGTTCCCGTTGTGCCCGACGAGCAGAGTATGGCCAAAGTGCGATCTATGCCTCGCTCGAAGCTCTCCGGTTTGTAGTCCTCTGGCAATGTTGTTTTGAACACCTCCAAGATGCTTTTTACCCCTGCAATACTGCCATCAATTGTCAACAGCTTTGCGCCCAGTGCCTTGGCCACATTTCTCATCTTATCATAGTCCTGGGCATCGCAGCAAAGGAGCAGCGGCTTAGTTATATCAAAAAGCATGCAGATGGTCCGCTCGTCCAAATTGGGATTGACGGCATGGAAAGTGGTGCCGTTGAACATGCAACCGTATCCTAGAGCAGCCAGATGGGTTGTATTCCTTGCCAGGATACCCACAATATGTGTCTCCTTGCTGAATCCTTGTTGTCGCAGATACACGCTTACCTTGGCCGCATTCACGAGCATCTGGGAGCGGGTCAAACGCGTATTTTCACTGTGAGAAATCTGAAAGATACGCTGAGGTTCACGTTGCAGCTGCCTGAATATAATCTGACCAATAGTCAGATCATCGTTGTAATAGCTTTGCTCCTTGGCACCGGACCAGATCTTAAGCCTGGCATCGTAACTTGTGGTGGGATTTCCATTTAGATCTAGCATTGTGCTGCAACTGTTGCATCTCGTTGACGGTCGAGCTCTATTTAAGGGTCAGCGAAATGACTTCCCGTTGTTCTTGACGTAACTGCAACTCATAAATGACAATGGAAGCGAAATAGGTATAAAAGCGCTGCATGAGACACGCGATCGAGCCCCCGATTATCGGAACGATCAAGCGGCACACCAAAAATTAGCCGGCAATTTGTTAGGTTAAAGTGTTTGCGGTATAGCAAATCTCCCTTCCCCCATTTATAGTTGTTATCATGCATGACACAGCAGTTTAAGCTGTTTACTGTAGTATGAAGAGAATCTTGGTAAACAAGTTTATCAAATTGATATGAACACTCATATACTACTGCTCACACTACTGTTGACTAACTATAAATGGATTTCTAGAGCAGAGAGAAAGAGAGAGATAGATAGATCCCCTGCCGAGTTTAAGGTTGAAAAAAAAACTCATTTGATTACAAATTACATTTTAAATTTTTGGGTTTTTATTTAAACATGCCATGTTGTGTATTTTCTCATTTTTCTTTTCTTTATGTTTTTTTTTTTATTATTTTCATTTATAAACATTTCACAAACATTTTTATTCTGGGGTTTTACACATTTGATTTTTGTTTCGTTTTATTTTAGTTTTTATTTTCATTATATTTCGGGTGATGGCAATACAACAATTATCTCAACTATTTTGTATATTTATTTTACTAAATTTTCACTTATGCATTAAAATGTTTTTGTTGTTGTTTTATTTTTATTTTTGTGTTTTTGAGTTGTTCTTAGTTGGCGTTCTCTTTTGGGTTGCTCTACAGCAAATTGTTCATTTTGTATACTATATGTTTGTTTTGGTGTGGTTACTCTTGTTTATTATTATTGTTACCTTTTTGTTTTGTTTAAACGCATGATCTTATTATTGTATTTTGTGTGATGATTCAATTTATTCTCTTCTAAATTTGTATTTATTTTGTTTGTTTTCGGATGTGATTGTGTATGTCGGTGTGTCCACTTAGCTCTATAAAGTAAGGGGATTCACGGTGTTTGTTTTGCTGATCTTTATTTACATTTCAATATGTGTGTTCTCTACTAGAAATGATAATTGGAGTTTTGATTGTTAGAAATGGGCCGAGTCAACGTCCCGACTTTTTTTTTTTTTGCTTGAAGATATGTGTTATGATTTATAAATTTCATTTCCCATTTGAATTTATTTACTCTCATATACGTTCTTTCATTCATTTTGTTCTTCTCAAATTTGTGCAAGTTAATTTTTCTCTTTAGAATAAGTTTATTGTGACTGAAACACTAAATGGTGACTTAGATTGTGATTGTGTAAAGTGAGTAGCGGATTGTGAGTGTGTGAATGTAAAATGTGGATTGTGACTTTGGTTTTTTTTTTTTGTTTTTCTTTTGAGGCGTTTAGTAAATAGTATTTAATATTAGTAATGTTCTTGACTATTCTATCTGAATGCAATGTGATGTAACACCCTTTTGTTCATGTTGTTATTGTTGTTAGTTGTTGTTGATTTTGTTGTTGTTTTTGTTGTGGCTTAACTTAACTACACATAATGTTAACTTATGTGCTACATTTTCACGTTTAAATGTTAAAGTTTAAATATTAAATTTCTGTTAGTTCGTTTACTCAAAACTTGTAAGTCTTTTTGGAACGCATCTAGAAGTTGTGCACTTTTTTATACCTAATTACCGTATGAGATACGTATGACATTTACATATAGTACTCGTATTTCATATCCATATATATATATATAAACTATTTACATTGAAAACGTTCGTTTGTTTGTTTTTTGTTTGTTTTTGGACTGACGCTGCTAAACAACTTTCTGCCTAAATGATAATTGACCAAATTGATGAACGGCAAACTGAAGGCAGCACACAACCTATGCCAAGTATTGATCTAGTTCTAAGATATTTCGCAACGAACTGAACAATGATGGGGGTCAACTTATAGAGACTCAGATCGCACATCGTTGCAACTCGTGTTATTCTTCTACTTTCTCATTTTCGTTTTCATTATCGTTATCGTTTTCCATTCATTTTGTTTTCATCCTCATTTGCTAGTTGATGATGTCCTATACTATGTGTGTTTGTTTTTGTTTGGTATTCTTTTGGTTTATCCATTTTGTGGTTTGGTAGATACGTAGATACGTTTACAATCAACATTAATTAACACATATCAAACAACATACCCAACATTTTGGTTGCTACGAGGCCTTCATTGATCGCCCAGACATCTGCTACTTATTTGCTCACATTTAAAACCCTGTATGTTCAATAGCTATAGCTTCATATACAATACAACTAGTTTTGCGCCCAATTTTGTATTTTGTTTTTCTTTTTCTTTTCTTTTTTTATATTCTCGTACTTATACACTCGTATTTATTATTAGCTATTTAGTTTTCTCATCTCATTTTTTGTTTATTTAGAAATTTATTTTCTTGCTTGGCACGAATTTTACAACATTTATTTCATTTCCTCTTGAGGTTTGCTTACTGACAATAATTATGTGGGTGCGTGTTTTCATTGATTTTGATTTGTTTTGTTTTGTTTGTTTCATTACTTTTATATTCATTTTGTTAGCTTACCTTTATTATATTTTAGAAATAAAAGCGAAAATATGATTTAAAGCATATCATTGAAAAATATTTAATAAATTGGATCAAATAAAAGAGGCAGAAACAAGCTGAAGATAACAAAATTAAGTATTATAGTAGAACTACAAAATATTATCTGTATTTTTTTTTTGTTTTGTTTTTGTTTCTTTTTTTTTTGTAAATTATGAGTTATATATTATTATAAATTTTGTCTTTGTCGTTTGTTAGTTGTATATACTGTGGTTTTTTGCTATGTAGAATTCAGTATTTCATTGTTGATCTAGACCGGAAACCGGGTACGATTTGTGCTTAGATATGGAGTTGGCATATTCTATAGTATAACGATTAGGATGTCGAAAATTTGTTTGCTGAAATTGGGAATTACGAGCTGTAGTCACGAGGGGGGGTGGTGGGGGATGGAAGGGCAGACAAACAACTCTTGTTAACTGCAGGACTCACTCCTCATACAAAAAGGCACTTAATAACAAAAGCATATAAGGATTTGACTAATTGTGATGGCTGTGCTTCACTGCTTTTTATTATTATTAACTTGTGGACTATTTGATGATATTGATATTCTATTTGTATTGTCTGTTAATTGGTTTTAGGTTTTTCGTTTTTGGTTTTTTTTGTTTTGTTCATTAATAATAAAACTACAAGTTCTTAAACAAAATATCTAACTAGGTAATTGGGAAATGAGAGCATAGGATTGCACAAGCTTTTGTGAATTTATAAAAAAATGTATCTTTGGTTTCGACTTGTGTGTGTCTCCTATGCTGCATTTCCGCAAATAATTGAATAAAATTTAATACTATATAAATGTATTCATATAATACTAAGTATGTATATATAATAAAATTAAAGCAAAATAGTAAAATGAATAGTCGCATCGGTTTTATCAACCGTACAATATTCATTAAAATGTATCTAGTAACTACATGAATTAAATTTGCCACTAATTGAATATACTAAAATTGAAAACAAGCATAAAGTATTAGACTAAGCATGTCAATAGGAAAAAACTTGCAGTACCCACCAGTTCCAGTTAAATAAATCTCATTTATAGTGTGCATATCTTTTTGCTTATGCCGATAACGGATTTAAAAATAGTATCTTAAATCAACAACACAACAAAAAAAAAAATGAAGCTGGAAGAGCTATCTTCAGCGAACCGAAGCCTGAATACCCATGAAGATGTTCACACATTATTTGTTTCTTAACATCACTTTTTTGAGGGAAATGTGGCAATGCAGTTAATAAATGAATTTAATTCAGAATAGTTTCTGATAAGTTTTGCAATTGGTCATCGGACTCAAACGAATCAGACGTGTGAATAGTATTTAGTGTAGTATCACTGCAGGGGTATCAAAAGTAGAAAACTCACTTTGTCGTGTGCTATGTGTGTGTGTGTGTCCGTATGTGTGTGCTTGAAATGTGAATTCAATTAACAAAACATCAAAACATGTTCTGCATTTAGTTTTATTTTTTAATTCGATTGTGAACATAATTGAATTTGCCTAGGATTTGTTAGTTTGTAGTTGTTGTTGTTGTTGTTGTTTTTGCTGTTGTTTGTTGCTTAATTAGTATGACTAAACTTAAATTTATCTACACCCTTTCCTTTGTCATTTTAGAATTTCAATTGTATATAAACTAGTTTGGCTTAAAACTTATTGTATGACATATTTACAAACGTCGTGTGGTATCTGCGACTTTTTTTTACAGCTAACTTATCGAATTTTTAAGTACAAATTAATATTAATTTGTTTTTTGAAAACTAAACTAATATGAACAAAACGTGTCTTGATTAAATTCTAAAATAATTCATTTAATTTTATTATTAATATTATAACAAGTATTGGGAATTAAAAAACAAATCGAACAAATTGAACGAGCAAGCGTTTTTAAATCGTTATCAAATCGCCTTAATAATTTCATTTTAAAATACAGCATTTTTTTGCTTTTGTTTTTGTTTTGTTTTTTTTTTAGTTTTGGGTTTTTCGAATTTAACTTTTTGGTTTTTGAAATTGTTGTTATCTACTATGCAGTCATACTCGATCAATTTAACTTACAGTTAGTTAATATCTTTTCAATTTGTCTTGTTTTTGTTTTTTTTTTTATGTTTTTTTTTGTCTTCTTTTTAAACCGAATTTCGTATAGTGGAAATGCCTTGACGCCTTGAATCTGTATTCCCATTTGATCAAGCAAAGCGTATACTGCACCGATATACATAAATACATACTCGATTGTATGCATGTGTATGTATATGCGTGTGTGTCTGTGTGTGTGCGCTAATGCATATTGTTATTTTCATGTTGGATTCTACATAGCCTTTGGTTATCAGAGACGCGCTTTAGAAGGTCCTTTTTTTTGGTAGGTAGTCAAACGAATCGAATCAAAAATCATACGCAAAAATCAAGCCAACCAAATCGATATGCAAACACAATTTCGAAAGTAAGAACGAAGTTTGTAAATGAAAGTAGAAATGAAAGAGAATAGGTTAGTACATTCTTTGGTATCGTAGTGCAAACGATTTTCTATATAAAGTAATTTGTAAATAGGTAACGGCATTTACTCATCATCCTCCTCCCTGAAGAGATATGTGCTCCAGTAGACCAGATTGAAGAGCGCAAAGACCAGCGGGAATGTGATGCGTGATATAACATCGATTCTCTTCGATCTAGAACATTGTCTTGGATAAATATTCAACAAGTACGAAACACATTAATTGATCATCTAGAGATTGGCTTTTTGATTTGTGATTTGTTTTGTTTGTTTTCATTGTTTTTTTTTTTTATTCGTGTGTGGCCTTTTAATATTTTGTTTACTTTGGTTTTCATTTCTTTTTGTTTGTTTTAAATTAAACTGATTTTAGCTACGTGCGAGAAACTCAAAAAACGTGAAATTTAGGGATTCAAAAATTGTACTAAGAACAAAGATAAATTGGTAATCTATAGGGAATTATGGACAGGGGTTGCGGTGGGAACTATAAGGATCATTGTCATTGTTCAAAGTCTACAACGCAAAAGTTCTTTAAAACAAACAAATCAACAGAAAGCAAAGCACTTAAAAGAACCTTTCACTTTAAGCTGTAGCAACACAGTTCTACAAAATCTCAAATATGCTTTTTTATTTAAAGTTTACATTTGATAATCTTATCAATTTGGTACAAGGTGAATATAGCGACCATCCAGAACTGAGGAGAATTAAATTTTAAAATGTCGCCCAAAAGTATGCTTTACTTTTTAAGCGTTCTTAATAAATAATTTTGCAATTCAGTAATTAAACTTTTTACATTTCAATTTAAAGCATATTTGAGTTTTGATTTCGTATTTGCACAGTGTAATTAGCAAAAAGCATTAATCAAATGAAATTTTCACGTTTACTTGACTGGACTCTCGGGCCAGATGCAAATCATTTGGCAAGCATTTGAAACAAAAGACAGCGAGCAAAAACGATGGCAAGCAGCAAAGCAGAGGCAACTGAATCGGGTTGTCTTTAATAACAAGTACGAGAGATTCAATTAGAGGATTTTCATTTACTGTTAGTTAGTTAGTTAGTGGCAAAAAATTCAACAAGAGTTTAGATATGTAGAGAGAGAGAGAGAGACAGTAATAGAGAGAGAGATATACATATTCACAACATCAAAAAGGAAATCCATCAACTACTACGATAAACAACTAGATTGGATAGAGTAAAGCCAAATGGTGTGGCACAGTTACCTGGTGGGGAACTTGGAGAGCCAAGTCTTACAGCAGCTTGGACGTTTCGGTGGCTGCATATGCACCTCACATTGGCGCAGCTTCTCCAGCGCCAACGGATCACCGGGATGGCGCACCAGCGGTTTCTGTAGACCGCCACCGCGCGAATATTGCGATGCCGTTTGACATGGAATTTTGATTGTAGTTGATGCAATGAACGGAGTGGGGGGTGGAGTGGGGTGGCGTAGGCAACAATAGCGCCATGGCACGATTACAGAATGGTGAAAGGGGCAAAATGGTGATAGCGTTGGCAATGGCGATGGCGATGGTGATGTCGATGTCGATGGCATGTGCGTAATTTCATTTAATTTCGTTGCAATTTTTCATTTAATTCCGGTTGGTTGAATCGATTGGGTAGGTTGAGTGCCAGCAGCAAATGTTTCGTTGATGGTTTTCGAGAGTTGCGAGTTGGAGTTCGAGTTGAATGTTGGATGTGTATCAGGTTGAGATTGAGTTGGTTTATATGTGGTTTGATTTTGGTTAGTTTTTTTGTGGTTTTACACGTTTGAAAAAAAGTTGCACGATTTTTGTTCAACGTGATGTGTGTTTGTGTGTGTGGTTGTGCGTTAGTGTGATTTTTGTTGTTGTTAATAAAAAGAGGCAAATATAAAGGAAATAGTTGTTTTAATAGTTTTATCATAAACATTTTGCAGTAGCCAATTTGATTCGATATTAAAACGAAAATAGATAAAGTTGGATTTGTTTCTTTTATGACTTTAATTTAAACGACGGCAGACTAAAGACGGATGTTAAAATTCTGCAAACTTCTCTATTTAACTATAAAACATTAAACTTCCTCATTCTCCGATTAATCTCTAATTTTTTTTCTTAGTAATTGTTGTTACTGATATAGACGAATGATTGAAAAAGATTCAAAATATCTTATATTTAACTGCCTTTAACATTACTCTCTAACTTCTCACACATCTTAATCATGTAAAAAATAATGTGAAAATAATACAACTTTTATTAAAATTATTAGGGCAATTAAGGAGCATATTCTGCTAATTTCGATTTATTTTTACAGACTTAAAACTGAAAATCCCTTCCCATTTTGTATTCTTGTTCTAAGCTCTAAACTCCCCCGCAATTATAATTGGCTCTGTTTAAGGTTATAGTTAAAGAATTTAGATAATTGAAAGGTAAGTACCATTGCGAATGTTGCATTGCTATCTGTATCGAGCAAATCTGAAGCGGCATCTAAACTGGCCTGCTCCAAATCGCGACGTTTCTTTTTCATATTCTCCTTATGCATGTCTGCGGCCCGATCCGTATATGTTGCATGTGGTAGAAGATTTTTGACAAGAATTTATTTGTTCCACAAAAATTTTGATAATTTCGATAGACATTGCATATTTTTGTTTGGTTTGGATTTGGTTTTTACAGTTGAATTTTAATTAAATTTGTATTTGTATTGTTTTTTTTTGTTCAGATTTGTTTAGTTAAGATGCATAGCACATATTTATACAGTTATACAGTTAGATAGCGACAGAGACAGCGAGTGAGAGAAAGAAAGAGAGACAGAGATAGATAGTCACACATACAGAAACATTAAATTGTTTAAAGTGTTTTCGAAATCAAAAATATTTAATAGGTTGCAATAGTTTTTTTTTTTTGGTTTGAGTATAAGTTCGGTTTGCGTTGAGTATTGTTTTGGGAAAAATTATAATAAAATTTAAAGTTTATGTGTGTTTTCAAAATAGAATTATAACCAAAATACAAGAAAAAAATGTTCAGATTAGATACAAGCAGAGACAACAGCAAAGAAAAAAGGAAATGGTAAATAAATTCCAACATAAAATGGGAAATTTGTCGAAAAATTTGTTGAAACATTTGTCCAATTTGTTTTAGTTTTAGTTGGGTGTTTTTTTTTCAAACGCGTTGTTTAGTTGTTTTGTGGTTGGTTTGGTTGAGTATGCGTTTGTGTGGTTGTGAGTGTGTGTGTGTGTGTGTGACGTCGATGAGTGTGAGGGCACAATGAAATAAGAGAGTAAAACGAAACAGAAAACATGGATTAGTAGAAATATATACGTAGAAATCATTTCGGTAGATACAATATTTATGTGAATGAAAACACAAAATACGAGAAATGATAGGTAAATAAATGCTACTGGCTAAAGCTAAAATCGTTGGGTTTTATCGTAATCGTATTACTAAAAAAATTGGTTAGTATTTATAGACCAAAAATCAGCTTGTATATTGCCCAAAAATTGTGTGCCACGCCGAAGGTGTAGAGTAGTAGTTGTAGTAGTAGTAGTAGTAGTTGAGCTCGCCTAGCTATGTGAGTGTGTATCTGTATCTGTAATTGTAGCTGTATCTTTTCGCCATT
Source organism: Drosophila sulfurigaster albostrigata (assembly GCF_023558435.1). Classification (NCBI taxonomy): domain Eukaryota; kingdom Metazoa; phylum Arthropoda; class Insecta; order Diptera; family Drosophilidae; genus Drosophila; species Drosophila sulfurigaster. The sequence continues at coordinate 24,096,671 of NC_084882.1, forward strand.
GTCGGTGGGCGTAGCAATCTGTACTTGTGTATCTGAGTGTATGTGTGTTGTGTGTGTGCGTGTAACAGTCCTGTTTCTTAGTACATTCAGTTGGTAGTCGTTGTATAGAAATATATACAGGTACACAATATACGTTACAAAGATGTTGTACGTATGTATCGTTGTTATCGATACAAAAATAAGTATTACAAAAAAGGAACAGTAGTAAAAATAGATAAACACCATCGATTAATAACATTTATAAGTTTGTTAAGAAGCATATCAAATCTCAATTACTAGCTTTATTCAAACCTGAGCGGGAGGCATAGTTCACCAGGGCAAATTCGAGCAGTGCCCCAAAGACAAACGTCAAACAGACGCCGGTCCATACATCAATTGCCTTTGTATAGGAAACTGGAGGCAGTGAGGCATTGATGCCCGATGTTTGTGTGGCCATTGTTAGCAATGTGGTAACACCTGAAATGGTTCGATTTCATAATATTATCATCAACATATTAATTATGTGAACAATACAATTTCATTTGACAAACAAAACGTTATGAGAATGACATTTGAGTATTATACGGTTATACAAAATATGTGAAATATTAGAATATAGTACGAAAGTTACCAGACATACGACATCAAAGTTCATACAGTATTCGTATTTTTTTTCGTTAGCTGCAAGTTGGAGCCATATTTAGTTGTAGCACTTACCTAACGATACTCGAGCTGGCACTGCGCCTTGATCCAACCAGAATGATACCCATGAGACAATGACCAACATACAGCATGGTATATAAATTTGTATTAAGTAATATGAGAATTCTCGCTTGAATAGTAGATCGACTTTGAGGCAACTGTATTCACCTATGAGTATACAAGGTATATAAATTGTGTCAAACTCAAAATGTACGGGAGGATATGTACTCGAAAGAGGCGTTTTTTTGTTTTTGTTTTCATTTTTCATTTTTCAATTTCTCCATTCACACAGATACACGCAGAGTAGTAGCTCACATACGCACACACTCAGATATATATATGTACATTGAGCTTGTTGTAAAAATAAAATGAGTTAGACACTGAAGAACATACACACATTTCCAATATTTATAATAAGTACATAAAAAAATTGTCATCCAATAAACGCACAAAAATAAAAATAAAAGTAAACGATACAAATAAATTCACTTGCTTTTCGAAATTTTGGCAGAATAAAAGAATGATAGAAAATTATACATTTTTTTACATTTTCATTTTCTTTTTTTGCGTTTTGCATTTTTATGTACAGGAAATAGGTTTGGCTTCAAATAATATTATGCACAGACCGAGGGGAACGGGGGGCATTTTGGGTTAGGTGTATACGTAATGTATTTACACAAAAAACGAAAAAACGAAAAGAAAAATATAAGTCAAATAAAATGTAAACCAGGAGATACAGTTAAAGAGACTGACAGACAGAGAGTGAGAGAGAGAGAGAGTTATAGACAGAGACAGAGAGACACTTAGAATGAGAGTTGAAAATTATAAAATGGCATCATAGGCAAAATGTATCAACATCAATTCAATTTTCTGACTTTTGCAACAAAACTCTTAACGGAAATGAAGTTCGTAGGCTTTGTGTGCTATTGTTTTTGTTCTTGTTGTTGTTGTCGCTCCTGTTGCTGCTGCTGTTGCTGCTGCTGATGCTGTATCAGCTTCCGCTGTAAACGCCCCCACATGATTGCCCACGCCCCCCCTGCTTGTGCTTCATTTCCGTTAATTTGTTGGCAGTGCGTTCCATACTCTTCAAGACAAAGTTGTTTATTATTTTACATTCTCATATTTTCATTTTCATATCGTTTTCTTTTTCGTTTTCGTATTCATTTTCATTTGATATTTTTTTTTCATCCAGTTTGCTCATTAAATTTTCTTGCTTCTCATGTTTGCATTTAGCTGCTGCGTGTGGTTTATTTGCCTGGCTCTTTGGGGCCGTCTGCTACTGGGTGCTGGATATTGGATACTTCAGCGTATTCATCCTATTTCGTATTCACATCTGGCGCAAATGCTTTGCTTTTGGATTGGCTTAGACGTTATTTGCTCGGTGCCATCAATCAAAACGCGTGCACTCTGTTTGCAAATGTATTTCGCATTTTCGCACTGCATTCGCATTTGCAATGACTTTAGTAATGTTTTATTTTGTTTAGTTTTTTTTTTTATCGTATTTACTTTAAAGTATCGCCCAGTTTAATCCATTAAACGCTCATAGAAGATATAAAATTAATAAACTTTATGTGAGCAACTAAGTTCAAGGCGAGCTAAATGCAACAACTACGCAACGACTAAAAGGGTCAAAATTATGTGTATAAAAATACTTAGATATTCTCGATATAGTATGACTTGAATTTTCCGATTTGAATATTTGTTTTTTGAAGGGAATGACATCAGGCTCATGCAACGTTTTTAATGTCAGGATGAGCTAAGCAAATGGGTGGAAATGAATGATATTGACAAATTTGATTGACTGAATGCGTTATGAATCTTATTAGGTTTGTCTAGTATAATTTCAAGGTAACTATATGTAACGGCTACAAAGTTAAAGTAGGAAATTAATGGATATTATATTCATATTCATTGAGACGACAGAGAACTTTATTATTGTCCTCTCCACCTGAGCACTTTTTGTGCTCTTCTTTGTGCACAGAATAGATACTCTTGTGTCTCTAACTTAAACTGGTTTTAGTATGAAAAGTTAATTGGGTTAATCGCTAAACTGCAGCATAAGTAATTTCTAAGTGATGTTTGCAACATCTAAAGCCAACACACAAATCTGTAGCATCTCCTGGCTATACTCGTAAATTATCCACCTAAGATGCTGACACACAATTTGCCCAAGTTTTGTGAAAAACTTTTGCGTATTTGTTTGCTCCTCATCTTGGCGCCTTCAGCTACAAGTATACACACACAGACATACATATGTATATTCTTATTGACATACACATGCATATATACGAGTATATCGTCATCGTCTTTATCATTATCATCACCGTCGTCATCATCATGAACATTGGCGATGTCCTTTGTGCAAGTTTAAGCAACTACGTCGCAAACAATTTCCTCGATTAATTTACTTTCCGTGCGCCTTTGCCATTTTCTTAGCATTTTCCGTTTCGCATTTGCCTGTCGCAGTCGCTTTCGCAGTCGCTTTCGCAGTCGCAGTCGCAGTCGCAGTCGTCGTCAGCTCTCAGATAAGTAGTTCTTGGTAGCCAAGGTAAACATTTACTTAAAGCGCGAACTGATTTCAAAGTGCTCATAAAAACTCAGAGCGGCAAAGGCAAGCGACACGGTATGTCAAACTGCACTAAAATGCTTCTGCTGGTGAGCTGGATGTGGATGTTGGTGGTGTGTGCATTCGTCTGTGTATGAGTGAGTGTGTGCGTGTGTGTGTGTGTGTATGTGTGGTGAAGTGTACGGTGAGTGTGTGTGAATTACATCGTAAAAAGTTGGTTTTTATGCGATTCGGGTATTGATAACGGCCCAACGCGATGTTCATGTGTAAACGGCATCATTACACGTGTGTGTGCGTGTGTGTGCGAGTGTACATGATGATATTGTGTACCTGTGTTTGGGTTTTGGCTATGAAGTGCTTATGATGCCGTTTATATTATATTCGAGCCACAAGAACTATATTGAAAAAATAAACTATGTATGTTATATATAAAGTATAGTATGTAGGTGTTTAAACTTTTTTTGTGGTTGTTGTTGTTGTTGTGGGATCTGCCTGAATGCCGCATGCAGCGCCTATCGAATTGTCCAGAGGGAAATTTAATAAAGTCACAAAACTTTAAGCCAAAAACTAAGTTGGTCTAAATGAAAAACAAGCAGCACAAAACGATAAATATATGAACAACTAAAGTCTGCTACGCTTATATATAATATATTATGTTATGTATAGCAAGTTGTTGAACATTTCAAAAGTTTAAGTTAAAAATATAGATATATTAATAAAGTATATATAATATATAGAGATAGATAATAGAGAATAGATAGATAGAGAGAGAGAGAGAGAGAGCTCAACACAATCAACACAACTTGTGAACACACACACAAAACGTACCCGTGTTGGTTTTACTGTTACAGTAATCAGTCAAAAACTTCTCCAATGTGAAGCGAGGTAGGTGTAAGTTCTTAACCACTTGCACAGGATCACCCTCCTTCCAAAGGAACACTAAATCATTGGTCGTCCAGCCATCTATCATGCCATGAAAAGAATGAAAATTATGTGTTATGTTGAAAAAAAAACAATTCACAATTGCCTCATATCCCACTTACAGCTTGCCATGCGAAGCGAGCAGATTTGTCTATCCAATGGATACAGTTTGAGATTCATTGGACATGCCAATGTTAATGAGATTCGTATACTGTAGAGCACGGAGCCATTGGGAAAGATGCGTATATACACGTTCGGCATAATGATGTTGTGAAAATGTCCCTCCTTCTCATTCGAGAAGAACAAATCCGGCATCCAGACGCGATTAGCCTCCGTCAATGTGAGATATTTCAAGCGTCCTATAAGCATACACAGATTTGAGCCAATTAAGTGAAATATACCATACAATATACATAGTAGTTATTGAGGGTCTTTCACTCACCCTGTATGTCATCGAACTTGAGGCGCTCATCCGTCCACTGTTCTCTGAATGTCAGCTGGACGCTGTACTCCTGTGATTTGTCATCATCATTGTTGGTGGTAGAATAGCGAACGCGAAAAAAACGGAAAACTTTGTTAGTGTGGGAAGTCAAGCGTTCTTTCATTGTTCAATTTTCAATTTCATCTTCAATGCAATTCAATATGAACTACAATGCAAATTTCGCTTTGTCGAATTATAAGGGAATTTCACGAGCATTTTTTTTTTCGTTGGTGACTGTGTTTTCACATATATAATTTATATTTCTTTTTTCGTGGTGGGGCTTATCAATTGGGTGGCTTGCAAATTGCTTTTGCAACGGGTGTGAAGGGTAGGAGAGCTTTAGCTTTACATATATAGTAGACAATTTGTTTGTGGTATGGAGAATATTTTGTAGTAGGTAAATTGTAGTAAGTAATATGAGAGAGAGAGAACGAGCAAGGCGTGGCGAGGCGTGTCGAACTTTTTTCGAGTAAGTTTAAGTTAGTTGATAGTTTGGTTAGGAAGTTAGTATATAGTGGCTATATGTATTGCTTGGTTTGTTTAGTATTTTGTCGTAAAGCTTAAAGCATTTTCCTTGAGGCGAATATATGTTTCTGCTAGTTGCCAATTCTCGGCATGGTTTTTAATTTTTTGGTATTTTGTTTAGTTTAGTTGTCTTGGGTGTTAGGTATTCATGTCATGGCATGCATATAACATAAGTATATTATATTCGAATTCGAATTTGAAATGCAAAATGCAATTTGCTCTCTCTAGCTGTTGAGCATCACATGCAACACAGCAGAATTCAGCATTCAACATTCAGCATTCAGCATCGGGCATTATTATCGAATGCATTGTCGAATGCAATATTGCAACGTGTTGCATACAAAATACAAAATCAGGCAGAAAGCAAAAAAAATGCGCGCAACGTGCCAAAAATGCAAAAAAAGGAAATTGACAGAGCAACAGCTATTGAACAGAGTGTCAAGCAAAGCAAGCACAGAACACAAAGCAAAATAAAATGAGCATGGGCCATCTTACTTTGTAACTATGATATATTTATAGCACACTCTTAGACATTCGATTCTAAAGAAAAGTTCGATATTATATAACTACATGTATGAGCTTAAAATACCTTAACATACAACTCATGCAGAATGTTGGAAAACCTAGAATATTATTATTAAAAGTACATTATTTCATTTGAATAAAACTCTAGCAATAACAAGAATTCATTTTGAAATAATAATAAAAAAAGTTATGCATATGTTATGTAAAGCTGAAAGAGTTGAAGTTATATATAAAGACATATATTATAAAATGAATCCACAAATGAAAGTTCGGAATGACAATGTGTAACATCCATATCATCTTTGTAATCATGCATTGAAGAAGAGTTCAAATGAAAGCTGGGATCTGTGTTGAATCATTAAACGGAAAGAAATAATTAGATTTGAAAGAAAATTTATAATCGAGTAATAATCCTATTAACCTGGCAAGCTTTTCGTAATGAAGTCGGAAACTATCTGAGTAGAATTTATGACAGCAATTTTCTTTCTTCAAAAGAGAAATGACAAACGGCATTGTTTCTTTTATCGTTTTTAAGCAATGCGAAATGAAATAAATTTGAAAAATTATAACAAATAATTGGTTGTTATTTATGGCTTGTTTAAATGTATATAAATTGATGCCAGTTTTTTGTATGTGGACAAAGCTGTCAGAGAGCTGGGTTTTTATTTAGTATTTCTTTTTTTATGTAGTTGTCATGTGTCCAGTGGCATTTTTGTAATATGTTTTATTTTTTTTTGGTTTTATGATGTTATCCCAACGGAAATGTGGGCTGACAAATGGGTGACCCGTGAACACAAGCATTCACACATTTTCTGAATGAAATTGTTGTTAACTATTTGTACGTACTTACAGTTAGACTTGACATTTGTTTTAATAAATATTTAATATACATTTGCTTTGACACTCGTTGATATTTTGTTGTTGTATGTAGGTGCCGCTGGTGCTGTTGGTGTTGTACTTTTTCAATTATTAGTTTAAATATCCCTCTCACGTTTGTGAATGATAAATCAAAAGGATAAACACAGCTTAAGAGCTTGAATATGCAATTGAAAGCATATAAAATTAATATTCATTAGAATCGATGTAATTTGACAATGAGGACAGATGAGGTAAATGAAACTGATCAATGAATTTGTGGCTGGTTGTGATTTTGAATAATAGTCTTGTTCTTATTGACTTTTCCACTGATTCGACTTAAATTAACATAGGTCTAGCTAGTTACATGGTTGTATAAACTATGAGAACTTACACCCGATATAATCAGTTAGTTTTTTTTAAAAGTATCTTAAATTCTAAACAAAATTTAGTTTTGGTAAGGATTGTGGGTAAAAAATGTTGCTCGTAAAGAGTCTGTGTTAAAGTTGAAATAAAGAGAAATGCAACGGAAAGATTATTTTACACAGAAGAATAGAGGTCATGTGAAAGAATAATAATTGAATTCATATATCACATACACTGTTGAATTTACACAGAGTTGCAAAAGAAAAAAAATGAGTGTATAAATTGTATATTATTGCACAAAATTCTTACAGGTTTTTGTGTTGTTGCATTTCTTGAAGTTTAATTTTGTACATTCAGTAAGAAATTTGTGAATTTCAATTAATTTTGAGCATTTTGCAAGACAGATTGAGAAATTGCAGATTGTTTAAAATGAACTAAAATGTTTTGTTGTTTTTATACAGCCAATTGAGTTTAATATTTTAGGTATTGTACTTTTCAATTTTATTTATAACATTTGTTTATACATAGATTATTTTTCTAAATATACATATTTCATTTACAATATACATACGAGTACATCTTATTTAGTACGGAAAAAAGCGAAGCTTTAGTGTTTCTTTTCATTGATATTTTACACTCACAATCACACACACACACACGCACACACGTACGTAAAATCACAGACACACGGATATACACACACATTCCATATACAAAGTTAAATTAGACATACGAGTGTGTGTTGAAATATTTAGAGCAAATATTTTAAAGCGCTTGGGATTGTACTTGTTCGTATTCAAATTCATATATTCATGTTCATATTCATATTCATATTCATATTCATATTCATACTATATTCGTGTTGGGTGCTCTTTGCCAAACTGGAGCAGAAACTCACCATTTTGTAATCATCGATTTTCGAAATGGAGCGTAGAAACATGTTGACCTTGACTCTTGTTGCTAAATTCGCTAAAAAATGTTCATATCAGAATCGAGGAGCATTTTATTTTAGACTGTTTTTTTTCTTCTTTATATCAGAATTTATATGTAGATTTCGACCATTGATATCATCCTTATAAGATAAACACTTATTTTAAACTTAAGACTAACTTAGAGCATTAACTTAGTTTTTGAATTTGATGAATTTTATGTGTGATTCAAATGTATGTCAGTTTCGAAATCAAAAAGAAATTAATTAAGAACAAAAGCATTAAATTTATAATAGATTTAATTTTGTTATTCCAAATTCATACAGAGAAATGTCTGCATGGATCTCATTGAAGAATACAATTTAAGTTAAACAATAAAAACACAATTAACTATCACAATCATCTAATCAATCGATTTTGAACATGTTTATTGCAGCTTTTGCAGTTTCTTTTAGAAGAACACATGCCACACATTTTCATTTAGTTAGCAGCTCGAAAGCTTCTCGTTTAATATTTTGCTGTTGCTGTTTGCACTTTATGTAAATATAATTTCTCTTGCTTTGAGGTGTAAAACGAAAACAAACAAAACAAAACTTAGTTTAGCGAATTCAATGATTTCTGTTTTTGGAAGTGAGGGGCAAATTAAATGGGGCGAGCTGTGATTTGGGGTGGATACAAGAGGATAGACAACCAATCAACACACGTACAAAGCACACGAAAATTAAATAACACATTTTGGTCACATTTTCAATTATTATAGGAAATAATTATTATTGTAGTTGTTGTTAATAAGTATATAGATTAGTATTGATCAAAAGGAAATTGTTGAACAAATTGTTAATGAATATGAAAATATATGTAAAACAATACAATAATTATACCACATAATATAAAGTATGTAATAATTTCAGGTTTGGAATATTAATTTCTGGCATACTGAAATATGTTTGTCGACTGTTGCAGTCATCATCACAATTAGTATTAATTTGATATGAGATAATAAGTTAATTATTGTATGTAGGCATAATTAACATTGAGAGACAGAGAGAGATAGAGATTTGTAATTGATTAGAGAAAGAGAGAGAGCGTTATAGGTAGAGTATAATAGATCGATAGAGGTAAGAGAAAGAGAGATATAGTTACAGAGAGATGATAATGAAACTATATATCATTGGTCGAAATTAAGAGTTAAGAGATCTAGTAGAGTAAGAGAGATAGAGTTGTAGAGGGTTAGTGAATGAGAGATTGAAAGAGTGTTGCATAGGAAAGAGATCCAAAAAGACATTTTCCTTATGTTTTGTTTATTTTTACTACAAAACAGAGTTGTTATTTTACATTTTTGTTTGACAGACAATAATAAAAAATAAAAACCAGTTATCGAATGCAGATGTGTAATATAACTTAAATAACATATCAGAAAGTCTAATAATATAATGCATCATAAATCTTAGCCAATTACTTCCTTATGTGTAATAAAAAGACAGACATTTTCATTAGATAATTTCGAAAACTATATAAATATTTAATTTGAAATTAATAGTTTGAAAAATAAAATAGAAAACACATCGATAGTTAAACAATTAAACGCATGTAGTTAATACCAATGTCCGATATAGTATATATATTTTGAATGTATACATAGCATAGTTAGTTATCATTATTATTCATATGGTTTTTGTATAGGCAAAAGTAGTGTGGTATTTTTTTTTTATATATATTTTTGATGGTCAACGCCTGGGTATAGATTAGACATAAAACTAACAGCAGATACATAACGTTATATGGAAACACCCTGACATAAAACATTGACTGCGAGATGAGTGGCGAGTCAGACAGAGAGAAAGAGACGGAGGGGCAAGAGGCGAGTGAATATTTTGAAGTTCATTGGCACGCATATGGTTTGAATTGCACACACACACACACATACAAGCAAATATCCTTACACGCATGGTCTAAGTTGAGGCTGAGAGTGTTGTTCTTATCTATATAGTTTTTTCTATTTTTTTTTTTTTGATAGAGGTTGTGGGGTGGTTGAGGAGAAGGTTTTTATTTTGAAGTTTTTGTTGCGCGCACTTACCATGGTTACATCATCGATTTTCGATATACTTCTAACGAATATGTTGACGCGCACAACGGCGGGACCATCTGGAGGATAATACATATAGATAGACCGTTTTGTACAATGTGCATAGTAATAAACAAATTTAACAACTGGCCAAACAAATGGACTGGCTACGGCGTCAGCATCTTCATCTTCATCTCAATTCACACTAAAACTTAGCATATAAAATACTTAAAATGACCAAATGCTACCCAGAAGATAGTCGTATCCGGCTACTTATGGACACAACACACAACACACTGCAAAACGTGGCCTCCCATTTCGCCTTATGTTTTATGTTTTTTTTTTTTGGCTGTAATAAAGTTTTATTTTATTTCTATGGCCTGCTTACTCTTATGTTAGAATAAGTGCGCATCCATTTCGAAGAACTTACAGAGCTAAGCTAAGATTTCTCGTCGACAGTTTGTTTACAAGCATAAACTATATAAATATGTACACACGTATACGTAATCTAAGGTTAAAATTTTGATAGTATTTACTAGTAGTAAGTAGTAGTTAGTAGTTGTATATTATATGAGTTAATAATGTGTTTAATATATTAATGTAAATTATAGGGCATAATATAAAAACGTTGTGTGAAAATAATACAAGTATGCTGTTTATTTGCGATAATTGATGGACATTTTATTGTTTTTTTGCATTATTGTTATTTTATTTTTGTCTTTTTTTTTTCTTTTCTTTCATAATTATTGATGTTTGCAGTTGACTATACTTTGTGGCCAGTTGCACATGGCCCAGGTGTGGGTCGATTTACATACATATATTGATGATACTTCTGAATTTTTAATGTTGTTCAGTGCTGTGGGTAAAGTCAACATGGCAGAAATAACGTATACCAACCATAGCCAACCACACACACACGCACACAGACACACAGACAGAGACAGAGAGAAATACAGGAAAAAAGTTAATTGTAAATGAAATCAATGCTTGATTGTAATCAAAGTGAAAATTATATTATGACTAAGAGGTGGCAGACAGGGGCACTAATAGCGACTGACACATACACAGTTGTACTTGGGTGTTGAGATACACAGAGAATTGAAAATAGTAAAACATACTGAAAATAACATTTAAATGGTTATTGAGAAACACAAAGTGTTTTAGCCAAATGGTGGTATAAATCACATTAAATGCCATATTATTGTTCAATACATGTACGATTTCCGTTGTTAAATGGAAAATCCATGTTGTAAATTAATGTAATACGGAAGACTCAATTGTAGAACATTTTTTTTTTGCAGTTTGCTCATGTTAATGTGTTCTTTAAATAAAGCAAATGATTTATTGGCTGCTGCTGCTCGAGTATCCATCCATATTCAATCATTTTTGTTACGATATACTAATACTCAAATACATATGTCTTTGTCTCTCTCTATGTGTGTGTGTGTGTGTGTCTGTGTGTGTATTGTAAGTGACAGGCTCTGTTTGCCAGCAAATCAGAAATGATTTGTGAGTTGCGCCTGAAACTAGGCAACAGTTTTACTTCAACTGCAGACGAAGGTTTTATGCGTGAAATTTGGTTGAAATTGATGTTTTATCGATTTGCTAGCACATCTGTTTAATCCTCTAAGGGTTTTCTGCACTTACTGCTGCACAAGTGTCTGTAAATGGTGTGTGAGAGATAATCTATTACAAATCCAAAACGAAATAAAATGTATGAAACTCAAAACACGAACACCGCTAAAGTTGATATATATGAGAATATATGTGAGTATAAGCATATATAGTATGACTGCTTTGTCTATAGAGAAAGTTGAAACATTTTTTCTCTCAGTAACTGATAACTGAAGACGCAAAAAACGAAAATAAAAAAACTGTGGCAAATGCAATGAACAATGTCTCTAAAATTTGCGTAAAACCAAACTGAAAGATAATACACGAGAGTATACAAATACATGTGCCACAATTGTGGCTTTGCTTTGCAAAAAGGAAACACGAAACAAACGCAAGGAACGCAACAGCAACAAAGTTAGATATGTGGGGAATATAGTTATAGATTCAAAGAGAGAATGTAAGGAAAGACAGAACTAGAGAGAGTGAGAGGTGTAGAGGAGTGGAGTACTAAAAGGAAAAAATAGAATAGATTGAAACTCAACTTCAACACATAAAACAAACAAACAAACAGTTTAAAATTCTTAGTTTCTTTTTTTTCGAGTTACTGTTTAGTTTATGCAGCAGTGCATATTCGTACTGCTCTTATGTAGTATAGTATGTATGAGTATAGTAAGTAGCATTGAGTAGATAGTTAAGTTAAGTTGCATGTAAGTAACTGAGCACTACCAAGAACATGTTGAGGAAAACCGGGGTATAAAGTTAATATCGTGTATATCTTATGCAAGTCTTATATATGGGGTGCTTTTCAGATGATGAGAGCGAGCGAGTGGCAGGCTTTGGGGGGTCTTTGGGTCTATTGAATTTGGAGTATATTTTGAGGCCAAGGCAATTGAAAATTTCATTTGAATTAGAACAGGTTTTTGAGTGTATAGTTTTTTTTTTTGGTTTTTTTTTGTTTTGAGGGAGGCTCACTCTGTTGTGGGGGACTTACCATTTTAATATCACTAATCGTCATAATACTGCGTACGAATAGATTGATTCTGACTATGGCGGGACCATCTGGCATAGAGTTTGGGTTTAAATTGTGAGTTAACATAGTTTTGCAAGTATGTAACTTATTTGCTGATCTAACTAACTAGCTAAGCAACGCAATCAATTTAGACGCTTCTTTGCCTAAACTAATTAAACGGGCTTGTTTGTTAAATTAATTTTATATTATACTTAGATGAAGACATAGAAAGATAGATAAGTATTAAGTATTCGAGTGTATCACCAATTGTTGTTATAGCATATTTATTTCGTTTTTGGTTTTTGATAATTTTGTCCAGTGAAATCAATAATCAAACAAACAGCAAACAAAAATAGAAACATAAATCATAAATGTTCAAAGTTAACAAGTTTAAGTTGGATATTAGTAGTTAAATAGATAGATATATATTTGTAATTAACTATAATATAGTATTTTAATAAAATGTACAACAAAAAGACATGCTCACCTGTGCCATTTATTCCCGATGGTCGAATTCTGGCATCGTATTTGCCTGCACCTAAAATTTGATCTAAGACTTTTTTCTCCTTTTCTCGGAAATTTATTTTGGCATTATTTGCTCTGAAATCAGGATATGGATAGGTACGCACGTATAATTTTAATTTTGGAGTTTCATTTTATTTTATTTGTTTTGTATTTTTGTTTTTGTGTACGAGATAATATTGGAAGTAGTTTGGAAAAAATGCTTTTTGCTGATTGAAATTTAATATAATTTTTATTTTTTTTATTGTGTTGTTTCTTTTTTTTTTTTTTGGTTTTTTAGCGAGAATTGCAATAAGAAAAGAAAAGTTTTTGCATACATTTACAGCAAGAGATTTAGATGTGTGAATTTCAAAAAAGTTTAAAAAATTTTGAATTTTTTTACGGATTTGTGTTGTCTTTTTATTTTCGTAAAATTATGCTTTATATACAAATTGGGTGGAAGTGTAATTGGGTGTGTGGACTCTGAAGAGATCTTCATTATACACTGTCGCACATATCAGAAGCCCAGGCAAAGCCACAATTGCTGTTGGCTCTGTCCTCGGCTTGAGCGTAAATAATTCCAAAATTTATGCTCCGACAAAAATTACATGAAAATTAATTACATTTTAATGATGTTGTGAAGTGAAACTGTTAAAATGCATAAAAACATGTTATGGAAATGATTACGAGTATGTTCAACTGAGGCGCTCTTGGAACGGGGAAAAGCAAAAACGAAAAGAGACACAGTGAGATAGAGAGAGAGGGGCGACGAAGGCGTGGCTGGAAAAACAACAAACGCAAAAGCAAAACTACAGCTGACTACAGCACTACTTGAAATATTATGTATACGACAGACACTCAATATACGAGAGTACGTAATTCGTATGTGCCTGTTTTTTTTTCTTTTTTTTTTTGTTGAGGGGATGTTCATGTGGTGGGCGTGGCACACCATTCAACGCCCCAGCAAAAATGAACGGCAATTGTATGCAAATCGCCTTTTTGAAGCGGCATTCAACCGAGTGCGCCAAGTGAAGTAAATTAAAGTATGTTGACAAAATAATACAAAAACTGGCAATACGAGTAGTACTTTATTGCAACTATTGTTGTAAGTAGTAGTAGTATTATTAGTAGTAGGATGTTAGAGAGGTGGATGGAAGATATCGAATCGAATCGAACTATGGCTACTTACAGTGAGGCGCTACACAGGCTGGTAAAATAGAAGATCGCCCAGAAGTAGTGTCCGGTGCCCATGGCGAGGCGCAAACTGTTCCAATTATTCAATTAGTTGATGGAACTACAGTTCCAACACTCCGACTCCCAGTGTCTCTCCAGGTGTGAGTTAAGTATCTGCAATGAAACGATATATTACGATTTAGCACATAATTATTAGCATGTTTTAATTGCACCAATCGACACACAAATCTAGTGCGAGAATCTGTTGTGCAAAGTTCGTAATTATTAAATTAGAGCAATTAACATGTCACTGGCAAAGATGCCACAGCACAGCAATGCAATGCAATGCAATGTAGATGTTTGTCTCAATTTCGTGTCATAAATTAAACTAAACTCCGATACTCAATACTCAAGCCATTTAAAGTGCTCGTTTGTGGTGTGAAATTATCAATACGAATTGATAGGTGTGATTTCAAATAAATTCCAGCAAATTTCTGGGTTAGATTTCTGTTAAATGAGAGATAAATATTTCAGTGATAATTGAAGAAGTCAAGAACTTATTGGTAAATGTAAAGCTACTATATAGCAAGGTGGATTAAAATACTGTATTGGTCGTAAAAGCCATAAAATATCATTACGGTTGGGACAATTAAAACAATGCTGATGACTGGCAATGGGAAGCGACATATCGGCAAATGACACTGGCCAGATGCAGAGGCCGACAACGAGGGCCATGCGAATGTGAATATTGCAATCGAATTAATCCTTTATAAGCATTTTTGTGCACTTCAGTGGGCGACGTCGACGCTGCTGTTAACGCTAACGCTGACGTTGCTGCTGCTGCCGTCGTTGTTGCTGCTGCCGTTGTTGCTGTTGCTTGGTGTTGTGTTGCTTGGTGTTGTTGCTATTGGTGTTGCTGTTGCTGTTGACGTCGATGTCGTTGACGGCAACGTGCTGTGAATGCTGATAAGTGCGTGCGGTTGCCACGCCCAGCATTGAATGCGGCTTTTATGCATATCAGTTGCAACGGCCAGCTGGAAGGACAACAGGACATTGGACACTGTGGCCCAAGCACACACAACAATTGTGTCCTGTGTCCGTGAGTGTTCTGGGTGTTGCTAATGGCCATGACCGAGTCGTGTGGAACCGTGTATATGGGTCTCTCTCTCATTCTCTGTGAGTGTGTGAGTGTGTGTAACCAAATAATCAATTTAACGATATGGGAATGGGAATGAGAATGGCAACAGGCTGGCCAGGATTCGTGCTGTGTTAATTTGCTGCTGTGCCCGCAATTTCGTGCCATAAATAAACAAAGTTGCTGTTGCTCTCGTTGCTATTGCTGCTTTTGGTATTGTTGTTGTTGTGGCCGCTGTTGGTGTTGGGCATTGTCTACTTGGTAGTTGCTATCCTCTCCGCCCAACGGCCTGTTCAGGCCACGTCAGCATTGTTGACTGTTTTGCAGCTGATACTGAAACAGCCGCAGCTACAATGACAACTCACATTCGCACACACACACACACAGAAAGCAAGAGAGAGCGAGAGAGATTGAGAGCGATGCCGAGAGCAACCACGGGCGGTCTCCATTTTTGGCCCGCTGTCAAAGAAAGTTAACAATGCGACTGCAATTGCAACAGCAACAGCAACTGCAACTGCGTCTGCGACTGCCAAATGCCCCACATTTGCAGCTTGCCAAGCAGTCGTTGAGCATTGCGCATCGAGCGCCGCCCAGCGCCACCCACAAGTTTGTTGGCGCATCTTTCTTCTGGCTGTGTGGTGTAAATGGGTTTACTTTTATTTCATTTGTTTGCTGTTGCTGTTGCTGCTGTTGCTGCTACTGCTGCCAAGTCGACACACTTTTGAGCTGTGCACAATTTTTACTACACTTTTGTCTACCTCTCGGCCTTTTGGCCAGAGCTCCAAGTCTCAGTTTCAGTTTCAGGCCATTTGTTTGTTTGTGTATGTGCGTTTGTGTATTTTATTTATTTTGCATGTCGCTTGTCACACTGCTTGTTGTTGTTGTTGCACTTTCTGGCTATAAGTTGAATGAACGCCCGTACAAAAGACTCTTGTGGACAATATTAATGGGAAGCCGGGAGAAAATATACGCAGAGTTGAGTTTCGCAGAGGATTTTTTTTGTTGGGGGGCTTGAGGCACGCAGCTGGTTTGCCATTTTGCACATTATTTATAAATTAAATTGTTTTATTTTTTATTTTATTTTAATTGAGTGATTTATTTGCCTGCGGTTGGCTTAGCAGTGTGCAATTACGTAACATTAAATATAATTAAATTTGTTGCGTTTGCAATTGAAACATTCCTAAAAGTATGCTTCACTTTTTTTAGGATTATAATTGATTTGCATGTGAAATTTGATCAACTGCATTTCTAATTTGTTTCCCCACATTTAGAATAATTTTAATTGTATAGTCATCAAGCACTGAAATTTTAGTGCATTATTTTATGCAAGTGTAAGGTATGGTTTATTCTTATTTCACAACTCATTCGAATGCAAAAATATGCTAAAAACTAGTTAAATCAGCTGGATTTTTGTTATGTTTGAAAATTAGTTTTCATCTACGAAATTCAGAACATACTTTTGTTGGTTTCTTAGTAAATACTTCAAGTGTGGGATCTGTTTAAAATAATAATTATTTGAACCATCCGGACTTGATTTAAATAAAGCATTTCCACTTGTTATGCGGGAGATGACAACGATTCCAAGAGCAATGGACTTTATGCGAGTAGGCGATGGCTTAGGGCTTTCAGACAGACGACGAGCAATGATTTCTGAAATACGGAATTCCATTCCATTCTGCTTGGTCTAACCCTTTTCCGGTTCGGTGTCTTGGGCTTATGGCGCTCTACTTGGCTTAAGGCGTCAGTCACCCCGGCAACTTGATTTCGCGCAGTGTTCTCTGCCAAATAGCGTGTTGAGCGTGCTGAGCATGCTGTGTGTGCAATCTCGACACAAACCCACACCAACACACACACACACACACACTCACACACAGAGACAGACACCCACAACATATATCTGTACATATATATAATTTTTTTTTTGCATTTTATGCCGCTCAGCGGCGCTTGTAGCTCGTTATGTTGATTGGATTTTGTGCCGCCCGCTTGTATAACGGCGAGAAAGTAGTCCACACACATACAGTTACACACACACACACACAGTCACACACAGGCGCTCGCTTACGCACACTATTAAGGCACTTGCGCTGCAAGCAATGGAATAAAGTCAAGTATTCCGTGTATGTGTGTCTGTGCCTGTGTGTGCGTATGCAACTGTACTTGTATGCGTGCCATAAAGCTGGATTCATTTTTTTTTTTGCTTCGCACGCTTCTCTTCTCGTTTTATGTATGCAAAATTTTTTTACACTCTCGTTTTCGCAGTTTGTTGTTGTTGTTTTTTTATTATTATTCTCTCGGTTTCGTTATATTTTTTTTTTGTTTTTCGCTAAATTGTAAGTAAGTGGGCTTAGTAGCATTTCGCCGTTTAGACGTTCTTGCGAGAGTTTCGTGCAAGTACTCGTGTGTGTGTGTGAGTGTGTGTTGGTATCTATATGCGTATGTGAGTGTGTGTGTGTGACATTTTGTGGCGTAAGGATTTGCATAAAGCCCACCTCAGCCAGAGACTTAACTTTAACATTTATTTTTTGCAGCCATTTGATAAAATTTTCAAATTTGCCTCCACAATGAAAACATTGCCTCATTTTCCGGGATGTTCCGTGAACTTGCAGGGATGTTGGGGGCAGGGGGGCAGTAGAGATTTTGTTTGAAGGCAAAGGTTAAAGTGCAGCTCCCAAAAGCGAGGTGTGTTCGAGAAGTCATCGAAAGCAATCGAATAAAAATATATTAATATCTGTTTGTTTAACTTTCAGCGATATCAATATCAATTTGAAGTAAAATCGCTTCATTAAAGGCTAATAAATATATTTTACTTCAAGAAATATATTCAGAAATATTTCAGCCCCCTCTCGTAAATTGTCAGGCATCGTTGAAACATCATTCAGCCAAAGGTCAAAGCTTGTATCGACCAACGCTTTCAGGCTGTTAATTAATTGAAATGTCAATACATTGTTCGCGCCCAGACGCAACTTTTAATGAAAGTGATGCTACAAAGGGGCAAAAGGAGCAGAGATGCTTCGGGCCCCAGTCGTGGGGAGAGCAGGAGCAGGAGCAGGAGAGATGGAGCATGTCTATAGGCTCTCCCAGAGCTATTATTAGCCCCAAAGAGCAAAATCATCTATCATGGCGCATGTCATAGGCGGTGGGCGTGTGCTTTTTATTTTTAGAGGCTGCCAAGCGAACCCAAGCGAGTCTCAAACGCAACCTTAACTCAAAATTAGCTCGCATGAAAATGTTGTCCCTTCCTTTCGATTTGCCCCCAGCCAAAAAAGAAGCCGAAAAAAATATACCGGGTAGATTGGCGAAAATTTATGGCTGTTACACCGGATGAACCCATCGAAGCCGCTAACAAATTGCCAGCCTGTTACTTTACCTAGTTGTGGGTCAATAAACTAAACCAAGCAATGCCAGTTAGCTAGCTAGCTAGTATCATGCGATAAAAATTATACACATTCTATACAACATGACACCAGCAAAGCGAAAGCGTCGCGTGATAAGCGCGATAAGCAGTCAGTCGCTTATGTGTACATACATACGTCCCACCGACCTGGTCACGCTTCTCACAGTGCGTGCTAAAAATGCACACGCACCTACAAACATACACGTATACAAGTACTATATACTTCCACATACCACATTCACATGCTGTGTGTAAGTGTGTGTGTTTATATGCGGAC
This sequence comes from Drosophila sulfurigaster albostrigata, assembly GCF_023558435.1. Taxonomy (NCBI): domain Eukaryota; kingdom Metazoa; phylum Arthropoda; class Insecta; order Diptera; family Drosophilidae; genus Drosophila; species Drosophila sulfurigaster. Next base: position 24,115,691 of record NC_084882.1, read on the forward strand.
TGTCCGTAGATAAATCACACATTCTAACGCTTGGCGGCCATTTAATGGCTGTCAAGATAAGCTTCGTCCTGGTCGCCTGCCCGCCTGCCTCACATCGCCTCCTCCTCGCACTGCCTGCAAAATAAATAATTGACTAAAATTGTGTGGCCATGGTTTACATAGAGGTGGCTAATGCCATTACTTTGCTGGGCGTTCTGTTAACGGAGCTGGAAAAGTGCATTCTGTTGTACACAATATAATCGAGATAGTTGTAATAGCTGAAAATTGTGCTGCTCGTCGATAAACTCGCAGCATGACATGTACAAATTTAAAGGGTTGTATTCAATTCAACATTACTTCTATGCAAAGCAACTAATTGCTTTGCAATAAAATTCTAAGAACTTATAGTTTAAATTGTAATAAATTGTTAATCTTATCATATAATGCAATGAGATAGCGTAGAAATTTTTTTTAAGATTATTTTGTCTCAAACATATCTCGCATTCATGGTAAGTCGTCATTACTTATCAGAAAGACCTAGTTTCAGACTCACACATCGAGAAACCGGACCTCCTGTTAAACTCATGATAAGCAGGAGTTGAATAAATTTTAAAATCTTAAGGTGGTTTTGCCTGAAGATTAAATCGATAGTTTATAATTTATGAAGGCGCTAAAGCTCTTAAAGATACAGGTATCTTAAGTGAATGTTCTTTATTCTCGTATATAAATGGCACCACAAGAAACACGACAGTTGCAAGAAAATGTTGGACTTAAGTACACGCCAGACGTCCAGCTACAACCCAGAGCTGAAAATCTGGTCAGGAGCCAGTGAACCAAGTTCCTACAGCAATGATCTAACAATTGGTGAGATTATATTTGAACAGTTGCAAAAGGAACCCGAGAGAATCTGTCAAATTTCTCATAGCGAGAAAACGAGTCTAACTCGCTCCCAATTATTAGAAAATGCGTCTAAAGTTGGTGCATTTTTGCGTCAAGAAGGATTCATTGAAGAAAGCGATATTGTAGCCATATTTGGGAGGGATACAACGCATGAAGCTTCGTTGGCCTTTGGCTGCATGTTCAATGGGACGCCATTCCATGCACTTTATCCTGACATGAGTGATTCTATAATTTACCATTCTCTTATTGCAACCAAGCCCCTAATCATTTTCTGTTGTGAACAAGACTACGCTAAATTAAAAATTTTGCTGATACGATAAATAATCAAATGGTAACCAAGTTCATAATCTTCGATGGATATGTAGAAGGTATTACAAATATCCTTGATATATTTGAAACACAATTACAACCTGATTATCAGCCCGAAAGCTTTAACAATGGCATAGATCGAATGTTGGCCATATTGAATACCTCCGGCACAACTGGCAAACCAAAGGCAGTTACCATTTCGAGCAGTCGAAAGATATTTGATCCATACAGGTAAGAACAATTTATTTAATGACAGCCAGATCTATCATTTAAATTTGTATTTATATTGTAGATATCTCTGTCAAAATGATGTACAATATGCGGCAACTCCCCTAAACTGGGTGTCTGGCTTGGTAGCTTTGATAACGTCTGGAGTGTACGGAACGTTACGAATTATTTCCAAAGAAGCTTTTAGTGCCACTTCATTTTTGACCTTGTGTGGAGAATATAAAATCACTTGGACTGTGGTGGCTACCCCTTACATTGCTATGATAGCGAATAGTAAGGAGGTGAATGCCAAGCAACTAAGTAGTCTAAAGTATATACTGTACGCAGGAGATCGATCTCTAACTGGGACATTGCAAAAAATGCAATCGTATTTGCAATGTGAAGGAATTCTTCATCAAGTTTATGGAATGACAGAGTTAGGTTGCGGGGCCACCTATAACTTTGGTTCTCAATCAAAACTGTCATCGGTGGGTCTAATCCAACGTAATATTCGCATGCGTATTGTAAGCGAAAGTGGTCAAGCTTTAGGACCGAACGAACGGGGAGAAATCCACTGTCATCTTGGACAACATTGGGGAGGATACTTCGGAAATGCACTAGCCAGGTCGGAGGTACAGGACTCGGATGGATGGATTCATACGGGAGATTTGGGTTACTTTGATGATGATAACTACCTTTATATTGTGGGTCGAAAAAGCGAGTTCCTTAGATTTGCGATGGAAATGTATTATCCACGTGAGATCGAGGAAGTCATAGCTCAAATGCCGGAAATCTCTGAAGTTTGTGTCTTTGGCATTTGGAATGAGATCGACGGCGATGCAGCAGCTGCTTCGGTAGTAGCTAAAGCAGGTTGTCAATTAACAGCCAATCAAGTGTTGGAGTTTGTTGCGGAAAACATCAGCGAGAACTATAAACAGCTGCATGCAGGAGTTCAGATCGTCTCAAATTTGGCTAAAAATCTTAACGGAAAAGTAAATCGGCAGGCCGTAAAAGAGGAATTTCTCAAGGCAACAGGACAAATTTGAATTATATAATTCTCGCGTAATTTTGATGCTCAGTTGATGATGAAGCTTACTTGGAATACCAACGGTTTCAATATTTTCCTTTGTTGTGTTTTTTAACTATATGTAATTCTTACAAACTGACGATTTGATAAATCTTCAACACAAATTTTCAGGAATCATAAAAATGTTGTTCAAAATTTCTCTTGGTATTCGATTTTGTTTGATTAATGAGGCGAAAGCGGGTTTGACAAAAATTTTAAACGTGGGAAAATAACAAGTGTTGCCGAAGCCCTATCTCTTATATACCTCCAGTATGCACAAATTTATAGTACATTTTTGCACTATGAGCAGCGCGTATAAAAATCTTTATACTCACAGTTGTGCTGCCAGCTGATAAACCTTGCTTCTATGCTATCAACTCGAGCAAGAAAAATTTCTTTTTCAGACACTTATCGGTCAAAGCTATTATAACATTGTTGCAAATTTGTTGTTTGTTTGGTGCAAATTATTATTTGATAAGAGTCTGAAGAAAGCTCAAAAAACTTTCATGCAAGCCAGACACTAAAAGAGAGATCAGTAACAAAATAATGTTGGACCTAAGTAAACGCCTGACAACATCCTACAATGCGGAGCTCAAAATCTGGTCAGGAGCCAGTGAACCAAGTTCCTAGAGCAATGATCTAACAATTGTTGAGATAATACTTGAACAATTGCAAAAGGATCCCGACAGAATCTGTCAAATATCTCATAGCGAGAAAACGACTCTGACTCGCTCCCAATTATTGCAAAATGCGTCAAAAGTAGGTGCAAGCTATCAGTAATACCAGCGCAGTCCTTGTCTATTGGCCATTTAACTGCAGATAGTAGCGGTTATTTCTCAGTAGAGCACAATCGAAAGTAGATTTCTCAATTTCTTTTCTATGATATGATATCAACTCGAGCAATAAAATCTGTATTTAAGAACTAATCTAAGTTGTTATATAACTTTAAATGATACCATATCAGATTGATAAGAAAGAGTACATAGATACCACAAAAAATAATTCGGTGCTACTAATCAAAAGAGATTTCAGTTACGAAATAATGTTAGACCTAACTAGACGGCTGACAACCAGCTACAATTCAGAGCTAAAAATCTGGTCAGGAGCCAGTGAACCAAGTTCCTACAGCAATGATCTAACAATTGGTGAGATTATATTTGAACAATTGCAAAAGGATCCCGAAAGAGTCTGTCAAATTTCTCATAGCGAGAAAACTTCTCTTACTCGCTCTCAATTATTAGAAAATGCGTCTAAAATAGGTGCATATTTGCGTCAAGAAGGATTCATCAAAGAAACCGATATTGTGACCATACTCGCGAGGAATACAACTCATGTTGCTTCGTTGGCTTATGGCTGTATGTTCAATGGAACTCCATTTCATACAATTCATCCTGACACGATTGACAACACAATTTACCATTTGCTAAATATAACAAAGCCCCGAATCATTTTTTGTGGTGCCGAAAGCTACAATAAATTGAAATATGTGGCTGATAAGATGAATATTGAAAATAAGCAATTGGCAATGAAGATTGTAATCATCGACGGAATTATGGAAGGTGTTACAAACATCCTTGATATATTTCAAATACAATTGCAATCGAATTACAAACCCGAAAGCTTTAAAAATGGCATAGATCGAACATTGGCTATACTCTGTTCCTCTGGTACAACTGGCACCCCAAAGGCAGTTACCATTTCAAATAGCCGAAAGATATTTGAATTTTACAGGTAAAAGCTTAATTTATGACAGCAAATTGAATCATTAGCATTATTTTATTTTGCAGATATCTCGGTGAAAGTGATATTCAATATTCGCCAAGTTCACTAGACTGGGTAACTGGTTTATTGGTGTTGATTACGACAGGAGTGTATAGAACATTACGAATTATTTCCAAAGAAGCTTTTAGTGTCACTTCTTTTTTGGCATTATGTGAGGAATATAAAATCACTTGGACTTTGGTGTCTACCCCTTATATTTCAAAGCTAATAAGTGGCCCTGAGATTAATGCCAAGCAATTACGTACTATACGGTATATCTTGTTCGGGGGAGATCGATCATTATCTGAGACATTGGAAAAGATGCAATCATATCTGCAATTTGAGGGAATTCTTCATCAAGTCTATGGGCTGACAGAGATGGGTTGCGGAGCCACCTGTAATTTAGGACCTAAATCAAAATTGACATCGGCGGGTCTAATCCAACCTAATATTCGTATGCGTATTGTAAGCGAAAGTGGTGAAGTTTTGGGACCCAACGAACAAGGAGAGCTCCACTGTCATCTTGGACAACATTGGGGAGGATACTATGACAATATTCCAGAAACGAGAGAGATTCAGGACTCCGAAGGATGGATTCACACGGGTGATTTGGGCTACTTTGATAATGATAACTATCTCTATATTGCTGGTCGTAAAAAGGATTTTCTTAGGTTTTCAATGAAAATGTATTATCCACTTGAGATCGAGGAAGTCATAGCTCGAATGCCGGAAGTGGCTGAAGTTTGTGTCTTTGGCATTTGGAATGAGATCGACGGCGATGCAGCAGCTGCTTCGGTGGTAGCTAAAGCAGGTTGTCAATTAACAGCCAACCAAGTTTTGGAGTTTGTTGCGGAAAACATCAGCGAGAACTATAAGCAGCTGCATGCAGGAGTTCAGATTGTCCCAAATTTGGCTAAGAATCCTAACGGAAAGGTAAAACGGCAGGCCGTAAAAGAGGAATTTCTCAAAGCAACAGGACAAATCTGAGTGATATAATGAGTGAATAATGATGGAATACCCGCGGTTTCAATATTTTCCTTTGTTGTGTTTTGTTCACTGTATGTAATTATTACGGATTGACGATTTCATTAAGCTTCAACGCAAATTTTTGGGAATCATACAAAATTTTGTTTTGTGTTATAAATATATGAATGTACTAGCACCATGTTCAAAATTTCTCTTGGTATTCGATTTTGTTTGATTAATGAGGCGAAAGCGGGTTTGCAAAAATTTGAATCGAGGAAAAATAACAAGTGTTGTCGAAACCCTATCTCTTATACATCTCCAGTATGCATAAATTTATAGTATACTTTTAGACTATGACCAGCACGTATAAAAATCTTTGTACTCACATCTGAGCTGCCAGCTGATAAACTTTAATTCTATACTATCAGCTCAAGAAATAATTTCTTTTTGAAAGACTTTTCGGTCAAAGCTATTATGAAATTGTAGCAAATTTTTGTTGTTGTTTGTGGCAATTTTTTTTGATAAGAGTATGAAGAAAGCTCAAAAAACTTTCCGAACACCAAAAGAGATATCAGTAACAAAAAAATGTTAGACCTAACTAGACGTCTGACAACCAGCTACAATCCGGAGCTACAAATCTGGTCAGGAGCCAGTGAACCAAGTTCCTACAGCAATGATCTAACAATTGGTGAGATTATATTTGAACAATTGCAAAAGGATCCCGAAAGAATCTGTCAAATATCTCATAGCGAGAAAACGACTCTGACTCGCTCCCAATTATTGCAAAATGCGTCTAAAGTAGGTGCATATTTGCGTCAAGAAGGATTAATCAAAGAAACCGATATTGTGGCCATACTCGCGAGGAATACAACTCATGTTGCGTCGTTGGCTTATGGTTGCATGTTCAATGGAACTCCATTTCATACAGTGCATCCTGACACTATTGAGACCACAATTTGCCATTTGCTAAATATAACAAAGCCGCGAATCATTTTTTGTGGTGCCGAAAGCTACAATAAATTGAAATATGTGGCTGATAAGATGAATAGTGAAAATAAGCAATTCGAAACGAAGATTGTAATCATCGACGGAATTGTTGAAGGTGTTACAAACATCCTTGATATATTTCAAATACAATTGCAATCGGATTACAAACCCGAAAGCTTTAAAAATGGCATAGATCGAACATTGGCTATACTCTGTTCCTCTGGCACAACTGGCATCCCAAAGGCAGTTACCTTTTCGAACAGTCGAAAGATATTTGAATTTTACAGGTAAAACCTTCATTAGTGAGACCGAAATGAATCATTAAAGTTATTTAATTTTGCAGCTATCTAAGTGAAGGTGACATTCAATATTCGCCAAGTTCACTAGACTGGGTGTCTGGTTTGTTGGTTTTGACTTCAGCGGGAGTGTATGGAACTCTACTAGTTATTTCCAAAGAAGTTTTTTAGTGTTGCTTCTTTCTTGACAATATGTGAGGAATATAAAATCACTTGGACTTTGTTGCCTACTTCTTTCATTTCTACGCTAGCACATAGTCCGGAGGTCAATGCAAAGCAGTTACGCAGTCTACGGTGTATCTTGTTCGGGGGAGATCGATCTCTAACTAAGACATTGGGAAAAGATGCAATTATATTTGCAATTTGAGGGAATTCTTCATCAAGGCTATGGCGTGACAGAGATGGGCAGCGTGGTTACCTGGAATTTTGGACCTCAATCAAAACTTGCATCGGTGGGAACACTTCAATCTAATGTTCATATGCGGGTTGTTAGCGATAGTGGTGAAGCTTTAGGACCCAACGAACAAGGAGAGATCCATTGTCATCTTGGACAACATTGGGGAGGATACTATGACAATATTCCAGCAACGAGAGAGATTCAGGACTCCGAAGGATGGATTCACACTGGTGATTTGGGTTACTTTGATGATGATAACTACCTTTATATTGTGGGTCGCAAAAAGGATTTCCTTAGGTTTAGAACGAAAATGTATTATCCACGTGAGATCGAGGAAGTTATAGCTCGTATGCCGGAAGTGGCTGAAGTTTGTGTCTTTGGCATTTGGAATGAGATCGACGGCGATGCAGCAGCTGCTTCAGTGGTAGCTAAAGCAGGATGTCAATTAACAGCCAACCAAGTGTTGGACTTTGTTGCGGAAAACATCAGCGAGAACTATAAGCAGCTGCATGCAGGAGTTCAGATTGTCCCAAACCTGGCTAAGAATTCTAATGGGAAGGTAAAACGGCAGGCCGTAAAAGAGGAGTTTCTCAAGGCAGCGCAGGATAAATCGGAATGATATAAATTTTCTTTGATGCGGTTGCATAGTTAATGGTTTATTTCGAATAGTCAAAAATTCGATATTTTCTTTTTACTTAAGTTTGCAAAATTAGAAAAAAATTTTAAAATTAATATGACCAGTTGACTTTAAAACAGAATGCAGATCTGTTTTCACATTCACTATGACACAAGTTTATCTTGAAATTCATGTAATCCGAATTAATATATAGTCAAATGAAAATCTTTCACAAGAAAATAAAATGATTTTAAAATGAAAAGCATGACGTGTAAAAATCAATTAAATAGCTGTTTGTTCACATTGCAATTTGGACGAGTTGAATTGTATTCTTTTATATTCCATGGAGTTATTAATGCAATATCCATTTTTTTTTTTACGATTATTTGTATTTATTTTTGCTTGGATATTGACTTGCATATTTACCCAGCTTGTTGGAGTTTCATTCCATTTGTGTAATTAATAACAGCCTGCCCACGGATGTTTGGTGCCGCCTGCCACTTCTTGGCCTTTCGCACCACCGTCCGCTGCCTGCCGCCCCCTCCCCGCCTTTGTGCCTTTATCCTCTGGTCCATGCGGTGTTTTTGTCGTGTCAACCTGTGCGACCCGCTTAAATGATTAATGAAGCTAAAAATGTCAACTTTTTTGCCCATTTGCCGAGGTGAGCTGAAGTTTGCTTATGAGCCACCGCAGCTGCCACTCCTTGTTTTGCTGCCACCTTGCCACAAACTGGCTGGGAGGCTGCCTGTCTTTCGGTCTTTCGGTGTGTCAGTCAGTCAACTGCCCGTCCGTCAGGTCGTCATTCAGTGCAGCTGTCCATCAATTATTCATTAATCAAGGCTAAATACATTTAAGTTGATATTAATTTCCTATGCCAATTAATTAGCGGAAGTGCACGTAGCAGCGCTCCCAACCGCCTTTAGCTCTTTCACTGTGAAGGTAGAGAGTTGTTGCTATGTGCTGCTCTGATGGGAGTGGCAACAACATAAATCCAGCAAAGTTGCAACAATTTCAATTTGCAGTGCCTGCAACAAGCGAGAAACGCTCAAAGTTGGTGTTGCAAACAAAGTGGTAACCGTGCACGTTGCCACATTGAAGCAAAACGAAAGCAATAAGCAGCTGCCACTGGGCCATAAAACAAACGTGGCACGGTCTCGACTCGAGTCGTTCACAAAGGGGCGCCCCTTACTACTGTGGGACAGCAGTCGCCCGTTTTGACCGTTGTGTGAGTGCAGCTGGAAAAGTGTCAATTGACAATGAAACCGAAATGCGAAATGCCATACGATGCGATCACCCTGACGGCTGTCGACTGTTGACTAGACCCGACCCGGAACAGTCAAGTCTTCAGTCAGTCAACCATTTCAGTCAGCTTTGGTTTGGCAAGAGGAAGAGCAAGACATAGTCGCACTCGTAAAATCCGTACAGTGAGTGGAAGTTGGCTCAACGTTAACGATTTGCCCATTTTACTTGAGCACTTTCATGCGCCACCTTTTGGCCTCGCCACGGGCCCTGGGCACTGTGTACTTTGCTCGCCCTCGGCACGGGGGGCGTATGAGCAATGCCAGGCCATTTGGTTAGCTGTCGCTGCTGAGCTGCCGCCGCTGCTTTTACTCAACTTTGTTGGAGCAACTTGGGGCCATAGAACGAATGTTGATGGCGATGTCGATCTCGGTACTCCGCACACTCATCCATTTGAAGCATTTTTCTGAAGCGAAACTTTCCCTGCCGCATCCCGATGGAGCGTTCAATCTTCCGAGTTGCCTGCCAAGTTACTTAATTGAAATGCTGCATTTGTTTTCGACAACTTTTGTAGAGCTACTACTATGGCTACTGCCAAAACGGCACGAGTGTTGGTCCCAATTCAAGTGCCGAAGTTTTGGCTTTAGTTGTACTTCAAGTTGTTCCACATAATTCTCACTGGCCATCGTCATAATTGATTCACAAAACGTGTGCACGATTAATAAAAGAGAGAATATAAATTGAAATAATAATAAATAAATAAATTTGCACTACAAAGCACATTTGAGAGTTGAGTGCTTTGCTGTAATTAATCAAAATATATGCAAACATAACTCTAATCGTATAAGTTTCTAAATAATTAAAGGCTCTTGATTATTTTGTAATTGCAAACAATTGAAACACTTTTGCTTAAATGGGATTTTGTGTCATTTTATGTGGAATAAATACGAATTATAATTGATCGAAAAATGTTTGTGCGGCTTTTGGTATATTCGTTTAAAAGTACAATTTCAATTATACAGCAAAAGTGGAAATATTTGATCTGATTTTCTACCATTTCTCACCCTCTCTCTCTTTCAATCTTTCTATCTTTCTCTCCCGTCTCTATGTTTCTATTTATCACTATCTTTGCTTTAAATTTGATACACCATAAACAACACGGCGCCAACAGTAGTCAAAGTTTGCTCACGTCCCATGTTCACATGTAGCTGTCTCTTGCTCTCTATCTCTCTCTCTCTCTCTGTCTGTGTCGCCCTTCCACCCTTGGGCGAATGCTTCCTTTCGAGTTTTGGCTTTGTTCGCTTGCCCGTAACCAGAAAATGACAAAAGCCATGTCAACAGCATCTGTAAGGGTTGGGCGGAGGTACATTTGGCACATTCAACTAGCGTTGTGGATGCTGAGTTGCGAGGGGGTGTTAAGACAATGCCCTATTCCTGGTTCCACTTCCACTTCCACTTCCCCAGTTCCACTACTTCGACGACTGGTGCATATATGTATACATACATCCGTGTTGCTTATGGCCGGAGTCTTGGCACAAACTTCTCTCTACTAGCTGGGCACTGGCAATTTGGTTACGTTTCAAGCAGCAAACAATGGCTCGATAATTTATTCATATTTGGCTACAAAAGTGCCACACAATGCACACACACACACACGCTTGCCCAGTCACTTGCATGTGTGTGCGTATGCGTCCGTCTGTCTTTGAATTTTTAAATAACTATAAATTTCTAAATTTACACAAGAGACTTTACACAGAAAACTGAAGACACATTGCACTTGCGATAAGCCACAAAAATCTGTTGGCAAACAATGGAAAATTTTAATGAATATTTTGGGTCGAGTGTGTGCCCTGAGAGTGTTGTTAATTGCCACATAAATTTGCCGGACACATAAACAAAAATTTAACTACAAAAAATGAGAAGAATTCCCTCACTACATACATACATACATATGTATGATTACTTATATAAAGTGACATCCACACAATTTGCTTAAAATTTGCGCATTTGCATAATGAATGCAATCAAATTTAGCCACACACAATAATGTGGGCACTTCTAAAGGTCGTCTCTAATGACTATAAATATTTGACGACGAGAGCAGACAGAGATTTGTATCATATTTTATTTGAAATGGTTGGGATATAATAAAATATATAATCGAGGTATAAAAGATTATTAGTATGCCCAGAATTTGGTTTCAGAATTTGGTTTCATTTAAAATACTTTATTCATTGCAAGCTAAGAAAATATTCAATAAATTTGCTGTTCATGGATGTAGCTGCAATTATATTAAATATGCGAAGCATTCAATTCAGCAACATTCCCCAAATTAGCTGAAAGCAGGTGGCCTATTGCCACTCAACATCTACATATCTATAGGTATTCAATTCGCATGTGTTTGTCTGTGGCCTCCATGAAATTGCATAACGCATACGCCGTGTATGCCGCAGCGCACACACAAATCTGCCGACAGCGTAGCATTGCTACGACGTTCCTTCTGTTGTTGTTCTTGTCATTGTTGTAGTTGTTGTTGTCGTCGCGTGTGTGGCTTGGTTTTGGCATTAGTGCCAAGAAATTTTGCGGAGGGACGAGCCAACTAATTGCGGCTGCATAACTTGTTGCGCCTCAGCAGCAGCCGCACTTCGACCGCCCGCTAAACTCAGCTATGCCATGCCATGCACGTGTGTGTGTTGCTCTCTCTGTATGAGTGTGTGTGTGTGTGTGTTCGCCGCAGACAGACATCGGGACAGAGAGACGATATAGACAGTGGCTGTCGTCTGTCTAAGAACTACAGCCAACAACGTCGAGCAACGACAACAACAGCGCTGCAAACACAAGGCCAGCAGCGAATTGCATTAGCAATATGTGTACGTACATGTGTATGTCTGTGTGTGTATGCATGCCACGCCCACGCCAATACATAGCAGACCCCGAGGCCACATCGCTTGTCTGTTTACCATAAACAAAGTCAAAGTGTCTTTGGCAAGCAGCTTGACAGGCATTTTTGTTTGATTTGCCAGCAAATACACAAGCAACAACAACGTTGGCTAATGAAATAAATATCAGAGATGGAACCTCCTCTGTTCCTCTTCTCTTCTTCTCTTCTTCTCCTTTTCCCTTCATCCCTCACCAAATTTACTGCTATGTTGTTTAACACCCCCAGGGCAATAAGATGATCTGGTGACTGCTTTAAATGCAATTTAGCTGACCGGTAGTAAGCTTGAAAGTCAACTGCCATTCGCCCAAGTGCATAATTAAACCAAGAAAATCAGACGTAGCAAATACTCTTCCAACAATGATATATGATATTTCGAAAATAAAATACAATAAATATGTAAAATAATTGAATACGCACAACATCTTATGGACATTCAGAATTAATAGAGATAACAACTAGAAATTTGTAATTGAAATGAATATTCATGATTTAATTTGGTAAACAAATGTGAAATTGAAAGTAAAATAATATGTATCTTAATAAATCGTAGTACATACTGAACGTATTTGGTCATTGGGGTTCTAATAAAAACTAGAAATTGAAATTGTAATATGCTTGATTTAATTTGGCAACAAATACAAATATTAAATTGAAAGTAAAATAATTTAAGTAAAAATACGAAAAGTATTGAAGCAGGTGCTGCAGAAATTGAAATCAGCATAACAACTAGAAATTGTAATTGACATGAAGATTCTTGATTTAATTTGACAATGTTACATTGAAGGTAAAATAATATGAAGTCAGCATATGCTTTGATCATTAAGGCTACGTGTATGCAGAATATCTATAAAATATTTTGTAACGTTACAAGCATTGCGCCTAAGTGGTTCGGACCACTTCAATGTTATTAAACAACATGTTGCAACAGGCAACGAACCGCAAACAGACAGACGCTGGCAACAAACTGAGGACCTGTTCGGTTTATGGACGCTGTCTGGCTAAGAGCTTAATAAAATTATGTGACGATGATTGCCGTTGGAGTGCGCTAAGAGAAACTGAAGAGAGATGCAGAGAGTGAGCGACAGAGGGAGATGGAGACAGCGAGGTAGCTGAAGCCATTGGCTTGTCCGGTTGCGGATGTGGATCGTTGCCTGACTGCAAAATGGCCGCCTTGCCAGCTGCTTCCGTTGCTGTTGCTCGTGTTTGTAGCTGCTCCTGATGCTTGGCTGCCACTTGAAAAACGCATTAAGGCTGCAGTTTTGTGTGCCATTTGTATGTATATATATATAGTTGTAGTCATACTACTCTATATGTACACATACATAAACTTATAGCAGTCACTATATATACATATATATATATATGCTATGTGTATATGCACTTGTATAACTGCCCTATATGCATGCCAGAGTGGTTTGTTGATTGCATGTTAAAAGGCTGCTTCTGCCTCGGCTGCATCGTCTGCCATGAAATTTAATTAAAAACTTGTGTGCCATGAAATTACATTTCGACGTGCGTACAACTCGCTCTCTCTTTTCCACTTTGTGTATGTGTAGGTGTACTTGAGGGCGCTAGCGGCACGTGCAACGCCCAAAGGTAGGCAACGCACAAAGGCAAACGTTGCTTGATTTTTTATGTTCACTAAAAATGAACGAAAAAAAAAAAACGACGAAAAAAAGAAGAAGGCACCCATCCAAGTGCTGCCACAAACTGGCAGGAAATGGAAATGGCCATCTTCCTGTGAACATCATTGCAATTGGCATTGCTCACACTGCAATTATCAGGATCTGCTTGATGCGATGCGATGCGACAGTAAAGTGCACAGGAAATGGTCACTCCATTGAGAAGCTTCACATACAAATAAAGTGCAAAATATTTCAAACAGAGAATCTCAAATGTGTGGAATTCATTAAAAACTTTCTCAGCATTTTTCCCCTCAACAATTTAATATAACATAAAGTATTTACTCGATGAATATGCTTAAAATGTAAGAAAAAGTTTTCTCTCTCTCTCTCTCTCTTTCTCCAACTTCATCTGCATATGTCGCATACTATGCTATAACCATAGGCATTTGCATACCAAATTTCAATTGCCATGTGTGTGAGTGTATTTATAGAGTAGATTAAACAGAAAAGAGAATGTTAAAACGATATCAAATAATATGCGCTTTTCGCACTATGACGCTGGGTGACACTTTATGTAAATAGTAGAGATAACACAATGCCACCTAATTTAAGGCAAAGTTAAATATTTATTTAGTGTATACCGTAATCCGATTGCTGCTGCTTAAATTATGCTAAGCTCCCCGCTTCTCAGTCTCATAACCCTTTTATGAGATTCGCATTATGAATGCAAATCTCGCTTACAGATGCAATCAAATTGCAACACCTCTGTGTGTGTTTGCCCCGCAAAATGCTGCCGCATTTGTTATTCAAAAATCGTTGGACATAGCCGCCGTTTGCATATTTCAATTAAACATCACACATACGCCATGTGATACAGCGGCAGGAGTAGCAGGAGCAACAGCTGCTAGATGCCAACTTCAGCTGCCAGCAGCCTGATGCTGGCTGCCTGCACGGCTTGCAGTAAAATCCGCTTAAAACTTATTCAATTAAACTTCAGGCAGGCAAACAGCAACAAATAGACGACAAATTTGAGTCGTAAAAATGCAAAGCAAATGGCGAGCAGCAAATGCTATAAACTACGAGATATTTTTTACTATCTTCCAAGTGCCGTTTACCAAATACCCTAAAAACTTTCGAGAAAAATAACAACAACAAAAAAAATGCTTCGCATAGATAAACTCTATTTTCTGACTGACCGACTTTGAACCGTAGAAAATATTCCAATAGCCGGAAGGCAACTGTACCGAAAGTTTTATGAAGACATCTTAAAATCTGAGGAGCTGAGAAAATTGGTTGGCTACAGCGATGAATTGTTGGACATGGCTATATAACAACTCAGCATGTCTCTGGCTTCCTGTTCTCTCTTGCCCTGTCGGTTAGGGTATAAAAATATGCACATAAAGTGTGTATAATAAATCCCCACGGTGGGATGGGAAATAGTGTTGGAGCTGGAGCTCGAGCAGCAGTATATGCAGCATAATAAAGTCTGTGAAATGGGAGAGTAAAAATGCGGTGAATAAAAATAAGCTGTCAGTTGTCTGCTATCGTTGTTGCTAGTGGGTGAATGGCCAGGTGCACAGACGTACATATGTATAAATAAGTTAATTGCTAGGGTATGTGGGGTAAGCCCGACTATTCTTTAATAACATTAGTGAAGAAAATAAAATTCCAAAATGCATTGTTGTAGATTTTCTTTGTAGCATTTTTGTTTTATCTTAAAGTCACACACACACACACAATGAATGGCATCTCTTTAACAAGTTCTCGTTTCTTTGTGCGGCAGGAGTAGACCATATTTTTGAGTAGTATATTATTGTTGGACTAGACTTGAACTCCTGTTGTCTCGCGCTTGGTTTGCGGGGGGCGTAGGGAAGGCAAAGCATTGTTGTTGCTGCCGCTGCTGCTGCTTGTTGATAATAATCTGCAAATCAGCTTAAAAGGTACGGTGAAAATATCAAAGTTCTACCGTACAACTTGAACCGTACAACTTTACAAATCAAAAACTTTCTGAATACCCCGCAGCATCCCCGCTGTTCTTCGGCTTGCACCCCTCCATCCCTCCATCCCTCTGGCCCTAACCCCAACTCTCATCTAACTGTCGGCCGTCGCGTAACTTTCACATCAAGCATTCTGTTTTGCTCGCATTTATTTAACATTCATTTTGGCATTTTGTTTTCTATAGTCCGTGGCTTCGTTGACTATTTTTGTGTTTTTTCGCTGCCCGCAGACGCCACAACAAAGCACATTTTTAGGCAATATATTCGAGTGTGTGTGTGCGACTTTGGCAAAGGGAGGAGACAATGCCGGAAACGTGACTTATTTGAAATTTATGTACTTTTTAGCCAACGACAACGGCCACAGCAACAGAATCAGCTAAAGCAAAAGCAAAAGCAAAACTAAAACCCGAGCATTTTGTTTATACAATAAAAAGCAAAGCGTCGTCTACAGAGCACAAAATTTATAGAATAGGATAGTCCCTAGCAAAGCCCGAATCCCATACATTTACATATGTACACACTCATACATACATATGCGATTCCATGTAGTCTGGCATTTTATGTTTTTTAATTTCTGCTGGCGCTTAATTAGAAAACATTTTTTTTTGTTTTTCGTGTCGTTTCTATTTCGCTCTTGTTGTAAGTACGTGCCGGGGCCAGGGTTTGGCTGGCCCACATGGCGTATGTGCAATATGCAAATGCGACTGCATTTCACATTCACAAATTGAAATCAACGAGCTTACAACTTGATAGGTTTTTGTGTCCCGCTTTAGTTTCCTTTACACTCGTCCTCCTCCCTTCGCTTCCCTCACTTTTCGGTTCGTTTCATTTCTGTGTGCTTTTCGTTTCGTGTTTTTTTTTTTTTTTGTGCAGCACATGTCACACACACGCCATTCAGTTGTTGTTGTTTGCTGTTTGACATGCATCGATTACATAAATGGGAAAACCAGCGGGGGGTGCCGGGGGCCAAGAGCGAGTGACAGCTGTGGAACGACATAAGTCTCGAAGCTTTTGCTAATGATGAGGACCATCGTGATTTTTCAATTAACCAAATGTGTAGAAAGATTTTCTCTGTATGCTGTACTTCAAAGCTCTTCTTATCGGTGACGAGAGACAAAGCGAGATGACAAAACATGTGACAATTCTTGCAATGGTGGAAAAAAGAAAAAGCATATAATACGCTACAATTGTGAATTACTTAAGCTACTCCAAATGAGCATTGGAATGTTAACAACTCTATTCTCAACATTTTGCATTGGTAGTATTAAATAGGTTAATAGCAGAACAACTCTATAAATTATGTCTTCAATTTCAATTCATTCGATGAAATTACATTTTTAAATTATCCGTTTTTCGTATTTCCTATTTAATTCTTCCGTTAATATTTCAACAAAGTAATACAAATGTGTTTTCTCGCAGTTGTCGGGGAGTTCTCTTGATTAACGACTGTTTAATAAAAATGCGCCATAAAAATTGGTTGTCGCAACCATATTTTTTACAACGCAAATGTTTTTTAAGCCTTTCCATTTTTTTGCGACACTTTTCAACACTATAAATTCGGGTAATTGCCAATAAAGGCGGCAATCGACAAGTGTCAAATGCTCGGCAATGATAATTAATCGACAACAGATGCTTACATCTTTATGTTTCTGACTTTTTCTTTTGAGACTACAAAAATCGGTGTGTCAAATTGTTAAATTATTGAAATATTCGAATTCATTTTTAGGAAATAAAGATTACAGCTAAAAATGTCTGATGAGCCGGAATTAATCAAGATTTTTCCAGAGACGGATCTAACAGACATTAATCGCATTGAGGGCAATGCTCTGCAGGAATTCATATTGCACAGCAATTGGAGAATGGAAAGTGAAAAGCGAAAAATTTATATGAAGAGTCCACAGCGCGAGATACACGTTAAAGCTGAACTGGATCGGAAAAAAACAAGCAATCCTGTTGAGAATATAATAATGCTGTAATGCCAGTGCCCAAGTAACAACAATCTGATGCATGTAATCAAGAGTATAAGGGCAGCGTGGAGCTCGTGGAATGCTCAACTAACCGACTAATGCAAACTAAGTGCCAACATTTGACTCTTGATGAATGTGCAGCCAATAAATCCATTTATGTTAAGCACTTGCTTATTATTATAATCCGCTATGGTGCGCACACTAATACATAGCCATACACTCCCACACACACACGCACACACGGACACACACTCGCACAGTCAACATCAACATTTAACCCTAATTTGCATTTATGTGCACATGGAAGCTGTTTGGTTTATGGGGGGCCATGCTGCTGCGATTACCTGGTGAGCTCGCTCTTTGTGTCTTTGCCTCTGCTCTGCCTCGCATCATACTTCTATTACACTACTATGGCAAGCAATAAAAGCAATTCACAAAAAAATTGTAGCTACATCGAAACATACACAGTGCACAGAGCACTAATACACAGACGGCTACTTATAAACTCACCTTAATTAAACGTGATTAAGTAGATTTCCTCGTTTTTCTGCTCAACGAACTGTTTAGTTGTCGATGTGTTTGTGTGTTTTTCTTTTTTTGTGTGCTTGCCCTGTGCTTATTAGTCTACATTTATTATCCTCTCACCTGGCGGGGCCTAGCAACATTCTTCAACAAGTTTGTAACACAAAAATGTCATGGTCAATAAATTGAATTTGAGTAAATATAAATTCTTTGCAATACACAACTCATAATCAAAATTTTTTCAATTTGGTAATAGACAAATATAAATAAATAATATATAATTCGTTATTCGTTAAATTCCTAAGTCAAATATAACATATTTTTGTTTAAGGTCTACTAAAATATTTTTTTAAATTAATCACAAACGCATATCTATTAAATACTTTTAAACACAATCTTTATATTTCTTTGAAATTCTTTTCAATCCAAAAAATTCCTAGGCACAAATAAAATATTTTTGATTTGATATAAAATATTTTTTTTTGTTTTGTACTATAATGTAAGTCCTATAATAATCACAAATAACATATTCTTATTTTTTTTCGATTGCATAAATTCAATAGTAAATGTATGCAATCGTTAAGTACATTATGTGTATAAATAAATATTATATATTTTCTAATGCTAAATATAAATTCTGTTTTTGCTTGTGATATACTATAATATTTTTCTGAAATAATAGCATTCAAATTTTATTTAATTCTTGAAATTCCTAATATGCATAGCTAAATATAATTTCAAATGTTAAATTCAATTTCTCAACTACAATAATCTAAGCACCATAAAATTCTCGCTATTGTATATTCTCTTGTAAATTGTTTTTAGCATCGTTTTGCATTAGCCACAAACTGAATATTCACATAATATAAATCCCTCTGTAATCTGTAAGACTATTTAAGATTCGGTTGGTTTACTCTTTGTCTCTGGCACATTGTTGTTGTTGTTGTGGTTGTTGTTAGCTCACGTTGTTGTAATTTAGTTTCATTTGTGCATGAAAATGAATTTGTATTATTGTTTGCATTAATTTGCCTTATTAATTACATTTATGCCATTGCCTCTCCGACTATTCAGATTCTGTTTTTTTGTGCTATGTTGTGTTCTATCCCCTAAACTCAACTCAACTACAACTACGACTGCGAGATGGAGACGGAGACGGAGACTGGGTGTAGCTATTCAGTCGTTATTTCGCCCGCTCTCCCTGGGGGTAATTTGAGCATTGGCTGTGCGGGCAATCAAATAAATAATGAGGCTGCCGCGAAGCTGCTGCCTCGCAGCCTCAGCCTCAGCCTCAGTTCAGTCTCTGTTTCAGTCTCAGTCTCGGTTGACGTCGGCAACTTCAACTTTGTTTAATATGCGAAAAACGTTGCAGAACTTTTGCAGCTACTTGTCGTCGTCGTAGCCTTTATTGTTGTTGTGATTGTCCATGGCAACTTGCTTTTATTATTTGTTGCTGCTCGTCTGTATTTCTATAATTGCCTTTCGCCTTTGTCTGGTCCAACGCTAAGTATCTCGTTTCTATCTACGTATGTTTGTATGTATCTCTGCGCTGAGTATCTGTAGCTGATGCTGACACTCCTGAAGTATCTCAACATTTTCAGCAGTATCATTGCTGTTCCCATTGGCCTCACTTGTTGTGTTGCCAGTCTTTTTCCCCCCTCCGCATTCACACCCAGCACAAGAGCGAACAAAACTAGATTCTTCTGCTGCTTTTTTTAATTCACTTTGGCCAGCAATGCAATTTATGCCACTTGTCGATTTCATGTGCATTTCAATTTTCAAGTGAATTCCTTAAATCATTTTGACAGCACTTGATTTTCTCGCAGACATTGTTCAAAGCAATGGAATTATTTAATTATTTAACAATAAATCATTACGAGACTAATATGAGTTGGCATGAATAGCAAAACAATTAGGGAAACCTCAGCTAAATTAATCATGTAATCATCAAATGATTGTAATATGCATTAAGGAAGTGAAAATAAAAAAGTAAAATTCAGCATTGAATTGTTTTAGTTATTACATCAAAATAATTTCAATGCAGATTGCGCAAATATTTTACAAAGGTATTTTCTGTGAAAGGATAATTTGTACAAAGGATTAAATTTTACGCAGCGAAACTCTTTTAAAGGAATTCGCTTGGTGGGCGGTCTAAAAAGGCTTTAAAATAAATGGTACATAAATGAATTCTATATTGTTCATTAATAATGAATTGAAATTTTTGTATCCTGCAGCTGTTTTTATAAATTCATAGAGTCAATTTATTTAAAAATGCTTTTTTACTGGAAAATCTTGGCTGGATCGCCAACTATAAAACTTTGCCACATAGTTTGCTGGCTTGCCGTGATGTCAGTTGCTTGCCTGTTTGCTTGCTGACTCCTTGCGAAAACTCTGGTAGCAAGCAAAAAAAAAAAAAGAAACTTAAATGTCAACTCGCTAAAGCTAAAACACTTCACAATCAACTTGTGCATAAAACTCGCAACTGTGGAAACACAAAAGCCCGCGCACGTCAACCTCAAGCAGCGCACTAGGCCACGTTGATTTACACACACACACACAAACACAGAGAAACTTATAGATGTAGTGAGTCACACATACAGAGAAAAACAGAAGCACACACGCTGAGAACAACAATAAAGAAGGAAAAAAAATAACAACAAGCAAACAACGAAAAAAGACTTCCGTGTTGATTGTTTTGTTTTGCTTGTGCGAGACGTCAACGTCAACGACAACGGCAACGACAACGAGAAACGCCATAAAAAGCGACTACGTCTGCGAAAATCACTTTAAAAACAAGTGAAAGGAGACCCAGGACCAACAAGGAGCGGCGACTGAGACTGCGACTGAGACTGAGTCGTAGACTGAAAGGCAAACCTGTCCATCAACAAAACTATTGCAACAATAAACAAGAACAATTTGACAATTGAAGTGCTTCCCAGTAAGGCAAAAAAAAGAAGAAATATATAAAGAAGAACCACAGAGAAGCGAGGAGGACTTCTCTATGGCAAGTAGCCTCATCTCGCATTTGGCTATGGGTCTATGAGGCAGTTGTTGTTTAGCTCATTGTTGCTGTTATTGTTGTTGTTGTTGTTCGGGGAATGTGGAGCACTTGAGCACAGTTTCCGGTCATTTACACGTACACAAGCCGCACATGGCATGCCAATGCCTAAGTATTGTGAGTGTGTGTGATTGCGTGTTCGTTGTATATGTGTGTGTGTGTGTGAGAGACTGACACAGTATCCTACATTTTTATTGGCTTTGCTATTGCGAGATGCGAAGAAGCATTCAAGACGCCCATTGCTTGCATTTGCTCTAATTGTGCTTGGATTCAGCTGTTATCGTTATCTCGGGCTCTGCACAAGGTCAGCAAAAACCGAGCCAGCAAGCGAGAAGCAGCTTGATCCCAAATTCAATTTCATTTCACGTAATTGTTTAGTTTTGTTTACACATTGTATCAATTTTCGTGCACGCTTTCGCCCAGCGGCAAACGTTCAAAAATTGGCCAACACAATTAGCACACACACACACACACACACACATACGCATGTTGGGACAATAGTCGCAATAACAACAACTAGAAGAGCAGCAGCATTAACAGCAGCAGTGGAATCAAGAAATTGCTGAGGCTATAAAAACGTGGAAAAAATGAAGAAGAAAAAACGCTGTGCTGGCAGCATAAAAGTATGCTACGAAAAATTACAAAAGACAACTGGACCAAAACTTTTATAACTTTGATGCGAGATGGATGCCAATTGCTTTGCACAGACTCCACGTGAAGCAGCTGAGAGAGAGACAAAAAGAGAGAGGGAGAGCACAATCATGCAAGAGAGTGAGAGCAGAGTGAAAGCATAGATGCGAGAGAGCAGAGTGTTGCTCTTTGCGCAGCTGCTGCCTGTTGTTGTTGCTGCTGCTGTTGCTGTTGCTGCTGCTGCTGCTTTCAGTGCTGCTGTCGCTGCTGCTGCTGCTACGTCTCCTGCAGGATCAGGGTGTGGTGAGTATGCTGCTGGCGTTGCTCTATGCTCTTACTGTAAATAAAATGCTTTTGCCCTACCTTCAGTTGGCGTCGCTGTTGCTGCTATCGCTGCCTCTGCCGCTGTCGCTGTCGCTGTTGGTTTTGCCTTCTGCTGTTGAACAAAAATTTCTCCGTTGCTGCCTGCTGCTGCTGCTGCGCTGCGCTGTTTTTTCAACTGAACCTTCTTCTTTTTCTTTTTTTTTTTTTCTTCTGCTGATATGTGACACGCAGCACTCACACACACGCACACACACACTCTCACACTGTCACACACACTCTCGCACACACGCACACTCGCACACTACTCTCGGGCACACACTCACACTGAGCCACGCGCGCGAGACTTTTGACGTGTTGTTATTGCAATTATTGTTTGCTGTTGCTGCTGCTTTCCTTTTTCCTCTATTAGATGTGTGTAGTTTTGTGTGTGTTTATATTTTACTGCTGTTTTGTTTGCATTTCACATTTTAATAATAATACGCGGCGTACATGCTTTTCTCTTCTTTTTGCTTTCTATGTATTTGTTTGCATTGATGTGTGTGTTGTCGTTGTCGTTGTCGTCGACGTTGTTGTTGTGGTTCTTTCTGTTTTGCAGGCAACTCAATTTCTCTATTGGGTTATTCGAAACGTTTAGCGCATTTCCGCTTCACAAACCGTACACGTCAACTGTCTGCACCTGACTGACTGAGGCAGTGGCGCTCTAGAGTCCAGAGTCCAAAACGCGAGGCGAGCGACGCGCTGTCGCTGCCACAGAGAGCGAAAATCGATGCCAGCGCCGACGCTGTCGTTATGTGGATGCTGTAAAGCGCGAGCAACAACAACAGCAGCAACAACGTTGGCAAAGAGTAAAGCTTAGCAGCAGCAACAGCAGCAGCAACAGCAGCAGCAGCATAAGCAGAGACAACATCTTCGGTTTGCTCTTCGTTTTGGCCTGGTATAACGCCTCAGTCGCTGTCGGCTTTGTCGTCGTCGTCGTCGTCGTTGTCCTCATCATCGTCGTTGTCGCTGTCGCTGCTTTGTTTTGATTTATTTTTGTGGTAGGTTCTGCTGAGATTGCTAAAGAGCAAAAGCTAAGAGCAACCATAGCAACCATCGACAGCAGCAGTGACAGTGGCAATGGCTGGCAACAGCAACAACAACAACATCAGCAGCAGCAGCACCAGCAGCCGAGGCAGCCGAGCCACAGCCTCAAAATTCGCATAACTACGGCTATTTTGAGAATTGCCTTTCATTTGCAATTCATAGCCATCGGCGCTGACCCAGAAACTCCCCCAAGGAACTTGGCTGGTAACTCATGTTGACAACTATAAATAAAACAAGCGCCACGATTTTCTTACGTTGACGTTACGTTCATACTTACTTGTAGCTTCACTCGCCAATCTAAATCTCAATCAATATCAAAGAAATATGAAAACAGACATAAACAATTTGTACACAACACAGTTTTTTTGAAGTCAGATGGCGTTAACAAAAGACAAGCCTAAAATAAATATCATAAAAATATGAAAATAAATAAATGAGCTTGGCCCATATATAAATATTTGGTCAGCTACTGTTACCCTCAACCTCGTTCTTAGGTCTTAACAAAAGGGCTGCCTCTCATGGATAGATAGAAATTTGGTGTTGGGTTTAAGGAAATTTGGGGTTTGGGGGCATTGTGATTGTGATTGGGTTTGGGGTTGTGCCCAGGTTAGCGATTGTGCTCTAAAGGGAGTTCGTTCTCTCTGCTTGTGTGTGTTTGTTTTTTTCTCCGCTCTTGTTGTTGTACTTTTTTAAGCGGAGGCTGCTCTTTATGCAAACTGCCGCCTCCGTTTGCTAGTTGTTGTCGTTGTTTTGGTTTTGGCTGCTGCCTGTTTTTCAGCGTGTTTGTGTGCGTAAGCGTCTCATGAATATGTAAATTGTTATTATTGCATATTGTTCAGTGCCAGCAGCAGCAGCAGAAGCAGAAGCAGCAGCGGCGACGGCAACGATAGCGACAGCGACAGCAACAGCCGCAACCTTAGTCAAAGCCAGAACGTTGTCAGCTTTCTCTCTCTGTGCTTTGGGCTGCGGCTAAACAAAGGCGGCAAACATCCAAACAGAAGCGAAAAATAACTGGTAAAAAAATAAAAACGCTAGAAGAAGCCATCACTAAAATATAACTAAATAAGTGGAGGTCGTTAAAATGCACTCCAACCTGTCGTATACTTAACAAAAGCACAGGTCAGACTCGAGAGTACGATTTTGCGTTGCCATTAAAACGAATGTTTATTAAATGGTTTTTGTTTTTGTGGCATCTTTTCTTATTAGTTATATTATGGACATTTATGTAAAGATTCCTTTGATTTTTATATATATTAATGGCAAATGATGCAGAGTGCGTTGTGCACAGACGTTGTTGAGATTGAAGAGCTGAAATAGACAGCGTCAAGTTAAGTTACCTAGAATTATTGTCAATAGCAATGCCTAGGCAACAAAGTAATGACCGGCACACAAAGAGACAAGCTCACACATACACTCATACACACACATATACAATATACTCGTGCTTGTACTTGAGGCAGCCTTGACAACCTGAAACATACCAAAGAACAAGACATTTGCCGCTGTCGTCTCTGATTGGCAGTCCTCAGCATCAGCAACAGCAACAGCGACAGCAACGACAGCGAGAAGGCAAAAAATCATCATTGACTACACTCGTATTCTGTGTAGATGCCACACGCTGTCGTCATCGCCATCATCGTCATCTATAATAACATCAAACAGCGCTGTCCAGACCAGCCCATAGCAAACAGTGCCCACGTTCTATCGAGTCTCAGTTCTAGTCTCAGCAGCTCCCGTTCTCTCCTCCTTTCTCCCATTTCCATTCCCACTTTCCACTTCCCATTCCCATTCCCATTCCACAACTCCCCGCTTGTTATCACGCGCAATAAAAACCAAGTTGGAATTTTTCTTCGTTTTTTTTTTTTTTGTCTATACTCTCCTAAAGGATACTGTGAATTTTACTTGAAGCTGGTAATATGTCAACGTAAGTGACACTGAAGCAGCTGTACAACTCTTGACTTTTTTCAGGAGTGTCAACTAGTTTTTTTTACAAGCGATTTTTGGGGTAGAAGTTTTACGCTTCAAATATTAGAAAACATGAAAGGTGATAGATAGTTTATACCGAGTTATTAATTCAAAACATAAAAAGAATACAAATATTTTCATTTTCGAATTGTAACAAGCTTGAAGAAATATTGAAATTATAATTCTAATTAAAATAATATTATTCATTTACTTAAAGCTTAGAGCACACAAATGACTCTTCGGTCACAGCAAAGTCAAATTTAAATAAAATTAATGCGAAAGTGGAAATCAGCGCCCAGATCACAGATAAATTTATACAAATGATGTTTGCGCCGTGTTATTTATGTAATGAATTATGGGGAAATATTTTAAAATCATAAACAGAAATAAAATATATATTTTTATTATGCATAATCTTATCTTTGCTTAATGTGAAGTCATTAATATCCATCGTGGCATTCGGCAAATGCTCAATCATTTTAATAGACTTCCCTTCTTCGAGGGCATATAATCTTCGTCAAAGATAAATATCCTTTTTTTTTGCTTTGCTTTGCTGCTCGTGCTTTTTTTTTTCTTTTTGATGCTTACTTGATTTTTCCTTCCTTACGATTTTCAAACATTTACTTTCGCTTTTCGCAAACGAAAACATAGGCAAACACACATACACATACACACGCACATATAGGCGCACAAAGCACACGTATTCAAATTGCTAAGGTTTGGGTTTTGTGTGTGTGGATAAGGAGAAAGGGCAAAGGCAGCGGCAGCAGTTGTAGGTAGAACCCAGGGGCTGCCAGTTGGCGCATAAAAAACGCCGTGTACGCAGGCGAAAATTGTTGTTGTCGGTTGTGGGGTGTGGCACGCCCAGCAACGGCAACGGCAATGGCAACGCAACGACAACAGCGATGCCGACAGCGACGTCGTCGCCTGAATGCGCGTTTAGTTTCAAGTGTTATTTTTGTGCTAGAAGCAGCCACCAACGAGGACATCTCTTGGCGTCTCGTCCTTACGGGCCGTTGATGCCGCTGCTTCTGCTTCGGCTTTCAACATCTTCGTCGTCGTCATCGTCATCGTTACCAGCGTCGTCGTCGTCGTCGTCGTCGTCGTCGTCTATTTTGGCTGAAGTGCGTAATTGATGTGAAAAGTGGCAACAAACTGTTTTTTATTTGCGCTTGCTTTCAATTTGTTTAAATTGCTGGGCGCTGTCGTTGCTGGGTGTGCCAATGTGTACACACGTATACCCACCCACACACACGCATATACACATACACACACATTTAAGAACGCTGATTGAAGTTTTATTGAATTTTAAATTGTACACTGTCCCCTGCCTGATTCCGTTTTTGTGTGTTTCTGGTTCATGGCTCCGGTTCCGTTTCAGTTTCAGTTTCCATTTCAGTTGCTGTTTCTATTGCTAAACTTTTCTCTGCTGCCAAGCACACTATCTCGCTCTCAGCTTCTCTGCTAGACTAGTTCTCCAGCAGTTCTCTTATTCTCTTCCTCGCTCTCTCTCTCTCTCTCTGTCTCTCTGGGTGACATGTATTTTGAGTGTTTTATTGTTGACACAAATAATGTCACTCAAATGTCAAAAAGAGGCCGCTGTTTATTGTTGTTCTTGTTCGTGTTGCCGTTGTTTTTGTTTCCAAAGTGCTGAGGTTTGACATACATTAAAGCGAGTTTGTCAGGTGCGTTAAGAAGAATGTCTAAAAAGTTCAGCAGCCACCGCAAATAGGCCAAGCTGTCATTGGAATGCTAAAAAGCTAAAATATTCTTACATTGCCTTCGCCTCCTGCTCCTCTTTGTCCTGTCTGACTTCAAGTGAAACAAATTGAGTTACTTTGCCAAGTACTTCTGACATTTACAACTGTAACTAACCGATAACATTGATAGACTTAAAATTACAATTTCATTTTCATGCAATTCATGAAGCGTTCACAAGAGGAAGCTGATAAATTCAGCAACTTCTCGGCTTTGCCCCTTTAACTTTTGTTTGTGCAACTTTTGCTTTGCAAGCAAGTTTTAGTATTTACTAAACTATTCATAGAAATTAGCCAGTAAAATAAGATACAAGTGCCATAAAAAGCAATCATTATAATAAAGAAAAGAGTAACGATAACCTAAAATCCATCTTCATTTCCTTTTGCATCATAATCAGATTAATGTTGCTACCCAACAAAAACAAAAAAAAAAAGAATGGAGAGAAAAGCAGATACTGTTGACCTTTGTAAGCAGTTGGCTATTAACACTTTAGCTGCGGCAGTCAACCGAATTGAGCCTGCGTAACTGGAACTGACCCAGAGAGACAATAAAGTTCAATATTAATGCACCCTTTGACACAGCAGCAACAGCAACAGCCAGACCCCAAATCAGGCGCCATAAATATAAGACAAACAGGCTACTTAAACTTAAACCCCTAAAAAAACAAAAACAACAAGCGAGGAGCCGACAAAAAAAACCCGAAGAAATTTTAATGATCTGTCATAAAAGTGGCCGGGAGAGTGAAAGAGAGACAACCCCAAGGCAGCAACTGAAAATTGAGCGCTACTTGGGGCCCCCGCACACATAAAACTGAATTTATTAGCATTGCATACTTTTGAGGGCAATCAAGTAACCGAAGAAGCAGCCGCTGCCGCCTACGCTTCTCATTCCCATACTCCCCTCCTTCACCACTTTATGCTACACATGCGACCCCTCTGTCCACGCTTCTATGTTACATTCCACGTTGGCACATCGTACACTCAACCCCGAGCGGTCAAAACTGTTGCGGGGCCAAATATGTACAAATCCTTTTAAGCACTGTGGCGCCACCTAGCGGGCGCGTCCCCGATTGTGTGTCACAGCGGCAGCAATTAATTCCGAAATCACAATAGCCATAAAGATGATGATGCGACTACAATTTGAATGCCCTCTGCCCTCAATATGTATACACCCCTCGCCCGCCCCTCTCTGTTCTGCTCTGGGTCTCTGGCATGCCAACACAGTGAGAGAGTCCGCTGTCAAAGACACGACCAAATTGACAACAATGGCGACAAGCAGCGGCCGTAATAAGTAGTGGTAGTGTTGCTGTCGCTGTTTCCCTTCCCTTCCCCTCGTTTCCCTTGCCTTACACAACATAGCCTTAGGGGTGGTGACCATTAAATCAACGCAGGACATGGCAGGACAGGACAGAGTCAGGGACAGGGAGAGGGACAGGGACAGGGCGATGCCAATGCGGCACAATATATCAAACTTTATGTTGATTTGAGTGGCGCGCCGAAAAGTTTGCCTCGATCCGCAGAACTGAAACTGAAACGGGCCACTCTCAAACTGAACTGAACTGAAACTGGAACTGGGATTCAGGAGATTTCGTATTGGTATTAGGATTGGTAGCTCAGCGCATCGTATTTTGTCTCATTGTCTCTTTTTTTATTGATTTATTTTGCCTTATTTTTCTGCTGCTGCTGCTCTTATTGTTGTCGTTTTTTTTTTATCATTCGAGGATTTTATTTGTGTGCTTATTTTTGATTAGATTTATTTATTTTTATTTGTGCTGAGCCGTCGCGTCGTTTCGTTTCCGTTTGCGGCCATCGCCACAGTCGCTACCGATGAAATTTAATAATTCCACTTAATGCAATAATAATTTCGTCGCCTTTTGTTGGCAGAGGACAAGCTGTTGAAGAGCGAAACGTGGTGCGGGGGAGCGGGGGAGTGCGGATAGAAGGTATCGCCATCGTCCTAGTTGTCGTCATCGTCATCATTTGTGGTCGCCGCATAATTTGTGCGAAATTTGTCAGATTGCTGGCACATCTCGAGGCGCTTAAGTCTGAATAATAGCGCCAGACGAAGATGCCGTAAGGAAGCCCTAGATAGAGAGAGACAGACAGAGATAGAGAGAGAACGAGACCGAGACCGAGACTGAGACTGAGACTGAGAGTGGTTGAGGCATTTGTAATATGTTTTATTTGACTTGTAGCAGCTGCAGGCATCTATCCATGGGTAATAAACACAAAAACTTCAAGTAATTGACGCTCTTTACTCTGGGGAGCCACCGACGCCGAAGTCGATGCCGCCGCCGCGCGTCAAGAGACGACTGATTACAATTGGATGCGTTCGTAATTGTGGCTAAATAACTTCCAGTTAGGTAAATAAATATATATATATAAATATAGTATAAATACGGCAGTGGAGAGTGGCGTGAGGAGAGTGTGGGTAATGGACCCAAGATAAACCAACAATGGCTAAAAAAATTGCGGTGCTCCCCAATGGTTATGGCCATCGATAAATGCACAATAATGAGTTGGAAAATAGAGCGATTGAATTTAATGGAGTGAAGAAAGACGCAAGTAAAACCAGAACAGAACACCGAGTACCATTTAAGCAAAATGATAGATACCAATACAATTTGTGAGCACTGACCTAATGTTAATGCTTGAGTTCAACAGATTCTAGCTAACATAATAATTTATTTAGATTTCGCGCAGTTCAAGAGGATGCATAGTAAATTGTATTCTGAAAAGATGAGGGAAAGAACAGTTTCTACAATCGAGAACATTTATCTTGAAATGAGTTCAGTTTAGGACAAATTACTAGATGCAAGAATATTAATCAGAAAAATGCCAAGTTCTTACAATGAGAATTAAAATTGTTGAAACTATCAATTCTTGCTTGACAATTTTAATCTGGTTATTAGAGTTGTTTGTCCTAACTCACTTAGTTGAGCTGTTTATACCCGCTACCCATAGGGTAGAAGGGTATTATAACTTCGTGCCGGCAGGAAATGTATGTAACAGGTAGAAGGAGGCATCTCCGACCCTATAAAGTATATATATTCTTGATCAGCGTCAACAGCCGAGACGATCTGGCCATGTCCGTCTGTCCGTCTGTGTGTCTGTGTGTCTGTCCGTCCGTCCGTATGAACACCTAGATCTCAGAGACTATAAGAGATAGAGCTATAATTTTTTTTCGACAGCATTTGTTATGTTTGCACGCAGATCAAGTTTGTTTCAAATTTTTGCCACGCCCACTTCCGCCCCGTAAATCAAAAATCGAATAACAAGCGTAATTATAAAACCAGAATTGCGAATTTTGGTATATACAATAATAAGTATAGTATTTATGATACTTTTGTATGGGCAAACACGCCTACTTACTAGGGGTCTAATATACCATTTGGTATTTTTAGTGTTTTAGTATATTTGGTAAATTTTAATAATAATACCCCAAAATATATTTTTAGTATTTTTGTAGTATAATTGGTATGTTTTGAGAATAATACCGCAAAATATATTGCTTTTATTCAAAATGGGTAGCGGGTATCTCACAGTCGAGCATACTCGACTGTAGCTTTCTACTTGTTTGTAATAAATCTTGTGGTTTGAGAAAGGGAAGATTGTTTGCTCTTATTTATAAGAACTTTGTCTCTTATGAAATGCTCTAAAAATGAAGAAGTGTTTTCCTATTTTAAGATTTTTGTCTTCTTAACACACTTTTTTGATTCAAATTCTTAATACTAAGACAATGATCTTAATTTTAGAACTTGTTATTTATAAGTTAAATTTAGATAAATAATGATGTGGAATAATAAAATTTAATTAAATCATAAAATTAATACAATATAGATTATATAAATTGATCAAAATCCTTAGCCTCTGAATATTTAATCCTCTCAATTCATGGTTGGTCAGCACAAAGTGATTTCTTCGACAGATTTCTAAAAGCATATTTTATTGACTAGATTCATTTCACTTGAACAGTTGCGTGACATTTTGTCAAGCATATCCGCATAGTTTGAGCGACAATTTTCAAACCAATTTCATTACTCACAACTTACAATTTCATATGGCCAGCAGCTCGTGCTTCCAACAGCTGTTCACCCACACATACATATATTCGTGATGCACATACGCTTTGCTCGCAGTTTTATTTTTTTTATATTTTGCGGATTGGCGTTCATTGCGTATACGTAATACGCAAAATGTGAGTGCTTTTAATAAATGCCGTGGCATGCGTGCGACGTTATCGTTGCTGCTGTTGCTGCTGCTGTTGTTGTTGTTGTTGTTGGTGGCACTTTATTATTGAATATGTCGCCGTGCCCATTTGCATAATTGATCGGCAACGATGCGCGAATCGCAAACGAGAATTGTAATCGGCTGCGAGGCATTCGATTTCAGCATTTGCTAAACAATAAAACTTCAGTGCGTGACACGGCCCCTAACTGACAAGTCTCTCTCGTCACTCTCGTCTCTCATGTGTCCCTCATTTTTCGGAGGGGGGTTTCTATTATTTCTTCTCTTATTTTTTGTATTGTTTTTTTTTTGTTTTTGTTCTCCTTTTTGGTGGATGCACAGCATTGCTGACAGGATTCAATAATTGATGCACATGTGTTGGATGTGTGTGATTTATGCGCGTCCTCGCCTGCCATTCAATTGTGCAAATCAATTACAATAATCGACGCACGCAACTTGAAGAGGGCGTCGAACCGAATAGATCAAATATGTGTGCGTGTGTTCAGCCTATCTGTATCTGTGTCTGTCTGTGTGTCGTTGTCGTTGTTGTCGTTGTTGTCTGTATCTCAGCCTGGAGCTGAGCAAGTGTGAAAAGTGGAGGGCTGCGCCTCTGCCATTGGCCTTAATAGCATGTGGCAGGTAGTGTCGTCCCGCCACACTTGCGGCACTTATACATATAGATGAGTATGCAATCGATTTGTTATATTTTCGGACAGCTGTTGCTATTATTATTTTAATATTTGATTATCATTGAATGCATACATTTATTTACTCAGTCATACTGAAATTAATGATATATTTTGAATATAAACATTTTGTTTTATCTTGAAGACAGGCTTTAAAATACATTATGTTTAATTTATCCCATTTGTCTATTAAGACGATTTGTTATATTATTGGACAACTGTTACTATTAATATATCTTATTTTTTATTGTATCTATTTTTATCATTTAATGCATGCATTCATTTTCAAAGCATTCAAATTCATATTAATGATATACATATTTTGAATAAATGAATTCAGTTATATATAAAATAAATGAAATAAGTTATATCTTGAAGTCTGCTTTAAGGCAAATTTTACATTTCTATAATTTATGTGCTATGTCTCGCATTTTTCTGTTCAGTCATTATCTACTCATCTGTATTGATTGCATTTCTCACTTCAACCACAAATCATCACAACGCATTTGTCTCTAATGATTGTGCAAATAATTCATGGCAGACACTGATATATTATCCTAATTATAGAAGATTTCAAGTATAAGTAAATATTTATGTTGACTGCTTAGAGTCGGAGGGGGTGGATTTTAAAGTTTATCAACGAGCATAAAATGTTTCGCCTAATGACTGAAAATCAGCAGCGCGTAGCGTTCATTCGAACCCCGACATATGACTCTATGCTTTGGCAGAATTCTATCCAACACACACACACGCACAGTCGAACATAGTCACAGACATATGAACATGCATACCACCGGCAATCAGTCAGCCTCAAATTGTTTCTAATTAAGACTGTGGGTCTGACTGTTTTGGGTGGCGGCCTCTTCAAAATAGCCTCTTGCCTCCTGTGCGCAGTGAAGTGTTGTCTATGGCGACGACGTCATCGACGCTGCTGTCCGGACGCAGTTACATGCACAGTTTGTTGCACACACACACACATTCACACACACTTTAACACCCACTCACACATACACAGACATAGACAGAGGCATACTTTGGTACATGTAGCTACTGTGTCCTGTCCGTTACTCGAAGGAATTTAATTATAACTTCTGTAACTAATTTCCGTTTTTGGCAATTTGGCAAACGGATGTGTGCGCATATGTATGCAAAGAGCAAATTATGGGAAAGAGAAGGGAAACGTCGGGTGGGGAGGGGAGACTGTGTTGGACAGCCTGACTCTGGCTGGCTGACTGGGTTCTGACGAGGGGTGCCACATGGGATTGGTGTTGGCACAAACGTTGCACAAATTAATATTTAATGCAACCAGACACAGAGTTTCAACTGCTGTTGCCAACTACTCATTGAATATTACGCATACGCAGCACTGGCCAGTCTGCAGGAGACAACAGCATAACAGCAAAAAAAAGCAGGCAGCAAGTGAAAAGCGAAAGGAAAAAGTTTGAGCCCGCTGTGACAGCAATGAACACGTAGCTGACATAAACATCATCATCAGCGGCATCAACATTATCATCAGCGTCATTTACGTGACTTGCCATGTCCATTAGGCCGCAGCAACAGGAACAGGAGGAGCGGCAACAGCGACGGCGGTAAAACAGGATGGCAACGTGGCCCAAAGGATTACAGCATCCCAGGGAGTTATTAGACCTATCAACGTTGGACAACGGCAACAAAATACACCTTCTCTAGATATATAGAATATATATATTCAACATATACATATCTCTACTTATATATATATATATATATAAATGTCAAAAGCAACGAGGAAAAAAAGTTTTTGCTGTCAGAACTTTGGCATTGGCTTAACCCTTTGCGCAGCTTAACCTCACTTAGCTGCAGATGACCGAATAAGAGGGGTCGGCGGGCTAATTTAAAGTTTGTTTTATTTAAAATAAAATATTTAAAAAAAAAAGTGTGTATATATATATTCGCCAAGGGACGCGATACGATATCGAGGACCCTTCACAAAGCACAATTTTTATTTGCACTTTTGATAAATTAATTAAAAGCGAAAAAGGGTGAAAATCTTTAAAATAATTAATTAAATAAACGGGGCGACATGCCAAACAAATAGCGAAGAATGAGCCGAGTCAACCAACAAAAGCAAAAAACAGATGAACGCAAAAAAAACACAACACTGAATGCCAAATGATGAATGCGCATCAAAGCGGCGGCGGGCTGTGTGTGAAACGGACTGAAGGACTGAAGGATTCGCGGAAGGACGAAAGCAACGAACGAGTGCAAAGTGAGTCGAGTCGAGTTGAGTTGAGTTGCGTTGCGTTGAAGCCAAAGCCAGAAACGAGCTGAAATTATGGAAACCAACTGACACAGAAATCCATTTTTCATTTTCAGCCAAAAGCAAAGATGGCCAGCCTCTGGGCGTGGCACTGTGCTGTGCTGACTGAGACACTGAAGCGAACCCGGGGACGAGCTGTGGGGACCAGGCCTTTGCCTACTTATTTATGAGCTTGTATGTTGTAGTTGGTCAAACAAAAAACGCCACAGCAGCAGCGGCAAAAGCAGAGGCCGCAACAACAACAACAAGGACAGCAATAAGAACAACAACAACAACAACATCAACATCAACACCAGCAGCAGCAAAAGGAAAAGGGGTAGAGATTACAAACGAAAAATAAATAAAAAGCAACAGCAGCAAACATGCTACTGATTTTCGTTGTTGCTTTCGTTATTGTTGTATTTAGTGCTATTGTTACTATTGTTGTTGTTGTCGTTTTTCTGCTGCTGCTTCTGGTGTGGCCAAAAAAAAAAAAAGAAAAGAGTAAAGAAACATCAACCAAACAGGTTATAGGCTATTCGAAGATTTAATACTCTCCACTGAAAGTGGTGAAAATCAATTTTCGGAGACTGACTGACAGCTTTTAATTTACAATTCAATTAATTTTCGAAAAAAGTTGCATCATTATGAATAAATCTAATTAAATATTAAAAATGAAAAAGCAAAAGAATAATTAAGTATACGTATTGAAAGATTCAATGTCAAACAATAACAATTCAAAGTATATTAAATAAAATTAAATATTAAATATGAATGAGCATAAAATGAAAAAAATATAAATATGCAAAATATAATTATACTTTAAAAATAATGTATATGAAATTATTAAATATGAAATTATAGATTATAATTAAGTATACGTTTATTGAAAGACATAAACATATTCCAAATATAATTATATTTTGAAATCAATGTTTATCACATAAAAAAAATATGAATTTTAAACATAGAAATTCAAAATATAATTATACTTTAAAATTAATATATTATTCTACATATCTGAAGCATGGCTTAAATAAACATGTTGAATGAAAATATTTAAATTTGGCTAAACAAAGACATCTCTCAGCTGTAAAGAAAAGTCGAAAAAAACAACAATTTATTTAATTATAAAAACAAATGGTATTTCCGGAATATCGCATTTCATATGCTGCCGCTGCTGCTGTTGCTGCTGCTGGTTATAATTACCCTTATAAGCGGCATCGCTCGGCAGATTGCCTAAAATAGCATGCTCCACGGTTCGGCTAGGGCATCAAAAATGCTCAGTCAAAGACCTTTTCTTATACATATATATATTCTTTTCTCCTTTTCTTCGTTTAGGTTTTTTTCCCTTTTTTTTTTATTTTAGCCAGCCATTGTCTGCGAAATTACGTATACGCCTGGCAGCGCACAGCATCGTGCCTGTTTGTTGATCTGTGTGTATTACTCTGGATGTGCGTGTGCGAATGTGTGTGTGTGTGTGTGAGTGTGGCATGCAAACAAAAGACGCTTGTCTGTCAGTTCGAACTTGAAAACTTTGGCGTAGAGATTTCACAGAAATGAGTTGTAAATGTCGAAAGTGCTTGATATGCCGTAGACAATTTTCAAATGGCGGCAATCTGCAAAGCAATTTGAAAAAAGAAATGGAAATATGCGCAATAATTTACACTCCAGGGCAATTTTTACTTTGGATCCCATTGCCGCTACACTTTGGTTGTTGTTGTCTTCGTCTTCTGCAACTGCTTTTTTCGGTTTTATTTCTGTATTTTGTTTTGTGTGCGTTGTTGCTGTTGTTGTTGTTGTTTTTTTGTAATTTTTTCTTTTGGGTATGCCATGACAACTCTTCAGAGGCTGCTGCGGGTCTGAGAGCCGAGAGCTGAGGGCTCTGGCTTGGCATGGCCTGGCCATGTTTGTGTGTTTTGTCTGTAAGCAGCTGTCAGTGATTTCTGACAAATTGATTTGACAGTCGACAGGCGACCAACACGACGGGTGGCAACTGACAACGAGACGAGGAGACGAGAGGAGGCCAACAGCAGTAGCAGCAAAAGCAGCAGCAGCAGCAGCAAGTCAGGCGCGTGTGCTAAAAAAAAAAGAAGGAAAGATGAAAGCTGCTGTTGCTGTGGCTGTTGCCATGTCTATTGCGATGCGTGAGAGTCTCTGCTCTGCTCTCTAGCCCAAAAAACTGAGAGAGGAAGAGACAGCGAAAGAGCGAGAGTGAGTGAGAGACAGTGGCAGTGGCAGTGGCAATGGCAGCAAGCAATACAACACAGCACAGCACAGCACAACACAACAGAACTGAACAGGACTGAATACAACATAAACAGCATCAACAGACAGCTGTAGCAAAAAAAGAGTTGAGCAAAGCGTGGTGAATATTTTTAGTTGTAGAGATACGAGCGAATGTACGAGTATTGCATTGTTATTGTTTTGTTGTGCGACATGCCACAGACTACAGTTAGTTACCTGCTGATTGACAGGCACAACTGATTGACTGACTGACTGGCTGACTGGCTGAGTGACTGAACTGAACTGAACTCAACTGACTAAACAAATGCACAAACGCTTGATAGGTTTAAAGAGTGTGAGAGAACTGGGAACTGAGATCCTGAGAATCCAACAATCGAATGGCAGCTGCCAGCAGCAATCACATCGCATGTCAGTTTTATTTATAAACTGTGCAAATAAAACTGTAAATCACCAAAGCGAATCGCAAAGCCCACGCAGTTGACCTACATAACACAACACAACACAACCAGCCAGAGCCCAACTCAGAACTCAGAACTCAGCTGAGAGCTGAAATGGCCGCCACAAATCAAACAATTAATTTTGCTGTCTGAAATTCCAGCACTAAATCAACAGTCAAACAATTGAACCATTTAACTATGTAAATAAAATTAATACGACGACCAGAGGCGTGGCACACACACACACACACAACTAGAGAAAGTACAAAAAGAGAGAGAAAGAGCGTGTGTACGAGTGAGAGAGAGAGGGAATGCCACCTTATGGCCAGAGTCGACGAAAAATCCATTAAAAAGCAATCAATATATGGAAAACAAATGCCAGTCACTTGTGTCCCAGTCCCAATCTAGTTAAGAGCTACGCTTACTCTCTCACCCTCTTCAAGAAAAATATGCCTCTTTCTCTTCTCTTCTTGCACCGACAGCCTTCTAATGCGAATTTACAAGTAATTTACCCAACGCAGCAAAAATTGAAAATGTCAAAAACGCAAGCAAAACAAAAATGAACCTTGCCGACCAGCGGGTGGCCTTAGACCTAAACGAAGCACAAAAAATAAATAAATAAACAAAAAAAAATAGAGCTCCAAAAAAATGCCAAGACTCAGCTATTAATGACCAAGACCCTAGTCGAGGTGAGACAGCCTACCAGCTAGAAAAGAGGCTGCGCCTTCATCAAAAAAAATAGCACAGAAAAAAAATAGCAGCTAAATAAGAGAGAGAGCAAAAAATTTATATACTTTTACGTATGTATGTGAAAGCATTAGCCGGTGAGTTGCTGTTTTTACTGCGCCCAAAACTCATGAACTTTGCGCTCAGCTTCTGCCTGGTGTTGACCTGATTTCAGTGACGTCATTTGCCCCAAAAACCTCTTCCCTTTTGCGTACACACACATACACAGCTTTGTGTGTGTACAGAAAAGTGCAATGCGGCAAATGGGGTCGATGCTAAGTACTCAGAAGGACTCATACTGTTGCTTAACTGTTGCCAAGAGTGCTCAAGTATTTTAATTTTCATCAAATTTCTATTGAAAATCTAGTTTTCAGAATTTTTTCCATAATATGTGAATGCAAATATAAATAATTCAATTAGTTAACTTTTTCATTTTTATTCTAAAGTTTTTATTTACATGTAAAATAATACAAATTATAAAGAAGTATGAAAACTACAGTCGAGTGTGCTCGACTTATTGTGTATACAAATCAGACAGTCAGGTATTAATTTTAAAATATACCACAAAAATAATAAAAATTGGCTATATTTGTTATATTGCTATATAGTACTACATTGAAAATATACCATATAATTCAAAAAATAACAGATAATCAGTCAAAGTACTTAGTTAATTAGGAGTTTCTACTATATAAACGTATTTCTTAAATACATTTTAAAAGTTGTATCTAATCGCAACCAAATTTTCAGGAATCGTTAATATTATTAATTATTTAATTAATTACTATTATTTGCCCATTTATTTCTAAATACCTCTGAATATTTATAAAATTTATAGTAAAAATGTAGCATCATAAAAATTCCATAGCATTAGGTAATTAACTAAATAATTAGAGTGCATAGCTTCAATATTTTTATAACCGCTACCCATAGTTTATATTGAAAACGTAGTTGAGAAAAAACAATAAAATGTGGATTGCATTTATATATTGAATAATCATATATCTACTTCAATTTACTGCATTTTTATTAAGTATTTAATCAATCATACCGGAAGTTCTGAATGGCAAATGGTAACTGAAAGTAAGTGGAGTTTATAAAAAGAACTGAGTCAAGTTAATTAGGTAAGTAAATTATTATAATAATATCATCGTAGAGTGCAGTCTCAGGGCGTATTAAATTGAAACTTCTTAATTAAAAAGTTGCAGCATAAAAAGTAAAAAAGGGCGAGAAGGAGAGAGAGAGAGAGAGACATTAGGACTGGCAGTGGACACCTTGCAAGCTGCAAATCAGTGTGAAGCAAAATAAACCGCTTAAGGACTTGCGACTTGGCGCTTTCAAAATAACAAGAAAACTGCCTCCAGTTAGTGTAGCACTCGGACACAAGTCGCAAGTCTAGGCTGCCACCCAATGTTTGTTCTTGTTGTTGTCATCGTTGCTGATGTTGGTGTTGTTTGTGTCTGCTCCTCTGAATGAGACGCGGCGGAAGCGCTAGACGGATGCGGATGTGCTGGCCGAGCATTGGTTCACCGCAGCGACCAGTTAGCAGCAACAGCCACAGCAGCAGCAACTGGAAAAAAAAAAATTCAATTAAAAGCAACAGCACGTAACTGAAACTTTTCTTTCTCTCTTTTTTTTTATTATTATTTTTTGCTGCTGTTGCTGCTGCTAGCTTTGCAAGTTTTGTATCTTTTGGGTTGTGCCGCTGCTCTGTGTATGTGTTTGTATGTGTGTGTGTGTGTTTTCTTGGTAAAGCAGTTGCCCTTAGGGCACAGACACAGCGCACCATGGTCCCAGTCCGAGTCATATGCACAGTCTCAGTCCCTTCTCTTCCGTCTCTTCGTCCCTCTGCGTTATAAGTTGGTGCCAGCTGTCAGATGCTCTGTTGCTTGAAAGTTGCAGCGGTTTCATCTACTTCTCTTTTATATATCGTTGGTTTTCCCTCTGCTTTTTTTTTGGGGCGAAAATTGTTTGGCTGCAGCTGCAAATGGAAGCGAAGCTATCAGTTATTGGTCGTACATGTGCAATAAAAGCCAAAACTTCATTTCAAGCGTTGGCGTTGTCTTTGGCTGCCAAGTTTGTGCTTCGTTTTAAGTAACATTTCATTGCAAATTTGACGGACAGCCTGAGCAATTGAGATCGATCACTGTAAATTAATTTAGTTTCTTAGTAAACTAAATACATAATTTAGAGAGCAGAGTAACTGCCACAGAAGTTAGAAATAAATTGAAGAAATTACAAAACAATTGGTGAGTAAATTTAGAGTTGCAGTTTAAAGTTTTTAAGAATATTTAAGAAATTTATTAAGAACATTCTATTAAGTTTGTGGCTTCTACCAAATAGAAATAAGAACGAATAAAAATAAATCTAGAGTTGCTGTTTGAAAATTTGTAAGAAATAGAAATAAATTTAAAGTTGAAGCTGAATGCTATAAAAAATTTAAAGAAAATCTAAATAAAATAGAAAATAAAATAAATAAATAAATTTGAATAAAAGTTTAAGTTTTTCTTCAATTTTTGGAAATTTTTTTGAAGCAAATTCAGTTTTGTTTGTCATTTTATACGAAAAAGAATTTAAAACTAAATAGAAAGGAATTTAAAGTTACAGTTTGAAGCTCTTAAGAATATTAAAGAAATTTTGTAAGCAAATTCTTGTAAGTTTCTTGCATATAAGATAGAGAGTTAATGTCTTGTCATTTTTCAAGTCGGCAGCATTGTTTCACATACCTTATTTGTTTGTCCTTTCATTTGCATTTAAGATTAGCTTTAATGGGCATCCTCTTTAAGCATGCTAAAGGCTTATTGCCTGGTTTATTTATCTCTTTCAACAATATCTAATTAACCGGCTCTCCAACTACATTTTTTTCGCCTATTTGTTGCTCTTTCTGGGGAAATAAATGTAATATACATATATATGTATGTTATAGATGTGGTATGCTTTTGCTTCTGGTTATCATCATCTGGGCATGGGGCAGCTCATCCCTTTACAACACCTCGACTTGGGTAATTTACTGGGCTCGCCTGCCATTTCCCACCATAACACTCAACTCATTTATCTGGGACGTTGCTGCTTTATCAATGTGTGAGTGTGAGTGTGTGTGTATGAGAGTGTGAAGAAGTGTGTCTATGTATGCGTGTGTATGTGTCCCACAGGCGACCACTCGAGTGGCCTCTCAACATTGGAGCAACACTTGGAGCATTGTTTGTGGGCAACACAAGCTTGGGCCCTTACCTCTAATGAAGCGCAAATGTTGATGTAAAAAATTTAATTTAGTTCCTAATCCGAGGCACACACGCATGACCATAGACCATCATCAGTGGGTGGCCACGCCCACTGTATCCGGTTGAATGTCCAAATGTTTATGCAACGTGTGGCAGACGCGTGCTTACCTTCTAATGTGTGCGTGACATGGTCCCACTTGGGCCAATGCTCATCCCAATGCCATAATATGCGTCACATTGCGTATACGCAACGTAGTAAATGCTTTGGCTTCAGCTGCTGCTGCTGCTGATGCTGCTGCTACTGCTGATGCTGCTGGAATGTGGCAAAAATAATAAATGATGCGCCACGTACATGTATTAAAAACAAAGCGCAGAAAAACGCTGACAGCAAAGGCTGGCTGCGACTCCCCATAAAAGCCAGCACACAAAGCAAAGCTAACAAACTGAACTGAACTGAACTGAACGCCGGCGACCGGAATGAAGCCTCACCCGGCCATTGAATGGCGAAATGCTGTTGCTGTTGCTGTTGCTCGCTGTTCACTGTTCGTTGCTAGTTGCTCGTTGCTAGCGCTTTATGTTTGTTGCCACAATGCAGCAGGCAAAACTAACAACGGCAACGACAACGACAACGCCAGCAACAACGACTACGACAACGCCAACGACAGCGACAGCGGGGTGACATCAGCGTGTCCTGCAACCAGGTTGCCAGCCAAACCAAACAAACTGACAAAGAATGAGAGAAGAGAAAGAGAGAGGGGGGCGAGACCAGATGGTTCTCGGTTCTTTCAGCTTGTTTATGGCTTTGTTTGCACTTTTGTTTATGGGTGTACATTTTAAACGCTATATGTGTGTGCCAGCGTGTGTGTTTGTGTGCCAGCATGTGTGTGTGTGTATTTGAGTTTGACCGTTCCGTGACTACTAACAACAGCAGCTACCTGGTTCTGTACTTTGCCGCTTGGCCAACAACACGGAGGTAACATCAGCTGACAGTTGCAGTGATTTTAAGCGTCCATCAAAAGCGCCTGTTTGACATTTAATTGCTGCACATTGTTGCCCTCGTCGCAGCACGCTGCTTACTTGCTTGTCATCATCATCATCATCATCATCATCGTCATCATCGTGATTGTAGAGTCAGTGTTTTGTTTGGCTCTGCGGATGGTCACGGCCATTGTTGGTTTAAGGTGCGAGTGTGTGTGTGTGCGGCCAACTCTTAACACGAAACGTAAAAGCCCAAAGCCAAAGTCATGAGGCTTTATTGCACATTTCACGGCAATGCGACAAAGATTACACAAATACCTCACACACACACATTTACTCGTTTTGGTACTCTCTGCGTGTGTGTTTATGGCTTTGTCTCTGGGCAGTGATGCGTGACTTGCGCCGCCATGGACGATCGTAATCACAGACTTAAACTCAATTTAAATACATGCATAGCAAGCACCTTTTCACAGCTCATTTTATAATTAAACATGCATTTTATGAAATCACTATATCCAGCTCTATTTATTAATATACGCACAAGTAGTTAACTTATTCAAATGAAAGTATTACAACTTTTTTATGGAATTTTTTTCTTGCATTTTCCTTTGACCATTTTCTTTAGTAATGCCGGCTTAATTAAGTTTGCACATTAGTATAACATGGCAAGATGTAAAGGGATATCAAATCATTACAATTATATATTAATATTT
Organism: Drosophila sulfurigaster albostrigata; assembly: GCF_023558435.1. Taxonomy (NCBI): domain Eukaryota; kingdom Metazoa; phylum Arthropoda; class Insecta; order Diptera; family Drosophilidae; genus Drosophila; species Drosophila sulfurigaster. The sequence continues at coordinate 24,157,793 of NC_084882.1, forward strand.
ATAAGCTCTTTTAGTATTTAAACAGCTTAACAGCTTAATTAAAATTTAATATTTATATTATACCTTATTATTTGATATAATTTGTATGCGATTTTTATACCCGCTACTCATAATGTAAAAGTGTATTATTACTTTGTGTTTGTAGGGAATGAATGTAATAGGTAGAAGAAGGCATTTCCTAACCTATAATATAATATTCTTGACCAGCATCAACAGCCGAGGAAAATATAGCCATATCCGTATGTCCGTCTGTTCGTTTTACTAACGGTCTGAATTGTTTTGCCTGACAATCTGGTATATGGTGTGGTACATTTTGATTGTAGTCCAATATAAATATACCGAATATAGTCTTCAGTATATTTCAGTATTTTTGCGATATATTAAATGGATATATATGAATAATACTGCACTGTTTTACTTTAATTCAAACTGGATAACAGGTATCACCCAGTCGATTACACTCGACAACAGCTTTCGGTTTTCACTGCAATCGCAGTTTTGACTGCGAAGTAATTACTGCCGCTGTAGCTGATCGACTTTGTGTTGTACATACACACACATTTGCACATACTCACGGTTACACACACTTGCACACTCACAATGTCACTCACACAAGCAAAAATTCAAAAAGTTTACACGTGTCGGCAAACGTTTTGTGGTCACATTTTGTCAAGGATGTCGCAAGAATGATTTTTTTTTTCTGTGTAAGTTAGTGTGTGTGTGGATGTTTTGCTTAATTTCAACTATGGACATCAGCCTTTGTAACTTAACGTAGAAGCCAACAAACACACACTTGCACACACACACACACACACACACACAGAATACACTTTCATACATTGGCCATTTTCTAATGGCCTTTTCGTGGTCAAGCATTTAAGCTTCAACTCTGGCCGTAACCTCAACCTCAACCTCGACCCTCTCGCTTGGTCTACTTTGTGTAACCGCAAAAGTCGTCGTCTGTACAGCCAACACTCACACTCGCACTCACACTCACACACACTCACTCTGTTTGTACACCTTTTTCGACCATTTTGCACACGATGTTTTGTGGTCGTGTTGACATTTTAAATGCCTTTTCATTTGTCTCCCGAAACGAGGCACAGCAGATGCTGCCGCAGCATCGTCGCTAATTTCATTTCATTTACGCTTAAATGCCACAAAATTTTGCTACACATTAAATTGAATAGTGTGCGGTGGGTTGACCCTTGAACCCCATTTGCCATCCACCCATTTGTTGGCATCTAACATCTAACATTTAGCGTTTAACATTTTAACATTTAACATTTAGCATTTGCATATTTGCTTTTGATTAGCGGCAAAACCAAAAAGTTTCCCCTCAAAAAGTCTTTTGGTAACATCTTTTGCCGCTTTGGCTAATGATTCCACTGCGACACTTAAGCGGCATGTTCAACTCCTCGACTCGACTCAACTCGACTTAAACATACATATATATACTTGTTCGACTATGCAGTCAACAACCCCAACGACATCCTGCTCCTTAGTGGGAAAACTTTTGCTGCAACTACAAAATATTTGCCAAAATTCGTTTGGAATTTTCTCTCATATTTTACTTTTTCGACTCGTTCACTAAGCGATTCACTTCGAATGCTTTGGCTTTGGTTTTGCTTATACGATTTTCTTTCTCCTTTGCTGTGAGAGCTTTAATTAAATTCTCATTTTCGGTTTCAATCTCATATTTCGCTCATATTTTCTTGTGTTAGTTTCAACGTTTGAAATGCGGTTATGGAGGCGCCAATTAAAATACAATTTTTTAAACACACACACACACATACACAGTGTTTTTTGTTGCTCTTGTTCGCTGTGTAATGTAATTAAAAAATATCACGTATACGACGCATGTGGCCCCGGGGTGCGATTTGTTGCCTATTTATGGGCGCCATCGAGGGCAATTTTTGAGTGCGGGCCAAACTTATTTAGACGATTGAAACACAAGCACGCACACTTTACGCTATTTATGCTCCATTTTATGGCTTATGATGGCAGCATGGATAACGCCTAAGATGCGAAATCTAAGGTGCGGGGTAGGTGGAGCTTGGTGGAGCTTGGCGGGTCGTGGCGCCTGCTGCTGTTGCTGCTTCAGCAGAAAACTGGAAAAGAAACTCCACATTGAATAATGATGTCCTACGGGTGCGCAGCTGAGGCTTGAGCTTATTTGTTGCTGCTGCTGTTGCTTCATTAAGCCAACAATGGTCGAGTTTTGAATTAAAGTACCACGCACATTATTGCCTGAGATTGTTATAAACTTGGCGCTTGAAATCAGTGCACTTACATAATTAATTTTATTAAGCGAACATTGCGACACAATTGTTAGAGCAGTAATCTTTAGAATGTTGTGTTGTAAATGTATTTTTGGTAATAAATTGTTTAGATAGCTTAAGTAGCTTCAAGTTTAATTTTAAATGCATTATCGGTTTCTGTTATTGGTCGACAAATTTGACGCATCCATTTCCAAACTAACAACAACAGCAGCAGCAAATTAAACCTTTTGGCAAATATTTACGAAATTCTAAACTATAATCTAAGTAAATCGGGGACAGACGGACAGAACGGACAGCCAGACAGACAGACAGGATGCTGGGTCGGTTTTTGGGGATGGCACGTCACAACGCTTGGATAAGCAGCAAGTGTGCTTAATGACAAAACTTTGCAAATCAGTAAAGCATTTTATTGCCACACACATACACACGCAAGCACTCATATCAAAGAGCAGCTAGATGACACACATATGAAAACCTCATAATCACTTGCTGCACAAATGCTCATATCTAAAGGCAAAGTGGAGACGAAAGAAGGTTACGGGATGTAGGCTGTGTGTTGTTAAGCCCAAAAACTTCATATCTTGCGTGCTGCCAGGACAAACTCATTTGACTGCATTAAAATTAACAGGCAGAACAAGACAAAATGAGATACAGATAGAGATAGAAATATATGTACATAGCGGGAGCAACAGCAAAGCATTGTCTGTGTGGCAGGGGCATGACAACTTCCTGCTGCATTTCCGCAGCAGCCGCATAACAAGCCCCAATACATACAAAACACAGACTACAGCAACTACAAAAGCATAAAACAGAAATAGAAACAGAAAAAAAAACACATACCGAGTACGTATTCGTCGCGTGGAACGTTCTAGGAAAAGTTTTCGACCACAAACGCTGCATATTTGTTGCCAAATTGGTTATGACAAACATCAACATCAACATCAACAGCAGCAGCAACGGCAACAAAAACAACATCAACAACAACAGCGACTGCAATCAACGTCAGCTTGTTTAAAAGATTCGCCTGCTGTTTTTGCTACCTGCCAAGCGAACGAAATTTAATTATAATTCGTTTTTCGCAATTCATAATTTAAAACTTTTCGCCATGACGGCGATCTAATCAGCTGCGAAATTAACCATGACATTTTGGATAAGCTGCTGCCACCTGAAAGTTCAGTTCAGTTCAGTTGAGCTCAGTATCTGCTGCGACTAATATAGAAATTAAAATTTCAACATGCTTCATTTCCCCGTTTCCCCCATTTTCGAGGCATGCAAAGTCTGTTTATTTATTTTTGTTGTTGTTACTGCTGCTGTCGCACAGCAGCTGCAATTACAGCGTTTCAAAGTTGCATTATGCTGTTGACTTGCTACAAAATAAACAACAAATTTTCTTTGGCAAATAAACTGTGAAATTAGCTGGGAAAATTAATTAAAACTATGCACAAATTTGAATAACAGTCGCTTAATCGATCAGCATAGACAACTCATTAAGTTTTGTATCAAGTGACTCATCAAAAGTTTAATACATTTAATTTTTCACTTAAATACAAGTTCAAAGATATGAATAAAGCAAATGAAATGCTTAAAATACTATTTGCTTTCGCTCAATGCAAAAAAGGTTTTAATTAAATTCTTTATTTAAAATCCATCGTTCAAAAGTGTTGAACAAAATATTTCATTTAAATTAAAATACTGTTTGCTGTTTTCTCAAACGGCTATAAAAAATCAATATATATATTTTAAAATGCTCTGTCACGAGTAGCAAGTGAGATTTGGAGTTTAGGCACAACACTTAAATTGAACATGCATTGGCTTTTAGTTAAAAACGAAGCAGAGCAACTAAATGGGACTCCAGAATCTTTCAATACTTTTGGGGGACTTTTGTTTTTTCTCTAAATCTTTTTGAAAACTGATTTAAGGCCGAATTTTCTGCAAGTTGACAATCCTTAACTCCATTAGACTTTGTCAATCTTTCGAGTTTGTCCAGAGGCAAATGTTGCTTATCTGCAGCTCAAAAAGATTTAAATAGGTCAGCCTTACTGCAAATGGAAGAGAGAAAGATAAAGAGAGAGAGAGAGAGAGGTCAGTGTAACTGTATTAACACCTAATTACTTTGCAGATGCTTTCCGTGGTATTTACAGTGCAAATTCCGTCACGGGGTTATCAGTTGTAATACCTGCCGTAGGCACTTGGCCATAATTTGCAGTCCAGTACGCCTCTCTCCTATTCCACCTTCTCCTCCTCCTTCTCCTCGTCTTCCTCCTCGGCGTCGCTGTTCACACTGTTTGCCTGTCTTTGCCGCCTTTCGGTGTGGTGCAAACCGCAAACAATGAGCTTAGTGCCCAGTTACAAGCTGGAAGTCAAGCAGCCGCCGGCAAAGCAGCATCAGCATCAGCAGCAGCAGCAACAGCAGCAGCTGTTCTAACGACCTCCACACTCGCAATTTGTGTAGCTGTCAGTGTATGGGTGTGAATGTGTGTTTCACACATACACACAACTCCCAAACTGCAGTCGACGAATTCAGTTTCAGGCCATGGACAACGTGGCGACGCCTACGCAGCAGTAGAGAGAGAAAGTCCGAAATTGTGGCGCAGCCGGAGGTGTGGAGAAAGTCGAGAAAAATATGCGAAAATTTGCTGTTAAGAGCAGGCAGCTAACGCGCCTTCCATGTCCATGTCCGGGGCAAAACTTTTCGCATGCTGCTGCTTCTGCCGTTTGGCACATAGCCAGACCATGTGCGTTTGTGTGTGATGTGGTGTGTGTGTGTGTGTATATGGCTGACAATAATCCAAAAGTTTTACAAGCAAAACGAGCGACCATTACATGGCAGGCGGGCAGAAACAGAAACCACTTGCAAGCAATTTTCATCAGCGATTTTTCGGGTTTTCCCAGCTGCCGCTGACAGACAACGACGCGAACGTTTTGCTTAGTGCCTGACCGCAAAAGTCTTCTCCAGCTCACACACATACACACACACCCACACAGAGACCGAGAGAGACAGACTGATGCACTCCACACACACACACTCTCACGATAACGTCGTCAGCATGACAACAAAGCCTGCACAAATCTCTGGGCAAACGCATTTAGCATTTGCAGTCCGAGAACGAGAACGTGAACGTGAACGAGACCGAGTCCGAGATCGAGTCGGACTCGCAAGGTAAACGCTTTTCAAATTCGGTCTGGCAAATACCCAATGCCAGAGGCAGTAACGACAGCCAAGAGCCGAGAGCTGTGAGCTGAGAGCTGAAAGCTTAGCTGGAGCATAACAACCACAGGGGCAGCCATAGTTATGCCCTGCAGTCTATTTCCAGCACATGTTAGGAGTACTTACCATAAACCTCACAAGCTCTGCCGCCGCCCCACACGGCAAGGGAGTTCCTCCCTTTTTACATTTGCTAAATGGAAAATGGAGAGAAAAAATAACAAAAAAGAGAAGGGAAAAAAGACAAAGAAAATATGCTGAAATGTGAAAAATAGCAGTTTACAGTTTACACTTGCCACAATGCAGATTCAATGCCACACCTCTTGCCTCCTGCCACATGCCACATGCCACTTGCCACACATATCCGCCTATTGGTCAGTTGCTTTGGATACTTTCTCCAGTTTTGTTAATAAATTTAAAGTTTGTTTTAGTCACTTGCCAAAGGAAAAGCAGCAACAACAGCAACAGAAAATAGCAAAAAAACGAGCTCGGAAAACTCTGACAACAACAACAACAACAGCTCACACTATAACAGTCATCTACACAAACAACTATTGTAGGTACTACTATATACATAAAACAGAAAGTTGAAAGTTTCTTTAAACGTTGCATGGATTGTTTCACTTTGCTCTCGTTCTCGTTCTCGATGTTGTTCTTGACGCTGTGGACCATTCAAGGCGAGTCGGTAAAAAAGCGTTTAACAGTCTCTGCACACTTTGTCCACCAACTAGACACACACACAGAATGAACATGGTGTGTGTGTGTGTGTGTTGGTCGCAGGACATTTATTCGGTTTGTTTTGAAGTTTTTGTTTGCAATTGGCTATATATGAAGAGTCTATTGAGTATAGAGAACGAAAGAATGCAAAATGAATTGAATACAACTGCAAGAGACATTTATCAAAGCAGCTTAGCTATCATAAAGTTATACCTGCTGTGAGCTAAAACAACATCATTTTTTTTATGTTCTTAGTGTTTTAGTGAAACAATACAATTCTAATTCTGAGTAAAACTTTCCCAGCCATGAATGAGCACACTTTAAAGTTGGTAAATTGCGAAATAATCAACTTAATAAGTTGTTTTTATTTATTATGTAATCTATTAGCGTTTTTAAGTACTTGTACATTGAAGCCCATCTTCATTCCATAGTTCTCTACAAATTGTTTATTAACTGTATTTAAAATTGTATTTGTATTTGTATTTGTTTTTGTTGAAACAGGTGCAGTATACAACATTTGCTGATTGCTTGATTGAAACTTGTAATTGTAATACAGGTGCCAAGTAAAGGAATAATTATGTTATGTAATACTTAAGCTCGTTTCATTTGCTTATACCCTGTCAATAGACACACAAAATTCAAGATTAGTTTTGTATTAAGTACGAGTATATAAAAATTGTAATGCTACCAAAATATTTCGCAATTATTTTAGTTATTTTCAAAATTGTTCAATGTCCTTTTTTAGCAAAAGCTAGCTCAACTACATTTTGCGAGGCACTTGATACTTGTGTTTGTTTATTTTTGTTTTTCCATTTTATTGTTTAACTAAAACGCACTAAACGTTAACTACTTTAACTAAATTTGTCATTATTCATTTCCATATTCCTTGTGTGATTTTGCTTAGCTCTGTGATATTTTGTGATGTCTTTAAACCTTAATCAATTGCGCTGCACTTGGTTAAAATGATGGCCTAAATCCGTTGCGTTGCGACAGCACCGAATCGGGACTTTTTTAGCTCCATGGCCAGTTTATAGCCCAACTCCGGGCGACGATCTCGACCCTCGGCCATGGCCTTGACCTAAATATAAATACTAAATACAAAAAAGAGTTCAATTATAAACACTCAACACTCACCTCATTGGTGTGAACTATAACGCCATCGCTGGTCACGACCTTCTCCTTGGTGTGCTCAATATCATGGACATCGGTGCCGCGGCAACAGTCATCTATCAGAATGGTGCGATAGCCAGCTGAAAGTGCATCCACCGCAGTTGCACCCACACACACATCGTAGGCCAATCCACACACATAGATATCTGTGGCGCCTTTCATCTTAAGCTGCGCATTTAGTGTGGTATCCGATAGCTTTTTTGTTGTCCCAGAACACCGAGTACGAATCCACCTCGGGATTGGTGCCCTTGTACACCTTGATGCCATGATCGACCACTTTGAGATCCTTGTGCAGCTCCGCGCCCCACGAGTCCTGCACACAATGACGTGGCCACAGTCGCTGCTTCATTGGCGGCGGCCCAGCAAAGATGACCGTGTCGAAGACCTTTGCCGAATCAGCATCCAGCTGTGAAGTTCATTAAATAAATGCAATATTTTTATTCTAATCTATTCACTTCCTTCCGTATGTCACTTTCTTATAATAGATGAATTTTTAAATTATTAATTATTTTATTTTCGGCATATTTTTGATATAGTAAAAATAGTTCAATGTTTTGCTCTTATTAAAATAGGTAGAGGGTATCTCAAAGTTATGCACAGACTGTATGTTTCTTACTTGTTTTAATTTTATTTGAATTTATTGGCTTTATCTCAATAGAAATTTGCTTTAACACCTTCAATATATGCAACTATGAAGATAATATCTATAGTTTAATTATTTTTATTCCATTTGAATTCATTATAACTTGTTTATATATGTTATTTTCTATGTGTTAGTGAAAAAATTGTTTTGGTGTTGAGGTGATTCGTAACACAATTTGCTTTCGATATGTGAAATGATTATGTATTTGCTGCTACACTTTTAATATTTACAACTATTAAAAAGAATTTCTTATTTCACTCACTTTTAAATTTATTTGTATTTAGGTTTTAGTTTATGTATTGTTATTATTGTTATTCAGTTCTCCTTAAATATAATATTATGTATAACCTCTGACTTCTGAAGTCATTTCTATCTTATCTAAATTAATTTGCTGTAACATTATTATACAGTAAGAAAAGTTTTAAACATTTTCAAAAATTTAATATCTATAACCTCTGACTATTCAATATATTTGCATTTTATTTAAATAAAATGTTGGCATCTCATTTTAAATTTAATTAAATTACATTGTACACAAATTTGTCTACTCACCGATGAGGCCTCGTCCATGGCTCGCATTTTGACATTATCAATAAAGGAAACATGATCGCTAGGATGCCAATCCAGAGAATAGAAGACCGCATCAAAGTCCACGGTGTCGAGTAGCTTGTTAATGGGCTCCAGTATCTATGAATAGCGACGGAAGGTGCGCGGTCATTGGATGAAATTCCCAAAAAGATAGATAACCTTATAGCAGTAGAAAATGGGTCTGGCATTTGGCATTGCGGCATGTGGCATACGAAATGCGGCTAGTGGCATGCGGCATGTGGGGTGTGTCACGTCTGCAAGTTGAGTCCATAAAGCGGCAACCGGAAGTGTGTGTTATTAATTTTGACAAATTTTCATGTTCGAAGTGTAGCAAGTGCCGGCCAACAAGTGCACCACAGAAGACGATGAGGCCGAAGTTGAAGCAGCAGCAACAGCAGCAGCAGCATTGGCATCGGCATCGAGCAGCAGGCTAACAAGGGACAGCGAGGACACACAATTGCCGCAGATGTTAAGCGATGGCGATGGAAATGGCGATGCCAATGCCGATGCTGATGTCGAAGCTCTGATGCCGCTGCCGCTTTTGCTGCTGCTGCTGCTGCTGTCGTTGACGATGACATCCGGCGTGTGTCGCAGCGCGGATGCGACTTAAGTAAAGCATATCCGCTTCCGTCTCTGCACACGCACACTCACACTCTCTCACACACACACAGTTGCAGATACTGTATCTTTCCGAAGGGGAGGAGATGCAGACATGCAGAGCGTGCCCAGCCCAACCTCATCTACTTCGTCGACCTCGTTGTCCTCCTTCGTTCTCATCGTCCTCATCGTCGTCGTAGTTGTCGGCGGCAATGACTTTGGCTCATCCTGCGCTTCGCTTCGCTGCCTCCATTTTCATTTCTTGTTACGTTTTATGTCTTTCCGTCGCCGCATGCCGCATGCCGCATACCTGTCAGTTTGGCCTCCCCACGCTTCTGCTCAACCGACTTCAGCCAGCGCTGAGCTGGAGCTAAGCTTAGCTGCCGCTGCCCCGTCTGTGGCCACAACTCACGACTCGCAGCCACCAGCTGCCAGCTCCACTTTCTTCTTTCTACTTTCTACTTTTTTTTCTTGTGTCAGTCGACTTCGTCCAAACGTCTTGCTTGCGTGTCTGTCCGGACTCACCTCGTGTCCTTGCTGCTGTGCACTGCAATTACTTATATCCAAGGAACCACTTATAAAATCATTTTGTACATCAACAATGAGAAACGCGTTCACCGGTCGCACAATCTGCCAAGAAAGTGAAAGAGAGAGAGAGAGAGAGAGAGAGAGTATGTGTATTAGAATGAGCAATAACTGAAAGAGAGCGAGCATGAGAGAGTGAGATGGTAACATGAGCAGCCCACGAAAATTGTAAGAAAATTGTATGGCCAAAAGTAAGTGAAGCAGACGCCACAAAAGACGTCAGCCCAAAGTACATAAGCACAAACATGAAAAGCTACAAAGAAAATTTGTATACATGTGCATTAGACTCTGCTTCACTGTGTGTGTGTGTGTGTGTATGTGTGTGTATAAGACTCTTTATGTGAGTGTTGGTGTGTGTGTGTGCGCTGATGAGTTTTCTTCTTCATTTTTACTTTTTTTTTTTTGCCGCCCATTATAAATGCGTTTTAAATGAAGTAAAAGCCAGTCAAAAAAAATAAAAACCTCTCGAAAAAAAACCCCTCCGCAGCACACATGAGAGCAAAGAGCTCGTTAGGATGCCATTGCTATCTTGACTGGCAGCCCTGAGTAGCGAGTACCTAGTATACGTCATCATTAAACCTCATCATCAACAGCAGCAGCAATAGCAGCAGCAACGAGAGCGAAGACGAGCATCATCATCAACAACAAAACAGAGTCGACGTCGCCGTCGACGTCGTCGTCGTCGTCTAAGCTGATTATGTTCGAGCATATTTAAAATTAGTGAAGCGCTTTTAATTTGTTATTTATGTGCACGCTGATTATGAATGATTATGATCTATGCGCAAACATAGACGGAGACGAACAGACGGAGACAGGAGCACAGACACTGGCAGTGGCAGTGGCAACAGCAGTTGAACTAGATGTAAGTATGTATGTATGTAGCTGTAGCACATTAGCATCGGCACGTTGCATGCAACTCACTTGGAGCTGAGTGCGTGACACACGTCGCAATAATCGACAGAAATTCACAAACGATGTATAATATCAACACGAAATTTTATTAGAGTAAATATTAGGTTTTGCATACGAATAAACTTACAATATAATACAATTAACTTCCAAGGATTAATTTCATATTTTTGGACATTTTTCAAGAAATCAGAATTAATAGGCTAATTTTTAAAGAAATACAATGGAAATTTTAATTAAAATTTAAAGAAAGAAAGCTACCCATTTTTAATAAAAGCAAACCTGTTGTGGTATTATTCCTAAAATATGCTGAATTAATATACTACAACAATACTAAAATATACCTATTGCTACATTTGGTATATCGTTATACTATTATTTATTTAATAATATTTAAAAATAATAGTGATTGTCTTACAATATTTTCCCCAATTTGTTTTAGAGCATTTTAGAAAACGCCAAGACTATCAAATAACCAGGAAAAATTACAGTCGAGTGGGCTCAGCATCTGCTACCCATTTCTAATAAAACCCGAACAGTGTGGTTTTATTCTTAAAATTTAATATACCAAATCAACATACTGAAATAATAGTGAAATATACCGAAAATTGCATTTGGTATGTCGACATACTATTATTTATTTCTTAATATTATTGATTGTCCCACAATGTTTCCCAAATAATGTTTATTTCATCTAGATAATTTGCCAGCTTAATGATCATAATGAAGTGTCATCTCTAGCAACTGATTAAGTGTGTTGTTGTTGTCAGTAGCTTTGATTTGTGTGGCTGTTGCTGTTGGTGTTGCAACTGTTGGCAGAGCGTTTAAAATATGTCATCCCAGCTAAATGCTTTAAAGCGACCAACGTGAGTTGCACCAGTACCAGTGGCAGTGGCAATGGCAGTCGCATGAGCAGCAGCAGGTGGCACGCAAATGAAGTTGCGGGCTCGGAGAGTGGCGGAAAGGTTAGTTGTTCTTGTTGATGCTGTTGTTCTTGTTGTTGTCGTCGTGGGGCAGACAACGCTTAAGCAGTTGATGATTTATCGCCCGTTGGCAGTGGCTGTGGCAGTGGTTATAGCATTAGTGCTGCTGCCTCTGCTTCAGCTGCCTCTGCCTCTGCTGCCTCGGATGCTACTGTGGTGATGGTGCAGTGGAGCCGCATAGTTGCGGAAGTGATTTACATTTGCATGTCGAGCATGGGGACGACGCATTTTGAGCATAGTTTTCGGTTAGAGAGCATACTTAGAGATAATGGCCGGATAAAGGTAGTTAATGTATCAATTTGTGCGGTGAGTTGTCTTGGCCCATAAAACATATATCACACGTGGATTATGCTAGAGCTTAGCATGGCCATTAGACGACCAAAGACAAGGCTTTCACTGAATTTAATTTCCCCATGCCCAATTGCCAAATAGCAAATATTGTTTTAGTTTCTTTAATCAAATTTTACCCAAAGTTCGCACACACATTTCGGCAATTAATTTTACAATGTTTAGTTTGTAAACTTTAAAAAACTTTAAATTCGATTCGACTCTTTCCTCACATTTCACACACACACACACACACACATTCTCATTTTGCTCCGCAATTTTACCTCAGAGTTTCACCGCAAGAAATCACAGCACCATCCAATTATGAAGCATTTGACGCAGCTGCTGCTGCCGTTCCTCTTTCTCAATCTGCTGTCGCACAGTTTACTAAAGTTGGCAAATTAACACGCACCTCATCCACTGGGCTCCATTGGCGTTGGCGTCGGCGTTGGCTAATGCAAACAACTGACCCTTGGCCCAAGCACTTATTGTTTTAGCCACCCACATCCTGGCCTCAAACAAGAGTGCGTCCCGCACCCACAGCCGAGCAGAGTTTGCCAGCAGAGTTTGAGCCGTTTAATTTAAAGTTGCAACTATGAATGTTTGATTAAAGTGCTGTGGCAATAGCCAAGAAATGCTTTCAAACTTAAAGTGAAACTCTTGGTTAAGCGACAACCAACTGGCAACTAGCAACAAATTGGAGTGTGCAGAGGAGAGAGAGAGTAAAAATCCTGGTTCATTCATTTGGCTGGCAAATATGTTACGGCTAAATTAATTATTGAGCGTTGCGAGAACGAGTCCCACAGACACGTTGTGGATTTGGATTTGGATGTGGATGTGGCAGACATGGCGACACCCGAAATGCCTTTGGCTCCACGGGAACGAAGAGACAGTCAGACAGACAGACAGAGAGACAGCAAAGAGGTGCGGCAAGACAAGGCACCTTGTGGTTACCACAGCAAATCTTAAATTCAAATTACACTTCAACCCGATTCTGTCAGGGGCCAAACAAAAGGAACAAGTTATAGAAATAACTTTGCTCTCGCTTGCACACATTCGCTCTCTCTCTCTCTCTCTCTTTCTATCTGCTGAATTCTATCTCTATACTCTCACACACAAGTAAATGGAAGAGAAACTTTCGTTGTGTCGAGCACGGCATACAACATTTCGAGTCAATTTCAGTGCAGAATAAATTTCAAAATCCGAAAACCCAAAGCGCCGACGTTTTTGGGTTGCCTTTTAGTTGGATACCGGAGCTACTTCATCCCGAGCCGGGTTTTTTTTTGGGGAGAGCCGCAGACAAACTGTCAAAGTGTGCGCCGTGTGTGCCAAAAAAGTTGCCAAGCTAAACGAATGAGGACGGCAAATGGTGACGTCGACAAGGACCACGAACCGAAGGATCCAAAAGCAGGCAGAAAGGCGCACGAATCGAATGAAATTCAACGTGATATTGAAGTATGTGCCAAAAGGGAAACGTGCCCAGCCACACCCACACACATCGATGTTGGGGAGGCCTATGTGTGTGTGTGAGTGTGTGGGTGTGGGTGTGTATTGGCTGTATGGGTATGTGGGGCAGGTGCTAAAGCAATTTCCGTTTTGAAATTGTTGCATAAGTTGGCGGTTCTGGCAGTTCTGGGCCCGATTCTGAGCCTGTCTGCCTCCCTCTCCACTTCACCTCCAACTCCTCTGCTCACTTGTATACATTTATTTTTTTGGCATACTCCTCACATAGGCAGACAACTCCAACACACATTGCCGTTGACAGTTGTGGGTTTTACGGATGCGACGGACCCACCAGGAGTGATGATGAGGTGGAGGCATAGGAAGAGGCAGAGACAGAGACAGACAGAGAGTTAGTGGAGGCATGCCAGTTGCTGGAAAATTACATTATACAATTTATGCGGCTGACTGGGACCAGAAATTGTTGGGCAACCCAACATGCCTAGCGAGCACAGAGGCAGAGAGAACGAGCGAGAGTTATGCACAACTAACCATAAATAAGTTTTCGAACTCCCCACGATTTCACACCAATATATTGCCAACACCAATAATACACACTTATCGGCAGACAGAACTTCAAGCTCATGTGGCAATAAGCTGCTTACGACAAATTTATGCAGATGATATGCTGATAATTCGCCAGCAACTTCTTGATGTCTGTTGATAATCTGAGAGATCTATTCATGATTTTGCATGATTTTAGTTGAGCATGAAAGTCATATTGAAGTGGTGTCTGGAGTCTGTGGATATGTTTATTGGATGCTCAACTCTCAAAATAATTTGAAGAGATGAGTATTCAAGGTATTATTGATATAATCTGAGAGATCTGATACATGATTTGACAAAGCTTGAATGTTATATTGAGTCTGTGAATATATTTCCTGGATGCTTATCTCATAAAATAATTTGCAGAGACGAGTATTAAAGATATTAATAAGAGATCTGATACATAATTTGATAAAGCTTGAATGTTATATTGAAGTCGAATAAGTCAAGCAGATGATTATCAGAAATATTGATGATAGCTATTGTTAGAACATTAGGAGTTCACTTTTAGCAAAGAAGCATAAATCATATTTCCAATTAATGCTCTCTTTTAAAAACTCTCTGTAAAAGCAAACTTTATCTTCACTTCAGTGCTGTCTGCCATTAAGCCATAAAGTTGTTTATCTAGTTTCATCTGGCATTTTAGTTTGCATCGGAATGTTGCATCCATTGCTATTTCATTTCGTTTCTTACCCATACCTGTTTTCTCCCTCTCTTTCTATTGCTCTATTCTGCTCTCTGTTTCCTGGGGTGCTATCGTTTTGTTTGATTTAATGAAGCCTAATGCAGGAAAGCTTTTTCTATTGGAAAAACATTTTTCATGTCTGACAACTGCCCAATCCAATTAAACAAAAACTGCCAACAGTTTTCCAACGTTATATCAACTGTTATGCCCCGCTCTATCTCTGTCACTCTTAATACTCAACTCCACACGCTCTGTCCCTTTCTGTGCGACACCGTCGCGGCGTCTCGCTCGCACTTGCGCTTGTGTGTTATAAGTCATTAACTTTCTAAATAATCGCCGCAGCGTGTCAACTTTGGTCGTTAAACTTTCATCAGTCGAGGACGACGCGACGGTGAGTGGTGGCATTGAGGATTGGGAATCCCGTAAACCAAGTAAGAAGCAGAAGATGTAGAAGCTAAAGCAGAAGCAAAAGAAGAAGAAGAAGACGACGAAGAAGAGCACACGAAAAAGGACGAGAAAAAATTAAGCGCCCTGGACACGCGACAGCGTTAGAAAAACGGAGCCCAAATTTATAGCAAGATATTATTTTCCGCTCGATGAGCAGACAAGTCGTAGGGCGACTTTTGGCACTCACTGTGCGGCTGTGTTTCCAAGTCCATCCCCCTCCCCCCGACCATGGCCACCAAACGAAGTCTCTTTCCACGGATTGCTGGCCGTGTTTTTCGGTGTCGGTGCGTAACTGAGCACGAAAAAAAAAAACTGTGGCACATTGTGCCATAAATGAAGACATTATAAACGATGCTGCACCACGGAACCACCTCAGTCACCCCCTCTTCTACCCAGCTGTGTGTGTGTGGGTGTGTGTATTTGTATGGGTATAAGTAAGTGCACCCAAGATTAACGGTAGACATTGTAAGACACTTAAAGCTTTTTGGGCGGAAGATTTTTGAGTCACTTTGTGGTCGGGGGTTCAATGAACTATATGATGACGCGCCTTATATGATATATTACGGCTCTCTAAATGTGCCAGCAGCACGCTGCTTGCCCTCATACACGTACATACTACATATATTTATAACCTAGTCTCTGAATCCCAGCCAAACGCTGGCAATTTACGACTGTCAGATGGCTAAGAGCCGAGCCGAGCAGGTGGCAACAGCAATAAATGTATTATATGAAGATAAAACTGTTTAAGGAAATGGTAATGGCGGCCCTCAAATATAAAATGAAACTGCCAGCTGCTGCTGCTGCTTTCCTAGGCGCTTTCGCAATGTTAACAGCCATTGTCGAGTTCACGGAAAACAGTTCATCTCGTTTGATGAGAAAACAAAGACATAAATGCAACAGGTTGTCGCTGAGCAAAATTCATCCCTCGAAAAAGGAAAAATCCCATTGTCAGCTTCTCGTTTTCAATTATAATAATATTTTGCAAAGTGCTTGGATACTTTTTATATAAACTTTGCGCTGTCAATTAATGTATGTGTGTGTGTGTGTGTGTGAGCTTAAAGTAAAATCATCCCCGTGGAATTGAAACCGCCGTCACTCACGACTTTACCTTCAATTCCAGCACTTAAACTTTAGGTAAAAAGGTCATTTTGCCCTGCACTTGGTTTGGTCCCTCATCAAAAACTGTTCGTTGTTCGGTTTCGCTTGTGTTGCGGCTGCTTGTCAAAACCGCAGCATTTTACGCTTGAGGAAACAACAGAACTCCTTTTCTACTACTCCCCCCCGTCGCACCTCAACGTCCTCAACGCTTGCCTTTACTCTAGGTATACCTTTTGTGCAGTTGGTTAAAAAGCATTTTCTGCACATTTAAGCACATAAATTACGCATTTTCGAAATGGCACAAAAATGCAAACACAACACAATAAAAGCATCAAAATTGTAAACGCGTCACATTGAATTATGCCCACAAAATTAGGTAGCCTCCATGGTCGATCCCCCTTTTTCAAATCCGTTTTTCGCATGCACCTTTCTATTGATTGTTTTACACAAATGCGGCCAGTCACATTATTTCCATAAATTTGCGTTCATTTCCGTTTCCTGCCACTTCAATCGGTTTCAGTTTTATGCAGCCCCACCCCACAAAAAAAAATACTTTACAGCCAGATGGACTCAAACTCACAAACACACACACACAGAGGGAAAACAAATATATACTCATTGTTACATAAACACACGCACACCACAAAACCGCAAAAATATTTAGCGAGCAATGCAAATGATTTACGGCGCTAAATGTTCTATTTATGTGTTTATTTAATTCCAAACGCGGGACACAAGTTTCATTCGTCTAAGTTTCGTTCCCAGCCCGTCCATCATTTGATTTGTTTATTATGCAAATTTCGTTTGTTGTTGCCGCTTCGTTTCGTTTGTTGTTGTTTTCCTTCGTTTTTTTTTTTGTATTTTTGTATTTTATTTTGTCCGTGCGCGCTTCACGCAAACATTAAACTGCAAAATTACCATTTATGCAATTCATGCGGAAATACAAACAAAAGTCAATTTTATGGGGCGCAATTTTTTCTTCTGTTGCTTTTTTATTTTTGGCAAACCGAAAAAAAACTGTATGTAGCTGGAAGGGATGTGGCAGCGAAAGGAAGTGTGGGGTGTCACCGAGGTCTGCCATTTTTTAAGTGTTCCCTTTATTATGATATCAGCTGCCGGAAGATTTTTTTATATGTTAATAAATTTTTATGCAATATTACACAATTTGGCAACGCTCACCATTCCATTCGATGGGTAAGGGGCGAGTAGCGAGGTGGCGGGAGAATCATCATCGTTTAAATGGCATATCAAAAATGAAATTATTTTTGTGAAATAATTTGTCGCGTGACAAACGAGGGATTGTTCAACAGGCAGACCAAGCCAGCCAGCCAGCCAGCCAGCCAGACAATGCGAACGACCTACCATGCGTATACGTAATTTATTTGGGGTTCACATTACAGGACACACACATACATATGTTCATACATTCCATGCCAGAAGAAAGTTCAACAAAAGCATTCACTTCAGGAATTTATAGAAATCTCGGTGCACAAATTAAAGCCCATTTCGTAAGGTTTTCTAAAGAAACTTTAACATCATATTGAAGCAGTTGAAGACAAAATACGGATGAAAAAAAAACTTTTGCAACATTTGGGAATTTTGGTAATTTTTCGCAATTGTTCATTATTAAATAAATATGTAGAGTTCTCGTTAATTCAGAGAAAAGAAAAGTTTTATTCAAAAATTTCCAGCATAAAAAGTGGACATTGCGAAAAAAAAAGAAAAAAGTTTTATAAAGTTGCTGTTAATCTATGCTACAATTCAGTTTAAATTCAAATTATGTTGAAATTTATATTAAAAATACATTAACCCACAAAATTACCGCAAAACGAAAAAGTTTTCGTTGTTATTTTTCCAAACTCTCTTTAAATTGTACACTGAATTAGAATTGTATTGTGAATTGTGTGCGAGTGGATTTCTTATTAAATTTTCTGTTATTGTGATTTTCGTAATATTTTATTTTTTGCTTTCTTTGATTTACTTGAGAGTTATGTTAATTGTGAAGCAGTCAAAAACTTTCAAGTAGCTTTAAAACATGCGAAACGCAACATCTTTCACATCACGTACGCAATTTTATGGCAGCGACTGTGGCAACAATGTTGCTCAGCTCATTCCGATGTGAAAAATGTGGAAAGCGAAGGAAGCAAAGAAAAGGCAGCGAGCAGCAGTAGATGAAGTCAGCTATGGCCTGGCTTCGTTGACTATTCGCACAATAAAATTATTCGAAAAATTCTTTATTTTAATATGCTGGCAATGCGATGAGGGCGAAGGCAATGCGAGCACGAGAGGAAAGAGTGGAAGTGGTACCGAGAGGGGGGAAATGGAGCAACGAGCTTACCAAATGAATGCAGCTCCGTTCGCTTTCTGTGGCATTTTATTTGTCACGCGTTTTTATCACTTTACGTGCGGAGAGGCTCTGAGTATTGTGTTTGTATGTGTCACTCTGTTGTCTGTGTGTGTGTGTCTGTTTTTGTGTTTGTGTGTGACATTCACAGAATCAGATTATCACATTTGCATACGCTACCACTGCCGCCGTCGCTTCGTGACAGGGCAGTGGCGATGATGACGATGACGATAGCTGGGCGAAGGAATGAGTTTTTGGTTGTGGGCAAAAACAGGAGCAGCAGTAACTGTGTGTGTGTGTGTGTGTGTGTGTGTGTGTGTGTGTGTGTGTGTGTGTGTGTGTGTGTGTGTGTGTGTGTGTGTGTGTGTGTGTCTGTGCAGGGAAAATGGCTTGGGTTTTGGGGGAGTGGGGGATGGGAGATGATGAAAGCAATCCCCATATGCAGACTGGCAAACTCGGCAGACCTCGCAATGTGTGACGTGTGACATTTGCTGTAAGCGACATTTTACCGTCCAACAAGGACTGATCAGGATTGAATTACACACACAATCCGGGACTCGGCCACTTTGATTGCAAACGCTGCGAATGACTGCGAATTTGTGTGCGGTGGGACACCGCTTTATCTTGCTCTCTCTTTCGCTCGCTCTCGCTCTCTGGCTCTCTGGCTCTCTATGCGTGTGTTTTGGGTTTATGACGCAGCTTCCGCGTTGGCAAAACGTTGACAAATATTTTATTATCACATTTTATGATTTTATGAGTCCCCGGATATGAATCACTGAGTGACGAGAACCTTACCAGACACACACACACACATTCGCATGTACACACGCACATGCACAGCAAATACACCGCTTCATAATAGTGGATGATGGTAAAAGCTTAACCCAGACAAGGCCCGGGAGATATAGACACACACGTCACACACACACACACATACACAGACACGTACGCACACATTGTATAGTATATAATAAGTACAGACACTGAGATTGAAACGTGTATATGTGTGTGTGTGAAGTAGTAGTAGATGAAGATGAAACGCTGCTTACCGTTTTTATCCATTGATTCCAGCAAAATTTAAACTCCTCCCTATCGATGAACCCATCGCCGTTTGTATCAAAGACGGCGAATATTTGCTCGAGGCGTTCGTGTGGTACGTCGTAGATGTGGCCCTTGTCGTTGCGGAACAGAGCACGGCAGATTAGCGTAAACTCATCCAGATTCAGGCGGTCATCGCTACAGGAGACAGGTGGCAGCGACGTCGGAGGAGGAGGAGACGCGGCGGCGGCGGCAAAGGTGAATCAGGCATGAAAATAAACGGCAGGCAGAGCAAGCAAATAAAGTTAGTTTTTCGGGAAGCAGGAAGAGACTCAGCTAAACACAGAGAACGAGAGAGCGAGTCTTAGGGCGCAAGGGTAGAGGATTAGAAAGAGGGCGGGAGCGGGGAAGGTGAATTGCAAAAGTTGGGGCCAGTTGCCTAGGGGTTGTTTGTCATTGTAGCTGTTGCTGTCGTTCTTGTCGTTGTTGTTGTTGTCGTTGCCATTTGGAGAGCAGAGCTTTAACTTGCCGTTTGCCAAATGAATGAAAATTTATTTATTTATAGCATACTTTTTGGGGCCTACCATCATCATCCCAGCAGCTGCTTTCAATTCGTTTAATTAAGGTAAAATTAATGCGATTACGTTTATTGATTTGCGTTTTAAATGGATGGCCCTATAAAACTGTTGAAAATGTCAATTAGAATTAATTTATGCAACGTTTTGTCCTCGTTGTGCTTTTATTTCAATTCGTTTTCTCTCTTTTTTTGTTTGCTGCTTCTGCTGCTGCTGTACTCCAACTTTGCATTAATAAATTAACTTAGATTTCGTTCTCTTTCTGTATGCAGCTTTTTATGTCACGTTTCATTAATAATTTATGCAAGTGTTTACTGTAAATTTGCAAATTTGTTGGTCCAACCATTGATGCTGTTAATTCAGTTAATTTTTGTTTATTTATGTTTGCAATTTATTTATTTGTTGTTGCAACTTTTACACTTTTGCCAATTTGCATAAATATGCATTATTTTTTATAGTAATTGATTTACTTTGCGGTCGCCGTGTAGCAAATTAAAAGTTGACAAAAACCGCCTTAAATCTAATGTGCCACAATGTTATGTAATAAAAAATGTTTTATAGTTTTTTCGTTTTGTTAGAAATAGTTTTAGTAATTTTACGCGGCATTTATTAATTAATAAATTAATAGAATGTTAACTTTTGGTCATTTTATGAATCGTAAATTGAAATTGTCTTTTTTATATTGTTAATTTATGCACTAAACAGACCGTTAATTAATTTTGGTTGGTTGCCTTTGTTTGCATATTATTATTATTCAAATAATTATTATTATTTATTTAGCCGTTTTCTGTTTGTCGTTCGTCACAACATTTAAATACGCACCCATCCTTGTCGAATGCCGTGAAACAGGCGTCCATTGCTGAACCGTTCGAATCGTCGATGACAATTGGCGGTGTTGGTGAATCCATAACTGCGACAACGTTGCCAACGTCCAAAACAAAACAACCTGGCTGTCTGCTCTTCGAGTCGTCGTCGTCGTCGTCGTAGTCTCTGAGTTTGCCACTTAATGAAGCCCGCAGCAAGCCACCAACTGCAAGTTAAAGTGAAGCCATCAATAATAACTGTTGTTTTGCGCGCGCACACACGTGAACCTGAACCTAAATGTGAAATGTGAACGTGAATCTGAATGTGAATGTGAATGTAACTGTGAATATGGCAACAACACCCACAGTGCACCCCACGATCCTTAGAATTAACTCTGAGACTGAGACAAGTTTTTTGGGGCGTCTTCCACAGCTTACCCGCTCAGCTTGAACGACCGCCAGTTACTGAACCACATTCATTCGCCCGTTTCGATGGTCGTCGCCTTGCAATAGATTTATCGAATAAACAAAACGCCGCCCGCACCTCTTGTCACCCCTCTGTCATCGAGCTATTGTCATGGCGACGACGTCATCTTGTGGTTTATTTTATTTATTTCATTTCACGCCCAACCCACAAACCAAAACCCAGCTCCCCTCCAAGCCCCGCTCTCAACCAACCAAATAGTCAGCGAGCTCAGCGAAGCGAGCGGCTTTTGTGGCTGCGCCCGTAGCGATTACCTGGCGGCATTTTTCCTAATCAAAAGTGCGCATTGTGTAAGTCTATTGTTGTTGTTGTTGCTGCTGTTGTTGTTGTTTTGTGGAAATGCCTTTGCTAAAAGCTGCAGCAAAGTTTCAACTTCAGTGTAAGCTGTGAACCACCCAAAAAAAAAAAATGCGGGCTAAAATCCTCCATTGCAATTTTGATGGAGCTGATTGTCGGTTATTGTGAGCGCAATCGCGATGTGTGAGTGAAGGCGGTTTTAAATGCGTCAAAAGTACAGTTGTGCACGTGCTCACACACACACACACACACACACTGGCACACACACACACACATGGTTGGCCTGGTTTCTGCTATTGGCATAGGTTTGCTCTTATTTGACTTGATTTTTTGGAGTGAGTCCCACTGAGTTAACTTCCCCTTCCGTCACTCCATTGCCGAGGTGAAATCAAGTTCTTCAGCTCACGCTGACTAACAAGGCCAATTGTTGGCATGTTGACGGGCTTTCAACTACCATTTCTTCATGCTATCCACAATTTCGACTTGGTCTCCATTAGACGCTGGAGTGACAATGCGAAATTAAACAGTTGCTGCACTATAGCTTGACATTTAATTGATGGACTTTTCTAGTCACACAATTTCTGCTTATTTTGTGAGAGAAACGAAGCAACTTTGTTGCGATTTTTATATTGCCTGCCCATAGAGTAGAAAGGTATTATAACTTTATGCCTATAGCCGTCTTTTTGGTATATTTTAAATATGAAAATATATCAAAGTACCAAATAAAGTCTTCGGTATATTTTAGGTTTTCTTAGTATAATAAGTTGGTATATTTTAGGAATAATACTGCATTTGCTTCTATTGAAAATGAATAGCGTATCCCACAGTCGAGTTCACTCGACTGTAGCTTTGTTTCTTGTTTGTGTTAAACCAGGACATAAAACTGTCTCTCCATAAATAGCATTTAGTTCAATATGTCTCAATCTTTTAAATTCCCCTAAATATCGTAGAAAGTTCACACAATTTCTACTTTTTTTGTTGGGTTAAAAGCAGCCACATTCCGTATGGTTATATTTGCATATCTAAGACATCAAATTGTCTCACTTTATAAATAAGATTTAGTTCAATACTTTTCAATAATTTAAATTTCCCTAAAGTTCATATAAATCTTAAATTTGTTCTTACTTTGTTAGAGAACAGTATAGATTATTTATACATTATATTTAAGACATAAAACTGGCTTTGCAAAAATAAGATTCTCGCCAATATGCCCCAACCATTTGAATTCCCCGAAAGTTCATTAAAATATCTCGCAATTGTAAAGGATTTTTTGTGTACACATCTAAGACTTTAAACTAACTCGCCATAAATAGTTCAATCATTTAAATTCTCCTAAAGCTAATATAAAATTCACATATTTTCTACTAATTTTGCGAGAGGAAAAAATCAACATTGAATAGGCTTATATTTGTATATCTAAGATTGAAAACTGCATCTCTTTAAGACAAGATAAGATTAACTTAAATGCCATTTCTTTTATTTTCATTTTCTGATGTCGATATAAATTTGAAGTTTTATTTTTTGGAAAATAAAAAAAATATGTTTAGGTTTTCTTTATATATAACTAACTCAAAAGACTTATCTCTCTCTCTCTCCCTTTATATAAGATTTAGATAAGCTTTAGCTCCATACCGTTCAATCATTTAAATTCCACTAAAGTTCTATTTGAATAATTTTGTTTTATGTATTTTTTAAATTGCTCCCATTGACTGCAATAAATTCTATGGCAATGGCAAGGTATTTTATTATTATGATATTCAGCTGGCTTAATTCTTGATTTTTGCTTCTTTTTTGCCATCCATCTCGTATCGGTTGCTAACCCCCAGCTGTGGCCAGTGTGTGTGTGTGAGCGCCACAAAGCCATAGATTTCCATTTAACTTAAAGTCCTAACTCAGCCACAGGCTCTAAGCCGAACGTTGCTTTTGTCGTTCCTTATTTTTTGTTTTTTTTTTTTTCTGGCTTTGGTTTTTTGTGTGCGGTGCGTGTGTTTGTTATATTCACATGACTCCGACATATAGGAACTAATGCGCATTGAGCAATAAATTTAAATTTATATGTATGTTTACTTAATATTAAAGATTTATGCACAATATGTTGCGGCAAACAGGCAGCAGATCAGGGCCGAGTCGAGGAGCGATGTGCAGAGCGCCAACTGCAGCCGGTTCATAGGTAAAGAGAACTAATAAAATAAAAATATAGCACAACAAATGTGCCAAGCCGGGGAAAAACGAGAGAACAAGAACAAGCCGGGCTCATGATTTATGCTTTGGCCAACAAAACTCCCTTTCTCCCTCTCTATCCAACTCCAGTTACAACTCCATCTTCTGGCAGTCTCAAAGCATTTGCGGCCCGCATGAATCAGAAGCCGCAACAATTCACAAAAGGGCCAGGGACATAAAACCATAAATGATCATTGCCAGGAAGTTACGAGTTAGCTTTTAAATTAGTTTCACTCTGAACACTTGTTCTTTAATTCACTAAAATTTTTCGCCCGCAAATAAACAAAAATAACCGAATAACAACAGAAAACAAACAAACAAACAACAAACAATTTGACTGGCCAGAGTCTACGGGGCGTATGTGTTATGTGCTTGCTTGCTTGCTGTGTGTGTGTGTGTGTGTGTAGGTTGGTTTTATCTGCTGCTCTGTGGCCATACAATAAAAATGCGCATAATTTCGCTTAGCTTGAGAAAAGTTTGTCCAAATAAACTTAAGTACAACTCCCCCAAGGTAAAGGAGAGCGGGCGTCAAGGAAAGGTTTTGGTCGGTTGTGAGGCGGCTTGAGTATGACTTTCAGGCGCCGCTTCGCTTTATATGCCAAACACTAATTGAAAACTATTTTTGGAATTGGCGGCGGCGAGACCCTCCACCTCCACCCCGGACTCCCCAGCGGCCTACAGTCGACAGTCGACAGCCGTCAGCCGACAGTTAGACTTCGAACTGGCAACTCTTAACTCCCAAACTGCCAACTCCCAAGGGCCCTTTGGGTTAATATGTAAATGGAGGATAACGCGAAATGCGCAAAACTTTTGCTGCGAAACAATTTACGCGGCATTAAGCAAAACGCAAGCGCACACCTTACCAACAGCAACAACAAAAAAAAAGAGCTACCAATTTTTTTCTTTCTTTTTTTTCGGGAGGCTCCAATTGTTTTCGATTAAAGTTGTCGACGTCAAAGTCATTGACTAAATAAAAAGCATCATAAAAGTGAAAGCAGTTATACTGCGACTCCCGCCACCTTCGTTGCCCGCATCAAACAGCAAAAACTTTGACAATTTGGCAAATAATGAAGCCCGCACGTGTCTAAATTGTTTGCTACAGCGTCAGTTTCAGCTTCAGCTTCAGCTTCACCGTCAGGTGGAAAGCTTGACACAGGTCAGAGATGAGGTCGAATCTCTTAAACTCATCTGCGAGAATTGTATTCGCAATACCATATCATTTCATTACTCACTTTATGACAAGTAGTTACTCAACTTGGAGATACCCTTTATAGTCTGTTATGCCCTTTGAACTGCTTTGCGAGGGTGCCGCAAATAATTATATTTAAAGTATTAGAGCAAGTAGATTGAGCAAGTGCACCGTACGCCACGGGGTGCAACAAAAAGTTTCATTGAAATATTATCACAAGTTGCTAAAACTGCAATTATGAAGTCAAGCGAATGTTCGTGTAGCTGAAAGCACTTCGAAACTACGTACAATAACAGCATATGGAGTACTCTGGCTGGCAGTTATTAAAAGGGAAAATAAATTAAATTGTCTGTACATAAAACTAACTTTTTGGCATCATATTAATTACAATTTTCATTGAAAGCTGTACAAAAGCTTTACTTTTGAAATTAGTTTTAAAAGTGGAAGCATCAACAAAAAAAAATAAAATAAAAAATAATGAATGGCATTTTAGTGTTTGTCATCGAAGGCTCTCAAGCAGCAATCAGTGCACCGAATCTTTTGAAGAATTTTAGTGCTTTCTCATCAAGGCTGTCGCAAAAACTTTAAGCTGCCAAACATAACTCAACAAAGGAGCCAGTAAGGTGAGTTTCTGTGGAGTGAGTTGAGCTGAAGCGGGGAAAAGTCTTGCATAATTTGCCAGTAGCGCCCTGAAAAGTAAATTACCGCCTAAGACTTCCTGTTGTTGTTGTTGTTGTTCGAGCTGGAAGGGGGCGTCAAAAGTGGCTTGTCAAGCCGGGTGGGATCAGCTAATAAACCACGCAACCCGCACCAAGTCAGCCAAGTCAGCAGGCGGCAGGCAGCACCAAGGCCGCAGCAGAGAGTGGAAGAGAGAGAGAGAGACAGAGAGAGAGCGAGAGAAAGACAGAGTGCACACAGGGCGGGGCAGGAAACCGGCGCTAAGTGGCGCGGCGCATTTAAAAGCAAACGCCTCGAGGTCGGGGCTCAATTTTGCGATATGGAGTACACGGGATCGGAAGAGGAGCAGCGAGGGGCGAGGGGCAAACGGAGACGGAGGCGGAGACGGAGGCGGAGACGGGTTTTTGGCTGGTAACGAAGCCAGCCATCAATTGAATTGCCAAAAAATTTAGCAGCTTCTGTTAGGCCAAAGCCTCAACCCTCAACCCGGCGCGTATAAAAGGCTTTCAATTCTTTTTTTTTTTCCTTTTGTATTTTCTTTTTTTTTTGCAGTTGAGTTCTTTCGGGGCCTGCTTAATGCAGGCACGTCAGCAGCAGTAGCAGCAGCTATAGAAGAGGAGCAATAGCAGCAGGACGACATGGGGCAGACATTGATGGATACGCAAAGAGCGAGAGAGAGAGAGAGAGAAAGATGGGGAATGAAAAGCGAGCGAGGAATGCCACGTCAGCAGCTGCCTTTTGGCTTCGCTACGTTCACGTTCACGTTCAACTTGTGCCTTGTGGTCTGCCATTAACAGTGCCTGCTTGCAGTAGGTGTCAGCCGGTACCTCAGTTTGTCAGTCATTCAGTCAGTCATGTCAGTGTCTCTCCATGTGTGTGTGTGTGTGTGCTTTGCCAGCTGCGTGCTGGCCTTTTATCACTTGTTAGTATCTAAAAATACGTGGCGCACATGCCGCCTTTCATTTCATTTCATTTGGTTTCATTTCATTTCATTTCGTTTGGTTTGGCTTGGTTTGGTTTCGCTTCATTTTGTTTACCTGCTGCTGTGCGCTTAAATACAAAATGATAAATTGCCATTTTGACGCAACTGGCAGCAGCAGTTCCTTCTTCATCTCCTCCTCCTTCTCCTTCTCATCCTGCTGCCTCCTTCTAACACCTTTTGCAATTTTTACCTTCGCCTTGTGACCCTGTGTTCAGCGCAGCAGAGAAATTGGAAAAACAACGTTGAAAATGAAAAAAAAAACCGTAAAGTAAACTCTGCGAAATGAACTCGATGCTTCAGAGCTCTGGCCGCTGGCGAGGATTGGACGCGAGTTGCACAAGTTTAGCCCTTGTCCTCGTGCTGTACTCGAATATTGTTGGTTATTGCTGCGTCGCTTTGAAAAATGTTCACGTTCCGCTCCACTGACGCTGATGCAGAGATAACAGCAAAAGTGTTGGGCTATGCAAACACACACACACACACACATACACAGACTCATTCGCACTTTAGGCACAACAACAACAACAACAAAAAAACCCACGCATGCAGCTGGCGAGGAGAGAGGCTTTTGGTCTCGGTCTCGTTGTCGTTGTCATTTTGGGGGCAGATACTCGGTACCGTGGTACAGATCCTGAATCCAGATACGGATGACTTTTGGGTCAACGGTCAGCTCGCGTTTTGCAGATCAAAATGTGCCCCAAAGAAATGTGTCGCAAGTGCCACAAAGGTAAATTGAATATTGCCCATTTAATGGGTAAACCTTTTTATATACATTTTTTGCATCCCGTTGGGAATTCTTTTCTTTTTTTTTTTTTGTTTTGGGTCACGTCAACACGACATTAAAATGTTCTCTCTCGCACGAAATGAACAACGGCAACAAAAATTCGAATGAAATGTATAATGGATATAACATAATACATAAACGTACGAGTTTTAGAGCCTCATTAAACGAAACGACGTGTTTCATTTACTCCAAATTACCTGATTAAATAAGCATTTGCTTATAATAAGCAGAAATTAATTAATAAATTACGCCATCAAATGCAGGCTGAAAATATATGATTTTTGTGGTTTCATTTCGAAATGCAACTGTAATTATATTTAACTATAATCGAATATTGCAAAATTAAGTGAAAAGGTAATTGCATTCCCAATTGAATATTTCTTATAAATCGATCATTAAAATAAAGTCTTTGCAAAGTGATTTCGTTAAGTTGTCCCCAACAGACACTAAAGGTGCAATTCCCGTTGAAAATCAAAGCAACTCTATTATCTGAACAACTTGCTAATAACATTATTCAAGTCGAAGTCGAGAAAGTCAGTTTACCTCACTCACTCACTCACTCGTATCTCTTTCAGTGCCCATTTCTATCCATTTCTCTTTTGTTGCTCTTGTCATTGACTTTCGTTTTCTGTGAACTTCGCCTGTGGAATGGAAAGAACAAAATCAGTTGACTATTAAAGACATTTGCTTAACAGTCACACGTCTGGCATTATTCCAGAGACGGGCCAAGATAGCGACTAGATACTAGTAAAAAGGCAGAGAGCGCTCTCGAGTGCCATTCACAGAGAATTACCCATAAAATCCTTTAGCATTACAAGGAGCAAGAGCAAGATGCTTATACTAATCTGCCATTGCAGATTATCCCCCGTCTCTATTTGGCACCTCTTTTAGCCCAAATATAAAGAGAATGAAACCAGTCAATTTCGTTTACTGTGTGTCTGTGTGTGTGTGTGTGTGAGAGTGTGTGTTGGCCATCAGTGCAAACGATGCAAACAAACAGTCCAAAAACTTCAAATGGCAAATGGCGCACAACTTCATTTAAAAGGCATTACGACAAGCATTTGCCCCAAATAGCAACAACAACAACAACAGACTAACAACAGCAACAACAGTTTGCACCTTTTTTGGCAAAGCGACGCTATAAACGTTGGCCACATTAGCATTTTTTATGCATTAATGACAAGCCACAAAAATGGACACATCGTCATGCATATGAATGAAGCGGACCAGTGTGTGTGTGTGTGTGTGTGTGTAAGAGACGTGTATGTGTTTGTGTGTGAGTGTGTGACAATAGACACTAAGCCTCAACACACTGTGCGAGATAAAAAAAAAAAAAAAAAAAAAAAAGATGGGAGTGAATGGAGTGCGAAACGAAGAAGGCGGACAGCAAAAAAAAAATGGCAACCAAACTTGAAATGATTTTGACAAACTGCGCATGGTTGTCGCTAGATGGCGCAATTGTTGATAAGCGCTTGAAATTGCGGATGTTTTGAATAATCGATGTTTCCTGCTCTTTCAAATTCGATGCGTGAGTGTGTGCTAGTTTGAATGTGTGTGTGCTTGGTTGCTGGCTATTTGCGTTTGCTGTAGCATACTTTTTTGGGGCCGATGCGTTGATTTTTCACAATAAATTTCAATTTGAAACGCTCTCTCTCATTTAGCATTCATATGCATCAATTTCACGTTGACTGAACATTTTTATTTGCCAATTAAAATCATCCCTAGGCATCATGCTACCTATCTGTTGTCCGCCTATACTTTGCTGCACTCTCTCTCTTCAAACAGCGGCAAATTGCACTGCATTTAAATACAAATTGTTTGCATTTTTTCTCCTCACTCGCTGCCGCTGCTGCTGCCGCTGCTGCTGCACCTGCAATGCGAAGGCAAAGCAAGGCAAGCGGGCAAAGGTTGCAAGCCAATTGCACAGTGTTGCATTTAAATTGCACATTGAACTTTGACATTTTGATACCGCTGTATTGCGGCATACAGGCGGCACTTCGATTGCAGTTAGGATAAGACTAGCGCACAAAAAAAAAAAGAAATGAAAAAAATTGAAGCAAAACGATAAACGAAAAAAAAGCGAACGGAAAACAGGTCGTCAGGCTAGGGCAATTTATTGGCAAAATATGCAGGTGAAACGAATCGTAGCTAAATGTAAACGAAATGCCAGTCAGCAGCATACGGTTAAGAATGGTAACTATCCATCCAACCATCCATCCATCCACACACACACACACTCATTCTGCTTGCTTCTCACACCTCACACCTCACAGGCCGCCTCCCTTGGCTGAAATGTGTTGCTGTTGTTAGGGCACGTGTTGTTAGTTTACGTTATTGATTGCGTCATGAATTATTGAAAGATTGCAGGCAAATGGCAGCAAAACGAGCGACGCTGCATAGATGCAGGTCATGCAAATAGAAGAGGGGCTGTTCTGCGAATCAATTTCATCTATAGTTCAACTATTTGCAATCATGAATCACTGTAGCAGGTCATGCGATTGCCAAGGCAATTCTATGAATTGATTTCACCAGAGAATCGCTTGCCGGCAAACAAACGTAAGTGCAAAGTGTGGTCCTTGAAAGTGCAATCACTAGAGTGTTCTTTGCATCCAATTTTAATCTAGTTTCAATGACTTAAAATTGCAATTTCTACGAAATTTATTAAAGTGAAATTTGTTCCGAGAACTGTGAATAAATCAACAGTAATTTCAAGATGCTTTTGCATTTAAACAGCGGAAACTTCAATACGGGTTCAGGCATTTACAGAGAGAGAGCCTTAAACACACACAAGTCCCACAAAACACACACACACACAAACACAAACACACACACACACACTCGGAGGGAGTAGATAAATGGTCAACAGTAAATGCAGGTCATGTACTATTTCACCTTTTCTCAATGGGCGTATAGGACTTTGTCGGCGTCCAATTTGATTTCAATTCCGATCCGCTTTAAAATTGCTTGCACAGGATACACAGGACACATGAATAGGGTCAAATAAATTAAGTAGCTTAGCTAAAGACAAAAGCCTGACTGCGTAAGCTGCCTAAAATCGAAACCAAAATAAGCACAAGTCTTGCAGTCTGGCTGTCTGGCTGTGATGGGTCAGGGCCGAGCCTAAGGCTCCCAATCAATTCAAACTAAGCCAGGACAAAGCTGAAAGCAGCCAAATAAAAATGAAGGCTACTAGATAAGCGGAACCCAAACCAACCAAAAAAAAAAAAATGCCCACCATAAAAAAAGCGAACTAAAATAACAAAAAGTGGGAGTAGGTAAATGGTGGCAGATATTGCTAGATTGATAGATTGATTGACTGATTGATTGATTGATTTAAATTAAAGGCATTAAGCGGCTGGCCATCTAATTGAATCGATCAAGTGCAAGGACACGGCAATTGTAAATTGCTTTATAGCCAAACCAGGAGATGTCTTATATATAGCCTGGATGCCTTGCTGACACAGCCGCCTCCTCCTGGCTGCCTCCTACACTTCATCGTAATGTCATTTCGGGCAGGACACTTCATATAACATCCCGTCATCGTCGTATTTTATGACACAAACAGGCGTTGGCTGAATTTACGTCGCCCAGAGAGTGCTCTGGCACACCAAATAAACCAACAAATCAATTTGCCAGGTGCCTAGGCCCAGAGCTCCCCATTCCCCCCCCCCATGCAATCCTCCGCAATCCCTCAGCCACAACCAGAAGCAGTGCCAAACCCAAACCCAAACCCAAACCTAAAGCCAATGCCTTAGACGGTTGTAGTCGGTAGTCTGGGAGACTCGTTTCTCTATCTGCCCGGTACGTTTAGCTTTATTTCACTCTTGGTTGAGATTTATGAGCCAAGGGCGCGTGAGCTGGAAAAAAAAAAAGTGCCAGAGCAAATTGTTTTTGCTCTGCCGGCGCCAAAAGTTGCGCCTTGGGCCACAGCTACAGCTACAGCAATAGCTTCTGCAGTGCTTGGGATTGGGTTAGAGGTTTAAGGAGTACTAGACTCGAACTGTAGCAAAGGGCAGCCAGGAGGAGGGAAAAGGACTCTGGCTGACCAGTCAGCATTTATTATTTATAATAGTCGCTCGGCTTTGCTTTTTGCCTGCCATTTAGTTTGCTTTGGCAACCTTTTTTAATAGATGACAGAACAGCCGAGTAATGTAACCCACCCACACTCACATTCATACTCACATACACTCATACTCACACACTTATACACAGATACATTGGTTGCTATCCGGCAAGCAGTTTGTGCCACATTCAATTGCTCGACCGGTTGGTCGCTTGGTTGGCTTGGCTTGGCTTGGCTGGGGGCTTGCTTGTTGTTGCTATCAGTAAACATTTTATTGTCACACACTTGGCACAAATGGGTCGCTGGACGGTTGCTCGACTAGTCGACAACAACTACTGCTGGACGGGACTCATAGATCTTGCTGCTATACGGCAATCACAGCACAAAACAGTCAACAACAACACGTGTTGTGTTGTACTTGCATGCTATATTCTGTTGTTGCCGATATCTATACCCTTTCACTGAGTTTTATGGCAACCGAATGAGGTAAGCTAAAGGTGAGTTCTTCTCAAACACTTAGCAAACGACTTGCAAAAGATTGAAGTAAATTAAATGTTCTCATTCATTTATTTATTATATTTGTTTTATTATATATAGTATAGTCCAAAAAAAAAATAGTTTGCAGATAAAAGCTGACATCTGTTTTTTAATTTTCAATTCATTTTATTTTTATTCATTACAGTTAAACTATATTATATAAAAGCCTTCTACAATATATGTAAGAGATGCACAACAAAATAATATTTATGAATTAATTTTGTAAGTGGTTTCAAAACACTTCTTTTGTTTGGTTTTATACTCCTTATAAAGTCTTTAATTGGATAAAGTAACTCCTAAAAATCTTTTCCATAATCAACCTCATTTCTCATATGGCTTACTTTATTTAAAACAACAATAAATTGATGCATGTTAATGATTATTAGAATAATTACAAATATTATTTTAAGTAACTGTTAAAACAGTATTTTCAATATTAAATATTATTATTAATATTCGTCGATATACTCATAAATATCATAACCATTTTCAACTAAAAATGTATATCCTCTAAAGATTATCCAATATATATGCTAATATTAATAAACAAAATACTATTTCAAATTGCAGTTCAAACATTCAAGTATTTACAGTATGCATTGGCCAATTTATTTGTATGCTAACGAAGTGAACACAAATACTTTTATGCTGCATTCCAAATTGCGTTCATTTCCCAAGAGTTTTTCTAAATTCAACTAACTGATAAAGTAATGGCTCATCATATTCGTTTTGTGTGCACTTCGCCCATCGATTTTCCATTAGTTAAGAGCATTAAAGCTTCGACAACTTGTAAAAAGTTTTTCAATCTGCTTATTTCTTCAACATTTCTCGTTTATTTTTTTTTTTTTTTTTTTTTTGCAACCGTTGTAATTTTGTGCTGAGTTTCTTCTTGTTGCCTTTTGCTTTTTATAGTCCGTTAAGCCTTTTTGGTCTTTTGACTTATTGGTTTTGTGCTGCTGCTGCTGATGCTGCTGCCATAGTCATGGGAAAGGGTTGCTGAGTGGAAAAGGGAGGAGAGATAGAGAGACAGAGAGAGCGAGAGCCCACACAACCCTTCGGCTGGCTCTTTGGCTTCGTTGGCCATAACGCAACAACGGATGGCATGCGTTTAAACGAGCTCAGTTGCAATTGCCGCTGGTCGTCCTGTTTGTCCAGTTCAAACCGCCCACAAGGCTCACACGGCTGCCTCATGGATTCGGAATGGATCCGGTGTGGCGAAGGCAGAGGCGGAGGCGGTGACTGGAGGGAGGAGTGGCAACAGCAAGCGGCGTCTGTTTGTCATGTCCACTGGCCTGGCCTTGTGTATCCTTGTACACTGTTTGTTTACAAACGGGCTATACACACACATACATGCATATAAAGAGATATATATACATATATGGCCAAAGATAACACAGTCTGTGCAACACAAGAAACGAGCGGGGAGCACAATGGGAAAGGTCGCTGTGTAGGCGACGGCTGTTGCACAAAGAAATGGCGCCACCGATTGTAGCAAGCGAAAATATCGCGTTACACATCACACCATCAACAGCAGCAGCAGCAACAGCAGCAAAGGCAACAGCAAAAGCAACAGCAACTCTAAGTAGTCTCAGTCGCACTTGTATCACATTTAAATTGATATAAATAACGAAACATTTTAGCCAAAGAACCTTTTGATAGCTGAGCAAACTGATCTATTGATTTAGCTTGAGGATGTTATTTCAAATTGAGTTGAATAATTTCACTGGAAGGGCGTATTAAGCAATTTCCATTTGTTGGCTAAATAAATAAACTATTTGAAACTCTTTTTCTTCCAAATTCGAGCACATTTATTCCTTATCAATTATTTCTTTAAACTGTTAAATAAATAAACTGTTGAAATTATATTGAAAGCAAATGTTAAAACATTTATTTTAGTTCAATTATTTCTTTAAAACACAAAGTAAATAAACTATTTGAAACTCTGTTTACCTTCAGGTTCGAGCTTATTTAATTAATTCCTTAAAATATAAAATAAGCTATTGGACATCTTCATTTGTATGTGTTAAACATAGAAAAGTCTTTTTTTAATAAAATTTAATTGAATTCTCTGTACTAAAATAGTAAATGAATTGGAATATTTGCCACATTTATGAGCTGTTATTCCAAGACCAAGCTCTCTGGCTCAACGTGTTGGCTGTTTTAAGTGTTCGTGTTAATTAAGAAAATAGCTCGATAAGTTAATATTTAACTCAATAAAGAATTCATTAGCTGCACACTTGTGTATCCTGGAGGAACTTTATCTGCTGATTACGAGCATTGCCCCGTTGAACTCAAAGCTCTCTCACTCACTCACTCACTCTCAAGTCGAAGCAATTATTGTAAGTTTTTCGTTTCCATCTGTTTTCGGTTTCACTTTAAGTGCTGCCGCCTTGTTTTCAATTAAATGAACACCAGGGCCGAGAGAGAGTTGGCCCTACATAACACACACACACACACACACATACACAGCAAAACCCGTTGTATTACCCGTGACCCGCAATCTGCAATCCACAACCCGCAATTCCGCCGTTTTTCGCAACCCGAAACCCGTACAAAGCTTTAGTCAAAGAGTGCGACAAGCTTGGAGGAGTACCAAAGGGGGCATTGGGGAGTTTTTGTTGGGGTTGAAAGGAGAATGAGAACACGCCCCAATCGTTGCTTTCATTATTACAACGCTGGCAAATACAAACAACGATGAAAATTGTTGCCGCAATATTGAAAATGCGGCGTATTTGGTTTGGATTGGCGTTGGTCGCGCGTCGTTCACTCCAGCATGTTGTCCCTTGTCCCTCTGTTCCCTGCCTCTGCCTCTGCTCCTGCCTCTGCCCCGGCAAAGTAGCTTCCATATGCGAGTACAAATTGAGCAACAAACCTCCGATTCGCTCTCTGCCCCCCGCCGCCGCAAAAACCCTTGGCAACAAAAACAATCGGCAGCAGATTAAGTTCATGCCATGTTGCAGTTACAGTTACAGATTTTTGCCATTTGCCTTCTTTTCTCTTTTTTTTGTGCTGTTTCAGTTTCGTTTTGTTTTAGTTTATTCTTTTCTTTTCGTTTTTGGCATATTCATTTCTGCACATTTTCTGTGCTGTAGCCCAAAACAAATGTTGCCCGAAACCGATTTTCACTATACTCATATATGCCACACACTCATCCAACCCGCAGCCTCCAGTCGAAGGAACGTTCCACCCACCCCCCCTCCTCCACAACCAAGACCAACAACATCCCAACCCCAACTACAAAGTGAACCCATTTGAAACACCCTTTGCGACTCTTTTTCGCTTGTTCTTTTCAGGATCATTGGCAGCGGGTATCGAAACGGGGTATTAGGGCGTCGATGGGGACACGAAGGGAAACTAAAGGATGGGGGGGGGTACAATGAACTGGGGGTAACGTTGCGAAAATATGTCACAGCATTTGTTACACATTTTCGGGTCAATTTTTTATTGCATCCTACATAAGCCACCCACATGATTCTTGTCGCAGCTGTTGGCAACGGCCCTCCTTCCTCGCTCCTCCTTCCTCCTTCCTTCAACACCGACTCCGACTCCAACTCCAACTCCCCAATCCCGGTCCCGGTCCCGGTCTTGCCCCCTTTTGCTCCTTCGCATGTGTCGTTGACACTGGCTTGTCTTTTAGTTTTTTTTCAATTAAAATTCGTTCAACTGTAAAATCGTAAACAGTTTTTGTCCGACCTCCGCGCCAAACCTAGTGCTCCCCCGTTGCGGTGTGGGGTTAAAACAGAACGGAAAAAAACACGCGAACGTGCAAAATAACTGCAAATTAATTATGCACAACAAACGACGACCCGCAGCCCCTCAGCCACCTTCCTGTTCCCCACACCTACACAAGTCCAATGAACGCCAAGCTGCCCCTTAATTGTTGCTATAATTGTTGTGCAGCGCCCTCCCCCCAAATCCACTAGAAAGTCAAGCCAAGCCAAGCCAAGTGGCACACCCAGTCACGATTGTGTTCTCTGTACCGCTTCATCAGCATAGGCGGCAAATTGTGTGTTGTGTGGATTGAGGGGAAGAAAGGTTGGGGGGGAGGTGGAGAGGTGGAGAGACGACGGCAGGCCGAGCACAATGCGCGGCCAGTTTGGCAAATGTCGACCGCAAATTAATTTACAACGTAAACTGCAAAATTGAAAATTATGTTGTAATTACTCAATTCTGACGTTTTTCCCATTGACCCAAATTTATGGGGCCAGCCCACAGAAGTCGAGCAACCAGCAAGAGAGAAAGAGATGGATGGCTAGCTAACTCAATGTCCAGCACAGCACAGAGCAGCTTAGCTCGGTTCGGTTCAGTTCAGTTCAAGTCAGCTCAACTCAGCTCAGGCCTGCCCAGCTAGCCATATCTCCCCATTCAGCTTGGACTCTTCTACTCGGGCTATGGCTCAACCTTTTGTGCCAATTTAAATGCGTAATTACAACGAGTGCGAGCAGTTACTCTGAATCGTTCTGGTGCTGCATATTAATTGTGTGCCAGCAGCAGCAACAGCAACAGCAGCAGCAGGAGAACTGAACCAGGAGGATAAAACGAAATCTATGCAGGCCATAGAACAGACAATAGGAATTTTAATTAAGGATCAGCGTGGGCAAATTTATTTAAAGGTGGCCACCTTCTCGTCAGCCTTCTGCTGCTCTGGCTCGGCTTGGTAATCTGTGTGCATGTTTCCAGCCAGTCAGGCATTTCTCAGTCTCCACACAGCTTTCTCAGCTGAATGCCTCGAATGCTTTGTGACCACCCGCCTTGCCCCACACCCAACCTACCGGCAATTGTGAACCAATTGAAAGTGGGCGGGTCAGACCAGACGCCAATTAACAGTCAACGAAGCAACGTGTCGGGGAGAAACTTGACAAACTGAACCAATTTATAGGTTACGCTCAGAAGATTGCCAACTATCAACCTACTGGGGCCTATATGCGGTATTAGCGCGACCACCTTCAAGTTGTTTCCGTAGTGTAGCGGTTATCACGTGTGCTTCACACGCACAAGGTCCCCGGTTCGAACCCGGGCGGGAACATTGATAATTTTTTTGGTTTCATATTATTTTCATTAAAAAAACAATTATTTCTAATAGAAGCCTAAGAAAAATTCTAGAAATGTGCTGCAACAAATTTACTACGAAAAAGTTGATTTTGTGAATGGTTAGTATCTTCAATGACTCTTGACCGATCGCACGATTTCTTTGTTTCATATTATTTTAATTGAAAAACAATTATTACTAACAGAAGCCTAAGAAAGATTTTGGAAATGTGCTGCAACAAATTTACTACGAAAAAGTTGATTTTGTGAATGGTTTGTATCTTCAATGACTCTTGACCGATCGTATATCAACAGTTTCCGTAGTGTAGCGGTTATCACGTGTGCTTCACACGCACAAGGTCCCCGGTTCGAACCCGGGCGGGAACAGTTAATAATTTTTTGCATTTTATTTTTTCTTGTAAATTAGAAGAATAATCGACGTACAAAATAGCCAAGGTAATTGTCATAACAAATTAGTCATTAGTTTTTTAGTAAAATTTTGAAATAATAAGCTCACATCATGCTGTTATAAGATTGTGAAATTTGACTTTAACATAAACGCAAAGCTTAGTAAAGTTTAACAGAAAAATGTTAACCAAAAGCTTTATAAGCTTTTGCAAGACGCGTTTACACCGCATGTATTCCAAGTGTTGATATAATATTATTCATATTTATAAATTATATACCAAAAAAGTATAATCTTTGTTAAGCAAAACAACGCTTTAAAAAAATGTAGATTGAATTTTATCAATTATACTGACTTTCTTTAATAGTTTCCATTATATATCCAGAAAATTCGAACGCTTTTTTGCCCTTCTGACCTCTGGCACAGTACCAATGAGTAAGCGTATTTTTTCTCGTGCACTCTCTTCACTTAGCAGAGAGAGCTCCCACTAAATATCTCTCTTCTCGCACTTACCACGCGTTCTATGTACACGAAAAAGCTTTTGGCTTCCAAACAAAACACACTGCTCTCGTCTTATGCACAGCGGCATTAACGAAATGAAAATATTATCACACGTAATACAAATTCCGGTAAATTGCTACTGTAAATCTTCTCTTCGTTCTAGTACTCCATATAACAATATTTATAAACTCGTTTCTCCCCGTTTATTATCAGAGGTAATTGTGCACTTCACTGAGCTGGGCAGAAGAAAAAAAAAACGCGCGTTACCGGCAAAGCTAAGCAACACCGCGTCCGTCAGCTGTGAGAACGCTTCGAAAACTAAAAGGGAAACCAATAAAGCCAATGCAATGCGCGTGGTGATTCCCTTTTAGACGATTCTCCGCGGTTGGTTGGCAATGTTTATTTACATTTTTGAATAGCTGCTGTGTCAGGTATTTCCGCTGATATGATTGAAGGGTATGCTGATTTAATGGTCATAGTGATTATTGATTATAGCCTTATCTTAATACACAAGTAGTTTCCGCATATTAATTGGATGTTGAAGATAAGCAGAAAAAATAGATGCCTATAGCATAAACTGCTTGCACACATGCATACAAACTGCAAGCAGTGCATTTTGCTAGCCTGCAACTGCATACAAGTTATCTCTACGAATTACTCATTTCCTTTATATACTCGCGTTTATTGCGAAATTGTCCAACTACTATATGAGTCACATTGACATTTGTTAGTAAAGCTAACATGATTTATTTCATTTTTTTTATAATCGGACCATCCCACGAAGGTGCAACTATAGGATCCCATTCCATAGCAATTGGGAAGTCGTCGAGCATTTTTGTGGCATGGTGTCTTAGCACAACTCACGGATACTGCAAAAATGTTTCAATTAAATTAAGCTGAATTGCAAACATTTCTATTTCGTACTATCGTTTATAGATAATATTAAAAATAGCATGTATCCGGAATAGAATCTTCGCGAGCAATTCATTCTCAACGACTGACAAAGTAGACCTAAAGTGTTTTGACTTACAAGGTTGCCAATTTGTAATGAATTTTTTTGCATTTCTTACAGATTTTACGGCCTTTTGAAATTGAATTTTACACAGGTGTTTTATTTTTTTAATTTACGATTAAATAATTTACACAAAAATGCTATACACAACTAATATGGTAAACAATTGGTTTTACAATTTGTTGGAGGATTAATAAATATAAACAGCGACAGCGAGTTAAATAGATAGATCAAGCGAGATAGAGAGAGAGAGAGAGATAAAGATCATTAAACGTATATAGACTAGCGCGTAAATAAACCTAGCTACAGTTAGTAAAAACTTAATCTCGCGTATGATCACGTATCCAATCCAGATACTCGGTGACGCGAGTGTAGACACCAGGATAGCCAGGCTCGCCGCACTTGTTGCCAAAGGACACCACGCCCAGTTGCACCCAGTGCGAATCGTAGCGCATCATCAGGGGGCCACCAGAGTCGCCCTGGAAGTGGAGATTAGCTTTAAAAATGAACTAAGATATAAATATAAGTTGTGTGCTTACCTGACAAGCATCGACACCGCCATCCGAATAGCCGGCACAGATAAAGTTCTCATTGATCGGCTGGAAGTAGCTGCGATCGCAGTCCTCATTACGCCAGATGGGAAGCTCAGCCTGTCGCTGACTGGTCGACTCTTTGCCACCGTAGTAGGTGGTGCCCCAGCCCACGACTGTGGCACGACGTCCGGGCAGTCGATCCTTTGGTGGCATGCGTCCAGCTCGCGGCAAACAAACTGGTATCACATACTTCGACTTGCGCACAGGTTTATCGAGCACAAGTATTGCAATATCATTATAGAAGCCAATGCGCGAGAATCTGTAAAGCATCAAGATGTTGACTAACTGCACTACAAATATTTGAGATGCATTCATTTACCTTTCATGTGTGCGGACTTCTTTGACAGCGAAAGTGACGGGATCGGAGGGTTCGGCATCCGTCGAAAGATCAATGTCGCCCAGACGCACAGTAAACTGACGTGCCGCAAATCTGTAAGTAAGAAAATGTTCCAAAAAATTGTAATTTGTGAAAGAGTTTTTCCATTTGTCGTTTAAATAAATAGTTGGTAAAGTGTAATCATTTTGTTGTACTTAATTATTCACTCTAGAAGCAATCGCATCTATTTAATATCAGTTCAAAGGACACTTGTCATTCTCAATAGTATGAAGTGGAATATGCAAGAAATGTAGTTTTGTTTTATAGCACTGCTATTTCATAGTTCACAGCTGTATTTAACATTTAAATTTCATGTACTTTAATCTTTTCTTTTAAGTAATTTGTATTGATAAAGTTTCAAATCTTGACAAAGTAAATTTTGATAATTTACTTTAATCAATTTGTTTTTAATCAAATTATTATTGATAAAGTTTTGAACATTAGCAAACCTATCACAATTGATGATCATTGTATTATATACTATACCGAATCAAGTGCTCAATACTTACGGCTTTTGTCTGGAGTCCCGCGTGCAATGCGCCGCTGTCAGAATGTATTTAGTGCCAATCAAGGAGCCGCCACACCAGAATTCCGTACGCTTCGGACCGTGCAAAAAAGATGGCCGCCATCCAGGGCCACTGGCCATTGGGCGCCTCGACGCCGCCAACAATGCGACCCGTTGAATACTCTTGCTGTCCGCACTCATCCGGATCGACAATATTGTTGGCAATCTCATCCAGATCCTCAGGCTCCAGTGGCACCTCCGTTGTTGTGGTTGTCGTAGTTGTGGGCGGCTTCTTTTGTGGTATGAGCACTAGACCAGCTGTGGGTCTTGTAGTGGGTCGCGCTGTGGCACGCGTTGTGGTGCGTCTGGTGGTGGTGGCCACTGTAGTGGTGCTCACGGGTGGCTTGGTGGTCAACCTCAGAGGTCGCTGTGTGGTCAGCACTGGGGAGCTTTCGGAGGTGGCCGAAGACGAAAGCGGACAACAGACGCCGGGCACAAAAAGGCTTTTGAAGCAGAGCGACTCACGCAAGCTGCTTAGATTGAGAAGTAACGCTGGACAGCTGCTGAGATCCTCACAGCGACCTGGACGACCGCTCGGCGTCTTGCAGTAGTTCTCCACATCCTTAGCAGTGCCTTGGTCATCGCTGGCCAACGCCAGTTGATCCAGTGGACGTAAAGTGGTTGAGCTGAGGATGCTATTTGTACTGCTGATGGCGGAGATTGTAGTTGAGGTTGTGGTGCGTGGTGTGGTTGGTATTTTGATCTTTTGCAGTGATTGAATTTGGGTTTGCGATTGTGCAGTTGTTAACTCTTCGCTGGGCTTTTTCACCTTCTGCTTGTTCTTGTTCTTCTTGCGCTTCTTCTTCTGCTTGGTGTCCTTATTCTCCACAAACATTGGCTTCGCCGGCGTCTCCTGTTGTCCAATGCGTTTTGTGGCCACCTGAATTGCACTAAGATTTGCTGGCTTGCCAGCGGGCAGCAAACTGTTGGCAGACAGTGTTGTTGTCGTATCCAGAATCTTGCCCGAAATGCCAGGCAACGGCTCCGACTTGCCCAAAGGCAACGAAGTTGTTGTTGTGCTCAACTCAGCAATTGAACTGGAAGTCGAACTGCCTTCAGCGCTGCTGCTGCTGCTACTGTTATTGCCAGTGGAGTTATCTGTCTTAGATTCTTGTCCGCCACGCGTCATGTCCACCAGCATGTGTCCCACAGTGTTGAGTGCGCCCAGTGTCTCTGAGATGCGATGGAAGGTCGATGGCGAGAGCAGGCGAGGCAACGATTCATTGCTGCTTGCATCGCTGTTGCCCTCACTTTGCTCCTCATCACTGTCATAGTACTCGCTTGAGCCCTCGACATCGTCATCATCCTCATCGTCATCATCGTCGCTGGCATTGCTGTTGCTGTTGCTCGCCGAGTTGCTCGCCGAGAAGCCGACGTACTCGGAGTCATCCATCAGCTGTCGCCCCAGGCGAGCGTCGTGCAAATGTGGCTGAAAGAAAGACTCTGCCTTAATAGTTAAAGTTATGAATGCCCGTGTAAACGAAATTGCATCTTAATTCACTTACCATCATTTGTCAAATGCTGCGGCTGCTCATCGTCCTCTTGGTTCACTTGACCCTGCACTCGAATGCCAGCTCCCAGTGCTGCAATGAAATCGAAAAGTGGCATTAGCTAAAGTGCAGCTATGAATCACTAAGCGAATCCTTAAACTGACAATTTGAAGGATGGTATTGAATGTTTGAAAACATAGAGCTTAGGAAATAAGTAGTAATAATAAGATGGAAAATTCAAATTAAATTAATATTATTTGATCAAGAATGTTATGTTTTTTTAACATCTATAACTAACTATCTTAAGCTGAGAAATTGTCAGGTATGAAATCTATAGTGGAGTGTGCTCGACTGTGAGATACCCGCTATGCGGTATTATTTCTAGAATATACCATATAAATATAAAGAAAAATACAAAAAATATACCGAATGGTATATGATTTAGTAATTTATGGCTAATATACCAAAAAGTTCATAACATAAATATAATACATATTATATTTGGTATATCAATACACTACTTCATACGCAATATACTATACTAGAGTACATAACATATTTATTATATATTCATACATTAATTACAAGAACCATGAGGTAAAAATAAAAATTTCTATTTCAAATTTTTCAACTGTGCTTCAATTTATATTTTTTTTAATTTACTTGCCTCATCTACACACTAGTTTTCGAGAAACTTTTTTATATTTTTGTTCATTGATGACTGCGCTTAATTGAATAGAAAATACCAAGAAATCTGACCTAAGCCAAGTGAATGGAAAAGTAGTGCTTGACTTATGCAAAAAGCTCTTTGGAGTTGAGTAATGTCACAAATTGGCATTACACGCATCTGTGGGCAAAATGGTTTTACAACAATATACCATATAAATGAGAAAGTATGTCGGTTGTGTGCGTCTCTCTATCTCTGCTCACTGTTTAACTCCGCCCTCACCCTCACCCTCGCCGCTCTTCCTTGCTCACTGTCCATGCATATCCGCAACTGAAGCGTTTAATGTTTATTTAGTTTTTGCCGTGACATAATCGGAGCTCGTAACCAATGCGAATGACTTGCAATTATTCGCTTTGGTTCCCCCGTCGTAACACTCTTCGAGTGACAGAGGAATCTTTCAACTTATTCTGTATGCACAGAGTGAAGCTCAAGGTCGATTGAAGATTTCTCCTCGCACAAAAACAACAACAACAACAACAACAACAAAAATTGATTATCTCGCACGTCGATTTGGGTTAAGCTGTTACAGTTGAACTCGTATTTTGCTTTTTGTGTATTTGGCCTTTTTTTGTTGTTTTTATTTTCTTATGCTCCGCTCGGTGGCTCATTAACATTTTTCGAGGTGTGCACTGCAACTTTGTCACTTTCACTTGGGAATAAAATTGCCCATACCAATGGCAATGCTTTTTGAAGTTGTTTTTGTATCTCAGTTTGAGTTTATTTTTTTCGTATTTTTCTCTACACAATGAAATATTGGCCAATTATACAAAAAAGCCTTTTGCCTCGCATAAGTATATAGAAATGATTTCTTATGAAAAGTGAATGCCCCGCATTGGCAACAGCACTCAGCCCCCTTCGCATAGGCGCACAATTGGCCGATTGTTCATGCCAGACTCTGTGTCACTTTCAAAATGAATAAGCAAACAATAAAAACAAATATTTTATAGTAAATTTGGGTTACTTCTATGAGAATGAACATAAAAGCATTTGGTATTGTAGGTTAGTTCTGGTCTTGACCGGCAATAAACAGTATTGGTCAATATAAACACGTAAGAAAGTTACAGTTGAGTGTGCTCGACTGTAAGATACGCGCTACCAATTGTAAACAAAAGCAAGAATATACCAAAATATTATACCACAAAATACTACAAATATACAATTTGGAATATTGATATAGTACTACATTCAAAATATACCATATAGTGCAAAAATTACTGGATTGTTAGCCAAAGCAACTAAGACTCGTTTTTGCCCATACAAAAGTATTTCTTAAATGACGTCATCATTAAATTGAATAAAGTTTCTCATTCTAAAGTTTAAAATTATTTTTTAAGAAACATTTAATGAGTTGCTGTTAAACATGTTTAAAATTAAATGAAAATTTTGTTATTTCAGGTCATCATACTAAACTTCACTTTTATTTAGCGTATTATCTTATAATTATCTTAATCTGGAATGCACAATCGGATTTTTTTTTAGATCCAATTCGCCAACAATGCTTTCTTTTATTGTTCAACCAAATATTGACAATAAAAATTAGATTAAAATCAATTTACTATTCTTTTGTGACGCTTTTTATTTTTCAAACACAAAAACTCGAATACTAAAATAAACCGCAAACAAACGTTTGGAATTAATCAGGCATTCAGCCAGCTGTTTTTTGTCGTAGTATTATTTGACTTGGGCAAACGAAAGTGAAAATCCCGGCTAACCGGCTGGGGAAACCGAATTGTCAGAGCTGCAGGAAAAATTGCAATTGAGCAACGGTCGCTTGCTGCGACAATAAAAATAGATAAAACAAAAAAGCCAACAAAAAAAGCGGCAATAACTTCCGAGGCAACGAATAAATGTATTATTAAATTGTAGGCATCGTGAGCAAGAGCCAAAAGCAATTTGCTGGAGTTTGAGTTTGTGCAGCGAGGGATGACAGCGACTACATACATATTTGTTTTTTCATTTATTTATTTATTTATTTTAAGCCAGTTG
The DNA here is from genome assembly GCF_023558435.1 of Drosophila sulfurigaster albostrigata. NCBI lineage: Eukaryota > Metazoa > Arthropoda > Insecta > Diptera > Drosophilidae > Drosophila > Drosophila sulfurigaster. The sequence goes on from NC_084882.1 coordinate 24,202,753, forward strand.
CATAATATGTATGGATAGGCTGACGTTGCGGTAATACCGAAAAGACACTTACAAAAACCAAAACACGTATGGTTAGAGTAAGAGTAAGAGTAAGTGTTTGTAAGTGCAAGTTGAACACAGTAGCTGGACAGCTGCTCGGCGAGCTACAATTTGATTGGCCTTGGACATGTGGGCAATTTGCATTTTGCTCAACTGGTTTCGGGAATTGTGACGTCACGTGGCGGAAGATTTTTGCAGCAGTTGCTGCTGCGCTGTTTGCTGGCTGTTGCCCAAAGAAAGTTGCAGACTTAGTCACGTTTTGCTGTTGGATGCGCATTTTATTTGGCTCATTAAATTTTTGGTGAGAAACACCGACGACAGCTTGAACTTGAGCTTAGGGTTTTCACTTTTACAAAAACAAAAACAAAAGTCGCTCAACTATGTAACTATATACAAATATGTCTGTCATTAACTTAATGATAAATGATAAGAGATCAAAGTGTATCGGGTAAGTGTTGAAATAAGTTTAATCATCACTTGGTTTATTTTGTGGTATTTCGTCTAAAATCTGTAATCATTTAACATTTAACACATGCAATAAATTCAAGTTCGTTGCCTAAGTCTTTTGTTTTGAGTGTGAGACCAAAATCCGTAAATTGGGAACATCCGTACATTAGCACAAATTAACCATAATAATCACACCGACACACGCACACTCATGATAAATATTACAAAATGCTTTCAAAATATTTAATCATAGATTTGTGAATTTTTATTGTTGGTATACGAACCTAGGCACAACAAGAAATATGCACTTAAATGCATTTCTTTTAATCCGATTGACAACAAATTTTATGCAATGCACAAATCACAAAACATTTGCAATAGAAATTTGGATTTGTTTTTTTAGAGTTGGTCTCGTTTCTGTTTATTGTTATTTAACACAACTCAACGAAGCGAAGGCGACAACAACGAAGACGTCGACGACGACGACGATGAACTTAACGAAAAGTCACGATACGATGCCGAGCAAAGACCAATGAAAATGAAAGTGTTAAGCGCCGCGTTATAAAAAATGTTAAATAAAAAAAACTCGTACGTTTATTTTTTATGATTTCGTATATATATATTTTCTGATTGTGATAATGTTTATGAGCTGTTAATTGTCGCGCAGCTCGTTGATTAAATGTAGTAATATTTATTTACAAATTTATCTGCTTATTTATGTTCGCTTCGGCACGGTTGCGAAATCAGCACAAATTACGAATTACGTATACGCAAAAAATTCAATAAACACTTTGAGATTTCACTGGAAGTTGACAACAACACAGAGATCTTGGGCTTGGTAATTGTTGTTGATTTTACACTCAAACTCAGTTGCATTCGGTAACTTTGAAAACTTTAAATGGATTTTTATATATTTTTTGTTGCTGGTTGGTTTTTGCGCCTGCGCCGCAGCTGCTTCCGTATGCCGTTGCTGCCCGAGTTCGACTGAAATTGAAACTGAAACTGCAAAAGACAAAACGACACAACAACGACAGCAACAGCAATAGCAACAGCGGCAGCAGCAGCAGCTACAAAAACTACAAGAGACAGACACAACAGACAATTTACGTCTCGGCGTCGCGGTCGCAGTCGGAGACGAAGGCAGAGACAGAGACAGAGTCGGAGGCGTCAGGCAGCTTTGACTTTGAGTTTGGGGTGCTTTCGTTTTGCTTTGTGTAAAAGAGTGGGGACTTAAGACCGCGAAGGTAGCGAGCACACCGAAAAAAAACACACACAGAAAGAAAAAAAAAACACAACAACTAAGCGAAGAGACTTACTGGGTCTTTACTTTCTTCAACAGTTGCGCTTTTTTTCGTCTTAATGGATCGCTTCGACAAGCATGCTGAGCTTTAAATGTTCAAGTTCTGTAATTAACCGAAATTGTTTTCAGCTAATGTTACCATTTTCATTTAATTTTATCTTTATGGCCGCTAGTTGTTTGTAAGATTACTGTTACAATTACTGCTTTAAACAATTCTTTTTGTTTACAATGTAGTAAGCTATTTCCTACTTCTAACATGAATACTAATATATCTACTATATTAATACATACTACACTTTTCTACACTTTTCTGTGCACCTTCGAGACAAACCTTATTGAACCCGTATGTAAATGTACGTCAACCACACCCACATAACATATTAGCGCACTCTAACCCAACGCTCAGGTAATCCCCAGTCAAAATTTGCGCAACCTTCGCTGCTTTATTTGTACACTCGTATGTTGTTGGGTTGCAATACACTATCGAGCAGCAGTCAATGCTGTGTTTTTTGTGGATGATTCATGCACTTGACGTGGTTTCCCCACAACACACTTTTTGGCCTACTTAAAATGCAAAACTGATTATTAACACAATGTTTTTGAAGAAAACAAAACAAAGGTCTAAACACTAAAGTCATTATCGATAATGGTTCAATAGAGTTTCGACTGAAGATGTGGAAATACCAACTATAATATTTAAAGTTTTCTGCAGAAATCCTTGAGGCGATTTTTGGCTAAAAGACATTAAAATGAAGCCACTTCAGATATTATCAATCACTTCTATATCCGAAATCTAGATCATGTCAAACAAAAGACTGAAGACACAAACTGAAAGCTTGATGCTTTAATTCACCTTTCTTTTTCAGCGCCAAACTATGGACCATTGAATAAATCTATATCATCTGTGGATTGGATGGACCATTTGCGGGCTCATTTGGGGGATCTTGTGTTTGGCGTCACTAACGACCGTGAAAAGCAAAAGTGTGGAGCGTGTGACCAACATAATTAATTGGGTATTCATGCGAACCTGGCCCAAGTTGTTTGACAACTGCAAAACTTAGAAATCTTTGTTGCCTCTTTTTCGTTTTTTTTTTTAGCTGTTGTTTGCCCACCATTGTTTACCTACTGTTGACACCTTTAAAAGGAAAAGCAACAACAGCTATAAAAACCTTAATAATAACATGTAACACAAAAATTTGCTAGTCAAATGTGAAGAAAAGTGTGCAGACAACATATGTTGTCTGCATATGGCTTTGCCTAATGGCTGAGCTGAGAAAATAATGCTGAATAATTTTATGCATAAATAAATGTACTACAATGTTGTCTGTGTTTTATGAAAAGTGCGCAGCAATATAAAAATTGGATCATTGTTTTGTGCATTCATTGAATTGGGCGCCTTTGGCGAGCTTTACGCACTGCGCAAGCGCTTTAAGCACTAAAGCTTTTACTAAGGTTCATGCTTAACCTGAAAACCTGAAGCAGTGCTTCTCAAACTGTAAGAGTAAGTATATTTTGTTTTTTGTATTATTTTACTTTATTTACAATTAAAAGCATTTTAAGACATTAAATTAGCATTTAGAATTAAACTACAGCTACAACGCCATTGAAATTTTAACATTAAGCATTTAGGAATTGAATTCATATACTCGCATTTAAATGATTCATTCATTCATAAGAGATATATTATATATATAAGTTTTTTTTGAGTTGTGATTTCAGTTTAAAATTCATCGTCTTAAGAGTAAATATGCATGTTTATATAGATGTCTACATATATTGCGAACAATTAACAGTTAATAAAGTTGTACGACTCGGAGTTGGAAAGACTCATATTTACACGAGAGCCAGCCACAGACTGACACATGTATCTTACAGATACTCGTAGAACACAATCCAATAGATGCAATTGAGACTGGCAAAGAGTGCGGGAAAGAGCACACGCGATGAACGATCGATGTAAATGGCACGCTTTAAACGCTCCTGAGCGGGCGTTAGCTTTGGCTTTGGCATCTCCGGTTCCGGTGCAGGCGGGGGCGGCGGTGGCGCAATGGTCGGGGTCAAGATGATGCGCGACTCCTGACGCGGTATCCAGGGACCATCGGCATCCAGCGGCGGACGCACAACCCTTCTTGTAGTAGTCACAATCTGCACAGAATGTTAATATTAAAAACATATTTTAAATCCACATTTTTACACTTTTACGCACTCGCTTATTTTTGGTCATCTCATCGAAAATCTTTTCGATTTTCTCCATCTTCTCCTCGGGCAGCGGCAACATCGTTGGCTGCTTATTGTTTGCCGCATTGCTGCCCCCCGGCGGCTGTGTCGATCCGGCCTCTGCCTCCTTCTTGCCCGCCTCCCCGGCCACTGGTTTGGGCGGATACGCAATGGGTTTGGGTATTGGTGTATCGCTCAGCACAATATTGATCAGGCAATACTCCATCAAGGCCATGAACACAAACACCGTGCAGACAGACATGAAGGCATCCACGGCCTTTAAATAGGAGACAGGCGGCAACGAAGATTGCGACTTCGCATGTTGCGTCGAAAGCGTTAGCAGCGAAGTCACGCCCAGTGTGACTCGAGCAGGCGCCGCCTCCGGCTTGATCCAAAAGGACACCCAGGACATGATTACTATCATGCAGGTCGGAATGTAGGTGTTGAATACATAATAAACCAGGCGACGTTTCAGCGTAAAAACCACTTCGAGGCAGGTGAAATTGCCCGTGGAATAGACCTGTGTGCAATCCGCTGTCTCGTTGCGTATCAGCGCCACTTGGGGCAGCTCAATGTTCTCGTCCACCACCAGAGGCGTGGTGGGATCCCATTGAAAGATCAAATCATCTGTGGTGTGAGACACTGAGAGAAGAGTAAAGATTGTGGCATATTTAATATTATTAAATCAATATAACTACATAAAAGAATAATGCTTATACTAAAAGAGTAGTTAATGTTAAGAAATTCCTATAATTATTTTCAAATAATCGTAAAAGTAACACATTTGTTCTATACATTTTTGTAGGTATTCCTTAAAATGAAAAACCTTAAATTCGCTTTAATATGCAACTATTTTTTAAATATACCTATCAGAAAATTTTTTAATTTTGAATAGTCTAAATAGTTTAAAAGAAATACACATATTACATTGAAACTTTTTGCAGATTGTTCATACATATTTATAAAGGTAATTTCGAATTAATTCACAATTAATTTGAAGTTCTCTTTATCCAACATGAATGTTAATTTTTTTTTTTTTAATTTTTAATCTTTATTTTCAAAATAAAAGTATTTTCTCAACAACATTTTGCATCTAAATATTAAAACGAAAACGTATAAAGATGTAAATTAAATGTAAGCAATATTTTTAGGTTCCATGTGTAAGTAAATTACACATAAAAATTAAGTTTTTCATTAAATTCTTGTATCAAACTTACAGCTCTCCATTTGCAGCTTGCATTCCTGCGTATCATGTGGATAGATGGCAAAGTTCATGATGCAGGATAACTTTAGAGTCAACTTGACCATATAGAGTATGGTTTTGTCCTTGTAAAGCCACATATAATGATTGGGTATGGTCATCGTTTGGAATGTCACTGACTTGGCATTCTTGAAAAAGGAATCGGGTCGCCACATGTTCTTCAGCCAGTCAACTTCCAGCAGGCGATACTCCTGAGTCATGTTCTCGGGCAGACGAAGACGATGATCCTTCCAGGTTTGGGCAAAGAACACATCGGCCACATAGGTCATCGAGTTCTCATCGATGGAGTCCAAGCCCATCACGGTTACATGGAAGTAGACAATTGTGGGTTGACCTTCCTTTTTTGGGTGGTCGCATTTTATCATAACGCTTTATATCCTCTGGCAGAATATCGGTGATGGCCAGACTTTGTCTGTTATTTGAAACAGATTAAGCCGTTGAACGAATGTTCGATGGAAGAGAAGTATACTTACTGAAATTCCCCCTTGGCATAATGTTTCAGGCAAATGCAGCAGATGACGAGCAGGATTATTTGTGCGACCATGGCTGTGACTTGAAGTATTCTTCTCTCTTTCTTTGCTCTCTCTGCTCAGGTTAGTCTGCAGGTGACAAAGGACATATGTGAGTGGATCTAAGTGCGGTGATTTTTTTGGCCGTGACATGACCTTGTTGACGGGATCAAAGCAAAACTCTCGAACGGTGTCACTGGCATTGACAATGTGTGCATCGAGAGCTTTGATATCGAGAGAAGACGAAAATAGCAACAATTATGTCGCTTAACGATGTAAATAAAATGTGAAACAAAGGACAATGACGGGGACAGTTAGCCACACTTCCTGCACAATAGCCTCGCCATTGCAATGGCAATCCTGGCACAACCCTAGTACCTAGTACCTAGTCCTCTCCTCTCTCTCTTTCTCTATTGCACTCTCTTCACAATTCTGTCTACACGTGGAGGCCACAATACCGACTTAATTCACAATTAAAGCCACTCGAAGAGGGCAGTAGATGAGAGGCGTGGGGGGGACGTTGTTGGGGTGCACCACAGCTTTAAGTGGCCCATGCGCCTTTTATGCGATGCCTTCGATGCCGCTGCTCCTGAGATGGCAATGCCACACAAAATGTGGCCCATTGAGCGCGACACGGCTAGATTGAAGGCGCAGGAGACAAGGACAATACACACATGCTGCACGATATACGAGTGTGGCACATAGTAAGGTACTCATCCAATAGACGTCATTGCATGCTGTGACTGCAATTTATTCCTTAGTCAAATTTAGGCCAAGTTATACGCATGCATTAATTATTTAATTATTCATTAAATTTGCATTATGTTGGTCGCTAATCAGCGATCAAGTCGATAGCTTTGCTCGACAAGCAGATATTCTGATGATCTTGAAATAGTGTAAATGTATAAAATATATATATATATTTAATTGTTTCTAGACACAATGCAAAATGACTCTTCTTTTACAATATGCAGGTCTTGATGAGGAGAAAAGTATAAAGTAAGAAATACTTCTGTATGGTAAATTACACCTACTCAGATCTTAGCTGTTTTGGCTGACAATATGTTATTTTTCATCTCTATGGTATATATAAAATTTAGTACTTCATCGCTATAGCCTATGGTAATTTTTTCCTTTTTTTGCGGTAAATCATTTGGTAAGTTTTAAGAATAATTTCGCATTATTTTGCCTTTGCTCAAAATGGGTTGCGGGTATCTCACAGTCGAGCACACTCTACTGTAGCTTTCTTACTTGCTTTAATTCATAAACTAACAAATCTTCAATTCTTAGCAAATTCAATATAAAAATATTTTAATTCTTGTGAATATAAAATGTATTCAATTATTTAAAGCCGCCTTGGTTCTTTTGTAGTTTGTTTTTTTTTTTTAGATTTCTTTGAGAAAATGTGTTAAAATTTGAAACCTTATTTTATATTTCCATTACATATGACTCTTATTATTTTTTTTTTTTGAGCAAGGTAGTTACTTTTCTTTGTGTTTTATTATGCGTAGAATGCTATAATATTTATAATTACATAATTTAAGCAAACTTAAGTATTAACTGGCCGATTTCCTTCTGTAACTTGAAATTTCTTTGATAATTTTAGAACGATAAGTACGTTTGTACCTAAAAAATTAAAAAAAAAAATTTTAAAAAAAACTTCAAACCGAAAAAAATATGGAAACGATCTGAATATTTTAAAATTCTTCACATTAAAGAAATATATGAGAGTAACATAATAAAATTATTTTGTGGCTAGTAGAAAAAGTTCTAAAAAAAAGTTTAAAAATATGGTACATACTGAAAAGTTTAAGTCCTTTAAAAATTGAGTTTCACGTTAGTTTTCTGAGATTAAACAATTCTGGCACAAATTGCTGTAGATTTCACGGATTATCAAATCTTAGCAACGATTATATAACATCATCTAGACACTGCCAAAAGCAACATTTTGCGTGTGATTTCAATTATTTAAAACATTTCTGTTGATTATTTTTGATATTTTTGAAATGTTTTTATTGCACAATAAAATATATTTTAGTAATATTAATTATTTAGTTGAATTGATTATTTTGGCAACACTTAGTATATATTGAGTTAATTATGGTTGTAATTTATGGCCGATCTGAACGTCTTTGCCGTTCGAGGCGTCGCTGACAACTGACGGTTAGAACGAAAGGAATTTGAATTTAAAACGTTGCCAGGCAAGGCGAAACGATGGCGAAATTCACCAACGAAAGGCGCAGAATGCTGGCTGGATACAAGATGCAGTGACAGCACTCATAGAATGTGTCTCGATGTCCCTGTGTGTGTAACTGTGTGTTAGTGTATGTGTGTGTGTGCTATTGAGACATTGTGGTTGAGTTGCTGAAAACCTTTGCACACTATGTAAAAGTGAAAGGCCTTAGAACATCTAGGGGGGAAAACTAAGAAAAAGTCTTTAATACAGTCAGCTGGGAAGACTGTGTGAATGCGTGTGTATGAGTGTACACACACACACACATATACAGCATACTATATATAGTGTATAGTATCTGTCTGTTTGTTCTTGGCATAGTCACTTAACATAATTTCGTCGAGTACTTTGGCATTGCCTTTCTACATAATCTGCTCGGGCTCTGTCGTCATCGTCGTCATCTTCTTCGTCATTGTAATTGCAATTCGTATTGTAATAATGAGCTGGGGCTCTCTCGTCTCCTCTCCTCTCGATCCCTACTTTTAGCCAGATTTCAGCAGTGCCGCATTAGCTTATTGATTCGCTGAAGTGTAACGAACGAATTTCTAGCGTGAAAAACTGAAACCTTTTCTGTAGTTTTTCCAATCAATTGGCTTGTTTCGAAGCGACGACTAACAAGCTAACAACTTCTGAAGTGCCTCCCAAGGGTCGACTTGCCGCAGCAGCAGCAACAATGCCAACATTTTGCTGCACTTGCATTGCATTGGCCAGGGATAAACGAAAATGCCAAATGGCGACTAATGGCAGTCAATCCACTGATAATCCAGCGAGATTGTGAGCAAAACGTGTCGAAAAACATCGAATATGAAGCGATGTAATGAAAAGAGTAAAGTCTTTGGGGAGAATATAAAATAGACATTAATTTATACATACAAATCATCTAAATAAAAATCTACTAAATAAGGATATTTCAAACATAAGAATCTTCATTACTAAATGAACATAAGGGTATTGTAGTATGGGCATATATCGAGGGTACACTGTACCAAAGCATAAACAATATTAAACAGCAACATTTCGTTGCTGTTATGCATATCAATTAAACAGCAACACTTTATTGGTTTACATAAACATTCCAACTCGAGTGTGACTTGAGACTTGAGACTCTCTTTTTCGATAATATGCCTTATCGCATATTCTTATAGTATATAATATGTTATATACAAATATGTATGCAGCCGCTCTACTGCCGGCATCGACGGCTTCGGCGCGATATGCCTTATTATGTACTTAGGATAAGCAAAGCAAATTATCAAAAGAATAAATCATTCTAAAACCAAGATCAAAACAGCAATAACGTGCTGGTGTTTCTAATTCGACAAAGTACTCGTCACCTATTACAATATTGATGGTAAGTATTTAAAAATGAGAATAATTAATTATAATAGGACTAGTAATATCAAAAAAAGTAAATGAAGTGGAAAAAATACACGCAAAAATAACGTATACAATACGTATACACAAAAATAATAATTAAGAATTTAGCAATTTAAAATATATCCCATATGTATTCAAAAATTTGAATATCAAGAGAAAATATAAATAGTAATAAGTCGAGTTAATAGTAACAAACAAATAGATGTAAGTTAATAAAACAATCTGAGGAAATACGAAATACGTAGGAAGAATAATTAATAATAAAAGGAATGCAAATTGGAACAAACAAATATACATATGTAAATTAATGGAAAATAAATACAATTTTAAAAAATTTCATTCGAATTTGCAAAGAAAAAACACGTACAAATCCATCTTACAAAATTCTTAAACGGTATTCATTTTCATAACCAACACTAAATGTATAAAATATTTTCGCTTTTTATGGAATGCATCTAATTGAGTTACCAAAAACACGCCAATTCAAGCGGAACACAGTTGCTTAGTGAAGCTATAATTAAAACGCATCGCGCCTTGTCGCCACCTGGCTGGAGGACAAGGCAATCTGCAACCTTGAAGCAGCTGAGCTGTATATATTAAATGTTGTCTGTACACTGACTGACTGTACACACCACACACACGAGTATTGTATATTCGATTCCTCATCCTTCGGTGATGATGCTGAGAATGCGGCCTTTTGGGCACGCCCACAAGCACAAGCTACAAGCACTCAACGCCTTTGCCGCAACACTTCAGCAACACATCCTTTGGCCTTCCGTTGCCGCAACAGCAGCAGCAACCACAACAACAACAACAACAGCAACGAGTAGAAGAATCAGCATCGTTATTAAATTATCTCTGATGCGATAATAACACACTTAAGTAAGTTGCCGTAGATTCTTGCCCCACCCTTCCTTCATCCCTCCGCCCCTTAGTAGTTGGTCTGCTATAAAAAGCCGCTGATTTTTCTATAGTTTATTCGAATGCAGTCGAGCTTGGCGCTGCTTTTGGACCTGACCTAAGTACTTGGTGGGGCTGTGAGAGTCTCGTAGTGCACACGCTTTTCAATCTCCCCCCTTTATCCAGTGCCACCCTCTGCCTCGGCCTAAGTGGTGCTCTCAAGTTTCTGCTGATGGCAGCAAGGCGGCAACGAGGAGCGAAAAACGTGGGCATTGCAAACGAAACGTAAAGGTTTGCCACGCTTTTAACTTGAATAGTTGTAATTTTGTAATAATTGTTATTGTTGTTGTTGTTGTACAGAACTTTTTGCAAGCATTACGTCATTGAAATTTCGCAAAAATAAATTCTGAATTCACATTTAAAATATGATGCCTTTGTGTGACGTCAAGGAAATATCTATAAAAACAAGTGAAGGTCGCGTTAAGATAATTCAAGCTCGGTAATATTAATGCAATATTTATAGAGCAGCCAATCTGCGCAGATCTAGAGCTACACTTCATGCGTGCGACAAACATAATCTATTCAAAAATTAATAAGCGCGCCACACAAAACACAAAAGTCATGTGGAAACATGCGTTGTCAAGCAGCAGCAGAAGCAAAAACAAAACTGTGACCCACATAAACATATTGCGGAAGTGTGTTGAATGGAAAGTTGCAAGGCATTGAAGAAAGCAACAAGAAGCAACAGTCAACCCCTAAGCGGAGAAACTCCACTCCAGACATCGAGACTCGCTCGGTTCATTCATGAAAAGCGCCAAGTGAGGCCATTGAACTGCCGTTCGAAATGGTTAATAAGGAAGTTTATGCGCTGCGGGATTCGTTCCACACCACATTAGGAACTTGGGCGAATTGCCAGTGGGTTGTACATTTGGGGGAGGGATGCCGGTGGCCAAGGCAAGCAACAGTTGCCACACCGAGAGAGAGAGTAAGAGCGAGAGAGAGCGCTCAGGTGGAGACGATTGCTGCGTCATTGTCGCCATTGTTGATAAACAAACCTGTAGCCGCCAGTTCGGCCCCCTCCGAAAAAACAGAAAAAACACGTGTGCGGTTCATTCTGATATAAACTTTGGGTGGTTGTCGGCAGCAAGGGGGTGTCTCCAGCAGGGTGCTGAGGGGATGACTCGCAAGCGGGCAACTGCGCAGACTCGTTGCCATCGGGCCAGCTGAGCACTGGCAGCATCGTGACGTCGTTATTGATTTTTACACAGTCAGGAGACGCGCATCGTTGAACTGCATTTCGTGCTGCAAAACACACACACAACATCCCAAAAGATACGCAAAGAAAATGCATTAAACCAAAAATTTGTGGTGTTTGTATTAAAAATAAGAATTATTAACGCACATTATAGGCGGCGCTTGGCATAAAGGCTCAGGCGCCGGGCGCCGAGAATTTGGACGCGTGGCCCAAGATGATCAAACTGCGACCATATGTGCCATCCAAGCGCATCGCCATACGGGACTCTTCGATTGATGAGGACATAAGCGATGATGTCGACGATGAGGTGTTCATTAAGGACGCCCGATCCGCCAAGGTGAGTCACAATTTAATGCATATTCAATATTATGTTCGTGGGAATTCAATATTCCTTTCTTTGTAACTGCGAGAAAATATGCTGTATTAATTAAGGGAGTTGATAAAAGTTTTCTTTAATTTAAAATCGATGCCGCATACGAATTTCACTCTTTGCAAATAAATCAATTTAATGTCGTTATATTCATTCATTTACATTCATTGTACATTCATTGCAATTTATTCTTTATGAATTGCAATTGAAATTTGGAAACTTAAACTAATTATTATTTCATTCAAAGTTGCCTTTGACTTAACACTTTTTTTGAAACTTACATTTTATGATAACTTGGTTAATTTTCTATGTGTTTTATTGCTTCACATTTTGACAATTTTGAATTTACTTTGTTATTCATCAAAAATATTTGTCAATTCTCTTGATTTATTGAATTGCAATTTGATTAGTGTAAACAAAAAGAGTTATTGCTTTTTGAGACCTAGTTGAACTTTCCCTAACTCGATGTCTTGCTTGCAATTACAGCGCAGCGAGGAGCAGGGTCTGAAGCGTCCCTTGATGGCGCCACGTCGCAAGCACAGCTCCGGATCGGGCAGCAGCTCCACGCCCATTATGAAACAGCACAAACGTCGCCGCTGCTGCAGATGCTGGGAGTCCTTTTGCTACGTCCTCGCTGCATTGACTGTGCTCTGCGCGCTGCTCAGCTTGGCGGCCTTGATGTTGACACTGTTCCCATCTCCCATACAGAATATACATCATTGGTGGAATCGTGGCGAACATTTGGGCGCATTGGCCACCGCTCAGATCAGTTATGGCAGCTCCATGGGCAGTGAATTTGTGCCCTGCACGCAGATTCGAGTGCAGAAACTCTGGACACGCAGCATGCCCAGAATGAACAGCGAGAGTCCGTTGAGAGCGGCTGATCTGAACGGCGATGGCATCAAGGATGTCATCTTTGGCTATGGCGTCGATGATAACATACACTATGAGGGCATTCCACTGCCCCGTTGCAAGTCCGCGCAACAGGGCGACGATGTGCCCTGCGAGGGTGGCGTTGTGGCGCTCAATGGTCGCGATGGCAGCATTCTGTGGCAATCGTGGAGCGTGGCGAATGTGTTTTCGCTGCACTGCAATGCAGACATTGATCGCGATGGTGGCATGGACTGCTTGGCGGCCGGCAGACTGGGCGTAAGTTGCAGAAACTCATAAAAGGACTCAATTTTCATAACAATTTGGTTTTGCAGATGATCTATGCCATCAATGGACGCACTGGCCAGGTTATCTGGACTTTCCATGAGCTAGAGGTGGAAACAAATTCACCCATTGTTATGGATCTCTATACGATTAATGTGCTGCGTGACTTGGACGGCGATGAGGTGCCCGAGATTATAGCTGCCCATCTGGAGGAGCGTGAAGAGTCCAAAGCTGGCCACATCAAGCTCATCTCGGGCAAGACGGGCAAAGTGATTCGCAGTATACCGACGCCACATCGCGAAGAGATGTTTGTGCCCATCCAGCTTTTGACCAAGAGCGATGGCACTGAGCTGCTGTTGATGATCACCGGTGGTCAGAATACACCGGGTGGCATCTACAGTCTGCGTCTGCTGTCGCTGATGGCGCACACCAGCGAGAAGCACTTTACGCCCTTGCATCAACAGCAGCGTTCGGGTTTGATGGTGCCCGCAGTATTGACGGATATCAATGGAGATGGTGTCACGGATGTGGTTGTGGCTGCCTTCAATAGCAGCGTCTATGCCTATGATGGTCGCAACTACAGCATGATGTGGAACTATACATTCCCGGCGAGCGAATGCGTTAGCGCCATTGTGCCGGGGCATTTCAATCACGACAACGTTACAGATTTCATGGTCAAGTACAACACGGGGCCAGGCTTTCCCGTCTATTACTATTCGCAGACCACCATCCTCGATGGCAACACCGGGCAGCCGCTGCTCAATGCCATGATGACAGATGCAGGCGGTGCTAGCAGTCTGTTGGGTGGCGTCTCCATTTCCCAGAGCTTTGGCGGCGACTTCTTTTTGCACTGGCAGTTGCAGTGTCGCAACAAACCCAATGCACGCGATGCCTACGAGTTTGTGCCCGACAGTGACATTATTTTGCAGGCTCGAGCGGACACCTGTCGCCTGCGTTATAACGAATCCACGGTGCTCAAGCTCTATGCTATTGCCCGGCACATTGAGCCACCGGGTGCTGTGCTATTTAGCACCGATGACTTGGAGGTGCAGCTGAATCGCACACAAAGGCCCGCGGCAACGGGTAAACAGTCGCCACTGAAGCATCCCAAGTTGCTTAAGAAACTGCTGGCAAATCGGGAGCAGCTGCTGCGTCAAGTTGTTGGTGCCAATGATGCAGTCGAACAGCAGCAGCAGCAATTGCAACAGCAGCAGCAGTTGCCAGTCAAGCATGTTAAGCATCACAAGCACACATTGCCAGAAATGTTGCCGGAAGCGGATGCGGACAATGAGTTGCCTGCTTTTGCAGGTGGCTACATCAAGGAGCCCTACAAGGAATTTGTAAGTTATACTCATGAAATTATAAAGAATAAGTAATTAGGCTTACATTACAGAAGGACTATGACCCGCTGCAGCTGCCAGCTGAGAATCCAAATCCCATGCGCTTGCCCGAGGAGTACGAGCTGGTCTATAACGATGAGCTGCCACAGGTCTCCGAGCAAAACGATCGTCCGATTCACTTGCGCAGCAAATATCCCAGTGGCAACAATCGCGATGTGCGCAGCGATACGCTGGACTCGACTACGACCACGAGCAGCACAAGCACCACAAGTCAACCGCTGTCGGCTCAATCGCCACTTAGTTTGTGGGATCTGGAGCTAGACAATGAGGCACAAGAGCGTGCTGCAGAAGCAGCTGCCGCGGTCACCAGTTCCAGTCGCCGTCGTCGCAAGCGACAGCGTCGCAATGAGCCTGCCACCAGTAGCAGTAGCAGTGCTTCCACTTTAGATAACAATGCTGGAGAGGATGTGACTGCGACGCCAGAGGTTCCATCGCCTGCTGATTGGTATTTGGCATCCATTTCATCGACAGGTGTGCTGCTCAAGGCGCTTAGTAATGTCACTTCTACGCTGGACTTTGTCTTTGTGCTCAACATACGCGAATCTGAGGCGTATCCACCGTTATTCTCGCCGCAGGATCTAAGCTGCGTCGAGGAGAAAATAAGCGCCTACAAAAGTGAGTTATTAATTTCTGTAACTGTATATAAATTCATGACTATATTTACGGTATTTGTGTGACAGGCTATACCGCCGATAATTTGCGTGTGCTGCGCAAGCAATTTCTAAAGCAGTGCCTGAGTGAGCGTCTCGTGGACGCGGATCCCGCGTTGCCAAAATATGAATCCCAATTGATCATCACTAGGATTAGCATAACATGTAGCTGTCGCTCACTGCAACCGGGTGAGGTGTGTTCGGAGCTGGATCACATTGATGCACAACGTTGGACTGAGTTTATGGGCAACGATGGTATTGGCTTTTATGCCAATTAAACACAAAACAAAACAAAACACTTGAAAACAAAACAAAAAACGAACTAACTCTATCCTCCTCTCTACTCTATTCACACCTATTGTAATTAATCGATCGTCATTATTGTGTGTGGCTGTTTCGCGTAATTGTAACAGTATTTACATGTGTGTATTTGTGTATATTTTATGAATTTTTAATTACAATTAAATATTAAACTTAACAGTGCGTATTTTGTATTCACTCTTTTTAAATATTTGAATGCAGCATGACCGCAACCGGAAATATACAGCAAATATACAAACAATCCAATTTCTAGTATTTTTAATTGTTTTGCGGTAATGCGGTTTGAAGCAGACATGCGACTGTTTGTTTTAAATCTTTTAAAAAATATTATTTTATAATTTATTTTGTGAACAAAAACATTTATAAAACTTACTATATTATTTTAAAATTTGCAAGCTACTTCACCAAGTGTAACCAGCTTGTATTAATATAGGTTGAGCATTTTTTAGTATAATGTGCAACTGAATCACGTATATTTGGCAACGCGGACTGCGGTCACGCTGTTCCATGGCTCGGCACTACTTTAAAACAACAACAAGTGCAAAATAGCTTCCCGAATATTTGTTATTAACTTAATGCTGTTCCATCCACGACACACACAAACAACAGCATGGGCATTCTAGAGAAGATTGCTGAGATCGAGCGTGAAATCGCACGCACGCAAAAGAACAAAGGTGAGTAAATTGTCTGCAACAAAAACCGGCGCAGACAACACGGCGTCACAATTCGCAATGTTGGCATCGGAATTTAGGGTTAGAATTCACTTGACTTGCGTTTTCTATTTGTATTTGCTGCAGCCACTGAATATCATTTGGGTCTGCTGAAGGCTAAATTGGCAAAATATCGCTCGCAGCTGTTGGAACCGTCAAAGAAAGGAGAAAAGGGCGAGGGCTTTGATGTGCTCAAGAGCGGAGATGCGCGAGTGGCGCTCATTGGATTCCCCAGTGTGGGCAAGTCCACAATGTTATCCACACTGACGAAAACGGAGTCGGAAGCAGGTGAGTTGAGGGCTACACTCTTCAAATACCTCTCTAATCTTCTACTCCATAGCCAACTACGAGTTCACCACGCTCACCTGTATTCCCGGTGTCATCGAGTACCAAGGAGCCAACATACAGCTGCTCGATTTGCCGGGTATCATTGAAGGTGCCGCTCAGGGCAAGGGTCGTGGTCGTCAGGTTATCGCCGTGGCACGTACTGCGGATTTGGTACTGATGATGTTGGATGCCACGAAGCCGAATGTTCATCGGGAGTTACTCGAAAGGGAGTTGGAATCCGTTGGCATAAGGCTGAATAAACGGAAACCAAACATTTACTTCAAACAGAAAAAGGGCGGCGGCCTCAGCTTCAATTCGACCTGCGCCTTGACGCGCTGCAGCGAGAAAATGGTGCAAATGATTCTGCATTCATTTAAGATCTTCAATGCTGAGGTTTTGTTCCGAGAGGATTGCACAGAGGATGAGTTCATTGATGTAGTCACGGCCAATCGCGTCTATCTGCCTTGTTTGTATGTGTATAATAAGATTGATCAGATCTCCATTGAGGAGGTGGATCGGCTGGCCAAACAGCCGCACTCCATTGTCGTCAGCTGTAACATGAAGTTGAACTTGGATTACATGCTGGAGGCACTCTGGGAGGCTTTACAACTGATTCGTGTGTACACTAAGAAGCCTGGTGCACCGCCAGACTTTGATGATGGTTTAATCTTGCGGAAGGTAAGTTAAAATAATTAGCTAACTGTTCTATTGGTTATTTAATTCATATTTCCTTTCTGCAGGGCGTCAGCGTGGAGCATGTTTGCCATGCCATTCACAGAACTCTGGCTGCGCAATTCAAATACGCTCTTGTCTGGGGCACATCAACGAAATACTCGCCTCAGCGTGTGGGTATTGCCCATGTGATGGCTGACGAGGATGTCATCCAAGTGGTCAAGAAATAAGACGGCTGCATTCAAGAGCTGCATTTGTTGTTGGTCAACAGCTTGATATCAATTGGGTTGAAATATATTCTATTCTACATAAATACTTAGAAATGGTGTGCATTTTCTAGCAGAATCAAAGATGCCTCCTGCTATCTAATCACAAGCACAATTATAGCTGTGAGGAATCGCATGAATAATAACTTTATTGGCATTTCCTTTCCATAAAACAACTAAAAACTATCCATGGCAATACATAGTCGAGATTACCATCTATCCATCGATTTGGAGGCGGTTGCATTGGCCGACGTTGCCGCTGAAGCGGATGCATAGCTTTTGTTTAGTGTGCTAATGGCCGAGATGTTGGAGAAGGGCGTTGGACCGCTACTAATGCGCTGTGGTTCGTTCAACGGTTCAGGCGGATTATCGATGCTGGCAAACACATTGGTGGCATCGCGCAGTCGATAGCGTCGCAGATTTAAATAGTGCTCCTTCTGTTCCTCTACGCGCTGATGCAGCTCATGCTGTCGCCCAGCCAGTGAGACAAATGATTCATTGATTTGTCGAAAGCCGCGCTTCAGATCTTCGGGTGAAACACTTTGTGGGTTTGCCAAAGCATGCATGTGACTCTCGGTTAGCGCGATTTGCTGCCGGAATGCTATCAGATCCTCCTCGTACTTGGCCACCAGGCACTGAAAGTACTGGAAGGGTGCGCTGTTCTCAAACTGCAGACCAGCAGGAGTGTCCTGTGTGCGTTGCGCCATCTCCAGTGATTGAATAGCCTTGGCTGTTTCGCTGCGCAGCTGTTTGATCTGTCGATTGTTGGCATCCACCGTATTGGCCACGTTTTGCAGAAGCCAGCGCAGATTGGTGATCTCGTGACTCACGTTGCTTAGCTTCGAGGTCGAGGTGCGTCCAATGTCCGAGGAAATGGTTTTCTGCTGCTTGATGTGCGCCTTGAGTGCGTCCACTGTCTTGACAATCTCATCAGGCACTTGTGTTTCCTTAATCTGTTGGGAAAATGAGACGATTTTAGTTGAATTCATTGTTATATGGATATCTTGAAAAACTCATTTGTTACGTATACAATTTACCTTGATTCCATCCTGTTTGTTGTCGCCCAGCTTCGGCTGCGTTGCACTCACATCGATGCCGCCGAGACCAACAAATGCTGGCGGCGCTGCCGCCGGCTGAGCGCCAGTTGTCAGCGGTTTGCCAAAGATGCCGCCACTAGCGGGAGCTGCTGCCAGAGTGTTGGTGCCACCCAGACGCAGGCTGGCATTAAAAGGCTGCGCTGTTGCTGTCGTTGTGGTTGTATTGAAGTTCAAGCTAGCCGCCGTTGTTGCTTGGGGTTTGTTAAAGGAGAATGCACCGACGCCAGCAGCAGTGCCCAGTGTTGGCATGGCTGTCGCACCAAAGGCGGGCGGTGCTGTGGTTGGTGCGCTTGTTGCCGGCGTAGAAAAGCTAAATGAAGGCGCTACGGTTGCGGTTGCGGTGCCAAACGCGGGAGCCGGCGCTCCAAATGCTGAGCTAGCTGCAGGAGCTCCGAAGGCGGGCGCAGCTGCAGGCGCACCGAAAGCCGTTGCCACAGCCGTTGGCCGGTGCACGCAAAAGCAGCGCGCCGAAGCCGTTGATGTGGCCGGTGCACCGAAAGCAGGCGCAGCAGTTGCTGCACCAAAGCAGGCGCTGCAGTTGCTGCACCAAAAGCAGGAGCTGCTGTGGCGCCAAAGGCGGGCGCTGCTGCTCCAAACGCCGGTGCAGCGGCAGGTGCTCCGAAAGCGGGCGCTGCCGCTGTTGTGGTACTGCCAAAGGCAGGCAACGCGAGTCCAGTCGACGCTGGAGCAGCTGCAGTTGCTGCTGGTGAACCAAAGCTGAGCGTAGGCGCTGCACCAACTTGCCCCGCATTGAAACTGAAATTGGGTGCTGCTCCTCCGATGGCAGCGTTAGCTGCTCCGGCTAGACTCGATGTAGCTGTTGCTGCACCAAAGGCGGGGGGCGGGGCGCTGGTTGCGGGTCGCGCGCCAAAACTAAAGCCGCCTGTTGCGGGCGCTGTGGCGGCGTTCGTTGTTGGTGTGCCAAACGAAAAAAGACATTGTGATAGTGGATTCACTTGGATAAGCGCTAATTTTGTATTTGTCACTGCTCGATTTTTAATTAAATAACAAATTCGACAAATAAAACAACTCGCACGACTCACTATATTTCACAACAGAGTGACCGTATACTTAAACGGCAAATATACCGTTGGCTTTTATATATTTTTATAGTATGCCAATGTATACTATTTCCGCAACGAGCGAGTGATGAGCTATTGTATCTTCTTAATTTACTGCCACACTTTTTTCTAAATGATTTGTAATAAGTATACATCAAATTATTTAAATATTAAATTATCAAAAATTAATTGCATTTGTTATATCTTTTAAAAATTATCTTAAATATTTTTTGTCATTATTTAAATATTCAGTAGATGCGTAGTTGTAGCGTTGTCAAACACTGCTTTCAATGAGAGCTGCCAACCGCTTTTTGTAATGCCAAAAATTGCGTATTACTGGCGCCACTAACTTTTACAGTTATTTTCATTTCGTGCGATTGCAAAATTTCTCGTAATTTTATGAACACGCGTTTTTGCCAAACAACGATCCGAATACAATAAAAAAAAAAATGTTGGCACGTGAGGAGAAATATACGAAATATCTTAATGAACACGGAGTATTGCCGCGGCTATTGGAAATATTGCAGCAACTTGTTGATCTCAAACCGCTGCCCATCGATCCTCAATTGGAAATTTTGCACACCATCGGATGTCCCCTAATTCCGCAGTCCCAAATGAAAGCGCTGGAACGCAAAGTGTCACGTGCCCAAGAAGAACTGCGTTATTTGCGTCGCGTTCTCATTGATTTGGGTGGACAAGATTATCTCTACGACAGCGACAACGATGAAGATGATTACGTGGGCCAAGTAGGCGAAATGGGAGCTGCGCCCCTTTACTCCCCAGACCCAACGAACTACGAGGAGAGCATTGCGTCCAACTCTCAGTATATGGTTGAAGCGTCTATTAATCTCAGCGAGGGAATCGGAGTTGAGCAGCAGCAAAGCGATGAGCAGCCGAGCTGCAGTCACCTCCATCCCAACGCGCAAGATTTGTAAGCGAATCTTGTGTATTCCAATTTTGTTTAGTATATCATTGCTTAGGAGAAAAGCATAACATTTTATAGAATTTGGAGAAAAATCTGCCGCTTAAGAGCGTTCTATTTTATACATTTCAAGAAAAAGTTGCGTATTATGCGGTATTATATTAAGCATTTGCAAAACGAATTTTCATTTAACGCATTGTGTAAACCAATTTTGAATTTTGTTATCAGATAAGACATAAAATCCACGCTAGATCGTTGGTGGAAATTTAGTATTAAGTTTAATTCGTTATAAAGAATTTGTCAAGCTAAGATTGACAGAAATATCGTGAAATATGTATAATGTTTTTAGAAATATCATTGTCTGATACACTAACGAATTTGAAATTTTGGTATCATTATCATCAGCGTTTGTTTCCGATGTTAATACAGCATAGTGTATTTAACTGCCCAATGTTCTTCGACACAAGAAACTATATAAACTTAAATAAAAGACTATTAACACAAAAAATACATGTAATTCTTAAACTATTCTTATAGCTCAATCGTGTACGCTCTATATTCTTCTTTTTTGCAACATAGTTTAGATAGATAATGTGTGTTGAGATTCTCAAAAGTTTTATTAGAGGAAAGAAATCAATAACCAATACGCAGCTTATGTCAGCAGTTGTCGCTTTAATTGGCCAAACAAAACAAAACGAAACGAAACAAAACAACAATTCAATTAACTCACAACATGTCATCTGTGTATTTCGACATTCGTCACATGTGTTTGTTGGGAGGTGGACAAATTACAAAATTTCATTTACCAATCCTTCTGCGCCCCATGTGGAGCAAGCGGGGACAAGTTGGACGAGATAACGAGGATGAATACTCCGATGTAAATTCATTATTACCACGCTGTATTAGGCAGTAGCTTATTTAGTACCTTCTAAATTAAGTTAAGTAAAGGTAAAGAACCCCATTAACATTAACAAATGACACTGATTAAGTGGGCTGCAATTTGAAATCGACATACAAATTAAATTCTTAATTTATTGGTATGGATTGCTTTATTTAATTGACACGTTGATACAACCAAACTTTTTATTTAATTCCATGTTCTTAATATGATATTTATTTATGGCATATTTGATATAGCCACTTAACACCTAGTAACTGAACACAATGCGGCAACTATTTAAAAAGAAAACAATCATTTTTTATGCAAATATTTTTGGGAGAATTTGAACATTTTTTAGATGCATATTTTGCGCTTGATAATACGGTTTATGCCATAGAATCTGCTCCTATGGGAAAAATGTTGTTGCGCTAAAACTATTTATTTGTCTGTACGCGATAAATCCGTCTAATCCGTGGGGGGCGTTTGGGCGTGGCATCCGACAACCAACAGCTGCCTGTCCCTTTGACAAATAAATTGCAGTCAAGTTGACAGACATTGTGCATAAATATTTGCTATAAAAACAAAATTGTTAAATAAACTACCATCGCATACACAAATCGGGCGTGTCAGATGAGCAAAATATTTGTTAAAAATATTTTCGAAAAAAGGTACACAAACTAGGTAAACACGCTTGACAGTTATTGGATAAACTATGTATTACTAAATAACTAAAATATTTCAACTATTCATAGTTATGAAAACTTTTTATAAACATTATTATCTACATGTGCTTTAGAAGTTTATGCATGTATGATTTAATATAAATCGAAATTTTATAGAATGATGGTTAACATCTGACGTAAAAAACAATTTCTTAGTTAACATGTTTCACACATATTGGCAAGTCTATTTATTATTCAATGACTTCGATTATTCACTTTTTTGTATTTATTAGAGTTTGTTAGCATGTTTACTTATGCTTGATTTAATATGAATGAAATTTGTATATTAATTACAATTAGTTAGAGTGATGCAATCTACAATTTATGTTTTTATACCCGCTAACCATAGGGTAGAAGGGTATTATAACTTTGTGCCGACAGGAAATGTATGTAACAGGTAGAAGGAGGCATCTCTGACCTTATAAAGTATATATATTCTTGATCAGCATCAATAGCCGAGACTATCATCTATCCATGTCCGTCTGTTTATCTGTCCGTGTGTCCATATGAACACCTAGGTCTCAGAGACTGTAAGAGATATTGCTATAATTTTTTCGACAGCATTTGTTATGTTTGCACGCGGATCAAGTTTGTTTCCAATTTTGCCACGCCCACTTCCGCACCCGCAAATCAAAAAATCGAATAACAAGCGAAAAGCTAGAGCTGCAAATTTTGGTATATACAATAATAAGTATAGTCTTTATGATTCCTGAAAAATTGATTGCGATCAGATAAAAATTGTGGAAGTTATTAAAGACATACTTTTGTATGGGCAAAACCGCCTACTTTTATTTAAAATGGGTAGGGTATATTATTAGTATCTCACAGTTGAGCACACTCGACTGTAGCTTTCTTTCTTGTTTTATCTATTCTTGTTATGTTTCGATCTTCAGCCTTGCTCTGAAAAATTCAATTTGAAATTTATGCAAGCATTTTATCCATATTTTTTGTTTACTGCATCAGGATCTAACTCAGTTTTTATATCGCCCCCTAAATTCCAATTGCTATATGGTATTTCCTAAGTTCCTATCAAGTTCTGTTGATTGATGCCTGGCGCACTCGTTTTAATTGCTATTGCTATAAAATGTACTACCCTGCACATATTTATGTTATGCTTTTTTTTTAGCATTGAATAATCGCTGCGGAAATTGCCGTTTATAGGCAAATTGTGGCTTCGAATACAAAATAAAAAAGGCTCGGCGAGATAATTGATTGAAACAAAATGCTGTCGCATTGGTTTCCTAATTTCTCTCTTTTTATGGGCACATTTTATGTGAATTTGTTGTTGTTGTTGCTGTCGTTGTTCCCTTTCTGCTTGGTGCTTCAAACCACGCAAAAGCTGCAGCATTTTGGGCGCTTAATCTGTGCGCGTGCCATGCGTCCGGACGAGGCTTGATGGAGACGACCAAGCAAGGGGGCAAGGGCGGGGCCTGGTAAATCTGCTTTGCCTTTGCCTGTCAGTCTGCCGTAGCGTAAAACTTTAACCACGTAAAATACGAGCCCGTTGGGCAGTAGCCGCAAACACAACCAGCTGAAAAACGGCACAAAAAACACACACACAAACTCAGCAACAAAAAGAAGAAAAAAAGAAGCTTGATGTTGAACGAGCTGCAAACGAACAGCAGTCGAAATGCATACATATAAAAGCAACGGACGGTTCTCCAATCCAATCGCCATCGCCATAGCCATAGCCATTGCCATAGCCAGGCCGTCCAAACAGGTTGCTCGACTGCCACGAATTCCAGATGAGCTATGCTCATAGTTGGGGCCGAATGCAATGCGGTTTCTAATGAGATGCCTGGAATTTGAATTCGAATTTGAGTGCACGCGCTCAGCCAGTTAAATTGAAACATTCGGAAACGTGCAATCAATTTATTGCCGCTCTCAAGGAACTTGAATTTAAATTGTAAATTTAATTGATTGCATAATATTTGAAAGGAGAAAAAATGCATCTCCTTTCATGTTTTCTTTAGATGCATTTAAAGGTCTGCATATTGTGCAATTTCAGATTATTTATTCATACACTCTTTTTGCATTTACCACCAATCAGTACTGATAATATTTATTTTGCTGTGTCATACTTAAAAGATTGCGTATATGTAAAATAATTCACAATGCGTGCATGCTTTTAAAATATTACGTATTGTATTTTTTCTTGTCCATACTAAAGATACTTAATGCTCCATTATGCTTACCATATTCCATATTCATTTTTTCTCTTTTTTTTGGTGGGGGGAGGCTTGGACTCATATGCATTTCAATATTTGTTACAGCGCCTTTGAATGCAACATTGAATGCGCCTCTTTCCCTCCCTTGGCCCACTGATCCCACTGCTGCACCTCGTCCTCTCGGGCATCAGCCGGAAATGGCAAAGCAACTGCAAATAAAAAAAGTAAAAGTGTTTTTCCTCACGTGTGAAGCACAATGAGATACCTAGCAGCAGTTGTCTATCTCACTTAGCGGCCGCAACTGAGCACGCAGAAGTTGGCTGTGAGTAGCGAAAAGCCTCTTTTGTATTATCATTTTTCTAGTTAATTTTTTGTGTGTTCTTTTGCCTGAATTCTAATGCTAAATGCAATGTGACTGTTAAGTGCAAAATACGTAAAAGTGAGGAAGAAGTTTAACTATATTCATAATATTTATATATTTTTTGTTGAGTGTCATTTTCTATGTGGATTTTAATGCTAAATGAAAAGTGACCGTTAAGTACAAAAATGCGTAAAATCAAGGATGAAGTTTTACTTCATATAGTTTTTCACAGTTTTTATTTATTTTTATGTGTCATTTTGTGTGAATTCTTAATGCTATATGCAGTGTGGCCCTTAAATGCAAAATTACGTAAAAGCGAAGAAGGAGTCTAAATTCATCCTGAATATAATTTACTTTCTACTTAATTATTATTTATATTTATTAATATTATATATGGAACATTTTGAAAACAGTTTCCTATACATATATTAAACTCTTTGTTTCGCGCATTTTCACTGGGTGTGTAGGGTATAAAAGAGTACGAAAAAAGTAGTTTTTTCCTACTGAGCTGAGCTCTCTGCTGAGTAGAGAGTACAGTACAGTAGAGTGAGCAAAAGAGCGCCACGCAGCGCTGTGGCGCTTCAATTTCATGTCGAGTAAATTTTAATTTACAGCTCTTTTGTGACCGCAGGTTTTGCCAACATGCGAGCCAAAAACTTTGCTCTTTCCCCACTCTCTTTTTTTCCATCTTATACGTACTATATTTTTTATGTTTTATTTCGGTTGTGTGTGTTTGTGTGTGCACTGGGTTTTTTGGCTATTTGGCTTGTTGGTCAAATGATATATCCGACTGTATGGTTGGTCAGCTTGGTCGGCTCATCGACTTGGTTGCCTGGTTGGCTTGTTGACTGGGCGTTTTGCTTTCAGGGCATTGGGCGCAGCCAACTGCCATTAGTTTTAATGGCCAGCGAGGCGGGAGTTAAACGGGCGTAGAAAGTAGGACTAATTGAAGCTGCTTCCAATCTCCCAACTATGCTTCATTAGCGCCCACTGCTAAACTCTATTAGCCAAATGAGCTGATGAGGCAGCGGCGGCGGCGGCGTTAGAGCAGAAAACGCGACTGCAGAAAAAAGTTTTTCGGAAATGTGTCGGAAAAACGTGCAGCATTTAAATAATGTCAAATTTATTGCCAATATAAAAGTACAATTAAAATGCAATTATAATGTGTTAAGTGCATAATAAAAGTGGGCGTGTATCGAGGAGGCATCGTTCGGTGTTCAGCAAAACTTTCTGGCACAGCTGGCGAAATATTTATTCAGTTTTGCCAGATGTTGGAGTAAATTGCACTGCAATTTGACCCATATTCATCAATGTCGCACGCCCACAAAAAGAAATACAACAAAATGTCCAAAACACGTAGCGAGAATAACAACAAAAAACTAAGCGCATTTTATCATCTATTGTCATTTTTCATTTTGGCAACAGGCAACCAAAAAAAATGAAAAAAAAAAACAAAAAAAGGGTTAACAATTTTTATGTGTCAACAAGAATAATTTGTGTCAGCAGCACGAGAACGAGAACTTTGCAAAGATGACGAACAAAAAGTGCAAAAGTGTCGTAAACAAAAGCAGGCAACGTATTAATAATGAAAACAGGACAACGACACACACACACACACTCGCACATACACAGACAACAGATACAAATGAACAAACAAGACAATACAACAAACTGCCGCAAACACGTCCGAGACAACAACAGCGACAGCAATAAGAATGTGCTCGGGAATCAACAAGCAGCAAGAAATTAATACCAGCCAACAACAGCACACACATACAGAGTCACACACACACACTAGCACACTCTGAGAAATAGTTGCACGCCCTTGCCTAACTGCGCCCGCTGGCTACGTGCAACGCCCGGAAGCCGTGTGGCACACGTACGTGCCATAATCCTTTTTGCCGTGCAACATTTTTCTCTTTTGTTCAACTTTTTCAGCTGTAGGCACGATATTTTCCACGAATTTTCACAAATTTTCACAATTGCAAAGTTTTTTCTTGAAGCATATTTTCTATGATTACAAAGATTTCCCATTGCCAATTTTTAAATTAAATTTCTACCTAAAACTAAGTTTTCTTTTTAATTGTGAAAAGAAATCTCTTTGGCAAATTATTAAATTACATTTCTGCCTAAAACTGAGATTTCACTTTGTAATGAGAAAAAGAAGTTGGAATTTTAATAAGATTAATTTGGATTAAATTGAAATGAAATTCCTGGAATTTTGCAACAGAAATTATACAGTTTTTAATTGTTACAAATGTTTATGGAATGTTCATTTGCATGCAGTATGAAGCAAGTTTGTGCAAACAAATTTCCAATTAAGTTATTTAATTTGCAACGTTAGGCATGTCAAAGTCGCAACGAAACTACTTAAAAATGACCTTTTACGTGGGAGTTCTTCACTCGAAGCTTTTCTTGGCATTTACTTGGGTCAACTGCCGTTTGAAAATGCTTTGGGCAATACTCAAGTGCAATAGAGTGTCTTTCAATTTTGCTACAAAAAGTTACGTTTGTTGGCCCCCAAAGGTATTGCACGTATCCGTGTCAACGTAAAGTGTCCAATCATTGACATATTACGCATACGACGCGTCGCACTTAGCTGCTCAAATTGCGTAATGATGACAATGTCGAAATGGCTCTGAGACGAGAGCAAGACAGAAAAACTTTTTAATTGCAAAATGGCTTCAGTTAATACGGTGTGGGGGAAGTGCGGGGGAGTGTGTCTGGAGGGGTATCAGGACTTACCCCAAGGGGCATTAGCAGGCACAGGCCTCTAATTATTTTGTAAATGCGGCCGCCCGCAACGCTGCGCATCATTAAAAAAAAAGAAGGAAAGAAAAAAAGAAGAGATGGCGTTGGCCGCTGCGCCTAATGCTGTCTCTGATGGATGACTTAATCATCCAGAAAAGCGCCACACAAATCAACAAGCAAACAGCGAACCCGCCGCCGAAGCGCTTGTCACAGAAGTTTAACGAGCGTCGGCGACGAGTAACTTCCAAAGGCTCCAAAAGGACAAACCGCGAATGCGATGGACAACTGAAAGAACGACGACCAACGGGCAGACACACCAAACCACTCAAAATTAATGGAGCAAATCAAACGAGCAAAAAACAGACGTATTCTCTTCTCCACTGCTCCCGTTTTCTATACCCTACTAGGTTAGAAGGGTATTATAACCGGCATGAAATGTATGTAACAGGCAGACGGAAGCATCTCAGATCCTATAAAGTATATACATATATTTTTGATCAGCATCAACAGACAAGACGATTTAGTCATGTCCGTCTGTCTGTCCGTCTGAATGAACATCAAAGTGTTCACAGATTGTAACAGGTAGAGATGTCATTTTTGTTCCTAAAGCAATTGTTATATTTGTATTTAGATCAAGTTTGTTTCAAATTTTTGTCACGCCCACTTTCCCCTCGCCCCCACAAATTCCTAAAATTTGATTAACAAGCGTAATTTTGAAGATAGATTCTATAGAGTTTTACAATAATAAATAAAGTTTTGAAGATTCTTGATTTTGGTTGCAATAAAAATTGTAGAAGTTATCTAAAAAAACTTTTATATTGCAAGTAACGCCTACTGCAATCGTGTCTTAGCTGCTTTGCCTGACAAGCTGGTATATTTCGACATCTATGGTATATTTCATTTATAGTAGTGCATCGATATACAATGGTATTGTTGTATTTTTTGGTATATTATGTGCTATATTTCAAGAATAAACCGCACTGTTTAGCTTTTATTAAAATGGGAAGCGGGTATATAACAGTCGAGCACATTCGACTGTAGATTTCTTGTTTTTTGCATTGTGTTGTGTTGGGTTAATAATGACAAGATTTGTGTGCGCCGCATACAGAATTAGCCAGAATTGCCATCCGGCCGCGTCCGGCGTTGCCAGACCGAGTCGAAATTTTGTGTTGTTTGTTGTGGTGTGCGCGTTTTTTTTTTAAACGCCTTCGTTCATTAATTTTGCACTGGAAGCGCATCGCAGAGTTTGGTTTTAATTAAAGCCGAGCGCAAATTGCGAAAATATTAACTTCCGTGGCTGTCATGGAAAAGGACACACGAAAGAAAAGACTGCAGAGCATTTGATGAACTACACATTACTCTCTAATTGGAATTGTGGATAGGAAAATGGAATCTAGTTCTTTACCTTTAAATACATATTATGAATATTGATGTTACACACTCTACTTAAGATAATATTCCCTAATTAAGTTCCTATGTACAGGGTATCGTTAAGTTCTTGTTTTGCCAAATTTATTCGAATATTTTTGTTGTTGTTTTATTTGTTTACGTTAATTAAGCAAACTGAGCAGCGGAAATTACCTTACCAAGAACTGAGGCCAAAGACGCAGACAACGCCGCATATGCGAGGCATGCAAATGTGTTCTCCTTCTTTCTCTATTATCACCACCCGAATTGTTGTTGTCGACCCACACAAAAAACTCGTTGAATTCGCATAAAATGTAATAATAATTTCGCTGAACGCGTTTTTTGGTTGGCAATGAGGCAAGAGTTGGAGCTGGAGCTGGAAGCTGCCACTGAAAGCGGGCTTTAGGTCAAAAGTTGCTGTAACGGAAACAGCTGTTTCCGTAGCACACCGACTCCCTCCTTACCACGCCCACTCCCACTCCCATTCGCTGCGCCCACTTTACTCACTGCATCTAATTTACTATTCATTTGAATTTTAGCTGCCGACTTTTGTGTTGTTTGCCACCGCACAACCATAAAATGCAAAAGATTATGAAAAGTGCCGCTGCTGTGGCTGCCACACGGCCACGGCCACTTCCTTAGCTGGCAAACACAACAGTAGCATCCCCCCCCCAACCCCACACAACAACAATAATAATAATAATAATAGTAATAGTAATAATAAGAAGGCCACCAGCCACATGGTGTAAAATTTTACCAAGCTCGGAATTGTGCTTGAGGGAAAACTCTTTAAGCAGCTGCTGATAGTTGTGGGCATACGATTAGTAAATACCCTCAAAATACTTGATATTTATTTACAGCACAGACTGCAAAAATCTATAAATAATCAATTCAATTGAGATAACGATTAACTTGATTAAAAATTAAATTGAAATGCTGACATTTGAAATGATTTCAGTAATTCATTTTCATATTACTTATGCAACACATTGCAAAGCAGAGCATCTATGAGTTTATTTATTTATGGTGCCAAGTGAATTAGAATGGTTTGAATTCATTGAATTAATGTGAACTATTTGCTCACTGGTTTCATTTCCATTGAAATTCATTTCTGTATCTCTGGTTTATTATTTTTAACTTCTTCAAATCAAACTTAATCAACAGACGCATTCAACTAGGGAAGTTTTTTTTGTATATTTCGTCTTCAATAACTGCAATAATTTTAAATATTTAATTGGCCCAGGAACTTGACTCTGGATTTGTGCTATTAGAAGAGTGCTTAAGAGAGTGGATGACCCAAAGGATTGAGCTTAAAGTAATTTTATCCCATAGTATTTATGTAGTGCTGTCTGCTGTCTGCTGCCAAGTAAAACTAAAAGTTGGCTCAGTTTTCATACCGTAGTATTTCTATGCTATTTATGAGTTTTCTCTGTTCTTTGCTCCTGAAAGAAGCAGCTGTGTGTGTTTGTGTGTGTGTGTGTGCATTAGTTTAAAGAATATACAATTTTCCAAGTGGGAAAGTTTGCTCGTTGTAAGCTCGTAAGCATCCGTTTCCACTTCAGCTCTCAACTGTTTTTCTTGTTGTTGCCGTTGAATGAACGTATACAGCCAGTGGCTCATCTTCAGTTGTACTGTGCAAATGGCATAAGTGCGAGTACGAGAACTTTTGAGTCACGTGACTGCCATAACATATCGAATTACGGTCGACTAATGGGAATTAAGAAACTCGTAACGAGCGTGACAAATGCAAATGCAAATGCAAATGAGATGAAACCGGAGCAAAACTGCTTCAGCATTGCCATTTATTGTATTTATCTAAACATGGCTGATTTATCCTGACTTGCAATAAAAAAAAATGTGTAAAGGATATGTTGATAAATGTCCGACCAGCAAAATTCATTGACAAATTTTGCAAAACTTTATGCATTTTAATTGGAATTAAATAATCCGTTTATTTTGCTGAATTTAAAGCAGATCGTAAACCTTCTGCTGATTGACAGACTCATTTACTCTCAAACTTTTCAGTTTTGTTGTTGTTTCTTTTTGTTGCTAATTAAAATTGTATCTAACTTGTTCGCAGCTTGACACATTTGGTTCTAGTTTTGACCTCTTATTGAATTTCAAAGCCTGCCCGCAAATTATTTTTGCAGCTAGGCAAGCAATTTTCCACATGCCAATTTTTTGGGACGCAAGTATCGTGGCCCAAGTGAAACCCTTGGGGAGGACAAGTGCCTGAAATTACATTTTCCACATTAATAAAATGAAATAAAATAAAACTGAAATAAAAAGAGGAGCTTCTGATGCTGCTGCTGCTGCTGCTGCTGTTGCACGAACTATGCAAATGTGCCGCGTGCAGTGCACCAGATAAAACTGAGCAGGAGACACATGTGTGTGTCGGTTGTTTTCCTTTTCTTTTTTTGTGTGTAGTCAGTCCCTCCCCTCGAATGGAGGGGACGAGAGGGGGTTCCCAAAATGGGATCGAGTTGGGTTTTGGGTTGGAGGTTAGGGTTTCGTTGCAAGTTAAAAAGTTGCTAGCATAGTCACACACATAATGTGCAGCAGCTGTTGCCGGCAGTGCCAAAAGTCACAATAAATTTCTGCATTAGTTCGCAGCGCAGCTGGTTGTCGGGGTTAGCTTTCTGAGCTCGGGAAAGCGCTTCGAAAAACAACAACGAAAAACATGAATAAATAAATTTGTGGATCGTGCAAATAAAGCAATGACTAACTGTGTATATTTCTCTTATTGTACGTGTGTATGTGCAATTGAAAGCAACCAATATATTCTTGGCCAAAACCGCAAAGCACTTTAAACTTTCCCAGTGTGTTAGAGGGTGAGAAAGGGAAGGGGAGGGAGAGCGAGCTAAAATGTTGCCGCTGGTTATTTGTCCTGTTTTAATAAGAAAATTAATTAGTTGCTAATTTCCTTTTGCTGTGTACGTTGAAACCAACAAAATGAACTGAAGCAGCTGCAGCTTTGAGATACGAACAAACAAAAAAAAAATATACTTACAAAAAAAAGCTGCGTCAAATTAAATTCATTGAATGCTTGAAGCGAAACAGTAGCATTAGAGCAATTACAGTTTTGGTAATAAAATGATTTCTCTACAATGAAAATACGTTTGAATTGTTGACTTAATTAACATAGCAAAACAAACAGAGCTGGTAGATATTTGGAAGTCTATTAATAAATATAAATATGGACTAGATTATGGGCTAATTATATGCCAAAGCTAAATCTTTAAAGAGCAAAATCAGATTGCTTAGTCAGCATCGATATTTGCACATCATTTTGATTATGTGAGATAAGTTGCAATCGTTGCCACAACCAAAATTGCCGCATTTCACTTTATATACATATTATAAACATTATTATATGCTGGAATCATTGCGAGCTTTCAGATGTCTCCCAAATGTAGGCATAGCTCTTTTGTCAGGCCAATGCAACGACTTCCTTTCCCACAGGGCTTCAAGTTTTATGGCAATGCTGCGATGTGGAGCTGCTTCACTTCGTCTTGTTGTTGTAGTTACTCAAGCTTTTTATTGTTGTTTCAAGTGTTGCTGTTCAAGTTGTCGCTGCTGCCGTCGTCGTTGCTGCTGTTACTGTTGTTGGGGCTGGTCTAGAGAGATAAGTACGTGCTAAGAAATGTGTAACAAACTACACACACTGAGATACAGATACGGATACGGATGCGAAGAGTAAAAACCCAAGACCAGACAATGCCAGGCGCCCACGTCTCCATGGACACATTCTAATAAAAAGGGAAGCATTGAGTACGCCATTTTGTGTTTGCCATTTTTGTGTTGTCCTCTCTCACTCTCTCGTCGCCGTTGCCATTGTCGTTGTCAGTGATGCGAAGCATTTGTTAAAGTGTTGCAAGTTGCCAAAGCAAGCACAAGTCTTGCAGAAATCTCGCCATTTAATTGAGTATTACTCACAGTTAAAGCCACTAATGCCTGTCCTTTTGAAGCAAACATTTCTCTTTTCCTTGCATTGCTCAACACTGATGCTTGGCACATCCTTTTTGCTGCTTCACAGTTCAACTTTGACTGCACTTCCCCTGTTTCATTCTCTTGCCGTTTTTTAGGCAGCAAACATTTGAGTTATAAATGCCGCACTACTTGAATGAATCTCATGGGCGTAATAGTTTTCAAATGGCTTTTATCTGGTTTCATCTCTGTATCTGTATCTTTCTCTTTTCTATTTTTTGCGTATACTTACGACTATCACATACAAGTGTCTGCTCTCCCCCAGCTCATACATATCTTTCCTCTTCCGTTGCCCTCTTCAGCTGGCAAAAACCGCTTGCCATTGCACAAATGCCTCAGCGAATCTCTGTCGGAATCAGAATCTGAGTCTCAGCTAGTGCGAAGCAACAAATTGCCATTATATGCAATTTGTGGAACAATACAGAAAACACGCTCAACTCGCAAGTCGCAAACTCGCAATTCGCATTGAGTGTTCGGCTTGCTTCAGAGCTACTACGCATCACATTCATCACATTCCACGCATATCCATGGTACCCGGGCAGCCAACCAACTGCAACCAAGCAGGTGTCAATTACACTAGTCAGCAACGTGTTGAGAACTCAAACCGAATGCTTGAAATGTTCAATTCACTTTAAAGTTTGCTGCTGCTTTCTTCGATTGGCTGAACACAGAAAACCGACATTTCAAAGAGAAAGAGAGACATTTACATAATTTTATTAAATCTCATCACGTTCGTCTGCACAGTGTAATGCGAACTTTAGTTTTTTGGATAGTCATTTGCGAATGCTATACATATAAAATACTTGGTAGTCGGGAATGAAACAATTTCAGTGGCCACTGAATCGGAAGTCGTACTCTAAGAAGCATTTTAACGAAATTCTCTGTGAAATTTGTTGCATTCACTTGGGCACATTTAATTGCTCTACAACGCACAACGTTGTCATGCTGCTGAGTAAGTGAAGTAAATTAAGTATGGCAACGTTACGTATACGTAATCAGAAATGATGACGCTAAGCTTGGCCATGTTTCTGCCATTGTCCTTTATCGCGTCTGCTTAAATTAAGCAGATTTAATTTGAATTAATGTGTTGTCCTATTTGCTGCGTTGGCTATAAGTGGAATTGACCCTCAGTGCCGTTCATCCCAGCTCAGCTCAGCTCAATACCAAAAAACCGTGTACATTTTTTATGGCATTGGCAAATGCCAATGAAGCTGTATATGTAAGCCATGGGAAATAGATTTATTACCGTGACTGTCCATTCACTTAATATTGACGTTGCAGCCTTCGACTGAATAAGCAAATCAATTCTTCTTCTTCTTCGTTTTCTGTCGTCCTTCCGCTCAATTAACTGCATAAAAAAATGCATGCGACTAATCAAGATAAATGCAATATTTAGTGTGAGCAAAAGTACACAAAAACTATCGCGGAAACTCATTAAGCACAGGTCGTTGATTTTGCATTTATTTACGCGAACTTATTAGACTTATCAATTGCAAAGCAATGATTATCTCAGTTTAAACTTAAACACAATTTAGGCTTAAGTGTATTTCAGTTTAACTTATTATTATTTCTTGTCTTGCTTCTCATTATTTTAATGTGACACTCAGATAACATCATGTCATACTCATTCCCTGCTGTCATTCGCCTGTCGCAAAGCAATTTAATTTGTGTGCTAATGCGGTGCCTGACAAAGTGAAATCCTTGCATTTGAGATGCTTGTAGAGTTCTTCGTTTTTTTTTTTTTTTTTTTTTTTGTATTTTATATATTTTAGACATTTCCTTTCTTCATAAATAACTGAAACGTTGCCATATTAGCAATTTTAATGCAGTTGGCCTTATGGCACATACTCGCAAGTATTAAATGCTAATTTCGCACACGGCCAAAACCTTAAAGCCGGAGCTAAGTAAACGACAAGCGAATGAACGAGCGAACGAACGAACGAGTCGACAGTTTTTACAGGCCGGGTCCACACACTACATGACATTTTACAAGTTATTATTATGCAAAGGACACGCGTTGCTGGCGACTTGCCTGCCTGCCTGCCTGCTTGCCGTTATCCTGTTGCTAAATCTGCGACGGTGTTGGCAAAATTTGCATTTATTCATGGCATAAATAAAGCATAGCAAGCACCGAAATACGCCTCCCCAACACAAAAAAAAAAGTGAAACAAAAAAAAAATGGTGTTTTCCATGTATATACTACATATGTCCTACATACGAATTCTGGAACAATAGGGACAGCTGTGGGTGTCGCTTCCTCTCTGTCTCTCGTGGGCACTCTCGTTCGCTCAATGCATTTCATATAATTTCAAAATCATTTTCCATACTCAACACCTGCCATAGCCAGCCGCAAAACTGGCGCAAATTCTGTTTACCCAAAACTAGTGCAAAGCAATTACATGTCGTATTTAACATCTGGTTTAGGCAATAGAAACTCCGAGCTGTCAGCTGTTCTGCGGTTTCAGCTTTCAGCCATGTTATATGTTATGTATGTTTGTTGTGTAACGGGACTACATTCAGTTGAATGCTGATTTCAATGTTGAGTGGTTTTTCCTGTGGCTGTGTTTCTGATTTTCCCCAAAATAGATCAAATACGAAATGTGTAAAATGAAAGCAATGCATTTGTAATGAACCAAATCATTTATAATTGAATGTCAGCGGAAATGCTGAGCAAACTCTGATGAATTATTACAACGTCACATATTTTGCCTTTGATATATTACCCCATTTATTTCGAAACACACTTTAAATTGTTGACGAAACAAAGCATAAGTTCATTCGCAATTATTCAATTTCAACAATATTAAGTGTCACAAGAGATGTCATTCAAAATTTCATTTTGGCCATAACATTTTAAGTCAGCCAATAAAATTATTAAGCTCCTAAGATCAAATAACCATAAATATTTTAATTGTGTTATAATTATTATTTTATTTGTGCCTAACACAAAGTAACCGCAAATGACCAAACCAATTATATTCAATGTTTAAGCCTAGCAATCCTAAGTTCAACTGGGGGTAAAGCCAAAAGTTAAGAACTTAAGGCAGGCTGCTGTTTTATAGGTTTGTGCAGGCCTAACCTCAAAGTATGCAAACCTAACCTCAAAGCATGCACAACATAACCTCGAAACAAAAGCTCACATAACCTCAAAACATAAGCCAATCTAACCGCAAGGCATAATACCGCATAATATTGAATTAGAAATGCGTAAAATTAGCCCAAATATTCAGCCACAATATGGCTCCCAAGGGCAAGTGAGGTAGCACACACAACGCAGTCAAGTAAACGGACAAAGGGAAGGGGAGATTGGGGTTTTGAGTTGGGTTGGGGTGGGGAAGCTGTCATAATTTTATGCACCACAGGCCAGTGTTAACCTTTGCGACAAAACAAAATAAATTAAAATTAAACAGAAAAACACATACGCGTATCGGGTGAAAATTTCCCTCGAGTCGAGCGACGACTTTAAGTCGCGTTTTTCGGGGCCCTCAAGCAACAAGCAATATGGCCAAAAGCAGTTTACGCTCGTGTGTGAGTGTGTGTGTGTGTGAGTGTGTGTGTGTGTGAGAGAGAGACTTTTGTGCTTGTGCACCCCTGTCATCGCAGAGATGCCTTGGCAAGTGGCAGTTCCACTAAGATATGCATACAAGAGCCATATGGGCATATGGCTAAAATGCCAAGTGGATGGAAGAAGGTAAGACGAACGGTAAACAAGTGCCAAGTAGCAAGTAGTTTACTTACCTTTTTTTTATTTTTTCAGAGAGAGAGGAGACAAGCAAACAAAAGACACCCTGTGGTGCTTCCTCTTTCCGTTGCTGTTTTTGTTGTTATTGCTTTGCATCCATTAATTTGACTGTAGTTTAAGTGTCTTGGCGTCTGTTTGCTGTTGGCTTGTTGCTCTTGCCAACTCCTTTTGACTTGGCCACGAGCAGTTTTGTGCATTGTGCGTATTCCAGTTCCATTAGCACTTTAATATTTAATGACGGCTGCTTATCGCACATAATTGAATCCCAAGTTCGGTTTGCTTCGCCTTGCTGCTCATTATATTATTATCTTTTGTTTGTAATATCCGCAATATTGTTAAGCTGACGGCATTTTGTTGGGCATTTTGATGAGGCTTTATTTGGTTTGGCTCTTTCTTGCGGAGCGGGCGTCTGATAAATAATGCAGGCATCGCCTTTGGTTTTCGCTTTTTTTCTGCGGCTCATCTTTAATGGGCAGCAATCTCTCTTCCTCTCTCTCTCTCTCTCTCTCTCTCTCTGTCTGTTTATAGCTTCTTCTCTTCTCCGCATATCATACATAATTCTTAATCAAATGTCGGGAAGCACTGGCCCACACACATGTCCTGAAACTGAAAGCGCTTGTAATGTGCGGCACGAAACATGATTTTCTTTATGCGTCCCCTGTTTGCCCTCCCCACTCTCTTTTCCTTTGCTCGCGATCTCTACCTCAGCCTTTATGCGCTTTTCTTGGGTGCCGTAAATAAGAGTTAGGTAATTTTATTTTTTTTCGGTTTGGCTTTTTTTGGTGGAGAAGGAAAGTAGCGAACGCCTTTTGAATTTGCGTTGGTCTCAGCGCCAAAATTTAATTAATGTGTTTGCTTCGTGTTTTCGCATATTCATGTTACCGAAAATTGTTGTTGGCCATGGCCAAAAATCAGATCCAGGGCTACGTGCATATGTGCGCGGCACGTTTTGATCATTAGCCCGTAGGTGTTATAAATACGAGTTAAACTGCGCTAATATGCATGCCAAACGAGAGAGGAAACTCTTTCCTCCAGCCACAGTCACAGCCACCGCCACAGCCATTATGTAGATGTTGAAGACAATTTATGGCCACAATGGCAAGACAATCACTTGGCCAGGCTACGGCTATCTGCATGGTCAAGTGCAAGCGCTCAAGGACAAACTGATAGCAATAAAAGTAGGGAAAAGCAACAGCAGCAGCAGCAGCAGCTCGTTTTTTCTACCCCCTGGAATTGTAGACGCAAAGGGGAAAGTCCCCACTTCTTGGCACCTTTTTAACGCGTTTCAACCTGCATAAATTACGTAACAAAATATCCACAATTATTTATTATGTCACGGCCAAGAGAACGCAAAACGAACCAACGAACGAACGAGTTTTGTGTTGAAAGGATGTCAGCTGAAGCGGCCAAGAAAGAACCAAAGCGAAGCAAAAAAAAAAGGTTTAAACGTAAACAAGCAGCCCTTGGTAATAATTCAAATAAATTTATACATTTCGCTTGAAGTCAGCTGAAGAAGAAAAAGCATAAGAAAAGCAGAGGTAGCCAAAGAAATGGCAAACCACAAAATACCCGTTTAACTTGGCCTTTAAACATCATTTGTCAGGCCGAAACTTGACAAAAAAAAAACGGTAAATTTAATGGCACTTTAAGAAGCGAGGGTAAAATTCCGTAATAATTTGTATTGCAAGCGCAGTCTGTCATAAGCAAGTAAGTGCTTTGCTGATTAGCGATCACATGCGTGTGTGTGTATGTGCAGCCCTGGCAATTCATCAAGCGTCAATCAAAGTGATGACTGACGACGCTTGACGTTGATTGGGCCATGGCAAAGAGAGCAATCTAAGCCAATTCACTGTGAGAGCAAACGCATTTAGTGCTTGGCAAATTGTTGTGATACTCTAAAGAATGAAAAGAGTCCCAACAATTCAAAAGGGACATTGTTTGGTTACTAAACTGAATAGATTAAATTCTGACAAGGAAAAAGCGATTAATATGATCAAGCAAGAATATATTAAAAATGTAATAAAGTTAATCAAGTCAATTTGGTAGTGTATCCCATAGTCATTAATTTACTGTGCACCTGTTGTATCTTTGCGGTTGACAGGCGAACATTTTGTTTTCTTTCATTGTCCGACTTATTTTGATTTTTATTTGACAGTCAACGCGGCTCAGGCGTCGTATACGTAATTCAGCAGCACTCAAATGTATGCAATGCCTTTGTTTTCGTTTCTCCTTCTCTCTCTCTCTCTCTCTCTCTCTCTCTCTGTGCGGTTTTTTTTCTTGTCTGGTGTTGACTTAATCAAAATGCCAGCTGCTACACGTGGCATAGATTCGGTTTTAGTTTTTGTGTGTGCCATAAAGCGCACACGTGCATAGACTAAACGTGAGTGAGACGACAAGATAAAAGCTGTTGCGTGTATGCGAGTGGAGTAGATGGCATTCAAGCTGAAGGCAACTTCCAATGTTTAGCATTTTCTAGCAATTTGCATAAATTTGTAGTTTTTGCCAGAGTTGCCAAATTCCCAAATTCCCCAATTCCCCGAGAAAATATGGTCTTTCCTCTTTTATCGCTGCACTGCGTTGTGTTATTATCGCATTTTTGTTATTTCCTTTTTTTTTGCATTGGCTTGCAATTAATGAAAAGCACTTACGGTCGGAGAGATTTCATATATATCTTGTGACTTTTAATGAAATTATGCAACTTATTTGCCAACTGACAGCTCGAGTCGATTTATGACATTGGCCTCGACACTCGCCAAAGGCATTTTCCATAACGTTGTCGTCGTTAAGCTTGCCTTTAGGCCTCCTCCTCATCCTCCTCCCCTGAGCTCAACAGCTGGTTCATGCATCGGAAACTCACCCTCTCTCTCTCTCTCGGTGCACAGATGGCACCATAAATAAGCAAAGCCCATGCAATTATGCGCTTGAGCTGTCATTGCAGTTGCCCGTTGGTGTGAAAATTGCATATTGGCATAAATTAATCAGAAGCAACAGCAGCGGCCAGCAGCAGCAGCTGGCTGTGATTGGCCCAATTGGCCCAACTATCCAATTGAGTGACTGACTGCCTGCGGCAAATTGCCAAGGCTTAAAATATTCATTTACCTATGCAGTTATCTGTATAAGAAATTTAACAATCTGAGGGATTTGTTGCATGATTTATTTAAAGATACGATTTGGTAATTGATGGCAATAATTTATAGTTTAGAAAAATTAAATAGACGCAGGCAAGACATCATTGTTTGACAGGCTTTTAAGAGCCAAAGGCTGACGCGTAGTGTCTTTCATGCACTTGTGGCTTCTGTTTAATTGATTTGCTTTAAGGCTCAACCGAAAGCAAACTCGGATGCAAAGGCCAAAAGAGGAGAGCAGGAAAAATTGCAGCTGCAAAAGAAAACTGCAGACAATTAAGCAAACGTAGCAAACGTTGCCATACAAACGCCATCGAAGGCCACAGCCAGCTGACTGTGTGTGGCAAAGTTGCAAGTGGCAAGTGGCAACTGGCAATGAGAACTGCAGCAATTACTTACTCGAAATCTGTTGGCCTGGCATAGACTTAGTAGAGACCAAAAAAGGACTAGAATCGACTCGACTCTCGTCTGGTTTCGTCTCGTCTCGTCTTGTCTCGACTCTTGTGACTCTTGCGGCATCAGTTGCGGCGTGAAAGTGAAATACTTTTGCCAAGGACCTTCATTGTTGCGGTTCGTTTTGGTTTTTAGTTATCTCCTTCCCCAGTTGCTTGTTTGCGCAAAAGATTGCAAACAACAAAAAAATGGGCGGAAACGGCAAAAGTGAAGAAAGAATTGTGTCAAGCATTTTGCTTGCACACTCACACACACAGGCTTAAAGTGTTTGCAAACGGCGGAATGCATTAAGCACATTAGACAATATAAATCAATTTAATGCGTATTAAAAAAATGCACAATTGATCCACGAAATTAACAATATATTGTGGACTGAATGCAGCTCGCGAAACAATGGAGCTGAAGTGAAAATTGCCGCCAACCAGGACATGCTGCACTTGCAGCAACAACCAAAGTCACTTAAAAATGTGTGAGAAATTAATTGCAATTGCAACCAAATTGGATAACCGCAAATAAATTCGCATAATGGCCAGACATTTCGATCGTTTGTTTTTATTCAAAAGGCATTTTCGAACGCGCTTTTTCAACGTGTTGTTTACGTGTGATGGACAGCCAAATAAATTAAAGTGCGAAATAGCGAGAGAGCTCGGTGAAAAAGTATTATTCCATTTAGTATATATAAAAAAGATAAAGATTCTTGCGCGCACCTGCTGAAAGCAGTTTTCTTTTTTTTTTTTCCATATCCATTTAGTAGCAAATTTTCATTGAGATTTAAGCGGTTGCATGTCTCAGGAGCAATTCCATTGATGTTGCCATTCCTCGACGCGTCAAGTTGTGTCTGGGTGTCTTTCAAGCGTTCGTCGAGCAATCACTCAAAGTTGTCCGCATTTGCATAAACACTTCTAATCCTAATGCCCAGCAGACTGCAGCACAGCAGTTGGTTCAGTTCAGCTCCAAGCTACTTACAGTCAATTGCCCCCGCTGAAGTGACAACGGCTACACGAATCCCAAACACAAACTTGAACCCCAAACTCAAACTCAAACCCAAACCCAATCCAAGCCCATCAACATCGCCACTAGACAAGCAGCGCAGCCAACCAATTGATGTTGCTCGACGTTGTCCCCTTTGGCCAGGTTCAGGAGGATGTGAGGAGGGGTTTTTCCTATTCCTTTTGTACCACTCAGCTGCGATTACATCAAACAAACGTTGGGCCATCGGATCACGCACATACACAACGAAACCATGTGTCATTCAAAGTGCTGCTGCTGCTGCTGTCCAGAGTAGCATTCAGCTGCAGATCCTGCAACAACACGAGCAGCAGCAGCAGCAAAAGCAAGAGCAGCAACAGCAGCTCCCTCAGCCTTCACCGCTTACGGTGTCAGTCAAAGTGTCACTTGTGCGGCAACAAACACCCTTTAGTAATCAGAGCATTGCTCAAGGGGATAAGAGACTCAAATGTACCCTATAAACAGTTGTTAGCAGCATTTAGTTTAAGTTAACTCTTGTGTATTAAACTGAATTTTATATTTGTTGTGACATTTTATAATTAAACGAGAATGTAGCTAAAAAATAATTATTTTTTTTTTTAATTTAACTTCAAAATTCCTTAAAGCAAAATTATTGCTTTAATATGTAAGAGACTCAAATATATCCTTGTAGAAGATTGATATTGCATTGATTTCATTCCACAGTGTCTTTTTGGAGCAAATTTTACTAGTTTGCCGCATTTCCCAACTTCAATTACACAGAGGGGCTTTATTACCTATTTCCCGATTTCTTTCTTTCTTTTAATATTTTCTCTTCTTGAGTGTTCAGTACGTAATTAACATATTACTTAACTTAATTTTTGCGTAAGGATTACTTCGTTTAAGTTTTTTAATGTATAGATAAAAATGTGTAGTAAAAAAACTACTAAACATCTCATTGATCATCATCCCAAAATGAATCCAAAATAGTTTTTTCTAGCTCAATAGAAGTTTCACTAGATTTGCGATAAATCGAAATATCATGAAATTTTCTTTTTTAT
The DNA here is from genome assembly GCF_023558435.1 of Drosophila sulfurigaster albostrigata. Lineage (NCBI taxonomy): Eukaryota > Metazoa > Arthropoda > Insecta > Diptera > Drosophilidae > Drosophila > Drosophila sulfurigaster. Next base: position 24,244,865 of record NC_084882.1, read on the forward strand.
ATAGTTATCAGAAGAAATTTCCATCCTTTTACTGAAAAATTACAATAATTTAACGAAATCAACACAATTTCTAAGTTTATCACTGTCTACATAGTTACAATTTATAATTAAAAGTATATATTTTTTCTAAAGTAAAATTTTTTTTACTTTACTCTCAAAGTTCGTGAAAAACTCTTACTCTTTCTCCTCTTTTCAAACTCTTGCGATAACCGAATTGCTTATTAAATTTCATCTTGAGAAAACACAATTTATTCATAAACGAAAAATCCGCAGCAAAGTAGCTGCTATTATTTGTGTGGAATCGCGGTGCATTCGCCCCTATTAAAAGTTTGTCGCGACAAAAAAAAAGTCTGATTAACTTTGCCAAACTGTGCTTGCATGTAAATGGCACAGCGAATACACTTTAGTATTTTTTGGGGTACATTGACAGTGCAATGCATTGAAAATGTTGTAGATATTTATTTATGAGTCAATAGAAAAGTGCAAGCTGCAAGGCAACTCGACTTCGTTGTGTGCTTCTGTTTATCATTCAATCGTTTTTTTCTACGTTTTCTCCTTTGCTCAGTTTTGTATATAGTAATTCCAGTTAGTGCACGAGAATTTGCGCAACTCCATTGAAATTACAATACACTTGGCATGCTTAGGGTTCTTCACTCGTTGCCGAACTGGCGCACTTTGCATAAATTTGAAGCTGTAGCTGCAGCTGAAGCATTGCACTTACTTGACACATTTTGTTTGGCTGACGATGCCAGTTTCCAGTTTTCAGTTCCCAGTCGCATTTCCCCAATGCCCCAATCTCTTTAGCTCCCGTAATACTGGCAACCCTTAGTCAACTTTGTTGTTGTTGCCTCGTTCGTGTTGTTCATTTGCAAACAACTTTTGTCTCTGGCGCAACAATTTACCGTTAAGAGCTCAACATTGTAACACTGGTTTTTCACTTTTCACTAAGTACCGGGTTTGTGTTACACATAAAAACGCATAAAATGCCGCAGCCACAGCCGATGCAGAAAGCATTGAGAGACGGAGAGAAAGAGAGAGTGAGTGAAAGGGGTGCTTGGGGGAGTATTGTTAACTGTTAACGGTGCAGGGGTTGACTTTAAGCAATCTGCCCAAGTTTTGTGCAACCTGCGAAGTTTGTCACTCCATCAAAGAAATGCAAGGCGGGGCAACTCTGAGACTCGCCACGCAATGCATTCGCCCCGTAATCCACACTCATTGTCAAACCAGGTGTTTGGCATGGTGGTTACTCGGGAGTAAATAAATGCATAGAGCGAGGGGTGGACAAGTGGGGGAAGCTGGGGCTCAACTGGCGCCTAGATATCGTGTCAACACAAGTTTTGCATTTTGCAAATGTGTTTTTCTTTTGTTTTTCTCACTTGGCACCTCGCACGTCCTTTAAGTAGTTAAATTAGTTTTCATAGTTTGGCGCCATTTGGCCACCCGTTCCCTCCGTTGTCTCCGTTCCCCCACAATCCTTTTACGCTGCGTGTAAATTAAATCTTTTTTTTCGCTTTTAGTTTATAAACTCGCCGCTGGGACGCTGGCACAAAACTTTTGGCATTTTATGTTGCCTGATTTTATTAAAATTTACAACCAGCGCGCTGGTTGAAATTCAGCTCAAACTCAAACTCAAGTTCCCATTACAATACGTAGAAGAAGGCTAAAGAAATGCTGGATTTTCGCTTGCTAACTGCTAAAGAAATATACGCAAATATTGAAATTTCGTTACCTCGGTCGAATTATTGCTGTTAAGAAGTTTTCCAACTACCTGCTTGTTGAATCTATTGCCATAAACTTTGGCTGTGTTGTGTATAGTTGTGCTTTAGTTATTTTTAAGATTTGTTGATCGTTCACAATAATCTTAATTTTAGAGTGTTTATTTTTGTGGTATTATTTTTCACTTTACTTTTTTGAATTTTCTTTTATTTTCTTTATTTTAAAATTAAATTTTGAATTTTCAATAGTTTATTTAACGTTAACGAACTACATTCTAAATAACAGAATGAAAGTGATTAATTTAGACATATTTTACTATTATTTTTCTTCTATTTGGTTAGCCTTTAGAAAGGCCTCCTTTACAGCTCGTCGATTTACTTTGCCATTGGGACTTCTTGCCAAATTGGACACAAACTGTACTCCGCCATGCAGATGTTTATAGCTTGCGCTGATCTTGCTGGCCACAAAGTCAACTACTTGAGTGGCCTTTAATCTGCTACCTTCTCTGATTACAACTGAGGCAGTAGCAGCATCACCTTCAAGTTCACTCCAAATGCCAAAGACACAAACTTCTGCCACTTCGGGCATTTGGGCAATTACCTCCTCGATCTCATTTGGATAGTAACTCATTCGCATATACTTGAGAAGATCCTTTTTGCGATCCACCACATACAGATAGTTATCGTCATCGAAGTAACCTAAATCGCCAGTGTGAAACCAACCTTCAGAGTCTCTCATCTCATTTGTAGCCACAACATTTTGATAGTAGCCACTCCAATGCTGTCCATGATCAATGTAAAGCTCTCCCACCTCATTGGGTCCCAAGTTCTTTCCATTTTCATCTACAACACGCATGCGAATGATGGGCAAGAGGCGACCCACTGAAGTGGGCCTCGTGTGGGTGCTGAAATTGTTAGCCAAAGGCGTAACCATCTCCGTCATGCCATATGCCATGCACAGGATGCCTTTGCCTGGCAGATAGAACTCCATCGTCGCCACAGTCTTTGGTTGTATGCGACCACCAACGATGATCAGATATCGTATGCTTTTTAACTGGTTGGCATTAATCTCAGGACTATTGACTAGTAAAGCCACTTGCGAGACACCCAGCATAGCCCAGCTGATGTTATACTTTTCACATATAGTCAAAAAATGTGCAGGACTAAATGGCTCCTCGGAAATTAGACTCAGGGTACCATTAACACCTGACGTGATCAGCTTGATTAATCCAGAAACCCAATCGAGTGAACTTGGTGTATATTGCACATCATTTGCACCAAGATAGCTAAAAGTATACAAGTGTTTGTAAGTCGAGAATATTCCAGTTATCAAACTGTTACCTCAAGGCTTCAAATAAAATGGGATTATTGGGTATCGTCACTGCTTTTGGCGTGCCCGTTGAGCCAGAGGTATGAAGTATGGCCATCGTGCTATCTCTGCTCTTTCGAAAACATTCTGCTTTGTAATCTTTTTGTAAAGGAGTTATTAATATGTCAGCAATGCTTGTTACACCTCTCGAACTTCCATTTATAGTTATAATCTTTGCTCCCAATGATTTCGCTACACTTGTAGCCTTCTCGTAGTCTTCAGCAGTGCAGAAAATGATTTGTGGTTTAATAAGGTTAAACAAATCACATATTTTGGGTTCGTCCATGTTGGGATTAGCAGCACTAAAAGGCGTTCCATTGAATAAGCAGCCATAGGCCAATGTAGCCAAATGTGTTGTATTTCTTGCCAGGATGCCCACGTTATGCGACTCCTCGGTGAGACCTTCTTGTCGTAAATATGCACTTACTTTCGTTGCATTCTCGAGCATTTGACCGCGAGTCAGTTGCGTATTTTCGGCGATGGAAATTTGAAAAACTCTCTCAGGCTCACTTTGCAGCTGATTAAATATAAGCTGGGCAATTGTTAAATCGTCCTTGTAAGAACTTTGCGTTCCGGCACCTGACCAGATTTTTTCTTCCGCATTATAGCTCGTCGTCAGCTGGGTCGTCAGCCTGGTGTGGTCAAACATTTTAAACTAACTAAAGAGTTTTGTTGTCGAGCAGGTTTGTCTTATATTATGAGTACATATGTTCACCAGCTGATATATGCAAATAGATTAGATAAAGTTGCTTATGTTGATAGTAGAATTGTGCTCAAGTTTCTTGTTTTCATACCCTGCTAAAAACTTGTTATAAGTTGCTATTCGAGTTATGTTAAGCCTAAATTAATTTAAAGAAGCATTTAAAGTATTTTATAGCGAGAATGTTTTTTTGTTTTTCGGTGAAGCTTGAGTTTTATTATGATTGTTTAAATTTGTTAAATATTAAACAAGTTAATAGAGCATTAATAATGAAAATTATATTAAAAAAAATATGAATTTAAATTGATCTGTTATTAGATTATAAATAATTAGAGTATATTGTAGTCGAACACTCTTGGGTAAAACGTTGTTATTTTTCGTTTTTTATCTCTTACTATTTATAGTGTTTGTGTGGCTCCGACTCAATTAGGGGGCATTGATAAAAAAGATTGAGTGAATTTCATAATACTGGTTCTCATTGCCGAAGAAGAACAAATTTTCAGAGATTTAAATGTGCATTTAAATAAATTAAAATTACAAAAAATATTTTATATTATTTATTTATTATAACTCAAATAAAAACTCCACTGCATTTGTGCTTAAATTTAGGTTGCTTGAAGTTTATTTATGCAATTCGATTTGCTTGAATTTAAAGTTAACGAAACACGTTTGAAATTTCAAACAATTGGCGAATGTAAAACAGTTATTCATATGTGACACAGACACAGAAACAGACACTCACACACAGACATTGTGATGAAATAGAGAGTGCGTCATGAAATGCAGTTGGAATTGCATTTGCGCATTTCCGGTCAGCGCACGGATGTTCCGGTGATCAATTTTCAAATGCGCTGTGTCAGTTCACTGGCTGGTCAGTTGCCGTGCTGAGCTGTGCTGTGCTGTGTTGTGCTGTGTTGTGTGTTGTCTAGTTTTGGATAGGTTGCCCATGTTCAATGTCTGTCCGGTGGCAGGAAGAGAGCCCAGCAATTGCAACATTGGAAGCTGGCAGCTGGGAACTGGGAAGCAGGCAAAGCTGTAAACGGAGAGAGTATGAGAGTAGAGGAACTGGACAAGCAGCAACAACAGCAAGAGCAGTAATCGACCTGTCGCCCGCTCATCCACTTGGCTTCGTTATGTGGCCCTTTGCAAAATTGAATACAAATTCACAGTTTTTGCATATTTGGTTACAGTTCTCTAGCTCCTTCTTAAGCACACACATACTCACACAGACACTCTCACATATTTGTGGTTTTCATTTTGTGAATATTAAGCACAATTTTTTTTATTCCGTGTGTTTCCTTCATTTCCTGCTACCTCTCAGGCTGATGCTGTTGTTGCTAGCCTGCAATTTGTGCGCTCTGTGGATAACAATTTTCGGTTGTGCAATTTGTAGCTGAATTTTCGTATTTGTATCTTTTCGTTTTTTCGTCGTGCATTTACTTTTTATCTGTTCATGTTTCGATTGGGTGCCACACAAAAACCAAACCGCAGACATTAGGGCAGCGTCAGCTTTAAAAGTGGATACATCAGCATGCCGTGGCGTTGTGTTAGTTTTGCGGTTTTTGTGGCGAACACAAAAAAAAGTGCAAAATAAAAGTTCTAATAAATAAACAAATAAATGCATAAACTTATGTGCGCATGTGTTGAAAATTTCTGCAAAAATATTTATGCAATTCATTTAAATGCACACACAGTCAGTCAGTCAGTCAATTGTGCGAGTCATAAACAATGTCAATTACCTTCAGGATACAATCAGGATGTTTGATGTTGAATGCTGTTGGCTGCCTGCAGCTTTAAGGAGCCAATTTCAGACAATTTCCGCACACACACACACACACACACACACACTTTGTCGAGCTGTCGACAGTTTGGCGAACTAACTTTGACTCGTCTCAATTAATGAGATTAATTAGCAACTAATCAAATTTGCAACTACAACTTACCGACTGCCATTGATGTGAGGCAGCTGGCAGCCATCTTTCGTTCCAACAAGTATTGGTTGCTTCGTTGCTGTCGCTGTCTGTCTGCTGATGTCCTTGTCAAGGCTGTCTGTCAATGTCTTGATGCTTGCAAATTGCTTGACGCAATCTAATTAACTTCATTTGGTTAGATACTTTCAGCAGCTTTTAGAATGTTTTTAGCGAGTTTTTCGGGTGCCCACCCACGTTGCTATAAGAAAATATTAAGTATACTTGCCGTTGGACTGTGGAATCTTACTAATTTTCATTTATATACATTAAATTGACAGCGAAACAAATAGTGAGAGAGAAAGGTGTTTTCTGTGCTGTTCAATTTGTAGCGCACAAATTGCATTTTGCCACCGAAACTGCAACGGTAACTGCAAAGTCGACACACGCTGTGGCAGTGGTTGATTAGTTACGACGCCTCTGGCTCCGACTTGCTTGTAATTTAGCCTGGATAGTTGCAGTCGTTGACCATCACCTCAACTTGGCCACCGCTCACTAACTTATTTATGTCCGAAGTCCAAGATAAACAGACAACGCCTCAAGTCCGACTCTCACATGACCTTATCTATCTAATCGAAAATGATGTTGTAAAAAGTGTTTGCGGGTGGGAAAACTTTTGCCCGCAAACTGGGCCACTTTGGCTTATGTTGTCCTCGTCTTGAATTTATGTTGGCTCAATGTTTTTTTGCCTGTCCGATTTGTCAAGTTTTTTTAATAGAAAAATAGCAAAAAAAAGAATAAAACAGCGCTAGCAATTTCGTTGTCGATTTTCAGTTTATAGCCCTTGACAGCTGCACTTTGCTCAAATGGAGAAAGGGATTTGCCAGAAACTTTTTGATGTTCAATTGCTTGAAAGTTGTGAGGAAAAGTTCATACTGGCTGCTGACAGCTGACAGCAGCAAATCGCATCGCATAGCATTGTAAAAGCATTAATTACTTACGAGTGTGTTCGTGTAAATGGGTATTTTGAATGGTCAATTGAGTTGACACACATAACAAATACACTCGGACACAATACACTCAGCTCTGGCAGTTGGAGTTGTGTGTCAGGTTCATAATTATGTCACATAATGTGCAATTAATTTCTGAATTAATTAAGCTCAATCAATGTGTATATATATTTGACGCTCCAACGGACAAAATTGTTCACATATTACACAGCTTAATTAGTATTTTAATGTATGAGTTTACAACAATGAAATGAATATTATTGCCACGAGAGTTCAATTGTGATATCGAAGCCTGAAGGGCCCTTAGCATATATAGTATTACTACCAACTATACAAATACAAGTCGGTAAGTGATTAATGAGATGAAATTACACTTAAACTGCTGAGGTTTTTTGTATTATTTTTTTACAAAGCATTGCAAAAAACCTTTGGAGAGCTTTACACATTCCACTGCAGAGCTTTAAATGGATGTATGACAACATAACGCTTCAGCGTTTTTTATTCGCATAAAAAAACGCTGACAATTCAATTGAAAGCTCCGAAAAAAAAAAATTTGTGAGCTGCAATTTCATCGCAACGTTGTCATCGAACCCAAGCCAACCACCTTCAACCGGTTCCAACTATCAAAAAGTCCACCAAAAAAAGGAAATCCAACAAAACGAAATTAAAACCAGCCACAACTATGGTACAACGTCACATCGAGGGGCGTTTCGGCAGTTGTCGAAAGAAACAAAATCGACCAAAAGAAAAAACCAAAAAATTGGAACAGCAGACAATGCAAATATGTATGCCAGAGCAAAACAGAGGCTGCGCCAAGCTCATCTTCATGCAGCTCCTGTGCTTCACTGCAAGTAGACAATGAAATGACCCACACAACAAAAAGAATCTGAAAATGGGATGGCAGTTAAATCCGAAACTCCTCCTACTACTATAAAATCAAATCCTTAAATTTTACTACCAGAATTTATTCGTTGTGCTGAAATTAAAAAATATCTAAAAAATATCACTGCTCGAGTTTTCTTATATTCACTTGATTTAATGATTTTTATATAGTTTTCATATTTTATTGCTAACATTTTCGTTAATCGGAGAATGATAGATATTATATTCCATTGATTTAGATATTATAGATATCTAAATTTTATTACAGTCTTAAATTTGGTTTCAGTTTAAGTTTGTAGAGAAATGCGGCGTCAATATTAGTGTAAAATCGGTGGATATTCGCAATATATTTTTTTATTGGCTTGCCATTAAATTGTGCATTTGCGCATCTGTGTGGGTGTGTGCATGGCTGCTCTTAATAAAAGCAATGCAAAATATATATATATATATATGTTATATGTATATATGAGAAAGACAGACAATATTGACTGACAGGCAACGGCACTCGGTGAATTGAGTAAACACGGGGTCCAGGCGGGCGTACGCTGCGTATGATTGATTCAAGCGAAACGAGGTAAAACTTACGTGGCAACTGCACTTTTGCATAAATATAAATATTGCTCATAGCTGTTATTGAAAGCACAAAAATGGCTGTGTAAGCAGTTGAGAAGCGAGACAAGAGAAAGCCAATCAGAGACTTGACAACTCGTTGCCCATTACTGATGATTATCAGCTTTCAGTTTAGCTGCTAATTGGCAGCAAGTTTCAGTTGCACGCCCATTACGCATTTTAATTACATTTCATGAATCTTAAAGGGAAAATCGTGACAATGATTTGTTAAACGCTTCAGCTTAATCGAGCTATACACAGCAAGAGAGTCTTTTTCCCCTGGCTGCTCTTGAGCTTGTGGCAGAACAATTTCTCTCTTTGCAGTTTGATGCGGGCTGATGGCCACACACCTGCGGCGCAATTTTCTACACTTTGGCGCATTTTTTTTGTTGTTTTTTTTTTGTGCTTTATCTGTCGGTTGTGCCAGGGACCTTATCATTTATCAGGCCACGGCAAAGATCAAAAGCGATGCCAGCAAGCCATCAAAAGCGATGCGAGTGCGCAGCGAAGGAAAATTAAATAGAAGAAAGCAAGAGAAGAGGAGGAAAGCGAAGTGTGCGCTGTCAGTGGTTACAAGGCAAAGGCAGATAACTGAGCTTAAAGCGCAGTTTGTTATGTGGGTCGTGTGGGGAGTGGTTTGACTGTCATGCCATTTGCTCGAAATGAAACTAATTTTGTTGATTGTGGCGCCAAAGCATTGCAAGCCATCGACTGTTGATATATGGGCACAGAGAATGTAGCTGATGCCTCACTTGGCAATTGCTTTAGTCTCTTAAAACATAAAAAAAATAAAATAAAATAAAAGCTGTCGTCGACGAGCTGACACTGAGAAGGAAATAAATAGTATAATCTTGCTGTGTATTAAAATGGATTTGCGACTAACAAAAAAAGTCTTTTATAGGCCTCGACATGCTTTTTCAATATTCGTTTTATCGACATATTGGCCACCAAAAATCTTTGATGTTGAAGTGCGAATGAAGTTGATTGTGATACATTGATTTAAAAGCATTTAGAAAGAGTAGAGAAACCTTTTCAACATTTCCATTTAAGTTAATGCAAAATAATTGAACTCTATTTCGATTCTTGTAGTTTCTGATTGTCATTTGTGACAATTGACAGTTGCAGTTTCTGCTTCATTCGCAGCTGTTACCGAACTATGTCAGCCAGCCAGGCAGCTAGCACTTTGGCCTTTTGAATACCTGCAACCAATCAGAAAATCCTCTTCTCCATTCCTCCATTGGCACATTTATCACATTTCCCGCATAACTTGACTTGGCCAGTTGCAATGCTCTTTCGTTTTATGACATTTTATTATACCAATTAGACTGTCTGCCTTGGGCCTGCCATTGTTCTTGGTTTCATCCTCGTTCTCATCTAGTTTTCTGCTTTGTTCTTCACTAGTTTTTTGTGTGTGTGTATGTATTTGTTCACACCTATTTTACCTGCTGACTGCTTGGAATTTACTGCTCTCGATTGTGCTGCCAGCACATTTATTCATACGACGAAGCAAGGAGCAACTATGAGTAGTACTCGCAGCGTTGCCCGTTTGGACTGCGACTTCGCTGGGTACCCTGGGTTGCTCTGGATGGTTTTCCTGTGTACTCTGGGTACACTCTCTGCTAGCACTTCACTTGTAGCAGCACATTTTTTCAAATGTGCAACACTTGCCGGCAGTTGTAGTTGTTGTTGTCGCCATGTTGTGCTGCTCGGCACATAAATGACATTTACATTTTGAGCACATAATGTTGTTCTTGTTGCTGTTAATGTTGTTGTTGTTGCTGTTGTTGTTTGTTGTTTTTGCCTGGGCTGTGTACACGTATGGCTCGAGGTGATAATTGCACACGGCGTCGAGCATTCGACAACAACAGCAACAACAACAGCAGCAACAACATCAACAACGACAACAGGCACTTCAATTGCAAACTGAATGTTACTGCCGCTGTTGAGAATTTTGCCAACTAACAACTTCCTGCACTTGTTGGTTGGAGTTGCATTTTATGGCTTTAATTTTGTGCAGTTGAAAAACAATTTGCCCATGGTGCTAGCAAAGAAAATAACTGTTAAACCAACTGAAATTTAAACCAAGGCTTCCAACATTTAGTCACCATTGACTAAACCGTATATCAAGGAACAACTAACAACTGACCACTGCGTCCACTTTGCAAATCCAAATTGGGCTTTAGACAGGCAATAAATTAACAGCCACGTGTGTATGAAGCTGAGGATGCTGAATGGAAACGAGAAATACAAGAATAGAATTCCGGTCAAAGCCTACTTCAAAGGTAAGCCGGACAATGCCGATGTTGCCGTAGCTTATTGAAAGTGCTTTAAAAAAGGTCAATAGAAGCTGATGAGAAAGCTGCTTTCTAGGCACTCAATGGCGATGATCAAAAGCATGGCAAACTTTTGTTACCATCAACTTTTTGTTAACGTTATTAAAGTGACTCGGCACCATCAAGGTGAGCGAGAGTGACTCAAAAGTTTTCTCGGCTAACGGAGGCTATTTCTGTGCCTGCGTCCGGATTTTGCACAGCTTAGTATGGGTTGTGTGGTTAATTATACGGCTTAAAATAGCCGTGCTTAAATATAGATAGAGTTCGCAATTTTCATGAGCCAGCACTAAAATGGGTGAAACTAAATCAGCTATTTGGATGATGCGCAGAAAAGTATGCTATGATTCTTACATTTGTGTATAGAAACTTGTATTTATGAGCTTTGCTTGTGTAATCTTAATAGCTGATTAATATTTTGATTTGAATAACGAGAATTCTTGTGCAAATAGCCAACCTATAAAGGTTATTGTGTGAGTAGATAAAAACAAGCAACAAACAAACAATCTACATATTTTGTTTTTTTTTGTTCAAACTATTTGCATAATAAAGCAAGAGAAAGCCAAGTATGAGTTTGGCTGCAAACAGTACAGTGCCTCAAAGCTGTATTACTAATTGCTTTGTCTTGACCCTGTGTATCATTGTGTTTGTTTGTCTGACGAAAGTCAACTCTGGGCTTGTTGTTGTTGTTGTGGTATTGCCTTTTGTGTTGATTTTCCAGTTAGTCGCACTTTGTGCATTGTGCAATTTAAGTTATGAAAAAGCGTTTCGTTCCGATGCGCTTTGTTCAGCTCTTTTTAAAAGGGTATTACTCAATTGTGAACAGCTTAGTAACAAGGTGCTATTATGTATGCGTTTTAATAATTTATTGCCTTTTGTAGTATTGCAAATATTTTTAGTACTTTTTAGTTAATTTATTAATTAGCAGATTCTAAAGTTAAGCTATGAAAATTACTTGATAATTTTGTTTTCTAGCCCCAATATTCAGTTTACAGCATGATATTAAATCCTTCGCTTGGCTTAGGGTATTCAATCGGTTAGTGAAAGCCAAAAACTCTTGCGCATACCCTGGCATTTTTGCTTTGTTTTGCTTTGTTCTTGATGTTGCTGTTGGTTTGTTTCGCATTGCATTGCATTTCACATGCGCCGGCAGCAATTCCTCACTTCCATTTCTGGTGCCGTTTTCCATTTGGTTTATTGCGAATTTTATTGTTTTGCGGTGGTTTATGGCACTGCCAACGTAGTGTGTAAATATTTACATTGGCTCCTTCACATTCTCATTCGTTCACTTCCACTTCCACTTCTACGCTCAGCCTGAACTGAACTGAGCTGAGCTGAGCTTTCGCTCCCGGCAATTTTTCCCCAGATGCGTTAAATATGCAGAAAAGTGCAATATTTGCTTGGCTATTTCAATCAGCGTTGATGACGTTCGCCTCGTAACGTGGTCAGAAATTTTCAATTAAAAACTGTACCGCAACAGACACTGTGCCTTCGCCTCTGTCAAAGGCATTTTACGAGCAAACGGTTTTGGGCAAATTATTTGCTATTTGCTATTTGCGGCCTGCTTAAATTTTATTAATTTGAAACAAAACTTAATTACTGTACATACACAAGCAACGATCTGGACTGACCTATTAAGCAAATGGGCTTACATAAAACTTTGCCAGCCATCCAGAGAGTAGCTGCGGGCGTAGGCGAGTCTTTAGGGCTGCAGCCATAAAGGGGCGGAAGGAACTGCACTAAAACAAAGCGTGTAGAAATAATGTGCTAAATGAACAAAGCTTCGCCATGAGAATGAGAATGAGAATGAGACCGAGAACATCAAGGGGGAAGCTCGTTTTTGGGCCTGTGGGCGGTTCAAGCAAATACAAATAAAATTAACTAAACTCAAAACAAATACTCAACTTTGTGCCCGCTAGTCCAGTTTGTAAAGTGTGCTGTTCAAAAAAAATAAAAATACTGCAAAATAATTAAAAACTAATTAAATGGGCGAGAGAGAGAAAGAGAAAGGCAATGATGGCAGTTGGCAGCGGGTAAGTGTTGTTTACTGGGCGTAGCAGGCGCCGTTGTCGAGCTGCTGTAAAACTTAATTAACTAAATGCCAGACAACAAAAACTAAAACAATAACAATAACTCCACAGAAGTTGTCACCCACTTGCCCACTTGTCCCCTTACCACACGCCCACCAAAGCCGCCCACAAATGCCGTGCTGTGCTATTGCGATGCCCGTACACGGGGCGTATGAGTAATTTAATCATTGTGTTGGCCTGACCAAAGCTTTTGTTGTCATCCACAAATGCAATTTGTGTCACAAACAAACAAGAAACTAACATGGCCAAAAGGACTTATACACAAAGTCAACAAAAGTTATGACTTTCTGTGTTGTGCCAGCCTCATAATTTCATGAAAGTGAAACATGGCAATTGAGAATCTACTCATAAAAACCAGTTGAACTAACAATTTTATAGATCAATTTAAAATAGAATTGCTATATTATATGTATTTCAACATTAGCACGTAATATAAAAACTCGTATCTTTTTATTGCATATAAAAAAGTGGTGTTTAAAGGCATTTAATTAATACGCTTGGAAACAATTTAAGTATTTAGTTGAAGTGGAGCTTAAATCAATTACTGATTGATTTATTTCGTGCTCCATGCCTTTTAATGCCTGCACGTGCAACTTTGATTACTTTAAAGAGCAAGATGCCAGTTTTCATTTGGCAAGACTTCTCTGATTCGTTTTTATTTTTAGCCAGACTCGTTGGTAACTTAACCTTTGACTTGCCCCGTCTACATATTTGCCTTTACACTTAAAGCAGCAACAAGCAGCAGCCAACAGCAAGTTCTACTCTTGCAGTGTTTTTGTTTTAAAATGCTTTCTCCTTAGTCCACAGCCTCCATGGATTGTAAACAGAAAGCCATTGAGATAGAAAGTGGTGGCAGGTTGAATTGCCTTTGCCTCAAGTGCGCCAAGGCAGAGGCTGAAGAAGTCTGCGTCCATGTTGTCCGTGTGTCTGGGTGTTTCTTTTTATATCAACAGCAAACAAGCCAGCCAGTGCCTGAGTTTGCAGTGTGGACTGTGTGACGCTTGTTAGTCTCAATGCTGTGACGGCTTTAATGAAAATTGACATTTGTGGCAAAAAGGAAGAGCGCCAATCAAAACAACTCATCCGATTGGCCAAGCTCATATGCCAATGCATCTGGCTGGCTCCCCAAAGGCAATGGCTTTAGCAATAATGCAGAATATTTTCATACCACAAAGTCACACGCTCATTCCTCATCGGGTTGATTGGTGCTCTTCCCCACCGGGGGCAATATATCATTTCCGGTTGCAGTGTCGTCCGCAAAATGAGGGTCACAATGGAGCATATTGAGAGCGCTTTGTATGAGAGACAAATTTGCTGCCTATGCTCTGATAGCACTCAATGACAAAGAGCTGAAGCTATGACAGTGACCACTCAATTGGAACTGAGTGTCGCATTGTGTGTGTAGTGATATCTTCCTTTGCTTAATTAAATTCAGGAGGATAAAGCAATTGAGCAAGTTTTGTGGACGTGAAGTAGAATTTAGTGTAAGGAGGACTTCAAATCGAATTTTGGTTGAAAAATATAATATCTTTATAGAATTCTTAAACCATCTACAAATCAAATATATATTCTTTGTTAAGATTCAATTATTTGTCTATCTAATATAGGCTTACTACTAACCTAAGGTCTTGTATAAAATTTAATACTCAACTCAGGAAAACATCTTAAAGCTTTCATTAATAATGCCAACTTAAAGCTCCGTAGAAATTCGAAGTAAAATCTGTGTTTTGCTTTTGATTGCAGGTTGTGTTTTTAACAGCCTCAGGAAATTGTTTTTTTATTTTTCGTATTTTATTTGAAATTCCAGGTCCAAACTCAGCTGCTTTGGTAATTACAATTTTAATTAAAATCGTTGCTTTTTGGACATTTGTTTTTCTTGTAGATATTTGGTTGTTTGCCGTTTTACGTGCCGTCTTTTGTGGCATGCAATGGGATTGGTGTTGTTCTTGTTGCTGCTTTTAAGCTTAACGTGCATAAGGCAAATTGCACAATTTACATAATTTCTAGCTGTAACCGGCAAATTGCTTTGGCATCGGTTGCAGCTGGCATATTCCCCACACAACATCAACAACAGCAACAACAACAACCACAACAACAATTAGAAATGCAGATCCAACAATCCATAATTGGAACTGCTGCTAATGAGAAGCAAACTCAAGTGACCGACTCACCTATACAACTTCTCCTTCGTCGTCTACCACAAAAGTCGGTCTACTCCCCATACGTTGTAAACATTTCTCTGCCTAGCTTCAATGGTATGTGCGCATTGAGATTGCTCATGCTTAGAACAATTACTCGTGGTGACTCGTCTTGACTTTAGGGGTATATTGTCAGCAGACTAAGTGTACTCTATATCCCTTTATCAATGGAGAATACCACTAATCGTATTACGCTGAATCGATGACGACTATTGCAGTTACCAGTCAATAAAGATAATTGTAATAATAATCTCAAAGAATAGTATACAATACTATCAATAAAAATGTTCTCATAGTCGACTGTGTTTTTTTGTTTCATTCAAATATTGAAAGTAGTCTCAATTATTAAAGTCTGCTTTCAAATAAATTTATCACACTTCCTTCGCCTCTTTCCACAATTCCACATCAGCTGTCTTTAAACTCTCTTCACGATGGATACGGACTTTGATTATGGCACTCCACCACCAGAAGAACGCCTAATACGAGAGCACACTTTAACTGCAGAACAGGAAGCAGATTTAACGGAAGCTTTTACACTGTTTGATACCAAAAATCAAGGCTATATATCTATGAAGCAGTTGAAGGATATTATGCATGCAGTTGCACACAATCCGCTGGAGCATGAACTGCAGGAATACTATAATGAATACGATCCCAATAGTACAGATGAATTGTACCTCAGTGATTTTCTGCATCTGATGTCAGAGCGTTATAAGGACATGACGCCGGAGGATGAGGTTATATTGGCGTTTCAGGTCTTCGATAAAGATGATAATGGATATATACATGAAAATGAATTTCGACAAATTATGTCTACGATGGGCGATCCCATGGACCCTGATGATGTCGATCAGATTATACTCGATGCCGATTCGAATACCGAGGGCAATATTCTCTATAGAAATTTCGTTGCCATGATGAGTGAAAAGTAAAGCAGGCGACGATCATTTGACAGTTTTAAGTTTCAAGTTTTGGATACGAATAACAAATTAAATGCTTCAGTCTGTAAATACTCACAAAATAGTTTAAATCGACAAAAAACTCAAAATCGAAACTCTTTTACATTTCTCACGACAAGAAATCATAATCATTCACAATCATGGTTCAAGATTTGACTGACGAGCAAATTGCCGAATATAAAGAGGCATTTTCCCTATTCGATAAGACTGGGACCGGCATGATAAGCACTCGCGAGTTGGGCAATCTGATGAAGTCATTGGGCCAGAATCCCACCGAAGCGGAGTTAAGGGATCTTGTGAATGAAATCGATCTCAATGGTGACGGTGAAATAGATTTTGCGGAATTTTGCTCGTTAATGTCGAAGCAAGCGAACGAGGGCGACGCCGATGAGGAACTTCGTGAGGCATTCAAAATCTTTGACAAGGATGAGGATGGTTTCATCTCGCCAGCAGAGCTGCGATTCGTTATGACAAATCTGGGAGAGAAGCTAACCGACGAGGAGATCGATGATATGATACGTGAAGCTGATTTTGATGGTGATGGTCTCATTAACTATGAGGAGTTTGTTTATATGATCACGCAGAAGTAAAATTTGAAGCAAACCCACTTTTATGCAAATTTTGTAAATAGTTCAATGCAACAGTTTAAATTAAAGTTTCGATGAAAGTATAAGAAGAAGAAGTTGTCTCTCATGTTTCCAAGCTAATCATTGGTTTCGTCTGAGCACAACTTCAACATCAACCTTGTGCACGTTGTCATCAAACTTGGGCTTCACTTCCGTCCTGTGCTCTTCTCTTCGCTTGCTCATATTTGCGTAAATTTCATGTTTCGGTTTTTGTGGTCGGTTGCTTTGAGAATTTTGCTTGAGAGACTTTTGCCAAGCACTGAGCACTGTGCGGCGTCTGCCTTCTCCTCCATATGCTGATGAGGCTTCGTGGGCGTGGCAGACATCTGAGCTGAAGCTGGGACGGTGCACCTTTGTGGCTTGCGAGCAATTTTCCTGTTGCTTAAATTCAATTTACTTATGCATTAAAATTAAATTTTACCTGAGGCTCAATGGCTCTCGACTCAACTTGCTGTGTTCACTCTGCTGCAGGCGCAGTAAAACATGTTCCTGCCTTTATCTTTTTTTTTTTTTTTGGTTGATCCTTTAGGGAGTATCATGACATTTTTGCATATTGCACTACAAATTTCCTGATGGCGTTCCCGGTTAACGAAATGCCAGCTTTGCTTAATTGAAAGTTCTCAAAACATTGGAACAGAAATCGATGCATTTTCAAGTGTAAACGATCCAAGTGACAGTCACAGCAATGGCAATGGCAATGGTAACAAAAAACAGTGCAGATTTCAATTTCAGATGCAACATCAATAAGCACTTGCAATGGCATAAATATAATATATACCCCCAGCAGAGAGAGAGAAAGAGAGCGAAAGAGACATATGGTGGGAAGGAAAAGGGGTGAGCATAGACATAGCTGCTACTACATTTGCCTCTGATACTCACATTCTGGTCGTCCCAGCTCTGATTCTGGCACTGGCTTGGGATGACGACAGATGCCATTCGATGGTCCACTGACTGCAGAGGAAATTGAATTTGTGTGTGGCTGAGCATTGTTGTTGCCGTTTCGGTAGTGTGGCCATGATAGAGGGGCTGTGAACCTAGCTCAGGGCCAGATCATAACATTGCAAATTAATGAAAATTTACCTGTAAATCATTTGTGTTTTCTTCTTTAAGTAAGGCAAGTAATTGCAATTAAGATACCATTTCAGATAATTACAGCCTATTGGTAAAATGGAGTTCAATTAAAGAGCATTGCAAGTTCGTTTGCAGTGTGATAGTTGCATTCGCCAAATGTGCCATTCACATCGATTTCATGTACGATTTTTTGTGGTTTTTTGCCACACCAGGACCAAGGCTCACACCCACTCTCGGGAGTGTCATTTGGGACACTTCTGCACATGTACTTGGCCACGCAAAAAAGGCGCATGAAAGTGACGTGGATGAGGATGAGGCTGAGGATGGTGATAGGGCTGAACATGAAGCACAAGCACAAGCTGAGCGTACAAGGACATGATGGGTGTGTGGGGCGACGTGAGGTAGCCCGACAAATGTGCAAATGCCACAAGGCAGCTTGCAAGCGAAGAAGTTTCGTCTGTGCCGTTTGGGGGCAAGGACAAGAGCCAGGCAAAGCCAGGGCATTCGGAATTGCTGCCAGTTGCGGTTGTCGAGTGTCCATTTCTGCAGTAATTCAACTCCACTTAAATATTTTGGAATATTTTCGAGAGAGAAAATTCCCCCTTTTTAATTGATAGTGAAGCATATTTAACATAAAGACTTTTTTCGACTCTTTAAATTGTAGCATTTTCCGTAAAATCGTTATGGCTCGTAAAAACTCACTTTCGTATGGCAAATCTAAGTTCTTAGCCAGCATAAAAGTGTGGCAAAGACGAATACCCTTTTGGGATTAGCAGATCAACGCACAAAACGACCCACAGAGCAATCGTCTAGGGGTCTTTTGTGGAGTTACCAGCTCAACCATTTCGATAATGCCCCAAAGCTTATCAAGGGCAAAACGACTTGGTCAACAGTTGAAGGGGGAAGGCGACCGAAGCTGGCAGTTGCTTTGATGACCCAATTAGTTTTGACCAAAAGAAGAAGAACCGAACTTATTTTGTTTATGATATGTGGGCGAGCTTTTCATGTTGTAAAATGTTTACTGTTTCATGTATTGTATTAACCGGGTAAACTAGAATTTATGTCAATAACTGCGCATAGTTGTAAAATAGAAATTGCTAAAAGCACTTTAACCCAATTAACTAGACGTATACATAATATTTCAATGTATTGGGATTTCACTGAATTAGCACTAAAGTGTAATAATGGTACGCAAGGGCTGATCATATTTATTCAGAATAGAATACAATGTCAGAAATTCAAAAGGTTCACTACAGTTGTTAACACAAATGAGGCGTATAGTAGTACGTAATATTTCAATGAATTAGAATTCCATAGAATTAACGCTGCATTGTGTAAAAAGATTATGTAAGAGATGGTCACACTTATTCAGAATATAATAGAAGTGAACAAAACTCGACACCGCTGGTTACACAATTGACAGGGCGTATGCGCAATATTCAAATGTTTTATAATTTCTAGGAATTAGAGCACTTTTATAGTGAAGTGATGAAATATGTAACATCTGGTCACACTTATTCGGAATACAATATAATTTTACACATAAAAGGTCCATTAAATAAGAATTTCGAGCCGTGCTCGTTGAATTTAAATACACTTTCCATTTTATGACACTTCAGCGCAGCTCTTAGCAAAAATACTTTTGGATTTGTTTCTGCGAAACTCAGCTTTGCTGTAGTGTTTCACGCATATCTTAGGGTATCATGTGGCTCTTAAGGCTGACGAGCTTCCACTTTCAAAATGTTGCCGTTAAATTGCTTGGAAAAGTTATGCGCCGAGCCTGCCTGCGTCTGTCGTCGCCTTTGCTGTATTTCCACGTTGCCCCTCCCATCATTACTGTTCGCCTACTGCTCGTGCAACATTTATATATATATTTTTTTTTATTTTCCACTCTGTAAGTTGACTTAGCAAACTACTTGAAATGTAAAAATGTTCGAGCGGCAACTGAAAAGGAAAACTTGCAGAAAGTTTGAAGGCTCACGTAATTATGCGAATTGCACAGCTAACTCAGGCTTTCAACCCGTTACTCCTGGCACTTTTGCTACTCCAGCACATCATCCTCACACCAATCGGGGCAGTTCATCAGCTGGGTCCGCTGCATCATCGTTCGCGCCTCAATGTCATGGATCAACCGGATGATATAGGAGACGATGGCAATGCCGAGAGGGGCGGTTGCGATATGATGAATCGCAACAATCCAAAGCAAACCGCCACAAATATTGCCCAAAAGGCCGCCCAGGAGGCAGAGCAGGCGTATGGCACACAGCAATGTGCAGCAGACGAGGTCGCCCACCAGGTGAAGAAGCAGCTGGCCGACAAGGCGAACACGGCAGCCAAGGCAGCCGAAGCGGCGCTGTCATGCAAGCAACAGATGGTGGAACAACTTGAGACAGAGCTCTGCGTATCGGAGACGGCATTGCAACAGGAAACCGCTTTGGTGGCAACCAGCCAAAACAATTTAAATTTCGCCTGCCAGTCGGCAAAGCAAGCACATCAAATGCTGCTTGCGCTGCAGAGCATCATCAAGATTGCCCATGAGAATCTGGCGAATGCCAAGAATGCGGCTGCAGGTGCCCAACAGCAGCTGGCGGAGAAGGCGCAGCTTATAGAATCGGCACAGCATCGCATTGATACGCTTAAGAAAATGCTGCAACACGCGCGGAATGATCTCGAAAACATCAAAAAGTCTGCCTACAAGGCGGTATGTGCTGCTGCCGAGGCACGTCAGAAGGCAAACAGAGAACGAAGGAACAGCGGGAGGAGCAGCAACCGAAGGAAGCGCCACAAGATACACTAAAAGCAACAGCTTCAGTAGCAAGTGCATTTCATTTTATTTTCTATTGATTTTCCACAATAAATAGAGAGCAAGTCTCTATTAAATAGCTACCAAAGGTTAAAGGGGGAAAATCTGTTTCACACTATATTCATATGCAATCTTTGGCTGTACAAGTTTGCAACTTGTTTTTAACCACACATCCATCAATCAGCATTTGATTCATCTATCATCGATTCAGTGATTGACAGCCATTCATTCACTCGCTATTCATGTGCATGCTTTGATTACAAATTGGTGTGAGTTTTATTTTAAAGCAGAGATTCTGTATCATTAGAATAATGAAAACCATTATTCACAGATAGTTTTCTATATCCTTGAACCAATACTTGGTAACTTTCCATCTCTTGCTCTTAATCCGCTTATTCAATATGGCAATTTATTAGAAAATACTTTTTCCTCGTCACTTCTCTTTCCACACATTAATAGAAATGCGTTGCTTTGGCAACGAAACCCATTCAATGGAATCCTTTGAGAGGCTTTAACGTCGCTGGGATATTTTGGGGCGCAAAAGGACAATAAAACAATTTGTCGAAAAGCTATGGCGTTCACAGTTTTCACTCGACTTTTTCGCCAGCTTGTGCGACAACGACGAGGGGCGATGTCATAAAAGTTTTCTACACACGCTTTCAATAATGATTAGTTTTGGGTTTGTTTTGCGACAAAAAAAATAAAATAAATATTTGGTTTTTAAAGTTTTGTTAGCTTTTCTTTCGTTTTGTTATTTTCTATTTTTTTTTATTTCGGTTTTGTCATAAAGTTTGGCGCGAGAAATGACAATAAATAAATTTTTGAAAAGCCATTAATTGGGTCATCAACAGCAATGCGAAAGCGAAATGTGTTGAATAACTTGAGGGCCCCGAAAAAGTTTCTTGGGAACACTTACTGCAAAAGCATTGAACGCAAAACCCTTGAGGATAGCTTGGGTCATTTGAGCCTCTGATCTGTTAATCCCCCGACATAGAACCGAACCGAAAAAGGGTTGTGCTGCTTGTGCTTGTGCTAGAAACGATTGGATTTGCCATTTGATTGAGAGGCAACTTTTGTTTTGGCCTTGTTGTGTTGGCCAGAGACGGCTTAACGCGTGGCAGATTAAGCCGCATGCGGCCTAAATCACTAACACTTTGTCCGCACTGTTTTCACATGCATGCCAGAGAGTTTGTCTGCCTGCCTGGCTGCCCCCCCTCAAAAATATTTGCTGACACTTTAATGCCAACACAGCTGCCAAGTGTTGATCGCTCAATTGCCAGCAGCAAAACGCACAAAACTCAAGTCCAACTCAAGGCAGCAGCAGCAGCAGTAGCAGCACTTAAACCAACTACAACGGCAAGAACAAAAAACTACTAAAAGTCAGGCCAGGCTAAACTATGAGAGTGAGTTTTGGGTTGAGTCAGGGACTGGAGATGGTTTGTCGGGTTTTTCGGATGGGTAGAGGGAGAGGGAGCAGAAGAGAGGTGTTGCCTCCTTGTCAGTCAACAGTATCAACATAAACCGCAACGCCCCCTCGTCAACGCCCTTTCCACCGAGGGCCCCGCAATCCGACAAACAAGAACGACAACGACTACGACAATGCTTGAATCTCAACAGTTTGACCAAAATGTATTCATTTCAGCAATGGCAATGCTGCCATAATGTTTGAATGCTTCTATTCGTGTTAGTGTGTGTGTCTGTGTGTGCGTTGTGTGTGCTGTGTGTTAGAGTGTGGCTGTTGGGTTTTTTTGGTTTCGTATCCAATTTGCGTATTTTCGGAAACAAATCAAAACAAATGAAATCAATTCGATGAAGCAAATCTAATTTCATGCGTATTTCCTCGCTTTTTGCTGGACAATAAAAATTTCGGCCGAAAAATGAAACCCAAAGTGTGTGTTCGTGTGTGTATGCTTGTTTGTGTATGCTCCTGCCTCAAATTGTGGCATACTTATATACGAGTTACGATAAAAATTCAAGCAAACTGGCGCCAATTGTTTGGTCTTGTGGGCGTGACAGCCAACACATAAAATTCAAGGCAAAGAATCAAATTTGCCTCGTTCGTTCTCTCCTCAAGCTGACATAAGTCAAGAGCTGTGGGTGTGTATTGTATTTTCGTAGAACATTAGGCACAAGTCTCGATTATGCCCGGAGAAAAGGGGTTGGGCAGGTTATACCTATCGCAAATTAAGTATACGCACAGCAGTCATAAATGGACCCACCGTGGACTTACAATGCCATTAACATTTCACCTGGCCTGTTTCATTGGGAAAATACGGCATGTCCCACGCCTCATCATAGCAACATTGTTGTCCTGTTGTTATACGGTTATTCCGCTGATATTTGCGCATTAATTTCGTATCATTTAACATTGGCTCGACTATATTATTTACTGAGTACAACTCCCACAACACAGCAAGGATCGGGGAAATATACGCTATCAGGCCAGCCAATTGGAAACATAGCCAACCTGCTGGTTAAAACTGATGGGAAGACAAAACATGAGGGGGAGTGGGAGGGGAAAACAGTTGCCAGACATATTGAAATTTATGCGCAACGGCAAATGGCAAATGTCGATGTCGATGTCGGTGTATTCTGTTTGTTTAGTTTAATGGCGGTTATTACATTACCCCGAGATTAATTATTGTTCTTGCTACTGTTTCGGTTCCTGTTTTGTTTTGTCGTGTTGTTGATGATGTTAACGATGCCAGCGCTTGTTGTTATTCTTGTCACTGCTATTAGCCTGATTAAAGGTTATGGATACAGAGCATCAATATATTGATTGATAAGCAGCATTAAAGTTAGTTCTAAAAATGTTTGGGCATGGGTAATTACATTGAATATTATATTCAATTTTCTGGGTTATGAATTAAATAAATAATTAATGATTGCTTATTAATAAATAATTGTCGAAAATAAATAATAAATCTGACAACAAATGTACAGTAAATAATTGCATTATAATGGCTGTGAATATGAACAACTAAATAAGCTATTAAATAATGAATAAAAGGTTTACATGTCCGGGTAAAAAAGTGCATAGTAAATAATTAAATACAAAGCGTAATTATCAAATGTGTGCTAATAAATTTGTGACAGCTAAATTGTAAATCACTTCTAAATTAATTGTTTATTTTTTGCAGGCACATTTAAAGAGAGAGTAATTTCTAAGCGTGTTAATATTTTCAGATGTTAAACAAACAAAATAAATTACTTCAGAAGGATTTCAATGTGCCACAAATCAACTCAAGTGAAATTTGTTTTCATTTTTGCACTTGCAACCGTTGCGTTTGATAATAGTTTAATTATGCAACGTAAACATTGAGTAACTTCGGCCTTGGAGAGTCGCTCGCATTGTAATGGGAATTATAGACAGAGTCAGTGCACTGTGGAACTTCAGTGGAACTTTTCTTGGAGTCTGTCCCAAGGCGTCTCTCTACCTGGGCAACAAAGAGAAAAGGTAAATAACACTTTGCCTCAGCAAAGGAAAAGGGAGAGAATGGGGAAAGGGCGAGAGACAGGCTGCATGCCACATGCCACATGCCACCGACTGCGATTGCTTGCCAAAGTTTGCACTAAACTGAGCTCGGCTCAGATTTATTTCAATGCGCTCGGCGCCGGAGGTGCTGCAGCAACAACCAGCCAAGACTTTCAGCCAAGACAAGCGCCAAAGTGAGCACAGTTCATGCAACTTGGCCAACAACAGTAACAGTTGGCAACAGCAGCAGCAGCAACTACAACAGAAAAAAATCAACTGTGTCAGTCAACGGCAGTTGTTGCAAAGAGAAACATATTATAAGCAAAGTGATGCAAAAAATGAAGAAAAGAAAGCGAATAGAATATTTTTCTCTCGCTCGCTCTTTGTCTGTCTTTTTATGTGAAGCGGAAATTTATGTTATTTTGCCAAAGTAGCTGCAACAATTTCCCAAAGTAATATGAACAACAGAGAAGCTTTTTGTAGTCAGCACCGAGATATTTATTAAGTCAAAAATTAAGTTAAAATTGTTTAAGTTTCAGTTGGAGCTTCAGCTATTGTTGCTGGCTGCTAGCTGCTAGCTGCTGGCATCTTGAGCATGTCGGTGCACATGTCTGGTGAAGGCATTCAATCAACAAGCTGCCAGGTGTCGCTCTTTGTTAAGCTCATTTGCATGCAAGCTTCTTGCAACAATGTAGTTGCTTCATAAATTATGCACTTTGTCAAATGACTTTTGCTCCCTTTCTCTTTCTCTCTTTCACTCAATTCCCCATTCTCAAGCTGTCATCTTTCCTTTTCTTGCATTTTTTTTTCTCATGCGCGTTGTATTCACACTTTGCCTTGTGTGTTATAATCACACAAAACTGTCAACAATTTGCAGCTGTCATCAGTCTCTGACACACTCCACGTCAAATTTCTATCAAAATCTCATTAGCATCATCCCGTGTGTGTGAGTTTAGGGCGTGTCCTTAAACCCTGCCCTGCATTTGTACATTTGCACAGCGAAAAGCAGCGCGGCAACGAAAAGATTCTCTAATTAGTTCAACGGTTTCGCGTTTTCATTTAAACAAGCACAAAATGCCGCACCCTGTACTGTCCGACAAGCTGTAATTTCGATTCTAATTGCAGTTACCACCAAATCGTGGCCATTCAATTGAATTTCTATTACTGGTGCTTCACACTTTCATTGCATTTGAATTACTGCTGATTTTGGGTGTGTTTATGCTTCAGGCTATTATTTGCATACCTGCTACCTATAGGGTAGGAGAGTATTAAAACTTTGTGCCTCTATGATATGTATTTAACAGGCAGAAGGAGGCATCTGCGACTCCATAAAGTATATATATATATTCTTGATCTGCGTGAACAGCCTTGATGTATCGTCCTTATCTAGATCTCAGAGACAATAAGATATAGTGAGATCAATTTCGACAGCACGACAGATCAACTTTGTTTGTTGCGGCCCCGCATTTCGATAAAATTCGAAAAACAAGCGTAATTTTGAAGCTATATTGTAAATACTATAATAACTACAGTATTAAAGATTTCTGATTGAAAGATTGGTTGCAATCAGATAAAAATGTGGAAGTTATTTAAGACATTATTTTGTAGGGGGAAAAACGCCTAATTCTTAAGGATCTTAGTTGCTTTGGCTGACATTTTGATATTTCTTGCACTCTCTGATATATTTTTAATCTAGTAATATATCATAAGCTTTTTATATATTTTTAGTATTTCTGCGGTATATTATTTCGGTATTTTTTCAACATTGTGGTTGCTTTTATTGCATATTTGCAGCTGTGTTTCAACTTACAACTAAAGATAACCATAGTGATTTAAATACGTATAACAATAATATTTGAATTACTCTTGCTTCTAGGTGTGTTTATGTTACTGACAATTATTTTTAATAAGTAGTTTTTGCTTTACTTTGGTTTGACTTTATGTAGAAGCTCTGTTTATACCTATAACAAATGAGAAGATTTTCCATTAGTAAACATTATTTATATAACATTTGTGTAAGATTTTGCGGATTAGTGTGGGTAAATGAAAATTTAAAAATTCAACAAAAGTAGCTGGCTGGCTGTTAAATGTCCATTCTCGTTGATTGTTGTGGCTAACTGTTGGATAGAAAACACTTGCTGTTTTGTGCTGTGCTCCCCATTCTCTGATGGCACTGTCTGTGATAGCATTTTTATTATGCGAAACGAAATTAAAAATTAAATTTTGCTGTTCGCCTGTGGGAAATGTTGATGCTGATGCTGATCTTTTAGCAGGTTCCAGTGCCTGGTCTTAACTACAGCAAATAATAGAAGGAGAAGCAGACGAAGACGAAGAAGAAGATGGTTGAAGGTGGAGGTGGAGGAGCAAACAGAAACAGAAACAACAGCAACATAAGAGGCGCCATGGCATCCCCTTGAGCTCTGCGCAATTTGCGAGCCGCAAAATGCCTAAGGTAATCACTTGCCACAAATTGTTGTTGTTACTGCTTCTGCTGCTGCCGCTGCCGCTGCATAGCGTTCTGCTCCTGCCCCAGTGTAACCCCTCGGAATTCAAGTTCAACTCGAGAGCTGTGTGTTCTTCCTTAACTTTTTCGTATTATTATTGTGCATTATACGGGAAATTGACAAAGAAACTTTTTGGCTGGAAAATAGCAAAGAAAACACACCACAAGCAGTGGAAATTCGCCTTGCCGAATGCCACTTGAGAATTTAATAAAAGTACCTAAAAATACGAAATGCGAGAGGCAGAGGCGGTTCCTCCACGAAGGTAGCGAATAGGAGGAGGAGCGCAAGGACAACAAACGAATGGCAACTGGAATTGTTGTGCACAAGTGCCGGTTAAATATTTTAGGCAAATGCCTGCCCTTTAGCCCTCCACCTTATTCCATATCAGCTGGCCTCACTCTTGGGGATGACTTTGCTGGGGTAAAAATAAATCAGCTGGGGCGTAGGCACTTGAGTTGATTTATGGGCCAAGGGAATGGCAACAGCAATAGCAACAGCCAAACTCAAACTCAAACTCAAAAGCGAAAGCAAAAGCAATGCCAGGTAAGGAAAGGCCATTCCAGTGACAGTATTTCCTTTGCATAATACAAAACCAAATTGCTTGAGCAAAGCAAAAGCTCTGGAGACGGGCCTTGGGGCGACAGCAATTGACAGCAGACAGCAGAATCACAAAGAGAGAGAGAGAGAGAGAAAGTGGGGGCTCAAGTTGTTTTGAAATTTGAGGCGAGAGCAGCTGAACATAAAGAAATCCAGAAAACTCTTTGTGACAGCTGCAGTTCATCAGCAAGTCAGCAATTCAGACAGTTAGACACTCAGTCAGTCTGGCAGTTAGTCTGACAGTCTGGTTTGCCTTTGTGACAGTTAGTCAATCGAGGCTCATGCTGAACCACTTGAAGCCAAAATTGTGACTAAAATCTTCAAAGTATCCGTACCGAGTTACACTGTGATGTGCTCCGGGATCGGCATTGGCTGCTGTCTCTTACCTTTGGCACCTAACGCTGTCCGCGTTTTAATTACAAAGCCATTCAAAAGCAAAATTAATTCCCTAGCGCAGCGCAATGGGTGGCCAGCTAAGCTCACAAGCTGCTGTCGGCACGTGGCTGCCAATTGAAGCCCGACTAGAACAGACAGTAGCAGAAACACATGCAGTGAATAGCTGATGCTCTATGATAAAATACAAATCAGTTATACTTAGAAGAGAAAATAAAAATTGTCAACAAAAATACAAAGCAAGCAAATGAAAAAAATAATAATATTTCAACATAATCATAATAAATCCTTATTTAAGACCTCGCATATTTCTCAACTGAAGTTAGCGTATACGTAATATTTATGGGCGCAATTAAAGTTGAATGTTTGCTGGGGCAGCCAAAAAGTAGGCAACACATTTTAATGAGCCATGCGGTAGACAAGAAAAACATAATTAAAACAAGTGAGATAATGTCCTAAGTAGATGCTCAAAAGCTTATTAAATTGATAATATTTAGGCAAACCAAGGTGCTTTGGCCATAAGCGCACTCTTCGCCTTCAGAAGGAGTAATAGCAACAGCAGCAGCAGCCACAATTCAGCTGACAAAGCCAACCACAATGATTGGCATGGTGCAAACAGTGTGAGAAAGAGAAAGAAAAAAAAAAATTTCATTAGACTAATGTGTTGCATGTCACATCAACGTCAGTCGCAGTGTAACAAGCAAATGTGAAAATCCCAAACAAACAGATGCAGCTGCCCAGGATGCCAGCAAAGCATACCCATAGTGACTACCAGGATACAAACTCACATACACGATGCACTTGCATGCAGGACAAGCTATATATATGTGTATGTGTGTGGGTGTGTGTGTCTTTCAGTTACAATTTCTCTCGACTTGTTGTCACTGCCACATGCCTCCCATTTCCATCTCTTCTTTTGCTGTGTGTTGCCAGTCATGCATCTTCGTCATCTCGTAGCACTTGTCAGCCTCGCAATGCGATGCAAAATGGCTGCTGTACACAGGCTACTCTCGACTCGAGCCAGCTTTATGCATTCCAATATCAATTCCTGATCCACAACTCCGAACTGCATCATCGGCAGGCCCCCAAAGTGATGCATTGTTGTGAGTGCTACTTTTGCATCATTTGTAATCGAATGAAAAATTAGGCACTTGAGCGAACACAACTTACTCTTTGTCGATGTCAACATTATTATGTGTTATCTCTGTTCAGCAATACATATGTTGTATATTTCAATTGTTAAAACGAGAATTGGCACTCTTGCAGTTGGGGAATTAAAGTGACTTAAACTCTCTTTTTAAACTCAATAATCTCCCATTTAAATTTAGGCAAGCAGTTTATCATATCAGACGAGAGAGCTGCAAATGAAAACTTTATTTTTACAACACAATCTTTATTTTTCTCTCATTTTTCAAAATAAAAATTGTTTGACTTGGCAGCAAAATATTTGCTATTTGCAGGTTGTGCATATTATTTTGACAATAAATTCTCTTGGTTAAAAATATTTAGAATAAAATAAGCAAGGATTTAATCGGCTCCCAGAGCTTAGGAGAATTTTGCACAAAACCATAGATAAACTATAAGTTTTTTTCAACTACCTAGTCTCGAATATCTACACAATAAATATGAAATTGAATCTCTTGCCAATTAGCAGGTGCACTTAAATCAACTTAAAGTTTAGAAATTGCAACTAAAACAATTTGAAATAGACACTTGCTACACAGCTGCGAGTGTGCGAGTTCGAGTGCGAGTTGCGTTGCCTACAATATCAGTTCTAACCTGCTGCAGGTGGTGAGCAAAACCAGCCAATTGAAAACCAAACCAAAACTGACCGCAACAGCCAGCGCCACCATAACCGTTGACTCAACGGCAGCAGCAGCAGCAGCAACAACAACACCAGGAGTAACCACAGAAGTAGTGTCTGAGGGGCACGTGGCGCCTTACCTTAGTTTCCTGGCTGTTATTTCGGGGCCAGAGCCACTTGAAGCCACGTGCACATGTTCCTGGCAGCCTGTGCCCCCCGGGCCAGAGGTTCAATTGAAGCTGCTCTACTGTCTGTACGGATGGGCTGCTCACTGGATGGGAAATTCATGGCCACTTAAATACTATAAAATAGACCAAACGGCCGGCACTAAAATCCAAAAGTTGCGCCACGCTCTGAAACTTTACCTTAGCTTTGGTGTCTATTCTCTTGCCAAATACACATACTCCCTTACACACATACACTCGAACGTGCACACACACAGTCTCACACACACACAGACACACCTTGTGTGCTTTTATGGTTCATCATTTTTTGGGTCAGTCATAAAAAGCATCAAAGTTAAAGTTGAACTTTTTTTCGAGTTTTCTTTCGAGCGGTAAATCAGTTTTTATTATGCATAAATTAAAAATGTTCAATTAAAAGGGTTACGTGGGGGAACGCGGGTGGATTGAAAAGGTGGTTGAGTCTCATGTGCACGTAAAAACTGTTTCGTTGGCTTTGCCATTAAACGAAACTTTAATTAAACAAATCGAAGGTGAACCAAGTGAACCAAGTTCACTTCAGTTTCACATTACGTCAAAAGTTTGCGGGTTCATTTAAAAATTGCTTTTGAAGTGACATGGGGCGTATGCGTTATATGCGTATACGTATACGTGTTATGTGTATTGGCAGCAGCATAAGTATAAAATGCGCATGCAATTATTTATGCATCTTATGCACATTAATGAATAATTATTGTGTCTTAATAATGCTAGGTAAATAAAAATAAAGTGTTCCATTTAAAATTTTCACATTTTGTTTGATTTCTGTTAAACAACAATTGAGCGCAACAATTGATGTATTCGCGAAACATATTCATTATTAATTTGTGTGTGTTGTTCAACTGTAACAGCAATTTATTGCTCATTTTTTATGCTATATATTACGTATACGTATTTGTTGTTGCTGATGTTGGATATTCATTATGGTTTCATTTCTGTTTATTAAATGGCAAATGTGCGAAGAATAAATATTGATGTTATTTATTTATTAACAAGCGTGTGAAGTGAAACACGACACGGGATCTTTGCTATATTAATTTTTCAATGTAATAAAACCCCCTCGAGGCATGCAAAATGCCAAAGAATTGTTAACAGATTGCTGGGAATGACAATAGACAAGCGCATTTAAATGCATTGCAAAAAAATGGCAATTTAAATTAACATTTTTACAATATGAGCGATGTAATATCCTTTAGGCGTTTGTAAATTAAATAAAAGGAACTCTTTTAAATATTTTCTCTACAATGTCAAACTCAGTTTTATTTTCAGTTATTTGCGTGGTATTACAAAAATTGAATAACATGTAAATTGCAAAGCGCTTGGTGAGGAAAGTTATTATTTAATTACAGTCCAGAGACATGACAAATATTTCATTAAAATATTTACTTATTATTAAGCGCTTAAGAGCTTTAAATGTTTATTTGTAACTACACTAAACAAATAGAGGGCGATTAAGTTGGTGTGTTTGCGTATGAAGCGGAAAACCAACAACTCTGTCGATATGCCAAAAGTTTTGACACTTCTTTGACAACGAGAGCAACAACGACAGCTGGAGCAACAAATAGTCAAAAGTACAAACTGAAAGGCAGCGTGTGTGTGTGAGTGTGTCAGTCAAACGCATGTCCCAAGGCGATAAAAATCAATTTCCCTATCCCAGACATGCAAACAACTGCAATGACAACGGAGGCAGCAACTTTGACAGAGGGACATCTCGGGGGGGAGATGTGCAAGCTGAAAAATTAAGAGACACATGCCAAGGCGCACGCAAAGTGCAGCGAGGCGAGAACTACGACAACGACATGACAGCGGAAGACTGTCGACGGGAGACGGGAGACAGTCGATGGAGACAGTCGAAAGGAGCCAAAGGAGTGCCAACAACAGCAGCAGCAACAACGGAGCATCGGGATGGCGGGTGCATGAGCCACATAGCTAAAGGAATGCAATGCAAACAGATTTAAATGCATTTGACGATGCTGTGATTTGATTTCGATATCCTTGATGCCACCTTCACCACCTTTCCCCGCATCTTCTTCAACCCACTTTCTCTTGCTTGCTGCTGTTGACTTTCAATTTCTGTTTGCGCGCAGTTTTCTGATTATAATTCCAATGTTGACGCGACGCTGTTGGCGCCAACGAACATTTTCTTGCTTCATTTTTACCATCATCATATTTTTTTTTCTCCTTGCACATAGAGTATATATTTTGTATGCGCAAATTTCGATTTGAAGTTGGCAAAATGCTTCGCTGCAATTGAGGCATCTCGTGCAATTTTCCGTGTTGTCCTTGAAAGCTTTCAGCCTTCGATTGATTGTCGTCTGCATTGAGGAGTAATGCGTATTTGGTTGAGCTGCTTGAGCTGCTGCTTTGCTGATTGCAGTTTGCGTCCAATGCGGCGTATGCGTAATGTTGCCCTGTCTTCGTCAAACGTGTGCAACTTAAACATCTTAATGCGTTTTTCGTCCATCCCCAAAAAGTGTGTCACCGACTCGCTTGCGGTAGAACAAAAAGAGAGAAAAAAGTGGAACTTTGTTAATTTTCGCCCGTGCATGCAATAAAGCAACGCAGGCAGCGTCACGTGCGCATTTAAGTTGCAAGTTACAACGGCAACGTGCGGCACTCACACACACACACACAGACAGACAGACAGGCACACACATACAGCTAGTTAGCGCATGTCAGCGTAAATTTAACACACAACGAAACCTGACGCCGCATACAAAACTAAACGTGGAGTAGAAGATAGAGACAGACGACTACCAATTCAACTGATCTCCTTTTCCCCACTTTGTCTCTCTCTTTCTCACCGCACACCTGAGCAACGTTGCTGCCTCTCTTACATTTTGTGGTTTATTTTTGCGCTCACGAGTGCAATAAAAAGATACCTAGGCGAAAAAGGAAGTCGCGGCAAGTTTTTGGCATCCACATTGCGCTCTGGCATAACTAACTGAGGCAGCAGCAGCAGCAACAGCAGCAGCGAATGTGGCATAAGCAGCGCTGCATAATCAGCAAACGCAACTGCAAAGGCGACAACGACAATGACAACGACACCAACAGCATCAGTAACAGTTACAGTAACAACAACAAGAAGAGCGACAGCGACAACGACACCGACAACATTTATCATACGAAATGCACGTGCCAAGCGTTTGCCATGGTTGCTTCCGTTACAGCATGAACTGGATGCCCGATAAGTCAGCTAGCTTTGAGATATATTCTAGCGCTGGGATATGAGCGAGTGCGAGGGTCGCCATGGCAAATTCAGCAATAAAATTTTGATATTAAATTGCATAAAGTGCGTAAATTTTTATTGACTTTCTGTGTGTGTTTCCTAGTTTATGATGTGCACAATATTTGAAACAGAAAAGTCTCATAAATGTTATGGTAATGCTTCGGCTGGATTTAAAAGTTTTTACTAAAAATAAGATATTTGTTTGTTATTTAAAGTGTGTATAATTTGATATAAAAAAGAGAAAAATTGGGAAAATGTTATTGAAATACTGTTTGGTATGTATAACAATAATTAGAGAATGTCATTTTCTAAAATTTGGTTGCGGATGTGTATCTGGTTGACAATCTGGTGTATTTTATACTCTATAGTATATTTTGAATGTAAAAGTATATCGCCATACCAAATATAATCATCGGTATATATTAGTATGTTTGTATATTCTGTATTTTTTTAGGAATAATAACGCTCTGATTTGATTAAATTTAAAATGGATAACTTTATAAGTTAAAATAATAAAAAAATATATCAGTGTGCTTGGTTGACAATATGGTATATTTAATACTATATGGTATATTTTCAATGCAATGGTATATTGATATACCAAATATAACCCTCGGAATGATTTAGTATTTTTGAATATAAATACCAATGCGTACATTTATATTTTATTTAATAGCTAATTTATTATAGTAATCTTTTGAAACTGAATACTTCATTTAATAGTCCCACTTTATTGGCAACTTTTAAATACCAACCTCGTTGAGCACACACACGTATGTATTTAGGTGTAGTACAATATATTTACAGTCTGTGTTGGTACTGTTTGCCAATGCATAATTAGAATGGGTAAACTGTATGCACTTAGTTTAAATTTCAATGCATTAGCCAATGCATGGCTCGGCTAGTTGAGTTCTGTTATGAATAAAGTGGATAAAGACCGTAACACCATATGAATAGTTCTTAAGCTCCTTGGCGTAGAATGACTATAGAGCAGCCAGCAGCCCGCAGCCAACAGCTAGCACTTTCGACTGGCTTTGACTGATTGCACAAATACGTTCGAATGCGAGAGCGAGTGCAAGTGCAAGAGTGCTCGACAATCGGTGGCAACAGACGGTGGCAAGTAAATGCTGCATAAACTTTGCTCCGCACACAAATTGCATTCTGCTGTCATGAAAGTTTCTACACCTTCAACCCAATGCAATTCAAGTGGCACATCGTTGTCGTAGTCGTTGTCGTTGTCGATGTCGATGCTGTTGTTGTTTGAGCTGCTTAAGTGCCATGCATTGAGTTGTTTTCCTTACACCCTCAACGCTTCAGTTGCTGTGTCTTGTGGGACGCGGCCCCATTCGCTTTAGAAAATCGATGCCCGGAGCGCATTGTTTTTGCAGCCGCACTTCAACTTGAAATTGTTTTGATAAACTAGCTGGCTATGCAAAGCAGCAAATAGAGAAAGATGCTCCCATCCCAAGGAACCCAAAGAAGGAGCAAAAAGAAAGGGCAAGCGGAAACCTTAAGTAAACCCAAGGCGAAACTTTAAGCCAAATGCCAGTCAGCTGCAACAATAGCACAAAATTTGCAGGCAGCACTTGTCAAAACGCTTGAGTACCGAATACACACGAAAAATAAAATAAAAACCAACAAAATACCTCAAGAAACGAGCTTAACTAACGGACGAATAATCAATACACTTTACACGCAGTTGTTTCTTTTTACTAACACATTGAAATGCAACGCGATATCTACGAAAATACTTTCTTAAACTACTTGAACTGCCACTAAAACTGCTTCAGTCAATCCTTAAAGTGCATAGAACCCGCTTTTAGAGTATGATAAACACTGAAGTGGCGTTGGAAAACTTGTGACACTCGATGCAACGGACAACTGTCGAAAAACAAGTAGAATAAAATTGGTAAAACAATTGTCAATGCGTCAATTTAAATGGATTTACTTGAGCTGCAACAACAACAACAACAACCGAAAACAACGAAAATAAAATTCACAAGCGTAGCAAGTTGTTTTGACAAAACTTGCAACAAATTTGATCAGAACAAAAAGTTTTGGCAAGTAGCAAAAAGCAAGAACAAAATGTTTGAAGTAGCCTTTGAAATAATCAGACGACATTTACGACTACTCAAACAGTTCACAAAAGTATCCGAAATCGAGCTCATTATGAAGTTGAATTTCAAACTAAACCTGATGATACTCTGCAGCATGTGGGTGATCATCAGCAACTTTTTGGGTAAGTGCAAGCAAGCAAGCAACTGCGTCGCATAGTCAGCTCAATAGTTTTGTGTGTGTGTGTGTTTCACTCAGCAGTATGTGAGATTGGCGCTTATTGCCTTAGGGAAATGCCGAGGGCAGCGGAGGCGAACAGCGGCAGTAGAACACACCACATGTGGCAGCCGCGGCATCCCACCAGCTTGGTGGCTCCTGCTGATGCTGCTGCTGCTGAGACTGGCAGCTGCAATCGACCAACAACTTTGCGGCCGGCAACTGACAGCAATGTGGCAGCGTCCCAGCAGCTCAATGGCATTGGCAATGCAACAATCCAAGCATCAGCAGCAGCGGCGACGACGACGGCAGCAGCATCTCCTGCGGTGACCCTGGCCAATTATGTCTATGAATGTGCCGCCAAGCGTGCGTCGAGTTCATCTAATTCTTGTGCCAGCAACAGCAATGACAACATATCTCAACTGGAGCAACAGTTGACTGTCTTCCAGTCGTGAGTTTGAATAAATTTCACGCTTTATACTATATATATTTTATTATTAAATGTTATTGATTCCAGAAGTTGAAGCTGCATAATCTGATTGTTTTATTGACTGAGTGACAGCAAAAAAGCTGTTTGGAAGTTTCCAATGGCTGAGCACAATGCGTGGCTTATCGAACGCTCAACACTCGCAAATTAAATGTATTTGGGGCGAAATCCCTTTAAGCGCATAAGCTGCGAATATTCATGCCAATTATTAGCAATTGGATTTTACATAATAAATAGAATATAATATTTTTATTAACTAGATTATATTACATCATTTCAGTTCTCTTTGAAGAAATAGTTGTAACTGAATTTACTTGGGTGCTAAAATACGGGATTTTTCTTTTCTATGGTAGCAGACATCAGTTACATTTGAGTTAATTATTCTGAAACATGCGCGCTGCTAAATGACCTTCTAATGAAGTGAATTTTTGCTTAGAGCGCGGCCATTTTTCATGAGCTACACATAACGTGCATATTTCAATTAGACAAGCTAATAAAACATAAAAGATGCTTAGTCTGGCAGCCAGGCAGCCATGCCGCAAGCATTTAGAGTGCGCTGTAAAAGCCGCAGCCAGTGGCAGCAACTGTAGCTGTAGCTGTAGCACTGGCTGTGGCAAGTAGATGTGGCAGTGGCAGCTGCCCTTTTTGAATTATTAACAGAGCAAAGCGTGGTGCAAAATAATTCCGCAACACATTCAGCGGGGCAAACAAAAGCGCAACATATTTAGCCAACATGCCTTTTGATACAACCAACAAAGAGCAGGAGAGAAAGAGAGAGAGCGAAGAGAGAGAGAGAGAGTCGGCGAAAGGGAGAGAGAGCGAGGCTAGACGAAATAGTAACACATTTTTTGAATTGTTTGGCATTTTGAATGAATGAAAAGCCAACTGGGAGCTTGGTATGAATAGAAAGAATTTGCTGACGTGTTGCTGCTGCGATGTGTATGCGTATATGTGTGTGTGTGTGGGTGTATGAGTGTGTGTGCACACGCTCTAACGGTCTTTTGACTTTAGCTTAATTAAAACTTTGGTGTGCGCGAAATGCGCGCAAAGCAGTTGGAAAATTAACAAAATTGCTGCTTTGGGAGTTCGGGGGAGACGCGGGGGCAGCAGGCTGTGGAGGTTTTCTGCATTGAAATTGCAGCTTAAGTCGTAACGCCATTAGGCTAAGCTGTGGCCCATTTCGAATTGCCTGGCTTATGCATTCATAGGCAGGCAGCAGCCAGGCCGACAACGAAGCATGCTGCAGCCAAAACATTTTGCAAATCGCATCTAAGCTAAATGTTTGCTGTGTCGGTGTATCGCTAATATATGTATGCATATGGCTATGCTTAGGTAAGCAGCTCCGTTCTAGCACTTGGCTGCTGTTGCAACAAAAGGTTTCGCACATTAAAACCAACACCCAACATTTTATTGTCTATCAGCTCAGCTTCTGCTGCTACTTTCAGTTTATGTGTGAGTATATCCTGCGGGCACAAAAATAGAGCAAACTCACATACATAAACAATGTAGTTAGTATATTGACATATCGTGCATTCGTTTTGCCTTGAAAGTCAAAAGTTCTCTCTCTCTCTCTCTCTGTGTGTCGAATTTTAATTAACACATTTCTATTTCAGACATCTCTCTGGTTTCCAAGAATTTTTTGGTGTGGATTCTATGGTTAAAATAAATTGGCACAAACCAAATAGAAGCAAAGACCCCACAAGCTGAAAACTAGAACTGTCTATGCAACTTTTGCTATTTTCATGCAGAGAACTGAGAAGAAAAGCATGTTTGTAAATAATAAACATCTTCAGGCCAAAATTGGACATTGTTTAATTATTCACAGACCGTAAGACAATATTGTGTGTTTATTTATTTGTCAATTTAAAATTTCATATTTTTAATTAAATTTGCCTTTGTCTATCTTGTTGCTGCATCAGTTGTTAATCTTAATAAAGGCGAACCGACAATTTGTGGCCGAAACAGCAAAATCGAGTAAAAATATTAAAAAAGTTCACTCGAGTCGCTGAGTCATGGCCAAGATTTATATTCTTAATCCAAATAATGTCAAAAAGCCACAAACAAGCGACAGGCGCATAAAACAACTCAGCAAATGAGCACACACATACACACACACCCCTAGACTAGAAGCAAAAACCGAAGAAAAATGTTATTTATTGTTATTACGAAAATAAATAAGCAACAAGAGCAACGAACAGAATAAGGGGCGTGCCACACCCACCCATCTATCTAGAAATGCAACAGAGAAAATGTGGCAAAATAAAAGCATAGAAATTAAACAACTGGACACACTGGCAAATAAACCAACAAGAACACACACACACAAAAAAAAAACGAAGCTCACATACACAAGTAAATGCCAACGGCAGCCATTTTATATGCCATTACAGTGTAAATAAAGTATTGTTTATGTGTGTATGTGTGTGTGTGTTGGCAAGCTGTGCCAGTTACATTTACTTAATAACCTGTGTCAAAGTTGTACTTTTATAGGTCAAGCAGTGAGAGAGTAACCGCCCCCATGGTCATTATCCGTTTCGAACTACCCAACAATAGGCCCCAGCACTTAATCAATGGGACAACAATAAAAATGTCCGCAAATTATTTATTGGTTTGATTTTGCGAACATTTGCGCACAACCGAAATCTAATTACGGATTACCTTTAACGTCTCGCAAGTATTTATTTCGTCTCCAGAAAGTGGGTTGGACAAATATCCCCTTCTCAATTTTCTTTTTTACAGGATACACACTTAATTGAGTTTTCATTTCAAACCACATGTGCGTATACTTGTTATTATTAAGCTAACTATTGTGTAGTGGAATACGAAATGAAATTCAGCTGCTCCTAAAATTATGCAACACTTTTTTACAAATCTTTGCCGTATTAAAGCCATTTTTTGTTGCATACTTTTACGGGTATTTTGCGGTCGATTGACAGTCAAGCTGCTAAAATTGTAATTTATCTGGCCAACAGCGATGCTTGATGCCGGGTTATCAAGCCGATGCCTCGGTCAAGTGTGAGTAATTACGGCAGTTAGACAAGTTGAAAGCTAAGCACTGAGTATGTGTAGGTAGATATCTATGTGGGTTGGTCTCTATCCTTTCATAGCTCGTCTATGAAATTTCCATGAGAGCCGAGTGCAGAGATTCTCGGGCTACACTACACTAAAAATAGCAGTCAACGGAGTTTTCATTTTTGCTGTCGCTGTTGTTGTTGTTGTTGTATTTGTTGCCTTCATAGTTGGCAATGTGGTTGTTGTTGTGATTGCATTGAGGCAAAGGGCAAGCTGCCAGAGAGCTGCCGCCGGCGCCTGGTGAGGTCAGCTACAGTTGACTAAACATTTTCATTTCGGTTAAGTGTAGAAGTTCGTATACTCATGCGCGTCTGTGTGTGTGTGTGTGCGCGTGTGTGTGTGAGCTTGTGTCGGAGCTGCCACAAGTCAATGAGTTGTGCCACATGGCGTATACTTGATATTGGCTGAGAGCGTTGCGTGCATGCCTCAACATTAGCTAAATGATTTCATTAAGTGTGAGCTCAAACAAGCTCAACAATCGATAAACCTATCGACCGTTTTCGACATTACCAAAACTTTTTAATCATGCCACTTGACGCTTGACACTTGACACTTGAGACATGATGACACGCCCAATGCGCCCACTGCGAATATGGCATAATTAGCTGTTGCTTTCTGCCGAGTTATTTACGCACATAATGTTCGCATTAAGCTCTAATTGAAAACAGATATTTGCATTTTAATTAATTCTCTAAGACGTCGCAAGACTTACAAATTTTTGTGCCAGAGCAACTTTGCTGAGAGTCCGAAAGCCAAACAAAGCCAGAAACGACCTCTGACCCTCTGGCATTCGTTGTGAGGCGTCAATGACATGACCAAAGCAATACAATTCATACTTATAATAAAACTGAAATAGACAAAAGCAACGTTGAGAGAGAGATAGAGAGAGAGAAGTGACTAAACAAAGGCAAAAGCAGAAGCAAAATCAAGCTGCAGCCCGCAGCGTGATGATGATGATGGGAGAGAGAGAGAGAGAGAGAGAGAGAGAGAGGGAGGGAGAGCGCAGACCTCCTGACATTTAATGAAAAGCAAACAAAGCATTCTTTTAGGCGCTCTCAAGCTGTTCAACTGTCTAAGTGTGTATGCGGACGTGTGTAAATGTGTGTGTGTGTGACAACCAAGTGTTGTACTCGTAGTATGTGTGAATCGAAACGTCCAAACAGCTGGAAAGTTCAA
This sequence comes from Drosophila sulfurigaster albostrigata, assembly GCF_023558435.1. Lineage (NCBI taxonomy): Eukaryota > Metazoa > Arthropoda > Insecta > Diptera > Drosophilidae > Drosophila > Drosophila sulfurigaster. Next base: position 24,284,363 of record NC_084882.1, read on the forward strand.
AGAACGCGGCACAAAATTAAAACGGATTAGTCTGGGGCAGAGAAAATGAGAGAAGACGACGCATCGGGACATGACCATGTGGCGCGAAAGGGTTAGATGCTCAAATTGCATTAAGTATTGGGGCGATTGGTGGGCGTGGCATCAAATGCGCAATAGATAAAACCCATTTGAAGGCTTATTGATCATTTAGTACTGTTCAAACGAGTATGAAACGAGAGTTGTCTCAATACTCGATATGTGTTTGTGTCAATCAAGTGGCACTTGGAAATAAATTGATATGTAACTTAAGTTAGTTATTTTAATCAACTGCATTTCAATGTAATCAAACTGAGCAATGATTGGCATACAAGTATTGCTTGTATCAAATTAAATGTTTACTTCATCAGTCTGTTTGCATTAACTGAAGATGTACTTTAATTAACAAACAACATTAATAAAGAGCTGTGTTTGCAACATATGTGCATAATTGCCGAAGTGAAACATGCTAAGAATTTAACAAGATTTTGTATTTATTTTTAGATTGTGTCGTACTTCACATACGAAGCCGAAGGTAGGGAAAAAGTTATAGCATATTTCATATTAAAAACACAATATTTATTTATTCCACCCATCATGAGCTCATAATCTGTAAACTGGATTCCTACGAAAAATCAAGTTCTTAAAAATATTAAAGCTCACACTACTGAGAGAAATTTACTGCCTTGTTGAGGCGACTATTTTGCATGGCAGACGCTGTAATTGAAGTAAAGTTGTATGCACTTAAAGCTTTCGTTACCCCCGAAAACTTGTATGCAGTTTGCTTATCTTTAAATACATTTGCAATTTCATAAGCAATTACTACTTTTGCTTGAACAAAAGATTTAAGCAAAAGCAACAGCAATCAATTAAGAGCAACTGAATAAGAGCACACACATTTTGTGCTCTCATCATCATCGGACAGTTGCTGCTCTGAGCAGGCTGCACAAAAGCTTTGGCGAGAGCTTGCGTGCTCTCAGTACTCAAAAGGGATGCTGAGCGGAATTGAGTGAGTTCTCACAGCTCAGCCACCCTTAATCTCTCTCTCTCTCGCTCTCCCATTTTTTGAAACTCTCACAAGTTGAGTTGAGTGTGGACCACATGGCAAAGTTTGTCGCATTGAGTGGCCATTGAGTCAAGTACACGCACTTGATTTGCCATTGCCTTCGCCTTTGCCTATGCTTCCTGCCACTCATGGGACACAGCATTGCTTTTGTTGTTGTTGCTTCCATTGTTGTTGCTGTTCAATTCGACTTGCTCTTGAAGACGAGGCCTTGTGTCCATAATATTAGCTCGCACATTTTCGTTCACTCCTCTTCTCTTCTTATTTTATTTTAGGTTCGTTCGTTTTTTTGTTGTGTCGTCGCCACTTCATTTTGGCCCACACACACTTTCCATTTTTGCTTTGTTTTTATCATTTGGCATTACTCTGTTTGCCCTGCTCAACGGATTCCTCGCTCTTTGCTTATCTCTAGCGTTCCTTTTTTTTTGTTGCTATTTTTGCCCTGCGTTTTTATTGAACAGCGTTTTCATTGTTTGATTTTTGTCAACGCTTCTTTATTTCGTTTCGTTTCTTTGCTCCTTTTTTTTTCTAGAGCTCTCCCCTTTGTTGTTTCTTTGTTTAGAGCTGGGCGCTTCATCTTACTTACTTACATAAGTGGCTTGGGCATTGCTGGACGCTAACAGAAGTGGAGGAGCAAGGAGGGGAAGGAGAAGGATTGGGTGGACGAAAAGCTTCGCTATTTGTTTCTCCATTTTGCGTGTTTGATTTTTATTTTTATTTGGCATTGTTCATTTTTCGGTTAGTTGGTCTTTTAATCGTCTTTGCTTACTTGTCTCTCTACTCTCTGATGATTCCGTTGATTTTTATCGTTGTTCTTGTTCTTGTTGTCGCTGTTGCTGTTGTTGCTGTTGTTGTCGTATTGCTTTGGCTTTTCAGCTTTAGGTCGTCTCCCAGTTTCAATTAGTTGAGCGTTGTTTAAGTGTCTACAAAGTCGGTCCGGCTGTGTTGTACTCGTAGTTAAGCGCTTTTTAGTCACAATTCCATTCGATAGTCATTTAATTGACATTCTGCAATTGAGAAGTTTTTTGCTAAGTTTTTTTTTAAGAATCTTGGCCATTCAATGCCTTTGCACGTTCCTTTCAAATGCAACTAATCTGGAATTTTACACAAGAAAAGGGTAAAATAGAGAAAGGTAACAAGGATTGTCTTAACTACTTTCACTTTCACAATTTAATTTGCTTATCTGTATATGTATTGATTTCTATTTAATTAATATATCCTCATAATTCGCATTAACTTTTGCTAAACACTTCAGCGTGTAATCTAATTATTTGCTCGACCTTCTCTGGCGTGTTTGCAAATATATTTAGTAAAATAATACTCTAATCAAGTGTAATGCCAACACCTTTTTCTCTCGCACGTCGTGTTTTCCTACTCACACTTTCCTTCTATGCGCATTTCCAAATATTTTTTCAACTAATCTGTGTGCTGTTCATCGCAGCTCCCCTAGCTATTGATCCAGCTGATGTGCGCCTTTGTAACGCTAATTAGTTGCGATAATTTATCAAAAGCACCCACACACACACACAGAGAGAGAGAGAGAGAACCTCCCACATACGTGTCGCTAACTACTGAAAATTCTGCTGCAGTAGCAAAAATTGCTACTTAATTACACGGCATTGGCATCCGCATGGCACAGTCACCTCGCTATCGCCTTCGCCTCAACCAACACCAACACCTACAACTACACTAACACCTACACTCATAGATTTACCCCCCTCACAGCACACCTCAACTTTGGCAGCCACCATTAGCTGCGCAAGCTATCCGCATTCTCATCCGCAGCGTCGTCAATGTCACAAGTGCTGCAGCGTAGCAACTTCCATTTCCTGCCAGTGCCTCGGGTAACTTCACAATTAACTACTAATTGCTCATACGCGACGTTGGCTGGCGACACTAGAACAAAGTCAGTCCACCCCATCTCTCTCTCTCTCATTCTCAGCCCCCTTTCAGTGTCTTGGCCGCCTCATTTCTGTCGTTGCCTTTTGCTCTAATTATCCGCCTTGTCACCCACCACCTGGCATTGCTGTTGCCGTTGTTGTCCTCTCTCGCCAAGGTATTTACTGAATTAAGTTTTAAATTTTTATTAAATGCTTTGCGCATTTTTGCGTGCTTCACCCCAAACCACAAACTGAACTTAATTCACCTCAATTTTCTGTCGCTTTTCGCTGCCGCATTTTCTTGTTGTTGCTGTTGTTCTTGTTGTTGTTCCTACTTATGTGGAGGCTACTGTAATTAGTTTTTAATTGCTTTTCAGTTGGCAACTATGCGACCCGCGTCCTGTAAATAGTTGTGTCGCCTTTGTGAATTTCTCACTCACCACTTTCCTCTTGCCTCTTTCCACTTTGCATTTGAACTTTTTGTGCCCCCACTCAGCTGCGCCATGTTCCGAACTCAATCAGCAATTGAGCTTGGCCAACATCGCAGGCATGTTAAATATGCCGAGGCATTGGCACCGAGAAAATATGGGGAAAAAAAAGAAAAGTAATAACAAAACTTTTGCAATAAATCTATGAATATAATGAAAAACACAAAAACCGAGTCCTGGCTTCGCATACGACACGCCCACACAGCTAAAACGCCCATGCTCTTTGCGACTACAATTTCAATTTAACACACACATACTCACACACACACACATAGACGTTGACACACTCACGACACAGACAGCACTATGAAATAGTGTGACATTTAAATGTTTCACATTTGAAAAAATCAATTGAACTAGAAAACCGCTCACAAAAAGAAAAACGAAAAATTCGATGATTGAATGCTCTTTAGAAAAATAAATCGTTGAGAATTCTATAACTGACATAAAAACATGTTTTCGATCGATTGTCGCCTAGCAAACTAACCACAAAAATGGGGACGACACAAAGTAAAATTAGTGAATAGCTTTTTTAACTTATAACCATATATTTCTTTTAGTAAATATTTCATTTTAACATAGGCATCTTTTAGCATATTTTGCAGACATAAAAATATATTTTCGATTGATTGTCACCCAGCAAACTAAATACACAAAAATGAGAATAATATTAAGAAAAATGCATGACTAGCTTTTGAAATAACAATTATATATAAATCTATACTTCTGACTTCAAGGTAATTAATTTATTTTTTCCAAGAATCTTTATTAATTTATGTTTATAATATATAAAAACAGCACATATAATAACAAATAACAAGTTGTATGCAAGCATAATTAACTACTTTTATTATCAGCAAACTAAAAGAAAACTTTTTAATTATAAGGTGAAACTTTGTTTTAGCATTTATCGTATCAAATTTCATTGATATGCTACCGATATGATGTTCTTTCAGCTAAATCTGAATAACAAATGAAGTATACCCACTTCTAAATCTAAAATACACTTCACGTTTAAGGGTATCAATCAACTGCAGTCGTCTCATTCTCCTCATCTTTGCCAGCAATGTGCCGTACACACCTCTCATGCAAATGTCAAACACATGTCGAAGGCGCAATACACGAGAGCAAAATGAAAAATTTATGAAAAACAAAAAAATGGAAACAAGCGTGCCACACACACACAAACACACACTCATACAGACACACACAAACACACGACAGCATGCGCCAAGTTGGGGAAGAAATATGCCGCGAATCGGTAAAAATATGTCGCACCCAGCAAAAGAAGATGAAAAGTGTGAACATTTCAAAACAGGGAGGAGAAAAAAAAACTTTCGAGCACAAATGACGAACCATTTTGTTTGGCAAGTGGCAAATGTTTAGCATTCTCAACATATTTGATGGAGCGGCAGCAACAACAGGAGCAACAGCAGCAGATGGTTTTGCTATAGAAAATCGCTCATACGCAACGTTGGCTGGCGTGTGCATTGAGCAGCTAGCAATTGCCGTTTGATGGTTCGTTAAAATTTCAATGGTATGCTGCATCAATCGACCAGTCGAGCACAATAAATCGAGTAGCAGATGTCGAGCATTCGTATTCACATTCGCATCAAATTCGCATATATTCAAATAAATGTGAGCGGCATGCAGCTGGAGATGCTGCTGCAGCCTTTGAGCTATGACCTTCTGCCAAGCAATTAATATTCGCTACTGGCTTAAATAAATGCCAAAATAAATTCAAGCATTATAAGAAGTTTGTTTAAAGCTACACATTTCTGCCTGCACTCTAATTACCAGCACACACACACATCTCAGTCTCAAGTAGCTCTGAACCTAAAAAATAATAATAATAATAACAGAAACTGGCAGACAGCTAAAGACACGTGTTATGAGCACTCGTAAGGCGTGCTGAAATATCCTGCGAAACGTACAAATGTGCAAGAAGTAGCTGTGTGTTTATTCGTTTAATTATATAAAAGATAAAATGAATTGTTTGACTGCGCAAGAAGTTGTTGTGTGCTGATTCATTAAACAAATGTTGTCTTAATCTTAATCTTAAAATGTATAAAAAGCAACTTAAATTTGTTGCCTTAATTTCCATTCCAGGTTTTTTTCGGCTCATTTTTATTCAGCTTCCAATTCCTTGATTATTATTTATTTGTATACGGTTTCTAACAAATATTCTTTAATTTCAAATCTCAAATTTAATAAAAATCATTGTCTAGGGTATATTTTAGGCTAATCTTCATTTATTTTCCAATTCCTTTTCTTTTTATTAATTTGTATGCGGCACACGGAGCAAAGACGCCTGTTACTCATTCTTTTTTTTTTTTTGTGTGTTAGCCTGATATCTAATTTTAAACATTTTTCAAACTCAATTACATGAGAAGCAAGACCATGAGCAAGTTCAGCCTCGCAGGTGGCAGGATTCGCTCAGGTAATTGCTTGGAAATGAGATACAGTGTGATTCTCGCCGCGCACCTTGATAAGACAAGAAGGCGCGTAAAACTTTCAGTTTTCTTCTCACATTTCGCATGGCTAATGAAATCAAACAAAGACACGAAAGTCGCGTGAGGAGAAAGATTTGGAGTTTTGGCTTAAATTAGCAGCAAACGTTGCAATTATGCGAGAAGTTGGCCAAAAACAGCCAGTTGGCAACTTACTTTCGAGTGAATGTTAATGACTGTCAAGTGGGGCACAGTGAAAAAGTCAACGGTAAAGAAAATGCCAACGAAAAGAATGCCACAGGTTGACAAACATTGTGTTCAGCCCACAGTTCATCCCACGACTTTTCTTCTTCCAACTCAATTCCGAGTGTCGTCAGCTCACAGCTCGCAGCTTTTAAATGCCGGAAATAGCGAAACAACACGCGAGAGCGAAAGCAAAAGAGAGAGAGAGGCACAAGCTAAAATGGCTGTTTGTTTGCTTCCGGTGTGTGCAAATAACGCGCAAGCACATTACGCATCAAGTGGGTAACCGGCCACCCTCGATCTGAAAGCCAATTCTCTGCTCCCCCCTCAATGCAAATACAAACTTTATGCAAAAGCAAAAGCAGGTGAAAAATGAAGAAAAACAGGTAAAAGCCACTGACAACTGAGTTTCCCACAAACTCTGTGAAATGGTAAACCGTGTGCTGCGCATTCCGAATACTTAGTTCATCTTAATAATTCATAAAAATTTATGCGAAATAGACAACATTTGTGTGCTTACTCGGTGTCAGTTTGCACACACATCACATAGAGAGAGAGAGAGAGAGAGAGAGAGAGAGAGAGAGAACGAGAAAGCAAGTTCCTCTTCCTCTTGACTTTTGCCGTGCTCTAACTGGCCTCATATTGTTGTTTGCCTCGGCATCTGTTTCTGTTTATATTTCGAAAACAAGCATCAAGCTGCACATTTTATTATACCCTGTATGCCATAAAATGCTTAACAAAGGGTATAACTTGAGAGAGCCTTTTACCAACGAAGCTGCAAATAATAGGCTCTTCATGTCCATAATCATCTCTTTATATTTTTTTACTGCCCAAGGCATTTTAACTTCACATAGAATTTATACTTTGCAAATCGCACTTAACATAAAAAGCTTAACGAGCAATCTTTTCAGCTATTTGTAGGGTATCTTTTAAGTGAACAAACTCTGCTAGACAACTTAGATTTGTTTCCTTTTCAGAAGCTAATGTAGAACAACAGGCAGCTGCCATTTCTACTGCTGAAGCATTTGCATATGCATATCATGTGCTCTGTGGTTCATTGTTTTCCATGCGGTTCACCTATTTTGCAATTTGAAATGAGACGTGTGGGTTTTTTTTTAATGAAATTGTTAATTTAAATTTTAAAAATATACTGACAACTAAGTCTTTATTCTATACTTCTCATTTAATTATTTTGAACATTTAAAAAAACATTTATAAGAAACATTTAATTTAAAGCAACTTTTTCGGTTGAACTGCAAGTGCAAAAAATCATTTTATTGAATTTTTTATAGAAATTGTTAATTACAAAATGTAAAAGCGTACTGAACACTAACTTTCTTTAATATATTATTTTATGTTTTATAAAACATTTCGACTTTTCTAAGAAAGTAATTTCACCTTTTTTCCAACTAAATTAAATTTGTTTTATTTGTAAAGAACCTGTAAATTTAAACTAAAAAAAAAAATTAAAAATAACTCTCATTTCTATATTTTCCGAGCCATTTGCTTAATTTGAAGTTTAAAAAAAATTTCGACTTTTCTAAGAAAGTAATTTCATTTTAAGCGGCTTTTTCTTTTCAACTGAAAGCACATAAATCTAATTTCGATTAGTTTGCCATTTAGACTGATGCGATTATCACAAGCCATCAAATGAACCCTTCGAATTCAGTCAGTTTATTCAAATCAAATTAAACAAATACTCACAATCTGTCTATAATTCTTTCTCCATTCTCAAACCAAAGAATGGTTAAATTTCATGTATTACTCAGACGATGGTTGCGTCAAGTCTTCATAACAACAGAGGCATTCGTATTGCGTTGCATCAAACATCATCGCCGGAAGATTGTCTATTCGCTGCATCCAATCTCGGCCATCATATTGCTGCTCGTTGTGGGACTCTACACATGGTATGAACTGCACTTTATCTTGCCGGAATTGTGCCAGACGAATGGCAAGTTCTATAAAGTGAATTGTGTACTGGCCATCTACATGCTGCACAATATCCTTGGCAATTTGATTTGTTGCTGGCACACGGATACGAGTTTTTTGGCCGTGGCCAAGGCGCGCCAACAGCCACTCGCCTCGGAGGCACATCTGTGGCATCTGTGCACCCACTGTCAGATGTTGGTGCCACCGCGCGCGTGGCACTGTCGACTGTGCAACACGTGCATGCTGAAGCGGGATCATCATTGCAATATTACGGCCAACTGCATTGGTCATGCCAATCAACGCTACTTTATCGCCTTGCTCGCACATCTGACGCTTGGCAATTTGTTTGTGTTCGTCTACAACTTTGCGTACGTCTTCAAAATTCGTCTGCCTGTCTTCAGTGATCCGCTCATCTTCTTGGGCGTCGATCCGGTGAAATTGCTCGATTCATTCAAAGAAGATCCCAATTGGTTAATTATCAACGGAGCTGTCCTCAAAATAAGTGTATTTAGCTTGGCTTTTGTTGCCTCCCAGCTGGGTTTTCAGTTGTATATGATCAGTCGGGGAAGTTGCATGTATTACTTTCAGGATCGCAGCTACGATTTGGGTTTCTGGAGCAACTGGCGTTTGGTGCTGGGCAAACGCATGTTCTGGACTTGGCTATCGCCGCTCATCAGCAGCCCTCAGGCGAGTGATGGCACCCAGTGGATGGTTACTGCGCACAAAGAGACCAAAGAGTCCAAGAAGCCAGCATAAAACCCAGTCACGTGACTTCCTCTCATTCCATTCATTGAATTACATTTGCAGAACAAATACATATTCAATACAATTGTACGTTTGCGACCCAAAATCAGGTTTAACGCTTCATTTAATCAGGCGATTTCCATTCTTATTGCCAGCACTAATTACAAGCAACCCAACCACCAAGGACAATTCGCTGATAACATTGGTTAGGGTAAGTAAAGTATTAGCCAACTGCCTGGAAATGGGATAATATTCATTACAAAGCAGTGTGAATAAGAGTGTTGGAACTTCGTCTTAGATTTGGACACTTTTAAATGCCGTCATCTGCATAAAAATTTCAAAGTGAAGTGAATTTCAAAGGCGGAAGACAGATTGATAAAGGACCTTTTTTTGTTAGATATTTGTCCTTGTTGGTGTTGTTATTGTTGTTGGACATCCCGTGGGTTTGGCTGCACCTTTAGCCACCTTTTTTTTGTGTTTTGATTTTTTGTTTTGGTGGCCGCAGTCGGAAACACTTGTCAAATGTCAAAAAATGCCGAGAAATGGTTGAAAAATGACAGGCGACAGTTTGGAGATTCGGCCATTGGGAAGACGAGTGAGTAGAATTAATGACGCTCCATGTCACCGACAAGCCTCGAAACATGAAATCACTCTCTCTCGCTCTTTGTCTGACGCTCTCGGTGCCAGTTCTGTGAAAAATGTTCGAGGTGTGAAATCTGTGCGAGCTCTAAACAACATAATTGCCAAATAAAAAAGTCGCCGCCGGCTGCGTTGTCAATGCGGCTTTAAGCTTCAACCATTAATCAAAATTGCGGCCAAACAGCAGCGGGCAAAATGTGCCTTGAAAAATGTTCAAAACAACAACAACCACATCGAGGAAAAAACAACTGCTTCTGGCTATCAACTGAAGTCCAACTTCGACTGCGGCACTCCAAACAGAATTCAGTTGAAAAAATGCGATGTCAACACTTTTGGCCAATCATCAAGTTGACTGGAGTCGGAGTCTCTTCCATCTGCCACCTTTCCTCTGTGAGTGGATTTGGCCTAAACAGCGTTTAGCTTTCATTGCCCGCTTATATTTGTGAGTTTAATCCTACTCCAACGCCGTCTCTTCCACTGACCTCACAATATGCCAAGCGCTGATTGCAGCGTTGTCAATTGAGGAACTTCCGTTTGCTGCTTCCGTTGACTCCTCATCTTCGTCTGCTACGTGGTGTATTTGCAATAGTTGCAACTTTAAAATGGAAACAAAGAGTTGACCAGCAGCAGCAGATGCCACTAACCACAAACTGTCCGAGAAGTGCCCTCACATTAGCAGTCAAATAATCATACGCCGCATTGTTCCAGGCCTCTTCTTCTATTCTGTGTTGTGTTGTGGATATTTGAGTGTGCAGTCAACATCGTCCACGTTCACATCCAAAATCCAAAAAGGGAAACGTTGCATATCAGAAATGTGGAAGAGAACTTTAAACTGCGGGTCCTTTGCCCCAAAGTAGAGAGGAGAGGAGAGCACTCACTCACTGCTCTACAGTTGTGGCAGATAGCAACAACCCAGGGATGAAGTGAGGCATGAGCTTGGCTGGTTGGCAGGTTGGATGGTTGGTTGCCTGCTTCGTCGGTATCAGCCTCCTTTTTGGTTCGCTTTGGGTTTGCAGTGCAAAATTTACCGCTAAGCATTTGCCAACAGCGGCTGCGACTGCACAAAGGACATGACAAACAGACTGAGACTCGGACTCCGACTCTGACTGCGACTGTGACTACGACGATTGTGAATGAGAATGCGAATGTGACTGGCACTGTGATGCTGGCCGGGATCATGGGGGTCATTGTAATCATAACGGTAATGTTGACGTTCCCTCGTCCTGAGTCGAGTGTATCCTTTTTACCAAGTGAAACAGAGAAGGGAATAGAAGGGAACGCATTTTAAAAACCAAAATTAAACGCAGAAAAAGAAGAGCTGAAGCTGAAATGGCGCCAAATTAGTCAAATCGTGCTATGGGATATACAGGGTGCTTCAGTTATTGGAGCATATCTCAGGCAATTGTCAACTGTTTCGAATATGAACTCAATTCCTTTCCTCTTCCTCTTTCCCATTCCCAATCTCAATCTGAATCGCATTCTCAATCCAAGCCAACAATTTTGGCAGACAAACAAAAGCAAAAGCAATTGACTGAACTTGCTGCCAGTTGTCGCTGCTTTTGCTGCTGCTGCTTCTTCCTCTGCTGCTGCTGCTGTTGGTCCATCTAAGAAGCTACGACGCTGACTGCGCTGCTGCGTCGCTGCCTTGCTTTGGTTGCTGGTCTCTGCTCTGGGCTGGTGGACAGAAAAATGGCAACACAAAGTGAGCAACTAAACAGCTCGCGACAGTTTTTATGATTTCTCGTTTCATGTTTGGTTTTCTTTTGTTTGCTTTGCAATTATTTCCCCTGTGGAATGTAAGTGTAGTATTTTAACAGTACCATTAACAGTAACAGCAACAGACACTGTTAATGTTAATGTCTGATGTGTGGCTATAATCGAATCCACACTCAGTTGCCACATATTTGGATTTGCCGAGAGTTGTCACTTTTGGTTTTTGGCAAATTCTTTTGCCATTTGCCTTTGAAACTCAATATCTTTTGATACACTTTCAAATTTGCATGTAAATTTAGCATATATGCTGTATTAACGATGTGCTTTCTGCTTTTTCCGTAGCTTGCCCCACATAAGTGAGTAACTTTACGGGAAGAAAGGGGAAAAAGAGGGAGCAAGGATTGGGGTATAATTTCATTTGGCCCCATTTGCTGCACCTTTAAGGGAATTCGCATCAAAGTAAATTTTGCTCATGTTTTTATTTGCATTTATATGTGCATATCTCGTATCTGTATCTCTGTGTGTGTATGAAAGAGAGTGTGACTGCAGCACCCCTTAAGTGCCTTGCCACGCTCAACTCCCATCAGCTTTATTTGCATTGCACTTCACACCCCACCGCACTTAGCTCTCTCCCCTCTCACTTCCACTCGTCGCCCCGTCCGCCTTTTGCGGTCATTTAACCAATGTTTCTATCTAGCTGAGGTCCTTGGGGCAGACAGCAACCAGCTCCTGTTGCCGCCAGCATCGAGGCAGGCAAATGCTGAAATCGTGCGAAAAATTAAATAAATGACCGACTGCACAATTTCCATTCGACTTCCACAAGCACTTCGTTGCTTTTGCTTGCGCTTTTGCCATTTTCAACCTTTTTTTATTTATATCTTTAATATGCCATCATTTTTGCATTGATTTCATTTGTTCGTATTTCGTTTGCCACTTGTAAGAGTACCTCAGAGATATTTTTTTTTTATATATATAGACGTATTTATTCAGGAGAGAAGCTGTATCAAATGTGCCCGTTGGCTGCCTTGAAATGCCTTTCATAACGTCAATTCCTCTCGCAATTTCCGCGCCAATTAAAAAATGTTCGGGATTGAGGGCATTTTGCATGCGCAGCACGCACAGCAAACTGCTGACGGGGATGGCGGGGGGTGTGAATGTGCCCTTTGGCGTGGCCTTTGTTCTCCATAAATAAATACTGTTAATTTTTCAATTGTCCGGCAAGCGTTTAACGGCCTTGTCCAGGATGTATGTAAGTGAAGGGAAGGGAAGGGAAGAGCAGGCGAAGAAGGAGTAAATGCGTTGCGTTAGGGCCAACGCCAAATTGATTGACAGAGGATTGGGAAATGAATGCACGTACAGCGACCATATGCGAACCAAAAAGCAACAACAACAAAAAAAAAATGGGAATATGTTGGTCGAAAGTTTTTCGGGAGCAGCGAACGTGGCGAAGATTGACAGCAACCGAATGGCAACAGCGGCTGGGCCAATAAAGTTGACAGCATTGCAAAAGGCAAACGTGACAGTTGCGTGTGTCTGTAGCTGGAACTGAAACTGGAATTGGGCCTGTCTATAGTTGTTCAGCTGTTCAGATGGTTGCCATAGCTCCATCCGCACGTGTCGTCGTCGTCGTCGTCTAGTCGACAAAGTTGGCACCGGCGTCGCACCGGATATCAAACTGTTGGCAGTTTGTTAGCGGCAAAAAGCGTCATTGCCTAATATACAAATACGAAATGTTCGCTTGTCTCGCGAGCTTGCCACATGCCACACACACACACACACACACGCACACACACAGAGAAGAGGCGATCGACCGCACACAGATGCCGCACAGCTGCTGCCACTTTTGCCGCTGTCTGAGGCGGAACTTGATGAGCAGCTGCCATTTTAATTTTCGGTGACTCTTCAGTTGACTTCTATAAATCTGTCAAGCGCGACAGAGTCAATACTTCCTCAGCCTCCACCTCCTCCTCAACTTTTTTGGCAATTGGAATTTCTAATCGAAGCAAATTGAATCACATGTCCTTCTGACGCGACAAGGCGCAACGGGGAGCCAAACAGCAGCGGGAACAGCAACAAAACAATGGCAAGCTGAAGAGCCAAGAGCAACGACAGCAACGGCAGGATATCATCCGGAAGGTTCTGTTGGGCGCCTTGTTAAGGCGGCATATGGAAAATCAGGCGTGCAGCGAGGCATAAATCAGCTTTCTGGCAAAGTGGCTGCTGCCTAAAATGAGCCTCACAGTTGCCCGGGGAGACATGACACAAACGACAAAAGATAAACGATTTCCGTGCCCACACACACACATACTGCACTCATACACATATTCATACATTCATACTTATTCACATTCACACACTCATTGACGACAATGGTTGCCATGGCAAAACCACAAACAATTGCAATATGTTTATTGCATTTTAAAGCACAAGAGATTAGACAAATTATTTCCTTGCATATTTATTGTTAAACTACTTTGGTTGCCCCCAATTGTGATGATCAATTTGCAAATCCGTTTAACATTATTTTTGTGCACAATTAAATTGTTAAGCAAAAGTTTCTGTAGTTAATTCTATTCAGCCAACACAATATTACATGTATCATATATTCACTATTAAATACTGATTTGTTTTTATTGTTCTTATAATTATTTAATTGAAATGTATTTCTTAAGTTGCTTTAAGTAATCAAAAGAAAAGATAACAATATCTTAGACTTTAAAATGTTTTTAAATCTACTTCATAAATGCCATCTTCGAATTTAAGCTATCTTTTAATTGTGATAAAAATTGTGTAAGTTATTTAAAATACAAAACAGCAGCTGTTAATAATTTGCAATATTTTTTATTTTATGGCATATTTTGAATTTATAAGTATATTGCTATCCGATAGCCAATTATAGTCTTTGGTACATTCATTCGGTATATTTGCTTTTACTGACATTGAGTAGTATCTCACAGTCGAGCACACTTGACTGTAACTTTCTCCCTTGGATTTATAAATTATTGTTTCAACTGAATTAAACTACAATATTTTATGCACATCTTTTGTGAAATGTTCTAACATATGAAACATATTTGGTTTAATTTTCAAATATTTTGCGTTGTTGTTTACTACTTAAAAAGTTTCATCAAATAATTTAAGCAATAATTGGAATCCCCTTATTTATAACCATATTTTGTTTCTTGTTTCACTTCAACTAAATACATTTGCTAAATTATTCATTAAACGTTATTTTGTGCAATTTAATTTAGCAAATATTTTGCGCAACATTTCAATTCGTCCAAAAGTATTGTATTTCTTTAATTTCATTTCGATGGAGATGTTAAAAGTGGAATGTAAACGATGCAAATAAGTACAATAATAAATCAGCAGGATTATCGAAATACACACACTCATGAAAACTGACGACTTGTTAAGCTACCCCAAATGTAAAGCCATTAAATTATTGCACTTTTTTGCGAACGATTCGCAAATGGAAATTAGTTTGGCATTGGGTAAATAAATATTATTAATGAATGCGAAAAATCGTTGAAAATTTATAGACCAAAAATGGTAAATGTAGCAAACATTTGTATTGTAATATAATTCGGATTTTAATTTTGTGGACACATTTCATTTGCCAGTTGTTGATGTTCAAAATTCGCACATTTAATTCGTTGTCGACCTTTGGCCTTTGAGGCAGCTTCTGCTTATCCAATTCAAGACTGTCAGACGAATAGAGAAAGGGAGGCAGAAGGGAGCTGAAGGGAGGACAGCAACCTGTCCGGACCCCGCATAATGCTCGTAATTTGTATCCGCGCTGTGTTTTCAGGGCGAGTGAAATTAATTTACGAGGTGAAACTTATTTGCCGAACAACAACCCTTTAGGTTTTGACTGTGTGTGTGTGTGTCCGTGTGCACTCGATGCCAGGTCCCCGTTGAGTCCATTGAAGCGTTTAAATTGCTGTCAACAAAAGGCAAACAAATAAATAAAAGCCAAGGCAATTGGGTGAGTGTGTTGGGGGTGGGGACGCACAACAAATGTGTCTACAAATGTCACAAGCTCTGTGTGTTTGTGTGAGAGAGCAAAAGGAGGAAGAGGTCAACAAATGACCCATGGCAAACCAGAGCGAAACGTGCGCCAAGGCCAAATGATTAACACGTCTCCAAAGTAAAGCGGGAGCACAGAGAGGGAGTGATAGGAAAGTCAGATGCTTGAGAGCTGCCTCAAGATAACTGGACCGCAAGAAGGTAACCCGAGTAGAGCTTTAATTATTATTATAGTTTGCAGTAGGGAGGCGAGTCAACAAATCAGATAGAAATCTGCAAGTGAAAACACGTGCCACGGCATTTTCATGACGATGACTATGACGATGACGTGGCAGGCACACAAATGGCCAGAAATCAACGAGAGGAGGAGCAAATTCGCCAAAAAGCGAAAAAGCAAAAGCAGATGAAAAGGTTGCAAGCAAACAGAACAGACACAATCATGTGGCAGGTGAGTGTGTACAAAAAGGTTGCTCAATTGGTTGGCTATAAATAGACTTAGCTTTGGCTTAGCCATTGCTCTCTGCATGCAAATGGCCAATAAAGCAATGATGGCCAACACGGCCAGTCATCATTTATAATGCATTCAAAAGCCGCAGCTACCAGATTTCAGATTCCAGTTACAGATACAGATGCAGATACCGCCACAGATACAGATACAGATACTCTTAGTACTGATGATGACTGTTGATATGTCAACTAATCCGACGCCGGCACTTTCACGCTAGGCAATTGAGTGCCAGCTAGGACGTAATCGCTTGTTGATCCTTTATAAATACTTGAGAGCCAAAAAAGGTGCCTGCGAGCCAAAAATTCTTTTCGGCCAACAGCTGGCTGTCCAAAAAGGCCGAGTGCCACGACCGGGTGACATAATCAAATCAATAATTTATGAGTTCACTTTGCTTTAAGCGGATTTACATTGCCTGCACTTCAGCCAGCTCACAGGGGTTGGCATGCGAAGCGGGTGCGGGTATGGGTGTGGGGGAAGCAGCAAAGTTTTTGCAACCGAAACTGAAACTGAAACTGATATCAATTAGGTGGAAAGTGATAAGTTCTTTGGCTCTCGCCTGGGACTGTCAGTTGTTTGTCTAACTTTCAACTAGGTTTGTGTGAAGTGTGAGGCGAAGAGGTTAAAGGGCAGGGGCTCAAGGAAGAAGTGCTTGCCGGGGCGATGCGCACACTCCACGCACTGTGGAAGACGTTCACGACCGTGTGGATGATAATGCTCGTAACTAATGCGGCTCAGCGAAGCGTGGAATCTGGCAGGGGGAGGAAACAGCAGCAGCAATAACAGCAGCCACAATGTCAGTTAACAGCAACCCTCATGACGGCCTCTGTTATTTGCCCCGCTCACGGTCCACAGGGGAAATAATTGCAAAGCAAACAAAAGAAAACCAAACATGAAACGAGAAATCATAAAAACTGTCGCGAGCTGTTTAGTTGCTCACTTTGTGTTGCCATTTTTCTGTCCATCAGCCCAGAGCAGAGACCAGCAACCAAACCAAAGCAGCGACGCAGCAGCGCAGTCAGCGTCGTAGCTTCTTAGATGGACCAACAGCAGCAGCAGCAGAGGCAGCGACAACTGGCAGCAAGTTCAGTCAATTGCTTTTGCTTTTGTTTGTCTGCCAAAATTGTTGGCTTGGATTGAGAATGCGATTCAGACTGAGATTGGGAATGGGAAAGAGGAAGAGGAAAGGAATTGAGTTTATATTCGAAGCAGTTGACAATTGGCTGAGATATGCTCTAATAACTGAAGCACCCTGTATATCCCATAGCACGATTTGACTAATTTGGCGCCATTTCAGCTTCAGCTCTTCTTTTTCTGCGTTTAATTTTGGTTTTTAAAATGCGTTCCCTCCTATTCTCTTCTCTGTTTCACTTGGTAAAAAGGATACACTCGACACAGGACGAGGGAACGTCAACATTACCGTTATGATTACAATGACCCCCATGATCCCGGCCAGCATCACAGTGCTAGTCACATTCGCATTCTCATTCACAATCGTCGTAGTCACAGTCGCAGTCAGAGTCGGAGTCCGAGTCTCAGTCTGTTTGTCATGTCCTTTGTGCAGTCGCAGCCGCTGTTGGCAAATGCTTAGCGGTAAATTTTGCACTGCAAACCCAAAGCGAACCAAAAAGGAGGCTGATACCGACGAAGCAGGCAACCAACCATCCAACCTGCCAACCAGCCAAGCTCATGCCTCACTTCATCCCTGGGTTGTTGCTATCTGCCACAACTGTAGAGCAGTGAGTGAGTGCTCTCCTCTTCCCTTCACTTTGGGGCAAAGGACCCGCAGTTTAAAGTTCTCTTCCACATTTCTGATATGCAACGTTTCCTTTTTGGATTTTGGATTTGAACGTGAACGTAAACGTGGACGATGTTGACGGCACACTCAAATATCCACAACACAACACAGAATAGAAGAAGAGGCCTGGAACAATGCGGCGTATGATTATTTGACTGCTAATGTGAGGGCACTTCTCGGACAGTTTGTGGTTAGTGGCATGTGCTGCTGCTGGTCAACTCTTTGTTTCCATTTTAAAGTTGCAACTATTGCAAATACACCACGTAGCAGACGAAGATGAGGAGTCAACGGAAGCAGCAAACGGAAGTCGCTCAATTGACAACGCTGCAATCAGTGCTTAGCTTTTCTATAAGAAGAGGAAAAAAGGAACTAACTAAAAAAGTAAATTTTCAAGACGAAGCCGGTAATGAAAGTTAAACGCTGCTTAGCCACTCCCTTGAAAGGTGACAGATGGGAAACTCCTCGTCAGGCGAAGTCAGGCGACCTGCTGATTGGCCAAAAAGTGTTGACAACGCATTTCGCAGCATCGCGATTGCTGCCTAACGAGGAAGCAGGGAAAGGAAGATGCCACAAGCTTAGTGCGTGGCTGGGCGGCAGTTTGCTTGTCAATATTTCATTCTGTAGCCGAGGGCTTCTTCTGGCCACAATATGCTGATTAATGGACTGTCCTTAAGCCGACGGCGTATTGTGTTTATTGTGCGATGACACAAGTCAATTTACCATTTATAATAATGATTATGTACTCTTCAATTCGACAAAAGATTTTACAAATTACGCAAATGGTGGAAGTGAACGACTGCGAGTTACCTTAAGTAGGAAATGAAAGTAGAATTAATGATAAAATTGTTGAACACAATAAAAGAAAAATCATAGAGAAACGTGTGAAATTAAAGTTTTTATTCAACATATTTCGGACAATTATTTACATACGTAATCAATGCACAATATTTAAAATTAAATTACAAATTCAACAAAACTATATTTATCCAACAGATTTGCAATCTAATAAACGTTTCTGTATGTTTTACTCGATTTAAATGAATTGGGAATAACGAGGTCAACGCTAATATCGTAATACTAGCTTAATACAAACAAGGTTTTGAATATTTAAATGTTTCAGTATCGTTTTAATTATTGCATTTACGCATTAAAAGTGAAATAGACCATTCGGCATGGGGCATGTGGCACATGCGATATTCGTATGTTTGTTATATGCATGAAATCTCAGTGCAGAAAGAGTTAAACTGCGAGAAAAACCTTTGCACAAATTCATCATACGCCGCATTGGCCGCAGTCAGCGGCAATCCCCAATCTCCCAAAAATGGCGGCGGCGGCGGGGTCACTGTCGGCGCGGCATGCGAGTCATGTGGCTGCGGAATGTGAAGCACTCAGGGGCACAGACGACAGTTGTTGTTGTTGTTGCAACTGCTGCTGTTGTTGTGGTTGTTGCTTTTTGTGCACAATTGGCGATGTGGCCAGGCGCGTTACATTCTGGCCGATTTATAGCATAGAATATTTTGCGCTGCTTATTGAAATGCAGGCGAGGCATGGCCAACCTGCCCCCTTTCACTTGCTTGCCACTTGCCACACACACACACACACACACAGACAACTACAACTGGTAAACGTGATGCCGTCGGGCAAAGCAAATAGCAGCACTTGGAGCACAGCTTCGTCCGTCTTCATCTTCAACCCCATCTCCATTCTTAGTTTGCTCTTCTACTTCCGCTTCTCGCATTGTTGTTGCTGTTGCCCTGCAGCGACCGCAACGCGACCGCCTCCTGCTACAACTTTTGGCTGCCACACTATAAATATAACATTAATTTTTATGTTTTCATATTTAGCAACGCTTCAGTAAACACACACACACATTCACACTCTCATACACAACACTTACACACTTACAGTTGCTGCCTTATTGCTGTAGTTAGATAGAGCCATTGAATGACGTTTATGAGCGATATCGCTGACTTTGCTGCCAACGTTGACAGCGACGGCGACAGCGACGGCGACAACGACGCTGAAGCTGGCGCTGCGAAAACGTTTGCTGTTATAGTTCGCTAACAGCGCGCTGTTAACGGCAGCATCCACAACTGTTAATGCGCCGCTGCTGCTGTTGCTGCTGCTAGTGCTGCGAAGACCGCGACTGCGACGTCGACAGCAACAAACGCGACGCGACGCGTCGACAGCGTTGTGTCTGCTCTTTCTATTGTCATTTGGCACATGTGAAATTTACCGTTACTTCTTGTCCGGCGCTTCATTCATTCATTCGCTGTTTACATTTCGCTTGTGTCCGTTGCACGTTTTTTTGCGCCTCTCTCTGTTTTGTTCGGTCCACGGTGCGGATCGTTTCACGTGTTGTCCGGTTGAATGTTATTATTAAAAGTGTGTGAAGCTGCAAAAGGATCAAAGTGAAAGTATAGCAAAGAAATAAATAAATACCACATAAAGAACCAGCTTATTGATTTAAAACATTCAAAACTCTTCGCATAAATATTATCTAAAGATCAATGATATTCTGATATTTTAAATTAAAAAAAAATAACAATTAAATAAAATTGTTAAAATAAAAAAATATAAAATACAAATAAAAAAAAAAAATTGTGAGAATACATAAACTTAAGATCAGCGCATATTAAATACCAATTTATTAATAAAAAAAATAACACAGAAATACTCAAACTGTTTTATGCACTCTCATACGTATTACAAAATATTAATAAAATAAGTACGCCGTTTTAAATGTTTGTTATTTATTTTGAAGTGTAAAACTCCAATCATCAAGTGTCAATATCATGCTGATTAATTTCGAAAGTGTTTGTCAATCTCTAAGGATCTCTATCAGTGATAGACTATCAAACATTCTTACTTTCAAGCAATTCAATAATGGAACTGCAATGTTATAATATCTGAAAAATATATTAGTGTTGTTGTGCTTAAATATATTAGCTTCGTATAATTTCCAGAATATGACTATAATATATATTCCTTAACTAAGAATTCAAATGTCAAGATCGATCATACAATAATAAAGCGAAAGTTCCTTCGATGAAAAAGTGACTAACATTCAATTAGCTGGCTTTTTAACTTATTGCTTAAGAACTCATTATCAATCTGCAAACATTACGATATCAGGAAAACCCCCACGAATTGTTTCCCGATGATTCATGTTCCTGTAATTGCATTACTCTTGACTCTGTTGATGATTGTAATTGGCACATCGACGCATTTCAGGCCTTGTCTAATGACTATCTGTAGCCGTATCTGTGGCTATGTTTATCAATCTGACCATAGATAGATGTGATTTTCTGGCCGATAACCCTCAATATCTGTCAAAGACAAGACCACTCGACGCACGCAGTATCAATGGGGTGGGATTTCAACTTGAACACACGTCCACAGCGATAAACTGCAGTTTGTTAAAGTGTCAAACACAAGGGGGGGGAGGAAGGGAGATGTGAAAAGGTAGTCGTTTTGTCATTAATATAATTGCTCGCGATTTGCCAGCGATTTTTAACGCCTGCAATTAGAAACGCCCGCAAATTGAAAACTAAACAGGGAGCGAGAGAGAGAGATGGTCATCTGTCATTGGCAAGCACACACTCTGTTGCAGTGGTTCAACTTCAAAAATGATTTACACACGAAAATCATAAATTATGGTTTTCAAGTGGCCCAGCGACAAATGCAGATGCCAATGACGACGATGGGCGGATGTTGTTTGGCGTCGACGACGACGACGACAACGACGCCGACTTTTGACGATGACGATGGCGATAATCAAAAAAGTAATCGGCACGGTTCCGACCATTGTCTATAGTTATCCACCACCAATAGGCAATTTGGCCATTATCACACTTCAGTCGTCACATTTGAGTTAACAATTCTCGCCGCAGAAGTAAACCTTCAATGCTAATAATTTGGCTACGTTTCAGTTCGCGTCGGTCGTTGCTGGAGATCGCACCTATATCGTCTATCCACCCCAAACTTTATTCGCAACAATAAACCTTGACGGGAATTCATGGATCTAGTCTCTCTATACGTACTTCCCTTTAAGTGTATATCTGGCTGCAAGATTATCACTTATCCGGTTGCAAAGTGTTTGGCTTTAATTAAATATATTTGCAAACTGATCGAAAGCAGCAGCAGCGCGTCCGATAAATCCTCTCTATACACAGATATAGCTACGATTTTCGTATTCGCTTATCGCTTACAATGCATTTAAGTGATTCTCTTTTGTTGAAATATATTTTCCTAGTGATTTCCTGTGCTCAAGGTTGGTATAAAGACAAATAACTTTTAGTTTGCACGATCGTTTAGGTTATTGACAGTGCAGCACTTCAGACGTGAAGGATTAAACCATTTGATAACGCCAATTAAAGTGTATCAAATTGATTTAATGCCTTCGAGTGCTGATTTTGTTGATTTCATCACGATCAACTTAAATTTAGATTTAAATTTTTTGTTGATTTCAACACGATCAGCAGAAAATTTGATTTGACGTTCTTGTTGATTTCAACACGATCGTTAAAAAAGTCGTTTTTATATCTTTAGAGTTTTATCACAATTGAATCCTTTCACTGAATTCATACATTACTATCAGCATTTCACACGATCGCCAAACAAATTTATTTTAACTTGTTGATTTCAATACGATCACCAAGAAGTGTGTTTTAATTTCTTTGGAGTTTTATCGTAATTGAATCCTTTCATTCAATTCATAAGCCATTTACTATCAGCATTTCATTCACAAAACTGATAAGCGAACTCATAAACTGCGTCACTTGCTTTTACTAATAAGATTTTTATCAGATCTTAGGCTTTATCTTTATTAATTGAATACAAACTGAACTTTCTTGAAGTTGTCAACAACTTCCAGCTTCGTTTCAACTGCAAATTCAACTTCACCTCAGCGAAAAATTCACCTCACTTAAGAGCTGTAGATAAAATCTGATCTGCAAAGAGCAAAATGCGGGCATCACTAAAGAGAGAGATGGCAGCGATAAATATTGATTGCTCTCTTTTTCCGTTGAGGTAGTTTGAAGTGGTTCCGCTAGATCGGTTCAATTGAGAATGGTTCAATTCTTGGGTTTTTTGATAAGACGATCAGCGAGCCGCCTTGAAGGTTGTGCAAAATGAAATACAAATTGAGCACTTTAAGCAAGTGAGCAGCATGCGCAGCTCGCTCACAGACGCAAAACCGAACGTGTTGATTGGTGGATGAGGAAGGTGTGTCGTGGGGGGAGGGGGAGGGGGAAGACCGGCTATTGTTGGATGACAATTCGCTTAAATGTGCTGGCGAATTCTCAAGACGAATTCAGTTAAAAAACGCGCGTTGTACGAGGCGGCAGCGTTATTTTATTTTTGCTGAGAGAGCACACTGAATACGCTAAAAGCAAACAAACTATTTTCAAATACAACTGAAAAGTGTAAATATAGCAGCAACAACAACAACAACGTGTACAGCACGTGCCAAATGAAATTTTCTCAGAGGCGCGCGCCTTGAAATCGCGTACAATTTTTGTGATAAGACAATCAAAGTGTTTGTTTTTATTATTATGCCTCGTTGTGATTCCTTATTTTTTTTTATCACCAAGCAGAAAACGCGTGCCGAAAATAATATATAGTAATTTTAATTAATTGATATGCGATAAAAAAATAAATAAAATAAAACAATTCGTGAGGAAAGGGAAATAACTGCGCGATCGTTGAAGACTTTTATCGCGATTCTTTTTGACGACAAATTTGAATAATTGCTACGTCAACAGAAATTTGGTGCGTTTGTTTTTGTTTTCGTTTTTGTTTTCGTGTGCGTGTTTTCACCTTATTTCTTTCTCTCTGTTGTCTCCAATCTTTAACTGCGAGTTTAAAACATAGTTGTTGTTATTGTGTGCGTGGATCGTATGATTTTTAACCAGTTTGCGTTTATTTTTGTTGCATTTTTCGGCCATTCGACGCGTTTTTTTTCAGTCTATCTGTGCTTTGCTCTTCTCTCTCGCGCGCGCGATTTTTGTCGCTCGCCTTGCTGAGTGCGTGTGTTAGTGTGTGTGTGTGAGTGTGCTTATTTTGGCAACAATTTTCAATGTTGTCGTCGCGATTTTTTCTAGCGGTGTCATTTATTTTTAAAACAGCGGCGAACAGCAGACTGTCTGACTGATTAGATAATGCAAGCAGATCCAATGCTTCCTGCTTGATTATTGATCGAATGACTTTCTATTCCATAGTTTAGCCTTTAACCCCAAAGAAGACAAACACTAAATGCATATATACTACTTTTATATATATGCATAGTCACACAGTGCAGTGTAAAACGAATTAAAAACGATACTAACTAAAAAGAAGCTAAGAAAGAGTGAGAAACCACAAAGTAAACTGCAAAAACTAAACAAAGTTCATACCATGGCCATAGAGTTACGCTCTACGAGCACTGTAAGTGATAGCATAACAACAAATAATAACACAACAACAACAACAACTGTAATAAACTGCAACATCAACAACAACAACATCGACAACTGTCAACGACGCGCTCAACAGCTGTTTAGTTGCGTCTGCGTCAATGTAAATCTGCTGCTGCTCACATTGATGCTAACGCTGAGCAAATGCTGCACTGCCACGCCCACAACATCACCGCTAACCGCAACGAATAATGAGCAAATGCTGCCACACATAGATGGCGCCACACTGACCAAACAATTCGATGGCAAAGGCATTCTCAACATGGGCTTCAAGTTCCTCAATGTATCCGGCAAGATCGGCACGCCACTGGACATAGGTGAGAAACAGGCCACGAAAGCAGAAAGAGTGCAGGAGGTGGGGTGGGGGAATGCAGTTTGTTTTTAGCCAGACTGTGCTAATTTTAGACTGCAAACCAGATGCAAACGGCAACAGGTGTTGCAAACACACACTCAAAGTCTTAACCCCAGCTGAACCAGCAAACATTTCAGCTTAGTTACATAATCTAAACTTATTTGAAAAAGTCTATGAATATTTTTAAAGTGTATTTGAACTTTATTTAAATTCTCAACTTGACCTTGATTTTGCCCTTTTCATTTCATTTCATTTTGGCAAACTTTTTTTTCGTTCATATCCGGAGTTTGCATTTCATTGGGTTTGCTTACGTCTTCTTCTAGTCGAGTGTCTTTTGTCTGTCTTGCGATTTGATAAGAACTTTACGTGGCTAACGTCTTTTGTCTATTACCTTTGGGGGTATTTCCGAGTCGTAAATTTCTTTAAATCAGTCCACCTGCTTGCGTTCGTTCAGGATTTACTGTATTTAGATTATCTTATCGTTGCGCACTTTTATGATTTGTTTTTATTACATTTTCACTGGGATTTAGCAATTGAATAATATCATTCAATCACTTTGATTTTTCTGAAGGTTGCGTGCTCTCTTCCCTCAAAGACAATTTAAACTTGATTTAAACTTGACAACGCAGTTTCAATTACACACACTTATCTAGTTCAAAGATTGCGAAATTAAACTCAACTTAATCAATATTTCTGTGAATTTACATCAGCTTAATGAGCTCATTAAAAACGCTTAGTGACTCTTGAGACATCTTTAATTAATCAAGATTGAACTTTCAGCTTTCCTTTCTAACAGCTTAATTACATTTTTAATTGTATCGATGCCATTCTTCAATTTTTCACTTATTTATTCTGTCAATTGTATTTTTGCAAAAAGAAAAACAATTATTTTTGCACCTATTTTGAAATATATTTTTAGCGTAGAAAATGCTAAAAAACAAGAGATCAATTTTTGTACTTTGCTCCTTGAATTTTGGACTTTAGTCGAGCATTTAAAAGATCGTAAATAAAATTCTTTACACTTGGCGCCAGAGAAAATACGTAGGAAGATCGCATTGACGTAGTCCATAGGACATAGCTTATAGATCAGCGAAATGAACTGCAAAGTTGAGTGCAATAAGCCAAAAAGCAAATACTTGATCTACTACCAAACCCAAATAAAAGATACACAAAAAAAAAGCCGTCAGAGCGACGAGCCCCTTTTTTGTAGTTATTTTCAAAGCAGATTTTTTGTACCTAAAAATCAAGTTTTCGAACGCATTTTCATTTTTCATATTTTCATTGCACGCTTTACATGCTGATTTATTAGCTGTTCCTTTTCAGTTCACATACTTGTTCAAACACACACATTTTATATATGTTATACAGTATAGTAGACAAATCGTTAGCACTCGGCTAGATTCCCGTCAGATAAATTAACATATGCTTTGTGTATAGCACGATGCAAGGTCGGCAAGCAAAAATGTATTCGCTCTCTTGATTACATATATTAGCTGGCGATACCCTGTACTTAAAGCGAGCTAGAAAGGGGTATGCCAGAGAAATCTTATTCTATGTTTTTGTTTGTCTGCATCGGTATCTTATCTGGCTTAATTTAGAGAACAACTAAAACACAAAACTTAAATGGGAACAGCTCTTATAACTACCTCAAAATTATCATAATGAGATAAGATAACAAATACACGGAAGCCAATTTAATGATCTGTCTACTGGGTATCTCTAAGTTGGGCGTGCTCTCTGTGTTTATTTATTTAATTTGTTGGCTCATTTGATTTTTATGCCGTTTCATTTCGGTTTTAATTTGTTTGCGCTGCCAACAGATTTTTCTAGCATATCAACTAGTTTTGTGCCAACATCAACAACAACATCAACAACAACAACAACATCAACAACAACAACAACAACAATCATATGAACAAGCTTAAATGGTGGGCGTGTTTACTGCCCTCTTGACGTTTGCATTTTATATAAAAAAATTAAACAGAAAAATGAACCTGATGCTGTCTCCTTAAATTGATTTGTTTTTGTGCAAAAACTAGAAAATCAACAACAATTATTCAGAAGTTGCATTGATTGTTTACTCGCAAAAAGAGGCGTGTTCTCTCTCTCTCTCTCTGCTATATAACAAATGCATGAATACGTAGAGTTTCTTTCCAATTGAGCGTTTGATTCATTGGAAGCGATCACCCCACGCGAATTCATAATCGAAAAAATCGCAATTATTTAATTGAGACTGACATTGAACTTGACTTTCAATGCGATAAGCAGAGCAAACTTAATAACAATATTAATATTTGTGATTCATATTAATTAGCGCCTCAGGTGATGGTCCAAATTTTCACATCATTTTGTGTGTGCTAATCGCTTCGAGCATATGTTGTACTATATGCATTATCAGTCCACAATTATTTGGTATGTTTCTCAGCCTTGGATTATTACTTAAAGCATTTGCTTATCAGGCTTCGTCTAAGCTTTGAGGGCTTCTTATCAGCTAAAGGGAATTTAAATGTCTGAGAATTGCAAAAGTTGCGTAAATGGGAATTTGTTTTATTGAAATGGCACACACGTAATTATAATCATAACATTGATAACACTAATCATGATGCAAGTTGGCTTTTGTGTCATCAGTTTGACGCAGTAAAGCGAATACTCGCTTTAGGCCAACCAGTTGTTGACTGTGTTAAACACGTTTTAACTTAGGCTTTTTTTTGTCCATAACATTCGATATGTTAAACAGATTTTTGGTTTTTTGGTTCAGCGCAGTTTGCTTTTATTAACCGCAGACAAAGTGGAGGCATCGAGTAACCTGATTTAGCTCATATTGTTTGAAATTTATAATATAATGCAGGAAGAGTTGCCAAACTCTGTAAATGTTGCAACTTTACTAGAAATCTGATATGCAGGAAACTAAAAAAAATAATCAATTAAACTATTTAAATGGTTTTCCAATTGTTATCCGATTTAAGGTATAATCATTTTTATTGAGATTTATAATATCAAATTAATGCAGGAATAGTTAACAAAGTCTGTAAATTTTACTAGAAATATGAAGGAAACTAAAACAAAAATCAATAAACAATTTTTATGTTATTTCAAAAAGCAACTCAATAATGTAATGTAATTGCATTTGAAGTATATTACTTTTAATTGAAATTTATAATATGAAATTAGTGCAGGAAGAGTAACAAAGTCTGTAAAATTTACTAGAAATATGATATAGAGTAAATTCCAAATAAATTAAGCAAATTAAATAGTGTTATTAAGAATTAAATGTCATTGAATATGAAGAAGAATATTCATCACAAATCCTTTAGCACATTTTACAACTATCATTCATAACATGTAAGTAAAGTAAAGTAAACATGTTATTTAAAATGAATGTTGATTAAATTCTGCCATCATTCATAATTGAAAACAATTCTCAGGCAGCGTGGCGACATCGACAAATTGATTTGACCTTATTGATTGACAGCATTTGGTAAAAATTCTTTCTCAACACTCGACAACATTTTTCTGTGCTGTGCTCTGCTGTGTTTCAATTTCAATTACAACAATTACAATATGCAAAAATGGTTCTGTGCAAATTATTTATGCCAAAGTTTTGATTAAACGAGTCGTTGTTTTTTTTCATTTGCTGCGAATATATTTTTTCTCATATTGGGAGTGAAGTGAACCTAGAACCAGCTGTCAAGTGCAGCGACAACAACGTCCGTTGTTGACCAGGAAACCCTTCTCAAAATTGATCCCCACTCACTGTGTGTGTGTGTGTTGGTGTATGTGTGTGTGGGTGTGGGTGTGAGTGTATGCTTGTTTACGCAGGACATTGGCAATCCATAACTTTTTCACTTGTCACATTTTCTATTATGTATCAAGAGCTGTTGACATTTTTCGGGTCCCTGTTTTATTTCTATTATAATTTCCCATACATCTTTATGAGGGCGAATGATGCATGTGGCAAGGCGGCGCCTAGAAGTAACCGCAACTTGAAACGGAAGTTCTACCGAAAAATTGTCGAGTTCTTTTCGAAGGCGAAGAGGGGGAACAGGGGAAGGGGACACCGTCAAAGTTTTTGCCGCATTCAACGCCATTTTGTTTGTGTGCGTGCGTCTTATTTCAAGGCATTTTTGTTGATTAAAACTCCATGACGATAAAAGGGAGACGTCTCGCATTATGTTTGTATTGTATGCAAATGATTTGAGCACGCACACATATGAGTACTCAGTGTGTGTGTGTGTGTCTACATATGTGTGCGTGTGTCTGCTCTTGATTGTTTTGAAGTTTTAAGCCCTAATCAATTTGGGCTTTTGTGCCACCTACAAATGGCACTTTGTCTGCCTGTTTTTTCGGTTCTGTTCGCTTTTCGGTTTTCCGTTTCGTTTTTCGCTTTTTTAATGAGAAAACTTTTACCAGCTTAAGATGAGCAGCAGCAGCAGCAGTTACAACAACATCAACAACAACAAAAAATATAATTAGCTTTAATCATTTGTTTACTCTCTCTCTCTGTCTGTTTGCTTACAGCTCAAGCTCTGTACACGAAATGCGATGAGAAGCAATTCCAATGTCGAAATGGCGATTGTATTCCCATACGCTTCGTTTGCGATGGCGATGCTGACTGCAAGGATCACAGCGATGAGCAGGTCACTAGCTGCAAATTTCTCGGTGAGTTTTTTTTTCATTTTCCATTGCATACTTTTAGGCAGCGATGCTAAGTGCATACGTTACAGTGACGTCCATCACATTGAGTGATGCTTCGTTTGCTGTCGTTTTTAGGCGAATCAATCAAAATCCGAAACTAGTTTGCCACATTTACCCCGTTGCATGGTGGCTGACGGAGGGGGGTGTTGTCGGACTGTGTGTGTGTGTGTGTTTGTGTGTGCATTTGGACTGACTGCTGACCAAAACTGTGCCATGGCAGTGCGCTCATTAAGTCGCTAAACATCGGCGCAAACTGTAAATGCAACGCAATTTCGCTGCTGACTGTGGCATGCAACGTTGTTGCATCAGCAATTTATCATCAAGCGCCCGCGCGCGAATTCGTCGCACGAGACTTTTGCGTCGCTATTCGACATAAAAGGAAACTATGTGAGGTCGTCTGCGCTATATTATCACAATATTTGTGCCAGACACCAAAAAACAGAAACAAAAAAATAGCGCAGTAAAAGAAAAAATGACAATAAAAGAGATAAAAAACAGAAGAAGAAGAAGATGAGAAGCGCACTAGTTGCAAAGTTGCTACTGTTTACTGTTGCTGCTGCATGCATAACGAAATTGTTATATAATTTTGCTGAAGGGCAAATTACAAGCAGTGAAATTGATAATGAGCCCTCAGAGGACACAAGAAACCAGCAGTTGAACCGTGGCATAAAGAGTTGCAGGTGAAATTTCTGCTAAATAATGAGCGAAATGGGATATTATGTTTGAGGGCACGCCAAAAAGAGATGCAAAATGGAATTGAAATGCATCAAAAAGAGACGAAATGTCAATGGGGAATTGTTAAAGGAGCTGTTAAATTAACATAAAGTGAAAACAGAAATGCATGACCTTTTGCCTTGGTTAAATGAACAACAAAAATGCAGAAATATTCATTTACAAATTTTATGAAATGCAGCAACAAATTTTTTAAATGTTTCGATTAAAATAATAGAGCTTGCCTTGGCATGAACGAATGCTTTACTTTCTTCTCTGAAATTCCTGACTTTGCTATATAGTATTCAATTTTCCATTTCATATATTAGCTAATATTTTGCAAATTTTTTTTAATTTACTCATTAATATTACATTTTATATTTCATATATTATTTAAACTTTTCACATTTTGAAGGACTTTTATAATACTTTAAATCCACTGAAATATTTAATTTAATGAAGCAAACAACATTAAATTATGTTGCCTCTATCAAAATTCTTTTTGAAGGGGAAATTATTTTACCTTATTACTATTACCTATTTTACTTTATTACTTTTACGTATTTATTTCATATATCATCTTTAATTTGCGGCACATTTTTGCAAATTGCAATTTCTTTTACTTCACTGTGCCTTATTTAGTATTAAACATAAAATATTTCCCCTTTTAAATATTTTCTTAAATGTCTGTCTCATATTTCAAGCTTAAAACTTAAATGCTGATGAAATGTTTAAGAATATTTCATGTGATTTTACAAACATGTTGCTGCCCATAACTGAATTGGTGAATGCCTTAACTTAACTATGCTCAAACTCAAACGATTTCATTTTCACTAGAATGTTGTCAATGCTGCTCAACCACCCTCCATTCTCTCCCCCTTACCCAAAGTTTGTGAGTATCCAGCATTAACACTCACAACAAAGCTCAGTTCTGCACTCACAACTCGAGATAAGACTCACTCAATGTTTGCACTCGACACGCAGCTGGTTTTGGGTTGGTTTGAGCGAAAGCTTCGACTGAGATGCGAGAGATGCTGCAAAAGCAAGTTTTTGGGCAGATGTTTTTAAGGATTGGCGCTCTGCAGCTGTAAACTCAGTTGTCGGCGAACTTTTCAAGCAAACGGACGGGACGAATCCGTAGAAATTTGAAAACGCGTTGAGTGAAAAAATAAAAGGCAAAACATTAAATGAGAAGCAACTACATATAGAAAAATCGAAGAATAAAAACAGAGAAAAACAGTGTGCGAAATGTAAGCAACGAATGAAAAAGGACGATGAAATGTGTGCCAAGTGAAAGAGTTTTTTTTTGTTCCATGAGGAATTAAATACATTAATATGTCCTCGAAATGCCAGACTGCCAAGAGAGTTTTCCTGTTCACGCTACACACGTTTTGCTACCGAGTCCTTTGATGTTATGCAAAGTGCTTTGACAAAATGCCAGCGTCAGGCCAAGGAACCCAAAAAGAAAAAAATGAAAGAAAAGCTTGTGCCGTGTGCCTTAAAGATATGAGTTTGCCAATGGAAATTTGGTTTGCTCTTTTTTTCACATTTTTCTTTTTCTTGTGGTCCTTTTCTACTTCCTTGTGGAGGAAAGTCGCCGTTGCCGTTGTTGTTGTTCTCAGGCTAATCGGCAATGTCCATCTGTGGCATTTTGTGGGCCTAGGCGATGGAGACTACTTATTTTGAATTCAGATACGACTCTCGTCTGATTTTTGTCGTCGTTACACTTATCATTAATCATTTAGTTTTCGAGGGGGGAACCGCATTAAATGTGTGTTTCCTCAATTTCCCACAAAATTGCTCAATGTTGTCGTCCAACAGTCCAGCAGTCAGTTATAAACAACTCTGGGCCATACAGATATATTCATTTCGTTGACTTTTGACAGTTGTCCTTATTGCTGTTTGACCATTATGAACTTGAAAACGGAAATTATGCAATCAATTTGTGCAACTTGGCTGACTCAAATATGCCACAAAGGCAGGCGTCACAATTGAGCTGACAACAAGGCAATTGGCCCCCAGGCAATTTGATTATTCGCAGCATTTCGAGAGCATATCAAGTGACAGTGTTGTGTGTTATGTGCATAAATCATTAAACCCAAAATATATATCTATATATTAATAGATTTTAATAGCGATCAAGTTACTTAAAGACATCAATAAATAAGACAATATATATAACGTGTGTGTGTGGATTCCACTCAAGACTCAAGATGGGACACATTTGGTGTTTGCTGTTTGTGACGAGTTTGCTGCACACACAAAGCCACAGTTTGGGCGCAATTGTGCCGGATAAAGGTATGAAATGAATGCTAAAACTAAACTATTATTTATTTTTGTAAGCATATCAATGGAGCAATGAATACATTATTCATTATGTGTTTGTGTGTTTAGCTATTTTCCAATTTCACATTCACAACAAATCCGCTAAATTATGCATTGCATACTTTTTGGCTCGTTAGCAAATTAAATTTACGATTCAAAAAGCGGGCCAAACACATTAAATACCGAAAATGTTGGATGTTAGTGGCGCAAAGTTTTGTATTCACACACAATCAATACAACAATTCATACAGAAGTACTTCAACTTTTTGCTTGCTCTTCTCCATTCAATCAACTCAACTATTCAGGAACAACAATTCGCAAAAGTATGCCGGAAAACACCTTTAAAGTTGAATTAAACATGACAAAATCGCAAACATGCATTCACTTGCCTCCGAGCCAAGTTACGACTGTCGACGCCATGTGGCACATGCAACAGAATATTTTGCACACGCCACTTGGCATTTGCATACAAATTGCCAGACGCTACTGTCATGAGCCAAAGTTTTTTAATCAACTGAAAAGCCGTTTAAAGTTAGTTAAAAAAAAAGTAGTGCGGCATATAACAAATTATGCTGCAACGCAGTTGGCAATTTGCCGCACACAGCTTTATCAATTGCAACATGCATAAATGCAATCAATTGCAACGGGTTTTTGTTTCCTCCTTTTGCGGCAAAAAATAAATTGAATTTGATTTTTAATTGGCGCCTGAAGTGACATCAAAGGTACAAGAATACCCCAAAATAAATAAAACTGAAAATGAAAATGAAAATAAAAATAACATTAAAAATATGTAAATAAATGTATGTAAATACTACATGTTAAATGCGCAGCAAATTGCCCAGGGGACAGAGTTTACACACTCATTTCGCATGCAAACACATCAGCGTACATATTAGCAATAATAAAATATGTACTTACAAAACTACATAAAAAGAAATCGAGTCACATCACATGGAATCGAACTGCGGGCAATTGAAAGAAGAACAACACCAAAATGTGTCGCACAAAAATCCGAGAGACATTAATGCTCTTAATGCTGCTGCTGTTTAAATACTCTACAATTGTTGCCTACTTTTAGGCGCGACATTTAATGTGAAGGAATGAAAATGTGTAGACATGTAGTGTTGGGAATTGAGGTACGAAGTGTAATGTTGGTTATATAGATAACCTTTGATTATTTAATATATTGATAATTGATAATACAAATGCGTAAAAGTATAGATCAATTAACTTAAATCAAGCCTTTTCCTTCTGACGACTGATTTCGTTAAGACTGACGATTCTGTTCTACTTTTGACGACTGATCATCTACTTCACACTACCGCTGATCTACTTCTTATGACTGCTAGCTTTCGATAGCTTCGTGCCTATCGACTTGATATTGCCAACCTATACCGATAGGGACTATCGACTAGCCTCCACCTCTGTTTCATACATAGTCCAATTGGCATGCCATAAAATTAATATTCTCCCCAGAGACGCTGCGCAATTTGTGTGAAGCTCTGAAGAGCCCCGAGTGTGTAGAGTATAAAATGAAACATTTGAAAATTTGGTTTGTTTGTTGGCATGCACATGTGACCATTTTTTATTGTTCAATGTTTTCGGGAAACTGGTATTTATATTTGTTTTTATTTTCGTTTTTGTTGTATTTTCGCTTTTCTTTTTCACAAATATTGGTTGCTGTTTTGCCGTCGTTTTCGTTTTTCCTCGGAATAGAACACAAGTTTCTCCAGTTTTTGTGTGCTGCTGCTTTTCCCCGTTTTTCATGCTACATTTCATCTGACTGAAGCGACAAAATGGCCACACTGAGCATTCGACCGGAGAGTTGTGCCCCATAAAAAGTTTAGAAAAGTAATCATATTAAATGTTATTGATATGGCAACTTGTGCGTTTGCCGCATAACACAGCAGCCAGCGAAAAAACCTTCAGTTTCAGTTCTTCTATGCCGCATTAAAATTGATTAAAATTAATGCTTGTTTCATCCTCATCCGCATCCTCATCTTCTTTATTTTTTATTTTTATTTTTATGAATGGGTCGCAGATTTGCATTAGCGTAAGCCAAAAAGTTGAGACGCAATCGTAGCTCGAGCTTAATGGAGATTATCGACCTTTGAGGTGAACAGGTGTCGGCACTTGATGTGAAATTTTGCGTGCAATTTTCGGGATTATATCTTAAAGTATGCCAAACAAATAACAGTTGAAATAAGAAATATGCATTAATTTCTTTGCTTTCAGTTCATAATTAAAGTTTGCAACACTTTTGCGAAGAAAGTTAAACTCTTTTGTTTAAAAACTTTGTCAGCTGACATTGAAAATTTGTATTCAACATTCAGCGTGCAACAATTTTATTTGTACGTACGTATATTCAGCTTTTTATTTGTATTCATTTATATTTTCTCGTTGAATTTTTCCTGCAATTTTTGTGGAGTATTTTCTTTGCACAGCACGTGCTCAAGTGCCTGTAAATAAACACACACACACAGACATACACAGTTATTTGAACATATGAGTGTAAGTACAAGCTGGTTGGCAGCTTTTGTTGGCTTTTGTTTTTGATACGGGTCCAGGGCAGCAAAGTTCAAAGGCAGCCACAATCACACACATACACACACATACAATCTGACAAAAGTAAAATACGAAAAATAAAAAAATAAGGACACTCGATTTAACATGTTTGGTTTGCATTGTTTTGTTTTGCTCTTTGCAGAGGCCACTTGCTCATCAGACCATTTCCGCTGCTCAAATGGCAATTGCATACCGAACAAATGGCGATGCGATCAGGAGAACGATTGTGCCGATGCCTCCGATGAATCAAAGGAATTGTGCAGTAAGTGTGTGTGTGATATGAATTTGCCCATTGCTGATTACATACTATGTATAAATATGTATACAATATTTGGAATACTATCTACATATATATAAATTGTATTGTCGATATACACAGTGAATGCCTGTCCCAACAATGAGTTCAAATGCAAGACCGTTGACCAGTGCATACCCCCGTAATTGGCTCTGCGATGGCAGCAATGACTGTCGCGATAAATCCGATGAGGCGCATTGTAGTAAGCAAAGAAAATAAATAGCTAAAGCATATATACGCATATATGTATGTACATATGTGTATAACAAGCTTGCGCTCTCGTTCTTTCTCGCTCTAGCTATATATCTATCTCTATCACTAGCTCATAGCTCTTTGTCCTGTCTGTGCTCATAACTCACAACTCACTTGCATTTAATAAAGTGTTGCGCATAATTTGAAAACTACGCTCATATGTGTCCCATATCCCCATACAGTTTAATCAAGTCGTTGAAGAGCAACGTTGCATTCAAGTGTATATAAAGCTAACCATAAACACATGCGAGTCCCCCTCTCCTCCTCCTCCTCACACACACACACACATACTAACACACACAATGGGGACACACAGACGCATGACATAACACGCATACGCAGCGTTAGCTGCCCCGACAACGCCTGGCAACAGCGCATAAAGTGCTTAGCCCATAATGCTCACTCACACACTCTCACACACACACACACACAAGCATATGAGTATTACATGCCCCTTCGAGCACATACTAACAACACACACACTCTCATACTCACAACAACCCTTGGCCTTGGCTGTTGGCTGGATATTCGATAGGATTATATAATGGCTTTCTCGCCACAAACAAAAAAATAAAGAAGAGAATCAAACTAGAGAAAGGGGCAGCTGGTTCCTTCAGCGGAAAATAAATGTATTTAATATCCCCAATGAAATTTATTAGCTGCAGTTTACTTCTCACTCAACTGAACTCAACTCAACTCAACTCGACTTGCGTCTTATTTCTTCTTCCTCATTTTCTTCCATCCAAATCACAGAGGCACGCACCTGTTCGCCGGAAGAGTACAGCTGCAAAAGCGGCGAAGGTGAATGCGTTCCTTTGGCCTGGATGTGCGATCAGAGCAAGGATTGCAGCGATGGCTCCGATGAGCATGCCTGCAGTAAGCACATCCTCCTTCAAATGATTTTCAAATATCTTTTGATTTGTAGTGACAATTAATTTGAAATTCCTCTTGATTTTAATTAAAATCCCATTTTGAGTCCGAATAGATATTTATAGGCCACTTCCTTCTTTCTCCGTTACATTCGTTCACTGTTCACCTGGCATCCGAAAACTGAGCTGCAACTTTTTGACTTCTATGCAAGCATTGAGCGTTTATTTACTAGCATTTAGCAAAGTCAATTATGTTGTTTACCAAACTTTATACGCCAAAGCAAACATCATAAATATATTTTGCCTCGCAGCGACATTTTATTTGCGCTTCAATTGAAATGAAAAAGGCAAAAATATCCTGTTTGTTTGACAATAAAATATTTAAGACTATTTAATGCTGCCACGTTAGATTCACACTGTAGAGCATAATAAAATTGCATTTCATTTTGTACAACATCTTTTTTTTTGGAACGAGTTTCAATTAGATTTTTAATAGAATTAAGCATAGTTTGAAATTTATTTATTTAACTAAAAAGCAAGTAAATATTTTTGCTAAGTTAATTAAAAATTCGCAACTGAGAAATATTGTATATAATTTATTTCAATTGAATTTATTTGGCTACCTTTTTGAATGTTCAACATATTTAATTTATTTATTGCTAAAATACGTCACTGTGAAGTCAAATAATTTATTGAGTTTTGTTAAGGCAGCATTTAACAAAATTAGTTTACTTAAGCTTAACACTTCAGTTCATTGCAAATTTTGTCGTAAATTATTTCAACTTAACTTATGAGATTTACCTTTTATAAATGTATTTGATTTGTAAAGTAAACTATTCTATTTATTTATTGCAAAACATACATCACTTTAAAATCAAGTAAATTAAACAAATTTGAGTATTGATTTATTATTTGTTAATGCAGCATTTATTGAATTAGTCAGCTTACGAAGCTTTTGTTTGGAATCGATTTATTTGAGCAAAATGTATTCCCTCTTTAACTATTCAGTTGCCTTACTTAACTTGAAATTCTTTTGCATTTTTATCAGCCAATGCCAGAGTTATTCCGCCTACCATTTTCCTTTTGCTAACTCACTGGCCACATCCCCATTCATCAAGCGGTCCGCTTTGTGCTTAATTTTCTTTTTGGTTTATGTCGCACATTGTGCACAGAGATTTGTTTGTTATTGTGCTAATCCTTTGTCCGTTCGCATTCGTTCACATAGACCAAACGTGCCGCTCCGATGAGTTCACATGCGGCAACGGGCGTTGCATACAGAAGCGTTGGGTCTGCGATCACGACAACGACTGCGGCGATGGCAGCGATGAGCTCAACTGTCCCGTTGTTCCCCTGCGATGCCATCGCGGAGCACACCTGCGCCAATGGCGCCTGCATTGCCAAGCGCTGGGTCTGTGACGGTGATCCGGATTGCCCAGATGCCTCCGATGAACGGGTAAGTGCACACTGAATGCCAGCCAGCCAGACTGCCTCATAAATTCCCATTTTTGTGTCGTTGGTAAAGTGGCAAAATGTTTGTAGTTGCCACGCCCTCGCCTCCGCCTCCGCCTGCCACCAAGTTTTTGTCTGTGTGTTAGGCGAAAGGCGGCAAGCATATAAATTACAGACAAGTTGCGCATAACTCAACGCTGCCAGCTTTGGCAGCTTTTGTTGTCAACGCATAGTACGCATAAAATTGCATTTTGGGCTGCGAAATGTGGGCGTTGCACTTGCAATATAATTTCGTGTGTAAGCAACTAAAAGTATGCAATGAAAAGTTTTCCCCAAACTTCTAGCAAGGCAACGTCGCATAACTTTTCTAAACTCCCTTCTCTCAATGCCTCTTTTTTGCTTCCCTCAATCTCAGGCCTGCACGAATGTCACCAAGCAAGTAACGCCCTGTCTGCCTCATGAATATCAATGCAAGGATCGCATCACCTGCCTGCATCACAGCTGGCTCTGCGATGGCGATCGTGATTGTCCCGATGGCGATGATGAGTTCACCAACTGCAAGAACATCACCTGCCGACCAGATCAATTCCAGTGTCACGATCGCAGCTGCATTGCCGGTCATCTGGCCTGCAATGGCGACTCCGACTGCAAAGATGGCAGCGATGAACGCGATTGCAGATTGGCGGCCGAGTCCAAGAGCTGCAACGCAACTAATCAATTCGATTGCGGTGGTAGTCAGTGCATTCCCCTGTCCAAGGTCTGTGATCAACGCAAGGATTGCCCCGATGGCGAGGATGAGCCGGCGGGCAAGTGCAAAGTCAATGAATGCTCTATCAAAAATGGCAACTGCATGCATCGCTGTGTCGATCAGCCTGTGGGCTACGCCTGCGACTGTCATCAGGGCTATCAACTGTCCTCGGATGGTCACACTTGTGTGGACATCAATGAGTGCGAAGAGCCGGGAATCTGCTCGCAGCTGTGCGTCAACGAGATTGGCGGCTTCAAGTGCGAATGCCAGACAGGTTACATGCGGGATCCACGTAATCACACGCGTTGCAAAGCCACCGAAGGTCATGCTTCATTGCTGTTGGCACGTCGTCATGATATTCGCAAGATAGCTTTAGATCACATGGAGATGACTTCGATTGTAAATAGCACCAAGTCAGCCACAGCTCTAGACTTTGTCTTCCGCACTGGCATGATCTTCTGGAGCGATGTGACCACCCAGAGTATTTATAAGGCGCCCATCGATGAAGGCAACGAAAAGACAGTTGTGCTCAAGCAATCATCTGTGACTTCAGATGGTCTGGCTGTCGATTGGATCTACAATCATGTGTACTACACAGATACACAGAAGTGCACCATTGAGCTGACCAACTTTGATGGCAACATGGGCACAGTGTTGATCAAGGATTCGCTAGATATTCCACGCTCCATTGCACTCGATCCCATCGATGGCTGGATGTATTGGTCCGACTGGGGAGCATCACCTCGCATTGAGCGAGCTGGCATGGATGGCTCGCATCGCACCACGATTATCAACTATGATGTGAAGTGGCCCAATGGCATCACTCTCGATATGGTGCGAAAGCGCATCTACTGGGTGGATGGCAAACTGAATGTCATCTCCTCAGCCAACTACGATGGTTCACAGCGCAGACAGATTCTTTACTCGACGGAGTATCTGCGACATCCGTTCTCCATCACCACCTTTGAGGATTACATCTACTGGACGGACTGGGACAAGCAGACCGTCTTCAAGGCCAACAAGTTCACCGGCGAAGGTGTCGAGCCCATTACAGCCGTGCACATGGTGAGCAGCCATCCGGTATCCGGCATCAGCCATCAGCTGGCATGTGCCCAACGGCTTGCTGACGTATACTTAATATTTGCATATCTTTATTTGCCTTTGCAGTTGCAGCATCCCATGGTTATTCATGTCTACCATCCTTATCGCCAGCCAGATGGCGTAAATCGCTGCGAATCGGTTAATGGCCACTGCTCACATCTCTGCCTGCCCGCGCCGCGCATCAACGAAAAGAGTCCGCCCATTTCGTGTGCGTGTCCCACGGGTCTTAAGCTCATGGCCGATGGCCTTATGTGTGTGGAGGATCGTAAGTAGCTTCAAGATATTAATAGTATTTTCTTTTATAATTTTCCTTTTGCATGCGATTCAATATTAAAACGCTTCCCTTTATTTTTTTTTATTTAATTAACAATTATTTTTGAACCTGTGCATGATGATGCATGCAGCCCTTTATAGAGTTGTTACCAAACCCCCGCGTGTCCACAGATATAAGAGCAAAACGAAACCGAAACAGCCGCGAATTCCGCACACTAATGATGTGCCTGTCAAAATTGAAACGCATCAGGCAATCATCATACGCCCCTTTGGTATGCTTGGCAACTCTGTTTTCTTTATTTGTGCCGTCTATGTGTTTGTCTGTTGTTTAAAATTTGATTTAATCTTTAATTGTGTGGCATATTTGTTAGTTTCGATTGTATATTTGTGTAACTTGTCAATTCTTTCTATTGGGATTTTAATTAACACTGACAGTGAAGAAGTTTTTATATTTTAAATCTACATATTTAATTTTATCACCCAGCCACTCACTATTAAGTTTCCTTCTCGGTTGAGTTTTTACGATTGTGTGGCAACACTCTTAAATTGTATATTTCCCAGTTTCGACCTCGTCAACCGCAGCTTGATGTATGTTTAAGACTGTGTCAACCCTCTTTCGAGGCTGTCCACTCTCTCCGAAAAGCTTGTCAACTCTGTTTTCTTTATTTGTGGCGTCTGTGTGTTTGTCTTTCCTTTAAAATATGATTTAATCTTTAATATTATTTACTGTGATTTTGTAAAGTAATTGTATATATTTGTGACTTGTTAACCCTTCCTTCCTATTGGGATTTTAATTAACACTTGTACTGAAGAACTTTTTATATTTTAAATCTACATATTTAATTTTATAACCCAGCCACTCACTATTAAGTTTCCTTCTCGGTTGAGTGAGTTTTTTACGATTGTGTGGCAACCCTCTTAAATTGTATATTTCCCAGTTTCGACCTCGTCAACCGCAGCTTGATGTATGTTTAAGACTGTGTCAACCCTCTTTCGGGGCTGTCCACTCTCTCCGAAGTGCCACTTAAGAGCTTGTCAACTCTGTGCTGTTGACGTAGTTTCGCAGTTTCAGTCTGCCATTAGTTTGTGTTTAAAGTGTTGAAACTCGAACTTAAAGCAAGCAAATTAATCACGAAATTTTTCACTGAATGCACTGAACTGTTGCCACACAACGACAGCTCTCTCTCTCTTTCTTTGCTCCCTTTGGATATTTTTCTGTGTGTGTGTGTGGCTTATGTTGGTGAGTGGGGAGCGAGTGAATTTTCGAGGGAAAGCACTTCATTTTGCCACACTCGGGCATAACATTTGCTTTGTCATGGATCGCATTAATCATCATCAAAGCCAACCTCAGCCCATCCATCCTTGACAGTTTCATAAACGCCATCGAGAGCCACTTGCAGTGCAGTGGCAACCGCAAGTAGGCAGCAACATGGGCGAACGTTG
The DNA here is from genome assembly GCF_023558435.1 of Drosophila sulfurigaster albostrigata. Taxonomy (NCBI): domain Eukaryota; kingdom Metazoa; phylum Arthropoda; class Insecta; order Diptera; family Drosophilidae; genus Drosophila; species Drosophila sulfurigaster. The sequence continues at coordinate 24,325,392 of NC_084882.1, forward strand.
CAACTGATACCAGGGCAGGCGTGGACATGGCCAGACAAGCCACCATCCACCACCCAGCACCCACCAAGAAGCCACCCTGAATGGGCGCCAACCAGCTAACCGCTAAGTATGAGGTTAATATTGCGCTGCTTCTACGGTTTGTTTCATGGCTTGCTTCTTTGGCGCTTGCCACTTGCCGCCTGCTGATGTTGGCTGCTTGTTGGCTCTTTAAAGTGAAATTCAAGATAATGTTGATAGCTTTTGCCGTTTGATTTGATTTAAGCGTTGAACAAGATCCGCGACAACAGCACACTCGAATCAGCTGAGAGCGAGATTCCGAATCAGAATCCATTAAATGCGTTGCGTTAACGATGTCATTACGCATCCTACGCCATTTGAGTTTCCCTGCTGTTACATCACGACACAACAGTCTCCTATATACCCCCCTCCCCAGCCCCATCATACACACCATAGGGGGTGGCAGAGTCGCCGCCATCTTTAGATCTTCATCCCTTGGTGGTATAAAAGTTTAGCCCATCAAAGGCGCGAGCGCGTTTAAGTGTTTATTTGCGCCTAAATGCGCACTTTGAACGATTTGATTGAAAATTCTTTTGCCAGCTCAAGAAAGTGGCGAAGCTTTCTGGTCGGGGAATGCAGATACGAATGGAAGTTGGAGATTGGGATGCGGATGGGGATGGGGATGGTGGAGTAAAAGCAACATTCGAGTACATCCCAAATGGCCTGCACCATTTTTCCAGCGTGGGATTTGGCTCGTATATTAAACACAATTCTTTTTGTTTTCTCTTCTGTTTTTTTTTCATTTTGCGCGTTTTATTGCCGTGATTTTTATGCCTGTCGCATTTTGTACTTGTTGTTTTTTTTTGCTGTGGTGTTATTTTTTTGGTTTTTGTTGCTTTCTTTTCGTTGTCTCTGTGTTTTATGTGTTGTCTTTTGTTTGCGTTTCGGGTTGCTTATTCGATTTACATGAGAATGCATCTAACTTTCCAACCACTATCAATCCATTCCACCAAACAGTCGCCGACCATCGACCAGTGAAGAACCAAACACACAACGATCAGACCAAAGCAAGCAGCCCGCAACCGGACTCGGGCTTCATAGCGCTCGTCGTGATTGCCAGTCTCAGCGGCTGTGCAGGTCTCCTCTCGGTGGTAAGTTCATCCGAAATCTGTGTTTAGGATATATTAATAATATTTGTTTTCCATTGCGTCAGCTTCTATTTGTGGGCTATCGCTATTGCAGTAAGCGACGCATCAATTCCATGAACTTTGAGAATCCCATTTACCGCAAGACAACCACAGAGGATCACTTTAGTCTGCGTAAGAATCTGCCAGCGCGTATCTATGATCACACTAGCGTTATGGATGAGGAGGTAAAACTGAGGGGAGTAAAACTCTTAACCCTTGACAATTTATATTAAATAAAATTCCCTTTGCAGTACTCACCTGTCATAGGCATATCGTCGTATTAGAGCTTTGGGGTTTTATTTTTTTGGCAACTAAGCTAAATACTGAATGGCCTGGGCAGAACCAATGAGTAACCCACAGCAGACACGCCTAAAGACTGAGCAAATCGTATGTGTAAATTATTTTAAAAACTTATTTTAAACAGCAGGTCATTTCGAAGAGAGCGAAGCAAGGGGAGAATCCTTAAAGGATTGCTGTACAAATATGTCGCAGAGTTCTAACCTAAACACTAAACTAAACGAAACTAAATTAATGCTAAACTAAACTAAACTAAAACTTAAACTAAACTCAACTGAACTAAACTGAATCAATGAAATAATGAAAACTCTAATGATAATTCAAATAGTTCCAAACTGTATATAGCTGTAAGTGTGCATTACGTAATTTTAAAGCAAAACAAATAATTATTATACTTATTACGCTCTTGATAATTAGAGAAAAGTTGACAAATTTATTTCTGTTTAATGTGCAAAAACGTTTATTATTATTATTATTATTACATTATTATTAATAATCTTACATGCTATTATTAAGTGTACATATGTTTACGAGCAAAGATGATTGAATAAATGCAGATATATGTGTAGTACTCAATTTGTTTAACTATATGAAAACAGTTGATGGGATTTTGAATTACAGCTCAAATGGATTTAGTCCATATAATTATGGGTTAGTATGTTAAACTTGAAAAGTAAGTATCTACGTAAATAGTACGCTATGCTTTAAAATGTTGTATACAGACTTTTCGGAGTCGGTCGTGTTTCAAGAAACCGTCTTTTTTCAAAATACTCAAATTGATTTATTCAATATGTTAATTTATGCACCGATTCTTGGAAAAAGCTAACAGGTGAGGTGTCTTTTAGTGGCATGTTAATTTTTTGTTTTATTTGCTCGTAGAGAATTTTGTTTTCAAATGAGTAAAATTATCTCATGTGTTGTATACGTAAAAACTAATTTAAATAAATAAATGAATTCATGAAACATGAAACTTGTTCAATTGTCTATCAAAATCAAAGCTCAAACTGATGTATCATTTGATACCATAGCAATTAACAAGTGCATGTCATGGTCTCTGACCTAGGCCAAGAATAAATTTAGGGCAACAACTTTTCAAATTATTGAGTAAAATAATTGTTAGGCATTCAATTATTGAACACACCTCCCCATAGCAATTGATTGTTTGAAGTGGTGAATCGTATAATATAATTTCAGTTGATACTCTCTTTTAAAAGAGCAACAAATGCCACCAACAATATGTTGGAGTTAAGATAACATAACTTAAGAGAGTGCAGCATATTACAACAACCTGTTGCTCTTGACGATCTCTCGCTCTTTCCCTTTTCCTCATGCGTCATCAGAGTATTTATTGGTCACAGTCACTCGCTTGGTCTCTTTGTTATTCTCTCTCTACTCTCTCTTACTGGTCTTTAAGCACTCACACAATTCGTTGCAAACACAGGTAGTTATGCTATACGTCATTATTGTGCTGTCGTGGCGATCATTCGTTCGCGCACACTTTGGAAACGATCCGAACTCCAATCGGCTATCGTCTGGCATTGGCCGGTCAGTCGTTAATTGTCGTGCTTTGCGCGCAGTCGTGTTGTTGAGCATATTACGAGCCGTTACGCAGACCTCGTATTTTCACAACCGAAAACCAATAAGAAAAGTTTAAATTGCAAAGAGCCATAACACACATACAAATAAAACGGAATTTACATGCATACATCATTAAGTGATAATTGAAAATGTATGAAAATATTTAGATAGTTGCGAAACTTTCATAATCATACGGCATATATCCGATATATAATAGCTAACACGTGTGGTTCGAGGTCGCTTGCATTTTATGCTAACTTTGCCGAAAATGTTTTTAGTGTTTTCTGTCAACGTCGCAAGTTTCTTTTATCTGTTCTCTTCTCACTAAAATTAGAATTGTATGCGGCAAAGATTTTCGCTATAATGTACGAAAAAAAATCCATTGAGAAATACGAGCGGTGAAACTAAACAATCATATAACTCTTCAGTTCGAGTGTCGGTAGCGCCAATAATCTGAAGAAGAAACATATTTGACAACCTCATGAAGATAACATAAATAAAAAAATACAAAAATTATCTATCATTCACTTTCCAGTGAAGTCATGAATGCGATCTATTCATTTACAATTCAATCATCATGACATGTGTTTCTGTTAGTGTTTAACTTTGTACACGATACAAAAACCGTTCAAGTTGACCCCCGGTGGTGTCTTTTCATGCAAATTTGTCCACACTATATATGTAAATATGTATAACATTTTTGCATACAATGCACTTAGAAGTCCAAGAGTATTGTTTTTACATTTACTGCACTTCCTTCTTTTTAATTAAAAAAACTGCACTACTGTGAAACAAACATTCCCAATACGAAGCCAAAAAAAACATCGCAGCGTATTTTGAAGTTCAGCATGCTGTAGCATATTTTTATATCTTCGTTTTGTTCGTTTTTCTGCAAAATCGTACGATATTTTTTCATCTTTTTTTATCTCTGCTGTTTCGCTTGTTTCTCATGCTTTGTGACATTCTCTTCACATTTTGTTATGTGCTCATCCGAGTTTCGATACAATTGCCGAAATAAATATTCAAGAGTTTCTGTTTCTTTTCTGTTCTTTCTTTCACGCTAAATTGTTCTTTTTCTTTCTTTTGTTTCGCTCTCTTGTGTTAAATATTTTCTCATCAAGCTCTTAAAGTTTTTTTGGGTTCAAAACTCCAAAACTGACGCCATCTTAAGTTCAAGCACTTTGTGTTTTTACGAGTGAAGTAGCGAATATAAATGTATAAAAAGAGTCTCAAATATAGTATTTTGAACTAGCTTCGGTCACAGGGCATCTCGCTGGCGAGCACTCTCTTCGTTTATATTTGTTCGTTGCCGCTAAAACAGCTGACACAGTCTTTGACATCGCTGCCCGGGACAGACATTATGCTATTATTTAATATTGAATAATATGAAAAATACTATTTAGTACATTTTTGTGCGTGTGAAAAATGAAGAAAAAAAGTGAAAAACGTGAAAATTAAAGTGAAAATTTTTATTTCTTGCAGTTTTTAAAAGCAAAGTCCATAAGCAAATATACATACAAATTGATAAATTACACAACATAGTCGTAAAATGGATGCGTCGCTCGTAGTATTAGCTTCAAACATAACAGCAACAGCAGCAACAACATCGGAAGCAGCCGACAGCAACAGCAGCAGCAGCAACAACAGCAGCAACAACTCCAGCAGCAACAACAGTGTCATCCATCAAGAGGAACCACACAAAATTAGCGCCTTCTTCAGCAGCAGCTGCAACTATCAAAGTCGGATTCAGCAGCTGATCAGCTTCAGCTTCACCTCGTCGTTTCACCTCATCTTCATAACATGCATATTGAGCATCAGTAAATTCTGCAATGCTGCCGCCGTGAATGCAGCACAGGTTACAGCCTCGGCTCCCAGTGCCAGCCTAATAATCTCAAATCTGAGCGGATCAGCATTGCTGGAGAAGATTCGAATGACAACGCTGGGTCCGCAGATAGATAAACTGAAGAGTTTCACACCTGCCGTGGCCAATAGTTTAAGCACGGGCAACAGCATAGGCAACTCAATTGGTGCATCGCTATTCAACAGTAAACCGATCAACTTCAACATGGAATTTGAATTTCTAAATGTGTCTGGCAAGGCTGGCACAGCGCTGGATATATGTAAGTACCACCCGCAGTTTATGAATTTCATACTTTTGTTATCAAATAATATACAATGCATGCAATTTCTATTGAAACTCAGCATTCGCTGACTTAGCAACCAAAGGCAAACGTATGCGTGTCAAATTTCTCATTGCTGTGTTGATCATGCCACCTAGCTCGAGACGCGAAGCATCGACTCGTATTTTATTTATGCCAGTTTTTTAGTTTTAGTTTTCGAAGTAACTGGCAATGCGGCTTGGCAACCCAATGCATTGGGCAAACGCATTCCACACTCCACACAACATCACATTTCTTTGCCTTTTACTTTCCTCAGCCGCAGTCGCAGCCGCAGTCCAATGCTCTCCATCTCTTGCCTGTTCTGTTTCCATTGTGTGCTTCCTCTTCTACCGGCCGGCATTTGCTCTCAAAGAGCGAAAAACTCCACTTCGGAGAGCAACAGCAACAAGTGTTTCGGTTTCTTTTTGTGCTGAAGTTCCCGTTTTTTCTGGTTTTCTTTTTTTTGAAGTTTCAGTTGAGTTGTTGCTCTTTGCACGTTTTCAAGTCAGCACAGTGGTTTGAGTATGCAGTAAAATGCAATCAAATGTAGTTTATGCGAAGAAACTAAATCTTCAGCTAGATTCTGCGTTGATCGACACTTACTTTGAGTCACTGTGTGTAACGAGTTGCAGCTTCCTCAGTTATTTAATACAATACAATAATAGTATACTATGCGATTGTTATGAAATTGTCAAGGTGGCAATATGATATAGCAAACGCCTACAATGCTAACAAGTGCATTTGATATTCTGTAAACTATTTTCAGTGATTCATTGGCTACCCAAATTTGGATTAAATTAGTCACTTAATGGCAGACGTAATATATTATTTATTGGGCTAACAGGAAAAATAGTTTCAACTATGTCATTTGGCTAAACGTTGAAGTTCATTAATAACTTGGCCTTAATACATACTTTTTTTTGGGCTTTTCACTTTAGTATTCACATTCGCTATACTGAAAACAAAACCTTCAGCATGTCGAAACAGAAAAAAGGGTTAAAGCAAAACACATCAAAATGTTGAAATTTATGGGCCAAAGGTTAAGGTAAAAGTTTATTAGTTATTTAAAGCTTATGTTCATAATAATCTCGAGCATAAGCTCAATAATTCCCTGAATGAAGTTTGTAAAGAGAATGCATTTGCCATGTAACTGTGACAAGTGGCTAATGAATGGAGCTTAAAAAATAGACGAGTTCAAAACAATCAAGGCAAAGTGTCATCAAAGGCAATGGGAATTGTCAGTTCACTCGACAGCATTAAAAATAGTTCACTGATAAGTCCAAATATTGTTGTTAATTGTATCAACTACATTTTGACTGACAATGGAAAAAAATTATTTGCAATTTCTTCAATTTTCCCACTAAGAGGGAGCAACATTTGAAGGTTTGTCGTAATGAGAAGTAACTGGAAACGAACGAACAGAAGCTTTTGGCCCACTAATTGCCAAATGAAAATTGTCAACTGCTATTTTTGGGTAGCTCTCACGAATTTGGACCGCAGTCGCAATCGAAGTTCTCGGCACGTTCATGACAGCCTAATGAATGTCAGATTCAGATTCAAAAACAAAAATGAAGCTGCAACCAGGCAATGTTGCCAGTAAAAGCAGAAGGAGGACAAGAAGCTGGAGCCGAAGCTTGAAGCTCGAGGCAACGATGATTTATTTTAAAATCGAAATTAAACAAGTTTTGGCCGGAGCTGAGCGCCATAAAAACTGTCATGAGAGCATGAGAGGCAAAACCAGGGCCCCCAACAACTCATCGCTCGTCCAGACTTTTGTAATTAACTTGGCTAATTATGCTAGAAATTTGCACGTGCGTCGGATTCTGATTGGAAACTTGTCCTCCGCCAGACTGTACTCTCGTAATTGGCCGCATGTCATCGGCGGTTGCATTGTTTCCGTTTTGCGCCTTAATTACAAAGGCATTTTACCTTTTGTATAATTATGAGCACATAAACTGGTTACAACCTAAAACAACTTTCAGTGATGAAGCCAAAAAAGTGTAACAACAACAACAACAACAACAACATCAACAGCAGTAGCAGCAACATGCAATTGTTTGAGTATTTTGTTTACGAGTTTCAGCCACAAGCATTCAGACGAACTCAAACTCAACCTCTTAGCATGTCTGTGACATATTTGGCAATTTTGTAACTAGCCACAAAACAATCATTTGTATTTATGCTTTAAAAGATCTCAATGTTGAAGCACATACATTGTATCAGTAACCAAAATATTTAAATTTCATTTTAGTTAGTCACGTCTTTATTACACAATTCTATCACAACAGAACTAATACTTATCTCCAAAAAAAAAAAAGAAAGTCTAGGGCGCTCGACTGTGAGATACCCGACAACAATTTTAAATAAAAGCAGGACGGTATTAGTTTTAAAGTATTTAAAATAAAAAAAATACTAAAATATTCAAAAGACCTAATTTGGTATATTGATATAGTACTACATTCAAAATATACCATAGAGAGTAAAATATACCAGATTGTCAGCAAAAACCTCTAAAACCCGTATTAAGAATATATATATTCTTTATAGCGTTATAAGTTTCTGCATGTTACAATGTTATAATACCCTTCTTTCTACCCTGTGGGTAGCGGGTGTATAAACGAATTATCTTATCTAATAGGAAAAAGACCTGATAACATGCGTGTGACGAAACAAATTACTTGAATATGAAATCACGAAAATTCGAATTAAATTCAAATGAGAATGTTACGACACAATAAATCGAACCCTTAAAAGAAGACAGTCTATCATACCCAATTTATTTAAACAATATGTTGAGAAGATTTTCAAATGAGCATTTGTTACAAATTGGCACTTTCTCTTAATTAGGCGCCAATTTTTGTTGTGTGCTCATTTGCTACAAGCAGATGTCCGTAAATACATTTGTACTCACATCAATATTACGCATACGCCATGTTTTCGCGGCGATAGCCGCATTTCGCCAAAATGGGGTTAAAAAGGTGGCGTGATTTTGTTTTTTTGGCAAGCAGTTTAAGCATGCGCATGACTTAGCAACATTAGCTACTATATAGAAAGCAACAACGCATATTTCCCACACATGCAAATTGTATTTTTAAAAACACAGACTAATTGTATGCAAAGAGCGTGTTAGCGTTTAATTAGAATTCATTTAAATTGTTTCTAGTGACGTGGTGCATCAACTTTTGACGATTGAATTGAATTCGTGAATTACTCGCACATTATTTGATCATTCAAAAATGGGATAACTGATGAATACGCTTAATACTGTAGTAATGATTCATTCATTTCGTTCAGCCAAATCGGGCAAAAACATGTGAGCAACTGTTTATTTTTGTGTTTGTTATTACTGTGGTTTATGATTGGTTTGTATGACGACACCGATCATGCCACTTTTTCATACCCTATACCGGGGGGTCTTTAAATACTTGAAAATCGGGTATAATGACTCTCTATTCATCTATTCACATGCTTGACACACTTCAAGCAAAGCAACCGCAAAATGTATAGAGGCAACATAAATTACAACGTATCCGCGAGTCGAGCAATCTCTGCGCTCTTTCATAACGCTTTTTCAAACAAGCGCCAGCGGTAATTAAACATTTGCTTCACTCTCGCGAGAGACCCGACTTAAGAGCGGCTCAAATATTCACGCCTTCTCTTAAATTTATCTTTGACGTAATTAACCGCAAATTGTAAATAATTATAGAGACGCCAGTTTTCAATTTACGAATGCATTCAAAAACACGTCTAGCAACTTGCCCAACCTCCATTATTCTCTATATACACTATACACTTCAGGTTTATTTTTTTTATCATAATTGCAGAAAAAAGTTTTATCAGTTGCAGGAATTATCGCAAAAGTCACACACATAAAATTAACGTAATTAACTGATAAATGATAAAACGCAGAAAATCATTTGAAGAGTCTAGCGAAAAAAAACAAAATGTATCCAACTAAAATGGGTTTGTGCAACTAATAAACATTGCCATTAGTCAAATGTTTTCATACATTAAATTGTCATTTCGCCATTAGCTAAACAAATAACATTAATTTGTAATGACTCTATGAAAGTTTTAAAACAAAGGGAATCATATGAATCATTAATAAAAACAAATATAAATTACCAGGAAATAACTGTAATTTGTGCTAAGTTTAGAATAATTGCTAAATCACTATTCATAATGAAAAAAATAACGTACTAAAGTGAAGCACCCTATTCCTGAAATCATAACAGATTATATAGAAGTGTGTTTACAACAGATAAACAGAGCTTCTGGTTATACTTTGTGCTGATTCAACAAAACTAGTCGCAACTAAAATCGATAACAACTATCAAGTTTAACCTTGGTCGTAGTAATTATTAGACACCGTCGACCAACATGTAGTACTGATAATTACAGCTATCTCTTAAAGTTGGCTTAACGAGCTATCAGTAATGTTTCCATAAAAATATATATAAAAATAAAATTATGATAAAGTCCTGTCCACACGCAAAATTATTGAATAATGCTCATAATAAGCAAAGCTTATCAATTTTTGTGTTTTGAACTGGTGATTGGAGCAAAGTTCGCATAATTGTTTTTATCAAATTTCATGACTAATTCTATCAGGCAATTCTCAAAGTTCCTAAGGAAATGCTGAGCAATGTTGCACCAACAAAGAAATATGGGATAAAATCAAAAATCTAAAAGGAGCTCAGAGCTGTGTGAGCTGCCAACGACATCTATTAATAAAGCATTTATATTGATTTGACCATTGATTGACTTTTGCGCTGATTTCTGTTTATTATTTCGCCCTTTTGCGTTAACCATTCCATGTTATTGCCCCTGACCTGGACACCCTCGCTCTCTCTCTCTCTCTCTCTCTCTCTCTCTCTCTCTCAGTGCCATCACAATGCTGTCATTGAATTAATGGTGCGAATTTTCATGAGAGAATCATTGGAGCAACTCAGATCCACCCTGAGGGGTCCGTCCAGTGATTGATTTCTGAGCTTTACGAGCCGGCAAAACTGTTCAATGAACCTAGCAACACGCATTTAATTGGCCAATACCGACACAACGCCTCTGATGCTGTTGCTATTGCTGTTGCTGTTGGTGTTGCTGCTGCTGATCAGATATTCTGTCAATCAAATTGTCAGTTCTTGCTGCCATTTGCTGTGGTCTCGTCCTCCTGCTCGTTTCTGCTTTTATCTATTTCTTTGCATTGTGGTTTGTGTTAAGTTAAGTTAAATTATTGGTCCAGTAATTTAATTTATTCAACTGACACAAGTCGATAAGGGCGACATTGGCATGTTATCCAATGAATCGATAAATGAAAGTTTGAGTGATTTCAAGGCCATGAAACCTTGAATTCAATTCACAGTCTTTTACTTACATATCTGCATATCAATCTTAATTTAAATCATTTCAATTGCCATCAAAATGTCATAAATCTTTCAGAGCATTACGAACAACATTTTTAAAATAGGGCGTATCTAGTTTTATATTATTTAGAAACGTTCTTGTTTTGTGTACAATGTTCACTCAGAATATTCTATTAAAAGTATTTGAAACTCTTAATTTTTAATACAATTAGCATCTTTTTTATTTATTCACAAATGTCCAAAAATTTGCATTTTATTTTCTAATTGAATTTAATACTTAAATATTTAACACTTAAATATCTCTTTTCATTTCAACTAAATTAAATATGTATGACATTCAGCATAAACCGAAAGAATGACGAACGTGTTAATAATTTGATTTCACATTCTTTGCTTTTAAAAGGCATAATTAAATTCTTGAGAAAGTAATATTTCCCATTGGAGTTTTTCTGCAAATATTTGTGGAATTTATTCCAAATCAAATTTTATTCTTTTCATACCTACGTAGAAATGCAATAACCACAATATTTAGCATAGAAATTATTTTGAATTTCAACTTTAAACTGCAAATTTAACTTTAAATGTGTGCCTTTCAATTGTATAACAACAATACACAACATTTCCATAAGATAGGCAACGCCGGAATTAGTTGCAAGTATCTCGATTAACCCAATTTGGGATACTTTATTATAAATCTAATATCTTTCACACTACGTGACACACAATTTGTGCGGCTCTCTAAATATGCATCTCGATATTGTATAGGTCTTTCAATTAAGCGTTTAAACGACTCACTTAAAATGCAAATTGCGTAGCACTCACATCCAGATTCATGCATTGACAACAGTAAATGAAATATATTTGTATCGCACACAAACATTTGCACATAAATTGCAATTTATACAAAACTCTTTTCATATCATATTAAAACTGAGATTTTTTCACAAAGAAATCAAGACAAAATAAATGCGAAATTTTATTGCAATTTTAGATACTCTGTAAATCACATAACAAATATTTTTCCGACAAAAAGCTACCTTTTGTTGACAATTAAAGGGTATATAATAAATTTTCCATTTTCCAACATTCGCCCGCTTCTTTTAAATAATTGAAAAGCTCACGATTGAGTTTTGTTCGTGAATATAGAATATACATATAAATATTTCAAAACTAACAATATTTTTAGTAATTTCAAAATTCAAGGCAACTATCACTTTATAACTGGCACTAGCTTTTAAAGCCAATACTTTGACAAAAACTAATATCTAATACCTGTAAGAATCAGCAAGCATTATTAAATTATTAAAAATTAAAGAAATTAATTAGTTAACTGCAATTCCTTTGCAAAATGAATTCGCATTCGTATATAAATATTTCTGTTTAAATTTGCAAAGCAGTAATAATTATAAATCAAAATGAAAAGTTAAGCAAAGTTAATTTTGTAGCTGCATGCCAAGAATTTCCCACGATAATGAAGTGCTTACTTCTTCACTCTGTGTGTGTGTGTGTGTGCAAGTACGAACATAGTAATGCTAGTCATGTCTGCGAATTGTAATTAAATGTATATGTGTGCGTGTGCCCTATGACTGTCTGTCTGTCTGTCTGACTGTCTGACTGTGTGATGAACTCGTGCGTATGTCTGCCATGCTGTCTAAGCAATTGTCAATTTGTGTTAAATGCGCACAATTAAACGACAAATGGGACACGGATTGACTCGATTCTCGGAACTCTCAGCCTAATCGTAGCATATTAGCAAAACTTTGAACTTCAAGAAGCATACGCTCACACACAGTCTGATACAGATGTTAATGCTAATTGAGAAGTCATATTATACACACACACACACACATACACACACTCACAGAGACACCTCTTAAACCTTTGCCAGATCCGCTGGAATCGTAAGCCATTTTATAGCTAAGCGGAAATGCGGCTGATGCCATTTTGTTTACAAGTGAGTTTGTCAGTAAGCCCTTAGCAAATGCCATAAACGATTGATGAGTCCCTTTTGCAAAACTTGACGTCCCCTCCCTCCCCCTATCCCTTTGCCCTCTCCCTTTGCATCCCCTTCGATTCATCCTGAACACAAACACAGTCAGCGCACACATACAGAAATACGCTAACAATTTTGCTTATTAATTTCAAAAATTTCACCCTTTTGTTTATAGCGCCGACCTTGTCGCATATTTCGTTTGCGGTTTACCCTTTCAAATACACACACACAGACACACACACACACAAGCATTAAGAGACGCATACACCCTTCCACTTTATTATTTACAACTTTTTGTTTATTGTCAGTTTTGCCATGGCCTTAAAAAGGGCTTAAAGCTTGTCAACGCTGCCGCTGTCGCAGTTGCTTTCCCAAGAAGGAATCCCAACCTCAGACATTCCCCCTTTCCACATCCCTCCGCCCTCCGACTTTAATGCAGCATTGTGTGGCTCACTTTGTTAACGACCCAAAGTTTTCAACTTAAATGTTAGTTATGAATTTTATTAGGCCTGTTTGTTGTTTAATTACAGTCTTGGGGTACAAAATAACCGCAGAATTTCAACATAATTAATTAATATGTATTTGATTTTTGTATTCTCTTCACTTTTGCAGCCAACTCAATGCCCAACTACTGTGAAGAGAAGCAATTTCGTTGCAACAGCGGCGAATGCATATCAGTGAGATTTGTCTGTGATGGCACCGCTGATTGCAAGGATCAGAGTGATGAGCAGCGGGAGCAATGCAAGTTTCCAGGTGAGTCAAAGCAACTCGAACAATGGTTTATCAAACTCTTAACTTACAATATGAGCCTCTTCTTCTTTATTTGGGTGAGTTCTCGCCTCATTGTGGCACACAGCTCAAGGCTCAGCTCGAGTCGATTCGACTGGGCTTGACTGTTTGAGGTTTTTATGCCAGCTGCCACTTCAACTGTTGCCTCTTTTTACACAAATGAGTTTTGTTCAAATCCCCAACTTCAAACACTTGAAGCAAAGGTTTTTTTTTCGGCTTCACAAAAAGAAATGTTGATTCTCTAGCATCGGCTCTTGAATGAAACTTTTGTTGATGTGCCTGTGTATAGTATCTCTCTCTTTTCGTTTTCCGTGTCTCTGGCATGCCGATGCCGATGCCTGGCCAAAGTCAAGGAGTACTGGATTTGGAGTATTGGTCTCGGGATTCGGGTTGAATGAATGGACACAGCTGTGTGTGTGCTACGTGCGCTCACTCACTCACTCTAATCTGTTGTCATTCATTTGTAGTTTTTCAATTTAGAAAATGTCACAGAACTAACCATTTACTTAGTTGCTTCATGTATTTCTCTCTTTCGCTCTGGATCTCTCTCTCTGTCGGTGTGTTAATGTGCCTGTGTGTGTGTGTGCGAGTGTGCGAGTATGTTTGCTTTTGTATTGGTTTTGGTGTTTGGCTATTTGTTTGGCTTCGTTGTTGGGTAAGTAACAACTGGCTGTTTATTTAGTGTCATGTTAGGGCCTCTGCAAAATGCCAACTGCCCTGTCGAATTTATTTTCATTTAATTTTTAGTCTGTGTAGGTGCGCGCGTGTATGTGTGTGAGTGTGAGTGTGTGTTGGTGTCTGTGAGTATATTTTATTAGCCCATGCATTTAATTTAAGTTTGTTGGTTCACACTGAATGAACGGACTCAGTCGCCATTTGATAACAGTTTGAAAATTTTGTTGCCTACTTTTAGGATGGACACTTAAACACTGCTATGCTACAGTGCGACTCGTAAATATTGAGCACACCTCAAATAAGCATTTTATTCTGCATTTTTCTGTGTATTCTGTTTGACAATTCGGTACGTTTGCTGGAGTTGAGATAAACTAAGCGAATAATTTGTAATTACAAGTGTTGGGCATAAACAACATTGAGCCGCAGCCGGAGTTGTCAGAAAAAACATGTGGCCAAGAGCACTTGCTGGAGCTAAGCACAAGCTGAGTCTTATTTAGCGAGTGTTTAAAGCAAGTCAAGCGCAATCTAACTAAGCCATTGCATCACGCTCGAAGCGCGCACTGCAAAAGAGCTTAACAACAAAAACTACGTAGATTAAGAAAGCAAGGGAAAGCTCAACTTGTTTGATTGTCGTTTAAGTACAGACTGACTGTTTGTTCTGCAAGCGCTTACGAAGTTGGGTTCAGTGTGGTTACAGACCATCCAAAAAGTGATGGAATTATGGAGAAACGAAAAAGATTGGCGGAGAAATTCGTGAGTCATATATCACGCGAATATTTAATAATGATAATGAACCAAACAAGAATTTATTATTCTTATTTTAAAACTTTAGCCATGTAATGCAGTCCAGATTAAGATGGTAACATTCGTTTCATTAAAACAAATAACAGCACACAAAACATTAAACTATTCCGCGGATTCCGGTCACAACAAATAAACATTTAGTGCGTAGTAAATCTGATAACAATTTGCTGACAAATTATTGTCTATAGCAAACTAATTGAAGGGAAGTCGCGAGGTCAACTATTGTTTTGCTGATAAAACACTATAGCCAGCCAGTTACTCTATATGTTTTACAACTTATCTCTTACTGCGACTTAAGGGGGATTTATTAAATTTTAGGAACCACATTGCGACGTAAAATAAAGCGGTTCAAACTTGACATAAATACTCTTCTTAGAGTGCATATAATCTAATATTCTATATACTAATTGCCATGGATTTCCTAGTACTGTGCGACTTATCAACAACAAGCACTATCTGCTGGGGAATTCTTTTTACTGCGACTTACGCTAATAATACAGTGAAAAAAGTCAACAATTAACATTTTTTTATTGTGCTTGTTATGAAGTGTTCGAGATCACAAAGTTCAAACATATAATACATATGCAAGATGTTTGTTGTTGACTTAGTGATGCCTAGACTGCGGCTGATAAGACACACTAAATAATAAATACCTCTTCCTACACAACGTTACGTATGAGCAATTTTGGCTATACAAACTAAACTCACTCAAAAACGTATAATACACTCACCAAATTGAGCAGTGAGTGTAACCCAAAGCAAACGAGAGAGTATGAGTGAGAGTTCAGTATTCGTGAGTAGAGACTCTTATCAGTTTGAGCGCAAGCTGTTTGCGAATGCTTTCGGATGCTGGCTGCGTTTTGTATTTTTAAGATTCGCAGCGTCGCACTCAAAACTCAGTTAGCATCGAACTTTTAATTTAAACGGACGTGTGTGTGCAACAGGACGATTATCAAATAAACATTCAAATAGGAGCATAGCCCGAGGCGGCAAAAAACAGTCGAGTGTAAAATATTAAATTGGATAAAATAAACGTATTTCAAAGTAAGAGGAAAAGTAAAAATACAAAATTAAAGGATTCTTATTTTGTGTCGTGTAAATAATAAAATTGCAAATATTAAAAAAAATAATAATAAATTCAAAAACATATAAATCGAAGGTGTAAAGTGACTGTGTGTGTTTTCTGTGTTGCTCTGTGTGTTCTCGTTGTCGCATTGGCGCCAACTTCAACCAAAATCAGCAGCAAACTCACAAACGGAAGCTTTTACAGCGTCTGTTTTTCCTTTTTTCCTTTGGCTTTTCCGATTGCCTTTCACGCTTCTGCGCGTCGCCTGGCGCGTTTTTGTGACTTTTGCCTCTCTTATGAGCTGCTCTTACGTTTCGTCGTCGCTCGTCGCTTTGGCTACAGTAAAAACCAAAAACCAAAAACGAAAACACAACGCATCAATTTTTCATTTGATTTGATTTTGCCTTGCAGCTGCATTTGACTTTGTGTTTTGGTATTTGGTGTTGGATTACATGAACTTGACACAATACTCGCCCCTCGCATGTGTCCACGTCAATTGTCAGTGACATTTACGGCTTCTGAGATTTCAGTCGAAGCTCTTAATCTTTGCACATCCTGCAATTTGCGATAAGGCGTATTAACTTCTCATAATTAACAATTAAATTTCCTAATCCACAACAAACAGTTCAACTATTTAAATGAGTGTGTGCGAGTGTGCGTGCGAAAGTTGAATATCTTTTATTTGACTTAAAATAATTGAAATGAAATGCAAACAAACACAGAATTTTCATATGCCGATTAAAACCAAAGCGTATAAATGATAAATAATAATTATAAATAAGGCGCTTAATTAAAACGTTTAATATATGCGAAACAAACAAAAGAGTAAAAAACAATTAAATTTACGGTGCCATTGAAAAAGTGCTATTAATAAAAAGTATTTCAATAAAAACAATGGCAAAATGTACTTTAATCAACAATAAGAATGCAGCAATTTATTTGCTTAAATTAACTTCAGCGCAAACAGAAAATCCCGAAATATTATTTATAATATTAGCCATCCTATTATGCGATTTTAATAAAAATAAAAACACGTGCTATATTATGTATTATTATGTATGTATATGAGTATGAAATTAATAACAATAAAAAATAATTTTACACATCTGCCGTATAAATAAAATAAATAATAATACTTGTATTTACGAAAGTAAGTAAATAGCCTACAAAATAATGAACAAAAAGTGTTGCCTACTTTTCAGCAGCAATTTGCAGTAATTTTACAAGTTGAAAAAGAAACGCCATTTAAAATAATTACAAAAATATATTATAACAACGAGAGCAACAACAACAGCTACAGCAACAAACAACAACGACAGTGACAATATAATTGAATAATTCAAACACGCACTTAGGCCACATTATAATATAATATAATTTAACGTTGTGCCCTGTGTAAATTCACAGGCAAGTTACCAACATGGGATTAATACGCAGCTTCCTGGTTTGCCAGCTGCTGCTCATCAGCGGATTATTACAGCACGTCCAACGACACCAGGCCTTAAAGACATATGCGACGTCCATTGATACGGGTATGAGAATATATAATACTGTCCCATTTGCCAAACCATAATCGTGTATGCTAAACACCTTCAAGCTCTGGGGAACACTTGCCAAATTAAAGCAGAAGAATAGAGAAGAGGGCGGAGGGCGGATGGTGTCAAAAAGCTTTGTCGTGTTTTCAACCGAAAGTTTAATGTTAGTTTTAAGTTTTGTTGAATATTAAAATAACATGCGTTGCTTAATGCTAGTTTGAAGAGAACTTCGGGGTAATTAAGTCAATGATCATCAGGTTGTTTACTTGCCTTCTGCAGATGTTTACATTCTTGGCAAAGTTTAGCTTACATCAATACGGACTTGGCTCCATTTTCGATTCATCTTGAAGTCCATTTGAGGCTATTAAGATTAGAGACACGAGAATGACAAAGCCATTTGAAGTCATATTGGTAACGAGAGACATCGCATGAACTGCTTTAAGTGTAGTTCAATTTACTGTTATTGACTGCTCAATGCCGTTTGTTGTGCCTTTTATCTTTTATGCTTGGGCGTGGAACGACAGCAACAACAACAACAAAACAAAAAAGAAGAAGAAGACGCAAAATAAAAATAAAGTAGAAATAATGTCAACTGCCAAAGCTAGAAGAGTCTGTGGGTATAGGAATAAATAACTTATAGACAACTAAACGGGGGCGACCATTAAGAGCAGCAGAAGCAGCAACAGCAGCAGTAAGTTTCAAGCTGCGTTAAGTGGCTGCCGCGTTGCGCATACGCCGCGTAAATAGCCAAATACAACGACAACAACAGCGACATCAACGACAGCGACAAAAGGCGTCGCAATACGCTTCTCGACTTTTAAACAGCTCTTACACATGTGCGATATATGCTCAATATATATATTTCTATATGTATATAGTGTGAGTATAGCTCCCCCGTTCAATATCAAGCGCATAAATATTCATGCAACACATTTGCAAAATATATGTATGTAAAAAAAAATGCCAAGCAAAAAGAAAAGACAGCTGATAAGCTTCACCAGACTTCAGGAGCTACTTGCAGGATGTAATGTTAAAAAAAAAGAAAAGAAATCTAAAAAAAAAATAAGAGAAAAATTCATATATGTCTGTGCGTTGACTGCAAACCTTAGATAAATTTAGTCACATATCCTTGGCCCGACGCTGCCTTATAAGCCATAAATTATGCATGGCTCACTTTTGAACAGCCGCTGCCGTTGCCATTGACTCAGTTGAACGTTTGAGCGTCAGTGAATGTGGTAAGCTCTGGCTTCTAGTTATTTTTCCGTCTCAAATCTTCCTTTGCTCTGACTCTCGCTTAAATAGAGCAATATCATCGCAATTCCAATACAGTTTACAGTGCCTTTTTGCCTTGTCAAGCTTGTACTCTGTTTACAGATTCTCTTCAAGATCAGCATTATTGCAAAAGCCTATAAATAATTTACCATCAAGACTGGCGCACGACTTTAAAATAAACAACGTTTGCTTTCAGCTTTCAACTCAATTCAATTTACCTCACACTCTCTACAGAGTTCTTGCGTAGCTTTATTTAACATATAAATTGCC
The DNA here is from genome assembly GCF_023558435.1 of Drosophila sulfurigaster albostrigata. Taxonomy (NCBI): domain Eukaryota; kingdom Metazoa; phylum Arthropoda; class Insecta; order Diptera; family Drosophilidae; genus Drosophila; species Drosophila sulfurigaster. The sequence goes on from NC_084882.1 coordinate 24,344,377, forward strand.
TGGCATTTAAAATGCAATTTTAACGGACTTTGCGTTTGCCAATGGCTGACCATTTGTTTTGTCCATTCAACAGTTGAGCTTCCTTCCCGTCCTCGACCCGATACCAGCATTCTCTGCTAAATTTTCGTTGAGCCAAAAAAAAAAGGAAACCAGCATATGTAAAAAGTTTGTCTCATTAGGCGGCAGCTCTCGAAAGCAAACGCCATGCAGCTCTTCAAATGATTTATGACGCGCCTTTTGTATATAGTCCCTTAACCCGAATTCTCCACACTGCCATTTCCACATCCTGTGCTTCCGTTTTTTTTTCTTTTTTTTTATTATTGAAATACTTGAAGCAAAAGACAAAGCACAGCCCACAACTCCAATAAAGTGAAAAAGGTGCCATAAACAACAAGCGGGGGCGATGTTTGTCAGGGCCCTTCTCCCTTTCCTTTCCTTCACTTCTCTTCCGTTCTCTTTTTTTATGTATTTGCTGAGGGGACAGCCTGCTGTGCAAAAGATGTTACCTACCAGGAGCAGAAGAGCACGAGGAGGAAAATGAGATAGAAAGTGAAAAAAACACAATTGTAAACAATGAAAAGGAAAATCTTCCTAACTGCGGCACAAATTTTTCATTTATTTATTGAGACGAACGAGAAGGCGAGCCGAAAGCAAAAGTGGATAAAGTGCGAGACGAAAAAAAAAAAAAATTGAAATTTGTGCACGTTTGCTTCCTTTTTCCGCTTTTTAAATGAAACGGACAATTCAATTTATGTTTGCCCCAACAGCAACAGCAACAACAACAACAACAGCAAATAGCAATAACAGCAGACAAACTTCATTAGAAGAATGATAGAATGGGGAAAGCTGGCGAATTCATTGGATGAACATTTCTCATTTTAATACCCTAAAATAAAAAAGAGATTCGAAACCAAACCCAAAATCCCAGGCATGCAACTGATGAAACCCCTTTAGAATTTCACAGTCTATCAAAAATTAAAGCACGAAATTCAAGTCAAGAGATGCATAAAGAATTTCAAATTATTTGAAGAATTTATTAAATTCAAAAATTCAAGGGTATTTAAATTTCATACATATTCATTTGGGTTTTTCGTCGTTCCAATTTTCGTTTCGTATCCATTTTTTTAAGTATTTCTTTAAATGCAATTGTTGTCAGATTTTTGGGGAAGAAAAGCCGGCCACAAAACGTTACAAATGGCAAATGGTAAATGGCAAACGGCAAATAGAAAATGGAAAATGTGGAAACTGGCAAATATCAGAAAAGTTTTAATGCGCTAAATCGATGGATGACCGCAAAAAGTTTGTCCAATGCCTGTGGACACTTGAGCAGCCCCACAGATAACTTTTTGTGCTTTAAGCTGGCGCTGTAAATGAGCTTAGGGAGACGATTACGAAAGAGACAGACCGGATGCAGCAGCGTCTTCGAAGGAGGGGAGGAGGAGGCAGTTGAGTTGCATTGTGACAAACTTTTGGCATGTGTGGGTGTAAAACTTTTCATGTTATACTTATTTTTTGTTTGGCTTTGGCTTCGGCTTCAGCTTTGGCGTTCCTTTCCGTCTGCTGACTTTGTCGATAAGTTTTGAGGCTGTTGGCAACCTTGAGCTCAAGCTCAAGCACAGCTGCAGTGATAACCCGCCGTGCAATGCACTTGTGGCAAATCAAAGCCAAAAAACGATAAGCGACCCAGTTCAGCACCTTGAACACCTTTTGGGAGGTGTAAAGTGCAATTCATTATCACACAAAGGCGGCAGCCAAATGCGCCAACGAAATGAATTGCATAAAATGCATGAGAATGCATGTTAGTTACTTTGCTGCTCTGCTTGTTGTTGCTGTGGGAATTAAAAGGTTGCTGCCCCCTAATGTCAGCCCTCCTCTGCTTTACGTTCAACGTTCAAGTGCCACATAATCCTTGTACTTGCTGCTGTTGTTGCTGTTGTTGTTGTTGTTGGTGTCCTCGTCGCGACGCGTCAGACTGTAAATAATGAAGTTTGCACCTGGGAGCCGCAGTAGCAGTGATTTGCGTTGGGCGTTGGTGGGCGTGGCAAATGGCAAGCAGCAGGGGAGAGTAGAGAAGCAGCAAGAATAGCAAAATGTGTGGCATGCTTTTAGCAAACGGTCGCAAAACCGCAAAAAAAAGAGACATACAATAAATATGCGTAACAAAAATGTTGCACAAACAACAAGCACAAATTTATGAGCTTTGTTGGAGTATAAGAAGCGCCACAAATGTAAACAAAATGAAAGCGAGCGAGACACGACAACAAGGACACAAGCAAAACGACATTCAGAGAGAGAGAGGGAAAGAGCGCGAGAGAGAGTGCGAGTGAGAGCAAAGACTGTTTGTTTATGCATTGAACGACACACCGAATGTCATTTGGCTATGTGACATTTTGAGGCCTCAGCTGTCAGCCTATTAAGTCATAAATAAATAATTATGCAAAAAAAAAATAGATGAGAATATTCCGATGCTCTAGAGAAACAAAGCTTTAACACACAGCTGTGAATACCCGTTGTTATGTCTATGTTTTGTGCAGGGTATAAAATCTCAGAAATTGAGCAACGGCGACTTTGGCATATGTAAACAGAATTTATTACACAGCAGACAGCATACACAGAAAGAGAGAGAGAGTGTGTATGTTTGTACAAGGCGAGAGCGAGAGAGAGATGGCAAACAGTCTAGCCTGTTGTGTCGTCCTTAATCTGCAATTTTATTTTTCATCCACAGGGCAAGCTGTACATCAATTTACATTGCTGTTTGTTTACATACTCTGGCTATCGAAAATATGAGCAATGAAGTTTATTGGAGATTTACAAATATTGTGAATTTCTTTCTATTTTCATAGCACAGTTAAAGCTGCACTAAAATTAGATGAATTTCATGGCTGTAACTCATCGTGTAATGTTGATTCATTAAAGCTAGACAAGTTCTGGGTATGACTCCTGGCACTGGCTCCTTTCTTGTTTAATGTCGGCGCTAAATGCCGCTGCTAGGTAAACACGGAACATTCTGGTACGTTTCTAGTCCCCAAACGCAAAACGTGATGCGCATTTTTCGCAGTGCGCTAGAAGCACATACAAAAACTTGCTTCAAACTTTATGGCTGGCCCCATGTCTGTGCATAGAGGCCAGAGGGCATCCTCTCAAAACACGCAGCAACTTGCCGCAGCAGTCGTGTCGGGCCGTGGCAAGAGTTGTGGCAGCTGCAAGTTGACTGACTCACTCTCTTCCTCTGACGCGTCTTTCAAGTCTGTTTGATGAAACCCGCGTTGCGTCTTAAAGCACCAAGCGCCAAGCAAAAATTTCAGATGTCAGTCAGCGATGCATTCATTTGCGAGTTACGCGTTAAATTGAGTGCAGCTTCAGCTAAAAAGGTGCAACATTTCTGAGGTGCAGCAAATGCAAATGAAAGAGATGTGCATTAAGTTGTCGAAATTGTAACGACCTGCTGCTGGGGAGCTTCGGGGGAGCAAGAAAAACTTGTGCAAAACGACTCAACAGAAATTGCGAGCTCAAGTTGTTTTCTAGCAAATGTCTCTCTAACCGGAAAGTTGACTAAATTACGAGTATCTGCGCAAAAGCTTTTAACAAATTTCCACAATGGCAACGCAACTTTGTTGCACTTTTCGCCAAGTTCTTTGCACCATTATCACTTATGCTAATGGATATTATGTGCTTAGAGAGCACACGATGGTCTACAATTAATTATGCCAGATCCTAATCCTAAGAGAGCTTTCACATTAATGATGCAGAAAACAAAGCCAAGAAAAAACTGACTTTATATGGAAGTTTTATTAAAACTTAATTTATCAATTCTCTGGAATTTTGCTGGCTTCCTTTTTTGTCATGGATTTACTTAAAATTTTCTTATAACTTACCACAACTTTGACACACCTAATGCTTGTTAGCAATTACAAAAGCTTGTACAACCATTTACTGTCATATTTTAATTGCATTTCTATCATTTACATCGCAGACCAGAGCCAACAACTCTAATTGATAGTTGGTCTGAGGGGGAGAGCGAGAAACAAAAATGCAAATTCTGTTTGAACTCTGGGATAATTCAAAAGCTTTAAGCTTCAGCAAAAGTAAATTTCGTTTTGGGAAACGAGCAAAGTCATAAAATAAAATGACCATAAAATGCCAGAAACTAAACTATTTTTCCAATGATGGCATGTAAAACAAAAGCCATTGCCACAGAGAGCGAGTGAGAGAAGAGGAAAAGCAACACAGCAGCGAACCCAACTGAAAGTGGCAAGTTTTTGTAGCCGGAAGCTTCGACGCTCACACAGCCCACAACATAAAAATCACATTTATTTTTGACACAGAAAACTATTGAAGCATAAAAAGTGGATTTTTCTGTGGCCTCATATTCTCTCATATTTTTTACTATCAACTATTATTAGTATAACTCTGCCTGTAAATAAGTGAAATGAGAAGAGTTTTTTTTTGCAAGTCAGCAAACAGCTTCCTTTGTAATACTTGCAGGGTATTTTCTATTCTATTCTTTCTCTACTTTTACACATTCCCACCGAACTATGCTAAATTGAATTCCAAAGATTTCAAATATTTACTTTAACTTTGAATTTTATTTTATTTTCTTTTATTTAACACAGAGGCAACATGCCCGGCCGACCACTTCCGCTGCGGCAATGGCAATTGCATACCGAAGTTATGGCGCTGTGATAATGAGAATGACTGTGCGGATGGTTCCGATGAAGCCCCTGGCACATGCAGTAAGTATTCCCCCAGCTTCGCACAGATGCACAATTTGTTGCTCACTTTATAGCCCTTTCGAAATCGCAATAGTAATGTCATGCCTGCTCGGCTTCGAGTTCAAGTGCCGAAATGGCGAACAGTGTTTGCCAGCCCAGTGGATGTGTGATGGCGCTCCCGATTGTCGCGATGGTTCCGATGAACTTGATTGTCGTAAGCAAACCAGATTAAAGCTCAAAAACAAACATTTCGACTACTACTAACCCGGAGGATTCACACAACTACTAAAACTGAAATGAAGGGGGAATTCATAACTTAAGGAGCCGCATTTAAGCATGATATTTATTTCAATGCATGCTGGGCAAAAACTAAGCTCCATCTTCCATCTATCTTTGACTTTATTACTTGGGCGCGCCTAAAAGTTGGCCTCGGTTCTCCATAAATTAACGTCACCAGGCTCGAGCACAATATCGCGACGAGAGCATCAAAAATGCCGCCACCAGCGGAACTAATTTGTATTTATGCATTAGTCCTCGACCCTCCCGCCAGCTGTTACTTGTCTCCCCCCGATCCATAAACTTACTTTGCATAATACGCTGTAAGCATAAAGCAGTGCCATTCGCATATGCAAATTTATGTAGTAGATGATTTACAGGGTGTTCGCTAGTCTAGTACTCGTTCTCCATGAGAAGCTGTCGCACAATTTTCGGGCAACTTATTCGGCAGTTTATAGTCTGTTTCACATTTGGCTAACTATATGCCACAACAACAAATTTTCCTTTTGCTTTTCTTTTCTGTTCTGTTTTTATTTTATTCCTTCACGCTGTAATTGAAAAAGCAAAAGCTGTAGCAAGAAGCAGAAATGATGAGATTTTTATGATGTTATCCACTCGTAACTCATCAGCAGGACGACGGCGAAATAAAAACTGGGTAATCAAAAACCAAGAGAGAGCGCGCGCCCAAATTGAGCCTGTGGTTTATTTTCTTCTTCTGCCAAACGACTGGCGGCAGGACACGGCTCAGCAAATTTTACACCATTTACAGCTTGCACAGGATTCGCATTCAGTTCTCTCTCTCACTCTCTCTTCACATCGAACACGTGTGACACTTTATGGCTTTTATGCACAGCAGCCGAACAAATAAAAACAAACAAGTTGAATGTTAATTGAAGTTTAACGTGCAACAAAGAGTATGCAAAACATTTTTTAATAAATTTCATTAAATTTAACAACATTTGCAATTAAATGCTAAAACAGAATATAAAAAGAAAAATGAGACATTTCGAAATAAATTCTGTTAATAACAAGTGATAAAGCTACAGTCGAGTGTGCTCGACTCAGAGATAGCCGCTTCCCATTTTAATTATCACCAGAACTTTGCAGTATTATTCTTCCTTTTGCCTGTTACATACATTACTCGCATTCACAAAGTTGTAATACCCTTCTATCCTATGGGTAGCGGGTATACAAACAACAGTGTTGCAAACATGTTGTTGTTTACGACAAAAAAAAACTTGACTGCAAGGCAGAGAAACTGCAGAAGTAAAACTATTTCACAATGGCATCAATCTTCATTGGCTTTGATGCCTTTCAAGTGTGTTTGTGTCAGCTCCTCTTTATCCCTCCCCCTTGACAAGATGCACGTTTGACACGTATACTAAAAGCATTTTAAATAAAATTAAAATCAAATTGTTACCGCCCCTTGGCAGATAACAGGAGAATGCTATTGAATACAGCACAAAACTTATGTGCGATTCTGCCTGTGTGTGTGTGTGTATATACGTGTGTGTGACTGTGCGTGTGCCATTCTTTGTTGCCAACAAATTGATTTTGCTATGGCTTACACGTTGAAGCTCAACAAAGGCTGGCCTGCCACAGGACATGTCGCTGCTTGTCCACTTTTACGAGACTAGCAACGACAACGACAGCAAGAAAGAGAAGAGTAGAGGAAGCTGCTTCTAATAAATTTTACTAAAGTCATAAAAGCGATGTTGCGTATACGCAATATTGCAAATAGGCGCATAATTAACTTTTTTAATCTGTCATCAATTATGGTTATGGAAATGTTCAGCTGCAATAAAATACTGCTCAATTTCTCTGTATTGTAGCTCTAATAATATTAAAATATTAATAACTGTGTGTGCAATTAAATTGAGTTGCATTTAAATACATTTAATTGCTGTCAGTCAAGTTGTCGTTTAAGATGCGTAATTATGCATAATAATAAGCTTATACATTTCTTAATTAGTTGGACAATGATTGGATTTTCGGTCTCAACAAATATTTTGATTATTAAATATTCGGCTTTATCGTTTCTTTGTTAACAAGACACACACACACATACACAAACGCACGCGCGCACACTGCAATAAATTCCAATTTAAGTCACATCACGCATACGACGCGTTGTACATGCAAAATATCAAGCAGCAAAGCGTAAAATAATAATAAATTAATTTATTTGCAACGATGCTTAAGCTGCTCACGGCAAATAGGAATGAAATGCCAAACATTGCTGCGCATAGGTGCACGCAAATAATGGTAAACAAAAGCAGAGCGAAGGGATGGGGAAAAGAGACGAAAGCGAGAGGCATGTCAAAAGGCATATTTAAATATGTGTGCCTGGCGTTATGTGCCTTTATTGCCTGTAGCACACACACACACACACATACTCCCACACACAGCAAACAACACGAATTACATAATCTTATCAGGCAAAATCAAGCATGGCCAGGACTCAAACAAAGGCCAGCATTCATTTTGCGCGTAACAACAAAAGCACAGAAAAAAAAATATACATGGAAAATAACACGCATTAAGGGTTAAACACAAGCGTTTTTATGCCACACACACACACACACATCCGCATGTGTGTGGGCGTGTCAAATGTGTGTGTGTATGTGTGTGGTGTGTGTTGTCAGCTTTGTTTAACGTCCGTCGCTCGCTCTCTAAATAGGCAACTGGCGAAACTTCAATGAAAGTTTCAGGCAACAAGACTGCTACCCATTAGTGTTAGCCTGAAAGTGTGTGTGTGTGATAATTGCTTTAATGCGTACGCATGTGTGCGTTTTAACTTTATGGAGTGTTGGCTGATAATGTCTTAATTACTGCCTAGATAAAATGCCGCCTGCTTAGCCCCAAGCAGCATTTGCAGTTTCACTGTTGCCCTATATATTTATAGCCGCCTTCGCTTCTCTCCCTCTCCTCTCCTTCTCCTTCTCTCACTCGTTCTGTCGTCGTACTCCATTGCGTGTGTTTGTGCTTAGTGTTGGCACGACAACTATGTTTATTACTTGCCAGGCATGTGCGCCACAATTGGACTTCGACTTCAATTCCAAGGCAGCTGCTTATAAACTTAATTACAATGCGAGTATAGAAAAGTCTGTTGCATGCTTCAAGGCGTCAAGACGAAACGCCTTCAATGGAAACCAAAATGCTGCAGCAGCAGCAGTATAATCAAAGATTTAACTAAGCATCACCATTAGCCAGACAGTTAGTAGCTACTCGACACACATACTGTACTCAGGCATCAGCATCAGTATCAGCAGTAAAAGTTTTACGCATCGAGATAAACATCTGAAGGCAGCTTTGATTTGCTGCGATATGCGTTGTTTGGCAATATGCTGAATTAGATACTCAAATCTAAGCTTAATCTCAAAAGTCATTGTGGCACGAGTGTGCTGTATTTTATATAGATTGTATTTTCTTTTTCAGAGATCAACATTCTTATTTTTTAGACAAATATATTCATTCTCTTTGACGAACAGCAAAGACTATAGAATACAAATGCGCTATGTGCCCATACAAATGCTATTAAAAAAAACATAAAAATAAAGAAAAAATTTTAAGTAATTCGCAATGTAATAATTCTCAATGAGTCTAGACTGTCGAATGAGTTTATCTTCTCATTTAACTTAAAAAGTACGAAGAACCCGCCATGGAACGCTATAATCTAAATTATTTTTCTCACACTCATTGCAATGAAAATTCTTGTGTATTACAGAGATAAAGGCGTGTTCATCAGAAGAATTCACCTGTAAGAATGGCATCGGCGAGTGCATCCCACTCACCTGGATGTGTGATGGCAACAAGGATTGCAGCGATGGTAGCGATGAGGCGTCGTGCAGTAAGAGACATCTAAAATCAAATCTAACTTTGTGCTACTCGCATTCTACTTCGTACTAGCTTTGTAGCTGTAGCTTTCTAGTTATTTATACTTGCACACACATACTATAACTACTGTGTGTGGGTGTGTGTGTTGTGTAGTGTTTCAACTTGTATCCCATAAGTATGCTACACATAGCTGCTGGAATTGTGTAATACTTATCTAAACATTACATATACAATAAAGCACAAATATTTACGCACACACACACACCCATACACGCATACACAGTGAACACTTTAGTGTGCAATGCTCTTATTACATATTTGTTGTAGTTACAGTAGTTATTGTTGTTCTCATTGTTGTTGTAACTACAAATCTCTTTTGGCTTTCATCCCTCTCAGCGTGGTGGCGGTGGCGTTGCTTTTCTTCTTTGCTTTCACTATTTTGCTTTGTTTGCAGCAAATTTTTTTATAATGGTGTTGGTTTTTTGTTGAGTTATGTCTCACATATTTCAGCTTCTTATGTTGTTACTCTCTCTCTCTCTCTTTGTGTTGTTTACCTAACTCTATGTTACACTATGTTACACTATACTTAACCACAGCTTCTCATACTTAAGTAAACACAACATTCTCACAACAAATCCTCCGCCTGCACACACAAACACACTCAATCAACATTGTCTTCTAACATGGAATTTCACTTTTAACGCACATATTTAGATACCACCTGCCGCTCGGATGAGTTCACCTGCGGCAACGGTCGCTGCATACAGAAGCGTTGGGTCTGCGATCACGACAACGATTGCGGCGATGGCACCGATGAGCACGATTGCCACAACATCGGCTGTCCAGCGGATGCCTTCACCTGCGGCGATGGCATGTGCATACGCAAGAGTTGGATGTGCGATGGCGATCAGGATTGCTACGATGGCAGCGATGAGAAAGTAAGTGATAGCTATGACAACCAATTATGAGTGTCTGGCAAATGCTCAACTGCAAAGTTTAAGTGAAATCTTCGATAAACTTGTGCGAAATTAAATGAAAGTTTGCACAAGTCATTTGGCCAAGTTTTTCATACCAACCTCGTACATACATACATACGTATATATATATATGTTTTATGGTGCATGCTAGAAAAGCATAAATTATGCAACACGCGCGCATTATTCAAAACTGACGACGACGACGTCGACGTCAACGATGGCGTCGTTGGCAACTGCTGCCATAAACATTTATGTGTATGACGTTCAGCTTTTGTTGTCAGACAAGGGAGCAGTAAGGAGCAACAACAACAGCAACAGCACCAGCAGCGTCTGAAACTGCTTCAAGTTCCCCAAAAAGAATAAAAGAAAATAAACTATAAAAACTGTAAAGAATTTTCGCTAGCAGCCCCCCAAAAAAAAAAGTATGCTACAAAACAGATATGCAAGCAATGGCCAGCGACAAGCGTCTGTCTATACACATACAATATAAAATGTGTATGTGTGTGTGTGTGCATGTCTTAGCTGCCAGCACAGTGGCTGCCACTTAGCAGCACGGCACGTGGTGGATGCTGCTTTATGGCATATTTGAAGCAAACTTCCTTGCCAGCATCCTTTTGACAGGCGCTGCAAAAATGCATTTTAAATAAAGTATACGCACAGTAGACAGGCAATTTCATTGACTCTCCTTCTCCGCTTTCACTCACTCACTCACTTATTCTCCTTTTCTCTCTTCTTCTTATGTCGCTCTGCAGGATTGCGCCGCATCTGTTAGACCGCTTTCCTGCAGCACAAACGAGTTTCTCTGCAAGGATCGCATTACCTGCATCTCAAAGTCGTGGCTCTGCGACGGCGATCACGATTGTCCCAGTGGCGAGGATGAAGAAATGTCGAACTGTCCGAATATCACCTGCCGACCAGATCAATTCCAGTGCCACGATCGCAGCTGCATTGCCGGTCATCTGGCCTGCAATGGCGAATCCGACTGCAAAGATGGCAGCGATGAACGCGACTGCAGATTGGCAGCAAAGCGACAGAGCTGCAATGCAACGAGTGAATTCGACTGCGGCGGTGGGCAATGCATTCCCTTGTCCAAGGTCTGTGACCAGCGCAAGGATTGCCCCGATGGCGAGGATGAGCCAGCGGGCAAGTGCAAAATCAACGAATGCGCCACCAAGAATGGCAACTGCATGCATCGCTGTGTCGATCAACAGATTGGCTACCACTGCGAGTGTCGATCGGGTTACAAACTAGCTGCAGATGGCCACACGTGTGTGGATATCAATGAGTGCGAAGAGCCGGGTGCCTGCTCACAGATTTGCATCAATGAGATGGGAAGCTACAAGTGCAAATGTCACGAGGGATACATGAAAGATCCCAGCAATCACACGCGTTGCAAGGCCACCGAGGGTCATGCTTCACTGCTGTTGGCACGTCGTCATGATATTCGAAAGATTGCGCTGGATCACATGGAGATCACATCGATTGTGAACAACACAAAGTCAGCCACAGCTCTTGATTTTGTCTTCCGCACTGGCATGATCTTCTGGAGCGATGTGACCACGCAGAGCATCTACAAGGCTCCTATCGATGAGGGCAATGAAAAGACAGTTGTGCTCAAGCAATCATCAGTCACTTCGGATGGTCTGGCTGTGGATTGGGTTTACAATCATGTGTACTACACGGACACGAGCAAATGCACGATAGAAATGACCAACTTTGACGGCAACATGGGCGCAGTCTTGATCAAGGATTCTCTCGATATACCGCGCTCCATTGCACTCGATCCCATCGATGGCTGGATGTATTGGTCCGACTGGGGAGCATCACCTCGCATCGAACGCGCTGGCATGGATGGATCGCATCGCACCACGATTATTAACTATGATGTGAAGTGGCCCAATGGCATCACTCTCGATATGGTGCGAAAACGCATCTACTGGGTCGATGGCAAGCTGAATGTCATCTCCTCTGCCAACTACGATGGTTCTCAGCGCAGACAGATTCTCTACTCGACGGAGTATCTGCGACATCCGTTCTCCATCACCACCTTTGAGGATTACATCTACTGGACGGACTGGGACAAGCAGACCGTCTTCAAGGCCAACAAGTTCACCGGCGAAGGTGTCGAGCCCATTACAGCCGTGCACATGGTAAGCATACTCTTTGTATACTACTATCGAAACACTTCCTTTATACCCTCATACCCTTTTTGCAGTTGCAGCATCCGATGGTTATTCATGTGTATCATGCATACCGCCAGCCAGATGGCGTTAATCACTGCCAATCGGTCAATGGCCACTGCTCTCATCTCTGCCTGCCCGCGCCGCGCATCAACGAGAAGAGTCCGCGTATTTCGTGTGCGTGTCCCGCGGGTCTGAAACTGATGGCCGATGGCCTCATGTGCGTCGAAGATCGTAAGTAGCTTTTGTCATCTGCTCGATTTAAAAATGCCATTCAATGCAGTTTGCTGTTGCACGAGTTCTTGTTGCGGTTGCGGCATTTAACGCTGCAATCGACTGCGATTAACCGTCTGCATTATGGTTATTTTGTTTGGCTTACATTTTGATTTAATTTTCTGTTGTTTGCCGCTTGATTAAAACATTACTTTTATCCAATTGACTGCGCTACACACACGCAGATGTCACAGCGCGAAACACAACTCGTGTTAAGCCAAGCAGTCGGCCTTCAGTAAACAGTTCAGTAGCGTTGCCAACGCCGTCAAGCACAGCAACAACAGCACCCCCGAAACTACCTCAAGATGCACCAACGAGTGCAATGCCTGGTAGGAGATTGATACGATACAATAGATTATATGGGTGGAAGGCTTTTCGTAGTTGGTGTTTGGCTGTCACGAAACTCTTCATGTCTTCTAATTACTTGTGTCTAACCATAACTTTAATGCTTAGTCTGTCTAACAGTTTTTGCTATTTATAGCTTACACATTTGTAAATGCTTTTCCACCTGAGAGCTGAGAGCTGTTCGCTACTCGCTTTTAATTTCGTCTGCCATTTGTCACGCCAATTTCAACGCGCACATGTCATCATCATAAATCAACATCAATGATATCGACATATTATATTCAATATTATTATATTCAAATATTTGAAAAATATAACATAAGTTGTGTTCAAGGTTTGAACTTTTTTTCAAAAATCGCAGGCGAATCGCGCGCGAATGAATCGCGGGGCGAGAAAATGTTTGAAAACACAACTTATGTTATATTTTTAAAATATTTGAATATAATAATTGAAGTATTATTAAATAACCAAGGTTTCAACTTTTTTCAAAAATCGCATGCGATTCGCCTGCGATTCGCTTGCGATTCGCCTGCGATTCGCCTGCGATTCGCTTGCGATTCGCCTGCGATTCGCCTATATATATTTTAAAATATTTGAATATAATAATTGAAGTAAGGTTTTGCATATGAACTTTCTTTCAAATATCATTTAAATAATAATGCGAATAAATGGCAAGCGAATCGCGCGCGAATAAATCGCAGTTCGCTTGCGATTCGCCTGCGATTCGCCTGCGATTCGCCTGCGATTCGCTTGCGATTCGCCTGCGATTCGCCTGCGATTCGCTTGCGATTCGCTTGCGATTCGTCTGCGATTCGCTTGCGATTCGCTTGCGATTCGTCTGCGATTCGCTTGCGATTCGCCTGCGATTCGTCTGCGATTCGCTTGCGATTCGCCTACGATTCGCCTGCGATTCGCCTGCGATTCGCCTGCGATTCGCTTGCGATTCGTCTGCGATTCGCTTGCGATTCGCCTGCGATTCGCCTGCGATTCGCCTGCGATTCGCCTGCGATTCGCTTGCGATTCGCCTGCGATTCGCTTGCGATTCGCCTGCGATTCGCTTGCGATTCGCCTGCGATTCGCTTGCGATTCGCCTGCGATTCGCCTGCGATTCGCTTGCGATTCGCTTGCGATTCGTCTGCGATTCGTCTGCGATTCGCTTGCGATTCGCCTGCAATTCGCTTGCGATTCGCCTGCGATTCGCCTGCGATTCGCCTGCGATTCGCTTGCGATTCGCCTGCGATTCGCTTGCGATTCGCCTGCGAGGTTCGCAAAATCGCAGGCGATTCGTCTGCGATTCGCTTGCGATTCGCCTGCGATTCGCTTGCGATTCACCTGCGATTCGCTTGCGATTCGCCTGCGATTTTTTAAAAAAAGTTCAAGCCTTGAACACAACTTATGTTATATTTTTAAAATATTTGAATATAATAATTGAAGTAAGGTTTTGCATATGAACTTTCTTTCAAATATCATTTAAATAATAATGCGAATAAATGGCGAGCGAATCGCGCGCGAATAAATCGCAGTTCGCTTGCGATTCGCCTGCGATTCGCCTGCAATTCGCCTGCGATTCGCTTGCGATTCGCCTGCGATTCGCTTGCGATTCGTTTGCGATTCGCTTGCGATTCGCATGCGATTCGCTTGCGATTCGCCTGCGATTCGTTTGCGATTCGCCTGCAATTCGCTTGCGATTCGTCTGCGATTCGCCTGCGATTCGCTTGCGATTCGCCTGCAATTCGCCTGCGATTCGCTTGCGATTCGCCTGCAATTCTCCTGCGATTCGCTTGCGATTCGTCTGCGATTCGTATGCGATTCGCCTGCGATTCGCCTGCGATTCGCTTGCGATTCGTCTGCGATTCGCTTTCGATTCGCTTGCGATTCGCTTGCGATTCGCTTGCGATTCGTCTGCGATTCGCTTGCGATTCGTCTGCGATTCGCTTGCGATTCGCATGCGATTCGCCTGCAATTCGCCTGCGATTCGCTTGCGATTCGCTTGCGATTCGCCTGCAATTCGCCTGCGATTCGCTTGCGATTCGCTTGCGATTCGCCTGCAATTCTCCTGCGATTCGCTTGCGATTCGTCTGCGATTCGCTTGCGATTCGCCTGCGATTCGTTTGCGATTCGCCTGCGATTCGCTTGCGATTCGTCTGCGATTCGCATGCAATTCGCCTGCGATTCGCCTGCGATTCGCCTGCGATTCGCCTGCGTTTCGTATGCGATTCGCCTGCGATTCGCTTGCGATTCGCCTGCGATTCGCCTGCGATTCGCCTGCGATTCGCCTGCGATTCGCCTGCGATTCGCTTGCGATTCGCCTGCGATTCGTCTGCGATTCGCTTGCGATTCGCCTGCAATTCGCCTGAGATTCGCCTGCAATTCGCCTGCGATTCGCTTGCGATTCGTCTGCGATTCGCTTGCGATTCGTCTGCGATTCGCTTGCGATTCGCTTGCGATTCGCCTGCAATTCGCTTGCGATTCGCTTGCGATTCGCCTGCGATTCGCCTGCGATTCGCTTGCGATTCGCCTGCGATTCGTCTGCGATTCGCTTGCGATTCGCCTGCGATTCGCTTGCGATTCGTCTGCGATTCGCCTGCGATTCGCCTGCGATTCGCCTGCAATTCGCTTGCGATTCGCTTGCGAATTCGCTTGCGATTCGCTTGCGATTCGCCTGCGATTCGCTTGCGATTCGTCTGCGATTCGCCTGCGATTCGCTTGCGATTCGCCTGCGATTCGCCTGCGATTCGCTTGCGATTCGCCTGCGATTCGCCTGCGATTCGTTTGCGATTCGCCTGCGATTCGTCTGCGATTCGCCTGCGATTCGCTTGCGATTCGCCTGCGATTCGCTTGCGATTCGCCTGCGATTTTTGAAAAAAAGTTCAAACCTTGAACACAACTTATGTTATATTTTTAAAATATTTGAATATAATAATTGAAGTAAGGTTTTTGCATATGAACTTTCTTTCAAATATCATTTAAATAATAATGCGAATAAATGGCGCGCGAATAAATCGCAGTTCGCCTGCGATTCGCTTGCGATTCGCCTGCGATTCGCCTGCGATTCGCCTGCGATTCGCCTGCGATTCGCCTGCGATTCGCCTGCGATTCGCCTGCGATTCGCTTGCGATTCGCCTGCGATTCGCTTGCGATTCGCCTGCGATTCGCCTGCGATTCGTCTGCGATTCGCCTGCGATTCGTCTGCGATTCGCCTGCGATTCGCTTGCGATTCGCCTGCGATTCGCTTGCGATTCACCTGCGATTCGCTTGCGATTCGCTTGCGATTCGCCTGCGATTTTGAAAAAGTTCAAACCTTGAACACAATTTATGTTATATTTTTAAAATATTTGAATATAATAATTGAAGTAAGGTTTTTGCATATGAACTTTCTTTCAAATATCATTTAAATAATAATGCGAATAAATGGCGAGCGAATCGCGCGCGAATAAATCGCAGTTCGCCTGCGATTCGCTTGCGATTCGCCTGCGATTCGCCTGCGATTCGCCTGCGATTCGCTTGCGATTCGCCTGCGATTCGCTGCAATTCGCTTGCGATTCGCCTGCGATTCGCCTGCGATTCGCTTGCGATTCGCCTGCGATTCGCCTGCGATTCGCTTGCGATTCGCTTGCGATTCGCCTGCGATTCGCTTGCGATTCGCCTGCGATTCGCCTGCGATTCGCCTGCGATTCGCCTGCAATTCGCCTGCGATTCGCCTGCGATTCGCCTGCGATTCGCTTGCGATTCGCCTGCGATTCGCTTGCGATTCGCCTGCGATTCGCCTGCAATTCGCCTGCAATTCGCTTGCGATTCGCTTGCGATTCGTCTGCGATTCGCTTGCGATTCGCCTGCAATTCGCCTGCGATTCGCTTGCGATTCGCCTGCGATTCGCCTGCGATTCGCCTGCGATTCGCCTGCGATTCGCCTGCGATTCGCTTGCGATTCGCCTGCGATTCGTCTGCGATTCGCTTGCGATTCGCCTGCAATTCGCCTGCGATTCGCCTGCGATTCGCTTGCGATTCGCCTGCGATTCGCCTGCGATTCGCCTGCGATTCGCCTGCGATTCGCTTGCGATTCGCCTGCGATTCGCTTGCGATTCGTCTGAGATTCGCCTGCGATTCTCCTGCGATTCGCCTGCAATTCGCTTGCGATTCGCCTGCGATTCGCCTGCGATTCGCTTGCGATTCGTCTGCGATTCGCCTGCGATTCGCTTGCGATTCGCCTGCGATTCGCCTGCGATTCGCATGCGATTCGCTTGCGATTCGTCTGCGATTCGCCTGCAATTCTCCTGCGATTCGCTTGCGATTCGCATGCGATTCGCCTGCGATTCGCTTGCGATTCACCTGCGATTCGCTTGCGATTCGCCTGCGATTTTTAAAAAAAAGTTCAAACCTTGAACACAACTTATGTTATATTTTTAAAATATTTGAATATAATAATTGAAGTAAGGTTTTTGCATATGAACTTTCTTTCAAATATCATTTAAATAATAATGCGAATAAATGGCGAGCGAATCGCGCGCGAATAAATCGCAGTTCGCCTGCGATTCGCTTGCGATTCGCCTGCGATTCGCCTGCAATTCGCCTGCGATTCGCTTGCGATTCGCCTGCGATTCGCTTGCGATTCGCCTGCGATTCGTCTGCGATTCGCTTGCGATTCGCCTGCGATTCGCCTGCAATTCGCTTGCGATTCGCCTGCGATTCGCCTGCAATTCGCCTGCGATTCGCCTGCAATTCGCCTGCGATTCGCCTGCAATTCGCCTGCGATTCGCTTGCGATTCGCCTGCGATTCCCTTGCGATTCGCCTGCGATTCGCCTGCAATTCGCCTGCAATTCGCTTGCGATTCGCTTGCGATTCGTCTGCGATTCGCTTGCGATTCGCCTGCAATTCGCTTGCGATTCACCTGCGATTCGTTTGCGATTCGCCTGCGATTCGCCTGCGATTCGCCTGCGATTCGCTTGCGATTCGCCTGCGAGGTTCAAGGTTTGAACTTTTTCAAAAATCGCAGGCGAATCGCCTGAACACCTTGAACACAACTTATGTTATATTTTTAAAATATTTGAATATAATTATTGAAGTAAGGTTTTTGCATATGAACTTTCTTTCAAATATCATTTAAATAATAATGCGAATAAATGGCGAGCGATCGCGCGCGAATAAATCGCAGTTCGCCTGCGATTCGCTTGCGATTCGCCTGCAATTCGCCTGCGATTCGCCTGCGATTCGCCTGCGATTCGCCTGCGATTCGCCTGCGATTCGCCTGCGATTCGCCTGCGATTCGTCTGCGATTCGCCTGCGATTCGTCTGCGATTCGCTTGCGATTCGCCTGCGATTCGCTTGCGATTCGCTTGCGATTCGCCTGGGATTCGCTTGCGATTCGCCTGCAATTCGCTTGCGATTCGCCTGCGATTCGCCTGCGATTTTTAAAAAGTTCAAGCCTTGAACACAACTTATGTTATATTTTTAAAATATTTGAATATAATAATTGAAGTAAGGTTTTTGCATATGAACTTTCTTTCAGATATCATTTAAATAATAATGCGAATAAATGGCGAGCGAATCGCGTGCGAATAAATCGCAGTTCGCTTGCGATTCGCTTGCGATTCGCCTGCGATTCGCTTGCGATTCGCTTGCGATTCGCCTGCAATTCGCTTGCGATTCGCCTGCGATTCGCTTGCAATTCGCCTGCGATTCGCCTGCAATTCGCCTGCGATATAACATAAGTTGTGTTTTCAAACATTTTCTCGCCCCGCGATTCATTGGCGCGTGAACAGTTCAGTAAACAGTTCAGTAGCGTTGCCAACGCCGTCAAGCACAGCAACAACAGCACCCCCGAAACTACCTCAAGATGCACCAACGAGTGCAATGCCTGGTAGGAGATTGATACGATACAATAGATTATATGGGTGGAAGGCTTTTCGTAGTTGGTGTTTGGCTGTCACGAAACTCTTCATGTCTTCTAATTACTTGTGTCTAACCATAACTTTAATGCTTAGTCTGTCTAACAGTTTTTGCTATTTATAGCTTACACATTTGTAAATGCTTTTCCACCTGAGAGCTGAGAGCTGTTCGCTACTCGCTTTTAATTTCGTCTGCCATTTGTCACGCCAATTTCTTACACATGCATACAACATACAACGCGCACATGTCATCATCATAAATCAACATCAATGATATCGACATAATCACTCAAAAAAACACACACACACGTGCACACACACACACACATATGCAAACACAGCTATACATGACAATTTTGCGGGCTGCCATGCGAAAGCAGAAAGCAGAGCGAAGAGAGAGAACGAAAAACCGCCAAAAGGAAGCGCTACTGACATGTTTAATGGCAACAATGGTAACAGCGTCGCGACAATCTCCCACTCATCCCCTTCCCCCCACCACGCAAGTGTGTGCTGGGCTTAAGCGACAACCCTATGACACTTACTCCATCGAATTTGGCTGCATGCAATTTGTGCCCAACTCTGTCAGAAGCGATGACAATGCGGATACGGATGTGGATGTGGATGCGGATGCGAGTGCGGATGATGAACGGCTGACAGCCGCAGAGGCAGCTGCCGAGCGCTGTTCTCGAGAACGAGAACGAGAAGAACGAACTAACGGACAGACAGACAGATGGACAGGCAGTCAAACTGATATATCAGCAACAAGCAGAAAGTGAGAAGCGCTGCTCTGTCGACAACAAATCGCCATGAAATTAAATTGTACACAAAACGACATGGCCAAGAGACAGAGAGAGCATACACACACACACCCACATATGTGGGCACTCAAGAGGAGGGCGTGGTGTGTCAGTGTCGGGGCCGGCAAATAGCAAATAGTTTAACCACAAATTCATCATCCACATGAGCCGCACACACATTCAGCCACATCCATCAGCAGCAAAATTGGCGCTGTCAACACCTCATGGCTGCAGCACAATTATTGCCATGGATGCTGGCATTTTGGCATTTTGTCGCGCTTTGACACAGTCTCCCCCAAAAATATGTGACACACTCTCGCAAATGTGGCAAATATTTCGGCAAACGCTATGCTGATTGTTTGTTGCAGAGTCAACCAAATGATTGCAATTCCCCCTTTCGCGACGCCATTGTGAGATGCGCCTAAAAGCACGCTTTGATCTTTGATCTATTGAAAGCAAGAAAATAAATTAGCACGTTTTCGACGTCGCCCAAAACAACAAAGTCTACACACATAGAAAGCTGATGAGACGACTGTGTAGCCATCTAAGTTGAAGGACATTTCAAAAGCGCACATAAGGTTCTTAAGTTTTCCATAGAAACGCCCACGCAATTTGCTGCGGCTTCGGCTGCTGCTGCTTCTTGTTATCATTTCTGGGAAGAGACATAGAATGGAACATGACAAACACGCTCGCATCATTATTATTATTTATAGCAGCTGGAGCGAACACGCGCTAGTTTTTGGCCCAGCTAATTCCGTCAAAGAAAAAAAATTAGCCACGCACTAAAATTAGTTTCATCATCAAAATATTTTCGCATTTCACGTGCTTTATCTAATTATGATATTTGTAATATTTCTTCGCATTTCACACATAAATCATTAAAAAATGTTCAATTATTATAATTTCAATTCATTCACTTCGTTTGACGACATTTCTACACTTCTTTTAAACATTTAAATTACATACATTGTATGTCCACTTCAAGAAGCTCTTTAATCACTTTGTTAAACTGTAAAGTCCTCTTTAAATTGTTATTTTTTTTATTGCCCATTTGTGCTGTCGGTGAAACCTAGAGCGAGCGTTGCTATGCCTACCCAAATCAAAAGCTTGGGGAGAGAAGAGCAGCTTAGCTGTGTGAGGCCACACAAATGCGCCTAATTACGTCAATTTAAAAAAGTAAAAGAATAAAAGGAATGAATATAAAATAAGAAAACGTTAAGCGGCTCAAGCAAATACCGTTACATTGCCACAACCTGACTGACCGACAAAATAAATGGACAGATGGACAGACGCAGAGACTGACCCAAGCAAACTCAAATGCTGCACTATATTTCTAAGAAAACGACAAACTCGCTAAGGACTACACAGCAACGATAATGATGATGTTTGCTAATGATGATGATGATCACGACTTGGACCAAGTGGGTGCTTGAAAGAGAGAGAGAGACAGAAAAATTGTGAGCTGAGTGCTTAGGCGAAAGTTTGCACAGTACGCGCGACCAGATGAGCAGATGATGGTCTGACCCCCAAAACCAGAGACGGGGGGTGGGCGGATGATGGGCCAAGTAAATAACTATAAACTAGTTAAGGACTATTTCAATTAGATGACCAAGCCGGCAAACGGGAATACGCCATAACTGCAATTTCAATTAGCGGTTTGTGCTACTTTTTTCTATGGCCTTGCTTGCCACCCTTGATTGCCACCCACGCGGCAGCAGCCGCACTTCAAATTGCTTAATTAAGCGCAGGCAAAGTTTCGCAAATACGCCAGAGACAAACAGGCAAAAAAGACAGAGCGACAGACGGCGACTGCGATTCCGACTGCGATTGCGATTGCGACTGCGGCTGTGAGCTTGGTAGCGTCATAAACTTTGAGCCTTCGAAGTAACGATTGCATTTTTAATAGCCAAACACATAAAGTAACATAGAGGAGGGAAGTAGAGGAGAGAGAGGGGGCACGGGTGGTTATGGGTCAACAGCTGCTCCAGTGTTGTTTGCAAATTTTATGACTTTCAGTTGGGCTGCAGTTGTTGGTCAGCTCAGCGCCAGTTTACCATTGTCTCGCACTTTACTGCATATTGTGTGGCATTAAATAGCAACATGCTGTCAGCCGCTGCCGCATGCCACATGCCACACACACACACACACATACTCGCACACGCACAAACATTTTATTTTTCTATACATTGAGATACGGTATATATCCCGGAAAAGTTTTCAACTTTGTTTATCTAATCTGGTCACAAAAAAAAGGTGACATCGCCGTCGGCAACGTAAAGCATTTTATGCGTTTTTATTTCATTTGCGATTTCCCTCGCTTGCCTCATGCTCCGCTTTCGCTAGCCACAGGAGCACACGGGAACAGGAGCAGGAGCATGTCGCGAAATTTTTATGGCATATTCGTTAGGGGTGCTACGAGAAATACACCTGGTCTGGTCTGGTCTGGTCGGGAATGGTCTGGAGTATGGTAGCGGAGCCATTCGCTGTCTTTAAAAAAACATATAAAACACATGTGCAGGATTATAAACAGAACAGAATGCGAACAAAAAATTGGGGGAACATTACATTGTTTGTTGTGCTGTGCCTGGGAGCTGGCAAATTGCATTTGCTATAGATTAGGGACCCGCAATAATATATGACATTTATGGCAGTACATAAAATATGGCACAACAAGAGGGGAAGACAAACAGCCAGCAAGTTAGAGTATGTTCCAAAATACTTCAACTCAGTGGGAAACTTAAAGTTGCAAAAGTTGAAAAAAAGAAAAATAAAACTGCACTACAAATAAACTAGGAAATAGAAATACTAACATATATCATTAGTTAGTTCCACCTTTCTACTTCATTTCTGTTGAATTTAAGAAAAACCCTTTTTAGTAGACTAATATATAAACAAAAACACCTCTCTAAATTAAGCTTACTCTATCTATCCTATCTCTCTTTCAATGTGTAATTAATTTCGCATTAGACAACCTTAAAATACTAAAAGTAAATTGATTTAAAATGCAGCGATAACCGTTTGAGGAACACCCTCAACGCACAACAACCTTTTTTAACTGCTATGTGGGGAAGAACCTTTAAATGATAGCACAGAAGTCTGCGCCCTGCCCCTAAAAATACATTTTGAAAGAAGTTTATTTTATATCACACACACACACACAGTAATACACACGAACACAGCTTGCAATTAATGTGGCAAGTATGCGTAGAGCTTTTCAACTGCTTTTCTTTTGCCACTTGACTGTCTGTTAATGCCGCAAATAAATTGCTAAGAACCTGCTCCCCGGTTGGCGCTGACAATCGATGCTGTGCAGCTGTTGCCGCTGCCAACTTTTAATGATAATTCCGGTTGCTGCCGTTGCCGCTGCCGCTGCCATATGCGGCACATTCTCATGCTGATCCGTCCAGTTCATGGAAATTACGACAAGCCGTAGACCAAAAATTAATACTAACAACACAAAAAGAATAAGAATAATGACAAAGAAGCAGACAGGCTTGTATAAGATGAAGAAGATGGAGAAAACAACAAGAAGAACAATAAGTAGAACAAGAGGCGACAGTTCGTGCAATGCTGTTAAATGCGGCACATCCTTTGCCAGACGAACGCGTCCTGTGCTTAACTTTTGAACAAATTCTAAACGGAAAATATGAAAACGAATTATGTTGACAGCGGAAAAATCCTACAACTTCCTGCCGCACAGACAACGTCACCAGCAACACGGAAAAAAAACACAAAAAAAACCAAAAAGCGTGACATAAAAAGTTGACAGCGTAACGGCAACCGAGACACACACAGCGGAGCATGGAAGATGAGAGACACTAGGAAGAAAGAGGGAATCGGGAGGGGGGGGGGGCAGGAATTGGGGACGGAAACATTCGCCACTGGATGCCGTCGACTTTTGGCAGTTCCCAAAAATAATGAAATATTTTAATTATGCTTCAACCTGACCAGAACACAAGAATCCTCATGAACTTGACGGAATTTTTGATTAAAACAATATATTTTTAGAACTATTATCAAATAATGCACATGCTGCGCTGACTTTGATGCCCAAAATACTCTTGTAGTTGAGTAAACATTCTTTGAATAACTAATTTGCCCATATTCCTTGCTTTGCGTTGATAAATTGCCTTGCGGCAGCTTTTAATAAAAAATAATTAGACTCGCTTGCTTTACTCTTTGAATTTCCTTTTTTTTTATAATAATGGTGAAAGATTTTTCTGTGCTTTACTTTCTTCTGCTCATAAATATTGAATTTCAATTTTGGTTTTGGTTTTCAATATCCATTTTAATCACAGCTAACTAAGAGAGTATTATATGTTGTATGTATTCACTTCTTAGCAGACAAAGTGCCCGCCGGAAATGCGACACACAAGGATGACAAACTCTTGGACTCGTCGCAAACTGAAGAGCAGAGCTCAGCATGGACAACAGCAGTGCTCGTTGTCGGCTCCATTGTCGGAGTAATAGTTCTTGTGGGCGTAAGTACTGCAAATTATTTGTATGCCAATGAATTTTGGCCGGTAACTAAGCAATCAATTTATTTTTCGGTTACTATGTTTATATATTTTGCAGACATGCTATTTGTTCATAAAGCGTTACCCGAAGAGAGGAAATTCCATGAATTTTGTGAATCCCACGTACAATAAGACCACAGAGGATACGTTCAGTTTGGAGAAGAATGCGCCCATCGATGCAAGCAGTAAATATGCCCCAGCATTGGAGGAAGAGGTAAGCGGGTCGATGGTGACGTCAGCGGCAAATCCAAATGATTTTAGCTATGTGAGATTTTAAATTTGCCAGGCTAAATCTAAGCTAGAACTAATCTTAAATTAAATGTTGTACATAGATGGATACATATGTATTTAGTCAGATTATATATCGTAAGTCGTAAGCTATATCAGTTGGTAACCTACAAAATAAGTTGAGTACAAGTTGGGAGAGCCCCGTGCTGAAAGAGTAACATAACATATAAATGTAAAAATAAGTATGTACTCTATTGTATATCCGAGTGTTTATTCTCACTAACTAACAGAACCACGCGAACAACAATTTATCATATTTCCAAATGCATTCTTAAGTGTTATAATAGCATATAGAACAAGCAACTTTTAAGTGTTTTACCAGATAATAGATAACGTATTTATATGTGTGCTTATGTGTTTTCTGAACCAAGAGGTTTTATTTTTAAAATCCTCAACAAGTTGTGACAATTTTTACATATACAAAATAATTGAAAGCTCGTTAGCTAGCCACAAATGTCAAATAATTAAGCATATTTTATTTTGAACAATCCATTTGTAATTAGAATAATATATTTAATGAAATAATATGTGTTCACTTTCGAAACCTAATCACAGTATATAATTTCTTTAAAGATAAATGAATATACATATTTAAAAATAATACAATTTCATAGATGATTGAGTATTTGACATTTGGCGCTAGTTTTGCTAGTTAAATTAAAATGAGTTTGGTGCTCAATACATCACAAACTTTGCAGAGTAATATTCTATGAAGTTAAAACTTGGCTTTCTAAAAGAAACAGAAATATTAGATTTATTTTCAATGTCTGTCCGCTTCTTTCCCTTTTCTTGGAAACGCAAATTTGTATATTTACAAAATTCGCATCACTTAATTTAAAAATCCAATTCTGAAAGAGTATTTAAGCCTCAGCTTGCCAGCAACATAGTTAGTTTTTCCTTTCTGTATCCAAAAATCTGCGCAAGCAAAACAGTTGCAAATCTTGAACATCATCGAATACGAGTTTAGCAAATATTTAGTTAAGACCAATGTGTATGCAAACATTAAACAGTTGCACACACACACACACACACACACACATATGACTTGACAGGATTTTAACGAAATTTGTTTATCAACTTTGCACGCTGCGAGCGAAAACGCAAAAACCAAAGCTAGATATCCATTAGCAAATAGAAGGTAAGTCGTGGTCATGCATAATAAATTGTTGCATACGAAATTGTCATTATTATAATTATTATGATTATTATTACACTGAGTACACATAATTTAATTGGCATTTTATTGTTATATGATTTAATTTATTAGCCATTTATAAATCGATCTAAATGCCGCCGCAATGCCACCAGATTGCCATCGATTCTATTGTGTGAGAACATTGTGAAAATTGTTGAAAACTCTCGTTGACACGACACGGCATTAGAGCAGCCCTCAGGGCCGCACCTTTCGTAATTTCGTAATTGTAATGCAATGCAATGCAATCAAAACGTGCATATCCATTGGCCAATTAAACAGAAAGGCCAATTAAAAAAGCGTCAATGGAGCGTCAAAATGTCCTTTTTTCTGCCTGTCGCAGTCCAACAGCAGCTGCTGCATTTTCATATAATTTACTAAAATATTTAAATTAAATTGAATTTTGCATTTCGGCAAATGCCTGCTGCTATTTTTAATTAGCACGCTAAATTTTAAACTGCACCAACAAAAAAAAAAAAAAAACAAATGGAAAACACAGCGAAAGAACAACAACTACATAGATAATTATGCCAATTTAAGCAAAATATCATTAAGCCTGATTTTCAGTGCGGTCAGCTGGCATAGAAATTTGCATTTGCATTTCACGAATAGACAAGGACGACGATTTACGCATTGTTATCATTGGGAAATTTTACGATGTTTGTATTTATAATATTTCGAATTATGCAATCAATTGGGGTTCCGGTAATATCGCCATCAACATTCCCGCCGGATTATGGAAAATATCCCATTATATTTTCGTTCAATTTATAGTTGTTTAAAGCTTAATTTATATTTAATGGGGCAGAGTTTTATTTTTACATTAAACATTACAGTTGATTACGTACCCACTTTTATCATTTTTACACTTTGCCTTAATGTGTTAAGCGTACATATTTGAAAGCAGCTTTTAATATTTGATTACATTTTTTTCCAGGAACCCTTACGCGCTGAGGTCATAGAATGTGTTTGAAATGAGAGCATAAGAAAGCCATACACAACAAAAAACAAAAGACATATCCAAACAGACTGCGGTTTATCGGCAGAAGCTAAGGCAACAACAAGAAGAAAGAGCAAAACAAGAAAAAAAAACTCCTATTATGAAGTCCTTTAAGTTTAAGGCACCTAACTCAAAGAAACAAAAAGTAAAACTTTTGTTTAGCAAGTATAAAGAAGCATGCCAAAAAAGACAACAACAACTACAACAACAAGAACATTAACAAGATGGAAACCACAAGAAAGAGAATTCAATCACAACAATAAGATGAGAACCACAACAATTAAATATTATCATGGGGAAAACAAAATACTCAACAAATTTAATTTGTTGCCTAGTTTACAATTTAATTTAAATTCAACATCAAAACTCATGAAACACGCCTCCATTCAAATACGCCCACAAACTAATACGCAACTTTTGCGACGGCAGGGCGAAACCTTTTGAGATCAACCAACAGCATCAACACACACACACTCACACACACACTCTCATACACACGCACATTTGTATGTACACTCACACAACCGCACACACGCATATCCATACTCATAAGAATACACACACACACACAATACACGCAGGGAGCGAGCCACAAGGACACAATTCAGAGCCGAAATTCAACCTTTCGTTTTAAGTGAATGAAATAAATTGTAAAAAGTTGAAAATGTGCAAAATAATTTGTTGGAATTTAAACAAAAAACTAAGAAATTCCTCTGTTGATTTGCTCAATTGTGATAGAATTTATTACTTAAATGTAAATTAAATATCAAATTGCATTTGATTACTATCTGCCACTACACATGTAATTTAAAAAAAAGAACTAAGTTCAGCTTCTATCACAATCGACCAAATCAACGTGGCAATGAATTTGAAAATCGTTCAACTATAAAATGTTAGCGTATGAAACAATAATAATGAATATTATTACGAATCATAGTGATTTAGATATTTTTTGTTATGAATAAAAAATTGAAAATGAAATTAAAGAAAAATGGAGAAAATAATGTATTTAGCACAAATTTTTAGATCAAATTTAGTGAATACTTCATGTACATTTTGCAATGTAAATACATTTTTGGAAAAAGGGGAAATCAATGAAAATACAAAACACAAAAAAAGATGGTCGAATATATTAAACGAAAGCTAAACATCATTATACAACAATATTTAATTCACATTATTTCTTTGTACACATTTTTCGCTCGTTCTCTTTGGGTATTCAGAACAATATGCTGTGATCAGTTTAAAGAAAATATATATGTATATGTATCATACATTTATTTTAAATTATTATAATTCCTTTAAAAATTTCTCATTTATTTAGTTTTTATTCATTTAGTATATGTAGAAGTTGCACTTTTAATTTATTTCAAAAGTATAATGAAATATGTTCTGGGAAATTCGAAATGAGTTTGAATTTTATATTTTAATGCAATTCTGTTTGAAACTAATTAGCTAACAGAGAAATGGTACATGTCAACAACTAATTAATATTATTAATATTAATGCAAATAATGTAAAATAAGGTTTATTCAAAAATAAAGTACATTTAAAAACATATACACATTTTAAATTTATATATTCTAGCTGTTGGATTATCTCACTCTCTCTCTAGCTAGCAATGTTCCTTTGGCATATTAAAGCGCTGAGTCATACACTGAGATTTGTTCGTGAATCTGCCTCAAAGCAAAGCATCAGCAACAGGCTCTGCCATATTAATCTGGGCTCGCAATTGAGTCCACAACTTAATAGCCTTGACGTGGATAGCAGTAGCAACACCAACACACACACACACAGACAGACAGACACATGAATTATTAAACGCCATTGGACAACTGCGCCAATTATTTCACATGAGGGCACATCAATTCGTAAAGAAGACAACGTTGGCCAGAGCAGCGCGGGCGGCTATCAATAACCATGGCAAAGTTCGCACATCGGAGGCCAAAATTAACAGATTGCATAGTTGAGGCAAAAGCAAAAGCGGGAGCTGAAACCGAACTGAAACTCAACCCGCACTCACTAATGGCCATAACACACAAAGCAATTTTGGAATGGACTGCACACACACACACACACTCGACAATACATATTGGGCAGTATTTTTAATTTTACCCGTGTGGCCCCGGAGCAACCAATCGGAAGTCAATTCGCTGGCCATTGAATAGTGGCCATATTTGACCTCACGCATGAGAATGTCATGCCTACTATGTGCTGGTGCCTGTGTGTGTGTGCGGCTGAGTAGTGTGCGGGCTAAAGTTTTGGTTAATTTATGGACGCAAATTATCAGGGTGCCTTCGGGGCAAAGTCAGACGCAGCGATTTTCGTGCCCAAATGGCGAATAAATGCCATTTTTTTATGCCTTTCGGTGTCTTTATTGTTATAATTTATGTGTCGCGCCTAAAAGCAGGCAACACATTATTCGTATTTATTGTTCGACAGACGACAGGCGACTGTCAGCGAGAAGTAAAGCATAAGCATAAGCCGCTTATCCCGCACCCGAAATACGCTAAGCGTTTTCAATTGTATCGATTTCGTCAGTCATATTCTCCACACTCCGCCTGTGATAATTTCCATAGGCTGCTTAGCAGTTTAAGCTAAGTATGATTGTGTACAGGGCCAGGGCAGGGAAGGTAGAGGATGAAAATGCAACCATTCCTAAATTGCAGTGATATACTATACAAGGAAGGCACACGTGTGTGCAGCACTGTGGCCGGACTCATCTGACTAAATCTGCAATTCAGCCGGAACAACATACATTTTGGTCATTTTGCTGCCGCAGGCCAGCCGGCACAACAAGCGAGACCAAGTCCATGGACTAGTTGAGTGCTGCTGCTCCCACCTCCCACTTCAATTCTTTCCTCCTCCTCCTTCTGGCCAATGAGGCAAAACATCTGGCACTTTTGTGACTGTGGCAAAGAATGTGGCAAACGGTAACAGCGGCAACGGTGCGGTTGACTTTTGTGCAGCATGCTCTTGCCACGCTGTGTGACTTATGATGCTAGCCGCATGGACCATCCCCGTGGCAAAAGTGGAATGCATTCAGTTTTTCGTTTTGATGGCCACTCTGCGATAACAAGTTAACTGACAGTTGAAAAGTCCAATGCAGAGTCCATTTATAGCATTTATCAAGGCCTCAAAGCTCTGAACAACTAATATAGACAGCTACGTTAGCGTTCAGCGACGAAAATGTTGTTATCAAAATTGAAACGTAGCATAGAGTTCTCACTTTCTATATGCACCGTCAATCGATAGCACTATATAGGACAATATAATCAGGTTGATGTCATCTCATATCAAAACATTTACATCTCATCATGAATTTAGTCGATTAGTCGATTAGCGCTAACTGGGAAGATTCTAATTAGTGAATTGCCAGGCAGCTTTTATAGTGTAGTTTGTGGCGCTTAAGGCAGCCAACTGACCACCAAAGCTATCAAAGTCTTCTTCAATGCAACTGGTCGAGTGTAGTGCAGTCATGTATTGCTCTCTGGAATTGTTGTTTTTGTCAGCACTGCGCCTGAAGCTAGTTGCATGCCTCTTGCACACAAGGTTATGCAAGTTCATACGCCAAAATATGCTGAGGCCACATGATGGCCGACTATGAATGTGTATGTGGGTGTGTGGGTGTGTGGATTAGTGTGTGAATGGGTAAGAGGATCGACGGGTGGTTTGTTGCGTCGTCTTACACGTAGCCACGTTGTTGGCTTGTCGGTCGAGTTGTTTGCACCACGTTCTGAATAATGGATACGTTTCGTGCCACATTGAATGCCCAGCAGTGAGTGACATTACACGAGTTTTGGCCGCCACATGCGGCACATGCTTCCAAATGTTTTTGGAATTGTTAATGTAATTACGCCTGAAAGCCTTCGTCTTTTGCGTGGAGACTGGGTCAATGCACATATATGTTCATTTATAGGAATGAGCGACGACTCGTAAGGTTGCCAAGCAGGTTAATCAAGTCAAGCCAAAGACAACTCAAGTCGATAAGCATGTGCGAGAATGTGAGTGTGATAACATGTGTGTGAGTTTAAAACCAAATTCGCACTGTCATTGGAGAGCATGTTGGCAATTTGCCTAATTGCTGTTTTGGACCCATTCGACAGAGAGAGAGAGACATTGAGAAAAATACACAGAAACAGAGACCGAGAGAAAGCGATAGAGAGAGACCTTCATCAGCATGCACATTTTCTAATCAAGTGACGAGTTTTTCTTCATTTTCACACTGTATAAAATAACTTTGCAGACAACAGCAGAGCGTGCGGAAAATTCATCAACCCAAAGGCAATGAACGAACGTTGTAGCAACTAAATCGAGGCAAATGCCGCGTTCCAGGGGCAAGCAGCAAGCAAGAAAGTATTCGCTTTGTGTGTGCGTGTGAGTGACATGGAAAAATGGTTACAAAATGGCGGCAGCTGACTTAACAAACACATGCATGTCAATGCGTATGCGTGAGAACGTGTGTGTATGCGTGTGTGTGTGTGTGTGTGTGTGTGTGTTGGACATATACAACGTATTGGCCTTGATGCAAACTGTCGTTTGTCTTTCGCGCTTTCACTTGGCCTTTTGCTTTGGCCTTTTATTTGTGTCCTCTCCATGTGGCTTAAATTCAACTTGTTGGCTTCAAAACTTGTCAATTTCGTATACGCTATCGAAGTTTACCCATGAGTATTTAATTTGTTTTAGCATTTCAAATATCACTTCTTCTAATTAGAACACTTTTCAAATAGCTTAAATATTCTGTGTATATGTTTAAACTTGGCTGCACGATTAAAGAAAGCGTATTAAAATAGCGCAGAGATTTCATTCACGCCGAGCTGGCCCCAAACTTAACCTCGCAACCATGCCGCGCGCAGCAAAAACACAGACATATAGTATATACGTATAATTTCGTTGCGTCTTTCGGCTTGTTTGCAAATTTTCAACTTGAAACGCCAGCGCCAGACTGAAAAGCGAGCGCAACGAGCGCAATTTCTTTATTTTTTTTTCTCTCCCTCAGTTCTCAAAAGTAAAAGTTTCGCTGCGTTTGGCAGCAGCTTGCAGTTGTCACCGTGTAAGTGAATGTGAATATGATTGTGTGTGTGTGTGTGTGTGTATTCTGAGCATATTAACATGTATGTGTGACACGATTTACCAACAGCAGCCACCACAACAACAACAACTGCTGTTAAGCTGTTTTGTTGCTTTGCCATTTGCAGCCACTTCATAAAATAATGTTGCATACTTGGAGGGGTCGCAATTGCACTAAAAACTAATTAAATGCTAAACGCACACACAAACGCAAACAAAGCAAACTCACATAATTCGCTTACATACACACATGTTGTTAACAGTGTTAACAAATAATCAACATGTGCATTTCTAGAGAAATTAATTACATTTAATCAACTGCCAGCGGTCAATGTCAACATTAATTTGCAAAAGTTATTGGACCAAATCTGCTACACCAACTGAAGCTACATCCAGATCCGACACAATACTAGAAGACATATGCTCATATCCATTTGTGTATGTGTGTGTGCTTAAGTGAGTGTGCGTTTGCGGCATCTGGGCAAACATTCGCTGGCAAACTGGCATCTCTCTCCCTTTCTCCCTTGCTCTCGTTCTCTTTTAGTGGCGTGTGTGGGTGACAGGCGGAACAGCAGGTGAATTGCTGGACAGCACGTTTAATACCAAAATTGACATTAAATTGCTTGTGACCTGCACCCAACAGCAACGGCAGCAGTAGCAGCAGCCGTCTCGGCTCCAGCTGCTGGCTCTCTGTTATCGACTTTTACGACAATTCCAATAAAGAAACAGCCCAGACGACATTGTGATTGTGCAGGCCGCGATGTAACGAGCAGCGACCCCTCGCCAGGGAGTTAGGGGCATGGGTAGAACGTGTCCTCAAAATGACAAAACGACTTTTGGGCAAATTATTGAAAGATTTCTATTGCAGCCGGTTGTGCGAAGGCGTCAGCAAAATAGTGTGACCACAAACCAAGGCCAATAAAATCTTGAATTCAATCAGAGCAATTTTTGGTGAATTATAAAAATTCAAATTGGGAAATATTTGCAGTTTTTGAGTTCATAAAATCGAACTGATTTTATATGCAATGAAATTGCTTTTCAATAAAAGGTTGTGAATTGATAAACTTGGTCACACTCTGCACAACTGGGGCATGGACTGACAGGTGGTCCAAGTGTGTTACGCACTTTGACGATGTTATTTTATTATTACTTTTTTGTGACATGCACAACAATTGTCAACAATTGGATGAGACTCCCAGACTCAACAGCCATTAATTTTCGCATTTTGGTCCAGCTTTTAGGCAAAATGAAGTTGTTGATATTGTCAGACACTCGAGCACGTGGACCTCAGACCTTCTTCCTGTTCGTCTTCAACTCACTATATACACTATACATATTGGCATGTCATCCTGAGTGGCGCTTTGCCATCGCCAAATCGAAGATGGCATGAGTAAGCTGTTCTGTTGACCAGTTGAGAGCAGCATGAGTTGAGATTACTTTGGCATTGCGTATATAAGCTGGCTTCTCGGTTCACTTACGTGACGCAAATGTGTTACGTAATTGTCATAACAGCCACACTCGACGCATAAGCAATATTTTCACACAAACAAACACACACACACTTACACACTCGCGCCAAGCGCAATTCCCCTGGATAAACATTGTCAAATACTGGTATACGTAACTAAAGCCCAAAGCCTCAACAGTCGTCCACAAGCTGGCGGAAAATGTAGTCGTAGTAACTGAAAACGTTGCCAAGAAACAAAAGAAAAAATAAAATACCAAAAACTAATTTAAAATGACCTTCCCAGGCTGCACAATGGACATGATGCCGCATTACAAGTGCGGCTGTGTGGGTGCGGCCATGTTTGCTGGCCACACACATACTTAACTTCATTTGTTAACGCGAGGGTTGGTCAACAAAGTTCCGAGTGGTGTGAATGATGAAAACTAAGACTCTTCAATCTATTATTTTATTTATCTAATTAACAGCTGTAGTAACTATATCCCAAGTTACATACTTACCCTCAATCAGCTTACAACACATTTTCGTTGCCTACTTTTGGGCGGCAGTCGTATATTGCAGTGGTTGCTTTCATTCATAGTTTGGCCAACTGAGCGCCTTGATGAAAAACTTTTAACTTTAACTAAAACTAAATTATTTAAATATTAATGAATTTATCTAATTTTTAAAATTGATATATATAATATTTCCACTTACAACCACTACTCAATCAACCCGCATTTTTATAACAGAGATTTTTCGTTGCCTACTTTTGGGCGGCAGTCGTATATTGCAGTTGATGCCTTTATTCTTAGTAAAGCTGAAGCATTGATGAAAAACTTTTAAACTTTAACTAAAACTAAATTATTTAAATATTAATGTATTTATCTAATTTTGAATATATTATATAAATAAAATATTCCTACTTACAACCACTACTCAATCAACCCGCATTTTATAACAGCGATTTTTCGTTGCCTACTTTTGGGCGGCGGTCGTATATTGCAGTTGTTGCTTTCATTCATAGTTTGGCCAACTGACCGACTTGATCTTAGCTTTAAGGCTCTCATATAGCTGACCGTCTGACTGCTGATAGGCGCTGAGGTCTGAGGGCTTCAGTATTTTTCTCTTCTTTTTTTGGGGGGCAAATGGTAGCGACGGTCTACATTTAATGTTTTTGCAGCCATTGCCATTGCTATAATTTTTTTTTGGTTTTTTCGCTATGCTTTTTCGCCTCGCCTTGCTTTGCTTTGCGTTGCGTTGGCTTGGTTTTGGCTTGTTGTACTTTGGTTGCCTCTGCTTTGCTTTGCTCATATTCTTTTTGCTATTTTAGTTTTCTAACCAACAAAACAAATTGAATCACGTTCGCCTGGGAAAGAAACGTGAGTATTTTATTTTTCCCGTTAAACATTTTCATTTTTCTTTGCCAGCCAGTGAGCAGCCAGTCCAAAAACAAAACAGCGAAAAAAAAAAAAACGGCAACAGCAGTAGACGAAGAAGAGGAAAAGACCATTCCAGCTTGCAATGCAAGTTGTTTTGTCTGATAATGATGCCGTGGGGTCATCTCAGCTGTTTGTTGTGTATTTGTTGTTGCTCCCAGTGGCTGTTGAGTGTTGGCTAGTGAACCATGGCCAACACAATCATTTGGCCCATATATTCTAGATGCCACTCTCTCTTTGTCTCTCGCCGATTCTCTCTTTCTTTCCCCAGTGTTTGTATTTTGTTTATTAAAAAGAGATTGGCGAGCGTAGAAAGATTTTCTCATGACCAATAAGAGATTCTGTGGGCACCACAAACGGCCTAACCAAACCATTCATCATCATTCCAGCCTGATGATTTTATTTTGATTTCGGAAGCGCAAACGTTTGGGGATTACCAGTCTAATGATTTTATTATAGTTCTCATACGACTTTCGGCCTTCGGTTTTGATTGATGGTTGCCTCAGCACCTCAGCCGCCCTTTCGTATTCATATCATTGTCTATCATTTCGTTTTCATTCATTGTCTACTCAAGTGAGCCGCCATTTAAGTGTGCCTTCATTATATTAAAAGCACATTAATACGTCGGTCGTCTGTCGTCCGTCGCCTGTCGTTTGTCAGTATATGGAAATTCATCTTAAAAATTGAAATAATCCCCCTTCAGTGGGGGGTACTTGCTCCAAACAATGGCCATACACCAAAGCTGAAATGTCAAACAATGCAAGTCTAAAAATCAGAGCAAACCCTACAAAGTTTTGTGTGTGAATATTTTTGTTATTGTCTCGGGTTAGTTTAGAAAGATGTCAGCCTAGCAGAAGTATGAATAAGCTGCACTTGCTTAAAGTTATTGAAACCATAATGAAAGATAAAAAAGAAAAAAAATGTATAAAATTTATTTCCAATTAATTATATAAATTAAACTCAGACTAAAATAAAAAAAACAACAAAAATTTTCCACTGGGGAATTTGAAGTGTACCCGATACAACTGAGCGTAGGGTATCCAATAAATAAACTAAACGAAGGCCCGCAGCGAGGTGTCGTTTTGACTGTCACCCCGAGCCTCCGCGTTTCCCTCTCTATCTCTCTCTCTCTCTCCCTTTGGAACTGGAGAAATTCTAGTTCAACTTCGTTCACACGCTGTGCCCGCACATAGTCGTAATTACGCGCAACTTTCGACAAGTGTCGCCTGAAAATCGCCAGTCCTTCGTGTCCCTGGAGCGGCTGCAAAGTTTTGCAATGGCGCCTTTTGATGTTGCCACAGTCACGGTGGCAAGGGGGGTGCCGGGGCAAACTGAAGCGCACATGGCGACCAAGGCAGCTGCGGTTTAATCTTCTTTTAAATTGTCCCCCCGGCCCACAAACCCGGCTCAAAGCAGTACAACATCATGGGCAAAAAGTTTGCCGCCACTTGCGCTTGATAACTTAGAACAAAAGTGAACAGGAGTGAAGCAGCCCAAAAGCTGGAACAACAACGACAACAACAGGAACGGCAGCAGCAGTAGTAGCAGCAGCGGTAACAGCAGTAGAAGGACCACAGCTTGAAATAGTTGAGAATTCTTTGTTGCAAAAGTCATTGTTACACTTGCGGCGCTGCTGTTATTTTTCACTCTAATTAGCCGTCATTGGTTTGTGATTTGTGGACATGGGCTGGAGAGACCAGTTGAACGGATGGAACACCTGCCTCAAAAATGTTTCTGTGCTTTTCGCCAAAAAAAAAAAACAGAAAACTTTTACCAAATACCACAAAATGCTACTAGTAATTTTGTGCAGATTTTGATTTACTTGCGAAGGCAAAAAGACAACGGTCAGCCTCATAAATCTTTGGTCCAGTAAATGGTCAGCACGCCTTTTGCCTATGTGGAATTTACTTAACCGATTTCCAGTTTAACTTCTGCTGCAGTCATTTTCGCCAGAAGCCAGAAATGGCCGCAAATAATTTACAGCAAATGAGTTTGCCACAAATTTATGCAGACCACATTAACCATTCAGCAGAGCCAAAGACCAAGTAAAGTATTTAATTAAATTAAATACAAAACAGCTATCTAGCCTTCGCTTCGCTTTGCTTTGCTTCGGTTATGGCTTTTATGGTCGGTCTTTAAAACGTTCGTAAATCATTTAAGACCCAGTCCCCACAAATACGCTGCGAACAGCCAAACAGCTAATGGCCAATGCTTCCTGATGCTCATGATTCAGCTCATGGTCATACTTCTGCTCATTGTCCAAGCCGATCACGCCTGCCATTTGTGCGGCCACATTAAAATAGACTAAAATGTGCAGCAGCCTCTGTCTTTATGGCCACTTAATGTAAAACAGTTAATTAGCAGCATACACCCACACTCACACACACACAAGAACCCACACATACACACATAAGGAGCGACCACAAGAAAGAGAGCGAGAGCGAGAGGCATATAATGTCCGGTGGCCATGCAAAATGGCCGTCATTTTTACTGCCCCTGACATTTTTACCATCTTGGCCGGCAGGTGGCGCTGGCTGGCCTTGCGAAAAGGCGGAAAATTACTTTTGATTAATGAAGCGCAATGAGGCATGTAGAATTTTGTTTTTAATTTTTAAGAAAATATAAAGGAAACCAATCAGAGGTCACATTTATGGAAAGCTTTGAGCGAAATACACTTCCATAGTTAAAATAATATATTAAATAATTCACGCTAAAGTACTTCATCAAATTACTTAACAAAGCATAAATTAAGTTATAATTAATTTAGATTCAGTAAGATACCTCAAAATCGTATTTGTATATATATAAATATATTATATACTTTGAAATTACTTTAGCAATCATTTTATTAAACTTTAGAATTTTGTGTTTCAGTTTGAGCATGAAAATTACAAACTTGTTTTGCAATTTTCATTTTGCTTCCTTAATCTTTTTTCAAATTCCTACTCAATACATATAGTTTAAACTCATCAGACCGTCTTGAAAATTGAATGCGAAAAGTTAAAGTACCTCATATCAGATTCATGCTACATTCTGAGTATAAAAATGTTTACACCTTGCCTTCTCTATCGACATTCTTTCTCTGCTATTTCTCTCTTTGGGACAGCACTGATAAAAATTGCGCTGATTGCATGTAGCTACTCAGTGGCAATGGCAGGAATCACAGGACGTCAAAAATTAACTTGCTTTTGTCCATACAAAATGATGGCTGACATCCCATGACATTATTGTCCTTGTTGTTGTTGCTGCTGCTACTGTTGCACTTTATTTTTAATGCTGATGGAGACGCAGATACAAAGATAGGAAGACTGAGAAACAGAACACCAGAGAAAGAGAGATTGGAGGACAGTGTGGCACGCTCAAGGCATGCAATTTCTTTGGTATGCTACTTTTGTCGCCTTGTCCTTGCCGTAATTATGAACTTAACAGGCATCCCGGGCATGCCGCCTCCGGAAGTAGCGCCGTCAACGCCATCGGGGCCAAAGGCAATGTCATATTGTGTTAATATTTAATGGACGCCATCCAGCGTCGCGCTCAGATTTTTAATTGAGCAAATGTGCAGCGCACAGTATTATTTATTTACTTTTGCTTTGTTTGCATGTTTGTTGAACTTTATTACACTTAACAAACTTGTCTTAATATATGTGTACATGTTTGTGTCAATAATATTTATGTTTATTTAAGCAAAATGCAATTCACTGCCGGAATTAGTTGATTAAATAAAATACTTGACATCATTTACGAAAGTGACCACATCCTCAAAAATCTCTTTTTTCACACTTTCGTTTAAATGATTATGAAGTTGAAAACAATTAATTTAATTGCAGAATATGGATACAAATTAATTCTTAAGTTTAATTGTAGTTACATACATTTAAATAATTTATATTATATTTGCACAGCCAAGGCTTCTTTTGGCAAGTAAGAGCATAATTAAATTTAAACCAATTTCATCACTGACAAGTACAGACTATGTTACTGCGGACATCCTTGATGTCCTTTGCGGTTAACTTGCTTATTAATGAAGAAACTGCAAATATATGGTTTCCATGTCTGCCATGTTGAGCTTGACCTTAATGAAAACCCAATTAATTTGCAAGTAGCTTAAATAAACAAAATACGTCCTTACCTTTAACAAGGCCAATTCATTAAATTAAACCTATAATATTAAACATTTTAAATGTGCGCGCCAATTGCCGGACAGCTTGTGGAAATGCTGATGCTGCCACCTAGTTGTGCATAAGACAGATGGCAACATTGCTTAAGGGTGGCAACTCGTCGCGGCTAACTTGTGTAATAAATACAACATTCGACTTTAAATTATTGATAAAATTTGAATTCATGTAATTTACGACTTGGCGGTGTACACACAATCTGTGTTTGTACTGTCGCCGCTCTAAAGCATCCAGAAAACAACCAATGGTATGATAACAATGATCAGATTTGTCACAGAGGGGTGTCAATAACCACCTGATTGGCCAAGGCCACAAGATGACAGCAAATAAAAATAAATTCAATTTGTTTATTGGCAGGGCGTAAACAAACAACATTGCAATCACTTGAAGCTTATTAAATTATTATCAAAGTGCTCCAAACTATAACCAAAAATGCTGCCTGCTATCGTTTTTCGGCAAATGCATGCCGGTGGATTGCACCATGGAGCCGCAACAACATTGAAGCACGTGCTGGGAGTAGGCGGCAACAGCTTTGTGAACTGTCTCAATCGCTACGCAGCTGCCACGGGCTTCATACGCATTTCGTTCTTGGACATCAATCAGCGTCGAAATTGGGATGTTGCTCGGTTACGATTGTATGCGGACGCCAAGAAGCAATCTTTGCATCTGCGTACGCTACAGGGTCGCGATCTTCTGCAGAATGCGATCGACAAACAGCGCGCTGAATTCATTGAGCGCAAGAACTTCTTGGTCGATGACATACGTGAGGCACGACACAAGGTACAGGAGCGTGTGCGCGAGAAGATCGACGAGATTCGCGAAGAGCGTGAAAACATTATGACCATACCCAATATGTTGACCATAAGCCGTGCAATACTCTCGCCCTATATTGGCTACGTGATTGTGCAAGGCGACTACACGATGGGCATGAGTTTGCTGGTCATTGCCGGCATCACAGATCTGGTAAGCAATCTTATTTGAATTATAATGGCAGTCGTTTGCTATAAAAGTCTTCCTTTGTAGTTAGATGGACAGATTGCGCGTCGTTGGCCATCGCAGGCCAGCAAGGCTGGTTCCTTTCTGGATCCCATGGCTGACAAGCTGTTAATGGGCTCCTTGGTCATTTCTTTATGTTACAGCGAACTGCTACCAATGTGGCTAACTGGTGTTGTTGTCTTCCGTGATGTCTTCCTCATTGGAGCTGGTTTTGTTATACGCTACATTAGTCTGCCACCGCCAGTGAGTATTTATAGATATACAAGATTTAAGTGTACAGTCTCCTAAATATATGTTTACAGAAAACGTTTTCGCGGTACTTTGATGCCACCCATGTGACTGCCCAGTTGGAACCAACATTCATCAGCAAGGTCAATACGGGAGTGCAGTTAGCCACCATTGGCATTAGTCTTGGTGCGCCCATATGGAACTATCTTGGTAAATATGCCTCATTTCCCTCAATGCTTGTACTAATACAAACCCATCTGTAGACCACCCGGCTCTTCATGGACTTTGGTATCTAACAGGCGTCACAACCGTTGCCGCTGCGCTCAGCTACGTCATCAATAGACGTGACACTTTTAAAATTATACACAAAAAATGAACTGAAAACATTTACTATTTGCTATTACACAGAACTATAGTAATAGAACACCAATTGCAATGATTAGTATGTAACAACTTTTTGTAATTAAGTATACACAAAAACTGCTTGAATTAAAAATTCTTATTTGTTTATAAACGGCTTCTATTTATTTGAATGCGCAAGGGTTGCTCAACAGTTGAGCTCGATGAACGCATGTCTTTCGCATATATGATATATTGCTACATTCCGTTTTTTTAGAAATTACAACGTCAGATTTTATGCTCACAGTATTGTACATTTATTTAATTCATTTTCTTCAAAACTTTTTTTTTTACTTTTACGCTTACGATATTACTATCAAGTTTCAATTATTATCGAAATATTTATCGATGTTAATGAAGAACCATCGCAAGTGTTGTATAACGTTGGCATTCAAGTGACGCGCTTATTTGCTTGCATTTTTTTAAATGAGAAAACGCAATTAAAAAAAGTGTATGCTACATAAATTGTCAAAAACATAGTGCTGCATTAAAATGTAAGTGTGTCGAGTGGCTGATAATAAGGTGAGTGCAAAAACAAATACTTTAATAATGATGGCATTCTTTTACAGGGCGAAATTAAGCGACAACACAATGCGCGAATTAGACGACATCTTGAATGAGACTGCCTCTTATGGGGATCGCTTGAATGAATTTCTTAAACTCAAAACGACCAACAAACCACAGAGCAGAAATACTCCATTTGTGCTCGGAGGACCCAATTATTCCTTTAACATGGAAGATTTAGACGTTGACATGGAGAAATTGCCACAAAAAACCGCAGCCCAAAGACGCAGAACAGAATTCGAAGGAGATTAAAAAAAATGCGCTTCGCGACTCAACAAACAATGCTAATACAGCGATACTTCAGTCACCACCAGTTGTCGAAGCGCCCGCCTCCCCATTATTTTCGGAGAATGCGCAGCCATCGCGCTCTCTTAGCAACTCGCCGAAGAGAAACCTGCGGCGAAGCGGAGGCATTCCAGGATCAGATCGTCTGCGACGCGTGGCAATACAACGGCGTTCCAGGAGCTGCGGTCGTGATCTGCTTAAAGAATTCAACGATGCGGAGCCTCGAACATCAAATACCGTAAGTTCAAAGGTATTTCCGGCCAATGAATTAGGTTTTAAAATTTAAATCCTTTCTTTAGCAGCAGCAGGAGGAAACTAGTTCTGCATCCAACACTTTGAATTTTGTAAGTTTTTTAATTAGCTTCGAACATTTTGCATTTGTGTATTAAATATGCATTTATTTAGATACCTGGCATTAGCAGCACTCCAGCAATAGATGCACAGGCTAAAAATTCAACAGCAGCTTCTGCTGTTGCTGTCGCAACGGAGCAGGAGGAGCAGGTTGGCGTAAGCTTCAAGTACTCTCAACGACGCGAAGAGGTTCCGCTGTCTTCAACATCCCAACGCGCCGCAAACGCAAATAATGGAACTGTTCAACGCACTTATACTGTCGAAATGGGCCCCGAGCCAGGACAATTGCTGCTCTCGCCATCGCGTAAAAACAGCAACAGTCGTTTGCATCTATCGCCGTCGCACTCGGTTCATAATGCGTCGCACAGATTGTCCAACAGAACATATGCTACTTCACCAGCTAGAGCCGAGATACTGGCGCCAGATACGCC
Organism: Drosophila sulfurigaster albostrigata; assembly: GCF_023558435.1. Lineage (NCBI taxonomy): Eukaryota > Metazoa > Arthropoda > Insecta > Diptera > Drosophilidae > Drosophila > Drosophila sulfurigaster. Next base: position 24,386,038 of record NC_084882.1, read on the forward strand.
ACCACGAGTGCTGGCACATTCGCTACGGGAGTCGGAGTTCACTGTGCCGGAAACGCAGCCACACGATGGTATTCAGCAGCAAGTTCTGCAGACGATGACAAACAGTCCCAAAGCGGCTCCATTCGTGGTCATACCATTAGCATGCCTCAGTCCAAAAACACAAAATTCAATAAAAGACCAACAACAATCAGCAGCAACTTCATCATCACCAAGAGCAGCTTCATCAGCAGCAGTTCCAAAAGTTGCTAGTCGTAGTATGCAAACTTCTGACAATTCACGTAACATGAAATACTTAAACGCGCTCTTAACAGACGACGACAGCGATGATCAGCGAGAACTGAGTTCATTACTACCATTAAATTTAGCACCCCCCGGGTGGCAATACAACAAGACAGAGTCGTCTAAGAAAACGGGGGCAACGCGCAAAAAGTCCCAATATGCTGTTGGATTTGCAAACCTCACGGACACAGCGTCAGAAACCTCTAAAAAAATCTGTGCTCAATAAACCATCGAAACGGCCCATTAATGGCGAAGAGTTTGCCGAGGAATTGGCCAGGATGAGCAACTATGAAATACTTGATTTACGCAAACGTAATTCCCTTGGCAAGTTGAATCCCCCTGAACGGTCAGCGCCAGAATCCAAAGGAGCAACAGATCATTGAAGAACACATCAAGTGGGAACTAATGCGACGTGATCGGGATAATGTCAGCCCCAAGAAGTCGCTAAGTAAAGTCCCATTGCCAACAGCATCACCATGCGCCAAGTCGCCAATTCCAAAATCGTTGACAACTCCAATCAGCAAACCGACCACGAATCCGTCGTTCAGAATGTCGCCAGCTGTAGCACCTGCTGGAATCAGGGATAGATCTATGCGCGAACGACGGCGTTTACGACGGGAAAGCGAGAAAAATGCATTGGGAAATGATTCCTTGGACAGCTCACCGGAAAATGCTTATCAACAGATATCAAAGCAACAAAGGAAACGTAGCAGACGTCGTAAGTCAAGTGTGGTAAGTGACAATAGTCGTATAATCGTATATCCAATAAAAATTTTTTTTCATCATGCAGAGTGAGGACGAGATACTAGCTATTTGCACGCCACCAGCGCAGTTTAGACGCTCTAAGCATAAGCAAAAAGAGGAGCCAAGCACGACTTCATTGGCAGAGCCACTAGCCGACTTTCGGCGTTCCAAGTCAACTGTGCAGCTACCAGATTCTCCAACCCAGTTGCGCAAATCCATGTCCAGGCACACAGAGGAGACGAATAAGACTGTGGTGGCAGAGCCGCCTCCAGACTTTAGATATAGATCTAGACAACGGATTGAAGATGACCACAGCGACGAAGATGCACTTCCACAACCAACAGCACAGCTTCGAAAGTCCAAGTCGCTACACTTAGAACAATTGAAGACCAATGAGACTGTTCTGCCAGAGCCGCCTGAGCAATTTAGAAAGTCCAGATACGTAGAGCAAGAGTCTGAGGGTGTGTCGAATACATCACCATTGCAAGAGTCAAGAATTTACAGATCTAGATTGCGCATTCAAGACAACGAATCGCCACCTCTAAAGCAATCTGTACAGCTCCGAAAGTCCAAGTCGCGGCACTTAGAGCAACTAGATATCATTGAGTCCAATGAAACTGTGATCTCAGAAAATCCCCAACAAATGCGATTGTCAAAGTCGAGACGCTTTGAGCAGCTGGATATCGTAGAGTCAAACGGTCATTGCGAACGTTCTAAGATCACACACTTGGAGATGCATACTGAGGAAGTATCTGCACTTCCAGAGCCACCCGAAGAGTATAAGCGACATAAATCTAGACTACGCATTGAAGATGATGAGTCCGACGAAGCTGCACCACCAATGCCAGCTTCGCCTGTACAGCTGCAAAAACCCAAATCTAATGACAAAAAGAAGCACATAACTATACAGCGCATTGAAGATGACGATTCGGATGAGGCTGCTATGCCGGATCCGCCTACACAATTGCTAAAGTCAAAAGCGAAGCATTTAGAACAAAATAATATAGTGGAATCTTATGAAACTGTACTGGCAGATCCACCAGAACAGTTCAAAAGTCCAAGTCGCGTCAAAGACATGTAACAATTGTGGAACCAGATACGAGTGATATGGAAAATACACAGCCACAGCTTCAGCGTTCCATGACCCAACAGCGAGAGCAGTTGGTGGCTCCAAAGTCAAACATAGATGGAATGGAAATGCCGTCGTTGCAATGTGTTGATGAAGTGCGATCGAATGACGTAGACACTGGTGCAGAGGCAATCATTAATTCGCCACCAAAACCATTCAACAACAACACATCTCATATTAGTTCGCGGGAGGAAGTGATGCCGCCATCGCTGCCCATTGAAACTGACTTGGACGAGATGCCAAGTACAAGCAATAATACGGGCAGCAATCGTCGCAGGGGTAGAAAGAAGAAGGCATCGAATAACGACGTCAAGATAAAAAAAAAGGAAGCAGCAGTATCGCGTGAAAAACAAAGTCGCAGAGTCGAAGAGGCCAAAAAAGAATTGTCAAATCTTGCTATTAATCTACCAAACCGGACGCTGCCTCCATCCGAACACGATGACGATCAAAACACAAGTAAGCTAAATAAACACTTTACCCTAGCATCATATGCTGAAAATATTATATTTATTTTTATTCCATTAGCTGGAGTTCGAAAGTCCAAACGGGGACACATTCCATTGTGCAACACCTGGGTGCACACAATGGATGATCCTTTTTTCTTCCTATTTAAAAAACCCTATCAACGCAAAGTTTATCCCCTACCACCGAAGCCAAAAAAGAAATTACATATTAATAACACGGATTTATTTGTGGACAAACCGCCGTTGGCCAGTAGCACACCAAGCAACGAAGCCACCAACGCCACAAGCAGCGACACTAAAGCAGAAAAACAGAATCGTAAGAGAAAGCAATTAACCGGAATAACGTTGAGTAGCATAGCCGAGCAACCAGAAGAACGTTCTATGGAACTTGAGATAAAAACCTCTAAGCGGGGACGGCCAAAAAAATATGATCCGATATCTTCCAAGGATATTGACACACCGAAAACATTCGTCTCTTCAGCATCACAAACAGATTTTGAACCTGCGCTGGAATGTCATCCCACAGTCCAGTCAACAAACTCACCGCAAAATGACGGATTTCCTCTGAATTGGCTACGAAATTTAAATGATCAACCCATTCCTAAAGATAACAGTACACATCAAGAATTCAAATCAATGAAAATTTGTAAGCTTCTTAACCGCATTCAATCCTATCATACATATTCTTAATTTAGCATGATTGTTTTGATTTCAGCTCGGGCATCCAATTTGCAGTACTCGAAAATAAACGGACTCGACTATGCGTTTTATGGAGGAAGCGATAACACTATTGGGTTTATCCGTTTTCAACCCTTCCAAGTCCGAGGCATTAATAAAGCTAAAAGCAAATTGGTATGTATTTCAGAATTACAATTTTGTTATAAGATGATTGATCTACTATAGTATTGTATCACGCAGCAATTCGTGGTTTTTTTATGGTGAATTCGAAATTGAAACTAACGATTTGGAAACCAAAAAGGACCCAAAGACAAATGAACTACTTCCTACGCGCGATACTATAAGCGCTGGCGATTTTTTGCTAATTAAGATTGGTAAGTTAATATCTTATTAATTTCTTGTATTACAATTAACATTACTTACTAATTATTTATTAGGTACTCAATACAATATCAAAAACTGTTTAGATGCAGAGGGCGTTCTACTTATTAACCGCTGGTAAGCCAGTTACAAATTCCTGTCATTTCAATCTTACTGATTTTAACTGTTTTTTAATTTTCTGTTTTCCAGTTCTTGAATACATTGTGTTTTTATTCCCAATAAGTAAACAAAGATGAATTAATGTTTACGTTGTATTACATTTTTGAATATGCTATGTTTTTATTTTCAATAAGAATCCAATGAAATGTAAATTTGTTCTTACTTCAATATAATAATATTAAAATAAAGTGGCTAATATTTTTTTCTTGTTAAATGAAGATGAATTACTAAATGTTTAGAGAGAGAAAGAGTAACGGCTCTTTTAAATGGGTCTGCTGGCATTTTTCAGTATTTTTATACCAACAAACACAAGAAACAGTATGGTCTCACTGCGACCACAGCGACGAAGATGCACTTCCACAACCAACAGCACAGCTTCGAAAGTCCAAGTCGCTACACTTAAAATAATTGGAGACCAATGAGACTGTTCTGCCAGAGCCGCTTGAGCAATTTAGAAAGTCCAGATACGTAGAGCAAGAATCTGAGGGTGTGTCGAATACTTCACTATTGCAAGAGTCAAGAATTTACAAATCTAGATTGCGCATTCGAGACAACGAATCGCCATCTCTAGAGCAATCTGTACAGCTCCGAAAGTCCAAGTCGCGGCACTTAGAGCAACTAGATATCATTGAGTCCAATGAAACTGTGATCTCAGAAAATCCCCAACAAATGCGAATGTCAAAGTCGAGACGCTTTGAGCAGCTGGATATCGTAGAGTCAAACGGTCATTGCGAACGTTCTAAGATCACACACTTGGAGATGCATACTGAGGAAGTATCTGCACTTCCAGAGCCACCCGAAGAGTATAAGCGACATAAATCTAGACTACGCATTGAAGATGATGAGTCCGACGAAGCTGCACCACCAATGCCAGCTTCGCCTGTACAGCTGCAAAAACCCAAATCTAATGACAAAAAGAAGCACATAACTATACAGCGCATTGAAGATGACGATTCGGATGAGGCTGCTATGCCGGATCCGCCTACACAATTGCTAAAGTCCAAAGCGAAGCATTTAGAACAAAATAATATAGTGGAATCTTATGAAACTGTACTGGCAGATCCACCAGAACAGTTCAGAAAGTCCAAGTCGCGTCAAAGACATGTAACAATTGTGGAACCAGATACGAGTGATATGGAAAATACACAGCCACAGCTTCAGCGTTCCATGACCCAACAGCGAGAGCAGTTGGTGGCTCTAAAGTCAAACATAGATGGAATGGAAATGCCGTCGTTGCAATGTGTTGATGAAGTGCGATCGAATGACGTAGACACTGGTGCAGAGGCAATCATTAATTCGCCACCAAAACCATTCAACAACAACACATCTCATATTAGTTCTCGGGAGGAAGTGATGCCGCCATCGCTGCCCATTGAAACTGACTTGGACGAGATGCCAAGTACAAGCAATAATACGGGCAGCAATCGTCGCAGGGGTAGAAAGAAGGCATCGAATAACGACGGGAAGATAAAAAAAAAGGAAGCAGCAGTATCGCGTGAAAAACAAAGTCGCAGAGTCGAAGAGGCCAAAAAAGAATTGTCAAATCTTGCTATTAATCTGCCAAACCGGACGCTGCCTCCATCCGAACACGATGACGATCAAAACACAAGTAAGCTAAATAAACACTTTACCCTAGCATCATATGCTGAAAATATTATATTTATTTTTATTCCATTAGCTGGAGTTCGAAAGTCCAAACGGGGACACATTCCATTGTGCAACACCTGGGTGCACACAATGGATGATCCTTTTTTCTTCCTATTTAAAAAACCCTATCAACGCAAAGTTTATCCCCTACCACCGAAGCCAAAAAAGAAATTACATATTAATAACACGGATTTATTTGTGGACAAACCGCCGTTGGCCAGTAGCACACCAAGCAACGAAGCCACCAACGCCACAAGCAGCGACACTAAAGCAGAAAAACAGAATCGTAAGAGAAAGCAATTAACCGGAATAACGTTGAGTAGCATAGCCGAGCAACCAGAAGAACGTTCTATGGAACTTGAGATAAAAACCTCAAAGCGGGGACGGCCAAAAAAATATGATCCGATATCTTCCAAGGATATTGACACACCGAAAACATTCGTCTCTTCAGCATCACAAACAGATTTTGAACCTGCGCTGGAATGTCATCCCACAGTCCAGTCAACAAACTCACCGCAAAATGACGGATTTCCTCTGAATTGGCTACGAAATTTAAATGATCAACCCATTCCCAAAGATAACAGTACACATCCAGAATTCAAATCAATGAAGATTTGTAAGCTTCTTAACCGCATTCAATCCTATCATACATATTCTTAATTTAGCATGATTGTTTTGATTTCAGCTCGGGCATCCAATTTGCAGTACTCGAAAATAAACGGACTCGACTATGCGTTTTATGGAGGAAGCGATAACACTATTGGGTTTATCCGTTTTCAACCCTTCCAAGTCCGAGGCATTAATAAAGCTAAAAGCAAATTGGTATGTATTTCAGAATTACAATTTTGTTATAAGATGATTGATCTACTATAGTATTGTATCACGCAGCAATTCGTGGTTTTTTATGGTGAATTCGAAATTGAAACTAACGATTTGGAAACCAAAAAGGACCCAAAGACAAATGAACTACTTCCTACGCGCGATACTATAAGCGCTGGCGATTTTTTGCTAATTAAGATTGGTAAGTTAATATCTTATTAATTTCTTGTATTACAATTAACATTACTTACTAATTATTAATTAGGTACTCAATACAATATCAAAAACTGTTTAGATGCAGAGGGCGTTCTACTTATTAACCGCTGGTAAGCCAGTTACAAATTCCTGTCATTTCAATCTTACTGATTTTAACTGTTTTTTAATTTTCTGTTTTCCAGTTCTTGAATACATTGTGTTTTTATTCCCAATAAGTAAACAAAGATGAATTAATGTTTACGTTGTATTACATTTTTGAATATACTGTTTTTATTTTCAATAAGAATCCAATGAAATGTAAATTTTGTCTTCAATATAATAATATTAAAATAAAGTGGCTAATATTTTTTTCTTGTTAAATGAAGATGAATTACTAAATGTTTAGAGAAAGAGTAACGGCTCTTTTAAATGGGTCTGCTGGCATTTTTCAGTATTTTTATACCAACAAACACAAGAAACAGTATGGTCTCACTGTGCTGTCTTGTAGCGTTGAGTATAGCGAATGGGCTTTGTGCCAGATCGTTTGATTAAAAAAAAACTTAGTGGCAACTCTGCGCGTGCTGTCAAATTGTCGCAATCGCTGTCATCTTTTCTTTCTTTTCCGGTCAGCGAACAGACCTGTAAGTTCGCGTATATTTTGTACACAAAATAAAATCGTAAAATTCTAGTGATTTAACAAGACAACCACAATTTTTTTCAAGCGCAAAATGAATAAGAATAATGTGAACTATTCCCGTAGACAAGTATTTCAAATGATGAACGAATTTTAGAAAACTTGAGCGGATTGTGAAAAGCATACAAACAAATGCAAATATAATGCAATTAATTCAGTCGCATAGTTTAAACTTTCGCGGTCAAATTTATTGGAAGCTTGAAATCATAATATACGAAGAAGTTTTATTGATTTGTGCTAATTACAAATTTCTTCCATTTTTCATGCACCCTCGCTGTTTACGTCGACTGCGCTGTCAACATATCTCAACAACGACAACAATGATCTATAGCCGCCAAAATGAGGAAAATTATGAAACAAGGCAAGATCGTAATCGTCCTTAGTGGACGTTACGCTGGTCGCAAGGCCATCATCGTCAAGACCTCAGACGATGGCACCCCGGAGAAACCCTTCGGTCATGCGCTCGTCGCCGGCATCGACAGATACCCACGCAAGGTAACCAAGAAGATGGGCAAGAACAAGCTGAAGAAGAAGTCCAAGGTCAAGCCTTTCCTCAAGAGCTTGAACTACAACCACTTGATGCCGACTCGCTACACAGCGCACGACATCAGCTTCGAGAAGCTGTCGCCCAAGGACCTGAAGGATCCTGTCAAGCGCAAGACTCACCGTTTCCAGACCCGCGTCAAGTTTGAGTCGGTGTACAAGGAGGGCAAGAACAAGTGGTTCTTCCAGAAGCTGCGTTTCTAAACAGCTGGAGGACTCTTGATTTTTATGTCGCCGTTTTTTTTTAAGGTTAAATAAAAAAACTAAATTCTGATAAAATTGACCGAAATAACGTAAATTCTTTTTAATTTTAAATGGATAAGGCAATGCCAGAAATTGTGATTATTTTCTTGACATCTGTACAGATGAGTTATAGGGAAACAATTTTTAGTAGAATGCAGCTATAATCCAAATAACATAAATAATGTGCACAGAAGAAAGCCAAGAAAAAATAATCAAAAGAACTTTGGAAGATAGTTTCATATCATTATTCATTGCAAAATCAAATTCTACTAAAACTGAGATACAAAGTGTTTCATATTTTATTTAGATTAACTCAAATGAGATAAAAATTATCTCAATTGCGATTTATAATTCTTGTCTCAACAGAATGATATACAATTCCAAAAAAGAAAACGTACTCGGGCTTGTTTTGATTATTATTTCATCTTTTTTTTAATTTTCTAAATATTCGAACAGAATAATACATTTTGTTTGAATTCAGTTTTAGTTTTACAATCGTTTGAAAATCAATTTACAATTCTATTGTTTATTGCTTCATTTGAACATAAAAATTCTTGATCTGAGGAGACATTGTACTTAATTCTGATTTAACGAATGAGTAATTTTATCTTTTTTTTGTCTTAGGATTTATGGATATCTAATGGGATAAGAAGTAAAGTCAAAGTAGGTCAAGAGTTCAAAGCATTCATAGGGACCAGGCAAGAAATCTGTGAAAGAAAAGTGGATAATGCGCGTGTCAATAGATAGTTTATATCAACTTATTTAAAATAGATATAAAATTGATATGGGTTTAAAATTAAGTTTACCTGTGATTCAAAACTTTGGACATCAGAAGTGTGCACAGAACATATAACATTTAGCCGGGGCAGAGGGAGAATATATATAATTGTTTTTTTTTTTTGGTAAAGCAGCGCATAATTTTGACCAGCTTATAAATAAACTGATAGGTTTCAAATTGGTTCTTGACATCACAATAAACATGTTATGCATTTTGGCTTGTTGTTGGGGGAATCTAACACTTTGACTCTGATTGGCTTAGTTGTGTGTTAATATAATTTGATAGGAGTTTTTCTTTGTTTTGCTGTTTTTTTTCTTTTGGTTTAGTAAGGCTCTGATTTTGCTTTGCCTAAGACTGGTTGAAATAGTTCCCATGTGGCCTGTTGTAAGCACCACGGTTAAGCATGGATTTGGGGGGAGTAGAAAAATAGATGTAAACATATCGGTTAAATTTGAACATATATAAATTGTTGAGTACAGTCAATTTCGAAATTGAATGGGCGACGCAGCTACATACGTACATACATGTTTGGTGTGTGTGTATTTTGGGTGTTTCTGTGTGCACTACGGGAATACTACAGATGTACTTACTATATAAAACAGATAATTCAACAAAATTCAACTTAATACAAACGTTAGTAACTGGGTGTGATTGTGGTTCTTGTTTTGTGACGAGGGTTAAACACATTTCGGTTATAACAGCAGCTAGTAAATAATATGTTACGAAATAAACACTTACAGTTCTGTTCAAGTTGAAGTGGAAACAAAAAATAATACAAAAGAGCACGAAATTATAGATAATACAAAAAAATATAGACAGCAGCAGTTGTGAAGTAAATAGAGGACAAGCAAAGAGACGATACAAAGTCTCTTTAAAGACTAATTTACAGCACTAATAGAAAAAGGAGACGATCTCAAAAACATAGTAGGCTTAGCTTTAGGTTCATTGTCAATTATTTTACCAATTCACACGCTTGGCACTCAAAATCTTAAGTATGTTCTCAACCACATCGGTACTGGAGTGATTGCCGCCCAGATCTATATGGAAAAACAATGAATTGAGTAAATCATCTTATTGCAATACTCTAATATAGATTTACCTGGGGTACGAATGGCATCGTTAACAATGGTTTGGTATGTAGCATCATAGATGACCTTGGCGTGCTCGTTGTGTCCCAGATGGTTCAACATGTCAATGCTGGCATTTATCATGGCCACCGGATTGGCAATATTCTTGCCAGCAATGGCTGTGCCTGTGTTACGGGTACCGGGCTCGAAGATGGCATACTGCAAAGCAGAGAAAAGTTTAGAAGTGGGAAGGATTAAGTTAAATATGCCACCTACGTGATCACCATAATTGCGTCCTGAAATAAGACCGGCTCCACCGATCAGACCACAAATCACATTCGACACAATTGTGCCATATAAATTGGTCATGTTCATCACATCGAACTGGTGTGGATTGGAAACAGCTTGCATGCAGGTGTTGTCAATGATCATGTTGTTGTGCTCCAGCTCGGGATAATCCTTATGTACACGATTCGCCACCTCCAAGAACAGGCCATCGGACAGCTTCATGATGTTTGCCTTGTGTATGGTCGTTACACGCTTGCGATTATTCTGACGCGCATATTCGAAGGCATAGCGTGCCACTCGCTCCGCGTTCTCCACGGTTACCACCTTCATACTCTCGACGACACCGCGCACCGATTCGTGCTCCAACATCGCGTACTCGCCATCGGTGTTCTGACGGATGAGCACAATGTCGATGTCCTTGTGGCGGGCTGGAATTCCCGGATAAGATTTGCAATGCACCACATTCACATAGAGATCCAGCTCATTACGAATGGCCACGTTGCGGGAGACTTCGCTTAGACTCTGCGATTTAGTTTCAATGTTGCCCTTGAGAGCGACACCGTTGCGTTTAATCGATGTGATGGCATACTCCAAATCTTCGTTGCCCTCAGTGGATGGATCAATGTCAATCACCTCAAAGTCAATGGGTGCTCCGCAATAACGAAAGATTTCACGCACATATCCCATCAGCTCGGGACCGATGCCGCCGCCCGGCAGCATGGTTACACCATGGCGGCCACCATACTGGGCCGAGGGTATGTCAGTTCCCTGGAATATTATTGATAGTTGGATATACATAAGTAAGCGAATGCCATATAACCTCAAATACGGACCGTTAATTTCTTTTGCAGAGCCGATTTCGTGTGAGCCACATCCTCTGTCTTCTCCTTGGTCACGAGCAGCGGATAACCCTGCAAAAAGTCCGTTTATTTAGCATATGTTGGCAAAATTGGTTGTTGTCACTCCATCCAAAGACGCATTAGCATTATGTAATTTGCTGTTTGCAACTGCTCCGTTGGCCACTTCAGAGCTGTTGCCGCTCTCGGCAAGAACTTACGCGGGTAAGGAACGGCGCCTGGGTCTGCAGCAATCTTTGCGTCAATCGAATGGCCATGTTTGCAATTTATTAATCTTTTCCGCTGCACTGCAAAATGTTTCAACCCTTTTATTGCTGCTGGCAAAGATTGTGGCCAAAACGCAAAATCATATGTTCGTGAACCGATAACGTTTTTCGATAACGTGCACTTATCGAGTTTTGCAGTTGAGTTGGCAGCTCTATTAGCGTAACATCGCTGTAATTGAGAGGGTATTATGGTTATTTAACAAAGTTAATTTGTTTCAAAAACAAATTACAATATTACCAATAAATTAAATGATTATAATTTAGATTACGGTTATACAAATGTCTTCTTATCTTAAATAGTTTTGCACTACACATATAAACTAATTGTGGAATGAGAAAAGGTTTCTAAATTCCAAGAGCATCCATATTTCGGTGTATCAGAAAATGTTTTTCCTTCTGTTGCTGTTACGTTAACAACCGCGTTCGTTTTGGTAGGTTTGTTTTGAAATAAAAACAACTGTCGTACAGCATGTGGTCATAAGACATCTGGATTATTATTATTATTAAACATAAATAAAACCAATATCAAATGGCAGCAGATTTAGCACCAGCTGGGATTCCAGTGCAATCGGATGTTTATCATTCGCCGATTCCAAAGTTAAACTTTCTACACGCGCTTGTCGTAAGTCAAAGAGTCAAATATGTTTAGTGGAACTTGAAAAGCTAATGTACTTATGATATTTGTAGGCTGGCGGCGTGGCGGGTGTCGTAGTGGATATAGCTCTATTTCCTATTGATACGGTTAAGACACGCCTGCAAAGCGAATTGGGATTTTGGCGCGCCGGCGGCTTTCGCGGCATCTATAAAGGTCTTGCGCCTGCAGCTGCTGGCAGCGCACCCACAGCCGCCTTATTTTTTTGCACTTACGAGTGCGGAAAACAGCTACTTAGCTCAGTGACCAATACTAAAGATTCTCCCTATGTGCACATGGCGGCAGCATCGGCAGCTGAAGTGGTAGGTTAAGGATTCTAAGCAAGTTACCTAAACTAATCAATTGAACTTGGAACTTTAGCTTGCTTGCCTCATACGTGTGCCCGTGGAAATAGCCAAACAACGTTCGCAAACGTTGCTGGGGCACAAACAGCATCAAACTGCTCTTCAGATTCTGTTGCGCGCTTATCGCACTGAGGGATTGCGTCGTGGTCTGTATCGAGGCTTTGGCTCCACAATTATGCGCGAGATTCCGTTTAGTTTAATACAGTTCCCCTTGTGGGAGTACTTTAAGCGTCAATGGACACCCATTACAGGCTATGAGTCGACACCATTGACTGTGGCTTTGTGTGGTGCTATTGCTGGTGGCATTTCGGCTGGACTGACAACGCCTTTGGATGTGGTGAAGACTCGTATCATGCTGGCGGAACGAGACAGCGCGACACGGCGTCGCAATGTGCCTAGCATCTTGCGTGGCATTTACGTTGAACGTGGTCTAAGCGGGTAACTTGCTTAACAACTAAAATGTATTACAAATTTTTACAGGGTATTAATGTATTTGCAGTTTATTTGCGGGCTTCGTGCCGCGCGTGCTTTGGATTACACTAGGCGGTGCGTTCTTCTTCGGATTCTATGATCTAACAACACGACTTTTGGGTGCTGCAAGTCCCGACAACTAACATCAAAGTAGTCATGTAATCGTAATTGTAATGTACAAAAACGTAGACAATAAAATGAAAGTGTGCATGTAAACTTATGTATACTATATATAGAAATGATATTGATAATTAGTCTTTTCTCTTCCACTTCTCCAACGACGTATCAAGCAAGTACGGCGACGTCTCTCGCAACTGTTTGTTGATTTCCCTGGTATCAAGTTATAATAATGTATTTACATATGTATAAGCAGTAAATAAACAAGTATACTAACCGGAGATATGTGCAGACGTGCATCAAGCAGATATGTGATGGAATTTCGTTCTCCAATCTCATCATTTTCTGCTCCCATCATGGATACATCGGAGTCTTCTTCGTCGACATTGGTGTAACCGTTGCGCGTGGCAATATTGCGACGCTTGAAGTGCAAACAATTGTAGGAACAACGAATTCGTGACATTGCATAAACCTTAAATAGTTTTCATATGCAAATACACAAAAAGGGAAATGCAGTTGTACAAACATCAAAACAGATAAGAAAGTTAAAAGTGTGCTTAATTACCAGACCAGCGAGAATGACAACACCCACAAGTACCAAAAATGGAAGCCAAATGTATTCTGCGTCCTCTGGATGCAATAATTCGGGCGTTGCTGTTGTTGTTAGATTAACTTCCATTATTATTACTAATATTAGCTGCTGACTAAAGCGGGGTTTTGAACTGTGGGGATTTAAATGTCAAAACATAAGCCGGTACCAGTGTGACCGCAGTGCGAACATTGTCGTTATCGATAATGTCGGAGTAATGAACGATAGTCAGTTGGCACTTGAGTGATCAGTGTCAATTGATTCACTTCCATTTGTATGAAAAAATACCGCTTCATTTTGCTTTTCCACTTAAATTTTTCGGATATTGTGAATTATTTATAAAATTCACAAAAGTGCGAGGAAAAATGTGGAAATTCTTTGAAATCGCAGAGAGAGGCAGTTTAAAAAGATTCTTAGAGATCTCTATAGGAGTGTAACTAGATGGCAATTCTTGGCATTTGTGTATTTGGTTTGGTATATCCCATCAGCATTAAAATGTATGTTTTGAAAATGTTGTTTATGGTCACATCTTGACATGTACACAAACTGTTTTTCAGAAACAAAACAAATTCGGTTAAAGGGGAATCGACGCTGTCGATGCTCACCTTAAAAAAAAATTTATGTTCGTACTGACTATGGCAACCATTACTGACATACTGTTTGACAACTTGAGCTTTTATCTTAAAGAGCCGCATTGTGCCCAAATGGTGGACATGAATGAGATATAGGACAAGGAGGCTCAACTTACATACTATGATTGCCTGGGCAAGCATTGTGGCTGCCTTTTGAAAGCAGTGTGCGTCATCAAGGATTTCCGGCGCGATACAAGTTGCTATATTTCTTTTTTGGTATTTCTTTTATTTATTTTCTTTACTTGCGTTGCAGACTTCGGTTGCACGCACTACATAAGCACAACATGCAACTGACACTCGTGCAGTTGGAGACAATGCGCAAATTTCATATAATGCGTTCTAAGCGAATTCTGGCGAATACGGCAAATAATGTTGTAACATAATCAAGAAGTCTGCGATGAACTACGTACTCCTACTAATAACTAGTTTAATAAAGTTAGCTCAATATAATATAGTATAAATATGAATATATAAATGAATTGATATACTGAACATATTCACATTATGTTATATAGTAGATATATGTCAAAATTCCCTTTCCTTAAGTTGAGTTCAAATCTATTAATCCACGTTATGTTTTATACAATGAAATTCCCACTCAAGGAGTAAAAATAAATCTGTTACAAATATCACATTGAATGTATTTCACGCTTTTGTTTGTTATGGTTAACAATGACTTGGATGCACATATAGACATATAGTACATACATACATTTATATCCACGTATACATGGACAGCATATAGACATAATAAATGAGGCCAAGCAATTATGACTTGACTTTGGCATACTGTATTCGACTATTCTCGATGGCACTGATCACTGGCTCATGGTCAGCGATAATGGCATCGATTTGATGGCCGTTGTTGTGGTGCAATCATCCGGTTGCTGAGACGAACCCGTTGCCGTGCCCGTTGTGGTGGTGGCGGCATTACCATGTCCGGCATCGGTGCGTTTTCGTGATGTGATTTTCTTCCAGCCGCGCAGCAGAATTTGATTGCGATACTTGGGCGTGGTGAAGGTGTAAAGCAGCGGATTGACAGCCGAGTTGAGGGGCAGAATGAAGACGACCAGCCAGGCATAGATGTCGTTCGATATATTGTACTGGAAGAAGACCCAAATCTTCATGGCAATGATGGGTGCCCAGCACAGCACATCGGTTAGCACAATGAAGAAGAAACGCACCGCAAATTCGCAGTCCAGCAGCGAAAGGGGCGTGGCACTGCGCGTACGCCAAATGGAGATGAGCAGTGCCGTATACAATAGTGCAATCATAACGAGCAGCAGCAAATTAATGCCCAGAAACACAATGGCCGAGTACTGCCAGCCCAGCGAGAAGGCTTCCCGGATGTGCAGGGGAAAACAAGTGCCAGAGTTTTTGCCATAGAATTGAGTGCTGGAGCGCCAGATAAGCACGGGTGTAACGGCCAAGGCAACGCCAGTTAGCCAAATGCACAGCAGCGAGAGGTAAATGATGCGTATGCTGATGCTGCGATGCCCACGAAAGGGATCCGCGATGAGCAGGAAACGCTCCAGCGACATGAAGGCCAGTATGAGCATGGATACCTCCGAGGAGCTGACCGCCAGCGTTCCAGTTGCAATGCATTGCCACGAGTTGGTCCAATCATGAGCCACTCTGCAGGAGTAACAATAATCAATAGTGATTTGCGGAATGCGGAAATGTTTTCAACTCACCTGTGATACTCGTGTCTATAGCGATAGTCTTGCACTCCAATGATGGCTAAGTAAACGCCCATTAGCAAATCAGCCAATGCCAAATTCCGAATGACCATCGTGACAGCAACGTTCTCATCACGATAGATGAAGCGACCCCAGAGCACCATGAGATTGCCCACTATGGACAACGATGCCATGAACCAGGTGGAGTAACGCAACGATGGCTTGGTCAGCAGATCCTCAAAGGAACTCACACCATCCGTTTTGGGGCTGCACATCAGCACTTTTGGGGTCATGGAGCAATAGAAGAAGCGATCAAATACAATATACTTGAGGCTATGCATCTTATTCAGCGCAGTGAAATCAATGCGATCGAATTCTATGCCACTCAAATTCAAAAAGGATACGTTCAGCGACTCCACCAAATTGCGATCTATGGGCAGAGGCATGTGTGCCAGTGAGCTATTAAAGAAGAAGTTTTAGTTTTTATGTTTAAAGTGAAAATGAAATATTTATTGTGAATTTAAACAAAATAAAGCTTCCCCTTGAGGTGAAATTTACATTTAAGCAGCTTGTAATTTAAGTAAATGTTTTCGAAATAAACAAGCCGCACTAGGCACAAAACATATTTAATGCCATAAACATAAATTTAAGTTAACATTTAACCCCAAAAGAGCTACCTTTTCTATTATTTTGTGGTTGTTGTTCTTTACTTACAGCGCTTCGAGGCGTTTGTTATACAGAAATATTTCGCCAGATAATTCCTTAATGGGATTGCCAATGAGGAGGCTGTGAAAGTAAAACAAAATGCATGAATACGTTGTACGAGAGTCGGCGCTGTGTTTAAGATTGCGTATACGCCGCATAAGCTCCAAATAATGGGGCTACGTTTTGTGCTGATAAAACAAACCCAAGGCGATGCTTTCAACAGGCACATTACATATGTGTGTGGGTGTGTTCGTGTGTGTGTGCACTTAAATATTGCATGTGTGTGTGCAAAGGATGCCTTTAAAAAAGTTGTTTCTAGTGCTAATCGCATGACTTAAAAGTCGCACAATAAAAGCACACACTCCACAGCAATGTCAGACATAATAACGAAAATTCTTATTTAATAGCTGTGAGCATAATATAAATCACTGGAGCACAACCACTGCACAGTTGCTAGTTTTGCATGGAGGGGCGAACACAGAGTGGGGAGGGGATCGTAGGGGATGTTGTGGTATGTTTAGCTGGTCAGTCACAGGAAAAAGCGCATCATTCATGACAGCGTGCAGACAGCTGTGGATAGGGCCAAAAGGAAAGGTCCTGGCTCTAGTCATCTCCTTAGCATCCACTGTCCACCTTCACCGTCAACGTCTTCTCTCGACGCTCCGTCTCCGTCTTCTTGTGAAGTGCAGCAGCTGATACAGATGCGACTGCGACTGCGACTGCTGCTGTTGCTGTTTAGTTCCATTCGTTGCACTTGTCTGGTCAATCAATGCCAGCGCCAAGTGAAAACAGTTTGGTTTTATGGCATGCCGCACAAAGACAATACGCCACGCCCCCTTCCTCCCAGCGAACCCTCTAGTTGGTAATTGCTTGCCAGCTATAAAGTTGCATTGTGTTCTCGTTGTCGTTGTCGTTGTCGGTGGGAGTAGCTTAGCCATAAAGTAAATGTTTTACTTAAAGCATAAATTGCTTTTGATATGTCCCAAAATACTGACAGTTCTCCATCTCCATCTCCACCTCCATCTCTCAACTGCCTTTTTCTCTAATGAGGCTTATCAAGCAATTTTATGTAAATTGCAATGGAATTTAATTCCACCAAAGCTGGCTTCATGCGGTATGCCCACGGCATAAATTCTTTACTTAATAAGTGTGTACAGAAGGCCGGCCGGTCGGCCAGCTGTTGTTGTTCCTTTTGGGCCTTTGACAATTTCAGACGACAATTAACATATTTTCTCTGGCCATAGCGGCAACAAGTTGCTGCCACAATCTTCTTCAACATACATAAGTACCCAAATAAGCAGCAAATAATGTCTGTCCACTGCTTTAGTCTCGACGCACTCACACACTCACACTCATACATAACACTCACACACACGTGTCACTCAATGTTTCAACTCGCTCTGTGGTTGCCTGCGCACGAAAGTAGGCAATGTAATGCGTCTGCAAAGCTTCAACGTTCGCGCTCACGCCCACGTTCAGTCCAGTCGCAAGCAAACAGCACAGAATATATAGATACATAGTAGGGTATAATACTGAGAGAGGGTCAATGCGCAGTTAACAACATGTCAAATAAATGTGCATAGTTGTATTAGGAGTGAACTGCGAATTGAAAGCACAGCTTAGGCTTAAACGAACAAGTTTATGCTCTATAGCTAAATAAATAGTGTTAATTATTTGAATTTTATTAAATCACAAATATTTATTATATATTAAGTAATAAATCAATTTGATTTAATGGCATCTTAGATATTCCTTTTAATATTTTGAATAGTCAATTTAACTCACGATTTTCTAATACTTAAATTAAGTCATCTATCACTCATTTCCCCTTTTAAACAAACGTTAGCGAGTTGGCTCAAATTATTGTCATTTTGCGCAATTAAAATGGTGGTATTAGGCAATCGGTGGAAATGGCACGTTCTGCTGTTCAATCCTTTCGAGCAATGTCCTCGCGTGCGTCATGTTTACAACGGGATTACAATCATTGGCCGCAATTAACGTCACCAACGGCAACCAGCGGAGACACCCTGTATGGCAGCAGCAGCAGCAGAAGAAGTCGAAGTAAAAACAGCACTCAAATAGAAAGATGTCAGTGCGTTTTTGGCACAGAAATCAAATTAGTGCTGCGATTTTTTTATGTGCCATTTAAGTAAGTAAGGAACACACACACACACGCTGGTCAAGCGAGTAAGCGAATAAACAACTCAGCAGAAATGTGAGTCGCATGACAAGGAAGAAAAGCACAAAGACACACATACGTAGATACACTTGCACACGCGCATCGTGTGAGCAGTATTAAGATGCGTAACTGAAAGATACAAAACGTAGTGCCATAAAAGTCACATTTGTTTTATGAACTCGACGCTGGTAGCTGCTCAAAAATTCACAGCACGCTTGCAGGCGCATTATTTGCATGCAAACACCCACCGACATACACACACACACACATACACACAACACACAGCTGGACAGACGAAGAAAGTGGGTGTGCTTGTGCCCGGGGAGGGTTAGAACATCATCAACATCAGAGCGTTGTGATTTCAAAGGATTTTACTTACAGCCAACAATGACTTTAGGGATAATAATGACCAAAGCAAGACCAAAGGCAGCAACAATTTCAATAAACTCCTTCATTATGGGCTCCGTCAACAGGATAAGCAGCAGGACCAGCAACATCAACATCAGCAGCAACAGCAACAGCAACAGTGCCAAAGCCAGATTCATGGCGTACATCAGCGATGGTAAAGGCAAAGGCAAAGGCAAAAAAAGCAGGCGCTGCTTTGTCGAAATTGTTTTCACATAAAATACAAATTTATTTGCATTTTTATTTGCCCATAATACTGTTTGTTTATTTGCTGTTGTTGCTGTTACTGTTGCTGTTGCTGTCATCGCCTGAAGGCGTCAATTTCCCCATGGCAAAAGTCAAAGGGGCAGACAGCGTCCCAAAAGATACAAATGCAGCAAATACCACATTTGCTTAAATATTTTGCGTGCCAATTTTGGTCAAGTGACAACAACAGCAACTGCTTGTGTGTGTGTGTTCACTTTGACATGCTGATGCTGATCTATGTATGTGTATCTTGTGTATGTGAGTTGGTAAAATTTATGAACGCCACAGCCTGATGCCAACCAGACTCCGTGGATGGCATTGCCGGCGACGTCCTTTTATTAAATATGATATTGATATATGTATTTATGTGCAAGCACACCACTTTACTAGACTATATACTACACATATACTATGTGGCTACAACATGTAACCGTCATCCTTAAGAAATCGAAGCCATAAATTCTGCTGTGCGGACAGTAACTTTAAGAGGCTTCTTTGCTTCTTGAGAGATAAACTACTCAACTTTAAAGTGTGCTGTTTCTAATAAGCGGAAAGCATTTATCATTTCAAACACACAAATTAGAATCTCATCTAGTTTATATTAAGCATACGCCACAGTGGTTTGTTGTCTTCATGGCTATTAACATTTTTATGAGCGACTGCAGAGTTTCAGCGCTTATAGATTGTCCGCTTAGTACTCATTTTTGTTTTCAGTTATCGCATATCTTATTTTTTATATTGTATATGACTGTCATAAAGGCAGAGCTAATAATTTATGCAATAAATACGCGAAATTAGTAGGCGTGGTTGCGATCATAAAATAGAAAATTGAAAGTTTAATCGATGTAGTTTATAGATCGACTATAAATCGATCTATAAGCCAACACTATTTACATATTAGCGAGGCCTCACTATTAAATAAGCTATGAAAGAAAGTTAGGAGTTTAATTTTATGATACGAGAAATCAATTTCATTGCAATTATATTCATCAAGAAATGGTAGAAGTTTTATTCCAGTTCATTGCATTTTTAAGCTGATTATGCTAATTAGCATCGTGATTTAATAATTCTTACTTAGCGTCAGCTACAAATTAAAATCTATTCTTATACTCACATGTCTGATATGGCAGTTAGATTAGCAAAGGCTCTTAGATGAATGTGCGTAATTAAATTGTGCTGCAGGTCACTGAAATTAGAATATTAAAAAAGCAAATTTTATTCTTAGCTAAACAAAGTTAAAGCATTTAAAAGATCAAAATATTAATCAATTTTAATTGTATATAAATTTAATATTTCGCTTGCCAGAGGTCATTCTTTATGCATATTTGAATGTTTTTTCAATCAAGCGGCTCGCATAGATAAACTTACGAAATATTGCGTATACGCAGCGTGTCAGCTAAACAGTTTAGTCTTTGGCTTTGGCTCGTTTATTTTTTTGATCTGGACAGGGGAGGGCAAAGGGGAGGTGACCTAACACATTTATTTACGTGCGGCAATTTGGGATGCTGATTTATTTTCACTTACCAACGCGCCGGGTGCCCAGACGACCCATTGACTTATATTGTCAGCTATTGATGCATAAATTAATGATTATGTGCGCCGGGCAGACGAAGATGCCTGATAAATGTTTTCAAATTGCCACACATATATGACTAAAGCCTACACATCACACTCAGAGAGCAAGACACCCACACACACACACTTACTCACAAATACATAAGCAATTTACATGACTCGATTTACGTTTAAATATTTGCTTAGCATATGCCATGTGTATCGTATGTGTAAACAATTGAAAGTCAAATTTATGCTTATTGGCGCATAAATTCAAGCGTCTAGGTGTCGAATTCAATATCATTTTGCCTGCAAC
Organism: Drosophila sulfurigaster albostrigata; assembly: GCF_023558435.1. NCBI lineage: Eukaryota > Metazoa > Arthropoda > Insecta > Diptera > Drosophilidae > Drosophila > Drosophila sulfurigaster. The sequence continues at coordinate 24,407,158 of NC_084882.1, forward strand.
TTGGAGTTGCCATGTCATGTCAACTGTGCGTATGTGCAATTTGTTTGAAGTTCCTCTCGTTTTGTATTTTGGTATTTTGTGTTTGTTGTTGTTGTTGTGATGATTGTTGTTGTTGTTGTATTTTCTGCTGACAATGTGCCACTGGGATTGAGGCAAATGTAACCCATATAAATCTTTGTAGAAGCGCAAATGATAGCGGCAGCTGAAAACGAAAGCAAAATGCACTCAAGAGTAAAAATTACGCATACGCACCATAAAACCTAAGTACAACATATTTCAATAGACTTTTCGACACTTTTGCGCCAAGAGTCAAGGGGGAGGCAATACCATTTACCATTTAAAAATAAAAATAACAAGAACACAAACACAAAGAGAAATGGCCAAATGTAATGGGAGGCTGCCTTGAAAAGTGGCGTGCACATCGCACATTGTCTGGGGATAGGGTAATATGTACAACTATGTGGGGGTGGGGTAAAGATAAAGGGGGTGTCTTCCTTTTACTTTACTTACAGAAACTCTAAATTATCCAATTGTGCAAAAGTTTTCTCGCCAATGTATTCGATTCGATTGTGATCCAAATAGCTGTAAAATAAAGTGCAGCAACGATGAGTACAAATAAAATGCATGAATTTAACAGTCAATTACAATGTAACGAAACAAATATACTCTCAAGTGTTTTAAATCAAATATTCTGGGAATATTATTAGCTTCTAAAACGGAATGGTTTTCTCTCTATCAATAATGCTTTTTGTTAAATGTTAAAACTTATTCTTCACTCCATTATTGTTCATTGTTTCGAATTATTAATGAACTTATATACCCTTTAAAGAAATGAATTTTATAGAGTAGAAAGATAACTGTAAACTCCAAGGATATGCTTGATGTATGTGCTGTAGCTAAGGAACTCAACTAAGCCCATTGTCTGCATCCTTGCATGCCTGAGCACGTAACTGATAGATGAAGGTTTTGAAAGTGGTTAGTTATTAGACTAGTAAGTAAGTTAGATAGATATTTAGCAATTGCTGCTAGGCAATAAAATGCCAGATTAGCCAGTTTTGTTGTCAAGAGATTTAAGCAATGCCTCATGAAGTATTTATTGCCGTTATTCGTATTAATTAACATGGTATTTTTAGCCAATGGTTTACTTGAGCATTTGCGTCAATTTCTTTATTAAGGTTGAAGTTGCTGTTTTTTTTTTGAGTTTGCTTTTTGGTTAAACGTTTTAAGCGTTTTTGGCTCGAAATGGTTATTATGCCATCTATGGCACATCGTAATGGGGATAACTGCTGCCCCTCTACCTTGGCATTTATGTGTACAACACATGCCCAACTGCACTTGATAGTCGCCCCCGAACCGGAGAGGGTCCAGCCAGTGTTTCAGACAGACGAACAGACGGAGACGGACAGACACAGACACTGTAAAGCATTTTACGCTTGAATACATCAACTGAACGAGTACACAACCCATAAACGAGGAGGGGAGGAAGGGGGCCACTGTGTGCTACACTGGGCAGAGGTCCTTTTTTTTTAATCTAACAAATAGCAGCGACATTCTGCCCACTCCCAAAAAAAACAAAACAGAACAGAGACCAGAAAACTTTACTTACATTTCACGAAGCTCGGGTGCCTTGGATAGCTGCTCGTTGTGTAGTGTGAGGCGATTATGGCTGAGGATGAGCCAATCCAGTTTGTGCATTGAAGCCAAATGCTCCATGGGAAAGTAGCGCAGTTGGTTCTTGACCAGAAACAGCCACTGCAGACCATGCAAATCCTTAAGAATGCCATGCGGCAATTGGCTAAAATTGTTGTGGCTCAACTCGAGGCGTTCCAAATGTGGCAAGCCGCCAAAGCTGCCCGGTGGCACACGTGATATGTTGTTGTATTTGAGCGTGCTGTGTTTTATACAAAATCTATGTTGAAATGCCGCTGATGGATATAAGGTGAGTGTAGGGAACTTACAGCTTTTGTAGTCGCGTCAGATTTGCAAATAGATTTTCTCGCAGTGTCAGGTTATTTCTGATGATAAACAGATTGGTTACCTCGGCGCTAATGCGCGGCATGCGACGTAGCTTGGCATACTTGCCACAGTAGAGCATTGTGCCGCCACCGCATTGGCACTGGGGTCGAGGATATGTGAGGATAGCTGGAATATGTTTGAATAAAACAAATAACATTGGCGCTGACATCACGACTATATCCGCATTAATATATCTGTAGTACTTGCCACACGGTATTGACGTGCTTTGATTTCGGCTGGTGTTACCCGCCGCCGCCGATGGCGATAGCAAATCCCCGGCGCTTACATTTGACCCACCAACCATGGGGCGTTGATTTTGTTCCTTCTTTTTCGCAATCGCATTACGCACAAGTTTATCGGCAAACTCCCTGCTGCCATAGGTGTTGCCACATTCGACCGGATGCTCATCGCTGCCATCTGCGCAGTCGGGCTTCTTGTCGCATATTTGCCGCTGCGGCACGCACTGTATGCCATTGTTGCAGGCAAAGCTGCCCGTGGGGCACGGTCCTTGAGAAAGCGTAGAAAATAATTAATATCACAAGAGTTCGCTGCCACATAGACAACACAGACAACCACAACAACAACATGACCTCAATACCCTTAGCATAATAAAGTGTTGCGTTTATTTGTTTAAAGCTAAAAACTTTTCATTCAGCTACCAAAAAAATAGGAATATTTTCGACTACACTGCGTATGAGTAATCTTAGCAGTGAGCGGAACTAAAACTGTTTATGTGTTTCATTTGTTCAATTCGATAACCAAAAAAGAGTTCAATAGAAGTCGAGCATAGAGAAATGGCCAAATCAATTAAAATTAATGTGCGCAAAACTTTTGATTGCTTTTATTTGCTTTTGTTCTGCATTCACTTATTTATGTATGTATCTATTTCCAATTCAAGTAATTCAATTCAATTCGATTCGAAAAACTTAACAAAAAACATGACAATAGCATATCAATTAGCATTTCTAAAGGACTGTCGCCTGAATGTCCTGCAGCAGACAATTTCTAATAGTTTTGGCAATTTCTTTGGCCCTTTATCATATTTATGATAAGTCGCCAACTGTTTTGATGGCCCAGCCGAGCACCTTGGCCAACTTATGTGCAAATTGCGTCACTATAAACAATCTTGTCGCATCCTTGAACCTGTCCCGATCTAAATGAAATGAAAGCGCTCGGCTTTAGGAAACACTTTTCAACTTCAACTTCAATTTCAATTGCAATTTATCTTGGCGGCTGACGCTTACTCAATGTGCTCGGCTTAAGCTGGCAGATATACAAATTCTTTAATACAAATTTCTTGTTGCTTTGATGGTATTGTTTGTACGTGTTTATTGCAAATAAATACATCATACGCCGCGTTAAGCCAAAAAAATGGCATTCATCAAGTATTTGTTTGGCGTTCCGCTCTCGTTTTATTCTCGATAGCAAATCAATAGGCAAATTGACCATAGACGCATAAGAAGCGAAATATAGATGTAAAAAACACGATGAAAATGTGTGTGGACCATAAAACAAAATACGTACATCAAGTATAGAAGCCTGCGAAAGCAGAAATAAATGAGCAAATTGTTTTCTTCCCTAGACAAAGTTTGCACATTTTTTTATGGTTTCGATTTGGTTTTTGTATTTTTTTTTGCTATCGTATTTTACAAGAAATTACTTTCAAATACTTTAGAACGCATCGATTTATGAGCGTTTGCTGTTTGCGATTTAATTTTCAATTTTAAAAAAGTTGTTTAAATGGATCAGGAATTTAATAAATACAGATTTAACTGATTTCATTTTATTTTTAGACTGAACTGAGTTTTCGGAAGTAGCCTAATAAATATTAAAGTTTAATCCAGTCTTTCGGACTTTAACTTACCTAAGCTTAGATAAAACATCAGCACAGAGTAGAGCACAACAATGGTCATCAGGCAAATGCCCACGGCTATGCTCCTTCCGTATACCATTTTGTCAGTAGTTCTGTTAACTTTATCTTATCCTTATCGGTGGACTCTTATATCTCTTTTTTTGTAGGGTGTTTAATTACTCAACTGCCGTTGCAGGCACAGCCTCTGGGCGGAGTTGAATATTTGGACAGTTTTCCTTGGACATGTCCATAGATTGACAATCCGCTGACTCATTGAGTTTTAGCTTAAGTTTGACACTTCATTGAGCTAATTTTGATTGCTTCAATGTGATTAAAGCTACATCAAAAAAATGCTATAAAAATATGAGCAGATAATACACTGAAGAACATAATAATTTTCTTCTCGAAATCGCTGTCTAAAAAATTACTAATTTTTTTCTATCGTCTTCTTTTTTTAATGAAAATTCTATGTATATATTATTTATTTAAAGAATACACCAAAATGCACATCCAACACATTGCTTAAGACTATTTATTTGGTTGATTAAATTCACAAATTGCGAAAAGCACAAGACTAAAATGTGTCTGCCTTATCAATAAACGTAAGTCCAAGGGCGAAAAGACATATTATAATTTCCGCAAAAGGTCGTCGACGGCACACATTTTTATTTGGAATGTATGCCAAAACGGTGGCTCATTATTTCAATCATCACAATAGGACAAGCATTTGGTGTGGAAAAGTGTCGTAAAAATGTAATATTTTTTTTTGTGTGTTTTCTTGTTGTTGGGATTTTCGTATTCTGTTTGCTTTTGAGCACTTTACCGCTTTTGACCAAAAGTAAACGCACATTTACAGATTGTGTGAACGCGATAGGGGCCAAGCACAAGGCTAAAAACCGAGACCCCCAAACGACAAGTCAATTGTGCGGCAAATATTGTCAGTGCCCACAAAAGTAGGCAATGCAATCTTGAAACGCGTTTTAAAACGCACACAAAACGCGCGCGGCACGACCAAATTGTAGATAAGCCTGAAAAAGACAACTTAAGACAGAATAGGACTAGACAAGTCCGTGCACGACGGCCAACTGAAGCTGTCAGCAGCAATTGTTGCTGATTTTGTTTAACCGCTGCACCGAAGTCCGTGCTTCGTGTATTGTTCGGCCTTGGCTGACCGTCGCGGCGCATTCATTCGTACGTATTGTGTGGTAAGAACTTTGGCAACACACGAGTTCGGCTCTGTACGACAATAGTTAGCACAAATGTGGTTGGTTGAGTTAAGAAAAGACACGACAACTCTTTTAATATTCGGAGAAAAAAAACATAAAAAATGTGTTGTTTATTAGCTAATAGATAATAATGCAATTAGAATTTGTTCTAAAAATGTTTCTTTTAGTTAATTAAATAGTTATATATGTGTATTATATGTATATAATAAACATATGTATGTATATTGCTGTTGCTGTTTAGCCCGAGGCAACAAAATTAGTGCCGTGCTTTCTTTGCTTAATTATTTTATTTTAAAATATTACTAAAATGAAGAGAATGTCTTTCGTTTTGCTGCATTTTGCATTAAAAGCTACAAATATGCATAAGAACTAACTGTTTAACATTGTTTTTTCAATTGCATTCTATTGTTTTGTGTTTTCTAAACACATTCAAAACATTTGAAACATTTTCAACAAAGCATTGCTACGTTTGTTTTGCTAAAGCTGCGCTAAGTGCTAAGTACAATAGTTATAAGATAATCTAGTACAATAGTTCTTATTATCCAAAATGTATATTATTAGTTATTATGAAATGTGAAAAATATGATCACTAACAGCACAACTTAAATGTATTAAAAGGCGTTTATAGTTTTCTAATATTCAATTATTGCAACAATTTACGTTTCGTTTCATTTCATTTAACAACTAATGGCGCATTGTGAATGATGATTGAAAACATTTTTTATAGACTAGCAACATAAAAAATTTGTTATAATAATAATATGCATATTTATGTTAAAATCAATAGATATAGCACACAATGTAAGTACTTCAAAATTATAAGTAATTTGTGGAATGATTTTGAGGTTTAGATTTGATAACTGTGTGATATCGAAATTCATCTAGTCAAGTGAATAATATAAAAGTCTAATATAATTTGTGCTCTAGTTTGTAAATAAATGTGTGGAATGTGCGTAGGTGTACATAAATTTGTAACAATTAACATTGCTTTAGAGATCCATTAGGTATTTTGGAAGAATAAAATATGCATTCGTGTATCGTTGTAAATTTGTGTCTTTGTGTTTTTAAAAATTAAGATATATATATATGTAAGTACATATAGAGGCTATCAATCCGCGATTTCTATTCTGTTGCTCTATGCATACAAGAGATATGTAAATCATTTCCTCGTCGTTGTTCCCCAAGTTTTGTTGTTAGAGTTAGAGTTACTTGTAGAAAAATACTTCGTTGCTTTTTAAATGTTTAGTTTAAACCCAAACGCCATGCGGATTCTTGCTGGTTGGCACCGCCGTTTCCAGTTGACGTGGAGAACCAATGATACGGCGACTGCTACCCTGCTTATTGGGTCCTTCTAGCAAATGCTTAATTTCCTCGGTGGTAGTCACGGTCAGACTCTGTAAGTTCACCTCTTTCATCTCGTTGACCAACTGCTCAACTTGTCGTTTCTTCTCTGCAATGGCATGTTCAATCATCAGCAGCTCCTTCTTCAGGTTATCGGCCGTTTTGTTTGATGAATCCGTATTGTGGAGCGCTTGATCAATATCGCTTTGTATGCGTTCCATTTCCATTAGAAAATCACGCTCCACAGTTTGCCTGCTTGCAATATAATACAATTGTTACAGGTGTCAATGTAATTGGGGCATTTAAACTCACCTGTTAGTCTGCTGTTGCTGTTCTAGTTCTATGTCATCCATTAACAAACGCATTTTGTTTTTGCATTGCAGTAATTCTGTCTCGCAGTTTGCCAGCTTTGATCGTAGCAGCGCAATCTCCGATTTAAGTGTCTTCTCCTGCTGTTTAACCAATTCGTTTTCCTCCTCCACATATTGTAATGTTTGCAACTGCTCGCTGCCCTGTCGAAATATTTGATCCGCCTTGGATATTTCACGTGATATGGCTTCCAATTCATGCGCATGATCTCGCTCCCCTGCTCTCTAAGTAAACGATTTCCGTATCAAACTGCAAACATAACAATGTATTACTATTAGATGCTCATTACACAGCATAGCTGAGTGTAATCTCTACCTTTTGCAGCTCCAATTGCTGTGCTGTGATTTTCTCGCGCTGAAACTTGATTAGCTGCAACAGATCATTATATTGCGTTGCCTGGAACATGCTTTCGCCTTCATCCATGCACTGATTATTAACGCTGTTGTTGCCGCTATTGTTGTTATTGTTAATGTTATGTTGTTCGTAGTCGCTGAGAAACGGATTTGTTGACGAAGATGCATTAGATATGGTCTCTGAATTGCTGCTGGGTGGCAAGCGTTGGCTCTGGCACATGGGACTGCCACGTGGGGGCGGCGGATCGCGATATGGTGGCGGTACTAAAGCTCCATTTGATGAAATCGTTGGTGTTTGTTTATACAACTCTGGCGAATTATTGTTGTTATTGTTGCTAATATTGCTGTTGGCATAAATGTCGCATAAATGCTCGCTGCTGCTGTTGTTGTTAATATTATTGTTGTTACTATTATTGTTGTTGTAGCACAATTCATTTGGACTGGCTCGACGCAGTTCACTGCTGGATTTGCTCAGCTGACTATAGATGTGCTGATTGCTATTATTATTGCCATTGCTGCTGCTGCTGTTGTTGCTGCTGCTATTGTTGTTGTTGTAGAAATCGTTGTAGTCATTTAAAGCGGGCGCATTGCTGCTGCTGCTTGTCATATCCAATGGATTCGATAGCGATTTCTCATGCTTGGGTACCAACGGAGCCGCTTGACTTGGCGGCAACAGTTGCTGCTGTTGTTGTTGCTGCAGCAGCAGCTGCTGATGTTGCTGCTGCTGTTGCTGTGGAATGCCTTTGACTATGCCAATATTATCGAATTGTTTAGCATCGTATCCGCTGTAAAAATCAGTTACACATTATTACAACAATTTCAATAATTAGTTCAATTTTTTCTACACACCCAAAACTTTTCTTCAATTCTTTTGTGCGATAGCTCAATTCCACGCTGGACTTTTGCTTTTGCAACGAGGGCATAGGTAATTTACTCTCATTATTGTTGTTGTTATTGTTGCTTGGGCCCAGCGGTTTTTTTGTGGTCATAACAGCATAATTGTTATTGTTGTTGTTGATCTGCTGCTGCTGTTGTGGCTGCTGCTGTTGTTGTTGCTGTGGCTGCGATGACTGCTGCTTGTTCTCGGAACGTTGCAATATAAATTGTACATCATTTGCATACTCGCCCCATTTGAGCAGCAGCTTCATGGGATTTTCATTGGGAGCCAAGTGTCGCTCATTATTGCGCCAGCGTTCGATTAACGTGAATCGTCCCACTTTTCCAGTTGCATGGGCCAAGGCAAACACCACATCCTGTAATAAAACGTGGAATAATAGATATAAGGGCATTAAGTACTAAGTATAAAAATCAATAATCACTTACCTGACAGGTTGTATTCACAGTTACGCCGCACACAATACGCTGAATGCCCTCGACCCAAACTTTTAACTCCATTTTGACGAATGAATTAATTATGTCGAAGTCGCTGTCGATTTTTGATTTGTCTTCTCCGTTACCAGCAAATTGCTACTAAATTGGTGTCTAATGATTTCAAACGCAGCGCGCAGCGATGTCGATGACTGAATTGCTGTCGCGACTCGCGAGGGCAGCGAAGCGTGCGGTTGCCGTTGTTGTTGCTGCTGTTGTTATTGTTATGTTGCCGTTGTTAGAGCTGCGCCATAGCGAGACTGCTGTTTTGTCGTTATTGCTGCTGCTGCTGCCGCTGCAACACCAAATTGGGGGTGGAGCTGCACTTCCACTTTTGCTTGTCGTTGTCGTTCTCGTTGTTGCGCTTTGTTCCCTTTCTTTCTGCAGCTTTGTTGCAGCTTTTTCCCAATTGCTGCTGCCTGCTTGCCGTTTTGTTGTTGCTGCTTCACTTGCACTTATTACTGGTTTCAGAGCGCGGTCGGGGTGCGACGGGTTGTGCAGGTGTATGTGTATGTGTCGTGGTTTTGGTATGTGTGCGTTCGTGTTCTGATTCACTTTTTATTTGCTTTTCGTTTAACAATAATGCTACCGTTTCGACGCGCACATAGTTGATCACATGTACGCGTGCTTTTCGAGTATTTTTCGCTTTGTTTCGCGCACGAAAATTGTATTATTTATGGATTTTTTATAAGCGAAAAACAAATGCACAATGCGCGCATTGTTGTTGGCATGCACTTGTACTCGATACCTAAAGACAGGGCTGCAGCAATACTTGTTTAACCAGGGATGGATATTCAATATTGTATTACAGCTGGCGCGTGATTATGAATACTTTGAAATACAAGATTCAAAAATATATAATCAACAAATTAATAATGTAGATTTTACATATAAATTACTGTTATTATAATATTTATCTTAAGCGGCGATATAATACAAAAAAATGAAATAAATATAGAGCCAGTAATCGATATACTCTACAGCGGCTGCCAGTGTGCACACACTGATAATTGTCAAGTACACTGAGACCTATCGTGGTCAAGTAATCGACTTGGCTTATATATCGATATGATATCAACAATCCTATTCGCAAAGCTGAACGAAAACAACTGCAAGTGTCGCAGCGCAGCAGCAGCAGCAAGTAGCTCTCGAGAAAAAAAAACTTTTCATACATTCGTATTGATTTTAGTGCATTCTCGTTGTGTGATTAACCAAAACCCAAAAAAAAGCAGAAAGCTAAGTGTTGTAAATCCGAATTGGCTGCGAGGCAACTCCAGCAATTGTTGCTCCAAAAAGGGGCCCCTTAAGTGTTTCCACATCGTGCCTATGTATGTGTGTCCGTGAGTGAGTGTGTGTGTGGAGCAGCAAAAATGGCCAGCGAATGTTTCACAGCTGCATAAACATGATGAACTCAAGTTAGTCGCAACTAAGATAAGCATCTGTTTTTGGGTGCAAGATATATATATATATAATACATATAACGCATATTACTCGTGGCTGGTTTTTTAGGGCGCGGCGTCAGCTGCTCCTCAGCAGAGTAGTTTGTGTCTGAGAGTGTGTGTGCGTGCGTGTAAACAAAACAAAAATTCAAAAAGTGGAGCGAAGAGGGGCAACAACAACTAGCACAATGGCCAGTCGCAGTCGCGCTATACTAAATGTTAATCTCGATACGGTCATGGCCAACGATCCGTTGCGTGAGCTGTTCGAGGCCTGTAAAACAGGTGAAATAGCTAAAGTGAAGAAGCTGATAACGCCACAAACGGTTAATGCTCGCGACACCGCAGGGCGCAAATCGACGCCATTGCACTTTGCAGCGGGTAAGTCACACACCAAGTTTAGTTTTAAGTATTTTCATATCCATCATCATCATTATCGTACACCGTTTCTCAACGGTTCTGTCTGTCTATACGAAAGTGTAGCAAGGTTGAAGGACTCGCTTGCAACCCCCTCGCATCATTCCCCTCCCCCTTCGAAAAACAGATACACAGTCAGTGTGTGCATTCGTTAGCTGGCAGTTGGTTCTGTTCTGGCCTTGATCTACTTTACACATTGGGTGTGTGTTGTGTGTATGTGTGTGTGACAAGCGTCATTGTGTTGCCTGGGTCTGGGTCTGGGCCTGGCCTAGGGTTGGGGTTGGAATGTGGGATGGAGGTTGGGGAGAAAACCCCTCCCTCCCCTCTCCTCACTCGCTCGCCACTCGGTCGGACACTCGCTGTTCGGTTCGAGTGACGGCGTCGAGAGTTGACCTACTTTTCTGCTCGGTTTGTTTCCGGAACCCTCCACACTCCTCGTTGCTCGACTGTTTTGCTATGTGTTGCACTTTTGCAACATGTTTTGCTATTTTCAAAATTTCACCCTGGTCAGCATCAAAGCCAAAGGGGTTGCAGCAGCAACATCATGCTGCGTTCGCTTTGCTGACGTCTTTGACAATCAAAATATTTTGCATCTTTTGCGCTGTTTCGGCCTTGTTTGCAACGGCAGAAACAGCAACAAAATGTTGTCGACTTGAGGCCCCAAATAAAGTTCAATTACAAATTTCACTTTTTTGTGCTTGAAGCTCTCCAAGCTTGTCGTCGCTGTCACGCCCAGCTGACAACGCTGCCAAAACCGTTTGCAGCGCACTCCCCCAACTCCTTATCTAATTAAAAAAACCTTTTGACTGCTTTTGACTTTGGAGGAAGTTTCACGCCCTTTGCATATCAATTTGTGGCTTTTTTTTATATTTTTTGTTTTTTGTTTTGTCGTCGTCTATGATTCATGCACCGTTTTTTTGTCGTTGTTGTTGTTACTGCTGCTGTCTTTCTAAACTGGTTTGCCATCCATTTTGTCATGTCTTTTGTCACGTTCTGAAAAAAAAGTGAGATCTCCAAGAGGTCTGCTTTATTGCGACTACTATTGTTGTGTATTGACAGAGTTTTCACCTTGTTGTGCTAGCTATAGCTAACTGGCTAACAGGCCAGCTCACTCACCACTCCCACCTCTCACCCTTCACCCCTCACCTGTTGCAAATTGCAACACGTTTCCCTACGAAAAAAGAATTCACATACTCACACTTACTATTCATTAAATTGTTTATCCGACTCGCTCGGTTATCTCTCTTAGCTATTTGCACAGCTTTCTCATTTATCTGGACGATAAGAAACTTGATAAATATTTCCAACACGTTCGAGTATGTGCTGATATAGTTTCAAGTCCCTCGCTCTTATACATGTTAACTCTAATCAAATACATAGCCCGACAAACATATGTCTGAAGTATAACAACTGTTGAGCTAATTAACCTTCAACATTATTATTATTAATAAAGTACGGGTATTTAAGCGTGTTGTTATATTAAGTTTATTGTTACCTACTATAAAACAATCCTCAACAGCGCAAAACTATTTAAAGCAATAAATATTCAATTGCTTAACAACTGAGTAGTTAATAACATTTTCCATTCTATTAATTTTCACACACAACTTTCGTAATTGTTTAACCAAAAGTGAACGGCAGCAAAACAAAAACAACAACAAAAATAGAAACAACAACAGAAAAAAATGTTTGCATTGATTTCGTAAAAAAGATTTCGGGGAAGAGTGCATAATACTAATTTCGATACGGTTCTCATTGCTATTCAAGTCTTTGCTCTATATTTAAAGATAATTAATGAAGACTATTTTTAATTTTTGAGCTGTTTCTTTGTGGCCAGTAATTATTGCAATCGTTTTTTTGCCAGTATTATTCGTTTCCGTGTTGAGGATCAAGAGATCAAGAGCTAAGGCGAAATTTCATTAATTATTTTGCACGTTATAACATAATCAACAATTTAACCATATTATATTTAGGTTAAATAATGCACTTTATGAACTTGATGAACTTTAATTTAAATGGCAATGTATTGTAAATACAAGCATGCTGGGAAACATTTACTGAAATGTGATTCGAGATCAGAGTAATCTTTTATGTATAACGGGGTTTGACTTGATTTTTGAATGATTAATGGAGCTAGATAGAGATGTAACTATCAACATACTATGTATAAGATCACAGGCTAAAAGGTATCACCTAGAAAGAACATTCTTTCACATCAATTTGAAGTAAATTCCGATTTTTTTCAAAATAAATATGTTTTAATTGAAACTGGATTGTAGTTTAAAAATTTACACATTTTTAAAATAAAAACATTTGTTGATACGTGATTTGAGATTAAAGTTTAGATACATATAGTATAATAAATAAACCAAGTTCATGAAAATAAATATGTTTATATTAAATGCGAACTAATGTTTTGTAAATTAAAGCATTTTTAAATAAAAACGTTTGTTGTTGATACGTGGTTTGAGATTAGAGTTAGTATAGAATAAAGTTGATGAACCGAAACGAGCTGCGATTGAAGTCTTTTGATAATTTGTTTTAGTTTGAAACGAAACAATTAATCTTTCAGTTAACTTTACTCTTTTGTTAATTTATTTCTGCAATCTTTTCGGTTTATTTATTTTCGTTTGTCCTCAACACGTATTCAGAGATTCGCCAAAAATGTTAACTAGATCAAATAGGAAGTGATAATGGTTAAATCAGGGGTGTGTGTTGACAGCTGCTTTCCTTCACTGCTTTTTATCTGAAGCATGTTTTGCTTGCTTTTGTTGTTTAAACAATAAGCAAGACAAAGATTTATGATGCCAACAAGGTCACTCGACTGCTATTAGAACCAATAAAATGCTGCAAGGTGCCGGACTGCCGGAAATTTATGTTAGCTTCCTCCCTCAAGGTCTCCTCCAAAGCATTCCCCCTCACTTGTCGAACAATGGCAAAATGCAGATAACCAACGAAACAACCATGTGAGCCACTTTTAGGGCTTGCTGTCATTGCTGTTGTCACATTATTATTAGCATTGAGTCTAACACTGAGTACATTTTTCTTTCTTTCTTCTCTTTCCCCCCCCCCCCTTTGGCAACCTCACAGGTTATGGACGTCGCGAGGTGGTCGAGTTTCTGTTGAACAGCGGCGCCTCGATACAGGCCTGCGATGAAGGTGGACTGCATCCGCTGCACAACTGCTGCTCGTTTGGCCATGCCGAGGTTGTGCGTCTGCTGCTCAAGGCCGGAGCCAGTCCGAATACCACCGACAACTGGAACTACACGCCGCTCCATGAGGCGGCCAGCAAGGGTAAAGTGGATGTTTGCCTCGCTCTGCTGCAGCATGGCGCCAATCACACCATACGCAATTCGGAGCAGAAGACGCCACTTGAACTGGCTGACGATGCTACACGTCCCGTGCTAACCGGAGAGTATCGCAAGGATGAGTTGCTCGAGGCTGCGCGCTCGGGTGCCGAGGATCGTCTGCTGGCGCTGCTCACACCTCTCAATGTCAATTGTCATGCTAGCGACGGACGTCGCTCGACTCCGTTGCACTTGGCTGCGGGCTACAATCGCATTGGCATCGTAGAAATACTGCTGGCCAATGGCGCCGATGTGCATGCCAAGGATAAGGGCGGCTTGGTGCCGTTGCACAATGCCTGTTCGTATGGACACTTTGATGTTACCAAGCTGCTGATACAGGCGGGTGCCAATGTCAATGCCAATGATCTGTGGGCCTTTACGCCGCTGCACGAGGCTGCCTCGAAGAGCCGAGTGGAGGTGTGCAGTCTGCTGCTGAGTCGCGGTGCTGATCCCACGCTCCTCAACTGCCACAACAAGTCGGCCATCGATGCGGCACCAACGCGAGAGCTGCGCGAACGCATTGCCTGTAAGTATTCCGTGTATATCACCGGAAGAACTGCTTTCTAAATTGTTGTTTCCCATTTCAGTTGAGTACAAGGGACACTGCCTGCTGGACGCTTGTCGAAAGTGCGATTTGTCGCGTGCGAAGAAGCTCATCTGTGCCGAAATAGTTAACTTTGTGCATCCGTATACGGGTGACACTCCGCTGCATTTAGCCGTCGTCTGTCAGGATGCCAAACGCAAGCAGCTGGTCGAGCTGCTGACACGCAAGGGAGCGCTGCTCAACGAGAAGAACAAGGCGTTCCTTACGCCCCTTCACTTGGCCGCCGAGCTGCTGAACTATGATGCTATGGAGGCGCTGCTCAAGCAGGGTGCCAAGGTCAATGCCTTGGACAGTCTTGGCCAGACAGCGCTGCATCGTTGTGCACGTGATGAGCAGGCGGTGAGATTGTTGCTCTCCTATGCTGTGGACAGCAATATTATCTCGCTGGAAGGCCTAACAGCCGCACAGCTGGCCTCCGATAATGTGCTAAAGCTGCTAAAGAATCCACCAGACAGCGAGACACATCTGCTGGAGGCAGCCAAGGCCGGAGATTTGGATGCAGTGCGACGCATAGTGCTTAACAATCCACATACAGTCAATTGTCGTGATCTGGATGGACGCCATTCGACGCCGTTGCACTTTGCTGCTGGCTTTAATCGTGTGCCTGTCGTTCAGTTTCTGCTTGAACACGGAGCTGAGGTCTATGCCGCAGATAAGGGCGGTTTAGTGCCGTTGCACAATGCCTGCTCGTATGGACATTACGAAGTAACCGAGCTGCTCGTCAAGCATGGCGCCAATGTCAACGTATCCGATTTGTGGAAGTTTACGCCTCTGCATGAGGCTGCTGCCAAGGGAAAGTACGACATATGCAAGCTGCTGCTGAAACATGGCGCTGATCCCATGAAGAAGAATCGTGATGGTGCCACACCAGCGGATCTTGTCAAGGATTCGGATCACGATGTTGCCGAGCTGCTGCGTGGTCCATCGGCACTGCTGGATGCCGCCAAGAAGGGCAACTTGGCGCGTGTGCAGCGTCTGGTGACGCCAGAGACGATCAATTGCCGCGATTTGAATGGACGCAATTCGACGCCGCTGCATTTGGCCGCCGGCTACAATAACTTTGAGTGTGCCGAATATTTGCTGGAGAATGGCGCCGATGTCAATGCTCAGGATAAGGGTGGCCTGATTCCGTTGCACAATGCTAGCTCCTATGGACACTTGGATATTGCAGCGCTGCTGATCAAGCACAAGACCGTGGTGAATGCCACCGATAAATGGGGCTTTACGCCATTGCATGAAGCTGCGCAGAAGGGACGCACACAGCTCTGTTCGCTGCTCTTGGCCCACGGTGCGGATGCTTATATGAAGAATCAGGAGGGTCAAACACCCATTGAGCTGGCCACAGCGGATGATGTGAAATGCCTGCTGCAGGATGCGATGGCCACGTCGCTGAGCCAACAGGCGCTTCGTGCTTCCACGCAATCCTTGAGCAGCACTTCGCCTGCACCAGATGCCGCCTGCAGTGCTGCCGCTGCAACAGCAACATGTTCATCGACATCCGCAGCAGCTGCCGCAGCATCGGCCTCGATGCTCTCACCCACCACGGAGACGGTGCTGCTGCCGTCGGGTGCTTCCATGACGCTTAGTGTACCAGTGCCGCTGCCACTGAACAGTTGCGCCACTCGCATCAGTCCTGCGCAAGGTGCAGAGGCGCATGGCGCTGAGAATTCGGGCAGCGAGGAGTTGCTCTCTGATCCTGAGTCCATTACAAATGTCTCGGGATTCTTGAGCAGCCAGCAGTTGCATCATTTGATTGAGCTGTTCGAACGGGAGCAGATCACACTCGATATACTGGCCGAGATGGGTCACGATGATCTCAAGCAGGTGGGCGTGTCCGCCTACGGTTTTCGACACAAGATACTCAAGGGCATTGCCCAGCTGCGCGCAACGACAGGTGAGTTAAATTAATGTGCTATTAAATGTGGGGATATTATTAAACTTTTATTGTTATTTAATATATTCAGGCATTGGCAACAATGTGAATTTGTGCACGTTGCTCGTCGATCTGCTGCCGGATGACAAAGAGTTTGTGGCTGTCGAGGAGGAAATGCAGGCAACAATACGCGAGCATCGTGACAATGGCCAAGCGGGTGGCTATTTTACACGCTACAACGTAGTGCGGGTAAGTGAACTTCGATCTTGATATTTACATTTACTTTAATTGCCTTCCATTCGCAGGTACAAAAGGTACAGAATCGCAAATTGTGGGAGCGTTATGCTCATCGCCGCCAGGAGATTGCCGAGGAGAACTTCTTGCAGTCAAATGAGCGCATGCTTTTCCATGGCAGTCCCTTCATTAATGCGATTGTGCAGCGTGGATTTGACGAGCGTCACGCCTACATTGGCGGCATGTTTGGTGCGGGCATTTACTTCGCTGAGCACAGCTCCAAGAGTAATCAGTATGTGTATGGAATTGGCGGCGGCATCGGTTGTCCATCGCACAAGGATAAGTCATGCTATGCTTGCCCCAGGTAATTATTGCCTATATTATTAAAAAAACTTTAATTAATTACTTTTGTTTGCTTGCAGGCAATTGCTTTTGTGCCGAGTTGCACTGGGTAAATCGTTTTTTGCAGTATAGCGCCATGAAGATGGCTCATGCGCCGCCCGGACATCATTCAGTCATTGGTCGCCCTTCGGCAGGCGGTCTGCACTTTGCTGAATACGTTGTCTATCGGGGTGAACAGGTAACTATTGCTGCTGCTATTTCATTGCATGTTTATTAATCATTGGTTTTATGTTTGCAGTCTTATCCAGAGTACTTGATAACCTACCAAATTGTCAAGCCCGATGACAGTAATAGCGGTGCGGAGGAAACAAGATGATGGATGCCCTCTGTTGGCTCGACGCCTACAACGACATCGCCAGCACCGCAACCACAACAACAGACCTCAGCTCCAGCGCCGGCTATAGCTCCAGCTCCAGCTCTGGTACCAGCTCTATCTCCGAATCCAGTTCCAGTTTCAGTTCCAGCCACAGTCACAGCCACAGCTCCAATTGCCAAGAGGCGGCATCGGCACGCCAAAACGAACCAGCAACAACAACACCAACACCAACAACAAACACAGCAGCGGCAACATCAGCCTCAACAGCTGCCATTGCAGTTGCAATATCAACATTATAAGCCGCAGCAATCGACGCCGATGGTGACCACGACACAGCCAACACCAGCGGGCGTCTTTACGCACAACAACAACAACCATAGCTATAATAGCATTAGTAATAACAATAATAGCAACAGCAGCAATAATAACAGCAACAACAACAATGATATGTCACCAATATCGAATAGCAATAGCTACTCATCGGTGGACACAAATCAAACGCTGCTCAATTCAATTGCCAATCAACGTGGTGGCGGCGGCGGTGGAGGTGGAGGTGGTGGTAACCAACGTCTAAATCATCATCAGAGCCGCAAATACAGTCAATTTATGATCATAACGCCCGCCGTTTCGATTGATCGTGACTTTGAATATGAATCGCATTTGGATTTTGAGGACTTTGCCAATGCGGCGCACAACAATGGCAATCTCTTTCGCCTAGGACTGCGCCGAAGTGGCAGCAGTAGTGACGACAGCGGACACAGCAGCGACAGCAGCTTTAGATCTAATTACAATCCCTATTTACATCACAGTCGCCAGCATTTGCTGTCCAACAACAAAGGCAACAACAACAGCAGCAACGCTCGTCGCTTCTACACGTTCTCATCGTGGCGCTGGTGCACGTTGCTTTGTGCGGCAATGCGATGCTTTGGTGCTGGACATGGGAATCAGGCTCCATATAGCAGCTCCTTTGTGCAACATTATCGCTTGCGTCGTTGCTCATCGTATAACGGCGATACCGCCTATGATTATGAGCATTTTGCGGCACCGTTTAAGGCTCGAAAAACACGCGATCATATGAATAATATTACATACGAGTTGTGACGGTGGCCGCTTTGCAAATATGAACAGCATTTTGATCTCTTTGTCGCCGTTGTATTTGTTGGTCTACTCCTAAAACTTCTGCTCCTTATTAGACTTTTATTACAATTATTAGCTATAAATGTCGTGTACTGTGTGTCGTCGTCATTGTCGTCGTCGTTTATTCTATTAGCATGTAAGCGATATAAATTGATCGTCAAATCAAAAGAGCAGCACATTTTTTGAGTGATTTTAATTCGAAATACGAGTAATTATATAATAATAATAATAATATTAATAGCGATTATACACAAACGATTATACAGACGAGGAAAGTATAAATATGAAAATGAAATAATGCACGCGCGTTTACTTAAGTGTTTAAACTTTAAAGTTAGCTAATTAATTTAAATGACAACAATTCAAACTCCAATTAAATTTAAATATACATAAATATACAAATAAAAACAACGCTGGCCTTTGAATTTATTGACTTAAGCAGTACAATGCAATTTTGCTATTAGCAAAAAAAGTTACTGATAGGTTTTTTTTTTAATTTATAAATACAAATGTCGCATCGGCAATAAGCAAAAAAATGTGGAACGCTTCACGATTTTGCGTGTCATCCTTGCGCAGGGGCCATGCTAATCTTCTCTGTATCGTTCCAATTTTAGTATATGTTCTGCCGAAGCAAGAACGAATGTAGCTCAACAAGCGCCCTATATAAATCATCATCCCCGAAAATAAACACTTGGGAATTACAAGAAAAACAAAGAATTACGTGACAGCGCCATCTATGTTCTAAGTTGTGTATGAGACAATACAAATCGGTTTGAGCATCGACTAAGCGCGAAATGGTTCTTTAACTGGCTAAGGACTTAATGGGGTTTTTTACAATAAGGTAATAAAATGAGATATGTATGTATTTTAATTTAAAGTTGAAAACACAAGTTTTTTTTTATTTTTGGACTACAATCGAGAGTTAAGATTTAGAGGCACGACTAATAGAGTTTTTGGTTATGACCAATCAGGGTTTCTCAATAGGAATTATAAATACAATTTATACACATAACAAATACAAAAAATTGAGTGCAGCTTGTAAAAAAGTGTTTAGTGTTCAGTATGATTGTGCTGTTCGAGATTCAGATTTCCCGCTGTCCACGCTCGCGACATTACTCGTGCTTTAGCTCTGGTTGTAGATCGAACCAGGACTTCAGACCAGCCGGCGTAGTTATATCACTGTCATCCAAAGGTATCTTGAGCTGCAATAAGAAATAAATAAAAATATTAGTTGGGTCAACAAAAAAATGTGGAACGCTTCACGATTTTGCGTGTCATCCTTGCGCAGGGGCCATGCTAATCTTCTCTGTATCGTTCCAATTTTAGTATATGTTCTGCCGAAGCAAGAACGAAGTTAGCAAATTGCAGTCGCTATTTATACTGCACTCATGGCAAACTACAACTTGGGAATTACAAGCGCGTGTATGTCTGGCATCCCTCAGGTAGACGCTTTCTTAGCTAGGGGTGGATTACTGAATGCTACTTACCATGCCAATGATGGGACTGCCACTGGATAGAAAACCCTTTTGTGTGCAGACAGTGACCTCGAGCTCGGTGTGTCGCAGCTCGGCAATTGAAATGAGGTACTCGAAGGACGCATCATAAGTGGGATTGCAGTTGTCCTTGATGACGCTGGTCTTGCGCTTCGACTCCTTGCTGCGGCCAGGTAGCAAATACAGTTTAACATATGGATCAGGTATGCTGCTGGGATCGCGCAGAGGTATATGACTTATTTTGTGTATGATCACGTCGAGTTTTTGCCGTTGTGCTGAGTACGTGAGAGAGAGCTGAATGCGACCTAGACCATGTTCGCCAGCCGATGAAGTCGTTTCGGGTACGCGATGGGTTAGCACTTGGCTGACCACTTCACTGATGGGTTTCTCCATCGAAGCGGAGGCTGAAATAACTGGTGTTACTTTAGTGGGTTCTTCCTCGATAATGGGTGACTCTGCGGAGAGGCGCTTGTTGATGGCTTGAGTATCCTAAAAAAAAAAAACAGAATAAAAAGTCTTTAACGTATTACTCTTAGTTAATAATATTTTACTTTTACCTTAACAGCTGGAGGAGTCACCGTGGCTTCGGGTGTCTTGACGGAAGCGCTGCGTGCCAAGGCGGCAGCTTGTTCCAGAGTATCTGACTCCTCAATCTCACCGGCTTTCATAATGCGCAGAGATAGTGACATATATAGCTTCGATTCAGGTCCAGACTTTTGCAACTGGAAGGGTTGCTGAATGACTTCCATGTTGAACTGTCGAAGAAGTGTGCTCAGAGTATAAGTGTATTGACCGATATCATTGCCAGTCTTCTGATCATAGATCTTAACATTCAAACACTCGTTGTCAGGGTTTGTTACGAGGAAAGTGAATCCTTGCTCCCAAACAGGCGAATCATCACGCAAAATCATTGCAGTTTGCTTCTTCTGCTTGTTGACGCTGCAAACGAGGTAGGGATCAGGTTTGGAGTTGGCACGTGCTTGCTGTAAACAAATTTGGTTTAGTGAATAAAAAAGTAGAGAAATAACTATAGAGAACTCACCTTCAGATGTCTGGCGGAGTCGATGAAAACGCTGAGCACAGCAGAGCTCATGGTTGTCACGCGCAGCAATTGAGTTTCCAAAAGAATCTGTTGCAGATCATTGGGATCGGCTGTTAGCTTATACCATTGCAAACGCACATGGAGATCGCCATGCTTGGCCTCTTCCAATGGAAGCCACTGTGCAGAGATTAAGGGATTAATAATAAACTATTATTTTTTGTTATAATACTCACAGTATCGAGCACGCCCTTTTTGATGACGCTGGATATATCGATGGAGGCTCTAAAGTTGATAAATATGGCATTTAGTGCTTGGATAAATATTTATCTTATTTATAAAAAAGTATATTTGTTAAGTGTTTTAAGCGGGGTTTGGGTCGAAAGTGGAGTTTGTTTTAGGGAGTTTTGAGTAGAGTGTGAACTATTCAGAAGTTCGGGCTTGTTTGTTTTTAGTAGTAATTGTGTTTGGTTTATTGAAGACTCATGTTAATGTGTTATCGATTGCATTGCCTAACCTGCCGAGCGACTCGTCATCACTTGTGCGATCCCAATCAAAGAGTCTAAGCACCAGTATGGCACGTTGTGAGACCTCAACCACAGCCTTCTCCGATTCAGGCAACATTAATTTATGGCAATATGGAAGATATTGTATTAATACTGTTAGTTTTGCGCAACGAGCTTGACAAAGGGCTCTACGGTTGGTTATTGTATTTACAGTTAATCTGTTGTTATATATACTAAATACGATTCTAGAAATTCTATACTACATACTTAGCATGCAGTGTTCAATACAGGGTGCTGCAACTGGTGGCGAGTGTTTGCGAATATAGAATGTGTGTGTTTCAGGGCATGCAACAAGAGTTAGTAATAGGCTGTAGTTAGTTCAATACATGGTTAGCATTTAGCGGTCAGTCTTTTAGTGTTGTTGTGAAAGCGTTCGATATCAAATGTGAGGTTACAAAGAGAGTCTACGGCAGTGACTAACTCACTTGAGTCACGACTTTACTTTATAGATAGGGGTATTTTATTGAGAATTATTCTAAAATTCATCATAATAAATATACTTTTCTATTTCGTTATGATTGATAGGATCAAATCTTTACTTGATTTCGCAGTTGGTTTCAGTAGAGTTTTAAGTCAGTAATTAGTTAAGGAGACGCAACTTGGGAACAGATAAAAACGCAACAAGAACTCATAAAGCAGTAACAACTAGAAGTTAGCAATTAGAACACAGTATCATGCCGCAATACAACCTGCCCAATATATCATCGGCCTGTACGCCTGGCATACTTTGATCATAGTCCCACAATGAAATACCAACCAAGTGGTTGATGGTGGTAAAAATACTCGCCTAGAAAAACAAGTGTGTGTCGTAAATACGTGAGAGAAAGATACAAAATACTGATATATAGAGAAGAGAGTGAGAGAAAGAGAGAGAGAGAGAGAGAGAAAGAGAAGATACCATATAACATATAAATCTTTATTGGAGTTAGATCTTAACATGCAAGCAAGCAGTTGAAAGCCATCATTTCTAGTAAACAAACAATTAACTACGAGTATTACTCACATACTATTTAGGAGGAGGGGGAGAATTTTATTTTTGGATAGGGATTTGCAAGTTCATCGTGTTCAAGAATAACCCCAAGCCTGATTGATTGATTGATTGATATAGTTGGGATATAGCTTACCTGCCGAGGTCTTCATCTGTTTTGTTATCATCCGAGTCCTTCAATATTATGTCGACCCATTGGCCCATTTCAATAAAAACTGGCGTCTATAGTTTGCAGAGGCACGAGACGCACAAACAAAATACGAGTACATAATGTCAAGAAATATGCATGGAAATCAAAAAAATGAAATGATAATAGAAAGATATAAACAGAACAACAAAAGGCTACGGCATCAACAAAGTAAGTGATATAAATATATATGTGTGTGTGTGTGTGTGTGTGTGGCATGCAGCAATCGATTGGCAAACGGCAACAATAGACTACAAAAAAGCATACGCTGTGTTTTATTTTTTCTTTTAAATTTTTTTTTTGCATTGCAATGCACTGCATTGCGTATACGCACCTCGCACCAATAATCCCACTTGGGATTCACATTATTATCAATGATTTGTGTTCTAAACTCCTGGGCGCCCACATTGATAATGGCATATGGATCAGATTTGCCCTTACCCAGCACACTGATGTCTTTCTTCATCAGGTTTTTGGCCTCGACCACATGAATGCGCAGCAGACCCTGAGGAAAAACAAGAACATTAAAATACCATCTGTTTAGGTTCAATACCTATAACTCACCTCTGGCTCGGGCATCTTGAGTGCCACAGCGGGCACCTCGTCGCTGAGCGAAATGGGCAATTTGTTGGGCAACACCATCACATTGCCAATCTGCTCCACAATGATGCGACGCAATAGATCGGACAAACCAGGCATGTCCATAAAATCAATCACTCCCACCAGATTAAAATCGATATTGGGATTGTTGAGGAAAAAGATCTGCAGTCCACCAACCAGCGGCATAGAGCGAATCAATGGCTTCATCACCACACGCACCCAGCCGTGTATTTGGAAGTCCTTGATGCCACCCTTCATGCCACCCAAATAGAAATTGATGTCACAATCGCTGGCATAGAACAAGTCCAGATCCATGATAATCTCGTTCCGGTCCACGTTCTTATCGTAGATCTTGACGCCACCAATGCGTGGCGGAATCGTGCCCAAGATGATGCGATCGAAGCGAAAGCCATTCATCTTGTATTGCGATAAAGCGAGCGCCACATTCGGTTCGATTGTCTCCTTGACCAGGGTGCGGGCAAAATGATTTGCATTCGGCCAGACTTGCTTCAAGATCTGTACGAAATTTGTCAAGCATTGTGCAGTGTGCTTTCGGTTCGCATAAAAGTTATTAGAAGTAAATGAGCCCAAATTTTTGTGTTTATTCTTTGAATATTTATATTTACGAAATAAAAACAAAAAACTCGCATGTACTCAGTTATGCTCATGTTTTTTTTAATACTTGGTCCAAGATTTTTACCTTATTCAGCCACTCGGTTTTCAGTATCGATCACGATCGGATTGAGATCAGGACTCTGTGCTGGCCACTCCTTTAACTTAAAATGTTGTTTTGCGATCCATATTTTGATGATTTTGGACGTGTGTTTTGGATCCGGGAAATAAACCCAGGCGGGCAGCTCATCGATGCGACTGGAATCGAGTCCGTTTCATATTAACTATTTTCCAGTCGTCCAGTTCCCAAGTTTTATGGAAGAAGCCAGAAGAGTCGTTGCAGATCGGAGGCCAAGGCCGAGGCCTATTTTGCAATGTCACGTTTCTTCTCCGACGCCTTGGCGAGCTGATCGCGGGTCACAGACAGAATGACGGGTGCAATCAGCCAGGCGACGGACCAACCCATATAGCCGACCATATAAATGGAGCCCACAATTGCGATCTTTTTGCTCACCGAATACAACACCGAGAATATGCTGTTGTCATCGCTGGTGCGTGCTTTTGCCAGTAAACCCGTTGTTGTTGTTGTTGCAGTCGTAAAAAAAATAATAAATATTCAAAGAATAAACACAAAAAATTTGGGCTCATTTACTTCACTAATAACTTTTATGCGAACCCAAAGTGTGGCTGTGGTTTCTTACCTTATTCAGCCACTCGGCACGCTCCACATCCGGGAAATAAACCCAGGCGGGCAGCTCATGCCGAGGCGCTGACGCGGCGAGCTGATCGCGGGTCACAGACAGAATGACGGGTGCAATCAGCCAGGCGACGGACCAACCCATATAGCCGACCATATAAATGGAGCCCACAATTGCGATCTTTTTGCTCACCGAATACAACACAGAGAATATGCTGTTGTCATCGCTGGTGCGTGCTTTTGCCACCGTTGTTGTTGTTGCAGTCGTTGTTGTGGCTGTGGTGGTTCCATTTGCCGTCGCTGGCAATGGCGACACTTCACTCATGTCGGCTAATTGTGCCAGCGGCACAATGGGTATATCTTGGTCTGGATCCGGTGGCACAATAAACTCAGCCAACGGCACAGTTGACCCTTCGGAAGTTGTATCACTGCAAACGACAGGCATAAAATGAGCACAAAGAATAATACATATACCATTTATTTTTATAGTTTTTAGCGCCGTTTGTTTAGCCGGGTGATAAAAAGTATTACACATAGGGCAGCTGATTCATTAGCGTTGAATGCCGCCTCATCTTGATGCGTCCCGGCATTCTGCTCGGTCGATTCTCGATGATGATGATGATGTCACTTTTCTACGTTTAGCAAAAAGATGATTCTAAATGTTTATGGTCTTTATATGGTATGTGTTAGTTGTAAACTTTGCCGTCGTAATTCGTTTTTATACCGAATATTCACTTTTCACGTTACGAGCAATTTCTTTTATATGCTTTACTT
This sequence comes from Drosophila sulfurigaster albostrigata, assembly GCF_023558435.1. Taxonomy (NCBI): domain Eukaryota; kingdom Metazoa; phylum Arthropoda; class Insecta; order Diptera; family Drosophilidae; genus Drosophila; species Drosophila sulfurigaster. The sequence goes on from NC_084882.1 coordinate 24,432,405, forward strand.
ATTACGCATACGTCGCGTGGGCTAGCGAAATTGACATACTTTCATTTCGACGGGGGTCGGACAAGTGGCAACAACAACAAACACCTGTTGAGTTCAAAGTAAGTTAGCATCCATAATTCAGCTTTATGGTGTATATTTACTCTGTTGTGTTTGTAGTTTTTGATACCCTAACCCGCAGAATGGCATCATGATTAAATGTCTAAGGGTAGTAGCGAAGGAGACGAATGCCATAAAGTTTACACGCAAAGGCGAAAGCAATGTCGACACGACCCCAACATTCTACAAGTATTTTTATACACAAACAAAAACAAACAAATGAATCCGACAGCTAGTGGAAACTTGATAGAGATGTTGCTCTTTGTTTAAAATAAAGTACATGCTCATGCTTGGGGTTTTTTTGCAATTAGTAGAGAAAAATAAATATTTAACATGCTAATAAAATGATGAAAATATTTGTGGTATTATCTTTAACGATTTTTCAATTGCTAGAAATTAAATATTTGTATAACATAATTATTTATACATATAATTAGCAACCGAATTCTCTTCCTTTGAAAGGAGAGCGTACAAATACTTCGCTTTGCCACAATTGGCCACAACACTCTGCCTTCTTTTGGGCTCATCTATAATTTAAAGCTCTTGGGTAAATTTACAAATTGCTCGCTGCCCTGTCGCCCCCTCGTTGGCACCGTCATCATTGCCATCATTGCCATCATCATCATCGTCAGCGTCGCTGACTGTTGACTTTTCTTAACAAAATATTTTGTTTATGTTTTAATTCATTTTCGTTTCAAGTTGCTGCTGCCACGCCCCCATCTCCCACTCTCTAACGTCTTCAACAACCGAGTTATTTTTGAAGCTCATCCCTTGACTTTAGCGTGTATAGAATAACTTTTTTGCCATTGTCTTAACTTGTTCATTGTTATGCCATAAAGTTGAAGTGAGCTTTTGTTTTAACGATAAAGTAATGAGTTCAGTTGATGGAAATGTAAGCGGGTGGTAAGTGGGAGGCTAAATGGTAGCTAGGCGTCGTCAATGTTGCCGTTACTAAGCTATGCTAATTTCCGTACGTTTTATTTTTCGAATTTACTCAAGAGCTCGGGACATTTGTCATGGCAAATGCGCTGCTTGGGATTGTGGGAATTTGTCTAGGTCTCTGGGCACCTGTTGAGTGCCTTCTAAAGCCAAGCAGCTCAAAATAAACAAAGAGAGAGAGAGAGAGAGAGAGACTGAAAAGAGAGTCGAAGCAGATGGGAGGTCATGTCTGACATAATTTTAGCTGTCTGCTGCCTTCAATTGGCATCCCAATGCCAGTCAAGCCAAGAACTTGAACTCACTTAACAACTATTCACATATGAATTTTGATATTTATTTCTCTCTCACTCTCTAGTCTCACTCTATTGCTGGCTCTCAATCGGTCTCACTTATTCACTCGGCGTTTTTATAGAATGACGTAGTCAACTGATTGATGTAGTTGCTGTTGCTGATGTTGTTGCTGATGTTAAATGTGCGATTTCAACATGTTATACGGGTGACCTGCTTGCTGGCCATGTGCTTAGTGTTTCCTTGATAGTGTAAATAATGTAATGAATATACAAAAAAAATAGAATACGTTAATTGTTGCATCACCTCATCGTTTTGTTAGTGTTGTGCACGTCTCAGTGTTTTTTGTTTGTTGTTTATTTGAAGCTTCTGCCGTTTGTGTTGTCTGTGTGCGAGTGCTAAAAAATGAAAATTGCAATAAATAAACAAACAGAAATTCAAAAAATATGTGCGAGCACAATAAAATAAAATATTGATAAAGCACACAATAGGGGTAAATTCTTTCAATTATTTTCAATTGTTCATGACTCAAGTATAATTGAATTGGATTAAATGTATAATTGATTTATGACGATTAAATTTATGAGCTATTTGAACACTTTTCCATTTCGATTATATTTCTATAGATATTGAACTGACAAATTATCAAATCAAATCAGCTGTGAAAACTTATCAGCTATAAAAATATTTTATTGAGCTGTCGCTGCATGTTTCCGCCTTTTTAATTTCACCGAAATACAATTTCTGACCTTTTTCAATTTCAAGTTTCCGCCTTTTTAATTTCACCGAAATACAATTTCTGACCTTTTTCAATTGCAATTGTTAATAAATGATGTGTATCTAGTACATTCTGCATATCTATAAATGTATTTTTAACCGCTCACACACAAAATGTTATTCATTTGAAATTCACAAACATTGCCACACACACACACATACACATTCACAAACAAATGTTTTCAAGTATCTGAAATTCTTAAATATATAGTATACAAAGTAGATATAAAAAGTTGCCAATATGGAATACTGTTTCTGTATTTTTATCAAGTTCTATTTCTCGCTCATTCTCCAAACAACAACAAGTAAACAAATCGCATTTGTTTTTGGTTTTTGCGGCTCATTTGTTGAATGTTTTATTTTGGTGCCTTAGAAACCGGATTCTCTGATTACGCATCAAACAGAAACCAAAGTTTGAGCAACAACAACAATTGCAGAAATCGTATTACGCACCCAAGAAAACAACACTTTATAAACTCTCTTTGGTTTTTCGTTTTTGTCGTTTTTTTCTTAGATTTTTTTTAATTTTTTTTATTTGTTGCTGATTGCGCGACGCGCTTGACGACTTGTCGCCGTCGACGACGATTTGAAAACTGAACGGAAATTCTGAAGGCGGCAGCCAATAGAAGATGTTTGAGTAAAAGCTTAGCAGCGTTTGCGAGTTTTGAGCAAAAGCTCCCGCACAGCAGCCAGGCAATGCGGTTTCTACGGGTATTAGCAGTAGATTCTTTGGCGCCATGCGGGGTCCGATTCAACAAGGCTGGGCGACACTGTACAGCAAATCAGCTTACAACACATAATGCAACATTATTCCAATTAAAATTGAATTACAACTAAGCATCTAAGAATTGAATGATTTATGTAGTTGCCACATTGTGAATTATGTTGAAGAATTCTTCAAGTATTTTGTATTCTGCTCTGTACCACAAAGAAGCTTACTCATAATAATTCCAATTTAAATGAAATTGCTTTGTAATCTGTTTATTTAACACATTTTAATTCATTGAATTCGCTGTAATAATGTGAATTATGTTAAAGAAATCGTAAAGTATTTTGTGATAAATCAAATCCGGTTTCCAAGACTAGCTTTTATTACTCTCTTTATGATGTTTGCTAATTACTCAACAAACAGCATAAAACTAAAACATTAAACGTAATTATTTCCCTTGAGCTTTCTTACTAAACTAAAAGAAAGAACGTAATAAAATTTCAACAGCTAAGCACACTCCAATTTATAGGCATTAAGAAGTTACATAACAGTCAGTAATCACGTTATTATGTTGCATAGTGTAAGTGGCAGAACAATGGCTAATTACATAGACAGGACCTAGATCAACGGTTAATTGTTAATTGTCGCTATTTGTGGCTGTCAAGTTTTGCAGAAGCCGCAGAAGTTGGCTGATGTTGCAATTGATAGCTGTTTGTCGTTAGTTTGGGCAATTTGGCATACGCGTTGAGGGAACAGACCGCAATAAGCTGTGTCGGATTAAAGCTAGAGTAGCAGCCAGCATGTGCTTTTTCATAAATAACAAATGGGCATGTAACACATGACGTATGAGTAATAATCGCATGGCGTATGCAATTTTAATGCCGCCAGCAGATTAAAAGGTAAACTGAGAGGAAGCGCCACAAAAAAAAAAGCGCAAATCAAACACAAACAAACCTACACCTGGTCCAGCTTTAATGTGGCCTTCAACACACACACACACACACTTGCACACGCAACACACTTTAGTGCACATTGTTTGCCTGCAGGAGGGCTTGGCATGTATGCTGTTGAAGGACATTCAGCTGCTGCTGCTGCTGCTGCTGTTGCTGTTGTTGCTGCTGCTGCTGGCAATGCCAGTCAAATGCCTGCATGAAATTCCGCTCCTGGGGAATTTTGAAATTTGCCAAGCATTTGCCTTGTGCTTGCTCAGGATATGCTTAGTGCCTCCGGTCTCAAAGTGATTATACGCCAATTAGAGACGACAATAACATGAATATTTACTGGACACAATTTCCTTGATTTTAATTCTTAAATACTTTTGCAAATTTCTTATTATTGCTCATACAATTTCAACTCATTTTTTTTTTGGCTGCTTACTCACGTCTCACGTGCCACGCCTTCAGTTTTATTGTTCATTGCATGTGATTTGATTTGAAGTAATTGTTCAATAAATATTTGATTTACCCTATCTTCATTTTGTTGTTTTTTTTTTTTAGTTTGAATTGAGCATACGGGTCGTATGTGTAATAAGGTCTGGGGCACAACTTTTGTCCCTCAAACTTTAAGTGAAGCAGTTGTATACTCATAGCTTTAACTGTGATGTTTGCATATTGATTGTCGACAGTGTAGTAAACGCTTTTAAGCGCTGCCACGTCGACAATTGTGCCACAAGAACTTGCAACATCAATTGGGGTCATGAGGTTGAATGGTTGAAGCCGTCAGCAGCGAACGTCAGCCAAGCAAACAAGTTGAAATTGTCCTTTAAGGCATCTAGGATGTTTGTGTGTTTGTTTTCTCTCATATTTTGCCAAGCACTGAGTTTTTTCGTGCTTGGATAAATGACGTCACGTTGCCGTAGTCGTTGATTTATTGGGTGTGCAGTAAAGCACAACGATTCGATTTGAATCGAAGCGTAAATGTGACAAATTGTCAGCCCATAGGTAAGAGAGAAGAAAATGGAGGCGATTGTGAAACAAGACAGTTGCGCATTGATTGCATGCCACGCGTTCGTGCGACTCATAAATGAAACTAAATTGAGTTAATTAGCTGCATTAGCTTTACACATGTTGAATAGATTATTAACTGTGAACAGCATGTGATTAGGTTTCTCCTGTTGCTGGTGCGTTCGGTTTCCTTTTTATAATTGTAATAAACAGGACACGCGCAGAAAACTCAATTAGTGCGCTGCAACCAGCTGGGAATATTCCAAAAAGCACACACATAAATACGTAATGATTCAGGCAAAACTTATGCAAGATTGTCGCATGATTTCATGTTTGAATCACAGCGAATCTCGCTTGCCACACTTCATATGGAATTCACATACATACAGAGCGAAACATAGTATGATATTATATGCCTCACTTGCTCTCACTTCGTCAGTTCATTCAGCTCGCCAACTCGCAATACAATTTGCATCCACACATCGCATTCAATATTTAAACAAAGTTCTTTACAGTCGGCCGCAGAAGTGCTTAAATCCTTAAAGCCGTCGGCTATTAAAGCACAAGTTTTCCACCGGAAAAGCCATATGAAAATTTGACTCTGCCACAGCATGTACTCGAGTACTCGTTTCCTGATGATGTTTCCGTAAAATGGCCGCAGGGATACATATAAAGTAAGCAAAAACTCGATGGTAAATGAAAGCACATAGCCTCAGCCTCAGCCTCAACCTTAATCTAATCCTCAACAAAAACTGAAACCTGAGCCAGACACTTATGTGGGCCAAAACCGAGGCAGACCATTAAATTAGCTAACAAATATGCCAGCTTACGAATATTGTGTATGTATTCACAATTTCTAGACCCCAAAAATCCAAATGCTTCTCTCCTCATTGCGGTTAAGTCAGGATGGGAACTATTAATAGACATTATTATCGCTTCAATCAGCCGACGTTGCCGGACGGCAAAACACAAACCGACACCGAGAAAAACCCACTAAATGCACAATTCGAATGTTTGCTTATGAATTATACAGAAGTTGTGCCCCGAAAAGTCCAATAAAAATGCCACAAACAAGGTAAGTAGAAACAGGACCACAACAAAACGAGCAGAAAAACAATTGCTTCCAAAAAATTCTCAACAACAACATGGAATAAAAATGAGAAAGAAACAAAAGGAAACACGCACGGAAATCGTCGGCGACCGAGGGAAGCAATTAAGCGGCTGATGGCTCTAAGAGATTGACTACAAGATATCCTCGAAAAAAAATATGATACCATATGGCAAGCAAGAACAGAATTTTAATCCAACTATAAAAGAAATCTGGCCTAAGCAACCTACTGGATTTAATTATTAAACAAGTCCTCTTTAAGTTTGTCTTAAAAATCTTATTTAATATGCCATAAATTATGTTAGCTAAACTTGGGAAAAAGTCTGTTCTTAATTCCACTTAAAATTTCCAACACGTTTGCAGGTGGATTAGAATACACAAAAAAGAAAATCTGTGAAAGTTGTTCGTTATATTTTTTTTGTGCTCTGCTCATACAAAAACATATTTTTAAATGCCTTCTTGATGTAGAAGTTGAAGAAATTTAAAATGAAGTGAAACATTTATAATATTTGGGTGCACATAACTTAATAGCATTTATGAACAAGTTATTGTAGTAAACATTAAATTAAAGTAATAAAATTTACAGCCATAGACTAAGAATAATGTAAACAAATTATTTATTTTTGAATTTGGATATAAACAACATTAAAGCATTTAATTTGAAGTGAAGTGAAAACTCAAATATTTATGTGAGGAATAACTACATTTTATAAACATAAAAAATATGCATTATTCATTTAAAAAAAATAATATTCAAATATAAAAATATTAATATTGTAATCTATAAACTATAAGTAGTGGAACGATCCTTTAGCGTTAACTCCCAATTTCATAGAGTATTTATTTGCATTGCTAAAGTGTAAAGTGAAAATTCGCTTTAAGCTTTTCCTTTCCAACAGAGACGTCTGTCACAGTTGTCGGCTGTAAGCTGTAACCTGTGTGTGTGTGTGTGTGTGTGCGTGTGAGTTGTGAGTGTGTGCATTTATCATACCGAAAAAAGCAGCGTACGTGATCAACCACAACAGTAATAACAATAACTGTCACACAAAAGTACACCCGCCACCACGTGAGAGGCTTCTGCCTTCTGTTGGTTGCCCCTGAATGTGGTTTTCACTTTAATTATCCTTGGCGTCAAGTGCAAAAAGCAGCCATAACAAAAAAGTTGTTATCCTTCAACGGGCTCGTCATAAATGTGTGGATACAACGAATTGTCTGTCCAGCTGTCTGCCTTTCTGTCTGTCTGCCTTTCTGTCTGTCTGTCTGTCTGTCTGTCCGTTGTCAGCTTTGCTGTTGGGTGACATCTCTGTTTGTGTGCGTTTTTGTTTGGTGGCGACACTTCAAAGCGTTGTCTCACTTGTGCGCTGACAACAAACGCACTGCGTACCATAGTTTGCCACAATTTTCAGAGTATTACGAAGATAAACACACACACCCACACACAGACACTGTTACAATATCCTGACAAGAGCAATAAACAGCAAACTAAAGCGATAACCAAAGGCTTGACCCTCCACCACTTACATCTACTGCATTTTTTAATGTTGACTTGCAAATTTCGCTTACAGTTTTGCAGTCCCAGTTCCCAGTCTCAGTCCCAGTCTCAGATGCTTGCTGCTGCTGCCACTTGAGTAATGAAAGGCGGTCTCGCAAGGCGCGACACGGGGACACAAGAAGCCAACGAGTTTTGGCAGAGGCAAGAAACACAACACCACAATTGCTGTGTGACACTTTTTTTTCAACTTTTTTCTCTTTGATCCTTTCACTTGGGCTATTGATTCGAAGCTGGCAAACCGGAATTTCCACAAAAGAAAAGCGCGCGCTTCGTTCTTGTTTGGTTAACGTCACAGTCACAGTCAGCGACAACGACAACGACAACGACAGCGAAAGCGTTTTTGTTTTTCGTTTTTTTGGACGACGTAAGGACGACCTTAACAGTTGCTCATCGCACGCGTCTCGCGCACAACTGACTGCCGCACAATGTCAGCCGCACAAATATCACTCATACGCAGCGTGTGACCCACATTTCGGGCAGCACAAAAAACGACTCAAACAATCCCATTGTCAGAGAGACGCCAAGCGAGAGAGAGAGAGAGAGCTTTGGCCATGGTGTTGAGCACATTTGCGACACAGCAGCTTGACGTTTGTTTACATTCGTTGCTATTTTTGGCGCCAAAATGTGGGAAACAACTGTTGCAGCAACTGTCAATTGGGGTGGCTGCCACAAATAGCAGCACATTAGGCGAAGTGCAGCCGCATCGCTGCGCTGTATTTATTTTCAATTTCGGTGGACATTTTAAAATTAGCAGAATGCACGCGAATAATCGTTTGGGTATTAAATGCTTATTAGCATTTTATAAATTTATAGCTACATAAATTGTAAACATTAGTTTGAAGATTTAATTTAATTATTTATTTTCTTATTTTAAATGTGTTGCAGAGTTGTTTCTTTTATTTTGTAAATATACTTAAATATGTTTACATTGTAATTTAATTGCAAGTTTCAATTTAAATGAAAGCTCAAGCATGCGCGCGGTTTGAGAAGCACTGTGCTCTGCTAAAATGGCGAAGCTCAAACCAACAGCGAATAGTTTTGCAGTCATTGAAGAAATGCTAAAGTTGCCTAGGCGATTATTTTTAAAACGCTTTTTGACTATTAGAGAATTCAAAAACATAAATAATATTTATATATACAAAAAATTAAATATAATTTATTTTAGTTATTTAAGTTATATTATTTATTCAAGTCATTTAACTTAAACAATGCCTTTCCAACTATTTGTAGACATTCTTATGAAGTTTATACTGTATTTACTTCATAAAGTACATAAATGGAATTAAATATTTTGATTATCTTTTTTTTCTCTACTTCAGAACAACATTGAGTTGTAGATTGAATGCCGCACGTCGTGTTTTGTGCTGGTTCGTTGCTGGTTAATAAAATAAAAATAAAAAAATCACACTCCAATTATTTTCTGTCTGAGGTAAAAACTATTTAATTTTTTGCGCGTAAACTTCATGAAATGACTTTGTACATCACATCGGAGCGTTGATGGCATTACGAGTTAACTCTATGACAGCTACAGACTCTCAACAAGTCTGCCAATAAATTGTGTTTATTCTTACTTTATAACGTGTAGATAAAAACCTTTTAATAGCGCCATATTTTGCATGCCAGTTTAGTTGACACAAAAAATAAATCAAAATGCTGCTCAGAAAATATGACAAAAAAGACGAAAGCATAAACGAAAATAGAGAACAGTAAAAAACACACAGAAAAGAATGCAAAAGCAAAAGCGACAAAAAACAGTTCGCCATCAAAAATCTGACAGCTCACAATGTAGAACAAAAACTAAAAAGCAACAACAATAGTCCATAGAAACGTGTGATGAACAAATTTATGTGTTAGCCAATGGAATTTTATGTGCTTTTATATTAATAGGCAGTTTTTTTCTTATAATGATGCAAGTCTATAAAATGTGTAATGATTCCGAAATGTTGGGCACAACTTTCATTTTCTTACAAATGAAATGTCAGTGAAATAAAATAAATATTCCTTCAATATTTACGACACATTAAATGCAAAGCCAAATAAAATGTATCTCCGCCCAATGCGTCACGGCCATCATAAAGGGTTAAAATATGGTTTTTCCTTTTTTTTTTTTTTTTTTTGGCGACAGCGCACGCCATGCATAATAATAAATATGAGTGGAGACAACAACAATTCATATAATAATAATAATAATAAAAATATGACAAGAAATTCAGTTGGTAAAAACAACATGTGTATAACATCAGTCTCGAAGCGTTTGTTGTTTTTGTTCTTTTCGTACTCCCCTCCCCTCAAGCGCAATTCCCAGTCAGACCCAAACCCTCGCAGACTTACCCGCTCCCTATACTCTCTTTACTCTCTCTACTCCCTTCCATTGCGTTACAGACGGCAGCTAATGCAATAATAAGAACATCGGCAGTGCGGTTTGAGTATATATACACATGTTCAATATATATATATATACGTATTTGAGAAGCTCAAGCGAAGCTCTAACAAGTTGAAGGCAATTTATCATTTATAATTTTGTCAGTAAAAATACCCTGTCAACAACTGAAATTAAATTGCGAGCTGTTAAAAAAATAATACTTAAAATAATAACTACAAATTAGAAATATACTAAATTTGTATTTAACACAAAATTTCTTCTTTACCGCCTCAACTAATATATCCTTACTCAACTTCAACACAGGGTATAAACAGCATGACGCCATTTTAAAGTGATGCCTTCCGCTTTTATTATATTGCAGACGTTCGAAGACTCAACGCTGAGCCACTTGCTGAAGGTTCGAGACACACACACACACACATAAAACACAGTCGACATATAAATAAGATTTATTGTAAGTGGAGAGCATATATTCATATATGCATAATATATATACAAAAATCAGCATATATGCTTTGCAAATTGTGTAGGAGTGATTTCTTTAAGATCGACTAAAGAGAGATTTATGAGTAAAGGTTTCACCTATAACTAGATATCTTGCTTTATCTACATAAAGAAGCCAAGATAAATTGAATCGTTGGTTGTTAAGCTCTGGCAAATACTTGACATATCTGCTGCTTGTTGGCTAATCTAGTGCACTTTAAATAACTCGCAATCAGTCGGATTTCAAAAACACAATCTCTGCTCACACTGACATGAGATCCTTTTTTTTTCTCCTTTGCCACAGCAACACACACAGACACACACACACACACCCACAGAGCACAGGGAGAACGATAAACCGGAAGTGCTTGACGCTTTTGCATATCCTCAAGTGCCACTAAGTGGTGCTATTGCTTTCATTTGTGGTGCTTATCGCACTCTCACTCAAAACAGAGAGCACCCTTATCCCCCCACCGCACTCTCCTCACAGCTCCTGCTGTGTCAAGTGCACATGTGTTTGCTACTATTCTATGTTAGTTTTTCCTGCTGGCAGCGTTCTATTCTTTCTCTCTCTCTCTCGCTTTTGGTTTGTGCTTCTATTTTTGTATCGCTGACCATGACAGTTTTTAGTCGCAACCCCATGGCCCCCGCTCTCTCTCTTTGGCCCTTGTAGTCGTTGCAAAACTGTCCAGAACATAAATGACATTTATATTGGTTATAGAATGTATTAGAAGAAATTGTTGCTGTTGTTCCCTCTTTTTTTTTTTTGGTTGCTGCTGCCGTTGCTGTTGTTATCGTGTACGTGCGGCCATTTTTGGTCATAAAAGCGTAACAATAACAAACAATTTTTACGACACAAACGTTGGCCAAAAAGGTCAAGTTATGAAAAATGACAAGAGCACCAACAACAACAACGAAAACAACGACAACATAAACGCTGCCAAGCCAAAAGTAATAGTTAAGATTTCTGCTTGGAAAAGCATTGAAATCTCTAGCACAATATTGGCAAAAACAACAAACAACAAACAGCAACTTTAATACCAAAAAAAGCAAAGAAAATAAAACGAAACGAAAATCATTAGTTGGTTGCATGGTCAAAGCGCAGGTTAAGAGTTAAAAATTGCGTATACGACACGTGGCAAGCGAGCCAAACGCAAATGTCACAGCGAAAGGTGACGTTTCTATATGTGTGTGTGTGCGTGTGTGTGTGTTCGTGGCTTAGGCAATACGCGTGCTTTTGGCATATTTGTGTGCTCACCCGACTGACACACACACACACTCACATAGAAACACACGCAATCACAAACACACGTAAACACACAGGCTGACAAACACTTTGGGCATTTAAAGCGCACGTTGAGCGATTTAGCCCATAAATCCATCGCCGCAGCCAATACAAATAAACAAGGCAAATGGTATGTCGAGAGTGGGCGTTGCTGTTGGTGTTGCCGTTGTTGCCGCTGCCTCAACGATAGTTGACTGGACAGATAACCACACTCACACACACTGACTCACACTTGACTACTGCGCATAGCATTAAAAGCCTCATCCCTGCGCCTGACGCGTGCTGATTAAACTCTTTTTAATGTCCTTACATGGTACGTGATAAGTTTACGCTCAAATTGAGCACAACCACACACACACACACACACACATAGGCAGTTACACTGCGCAAAGATAGTGACATCGGATAGCAAGGATAATATATTGAGCTCATCAATAAATAAATCAATTGTTGTATTTGGTGTCAGACAACTTTATAATTCTTTTGGTGTACTAATATATAACAACTATTTGATTTACGTTCATGAATAAATAAAGTTTACAGTTCTAAATAATTGACAGCTTAATATTTACTTACTTATATTTATTCCATTTTAGTTAAACTTGAAATGAACTTCAATCTTTGATTTGCTTTCACGCATAATTAAAACTGTTTGTTGTGCAGTTTTTCGATACATTGAATACACTGAATGATAGCCTAATAAAAGAAATTTTTTTTATTTATTTACAATTATTTTATTTTAGGGTTCAAGTGAACTTTGATTTGTTGCATAGCTTGGTTAAACCCAATAATTTTTAGCTTAATATAATTGAAATATTCATTTCATTTCGTGTAATAATTGACCCAATTATAGAAAGTTTTACCTTCGATATTTGATTAGCTTTGATAAATGAATAAACCATTTTATTGGCAGCTTTGTAATATTCATTTTATTTTTGCCTTAATCCACACAATTATTAAACGCTTATTTTTCTAATGTTTCATGTGTTCTCTGCTTCGATCTTAAATTTGTTTTCATAAATAAATGAATTAATTTATTGTGTATCTACGATATACTGATATAACATTAAAAAAGATAGTTTGAGCTGCGAACTTTGATTATTGATATGTTCACTTTATTGACAGCTCAATATTTATTTCATTTGTTGCTAAACTCAAAACAGTTAATAAAAGTTTAAATTTATGATTGCTAGGTCTTCAAGTGTTATCTGAATCTTTCGATTTTTAATTTGTTGTCATAAATAAATAAAACAATTTGTGATTCAATAAAAAATAATTATAATATAAATTCATTTCGCCTTGTTCAATCTTCGATTATTGATTGACAGTTCAATATTCATTTAATTTATTACTATAATCGACCTGAGTTTTCACTTTTTGTTGCTCATGCTTCAAGTGTACTTTCCTTCGATCTTTGATTTGTTGCCGTTATCCTTTTTGTGTGTTCTGTTAGTTCACCTTAACGTGACAGACTTGCCATAGATTTGAATTATTTTCGCTTTCATTTTTCAGTTTTTTTTCGTACTTTGCTTCGGCTTCCACTTCGACCTTTGCCCTGGCCACAAAAAAGAGAAAAGGGTTGCCAAAAGTCAGTCATGCATGGGGCGTCGAGACCCAAACAAATACACATAAATAGCTTCCTTTTTTTTGTTGTTGTTGTTGAGCCATGTTACCCTTTCGCCTTTGGCTGCCATCTTCTCGTTGTTGTTGTTGTTGTTTTTGCGCTCGAGGGGCCTAAATCATATTAATGAATTTTCTTTTGGCCATGTTATGGCCTGTAGTGCGACATTAATTATGCAAAATTAAATTTTATATCGTCGCATTAGGCGAAAACAAAAATACAGGAAAAAAGGGATGCACGGACGCCTCTCGACATTTTTGTCGTATTTTTTTTTATCCCATTCTGTGTTTTTTTTTGTGTTGTTGTTGTAACTGGGCAGCGGCTTATTTAAATTTATGATTGAAAAAAAATTAAATGCCAACACAGTGAGGCGAAATCCGCTTTGGTCATTAGCAGGCAGCATTTTTTTAACACACACAGACACAGAATGAGTTTGAGTGTGAGAGGCAGCTGTGACTCTTGGTTAAGCGGTTTTCATGTTTCATAGCACTTTTTCAATGGATTTACGAGGTATTTGAACCCCAACTGCACTGCTATAGCACTACACTACTCGTATATGTAAACTGGGCAACCTCAGAGCTCATTAGCACAGTTTCTCTGCAATAGTTTTTGGTTATATTTTCGCTGTTTATCGCATTCGCTTCATAAATCACATCAATATGCAGCAGACAGCAACGAAACCGGCGCCGTTGTGTCGCAAAATTCTGGGATGACTTTATCAGAGTAGCACACTAATTAGAGGCACACAAACATACATTTATATGGAACGAGGCTGGTCGCTCTCCTATTGACAATGGCAGTGCGTAAATAATGCTGCAAAATGTTGTGGCTAACAGGGCGTATGAGCGACAAAACAGGTAACAATTTAATGCATCTGTTGCACACACAATTTATGCAAACCTGCATTGCATTTAATTTAATTTTGGGAATTCGATTTATTTGAATTAGAGAATCAATCAACAAGTTTGTTTTTTGCAAATGTGAAATGTTTAGTGAGTGTTATTTTTATGAATACTTTATTCTCTTCAAAAATATATGTTTTGTTATGTTTATTCTTTGTATAAATACTTTATTCTCCTAAAAGAAATATATTTTATTTAGTTTTTTATATGATTATTTTCTGCTCTTAAAAGACATACATATGTATATTTTATTATTTTATTTTCTTTTTATTTATGTTTTTCCCTTAAATGAAATCTATTTTTGTATGTACAAAATGTTTATTTTTAGTAACCTCTAGCCAAGTATTTCCAGTCAAATTGGTTTGTAATCTTATATTGTAATTTCATAAATGTTCACTTGTCAAATGTTTATATTTTTGAAATTAGAAACAACAACTAGCTGTAATTCCTAAAGTGAAATTGAGTCATTTTCTTTTTAAAGAGCTTATTTTATAATTCAGGAAAAAGTTCAATTATCGTTCAATTCGTATCAGCTTCAGTTGCTTGCAGTAAAAGGGAGAGAGACAGAGGGGAAAAGTATGTAACATCTGTTAATTATGCCTACCAAGGCTTTCTAATCTTTGTGCAATTCTCTGGTGAATGGTGCTAACTATTTTAGGCGTCTGACCTATTTTTGCAATTGGCAAAGTCTATGGCTGCATTTGGCCAACACTTTACCAAAGTGTAGCCAATAAACCAATAGAACACCCACGTCCACACACACACACTGAGTGAAGTAGCCAAAATAACTAAGCTCTACCCCCAAATGGAAGCAATTTGAAGCTGTGTGGCAAGTACGCATCAGCCAGACAGTTAACTAAGATCTAAAGGTACGATGAGTATTAGAGAGCATTTTGGGGGCACATGCAGTTGCGATTAAAACTTTTTTGCTGTTGCCTGTCATTGGTAAAATGTCTGTGGCCAATCAATCTGCATGAGTGCATTCGTTGCCTCAGACAGGAGCTTCAACTGCTGCTGCTGCCACAGCTATTGCCACTGCCACTGCTACTGTAACTGCAACTTCAACTGTTACTGCCACACAGCAACTTTAGTTTGACATGCAATCTGGCCGCACATGTGTAACGTTCGCAGCATCATTAACGGCCTCGATTCGATGCTGCTCGACTCCGTCTACGACTCCTTTGACTGATTGCCTTAGCTGCTGCTGTCTTGTTGTCTTTGTTGATTGCTGTGGCTGTAGCTGTGGCTTAAATTGCAGACCTGTCAAAGGACCATCGACTGCAGCTGCTACGGCAGCCATTCTGAAATGCCTTTGACCTCAACCTTTGGCACGTTGCCTTAATTATTGTTATCAATATGCCAGCGAACTGTAGCTTACAGCGGCATACGTTGCGTATGAGCAATGTGGTATTGCATTCCACTCTGTGTTAAAGTGTGTGTGTGTGGATAATATTGTGGGATATTCGATGTAGTAGTAATCTCTCATGCTTGCCTCATTGGCAGCTGAAAATCGCTTTATGCTAATTCAATTCAATAGCCCTAAAATATGAGTCCTGTCAATACGTTTGTATGTGTATGTGTTTGACAGCGCACTTGTGTATGTTGAGTGTGTGTGTGTGTGTGTGTGCTTATCAAAGCCTGCATAATTCGATTGCAAATTAAATTGTTATTAGTTTGCGCAACAGGCAGCGAGGGCACAACTGGCAATTGAATGAATTTAGTACAGTCCGCTCCCAGATCTGGTCTGGCATAAAAGCTGCCTCATTAGCATAGTGCCCAGGCGACGCACCGCACGCCGCACGCCGTCAACGTCGACGTCGAGATGCCGCACACACAAATTTACATACAACACTAAAAATAACATAAATATTGCCAGGCGCAAGTCGCTGCGACAGCGTCGCGCAACAAGGCGACAAAATAAATGGAAAAAATAACAGATAAAAAAAAAAACGAAATGTGAAACGCAGAAAAAAAATATACGACGCAGCCAAAGAGAGCGCAGAGGAAAAACTACAAAAAAATGAAATTCAAATAAACCTTAAAATTGACTTAGCGACAGCAGCGACGCCGGCGGCGACAGCGACAGCGACAGTGGCAGCGACGCTGCTTCTGCTTCGTGACAGCCGGCAGCACAAGAAATTAACACAAAATCAAAATACATAAAAAAAATATAGCAAAAAATTAAAAAGAAATAGGAGAAGAAACAACTAAAATGCTAAGCGAAAACGTCAGCATGGCTGTCGCCAAAGCCAAAAGCAAAACTCCACACAACAAATGAGAATACAACACTAGTGACTACGATATACTCTTTGGAAACTGTTTGAACAGTTTACTACGTTTTTCAATATATTTATGTGCAGTGAATCTCAGCTATGTAGCAAAATTTATTTGGAATTTAATTGACCCGAATTTACACTAAAACATGTCACATCTGTGCTCTTGTTGCTGTTGCTTGTGTCAGTGCCAACATGTAAACATATCGTCGCAAATGCAGCGTATCGAACTCGAACATGTTGTAAGCAAACAAGCGAGAGTTGACATTAAAGTTGCGCGACAGTGGTGCAACCCAATATAATCAGCAACAAATTATAACATTTTTTTATTATCATTAAACTTTACTTATGCAAATATATTCATATTATTTGTTTTTATTAATATTTATTTCAACTTATTTTAATAACAGCTCAAACAAGTTGCTTTGTTACACTGTGCCATGCGTATCCAAAAGCCACCCACTCACACACAAACAAACGTGCATACCAATACAGAAGCAGCAAACAAGTTCTCGTCCAAAGTTCAGACGCAACCTGGTTGGCGTTGGCTGCCGGCAATGATGGCGCTGACGCCGACGTTGACACGGACACAAACACAGACGCGGACGCCAATGCCAACGTTGAAGCTCAGTTTGTTTATAAACTTTGTGCTGTGCGGACGTCAGCGCATCTTTTTCTCGCATTCTCATTCACATTCTTATTTGTCGTCTTCGCTGTCTGTTCGTCAACGTCGCGCGTTTACTGCTGCTGGCTCAACCCAGCTAACTCCGTTGTGCTCCCCTCTACCCTTGGAGCTACGCACGTTTTGCCGCCTACGCCGAAGCAAGGCGCGCACGACAAGTGAAGCGCACAGGTTATACATACATACATAAGTGTATGCGTATGAATAAGAACGTGTGTGTGCGTGTTATGAGTGTTATGCCTCTATTTGTATTTGTGTATCGTGTTTGCCGTGTGTCGCGTTGATTTCTTTTGTTTGCTGGCCAATTGTTGGGCTTAATTAATTGCAAGTAGCATATGGCTTAACAGAAGCCGTAGCAGCAACAGCCACAGTCACAGCAACAACAACAACAACATTAACTTTAACGAGTGTATTTCGCAACCACTGGAAAAGTATTGAAAAAAAGTGCTTACTTCTCACTCAACCAATACCAACATATGTACAAGCAAGAAGAAGCAAGCATTCGAAGTACCACCAAAGACAACAAAAAAAAAAAACCAGTTTTGTCAACGCTGCAAGCAGCGCAGTCGCAGCGGCCACTGAGGTAAGTTTACATGTATTTGTGTGTATATGAGTTTTGTTGGCTTTGTCTGTCTTGCGTCTGCTGTAGACAGCCGTCGTTGTCGTTGTCGCTGACGCTGTCGCCGTCGTCGTCGTCGGCATTGCCGCCTTTGTCGCCCACACGTCTTCGTCGTGATACCGAAACTGGCTTCAGCGCTTTGGCGCTCAGTACATGAAATGTAACTTTAATTTGATTGAACAACTGACTCCCGTCCTCCCCTCTCTTGCTCTCAGCCTCAAACTCCTTCGCTCTGAATATTTAGCGACAACTTGTTGAAAGAATTTTAATTTGTTAACTATTCAAACACATGGCATTCGCGGAGATCTGATGGCAAAACGAAAAGTTGCTAAAGGACAAAGCACAAAAGAGAAATAATTTAAATCATGCTAAATTAAAAACAAAACTAATTTGCACAGTTTTGCAGTTTTTGGCAGAACTTTGTCTGCGCTGCTTTGTTGACAGAAAAAAAATACTCATTTAGACAGCCAGCAAGAAGAGCAGCAGCAACAACAACAACAAACAACGATAGCGACAGCATCAACAACAAGAGTAAAAGCAACAGAATCACAGCAGCAAACTTTTTAATTGTCAACTTTTAGTCGAGTCGAACCCAGTTGAGTTGAGTCGAGTTTAGGCGCAGAGTTCGAGTTTGAGCAAAAGGAGACAGATAGATGTTCGGCAGTACTTTTTCCTTTTTTTTTTTTTTTTGTATTATCTTTGTTGTGTTTTTTGGTGTACTCCCTAATTGAAATTTCGTTTGTTCATTTCTCTTATGCACTCCTCTTTTGAAGCAAACAAAGTTTACGTTCATTTTGAGCGGATTATTTATAAGCTCAATCAACGCAAGCTCAGAGCATTGCAACTTGATATACTAGAAGAAATAACAGTCTGCAAAATAACTATGCACATTATTCTCGTACATTGACATAGATCGATTCTTTTCGTATCAGCTGCAATCCGAATTGGAAATGTAATGATGCTATTATTAGTAGAACTGATTGTTATTGACACAATTTACATACCATATATAATTATAATCTTCACTTTTAATTGATGTTTGCATTTCATTTAAAAAAAAAAATCAAATGACATCACACCCTGAAAGCAACAATGACTATGAATCAAGCTTTTAAACCACACAAAATTTACTCAGTTGCATTTATTTTCAACTGTTGCTTTTCGTT